>NC_092596.1:16977500-21977500 GCF_047663525.1 Anas platyrhynchos
CTCCCACACATGATTCAAGAGGAAGAAAAACTGAAACTCAACAGAGAATATCTTGAGGATACTCTTTGTGAAGTGAGCAGTTTCACATCTTTAATTCTGCTAACATCAACCTAAGAAGCAGAGTTGGAAGTTTTCTTTAAACCCATCTGTGGTATGGGTGGACTGGCATGGAGGCTTCTAAATATCAAGATAAATAGTGGAATGCTAACCATATTCTTCTCTTAGTGGGAAGAATGTGTGTGCCTGTGTGCACATGTATGTTTTTTAAGTTAGAGAAATATTACATTAATTTATATTCTGTTGTAGGAGCTTGTCACTTTCTTTTTTGAAATAAATTGGAAACTGAAAGGTTAAGCTTACAAGATAGTAAAATATATATTTCTGAATAATTTGTTTTCTGAGAGTTGATTTGTTTACCATAAATACCAGGTAATTGATGTGTTTCTCCACTTCCTTCTAGCCTCCGCGCACAGCTCACCCTGTTGTGAGATTCTCCTGTGTTGATTGTGAGCCAATGGTAATAGACAAGCTTCCTTTTGACAAGTATGAGCTTGAGCCTTCGCCCTTAACACAGTACATCTTGGAACGAAAGTCTCCCCATACCTGCTGGCAGGTATTTGCCCTTACGTTTCTACAATCAAATAAACGGGTATCCTGAAATGGTAGTGCCTTAGTTTTTGTAAGCCTTGAAGAGTTGGGGTCTGGTGTGAGAGTCTGCAGTTGACAGGAAGAAACGTGTCAAGGTTTCAGTTACCTTCTTTCTAGTAGAATTATCAGGAATTGTTGAGGGATTTTTGAAACAGCAAAGATCCCATGGCTTGCTGCAGCTGAGCAAACCAGGCTACCAGGATGGCTATAAGAAGTTCCCATGACAGTGTTCCCACATCGCCCAATTGAGGAATTTAGAAAAATATTGTTGCCAGAAGCTGGCTTCAAGGACAAGGTCTATATGACTGCTAATCACAAGGGGGTTGTTTTCTTGCAGGTGGGGTTGTTTTCGTGCAGTTGTTTGTCTGAGTGCTTTTGACCAATAATCTTGTGTGAGACACTATCCGCCCCTGTTAAGTTGACTATAAAAGTCAGGCTATTTGGGTAATAAAGAGGCAGCATGATCTGACCATACCAGTGGCTGTCGTGTTTTCGGCCGTTCTTCCTGCAACAAGGTCAGAATGAGTGATCCCTCTCCAGGCTTTGTAATCTCATTTAATTCTGTTTCTAGGTCCATTTAATTTTCTTAAGAAATGTGTCTCGCAGGTTCCGTTCTTGGCTAAATTGAAATTCTCTGTAGGCTTTCATTTGCTTTTGGGGAAACTATGCTAGTTTCTATCATAGCTGCAGATGTTGATTAGGTAACAATTCCGCTAATTGATTGAAACTGCTAGTGGGAATTGGATGGAAACTGTTGATCTTGTTGATGAGATTGGCCTAGCAGAAGCCAAAGTTCTGATGTTGAAATCCTTTGTCACATGCTCTTTTGTGATCTTTGGGTAAGTGATGTGTTCCTGCATCCTCTATAAAATACGGCTTGTAAATCCCTTCTAAATGGTGTTCTTTCTTGTAAAGGGTAGCTTAATAGGTACAAGAGGAGTTTGGTTTGTGTGGGATCTTACCCGGAAGGATGGGACAAGAAGTCTATCTTCTATTTTTGTTTGCCTAATAAATATTAAAACTTAAAGCATAAGATGTATTTTTGAAGTTAGTTTTAATTGAAAAATTGAAGTTATTTCTAATAAACTTCCTTCAAAAATGGCTTTAAAGCGTTCATAGATAAATTATTTGCCTAAGTCCTCCAGACAATCCCATTGTTAAATTTTCCTGCTATTTTCCAAGAACTGCTTTTCTTCTCCCACCTCCTTAACAGACCCATGCATACTAGAGAAATGGGCTCAACATTAAGAGTATGGGCACTTGGTGTGATTGAAAGATGTTTCCTGAATATTCCTGTTTGTTATGCTTGATATGTATGTGTAAGAAGTTTTAGATTTCCTTTGCCATTGTAAATTCTAGTCCTGCTATTTTACAGGTCAGAAGAGTAATTTCAAATGCATTGTTTATTAACGTCACAGATGTCCCTTAACCAATTTCAAATAATTTCAAAATCTTTTCAGAGCATCACTTAAGTAGGCTTACTAAAGCACTAAAGATTATATTGTGAAGAGCATTTCCGCACTGACTGGGAGTATGCTAGATGTTGCATGTTTACATTTTGTGACTGGGAAGTGTAAGTGCATGCTCATCCTGATGTGTGCAACCTCAAACTTGGCTGTTCTTGATAATGAGTTGCCTTAATGCAGTAAGATTCAGATTGTTATTAAAATGCTCTATGCTTAGTATTCCTCATGTTCTTCCAATAGTGATATATTTTTTTTTCTTTATCAGGTATTTGTGAGTAGCAGTGGAAAATACAGTGAACTTGGCCATCCATTTGGGTATTTAAAAGCAAGCACTACTCTAACCTGTGTAAACCTCTTTGTGATGCCTTACAACTATCCTGTTTTACTTCCATTGTTAGGTAGGTAATAAATTTACGTTGGACTGCCGATGCAGCTACTTGAGAATAAAAACAAAAACGTGGTTAGTGTGCTGCCTTAGTTTGAGACGTTATAAAATAATGGAGAATGGAGTGTAGAGAATGTTGCAAACTCTTTAATATAATTTGGGAGGAGAGGATTTTCATACCCCCTCTCCCTTTTTTTCTCTCCAGCAGAGGAGGAGAGCTACCTGCTTCCAGTGCATGTTTGATGCTGTTCACCTCCTAGACACGTAGCCTCTTCCTTAACCTGGAGTAAGCTTCAACCTCCATTCTTTTCCCTCATTTAGGGTGTGGTGTATCCAGGTTTTGCCGTTGCTCTTGTAGCAGCTAATTTTTTTTTTCTGGAAGATCAGATTCAGTGTTATGGGTGTTGGGAAGAGGGAATTCCCAGATGCTGTTCAGAGCAGTAAGAAGGAATAGAGTAGGGATACAGCCTACAATTCTTCCCTGCCCAAAGAACCAATGTTTTTCATACTCACAATAAAGTACTTTCTACAGGAAAAACAGTATGAAAAGGTGCTATGTGAGTAACTGCCATAATAATTATGTCTATTAGGGTTTTGCCATAAAGGTAATGGCAGAGAGGAGAGTTTCTTGGGTGTTGCCAAACCTTTTAGTTGCAGATGCTGTAGGAGTTTTTTGTTCTGTTTATATAGATAGAAAATAAAATTTATATAGATAGAAAATAGAAGTGGAAATTGGAGAGAATGAACACAAACTTGATTATTACTTTCTCGCACAAGGTTGTGCATTTAGTTCTGGAAAACAACTTGGGATTGCTTTTTCCTAATCCTGGTCATAATCAAAAAAAGAAATTTGTGCTTGCTGGGTAAGGTGGCTGCCTTCCATAATCATCCTTGTAGACTAACAGTTGTCTTAAAGTATGCAAGCAGGATCCTTCAAGACTAATTTAGCATTTTCTGTAAGCTGGTGGCTAATGCATTACTGTTGCAGGTCCACTTGCTGAAAAGTCATTACTGATACTAAAAGAATTTCCCTGTTTGTTTTGACGTTCTTTTGATGTTTGTTTGCAGTTCTGCTATATCTTCCCTGGGAGCTCATGTCTTCCTCCTGCCTTTTTTGCAGGGTTATAAAGCTCTTCCTGCTTTTTTGGAAAAAAAAGCACCTTTTCAGTATGTGTAATGCTATTCTTCAGGTCACTCACATCCACCTGGTATCTTAAGTTTGCAAAGGCTGTTTAAAGGAGAATTTGAAACTTCCATGTTGTGCAAGTTGTAAAATGGATGTTTTCTCTAGAATGTGAATGCACAGCATTCTCTGTTGTTAACAAAAAAGCGTACATGAAGTGTTACCTTCAGATCTTGTTCCAGAACTTTGTTTATCCTTGGTGTCTAAGGCATGGTGGAATGAAGTTCTGTGGAATATACCTAAACCTGAAAGCGGATCTGGCCCCTTCCATTACTGTAACCCAGATAAAAAAGGATGTGAGAACTTCGAAACCCAGGAGAAACTTAGTGTATCCAGCCCACCAATGTTGGTCCACCAGTTGAGGTTCTAGTGGCTACTGCCTATACTGTGTTGGAGGAGTGGGACTTGTCCTGGTATAGTGGCATGGATAATATCTCTCCCTTCCTTTCGTTGTCTCTTTCAGACAAGTCAAAAACGCCTTACAACATTCATAGAATCATAGAATCATAGAATATCCTGAGTTGGAAGGGACCCTTAAGGATCATCAAGTCCAACTCTTGACACCGCACAGGTCTACCCAAAAGTTCAGACCATGTGACTAAGCGCACAGTCCAATCTCTTCTTAAATTCAGACAGGCTCGGTGCAGTGACCACTTCCCTGGGGAGCCTGTTCCACTGTGCAACCACCCTCTCTGTGAAGAACTTCTCGTGCTGTCTTATCGAGTGACCTATATGTGTTCAAGCATTATAAACAGATCACAAGATGCTGAAGATTTTTTTTTTCTTGCATTTGTTTTTCTGTGTCCTTGAGCAGGGCAAGCCTTAATCCTATTTTTGGTAAAGAGTATAGGAGACAGTCCTAAAAGATAGGAGAGGTATGCATGAAGGAGCTTGCAGGTGATGCTTGAGCCAACTGAAGCAAGTTGTGGTCCATGATGGAAGGAGGCAAACTGTGTATCACATTTGATAGATTTGATGATTTATATCTCGGTTTCTGCAAGAGTGGATTTTAGTGTGTTCAGTGTGAGATGCTTCTGAAGACAGAACTTTTCACAGGTAGAGGGATGTGCTTATGCATATGTTTGGCTTATGCGTTACAGAGATTTCCTGTTCAAGGATTGTTGCCTTTAATACTAGCATAGCTCATGTACTTGAGATATTCTACTGTTTAAAAACAACTGCACAGCCAACTTCATCAAGTAAAAGTCAAACGAGGGGATAGAGATGGGCAATGCTGCATCTCATCTCTGCTAAGATGCTTTCATGATTGATTTTCATAGAAGGGCAGGTACTGCTGGGCAACAGGAGTGATTATTCACTGGGAGGGTCAGCAGAAGTAGTGTTGAATCGGCTGTGATGGAAATGCCATGAGAAGGTGGTGAGTAGCCTTTCTGTGTGGATCTAAACATGCAGAAGGATGAGCATTTAGAAAATGGCTGCCCGTGAAGGACTGCAATATGGATCGTTTCCTTTGATGATTTTACAGGCTGCTTGAGCGAACCTGCAAGTAATATTTTGGAAACCAAGAGTTGCCTTTCTCACAAATGTGAACATAGGATGCTCTTGCACTAGGAGGGAGAGCCAAACATTTTGTACCAATGGAAAAAGTACGATACTATTGGTGTTGGATACTATCTTACATTGTAGCTCCTTATATGTAGGCTAGATTTTTTGCAGGGAAGAATACTGCTTTTCTTGAATGTAAAAGCATTAGTCTCCCACTGCTTAAAACAAATGAGCATATCTATTAGTGCAGAGACATCAGAAAGCTCAGGGAATGGTGGTATACTCGTTCAGGTGAAATTTAGCATGGGTAGTGATAATAAAATAAAAATTAAAACTTTTTTTTTCGTTCCATGGTATAAACAGTCAGAACTAGCATGCAAATGATCTGTTCAGGTAATTAGGCTCTTGACAAACTACTGAAATTGCCTACTGACCCTTCTTTCCTGCACACTTTTTCTCTCCCTTTTGTTCACTGAGTCTGAAGGTGCATCAAGCCCCCTTATGTGGTACTGGTTACTGAAGATGTGTATTGGTATCTTGGTTTGACATGATTTGGTTATTTTTTATGTTAGTCTGGAAGTGGATAAAGAGCATTTGGAGCACAACTTGAATTAAGTGATCTGTAGGTTTACCTGTTCTCTTGGAATTGCTACAACTTGTGGCCCTTTACTGGTTGTTTCTATTGCCATCTTCCCAATTATGCAGTGCTTTTGGCTCCCTCCGAGTTTAGAAGTGAAAAGAGTATTGTATTGATTTCTGGACTATACACAGCAGTATCTGAAAATCAGCAGGTTGGATTAAAACTATGAAAAGATGATTTCAGTGCTTTTGGATTTTATTTACCAAAGGTTTGGATTTAATCCATGAATGAAGTAGTTAACTAAGTTGCTGTTTGTTTCCTTGTTTATATAAATGGTTATATGCGGCCCAGGGCACTGTGGAAAGAGTGCATTTCAAGTGCCTGTGTTGCAGTCTACTGACAGTGCATGTCTCAAACTCTTGCTATAGAGGCAGGTAAGATGTTGATGGTGGTGTTCTTCTTGACTTGTGGCCACATTTATCATTGTGAGTTTATTCCTTTTAAAGGAATCTTATGCTGTGGGGAGGGTCTCTGTAGATAAGACAGACAAATCTTTGGTGAAGCTCTACTTAGATTTGAGAACTTTGTATTTGGATAGCGAAGATCAGGGAGGTGCTTCTGCATTTGATTTCTCAGACTGCAGCCATGCTGCAGATTAAGAATTACAGGTGGTTGAACCAGTATGTATTATGAAAATCTGTGCCATTTGAGAGTGGCTGTGCAGTCAGACTTGAGGGGCTATATGCTGGAACAACCTTCGCCGAGGAAGAACTGAGAAAGGAGTAAACTGTTAAGGAGTTGAAGGTTCAAGCTGTACTTAGAAGCAACTCATAGGCTTTAAAATATTGAGACGCTCTAACACTGAATATTTTACAGGACTGATATTTTTAATTTTTAATTTAGTGAGGCAGGTATAGTTCAGCAGCAAATTCCTTTCTGCAGCAAAAAACTAATGGGCTTACAAGATAAGAATGGATATTATTTTCTATTTGCCACTTGCTTCATGGTACTACCATGGGTTCTTTTGGATAATAGTGCTAAGCATATTGAGATGTAAAATTGAGTTCTAATTTGTCCTCTCAAACTGCACCCCACTTCCTTCAGGCTAGGAAAGAGAACTAGAGCATCTGTAGTGTGGTTTTTATGTGCTACAGAATTAATTTAGATTAGAAAATACCTGTAATTAAGTGTGGTTTGACTATGAGAACTTGGAAAAGTGTATCTTAACATCTGTTCCATTTGTGCAGAATACTATGCAAGTCAAATTTTCTTCTCCAAATATATCTTCCTGAAAGCTCAGTCTGGAGAAAACAATTTCCTTGCTGCATCTGTCTTTCTCGCGCCCTCCTCTGTGTGCATCTCCATCTCCTGCAGCTCTCCGCAGTTAATTTTTGGACAGCCCTTTCTCCAGTTCTGTATTTACTTCCACTAGCCTCACTCTGCCAGCATGGTATTGCCCTACTAAGGAGAAGCTTGATCTCAGCTGATAATTTATAATTTCAAATGATTAATTGCAGGATACTGTGTTCCCTTCTGATGTTTAGAAATCACTGTTATAGCATGCACAGCAAATGAGTACATGCTTCAGCTCAGTGATTTCTAAATGGCAATATACACACCTCTTGAGTGAACAATGTATTTCTAAAACACTTTGCAAAGGAAATAGTCTGTCTGGTTGCCCCGTCTTAACAGGCAGCAGTTTTTGTAGCTAATTACCTTCACTCGACTGCATCTGTGGGAGTTTGCTGCTCTGGCAAGAGGCAGGCAGTGGTACTGAAGGTGCACCCCTTGCCTGCTGGGGGTAGCTGCTCACTGTTGCTAGCGGAGTCCAGCAAAGCTGCCCATAAGGATTCCCTGCTCTGATTTTTTTTTTTTTTTTGGTATTTATTGAAGACCAGAATTCATCATACAGGTTGAACAAAAGACAGCTGAGCTGAAAATGGAAATTGAACCAAGTGAATGTTGTTTGGCTAATACAGAGAGTCTTTGATGATGCGAATTATCGCAAGGCGAATCTGTTGCATCTACCGTGTTACTAGTAGTTGTGTGCAGTTTTTAAGTCTGGTGGCCTTGTAAGTTCACCTGTGATGAGGAATTGTTCTGGAGTATATCCTACAGCTAGGACTGGGGATTCAAAACCCTTCAATCCTAAGGTTAAGACCAGTTTTTGTGGGGAAGCCCCATTGGGAGATGGGGGGAGGGAGAAGAAAAATGGGAGGAAACTTACTTGGCAGTTGAATTTTGGATAATTCTAACAGTCTGGTACTCTATAAACAAAACCTTCTTTTGTTGTTTTCCTTGTTGCAGATGACTTGTTTAAGGTTCACAAACTTAAGCCAAATCTGAAGTGGCGACAGGCTTTTGACAACTACTTAAAAACAATGCCTCCTTACTACTTACTGGTATGTTCCTTCTCTCATTTTGTGCTCCTGGGTATAATGATGGCTGGTGTGACCAGAGTCCTGTGCATCATACCTCTTCCTAGTAAATTTTGTTTATGTAAATTTGAGGCAATTTTTGGTAGTAAACATTCTGTTTTGCAGAGGTATGTAGATCAGGTCTATCTTTTCTAAAAGAAATAAATACATTTCTAATAATATTGAGCAATAATAATGATATTACAATATTAAATGTTTTCAGTTCGTTAAATATTAAATGAGCTTTGATCTAGTACACTTTAGATTGTAACCAAATTTGGCATTATTTTTGTAACTTGGTAAGGAAGATACAGATTTCTTTGTTTATTAATGTGGGTGAACTGCTAGAACTTGAAAAACTCACGCTGAGAGAACTGGCTGGGCCAGATAAAGGGTGGGGGGGAGGAACCATGTCACCTTTTACATGTAGCTTGGACAATGCACCTCAATACGGACTTGCATCATCCCGGCTATTCTGGTACTGAGCCTCTGAGTGGAAATTGCCAGTGGCACCATGCTGTGCGGTGTCTTGGTAATGTGGCTTCATGTCCATTGCAAGCTAGTTAGTCTACCAAACTCATGTCACATGTTATCTGAATAGACTTGAATTTTAGTTGCCAAAAGTGGAAAAGCTAGAGCACTAATCCATGTGCCTTAGCTTCCTGTAATTGATCTTTTACAATTTTTTTTAAAGACTTACTCTCTTACTATTGTGTATTTTGTTTTCCTTATAGCCATTAAAGAAAGCCCTAAGGATGATGGGAGCTCCAAATCTGATATCAGATAATTTAGATTGTGGACTTAGTTACAGTGTTATCTCTTACCTTAAAAAACTCAGCCAACAGGTAGTATTGATAAAACCTTTGCAATTAGAAGTGCGTTGATTATTTAGTTTGTGGTAATCTCATTATAACACAGTTATTCCCGGTGGGAGTTCATTTGGGTGTGCAGTATACATTATAATCAAAGATGGGTGAACATTTCCATGACAAACGCAGATGAATCTAGAGTGACTGTATAGCCAGTGATTGTGCCTTCTGTAAGTGGTGGAGGGGAGTGAGGAGAACTTTAGCTACATTTTAAGTGTCTGCTAGACCTTTAAATTCCAAAGATTATCACTAATTGGATTTATGACTGCTCTTGCTATTATTCATCACAGCTGAAGTCAGAGGCTTGCTCTCAGTTTTGTATTTATTTCCACGGATGCCTTGGCAGTGTGTACATTCCAAAACGTATACATTCCTGGCCATGGGGAATAAGATCATAATTCATGGTTTATATCTGAGCTTCCTGTTTCCTTCAGGTCAAATCCATTATGTGTGTTGTGTGACCTGGTGGGAAATAGTCTTGTATGTCTCTCTGTCTTTGTCAAGAATGCCCTTTCAGGTGTAACTCTGAAAGCCGTGCCTCCTTAGCATTAACAGTTCCTATAACAGTATTTCAATATCTAGAAGTCAGCAGCAAAGCAGTGCAGCCTTTAGAAATGACAAAGAAAAGATCCTCCTCCTTAAAGAATGCACAAACTACATTCCAAAAGCTTCAGAATGACTGAGCATCTATTAGATATAAAGCTTCCTGTGGTATTTCAGTAATGACATGCAAATTCTATTATCTGCAATATGGAGTTGGAATGGCTTGATATGGCTACTGTGGTTTTCACAGACTTTCTCAACCTGTGAAAGAGCTTAAATGTGTTGCATGCGTTATAGGCTCCTATGCAGGGGCAAGCAGTGCCAGAATTATGTAGTGCTCCTGCTGTCCTTAAATTCAGAGTTTCCCGCAGATAATAAAGCAAATCCTGTAGAGGATGAGATGTGGGGGAAGTGGGTTGCAATCACTGGTGTTTCTGAGGTATTGCAAGTGGTTTAAAAAAAATCTTGCTTTGAATTCACTTAAAGCTTAATACAGTAGAATTATCTGTAGCTATTAATAAGAAACCTGTGTTAATTAGAGAAGTAACATCTTTTTAGAAACTTACTGATGAAGCAAATTACATACAGGTTCTACTACTGTTCATCTTGTTGGAAACCTGAGTACATAGATTGTTTCCAAAATGAAATCTGATGTTACTGTATTTGAATACGGTTTTAGATGTAGCTTGACAGTAACCTAAGGTATCACCCTTTTCATTATTTCTTTCCTTTTAAAGATGATTTTTCAGGAGCACATAAAGAAAGTCACAGACTTGCAGCAAAATCAGGGATGTTCACAGACCACCTACTGGCATATAAATTTAGATACACTGGCTAAATATTTTTTCTGTATGCTAGCACAAGAATTTTATTCTACTTTATATCCAATATATCCCTGGGCAGGTTGAGTGGTTGGGAACTAAATTGTAGTTTTATTCTGTTCATGTACTATGTGTTTTATACTGGAAATCTGCAATGCATGCTGATTCTTTAACTCACGATGTGATTCCATTTTAGACAAAAATAGAGTCGGAACGAATAATAGGTTCAGTGGGTAAGAAAGTTCCACAAGAAATTGGAATAAAAGTGAAAAATCACTCCAGTGGCCTCTCCTTGGTACACAGTAGGGATTTTAAGCAACTGCTGCAAGGGATCACTGGGGAATCTCCACTGAGACTGGCGGAAATGAATGTTAAAGAATTTGCTGGCTTCCACATAGGACTCTTAAACAAGGTAAACATGATAGAGATCTTGCATGATTAAACAGCTGATCTGTTTTAAATGGGTAACTTTTATGGACTTAACGTAGAAGAAGGAAGTAAGTACTTTTTGCTGAATTGTGAAGAATGTACCATAGGCATAAATACTGAGAGGAGCAAATGCAATTTTTTGCATGTGTTTTTGGGACACAGTTTGAAAATCCCACAGTAGTAGTCAAAGACAACTGTGATGAAAGTGACAACCTCTGCGAAAGACAGCTAAAATTGTTAGTCCAGGAATTAACCTAGTTAGTTTTAATAAAGCTGAAAGAGATAATGCTGAATAAAATCTTGTTAAAAAGGGTTGAGTCTCCTGTACCAATTAGGAAGATCTGAAGTTGTTTCAGAATATTTTTTTAGCAGTTAACATTATTACAGTTCATAGAGCAATTTCTTTGTGCATGAGAACTCGTGGGTTAACTGAAAGTTACTTGTTTTATTATAAAACTAGGATTTGAAGCCACAGGCATTCAGAAATGCATATGATATTCCTCGTCGCAGTCTTCTAGATCAGCTAACTAGAATGAGAACCAATCTTCTGAAAACACACAGGCATATCGTGGGGCAGGATGAAGGTAAATTGCCACAATTATTTATTAACAGTCTAGTACAGCTATTTAATTCACCTAAGTAGTGTTTCTGTCCTCGGTGTGGGAGAGGAAGTAGACTTTGCATCGTTTGTTGGGTCAGTCGTCCTTTCCTAGATTCTAAAGGAAAAGAATGAAACTTCTGTCTTCTGTCACAAAACATGCTTGGAATTTAAAAAATAAATTTCATGGGTGAGCTTTCCTGTACAACAGGATGCAGTATATATTTTTATAGTGATGGTGAAAGCAAAGAGGGCTTTTATTTGCCTTTTGCTTTTCCTTTGTAGAGGGAAGAAATAGTGATTTCTAGTTCTGAAATGCTAACACTTGAAATGGAAGCATATGAAGCTTGTATTTCCTTAGTTTTAAGGTAGACTAAATTTAGATACCTTGTTCTGCTGCAGACTGCCTTCACAGCGTTCCTGTTGCTCAAATGGGAAATTATCAGGAGTACTTGAAAATGATGCCTTCACCCCTTCGGGAGATTGATCCAGATCAACCAAAAAGGCTTCATACATTTGGCAATCCATTCAAACAGGATAAGAAGGTAGGAGAAGTCTTGCTATCTGCTGTATCATTATTTGAAAACTAACTGAATTGTAACACAGAGGCAATTACTCTAGTAGTGAATTGATGAAGTAATTATTTTTTACTTAAAAAAAATGTCTTTTCAGGGTATGATGATAGATGAAGCAGATGAATTTGTTGCTGGGCCTCAGAATAAGATCAAGCGTCCCGGAGAGCCCAACACTCCAGCATCACTAAAGAGAAGGCGCAGCATGTCACCACTATTGCGACGGCCACAGTCACCACCTGTTGTGACAAACCATGTTGGTGGGAAAGGGCCACCCTGTCCTGCTGGATCTCCATCATATCTGAACCTCAAAGGCATGCCAACAAACAAAGGTATGTTGGAGTTGTTGTAGTACAGGAGCTTGTGTGGTCATAAGTGGAAATATGTGTGCAAAAAAAAAAAAAGGTCTCTGTGCTTTCTGTATTAATTCAAAAGGACACATAAGTTTTAGAGTTAATTAGGACTGAATTTCTTTGGTTGGCTTAGGCAAACAGGCTGGTGCTATAGCTAACGAAGTCCTGAATGAGCAATAATTTTGAACTGTTTTTAAAAAGTGCTGAAACCTTTCACCACGATGGTTTGGAGGTAGCAAGGATTTCATTTCAGCTTTTAGTTCTCACTTGTGTGTTCTATAGTGGGGAAGGGAGAAGTGGGGAAGGAAAGTGTATAAAAAAAAAAAAAAAAAAAAGTTACCCACCTGTTGCAGCAGAGTCAAAAGAAAAATTTGCTGGAACTGGGGGAAATAGGGGAAACTTTAGTTTACTTGGAAGTCATAACACTGAAATGGGAATACAGAAAATAACTTCACAACAGTCACATGAGACAGTAGCAGTCCAAAAGGAGGTATTCCTTCGGTTGTATCAAAGGGTGAATAAAACTACTGAAGTGATCTGACAGTGCTGAGTAACTCTCTACACAGTGCTTTAAACAAGAATGGATGCAGAATAATTTCCTTCTGTGTTTTTGACACTACAGTTACACTAAGATACATCTTCTTCATTTTCAGACACTGGTAACAGTATTGTCCAAGATGGTAATGGAGAGAAGAAAGCAGAAAATTGTCAGTTGCTGGAAAAGCAAATTGATGGCTTGTCTGTGCAAATGGCTTCTTCAGTTCCAGCTGTTATGGGAGAAGATGAAATGTTACCCAATGACTTAGACTCCCTACCTGATGAGTTCAATTGCTTAAATGAAGATGGCTTGGATCATAAACCTGGTACCAATGCACTTGTTCGAGGGCCTCTAAATTACAGCGTGGCCGGAGATGACCAAAAACGGGTGATGGAGTCTACTTCTGAATCCGTACCAAATTCATTTAAAATAACACCTATGATGTTGGAAGGAAGCAATGCTGATATCAAAATTAGAGTGATGAAAGAGGTTCGCAAACCTGGAAGAAGTAAGTTCTTTATTAGTATATTAAAAATAGGCTAGGGATATAGAAGACTTTTCTTGAAATGAGGATCTATTTTGAAAATAAAACTGCAGATTTTGAATGATTTTTGATTACTTGTGTATGAGTGGTGGAAGAACAAGCAAGTAAGTACATGTATTCACAGTCCGACTTCATATCCTCACTATACTTACTGCAGCACTCCTAAGCAGGCTTAGTCACAGCGCCATTCATGTTTTCATAGTTGGTTCAGATGAGAAAATACAGAAACCAATGAAAAAATACCAGTTTCAGATCTAATGTGTCCAGTTCGTTATTTTGCACTACTTTTTTTTTTTTTTTTAACTTCATACAAGACAATCATATTAATTGTGCTCATGCTCCACATAGGTTAATCATCTTATAAAGAGTAATTATCTTAAGCCTCTGCTTTCAAAAATGACAGCTCTAGGTTGAAACGTGGCTTGGTATCCCTTTGTTTGTATTAACTGCTAATCATGGCAGTGTGTTCATGGACGTACAAGGCTTCTCTGCTGATTAAACCTAGACTGCATTTTCTAGGGCAGGTGTGTCTAGATACTGCTCTTTTAAGAGAACAAAATCCTTCAGTGCTGCATTTGAATACCAGCTAATCAATATCACTTCAAATTATTGGTATGCTGGCTTTTTTCTTGTCTTATGTGCATTACTGTATGCAGAAATGGGAAACTCTAGGTTTTGTTATTTTTCCTTTGTTAAGATTTATTGAAAATGCATTTGCAAGATCTGTTTCTAATATCTGTTTGGATTTTTTCTTCAAGATTATGAAAAAATCTTCTCTCTTCTTGAGGAGGTACAAGGACCTATGGAAATTCAGAAGTATTTCATTGAATTTGCTATAAAGGAAGCAGCAAGGTTTGTATAGATATAAATGATTCAGAGTTAAATGCTAACTTTGTTCTTGATAGTAAATCTTAATCTTTTCCAAAACAAATACATTGTTTTGACATACTTAAATTATTACAGTTCTAGTGGTCAAACTACCATTGTATTTTCTGGAGTAAATGGTCGTTACCTAGAGTTGAAATGTGAAATAGAAAGATGGGTGGTTATGGAAGAAAGAACCAGAATTTGCCTGGGTTGGGGAAAGATGGCTGTATCAAATTAAATTTGCCATTCTGATGTCAGAAATGAAGGAAGCTCTTCCATGCTGGAAACAAAGAGCCTCTGGTAATACTGTTTGTCATGGCAAAATAATACTGAGTTATTTAACTGTTATTTTTGGAAGAAAAAATGAAATTACTTCCCTTCTCTTCCCTAGGTTTAAAAAACGTGTCTTAATACAACACTTAGAGAGAATACTAGAGGAACTAGAGTTCAACAGCCTACCCAACAGAGTTAATCATGTCAACAGTAGATAATAGTGTACCAGCCAGAGGAATACGGACCAGGAATGAGTTTGCTGTGCCACAGAAGAGTGGAAGAGGATGTAGCTGTTGCCCTCACCATCTTGGCAGTCAAGTGATTTTACTGTCAGAGTCTGAGAAGAAGCAGTGGAGCTTTAACTTTACGAACCTCTATCGGCAGAAGCTGGGCTATAACCTTAAGGATTTGCTATGAAAGGTGTGGCTTTTTTCCTGTGGAGGGTGCTATTTGCTCAACAGGCTGAAGAAAAAATAACCATTGCTGCCCCTCCTGCAGGTGATGAGAATTTACTCATTTGAACACTGTCATTAGACATTTTACGTGCTATAGGCAGCAGATTGCACTAAAATGGGGCACTGTCAAATGCACACACTGTCTGCATCGTGGAGAGATCCCGTGTGTTCCCCCCCAAATAAAACCTCCCAGAAACACCTGCACTGGTAATATTGCATGTTGCCACCACAGAGACAAGGGTCTTGTTCCTGAGAACTGCTAGCCATGCCTTTAAACTTGAGATTCAGTGTAGATTGAGAGTAAAGAAACTGCTATTGTGTTAATGAAAGCTAAAGACAGCCCTGTGACTGTTACCACCTGATGGTCACTAAACAATCTACCTCAGACTCTCTTCTGTTTTGTCTACAGACATTATGAAAGTGCACCTGAGGCTTCCCAGGTCCCCGACTTCAGTTCTCTTTCATCCTGTGAGGAGGACGGAGATTCTTCAGGTGGCCTTGGCACACGCTGTGCTTTGGAAGCACTAAAAGGAAACGCTTTTAAAAACGTGTATTTTAATGTTCATACAAAAGAGATTATTTTGAACAGTATTGTTACCAGATCACTAATTTGATATTTTAACTGTATAAATTTTTTGGAACATATGTATATATAAAATAAACCATTTTATTAATTTTTAATAAGTGCTAATCTGAGGAGTCTGTAGCGGGCAGCGTTGAATTCCTCGAATTGTCTGGTACCAACAGACCGCTAATATTTTTTGTGAAACCAGTCTGCACACCCTCAAACTCCACTTATGGTAATAGCTGCAGAACGTGTTTGTACTTACCTCCTAGTAGCATGCACCCTGGAGCACCTGCCTCATCAGTCAGCTCAGCCTGTGCAGGGTGTACATTTTTGCTCCAAGGTGAAAGTATTAAAGGCACCAAGTTCCAGCTTCCCAAATCCTTGGTTACCTGAGTTAATATCCTCTCCTCCGTTCCTCTTACTCTTTTGTTCAAAGGTAATGTTGTGTATCACAGAACATGCAACGAAGACTGAAGCACCTGCACATAATTAATTTTTTCTTTTTAAACAGTAATATGCCAGTAGTAAGTGGCTCTTCAGATAATTTTATTTTCAGTTGTTCTCATTTAAAAACATCCTCCTGTTCCTTTAACAGCTTTGTTTTAAAAGACAGGTTGAAGTTGTGCTCGTGTTAACAAGCTCTTTACAAAGTACTGCGAATATCCTAAGGATTCCACTTGACCAGCCAGCAGAAGAGGCAGGGAAACAGATTTAAGTTGATGGCCTGAACTTCTGTTCCTATTAGTATTTTTAGTACTAGCCAGCCTGTGAGATGTCTTTTCCTTCTCCTGTGAAGCAGTGGCCTTGTCTTTCTGGAAGAGGTAGTTTGACCATTGGAATTAAACCAGTGAGATTCAAGAAGGAAATAAAATCCAAAAGCAGCGTATCTCTGTTATGATGTTAAGTGAAAAAGTGACACACGGAAAGAAGTTGTTATAAACATTTCTGAACTCTTCTCTTAGCAGTACTGTATTCATCTGTACAGCTGAACATACTTAAAAAAACAGTAATCCCTTGGAATACAGTGATACAAAGGACGATTCATCCCGTCAGGATCGCTATACGGCAGTTGTATGTCACCACAATACACCTCTCTTGCCTAATGATGGACTTGTAAGAGGGAATTTATTTACAGTAGGTCAGGTATACTGTGTGTACGTGGTTTTGAAATGCCAGGTTATGTGCATAGAATTGCCTGTAATACACTATTTTTTAAATAGGTGGTGGTAAGAGGAGACAGCTTTCTTCTAGTTGATTCTTATTTAAGTTTCTTTCCTGATTCCAGAGGCACTCACTTGATCATGATGTGCCTGAGCAGGGGCTGTGACCTTGTTAGTATCTAAACCTACTCATCTGATGTGGTACAGCTGTCTGCTAAATTAGCTACAGGAAGATGGGGACTTTCATTCACTTGTTTGGAAGCTTACACATCAGAAAATGAACAGGAACTGCAAAATAATCTGTTCAGCTCAGTTCTCTCTTACCTCACTATTGTTTTATCTGGGTAAATTAAATTTGGATTAGAACAGCGGAGGGAAAAGATGCCTTACACTGAACTGGATGTGAGTCTTCATGGGAAGAAAGCAAGACGTCTTTGCAGACTGCCAATGAAAAGATGAAGAAAAATGAGTGGAATAAATCTGAGTGCATGTAGTCCTGCATCCCAAATGGAGCATAGAAGGAACGTTGCTTGATTAGAAAGACAATGGATGCTTCTTGCCTGTGTTAAGGAGAATATTAGAGACAATTCTTTGTAAGACACGCGGCCATGCTTGGCGTGGGTAGCAAATGCATTGGAAAAGATACAGCCACAAATTTTGAATGGCACAGTTCACTAGATGTTACCCTGCTGTCAGGCCTTTCTTCTTGTGGGTGGAGACCATGACCCATGAAGCAAGAGCTGCATTACTGAGAGTGTGTTTGTAAGACAGAGCAGTCTGAGCACCAGGACTGTTCCTGAATGGGGTCAGGGAATGGCACAGACTGGCAAATACATATGTACATGTAGATGGAATATGGGATGCTGTATGTGTTTTGCTCAAACTTAAATTTTTTTGAGCCCTTATGCAAAGTTAAAATAATGCAGCACAGTTAAACTGTCCAGATAGCAGTGTGTATTCTGCTTTTTCTGTCTCTTTTGACTCTAACTGGGCATCCTCAGTGCTTATTATCTTTAGTTTTCTCTTGTAAACAGGAGTTTTCCTCTTTCCTAAAGTGAGCCCATAGCCTTGTAGCTCCTAGGGTCCAGTCGGTTGAAAGATCTCTGTTAGGTGCTGCTGTACCTAATTCACGTTCTGTACATTTATGATGTGCAGGAGTGTATTTTTGCCTAGCCAGCATCAGAAAATGGTCATCATCTTCCAAAATAAATGCCAGGGAGGCTGTAACTGTGCTATGTTTGGGTTTGCAGTGCAAAATTTCCTATCCAAGCAATTTCCCGTCTTTTCTCTTCCTGTGTCTACTCCTGGAAGGGATGGAAAAGATGTTGGTTTTTTTTATTTCCCCCCTTTTCTGCAATGGCAGTGAGGTAGGGTATTGCATTTGGTTTTGTCTGCTCTTTGATACCTATTAGGAAACTTTAGATAGAAAAATAAGACTAGATATGGACTGGGTAACGGAAGCAAACTGTAAAGCTGTTTCATACCAGCCAGCATGGCAATACCACACCTTTAGCAAATGGTCTCTGCAGCACTCCTCTTGAAGATATTGCAACCTCAGTAAGCTGAAAACAAGGCCAAAGACACCTCAGAAATGATCTGACAGAAGCGACGGTTGGCAGAGAACTGAAGGAAGGATGGTAGTCGCTGGATTTAGAAGGAGCTGCTGCTTTCATGACTGCAAAAATGAGCTGAAGTCTGTCCTAAGTGGAAAAGGAAGAAATTGGAGAAGGAAAATGCTTTGGGATTTAGGAAAAACTTGTGGTCTGCAGGAATTGTTAACTTGGACTATTGAATCTGAATCTTGAGATCAGTGTTTTTAACTGTTTTAGACTGGCATTTCAGGTAGGGAAGACTAAACCAAAGAGACTGAATGAATCTGATCTTCCCCATGTTTCCAATTCAGCTGCAACTTGGCATGTGGTTGCATCCTTGAAAGGAGACTGCTGGCTTGGCTTTAGTGGTGATGTTTTTCTTTTCTCATTCTGTGTTGACAATGCTTGTGACTGTTTCTTAGTAGTGGCTAACCAGCACCGCAGTTGTGCAAGAGCTCTGTTGTTACCCACCAAGTAGAGAGCCGTGGGTAGGGGGTTCTGGTGGAGTCAGTGGGACAGGCAGTGTGCCTTGCGTGCTGTGAAAGCTGCTTCCATTTGATCTGGTTTTGCACTTCAGAGCTTTTGCTTAAGAAGCCTATGAGGCAGTTCTCAGGCCGGGAGTGCAAATCTGGTACCGTCAGCAGCTGGTTATTCAGAGTTCAGAAAAAGAACATGCCACGGAAGAAGTTGCACTGTTCCTACAGCCTTGTGGTCAACTCGGTGGAGAATGTTTTCAGATGTGGTAAAAGAAGAGCTGCATATGCCTGCCCTGGGTTGACAGGCATGGGGGTTTGCCTGGAACAGGGACTGTGTGATACCATGTGAAGAAAACAAAATGAGCCTTCAACGTGAGCTGGAAAGCTACTAAAGAAGGTGCCTTTTCTTAGCTTTTGCACTTGAGTTGAAGCTGGTACACAATTCGTGGTGAAGTTGAGTAGTTTGGTCTGGGAAATGCAGTGGAATGGAAACCCCCAATCAGATTTTCGATGCAGATTTCTCTCTTTTCTGAGAGCTTGGGGAAATTTCATCTCTACATTTGCAATGGGAGTTTCATGGATATTTTTGATTCCTGGATCAGCTCCAACAGCGGTGGAAGTAGCCGGATCCCTGGCGTTTATACATGCTTGCTGTCATTTCGATCCCTATCATCCCTCTGATGCAAGCAGTCTTGCGAGATGTCCCCAAAAATACTGAGCGCTTCTGGCAGTGTTCTGTGTGCCGGTGCCCCACTCGCCAGTGCTGAGCAGCTGCTAGGAGCGACAGAAAGCTGTTTGCAAGGAGGGCATCTGGATGCTGTGCCCCACTTGTAAAATACTCACTGCCTCACAGGACAGTGGAAGGGAGGAGGGGTTTGTAAAGCAGTTTGGTAGTTAAAAGGGCACAGCTTGTTCCGTGTGGTCCGCCTGTTTCTTGTCACTCTGTCAAAGTACGTGCATATTTTAATGTTATATTTTATTTGTAAATATTTAATACGTAGAACATATCAAAGAGATGTGCAGTCCTTTGGAAAGGGCGGAGTTGGAAAGGTTCCCCTCTTGCTTCAGCTTGCAGCTGTGCAGAGAAGGAAGCGAGGCTGCGCTCAGGTCTTCTGCAGGGAGGGACAGCTCGGAGCCATCCCGCTGACCGCGGGGAGCTTTGGGTATGTGACCGGCAACCAGAGCTAGGTTTTGGCTGGGTTATTTCCTGAGGTGGTGGTAGCGTGAGCTGTTACTGTGTACATAACTTGGGAAGCTTAGGAACTTGTCTGTATAATTGGGTTTTAACTGCAGAACGCAGAAGACCTAGCGGTTTTCATTGCCGTAGTAGCTGCCTGATCTCTTGGTAATGGGTGCCTCAGGATTCCAGGGTGCTTTTGTAAGTTGGATGGAAATAAAATGAGCGTTCCTCCCCAAGACTAGCAAGCAATAAATTTTTTGCTGATTGCAGATGGTTATAATGCAGCTGCTTGACTGTGGCATCCCAGACATGGAAAAATAACATTAGTTCTTCAGGCTAATTTCTGGTCCATGCAGCGTATTAAAATCCTTCATGCACAGCTGGCACGTTTAGCTTTGATTATGTTGTTTAAGTGGCTGATCTGAGAGCAGCCTGGATCCCAGTTGCTTGCAGAATTTGGAAATGGGATTGTTCCAATTCATCTGCGGTTGGGTATTTTGGACAAACTATCTCGAGCACTTGTAGGGCTGCTAATTAGTGTTGTGGCACTCCTCTGAGAGTGTCTTTAAAGATGGATGGAGGGACTTACCCAAGGTCACACAGTGTCTCACTAGCAAAGATGGTTATAAAATCCATGCCCTAATTTGGTCTTGTACGCTGAATTCTTTCTCTGGTGTTGGAAATCCCACCACAAAGCAGCCTGCTGGCTGCTGGGCTCGTGTTGTCGGTGGGCTCCTCCCTGCAGTCTTGCTGTGGGCTGGCTGTGTGCTTCAGGAGCTGGAAAATAGTGGGAGCTCAAAAAGAGGTCGGGAGGAGGCTGTGGAGACGTGGCTAAAGCCCGTAGGTGCTGGGGATGTTACTACCGCATCTTCAAACTCGAGTTCTGGTTTCTGACCTGAGCTGCTCTGCACCTCGTCTTTCTCAGCCGTCGCAGAAGTGTGTTCTAAATTCCTCTGGCGTGCCCAGATTCAGGGCTCTTCCCTCTGCCAACAAGTGGGCCGGGTGTGGAAGCCGCTATCCAAAGCAGTCATTAGTGGCATAGGAGGTGGGGGCCTGCCCCCGGAGTGGGTGAGATGGGGTGAGGGAAGCCAGGCTGCCTCCTTCCTGGGGACGGGCAGTGTTCCCCTGAGGTGAAGCTGGTGAATCCCGGCCGGGCTGTGAAAGGAAACTGCTGCTGGGTAGGTTGGGGGATGGCTTCTTCCAGAAGTGCATGCAACAGGGCCCCGAGGAGGCTCTGACTTCACGGGACTGCTCTTGTCACGGTAGGAAACCAGTAGGGGTTTGAAAATGCCCCTTAAAGCTTTGCCCTGTTCATCCTTGGATACAAATGTGCGGAACGGGAGCTCCTCAGGAGGCAGAAACCTGAGCCCAGGCTGCATCTTGGGGGAGGCCGTTGGCACGATCTCAGCTTGGGGCTGGGGTCAGTGCATGGTGAGCGGGGTGTGTGTGGTGCTGGGCACCCGGCCTCCTCTCTGCTCCTCTGCAGCCACATCTGCAATGACTCACCTCGTTTTTTTCAGTGCTCCTGTCTTAACTTGTGTGGTAGCTGATCCCCACTGAGTGTCCCAGGGCTGCTGGGCACGTCGTGGTATTGAGGCTCATTTTTAGCCCTTCGAAGCTCCGCAGTTCCCTCTTGAGTGTGAGAAGCAAGGGCAGAAAGGAGAAAGCCCTGCAGGCTGTTCCTGATCAGGTATGCTGGAAGAAATGAGCTCTGTTTGCATCAGAGGGGAGGTTGTGTGGTCTTTTCTCTCCCCTCCCTGCCCTCTGCGCTGCACAGGGAGCTGCTGCCTTCCTGCAGGGCTGCCCTCAGCACAGCTGAGCCTGCACGGCTGCTGTGGGGAAGCGAGGAAGCCTCGAGGGGGTTTTGCAAGCTGATTTTTGGCATGTCTGCTGACCTGTCTCCTCCAAAACCGCTCTTTGAGGCAAGCGTCTGTTTTCTGCACTTGTGTGCGCAGGACAAGGGCGTAAATCACCACCTCAGCACTTTCGGCTGGCCAGGCACTCGTTAGTTCCTGCACTGCAGCAGAGACCCCCCGGGGCACAGAGGATGCTGGCCTGGGCCTTGCAGGATGTCCAGGCTGGCCTTGCGGGGCTGGCCCTCAGCTTCTCTAAAACACGCGGCTGAAAAACCTTGGAGGGGGAAGGGGGAATTTTTTCTTTTAAATCTGGAGCGAAGTCCTCCCGCAGCGTGCTGTGCCTCTGGCTAATCCCTGGGAAACTGGTGCAGCAGCAGCAGCAAGGACAGGGAGGGCACTGCCAGCACCAGGCGCTCCGTCCGGCCCCGAAACGTGAGGGAAAAGTGAGCTGGGTCCCCGTGGGGGGCATGGGGGTTCCCCTGGACCGCTGGCCTGGGACAAACCCCTGCTGTGTTCATCCAGATTTCACCCTTTCTTCCCCTCCTTCCCTTGAAAACGGCCTGATAAGCTGTGACACCGCAAAGCCTGGGCCCCTGCCAAGGCGGCCTGGGGCTGTGTCCTGACAGACGTTCCTGCTCGCCCTGCCAGGCTCCTGGCCGCCTCGCCGCTTCGTGAACGCCCACTTGCCTTTTCTTGGCTGGAAAAAGGATTAAGTGAGCAGGACGGGAAAATTAATTAGCTGCCATTTTAAGGATATAGCTTTTTGTTGCAGTCCAAAGTGTTTCGAAATGACATCGTGTCACTGAGACCAATGTGGGACTGATTAAAAGGCTTTTACCTGCTCGAGCACCGCATTTATTCACGCTGTGGTTCTCCCCCAGATGATTACAGCTTCAAGGTGAACCTCAAGGCCAAGCCAGCCAAGGGGACTTTTGCCTTCACTACCAGCTCTGGCTGAGGAAAGCTGGTACCAAAGCTTTCTGATTGTTTAAAGGTTCAAAATAGGTTCTCTGGGCCCTTCCCCTCCACGCAGGCATGGGCTGGGAACAGCTGGGAAGCGCTGCAGGCTCCTTGTCCCCCTGGGGCCAGAGGGGCTTCCCGAAGCATGGGAAGTGAGAGCAGGAGGCCAAAAATCATTTCAGAGCAGAAAGCGATCACCATTCCCTGTGTTCTCCAGGGGCAGAGCTGTGCCTGTGCTTGTGAGCTTCTGGGAAGGGGTGGTTGGCCTCCAGCTTTCACCAGCAGGCTTCAAGCCAGAGCTCTGCAGCAGCGGGGAGAAGGCACACCTCGGCCTTCAGAGCAGCACTGACTGAGCTCACGGCTGTATTTTGCTTCCCTGTACTGCAGGCAGCTCCAGTGCGCTCCATCTCTGGAGCTGCACAGAGGGTAAACACCTCAGTGACTGCCAGGCTTGGAAACTAATGTGTGTAATTGAAGTTATTGGCAAAGGAGGGGCTGCAGCTCAGCCCTCCCCGACCTCTTCCCCAAAGCAGAGGCTCTGGGCGCTGAGCCTGGTCGGGGGCTGAGCTTCTCCTGCTCCCTCTAAAGAAACAAATTCCCCACTGAAAGTGACGCTGGCTGGAGAGGATTGGAGAAACCAGCAAAAATAAGGCAGATCAAGCCTGCTACATCAGCAACAAATGCAAATTATCAGCATGGTTTTTTTCCTATTTAACGTAGTAGAAACATCCCATCCTGCAGCCAAATCAGCTGAAGGTATGATGGCAGCAAAAGCGTGCTGGGCAGGCTTGGAAACTCTTCCTAGGCAGGCTGACCCAAGAAGCTGTTGGCATAACTTTTGGTTTACTTTAGAAGGGCGGCTTATCTGTGAGGAACTGCGCTGCTCACGCTTTGCAAGGTAAGCTCAGTGCACCTCTGGGGGCTGGTTAAGGTGCTCCTTCTTTAAGATGCTGGTTACTGGTTTTTACACGCTCATCTTCAGTGCTGGATGCACACAACCGTGGCAGCACAGCAAGTGGTTGAAGGGTGACTGCTGCTTTCTTCGTGGTGCAATCATGATGGATGCCGTAGTTAAGCAAGCTCCTTCTTTGATAACTTTCCAACATCCCCCCAAAGAAAAGCAGAACAGCCAGTGAAAAATGAGCTCGCCCAAGGCCGCGATGGTAACTATCTCCAGCCCTACGGGGTTGCTGCCAGTTTCCCCAGCAACTGTTGCAATACCCGGCCTTGCTCCAGCCTGTCCTTGTGGGTAGGCCAGGGATTATTAGTGCATGGTAGAAAAGCCTTAGCTCTGGTTAAATGGAAGGCAGAAGCCATGTCAGCGCCACTAGGTATGTTGACTAAGAATTGCAAAGGCAGAGAACCCCAGGCCAGTAACATTTTCAGCCTGAGCGTCTTGTTCAGCCACTTGTAGCACGTTATTTTCATTCCCTGTACTGATCTTATCTCCTAGTACTGAATGCCAGGCCAGGCGCACATTTTCATGCAGAGCTGCCACAAGGAAGGCAAGCCCGCTTGTCAATACTAGGCAGGCACTGTTCAATATGCACTCATCAGGGACCTGCTGCAGCAGGCTCCAGGTCAGAAATAAACAGACAACTCCCAAACACTTTTAGGATATCAGTTTTTATTGGACATTGCAAGATCAATAAGAAAAAATAATTTGTACAGCTCTGTGATATAACCATTGCTGCTGAAGAGTAAGGCTACCTGTCACAAGAGAGACCTGATGCAGCCAATAGGGTGCTCCTAGCACGACAGTCTGAAAAAGCAGTGTTTTTCATCAAGAATAACTTAGAACTGTCACCCAGCAGCATCACCCACCGTGGGCAGGTCCACACAGCCTTACCGTAGCACAAATGGGGCTTCTTAGACATTACGGGTGAGCAGTCCTCTCCAAAAGGCTCCCTGCCAACCATGGTTGTAGGATCAGTTTGGTACGGTGGTTACTGACCTCCTGCCTTGCCTCTCCCTCTCTCCACTACTTTGCAGTTTCCTCCGGGCCTTGCAAGGACGCTGGCTGATGTTCAGCCATTTTCTCCATGCAGCGACTGCTACCACAGCAGCCCAATTCCCCAAGGAAAGTTTTTTGTAATAGAGAGCTGACCTGACACGATTTCAGAGGCCTTTGGTGACAGCAGTTGTCATGAGCTGATTTGTGACACCAGCTAGGAGGAGGGAACCAGAACACTTCAGGTTTCAGCTGGCAGAGTAACCCTTTCTAACTAAACCCAGTTGCTTAAGAGTGATTGAAGAGCAGCAGCTATGGATATTGCTCTAGCATTGGGACACCCACTCCATAGGATGGGCAGAGCTAGAAAAAAAGAGGCTTCATTTAACACAGTATTTTTGCTAAGCTTTTTGCCTGGAACGCTTCTTAGCAGTTTAAAAAAACAGATGCTAGGACAAAAGGCTGAATTTGCTTGGAGGCAGTGGGACATCCTCAGACTACGCAAAATTCTAGTTGGCCCCATCATTACCATCTCTTTTGCTACAGCGGGTAGGTGGGAGAAGTGCGTTCCATTTCTGGACTGAAATGCCAGAGCAAGAAAAAAATTAGCATTCATTCAGCCCCTAAGTGGAGGTCAGAATTGAGAAGCCAGTAGAGCTAAGGAGCATATCATCCGTCCTAAGACAATCAAAGACAGTCAACTTAAATCAACGCAGGGCTCAGCTGGAAAATGAAATCAATTTTAAAGGCTCTGTTGACAGAAAAGGGGCTAGTACCATGACTTGTTGTTTACCTGTACTGTACTAATGACAGTAAACAGATACAGCTGCTGGACCCTACCCCTGTAACATTTACAGAAGGGACATTTCTTATTGATACTTAAATACATCTCATAGAAGATGACTTGGGAACTAGTATCCAGTGCCATTTTGAGGTACTAACACACCATTCAGCCATCTGAGGAACATTCCTATATGAACAACCAAACAGAACATAAATAGCGTGGGTAAACAAGCTGAGCATAGAAGATGATCTATGTGATCCGAAGTGAGCTGCCCTCCCCACACAGCCACCAACTGTACAGCTACATCCCAGGCAACTTGGGGCAACATAGGACAGCTTAAACAGAGGAGAGCAACAAAGAAATTAAATGTGATAATGAAAAACTAAGAAAAAAAACAACCTTCACACAACTATTTTCCAGTATTGTTAAAAAAAATAAAAATAAAAGCAACCTTTTGACTTCCTGTGCCTACACCATGCAGGTCTCCAAGGCATTTTAGGAACAGGAGACGCTGCCCTTTTTCTGCTATTAAGTGATGAAGTGCCCACAGTATTTCTGAAGGAGTTCCATAAACTGTAGTGCAAGCAAACTGAGAAAATAAATAGCACTCAAACATTCCCTCTTATCAAAGAACAGTAACCGCAGTAAAAACTAGCTTGGTTTTTGTTTATCTGAAGTTAGGTCACCTACAACTCTTTTTTTAATATATGAAAATTTGAAGATGTGTTTCACAGCATAATTGTAGAATAATTTACACTGCATTGCCAATTCACAATTCATTTCCATTAACAGTGTACAAAGAAGGTCCTTATTTTATATATATATACTTTATAAAGTCTGGAAGATCAATATAAATACTGCTCCAGAAATTAAAAAAAGTGTTTACATCCCCGACTTGAATATTACATCCCAGTGTCCTGTATTATTATTATAATCTGTAAAAGTCTTAGCGGCGCAGAGGTTCAAGTTTTCGAAATTTCAGTGACGAGCTGGATGACAAAGCATCTTGGTTTGAAGAAGAATTCACTGTGTCTGGGGACTGGAACAATACTCTACCACGATGATTAAATACATAAAATGATGGATGGTTCCTTAATGTGTCAAACGTCCTTCAAAATAAAGGTAAAAAGTCAACGTTAATACTACTTCAGAATAGGGGCTTGGAAAGAGTCAGTCTAGGGTATACCAGCTTTTACATACACAGAAATACAAGTTTTGAATCCAAAGCTTAGGGAGACATGCTCACTTTGTAAGTCTCCTAAACCAAGTCACAGAAGAGATACAAAACCAAGATGCCTGACAAATACTGACTGCTCAATACACAGAAGCTGCCCCATGCTGCAGACAAACTTTACTTTCCTTCCCTGAGCTTAAGGGCAGCTCTGAGAATTACTAACTACATACGCACCAAATGTGACGGCCTTATTTCAGACATCACTTGTGTTAATAACTTGACAGTGTCAGCTTCCCAGCACTTTCCACGCCTGAAGCTAAGGGTTTTAGGTAAGCGATGCCAACTTGTTCAGTTTCCATATTTCCCTAGCCTTTTGGGAATGGCCAGAAAGATTACCTCTACCAACCCCGCTTCATATCCTTTCCAAAATCTCAATTCAAAATTCTTTATTTTCTTAAAATCTTTCAGGCATCTGACATTTTGCCTTGACTGAGACTGTAAGATTCCAGTAGTTCAGGCTCTTGTGAAGAAGCAATGTGCAACAGAGGGTGAGCCAGGCGTACTGCCCTGCGGTCTGAGACCATCTCATGACAGCAGTTTGTGACTGCTAAGCTCTTACTTCCCAGGCAAACATTTAATTCCTCTACTAAATCTGCTCAGCAGGATTTTGGATGGGGAAAAGCAAAAAGTTTATTTAACTTCTTCCAGTTATCTAACTCTGTCTTATGTCCCACACATTGTTGGCTTTCCCAGATGTGACTGTTCCTGTGTTACGTCTACAACATGCGTAGAAGAGCTGAGCTAAAGAGACCTGCTATTGTGCAGACGTGCTGTTTGCATAGAGCATAACGGATACATGTGTTTATGAAGAGAAGAAATAAAACATACTTATTTTTTAGTTCTGAAGTGGCATCCATATCTTTAAATTCTCCTGCGATATGTACTATCCCATAGCAGGTAACTGCAAAGGCTAGCAGAGTCTGAAGAACTATCTGTAGGAGAGGGAAAACAGATTTAGATTACTAAATATAATTGCTTTAAAAAAAAATAATCTCATCTGTCAAACAGCATCTCTTTCACTTTTTATCCAGTGACAGAAAGTGTTTTACAGAGGTGGGCAGTTCAACAGCAGGGAAACTGAGGCACGGAAAGATGGCACCAGGAGATGGTGGCAGAGCCAAGAGCTCCCGGCACCGGGCAGTCAGGCTGTACTATGGGCACTGCATCGACTCACACAGCTCCTCACCGCGATCTGGGGGACAGCACACCCTGTTCTTGCGCACTTTAGGATCTAATACTCGTTCTGAGAAACGGGTCAGCGGCCAGCCTGTGCTGCGCAGAGGTGACAGCTGCTGCTCTGTCCAAACGTCCTGGTTATGGTGGGTGTTTCACCTCCTTAACTTTCAGATTAAGCAAAAACATGATAGATAATAATTGAAGTGGAATTAAACCACCACCAAATAAAATAAAAAAAAAAAGAAAACAAAAAGAAAGCAAGAAACCCTTGCAGAAGCAGGTCGTGCTGGGCTCAGACGGGCGCACAGCCACGCCGGATAAACAAATGTCAGGCAGCAGAAGCCAGAGGGAGGAGGATGTTTATGCTGCAGGGAGTGAGGAAGGAGCCGTGCTCGGGGCTTGGGGCGAGATGTCCCCGGGTGGTGCTGGGGAAGGGGCTGGAGGCCTGGCCCTGCCCTGTGCTGGCTCTGACGGGGGCAGCCGGGCTCTGTGGGCCGGGGGCAGCTCGGGCCGAGCCGCCTCATCCCCTCCCGTCCCCACACCGCCGCCGCGGCCCCACTCACGTCGATGGGCAGCGTCTCGTCCTCCTTCTCCGTCAGCCTCATGTAGGAGCGATCTGCGGGAGACAAGCGCACGGCTGCGGACGGCCCCAAGCGCCCACGATGCCGGGCACCGGGCCCCGCTTCCCCCCCCAAAACCCCACCCCACAACATCTCCCGGTGCCCCCCCCTCCGCCCTCACTCACGCTGCGCCGCCGAGAAGGCGGCGTGAGCCAGGGCGAAGAGCCCGAGCCCCACCAGCCCCTTCCACAGCGAGGCCGCCGCCATCCCGGCCGCCCTGCCCGCCCTGCCCGCCGCCGAGGCGCCGCCTGATGGCGTCAGGGGGCCGGCAGCGGCACCGGGGACGGGGCCGGCACCGGGAGGTGGCGGCGCCTGCGCCCAGCGCCGCTTCCTGGTGGCGGCGGAGCCGGGGCCGGGGCCGGGGCCGGGGCCGGGGCGATGGCGGGGCCGCGGCGGGGCCCGGGGCTGAGCCCGGTGCCGGTGCTGGCGGTGGGGCTGTGGGCACGGAGGGTGCTGGCAGCGGGCGGGGAGGTTCGTCCCGGGGCGCTGGAGGAGGAGATCGTGTCCGAGAAGGCGGCGGAGGAGAGCCACCGGCAGGACAGCGCCAACCTGCTGGTCTTCATCCTGCTGCTCACCCTCACCATCCTCACCATCTGGCTCTTCAAGCACCGCCGCGCCCGCTTCCTCCACGAGACCGGGCTCGCCATGATCTACGGTGAGGGCTCGGAGGGGGCCGGGGTTGCCCCTGAGCTCCTTTTGGGGCTCCCGGTCCCTCCTCCCACCCTGCGAGGTGCTCGTGTTCCCCCGCAGCGGGGCTGTGGATCGAGGGTTGGGTTTTAGTGCTGGGCTGCTGTCGCCTGAGGTGCTCGGGAGTGGCCTCCCGAGGTGCCCTGGCCATGGCCAGCAGATAACGCACGGGGCTCGCCCAGGGTCACCTGGCGCGCCTTGGAGTTCGACCAGCGTAGGGCTGGGAGTTGTGCTGGGGGAATGATTAACGTGGCCACAGACGCCTATCGAGGCGAGATCAGTGGAATATGGGGTTGACAAGGTGTGTTCAGCAGCCCCCATCTCTGCTTTCTTTTTTCTCTCCCCCAGTCTGGTTGCAGGTGATGTGCCACCAAGCTCGGTGGGAGCAGAAATGAGGCTGAGCTCCCCACGCAGCAGAAACCTCAGCTCTGAAGGCTGCGGCTTGGTGCGTTCAGGCCCTTGGCTTTTGTCATCCTAACTTTCAGTTAATTGGAGGCGGCTTTCAGAACGAAGGGGTGGAGAAGCTTGCTGCAGCCCGGGGGCACAAAATATAACCAAAATACTGGGCTGCGTGTACAAATTCCTGCAAGCCCTCGGTGAGGCTGCTGCACTTGTCTTCCCCTTGTTGTCCCTTGCCCATGTGAGCGCCCCTCTTGGTCCCAGAGCCCAGCCTGTGACATTTCGGTCTCCCGATGATCCCTAAAACGCATCTTTTCCGTCTGCTCTTTTGCAGACCGCACTGAGGGAATTGCTGGCAAAATAAGGAACCTCACCCGCCTGGTCAGGCGGAAAACCCTGACTTTTTCTCTGCTGTCAAGGCTTTTGGCATCGCCCTCTCAGGTCAAGCAGCCACCATAGGCAGAGGGATGTGTTAGTTCCCAGAGGTTGGCGAGAGCTCTTGTTTTACAGCAAGCCGCCGGGAGCAAAGCAAGTGCGGCTTCTGCTTTGCCATGCCTGGTCCCCTCTGATGCTCTCAGCCCAGGGGAAGTTGGTGGAAAATGTGGAAGTGCTGCAGCAGGCAGCCTGCAAAACAGACCTTTACATCTGGGCAAAGAAGCAATTGGTAAAAAAATGTTGTCCTTTTTCTAATTAAAGAAACCTCAGCAACTAAGTCAAAACTTCTGCATCTCTTCCTGCTGAAATCCATCAGGGTTTCTGTGGAGCCTGTGCTTTTACCCCAAGTTACAAGCTGTTGCTTCAGGTGGCGTTTTACCTTACAAATTACACTGTTGGCTCAGAGCTGTTGTTGAAGAGCCGGAGTTGTTTCACAGTGATAGGCAATACGTGTTCAGCAGCCCCTGGGCTTCATTTCAGTGTTTCAAATTAGGTTCCCATACCCTGGGTACTCAACATTTAGGACAATTAAATGAGCAGTCTTGTTTCATTTCTTCTCGGAGTCTGGTGGTGGATGTGGCAGGAGCTTCTCTAAAAGTTTAGTTTCCTTGTAGTGGTTCCCGGTTGGCCCCTGGGTTGCAAACATCCCGATTGTCTGCTGGCCTGATGCTTTCAGGTGCTCGCTGCGTTTTTCTTCCCTTTTGGTGTCCGGATTAATGCTTGCCTGGGGGTTCCTGTGTGCTGCCATTGTTGTTAAGTGCCTGGATGGTAACATAGTAGTCTTTGTTTTAAATCTTAGCTCAGAAGCATTCAGTAGCACCAGAAAAAAAAAAAAAGCCCATGGGTTTTTGTTCTTTGGGATAAATGCAATGAAAATAATCTTTTGCACTTTGCATAGAAGAACTCGGTTAATTTTCCAGCTTTGCCTTTAGCTCCTCACTCCTTGCAGCTTTCAGCTGTCAGCTTCCTGGTGTCGGGTTCCCTTGCTCAACTCCCTCCCAGGGCTCACTTTTGTAAAACTTTTGGCAGCAAAACCATTTTGATACCGGTGGGGCGGCTCACGGCTTGTAGCTAGGGCAGCCCTCCGAGTGCCAGGAGCGTTCCAACCACTTCCTAAGAGGCTGTCAGCAACAAGAGGACGTACTCCAGCTCTGGCCGTGATCCCGTTAGCACAGGATTGGTTTGGGGGGCTGAAAAACCCTGCCAGCAGCTCGGGTGTGTGCCAGGTGCTGCCAGCCAGCTCCCTGATGCGGGAGGTGCGTGGGGAAGGTCGGTGCGAGGCCCACGGTGGGGCTGTTTCTACACCAGAGCTCTCAGCTTCGGGCACGGCACCCTGCAGCTTTTCCTCTAGGTGATTCTGGTTTTGTCTCAACATTAGGAACTGATGGTGTGAGGCTGGCTTGGACTGGGTGCCCGAGTGCTCTGCGTGCGCGTGGATGTGGTTGTGCACGCAGATGTCTCTTCCCACCCAGCTCTGTTTTGTGCAGACAGCTCTGCGTGTGCTGCAGGGCAAGACAAATTTTAGCAGCCCCAAGCCCAGTGGTCTCGGCGGTTATTGCAGGTTTGCCCGTCCCCTTTCCCTTCTCCCATTGCTGGGAATTCGGCTCCGGCCGGAGCATGGCTGGCACGCAGGGCTGGGAACAGCTGCGTGGGGCAGCGAGACGGCAAGGCCGACCATGGCTGCTATCAGATGTAGCCCTGCTGTGGGACAAGGATTAAGAGCCAAGAGGTGGGTGAGTCAGAATCCCTTCTAAATTTCCAACCGCAACCAAAGCCTCTCCCTCCTTCCTCCTTGCCAGGCATCTCATTTCAAAGCGGTGAGCCCTGATGTTGAAAAGTGTCTCAGGGTGGGTTTACAGCTGAGAAAAGACAGGCAGCTGCTGCAGGAGGTTTCTGACTCTTCCCTAAAGCTCCAAAATCAACTTTTTTGAAAGGGGTAGCTCTAGAAGGCTGTAGGAACAGAGTTGCAAGGGTAGGCGGTGGATGAGCCTCCTGGTTTTCTGCTTTTTTGGGGCTGTGACTTTACGCTGTGCTCTCACTGCAACTGTTTTAGGCTGCTTCATAGTCCTAAGCAGATGTAAGGACCCTCTGAAGCTCACTTTATCCCAGTGAAGAGTTTTGATCATCTGTCATGGAATCTCAGAGCTCATTCATCATCTTCTGGGTGTTCTGTCCCCATGCTGTGGTGGTCACACACCTCCCTGCCATGTGCTTAAATGGAGCCGTGCTGGGGCACCCCGATGCTCCTGACATCCTTGCCTCGCATTTCCTTGTGTTTTTACTTTATTCCTGGAGCAGGCAGGAAGCTCACAGGAGCTAAGCCCCAGCTGTGTCCCTGCTGCACATCACATCCCCTGGCAGGGGAGATGGGGGCTTTTCTTCTGGCTGTCAGCGAAATGAGCAAATGTCATCCTGGAAAGGTGCTTTCAAGGGAAGAGCAGGTGAAAGCCCGGTGGCACGTGGGGACTGGCTGCAGGAGGTGCTGGGTGAGTCCCATGGTCTCCATCCCTGCTGCAGCAGAGCTTGTGCCCATTCTCTGCTCCTGTAGGACTGTGATGGGGAAGGAGTTTGGTGTTGGTCCGGGTTGTGCCCTGCCCCTAGGAAAACGCAAAGCGAGATTTTAATTAACGCAGCAGTGAAGAGCCTGAGCATCCTCGGAGGCAAATGGAGAAGCCTTCGGAGTGTTGCCATCTCCATTTAGCTCCCACATGTTTGCAAGCTTTTTCATAAACACATGGTTCAGAAGTGGGGTTAAGTGACCCCAGAAAAATCAGAAAAACAGCAGAAAAGTAATCTAAAACCATCTCTGCTGTGCTGGCCAATGCCTGAGTGCATCTCTTCTCCCCAGTTTGAGACAGCGTCTTATGAAGGATGCTCACTGTCCTCAAAGCATTCATGAGTTGCTGGTACCTTTTTAACCCCTACCAAAAGGAAAGGTTTCGTGCATTTCTGTACTGGTGACACGTGATCCTGTCAGGCTTCCAGCTGCAGATGCTCACAGTGACCACCCCGGCAGTTTGCTCGTCTCACCCCACATCCCTCTCTCCCCAGGTGTCCTGGTCGGTGTGGTGCTGCGCTACGGCATCCACGTCCCCAGCGACGTGAACAACGTGACGCTGAGCTGCCAGGTGCAGACCAGTCCTGCCACGCTGCTGGTGAACGTCAGCGGCAAGTTCTACGAGTATACCCTGAAGGGGGAAATCAGCGCCCAGGAGCTCAACAATGTCCAGGATAATGAGATGCTGAGAAAGGTAAGGGAGCGATTTCGTGGTGAGGGATGCTCCGTGGGGTGCATGCTAATGCAGAAATCCTGTATCTGCTGCATTATGTGATTTTTTTTTATTGCATTTTTATGTTTTTACTTTGGTCCCATAAATTGTAAGCTGAATACACAACGTAATGAAGCTCTAGGTTCAGCTGATCGTAACGTGAGCTGTTTAAACTCTGGGTTGTGCGTCTGAAAGAGCCCTGATTCCTCCATACTCGCCTCACAGCCTTTCATCTGGTGGGAGTACAGCGTATTTCTTATGTCATTATTTGTGTTTTGTCCTGTAAAATCTTAACAAACCAATTAACTGTTTTTTTTGTTGTTGTTTTTTTTTTAATTTATTTACAGGTGACTTTTGATCCTGAGGTGTTTTTCAACATATTGCTTCCTCCAATTATATTTTATGCAGGCTACAGCTTAAAAAGGGTACGTGCCTTTACAGTGCCTACACTTTCAGTTCCTCTGCCCCCAGTTTTAATGCTTGCTCAGCAGCAGGCCAAGGCTGCAGAATTGGGTACGGTGTTCCTAGTACATGCAGGATGGTAGGAGGCAGGGCTGAGAGTGCCCCTGTAGGTCTCACCCATCCCTCATCCCAGGAAGGGTCAGCAACTGCGACCATTTCCAGCATGGGTTTGTGCAGGGGTATTTTAGGCCAGCTGAGCCATCTGGAATGCTGAAACACTTGAGAAGGTGGGAAGGTTTTAGGAAGCAGCAGCTCTTTGAAGTACTGATTTGGAGGGAAAGGAAAATGATCCTGTTTATCTCTGGGAGAAGGAAGGAGGTCCTATGCTGTGTTAGGAATTAGTCCCCAGGACTCGGAGCTGCACCTTGTTCAATACACCAGTACAGGAAAATGATGTGTATTAGTGCTGCATTTGCTGTGCTGGTCTGGCTGCATGTGCCATTGTGTGAGGCATTATTCAGCCAAGCTCGCACAGCTCGCAATGTTCAAGCCAGGCACAAGTTGCTGTGGGTGCTGTGCAGGTACCTATCTGTTGGCACGGCTTGAAATAAATAGTAAAGTGTAATTCAGTTTGTTTTTTTTTTCCTTCTAGAGGCACTTCTTCAGAAACTTGGGATCAATCCTGGCATACGCTTTTCTTGGCACTGCGATTTCCTGCCTGATGATCGGGTGAGAGGTTGTGGCCGGACGGGCTTTTTGGCAGGGCTGTGTGTGGACATAGAACTCTGTCCTGCAGCAAGGGCCAGGGGGGATCCCTGGGCTACTCAGCAGGGCAGCTAACGTTGCTTTTCCTGCTGCACAGTGTGCCTGCTGCCTCATTGCACAGTGCTTTCCTGTATCCCATACAGACTGCTTATACGCACGGCAAGGCAAGTTCTGCAGATCCCTGAGAATAAACAGGCACTGACTTGAAATTATTGAAAGCGGAGCCCAAACAAGTGTGAGACACACGAGTAGAGAGCAGGATCGTAAATGCATGTCCTGTCCTTACTTGCTGGAAGCAGATGCCTAGCAAACACAGATTGTGTTTCAAATTATTTATCTGTGTGCACAGAGGGAGCTAGATAATTCCCGTTCTGAATAGCAACGTGCAGGCTTGCGTAGGGTGTTTTCCACCGGAGATCCAGGGGGATTCAAGCAAACTCAGTGCCTGCATTATCTGCTCCTGGCTGCAAGTTTAGGACATTTGAAAGTCAGGCCAACTGAAAAGTCATTCCATTGAAACGTGTTAACATCAAGCATTGTGAAGCAATTGCCAGGTGATTGTCATGGTCTGTCCCACAAGCTGCTGCTTTTTTTTGTCCGTGTTGTGCTGGCAGAGGAGTCGTACCAGCTCCTCCCCAGCACTGTGCTTTGCTCCTGTGCTGTCAGTGCTTTGGATTTCATGGTCCTGCTCTCTGGTCCGAAACCCTGGTGTTTCACCAGGCTCAGCTCGTGCAATACAACTTCTCAGGGTATTCTTCTCCTATATTTGGACAACTTTAGGGGTTAAATTGGCAGATCCTGGGGAACTCCTTACACTGCAGGTACGAGTTGTTGTCTCTTCTGCTTCCACAGCTCCGTCATGTACGGCTGTGTGGCACTGATGAAGGTCACCGGGCAGCTTGGGGGAGACTTCTACTTCACTGACTGCCTCCTCTTTGGTGCCATCGTATCAGCTACTGACCCAGGTATGTTAGATGTGTTTTTTTTCCCCCTCGTTTTACCTACATTTGGTGAAGAGGGGAAGAAAGGAAGGAAGGCAGCTTTCTAAAAGGGATGTTTTGTCTTTGATTACACCATAATAACGGCACCTTCTTGAATGTCTCTCTATTTTTCTATTTGTCAGTGACTGTTCTTGCCATATTCCATGAACTCCAGGTTGATGTTGAGCTGTATGCCCTTCTCTTTGGCGAAAGCGTTCTCAATGATGCCGTTGCCATAGTGCTGTCTTCGTAAGTGTGTTCTGTTTTTATTTTTAATTGTTATGTATGTTCTGTGTTGGGCATTGGGGGGAGCCACCTGGCCTTGCTTCTGTAAAAATAGGAGCACTGGTGTTGGCCAGAGCAGATTTCCCTAGTAAGTGTCAACAGAAGCTGTAGTGATCTTCTGATCAGCCTCCTCCTTGAAGACCACTGTTTGGGAGCATGGATTGTATCTACAGCTTCCTGTTGCATGATGGATAGCTGTGTTTTTCTTTTATGGTCCATTGACCCAGCCAGAAGGAAGTTTTCATGTCTCTCTGCAATGTGAAAAGCACCACGTCTGCTTTTCAGCCTCAGGATCCTACCGAAACCCCTTGCTGATGGCTTTGCTCCTACCTGCCTGCCTTCCCATCCACAAGTACCCGCTTTTGTTTTGGTGGAGACAGTTGGTAAAGCAGCTGTCTCCTTTCTCTGCCCACTTTCTGTGCCTCAAGAAGATGGTATTTCTGGAGTTAGTATCCTGAACTGGAAAGTGGGTGCCTTTCTAAAGAGTGTTTTATAACATTCTTTAATATTTTATGTCCTCTGCACGTAGGACATATTTTATCTGCATTTCCGTTGTGTTGCCATCATGGGAGTTTGTTTGGGAATATATAGTATCTGCAGTCATGACAGGTTAACTTATAACTAAGACTAATGCAGAAAATATTTCTGGAATACTTGTCAAGCCGGCGTGCTGATTGCGTGGGTTTTACTGATGTGGAGGCAGCAAGTAACATATTGTGAGCTTCGTATCAGCACCCGCCTGAGTTGTATTTACTAAATTGAATGTTTCTAGAACTGTTTGTATTGCTCACTCTGGTTTTTATGCTGGATGTGTCACCACTGCTGCGAGAGTAAACTCTGCGCAGCCAGGTCATGTTTGAGAAGTGACACAGAGCAAGGAGGAGACGGGGGCTTGGAGCCTGCCAGGAGTCGGTGGGCTCAGCAGCAGGGCCGTGGAGTTTGTGGTGGGTCTGTGCATGCATCTGTGCCTGCACCATGTGCTCTGATCTGCCCCTTGCACTGTTTTGCTCCCAGCTTTGTAGCTCTGATTTCCTCCCTTCCTTGCTGCACGAGCTGAGTTCAGCCCCCCTCCTCTGGAATAAGATAATCTGCACCAAACCCAGCAGCCCTGAGCTGCAGCCAGCCGTTGTTTTAATGCAAGGTTTGTGTGCAGACCGGTCCAGCAGCGTGTTTAATTCTCAAGGGCTTCCAAGCAGCAAAAGAGACCCGCTGCAGCTCTTATTTGTGGTTCCCCTTTATTAAATTTAGCTTGGCACTTGCCTGTTGCATGGAAGAGGCATAAGTGGGGAGTGGCAGGGGCAGTTCTGCTTCCACAGCTTGGTGGCTGGGAGGGGTGGATCGGAAATGTGGAGGATTTGGGGGTTTTGGGGGAACACCTGGACTGGCGTGGGTGGGTGCCAGCATCGCCCTGGGGTGAAGAGGGGCCCCAGCTGTGTCCGGCCGAGCACAGGGGTTTGGTGTTGGGAGGAAGCAACACACACAAAGCCGTGGGCTTTGCCACTCCCCATCCTGTGAGGAGGTGCTTTCCAGTAGGGTTAGTGGCAGGGAACCTGATTCAGGATTTGGCTGTGTAAAGAGGAATCGAACCCAGAACCAAAAGCAGTGAGCAGTGTGGGGCCAGGCTGCAGCTTGTGGCCTCCAGGTTCCTACTTGCTCCTCCCCATTTAGTTTCTCCCTCTTGAGTTTCTTGTTAGTCGGGCAAAAAGCAAAACCAGAAGGAAAGCTGCAATAAGTTAAAGTGCAAAACTGACATCCACACAGTCAGTTATGGAGGGGAAATGAAACTTTGGATTGAAAACCAAACAAACACAAAACAACAAAACCCCAGACTGAGACCATGTTGGTGAATGGGAAGTAGGAGATGGAACTGACAAAAGAACTTAAATCTCAGGGAGAAGTCTGAAGGCTGTGGCATAAAGGACAATGGAGAAAAAATACAATTTATTACAAGCAGGGAAGTTTAGCAAGGGAAGTGACCCGTTACGTGTTGGCAAGGGTAGGGTTATCACTCATGTTGCAGAAGAATGTTGGTCTGTTATTAGGGAGGAAAGTGGCAGGATGTGTTCGTGAGACGGTAACTTTCCGTTCCAGCATAACTCAGGAGGTTAAACAGAAACAGCAGCTAGTTAAAGTTCAAGCCTGAGAGGTTTAACAGAGCCAGCCGAGGGACTGCTGACAAGGAAGTTAATGTTCTCAGCAAGTTTACATCAAAGAAAGCTAACAAGGAGTCAATATTAACACAGGATTGAGGAGATGGATAGGGGCCCGCCTGTATCGAGGCCTTTCTGGGTACCTGCTGAGGGGTTCGGAGGGAGCACGTTCAGCACAGGCCGGGGGACACCAACGTGGCTGGCTGATCCACCAACCATGGAAAATCTTCTTGATTTTCTTGTCAAAAAGAAACATTAAAGTTTGGTGGATGAAGACAGCAGCGCTGCTGTTGTGAACTGGCACTGTGCTGTTTGCCTCGCTGCCCTGCAAGGTTTCCCCTCAGAACCCAGAGCAGTGCAAAAGGAAGGTAGCACGCGTTAAACGCAGTAAAACTGAGGAACCTGCAGTTCTCCAGAGGATATTCACATCAGGTGGCATCAGCTGAGAAGCTTAGGCTGCCTACTTGGATGCATTGTGCTCCCAGAGTGCCTGGCTTTCCAGAGGCCTGATGCCAGGCCCCTAAAATGCCATCATAAATGAAGAACTGTCGCCTGGCAAACTCATTTGTAGGGGATCGTGCAAGAGATGGGTTTTGGTCTGATGCTTTATAGCATCTGGAAGGAGCAAATGCAGAGCCTTGCCTAGGCTGGTTGAGCTCAGGGTTTCTCACGCTCAGGGTTTGCAGCACTAGTAGCACTTTGCAAAGCTCACGCAGAACTGTGAAAATCTCCCTCTCCCCAGACTAAGGAGTGTTTTGCTCCTATGTGTGCTTTTTCTCCCTCTTTCAGTTCAATTGTTGCGTACCAGCCAGCGGGCGACAACAGCCACACGTTTGATGTCACAGCGATGTTCAAGTCTATTGGGATCTTCCTGGGGATATTCAGTGGGTCTTTTGCAATGGGAGCAGCTACTGGAGTTGTGACAGCTTTAATATCCTTTTTGTTGTTTCTCCAAGTGTTTACATAACAGCTTTTTCTTTTGCTATGCGGCATTTCACCCAGACCCAGTGTTTCATGATTTTATGCCTAAATGAATGAGAGGCAATGCCACAGCCTTTTTAGGGGCAGGCTGTGCAGTACTGCTACGATACACAGCAGGATTAGACATTCCCTCAGCCTGCAGTTTCTCTCCAAGTTGTCCTTAACAATCTGCAACGTCACCAAGTTCACCAAACTGCGGGAGTTCCCCTTGCTGGAGACTGGCTTGTTCTTCCTGATGTCCTGGAGCACGTTCCTGCTGGCTGAGGCGTGTGGCTTTACAGGCAAGCTCCAGCACTGCCCTGCATTTGAATGGAAATCTGCAGGGATGATGGTGCTATTGAATTTTGCTTCTCTAAGTATTGGCTGCAGATGGGACTGATCCTCTGCTTCTATAAGTTTAGTTATTTGGGGGCTTGGGGTTATTGTATCAAAAACCCTACAGAGGGTAGAAAAGCAAGAGCATACAAACCTGGGTTTGTATACATACAAAGCTGGGTGCAGCTCTGCTCCCTTTTCGTGGCCACGAGTCTAACGTGATACTCTGCTCCCCAGGTGTGGTGGCTGTACTCTTCTGTGGGATCACACAGGCTCATTATACCTATAACAACTTATCTACAGAATCCCAACACAGAACAAAGCAGGTGAGAGCTCCTCAGTCCCCTTAATCCTCTCCAGAGTTGCAGTTTAGTATTCTTTTGTTCCCTCTAGCCAGAATTAGGTGCATCTGCCAGTCTACAGCTGGATTTTGCTGGAGTCGCTCCTGCAGAAGTATTCATTGTATGGTGGATGGGCTAACATGTTTTTCTTGTTAAATCTGAGTTATGTTTAATTCATTTTTAATTTGTTTTCTTCTTTCAGTTGTTCGAACTGCTGAATTTCTTGGCAGAAAACTTCATCTTCTCCTACATGGGACTTGCACTGTTCACCTTCCAGAACCACGTCTTCAACCCTACCTTTGTGGTGGGAGCTTTTGTATCCTTTGGAGTTCGTTTTGTAAAACAAGAAGAGAAAGGGAGAGCTGCCTCATTCCTAGCGTGTGTTTTTCATTCAAATGTGATTTTTTTCCCACTCAGTCTAGCTTATTTTTAAAAGGGAGTTTCTCCTGTGTAGTGGTGCCTTTAGTTGTTTCAAGAAGATGGAGATTCTTTTCCCAGCTTTTCTGTTTTGTTTTGCTGTGTTTTCTCTGTCTTGTCAGCTTTTGAGATGCTCAGCGCTGGATGTGAACATGGTGCTGGAGCACCAAGCTTCATCCCGTGGCAGCGTGGTACAGGAGCAGCTTTGCAAATGGGGACCTGCTGACACCTCCTTGTTTCCTCTTTTCTGTGCTATTCCATTTGGTTAACGCCCCCCCCAAAAAAAAACTTCCTTTTTTTCAAAATAACAGTTAGAGCTACAGTAGTTACCTCTCAATGATGAGACGAGAAGGGATTTCCCTTTCTGCAGGCTGATGCTAGCGGAGACACTGTCAGCCCTAATACGTCTCAGAAGAGTGAGGACTTGAAGGATTTTTTTGTTTTGTTTCAGTTCTGATGTGCGGAATTATTTTCACCCTTTGCCTGCACTGAAGCAGGTTTATACAGATAAACAAAATGTTATCTTCACCGGTGCTGATGCGTGGGTTTCCAGCAGGGTTTGATGAATTTCCCTGATTAGCTTTTGCAGAGCTGCAGTAGGGTAAAGGGAGTGAAGAGCCTAGAAATGCATTTGGGTAGTTAGACTGAGATTGTGTGCTGTGCCTTTTCAGTAGGAACCGGCTAGCTTGCTGATGAAATAGCTCATTCATGAGAAAGATCATGAAATACATCTCTTATGCAAATTCGTGATGTTCAGGAAAGAACATAAAAGCTGGAAGCATTTTGCATATTATTCTAGGCTGCACTGAATACTGGCTGCAAGATTATTTTTGCCATCTGGGTGCTGGTATTAAAAGACACAGCTTCAAAGATAAAAGCAATATGAAGGGGCTGCTGATTCTTGTGTCTCGCAGGCTATGAAAACAGAAAGAGTATTAGATTTTTTTTTTTCCTCTCAACTGCTGCTGCTTTCATTTTGCTGAATAATCTTTGGGAATGGGACCTGGCTTATAGCTTCAAGCCAAACTGTGAAGTGTGGTGTGCTGGGGAATGTCAGAGGGGTTGTGGAAGCTGTGAAACCTGGGCTTTGCAAAGGACAAGTAATTCTTGTGGTGAAAAATGAGCACAGCAGGGGAGAGCATACAGTGGGAACTGGTGGTTTTTCTCTCTTGTCTAACCTGTCCTCTCATCATTTCCCTTGTTTATATGTTTGCGTTTGTCCTCTGTGATACTCCTGAATTGCAATCTGTGCTTTGCTTTGGTGAGGCAGGAGCATGCTCTTCCTACACTGCTGTAGTACTCGGAGCTGGGTTATTGTCTTTGCATCCTAGGGACTGGTGTTTGTGAAGCTCCTCGTGCTTCTGCTGGCTCAGCATGCAGAGGTGGGATACAGTGGGAGACACAGGAAGAACAGTTTCCTTAACAAGTACAAATACAGCTTGCTATCTTCCTAGGAAGAGCTGCCAATATTTATCCTCTATCATTTTTACTGAATTTGGGGAGGAGAAATAAGATTGGAACAAATTTACAGCATATGATGATGTTTGCTGGTACGTTGATACATCCTGGCCTCCAAACGTTCCTCACCCTGAGCGACTTCTTAGGGCAACATCTGGAGAAGAGGCTGGGCAGGACAGGGCTCCCCGTGGCTCCCTGGTGTTCAACCACATGGGGCAGGGGAGGCTGGGCAGTGAATATAATCTCTGATCCAGTGAATATAGGAAGCCTACAGTGAATATGGTCTCTGCTCCTGCAGGCTCACATTGCTCTTCTGCCATCCCTTCCCCTTGCAGGGCTGCGAGGAGCCATGGCGTTTGCCCTGGCCATCCGCGACACGGCCACCTATGCCCGGCAGATGATGTTCAGCACAACGCTCCTCATCGTCTTCTTCACGGTCTGGGTTTTCGGCGGGGGCACCACGGCCATGCTGTCCTGCCTGAACATCCGGTGAGCGCGGTGTGGGGCGCTCCTGGCCACCACCCCCCCACCCCGCTGCTGCGGGTCGCACGGCGCCCACGGCTGTGTGACACGAGGCGGTGTGAGGGATGCCACTGGGTGGGCAAATGGGACCAGCTGCATGGCCCTGCAAAGCTGTGGTGCCTGTTGCTGGCAAACGCTCCTGCATGTGCCCCGGGGCATCCCCCTGTGCAGAGGGAGCAGCTGCTGAAAGCGCTGCGCTTGCCCCAAAGGCAATGGGAAGATCCCGTCCTTCCCCAAGACATGCGGCACGTACCTGCCTGGCATTGCCCGTGCTCACCGTGTGCTCACTGTGTGTTTTCTCCTCCACAGAGTTGGCGTGGATGCGGATCAGGAGAATGTGGTGAGTGCAGGGCTTTGCTACTTGCCATCAGGCGGTCCTGGTAGGGGAATTTTGTGCTGTGCCCTTTGGCACAAGGGTTGTGTCAGGGACTGTGTGAATGCTCCTCTCTGCCCTGCTCCCTTCCAGCTGGGGGAGGAAGGCTTTCTAGCTCCTCTGGTGAAAGTCGAAGTCCATAGGAATCATCTCTTTTCTGTGCCCTCTGTAGTTACAATGAGTCTTCCTTTATTCTGTTTGAAAGAAGGCCTTAGAAGTAATGTTGCAGTGCTTAGTCAGTCCACGTTACTGCCACAGAACATTTGGTCCCTCGCTGGTTTTGAAGTTAATATAAAAACATGCATGACACAGAAGCTCGCTGCCTCATCCCAGTGTCCTGTGCAGGACAGAAATGCCACTCACTGCCCCATTTTATGCAGCATCTTCAGGCTTGCTGTCACCTCTGTTGTGCCCTCCTGCTTGCTGCAAGCAGCTACGTGGCTGAGCGGGGACCACTGACCGTGGTAGGATATGTGCTGCAGCCCTGTGGCATCAGGCACCACCTGCCTGGTAGCCCCCAGCTGTGTGTCTGCAGCCCAGCAGTGCTGTGGCTGTGCCTCTATAATCGATTTCAGTGCGGGGTCTGCACCTCGGAGGTTCGTTTTGTGCAGAGATGTTGATTGGGCTCTTGGAAGGAAAGTGCCAAATACAGGAGGCAGTCCGGAGCCATAAATCTGAAAGCCAAATTTCTGTGAAATATGTAATTGTATTACGTACACGGTGCCCTCGAAACAGCTTTGTGTTTTTCTCCAGCTAAAAGGAAGCCACGAATGCCCATGGCACAAGATTATTTGCATATTACATCTCAAGGGTGATTTGATGGAGGCTGGACCTGCCAGTTGCTATTAAGCGTGATGTCGGGATGCATTTGTTGGTTCTGAGGCACTTAAAACCTTGGGGCCAGAAACTGGAAGGCTCTAGCAGGAAAGCAGTTGCTCTGTGCTTGCCCTGTTTTGATGCTGCTAAATGCAGAGCCTGGTGCTGCGAGCACTGTTAGCCTGTCGCGGTGTGAGTGATGTCCTTATGCTCGCTGCAGCCCAAAGGTCTCTTCCAAAGAGGTGGTGGGGAAAGCATTTTCCTACGTTCCCCTGGGTAACCTGCCCTCAGTACATTGCTCTGCTGCTGTTAACATTTTGTTTTCTCACAGGGTGTCCCGGAGAGCGAGAGGAGGAGCACAAAGGCAGAAAGCGCCTGGCTCTTCCGCATGTGGTACAACTTCGATCACAAGTATCCTTGAACATCAGTGCCTGCCGTGCCAGGTCCCCTGTGCCCGAGGGGCTCTGTTGACTCAGAGCACAACTCCCTCCCTGCTTTGCAGATGAGCCAGCATTTGCTTCCCCATCTCACAGTTGTTTCCTGACTTGCACTTCCTCGTGTCTGTGGCTGTTTCCACCTGCACTTACTGGAAATGCTGCAGTGGCTAAGTTCAAAGCTGGGCTCTCGGGCTGGAAGGGTCTCCAGAGGGTCTCCAAAGGTCTCTGGTCCCAGTTCCCCATGGCAGGAGGATAGGGAGGCAGAGGGACATTCCATTTATAGCCCTCTTGCTGGATCAGTGTCTCTCCTCCCTTTCAAAAGCTTTGTTATGAGCTAGCAGGGGAGTAATTTGCCAGGCGGAGGGTGCAGGATGACAGGACAAGTGATGCTGGAAAACCTCTTAACAGGATTGTGTCCTGGTTCACTTGTGTCCCTCTTGCTCATTTAATTCGGTTTGCTCATCCCTTTCATTTTTGTGCTTCCAGGGTTTTGTGTTTCTTTCCTCAAGACACTGAGTTCCTTACTGTTGCATCCCACCCCTCGACTCCCCAACATCGCCGCCTTCCTTTTTCTTCCTTAACCCTCTCTGCAGCTATCTGAAGCCTCTCCTGACACACAGCGGTCCTCCTCTCACGACCACACTCCCCGGCTGCTGCGGGCCGATTGCCCGGTGCCTGACAAGTCCACAGGCATACGAAGTAAGTCCGATGCCACCTTTGGTGTCCTTTGTTTTGTGGTGTCAGTGGGGTTTGATGTGTTTACAGTTCTGTGTAGCCTTTGGGTGCTGCATCGAGCTGGGAGCCTGTGGGGAGGTCAGACACTCGGGCTGACAAACAAACACAGCCCTTCAGGAAGGGTTAAACAGCACTTCCCTTCTGTTTGTTGCCCAGAATCAAGAGCAGCTGAAGGACGATGACTCTGACCTCATTTTGAACGATGGGGACATCAGTCTGACCTACGGGGACTCCACCGTCAACACTGACTCGGTTGCGTCCAGCGGCACGTCGCGGCGGTTCGTTGGAAACAGCTCCGAAGATGCACTCGATCGGGAGCTGGCTTTTGGGGACCATGAACTCGTGATCCGGGGAACACGCCTGGTCCTTCCCATGGACGATTCGGAGCCACCCTCAAACGTCCTGGATAGCGCAAGACATGGTCCAGCATAAGGTTGCTCGGTTTAATTGACAGTAATACTTGCATATATGATCAAGAAATGTGTACTACCTAAAGTTTAATGCATGTCTCAAAATGTCTAAGCTGTATAAATATTATTTATATGGTGTCAGAAGAATATAAATATTCTCTGCCAAGCACTTGTAAAGAACAAGCTGCGATTTTAAGTTAAAAACTGTGTTGACTGCACTGTGTAGGGTGGAACTGTTTTAGCGTATGAGTCTTTTGCACACAGTGAGCTTCTTTAATGTGTGATTTGATGAAGGGTTTAGTTCCCAGCTGGGTAAGTAAAGGAGCTGTCTCCCTGTTCATCCTTTGAACGTGGGAGAGTGGGGTAGGGAGATGCTGGTGAACAGTAGGAGTTGCTTTCTGTTCAGATGAGGATTGTTTTTTTGCCTCTGATCTTTGGATAGTTGCATTTGAAATGTCAGCAAAAAGTCAGACTGCAGACTCTTGTTCGCTGTGTGGGAATCTGAACTGCGGATCCAGAGATTTTCTGCTTTTTAGTGACCGTCAGCTCTGCCCAAGCCACTGCTTTAGCAGGCTAATGTCAGACATCAGTCACGCTGCTAGCTGTGAGTGGGGGAGCCCCCAGAGTGGGATGGAGGCATGGGTCGTGCTGTAGTCACTTCTGGGAGAAGGAGCTGGTCCTGCAGAAGCTGCCCAGGGTGTGCACAGATTTTAGGGCTGAGTCTGTCTTTCAGTTGTAGCACAAGCAGCTTTGTAGAAGCAGCCATCAAATCCTGAATTGGTGACCAAATTCACATTTGGGAAGCGACCGTGTCTTTGTGCAAGTGAAGCTCCTCTGCTGAAGCCATGGATGTAGCTGAGGTGCAATGCTGCCGTGGCCCATGCTGGACCGCAGAGTCCTCGATGGCTACAGACTGACACGGTACCTCCAGGCTTCTCCAGAGGTGAGGTATTTAGCATCTAGGTAGTACTGAAGGGGAGTTGTCCATCTGTCTGTCCTCCTGTATAGTCAAAATCATTGCACTTTGTTTAATAATTCCTTAGCATTAGCATGCTGTGTGTCTGTAATCCCCACCTGATCTCTCTCATGTCTCTTACCATTTAATGAACTGTGTTTGCAAGTTGATTTTATTTTATTTTTTTTTCCCAAGGAAGAGCACAGAACAATTTGTGATTTCACACTAGTGTTACAGGATTTACTCTGTAGCTACAGGAATGGCTAAAGGTGCAGTGAAATTGTTAGCCCTGACATCTTTCTTTTCCTCCTGAAAAGGGGGGAGCACAGAAATTTACTGTATGTAATTTTATTGTCTGTTTTAGCTGCGGTTTTGCTATACAAACCTTTCAGGGTTACTGGTGCACTATAGCCTGTTCTGGAGTTAACCCACTCCGAAAGGCTTAAATAGAAGTGTTTTAAAAAGAGAATATTTGAAAAAGAGCCAGGTGAGGGTGAGCTCTCCCAGCTCCCATTAGCTTTCCTTGCAACAAACTCTGCATCTCTTAGGATCCGATCCTGAGACCGCAGAGCAGTTTCCCTACAGCTGTTTTCCCCAGCACCACCTGAGAGCTGGAGAAGACAGGAAATACCGAAAGTTTGTGTGTATATTTATAGTTGAGAAAATCAATTTTTTTTTTCATTTTCTCAGGTCTAAGTAACATTGCCTTAAATTTACGGATGTGAAACTAATTATTTTGGCAGTTTATCCCCAAGAAAATCCTTTCTTTTCCCTTCTGAACAAAAAATGTATAGGTGTTGCCATAGGTCTCCTCTAGAAGGGGGGTACGCTCTGTTTATATTTAGATAGGAAATCTTCCTTGCACCAATAAATGGCAGTCTCGCTGTTAATGTAGCTGTTGGATTAGCGCTAGCCTCTTTGTTTCCTGCTATGCAGGAATTCCATAAAGTGTGCATTTTATATGACATCTGTAACTTAACTTCACGTGTTTAAAAAAGGAAAAAAAAAAAAAAGTAGGTACATGTTGACTTTAGGTTTACTGCATCATTTCTACATCCTTTATTTTTGTGTTTTGTTTTGCCTTTTTGAAGAGGTATGATAAATAACTACCTCTTGTTTTTTCCTGTATGGTCAGACTATGAATTCAATTTACGAAGCTGACGCTGGTGCAGCCGCCGCGTCCTGCTCCCGCCGGCAGCTGCCTTGCTCCAGCTGCCAGGCTCCAGGCAGGAGAGCAGCGTGCGGGCATCGCGGGGCTCCAGCCCAGGCAATCCCAACCGAGGTGCAAACTTGCAGCCGAGCGCTGCGTGATGGCCACAGCCTAAGGTCTCCCCATAGCCTTAGTGGCATTCCTCTTTCTCTGACCCTCCCAGCTGAATAATGTGTCCACGTCCTGAAAGTTTGCCAGCACGTTACCAAAAGCCTCGGCTTTTGATGCCATTTCAATTAGTACATTTAAGAAAAAACAGTTAACAAGAGATGATTTTATGGGGTACCTGTGAACTCTGCTATGATCCATACGTCATATAAGCAGGACTATTTCAAGTAGTGTTGGTGAAAGAATGAATGTACGCTGCAATTCGTGAGCATTTTAATAAATGACTCAGATTCATCCTCAGCTGATTACTTTCTCTGTTCTGCTGCAGCAGAGAACACTTGATTGCCTGGGTTTCAGATGCAGAGCCCTGATGGTTTGTATGCTGCAGTTGGTTTTAAAGGTTACTGTAGAGAATCAAACCCTTGAGACCCTTTGCCAAGTAGATAGGACAGCCCCAAGGAGGCAGTTTACAGCTCACATGGAGATTTAGAGAAGGTGCCCTCCTTCTGTAAATTGAATTTTCATGGTTTTTGCACATGAAAAAGCATTGTAGGTAAAGTTATGGTTTGTACTAGTACTGTCAATTTGTGTGGTAATGGCATTAACCCTGTAGTTGTGGTGTTTGTGCAGCTGATCTGTGATAGCTGATGATCACTATTGGACCTTCTGTTTACACTGACTAAATCCTTTACTGTTGCGTTGTACTGTGAAAGAAGGATTATGGGCCTATAAAAGATTTTTTTTTTTCTGGAATTGTGTGTACTGTTTCATTAATTCACATGGAAATAAATCTGTAGCAAAGTGAAGACGTGCTGCTTTACATTCTTGGACTGCTTTGCTCACGGCTGTTGGCAGCCAGGGAAGGCAGCAGCTGCTGACCCCACGCTCATCCATGGACAGCAAAGCCACCCTGCAGAGCTGCATGGACCTGTGCATTACAAGGGGCATTTGCAAAACCGAGTCTCGAGCTTTACTGGACTTTTATGCCCAGAGTTTTTGTTGATTTTGCAGCTGGGATCATTGCAGCAGATCTGCTGTCCTCTGGAGGTGATTCCGCCCTCCATCTCGCCTCTACATTGGTTTTGTGAGTGCTGTGGGAGCAGCAGAAGAGGTTTGTTGTTCAAATGCTTTACAATCTTTCAATACTGAGGTCATTTGGGAAACTTCAGGAATCTGCTTTTGAGGGCTTTGTTTCAAAAAGGGCAACCTTCACTTTTCTAGGGGTATTACAATATGTTGTAGCTCCGCTTCACTGCGGGAGGGCAGCCTCTGAAACCTCATAAACCCTTGTCTTCCATCCATAGTAGTGCAGAGGTCTGTTACCTTCCTTCTTTACATAGCTGTGAGTTTGATTTTGGCAAGCAGAGGGAAGGACCACGCCACCACACAGCCGTGCCTGTACACTGGGGTCCCCCACCCTGCAGGTCCAGGTGGGCAGTACAGCGCTGGCTCACGGGCATACAGCACCAAGCCTGTGTTGAGCCATCCCCCACCACAAAAAAGAGAGCAAAGCTGCTCTGTTGTGCTAGCAAAACAGAGGAACTCTGTTGCTAAACAGCTACGCTTGCTGTGAAAATGTCCGTGGCATTTTGGTTTAAAGTAGTTCCTTTGTAATGAGTTGGCACTGAGAAAACCAAGAACTTTTCTTCCACCACTGTCCCAAGGCCAGCCAAAAGGACATCGGCTCTGCCTTCCTTCCCAAAGGTACCTACAGCCTCAGAAGAACCACAGGGCTGTTTGGCTGTTTTCAGAGCAATCCTGTGTTCTCATGCTCAGGTGCTGTGCACTTGGCTCTCCATCCGTGCCATGCTGACAAAATCTTTATGTGAGGCAAAATTTAAAAAATAAAAAAATAAAAAAATGCAAGCTGTTGAATTTTCCTTATCATATCCTGCAAGGATCTCCTGTCCTTGCTGGGTCCTCTAGATGGCAATATTGGAAAGGCCACTAATTGTCTGCCACCAGTGTCCCTGCAGGTGCAGAGGCTGCAGTTCACCCCTGCTCCAGAGCCCCTCCATCCCCTGCTGTGCTCCCTGCACCTTACCACCACCCAGCTCCAGTCCTTTCTTGCAGAAAGGAGGAAATGCCCCGTGGCAATACCACCGGCTCTTCCACCCTGAGACCTCTCACTGAAGCCAGCTGTGAGCTGGCATTCACAAAGGACGTGCTTGGCTTAGCAATGGCCTCGCAGCCTGGTTGGGCAGCCTGGAGAGGGCTCTCAGCTGGGTATCTGTGGCTGGACATTGGCACCTGGGAGGCTGGAGGTGGCCTGGTACTCAGAGATTCCACCTTGCTTGACCCTTTAATGCCAGCTGCTTGTTTTTTTTTGTGTGTTTTTTGTTTTTTTTTTTTTTTGTACAGCCCCAGCGCAGCGTGTGCCACCAGCCAAGGGCTGTGTGCTGGAGGAAATCCTGTATAGATAGCTAGGAACACGTTCACTCACAGACCCAGCCGTAGCCTTCCAGTACTAAGCCGCAAACATCCTTGGGCCACCTGTGTCTGTGACTGGAGAACAACTGGAAGATGAGGAGTTGATGAAGAGCTGGTGTCCTTGCTGACAGTCACAGCGAAACCTGCCAGGCACTGAGAGAGCCCAGAGGCAGCGCAGTGTTTGTGTACTCCGTGTCCCGTGTAGCAACATCTCCTGGTGCTGCCCGGCAGAGCACCCTGTGTTCCCCTGCTCGCTGGGAGCAATCAGGCACTTAATGCCTGGAGCAGCCCCCAAACAAGCGAGGCAAAGCCCTGGTGGGTTGGCTGCTGCGGAGTGAGATGTCGTGGGGAGGCTGGAGAGCCCAAAGCTGGGGAAAGCAGAGGTCGAGTCTGCCACTCCTCAGGGTTGCAGGACAGCACCAGGGGTGTGCAAAGGTCTGCTCTCAGAACGGATTTGGGAACCAGGGGTTCTGGAGCATGTCACTGTGGGGTCATGCAGCCCTTACGCAGGCCATCTTGGTGCTTTTGCTTAATCCAGCCATTACAGTCCATGATGGGCACTCAGAGGCAGCGTGAGGGGCTACAAGGGCTGCAGGAGACTCTGTAGGGTTCAGGGCTCCAAGGTAGCAGAGCTTCGAACTTGTTGTCAAATATTTAGACGTATATGTATACAAAAGGATTTGATCTTTCTTAATTGGCCTTTTGTAGGAAATTCCACCATCTGTCCTCCTGCGAGGGGTGCCAGCGATGCTCTGGCCCCAGGAGTCCTTATATGGCTGCAATCTCCTAACCCGGCGTGTTTCGCAGAATAGTGTGGTCACAGCTGCTTCTAAGGACACGTGTGAGCATCACTCCCCTTCCCGTATGCATAAGCTCCCAGGAATGCAGACAAAGATAAAAAGTGTATAAATTAAAGTCATCAGCTGTATGCAGCGTGTCAGCTCTCCTCCCAGCAGCAGCAAGGTTAGTTATTCCAGCCTACCCACACGGGCTGTGCTGAGCTGGCAAGGCACCGTGGTGCAAAGGATGCTTTGTGAATAGGAAAATACCAACCCACGGGGCAGCAGAGCATTTTGTACTGCAAATGTGCTCAGGCTGAGACAGCAGCAGGAACATTTCCCTTACCCTTCCTTCTCCTGCAGGCACAAGCTAAACTATGGCCGAGAGCTGCAGGTACCCGGCAGCTACTCCTGAGCACTTTTTGTCCATGAGGAACTTCTGTACCCTGAATTCAGCCAGATCTTTCTGCCAAGGACACCTCCTCTCCTCCTCCTCCCTCCATGGCCTGGTGTCCATGGTCCGTGACAAGCTCCTGACCTGCTCATACTCCAAATGCAGCAGAAGAAGCTATTGCCACCTCTCTGCCAGGGTGTCTGTCTCCCACCTCCCCGCTGTATCCTCATTCAGCACCTTGAAGTACCTCCTCTGCACACTGTGATGGATGGCTGAATCTGCTCTTCTGTGATGCAGCTTGCTCCTAAATCTCCCAGAGGTACAAGAGGAAGGGGAACAACAGATGCAGTGTTGCTGACTTCTCCCTTTTCCCAGGCAGTTAATATTAATCACTGGTGCTTCAAGATGTGTTGTGTGAATTCTCCTGGCCTCTGAAGCTTTTGAGATCTGTAATAAGAAAGAATTGGATATGCCTCTCTTTCTCGATGACAGAATTAACAGAATCTTATTCCCTTCTCCAGATACTCCACCATATTTTTTAGATGTGGAATAAACCTAAAGCTATTTATCTAAGGTATGTCTGGTTGAGTGGTCTAAGGTCACTATTTGCATTGCTGTCCATTTTTCAAGGTACAAAACCAAGGCTGGAGACTGGATTCCTCTGACAGAGCAGGCGTGACTACCTGGTGAAGCGAGTGATAAAACTCTCCAAACGCACAAGATATGTCCGGGTCATGTTTTCCACCCTGGGATTTCAGAGCTGTGTCTGCTGTTTACATGAGAATGCCCAAATTGTTACAAAAGGCAAATGAATTTCCCCTGTGACCTCATTTCTGCTTAGCATGGGCTGGTTCACCAGCAGGAGCTTTGTTGCAGAGATATTTGCTGTCGATAAAATACCTTAGCACTGGGCCAGATGCCTTAAAGGGCTCAGTGCTATTGTCCCGCTAGAGAGATGCCAGCGCCGTCTGGCACCGTTACACGCCTCAACATCAGCGACTTGTTGCTTCAGCTGGAATCAGCCTGTGCTCCGATGACAGAGCTGATAATAGACTGATGGCACTCGTGACAAGGGTGTAGGGGCTGAGTAAAATATTCCCTGGAAAAAAGTGATCATCCCAGAGATTTCAGAGCAAGCACCAAGCCGCAGCAGTGCTCACAAGGCTGAATTGCATCGCCCCAGGGAGGAGAGAACAGCCGGGGTCAGGCAGCTGTGACAGAGGGCACTGGAGCAGCCGTGCTAGCAGCAGCACAGAGCAGGCTGGGCTGCAAGGACTGGCTGATTTGGGGAACATTTGGGCAAATCTAATGCTGTAGATATGCTGAGACTGGAAGACGATGCATTGGCACCCTCAGGCTAGGAAGAGGAGCATGAGGAGCACCTGCAGCTTTCTGGGGCATGGATCTGACCCAGGACAACGAAGTGGTGGGGATTATGGTCCATCTGGAAGTCCTGGACCACAACAAGTGGGACAGTTAATACCTGGCCTTCTGTGTCTGGCCGTGCTCCTGATGCAGCAGAGTGAGTAGAGCCAAGGCGCGGTGTAAATATTTATACCCCAGTTACCAGGTTTCGTGTTTGGCTGGTCCCTCTTGGCTCCTACCACTTGATGTTTGTGGCTCTGAGTTGCCAGGGACACTCATAGGCTCACTCAAGGGGCAGAAACCTCTGTGAAGGAGCCAGGGGCATTGCTGCAGCACTTCTCCGAGGCAGCAGTGCCTAGGGCACGGGCTGGCTCCAGCTGCGGTGCCGCAGCACAGCATAACCCCCTGCACCCACCAGGCACCAGCTCCCACATCCTAACCAGAAGCCCTGGGAAGGGGGCAGGAGGCAAAGCTGAGTCCCTAAAAGTCAGCCTAGCAGTGTTTTTCACAGACCAGCTCTGATGTGCATGAGGGAGGTGGGAAGTGAATATGCAGCACCCAGTGGCCTTCTCCTCTTGGGGTCTTGGAGACATCTTACACCTCAGTAAGATGTCTCTAATGACACTCTGTTGGAGCACATCCTTTCAGGACCATGTCCTCCCCCCAGGCCCTACTGTGAGTGTGTGGATGCTGCACAGAAATACTTTTGGTACCACTACGAGGTCAACGTGTGCATCCGCCTCCAGCCTGTGCAGACAGGCTCCGCCACCCTGCGCTGCAGCGTGCTGCTCATTTGTCAAAATCTAACCAGCCTCGGCATACCTCTCACGTTCTTCCCCAGATCCAAAGTCTCTACTGCCAAATATTTTTCCCTGCTGTTGGTTCAGTTCCTTCATCTGTTCCCAACCCTCACTGGTGCTGCCGAGGGAAAAAAAATCTCACAATCTGTTTTTACTGAAGGTATTTATTTCAGTATGGAAGTGGCAGAAAGACAGTTTCTCTATATCCATGCATATATCTGAGATCTTTCTCTTGGGTCTTTTTCAGCTTTGACTGCAGCCCATCTTTAAATCACTTTTCTTCAGCAGAATTCAGCTGAAAAGGGAGCTTCCTCATTTTCACATAAAAGCTGACTCCCAGAAAACTTGGTTTAAACCATAGAAAACACACCCATGCTCCCTTTGTGCAGCTGAACTAAATCAGCTGAAAATCTGTTCTGAAATGGAAGGAAAGCAAAAGTCCAGCACAGAAAAATCTCTTTCATGGAGTGGTATCATGTCTAAAATCTTTTGGTAGAGAAAGCTGCCTGACAGCTATTTACTGCAGCTCTTTTAGCACAGAACTCAGGAAATTGCATTCATAATTTCCTTAGTGCCAAACAGTTTGTAATTTTCCCATGACTATTTCTTTTTTTTGTTGTTGTTTGTGATACAAAGCCTTTGAAAAGCACTCACAGATTTTCTTTTTGCCTAACTATGAAGCCAACACGAAGCACACAGTTTAAGGGGATACTCTTACCTTGTTTGACATAGGGAATAAGCCTCTTCCCCCAACCTTATTAGAGACTAAACCTTCTATAAATAGCCTTATAATTTTAATGAAAGCTTTTTCATGTAAGGAGAGATTGAATTGGGAGAGAAGGTAAGAATACTCACATGGCCAGTACTGTTGGGCACAAGCAACAAGCAGAATAGGCAGAAAGGTGTCACCTGGCTTCTCTTATTACCATCAGCCCAGGGCTGTGTAGTAAATATGATTCCCAGAACCCTTATGTACAAGAAAAGGACTTGACTCTGATTTGGCTAGAAGGACTTGATGCTGGGCTCTTCAGCTGGAGACCTGTGTCAGCTCCAGCCCCTGGGCTGATCCCATCCCTGTCCAGGGACAAGCAGCCTTGTTCTCCACTTTGCACCCTGATGTGGCACAGGTTCCACGTGATGAGCTTAGGTTGGTACCTGGGAGCACACCAAATTCAAGCTTCTCCATCACTTCAGATGTCTTTCTCTTACTAAATAAGACTTTCACTGGCATTAACTGTGAGTCATATAAAATTGTGAAAAGCCAGCAGAGCACATACTAAGACTCGGCAGCTCAAGGCTTTCATTCAGACAGCCACAACGACATTGACAGTGGAGGGGACTGGTGTGTGACTCTCATGTCCTGTCCCACATCTGAGCAGAGTGGTCTGGAAGAGGCCATGGTAGCGGAGGAGGTTTGTGTGAGCCCCTTGCAGTGCTGCTGCTGTTTCCAGCTCTGCTTTGTGAACCTTTTTCTTTTCCATGGGCACTTGCTTTTACAGCTGGTATCTCGACCTCTCCCTGCTGCTTCCTCTCTCTTTCTACCTATCAGTTGTGTTTGCAAAGTCTGCATTTTAAACAGAAGCCAAGCAGTTCGTTCTTTGATGCGTCCATCCCTAGGGAAACAAAAAGTCCTGTTATGTCCTTTTGTACAAGCAGGAACCCAAGTGAGATCAGGTGAACCCCTCCAGCCTGGGCATGCAGACAGGGTGAAGGCAGCCACAAGCCAGGAATGTGAGGGACTGCAGGCGCTGAGCACAACTACTCCTTCCTGGGTTATGTCTACACCACAGCCTCAGAGCCAGGTAGGTAGAGCCTGAGGGACAGATGTTACATGACTCAGCCAAAGTCAAGCAAGACATTTGTAGCGGGATGAGGAATTCAATTTTGGTTCCCTGGGCTGTAGGCTAATTCTCTAAGTTTCAGCCCATGCTGTGCCTATCATTTCTCATGTTCGTTTCAATGATCTAATCCAGTTGTGTGTGTTTTTTCATGGTCCTCAGCTTTCTAATTGATTTGATTTTAGCTGCAGACTCAAGTAAAATTAAATTTGTCATGCTTTGAAAAACTCCTCTGCCATTAAAACACTAATTTTACTTATGTTAGCCTGTGGGTACCTTGAATTTTTTTATTATTATTATTATTTTTTTTTTTTTTCCGAGACTAAAATCTAAAGCTAAAATTAATAAAGGAGCCTAATTTTGATCTGATGCCTGGAAGCTATTTTTCAAATCTGGAACATGAAACTTGTGGCGAGCCTGACACCAAGGAAAAAGAACACTGTTAGGGTAATTATGTATAGTAAGATAAAAATAAGCATGTTTTTGGTGGTGATAACAGATACCTTCACAAATCCCCTTGGTATGTTATAAGTAAAACCTAATATTATATTGCCATCACTTTACCTCATTGCTATTAGTATCCTTTGTTTGATAAATCTCTCTGGATATGTATCCACCCAGAACTGATAATAGATAAAGACTAAGAAGAACCAAACCTTGTCTCAAATTTTATTTGGTTTGCTTATGCAAATACTCAAATATTTGATGGATTTCAGTTATTGTTAAAGGGTTGGCCAAGGTGTTTGCTGGAAGGGCCAAAGTCTGGAAACACTTAAACAAATTGTGACCCAGCAGCTGTTGAAGTCAATGGAAACTTACTTGACTTCAGTGGATGGTGGCCGAAAAATTTTAGTAATAGCAGTAGTTCTGCATGAGCAAAGTTATTTGTTTGCCCAGGCTATTCCCCGTGCTGTAGTCTGTGGGCTCTGCAAGGCAATTAGACGAGGTTTATACAAACCATAAGACCAAAAGAAGCTTGTCCATGGGGAGGACAAAGCAGAAGTGTGCACGCTCGCAGGGCTAGCGTATCCCATGGGTGTTTGCCCAGCCGGAGCACGGCTCCATACAGGGTACCCTGTGGCTTCCGCATCCAGCAGCAGAGGAAACGAAACAACACAAGGACCATGTGTGTGAATGTGGCTGGAAATGCTGAGCTTCAAATAACCACGCAGCAGAAAACCTCAAGCCCTACCCTTGGCAGAAAACCTTGTGTTTGAACAGCCCCCTGCAGGCTGCAGATAAATGCCTGCCAGTGCTGCCAACATTCTTTGAAAACTTATATTGTTGCTGGAAAGAGAGGTGGAAACCTTCCTTTGTGTTGCCTTTTCAAAATGTACCCACAGAGCCAACAGATGCGTCCATTTTGCAGGGTGCATCATCCTTTATAAATGGGAGTCACCTTCATAATTTTCCATGGACAGGAGGAGCAGTTTGTACCGGGAGAAGCATTTTGGCCTCTGCCAAAGGATAACAGGCAGGCTGACACAGCCGCTCCTCTTAACCTGATAGCTGAGCTCTCCCCGCAGTTGCTTTTTAAAGGTGGGAACGATCTCTAGCTAGATACTCTCTCAAAGTGCATGTTCTGGTGTCACTCAGGAAAATCTGAGTAGTGGTGATGCCTTGAATAACACAGTCACTGTAATTACTCACAGGCACATTCGCCACTGGTCTTTCAGCAGGTGATTTTCCAGTTCTTGAAAATCTCTTTTGATCTGTTGATCCGGGTTTGCTGATGGCATTGTAGGGCTATGCTACAGATATATTTTGACTTTAAGTGGTGGACAGATGAGTAGGTTAGCAACAACCAACCCCCTGTTTAGTGTCTTACTGTCAGCCCCCTAAATTGAGGAGAACTTCCTGCTTCATCCTTGGCTAGTTTGTGCAGCTACTGATGGAGAAGGATCCACAGATACCCCTCAGCAGCAATTTAATCCCTCTCTTCTACTACACGCATATATATGTGTGCAGTGTCCAAACTACTTTGATAGGAAGAATTACATTGTAAGCAAAGACTGGTTTTACTGCAGAAGCCTTATTCTGTCAGTGGTGCTCTCTGTTTCACAGTTTTATTTACCACCTGGTATTGGAGACAAAGAAGCTGAGCAAAATATAAGCAAATCCCACTTGGACCTGGATGGGTTTGCTGTCTGTGGTGCATTGCTCTAGCATCTTTTCCAGCTAGCAAGGTCATACCAATACTCCAGTAATTTTTTCTTTGAACATGTGCATGCACACAGCCCTTTACTGGGCTCCACAACAGTGAGGTGGAAATGGTGGAGCGCACATCTCCTACTGAGGTTCGCTGGCCATTGCTCTTCAGGCTTTGCTTTCCACTCCCCATTTCAGAGAGCTGACTGATGCCTGTGTTTTGCAGAGGTGCACCTGGCCCAGAGCCATGGCTGAGGCAGCCGAGCCCCTTCAGCACATTAAACTGTGGAAAAAGGGTTTACATCACTGATGTTTTAACCACACCGTTATAAAACCCCCAAAGCCCCACCCTCCCTTACTCCCCAAGAGGAATGACTCTGAAATAGTTCAGCTTTTCCATTACTTTGCCTGCCTGGAGACATTTTGCTAACGGCCTGCACAGTAATTAGTGCATTGCAGGTGAGGCCCAGCTGCCTGCAGGGTGAGGGCGCAGCTTGGCCACGACCTGTCCCCAGAGCAGCAAAATGGTGGGGAAGCACAGGGCATGGAGACTGCTGCGTCTATTTCCCTGTTTTTATTTTATTTTATTTTATTTTATTTTATTTTATTTTATTTTATTTTATTTTATTTTATTTATTTATTTTACTTTATTATTTTTTTCCCCTTTCTCTCCTCTCTTTTTGTACCCTTTGAAACACCTCCAGGAATGTTTCCTGTGCTCATGCACTGGCAGGAGGTGGTGGTGGTGGTTGCACAACTGAAGCCCCCACATGGCTGCCTCCCTCAGGCTGCAACTTGGGAGAAGAAAAGGGCCCTTCCAGGTGGTTTTGTAGGAAGGAGAAATGCTGCTTGTGAGAAAGGAGGTTTGCCTGCAGAGAGCTAATCCTGGAGGGAACTGGTAATTACCCCCACCTGGAGTGGGGCAGCTGTGGGACAAGCTGTGATGTGAAGGAAGAGCTGAGGCAGCTGGTGTGGCTGAGGCACAGTCCAGGTCCCCTCATGTCCTGCATGCCAGGAGAAGAGCCCAGCATGTGTGGACAGGCTACCCGTGCTGGCCTGGAGAGCTGTTGTGGCTCTGTATGGCCGTGATGTTCCACAGAGACAGGTGAGTGCAGTGGCCCTGTTCTCTCTACACTGGATGGTTGTACCTGCTGTTAGCCTTGACCTGGGAGCACTGTGGGAGCTTGTCACTCCCAGCATGGTGTGTGGAAGCCATGAGGACAGCCAAGCCCTCCCAAGTGGTGCACAAGACTCCTTCTGCATGGATGCACCCCAAAATGGCTTCCTTCTGAAGAGCATTGACTTACAAAAATGGGCCTGATGGTGCAGAAGACCTCCTCTGTGGATGCAGAGTGACTGAATTAAAACAGGCTGGAGGTCTCAAAGATGATGAAATATTTGATGCCTTCTTCCTTGCAGCGTGGACAAGATCTCCTGCCCCCAGGTAAGATCTGTGCTTTTGTAGGGGTTCTGCCCTGCTCCGTGAGGTTTCTTGCAGGGCGCTCTGCTGTGAAGCAGCTTCCTTGCCCAACTGTACGAGCTCTGCTATTTCCAAATAAAGTTTCCTAGCAGTTAGCTTTTGGGTGAGTAATTTAACCGACCTAGTTTTAAGTGCTTCTGCCCATAGTTCATTTTGTTTGGATAGCCAGTCAAGGATGCATTAGAATCCTCATTTTTTATTTTTATTTTTAACAAAAAAAAAAATTTACTGTGTTTGCCAAAAATCAATATGTGCAATAACTGGGTATATTCTTTAGCAAGCAATGGTGATAGCATGGGGTTGACTCAGAGTTGTCTCAGCCCTGTGAAATGAGTTGTGTCATTCTTGCAGTTTATTCTTGTTTAATACAGCACTTTGGCAGAGACTTTTGTAGTGCCATGTTGTATCTGTAATACAACAATGCCTGAGTGCCTTTTCCTTGACTTTAGTTGCATACTGTCTTTATTTTCTAAATATACACGTGTGTGTATATATATATATATATATATATATTTTTTTTTTTTTTTTCCCAAACAGAATTAAGTTGCTATTTTGATATGTGTGAGGTTAAGAGTGCTTAAATTTTTCTGTGTCAGGTATATCGGTCATCTTAAGTCTGCAGATTTAAGGTCTGGTACTGCAAACACTCACTTGCTGTCAGGAGCAGCAATATTGAAGGTGGGGCAGAACAGTTCTCTGTGCCACGCGCCTTCGTGGTCCTTTATTCTGCTGCTTCTTTGGATGTGATGTTGTGCCTATGAGGCTGGCCAGGAAAGCCAGTGGGGTCTGGAGCAAGCCGTGTGTGCGGGACCAGGCTTTTAGCTGAAGCCTGAGGAGAGCAACAAGTTGCTCAAATAACACTTTGCTGTAATCATGGGGGGACTTGTAATAGTGACATGGAACACATTAAACAGGTCGTTTTGTTGTTTAGCTGCTATGCCATTAGGCTGATAGATGTTGTACCTTAGATCTGTTTTTGATGGTGGATGGTGTTTGGGATTTGACAGTAAAATCTCTGGTTTGCGTTGTTTGTAGATGACATCTAACATTTTAAATAAGAGGCAGAGGGTCCTGGTGGCAGCCAGGTGCTGTTCCCTGCACTTGTTGCACTGCTGGTGGGCTGCAAGCACCTGCCATTGGGCTTGCTTGCTTGGTAGAGTGATTGTGCTCCTCCAAGATGTATCAGCAAAGATGCAGGGGCAGTCCCTAAATACCCCTGTGGTGGCAGGGGTAATGACCCATCTCTGGTCAGGAGGCTTTTGCTAACATTCCTGTTGAGAGGGCCACTAGGGAAAACCTATTTCCGATGGTAACTAAATTTTTATGTGGATTGAGAGAGCTGCTGGGGGGGGGGAAGTTAGCTTAGATTCTAGCCAGCTTTTAGATTTCCTACAAGTACTTAAATTCATATGAAAATGGATCAGTTCAGTCTATAATGCTAAATAATATGGGTGTTTCATATCTGTATTTCATGTATGCCTGAAGTTTTTCTTGGCAAGTGGTGACAGTCTGAACCTTGAACTTCAGGACAGCCCAGCTTTCTTGTAGCTGTGAGGAACGTTGTTAATGTGTAAGATGGGGATGTTGGAAGAATGTGGTACTCACCTGTTTGCATGGAGAAACAGACACAGAAATGTAAATGCTTCTGGAAAGGGTGTGCTTACTCTATTGCAGTGTTTGTTTCTTTTTACTAAACAAGCAGAAATCCCTTGGCCCCAGTTTTGTGATCTGCTTTCCAAGAATACAAGTGGTATACCCAGCATACTCACCCTGCCTCTCCTGTCTTTACTCAGAAGCTCTGTGGTTCTCTAAGGCACCACAAAAACCTATTTGTAATGCAAGAGATCCAACCCAAGCACCTCCTGTGGAAAATAAACTTGCTGGGCCATGTATTCAATAGGAGGAGCATGGAAGAAAGCAGGACAAAGTTGGAAGATACATGAGCAGAAAACAAATGGGATAAGGGATGGGGAAAAACCAGAAGTGAATGTTGTCAGATTTGCCTGGTGTGTGGCACAAACAGTCAGATTTGTTTAAATGTGGGAATGATTTGCCGCCTGATAGTACTTTTTCTATATTTGCTTTGAAGAAAATATTCATCTTTTGGTATCACTTAAACTGTGTTCTGGGCAGGATGGGAGACCGATGACATATTCTCCCCCTGACTCCCCACATAAAGTTTTTGTGCTGCGTTCTCCATGTGTGAAATGCTCTGGGGGGACACTCTGGGGGTAGCACTGCTTTGCCCAGCCTGCTGAATCCCACGGGTCCCAGCAACAACTGGGGGGGAGCGGGAGAGCAGCCCTGCCAGCAAAATGCCATTACTGGTTGGGTTTTCCCCCCAAAGGGCTGGTGCAGAGGCCCTGGGAGGAGCAGGCTGTTCCCCCCCCTCCAGCTGCTCCCCAGGCAGGACCGGTGCTATTGGCTGGATTAATTTTTTTTTGCAACGCGCCTCCCTGCTATAAGTGTCTAAGCAGCGGCTGTCCGGCCAGGGGCTGGAGGCACAGCCCTGGCCAGAGGCGCTCCCACGTCGCTCCCAGCTGTGCCGGGTGTGCTCCATCCCTTCCTGCTCCTGCTCCGGGCAGCAGCCACCTCGCAGCAGCTCCCAGGCTCTCCGGCAGCCAGTAAGCACATGCCTCCCTCTCTCCCTTCTCGAGCATCATCTTGCCGAGCAGCGCAGGGAGGCTTTCAGCATCCCGCACTTTGCGGGGCTTCGGGATTTCAGGGCTCCTGCCGGGCGTCCTCTGCCTTGGGGCTGCTCGGCTTGGGGAATCGGCTGGGGAAGGGTTTGTGAGAGCAGGGCTGGGGGAAACGGGAAGTCTGTGAGTCTGTAATGTACTTCTGGAACACTCTTAGCAAACGATTTTTTCATGGATTACCAAGTTAACCTCAGAGACTGCCTCTGTTTTAGGGGGAGTTTTGGGTGTGGGATTTATCTGAAGTCTTGCTTCTGATTTCTCTCGCATCCTTTTTCTGATGCATGCATTCCCTCCTGGAAGGTGATGGCTTTGAAAGTACAGGCGGCCACCGGGGTATAAATATAGCTTTTTCTCTTTGCTTCCTAGCCGAGTGGGCGTTTCGGGAGTGTTTGCAGTGGTACAGAGCCGTGTGTGAGCTGTCAGCAGCCTGTTTTCTTAGGCGGGGGATCAGATGTGCCCGTTGGAAGTTTTTAATGACAGCTGAGGAGGAAATAACTGAACTAGTGGCTGTTTTGTCAGCTCCTCAGGTGATGTGATGTTCTTGGAAAGCAGGGAACGATACCCACTGAACTGTGGGAGCATGCTGGCTGTAACAGAATTGGGGAAGGTGGAAATGCAAGCTTTCAGCTAATAATTATCGCATCTTCAGCTTTCTGTATTATGGAGTATTGGACAGTTGTGATTTTCTAACAAGCCATGCTTGCAGCTGTCCCCATGTGAATGCAAACACCTTTAACTTTACGCAAATACTGCGCCTTGTATCTACCTGTATTTGTGGAGTTACTTATATGAGTGAAACTATTCACCTATGTATTTGCAAGATGGGTGTTTCTGTCACTAATCCTTATCAACTGTTCAAAAGATAAGTTAATGTGTATGACTGGTTCAGTTCACCTTGTATAAACAGGAGCTAGTCTGTGGTCTAGAAATGGATGTAGCTGCTTTTTAAATCACTGTGCTCTAGCACATGAATGGGAAAAATGATTAAAACAATCTATCTACCAATTAGTTTCTTACCTTGTTTTGAGAGGAAAAGTGTTTTATGTTGTTGTTTTTTTTTTTTTAAACTTTCAAAAAGGAAACTCATTAAATTCTTAAGCTATGATGTACAAAGTAAATAGCTGATCAAGCAACCAAATATGGCTTTAAAATTTAAACTTTCTTTTTAAATTATAAAAGCACCCACATACTTCATTTCCATGACAACGCCCTCTTTCTTTTATATATTATTCCCCCCTTAGTACAGCATTCTTGAATACAAACTAGTTCCTAATTTCTTGGTAAAGAATGCAGTATATAAAAATTCATTTTTGACTAATACCTGGTAGAAAAACGGGGGTGTTTCAGAGCTAGCACCACAAGAGCTCAGCACAACAGAAATTTAACTGTTCTGATTTTGTACTGGAGCTCTAAGGAACCAGTTCAGGACTGGGGTTTATAGCTGCTTTCTGAGTTGCACTGCTCTTGGGGAATTTTGGCCAGGAGAGGTCTGTAGGATTGGTCTCTTGAAGTGTTTCTAACAGGAGAAGTTATTCCCTGCTATGAATGATGGCTTGCCTCCACGTATGCTGGTATAATTCTCTGCCTGGATGTAAATAAAGGCAGCTGTTCAAAAGGAGGCATCGTTTATGGTACTCAAACACTTGAATATAAACACTCTTCAACCCATCTTGGCTGGCCTTTATTTCGGAAACAGCCTCTCCATCGGACTGCACCATGAATGGAAAATCTAGACGTATGGCACGAAGCAGCTCCTGGGAGTTCTGTCAGGTCCCTGCTCTCGAATGAGGGAATGATGCTGTAGGACACATTTTATTTCTGATCTAGGCCCATATCCCCTAACTATGACTTGCAGTCCATGTCTGTTTTACTAGGATATAACACAAGCTTTACATAACTGCCTTCCTTATCCCCGGGAAACAATTCTTTTTGTGTAATACCTATGTGAAAATAGGGTTGTTCAGTGTTGCAGGATATCCCACTGTTCCTGAGCACCACACCTGTGTGATTGCCTTCCCTATTCCATTTTGGAAACGTACTTGCTGCTAGTGCTATGAACCCACAACTCCTAGCATGGGGGAGCTGGGAAATGTGCTTCAGTGGGGATAATATTGATGTGAGTCAGGAATAATATTGCCCGATCAGTGGTAGCCTACGTGAATGATGCCCTTTTGAGCTTACCCCCCTTCTGGGGGGCATGCTGGGGAATTTAGGTAGCAAAGCTGAGGTTTCAGATGCAGTTCTGTAACTTTGGTTAGGCAGAATAACTTTTGCTTGAAAAGGTAATGCAAATAATGTGTGTATAAGGAACCTTCCCGTACCTGACCTGTGATTTTTGTTATGAAAAACACATTGTCAGCTTTAGTCAATGTGCTTCAGCTTGATTCACTGTGGTTTCTTTCTTTCCTTTTTTTTTTTTTCTTTTTTCCTTCCATTTCTTTATTATGGAAGATTCAGGGATAATAACAAAACAAAACTGTCTGAGATCAGTCATTTTATGTCTGATTTTGGCAGAGCATGTGTGGGAGGAAGAAAGAGACCTCATGTTTCATTTAGATATCCTGATTTGGAGAGGAATTTTAACCAGATGGCTCTTGAGACACTAGAACTGTAAAGGATTAAATGCTATTTAGATAAATGCCTGTTTCCACTTCTGCAACGTAGTTTTAGAAGGACTGTGCTATATATTCTGTCTTGTAATCCCTGTGCTCCGGCAAAACCCTGTCTGCAGCACTTGGCAGCGTGTACGAGCCAAGGCACTGGGGTTTCCCTTGGATTCAGACACAGGGTGCAGCCCGGTGCGTTTCAGCTCCCCGACGTGCTGTGACTGGGACCCTTGTAGATGGGCAGCTCTGGGACATCACCCCAGTGTGTGTGGTGGCAAGAGTGCTGCCAGAGCAAATTCCTGCTGTTGGAGCAAGACAGAGCAGTGTTGTCTGGGGGACCGATGATGGGTGGATGCTCTTGTGCTTCTCCCTCTCAGGAACCAGCTTGTCCCTTGTGGAAATAGGGCTCACATCTGATGGGAGAAGAGGGTTAAAATGACATTTAGGACTTAGCTAAACATCAAAAAAAAATCCTTGCCCTGTTCAAAATCAGGGCAAGTACTGTACTATAGCCATGCTGGAGTGGGATAAAAAGGGTCCTATAGAAGTAATCTTGGAAAAAAAAAAAAAAAAGTCAAATTAAAGAGTGTCCTGGAAAAGGCTGGACAGTCATGACAGGGTTCCCGACAGCAAGGGAACTGCAGCCCAGGGTGGAAGTGGTGGTATTTTGCTGTGCGCCTGACTGGAAACTTTAAGACAAAGTTACAATTTTGGTTTGGATGGTATTACAGAGCTGCATTATTTCTGCAAATAGGAAATTCAAACCCTCTTGACCTCAGATTGCTTGGAGAGAGTGGTGTTTTCAGAAGATCCACTCATTCCATGGATGTGCCTGGTCTTTTTTGTTTCTTGAGCAGAGCCTAGAGACTGATGTAATTTGGGATCTCTCTCTCCTGTGTAGTGGAAAAGAACTGGAAATGGAAACCTCCACTTTCACCTGCCCAGCAGAGCTGGCTGCTTGATGCATGAGTAGGCAGTGAATAGCCAGTACCTGCGAGGGATTAAAAGTGGTGGGGCATGACTACGTTTGTGATCTGCTGGGATCAAGTGCAGAGCACAAATTGTCACCCTGACCTCAAAGGAAGAACAGGAAAAAGCTCTTCCTGCTGGGAATAAGCAGTGCAGGGTGGCTCTTTGCCTTCCTGGTTTTTGGTGCTTTTCTCCTCCTGGAAAGGGGACACCAGACTGGAGTGGAAAAGAATAAAATCTGCCTGACAGGTGTATCTTGAGGTGTAATAACTTGGAATAAAATACTCCAGAGTCCATTTACTTCTTATTTTACTGTAGCTCAACAGTTCAAGTTCTGACATTTTTACACCTGTGATGTAGATGAGAGGAAGAACAAGATAAATAGCTGAAAAATGCTTTTCCTTCAGGAAAATTGTCCCACTTGTCTTCAAGGCATCAGAGATCCTAATGCTTTGAGACGGGAGCTTCATCAAATGATGGCTAGTTCCAGTGGTGTCCATGTCCTGACATGAAGGGTTTAAGGGACCACTGTTAACAAGCACTTACATGTGCTAGAAGTGCCAAGGGACTCTTTTTGGAGGCACACTTGGCACAGGGATGAGTGATCCACTTATTTTTGCTTTTGACTCTTGCAAGCTACTTTTAGTGACAAAGTGGCTGCACCAGTATGTGAATGTTCCTGTATCACAGCAGTGTCTAAGCAGAAGAGGATTTCAGAGCTTCTGGCAGAGCAAGAATTGGTCTCCATTGTTTTGTTTGGCCGAAGACAGCAAAGGAAAAACAACACCAGCACTCAATTCTCCAGAATGTTGTGTTATGGACCAGTATGCTGGATGTGCCTTTATTCCCTTGCTAAGAAAAATAAGTGGTCAGTACTAAACCCACAGTTGGTCTGGCCCACAGTGGCTGCTAGTTGGCTTTTGTCCCAGCTATTCCACAGTGCCTTCAGTGGGGAATATTCAGTTTCCGTGTGATTCCAGTGGTACCTGGCTGAGTACCCCTTAGAGTAACTATGAAACCACCCAAAATATAGCTTCCCTATTGCTAATGCCAAGGTGGGGTGGAAGAAAATAATGTACTTTCTTCTAAAGAAATGCCCCAAGTAATGGGAATCAATCTGAGTTGGCTGGCTACTTGCAAGGCATTTGCAATTTGTTTAGTTTGGGACTGGCTTCCCCTGGCAGTTGTTACCACCAGCTGCCTTTCTTATCTCTTCTTTTCTAAAATAAACATTGGAGCAAAGGCATGGAATTAGTCACTTCTGAGGCACTGCCTGCTTGCCTTTCCAGCTTCTGTCTTCTCTTCTCATTTTTGGACTCCTGAGTCTTTTTCACTCCGTGCTCTGCCCCGTTGCTTTGCCCTTTCTCTTATTGGCATAGCAGAGAGCTTTTTTTAAACATCCCACAGATGTGCCATTCCCAGGACTACCTGCATCCTGAGGGATGGGCTAACCTGGGACAGCTCTGTGCAGTCATGCCGCTGCTGGGCACTACAGGGGTTTTTCTAGCATGATTTACCTGATCCATTGGACCAGTCGTTCAGATTAACAACCTGCTGAGGCAGTGTTAGGATCCTGTTAGCATCCTGTGGGCAAGGCACTGCATCCTTCTCTTCTGTACAGCATTTGCTGCAGGGTTGTTGGTGGTTTGAGGGAACGCAAATGCAGATGGCACCTCCAGAAGCAGCGGGCTGTGTGGTCCTAATTTAGTCCTGATGCAGAAATATAAGTAATTCCTACTGATTTGTTTCCTCTTTAAAATTCCCTGGTGATCTCTAAGCATTGTCTTGACCTGGTCTTGCTTCTGACAGTACCATAGGAGAGCCAGTAGTGAGCAGTCGAGGGTGCAAGAATCCCTCTCTCTCTCTGGTCTCATCTAACTTTAAAAATACACAGAGCTATATATTTCACTCAGCACATGCAAATACTGTTTCCTGTCTACCCCTGTTCTGCTGACTGAAAGCCAGTCACGCTTCCACCCTGGAACAGCCTGCCAGGTAAATGCCACTTGATGTGTAACGTATTTCGGAGCTGCCTCTGGAGATGGCACGGCTGGCAGTATCAGAGCAGGACCAGAAGGCAGCCCACGCTCACCCTGTGGAGGCACAGAGGTGCTCGGCAGGGGCTGAAGTCTCTTTTATTTTATCCTGATTTTCTTCGTTTAATGCATGAGTGTGCCATCTGCTGACATCTTCCCTTTTATACCGTTTTCAATTAAAAGTGGAAGCTTTGGACCTGCCTGTGTGGCAGGACGGGCTGATTGCAGCAGGTCTCCTGCAGGAAGGGGACACAACCTGCCTGCTTCTGTCGGGGAAGGCAGGGCTGGGGCCCTAGCCACCGGTTATGTGTCTGCAGGACTTCTGAACATTTTGGATTGCCGGATTGAGATCATCAGGATAGAGTTTTTCTTTCTTGCAAAAACACATTCAGCAAAAAACAACAAAAGCCTAAACCCTCTGTTAAATGTACATGGCAATTTGGGCAACTTCTGAGCTGTATCTTGGCTCAGGTCTAGGTGTGACAGAAAAATGGGAACTGCTGATTTCCTTTCAAGCACTCTGTGGGCAAATACAGTGGAGTTATTCCTGCTTCCCTGGCTTCTCTGTGCCCTTTGTGCTGGTGCCTGTGATGATGAATGGGGGAAAATTCCTGTCCAAGAGCATAAACAGGCAGTGAGTCCTATAACTGGCTCGTGTCCTCATGGTTCTGACTTGTGAAATGAAGCTGATGATAGCTGGTGTTAGTGGATATACTAGTGTCAGATACCTGTTTTGGGAAGGATTATTTGATTTCTGGGTGAGGAGGATCGTGAGCAGCCTCTCCTTGGCTGCTTTGCTGTGCTGGAGGCAGCCAACACCTGCCTGGTGTCTGGGGTGGCAGGAGGCTGGCGTGCAGCAACATCTGTGCTATGTGTGAGCTCAGGCCGTGCCACACACCTGCTTTTTACAGTTCCACGTCTCTGGGATCAGCCCACGGTTACCTTTCCCTTTGACCTCCAGTGCTAGCACAGCCCATCTCCATGGCAGTGGCTGTAAATACCGTCCTACGCGCTCTCGGACACCAGGCTACATCGCTGCTGTAGTGTGGTGAAACTGTGCACTTCACTAGACACTGAAACAAACAACCAATAAATCTACTATAAACCAATGAGTAATTTGTTTTGGTTACCAGGGAGATGGCCAAGTGCAAATTCAACCTGAAATAGCGATGAGCTCATCCTCTGAGCAATGCTGGTGCCTGAGCTGGAGCAGCCGGATGGAAAGGGAGCCAGCGCCAGGAACGCTGTCTGCTCTGCCGACATTTGGACACTGCGAGCTGCTTTGCCAGAAAGCTTTTGCCTTGCAAATGAGCTCGTGCGGGGGACAGTGCGTGGGGCTGTTGCTGAGCCCAGGCCCTCACAATTCCTGGAAATGCAGCAGTGACGTTCCTGGGGGGACCATGGGTCAGAGAGCCCCAGGGGGTTAGTGACTGCTTCCTCTGCTCTCTCCCCTATCTTGGAAACCGCTCCCTGTGCAAGGACTGTGGGGTAAACTGCGATGCCTGGCTTGTAGGTAAAGGCTGCTTTTAAGCATCTGAGGTTACATGGGTGAATCTGACAAGTGGAGCCTCTCCCCTGTTGCTGCTCCAGGCTCTGGAACAAGTACTAAGAAAAACCTGACTCACCTTCTGCAATGTACCCCATTAGGACCTCAAAAATTTGGCCCTTATTGCACCCACTGCTTTACATAACCAGAACAGTATTAAGACCAGGACTTGCTTGCTGTTTGAGGGGCTGATGTTGGTGATGGCACCTGGCACCTGTCTGTGTTTGCCCATCCCTGCAGTGCTCCCCAAGCACCCACTCTCCCCCTTCCTTCCCAGCGGCACCTACAGAGCTGCACTGCAGCACCCCATGCTCCTGCTCGTGCTTGCCTCTTGCCTTTGGGGGTGAGCCACAAAAGGGGAGTAGGGCTAGGGGTCAGGGGTGGAGGTCTCGATGGAACAGCACATAAGCCTGAGGCCCGTTGATGGAGTTCACCAAATCCTCTAAGACATAGTGATTGAAAGCAGATACCAATTATCAACAGTACAATTGCAGACAAAAGTTGAGCCCCTGAAACATAATCCACAAACATATTCACATGATACAAAAACTCAATCTTTTTTTGGATTAAACACGTGGCTTATCCAAATGTATTCTAGAGCAAGGGACAAAGGTTGTGTCTATAAACAGCACATTGGTTTCAGCAGAGGTATTTTTATGTTCTGGAAGTCTTTTATTATAATTTTATAAGCACTGACTGGCAGGTCTCTGTGTTCTTGCAAATCCCTTCCAGGCCTGTGGGTGGATTTCTTCTAGCTGCTCTCTGGGGCCATGTGGAAAATGCTTTGGTGACACAACCAAGTCCCTCAGCATCATGGGCAGCTCTGTATCACAGCTGCCAGTATGTTCAGTGATCAGCTCTAGGGAAGAGAACCTAACAGTTGGGTAGGGTGGCATTTGAAAAAGGTGATTTTTAATGTGAAGAGTTACAACCGAGTGAGATTTGGGTGAAAGAAGCATGAGTTCACCTGCACGCATCTGTCTTTTATAACTGGGAGCACTCTCAGAGGAGCACCTGTGCCACCTAAGCAGCTGGTTTTGAGCCTGTGTTACTCTGCTGGTGGCTGAGCCCTGTGACCTGGCTGCTACATCCCCTGTGCTGCCCATAACCGAGCTGGTAGGCAGCTAATGGGCTGCTCCACGGCATTTTGTCTTTTGCTTTCAGTAGCCCTTTCAGTAGCCCTTTGGAGATGAGGCACTGCTTGTGTAGCGTTCATGTGAGTTATTCGATGTAGGGTTTGACATTCTCTGTCTTCTCTCTTCTGTGGCATAGAGCAGTAGGTGTTGGGTTTTGGGGGTGGGACAGGCATCCCTGCAGGTCTGCGATGTCTCTCCTGGCTGTGTCTTCCTCCATCAGCCTGTCCTTACCCCGCTGTTTCACCTACTGGTACAAAAGCATATTTGCTTTTTTGGCTGTCTCTGCACAGCTAAAATCACTGCCATACTTTTCAGATCCTGGGCTTGGCCAGGACCGAGTCTAACATGGCTCAACACTGGTATAAAGCAGGCAAGACTTGCTACTGGGCTGGCTCTAGCACAGCTGAGAAGAGAATTTGGCCTAATAGATGTAATTTAGCAAGGTGACAGTAGAGTCCCACACTCAGAGTCCCTCATAATTGCTGGAGAAGTTGCTGAGGATTTGAAAACCTCTCCCTTTCCCCATGGCTCTGCCCTGTTCCCAGGGGAATGCAGGCGCTTGTGGGCTCTCATGTAATGCAGCTGCACAAGCTCATTTTAAGAGAAAGCAAGCCACTGCTTCACATCTGCTTTAGCTTTTTGACAGTTTTCTCTGGCACTTGTGTGCAATTAACACTGCTTTTTTGTCTTATGAAGCCGATCCTGTGGTAGTTTGATTTGGACAGTAGTCTGACAGCCAGCAGCAATTGTACTGAGAAGGGTTGTTTCCCTTTGCAGACTGTGTTACTCGTTGTCCCTCAATTTATTGTCTCACTGCTACTTGAAAAAGAAAACAAAATCATTTTTTGGGCCTGGATCCAGCCACAGAGCAGAGGATGGCTTAATGAAACACATAAGTGGTTGTACCAACTCCAGTTGGTTTATTTCTGTGTATAAATTTAAGCACACTTCTAAGTATCTTATTTTTCTTATTCCAGGGTTTCTGTGTGATAAATGTAACAGCCTGTAGGCTTTGCCCGTCGCTCCAAGAGTGAGCACTGATAGTAACGCTGTAGCGTGCTTTGCTGCTGTGAGACCTGCAGTGGGAATGTGGGAGAGGAGTCTCGGTCCCTGGACTGTCCCCGTGGAGGTGAGGGATGAAAGCATTTGCTGCTTCAGCAAATGTGGAGCAAATTCAGTTTAGCAGCATAAATAACCTTACCTCCCCATGCTGCTTTGAGCTGGTCTGTCTCTGCTAGGTCTTGTCAAGTATTAGTTTACTGATCTTAACATTCCCGAAGACACCAAAGCGACTGCGGTTTTGCTAGGTTCCCTGAGAACTGGAGCAAGAGGATGCCAGGAGGAGGCAAATTGCTCGCTCCCTGCCAACACCCAAACAGCTCCCATCAAGGCACTCAGCTGCAATGCTGCGAACCAGGCCTGGGCTCCGGCCTGGGCTGAGGGTTAGGCTGGGTCCCCCTGGTTTTGGCAGAAACTGAATCCTAACCCTGATGAAAACTTTAGGTATTTGTTCCTCTTTTTTTTTTTTTTTTATTTATTATTATTATTATTTTTTAATTTGAGTGAGTATTTTCCAACCCACCCCATGGAGAATGCTCTTTGGTGTAGTCCTTGCCCAGCTCTGATCTGACATGATTTCCAGGGAGAGCTGGGATCCTGATAGCTTTATGAAAAATGAGAATTATGTTCGTGTAGCACACAGGCACTTTGAAAAAATTATTCCTGACTCCAGAGAAATGGCTCATACATTTTAATGCCGCTATTAGAAATTGAATTGACAACACTTATTCTCAGTGGAAATTGCTGTGCAGCTTAGGGGAAAAATATGCAGAAAGCACTGGTGGAGACTTCAGAGAGCTCTTGTCACCCTGAGATGTGTGTGCTTTTGGAGCAGTGTTTCTGCTGAACAAAAAGAACAAGGTTTGATGTTTGTATGCCACAGAAAGGGAAAGCAGAAATGCGTGGGCCAGCAGCACAGGGGTGGCAGCAGCAAGGGTTAAAGCATTCAAACAGCTTTGAGACTGAAGAGCAATGTGTGCTCAGATCTCACACAGTGATGGGGAAACAATGGGCTGCTCTGGGCTTGCGTGTCCCTGAGTGTTGTGGCAATATTGCACACAGAGGCTTTGTTGCCTTAATAAGTAAGTATAAAGAAACAGCCGGGTGAGTGCTGCCTTAAACTGGTGTGAGAGTGAAGGGCTTTTGAGGTGCTGAGGAGATTGGTGAAAGGTGCTCCTCCTGGGGAGATGGCCTCTGAGGAGGACTTTGTGTCTGGCTGCTGTGCATTGAGGCTCTGCAGCTGCTGAGCGAGGAGAACCTCACTCCTGAGTCTGGAGGAGGAAGAGGGATACAGCTGGCAAACTACTCATGTATTTATTTAAGCTTCAGGCTCTTCTTGAAGTCTGGATGATTTCTCTGATTTTGCTGAGTCTTTGTATTTGGGAGTCAGTTGGGGAAGGAGCATCCAAGGCAAGTTCAGTAGAAGCAGAGCGAGTGGTCTAGTCCAGCAAGGTCTCAGACTTCCCTGAAAGAGGAGATGGGCAAAGAGCCTGGCTGAGCAGGGTGGTGCGCAGCTGTTAGATGAACAGGGCTTTCATGAGAGACTTGAAGTGCTGATTCGCAGAGTATTAGCATGAACTGGCTTAAAGGAATTCTGGCCGCAAACTATGCCTGGGAAAAGGAGAAAGTTAAATGACATTTGTCTCAGCAGAGGAAATGGGTGACAATGCAGGACCAGAGCAAGGCGTCTCAGGAGGTTGCACCATATCTCCATCTTACAAGTGTGTGGGTGCTTGTGGGCCTCCTCATGCTCCTCAAATGAGTGTCCTTTCCTTGGCTTGTCCTGGAGCACATCTCCAGGCTGTCCTGGAGCACGTCCCTTGGCAGTTCGAGTGAATGCCGATGTAGTGTGATGCAAAAAAAGCAGTTGTGAGTTTGGAGTCACTCCAAGGTGAAGGGTTTTCACTTCTGTCCTTGCTGGTGGTGCAACATGGCTCAGCCTTTTTTATTGGTGTCAAGCTGCAAGGAAGCAGACCCCTTCCTCCATTTTAAAACACTCTTTTCAGGAGTTGGAAATGTAATCAAACCCTCCCAAAGCAGAGAATTACTGAGAATAACTTCTGTGGCTAATCCAACCCCATAGGCCTCACTGGAGGGGACTTTGCAGCTTTGTTTTTCCTTGTAAAGAATGCACAGCATATGTCCTGACAATTAGTCAGAGTGCCCAAAAATACCCCGTCAGCCCTGCAAGCTGATCTCTTTTGGCTCTTGGATCTGAGACGGACACAGGGTTATGCACTGTGGGGCTTTGGGAAATGTTATTTTTAAAAATGACCATGTAACAAGGGTGATTTGGTCCTTTCAGCCACCAGCGCCGTCTAACAACAGAAAGCGTAGATAGCCAAACGCTAATCTTGCTGGAGGCGACTGTCCCGTGCCTGAGGTAATGGGCTGGTTGTTCTACTAAACCCATATGCCAGGGCTGGCTCCCACCAGCTCTAAATCAGCGCTCAAGACATGGCCTTGGTGCTCGTGCCAAGTTCGGGCGGTGCTTTGATGGTGTGCTGGATGCCAGGGAGTCTTCCCAGCTGGCATGCCAATGCCTGGAAGGGCACGTCCTTCTCATCGAAGTGGTGGCCTACCTTCACCCATAGCCAGGCAGCGTGCTTCTGCCTAGCCCTGTTCTGAGAATCATCTGCTTTACCCATCTCTGACCACCCCAGCTGAAGCTTTGTGTCCTCAGTGTCTCCCACGTGCTAAATCCCTGGAAGGTCTTTTGCCAGGATCATGGTCCACCCACAAAGAGCTCCTTCTTCTTCTCTCCTGAAAATAAAATAGTAGAAGTGGGGCTTGGGCTCAGCATGCTGTGTGTTCCCTGCCTTTGGAAGAAGAGCACAGGCGTAGCCTACGGTGCTCACCTCGTCCTTCTGGCTGCCAGGTCCCGTTGAATGGACGCAGCAGGGTGGCAGGGCTGCTGGAGGCCCATATGGTGGATGCCGGAGAGCTGCTGGCTGGGTAGCTGCTAATTTCTGATCTGTAATGGGTGTGAATCCAGTGAGGGTGAATGACCCAGCTTTCAGGCAGTGATGCACATAGTTGAACTTCCTTCTGTGCTCTCCACAGTGAGCTGTTTAACTTCACGGGGGGACAGCACCACTCAGCCAGCTGCTGTGCCTATGAGAAGTAACTGAAAGCAATTAGCAGTGCAGACAGCATAATGGAGGTTGTGAAATACCATTTCAGTGAAGGCTCGCTAACTACTCGGTGAAGCCCCAACACGAGCACTTATTGCATGGGTATGGTAAGGTTATATTGCTGTGAGTGCTCATCAGACTTCGTCTCTCCTAGACAAGACTGCCATGCTGCCTGGCCGGCATCAGCACGGTGTTTATTTGACAGGGACTTCAGTTATGCTTTCAGCTGTGAAGCCAGCACTAAGCCATAGGGGAAGGCTATGACTTGCAAACCTCTGCCATGTCTTTGACTCCACTGGTCATTCCTCCTGCATGTGACTGCATCGAAACTTGAACAAAGATGTCTGCAGTCAACCAGGACTGCCCTAACAGAGCTCTGCTGTCCTAAGCACGAAGCTTTGAAGTAATTGCTGGGGAAATGGAGGTTGTGGTACAGATCACTTGGCCTCGGGGAGGGTTTCCCCAGAGATCATGTGGAATCCATCTGGTGGGAGTGCTGGAGGTAACTGAGAGGCATCACACCCGGCACTGTTGAAGCAGCAGCACTGCTTAGCTGGAGGTTTGGAGCCAAAGCTCTGGGCACTGCGGTGAGCAGAAGCCCCAGAGCTCTTCATGGAGTTTTGAATGAAGGGGCCTGGCTGGTGTGAGTGAGAGTGTGGCTTTGAGATGCTAATCTGGGGACTTCTTCCACTGATACAAGACAGGAGGACAGGAGCTGAACAAAACCTTGCGCCTACAAAGCAGCTCTTGATTTATACACATGCTCTCCTCAAGCCTTGGTGTCACTTGGCTTTCAGCAGCCACCAGAGGTCTGCCATGTCAGCAACAGCTGACAGGAACAAGTGCCAGTCGGGAGCGTGTGTGGAGGGGAGCTGCAGAGCAGATGGCAGCAGGGAAATAAATTTGGAGCTGCCATGGGAATAGTCCTGGAAACGGTCCAGACTGTGGATGGAGGCAGATGGGAAAAACCCAGTTTGTGTCTTCCCAATTTTGCTATTTTTCAGATCCCTTTATTTCCAGCTCCATTATTTCTGGGCCATTCTTTTCTGTCTGTTACTGTACCCTCATCCTTATTTTTCTTTTCTCTTTTCTTCTCCATCTGTCTTTTCTCTCTCCTTTTTTTCTTTTCTTTTTTTTTGTACTTACATTATATCTTAGTTTGTGGAGGGCTACCCAGCCTGTATCTACCTTCTTATAAATTTATTCCCAATTCCTTTGCCCCACATGTCCATAGCTGATCCTAAAAGCGTCCCTTGGCACTGACAAGCTCAGCACATGGATCTGACCATTCAGCATGGAAGGAAGGGAAACACCTGCGGTGCCTTTGCTGTGTGCTGCCTGTTTCCCTTTCCACCTTCCCTGTGGGAAGTGGGATCCCATGGAGGATGGGCTGAGCTGGCTCCCTGAGAGCATGAGTCTTGCGTGATGGCTGGTATGTCTGTCCCCTGACACTGCAGTGATGTCTTTGCTGTCAATGTGGCTGCCTCCCTTGTGAACCAGCCCGTCTTGTGTTCATGTGAGTTCACCTGCAAGATGCATCAGGGGTGTACTGAGGGCTTGGAGAGCTGGATCAGCCCTCGGTGTCAGTCCTGGACCCTAATGCTGCTGGTGTTTCTGTGTCATTAGAGGGGAATAAAAAAAAAAAAAGTGTGGTGTGGAGAGCTGTTAGTGGAGCTGTTCATAAAATTTGTTTAGTCTCTGCCTCAGCAGAGCCAAGGGAAATTTCAGGTCTGCAGTAGGCTGGGCAGAAGGAGTGCTCCCTGCTGTGGGAGAATGCACACTGCATGCAAGCTACGAGTGGATTTGAAGAAAAAACAAAACCAAAAAAAAAAACACCACCTGAATCTGCAGTTACTTGAAACAAAGGAAATGTTTGTGCAAAAGGTGGGAGCAAGCCTGGATGTGGGGTGCTAAGCCCTGTGCTGCCTGACAGGGCCACGCAGATACTGTGCTATCACAGCAGCCCCAACAGCCTGCAGGATGGAAAGGCTGGGGAGTGTCCTGCAGCCCCAGCTTTTGTGGGGAGCCCACTGAACCGTGGCTGTGCTTTTCTGTGCATGTTTGCTGTTCATCGCTAAGCAGAAAGTAAAGTGTTAATCCTAAGGTGGACAGGTGCCCCCCTCCTGCTCGTATTTACTGCTGCCTGCTTCTTTCTTTGATGATGGTGACTAATAGTTCATCAATGCCTGGGTTATACTGTCTCTATTTAGGACTTGCAGCCTGTTGAGTGACAGTAGGATGTGTGGGCAAGCTGAGACGCCCAGACCTTTTCTGGCAGGATTGTTAGGGCAAGAAAATACTCTGGAAACCACGATGTGAATCATTTGTCTATCCGAGCGGATGACACTATGCACCAGCCATGCTGCTCTGCAGTCAGACCTGCATGGTGGAGTGACTGTGTCCAGACCAGCTCCCTGTGGGGCTGAAAACCTCCAGGACAGATGAGGTTTCATGATAAAGACCTGAAAACCTAAGCCTGTGTGTCCTGCTGTGCACTTGCTGATGTGTTTGCAGTATGCTTCCCTCTCTGCCCAGCTCTGGCAGAGCATGGTGGCACGGAGGAGGTGGGAGCAGAGACTTCATGGTGACACTGCACGAGGCCATGCGATGTGCCCATGAGTGGCACACACTGTCTGCAGGCACTGGCAGGTGCTCAGGCAGGGCTGGCTTGCTGCCTTTCTGGGGCAGGCTTTCCTGCTTGGTGGCTTCTGCTTCATGCCATGTTTCACAGGGCAACAATGACCCTCCTTGTTGCTTGTGCTGTACCTTGCATCACCAGTGCGTTTAATCCTCTTCAGAGGGAGCTGGACTTGCAGGGAAGAAGGAGGTTTATAGGGGGATATGGGAATTGCTCAGGGTCATGTGGCTAAAACAAGCCAAAACAACAAGAGCAGCTCTGTCTTCTCAGCAAGTGTCGTTCCCATCCACCTCCTGCTGTGCTGGCCCAGGAGGCCACAAATTCAAGCAAAAAATGGCCTTGTTAGTACAGATGGCTCTGGGGGATTGCCAGGGCCCCTGAGCTGTGCAATGAGATGCAGCTCCAGGGAGGCTCACGCTGAAGCTTCGCTGGCATCAGCAGGGCTGGGTCCTGCTCCTCTTGCTGGGTCAAGCTTCCTCCCTGCCACCTCCTCCAGCTCGTGCCTGTTGTCATGCTGCAAACACCCGTGCATTTGTGCATGAGAAGCACTTTGATGGCCAAGTGTCCATCCCTACTTTCCGTACACCTCTGAGATGCTGCCACACTGCAGCTGGACTGCAGCCACCTCTGGGTGGGACGTGGCAGCTGCTGGCGGTGCACGGCAATGCTGTGCTGCTTTTCAGGGTGGGGAGAAAAGGTTACTGTTTGTGATTGGGAGCAGAGGGTATCCTGGGGAAGCAGGAAATGACGGCCAGGTGGGAGCATGCCAGCGCTTTGTGTAGGGAACTAGAAAGGAATGAGAATGGTTAATGGTGCAAACTCGACATGCATTGCCAAAAATGAACTCATGTCTGTAAATATTACACTGCACTCAGCAAGATTAGCACAGGAAAATACCAGTTGTTAGGGTTCCTGTTACCATCTGAATTATGCAAACAATTTGCTTGAGTTTATAGATGAGCTGGGGCAGAGTAACGTAGGGTTTTTTTCTAGCCAAAGTATTTTGGTGCGCTAGTATGTTAGCACATTTCCCAGCCTCATAGTGCTACACAAGTGGATCCGTGCCATGCTGTTTTGAGACAGCACACTGTCAAGTGTGGCCTTTCCCAGGCAATGCTGAAAATTTGGGAATGTCGGAATGATGCCGACCTTTCATGATGCTGTAGAGGCCCAGGGCGGTCACCAAGCCTGGTGCTGGGGTGAAGGCTCTGTACTCCCCGCCCCACAAACGCAGTTCAGGAGTTCCTTGGCACCTCTGTGGTGGGCAGCAGTGACGTGCCCAGTGCCAGGCTGTTCGGAGGCCAGACACCACTGTGATGGGCTGCGACTGGAATGATAAACACTGGCTGTCAGGGAGGCTAACTGCCTTTCCCACGGCCATGCCGTGAGTCAGTGTCAAGGCAGGATTAGCAGCTGGGCGTCCCTGGCCACAGCCCCGACCACACGTGCTGCTGCTGACTGCATGACCCAGCACACGCATGGCCATGGAGCTGCCTCTGCTGCTGCAGCCTGTGTCCGAATGCAGGAGTGAGCCTGGGACCAGAGCTCCCCCTGCTCCCTGCCATAGCTCGAGTAGAAGTAGGTCACCAAAATTCCCATTGTGCTGCAGAGCTTTGGGGACACCTGAGCAGAGAGGGCATAGTTGTGAGCCATTGCTCTCTGTAATCCTATCATGGAACAAGCCCAACCATACGGTTAGATGCTAGAGAAGCCCCATAATCATGAAACCTGGCTTTTAAAGTGCTGCTCTTCAAGGACTTGTTCGCTCTGGATGATTAATGCCTTGAGGTTCCTTAGGGTAAAAGCTGGAGGCACGGTAGTTTTACTGGCAATAAAACTTCAGCTTCCCTCTCATGCTGAATACAAGTCCAACTCCCAGGAATGTAGCTCCTGGTGCTTCTCCATAATCTCTGCTGGGTCCCCCGGTGAGCAACCCTTGACTTTTCTGGGCCCTACAGCCAGGAGACAGCCCCTCATGTATGGTCCAGAGCTAGTTCCTTAGCACCTTTGGCCCTGGGGACCATGATTCTCCTCTTCCCTTCGGCAGCGGCGGTGCAGAATTGACACTGGGTCTGTAATTTAGCTCAGGACTGTTATGAGACACAATCTAGCTCTAAAGCCAAGGCCAAATAGTACTAGCATGGGGTCAAGTTCCTAAGGCACTCTCTGCCTTTGGGACTAATTTGGGTGCTGAGTAGCTGGGCAGGTATTTGAATGTTGCCTACAGAGGTCTCTGGATCCTATTCTTCTCTCTCGGATCACCTAAAATGGTAAGAATTTTCAAGGGGGATTAAGGTTGTGATCTCTGGGGAGGGGAGTGGACATCTGGTAGGAGTCCCGTCTGTATTAATAGCCTCCGTTTAAATGTATGTTATCAAAAGAGGCAGCTTCTAATCAGCCAAGAGACTGCACCCTGTTGCCTCAGGGGCTGCCTGTGACTTTGGGCTGTTAATCATGGCTTTCCACAGGCACACAGGTAAAGTGGACATGCTGCGGTCTGCGTTGTGGGAGAAGTCCTGTGTGTGAAATTACTGCTGAACAGGGAGGAAGGTTTTGCTAACAGAGAAATAACTCTTTTAAATGTGGTCTTAAGTCTCTGCAGTCTGCAGCTGTAACTAATGATGGCAAACAGGCTTGTAACCAGTGTGTGGGACTGGTGCTGGGAAGAGCATGGTGGCATGGGCTGTATGCCTTGTAAATGTTGTAAATGTTTACTCATTTGTAAAATGCACGGGGTGTATGCTTTGTATCTGCTGCAGTGAGAGGGCTGGGGCTCAGCTGTTACTGGGGGAAGACTGGGTGAAGGTGGGGGATGGCGCCTCTCCCCACAGCCAGTTTGTTGTGGCATTACTGCCTGGGGCAGGGGAAACCTGCAGCAGAAGCCCAGTGGGTAAACCCAGATGGTTTGCTCTGCTCTAGTGGGCGGTGTGTGCTTGCTCCCTCTGCTGTGTTTATCTTGTAGATCAAAGAGGTCGACTCTCTCTCCGGTAGTAATAATATAAAAACCTAATTTTTCCTTCTCATTAACACTGACAGTGCATGTCAGCTCTGCATGAAAAACTTGACTGATTCTTAAAAACTGATTTTGTGTGTGCCCAGAACGTATTTACAGCCCTAGGTGACAACATCCAATTGCAGTGCTATTGCATCTCTTAATGGGACGTAGCCCAAGGGGTGGACATGCCCTGGAGTGCAGGGCTGAAGCTCCTGTGGGCATCAGACCAAGCTGCTGCACACTCAGAGCTAGGGGGCTGTGGTGCTCCACACCTGGCCGGGGGCACAGAGCTTCTTAAAAATTAGGGAGGGAACTCAGCTTCATGCTAAGCCACCTGGGACAAGGCATGAGCATGAGGCTTCTTGCATGGCATGTAACTCGCTTAGGATTTGCTTGTGTGAGGCAGATACACATCACGCAATATCTCTCTCCAACTGATATTTGACTTCCACGGTATCATTTTTTTAAACATCTCAAAGGTGTTTAAAAAGAGCAATTCATTCAATTCAGAAGTAAGATTACATTTATTTGCTCGCTTCAGCCCACCAGACTGACTGATACTGTAGCATCACTTCATTCTACTTCTAGCTCTTTCTTTCTTTTCTTCCTCATGTTCCTGTGGGGAGATGTTCTCCGGGGCAAGGACTGGGCTTTTCTTGGCATTTCGGGCACTGCACTGAGATTATGGGAGAGCCGAGTCAGAATTCCTGCATTACCAAACTCCCTGGACAAGTGACTGGGGCTGGTCACAAAATCTCTGGCTCCTCGGCAATGAACACAAGCCTGAGTAGCCAGTTTTAAACCGAAGCAATGACAGCAGTGATAACCTGACATCCTGTGCACTTTTCAGGCGGTGCAGAAATGCACCAGCCTTCAGGTCTGTGTGAGGGCCTTTGTCCAGCCCGGCTGCTGGTCCTGCCACCTGAACCGAGGGCAGGGTCTGCCCTGCCAGCATTCATTGTTGTGCTTGATATAAAATACTGAAGTGTCTGCTGAGCAGATGCTGCAGCTGGAGTGCTGCCACCACCAAGTTTTAGCTCCATGTCCAATCTTAGAGCAGCAGGGAGCCCCTTTCCCTGGCACATCACCTGGGGGGTGCCACAGCGCTTGCCCCGGGGCAGGAACCCCGCAGCCAGAGAAAGCCTTGTGTCAGGCTCCTGGGGACACCTGGACATGGTAAGGGCACCTAGCTACTGAGATGGTGCAGGTCCGTGCAAAGCTGGAAGTGTAAGAGAGGAGAAGGTAACACGCAGATACTGAACAGAACTTTTTTTGCCTTGACTGATTTAGTTTGTTTGGAAAGGTTTGAGCTTCATTGCTTAAACTCTGCCTCAGTGCTCAGGCCTACTCTAGGCAGTGGTGCTGTGCACTCTGAGAGCTTTGCTAGCCTTAGCTGAGCTCTGTAGTAAGTGTGAAAGTCAGCCCTGGGGGATGTGTTTGCAGGGTGTTTTTAATAGCACGTCCCTGCTCCCTGGGGAACTGTGAAGATTTAATAATGATTGGGATGTGCTCAGACATGGTGGCAATAGGACCATAGGGAATGATTTTGGCAACTGCCTGAGGAACTTGGAACCATTCTTGTTCTAAATAAAGAAGATTCTATTTTATCATCAGACTAATTTTTGAATTATAGAGTATGAGACTTGCACGTGCCTCAGCCTGGCAATGGGAGAACATAGCTCTCCACTCTTTACTGCCAGCCCTCCCAGCGAAAATGACCTGCAAGTGATTTGCAAAGCCAAAGGAAAGAGAGCAATGTTTGTTGTCCAGGGCAGTGTGCCTGTGACCTTGAGGTGCAGTTCTCAGCATTGCTTCTCCTTTCTGATTAACAGGACGCTTCTTTTAAGGGTATTCCCTGGTATTTATAGCAAACCACAAAACATATAGAAGAATGCTGAGAGTAGCAACTCAGGTGACGCAGCAGCAGATACCAGGTCCTGAGCTGAAACAGGCAGGTGCTGTCACTGCTTGGTGGCATGGGGGCTGTGTACTCTGTCTGCTCAGAACAACAAAGCTGACAGCCAAAAAGCAGTTGCTCTTTCCCTGTGTGCCCAGTATCCCAGCAGAGGGTTAACAGCTTCAGCCTCATCTTCCTTCCTAAGCGACAGAATAGCCCGTAAGGTTTAAGTACGGTTTCCCTGGTTGTTTTCAGAGACCGCACTTGAAGTTCTTCCTTGGTGGTTTATCACATTTAAACATATTCCCCAGAGACATTAACACATATCCTGTGCTAAGTGCTTTGCTTATCAGCTATGCTTCAGCTTCATTTGCTGAGCGCTCTGATTTCATTTGTTCTGCAAACCACTGTGCTGCTGTGTGGTGGTACACAGCCTGGCTGAACCGGGATGAACCGGCACGGGGCCGTGGGAGACAGGAACTGAAGGGAGTGGCAGGGTTTGTGTTAATGCCATAGCTTTTGTGGGGCTGTGATTCTCAGGTCTGCACCATTTCCAGTCCCACAGCTTGCTGTGCTGCAGCGGTGTAGCCCTGACCACCAGCTGGGACAGCTCTGGCTGCTCCGCAGCCTGGTATCAGCATGACCTGAGGTGCACAGGAAACCTGTAGGGCCCAAACATTTGAGACTTTTGTTTGAAAGATAAAAGGCATGGGTGTCTGTCTGTGGGCCGAGGGGCTGCTTTGTAAAGCTGCAGATGCTCTTTTGGGACAAGCGGCTAACTTGTACCTCTGTGTTCAGGTAAATGTTAGGGTTGAATTCCAGCAGGTCTTTTGTGCCAAATACCCTGATACTTGAGAAGGCCACTGGTCTGGCCAGCCGCCCCTTAGCTGTAGCCAAATTCATCAGGGAGCTACATTTAGACAGCACTCTGCCAGGCTGGTAGGAGAGGGACACCTTGCTTGAAGTGGGGGTAGTTTCTGGTGTGTCCTGAGTTTCATGATTTGTCTTTTTTCCAAGTCAACAAAGACAGGCCAGGGTTAAGCTTTGGAAAGTTAAGTGGTGGGAACATGGAGCAATTGGAGCCTGAAGTTATCAAGGAGGCAAACATTTCCAAAATCATGATAAATCACTTCCAAAATCTAGACTCAGAAAATGTATTTGTTTGGTTACACAACAAATGCCCGTTCTGTTCTGTCTGCCTCCTGTGAGAGGGGACTCAGCAGCATGGGGGAGCAGCAGCAGGGTGCCAAAAGTTTCCTCCGTGGGGCAGCGTGCTCTGAAGCCATGAGGGACATTTGTTCCACCCCAGAGAAATGTCCCTGTGGTCCCAGTGCAGCTGCTACCACTACTTTTGGGCTCTCGTCACCAGCCCCTGGTGGGCTGCTCCTGTGGGAGGGTTGTAGGGGATGGTGTGGATGGTCTGGGCTCTTGGCACGGCAGGGGTGGGCAGACACACATTTGCTGGGACAAGATGGTCAGTGTTTGTGTGCTCATGGCAGGCAAGAGGACAGAGGTGGCTTTCTAGGTCTAGATTAGGGCAGGGGTGGTTCTGCTGAGGGCAGAAAGCTCCTGTAAGAGCTGGGAACAAATCCATGCCACAGCTTAGGTATGAGAGGGGCTCTTGGGTCCATAAGATGGCACAAGGTGGGCAGAAGCTCCTAGGGCTGCCAGGTCCGATGCTAATTGTCTGTGGGGCTCTAAAGCTACTGTGATAAATGTGTGTCTCACGTTAGCAGATGATGCGTTGCACGGGAACACTGGATCGTGTTACTCCCTGAGCCATATGTTCACAATTACATCTGGTTGAAAGCAACCCTAAACCTGATATCAGGAGCATTTCGATACCATTTGCCCTGGACTCTGTACAACTGCGTTTCTTCTAAATAAAACCCACTCGCTTGATAAAGCTCTGCAGGGCTGGCGGTGGCTCACATAGTTTCCATGTTTCCCAGCTGTTTGTTTGTTTCATTTACTTGAACCGGCACAAACACAACCCTTGGCGTAGTTGTCAGCAGGACGTGGCCGTCTCCTGACCTTGGCAAGGCGGCGTTTCCAGCCCTGGTCCCCACAGAGCTCAATGCTGGCCAGCTCGGCCTCCGCTTCAGTAAGTTGAAGGGAAGGGAAGGGAAGGGTGTGAACCCAGCCCCTGCCTCTGCTGCTGCCTCCCTGTGTCTCATTTCTCTCCTTGGGATCATCTGTACTGTTTTCTGGAACAGAAACGTTCCAGCTTGCTCCACTGCCTGGGCTTGCAGGGTAGCAAGTGCCCGGGTCAGGGCCTGTTTGGTTTGATGTGTGTTTGTGTTTGCTGAGCCCTGCTGCTTGCACAGGCAGCAGCAATGATCCTGTGGCCTGGGGCTCTTGTGCCAGTGTCAGGCTATCAGGATGGGCTACACAGTTGATGGTAAATCTATAATTACTGGGGTGGGCAGGTGTCCAAGTGGTTGTGTAAGCAGGTCCTCATGCCATAACAACATGGTAGTCCTGCCCACGCAGCACCCAGCAGCCAAGGGCAAGCACTAGGGGACCCACAGGCCTTCTAGGGATGACAGCTACCCTAGAGCATCTTCTCTACACCCCAAAACCCCAAGATTGGTTCTGATTTATACCCTCATGCTGATTCTGCTGTCACAGACAGCAAAGCAGCCAACCACAGTGGGAGTGATTTTGGTCTCACTGCTTTTTGACCATGAAACCAGGGCTTGACAGGGTCCAAGGTGAGGCTATGCAGGGAAGTGTGAAAGGCCTCCTGCACCTAACAAGAGGAAGCAGCAGCAGTTTATATTGCCTGGCTGCATCCTTCTCTCTTTCACTCCGTGCCAGTGCTTCAGCTCCATTGGGAAAGAATAATTAAATTTCTTCTTGACGTCCCGTTGCCAGACTGCTGCCACAGCTCCTGTCCGGTTACTGATGAAGGTTAAGGTTGCATCCCAGCTTGCTTGTAGTATGGGGAAGCAGAGCTCTGCTGAGCTGGGGCCACAAGCATGCAGGAGACACATGCATGGGGACTCGTATAACCTCCAAGGGCTTTTGCAGCCTCCTGGGCTGGGCTTTGCTGGCTTCCTCTGAGGAAGGGCGTGGGGAAATGAAGAGAGCTGTTCCTTAGCAGAGGTGGTCTGGAAGGCTGAGCCTGGGCGCAGGCTGGGGCAAGTATCTGTGGAAAGTGTGAGCCTATATCTCTGGCCAAAGTGGAAAATCCTCTGGTCAAGAGACCCCCACACCCAGCTGGGCTTGCAGCTGGAGCATTAGCCAGCTGGCCACGGGGAACAGTCATGCGTTAGGCCAGTCCTGCTGGCATGAACTGAAGAAGTTTCTTTAAATGTAAGAATGTAAAAGGTCTTTTCTTGTTTTTCCTCATGACTTTATATGTGAAAGCCTAGTGAAACAGGCAGCTGGAAGCTGCACAAATATCTGGCACAAAAGGCCTCGGAGGGCTGCAGCTGGCTGCAAGCTTAGGCTGGAAACATGGAAACTATTCTGCTCTTGGTTGGCGGTGATTTCTGCTCAGATTATGCCGTGCCTCAGACGGGATCTTGCCAGCCCTGCAGTGGGCCTGCCGTAATGAACCAAGTCGCTCTGAGTGATTACGTATCATTATCCTTGCTTGACGTGGAACGAGTAAATAAAACAGTTCAGTATCCTTCCTCTTAAGAAGGTGATGGGGGAAGACTGTTGTGTGACTCTGCTCCCCTCTCCAGCAACTGTGTTCCTGGAGCCATGGAGCAAGTAAACTCGCCAGTGCTGCAAGCACAGCAGTTTGCACTCCAGGAGGCAGAGAGCTGCATTTTTGTGTTTGGCCAGAGCCCATCCTGCCTCTCTGTAGGCAGAAATTTAGCATTTGGATCTTGGATGGCTATTAAGGGAACTGAAAATATTTGCGTTACTAACACATTGCTTATGCTAAGTGCAGCAGCAAGCACAGTGCTTGCAGGAGGCAGGGCGGCCCCTGACCTTGCTGAGCTCCGCAGCACAGCCAGGAGCCAGCTCACAGAGCTGAATGCTGTAGCCTACATTTTTCTTAATTCCTGCTACTTCTCTCACTACATCCTAAGTGGGAATACACGACATGGGACATGTCAATACGTGACATGCTTTACTAGGTGTATGAGTTCATGATTGCTGTGACTGAGCACAGGTTGTCTACTGCAGCCAGCCTCTCTGAGCATGATGGTGTGTTAGCCTGTTAGCCTATTCTAGGCCCTAAAGGCAAAGCAGGAGATGCCTGGAAAATGCCTGTGCAGTTGGTAGAGAGCTGTCTTGTTTTGTAAACCACTGAGCTGTCTGATAGCACTGTTGGGGCAATTCTTGCTGTTTTCCAGAAGCTGCTTTCTCTAGCAACAAGCCCTCAAGGCACATAACCCCACTGTATGCTCGTGGCTGAGTCATTTGGGCCTGGACAGATGAGGAGTAATGGGAAGAAGCTTGAGCAGTTATCAGGGCTTCAGCGTTCTAACTTTACCCTTTTTCCTCTTGCAGGGCCCGGCAGTTACACTGTGGGCACCATGTCGGAGCGCTTTGACTGCTATTACTGCCGTGACCCGCTGCACGGGAAGAAGTACGTGCAGAAGGAGGGCCGCCACTGCTGTGTCAAGTGCTTTGACAAGATCTGTGCCAACACCTGCATTGAGTGCAAGAAACCCATCGGTGCCGACTCCAAGGTACGGTGAGGACTCCCAAAAAACTCATCTTATGGGCAAAGCACTTGGAAACATAGGATTTATATATATATTTTTTTTCAGTTTTTCAAGTGTTTATTGCTTTATGTTTATGGCAATAATAACATACACCTAAGCTAGAAGGAACAAGATGACATGAAAAGACCACACTTATAGAACCTTGAATCTCAAAGCTTGAAGTTTGAAAGTCCAAAGTGAATTTAAACCCCGCATACCTGTAGCAATTTGAATGCGATTATAAGTAAGGCCCTTGTGTCACTGCTTTTGGTTAAATCGCCTTCCCCAGATGCTCACAGCTGAGTTGCACCCCGAAAACACTGAATGCAGCCCTGCTTAAGAACTAGTTTTAGAGCTGCTCAGCAAAAGAAAAGGGCTTATTGCTCACTTTGTTTCTGTTTGTTGCAGGAGCTGCATTTCAAGAACCGTTACTGGCATGACACCTGCTTCAAGTGCTTCAAGTGCTACACATCCTTGGTGAACGAGCCCTTCATGCTAAGGGAGAACAACAAGGTCTGGTGTAGTAACTGCACTGCCACTGAGGATGCACCCAGGTGTAAGGGCTGCTTCAAGCCTATTATTGCAGGTACTGGTACTAGCAATACTGAGATGAATGCTGAGTGCTGTTCTAGGGCAAAACCATGGAGGTTAAAAGAGCTGTGCAGGCTGCAGTTAGGAGCATCACAGTGAAAATCTGGAGAACTACAGAAGTGGCACACGTTTTGACTGCTGCTCTTACCTGTCCTTTTTAGACAAGTATTCAAAGGCTGCATTGCAGTTAACCCTCATGTGGATTGTTCACCTTAATAGTCAGTATTAGGTAAATTCTACCAAAAGCATTGCTCTGCAAATGTAGATCCTCTTCTCAGAAAGGATCGGGTACCTGTCTGACTAAATATCTAAGAAAATCTGGAAGGCCTTGGCTAGTTAAAATTGGATGTAGAAATTAACAGTGCTTCTCTTGTCCATGTTATGTTTAAAGTCCTGTATGGGCAGGTCTTGCCTACAGGTATGCTACATTGCATGAGGTGGGGAGCTTGTCACAGGCCTGAAATCCCACCTAACAAGTTATTTCTGTCTGTTGTAGGAGACCAAAATGTTGAATACAAGAAGATGGTCTGGCATAAGGACTGTTTCACTTGCAGTCAGTGCAAGCAAGTGATTGGATCTGGGAGTTTCTTCCCGAAGGGTGATGACTTCTACTGTGTCTCCTGCCACGAGCATAAATTTGCCAAGACCTGTGCTAAATGCAAGAATGTAAGTCCTTCCACTTGCAGGGGCAGGTACTAGAACTGGCCCTGACACGTCTGTTAGAAGCTAGGAGAGTAAACCACCAGACAGATCATCTTGTAGCTGTACCATTGCTTATGTTTCTTCCTTGAGATACTGGTGCAAGCAGCTGGTAACGTAATAATGTGAGAACTAGAGGCTGTGGCACATGAGTACTTGAGTTGGGTGTAAATCTGCTGAAACAAAGTGAGCACAGCCATATGCTAGCTTTAGGGAGGGCAAGGCTAAGAAGGCTTATAGCTCTCTAGCATGTATTGTGTATTCAAGCTACAAAACAATGTTTTGCAAAACAGCTGTTGTACACTTTTGCAATTGATTAATGTAGAATTGCAGTGTCATTGCAGGTAAAATAAACTCTTATGAAAGCTCCAGGCATGCAAGACTTCAGTCCAAAGGAACTTAAGTGTTGCAATGTTTCATTTTAATGAAAACTTTCAAATGATCTTCACCATAATAAAGCTCTCCTATACCATACACCCCATACCTGTGTCACCTCTTTTCTTCCGTACTGATTCTGAATTCTCTTCCCTGCTCTTTTCCTCCTAGCCCATCACTTCTGGAGGTCTCACTTACCAGGAACAGCCTTGGCATTCAGAGTGCTTCATTTGCTCCAACTGCAAGAAGCAATTGGGTGGGAAGCGCTTCACAGCCGTAGAGGATCAGTTTTACTGTGTTGAGTGCTACAAGGAATGTGTTGCCAAGAAGTGTGCTGGCTGCAAGAATCCTATTACAGGTATGTTGCAATAAATGCAGCTTGAGGGTGCTGGGTGCTTAAGGTCAGAACTGTGATCCCCAGAGATGCAGCTCAGAGGCCACCAACACCAGAAGCAGTTCAAATATCCCTAGCCCTTTTCCAACAATTTATATAACCCATGTGCTGTTGGATGGAGGCTGAATTAGTAACTGAGCTCTTAACCTTTTGAACTCCTCAAATTTACCTCCAGAATTGTCCCAGGTAGAACTGTTCCCACTTCAATCTTAGTCTGGGAACTGGAAGTCTAAAAAGAGCAGTGTCATATTGCCCTAAACTGACAATTTGTTTTACTTCTAATATATTTTACATGCCCCAGTTAGTGACTGCATATGAAAATCGGCTCTGAAATGTGCATTATCCTGCTAGTCCTGTAAGTCTTGCATTTGATTCAGCATTTCAGAGCATAGATCTGAGCTTGTAAGAACAAGGTAGGCTGTTTAGCCCAACCTCTTCTTGCTCTGTCTTGACCTTTCCATTAGCTTGACTGTTCCCTGGGAAAAAGATCCAAGGGAAAAGCTTGTTGTAGACAAGCCGCACATACCTATGCTAAACTGCCTGGATCTCTCTAATACAGAGCAGCAAACAGTGCAGTTCAGTTGCATTTTGGGCTAGTATTTTAAATGTTACAAATACGGTCACACGGGAGGCAGAAAGAATGGGATCTGCTGCTTGATGGACTAACCCAGCCACGGGAAAAGCTACTATCGCCGTCCTATAATTGTTTTCTCTCCTAGCAGGATTTGGAAGAGGAACCAGTGTGGTTAACTATGAAGATGAATCCTGGCACGATTATTGTTTCAAATGCACAAAGTGTGCCCGTGGTCTGGCCAACAAGCGCTTTGTTTGCCATAATGGAAAAATTTACTGTGCTGAGTGTCCCAAACGACTGTAAGGAGCAGACAGCAACTACTATAAAATGGATTTTAAAGGCCTGCTTTTCAAAATAGTCCTGGTAAAGGTGCAGGTTTTGCATGTTAAGAATTTTACCTTTTTCTGTTTGAGCATAAAACAGACTAAAATAGCCTAAATATACCAGGTTTAACTTTTGAAGCTCCTGCAGCAAGAAAGCATGTACTGTTGCAAAAAGCTAACTTTGCTTTCAAGTAACTATTGGTGTAAAGGCCTGAAACGCCATTTAGATTTAGCATTAGAATTCCAAGTAGTAGTACCCTAATCTGTGTGTGTCTTAAACTAAAAAAAAAAAAAAAAAAGCTAATTTTAAACTTTAGTATACATTTAAGCTCAGAACTTACAATGAAGTGTTTTTAACAAGGCATGCACAAGCCTTGGCACCTTGGAACAGAGATGCAAACATTGCACCCAGGATCAGAGAGATCCATTATTATGCTTTTACAAGTACAGGTACATATATATCACACCATTAACAGAAACTCAATATTAACTTTGCTTATCTTACCATACCAAATTGCAACAAGTGTATGGAGTGGCTTTCTCTTACATATAACAACATTTTGGCAGTACAACTTAGCTTTAGTTAAGTTTCCATAAACTTGTTTTGGTTATGATTTTTGCATGGTTTGTCAAAAGTTTTGCTCACTAGCTTTTTTTACACTATTGTTTAAATGAGGCCATCTACATATAATTATTAATCCATTAATAAGTAGAAAATCTTTCAACTACAGCAAAATGCACATGCATTTAGAAGTGCCTTAAAAATAGCTCTGATGACCATAGCTCTCCTATCATGTCAGTATATGTTTCATGATTTAATAAAAATGAGACTAGTGCCTGCTTGGAGTCCTACAGTCTGCAAAACTGTTTTTTTTTCTATTTTTCTGTCTTACCTGATTGACAGCATTTATGGCTGAGCTACTGCAATCAAGTCTGATACCTTGATACACTGAAGTAGAGAGCCAGCTTTTCTGCCATAGTGTCATTAAATACATAAGGACCAAAGCAAAAATTTACATAAACTAAAAAAAATACATAACTGACACTAGACCATCTGCCAAGAACAACCTGTGTGGAAAAAAAACCCTTTGGAGAACACATATACAGCAACAGTCCATACACAGTCTACTACCCTTCAGTGACCTGAATGCTGGTTTAAAGTGTTGGTTTTTTCCTCCATAGCAATGATAATACCATAAAGAAATATTTATAAACTGGATGCTACTACACTCATTCCCTTTCATTCACAAACACCTACCAGGAACAGCGAAATCTCTCAGGATAAATAGACCTTGCTGTTTTTGTGATGGTTGCTGCTCCACAATGGCCACAGAACACTTCTAGACTCACTGTTAGAACATAAAGATGCTGGTGCTACAAGTAAAAGGCAAAGGCTTGCAGTAAAAAGCAAGTTAAAGAATTCAACAGTTATGAAAAATCTTATACAAACACAGCAAAACCTAAAGGTGTTAGTACAAGTACCTTTCCAACCATATAAATGCAACTGCCAACGAGGCTACTAGTTTCGGGACTCTGCAGTGTGGAGTAGTTAGAGAGCAGTACCAGAGCGCATCTCAACACGGCAAGGGGTTGGAGGCTCCTAGTAAGGTAATGTTTAGCATTACAGAAATAAAGCATTGTTCAACTGCAAAGTTTATTTAACAGTGCGCACATATTTACATAGAGCTGTAACAGACCATTCGACAAATAATATCAGCACAGAAAAAAATATCAGCATCTTTGTTAGAGTGATTGTCTCTGCCTGAAATAACTATCATACAAAAATACATTTTTCTTTTTACCTAAGGCACTGCTCTAAAGTCTAAAACAGTTCTAACATATTCTGAAAAGCAAACAGTGAGAGCAAGAAGGCTGAGGGTTTCCTATTGCAATTGCAGATGTCAAGAAAAGAATGCAGTTCCAGCAAATACATTTGCATTTAACCACTTTAAATTCAGCTGCCATTTGGATGATTCATTTTAATTTAACTATCAGTCAATGGTTTATAGCAAGATTTGAGACAGCTATTCTTTAAATTAATCACTTATTTAGTATATCTATTACAGGAGACTTAAGAACAAGACTGCAGTATTACTTTTAGTAGCAGTTTTCAGAAGATGCTTAGTTAATCTCTTCATGCTGTAAAAAGCAGGCAAGTTTAGGTTAAACAGATTACTTAATACAGGCTTCGGGGAAGGGAAATATATATATATATGCAGCTTGCAGTCTGTTATAAAGCTAGAACAGGAACACTTAGAATAATTAACAGTAACATGAACAAAACACGACTTCAATGGTCTAATACTGTTATGTACACAATAAAATAATACTTACATGAGTGTAGATAAATAAATCAGAAGGAAAACATTTTTAAAAGCATGACATGTTGAACTGCACTATGACAAACAAATCTAGGTATTCAACATTTTTTGTAATATTAGTGCATATCCTGTAAAATGTTTTGCTGTTTTCCAATAGATTAAAACATGTGATGACACAACGTTGCATTTTGAAACTTTTGAAATTTCAACATTTTTGAAATATTTTGAAACTTGATGTTGGAAAATACAAATTTTTCCTTCTCAATTCAAAGCTGAAGATACTCAATTTTGCATTTAAAAAATCGCACGTGAATGAAAGTGTACAGCTTTTTTCTAGGACATTACAAATGAACTTGAGCTTTAACACGCACTAAAAAAGTCTTATTTCATCAAGTGCCATTTTAGGAATATCTAAAATCTGACCAGTAGCAAACTGGAAAGTCTGCAGTGGCACATTGCTGTACATTACTGGTATGAAAACAAAAAAAGACTTAAGTTAGCGTAAAGTCTGTCAGAGGGAAGTAAGTAATATTTAGACAAGGAAATCCTATCCAACAATTAACTAAACAAATGGAAAAGGAACATCAGCACAATAGTCTCCCTGAAATGTTTCAAGGTGCAAATCTAGAAGTTTGTCATCCCTCCCCTGATGTGTTTTTGTTTTTTTTTTTTTCAAACTTGAAGATGGATAAAGGTAAACAAGCAGCTTTTCAAAACAAGGCCTTCGGTACTTGATAAAACACTGGATTACTGCAGTGCAATCAGATTATTTCCAGGTCTCTAGTGTTCACAGTTCTGTCCAGAGAGCAAAGAAAAGAAAATATTTAACCATCATACTGCATGTATTCTACATACATCTATCATCACTGTCAGAGTCTATGTGTGAGGGGGTGCGCACAGACCCACTTAGTAACTCACAGTCCAAAATCAGCATAGTAGGTTGTTTTTTTTTTGTTTTTTTTTTTTTTAAATATGAGCACTTGTTTCCAGAGTTGCATGTTGCATACACAATTCTTAAAACGGATTATCTCAAACCACATTTACGTTCAAAATTAAAGGCAACTCTTTCTTCACTAAGGAGTGAATGATCAGAAAAAAAATGTGATCAGCAATATCACATTAAATCATTTTATTCCCACAGCCTACACAGTAGTGGCCTGGAGGAAAGTCTCAATATAACTATGTCCGTAAGACCAAAACTCACAAGACGCAGAGTGACAGAGGAGACTCAGGAAACAGTTCAGTCTAGAAAAGTGCTATACTTTAATCAAAAAAGGTGCTACACATCACTTAAAGAAAATGTGGATAGCAAGTCTTGTTTTTTCCCCACTGTCATTTATTTCAACTCTTCACGCAGTCATTTATCTCGTGGACAGAGATCTCCTGCTGTGAGTACGCTCATTTGGGGTTTAGCTATGACAACAGAGCAGTTTAGTCTTATGAAAACTAGCATGCTGAAGCCTCTCTGACACACTGTGCTGTACTGCATCAGGGCCTGGGTTGTCAAGTACGTTTGGCTTCAGATGCAACCCTGTTTCTTTCAGAAAATTCTGAGTATTGTGTATGTAGCTTTATTACTCCTCCCAAAATGCAATACAACCGTTGGTGGAATTTAAGGTTGGTGTTACACCCATCAGTGAAGTGAAAGACTATTCTATGGTAAGTATAGAGGACAGCTAATATCTTGCCAGAGCCTGAAAGACCTTTTAAGACCATGCAGATCAGCATCAAAAAGTTACAGAACATGCCTAGGAGTAGAAAGGGGAAAACAGCCAGGTCTTGTCTGTAGAGTTACATCAGACACCTTTTAAAGTGTTAGTATCTTCAAAAGTAACGTGCCATTTAAGACGTTTTAGAAGAAGCCTAAAATACAACAGATGGGCTTGAGTGCTGATAGGAGAAACAGGAGCTTCACAGGGGCTCAGCTGTGTCTTTGGAAGAGCCTTGATGTCAGGCCTGAGCTGCTATATAGAGCAAATCCCTAGAAAGGCATCAGTTGGTGACTCCTTTTGACAGAATTCAAGTTACAAGCACTAAAGAAGGAGCTTTTCCTCCAGTCTACACATTGGAAAATGTGCCTTGAAAATAAGAAGCTGAAGTTAAGGCAAGGAGAATAAAAATGCAACAAAGTTAATTATCCAGCCAGAGGAGGGGATAGATAGGGAAATCAGCTTGGATTACCTGATGAAGAATCTATAGGTTTGGTCAAAGAATTCACTGCACCATCTTCCTCATAAGCCAATTTGGGACTAGAAGGTATTGTAGCAGCATCATTCAAGTTTTGATTACAGTTATCAGCAGAGAGACTGTCTGAACTCAGTTTTGTTGACCTGGAATGTACTCCAACGTCAATAAACTCCTCAAAAGTCCATGAATCAGATTTTCCATTAAGATTCTGAATAAGTCCACTTGTATGATCAGCTTCATTAACACCCAACTTCACTGAGTCATCAATAACCATTTCTTTTGCAGGATGGCTGGAAAAAGCAAATGGATACTAGTATTACAATTTCTGGATATTTACTCTTTAGATTTATTACAGGCCAGCTGAATTAGCAGTCTACACAGCTTGCAAAGCAATGCATATTCTGAAGGGCATCCCTAGACGAGCTCCTCCAGCTGCCACATGGGATCTCCCATCCAAGAGCCAGTGGCGAAGAACGACCCACCAGCATGTAACAACTTTTTACTATACTAATAACTATCAGGTAAGGTCTGGCTCCAGAAATGATATGAAGAACCAGCAAGTTTAAAGAAGCCCTCCTCTATTAATTTTAGCACTGTGCATTTCTCCTCTTACTTAAAAAAAAAAAAAAGTTTGCAATGTCATTTCTAAACCTTTAGCATTTAGATGAGCAAATGGAACTAGCATGAGAGGACACGTTTTCCACTATTACATAGGAATAACTTTACGTTTAAAGAGATAAAATTTGAAACACCAAAAAAATCCCATTAAGGGAGGTTTCTGTGTTTTATCTGCTGTTTCAGCACAACTAGAATTGTTCTAGAACTTCCTGTAGGTTATTCTTCCTTTTCAGTTTCATCCCCGCTTCTCCTTGTTGAATATTTTGTTAATGAAAAGAACTGCTAGCTATTTCAATGGAAAAAGTTTTCAAGTCAATACCATTCTTTACAAGTAACACTGCGATGTTGCTGACTATGTGTATCACTTAGCAAAGCCTGTACTGTCAACATGGTGTCATCTAAACGATCAGTTACTCTGAGCTAACTGACTCTGCATGAGCCTGCAAACTGACAGCATGTACATACCATGTGCTTAGAGCAAGCCAGAGAAATACCAGAAAACTAGTGGGGTACAAAATTTGATCCAGTGCTACATACAGTAGTAAATTGAATTTAAACACAGAGGGATTTCTTGTGTAACAGATAACTGCTTTGACAATAAAACAGCCACCTACACAGACTCACCTGGAATCCTTTAATTCAGTAAAGAGTAGAGATCCGTCATCGTTTTTCAAATCGCTCCCATTCATAAATACTTCATTGGCCTTCAACTCTGACACGTCTTGTTGCTCAAATTCTGTAGAGATCAAGCTATGTGCAGTCTGTAAACAGCCCTCTGTCTCCCCCTTGACTTCCTGGGGTAAGTCAATGCCATTTAGTTTTCCTGGAAGTATGAAGGAAAAAACAAAAACAGAGCTTCAGTAACAGATATGCTGTTCTAAATGAATAAAATACGAGTGTCAAAATGACCTTTCCTAGCCAAAATTTGATGCATTCTCATTCTGTAGAGAAATTAATCTAAAGACAAGCTATAACAACATGATTTTTGTTTTTCACCTTCAAAATACATTTGTAAAAAGAAAACATGCTGCCTGCATTTCATACACAAATCATTTTGCATTTAATAATTTTGAATAGCTTCTATTATAAGGATTATTATATTAATATTACAACATTAATAATATATTAATTACATGTTATAGTATTATTATCATAATATTATTAGATATATATTATTATAAGGATTATTCTATTATAACTAGCAACTATGTACTCTATTTAAGCAGAGATTGTGACATTTCTGGAATTTGTGTCTCAGTTCATCACAATGCTATACACTGAGTGACATTTTAACACTGCCAAAACAACACTGAGACACTGGCAGCAACTTAGATCTGACTCATCAAATTTCCTTACCTGATTGATTGGTCTTCTCAAGTCCCAACTCTTCCTCCTCTTCAATGTCTTCTCCCTCGATAACCTCAGACGCAGACTTCCCTTCATTCTGCAACTGAATTCGGGAAGTGTTATTCACAATTGCTTGCTTATTCACAATTGCTTGCATTTCAAGGCATTTCAGAAATGGTTCAATCCTAGCCCTCATGCTAGTCCAAAGCCCAAGAAGAATGGGTAATTTTAAAAAAAATCATTACCAATCAGTAGGTTTTGGAATTGATCTGCAAGTGGTAATGCCAGATCATATTGTTTCTATATGCCTAGAACAAAAATGCAAAGACATTTGGTCTGAACAAGCAATGCAGAAGAATGTATGTCATGGAAAGCTACTGAACATTATTCTAGTGTGCCAGAACTTCTACCCTCATACGGAAGCCAGTTTGTTCAAAGATAACAGAGGAACATAGGGTACAAGACAAGGCCTTCTCTGGGAAAGGTCATTCCACAGATCTAAGAAAACAAGTACCTTGGATTCGTTTTGATCCGATTTTCGTGTTCTTTTCATTATTTCTTCAATTCTCTGTTAAAATGGGGAAAATATTTGCAATGACAGAATTTTATGTTTCAGCATTCTGGTTTAAATGTTCATCACATAAGTTATATATTTAATAAATTTACTACTTTATTCACTGTTGTTAAAGCTCACAAGCCAGAGCTAGCTTTAAAAAAACTACTACTTCTATTTAAATGCACCTGAGACAGTCTGCCGGCTCAGTTTAATACTAACACTTCAACAACTACTTTAGGCTGAGAAACCTTTCTGCTTTCAAAACAGCGTACCTTTTTTCTTTCAAGCCTTTCCTGCATATTTTGCTGCATAATTCTCTCCCTTTCCAGCCGCTGTCTTTCAGCCTCTTCTTGAGCTTTTGCTTCAGCTTCTTCTCTCTGAAAACAAAGCAAGGCCAAAAAAAAAAAAAAAAAAAGGTAAAGAAAAAGATCATCTTATGCACAACTCACTTCCAAGAGCTAAAAGCAGAGCCATTACAGATTCTGGTTTAAGATAGACAGGAGTGGCAGACAATCGCTATTTAATAGTACCATGCATTGCAGCTAAATGCCAATGATACAGTTACTGAAATGAAATTTATATTACTATGACATTTAAAAACTGACTTGAAAAGAATTGCAATTCTTTATTATGATTATGCAAATCTTCTGGATGTTGTTTAGCTAGTCAGAGTTCAAACTGTACTTCAGGATGAGGTTTTTCTAAGAAGGATAATTTATGAAGTAACAGGACAGCAACTGAATTCTGTATGTTTCAAGGTTAATTTAAAAATCTTGGCAGTGAGGTATACTCTGCAAGATACTCTGTGCTGAGCATCTTCTGTTCCTTCTACACTGGAAAATCTTTTCCACTATGACTGGAAAGAAAATAAAAGCATATGACAATTACTTAGAGTGTTGACTACACTTAAGCAAGCTTTTAAAGATATGTTCAGAGACACATTTCAATGCTGTCCATAAGATACAACTCTTTAAACACAAATCACTTCATTGTAAAGCTGCCTTGATTTTCAAAATTAATCTCATTTAAAGAAAGTCCACTTTCTTCAAAACAGTTTCCTTCGCTTAGAAAGACGCCTTTGGAAAGGTACACGTACATTAGTTGTGGAAGACTATCTAGCAACTGGAAAAGCAGACTTGGAAACACTACCAATCTTTCTTTTTGCTCATATGGAATCAGAGGAGGCTGGATGACTTTCCAAACGACCGTTTTCTTATAATCCACAGCAGTACAGTGGTAAAGTGGTCTCAGTACAAATACTTTTGTGTGTGCAAAGTAACCTGCCAGATGGCTAAAAAAAATTTTTTGAAAACTTCTAAAATATCTGCCTCTGTCCCACACTTGAATTCATCAAATGTGGGAAGAAAACACATACAACACTAGGACAAGTAAGAACTGCAAGATATTCTTTAAACCAATCTCCTGTCACGGACAAGATGAACTCTACTTTATATCATTCCTCACAGAGATTTGTCAAAACTGTTCTATGAAAGAAAATAAAAGACAACCCTCTCAAAAACATGTCAGCAGCTTTGTACAAGGAACACAGTTAGAATCGTACAAATAAAAAGACCTGCTGTTGAAGCTCTGCAAGTTTTTCCTGCTCTTCTTGTTCTCGACGGATTCTTTCCTCTTCAGCTTGTCTTTGCTGTTCTTCATAAGCCACTCTCTTTTCTTCCTCCTGTTTGCGGAGCTCCTCTTCCCGTCGTGCTTTTTCTTCAACTGCTCTCTTGGCCATTTCTTGTTCTCTGATTCTAGTGTTTCCAAGATACAGATTACTGACTGGACATTCCCTCCTTTAAAAGTGTGCATGCATGTGAGGCAGACTAGGAAAGCAAGAAAGTTTTCAGTTTGTCCATCATAGAATAATTGCATAATGATACTTTCTGGTGTGGAATTACAAATGCCACCATCCAGACCAGTATAAGGAAAAAGCAGAATAACTTGAAAGAAACTATCTATACACTTAAATGTTCTTTGCTGATTAAGACAAGTCCAAAGCCAGCTTTTCCAATAATGGAATGTCTGATTGAGAACTGGATTAAGAGAGAACTATTTAATAAATACCACCTGCATCCAAAACACGAATGAAGCTCTCAATCACTGATAAACAAATTTCGTCAAGTTTTCTAAAACACTTTTTCTTCTATAGTCCTAGTTCCAGAAATATACTAGAGGTGTTTCACTGCAAGATCATGCAGATGTACAAATCTAATCCAATAAGGGCGTGATGTATTTCTGATCTGTAGCAGATTCTATTAAAGTTCATGACAGCTTAATACCCAGTGAGCAGAAAACAGACAAAATCTGATACTCCATAGTGTACAGAGAAGCTTAGACAGGACCTTATGCAGACTTTACTCTATGACCTGGAGTAAAGATGGTCAGCACAAAATTGTTATTGTTAACAACTTCTTTGTGATGAACCAAATGTATACTGATTTATTGCTTTGAATTATTTAGCTACTACATTTCTGATCCAGATTTGGGATCACTAAAATGAGATTTAATGTACTCACTTTCTGAGTTCACTGAAGTAAAGTTTCATACAGAGAGGCTGAATATTTCAAGACAACAAATATAAATGGCGTAAAAACACATTTTAGATTTGAAGTAAAAGCAGTACTGGTGACTGTTAGGAAAAGGAAGCAGTGATTTGCACTGTGACCATGCATTACATATATACTGAGGTATAGATTAATGATATACACAGCAATTTGTCCTACCTCAAGTTTAATGCTTAGGAAAACGTAAAACTGAAGTGTCCATTTCAACCACACCCACCAAAGAAAACATTTCCTTCTCCTGAACTGTTACCTTTCCTCTTCCTCTCTCTGAATTCTTTCTTGGTCTTCCCGCTCTCTTTGCTCTCGTGCCAGACGTCGTTTCTCTGCCAAGATTTTAGCAGCTTCTTCAGCTGTGGTGGTCCCTGCTACTGCTTTGCTACCTGATTCTGCAACGTTTAAAAGAAAATTGCTGTTAAAAAGACCTAGCAACTTAAAATGAAGAAAGACGTTTTAACTGTGAGATTTTTTTCTTGGCCAACCAACCCACTACATTTTTAGATCAGCACTCATCACTCAGTAAGTATACTGTGTATAGAGGCCCACAAGAGCCAAAGGGCAGTCCTAATGAGAAGGCGGCAGCGCACCAACATCTCCCTAACACTGAGATAACAGATCATTGCAACTACAGCATTCCAGCCATGTTTCAGACAATACAGTTTAATGGTATTCTCCAATTACCATGGAACTTAAAAATGTATTTCTAAAAAGATATTTTCATTCTAATACAATTAGAAACGCTTAAAAGAAAATTGAAGAAATACTGCTTCAGGAAATACACTTAACTTCCTTCTAATAAAACTGAATGCATATCCGTGATTATAAAGAGGAAATGTGAAACAAGAGAAGTTTTAAAACGAATAACATTAACGCCTTCATATTTATAGGGTATCTTTGGATGCAAATAATCACCTATTTAATTTGGCCTTGAAGGCACATACTAAAGCCTTCAGCAGTATCATATTTTAGCAAAAAATCATTCTCCAGTTTACATAGAGATTAAACCAGCCCCAGCCACCAGGTTAGTAGACATTTATATAGCCCTGCAGTTTTTGTTTGTTCACCCTGCCTGGTGTTATGAACCTCAGAGATACTATTATAAATAAATAAATATATTATAAATATAATAATATATTATAAATATAACTATATTTTAAATAAATAAATAAAAATCCCTTGCCATCCAGTTGCTCTCAATATATATTGAAATAACTATGATTTTTACCAGTTATTCCCACTCTCTAGAATTAACACTGTTCCACCATTACTAGAGGTCATCTGAATATTCACCCTTGGTGTCAGTAGAGCAACAGAACCGTAACATTGGTCAGGATGCGTCTTTCTTCTTTTTAATATCTCACAAATTAGCACATATATGTTTGCTTAAGTTTTAGAAAGCCTTCAAGCCAAGTTAATTTTCATGAACACTGACATCAGGGTTTTATCCGTTATTTTGCTTCCAACCTAAAGAAAAGTCATTCAAAACACAATGCCATCATTAGGCACTTTAATACCTGAAAATCTGTTTAAATCCTGTGGACACGTAATCGCTACCTGCAGCTATAGGCCATAATTCACTGAGTACACTCTTAATTGCAGAATCATAGTAGTGCTTTGTGCATAAAAATTTTTCTTGCAGCCCCAGGAAAAGGATTACAGCACTGACAGAGAGCAGTCACAGTAAAGTTTTCTGATAGTTAGGTTTACCCAACGTTGAAACTGAAGCTCCTCCTCAGAATGCACATTGCATCTTATTTGGGCAAAAATACAGTTATGTCGGTACAAACAGGAATCCAACCACGATGCTTCTAAATCTGAGCTCTGCCAAAAGGGAACCTCCTCCACCTCCTCCTCAAGTACGAAAGATCGGCTCCTTGCAGTTGTGAGAACTATTAGCAGAATCTGCCTACTCAAGAGTTGCATGAACTAAGTGTTCTTCTTTCTATATTCTGCAAATTTTTCATTTAAAGGGGGGAGGCAACATTTAATGTTGCCAGTATATAACCATAAAGAAAATCAAAATGGCTCTCTTCTCCTTTGCCACCCAAGTGTCTTGGCAGTTTAAACTAGACACTTTTTACATCAAAGGCCATCTTCCATTATGCACAGCAACCAGCACAGCACCCCTATTTTGACACTACAGGAATCTCAATGATATCAAAATTGGTTGATTTAACTCTTTCCCCCATCAAAACTGAATCTAAAACAGATAAATTAGTTCTCAGCAAGAAGCCTAACAGCTTTAGGCTTTTCAGGTATAGGTTTTAGGATTATAACATGGTAATAACATGGTAATAAGAGCTTGAAATACTATGAATATCTGGTATCAAAAATGATAGAAAATTAGTCAAAAAAATATTCAGAATACCACAGATATGGAAAGAACAGGGGGAGCATAAAAGCAAAAAGTATAGCAGACCTCAAGTCTATGAAAGATCTTTCTATTGCATTTTAACTGCTGAAACACAATTCCCATATGGTTACTTCAAGTGCTTTCATGCCCATGTGCCCTTTGTAGTTTGTTTCCATAGGGCTGGACATGGGACTTCCCAACATGATGGCTAACATGCCTTAACAATATTATTCTACAGTTTTATACTCAGCTCCATTTTCATTGTACTCCCACCTGTCATTATTGTCTCTTTTCTGTCATTTTCATGATAGAAAGGTGAAGAGGGAAACAGGTGAGAGAGCTGTCTCAGAACATTTGTAAAATGCCTCTAAAGGACTAATAGCTTATCTGCCGATCTTACTTAGTTCTAGCTTGTGGTTTAAGAGCAAAGAGGTGCTTTTAAGATTCTTGCAGCCATTAGGAATATGGACTGCTCGAAGTAGTTCCTCTCCAGCAGTATTATCCTGCCAGCGAAGTAGAAAGGATGCAGGAAACCTGTAACTTAAGAAGAGGGGGAAGTTGAATCTCCTCCTCTTCTCCCATTAATCAGGACTTTTTTTTTTAACAAGGTGAAAAGAATACTACACAGATCTACTATGTGAGGAGAATCTGGTGTCAGTTCATTACTGGACCATTATTTTCTAGCCTGACAACAAGAGCACAAATGTGTTTGTGTTGTACTATTAGTTGGAGACATGGAGGATTCCAGATCATTTCAAGGCAAGTCATGTATTCACAGTTAATCTAGGAATCATATTCCAAAGCCTTCACTATTTAGATAGAAAAGAAGCGAGGCTCCATGATAGTTTATTACCTATCATCATGCATAAGGTGAGAGCTCATGAAGGAGCACTTATGCTTAAAGTTGAAACAAGCCTTTTAACTCTCAAAGAAGCTGCGAAAGGCTGCTGCCAGAAATGACAACTGCTCCGAGTCACTGAAAAATAAGAAAGTGTTTTACTGCAGAACAGTGTATTTTAGTATGAAGACACAAAGAGCAAGACAAAGACTTGATTGCTGTCTGTCAGCAACAGGCAATCAAGCTTAGTTTGAGGGTGAAGAGATGGTATGAAGACAGAAGTACACAAAGCTGAAATTAGGTTGAACCTACAAGACCTGGAGACTGATTTGCCATATGCCATTGGTGTGCTTTGATTTCAGAAGCTGCCTGAAATATGGTATTGCACCAACCCACAAGGTAAACTGTCTACACAGATGTCCATCATTAGTTCCTTTTCTTCATTATCTATTGCACACACTGTGAAAAGTGAAAGCAACTTTTTTTTTTTTTAATAAGAGCAAAGATTTTGCCTCTCTTGGCAATATTGCATCGTACCAAGACATTGAAAAAGATAAACCAAATCATCTCTAGGTTGAAGAACATGGCCACAATTTCCTCATATGTGCCAAAGATGAAGAGCTTCACCCAGTCCCATTACAAACCACTACAGAGATGTCTAGCTCGGAGATTAGCAATTAAATAAAATGGAAACTGATAAACTGGGCTAATACAGCTCCAGAAATCAGTGCAGACAGGAGACAGGTGAAGCATCCAAGGAACAAGGACAGGTGTTCTTATTCCAGAACTGGAAGATACAGGAATAGGACATGTTATAGAGGTTTCAACCAACTGCTGACACTATTAACAATTGATTATGCCCTCTCTGAGGCATGCAAGACATTTATCACAGTGTGCATCGAGAGATGGACATTCTGACTGCAAAGATGAATGACGTGACACTGAAGACGCATATGCAACTCATTGACATTTGACTACAATATCTGAGCTTCCTTCTACAGGAACATATGCTCAAAGAACTGTACCATAAATGAGTTCTTCAGATGACTAATAGTATTTCACATCCAACATCACATAATGTCAGGAAGTGTCTCAAAAATCACAGACAACTGTAGCAGCTGAGGAATGCACAACAGGAACTGTACATGCAGTAACGTGCAGCAAGCATATGTTCCCACTTACCTATTTCTGAAGGATTTTCACCCTCAGTACTGCCCATTGGCTGTAGTTTAAACTCCAGAGATCCCACCTTTTCCTCTTAAGTCTCCCCTAAGTCCTTCTCCACAGAGTAATGCCTGTAAGACCTCATTAGAAGGCTCTCCCAGACTCTGTTCTGGAGATGGCACATGGTGTTCTTCCAGTAAGAGGGACAGAGGCTGTGCTTACTTGGCACAATGAAAAGGACTAGGAGACTAACTGTTTATCCAGTATACGGCTCTCCTTAATCTACCACAGTAATTTCTCAGCATGACACATTCACTTTTTCCCTGAGGCAGCATGTTCACTGGAATCCAGACTGAGGCAGCCTCCTAGCTTTGTGAGAACTGGCTTTCAGACAGAGATGTACCAATAGTTGATTTATTCCCACAAGCAGGTTTCTACACAAGCAATTATAAGAACTATTGAATGCACTGGAAGACCTTTGTATAGTTTAACTATTGACTTTGCAAGCCTCAAGCTAACAGATCTCTCAACATCCTGAAGTCCAGAAGGCAAACAGGATTTCTATTTTTCTTAAGGTTATAGTACAACCAATAATATTGAAAGCTCCTGACTTAAGTCTTCAATAATCAAGTTGAATAAACCAACTATTGCACTAAAATCCACTACCACATAAAACTACTATATAAGTAATCATGTAATCACTATATAAGCTTCCACCTTATAGCATCCTAATCTCCAGTGGTCTGCCTCATGAATGAATTATTTTATCAGTTCTAGTATATGCTGGAGATCTCTTGAATAAGAGTTTCAGTCATGGAGATGCACTCACCTTCTTTGGTCTTCGTGCTAGCTGCTACTGCATCCCTGTCCAAGGCTGGTGAAGCACCTTGCTCTTGTCCCATTCCTTCTGTGCTCTTTTCCTTTGGTTTGCTCTCTGCTTCACTTTTCTTTTTGGTAATGTTTATAACACCTGGTATGAGAGGTGGACGTTGGATGGGTGCTGGTTTAGAGATCAGAGTAGGAGATGGTGGCCTTTGTTTTGATATACTAGGTGAAGGTGGGCGAGTCTTTTGTCTGCTGAAGTAAAGAATATTTTTCAGGGATATCAGCAAAAAACTCAAATACACAACAGAGGACAATGGTCTAGTTTGTACTATGCACCTTGGTTTTAAAAATAAATACATACACAAATACTGCTACCTTTCTCATTAACCTTAAACAGAGGATTCTGAAATACCCTGGGCACCTGGGCTCCTTACTAATGGACTAACATCCAAGCATGTCTTTTAGATCAGTTCTGCTTTTACTCCATGTCAAGGATAAACCTTGTGATTCCAGTCTAAGGAATTCCTACCATAATACAGGTAGATTGACTTCTTCAGAAGCTTGCATGCTTCCCATTGGTTTCAGTGTAAAGATCATACAAAAAAACAGAAGTAGTTTGTCTGCACAAAGGAGACAAAGGCTTAAGTAAGTGCTGCATTCCTCAACGTGCAAAAAAAGAGAAATCAGACCACAAGTGAAATCCTTGTGTATATCAACACGGTGTAGCATAGGCCATCTGAATTCTAACAGCACAGCTTTCTTTGAGACAGAAAGCAGCCTTCATTTTGTTCTGAATAAGCTATTTAACCAGGACACATACCTAACTGTAGAAGGTGATGGAGGACGCTTCACCAAATTAGCAGGAGAAGGGGATCTTCTACGGGCAGACACGGATGGTGAGGGAGGGCGTCTTAACCCAGAACCTGGGGATGGTTTTTCCACCTCTGATTTCTAAGAAGATATGTAATAATAAAATAATGCTCACTCTAGGATACATTAAAGACAGGGTAGCTGCTACCACAACAAACATACAACTCCTCAAAAACATGAACTTCACATTTCCTTTATGTTCCAAAATACAGACCCAGTCATTATGTTACCTAAATGAAACTTTAGGAACCATAAGCAGAAAACAGCTTGCCATTAAGATACCAGAGAGACCAAGGATCATAAAATTTCAATTCTATTTCAATACTGTATTTTTGAAGCACGCACTATCAGACATCTCAATAACAAAGCACATAAACAAATCCTGAACTGTTCCAAACCCCCAGATTAATACAAACCTAATTCCTGTGGATTTTGAACAAACCTGGGTTGAATCTGGTGAACTTGCATCAGATGAAGGTACAGAGGGCTTCAATCTGTCGATGCTACGACTGCGCACGGGCACTTTAGGAGTTGGGACTGGGGAACTGATGGAACTGGCTGAAGCTGAACGAGGACAGAGGTGAGATTCTATAAAAGTTAGGAATTTGACAAGACAAAACAAGAACCAAGTGCACAGCATAGGAATAGGAGAAAAGAGGGAAAAAGAGAGAAAGAAAGATTGTGTGTGTTAGAAACCATACAGAGAAACATCACAGGAAGTGCACATTGCAATGGGTCATGGACACAGACACCACCACCACACGATTAGTACTTTGGAAGCAACAGCACTAAGAATAAAACCATTCTGAAAGCAGAGTCTGAAGTAGATAAAAATAAAATGCTTTTCCAAACATTGCCTGATTTTGCAATACACCAGTATTTCAGTCAAGATGCATCTCATCACAAATACTTCAGAACAGTTTTAATGGCTTAGCATGATTCTTTACAGATTCTTCATTCAAATTTTAAGTACATTCCCCCCATACTCATGGAGGAAAATTTCCTTCTGTTCACAACGTACTTGCAAAGCAGAATTACTTTAGGAATCTGAGCATTACTTCACAGACATTTCTTGTGAAATAAGCATTTATGCAACAGTGTTTTATTCTACTTTGCCTCTCTAACCCCTTTATTACTATTTATGTGCACCCTTTATCCACGTTGACAAATCGAAGTTAAGTAGTGTAAAATAAACATATAAGAGAGAGGAATCAACTGCTCAACTAAAATAGCTTTTCTACCTTAGGTGTCAATCTCTTCACAAATAATACAATATTGAAAGAAACTATATCTTCTAATTACTACTTTAACTAAAATAATCATAGATGGACAAGCATACATATATGTAAAAATCTACTTCTGAAATGAGACAAGCGATTTTTCTAGAGTATGAATAAATTGTGACAGATGCCAGCACTTAATTTTGTAACTTTATGGAAAATACATTTTATTTTTATATTTGCAGCGTTTGTGGAAGGAGAACTGTATTCTGTTTGTGCTTAGTTTGTGCTAAAGCACAGGTAGGTATTTACCAAAAAGAAGAAAGTACTTCTAAGTAAAATGATAAGAATGTAAAAGTTATCTTTAATTCAGCAATAGTGAATAAGTCACATGCTGTCAGTAATGGTGAAAAAGATGGTATTTCCCCACATAACATGATCTGAAATACTCATGATAAAATAAAAATGGCACATAGATAGCTGTGCAAAAATATGACCACTGACTGTGAACCAAAAATCTGATTACACAAGGGGAGCAGTGCAGAAATGTTACCATTAACAAGGACCAAGTTAAGTGGCATAAGATTAAAAAAAAAAAAAAGATGGAAGAATACACTAAAGAAACGAGCAAAACTGGGAATGCAAGTTATGAAGTAAGAGAGGAGAAAGGACTCCACATTGGTTCCACACAAATATTTACCGGGGCATACTTAACACCAGTAATAAGACATGTGGAATGCAGCTAGGCCTTCCTTGCAACAGAATGTGATGTAGAGATTCTTTTGCTAGTACTACACTGAGCCACTGTGTGAGCTTACCAGCTCAGTCTGGAGCAGTGTAAAATTACTTGGGCCAGACAGGGTTTCTCCACTATGTACTCCTTCTGGTATGCTACTTACTACTCCTAGTCGTTCTGAGTGCAGCCAGCTCAGTGCTCCCTGCACTTAGGTTAAGACAACCCTTTTGCCATGTTTGTACAAGAGTTTCTCCCCCTAAAGAAATTTAGGCCTTGAACTTACTTCTTTCAGCCTCCTTTGAAATGATATATATATTTATTCTTCCCTTTTGTTAATTTCCTAGCACTGCTCTCTGACCAGTATTTCTCAGATTCATTTCAGTATACACCGAAATGCAGATCTCCAAGTCAGTTAAAAAACAAAAAAAAGGAAAAAACAAAACAAGTATCAGAATTTTGGTTCTCCACAAACCAAGTAAACTGGCACTGTTTAAGTTTTAAAAGCCAGTGTTTTTCTCTGGTTTTACTAAATAAACACACAACATAGCATATGAATCAGTTGTCACTGACCAAAGAAAATATTGGATAAGTAATATTATACATAACCATACATTAACTGTCTGATCCAGACTGAAACACAGCAGTTAGCAACTATCATGTTAAGTTCTTGCTTGAAGAACGACTGCAAAAAACTTTCACTTTGCTGCCCTCCTGTTACCTGAGGGATCTTGTCCATCAGCCGATAATGTAGCAGCACTTTTACTCCTAGCTAAGGATGCCTGTGTAGGGGCGAGGAGGCGACTGATAACGCTACTGTCCAGAGGACTGACCTGGGAGCGGCGAGCTAAATGATGGGAACAAATCAAAAAGGATCCAACATGAAATCATATAATGAAAAAGACAAGCAGTACAAAGCAAAGGAGGTTTGTGAGCATTGTTGCAAATCATAGCAGTTTTAGAAGAAAAACACCGAAGTCATGGAGAGAGAAATCCAAACTAATAGCATAGAAAGATTAAACACTGCAATCTCTTATGCTGCACTTGTCCTCGGCTTGCTTAATAGCAATCAATTTAATACATGGAGACAGATGCATACAACGGGGATGAATGCTGAAGTCAGTCAAAATAGGAAAAATTTTGACGCAGCTCTTCAGAGCTATACACTCTACATTGCAAGAAAGGTTATTCTGATATAAACAGACTTTCAAGCCAAAGTGAATGGTTATCATCAGGCATCATTTGCACAGACAAATGGATAGCACTCATCAATCTCTCAAACAGGAAAGATTCTGAAAAAGAATAATGCTTTTTCCACTGTTGGCAACAGCTGCTAAAAGGAAAGTTTCAGAATTGTTAAAGGGAAAAAAGAGTTAGAAAAGTTGCTAGTCTTCTGCTTTAGAAAGAGTCCCTAGAAAAAAAAAAGGTATTTGTAACCTAGTGGGGAATACACAGAACAAAGGAGACTGAAGTGAAACCAGTTTCCTCCATCATTCACATGCAGAAAGTTCAGATGAGCAGCAGGAGCAGAGAAGTTGCTATTAAACTGAATAGTGAAAGAGAGCTTAGAAAGCAAAAGTAAGATTTAACTAAGAAGTGAAAACATCACTAACATTTTTATTGTATCTTACACTTAATCCTACCAGCTTTCAAATACACCTCTCTCCTGAGCAGAGACTTTCTGCAATCTACTTAGAGCACAACCTAACAGAGTCAAATCCTTCTTACAGCATTTTTTTTTCTGCCCCAAGTTAGAAATTTAATCTTTACTATTTACAATTTTATCTTTACCACTGAATAACTAAAAAGCCCTTAAAAAGTCCTGGAGATTTAACAACCAAAGGAAACTAGTGAAGGTAAGCCTATCCAAACTTTACTGTGAATGTTTTTTAAAGGAAATATTCAGCTTTATGAAACAACCACCTGTTTTTTCTTCCTTTTTCACTTTTTCTAGTTCAGGAGAGGAATGAGGTTTACTACTCATTCTATTCAAAGATGTGCTCCTCTTCTTTTCTGTTCCTCCTAGAGACCAAGCGTAAGGAAGATTATTTTTAACATAGTATTTATATATATATGATTTTCTAAATTGTCTTTCTCATACTTTGCTTTTGCCAAGAAATCAGCTGAAAACACTCATCTAAAAATTATGAACCAGTAGTTTCTTGTAAGTGAAATGGTTTGGCTAGCATTTCTCTATTCTGCCCTTCCAGCCGCCCACCTCCTCCACCCCTTCCGCTTTTTAAAGTCTGTTTTTTAGGAAATCACCTAATATCTGGCACTGGAATGTGCATAACAATATTTACACCACAGTGCATAGACCACATCTACAGCAGTGAACGCATGAGTAAAAACCCAGATAATGAACCTGGGATGTGGTTTAAAATCAATTTCAAATACCCCGTCTACCGTCTCCCAATTCTCAAAATGAACTCGTTTCTAGCACCTTTCTGTTCCACCTGTGAACCTTTGAGTGCTGACTGCTGAGAATGTACAGGAACTTTGTTATTCAGCCTGTTTAATGAGGCACTTCGCTTTGTGGTACCTGGAAGTGAAAGCGCATGGATTAATTTTGTTGAAAAGCCTAAAAGGTCCCCTCCAACACCAGCCCCACTTCCCTTATATACAGAATTGCAATTAAGTCACTTCCTAGTATAGATCCTCCACAAGCAGGAAAATTGGAATAGGGAAGAATCACTCCATATATGTGTATATTTTATTCTCCTGTACATTGCTTATCACAGAGACATAATGCCAATCTTAACAGACCTCGTTTGAGCTACTGACGTCATCTTTGCAGGCCTTTCTGAATAAATAATTTTAAAAGGCCTCTGCTCACATTCTGAATGAGTAAGAGACAGAAACAAAGTGTACAGCTCAGAATTAACACAGCTGAAGAAATACTCCACTGATCCAGAAACAAGTTCTTTCTCTCATTTATGCATTCTGCTCCTTCACCTTCCCAGACACATACACGTGGCAGAAACAATTTGGTCAATTTTGTGACCGTATTTTCCTTTGCGATTTGAATTTCATCATCATTCACTAAAATGGCATTTCTTCTTGAGCACCAGACCAGAAGCAATTGTTCTAACTTGCTGTGGTGATCTAAATCTGTCAGTAAGTCACCCTCTACATCCAGCTAATCCAAGAAGTCACAAGTCCTATCCAAATTTCTTCCATTTCAAACCACCTGAGATTTTATTCTCCAACGCATACAAAGATTCACAAAGGATTTCACAGTAGACAGTAAGTTTGAAAGCAATCCCAATTAGCTGATAATTACTGACTTCCTTTGTTAGATGCTTAATTTCTACTCTACAGCCCTGTTTCTGACTCATACCCGGGCTGAACCCTGCAGACACATTATACATAAATATCATTTCAGATCACAAGCAGTCTCCAGTGACTCAGACAGACTGCCCCTGCAGCTATGCCAGCATGGATATATTCACCAATTCCCCTACCGGGCAAACAGTGCATGAATACAAGTTTTTCTGCTGCATCACCTTCCAACCTGAACCAGCAAAAATAGTTAGCTATGTCCATGTTAGAGATTTTTCTAGCACAGCTAATTTGATCAAATGTTGTAAGACTGACAGAACGCTTCAGTGTAGACGTAACTGTTCATATTAAACAGCTCTTGGCTTATTAATACTTATCATTACCTTGGGAAGAAACATTTCTGTTACAGGCAGGCTCCTATGAAACACAGAAGAGATTCCCACAAGGAAGTCTCATGCTAAAACAAGCTGGTATGTGCTAATACAAATCTTTCCTTTTCTTAACAAGTAGATTAGTACAATTCTTTTTTTTTTAAATTAAATAATTATTTTATTTTTAATTGAAGAAGGCAGATCATTAGGATTTACAGAATGACCTTGATGTTATGTTCTGGAAGGTCTGTTTCACATTTCCTCGATACAGGTAGTGTACACATATTGGGATGGGGCAGAAGGGAGGAGGAAGTGAGAAGTGTGAAACATTTAAGCCTGTCAGAATTAAAAGAACAGAGATCTATCCCATCCCTCTAGATCTCTGTTAAAACTAGTCAAGTTACGCACATTTTAAATGCGACACACTGCAGCCAGGAACTTTATCGCACCTACATTCGAAATCAAAAATGAGATTGGAAGCCACAGAAATTATAGAGGATCTCAAGAGCACAAACACACTCAGAAACCCTTTAAAAATAAAATTAAAGGAATAGCTATCTTGTGGTCCATTCGTATTTCTTGACAATCATTAACACAGTAAGATAGACTTCATAATGCTTGGAAGCAGTGGTGTGTACTAACAGTTTGAGAAATGCATAATTTGTGTATCAGAATCAAACTTACATGTCCTTATTGGGCTAGAAAATGACAGTGCTGCAGTCTATAGCTACTATCATACTAGAACCTCAGGTCAAAACAAAAAAACCTCCTCCCATCCAAAAATCTCCCAGAACTGTCAAGAGTTTTTTATGCATTCTTTTCTATTTGGTTAAGGCAGAATTCTAAGATTAAAAAGAAAGTGTGTCTATTGAGTACAGTACCTGCACAAAAGAAAGATGCCAAAACTATGTTGATTTTGTCCTCCCCACAGGCAAGCAAATGACTAAATCTGTCTAACAAAATTTAAACTTTACTTTTGTACTATTTGTAGTTTGCTGAAATTTTAGGATGTGATTTAAGGCATGCAACCCCCTGAAGATGATGGGAAATGATTTATGAATCAATCATTCACCAAGATTTGACTTTAGTAAAATGATTACAGAAATAAAAATAATAATAAAAAAAAAGACAGTAATCTTTACCGTTACTCTTCTCCTCTAATAGAGATCACATCAACTGGGTCAAAGCCCTGAACAGTCAAGCTGGATTAACAAATTGCATGAAATGCATTTGAGATCAAAATATGAAGTGAATTGTACATCAAAGGAGGAAGAGGAGTATCATTTGTCCTCATGTCTCCTCCCCAAATAACAATTAAGCAGTATACCTGCTACCAGCAGGAACACAAACACTTACTTCGATCAGAAGCATTTAAAAGTGCTGCAGATGATGATAAACGTTTATTCATGACAGCTTCTGTTTGCTTGAGGTTTGCAGTGGAGGTGGACCGCTTGCTGGCTGTGTAAAGAAGTGGTTATTTTAGAATTCACCTTCATACCTGCAGAGGAACTTTTCATGTTTTCCTTAGAGACAACTTTGGAAGTATTGCATCCTGACAGCTACCTCAAGTTTTGTTTAATGAGAAACAAATGTGTTATTGTTGTTGTTTGTTTGTTTTCCTTTGATTGTACTTGATACAATTAATACCAGTTGTAACATGCAGAGGAAAGGCATTCAGTTTTAGTACAGTAAAGCATAGATTTTAAGCATGTGTATGCAAACAAGTGATTTTTAAACCCTCTGCTCCTAACAAATGAAGACCAAGGCTACTGAGACTGTGTGTTGTTACTAGACTGGCAAGACAGAGAAAGTAGCAACAAAACCTGAATAACAGTAATTTCCTTCTTTGTAACTTCCACTCAGGTATCTCAAAAGAGTTATTCATTCACTAGTTAAGAAAAACAAACCAAAATAAATGCTTCTGGAAGTATAAAACCAAGTCCTGAAGAAAGTCAAGAAAGCATTCTTATTTCTGATTATTTCTGAAGGGCTGTTTTATTTCAGAAATTTCTTTTTTTTTTTTTTTTCCCTAAAAGTTATTCCTTAAGTTCATGTTTCCAACCAGCTTTCCGACTCTTCTGAAACAACTACACCTTGAGACATTAATTAATTCTTCTATATGAGTATACAAACACAAACACAAAATCACAACTCATACTGCAAAATTTTATGTTTACCACAAGCCAGATAAAGACCTGCTTTTTAATTTCAAATAATGTTCTTTCAGGATGAACACTACTCCAAAGCATGAAAGCCCTGAAAAAGCATGGATCTATTGCTATGGAAACTCAGTAAGTAGAATACGATAACGTATGTAAAGCATTACGGACTAGCATAATAAACACCGAAAGTTCTGTACTTCTAACACAAATAATTGATTGTGCTGGTACATTGGACTGCAAAGATGATTAATACGAACTCATCAGCGCATACAAAACACCAAAGGAAAAAGCAACACTACTCACCACAGGGGCAGCTTCTTTTCCCTTTGGCTAGTGTGCTGTAGTAGCTCCTTACAGCAAGAGCCAGGGCACAAGCTGTTCCTATGGACAGCCCTACCTCTACTTTTGATTCGTGTACCCAACCCAGACTTCCTAAAGCACCATGAGCTAAGGGTCTCCCTCTCAAAGCAGCAAATGTGAACCCATGTGAAGTGGAACACACCTTCTGAAGCTGAATCTAAAGAAATGGAAAGCTGTTGTCACAGTGAATTAAAAGGAAAGTCTCCATGGGGTAAGAGAAAGGGGAATTTAGTCAATCTAGTTAAGAAACAAAATCTGAGCTTAGATGATACTTTCCTAACGTAACAAAAATGGTATTTTTTGAATGAAGCCTGAGTACTCTGATAACTAAAACAGCCTTGCAAGAGTTCATATACAAAAAACAGGCACTTGTAATTTTTGTATTTGGGTCTTTCCAAAGGGAAACACTCCCCTCTAGTGGCTGATTTGAAAAACAACAAACAAACAACAACAAAACAGTTCCTGCCTTGATTTAAGCACACGCGAGTCAAATGCCTAACATCATGGAGATAAATGCCTAACATCATGGAGATACTTTATATAAATTTCTCTTTGTTCAAATTAAGACTTCAGCATCTACATGAATTATGAGCTTTAGTCAATCACCTACCGAGACCCAGAGGGCTGAAAATTAAATCTTGCCTTGAGAAAAATTACACTATGCAAAATACTTCTTTTTCAGCAAGTTTACAGGTTCTGAAGGTGGACTGTACTGTTTAGTAGAGACAAGTGCTGAAACTGCTGCTAGAAGACTAGAAAGAAAAATGTACAGTCTATACATGACTGTTCAGATAAAAAAACAGTTGACACCTTGACTGGAAAAAATCAAATTGGTAAAGCATACTCCCACAGATATTTAAATTTTCCTATTTACAAAAAAGTTTACTTTGCGCTAATTGCCTAAAATTGTTAGAACTCAATGCTTTTTTGATCAATACATTTGAAAATATATGATCAGATGGCCTCATATTTTCCCCTACCTCAAGCACAAGATTGCTTCTGAAAACCTCAAAGTTTTGGACAGATCGCTATTAAATGAAACAACTTTAGAAGACAGACATAATTTTCTCAAGTAAGTTAGCCTGGTAACATGTAAATACTTCTGTACTTTGATGGGAAAGCTAAATTATTTGCAACAAGGGACTTGAACTGGAAAAAGCATATAGTATAATTCATGAGGTGCCAAACATCTGTTTTTTTTTTAATGGTATGGAAAAAAAAATTAGCAACAAAGCCAAAGAAAGAACATGATGACTATGCATCAAGGTTGGCAATGTGGGAAGGAGCTATGGAACATGGTACCTTACAAATATCAGAGAGAGCAGCTCTCAACCCTAGCTTCCAGGCAAGTTTCACTGAGAGACAGAGGGTGCTGGAGCACTGCCTATCTGGGGTCGCATAAAATTAGGCTAAATAAAATAAAATTATCTGTTTTGTAGCTCCTTCCGAGTTTGTACGAGGACACAATCTATTTAGAAAGGGGAAAGTCTTGCAACCCACTTTTTATTCTAATAGCACAAGTCTCCACTTCAAGTGCACCTGAATGTCTACTTTTGCTTAGCAGTCATCGCTAAACCTCCCTCATTTATAAGGACTCTGTCATCAGGGATGCTTTACTACACAGCCTTGCCATTTTTCTTGGTAGACCCACAGCCTGCATGTTTCATCTTAGCACTGACAGCAATGTCATTAACGCAACATTAGACTCTAGGGTTTTCATCAATTTTTAAATTTCGGACCATCAGCGGGGTATTTGGTGCAGTCTCAATTAATCACATTCTGTACATTAATACGGAATGCCTGATGGCTGGTGAAATGTTCAGTTACATAGGGTTTACTTTCAAGAGCATGCTATCTCCATCACCCACAAACACTGCTTTACCAGTCAACATTCCTAAATATTACCACTGGCATATCTGGTTCATGGAAGGACATGACTGATTTCTTATTTTTGTTGCACAGCAACAAAAAAGACAAGAAAGCATATAAAATAAAGAATATTTGAAATCTGCCCCACAGTGTTTTTCATTTCAAGAAATGGAGATGGAGACTTTAATCCCAAATCTGCCACAGAAATTGATGATGGAAAAATACCCTATAGAAATTTGCTTTAGACATGCTGTCAGAGCAGGTGCATTACTCAGACACAATGATGTAATGCAGCAGAGCTCATTCCAAGCTCTAAAAGTAATTGTTTTCTTTCCAGCAATTATATAAATATAAGGTGAAAGGGATCAAATAAAGATTATTTTACTCGAAAGCTTGCTGGATTTATGCACCCTATGTTTTCTGTAGATCACCCGTTTAACAGGTAAACGAATACAGTGAAAGTGGCTAATTTTGAAGAAAATTAGGGATTCATGCTGTGCAGAGAAAGGGATGAGAGAAGTTTAAATAAAATACATATGCTTCTGCTATGTTGCCAGAATAAGGCACAGTAGTTAAATCATGCTCACTCAGACTTTCATTGCATTTGCAAGTCTCATTGTCAGGATTACAAGACAGCTGTGTTGAATTAGTAATGCTGTGAGCATGCACAGATTTTCAGAATTCAGATTTAGCTGGGTCTCAGCTGAGAGCTGTTGTCTTAAACTACCTACAAGAAATAATTTTACTTATTAAACATACAGACTTCACAAATATATCAGCGATCCAAAATGTTTCTGTGAATGGCTCACTCTGTACACTGGCAAATACCAGAACTACGATTAAAATACGTTAAATATATAGAATTACATTTAGACAATAAGACATCTAGTTTTGCAAAGCCCTACGTGGAAAAAGAATCAAAGTGCACATAGGAGCCATTCCCTTTAAAAAAAAATTACCAAAATCATTTGATTTTACAAGTACTTTCAATTGCTCATTAAAAAAAATAAAAAAAGAAACCACAAAACAAAAAATAAACCAACCCCACACTTTTTGCAAAGTAGGAGACAATGAAAGGGTTCAAAATGTCCATTTTTGAAAAAAAGCTGACTACTGAGTTAATTTATTTCCAAATACAATCCTCTAAGAATTTCTCTTCTCCTCTTCCCATGCTGTATCTAATCATCTTTAAAAACCCAAATGCACATATCCTTTTCCTCAAAATTCCCTCAGGATGCCACAACTAAAGCTATAGTTTAATTAGCTGGGAGGGATAGTTAAAAATGTAGAGGACTGCTTTCCACTTAGGGATCACGTTTGTTGCATAGCTGGCCAAGATCCAGGAGAAGATCTATACGGAGATGTTTTTTCTTAGTTTTAGAGAAACAAGAACTCAAGTTTAAATGATTAGTAGTGAGTGTAAAACAAAAGAAAAAGAAAATTTTAGAAATCAATACCACCAGTTCCAACTTCATCTGTGGTCTGTTGCTCTGTGGAAGAAGAAGGTTTGTAAGTTACAAGGTCAAATAATAAACAATGTTAAGCAAAAAAAAAATGGGGATTATCATGATTATTTCTATCATAAGTACTTTCAAACATGCTTTAAACAAACACTTAAAAATTAACATTCAAGCTGGCAAAAAAAAAAAGACACTACTTAAAACAAAAGTCGAAATACACCCAGTACAATTCCAGCAATTCAGAAGATAAGCTGAATTGAAGAGTTTTTGGCTTTACTTTATTGCTGGACAATAACCAATTTAAAGTTACTTATTGGCAGAGGCCTTCCAGCTGGGCAGTACATGAAAAGATCTCTCCCAGTGCACCATTCCAGGACACGTACAGACAGGAATCTTTCCCCCCAAACCTACCTGTGGATCCTGTTATAAGATCCAACATAGGAAAGGATGCCCAGGTCTCTATGAATAGCACTACACCTGCCAGTGTTCACGCATATTAGCCATGCTAGAAAAGGTGTTACTTACCTGTTTTGCTCTCTGAATCTGGCGTTACAGACCCTCCCCAGGACCATCTCTTTTGTCGTGTTTCCAGTCGCTGACTCCGTTCCAAGGTACGATGCATAGCTGCTTCATATCGCTCCTATTATTAAACAACACCACTATGAAGGTATGTAACTATAAACCACAGCTATGCTAGAAGACAAAATACAGATTTTTTTCCAGCAAGATTTAAAATGTTTTATTTTGTTGCAAAAACTGTCACACAAAAATGTTAATGACAATTAATACTTTTGAAATTGTAAACATGATTAGACTAGTGACAGCACAGGTAATCTATTTTACTCTTTACTTAAAATAGCCATCAGGTTTCCTATTCAGTAAACAGTACTACTTATTTTCTAAATAGGGATGAAGCCCAAACTGAGCAAAAATAATTGCTTATTCTTTACACTATTTATATTCTCCAGTTATTTCTAAGAGGTGCTTGAAATTCTCCATTATAAAATACCAAGTGTAACTATAAGGTTGTTTGTATTGTCAGAGAACTATATGAACACTGATCCAAGTATTAACAGATACTGACATCAATAGATACACAATGAAACCAGACATTGCAAGATATGAAAGCAAAAAATCTGCAAAAAAGATTAATCAGCTCTAGACTAGAGCGATCGCTGCTGACAGGATGAGGAGTACCGAACAAAGCTTTCTTCTGTATCCAGGACTAAGAACTGCTAACGTGGGAACTTCATCTATTGTGCACAAAGACAAAATGTAATCATGCTAGACCATTTCTTCTCCATAATCAGTCAGGTTTCCATCCACGTGTCAACAACACATTTCTTTTCTGGAACAGTCATATCCCAAGCGATCTCTTGATGCAGTATTTACTGCCGACACATTAGAGTAAGATGCCAAGGGGACTTATTATCCAAATGTTCCTCCCTCCTGAGGACGTAAGACTTTCACTTTCTTTCAACACCGTTTCACAATACAAACCGACACAGTCACAGTGTAAAACAGACAAAGTAAACTTGGAAGGAAGGAGGAAAGGAAGGAAGGAAAGCAGCATTCCATATACTGACAAAAGATAAAATGAAAAGTTTTTTTTTGAAATATAAAGCTTAGTTGTTGCCCCTCATCCCTTGTTAAACAAAGCTGAATTAGAGTTTACCTAACATGCCTAAGCATCTAGTCTTTATGTAATCTGTAGATGAGAAGGTATTTGCAGTGTGGTAATTCTTGAAAGTCATAGTTAAAGACTTTGCTTTATAAACAATGGAAAATCAGTTATCAACTCAATACATCAACATAATCAGTTGCACAGCTGTACAGAATAATTGAGTAATTGTTCTAAGACAGGTATCTCAACGGTACCATTGCTAATTGTCTTCAAGACTGGCTTACACAGAGAACCACTTATTTTTCCACATTGCTCGCTATTGTGTTTCTTCCTCTGCATTATCCAAGGAAGGCGATTAACTAAATGAGACTTGGCTAAAGAACCTTACAAGCACGTGGCAGACTATGTATTTTTGATGCACTTCTATCTGCTAAATTACAAGAGAAGATGGTATCTTGCTGGCAAATAATGCCTTAAGATAGCTTCTGTAGAAGCAGTTTTTTTCAGGTGTGGAAGTCCAAAAGTCGAGATCTGTTTTCCTTTTCTGGTTGAAAGCAAGGTTTACAGGTCAAGTGCACACTATTTTCTTACCTCCCTGATTCTTCACAGATCTCTCTCTTTGTCTTCCTCCAGGGACCAATTAAAAGACAAGGTTAACATCAATCAAAAACCCATCGGCTAGTCCCTTCACCACTCACCACAGTGGCTACTGAAAACATACCTATCATCCTCTAAGTTTCATGAATAAACACACTGTAGGCTTAGGGGCAGCACCTCTTGAAGCATAAGGGATGTTTTATGCTTAAAGTAGTTGCCTGAAGAGATAATACCACACTGGACTCCAGTCAAGCCCACCCCAAACATTTCTGCTTGTTCTTCAGCAATGTAAATTATTCCATGAAGTTCAAACGGAATATCCATCTGAACACACCCAGAAGCTGATTATAGATAATAAAACATCAGTGTAGAATACTGCCAGTCAAAAAAAAAAAAAAAAAAAGAGACCTATACCTCGAACAGTATGACAATAGCTGGACTCTTCAAGGGGACATCCAGCCAGGCTTACATCCTCCTCATCAACGACCACAGCAAGTTCTTACAGTTAGCTTATGAAAGCGTGTGTGTGTGTTATGCTTTTACTGCTTACACCGCTTCTGGAAATCAACCCTTTCATAACTTGCAACACATTTAACATGCATCAGCAGATCAACTTGTCAAAGGGGATGGCACATAGTAACGTATTTATTTCTGTTCTCTGCTTCTATGAAGCCAGCAACATGCTCCACAAGTCAAATACTGCTCTGCTACTCTCCATGTGCAATCAAAGCAAAGGCAAAGGGACAGGCAATTAAGAACAGCTGATACAAAGTGCAAAGCAGTAAATAAGTACACAGGTAACATCAATTGCACAACACATGGTAACAAATTATAATTTAGGAGAACTGAAAGAATGTGAGACTCATTGGCCACAGCTGGGCTCCCAGAAAGCAAGACACAGAGCCGAAAAAAGTTTAAAACCTGTCACCCATGGTAATTTACAAATGGGATCTATTAAGTGCACCAAAAAGAAGCAACACATTTAGGAATATAGAGGTTTGTTTGTTTTTGTGAATGTCAAAAATAATCACTGGCCAAGCAGCAAACACAGCTTCCAAAGTCCAGAGTTCCTCAGCTATAGTTAAAACTAGTCCAGGGATGGGGATGGAGGACGTGTCCACTGTACAGATGTGTAAAATGTTTTTACATTCCAACACGCACAGCATTCCCATGACTTTCTATTTTTCATCATTCAGAGCATGGTAAGAACATAATGTAGAAGCTCCTATACAACTACAGAACTTCAAGACACAGTACCTTTTCCTCTTCTATTTTCTGTTTTCTTTTTTCCTCTACTGCTGCCCTCCGTTGTTCCTCTTTCTGCTTTTGTTCTTTTAGCTTTCTCTGCCTTTCTTCTAACTGTTTTTCATACTGAAGTTTTGCTTTTCTCTCCTTTTCAAGGATTTGTGTTTCTTTGGCAGCTGTAAATTTTTAAGAGAAAACTGAAATCAAACTTAACTATTCATTGATATTACAACACACATTACAGGCAAAACTACCAAGCAAAATTATCACCCCTTCAAACTACAACACATAGCAAGATTAGCTAGCAGTGCTGGATGACACTTCACATGATGACTGAGATGTCTAATTCTGTCCCCAGGATGGCAATGAATTCGAACCTTTTCTGCCATTACACTTCACTGTCTAGACAGGAATGCCAGGATATGTATATACACACTTTCCTTGCCATCATAATAGTCTTAATAAGTAAGTAGTAAGTTGAGTATCAAAGGGTGGAATTTTCTATGTTGCAATTCTCAGTTTTTTAGAATTAAACTTATATGGAAAAGATGTAAAGCATTGGGCAACAACACAGGAAAACGCTGTAGATACTGCATCTGAGTTCAAATAGTTATGTCACCGTTCTCCACAGCCTCCACCTAGATACAGCTGTGCAGAGTTTAACAAGCTTCACCTCCTCTGACAAAAATCTAGCGCCTGAATACACAGTAGAGGTAGTTTCTGTGGCTAGACAGATGAAATGATCTTAGAGACCAGATAATTATATTAACAACACATTGGCATTATCTACGTACAAAGCCCCAAAAATACTTCTGAATTTACGTACATCCCAGTCCTGTTCTCTCTTCATGTTAGGAAGAGACGATCATTCCTGTTTTGTGTGTCTTTGATCACACATTAAGCAACACAGACATGCAGGCCAGAGTAAGACGCTGCTCCTCACCAGCTGGGAGACTGAGAACAAGGACTGCAGGGCATACCGTGACCCTTTCATCTCTTGCTTCACATATATAAACTCAGATTCACATCACAAACAGCATAAAGCTGGGCAAGAGTTTTATACTCTTCTCTAAGTCTCAGATTCTTAGCTAAAATAAAGCATATACTGCTGACACTTAAATCCAGGAGCCTTTTCAGCATGCTAGGAAACAAGAGAAGCAGTATTCGAGGCAATCAAGCCATTCAACTAGCTAAGTCCTTTTTGGTTTTCTCTGAATCAGTGTTTCTCAAACCTCAGTCTTCAGGGCTACAGGAAGAAGCTCTAAGATAAAGGTTATCATTTCAGAAATGTTTTTGCTGAGGTTTCCAACAAGAAGTTGAGTCTATTTGCCTGGTGGTCCCTCAGAACTGGAAAGACAGAAGCAATATACAGTTTCAAGAAGCCAAAAATCTCTGTAATATTTTCCTCTCAACTCTAATTTTTCTCCAGGCTCACAGATGGTCACTGAAGCAAGACCAAGGGCAGACCTGGTTGGTGGTCTCCAGCAAGCTGAAAAAAAGTGACTAAACGAGGAGTAAGAGCATAAGTTATTATTTTATCACAAAGATTTTCAGAAATTATATTTCAAATGGAACAAGAAAATACCATGTTGCTTTTCCCGCTCTTCTCTACGCTCCCTGGCTAGTCTTTGCCTTTCTTCTGTTCTTAGAGTAGAACCATCTATCACTGTCAAAAGAAAAATTGAAGACATGTAATTGTCAGTTATTTTGAACATTTAAATCTAAATAAAGTAGTTGTAAAGTCTTTCCTACTGACAGGATTATGGAACATCCTGAGAGATGCATACCACCAAAGCACTGCACATTTTATATAGAGATTAGAGATCTCAACTGGAAAACTAAGAAGAGGCAGAATACCCTCCCCCTTCCCCTTTCCACTCCCTCACTACAACCGATCCTTTTTTAATGGGTGCAGCTGAAAGTATGCACAAGATTAAAAAGCCCACTGTGTGCAGTCAAAAGAAAGCCTGGGAAACATCAGACGTTGTAGAACGTACACTTATTCCAAATTCAACTCTGATCCTTATTCCTGCACATATTAATTCCCGTGATCAAGAAATACAGGAATCTAGGAAAACTCCATCTGGGAACAGATAGTTTATGCATCTTGACAAATTCAAAGTGCTGCAGGATAGCTACTTTTCAGGCTAAGCAGAACCAGGACTGCCTGAGTCTTTGTAGGTATAAAAACCTGAATTTCAGACAGAAGTGAACTGGCAAGCAAACCAGAACATGAAGAATGCATTTATCTTCATTGTTATGTCCTGCTGAAACGATAGGCAACTTCAGCAGCTGAACTGAGAGCACTGAGAACAAAAAGCCTGTCATCAGAACTAGACCTTCAATGAATCTATGAACCATCTAAACAAGCACTTCATGCTAATCTCTACTAAGGAAAGAGCATCAAACTTCTTTTTAAAAACCTCCCTGTAAACCCAACACTTCATTAAGAACAATGACCAATAATCATACCTGGTTTAGTTGCTGTCTTTATGTTTATTGAGGTCTGGACTGCAATAGGGCTAACACCACTTTGGCTTCTTCTTTCTTCTGCTATGGCTTGGGCTGCAGCAACTGTGAGAAAGAATCATTCCATATTAAGAGAATTTCTACAACCCTAACTCATGAAATAAACACATAAAATAAAAGCATCAAGTTCTATTTGAGGCTGCAGATTCTTTAATTTAATAACTAACTTGGGCCTGCTCATTTTTTAAGAAGAAACAATTTTTCAGATGAGATTTCAGAGGTGACACAGGTTTTATTTGTAAAAGCAACGGAGACAAAAGCTTATGTTTTACAATGCATAGAAAAGGACTACATGGTTTCAAAAAAATTGAACATTTAATAGTGAACTATAATAAGCGAAACAATATTTAGTAAAGTTATAAGTCTGACTTAAACACTTAATAAAAACTTTTTGCTACGCACTTGTATTTGCAGGCTTAAACAAACATAATAGACTGTTAGCAGTGATCGAATAATATTTTGATGAGACCCAGGCAGGAAAAAGTTTCTGAGCATCTTTCATTATTTCATGACATGAAAAAGAAAGTGGGTTAGCTGTATAAAGTAAACCATTAGGAATGCTTACATTGTACTTCTGAAATTGGACCTTCAAAAATAAATTTTAATTATAAATTAGAGTCCAAAATAGTAATTTGAGCAATTGTGGAGAGACCAATTCACCTTCTCTGAGTCCTACCAAGGTGAATACAGAGAACTGCAGGGCTATGGCTCCCAGTTAATCATACAGAAATTGAATGCTGGCTATATTAATTTCACTAAATGACAAAAGCCCTTAAGAAAAGCCCTTAAGAAGTCAGGGAGACTATTTACTGTATCATTTTTCACAAATCTGCTTTATTTTGGTATCCCTTTTCACTTTAATTAGTGATGTTTAGGGTCTGAAGGCAAAACTTTGCACATAGAGCAGGCAGGGCAGCCTGTGAGCCAGACAGCTCTACCCCACTTCCCTGCCCAGCTTTGAATGGGATAGCATCTTTACACCAGGGACGCATTTTCATCAGCATCAAGTCACCTTGGCTCACAGATACAGGGAGATCAATTGGGGTCTTTCAGAAATGCTTAACTTTGGAAAAAGCAAGAGGAAGCACCGGGCAGCACCAGACACATCAGATTTGCCATCAATTATACATAAAAAAGTAGAAGTTAACGCCTGTTTTAAACAGAAAGGGTAATCCACTTCATAATTATGATTTAAACCAGAACACGGAGGATGAATAGCAATTTTGGTGTTATATTAAAAAAAAAAAAAAAAAAGCTTTGTCAATGATCTCAGGCTTTCCTTTAATAGAGGAGTGCAAACTGCAAAAGAGGAAAAGAGGAAGGAAGAGCCTCTCTCCTCTTCATGTATTGCCATGACAACTAGCTCTGTCATGGTAATAATCCTCCCTAAGGCTGTGCCCAAGAACAATCACCTCAAAGTGTTTAATCCCATGTGATGTCAGTGATAAATGCTGATTACAATACTTATTCAGCAACTCTAAATTGTCACCCGCAGCTGTTGCCATGTCTTGAATTAATTTTTCATTGCAGCCCCAAACAAAAGTCTTCCTCAATTCTACCCAATGCATCTTGGAGGCTCTTTTCGAACAAATAAGAGACCTGATATAATGCGACATGGTAAGATTACCAATTTGCAACGAGAAGAGCTAGAACAGGGCACACTGTAATTTCATCACATAGACAAAAAGACAGTCAAAAAGCTGATTTTGTGAGTACTGCAGGTCACATAGACATGAACCTGGCCCAGGTCACCAGACAAGTTGTATCTGCTGCACACAACAAGATGTGAAAACACTCTGAGAAAGAACAGCCTACTGCAGGTTTTTCTGAGCAGAGGAACATGCAGCCAGAACATTTATACCCCTGTAGGCTACAAAGACTGAAAAAACACGAGCATCTTCAAATACAATTTTAAATTAAGGGAAATATAGAAACCCAGTTGCATTGTTTCTTCAGTCCATCGAAAGAGGTACACAGGTGGGCTGAGACAATTCACCTCAGCCCAGCTGGGAACTGAGCACAACAGAATAAATTCACCCGACTTGGACACAGGTTCTAGTCAAAACCAGCACTGGAATTTTGCCTCTACTCCCAGAAACTTAAACACCCAAATTTCTGTAACAAAGTTACAGAGAGAAGCAAGCTGTAATGTAAAAAGGTACCTAATTAATCTTACTTTACCTGTAGAAGTATTTTACTATTAGAAATCTTGATGAACAAACCAGTTATTATGGATTTATGGGATTATGTATTTATTCGTTAAAAAAAGCACACAAACACTTATTGATGTTTATGATTAGAAGGCACCAATTAAAAATGTGTCCCATCTACAAGGCAATTAGTTCATTTTAAAAATATAACTGAGGTTGCAAAAAATATTTGAGATTCTATAGAAGAACATAAAAGTGGGTTACAAAACCAGTACAACTTGCAAAGGGCACAGAGAAGAAATATTTAGCCAAAGGATTTTGCATGGCAGTTAAAACATTTCTGATCACTGATTCAACGATCTGTAATTTTAATAGAAATGCTTACAAATTTGGAAGTGCAAGATTCAGAGGCACTAGGAGTGTACCTTCATGTCACGCCGAAACAATCCATTTAACTAACAAAATTAGAATTAAAAACGAACTACAGATTTAAGCACAAGATTATTAAAAGGGAAACAGCTATCACATTATTACATGAATCCTCAAAATGTGTGAGCTCAGCTTCACCAAATCTCACATCAGAAGAAAGGTTTAATGGCCTTTGTCAATTTTATGGTCAATTTACGATAAAATCTGTAATTTTCAACATCAACATTCTACTGTATGGGGAGATTAACTGCACACTGTTGTACTGTACAAATTTTAAAAAACACAGATCTTATTTTTCTTTAATATGGTAAAAAGACTTTTTAATTAGATTTAAACATTCTTTAGCATAAGATGCCTGTGATTTTTTAGAACACTTTTTCATACTGAATGCAGCAATCTGTTATGAAGCAAAGCTTCACTGAAATCAATTTCCCACAAAACCTACCTATTTTTGTAAAATAAGCCTAGTAGTTCTGTAATTAATCAGGAAACCCCAGAACAGGAAACCAGTTAACAACCACTTCACTACAGCCTGTACTGTGTGCTGTAGTACTGGGGGATGCCTTCACGGGCACATTCAGCAAACTTCCTGTAGAAGAAAAATTCCCTAAGAGGCAAACTAAATCTCCTTTCTAGTCTGAGCTTCCCTCCCACAGCAGTCACTAAAGGTTTTCACAACAATTACTTGTTATCAGCATGATATGCGGGCTTATTTTACAGTAGTCTAAATACTTCAGCTAAAATTTATAAAGGCACAAGACACCCATGCGGCCAGTACCAATATCTGCATTTGTGCATAATAAAATAGGGCTATTTGGAACAGAAAATGGTTAGGTAACTTGGGCAGCAGTTTTCCTTCTGCCCTGTCACTACCATCTAACATTATACATCTGGTCCAGCACATCTCGGACAAGATAACCCAACCCAACCCAACCAGAGCACCAGGAGCTGCCACGAGCTGGACAAAGCAGACTCGTCCTGGTTCACCTCCAGCCCGCAGCCCAGCTAACAGCACGGGTCCGGTGGCACCTCCCTCGCACCGAGCATGACGACACTTCCCGTTCTGATTAGGTTTCCAATATGCCCTGAAGAGCCCGCTGCTATAAATAAAGCTTTATTTCTATTTCTATCCTTGCGCCGAGTTAATGCTCTTGGCCACTGCCAAGACTGTCAGAGGACCTACACAGTTGCTGTTCTTAGCAAGCCTCATTAGGACCTGAACCGGCTCCGTCCCTTTACCTAGCAAGGTTGAGGGCTCCCATCGCATCGTCTTTCACGGTGTCTTTCACCCGATCAGACGCTGCCCCGCTCTCTTTTCCTCTCCTGTGCCAAACCAGAAGGGAGAGCAGAATATGCTGACTTTCACAGCAATCCTTCTGGTTCTTATGATTTACTGACTCATCATGTAAACCAAGCAACCAAACAAAAAAAAAAACAGGGTAAGCCTTTCAAACTAAAGTTAGAGGATCTCTTCAATGTTAAGCACCATTGTCAATCTACACGTTTTCACAAATGTTTAAATCAGGTGCCAAGAAGCCAACGAGCAATGCAAAAAAGAACGAATTTGAACTTCCCACTAAACATCTCTGATTTTATAGCAGACTGCGTTAAATTTGCAAAATGTCATTTTTGTATTGCATTAGCTCTTTTCTCAACCAGTAACTCTTTGCCTAGCTGCTAGTAATCCCTTTCCGTAACACTCCTCAGATCCTATTTCTTTTAACCTTTTTTTCCAAAGCAGGAAGAAGTCAGGATTCAAGGCTGAGATTTCCATGTATTTTCCTTTAAGCTGATTTCCACCTATTAATTACCACAGGTTAAGATAAACAGATGCAAGACCATACATTAGTTGGTTTGAAAAACTGGATACCGTCTTTACAGCATTACTCCTGGGCAGCAGGACGCACCGCACCCTCTCACGAACTCGTGGACAACCAGGCTTTTAATGATGAACGGAACAGCCCCCTCCCTACACACTCTTTTCCCTGCTTTCCCCCTTTTCTCTGTTTTCCCTGGTGCTCCTCACGTCCCACCTTCAGGCTGCGGGGGCCGACGGGCTCCACCAGCGGCACGCGTGCCGCCCAGCAGGCACCTTCTGACGGACCAGCTGGGAAGCAGATGGTTCTCCTGTTTTGTCTGGGCACTCACCAGATGGGAAGCATGCAGATCTTCCGAAAACAGTGCACGCCGTCTCTCAGCTTCAGCAGGCCAGAAGAGCTTCCTGTTGTCCTACCCTTTTTCTAGTTTCTATTTGCAGCGTTTCATTTTAGACATACTCCCTACGTGGGATATCTATTTTATTACCTTTATGTGCTTTCTCCCCCCCAGCATTTATCCTGTGGTGTTTAAGTCTATTTCTGCACCTAATTCTCTACTACAATTTGGTTTTCTTCCCAATGCTCAAGGCATCTTAGGATGATTTGTTCAGCTCATCAGAAGTACTGCTCCCACTGGAAAACTGCTTGACACAAGCATTTATAGTATACAAATTAGCAGCTCTACAAACAAATACTTGAGATATATTTGCAAGAAAGTAAGTTTGCAATTATCCTTAAAATATCCATACTTAGATTAAGAACTGGAAACATCAAAAAAAATCCACATAATTAAAAAAAATATATTTCTTACTAGGAAATCTACAAAGATATGGCTGAAGCAATCTCAAAAAGATGTTACATGCTTTTTCATTCAGCCTAGGGCATGCTCAGCAAGCCACCAGGAAGATTGTTAGTTAATTTGTGGGTTGATCTCTGTACACATTTCCCAAAGGGAAGCACACAATCTAAACCAAACCTGAACGTAGTAAGAGCACAGGCCAAATCAAAATTTGTTCTTAAATGAATTGGCAGGCATCTGCAAAAACTTTCTCTAGCCAGAGAAGCTATCCCATTGTCCACAAGCAGAATCAGCTGAGTACCATGCTTGGTCCAAAAGCTAGCGATACCTATTGTGAACCAGCCTCCTATGGAGAGTCTCCCTAATTCCTACTCTCTCTCATATTCTGTTACTTTAACCTTGCTCGCACCACTCAGACCAGAGTTATGCTTCTCTCTACTTAATGGGGAAAGCAACTTCCAGCACAAGGCTTAAAGAGGACAAAGAGATGTCACCAACTCTTTGAGAAGCCATCACAGAGATGGTAGGAGCGCTGCCTATACCATGTACACAGAGGACTTCTACAGGGTTGAGTAGCTACATTCACCCCGCTTTTCTGGAAAAGAGACCAGGCTTCACAGCTTGGGGTTCTTTACGAGTAAGGTATGTTACTACTCACCACTTGAAAGAAACGAAACTGAGTCATGGCAGGTACTCTATTCTCAATTACTCAGTGGCTTTCTGCATCCCTCATTTTCTCCTTTGCCACTCTCTTTTCCCCACAGTTCTTCCTCACCTTCCCAAAGTAAAGTGAAGAGGCTTTGCATTTAGCATGATCTCACCTTTTTTCTTTTTTTTTTTCTTTTTAATTTTAAATAGGAAGGTACTCTTTCACCAATCTCTTTTGATATGATTTGTACAAAAAGGCACGCCAAAGAGGATGCTTCCCCAGCTCACGTATTCCCAACTCTCTGCAAAGGTTTAATGCAACTCAGATCACTTCTGTGCTCTATGTGGTATTAGTTATTAATCTCTTTATTGCATTGTGCTTACCAAGCTCATTTGCACAATGACCTCTCTTTAGAGCTGACACTTCCTCCATAAGGCATACACAAAGCTTACAGTCCCAGCTGTACTCCTTAGCAAATGGCCATGCATTGCTGTTGTTTCCTTGCTGTCTAGAAGCAGAGTCCTACTTAGACACAGGTACAGGGAGGCCATAGATTTGGAAAGTTTGGAATGCTCATTATGTTTCTCAGTGAAAGAGCAAGGCACTAAAATGCCTCAATAAAATTCTCCAACACATTATAGTTGCATTTTAGATATAAAGAGAATATTTCTGCACAAAGTTTCTGTGGGTTGGCAGCCACAAACTCCGTCTGCAAACTGCAAAACAAACAAAAAATGCTTTCATCCACTCTGAGTGATTTCTTTTAAAGAGCTATTAAATAATGACTTTAAAGCTGCTGAAATAAACTATGACTGAAAATCTCTTGTGGACATCCACAAGTGTAGCAGAAATCAATATTTACCTATTACTGCGTTGTGGAAATTTCAATATCCTAATATCCTGATACACCATCCTAAAACAAAAGTAATTTATATAATAAATATACCCTTACATCATTTTATGTGGATTCACTATGAAATTTAAGTGTTACATGACATAGGTTATATGCTTATATATAGGTGTATGCAAATGTGCCAGAATGAGACAGGTTTAACAGCCACAGAAGGAACAAAAAGGTAAAATGTTGACATTTTATACATGGTGCAGAAGATTATCTATACTCACTCTTTGGTACAGATAATTTTATTTCTTTACTAACACTTTGCATATAAATTCAAAAATAAATGAAATAAATAAAAATAACTTTAAACTTTTATATTTTTAATATAATTCAAATAAAATTCAAATATTAAATAAATTCAAAAATTATTTTTAATGTGTTTTGTCCCTCATGCTGACTAGCTTAACAGCTGTCAGAGCAGTCCCACTGCGAACCTGCACAGAGCAGTTGAGTTCCTCCTATACTTCTCCAGCCCAGAAGCCAGCAAAAGGAAGACAGACGTCAGCCAAACCTGGTGTATTCTCCCAGCTATGGAGGTTGCCTTAAACTGACTCCTCTTCGTACACCTGCACAGCCACTGTGAAAAGTAACTTCAGGACAAAATTCTGTCCTCTTTTCCTCTTTCACATCTATTTTATGATTTCTTTCTTTTATATTGCACTACCCTTAACACTGGAAATTAGCTAACTTCTCTTATCCCCCACTTCCCCCTTTCCTGAATAGTTTGGTTTCTTTTGCTTGCTCAAAGCATTTTCTTGTAAATGCTTTTGTCCTCTTATTTGCTGGCTGCCAATTGTTTAATTCACGCAGCCAAAACAATGCTAGAACACCGCCTAGCACTACAAGTCACAACTAACTTGAGACAAATCCTGTGAAAACAATTTCGAGCTTTCTTTAGATGAAAGGATAATAGCTCCTTTACATGAAAGCAGTGAAAACTACTGCTTTTGCCTTTTACACTTGATGAATTTCTTATAGCAGCTTAAGAACCCATTCCAACACTCTCTCTGCTTCAGAAGAAGGGAAACTACGCTGGCATTTACCTCCAAGAGACCAACCTCCAGACCCATACAGCACTCACATACAGCATGCACCAGCTCAGTGCTGTCAGATGCTGACAGGTCAATAGCGAGAACGTGGTGGCACAGAATGCAAAAGGAATTAAACTGTAAATTTTCTTAAAACTGTGTGCTTAACCTAAGCAATTAAAAAATAAAAGTACTGAGGCATTTCACTACAAGGAAGGTAAGTTAAAAATGACCAATGGGTGAAAAAAACAAAAACAAAACTCAAAACCAACAAGCAGGATAAAAGGGCATGAGAGAACAATCAAAAGACTATGGTTTTGCTTAATTCATTACCTAGTGACAGAAAACCTTTCAGAGAAAGCTGAATGTAAGGTGACACTTGCTGGTCTGGCCTTGAGACTGCTGGCCCAGGCTTTGAATGTCCAGAACTCAGCTTACGTATCATTGATCAGCGTTGTTCCACCAAACTGTTTCTTTACACAATTATCTTGAGAAAACTAAAAAGAGGGTAAACATCCAATTTCATAGAACACATTTATTCATTTATGTTCTTTTAGTATAAAGATCTCTATAGAATTTCTATATTCTTGGAGCCAACCCCCCTCTGATTTGGGAGGATTTTAACACTAAAAAACATTAAACCTCTTGCTCAGAGAAGGCTATTCAAAAGCCACAGCAGTATCTTTTCTCCCTTCCAGGATTCGGGTCGGTGCATTTAAACAGCAGAGGGTGTCAGTGAATTAAGAGCCAGCTAAATACTCATAAAACAGTACTTTAGAAGTCCCCTGTGAATTATGAAGACAGAAAACAGAGGAAAGGAAGAGGTATTCTGAACACTATCAATGGTAACGATTTTTGTCAAAGGCAACTATAACTGTGGGCTCCTTCACCTGCAAGGCAGAAGTTTAAAACTGACCAGAAAATGAAAATAATTTAAAAGAAAACAAATGTCAAGCATCTAGAGCAGCGTTCCTCATGAGCAAATGCTTGTGTCCATTTTTGTATGCTGTGAACAGCCACGCTCTGTGGACTGCAGAGGCATTAGGCATGGCAGCTACTGATTCTCCTTCAAATGAAAACACATCGAGCACCATGTGGTCTTCTTCCACGAATCCTACACTGCTAGCAAGTTAATCATTTACATCTAAAAGTTTTAATTATTGGACAGGCATGTGCAAACGTATCAAAAGCATATCATCAATTAAGAACTACCTGGTTGTAAGCTGCATAATTAGAAGCTAAATGGTTCCAATTCATTTGTGGTTGACAGGAATTTGTCGTCCCTAGTTTGTTTTTAAAGCATCCCAAGTCATCTGGTAAGTCATATTCAGAGAAGTCATTAGAATTGCATGCTCAAAATTTTATTTGTCAGGATGTCCTTTCACAATGGGGCTGTTAGTATCTTTGATTATTTAATCATGTTTACATAAAGATATCAGAATTCACTACTTCTATGACTATCCCAGAATATTTCTTCCATTTTCCTCACTTTTCTGCTTAACTGTCTTATTGCTTTTAAGAACTGAGAATCAATAACAACATATCAGTAATTTAAATATTGCTATCCATTTTCTTATTTTAAAAGACAAGCGTATAAAGAAAAAGCAGTCCTTGATTCCAATCATGTTTTAAGGATGTCTACAGTTAAGGACAGTAAAAATGACTGAATCTCTGGGCTTCCACCATTACAGCTGTGATCCTTGCAAGTCATTATTTGTTCAATACTTTCATCTCAGTTGAAGCATGGAATACAAATGTATCTTTTGTAATGTTAATGCATTAAAAAAACAAGTAGGAAATCAGGAAATGGAACATTGTGAATAAGAAATTTCCCAAAATATGTTGTATAGGCATATAGTTTTGAGACTTTTTTTTTTCTTTTTGCTTTATGTATAAGCATAATAAGATGAAGCACAGGAGAACCTTAAAGGCCTTCTCCAAAGCCATGAAGAGTTTGAGAACACAAGAAGCTGAACTCAGATCTTCCAAATGCCACTTTAATGCCCCAGTCACCAGGCCGCCTTTGCTCCACAAATGGAAAACACGTGAGCCATCTGTACAAACACTACCAACTTAGACAACTGAATACTGAAGATGCTTTTTACTGTACCACCTCCATGCTATCAGGTACTTAACAAAGGCAGATTCTTCATCTTACAGTTTCCCAGAAAAATTCTGAAGACCGCCTCTAGTTGCAACCACTCTGTAAAACTGAAAGGCTTTTGAAGAGCCAAATTTGAACGTTAGTTCTTCCTCTCTTCCAGCCAGAAGCTCTGGTGCAGAGATCAAATCATCAGTTGTCTGATGAGGCTGCTGGGTCCCAAAGTGTTTTCTCTACACATCATTACTCTAGTACCTCCATAGCTGTTGCTATGAACTTGTGCACTAAAGTCACGTTTTATTAGATGTCTATTACCTGGAGACCAGACAAATTTGCACATGTTCCTCAATACTTGCTTGAACAATTAATTTTCCCTATTAGTTACCCATTTAGACTTCTTTTAACGTAAATTCTGTATATAGGTGTTTGGTAAAGAAGTTACCAGGAGCTGCATTCCAGGCAAAACGGACAAAGGCAGACAGTCACTTAACCAGAGCAGAACAAACAATTGGATTGACTGGAGCTGTTGCTTTAGTAGACAACTGACCAAACTGGGCTTGGCCATGTAGGCAATGGGAATTGTGCCTGCAGCTAGATTTGTCGAAAAGGCCAAAGAAAAAAGGCTCTTTAGTTTTGCCCCATGTCATGCAACAGGTTTCCCGAAAAGACTGTGTAGGCCTTGGAAGAGAAAATTTACATATAGCATTTTAATATACAAAGTGCATGTTTTGAAGCACCTTCACTACAATAACTCAAAATACAATTGGAAATCCTAGCAACTGCGTATCCAAGCTCTGGCAAAAGTAAAGACACATCCCCTGTCGCTGATGCTACGAAAGACAAGATGAGATCTTTGTATTTCAGTGAAAATGAAGGTTAAACAATAAAATAAATGCAGACTACAACAGCTTAAAAATGTATTTTAAAAATTCTGCTTACCCATACCACTCAAAACCCCTCACTTACTGGGTAACCTATGAAGTAATTCACTATCCCCCACTTCTTCAGTGTTTATGAGCCTCAGCAGTGCTTACGGTATTAGAATCTGAGCAAAAAATCTTCTTTGTCCCTGACGGGTGACAACAGCCAGCGTGGATCACAAGAACAGAGAAACAATCTGCCATTTACATGCTGCTGTTTCATAGTGTATAATCACAATTCAAATGTAATGAAAGTTGCCTGTTCATGCATCGCTGCTTGCAACGTTCAATAGCTTTTAGTTGTAGAAGCAAATTCTGCTTTTTGTCACCTTCTTAAAGGAAATAAGACTGGACAGGTGTGAAGGGCAGAAAAATACTGCAAAGGAGTTGTAGAATTGATACAGCAAGCATGATTTGGCGCGCAGATTCTTAATTACAACTGATACTCAAAGAAAAAGAAACACCTTTTCCTTATCTCAATACCAGCTTGAATTGCAAGAAAAAGATTCTCTTTAACCTTACCACATAGATAAGGAAGTTAGTGGCACCCTGGGATTCTACATTTTCAAGGACTAAAGTAACTAACCAGCACCAATCAGCTGAAAATCAAACCAGTATCAAAAGGCTGGTAGCAGAAAGCAGAGGCAGGGAACAAGGACCTGGCAGCATCTTGTACTAAAGACCTACAAAAGGAACCTACACAAAAGATAACTTCACAAAAGGTGTATGTGTATATATACATAGGTATGCATGTATACATACACATACATATATATACACACATATACCAGAAGGAGACATAGTTTCTCAGCAAGATGCTGCCCGCTTATATTTATTGGCCTTAAACATGAGATTCCCAACCAGAAGTTCAAAGGCAAAGGACTGAATGTACTTGCAGCACTGTATTTGTTTGCAGAGATGTTTGATCTGCAGATTAAGACAGCAAAGTACGTAATTGTCCACAGCCCAGCAGAGGCTGGGTGTTAGAATTCTGGCTAGCAGGTATTTTGGAATTGAGAAGGTCCCTGCTCAGCCATCTGACCTTACAGAAGCAAAATGTTATGTCCTTCTCCCCACATCTCCAAACCTGACAAACAGCAGCGTGGGACAGAACAAGGTTCCTCATGCTTTTTTTTTTTTTTTTAAACAGATCTTCCCCAAACAGCTGCTCTATCACTTAGTTACTGCTCACAACTCTGCCAAACAGCAGCAAATACAGTGGCAATTATCTCACAAATTCCATTGTTAAAACACTGGATTGTGAGGATGATTTCTAAACATTATTTGCTTTCTCCAGATAGCGAAGGAGAAGTTAGGAACAGAACTGTACACTCACAGACAGCATTGCTTCAGTTCAGATTAGCAATGAGCTCATCTTCCAACACGTAAGTGGTAGAAATCCCTTCTATATAAACTGAAGTTTAGATTCTGGTTCAGTGACTTCTGTCGCCTCGGGAAAAAAACCTCAAGGTCTATCCTTTCTAGGATCTAGTGAGGGTGTTTTTTTTTTTTCAACACAATGTGCACATTAGAACATGTGTGTAGTTAGAGAGAAGAAGCTGACTGGTTCACAGAACATTTCACCTCTTTTTTTGGGACTAAATCTAGGCCATGACAGCTGTCAGCAAACATGGGTGCCCTCTGCCAGAGAAAAATGTAGGATCTACAGTATAAGAGCATCCAATGCGCAAAAGGAAATTCTGCAGTTCTAGCAGTGAGGATAAGGATCAAATAGACATGGCCTGTGCAGGTGAGAGGTGCTATCTTTTGGCAGGCTGTTATCTTTCTCAAACATTAGATTGTCTTAATTTCAAAAGAGAGAAAAAAATATTTCTGATACAGAACACAGTGAAGAAGAAAGACTGCCAGAAATGAATTGAGCATTCAGGACCTTTTGCCAGCGCTCTTCTTTATGTAATTACACAGATGCACTGAAAACAATTAAGTGGTAGGTTGCCGCAGTAGTTTTTTTGTACATAGTCCAGGTTAGTTTAGATCAAATCAAAATCCATGATTCTGTGTCCTTACTTTTTTTTTTAGTCTGGGCTAAGAAAATATTTATCTTTTACAATGGCTCACCCACGGAGCTGATGTGTGCAGCTGTGCCATGAAATTATGTTTGGGACACTCATCATGCGTGCACAACACATTGCAGAGAGTGCAAATTACCAGGGGTCTTCTGCACAAATAGGCACATAAATGCGCTGGAGGACAAACGTAAAGCAGAGTTTCCTTGGGTCTCTTAAGACACCAGTTAAAAAAAAAAAAGTTATTATCAAATCTTTGATTCGGAAGCGATGCCACATCCTGTCCCTTTCCCTCTGCAGTCACAGGGCGCCTCGCCGGGACCAAAGCAAACCCCTGCGGGGGCTGCAGGCCTGACCGCCCCCGGGAGCGCAGCCCGGACACAAAGCCCCGGCGGCCCCAGGCTCCGCTCCCCGGCCCCGAAAGGGACTTGGAGGCGGGGGGGGGAGCCCGGTGGCGGCGGCTGCCCGTGCCCTCACCCTCCCCCAGCCCATCCGCAGCCGCCCTTCCCCTCCCGGCCGCTCTCACCCATCTGCTCCCGCAGCCCCTTCAAGGAGGAGGAGGAGGAGGAGGAAGAGCAGGAGGGGGGGGGCGCCGCCGCCGCTCCACCACCACCGCCGCCGCCCTCCGCCATCTTCAGCGCCGGGACTCGCGGCTCCGCCGGCCGGGCAGGAGGGGGCCGCCACAGCGCAGTGCGCAGGCTCCGCACCGCCCGGCAGCGCCGCCGCGGGGCTGGGCCGGGCCGGGCAGGGCTTCACCGAGCCGCCACGCCGCCCGGCGCCGGCCCCTCGCACCTCCGGCCGCTCGGGCAGGGCGGCGCTTCCCTGCCGGGGGCGTAGCGAGTCGAAATGGACGGCGAGGCCCGGCGAGAAATGGCCGCCCCCAGTGCTTCCCTCAGGGCCAGACCTGGTGCTTCACCCCCGGCGCGCTCCGGGGGGACCCCGCTGCCCTGCATGGCCCTGCAGCAACTGCAAAAGTTTTCCTGCTGTTAGTGGTGATAAATTGCCCGCAAATAGCACTCAAAGAAATAAACTCGGCCAGATGTCCAGATGTCCAGGATAAGGACTCATTACAAACACTCTGTAGTCTGGTAGAGGGGCTCAGGGGAAGCAGAAGCAGGTGAATTTTCAGGGGGTGCACCCAGTTCTAGTCTCAGCTTGGGTGGCTGAGAAGTTGAGATAGTTTAGAGGAGTGCCCTTGCTGTGACAAATGCCGAGTGGGCTTGAAGCTCTAGAAGACTTCCACAACTGGATGAGCTAGTAGGGGCTGTAGCTGCCGATGCTGTCAGACACTGCTGTATGCTGTGGCTGATTCCCTAAACTTGGTTGTCCCCAGATATAAAGGTGAAGCACGTCCTGGGATTTATCAGTCCCATGGAAATTCAGATTCATTGAATTCAAACGAAGCAAGCAGCCACAAATGCATGAGCTGGGTTACACCCAATTTGTAACTCAGCGCACAATGGCTTGCGATTGTGCTGGGGATTGAGTCCTGTGTTTCGAGCACCACTGTTTCTCTACACATTTCCAAAAGAAGAATGGGGTTAAGGGTGAGGTGGTCAAGGCTTTCACAAAAATAAATAAATAAATAAATACATACATACATACATGAAATTCCCAGACATTATTGTTCTATGACAATTTGAATTTGTCTCTTGTTACTTTGCTGCCTTGGTTATCAATGAATTCTGGAGCGGTTCCTTCTTGAATTGCCTCTAGGTTTATGCTCTTGGAAGAGCAAGGATAAAACAACATCAGTGGCTCTATTAAAGGTTAGTTTCTTTGGACCTTATGCTGAAAGCTCCCTTTGAAATCACAAATGGAAAGTTTACCTGCCAGAGGGCCACAGCATTATCCCATAAATGGGAAGAATGTGGAAAAAGTAGCTGTAAGATCATGCATGTGGTATTTCAAGAGAGTAAAAAGGAACCTTACAAAAATTTAGTGCAGGGCTCCATTTTAACTTGCTTTTTCAGACTACAGACTTGCCCTGTTCTTTGTTTCTTGTTTGTTATATTGGCTTCCCCCACTTCAGCATGTGTGTACAGAGAATCCTTTGTCTGTTGTTTCCTCTCAATGTTATAGAATACCAATGATGATTATTATTTAAAACAAAAGGGCAGCTAAAGGAGATAAAACCAAAACATTCTGTGCCAAATTTCCCAAATTTGTGTTTGTAATATGTGTAATAATAATACCTTGCATTTATATAACATTTACCACTTAGCAAACTAAATGAGCTTTATACACACAGTGAAATTAAATTGCAGCATTACCCTGCGAGACGTGTAGATATGTTATCCTCATTTTACAGGTGGGAAAACTGAGTCACTGAAATCAAAGTCTCTACTTATGTCATGCACAAAGCAGTAAGGCAAATAAAACAGCTGAGGTGTCTTGATTCCTTGTTCTGTATCCTCATCTTTCCCCCTATTTCTTTCAATAGCTATTGTAAAATATCACCAGTATGGCTTATATTCATTCTCTACAGCATGAACTACAGTCGTCATGGTATAAAAAATGGTCAGACTACCTAAAAAAATGTAATTTTTATGTTTTTGCAAGTTCTATAAGTGACATTTTCTGAGGCTGTACTTTTCATATCTGCATAGGGTGCTCGTGAATGTTTGGGGTGCTTTTGAATTTTGATTAGGCTGCATGTGTGTCCCTTAAGTTACAGAATTTGTTTAACATACTGTGCAATAAAATGGGTAAATGTCTATTTTTTTTTTTTTCCTCTGAGAAAAATAGGGTAACTGTCATGGGAGAAATCCCTCTGCTTGAAGATAACATTTACAAATGGAATGGCCAGCTAAAATGAGTTTTCCAGTGAGATATTATTTTATGTTCTTTCCATTTCAATAGACACGAATACAAGTGGCCTCAGTCCTTGGAATTTAATGTCTGATACTCTGCACGTGCAAAGCTTCAGAGTATAAGTTATAGTAAGGCCAATAAACCGAGTGTTTCACACTTGGTATGTTTGTGGTGGGACAGTGGAGGCAGTTTAAAAGGGCAAGCACATCAAATTCATGAATGATAAAAGAGCTCTTGAGTTAGAAGTAGGGCATTGTCCCTTCCTGATCTCCCTACATATACATACTGCTTGATGCGCGTTATCTTTCATCTTTAAACACACAACAACTGATCTGAGAAAATCTGCCCCAATGTGGAAAATGCATTATATCTTTTTCTTCAGTGAGCAGCTTAGAAATGTTTGAGCTAATGTTTCAGCAATCATAACTGTAACTTCCATCTTAATTTCCTGTTTAACCCTGTTTCTCAGATTTTCAGTTCAATCATGCAATTACTGCTTATACATTTTTAGAAGAACTTCATTAAAATTTTGACCTAGCATAGCTTCAGCAGCACTGGCAATCATCTTTCGATTTGCTGCATTTGCAGATTTGATTGCAGTAGCTGATTTATTCTAATCCTTTAAAGACCGTCCTTTTTTTTTTTTTTTTCTTTTTTTCTTTTTTATTTTTTTTTCCCATTGTCCCCATGGAAACGTGAATAATTTAATTTTACCATCATTTCTTTTGTCCTTTTAGTTTTCACATGATAGTTTCAGGCAGTTCTTTCCAAAATATTTTAGGTCAAATAATTGATTGGTGCATATTGGCATTATGAGATGAATGTCAGTAGAGCTATGGCACTGTATGCAATTTGTGGTTCTAGGGGTTTTATGCTCTCTATTTCAGTTTAAACAATACCAAAATTAATCAAAATAATAGCAGTTGAAATTAACCAAATAGAAGCTTGTGCATACAATGACCCAGATGCTAAAAATGCTAGCTCAGAAAATACTTAGGCCGTTGTTAGATGTGGGGAAGGTATTAGAAGAGGCACCCACGCATTTCTTATTTCTTACCCTTTTTCCCCAGTTATCTAGTGTTACACACCGTTAGATGTGGTGCTTGACTGGACTTCAGTTTGAGATCTGTTATAACAGGTTTTACATTCTAGTTCAAAACAGCCCCCAAATTTTCTGTAGGCGTGCAGATCCTAACTGCTTTGATCACTGAAGTATCTAACAGTAAAATGTCCATGTGTGTTCGGCTTCATTTATGTAAGAATCTCAATGAATACGGGCTAAAACTAGAAACAAGGGACATTAGATCTATCTATATATCTGTGCACAGGATTAAAAAAAAAAAAAAAACGATCAGGAGAAAGTATTCCAAAATGTTCTAAATCCAGAATCATAAAGCATATATTGTGGCAGATTTTAGTGGGTTTCCTGTGGTGAATGTAACTGCTGTCATTGATAGGAAGAAAATTGGTGGCATGAAAACTGCTGTACCTATTGAACATTCTTTCCAAATGGACTTTAACTGCACATTCTTGTTTATTACTCTCCTGCTGGGACAAGTACCTGTAACAGTCTGTGTTACTAATACATCTGCACTCTAAGGACCGCATTTTTCAGTCTTAGCTCAAGTTCACTTCTGTTTAGCTGTATGAATAATCCTTTGTATGTAAAGTTAGCAGACAACATTGCTTAATATAAGAGATACAGAATCAAGCCTTTTGTTCATGTTTGTTACCTAGAATAATAGAACAGCATAAATAGAAAGGCATTTGTATTGCATTTGTAAGGAATGCCGATATAGAGGGGAGAAGCTTAGAATTAAAGATGATCTTGAAAAAATTTCATAAACCATGGAAAATGAAGAGAAATAGGGACCAGTGCAAGATGAAACATTTGGACGGAAATATATAGCTGCAGAAAGACAAGAAGGGAGAGCTTGCTAAGTAGCAAATTCAACAGAAACAAATCTAGGGTGTCACAAGCTGAGTGTGAGTCAAGAGTGTCACAGTATTGTGAAAAGGGAAGCACCCTTCCTGAAAGCATGACCAGAAGGGTAGGCTCTTAGACGTACAGCAGCACTTCCACTCAGCTCATCAATGGTAAGACACCAACCAGCAGGACAACTGTTAGGGCAGCTTACTTGCAAATATAAACCAATTGGAGAAGATCTAGAGGAGGCGAAAAAGAATAATGAGATGAGATGAAAAAAGTTAAAGAATTATGAATTGTTTTAAGCCTTGAGAAGAGACAAATGAAAGGTGATAATCTGTTTTCTGTGACTGCAGTGGAAAGCATAAAAGACAACAGACTTGATTTTAATTAAGGAAGATTAATGGTTAATTTTAAGGAAAACATTATCAGGTAGAAATAGGGAACCATAGGGAACTTTGCTGTGGGAAGTGGTAAATCTCTGACAATGGAGATCTGTAGGTGGATGAGCATCAACCCAGAAGGGGAGGTCTGATCATAGGGTAGGGGAAGGGACTCTATGACCTCTTGAGGTCTCTTCTAGCTCTGTGGTTCTACAATTCCTGCTTGTGGGTTTTGGGTCTGTTGGCCAGAACAAGGGTTATTCCATGCAAGGGTTGCAAAACTGCCTTCCAAATTTAGATAGAATATACTAAGCTGTGAAAAAAAGATAAATGAGCTCAAGAGAAGGCAGTGTGATACTGTGTCTGCCTTGGGTAGCTGGCAGAAATGGTTTGATGTGCATAATACCAATTCTGTATGTAAATCCCTTGCTATATGATAGTTTTGTAAACACAGGAGTCCAATATATATGAAGAGGAATAAAGTGAGAATGAACAAGCACTAGGTGTATGATAGGTGCACTAGAACATAATAAATATGGAAAGAGGTCCGCTCCTTTCCTGTCTGTCATCCTGTGCATGCCCACCAGGTCTCATTTAACAGAATAACATCTAGGTGTTGCCTTAGCATATGTATTCCCCATGACATCCGAATTTTAGTTATAACTAGGGTCAAAATAGGAATATAAAATCCTGTTCTTAGCATCTATTTTCTTTTCAGTGTTCATACAACTACTTATTTGTTCTACGGCTTTCCTTCAAGCAGAGCCCTCCGAGGTTAACAGTCACTGTATTTCTGTTTTATATGCATGTGTTTGGTAGGCTGAATATGCTGAAGATAGCAAGCAAATAATGGTAAATAACAAAAGTTAATCTCTTGGGTGAAATTTGCTAAAGTGACTGCCTAAACAACACATGTGAACACTGCATCTGTTTATCTGAGCTGAGATGCCTTGTGTTCAAGTGCTCACAGCATGTGTAAACATCTAGTGCTGTCTTCACTAGCTATTTGTATTGTCACAGTGCCTGGGAGCCTGCAGCAATAGTGGCTGAACCACAGTAAGCTGCTCCCAGCCCCAACGAGCCAAAATCTAGGCCAGAATTTTTTTCAGGATTCAAAGTGTAGCCGACTGGTTCCGAAAATAGTTTTCTTACATATCCTTCTGGTCTTGTCCTGCTCTCATTTGAGGGCATACATTCCTCAAATAAAAGACTAAGGTGAATCAGCAAAATCAGTTTTCTTAGGTACAAAGCTATCACACTGAGTCATTGTACAAATACCGCACCGTTTTTTTGCCTTACAGCTTAATCTGGTAATTATTACTGAATTATTGCTAAATTATCCAAAATTTTGATGTAATTATTGTCAATGGCACTATGTAATACAAGTCCAACAAGCCAAACACTGATAACACTAATCCTTATCACTTCTAATACCAAACAACTTAATCTTATCATCATGTACTGGTGAGATAATATATTCCAGCAGTGTCTTTTTATGAATATTGTATTGTTCAAAGTGGTGTTGAGATAAAACACCATTGTGGAGAGTTACAGTATTACGCTGACAGTGCTGTGCATCTGACTGAGAGGATGTTTTTTTGAAAACTTTTATATGACCCCTCAAATATATGTAAAGATCTGAAAATCCTTCTGTTTGTTCTCCCTGTAGAACTGAGTACTCATGGGAATTTTGAGACTAAAGAATAATTTTTCAGTTATTTGAGAATTTAAGTAACTCAAGACTGCTGAAATGTTTTTCTCTCTATCAGCTCAAAGGTGAGTTCTTTTGAAAAATCAGTTTTCAAGTAAGACTCCTTAGATGAAAAAGAACAGTTGTTCACACTACCTTACATTATGTGCAGAGCTTCTTGGCAGAGCAGAGGAGAGTTCCTGATGCCTCTCTGCTTTTGGAGAAAGCAAACATAAAGAGCAGATTGCAGTGAGGATGATGAGGAAGGTTCTTAGTGCAAGGATACAAGCTGTGGCTGAATTCTTGTCTTTCTTAAGCTGATTTAAGCTGTTTGCTTGAAGTTTGAATAGAGACTTTACCTGCAGTAGCAGGTAAAGCTGTTAGCAGCTGTTCCTGTTTGTCAGGAACAGCTCTTATTTTCTAAGCTCTTTGTAGACCTTTTGCTTCATATTGCTGCTTGCTCTTCTCAGATTTATTGCCGGGCCTAGATTTAATGGTCTCTTTGCATCATCTTTGTTCCCTGTGCAGTTTTAGTATAGGCAATGTGCAGCGTTTTGCCCAGCTGTTCCCATGCTGAAGGAGAGTGAAGTCGAGACAAGGAGAACATGTCAGTGACGGCTACACTACCCTGCTCACAGAGGGGGAGAGGAGGCAGTAAACGCTTTTCAGCAGCAACAACAAAAACCCACCAAAACTCTAAAGACGAATAATGATTTTGCTAATTCATTTAATAGCTGGAACTACTGTAATCCAAATTTCAACTTTTTGCAGTATCTGGGGATGTACCTAATTGAAAAGCCCTCCTTTGTCCCACTGCCATCTAGCTGCAGTTCCAAGCAGGTTGTAAGGGGACCCTTCCACCACACACTGGAATGGGCACTAACAATTTGTACTTTAGGGTGAAAACATCCAGTTTGTTTTCCTCTCTGTCAGAAGCCAAATATGCTTTTGGTGTGAGAAGGATACTGCTAGGGCTACGCAATAATGACAGTCTGTGTGCCTGGCACAGATGGATACTGGCTGCATTTGCAGTGTCAAGAAGCTGTGTTTCCATTTCTCGTTTGGGAGTTGTAGTCTGGTAATTCTGCTGTTGAATCTGCCTCTCCCTATGCAATTAATTCAAATTTATCAAGTTCAATGAGGGGTAAAAGTTCTATTCAACTATATCAAGAAAGATTTTAGTTCTTGGTTTACTTTAATAAGTTTTCAAAGACCAATTTCATTCTGAAATAACACTTGAGCAAACAGAGTAGTTCCTTTTTGTAAGAAAAATATTTAGAAAAGAGGCTTCAGCAGTGTAGCTGTTACTGAAATCTATGGCGTTCTTTCCTGTTTTGGCATGGAGATTGCTGCTTTGGCAATTCCCACTGGCTTCTTATGTGATTTCGAAAGACTGCCATGGTCTCGCAGGCTGCTTTTCCATAGACCCTACCTTGTCCGCCCATGAAATGGACCCTCTACCCCTGCCCAGCTGAACAGGCTGAAGTGGGATTCTGCAGATGAACTCAGCAGGGACAGAGGGAGGCCTCTTCCACAGTTTTAGGCTGTAACACTGTGGAGTTCCTGTATTCCAGCAAAAAAAGAGGGCAAGGAGATAAATGACTCCAGTGTTTGTTTGTTTGTTTTGCCTAAAGAAGCTTCTTTGTACGTGTATTCCACATGAGTATTCTTCTGTCCACGTAAAATAGATCCCTTCTGTCTGAATTTATGTCTCTGAATATTGTTACTTGTGCAATGCCTTAGAAATACTTTAGAGGCATTATCTAGGAGCTTTTATGACTTCTGTCACATATTTCCTCTGCCTCCCTGCACCCACACATCCACACACACACATAGTGAGAAATGCAGGGTCAGATTCTGATCAGGCTTATGCTCATTTTACACAGATAAAACTCTTTTTTTTTTTTTTTTTTTTTTAAACACATTTTTCCCCTCTGAATTTAACCTCAAAGTCAGTTTTGAACCCATTAGATGGCACTTGGTAAACAGTCACCCAACTAGAGCTGTACTACTGGGAAAGTCAGGAGTTCAGTTTCAGAAAGGGGTGATAAGTGGCTAGATTTGGAGCTGAGAGCTTTAAAACACAAGCATCAGCTCATCTGTGACTGTTTTTCCTGCTTGATTTTTTTGGGGTTGTTTAGATAATTCATTGACAGAATAACAGCAGTGCAATTTACTCTTCAAACTGTGGACTGTATTGCAGGGACAGGCAATAAATCTAGCATCTGTCATAAACAGGTTTTGTGTTTTCCCATTTGGATTACTCTTCTTTTAAAGCTCTGAATGGTGGCATGGAGTATGAAGAGAAAGGCCAGATGTTTCTCCTTGAGCATTTTCTAATCATCTGTCACCCAAAAGCTAACCATTCCATGATCCCTTTGGCTTCACATCTATTTTCTAACTTCAATTTTGGGAAGACTTTGACATTGCAATCTAAAGAAAGCATTTTGGTTTTGAAGTAATAACAGCAAGGAGTACTGAACAGAACAGAGCAGAATAGAATAGAATAGTTCAGCTGAAAGAGACTTGAAAAGATCATCAAATCCAACTGCCTGACCTCTTCAGGTCTAACCAAAATTTAAAGTGTAGTATTGAGGGCATTGTCCAAATGTCTCTTGAACACCAAGAGACACAGGGCATCAGCCTTCTCACTAGGAAGCTTGTGCCAGTGTTTGACCAACCTCACATTAAAGAAATTTTTCCTGATGTCCAATCTGACCCTGGCACAGCTCTGTGCCGTTCCTGCATGTCATGTCCTTGGTGACCAGGGAACAGACACCTGCACCTCTCTCCATGCTTCCCGTCTTCAGGGAGCTGCAAAGCATTGTGCTTTGCTCTTTGGGGCATCACTGAGTGCTGGAGAATGTGCTTGCAAAGTTTTCCCAGCAGAACTCATTTTCAAAATACAAGTGTGAGCTGCAACAGAAGTAGGCTTTCCACCATGGAGAAAGGACACGTGCTCCATTTCCAAAAAATAACTAAATTGATCAAAACTAAGACTGTAAAATGATCAGTTTTCAATAAGCTGGCAGCAAGACTTTGCTGTGTAGAGGTGGCATGTGTCAGGCTTGTCTATAGTAACTAGAGTTTTCTAAATAAGAGGTACAAATCATGCACATGCTAAAAGTGTACCACTTACATTTTACATGCATAGCCCATCAGTTATCACATATCCCTCTAATGTAATCAGTGATGTACTCTGCAATTAGGTCTCCAGTGTATCTGTCTGTAATGAGCACTGGCTCAGTAATTAGAATTGTGAGTATGAGGTAAGTGCATCATGATGAGTAAATTGATGCTCTGGGCAATGGATTCAGCAAAATGCAGGGTTGTAGCCCCCCAAGAAATCCAGTCTTTCCAGTCTGTTACCTTCTAGCCTTGCATTTGTTTATATCTTTACCAAGGACAGCTAGATTTTTTTTATTATTATTATTTTTTCCCCAAGGAATATGAGTGCCAAACTAGCAAGACATTTACACATTTCTGCAATACATGAGGTATAGGAATAGCATGTGTGAATCCTTTACATACATTTTGTGGCAATGCTTGTTGACCATATAAATGACATTAATTTAAGCAGAACCCTCCAGTGTACCCACCATCCCATGTCCCACGCCCATGCACAGCATGCCATGACCAACAGCCACCAATCATCTAAATGCTCAGTAGCCAAAAAGCAGCTTTCATAAAGCACTCAAACTCATGCTCTAGTGAGTTTTTCAGAACAAACTCTTTAGTTTGGGTACTGTTCAGCCCTCTGTCCCTGCCAATGGAAAACTTTAGGGCTCTTGTTTGCTGGGACTGGCATGGCTTTTGGTATGATTGCTCAGGTCATATGCACAGGTCATAGAGTTGCTAATAGAGTTTCTACTAGCTTGTTTGCCAGGACTTCTGCTTTGACATGTGAAGGTTTGGCTCAAGTCAGCAGTGGTGAGTGCTAAGTGGTTTGAAATCCTGTGGTACGTGGCCTAGTACAAATTACTGTGAACACAGTGCGATAATACCCATATGTATATAGACTCAGCTGCAAATCAGTGGTTGAGGTTGCATGGTATGTCCAGTGCAAAAACAAAAGGGAGAGACATTTGAAAAGGCCATAAGAGTATCCCTTACTTTACCAGGGTGATGCAGCACCTGCCTTGGTATATGAGATTCCCAATTTCAAGGCAGTTTAGCACTGGATGAAAGCAGGAGGCTCATGCAGAGGCCCTTTGAAGCTTGCTCTGCTACAGGAAATGGAAAAGAAAGAAGCACCTAGTGCTCCAGAAGATCTGAGTGTGTGGTGCTTTCATCCACCAGCAATACAGGTTATTCTTGGTACAACAGCAACCTGCTCGGCCTACCGGGTTTGTAGGCTTGTCTCCTCTCAGGGGATTCCCAGGGGCATGATTTTCAGACAGCCTGTACCCCCTGAGTCAGGGCAGTATCAAGGCTGTGTAGCTTGTGTGAAAAGAAATTATGACAAATTCTGCAATAACAGCACTGTAGCTGTGCAACTTTTGCTGGTGAGTGGGTGGAACAACATAGGGGAGTGGGGGGTTTCCATTTCAATTTTCCATTTGAATACTGACATTTACCAGTTATTACTGCACAGTGACATCTGAGCAAACTCAATTGTTTTGCTATCCCACACCTGGAAAAATAACTACTGTAGTTGAGACCTCAGGGTAATAAATGTTGGCTGCTATTTACCTTTCAGTGGTAGTTCCTTATCTGCTTAAAAGTGATGCCATGAACCTCAATTAGTTCACGGTTATACAGTGCTTTGAAACTATAAGACACTATCTACCTTTTAAGTATTATAATGTTTCTATAACATATTTTAATGAGTACAGCAGCACACTCAGTTGTAGCCCAGAGACCATACATAAGTGAAATAATACATGACCCTGTGTCCCAAAGACACGACGAAATAAAAGGAAATCTTCATTAGTTCGAAATTTATTGTGTATGTACCTTGAGTACATGGATAGCCCAACTAAGAAATCAAGGATAATGCAGATAGCTGTCAGATGTGACGGATATAGTTCCAAACTTGCGTACAATCCAGTTTAACAACAGAGTGCTTTGTGGAGCAGGATGAGGATGGAAAAAGTATAATATGTCTATTTCCAGTTATTTCCATCAATGTCCAGCCCAGCATCTTATGGTTGTTCTGAGGATGACTGTGCAGTACTATAGATGGGTTTGTTTATTTTGAAATGCAGGAGTCAAGGATGAATCTGACTTCCTTATTTTGCTCATCAGCCAGTGCTGCCAGTGGTGAATAAAATGTGTTGCTAAATTAATAAGTCGTAACATTTTTTTTGGCTCAGACCATGAAGCTGTCTTTTTCTCCTTTGCACATGAGTGTGGCAAATACATTAGCCTGGGGAAAGAGTAATAGCTCCAAAACGCTGCAGTGAAATGCAGTGTGATTCTGACACAATGCAGTAAGTCAGGCCATCTGTGTGAAGGAGCACACAAAAAGGTAACTGGCAAAGATTGATAATCCCTAGCTGAGCCCTGAAAGCTTAAAGAACCCAGGCTAACCATGTGGGAGTTGATAATTTGCAAATCTAGAGCTGTGACTGTGGCATAGAAGTTTTACAGTGACTGCAAGTGACCGGGAATGAGGATATTTAGTTTATATATATTCACCAGGGCCTGCTTTTGGTTGTGCGTCTTCCACTGGTTCACCAAATTAGTGTGGGCATTTCAATTAACCAGAGGTTTCACAGGGCAGGATGCTCTGGTGCAGTGTGAGCACCCAGCTGTGCAGATCTCAGCTGAAAGGAAAGGGTGCCTTGGCTACACGGTGCCACTGCTTCTCTGCTGACAGCACTTGGGTGTCTCTGTCCTTGTGGCAAGCTGGATTAAATCAGCAGAAAACTGACCTTGTGAAGGGTGTGAGCGTACAGCTTCCTGCAGCAGCTCCTGCAAGGTGGATGGATGGTGCAAGGTGTGGGTTGACTCCAGAGATGATGATGGGGGACTGGTGATTGATGTCCCCTCCCAGAGAGCAGCAAGCTGCTGGCTTGCTTCAGCTCTAACCCCATACTCCCTTATGCCACTGATGTCTGTGCGGTCTTCCCCCTGGCTAGGCCTGTCCATACCTCACACCTCCGCAGGGCTGCACCCCAGTTCCCTTCACAGTCCCAGGGACAACACAGGCAGATGGGTGTCCCAGGGACAACATTGTCAGCCAGGACTGGTACACGGGTCCCAGAGCTGGAGAGAGGCTATGTGCTGTGCTGCCACTGCAGGCGTGCAGCTGAGCAGTGTGTTGAGCTGTGAGGGGCTCTGTATGGTACGGAACATCTTGCCTCTACATGTCCCTATAATGTGTATTTTCTGCTGTTATTTTTGTGCCTTATATTGCCTAGGTACCTATCCAAGAAGGAAAGCTTTACAGTTTCAACATTCCTTCCCGTGTCCGTAGTTTCTCTCCTTGGTTAATGTCAGGGTGAAGTTTTGATCCCCTTCACTCTGGAAGGAAGAAGAGCTCAAGCAAAGCAGATGTCGCTGTCACTGTGACTTTTCAGCCTGAAATATCCTGGGTGCAGTGTTCATCGCTCAGAGGGTACTTCTTGTGGAGACAGCAGAGGAACGAGGGCTGGGAACATTTAAAGGAGTATGCATATACAGGCTTCTATAAGATAGGTACTTTTCAGCCAGAATTGCTTAGTTCCTGTTCTATGTGAGGGAGAGGAATCTCCTGAAAATGTCATGATTTTACTCAGGTGCTGGTGGAACAAGCATTGCATCACCTCAGTGAGATGCATCTGATGTCACCGCCATCTAGGGACAAGAATCAGAACAGAACCTATTGCCTTAGCTATGAATCATTCTAGTATGTATATTGATTTGGGAAGGGTTGATAGGATAGCACAGAGATCAACTTTTAGATATTCAAAATAGCTTTAAAAGAGCAAGTATGTCTCAGAACTAAATGCTTGGTGCCACCTGCAGAGATAAAGAAAGAACTACTCATGCCTGCTTGCTATTTTTTCTGACAAATAGCTCATTTCCAGGGGGAAATGGTACAAGCACAAAGCTGTGTTCTGTGTTTGGATTTCATCTTGCTGTCATGGGACAATTTTCCTTAAAAGCCTTTGATGCAGTAGGGCCTGTTAAGTTACCATTCACTTGAACACACTGCGTGGTTTAATACTGAAAATGAAACAACATGGATACCTGCGTGAAGTGATTAAATGTAGGATTTAGCACACAGGGGTGCTCTGTAGCATCTGATCTGAAATTTATCTCCAGCGAGCTGTAGCAGAACAGAATAAATTGGGATTTATGGAAGTTTCTTGGGGTGGTGGGTGCATCAATTGCAGACATGGCTAAAGCTGGTGGTTCTCTTACCACTCTGCTCTTTGAAACTGAATAGAAAGAGCAATTACCACCTATTTCTATAATGACAGCTAAGAGTCAATGTTTCTCTTTGGTTTCCTAGCCAAAGCAGTGGTCTACATGTCAAAGCTTGCACCTGCAATTGTAAAGGTTAGAGGATTTGAAGGAAGCCAAGTGGTTTGTGTGTCAGTGAGAAAAGGACTCATCTAATGGACTCATGAAATAACAGAAGGACAGACTGTCTTGGGGGTAAGCCATGCTCATGACCCTGATTTGGAAACAGAAGAAAGTTTGCTTGGTTTTCTTCTACTGTGCTCAAGGAAACGAGACTATGTGCAATAATCTGGCTGGGGTTTTTAGCCTCTCTTCCTAATGGGAACAATGCAGTAAGGCCCTAGTTATTACCTGTTATAAATCAGCTCAACATGTATGCTTCTGACTCAAGCAGAGTCCCTACCCCTTCAATTATTGCTCCTCTCATGTACAAACGCTAAAGCAAAATTCAATTAGAAATGAGCTGGGAGAACACAATTAAAAGCTCTCTCCAGCTCCCAGACTTCCTGAACAGCACAGATGTAATGTTCAGGGTGGGAACTGGGAGGGTGTTGCAGTCCCTACCAAGATAAATCCATCCCACTGAATTCAAACCTAGGCTTAGATGGGAGCACCTCCTGCACCCAGGGCTTGGAGATGCACTTTCGGCTGTGGCTCCTGGTACTCCTGGCAGAGATGTGCCCTCGACAGCTGCCAGATGATGGGTTCGACCTGGGAGCAGCACGAGCTGGGATTCTGCCAGCACAAATGGCCGTCACAAAAGTATCACTAGCTGTAGATCATAACTTTTTGGTTTCAAAAGGACATTTTACTGGATGGGTAGTGAGTTCTCAGATTTAAGCTGTATTTCTTGTGACCTCAGTGAGGCCCTTGCTCTGGAATGGGACCAGGATCACCTGGAATGGGAGCAGATAATCACCTGTAGCTCATTCCACTCAGTTTGGGCTTCCGTGTATTGGAATTTTGGTATCTCTGTACAGGAAAAAATTAACTCTGTGTTAGGGTAGTTTTAGATGATAATGTAAACTAGTACACAAGAGTGGATCAGAAGCCCATATATCCTGTAGGCATCTGGAGAAAATACAAAGATGGCAAAAAGCTTTCATCCCTTCAGTCTGTTTTTTCTACTCTGACAAGATTGTTAATGTCAATATTATTTCAAAGGTATTTCAAAACATAAATCTGAATTGTACTGAAGAAGTTAACATGCTCATAAAGAATTTTTTTCAGGACTACTAAAATGTGTCCTTTCTCAAGACTTAACGGCAATTTTGCAACAGAAAATGGAATGATTCAGAGAAAGGGCTTGAGAAGATCTCTGGGGTGATAGTATTGATTTTACAAACACACTGCAATCCTGTTGCTATTTTTAACTGCCTGTCTCAGCTGTAAAAGGAAAAAATATCAGAAGATGCAGAAAATGTGAACAGGAAGTAATGTCAAATGAACCCTGGGGATTGCTCAGAAAGGAAATGAGTCAGGCAGTTGCTAAGTGAAGGCCGTTGCTTGCTTACAGAGGAATTAAAAGAGTTAAAAGGGTGCCTTATGAAATTCCCAATCAAAGTTTTCTGCACAAAGTGCAGATGGCATGAGAGTGCACTAAGAATAAACCTGTCTGGTTCAAACCGCTGAATTCCTCGAGGTTTGCCTTGTGCTTACAGAGGTAAAATGGACAGCCAACCGCAGGCATGGGCAGGAGGCAGAAGCCACGGGACAAAGCCCTTTGTATCCCGGGGCAAACACTGGCCATGTGAGCGCTGCTGTAACCATGGTCTGGCTGCTGCAGGAGGGGAAGGAAGCCCCCCTGCTGGCCAGCCCCTGGACCCCGGGTGTGATGGCAAGTGAGGGCTGAGGTACTGTTTGAGAACAAGCTGTCCTGGCCTTCACCCATCCTAAAACAGGGCACCACCTTCCTTTTCTCCCTTTGCAGATCACTTGTCTGGAGGTATGTCTGGTGGGAAAAGATAGGTGTAGCTCATTTTTCAGCAGAGGAGGAACTGGGATCTGGTAGCAGTTTGTGTGGTGCACACCGCCTACATGAGAGGTGCACCAAAATCCCCAGCTTCTTCAGGGAAGGCCCCAGAGCAATGTTTCCATCGGTCAGGCTAAACCTCTGCATGAGTGTTTTGCCTTATCACCAGATGCAAGCAGTTGACTAGCTGGAACAGAGAGAAAACATTAGCTCTTCCTCCCGCTCACATTTAATGTGCAAATTTAATGGATAGAATGCATTTCTCTTTGGTAAGAGACTAAGTAAAAAGACTCCTGGCATTGCATGGTAATAGGAAAAAAACAAAACAAAACAAAACAAAACCAAACCAACCAACCAACCAAACAAACAAAAACCAAACCAAACCAAAACAAAACTAGGAATAAATCATAGCCTGCAAGACACATTAAAGAGAAGGGCTATCGCCCCTTAGCAAGTCAGGCCATCCTGGGAAAACCAAGTGCTGATGGCACAGTGTGGTGTGCTGCCAGCTACATGTCCTCATGTGTTGGGCCCCTGACTGCACAACCAGGGCTAAATCCTGGTCTAATGTAAGCAGGAATTTATACCCACTGACATGAGATATCAATCTCACCTCGTATGTTTAATTGCAAAGCTTTTGCAGGGTTTTGGTTAACATTTAGTGAAAATGTTATGATCACTTTAAGACATTCCTCGGCCACAGGAATGAGAAAAGCAGCAGTGATGTGACACACTGAATTCAGGCTGTGGAAAAAATCTTGGCTATGACACTTATCTATTTGAGTTTCTGCATCATCTGCACTTTCCTAGCAGAATAGCTTGCATAGCTCAGGCTGCTCTGGCTCCCCAGCCGGGTGCAGTGGGGTGCACCCCTTGCAAAAGTGCTCTCGCCTCCTATTGCTGCAGATCAGCCCTGCTGTTCCTCGGATGGGTTACAGTGTACCGCAAGCCGTGCTTAGCAACCTTTTTAGTCTCTCAGGCTCATACATTAAGCAGCAACACGGAGCTGACAGGGATGCAGCCTGTGCCTCGTTCAGCGTGTGCCAGCTTGGCACAAGTCACCTTCCACAGGGCAGCTGCTCTCATGCTGCTGCGAGCCCCGAACAAACAAGCTCATGTCACTCTTGGGGAAGCAATGAATTGAGAGCAAAATTCACTCTCTGTTTCTTGCAATTCTACCTTTTCTTTTAAATGCTGTTTTGGAAAAATAAGCAGCGTTCGTCTCCTTTTTATGCTGCTTTCACTCTTGCTTCAATAACGGCATTTTCTTATCAGGAGCCACCTGCCGTGAGCCCAGGAAAAGGCCCATCGGCAGAACTTGCGTGGGGCAACAGTGACATCCAGTGGTCCCGAGTCAGCCCAGAATCTGCAAACATCTGCAAGTATCAATCAGCCAGGGTTCAGCTACTTGTGGCGAGTGAACGGAGTTCCCACTGAAGTCAGTGGCTGTCACTTCTGGCACAGAGTCAGGATTCCACCCTCTGCTGTTAGCACCTTGCGTGCCTTGGCATGGCTGTAACATGATTACTGCTTTAACAAGGGAAGGATGAGAAGTTGGTTAGAATAAAAAGTAAGTGCAATTCCATGAAAACTATTTCCTCCTGTGTGTCACAAATACCTCATAAAATGAAAGCTGCATCTGCAGTTTACCTGCATAGCTATTATGGTATGTGACTGTAGGCCCTTCTGCTGTTTATTGTGTATATTTACCGGGCTCACCTACTGGGAGGTCTAGTGAGGCTGAACCATTGGACTAAGGACCCCACTCTTCATGTTTCTCAAGGTGAAGTTTAAAGTCACAGAGTTCTGCAGGAAGGCATCTTGGGATGTACTTAATGAAATTACTCTTGCAGCAGAAAGAATCACTGTTTTTCCCTAGTGAGGTAGGCTGGAAATGGGATTTTAGTGGGGAAAACCAAAGAAGCCAAGGGAAGTGAGGAACATACCCTCTACCTCAACAAGTCCAAAGCCCTGTGGTCTGCTCTTAGGTTCAGTCTGTGCACATGTGTCTGCAGCATCCACTTGTCTGGGTGGGCAAGGGGCAGCTAAGGCACAGCTGGTTTCATTGAGGATAGCTAAATGCACTCAAGCATGGCAGGGTGGTGCAGACCGATGTGACAAATGTGGAAGATTTCATCAGAATCCCTGTGAGGGACTCACACTAGTCTTTTGCATGGTCTAGGGTTTTATAAATGTTGTAAGTTAGCTTGTACAGAGCAAGGCATCTGAGTTACTGCTTTCAGAGCAGACCAGGTGTCTGCAATCATACTCTGTTGTGGAGACAGGATGGTTTAAACAGGTCATTTCTGGAATATTTTATTTATTTATTTCAGTTATGTTTTGCTACAGATCTGTCTCTCCTCTTTTAAAATCCCACTACAGCCACTCACATTTACCTCAGTTTTTCTTCTCTTTCATTGCTTAAATGTCCCACAAGGTGAGTCTAACACAATATTAACTGCTCTGGCCATTCCGGTCCTGTTTTAAATTCTCATCATGTCAAATGATTTTCAAGGCAATTTTCATAATCCACAGTTCCAGAGAACTAAGAGTCAGTACTGCTGATAAAATCAGTTATGAGATTAACACTGCAATTTATGTAAGCCTTCATGCTGCAGTCATCCAGGGCCATTAAGCAAGGGAGTGGAGCATGGGTGTGTTGCATAGAAGTGGCATTTTCCATCCCAGCATTAAGAGACTATGTGTTGTGGTTGTAATAGCAATAGCAGTGGACTGGATCAATGAGCCACCTCGTAGGTGCTGCTGAGAGCTTCAGGGGTCGTGTAGAAGATTCTCTTTTAAAGTTGCTGGAAGAAATGCTGGTGAGGCTTGATCCTTGGGGCTACCACAACATTTGTGGGAAGTGAAAGGCCAAGGCTGAGCCACTCTGGCTGTCAGGAACCTCACATGAGCCCTTTACTCAGTGCAGACAGCTGTGCCCAGTGCTCCAGCTGTAACATGTGGTGAGTAAAGTGATTGTACCTCTTAGCAGTTGCATGCAATGAGATTGATGCAAGTGAACAAACACCTGGGGTGTATTTTGCCCAGTGATGCAAGTGAACAAACACCTGGGGTGTATTTTGCCCAGTGGGGGATGCGCAGATGTGTATTTTGGCCAGGAAGGTCTGCCAAAACAGTAGTGCTGTCTCACAGTGCCAGTAAAAGAAAGTCACAGTGGTCCTGTTGAGTGTCAAGTTTTGGAAGTTCATCCAGTTCTGCCACATAGAAGGGCAATGTGAGGTGATGGCACAGGAGACTGCAATAAACAAGGTGCAAGATGTTTGCTGACGGCTAGTTTCTTTCATTGGTAATCATCCAGGGGGGAGTGGGATTTTCACTTCATTAAAAATTCTACTATTTCTTGTATGGAAACATAACCAAGAAGGAAAGAGGAAAACATGTTTCAGAACATGTTATTTGGGGTCGCAAAATATTTGTCCCGTTTTTAATTTTAAAAGTATGTATTTTTAAAAATTAAAAACAAACGTAGAAAAAAATTGAAATGTTTCCTTCTAAACATACCTGCTTGGGATATTTTGACAGAATCAAAAATATATGTCATTCTTGAATCAGCCTGCAGCAAAGGACCTGAATAACTCCAAAAGTTTAATTGTATTAAAGTAATACTTCTTGAATGCCTAGAACTTCATAAGGATTTTACCCAGACTTCTAACATACCTACTATGGGATTTAATAAATCATGATCAAAAAGCTTTTCTCATAGCTTTGAAATAAAAAAGGAATGGAAAAAAAATCATTTTGTGCTAAAAACCAATTTTATCCTAACAGTTTACACAGAGTAGCTGTTAGCTGCCTCCGAAAACAAAAAAGCACCAAAAAACCAAACCCAACTGTAATATTTACATCCTTCAAAGTTTTTGAAAGATTAACACACTGCTAATCTCTTCCTTCCCACCCTTATTTAGTGAAATAATCTAATCTTTCACAATAAAATTTGAAAGATTGCGGTTTATGACCAAGCGTGTTATTTACAAACCGTATTTCTGCTGTTGCCATGTGCTGAAGGGCAGCGTCCAGAGGTCAGCCCCAGTCAGCTGCTGCCCTGTGAACAAACCCCATCCAGCACGGTGCTGAGCTGCTTCTTCACGCACGCCAGAGCCCCATTGCCAGCACAGGGAGGTCTGTGGTCCAGGAATGAACACTGGCTCAACTGATGGGTATGTATTTTTTGGCCTTAACTCTTGTTTAGTGGTGCATTATCCCAGGGGAACTGTGCATACATGGGGGTGTCTGTTGACAGGAAAATAAGGAGGATATTTGCCTTCAACTTTCAATCAGTGACAACTGATGTAAATAACATAAGCTAGGGAAATGCAAAAATAACCTCTCATTTTGCGTATTTTAGTTTAGGGACCAAATGTAAATGCACAGTGGTGTGAAGAAAGCTCAGTCCAGCTGAGATCTAAGCATTCTCTAAACAATCTTAACTGATGGTCAGTACTGAGGTGTTCTGAAGAGGAAGCTTTTTAGTTAAAAAATATTCAAGAAGGTCTCAGAAGGATGGCAGCCAATGAGGCCAGAAGGTTTGACAGGAATTGTAGGCAGCTGTTATAAAGGCACAAGGATATGAATCTTTTTGTTTTGCTTTATAATAAATATGGCTGGTTGAAAAACATCCTGAAGAGTCATCCACCTACATTCTTCATCCAAAGAATCAAAGATTCCCAGCTCAAAGGCTATGAGATGTAATTATAGTAAGAAGAGGTTTGGGAAAGCTGAAAAGTCACCATAGCAACCTCCTGGCAAAAATCTTCGCACATCCAAAGTAAAGCAAAATTCCTTTTTATCTGAACGGCCACAGTGAGTTTGAAAGTGTTCTGTGTTCATGGTCATTTTCTGTTTCTGTTCAGGTCATTGTACTTCTTATTCAGAGAGCATTTTTTTTCTGCTCTGAGTCCTGAGTGTTCTCGTCTAAAGACTCCCAGGACAGTTTTGATCAGAAATGGATGTGGGATGCTGATTATGAAATCAGGCTTTGCCTGTGACTTAGTGTTAAAGAGGAGGTGCCCCCACTTGGGTTTTCTGGACCCCTTGCAATAATCTCTAGCAAAGTTAATAAACAACTTGTGTTGAGTAATTAAAAACACTAAACTGAAGACAAAACAGGAAACAGAAAGAAGAAGATGAAGGAAGGGGAGAAAGGGGACAGTGAGGCTTCCTCAATAATTGCTCTGGGGTTGCAGTAGGAACTCCTTCCGTACCATGATACCGTAATGCTGGTTTAACAGGTATAGAAAAAGGATGACTTCTAAAGCACCCATTCTTGAACAGTCCTGCTCTGTCCCATGCTTGAAGAATGGCTTTCCATGCAAGAGTTTATGTAAATACCTGAAACAAAGACACTTGCAATGTGGATTTGAAGAGGCAAGTAGTTCATGCCTAGTAATTTCAGTGATTATGCTCTGCCCATAAAAGAAACAGAGCAAAACCTCCCACTGAGACTGGTGGATAAAGGTGTGTGGGTGCTCTGCAGCAGCTGCTGACCATGAGCAGGTCTGTGCTGCTGCGCAGGGAGAAGGCAGGGCAGAAGGGGAGTCCCTGAGCCATGGGGCAGTTTGGCTAAGTGGTGCTGTAGTGGTCTTTAGAGGAGAAACTTCCAGTCTGGGATGCTTATATAAGGGTATATAAGAGGAGGAGACAGATTTGTCAAGAAAAAGGTGAAGACAGAGGACTGGATTGTTTAGGAGAGTGGAAGAGAGGGACACTTCCATCCTGTTTAGAGACTAGACTATCTAGAGGAGCAGGGTGAACTGCAGCATTGGGAAAGCCTTGGGAAGTTCAGGCTTTCTCTGGTTCCTCTCATCTCCCTACTCAGTTAGGGAGCTGAACTGCTGGGAGCCACTGCCAAAACATTTAAGATCACACACGGTGCTGCTGGAGACAGGGGCAAACCCTCCAGGGTCCTGAGCAAACCATTTCCTTCCTCCAGAGCTAACTCCCTGAACTCAAGACAACCTCAAGGTAGCTGAAGTGACAGCCATGTGGGACTCTCCTTTCCTGGTGTTTCTCACTCCTCTCTTTCACCACGTGTAATCTTTCTCAGTAGCAAGCAGCAGCAGTTAAGTTGATCTTTACATTACAGTGTTACCCACTACAAACAGCTAGAGAGCTGTTGTAGGAAAACTGAAACTAATGCCCTTTACTGCAGCCACTCTTGAATCAGGAACAAGGGAAACACTTCATCTGTTCCTTTCTAATTTGTGTTTTATAATGCTACATGTTCTGGACTTTGCTCTGGGCTAAACTGAATACAACCTGGGGCGTATCACATATTGGAAGCATAGTGATTTTTTTCTTAAACGTTATTGCAGAAGTAAGCAAATCATTGCTGGAATGGTAACGGAGAAGGTTGGGAGGAGAGATTTGTTGTCACAGCAGGTTTTCCAGTACCTAAGGAATGAAGTTTCAGAATGGAAGTCACTTGCTTTTCATTGCCTGACCCACTGAAAACATCACAACGTCCCACCTGATTTTCTCTTCATGTTTCTCTTTATCTATGTTTTGACATCTGCCAGAAGAAGCAGTGTGGAGGACCTGGTAAAAATCTACCTTGATTTCTGTGCTACGCAGGGAGGTGAGTGTTTGAGCAGCACCTTTTTAAAGACTGATGTTTTTAGGAGAAAGTATGAATCACCTGAAATATGTAGGAACTTCTGTTTAGTTACCACAGGCTGGGAGCATAATGATCTATTTCTTAAATGTTATTGCAAAAGTCGCTGTCACAGCACTAAATGGAAAGCTGGATGAAATTTCCTAACTTTCTGTAAATGTTGTAAACTGCAGCTTTAAAAGGAAACTCAGAAAGTGGTTATTAACTCTTTCTCTCTCTCTTTCTCTCTCTCTTTTTTTTTTTTTTTTTTTTTTTAATAATTTTCTAATGTTTATCGTGCACATTGGGACACAAAAGATCAATTTCCATTTTGTCAGTGGTCAGACTGTCGTAACCTTTAGTGGAAAGCCCCAGGTACGGGTTGCATTTGATGTTAAGCCAGGTGACTTCTTTGGGTGGAGTTTGGCCAATTTAGATGATCTGAGGACAAAGTCCTTCCCTTACAGACGTTTTTTATACATATGAGTTGAAGATTTAATCCAGTGTAGTCCTAAACCAATACAAGCCCTGGCATTTGATCCCAGTGAAGTGAGTAGAGAAAGCATACCACCATGGGGGAGAGTGTAGGATGCCAGCACTGAGTCTGGGATGCTCAGGAATCTAGGCTGCTTGTCCATTCACCTGCTCTGGTTTAACTACAGTTGTCTTTGACTTCAGTCAAACTGAAGTACAAAACAGGACAAACTTCTTCTAGCTTAGAGAGGCATCTTTCCATTTTGCTTTAAGTGCTCAGTGTATGTTTATATTCTTGAGCAAGTCTTTCTCCAATTACCAGTGTGTTCCCAGGGCTTAATTAATTTGATGAAAGCTTTTTTGTAGACAAAGGCCAACAGTGAGAAAACAGTTTGTCTGACTGTGCTGTCTGTGTGCAGTCTTGCATCCTGCTTTTCTTCATGCCTCTTGCCCTGGCTGCTGCCCCCTGATTCCCCATCTCACCAGAATCTGTGGCACAGAGCCGTGGACGAGCACTTCAGGCTTTACTTTGCTGGCAGGATTTTCTCTTCATGTTGTCCCAACACTTGTAGGATCTTCACCAATTCAGACATTGACTCCTTTGTCAGAGCAGATTGAAACCAGATAGCAGGTTTGCAGAGTTGTTATGGTTGGACAAAACATGCACTGACAGCATGATTGCCTAGACCTCATCTCTTTTAGAAACTAGCAGAAACCAGAGGGTAATAAAGCTGTTACCCCCACAGAGATTACTGATCTAGTGACTCTGCTCAGTCACAGGGAGTGAGGCCTTCTGGGCTCACTTGCTGCAAATGCCATTTCAGCAACCTGCAGAAAGCAGACTGAATTTCTCAGCCAAGCATGTGTGTAAGTGTTAACATCTTTCTTTCAGAACATGCCTAAAGAATGAAGATGTTCACGTGTAGACCTGGACAGCCCCCTTCTGACAAGGCTTTTTGCATCTTGACGGTTGCTGCTGGATTTTTCCTTCTTGCAGGTAATTCCCCTCAGGATTAGCCATAGGAATGGTGTTGTCAAGTGCCCATTGCTGCTGGCAGAGGCTCACAGCGTACCCCACAGCCCAGGAATTGTGTGCTGTTCCCTTGGTTTGTCCAAACACAGTATATGTATAGAAGTCTGTTTTTTTTTTTTTTTCTTGTTCTGCCCCAGTGCAAGAGTTACCCTTGCCCTGGACCTCTTGCTGCTAACTCCAGCTGGGGCTGGGGTCCTTGCCTAGTATGCATCCCTAAGTATATGCTGGCCTGCAGACTTACAGGTCTGGGCATGATACAATACCCTCTTCTGGTTCAGTCTGGGCCACAGATGAGTCAGTGCAAATGAGAAAATATGAAAAGGTGTGAAATGTCAAGTTTCTGTTGCATCACAAGTGTTCATGTTTGGAGGTAAAAAGCCTTGAAGTTTTGTCATTATTCACCTGTTTCCTTCCTGGGTGTCGTGTCTTTTTTTTTTTTTCTTTCTTTCTCTTTTTACTTTGATCACTGTAAAATATGAACTGTGCATTTAGTTGCTTCTTGGTGTTCTGGGAAAAACATGAAGCTACAGGCAGAACCAAATTCCCCCATAATAATTCAGGTGCTGAGTCAACCATGGTAAGCTGTGCTTCACACATTCAGCACCCTCTCACTCAACCATAGATCTCCAAAGACCAATAATTAGTTCTGTTTTTTTTTTTTTTCTTTTTTTTTTTTCTTTTTTTTTTTTTTTTTCTTATGAATAATGCAGAACACGCAGATAATTTGTGTTTCTAAAATGCACCCTGTTGCACTGGGGTCACTTCCAGCACACAGTGCAGTTGGGGAAAAAATCAGCTCTTTCCAGATAAAGCCCCCATAATAAAAAGACTGCATTAATGTTTAGATCTTGCCAAGTGTACCCACTTTCTCTCAGCTTTGGCTAGAGGCTCCTAATATGTCTGCTGTAAGACATTGGAAGGGCTGACCCCTGAAAGACCTATCTGTCAGCCTGTCTCCGGTAGAGTACAATGGTACTCTGGTCAGTTGTGGGATGGGTGCCAGCTCTGCCAGTCATACATCCCATAATGATTCCCTTCTCTTGGGCCAGCCCATGAGGCCTGGCTTCTTATTGTTTTGATCCCTGATCTGAGGTGGCTGTTTTATGGCCGTTACAACTGCTGCTCTGCTACTCTGCAGAGCTGCATTACTACGGGTGCAGTGGGGTCGCATGCAGACAAGTTTCTTTCTGTGAGTGGGGAGCTGTGGCTGGTGTTACTCAGGGAGGTTCTGGCCTTTCTTAGCAAAACCTGTATGGGTAGGTTGTAAAGATATAACTAGATAATTAAAAAATAAGCAAGAAAAAACTGTCCAGACCAACTTTCTAGAGCCTGAAAGAAGGACCATTCTGATTATTTTTAGTATTAGCAGAAACCCTAACCTAAAGACTAAAAGTCAGGGGTCTGATATGTCACTTGGGAGCCAAACATTCAAACAGGTCTTCTCCCAGAGCATGCCAGACCAATGCCTTCACATTGAACACCCATGCAGCTGTTGGACTATGTGGACCTGAATTCTGTATTTGGTAGGTCTTGAGGGCCTCAGCATTTCCTTTGGAGAATTAAACTCATCTTCTCTTTACTGGTAGTGTGGGTGTTCTCAAAATTAAATTTCAAAAACAGCAGAAACCAGAAATAGATTAAACTTTTATTTCTTTTATTATTTTTTTTTTGTTTAATTGACTTTCAGTGAAGTACCTGAATGAGGTCATGTTGCAGCTTTTTCTTTGAAGTGACACTTCATTTTCCTTCATTACCCTCTTTCCTGATGCTTTTTCTTCTTACAGAAACATGTTCTCTGCGTGGAGAAAGACTGGATTTACTGGGAAGGAATGACAAGTACACATCTCTGATCAACCACAGTGTTCCTAAGCTATGTCAGTTCACTGTGTGCGTTGATCTAAACCGGACTGCTAACACAAGCTCTTGGGCAGCATTTTCCTATGACACTAACAATACATCCACTGACATAAATGACTTAGAGCTTGGTCTCTCTGGAAAAAACAAGCAGTTGAGAATATATCTTTTTGGCACCAGTCGAAACATTGGGATTGATTTAGCCCTTTTCACGTGGTATAGCGTGTGCTTCTTATGGGACAACAGAAAACAACTGCTGGAGGTCTACTGTAATAGTAAGCTCATATATAAAGAAGACATAGACAGCACCGAGTGCCTGAAACCCAGTGGAAGTCTGGTGCTGGGTCACCTGCATAAAAGAAAGGATGGATCTATTGTACAAGTAAGCAACAGTTTCATTGGAAGCTTGTACTACTTCCAAATGTGGGACACTGTGATGCATCAGGAAGAGTTACAGGCCTGTGCTGAGGGCAATATTGTCAGCTGGAAGGAAGAGTACTGGGACTTCGGCGTTCCTCCAATTGCTGACCATCGCCTGCGCTGTGGTGAGTCTCTGCAACAGTTTCTTTCCTTGGGGCTTGTGTGTTGCTGAGGATCGTGCAATTCAGAGACTGGGAAACCCTCCACTGCTCAGGACAATAAGCAGAAGTTGTCTTATATCCTGTGTTACTGCTGTGGGCCTGAGACCAGGAGTGCTCAGGGCTAGCCTCGTGTATGGCTTTCCCCACTCACACCGCATATCTTCTTGGAGCAGATATAGAGGTTGTGGATGGGGGAAAGCTGGCAGAGCCAGGCTCTGCCACCAGAGTCCCTTGGAGGATGCTGGCAGGTGGCATGATTTAGATGAACCTTCTTGTGGTTTGTTGTTCTGCTGGGGTACCAACCTGCTACTCAGCTGGCCTGGCACTGAGTGTTGTAGGTTGAACTCAGAAGCTTTCTTTCAATATGTTTAATAATATTTAACTACAGCCATTAGTTAGATGATAGCAATCACTTTTCCACGAGGCTTCTGTATGTTCTCTTCCCTAGATGGGCATTACTCCATTGAAAAACACTCTTGGTAGCGTTTGGTGGTATCTCACCATTCAGTCCTGATGTCTGTATGTACTAAACAGCAATTAAATTACACAGGATTGAACTAGAGGTCTGAGACTGACTGCTTGACTGACTCATTTACGTAAAGCTTGTGACTGATTAATTTACGTAAAGCTAATGACATGCCATGGTACTTAGGAGCTCAACAATAACAGGATATGCATCTTTACTAGTTTTCTGTAAGATGGTGGTTTCACAGGGAGTGCAGAAGCACAGTCAGAAGTAATTGCTCAGTTTTGGTGCCCAGTTTGAGAATCTGAGAAGCCTCCCACCAGAGAGTGCTTCTCTGTCAAGCACAGCACCTGCAAACTTCACCTCAGCTCCCTGTACACTTTTGCATCTCCTGCTCCAGGTTACATCAAACTGGGTCCCAAGGAAATGAGTAGAACAGGAAACAAACAACTGCTTCTGAAACATTTGTTCAGAGGGATTTCCCCCACCTCTCATTACACACCCCTTTGCTCTGCAGCGAAGAAAAGAGGCACAAATAACAACTGCTGTAAATCACAACCTTCCCATCTGTCTCTTGGCTCCTCGCCCCATTGCCTTTATCCAGGAGGTCCTGTTTCTGCACTGCCTGTTGCCTGAGCTATTTCCTCACTCATGTCACTGGCTGCGGGGCCATGAGGGAGAAGGAAGGCTCGGTACATTTCCCTTTTCCAATTAACACCACTGTTGCCTTTGCCCTTGGGCCCATTTGCACTGTGAGAAAGGTGTGTGCTTGATTTGGCAAGGAGCTGTGAGAGGCTTAGTCATGTTTGCTGATAAAAACTTCAAGAAGTGTAGCACCTAAAATCAAAGGCTCCCCTCAGTGTTCCTGGACTTCGATTGTTCAAAACAGTAACTTGGATGAATTTGAGCAGATTTTTAGTGAGACCAGATATATTGGAGAGAGGCTTTCAGTGGATGGAGCATTGTTTTCCTTTAAAGTACTCCCAAGAACCAAGTGATTTCCTCCAGTTAGGATTCTCCAATGCAGCCTGAGTGGCACATTCAGTCTGGAAAATGTTGGTCCAAGTGTTCAAAGGTTATCAGCAAGAGGAAATCTAAAAGGCACCGAGGCTAGTCTTGCCTATGGTGCCATGTGCCTCTGGGTAGGTGTTTCACATGGGGACAAGGGATGCTAGAATCTGGCGTTTTCCAAGGAGCAAAAGTTAGATGACTATCATAAAGTCCCAGTTGTAAAGGTGTTCATAACATTCAGTAGTGTATGAGAATCAGTCTTGTGTCAGCTCTTGGCAAGACCTTTGCTTCCACTATAAATCTACTGCTTACTTTAATTAGCTGAAATTCATGAGCTAGCTGTTTCACAGAGACAAACTGGCGATATAATAGACAGAGATATCAGTGAGTAGTACAAACAGTCCTGTGTGATAAAATACATACCAAGATTTCAGTCTTACAGGGGAAGCTGCACTTGGATCTAGTTTGTCCATATGGGACCATAACTACTGACTCAAATAGTTATGTCCTATGACAATTACTAGCTGTGAAGTTTTTTGGGTTTTGTTTTTCTCCCTCATATTTATATACTCTGTATACCTGCGAATTGCTTTAGTTGTCAGGGCTTGATTTGATTTAACAATAGACAGTTCATGCAGTTGTGTTGAGAACCTGTGCAGCCTGCTCTGTTTTGGGAATCCTACATTAATTTTGGAAAGACAAGGCACATTTAGGCAAAATGAATGAAACTGTTCATACAAATATAGAAGGAAACAGCCTTGAAAGGGTGTGTTGACTTTAAGTGATATAATTATTGTAGCAATTGCATTGGCTTTACTTGGTACAAGGAGTAAAGTTATTTTCTTCCTTTTTTTTTCCCTTCCCCCCTCCCCCCCCCGGAGTTCTTGAAGATGATCCTTTACTTCTCCAGCTCAGCTGTGCCTTTGCTAAAAGCGTAGAAGTAATAGTGTGCGTTCTTATTCTCTGACTCAGTCTTCATCTTTTCCTCCCCCTACCTCACCCACACACTGATTTCTAATTTTCTTCTTAATTTTAAATAATCTGGGAGAAGAATTAATATACAAAGTATGAAAATTACTGCTAGTAATACAAAATTATGTTTATTATAGTTCGCTTATACATTGATCTAATTTTTACTGCTTCTTTTACTGGAAAAAAAAGCATATTTGTAGGATACCAAATAAACCATTTATTACATTATCAAATAAAAATCCAGAACTGGAACTTCAAGAATGGTGGTGGTACACTATTTTTCTAGCTTTAAATCTCATCTGTCATCACTTCTTAGCTCTTAGTTCGTGAAGGGAATTACATACATGTTAATGAAAGCAAATGAAGTTACAGGATGCAGGTGGCTAGTCCCACACCTGCCTGCTGGTAATGATCCTTGACATGTGAGAATAAACAGATTTTTTTTCTTCAGGTGATAATGAGAAAGAGAGAAAGAAAGAAATTTGAATCTGTGAAGTTGTAATTATGCTTCATTTGTTAGGAGATTAAAACTGCTTTATGAGTCCTGATTAAAATGGATTTGGGTTTTGTTTGGCCATTTCTGTATTTTTTTTATTTTTTTTTTCCCCAGCAGATTTTTTCTGATTCATCCTGACTGACACTGAGTGATATCATACATCACCCCTAAGGCAATGGTTTTGGAAAACAGAACAGAGCCTGCAATCACACAGCTCTATGCAGGCTCCTGTCTGGAGAGAATCTACAGCACTGTGAGAGTCAGGAGGTTATGCTGAACCTCAGGTTTACAAATAGTTTGGCTTATGACTTGATAAATCATAGCTTAATATCGTGTCTGTATTCCTATAAGGAAAGAAAAAGGATTTTTTTCCAAGGATAGGGCATGTCTGCACAGCACCATCCCTTCTGCATTTTCATCACACTTCCTATCTGCCAGGAATTCTTATAGCAAGACACTCATTTTCTTCCACTGTTTCTGACAGCTTGAAGTCAGGGACGAATTATTTGTAGTGTCGTACTGGGGCTCAGGGAGCCCACATCTGCAGCTTCACGTCACAGGAAGGCATATAGGTTTCCACTAGAAGTTTAAACCCTGGGATTAGAGTCACATGGGATGCATGGGTCCCAGGCCCTCCACAGCCCCACAGGTCAGGTACCTGCAGTTTTACTCTGTGCTCTCACAGGAGTGAGTGCTGTGAGAATAGGGAGTGGTTGGTGTGCATGGGTGCTGGAGGATAAAGCACAGGTCTCCAGTTTCAGGTCCTTGTGTTTTCTTTAAAGAATTGTTTTCTGTTTCCTCTGTTTTTTTGTTTGTTTGTTTTGTTTGATTTCTGGTTTCTTGTTTGCTGCATATGTATGCAAACAGTGTTAGTGGATATCGGTAGGAGGTCTGTATATTGAATATCTAGGTCTGTCTTGCAGCTCAATGATTCAAGCCTGCAGATCTTTTCCAAATCAAGAATCAGCAGATAACCATTATTTCGGATTAGGTGTCTGACTGACTGCAAGCTGCTGATTTGAAATGGCAATGTGACAGCTTGGTCCTGGAGTTACTTGCATTTTGCTGGAAGAGTGAAGCAGAAGAGTGAACTGATTCTCATATTTCCAATGGGTTAAGGACCATGGGAGAAGATAGCTTGTGTATTGTGCCTGTTCAGTAGGGTGTTTTGGCTTCAGGTGTCTTTTCAACTTCAAAAAATAATTTGAGCTATTTAGGATAAAACCAGTAGACTATTACTTCAAGCTCTTAACAGCCTGTTTCTGTTATTGTCCATGGATGTGTTGCTCTTGATTTAAATAGGTCAGAGATGGGCTGTTATTTTTTTAAGCAGGGGTGATTCTTACCTTGAACTCCATTAGAGAAAACAATGTTTGATGAAGCATAGCCTTATGCTACTTATTTCCAAGCACTCCTTATTCATACATATTTGGCTTTGTATTCATGTGTTAAGTTTACTTCTCTTAGTCAGAACTATATTGTCATGTCTCTGACAGTCATGTGAATGAAGAAAAAACACAAATCACCAGCATAGCAAGGAAACTGTATCTCTAGAGCAAAATGTTGTGATCACGCCTTTCTTTCATCACTGAGGCCTGTAATGTTACACGGTGATTCGGTTCATTGCAATTTTCTGTAGTACGTGTGAGCAAACATCACCCATTTTGTCCCTGTCTGTCTGATGATGTGGCAGATTGCATGTGAAATGCAAAAATCCTATCTGGTTTGACAAGGTGATTCACTTCAAGGAAAATTAGCTAAGAACAAATTCTCAGAATTCTTTACTTTGAAAATATACAGGCAGGATGGCTGGCATTTATAATGGGAATCCTTATGCCAGGTTATCATTAAATAAAAGTCCATGAATGTCAATGTCTGTTTCAATTTCATTACTTTATGTTAACCCTTTAGCATTCTGTGTTTGGCACATGGGTTTTCCTGAAGAACAGCACAGACTATTCAAACAAGAAGGGAACAGCAAGAGAGCTGCTCTTCAACATAAACAGTGGAGAAATTAAAAACAAAACAAAACCATGCACAGATGTATTTTCCCCCTTTGCCTTTGCTTTACACCTCAGAGGTCCGCAGAATAACAACAGTTTGTGACAATGACCTTTGCCCAAGGACTGTCTCCCTCCTATGAACTATGTTAATTCTTGCTCTTTGTGCCATTGTGGATTCTTAGGCCTTTCAAAATTTTTTTCAGCTGGTTCAAGTGAAGCATCATCAACAACGGCTCCTACGTTGCCACCATTATCTCCAACCAATAGTGCCAATGTTACCATTGCACGTAAGTACTTTCCTAAACAAGACTGTTTTAAATGCTGACCTGGTCATCACTGACACTGGCTGACACCATACACATGACAGTTTAAGACTTGGTCTCATGTTTAAGCTATTGCTGCTTGCAAGGTGTTGTATGTCAGCAAATCTTTCTATCTCTTCTTATGCATTCTTAGCATGTGGTAAAAGCAAAGCTAGTGCACCCTCAAGTATTAAAATCAGCTCAGCTGAAGTGCCTTTGCTTGTTAAATTGTGATAACTTGGCTATGACTTTGGGCCCACAGAGTCCTTAAGTTTCTAGCAACACAGTAGTAATCTAGAGTTAGACTCTTGGAGGGTAGAATTTCCTAAAGAATCTTCATGAATTTGGGAATGGAAAGCATAGCCATGGCTAAAGGGAGGGACAGTGCAGGTATCCTTCTGTGCAAACTATAGGGTTCATCTCACTTCTGTTGTCTTATTACAGTCAGCTTCTATAACGTTGACATGAACTTTTATCTTTTCTACAAAACTGAGAGAGCTCCTGATTACTATGATGCAAGGAAGCTTATAGAAAACTGGGTGAGTAGCTTTCTTTTCTTGTTCTCTTTTATTTCTAGAAAGTATCAGATGATGAGGACAGCTGGTACAGAATGCAAATTTATGGAAGAACACAAAAATAAGTATCCATGTAACAATATCATGGCGTTTCATAATCATGTTATCCAACGCATTTTTAACAGGATAAAATTAAATTCAGAAAGAAGGGAAAAGTGTTGACATTTTGCAAATATTTTTAGCCCTTTTCATTGGAATGTAGAATTTTGATGACAATTTAAATTTACAAGCAGGTTTAGATAAAACACTGATAAACAAGTTAATAAAAATTTTATCATTTTCTTTCCAGTTTAATATCATATTCACTGGAGGAGAATTTGTTGTGACGAACCTTAAAGTCAGGTAAGCCTCTTGCTGTATAGTGATGTCACGTTGACACTACGTCCTTTGAGAGAAATAGCAGCCATGTTCCAAATACCCATATAACATATGACCAGTCCTGTGACAGTGGTGTAAATCAGTCCCCCAGATCTATACAACTGTGATCATTTGTAGCACCCACATTTTGTTTATGAGGCTCACTTCACCTGAAAATATATATCCTGCCTAATGCAAGGCAAGTATCTGCTGCCAAACTAAGAATTCATCTTTGGCCATATAAATTGGCTCATGATGAAGATGAAGCCTTTACTGCCTCTGTGGTATGTGAGCAATGAGTCATGTGGGCTGATGTATCTTGTGTGCCATCATGGCAATTCAAAGTGTGTAGAAATTGGTATTTGTGGGAGACAGAAAGGAGGGCAGAGTGCTGGCATCTGCAGAATTCACATTAGTACTGCTGAACCCCTGTTTCAATGATAGTATGTGAGTGCAAGAGAAGTTGAGGGTCACATCCATCCATAGAGCAAGCATCACAGACCCGTATGGGCTGTCCAGGTTGGATAAGTAGGCACACACTGGTTCTTGTCATGGCAGGGTCTAATGAAAGTACAGTACAATTCCAAAACCCTGCTCAGAAACAAAGGCATTTTGCCCAGGACTCCAATTATGTACCTTCCAAACCAAAAGATATTTTTAGGTGATAGCATAATGGAACATGTTATATCCATATGCTTAATATCAACTAATTATTTTATTCTGGTTTGCTTGCAGGGCTAATTCTTCACAAAGCAGTGTCTATAAGATGACTCAAGTATGTAACTTGTTATTTTCTAATATTAAAATTTACTTTCTCTTATCTTTTTACAGAGGATATAGTAGTTGTATGGTCTAAATGCTGATACTATTGTGTTACATAGAAAGTATTAAATATAATGTATCCCATGTAAGTAATTGGGCAGGAGAATCACTGTGTCTCAATAAATATTGAAATGGTCTTCGTAAGACCAAGGAAAGCAGGATGTGTTCACCATTATTTTCAAGCAGTCTACCTTGGAATAGCCTTCTGATGAGCAAGCTTACTGCACACTGCAAGATACAGATTTAATCTGCTTTCTGTATGAATTAGCATCCACGCACTGTGACGTTCTATTTTTTCTTGATTTACATCCAAAAGTACTGTGAAATGAAGGCTACTCTAGATAATAAGGTTCTAATAACGTTTAAACCAATATGGCTCTATTTTAATGAACACACGGAGTTTCTACTGTTGATTCTAACCAGCTTCTAACTTTTTGTGTCCTATGAAAACTGAATATGAAGGCAAAGCAGATATCACAAAGGTAAGACACATGGTTATGAACTGGATTTTCATAGTTCATACTAATTTAATAAGAAAATTCTGCCTCCTGCTATGAGCCTGCTCATAAACAGGGTGAGAAAACATTATACCCCTTCTTGGCTATTTTAGTTTCAGTTTTAGTTTTTTATTAAGTGGGAACCTCTAGCTGTCTAAAACAGAAAAACACGTGTGGAGTCAGATTCACAGTACTGCTTGACTTGGGGAAATGTATTTGAGCATCCAAGGTTTCCCTCTCACACCCCATATCTGGGAAGTCTTGAACTGATTCCATGGCAAGCTGGGAGGTTTGTGCTGCGCTATTAGAGTTGGCTGTGAGCAGTGTCCTTCACTGAGGCCAGAACAGTGAGTGGAAGACTGCATTGCTGGACAGTGCCCAAGAAGTCTGCCAGGATGAATCCTGCACCTCTTCTGGAGGAAATCCTAATTGCCTTCTGACCTCAGGCCAGAAGAGCAGAGGGAACTGAGTTCCCATCACCTTCAAAGGGTTGTAAATGGTTACCCCAAAGGCCATGCTGAGTGGGGAACAACCAAGTAGAAACAGGAGTGAGTTGGAAACACTTGAAACATCCCACTCGTAAGAAAGTCTCATAGGTTAGCCCTCAGTTAACTTAGAGGTCTATTGAGGTAATCCACCCACAACTGAGAGCTTGAAACTTGTTTGTTCTTTCTGCCATGTCTGAAGCCACTCAAAAGAGAGAGACAGTCTTTCCAAATATGCTTGAATCAGCAAACATACTTGGCCGTTACAAGGAGAAAAAGATGGAAACTAATGGAGACACTGACAACAGTTAGTTAAATCTCTGTTTTTTCAGGGAGCCTTGGAGTCTGCCGCTTCTGTTTGGACACAGGGGTACAAAAATACCTCATTGTTTTATGACTAGCTCACTCTGAACATTAGAACTTGGTTAAAAAATGCTTACTTGTCACAGAGATTTTTCTTTGCCAAGATAACATGATTAGGAAACTTTTTGAGGTATTTACTGTGAAACTATAAATAGATTCTTGTACCTGCATTCCCAGTAATTTGTACTTTGTAAAGCATTTCAAGTGATAAGGTACTAATGTACATAAGAAGTGGCATTTGGTGACGTTTGCTGGAGGACAACACTTATAGTGAACAAAATACATCAATTATTCAATTCAATATAATTTTCTGTGTTATTCTTTAATTTTGTAGCCAGTAAAATTATAAGGTATAACTGTGAAAATTACTGCTATGGTAGCTTTGTTTATTTTGTGCTATATTTCTAGCTATGTCTGTAAGGCCATTATAAAGGCCATGTCACTTGAAACACAAGATGTGCTGATTCTCAAGATAAAGCTCTTATTGAATGACACTTATGAAGATGGACTGTTATCATTATATGTGAGACCTGAAGATGTGGCTGTCAGGCCAATAGGTAATACTTCATTAAAACCTCGATGGAAATCATATGCTTTGTAACTCTAGCTGCAAGTGTTTTATCAAACTGAAACTTTGTGGAGATGTTAGAGCTAGAAAACGTCCCTCCAAGTATCCAAACTGACCTTATCTGATACACAAGCTATAGAATGCAATGCAATGACAAGGTAGGCTAAACCATGACTCCTGGTACCGAGGCAGGTGTGAGCACCTTTGCAATGAAGGCAAGGGCAGACTGATATGGCTGCATATCTGGGAGCCCCTGCTCATAGGCGGTGCCCCAGGTTCTGGCTATTGAGGGAGACATGAGCCAAACACTGAAACCAAACCCACTGCATGCACTCTTTTAATGCTAATGTTTATTGGATCAAGCCTCAAATTGTAAATAATCTCTTTGGTTTGGTTACAATCTTTATCAGTCCTTACAATAAGGCAGAGATAAGGGTTAACAGACTGTACCTGAAATTCAAAAACATATTTTGTACCTAAGACTTACAAAAGGTCAAGCATAAAAGTGCAAGCCTGAAGGAAAAGACATTGATGGGATAATGAGAGGTAGTGTGAAAGTAGCTTCAGATAGATTAGAGAAGACCGCAGGATGTACTGTCATTAAATTACAATTTATGATGTTGGGAAGGTAGCATTTCACCTGAGAACTGACCTTGTCAAACAAAAAAGAAAAAGGCCTCAGAAGAACAGACAAAATATTTAGGCAAAATGTTTTATTTCAGCCAGTAAACTTGTTAAAACAATCCCATCCAGCTTACAAAAGAAGTAAAAAATTACAGCTCAGTCTCAGAAGGAGTGGAAGTCCAGAACGGGACAGCTGGTCCCTGGGTGCCAAGGAATTCTTCTTTTTGAGTAATGAACCTTTTTAAAAGAGCTTTTTCTATTTCTTCCTCAGTACTAATGGACTGTCCAGAGAGCTTTTCACAGACAAAATACAAGGGTAATTATTCCTGGCCGCTAACAAGTCCAGCTACCAAAGCTGAGGTCAGCTGCAACAAAAACCCTCTAGAGTCTGCTCAAAGGAGTTGGTGAGTGACGAGATCATCTCATTTTGGCTCTTGCAGGGCAAACAGGAGGGTGTGCAAGGCTTCCTGTGATGAGAGTCCAGATGGTCATCTGTAATGGCACATGACAGTGACATGCCAAGGAAAACGGAAAGTATACAGGGCCAGTCCAGTGTAGGATGCAGGAAAAGGGAGTATTGCATCATTTCCATCACCTGCAGCAAGTGCAAGCCAGCATAGTAGGAAGCTGACTTTCTGCTTTAGCAGGGAGAGGAAACAGATGCACTGTAGCATTTGTGCCTTCCATTCATGGCACATTGCCCTCCAATGGCAGAATGTCACTATCTCTAGGAGCATTTCAAATTGCTCTGGCATTTGGGCTCTGCTCCTACTGTGCTAAATGACTGCTAAGTCAGGTCTCACTTACAAGTCAGTTTTCAAAATTGGGCCAATTAATTACATTTTTAGGTACTTAAATATAGGGAACATAAAAAAACGCATATTTTTTCATATAACTTAATGTGCAGTGTTTTCATGTTTCAGTGGAATTAACATTGATCTTGAGCAAGCTTTTTGGGAAAAACCCAATACGACTGAATGTAAATTACTGGAAGAACTTCCAAATAATATCTTAGATCTTCATGATATCACTATAACAGACGGTAAGCTACCAGATATTTCAGTGACACAGTGAATCAAAGTAGAATGCTTATATTTAGATAATGTGTATGTTGGATGTCTGAAAAACTGAAGTTACAAGGTTGTGTTACGTGCAACCTACTCACTTGGTCATCCTAAAATGCTTTTAATGTAAATGAATTTCACATTTGCTTCAAAATTCTCTAGCTATTACTCTGAAGACATTTAGATTTAGAACTAAATAAGTAACAAGAGAATAATATGACAGGTTTTGCCTGTCTATACATTCCCTGTTACCATGTCAAAGGACTTCATGTTCTGTAGACCGCATGCAAATAAACACAAATTAGCACATGGAATTTGAAAGTGTATGCACTAATTCATGTGATATACAAGGTGACCATTACCACCCAGTTATATTTCTTTTTAAAACTGTGCCAAACTATGCAAGCTTTTTGAATGATGTACAAAACCAATACCATAGTTTATCCACCTACGCAGCAGTGGCATCAATAAATAGATCATTGAAAGATATCTGCAGTTGCATAGTCTCTCTGATTCCCAGGGGTAATGCTCTCTTTCTAGGAAAAATTTACAGAAGAATGATGATATAATGAATGGCAAATACTTATTTTTCAAACTATACCATTCATAATTTGATTTTGCTGCTATACCAGTTAGCAGTATTTGGGTTGAGGGAGAGTCTTGTTTAATTTTGAGCTCACAAATGCTTGTAAACACGATCAAAGTTAAAACTAAATAGTATTTACAGATAATCTTTATTACCCAAAAGCAGGTGATAATATTCTTATGAAAACTACATTGTTTTCCCCCTTTAAAATATAACCTGAGACATCCAGATTTTGCTTTGAAGTTTTTGACGGTTTCATGTGGAGGGCATATTGACGTATTTTTGGGTCATAATTTTGTAATAGGCCAGAAGCATTATGACCATATGGAAACAGAGGAAAAGCACACTCTGCCCTCCTGCTTTAATGTGGAGACTTGTAGTATGGCTGTGCTGCATAAATCATCTGTTTCTTTCTTTTTTTTTTTTTTTTCAGAGAATGCACAAGATGTTGTACAGCATATTTTAGATCTCTTGCTGGATGCAACACTGGATATGAAAGAATTAGAAACCATTGCAAATAAAATTTCTGATGTTGTGAATTTAGAAGATATAAGTGTGACACTTGCAGAGGATGTATTGACTATATTGAACTATATTTTACTTCAAGAAACAGAAGATAAGAACATTAGAAAAATGACCAATATGTAAGTAATGTCACTGCACATAAGCAGCTTCATAATCTAAAGTGGAAACATGGGGAAATTCATGCTTTTTGTCTGTTAAACAATTACCACAAGAGTTAGCAATTTTCCATACTTGGATCTTTGATATTTTTGTGGTTCCTAGGGATAGAAATTGTTTTCTATGTGTTGTCCAAGGTGCTTTTACCAGAACCCGTTCTGTAGAAGTCCTCATCACAGAGTTGTTGTATGTGAGATCTCATGCTGCACGCAGATCAGGGAGACTGACTAGCTGGCACCTCATCTCAGAGGAGGTCTTTACAGGTCAGCATGGAGACATGCATGACACAGCCTGGATGATTCTATGATAACTCATTTGCTTGCAGTCAACTGACCCTGTGCCAAACAAAATGCCACCTGTCCTGAGTCGGTTCCATCCTGCTCTAGTGAGTGCTCTTTGTGATCATACACCAGAGCAGAGGTTTTTATCTGATTGTCTCCTGTCTGGGTACTATAAAACTAGGATAATATTTCAAGAGATGTGTTTTTTTTTTTTTTTTTTTTTTTTCTTGCTGTTGCTCCTAATAAAGTATCCTGGAGACAACTGAGAAGATAGGCTATAAGATGGCTTACACAGAAAGAAATGCATCAGTCATAACCACGTCCTTGGCTTTGCTGGTGATGCGTCCAGATCCCAGTGTATTTGAAGGACTGGCCTTTGGTATCACCTCATATGACCAAGGAGTGGATCTCAAGGTGAGAATAAGCATCAGCTCATGGACTACTGACTAAACCAGGCAATTCCTGTTGCTGTTTTGTACTGTTGTGTATTTGACTAGAGGAAGGCAGCTCTGAGTATGTCATTTCTTTCCTGCAGATCGATGTTCAAGAAAACTCCTTCAAAAAGGCATTGGCCTCAGTGTTTTTGCCAAAATCACTGAAGACATTCTTAGGGGATGAGTACTCTGACCCAGAAAAGCATCCAAAGATCCAGTTTAATTTTTTTGGCACAACTTCACTTTTTGTGGTAACTGTGATTTCTAACAAATGCTAACATGGTAGCAATTGGTTCAGCTGTCCTTAATGTGTACAAAAGAAAAATCCCAACAGTGTAATCTGTTTTAGGCACTTTAGCATCAGACTAATGGAGCACTGAGAAATGTGCAGGGAAAATACGTCCAAGCAGCAAAACCTTCTCAGTTGTGACAATGCTCTAAGAGGTGTCTGGAGACCGTAGGTGTTTTCTTCATTTTCTGTAGCTGATGTTATTCCAATACTTTTGTTCTGTAGGAAAAGAACATACCCTAATCTTCCTCTAGGAAATAGTAAACTCTTGCTTAAAAAACAGATATGGTACACATCAAATGTCATGAAAATAATTTCAGGATTTCTTTCTCCATCAAAATAATAGCAGTAGTAATATGCAGCATTTAGGAATGTTCTAATATTTGCTGTGTTTTCCTAACTCTGGGGCATGAATGTAATCTAAAAAGGAAGACGTTTCTTTTGGTATGATGAAACATATGTTATGCTGAGCAATGCTTTTCACACAGAAGAAGCATTCACAATCGTGTCTACTGTCTAATGAGCTAAATGATGTACAACTGAATGTTTTGATGTACTGAAATGGCTATGCAGCTTTCTGAATCCAGCTGATGCATCTGAAACTGTGTTCTGCTTCTGCTGATGTGGAGACTCTCCCTGAATTTGCTACTAACTACATTTTCCAATTAAGTAGAAAGTAGCTAAAGTATATCAGGCATCCCATGGTGTTTAGCTGATCACAATTTCCAAGCAAGACAGTTTAAAAAAATGGAAACAGTAAAGGGCACGATTGCTGGTAACTTAAATGACTTGGAATTGTTTGCATGTATGCATTTTTCCACTGCAGGATGACAGTTTACAGAAGGAGAGGCTGAACACTTACGTTGTGAGTGCCAGCATTGAAAATTCACTGATTCAGAACCTTAATGAACCTGTGAATATAACTCTTCAGCACATAGACCAAAATACGGTAGGATATGTTCATTTAATCAGAGAGTTGTTGAAATAGAAACTATTTCACTTATCCTTAAAATAAACTGGCAACTAGTCAGATAAGTTTAAAATTTTTGCTGACTGACCTCTCCATCAACTAAAAGATTGACAATCCTCACAAATCTCAGTGGCTTATTTCATTCTTGCAGGTTAGTAAAGCTTGTGTCTCCATGCTAAATCCATGCGAGAAGCAAGGGACGTTTTTCTTGTTTTATCTGAGCAATTCTTTTCAAGGAATAATTGATTTGCTGAAAAATGGCAGCTTGGGTTTGACTGAAATGTGGTTGCTCCTATTTCAGCCAATTGTTTTAGTCACCAGGAGGGGCAAATTTCAAAAAATTCAAAAACATTGCATAGATGTTTTCAAAATTACTTTGCTTTGTTTTCTTTCAAAATGATGTTTCAAAAATAAAAATCTATCTTAAATTGCTTTTTAGTGGGCATGGGTCCAACTTGTTGAATGAGTTCCTCCTTAGCATTTTGGTGTTGCAAATGTTTATGGTTCAGTCTCCACACAAACACATTGCAAACTGAGGGCAGAACAAAATTACTCAATAAGATGAATTTGATTAAAGTTCAAGTTAATGACAGCTTGAAAATGCCGCTTTTTTGGCAATATGCTCTTTACATACAGTTCTAGAAAACAAAAATTTCATCCAGATATCCTCTCTCTTCTGTCATTTTTACTCCACCAGGCCATCTGGCACCTCTCAGATTTTTTTCTTGACCTTTTAAAAATATCCTAATTAAATATTTAATGAGCTATCATCCTAACCTACATCTTTGGCTCTTTTCCTAATTATATTTGGCAGTCTACAGATCACAAGTCTTAACAGCTTATCTGTTAGGGTGGCTTCCTGTAAACTCTGTGCCTTACCAAACTTTATTCATAATAAAGGAAAAGGAATCTGTGCTTTGGGAAAGTTTGCTGCAGCATTATGAGTAATAAAATAGAATGTCCCCAAGAGCAAACATTGCATTAAATATCCGTTTAAATTTGTTCATCTGCTTGTGACCTACAGGCAAGCTTTATTTTCTCTTAGGTCTCTTTCCTGACTGATTTCAGAGAGAAAGCAGAAACACTGAAATTGTGAAATAAAGGTTTTCTTATCTTGAGGTTATTACTATTGTTGTTATTTTTTATCATGTAAAATCTCAGGTTGTTATTCTAGGTCTTAGTCATAACTTCTGAATTGCACCAGTAATTAGGCATGACACCTCAGATACCACATGAAGCCAAAGAGGTCAGACATAGGAAACAATCTAAACTGGACAACTTGTCAGCTTTTATGCCTAAACAGACAATGAAAGGTGCAGAAGGACTGGTAAAACCAGGAAAATCACTGACTGCTGTGATTTCACTTAGTAATGGGGAAGGCAAAAATGGGGACCCTCTGCTGGTTTTCAGTGCCATGGATGAGTGCACCATATCCCAGCTGCTTTCCAGGGACCAGCTGTCTCACTGCTGCTGAACCGCAGCATTTTCAGTAACCTACAAACCCTCTGAGGCACTACTGTGCTACTGATCAGAGACCAAACTCTCCTAATTCCTCAGTGGGCTTTCTTGTCAAGCAGTGCAGGGGAAGATAAATCAAAGTGCCATTGTTATAAATCTGGATTACAAGCAAAATGCACTGTCTGCAAGTGCGAACGATGCACAGATGTACTGAATAAATGTCACAGCCTCTTTTTTCTCTGCTTTCAGGGTAATGCAGCAGTGCACTGTGCCTTTTGGGATTTTCAGAAGAACAGTAAGTGCTGTGTACAGAGCTGTCACACTTGCTGTGTCACCAGAGCCTTTGGCTCCTTGACGTGGCGTTTGAGACTTTGAGTCTGTGCTCTTCGATGTGGCCCCTTCTGTTTTGCTCCTTTCCACTGGCACTGATACCTCAACAATTGACATTACTGCTAGTGGTAATGTGTCTGGCATTGTACAATGGTGCATCCACACAGATAAGAAGAGTTACTCTAAGAAAAATCAAAAGTGCTAGGAAACATCAGATGACTTCTCACAGTCACTTCAGGGAAGTCATTTGGGGTTTTGCTGTGGTCGAGCCTTGGATATGGCTCTGAGAGTAAACAGACACAGAAAGATAACCATGTATTGGGTTAACAGCTCATATGGGGGAGGATTCCCAATTATTAGCATTAGATTTTATTTATTTATTTAACAGAAGTTTAGATTCTGAATATGCCATGCATGCCACATAAATAGGGTCATAAATTTAATGTTACTAGGGAAGATGTGGCTTTTTCAATGTTACATGCTGTCTAAACAATTTCTATGCCCTATAAATATCTTGCCTTCTATATTTCCATACCCTGCAGTACAATCTAGTCAAATGGACTTACCTTCTTGCTTTCTCTGTGTGCAGGCATGTAAATGACTTTAAATATTTCTTCATTCCACCAGAGGCTTTCATCCAAGTTTTGAGATTCTCAGGCAAATATGTAAGATGTGTTCCTGTGTGAAATGTCACTTGTGTGCTGCTAAATGACCCTGCAATCTGTACTAACTTGAGCTCATCTTCACACATTCTGCATGCTGCAGAGCTATAAATGACTGAGCATGACTAACTCTACTTAAAAATCTCTTTTTCTATATTACACAGATGGACTGGGTGGTTGGAATACATCAGGGTGTGAAATGGAATATACAGATATGAATTACACAATCTGTTTTTGTAACCATCTTACCCATTTTGGAGTCTTGCTGGTAAGTATTCCATGAATCATCTCCAAAAAAGTCCCGTGGCACTAGACAAAGTCATCACTAATTTTGGGGAGAGATGGGAGATTCATATCTATACTAGCTGTTAGTTATCTGCAATTTTGCCAAAATTGATAACAAAAAACAAAACAGTTGTAATAATTTTTATGGCATAAAGTCCTCTAAATGTCACTCGCTTCAAGACAAAATCATTTTATGGATGTGTTTTGTACTTCTTTGCAAATGTAACTGAATACATATTAATGCCTTATTTGCTGCATTGGAAATACTGTGTTAAATTTATTACCTACCAGTTGGCAACTAATGATATTACATCCTTTCTGTAGCTTTGTCTACACTCCCTCAGGAAGGTAAATTTAATATAAATATGGGAGATATCATTAACAATCATCTCTTGGCAGGAAAGGCAATATTTTAATACACAGAAAGCTGCCTCTGAAAGTCAGATGTCAAAAAATGAGAGTGCAGAGATGGCTGCCTGAGAATGGATTGCAACAAATGCATAGGAATAGGAAAGTTCAAAGCAAACTGAGTAAATAGTTGAGAATTGTTTCATGTCCGTAGAACCCAACCTACCGGATAAAGGCTGTCCTGTCCCTTCCCTGTCAGATGCTTGCCCAGCCTCCCCTAGAGGTCAGCATTGCCCTGCTCAAAAAGAGGCACGAAAGCCCTCTCTAGGCTTTAAAAATGTGACTTCTGCAAGAGGAAATTTAGATGTTACAGATTTTAGACAACTTGCTGAAGCTGCTATTCAAGCAAACAGAAATCAGTCTGATTTTAAGAACTCGCCTCTTTTTCACTTCCATTTAAGCAATAAGCATGGATACAAGTATTTAACGGCACTAAGTCTATCATACACCAGCTATTTAGGTTACTTGTTTGAAGCTCAAAGTTTCACCAAAGAGGAGAGAAACTGTAGCAGGAAACGTCAAAAATCACATCAATATCGCTCCTGGCAACAGCTGGGAGAAGCAAGACCCAGCCTCCCAGATGACTTTTGCAGGGTGATGCTTTCTGGATGTGGAGAGTCCTCCTACACTCCAAGACATTTAGCAAGTTTATGCAGTTTCCCAGCATGGCAACTGCCAGTGAAGCAAACCAGAGCTTCTCCTACAAAGCAAGCTCCCAGTTGAACAATGTTGGTGAGATACTGGAATTCTGAATTTCTGGCTTCTGAAGTACAGCTTTTCTAGCTTCACAACTAAGTATTAGATATTTTAAATACTGAATATAGGAGCTGACCATACTAGTGTGGATATTCGGTAAGGCTATACAATAAGAAACACGTAAAAATATTAATGGAAACCCTCTTAAAGTAGCAGTAGGCAGAGTATAAGTTTATTTTCTTATCCATGTGAAAATATGGAAAGCAATTTTCTCTATCTGGCAAACAACTGTGATTCTTTATCTTGTACCACAGGACTTATCTCGGACAGAGATAGATGCCAAAAATGATCATGTATTAACTCTGATAAGCTATGCAGGATGTGGTGCTTCTTCCCTTTTTTTGGGTATAACGATGGTGACATATCTAGCCTTTGAGTAAGTCTTATCCTTTGTCTTGTGTCATCTTTATTGTTTTAGCAACAATGATTTTTCTGTAACTAGCAGAATGTTCAGTAATATTTGTTAATGTGTTGCTCAGGAGGCAAGAGTGAGATCTGAAAGTATAAGTACTGTTTTATTTTGACCTCTGACTGTGGTGAAACAGGAAGGATTAAAATCCTTATATTTTGAGACATGCACTAGTCTGAACTGTTCAACAACTTCTGTGTTCCTAAATTTTTGTAATTTCCTAAATGGGTATTTTGTGGATATGGGTAAGATATCATGTCAAGAAACTGGAATATTCTCTATAGATAGATGGTACATTAGATGACACTAATAGTAAAATAGAAAAGATTATATTTCTGTTCCCTTTCTGTTGGTTGTTTTGGTGTTTTGTCCTTTTGGATAGGTTTTGTTTCAAACTTTATCCACAAGTAGCTCCTGGAACAATGGGGCTCTAGCCTTAGGCAGCTGTAGGTGTTTTTCTAAGACAGTAATATTGCAAAAACAATTAACATTTCATGCAGTAGTAGTAAAAATAAAAATTAAGTTAAATATCTCTTCTACTGAGTGTGAATAGCCTGGTAGGTCTTTCATGTATATAGAAGCTCTTTTTTTTTTCAGACTGAAAGTTGTGCTTCAAAAATAACCAAATGTTTTGATTCAAAATGTTAATGTAGATACAAATTACACTGCAGGAAGCCAGTTTATAATGTGTCGAACACACATTTATATTACCTGGTATTATAGAATGTACCCAGCAGAATTTGTGCAATCATAACCTTCTAACTTTCCACTTCCATTTAGAAAGCTGCGGAGAGACAATCCTGCAAAAATCCTGCTAAATCTTTGTGCCACACTGCTGATGTTGAACTTGGTCTTCCTGGTCAATCCCTGGCTGTCCTCATTCAACCAGCCAGGTCTCTGTATCACCGTAGCTGCACTCCTTCACTATTTCCTGCTTGCAGCTTTCACATGGATGTGCCTGGAGTCTGTTCACTTCTACTTGTCTCTTGTTAAAGTATTCAATATTTACATCCCAAAGTACATCCTAAAATGCTGCATTGCTGGATGGGGTAAGTAAGTGAATTTCTTTTCAACTTCCGTGCTTGTTACATTTGCTAAGATAGAGGCATATTTGCAAAAGTAAGTTAGGACACTGAGCTAGTAGAAATGTGGTGCTTGCCCTAAGCCTTAAGGATGTATTCTTCCCCTGGGCAGGTTCATCTTAAGTTTCTCCTGCTCAAGGAGACAGTAGCAGGAAGTGCGTGTTGCACAGTTATATGCAAGGAGGGCCAAAAGTTAATGTAAAGAAATGCCTTCCCTACTGATCCTGATCTGTACAGGAATGATTTATCATGCCAGTTAATATCAGTGCATGTGCCTGAGGAAGTACGAGCTGACCGCAGCCTGTGCCCCTGTGTTGGTGATGCACAGAGGTAATTCTGATCTCCCTCACCAGGCCTAGTGTTCTTAGCTGGTATCTATGCATAATTCCCCTGCAGGGGATGGATTTGGCTTTCATTCATGGGGACTTCACTGATTCACCTTTCCTCTAAGCACTTGGCGTCAAGAGACTTGTTAGGGAGAAACATGATGAAAAGGACCCAGTATGCTGGCTCAGTTATTAGAAAAGGTGTTATCAGAGGCAGTGACCTAGAGCAGAATTTGACCCACATTGTTTGGGTAGCCATTAGCCAAATGTTTTAAAACATTTTTTATGTTTTTGAACAGTGTGCAGCATATAATCATCTCTATCCTCAGATTTAATATTGCACATAATTGTTCTCAGGGGGAGCCATACGTAATGGGACTGGTGGCAGAATTTATTCTGAACAGAAGAGCCAGAACTGAAAGAAAAGTGGCAAATAGGAAGTGAATGGAAGAAAAGACTGATCAAACACTGGCTGGAAAATGTCTGTCTCTGTCAGATCTTAATGCAAAATGCTGTGGTCTGCGTATCTTTTAACACTCTGCTTTTTTGTAATAATCAGTTGGTTTTATTTTACCAGATTGGATCCCTTCTGGAGATGTTTGATCATTCACAAACATTTTGCAAACACAGATATTTTATGCCTACTCATTTGTAATTTACATAAATAAGGAGATTAATCCTGCTATGCCACACATTTAATTACACTCATTTCAGAAGGAGCTTTAGGAGTACAGTTTGATCCCAAGATGTACATGTGTGTGGTAATTACTCACCAGAAATATCTGACATCTTCCCATATTCTTTTTTTTTTTTTTTTTTTTAATTGAAATATTTCCTTTTCTCTTTCTTTCCACTTTAGGAATACCAGCTATTGTAATTATTATTGTACTCATTATAAATAAAGACTTCTATGGTGGTGGATCACAGTCTGAGAACAATCCGTTCAGCAATTTGTAAGTATAATATTGCAAATGTTTTGATGGTTTTCAAAGTATCTTAAAGATTGAAGAAAAAGCCTAGAAAATAACCTATAAACCTAGAAATAACCTAGAAAAAAGGCTACAACTGCTCTCTTGCTTTTGTCTTTTCTCCGCCATCTTAACCCTCTCCTTTTGGTGGTTCTGGTTGAGTGGATCTTTTTGGACTATGTGGCTAATATATGGAGTAACTTTCACTTGAGTGAACTGGAATTGAGGACAGGAAGGGATTCTTCCAGTTTTATGCCCAACTTGTATAGCTACACTTTTTCTCTCTAGAAAATCTCTCTTCCTTTACATGACAGTTAATCAGTTTGTTGTGACATTTGTATCTACTCCTGAATGTTCTAGATTTCTGGTAAACCCTAAAGGCAGAATAATTGCTCTAATATTTTTCACATTTGCTTAATTATTATTTTATTTTATTTATTTATCTATTTTTATGTCAGTTCACATCACTGTCTCTTTCATCTTTAAGAAACCTTTCATGATTTCAAATTCTTTTATTTTAATCATCACAACCTCCTCTCTTTTCCAGTGGGAAAACACTGGAAATTTCTTTCATCCTTTAAAAGGATTTTATAACATAGAGTGCGTCTGCTTAATTATTTTTTCCTGCTTTCTGTTGAGCACAATCTGATCACTTGGTGAAGATTACCTGGAATATTTGAATACTGTACCATCAGAGGGACAACACAGACCCATAACACCTCAGAGAGAAGACTGTTACCAGTCTTTAGCAAAAAAGTCAGCAAAACTCAGTAATTGCTGTACAAGGAAAAGCTAGCCAGTGCTTGTCTTTCTAAACTCCTAATTAAGTCATATTTAACTTGGTTTTCCTAAGGCAGTGTATCTTTTTGTGTGCACATTATTAATTTATGAAACATTTATCAAGTTTATCTGAATTTGGAAAATATTAAATTCTCCAATATATTAAATTTCTATAACATCCATGAAAAAGGCAACCAATTAGAGAGATTCTCTGAATGTCCTTACTGGGGGAAAGTAATGGGTGTTAAGGAATGCTCATTGCTAGGTATCAGAGAACCATACATGAGGATTATTTTGGAAACCAGGCTTCACTAGCTTCACTGTCTGCAGAATTCATTATCAAATGCATGCTTCCTTTTCTTGCAGTTGCTGGATTCAAGATAACACAGTATTTTACATCTCCGTTGTGGCCTATATCTTGTTAGCATTTTTGATGAATACAGCCATGTTTATCACAGTTCTCCTTCAAGTCCACTCTGTGACATCAAGGACACAAAAGAGACACAGATTCTGGAAGCATGTTTTTCTCCAGGATGTCAAAAGTGCCTTCAGTTTGATGTTCCTTTTGGGCTTAACTTGGGGCTTTGCCTTCTTTGCCTGGGGAGCAGTAAGAATATTTTTCTTGTATCTCTTCAGCATTTTTAACAGCTTGCAAGGTAATTTCTGAATGGAGTCTGGGTATAAATGCTACAGTTTAGGACTGTGGAACAGAAATGCATTTGTAATATTATATAATTCAGCTATGGGGGAAGCAGAGAGTTCATATAGCTTTTGTGTTATATTGCTTAGCTATTTCAGTAGGAAAGCTCTGTTGAAGTGAAATGACAGTATTGTTTAGATAGCATTGCTGTGATAGATATTACTGTTACAGACACAAATGCTTGCTTCAGAAACATGGGTCCCAGTAAGTGCATCTTTTCAGGAGCTGGTACAGTCTTTTTCATCTGGGAATAAAAATGGTTGCTGAGAATCTTCAGTGATTTTGAGATTATTCTTGTACCAAATGTGCAGGCAGCTCTCTCCATTACCCTTTCATATGCACAAATGACTTTCAGGTGTAATTCTGGACCAACACGATACTGGCCCCGAGGCCACCTCTCTGCCTATACATAACTTACTGTAACCTGGTGGCATACAAAAACATCAGAAAAGGGACAGAAGGTTGGAGAATCAACTTCAACAGTGTGATTTTTTTCTTCTTACTTCTTTAGGATTCTTTATTTTTGTGTTTCATTGCCTAATGAAGGATGATGTAATGAAGCAGTGCCAGGTGCACTTTTGTTGGAGGAGATTTAATCGGAAGAATTATTCTGGTAAGCATTAAGGGGTTTTGTTTAGCTTGGCTTGTGTCACATTTGTTCTACTTTAGGAAGTATGGTGTTCTTCTTAATAGTTTTCTATTATTTCTGCATTCAATTGGATGGTTTTTTTGGACTTTTTCCTCTTCCTTTAACTGCTTTTATGATATGATCATGAGGTGTCAGTATGCAGTGAAAAATGTAGCTTTCTGAAACAGATTCCAACTTGGTCACTAATTCTATATGTGCTGTTCATTGTTCCAGTGTGCGAGCTATGTGTCTGGTGGATTTCCAATTTTCACAAAGTTGAGATTCAGAAACTTATCCTGTATTAACACAAATGTACTGTGTCATGAGCATTGTGTATACAGTCCTGTGCACTGTGTGCTGCTGAGGAATATGTAGCTTTCCATTTGTGCTGGGGGAATTCAGCAAGAATGCTCTAAGCAGCACATGGTGTACTTTCCCTTGAGCATCAGCCAGCTCTGTGCCGTATGATACAATAAGGGTAAGACTGCCATTCCTCTGCCCGTGTATCTCCTGACTTCTTTGGCATGGCCTTATCTAAATGAGTATTACTGGACTTGATCCCTAAAGGGGAAATAGAAGACTGAATTGCTGGTATCCAGCCTTACCTGCACAAGTGTGACATAGCTAGTGTAAAACTTAACATCAGGAATTGTGCGTTATGCCACACAGAGACCAGTGCTTCAGGGCAGGTACAAGAAACAAGCCCGGAACTTTCTCCTCCCTGGCCTTTGGTAGTTTGAAATGTGACACACCAGGAAGAATTTCCCATACACAATTTTATTCCTGTGCCTTCTGCTCTCTGATTTCAGACTGGATTGGATCAAGTGCATCTACACCAAGGAATTTAAACCACCGACACCCTTCCCCAACTTTGTGGAATCTAAATTCCAATGGAACAAGCTCAACTTCGAGTGGCTCAGATTGCCTCTCTAGGACTTCTCCGGATATGAATTTTAGGATAGGTAAGAAAATAGACTAAATACTAAGGTCCATATGGTGACTGTCAAATTCCAACCAACGAAAATATATAGGAAAGCTTTCACTGCTTTGTCTATGCCAGACTTCAGTTTGGGGTTAATGGCTGCGTTACAGATGGCTTTTGCTATATGAAGGAAAGTAAGAAAACCCTTAAGATCCTGGTATGGCTTTTTTCCAAAAGGAGGGGAACTCTCAGCTTAGCTTCCATCCTAGGCACCTAAGAAATGTTCTACCCTGTGCCAGCTGGCTGTCATTCTCATGGCACCTGCTTCCAGTTAGGGAGTACTGTAGTCTATTCTATCTCATGCATTCCCCAAAATTTGGGGGATTACAGGAAACCGAACAAGACCTGCTGTGAGCCTGTTTAGTTCAGAAGAATCCCAGCAGAATATTTTGCCTTTCAAGATGGAGAAATTTTTGCAGAGATGCATTCTGAAAACAGAATTATTTTATAGGACTTCTGACCTAAGCACCAAACATTCCTAGCTGATTTTGGAAATATGCAGATTTCTGTTAGTTTCACGAAGAAGTTAAAGCATAGCTGTATTTGTTGAGTTGTGCATAGTCATGTTTCTTTCTAAATAAGTAAAAACAAATTAGCATCACTGAAAATTTTCCCCCATTATTTTCCCTAGCTGAACTTCATTACAACCCAACTACTATAACTCCAGAAGATAATGAGGCCAAACATCCTTATTCACAAAGAATATCATCCATGGATAAGAAGCTCCACTATCCACAGACAGCAAGATTTTTTCATTGATATTAAATTTGTTTTCTTCTGATTCTCTAATGATGGTTGTTTTTTTGTGGCATGTAGAAATAAACTTTGACCTAAATAATTACTTTTAATGTACAGTTATCACTCTGCACACAGTTATAGAGCTAAACTTTCTCATGATTCAACTACTTAGGCTTCAGTGGCATGACACTACTGACCTCTTAAGAATACGGTCCCCCTGCGTTTCTTAGATTAGCTGTCATATTAAACAATGACTGGAAACTTTCTCTTCCTTGTCATTTCACTTCTCACAGTCTGTCCTCAGTCATATTTTTGAGCCTGTTAGCTGGCTATCTCTGGCATAGATGTCTAGGTTCCTCAATGACCACGTTTCCTTGTTTTGTAAAATGGACTCTGACCAACTTACACAAATTGGACTCAGCTTTCCAAGATGTTCCTGTCAATTGTATGTTTTTGTTTTCATATGTATTGGCATTTCTGCCTTAGATTTAGAACTCTAAAGAGGAGTCTATCATTTAAATATTGGAAAACATTGCCCAGTACCCTAAAATGGAATGTAGAATCAAGAAAAATTGAAATTCCTACCTGTAATGGATATCCATTATGTATGATAAATGTATCTGATTACATCTCTTGAAAAAAAAAAAAAAAAAAGCACATAAAATCCTATCATTTTAGAATTTTGGAGGTGGCAATTAAAAACTTTACTTTTATGTGAATACAGCAGGAGGCAAAGTCCATATCATAACATCACAACAGTAGAGCATTAGAGGTTGGAATGAAACTGCTTGGCATTTGCTGCTGGTATCAGCAACCACTTCTGCCTTTGTTTGTGACCTGACTGCAGCTCACACTCAATGTCTGCAGCAGTCTCTTGAATAACTGCAGCAAGAGATGGATAAGATTTGTGGTTGTAAAAGAGGAAATTTGATCACAGTAGTGGTAAGAAGAAATGCACCATCCTGGCTACTGGGAGATGTAGCTTTCCTCTCTTACTGAAGAAGGTCTTTATTTCAACAAGTGTGCTTGAATCAGTAACGTGCCTGCTTAACCAAATGCTAGTTTCAATATTGAATGCCCTTCTCTATATCATTCAAGTGAAGATTTTTTGGATGATTGCTAATATAGTAAAATACTAACTGGTACAAATGGCAGAGAAGAAAAAAAAACACGTAATGGAACGTTGTCTTAGAGCTGGTATGTACGACAGCAAATACAAAAGGTTCTTTCATTCTGTGAATAACTCCCACACAGCAATTAGTGGAAAAGATGAATATTTCAATGTACAGTAGCTACAGCCAGCCTACTTGAAATTAGACAGACCACCTTCAGATCCTTGGCTTTCTGGGAGAAATGTTAGCATTAAAAACAGCCAAACAAGTTCCACCTAGTACACACTTGTTTGTAATTTGAAAATGTTTTTAATGAGGAGAAAAAAAAAAAAAAGAAATTTGGAATGAAATACAATTCAGTATGTTGGGCACGTGAACTATAATCCTCTGCTTGTGTTCCTTATTTTCACTAGTAGCATGAATGAAAACTCTGTTCCACAGCCTGCTGCTGACCATGGTGCCTGACTCCCCTTGTGCACTGAACCTGGCTGTGCCACCACCGGAGTGTCCTGCCAGGGTAAGGACGGAGGCTATGGTGGGAGGCCTTTGGGGGAAGAGGAACTTCAGTCCTTCCCTAAACCCCATTCACATCAATTTGCCTCTGTGGTGAGATCACCAAGTCTAGGTGGATGGACAGCTTGACACTGTTTCCTTTTTTCTAATTCTTCTAATTTCTAATTTTAAGGTCAAATAACACTGGAGTAAGTGGTATAGAGAGCACATGGAACTTCTATCGTTGCAAGTCTTAAAAAGCACTTACGATGCTAAGACAAATACCTGCCAGAACTGGTAAAAGCAAGGTTGATTTTGCCTTAGGGCAAAGAATGGAGTGCAAGACTTGCTGAAAGTTCTGCTACCTCTGTTTTCTGTTACTCTGGTTTAAAATAAAATGGCATCCAAAGAGAATCAATACGGAAGCAACATGAGATTGGCCAGGTCTGCATACTGTAATTGCTTTGTATCATTCCTGATAAAATATGAAACGTACCTTGATTTTCTAAAGCTTTTGCTAAATGCCTTAACATGCTTAAATGACCAGGAGGAACAAAGCTTTGGATAAAAGTGAGACATGCTAGAATACTTCAGACTGCCTAAAAATGGATGGAAATGCTGGCAGGTCACCGTGTGGTTCCTGCTTCAGAGGTGTAGGAGTGGGAAGAAGAGCAAGCAGCATGGCATGTAGCTATGTCACTTCTCAATTGTTGCTATTGATTTTTTTTCTTCTGTCTGAAAAGCAAAATCTGGAAGTAAATTTTTAAAAACCTGTCAACATGCTTATGTGAAATGCAAAGCTCTGTTTGTTCTAGGAAGGCAGTTAGCTCACTTCCACTCTCCATCATATGCCTAATGGCTTTTCCAGCTAAACAGTATATCATTTATGTTTCAAGCATGGCATTGTTTAGGTTGTCAGCCAGAATGAAGATGTGTAATTTTCTTTGGGCTGAAATAATATCTTCCGCACTGGCACCATTACATCTGCTCTTCTCCAATGTATCTATGCTGACATTCTGTCACAGAATTGTGCATTGATGTTTTTCACAGGGAGAGGACATGCACAATGACAAGTCTAATAAAAAATTGCTATGCACTTCTGATTCACATCCTGACAATTTCAAGTGACAGGAATAGCTCCTGCAGCTCTAGCTTGGAATAGGACCTGATGGCTTGAGGAGCGTTACCAGCACGAACGAGTCCTCTGTACCCCCTTTTGATTCTATCAGTTGTCTCTGTTCACTATCAGGAAAAACAGTATCTAAAAGCTCTTTTGATTTTTTAAGTTGTTCTCAGTTACTCCTAAATTGCTTATTTTTAGCCATACATACACCAGAAAATGCATGCTCTATTTTAAACTGATGAAAGAAGGATTTCTAAAAGTGTATTTATCTGTGAAGGCAATTATTTGATGTCAGATCTCAGTGAGTTGTTAACAATGGGTTAGACAACCCAGTTGCAGGCAAAACAAATAAAAAATGATAGTAAAATCCCCACAGCCTCTGTGGTGACTCAGAAGGACAAAACCCTCCCCACTCCCATCCTGCTGCTTAGACCAGCCCCAAGCCCTCCCACCCTTTGTACCAGCTAAGCCCATGCATTCAGACCCAAGGTCTGGTAGCTCACCCACGGGGCCATAGAGGCTTTTTATCCCTTTGCATGGACTGGTGGCTAAAGCTGACACCTGTATTTACAGCACATTGATATGATATGATAGATAGATATTAAATAGTGTGACAGTTAAAGGTCAGTAATTTTGTTTTAAGTTTCCTTCTGACAGTTTATGAATCTACAGTAACGGTTAGCAATATAGGTATGTACTTACGCCCAAGATGTAAAATTCTTTCTAAATTTAGAAGGCAGTTATTAGTGGGACATAGAAAGAAATGTCATTATGGGAAAAAAAATTGAGATTGAAAATCAAAATACTGGGAAGATAATTACCTATTGCATAATACTCTGTGCTTTTAACTATCAGAAAGTATTTCACATGTAATGGCATTCTAATTGTTTTAAATTAAATGAATCATTGAATGTTTCAAGGATGCCCAAAAGAATATGCTTGCTATATTATTTCATTCCCCGACTGTTCCCTTGAGGGAAGAAATTCAAAGATATGTTTTAATGTTTACTTTTCTCTCTTTTCTGACACTGGTATTTCACTTGCCATTCTCATACTGAAGTTGGCTGAGGAAACTCTTGGAGAGTGGCTGGAATGGGATGCAAGAGTGGAGAAAACAGGATGAAAGGTATTTGGAGTCATTGATGAGTGAGTGCCTTCGAGATCTTGTCACAGGCAGACTGAGTCCCACTAACTCTTCTGCACAGTCCGGATTTAGACTTAGCAACAAAATCAGAAGATATTTTCTTAGGTTTTAACCAACAAGATGTAAGTCTTGTTGCTGTGTTACTGAAGGCTGCTTTTGACAGTTCATCTGAACTGGCCTTCCACTTCATAATGTTGCAGGATGGGATGACATTTTTTTTGCTCCTAATCCTGCTGGTAAGTCTTGAGGCATTTGGAGGTGTAACTTGGCTACTCATCTTCAGTTCCAAAAGCCAGTTCCAATCTAACATTACTCAGTCTCGGTGCCTGTACAGCTCCACCTGGTCTTCATTTAGTATCAGCTCAGCACAGGTGACAGGGGATAGAGCCAGTAATAGAACAATGCATTTTTCTCACAAATAAGTAGTCTTGACAATGAGTGGTTAGACTCTAGTATGAATGTGATACAGATGACCAAATTGTCACTAAAGTGTCCTGAAAAGATATTCTTCTTTTTAATAGCTCCAGCTATGTTTTGCCTCCATCAGTTTTTGCCAAGGACACTGGGCAATTGTAAAAATCAAAATGCAGGATAGAGAAGAGTTCCCACATACGGGTGAAAAACATCAGATTGACAGGCATGGAAACCAAGCTCCTGTATTCACAAGTGAAGAAACACAGCATGGGCAGTACCTTATGTAACCTTCCATTTCCTGATGCTTGGTAGCTCCGAAATGAATGTCTGACAAGATGGGGAGAAAATGTTCCCTCTGTTTAAGGAGGGACTCAGATGCAGCTCACGGAAATGATTCATTCCACCCAGAGCAGAGCTGGAAACAGCCTTGGATTCGCTGGTAATTTGCTCTAAACATGGACTGCTGTCTCTGACAGCAAAACTCACTCTGGGTGTGCATTCACTCTTTCCCATTTAATACTTGCCTGCCTGGGTACTAGAAAATGGACTCAGAAGTCATATGTGTCATACAACCTATGAAAAGTGTCAAGTAAAAGCTTCATTCTTACTATTGACCTGAGACATGAGACTCTTTGATCCCACATCTTGGCATTATTTGTCATGCTCACGGGAATTTCAATTTAAGGGGAAGATACTAAAGGTGCAACTCAGATGCAAGTCAGAAACAAATTGCACACTCCCAACCTGCAGTCTCTATAGCAGGTACTCCTCTCCCAACACAGTGACATGCTCAAAATGAAAAAATGAGGAGCTATGGTTTTGCAAATACTGCAGTGCTCTTCAGTCATGTGGGCACAGTTCCCTTATAAGAGGAACAGCAAGATGTGCTGTGTGCTTGTAAAGAGTATACAGAAATTAAATTCAGGTCCAAGTATAATAGAGATCAGCATGAGAGGAGAGAATGGCGGTGAAAACAAAGCAGAAGTGTGTATCTTCCTACCATTATTATTATTATTATTATTATTATTATTATTATTATTATTATTATTATTATTATTATTATTATTATTATTATTATTATTATTTGTCATTAGCATAGCCAGCTCAGAAAACGCTAGGAAGAAAAATAAATTTCAGATAATATAACTGTAGTTATAGCTGTAAACTGTGGCTTAATAGCTAGATCTGTTAAAGAACTCCAGATTAGGACTACTTGATGGAGGAGCAAAAAATCCTCCTTCTTCACCTTTATGTCAAAATAATATAAGCTAAAAAAACAAAAAAAAAAAACAAAAAAAAACTGGACAACAGGACAACACTGGACTGTTGTCCTGGAAAGAAAAGATTTACATGGAACTCAGCAGACTGCTAAGCTTCAAATAAGTTTTAAAGGAGGGGAGTAAGAGGACTGTCCGTTGTGCAGCAGAGTTCTGCTCTGTTGTGAACAGCCTAAAATAATGGGTCTGCTGGTCTCCACCGTGCTGGGAAAGGGTGTGTGATGGGCTTTGCTCTGCTGGCCCTCTGTGGCACAAATGCCAACAGCAGCTGCCCAGGGAAGCTCCCTATGTCCCACCATGTTTGCACGGTCTGTCTTCTGCCTTGGTGCTTTCCCTTCACCCCTTTCACAATCTGAGGTGCTAATCTAGTACATCATATCCATTTTTTTAGCATGGCACTTCACGGCAGCTATTTGATGGTGTACTCACAAGGCATCCAACAGCGCTCCTATTATTGAGACTGAGCATTAGGGCCTTTTTGGAGTTCTCAGGATGGTCAAGCGGCTCATCTGTAGGAGAGCTCTTTAGCAGAGAAAAACCTTCTTAAGAGAGGATGCCATGACAGAGTCTACCAAAATTCAAGACTGACTCCACCTACTAGGACAGACAAGCTGTTCGGTATCTCTCTGTTGTTAACACCCTAAGAACATAAACGTCAGTTCGCTCAGCAGAGAGACTGAAAGATACATCAGCCAGCAATAAACAGATGGCAACACTGCTGGGAAATTCAATTAAAGCAAGGGTCGAAAATGCATTTGAGATATAGAAGAAAAAATAAGACAAATAAATAGCTTTATGGAGCACTGATACAAATAATGACCTAAGAAAGTGAGTTAAAATAAGCCTAAAAAGAACAGGTTCACAAATACAGCCATAGTTCCCTGTGCATCAGTTCTGAATTCCTACCACTCTAGCTACAAAGCATTTTGACATATTTGTGTAAACAACAATCAGCTCTGTATGACCAGTGTATACTGAAACAAAAAAAAAAATGTGTTGCACACGATAAGATTTTGGCTGCTTTCTCCATACTTTGGTTTGGTGCAGAGCAAATGGTTCCAAAAGAGATTTTTCTGAGTGGGTGACACTACACAGCACATGGAAATGACTTAAGTCAGCAGTCACACTGCATTAAAACAGAAAATTTGCATGAAAAATACTGCTACATGATATACTCTTGAGTGTTTTATTTGCACTTTTTTTCAGCATGGAGTTCAGAAGGAACATTCATTTTCTGTGAAACGCAGTACTTTAAACAATAGTCAGAATTACCCAATTTGCTTTTCTCTTAACACCAGAAGACAAAGCTGTAAAATAACATTTTACAGTTGTTTACTATTTAGAATAAAGATGTCATTCTCTTCCTTTTAAGCTGGATTTTCAGATTCAAAGTCATTGGAATCTGTATTAAAAATGTGGTGTTTTTCACCTTGCCTGGTTTCTACCCATGAGACCAATGAAGAGCACACAAGAAGTGTTGAACAGAAACACTGAAATTCTACCATCACTAACAAACTGTGTATCTGATGTTTACTATCTGTCTGTCAGTTTTCCTGGATTTCCTTGGAATTTTCCTGGATTTTCCTATAGAAGATGATTCTATGTGGTTTTTCAAAATAATGTTTTTCACCTCCTGACAGTCAACTAAGAACATCTTATGTTCTATAAGGAGAGGACCTCTCTGATGAGCTAAAGTCTGCAGTAATACAAGCACTGTAGGAAGAATTGTGAGAAACAAAAGAGCTTCCTTCTGCCATATTCCACTAAGGAGGCAGAAAGTTGGGGAAAATATATTCTCTCAATAGTAAGAGAGAAACAAGTAGAATTTCATGCTGCTGTGAAGTTGGTTAGACATATGTACCGTGCCCTATTAGAGAGAGAGTGGGAAAAACGTTTTTGTGCTTCCAGGTAATGCAGGCCTCACAGTGTGAAGCGTCAGACAGAACATTCAGGTTCAGGTAGTTAAATTTAGGTTCTGTTATGAATAAACAGCACACAAAATGTCAGGAGTAAACAGAATTTTAAGCCCTTGCGCCTTTCTGGGGTTGCTTTCATCTGTGACAGATGCTAGCAACCTCAAGAATTTTAACTACAGCTTGTGAGGTCTGTCACCTTTCCTTTCATACCTGAATCATCCCCCAAGCCAAACACTGGGAGCACCTCATAACTCAAAAGTCTCCAGTCCTCTGGGTTCTCTCTTACACAGAAGGATACCAGTTTGGGTCCTCTATCTTGCTGTACAAAATCAAGGGGCAGATTAAACTGAGTTATGATCTCAAGTTGTCAGCCTAAATCTGATGGGTCTGAAAGCTCTGGGACTGCACAAGGCTGGGAATCTATGCTGCTAACTGAACTTTGCTACATCAACCAACCTCTTGTGCAAATCTAGGTAAGTAACAAGCTTCTTTCAGCTAAATTGCAGTTTTAGTCAAACACCTGATATTTAATTCAGATGTTGCCCTTGAGCATTCAACACTTGGTGGATAACAATTAGTTCCTAATGTTTGCTGATACCCCACTTCTCCTATACAGGAAATCTAAACATTTTATGTAAGTATCTGACATTAAGCTGTCACAATCTGCTACAGTTGCCGAACTCTGTATTAAATATAATGCACAGTACTACACTGGTGTGGGTGGACAACATAATCGGGCATCCTCAAAGACACCTAAATCTGTGAGCAACCTACATACTGTGCCTGTATAAAAGGACATATTATGGTTGATCGTGACAAGAACTTTCTTCTAAAAGCACTTACAAAAAATGTAATTGGAATGTTTAACCCCTACACCCTTTCTGTATCAGTGATTACTTCTTCCATCTGGCCATAGCATAGGTCTACTTGCATCACTGCCTAATAACCATGTCATAGTTGTGCTTTCAAGGCTTGGGACTGGGATTTTTCATATTTAGTACTTAGATGAGGTAATTTGAATGAAATGAGCTTGATTTGTGTGTTTATGTATGGGTATAGCTAAAGATAGTGGACTTGGCTGTAAGATGGTTTTTGTGATTGGAGCAGACTACTTTATTCACTCCAACATCGCAGCTGAAGAACAATCTGGAGGAAAAAATACTCCAGCTACTGATCTTCATTTTCAAGACATAAAACCCAGCCCTTTTACATCCTTTCCTCTTTCATTATTTACAAATAAGATTTTGACTTTCTTACTTTCAGGAAATTTAGCCCAATAGGTCACATTCCTCATACCTTAGTTTCCACTAATGTTAATCAGGGGTTCATCACAGACTACAGTTTCAGATCAGACTGTTGACTAATCTAAAGATAAGAAAGCCCATAGTAATAACACATGTGATTGAGACAGCATCATGAAAAGTTGTTTTTTTCTCTCAAAAGACTTGAATCATCAGTTGTACCATTCAAAGCCTATAAATACACGGACTATTGCAAAATAGTGGGCTTCTGTACTGCAACTGTCTGTAAGCCTGTCCAAGCTTCAGCAAACTTCTTTGTTGTCAATGGGACTGTTTCAAAGGAGAGACCTACATTTTAATGTAAGTTAATATAAGTGTTAGCAGCGTTAGCCATAAATTTCTATCTTATGTTGCCTTCAGGAACATCACTGCATTTCATTTATGGAAATACTAATTAGAATGTAGTTGATTACAGGCTTTCTCTAAGGCTTTTTTTTTTTTTTTTTAAATGAATACTATCTATATTTTGAGAATTTTTGTCTGTCATTAGGTTATACTTTACAGTTTTATGTTAAATTAGTATATTCTATGCTTACCTGTATGTTTTATGAAACTATTTCAGGTTTTAATTTTATTTCCTTTTTAGAGTATTTTGAAAAAAATATTAACAAACATTTGATAGGTACTACATGAACTGTAATAGCACAGTAAATATAATACAAGTTATTTGCCAGATACATCCAAGAAAAAAAAAAAAAAAAGAAAAAAGAAAAAAAAAACACACCATTTCTGCTACTGTCTTTAAGGAAACTCCTTTTCTCTTTTTCCTCCTCCCTCTCTGCTCCACTAGCTGAAAAGCCAATAAAAAAATTCTCCACCTCCTACACAGTTCAGAACAAGATCTGTGTGCATTTATCCTAGGCATGCTTTGAGACCCAGAAGGGGATGAAAGTAGTCAATGTGCAACGGGAATCTTAACTTCAGACACTAATCTGTACCTCTCTCTTGACCTTGCTGATATGCTGCAAGCTAATTATTAAACTTTATAATTATCTTTTTATTTTTTGGATCAATTTAAGTCCAGCCTGGGGAGAAGAAACAGTTAAAGAAATGTCTCAAGTATACTTGCATTCATCTAATCAGACTTTGTGTGCATCTACAAATGGTACAGAACTGAAATCAATCATTGATAATGAAACCACAAATGAAAAATGGACTGAAGACTCCTTTCCAGGATTAGAAATACTGTGCACAATTTATGTTACATATGCTGTGATCATTTCAGTGGGTCTCCTTGGAAATGCTATACTCATCAAAGTCTTTTTCAAGATTAAATCAATGCAGACGGTTCCAAACATCTTCATCACCAGCCTGGCATTTGGAGACCTACTGCTTTTATTAACTTGTGTGCCTGTAGATGCAACACGTTACATTGTGGATACCTGGCTCTTCGGAAGAATTGGGTGCAAGCTGCTATCTTTCATCCAGTTAACCTCAGTTGGAGTATCAGTGTTCACACTGACTGTTCTCAGTGCTGACAGGTGGGTCTGATGCAACTGATTTGCCAGGAAATACCTCAGGTGTGAAATTAGAAATGAATAAAAGAGCATAAATGATAATTTTCACAACAGTAAATGGCACATTTTAATGAACTGAAAAAAAGAATGTATCTCCCATTTATTTTAAAAATGTGTGTTAGAAAAATTGGAACAGTTCTTTTTAATAGAGTGAAGTGAGACTCATTAAGTCTTCTGACCTTTTATTAGTTTGAAGTACAGTACTTCTTTTTTTTTTTCTCCATTGCACAGAAAAGGTAAATTGCTTAAGGCAGGGAAAAGACAGTATATTGGTGCTATCTAGTGGTGCACTAAAGTAGTCAATGAAGATGAAAAATAAAACTGTGAAAAATGACTGAGTGGAAATCTTTTGTCTTACTCCTGTGCACTCAGTGAGGCTCTAAAATCTTAGAACTAAAACAAGTGGCATGTGGGATGAAGAGCCAAAAGTAAACTCAGAACAGACTTTGGGACAAACTACTTCCATGACTCTCATGACTTGAAGGTTACTGCAATACTTATGGTAGTTTTCATGTTAGTAAGTGCTTAGTGTGAGATAATGTGGCACAATTGGAATACTTTCTCTGCTTTGAGTTTACAGTTCTTATATTTTTTCCAGATATATTTTAACCCAGAGGTCCTGAAATTAAACTCAGGTTACAAATGAAGCATTGTTGAAAGGGATCAGTGCTCCCATCTGACTCTTTTCATAAGGAACTGCTGAATAACCATTTTTCAATGCACCTCCTTTCTGAATGAACAATACTACAATGAGATTCCAGACCAATCAGCGTGAGCATGGCAAGGAGCAGAAAAAGACAAAATTAGTTTTAGTACTAATAAAGAAAAAGATTTTCATCTTGGATATCAGCAGTTGTAGATTGTATATATTAGCATGTGTCCAGACTTTAAATCCCAAGTAATGCTACTGTTACTGTAATCTAAAAAAAATCAGCCAACATAAAACAAGACATACTTTGTCAGGTCAAGGGGTGCATGCAGGCTGATACCCAGACTCCACTAGTGGTAATACAAAGACAAGAAAAGACACATAGGTAGGGTAAGAACACAGTGATGTTACAACACTACACTTAAGCCTTGACACGATCTCCTGAGCAGATGTGGTTTCTGTCTACTTAATAATCTCAGTGCATTTTTCTTTTAGATCCTTGTCCAGTCTCTTCTTGAACTTGGTTAGCAATGAATTTCACTGCCTCTTTCTTTCTTTTTTTGTCGGTGTTTTGATTTTTGTTTTGTTTTGTTTTGACATGGTTTCATTTGATGGCTCTGGCTCTTGTGCTGGAAGACTTAATAATCCCTATCCATACTCTCCAGGCTGCTCATGTTATATTCCATCCTTAGTATGTTTTTTTGAGATGCATGCAGGGCAGTACATGGTATTCATGAGTTGCTTTAACCAGAGATAGATAATTGCACAATCTCTCTTTTCAGTCCTTTGCTTTCCTAATAATTCCTAACATTTTGCATTTTATTTGTTACTAATGCTGAATATTAAGATGATGTTTTCATTGAAATATTTATCACAATTTCAAGATTGTGGTCGTGCATTAAGTCAATTCAGCATCCATCATTGAGACACTTGTTTCTGTATTTGATTCTTCATAGTAGCTGTTATATAAATACTACATAAGATGTTTTCACAGGATAACTATATAGCAAACTTACTCAGACAGTTCAGAACATAAGTCATGTGCACAATCATGTTTAAGTACACTAGAAGAGCTTGAGGTCAATAAAAATTGTGTTTATTTGATAAACAACAATCCAGACTTCAGTTTTCAGTTTAAACTTGACTAGAGGAGAAAGAGAAGAGCAGATCCTCAGCTTGTGCAAAATATTACACCTAAACTGTCTTGTTCTCTGGATCCTTTTTCACTATGTTTCCTTTCATACCAGTCTTGTGCGCCCCTGGAAAGACCTCTTCTCTTCACATTGTTAAGTGTCCCTGGTGTTTAGAGAGCAGGGTATTTTGATTTGTGTGTCTTACCCACCTTTGTGGGAGCTGCTTCCTTTTCCATGTCCCCTTTCCACAGAGATTTTGACTCATCCATAGATTTGTCCAGATTTTCTCATATGTTTCACTCAGTCCGGATGCAGCAGAATCACAGCCATGAATCAACAGCAGTGTTAGCTCATACTTTATGAATGTGAATGAACACCTGAGCATTAGTTTGAGTAAGATCACTGCACTCAGCTAGGATCTTAGGAACAAGGAGGAAAGTAAGAGTGCACATAGATTGTTTCAAGTGTTTATAAGCCTGTTAACTTAATTCATACCTTTACTTCATACCTTTACCAGTTTTGCAACTAACTCTCTCATTTATCTTTCTGTGCACCTCCACAAAACTAGGAGAGTTTAGTGATTCTAATCCAAACAGTAGAAAGTGCCTTTAAGCTTTAAGGAAGGCTTCAAGCACAAGTCAGGCCAGCCAATTCATCAAAACAATACATGCTTGAAATTAACTTTTGCATTTTCATCTTAATTATAATGAACTAGTGTATGTTTCATTTACAAGATGATTCTTCAAAATTGAGTTTAGTGCAAATAGGGATGGCTTTATCCTCAGAAAGTTTACATAATCAGTGCTTGCTCTACTACTGTATTTACTCTGACAGTGGTGTTGGTTGCTTTTAGGTACAGAGCTATTGTTAAGCCCTTGGAACTGCAGACCTCAGATGCACTCCTGAAGACCTGCTGTAAAGCTGGCTCTGTCTGGATTGTCTCCATGATACTTGCTATTCCAGAGGCCGTTTTTTCAGATCTGTATTCTTTCAGCAATCCTGAGAAAAATGTAACTTTTGAGGCATGTGCCCCCTATCCTGTATCTGAGAAGATACTGCAGGAAGCTCACTCCCTGGTTTGCTTCTTAGTGTTCTACATTGTGCCATTAGCTGTCATTTCTGTCTATTATTTTCTCATTGCCAGAACTTTATATAAAAGTACATTCAACATGCCAGCAGAAGAACACGGTCATGCCCGTAAGCAGGTAAGTTACGATCAAGGACTAAAGTGTCCAATTTTCCATAATCTATCAAGCTGATTCAAGTCTTCATTCTTGAGTGCAAAACCTTCTCCTAATAATATGCACAAACAGATGAATAAAATTCTCCATAAACTCAGGGCACATTAGCAATCCAAATGCAGCTGTACACTTACGCATATACTTATGTCTCATCAACTTAATTGTGAGTGTACATGCTTTCCTAAAGAGAAACTTTTTTTTTTTTTTTCCCCTAAAAGTTTGCTTTGCTTTATTATGACCCTATGAAACTCAGGAGTTATGGAGTAGAATTCTAAACAGTAAGACCTCATCCATGTTATCTGACTTGTACTTACTTATAAATCCTAATCTAGCTGAGATTCCCATGTGATTTATAATAGAAGGGGAATGTGCTTTTCATTGGAAATACTTTTTTAAACAAACAGAGTTTGATTTATTTGATTTATTTATTTTTTTTCTTTGCCAATTTGTTTATTTATTTATTTATTTGTCACTAATGCGTTTAGACCTTTAGACTCCTTTGAAAATCAGCACCAAGTACATGAAAGTGTTACTAATTGCTATTAATACCAGGTATGCATTATTTTCTTGTAGATTGAATCCCGCAAGAGAGTTGCAAAAACAGTTCTGGTACTTGTTGCTTTGTTTGCCTTTTGCTGGTTGCCTAACCACATCCTCTACCTATACCGCTCCTTTACATACCATTCTTCTGTAGATGCTTCCACCTTTCATCTGATAGCTACTATTTTTTCCCGTGCGTTGGCCTTCAGCAATTCTTGTGTCAATCCTTTTGCTCTTTATTGGCTGAGTAAAAGTTTCCGGCAACATTTTAAAAAGCAAGTCTCATGCTGCAAGGCAAAACTTCGTACAAAGCCTCCCAGTGCTACCCAAAGTAATTCACCAACCAGAGCCCTGTCAATCACAGGCAGCACACATGGCTCAGAAATCAGTGTTACACTGCTAACAGATTACAGTATCACAAAAGAAGAGGAAAGTGTTTAGTCCATCTGTGATGAAGAATGACAGAAACTGACCAATAGCAGTTGAGTCACTACCGTCTGCATCATGGAGAGATGCCATGCCCTGCCCTGCCTCTGAAAGGATTTTCACCAGGAGTTCCTCATTTTTTAAAGCATACAACAAAGAAATCAAAGTGTGCGGCAGACGAAGATAAAGCAGCTGAAATTTTCAGCATAGGCTCAAAGGAGTTGGTCATTTGCCCAAGCATCAACACATGCCATTAGTGGAGATCCTTGTGTTGAGCAGGACTGGAGCCAGCAAAGTTGCTGTGAGAATTGGCTGTGGGGATTGTTTCGCTCTTGGTGACTTGAGACTGGGATCTCCCTTCTGTCAAGCACTTCCATCTAAAGCAAGCAAGTAAAACCATGCATCTTGATAAAACCATCAATCTGACAGGTTTTTATTTCGTTTCTTGTCCCAGATGTTGAAAATCAGTAAATGCATTGGAAAGCAAGTTAAAAAAAATGCTAAAGTTTGTAGTTTGGTGTAGTAAAAAAGAAAAGCATTATGAGCCAGATCAATGCTATGCTTTGCTCTGCCAGTGACTTTGAAATTTTGGGTATGAGCTGATTGCAGTTTAAAGGGATGGCCTTCTCACATCCCAAGAAGGTCAAGGGAACCAGCAGGCGATCATCTCTCCTAAGCTGTGATAATCGTCTTTAGCCACATTTGTAAAGTTCTTTGTGATCTATAGATACTACTCAAATGAGCAGAATTATTCATTGTTATAATGATTTTACATCATGAAATTGGTATGGATCTTTATGAGAGCTGTAGTTTGGATTTGCAGTGCACTTTTGAAGCAAACTGCTCAGACAACCCTATCTGCCTTACTTTGGTCTGCCTCCCAGAGTGCACAACCTGCCTTTCTTTCAGATAAAACTGTGTTCAGTCCATGGAACCAGACTGGAGCTGGAGTGAAGTAGAGCCCCCTAAATTGTACGGGGTGGGTGTCAGGCTAACCATTTCCCTATACAGATTCACTGCACCTGTAATGTGTTGCTTGATAAAATGTGTTGCATTTCTAAATCATCTGCACATTTACAAGCATGCTGGAGGAGATGTATTTTTCTATTGTACCAGCCTTCTATTTTTGAGTTATTCAAGTAACATCTCTTTTTCATATTATGATAGACTGTCTTTATGAGATTGGCCTTTTAATCTCAAATCCACTGATTTTAATGACTCTGCATGTGTAAACAAGTCAGCTATAGCCTATCATGGGCAGCCTGTTTATGCCTAAAAAGCAAAGCAGCACTGCTGGCGGGGACTGTCTTCCTACCAGGAAACAGAAGAAGCAAATATTCCAGCCCCATATTACCAAAATGTTGAATGAAACCTATTTTTATTAGGCTTGTGTACATTGAACCAAAATTTTGTTCTGTGGGAGTTGGTGTTAAAAATCCACAATAGATTTTTTATTGCTTAAATAAGGAACTTCTTTCTCAAAAAAGAAGTTGTGCATTGAATTATTGAAGAGAGGTTGCAATATATGAATTATACAAACCACTGCTGTAAGTCACAGAAGTTTGAATTTTATCTCTTATTTGAAAGGCTAACTAACCCTTGAAGACATAACACTCCTCCAGTTGCACAGAGCCCTTAACAACACATGGATGGAAATCCATCCATCCGTGCACTGTTATTTGAGTTCATTATAAGATGCAGGAAATCTATTCGCAGTCTCTCTCTTCTGACTGTCCTAATCAGAATAATAAAACTAATCTACAAATCCCAAAGGCATTGGAATACAACCTCTGTAGTCATCTTAAACCAGTTTAATGATAGCCCATTTTAATCCCATCAGGCCTGGCTTTATTGTACTACGCTCTTCACATTATTTGCTGCAAGACTGTAAGCACTAATTTTCAAATGGTTTCTCCATTTTATTGTACCAATTGTATACCAGGATAGGATCATTGAAGTAAATAGAAATATAACAGCACAGAAATGCAATTTATGGCAAAGCAGACTCCAGAGACCTCATCTTACTCTCTTTGTCTGAACAGAACACATTCCCTGGTACTGAGCAATGTACAAAAAGAACACATTACACTGATATTTTCCCCTTCTCATTCTCTTTAATGGAGCTGAAGGTTGAGACTGAAATGGGCAAATAATCCTACACACTTAAGACCCTACTTTTCTTTTCCTAGATCTTACTATAGGGAATTCTAAATAAAAGAAAGATCAACAAACATTATAGTCCCTTACAATACTCTCTATTTTAGTTTATTGAAACTTTTAGAAAATAAATATGCCACGTTTCTGGACTTCATAATTTGTCTCTGCTGGAGGGCATATTTTTCATTACGAAGTCCTTGGCGATACCTCACAGTGACCCTTAAAAATCAGTTTCCTAATTCACCATTTTCTTTGCTTTGCATGCAGCTACTCTTTTCTTGTGTAACTACTCCTCCAACTGGATGGTTTATCAATTGCTAATATATTGTATTAGAAATGTGATGTTTTTGCTATATGCTACACATATTTTGGTTAAAGACTGGCAATATTTCAAGTCATAATTTAACTATCCTATGTTAATAATTCTATATTTTCAAATCTTCATGAAATGTTGAATTGGAGTGATATATTGGTCAATATTTATTTTTATCTAAATGATCTGATGTTACTCATTCCATCAATTCGTCCAATATAACTATCCATAAAATATCTCCATGTTACCACAACTGGATTTAGGAGAAAGGAATCGTTTCTTTCGGTACCTTTTCTGAGTGTTAAAAACAGTTCTTTCAGCCCTAGGTAATATACATGTAATTCTATATGTGAATAATGTGTGTTTACAGAAATATTGAATGTCATTTAGCAAACAATTGGCATGAGGAATTAGGGTTTTACTATTCATATCCACAATGAAAGACTATGTAGAAGAAAGGTACAAAATACTGAAAGACAAGACTCTATCAAAGGACTTGTTCATGTGGAATCTTATTGGGTAAGTAAATACTATTTTTAAGATGTGCCTTTTTATAATTTGTTTTGTGAATATGTTCACGCTGCCAGCTTTAATAGATTTAGATGTAACAAATAATGTTTGAGTCAGTAACAGGTTCAGTATGGGTGCTCTGATTTGCACTCTCAGTATAAGATACTTGTTTAGTTTCAAAAAAAATATTTTCCACATAAAATTAATAAAATCATGTCAAAGCATGGATATGGTGTAACAGGCTGCATCTCCAGCAAATGGCACAGAATGACATTAAAATCAGTTTGTGAAACTATAGCCATTTTAAAGCCCACCCTCTTGTTTCCATAGAAAGCATTGTTTTATTTTACATAGTTAAATATGGTCTGCCTGCTGATGGTCATGTGTTTCTGCTAAGAATATTGCAATTAAAGAATAAGCTAAAGTTACACACAGCTACACCACTTGTACATTTCAATCAGTGGTACTTAGAATTTAAAAAAATATACAGGCTGTGCTGCAAACAATGCCCTCTGTGAAAGGCTGACTGTTCTGTGGAATTTCCATTGTCAACATAGGAAAGATGTTTTAGTTTTTAGCACATCTGGATCCAGTCCTGCCATTTTTCACGCAGTTAAGACACCACTTCACTCTCACTAGCATGTGTGTGTACCAGCTAAGGCTCTAGCCCCACAGAAAGCACAGAAAGAGTAATAACCTTTCTGTAATTAATCAGTATTTACTGCCTCCTTGATTTAACGTAACAAAGAATCTTCTTAAGAAAAAAAGTGTTAAATGTTTACCTGATCAGCATCAGCTAGTGAATTGCTGGTTCTGCTTTAATAGAAATCAAAACACTTTATTATGCCAAGATTTTGTACTTTTAGTAGGTGGTATCTCCAGAACAACAATCAGCTCTGATGAATCAAGATTTCCTTTTATCACTCAGAGAAGTCAGACACAGATACAAAATCATCATTACCTAACATGCTAATGCCTCCTTTTACTGTTTGCTTTGAGATATTTTGTCATTTAAAATGCTGTTTCCTGACAGTTCAGGCTGATCTGAGCTGTGATGTTCCAGCTCTTAGCCACATCCCCAGAACCTGCAGCTCATCTTTCCACTGCTGCAGCAGCTGTGTTTGTGCAGCCATGAATTCAATTGTTTCAAGGACATGATTGAGATGAATGCTGTCTCAACCAAAAAAAGTTACTGGTTTTCAGCTGAATTAGCTCCCTGAGCTGGATCACTGTGCAGTCTTTACTGAAGAGGAAGAGAACAGATGGTGGTGACAAGGTAGGAAGCTACTGGATGTCAGCTGTTCCTCAGTAGCTGCCTTCATGCATGCTGTTATCTGTGGGAAGTGCGAAGGAATTTGAGGTAGTTTGTCCTCATATCTGCAGTAAAAGTGTACAGATTAGATTTACCGTGCAGGAACTGATGTGTGGCAGCTTGTTAACCCTGCTGCATGCAACCATGCTCTCACTTCCATCAGATGGCGGGGATTAAACTTTAATGTCTTACTCCCCAGGACAGTGCCCTAATGACTTATTTTAGGCAGGTTAAAACACTCCCCGCTCCTCCCATCACAGCAATATCATTCTACAAAACATTTGTTGCACTGGAAAGTAAGAGAAAGAATTTGACTTTGTTAACTGTTAAGCACTCAACTGGGGGTCAAAGAGAGCTCTGTACTAGCTCTCTGAATTATTGGTCCAATGACCAACTAGATGATTGGTCCGAGGACATCTGATTCACTGTTCATTAAAGTAAAATGCAAAACACTATGGTGAGCACAGAGAACACTGTGAAATGTAGTGGACACTGTGTCCACACAGTGCTCACTACATTTAGTCAGGTTATAAATGTAAAAAAATGCCAGAATCAAACGAGCAGTTTAAGACTTATGTTGTATAGCTCTTACAAGATTTAATGCTATAATTATCTTACTCTCAAACATATATCCAATTCAAATCCCATAAATGCTTAGAACAATTAGACTTGGCCTCCCTGCATTTTACCATCTAACAATGGAAATTGAGGGAGTGGCCATCAAACCTCAGTAGCTAATTCATTGATTATTTTTTTTCCCCTCAAACATCAGTTTAGGCTATTCTGAGTTTACTAGTGTCAGCAACATATCAAGGACAACAATTTTTCTAACCTACAGTTAGATATACTTTACTTTTCAAATATGCACAGTTTATGTGAAGCCAAAAGGAGGCAGATTTAGATTAGATGCAAGGAAGAATTTCTTTACTATAAGGGTGGTGAGGCACTGGTACAGGCTGCCCCAAGAAGCTGTGGATGCCTCCTCCTTGGAAGTGTTCAAGGCCAGGGTGGATGGGGCTTTGGGCAACCTGGTGTGGTGGGAGGTGTCCCTGCCCATGGAAGGGGGTTGGAATTAGGTGATCTTTAATCCCTCCAACTTAAACCATTCTGTGATTCTATGTTAAGCCTCACATGCACCCCACCAAAATGAGCTATTTGAGAGCTATTAAGAGTTTCCTGAGCTGTCAGCTGGTAAGTGAACATGAAACAATCTTTTGACAACTATTGGAATAGCCCTGCCAAGAGAAAATTCTTGAAGCATGAAAGATGTTGTTAACTAGGCTGCGTGTTCTTTGTGTAACAGCCAAAGGTTACTAAAAGTCTATATTTATATCCTTAGCAATTTTATCTGACGGTCTGTTGACCAGACAGCTAGCTGATACTGGTCTTCTCTCCCTACAGAGCTTCACAAGCTCAGGACTGCGTCTTTGATTTTATTATCGTTCCAGTCTATATGACAGCAAAGATATATTTGTCCTTGGATCGCTTATTTCCAGAAAGCTTCTGTAGAGAATATCATTTTCATTTCTGAGTGCACCGATTGCTTTGCCACTAAAGCCACCTGGCAACCTGCCCCTGCCATCCCTGGTGGAGCTGTTATATTTCTGTTTAAAACACCTGCACTGTTTTAATACCTACATTTTATAGCTCGGTGTTAAACTTTGCATACTGACACGTAAATAGTGTGCCTCTTCCTACTCTAAATAAAAATACTTTTGAATACACCCTTTACCACGTTAAATTTGCTATGGACGCAGATCTATCCAGACTGCAGTGTGAAAGCCACTAGATGGCACCAAGTAAGGCTCTTTTAAACGAACTGATTCAAGATTTTTTTTTTTTATTAAAAATATTTAACCGCCTACACCGGCGGGTGCCTAATTACGACCTTTATTAATTCAAACGTATTTAAAAATCCGAAGATAAGCTCGATGCCTTGCCAGAACCCTCTCAGAAGGCAGCGGGGGGGGGCTCTGGAAGGCGTCGGGCTGCCCCCCTGTGCCAGGGTTGGGGCAGGAGCCGATGTTTTGACATTTTCCACGCCGTTTCGGCGTCATCTCCCCCCGAAATGTGTTCTGTGTTTGCTTGCAGCACGACATGAACAGGGACTCAGTGACAGAACGGCCGCAGGGGGGCTGCTCGGCTCCCTGAGGCACAGGCGGGCTGCGAGGCCCGGCACCCGCCCCCCCGCGGGCTTTTGTTCCTCCGGGTGAGTGAACGGGCACCGCCTCAGGAGGCAGGGCAGGGCAGGGCACTGCGCGGCGCCCTCAACCAGGAAGCACCCCGCCGCCCCATTCCCTCCTCCCGATTGGCTGCGCCTCCCTCACGTGACCGGCCAGCCCGCTCCTCACTGGCTGAGGCGGGGCGGGCGGGGAGGTCGCTTCCGCTTCTGCGCTGCGCGGTACCTCAGGCCGCTCGGTCGGCGGCGGCGGCGGGCCTCTGCCGGTGCGCGCCTCCCCCCTCACGCCTCCTCCGTGCCCCCCCGGTCCCGTCGCGGTTCAGGATGAGCGGCGAGGACGGCAACGAGGAGTTCTACCGGCAGCTGCAGCTCCAGCAGCAGTACGACGCCGAGCGCGGCGGCGGCGAGGGAGAGGGCGAGGGCGAGGCCGCCCCCGACCCCTTCACCTACGTGGACCCGGCCGACGGCGCGGCCTACGAGTGGGACCGCGAGAAGAAGGCCTGGTTCCCCAAGGTGCTGCGGGCCGGGCGGGCACGGCACGGGCAGGGGGCGGGGAGGGCACGGAGAGGGCCCGGAGAGGGCCCGGAGAGCTGGGGGGAGTGCCTGGCTCGTGTGCCCTGCGCTCCCAACCACCTCTTGCCACCCTTTCTTGAGGTTTTGTGCGTCGAAATGCAGTGTACGTGAGGTGCAGGTGGGAAACGCTCGTTTGGCGGTGTTTCCTTCGAGTATTTTAAATAGAAAAGGTGAAACCGATGCCGCCTCTCACCAGCTTCACGTGGTGAACCAGCCTGATGATCTGCAAGTAAATACTCGTGTTACCATACAGCAGTGAGGGGCTGCTACTTCGTTTACAGCTATGAAGGTGCTTTACACCATCTATCAGGGAAATCTGTTGTGCCAATTCGCGTTTGTGACAGTGCATTCACTGCAGTTCAGAGAATCTGAGTGAGAATGAAGCCAGGTTTGTATCTTGTAGCCCTAGTAAGGTGTCCGTGCAGCAGATGGCTCACAGAGGGTTAAAACCATGTGCAAAATCCAGACTCACAACGCAGAACAGCAGAGAACTGAATATTCCTGGCTCGCTGTGGGTTGCTGTATCCAGTAAACACAGAAACTTTTTAAAAAAAACTGTTCTTCCATTCCCAGTGTTCCTTCCTGTTCAAAAATTTGGAAATGTTCAAATACATAATAAAAGTGATTGTAACTTTGTCTATTGACTTTTCTTTCAAAAGTACTGTATCAATAGATGCCACCGTTTTATAGCCCTTTATACACAGAACAAAATCACACGTTGAATTCATCTGCTTTCCTTGCTTACTAAGGAAAAACACGTGGGATTTTCTTCTGTAAGCCTGGAGTATCTGTGTTTCATTTGGTTAATTGATTCCTTTCCACTTCAGAGTAATTAGTAGTTAATTATATGCTAGCATGTCCTGAAGTATTGTGTTTCCTTTCCTATAAGGTTGAGTGAACCAAACTGTACAACAGTGGGTACGGAGATAAATTTTACTACTTGTCCATGATGTCTGCCACCAGAACTAGTTTGAAGTCCTGAGCAAGGAACTCTGTGGGTACTTGTTTTCCATGCAAGCGTGGAGTCACTTAAATTCCAGTAAAAGCCCTTATGCTTGCCTGCATTCCTTAATGCTTGTACAGAGGTGTTTAAAAAATTATGTAGTTGTAATGGTAGAAATGGCGCTCTGATCACATATATTGGAAGTAAAGTCTTTGATGTTGACTGGTAGAATTTGACAGTCCGTAGTAGGTCATATGCTAAGAATAAATTTAACTTTACATAATAAAAGGGTTCATGTGAAGTTGAAAATGATATTGTTAGAGAGCGGTGGCTAGTTATAGGAGGTTTAATCACAGAGTTACTCGTTTTTGTCAGAGAACCTAATGACAATACTGTTCACCAGAAAGTGTAGAAGCTTTTTAATTCTCTTGATTTCATTAACTGTGAAACTGTGGACTCGCTAAGATTGCTAGTGTCAAACATACTAAATGTTATTGGATCTCAGAGCTTTTTTTCCTCCAGAGTGTGTTTTATTCTTCATTACTTTTGGCGTTAACGTCATGCCATATCTGTAAGAGCAGCCACTTATGGTCCATGGCAAGCCTGTCTCTGTCAACTCTGCATAGCTGATTTGATTTGTCAAAAATAGAAGTTTAGAGTTGAAATATTGAGCTTCAAATCACCGTGGAAGGTATGAGAGCATCATGGTCTCTTGCTACTGTCCATTGTGTCATTCTTACAATAGCATACTGGAATGGAGTTTGTTCCCTTTTGAATGCAGATAAAGCACGTGCAGCACAGGTCAAAGCTTAAGACTAAGCTTTGGGAAAGAATAATTTCAATGTGTGTAACTTAAGAAAGCACTTTCTTGTGCAGTGATGGTAGTAAAATCAGCTACGATATGTTATCGTTTTGCAAGTTACTGTTAGTATCTAGTACTAAAATGTACTTGGCTGACAGCACTGGGTGCAATTTGTAGTTTGTTTTCAGTCTCTAAAGATAGAAATTAGCTAATCTCACCTTTTATCCAAATATTGTCTCTCTCCAGAGAAGACCAAGCTAATTGTTCATAGAATAAAAAGTAAAACATATAGAATGTATTAGTTGAATATAAAGTACAATGTGCAGCCATAAACAACGTGTTAATATCACTGTTCAAGTGCAATATTTATTGTCTATCACCACAAATATATTTCATCTCTGAAAATGTTTCTGTGAAAAGGCAGATGCCTACAAGTGTCCGTCATTCATCATCTGTGGATAAATTGTTGGCTTACCTTCAGTGTCACTTTATCTCTTCAGCGTGGTCAGGAGCTCTTCATTTCTGACCTTCAGGCGGTTCTCATTTAAATTGAAAGCAGAAAGCTTTGCATGATAAAAAGGCAGAACTTGTGAAATGTTTGTTTAAAAACTTCATGTACTGTGTGAAATTAATATGTTAGTTGAGGTCAGGAAATAATTTTTGCTGTCCATATGGCTTTTTACAAAGTTCTTTTAAAAAAGTTTTAAAGTACTGTTATTTTCTATGGTGCTGTATTAGAAAATGACCATCATTAATTAAGGTCATTTGCAGAACATTAACACTAACACACCAGTCTGGATTTGTAGTTCTTCGAACCTTTGTTTTAATTTTCCCAATTTCTTTTTCAGATAACGGAAGATTTTCTGGCAACGTATCATGCTAACTATGGCTTCCATGCAGATGACACGGACAGTTCATCTGCTTCTGGCACAGCAACTGACAGCAAGCTACCAGTAAGTTCTAAGACATCAGATACACAACCATCGGCAAATGAGAAAGGACCAAAACAAACAGATCCAAAGCAAAAATCAGAAAAACGGAAGCTTGAGCCAGGTAAGTGATTGTTTCTTTCCATGTAGGCCTCAATCTGCGTAGTACCAAGTGGAAACTGTCAGTTGTTCAGTGTTACCATGAACAGTAAAGGCATATATCGTTCTGCAAACTTCCAAAACAAATTTTAAATTGTGTGATATTTCATAGGCATCTTTCTAAGACTGTATACGAGGTGGAAAATAAGCAAATTCAAGCATGGTCAGAGGTTTTCCTGTGAATAAGCAAAAACTTCTTAGAAATCTGATGGAATGTGAACATCAGAAGTGCATTGGTGTGTGCTCCCATGTTTAATATATTGATGTAACTGGATTAAAATTCTATTTTTTAGGATGGTTTCATGTTGAAGAGGACAGAAACACAAATGTTTATGTGACCGGTAAGTAACAGCATTTATTTACCTACTTTGACCTAAAAGTGGCAAAAGAGAATTGGACTTGTCTCACTGACTTCTAATATTACATTTTTAGTCTGCCATTTGCAAACTATTTAACGTTGTTTCTGTCCACATAACATCTTTGTGACCTTTATAACTGCATATGTAGAAAAGTAACCTAAAGGACATTCTCCAATCCTTGCAAACTTGTAAGGAATAGGTTAAAGAGAACAAGTTTATAGTTGACACGCTTTGTTTTGTATGCATCACTTGCAATTATCAGTCGCAAAATTACTGAATTTGTGGGTAGAGAAAACGGTTGTTCATAAGGCTTTTTCTATGTTGCTTAGAGGTGTAGTGGGACTTAAAACTTGGTCAGGATAGCAGCATTCATGTAGATCGCTGTGAGCACTTGGAAGGTTGGTATTATCTGTAACAGGAATACTCTAGGTCTGTATATTGGGGAGCACAACAATATCACTATGTTAAACCTATTTAGAAGTAAAAATGTTCTCAAAATATTGGTATGAAGTAATATTTAAAAGGTAATAACAAAAAGTTCCAAGGGCTGTGATTTATTATTTTATATGTAGACATTTTCCAAGTCTCCTATCTTTCATTTTAAGAAACACTGGTTTTTCTGCTCTAGTGAGATACGAAAAAAAATAATAATAATTGAACCAACTAAACATACTTAACCTTCTGTTTTAACATACTTTGTAGGTTTACCACCAGACATTACAAAAGATGAATTTGTACAAGTCATGTCAAAATGTGGTATCATTATGCGAGATCCTCAGACAGAAGAACACAAAATCAAACTTTACAAAGATAAGGAAGGAAATCTCAAAGGAGACGGCCTGTGTTGCTATCTAAAGGTCAGTGGTGCAATGAAATGGGGTATTCCTTTCTGGTAAAGATCCTTTTGGCCACTGCCTCAGAATCATGTTAAGAAGATTCTTAATGTATCTGAAGTATAGCTCAGAACATGGGTGTCTGTTTTAAGCAGGTATGTGGGCAGTTCTGGAATCACTGTCTGTGTACCTCATTTGTTTTTCCTTTACCCAGTCCCCCCCCTACTGAAAATATCCATTAATACCTGCTGAAGATGTCTAAAAAGGTTCCTATCTTAGGTGCCAGCAATTATGGTGTGGAATGGGAGACCTCTTCACATTTTACTTAGGAAAAAAAATACACTTCTGTGTGGCCAAAAACATAGAAATAATGAGATGGAAAGGAGCATATACTGTAGCTGTGTGTTCATAGCTTTTAATTGAGACCTGCTTTAAGTTCAGACTTTGATTTTAGAACTGTTCTTGTTCTCAATAAAACAGATAAATCTGGTTAATCTATAAAAGTTAGTGTTCCAGTAGTATTTCCTTCGTGTGTTTCACTTGTGGATCATTTGGCAAGTTAGTGTACACTAGTGCAATCTGCTTTAACTCTGCATGAAGCAACGGGTAGTACTAACTCAGCTGTCTTGCATTCTATATTCTGGCTATAATTTTAGAAGTTAGGGCTGCTTAGCGCACAAGTATAAAGACAGTCTCCCCTCTGAAGAACTTCTTGGAAAAATTTTTAAATGGCTTAAGAGTGTTAACTGTCTGCTGTTGTAGGAGAAAACAGAAAATAAATCAACCATCTGATTTTTTTTTATTTTATTCCTTTAAGTTCACCAGCTTGTGCATTGCAGACTAGTTCTTATGATCAACTTGGTTGAAATGTAAGCAATTGCTTTTGGGAGCATTAATCTGCTAAAACAATGGTAAAGAAATACTGGTTTTATTTTGATAGTAATAAAAGAACCACATGGCCAACTGTGTGTGTTTCTGTGAAGTTTTTTTAGTTGAGACTCAGAGGAGATCGAGCCTTATGGCTGGGAAGTGTCAGGGAATTAATTTGTAGCAGAATAATAATTAAATCTTACTGGAATAATTTGACTGCGCTGTTGTTTTTTTTTTTGTTTTTGTTTTTCTGTTTTTTAAAGGTTGTGCTCTGTTTTGTCTTCACACAGAGAGAATCAGTTCAACTTGCTTTGAGACTTCTGGATGAGGCAGAAGTTAGAGGCTATAAATTGCATGTTGAAGTTGCAAAGTTCCAACTGAAGGGGGAGTATGATGCAAGCAAAAAGAAGAAGAAATGTAAAGACTACAAGAAGAAATTGTCTCAACAGCAAAAGTTTGTATTTTTTTTTCTTTCAGTAGAATATTGCTTGAATTCTAAGTGCTATTAGTAAGATGTTGCTTCTAGTTGAAATTCTAAGAGTTGCACAAAAGCCAGAGTCTGAGAGAGAAATAGTGGAAATAATACACGTTTGGAGGGGAGGAGCTTCTAAGTTAACTGTTGACATAATGAACTTCTTCACAACTGCCAAATTAAGAATCTTCACTCCCTATGTAATATTCTTGCAGTTAGAGAAGAAAATATTACAACTTGAGGGAGTTAAGACTTTTTCCCCCATTGTGTGAGAATGCCTGAATTCTGTCATATTTAAGTTTACTTGCATAAGGTGGTAACGCCCTAGGTGTCTATGTACTGTTTGTACCATACTTTACTTTCTACAAATGGCAAGGGATGCTGTCTTTCTTAGGAGCAAATATCAAAATATCTCTGTAGATTTCCCCAGACATCTGACTTTTGGTATGTGATATTTTGTTGTGTTTTTTAAATTATATATGCATATATTGTTTTTAACTTTTAATAATTGATTTTTTGCATTTTGGAGGAAGATGAAGATTAAAAAGAAGAAAAAGTTTGTATAGGACTATCATTTTAATGAAAGCAACATTCCACTCAACGTTTTAAATAATAATGCAGATATACTTTGCCGTAGCTAAAGAGATCAAAGTCTAAGAGTTAAAATAGCTTGAAATGTATCTGCCTCAAAGATACACTGCTAGTTCTTTTTTTAAGAAGTCTTTAGTGTGGAGGGGGGTAAAGTGTGAAAATAATGGAATTGCATTTGACATCAATTTGTGTGAATAAGAAATTGTGCTTTTCTCTAAGTCATTTAGCTGTTTTCAACCTGTCTTATACAAATTGACTTCAGTTGGTGTTCCTTTTGAGTTGAAGAGCATAATTTACTTTCAAACTACCTTGATGGGGAATCCAGGTTTTCTTCAACTGAAGTAGCAGATACAAAGAGGAGTTTAAACAAGATTTTTTTTCCCTTAAATCTAAGATTTTGAGATTTAGAAGTGTAAATGAATTTGTCCCTTTTTATTTTGTTACAGGATATGAAGTAGACTTCTCTCCAAGAAGTATCATTTTTATGAGACAGCAAAGTCCTAGGACAGATAACCTGAATTGCGTTGCTAGTTTGTGGCAGTGGCTCTGTACACTGTGATTGTAGCAATCTTTGTAAGACCCAAGGTGTTCTTGCGTGTTTGTATAAACATAAGCAGTAAAATTTTACCAAAGGGAACAGTGGATTTCCTTTTACAAAATAAATCTTCATTTAGAAGGGTTATTAGAATGTTGACACTTATTGTATTTGGCAGCAGCTGGTTAATCTAAATTGATGAGGGAGGAATTGAAACTTGGAAGATTTTTCACTGTTTAGAAAAATGCTTCAATTGTTAAAGTAGCTTTTATTTCTGTGAGCGTTTAAGTACTTGAAAACCTCAACTACTTTGTAGTAGAAATGTTAATTTTATTTTGATTGCATTTTTAAGAGTAATTTAAATCTGTCAAAATGTGTTTTAGTTGATGTATTGCAAGAAATAAAAAATTAATGATTTTTTTTCAACAAATACTTGTAGAAACAGAAGAGAGCCGCAACAATATCTTCTTACTGTTGCTTCATTTCATTAGACAGCTGGATTGGAGGCCTGAGAAGAAAGATGGTGCAGCTCGAATGCGACATGAACGCATCGTTATTATCAGGAATATGTTTCACCCAAAGGACTTTGAGGTAGGAAGATGCAATTTGCTACTATAGATTATATGCTATTATAGGTAACATCGAACTTCCTGCCAAGAGTCCAGAGTAACTCTTAAAGTGGAGAAGCTAGCACAAAATAACCTTAATAAGTAGTTTATTTTGAATAAATTTACTCAAGTGAGGGCTGTCAACTCCATGTAGCTTTGAAAATACAGCGTAACACTTGATATGTGAACTCCTAATAGATTGGCAGATGTATTCCATTGCTGGTTAAGCAAAGAATGTTTAATGTGTGATTGCATTGCAGGAGGATCCCTTAGTGCTAAATGAGATCAGAGAAGATCTACGGACAGAGTGTGAGAAGTTTGGTCAAGTAAAGAAGGTTCTCATATTTGATGTAGGTATTTTTACATGTTGTGTTGGTAGATCTGATGTAGTCTGGAAGTGTGCAAAATAGGATTCTTTAAATATGAGAGAAGCATTTCTTTTCTTGGATTTATTTGATAGAAACCTGACCTAATCTTTCAGTATTTTAAAACTAGCTGTTTCAGAAATTAATTTTGAAGCACTTGTCTACTTTAGCCTATGTAAAGATAAAATCCTAACTTCTTAGGAACTTGGATACATGCCGCGAGTCTGAAGTCTATAAATAAATTTCTTTATAGCTAAACTAGCTGAAATGTTTTGTCTTCTGTGTTCAAAAATTCTGCTCTATGTGACAAAAAAAAAAAAGTAGTCTTAAGCAGTAGAATAAAACATGTAAAACTACAACTTATTTTTCAAAAAAGATTATTGTCAGGATGGAGCTATATCCTGACGGATTTTGTAAGGCAAGCTAAAAGATGATGGAATAGTTATGCTATTTAGAATACTGTTAAATAAAACTTGTCTCCCCTTACAGCGACATCCCGATGGTGTGGCTTCTGTGTCCTTTAAAGAAGCAACAGAAGCTGATCTGTGCAAACTAACTCTAAATGGAAGGTGGTTTGGTGGCCGTCAGCTCAGTGCTGAAACGTGGGATGGTGTAACAGATTATCAGGTAGTCTTTCATGGTTCTACTTTGCTAAATTCTCCCTCTGAACTGTAAATGTGTTCATTTGAGAAGTGCTTGGTGACCCCCTTCCCACACCCCTCCATTTCCTCCCTTGTCCCATCTTGCTTCTCCACAAAAACTACTAGGATGCCTTCAGAAGGACAGGATTATACTTAATTACTGAATTCAGGAAAAAAAAAAAAGGACCTGTTTCATCTTAAAAACTGGGCATTAGATATGTAAACATAGAGGATTGGTTACTGGATATAAATATTATCAGTTTGCAGTCAAACAAGTCCTATTGAAGTCTTGAGGTATTATTGCAATATAAATGTTCATATAACTTCTGTCTGTGTAAATGTGTTCTCTCTACAAGCATGATATTGTAGTGACTTGTATAAATGTATCTTTAATAGGTGGAGGAGACTGCAAGAGAAAGGGAAGAAAGGCTGAAGGTGTGGGGATCATTTCTAGAGGATCCTGATGCAAAGGAGCAGCAAACTACGTCTGATTCAGATTCCGCAACAAGTAGTGTTAAAATGCCTGAAGGCAGACAACCTTCAAAAGTTAATGACACATCTAAGGAGGATGTAAATGATGAAGCCCATAAGAGGGAGAATAATGGTGAGGGCATTAATGAAGATGGTGCTCCATCCACAGACAGCAGCCTCGCAGGCAGTGATGCTGAAGCAGATACATAACATTTTCAATGCTTTATGAAAGCATGGTTTTTAGGGTGATGTTTGAGTTTATCCCTTTCTTCAGGGTGACTGCAGACAATGTTCATATGATATGCATTACTAGAATGTCATCAACTGTGTGCTTTGAAGTTTTCATTAAAAGCAGTATTTAATGAGGTTCTAAACGTTTGTATTAATTGGCTGTTCAGGTAAAGTAACTCAAGTTGCCAAGAATACAGCAGAACTCATCAGGCTTTTGTTCTATCTATGCTTGTCTGTGTTTCATTACATAAGTGTAAAATATGTTCCAACACTAAAGTTTATGTAACTAAATAGAACTTAAGTAATGCAAAGCTATTACAAGATTTGTGGATTTTGCCATTAATTTTCCTGTAGCCCTCAAAACTTGGTATCATCCTTAAAATTACTCTTGTACTGAGTACTTTTGATCATTTTATGGAACAGATGCTGTGATACGTATAGGGCGAATGCATTGGATATGTTGGTATACATCAAGTAGCAAATGATAGAATAATAAGTTGCAAATTTTAAAGTTAAATAGAAAACAAACAAGATTTCTATAGCTAACATAACAGAACTGAGTAAAGATAGATGGTTAAATCACAGCATTGAGTAAATTATTTTTCTTATTCTCCTGTTTAAAACTTTATTGATGTTTAGATCTTCTTTTGAGGCTGGAATTGTGTCAAGGAGACTATAAATGCATGAGCAAACACTCTAGCCTATAATGAAAGAAGACTGATCTTAAACTTACGGTCTGTATGCAGTAGACATGCTTTTGATGGTTTGACTTTTTTTTTTAGCGTTAGAATAAGGGTTTTTGTTTAACTTAATTAGGATGGTGAGTGTGAGTTCTCTTCAACGTTTTGGTTTAGCCTTGATGTGCCCTTCAACGGGTAGTGGGGAGATCTCCCGTATTCCATAAAACCTAAAGGCTTTTGGCAACTTGAACTACATTTTGTTGTGTAAATGTTAGAATACTTGAACACATGCTTTAAAAGAATATTACTCTTTTCTATGGGGAGAAAAATCAAAAGCTAGCCATATATTGCTAGCTCTCTTAGAAATATTTCCCAGAACAAAGATTTAGAAGACGTTCTAGCTTCAGAAAAACAGGCTTTTGAAAATAACTCTGGGGGAGTTCTTTTGGGCATGGTCATTCTTCATTTATAATCCCATTGTTTTGATACCTAAGGATATAAGAGTAAAGATTTATGGAATTGTTTATAATATTGGTGCTAAATTCGTAGCACATTGTTCATATGGATGGCTGTTAGTGCATATTTGTAAGGAGGATCTTTTAATTTTTTTTTTAATTCATATTGGATTGTGAGAAACCATAGATGCTAATTCTTGGGTATATTTCAATCCTGAAGTATTCAGAATACTCTGAAAGTTGGTATTTTCAAACTGTGCTCTGAGATCGCCATCTATATTTTTTCTAGTGGTCTATCTCATAGACCATAGGTCTATCTCATACTCTTTTTTTTTTTTGTAATCAGTGTATTTGGGTAGTTATGGCAACCAGAGCATCTAAGTTAACACTTGTCATTGTGGTTATAAATTACATCCTTTTGTGACAAAATACATCGTTTTACAACAAGCATATTTGAATTCTAGGTTTAAAACTCTGGGGGCTAATTGACTTGGCATGACAAAATTCCAATTTTAATGAGCTGTATTGTAAAGGAGAACTCTTAATGCTTGCTGTCTAAGTAGGACCACTTTCTCATCTTTACAAGAGTGTGAATTGTACATTTAAGCAAAGCAAGTGTTTGAACAGTTCAGGGAATCTGAAATACTACTTGGTTTGTAGCTGTATGTGGTGGCATATTCAGATTACATCTCTGGGTTGTTTGTTCTGCCTGGGATTTTTATTGGTAAACAACACCACAGACCTCTGAGGGCACAGAAAGAGCTTTGGCACAAAAAGAATGTAAATTAATGTGGTGAGTACTGCTTTCAGTGCTCCTTTTTTCTTCCAGCTTCTAGACTCAAAGTTTTAGATCTGTAAAACTATTGTGTTCTGTTAGCTTTTTTTTTTTTTTTAAGAGAGCCTGGTCATGCAACACTCTACACAGTTAAATCACCTGTTTTACAGTGGAATTGCTATTGATATAGGGAAGTTATTTGACAAATGTTATAAATATTGTACAGTTCTATGAAGCCTTATCATGGTATCAAATATGAAAAATAAGGTTAGTATTAGTGTTTGGAAAAAGACTTGAAAAATAAAGAATCATTGCTTGTGCAGTCATCTTCCTCTCTCTGATGTACAAATTTGATTGGCTTGTTTCAAAAGTAAAATGTGATGTTAGTTGCTTCACCTTTTCCTCTAGGCTTCATGCTGAAGTAGAGCACTGACAAAGACTGAGACTAAATGCTTTACTGGCTTTCCTATTAACTAGGATTCTTAAGAAAATAAAAGCTGTTTTTCCACAAAAATGTTGTTCTGAAGTGACGTTACACTCAAATTGGTATTTTCTTTTTGTCTACCTCTGTTATTCCCTAGTAAAGTGTAAAAATATATTTTTATAAACTATTCATTGAATTACCAAGGCATTTAATGGCTTATGGAGAGGTTAATGGAGCCATGACTTTCTTTTCAGCATTGAGATCGAATTCTTCTGATTTCCTTTTCTAAATGATGCAAGCTTTTATAAATTAATCTGAACATAAATTACATTTTTCACAGAAGTTAAAATTACTATTTTTAAAGTAAGATTATAAAAATTTTCATAGTGTAGAGCAATATTGTTTAGTACCAAATTTTAACTAATTGGAAGCTGAACAAGCTGAGTTGCTTTTAATTTTTTCTCTGAGCATTATCATAAATAGATAAGTAAAGGGTTAAAACCCCAATCCAGTTCTCACTGTATTTTTTTTCTTAAATAAAAAATTCACTAAAATGGATCTTTCCTGAGAATGCAGGGTTGACTTTATAATCTGTTTTGCTCATCAGTAGCAACAAAATCAAACTTTTTGCTCAGTTTCTAATTGCCCTTGGGTTCTGTTCCAGTGTACTGCATGTTTCTTCATCCCTAGCCTTTTAGGGAGAGGTTCATCTTAAGAAAAAGTTGTCTCTTCCTCTCAATATTTTATGAAAACAATAACTAGCAGCAGGTTGAAACACTTTGCGGATAATTGTTGCTCAGTTTTGGACTAAACACATGTTTCTGCTAATTCGCATGGTGTGACAAATTGGATGTGAAGCAAATTTAAATCCAACGACAGGGAAAGAATATCAACTAATGGTTACTGCCATATAATTCAGCATAGGTGATCACTTTCCTAACCATGTAGTACAAAATCAGTTGCTTAGATTCAAGACATATTGTGGTTTGCTTTACAATCAAAACACTATTTAGTGGTTTGCTGGCAAGGTAATTGTATGGAATTAAAAGTATTCATCAGAGATTGTGTTTGAGGAGCGTGGCCAAGGTAGACATCTAGAAACAAAAAGCCCCAAAAGAACAGGCATGGAAGTTGCAGCAGGTTCTCGAATGTGCATATGCAGCTGTAAAGAGAGTTAGTTTCATTTTGCATCAAAATGTTTATCTGTTTCTCCTGCTGACTTTTTTATTGCTTTTTTTAATTGAATTTCAGTCCTTCATACAACTTACACTTTGTATAGGGATTGCAATTCATTTAAAATCATTAGTATGTTAAATGCAGTGCATTTTAACTAAACCATGTCCTAGTCATTATTCAGTTAAGGTTAATCTAGTCACAATTTCAAGTTTATTTAGCTTAACTCACTTAAAGGTCTTGGATGCTTCATAGAAACCCAGACCTGCCTTTAAACTTTCCAGTAAAAATCAATATCATTACCCTGAATTCTTGAACTGTATAACCTAACAGAATTCTTTAAAAGAAAAAAAAAAGGGGAGAGGGATAAGATACCTATAGGTTTTAATTGGATTTTTAAATCTCTGATTTGAGGAAACATACTGCAATATAACTATGTAAGTTGTGTACTTGTGTTGATTTGGCTTGTGTGTATTTCAGTGCTCATTATACAGGACTTGAAGTCTTACTGTCATGATACTCTTGAAAGTTCTGTAAAATATTTAGAGAAGTATGGAATCTTTTGCAGCAGATTGGTTTTTTTTTTTTTGCTCATTCTGTAATATCAAAGTATATTGTTAGATTAAAATTCAATAAGTTGACATGGAATTTTTCTGAAAGGTTATTTTCTTTTGATAAGTTAAATTGATCATCTTCAGTTACCTTCTAGAAAAAAGTCATTTCAAAATACTATATTTGAAAAATTTCTAGACCTGTGAAAGCATCTGAAAATCCCTTGATTTGTCTTCAATTTTGTTTCTTAAAGGGGTTGTGTTTTATACTACCTTTTTAATAAACAAACTCATGAACAAAGTCTTTCCTTATGAGTTCTGAGAGAATGTATTTCTTTTGTTTTTTCCTTGGTAAAAAAAGGACCATATCGTTTGGTGGGCAGTGATTTCAGTTCATAAAGCATGTGTGTTAACATGCCGGAGCTTTTGAACTGGAGTCGAGCATAGATGTTGCTAGAGTTGCTAATGCTTACACTGGGTCACATTTTTTCTTCCTTCTTTGTGGGTTTTGCCCCAGACTTCATCCTGCTTTGATGCATTATGGACCTTGCTTGAAGACAGAATGATCAGGAGGAATAACTGCAGAAACCACAGAGCTGTAATTGAGATATTTTTTTTTCTGGAGTGTATGTCCATGGTCATGTCCCAACCTCCCTCCCACCCCAAGTTAGGACAACCAGATTTATTTTAATTATTATCACAAATCAAAACTGTTATTTTGTTGAAAGCTTGACATTCTGAATGCTAAAACCAAGCACATTGGTAATCTGTTGTCTCAGTTCATACACTGGAAAGAAACAGGGATAGCAATCTCATTTTTACATGACCGTTTTTCAGGGTGTTTGCTGAGGGGCTATAAATTGATGCCATCTAACACCAATATGCTTTAACTACAAACCTCAGAGGAAGTTCATGAGCAACGTCTAAAAAAGCTTTAGCAGAAATGATCTCTGCAATATAAAACTGAATTTAGAAAGGTGGATCCAAGAGTGATTCAGATGTTGAGGGCACTGGCCCTGCTGATACACTGGAAATCCAGCCTGTCTCGTGGTTGAAATTTGTTTACGTGAAGAGTGTGTCAACCAAAAGACTTAAGCACAGTCCTGGAAAATCTTACTGGCTGATAGTTAACTTGTTCTGGGAGATGTATGAATCCGTTCTGTGCCGTGTTTCTACAGAGGGAATTGTCTTGCGCTGCCCTACTTTCTGCCTAGGTGAGTAAACAAACTCCTAAGCCACTGAATAAAAGACAGAAGGTATTGTCACCAGTCTGGTGACTAGTTCACCAGTGTATTTTTCTAGCTGACACTGGTGAATTTGACCTTGATGCAACATTTTTGGAATGGCAGCAATTTGGTAATTTTGGTACCATGAAAACAACAGACAGAACAAACCCACTGGTTTCTTGCTACAGCACTTACAGAACAAGATTGATATTTTCATTTTCTGAAGATTTCTGTAGTCATTTAAAGAGATCCATAAATAAATAAACCACAGTTGGTTAGCCAGCTTATCTGGAATGGAGATGGATGATCTCCTTGCAGACATTTCTAGTGAAACACTTAATGCTGAATGTGATATAACCTGTAACAGGAAAGTCCTTTCTGACCCTGGCCAAGCAAGCAGCTTGGCTCTTTACTATAACTTGTTTATCACTTTATTCTAAACTCTTCTGAGGTCCAGACACTGTCGTCTTGATTGTGTACATTGTCATGAAAAAAGCCCTGCTTACAATCCTATTTTCCTCATTCCTGAAACCTCCTAACCTGGTTGACTTGTTGGAGTGCATTTCATGCATTCTTAGTAGATAGGCTGAGGGAAACGCCTAGTTCAGTCACAGCTAGAGGCTAGAAAGCATGTAGGGAGTTCATGAACGTTGCTTGTCTCCTCCTGCAGTCGCTGCCTGTGTATATAGCTGTACAGGGGAAGGATCACAAGCTGCTGGACACAGTATGACCACCCTGCAAGGAGAAAATCTTACCGGTGTGCCAGAGCTCGTGACAGTGAGTTAAGGTATGAGAATTTAATGATAACTTCAATGCATGTTCACTGGCTTTCTCAAATGCCCCTTTATTTGAAAGACACTTAATGAAGGAGAATGTTTGCTTGCTGAATTACTGCTCAGCACTTGGAAAGGGGGAAATTTTTTTTGTTCTTATTTTTAAGACTGATTCAGGCAGTGTGAAATAGCGAAGAGTTCCCTATCTGAAGCTATAGTGATGGGAAATCAGTAGCACAGACACGGGCTGGAAATGTGAGAAACAAAGTGCTGTCACTTGCGATGAGCAGTCAACAACCACATCTCTTTAAGCCTGTTTACCATGTAGCCTTGTCTGCTGAAGAGCGAATAACTTGGACAATTACCTGCACTGTTTTGCCATAATCCGCTCATTCTGAGAGCAACATGAGGCTCGCTGAGTCTGTTAATCCTGAGCTCCACTTCTACTATATTTTGGCAGCAGTTTGTGGCAAGCAGACTGGAAGGAGTTCTGCCTTTTTTCCAGACTTCCTGCCAGAAGATAGAAGAGCAAGATGTTCAGGTAATGGAGACCACAGTGCTCCAAAACCTAAGTCCTGACTCTCATGGCATTAGACTCCATGTACCCTGAGAGGACTGAGGAAACAGGTTATATCCAGCATTCGTATGACTATTTGTTAGAAAACCCAAAAGATTTTTAAGAGGAACATGAAAGCAAGACTGGTGGTTTATTTCTTTATCAGCCTATTATTTTTCCTAGTGTTGTAACTGTACTGTTGTCTCAGTTCACGCAAGCGTTAACAGCTGCTACATGCCAATAAATGGTGCCAAAGGAGCTTACAATTAATGTCATGAGCAACTTAAACATGTTAATAAAGTGGTATAAAGACACAATGGCTGGCTTGCAGTGCGTGAGGAACAAGAGAAATGGTCCTCTGGGCCACAGCTAATGCCTTGTAAATTGTATGCTGATGTGTAGTTGGAGCAGTGTAAGAGGAGCTCGTTTGCTGCTTGCTGTCGAGATCATCTGATCTTTCCCAACCCTTTCTTAAGCCATATGGTTGCTGATGGCTTTGCCAAACTTTCACCGCTCGGGTTGGAATTTTCCATGGCAAGCATCAGCCTCCAGCTGAGCAGCCAGAAAGTTTCATAAGCTAAATAGTGCACTGCTTTCTGAAACAAGGCTGGAGAAAAGTAGTGCCTGTCCTTGTGCTTAAACTAGCTGTTTGGCTGAGGTGTGCTAGTTCCTGTTCCCCTCATATGCCTTGGAAAGGTACCTGTAAATCAGGAGGAACCTTTTTGGTTTAACTTCACCGCATTTGGGAAAGTTCGGTCAGTATTAAAATTTCTGAAAGATTGTCTTCCCGATCAGATAACTGTTATGGAGTATCTCCTTGCATTTCCTAGCTGGTACCAAACCTGTGTATGTCCCATGCTCACCACTGTGTTCAGGTGGACTGGAGGCTGGTGCTGGGGAAAGGATGCAGGAAAGGCAAAGCAGCTGAAATCCTAAAATGAGGACTGAGGAACTCTTGAGTTTTAACACAAATTGGTAGCTGTTGAGAGGGGATTAGGGCAAGCTGTGGGAGGGACCATGATGAGGGGGAGAACTGAACAGAGTATATGGGGGAGGAAGAGTTAACACCCAAAACCAGATGTAAAGCAAACGGTAAATGTGGATGAGAATTCTATAGATGGAGTGCAGGAGTTGGGAGAGTTTAAATGTCTGGGGAGGGGGCAGTGGAGAGGGAGGAAAAAAAAAAAAAAGAGGATAAGGGGAAGAAATAAGCTCTGCCTCAGCTTTGGGGGCTGGGTGACTAGATTAAAATGACATATATAATTAAGGATTGGATTGTAAGGATTAGTCATGAAAAGGGGGATGGATTATGGCTGGATAATGTTAATCCCACATTTCCTAATGTCTGAGTACTTGACTTTGCAGCCTGAATGGTCTTTTCATGCGTAAGAAATACAGACAGTTGGAGACAGCCATTGCAGATACTTCAGACACACAGATGAACTCAATGTTTGTTGGGAAACATCTCTGAGGATTGAGAGGGTTTATTAGAAAAGAAATATCATAAATATATAGGAGTGGGCTAATCAATGCTTCCTATTGCAGGGTTAGGCGGATTGAAACACAAATCCGATGATTCTTTAGGTTTTGCATGATTGACCAAAGGTTTCCCTGGTGTCCAAAAAATAGCAGCCTCCTTATTGCTACCAAGGTCAATCAATTATACTATGCCATGTGATGAGCTGACAGTGCGACTGAAAAACTGAATAGAAACAGCAGGCATTTCTCACTGCATTCATAGTATGAGCACTGCTAAATATGATTTTGATTACAGCAGAATTTGCGAGGTCTGGCTATAGAACTAGCTCCCCTGTGGCCAGAAACTGCACAAATGCATAAAAACGAGGCTTTCCCAGTGCAAGCGGAGATGTTCCTTGCCCTACTCTTACCATATCTGGCAGCAAAGATTTTAAGGAGAACAAAAAGGAGTCTTACAGTCTTCTGTTGACTTCCTGCAAATGATTTTAGAGTAATTTCTGCCTTAAATCCTTAATTTCTGGTTGAGCTACAGCATATTTTATCAGTCTTGCTACCCAAGCTTAAAGCAATTGTCAGACCCACTGCATTTCTAGGTAAGTTGTTCCCCAACCCCCGCCAAAAAATATGGTAAATAAGTTTTAAAAGGCTTTTTTTTTTTATTTGAAGTTGAGTGTGTCTGTCTGTCTAACAGGTGAAGCAAACAACTACTCATAAAAATCTTTTCCTTGTGGAGGTGTGCGCTGACAAGTCATCAAGGTACTTTCCCTTATTTTAACTTATTATTTTAAGCTTCAATTAGTCTTTTTTCTCTATTTTTTTTTCACTTTATCAATATACTTTTTGAACAACTCAGAAAACAGAATTGAATGAAGCATTTTGATAAGTTCATCCTGAATGTCATCCACAGCTACTGCTACCTCTGTATTTTTTTTGATTTACTTGTTGGAGTGCTACAGTTCTTTTAGTATCGTTCCATCCTCAGGGTATTTTTGCACAGTACTGTATTCTAGGCCCAGGGTTATAAAGATGAAGGCAGGCTGAGAAACAGCAGCTGGTGGACAGAAGTGTCCACTTTATTCTGCAAGAGAGCCTGTGCTATGGCATTAACCAGTAACTCATACAATGCTGATACCCACTAGGTCCATTTCCTGCTTTCAAGATGTACTATCCCCTAATAACATTATATATTGCATAGTGATATCAAACATAAAGCTCAGCAGCAAAAGATGCTGTTTTGAGTGAGTTAGATAAGTATAACTCAATTTATCTGATTGGGACAAATGCATTTCCATCATGATTCTGAAAAATGTAATGCGTATTTAATGAAAGATTTCTCCTGTTATGTTCCTGAAGTATTTTGCATTAGGAGGATATATTAAGGAAATCAGAAAGAAAAGGTGAGTGACAAGGGCAGAAACCCAGATAAAGGATCTCATTTTACCAGCAGCAGTTCTTCTGGCACTACCAGTTTCAGGAGGAAGATGGGCTCATGCTGGCTGTGCGATGTAAGTTGAATAGTACTTCTTGTACCACTCTATTTTTTTTGGCAGGAGCTGCTCGTTATTGAAAATGGAGGAAACAAGGAAGCTCTCTCCAAAGCCATGTAAAAGCAAAGAACCCGTGAAAACAGAATGGGGGTCTCAGAGTGTCGTGTTTACATATTTCCAAGGGGATATTAACAGCGTGGTAGATGAACATTTTTCTAGAGCTCTAAGCGGTGCCAAGAACCCACAAGACCTGAGCATGAAGCACAAGAGCGAGACTGTTGTCCTGAAGAACGGTGAGCCAGGGTGACTAGCTCTCACTAAGAAATATAAGATGCAATGTGCTGTGTTTTCTCATGCATACCTTGTCGATGAATAATTTGGAACTGTGTGCAAATAGCAGCAAAATCATGCTTTGAAAGCAGTGGTTTATGGAGCAGGGACTTCCTGGATAAATCCCTCTCTTTGCTGGGATACTTCCCAAACTCTGCATGGGCTTGTTGGCAAGACCAGGTCCTCATTTTCCAGCTTCTGTCACTGTCAGATGCAGTAAGTGCGTTATGGCTTAATTTGTTGTCTTTTGCAAAAAGAGATTTGTCTAAGCTTGCAAGTGTTAAAACTTGGCCTATGCCAATGGCCTGTAATAAAAAAATGTATAATATTAATTTGAAAGCATAAGTGGTGGTGATTTAGCCTGCTTTTAGTATTAATTTATTATTAATTTTTAAGATAGGCAGCACTAAAACTGAATATATAATTTCAGTAAAAATGAATATGCAGTCTAGGAATGTTTCCTTAGAAATATGTTGGAATTTGCCTTGGGGGGAAAAAAAGCAGGAATTGATGAGACTTCAGATGCTTTCTTTCTCTTTTTAAGTAGATAGCATGTCTCCCCATCAATGGAATTTCTCTTCACATTGCTCCAAACCATATCCTTCATCTTCTGCTACAAGCATGTCAAACTCTGGTCTGAATTTTTCTGCTGCTGGTATGGCAGGCCAGTACCAGCCATCAGCTCTGCGGAGTCATCCAACTCAACCTGCAGATCTGTGGCCCTTCCCTTCGATTGGTACTCCCGCTCTTACCAGTTCGGTGTATCATCATGCCTTGCCTGACCTGCACGTGGTAGATGAACCGATCTCTGACAGGAAATACGGTTCTCTTCTTGGTCTTCTGCAACAGGAAAGGTGCCTAACATCCATGCAAGAATGTACCATGAAGCAACACTCAAGTCCTGCTTGTATGACTGGACCTACTGGATTACAAAATATAAGTCAAAGTTCAGTTCCTGGGGGAGGTAAGGAAATACTATCGCTTTATTCTTTGATGGCAACTTATGCAAAGAGACAAATAACACAGTCTGCCCCAAAAGTGCTAAAATCTGAGACTTCTTCAGCCTGGCTCATAGAAATAGTTTTCAGTAGATAACCATTGCTGAATACTGTGGCACTTCACTTAAGTGAATATAGATATTACCCATATGCTATCAAGATCTCTAGCCTGTAGGTAACAGGCATGGTGGCACTGATGCTCCTGTATTACTAGAAAGGGGTGCCTAGGTAAGAGCCCTGAGCAACTAACTTACTACTCATGGCGTTAATGATGCTGTGAATACGAGATGTGAAATTGCAGCCCTTATCAGAAAGGCCGGGTGTTTTTCTCCCTTCCCTAGTCTCAATCTGTAGCTGGAAAGATGTGGGCAGGGGGGCTGGTGGGCCAGCCTTGCCTCACTTCATGTCTAATGGCTCTCTTCCATGAAGTTGTGCTGCCCTGTGTGTGTGTGAAAGGCTGAGACTACTCTCTGCAGTAGAGTTTCCAATCCTAAAGCAGTTCACACTGGAGTTGCAAAGATTGTTTTATTTATTATTAACAATTAGTAGGAATCACAACCCTGATTTTGTGCATCAGGACTAAAGTCCATTTCCTAGGAGCTTATGTACCTACAGCACCTGGGGCTGCTGAATGACATTGCTCCCTTGTGAATAATTTCTGCATTTGAGACGTTTTCTGTGACCAAGCTTCCTGGCTGGAGCCTGGGTGCTCAGCTAAGGTACAGCTGCATTGCTGCTCCTGGGCGTTCCCGGATGGCAGCTTGGCACTGGCTTCCCAGAAAATGGGTTGTGAAATTGTTTAGGGAGTCTGCTAGAAAAAAACAGCACGTGCTACCTGGTGCTTCTAGATAAAAAGGACCAGGCGTGTGAAGAAGTGATCACGAGCCTTTGGTTTTGAAAAATAACCAGCTGCAAAACACCTACTGGTTACCCAGTTTCTAATCTGCATCAGCAGGAATTTGGCAGGACATGAGCTAAAAGTATTGTTTATATCTGCATGTGGTCTGGTCCGCAGCTCCTCTTTGAGGCTACACCAAAGCTTTGTTGTTATAAGGACCCCAGCTGTAGTTGTGTTGCTAACTTACTCCTACTAGAGTGCCTAATGCATGCCTACCCATGCACAGAAAATGCAAATTTTCTGCTCATGATAGGTACGTATATAGATTTAGCTGAAACTATACGTATGCATTTCACAGGCATGCATACTAGACTTTTTTCAGCTATTAAGGGACAGCCTAATTGCTTTAAAGACTCTGTCTGGGTTTCTAGGACTTCATTTAAGAACACGGGTAGGTGCTCTCTTCCCCAAGGGGGCAATGTGAGCCTACCAAGGTTTGCGAGCCTGAGGAACTGATGCCTCCAAAAAAAAAAATAAAAATGAGATGTTTCATGAAACTCAGGTCAATAAGGGGAAATAGCACAAAAAACGGTCAACTTCAGCTCAATGTTTCAAAAAGGAATTGAGTGAAAAATTAAAAGAAAGGAAATGAAACTGCTTAATGTCCCACAACCACCTGCAATTAAAGTATTTTCTTTAGGCATATTCGCAAGGCCTTTCTGAATGTTTGGGGAGCCTCATAACACCACCTGTGTAATGCTGTACATGTGCTTATCGAGCAAACCAGAAAGAATAGATAAGCAACTGGCCTGTGCTCACAGGGAGCCTTTGGCAAGTTCCTTGGATGTATGCATCTAGTCTGGCTGTCAGAGTCCCTGTTTCTTGGCTCTGTTAAATATACTCCTCATTGCACTGTGTCATGTTTAAGAACAGCTGATATTTATATTTATGGAAGTGTATATTTCTGTGCCAGACAGCACAGAGCTCCCCAGCACCTGTGCTATAGGCTGGGCTGCAAAAGCACAAGGTTTCTTTAGGAACTGCTTCCTACTTTTAGCTCTGCTGAATCTCAGCTCATCTCCAGTATTTTTCTTTTCTTCTTTTAAGACAGGAAAGCAAACTCTTACCAGGGCTCAGAAAATCCCAGTACAAGTGCAAGCCATGCCACTGCAGGTGAGTAATGAAGCTAGCAGGTTTGGAACAAATTAATGCTCACTTGTAAAGGATAGTTGCCTTTCTTATGCACAAAGGATTAAAGCTGGTTTTGTCTGCTTCCATACTGCATTTCAAAATTTGCCTTTCCCCCAGAGATACTACCTCGTATAATTACATTAACCAGAAAGAGGGAAAACATTCTGTTAAAATGAGATGAAGTTAGAAAAATCACATCTACCTTAGTTTTTGTTGTTGTAGCATCAGACTGCCACTTCACAACATGCCTATTTTTCACTACCTGTCCAAGTTTCAAATCCCAGAAAGATGCCAAATGTAAGGTGGTGGATTTGTCATAATCTTAGCTGAAGAAATGTACTGTCTTCCCTGCTTGTGAGGCACAGTTTACGCTACATCTTTCTGTAGGACTTATGTTTATTGTGTGTCTCTAGGGGTGTTGAGGTGTAGCTGTGGAGTTTGTGGCTTTGCAGCAGACTGCTCTTTGCTTTGTTTCTCAAGCATCCAGCTTCATGCTGTGCTCCCTGTTTGACCTGTGTGCTAGCTCTGGTCCCTTTTTCACCAGCAAACCTACAACACTGCTAGGAGGGTAGTTCTACAAAATTATTCCCAAAGTATTTGGGCTTCTGTGTTCTTTGGTCTGTATCCTGCATCTGGGAGGTTACCCTGATGCTCATTCTTTGATGTGCAATGTTTTGGGGAGACCTTGGATGGGTCATTCTGGTTATTCTAGTAAGTGCCCTCTTGCATCAGAGAAGACCAAAAGGTGCAATTTTGTTTGCACAACAACCTAAGGGTTTGCATGGACTATGCTGTTCGACAGTCCTGATAATGCTATGTCTTTCAGGTATTCAGATTCATGACAGAAGACGGGATTTGTACTTCTAGCAACAGGATGTTTCTACTTTATTCTGACAGAGAAAGTTCTTGCCATGAACTTTTATTATTTGCAACTGTGAATCAAGAAGAAATGAACTGCAGCTATGCCATGCTTTTTCTTTCAGATGGAAGAATACACATACTATTTACTATTTTAAGAATGAAAAATCTTTCTCTATTCAGTAAATAATTTCTGATGGTTGTGGTATTGAACCTAACAGACTGTTTGTTGTGAAGAAATGTCTACTTACGGCTTTTTACACTTAAACCTCTCTAAAAGGACTTTCAGCACTTTTTATTCATTCTTGATAAGAAGCACAATTCTATCTTCGAGGGATGCAATTAATATAAATTCATTGCTGCAACTTCTTATCTTGATTTGATATCTCCATATTGTTTAAAATAGTATTAGACTGTGGGCTCCCTTTGCAAGACTTCAAGACAACCACAGGCCACCAGAGAAGTACATTACTGCACTTCCCAAAATATAAATATGATAATTTGTGGCTATGCATGCAATTCACGGGGACATTCTTCAGAAACTACATAATAAGCATATTCATGAAGGCTCTGTTTTGCCCTCATAATGTATAATTTTCTGGAAAACAATAATTTAACTGTAGATCTGGAAAGAAATCTAGAAATCATTGGATGTGATTAAAATCCTACTATGAGCAAAAAGCTGGAGCTGGGAATGTTTTATTTTCCCAGCCTCTCTTCAGGTAAAAAGGAACTCTTTTTCTAAATAAATTGTGTGATTGATTTTTTTTTAAAATAATTATACCGCAGGGCTCAGCCATCTGAACAAGGTGATTTTTAATATTTTCTTTCTCTCTCTTTTTTTTTTTTTTTTTTTTTACAATTTACAGAATTGCCTTTCTTCTTTTTTAACTTTACTAATACATTTCCAATTAGTTCTTCTGTTATTACATCCACCTTTCCCAGTTTTTTAAGGCTACATGGTAAAATAATTAGGCTTCCTCTACGAGTCAAAGCAAAGATTTCTGCACTGTACTCTCTACATCTCCTTTGCCAATTTGTGTTGTAATTCCATTTAAGTTATTTCTTTAAAATTTTTGTCTGCCTCTGCCATCCCCCCTAAAAGAAAATGCTGAAATGATTTATCCCTAAGGTCTGTAAAGACATATAATGATATATTTAAATGCCTTTAAAGTTTAATGCTTCTTGAAACAATTTGGTTCTGTGCATGTCACAGGTAAAAATATTCAAGATGGACTATTAAGTCGGTATTTCTAGTGAGCCAACCACCTAGAGCTGGACAAAGTGTGTGTGGAGGGAGTTGGGGGTGGAAATGTTTTTTTAAATGCATGTCTCTTATTGCAAAGACATGAGACATCAGTGGTTCTGCCTTGACACTAGAATGCTTCAAGCTATTGCTGCAATGCCTGGAAATGTTGTCGTCCTGCCCCTGTGCAGCAGACCTGGCAAAAGAGAGCAAGTGCCTGGCCAGCTTGAGGGTATCTTATTTATAAAAAGCCTACAATATATATTATTTCTTCCTCGACAATATTGTTTGTCCAGAATGTACTGTTTCTTGCTTTTCTGCTCAGCCTTGTGATGTGTCCCTGATGCTCTCACACTGCTGTTATGCTCTGATGACAGCATCTTCATTCCCATTCAGAATGGGTGCTCTTTTGCTCAGAAGGGCTTGGCAAGCAGCGCCCTGCATTCAGCAGCTACCATCTGGCGCTTCCCACGTTTATTTTCGGTTCCCACTCTGAATGCAGCAATCACTGTGGTGACGGGAGGAGAAGGGATGCTTGGTCTGTGCCCATTTCAGCAGCTTCCGCCTCCCTGCATGCTCATGCATCTCTGCAGAGACTGCTCCAAAGGACAGAAGGACAAATGTGGCCTGGGCATTACATTTTCTGGTAATTTACTGACCCTGTAGGAAACAGCTATTTGCCTTCACTTGGGTAGTGTGTAAGCTCACAGCATTCTGCTCCAGCCCAGGATTATTTTCTTTGAATGGATGGCTTTCCTCCCATCTTTTTGTGATGACTGGGGCAGCTGAGATGTGAACTATGTGCTCTGTCAGTATGAACACTGAGAGAAATCATCTATCTCTTGCAAGTATGCAAGCATATTTGATACACATATCCTGTGGGGAGTATGGGCTTTTTTTTTTTTTAATAAGCCAGCAGAACTGTTGCACCTTTTAACCATGCATGTGCCTGGACACAGACATTTGCAGGGACAGGTGGCCACATTCCAGCTCCTGCTCTGATGGTCAGATAAACTTTGTGGGTGGCTGGGAGCAGCGTGACTGGCTTAGCTGCTCCACCCTGCTTTAGTCACTTGTGAGCAGCGTTAAAAATAGTCACGGACTGTGGTGACAAACAGGAACAATTCTTTCACTATTAAAGAAAAAACTGAAGGATAAAAAAAAAAAAGAAAGAAAGAAAAATAAGGCAGGAATGCTACCAGGTGACTTGGCCACAGCCCTCTTATTGATTATAAAGCTCTCCACTGAGCAGCCCTCCTCCTGTTGAGCAGGAGTCTTGAGGGAAGGACAAGCTCTGGCCAGAGCAGGCCTGGCATGTCTCACACCTTTAGACAGCTATGGTGCTTCAAAGGTCAGGAAATGAGTGGTTTTTATTTTTTTTATTAAGAAAAAACATCTCCAAACATCGAAGAAAACAAGCAGTTTTGGGAAGAGAACAGTGAATTTATGGCATCCTCCCTCCCCCAGCATGGAGAGAGAAAGCAAGGGTAGGAAAACATGCCAGCTCCTTGTTCAGGGGTAGGTGAGCTCCTGTGCCCAGAAGCTACCAGGAAAATGGCGGAACCGAACCCTGTGTGTGGCGCTCTGAAGGGCTGCCTCCTCTTGTGCCATTTCCAAGTGATCCAGAGAGCTCTCCCCTGCCTTCTCCTCTATCTTGGAGGGTTTCAGCAGGGAAGCGGTGCAGGCTGGTGGTTTTAGTGCCTCAGGGGCCAAGAGTTCCCTGTTTTGGTATCACATGCCGTTTCGGAGGGCTGTGTGTCACCTCAGTGACAGTGCTGCTGTGCAAGCAGCTCGGCTGTGGTCGCATCATCCAGATATCGTGGTTTCTTTGCTGAAGAGGTGCAAAGGTGCAATTGTAGGGGGGTGGCAGCAGTGTGGGGCCCTGCTGCTCCTGGGGCTTTTGCATGGCTGCAGCTGGGGCAGACCTGGCTGGCTGGAGCTGGATAAGAGCCAGCTGAGATGTGGCGGTCCCCAAAGCATGGCATGAAGAGAGCACCCCATCCCTGCTGAGCCACTGCGACTCCTGCTCCATTGCTTGTCAGCAGCCACAGTGCCCCTCAGCGTGCCAGCTTCCTGCAGTGCTGCTGTCCCCAAGCTGACCTGAGGTCTTCGAGCTGTCTCCATGTGGTCAGGTTCCATCACTCCAGGGGTTTTTCGGGTCCTAGGGCACAGGGGAAGTGGTGCAGACCTGTCCTGGTTGTGCAGAAGAGCACCCAGCTCATGCTCACAGGAAAGTGCAAAGGTTTGCATCATCCTGTGCTCTTGCATCTCCATCACAGGCTCCCTCAGCCTGGGCTTTGCAGACTCTGGTTTTCAGCCTGAGCAGAGCGAGCTGTGTTTTCCTCATGTCTTTATCCACCTGGCAAGTGCTAGGTAATGGGCAAGGTAACATAAACAGGAACAAGCAATACTTTGTACGTTTCCTACAGACTACCTTTCTGCCTGGATGAGGCATAAAGTAACAACCCTCTCCCAGCCACCAGGATTAAAGGTTTCTATGCTCAGCGTTATAAACCTCTTGCATTAGCTCACAAAGCCATGTATTTACCAAAGAGAAATGTTACTCTAGGTAAATCCCTCTGCCAGCTGGAAAAACAAATTGAGTGGATCGAAGGAAACTGAATGTACTGAACACCCAAAGGGTGTCTCTTGTAATTGAGCACAGCCTAGAATAATCCTGGGCTGTCGCAGCTGTCGCAAGCTGCCTCCTGTGTCTGGCCGTCTGTGAGTGCTGGCCCTGCTGGGGAGAAGTACTCGGTGTGCATTGGTGGTGGCTGCACCCTGGGCTCAGCAGAGTCCTTGTGCTCAGAAGGCATTGCCTCTATATTAAGGAGCAGGTCCCTGTCCAGCCCAGAGCCTCCACCACAGTGCATTGCTACAAAGGAGTTTTCCACCAATTATTTAAACAACTTTTCTCCTCCTTTGTTTTTCTGTTCCTTGTTGTTCTGTCCCTTTGCCTTGCCTACCTGTCTTGTATCCTTGCTGAAGCTAATTTGGTCCCCACTATTGCAGATACCACTGGAAGATGCAGTCAAGGGGTAACACCTTTGTTTGGCCTTTCATGTGATTAACTCTCTCTTGCTCTTTAAAGATTGGTTCCTATGAAAGCTTTTCTTTCTTCCTCTTTGTCTTGATCATTTCTCCATACATATCTAGCCACGTAGACAGACAGTGGAATCTCTCTAAGGTCTCTTTACAGACAGCGCAGACAAAAAGAGTTTGTAGGCCTGAACATCCCACCCTGAAGTATAAAACTGATCAGGTAAACCACATCCTAAAAGTCCCTTGTCCTATTTAGTAATTATGAAGAGACCCTAAAAGGTTTTTCTCTTGAATAGAGACACTTGAAGGAGAACAAAATTTGGGGAAGCACAACAAAAGGCAGCATGACACAATCTTGGCAGAGTAACTCTCTGTTCATCCACAGGCTTCACAGACCCTACCCAACTCCTGGTCCCACAGAGCAGCCTCCATGTCCAGCTGGTTCTGGCAGTGGCTCTGGAGACCAGGACCTCTGGATTTTTACAGTGTTGTGTAGGAGTATGGTGTAACCAGAAACATCAGGTCTGGATCTTCTCAGGAAGGCAGGAAGGACAAATATCGCTTCTTGTGAACTACCTAGATATTATCAATTCTCAAGAGAGTGCCGGATAAATGATATTTAACAGACGTCACCATGTGCAGCTCACCAGGGTGAGGAACGTTGTGTGCAATCTGGGTACTGCGCTCAACTCGCTCCAGAGAAAAACACCAGGGCTAATTAAAAATGATGGGTAATTAGATTAGTACTCCAGCTGGACTTTTTGATGCATAAAGGAGATTTTAAAACATAGAATAAGTAGATTTTAAGGAAAAAATCCTGAATTCAGTCAAGCTACCACATAACTGAGGCATTTAAGCCATGTTATACTAACAGTTCCATCCACCATGCATTACCTGTTGATGCTAGCTTAGCTCCACATTTTAAGAAGAGTTTAGCATCAAATACTCTTTTCCCCTCCTAAGGTGTTGGCAATAGGTGCTGACTGGAAGTGTGCAAAGAGCAGCTAGGCATGATTTTGCTCATGAATCACAAAGGTCCTTGCTAGAGGCACAGCATCAAGGAGCACAGGGTGTTGCAGGTAGCAGGACCGTGCGTGATTTACACTGAGTAAAAGGGCTGGGGCAGGAGGGGCAGGGGCTGTTTCCAGTTTGCTGCATGCAGACTCCAAGCACCCACTCATTGATCTCCCTGTTTGCTGACGGAGCATGAAACAATTGCCCAATGCCTGCCCTGGGTGATTTGGGTTGTCCTGCCCAAGCGTGGATGCAAGCAGAGGTACCCTGTTCATGGGTGAGCAGTCACCACATGCATCCCAGCAGGATGCTTCGCTAGCTTTGGGGTGTGTGAGGAGCATTCCTGAGATGCAGGTGTCTGATTCTGGGGCTCTCCCTTAATGGGAGTGTGAATTCTGCCATCTCTTACACGTCTTATATCTGGGCACAATCACTGGGTACATAGGTAAGTGCCTGGTGCCATCTCTGCTTCGCTGCAGTGGTCCCTGCTTAGAAACACTGTGTCTGCCTGCAGGCTTGTAATGGTACCCCAAAAAATAGTTCTTCCTTCTTGTTCCTCACACAGGAAAGCAGCCTGGAAACACTGGTGAGAAATAACTGTCTGGGAACGAGCTCTGGAATAGCTCTGCGGGGCGCTCGCACTGCCGGCTCTGCAGCAGGCTGTCAGGCTAAGCTTTCTTAGGCATTTTTCCCACACTGACAGGCCGGAGGGCACAAAACAACTGTCTAACAGTGACTAATGAGAACTGCTGCCTGTCTCCATGCAGAAACACTTGGGAAGGGAGGGGTTTCAGGGAAATAAGAGCCTTCTCTGTTGCTCCTCCTTGCCTGGGAACAACGCTTTCTGTGGTTTGCAAACTGGGGAGTGCTTGAACCTAAAGTCAGGTTTATTCCCCTCTGCACACACATTTCCCCCATCCTTCATGTACACAGCTGAAGCATGCACAGAAATTCTCTTTAATGCAGACTGAAAACCCAAGGGTCTTCTGGCCTGGTTCCACTTTTTATGTGTATGAAGGCAGCCACAAACAGCGGCACATCCAGTGGTGCATCCGGAGCTTCGGCAGTGCCAGGACTGCCCTTGCCTCTGACTTTGTTTACGTCAATAAGAGCAGGATTGTTGCACATCTCTGTCGGCACAACCAAAGGAAAAATTAGTGCATCTCATCGCCCTGGCTCAACTTGAGAGGTTCTGGAATTGTGTTCTGAATCTTTTTTAGCAATCTTGAAAGCAGGGAGAGAAATCTGTAATTAAATCAATACATATGTAAACGAGCATCTGCCACAGAACCAGTTTAACTTCTTTGTGTTAAACGTATTTCTGTTGACGCATTATTTGTGACATATTCCTTGTATATAAGGCTGTTATTAAACTGGAATTTTGCTTGATTTAAGCAATTAAATGAGTCAAGCTGTACAGCTTCCCTTGTCTATGTGTTTGAAGGATTTTTTAAGCTGTTGTGTTGGCTCTTGATATGTGTTTTTGAGACTCCTCTCGGTTGACAGCTACTTTCATGATTATTTAGAAGTAGGTTTGGGTAAGTTTTGCAGCTGATAATCTGTCAGTTCTAAGGTTTTCACAGTGGTTGGATATAAATCTAAGAGCCCTTCTCTCAAGGCTGCGTTTAGGTTTGGTTTGTTGCTGTAGGTCTCTACAAGCCCTTCCTCTGAAACCTCAGCCAAAGTAACAGTTTCATTAACTCCACTCTGTCTGCGGGGGCTCTAAACACAAGTAGCTCTATTTCAGTCATCTGGCATACAGTAAAAGTCCTGAGAGCAGAAAGCCATTATGGCATGAAAGAAGATGTTGTTACTCCCCATGTAGGAAGTGAGTCTGGTTGTGCATTTCCTGACTGCTCAATGTTGCCATTTATTTCTTGGATAAATGTGATTCATTATTCTTTGTTTCTTTAAAGGGCCTGATTCAGGGCTTGGACCTGCAGTCAAAACAGCAAGGGTCACCTCTGGCTGCTTGTGTGTATTATATCGCTATTTGATATTGCTGGTGCTAACAGCAGTGCTTTGCATGCCTGAGGACATGCAGTGTGCTGCCCCACACGCCGTTAGGTTTGCCACTTGTTTGTGGGTGGATTCACCATGCTGCCAGTGACTGTGATGGATATCTGGTGCCTGGGTGAAAAATGCAAAGTTCTGATGCTGGCGTGGTAATTCCAGGAGGCTCCTTCAGGACAAGGCTCATCCGCTATGTAAATGCACAGAATGAAAAGATGCTTGCTGATCCCAAAGACCTTAACATTTTTCATGGTCTGCTGCTGTTGCAGTCTTTGAACATTACATTTGCTGAACAGACAGCAAAAGAACAAAAAAAAAAAAAAAAAACAAAACACAAGAATAAGGAATGGCTTGAGGTAAGGAATGCAAATCCTGTCTTCCTGCCTGATAATAAAACAAGAAGATATTTGGAAAAGCAAACTGCAAAGCCTAGCGGAAGAGAGGTTATACAAAGCTTGTGCATGCTGCCAGTGCCTGCATGTGCCGTAGTCCTCAAAAGGAGGCAACAGCAGACTGCATACCACAAGCCAGATCCTGGCTCCCACAGCGACCGCTGCTTCCTCGGGAGCCGCACTGCATCCCAGAGCTGCCAGCAAGTGGTGCAGCGTGGGAAGCCGACTTCCCACCAGGTTTAGCCTGATAAGTGCTACATTGCTGTATTGCATCAGCAGGACTAGTGAATTCGTGCTGCTAAGGAAATGAAAACTGGAGAGTGGCTCAGCAAGGATCAGACAGCAGGGTGCAACAAGGGGAAGGACGTGTTTCTGCTGCACTGCGTAAGCCAACTGTGGTGCTCCCAGCCCTGGGATGCTGGAGAGGCAGAGGTACACACAAGGCTCTCCTAAAGGCAGTGCTCTTGATGCAACCCCCAGTTTAGGTACTTGCAGACCGATTTTGGTGGGACTTTAATTTCCTTGACTATCAGCTACTGCCGGAGGTGGGCACCGAACCTTTGGTCTCAGTGTAAGGTGTCTTGTGTTCATGGTGTCCCCTGAGCTCCAGCAGGGCTGGCCTGGCTCAGTTGTTCAGGCTGCATCATAACCCAGCTCTCAACCTGTTCAGAGATGCTGGCCGCAATTCATCCTCACTTCCCTGGTCTGTGGACTTCAGTGAGAGCCCAGCTGCCCCAGCTTACTACAGAGGTCTCGGCCTGCCTTTTGTGAAAGAATTGCAGGTTTTCGGGATGTGGCCACACTCCTTTGATACGTCTCCTCTGCCAGGTGTGCACAGCACACTCTACCACTCACATCTCTGAAGGAAGACATTTGCCCCTCCTGAGCCTGCACTGATGTCTCTGGAGCTTGACAAGGGGAGCTTGGCTTTTATTTCTCTTTGGATCGCATCCCCCAAGTGTCAGGGTGAAAAAGAGCCCTGTGGGACTGTGCTGTTGATCTCCATGGTTAATGGGCTGCCCTGCACAGCATGTCCTGGCAGGAGCTGCATTGTGTAAACAGCTGCTCAGCATCCACCACTGCTTTTGTGTCTGGCTTGAGGTTAATTGGCTAAATGTGCTAATTCAACAAATGAGCTGATGTTCTGGGTGCTTTGATTTTACTGTGGGATTCTCATTACCTAAGTGGAAGTGGAGGTTTCACGGCAGGGAAAGCTGCGCTTGTCTTGCTGCTGGTGGAAGGGTTGTCCTGTCTCTGCCCCGAGGTCCTGGGTTGCATCTGATGGGCATGAGACCCCAGGAGACAGCAGGAGGTGCCCTGGCATGCTTTGGCATGCTGTGATGGCAGCTCATGTCCTGCCCACATACCCCACTGGATTTCTGCCTGGAAGGAAACCCCAGTGTCCCCCCTGACAGCCAGCAGATGAGGTTTTGCTGGCAGCGGGGATTCAGGAAGCCTTGACAGGCTGTGAAGAGGCCTGGGGGTGAGGAAGGTCAGCTGGGTGGAGATGCTTCACATCTTCCCTCTTTGAGCTGAGCTATGTGAGGGAGAGTATTATAAGCGTTCCTGGGACTGTACCAAAAGCAATCCGAGCACTTGCAGGATTATTTGAAGACTGGGGCTCATTCTTAGAGGCCTGAATCACATGCTTCTGCCCTCAAGGACAAGCTCAGTGTTTTTTCTAGCGAGAGCAGGCCAAGAGGTCATTTCTACCACTAAACTCTTCGGAGGCTGTTTCCAGCATCAGCCAGTGCTCGGAAAATGAGCCTGGTAAATATTAAAAGAAGATTGTGTAATTGCCTGGTTTTGTGGTTCGTTATAGCTTTGCATGGGTGGGCACTGTGGTGTGAACCTACTTTCAGTTCCATTGATGTTCTTGCCGTGCAAAATAAAAGAAAAAAACCTAAGCGGTCCCTTTCCGAAGGTCCTGACGGCCACCTCAGAGACCATGTGCTCAGCTGTTATTTCACGCACAGAAAGAGGGAATGGGGGGAAATTTGCCTTCCTGCACCAAACGTAGGCTTCTGCTTGGAAGCTGCTGCGGCACGTGGCACTGCCAGAGACCTTGCTGGTCTTGGGGGATGGCTGGTGGGTAGGAGACGTGTGTGTGTGCAGCAACACTGGGGCTCAGTATCGTGCTGCAATACCAAGCTGCTACAATACTGCTGCTGACTGCAGAGGGTTTGCCTAGTTTGTTGAGAATTAGGGGGAATTCTGCACTCAGAAAACCCAAAAGCTCACTCATGCTCCTCAGTAGCTGCATCTCTTGGGATGCTGTGTGCAGCAGGGGAAGACAGTTCCCCTCTGAAATCCTATTGTTCTTTGGGCGAGAGCTGGCACAGTGACTCTTTCTAAACCCACTGTGTAGGTTTGCTTTTTTCCACCCCTGGATCTTCCCCAGCAGCAGAGATGCCCCACCTCTGGTGAACACCATCCCAGTTGACTTCTCCAGGGTATCGCGAGCATCCTGACACAGACTGCAGCAGCACAACCCAACAGGAGCCACATCCCGATGGCCCGTGGCAGGCATGAAGGAGTCTGAGGGAAAGAGCTGGGATATTTGTGGGGTTTGCTTTAATTTCTCTCAAACCGCTCAGCCCCATTTCCAGCACAGCTGCCCCAGGTTACAGTCACAGGGCTGACCACACTCAGCACTTATGTGGGTAGGTTTTCTCATGGCTCAGCAAAATGGTGTCAGTTTCTTGAGAGCAGCATGTTCCTCTTCCCCTCCCCAAACACAATCCTTTTCTCTCTCCTTATGGTTCATGCCATCGGGTGTTTTCCTTCAACATGTTCTATGGGTTTTCCTTTCATGGTGTTTTGCAGCAAGAGAGGGATTTCTCAGGGTTTTTAGAAATCTGCTGGGGCAGTAGGAACACGATACTGGGATGTTAGCAGGAAAGCTGAATCCCATGATTCCGTAGTTTGCTGTAAGGATCTGCCCCTGCACGTGCACCCAGAGCTTTGTGTCCAATTTAAGGATGAGTGGGGTACGTTTGCAGTAGCCTTTTCTAGATGCAGCTTGCTCCTCCAGTGTGATGTGACCCTGGGGAGGCTGCATGTGGCTAGCTCTCATTTCCTTTCATGTGGGTTTTTAGCCCCATCCTGCTGTCCCAAGGGACTCCAGGCACTGCCTCGTTTCACCCTGCTCTTGCCAGGATGCAACCATGACCGGGGCCGGGTGCTGGGCTCCCAGCACAGCAGCACCCTGCAGCAGCTGCCTGGGTGCGAGCCTGGCCCCTGTGGTGAACACGAGGCAAGCTGACGTCTCCCAGCCCTCTGCAAGCAGCCTGCAAGCTCCGAGAAGTGTTTCGCATCTGCTGGTAAGACTGACTTGTACCCAGAAACTGCAGTGAATTTGGTCCCAGTGTCAGAGGGCCCTGGGGTGAGGCTGCAGCATTTTCTGCTGTTGCGTTCCTGGAAGGACGGGAGATGCCCGGCTCCCCACCAGAGCTGTGATTCACAGGGGCTGCAAACACTTCTTGGAAATGCCTCTTCTCTGACTTGGAGAGCTCTGGGGGAGAGCCTAAACCCTCTCTGCTCCCTCCCTTTGGCACCTTGGGGAAGGCTGATGCTGCAACAGTGACATTCACAGCGATCAGCAGCAGTACACACACAAAGCACTGGTCATGCCTGGGGACAGCCGCAGCAGATCTGCCAACCTGGACTCCCAGCCCATGGAGGGGATGCTCCAGGGCCATGGTGTGGGCTGGGCGGTGGAGAACACATAGGGTGTTAAAATGGTCTAAAACCTGCCTGGGATAGGCTGCCATCAGCTACAGACTGCCTGCGCTGAGCCCCTTCTGGTCACAAAACTCAGGTGATGGAGGAGATCTTGATGGCTCTGAAAATAGCTACTTCCCTTAGGAGGGAAGTTGCTGGGGACATCCTTGCAAAGCCACCTCCACACAGCATCCTGAGCCCCCAGCTCACCCTGCTGCCCTCTCCCAAGCCCAGCCAGAGACATGGGTGTGCAGCAGGGACCCACTGACTGCTCTGGCTCAGGCTCCAACCTGCTGTCTGCAGAGCCAGTGCCAGCTCCCATCCATTGCACAGGCATTTTGGTGGGCAGAGCCAGCATCTCCAAGCTTTTCCTGGAGCCTTGTGCCTTCTAGCTGAAGGCAGACACCCGAGGAGAAGTGGTGCTGCCTGAGAGGGGTGGGCTTGGCTGGGGGTGGGAGCAGGATCTCGGCACTGCAGCTGCCTGTGCCATCAGAAGTGCTGGGGCTGGCTGAAAAGGGCAGAAAGGAGCAGTGGAGGTGGGCTACATGATGCCGTGCCTTTGCATGGTGTTGTGTGAGGCCACGTCTGTTGACCTCATTACTCGTTTTCAAGTGTGAAGCACTCTTTGCAGAAAGGATGCGTAGCCCAGATAGCTCAGCAGGGTGCTCAGCTTTGCTTCTCTCACCCAAGGCCCTAAGAGAGAGCATAAGGGACCTCAGAGCCTGCAGCGGCACAGAGCTCAGGACCCAGAGCCTCCAGTGCATCCAGCTGAGAGCCCATGGCCATGCCACAGCTCCTCTGGGCATTCCTCTTTAGAAAGAGAAACATCCTACACACCCCCACATCAATGCATCATCCTGCTGCCACACGGCCATGGAAATGTCCTCGTCTGCCCCCGAGGGCTACGGGGAGAGGCTGTGCGTGGCCCCTGAGATGCAGGTCTGACATTTGTCACCATGCTGCTGACATTTTCCTCTGCAGAAGCACCCTGAGGTGACACCCTCGTCCTCGTGGCTGGTGCCTCCCACTGATACTTTCTGCAGCAGTGGCTCCTTCGCCTTGCCGTGCTGCAAGGAGAGAGCTGACCCCGCAACTAGGGCTCAGCCCGAGAGGTGCCCTCCCATGCTGGCAGGGTGACGGGTGCACGACACCAGGCCTGAGGCCTTCAGGGCTGTTTTTCTTCCATTTCCACCTCTGCCTGTGTCATTTCCTTTTAATTTCACTAGAGAGGTGATGGTGCTCTGATCCGGCCAGACGCTTCGGTTTAGCCTCAGAGTGGCTGCAGCAGGGATGGGCAGGGGAGGGAGGGGAGCCGAGGAGTCAGTAGATGGCAGAGTTGTTTTAGCATCCACTCTCTGCCGCATCTCTCGCAAGCTCACAGGGATTTTGTGTTGGATTTGTCAGCCAGATTGCGTCCCAAGGCTCAGGCCATTGCAGCGTGGCCAAGGAGTGAGCTGTGGCCAGGCCTGCTGCAAACCAGCTGAGGCCGTGGTGCTGCAGCACGGCCGGGACAGGGCATGGGCAGAGGGCTCCCGGCAGGCGCAGCAACATCCACGAGCCCAGCTCAAAGCTTTGCTGCTGCCAGCGCTGAGACCGAAGCGCTGTGGGTTACCATTGCGGTGTCTGTTGCACACGACTGAAGGCAATGCTACCCTGCCTTCACGTTGCTTTGTGAGAGATTCAGGATTGGTTTTGCTGGCTCAGGACGTGTGTGCATCATGTTGCTTAGGCTCTCAGACTGAGCATCTGTTAGGGAGCGTGGCAGTGTGTGGATTTATGTGCAGGTGCTGCCTTCTCCATGGTATGGCCAGTCCCAGCCAGGGGCTAAGGCTTTTCTCCTTGTCTGCCCCTCTCAAGGCTCGTCCACTCGGCAGCTCACCCTTGCCATCCTGCCTCCTGTCATTTTCAGCAGCATGACTCCTGTTCTCACCTAGGGGCTGTGCAGGATCCCAAGGGATCCCAGTGACCCAAGGGGATGCACGCTGGGTGTCTCCCAAGCAGACACCACTTCTCCCACTGTCCAGCACTTCTAGGGGGACCCCTTCAAGTAGATTTGGTCACCATCTTCTCCACAGTGTCTGAATCCTATGTTAATGCAAGAGGAAACATTAATAAGATTTAGCAACCAGCCTTTTCAGCCCCTGCTGTCACCACTCAGAGTGTGGCCGATCTCACATGGAGTGATGAGACAGGAGCACAACACAATGTGCCTTTGCTTTCCAGCTTGCCTGGTGACACAAACCATGCGGCATAGGTGGACAGAAGCCCAAACGGCTCCAGCAGCAACTTGCTACCTCTGCCACCTTCCTGCACAAGTACTGCTTTGGAGGGTTGGGGTGGCGCTGGAGGAATGCTCAGAGTGGGAGAGCAAGGCAGAAGTTTAAATTAAAGGCTGCCAAATCAGCTTTGGATGATTCCCCATTGTCTGATAATTTCACATCCTGAAATCTGGCCACAGGCTGTGACCCCATCCTTAGGTAGAGACCCTGACCTAGGGGCATTTCCCTCCCAGGTGGCGGGGACCCCTGTGGGGTAGTGGGAGCTGAAGGGTGGGTGGCCCTGTCCTGGTGGGCATTGCTGACCCCCACAGCAGCCGCATTCCTCCTCTCCTCCCTGAGACTTTTGTTTTGCTCACCAGTCCCACACAGATGCAGATGCCGTGGCTGTTTTGGTCCTGTCCTGGGCTGGGGAGCCGGGGGCGACGCACAGATAAAGCTGGGCCCCCCCCCACCCACCCAATGGCACCCTGCCGTGGGAGGCGGCCGCTGGGTGCAAAACCTCCCGTGTGCTTTGCTCATCCCCAGCGCGTTTCGCTTCGGCTTTGATGGCTCCGGGTCTCTGCACCCTGTGCCGGGCAGAGCTGCACCCCGGGATGTGCGGGGTGCTCCTGCCTTCTTCCGTGGTGACTCACGCTTGTTTGGCAGGGCCAGGGCTGCAGCCTGCCCTGTGCCAAGCTCTATTTTTAGGAAGCCAGGAGAGGTAGGTGCAGCCGTCACTGCAAGAAGTTTCTAGTGCCATTTGTGGTTTCACGGCTGCAGTGAGGCTCTGCATCAGCACTTTAGAGATGCGCGCTCTCAGTGGCTCAGTACGGCAGGACTGGCATCACTGTCCAGATGTGGCGAGAGCCACGTGCCCCTCCATGCTCTCCATCCTCCAGGGGGGCTGGCTCCTCAGCCTTACCTGGCTCTGCACCCCCCCGATCCCCTTGGGAAAGACCAGCTTGGAGAGCATCCAAGGGGCTGGGGGAGAGGACAGACAGTGGGAAGGGCACAGGAGATGACAGCCCTTGGAGCAGGGCTGCTTGGAGGGACAGCAGCACCTGGTGCTGTGCCCTGCAGCCTTTCCCTGTTGCTCTTTGCTGCTCTGCAAGGTAGTAGAGAAGGGGCAGATGTCCCCTCACCTGTCTGGGCATTGGCCTCTGGCTCCTTAGCCTGGGTGCTCCCCAGCAGCCAGGCTGTGTCACAGCCCAGGACGGCTTGTGTTCACACCTGCTGGAGCATCACAAGGTTTCTGACCTCCACATGGGACTCCATGGGTGAAGGACACCACGAACAACCAGGCTGCAGCCTGCCATTATCACAGTAGTGGCTACAGCCAACATCTGCTGTTCTCCTCCACAGGGAGATGTGACCATCACGAGTATTGACCTCTCCTCCTATCCTTGAGCCTGCCTCTTGCTGCTCTTCACTCTGGAGCATTCTCTAATTCATGCAGTTAAAGAAATGAACGGAAACTGCAATGTAACCTTTCTTTCTCCGGATGCTGGTGATGTTTTCTGTGACGTTCTGGCTCCGTCTGTCCCGTCTCTCTGGTGACAGGCGTAATCCTGAAGACTTGGGAGATATGGCAGAAGGAAAATCTAAAGAAATGGCAAAACAAATTATGGACAAGCTCGAATTTCCCTTCTAACCATAGCCCCGCACTGAAGGGACAAATTCAGGTTTCTCTTACAGGTTCCCTTTTGCATCCCTCCCACGGCATTGCAAGCAAACTCCTTTTGTGACTCAGAATAAAATCCTCTTTCTGAATCTATTGTTCTTAGTACTTCACGGCACCTGGCTTTTGTTAATTGTAAAGAGTATGTGGGGTGAGCAGCACAATTTATAGAGCTAGTTATACGAAACCACAGCAGGCACCCAAAAAATCACTCTCTTTTCGTTAGCTTTCACCTTACTGCATTCAGAACCGCTCCCAGCCTTTGACAGATCACCGTGGCAGGCAACCGGATATTTTCTCGGTAAACAAAGCCGAGTGCCGAGTGCAGTGGAGACAATTTGCTGATCAGCGGAAATACCGCAACTAGGTCAATAGGAATGCAAGCGATGGATCACATTTTCCCATCGTCTCACACAGGCTGGAGGAACCGTGCCCGTTTGGGTGCGCAAGCAGACGGTTATGGTTATGTTCGGAGAGTTTGGGGTGAAAGAAAACCCTTTTGGTTGCTCGGTGCGGGTGAACTTCACCTGCCCTGGTGAAGTCTCATGTAAGCAGGCTCTTCCCTCAAGCACTGGGTCCTCCTCTGTTGCCTATCATCCCTTTGGACCATGACCCTCTCTTACCTCTCTGCAACACTCCCCCAAGCTCCTACAGCAGCCAAGTGGCCAAGGATGTGGAGCCATGACACAACCTGACCCTGGCAAGAGATGACATGAGCTTTGAGGATTCGGAGCCTCTTGCCCCATCCCTACCATCTGTGTGAAACAGTGACAGAGCACCTACCAGGCTTCCTGGCATTGCCTAGCAGAGGTAAGGGCATGGCTCGACGGGGCTTTGCCTTGCCCAGAGCTCAGCCAACACCTCCTCATCGATTTGGGCTCCTGCCCACAGCAGAAGCCACCACAGGACCTGGTGATGGGGGCTGGAGGAGATGGCCAGGACTGGGTTGCCAACACAAAGCAATGTTTTCCTGAAGAGGAGCTGCCAGCCTGCCCTCCCAGCGAGGTGTGCTGACGAATCTCTGCCAGGATCCCCCCTGTCATAATTTCCACCCCGTCTTTTTTGTCAGGGCGCTGGTGACTATTGAGTACGGGTTTCCCGGTTTTCAGAGCAAGCTGGCCAGCCCTCTTTCGATGTTTCATGTTGGGGATGCTGAAGTGGAGCCGTTCCTCATCCTCACCGAACTTCTGCCTCCCCAACCAGGTGTGTGCAACGTGGCCAGAGCTGTGCTGGGTTTTTCCGTCATTACCTGCAGCTTCTTCTCATTTCAGTGAAATGGTGATGGGTGACTATCCAGAAACGTCTTTGAAAAAGTTTCATCTGATGGGGACGGCCAGGGCTCAGGAATAGTTGTGCAAAACCTCACTTGCTCTCTGCATCACTCACTGCTGTGGTTTCACACGTTATCGGCTGCCTCTGAGTCCTGACACTCAGGATTCGGGGAAAGTATTAAGTAATGACTTCTCATGTCGTTTTGTTTCTCATATGAAGACTTCCTCCAAACATAACTCTTTAGTTCAGAGGAAACTCTGAAGAGCCTTGGAAAATGTTGGTGATTGCCATCTGGGCAATGGATGGGACAAAGACTTTGGGGAACAGGCACTGGTGCTCGCCATGGCCCCAAGCCCCATACAGCAGCGCAGCTGTGGCCCTCAGTGCCATGGGGTGTCCTTGGAGATGTCCACCACGAAACATCTTCTTGCTGGTGAAGGTGGCAAACTCTCCATGGCAGACAGTGCCTGGGAGCTGGGTGTTAGCTCAGACCCCTGCCAGGGGGCCAGGGCTGGCATTTCTAAAATTAACACCAAATTTAAGATAGAAAAGAAGGAAAGGACTGGTTGGCAGTGTCCTCAGGTTGTGTGTGTGTGTGTATGGGGGGGTGTGCTACAGACCCATCCCAAAGCTCCTCTTGGTACAGGGAGGTGGCAGCCCCAGCAAGTCAAGTGAATGAATGGCCCCAGAGCACCATCAGGGCATCAGCCTCAGGCTGCCCTTTGCCTGGTCACTGAATTGCTGCCAACAAAGACCCTGGCGCTGTCACACATTTGTGATTTGGGTGCTATATTTAGGCACATGGTAACCTGCCAAGGTCACAAGCTGACTGAGTTGCAGAGATGTTTGTGCTTTGTTACCAGAGCTTGCATTTGCAGCTAAGAGCACCCTAACCACACAGGACAGGATGCGAGAGATTGGGTAGATAGAAAAAGCGAATGCTGGACCTCATCCTGCCGTGCTGAGCAACCCCACGGTGCTGAGTGCCATCCTCTGCTGTGGCTGCCAGGCGAGCAGCACCCTGCTCAGTGCCCTTCTGCTGCTGGCAGGATCCGGCCCTTTATTTGCTGCATGCACATCTGATAAGACCGTTGCCTTCAGGCTGTTACTTTCAAAACAACTTTGCATGATGGTTTGATCGCTGCCTTTAAACCAGCGCCCCAGCCCCCGTGCAGGCAGCCTGGCAGCCCAGCTTCATCCTCTTTGCTCAAGCATGGAGCAAAGGAGGCCTGTCCCTTCTTGAAAGCAGGACCCCTCTGCATTTACCATGAATTTTTGTATGGGTCCTGCATGGCTGCATAGTGTCAGATGCCTGAAGAGCTGCAAACATGGGCAGGGGATGCACAGGGGCAGGAGCACACCTCTGCTGCTGGGCCAAGGGACGTGGGGAGGACACCTGAAGTTGCATGGAGGTGGTGCTGGGATGTCAGTGGCTGTCAGGAGTGGCAATGTCCTCAGTAGCCATTTTTATGCCCAGATAATAAATATCATATGTATAAATGGGAGTACTATCTGAGGATCCTTGTGCCCATGGATTCAGGGTAAGAACCTCACTGTGGTGTTGGGAAAATGGCTCAAAACTTTTCTCTCCAAACTGGTGGCCAAGCACTGAGACCCAAAGTCCTGCTGGCTGTCCATCAAGGAGCACGACACCCACATTGGGGTCCCAGTGCCCAAAGAGATGTCCCTTTCCCCAGGAGCATCCGTCTTACTTGGGCAGACTTCACCTACAGGGAGCATGAGGGAAGGCCAGGAACCAGCACAACCCACCTGCCTCAGCCACACAATTGTCCTTCTCATGAAGAAAACGGAGAGAAAAAAGCCTTTCTTCTCCTTTTGAGAAACAGCTGGCTTCCCAAGTGCTTCCTAACCCCTGGCAGCTTGCACCACCGTTCAGCAGTGCTGCCCATGGATTCGCAGTCTTCATTGCTCTGAGGCTGACTAGTCGTGAAGCTTTCATCCACAACAGGAAAAAAACACCGGGGCAGAGTCAGGAGTGTTTCGAAGGCAAATATGAATATACGGAATAAGAATCGATATCTGCTTCTGGTAGGATGGTAGGAAAAAGCATGGAAGTGAACCAGAGAAGAAAGTCTAAGTAACCTTTTTTTTGTTGTGGGAGATGGTAGTGAACAAACGTACCCACTACGAAGGTTTTTTTCCAGGAAGTGTAGGTTGCTGCAACCTGTATCCCTTGAGCAGCGGGTGCTCACACAACAGTTCTCATGCTACTTGCAAGCAGATCATTTGAAGGCGCACCAGCAACGTGCACGGAGGATGAATGAAGTCTACGGCTCTGCTGCACCCCGATCCATGAGCAGCACCTCTCCCAGCACCATGAAAATGTTCATGTGCTTCCTCGCTGTATTTATGGTAGTACAGACAATCGGGACTGTACTCTTCTGTTTGTATCTTCACATGAAGATGGATAAGGTAAGTGTAAAATAAGGGTGTCTCTGATGGATTGCTAACACAATTTGCCTTCGGTGTGGACAGCCCTGATCGCTCTCAGGATGAATACGGTGCAAGATGATGATGGCCACTGGACTGCTGCAGGAGTGGTGTTTATACACCCATGTTCTTATTTCTGCTTTAATTTGCAACTAAGTGAAGACGTACACAGAGGAAGAGACCCGTTCCCTTCATTAACAAAGAGAGAATGGGTCAATAAAGAGGAGCTGCTAAGAGCAAACCTGGCAGACAGTGGCCGGTCTGGGAGAGGAGAGGGGGCATAAACACGAAGGACTGTTTCAGGCTTTTCGGGTTACCTGGTGGTCTTTCTGGTGCCATGGCACCTGGCAGCACTGGGGCGCTCATGAAGAGGAGGAGGGAGTCCAGAAATGAATTTTTTTCTGCTTTTGCATGTATTAATTTTACCAATATCGCACTTCAGATACTGTCTTTCTGCTTTGGGAAGGAAACAGTGGATCTTAATATTTTGTCTTTATTTTTATGAAAGGGACACAATATCCATAATCCTGTCCCACACGTGGGACAATACATACCAAAAATTTAAAAAACTGAAAAGCTGTTTTTGAGGTTGCTATAACTGCAGCTGCACTGCATGATGCTTAAAATCACCGATCTAAAACATTTCATTCCCAAAGCAGAAAACACATAGACTACCAGTTACAGAAAACCCATCTCCTCAGCAGATGCAAAGATAAGATTTATATAAGTGGGTTTTAAATGTGTTGTCTTGATCCGAATTGAGATACAAGTGGGTAACTGCTGATCTTCAAGGGCGGACAACAAATCTGTACGGGGTGGCTTGGAGCAGAGGGTGGAAGGGGGACTTTGCTGCATTGAGGGCTGCAGCCTGGGGGCTGGGGGTCCCTGCTGGAGCCAAGTGTGGCAGCTCCGGGCCGTGGCATCTGCCCCACTGCAACAGAGCAGATAAGGGGCAGGAGGATTACAGCTCTCTGTAGTGCTTGTGGCAGGTTTGAAACCTGACCCAACATTGCCAGAAGTCAGCCTGGACTTCTCTTTGTTGCCTAGCCAAATATTAGTTTTTCTGAAAACAAGTGTCATTTCAAAAATCAATCTTTTTATATATGTATATATATAATTATATAAATATATTATATAATATAATTATAACTATATTATATTATAATTGCATATAAAATATATAATTATATATTACATATTATATATATATATATAATTACATATACAATTATATATATATATCATTCTTTTTCAGCTTTCTGAATTTTTTAATCCTTTTTTTTTTTTTTTTTTTTTTTTTTTAATCTCAAACTCCTAGCAGAATTCGGCCACATTTCACAAGCTGTGTTGACCTTCTGGCAGCTTGTTTAACTTATAAGCTACCCAAAACCAAGGAGCTGCCGCTGATGGGCTAGGCAGGCTTCCCAGCAGCCTGCCCAACCTGCTCACTGGCATTTCTGTGTCACTATCATAAATGCAGTCCGATGCAGATTTGCCAGCCACCTTTTGTAAAAAGTAGAGTGGAAAATATAAATTAATTATTGACGCAGGTCCAGGAGGCTCGGAGCAGCTCTCCTCTCACCCAGAGCTGCAAGCCAGCGGGTCAGTGCAGCTCCAGGTGGATGTGTGCGCACATGCCGTGCTGGCAGCTCGTGGGAGTCTGCCCCTCTCCTCCCAAAGCTGAGCAACTGCCACCAAGCTTCCCAGGCTGCAATTTCTTGTGGGAAGGGATAGATACCACCTGGCTGCACTCCTGCTTTTCCCAGTAACAGCCCATTGACCCTCTCTTCTTTCCCCCGCTGGCAGATGGAAGAGGCGTTGAGCTTAAATGAAGACTACATCTTCCTGAGGAAAGTACAGAAATGCCAAACAGCAGAAGTTCAGAAGTCGACATTGTTGGACTGTGAAAAAATTTTAAAAGGCTTCAAGGACCTCCAGGGCAAGGTAGATTGACGTTGAGTGCATACAAACCATGCTGAAGGTGCAGGGAGGATCCCTGACACACACACATCACCCAAAGGTTTTTTGAAAACCAGGGGGGGTCCTTAACATTGGGGCTGCAGAGCATGTGGCCTTTTTTATTCTTCTCTTTTTAACACGATATTTTTAGACTGTATTGACATTACTGAAAAATCTCATCCCTTTTTTCTCAAAGCGGGCTTGAGCAGAGCGCACCCAACTGTGGCATGCCCAAGGTGGGGTGGGATGGAGCTACCACCTCTGTGCTCCATCGTGGCCTGAAAAATATTGATTTTCTGCTGTCTGGCACCTTGTTGCATCCTGCACCTGGTGGGCATGAGGATACTCGTGGCCACTTGATGGTGGGAGAACCTTTATGTTCTCTTTGCCTTGGCATTGATGACAGTACAGGGCTTGGGCCAGGCAGCACAGCTCCTGCAAGGAGGAGGAAGACGTTGTGCAAATGCCTCCCCATGGCTCAGGGACACCACCTCCTGCCAGTCCAGAGACCTCTCTCATTTGGTTGCAGAAGAGCCACCTTGCACAGCATTTTAATTGCACAGCTTTTTAGGCACATAAAACCTAAGAACAAAAGCCTTGCAACCCCCCACCCCCTCCACTGCAAAAAGCAGGGCAGACCATGGCCACACACAATCCTGGGGGGCTTGGTAGGTCAGGACCCTTCTGCCGAGATCTGGCAGGGCTGTTGGTGCCAAACAGCACCAACCTAAAAAGAAAGCATCTTTTACACAGAGGCTTTACCAATGTTTGATATGTACATCTTAAAATATTATATTTTAGAAATGTAAGGATATATGTTTCAAATGTATATTTTTGCTGTTGTTTCAGGATGGGGCAGCCAACAAGGAGGGGCCAAAGTTTGAAATGCAAAGAGGTGAGTGTCCTGGTGCTGCTGGAGGGCTGGGAGATGAGCGGCTGCAGGGGACAGGGTCAGGTCCTTTGGTGCCTGTGGTGGGGTCAGCCGGGCGTAGCAGGGCGTCCCCATGGGGTAGGACTGCACGACTTAGAGCTGGCAGAGACCAGGTGCCAGGCATGGCTATCTCACCAGTCAGCTGCACTGCACAAAGTCAATGAAAATGAACCCAAAATTAAAACCGCGGCCTTTTCTCCTTGCAGGTCATGAGCACCCCCACTCGAAGAGCAGGAATGAGACATCTGTGGCAGGTAAGGAGCGGACACGTCCAGGTCCTGTCATTGCTAAGCAGAAGCCAGACCATGCCTCACTCAGGGGATGCTTTGGAGACCGTGTCTCTGAGCTGGATTTGGCCCCTGGGGGAACCCCAAGGCTGGGAGGCGCTGTGGTCCTGGTGGAGAGCTGTGCTGCGGGGGGAGAGAGGGTGCTCGGCCTTCAATAACATTGACCTTTCCCAATTTCAGCTGAGAAGAGGCAGCCGATTGCAACCCACATGGCAGGACTGAAGAGCAACAAGGCGGTGCCAGGTAAGGCAGACCCCTTGGTGCCACCCGACAGGGCTGGGCATGGTGGTGGGTATCCAACAGGGACGGGGACACTGCACATCCAGCACAGGAACATGTCCCATGGCACAGCAAGCCTCCCACCTGCAGGAGCAAGGCTTTCCGAGGTGAATAAGAGTTTGCAAGGTCAGCCTCTCAATCTGGGAAGGATTTCTCAACCTGAGCATGTTTGATTTAATTCTGGAGTAACTGCCAGTAATCAGCAACTGCTCTTTCCATCTCTGACGCAGCAATTCACCCAGAGCTCAGTCTACCTGTGGAAAGCTCTGTGTTAGATAAGATCAAAGAAGCGAGATGCTTGCTGCATTTTAAAACTCCCCGCTCGAGCACTTGTTGCGATTACAAAGCAGGCTGACGCTGCGCCGCGCTCAGCAGGCTGCCCAGAGCTGGCTCCGCAGCTCGGTGGTGGGGAGCAGGGGTGTCCCCATGGGATGCATAGACCACAGGCTGCGTGGGGTTCCCCTTGGAGCAGGGTTTGGAGCTGGTTTGCTCACCCTCACTGCTCGCATGATTGTCTCTGTAGGAAGGAGGTGCAGAACCCTTCCCAGAGCCATAGCCCGGCTCAACACCCATGGCTGTAGTTTCCTGGTTTCTGTCCCTCAGCTCTCTGTGCTGGCTCCAGTCAGAATTAATGTCCATGAGCTGCTCCAAGGACACCAGTAGTGCCCCAAAAGTTATGGCAGCAGCAGGTCTGTGAGGTGGACGGAGCTCTGGGAGGTGGGAGCAACATGTACCATGCAAACCCTTGGAGCTCTGCACCCTGACAGGGATCCAGTGCACCAAAACTGAGGGACGGTCATTTTTGTCCTTCCCTGGAGGAGTCTTATCTTCTCCAGGAGCTAGTGGAGGCCAAGTGGAGAAAGGACTTTGGAAGAAATGCAGTTTTTCCAGCTTGGAAAAACTGTGTGGCTTGGGATGGGTGCCTCTGAATATAGGAACTGAAGGGTGTTCTGGAAGTGCTCAGAGCGTTTGGAGGCTGGGCCACCAAAAGCCATGGAGATCCTGCATCCCAAGTATTTCCATTTGGCTAGACAAAGAAAGCAAAGTGCTCCTCCACTCACATCATCAACACAAGGCTTGTGGAAGGCCAGCAACCAGAAGCAGGGGTTAAGCATGCCCCAGCCTCAGAGACAGGGACCCATGTCCCATGGGCTGGAGAAGGTGTCCTGAGATGGACAGCACCTCCCTGCCTGCCCCATAGGGGATGGAGGCTGTGATGCCCAATGTCCCTGGGGCTATCCCCTAAAAATCATCCTCCCAAGCTGGATGTGTCCCAGCTCAACAGCCATGCTTTCTCCTCACAGTGCTAGAGTGGAACAAGACGAGCTACGCCCCAATGAACAGCTTGATATCCTACCACAAAGGGAAGCTGAAGGTGGAGAAGGCAGGGCTCTACTACATCTATGCACAAGTCAGCTTCTGCACCAAGGCAGCGGCTTCGGCACCGTTTACCCTCTATATTTATTTGTACCTCCCCATGGAAGAGGACCGGCTCTTGATGAGGGGACTCAACACGCACAGCACCTCCACGGCTGTCTGTGACCTCCAGTCCATCCGGGAGGGAGGCGTCTTTGAGCTCCGGGAGGGCGACATGATCTTTGTCAACGTGACAGACTCAACGATAGTGAACTACAGCCATGGCAGCACCTACTTTGGCATCTTCAAGCTGTAGGAGGGGGCCACCCCAAGCCACCCCCCCCTCCCCAGGAGGCCCAGCCCAACTTTGTTGAGCCAAGTGGCTCTCCCTGTTTCCCGTATTTATGTTCCTCTGCCTCTTTATTGCCCATGTTTGTTAATTTGTATATTTTGTTATTTATTAATGAGGGCCAAGGGGCCCTAAGAACAGAAATGGAACAAAGTTTGAAGCTGTCATTGTCTGCACTTTGCTGTTTTCTTTCATTCCTGACCATTTGGGAGGTGCTGGGGCTGTGCACCACCGTGCCCTGCTCGCCTGGCAGGGAGGATGGCTCAGTTGTACCACATAAGCTTTATTTAGCAGGCTCTACCAGCAGCCTTTCTTTCCTAACACCATAGGATGGTTCAGGGTACTCCCTCCATGCTAGGTTCATGCTTATCTCCTGTACCAATCTGCTTACAAAACATCAACGGAAAAAACATTAAAAGGCTTAGGAACGTCTCCTCTAAAGGAATCAATCAGCCATGCACTGTCCTTACGTGGTGGCTGCTGGTGATGCATCCTTGCCACCCTAACTGCCTGTGTTATCTTGAGAACTCCCTTTTTTTTCCACCCATAGCTATCTACAGAGCTCAACAAGCCTTCTTGCTCAGAGTGGCATTGTCTCAGCCAGGTTTGCACTGGGCAAAATTCGCCCCACACCAGAGGGGTTATTGGTGGCCAAGGGGTGGCTGCTGATTTCAGCCCAGAGCTCTGGTAAGGCTCTGGTGGTGCTCTGCTCTTGGTGAGCTGAATGTGCTCGTGAGGCTGTCCTCCTCCCAGGCTGAGGGCCCTCTGCCTGTGGATTATTTCAGACTCTGTGGAAGGGGCATTGGCCACCATGGTCAGATTTGGACCAGCTTTCTCCCCTGAGACATGTCTTCCCCTGGGAGGAGGACCAGGAAAGCACAGGGGTGGCAGGAACAGCTTCTCCCCAAGTCCTCCAAGAAGCATGTGTAGAGCATCTCCTGGCTGTCCTCATGAGGACAGATGTGTCCACAGTGGCACATTTTCTGGTGCTCCAGGACAGCAGGACAATGCAGACGGGCAGGACATGCCCTCAGGCAGGGGCACCCAGGTGACACAGCTCACCAGGGCATCCCCTCACCCTCTTCCTCCAGCTTGGCACACAGGGAGGATGAGCTGAGCCACAGCAGGACACAAGGCTGCTGGTACAGTGATTTTAGGTATCCAGCTCATGCTTATCTGAGCACAAAGACTGGCAGTACTCTTACAAGTCAGCAGGTCTGCAAGTGGAAGAGATTTCAGATTTGAGCACTCGTTAGGGTTTGCTTGGCTTGAGGCTGCAGACCTGATCCTACTGCGGTGCTCAACTGCAGGCAGTGCCAGGACAGATGGGGCAGTCGTTGCACCACGTTGCCAGTGGTGGGTGCCTGCCACTGTCCCCTCCCAAAGGCGGGAGAGGATTGCTCAGAGGCTGCCCGCCTGGTATCACTGTAATTTAATTTGTAGTTGGGTGGCTGTTCTTCAAAGCTGCATAACTTTGCCAGAGAACGGACTGTTCTTGTCCAGTGCTATGTATAAAACTGTTTATTTAACTAGAGCTAAAACTGCCTTGTATTTGTGGACAGAAAAGGGAGACTAACCCAAAGTGCATGGGAAACTGCGTAGCGTGATGAGGTGAATGTGGCCGTGGTTGTTTTGCAGTTTATTTCAACATTTCAGGTCCCCCTGTCTGAGCACATCCAAAGCACCGTGCAGGCTGCATAGCTCTGTGCCCCACAACATGTGCTAGTGTAGGGTTTTGCACACCATCATGTGACAACTAACACCAGTGACGAATTAGGACATCTGTGGCTGGGCATTTTGCTTCGGAAGTCACTGCCTCTTCTCACCTGGGGCTGAGGCTTGCTTGGGGCATGCTGAGGCTTCCTGGGGCCCTGCTCGGGGTCTGGGAACCACAAGGACAGCAGGACAGTGCAGGGGCACAGTGGGGACAGCCAGTCCCAAACATGTCCTGGGGCAGCCTCTGCACCCTTCTTGGGGCACAGTGGGGATTTGGGGCTGAGCAGCACTGGCCACATTTTGGCCAGGCTGGGCTGGAGCAGGGGGCAGGAGGGCAGTGATGAGACACAAGGTACAGCTGTAGGGGCTCATTTAGGGGGATTTACAGCACCTGGCTAGAAGAGAAGATTCCCACACTCACCTAAGCCCTGCAGGGCTGTCTGCTTTGGATGCTGTATCAGGTCAGATACTTCAGCTACCGTATACGGGGTGGCAGGGACTACTGGGCAGCTCCTACAGTGGCACAAGTTTAACTGCATCCCTGCTGCTGCCAAAACCCAGGCAGCTCCTCCAGGATGGGCTGGTGGGGGCCGTGGGGGTAGCAGGGACAGCGTGGGGTTGGGGGTGTGCATGTGCATGGCCACTGTGGGGATAGGGTCTTGAATACTTCAGAGGGAACAAAAAGCTATCGAAGCTGTGCGCTCTGAGAAAGGAGAAAAAGTAGGATGGGTGTGAGTGGGTGGGGAGGGAAGTGCTTGCTCTCAGGCGCAGGAAACCTTCAGGAGCAGAAATGCTGTTGGGCTGAAAAACCACTAAATGAAATTGTGCAACAACAGCTGCTGCCTCCACTGCAAGTGGGGCTCCTTGCCTCGTGCCACTGTCTTTCCTGGGGCTTTTGTTTCTTGCCTCTGTTTCTTCGCTTGCCAAAAATAGCCTGTGGGATGCAGATGAGAGGTAATGCGTGGGAGGGGAGGAGATGTGTGTGCTGCCATCCAGCTGTGCATTTCAGACTGTGGCCTTCTCCTGAGCGGCTTTGTTCTCCTCCCCGGTGCCGTGGCGGACAGTTTTCCTCTCCCCGTGGAAAGTTTGAAGGTCGTCAATACATTGATTTTTCCCTCACAGTGGGGCCTCTCTGTCATTTCTTGGGCTGTGGAATTTATAGTTTGTGAGACAATTTTTCTTTGTTCTGAGTGAAGTGAAAAGGGGTTGAGGGGGAGGTGAATACCCTGGGCACAGAGGGACATAGATGAGCTGTGGCACAACAGCATGGTCATCTGCTGGGGATGGTGCTCACGTGGCTTTGCAAGTGTTGATCCCACTGGGAAATGTATTGGGTTTTAGGTTTGTGTAAGAAATGAGGCTTTTGGTTTTGTTTGTTTTCCTCAAACAAAAGTCATGATACCAGTTTCCAAGTGGGGTCCCCCCAGCTTGTGCCACCAAGCCTAGGGCTGCATGGCGGTGATGTGGCTGCTGATCTTACAAGCCTGCCCTAGCATCCCTTCCTGAATCATTCGGGCTGGAAAAGACCTCTAAGACTGTCAAGTCCAACTACTAGCCTAGCAAACGATCTTTTCCTGTCCCTAGAAAGACCAGCCCTGCTCGCCTGCTTCCCCTTGTGTTGCGGTTGCTGACCCCACACTGGGTGGCAAGATGCAGTGGGATGCAGCAGGCGGTGTTCTGAGCACCACACAGCCCCGTGGGTGATGGGAGCCTTCACTTCCCACATCCTTTTGGCTCAGGCTCGGGGGCTTTGTGGCAGTGCCACGTGCCAGTGAGGCTACTGTGAATTGGCACCGCCGGGGTTTCCCCGGCCACACCAGCGGTTTGGGCTGCACAGATGAAGCTGGTTTTTGGTGTTTTCTTTCCTGGTCTGATTTCACACTGATGGTGGTTTGGTGCCAAACCCTACTGCTTGGAGGATGCTGGTGCTGCCTCCATTATATTGCTTGTGCAAAGGGGACATTTGGGACCTGGCATAACAGAAGGGGAAAAATGGGCCCCATGTTGAGTGGGAGAATAGGATGGAGGCTTTCTGGGTAAGGCCTGGATTTGGCTTTGTATTGGCACAAGAGGGGAAATGTTCCTTCCAAAAGGTTCGGGGGTACCTGGGTCTGAATGTGGTCCTGTTCTGGCTTCGCAGTAATTCCCTGAAGCACCACTTGTGCTCAAACGTGCTCCCTTGCAGACCTCAGTGCTTTCCACCCACGGTCAGTGTGCCTTGCTTGTTTTTCTGCTTTCCTGCTCTGACTGATGTGCTTGGAGAGGAAGAGCAGGGCTGGGCACTCCTGCATGCTGAGAACAGCCATCCTCAGCCGTTCTCCTGTGCCGCTGGTCTGCTGGCTCTGAACAGCAGCCGCGGTCAAGCCTCAGACTCACTTCAGGCACAGGTTGAGAACGTGGCATCCTCACCAAAGAGTTAAAAATACCAGCATGCAGGAGGTCTTGTCCAAGTGGTAGACCAAAGGAAATCCTGTCACCACACCTAATCCCCAGAAGAAAAAAAAAAAAGTCTCAGGCAGGAAATGACTTATCTACAGCAACCAACTGGTGCAATGGAGAAGAGCAATTTCTCCATAAAGCATCCCTGTTAGCAGAGTCCATGTGGGACTTGAGGGATGGAAGTGCATCACCCTGCCCCAGGACCACCTCCCTCCCTGCTGTGGGGCCATGCAATGGTGGGAGTGACAGTCCAACTGCCAGCGTGACCATTCACACAAGCACCCCCCGGTGCCCTGTAGACTGGGGGTGGGTGGGTGATGAAGCTGTGGTGTTTTGATATCTTTTCTCAAATCAGGAATGCCCAGAGCAAGTGTTGGCTTTGCTTTCATTCTAATGTTTGCTGAGAGCTCAGTGAGGTTTTCGTATGTACCCTCTTGCTTCCCCGGGTGCAGCCCCAGAGAGAGGTGAGACAGACACAAAGGAAGCAGCACTGAGGGCTAAGAAGCAATTTTTATCCTTCTTTATTTGTTGAAAATGTCAATTAAAAAACTGTTCAAAATAAAAACATGTTAGAAAAGTTGAACTTGCATAAGTAGTTACAGTAAATAAACCTACATGACAAAGATAAACTGGAAGGCAGCTGACACAACATCCATCTAAAGACGGACTCACTGGAACCTATTTACAAAGCACTGTAAACAAAGTAAATATGGAAACATTGCTGTCCATCTGGCATGGCTTCTTTTCCTTTTTATTTTCTTTTCTTTTTTTTTGGCTTCTAGCTCTTGACAAGTGCCTGATCCAAAGTGTCCCAGTGTGCCCTGCATCACATTACATCTTAGAAACATGCATATGTACACAGCATGGGTTTTAACTGAACTGTGGGCAGCAGGGAAACATTTCTACCTTCCCGTGGGAGCACAAATGGCCCTTGCTTGACTTCCTTGCACTGACTGCACATTGCTAGCCTTGTTTCCAGCCCACCCTCGAGCAGGCAGCTGGCCTGGATGATGCTGGGGCATCTGGGCACGGCATCCCAGAACAGCACTTCAGCCATGCTAACTTGTGCAGCAAAGGTCTTTATCCTAGAAAATGATTATCCAGCACAGCAGAACTCAATTGTTGACCCAATCTTTCACCTGTGTACCCAGGCAAGGATGCAGAGAGCTGCTGTCCAACTAGGATGCCCTGGAGATGGCAAATGTAGCCAGGGAAAAAATTAAAAAGTCTGTTTTGTCCTAGAAACAGCTTAAAGAGGGCTTCTTTTTACATTCCTTGTGATGATTCAGAGTCTAGTTCTCCCCAAACACCATTTGCTATGTTCTGGCTGAATTTTAATTGCAATGAGGGAGTTGTTATTATTGCCTCTATTATATCCTTCATGAACAATGTAACCGTATGACTAAGGAGCTGCAGTGTATCTGCACGCCCTGGGACCATGCTGCCCTGTGATATACATAAGACATTATTAACTTTAACAGAAGGTTACTTGTATAATGCTGCTAAGGAAGGAAAACATCAGTTATAAACTAGGATGTAACACCAAATAAGATGAAGATAGCCGATACATATGCATGTTGTCTGTGTGCTGTGTTCGAGGAGCTGTGCATGGATCGGGAAGGTACTGCACGTCCTTGCCCCAGGAGCATTACAGCTCTTGTCAAAGCCTAAATATAAATACCTTTCCTATACCAAAAGTTCCTTTTTCCTACAGCAAAGCCCCTTTGGGGCAATGGGGGAGAAGTGACTGTTGGCTGCACGTTCCTAGCCTTTGGGAAGGAGAGCCTAACGTGGGCAGAAGGGAGCAGGGGACAAGCATATTCGGGTGTTGTTTTTGCTGTCAAGCAGTGTTTGCATTTCATACAGAGAAAAGCATGTCCTGCAAGGGGAAGCACAGCAAAACTATAAATTCATACAATACCTGGACACTCAAAGTGAAAAGAAGGCAGGGTGTAGGAGTTTAGGGTCATGCTTAACAAAAGGGGCTGGGGACAGAACAGCAGTTACCCGTTGTGCTAATCACGAGCTGTTAGGAGGCAGTACTGTGCAACATACCTTCCCGTGCGCTCTGACAGGTGCTCCACATCTGACTTCCCCAAGGAGTTAAAATGTCTTCATGTTAATTGCACATTTTAATCAGTATCAAGGCCACACGGGAACCACAGTATTGCTGGGCTCTAGTTCGCTACAGTCAACTAATGGGGAAAAAAGAAGGTGGATGGGAAAAGCTTCCCCAGTTGTGATTATCTGAAAAAAAGGAGCAAGGTGCTTTTTGGTTTCTGCTCAATGCCAACTCAGTAATGTTTTCATTCAATAAATAGGTACCGGTGCTTTTGAAAAGAATGAAAGCATTAAAAAGTGCTTAAGCTTCCTCTAGGAAACTGCTGCCATACCCTTTGTGAGCGGCAATCGCTAGCAGAGATTGTGTTTGCTCCCAGTAGTAGGTACGATGAGGTATTAGTTGCTGCAGATGAATTGTGAATCACGGACCGCTTGCTGACTGTTTTAGTTGTGATCGATTGTTTCTGTTTGCTTTATTTCCTTATTGGATGGAAGAAAAACTATTTTTTTTTTCTCTCTGACATTTTTTTGGTAACAAAATCCCCCAAACCAACAAAATAAGGAGCAAGAAGAGGCAAAGGATCCAGTTCTGCTTCCCAAAAAACACCTGAGGTCACACACCACTGCCAGCAGCTTCTCCCCAAATTCAGGCAATCAGAGACGACTTGCGCCCCGTGTCCTCCCTGGCACACTCATCTGTCTGCTTCAGCAGCCTTCGGACCAGCTTCTCCAAGTCCTTCCTGGATTTGAGCTCTTCCTCCAAACACTGTTTCATCCTTTTGTTCTCCTACAATGTGAAAAATAAAGGAACAAAGATGCAGTTAATGCCCATGCACTTGATGCAATGATGTACTTCTGTGTGCCTGGCTGTATGTGACTCAGAGGCAAGATACCAGGGACATTTGGCAGGTCAATGCTCATTTGAGAGGATGAACATGCATTACGTGTGGTCTGAGCTGTTCAAGCAGACCCTCACCACCTTACAGACACACAAAGAAGTTCCAGGACTAAGCAGGCAGAAGCATCCTCCTGGAAACCCAATTCCAAGCCTGGATGGAGGACCCTGTCATGGCACCATCCAGCTGCACGCACAGAGCAGCTTCAGGATGGGACCAACAATTGGTGAGATGTTTCTTGGGCATGGACCAGTCGACTCACAGCACAAACAAAACCACTCAAATTACCTGCTTCAGTTCCTTGACTTCATCTTTCAGTGCATAAACTGTGTCAACGAGGCTCCTGCAAAAAAAAAATATGCAAAAACTCAAAAACCAAACTAAAACAGAACGAGCTGAAGTGCAGTAAAACAGCAACAACGTGGGAGCTTTTGTGACTGAAGCACTTATGGGGAAGGTGCTTCCAGCTCCCTTTTCTCCACTGCCAATTGCAGGCATTGGGCTGCCACTGGCACTGTTACCTATGAAGTCACTCTGGAAACAGAGCCCAGGAGCATTTATGGACTACCAGCCAAAAATTCAGGGCTCTTTTCTCAACACTGAAGGAAAAAAAAAAAAAAAAGCAAACCAAGCAACCTTGTTCTGCTCTCTTTAAGTTAACAACAAAGGTCTGTGGCTTTGGCTTCCTTGTTTATGCTACTGCAAAAAAAAAAAAAAGTTTTAAAATTGAAGTGCCTGAGTATCTTTTGTTAAATGGCCCTGATTCCTTGAGGTTGTGCTTGGAGAGGAAAAAAAAAAAACAAGGAATGCATTGCCTGGGTTAGAAAAGGAGGGGACCAACGTAATAACCCAGATGCTGAAGCGTTAAGTGCTATGGAGCAGACTGGGAGCACTCACAGGCAGCATCACACAGCCTCACGAGGGGTAGCAGCAGCCTGCTATGTCTGTAGCTTAAAAAAAAAAAAACACTTGTTTGGTTCTGTCCTCCCTGACCCAGTTCAATACATCCGGAGAGGCTCTGGGACGCAATAAATGCTCTCAAGACCCAGGCACAGGCTCCCAGGAGGCTGCAGCCATGTCAGAGCAGCTGGGAATGTGACTCTGTTCTCGAAAAGGGACAAAATAGCAACTGGAATAGCCCGGCATTTCTGGCACAGCCAGGATAAGGCTCCTGACCACTTCTGTGGGCAGACGACGGAGAGGGCACTGTTTTTTAACCATCCTTCCAAAAAGTGACAGGGGAATCTGCAGCCTTGCTTACTTTTCCTCGGTGACAGTCTGGCCATTGCTTCTTGTTTCCTCGATGATGATTTTCTCTTCCTCAGGAAGAAGGACTTGGGGGATGGAGTCTTTACGGGAGCCTGTGTGCAAGAATTACTCATCAGGAAGAAAAAGGGAGACTTTCCCTGGCGCCCACGCCGTGCCGGAGGCAGCACAGCAAATGCAGCCGTCACTCGCCCTGGGAGCGGGAGGCTCGGCAGGGTTAAATGCGGGCTGGGGTGTGCGGCTGAGCCAGAGCCAGGCCACGAAGGGAAAGTTTCCAAGAGTGCTCAGGGCACCTAAAGCTACATCATTATTTATAAATTAAATCACTCAGTTCAGGTCAAGAGCTCTCAGAAGAAATATGGTCTCCCTTCTATAAATATGCCATTATTTGATAGTTCAGTGATTTAATTTGACATCTTACCAGCAATGATAAATAGTTATATTTCCAGAGTTTAAGATGTTAGATAGGTTCTTATGAAGTAGCTTGTTCTAAACATGCAGCTGATTGAGAGATAATATTCATGCTTCCTTTCTAAAGCTATATGCAACCTGAGATTACTATCAGATTTTCAGTGCTGACAGCCACAGGCACTGACTAGGTTCGTTTAATTCCTAACAAGTGCTGCAAGTGCTGGTGAAGTAGCTGTGTCTCATCTACCCTCCTACCTCCTCATTCTCTGTGTTTAGAAGAAAAACAATGGCAACTAAACCACTAGGTAGATGAAGCTCCCTTATCTTGAAGATTGAACACCACACAGTTTCCTAGCATGAGTCTCATTGCTGTCTGATGCAACCATCTGTTTTTTTCCCAGACAGGTTATCAGTGTTACAGGCAGAATGAACATTAACTAATCTGTTTGTGCCCACCTGAACTGAGAGCTTGCTGGAAGCCTGCCCCGGTACAGTATGCCTCGATCACCTTCAAGATCTGAGCATCTTCTTCCAATGCAGCAGTACCTGTAAGACATTGCAGACAACAGCTGCCACAAAAAGCCAGGTGCTCTGGATTCTTCTCTCCCAGCCTTCCTGTTAAGGGACTTCAGAGCAAGAGAGCATTGTTTCCTCGACTGACAGTCTTGGGGACTTTCCCTAATCCCTTTTCGAATTCCCTTACATTTTCTGGCCTTTGCAACATCCTGTGACATCAAGCACTATGACTAAATGGTATGAAAAAGCCCTTCTAGGGCTCACCTTAGCAAAATTTGGGGGATGATGCCTGACTTTGGGTGCCAGCAGCACAGGGAGATGGGCAGGCAGAACAGCCTTCCTGGGAGGGCTTCCCAGAGGAGGACAGTGCCCTGGGGATGTTTGGTACAGCCACAACACAATAGGACTCTGAAAGGTGAAGTCTTCATTCCTAACCCTAGTTCAGTGCTAATTTCAAGTAACCTCAAGGTCATACTGCAGCAGCGTACCACTGGCCTTTCACCCCTCCCTCTCCCAAGGAATACCCCAGACTGGCTTCAGGTAGCAGTCAGGACATCTTTCTTTGCAGGTGAACACCTCTGCAAGAACAGGGCCTCATTTTTATTCTCTTGTGCCCTGTGGAAATGGCTCCAGGACCTGACAGCATGGACGGGTAAGAGTTTGTCCCAGCTCAGACACATCTGGTGTGCACTTCTAGTGCAGCTTTTAATTGTTTTGACATAGTCTCTTGGCTTCGTAGCCACAAGACCACCCAGAGCCACGTGATCTCACAGTAAGAATCATGATGAGGACAGTCACAGCTCGGAGGGGATCTGTAAGTGCCTGGGAAAGGCTGCACGTGCAGGAGCCTCCCATGCTCAGCAGCACGTAGGCTTGCTCATGTGCCACATTCAGCGCCATAAGAAAGGTTGCTCTCAAAGCCCCGTGGAGATTACTGAGCACAAAGAAACCACAGAAAAGAAGAGAAAAATTCAACACTTACTTTTCCTAATAACAAACTCTTCATCTGATGCTTTTCTCTCAGTTTTCCTTTTTGGAAGAAACTTCTTCATGGTTTTTGGACTTTTGCTGGAGTCCTATAGAGAAACAGACTCTTGTATTTGACCAGAACCAAAGGCAGCTCAAACAATGGAGCAGCTCAGGTTGAATGTGGCTGTCTGTGTTATGCACAACACATTAGAGAACTACAAAGCAGACAACGGCAAAGCTGGAGAACATTATGCTTTTTGCCTTTCCCATGCACTAGTCCTTTAGCCACTGCTCCCTCTAACAGCGGTGGGAATTGCACCTGCAGGTCCAGGGCAGGACACACTCCTTTAGCAAATATCCCTCAGCTAATATCCTTTGGCCAAAGAATTCCAACATATTCACAGCACTTCGGGTCTTTGTTAGAAAACCTAAAATACTGTTTATTTCCTTGACTCAATTTGATTTCTAATTAAAAAGAAGTGGGCAAATGACATCGTTTCTCAATGTATACAATTTGTTTGAGAGTATACATACCCCCCAACATACATGGAAAACAAACAAATACACACAAAGTTAGTGTTTGCTTTGACTCCACAAGTAAGAAACATAAGCTTTTAGCTTTTATCTCCTTCACTGAGTTACAAGTCATGCTGATTTGGAGAGAATTAGTATATTAATAGGTTACATGCAATACAAACTTTAAGGAATGACAAGTGGCAGGAGAGGCATGCCAGGAAGTTTAGTACCACAATCCTAAATCCTTCTCGAAAGATCTCTCAAAATACATTTACCAGTCACCACTGACTCTCATGTTAACTTACTGATACAGCCAGGCAAAATTAGAGTCATGCAAGCACAAGAAGCATGAACAGCAATAAGCAGTCTTTGCCACGATAAGCCAAAGAGATGTATCTACCCTTACCTTTAAGATATAAGACATCCTCTACAATGAATATGCAAAGAAAGAGAAGATGAGTGTGAGAGACTGATGATTTTACTGACCAAGTCCATTAAATCAACATTTCTAAACCACATTTAAATGTTAGTGTTGTGATTAATTTGGCACACCCTCTGTACTGGTTTTGCTATCAACATGCAAAGAACGGTGTTATGCAAAACTGAAAAAGTTACATGTGAAACGCATGGTAAGTGGGCATTAATGCACTCTGAACACGTCAAAATAGAGAACATGCCTCCTGTGTTAGTAGTAGATTCCTGTACCTATTGGTTGCTTAAGAGAAAAGTGCTTAAAATAGGCTAGCACCTACATAGCTGGTGCCAGTGCTGCAGCCACCCAGCACACCTGGCTCCGTCGAGCCCCAGGGAGGAAGGGATGTGCTGCTCTGCCCAATCTGGTGACAATCCCCCAAGACCTTGTCTTCTCAAAGGGGACCCTCCTGGAGGGCACCTGCCATGCTCACTGGAAACCTGATAGTATCAGGCATCGGTGCAGTAGGATTTCCCTCCATACCCTGCAGAGGGTCCCATCCGTGGGATGCCCGGCACAGGGAGTCTCACTGCTCTCCTGCCAGTCTGGCCAACAAAAGCTAGAAATCCTGATGCTAAAAACCCCTTCACCTAATGCAAAGCAGGCCGCTTAAAAATAGAAAAGGAAAAAAAAAAAGTGGAAATCATCTGTAAATCTTTTTCGCTTTGCTAACCTGAATCCGGACACACTGCTTTACCCACAGCACCTGCTCTGTCATTTCAAATGATTACTGGAAACAGAACAGGAAAAATGACCCAATTTCAATGGAAATAACAACAGTGCTGTGCGGTATGCGAGCAGGTTCTGGGGTTTCCTGAACACAACTAGGTATGAGGAAATGCACAAGACTATGCCATCCCATCCGACGTTACTAGTAGCCAATTAAAGTAACACTGGATGTCTGAAAATCTCTAATCTTGTAAACCAAACTCCCCTACTCCCTTCCCTGCAAATAACATTTGATATTTGTATTCATTCATTATCTCTTTGTTATAGAAAGGTGATGTGCTGAGCTGTTAGCATAGTTCACTTTGTGCCCTACTTTAATTTTAGGCCAACAACTGAACTTATTTTGCGTTTGTCGTTACAAGCTTGTGTCCGTGGGCTGCATGCCCACGCCCAATGCAAGGACATGGATTTTCTCTATCTGGGGACTTAGAACCCTCTGCAGTGCCTTTACCTGAAGGCTCATTAGAGTTGGGAGGGATGCCTGTGTCCATGTTTTTGGTCCTTCCACGCCCTGCATGCTGCCATCCAGCTTGCAGCCCCATCCTGCCCCTGGAGCTCCCTGCCAGCACAGCCTCTCTTGAAAAACCTCTCGGCTCCTTTCTATGCAGATGGTTTAACTTCTGCTGTGTGCAGCCGAGAATAACTGAGAAATTGCAGAGAGCTGTGGTATTAATGATATCACTCAATTTGTGGTTTTGCTCTGCATTATAAATAAATACCATCCTTGCACTTTCACACAGCAAAATTTCTCCTCTAATTAAAGCCTTTCCTTATATTTTAATGCACCATGCAAGCACAGGACTGTTTAGTCTACATCAGGGATTTGGAACATGCAAAGATTAAGGGTGGTTTCCAGTCTGCTTGTTTGGTTTTGGAACAATTTAATTCCCAAAGTGAAACGCACTGCTTAATGAATTTTAAGAAGTAAACCTAACAAAACGCTGTGAAGCTACCTAGAATCTGCCTGGAGCAGAGGACCCACAGCCCCGCCGGCTGCTGGGCATTCCAGTCCTTGGATGCTGGGGGGCTGAGCCAGGCACGAGCTCCATCCCTGTCCCTGTCCCTGCTGGGAGCCTGGGCAGTGACGCTCCCAGGCTGCTGTACCAAGAAAGGCTGGTGACTCAGAACCGGAGTGCTCATTCAGTAAAAGGAACGTTACAGAGTTACTGGTGAGTAATCCCAAAAGTTTACCGCAAGGTAGGGAAGGACAGCACTGCAGTTGCAACAGGGGGTGAGAATGGGAGCTGGGGTTTATTTTGGGTTTCCCCATACCACCTCCTGCCTCCCAGGCTGGGGGTTGCTGCGGGGGAAGCGACGCCCCAGCTGCTGCATCCCAGCAAGTTACGGGTATGCAAAGCACTGGGGTTGAGCACCCCACAAAAACATAGGTGAGAATCATACAGGATACCAACAGGCCTTTTCCTCCTCCTCTTGGTGCAGCATGGCTGGGGGCTCGATCCTGAGTGCTGCTGTGACACAGCTCTGGCCAAACCCAGAGGAGGAGACTGGTGACATCCGGCAGGCGGGGTAAGGACGCTGCAAGCTACAGCAACAAAATGCCCTGCACCTGTCCCAAGAGCGCTGGCTACAGCAAACACCAGGGACAGGGCTGACTCTGCAAACACGTGCTCATGCTTTGCTTGCAGCTCAAAGCCAGCTGCAGCAACAAGCACCCATCGTTGGTTTGCACGGCTGGGCATAGCTTTACACAGTATTTTTTCTCAGCATCCCTATTAACTGAAGGAGCAGCAAACCTGTGCCTTCACGATGGGTAAGAAACCTGGGCACAAGCGCTAGGGATTGCCATGAAATCAGGGTCCTCTGCACGCACGCAGGATTACCTCCTTGTAACTCAGTGCCGCTGATGGTCTGAGTGGAGGAGCAGGACGGAGGCAGCTCAAGCTCCAAGGCTTGAGGATTTTGGGGGGTTCCAGAGGGCCACGGATCTGTCCGGTTGAGCTAAATGTCTGAGAAAATAGATGAGAAGCAGTGAAGATTGTTAGCCACCAAACAAAGTAGTCAAGCAGAGGGGGATGGACAAAGGTTCACCATGAATGCCTTTTAGATACCTGAGTTGCAACAAAATTAGGGCAGGATATATGAACAATGGTACAAGCACCGCATGGTTATAAACAAAACTGCAGGATGTGAAAAGTTTTATAGCTGTATTACCTCAATATCACAGCACGCTGCTGAAAAAGAGAGATCAGCCAGGGCTGAGAAACAACAGGCAGCAAACAGGCTGGGAGGCAGCACGCTTACCGAATGAGCGCTCCAGGACTGCGTTTTGGATACGGTGTTGCATGTCCCTTTGGTCAGCCTTTGCAAGTGGTCAAGCCATTCGTGCAAGTCCTGGCTGGTGCTGCAGGACACAGTGATCCGCTCTGTCATGTTCCCTGCAGCAGAGGGTCAAACATCCATCTTTAGTAAGTGGTAGAGATGCAGGAAGAAACACAGGAGGAGCTCAGCTCAGCAGGGCAGCAAGTGGCTCCTCTGTTTGCAAAGGTCAGTGGCCAGAGACCACAAAGATGTGGCTGCCTGTCCTGCTCTGGGCTGCCAGTGCTAGGCAGCCTTGGAGCAGCACAGAGATGCCAAGGGAACCGGCACTGGGAGGAGGTAGCCTCAGCCAGGAGGGACATGCCCAGAACTCAGACAACACATGGTAAAAGAGCAAAAAGCACAGCGTGGTGGTTGTGAGGAGGAGGAGGACTGGTATCACTGGTGACAGCTGCTGTTCGGGCTGGTAGGACGGCCCCAGGCAGGGGCCACACTCACCTCCAATTTCAAACATGTGCTCGTTCCCTTCAGCATCTTCCAGCTTTGTCAGCGTCATTCCTGTTAAAGGCAGCTTTCCCTAGGAGAATTGAGGAGGAGTCAATGTCTGCATCTACTTCCCATGTTGTTCTGCTCCTTTCTGCTGACTCTTTGGGAACTGCCATTAAAAACTGATTAGCGAAGGCCTCAGACTGCAGGAAGAGTATCCTTTAATGTATGGATCTAGATTTCCCTGCACAATTAGGTCAACCCCCTGAGAAGTGGCTCCCATGACAACTGAGTCATCCCCAGCTCATCTGCCACCCTTTCTATTCATGAGGTGCAAACCCTTTTTACAAAGAAGTCAGGACTATCAACTTCCCCTCTTTTTTCTGAAAGCCTTCCCTCTCCCTCTGTTTTGCATGGTGCGCTGCCCGTTCACCTTACTCCCATTGGTGGGTAAAATCTAAACACCCAGCCAAATCCTTCCCAAATCTTCACCGTCTGCCTCACCACCTTCTCATATGACACATCAGCAGAGGAGTGTCCTTTTCCTGGAGGGCATTGATTGTTTCAGGCAACTGGAGAGAAGCCAAGCTCGAAAGAGCCTGATGGCAGCCATTCAGAATAGTAAGACACCTGAAGCGCATCATTTGGGGTGCCTCACACACAGGAGATGTGGGCTTGTTTATAGTGGGCTTTGTAATAGTGAAATATTGTACGGAGACAGCACAACACTGACAACCAGCTGGCTGTCTGGGGCAAAACCCCACAGCTGGCTCCCGACACTTGACACACACACTGAATTCTTGAGAAGAGCATGAAGGATAGGGATTGGTGTGTTTGATTTTTATATTTTTTCTAATTTCAAAGTATTCACACTTAACAAATGCTGCCTGACCAGTTGGCAGGACAAAGCTACTTGCAATAAGTGTCCTGGCATGCATGGCAAAACCAAGCCTTGGTTCCCAGCCCATTTACATAAAACAGAGATTTACGGAGGGAGGGGATTTGAATTTGATCAGAGATATCTGATTTCCTGTTTCACACCTAATGCCTTGCAATTTCAAATTAAGCATGCCTACCTGATAGATGAACCCACTCATCCGTGGGCTTGCAGACAGCATGAGCAAAACATTGGAAAACAACAAGAAATACCGCTCTTCTTTCTCCTGCGGGGGTAAGAATTTAGGTTAGTCCAGTTCGCAGTGTACCATGAGTACTTTCCTGCAGCAAAAGGTACCCACTGCAGCTGGAACCACAGCCTTAGAGAGACCAAACTCAAACCAATTATTTTGGCTTTTATTTCTTTACAGCATCTTATGCTGTAAAGCTGTACCAGCTTTTCCTAGGGAGCCTACATACATTTTTGTCTGCACGCTGCTAGTCCTAAAGATGTTACTAATTTGTCCCCAGCAGTTCACATCCCAAACAAAACTCGGGGACTAGACTCTGCAGGGTTTTGTTTTACAGGTCTTCCCTTCCCAGGGAAAAGTTGTTATAGCAAGCAAGTAATTCATCGATAAGTGGGCACTTTCACAGACAGCAAACACCAAACATGTGGCATATATGGGTCTAACACTATTGGTAAGCATCTGCTGAAAGCAAAGGTGTGATACTTCGGGACCAGCGATGGGTTTGGCAGGGATCCCTCCAGTTCCCTGCTAAACACAGTCAGCTCTGGAGTGGAACATCATTACAGCCACCATGCTGCGCACAGGACGTGGCAAAACGATGATGCTAATGCACACTTGAAAGTCACTCTCATTTCTCAGAGTAAGTCACAGGGGGAAAGGAGAGGAATTAGTGTACTGTATGACACTAATACTCTTCTTTTGCTGGAAAAGTGTGTCACTGAAGGGCTGAAGCTAAGCAACCAGGTCTTGATACCTGACTCTAACAGACGTGCACAGTTCCAGTTGTGCAGTGTTTGTCCCAGTAAAATTATGTACTGGCATTATTTGTGAGCACTTTGCTGGCCTGGGGTCAGAGTAGTTGTCACCTTGCACAGCTGATCCCCCAAGCAGAGGGCATTTGGTCACAATGTCTTTACCTGGAAGCTGCACTCACCTCGCTCCCCCCACTCTGCACCATAACCTGGGACATGTAGATGATGTTTCCCATCGTTTTTATGTCCTCTCCTTCCCAGCGCTGAATGGATTCAGAAAGGATCTGCAGCTCAAGTTGTTTCCTCTTCCTCAGTTCCTGACACTGAGTCTGGAAATCACCACGGTATGTTTTGTTAGCAAAAGTGCAGATGCAAATGCAGACCATCCTAAGGAAGATGGTTTCACCAGCCAAGCCTGCATGTGGGCTCAGTGCTCAAAAGATTGCACCACATGCAAAACTTGATTGCAGTGCTCCAGGTTTCACTGCTTTACCCCAAAAGAGACACAGAATGATGAGACAAACTTAGCAAAGGTTGATAGTATTGGCCAGAGTTACACATACAAAACGCTTGCCTTCTTGTGAAAGCATCACTACTTTTCAACCAGAAAAGCCTGCTTTGGCTCTATTACACAAACCTTGTCAAAAATCACACCACAGCAATTTATGATGTAATGAATATGTTAAAATGTCAAAGAAATTGCAAACTGTACCGAGCAAACCTTTCTTTCCAAACCAGTTCTACCTCTGAGACTACAGGGTCACATTTTCCAAACCAAGATAGCCACAGAGTTAAATGTTGCTCATTTTGCTGGTGCTCAGAAAGATTCGTCCAACTTTGCTGAAACAGCAAAAAAACTTATCCTTGCAGCACTGCAAAGCCCCCACAACTCAGATAGGCAGATATTTTCTTATCAAAATCTGCAAACCCAGAAGTGAAAACTTGGCACAGTATTTCAGCAATGCAGTACAGCAACACAAAAGGGAGCTTCTGAAGCTGCCACGATTTGAAAGACTGCAGCGATACTTGCAGTTGTGGACTCTTAGAGCTCCATGGAGCAGCCGGTCTTGCAGCTGCTTTCAGCAAGCAAAGGACAATGCTGACTGAGCAAAGGCAGCCCTGCAAATCCAAGCAAAACTTGTTTTAACTGACCTTTCTGCCAATGGGAAAAATTGCTGCAAGGCCAAATCTGGGCTCAGTTTTCACCCACTGCTTGGTTTTTCCAAACCCTGGTTTCTGATGGAGATTTTCCTCCTTTCAGACTCAGGAAGGAGTTGAGTTTCATGCAAATTCTTTGACTATCCAGATCTTCAGGCATGCCCAAAGGAAAGGCTGCCCTGGGTCTAGTATAAAAAGACACAATTTTGTGGGGGCTTCCTCTGGTTTTGCAACTACTGGGTGCTTCAGCAGCTCCCTGATTGTCTGAATTTGAAGTTCTCAGGATGCAAATTCATACTAAATGCACAGCAGTCCACCACGATCTGTACAGAGGCAGCAAACGGCAGAGTTCTGCAATTACTGCTCTGCCTTTGCCCAGGAGCCTCTGGTCCCAGGCACCACGTGTGCATTGCGAGGAGCATCTCTGCCCATCTAACCTCAAACCTATGCCAAACCCCTTTCGTTCTACCATAATTACGCTGCATTGCTCAGTGCACTTTTCAAGTAAAAAAACTTACGAGCATTCCTACAGATGAATGACATCTTATAATTTAACTGAATTATTCCCCTACTACCTACTAGAATTAATGGAACGGGAGCTGAGTTTCTAAGTAAATGTAACATGATCGCCCTTTCCTGTTTTCTATGAACTTTCTCCTCCGCATCTTTTATCTGCACTGCTAAGCACTGAAAGCCTGCATCTGCCAAGCTAAGGAAGGAAGTTGGACCACATCTGGAGCGGTTATAGTGAAAGGTATTTAATGGCTACAAAGAGAAATGACAGCTTTTATTATAATCGAAAGAAAGCTTTGCTAGGTAAAACCTTTGTGCATGTGGATGGTTTTCACCCCTCTTTTTGATCTCATTGCACTAGGATTTTGAGGGGCATAGGTAACACAGCGCACAGAAACAGAGCTGGTATCTTCCTCTGACTCAACAGTTTGCTGCTATTTGTCCATTCCCCACTGATGGCCATAGAACCAGGAGCCACAAATATCTGCACCATGGCCAGGGCCTCCTGATGCCCATGGTGCGCATCTCAACAAAGCCCTGAGCTGTCCACAAAGGGGACCCTTCGGCTGGCACCAGCATTTGAGTCAGACGCCAGTACTAACCTTTCACAGCTCACCTGCAAGAGCAAGGGGCAGTATAGTTGTATAGTTTCAAGGGGGAAATTACCAGGGTAAAAAGGCAAAAGGAGATGAAAGGGACCCAGCCACCACCACTACCCATACATGGCTTTCTGCAGCAGTGCGCAGAGCCAGCAGAGCCAGCGTCTAACTGCTGAAACATGCAACCAGAGGGGCACTCTAGGCTTGAAACGTGAAATTAAGCGTCTTTATCACCCATCTTTTCCATTCCAAAAGACCTTTCTTTTCTTTTAAATGAGGAGACAAATGTCACGCTTGACTCACTCTTCATGAAATGCAGCTCTGAAATGGAGTGCTCTATTTTAAGAATTGCCACCTACCACAAGAGATTTGAAGGATGTGATGGCTTTCAAGATGTCTTCATGATCTGCATGCGCCTCCTAGTGAAGGGAGAGAAAAAACCCTGAATCACCAACAGCAACAGCCCTGCAAAGTGCCCAACATGACTGATGGCTCCAGTGCTCCCAGGGCTTGCAAGGCCCCAAGGGGCAGGCATCAGGGACTGCAGGAGGCAGCCCAAATCCCCCAGGTACCAGTGCTGGCTTCCTCACCACCCTGCTCAACTTGGCATCTTTTAAAGCAGCTATGCAATTCAATGATATCAGCCTATTTAATGAGTGTAAAGAGGACAGAGCAAGACTAGAGATGATTTTACAAAGCTTAAGGAAAATAAATTCAAACAGGCTGACCCTACAGGCAGGTAGGGTGGGTTTCTTGTTTCACATTCACAAATGGAACTTCTATTAGGGTGCAAACATTCCAGCCATTGCACCATAAAGGGTGCAGTTTCCATGAGCATCAGCGGGATCTCCAACTCTTGGTTTAAGAGAGGGCAAATCCCAGGCCAGGGAGGGGAAAGAAGGATGCTGCCTCTTATCTCTGGCTGCAGCTGCACACTGGTACGTTCCCTGGGAATTCAGGGCCCTACATCACAAGCTCTTCACCATCCAGACCTCATGTCAAGAAAATCATAAGGTATCTAGGCTGTGATGGAGCTACTCCCATGGCTGTTCAGAGGCCTGCCCCATCTCCAGCTGCACAGCAGTGCAGGGAATGTTGTGCTATATACATCCACACTGTGTATACCCACATTGTATACATACATAACACTTCCCAGGGCATCACAGCTTAAACCTCAACCCTCCTTACTCATGTAATAAAACCCCTACTCCCACACCTGGCTTAGAAGCTCAAAGAAACAGGTGATGTGCATGTCCCTGCATCCACTGCTGACCCTGACATGGCATTCTGCAAAGAGCACACTGGTCTCTGTATGGTCACAGTGGCTGCATCCAAGCTCAGCTCTGCCCCTGCAGCTCAGCCAGGCCAGGCGAGAGGACGGGAGGCCAGGTTTGCCTAAGGTACAGGGTCTTATGCCCTATCCTATAAAGAAAAACCTCTTGCTCAAACACAGAGGTTTTAATCCTTTGGTAGGGACATGGATTTGAATGGTCACGGCTAAGTCTGCTGAGTAATTAACTGGTAGTAATTAATATCAGAAAAGGGAAAAGCAAAAACATTTAAAACCAGGCTGTTACTTCTGCTTTCCTCACCTCACCAGGCAAGTAGCAGAACCAAAGCAGAGAGGGACAGAGACAACAACGATCCCTGGGGGGACAAACGTCCGAGAGCAGATCTGCTGCCCGCTGAGGAAGTCTCTACCCGCTGGCTGCTCTCCCTGCTCCCAGGCACTCGCTCCTCCGCCCCCGTGTCTGCACTGGCTGCCAGATCCACGCCTGTGTGCGCGGCTCTGCTTCCAGCCCCGAGCACAAGCCCTGGGCGAGGAATGGGGACATGCCTGTGTGCAGCAGGAGTGAGCAGCCAGGGATAGAAATCCCACAAAACGGTTATAAAAATACTGATTTATTAGGTGCTGGGCAAATAAATGCCAGCTGTAGCCTGACGCTGAATTCCACTTTGGGATTGGCCCATATTTGGCTCAGGCAAAGAGCAGGCGATGTCTTCCCACAGCCTCCCCCACCTTCCCTGCTTTGGAGCAGCTAATATCCCGTGCAGATAGAACAGCCCCTTCCAGCTCCTTGGAGTGGGGATTAAGGACATTTAGCAGTGTGATGCTTCAGCACTAGGGGAAGGAGCAGAGATGCCTCCTGCAGTCTGGGGACAGCTCTTACAGCACCCAGGGCGCAGCCTGCCTGGTGTCCCACCTACCTCCATGTGCCGCTCCAGCTCCTGCAGCAGTGTCACGTATTTATCCAGCCTCAGGAAGGGTTTGCTGAGGCTCGTGGTTAAGATGAGAATGCCTGGGTTGGCCGCACCCTGGCTCTCCATGAACTTCTCCAGCTCATCACTATAAATAGATACAACAACAAGAAGCTGGGCTCAGCACCGCCGAGGGCTGTGTTTTGCTGCCTCCCATTGCTCTCCTGAGGGCCGGGGCTCTCTTCGGAGCTGCACTTGACTTACAGGCATTCCAGCCTCCCCTCCCAGTAACCATCTGCAAACACAGCAGCACAAGAGCCCGCTCCCCGGGGATGCTGCGTGGTGGTGGGTGTTTGTGCACGCAGTGTCTGGGGCACATCGGTGATGGCACAGCAGAGTAGCCCAGGGCAAGGTGTCTGGTTGATGGTGTGGGCTGGCTGACAATGCTCATGCCATGCCAGGGGACGTGCAGCGATGTGGTGGGAGCTGTGCCACCGGGACCCCTCTGGGACGCTGGTGTTTTTAGCACACACAACTCCCACGTCAGCACATTTGTCCAAGCTGATTCTTTAAGAAAAGGCGTCAGGCTAGTGAACCAAATAAATGAATCATTTACAGGAACCAGGATCTTACGTTAAGTTGAATAAAGCTGGATTTCAGCAGGTAAGTAAATATATTGCAAGCTTTCGTTACAGAAAGGGAAGAATTAAACAGTACAGCTGGGATCCTGGCTTTAACATCACTGCAGGGAGACAGCTAAGTTGCATTAGGGATGACACAGTGGCAGCCTTTCAGCTTAGTGTGCTCTTTAGCATGACCTTACACAAATTCAGGTGTCTGCTCAAGTGGGACACGTTGTGAAGGAAGGCGTTATTACTGTGATCTATCAAAGAGTCTGCAGAGCAACCAGACAGCTGAACAGCAGCTCAATTATTAAACTGGGTAACTGGGTGATTTTAACAAACATCCTCCTTTTACAAGAACGGGCCCCACACCATCACGCCACGAGGGAACATCCCCCCCATCTGCAAGTGTGTAGGCACTGCAGCAGTGAGTCTGAAACAGCATCCGGGGCCTTAGCTTGTAACAAGCACAGGAGCTGCTGCTGCAAAGGGTTATTGCCTCTGCTTTACCCAAGGCAAGAGAGCTCTGCATGCACAGACAGGACCTGTGAGACCAGCTCAGGTCAATGCATGGCAGAGCTGCATGAGCTGAACAAAGCAGCAGGTGATATCTGCACGCTGCAGCAGAGAGGCAATGCTGAAGAGCCCAAAGCCCCAGCAGTTTTCCCAGCAGCAGGATCCTTGCTGTCAACATGCAGGGCAAAAGCCATGACAGCCCACACACTAATGTCAGAAGTAACTTTTAAAGGAGGAATTTCGGTCTGGGTCTCCTCCTCCATTACTCACCTGTGCTGCGTGAGGACATTGACTGCGGACGGGTGGTTAGCACAGTATGTCAGGTAGAGGGACCGGAACTGGGGCATCAGGTTCATAAAGCAGCCTCCCACACGTTGCTGGTTCTCGGAGAGCCTACAAGCACCAACACACCAGCACACTGTTATTCAGGCTCTCCATCTGCACCCTACAGCTACGACACACTCACCCATCTGCCCAGGAGCCACCCACTGCACGGGGACGCTCCCAGGTTACTGCAAGACCAGAGCACCCATCCAAACACCCATGCCTGTCACTCAAGAAGGAGGAAGGAGGTCCTTAGGTGAGACTGGGTTTCTGTGCTGCAGACAGTATCCCAGCTCGGTACCAGCCCGGGACACAGGGTGACCCAGCCTGCCCTGTCTCACCAGCTGAGATGTGGATGGGATGCTGCAGCCCCCTGTGGCTGGTCCTGAAGGGAAAGGATTACCTCTGATAATTTTCTTTTGCTCACAGGCAATCCCATCTTCATGCCTACCACATCTCCCATCATGCACGTGTCTGCATCTTTGGGCTAGTGACACTCTGAAGTCAGCTGCTTCAGCAGACACCTGAATAGTAGAAATGTCAACGTTTCTTCTACCTCCTGCCAAAGCACTACCTGCTGCCTTTCTTCAATCCTGTTATTTTCTTCTATATTTAACAAGCCTAAGACAGCAGCCAGGAGGAACATTAATGAATGGGTCTTTCTATTATTTTTAGCTGCAGTTCAATAGCTTAACACCCTCAGTGCTGTGGCACAAACTTACTTTGCAACATCTTCCAAGGCTTGATTCAGTGTTTGCTGAAACGCGCTGATTTCTTCCACATTTCCCAGCAACGATGCGATGTCCACGGCGCTGAGCCTAGAAGAGTCAAATCACCAATTAGCACCAAAAGGATGTTGGGCAGTGCCTCTGAGCACAGCTCTCAGGAGCACCCCATGGTATGTGCAAGCAGCCCTTCAAAAAGGCCTAAGAATTTCTGTTTCCCCAGATACACCATGGGGCATGGGGAAACACAAAACCCATGATCTGTGAGCTACAGAACACAGCCTCCTGGAGAAGATGTCTGCTGTCAAGGATTACCTTAATTGGATTTTAATCACTTAATCACGCTAATCTTCTCAGATGTTTAGCTGTCTAATAGACACAGACAGATGGGATTTCTTCCAGGGGCAGGGAGGGAGGTGTGTGCACAGACACAGAGACAACTTTGTCTTCGTGGGCTCATGCTGTGGGTTTCTTACATGAGGAGGGTCCTGCAGTGTAGCCCCTAAGGTGGGGGTTGCTTTGTTCCCTTTGGATTTTTCCTAACCAAAAGTACCACGTCTGCTTCTGTCATCCTGCTTCTGTCACTCCCTTACGCTCCTCGTTTCAGCCATTTGCCGCCTACAAGGGAGGCAGGCTGGGAGCACGGGAAATTTTCACAGCTGGAGATATCCCAATGTGAAGATTTGGGGAAGGAAGGCAAGATGTGGAGGGACTTTAAACAGATGACTACGTAGATGGGGAGATCACTTGCTCAGCAGCAGTTTGGGTTTAGCGAGAAGCAACCTAACCACAGGAATATGTGCTGTTGCTCACTACACAAAGAGATGACTAGGAGGTGCCACCTGGGGCTGAGAAGTCACAGCAAGACAAATTACGAGGGAAGAAGCCATGCAAGGCACACCGCCAGAAAACATGCATGCCAGGACAGCCACACAGGAGCTTGCAGATGGAGGTAGCAGCCAGCCCTTGGTCGGACAGAAATGCCCGTCTCTAGCAGCTGAACGCCTGCGTGATTGCTGAGGAATGGGAAAGAGCAGAAACCTGTACAAACGTGTGGTTTTTTTCTGGTTCACAGAGAAGTTGTGAGGCTTTACGAGGCAGTAACAGTCCCTAAACATTCAAAAGCAGGAAAGTAATGAACTATGGTCAATTTTACGGGGTTCTGTCCATCTCAGATGCCCTTATATCTTACTTATCATAAGACTGGAGGGGTCTTAAGTAAGTTCCCAGAAGTGACTGTAGTTCCTTCGCATAATCTCGTTCTGTTTCCAGAATATTTTGCAACACCTAGGGTGAGAGACAGAGCACTGAGTAGATCTTAGTACTAGGGACTAGTCAAAGGAACATGACATCAGCTTCCAAGTGTGGCAAACCACAGAAGTGTATTTTACGTCCATGAATGCATTTTAAATTGTTAATGCAGAACCCAGAATGCTCAGGAAAACCCTGGTGGTTCAATTTATGGATTTTACACTGCAAACCGGGGGAGGCCTGGACAGCGGGTGTTAAGGGCTGTTTCTTCTTCTCTGGCAAAGCATGAATATAATGTAAGTTCAGATCTGAGTTTAGTATTTGATTCCTGAGAGGCTCATGCCTAACCCTGCATGCAGAACTGGCTGCCAAGGTATGCAAACAAACGATTCGTGCATGCATCCTGGGACCACCGTTTGCACAAAGGCAGGCAACGATTTAAACACAACAGTGGCCAGAATAAGGATGGCTCTTGAGATAGCTCAAGCCAGGGCACAGCTCACTGGCCACTGCAAGGAAGTGCTGAATTTGGCTTGGCCCTGCGATTCCACCTCAGCAGCCAATTTGCCTCCAGCACAGGGTACATCAAACCCACGGCCCTCGCTCCCAGTTTCAAAATGCAGAAGAAAAAAAAAAACAACACAAAAAACCAAAACACTCCAGTTTCTCAATGCAGAAGAGCTTTTGAGACAGTGGAGGTGGTTCCCAGCTGTCTGGAGATATTGTTTCTGCTTTGCTTTGTTTGAAATATATTTAGACATGCTGATGAGCATGTTTCACCTCCAGCACCGAGAGGCAGGGACGTCCACATGCATGCATTTTATCTGGCTTATACCGCAGGCCTTACTCAAGCCTGGAGGAAGGTACCTGCCCCCTCTGCCATACATCACCACTCTGGTAGCGAGATGGCAGAACAGGCAATCTTTCTCTAACCTTTCCGCAGCCACACGTCACAGCCTGGCATATCAACCTGCTCCAAAACCAGGCCAGCAAGCCAGGCTGGGAGCTGTGACCACTGCCCCTTCTCGGGGGCTGCAGCTTCTGGCGGAGGCAGAGGGCAGACAGCTCAGGTGTAACACCTCCAGCCAAACCCAAAACAAGAGATTGTGGGTCACAGCCCTAATCTGGCTCGCCTTGCACCATGATATTGTCTCCCTGTCTTTATCGATGGGAGATAGTAACAGACAGGAAAGGACTGGGACTGAGATATCGTGCCTTATTCTCCAACACCGATCTCAAACTACCACCTCTGCTATGCTATCTTAGTTGCCTACTTTCAGCCTCTCCTCGTGACATTTTGCAGTGACTTCCACTTGCGGTTTATTGTCTTGATAGCCCTGAATCAAGGAAATGGCAACAACTGCATTTTAAATACAGAGTCTCGTCACCAATTGTTACAAATCGTTTCAATGCTTTCTAAGGTAAGGAGACAGTTCAGAAGATTAATAATGTGCTACTTATTAAAATGTATGATCAGCACTTTAAAACTTACCACAGGGTAATAATTCTTTGTCAGCTGAGTGCTTTCAAGTCCTTTTAATGCTTTGGGAGAGAGTGGTTTATCTGTACAAAGAAACACATCAATAAATTATAGTGCACAGCTCTCATTCTAGCAGGAAGAGTCACTGCTGCATCATGTCCAGCAACCATAACATCATCCCTGTAAACACACGACTTCAGTTGCAGGGTTGGTTTTTCTGCTTCAGAAAATTCAGGAGCGAATTGACAACGTGCAGTCACTGGCTGCAGCCAAGCGAGCCGCAGCCGTGGCACTGCACAGCACCTGGCAGCAACTCACGGGTTTGCTCCCAAATCCCTGGCAGCAGCCCCGTGTCTTTCACGGTTAGAAGCTACAGTGCACCTTCACCTGGCCCACAAAATTTGGGTTTTAAAAACGGGTGTCTACCAAAAATGCTGGATATAGCGTTTAGTTCCAGGCAATTCACAAACTGACACCAACACCAATCAGTAAATTAACCCCGATCCATCCCTGCAGTCACCGGTGATGCAAAATCCGTGTGTGAATGAAGGCAGATTTGAAGACAAAAAGCTCACAGAAACCTGGCAGTCAATTCTTGTCATCCTTTTCTTATGCATTTGCTGAATCGCTGCGGACGCCACACGTGCACACAGGCACGAACACACCCCCACACCAGTCCTTCCCTTGCAAAGCACGTCCCCGGCCAGCAGACCCACCACCAAGCAGGGTGTGCTCACAGCAGAGGAAGCAGGACCTCTGCTGCATTGCTGCCAGGACATGCAGCTGGGAAACTCCCACTTCTGCTGGGAGATGTTCCCATTGCAGGCTGGGTTCGGTCTCACAGGTGAGAGACCCACGGTCGCAGCTGTGGAGCCAGCCAGTCCTCAGCCCCTCGGAGGGCTGCGTTGTGCAGGGCGGCCAGGCCGGCCTTTCTCCCTGTATGCACTCAGGGAAGGCAATTACTTTCATGCTGACAGCAGGGGAGAAGCTGAAATTGATAAATTTAGCTGCTGGGAAGTGCAGCTTGACGTATTGTCTAATTATTGCCCTTGTAGAGCTTCCTGTCACTTCCAGCCAGGAGCTCTGTGTCTCGTTTAAAGGCTCGGAGGAGCCTCTTTTTTTTCAACCCAAAGGGCACGCTTAGGACACGGTGGAACTACAGACGCTGCTGAAAAACGAGTGACTCTATTTAGAGTGACAAGTCTCGCGCTTTGGAGGCAAGGAGAGCAGCTCCCGCTGGCTTGCAGCAAGGGCTGTCCCCCGAGCAGCAGTCATGGTGGGTTAGCTGATGCTCCCTGCATCCGTCGCTGAAACACAGCTATGTGCCCTCGAGCAAGAGGAGACTGCTCCTCGGCTTTGTGCCTGCACCACGGGAACAAGCCCTGCTCCCACGTGAAGTGGGAAGACCAGGGGGGAAAGCTTTGCACATAAAAAAATCTGATGCGCTCCTACATCAGGATCAACGGGGGATTCATCCTTGGCTTCAATGAGGTGCTGCTACTTCATGCAGCTCCCATCTGACTTATCCCGTGGGACTGAATTTTGCTCTCCTTTTATAAAATGGTGCTCTTCTCCACTCACTGACTTAATTAGTGATTCCTGGGTTGTGCCAGACAAGGCTTCGATCTCTGCTGCAACGTCCTGCTCCAGCTCAGACATCATTTTCCCCGAGGGAAATAGTGGGAGATGAAATATCCTAACAAAGATCATTTCATTTAGAATTAAATAAAAACTGGCCTAATTCTGAACACTTACTCATTACTTTTGTTCTTCCTTCCTCTTCTTTTTTGATTGCTAGTGTGGGAGTAACGATGTCTAATGGGGGTTGCACGTTTTGCAGCCCACTCTTTATGTCTCATGGTGTTTGAGGCCAGGGCTGATCCTGACCCACAACACTGAGCACACAACAGGTCTGCATCTATTGTAAGTCTTCATGGCACGTTAAGAAAAAACAAGTTTCCTGTCACGCATCCTCAGAAGCACGATAGGGTGAACTGCTTGAATGGCTATGTAACACTAAGGGCAGTTCGCCAGGGGCATGCTTCATGTCATCGTCACCCCACATCTGGTTAAAATCACATCTCAGAAGATGTTAAGGACACTCGAGACAATGCTCAATAAAGGCAAATGTCATCAGATGGATTGTTCCCTCACTCTTTTCTCAACATTGCCTGCAGCTTCACAGCAGAAAATGCATCTGGGGGAAAATGTACTATGTGAAATCAGCCATTGCTATGCACAAAAACAGGGGTCTTTCCCTACGGCCATAGAGTTTTTGTTGCTTTCCTCACTCAGACTGGGAGCATCCATTCCACCACTGCCAGAAATGGCAGGATCAAAGGCAGATGCATTGCCTGACCTAGGTCTCTAACAAAAAGCTAATTCTGTGTTTCGACACTGGAGCGACCTGACAGCTCCCCAGAACAGCGGGAGGCAAGCAGACCCACGGAGCAATCTCCAGCCTCGTCTGTGCTGCTGGGGCTTGGCAAAGCACACTGGGGAAGAGGGCAAAGCAGCTCTCAAACAAGTCATGCGAAAGACTGGGCTTTTCCCTCCTGGCGCCATTCATACTTCCATTAGCACTGCTGCTTTAAGCACACTAACGGTCCTTAATAAATAGCAGCAATTTCCCAAAGGCATAAGGATCTACACTGCATTATACCACTGTCATTCAATCAGCCCTTGAAAGCAATTTGCTTACCGGTGGATTTGATTTCTCTGACGTAGTTGCTTGGGAACCAGCCTGTTTTTCCATTCAAGGTCCCTTCCCACCAGCCCCCTTCTTCAACCCGGGTGACATAAATAATGTCTCCTTTGTTAACGGAGAGTTCGTCCTCATTGGTCTGCTTAAAATTGAACCTGGCCTTTACCACCAGCTGATGACTGCCATTCTCGGTCATCTCCTAAGGAAAGAAACATGGAAAAACATTAGTGGATAGTCCAAAAAAGCAGAAGCCAATAGGACAAGCCATTGTTCTTTGTTGTTACAGCTGTTTTTTTCAGTATTGCACTTCAAAACAGCACTAACATCTTGCTCTTGTGTAAGCAGTCCCGCCAGAGGATCACGAGGTCCCTCCCAAGAATTAATTCAGTCTCACGGTGCATTGGGAAGCAGATAAGCATCGCCCTCTTCATTTCCCAGAGAGCAGCACCACAGTCTGAGAAGCCACCAGACTCTCTCCAGCCAAGGCAGCAAAGCTGCGATGGAGATCAGGGCAAAACAAGCCACGCTGGCATGCAGAACCCAGGGGTAGTGATCACATCCCTCTGCCCCCACAGCCATTAAACCCTTAATAAAATTTTAAATAAAGGATACCACAGGCTTGGACTGCCTCCTTAACACCCTTGCTGACTGTGAAGCTGTGCTGTTGGAGTCAGCGTGGGCACCTCCAGCCGCAGAGCTAAGAGACGACAGATGCGAACATGGCCCTTTTGACGGCTGATCTGGTAAAGCAAAAACAACATCTGAGTTTAACCCAGCACTCCCCAATCCCTCTGCATCACACCAAGCAAAGAACAACGCCCACAAGGGAAACAAGAACATGGGACAACAGCTGGAGGAGCATCTATCAGAGCACAATACCGAAGCGACTCCCAGTCAACAGTCAGGATGGTTTAGCTGGGCTGGGTTAACTCTTCCATGAGGGAAGAAGCTGAATTACATCCCAAGGCACTCCTACGTTATGCCAGCCCTGTGGCCACATATCCAATTGCACTATTTGTTTGAAATCGCCCTTAAAACAGCTGAAAATAGACTAATGCTTAGCTCGGTGCTGCCCAGCTGGGAATGTCTCTGGGATCCAAGTAAGCACCACTGAAGGTGTTTCAAAGGTTAGCTCGCAAGTGAGCGCTCTTAGGTCACCTCTGCAGCTGCAGCGTGGGCTTCTCCGCAGAGTGGGGAAGAATGCTAACAGCTGTTCAGCACATCCTTCTCTAGATAAATCCTTCTGGGTTCAGTACACAGCTGAGAGAGCCTGTGCACAATTTTGATTACTGTTCATGGACTGATGCCACAAGCCACATGAGAGAGGGATTCGGGTTCCTCTGAGGAAGGACAGGAGACCGACAGTGCACAGAAGGGATGAAACCATCCCAGCAGCTCTCGGAGCTGCTTCCTTCACTCGTCGCTTTGCATACTGGTCTCTGGGCCTGATCCTGACACCACATGCCCGATGATGGAAATAATGCTGCTCTGACACAGATCTATGTTTCACAATGAGCAATTTGCTTTTATATTGACACCGAGAAACCTGCCAGAGGGTAAAAAGTTTTGTGGTTGCAACTGCCCCGTGCTGAGAGAGAATCACCTTGAAGGGAAGCACCAGCCTCCGCAGGACCTCACAGCACCCAGCCCTAATCCTGCTTAGATGCTGCACAGCTGTGGAAAGAGGAGTTTCAAGGCACTGCAGGTTCCAGTAGTCCTCTGCTACTGTGCCTCATGCCACACTGTGGGAAAACAATCAGATCACCCCCTCTCTTTGTGCCAGCATGCAAAAATGAAGCAACAGCAGATATTATCAGTTCAGGAAATTGTGTGGAGTACTTTGAGATTTCCCTTCTAGCTTCTTTTTAGATCTAAGAAAATGTCTGTATTCCAGAGAAGTTATTCTCCAACTGCACTGTGGAGCTCGCATGCCCACAAATCACAAAAGCCCTGAGAAGAGCAGACTGCTGTCTGCAGGTGTCACTTTGCTGGGTGTGCAGGTCCTCTGGATAACATTTGGAGGTATTCATTGAAAGTACTGCAACAGGAGAAGGTGATCAAGCGACCAAGCATGTGCAGGACTCAGAAAACACAAAGTTAAGACTGCTGTTTCCCTGCTGTCCTCCTGTCTGAATGTCAATATGGAAAAATCATTCCAAAGGGGAAGCTTGGTGGGAGTTACTGGAACTCAGCTGGGCTTTTATTCTCCCAAGAGGATTTTTGTTTCAATAGAAAAACACCTCGTCCTTAGATCAGACCTGGAGCAACACAAACTGCAAGCTCTTTGGAGAGGGGACTGCCTTCTGCTTTGTCTTTCTCTACAATGCCTTGCACCATGGGACCAGGTCCCTGACTACGACTTCCAGGCGCTGCTGCCTCACAGGTCAACAGCCATACCTTAAACATGCACCGGGCTGTCCAATCCCTGCTCTAATGATGGAAAACGTTCATGCTAAATCAAGTGTGCCATCAGTGAGTCAGTTTTCTCTCTCGCCCTGCTCATTACACAATTGCCTGATGACCACACAGTGAATTCCCAGCTCCCCAGACTGCAGCAGCAATAGCAAAACCTCTTGGTATGGAAAAGGCACTTTGCAAACACAGGATTTTTTTTCTCTGAAGCACCCTGATATTTGAGCAGGAGTGGTTTCAGCTGCTCCCAGCAACACACAGACCAGGAGGGGTGGCCAGCTGCCAGTTTGAGATGTTCTTCCCTTGATTCCTTCTAAAAAGGGAGGGCGTAGACCGCGAGTCTAGACTTCTCTGCTTATTCAAGCAATCAGCCACAGTCCCACGGAAATGACTTGGTTGCTGCAGATTTTATGCTTCTCTCTGCCCCTCCCTATCTTCCAAAGCTTTTATAAATATCTGCAGCAACCTAGAAACAAATGTAAAACTGACTTTGACAGTTTGGCAGAGAAGTGTATCATTTATATTGCATCATGACAGCGTCCTATTTTATGCCTGGTCCAGCATGGAACACTGCTGCCATATGTTGCTTAAACTATGGTTAAAATAGCTGGGTTTTCTGCTCACATTCCTACACTATTTTGGGCAGAAGAGCCTAGCCTGATCCATCACAGCTGGTTTTCCTCCCCTGCCCTCTCCTTCAGATAAAAGCATCAAGCTCTGTGTTGCTGTTATCTGATGGACAGCTGCCGAATACTGAGTTTAACACTTCACCATGCCCCTGGTTATTTATCTAGCAAGACCCATGAAGACGTGAGGATTTGGACTTCAAGTGGATGCTCAGAAACACGTTCTCGCACCGCTTCCCTAGCTGTCATCTCCTTCTCGCCGTCTCCTACATGGGTGTCGGGTGCTCTGCAGGGAAGGGCTGCATGCGCAGCTCTGCTGGAGCCCTTGTGACAGCAGAAGCTGCAGGAGCCTGCAGCAGGCTGGTCCTGCCACCCCTTTCAGCCCTGGCGGACAGACAAACCGGGCCATCCGCAGTGGCGGCTTGTAGGATGCAGGCTCCTGTTTCTCAGGAACTTGGCCAAGCCACCAAAAAGCAAACGTTTTAGACATGTATTTATTTTACCCTGTACTTTTCCCAAGGGTGCTCTCTGCCTGAGCAGCTAATTATATCACAGGCATTGCGCTTTTTAACATTTAAACAGAGAAAGCATATGCTCAAACAGATGTTTGCCATGAAACCAAGAGGATCCCAGCTCCCCCAGAGCCCCTTGGGGAACACGTGATAGAAACTATTCCACTGCAAAGCCGTGTCCTGAGCTTCCCCCTGTGATTGCAAAAAACAATTTGGGGCTGTTAATCCGGGGACTGCTGCAACAACAGCACGGCAGCCTTGCTGTCCCATCGTCACCCAGGGAGCAAAGTCACGCTGCCTCTGCTCCAGCAACATGCCAGGAGAGGCAGGAAAGCCTCTGACTCTGTGCTCTCAGAATAATGAAGCTAATGTCTATCACAATTACAGCGTTTGCAAAGGCTACTCCTTGTCTAGGTGATCTGCATTTCATATCCGCATCATATTGAACCGCGGGAATTTTCTAAATGGGGTCACTGGGTGCTGCCATTTAATGGGCCAGTGAGAGGCTGCAAGATGTGCTGAGGCTGCCTTCCCATCACGGGCAGCTGGGGAGCAGGCTGGCGGCAGGGCTGAGGGCTGGCTGCAGAGGGGCAGTCTGGCAACCTGTGGCTCTTTGAGCAGCACTGCACACACGTGCTCACACTTACTTCTCTGTGTGTGTGTGTGTGTATGTATCATCTACCCCTTGATGTTTATATAATATATACATTAGAGTTTATGTAATAGTTTATATAAGCACAGTATATACTACATATAAATATAAAAAGGATTTTATAAAACCTTGCATCAGAACAGAATAGGGAAATAGAAAGAAGAGTCCCAGCAATGAGGTTGTTTAACTGAGCACCCGAGCAGCTCTGCAGCACTCTACTAGCAGACAAGAATCCCAAAGCAAAAATTAAATGGAAAAAGTGAAACAACTCAAAACCAAAACAAACTAAATTTAGACAAAACACAGCAAATCAACAGAAAAACCTTCCCATGAAAGGAAAATGGCGTTTTGGGGTTTGAATTTTTCTACTTTTAATCATCTAAAATGTAATTCCCACAGGGAAATTGAACTCGCATGCTGGTGTTGGATTTTGGAGGGTGTGCAGGACTCTCTGTGCAAATCCATTTTGTATGATGGGGCGGTAAGTGTACTCCACACTGAAATACCTCTCTAGCTCAGTGCAGACGTGTTCCTCAGCCCCTCAGTAAGGAGACCTTGGTCCTTGTATCCCTCCCCTGAACACCACACTGGAACCCTTTCCTCTGTCAGTACGAAAGCAGGGAACCGTCTCTGAAGATACAGAAAACCTTTTTGTACCTCCCATCAAACCTCTGCTTTCAAAGCCCGAGTGACTGAATACATTGGCATATAGCAGCCCGTAGAGAACAGCCAAATACTGGGGATGGTAAAAAGAGAAGATGATTTGCTTTGCTTCAGCAGCCTGCTCCTGCACTGAGTGCGACAGGAAAAGTCATCAGCTGCAATTGTCAGCGTTTGGTTCCCAATTATGGGATCCTACTCCACAGAGCCCTGAGGAGGAACATCAATACAATTGACTGAGCATCTGGCAACGTTGTTTGTTTTGACATTCAGTAAAGATATTACACAGATGGATCTGCTTTTCTGCTCGGCTCTAAAACATACTACTTGAAATCTGACATTTGCATTTTGAGAGGTACATGCTAATTTACGTCGAGGCTCCTTTACAATGACCTACTTTGAAGTCCCTTAATGCTGTCAAAAATGAACAGAGGTTCCTTAGAGCAAAGAGATAATCTTGTTCTGCAAAGCGCATATAGCAACTCTGAAGCACCACATTTAAACCTGGAGTCGGTAGAAACATGAAGTATTGATCCTAGCGTTCAGTATCAGGCACACAAGGCTGACAGCACAATTTGACAAGCCTCCAGAAATCATCATAAACAATTAACTCCCAAAAAACCCACCCAGCAAGCATATGAAACAGTATTTGAAAATACAACAGAAAAAAAACAAAAAAAAACTTTTTCTTACCTTCGGTAGCTTTATTTACAGCTGTTAATGTACTCAGGACCTTGGAGAACTGTTCTCCGGTGTACAAATCATGTGGATCAAATAGCTGCAAAAAAAGAACTTTGTCAGTTTAGCACAAAACATCTCACTCTCGCGTCTGAGCAGCCCATGTTGCTGCACGGCACCAGAGATGATGAAGTAGCCCAAATGTCTCTGCAGGGCTAGGGGCTTTACTTGGGCTGATAGTCCAATTTCCTTTGGGGCTAGGGCATTGCTGGGGTGCCGGTGGCATGCGGGGCGGGAAGGGCAGGGGCACCCATCAGCATACGGAGTGCAGTGCTGCAGACACAGAGGGAAGCAATTGGTGCTGCCTGCAGAGAAGGGACTCCTTTGAAAATCGCTGAGAAGGTTACTGCTTGCCTTGAGGGAAGGAAAGATTTTGTTGCTATTTTTGTTATCTAAAGCTAAAGAGATTGAGGCTGTACATACACACACACACAAACTTTCCACAGCAGAAGAAACAAACACAGAATTTTCTGCTGTTGCAATATGGCACATATAATACATTTACAATTTTTCACAGGAAGCAAGAAAAGGTTATTTTATGTGCAAAAATCCCACTCTAAAGAATTTTGTGCTGCTGAGTCTCAATGGCAAAGCAAAAATACACGGATAGCAACGGCTTATTTTCTGTGCCTGGTAAACCTGATCTTGTAAACCCAGCCCTCTACAAATCACCCCCACCACAAAGAGGGGCAACCTGAGTTTCCAAAGCACCACAATCCCCACTAATACAGGAGAAAAGCCCTGGAGTTCAGACAGACTGTACAAACCCTTTCATTAATGAAGCAGAAATAAGCGATACAAAAAGCCCCTGGCCGTGGTACCACCAAGACACCACCTGCTAATCCACGAATATGTTGTCTTGCAGACAGAGGCTACAGATCTGCAAATCCAACAAGTACAAAAGGTGATTTTAAAGCTGTCCTGTCAGACACCATCTACACACAAATACTTCCAATGTACTGAGGAGTTTAACTTGCCATGTAAGTACAAGAGCATTAATTATCTTTAGGGTAGTACTGCCCTATAAAATGGCCCTCTCTTGCTTGTCACACACAGCTCCTTGGGTACGCTTGGCATATTTCAATGAGGAACGGGACTGGCCTTTTCTGCAGCCCTAGATGCTCGCAGCGTCTCTTTCCCCTACACATCCGTGCAGCAGAAGTCCAACACGGGCAGTACAAGGCCACTCTTTGTTGATTATATTTTAAAAAACCTGACTCGGACACTTGATACCGAGAGAGAGGCTTTACCCGAGAGAAAGCAATTTAATCCGTGCTCAGAGGGGAAACACACTGCTGCGGCTCACACCCAAACGTTACAAGCATTAAAATCAGCAGCTCTGGGACATCCCCACCTACCTCGGGCTGATCTGGAGCTCACCTATTGCCCGCTCTCACTCGGTTTTGCTCCTGCAGACCACGCGGACCCTGTCCCCCGTGCCAAATGGAGCGACAACTATTTTCCTGCCTCGCAGTGGCAACTGATGCTATCTGAGCATCGCCTCCAGCCCCGAGCAGCAACGTTAGAGCCTCCGTGGAAAGGGAGACGGTAACGGAGAGCCCCAGCGCACGCTGACCCCGTTGGCAGCCACTAGCGGATGCAACGTTACAGCACCGCGTCCTCACCCGCCTGCCAAGCAGCAGCGGAAAGTAAACAGCGAGGCTGCAGTGTCTGCGTGCATCCCTCTGGTGTGTCATTTTCTCAGTCAGGCCTTTTTTTCTTCCACTTCAGTAAGTCCAGAAAAACAAGTCCTGCCTTGAATGAATGCTGGCTTTTTCTTAAAGGACCAAGGTGGAGAAATACCTCCCCAGCCCTTTAATGCACAGAATAATGCTGCAAGCTCAGAGTCATCAGACCGAAAAAAGTCCAGAGGAAAATGGTGGTGATGGATATGCAAATAAATCCTAGCATGAAAGCAAGCAAACTTTTAGGACTTCTCTGGATGGAGAATTTGTCTGGAACAGCTACTGTGAAACGATGGGAAAAACTCTTCCAGCATAATTTAAATGTACTCTTCTGCTTGTTCCAGAATAAACTGATCTTATAGAAAAGTCCTCATTTATGAGCTAAAAGTTGCTTTTTCCAGTGCAATCCATCCATAATTCCATTCCTAATTACAAGACAAGCTGCAAGGCTGGACGAAAAACAGAGAGGGAGGGAGAGACCTTCTGCTATTAGCTCATGGAAGAGCTGGGGCACAGAAGCAAAACCCCACTTAAATCAAATCTCCAGCTGCCTTTAGGGAATCTGGGTTAAAACGCTTCTCCTGCTTCCAGCATCTCGGGCAGTGAATCGCTCCGGCTGCTCCGCAAGCTCCACACCGCGGACAGACAGACGGACAGACAGACAGACAGATGGACAGACAGACAGACCGCACTGCTGCTGCCAGCAGGGGACAGCCACCGGAGGAACCCTTCCCGCGGACACCTCCCCGACCCTCCAAAAAAAAAAAACCAAATCCCTACATAAACCCAACCGGGCAAGCCACCCGGCACCCGAAACCCCGGGAGGTGCAGCAAAAAAAGTTGGGGCTGCGTTTCGAGCCCGAGCCGAGGAGCCGCGGGGAGACACCGAGGGGACACGGAGGGGACACGGAGGGGACTCACGGCGGGCGGGGGGCGGGCGGGCAGCCCCGGGGCATGGCGGCGGCGGCGGGCGGTGCTGCGGGCCGGGGCCGGCCGCTGCGGCTCTGACCCGGAGCCGGATCGCGGCGAGGAGAAGGGGAAGGAAGGGGAAGGGGAAAGGGAAGGGGAAGGCGGCGCCGCCGCCCCGCTCCGCCCCGCCGCGGCTCCCTCCGGGAGGCAGCGGGAGGGAGAAGGTGGGGAGGGGGGGGGGGGGGGGAACGGGAGATGGGGAAGGGGAAAGGAGGAAAAGGGGGAAGCGAGGGAAAAGGAAGGAGGAAAAGGAGAAAAAAAAAGAAAAAAAAATAGAGAGGAAAAAGCGACAGGAAAAACGAAGGGGAAAGGATAGGAGGGAAAACGCAAGCCGTGGTAAATGGTATTTGGGTATTTGCAGCTCTTGCACCACGCAGACACACTGCAGCAGGGCTGTGCTCGAGCCGCAGCTCGGCGGAGGCAGTGCCATTCTCCCAAACGCCGTGTCCTCGCACAGCCTGCGCTGCGTGTGCCCATCTGCTCGGGAACGCGCTCCTGCGGGGAGCCTGAAATTCCCCCGACACCTCCGCACAGCAGCGGGCTGCGGCATGGAGAGGAGATGAAGGCGCTGGCAGCCCCTGCGGAGCCCAGCCAGGCCCCTACCCCATGGGGGATGCAGGGGTTTCACAGACACCCCCTACACCTCTGGGCAGGAGGTCTCCAGGTGCTGGGTCGCTGTCCCAGCCATATCCATTCCCCAGCGCTTGCACTGGTCGGTGCTGGGCAGGGGCTCTCGCTTTTGACATCGCCCAGCTAGGAAAGCAGGAATAAAGACAAAGCAGAGCAGGCTTAGGAAGCACACGGATGGGGAGCCAAGAGGGTGATGATTTTTCAGCTGCCTTCCCAATGTCTCAGTCTACAGACTTTGGTGAAAGTTGCGAGCACCTCCAACTTCAGAAAGAGCTTCAGTTCCACCCACAATGCCAATGACACGCTGCACGCTTCACGGTCATTCTGGACAGTCTGATTTAATCCAGATATTGATTTATCTTCAGAAACCAGTCTGAGTTGACAAATTCCATCCCCTTGCCAGAAGTTTTGTGGTCATACTGGCAATAAAATGCTGCTGCTGAATGGGAGTTATGATCTCGTGCTTCTTCAGCAGTAAGTGAAGCTGTTTAGTTGTTGTTATATATGCACGGAGGTATCAACAGCAAAAGCAACTCCTTGTTCCCATTTTCTGACCTTAGAACAAGCTAGGGCTTTTTACCTGCTCCATCATTTTTCTCTTTCCTTGTGATCCTTCTCTTTGATCCCTCTGACACTAGACTCCCTTTGGCCCTTGGAACAGACCCCGTTGCCTTCCAGTTTCCCCCTTGACCCACCAGCATCCAGCTGCCACTGCCTTAGCACTCTCACTGGACCAGGTCTTGGGTCATTTACACAGCTCGGAGCTGAAGCCAGTGTAAACAAAGTGCAGCGAGGTTATCTGCACTGTTCCTCAGTCCACCACAGAATCCCCTAAGGACAGTTAAGCTCCAAGTAAGCACCCACATCCTCTGTTGAAGCAGAGCTGGGCTGATAGGCATTCCTATGACTTACAGCAAATTCTGGCATTGAAAAGCAGCAGGAAAATCTTAGGTGCAGTCTCATTATTTCACCTTATTACAGCACTTGTCTGGCTAGAAGTAGGTGTTGACTCCTCTGCTTGCCTCCTTTGTTTTAGGACTAACACATCTGATGCAGCAAATCTTTGCAGGCTTCAGTCCTGGGCTGAAGCAAATGAAGAGGCCGGGTACTTACATGCTGCAACGGGATGTGCTATTCCAGCTCACCCCAGCAGCTTGTGGAGCTGCTGCAACTTTACAGAGCCACTCAAAGCAGAAAGGTCACACAGTGTCCTTTTCTCTCCCTTCCACTGGGTCCAAGCCTATGTCTGGCTGTTTGGTGCTGTTTGCCTTGCTCTATCTGTCTCCCATTTCCTGAGACTGAGTTACCAGGACAACAAAGAAGGGTGGGAGGAAAGTGCACGTATGTAGCTCTGCGGGAGTAACCTCTCGGCATGCCCCCACCACAAGAGAGAGCCAAGCAGCATCTACTCAGCGGAAGGTGGGACTTGAGTTTCAACCATATTATGTCGGAAAACCTACCTTCTGCACTAACCCTTGCCTTCCTAGCACACTAGTGATGCATCGTGAGGGATGTATGCAGCTCCAAGTGGCAGCTATACAAAGGTGTGTGGTGACTGAAACAAATTTAAGGCATAGTATAACGGTAGGGATTGCCGTAGTAAAGCATGACAAATGCTAGGAGGGGATGCTGATGTCATGAATGCTTGAGATTCCCCTGGACTAGCCTTTCATACAGGTCCTTATCCAGAGGAAGTTCTGAGCTCTGCATGTCCTCAAACATCCTCTTTTGCTCACATCTGCAACAGGAACAGAATCTCTGACCTTAACGTGCACTCACTTGTCAGTCTCAAGGCAGGAGAAGTAGCTCAGCCCTAATGCCAGGCTACTGCTTCCTAACTAAGAGAACTAAGAGTTCTGCAGCACTTGGAGAATGGCTGAATTTGACAGAACCCTTTTTTTTTTTTTTTTTGTCAAATCCAAAGCAGCAGCATGGCAGTCATGGAACTCAAACCTATTATTAAACTAAAAGCTTTCCTGATGTTACCCTTTCCTCTAGCCCAGTAACTGGAGCAGAACAGATTTTCTGTCCTGTGTTCATTTTCCTCAGACCTAACACCAGATCACTACAACTTCATTGCTGATAGATCCTGGAACAAGAAGGCTCCCTGCCTGTTTTGATGCTCCCGGCATGCTTTCAGAGTAATGAGCTGGGCAGAAAATCCCTCTGAAAGGCAGCAGCCCTTCCCAAGGCAAACTAAGTATCAGACATGACGGAGAGCCACCTATAGGCATGCTTTCAGAGTGCCATTGCCAAGAGGGTCCAAACAGGACAGTGTTTGGGAGGAACAAATGGCAGAAGGTTTTCAAGTTCCCTGTGGCTTTCCCTTTAGAGCACTCAGAAAAAAACAGGTAGTGTGGGGAGAAAAGAGCTGGAGAGAAACATAACACATGTACCATAAATTGTCCACCATGTCAGCTGTCCTGCCTTGAGCATCCCTCTTCACTTGGCATTCTAATATGGCTATTATTTTTTTTTGAAAACAAATAATTAAAAAAATCATTTTAGCTGGACAGATCTGAGCATGAGCTTTTATTCAGTTTTTGAGATCTCCTTTCAGCCAAGACAGCCGCATGAGTATTATCAAAGCTACTGAAGGCTGAGAATATTTTAAAGATTAAGGGGGTTATAAATAAGAAACAGGAAAAACAAACAAACAAACAAACAAAGCTAAAACAATTTTCTTAAGTTGAAATAAAGAAGAAAAGTAATGGGGAAGATCAAAGCATCACCTGGAGCGAGATGCACAGTGTTGCTAGTCCATAATATCTGAAAATCATGAAATGACTGCAGTATTGCAGAAGTGGTTTAAATACTATGAGATGTTAAATAAAACACAACAGTTGAGGACTACTCCTGCCTTATCTTTTAGATGTTTAAGATTTCTGTTTTGTGATATTTTCCATCACAACCATTATGATAAGTTTTTAAACAGAAAAATAATCTCTCTGAAAATTTGAGAAAATCACATGGTCAAGTACTAGAAGACTGTCAACATTGATTTCTGATGTGACGGGCCTTTGGTGATTCTATATATATCTGCTCTTAAACTGTGCTGCTGCAAAAGGCTTTAGAAATGGATTACTGGGAAACAACAGGCTAATGAAACAGTTCTGGAATAAGCAAATTTTCATGCTGGTTAGCTGAAAAGGTCTGAAGAGAAGAAAGGATCTTTGCTTGCTTAGACCTTCAAAGGAGACGTGCAGGAACAGGGTTACCATGAATTGGACTTTCTCCTCACTGTGGTGCATGAATGTTTTGCATAATGCTCAAGGATGCTGTTTCTTGCTTCTGGCAGATTTTGTCTTTTTCACAATGTTGGTATTTTAAACAAGACATTGACAGCTCTTAATTACAGGCTTCTTTTCTACTTTAGGAATGCCAGTGTGATACAAAAGTCTTTAAAATACATTTTAAATCCATATGCATTTAGTAAAAAATGTAATGGCACATTAGCTTAAGTCTTAAGTAATTCATTTAGATTCTGATCTTGCAAATATGAATTATGCTTAGGCATAAGAATCTGCATGTATATAGGATCAGGAATAGCCACTGATAGACTCTTTGTCTTCATTAGGATTGTTTATATGCATAAGGATCAATTTAATATTATGGCTTTGGCAGAATCTCATGTAACACTTGCAAAGGGATGAAAAACACTGCAGGATTAAGAGTATTTCATCTTTATAGTAAAACAAGGCTAAAAACTGCAAGCCCTTACCTCCAATACAAAACAAAACAAAACATGCACAGGTTCACCCTGCTTAACTCTTTTTAGACAGAACTCCTGTTATTGACACATGTATTTCTACCTGACCATTTAGATTCTTCTCAAAGATGTGGAGGAACCTGTTAAGCTCACAATCAATACACTTCAAGTTCTCCAGAAAGAATATCAAATTACTGATCCTCCTACTTATGCTATTAATACAAAAGACTAGGAATGACTACCAGTTTTGTCCGTCTAGCATTTGGCTTCCATTCAGGTTTATTAAACAAGCACAATATTACAACAAAATAATGTAAAGGATATAAGCTGACTTACCTCCACTTTAAGAAGTACACAGCCTTTCAAGAACTCTTGGATATTACTGATGCAATCAGCTTCATTTTTAGGCTCCAGACAATACTAAAGAAACAAAATCCACTGAGATCATTGCATTACCTTCCGCATAGCCTCTAGTCAGAAGGCCTGCATGAATATTGACACGTGTGTTTTATACTGAATTAGGGAAGCTTCTTAAGGGGGCGGATGGGGGTGGCAGGCAAGCTGTCGAACCAGGAAGAAAGAGCCACTGGAGGAAGTGATGCATAAATTGAAATGGTCGGCATCTTGTTTTGAATGTCAGCATATGACAATGCCCTAAATGACAGGGGGAAATTGATGACTTTTAAGAACACACAGTCCCAAACCATCAGATAAGCAAAAGGAGCTAGCAAGTTTGTTTGTTTTTTAATAATAAATGCTCCTGTTTTATAGTGCAGATTTTTTTTTTTTTTTAATTTAACAGCTTCTCTTCTGTGTTGCCATTTCCTATCTCTCACTGGAGTCCTTCCTTTTTTTTTTTTCTCCTGCAGTTATATAGCACTTTTAGACTGTTTGAATACATGCCTTGTAAAACTGTAATATGAGGTACTCACATGATTTAAATGACTTCAGTACCAATGGATTTGCTGGACTTGGAACAGCTCAAAATTGCATAGATGTAATGTTAATTTATTCCTAATCTTGTTCTCTAGGGTACTTCCTGATTAGCGAAGTGTTTTACAGTAACAGTTCTGAAAGAGTGTATTTACACTGCTGTAATTCATGGTATTTAAGTAAATGTAGACAAACTGCATATCCTATTCAACCCCACGATTTTCATCTCTGGTAGGCCCAGTGTTTCCTGTCACTGAATGAACATGCGCTAACTCAGCCAACTGCAACCGTCTGGGGTTGTTTTTCTGGATGTCAAGAGACAAAACCAAAGAAGTAAGGCTAAATCATATTCTGCTCTCAGGTGTAACTAGCAACTTGAACGTTAATCATTCATCTAATTGATGAAGAAAAGAAAATGTTCTCTCAAAATGACCGTGCAGTTATTTCAGACTAGCAAAATACATCTTACGAGAATTACCTTTTCTGCAGATCCCGGAAGAAGTCGATTGATGAGTCTACAGAGCACGGTTCCATCTTTCAGAGAAGTTTTCAGGAACTCCTCTGGATCATCTACTATTTTCTTAGGGGAATTCAGAACTCCTAGGGAAATAAGCCACGTTACAATTTGCTCTTCTGGATTCATTGCTGAGACTTCTGCCACCAGCGCAGTTCTGCGCAGAGGCTTGCACTAACCCACATCCGTGATTACATCTTCCTGCCTCTTTTGCTGGTTGCAGAGCTCAAATGTGAAACTATTTTTCTCCCTCCTTTTTGCTCAGCACCAATGCTCACCAAAGCTAAACAATCAGAAGTAATGTTACTTTAAGGTAAGAAACAACTTTTTTTACAAAACGCTTTCTAGCATGCTCTGTTAAAGAGACAGCGAAAGCAGATCTTCAACTATTGTAAATAGAAGTATTTAATGTGGATATTTTTATTCCACAAAACCTCTTACCTACTGACTTTCTCCTTTTGCCAGACACTATCATCTTGTAAACCTGGTCTTAACTTGTGGCTATTGCCCAAAGTACTAAATGTCTTTAATACACTGAGATATTTACAGAGTTAAAATTGAAATTCCCATTACAGATGACTGGGGGTGAACGTCACACTAACTTTAAATAACATTTCTTAACTTTTTCTGTAGTAAGCCTTGTTAGTAAAATTGCCATTTTAGTTATCTATTTTCAAGACATTTTTTAAAAATAAATTCTGATTATCCACTTAATGTACAAAAAAAAAATAAATGTATTTTTTAACTGTTTTATGTAAGAAACACATATAATCCAAAATGGTCCTTTGGATGAAATGTAATCTCTCAGAACAAGTATCATAGGTAACTCTGAAAGTTCACAACTAAGTCACCCAAAGTTGCAAATGAAAATTTCCAACAATTTTACTTGTCCTATTAAAACGGCACTTCCTACCAGCTCTTCAAGATCTACTGTCTAAAGAACAAGTGTTTTCAGTTTTTCACCCTGAACTGGGAGATATTAACCATCAGTATCAGCCACATTAACTTAAAAGAGCCCAGTCATTTGCAGTCTCCATTTGCAACTGCTTTCACCAGCTCAAACAGAAAATAAAGCAATTTTCCCATCAGTTTATGATGCCTACCTAGAATATTATGGATTAAAGTAATAAAAGAGGAACAAAATATCCCAGAGACAACTTCTCAGTAACAATATTCCAAGCCAGTTCCTAACCTTGTTATTGCTTTCAAGACACCAGCTCTGCTGAACTGCTTACACAGTAATTTCAAGTGTAGAGAGAAATAGAACAGCAACATGAAAGCTACATACAATGAAAATGCATGGCTTTGTCTCATCATTTTCCAGGTCTTATGCTTGGTACTTGGACCTACCTAATTATCACTTTTAATAGCCACCAATAAGAAATCAACATTGCCTTTTTAGGATTATACAGACTTTTGACCTCTAACAGGATGTGGAGATGAGTTCTACACTGTGTGAAAATATAGCACATAGCAGCAGCCAGCGTGAACAGTAAAGCAGGCTGAAGCTAAATCACAAAACACTTGCCATCTGGGAATGTGCATCTATAGCTATCCATATGTGTGCAAAATGTTTCAAATTAATTACAAGACCTTTGGCATGTTTTTGTTGTTGCTGTAGTTTGGTTGGTTTAGTTTACAGTTCTTCTGAGCACTACTCTGTAGAACTGAATACAGGCAATCTCCATGTTCATAGCTTGCTTCTTCTTTTACCATACCTACAGTAGCTAAGACAACTGGTAATATTAATTCATCCACTGGGGTCAACATGTGTATAGGAACACTATATATATATATATGGAAGACATCCACTTCAGCCATCTAATCAAAACATAGCAAGTTTCTGATATATAAGGCAAGAGATCATGTGCGTCGCTATTTCAGTAGATGGAGAATTACACACTCATTCACGGACCATGTCACAAACCTGAACACAGAATATGTCACTCACTCTCTTCTACAAACTTTTCTACAAACTTCCCCCCCCCCCCCCCCCCCAAAAGATAGGCAGTTTTAGAGGTTTATGCCTGTTTGCATGTGTTGCAGCCAGGCATGTATTGTGCTAATGGTTTAAACTACAGTTAAATGAAAATACTTCCTGCATCCTGAATACTTAACAAGAGCTTGAAAGGGTGACCTCTTACATATTCAGACTCTCCCCCCCCCCCAATTTAAAACATTTCAGGTAAGCCACTTAAAAGCCAACTTTTCAGAAAAGCATCAGCACCCAATTAGTAATCTTCAGTTTGTTCACCTACCCTTACAGTAGAATTAGGTCTGTTGTGGAACCCAGAATATGAAAGTATACCACCTACCAAGCAAGGAACAATTTCTTGTCTGGTCTTTGGAAAAAGCTTCAACATTGCTTGTTACTTAAGAGGAATGAAACAAATGAATTGTCTACCATCTCTTGCAGAGTCAACCTCTACCCCCAAGTTACCAACAAGCTTTTATTTGCAGCCTGATTTACAGCAATAATGACCATATTACAGTATTAGTTTTTGTGGTTTGTTTTGTTTGTTTGTTTTAAAGGAAGGAGGAGGTCTAGATCAAATTAACAAACAGCATACAAAATCAGTAACAGGAGCAAGTTACAACAAGTAATAAGGATCACAAAACCATTCTAGAGTGTTTGTACACAAGTCACTTTTATGTAACTTTTTTTTCGGCACAGAAGAAAACACCCAACAGTGCTTTACATTTAAGCCATTCATTTTCAATGTTGAAGTCTGAAACACAGCACATGAGCTAATGAGAATACACCAATGACGTGAATTATGTAACATTTCCAGTACATATGAATCTTTTTTCATACAGCTTACACTGGCATTAGCTTTCAGTTAGAATCTAGTTTAGCCTGATCTAGTTAAGCTACTGCTGAAAAAGAAGTCTTACTATTACAGAGGATGACTATTTCTTTTCAAAGTAAGGTATGGTCTCTGAGACCACAGACCACTTCTTAACAGTATACCACCACTACAAAGTACTTGTTGGTAAACGTTTCTACTATGCAAGCGTAGCTGAGTAACGTGATTTTCTTAAGAACGAACACATAATGCTTTTATTTAACTATGTATTTATTAGCCCAGGAAAATATTGCTATTATACCTATTTGCTATACACAGGCAGACTTACTGCTAGAGTCTGCAGTCTGTAACTGAAGTTTAGTGATACTCTTATACCAAAAAAATAAGATAGTTATAAATGCCTAGAAAGGGTATAAATGCTTTTTCTGCCTTAGCTACTTATTAGTAACAGAACTGTTTAAATGAGAAAAGTTTGTCTACTGTTGAAATACTATAAACTGTATTAGCCATCACTAAGTACTTCTGTCAATGTGAAATTAGTTTGACATTCCAATGCCTGAGGATTACTCTCACATACATTGGCACATCAACACATATTTAGGACAAAAATGCGTCAAAACCAAGAAAATATTCTGAAGAAAACATCGTTTCTATGGAATTCTACACCTGTTAAAAGATGTGCTGCTGGGTGGAGTTCTGTAAGAACCTAGTATACGTAAAAACAGATCATTCTCGAGATTTATCACTACATCATCTCAGTACATCAACACTTTCTTACTCTACTCCAGAAGGCTTGGAAAATTATAAAACTGTTAATGTAAGAATACTGTAAAACTTCTGATGGTTTCTTTGTAAGGTAGAATTTGCAGCAATTTAGTCCTTTGCAATTTAGGTGACTAAAACCTACTTTCATATAACTGGCTATTTTTCATCAGAGAGGGAAAACACTGCATGTGAATACCCTGGATTATTTTTCTGCTGCACAATCTACTGATGCATGAATATTGAGACTCTTGGAAGATGTTCACTGCAAGACACAATAACTGATTTCCACCTATCTGAACATATTTTGTATCCAAGAGATTAGTAGCACTAGGCAATTCCCTGAATGGTAACACAACCCTCTAAAACAAATACTGGGTAACACCATGCTCAAAAGACAAGTTCTATCAGCTGCTTTATGTTATCCTTCGATTTTCCAAGCATATCCACTGCTGCACTGCCATCTTCTAGTCTGAAAAAAAGGAAATTCAAGTCAGTATACTCTCAGAAACTAAGAAACATAAAAAAAGACAAACTGAGTTGTTTTTGCATATTCAACAAATACATTTGGCTTATTTCCAAACTGTTCTAGGACCATAAAATACATCAGAAGCTAACCACAGTAATTAAAATGATCTGAAAACAATTTTTAATGATATGGAACAACAGTGTCTCTAGACTGAGTACCAAGTAACGCCCATGCGTACCCTCCTCTCTGATCCTGTCTACCAGAAAAACCCACTGTTTTTTGACCACACAATAATCTTTTAAGAAACTGGTACACACAAAGGTACAGATTATAAATAATGTGCTATAAATTAAATAAAACGTAGGATAAAAAAGTGATCAGCTTCCTGAACTAGTACAATTAGTATTTTTTTAGAAAGTTACTATTACCTTTCCTGCCAGGCAGTCACTTCAGTTCTATTTACTGCTCCCTAAACTAAGATTGTCATAATTCCTATTAAAAACTTGGAAATGTTAATAAGCTGCAGAGTAGGCTGAGAAAGCATGTTATGTTATATTAATTACAACATGGCCCACACTAATTACTATATTAATTACAACATGGCCCACACTAAGCACTAGTAAGTGACAAAACACGTCTAGTAAATTAAGTAGCCCTTAATTTTTAGAGAGCTTTTTGCCTAGAGCAAATCAGGGGGGAAATTTTCTACTTCCCAACTAATACAAAGAATTGAAGCTAACATGGCATATATGTATTACGAAGTTGAAAACATTCTGACACAATCTATATGATGATTTGGCAAAACCTTTTAAATCACTTAGGATGCTGCATATTAAAGACAGTCCGTTATCTCTGTTAGAGAATTCATGACCTGGACCAGCCTCAAACTTTAAGTTTGATAACTGACTCCTCATTTTTTGTAGGTGGGGAAGGGTGGGAAAAGAACTTAATTTAAGATGTATTTCCCTAATCCACCTTGGTACCCCTATTACTGATACCAGTAATTCAATGAAAGAAAGGGTTGTTTTTCTTCATCCTTAAAAAGACAGTGGTAGTTCAAGCTTTGTCCCCTGTCCAACAGGATATGTGACTTTAATATTTTAACAGTCACACTCAAGAGTGCTACAGAGACAAAGAAAGTAGCATTTTTTGTTCATTGAGATTTTATCAGTAACAGCAAAATATTAAGTTGGCCAGGTTAACAGCTTTTATTTAACTATGTGCTTTTTACAACTCAGAATAGAAAATACACTTGATGCTTCTGTTTTTATCTGAAATAAAATCCAGTACTCTGAAATGAAAGAGGAATTTGTCAGGAGCATGTACAAAATATTACTGTAACGTTCTGACAAAAACCTTCTATATAGAATCTTAGAAAAAAACTGTAAGCAGACTGAGATTATAATACCACACAGTATGCAACAAAACCTATCCATTCAAGATGGATCTTCCCTAAAATCAATGATAATGCATTAAACGAACAACACTATCAAGTACAGCTTTTTCTTCTCACCATTTCAAAGCTGGTTCTCAAAAGCAGTACTTGAAAGTAGCATCCAAATATGTTCTTATATTTATAGCATACTTTGAATACTAATAAAAAATTCTTGCAAAACTTCCCGAAGTATACATGCTTCTTACATCAGTACTGCCCTTGAAAAAAAGGACTTGCACATATCCTTCACTCTATGCTAGTTTTTAGCAGGCATTACACACTTTTTTAAAAAAATAATGTTTGTTTAGTGGACAAGTTCGCCAGGGCACTATATTAGTGGGGCAGCCACTACTGCTTTCTTTTTTCCTGCTAAGTATCAGAGAAACAGAACAGTGACACTTTCACATGAGGTCTGAACAGTTATTCCAACACTGACTTGTCCCTCAACTCACAGAGAAAATTAACTTTTAATGTGGTAGGCTTTGAAATCATGAAGAACAGCTAACCTAAGAAGTTTAATGCAATCTTTGACATGAGTGTAAGCCTGGAATTCAATCCAAGGACACTTGCAGATTAACTCATTGTCGTAGACTACGCTTACTGTAACTATTAAATTCTACATTCTGCATATTTAACAAGACCGATTAAAAGTCTGTACCAATATCTAGTACTTGGACTTTTTGGTCTTATTTAGTGAAGATTGCTAGATTAAGCAAATTCTGCATCTTTATTTATGATGGACTTATAATCATATTTTATTATCTGCTGTTCTTAAAACTGCTGGTAAGATTGTCATTCTTAACTTGGCAATTAAAAAGCCCAGCAAGACCACCTCCTCCGAAATATGCTATCAGCAGATCAGGATTGGTTACCCACCAAGAGCATATAACCAAATCTATAAATACAGAATCATAAGAAATCTTCCATCCAGCTACTTCATTAGTACAATAATTACCTGTTCTATTAGTACAGGCAACACTCATGTCTGCCATCCACAGACGAACCAGCATTACTTCATTGGCATCTTCCAGAAATTATCATCCTGCAATCAAAGTAAGATAGAACAAACTGAGAAGAGTACATTTTATAATGCAAGTCAACCTACAGTGCTTCCCCCCATTTCAAGTCACAAGCTTGGGTTTGCAGATTAGTCTCTTGCAAGTCTTACTACTTCTCTTCTAAGTGGTGGAAGATTCACTGGCTTGGAATGGACTGGAATGACTTAGTGATAGGTTGCATGGCTTATGGATTCTCATTCCTTTTCAATGGTGCACTGCCATGTTAAATCCATAAGTTGAACGACAAAATTTACTGAGGACTAAACAGTAGCACAATGCTTTTGTTTTGTTTTTAGTTGGAGGTCTTCATGTCTATTACATTCAAGAGCATCTTTTGAACTTCGTGGCTTTACCTGAGTCATAACTTGCCACAGGTTCTGCCACATGTGCTAGATATCCCTGTAACGCAGTGTCAAACTAGTCAGGCATCCAACTAAACGTCAAGTTTGCAATGGCTTGCTTCAAACTCCCAATAGCCGAGATGGTATTTGTCAATCTAAACCAATTCCTGATTTCACAAGGCTTTTATTTTTATAATAATAGTATATGCAGCCTGTTTAAGCATCTTCACTGAAAGATACTGGGCACAAAATATCCCCTCCCAACCCTACTTCACAGTATTTTGTCTAACAGCGAGCTGCATTCTCACGTCTTTAGTTTCAAAATCAGTGCCATAAATGCTTTTATCCAAGAAGAAATGTTGAATTTGGAGAACTTCTAATGCATTGAAGCTTTTCGTTTCCTTTTTTTTTTTTTTTTTTAATCTAGACAGCACTTCCATTGCCATGACGTGCAGCTTGTCTTACTGTACTAGAGGAAGACAACTTGATTCAATTTTGACTTAGACTGAAAAACTAGTTTGCTTTGCTTACCATCTTTGCTGTTTCACAGGCATTTGATGCTTTAAATCAGCTGTGGAATGCTGAAAGTTTCACTTGTTTTTATGAAGCCATAAGCCTTTGAGAAGTGGAGAGAAAGACTTCCTTGCTTATCTTATTTTCTCCTTTGGAATCAAAGATGTTCCTTTAAAAGTGAAACACTACAGAGTTGCAAAAATTTGAAACAGTATGAGTAAGCATCGTTTTGCAGCTTCTTTGATGGAATTGGTCAAACTTTTTATTTTTTACTTTTTTTTTTTTTTAATACAGTATTCTGTAGCTGACTTACAAGTACATGGTTCATTTGAAGGGGACATCTTTTTAAATTCCCCATGAAACAGTAGGAAGGCAAAAAAAATAGTATTATCCACTTGCTTTTTCATTCAGGTTAATTGAATGATATCCTCTATTTTCTTTACACAAGGATCTGAAGGCATTTTGAACTGGGAACACTGACTTCAAATTCTAGACAAAACTGAACTTTGTGTGGAATATCCCCACCACCCTCCACATCACAATCAATACTTTAAGAATGAGATGCTGAATATGTAGAACAATCCAGCTCCATCCTAGATGGTTAGATGTTGTGTGGAAGATCATAAGAACTGCTTATTCCATTCATGAGGAAAGTCAGATGGGTAGTGTGGCATTTCAGGGAAACTTTACTTTGAAAATTACAACACTAGTACACAGCTCAACTTTTATACATTTAACATCTGCCTTTTGAAAGAAATGTTAACAATTTTGAAATGAAATTAAACATTGGTTTAACTTTTCTTCACAAAAGCATAAAAGTCATGGAGGGGAAAACTTAACAGGCAACAATAAAAAAAAGGTAAAAACAACTTTTCCTTTTAGTAGTCCTCTGGTAGTAAAGATAGAACAACTTCCACTTTTTTTTTTTGTTTGCGAAATTATTTTTCTTGGTCCAAAAAATTTAAGAGTGTTTTTAGTATCTGCTTCTGCCTCCACCTCTGTCAGATCTGCTTCCACCACGGCCACCACCTCTGGGTGCTCCGCGGCTTGAACTACTGTATGAATCACGAGGCGGTGGATAGCCCCTTTCCATGGATGGGGGAAGACCCCTGTCTTGTCTTCCAACACGATCACGGCCACTTGAGTAGACATCACTTCTGCTGCTTGAGTAACTTTCTCGGCTTCCATATCCATCACGTGTGCTGCCGTAATCATCATATCGACTGCTTCCACCATAAGATGGCGGGGGCCCTCGTGCAGGTGGAGCACTACGTGAGTTACCTGCAGGGTCAATGGTCAGGTAATATGGCAACACCATAAGTTATATATAACAATTTCAATCTGAATTTACAGAACTGCTGTATTAAATGTTTACTGTTACTCTTTTGTATGTATCGAGATGCTCTTTATATAATCTGCCATGTTAAGGGTACTTAAAGTGGGAATTGAGTATCAGGCAGTGAGTGGATTTAAAGACTTTGAAGGAATGCAGACGGTGTTTATTCAGGCAGGCTCTTTACTGGGTATTCCAGAACAGCTTGTTACTTTAGAGAAGAAACTCAGACATTTTCCAGAGATAGTTGCAATTCTGAACTGTAGACTTTGCTTCTTTAGTTTATAGCTTATTTAACAAGACGATCAAATGATAACCAACAACTGCACTTTCACTGTAGGGGAAAAAAGTGTGCCACTTCCCCCTAAAACACGAGCAACCTAGTAAAGTCAGATTTTAATGACACCTGTAAAAATTACTATGTGAACCTCAAAATGAATTCTTACCATAACTCTCATATGAATCTCTGTAGGATCCTCCACTTGGATGATCTGAGTAGTCTCTGTCACGCCCGCCACCGTATCCGTCACGATCACTGTAAGAGGAAAGACTACTGAGACTTAGTATAAATCAGCTGGACCACAGCAGAAATAAAAGGATATGGACAAAAATCCAGTAGTAGATACCTATAGCCCCTCGAGGGGTATTCATCACGTGAACTGGAATGACCATAATCACGATACGCATAGTCCCGTGGAGGTGGCGCATAGTCTCTTGTATCCCTGGAACTGGGATAATCTCTGCTTGAGTAACTACAAAGAACAAGAATCGAGTTGTTAACTACATGTCACATTTTGAAACAATCAGGTATCAAAACTCTTCTCAGAATAACTTAAAATTAAACCAAGCTAAATTAGTAAGAAAACTTACCCGTCTTTAGTGCTGTAGCCATCATCTCTTGGAGACATGTAGACATCTCTTCGTGATGGCATCGGTTCTCTGCGTGGAGGACCACCATAACTGTCTCTCCCACGTGACACAGGAGCTTAAGAGAAGCAACCCAAATTTTAGAATTTAACCAGTGCTTGAACACACAGAACACTCCTCAAGGCAGTATTAGCCAAGTATTAGTAAACTCTTTACAGTGATTTAGGAACACCATCTGCAGTTTACCTTTGCAATAATTTATATTTCTGCTTGTATAGTTTTAAAGCAGCACTAACAGGAACATCTTTAGAATCACACTGAATTGTACCAACAGCTACAAAGTGGTGTAAATAAGAGAACTGACAGATTAGTAAAGAGAATGCACTAGTCCAGAACAGATTTAACTTAAAAAAATCAAGGATTTGCATTAGTTTCTGAAGACTAACGTACTGCAAGATTGCTGACTAAGCAATAATGTAGTTTATCAAGTTCTTACCTCGTCCTCCCATACTACTGCTACGCACTGGTCCTGAAGGTGCAGATCTTTTAGGTGGAGGGCCTCCACTTCGTGGAGGTGGACCTCTCTTCATGGGAAGTGGTCCTCGAGAAGACCCTAGAAGGGTAAGCCACACACCTCATTACTTCTGTGGTACTCATCTATATGCCCTTAAAAGCCTGAACTGCAATAACTGCTGTTACCACTACCGTGTCATCAACAGCAAACCTCTAATATTAGGCACCTCAAAACCCCTTTTTCTTGTGTTTTGGCCACTACTAGATGCTACTGGCAGAATTGAGAGCATGCCAAATTAACTTTTTCACAGCTTAAATTCCTTTTAAGAATTGTCTTACAGAAGTGAACCGAAAGCCACAGGGTGTGATGCAAGGGAGAAAGAAAACTGGTATCTGTCATCACAGCTTAAATGCTGAACGAGTTACTGTCCTCAGAAGACAAAAAGCCACCTGGGAAGATGTACTAGAGAAGATCCTACATAAAGAGGGAACAGAGGTACTGTAGGACCTACTACACAGACTCTCCAAGAATGGAGTTCTCACTATTTCCATCTTTTCCCCCCATTACACCTCAGGTGCTGCTGTATTTTTAAATGACTATTTTGATACTGAAAAGTCTCTAAATAAAGATATATCTAAGTTAAAGAATATCCAGTATCAAGTAGCATATTACCCCCCCATTTCAGAAAACTTCAACTTAAAACACTGTAACAAGTAATGTTTAACTTCCCTAATTGCCATTGTGACCCAGAAGGATCAGTCATTTAAACACCTACAGTTTACTGAGTTTAGACCACTTTCTACATACAAACAGAAGGCAGTTCCCTGTCCCTGGTGGAAGAGAATCACTTTTTCAACTTGAATACCAGAAAGCTTCCTTTCTCACGTGCAGGGCAGGAGTTTTGTTTTTCTTTCATAGCCAAAAGTCAGGTAGAGTGTTAGATGTAGAAGGGAATCTTCATATTTGAAAGCCTTTTTCTTAAGGTGTACTTGCCCAATCAAAATTTGACTCAACTGCCGAGATCATTATTAAAATGATGAAATGTGAACAAGGAGTGCACTATTCAGCTCTTTGACTTTTCCAGTAGGATTACTGTCATCTTCCAATGGGATTGTCTTGTATGTTGTCCAAGTATATAATGAGATAGGTAAATACATACCCAAGTGACTCCCTCTTGAAGGTGGTCCTCTTGCGCCACTTCCGCCTCTTCCACCTCTAAGGCCCCTGGGAGGACCTCTGCTTCGTGGAGGGGGTGGCGGCCCACGCCTACCACCACTTTCAAAGGAGGGCTTGGTTGCTTGTTCCACTTTAATTGCTTTCCCATCTAATGACTAAAGAAGAAGCTGCTTTACTTATTGCTCAGTCATGTTTGTATTTCTTAAATTAAGCCCCTCTTGCTTCACTATTATAGGGCTTCCATTTTATAAAGTTAGAGCAACTCTAGAACAGATTTCAGTCTTCAGCATTAGTCCCCATGTACTCAGCAGCATGTTGGGCCTATTTCTACAGTACTTCATTCTTGTTGTATTGATGAAAAATACACAGCAGCATCGAAAAGGATTTTCAGTCAAAACAAGTGTCCAATGACTACGGCAGCCCCATGTCATTTATACTGTAAATGAAATATGATTTATGAGTTCCAATTTACTTCCAATTGCCACGAACTTTTGTACCAAACTGACCGCACCAGTAGTTACAGGATTAAGCTGAAGGTATCTTAGCTTCAGTTGGGGTTTCTGGCAATGGGGAGGCCGTTTAAGTACATTTGCTTGATGTCCTGATTAAACGGTGATCGCTGAAGTATTTAGAAGTAATTTCAGCATCTACAAAGCAGATTGAGTATGGTAATTCACCCCTCTTTTCTACTGTTTCAAGCTGGGTTTTCAAAGAGGTGACTGCCACAAATTACTCTTACTTGCTTTTGCAGAGGGGACTTTTCTTTGAAGTGTATTTTCTGGAGCACAGACCTGCAGTAACAGGAACTCTGCAGCCAGCTTATTATACCTCAAATATGAGCAGGTAGTAAGACATATTGAGTAACTTAAGTTTATCAAATTTCTTTATCGCCTTTCAGACACCTCACATTTGGTCAAGAGAACAGAGTCAAAATCACAAGCTCTGCTGAAGTTGGCTTACTGCACATCTATCCTGGCAAATATGTTTATTTGCCTTTTTGTTAAATATCTGACTCTGCTACAATACTTAATGAATTAGAAGGGAAGCACTATTAATTGCACTTCTTCATTGCAATAATGGTCAAAAACTGACTGCCACGAGTATGTTACTCTTGATTGTTTTATTGTGGTAAATAATCACCAGCAATCTTCTTCACTAAAGTCTCCCTTTCTGAAATCATCCACTCTAGTAGCTCATGTATTCTGCCACCAGAGTTGTACCTATTGTTTGAAAAACCTGTGTATATCCAAAAGGTCTTGACATTGTGGAAAAAAAATACTAGCAAAAACACACTGATCTTGTCTTTGACTTAATAGAATTCTTTTAATTATATGAAGTTTCTCAAAAACACATCTGGCATGACAAGCTGAAACATTCCAGGAGAACGCATTAATACCACTAATCCCTGGAACTTAGTTTGTATCTCATAATTTTGCCATCACATCTCGTATCTCAGTCATCCTTCTCAAAACTGGAAAAAAGTAGGCTTGAAGCCTTAAACTTTGCCATCACAACTGCTGCTGTCCTATTTCATGAGAAGTTCCCGACAGCTTGTTTGATTTTGGAAACCAAGTATCATCACTTTTCATTACCATGGGGTTTTGAGTATTTGGATGTCAAGTCAGTGTGTTTTTTTGATTCGCTTTTTTAAATGTAGGGAGCAGAGTTTTCCCAATGATTTCTACTATTTCCTTATGTCTTGAACCCATGCATCTCACCAAGGCAAAACACAGATTTCTTTTCAAACTGCTTTCCAGCAGTCCTGAAGTCCAAAAGGTTTTTTTAACCCAGAAGGCGTTTGTGAAAGTTTGTCCTATTTTAAAGGGAGGGAACATTTTCATGTTATCAGTTTTCAGGTCAAGTAGAGAGAGGTCTGATCTTAATGAACAGATAAAACTCAGAACAAGCCATCTCAGAATAAGGAATTGTTTTTCCAATGGGCCCAAAGAAAAAAAAACAACACTGTCAAAATGAACCGATTAGTTGGTGTTTATAATCTTGAATCAGAGTGTTACAGCAGCATTTGTAGTATGATCTGGGCACCATTGAGTGGCATCACCTTAGTACTAGAATGTGGGGAAGTCTACTGAACAATCATCTAAGGCTAGTAGTAGATTTGCAATCATAATTAAAAACTCCCACATGTGAAATGAACAACCTGTACCATTTTGTACTGTGCCAGGGAACCTCAAGCAAACAATTAGAGAACTGTCCTGCAAATTGCTCATTTTCTGACAAAGAAGTTAAATGTAGTGTATTTTGAAAACTTCAATGGCCATAATTTAAGAGCTCCAAAGAAACTTGCATGAAACAGCAGCCTAACATCACATAGGGTTTTCCTCTCAAATGGAAGATTTCATTATTGATGCTGCAGTGACTCCACCATGTTCTTTGACATCACATCACGAAGGCTTCCTTTTGCCAAATACATTCAAGAACTGAAGATAATTTCCTATCAGGCTGAGCTTCTGCTTATTTTATCAATTCTTCACCAGAAGAATGGGAAATAAGTTTCTGATGATTAGAGGAAGACAATCTTCTCTAGTGCTGAGTACAGTTTAGGCTGTCATTTGGGTTGTCGTATTTGCTTCCAATATCTCAACACACTCCAGCTGGCTTGGCAGCTCTTCAATTGGAAGAATGGAATGCTTCAAATGGAATTTTATCTCTGGCTTGTCCCGGATGTTTCTCTAAGGTCATGTTCTCTTTAATTACAGATTTTTTTTTTCCCCTCAGGGCTTAAGACCAGAAGTTCACAACAGCCTGCTTCACAGAATGTTCAATACATGCTTGGAGTATTCACATTTGTATTTAGATATGCAGGTCCATTTCATGACATCAGGATATTGACTTTACTACCATGCAATTAAGATTTTTCTGAAGAATTCACTCTAAGATTTTTACTAACATTTTTTACTAACATTTTTACTGTGCTGCTCAGGCTAAGACTGATCCAATTCTGCAGAGAAAATAACTTTAATTGAAAAAATTGCCCTTCCCCCAAAGCTATTCTCTCCTGACCTTCTTCAGGACTAAAATTTTCAACAAGCAAGTGGAGACTAGTTTATGCCTGTTCCATTTTAAAACAAATTCTTTAATCCTTTTCTTCCCTCCCCCCCACCCCCCAACACAGCAACTGCAGATACACTCTTGCAGAAATCATCGAAGTCAGCCTCTTCTACTGGCTGCAAGTTTAATTTTTCTTTGGAATGACAGAATGAGCTACACACAGGCCACACAGAACCTTCTCCCCTTCCTAGACTGTAACTTAATCCTTATAGGTTGCTTGAACTATTTATTGTCTGCACAGTACTTCTGCTACTGCGTCTTTTGAAGTGCCTGGAATTTTCATTAGAACTCCAACCCATTGCTTCCAAATGTGAATAGAAGCTTCCATTTCAGACAGATTAGAACGATCTCTTCCCACAGCATTCCTCAACCATCACTCCTCTTCAGATCTAGAGTAGAGTCTTTTTGAAGTACAAGCATCACTTATTGTCCAGAAGGCTTTCTCAAGATGAGGACGAGAGGCTACCTCCCAATAATCTTCCACATCTTCCATATCCATGGTTAAACCATGCTAGACCACTATAGAATTGGAATGATATATAGTAATACCTACAAGGTTTATGTTAAATGATCATTCTTGGTCAAATCCTGAGTGAGAAAGTTCTTTTCATACTTCGGTGTTCAAATTTCAAAGCTGATGGAGGCATGTTTAGGCTTGCAGCTCTGAAGACAGAATCCATTAGAATGATGACCCACAAGGCGATACCTTCTAGCAGTTCTTGAGTGATGCATGTGGTGCAGTCCGAAACAGACATCTCAGACAAGCATTAAATCTCATTTAGCTACTTTACTGAGCATTATTTGCATGAATGTTTCCAATGTGATCAAAAAGATTAGTACTAAAGATCTAGATCAGTCGGTGTTTTATTTTCAGATGCATTAAATGAAAATGGTGCACTCCACAATCAATTCCTAAGACAGTGACTAAACTCCTTTCAGTCTGACAGTTTTTGGTGCTTCAAGTTACCATATGTGAGGGTTCAGTGGAATGATTAATTCAGAGGAAATCAGGGTTTCAAAACTGCAGGTAAACAGGTCTTCAGAACTGTAGCAAACTACACAATGGGAGGTACATTTAGTAACAGGTACACCTTTAAGGATGTTTAGACCAGCAACAGAAAGGACCTGATCTGACTTGTCACTCTCCACCTTGAGAAAAATGACTAACTTGTTTAAAGAGGAAGCAAGCCTCTGAAGAAAGCAACACTAACCATCATGAGACTCTCCTCAAGCACACAGGAACTAAGAAGCACACACGGCAGACACAAACCAAGGAATAACGACATTTTACTATATGCATTCTCAGCGAACACTAGAAAAAGATTTTTTTATTGCTAGAAGCACAAATACTTATATGCATTACCTATGGACTGCAACAGACATTTTTCTTTCAATTCAGTATCTTGCACCAACAGCTATTAAAAACCCAAGTGTTATTCAATCATTGTTAAGTAGAGGCTTTAACCTTACAAGAAAGCACCACCAGAAGCACTTCTTACAGAAAGGCCGATTCAGCATGACCTTAACACCTGACCTGTTCAGATTATGCATTAAAGACCAGAGACTGAAATTCAAGTTAACTGAGATGACAGCTTGCACTGTCTAAAAAGACAGCATCTCTTTGAAGATAGGCTGCTGTTGACTATTAAGTTACAGACTTGCATCTATGTTTTCAAACACATCCTGAAAAAGACACAGATCACAACAGCTTGTTGAAGGAATTTACGTTATCCTGATGCTAATCTCAGAAGTTTTTGCTCCAAATTTTCAGGTTTTATTTTCTTTTAAAGCCATTAAATACATATTAGTTATTTAGTATTTTCTCTAGTAAGTCATACAGTTCCACTGTAGGGTATAAACAAGCAATTCAATTGCTAGTTAACTGCAGAACTATTTCACAGTAACTAGAAAGACGCTCCACATACATGCCAAGTGGGTTGGCAATGCAACTCACATATGTAAGGACACCTATAAATTAAGGGTGCATCAATGCACCACAGAGTAGGGAAGTCAAATTAAACCCATGTTAAGGGGAACATTCATAGTTTTCAGGTAAGTCACTTCCTCAAATTGTAATTTCTACAGTACTACATTCAAATACAATAATAAAAAAAGCATCATAGAACATGAAATAGTGAAGAGCTGTCTACTAGAAAACCATTTATCACCAATTGAAAAAGAAAACTATGACTGACTGATGGTCAGGCTTCACTTTCTACTGTCATATCCAGGATAAGGAAAACATGATTCCAACTTCATGGAAGCTCAGAAGTAATACATTTTGACAGATTTAAAGCTATGACTTGTCTCCAGGATCTTCTAGCTGACTGTCTTTCCCAGTGTTATAATTAGTTAATTTACTCCATAGATCAGTATTTCTGGTTAGCAGCAACAGTAAAGCGTGATTGATCTTAATTCCTACCTTTCCATTCATGTCTCTGGCAGCATCTTTTGCATCTGCTGGACTCTCGAACGTTACAAATGCAAACCCTCTGGACTTGTTGGTTTCACGATCTTTCATCAAGAGGACTGTGGAAATAAAGCTTTGTTATTCTTTTTCTGTAATTAGGATACAACACAGCCTTTATTTAACCTTCAAGCTCAGAACTTCTTAGAGGACGTGAAGGTATCATCATTTCAGATGATCAACACCAAAGAGTCATCACAGCTAAGGTTTTTTTAATCTTATAGTAGCAAGAGTATTGTGTTTTTTTTTTTTTTAATTGTTTTTACCTTCCACAATGCGTCCATATTTGCCAAATACAGCCTCAAGGGCTTTTTCATTTGTCTCTGTGTTCAGGCCCCCGATGAACAGTTTTCCGGGACGATCTGCTTCAACCATTTTGACGCTACGAATGACCTATTAAAAGCATACAGCTGTCGTTAATAAAACATTAAACTAAATGAGGCTTCCAGACAACCCCATGGAATATTCAGCTTTCCTCAAGTGTTCAAGGAAATTTTCCTTGAGTGGGATGTCAAGTAAGAGATCTGATGTATAATGGATAAAAAAAAAAAAAAAAGTGTAATAGGCTAAGGCAAATAGGTATTTCAAATAAAGTCAACTTTGAGAAGTGAAGCAAAGCACTTTTAACATCAAATAGTATTGGTGAACATGGAAAAGCAGGTTTACTGCCTTTTTGCCCTTGATAATAATCCTAGAGGCTCTTAAGCCCTGCCACAGGTTTTCCAATAAACATACTTAATACATCAAGATAAAACCAAATGACTTAATTTAAAGCCAGGTGGGCCAATCCTCCAAATTAAGCACCACCTTTTACATTATTTTAAGAACATCGAGGCTACGTCAGTCAGTCTTGGCCAAGACACCGCAGCAGCCTGAATGGATGCCACTCCATCACTGCAACCCTGCACAAGGAGGCCACGGCTGAGGGGTGCGGGGAGAGAGCAGAACAAAGACAAAGCAAAGCCTGGCAAAGCGCCTGGCGCCTGTGGCCGAGCGTTACCCGCTCGCCTGCAGGCGGGAAAGCCCGCAGCGGGGCGTCGAGACAAAGCAGCCCCCTGAGGCGGGGGCTGCCGGGGGCCGGAGGGGCCGGGCCGGGGCTGCCTCAGCCTCGCGGGCGGCGGCACAAGCCGCGGGGGCCGCCCTCTCCCTGCCCCGTGGAGCCGCGGAGGGGAAAAGGAGGAGGAGAAGGAGGACAAGGAGGGGGGCGGCAGACCCTCGGCGCTCTCCACACACCTCCACAAAATGGCGGCCACCTCCGGCGGGGACTCGGCTCCCCGCCGGCCCCACACGACGACCGCCTGGACGCTGACCCGAACGCGCGGCCCGACCCCATGTCCCCCATCCCTCCGCCCCGGCCTCCTCGTATCCTCCCCGGGGAGGCGCCGAGCCCGCGGCGGGACCCCGCGCGGAACCCCCCGCACCTAAAATGGCGGCCGCAGCGCGCCCCGCGCGCCTGGGACCCCCCCGCGGCCCGCCGCGACCGCGCTGCTCCCTCAGCTCCGCGCTGCGCGGGGCGGGCGGGCGGCCAGGCCCGGCTCCACCGCGCCTCAGGCCCGATGCGGCGGCCCCAGGGAATCCCCGGCTGCCTCACCTACGCACCGCGGCGCCGCCGCCCTCCGCGGCCGGCCCCCAAGCGGCGGCGGCGGCGGGACCCCGTTATCCCCGCTGCCCGGAGCCCCCGGAGCCGCCCGGCACCACTCACCCCCGCTCCCGCCGTGCCGCAACTGCGCAATGAGGGCGAACAAAGGCGCTGCGGGCCTTTATAGCGCTGACGTCACCGGCCGGCCGGGGCCCCGGATGCACGCGGCGCCGGTGAGGAGGGAGGGAAGGGGGGGCCGGGGTCTCCCTGGGGCCGCCTCAGGCCCCGCGCACCGGGGGCTCCGCGCTCGGGGTGCGGTAGGAGCGGGGCGGCCTCGCTACTTTGGAAATAAGGCCCAGTGAGGGTCGAACTCGGTGGAAGTGTCTGTGTGGGAGTTCAACACTTGGAGCGGTCTCAAGGCTCAATTAATATATGTGTATGTCATATGGCAGGCGTACGTCAATGCCCCTTCCTCAGGGACTTAGGGTGACCTGAAACAAGCCTGGTTTAAAATGAAATATATTATTCACAACACGGATTTTCCCACTATTTCAACTACCTCCATTTTTAATTATACCTGAAGTTGAATTGTGGCTATTTTGCCAAGTAAATTTGATAGCTGAAAAGTTGGAAAGAACTCTGTGCATAAAGAAATTCGCTAGGTTTCCATAGCTTGCATTTGTGTTTCATCTAAACTGTCAGCGAGGCCTGTTTTCTTACAGTCACCCCAGTGTAAATATCACTCAGTCTTTTAACTTAAAAGCAAACATGGATTTTTCTTTCTGTTACCTTCTTAAAAAAAAAGGTGACAAAACCAAAAGGGAAGTTGCCTGATTATTCTGTGAGGTTGTAAACCAGATAGCTGTTTTGTAAGTCCTTTCTCAATTTGTTATCTTTTACAAAAATTCAAAAAGTGTAGCTGGTTGCTGGGATTACTAATGTCATTCCTACTCTTTGCAGATCCCTTAAATTGATTCCTACAAGATGCAAAAAATAGGGAATTGTAGTGTAACGTTTTAGGGGGTTCATATAATTCCTAACTCATCCTTGTACATTGAGGGAATGATGACAAGATGTATCACAGTAAATTAATACACCTGGTTCCTATACTGAAATCCTACTAGTTAAAAACCAGGGAGCTCAGAACCTCAGATGAAGCTCCCTCATCTCAGGTTTGAGTAATAGGGTGCCAGCGGCCAGTCCCTGTGCATTCCTAGGCATGGATTTTCTGTGCTGCGGGATGTTAACTGCGGGGGCCAGTTTCCAGAGCCACTCCATGTTCTGGTACTGTGTCTGCATCAGTGGCATCAGGTCACCAGTGGCTTTTCCTAGGGCTTCTCAAAGTAATTGGAAGGGGTGGTATAGTTTTCCAGGCCGTGTTGTCTTGTGGCAGTCAAAGGAGACAAAGAATAAGGGTCCAGCTGCACATTCTCATCCATTTTCTTAGCACTTGCCCAAGCCCTCTGTGTCTTGTATTCACTAATGTGGCATTCTTCAGACTGTTCTTCCTCAGAGGTGCCGCAGACTCCACAGACTCTTATTCATTCTGCCCAGTGCACTTACAGTCATGTGGCTACATAATTGTCACATCCTGATAAGAGAACACCAGACCCTATTCTTATCTTAAATTTTTCAGTCCCTTCTGTTCAGTTACTGACATTCAACTGCCCTATGTGTTAGTGAGAGCAGAAGGCAACATTGCTTCAGACTACCTCATAGATCTGCTGAGAATACAAAAGAAGGTAGCGCTCAAACACTCTGGACTGCAGAATGTACTTAAAAGATAACTTTTCAGCATAGATGCTACAAGTTTCTGGATGATATTACTGTCTATAGGAAAAGGGAAAGATGACCTTCTGTAACTCATGCAGAAGGGCAGTACTTTGGATCCTGCGTTTTTTCATCAAATATATTGGCCTTTCACCAAGTTCATCATACTTTGGGCTTAATCCAGATAAAGGCATCAGGAGAGCTGGGGATGAGGAGTACATAAATAATCTGATCACATAAGACTTGTTTTGTGGTTTTTGTTTGTTTGTTTGGCTTCATTTTTAGAAAACCAAGCTAACAAGCATACATAATCACAGAAAACAGATCTGCACATACAACATCGAATCAAATAAGCCTGAAACAAAATATAGAGAACAACTGCGTATCTTCCAAATGTTTGAGCAGAGAAACAATTAAAAGTATGTTAGAAAATGTAATCAGAACGAATAAAAAAGGAACATAATTCCCTCCAGATATACAGTCCAAAACTAATAACTGAAAAGATCAGATTAATACTTCCATGACAAGAACAATTTTCTGGGCAGCTGTCACTTGATAGGTATTTGTAGAAAATCAGTATTTTTGCTCTGTGAAAATGAGGGTAGAGTGGATCAAAGCATCACAAACCAATTGTTTCTGGGATTAACTTTTGTCAACTTTCTCTAAACCTCAACTCCATTATGTGTTTCTCCCAAATAACCTATTTGGGATCTAGTTGTGCTCCCTTTCAGTTTAGCAATACAAGGTGGATCACAATTCCCTGATCTATAATTGGAGCTTCCTGAAATGACAACTCAGTTTCTCCAGATTCAACAGAAAAGACACGTGAGATAAGTAATCATTACCCTTCCTTTATTCTTTCTCCTTTTGCCCAGTGCAAAATGGTAAAGGCAACACACCACTGATTTATGAGTTGGATAAAATTGTTGTGCATAGAAGTTTTGCATGGGAAATGCAAGTGTAACTTCACAGATAGATTGGAAACCAGAGTGGCAACAGGTTGCCTAAGCAGGAATTACAGAAAGGAAGATGGAGACATTACCTACCCTGGATCAACAGCAATACTTTTAGCTTAATGTCTCAGCAGTGAGTTTACGTCTTGCCATAGTGGCATGGAGCTTGGATTGCAGCCAGTGCTTTCACGTGCCCTGCTTCTCAGACAGGCTTTGCAGCTGCCCCTGGGCACTGCTCCTGCCTTTGCTACCTGAGCAAGTGGTCCTGGAGCCTGACACCACGCTTGTGGCACCGCTGTAGCTGCATCGTAGGGGGAAGGAGCAACACCACGAGCTGGTGTGCATCCCACTGTTACTGGCCGTAAACATCACAAGCTGCTGAACCAGATATACAAACAAACAAAGATAAAACACTAAACCAAAAAACAACCAGCAAACAACCCCCCCTGCTCTCCCTACAAACCCCACCACATTTAATTCTTGAAAGCGATGGTTGCAACCCAAGGTTGCAATATCTGGGATTTCCACCCCTGATTTCTGAGCTGGTAAAGATCTAATTTAAGTTTTTCTCTGCTATGCAGGGGGCTAGAACCTGGAAAGAGGTTCTGGTATTAATCACTCATAGGAGGCTTTAGGAAAAAGAGCGCCTTTATATTTATCGTGAAACTGGAAATAAATAGGGAGCACTGCAGAAGGTGCAGCTGCGTGGAACCCAGCGCCAGCAGAGGAGTAAGAGAAGAGCAAGGAATAAAGCGAGCGTGGAAGGCGAGGAAGAAGAGAAATCGCTTCCCCCAAAACGCCCCGGAGCCAGCCCCGAGCTCCGTGAGGAGCGGAGCGGAGCGTCCGCGCCTCGCAGCGCCCTACCTCAAGATGGCGCCCGGCGCCTCACCCGGCAGCACGCAGGCGCCGCGGCCCCAACGCTGTGGTGACGCCGCCGCTGCCGGCCTCCGCCTGGGCTGGGGCTGCCTCCGCAAGGCGCTGCCGGGGGGGTGGGAGTCGGGGCTGCCGCCTCGCCTCATGCTGCCTTCGCCTCCTGAGGCTGGAAGATGAGGCTGCTGGCGGCCGGCATCTTGCTGCTGGCCCATCTCTGCACCGCCTTCTACCTGCCCGGCCTGGCGCCCGTCAGCTTCTGCGACGACGACAAGGAGAGCGAGGGCTGCAAGGTGAGAGAGCCCTGGCGGGAGGCCCGGCGGGGTTCCCCCATGGCCGAGCAGGCACCGAGGGGGCTTGATGGGGTTTCTGCGACTGAGGAACCCTTCAGGCATGAGCCCCGGCCGGTCCCTCTCGGGACGGACCTTTGCTCCGGGGAGTGACACCCGCCGCCTTCTCCCAGGCACACCTGGCGTTTCCCCCGGGAGGGTGGAATTCTCCCTTTCCCGCTCAATTTTTCAGTCATGACTGGAAAAAAAGCAAATTTCCCTTCATTGCTGCAGCCTCCTGTGGCGGCGGGGCTGCTGGGGGATGGCTGTGGCGTGGCCCGGCGCTGCGGTCGGGGCCTGTCAGAAGAGTGCAGGAACTGTGGCGTGCTGCAACTTTGGTTAGCTCCCGACAGCTGCTGATGCGCCTTGTGTTGGCCGTGCCTCTGATTTTGCAGATTTGTATTGTCATACTTCTCTTCTCCGTTTCAGTCGCTAATTGAGCTCTTTGTGAACAGACTGGACTCGGTTGAATCGGTCCTGCCATATGAGTATGATGCGTAAGTACACCACGACAGGCTTCCAGAAGCATTTGGAAAGTTTGTTTTCTGTTCTTAGTGCAGTGATACAACCCATAACACAAGTGCTCTTGTTTCCTGTAAGCCTTGTTTTGGGTGTACATAACGGATTGTTTTGGATGTACAGATAGCAGAGCAAATCCAGTGCTCATCAGCAGGACTAAAATGTGACAGTGGAAAGGATGAAAGCTAACCCTGTGCATCCTGACTACCTTCTGTTATTGTTAAAGATGAGACTGTTGAGTTTCTACAGGTTCTTTGCATTTGAGCTCAGTTTTAGACTTAGTATAGCCTGTTTGACACATTTGAAACTCCTTCCTATTTGTCAAATCCAGGAAGACAGGATCTTTGTGTTCTTTGTTTCTGGCAGCTAAAGTAATTGAAAGAAGAGTCACTGTTACTTTTCTTTTACTGCCAAAGCTCTGTATCTAATTTTTGGGTTTTATTTTCACTTTGATTCTTGTTGGTGAATACTATACCTATCTACAAAAGTACTTCTAGTAAGCAGTTATAGGCAATCAATAAAATTGTCTTGCTGTTTGATGTAGAAAAGAGAAACTTGCTGTTAATGTAGCTCTAATACTGTATAATGCAACAGTAGCAACGAGGCCACAGACCAGCTCAAAAAGTCAACAAAATCTCTATTTGCACTAAACTTTATGAAAGCCAATGAATTTAGGCCCACACATTGAGGAAAAGTACTTATTCAGCAAAGATAAGTGAATCTCTTTTTCTTAACCTACTGCTGCCCATGTTTAAATAATAAAGACACAGAATGGTTATACTTTCGCTCCAATTTTCAGCTGTTTCAGACTATTGAGTCAAAAAGAGTTGGCGAATGGCATTTGGCAGTGTGGAATATTAATATTGGAAGTACTTCTTGGGAATGTGTTTCATATTAAAGAGTCTTTAAGAACGGGGGGTGATTTTTATTATTTTTTTTTCCAAGAGAATGGACAGACTTTTTTTTTTTTTATGCGAAACATGATATTGTTTGTTTAAACTGTTACTTGAAAAGACTGGACTAAAAGCCATGTGTTTTGTTAAATATACTTTACCTTTGAAATACCTTGGTTGAAACTGACATCAAATAGGAATATTTCTATTTAATATATATAGAAGCACTTCTACTTTTATTAACAGCTGCAGGCCTACTGAAAGAAACATGAAAACTGCAATGCTTAGGGCAAAACTTAAGAAATTGTTTTAGGCTATTATTTACAATTATATGGTAATTAAAAATTAAAGGTTATCTTTTCTACTGTGATTTTTTTTTTCCCAGTTTTGACTTCTGTCAAGATAAGGAAGAGAAAAGACCATCTGAAAATCTCGGGCAAGTGCTGTTTGGAGAGAGAATAGCATCATCTCCATATAAGGTTGTTTCATCCCTTAAATACAATCCTGTTTAAATTTGATAGCTCTCTTTTTAATGGTTGTAGTCCGCTGATATAGCTGAAGACACGGCTGAAGAATTAATGATTTTGTGGGTTTTTTGGTTTTGTTTTTCATTTAAACTTTGTACAGTTTATAATAAAAATGAACAAAAAAAATCCTTCTGGTCCCAAAAGCATCCAAGGGTGACTAATAAAAGTTAGGAAGCTGTGAGCCAGTAATCACTCTTCCTTCCTGTTTCTCTATGATAAAGGAATCAAGAAACTAAGTAGTTCTTGAACAGCTGGGTATATAGCCTAGAGTGTTAGGTGATCTGAAATCATTTTTTGAGCTGTAATATAGGAGGCCACAAACTGCTGGTTCAGAAACTGTTTCACATACATCTTAGTTGTGCTATTAGGCAACTTCCAGAGTGGGAAGAGAAGCCAAGCTGGGGCTCATTTCCAGCTTTCCGTGCTTGTATACATTTAAAATCTGTTGTCTAAAACCAACATTTTCATTTTTGAAGCATGCCATTTGAAATCTTCCATAAAATAAAGATGTGCAAGTATTCTGTAGATTAGGTATTTTTCTGTCTTGTGTACTGTGTTACCAATGACTAAAAAGTAACATCTGTCAAGTACTGGCCAACCAGATTGGGAAAATTATTGGCAATAAAGGAGATACAGTCAAACTGTGCTTCTTAACACCTGAAAACTGTATGCTGTTCAAGTGTGTTTTCCAAACTGGGATTTGTTAGTGAAACCGAAAACTGGGCTATGCTTGTCTGTGAGGTTACTAGATAATCCAAATCTCTGTGAGAAAATGAGGCAGCAGAGTTTGAGTCTACTTCTGCTCAGGCATTAGGGACCTAGTCACACCTTTTCATGGGACTGTTAAGAAGGTGATGACTCCTCCCTTGTGTAAACTACTCCTAGAGGTCTCTCTCTCCTTTATTCTCTGAGCTAATGTAGTCATATGACTGCTAACCACAAGAAGCTTTTAAATACAAAGCATGATGTGTCATTTGGGCTTGATACCTGTAATTTAAGAACTGTAACAGTTATGTCTTTGAAATGGCTGTATACTACAGTAATTAAAAATGCCCTGTTATTGGTTATCACTTAAGCCTTAATAATGTTAGAATTTTCAGTCATGGTCTTAGTTATGTTAGCTCAGTAACAGGTAAATCCTAACTGGGTTAGAATACCAGTTTGATATACAAATGTGAGCATGTTAGCATTAGGTGGTGTCTGCCCTTGAAGCATAGACATTGTGCAACATGTTACATTTTTGGCAACGTTGTCTGATAACTTAAATCATGAGGGAAACACAGCTAAAATTAAAGCAGAACATTAAAAAAAAGATTTAGTTAAGTCTGGTGTAACAGATGATGAAACTGTCAAAATAAACTGTTAAAATAAGAAAGCAGTACCTTTTCTGCTGATTTTCAAATGTTGATCATCTGAAGGTAATTTATCTGGGCTGTTGTAGACTTTTAGCAACGTGAAAGGGGAATACAGTTTCCAGATATACAGAACTCTTGAAATTTAGTTAAAGCAATTTATTGTATGGGGAATTCTGCCTCAAACTTTCATGTCAGGGATGTATGTCAAATAAGTCAGCTTTACAGGAGAAGTCTGGACAGATTATTGAAGCAAAACTTAAATTGCTCTCTTTGTGTACTTTCATACCAGTTCACTTTTAAGAAGCAGGAAACATGCAAGAAAGTTTGTACAAGGTCTTATGACCCAGAAAACAGTGCTGATAGGAGCAAGCTGGCTTTCTTGAAGAAAGGAATGCAGTTGAACTATCAACATCACTGGTAAGCTGAAATGTGTGCTTGAGCTTTTTTCATGTTCCTTTTTTAGCATCACGTTATTTTTCTTCTAAGTGGTTGCTTTCTTCCTTCTTCTATCAGACTGTTGTCCTCTACTGTGCATCTTGTGGGTGCTACTGAAAACTGCATTACACGGATGCTAAATGTCAGTATGAAATAAGGTGCATATCTCCTGAGGACTTGTTCTTTGATAATTTCTTTATAGGATTATTGATAACATGCCTGTAACATGGTGCTATGATGTGGAAGATGGACAAAAGTACTGTAATCCAGGATTCCCAATAGGATGTTTTGTTACTCCAGATGGTAGAGTTAAAGATGCTTGTGTTATAAATGTAAGTGGTGGAACTTTTTTCTTTAGTATAGTAGATGTAATTTATTTCAGAGTTTTATTTTTAAACTTTGTTTTCCTGAAAAAGAATAGGTAGCCTTGTAAGTATAGTTAATATTCAGAATGTGGGAACTGAAAAAAACAGAATGGCTTCTTTTGTATGCAGTGTCTTTCTGATAGAAGTGTCCAAAAAGACACTTTGTTTGTTTGTCTACATGATGCTATAAAGTAACTGTTTTGATGTCTGAAAGCCTCAGAAAACTCAGAGTTTTTGTTCTGAAATGTCATATGTATCCATCTCCATACCTATTAATTCTGTGTCCACACAACTTGAATTGTGTCTGTGTGCAAGACCTTGTATGGATTTCGCATACAAGCTGTCTAGTGAAGATCCAGAAATGAGCAGCGCTCTAGTTGCAAAAGTTATGTCTAGCACAGTTTGCAACCTAAATATCTCAGGATTTTTCCCAGATGGCTGGAAGATAACACAGCTGTGTTAGAGGAAAGAATTATATTCACAACAGTTTGAAATGTGTCACTCATCCTGGGAGTTGTATGGTGAACTACTGCTGTTACATATATTAGTGATGCAGTTCTTCTGAGGTGGAGGACCACCTTCTTGAGAGAGCAGTTTGCTGTGGCTGTGCTCTGCCACATAACTTACTGCTTGTATGTAGAGCAGTCAATTTATTTGTATTAACATGTGATGCATTTATCATGCATGTTCACTTTGAAAATGGTCGGTGATTTGAATAACCTGCTGTAGTTAGGTGTTCATCTGTATTACTTTGTGATGTTATACTGCAGGGTTATTGAGAAGATTGATTTTATGTTACATTGATACTGCTGTCTTGGAAGCTTTGTGGTACATGGAAAATGTTTGTGGCAAAGTCAGCAACTTAAACAGTTTTATTTTTTTTATAGGATGAGCTTCATACGTAAGTGACAATGATTGAATTTCCTAGTGAGTGCTCAGGCAGCTTGTATGGTATATCCATGAAATGCTGCACACATTGGGTGTGCTAGCTGTGGTGTGGGTGTTTTGCTAGTGTAGCTGCAATACTTAGCTTCAGTTTTAGTCTGTAGTATCTCGTTGCAATGAGAATGTTGCAAAGCACAGCAGTAGAAGAAAGGATTGCTACCTTGGCAAATAAGAATATAGCACAGTGAATATGACTGATTTCTGGGCTGAGTTGGGCAATATCATTCTCCTCAAGAAGTATACCTAAATAACTATTTTGGAAGATGTAATTATCCCTTCAAAATGGGGCAGAAAAGAGGTTGTTATCGTGCAGTGTCAGAACTACCGTTCATCCTCACATTTATGTCGCTAACAAACTATATTACTGTCTCAGCCGCTAATTTAAATTGGAGGGAGAAGGTACCTAAAGATAGGGTTAGAGTATGATACAGGCATGATTCTAGTCTTCTTCTGGCAGTTAAAGATGAGGAATCCAGATAACTTTAGTGCAAGACACTTTAATGTTTTGCTGAGAGGGACAGGAGAGGAATATTTTATGGCAGTTGGAAAATGGCTAACATATAAAACCAAGAAAGGAACTTTAAACTTAAAAACTCAACTGGAAGTCCATCATTCTGGTCCCTTAATTCAAGTGAAAGTTATAGTTTTTTCTAAACAATGACAATTGTGGGAAGAAAGGAAAATTCAAGTCAATTTGAATTGACTCAGGTATCTACTGATCTACTGTGATTTTTTTTTTTTTTTAATATGAACTTTATATAGTTCTTCAGTTCCAAGTTCTAGAAGGATATGGATGACAAAGCAGAATAGCTACTGAAAGTGAAAGGTACTTTTTTGAAGCAGAACCTATTTTGTCAGCTTCAGTAGTTGACAGGTAGGCTGTATGTCGGGCAGGGAGCAGTGGCAAATCTGAATTACTGGCAGCTTGAATAAGATCTTTGAACTTGTTTTGGCAGCTTTGTGCAAAAATAGTGTCATATGCTTTTATATCTTAATAGAAACATGTGATGCTTTAACTATGATGTGGGTATTATTTAGATAACATGCTACAATGTACTGTTTAAGAAAATGTGTATGTATTTTATACAAGCATGTAGAAAAATGTTTTTTCCTGCTCCTTTTTTGGACAGTAGTCTTATTCTAAAATTCATGACTGCATTGCGCCCTCTCCTGCTGGAAGTTTCTTAAGCTCTTGATGATATTTTTTTAGTCAGAGTTTAACAAGAAGAACACTTTCTACCTCTTCAACCACGTTGACATAACAATCATGTACCATAGTGGGAAGGATGAAAACTGGCCTGGTGCAAGACTGGTGATGGCACGACTGAGACCACAAAGGTAATTCTGCATTAGAGCAGCAAGTTCTAGTACTGAGGAATCTATCAGTAGTTGCAAACTTTGAAATGATGTTTGGTGTTACTAAGTTCTGAGGAACCAGTTATTTTGAACTCTGGTAAAGTTTTCAGTATACTGGTTCACAGCTGGAACTGTGTTTGTAAAAAGCAGTTCCATGACTGTAAATGTCATATAACTTTGCTTTTCAGATGTTCCCCGAAGTCCATCCTGATTGGAAAAACTACTTTTGTGAAGTCTTATAACCTGACACAAACAATAGAAGCATTCTCATGTTTATATTCATTTGCATATAGCTGTGCATATCTTTCCTTTCTAAAACATGTTTTAGATACGTAAGACGCATCCGTTAATTGATTTAAAGTTTCCCTTGTCATCTCTCTTACTTCTGCTGCACTGCACCCCATATGTGCTCTGTACAAAGGTACAGATACACTTTATATATACATACTATATTTGTACAGATATACTTTTTCCTGCGTTAGTTTGAATACTGAGGTTCAAGTGAAGTATCAAGTTAATACTGCCATTCAAAACAGCAGAATATCTGAGAAGACTGACTTATCTTCTTATAAGTAGCTTTTTGGTTTCTGCACTAGTAGGTTGACCAAGAAAGGAGATGCAAGAATTCAGAGGTTGGACTGAAGTGATTACTTTGGCCTATTGCCAGTTTGCTCATGCATAGTTAATACTTATATATATTTGAGAACTGCAGCTCAGTCTTCCCCTTTTCTATAGGGATTAAGTACGTTCTTAAATTACGTGACTACAACTTCTCAAATTATACAGATGTGTACGACCTGTGTGGAGATTTGGGTGTAGTTTTTTTGTTTTTTTTTTCTTTCTGTTGCTATGGCACGGTGTAATTTTAGTGAATTATACTTGCTATGCATGTTTATTCCTTCCATTTTCCTCTGCTCCCAGATGGTGGCAGGAAGATTCTACCAACCTTCTCCATTTTTGTTTAATGCTTTATTGGTTGCATCCTGAATGGTTCAAAAGTAAGAGAACTTGATTGTAATGCAAACCACAAGGGGGCACAGTTAGGTTGCACATAACCTTAATTTTGTCATTCTCTGACGTGATGTTTTGCTTGGTGCTTTGCTTCAACCTTTAGCCTCTCCCAGTGGGGAGTATTTGAGGCTGGAGCACCCTAGACTGTTCATGGAAGTTGTATTACCTTGTAGCTTGACTCAGTTGTTGTCATGTAATAATGCATATAAGGAATAATTGTGTAGCTAAGCTGGGTAACTACATCTTGATTGAGAGGATGTGAGAGGGAAACTATTTTCCAGTGTTAGAGAAGATTTACAGGAGAAAATTCAACCAAACTGTAAGGTTTCTTTGATTTTGTGCTTCTATAGCTGTAGTAAGGTGCAACAGAGAAGGGTTTATGCTTTTGAACTGTAGAATGTTGTTTGGAGTTGTTCTATATTTTTCTGAGTATTAAAGACTGAAGAGAGGTGACATTAGACTACTTGTATAGGAATGGAAAATGAAAAGGTTTACACAGTCACTTCTGTTGCGTTTAAAAATAAATAAAAGGCACCCACAAATCCACTAAAAATAAAATATACAACCTTCCCCTAATGACACTTGAGGGAAAATAAGAATCTGTGGGAGACTGATAAAGTTTCCATCTTCCTTGTTGACAAGCATACATGTATACTGATGTTAAGTCCCTCATCAATAACATGGTCTTGTTTAAAATGTGGAGGAGAGGTATGATGGCAGAGAAAGGCGTATTTCATGTTAAAACTTACCTTCTTACCAGGTAAAGATCTTCAGGTTTCATGGCCCAGTTAATCATGCAGCATATTAGTTTAGGACTAGGATGCTGTTCTAATATGACAAAAAAAAAAAAAAAGTGGGTAGGGCGAAACTATATCTCCCATAGTTTTGGAGGTCTTAATTTCTTGTCTCTCACATACCTGGCAATCCTGAGTGTACCTATAATGTTCTCAAGTGCCCAAAAGTCTGAACATATATTAACTGAAGATAGTGTTCCAAATCCCTGGGATGCTTTCTAGGGAGACTTTAACTCACTGCAAGTGCTGGTAAGAAATAGTATTCAGCTCTGCTGTAACTCTGAAGTTGTTACAGAAATTATGAATAATGATGCCTAATTATATACATGTATTTCTTTCATATTATCTGTAACTACAAACATAAGAGATAATAGAGGTATCTCTGAAAATCTTTGGCCTTTAGTGGTAGAAGCAAGGAAAAGCAAGTTCTCAAGGAAGTTGAATAGCTGATTCAAAATTATATACAGAGCTCTTCCTGTTCTTTTTTTTCCCCATTAAAAACCCATTCTGATTACCCTTAAAAAGAAATTGTGAAAATTTCTGCTGTTGATTAGATGTAATTTTATTTTATTTAACGATATTTTTTCCTTAGTTACAAACATACAGATGAAAACAACTTAAGCTGTGAAGGTCCACCCATGGAGATTCCTGGAGAATTCAACAACAAACTGAATTTGATCTATACTTACTCAGTGACATTTGAAGTAAGTATTGAATCTGTTATATGTAATTCCCCAAAAGTACAAACCCAGAAAAACCGGATAATTTGCAAAGAGCTGTAACTGGGCTAAAGCAGTGTAAACTCCATAAGGATGATCTTGTGAAGCATTTTTCCCCAAAACTATGATGTTTCTATTGCTGTAGTTGCAATTGACAATTGCATTGCTGTAGTTGCAAGTGACACTTGGAATATGTAGAGACCTTTTGCCTTCATCCCCCTACCATCATTACCATCGTTCTGATTCTGTATTCAAATATCCTCAAATTTTATTTGTAACTGCAATCTTTGCTGTCTTATTGAGAACCAGATCTCTTGGTATTAGAAAACAAACGGAAAAAATATAGACTTCAGTTTTGCCCTGTTTTATTCAATCTAATGACTTTCTGTTAGTAATAACTTAAAGAGTTCTGTTCCTTGAGTTATACTGCGTCTTTCAGAGTTTTTTTGTCTGATGGTGCCATGCTTTCATTTGGTAGCTTTTTTTTTCTTTTTGAGTAGTGGGCCATTTGTCTTTTAGAGTATTATGCTTTATTCAGCCTGCTACAACTTAGTCAGGAGGAAATCTGACTTTCTTGCTACTGTGTCTTTACCACAGCATGGAAAGTGAGCCTCCTCTGGGGGTGAGAATAACAGTGGTTTGAACTATTGCAAACCTTTGTGCCTCACTTCCAGTCTGTCCTGAAGCCATGGGTATTCTTCTGATGTAAGACACTGATCTTAAAGGATTTGGCTTGACCACCGGCTTATTTTGCATAGGCAGTCAAGTCACCATCATGTGGTAACAGCTTTCGTTGTACCAAATGGAATTTGATTTGAACCAGAGATCTTGAGGTGCAAGGCTCTATATGCTATTACTTTTCCTTTGAGACTCTCTGATTTTACTACATGATTGAGCCTCCTGTCTATTAACATTTTTGTGTAAATTTTGATGATGAATTGCAGTGTAGACTTGCAATGTGCACTTTGTCCTGTTATAGATGCAATGTGTTAGGTGTTTGGGCTATTTACTCTCTTTTTCTTGGGAATAGAGCATGTAAGTTTTAACAGCTGTTGGTTCAGATGCTTCCAGCAGATGGCACTCAAGGCACTTCAAAATTGACTTTTCTATTTTATCCATTAGCTTTGATTTGGAATGAAAGAAAAAATAAAATATATCAGGCATTATCAATAGTTTCAAAATAAATTAAAAGGGTAGTATTCATCTGTGAAAAATATTTTAAAAGAGGAGAACATTAGTTTCAGTAATCTTGAGTACATAAACAGGTAAAATGCATTTATTGCCCTTTTTGATATGAGAGCTGATTTCTGATGAGAAAACTTTGGTGTCTGTTCTAATTCATTATAAAAGGCCAAGTATTCAGCTTTGTGTGTGTGTGTAAAGTTACAATTGTGTCTCACATGTTTAATACACGAGTGTACAGAAGTATAAGCATGCGAGCAGTTTGATACTCAAATAACAAACTTTAAAATCACCCTTCTGGAACATCTATTATCCTTTCGCTACTGATCAACTACAGATTGTGCCAGTAAAGAGTAACTTGTGGCAATTTCAGCCACTTAGTTGTATTGGTGCAATTCATTGTAACTTTTTTTTTGATCCAGAACACGACTTGAAACTTAAATCCTAGGTCATTGTCAGTATAGTCTAAATTTTGATAATTAACTGTACAGTTTTGTCATCTGGTAAGGATGCTAAGAAATTCGTATGAACTTCACACCAGTCAGGAGACAGAGTTTGGTAGCAGGACAGCAAATGTACCTTCCATGAGACTAGCTGGTGGAGGATAAGGCTTGGAGGTCAGAAGAAGTTATCGCTTGTACCGCTTTAACATGAAGCATCTAGAGGAGGAGATAGGAGAGGATGGAAGTCTCTTTTGAAGAGGAAACTTGCTGAAAGATTTGTTCTTATATCCTTCAAAGGGAAAACAGAAATCAAAGTCGTCAGTGGGTATGTTGCCAGGAGTGGAAAATAGTCTGTGTCATATACCATTATGGCAGGGAGCAAGAAAGTTTGTGCTAAACACATTAAAGATGATGAGAAAGGGAAAAATCCAGGGGAAACTAGAAACATGCTCATAAGGTGTGTTGAACAAAGTTTAAGATTCATGTCATGTGTTATGCTGGGAATATCTTGTAGCAATGGCACGATTGTATTTGGGAGTTGCAGGCAGCTACATAGCAAATCATGGGAAGATGAGGCTTAGTGAAGTCCCACTTGAAGGTGGAAGGCATGAATAGGAGATTTCAATAAATGAAATATTCTTTGAAAGGCTCAGGAGATGAAAAGAATTATTAATGCACAACGGAGGTCTAACATCCAGGGCTGATACCAAGCTTAGATATTAATGCTGAGTGGAAGGTTTCTGGAAGAGATTGTGTGTGCTTATTTCTTCTCAGAGACTGCAACAAACTTGTATTTGTCTCTATTAATTGCTATTTAATTTCTTTATAGGAAAAGAATAATATTAAGTGGGCTTCCAGATGGGATTACATTTTGGAGTCCATGCCACACACAAACATCCAGTGGTTTAGGTATGACTTACATTTATGCAGTGAATAACCTTGCTGGGGAGCACAAAGTTTTCTTATTTGTGCTTCTAGAGATACATAACTTCTGCTGTGGTAAAACAAAGTCTGTAAGTCTTCAGGCAAGTAAACTTTCTTGTTTTCATATGTGGAGTGACTTATCAGTCTTGCATCTCTTGGGAGCAACCGTAGTATTGCATTTCACCAAAGGAATGCAACATTAGTGTCCAAAAAGAAGGCAACCTTTATGGTCTTACTTCATCTCCATTTTGTAAAACTTCTGAGAAGTTGCTGCTCTGCAATGTTATTGTTACTGACTTTTTCCATTTGTGAAGTAAGAGGTACATATGTGCACTGCATGTTTTGTACAGAGCAGCTGCAAACAAAAAAAAAAGGGCTGCTTTTATGAGTAAAATACATCAAGTAAGTATATGATTTATGTTGAAATTATAATGTTGTGCAATATTAAGTGTTTGAAAAGGCTGATCACATTAAATATGTATCCAGAAAATACTAACTGGCATGATGTAGATTTGATGGGTTCATACATGTAAAATCAGCTTTGAGAGCTGTATCTGTTTCACTAGGAAAATACCTTTGGAGCCATATAAAAAGGAAGATAAAGAAATGCAATATGTAACTGTCTTGAGAATTAACAACATAAATAGTATTCTTGCTTCTGTCTCCTAAGAAGTCTTAAAGGTACACAACTTAAAAAGGTGTATCTTCTCAGTATGAGAAAGTACTAAAAGGCCTGACGGAATGTCTTGTCTAATATCTGAGTATCTGAGGCTATTCCTATTGACTTGAGCTGTACATGTGGTTTTGAATTGGAGTGCATGTCCTGAAACCTGAATAAGCGGACTGAAAACGGACTTTTTTTTTCTTTACCTACAGTATAATGAATTCCCTCGTAATTGTTCTCTTCTTATCTGGCATGGTGGCTATGATCATTCTGAGGACCCTTCATAAAGATATTGCAAGATACAACCAGATTGACTCTTCTGTGAGTAAGATTTACAGCTTTTGTATATGTAAGCATGTTTTCTGGCAATGGGGGTATCTCTCAAATAGTGTATACAATATGAAGAGATGTATAACTATCTAGAATTTGAAACATGATAATTTATCTGGCAATTAAAAATAGCTTTATTGCTATTTCGTCTCTCCTAACGGAAGGAATAAATGGGCAGATATGACAGTCATACTTCTTTGTGTCGTTTTAATAACTTTTAATATGCAAGGACAGACTTCAGCTTTAGGAAGTATGTGGAGTGATTCACAGATTTTTTCTTTTCCTAGTGAAGAAACTCATTTTTAAAACTTAAGTCCCTTTGTTCCAAAGTCTTAACAAAGGAAAGCTGGTGGTTTTATTTTATTTTTAACATAGATTTTCACAGCATAGCAACAGCCACAGGATACAGTGTAGACATTGAAAAGCTGAAGGAAAGTGTTCTGTCAGTGGTTCACCATCAGGAGGTATCAATTGCTCTGAGTCCTATGACTGCATTATGGAGTCAGTCAGGATGTACAGAGGGTAACATGTCACTGATCTAAGCAGCCAGTAATGTTCTTTATGGAATCTGCATCACTGGAGATACCAGTGCAATCTGGACATGGTTCTGGGTAACCTGCTCTAGGTAGCCCAACTTGAGCATGGAGGTTGGACAGGATAACTTCCAGAAATCCATTCCAACCTCAGCTAGTCCGTGAGTCTATGACTGGCAACCTGGGATTATACAGAAGATTCCTTGTTAGTGCAGCCCTGTTTGTACTCATGTTACACAGATTTAGCACAGGAGCTGTGCTGTAATTGTTGTAGGTATATGTGCAGCACAGAAACAAAGATTTTGCTATCCATTTGGCATGTTTTCTTTCTAAAAATGTGTTTTAAAGTTTGAACAGCCAAACTTGTGAAGAGTAGATATTTTTATTGATAGCTGTGTTTTCCCCTCTTGATGAGAGATCAGGCTTAAAAACTACTGCAGACAGGTATTTTGTCTATCTGAAGCTGCAATAAGAAGCTCCTTTGTTGTAACTTTTCCAGTTCCAAGGTGGTATTTTTTGTAGTAGTTTGTCAGTTAGCGTGTCCAGAAAGCAAACTCTCATAAGAAATATCATTCTATGCATGTAAGGTAATCGAAATGTAAGGTAAGCGAAATCCTTTAAAAGTAACAGTTTGTTTTTTATTTATTTATTTTGCTATAACTAAGGGCTAATAATGGAGTAAAATTAACATGAGGAACAGTATTTTCTTGCTAAATGTAACAGGAGAGATTCTGATTAACATAGACTAATACAAATTTATGTTGCCTTCTGTCAGTGGCTAGGAAGTGTGATGGAATCATATACTTCCTCTCTACTGAGGAATTGTATTTTGTGTGCAGCATGACTTCAGTACATTTCCAAGTAGTCTCTAGCTGTGTTAGAACTACTTGGTGTATGCAACTGTTTATTTTGCTAATACAATTATCCTTGTAATCTCTGTGTCAAACTGAACCTGGTTTGTGTGACTAAAGCTTGTTGCTGACTGCCTGAATCTGTTACAAGTTCTTCTGAAATATTTACCCCTTCAGAATGGGAAAGGGGCAAGTCTCTACGGTGGCTTGCTACCCTGGAAGAGAATATAACTGATGGTGAGGGGGAAAAAAAAAAGACTTGACCAGTTGACTGAGAGTGAAAGACTGAATGAAAATTTACTCTTTCTAATCGGTAGAAGTGGTATTTGCAAGCCAAAGATGAGAAGTAATGTCAGATACTACAAAGGTTTGAATTTGCACTGTCGTTGCTGTCTATCTGGATAAAAAAAAATACTTTAAATGCACAAAAATGTTTAATATTGAAACTAAAACATCTGAAAGTACTTTTATTCTTCTGTGTTTTTGATATTTAATGTCTTTTGTTAATGCAAATGCAGACAGTAATTAAAGTGGAAGAATTTTTCCATGTTCTTTAACTGCTCGTTTTTATGAAGCTCCTGTTTGATCTCTCAATTAAATCATGTTCAATATCTTATACTGTGTTGTCTTTTTATTAGTTGGTCATTCTTAATGTGATAAAGAGTGAGACTTTTAAAAGTTTGATTAGTTTTTATGGATAACAGCAGGGATAGGTCCAACTTTCAAAAATCCACTTTTTTGTATTCTAGCCAGTGTAAGAGACTTAAAGATCTGTTGTAGTTCAAGGAGCTGATTTTAAAAAGGTGTGAAATAATGGTGCAAAAGAGGGTCCAGTCTGAGGAAGATGCAGTGAATGAGATTAGTAATCTCACTTAGGGAATGCTGGTGGTTCACTGGAACACTTGAAGGAAGAGAAATGTATGGGCCATGCATTCCAAACTTGCACAACATTTTCCTCATTTTGTCAGGAAAACAGATAAAGATTTAGCTTCAGATGGTAACCTTTTACATTCTTTCATTCTTTGCAGTTACCTGAGAAAAATCTTCCTTCTGCCTTTACTTCCTTATCTTCTGAACTTCAACTAGTTATGGTGACTTAAAAGAAAGTGTGGTTTTCATTTTTCTTTAACTAAACAAACCTTTACTGGAAGAGTACTGATGTGTTGGAATTATACTGAGATACCTGGTATCCCTTTCTTTATGGGCATAGTTACAATCAGTGTTATCTTGTGTTTAAGAGACATTTCTCAATTTTTAATATACCAGACTTCTGAGAGTAATTTCTAGCTAACAAATGCAGGCAAAAGTATCAGCATAAGGAAGACAAAGATAAGATGCTTTGTGTCATTCACTGGTTTGGTCTGTATTCTTTGTTGCACCACGTCTTGCATGCCGTGATTTTGGTGTTTAAACAGTCCAGTGAACTATATGCAATTCGCTTGGGTTGAATGAAACCTGGAGCTTTTAACTGTATGAGGAAGAGAGTAGTCTTCTTGAGTGGTTGTTTGCTTGCAGTTGTGTGTTTAGGTTTTGTTTTCTGTGAGGGGGAGGTATTTGTTTTTAGCAACTTCATTGAAAAGCTGTATTCTTCAGCAGTGGTTCCTTAGTACCAATGGACTAAGGATTCCTCCCTCCCCCCATGCCATCCATCCATTCACTTCTGTCAGTGGGACAAAGAATGTTTGTACTTGCCCCTAGTGAGTCTAGGGAGCAGACTTTCTTCTGGAGTACAGGGAACAGACCACTTAATCCTTTTCAGTATTGTCATTGAGACTGATATGCTTTGGAAGAGAAAAAAAAGAAAAAAGCTTAGCTTGAACTACATTGAAATGCTATAATCCAAGTTAAATTAAATGAAATGTTTTGGTTTGGTTTAAATTTAGAATGATGTTACATGGTTTGGCTAATTGCACTTTGTTTTTTCTTGCTCTGAGATGAGGATTTTCTTGATAAATCCTGCCTTTTTCTTTCACTGAACCATTAGGGGGTTATAAAAATCAATGAGTGATGAATCAGATGCAATTAGTCTGTCTCTAGAACTAAGCTGGAGGTTAATCAAACTCTAAATATGTATTTCACATCTTGTTTCTGTTAATTCACTACTGCGTTATGTATTTTTGCTAAAGACATTGTTGATTTTGTACAGGAAGACGCCCAAGAGGAATTTGGCTGGAAGCTGGTTCATGGAGATGTGTTTAGACCTCCAAGGAAGGGAATGTTACTGTCTGTCTTCTTGGGCCAAGGAACACAGATTTTCATTATGACATTTATTACTTTATGTAAGTAACTTTTTAGTTTACTAAGGTGATGTGTTTGTAGTGCAATAGTGTAAGAAAGTTACAATGTTTTTACACAAATATTAGAAGCCTTCTTTTGTAAGTGAAGTCCTTCCTTTAATAAAATAAAATATCACTGCTATTTCATAACAGTAATTTAGATAGCTTCAGTAATGTTACTGGAAATTATCCTGTTTAAAACGTTGTGGTACCTGGACCAGTTCAGATTCTTCATGATTGCAGTATTGAATCTTCCCTGTTACAAGCTTTCTTAAAAACAAAACAACAACAACAAAAAAAACACAGTTTGTCATGGTGTAAATTATCTAAGGATCCAGTTATGCAAGTTCAAAGACGTATAATCAAAGCTTTAATGTTCTCAGAACACTTTCTATCTAATACGTTTGACACAACAGCCTGCAGCCATGCAGAAATAAGAGCTAGAATGCATGCCGATGAAATAATACTGACATAACATTGAGATAATGACAGCCTGCAATAAATAACTAGACATGTACGTGACTTTGGTACCTGTCACAAGTCAGTGTTTTATTATGTTATCTATAAAACTTATTACCATTCTTTTTTCTTTCATTTTTTTTGGATTTTTCTAGACATCATGGTCTTTCAGTGCTACCACAGAACAACTCTTCTTTTTTCTATTCATTAAACGATGCTGTAAGATTAATATAAACTTCACATTATTTTCTTTGTGGGTTTGTTCTTCATTGTTGATTATAGCTCTTTTTAACTTACTTAACCGTGGTAGTTTTCTGCCCAACCAGAGTGCATAGAAATAATTTTTTCTTTCTGCTACAAACAAAACTTTCTGCTAGAGACCACTAAAACTCATTTTCTGAGTATCTCGCTGTGCAGGCCTCTATAATTACTTTGAACTCAGACAACTTTTTTTTTTGTTTGTTTTAATAGACAGGTCTATTTTCAAGGTAATGCGTTCTTGAGATAAGCGTTGTCCATCGTGGTGGCTGAGTGCTTTCATGGTATTTCAAGCAACTCACTTAGTCTTTCATCTCCATGTTTGTTTGCCTTTTAAGATAGAAATAAACTTAGCTCTGTCCAATTTTTCGGCATCTCCAGACCTACTGTTCTCACATCTGCTTTATGGTGCATACCAAACTTCTCTTATTACTTACCACGTGTGAGTAGCGGCCATGCGTGTTTACAGGAGAAATGTAGGATGTTGGAAGCAGGCTTCTTCAAGCTGCATTGTGGTTCAAGTTCATTGCTTGTCTCTGGGGAGGGGTGTTGCTTTTTAGTCTGCTGGCTATGAGACTCTTCCTGTAAAGGTTGACGTGGAAATAATGCTTTGTTATGAAGGAAACATTGATGGTAGAGGTACTGTCATATGTACTCTCATACTGTATAAGAGAACTTATACGTGTAGTCTCCATCTGAATATCTGGTGGTGGAAGGGGGTAAGCCTGTACTCTGATATATGTTACAGGAGAATCTGATGTTTCAATGAATATCTAAATCTCTTTGTATCTTTAGTCCTAGCTTGCCTTGGTTTTCTTTCTCCTGCCAACCGTGGTGCTTTGATGACCTGTGCAGTTGTACTGTGGGTCTTACTAGGAACTCCGGCTGGTTATGTGTCTGCTAGAATGTACAAGAGTAAGTAGAAGCATTTGTTTAATGTGGCACAGCAGGTTAAACTCAGAATTGCTGAGCTTAATACTTCTAACTGGAGCTCATGTCTCAGACAATAAACCTGCTTCGTGCTGCCCTGCTGTAAAACAGTTGGAAAAAGTCTACACCTTGAAATTGTTTTTACTTCTTCCCCTCAGCGTTTAGAGGCGAGAAGTGGAAGACAAACGTTTTGCTTACAGCTCTGCTTTGTCCTGGGTAAGTGCTTCCCCTTGGTCTTAAAATTCCTCTTACCTTAGAATTCTTTTGAGTGACCAGTTGAAAAATGTTGCTTAGGAAGTTAACTTCGGCAGTGTAGCTCTGTTTTAATAGGCAGTCGATCTTAAGCCAAAACAGATCTAAGAATTTGGAGAAGTTTAGTATGCTTCCAGGTGAGAATAATGCAGAGATTCTCTAACGTTGTAAGCCTTTATATAAATGTAGGTAATGTCCAGTTTCTGAGATTGCTGTGGTTGTGTATAACACTATGGCCAATGCTGTTGTGCTTGGGAAGAGTGACAGTTCTCCTACCTTTCCTTTTCTCGTAGCTCTCAAGACCTTTTGTGAGAATTAGGTCAGTGAAGAAAGGGAATAGAAACTAATTTCTTCTGCAAGTCTTCTGTATTTCGTGGTTTCAACTTTGGCTACATGAAGTTATCCTTTGACAAATGCCCTTGGCAAAAGTTAAGGAAAAGGTTATAAATTTTTTAAGGTATTTCTGCCAAAAAAAAAGTATAAGTTGATTTCAACTAACATAGAGCTTCATCAAATGAAATGTAATGTGTTCGATAACAACTGAGTGTAGTATTTCTGAGATCTTATTTCTAAACAAAATGTGCTTCAGTCTCCCTGCTGTCATTTAGATATTATCTTGAGAGAGAAGAGACTATTTATCGGTGGAAGAAATATTGTTGTGATCATTTAAACTCCCAAATAAATTAAGTTTCACAGAGGAAGTAAAATGATTGGGGATGGTAAAATAGGAACAGATGTCTTGATTATGCTATGCTAGTTCAGTGAATTTGCATAACATCATAAACAACCTAAGGCACTTAGAGTCTCAGTAGACTGATGGGTTTTCATATATGCAGGTTGTTGTTTTTTTTTTTTCTAACTTTGGAGGGGGTAAGTGGGGTCTGCATGAAAAGCGTGGGCAGATTATAAAATGGATTTATTTTTTATTCAACAAGATGCATACACCGTAGGTAACTTTGAATGTGCTTATTTAATATGTCTATTCCCCCAAACAGTTTTGGCAAGTGTAAGGCTTCTTCTGCCTGCCTATTAATCTAGTCACACCCTCCTTCCCCTTTGTTTCTTAATTAAATAGAGTGGAGTGTGTATGCTTGCTTAAGGGTAGAATAAATTCTGCCTTGGAAACCCTTTTTTAACAAAATACAGAGAATGGTGCATTTTGCTGTGGCCCTTTCTGAGGCTGAATCCTCGTGAATTCAGAAGATTCAGAACACTGGACAGTGGGAATTCAGTCAGGCTTTTAAATGGGTTTCCCTTGTAGAACGTTAGAATGTTTTGTATTACTTTCAGAATGGGATGTTTGAAATCATCATTCATCTTGGAGTTGTTTTTCTAAGATGTTTAGAAAATAAGGAGTATGCACTCAATGTGGGAGGAAAGAACAGGTCTGTAGATATGCCATAACTGATGACATATTTATTTAACTTCTCCCAAAGTGTGAGCTACTGAACTGCGTAACTTCATGAAGTGTTAATAAAAAGGCTCTCAAGAGATCTTCCCCATAACAATCCATCCTTCTGCAATGTTGTAGCGTGGTATATGTTTGTTGTGAGAGTGACGTGGCCTCCTAATTACGAGATTTTTCTATCACTGAGTATGTGTTGTTTTTTGTTTTTTTTCAGAGAGAATTTACTGATTAGAAAGGACCTGTGTAAAGGAGTTAAAGACTGGCAATATTAGGAAAGTTGATTTGGATTTGAGATTTTTTTATTTTTATTTTTTTAACTAGTCTTTTAGCATAGATTTTATAATGGAATCTTTCTGTTACTTTGTTGTTTTATGTGTACTATCTTTAGTTAGTGGCTTTACCATAGATACCTGCACTAGAGGCATTGGATGTTGCAAGCATTTTTATATCAACTGCACTATTGCTGAAAGTAAATAGGACTGTTAGAGAATGAAAGATTGCAAGAAGCAACATTTTTCTTATGCAGGCCTTTAGCTGGCTTGGTTTTAATACTAACTGATATTTATTATTTCCCGAGTGTTTTTTTATATTATCTGTTGTTTTTGTTTTTCAGAATTGTCTTTGCTGATTTCTTCATTATGAATCTCATCCTGTGGGTAAAAGGATCCTCCGCTGCCATCCCTTTTGGTACCTTGGTTGCTATCCTAGCCATGTGGTTTGGAATTTCAGTCCCACTAACCTTTATTGGTGCATATTTTGGCTTCAAGGAGAAGGTAGGGCTCTTTGAATACATTTTTGAAATACACTTGTCTTCTGCAGCTGAGCCATTGAATCCCTAATACAAGAACTGGTTTGACTGAAATACAGCCCTGTGACTGAAATGATGTTTCAGTTTCTCATGATTTGAAACTGTATATGTGCTCATAAAAAAAGCTGCACCAAACTTTTTTTCTGACTACTGGAATCAGAATTTGATAGTGCTCTTGTAGAAGTCTTAAGCGCTTGTTTCTTTTACTTAGTAGCACTTCACCCTTTTCAGTTTTGAAGTAAATTCAATTTGTATTTCTGTAGTTTGAGATAATGCCAGGCAACTAAGTTTTATTTTATTTTTTTTCAATTAAAGACAGCAGAATTCTTTCCTCTGTGTTCTAACTTGCTTAATGACCAATAGCTGAGTTTAAAATGTGTGTATTTTTCCTAATGATAGATATCAGGTTTGTAGGTTTTTTTCAGTTTGGTAACTTGTGATAGCTTATGGATGAAAAGAATTGAAAGTTAAGTTTATCAAATCTTTAGATACTTAATACTAGGGAAAAGTAATCTTATGATGTAACAATTTATCTTTTAATCATTTTAATTTCATTCAAAGCCTATTGAACACCCAGTTCGTACAAACCAGATTCCTCGCCAAATTCCGGAACAGTCCTTTTTCACAAAACCATTGCCTGGTATCATAATGGGTGGCATCTTGCCCTTTGGCTGTATTTTCATTCAACTCTTTTTCATTCTGAATAGCATTTGGTGAGTATTGCTTTGTTGTTATTACTGCTCTAGTTACACTGGTTTGATAGCGAGCATTGAGTTTGAACATTCTAAGCCAGTTAGTATGAGGAATAACAAATTCGTCATGCAGACTTTTTTGGAATTTCCAGAATCTGCATATTTTTTTCCTATGCTTAGAAATTATATATAAAAAAATAGTTCTTATTGACACCCATGAAGCATAAAATTAGAGTCCCAGTTGTCTTGTTTTATCTTTCCAGCTCTGAACAGCACATACAGTTTCTTGCTGCAGTGCTTAGGCAGAGCTTAAGCTATTGTATAACTATAATGTAATCTATGAATCTAATATTATCTAGCAGTTTTAGCTCTTAAATCAGATCAATATCTTGGGATTCCATCTTCTGCAAAACGAGGACTCCATCCCTTCTGAGTTTTTTTCCTATCTGTATGGGTGTGATGATTTTTTGTCTGTTTTTATTAGTTTATTATATGGCCATGTAACACTGTAAGTTAACTCAGAACTTCAGCTGAAAATGATGCTCCTATTTATTTATTTATTTATTTATTTTAGGTCTCATCAAATGTACTACATGTTTGGTTTCCTGTTCCTAGTTTTTATAATTCTTCTAATTACGTGTTCTGAGGCTACAGTTTTGCTGTGTTACTTCCATCTCTGTGCAGAGGTAAAAAGTACAGTTCTGATGTAGATATCATTTTTAGCTAGAATATGTTAGAAGTAGAATTGAGGTATTCACATATACTGTGGTGTGCTGGACACCGTAAATGGCTTGTATTGTCAGCCTTTGACGTGCCTATCCTGGCCACTTCTCTGAAATGCACCTCCTGCTTCAAAAATTTCTTGTAGTTTTTCCAGTGGTACTACAACTACCATTATAAACTGCCTGCCTCCTTTAATGGTGTAGGTGTTTCTGAAAGTACGTGGACATCAGCACTAGCCTTCTGGTTATACTGTTTCTGTTCATAAGTAGGCTGAGGAGGAAGACTGCTATGCAAACTTGTCATACAAGACTTCAGGCTTTATTTGATGGTGGTTTTAGCTTAGTGGTAGAAAGCAATGGGTGTGCAAAGGGGAGAAATTTTTCAAGTTGACTTATGAGATTTGCATGTGCTTCAGGTTTTATTAGACTTTTTTTCAGCACTGAAATTTATATCATTAAAAGGTATCTTTCCGTTAATATTTGGGAGAAGACAAAACCTAAGGTTTGTCCTGTCAAGCACTGTATAATGCCATTATAATACAGTTTCAGCATCCAGTTGGTTAAAGGTTTTGTGTGCTGACCAGGGCAGATTTACAAAAACTCAGCATCCATAACGTTTGTATGCATTGCAATTAGGGAGAACTTCGGTCTTTAATATGTGTTCCTCGCAGTTAGTGTCTATTGTGCTTGCAATTAAACTGCATACTAGAGTGCCTGTGCTACTTTTTTTTTTAATGGTGATACTTTTTTTTTTTTTTTTTTTATGGTGTTACTACTTGTAAAGTTGCCAATCTGAGAATGAGCACTAACAACTTTAAGATTAATCCATTGGAGCAAAAAGTCCCTTTGCATACATGTAGCTGATAAGTAATATTGGTACAGATACGGCAGGAAAACCTACATTTACTTAAGACAGTGTAGACTGGACCTTTATTTTCTGCAACCATCTGCAGTAGATAAGCACAAATAAACAGCCTTGATCCTAGAATAATTTAATGTTAATGGTAGAAACAGTACAGCAGACTTTGAGGGGAAAAAAAACTAGTTATGTACTATGTTGGTTTTTTTTGGAGATACCTTTGATTCTTCAAAACTTGTTTCATGATACAATTCTATCTTTTAAAAAACAGATTATTTTTTGTTTTCTATGTGATTTATCCAACTTAATGGTTTGTTTCTTTCAGGATTATCACTGGTGGTGGCGATCGTTTTTGACAAGCAGCTTTACAGCTGTTTATCTCTTTATCTATGCAGTTCATTACTTCTTCTCTAAACTCCAAATAACAGGAACTGCTAGCACCATTTTATACTTTGGTTACACAATGATCATGGTCTTGATTTTCTTCCTTTTCACGGGTGAGTATAGCATTCAACGTAAAATGAATGCAGGGGTTTCATTATTTGTCTAAATTTCACCTAACATTTCTTGTTCCAGTCTGAAACATTAAATACAATTTATGACTCCTTGGTCAGTATTACTTTTATGGTTTGTGAAACCACAATGAGATATTCTTAGAGGCTTTTTGTTTAACTTGAAATTACTTTTATAGTGCAATTTTCTTTTTATTGCATATTATATTAGCAGCGAGTTCAAACCATTGTATTTTCAAAGAGCCTTTCTTGTTCACTTTGATATCAGGGGTATTTAACTTAATTTTGGATTTCATAATTGGTTCTATTTCTGTAGTTAAAGATTGTACTCAGTATATGGAGGATAAAAGATATTTTCATCTTTCACTATTAGTAGGTGAAGCAGAATGGTACTGGACGACAACAGTGAGCTCTGGTACTGTTAGCAGTAGGCGAATTGTGTACCTGTTGAATTGTGGCACCCCTTCTTAATGGCATGAAAACACCTTAACTGGAGGAACCTCTTTGAAATACAGCTTTCCATTTTAGTAATCTAGTTTCTGTTCCTGATGGTACTCGTGCAGACTAAGTGCCTTTTACATAATTATTCCAATATTCATAGTCATGTGGCTCAAAATATAGTTTTGTGGTTGATTTGATGGGAAAGCCATTCCAGTTTTACCATGTGAAATTAGAAGCTCTTTGAAGCTTCTAATAGCCAGAAGTGTTCTATATTGGTGTTTTTCACTGCTGCTCTTCTGTATGTAGTTTAACACATGAAGTTATGTATTACTCTACTTGACATGGGAAAGTACGGCAGTGATAAACTAGAAGAAATGCTAGTTCATGTATAATGAGTTGTTTATAAAACCAGCTGTATGTTCGTTCCTGAAATTTGTTCCAAAAGAAAAGGATCTTGTTGTGGATGGTACAATGGTTCACATTGTTACTTCTTAACATCTACCTGATTATCAAAGCCTGCCATAAATACTTTCTGTTTTCTTCGTGGAATGTGTCACTTAACTCCCTCGATGCAATTTAGAAAAGAATGGCTAAAATAAGTAATGAAAGAAGCCTTAGCATCATACTTTGTAAGTTCAGCAGTAAGAAGGACCTCCTTCATCTTTCTGTCTCTAACACTAGTTGAGTATGTACAAAAAAGATAGCACTATTTGTATTAAAATGCTGAAGAAAACAAATACTCTCTAGAAATTAAATTTAATAATAATAACTGTTACCTATTCCTAGATCTTTATTGTTGCTTGTTATTTAGAACTATCTTCTAAGGAAAGTCAAAAGAAGCTTTAAAAACAAAAAAAAAAGGAAAACAAGGCGGACTTAATTCTTCTAATTCTTTATTATTAGGAGGCAAACACAGAAGTTGGCATATTGCCAGTTAAAACCCTGCTTAAATCCTGGCAAAACAGACAAGCTCCAGATGTCCTCTATAATATATATATAATATATTTATTAAAAAGAAATTAAAAAAAACCACCCTGTAGTCTGAAATGTTTTAATTACTTTTAAACTAAGGCAATATGTTAATGTGTCTGGGTTTTAGCATAGGTTAGCTGCTGTTCTGCCAATTTCAATTTCACTTACAAGATGCAAATTGGTAGAATTAAAAATATCCCTTTCATATATAAAACGATAATTGAAACTGTCATGGCAGCTGCTGAAATGGCATTAAAAGCTTCAGATGTGCTGATCCTGGAGTTCTTGATGTGGAGACCAGTGAGGCCCCAAAAGTACAATAATAAATAATAAACTGTGCTGCTGTTACTGCTGTGATGCTGTCACTTATATTTATTTACTTATTTTTAAATATGTTGGTAGCTGTGCTATATTTGTAGTTCATGAGGAAAGCCTTTATGTGGTCACTTAAAAAAAAAAAGAAGTTGTAGAATAGCTAGTCACTAGAAAGGTGAAAGGTGTGTAGAGTGTGTAATAAATCTTTGCTAATTTAAAATGCATTAGTAATTTGTTGTCCAGTATTTAGTTTGATAGTTGAAGTTTGGGCTGAAATTTAAGCTACTGCTGATAAATGATTCAAAGTTAAATGTTTTTGGCTTTATTTTGTAGAATATTCCTTAATAACACTTGCTTTGGAAAGTAAGGGTCCTTCACAAGTTTATGGAGGTTAAATGGTTTACTAACATAACTTGTCACACTGTTTGTAGTAACAGCATTCTTCCTGCATGTATGTTCCCAAAATGGGACGTTGGCCTGTTCCATTTAAGTTAGCAGTAGGCATTCTGGTTTTCTGTGTTGCATACTAGGTCTCAGCAACTGTGACAGAAATATGAAGGGCAGTGTTAATACCTCCTACATAGCAGTGTGTTATGTTACCGTGAATGTTACAGAAAAGATTGTAGTGAATAACTATATAGGAACTGAATACTTGTATGGCAACAATGACAATAATATAATCTGGTGAAGACTAAGCATGCACACCCAAACAAGACAATTTTATTTCAATGTGCAGCTAACATTTCAAGAAGGAATAAGTATGGTTAAATGTAGATAGCTCCATGATTACATGCATTTTATGCTAGGAGACGAAAATGCTGATCGTAGTCAAAGCATGTTGCTTTAGTGACCTCTATTTTTGAACATCATTTTCACTTGTGGGTTAATGCCATTTTCAAAATTGAGTTTTGATCTTCTGGGTAGATTGTGTTTAGAATCTGAGATTCTGAAGCACCCACCACTGTGCAATGATTGAAACCAGTATGATACAGAGAGCTTTTAAGGTACATAAGAAGTATCAGCCAAGTGCAGAGTGCTTTTCTATTTGCTTTCTTACAAATTGTTCGTGCTTTGAATTCTTTTTTCTTCATTAAACAATAAAGCTAGGAGAGATGAATAGAGCAGAAAAGTCTGCTTAATGTATTTTGGCATTATTCTGTGGAATAATCCTTGTTTTTAACATTGAATCTAAACTAGTTTACTAATAACCTTCCTTTAACCAGTTAGTTGCTAGCTTTTGATCTTCTTTCTCGTATAAGAAAACTGTTGCTGAGAGATAGTGTATATTACAGGCCAGAGTATTCAACACTATAGGAACTGGAGGCCAAAAACTCAAAAACAAAAACCTGAGATGTCAGTGTCTCCTTAGTAAGTATAAACAGGTGCATTGGACATATTTTGCCTCCTGGATGGAGAAACTACTCAAGGCAGCTTTACAATTAGGTACTTGAATTTAAATGTCTCCCACAAAAATGAACTTTTAGCTGTGCCTCCCTAGGAAGAGCAGTCATGTGCAGTGGGCTGCAATGCACTAGGATGGTATCAGCCTCCTAGACTAGTAGGGGTTATTTAGAGAGGCAGAATCTTAGATATGAAGGTCACCAACTTAGGGAAAAATAAAGGCTTATTCTGCAAAAGTGAGTTCTTAAATGTATGTTGTTCAAATGCCTTTTCATATAATTGAAGCTTCTGAGTACTTGTGATTGGTTTAAGGTAGACATTACCCACAAAATTAATTGATCATGTTAAATTAAAACAAATAGACTTTACAGGCTCAGTGGAGGAATTGGTGTCAGGCTTGGTATCTTTGTGCTGTGACATTTAATAGATTTGCATATTAAAGCTGTGAAAACCTTACAATGGAAAGGAGTTTAGACCAATCATAGAATAACTTTAGAGGTTACTTCTTTGAACTAATGATGTTTTTTTGTTTTATTTTGTTTTTGAAAGTACTTACTGCTAGAATGTAACGGCTTTAAGGGAAAAAAGACTTTATGCCTTTATGTATCTGTTTTCTGTTTTGTTGCGTTCATTGATGTGTGTCAGTGAAGCAGCAAGCTGAAGAGGTATGCTCTTTGTTGATAGTGCCTCAAGACTTTGATTTCAGTTTGAATGTGTTTGAAAGAAACATATGTAAGCAAGATGCTTGGGTGATTACAGCTTATCTAGGTAGTCCTGGTATTCTAATGATAGAAGCATAACTTGATAATTTGAGAGGGATGATTTTTATTTAGGAACAGGACGTGCTTAGAAAAATGCTCAAGATTGAAGAGCTGAGTGCTTTTCAAGAAAATACACTTCAAGTCATGCTACTTTGGATGGCTAAGTTGTACTGTAAGTAGCGCAACCAGTAATGACAGCTTTACTGGGTAGAGTGACAGGTGTAGGAAACTGGTTGTATGCTTATCTGTATTAAAATTAACTTTTGTTAAAGCAAAAGAGGAATCTGAGAGTCTGCTACCCAAATCATCACTGCCCTAAAGGTCCAGTATGTTGAAGCTTTTGTATAAAGTGCTAAAATTTGTAACAAATGGCAGATTTGTGAAACGGTGTAAAATGTAGGAAACATTCTGGCTAGATTTTTTTTTTTTTTTTTATAAAACCAAACTAGGTCAGAGTTGTTTTTCCCCAGTCATTACTCATTTGAATATCCCTTTCTAATTTCGATATTTACGGCTCTATAGAAAGTTGGAAACCTTCTGACAAAATTTGTGGACCTCTTTAGAAGTTCATGGAATCACTGGCACCTGTAGGTCAGAGGTGGGCGAAAAAAAATGAATATCAGTGGAACCAGACACTGTACTGCTTACATTCTTTAATAAATAAATAAATAAGCTTTTCATTGCACTAACATAAGCTATGCTGTAGGTAAAGTAGCTATACAAGGAAACCTTATAAATAACGTCTCCTTAACTTATGTCAGTTTCTATCCATTAATACTGATGGTGTAATATCAACACACCCATACACTGACCTTTATGGTCTGTAGAGCAATCCACACCTGAAATTTGTAGGATACATTTGTGTCTGTGGGGAAGAAGAAATTGCTGTTCTGGTAAGCCCTAATTATAGATGTAGGACTAAAGCACTGTGGAAGTAATAACAGAAGGAAACTCCGCTGACAAAGAAGGTAATGAGTACATAAGGCTCTATTTTAGGTGATGAGTCTAGCCTTTCTCTCTTGAGCTTGTAAGTTCATGCTTCAAATCTGGTGTCTGACAAACATTACCACTTACTGCTTGTGTTACAAAACACTGACTTACTCTAATTCCAATACATTGGCAAAATTTCTGATAAAGTTTAAAAAAAAATGAAGTGGGGGGAATTTGGTCTTTGATTAGCTAAACAGGCCTTTTTAAGAAGGAAGTTGAAAATCAGTGTTACTGAAACCTGTGAAAATCTGTTTATAGATAAAATGCTTGTTCACAGTGTGAAGTCTGCTGATTCTGCTATAAATGAAGCCATGTGTTTTAGAAAACTGGTGTATCATAAAAATTCAGAACGACAAGGATTGGAGGAAAATGCTGTGCATTTAGAGTATGTTCCCATATTAAATTATGATGTTCAGAAAAATGGTAAATCTCATTCTTGTGTTAAAGTTCTACCATTTTCTTGTGATATTACAATTCTGTTGTAGAACAGCAGATAGATTTTAAGGTATGTCATCTGTTAAACATTTGGAAGAAACATTGCTTTCAAAGCCATAGAAGGCTCAAAGTGGGCTATATTATAAATACAACTAGAAAGCAGATGCTGACCACCATTATTAGGAAAAGAAAACATGAGAGTAAGGCTTAGAGTAACAATGCTGATATTGGAGTATTGGGCACAGTAGGAAGGAATGAGAATTGACCATAAACTGCAAAGACTTCGCGATGTCAGGCCTACAAAGGAATTAAATTCCTTCTGTGGTTAGTGTCTGATCTCCTATCAAGAGCAGTAAATCTGCTGTCTCCTACTGTTTCAGAGGATGATAACTGCAAACTCAGAGGGAAAGGGTAATCTGTGGCACGTAATAGTAGGCTGTCAAAAAGCCTTTAACTGCAAATATACGTGGTAGCACGAAGGACACAAGAATTGGCATATAGATAATAAGCATCCAAAGACAGATTCCTCACTTATCAAATGCATAGATGGAATCTGAAAGGTAGGAAGTGTAATGAATGCAGAAGAGACAAATACCTAATAATGAACCTCCTAGTTAGTACACCAGTCTCAATGAAATAGTGAAAAAGGTTGGAGCTGATGTTAAACGTGGGCTGTAGAAATAGAAAATGAGGAATATAAAATTGGTGGAGCTGAATGCATCATCTTGAAAGTGACGGTAGTGTAGCTATTAAGGGTTGTCACAGGGGTGGTGTGTAGTTGTGTCTTTGAGAGTGAGTTCAGCTGGAACAGACTTTTTTTTACTGGCAAAGATCAGTATCTGCATAGCAATTTACACATTGGTAAAAGCATGAGAAACAATGCATCACTTCCCAAAGTAGCTTAAGACTTAATTGTATGGGAGTCAATGTCTCCTTACATAGTAAGTTGTTAGAGGAATTCATAAATAAATGTGCTGGACAATGTCATTGCACTTGTCCCATAGTAGTTACGGTGGGATGAAAAACAGTCTTGTTCTTCAGGTTAAAAATAGAAAACTGGTATAGCCAATCTCATTCAGTGTTGCCATATCTCCGTCATCTTACTCTGTGGCACATGTCAAGTCCTATGGCTTGAGTTACCAAAGTACAAAGCCTGCAGAGTGTTATTTTTTTTTTTCTGCTGTTGGGTTGGATGGCTAAAGAAATGGATTGGTAAGAAATCGAGGAAGGTTATAGCCAAGAACCTTAACAGCAGTACTCCAAGGGAGGGGTGTGAGAACAGAGCAAGCATGTTAGTGACACTTTCTCTCAGCCTTCCATCACTTGTGGCTCAAAGGCATTTTTAGCACTTGAAATGGTGTCTCTGTAATTAATAGCCTTTGGATTTCTTTGTTCATTAATTTGTTCAGTTGACTGAGACATCTATGTTTTTATTATCCATAGTGACTTGTGGCAAGCAAATCCATAGCTTGAATATACTTTACATAAAAACTGTTCGTTTTGGTTTGAGCTTGCTACTGATAGTCTGTTTGATTCTTGCTCCCAACTGCTGCAGTGCTCAGAGCGTTGTTTTAGCAAAAGGAAGTAACGGGATATACAGGGTTAGATCATTGCTCTTGAGTGTCAGTAGAGCATAATGAACAGAAAACCAGGCCAGGTGACTTTTCTGAAGGTCATGTTTTCTAGCATAAGTCATAGATGACCATAAGATATTGTAGTCCTTAAAAATAAAATAAAATAAAAAATTTTGAATGATTTAGGTAAATGTTCACTTTGTTTGTGTATAAAAATCATTTTCTTAAATGGCACTTGTGTGCCCGGTAGTGGTGATAGTAGCACCACCTTCAGTGCATTGAATGTCCATCCAGTAGTCTGGTCCTAAAAGTCATCTTTGATCTAAATAAATAACTTAGCCTGGGGATGAGTGCGTGTGTTGTTAAATTTAACAAGTGTTGTTATTTTGGATAGTTAGCTGTATTACAATGTTATATTCTGTCCTGCTGGGATATGCTTGTTAAATTTTTCTCAACACAGACTGGAGGATTAAACTAACCATTTTCACTTTCTCATTTTAGGAACTATTGGATTTTTTGCCTGCTTCTGGTTTGTAAGTAAGATTTACAGTGTTGTGAAAGTGGACTGAAAAGCTTCAAAGTGTCTTTTGAACATATCTCCCTCGCTGTTTGATATTTTTTTTACCATGTATTGAAAAACACACTGTGTAATTCTAATTTGTAAAAGCTGAGCAGCAGACTAAAGCTTAAAATACATTTTTTTTAATGGAAGGAAATGGCACCATTGGAAAAAAAAAGTTTACATCAGTATGTTCATTGAACATGTTAATTCTAATCATTCTAAAACTTGTATCCAAAATTTGATTTAGAAGAAATAAAAACCCTGTGAACTAGTTTATTTGAGAGATGAATGCGTTATACCAGTCCTCCAGCTGAATTTTCTTGTATTTTTTTTTGTAATTTTTTTTTGGTTTCCAATTATATACCATCAAAGCACAGGACTGTCAAGTAAATCTATGTAAAATGTGAATTTTTAACTTAACTATGATTGTACATATTATCCTATACCTTCTGTACAACTAGATATCTTCTTACAACTGTACATGCTCTTAGTGTAACGTAGCATTTATTAAAAATATCGACACTGGTTTTTGTTCAAATAAAACTGCACAACTCCACCTGACTTGTTGCCTTTTTTGTTAATTAGGCCTTCACTATTTGAACACAGATCACATTAGCTTAACCCATTGATAGCCGTCCAATTTATATTGCTTATAAGTAGCTTGGCTATGACATCCATGCACTATTTTTCTTGTATGGCTGGAAATTGTCTCTGCAAGCAGTACTGCTATGCTACTTGAGTCTATGTCTCTAGGATGGCCAGAGGCTTATGAAATTGCTGTGCTTCAGCTGTGCACTTTCTTTCTCTCCACAACATTTTTGCTTATCAAATCTTTGCTTTCTATACTAGAGCAAATTCCCTTTCCCTTCTTTTAGCAGCCTGAAACATGCATCTCATTGCTCTTCGTCCTAGGAAAACGCTGCAACTTGTCAGAAGGTTTAGCCATGAATCTAGTGGGCTTGAGAACTGATGATTCTTAAAGGTGAAACCTTTTCTTCCCACTCTGCAGAGCTGTGCTTAAATGCTGGATTACATGATATGGATATTTTAATAGCTTCTTCAGTTACAAGATTGCAGGCATTCTTCTCTCAGGAATGTCAAGGCTTTAAAGAGACTCTCCAACATCTTGAATTGCACTTGAGGCTGAGCAGAAAGTCACTGCAGACATAATTCAAATGGCTGTGTTACTGGCCCTGCTGGAGATGAATAAGGGGATGTTCACTCAGATTAATGGGTGAAATACTCAAAGCTTATTAACTGGCATATGGAAACATTCATTGCTGGAAGCTGCTTTTCAAGGTCTAAGCCAGCAATTTAACAAGACCCAAAATGACTCCATATCTTTTCATAGTCATATAAATACCAGGTAATTGTAGTTAGTGTTTAATATCCTTTCAAAGCTGCAACTTTGGTTTGAGGATTTCAAGTTTCACCTCTTGTAGTTCCTTCCAGGTTACTTATGTATGGGACAGATCACCTGGCTAAGCGGATGTACCTGGCTACATCTGCAGAACAGTGCCTGTGACATTTAAAAAAGAAAAAAAAAAAAAAAAGCTTTAAAAATCCTGATGCTTGGGGAACAGGATATGAATATATAGTTCAGGTGAGAGGAAGCTTGGGTGGAGTGTGCAGCCACAGTGGAAACCTCACTGCTCAAGCAACTAGAGCATTAACTGAGGAGTGGCTGTGTCGTACTGTTGTGCTCGGGGTTATACTAATAACTCTGTTTCAAGCTGATGCTTTTCTGCTGCTTTCAAATTATTACAAATTTGGGAAGACTGCTGGTAGGTCCCACAGAGCACATAAGCCATATACAGGTACTTTTTTTCTTTTTTCAAGGCAAGACAGGGAGCAATTTCAAATGAAAGCTTACAAAGCACATACAACAAGAATACATGTTATTGCATGTACTTTTAGGAGTTCTTCTCATAAAGCTATGACAATACAATATATTTCATTCTGTGGAATACCAGCTTCAGACAAATTGATTAAAAAAAGATCCAAGCATTTTAAAGTTAGTGTACCAGGAGGAACTGGCAACTGTAAAGATTGTTTCAAGTGAGGTTCAGGTATGCTTTTGATCACAACTTGGCCTCCCGACTGTTTTACCACCAAAATCTCTGCTTCCACTTCTGTTTTGCCCAGAGAGCTGCCATGAGAGAGATCGTCTTGCAGTTATCTGCAAGTCCAAAAACACCATTCCCTATATTAAAGACATAATGCTCATATTGAAATTGATGTTGCTCTGTTTAAAAAGGTCCTTTCTATTAAATCATATATTTAATATTTTTTATTTTATTGGATACATTAAAAAAGAAAAAAAAAATTGCTGGCTGAAGCTCCTTTTCAATTTTACATGTTCAAAGACAAATGAATTCATGAGAGAATTTGGAGCTACAATTGGCATGAAATGCTGGCAGGAAATTTTGCCAGATTAATAAATATGTGTTTCACAAGAGACAAAATGAGTTGTAAAATTATATTCACAATGCTTTCTCTGCTTTACTGTGAATACTAGGGAGTTAAAAAGTAAAGCTGACTTAAGTAAGTTTCTGAAGCTTGCAAGTAGGCTAGAGCCATGGCTGTAAAAATAAAGCCAGTCATTCTCATGCAGCCATTAAAAAACTTTTTTTTTTTTTTTTTTTTTTTTGTGGCAAAGACAATTTTTCTGCTGTTATGGCCTGTCATGGGCTGTATGCTTATGTATATTTAAAGTGAATTTTTAAGGTGTCTTTCTTTCTTTTTTTTCCTTTTTTTTTCGTTTCTTTTAAGTATGCTACAAGGGTGAGCTGAGCCAGGCTGTATCTTGACTAGTGTCTGAACCGTGGCTATTAAAATCCAGAGGGGAGGTGGCAACTGAAAACAACAGTCACTGATGCATGTTTCAAGACAGTTTGTCCATTGTCGTTTTCCCATCAGCAGGCAGCAATGAGATTTGCTGTCACTACTGTGCTCCCCTTGCCGAAGAGACAATTACCCTTCTTGTCTCTTGAAGTCCTCCACATCTGAATATTTTTGCTGGCCCCAGATTTGAGATATGTACAGTTTGGAAAGAATCTGGACATAACCCTTGGAAAGAATTTTCTGGCATCTGTTTTGACTGAGGAAAAGTTGAAAGCTGTCTTTTGGCTTTACACCTCCTCTAGAGAAAGCCACAGGGCTGCAAGTTAAACGCAGGTTAGGAGCGTGTATCAATTTAAAGGTTGTGTGCTTACCTAGCCAGAAAGCAGTAGACAAATTTCTTGGTTTTAATTTTATTGGGCACAGAATAGGCTTTCCTCTATATAGAACAATGGACTTAGTAAAGCATTCCCTACCCTGTTGCTGGTACTTGAGCCTTCTTGCACTCTATTAAAAAAAAAAAAAAAAAAAAAAAAAAAAAAGCTAAAGTTTACCTTTTCTAAAGTAGAAGTATAGGTATCTACATCCCATTTTTGCATCCCTCCCAGTAATGGACTCAGAAAATGAAGTAAAGCATCTCCCTTGTGAGACTCTTCTTGTAAGAAACACCCAAATCCGGCAAAGTTTGTAGAACATCATGTTTGTCATATTTTAAGTAAAACTTGACATGTTACAAAAGAGCCTCAAAGAAGGAAGGAATTTCCGTGCTGATGTTTTACATTTCATTCTACTTGCTTGAATAGCGTTACACAGACACAACTTCATCTTCACTCCCAGTTCAGAATGAAAATGTCAGAACAAGGCTGTGCTGATGTACAGCAAGGGTAAGTCAGGTGCCAATATGCATATGGGATCCATGTGTTACCTATTTAAACCTCTTTGAAGACTAAAAAACTGTGCTGCTCTGGGGGAGCTATGAACAGTGAAGAGGGACTGGAGGTCTTTATCCCAGCCAGACTAAAAACTGGGTGCAGGCACACGTACAGGGGTGCAGGGGAGAGGCAGCATCACTCCCTGTCCCTTTTGCCAGGGGGGTGCAACAAAGCCAGAAGGGGAAAGTGTTACAAGAAGAGATCAACCTGTTCGTTTTAGCCTCTTTGTTAAGAGCAAAATGGTGATTTGACGCTGTACGATTCACTTGTGGGGAACAAACTTCCTGTGGCAGAGAGCAGGTAGGAAAGCATTTAACAACAGCCTAAGCTTTCCAGTGGGAGAACAACCAGCCATGCAACTTGCCCAGAGACGTGGAGTATCCTCCTTAGTACATTTACTTTACACCCAGGTGAGATGTCTTTGACTTTGATGGGATAAAAGGAGGATGGATGCCTTTCATGTTCTATTGAGATGCTGCAAGCCTGTACCCAAAACCTCAGGTCAGAGTCACTGTCGATTTTGGCATCCAAAGTAGCTACAGTTACGGTGCTCACAGTGCGGTACTTTATCTTCCCAATCTAGATGCCTCCTGGTTACAGTGCTAATTAGCATTACTCATATAAAATGGGAAGCCCTTAGACTTTCCATGAAGTTATTAGTGCCAGGATTTTATAGATAACATTAGCCTCCATGGAGTTTACCCAAGGTAATTTATGTTCTATTTGCAAGCAGAGGAAAACTCCTAGTTGTTTGACATCATAAAACAGTAAAACCAGGAGATTTATTGTGGGGACAGAGGGAACAGGGCCCTTGAGCTGCTTTGTTTATCATAAAAAGTCGGGTTAATCAGATGTGCACATGTGCCTCCCATATTTTCTGGTTCAGTTTTCCTCCCTGTGCTGCTTCTTGACAGGCTTCGCAAAATGTGAAAAGGCGTGGGAGACCTGGCAAAAAAAAAAAAAAAAAAAAAAAAAAAGTGGATTCTACAGTATGAAGATTATATTTGTAAATCTAGAGAGTATGTGTCTACCTCCTGAGCTACCATTAGTAGAGAAAGGACATGTAACTGAGCTGTAACTTCTCTCAGCAAAGGGCAACATAGGAAATCCCTGCAGCTGTGCCTCTCCTGGTGTGCTGCTGAAGGTGCAGCACCAGCACCTCAGGAATGCTCATCCCCAAGGATACAGCTCAAGGCAAAAAGAGACACAGTGAGGAAACCTGAGTGTCCAGGCCGTATTAGTTAGCTTTGTAAAAGACAATCCCTCTTCCAGAGGAGCTTTGCTCATTGTTGTCCTGAGACCATCGTGGTTGCAGCAGCCCTGCCTCTTCTTTAGGGGCTTTTTGAGGTCTTGATGTGAGTAATACCTGGGCATTTTGGGGGGTTGCAGGAAAAAGCTGCTGCCTTGAAGGTGCTGTGGCCAGCAGAAAGAAGGTGTTTTCCCCAAACTGTGCAGGCCAGGTCTGCATTTGGATCAGCTCAGCAGATGTTGCTGGTGCCTTTCTCTGCCCAGGTGCCTCATTATCTGTCAGTCATAGGTTTGGGGTTAAACAAGCCAGATCCAGAGACTGGAAGAAGAAGAAACAATCCAGATAATCAGATTGGCAGGGACCAATGTGGAGCTTCTCCTCTGCCTTAGCACAGGGTATTTTTTCCAACAAATTTCCTACTGCTACAGGCACTCTCAGGGTGATCTCCATTCTGCCTGCTATAACTACTCAGCTGTTGGTCATTTTTGGCTGGTCTTCAGTTTGCCATGGACACGTGGGGTGCTTCAAGTAGGTGCTCTCCAATGCTCCTGGCAGCAGCAGGTGAAGGCACCCAGGTTTCTTGCTGGCATTGGTCTGGGGTTAGGAAGAGAAGCAACCTCAGGACTGGGTTGGTCCTGTGGTGTTCAAGCAGGGTGAAATGGCTGCATGTGGTCAGGTATCCTCCGGAGTGGGGTGGATGGGGCAGCAGTGGGCAGTTCCTGGCCAGGCTGGGGGAAATGTGGTCACACAGCCAGGTGTCCTCGCTAAACACCTCCTCTAGAGGTTGCATTGGCAGTCAAGCTTTGGTTAAAGGGGAAGAAAAAAAAAAAAGAAGCAACTAGGTTACTGAAACTGCACCAAAACAACTGCCCGTCATCCTTCATGTGTTGAAGGCAAAAGAAGTCCCATGGAAATTAGGGATACTGAGGCAGAGGAAGAAGAAAAGCAGGTCAGGTGGTTTAGCACGTGTCTCCGTGGGTTGTGTGAGCAGTCCCAGCACCAAAACCAAGCAGCGAATTGGTGCTCCTTGTGCAGCTGTGGGTGGTTAAGCAGCAAAGCTCTCAGGGCCCCCTGACTGCCATAGGGAGTGCTCCCAGCTGCAGCGGGGAGAGAAGCTGGGGCAGGATGGGTTTGCTGGGGGGGCTTCTGCTGGTCCTGTGGTCCCAAGCAGCAGGCGATAATGTGAGTTAAATGGTGCACTTTTTGAGTTTTTCCTCTCTGAATGGGGTCCTAGGAAAGAGGAAGGTGTTTTTGGCAGTGTTTGGTGTAAGGGTTGCCTGGTCAGAAATGGGGAGGTGGGAGCTGGCTTCTGGGGCTCCCTGCAGGGTGGGGGTGCCTCTGGGCTGGGAGGGTGGCTGAGCTGTGGTGGGGTGTCCCCAGGCTGTAATAGCACTGCCACAGTAAGGGCCGCTGGCCCTGCAGGGCCTGAGGGTAGGGAAAGGGTTGTCCTGAGCTTGACTGAGACCAAATGGCTTTGGGGCGAAGTGCCTAAACTGTGAAACTTAAACTTGAGCATTGAACCAGGAGATGGGGGCTTACCTCATGGTGGCAGCGAGAGCAGGTGCCTGGCCCCCAGAGGTGGCAGGGCAGGTGTGTTCCTGCCACGGGTGCTGAGGTGTTGTGGGTGACACCAGCTTTTTCTGCTTGCTGCCTGCTGGGGATCTCATTAGCTGCTCCTTGGGACCCAGCCACAGGGATGGGCCCCTTTCTTTCCCCCCTTCTTCAGGCTCTGAATGACCCTGGAGTTTTCTTCCTTCTCTTTCCCTTAATGAGCTGTGCTGCATGGAGCTAAGTGGGGAACGTGCAGGCACGGATCTCTTGGCTGAAAGAGTCTAATTGCTAGAATAGGAATGAAATAGCCATTAGAGCGTTTGCTGCTAATTAATTATTGTTTGTGGCTGCTCAGAAGTGGAAGGGTACAATTGTGGTGTAACAGACTAAACAGTGCTCACAGAACTCCTGTTTATAGCTGGGGGACCTGAATGCTGATGATTACTGGTGGTGTGTTGTGCTGATATCCTAAGCTGAGGACCCCCCCCTGTTTTTTCACGTTTTTGGCAAAGTTTTGTGTTTCGCCACTTGCTTGTTTTAACTAGTCTAAAATGGCTGGTGTCTCCTTTACCAGTCAAACCGTGCATGGTAGGAAGTATCAAAGAACTAGTTAAGCAGTCTTGCAGGTTAATAATATCATTTTATATATATATAGTTACTAAATACAGGACATACCTTTTGTCTGGTTTCCTCACTTCTTAATTTAGAAAAGCTGGAAAGCTGGTGGGGAGAAGAGGAGAAATCCGCACGTAGAACCAGCGGACTGATGGCTGACAACAAGTGCTTGTGATTTACAACGGGGTAATTTTCCAGCTGCCATAGTTTGTGTTAGCACAAATGAGAATTGATGGCAGCTTGAGTTAACAGTCTGTGCGGAGAGGAACTGGCACGTGGTGGCTTTGATCTCCTCTGCCACAGGAGCAGCCTCTTCTCCAGCCACCCAGAAGGAGCTGGTGAGCTCTGGCCCTGCAGCTGCCTGGACAACGTGGGAAAGGTGCGCAAGTGTTGGAGCAATCCCTGGAAAGGACTGAGTGGAGCAGAGCCTAGGGTGGCTGGGAGAAAACTTCCTCTTGCTTTCCCTTCATTCCTCCACGTGCTCTTTCTTTCCAGCCCCAACGCTTTGCTCCTCTGCTATGCAGGTCACCCCAAACCCTGTCTGTGTTACGCCACTTCTGTATCGTGCCCTGCTCCACAAAGCACTGGTGGAACAGTGGAAGATGGTAAATATATGCCAAGATGTGATGTGTTGCCAAGCATCAGGATGATGTTGAGCCTATTGGACAAGGACCCAAATGGACTGCATGGTGGTTTGAAGCAGGATTAAAAAACAAAAGTCTGTGCCCCTCTTCTTTGCTAATTGCCAGGGGATATTTGGGGGACTCCACCTAGCCCTGTCTCTGTGAGGATACAGAGGCTAGGGCAGGAACACTGTCCCTGCGGAGCTGGAGTAAGGTGGATGCTGTGGTCATGGTGGTGCCCACCTGTGTGCATGGGGCTGCCTGGCAGCAATGGAGTGGTGATCAGTGGGGTACTAACATAGTGCATGGGGAGAGCAGCACCAAACGTGGGGCGGGCTGAGGCTGTGTATGGTTCCTAGGCTGGGCAGGAACAGTACAGTTACAAGTAAAGTACATTGTTTATAATGTAAATATTCTTTTTTTTTAAGGTTTTCCCCAAAGTTCTTCAGTAGTTCTTATTAGCAAATATGACACATACCAGTCTCCGAAAAGTGGCAGTGAGAGGAGCTAGTGGGAAGAGTACGTAAATATGAATTATTTAAAAAAACAAAAAACAAACAAAAAACTTTAGAAGTTTATTCTCTGGCTGTTTCTTGCCATGGTATCTGACTAACTATCATGTTACCAAAGGAGTGCACAAACCTGCAAGCCTTGCTGTTTGGAGTGTCTTGATAGGTCTGCTTTTTTTTATATTTTATGGAAATAGATACAACTTTGCTATTATCAGTCTGATTCTCTTTTGAATTTTGAATTACTTTTTTTTTTTAACTAATAGTCTGTTTTATGTAAACCTCTTAGAGATTAGGAGTTGATTTCAAAGATCATCCTCTATAAAGTCTCTTGATCATATTTTATGGTTCCTGTAACTCATGGGTGTAATCTCATATCCCTGGGATATTTATGACATGTTCGCCTAATTCCCCATGGTAGCTAATCTCACTTCTCTACCTTAAAAATATTAAAATATCTTTAAAGCAAGACTGGTAAAAAGGCAACTTTTACAGCCAATCTTCAGCTCCAATTGCTCCTGCTGAGGAAGTCATAATGATGAATTTGTGACATAATTTCTGCGGCAACATGCTGGGATTTCATAAATGGGGATGGTGATTATAGAGCAGGATCAGGTGAAGCAGGATTGTGATGGAAAAAGCCTTGATTCAAATGCAAATTGTTCAATAATGGCATAGGGGATACCAGAAATTACTGGCAATTTATTTTATTTGGGTTAAGCTCCTCATTCAGTCTTCTCCGGTCGGAAAGTCACTCTTTTAAGGAAACAAGCAAAAGAAATGGCTAGAAAACAAATCTCTCTCTCTTGAGAGAATGAAATTGTTCTAATTCACTAATAATTAATCTGTTAGTGTAATTGTCATTAATGTTTAGCATTTCTATGACTCATCCTATTGAAGACTCTCCAAGTGCTTCGCAGACCCTAATTGATTCCACCTTCCCTGGAGCAGGATCCCATAATCTACCCCAATTTCTGGAGACAGCGAGAAGCACGGGCTAGGCACAGAGGCTAAATGATTTTCCCAGGGTTGGACCGGGAGCTGGAGTTCAGGTCTACACTTCATAGACCAGCCTCTACCTAGCTGGGCTTCGGCAGCCGGACGGTGAATGCTGGCACCACGAGGTGATGTGATGCTGGTTGCAGCCTTGGAGCAAATCTGGCAGCGTTCTGCTGTCTGGCACGAGGAGAGAAAGCTGGTGCAGCTGCCACCAGCCTCATGGGCACGTGTCAGCAGTGTCACCAGCAGAACTGGCTGCTAGTTGGTTATTCTTTATGACATTAGAAGCAAGCTGGCTTGTTTGGGGTGGCTTTTTTTTTTTTTTTTTTTTTTTTTTTTTCCAAAATAGCTTGGAATTTAAACTGTTTAGCTAAGGATTAAACTAATTGCTTCTGCAAAATGCTGTTCCCACACCATCTAGTGCGCATCTGTTAAGTGGGGAGGGATAACTGAACCAGTTGCCAGATGGTCCCCTGGATTTGAGTGGCCAGGAGCCAAGGAGCTGCCAGTTGGCGGTTTGTGGGGTTCTAGCAAAGAAGTCACGCTACGTGCACATTCCCCTCGGTTACTCCTTTCTGCCTTAATGAAGATACTGTCTAATGCAATAAAGCAGCCATTAGCCTCCTCCCTGCCCTCCCCTCTCCCCAAAAGCAGCCAGTTTTTAAAGTCTGATCTGATCTGACTGGAGCAGGCTTTTCCAGGAGCTTGGGTTCTCTGCACGCTATGTGTGCAAATGCACTTTCTCAAGTACATGAGGTATTCAGCCTCGTGCCCACCAGCTGCCTTTCTGCACTGTAATAGAAAGTTGCTGTCACAATGCAACTGCTGTTTGAAAGTGCTTGCACCTTTATTGTTAACAAATCAGGAGGACTTCATTGTTTACCCTTGGTTAGTCAATGACACCTCCAAAGGACATTAGCATTTTTAAACTCCAGCCCAGGAGCTGCATGTAATGCTTTGTTCAAAAAACATGTCATATTTGCTGTGCTTGAAGGAAGACAGTCATGCACTGGTGGAAGGCAGTGTTATGTCAGCATCTGAAAGGCTGCCTGTAGTAGGTGAACCCCAGCACCCTTGTTTAAAATTCAGAGCCTCTTTCCTGGGGCTGGACCACTGCTTGGGAACCTCAAAGGTGACAACCAGACAATGTGTTTTTTGTGGGACTGCTGCTGGGGCCAGCCATGGTATCCAAAATCTACCCAGGACTTGGGTTTTGTTTGGTTTCTGACAATGCAGAGCTAGACCAGAATGGAGATTGCATGTGATGGGTGCTGGAGTCACTTCCAGGTGTAGGGCTGCTGGCTCCCCAGGAACGCTGGTGCCTGGCTCTTGCTGCTCCCTGGGATGTGGAGTGGTGATGGCCAGCTTGAGCTGTGTTTCCACTCAGTCTTTGTGCTGGCAAGGCTTCCTCTTGTCTAGGAGTCACAGGAATCCAAAGCTGCATGCTGGGATAGGGAGGGACAGAGCTGGGAGCAGACATTTTCTTTTTGGCGGAGTGTTTACTGAGAAATACAAGGTTTATGTGATTTATGTTGAAGTCCACAGTATAAATACTCTGCTGGATTCTCCGTGGTGTGATATGCTGTTACTTTCCTACCTGGGTTGAAGTTGGCGTGCAGTAATGTGCACAAATCTGCCTGGATGAAATACTTGTCAGTAAAAATAATTAATAAAAGCAGTGGGTGTATTTGGGAGGTGACTGTAATCAAATCCAACAGCTCTGGAAAACCAGAGCCTGGAATTTAAGAAGCATTTGGGCAGTGCACTTAGTCACATGGTCTAAAATTTTGGGTAGACCTGTGTGGTGCCAGGAGTTGGACTCAATGATCTTAAGGGTCCCTTCCAACTCGGGATATCCTATGCTTCTGTGATCTAGAGCCTGCAGTGGTCCATAGGGAAGTTCCTACTGAAGTGGGTGGATTTTATAGGTGGGAAGTCCCTCCCTCTGGGGGGCCTGTCTGTGCTGCCCTGCAAGGGGAAGGGGCATGGGCTCTGCCCACAGCTGCCACAATGGGTATGGGGCAGAAAGCACTCAACTTGAGGCAAGTTAGCTAAAAAGGGGCTTTGTTCTTTGAGGAGGTCTGGTGTGGTGCATTACAGAATGTTTTCCCCTCTTACACCAGTAATGTGTCACTGCCTGGCTGGGTGACCCTGCTGGAGTGGGGGCTGCAGGGCACGGGGCTGCAGAGCTCTCCTTGGGGACAGCCACACAGAGGGAACGTGCAGCAGACTGAGTTACAGGCTTTGAGGAGAATTTACAGCTTCAACATTAAAAAGCACTTTGGCAGCAGAAAGTTTGGTTTTTGGTTTGCTGTCAAGAAAGCGGTGGAAATGGACAAGTTCCAACCAAAACCACTTGCTGGTGGGGAAGTCAGCAACAGTTCCCTCTCTTTCCATCTCTAAGTGAGAGAGAATCACAGCATTTCCAAAGCCTTCTCTGCCTAGGACAGACCCAACCATTTGGCTCTGTTGCTAAGCACCCCATTTAACTCCTTCATCGACTGGGAGATAAATTCCTTTTTCCTTAAAGAAGGGGTGTGTGTGTGTGCCCCCAGTGTTGGGCTCACAGCTTACAAACCTACCCAGGGCTGCTGAGAAACTCCTGGTGTGGCAAAGGAGTGGTTGTCTCCTGATGTGGTCTGTGCTAATGGCGAGAGGTTCTTTGGGCTGAGGTCCTGCCCTGGGGAGCTGCCCTGGGCATGAGGAAGTAAAAGAGCCCCTTGCTCTGTGCCTGGGGAGGGATTTTGCCAAGTCAGACCCAGCCTTCAGGAGAGGCAATGCCTGTGTGGATGCTCACCTGGGATGCAGCGTCACTTGGAGAATGTTTATGCTGCTCCCAGCACAAGCAGGGCCAGCACTGAGAGGTGTCTTGCATAGGCAAGAGAAGTAGCTCTGGCCCCTGAAAGCTTTCTTCCAGTCTCTCTAGGCTTGCCATGGAGCACTGGGGTGTGTGGCAAGCCCTGACAGTGCCTCTCACTCAGTGGCTTCCCTGGGCAGGAGCTGCATGGGGTTGAGAATAGCACAGGGCTATATACGGAGATGTTTGTGCTGCGGTTAAAACCCACGTCCTTTTGTTCCTCCAGAGGAGGAACGGGATGTTCCCTGCCAAAGCACCGTCCTCTGGAAGAATGATGCCTGCTGGCACTGCTGCCCTGTCAGAACAGCCCCCGGAGTTGTGGGGCACCTATGCCTTTTCCCACTAAAGCTGGAGCAAAGGGGAAAGTCTTCTATGAAAAACATGCCTGAACGTGTGGGGTTTGGGTAGGGATGTGGGCAAGAGCAGGGGAGGCAGTAGAGGTGTGTGTGGAGGATCTCTAACCGCTTTTCATTCTCACCTGGGGGATGTTCCTGCTTCCTCATCTGCCCCAGCCCCACAAGTGCCATGGAGCTGGCTTATGGATGCAGCCGGTGCTGTGCTGTTCTGGGTGTGACCCTGGACCTCCTGGCAGCTCAGGGCTTGTGCAGGCAATGATGCAGACTGGGGGTGAGGAAACAAATGCCGTGAAAAAGAGGCACTTCTATTGCCGGCAGCGGCTGTTGGGGACATTGTGAATGCTTTGGCACCCTTTTTGCCTGTACTGTCAGTGTATTTTGGGGTGGGGGGTTCCCACAGGAGGGGTAAGCAGCAGAGAGGATAGCAACAGGGGAGGGGCTGGGACCCTCCTGCAGGGAGGGGATGGTTCCAGCTGAGCGTTTCAGACCTCCCAACAAAGAAGGGCGTTGTGTGGGGGAAGATGATTGGGTTATTCTTTTCCTCTGGTAGCTGTGAGTCTCTGGTGGAGGGTTGGAGCTGGCCTGTGGCAGGAGCTGCTGGACCACATCCATTGCTGTGTGGTGGCTCTCTTGGCATCCTTCCTGCCTCACCCTACGCTGCCCTCTTCTTGTGCCTGCTCAGTTTCTCCTGCTCCTGCCTGCAGCTCACACGTGCGACACTGGGCGAGGACAAAATGTGCGTGTGGTGCTGGCAGAAGGAGAAGGTGAATGGAGATTTGAGCTCAGAAAGGAGTTTGGTCTGCTGTGCGCTTGTAGGGATGCAGATAAGGTCTTGGCTGAACTTTCTGAGGAATATAAAGTAGAAAATAGCATGCTGACTGTCAAGAGCTCTGTGCTGCTGCTTGGATGTTCAAAGGGCAGGGCCCAGGGGGTGCCCTAGAAAGAATATTGGATATATCACCAAGTCAATGCACGTGGGCGTGCAAACTCCATTGGTGCAGTCATGCTCTGACCTGCAGGTCCCTGGGAAGGGAGCTGGTGCACCTCTGTCCTTGGGAGGCACTTCTGAGAAATACAGGATGAAAAGTGAAACATGCCTTTATGGTTGTTTTTAAGGATGAATCAAAGAGATAAAGGCAAACTGAGATACTGAGAAGGTGCACATATGGAAGAAGCTCCTTTATTGAAATTACAGGCACACAAATCCAGAAAAGCCTCATGGGTTGGGTCTAAGAAGCTTACCAAAATCAGCACCTAATCAGTGTGATCCCTCCTTGCCCGGGCTACAGGGTAACTGACCTTCAGAAACTCAGGCCTGGGATGAGCATGGCAATCCCTGGCAGCACGCGAGGGGCCCCACTCTGCAGGGATGTGACCTGGGGCAGAAGAGTGAAGGAAATGGTCAAGGGCAAGTGCAAAGCCCAGCCCCTCAGAATCCCAGCTTCCTGAGACAAAGCTGAGCTGTGATGCTCACAAAAGTTTCTTCAGAAGTGATTGATGGTGAAATGTTAGCTTTGGTGTCTGTACCCATCCATTGCATTTTCACCAGGTACAGGGGCTAAGGTTTGCCATAGCACTTCTGCAGGGATCTTCTGTGCAGAATGTGAAAGCCCCATGCAGCTTGGAAATGCCAGCCTGGCTTTTGCAAGCCATCCTGCTGTGCAGAGCTGCATCACTGTCATGCATCCAAGCCATTAACATGCAAGGAAATTTGGGAGATCATCACTCAGAACTCCACATCTTCCACGTAATGGTCTTGATTCCTCCCAGCTCATTTGGAATCTGTTTGGGGGTCAGATGAGAAATAGAGCAGGATCAGAGTTAGCCTGGGGGAAGCTCCCACTTACGTGCGTTTCTCTCTTTCCAAAAAGAAGACTCCAGCATATGCAAGCGTAGCAGAAAGTGGTCTGGGCAAAGAATGCGCCCTCAAAGCAATTCCAGTTCTGTCTTGGGGATGCGCCTTGCGTTTTGCATACACTGAACTTGGTCCAACATGCTCTGCATGTTCGAATATGGCTTCATGAGCACGTTCAAATGAGAGACTAGTATTAGTAGGCACTCTCGCTTCAATTTATGCTAAAAGCCAACAGATGGGGGAAGTAAAATGCCAGGAAACCAGGCCCCCGATCAGGTGGTGTTAGCTGTGCTCATACTGTATTTAGACAATAGGCTGTATTGCGTATTTGGAGACTGATCTTGTGAAAATGAAACCCTGCTGGTGCTAACCCACAGAGGCTTTGCACGCTGGGAAAACGGCCAAATTCCTCTGGAAAATGGTGAATCTCCAGCTGGGGGAATTAATGAAAATTCACTTTTGCCAAAAAGCAGAATTTCATCTTTTTGCATGACAGAGTGGCTCTTGCTGCTGGAGATTCCCCCTCTGCTGCCACCCCATCTCATGCACACATGGCAGACAAATACCCAAAACTGCTGCAGGGAAGAAGAGTAATATGTTCCTTGTATCTGCTAAGGCAAGGAGTCAGGGGTTTGGGCTGCAGCAGGAACGTGTGGGCTTCATGCCTGGAAATCCTTCTGAGATGTTAGGAGTCACCAAGGATGGGATTGCCCAGGGCATTTCTGGCACTGGAGGGCTTGAGGACAGCATGGTAAATGTGTTTGCAGGGATCCAGACTTATACGATCTTGAGGTGGGGGAACAGACCAGGGAATCTCTCTTCTTGCTCCATTCCCTGTAATTTTTGAGATGGCTGGAGGAGATGGCTGGCTGCGTAGCTCTCCTGCTCCCAGCGCTGGCCTCATCCCTGAGTTCCTTTGTTTCTGGAGAGCTTTGTAGTGGCTTGGCTGTTTAGTGGTTGGATCTGGCTTGTTTTTGACCCTTCTGCAACCCTTTCTCTCCAGCCAATGCAAGACTAAGCTTTTGCTCTTTATACCAGCTGTGTTAAATGAGCTTCCAAAAAATCCCCTGCTCCATCCTATCTGCTTGCTCAGGCTGACTCCAACGAGACCAAATTTTCAAGGACCACATGCATGAGGCAGGATCTCTAGAGAGAAACAACTCATCCATGGTTAAGACTTTCAGGAAATTTTGACCTAAATAACTTTCCCAGGCTATTTTTCTCAAGTTTTCTTCTCTAATTTCCAGCATGCGGTTCCTGAAGTGGGTGTGCATTTCCGTCGCGTTATGTGGGGAAAGGAGAGGAGCTGAGCTAGATTGCAGGACACTCAAATCTCTCATAGATTGCTGATGACACAGGCAAGATAGCCAAGCAACTCATACAGACACCAATCCTGACACGGTTTTGGCTTTTGAAATGCAGTATGAACACTTGAAGGATTTAGCTCTTAGCAGAGCTTGTTTACCTCCTTCTAAGTAGAAACCTGATCAGTGTTCTTGTAAAGCCTCATGTTATCTTCAGCAGCTTGTGGTGAATTTTGTCTTGTTGATCTCTCTTAGTCAAACTGTCTGATAAACACAACTGGAATGTGAAGCCAGTTTTATCTTCAAATACAGTAGTTACATGAGGAAGGGAGAATCTAGCAATGTGCTGCTCTACCCATGTCTTGCTGCCCTGCTGAAGGAGAGCAGGCAGGAGAACGATCTGGAGGATGGGGCACAGCTGTGTTGGAGAAGAGCACAGTTCTTCCTCTTAAAATCCAACCTTTGTCTTTTGTACTGGATTTATTTATTTATTTATTTTTTAATAATGGGAAAAGAGGGGTAATTCTGATTTGTATTGTGAATGGGTCGGGGGAGTCCTGGGATTATTCCTTCTATGTCTGTCTTAAAGGACTTGCAATGGGTTGCATCTGGGGGAAATCTGCCTAATAAAAAGACAATATCTGGGCCTAAAGTTTCAACCTCCTTGAACTATATTGTGTGCTCCCTGATGAATAACCTGCAGAAGGGTTTCTGTCTGTAGGGGAAGGCGCAAGGCAGTGCAGTTGTAGCCAGGGATGAGTGAGGGTCTTGCTTCTAGCTTGGTAGGTAGCAACAGCTCACCTGCATGCCTCCAGCAGGTGAGTTTGCCTGGTCTGGGGGACTTGGGGCAGATGGAAGGGTTTGGGGAGCCTGGTGGCAGTGGCCCATAGAGGCACCAAGAGCTGTTGCAATGCTGGTGGGTGGCCAGGTGGGAATCTCCCCTTACTTCTTCCTTTGCATGGGAGGTGTGCTCCCGTGGGGACCTTTGACACCTTATACCAGGGCTTCCTTGCAGGTCCCTGGCCACTGTGGGCTCTGCTGTGACTGTTGGGCTCCTGGGGCAAGCACCCTGCCTGCAGCTGTGCTGCTGGTTTTGGGAACTGCCGCAGCGCCTTTAACAAATAGCGGTTGTGGGGAGAAATGAGAACATCTTTAACCACCCCAGAGAGATTTGGGTCGTGCTTATGACTTAGATGTTTACTTGATGAACAGTGAATTGACGCAGTCCCCCCTGCCCCTTTCCAGCCCTTGGGAACCACTTGTGAAATGAATAGCAATTGTTCTCTGCTCAATTAGTCATCCATAAGTGAATGCCTCGTGGTGGCCGTCCCTAGAAAGGCGTGCAATTGATGCATTTCACCAATGGCTACACCAGAAGGATCTCTCTTTGCATGGCAAAGTACAGGGAAAAGACACAATGGCTGCTAAGTTGTCCTCGGCCTCTCGAGAGGAAGCGTGCTGCAGTTGTTGTATGGGGTGCCACTGAACCAAGCGCAGTGCTCTTGAAACATATTGAGCTTATTAGAAGTGCATGTTGACTCTGGGACTTTGGTCTGACTGCGTGGCAAAACAGTTAGGCCAACGAATATGTGATAATGTTTTTTATAAATGTGATAATTAGATAAAAGAAGGGGGAGTTGGAGTTTAGACTCGAAGACACTAATTAAATTCACATTGACAAATCAACATATTGGTCTCATATGGATTAAAGCAGCCCTGAAATGATTCTTTTGTTTAGATTACACTAATTAAATTCACACATTTTGCCAATCCACAACAGTTACCTTAAAGCACAGACAGCTGAAGCTAAAGCTCTGAGATGCATTTCAGTGAGTGTGCTGAAGTTGGAGCATTTTTTGCAGAGCTAATATCTGAGAATCTTAAGAAATTTGGGGGCTAATAGTTCGTGGAAAATTTTATACCCTCACAACCAAATGCTGTCAGAATGATGCATGCTTTTACTTAAACGCTGAGTGCTTAACTGCAGTTTTAAATTATGCTCACTGATGAGGTAATAAAGTATTTCAGTAAATATGTCTCAGAGGAGAACTTGGAAAGGAAAAAACACACATATTCCCAGTAGCCAGTTTGTTCAGGTCAGTATTTAAAAACCATAGGTCACACGTCAGAGAATTATGGCCTGCTGCTGGCAATATTTTTGGAAGTTAGGACTTCATAAATATATCAGCTACTCAAAGCAGGGCTGCCCCACAGCAGTTTCTGAGCAAAAGCCAAGGGATATGAGCTTAAAAAACAACCAACCAACCAACGAACCAAAAAAATATATATATTTCTACAATAGTCAGTTTCTTTCATGTTAAGGCTTAGAAGACTGCTTTTTGGGTGCTGAGCACAGCCCTGGTACCTGAGCAGTGGCTGCAGGCTGTCCTGTACAGGCAAGGTGGGTGGATGCCTTGAAGGCTCTTGTAGAGTTGCAGGCTGGTCTGAGGGCACAGAGCATCCTTCCCTGTAACACCGCTGCCTTTCCCTCCTCCTGCACCTGAAGGGGACCCTGACCACGGCCTGGGCTGAAGGCTTTTCCCCATCAGCACTGCAGGGCTGTGTTTGGCACTGCAGTCTGGACAAACCACGTCTCCCATCCTTAAGGACAAAATCTCAGTGCAAGCAAGCAGTGCTGCCTTTCCTCCAAGGTGTGAGGCCCCCGCAATAATCCCGAGTCACCACCATCTAGTCATTAGCAAATATTCTATTTTCTGTCAGTAAACACAATTTAAGCACTTAGCAGCTAAGCTTCTTAAGATTCATAGCTGATGAGGGAGCAATTAGGACAGGATTTTAATGAATACACACGAACTGGGGGGCTCCCGCGGGGGGAATGGCGAGGTTCGCGAGCTCGGTCTAGAAAAGAGTTCAGACACACAGCAGTAAAACACACTTTAACAGGAACTCTTTACTTTGGGGCTAATTATACTAATCTTTGCTGTGTTATCTGTTTAAACTCTGGCTGTCAAGCAGGCAGCTGGCCCAGCTTCTGCCCGTGGCTGCCCCTGCAGCCACCCGGAGTGGGGAGAGGGGGGTTGCACAGCAGTTGGTGTGTGCTCTTGCAGCAACTTCCAGTAGTCAAGGAAATAGGGTGAGACTTTTTCTGTCTGTGTTCCTCCCAGAAGGTTTGATAATCACAGGGTTCGATGACTTATGTACAGAGACTCGGGCTTTATTTCACTACGGGCTGCACTTCAGCTGTTTCCAGCTGCAAGTGATGGTGAGACTGCAGGGCAGTGGGAAACCAAAGGCAAAGGGCCCTGCGTGGGGCAGGGGAGGGTGGCGATGCTTTTCATTAATAGGTTTTCATCTTTTTTTTTTTTTTTTTTTTAAAAAAAAAAGCACCAAGATTCAGACTGGATGTAGAGTGCTTTAGAAATGCAAATTTCATTAGTTTCTCTCTGCTGTCAGTGCAGGTGAATTGCATATCACACAAGTGATGCAGGCACATAGGGTGAAGGAGCATGTTGGTGGATAAAACCAGCACCTCTGGGTCTCTTCCTTCCCAGCTCTGCTTTGAGCAGCTGTGGGGGCAGCTGGATGAGGGCTTGTGCCTAGGGGTGGTGCTGTGCCCCAAGTCCTCCTACCACAATGTGGGTTACTCGTGGGGAAGGACAGGGGATGGCATGGTGGCTTTCCATGTAGTGACCAGCTCCAGGGCCCATTGCAGTGCAACAGGTAGCAGCTGTAGGTTCTTGTCAACTTCAAAGACCTTTACAGATGTTAATTAACTAATCCTGCCTAATATGATCTGTTTGTCAGTGACTTACACTTGCTCATCCACAGCCACACTGGGGAGTGGGTTGGCTGTTGCTGTGTGGGTAAGGTAAGGGGTGATCCTGGGGACTGTCTGATAGCACTCCTTGTGGATTTATTTTTTTTATTTTTGGAAAAAGATATGCATTAATTGCAATAGAGGGCTTCTGGGATGCTCTGTCTGGCAGGGTGCCAGACAGGGAGGTGGCATTGGGTACCCAGGTGGTACTCTGCAGGGCACTGTCCTCATGGCACTTGTGTCTCTGGGGTGGGCAAAAGCTCCTGTTGGAGCACCTAAAGCTCCTTAAAGCCCCTGGCTTTGTCTGGGCATACTGTGGGGGTTGCTGCAGCTAAAGCTGCAGTTCTTGTTCAGCTCTGCTGGTGACAGTGTTGTCTGAGCAAAAAGCTGCGGCCCCTCTCAGTGCTGCGGTTGTGTCCCTGGGACAGCCTGGCTGGGGACAGACGGACAGCGTGGGCCAGGGGGGTGGGAGAGGAGGTGGGGTTGGAATGGGGGAAAACAGGTGAGGAGGAGGGAAGATGTGCAGGAAGATGAGACAAAATTCAGCTTAAGGCTCAGACACTAGGTTTGCCGAATTGAGCCAAAGTTCAGACCAATACTGCTGTGACCAGCCTCAAAATGTCCCGTGTACTGGAAAGCATTCAGGTACTCAATCTACATGCAGGGAAGTCCCTGAGGTGCTGGGCTGCTTCAGACCTCTGATGGCAGGGATTTTTGTGGCATTGCACCAAACAGCCATACCAAGATGCTGTACATGGAAGCAAGAGGTGGCAGTTGGTCATGAGCCACCCAAGCGCTGGAGGGCAAGAATACATTCTTTCATCTGTTAGCTCACAGCAGGCATGTAGCACTGTCCAAAACAAGATATTTGCGCAAGTTTGTCTTTCCCATGCCTTGCCATACCCAGGCACCTCAGCTGTGTAATTCCACTCTGCAGGATCTATCAGACACAGCATCCCCAGCCTGCTGCTGGCGGTGAGCTCTGCCTTTGGCCTGCTGTGAGCAGCCACCTGGCTCATAAGGTGTGTCAGAATGGTGCACTGTGAATGGAAACTTTGGGAAGTGATTAGTTAATGAATTAAATAATTGCATGTTGCCCTTCTCTCTTCACATAAGCATAATGAGTACACAATTCAGGTAATAAGCAGAAACCAAGGGCCCATAGTACCTGATGCTGGGCTGAGAGAACAGAGGAGCTCTTGGGGCTTGGTGTGACCCCAACCTGATTCAGATCATGAATGTCAGCTGGTGCTTCCAGTCCTTGGGCTGCTCTTAGCTGTCACCTGCCCTCTCCCTTGGCAAATGTCCCCTTCTGCTGATTATTCCTGGAATTTAGATGTAATATGGCTCTGAATATAAGTTTTCCCAGCCTGAAGGAGGCTGACAGGTATCTCAGTTGTCTTTTGGGGGGTGTAGCCGTTCTTTCGTGGCCTTCTTGCAGGCTTCAATCCTAAAGCTGTCCCTTCTCTTTTTTCAGAGGAAGCTTTCCTCCAAAAAGAGACCATCATAATAATTTGCTTAAGACTCAGATTCACAGCAGCAAGTAAGATATAATTGCACCCTTTGATCTTCAAAGATCTCATCCAGTGTCTGCTGAAGTCAGTGAAAGCCACTCTGCTCGACTTCAATGAATGTTTATGATACACAACTCTGAAATATCCTTCTATTTTATCTATATATGTCTGATGCCTCTCTGCTGAAAATAAACTTCAGTGTTTAAGTTTGGGCATTTTAACATAATTTTATGTGGCATGAAAGTGTTTCATATTTGAACATGAAAGGAGTAAAATTTGTTTGCCTAAAAAAAAACAACTGCTACTAAAGAAGTGTGTGGCATCAAGCCCAGATCACCTAATAGGAGTTTGTGCAACACTTGTAGCTGCATCAGCATTGCAGAAACAAGTGCTCCGTTGCTAACGAGCTGCCTGCCAAGCAGTGATGCTGCCATCTGAAAACCTTCCTGGTCCTTGGCATCTGCCTGTAAAAGAGATGTATGATATACAAGCCCAGAAAACTATTTTAATTATGCCAGATTAATTTTGCATATAGTCCAGTGTTTTGGCCTACTGTAAAACCAGATCTATCGATGTAAATGCACTAAATAATTATGAGATCTACCTCTGTGGGTGGGTTTACTGTTTTCTATCCTCAGCAGCAAATGTTACGAACTAGTCCGGAGGGGAAGGTTTTAACAGCATGAGGAATTTGTAATAGAAATCAAATATTAGTACAAGCAAGATGATATCTTGGCCAAATGAGACTTGATTACATTATTAATCTTGATAGTTATACATGATTTTGTGTGCATGTGATTTGAATACTGGATTAAAAAGCCAGGAGATAAGCCACTAGAATGATTTGGTTTATTGGAAAATCCCAATGAAAAGGTGCATTTAGTACTGATCAAAACTTCCATAGACTCTGGGTAAGGTTACAGGATTTTGTCCTACCTGGATACTGAAGGGGGTCCTTCCCTGCAGAAATCCCATACCAGAGACCCATTGTAGAGGTCACACGCAGCAAAGCATCTTGGCACGTGCTCAGGCATCCTGGTCACCAAGGAAGAACAGAGCCTCTTGTTGCTGCTGAGCGCGTGATCGTGCTTTGATGAACAGGAATGGTTTTAATGACACACTAATGATTGCCAGCATTACAGCGTCAGCATGTTTGCTTCAAATGTGTCACCACGTAATGGTACATACCCTCTTGTGAGCAGCCATCACTGTGCCACCTCGTTTTCTATTTTTCCATTCTAACTTGTCTCACCCTATTTTTCTGTTATTGCTTTGCACAGCTTTGAACACCCCTCTGCATTCTGTGGTGCTTGGGGTCAGGGGAGCATCTGCTTGACCTGATGTGTTAAGAATCCAGTAAGCTGGACCCCAGACATCTCAAAGACCAAATATCTTGCACTTGGTTGATGGTTTTTGACATCTGATAGCTTGCTTTTTCTATCCATCCTTTTAATTTCCTATTTTTTATATGGACTAGTTTAATAGGGGGGAAGTCTGTGTTTAGTTTTTCTATGTTCACTTTTCAATGGGATTACTGTAGCTCTCCTACCTCCTTTTTGAAGGCTGATTGTGGACTCTGTAGTTCAGTGAAGCAGAGCGCTGCAAGAAAAGGTAACTTCTGTTTAAAAAAAAATAACAAAACCCACTGAAACCTCACTTTGCAGACTGATTTTCATTGCAGCAGCACAGTTATTACTCTGAGTCCCTTAGAGTCTGTTAGGAATGTACTATGAATGGAGAAAAAGCCCCCAGAGAGTCTTTGAAAAGGTAAACACATGCCTGTGTTCAGCGCGTGTGAGGAAAATACGGTAGAGCACAATCTGCAGTTAAAATAAGTATTACCAGCTCCTCAAAGAGACTGAGGATTTAGACCATGTAGAAGGAATAGGGAGTCTTAGTCATTATCACCCCCTTTGAATTTATCTTCTTAGGCACCTGCTAACTGTTCATTTTGGGATAGTGACAGGATGAGCATACCTGTGTCCCTTCATGGCATGTAATGCAGCAGCACTTCTGAGAGCGGAGCCTAAGGCTCTCCATAGAGAGGCCAAAATTACGCACTGCAAGCTATTATTTTCATTTGTTTTAAATGCATGATAATCACTCCATTCACTCCCCTCCTCCCCCCTTAAAAACTAAGCCCATGTTGCTGCATCCCACAGAGATGCTGGTCCTCTGACAGCTCCTGCTCACAAGGTGACAGGTGTTGCACGGGTGATTTCCCCACCACAAGGATTTAGGCTTACAGTTGCCACCACATGTGCAAGGCTTTCTTGCGTTAGGAGCAACCTTAGGAGCCAGACAGAGCTGCTGAGACAGATGCTGCTGTGGAGAATGTGCCTGTTGGTGGCAGTGGTATTGCATGTCAGGATTGGGCCAAGACACAGAAACCTAAAGCTGTATCATGACCAAAGAGCATGGCTGCCACCAGGAATGTTTTGGAGCTCCTGCCATGAAAGATTACATTACATACAGCCGGGATAAACTGGACACAGCTTGGTTTTAATGGTGCAACAGTGACAACCAGTGGCCAGCTGGGCTAATCCAAGATGAGTGCCATCTCTGCTGGCCAGGCTGAGCACCCTGGGGTGGCACGGGCAGGGCTCTGTCCCAGCGGTGGGAGATGGGGGCTGGCCAGCACCTCCCACAAGTGGCAGCCTCCCATGTTTTCTGCGGCAGGGTTGGGTGTCTGGTACCAGGAACCTGGCAGCTGTAACACTGAGTGTAAATGGCTAGAGCGTGGGCAGGGGAAGGGTTTGGGATTAAGCCTCTGATGGCATGGTTCTGCTAGTCTGCAAAACCTTTACTTTATTGCATCCCTGCATGCTGCAAGTGCATGTGACTTCAAGTGCAACAGAAATGGCACGTGCTTAAAGACTTGCTTTGTGCCTCCAGGAGGGAGGAAAGCAACAAATGTCCATTCCCCAGAGGTCTGCATGTCACCCAGCAGCTCTGCTGGGACGCTGGGAGATTTGCATCCCACAGGTGTATGGGTTGTCCTGAGCAACCTGGCCACCAGAGCCTTTGCAATGGGACATCCCAGAGCAAAGGAAGTGTCTTTAGAAGATATTTTGACTTGAACTTGAATAGCATTGTCCCCTTATCTGTTGGAACAAGACTATTTTGAGCAGGGGCAAAGCAGTCACATCCTGCCTGCCCTGTGCCTCAGAGCAGTTCCCTCCTTGCAGCCTCAGCTCACTGTTTGCTCATTTTGGTTTTTCCCTCCCACCCCAAAGAAGTCATTCAAGTTATCGAGTACTTGTCTGGCTCTTTGTGTGTGGGGCCCCGTGCCATCAGAAATGCTTTTATCCTAATAAAAGCAGAAATCCCAGTGCCTGCCTCCACCTAGGCTCTGTTGCATCTTGCTTGCAGGATCCTGGTGGACTCGGCACGGTGTTCAGCATGTGGTTTTACCGTAGCCTGTCCCCACTTAGAGAAGTCAGGAGCTGTGTGGGAGCTGATGAGCTTGAGGTCCTTGTGCTCTGCATTTGCCATCTGTTTTGGTCAGGTCTCGGTCCCTTCCTGGGGCCACTGCAGGGTGTGCACATGGAGTGGGCAGCCTGGGCTTCTCCCCTGTGTGTTTGGCAGTGCAAAGGCTGGTCTCCTTGCTGCTCATGGATCAAGAGTCTATACAGATATAACCAGATATGTACAGGAAAATGCGTTTTCCTAAGCAAGGACTTGAACAACTCAATAGAGCTAAGGTCTGGACTGATCTTGAGAATGTGGGAATAAGGTGAGCTACTTGCAGACTGACACAGCCCAAGGATTTTGACCTATCTTGCGCTCTGTGGGCATCTGCAATGCCTCTGAGATGCAAGAAAACAGCTTTGGGCCATTCAGCGAGCAAATTCTGCTGGAATCCAAGGCTCTGGAGCTGTGTGCATGGGGAAAACCCTCGGGTCTTGGCACAACGTGAACATATTATGCATCCTAATTTAGGGTGAATTGATCATAAAGGCATCAGAGCACCCAAACACTGAGCTGCATCAGGGGTTTAGCTCCAAGCTGTTCAGCATCCTGCTCCTCAGCTGGGAGGGAATGCAGAGCACAGTGGCAGCGCGGGTGCACGCAGAGCCACCGGCACGGCAGCGCATCCCGTGGTGCCAGGCATCGCGGCGCAGGCTTGGGTTACGCTCTGCTCCACTGCTGAGCCCTGTTTCTCTGCCCAGATTGGGCTAAAAGTAAAAAGTAAAACAGGAGGTGAAAACCCTTACTTCTGTTTGTTAATCTTTCTTCTTTCTCCTTTCTTTCTTTTTTTTTTTTTTTTTTTTTTTTTTTTTTTTTTTTTTTTTTTTTATTAGCAGGGCTCCTTTTTTCTCTCTCTTTTGCCTCAATAGAAAGAAAAAAAGTTTTGTCAGCACTCCTGTTTCTTTTGTTGTTTTCTTTTTCTCAGAAGTCTTTTCTGCTTTTATCCTAATCCCAGGCATGCATGAGGGAACAGTTGTGCTCTGTTGTTTGTCTGTTCTGCTAGTTTTGAACCAGTAGGGCTCCCGCTTTGTTCTCTTTATTTTCTGAACACAGAAAGGTAAAAGAGTAGGAATAGTGATTGAAACTCTTAAGAAGAGAAACCTTCGATATTTATTTAGATTTAATTCATTTTTTGCTGTGTTGGTAATAATTAAGGCATGATGACAAATAAAAAAATAAAAGAGGAAAAAAGAAAAGGGAAAAGGAAAGGAAAGATACCTCTTCTCACCCCTCCGAGATCAGAGTTTTTTTGCCCCGGACGTTTTAAACTCATACCCCTCAAGACCCTGTATTTTTAACCACATTGCTCAGTTTATTCACTCTCTGAAACCAGACAACAATTTAACTTATATCATTATTTTTTTTTCCAGCATGCAGAATCATTCCTTTGTAGAGGTGGTTTGGGGATTCAAACACGTACTTGGAAAGCATCGTTAGGCTGTTTTACCTGATGTGATGTCAGCCTGACTTTCAGCTCAGATCTAGGTTTTTAACCTTATATTTATGGCCTTAAATCCACTCTCACGCTTTCCAGCTATTTGGGGTGGGTGCTGCAGAGCTCTTAGTGGGAGCTTGTGTGGATTTTCTTATTTTGCAGTATTTCTTTACTATCTTGGCATACCAGATGATAAATGGCCCAAAACATTTTAACAAATTAAACTAAAAGTAAGCACCAATCCATCTGTTTCTGTTTCATCCCTGCAAAACAAACCTTTTATGATTTTGGTATCCAACATGTGCTTGTTCTCTGTTGCCATGGAGATGCTGTAGGCCTGAAATTTTTTCACAGGCTCTTACGATGAAGTTTTTGAAAACTGTTTTGATTAATTTTTCCTCCACTTCAACTTCTCCCTCACTTAAACTGTTTTCCCTTTTGTTTCACACTTGATTTATGGCAGGTCGCTGTCATTTAAATAGATGCGCGTTTTGAAATTCCTTCTTTCTGTTCTAATGCAAAGAAAAAAATAACCCATGCAAGTCATGCTGAAAGACTTGGTTATTGTTGCTTGTTGGATTTCTGCTCTCTGTGGTTGTCGGGCCTAATTCAAAGTAATTCAGGCTACTCAGTGGGGGCAGTGCATAGCTCCACAGGAAATTATGATAGCAAAAGTCTTCCTGTAGAGCTCTACACTTGGCACTACAAAGTGCCTCAGGCTGCAGTTACCTGAATAGGGTTGAATTAGACCAGACAACCGCATCATCCCACTTCTTAATCTATTAGAGCGATATACAAGTGGCAATTGTTGATTGCAAAAATGGGATTAAGAGGCTCTTCAAGTGAATTGATTTTCTTGTGAGAACAAAAAGAGGAAAGAGAAGGCTCGTTTGAATCACACAGCCAGAAAGTTTCGTGAATGGGTTCCACTCCAAATGTTAGAATTAAAGCAATCAGTGTTTCCCCATGGAGTGCGCAGGTGAGAGGAATAAACTACTGAAAAATAGAAAATGATGTCTAAAACTTAGTTTGTGGTGCTCTGGCCAAGCGCTGGCTCCCCCCCTCCCCTCTCTCCCTCCTCCCAGCAGCAACAACAAATCCTTCTTTCAGCCAAAGACTTTGCTGCTGTTCAGCAGCCTCTGCTTATCAGTCTAATCTTTATTTTTACCAACACTTTTCACTTCTTTTGCTTTAACTTGAGGAAGCAAAGGGGAGGAAAACTGCTTCGACTCCCGTTTTTCCCTGAACCTTCCCATCTATTCACCCTCCCTAGCCCCAACCAAAGCACCCCAATGTCCTCGTTGGAGCAGGTCTCACCATCTGCTTTGGGCTGGAAGCTGAGGTGCCCCATGTGCATGCTGCCATCCCCAGGTCGAAGTTTCACTGGGAAGGTAGGGGCTGAGGCGTCCCAGGCGAGGCACCTTGCTGGATACTGTGAGAGCAGTGCCAGCTGTCAGCAGCTCCCTGGGCATGGGGGACAGAGGTGACACTGGTCAGAGTGGGTGGCGAGGAGCGTGGTGTGGGGACGAGCCGCTGCCTGGATGGGAGGAGGTGGCAAGGGCAAGAGACCCACCCTCCCACTGCATTTGGAGGGGTGGAAGTGAATTTGAAGCAAAACGACCATCCCAGTGCTTTACTTGAGGATTCTTGATGAAACTTTTCTTTTGGGTAGGCAGGGGTAGGAAAGGGCTGGGTGACTTTGGCACCACAGATGCTTTTTATAGCCAATGCACCTGATGTGTGTATTTACAAGTGCAGTGACTCCAATTAAATCAAGATGACAAAATGTGCCTCCTGTAGAAGTCTGCATCTGTGCTTCCGCTATGGCTCTGACAGCAGCAACTGCCCTATGTCCCTCCCCTGCACACTGCAGTCCTGTTTGCCTCTCTTTCAGATGTAACAGTTTCACAGGCTGTAATTTCTGAAGATCCGGTTCTCTCTTCATCTCTGCCCCCTCCCAGGGAAGGACTTTTCCAAAATCTAAGCAGCAGGATGCCAGGAGCACTGGGCAGGTGTCTGCATCCACAAGGAGCAAGTGGGTGCAAATTCCCTCTTTGCAATAACATTACTTCTATAACTGCTATTAATTGCTCCATATTTAATTACCTAAGATTGCATCAGGTCTGTGTTTGCACACGCTATCAATTATGTCATAATAAATGAATTTCCTTTTCAAGATCCCCCCTAGCCGATGGCTGGGCTTCTGTTCCTCCTTGACTGTTCTGACTTTGAACAGGTTTATTCAGCTGTTGTCTGCTAAGCCCTACAGAAAAGAACAATAGCTTCTGATCTGCCTTTTATGGGTTATTGGGAACTGGTGGTCCGCACTACAGCTTTGGTCAGTGATTAACCAGAGTGAAAACAAACTACACAAGGCTAAGTTGATGTTGGAGGAGGAATGAACCCACTTCATTAAGGCTTTAAGAGGAAACCTTTTCTTCTTCAATGCTTGTTCACAACTTTTCAGGTCTCTATTTAATCACGTAATTCTCTCTAAGTAGGAAGAGAAGCTTGCCTCACAGCGAGAGGTCTTTTGCCACATGACAACTTAGAAAGATAAATTATATATAAATATCTTCATGGTTTTGTGGAGAAGAAGCCAAATTCAGTTTTGCTGTGTGAAGCTAATTTACTAGTTTCTTAGGTGCTGTGTGCTTTGCAACATCCCGTTGTGGCAGGGCAAATCTTTGCTATTACTGCATTCACTTTTGGTGGGTGTGTGTGAAAATCATATCGGGGCAGAGCTGGACAGGGAAGGCTGACAGGGAAGGGCAGAAGAAGAGGCAGTGATAACAGCATCCCTCCCGTGCAATGCCATGATGGAGGTGCCCATTAGGATGGGATAAGCCTAATGGATGAGGTAATGGAAGGGAAACCCATCTGTTAGGTAGGGTTTATCCCATCGCCTAGGGAAATTGCACCTCCCTGTGCCCTGGGTGTGCCTCTGTGGTTGGCACTCTGGTTGCCCAAGGGAGCTGGGTGCTGGAACAAAAGGCAGGAGATTTGGGATGGGTAAATTTGGTGCTGATGGCCCCTAGTTGTCAGTGTGCACGGTGTGCGGGGCCCAGCCCTCATGCTGTGCTGAGCAATTGCCCAAAGCGCATCACATCAGGGCAGCCCATGTGCTTTTGTTTAGCGTAATTTATTATTTTTTTAGCGTGGCAGTTAATTATGGTTTGGGGAGCATATGACTTGGACTCAAAGCTCAGAGGTGATAAATCAATCCCCTGACTCCTCTGGGGCCATACGGCAGCAGCAAAGCTTGTTGTTCCCGCAGCCCCCCGCTGTCAGTGTGAGCCCCAACAAGCAGCCGGTGCTGGGATGGGGTTGGGTTGCTGCTGGGTGGTCATGGGTCTCCTGGTGCTCTAACTGAACCCTCAGAGGTCTCTGTGGGGATGTGTAGGAGATGTCACAGAGCAGAGGTGATGCTACCTCTGGGCACCTTGCGCGGGTAGGGCAGCCTGCTTTTGCTGTGGTTTGCTGACACCCCAAAACTCCACACTCAACACCCCAAATTCAGTGTAAAGCCTGGATTGGAGTGGTCAAAATCCCCAGCTGCAGCTGTAAGGAGAACAGGGAGCACCCTGGTGTAAGGGGTACAGAGGGGTAAGCCTGGAGCATGGGACAAAAGTGCTGGCCTGGCTGGATGACATCTGAGGTGGAATTTCTGGTCCCTTCCTGGGGAATCAGTAGCTGCAGCTACACAGGTGGGGAGATACAGGGACAAAGCAGGCAACACATCTGTGAAGGAGACCTACCACTTCCCATAAAGTCAAGAAAAGTAATAGGTGACAGCTTCTTCCTTAGACGTAACGGAGATGGCACAATCTTTTCTCCAGCTATGCATCGCAAAGCAGCACCTTGCGCAAAGCTGTCATTTTGTTTTCTCCAGGTGTTCTGTAAACTGATTAATTTTAGCTACAGAAATGTTTAAATACTTCATTAGCTGAATTCTTTGAACACGAATTAGAGGAACTTGTTGAAATAATGCAATGAAGCATTTTTGGTAGGAGTGGAGGGCAGGGGGAAGGAAAGCTGCAGCGTGCTGGGGAGCAGCATTGCTGTGCTGCAGGTGAGGATTGAGCCCAGTACAGGGTTTGGGTATTAAATGACAGTACTAAGCCATCTCAATTAATAATTAAAATATATGTTTAAATAATGCATCAAGGGAAATTGCTTAAATTGCAAACTTGAGATTTTGGGGTAAGTTCACATTCAGACTCAGGCTTCAAATGTGGGAAGAATTTAGGTATCTAACGTAGTGACATGAAACAGGGATTTCAAAAGCTTCAGCTTTCGTCTTGAAATGATGAAAAGAGTGGTAGGAAAAGAGACTGCCGAGCTCCTCAGAGTGTTTGTGAACAAAATAGCACCTTTTGGAGAAACAAAGGCAAGCCTTCAGAGTCTATCAAGCAGTTTATGCCCAGACTGCTGCAAAAATTGGGCAGCAAAAAGCGTGAGAGATCCTTTAGATGATTCCTCAAGAGGGAAGGCTAAACTACAGCCTGAACAGAGAGAACAGAAAGGCAGATGTGCCTTGGAAAAGGGGATTATCAGACTAGTGTCCACTTAGGAGTTTGCAGATGAATGAGGAGAAGGAACTGAAGCTGGGTGAGACTTGCCACGATGTTCCATATCTGGCTCAGAGCTCTCCTTGCAGGCAGCTCAGGGCTCGCAGTGTTGTCCGGGGATGTGCCATGGAACTGGGGCCATAAGGGAGATGTGGCACTGATGCTTGCTGGTGACTGGCGTGAGGCAGTGCAGCAGGACAGTGTGCTACAGAGAGCGGGGAAGAAGGCCCATCCAAGCTGGCCTTGTTGCAGTGTGATTGCATCTCTTTTGCCAGCTGGTGCCACTTTGCCCCTGCTGGGCTGTTTCTGTCCCCACTCAGGGCTTCCCACAGGCTGGGAAGGGCCTGTTTGTGCACGGGAAGCTTTTTCAGATAAAAGTTTGGAGGCCAGGAGAAGCCACCAAACTCTTCATTGCTGCCTGTGCAATTCTGCTTCTTAGCAGAAAACCCTTCCCTGCTGCCTGGGCTGAATGACAGCTCACCAAAGACTTGCCGCTGCTGCTGGATGCACAAGCTGATAACTGCAGATCTTTATTTTTCAGCACGGTGCTGCTCATCAAGGGATGCAGAGCATTGCTTCTGGGCAGGGCGCTGGTGCACAGTGCCACTGTCCCAGGGAAGGGGATACTGCCAGCAGGGCAGCTCCTTCACTGCTGGGTGTTTGCAGGGGGGTGAAACCACCTCCCGCTGCCCATCCTCAAATCCTCCTCTCCCCAGGTCCCATGGGGATGGGGCCGTGTACATCCTAACTAATTGTCCCCATTGTTTTGCTCTCTCGGCCTTAGGGCTTGGCCGCGCTGACGTCTGCCTGGTTCGACTCCAAACATAAAAAATCTCCCGGGCTGAATAGAGAGCATGCCTTGGTGCAAAAGGACGGCTTTCTCTTCACACATGAGGGGTTTGCTCCATTATGCTTTGACGTCCTGCAAAGAAGCTGCCTCGGCATCAATGGCATCTAACACGGTGACACATGTAGGGCCTGAGGTCTCCGGGAGCAGGTTTAAATAGGAGCATTGAATCTGCCTGCCCGCATGCATGTGACTGTCCGTGGCAGGAGCCAGCCATCGATTGAGCTGTCAATGCATGCAGATGGACCAAAGTTTGGACTTTCTGTCCCGTGTGAAGCATGGGGGCTTTGGGAGCTGGAGGTTTCTTGGGGGCACCGCCTTCTCCTGGCAAACAGATGCTGCTGCCCAGCACACACAGCAGCGGTGCCCGAGGGGTGCCAAGGCTGCTGGAGCTGCTAGGGGATCGTCTGCGGGGTGCAGGTCCTGGGGGGTGCATCGCTGCTGCTCTGCATCCCGTGGCCATCTCCAGCTTGTTGAAAGGAAGTCGCTTAAACTTCGTCTGCATAGCTGAGTGCTGCACAAAGGAAAACGTCTCAGTTTGGGGTTGTTATTATTAGACTCTGGGGCTTTGGAGATGTTGTATCTAATGGAGAGAGAGAAGTAGGCAGTGTTTATCCAACAGAGGAAAGTGTTTAACCATAAGCACATCTCTCTAATTTTTGCTTACGGTCCTAATCACAAGTGGGTCTGAGCATCAAAAACAATTTTGCTGATGCTGACACAACAGGGATTTCATCCCCTCTGCCAGGGGACAAGAAGAGGCCCTGAGTGACAAGGACAATTTTTTCCCCAGATCTGCTGCCGTTGGCCCGGACTTCTCCAGCTGGAGATGTCCTCAGATGCCATGGTTCAGTGCTGAAGGTGAGGGCTGTGCCTGCTGCTGAGCTCTCCAGCATCACAGTTGCTTTTGTACAGCAAGTGTCTGGGTAGGCTGGCTGGTCCGAAGGCACCTCCTCCAGCTGGGAAAAACAAGTTTGTGTATGACACAGCTATGGTGCTAATGCTTTGTTTACATGTGCTAGAGTTTGTCTGTCTGCTAGGTGCCCATCAATGTTTTCTGGACCACAGAGATGTGATGTTTGGCAAGCTGGAGCAATGTGCACAACGGTGACGTGATCCCATAGAAGGGCATGCTCTGTGGGGGATACAGCCATGACCCAGATTTAAGGTTATTCAGTGTCTATTGATTTTTTTTTGCTGCTCTTTGTGGCCCCAGGATCTCACTTTTCATCTGGCAGCAGCTGGATGGAGGTTCCTGATGGAGGGGTAGGCTTGCATTGAGCAGCTCTGGAAAGCATGTGCTGCGCGGGTGGTGGAGCTGCTAGTCCTGGGACTTTGTGACTCTCTGGGATGGAGAAAAGAAAGTATATGGCAGCTTTGAGCCATGCTGGGTCAGGGGGATAATGTGCAACCTTTGCTTCTCTGTGAGCAGGAGAACTTTGTATTCAAAAACCTGCTTCGGCAAAACCTCTTTGGCAAAAGCACACAGTAGAGTGAGTTTGGGGAAGGGTTTGGAGAATACTTGTCTGACTGATGATTGGCAAAGTTGGGCTTTCCTTGCATGCATGGGGAGCCTTGACTCTTGTTGGGACATTGCCGTGACAAGGCCTGGAGGCGACACCAGGGTCTGTAGTATCACAAAGGTCCTTTGCCATCCTCGATTGTGGGGACAGGAAGCCTCCGGCAGTGCCACTGCTCCACATAGGACCAGCTTCAAGCCCTGCAGCCAGATGCCTGTTCCCACAGCAAGTCCCTGCCTGGCAGGTGACAGCCTTGGCCTGATCCTGGGTCCCCCACGTGGCCATGGAGAACTGGCCCAGGGTGCTGAGTGGCTCTGCACCTGCTGGGGCAAATCCTGTTGGAAAGCTGCCGCCTGCGCGAGGATTCATGTCTACAATTGTGGGGACGCTGCGACCAGACGCTGCCCGGAGCTGGATTAACTTCAAACCCCCAAAAGGGAGGGGGAAAAAATTGCTTCTCTGGCTGTGCATGGTGAGTTCCTGGCTCCGATGCGTCAGGATTAGTGCTCCACAAAGGGCGGGTAGGAGCATTATAGTGCAATGTAGACTCTCCATAGGAGGCACCCATACATCCCAGCTGCGGGGAGGGGAGGGGGGAGGCATCTGTGGCCCGGCCAAGTTTGCTGAGGAGCCAGATCGCCCCGGACACGGGTGTCAAAAGCGAAAACGCGGCGCGGGCGCGTGCAGGTAATGTCCCTTGCTGCTTCCTTGTGTGCGTCCTGGGGTGCTTGCTCCCAGTCCGGCCCTCCTCCATCTCCCTCTTTGAATTGTGAGTGGTTGTTGAATTGCTGTTGTCATTTTATTCTGATTTGAAGCCAGATAAACAGAATTAGGGCAGGTTAAAGGGCTGCAAAGAGGAGGTGGGAAGAGAAAACTGTATTTGTGCTTGTGTCGGTGTACAGGAGTGGTGTCTACTGGGAGCCGTAGTTAGCAAGGGCTGGTGACTGTGCACGGTCAAGTGTGAAACAAGAGCGGAGGTTAATGCTGCAGAGAAGCTCACACGGTTTCTTTGCGGGCGGGCTGATGTTGCCTGGGCTCCTGTCCACGCGGTCCAGTGGGCTAGGGAAGAGTTTCTTGTGGGAGTGTGTTTTCCCCCCTTGCTAGTATTTGCTTCCTTAATGAAAGGGAGCGCTCTTCTTAGAGAGCAAGTTGGTAGCTTCTACTGGGTCGAGCACTATTGCTTGCTTGGTGCTGCTCTTTGCAGGTGAGGTTTCCATCCCCTCCTGAGGCAGGGCACGGGGCTCAGTGCTGGTCATCAGCCAGCAAAATGGGGTGTTCCCCAGCGAGCTGCTTGGGGAGCCGGCATCTAAAGAACGCCTGAGGCTTTCAGAGAGAGACAGGAGCGGGGGGCTCTCACGGGGGGCATGCAGTGCATGCAGCGCTGCAGCTGGGGCGGGAGGAAGATGCCTACAAGCGTGGCGATGCCTCCATGGGCACCCACTGTGTCCTCCTGGGGCTGGGAGAAACTGGGAAGCAGTGGAGGGGCTCTGGGGAATTAGTTACTGGGGCTTAACTCACTTCATCTTGCCCTGGAAAAGTGGCAGACGTGAGCACATCTGTAATTATCTATACAATTATATATGTATATAAAGTCTGAAGACTTTTTGTGAATAGGGATCTTGGAGGGTAAATACAGGACTGAAACCCAAGAATCTTAATTTTGCCTCAAATTTTGGCTATACTGTTTCTATAGAGACCAAAAGGAAGCTTTGGCTCCCCCACTCAGCTATTAAAGTTTAGTGCATTGAAAACTGTCTTCATGCTGTGATACCCTTTCAAGGAGTAGAATAGGGTCTGAGCTAATCCATGAAAGTTGTCATGCTATGAACTAGTAGTCAAGCTTTTTCCTTTCAATTGAGTCTAAAACTATACTGTACTTCACACTTGATTGGCCCTTCAGATGGCAGGACTCAATATCCCTGCTGGAAATAAGCTCGTCTTCACACAGTGATGTTGAACGTGGAAAGATCTTGTTTCTGTGGCATAATTACTAGTGCTGCAATATGAAAGTCATCAGGATGAGATTTTTTTTTTTTTTTTTGTCTAATTAATATAAATCAAACTTTGCTTCCTTCTCCTTAAAGTGCCCTGGGCGAGGTTTTGGTGTTTGTACCACAGCGATGCTCTGGGCACGCTGTCTGCTGAGAACCTGGACCTGAGCAAAGGCTCCCACCACCTTGGGAGCCTTCCTCTCCTCAGTTTTGCATGCACAAATCTAGCAAGGCAAAGTCACCATCCGCAAACCAGCCTCAGCCTTCCCCCATTGAGTGTACTGTAGCAAAGGTAATGAATGGGTCTATTTTTTCTTTCTTTTTTTTTCCTTTTTTTTTTTTTTTTTCCTCCCATCTAGACTATCAAGATAACTGTATAAAGCAGGATTGGGGCAATTTTTCTAATGGAAATCAGCACCTCCTTTGACCTCAGCTGCTACTTGTGTGTGTTCACACGGGATAGATCGATAACTGGCAATAGGGGACCATCACCGTAGGTGCAGTAGCTGCAAGGCTCTCGATTGAGATCTCACCAGTGTGAAGTTACTGTATTTTTATGATTAAATTTTGAAATGTGAAAATGCCTTGAACTGTGTAGACCAAAAGGGGGCACCAAGGTATTAAAAAAAAAAAAAAAAGTGATGCTGGTTTTGGTAGTTTACCTATATAAACTGGATTGGTTTCTGTTATAGATTTCTCACCAAGCATAGTTACTAAGTGAAAACAATAATAATAATAAATAAATAAAAAAGCCCCTCTCTTCTGGAAGTTTATGTGAATTTCCAGCACTTTCACTATGCCACTATGACACTTTGATGCAATTAGGGAGCTGCTCTGGGGGTTTTTCTTGTCTTTTTTTGTTCGTTTGTGTGTTTTTGATTTTGTTAACATTTGTTGTTAGTTTAAGATTTCGAGAGTTTCTAAATGTACAGTTTAGCTGTGTGTTCTTTCTTAATCAAGGAGCAAAGCTTTGAAGAAAAAAAAGCAGAATACTAACATAATAGTACAAGTTTTTAACGCATTATCTGCCTTTTCTGTATAATTCAAAGCTCCCTTGTGCTGCCACTTTTAAACACAATTTTTTTTGTTTTCTTTTGGTTCCTCTCACCCACTTAACTCGGTGTAAGAGGATTTCTCCTTGTCTGGGTGTGAGATGAGATGGAGGGCACAGGTATGGGTGGTGTTACCCTGCTCTCTCCATTTGGAGAGGCAGATTTTATTGCAAACAGCCTAATTTCTGGCTTGTTCAGCAAAGCTTTGTGGTCAGGACAAGGCACAGACATTTGAAGAAATTCTGCCCTGTGAATAATAGGACATTGAAGCGTCTGTTCTCCCACGGCTGTGAGTGGAGAACGAAAGAGCAGAACCAACACATATTTCATTCATTTTCAGTCCTCGTCCTGTAGACAGATTTGGTTAAAAGCATTCTTGGTGTGAATTAATGTGACATAGGAAGTGTGTGGAGCAATTGTGTTCTCAATTGTTTTTTTTTTTTCTTCTGTTGATTATGCAGTATTTTATGGTGTATGGTGTATGTTTATAATCTCAAATTTTTACAAGCATCTAACACATAAACTGCCCGACAGATGATTATAGCTATTTTGTAATCACTGATTTTTATTTGCACCTTTGTAGCAATGCTAGTACAAAATCCTTTCATAAAATTGTCAGATGCAATTATTTCTCACACCAAAATGGGACAAGTTTGCTTTCCTTATTTTATAAAAACCACCTTTATTAGCTTTTAAATTATAATCTAAAAATGAAAGATGTGATGTTTTCAAGCACCGAATATAATGTTTTATAGTTTAATTTGTACTGAGACCTAAGCCTTATTTTTAGTTTTGTTATGGTACCTTATTTATTGGCTCATATGTTATATAATGCAAGGCAACTGAATAGCTTAGGTTACATTAATAACTTTGATACATGTGGCTAATTAGTTTCTATTTTCTATGGATCCCAATTTAAATAATAAAAAAAAAAAAGACAAAAAAAACCTACATATCTGTTTTAGATTTCAGCAGTAATGCTAAATGTAGCAGTTACATAAATAGAACAATTCATGCAAAGTTGTGAAATTTATTTTTTAAATATAATTGTCTTGGTATTTTAAAATGTGGCTCTTGCTTTGATATCTCATGATTTGCTCACAAAAGGATACCGTTATCTTACGTGCCCACCATTTATTAACACCACCTTCGAAACAGCAGTGCACTAACCCATTTTGTTCTGTGATTTAAGAAACAGCATTCTGATCCCATCCCTCACAAGAAATGAGAAGTAGTTTCTGTTTAGGTTGTAAGTGGTTTATGAGAGAGCGCAGAAAGAGGAGAGACTTGAAATACCATAAACTGTTTTGAGTAATTTAGTTGAAATAGTAATTTATCGAATACTTAGTTTTCCTCTTCAGGTTTTGTTACAATTTTAACTTACTCCATATTTTGAGCTTGCTATTACTGTATTAATCTAATTTGTCTTTTTAAGCTAACTTGTAGGAAATAGTTTCTGGAACTTAATCAACTTCCTTCTGTCTCTGCAGTTTACTTTGAAAAATATTCACTGCAAGCATTGGATTTTAGCTTTTCTTTTGATACAATTAAAAAAAGAAAAGTCCTCATCTTGAAAGCACTAAAACCCTGTGAGGGTGCGTTCTGCTGTGCTGTTTGGCGAATCGTAAATCTGGGCTGAACAACTCCTATCAGGTTTTAAAGGTCTGTCAGAATTTATTAAACCAGTTAACAAGAATGTGAAGGTAAAGAAAAACCGTTCAAATGTGAACATGAAGCACTTCAATCACTATCTGCTGAAAGCTGATTTATCAGGTTAAATTCCATTTCTGTGATGAATAGTATTTTGCTCTGGAATAGAGTGTCTTGTAACTTGAAAATATATATTTATATTTTTTTTTCAGGGAAGCTGATAGGGAAAAAAAAAATACAAGAAAAGCATTCTCAGTTTTGCCCTGGGTATTTGCATTAAATGCAGAATTAGGTTTTCTTCTTCCATTTCAGAGACCAAGAGATAAACATGACCTCTTTCACTCCCATGCAACTCAGATTAATTGAAAGTGCATATGTATAAAATGTGTGGGCAAAATTTAAGAGCAGATTACCCCCCTTGATTTACATCTATAAACTATGTGGAAAAAATGTTTGAAAATTGGCTACTGCAAATACCTCAGACTTTGTTTTATTTTTTCTTACCCACGTATGTGCATTACAAGGACAGTGGGGACCTGTGCTGCTGCTTGGACTCTGCACTTCATACTAAGTTGCTGCCAGATGTCTATTCCTTGCAGCACTGGAGAGGGGGAAAAAATTCTACCTTTGTGCTACTTTACTGTAATTGCAATTTCGCTGAATTCAGCTTCATTGCAGTGAGTAAATTTACTGCTGATTTCTAGTATGCTCTGTAAGAACGGGGACAGGTTTTTGTTTTGTTAAAAAGCAAACCAACAAGCGAAAAGCCAAGCTGCGTGCAAACAATTTCAAACCACCCCCTTTTTGGCTAAATAAGAGTAGTACCGGTTCTCTATGCCTGTTGTTGTACATTGGGTGGCTGTGAACCTTTAAAGAGCTGGGAAAGCACATCATTAGAGTAGTAATCCAGCTGTATTTTAATTTTCAGGGTACGGCACAGCACTCATTTGCTGTGTCTCTCTGTCTCCCTAATGTTAGCACAGAAAGGAAACTTAATCTCTCAAATGACCCTGCTTCTGTTCTTCAGCTCATAAAAGTGTTTCTTTTTTTTTTTTTTTTTTTTTAAAAAAAAAAAAAAAGTCAAGCCAGAGACTCCTAAATGTTGGCAGACCCTGTAAATTACACAGGAGCACCGACAGGATACACCTTCCGTGGAGCAGATTTGTGTCTGACTCTGAGTTTTATTCCCTTTTGTGAGTTTAAGTGACACACTTGATACCAGCTCAATGTATCTGCACATACAGTATTTGATCTATAACAAATTGTTTTATTATGCACAACAACTGGAGATAATTATGATGGAATACAAAATTTTAAATGAATTCCAGTGCGTTGGATGCCTCATTACCTACACAGAGAGGAAATCATCTGTATTTCTGGCTGCAGCAGCGGAGAGACACAATTTAATCAACACATTTAGAAATAAAATACTAATGTCTTATTCCAAAGTGGGCAAATTAAATGCACAACAGAGGAACAGTTTTAATGTTGCCACATATAATTAGTGACTCAAATGTAGGCAGATATCGTTATATTGTTTTTCTCACTGCTGATTAACCTAATATTGATACAGGCTAAGGGAAGAAATGGGTTTTAGCAGGGTAGTTAGGACAGGAGCCTCAAATATGAGCTGGATTCAGTGGTTTTACAAAAATGTGTGAAGGAAAAAAAAAATGCCGTTCCATTCTGCTCCTTGCTTTGACACTGTCTAAATTAAATGCAGAGTTGTACTGGCTTTGCACGTTGTTTTTTCGCTCGTTTGACATTTAATACTGTTGTATCGGGACCGCTCATCTTAGCTGAGATACTGAGGGAAAATGCCCAATTTAGACCAAATGTGAGGGGAACATTATCGCGAAGCCAATATCTGTGGAGGCTGTGAAGGGAGAGGGCACGGGCGGTTTGTGCGTGCCCCGAGGATGGGGCTGGGGAGAGGTTTCGCAGCGATGCCGTGAGCGTGGCGTGAGGACTGGAGCAGGTCTCCAGCACGGCTTGCTGCCGACTGTAAATGCTCTTCTTTCAGTAATTGGTACTTTGTAATGCAGACGGATAAAGTGTGCTTTCTCCATAAAACTCTAATTAATCTTGTGTATAAAGTATATTTTAAAAGTTGATTGTAAACAACACGGTTCTCCAGGCTTTTTACTATCAGTGCGGCTGCAATAGCTAGCACATTCAATAAATGTCATGTTATTGTATGTCTGAAGTTCAAAAAAAGGGGGGGAGTTTAGTTGCAAACTGTAATTAAATCCAGCGGGAAGTATTTCCTGAATGGCAGAGACCTTTCACACTCTGTTACCTAATTCTTTACAGGTGATTTTTTTTTCCCCTCTTTTTGGCACTGTGAAGCAGTAGTCATAGCAAACTGGTTGGATTTCAGGGCGAGAAAATGCTCTCTGCCATCTCACAGCAAAACTAGTAAATGTCCTTTGGGGGAGGAAAAGCAGTTTTATATTTGCCCCCCCCACAAAAGAAGGAAAATGTGGCCAAAGGGCCTGGAAGCAAGTGATTTTTTACCACCGAACCCCCACTTTCAGTTTAAAAGAGCTTGACTTGAGGCTGCGCTTTTCCCTTTTGTGTCAAAAATCAGCAGCGCAGGGAAGGGGATGCTCCCTGTGGATGCTCCCTGCAGCCGCCGGGTTCCCTGCCACATGGGCAAGGGATGCTCTGCCCTGGGGTAGGCTGGGGGCTCTCACCCCGATGGCTGCAGAAGCCCCCATGCCCGGGATGGCCTCCTCTCGCCTGAGGAGGAACCCTCCTCTTCCCTGAAACTCCTTTGCTGGAAAAAGGGCTTTCCCAGGCGAAATAACTTACACTGGGAGGAGCCTTTTGTGGCCAGGCTCTCATATTGTTCGTTTAGAAAGTGGCCCTTTTCCCCCTGCTCCCTGAAGGATAAAGCAACGCAAGGAAATAGAAATGGCATGGCAGTGACTGGGGCTGTAGCACGCAGGTCTGATTTGATACGTGAGATCAGTTCCTACGGCAAAAATCTGCTCTGGTTCCTTCAGAGCTATGCGCTGAGATTCTTGCCCAGTGTTTTGATAATGCCTTCTGAAAAACAAGCGACTAGAGAGTCAGTTAAAACCATCTTTCTTCCAGGCAAATAAATGTATAAATGCTCCCCAAACGCGCTTACAAGCAGAAATGTCAGCTAGAGTTCTCCAGATATTTTGACGTCAATGAGATATCATTTGCATTGACAAAGATGGAAATTTAAAGTAATGACTTGGTACAGCAGCCTTCAAAATTGTGGATAAAAATTCAGCAAAAATTTTCACTGTTGATAGAAAAGGTTGCTTTCATTTTGAAACATCAAAATAAAAAAGCTGTTGTGCTCAATTTCAAGATGTGGTGGTGGTGACCTGTCCCCAAAACGCCAATGCTGGAGGTAATGGGCACAGAGGTGGCCCTAAGATCTTCATTGCCATGGGGCTCTGGCTGGTGGCACTGAGAGATGCTCAGGTCAGGCTTTCCATACCCAGGGCTGCAGGTTTGGTGCCTCCCAGCCTGCCTTCCTGACTTGGGTGCCCTGGGGCAAACCTGGGAGTAGGAGGTGGCCTCTCAGAAGCCAACAGCTCCTGGGTGAGCCAAGGCATGCATTTTTTGTAGTAAATGGTGCAAAAATGTCCTATTGCCTCAATGCCAGGATTGCCATTTGCTCCATGGATGTGGATGGTACTGCTTAAACAGCCCAAGGTGCTCACGTTGTTTGAACTCAATGCGACCCTCGGGTGTGCAGGAGGTGCTGGAGGGGCTGCCAGGAGGTGGACAGGGACAGACACAACCTCTTGTGCTACTGGGGCTGCAAGGTGGCTGTGGCAGTGCGTGGGAGCGATGCTCATAGCACAGCGAGGGGTCCTCCTGTGTACGTGTGGCCATTTGCACCAACACAGCCATGCTTTTTGGAGGGCTGTGGGCATCCTGATGCTGTTGTATGTCATTGTGTGCCCTGAATGGTGTGTGCCCTGCAGGACGCTTTATCTGCATGTTGGGCTGGGGACTGGCTGGTAAGAAATGGTCAGTGGCAAACACATGGAGATGAATGACCATCATGATGCTCTAAGGAACGTGGCTTGTCTGGACATAACCATGCTTTAGGTATGACATACTTCGTTCTGGTTGCCCAAAACGCAGCGATTTCCTCTCCGCTTCCTCAGCGGCTATAAAACACAGGGACTGTTCTCCAGGGAGCAGCCGATCTCTTTGTTGTAACGGCAAAGTCCAAACAGCCCGACTAATGAATGTATGATCAGAAAATACAATAAAGCGGGTCGGATACTTTGCTATTATCTGTTCTTGGCACAAAGTGGAAGTACCTCATCTACACCAAACCTCGCTCATTTACACTCTGCTTATCTGCAAATTCCACAATTTACACACACAAAACAGCGATTTCTCCACATTTATTAGCACTGATTAATAGCAGAACGCTGCAGCGAGACCTCACATTACTCCAACTTCATTACTTTTACAAAGTAGACTACAGCACACTTACCCAAAGACTCTTTGCTCGGAAGAATTATCAATGATTAAAACCAATGCTACACTTGTCAAAATAAATTATTGGAGCATGTTTTGAGAGGCAGCAGTATTCCTCTTGACAGCAGTTGCCTGCCTCACTCATTTGTACTGCGTGGGGACATTTAGTGGTACAGCAGTGCTGTGCCATGCAGAAGGGACTTGGATGCTGTTGTATTTCCTCACACTTTACCCATGCTATGTTGGCTGTGGGTGTAATCAAACCTCCTAGCTGGAGGGTTCCAGACCTGGGGTCCCCGTGGGTTGTCTCGAACCCTGGGGGTGACTCCAGCTGCTGGAGTGTGGATGCAGTGCTGGGAGCCAGCTGGGAGCTGCTTGGTGTCGCGGGAGCTCCCGTGGGATGCGAGCTGAGGTGGTATAGCAGCGTAGTTATTTTCATCAATGATGCAGAATAAATTATGCTGGTGAAATCTGCTCCAGACCTTCCTATTTTAGAGGGTAATATGTAAACAAATGGTGCGGAGTGCTGAAATGCCCTACTTCTCTTCCCAGAGCCTCCTAGGGGAGAACTGGGTGGTGGTATGAGATGAGATGCACCCTGGTGAATGCCTCACACTGTTGTGTTCAATGGGGTGGAGGAGAAATTCTCCGGTACTGCTGCTGTGAGAGGTGGGGGGCTGAGCTGGCCCTATCCACAGGGAACAATTTTGAGGCTTTCAGTGAAAACTCTTTAATGCTAGGGCAGCCAGAAGGGTCCCAGATGTGCCATAATGTTGCCAGTGTGCCCAAAACTGCTGGGGCCACTGCTTATGCATGGACCCGTGCAGAGAAGGAGCTCCTTTCAACCTGTGGGGCTCTCTCTGAGGAGCAGAGAGGCTTTGGTGAGCTCCAAAGTATGTGCTCTGGCTGCTTTACACACCTGGCTGGGCACTGCTGGTGGTGCTTGTCGCTGCTGCTGCTGCTGCTGGGGATTTTTGGAGAAGATGGGAAGGATGATGGTGGTGGTCAGTGCAGCCCTACAGATGACTTACTAGAGGAAAATAGTGTTGTGGCTTTTTTGGGGGCACAGGGTGAAAGAAGAGAGCATCTCATGAGCCAGGGAACTAGGCAGGGAGGAAAGAGGAGGCAAATCTGAAACTTCCTCAGATGTTTAAAGCTGCAAAGTGATGGTGGAGGAGGAAAAGAATAAAAATCACTACTGCCTCAGCAGAGAGAAACAGAAAGGCTTCAAACAGAGAGATTTCTGGAATTTCTTTGCATAAGAAGCTGGCAAAATGCTGCAAAAGGCATGGGACAGTAGCTGGCTCGATAAGCGGAGTTTGGCTCTCTTTTGCAGGTTATATCCAAGCCCAAAGGCTCGCAGTAGGTTCAGGGCTGTTTTCCAGCTGCCCCAGGAGCTTGTCACTGGGGTGGGGAGCATGTCCATGAGCAACAAGCCTGCCAGAGGTGGTGAATCCTCAGCCATGGGCTGTGGCAGACCCAGTGATGGGAATTTGCAGCTGTTCACTTCTCTTGTTTAGAGAAGCCATGTTTTGTCAGGCAAAATTAAGCTCATTTTTTAAAAGTAGGAGAGCAAAGTTAATGGCATAGGTAGAGCAGAGGCATGGAATGGAGTAGAGGTAATGCACAACTTAATAGAAAAATTAACTTGGATTGGTGGAGATATGACTGCTTCTCTCTGGATTGAAAGCTGGCTGGAGGAATGTAAACAAAAGACAACGAGAAACAGGATTTGGCTGGGGGAGGCTCTGCATGGCCGCAGGCGTACGCATGGTGTGTGTGCTCCGAGCGGCACCCCAGCGGTGGTGCAGGGCAGCGAGCCGGGGTACCCCCTCACCAGTCACAAGATATTTGGAAAAGACTAAGGAGTTTCAGAAATTGGCATGAAAAGCATGTTCTTGGGAAAATTCAGGCTAGTGCAGGAAAGCAACCTGGTCTTTCATGCAGGAGAAGGGCTCTCAGAAGCAGGAGCTTCTAGGAGCAGCAGGCAGGGCATTTCTCCAAAATGCCAGCAATGCCCTTGGACCATCAGATCAAACAGAGCTCTTTTTTTTTTTTTTTTTTTTTTCTTCACTCCCAAACCCCAGTTATCTATTGGAACCAGATGCATTTTTTTTTTCCGCAGGAATTTCCAAGAGGGGAAGGCCGGGTACCTTGCTGCAATCAAAGAGGTGACGGTCTCCCTCTGACTTCTGCTTTTTCAGACATATGGAAATGCAGCTTTTTCCTTGTTATTGGAAAGGTTTGCCAGGAACCCTGTTAGAAGTGCTTAGCAGACACTTGTTGTTGAGTATAGCCGGGATCGCTTTGAGGGTCTGTGCACGACGCGCTGCAAACTTTGCCCACCTCACCCAGCTGTATTTAATGAGCGGCTGCAGATTGGTATGGCAGATTAATTCAGCATTCTCCTTTGTGTATGCTAGTAGCATTTTTTTTTAATCATGTTGAGCATATGAGTTTGCTATCCCCCTTTTTATAACGTTTATTTCATTTAGAGCTGTTTTGAAGTGATAGACACCTTTCTAGGTAGCAGCTTCTTACAACGTATAAGCCCGTTTATCAAAGGCAGGATTTGCTGCTGTTGTTTTTCTATTAGGGAGGAATTACACTAAGCCTGTAGCAGACATTTTGTGTTACCATGGCAGCCCATATTTCCTACAGGGTTGTGACCTCTAATGACTACAGTGGAAAGCTAGGAAAAATGGGGACTCTTTGAAGATTAGTAAATAAATGCATACTTATGCAAACTATTCAAGAGATGGCTAAACTATAGAGAGGGAATGGCATGATTCCTAATGTTGAGTAAATGGTTCTGTGTAAATACCTGCGTGTTTTAAAAAATCACCTTTCATTTCACCACGCTTTTAAAAGGCTGTTTTGTTTCCGTCAAAGTGGTATACCAAACACGTTTTCTGCATAGGGCCTGGATTATTTTTCATGTAATGAAACAGAAATACTGAGTTCGGAATTTCAGCAAAGATGTTTCTTACCATCTAAATCATTCTTTTTTTATAGCCTTTTCAAATATTATTGCCATCGTGATTGAATTTTCAGTGTTCTTTTAGTTCGTCATTGCTAGATAAAATAAGGCAGCAGAACGTACTGAACTTTTAAACAGACATCTCTGTGGGAGCTGTCTTTATTCTTTTAAAATAGCGTAGTAAAAAAAAGTCTGTTTTTAAAAAGAACAGATTGATTTTTACATATGAAATTTAGTAAAAAGAAAAAATTGCATCTATTGAATTGTACACAGTACTTGTTTTGGGCCATTAAAATACCTACAAAGGTATTTTATAGGATTTGTTTGTGAATTTTAAATGATACTGCATTGTACTCCACAGTGATCTCCTAAATTGTGCAAAGTCTCAGTAGACATGCTGATACTCTGTGCATCTTCAGTTAATGACCCTTTTCATGTAAGCACAGCTGTTGCAATGTATAAAATAAATTAGCAAAATGTGCCTCTTCTCCCATCTTCAGTTAGTTTTTTTCTGTGGGTTTCAGCATTTTTCCTTGTCAGCCAGTAACTTTCTCCCAGCTCCCGCAGCCTAGACACAGGGCACTGAAGCTCTTCCACTAGTGTCATCAGCATAAAAATGAGTAGATCAAGGTCTTAGAAAACAAGCCAACATTGGCCAGGTCCAGAATCTCTTCCTCGTGTCAGGAATACTGGGTAAAGACAACACTACTGCTCCTTCCAGAAAAGGTTGTCTTAATCCTTTTCTCTTCCTTTAGAGAATAAAATGAGACCCTTTGCAGGTATCCCCAAAGCTGTGTATTGGACTTGATTTGGCTTAAGTGACATTGGTGTGAGCAGTGGGAGCTTTTGGGGAGAGCACTGGCTTTGCTTGTGTTGAAGTCACATCTGTTGAAGGTCTCAGATTAGCAAGAAAAGACACCGGCCTGGTTTGGAGCCTTTGCAGAGACCTTCTTGCCAGCGAGACCATGGATGTCTGTGGGAAGCAGCTTTCCCTGCCTTGGGGCTGGTCTACCCAGCTGGCAAGCCCTGGGTGGTTTTGTGAACCTGCCTACACATTAGCACCTGACATTACAGTGATCATCAGTGAGGTTTGGGGAGGGCTGCTGCCAGGCTGCCACAGAGGTAGGAGCAAAATTCAGCTCCTGATATCACCAATCCTATTTTTCTGGTGAAATTTCACAATGTGCTTATTAGCTAGGTGATTTTGTATTCTTCTTACTCCTTCTCTTGGTAGCTTTGAGTTTTCTGTTAATTGACAGTGATCTGAAAGTGCTGAAAAGGGAGCACCCTCTCATATCAATAATTGGCTAGCTCTGGAGCAGGGATGGGAGCTGGACTCCTGCCCTTGCTGCCCAGGGACACTTCTGCTTCTCTTGCTCCCTGCGTGGCTTTTAAAGCTTTTTGTAGGAACTGGAGCTCTTCCAAAACAAACATTTCCTCACTAACCAGCCTCACCTGGCAGGTGGGATATGCATCATTCTGCCCTTTACTTGATCCCAGACTCTGGAAATGCTGCAGTGGCTTCCTGGTCCCCCATAGGACCTGTTCTACTTTTAAAAGCTCCAAAAAATCTCTGAGAGAAAGAGGGTGAGTGCGTGGCCACCATCCACGTCTTGCGGGTTGCCTGCCTCAAGTGTGAAGCAGCTTTACCCCTGCCCTTCCTTGCACACATAGTTTCCAGCCCAAACTATTTGACAAATCTGACCCAGACTAGCTAATAGTTTCAGGGTGACCAAAACCACGCATCTGATGAATTTACGATTCAACTGAAAATTCTTGCTTTACTGAAGTCCAAACAGAGGGGAAGGCAGTGGTTAAGGCAGCAGGGAGGAGGATAGGGAAATAAAGTGGGTGAGGAATGCTGGGGAGCCTGAAACAGGATCCTGACGTGAACTGCAGATCTGGAATGTCTCTTTGGGAAGGTCTCCCTTGTGGAGGATCTGACCTTTGGCTTGCACATGCTGGTGAGGAGACCCGAGGGCCTGGCTATGTGGAGGCTCCACTGACCCCACCAGCAGTCTCATGAAACTGTGCTGAACCTTTTTTTTTTTTTTTTTTTTGATGGGTGGTGGTAGTGGATTTTTGACTAGCTCTTGAATATAAAGCTTTCTTGTCCCTGCTGATCTGAGGTTGGAGAGATGCTCTGGGTTGAATGAAATGGGCAGTGCACCCTTCTGAGAAAGATGGAGAAGGATTTTGCATCTGGCTGGGTGAAGCGACACTAAACCATTACTTGTTTTGTAGCATGGCAGTTGAGCAAACCAGTATGTTGTTTCCCTGTCCCACTCCCAAGCTGCTGTCACTGAGAGCCATTGCCATCCTTGGGCACTTCACAGGCTCCCTGCAGTCCCCACCTTCTACAGAGCCCCAGCATTGCTCGCTGGGCTGACGCAGTCCAGAAACGTGGTGGCACCAGCAGGAGAGCAAAGGAAGGACATTCAGGGAACACAATGATTTTTGAGTGTCTTGCTTCCTACTTCTGTGAGCTGTGGGCCTGTGGACTGAAGGACAAACAGGCATTTTTGGCACAGCCCAGAGCTGAGTACCCACTGTTTCCACCCAGGATTTAGAAGCCCAAGTGAGGAACACACCTGCCGGGCTTTTGCAAGGCTTAAATGGAATGGAAAATGAGGGAGAACAGTAGCCACCAACAAGGCTGGTCCTGAAAATAAAGTTGCTCGTGGCTTGTCCATGTGCTGCTCTGCAGCGCTGTGAACCAGCCCTTGGCTGCTGCTGGCATTCCTGGTCCTGATTGAAGCAGTCACAGAGGTCAGGAAGCAAGTGAACTGCATTCCCCAGCCCGAATTAAAAGGGCCTTTTCCTTTTTAAGACCAAATGTAAAGGTGGTATCCTTTATTGCACAGAGTACAGAGGAGACCACAGTGCATTGTGACAGCTTTCTGATTTCCAAAGTACAGCAGTGATTAAGGACAGCAGACCCTGAATGCTGACGAGAGTTAGGCGCTTCATTGCCATTTGAGTCTTTGAAAATGTCCCTCTGATTTAACCAAGTAAACTCCCGTGCCAATTATCTCACAGAAGTTTAAAAAATCTTCCCAAGCCACAAAAAACTCGGCATATCCGGAGACTTACATCCTTTATGAGGACAAGTATATATATCTCTGTAGAACAAACAAAAAGCAAAGGATTAAAATGATCTTGGAAGCAAAATATATATATCATTATATTACACATGAAATTTATAATTTATACACATAAATATATAAAACGTATACAAGTCGTACCTCACTTGCATTCCAGTTACCTTGGCCTAGCTCTCACAGGAAATTAGGGAGCAAGGCTGCTGTGGCTCCCAGCTCACCTCCCTAATACTGCATTCCTGTAGTTTTCCCTTTAACTTTTTTTAGGGAAAAAACACTGCTACTGTTGCTGCTCATCTTCTTCTAACTTTTCTGAGACTTACAGGTTTGTCAGGTCTCCCCACGTGAAAATCAAATATATATGTCCAGCATACTCTTTATCTGGTTAACTAAACAAAAATAATGCGTTTTGCCTCTTCACCTTGAAAGCTTTCAACCCCTTCTCTTTTATCTCTGTCTGCATTGTTCTTTAGCAACCTGCCAGTTGAGTATTAAATGATTAAATGTTCTCTCTTTTTCCTTTATCCTCTGCCTATATATTTATTTTTATTTTTATTTATTTTTATTTTTTATTTTTTCCTGGGCATCACTTCCCAAAGTGCCTTTGTGAATTCAGAGCCAGACAACACTGGACTTTGATATGATTTAGACTTCTGAAACAATTCAGATACTTCCAGAAATACTGCATCTTACTTCTCCAGGACAGTTAATTTGATCCCATGACTTGAGATTTGCCTCCAAGCCTGCTGGAGGGGAGTTTTGAAGAAATGTCATGAAACTGAAGGGACATATGCTTACTGCCAGCCTGTTTTTCAGCAAAATGTACTTTTTGCTCCTCTGGCACCAAACCCCTGTAGCGTGTCTGTGCTTTCTGATGAGTGGAGAAAATCTCTTTGAGATTTAACTTGCTTTAACACTGCTTATTAGCTCCCATGGGAAGCATCTTTGCCTGACAGTGCCATGATGCAATTCCGTCCCCATTCACAAAGTCACTGTGCACGCATTGCTGCTCTGATCTGCACACCCATACACCCAGCACCCAGCACAATGCTGTGGGGAGCATTTCTGGAGCTCCACCTCAGCTCCCACCCAGCCCGAGTACAGATGCACATTGCTGTGTCTGGTGTTTGGATCAATTCAGGATACCCTCTCTTTCTGGCTGGCTCAGGAGTTTCCAAAGAAAAATGCTCATCCCCTCCTAGAGCTGTGTGCCTGGTCACGCTGCAAGCTAGTGTGTAGCTCCTTGCTTATTTGCCCAAATTAAGATAAAATTGAGCTTCCTACCTGAAAGATTTATGAATTTTATAAAACACTTCTTTCTTGATTTTGAATATTTTAGTGGTGTTATTTTTCTTTATACATGTGTGACTCATCACCATCACTTTTCTGCTGTGTCATGCCATTCGAGCAGCCATTTCCCATTCATTCTTAGTAAACACTTGTGCTACGGTTATTGTTTTGCTGGTAAAACTGTAATTTTGATGTCTATAGTAGCCATTTCCATATTAGACCTTGAATTGGAATTGAATTAGAAGCAGCAGTCAGAAGTAAGAACTTTGTGAAGATCATGCTTTTTTTCATCTGTCTCCTAGTAGAGGAGCTGCTAGCACAACTACCACGTTGCTGCATGTCAAACGTGGATAGAAATATTTGTAGCAACGATGAGAATGATGTTATGAAATTCCTGCTATGCTGAGGCACTAAAATATGGTTTAAATTAAAATTGAGGCTAAGTGTATTATTTATTTGGTGAGGTTTGCTCCACTCCTCCTCTTGGGATACCTAAAAGTGGGCTGCAATTTCTTCACTTTTTTTTTTTTAAATTCCTCGGAGATTACTAATGTTCTCTAAATTGAAATGGCACATAATATTTGAAATTTGCCTTTGTTTGTTTGCATTTGGTCATGTAAATCACACAGTGGTGTTGCTTCTGTTCCTTCAATGGGGAAGTTCAGCCTCCCAAGGGGACATGGTATAGAGGGAAGAGCAGGGTCTGTAGCAAACTTTGTCTCTTCCCCCCCTGTTGGGAAAGCTCAGCCTTCCCAGAGGCTCCCAGTGCCAGAAAATACTGTTTCAGAGTTCCCAACCTGAAGGTGGGATCTGGATTTAATTTTCTCTCCTTACAAGTATATGCAGTAATTGGGCATTTTTAAGTGCCTCGGCTAGTAAAAAGTGTTGCTTCATCTCTGTCTGGCGTGTTTAGTAGTTTTTTGTTGTTTTTTTTTTTTTTTTAAGGCTGAGACTGGGCCTCCTGACTTTCCAGTCTGGTATGGGGCAGAGCAGGGACTTCACAGCATTGCTTCCAAGAAGAGCTGGTCAGTCGTAAAAGGCATGTGGTCCTTATGGAAGAACCAACATTATGAATAATTTTGCATGGTTCCTCCAGAAGCTGATTCTCTGTACAGTCTCTACAGTGATATTTGTGAACTTGCTGTGCTGAACATCACCCTGGCTCACTACAGGGCTTTGTTCTGGATAGCATTGCATTGCCTTCTTCATTCTCTGGGCTCAGACCAAGCCAGGGAAAATATATGGTTTTCTTTGGTGTGTTGTTAGAGTAAAAACTTCAACACGTTTGATGTGAAACTACTGGACTATTGAAAAACAAAGTAGGGGATTTTCATCTTGCCAAATAACATGGCTTGTAAACAGAAATTATTGCTGTCTTTCCCGTAGTTGCAGGATGGAGAGAAGTCAATCCAAACTGTAAGCAAATTACTCTTAACCTGGGGCACAAGCAGGACGTGGTACATAAGGACTTGCTGTTCTTGGCCAACCAAAAGCCCTGTCAGAGATCCCAGAACAAACTCAATGGAAAAGCTTGTGTGGAGATTTCAGCATGAGCCTTGCCATAGCAAACCATGGTATTTTTCCCACATTTATGCCACAGATCTAGAACTTTCACACAAGAGGGTACAAATTGCCTGTCCACTCTTTATCTGGCAAGGTTTGAGGCTGCTGAGCTGAGATGCTCAAGCAAATCACTCTGAAGGGACAAGATGATGCTCAGGAGATTTTTAAAAAGGGAGAATTTCCCCTGAAAATCAGAGTGTGACAGAGATTTCCTGATGGAAGGCACAAAGAAAGTTGAAAAGCCCACAAGCAATGGTGTTGTGGCTCAAAGGCACACCTGTGCAAGTCTCAGTGCTGCACAAAGGCTGCAGCTACACTGGACCGGGGATTTTTGACATGTTACCACTGCTGCTGGGGCTGCTCTGTCTGGGCTGAAAAACTGGGGCAAGTATTTGGTGGATTTGTATGAAGGGATGGAGCTGCAGCTGCTGGCAGTGCTTAGGCACTTTGCATGGAAGGAGCCTGGTTGGCATTCCCTTGCTTTGGTTCATCTGCCCGAGCAGCCATCCATCAGTAGCCGGAAGGGAAACTTGGAATTCAATTTTTAAACCACCCAGGTAGTGGTGTATGTATTTCCTTCACCTTTGAATGATTTTTCTAAGCCTATGATTGCTAATTATCAGTTGATAATGAGGCATTTAGAATTAGGTCAGAATACTGTTTCTTTTTTATTTCATTGCTTTCTCTTCACATGCTAGCATGCACAGTCAGTCTCTCTCCTGCCTACATTGTTTGTAGTGAAGGTAAAAGACCCACATATTCAACATGGAAGTGATTACTGTGGAGAGCAAATATGTACCTAGGGACATAGGGTACCTGATTTCAAATAACTTACCATGGAATTAACTGAGAATTATCAGAAATGATTCCAGGGAGAAGAAAAATAAAAAAATATTTTCCTGCCAAACTAAGTCTTGTTTCCAAACTTGGTAATTTTGAAATGAGATACATCTGTAATTCTACCTGGAGGCCAGAGAAGTTAGTGCGTGTGGATCATCAAACCCAAAGCTGCAGAAAAAGGAATTGCCAAGATCAAGAAAAATGAATATCAAAGAAACATAAAGGTTATGCCCAAGGGTCCTGTTCTAGGTCAGAATGTTTGCTCCCTGGGTGCAGGGCACAGTTGCTCTTCTCCCCTCTGCCTAGAGCTCCCAAGTACATATAATACACTGGATTCCAGTTACACACTCCCTGCTCCCCCCTGGCAGCAAGGGCTGATGTCCAGCCCAGGTCCACAGTGTGGGTGGGAGAAGAGTGGTTTGTCCCACATGTGAAAGAAGACGATTCACTGGATCAGTTGAGCCTTTGGCAGCCACAGGCTGATCTGCCAATTCCAGCTAATAACCATCCTGATTAGATGCTCTTCATATTCTCCCAGGAACTTGTCAACCACAGTTTTGACAGTTATTCACAGACAGGGCTATAGTATTGTAACAGCCCTGTCCTGCTGTGGGCTCCAGAACAGAGGAACTGAATCTGGAATATCTTCATTTCCTCTTTAACCTGTGATCGGTCAGAAGCAGAGCTGTGCAGGAGATGCCTACTCCAGGGGCCATTGCTATCAGGAATTTCTCCCAACATCAGTCTCCTTTCTCAGCAGAGTTCCAGTTCTCCCTCTCCTTTGTTGTACTGAGGACAGGTCTTGGTGGACCTTGGTGAGTTACCTAGGATTATTTGCACAAGGACTGTAGGGAACTGTGAGGGACAAACCTCCCTCTTTTCTCATTGGAAAGCCATAAAGCTTCTTTTTCCCATTTACCAAATTGTTTTCTGTATGAACAGAGGGTCTTTGGAGTGAAAAAAAGCAGCAAGATATCAGGGACAGGAAAAACAGAATGGAAATCAGGCAGCCCCTGGGCTGATGGTGTAGGACTTCTCTACACAGGTGGGCTCAGGGAAGGGGATCAGTGGTCTCTGATGGCAGACTGAGATAACACCAGCAGTCACCATCACTCCTAGAAGCTATGGGAACTCCAGGGAGGCAATGCCTTCTCCAAATTTCTTTACACCTTTGCCAAGACAGCCTTGGGTCTGAGCCTCCCTTCATTGGATATTTATGAGCTGCTCCCTGCTCTTCCAGGTAGTCTGGCTGAGTTCAAAGGATCTGCTACAGTTGCCTGGGTAAAGATTATTCTCTGGAGTAGCTCTCCACAGGATCAGGCCCTGGGTGTGCATGATAACATATTTACACTTTGATTTATTTCATTTTTAAATGCCCGTAGTTAAAACCTGTAGGTGCATTTACTCAACCACTTCTGCTTGCTAATGTTTTCTTGACATAAGCTACCTTGGAAGAAAAAAAAAATAAAGCACTGAAATGGACAGCTGCTACAATACAAAGCATCACCTGGAAGGCAGCATCTTCAGCCAGAGCTTTCATCACAGCTGCCTGTGTCCTCGCAGGAGATAAAAACCCCAGTATACAGATGGGGCTGTCCCATTTTTTTCCCACAGCAAAAGGGGAAACCCCCTTGGTCTGCTGGCTCAAAAGGGCCATGAGTTTCTGAGAATCCCTAAAACCCTACTCACTGCTCCCATGGTGCTGGCCCCCTCACAGGCAGCTCTGTTCTCCTGGGCCCTCTGCACTGTTCCCTGATGCAGGTAGGTGTCCAGGGCGACAGGACACCCTGCTGGGCTGCTTCTGCCCTGGGAAGGTAATTAGGGAAATGAGCAATTTGCTGTGATTAGCAGGCTCACTGCTTTGCATATTAGTATAGTGGGGGCGCCTTCTAATTAATGGTGCTGTGCTCAGCCCAGCCATGGGTCATCCCTGTGGTGGTGGTGGGCTTAAAAATGGCCTGGGCTAGGGGTGCTGCCCCACCAACGTGCCCAGGGCTGAGGAGAGCTCAGGTCCAGGCAGATGCTCCTGGAACCAGAGGATCCAGCTACTTCTGTGCTGAATAGAGAGGGAGAGGTGTGTGGGAGGTGCTTTGCAAGGGATCTAATTTTGGAATATACGTGATGCCTGAATCACTGAGGCACCATCCTTTGGCCATATGGGAAGCCCAGCACCCAAGGTGAGAGTCCGTGGCATAGCTGGGGGGGGGCACAGCAGTGCTTGTCAACAGATCTGTGCAGATGTGGGTGCACTTACAATGTCCCTTTCCTGAATGTTTTTCAAAATTAACTTCAGAAATGCAGCTGGGATGCATGGCTCTCTGCACAGGGACTGGGAATGGAGGATGAGTCCCAGGACAGCCCAGGTTTCAGCAGAGTTAGTGTTGTGTGCTGTCCTGTGGCTGGATTGCTGTAAAACCTTCGTAGTGACCAACATGACCGTGTTAGCAGAGGCGCCATAAGTTATGATAATAATATAATAATCATAGAATCATTAAGGTTGGAAAAGATCCAAGATATTTTCTCACATCAAAGGGTTGTTTCAGAAATCATACTCAGCTGATTCCATGTCAGCTTCCAAAAACCAGAAACCTGGCCAGCTGGGCTGGGGAGGGTTGGGGCAGTGGCTCTCTGGACAGCAAAGCCCAGCACTCAGGCTTGGGCTGGGGAGAGGACGCAAAGAGCCAGCAGCACTTGTGTTGCTGAGTGCTTCCCTTCTGATGATCCAGGAAAACGTGGCACATCTTTTCTTCTTAGAGCTGCATTACACTCAATAAAAACACTTTTTGAAAGGGAAACTGCACTGTCTGCAGCCATTTGTATGTCGGGATGTGTGAAATCAAACGTGAGATCAAATGTGCTGGATCAGGGGTTGCGGTGTGGCTGCTGTCACTGATGTAACTGTGTCTGTTAGCTGGGGACTGAGAAAGGGGCAAAAGAGCATTTTGAAAGCTCAAGGAAGTGAAAAAATCATTTTTGAAGGGAGAAAAAAATAAAGCTGGCACGTATCTGTCTGCCTGTTTTTAATATACTTCTCAATATGAGATTCTGGTTTGTGATTTTGGGTTGCTTTTTTTTCTGCTCAGTACATTTTGTGGAGTAACAGGAAAGCAGTTAGAGAGCTCTCCATTTCATTAGTGGTTATTCCTTCTCTGTAAATTAGAGTTGGGTGAGAATTTATTTTCTGCTTTTCATGGAAACCTCTAAGTTACAAAGTCAAACTTTTTTGCTGATTTTGGCTACTGGTTATTTTTTAAATAAATGGTATGTTAATTACACGGAGTCCTTAAAGAAAATTTAATATTTTTGGGGTTAATAAAATGATACTAGATAGTTGCTAAATGCTTTTTCATAAGAACATATTTTCTATAGAAATATAATTGACAAAAACAGATAAACAAAGAAAAAATCCCCACCTAATATCCACCTGCATTTTTTTAACGATTCTGCTGTTTGTAGTATATACATGCAGCTGTCCTCTCGTGTGTCAAGTATGCATGACCATTTGGGATGCAGTTGGTTTATTTTATCGATGGAACAAAAAGGCTGAGGAATTTTTAAAGCTGGTACCTACGTCAGTATTTTGGCATCTAAATGAGCAGCCTCCTGGTTTGGATGTGCACACATTTTCTTGTCATGTTTTGTCTTCTCTTAATAGACAGCTCCTGTTGTTGATGGGAGGCAACATGGGTAGCACCCTGACAGTCCGGTTCTTTATTTGGCTGTGTAACTCCAGGCACCAAAACTTTGTGAATGCTTGGCCGCGACCCATGTTCCGCTGTCAGCAGGAATCTTAAATTATGATGATGGGTAGTTATTGTTTGTGTTATGACATTTTCTAGAAATCCAGCTGAGCACAGGGCCTCCTTGTTCCAGGCATGAGTTGTGCATCTGGGCAGAAATGGATTTTGCTCTCTTGCATCCCTTGTCTGGACAAGGCGCAGATCCATCCCCAGCCATCCCTCTGTAGGCTGTCCAGGCAGATGTGTGGCTGTGTGGGTTTGAGGAAATAAATCGAATGTTACCCTTGAAAAGGTGGTGCTGAGGCAGGGTGTTTTAGGACTTCATTATGGCCACAGGGTGAGGAGCTTTGGAAGTGGACAGGGGTTGGGCTGTAGGCTGAGAACTGTCTTGTTCCTGTCTGATAAGCTCTGTCCCGACTGGTTTCTTCCATTTGGATAATTTTCAGCCAAGCAGGGAAAGTATTAGGCAGCTAGATTAGGGTCTAAGGTTTGGCTATTTCAACTAGAGCAATTAAAACAATTTAGTTCTACAGATGTTATGGGAGAACAGCCTGGGGGCTTCTTTCAGAGCTGTGTGCTTGTGTAAGGAGTCCCAGGCTCTTGTTGGTAAGATTCGGATTGCCAGCTTTCTGACCCCTGTGCAAACACCTCTAGTCCTGTGTCTGCAAAGGGTTTGCAGCTCCAATATCTTGCTGTTGTCCTTTCACAGCCAGCAACAGTGCTGGCTGTGGAGCTTCTGAGCTTTCAGAGCAAGCGTGAGCATTTTGATCTAGAGTGAGGCTTGTTTGCTTGGTCTCTGAAGAGGAAGTGCTGCCCGCCAGCCATTTGCACATCAACACTAACTAACACCAACCCTGAAAGAGCAGCTCTTGATATCCTTTCTTCTGATCTCCATTCCAGTTGCAAGTCCTGCTTCTGAAAAGCCAAGGGTTCTAAGTCCTGGTGTGAACGGGTGCTTTGCTGTTGGGCTGGCGGCCCTGCTAAGAGACTTTTTAGTTTCAGTTCCAGGTGTAACCCTTACTTCTAGATGAGTTGCCCTAAAAGTCCAGGTTATTCCTAATAGCCAGGCAGCAGTGAACCGGTTAGGATGGCAGTCCTCCAGAAATGTCCCACATTCGTGCTCTTATGTGCGGCACTGTAGCAGAAATGCCTGTGGCTGTCCCAAAGAAGGAGCAGGAGGAGTGGTGGGGCACAGACTAAGCCAATGCACTTTAAGGCTTCACCAGGCGGTGTCTGGGGCAGAGCATGGCCCAGGCTGGGTCCTGCATGACAGCCCTCGGGTTCTGTCAACCCCTTTTGTTTCTGCATGGCTGCGCTGGGGTTTTCATATGACCAAGTGAACCTTCAGCCATTGAAAATACCTCTCCTTAAAGTCAGTTCTCCCTGGATGCAACTCTAAAGTCATCTTGTGGCTTTGGGGATGATAAAGCCTTATTCTCCCCCTGTTTCTGGGGCATTTAAGCCTTTTGAACTGGTGCTGTTTCAACCACCTCCTGCTTTTGAAAGCAGAGTGCTGGGGAGGTTGTTTTGGTTTCCCACACGTGCAGGGTTTTCTGTCTGCTGCGGCTTTGTCTGCCCCTCTGCCGCCCTCCCCAAGCCCAGCCCAGCCATGTGGCCAGGGATTCATGCCTTGGTTGGAGTTCTCTCATTTAATTTTCATGCATCATTTATAGCTTGCTGCGGTGATTTCATAAAGTGAATGTATGTAGTTAACACAGGGGGCCGTCTGGGAGCTGGTAATGCAGCTGTGACAGAATGGTTGCTCCCTGCCTTTGTCATTATTTTCCGTACATCAAGTGTGTTTGTGAGAAACTGCTTCTGGACCAGACATTCAGACTTATTTTTCCCCCCTGAAACTTGATTGCTTTCCTAAGAAAAAAAGAAATAGTCACCTTCCCTTCCCTGGAAATCTGGAAAATTTCCCACACAACATCTGCCCTTCAGATGGACATAGTCATGGGCATGAAACCGAGCAGGGAGGCGACCCAGAGGTGACTAATTCAAGAGGAGGGCAAGGCTCTGCTCCTGTGAAATCATGGCAACTCCTGAAGCAAAGCTGAAAAACAACATCCAGTCACTTGCAGGCATTTGTGCAAGAAATCTGCCTTTGTGGTGGGAAGCTGTGCTCACCTTCCTGGGGCTGGGAACAAAACCCTGGGGCATGCAGTGTAGGCTATGGTGGGCAGAGGTGGGCTTGAAAGGCAGCTGGTGGTGAGATTTGGAGGCTTAGTTGAGAACGTGCATCTTGCCTTGCCTGCCCTTTCCCTTTCCTTGGGCCAGCCTATTTGTTCTATTAATTTATTTAATTTGTTTAACAGATTTACTCAGGCTAAGTGAGAGCACGCAGTGTTTGCATTGCTGTTCTGGTTGCTTGCGTTTATTGTTTTCTGGGCTGATGTGATGATGGCAGGCTGGAAGTGACTAATGAGGAGAGGAGGGCAAGCCTGTCCTTATTGATTTCCATCTGGTTTGATTGGCAGTGGTTGGAAATCGCACTGGAACTGTGATTGGTTTGAAACATCACATGTTTGTGCTTTCATGCCACTGCTGTGGGGGTAATGGAGTAGCAACACTACCAACCTTGAGTGGGGATGACCATGTGGCCACCATGGACCCCAAAACAGGTGCCAGAACTTTATTATATGAGTGAACAATTCTGACCCATTTCTTTTATTGGGACAAGTCTGTGCAGATCCCACCCCTGAGGTCCATGGAGGTGGGGCAACTCTTATGATGGAGGTTTAAAACCAGGCATGCACTAATGGTTTTGAAGGCAATTCTGTGCTGTGCTTCTGGCACAAATTGTGGGAAATCTTGGAAATCCTCGGAGAAGGCGAGATTAACAAGTATGTCCAGTCTCTCTGCTGGATGGCGTGCAATAGAAGCTGGACCAGGACACGGAACATAAAGCAGTGATGAGGAGACATGTTCTGACCTTGTCTGCTGTTAGCAGCTTACACAGCCTGCCAAGGAAAAAACAGCCTGTGTTACGGTGGCCATATGGTATTTTACTAGCTCAGTGTATAAATCCCTAATACAATTAGAAGATCCAACTTCCATGCTGAATTAGAGCTTCTGTGCTGCTGTATCTGGAGGAATTCCTGGATTCCTCAAGTTTGCTGAGATTAGGAAGGAAAAAAGCTTGTACTTACAGAAAAGTGCAGAGGGTCCCCCAGCCTCCTGGTGGGACAGCCCTTCTGCTGGGCCCTGCTGGGAGAAATCGTCCTTCAGACCTGCGTAAGCTGTGGGGACTATGTGGAGTGAGCCCTTTGGTGCTGGCTATCCAGCCTGGCGGTATGGGTGGTTCTTTTATCAGGGGGATTTTGTGTAGGATTTGTGCAAGGAAGGGTCAGGATTGCTGTAGGGGGCCGAGCAGAGGCATTGCTACATTGCTGCAGGTGGTGCGGGTCCACCAGCCAGGAGAGGGCAAGAGAAAGTCAGCGTGAGGAAACAAACAGGGCTAGACCAGAGTTTTTTTCTCTAAATCTGAAATTAATTGGTAGAGAAATAATCACCACTGCAGAGCCAGAGACTTGCTTTGTTTGCAGCCTTCTTGTGTCCCCACATTTCTGTTATTCCTCCCCAGGGTGCCCTCTCCACTGGTGTTAGCTAAGAAAGGGTTCCTTGGTGGTGGAGCTCCCTTGCACAGGGTCTTGCATGCTGCCTTAGGGAGGTCCTACATGCACCCATCACTGCCTCTGGATTTCTCTTTGGTCCATGGTTTAAAGTGGCAATCCCTGACATCTGCAAGGATGACTCCCCTTCCTGGGAGGGGAAGCTGAAGGCTTTGGAGCCCTGTAGCAGTTGTCCTGCAGCCCATTGTGTGGAGAGCCTTAGGGAGATGCTGGACGGTGCTGCAGGGGGTGTTATCCACGTCTGCTCCAGTGGTTACTGGAAAGGCACCCAGGAATGTTCAAAGTTTGCTCTTTGCTCCTGTGCATAAACCTCCCCAAGAGATACCACCTTATTGCAGGTGAGTGAGAATGGTGATGCCCACATTTTATTAATAATCCCTGTTAAGTGCTGTGGAGGAACAAGTCTGTCCACGACGATCTCAATACAGAGGAACAGCCTTGAAGCAGGCTGGGGCACACTCCCACCTTCCCTACAGCTATTGTGGGGCATTTCTCCCTGCCTTGGTTTCTTCCTTTTGTAGAGCTGGCCGGGGAGTGTGTCCTGCCCCGCTTTGTGCTCCTCCTGGAAAAATATCATTGCTCTTATTTTCCTCGCTGTGAAGTGCCAGCCAGGCGTTCAGTGAAACAGCCTCCCTGTTATCTGGGTTGGAGGGAACATGGCTTTTGTCTGAATGGTTATAGCTGTTTAATCTGATCAGATGTCTCGTATGACTACACAAAGCCTGGTTTTTGGCTGTGCCAGCTCTCTTTCTCATGCATACCTATTTCCAAGTGAATCGCTCTGTGCTGGAGCATGTAATTGCAAAGTGCGGCCCTGGCTCTGCCCACCCGCTGGAGGAGACCATGAGATAGGAGCTATTTACCCGGCGGCTGTCAGGTGGTGGTTACCGTCAATTTAGAGCCTGAAGGAGGAGAGTGCCACGGCGTGATGTGGATGTGAGTGGATCACAAATACTGTCAGTGAGAGCTGGCAGGGCAGTGTAGAGTGCAGGGGTAACAGCTTCAGCATCTTTTATTCCTTCAGAAAATGACCTCTGGGTTGGTCTCAGCACCCTGTTTCAGAGGAAAGCTGGGTGCTGGTGGCTGGGACATGGCACAGGGTGGGATTGCCTGAAGGGAGATTCTGCTGGGCTGAGGGGCTGCGACTGGCATCCCTGAGCTGGGCTCCAGCAGGTACTTGTGCTTGAGAGCCCAGCCAAGACACTCCTGGTGTCTGCATGAACCGAGGCTTCTCCTCAGCAGATTTCACCGGGTATTTCCCTGAACTTGGGCATGATCTCAGCTGTTTGAAATTTATTACAGAAAGGCAGCTTTTGCCTTAAATAAAAAAAGAAAAAGAGAACTAGACTAAGAGGGCTCATTCTCCAAGTACATATACATGCCATGAGGGGTGGAATTGCTGAAAGCCCCTTCAATGAGATGGCCAATACGGTGGCAATAAATCCAGAGGAAATGGACGTTATCTGCTGATTGACCTTTTTGGTACGTTAAACAGCTTTCGCTTTTGCCTTGAGGCATCTGGCTGCCTGACATGGCCAATTATCCTACGATAACATCAACTTTGTTGGGTCTTATTGCTTCATTATGAAACTGCTTTAGCTGATAACGCATTACAATTAGCAGGCAAATGTTCCTGGGAAGGGAGATTTCTCCTCGCTGGCCGCTTGGCTGCAGTGTGATGAGTTTTGTCTGTCCACAGCGCCGCAGGCAGCACCGGGGGAAGGTCCTCACCAGCTCCTGGTGCAGCTCGAGGGATGCTGGGGGGGAGGGAAGCGGGAACGCGGGATGTCAGCAATGCTTTGCTCCTGCCCTGTGTCACTTCACCTGAGGGTTTTCTTGCCCAAGTGGAACTGTTTGTAAATGTATTTGGGGCAGGTGAAGTGGCAGGATGCAGAATAAGAACACTGTTGCTTAGCCCTAGCTGGTCCGGGACACTGATTTCTTTTCTCTCATAATCAGAGGGACATAATCACACAACTGCGCGCCACCACCCAACCCGCCAATTTCCTTCCCTTCTGTCCGCATCACTAAAAGGAAAAACAGCCTCTCCACAAAAGCTGCCTGTCCTTTTAGGCGTGGCAATGATGATTCGTGCTGGTCCTTTGCATGTTCCTGGGGGGATGCCCACACCTGCAGTTTTGCCATGAGCCTGCTGTGATTTTGCTGAGTGCCCCATTCCTCACGACCCTGTGTGCTGCCCCATTTTGCCGTGGGGCTTTGTGTGTGGCGGCAGGGTGGAGAGGGCAGATGGAGCAGCTGAGGAGAGGGGATCGGGGGCTTAAGGAAACCAGGGGAAATCAGCCAGGCCTGGCAGAGTTGAAGGGGCAGCTCAGAGTAATGGAGCAGCTGGGATGAGGTGGATTAGTGGCTGGGAGAGCAGAAGCACAGAGTGGCCGGGGGGGGAGGATCAAATAGGAGAGATGAGAGACCCCGGTAGACCCTGGTAGCCTGCAACGGACTCAGGTAGGAAGGGATGGTTGATGGGGCAAGACCAGCCAGGGCAAAAGGTCACAGGTTGGGGTTGTGCCACCCAATAGCACACAGTGCCCCCAGCACCACATCAGCAGCTCCTTTCCCCCCAAAAAAACAAATGATGCAAAATGCAGCACAGGCAATGACACAGTGGTTTTGCCCAGGGATGCTGTCAGGGTGAGGGGCTGCTTGCAGCTGGGAGGTACCATGGCAATTACGCTGTATTTCAGCTGAGAGTTCCCAATAATTGCTAAAACCCCTGCTAAGATCCTGACTTGATCCCTGCAGAAAGCTTCCTCCTGCCTGACGGTGCCACTCTTCGAGGGCTGCTTTTGGTGAAACCGAGTCTCAACGTCCTGCTCCTGTCCTGGAGCACCAGCTCCAGATAAAGCCCTGCTCCGTGTGCTGGCACCCCGGGGGGACCCAGCTGTGCAGAGCAGCCCCTGGGGAGGGGGCTGGGGTGCAGGGGCTGTGGCTGTGTCTGGCACAGGGTGCAGCCTCTGGGGAGATGGGCTCGTGCCTCTGCTGGCTGCAGCTGTGCAGCGCTTAGGAGGTTGGTGCTTCTCTGCCCGCTTTTCCCAAAGGAGAAACAGCAGTGGAGATGGACAGGAAAGCTTTCTAGAGAAGAGAGCAGCGATCACTTCTCTAGCGTGTGCTGTCCTGACAGTAATTGCCTATTAATATTCCCTTTCTCATGCCTCTTCTCCTCCTTCCCTCAAGCGATGTGGCTTCATTTCCCAGCGCTGCTTGCTGTGCTGTTAATGCCTGAGCATGATGCGTGCTGCTGGGTCACCTCCTAGAGTGGAAAGGACACCAGGACCACACAGCCCGTGGCCTTCCTGCAGCTGCTGGGCACCTCTGCCCCAGGGGGACCAAGGGTGGGGGTCTCTTAGTGGTGCACCCACACCTGCTGGCCCCTATTTAGGGCTTGGCTGCTGGTACCTTGATTAAAGGGATGGAGCTCTGCATGCCTGGTGCTCCCACCTTCAGAGATGTCATCCTGGACCCTTGCCACTGCAAGGGTATGGAGTCTGTGCCAGGCTCCTGTGAGTATGGGGCAGGCTGGCTGGAGCAGGAACCCCATACTCGTGGACCGCAACTGTGTGCCACCAAAGCAGGGTTCCTAAACTACAGCAGATCCTGCCCTGTGAAAGCTGCTGGAGCTTGGGATGTGCCTGTAACATGGCTTAAATTGAAAGCTAAGAAACCTGATGCGAAAAGGTAACAGCTGAGAAAATGGAAACCTGTAAAATCTTTGAGCCATATTATTTGCTAAGCTGATAAAAGGTAGAGTGCATAAATTCATGAAGAGGGGAAATCCCTGCAGTATTCACATGGGCTGCTCATGGTTTCATAGTTAAGTAAATATAGTTCAGAATAAGAACAGTTTAAAAGGAATTTAAGAACATAATGAAGCTCAGAGAATTAGCCGAACAGCTTTCTTTTGAGATTACAAAAACACAGTGTAATATAACGTTTAAATACCAATGGGGTTCAGCATTACATAAAATAACCAAACACAGATAAGACCACTCTTCTGTTCTGGCACCAGCTGGTAATCTTATTACTGAATTAATATAACCACGTACTTTGTGATCACTGTATTTTCCCTAACTTGACAGACTAGTTGATGGAATAACATGCCAGCACAGGAGCACGTGTTGATTTTGAAGCTTGCCATGCTGCAAAGTGCTAAGCCTGATGACCCAGGCTATGCCATGCTGCAGGGTGATGGGTCAGATGGGACTGGAGAGAGGCCTCAGTGCTGGTGCAGCTGGGAAATACGGGGAAGGTGCTTCATGATGCCGGTGTCCACCTTCATGTAATGCAGGGAAGATTCTGTGTTTCCTTGCTGTGGCATCCCCAGGTAATGGGGAGGTGTGTGCAGGAGGACCAAATGCTTCCAAGCCACATCCATCCTCAGCGCTCTGAGGGTGGCAGAGTCCCAGCACAAGGAAACCAAGAGGAAGCAATGAACAGTGAGCATCAGGAGGTTAGGGGGAAATAGGTAATAAAGGAACAGCAGTAATAAAAATTAATGATGTGCTTTTTCAGTGGGATTTTTGCCCAAAGGGTCTCCACTTATGTCTGGTTGTGGGTTACAGTTGGCAGAGGTGTCTAGCACCTTGGATGGCACATGGCACATACAGATGTGGTGTGATCACAATATTGGCATGGCTCCTCTCAGACCATTTTTCCTGAATGATGGCCAGTATTTTCAGTGTTTTGGCGTCCTCCAGGTCTCCTACTGGTACACCCCGGTCTTTTGGCTTTTGGGAGGGGTCACAGCTGCAGGATAGTGGAGCCCATCGCCAGTGTGGAGCTCTTGGTCATGCACCCAGATTTGTTGCAGGTCTGTACTGGGTCCCATAGCAATATTGCAATGGCTTGGCCAAGGGAAAACAAATACCTTCACGTCCGTGTTCGTGATTTGCTCAGCTTTGAATTACAGAAATATTTCTCCAAATGTTTTGAACACTGGAAAAATGCTGCTCACCAAACCTAATACCTAAAAGGCCTCTTTTATGTGACTATTACTTTGGTGACCAAAGTACCAGGGTTTTACAAGAGCTGCTTATCCTTTGATAAAACAAAATCAGTGAATTTATGCTGACAGCTTCAGATGCTGTGGAAACCTGAGCAACCTTTCACCAGCATATGTTGCTTGCTGGATCCTTCCTTAAGAACAAACCGCAGAAGCATCTTTAGTAATTTAATGAGCAATAAAGAGGACTATAAAAAAACAAGGATAATTAAATGCAATGATAGATTTTAGCACCCTAAATGGTTACCAGAAGTACTTAATCAAAACTAAGGTTTGTGCTAGGCAAAACGAATAGCTCTTTGTTGCCCCATAATAGAAAACTTGTAAAAATAAAACTCAAAGAAAGATTTGGGATAGCACTGGAATGACAGAATCACTACAAATCATCACAGCCTGCCTCCCGAAGCCCCTCTGATGCTTGGGTAAAACTAAAGGAAAATTAAGGATCTGTTTTGTATATCACTTTGATCTTTGCTTCACCTTTTGAAAATATTTATGAAGGGTACTTTAATACAATTTGGCTTGTAATTTTTCTGTTTGGAAGAGGAACAAATAGATTGACAGAGTAAAAGGTTAGTCAGTGATGTGTTGTTTTTTTGTTTTTTTTCCCCCCAGCTTGCTGTTCTGGGAGGTAAATCCTAGAGCATAAGCTGCTGGGTACCTATGCAGAATGAAGGGCGGTGTGCGTGTGTGTGTGCTGCAGGGATGGGCACGCAGGGACTCCAACCACACTGCTGCGCTCGTTGTAACAGCACAAATAGGAAACTAACGCTGACACCAGCATGGCCACAGATTCTTTCTTAACACAATAGCCTTTAGGAAAATCTGTGGATTAATTACATATTTTCATGCAATAACATGATGCTAATTGTTTACACTAAACCATGTTTGCTTATGTAAATTATCTTAATTGGAAAATTCTTTAGTGTACAATTGTGATAGAGAATTAAAGAGATGAGGAAATATGGAGGATGTCAAGGCAATTCTTTTACAAATGATACTCTGATAAGATTCAGGGTGACCTAATCAGTTAATGCAGGCACTAATTAGTAATGTAGAAGATAGCGTAGAAAAGTGCTTGAAACGTGGGGTGCTAACAGGTTAAGGGTCTGATCCTGCTTTCTTTCCATCCTGAGCCATCCCTGTGACCCAGGAAGGGAGAGGATGGCTGCAGAGGTTGTCTGACCACCAGTAGCTCAGCTTGGTGGCAGCTGAGCGAGCTCAGAACTTTTCATGAAAGTGTCTTGTTTGCAAAGAAATCCTTGCGCTGGGTGTGGGGTCGTGCAGCACGCTGCTGACCTGAGGACCTGCCTGCTGTTGGTTGCTGGCAGCTTCTAATGTGTGGTGATCCATGATTTCAGAGAAGTCTTTGAGCAAATAACCAGGGCAGAGCTTAGGTACATAAATACAGAGTATGAACAACCTCGCCCACAATGTGCTCAGTGGTATGTTTTGTGTCAGGTGCGAATTGGGTGTTGTTCCTAGTTTGAATACTATCACTTTCTTTTCTTTGTGGTTTTAGTGAGGGGAAAAAAAATCCACAGCAAACAGCAACAAGAAAACCTGCTGCTAACTTCTACATATGTGACAGGTGAGGTCACCTTGCCCCATGGCTGAGGCTTTGTCCTCTTTGCTGTGCTGCGGAGTTGTCCTGGCTCTGCCCCTTGGTGGTGGTGTGCAGCACGCTCTTGCCTTCATGTAGAGGGTTCCCAAACCACATCCCCTTCGTTCTGATGGGGTGAGCTCCCTGCTGGGGGTACATCTCTTCATCCTTCTGCAGCATGCACTATCCCAGCAGCTGCTTTCACCCAGCAGGGAGCAGCATCAGTGGGCTTGGAGAAGTGGGCAGTGCTGGGGCCTTGGGAAGGGCTCTCCTGCTGCAGTCCTGGTTGCGTGCACTGCCACTGAGGGTGCTGCGCATTGTTGCAAGGTGCACGCATTGTTGCCTACGTGGGGTGTGTTCATTGCTGCTGATGCAGGTGCATGCATTGCTGCTGGGGGTGCAGCACGGTGCCAGCGTGGACATGTGTATACAGAGCGTACCGTGGGGACGCCTCGCCCCGCTTTATTTGGGGCGAAGGGTGGAATCAATGCAGAGCACTTCAAAGCACTCCCCCATGTCGTCTGGCTTGGAGCCGCGTTGCTTCAGCCTTTTTCAGCAGCGATTAGACACGTAGGTAGGTAGATGAGCGGAGATGCTGAGAGCACACGGGCCGTGCCCCCCTCACCCCCTGCCAGCCCCTTTGTGCTCACTGCCACAAACCCAACCAGGAGCAGCCCGGCCTTTTTGCCCGTATTATTCTCACCATCTCCCTGACAGGCGTAGTAATATACAGAGCTATCTCAAGCTGGGAATGTCTGAATGAGGAGAGATTAAATAATAATAATTAAAAAAATAATAATTAAGAGTGAGATTTCAAGTGTCTCACCAGAGCTCAGCGCAACAAACTGCTTTGGCAGAAGGATGCCAGAATTTGGGGGGCAAAAATCACCCACAGTGAGAGGGAAGGCTGCCAGGAGTTGGCAATGTGGACAGCTGAGCTATGTTGCTGCATACGAGTTATCATCGCTTCATACATGTTATCAGGGAGAGCGGAGAGTGTGCGTGACTCTCCTGCTGCATGCTGTGTGGTTTTCACTTTGATTCAGCAGCTCTTCTAATGGCAGAATAGTAATTGTTCTTTAGTCACTTAGGTATGGTTATTTTTTTTTCAGCATTAAAAAAAAAACCAACAACAGCAACAACCAAGCCATGTCTCAATAGTCTGCTGCAATGATAATTCACCATATCACATGCTGGGAAGAGTTGTCTTGGATTTCTATCACAGACCAGAATCTAGCTCAATTTAAAAAGGAGGGAGAGGTGGTGCTGGTGGTGGGGTTGTTGGAGATTTTACTCTTTTTTTGTTAGACTCATTTTCTTAACTCTAAATAATATAATTCACTTCATATTTCTTTAAGGGAACATACTCTTGATGTCATATAAAGATTGACAATCTGGAATATTGTAAAGAAAATGTATCTGAAATATTTGCTCAGCCAAGTGTCAGAGGCACTGGGCTGTCCAAAAGTGTTAATGCAAGCAGGCTGCAACTAAAGGAGCTTTTGCAGCTCAAACAGATGTATTATTTTTGAAGGGTGTTTCTTTGAGCATTAAGCCTTTCTCATGCTACATGCTGTTTGCCGTCTTTTGTCTTATAAACCTTTTAAAATTTATCCCAGGATGCTTCGAGTTGGGGTTTTTTCTTTCTTTCTTTTTTTTTTTCCTTTTTTTTTTTTTTTTCTTTTTACTTTTTGCCTTTTATTGTTGTTGCTGTCTCTCTTCTGTCTGAACTCAAAAATACTAAACTAAGATGATGAAGGGCTGGGTGATAATTTCAAACTTCCTGCAGGATAGTTTCAGAAAAGATGATATAGAAAGAAGAAAAACAAAAGCACATGTTGCCAAATGTATGCATATTTTCCAGTCATTTTGTATTGTCGAAGTGGTTGCTCTGTGTGTATTTTCAAGACACAAGGGGAATACGCTAAATGAAATATTCAAACACTTTGGCAACTCCTGCACACTTCCTTTGTTATCATAAAACACTTGTTCTGAAACTGGGTATGACATTTATTAAAGAGTTGTGGGTTTACCATATCTCATAAACGATTTCCATGGTTACTGAGGTGGTGCGGCTGCAGAATCAAAGTACTTATTAAGATGTTAAAAAGTAGGTTTCTTTTAAATGAAAGCAGAGGTGTACTGGGCAACTTCTGTTCAAGTAATTCCTTTTAGGAAGCTTAAGACTTGACCTGGTGCTGGTGCAAGTAGGTGCAGTGGCCCTGCAGCTGGGGATTGCACTTGCTTACATCAGCAGGGAACTGGTCCCTGTCCCTTCACAACCTGGGTCTCAAGCCTCTGAGGATGTAGGTGTCAGTGCAAGTCCAGCTGGCCTCCTTGCAGATTTGAATGGCCACAAGTGCTCAGCAGAGCCACTGGAGTCAGCTGACAGTGCTGATTTTGTGGAGTTTGGCTCAAGCCCCCAGACTGACGTGACTATTCTTGTTTTGCACCTCACAAACCCCGAGTGCATTTTCTGCCTGCCATCAACACTGACAAATGTTGTAAATGTATTCATCAAGAAAAAGAAACCTGATTTATGATGGTTATCCTTGAGAAGTGAGTTACAGTAGTGCCAGTCTGGTACTTGTTGGGGTTGCCATAAAGTTCTGGGCTCTGTTTAAAAATCTCAGCCTTTAGGGTCAAAAACATGATTTGAAGGCTCAAAAAGCCAGAAACTTTTGAAAGTACTAAATGCATTTTTCAGGAAGAACTGTGTGACTTCTGAGCTTAACTTATGGTTCAGGAGTCCCATTCCCAAGACGTGAACCCCACCGGCATCCCTGCATCTGACACAGATGGGCAAAGACAGGGACTGCTTCCATGGGCTGCCCTATCTGAGTGACAATCTCAGGTTCAGATATGGCAGCTCATGTCTGAGAGCACCTGGAAGAGCTGACACAGAAAGACAGCATGCTCAGTGTCTGTTCTATAAATAGTGCTATTAAATCTGACTTTTAAAAGCACTGAAAAGTACTGTGAGACAAGACACACAGCCAGGAAGCACTTAGGGTCGGGATGTAGCTACCTACCAAAGTGAAATGCTGAAGCATCTGTGACTCAGCTGCTCCAGGGCTACCATAAAACCCAGTGAAATTGCAAAACCCAGTCCCTTTTATGGGATGTCTGCTTTCCTGCTTCTGGGGGCAGTGGGACAGCGTGGGGGGGCTGGCATGCGGCTGCTCTGCATCTGGGCTGCATCTTCTGCACTTGTGCTCTGGCCTCCTAGATGCTGGTGTATCCGTGCTACTCAGCAACACCTTGGTTTAATATAGCTGGAAACAGGTTTTCCATGCTTTACGTATAAAATGCTATATCAAGAACATATTCATGTTCTTGAGCCAAGACTGTTTGGGCAGAAAAATGCCAATGAAGTGTGACCGAATCCATGCGAAAATGAAGTGTTTGCTTGGAGGAATTAAAGCAAATTTAAAATATTCAAGTTCACTGATTAGAAACATTATTACATCTCTCCAGTGGTGAAATAGCGAGCTGCAATTTATGATCCTTTCTTCACAGGCCCTGCGTTACCTCGAGGGGATTCAGAGGATGCATGGACTAGAAAGTAAACGGATGGGGAACACAGGGAACTTCAGCTGCAATAAAAGTACCTCTGTAGGATCCCAGTGAGTTATTAGTTTAAATAAATATAAAAACTTCAGTTGCACATCGCATCTCATCTCAACCAGAGACAGCACTGCCTGTTTAGATTTGGTGGGTGGCTTCTTTACAACCTGTTTTTCTCAGACATGTGTTGGGAATATTTGGAGCTGTAGGACCAATTCCTCTACTTCTTTTCTAGCAAAATGCCCCTGCATGGGGTGGAGAAAAAGACAGTAGAAACAGAGATAGGCTCTTTAAATCTCATGTCTTCCCCTTGCAATTGGAAAACTGGGATTTTTTTTCTAGCCCCCATGGGAATGGTTGCTAGTAAACCACATTCTGAGGGTAAAAAATATTTACCTGGAATTTTCCTTTCTCTCACCCTTCTTCATAGCTTTCCTAGTCTGGGGAGCCTACCCAGGCTTGGGTGTTAGTCTTCTCTGAGCAGAACCTGTGGGTGCTTGTTGGGGCCACGTTGGGCCTGAGGGTGATAGAGACAGGTGCTAGAGCAATCCTGTCCCCAACAACTGCGCTTTGCAGGAGCACCTGGGGACCCTAAGTCATGGTGAAACCTTGCTGTGGCTTCGTGTTGCCGGTGGGAGTGCTGGCTGGTGGCAGAGATGAAGCAGTCCCCCCAGCCAAGGAGGTCCCTCCCAGGGCAAGGAGGGATGAGGCCAGGCTGCTCCCAGCCCTGCCCTGGTGGCTGTTTCTTACTGGTGGGGCCTTGTAAAAAGAGGAGCAAAGCCATTGCTTTCAATTCTGTTCCTGTGCTGCTTCCTGAGGCCCATTTCTCCAGCAAAGACCTCCTTTGCCCTGCTCTCCGGCAACTGTGTGGCTTTACAATGTCAAAAAAAAAAAAAAAGTCCCCAGATAACTATTTGGTGTAAGCATACCATGCGGCTTTAATGGAATTACCTCAGCCCTGCTAGTAAATAATTTATAGGAGGCAGTAAATAAAATATGTTTCTCTGTTCTTAAAAAACAAGAGTTGTCAGCCGGCAAATGCCTGCTGAGGAGGGCTTGACCCAGGGCCTGGCCTGCCTAGAGTGGGACCCGGTGAGGAAAACATCCGAGCCCAGAAAAGCTGTTTTGGTGGTTTGTTTTTTTGTTTGTTTGTTGGTTTGGGTTGGTTGGTTTGGTTTGGCTGTGGGTTTTTTGGGTGGGTGAGTGTGTTTGTTTGTTTTTTTTGGGGGGTGGGATGGGGTAAGGGGACCAGTAAAGCTGTGCTGCTGGGCTGATGTTCACGGGCTGTCCACCAGCGAGCAGTCAGCTGGCTCTGCACATCTGTCTGTCTGTCTGTCTGGCCAGCAGCGCTTGCTGCTGGGGGCTCTCCGGGGCATTTCCGAGGTTGCCTCCCGGTAGCCTTGACCGTGAAACCCGAGTCCGAGGCGCTTGACCCGAATTTCCGAGGCACCCGCGGCAGCCCCGGAGTGTCACCGAGCCCCGATTGAAACCCGAGCCCTGTCACTAATGGCATTAAGAGGAGCCGAGGGGTGCGCCGTGCCTCCGCGGCCAGCGGCCCTCCAAGCACCGCAGGGGATGCCCGAGATGCCGGGGGACCGGGAGAGCTCCGGGGCTAAGCCTGGGGCTAAACCCGGGGAACTGGGCCGGGCCGTCGGGGCGTCCGGCTGCGCTGCCTGGTCCAGCCCGGCTCGGCTCGGCTCGGCTCGGCCCGGGGGGCCCGCAGCCGGTCCCCCGCTGGCGTGGGGGAGTTGGGGCTGGGGAGCCGGCAGCAGAGATTTACGATGCGGGAGGACAGAGCGTGAAAGCAGTATATCATCATCAGGTTGGGCTGAAAGAAAGAAAACATATCTCCAACAAAAAGCGGGGCTTCGCAATTCAGCTGCGTTGTTAGGACAACGCAAACTATCCTTGAAATGATTAGTTCCACTTCAAAGGCATTTACATTCAACAGGGGCAGACGCAGCCTCTTTTTATGTCGCCAGAGGAGGAGGAAAAAAAATAATAATAATAAAAAAAAAAAAGGCGAGGAGGAGGTGGGGAGGTTTTGTGCTAAGGAGAGTCATATGTTTGGTTCTTCTATTTATTTTTCCTCATTCAGGGGACACTTGTGTAAAATAAACAGAGCACTCGCAGCCACAGCGCTCCGGGACTGCTGGCCAGGGAGGTGGCCAGGGGCGGCGCTGGGGCTGAGCTCGGATCCCCCCCTCCTGACCCTTCCAAATGGGAAGCAAAAAGACAACAGTTTAAAAAAAAAATAAAAATCCCTGACCTCAAGAGCTGTCCTTCTTTGGACATCTGTTATTAACTTGAGGAAGTGTGACATACATTTAGTTAGATGACAAAGGCTCAGGGTATCCTGACACAATTTGGGAAAGATTTGAAGACTGAGGTGTCCCAACACCATTCTGGAAGTGGATCCCATGTGATGGCATGGGCTGGGAAGAAACTTTTGTATCTCAAATCATGCACCTAAACCACTTTCTGGAGTCCTTTCCATGGGGAAAACCAACCAAAGTTGGTCTGTTCCAGGTTACCCTGAGCTGTACAGGACTGAACTTGGAGGAGAAAAAGATAGTGGGATTAGCTCAGAAAGGTTTGCCATACCCTTATTACTTTACCAAAACCCAACTCATCTTTCCTGATCAATTCTTATATCAAAATTAACCCAGCCTTCTCCCCTGTTTCAAAGCATCTCACTTATTTTAACTTCCAACTTACTTAAAGCTAATGTTCTCAACATTCACTGCTGGAAATTGAGAGGCAGGCATACAAAATTAAAATGCAAACAGTGAAGCCTATGTAGAGTTATCTGTGCTGAATGCAGGAATTCCACCTCGCTGGAAATGTGTTGCACCAGTGCGTGTGTGTGTATGGGAGCAGGGGCCTTTGCTCTCCCCCTCTTCTCCTATTGCCTGTTTTCTGCCTGATGGTTTGCAGCTCATCATTCAATTAGACCTCAAAATTCTGTAGAAGAAAATTGAAATTGTAAAGGATCCTGGGCAACAGTTTTCTAAAATATTTTGTCTGCCACAGCTCTCTCAACACATATGAACTGAATTACTCTCAATACTGGTGCTGATCAAAAATCATTCTTTCAAGTTGCTTTTGTGGGGAGGTTAACACTTTACACATTTGAAACCTAACAACTCTATCTGTATGGTTTTGTGTTTGCTTTTTTGTTGTTGTTTGTTTGTTTGTTTGTTTTGTTTTACATTTTTAAAGGTGTTGTGAACACTTTATTGCCTGCACACATGAACTGTCTGCTTTATCCCTGTTTGAAAGCCAGAGATGGTGATGGCCCCCAGCTTTATGAAATACATATCCGTGTGCAAGTTAGCATTTGAAAATGAAGCCATTATTCCAGCTAAGCTGTAGCTGGAGTCAAGGTTTAACTGCTCAGTGATCATTGTTTTATGTTTTGAACATATATGTGATTCATCCTCATGATGAATCTTGGCTTTATCAAGCCAAGAAGTTTCCTTCTTTCTTTTTTTTTTTTTTGTTTTTTAATTATTCCTTTTGTTTGTTTGTTTGTTTCCCCTTTTTCTTTTTTTTTTTTTTTTTTTTTTCATAGACCTTTTTCTCATCTGAAAAAGTACTGGATTTGTTGGCCTTCACTTTCTGTTACTTTCAGCTGGTTCTTGGTTGTTGCAAATATTTTGTTTGCTCTGGAGAGCTTTGGCCCAAGGAGGACCAGTCTGATGCTGGGTCTCACTTAGATGGTGCAGGTTGAGAATTTATGTGCTGCAGCAACCAGCAAGTAGAGCTCAGAGAGGGACCTTGCTGTGAAATCAGCTCCGGCAGTTAGTAGTTATAAGAAATGTGGCCAAAAGGGACACAATAACATGGGAAATAAAGCAGTGATTTTTATTTTTTTTTTAAATTTATTTTAGAGAAAGAAAGCCAAAGAGTGGGTAATCCAGAAAAAAATAATAAGTAAATAAAACTAGAAAAATCTCTGTGGAAAGAATAAAGTGTTGAAAATAGCCAGACACTAGAGAGGCAGATGGGGCTGCAGGAGAAGTGGGCTAAGGGCACCAGGGCTAGGAGACAGAGCTGGGAGAGCAGTGGGCTGGAGACACTCGATCCAGTTGTGTTATTTTTCATTCCTAGAGATAAAGAAATGTTTTCAGTCAGAAAAAATGCATTTTTATTGAATTCCCTGAAAGTTCATACTTAAAAAATCTGTTTTCCATTTCTGACTTTTTTTTTTGTTTTATGAAACACTAGAAATACGAGAGCTTTTCAAATATCCTTGAGAACGATGGGAGTTTCACAGTTGTTCTATCATTTACTCCATCGTTTATAGGGGCGTTATTGAGAAGTTAAAGCCGATGTGTGTTTGAGCTCCACATCATCTTCTTTCTGGTGAGGCTGCAGTGGGCCATCTGGGGCCATTTGGCTGCATGAGGGAGGGGAGCATCTCCCATGGCACTCCCTGGTTTGATGGGGTGCTTGTAAAAGGAGAAGCATGAAAGTGGAGAAGGATTTTGAGGCTTCTTTGGGAGGCTGGGGATCCATGCTGGTCCCTAAGTTGCTGTTGACTGGGTCCAGCTCTCAGTTTCTTAGGTGGATGCTGGTGGCTGTGCCATGGTCCAAGGTGCGTTTGTGGGAATGGGGAAAATGTTTGTTGGTGAGAAATACAGCAGGACCCTCTGCAAATCTACTGATTGCAGACACACTAGTAATGGTGCAAAACTCGTGTTAGCAGGAAAATCCCATCTGGTCTGGGGACTTAAACCTGGTGCTCTGCAGCCAGCATGGCAGGATTCTCGCCCAGAGCAGGCGAAGGGATCGGGGACAAGTGCAGCAGAGAGGGGCTGTGGTGGAGGGGAGTGTCCAGGTGAGGCCCGCCCCTCCCCACGGGGTCTCTGCCCCCCTCGTTATCCCGTTGTCTTCCCCTTGCTCTGATTTTTGTGTGAGTGTGTGTCTCCCTCCCCTCCTCCTTGTCTGTGCGTCTCCTCTCCCATTCTGTCTCGCTCCACCTCTCCGTCTCTCTCCTCTGTCTGCCCCACACCCTTTTGTCCTGCTCGGCTGCTCGGCATCGCTTTTGTGTGCTAATAGCAGCCAACTGCGACGGGCTCAAAGGATCCCAACCGCTGCATCTACCCCCCGCCCCAAGCTTTTAATTCAGCTGCTGAGGACCAGTGTGGCTTCTCTGTCCAGAGCCATGCGGCAGGGCTGGTGCGTGGTTTTGGGTTCTCCATATGTCCCCTCTTGCTGGGCCAGCATCTTGGCCGTGACTGCCATGCCAGGAGGAGATGGTCCTAGTGCTCCAGGCACTGCTAGCTTGGGGAGCCCAAGGGGATGGGAGCAGTGAGGAAAAAAAAAAAAGCTGCGATGAGACCCTGCAGGCTGCTTCAGGTCACAGTGGGGCTTTTTGGAGATGCTGGCACCTGTTGGGAAGGGCACAGGGGAAGGACTCGCACCTCCATGGGGATGGGGGTGTTCACTGCCCCTTCAACCACTCATCCTCCTCAGTCTGGGCACAGTGGGCATCATGGTGGGACGCATGGTGACAACTGCTCTGTGTTGGGCTTCCCACCAGGTGTAAGCAGTGGTGGCAGTCCCTGGGATATGCAGGGTGGGGGGCTCAGCAGGCACAAAAGCAGCAGATGGAGACATCACTCCCAGGAACAGTGGTTGTGTGTCTGCCCCACGGCTCCATCCCCACCTTTGGCGTTTCTTCTTTTGGATTACATTCAATTTAGACGTTCAGGGAAATAGTTTCCCATGGGAGCCCTTGGAGGATATTGAATTTGCTGTTTCTTGTAAGACAGAACTGGTGGCCCAGTGCTCAGGGTGTAATGGGACAGGTGATGATTGATCCCTTCCTGCTGGCCATGAGCTGGTGGCTGTGCTTCAGCATGGCTCATCAAACACTTTAGGCTTAAAAAAGGCACCAGCTAACAACATGTGCCAATGGCACATTCCCACACCATCCTTCGCTTCTCCCATCCCCAGTGTTGGTGCAGTGGAGGTGGCTTTGCCAAGGGCTCCTGCAAACTGCTGCTCCCTCAGGAAGCAGTCCCTGCCCCTCTCCCCACGGTGACAGCACGCCACAAGCTTTATTGCTCCTTTCCCTCATGGGAGGCCTCCAGTTGCTCTCGGGAGCTGCCGCACTCAGCTGAGCACCCTCAGGGACCTGCAGGATCGCCACGCGTGGGTGGTTTCATCCCTCAGTGAGCGGGCACAGGGAGCAGGGCTGCGGTTTGCATGGCAGCATTGTCTTGGCTAGGAAAAAGTGGTTGCAGTTTGGAGTCTCATTTGTTTTTCTAAAAGCTGTGCTTGCTGCCCCAGTTTTGTCCTAGGTAGCTCCAGGCTGCATCCGTGTGTCTGTACTGTGTCCATGTGTCTGTACAGAGCTCTGCCTCCGAGCCCAGGGACAAACTCAGTGCCATGTGAGGCTGCCATGTGTCAGCCAGGCCACCCCAAGGCCTGGTGAGGTAGATGGCAAGGGGTGGCATAGCCTGCCTCTGATAAATGCAAGAGAGAAACTGGTAGCAGGAAATGCTATAGAGGCTGAAAAAAGCAGCCAGTTATCAGAATAATCTCTTTTAAAAAATGAAGTCTATTCTGAAAGGAAAATCTGGAAATTTGAGTGGGATTTCTCTGTAGCCACACAGTGCTCTGAGACTGCGTAGGGTTGTTTGTAAGTGGTCCATGGCCTACAACTACAGCTAAGAGTTAAACAGGGCAAGAATGTGAGTTCATTTTGCATAATTGCTCATCCTTCTTGAGGTTTGTTTGAAATAGTTTTCCCTGACATTGTGTTTTCTTCCCTCTGAAGAGAGAAAAAAAAAAGTGGAAATAGGGTTAGTAAATGATAATGAGGAGTTAAATATTTAAATTTCATGCTCATTGGTCTCATTTGTACACCTGGAGTAAAAATAAAAGTAAATCCACATATGTATGTATATATACAGACACTGAGAGAGAGCTTGTCTGTGTGAGTGTGGGCTTGCACATACAGGTATGTGGAGAGAAGGAAGACGGAAGTCCACCTGGGTGCTCTTGTATCTTCCTTTTGCAGACAGGTCAGTGATGCACACCACAGGTTCCTTTTTATGCAAAAAATAAGCCCCCTTAAAAAAATACCGTGAGCTGAAGGTGAAGCAATGCAAATGCTACGAGCTCAAAGAGGTTTGCAGCCCCCCAAGGAGGAGCAGTGTGCAGGTCCCACAGCACACTGACCTTTTGTGTGAGCGGCTCACCCTGGCACCAAGTCAGCCTGCGTGACCTTCTGGAGCATGCAGGACTTGCCATGTCCTGGAGAGAAATCCAGTCCCCACATCAGGAGCGCTTGCTTTTCCAGAGATCACACACCACCACCGCTGCCAGTTAAGAATGTAAAAGCCTGTTTTTATTAACCTAGTACAGCCTTCTACGTATTAAAAAATAGTTGTGCCATTAATAATGAATTTGTCATGTTTCTGTGTCAGCTCCAATTTGTGTTACGTCCCAGCTGGCAGGCTTTGTCAGCCGGCGTGGTGCGTGCTGGCAGAGCTCTGCCCTGGCACCTCGGCATCAGAACCCAGTGCTGTGCCCGCAGCTCCTTTGGATATGCAGGCACAGCCTGCCCGGGGCTCCATCTGGGCAGCCTGCCAGAGAAGCACCCCCCTTCCTAATGCCATAGGTAACGGGAAGCCGGCTCAACTAGCAGACATGATCTGAAAGGTATTTTCTATTACTTGAAATGCTAAAAAGAATCAGGATTGAAAATACATGGATTTTTAAATGTGAAGACCTCCTAAAGCTGTTTTTCAAGCTGAATCATTTACCTGGCAAAGAAGTTGAGCATGGGTGTCACTGGGTAATTGATAAAGCAGTTACTTAAGCATCCCTGAATAAATCTGCTTTTCCTCCACTGAGATCAGATTTGAATTTGAAGTGATGGAGCGCAGGGAATTGCATCAAATACCTGCTGTGGCCATCACCATCACCTGACAGCAGCAATTCTGGCAGTGAGAATGGTGAGCTCCAGCCTTAAAATGAACCCACCCATCTCTTGGTCCTTCCCAGAGCAGGTCTGATGGAGGTCTGCCAGCAGTGGCAAGCCTTGGGATTCACCAGGCTCCCCAGGTCTGTGTCTGTCCAGGTGCACAGCCCACAATGCAGGCAGGCTCCAGGGAATCTCAGGGTTTGCTCTGAGAAATGGCATGTGCTTCTGATGTTGCCACCTCCTCTGGTCATGGGGTATCTCTCACCATGGTATATTTCAGTCTGGTTTCTTGAGGAGATGAGGCTCCCACTTCTGTCTGTTCCTGTCCTACTGCTAGCTCTGAACCCATAAGTTGGAGACGTTGTGCTTCCATAGCTGATCCCAGGACTAATTTATATATTATATTACTCTTGAAATCACAAGTCTGGCCTTGCAACATAGTGGGAATAGGTTTAAAAGCTTAAAAAAAAAAAGACAAAAAAAAAAAGACAAAAAAAAAAAGACATATCTATCAAAGGCAGGACCTTTAGACCACTTGTTTCTGAGCTGTCCTCCCCATGGCTATAGGAGTTGAAAACATACTTTTGCTTTCAAATGAATGCTGAGTTTCTCACATAGGAGAGGGATGCAGGGCAGGGATCTTGGCCCCTTGAGTGCTGCTCTCTTTGGGATGGTTCCCACACTTCCCAGCATATGGGCTATGATTTTCTCCAGCGCCTTCAAACCCCTGGGGTAGAAACATGAGGGAATAAAAGAAAGGTAATGGAAAAACGTGTTCCCAGGTAATTCCCACCCTACATGGAGGGAAGGTGCCTTTTAGTGTGGGAGTGGCAGCCGAGCTGTGTGCTCCTTGCTGGGTGCATCTGTTAGCATGGGTGGGCGCTAGTCCCTGCGCACAGTGAGAGCACAGCAGCATACGAGGTGCCATTAACCAGACTTTACAGACAAGCTCAGTACAAGATGGGGAAAACACTTGAATGTGACAGTGTAAATATATACTGCGGGCGTTTATCAAGATGCAGCAGACAAGGGTTTTGAAGGAAACTTCTGTTATTGGGAGCGTTGGTGGAGTTTTCTTCTCATCTGTCATTGCTTGCTTTCTTTTCAAAGTTCCCAATCAAAACACCTGCTTATCTGGAGAAGAGCCTGATGAATGCAGCGCATTGTCAGGAGTGCATCAGTGGGCAATGCTGGCTGGGTGCTGTGCCTCTCAACTGTTCCTGTGCTGTGGTGGGGAGCCCTGTAGTGAATCAGAGCCTCACTGGGGCAGCTTCAGCCCTTGGCCACTGCTTTTTGCAGCAGAGGATTTGCTCTGCACAGAGCCAAGCAGGGGGACAATGCTAGTGAGTTGTGGATGCTGCTCCCTGTCCTGGCAGGGTGGGGATGGGGGACAACCCCCCTGGGAAAGGCAGGGATGAAATCTTCATAGCTGTCATTGTTGCATCTTTGAAAGCAGTAATTTCTGTAATGCATCCATATAGGAGTTTGTTTTTTACAGTCTTAGAATTAAGCTTTTTGAGATTTTCTGCTTTGCCTGTGCTATGTGCAATTACATTACCGCTCATGCCACAGTGTTTATATCTTTTGCTCTCACACTACACCGTTGTACTATTTTTTTTTCTGTTAAGATCCTGACGTCTACCTGACAGCAAGCACGGGGGCTGAGGTGACAGCTGCATTGCTGAACACCCACCCTTTGCTGAGGTCAGACAGCAGCAAAACTTCCCCTGGCTTTTAAAGAAAAGGAAGAGGAGCTCAGTGAGATGTAATTGTTCTCAAGTGTTTTCTCCCACATGTGTGCCCATGTGCTGAACCAGGGGTGCCAACGAAATCACTCTCGGAAAGTTCAACATAAGACAGGACAATTTAGAATTACCTGAAACCAGCATCATCAAAGGGCTACAGGACTGGGTAGGAAAATGTTATTCTGAACTGCTAACCTGAGCTTGAGATGGTAGCGTGGCTGAGGTGTCTTGGGGCTGCACCATGCACCTGTACTCACAATGTGTTTGCTTTACCCTTGCTTGTTGTGCAGGAGTTATGACCACACTGAGAAGATCCTGGCAGTGATGCCTGCTGCACCTCTGAGGTCAAAGGATATGACAGGCAAAAGTTGGAGAATTTAGTTAGAGTTAGATCAGCTTTTAAATGACACTTGGGTACTTTTTAGCAATCTGTGACAAAGAGATTTGCAAAAGTAAAGAAGATAAAAGATTTTTTCTTGGATAATGATTTTAAAGTTATCTTTGCAGGAAAAAAAATGTATGAAATATGTGTATGTCTGCATGCACGTATGCATTCATCAAAAGCCCAAACTCTGTCTGTAATTTTCTGGAGAAATATAAATGCAATGGTTGATCTTTCTTTTTTACAGAATTGAATATTAGCATTTCAGTCTGACTTTTCCATCTGTGTCCTGCAAAAGATCAGACAGAAAACCTTCTCTGAATGTGATGTGACTGAGTTTAATGAATGTGTGTTGAGTCTAATAAATGAATGGCATTTTATTTTTAAAATGTCTGTTTTTCAAGAGCTTACACCAAAGCACTCAGAAATTCTTATTAACCTATCAGAGTTATCTTTCTAATTACTGCATGATTGCTATTTTATAGGAAATGCCAGTCAAATATTATGTTTCTTTTTCTCATCAAATATGACTCCTAGGCACCCACAGAAGTTTAATGAAAATATAGAGAATCAAATATAGGTAGGAATTGGCCCCCAAACACCAGTTTTCTGAATTAAAAGGTAAAGAAGGCTCTGACAATCAGTGCAAGGTCCTGCTTTAAAATTCAGTCATTGTCCTAGTGATTGACTGCACTAACTCTACCCTGCCAGTGATGGCTGGCTTTTAAAATATATATTTATGATTAGTTTAATTCATGGAGCCTTTTTCCTCTGAATTGATTTGATGAAATGAACTAGGCAAATAATAAATTTTTCACTGGAATGAATATGCTTAATCAATTTAGACAATCAGTTTGTTCTTTGCTTAATAACATCTGCAAAAAGGAAACAAAGTCTTTCATTAACAAGGATGGCCAGACATTCATAATGAGAGGTGGCATCTAACATCAGGTAATGTCTTCCATAGGAAGATAAAACAGGATTAAACATCTGGTGCGAGTACCTGGCTCCAAAATGCCCCTCCTGCTATTCAGTGTGGGATTCTGCATTCATTTCTCCCCTGGCATGAGTCCCATTGACATCTGTGGACATTTTGCCAGGGCAGGAGTTCATGACAGGGACATCAGTCCAGATCCAAACCTGCCTAAAAAACATTCCCGTCTGCTGTCAGTGGGAACTCGGCAAATAACGCAGGGAACAAACGTGGCATTGAAACACTGCAGCAGATGCATTCAATAAACTTCTCTCACTTTCATTTGCTTTTCAGAGCAGGGGTTTAATATGGAGCATTATTAAATAACTATGTCCTTACAACAGGCTGTGAAGTAGAAGCTTCTCTGAGAAGCCTGGGAGTTTGAAGTGTCTCTGTACAGAGAAAACAAACACTGCTAGCCAGAGAGTGATTATGCTTGTACTGCAGTGCAGAGCACTACTTGGTCTAGTAATTGTAAAGACATTATTTCCTAATGTTTTATTTTCACTCTGTTCTAGATTTTATGTTGATTTTAATTATACCTCTTAGGAATAATATCTGGTAAACCAATTTAGGTGAATGGCAATGAAAAAGCATTATCCACTGACAGTAATTACACATATTTCTTAGTCCCCAGATAAAATAGTTTTACTTAAACCCCACTACAGAATTTACACATTCTTTTTTATGGACTCTGCCAGTGGAGTTTGAGATAATAGAAATCTCAAACACTAATCTTCGCATCCCAGATGGCCACCTCCAGGAGCAGCATAAACTGTTTCCCCCAACAAATTTCCTTTTGCAGCCTTGTCAGAAAAACACAGTGAGCCAAAGCAAAGACATTCAGTATTTTCCCTCATGGTTCCTATTAATTTAATAACTTAGGGGTTGGTCCTTCTGCCTTTAAGATCGGAGGGATTTTGTTTTGCCACTGAGTTTTTCCCCTCTGATCACTTTCCCAGGGTGCTGTCTTGGCCTTTGGCAATGCTGCTCAGTATACAGGAGAAGTTTGTTAATCCCTTCTTACTTCCAGTGTGATACTCTACAGACCCTTTCTTTATTTCTATATTGGCCTCTCTTTATTAAACTAAACATCCTATTTAATAAACGGAATGCTCCAAAGCATTATTTCTAACATTTTGCTGTAAAATACTTTAACACACTAGCATCTTTTTCCCCAAGTTATCATAGCATTTGGAAGCAGAAGCCCGGCCTGAGCAGTTGTTCTCACCTGTGGGTGATGCCTAATAACTGATAACCTCCTCCTGGGACAAAGGAATATCCCTCCTGGGATGGAGAGCAGAATACAGCAAACCTACAGTATATACAAATCAGATTAGTTCAGAAGTGTAAGTTGAGAAATATTTTGTCCCAGTCAGTGTCTCTGACATAAATAAATAAAGAATTTCAAGTGTTTTGTGCTCTGAAGAGAGAGTATATGCTTTCATTTTAAAGGTAATCTTTGCTGTTGGGAAGCATTGCTGTTAGCTAATACACTGCTTCATTTTAACTTTGAAAATTAAAAGCTATTTACAATAATCCTTTTTTTTTTTTTTTTTAATAGAGTATTGAAATATTGTTTAAACTGAAAGCTGAATACAGAGCAGGATTGTACATGAGCAGAAATGAATTTCATATTCTTGCTGGTCCTTCATTAAGCATGGTGGTTGTGGGTCTGTCCTGGTCCTGTTGTAGTGCTCAGGCTCTGTTGTAAGGTAAACTCACTGTGCGTGTGCACATGTGTGTTTTGAGGCGTGCTGTGCTCCCCAGAAAGCAGCTCTGATCTCCCACTGACACCAGCGGGCAAGAGAAATGTGCAAATCCAAGAAAAATGCAAACTCTTGTGTCTGATCTGCCCATAGGTAAGTGTCCTCCCTGGAAGCTCTGTGCTTGCCTGGCTTCTTGCCATCCTCCAGCAGTGCGCACTGACATGTCAATGTGTTCCAGCAGAAAATTGGTGTAATGTGGGAAGGGGGGGCTGGGAAGCCTGGTTAGGAGCAATTAAATGAACACTTTTCCAGTTTCTTATGAGAAATGCTCTGGTGGCTGAGAAAAGGGACTAAACCCTTTGCATGTCAGATGTGTGTGCAGTTGGTTGGTGGTGGTGCCTTTCAGTGAGCCAGTTGCCTCTTCTGTTAAGCACCAGAGCTGGGGCATTCCCATTTTGTGGAAGAAACTAAGTATTAATATTGGTAGTTAGTATCTTGGTAGATCATGGCTGCAACGTTAATGATCTGTTACTGTATTTCTTTTTTCTTCTTGTCCTTACATTTTTCCTTTTGTGTGTGTGTGTGTGTTTTGTTTTGTTTAAGCACCCAGAAATCAAATATTAACCTGATTATGAATTCAGTGATACATGTAAGGCGGGGAAGAGCTGCAGGTGGTGACTGACAACTGGCTCGTGTTTGATCTGGCAGTTTTCATCTATGCCACCATTTTATTCCTGCTGTGGGACTGCAGCAAAATGGTGGCTCACTTGTTTTGAGCCTCGGTGATGAATCGGGTGTGTGAAATCCCAGCTCCTGTGTGCCAGGGACTGCGCTTGCTCCGCAAAAGAGCGGGCTGAAAGATGTACCCTTGCTAATATGTGATATACAATAGGATCTCCTACTGGGGAGCTCCCCGTATTGGAGCAGGGAAGGAGCTACATAAATCCTCATCCCATGAGAAGAATTAAGGAATTTCATCGTCCAGTGAGTCGTCCCCCTCCTCCCCCTCCCCGTGTTTTCTTTGGGTAGGGGAGGGAGATAATCTCTTTGGAGCATATGTACAGGAATGCCTTGCTGTGATGTATCTAAGGCAGCCAAGTGCCAGGATGGCTGCATGGCTTTGAGCAGTCTCCTCTTCCCCCCTGTAGGCTCCGGGGTGAGCTTTACTTGAGGATTTTGCTTGGAAGAGCCTGGATGTGGAGGGAGTCCAGCACTCCTGGGAGTACCACTGGGCTGGTCGGCCAGCCCTGGTGCTGGTGGCCTTGAGAGCAGGAATCCCTTGGAGCTGATCAGGACCCCAGTTTGGGAGACTCTTTCCTAGCAGAGACTGCTGCAGCTCCTCTGCTGACCCAGAAATGTGTCAGCCCTTCACTGGCCATTCCTGAAGTCCCCAGAGAAGGTTACGGTAAGGCTTTGTGCTACCCAGCATAGAGGAGCTTTGGTCAGTGCTGTTTTCCTTGGCTGACCACAGTGAGTTCTGTCTGCCAGGCATCTCCCAGGGCTATCTTGATCATCTACCTGGGCCCTCCAGATAGATGACCTCCAGGATGGATGTGGGGTGTTCATTTCCCCATCAGTGACCTGTCACCTGAGGACATGAGATTTGACCAATGCCTGAACCAGCAGTTGGCCTCTGGCAACCATGGAAAACATCTGCGTTACTTCTGAGAGAAACTATGTATGGCTAAGTTTCACCACCCTCTTGAGCTTCAACAGGCTAGGTCTAAAGGAGTTAATTTCTGCCCTGGGGTGGGACAAGAGGTGCTGTACAGGGCCCTGCCTTAGCCAGCCTTCAACATAGAGTGTGTCTGGGTCCACCCATTAATTTACTGAGAATGGGCAGCACCTGAATAGGGTTGCCTTGGGGAGATACTGGAAACCAGCAGCTGATGCTAACTTTGAGCTACTGTGAACCAAAAAAGGCAGATCATAAGAAAGTGGCATCAGTGGAGGTCAAAACAGGGACTAGTTGTGTTGGTGGATTCCTGTCAGGCTTTATCTGTGTTGTGCTACAGCCATCCTGGCCAAAAAAACCTTTCTGATTCAACTGAAGTGTCTCTAAAGGAATGTCTGATCCTGGTTATGACCTGAGGCTAGTAAAACTATGAGTCAATAATGCCAGGAACCCACTGCATCCTGCCCAAGTACTTCTATAGGAGTAGTTGCTCTGGATGTGTTGTATGTGTTCATTTATACAGCAAATTGGATGGATTGTGGCATGCATTTGTCAGGCTTAGAAATCACTTTCCACAACTCTCTGGACTGGCTGACGTATTAGTAATCCATTGGGATTTCTTGTTCACTGGTAATTTAAAAATGGATTTTTTTATTATTTGTGTGTGTGTGTGTGCTGGAATGAGCTTCAGAACAAAAACTACTTCAACAAGGATTTTTTTTTTTCTGGTCTCAAGTTTTCTTCATCCTTCAGCTTCACAGTTGTGCTTAAAACTGTTGTGTATCGATAAGAGTTTCCTTCCACCCATAATTTACTCTCTCCTTCTGTTCCCTGCTGTAAACAAGCCATTAAAAATGTGTTTATGACATCACAGTTGGTGACCATGGAAATGACTTTGATGTTAGGAAGACAAATATAGCATCGTGATTTCACGGCAGGATCAAGGCTGGAGAAGACCCTTGTTCAAATGGCGGGTAATTAACAAAGGTGGTGGAGGGGAAGCTTGGAAAAACCTGAAGAGCCAATTGACTGAATATGATACATTTTAAAGTTTCCCCCAGTGTGCGTGGGGGGAGGGGAGGGAGGACTCTTTCAGATGGAAAATTGTGCTCTGGGTGTACTATTTTTGAATAAAGGCTTATAGGATGAACACAAAATTAGGGGGAGGGAGAAAGCTTCAGAATAAGATTTTTTTATATATGGAAAAAAAATAAAAATCAGCAGGCATCTTTCAAGCTAGGGTTGTCTGTGTTTAAAGGGGGCTTGGAGCATCAGCACCAGGCTAGACCACGAGGCCAGCCTTCTTCCAGGTTACACCAGTAACAAAGTCCTTTGGGTTTGGAGTGTGAATGGATGGGACTGAGATCTTTGTGTTATAAAATCCACATCCCTTGCTGTGTTATCCTGCCTGCCATACCTGCCAGCAGCCAGACCCCTTGAAGGATCTGGGGAAGACAAGTATGGCAGTGAGACAAAAGTCTTTGGTCCAGATTTCACTGCCAACACCATTGTCAATACTTTAGGCTGTATCTGTCATTTACACAGACTGTTGAAAATAAGCTATTATTTTCACATTTTATTAAATTTATTAAATTCTTAGCATTACACACTTCAGAGGCAGCAGAATCAGTCCTGCTAGGAAAGTATTAATGGAATCTTTACTGGGCTCACTTTTTGAGCAGTTGTTCCAACACATGTAATTATGAATAAAATAGCCTCTGAAAAGACCTCCCCAGATTCAGGAAGAGATGAGAACAATAGGATAGAGATTAAAAAAGATGGTTCTTCTCAGCTAATTGTTTTTAATAAAATGGTAAAAGTGAAGAAAACACCAGGAAACTGTAATTAGGATGATAATGCTTTGTTCTAGAGAAATTTAGCCCTGTTGCCTATCTTATTACAGAGCAAGAAAGGGAATGAAATGGAAGGAAGGGAAGAGTGGGGATGAATGGGGATTGTTATATACCGGACTGGAAAGACCAATAAACTGCTGTGGAAGTTAAAGCCAATGTAAAAACCTACAGCAGGGCTGCCCTGAGTGCCACCCAGCTGGTCCTCACTGTGCTGGGACTGGTGGGTCTCGGAGGCCACCGTATGTCCCAGCTAGGAGTGTGGTTACAGATGCTGCCTGGAGAGTTCCAGTACTGCTGCTGTTGAAGTCCATCCTGCCTCCTGAGGAAGGGAACCTGTGACATTTGGGTGTCTTTATGCTCTTCACAGCCCATTTTTCCTGCTGTTGAATACCTGGCCCAGTAGGTAGAGTGGAAGGTGCAGCACCAGTGCCACCTCCCTTGGCTCTGTGTGACTTTGTGCCCTTTCCACCCCTCAAAAAAATCCTGCTCATGTTGCCATAGAGCTTCAATAACTGCTTATAGGAAGCACCCAAATTTGCTGCTTTCTTGGCTTTGAACAACATGTGGACAGGTTGGGCTAGCTGTTTGTGACAGTAGGGGGCTGTTGTCAGGTTTCTCCACAAATCACTAGGGATTTAGCATTTTGTTTATGAGCATTTTTGGTGTGTGATTTACTCTCCAAGCCACCAGGAAATGATTTTGCTTGTGAACCAGATACCAGTGTTTTGACTTTGCCCTGTTTACAGAGATTTGGGGCCAGTTAGTGCAGGGAGCCTGTGGCAGTTGCTCACACACTTGCTTTTGTGACTGCTTTCTGCCTCCCGTGAACTTGCTTGTGAATGAAAACTGACCCGTGTGCAGAAAACTTTTCTGGACTAGTGTTTTGCAGCATTAATCCTTCTTTAACCCCTTCACACTCTGCTTTGGGGTCTGAAACCTGCGGGTTTGGGTAGGCAGGGAAGGATGACTTTGTTGCAATGTGGATCTGAGGCACGTGGGTCCCCGGCACTGCCACAGCCTTTCTGCAGGCTGGTGCCTTGCTGGGTGACACAATTCTCTTTTCTCCACTTTGGGGCTGGTAACAAATCCTGTTACAGGTTGCCATAACATGTGTCTGTTTGCAGCAGTCACCTGTTGGATGAAGACTGCAAGTTCAATTTGTTTTTATTACGATTATTATTTTAAAGTAGCAGAAAGGGATAGGGAGCAAAAGCTGAGGTGCTGGAGAGGACAGGAAAAATATTTGGAGTTTCTTTTTGTTATACTTATGTCCAATGCGCAAGTAACATGTTGGAGGGGAGAAGCATTTCTTGTACAGCAGCCCCTGCTGTATCTCATGTAGCAAGGCAGGAAAGACTAAGTTTTATACCTATGAAATCAGTGAGGTAAACCAGCAAATAGCATCTTACCAAAATAGAGAAAGAATGAATCCTTTCAGCCTCATAAAAAGAAGCAAGAAAAAACAGAAACTCAAAGCATTTCAAAGGGTCTTATTTAGCAGCTGGCACAGAGTAACGGAAGTGCACAGTGTCATTATTGCTTATTTGGGGTACTTTATTTTGTTTGTTTCAGTTCTGTTCTTCCTGATTCTAGATAGAAAATGATGCAGGTTTGCATTGTGGGAGAGGAAGAAAATTTCTCTTGTGGGGTTGCAGAGGTGCACCTGAGTAGCCAAGCTGATTGGGAGCACTGGGGTCCCTGCCCTTGCTGGCAGACTTTCTCGACTGACTCATGTCAGTGCACGAAACCCTCTGTCCTCTGCCAGCAAAGCAATCATGATTTCAGAGATATTGTTTGAACGCATCCGTCAGAGGACAGGCAGAGACCACCAACGCTCTAGCCCCAAACAAGCTTTTTTCAAAGGGAAAAATGTTGGTGGATTCTCACCACGGTGATTATAGGGGATTATTCTAGGATTCTCAGAAGTATCTGAAAACCAATCTTTCTAAGTTATTTCTGAATAGCTATTGAATGGATAATTTCCATACCCATTATCAAAATGATGTGCTGGTGGTAAAATTCAGCTGTATTGTATTTGATCAGTAATTGGTGAAATGTTTTCCTAGGGTTAAAAGTAGTGTCGGCAACAGCTCTATGTAGGGATTTACAAGGTGTTTAGATACATTTTTATGTATTCAGGGGCTTTATGCTACCCAAATACTTTGATGGTGTGGAGAAAGCTAACGGGATTTATCTGAATATTTAAAGACAAACTGAAAAGACTTTTACCTTCCAAGACCCAAGTTCAGAGTTGCATCACTTCTGTTAGCTGCTGGTGACACAACCAACATTTAAAACAACACACAATGATATTTAAAACAACACACAATGATAAAGTTTTGGCAGTTAGTGGTTTGCAGGTCTGGATAATAGGGCAGGCTCAAAAGAAATCCATGTAAATGTACTAGGGCAATTACCAAAGAAGAAAATAATGATACAACCAAAAACTTTCCTTAGTTTAGATTGTTTCTCTCTGTTTATGGCAGTAAAAATTCAGATTATGCCATGTCTTGGATTTCATCTCAGACCATGTGACATAATTTGGTAAAATATCCCCCAGTTTTTCAACTGAAACAAAGAGATTAAGGCTGGGAAAGAGTAAAAAAATGAGATTTGTAAGGGAAAACCACGAGCACACATACAAGTAATCTACAGTTAAAGGTGAACTGAAAAGGAGAACTGCCACATAACCCCAGGTTTCCATCTCGGTGTGTGACAAGCATGTAGCAGATATGAGTGCAGGGACAGGGAGGAGACAGGCAGTGTGTTGGCCTGAGCTTCTACCATGTTTCTGTGTTGAAGTAGCTGGGGTAAAAAGCCACCTTCCAAAATCATTTCTCCCCCTCTTGGATCCAATGCAGTGGGTTTGTGCTGGTGTCCGAAGTTATGACATGTCACTGTGAGGACTGAAGTGTGGCTGGGAACGTCAGGGCACTCCGCCTGAGGCATGGCCACAGGTCTAGAAATTTAGAAGAAAGGAGCTCATATCTAGATCAATATTCAAATATTCCATTAAAATCTTCCCGATGGGAATTCATCTCAGGGGATATCTAAGTTTTTTTTCTGAAGAAAGACCGTCTGCAGATGCTGTGTTTATAAACCCAGTCAGGGGCAGCATGTTAAGAAGAGAGATTACAATCAACTTTTGAGTAACTACATGTAACTCAATGTTACATGCTTTTTCCTACAATTTCCAGCCTGCTGTGTGTAAAAACAAAAGACAGAGCTATTGTCACTGCCTGCTGACAAGAAAAAAACAAAACAAAACAACAACAAAAAAAACCTCTGATTATTAAATCTGACACATTCTAGACAAATATTTAAATAATATTTGGTTTTAGGGCAGTCTGTCCTTGTGTTCCATGGCCTTCTGCAGGCTCTGGGTGGCTGAGCCCTTCTCCGGTGCTGCTACTCACAGCATCCTCCAGGGCAGAGCTGGGTCCTTTTGTACCTGGAGGGGATGATGCACAAACACAGTGTCCTACCTGAGGCTAGAAAGTTGGTAGCTGAGGAAGGATTTGGAGGCTGATTGCCTAACTTTTGGTCTGATGAGATGGGTCCAGAGCTGTCCTTTCTTTCTAAACAGTGAGACAATTTAATCCTTTTAGAAATAACCAAATAAAAGGGAAGAAAAATACTATTTCAGTGTTGCTTGATGTAATATGTAGCACCTGGAGCCAAAGCAAACAATGAGGTCAGATTTTATAGATCAGTAAATGTAGCTTACCTAATTTATTATCACACTAGAAGATATAAAACAAAAGCATTAACTAGTGACTATTTTTTTAAATAAAATTTTGATAGCAACACTGCATTATTGTATATTTCAGGTAAGTTTGCTTAGATTCAAAATGTTGTATCAGCAGAATATTTGTCTTCCTGTTCTGAGGCGTGTTTAATGGCTACCATAGAAAGCCTCACAAATTTCATCTTCAGTGGCTCTTTTATACCCCTCTGCTCCCTTTCACCCAGGGGATGGGGATCCTCATGGAGAGCCTCACACTGGGGCCACACAGATCTGGCGCTAGCAGAAAAAGGTTGGGATGGAGAGAAAAAAAAATGCAACACATCCATCTTGGATGCCTTGAAACATGTCTAGCTGAGGAAGCTGCCAGGGGAAGCCATTTACATACACTCTCCTTGTCAGGAGAGCAAGCAGGCTGAAAAAGTTGGATGTGCGCAGTAAGTCAGAGCTGACCCGGGCAGCCTTGATTTACATAGCACACACTTGGGACCTGCTCATTACCACAACATCCCCCTAATCATCACCTCCACATGATGGGCACATGGATGTGAATGTGCCCCGGGATCCTCAGCGCTTCATTTTCCTAGCAGCCTCCAGCCTAGCTCTTTTGCAGTTCTTGTGATATGACAGATGCACATATCATTGAAAGCAGGTCTTGCATGGCATTACACAATGTAAATCAATAATGTGAAAATACAGCCGTTAACACAATGTACAGTTTTGCCTATTACTACAATGCCCTGCTTGTTCCAAAGGAAAGCAATTTTATGCTCCACTGAAGCATGGTTTGCTTTGCCTTCAACTAGCGGCAAATGCCAGATACTGCAAAACGTTAGCGTTACGCAAGCAATGTCCTGGATTCATTTATACGTATCCATGCAAAGACTAATTTCCACAAGGGCTAGGGCTGGAGTGCAACACCAGGACAGAGTCCCTGTGAATGAGGGGCTGAACTGCTCTGACCCTGCGTTGCCAGCTCTGCTGCCTCTATCAGCACCCAGGTCCTCCTCCAGCAAAGCTGCTTGGCCCCGTGCAGCTCAGTGCATCTCGTCAGCTGAGATGTGTGGAAACTGTAGCGTGAAGCCTCTAAACCCATAGTTATCAGTACAGGCCTTGCTGCCTGCTCCTGTTATTTTCAAGTCGGGCAGAAGTTAATTCCTTTTAGGTCAGGACACAAAAGGAAGAGCTGTAATGACAAAATGAGAGATCTGCCTGGGTTGGTTGGGTAGGAAGAAAAAGGAAAAGTGTCGCTGTTTAAAGGCAACCAACCCCTCCTGGCCCTCCCTGAAGGCCAAAGTTTTCTTTTGAGCAAGGCAGACTTGTAACCTTGGGGTAGAAATTTTACAGAAACAAAGACAGGAGAAAATCATGATTTTGAGGAGGAAAATCCGTAATTCCTGAGTTTACCAGCTTAGCGTATGGGCACTACCACTTGCGCTCTGCAAACCATCCTCCATATGACACTGGGACACCAGTGTGGAGTGATGAGTGCTGATTTTCCCTTCCCTTGAGCACAGCCAGGATGGCCATGGGGCAAGTGTGCAGGGACATGGCTGGTGCTCCCACCTCACCTCCCAGAATTGTTTTTTGATGAGAAAAACAAGTTTGCCAAGCAGGTTGCTTAGCAGGAGCAGATTATTAAACATCAAAAGGTGGTAGGAGCTGCTTTGGTTTTCTCGCTTCTTCTTGTTTCCCAGGAGTGTGCTTGAGGAAGTACGGGGAAAAGGGTTTGAAACAGGCTGTGCTTCACTTTTGCTTTTTTTTTTTAGGTGGGAAGAACTGCTGTGTTGGTGGGATAACTGGCAGGAGTCCCTGACAGTTCTTGTTTTGCTGTTGTCCTACCCCTGCCAAAAGGGAGAAATTTGGCAGTCCCCAAAGGAAATTCTTTGTTTATGGTTATTTTGGGGCAATTTCTGGATCTTGACTCACCCTTAAGTGGGATGGAAAGCACACTTGTACATGGCATTTTCTATCTGGATACTTCACATGCCCTTGCTGAGGATGGAGCAGGGCCAATTGGCTGATCCCCTCTCCATCCCATGTCCCACTGCCTTTGAAGCTTCTGAGCCTGGGCAGTGGCATGGCCCCAAATCCCCCATCCTCTGTCCTGGCACTGTGGCATGGGGCTGGCTAAAAAATGAGTTGTATTTTCTCATCTGGGCACCTACTCAATGTCCAGCCTGATGTTGTGCTCCTCCTCAGAGGGAGTCTGGCAAACACCACAGGGTTTCATCCAGGAGAAACCGGGTGCTGGGGTTCATCCCTGGGTTCTTCAGAACCTTTTAGTTTTCGTCCAGGTTGCGAAGTGAAGCTGTCCCTCCATTCTTGTGGGCTCTTGTTCATTGAGGAGAAGTAGAAACGATCCCATTGGCTATATTATTTCTATTATATGGCCTAGATTAATTTTGATTTTCTTTTGACTCCTTTGTTGTGTTTATTTCAAGGGCTTTCTGTCACTTCCCTTCTATACTTCAATGCATCTGGAAAACTTCTGTCAGGAATGATTGTGTGTGCCTTGAAGAAAGTGCAGTTTTTAAGACTTGAATTCGCTTTAAAATCCCCACTGCTTTTTTTTTTTTTTTTTCCTCCTCAAATCAGCACATCTCCAAGCTGAAGTTCATGCTGCCAACACTGTGTGTTAATAGAAATTACTGCCACAAGATTTTTCCTGCATCAGATTCCTCTCTCTCCCATTTCTTGCTATGAATATGAGATCTGCAGGGAATTGCCATGTGCTGAGTATTTGTATTATGGCGTGGGATGCTTTGAATATATGACTTCAGGGAGCCAAAGGAGACCTGTGAAGGAAATCCAAAATCCTCCGGAGAAAATTCTCCAAAGCCACAGACAAATATTTTCAAATGTGAATGGCATTCAGCCACCTTGGCATTTCTCCTTAAATATGTTATTGCCATAGACAGCTAGACAGACAGACACTTATATACGGTTGACATTAGAATGTAGCTTCTGCTGTCACCCGCAGACGGGCTGTGTGGATGGAATAATGATGCTCCTGGCCTGACTTTGGGGAGTTTCACATATTAGACAGTAGTAAAAGAATTTTTAATTGGAGTCATTTCACTTATTATTTTTTTTTATCATAAATGAGACAATGCGCCCGAACCCCTGTGGTTACTGTAGTCTCAATCAGCTGCCAAACAATATTATAGAAGTTATGATTGGATTAATGAAACGCTTGTAACAAAATTAAGATTGCAAGGAAATTATCCTATTGGGGGCTTTAATTTAAACTGGTGGGACAAAATTAGTCTTAAATTAGAGAAAACAACTAATTGTCTAGATATCGCTCAGTTGATAAATGCACCAGTAGGATCTCACTCCCAGGGCATCACTCTGCTGTTTATACAGATTTTGAGGGAAAATACATTGGCAGCCTCATTCTTCTCCCTTTTGCTTTCTCCATAGGTTTCCTGGGCAGCCATGGGCAATCAGCTTCTTTTGCTGCTGAGATGATGCTGAGCCTCATAGGTGCAGAGGGAAAGGAGGGTTTGAGGCAGCCTGGGGGCTTTCTTCAGGATCCTGACACTTCCACTGGGGTGATCCAGCACTGACACAGGCTTCCACTGCTGGGACCCATGATGAGGTGAGGATTCATCTCTGCCAATGTCCCATGTCTGCCAATCCAGTGCTTCTCAGTGCTGGGGATGGACTGGTCTAAGCCATGTTCTCCATTAGCATCTGCTTAATGTTCCATTCTGTGATTCTGGGGACTGACAGAGTGCTGACACCTTTCCTCAGTGTGGTCCCCTACAAAGCAGAACCCCCGCCTGTGCCCTTAGTGAGGGTAGTCCCCATTGCAGGGCACAAAATGGTACCTGAGGCTCTGTGAGCCTCCGGGTGTAAGAGAGGGCTGTTGGCAACAACACTACAGAAAGAGGTGGTTTGTGTTTTTGGCTGGAGTCAGCAACCAGTGCTAGACTTGTGAATGCAGAGCCACAGCTGTGCCTTGTGCTGGGAAAGGGATATATTCTCAGATAACAGTGTTTTGTCTGTATTTCACATTCAGTAGCAAAGCTCAGTTTTCCCTGCAGCTGGGAAACCCTGAGTTTGCCCTTTGATGGCCACAGAGCAGCAGGGTGCAGCAGAGCCCAAACCCCAGCTGGGGCCACGAGTGCTGCTTCCCACCCACCCAAGATGATTTCCACCACATTTTGTCCTGCTGCTCCAAACCTAGTAAGCACGTCTTGCAGGACGTGACACTGACTTATTTCCATGCAGCAAGGGCACTGGGAAGTGCCAGTAGGATGGGGCGGGTATTTTGAGTCCTGGTTGTATCCAGGGAAGGCGGGGGGGATGGAGGGAGGGAGGAGGAGGGAAGCTCTATCTCTGATGCAGATAACTTGCAAATCTGAGCCACTTTGAGGCAGCGTTTGTTGTGACAGTAAAGCCTATTGGAAAACAAATGTTGTTTCCCATGTACCTAGGGGATGCTACACATGGTCAGGCTCAGGTTTCCCTCAATTTCCAAGACCCCATTAGATCCCCCCCATGTGCAGCCCAGTTGCCCCCAGCTGTTTGCTGCTGTGCCAGACTGAACTGTGCTACTGGCTGTCTAAGGGCAGAGCTCGGTTTCCTCCAGAAATCTTGCCTCTTTAGGAAAACATTTCCATTGCTTGTGTCTGTCCTTGGCCCTCAAGTGGTAAATCCCGGGCAAATAAATCTGTATTTAAAGCAATAAATTCACTGCCTTTCCTCTGAGGCTTTATTTTCTCATTTAGTGACCTCTTGTTCCCCATGTCTTTGACACTTCTCCGATGTGCATTAAGCAAATATGCAATCATCCTTTCACTCTCCATCTTTGCTTTCATTATGATTTTTTACACTTCATTACATTTCCCTCTATAATTGCAACTCTTTGTTGTACCAAAGTTTTGTGGCTCTTTCCTCTCTTCTCTCACTTCTTGTGTTTCTTTGTTATTCACGTTAGCTTTTCTTGACACTGTGTTCCTAGTACATTTTCTAGATGTCAAGCAAACTCTTAGGCCTAAACTCATTTATCTTTGAACACTTTCCATTTCCACTTCAGTGCCCTACCCCAATGAATTCCATCCAGAACTTCCTTTTCTTCTAAAATTGGCTGTGCTGCTTTTATTCAGTGTTCTTCCCTTTTTAGGCCTAATTATAAATCCGATTGTTAGCCCCTGAATGCTTCCACGAGCTCCATTCATTTTCGAGCGCGGTTCTGCCATAACTGCCGGGGGAAGTTGCGTGACTGCCCTTTCAAAATCCTAAGATGATCTATAGGAGAAAGAGAGATGTTATTTCTAACTTAAATTAAACCCTCACACAAGATCAGGCTGTTAGTCCCTGCGGTCTGCTTTCCTGTCCCCACAATTAGTTGCCCTAGGAAGGGGAAGGGGAGGATGCTCAGTGCTGGGGTTGATCGGCTTTTCCCAGCCCTGACGGAGTTGAGTGCACAGATCTGTTGAAATCCCACTGCTCCTGCCAAAGCAGCTCAAAGCGGCACATGGCTCATTCTCACAAACACACAAACCACCACTTTCCTTAGGAAATTTACCAGCTGCTTGAATGCATGTGAACTCTCTGCCCGGGCATCACTGAGCTGGTTTGCCTGAAATTCATCTTGGTGGCTGGGACAAGGCTGGCCCCAGCTCCTGGGGGGTGCGTGGAGAAACCCCCCTAAAATGATGTGATGGGTTTGGAATTCGTTCTCCGGAGAGGTCTCGCACTGTTTGCCTTGTGGTGTGTTCAGGTGTTCAGGACACTTAGGTAGCTTTGTCTGGGCTGAGTATTCTCAGGAAGGGAACATGCAGGGCTGGGAGCACAGCCTGAAATGGAGAACAGATAGGGACTTGCTCTTCCTGTGCAGATGCTGGCAGGGTTTGCTAAGCTCTCAAACGGACGATGCAGCGCTTTTGTTTCTCCTCCAAAACTGCCCTTGGAGGGGTATGACAGCTAAGAGAATTGCTCATGTCTACGTACTTACTGATGTAACCTGATTTCTTCCTGTTCTCGTAGTGTCTGGAAAAAACGTGAGTAATGTGTTGACAAAGTTCATCCTTTGCTCTGAGTCGAGGAGGAGAATGTCAGGGTCTGTGCAGACCTGGGGCGCTGTCATTCCCAGCCAGCACACGGCTGCTCTGCTCTGCTCTCTAGGCATCACTTGCTCTCGAAAGCTCACTGCTTCCTGGCCTGACTTCTTGTGACCTTTCCGACCGGTGCTCAAGCAATGTCAGCAAACCTAAATGATAAAGGATGATGGTCCTGCAGGAACGTGAGCGATAGCAGTGCACTCTGACGTGCATATATACATGTGGCTGGGCACAGTGCACCAAGCACATCACTAAGCACCAGTGATGTGAAGTCCTCTCCCTGCCATAGGATCACTGCTGTGACTGTAGGCAAATAAACCCAAATGCACTGCAAGGTTTGGGCAGTTTTTAAGAACTACCTTAAGTGAAGCTGCTTGAAATGGTGGGATCCACTGTGAATTGATTGGTTTTGATGTGGCAACTGTCCCCAGGGCGTACAGGAGATATGTTGGGGTGTTTTAGCTTCTGTCTGAAATTTTTATCGTAGTTTGCAGAATTGTTCATTGTCTGAAAGCTCTAGTATATTCCTGTGTGTGGTCAGGGTGTTTTGTCTCCTTTTAAAATAGCTGACAGAGGGGGATAGAGAGATATCTTACAACAACTTCTCTGTATCAGACGAGTCAAAGGAGATGACCTGAAAAAATCAGCTATCATATAATGTATCATGTAAATAAGTACATCTTGCAATTTTGCTAAGCATCTACAGTCGGCTCTGTATGCTGGATGGCTATGACTGGGTTATTATAGTCTGTCATTTCAATATGAATTCAGACACTATTTTAAGTGGATATTATTTAATAGTCCGGAAGAAGCCTTTGGTGTTGTTATTATCTCTCTTGTAAATGTGCACTAAAGCAATTTGAACAGGCCTATCATCTTCCTGATGGACTGTATGGCTCTCGTGGAAAGACCAAGGGTTTGGTACCACACCAGAGCTACCTGCCTTCTGGGACAGGGATGCTGGGGAACAGGAGTTGTGTGGATCCCTGGGTTGGCAAGCAGGGGAGACGGTTAGAGGGGGTGCCAGGCTGCAGCAAGGACTGGTCGAGCTGCTGCTGGGATAGGGCCACGTGGCTGAGGATGCAAAGAAAGCTTGGCAGGACCAAGTTTGAACAACACAAGACTTGAACTTGAAAGATGTTTTCACCACGTGTGCGTGGGTTGACCTCTGTCACTTCACTGCCACCAGAGCTGAGAGCCATGGGCAGTAAGTGGGGGTAGAATCCCACCCATCACCAGAAGCTGTCTGATGGGGCTGCTGCAGTAAGAAACATGCGTGGGAACAGAGGGGCTTCCAAACACTGTCCTGAAATCACCAGAAGAGCAAGCTGCATCCATACTAGTTTTCCATCCCTGCCTCAGCCCCTTACTGCAGTCCATGCCGCACTTGTGAGCAGGGAGCACTTCCCAGCTGCCTCCTGATATATATATTTTTTTATTCAGCTCAATAAAAATCTGTGATTCATTAAGTGCTTGTCATGTTTTGATACGTGGATCAGGAACTGATCAATAGACAGCCAAATTTAATAAAAAGGAACTCCATTCTTGGGAAATGAGCTTGTTACCATGCCAACTATCGATCTTTCCTGACAGGCTGCTGTAAGTCGCAAAATGGGGTCCTGATGGGTAGGTCAGTCTCCCTGCCTGCCTGCCTGCCAGGAATGGTGCCGACTGCAGCCTCTTTATTTAAAAGACTTTGGAGACAACCCTATTTTTTAACACTACGTCTATGTAATTCTTTGGCAAAGGTTCTAGATTGCCTGGAGCTAGCGGAAGTAATCCAAAAGCCGTATTTTACTTCCCAGCTCTAAGGTGGTGGAAATGTAACACAGAAGGGAGCTAAGCTCTGTGCCCTGGAGCCACCCAGGGTGAGGAGGGACGAGGGCATGTGGCCACCTCACTGGCACAGGGTGTGCCAGCCATCACCCAGTGCCTGCCACCAATGCCACAGCATTTTCTCTTGCAATGTTAATGACAGCATCAGCCAGATGGCGTTGCATGGAACCCAAATCCCTAAATATGACGCGTTGGCTGTGCAGCCACTCTCTGGCATGGGTGATGCTCTGAAAAATTTGGGAGATAGGGGTCTATCAAATGCGAATAACAGGTTTTGATTTACCTGATCCATTGGCAGTGTTCCTAGGTTTTTAATTACACCTTATTCTCCTTTTATTTCTCAGAAAGAAGGCAGTCATGGCTGTCTGCTGCCAGTCCAAGCCATTTAAATACAGTGGCCTACGTCCTTCTCCAGGACAGTGGCTTAGAATGGATGGTGAATGACATGTTAGACAACAAGAGCTTTGTAGGCTTAGCAAATCCAGTTCTGTTCTCAGTACAATCCCTGAGACTTCTCTAGAATAGGTTATCCAGCTCTAAGACAAAGACAAAATTCGATGGGAAATAGCATAAAGATCTCACTGAAAGTCACTTGGGGAGTGAGAGTGTGGTGTAATTCATTCATGGCTTTACCAGATTAACTGCTATAAAATTTATCTTGATCTGATGTTGAAATTCGCTCTGCTTTGAGTGGAGGTGGGGCTTAAGACCTCCGTAGATCCCTTCCAACTGATGTTTTTCCATGATTTCATTTCAGTGATGTGAGGTCTAACAGAAATGAATATTCAACTGACATTCTTGGGTGTTCAGACCTGGAGGGAAATGATGAGTTGGCATCAAGCACCAAATATTTCTGGGACCTACTCATGTATACGATGGGCCAGAGCAGCCCTAGTCGCTTGGTTGTGTGAAACTGAGATTCTTGAACAGTGCAGTTTGCTGCAGTTACAGCACGTGCCTGCCCTGGTTTCTGCTTTCAGTATCCCTCCTCCATGGGCTGAGCTCATCACAAACTCCCCATTTCAAGTTTCCTCCTTTCAAAGATTTTAGTCTAGTAAAAATCATCAGACATCTCCATAGAGTTAATTAACATGAGTAATTTCATGGAAAGATACTTTCAATATATGACAAAGGGGGATGAAAGTCTTCAGTGAGGCTTAATAGCCCACAGCCTCTCTGTCAATACAGTATTTTTACCCCGGACAGTGTGTGCTAAGGAGGGATAGGGTGGAGCAATTAATTTTGATTAAACATGTGTGTGCCAAAATTGACCTTAAATAAAATTCTTCCTAAAATCCACTGGAGGTTATCTTTGGAATGCGAGTAGATTCCATTGCCCATGCAGAGCCTAACAAGATTTTAAAGCCCTAAGGACTGCACATTGTGTTTGCTGCTGCAGTTACCGCTGCAGCGTGGAGCCTGGCACACAAGTGAGACCCACCGGATGGCAACACCAGTGCAAGGAGCACGACAGAGAGGGGCCCCTCCGAAACAGGCAGGAGGGAGGCTGATGGCACTGTTTGCAAGAGAAAGGCAGCTTCTGCTGCCTATCCTGGGCATACAGCCCCCTGCCTTGCTCAGAGAGCCCTGCTTTCGCATCTGGAAGAGTGGAGAGCACAGCGGTCCAGCAGGTTTGGGGGGAATGTGAACCGTCGGATAACTGACCTGGAAAATACCCCTTGCTTAGGAGAGAAAGCTGCCAGAAGAAAAGCCCAGCTTGCCAGCATTAGCTCTGCAGGCAGCTGCCTTCAGAGCTGACGGCATCGAGATGCTCTGGTACAAACCAGCGTGAGGGGACAGGCACTGAGCTCAGGGCTGCCACCAGCTGTGCTTTCCCCACCCTCATGGCAGTTTTTAAGATTCATCATCAGCCTTGCATCTCAACGTGATTTGGCTGAATGCAGATCCGCATGTGTATTATCTCCACAGGCTCATGGTGTGCCTCCCCTCCCTGCCTCATGTAAGAGCATACAGCGAGTGTTTTACGGACATGATGTGTGTGTTTTGGCTGTATGAAATCATAATGTTCTTCCTATAGGAGAAAAATTTAATTTTGCTTTAAATTCCACTATAACCAAACCAATCTCCTTTTATATTCTGGATAGTAAATCAAAGCGACATGAAGTCTCGTGCGCAGAACTGAAGTGGTTTCTTAAAGCAAATTTGGCAGGAAATAAGTCGTCATTTTGAAAAGCCAGTTCACTCTCCATATACAGTACTTCACCAACTCTGCTAAAATATGCTAACAGGCAAGCAAAGTCATTTTTTGAAAAAATAAGTGAGATGTGTGAGTTCTAGTGATGCTCTGTAAGATAGGCCACATGATTCTGCTGTCAAAATAATACAAAACTTGGTCACAGAAATCACCCCATGAGTTCCCGTCAAATCCTGGGTTTGCAGTGCACAGGTACTGAAATATCACAGGGGCCGTTAGTTTGGCTTCTTACAAAAATAAGGTCATGCTGGTATCATATCTTCCCTCTGTGCTTTTCCCCTTTCTTCTTTCCTCCTTAGCTAATGCTATTATTTATTCTTAGGGCTTTGTTTTCTTTTTTTCAGACTTTCTTTCTAGTTTCTATTTCTATCGTGCAAACATGCCATGGCAAAGCGATGTAAGCAATGCATAATATATTTGCAGTAATGTATGATTCATTTACTAGCTTTCATAATTAATGTGGATGTGTTTTACATACACAGTACTTCCTGCCTGCATTTTATGATGTGAACACTCTTCAAAATCTAATAAAATGTAATCCATTAAAAACAATAGTACTACACTTGCAATAAGATTTGTGTGCAGTTTTGCAGCAGCTACAGTAAGAACTTGGTGCTGAGTTTTTATTCTAAACATCATTTTTATGCTGCTATTTTATACAACTCCTAATTCAAAAGGTGGAAATTATTTTAATAATCTTTATTATTGTAATGATACCACAGTTGGTCTGGATATTAACTGTTTCATACCTTTAAAACTTTCCAACACAAATAGTTTTTCTATCTGCTGTCTGGAGATCAGCAACAACTATGAATTTATGAAAAAACTCATAAGAACTGTACAGCAGCATCTGTAAAATATCAGCTCAGTAATGCCAGTGTTTCTACCTCCAAAATGTTTGGCCTTGTCTGGGGTTTGTTGGGGCTGAGAGCAGAGAGCATCTGGCCCAAACACCCTGTTCACAGATTATATTTATGCATCTTTTTGCCATCAATATCAGCTAGGAACTATTGAAGAGCTTAGGCCATACACTTTATCTACACTTTATTCTGTTCTTCGGGAGCATGTGGAAATGGTGAGTTATTTTGCACCTCATAGAAAAACTGTTATCCGTTTGTGTATAGTTCCTTTATGTACTGTTGCAGGTGGACAGATTTGGGAGCTCATAGTTTCCTACATTTATACTAAAGATGTGTGGAAAATAAATTCCAACAGCAAAATCTATGTGATTTGTGCATCAGCACTCACTTACAGAGCACCTCAGCACAGCCTCGGCTGTCAGCAGGTGAGGAGCATCACTGACTTCAATAAGTTACACCTGAGCTTGTATTTTGTGGGGTAGGTTTTGGTGGTGTGTGGTAAGAAGGTGAAGAGTTTTCTGAACACTGCTGGCTGGGACAGCAAAGGGACTGGTACACAGTTGGGATGGCTCCCACCTGCTGGTTTTGCTGGATATGCATCAGGCTTTCCCTGAAGTATTTGAAATGCAGATTTTTTCAAAGATATTTAAGCAATGGTTTGGGGCTTTGGTGTGTCCCTACCAATGCATGTCTCCTGTCTAGGGCAGCTACCTGGGCAGCTTTTGCTGTTTTTCTGTGAGCAGAATGGGTGCAAACTTGCCAGTAATTCTTGTGGTAGCTCTGAGATGAGGAGTGTGCACTCCCTTGAGCTGTGCTGTGCAGAGACAGTGGCTGCTCTGGGAGCCGCTTTTCTTCCCAGCTGTGGCACTGGCAAGAGAGGTGGAAAAACCCTTCACCTGCAAAACTGAGCTGGAGACCCTAAGGCCCAAATCCTTACACTTAGAGAGATCAGTGCTGCTGTTACTGCTGGGAAGTGAAAGCCTGGGCTGCAGAAGCAGCCTCCCACCTCGTGCTGCAAGAGGTGGCTCTGGCAGTGGCGAGTGAAGCCCAGCACTGTGGCCTCCTGGCGACTGGGCGGAGGCTGAGAAAGCTGTCTGTTTCTTTTATTTTCTAGTCCTGAAGGCAGAGATGGATATTTTCTTTCCTTGCTTTTGTGGGGTCTTACTTTAGCGCTGAGTTGCATGTGGGTGTTTAGGGCTGGAGATCAGTCTGTATTTTTTCCCAGACCATAGATTAGGTTTGTATGCTTATTTCTGTGCTTGCTCTTTTTTTTTTTTTCCTTCCTTCCTTCCTTCCTTCCTTCCTTCCTTCCTTCCTTCCTTCCTTCCTTCCTTCCTTCCTTTCTTTCTTTCTTTTACTTTTTTTTTCTTTCTTTTCTTTAACAATTTTTACATTCATTATTTACAGAAGAAAACCCATGTGAATGTATCTCTGTGCTGTGTTCATGTTCAAGAAACGTAAAAATGTGTGTGTGTGTTGGGGTTTGCGGCAGGGGGAATGAAGCAGCACAGCTGTTCTGAAATTATAATATTTTAAAACAGTTTTAAGTTTGTCTTTTTAATATCAGAGACCTGGCAGTGACTTCTACTTGTGACAAGTGTGCACGGGTGATGCTGAAGCTCTCCTTGCACATGTAACTGTACCCATTTTAATGCTATTCCAGTGGGTGCTTCTGCCACCATGTCCCTTCTCCTTAAACCTACAAAGCCATGGGATCTGCTCCCCCCCGGGTGTCCTAGCAAAGCCCCTGCACTGTACCTGTGCTGAGCACCTGGCAGTGGCAATACTGGTGACAGGGCACATGGCAATGGGGGCTGCCAAATAGCTGGACCCAGGCTGGGCTGGAGATCACCCTGGTGTGCAAATGGGGCTTGGGCTCAGCATGGGGTGCTGCCTTTCAGCTCCAGCCTGCAAAGACCGCATCTAAGCTCTGCTTTCCAGCACTGAGCACACGACAGGGCCTCCCGTGTCCTAAATGGGTGAAAGGGACTCGTGTCTACCCAGGTGGCCTCCTGTTCCCGGACCCCGACCTCCAGCCGGGAGGTCTCTGCCCCGCCAGCCACCTCTGCTCAGCAGGGTCCCCTCCCTGGGCCCCCAGACGGCACTGGCTCCAAGTCTGCCTCCTGTCATCTGGGGTGAAGGGGCAGAAAGTCCCTTGGGAGGGGGCTTTGGGGAGGAAGGAACAACCCAGCCTTGCTCAGCGGGAGCCTCCCGAGAACACAAGAGCAGCTCTGGCACACTCAGGGGGCTGCGGCTGGTCCCCTCGCACAGCCTGACACTGCGGCAGGGAGGCTGAGCCCCTGCTCCGGGCATCGCTTCTGGGGAGAGCCAGCAGGACAAGTTCTTTTTTTGGGGGAGGGAGACAAAGCAGGGCAAGTGCTGGTCCTGGAAGGTCTTTAATTCATCGTGCCGGGGGTCCGGGGTAGGGATCGGCTGGAGGGGGTGTCCCCCAGCCCCGCGGGGGCGCGCCTTGCGCTGGGAGAGCGCGGGGGGCGGCAGGGCTTCGCGTGGGCGCGGCGGCTCGGATGCCTGAGGACAAATGGGGAAGGCACGAGTGGCTCCCGGCATCCGAAGTGCCAGGGATTTTTAGGATATAATATATATATATGATTTTTTTTCCCCTGCATCAGTCAGCCCTCGCTTCATTTGCACCTTTAGTTCTCGACATTTCAGGGAGAGCTGCGGTACAGCAGCCATCACAGCCTGTGTGGTAAACGGGAAATAAAATAGAATTAAATGTCCGCATCTGGTCCTTTTTTAAGGCAAACGATAAAATCACCTCGTTTCTCTCGGTCCGACCAGGTTCACCCAAGGACCGTGGGGAGAAGCTAAGGGTTGGGGGAAATTTGCAACCATCTCTGGCAAACGAAGGGGGAGAAATCTGATGAGATAAAATGATGGAGCCAAAGAGGTGAGAGGAAATCTGTGTAAACAGGTTGGGCGTCGGAAGCCTTTGTGCCTAGGTCGCCTTGGAAGGCGGAGGGGCACCGGGGATGCCCGTGCCCCCCCTCGCTCCCCTTTCCGGGTTCTCTGACACGGTCACAGCACAGGACGCAGCGGGGAGGTTCTGGGCACGGCCGTGTCCCCGAAATTTGCGCCTGGGAAGAGAGCCCGAGACAGGCGATATGAACGCGTTACTGAGCGGAGAAATATCGAATGTTTCTGTACGTGTGCGTCGCCAGAGGTTTGCACAGTTTGTCTGAAAACACCCAGAGCTGGAGGCGGAGGAAAAAGGAGAGGGATTTTAATAAAAACCATTTGCCACTTGTCTTCAATTAGGGTCCAGAAATTTAGCAAAAAGAAAAAAAGTCTATTTTTTTTCTCACTTGCAGTCGGGATCAAGAGGTAAACGCAGCTCACATGCAACGATTCCAGAGCTCGGAATTGAAACGAGAGAGCAAATTCAGGCGGCTTTGTCACCACTCGTGTCGGCGCGGCCGGCTGGGGGGGTGGGGGGAGACCGGCAGGTTTCCAGACCTGCCCCACACACGTCTCGCCGTGCTCCGAGGCTTTCCCCTGCCCGGGAGGGGCTTCTCCCCCGCAGCGGGACCCCCGACGAGCCCCGGGGACCCCGGGGCTTTGCGCAGCGGCTCTGCGGCCGTGAGCCGGGCGCGCAGCGGGGGCCGGGGGGAGCCCGGGGCAAGGTGGGGTGCCCTCGGTTCTCCAGTGCCATCGGGGGAGCCCCGAGCTGCCGGGTCTTTCCCCTCCCCAGGGCTGTGCAGGCACGGAGCCGTCCGTCACCGTGTCCCAGGCAGGTGATGGGCACCTCGGGATCTGCTAACACCCCCCCCGCTATCCTCCCGCATCTTGGTGTCCATGACAAATAGAGGCAACGTGAGGCAGGAAAGGGGGAGGAGGGAGAGAAAGACACGCACACAATAGCCAGGCAAATTGTTAGCAACTCCGGCGTTTGGGGAAGCCGGTACTGTAACTGCGCTCTCATCAGTCACCGCTCCTGAAGTGATAGTAAAAATGCATCTAAACATGCTGCGGTGTGATATATAAAAGCACAGCGGGATGAGCTGCTTTCCAAAAAGGGACTTGGTGATTGGATATGCCCTGGCATGATTGACAAGAGCTTAGTTTGGTAAAGAGAAGACACGCAAGCTTTCACAGCGGGATTTCTTTTCTAAAATATATCACACTAGCCTTTGAAAAGCGCCGCACACTATAAGGGAAATAAGGTTGCTTTATAGTGCGCTGACATTTCTTTAAAACACAACTAAGATCAAAAAAAGAAATAAAATGTGTTCCAAACACAATGTTTTAATTAGTTTATTCTGTGCATTTGCTTTTATCTGGTGTATATATCACGGATCCCCACCCTTTAATTAAAACAACTGGCTGCCTATACAACAGCAGAGACAAATGCTTAACTTTCTCCTTTGTAGCTACAAGCAAACGCAATTTACTACAGCTCTCAGAAGAGTTTTTAAAATAAACGTGGACGCCTTGAAAGCTATCGGGGAATGGGCGAAGGTAGCGGGAAATGGCAGTTTCCTGGCTCTGAAAACTTGGGAGGCAGCGGGGTCCCGCGGGCAGCCCTGCCCGCAGCTGCTTCTGCCCCCTGCAAGGGGACTTCGACGGAGTGGGGGTAAAGAGGTGCCTTCAGCTGGGAGCCGCAACTGGAGGGCTGCAATAGGGCTTTCGGTTTGCTTGGCTGCTTTTTGGAGTTGTTTTTGTTTCTCTATCTTTTTTTTTATCTTTTTTTTTTTTTTTTTTCCCTTTCCCCTCGGTGCTGCCCCACTGCAGCCAAGGTTAGCGCACCGGCTGCTGCCGGGCTGTAAGTCGAGGCACCTTTCCTAACACGAGCTTTGCTACACAAGGTTCTCGTTGCGGACCAGATCCTCCGGGGAGGGTAATAAAAACCATCGACTCCTTCATCCTGTGGCAAGCACAATGTTTACGGGGTAGTCAATGGTGTCGGGGGGCCCCGTCGCTGCCCAACGCGCCCCGCAGCGCGGGGCCTGCGCGGGGCAGCTGAGGAAAGGCGGCATTCGATGGGAAAAATAGGAAAGGAGAAGGGGGCTGGTCTATCGGCCCGAAACCTGGGGAAACGCAAAAGGGGAACGGGCTCTGCCCCGAGCCCCGCGGTGGCAGGCACACGGTGATCGGCCCTGGTGGAAACATTTGGGCGATGCCCGTGCCCCAGTGCCGTTGTTCGGCCAGCTTTGGCCCCAAGGCTTCCAAGGGGCTGTTACCGCCACAAGTCGCTCCCGTTGCGGGGCTGTTTCACCCGCGGAAGCGTGCGAGGGCTGAGGCCGGTTCGTGCCGGGAGCCGTGGCCGCCCTGCCCCGCTCCCAGCCCCGGCCCGCTGGGGGGATCGCGCCCCCGTCGGGGCTCCGGGCAGGGGGAGCCTCTGAAGCGCTTCGTTCCCCCTCGCTGGCGAAGGGAATGGTGCCGGCAGAGAAAAGAGCGGCAGCGGATTGTACCCCGCGGCTTTGCGGCGGCACCGCTTTTCCCGGGGAGAAAAAAGCAAACGGCAAAGGGAATGGGCAGATCTCCCCCAGGGGACCCGTGGGGACGGGTCCCCGGGCCGGAGGGGAAAAGAGGAGTCAGCTCTTTGCCCCACATCTTGGGGAAAGCCTTGGCTGTTGACGGGAAAGTCGCTGGGCGATGCGGCCGAAGGGAGGATAGCGAAAGGCAAGCGGTGGGAACGGCACAGCCCTCGTTTTGATTTTTTTTCCTAAGACTTAAAGCATTCAACACGTTGTTCCAACACGTTCTGGGGTGGCGAAATCGTGTCCCCACCTTTGGGGGATGCCGGGGCGACGGGAGACACCCCCGTTTTCCCATCGCCGGTGTGCCCGTCGGTGTGCCAAGCGCTGGTGTCCCGGCACGGCGCCGTCGGAGCCGGCTCTGGGCGCACGGCCCGACCCCACGGGCTGGAAACGGAGGGACCCGGCACCCCTCTGCCGGAGCCCACCTACGCCCGGTCCCCTCGAGGCCCCTCCGCTCCACCAGGGCAGGACGGGACGGCTCCGTGACGGGGAGTCCCGTCCGGGAGAAAAGCCCCCAGCCCGGGGCCGCGGGGAGCCGTGTGTCCTGGGGAGGGACACTGCCGATCCCCGTCTCTGTGCCCTTCCCAGAGGTGGGAATAAAAGCTGGGAGCGAGGGGAAGACCCGCGTTCAGGGCTCCCGGCGGCGGGGAGAGCGCCTTGAGCCCCGTGCACCGCAGGCTGGCCATGTCGTGGGTGCAGGTGTCCTCACAGCTTCTCTGGGGGGAACTGCTGCAGGCTGGGAGGGGGGGGCCCAGAGAGGGCTCCCCGGATCCTGGCAGCTCCCCCCGGTTGGCCCCCAACAGCTAGAGACCGCTCTCCCCGGCCCCTGGCGATGCCGGTTCCAACGGGGATATTTGCACCCGAACAAGGGGCTCATTACCGGGGCTTACACCTGTTGCGAGGCTCTGGGGTGGTTCGACGGGGAGGGGCGGACAGGGCCGGGGTTGATTTGGGGACCGGGGGCTCACGTCCCCCTGCTGCCCCGTCCTCCGAGGTGCGCCGGGGCTGCGGGGCAGGGTGCGGGGCGGCCCATCGCTCCCCGTGCGTGGGCAGAGGCGCGGGGCAGCCCCGGGGGGCCCGGGGCAGCCGTCGGGGGCCGGGCCGGGCCGCTCCGCAGCGCCGCCTGGTGCCCGGCTCCGCTCCGGGCCCCGCTGGAAGCCGCCGCCGGGAGGGAGCGGGTGGAGGCGGCTTCCGCAGCCCCACTTTCGGCCCTGCTCGGTGGGCCCGGCACCGGGAGGGCCGCTCCGGTCCCTTGTGGCCCTGTGGTGCGGATGCTCCGAGCGGCCCGGCCCGGCCCCCTAAGGGGGGACAGGGGGCGGCCGGGACAGGGCGGGCTCGGAAACAGCCAGGGCTCTGGGGCGGCGACCCCGGGACTCCGGGGAAAGGGCGGCTCTGCCCCGGCAGCTGATGCCGGGTTGGCGGTTCCCGAGCCCGGGATGCTTCGCCGGAGCCCGGGGCTTGCGGTTGCCCCTCAGGGCTCAGTCACGCAGAAAGGCTGACTAAAGTCTGTGTCCCCCGCAAGAGCGGGACAATAGAGCCACCCTCCGGGTCACAGGTCACCTCCTCGCTGATTGAGATATTCGCCACTTCCCCCCACCCCCTCCGCTCCTCGGAGGACTTCAAGGGGGCGATTTCAAGGGGGCGGCCGGAGGGCCCGGATCGTCTCGGCCGGGCCGGGGTGCCGAGCCCCCCGCTTTCTCCTCCGCCCGCCCGGGGGTCTGCCCCGTGTCGTCCCGTCCCGTGCTCCCCTCCTAGCTTTGCCGGGGGCTTTTCGCCCTTGCCGGGGGGCTGCCCGGGGTCACTCGCCCCACGCCGTCTCGGTGCGGGCACAGCGCAGGGGCTGCCCGGCACCCTGCGGGGCCGCCACCCGCGACGTCCCCTGCCCCTTGGCTTTGCCTTGGCCGCCCTCGGGGGGTGAGGGGAACGGGGACGGGGACGGGGACGGGGACGGGACACGTTCATCCCGCAGCCGCTTCAACTCCTCCTCGTGGTTTTCCCACTCGCTTCCGAACCCGACGCGTGTTTCCCAGCCGGCTGAGCGCGCAGCTGAGTTCCTGTTCGGTTTTGCAAGCGGAACTTTTCCCCACCGCCAGCAGAGACGCGAAAATCCCCGACCCGGGTCCAAAAAAAAAAAAACGGGCTGGTTGCTTCCGCGGCACCCTCTCGGCACGGCGCCCCGCGGCACCACCGTTTTGTCTCCCCTTCGTTTTTTCTGCCTGGCCGGCCTTTGGCACCCCTCGCCCCCTCTGTTGCCGAAGTTCAGACCTGTTTACTCCAGCCCCTATCTCTGAAGTTCAAATGTACATGTGAGTCCCCTCCGCTGAGTGACAGCTGCAATGGAAACGTCGCGTTCGCTCCTGGTTTGCATTTAATTACACCGGAGGTGCAATATGTTTATGGCAGAAGAAAAGCTACTTGTCTTTACGCTTGTTAGGGATATTCATTTGTCCACGATAAACTGCGTTTTAAAAGGTATTTAGGGCGTATGAAATATTCCCCTCGCCGACCGGCTCGCAGGTCGGTGTGGGGGATTTCTTTTGCTGTTTTCCCGGGCTCCTTTTGCCTTTTCCTCACACCCTCGGCGGAGGGGACGAGGGAAACCCGCGGAGCCTCCGCTCCCGGGGCCGTTGCAGAAGCCCCCCCAGCCCCTGCCCGCTCTGCCCCGCTGCGAAATGTGCTGTAAGGAGCGGGCACCTACTGGGGACCATTTTTTCTCCCGCGCCGACCTGGCACTGCAGGGCCCAGACCTGGCGCTCTTCCCTCCGGCGAGGCTCCCCCAGCCGTGCCCGGGTGCTGGGTCGGGGCAGAGTCAGGCCCCGGGAGCCCACCAGGGCAGGGCAAGGGCAGCACGGGGGGAGCCCGGCGGGGAGGGCCGGGGAGGGCCGGCCACCGAGCGGGGCACGCACGGGAACCGGGCAGCAGCGGGCACGGAGGGACCCGCACCGCTTCCAAGGGGCTTTGCGTTTTTTGTGGCTGTTAAATTCCTAAATCATCCCAAAGGGGGGAGGAAAAAAAAAAAGGTGGAGGAGAATTACACAAATATCTGTTCCTGACGTAAAGCAGGGTGTCTTTCTCCGCCTTCCCCTGCTTTGGGAGCACGACGGGAGCAGGAGAGCCTGCGAGACTACTTTTCCGGTTGCTGTTGTTTGCCTGTTTGCAATTGAGATAGATTTAAAAGGGAGAGAGATGTGATGTTCCCCCGCCTCTGAAAAATAAATGCAGGAATTGGGACCGACCAGAAATACCAATGAATAAAAATGGAATTTACCAAAACGTTAAAATATATGCAAAATATATTATACATTTTATTATTATTACGAAAGCACGGAGAATAAAAATCATAGGCCACAGCGACAATGCGCTGAAATAAAACGAACGCGTTTTATGCCATTTTTGGTTCCTGAGCTGGCAGATTCCAGCTAGGAAGCGATCGGATTTAAACAGTGTCTGTATGTCCGTCTGGATATTGCTCGGCGCAACCCGTACAAACTTGGCAGAGTAGAAATGGGAAACGTATAAAAAAGATTTATAGGTCAATTTATGTAGCCTGATCCGCGAGTCCACTGCGGCACGGCGGGGCTGCGGGCGCCGCTTTCTGCAAAGCAACCAAATACTCTCCGAAACGGCGAGTCCTCGCCCAAAGCTCCCACCGCTGCCTCTGATCCCCCCACGCCCGGGATGCTTTTCCCGAAGCCCCGCGGTGCCGCTGCCGCTCGCGCGCAGGGACCTTTTTTAAGCAATAAATAAATAATAAAAATAAATGGGTTTTATTTTTCAAGCTTCCCCCGCCGCAGAGCCTCGCTCGCTCCATCTCCCCGGGCCGGAGGGCTGAAGGTTGCCCCCCTACCCCCCTGCGCAGCCTGCCCGGGGAACCGCTGCGCTCCGCGGCGTGGGCACCTGAGCGCGCAGCGCGGCGCGGCCCCGGCGGCTCCTGGCGGGCACCCGCCGCCGCCCCCGGCCCGGCGCGGCCCCGGCGCATCCCATTAGGGGCAGACAATGCGCCGGGCTACACGTGAGGCCTCCTGCACAAGCAGGGGTCAGTCGCCCTCGGTTGCTCCAGGTCGGCGACTTCAGAGGCGCGGCCCTCCCCGGCGCTCAGCTGATGGGCTAATTGAATTATGCCCCCCCTCTTTTTTTTTTCTCTCTCTTTTTTTTTTTTTTTTTTTTTTTTGGGTTGTAGTTGCCGAGAAAACCCACCACGTGCGGGAGGTAATTAATTACCCCGCCGCAGCGCTCCGCAAACAGGCAGGTAGAGCCACCGCCGCTTCGCAGCGCCGGGGCGGGGTGGGGGGGACGGCTTCGCCCCGCTGCCCTCCGCCGCCGCCGGGCCCCGGGAGCTGCAGGATGGGGCCGGACAGCCCCGGCCCTCTCCGCTGCTCCCGAGGGAGGGCTGCAATCCTGCCCGGTCCTCGGCCGCTGCGCGCCCTCCGTTCCCCAGGGGAGGCCCCCCCCTCCCGCCTCTTGCCGTGTTGCGGGCTCGCCATAACGGCAGCGAGGCACTCACCTTCCAACTTTGGGACTGTTCTTGGCAGATGTGGCCTGGGCAATTTGAGTGTTTGATGGGCACTGGTGTTACCTCTCGGGGAGATTTTATATCGGTGGCTTTTTTTTTTTTTTTTTTTTTTTTTTTGTCCTCCCTGCAAACCCTAAAATAAAGAAGGCGAAGTCTTTCCCGGGGCTGATTGGGGGGAACGATGTGAAAGGGCCGCGGTTATAAAGCGCTGCTTGAAGCAGGCTCTCAATGCGTCTCTGAACTTGATCAGATTTTACGTTTCCTGCAGAGAGCCGGCGGCGAGCCTGTGAGACCTGCCCAATAGACAGACTTGGGGGCTCAGCAAATCTCAGGATATTACAATTACAGCCATCTTTCTTTCTGCCTTTTATTTCCACTCTTGCTCCCCATAGTTCTTTGCAAATGCTTTCCAGAACAGAAAATGAGTGGATTTATAGCGCTGTCTGCAACTGATAATTGTTCCAAGGCTGAACGTTGCCTTTGCAAAAATAAAATTAACAAGAAAAAAAAAAAAGAAAAAAAAAAGAAAGAGAGAGAAAGAAAGAAAGAAAGAGAAAGACGAAAAAAGAGAGAGAGAGAGAGAGAGAGAAAGACGAAAAAAATAAAGAAAGAAAAAAAGAACGATCAAACAAACGAGTGTACAAAAAATAGAGCACGGGAACCGCCACGCCGGGCGCTGCTCGGCCGTGCTCCGCGGCCCGGCGGGGAGGGCAGGGAGCGAGCAGGGACCCCTCGGTGCTCGGCGCTGCCCCTGTCCCCTGTAGGGAGCGGGCCGGGGGGCGCGGGGGGACTCGGGCCGGCGAAGTTGGCCCCGTGGGGCTGGCGGGGCAGGAGCGGGCTGTCCACGCTCGGCTCGGGTTCATGCAGGCGAAAAGCTGCTAATTAAAAAAACGAACTGCGCCTCGCCGCTGCGAGCTCAGGCGGGCTTGGGGTTTAGTTTTGAAGCGGCGCGGCGGCTTCGTGCCGGCTTTCCGCCTGCCCCCTCCCCGGGCGAGGCGCCCGGGGGCCTTCCCCCCGCGGCGTGGGGCGGCGAGCAGCGGGCCGGGCAGGGGGCAGCGCGCACCGGGACGGCACGGCGGGGGGACGGGGAACCCGCGGGGCTCGGCGCGCTTGTCCGTGGGACCGGGGCTGCCCCGGGGGGCTGCGTCCGCCCCGTCCAGTGCGCCCGATCCCGTGCGCCCCGTCCCGTGCATCCCGTGCCGTGCGCCCCGTCCCATCTCGTCCCGTCCCGTGCGCCCCGTCCCGCCGCCCCCCCCCCCCGTTTTACCTGCGAGCCGCGCACGCCCAATCCCCGTCCCCGACGGCTGCGGGGCGCGTGCCAATCAAACGGGGAGCAGCCAATGGCGGCCCGGGCGGCGGGTCAGCTGACGCGGCGGCCGGCGGCTCCCCATTGGCGCGGCGCGGCCTGGCCCCGGCGTTGGTTTATGTGCGAGGCGCGGGCGGGCGCCCCGTCAGTGCCCGACGGCGCCGAGCGGGAGCGGGGCCGCGCTGCGCCCTCGCCCTCGCCCTGCTGCGCTGCGCCGCCCGGCCCGGCCCGGCGCGGGGGCGGGCGCCTCGGGGGGCGGGTGGTGGTGGGCTCGGGGGCTTGGGATTGTTTTTTTTTTTTAACCTTTTTTTAAAATTTTTTTTTCTTTTTTTTTTTTTTTTTTCCTTCCCCGGACGGGGGGTACTCGCTCGCCCGCCCGCGGCGGGGGGTGGGGGCGGGGGCGCGTTTTGGGGTGGTTTTGCACTTTTTCGGGGGCGGGAGGGAAGGAAGGAAGGAGGGGAGGGGGGAGGTAAGGAGGAGGGGGCAGGCTGCCGCCGCGCCGCCGGCCCCGCGCCCATGACGATGCTGCTGGACGGAGGGCCGCAGTTCCCGGCGCTGGGGGTGGGCGGCTTCGCGGCGCCCCGCCACCACGAGATGCCGGGTCGCGACGCCGCCGCCGCCGGCATGGGGCTGGGCCCCTTCGGGGACTCCTCGCACGCCGCCGCCGCCGCCTTCAAGCTGAACGCGGCCCCGCACGACCTCGCCGCCGGGCAGAGCTCGGCGTTCACGCCGCAAGCGCCCGGCTACGCCAGCGCGTTGGGCCACCACCACCACCACCACCACCACCACGCCGGCCAGGTGCCCTCCTACGGCGGGGCCGCCGCCTTCAACTCCCCCCGCGACTTTCTCTTCCGCAACCGCGGCTCCGGCATCGCGGACGCCGCCTCCGGCACGGCGCAGCACGGGCTCTTCGGCGGCTCGCCCGGCGGCTTGCACGGCCCCGGCGGCATCCCGGACACCCCGGGCTACCTGCTCTTCCCGGGGCTCCACGAGCAGAGCCCGAGCCACACGTCCCCCACCGGGCACGTAGACAACGGGCAGATGCACCTGGGGCTGCGCGGGGACCTCTTCGGGCGGCCGGACCCCTACCGGGCCGTCTCCAGCCCCCGCACGGACCCTTACGGCGGCGCCCAGTTCCACAACTACAACCACATGAACGTGAATATGGGCATGAACGTGGCGGCCCACCACCATCACCACCACCACGGCCCCGGGGCTTTCTTTCGGTACATGCGGCAGCCCATCAAGCAAGAGCTGTCCTGCAAGTGGCTCGACGAGAGCCAGCTCAGCCGGCCCAAGAAGAGCTGCGACAGGACTTTCAGCACCATGCACGAGCTGGTCACCCACGTCACCATGGAGCACGTCGGGGGCCCCGAGCAGAACAACCACATCTGCTACTGGGACGAGTGCCCGCGGGAGGGCAAGTCCTTCAAGGCGAAATACAAACTGGTCAACCACATTCGGGTGCACACGGGGGAGAAGCCCTTCCCCTGCCCCTTCCCGGGCTGCGGGAAGATCTTTGCCCGCTCCGAGAACCTCAAGATCCACAAGCGGACACACACAGGTAAGGCCCCCGGGGCTCCGTGGCTGGGTGCGTGCCGCCGCCGCCGGCCCCCTGCGCACCCCCGCGGAGGCACCCGTACGAGTGCTAATGAAATCTCGTTTTCGGGGACTTCCGCTCCTTTTCTTCTCCTCGCTATTTTATTTTTAGGCCCTATTGGCGTCTCTCCCAATTAAATCAGCGATACTTTTGTCAAAGTATTTTTATTTGTAGCTCCGTCCTCCGTTCAGCCCTCTGCACGGCCGGCGGGAAGAGGGGGGGAAGGCAGGAAGCAAGCGCTTTTCGGCTCGCATCCTTGAGTACGTCCCATAAAACTGTCCGAGCCGCTGAACTGCTCACGGGTCTTCTCCCTCCTCGGGTTCACCGAGCGCTGTCCCCGCCAGAGCACGGTGCGGGGCCGGTGGGAGGCAAATTCAAAGTAACAAAGGCTGACCCGAATTTACTCGGCACAAAACAAACCCCGCCGTCCCTCCTCCCCTTCATCATTTTTTTGGGGTCCTCGTGCATCCCCAAGGTGGGGACTGAGCGGGGCAGAGGCCATCCTGGCAGGAGGCAGGTGGGGACGTGGAGGGGAATGGCCCTCCTTCACCCTCTCTGAATTTCGCAGGTGAGAAGCCTTTCAAGTGCGAGTTTGAGGGCTGCGACAGGCGCTTCGCCAACAGCAGCGACAGGAAGAAACACATGCACGTCCACACCTCGGACAAGCCCTACATCTGCAAGGTGTGCGACAAATCCTACACCCACCCCAGCTCACTTAGGAAACACATGAAGGTAATCACTCCTGCGCCCCAGCTCTTTACTCCCTGAGCACGGACGCTTGGTCGCTGGCGTGCTCGGGGCCCGTTTTACCGCGGCTGAACAGGGCAGAGCTGCACAGCGCCCGCCGCAGTGCTCCCGGCATGGCCTGAGTGGTCCCTGGTGCCTGGGCCACGGCTGGAGCACAGCCCGGGGAAATGGCGTAGTTTCTTTTTGCACTGCCGCTGGTGCAAGTGCTAACCGGTTTCCAGAGCATGGCTCTGCTCCAGAGTGCTGTGCAAATGCAGCCCAGTGCACCGGGATGCTGCAGCCCCGCACACCGGGATGCTGCAGCTCCCTGTAACGCAGGGAAGTGGCCGGGAGCTACGGCAGGCATTGCACCGAGCTGCCGGTGCTCCGGGTGACCGGCAGTACGTGCACCGCCTGCTTGCCAGGCGGGGACCAAGCTGGTGACCCCTGGTATCCCTCCTGCGTGGGGCAGCATCCTGACCTGGCTCAGCGGGGTGGCGGGGGGGCCCTGGGCTCGTTCCTATCTCTGCCTCTTGGTTTTAGGTGCACGAATCCCAGGGGTCGGACTCTTCCCCTGCAGCCAGTTCGGGGTACGAGTCCTCCACCCCCCCGGCGGTGGGCTCAGCCGGAGGCAAGGACTCCACTAAAACGCCACCGGCCGCCCTTCAGAGTAACCCCGGCCACAACCCTGGACTACCCCCCAATTTTAACGAGTGGTATGTGTGAAGGCAGCAGCTGCCCAGCCAGAGACTGGACCAAATGTGTTGGGAACAAGGAAAAAAGGACATGCCAAGCCAACTGCAGCTTACTCCCACGGAAATGGAGTTTCCACACCGACGACCGCATAGGGCTACACCTAGTTAACTGCCAGGATCCGGAGGGGGGTCTTTTATTATTATATTATAATTATTACTATTTTTTGCAAGCCGAGACGCTGGACTAGCCATGTCCTTTTCTCAGGATTGGATTTCTTTTTTTGTTGTTGTCATTTTTTTGCAATCGCAGTCGTTTCTTTGTTGTTTGTTTTTTTTTTTTTTGTTTTGTTTTGTTTTCGTTTTCATTTTTTGTTTGTTTTGTTTGGGCTTTTTTTTTCCTTCCCTGTCCCAGTACCTCTTCCTCCGATTCCTCACTTTTTATTTTTAATTTGTTTTGTTTTTCCTTCTTTCGGTGGGATGTTGACATGAGGATGAAAATTCTCCTTCGCCTTAGTGGTGATTGTTTAAACTTACAGTCTTAAACCGTGCCAAAGTCCTGTTATGTCTTGAACTTTCCTCTCTAGCTCTCCTGCTGCTTCTTTCTCTGCTCTCCTCCTCTTTCTCCTTCTCTCTCTCTCCAAGCATTACACTTGTGAATGTATTCTCGTCTGATGGGGTCGGTCAGTATTTTTCAGGATGAGGATGTGGTGTTTATTCTACCCAGATTGTGATGTTTAGTATAACAGTTGCCTTTTTGTAATAACTTTTTTTTTGTAAATACATATCCATGATGCCATATTTATCGTTCGTAATTTAATTATTGATACAAAGTGCCGGGAACTGAACAATATTTATGGGGAAGAAAAAATTGTTTTCTAACAAAAAAAATACAAACAAAAAAAAAATCAACTCTGTACAGCTTTTGGTTATAACTGCTTTAGCATTAAAAGTTTATTGTTTTGGAAAGAGCCCCCGCGAGCCGTTTTTAACCTCCTCCGTCCTCCCCGTTTCGGGGGTCGGGGGCAGCCGCGGGTGCCGCCGCGGTCCCGGCTCGCTGCCGCCGGGGCCGAGCCGTTGTTTTCGGGCCGGCGCTGCGGGAAAAAGCCTCCAGCTCCTCGCCGCTGCTTCTGCTGCTGCCCCTTTGTCCCCGCCCTCCGCTGCCGAACGGCTTCGCATCCCCGCGACCTTCCCGAGCGGACGGAGCCCGGAGCCCGAGTCGCGGCGTCGCCGAGGGAGAGGAGCACCGGGGGCAGCGGGGCGCCTCGACGGGGTGGCCCCGACGGTGAGTACCGGGCCGGGGCTGCCGGCAGGGTTGCAGGGGCCGGGAGTCGGCACCGGGCTGCTTCCCGGAGGGGACATGGGTGATTTCGTGGTGTGCTGGACTTTATCGTCTGGTTTTGTTGTGTGTTGGTTTTTTTTTCTTTTTTTTTTTTTTTTTTCTTCTTCTTTATTTCTGACCAGGATGCAGCAAAGCGTCCCCATCCCTGAGAGACAGAAGGGATTGAGCCGAGAAATTTCACCCCAGAAACAACTTCTCCAGTGCTGCCCAGGAGCCCCAAGCGACCCGAGTGGCGGTGGATAACGCTCCCTGCAAACCTCTAGGCCCCTCTGCGGGGGACGCTGGGGGGGCCCGGCTGGGGCTGCAGCAGGGCCGGCAGCTGCGGCTCTCCTCCAGTGCTGCCGATTTGGGCGTATGACTCTGCACCCCCATCCTCTGTCTGACTGCAGGGACCTTGCTGCAGGCTGAGCCCCGTGGTGGAGGAAGGCAGGGACCCCCCGGCTCCCCAGGCCCCCCAGCTCTGCTGGCTGCGAGAGGCCCCAGACGGGCCCATCTTGAACTTGACTTGGGGCGCTGCGGGCGGCTGGGGCTGCCCTGTCTTCTCCCGCCTGCCGCGGGGTCTGCTTGTGCAAGCGACCCGTGAAGCCTTGCATGCTTTAAAAATTAAATGAATTTCTCGTCTCTGCCCTCAAAAAAAAAGAAAAAAAATTAAAAAGCATATCGGGCAGGAAAAGATGGGAGGGAGGTGTAGAACAATCTGTGGTGCTGCATGTCTGAAAAAAAAACCAAACAAAAAACAGTAACATTGAAGGCAAGTTTCCCACCCCACATTGCTGAATTTGTCCCCTTGAAGGAGGTAAATGGTTTCCCTCCGAGGTGCCCCAGCCAGACATGGATCCCCGCTTCTTGCCGCTGTCAGGTCTCTCTCCCGCTGTGCACAGAGCCGAGCCCTGGGGCTGGACGCAGAGTGCTGCTGGCCTGGGCTTTTCCTGGGGGCGAGCGGGGCCAGGAGGAACAGAGCTGCTGGGGGCCATCGGGTTTTCCTCGGACACCCACCTGAGTTGTGTCTGCGTCGCTCCGGACCGTGCCAGGCTTGGAAAGGTGCTGGTAGGCTCGGTTTCCTTACTGCTTTGCTCGGAACCGGGGGGTGCGGGGTGTGCAAGGCTCTGTGGGGGTGCCTCGGGCTGGGAGCGACTGCTGCTGTCAGGCCCCAAAATGCCATCCTGGGCCAGGGGCTCTGCCCTGGGAGGCCAGGGTTGTCTGGGATGTGAGCTCTGATGGGGCCAGGCCCACAACGATGGCTGTCTCCACGGGTTTGTAGCACAGCCCCAGCTGTATTTATAACAAGAGCTTAAAACCAGCATCCTCCGTAATTTCTCTCCCCTGTGTGGCCAGCCGGTCCCCCACCTTGGGGTCTCGCCATGCAGCTTGCACCCAGTAAGGGGAAAGGGAGAGCAAACTGTTGTCTGCACCCCGCTGAGAGGTCGGAGCCACCCCCCCTCAGCACAGCATGCTGGGGCTGCCGCTCTGCAGCCCCCCCAAAAAGGGAGATGGATGGGACAGGGGCAGTTGGGGGTGGGTGTGTGTGGTTTGGGATGGACGGTATGTTTGGGATGGGTGTGTAAAAGGTTGGCGACCTGTTTGGCTGTGAAACGCTTGCAAAGCACGGGGTTTGGTGCCAGCACCGTGAGGAGGGGGCAGGAGAGCCGTGTCCCCCACGCTGTGCTGGTGGGCGCTGCTCCTCTGCCCTGCCGGCCGCTGCTGGCCCCGAGACCTCTGCAGTGCAGCCCAGGGGAGAGCTGTCTCACTCTGCTGCCACTCGTGGGCAGCTAAGAAGTTTTTGTTGTTGTTGTTTTGTTTTTATTTTTTTATTTTTTTTCTGTAAAAAGAAGCGAAAAGTCTCCATTCCTAGCCCTTGCCCGTTGCAGAGAGAGGCAGAGTCCCTGAGTGAGGAAGCTCCTACCCTTTTCCCATGTCTCCTAGGCTGTTTTGTGCATTGGGGTGAGACAGCTCCTGATTTTCAATGCCGGGGCCTGGCAGTGGGGGCCCACGGGCACTCCCCGTGCTCGCAGCTCCAGATTTCTTCGTTAGTGTTCCGGCCAGGGCAGGATGGCGCTGGCAGAGCAGGTGCCATGTTAGCTCAGTTTTTCGTCTGTCATTAATAATGGATCTTGTGTCGCATCCCAGAAGAGTCCCAGGACTGTACACAAAAAAGGGGCCGTATTCTGCTGTCCTCTCTCAGACTGGCAGCCCCCTTGTAGTTGCTGTACTCGCTTCTTTGAGCGGGATTAGATGGATTTGTCCCCAAATAAACAGAACTCAGGATGGTTTTCTAAAAGGGGTAATGGTGATTCATTGTGTTAAAAAGGATCTAAGCAGAGGCAGGCGATGAGCTGGAGCCATTCCTTTTCTACCACGCTTTATGAGCCATGAATATTTTGATTCCTTTGCTGTCATTGTTTTTGCATATCTGTCTCTATGTCTGGTGCAATCCTATGAAAATAATATATTTTTTTCAAGCTTTGTGCGTGCCATTAACAGCTAGTGGTTGCATGCAGTGTGAAGGCAGTCCTGAAGGCATTTGATCAGGTTGTGTTCAAGTGTCTCAGCACTACAGCTCCAGGAATTAAGTTCCTATAGTAACTCTGTCGGCTGTAAAGCTTCCATTTCCAAAGCAGTAAGTGGGCTGTAGTATTGTGTATTTGCCTTTTTTTAAAAAATAAAAATAAAAATTGGAATGTTCCCAGATTAAAAGCATTAGGCACTAACACCAGCTTGTTCTGAGCCTAACTTTCATGACTTTTTGATAAACTATCCCCCTTATTTATGCTTTCGGTATGACCAAACTATATGGAAAATACCTCTGCAGAGGTGTTGGAGAGGTAAAACTCTGGAGGAAGCTTTAAATTCTTTACAGAGATCTAATTGGATTGTGCAGTGTGCAGAAGGAAATAATTGGTGTCATATTGACTTATCTGCGCGTTCCCCGGACTGAGACATTTGGTTAACCTTGCTATGCCATTTACATGGGTTAAAAACATAGTGTACGTTTTGCGAGTGCCTACTTACCTGCGTGTGAGCAAAGGCAGTAAAAGTGCTTGCGTAAGAGCTTACGCTGGTGAGGGAGGCTGCCAAAAACAGGGCCTGACCACAGCCCCAGCGCAAGCCCCTGCAGGAAGGCTTACAGACATCTGCTCTGTGCTGCCGGTGGGAGAGCCTCCGCAGGGACGGATGGAGGGAGTTGGACAGGGAGGTGCAGGAGAAATTTGATGTTAAGATGCGAGTTTTTGTTCTTGGTAGATAAAGCTGTGTTCTGTTTAGATTTTCTTTTAGGTAACACTTTGGTAGCGGTTCTCCATTTTATCTGCTTGCGTGAAAAGAAACTTTAATATAAAGGGCTGGGGAAAAAAAAAAAAAAAGAGTTTAGCTGAATGATTTTGTTTTGGCAACTTGTACAATAGTGTCAGCTTTTAAATTGCCCAGGCTGGTCTGAAATGGCTGAATGGGCAATACACGAAGTTCCTTCCCAGGAGACTGTGTCCGCGCTGGGGTCCCCCCATCGCATGCTGTACACGGTAGCCTGGCCTGAGACACCCAGAAAACTTAGGAAGGGAAAAAGTCAGGGCCAGTCCTGGCGGGGGGAGCTGGAGGGGCTGGATGCCCAAGGACCATATAGGACGCCTGTAGCATAGGGCTGTTCCCGTGGTTTTGTCCTTTCCCAGAGCGTCATATAATCCTGGTGAGGGCCTGTGGCAGTCCCAGAGGGACAAAATGGCTCTTGCACGGCTCTGCTGGGTGCTTGGCAGGCAAACGGGGGCCTGGGCAGGGATGCTGAAGCTCTTGAGGAGGCTGTGCCCTGCCGGGCTCCCAGCAGCTCCCATGCTGGTGTTCAGGCACAAACTGGTCTGTGTGGGGGAAAGGAGTGGTGGTACACGCTGGGGGGGGGCAGTGCCTTACTCTGAGTGCTACAGCCTGGCCGGTGCGGAGCAGGCGCTGCTCCTTCAAAGGGAGACAAAAAGGTTTTGGGGACAGAAATAAGCACTGGGGTTTATCCGCAGGCTGCGACGTGGCCTTTTGCTGGCGGGGTCACATCAGGATAGAAAATGTCAGGATTTTGGTTTCTGCTAGCCGTGGACGGGCTGCATTTGTATGCCACGGAGAATACCAACTTTGGGAAATCTGGCTGCAGGCAGAAAGCCCTGAGAGGCAATGAAGCAGCATATAGTACTGGCCCTAAATAAAATTATTCTTTATTTCTCTCTTCTTTAAATTCCTCACCAGTTTCACTTAAATATTGTCATACTGCAACATCTTTTTTTTTTTTTTTTTTTTTTTTTTTTTGAGTAGTTTTGTTGCTTTCTGTAGTTTATATGGCTTAATTCTCTTACTATTTTGGTCAAAGAGTTGTTATTGTTTGTTTGTTTTCCCTTTTTCTCCCTGTTTTCATTTTCCTAGTGTTTATTTTTTTACCTGTGGTAGTAGAACACAGTTGAATTTTTAGGGTTTCCACCACCTCACCGTGTTGTCACTAAAAATAAACATTTCTTTTGTTCGCATTTAGCATCCCATTAAATCCATGGACTTGAGCTTCTCAGTAATTATTGATAACCTCAAGAAAAGCGTTAAACTTGTACTGAGGTCTCAGAGAGAAACTTGGTCTTAACTATGAAGTCTGAGTTTCGGCTCAAATACAATCTGCAGTTCAGAGAAAGATCTTTATGCAGCAGATTCTGTGAATAAAGTTCTCAGCCCCATGCCGAGTTTGCATGGATCGGACTCGCTGCTTTCTGGTGCATGGGCTAGTGGTGTTGGGGGAGGCAGATTTTCCCCAGAATGCACATTTTCCCACAATATTTATATTTACTAGAAAGAAGATGCTGCAGCAACTTACTGACTGTCAGTCACAAATATTTAAACATCTTGCGCTTCTGAAACCAGAATTGCTTACTTGCGTAATTTAACAAGATATAGACAGACAAAGAGAGTGGACTTTTTAATCATTTTTCTCTCTTTTTTTTTTTTTTTTTTTTTTCCCCAGTGTTGTGAACCTCACTTGTCAGATTTTATTTTGCCTTTTTAATTTGTTTTTTTTTTTTTTTTTGAACTGTTAAGGCCAAAGAGTCATACACTTGTGTTTCAAAGTGGAGCCTGAGATTTCATGTAATTGCCTGATTCTGGAGCTTAAATTATATTTTTTAAAAAGTGAAGCTACTGGTAATATTGTAAGAATTGGCAATGCTGCAGCTGTAAAATATATATTTAAATTTTAATCTTGGCCTGCAGAAGTATTTTAAAATAATGCAGTAAGTGGAATGATTTACTTTAATGTCTTCACAAGCACTCAATTTGTATTTAAAATGAGATGCCAATGTGACGCTGCAATCTACACTGTTTTCTGTTTCCTTTTCGTTCTTTGCTGATGTGGAAGGAGAAGGCAGGCAAAGGACCAAAGAAGTTGAAACTGCGCCTTGAAGATACTCCCTGTACCTTTGGGAGGATGTTAGGCTGAGATTAAAATCAAAATACTCTGCCAGAGCTCACTTTATGTTGCCGAGGACTTGTTTCAGAGGAGTTCCCTCACCCTTTCAGAAAGCTCAGGTTGTCAGTGTTTAAAAAAAAAAAAAAGGGAGGGGGGAAGAATAACCATTATTTCCTTTTTAAAAGCACAAGCAGATCCATGGCATTTTATGAATTATAATCTTGATAAAAAAGTTAGTGTGCTATGTGTAAACCTGTCAGTGATTTCTGCAAGACCTGTACTGGGTCCCTGGCTGTGTGGATGAATTCTCTAAGCCTTGCCTTGCATTCGTAGTATCTTTGTATGTTTAATATACCAGTATGGACCGTGTAAGCTGTATTGTGATGTCTGTAATCAGAGGACTGAGAAAAATACAGTATGCTCACATCTGGGTCTGTTAAGTGTAACAGTCCCAATTTCAGGCTGTGGCCACTTGACCAGCTTTTTAGAAATTTATAACAGGAACTCGAGTACCCGCAGGATTAAAGCAAAATTCTTTCCTGTCATTTATCTTTCGTCCAACTTAGGAAAAAAATTCTAGATAGAACAATGGTTCGCATCAGCATCATAGTTTTATCACACTTACATTTCTAGATTTCATTGTTTTACTGTAGGTTAAGAAATAGTTTCCTTTTAGGCTGAAAATAAATTGCTGTGAAAGAATTAAGACAGCATCAATGCCCCCTACAAAGTTTAAAATCACATATTCATCAGTGAAACATTAGTGTTCTGAAAATATGTTTTCTTCTTTTCAGTAATTTTCTGGTTTTAATCTTGGACAGTCTTTTACATAAAAGCTCGTCGTCAGTGCCGCAGCGCGAGTAAATCGTGCCTGGCAGAGGAGCTGACGCAAGGAAGGGGCATAAGAGAAATACTGCATTTCATAAACACAATCACCAGAGCATTAGGAGAGCAAACATGTGGTTTTATGAACATAGTTATAAATATTTAAACATGCAAAATGAAAATGTTACTAAATGTCTGGTTTTCATTATCTTTCAATGAACATTTTCATTCTTGGAAACATTGCTAGCTGTCTGCAGAAAATGATCACCACCCCCTCCCCAAAATGAATGATGTGTAATACGAAAACGTGTTAAAATGCACAGTTGTTTGTAATATATTCTACAAAAGTGGAAGACATTCTACCAAATTTGGTATTCTACTGAATCTCAGTTTTCTTGCCCCACAAACTGGGAACCATCCTGCTCCTGTCAGCAACTTTCTTGCTAGATGTTATGAAAAGTCTAAGGACAGTTTTGAAAATATAAGATGTCACTCAGCATGCTTGGAGTTGTGTCCTGCAATCCTTTCTCGGGCAAAATTCCTACAGAAGTCAACAAAAGATGCTGTAGCTGATTTTATCATTATTAACGTATTGTTTTGAAGTGTCAACAAGTGTTTAAGCATTCTCTCGGCCTCTGTGGAAGGGTTTGGAGGCTGCAGGGGAAATTTTGGGGTAGGGAGCCAGTGCTCTGCCCCTGGATGGGCTTTTGCATTGGGTATGAGTCTGTGCCTTTAAATAGGAGCGTGGTGAGCCTCAGCGGGTATGGGTTGTGCAATTTTGCTTGCGTGAGTGGAGGCCTGTGAAAAAGCTGGGGCCACGCTGTGCATCACTGTTCATAATAAGGCAGGTGTCTGATTCCTGCGATCCCATGTAGTCAGCCGTCTCTCTTGGCTTTGGTCCTTCCTGGTCACTATATCCCTGTAACTCTCTGGCTATGCAGCGTATGTCGCAGAAGAACATGCCAAATGATTTTTTTTTATTTTTATTTTTTTTAATGCACCAGGAAACCCATTTTCAATTAGTCATATATTTAATCCTGGCTGTGGCGTGTTTCTGCTGCACTGGGCAGAGGCAGGGCGTACCGTGCGCTGGCACACACGCACGCACGCGCCTGCTGGTTGCTGTTCCTCCTGCAGTTGCTCCCACCAATAAATCCGCACTTGCTGCAGCCAGGATGGAAATCTTAAAGACAAAGGACTTGAATGGGCAGTTTTTATTGCCGTGATAGAGTAGAAGGCCCCAAGCTGAGGGTTAGTGCCTACATGGATGTTGTCCTCCTAGTTCATGCTGTCTCCAGCTAGCGCTGTACCAGTGCCACAGACTGGTATTTCCCCATTTTGGTTCTTGCTACTGTGGCTGCAGCAAATCCCAAAGGCTGAGAAGTAAACTTGGAGTCCCTGGAGGAGCACAGAAGACGTGCCCTGTGCAAAGCAAAGTGCAGTGTCTGAGGAGAGGCACCCTGCAGTCCTACGCCAGCCCAGGCTCCCTTGGCACAGCCGTGAAGGGCCATGGCCGGCTGCAGTGCGTGGGCATTGCCGGCACCATTCCAGTGCTGGGGCTGTGGGATGTGGCTGGTGACAGAGCCTGTTGGCAATCCTAACCCGGGGCTGGTTTCTTCGGGGCAGGCGTGCTGGTGCTGCTCCCTGTGCGCTTACGTCAATGCAGACCTTTCAAGGACTCCAGTCTGGGTTGGATCAAGCCTTGCATGGTTGTGGCCCTTCTGCATTTCAAAACTGTGTTAATCTATATCTGGATCCCGATGGGGCACTTGGGATGAGCTGAGCTCAAACAATCCTTGGCAGGAGGGACAGACTGGAGTTGGCAAGGATTTTTGTCCCATTATTGGTTACTCGGAGGAAGGAATGTACACACCATTTTAATCTATGACAACTTGAGGTCTGTCATCTTCAGCATATTAGAAAAGCCTCATTTTTAACAAATCCCAGAGCACTTACCAGGCATCATGCTGCAGCTGGATTGGGGCTGGGCACTCGCTGCGGGCAGAGGCAGAGGGCCCACTCTCCATCTCGGTACGCAGTCAGCAGGGGCCTCTCAGGCTGATCATCCCTCGCTCCTGCTCTGCTGCAGTCAGGAGGTGGAAGGGGAGATGAAATCTTGGGGCAGAAAAAAGCCAGCAGATGAGGCGGTGTCAGTGCAGCCCGTAGAGCAAACGCACTAGAAGATTTTCCTGCCTGGTTCAATCTGCCCATGCGTTCCCAGCAAGTTTGGTTATTCACCAAGCTCAGAGGAGACTTTCTTCTCTGTGATGAAATCTTCAAAACACATCCCAAAGATCCTGAGATAGATTTTACACTCTCTCCGTAAAAGTGCTGTTTTCTCTAGTGAAAATACAGATTGGTGCTTCTCTTGAAAGTTGTCCTGTGTAAATTCACCCTTTCTGCTTTTTCTCTCTGGATTTCTAATGTATGAAAAATTAACCTTATAAAGATTTTTCTACAAGATTGTTTGGGCTTGCTGTATAAAGAGCAAGAAATTCAGTCCAGATAACTGTTCTCCTCTAAAATGGTTAGGAAGGATGTGTTTTGTTTTGTTTTGTTCTGTTCTGTTTTGTTTTTGGAGTGTGGAGGAGTTTTGAAAACAGCTTTTTCTATTTTTACCAAAGAATATTTTTATTTTTATCAATCAACACAACACCTGAACGCTTAGCAAACTGTTACCTTCAACAACATCCCCATGAAGAGAAAGCTGAAATAATCAGCACAAGGAATAGATGTCAGCCTTAGACAGACGACTGTGTTTCTGGGTAATCTAATTCCATTTTACTATCTTGCTTTTACTTCAGCTCAGAGAGTGGTTTGATCGACAAGGCACTGATGCTCATGAGCCCAAGTTCAGTTGTTGGTGGTATGTCAGAAATTATTTTTCAGACAACGGTAGTTGGAGTGTCAGCTCCCATTAAGCACATTTAGTATATCAGTATATATTAAGTGTATATGACCTCTGAGATTCAGTGCTAGCACACTGTATTTTGTAGCCTTTCGTTTGCCTCTGTATTGACAAAAACAGAAGGTCTTTGGTTAACTTCTGACCATTGACATATTAAATGAAGATGCGCATTTGAGCAACATCAGTAATTTCAATTGACTCATCAATTGCCATTGCATAGCAGTCCTCATGTTTCACTTTGGTAACAAGCTGATCTGCCAGATCTGATGCCAGCAATTCAGTCCTTCAAACAAATGACATGTTTGATAAAGAAATCTTTTTAAATTCATTATGCACTTTGGCTTTTGTCTTTCCTTTTAATACAGCATCTGTTGCAGCCGGGATACATTCCTTGATCGTTTCTGAGTCTGCAATTATTTTTCTGCCTGCCCAGTGTCCCAGAGATGTGAAACGAAGCTGCCGCGCTGTGCTGCTGAGCACTGAAACTCTGCACAGACATTCAATTTAATCTCTTGGAACAGACTGCATTAAAGTAGTTTCATCAGTGCACACTTGTGATAAAAAAACGACATGAAGAAAGCCAGTGAACTGAAAGGCCCTGCATTTTTCTGGGAAGACAATAGGATATCTGTCTCTTCATTTGTTTCACGGATTCCTCGCACAGCCATTGAAATTCAGCAGAAGGCTCCAAATGTGTAAACTTTATCCTGGGCATTTTTTCAGTGCTGGAAAGGAATAGAGTTAAATGTCCCAGGGGGAGTTTTATAGAAAATGCTATGTGCAATGTTAATGAGTTGGGAAGGGGTCATACGTTTTTCCATATAGAGCCAGTAAAGAAACGGATACGGAACACAAGGAGGAACGATCTGCAGGGACCCACTGATGTGTGGCACAGTGTGATCCTGGGCTTCTGTCACCCCTGCAAAGATGGGCAAAAGGCTTCAACTCAAGTGGCCCTCTGTGCTGCCACACGGCTCTGTGAACAGCTGGGGCTGGAAGAAATGACAAACTTCTTGGGTGCCACAAGAGATTGCTTCAGCGTTACTGATCCTCACTCGGCTCGTTACTGAAAATGCATCAAGCAGCTATATGGGTCAGACTGCTAAATTTGTAGACACGGAGTGTCAGGAAGCCTTTTTGTCAACTTGGTACCGTTTAGTATATTTGTCCTCAAGTTCAAAGCAATCCTGGCCTCAGACTTGTGATATTTTCTGCCCTTTCCCCTTTCTGTTGACTCAGACCTCTTCCCTTTGAGGTCAACATCAAAATAAAGATGTATGTTTCCTCAGCCTGACCATGGCTCTGACTCTTTAGATCAGCAATCCTATAGTCCATATGTCTTCCCATCTGTCAACTGGTATTTGAAGCCAGCTTGCTCCTCTATTCTTTCAGACAAGTGTGAGAATCAGGAGTTTCTTTAATGATGGTTTCAGGCCTTAAAGTGTTTGCTAAGATACTACCTATTAAGGTCCCTTGATGGCACCTTGAATAGAGATCAAAAGCAACTGAGTTCACTCCACAAATCTAATCTGTCCATCAGTTTAGGGTGCTGGGAGAGGGGTGGGGAGGGCACCACGCTCCCGTGGTTAGGAGACTGGCCTGGAAGTCAGCGTCCTGGCCACGGGGAGAGGCAAAGCCCTCATCTGTGTGAGACAGCAAACGAGAGCACTGCCTGAGCCCACCAATGCTGGCTGTGATCGAGCTGCCAGTGCCCCTCCTGCTGAAAAAAAATAAAAAGGATCTATACACACTAGGTTGGTTACTTTGCTTGCACCATGCTAGGGTGGCAACATTTAGAGTTTGAGCTTCTTCAAATAAATGCTTTCAGGTGCCACATCAGTACCTGTGTCTCTTTGTGGCTATGGTTGTGAGTTTATTCAAAATCTTTGTACAGTGTGAGATTTTAAACAAAAATCTTAGAGTACAACATGCTCTCGCTGTTAGTAATTATTAGCAGACAATAACTTGTCTCTTATACTTCGGAGAGCTGCTAATAATGGCAATGTGTCCTGCATCACCGCTGGACTGCCTGAAAGGCAGCATGGAGAGATACTGCCTACACAGTGTCATCACAGCAACACAGACAATCTTTCTGAAAGCACAGTTTGTCTTTCAACCATTTCTATTTTTAATGCCTGTCAGGAGATGCTGTAAAGCCCTTGGAATATTCGGTGAAGTGTTTGCCCTTTTGTTGCATTTCCCTATGTGATGGTTATAGAAAAATTAGCAGGGAGTTGCGGCCATTCGTTTAAGCCCAAAGCCTGAAACTCAGGGCCCATTGAGTTTCTGTGCATTCAAAGGTGGCTGTGATAGCTGGAAAGTGTAGGCTGCCCACCGTGGGAAGGGTGGTGGAGGGCGTTCCCCAGGGAGCCCCCCCAGCCAGTACTAATAAACACGACTGGCTCTTTATGGGACCCAAATGTCTGAGGAGATCTGAACAGCCCCAGGATGTGGCTGAGTGCCAGAGGATGGTGTCACACTGACTGTCCAGTAAAATACGACTCACTGGAGTCAAGGACACCATATGGTCTTAGGTTTGTGTTGAAACCTGTTTCAGTGTGAGCATGAACCTGAGATCCAAATGCAGAGACTCTCTTTGGCCTCAGTGTGTATAGACTTCAGTCAGCGTTACCTCTGCTCCCTGAGAAAGAACAGCCTCTCAGCCTGCCTGCTCTGGAGTGCTGCTGCTTTGGAGGAGGTGGTTAGTCAATATTTGGGGCATGCAGATTGCTGGATTGCAAGATGGGAAACAGATGTGATCTTGATGTAATTTTATATCTTTATCAATAAGATGCACCAGCTCCTGGACACCTCACTAAGCAAAATGTTGAGGCAGTCTTTGTTCCCATCTCAAGCCTCTTTCACTCATCCTCTGCCCAAAAGCACTCTCTATCTGAGATTGTCATTGGGTTTATTTAAGAAGTGATTGGCCTTCTGCTCTGGCCTTCTGCTCTCTTTGTGTTCTTATAATCCTGGTAACTCTACCATTTTTCTTTTATGACCTCCATTCAGTCTTTTCTGTCTTTCTTTTACATGATACTCAGCCAAGTTCGTCTTCATTGCTGTCATTTTTAGTGTGAGTCTATATCTGCCTTTTTAGGGGTTAGTGGCAATGGTGACGTATACTTGTGGTTGAAGCAAAAGCCACTATTGAGTTGGACAAAATAGGATGAATGCTGTATAAAAGCCTTCAGAGAGCTGTGAAATCTCCATCCTCTCTTCCTTGTTCTCCTGGGAACACTTGCACAAAGAGTATTTTTAATGTGAAGGGAAAAGGATTCTGATGAATACTCATTAACATTTTGTTTCTGCAAAGATACATATATGATCATCACAAGGCTGTGAGGGACATGTATTCAGGAAAACTCTGAGATGTACACTTAGTGTTATGTATACGCTTAAATCTTTCTGATGTCTCCAGCTTTTCTGAACAGACACGTTAACCAAGACCAAAACAGGTATTTGTTGGAGCTTGTTTGTCCTGACCTGGCATGAGGCAGAGTGCTGTGATACAGGTGTTTGAACTCCCTGAATAATAGCGCTCTGTGAGCAGTGAATCCTCCCACATAGCTGTAGCAAGATTGATTGAAATAGACGCCTGCAAACAATTTGTATCCTAGCTGTTAACAGCAAACAATAAGGGCAGCATTTAACCGACGAGAGATTGCAAAGGGAAGCAACATCAGAGCCAACATATATATTCTATAGCATGTTTTCATCGTGTGACTCTCTAGTCAGTCCAGCTGGGAATCATCAGATGAAGGCTGTTACTTGTCCATTGCCACTTTGGAAGCTCCAGTCCCAAAAATGCAAATCTGATATAGACTGAAGTCTTTCTAGGATACTGGCTATATACCACCTTTCTGAACTGGTTAAACCCAGGCCAGCCTTGGTCAAGAAGAATTAACTTAGTGTGGGGCTGAGCTAATAACCTCCTCTGAGGGGCAGGAGAACGTCTGAGCCTCCTCCTGCAGACATACCATTGATAATGTTCATCTGTTGATCTGAATGTGTAAGGGGGAGTGTTGGGCTGGCTTAGCTGTGTGACTAGATCCTGCCCAAGTGGTGTGAAAGATCCCTGGTTTAGGTTAGGGTTAAAGGTTCCCACTTACACCGAAGGGGAACATGTCTGGGGCAGAGGTAAGCAGATGCGACAGAAGGTTTTCCAGGCTTTGCTGGAATTCTCATATCTTGTCACAGGGGGGACTGTACACTTGTTTTTCATGAGGTCCTCATTCTTCCAATGATTTTAATCCAATCCGTGCTTTAATCTGTGCTGATCTTTCTATATAAAAACTTGTTTGTTTGTTTGTTTTTCCAGCATTTTTTTGGCTGGAATAATGAAGTCTGACAAAATCAAGAAAAAGGATGTATGGCCCTTGCTATTTCATTTGGAAATACCCAGAAATATTCAGAAGATGACCATATATAGCTGAGTATTATTTTGACTTACTCAAAGCAAACTGAAGTCAAGATACAATGTCACCAGGAACTGGAGTTTCTGTCACCATGTGATGGCTGGTTTGCCAAATCATTAATTTAGTATCTCTAAATACTGCTACACTGATCCAGTATGAATGCAGGAGCCCAGGTGTCTTTCCTGGAGAAGGGAAGCTCCAGGTTCTGGTCCTTAATCACAGGAATTTTTTTACACATAGGAAGAATTGAGAAGCAGGGGCCTGATTCAAGGACATCCATGATGACAGCGCCTAGGTGCAACAACCAAACCAGCTCATCAGGATGGCGATTCAGCACTGGTACAGCACCCCAGGGTTGGACAGTAGAAGAGTCAAGCTCCTGTTACCTGGACCCAAATACTAATTCAGACAGGCTTACCCTGGAGGGCAGGGTGAGTGACTTCAGAATATGACAACTACTTCGGATTTGTCACTGAAAATCAGTCACACAAGAAGACCACTGACTTCTTTGGACAAATGGGCCCAGAGCATTCTGGTTAATTTCAGGAGCGAGTTACACCACTAGTTTGCATCACCATTCATTTTGACCATTCTGTGACAACAGGTTACTTGGGATGTGTATGTAATTGTGTGTGTGTTTTTTTTCTTTTCCTAGCTGATGGAAAGATAGCTGTGTAATTAACGGACTGGGTAATTTGTTCTAACAATAGGCCATATTGTGATATTGATTGTTAAACAGAAGTCTCCCTTAGCAGAAAAAAAATAAAGTAAAATTAAAAATTGCATTTAAGTCTGTTAACATAATAGAGCCCAGTGTTTCTAAGAAAGCTGCATTTGACCTTTGGTGAAGACTAGAGATGGTAGCACCTGTTACAAGTGAAGCAAATGAAGATGATATATCACTTCTATTTATATGTTAGACCCCAAGCAATGTAAACATTCTGCTTCTTGGATTAGCACATCCTCAAAGTACACAGAGCTAGTCGAAAAAAATATGGAGATCTGAATGGTTAAAATTATACCCATCATTTGACATAAGTACTACTCTTCCATACATAAGTAATGTGAATGTGATGTTGCACAAATATTTACAGCTTCATTTACCTTCATCTTCTTTTCATTAATTGCAGGAGGTCTTGTGCTCTGATGGTTTTCTGAAAAATACAAACTGAATATTATTCATATCTCTGCTGCTGATATTTGCTGTCAATAAATAGATTCAGTTAAATGGGAACAAATGTTTGATTCATAATCCTCTTGCAACTACAGACTTCATTATGTATGAAGAATGCAGAGATTAATTCTTCCATTTGCCAACAGCACATTTCCAGTTTCCCAGTATATAATACACACATGCAACTGTAGAATAGTGTTAACCTGTACCAGGGCTGAAATATCTTTTTCTTCCTTTATAGGGTAGGATATAAGAATTAATTTTTGAATTCAATCTGACTGGGGCTGCCAAATTCTTCCCATGCTGTTATGTCTAAGGTATTTCTTCTCTTTGGTAAAGGTGAAATTATTTTGTACTGCAGTAAATCGGTCCCTTTAATATCTTTATTATGCCTCCTTAGAAGTTTGATGAAAAAAAAAAAAACACAAACATTTTCTGAGCACATGACAAAATTTCCTTTTCCAAAAATTGATTACTTTTTATCATAAAATGCTATTATGCCAGATCTCAAGAGTTAAAGTTTTATCGTAAGCAGATTCTATTTTCAGATAGCATCGTGTGGAGACTATGTTTTCAAAAGCATTAACTCAAACCACACGGATGCACAACTGTTTTCAAATATGAGAATTCACACATGCTTTTTATTACAATGCACATAAAACTGAAGTATAGTACAGTAGGCTTTGGCAATAAAACAGAGTAGTCAATATATAAATTTTATGCCTAGTTCTTTAGGTTAATGAACCACTTTTCTTGATGAATTGAGTATGAATGAGTAAAAACACAACAATCTGATTAGATACTAAATTGATGTTTTTTGGCAGTTCAAAAATGGAATGTCTAGTTCAGAGTTCACTCCCTCCCCGCCCCCCCGGGACAACTTGATAACCTTCTTTTACTAGCCAAACCACTAAAGAGACATTGTCAGTCTCTTCAAGTTCACTATTGTTCTCAGAAAATCACTTCCTTAAGAAAGACCCATATGTTGAGGGTCTCAGTTGTACTTTGTGGGAATCAAAATTATAGGTCAAATTCATTTGCTGTGTAACTCCATTTAACTTAGATTCAGCTGACACAAATATCTCCTAATGCTGTAAGAGCTTTGCCTTCTCTCTGCTGGCACAAGAAGTGGGGAGAGGTCTGTAGTCAACAGGAGTCAGTTGCAGGTGGGGGAGATTCCTCAGGGCTGAGATTTAAAAGTTGAACCATGTTTGCATTTGGAAGCTTGAATTTGCTTTTAGGAATATAAATGAGGACAATGAGTAGCCAAATGAAGTGAACATCCAGATAACCTTCTTTTGTAGGAAGGCCCCTTTTATGTGTCTACGGCAGCCCAGACCTTTTTCATCTTAGAGGCACTGGGAAGAGGAAGTGCAGATGAGGGCTGTCACATGCTGCTCCAAACCTCCAGTGGCTGGAAGGGAAGGAGTTAGTCAGCCCCTTAGCACCAGCTGGAGGAAGTTCTGTGCTGCAGGTAGTGATCTGTGGAGAGTAGAGGTGGGCCAGCTGGGAGAAATAAGCTGGTTGCTGGTGGGGGAGGTGGGGGAGAGGTATATATAAGGCTGCAGTAGCAGAAAACCCTTATAGAGAGGTAGTGTTGCTGCTTGGGGGTATTGGTTGTAAGAAGTTGTGGCTCAGTCTGTTATGAACTTGGCTGAGATAAACCATTCTTTGCACTCTCCTCTGGAGTCTTTTATAGTGGTTGTTCTTAAAGGGTTGAGAAGGCCCTTGGTAATTAAAGGCTCTCATCTTGAAGACAATAGTGGAGTGGTTGTAGTTTCTGGACTCTGTGACACCCCCTCCTAGTGTTGTGATTCCTTATGAGGAAGGCAGGCTGTTCAACCGGTGTGATGGAGCCATCCAAATGGAGCTGAACCTGGATGGGATAAGCTCTCTCTTATGGGAAAGGATGTCTCTGCTGTCTCACAACCTTCTGTAGCTGTTGGTTCAGTGAAAAAGGGATATGAAATGCTAAGTCAATGATTCTTACTGGGACAGAGGAATAGCGGTATATGGTGCCCAGAGGAAAGCTCTGGTAGGAGCTGCAGTCTTTCTATACAAATGGTGAGTGCTGTGGGGAATGGGAACACTAGCATTTCAGGCAGTATGGTGTGAGTATGGCAAAGATGATGAATCCTCCAAGGTGGAAGAAGCAGCTGCTGTAGAGATAATTGGAAAATGCAGACTGTTTTGTGAGTTTTGCCTGAGCTGTGGGAGAGTTGTATTCTTGTGGCTGCCAGAAAGGACAGGGTAGATGGGGCAGCCTAGGGTTTTTTAGTGTGTGCAGCTGTGTCCTTGCCCACATCAGAGAGGTCTGAAATGGAGAGAGAGAGAAAACAAGTGGCGGAATTGAAGAAGGTGGCAGCACGGACACAGGAGTGAGCTGGTGTGTGTGAGCTGCTGGCATGTCCCAGATGGCCTGGAAGAAAGGAAAGGAGACATGTGGTGTGCAAAAAATAAAACATTAAAAAGGAAGAAAACTCTTTCAGAGTTCAGCTCTTGAAATAGACCTGCCAGGGCGAGGGGTCCTGTCCCGGGGATCCTTTACATCCAGAATCCACTGTAGCATTCTCAGACCTTCGTCTGGTCCCTTTTCTTCCTCATCAGTGTCGTCCCCCTCCCCCTCCTTTCCTTTGTCAGGCAACTCGTTAACACTTATTAGCAAGCATCTTCAAAAGGCCAGGAGGCGGGGGTAGGGGGGTGGAAGGATGGGAGGGGAGCTGAGATGGCTAAAGGAAATGATTAGGAGATTCCTTTTCCTTTCTGCCTATTCAAGCTTTAATGACCAGCCCTTGCTCTGTCTGTGCCCTGCATTGTTCCAGCCCTACGCCAGGATCGCAGCATCCCTGTTACTCTGGTGCTGATCCACTTGGACATCTGGGACACTGCAAGTGCCCACAGCATCTACACATTTTTCATTGCTGGGTCTTAGTCTTCCTGCTGCACTTGATGCTGGTGTTGGTACTGTGCCAGCACTGGTTTGTTACCCTATTTTCACGTTGGTGCCATCAGTGCTGGGCTGTCTTGCTTGGTCTGCCTTTCTGTGATCCTGCCTTGAGACTGATCTCTAGTTACATCTAAACATGGCTTGTGAATTCTGGGTATCCAGCATCAACAACTAAGAATCTGCTAAGCAGCAAATGGGTTGTTTTTGTGGCTAGAATTGTGTTTGCTTGAGGTGAAGGAAGGATGGCTGAATAAAGGAGACATAACTTGGCCTGGAGCTTTCTATTTCTGCCTTGCAGTTCCAATGTCTCCGGTTGCAATGCATGTACTGTGGTTTCCACTTCAGCTACTTATCTAAAGCTGAGTCCTAATCCTGTCCAAGCTGATGGCAGAGCTCCCGCTGGCAATGGGAGGAGCAGGCTGGATCAGCGGAGACTGTTTTGGGAGTTCTGTTGTGGAACATGAGTTATATTTATGTTTTGTTTGTTCTGCCCATCAGGGTCTTCAGACTGGTGTTTCTGCACCCTTTCCAGGCCATGGTACCAGAATTACAGATCCTGGGCATTAGTGAACTCCCATGGAAGGATTTTTCTGTCAGAAGATGCCTGTAGCCTGGTGATGACAACTCACTCCTGCTCTTCTCCTACCTGACAAGGAATTGAGAAGTTTTCAGAAGCTGTTTAAGTTTTGTATCTACCAAGGAGTCTAAGCATGAAATGCCAGTGCACATGGTCTTTCCATGAAGCTCTTGCCTTTCCTGCAGGAACAGCAGCTTGGCAACAGGTGAGCAGGATGCCATCCCTCCCAGCAGCAGGTGCCAGGGGGGAGGCAGGTGAAAGGAGACTGTGCAAGGTTTCTGCCTCACAGAGGGAGGGAAGAGGCTTCATTGATTTCCTACTCTTGCTCAGTGCTCCTTAACCTCAGGCTGTACTGTAATTTCTGTAAATTCAGTACAAAGCCCTGATCCAAGGAATGGATGATAAGAGACAGCCTTGAAATGAGAAGAGCTTTATTTGAATATCAGTGTAGGTCCTGGGCTAGAGATAATAGGTCTAGGGTGCTTCCTGAAGGCAGGTGGGGCCCTGGAAGGCAAATCTGGCTGGCCTTAACACCTCGGGCCTTACTATAGACACATTATCTGTGGCGGGCTTCTCTAGAATCTCTTCTTCCTGAAGTATTAGCATAGACATGTATTTGCAAGAGACTGGCCACTTACCAGTAACCTGGAAAGAGGTTTTGACAGGGCTTGGCTGTGCAGAGAACAAACGTGATTTTTTTAATATTTTTTTCTCCAAAAGCTGGTACTCTGTGAGGGCCTCTGGCTTACTCCCTTGGGATGTGGGGATGTGAATTCTTTGGAGCAATTGCTGTTTAGTGTGGAGAGAAACAGAGACTTTCTAAAATCAGGGGATGTTTTACCACTGAGTTCAAGCTGTTGTGGTTTGGAGCAGTAAAGCAGAACTTGCTCAGGTAGTTCAGTGACTTCAGTGTCAGCATTAAAGATGAGCAAAAATCTGTAAAGGGAGGGAAATTGAGTCAGTTATTTAGCTTCTTCTGGCTATTAACTTGTAGAACAAACCTTGGATAATGTAAAGGAAAAAGATTGAAGAGGCCCGGGTGGATGGCTGAAGCACTTCTGCTCATACCCAGGCTGTGCAGAGCCTGCTCAGAGCTGAGCTTCTTCGTTCACAACAGTTTGTACAAGGTTTCTTCTTTCAACAACTTTTTATTACAGTGTCTGCTGAGGCTATAAGAGAATCTCCTCTGTGTTGCTAGCTGAGGCTTCAATTTAAAAAAAAAAAAAAAAGATGGGGAGAAAGTGGATTTTGAGATTAATACTGGAAAATTGGAACTACACATGGAAAAAAACAAAGTTGGTGTGCTGGGAAAAATAGACAAATATTATTTTTTAGTGTTTTTTCAGTGTTTGGTCTTTATCTATTACTTCTTCCATGCTGCATTTTGGAAAGTATTTGGCAAATGTATAAAAGCAATCTGTAGGATACTTTGTAGTCAGATGCCATAACCTAGATTAACTTGACTGCCTTTACAGAAATAGCCACTAAAGAAATATACTGATTTATGTGTCAGTTTGAAGCTTGTTTCAGGGAACTGTTACAACCATACAATACAAAAAAATATTTAGGACAGAGTGCAGAAGTTTTATAGCTTTTTAGTGTGAAAAGAGGGGGGTACATTTCAATTATGTATTTTATTAACACAGCTTTTTTAGCTCTATAAAATGGTAACAATGTTAAAATCCCCTCCTGGGAAATAATGGCACATATGCCACTGAGAGATAGTACTTGAGGATGTTATGAAATGCTGGTGGAGTTAACCAGTTGTTAATCAGTCGTTCATTTGCAGCTGAGTGCTGCTCCATCAGAAACTGAAGATAATTGGATGCTATTTTTGACTTGCAAGCAGTTTTGTTGTGAACTTAGTGTCTAACAAGATATGTAAGGAATTATTACTGTGATAAAATCAGGTCAACTCAAACTAAACTTTCATCTACTGGTGGGTCACCAGTGGGTTGGTGCTGAGGGACGTGGGGCCTGAGCAAGAAGCACTGGCTGATGGTGGGTACAGATTGCTTCTGGCTAGCATCCTTGCTGCCCTGATGCTGCTGGCATCACTGAAGGGCATCCTCTTGAGACAAGGCCTCTGGGGAGCCTTCATAAGGAGATGATGAGGATCTGGTGCCCCAGTGCCTGTTTCTGATGGGTTGGAGGCACCCCTGTAGCTGGCAGGATCTGAGCCTGCTCTCTGCTTCTTGGCTTGCAGGGCTGAGAGCATGTCTCTGTTGGGACCTGGCAACAGCTGGCAGTCGCTGCTGCCTCTGCATGCATCTTCTTGCTCTTCATGAGTCCCTTCTGTGGGTGCTGGAGTGAGGCAGCTGCTATGCCCAGAGCCACTGATGCCCCTGTGGTGGCTGAGCCCTGTTGCACCCGGTCCTTAAGGCTCTGGGGCCGGGATGTTTCTGGCCAGTCCCATGTTGCCAGCAGTCCTGCACCAACAGTGCTGTGCTTGTGGTCCCCAAGGGCACTGAGGTGGGAAGACCACGAGGAGGGCAGTGCTTGAAGGCAGCTCTAGCTGCATCCTGCCTTGCCCTCAATTAGCAGAGCGTGCATGAGGACAATAGTCCAGCCACAGAGGAAACTCAGGGATGCCTGAGCGTGAGCATTTCTGTGCCATGCTGTGTGGGACACTCAGGAACTGCTGGGAGCACCAGGGCCTGCTAGAAAGATGCTGCAGGGCTCTTTCTGACAGGACATGTCTTCAGAAGTGAACATGGTGCCACAGGGCTTGCTGTCAAGCTTACTGGGTGCTGACTGCAGGTCACAAAGCCACCCACAGCTAGTCTGTCCCAGTTTATTGCAGTCCTGTTTTCTGCTGTTCTTGGCAGAGGCATCTGGTGTTGTCTCCCTGCCTTTCTCCACAAGGCATGAACCCCACACTGTGCCTTGCAGCTGCACTGACTAGCTTGTCATCTTCCAGTAACTGCTTGTTTTCCCCCAGTGGAAGAGAAAGTGTTTTGGTAATCCCAACGAATGAAGGGGCTTTCTTAATTAAAGTAATAATCTAAAAGTTGTCATTGATAAGAGTGTAAACAAGCTGATTGCAGTGGGCGCTTGAATAGCTCTAATGAGCACGTGTGGGTATTAAATTAACCATGGTTCACAAGCCATGCATGGCTGTACAGTTATTTAGAAATAACCAATTTTCCCTGGTGCTCGACCCTGCCTACCACCCCAAAAACCTTGTCTTTCTACAGCATTGCACAACAGAAAGGAATCTGCTTCTCTCACAAGTCTCTTGGGCTTTACAGTAATTTATTGCTTTTAAGGGAGCTGGTAAGGCAGCTTGTGCTGTTGGCATTTTTCCCTTAGATGAAGTGCTACCCAGTGGGTGGAGCATGGGTGTTCAGCATCAACTTGTCCTTGCTGGTGGGTTGTCCCAGGGTCCTCAGAGGTGGCACTTCACTGCTGGACATGGTGGACAGCCCTATCTGTGAAATGGGACAACAATGGCTCTTGCAAGGCTGTTGTGCTGTTAACGAGCTCCTTGGAGGAAGAGCCCTACAGAAGTGCAAATGATCTCCTTACTTGCTGTTAATTATTGATATTTATTCATTGCAATAAGCAGAGTGGAAACAGTAGGGTTATGGTAGACTCAGCTGATCTGCAAGTGAGTGCAAGTACAGTGGGTTCTTGTGGTGGTCGCAAGAAGGAGCTTCTGGATCTGCAGCTCTCATCTGTTTATGCTGGTGGGCATCTGAAAAAGTTTTGCCTCTCCAGGCCCAGGAACATCTCCATGATTTGATTGAAAGAGTCTTGCATGTGTACCAGCCATCTTTTGGAATGGAAACAAAATGTTAAACTTATTGTGATATTGAATGGCTTTCCTGGGTGATCCTGTATACAGCTTAAAATGGTGAAGGAGGATAAAACTGCAGGGTGCCGTTTGGCTTCCAGAGATTAAAGTACAGCTTTTTCCCTGATGGAGAGGAACTCAGAGTTTGTGTGCTGCTATATACTGGAGGCAGTTGGACCTGATCTCCCATTTTAATACCAACTTGTTCTCCTTTGCTGTCCTTTCAAATTATCATACTATGACATGGAAAATCAGCTTCCTGCTAACTCCCGTTTCACTACAAATAGCCTCCTTTCTTTTGAGTGCTCTGAGATTTGGCAAAGAGCTAAGGTAGAGGGGAGATGCTGAATCTGTGACATTACCAAAGGCAACTATAGATCTTTGTTTCATGATGCAAGTCAGTTTAAACAAAAAAGAAATATCCTACTTATTGTGTGCTCCCTGTTCCCAACTTGTCACATCTACATTTATTTTTTTTCCCCTGTTGGGATAACAAGTAGTGGCTTTAGGAAACTGCTATAGCTTCATCTGTGTATATCCCTCTACATCTTTCATTCATCTGCTATGTTATTATCACAGGTGTTAGGCTCTTCTGTGTCTGTATGGTCATCAGACAAATGAATAACCAGTGTAACCTTGGCTTTGAATATCTTTGTGTTTACGAAGATGTCATCTTTTTATCTGCAAAAAGTAAGGGAGGAGGTTTCTGAGGGGGCTGTTTCCTTCCACTTTCTCCAGTTGGCACTATTTGATGTGGTGTGTGTTTGCGTATCTCATGTGCATCCCCTTTTCACCTGTCAGTTGGGATCATATATCCATGCCCTGGTGAGTGAGTTGTGGGAAGGCTGTCACTGTGCTCTGGGACAGTCTTGCTTCCAGCTCAGGCATCTTGGAAACACAGATCTGCAGCACCTTGCTCTGCTGGGCCTTCTCTCTCTCTCTTTTTTTTTTTCTTTTAAGTCCTTGGAAGCACAAGAACTGTCTTCAGGCCCACACAGGATCAGATGGGTTTTTCTTGTGAGGTCAGCAGTGTGAAGATAGATGTGAAACTCTGCACTTTTCTTGTCTGCCCTGACAAAGACAGCTCCATGAAAAAGTGTTGCACTCCCCAGAAGTAGGAGATGTAAAGAATGGGAGAAGAAAAGGGATTTGTCCAATCTTTTCCAGTAAATCATTGGAAGAGTTGGATAAGTCTTCATCCCTGAGCCCTTGCATTTTCTGTTCAGTACTGTTAAGTGAAGTAGCTGGAATGTGTGAAGAAAAAAGCCTGACCCCCATGTCAGAGCTGATACAGGCCAGAAGTATCCCTGTTCTTTCTCTGACAGAGTTAATGGTTCCTGATCTCCTGGGCTGGCTGCTTGCCTAAGCATCTCTGTGGTGCTACAGTGTGGGCTCTTCCTGAGAGGCCTGGTGCTAAATAATTCTGTCTTGAAAGGAGAAAACAAAACTAGTAGGGATGTTTTAGTAGAGAAGCGTGCTGTGCATGCATTTGGGTTAACATTGGAAGTCCCAGTTGGAATTTCTACACCTGTGTGTGATTTGTCTGGATCACTTCCCTTTCCTAACAAAGAAAAGGCAACATTGCCCTGCTGCTTGTGAAGCACTCTCCTGGCAGCCCCATGCCTGTTCAACTTGCGCAAGTCCAAACTAGGCAGCTAGACAAACTAGGAAGACAGCTGTGTGCTAAGCTTGCTGCTCACTACCCTGCTCTGAGGACAAGGTCTGGATCCCCAGGAACTGTGGGGAGCTACAACCTTCAGGTATATTTCTTCTGTGGCATAGACCAAGGCTTACTGAAGATTCCTAGTTTCAAGGTTTAGCAGGAGCTGCCATTTCACACTGCCAGCCAAGAGTCTGCATATATGCAATATAATTAACACCAGAAATTCTGACTCCTGAGGCTATAGGGTTAAACAAATGTGTCCCCATTAAACTTGAATAATAAGAGGTTAACTCATTAGGAAAAGAACACTCTTGATGTGCTTAATGGAGGAAGAGAATGTTAACTCTTACAGTTCCGTGCCAACACTCACATTAGTTTAACTTTTGTTTGAATGTTAATTTTTCTTCTATAAGATACTCTACAAAATCCCCCAAACGATCTCCTGTGTGTTTTGTATGAATCATATTTGATTTCCTGATTATTGGTCTGCTTGTCTCCTTTGGAGTCTTTAAAAATGTCTTGTTGTGGTGATGGTTGTTTGTATTTTTAAAAATAATGTGCAATGCAGAACTTCTGCGGAGCAAAGGTAAATCCTGAAAACTGCCCATTTGAATGTCCAGTAGCAACAATTTGCACGCCTGTGTCTTTCCTGTTTTATTCTTGCATTTCTTGAAAAAATATGCGGGAAAGACGTAGAGGTCCTATGTCATAAGCGAATGGTCTGCAAATTAACATTTTTCATCAAAGTGATTTTAATTGTAAAAGTGCACACACAAAAAAATAAAGACCTAATATTTGCCATTCCAAAAACGGTTAACTTTTTAACAGGTGTACCTTGCTTGTAAACCTCTGCTTGCAGCTGTTTTGGGCTAAGGACTTACTAGATATACTCATCCCTGTCTGGTCATGGAGTTCAAGGCTCACTGACACTCATCAGTGTAGAATGGATTTACCTGAGTTATGCAAAAGATGCCAAATTCAAAGGAAAACAGATGCTATACACAAAAGTGAATACAGCCAAGGCAGAAGCTTGGAAGTCTAATAGTACTCTGACATCAGCAAACCCTATGCTTGTAGCTGCAGAAAGCCTTTGGTGTTCCCCAAATGCTGTTCTCTATAGAAGAGAGCATGCATTCTTGCATGAAAATATAAATCTGGTGGAGCTGATTACTTTTTTTTACCCTGGACAGTGATGGAAGTAAGCAAATTTCAGCTCCTACAGCCATTTTGTCCTACTCTACAGCAGTGCTCAGCAATGAACACATTTGGGTGCTGTTGCCCAGCAGAAGTGTCTCTGGGAAGTGGGAGATGTCTCCATGTCTGGGAGGTTCTCCTGGAGCAGCTATCCTGTTTTCAGGCATCCTCAAGTCTTAGAGTTCTTTTAAATGGGGTAAATCTGGGTCCTTTGGAACTTCTGATACTATGAAGACAATAACCCTATTGCAGGTCATGCTTCTGCCACAGAATGATTAATCTAAGTTTTTGCTTAGTATGATATATGATTACACTATTCATTTTTGCAGTTTGGTCCAATCAAGGAAAAAAAAAAGATTATTTACACAGTTTTTCTAGAACTTGACTTTTTTTTTTTTTTCCTGAGATTAATCTTTGAAAGAACAGAACAGATTTAACTGAATAATCAATTCTTAATAAGGTGAGAGCAGAGATCATCAGATTCCTCTGTAAACAAATAGGATAAGTAAACAAATAGCAAAAGCTTTCTGCATTGTTACTTGTATTCTGGGTCTTCCACAGCAAACGTTTGGATATCTTTGGCCATGTACTCTTTAGACTTGATAGTCATTAAAAATAAATAAATCTAGGGAGGGTTTTAAGTTGAGGGCCTGTGGGAGGAGAAGAAGAACCCCACCTATCCTTGACATTTGATGAATTGCTCTAGAAATGAGATTTGCGTACGGAACAGCTACATGTTTGAAGCAGCTTTAGCTGGGAACGGCTCCAGTCATGAGTGGAAAAGACCAAGAGTAGCCTCAGACTATGTTATAATGTTTTTCAAGGCAGAAATAATTTATAATGCATGCAGCTGTGTAAGCTCAACAGAATCAATTATGGAACATTTTATTTTGTGGATCACCTGAGAGTAGCCTATCTTCCCAAAGCTTGTAAAGAAGAGATACAAGAAGTCTGGTAAATGTTTTCAAGCAAGGATGTTTCCAACAGCAGATAGTAAACCCGTGATGTCAGCCAAAGACAGGAAATCAATGTTTTGGCTCCTGCATCCTCCATGGCTGTGCCTCTTTCCTGCATGTGGGAGCATGCATGTATCTGGAACCTTATAAATAATCACACCAACGCGCTCTGTGTGGTGTAGAGGCTGTCTTAGAGTGACTGGCTTCTGGGATGTATAGGTGCTTATCATAAACACTTGCATGTTCTTTGAAAAACTAAAGAACCTGTTTTCAGTGGTGTCCCACAAAATGAGTCTGGAAACCCAAGCTGTTCCATATGCTGCAGCAGGGTGGAGGAAATAGCACCTTTTTTTTTTTTAAGTAACATTTTTGTTGAGTTTACTGTCTGTTATATGGACAAATTAATCTCCACATTTGTCAGGTGTTTCATACAAGACTTCTGTTGCAGCAGCTGAAGCATTTAGATTTTTGTCTTTATTTTTATTGGCCTGGTTTCCACTTTAACAAATTCACAGCTTGCGAGCTATTGCTGGAAGATTCAAATGTGCAAACCATTAAAGGAAGCTCTAAGCAAGCCATCCTTTTAATTTGTGTTCTGTCTTTGCTACTAATAGTGTGTAACATCTGACAACAGTGATGCCTAGAGCACCAGTTCCTGTTGAGACCCATTGTAGTAGGTGCCATGCAGGTGGGAGGGAGAATTCATGCCTTCTGGGGTCTTGAGTGGGAATGAAGTGAGATGTGCTGGGGGAATCACCATGGAGGGGAAAGAGAAGAAGTGGCTTGGTCACACAGCAGATCAGAGACAGAACAGGGAGTAGAATTAGGTCTCTAATAGGATATTTAGTTGCATCTAAACTCATTTTTCATAGTGCCTTGAGGCAGACTAGGTGACTACTTACAGTACTTTTTTGTCCCATTTTATTATGAGCCCGTGGATGGAATTAGTTGATATCTGCTAATCAGTGAGTGCAGACAAGGACAAGTCCCAATGAGGCTCACTTCAGCTTTCCTCGGGTAGACTTAATGCTGACCATGAGTCTTCCTTGTTTCCGCTGTCCGCTCAGATGTGGTGCCAATCTTGATCAACTTGGAAGTTTTGAAAACTGAGTTCAATTAATTTCATCATAGAGACAAGCCCTCTGGCCATGCAAGTTTGCAGGGAGAGTCGCAGAAAATAGGCTTGGATAACTACCTGTATTTCTCTGGAGTCACTGAAATCATACCCATTAATTCATAACCTGAAAATACAAACGTAAAGGTGATAGATGTGGTAAAAGAAATTGAGCTACTCTTTAACAGAATGCCGTGATGAAACTGCTGTAAGTGGAAGTGCTGAGTTCTTGATATGAAACAGTCTCCTAAAGATCCAACACATTAATAATGATAAACAGATCTTCCAATGGATATTGATTTAAGGGGGAAAAAAAGATGGATTAATACAAGCATTCATCTTCACTGTCAATTTAATATCAAGATAATTTTATTTGATAGTTCAATGTAATAAACTCCCCTTTTCCTTAATACATATTTGGGAAAAGCAGGCAATATTGTAATACAGTAATTAGCCATATTTGCCTTTACTATGTGTGAATAAGATTAATATACTAGAGTGTTCAACCTAATTGATCTATTATGTGATAGGGACTTGCAACCAGACTGCAAATTACAGTTTAACCCCCCAAAGGGCTAGACTTGTTTAGAAAATGTGCGAGTCTTTAAGAGATAAAATTAATAGAACTGACGTTGACCTAAATATTCAGTGTTATTAATTGTATCAGTGGATTGTGCTGCTTTTATGTGCAACTAGGAAGGCAGTGTGTTTAGAAAGAAGCAGGTTTATGACAGCAGTGGGAAGGGTGGCTAACAGAAAACATGACAATTACTGCAAACCAGGTTTCCTGGTTAAAAAAGTGATTGTCACAGGCCCTTAAAATTGCTATTCCATGTGGTTGTGATTAAACAAATCATCCGTGCAGTGTGTTTGGAACATAATGGCTCTGTGGGAAAAAAAATGTAAATCAGGTTTTTGTATTAATGAAAACGGTTTAATATGGTTTTAATGACCCATTTTTCAGTCTTCACCAGAAAGTAATTACCAGTTAGATAGTTAGTGCTCTGGGCTTTGTTCTGGCTCTCAGAACTCCTTCAGCCAGTCACCCGGGGGAGTCCTGCCACGCTTTGCGGGCAGCCCTGGGCTAGTGACCCAGCAGCAACCGGGCCCTTCTCTGCAGCTCCCCGCTTCATGGTGCGTGGGGACAAGTGGGTCTGTGCCTCTAGGCCGTTTATTGCTGATTAGACCAGGGTAAACCCATACAGAGACAGCAGCTGCCCCTGCAAACAAAACTAGGGAGACCTGGATATACCTGTAATTATTGGTGAAGAAGGTCAGGGAATGGCTGCTGCAAGGCTGACTGTCTGGGCATGGTGGCAGGGTGGGGAGCAGTGCACTGAGTGCGGGTGACTTGGCTCCCAGGGAAGGTGCAGCCCAAAAGCATACCATTAACAGGGACAGCTGGCAGGTTCAAACAGCCCAAATTCCCTCATCTCTAGCAGAAATGAGGGAGGAGCAGAAATGCTAGTCACTGGGGAAACAGACCAAGACTCAGGATTTGAGTGCACTTGCCCACCCAACCTAGTAAACCCTGTTGGCTTCCTGCTCTTGTGTAAAGGAGCAAGTTTTGAATCCAAATGACTGAGGTCTTTGCACCTTTTTAATTCTTGGAAAAGGCTACCAGCCAGTGGCATTCATTCAGATAGGGAATTACTAGATTAGTTTTTGCTGTGACGCTGTACTGGTGTTTACCCTCTAAGAAGGATGCTACAGCAGGTGCAGAGCAGCTGTGAGAGCACGTAAAATGCTGGTAGACACCTTTGGATCAAACAAACTAGGGTTCTGTAGGATGCTTATAGTTTGCACCTACTTACATAGGAGCAGATATTTCATAATAGAATGCTTTTTGGCCCTGTGAAGAAAGGCATAATGCAGCCCAGTTCCTTGAGGTAGGAATGTACAGACTCAAAAAGATACATCTTTCATATCAGGAGTGCTTAATGCTGGAATCCTTTGCTGAGGAATATGGTGAATTCATTGCTGTTCAAAATTTCAGCATCAAGGCAGAATGTTTTCATCTATAGGCCCACTTGTAGAGGCTCAGGATATGCTCATCCTGTTGCTGTTGGATTTTGGGCAAGAAGGATTGTGAGAAATCCTTTGTGCTGCTGTTAGAGTGAAGGCTGGGCTGTCATGGTGGTCACTGGTTCCGTGTGAGCATTCAGAGCTCGTCTTTCTGAACCTTCTGGTGGAGAGAGGGCCAATTCTACCTCACAGTCATATGGACACAAAAAATAATGAAGCTTAATGTCCAGGTGAAATACACAAGTTGCTAACTCTCCACTTTCTGGATGTTGCATTGGTTTGGGGGATTTTTGTGTGCTTGTCTCATCCTTGGAAGCAAAGGCAGGAGCCTTCCAGGTATCAGCTCTGCCACTACTAGTAAGAACCGGTAGGCTCACCCTGAATGTTTATTGCCTAGTACCCCACCTGAAGTAGTTCCTGCAGTTGAAAATCTGAACGGGTGGACATATGCATAGCTCTGTGCAACAGTAGCTGCTTTGCCTGCAGGCTGGTATGGTGAGACATCACAGCAGCCATGCAGCATGGGAGGACCTGCAGAAGCTGTGCAAGTTGTTGCTGTGGCTGGCTGGACGGGAGGCATTGGAGCTGGCTGATAGCCTGTGAGGCAGCCGTAATATTGGGCTCTCATAAACGCATGGGAAAAGATGAATTTTGGCTTTCTGTTCCTAGTCCTTCCATCCAATGGAACACATCAAAACATGTGTGTGAGACCAGTCAATATACAGGTGTGAGACTGTATTTAATGTTCCTAATGCTGTTGAAAAATAAAGTAGGTTGAGGGCAGTGGGTGAGAACGGAAGGAGATTTTGAGGGAGGGAAGGATCCTTCGGACTTTATTTATCCATTGTAAAGAAACATATGAAAGTAAACAGAAATCGATTTTCTAAAAACTCCTCCCAGGTCACCTGTGAGGGAAATAACGTGACACAACTCAATGCCATGCACTGCAGATTTTATCAAGCACATAAAGAAACCTAGCGCTTTATTTTTATTTTTGAAGTGGAAGTGGTTCACAAGGTATACCGGGGAGATGATTCAGTGCTTACAGCTGTGACATGTCACAGTCTCGTAAGCTCAAAGACGACTGTCTTTATTGTGTTTTCCTTTTCATCTTCCAAACTTTGAGCCCTTGTGTTCCTATCATTTTCCCTTTCCAATGTGAAATAAGGAGCATATTCTAAACAATGAATGGTGTTCTTTTGATAGATGCTGTAATAAAGAAACACTGACTTGGAGAACAGCAGATCATAGCTGTCCACAAAGAAGTACAGAGAGGTGCTAATCCTTTTGGCATGGCACTGTAGCCATTGCTCCTGCTGGCTGATGGAAAGCCAACAATTATGTTTCTCTTCTAATGTAACAGGGACAAAGGAGCTTCCCTTAGCAGCCCATCTCTGCCCTAATTTATGTTGCAGCTTTATAGGGAAGGGAGCAAAAGTCACTTTAGGAGCTATTGAAGGATGGCTTCCTCTTTTATAGCTCTTGTATGTTTTTGGCAAGTGAGGTAGAATACGTTTGTGGGGCACATCAATGACAGCAGCCTGCAAAGGGTTCGGGAAGGACCTAATCACCTGCTCAGTGGTAGCACAGCTCCAAACAGGGAAGGTAGAAGGCACCGAGCCAACGGAGGGCTCCTCTGCACATGGCACTGCAGGCACAGTGGGGGTGTCCTCTGCACAAAGAGCCAGGTTAGGTGGCTGGAGCCCAGGGTCTGTGGGGCTGCATGTTGGCTTGTGCTTTGTGGCAGGCTCTTACTGAGGCAAGTCCGTTCCCCACAGCTGCAACGGCCTTGGGGGATAGCATCCCAGGGGGCTGGTCACCATGTTGCTGAGCAAAGGCTCTGGGGACAGTTGCCCTCACTCATGCAGACAGGTAGCAGTGACTCATAAAGGGTTCAGTGCCCTGTCTTGCCCCTGGGAGCTGCTGTGTGGGTCCTATTTAGAAGTGCTTTGTGATTTGGATGTTTTTTTCTGCTTCAAACAGGATGACTTTTGCTGTTTTGTTGTGTGTTGAATGAGACGGCAGCTCCCTGCTGAATGCTATGCTGTGATGGGGGCCTTAAGATGTGTAACATCTGTGAAGCAGAAGTTATTAAAAGAAATTTTGTGGGGATCTTTCACATGACTGGTAAGAATACGTGGTCAGATACAAGCTGACTGACCCTGACTGGACATCAGTACTGCTGGGTGGGTGGAAGCCCACAGGGGACAAAAAATTCACCATGGGTAGATTTTTAATTTTTTTTTCTCTATGTGTGGCTCAGGGTGAAGCAAGGACATGGCAGCAAACAGCCCTTGATGTAACACAGCAGGGATGGGGCCTAGAGGTGGCACAGTGCTGTTCTGAGCACATAAAGGGTGAAGAAGTCCTGCCAGTGCCCAACTGGAGTGTGTTGCTTGACACTGGGTTGGCCTGGGAGGCTTATTATGGTCGTAACAGAATAGTTAAGAGTCGTCTCCTGTGTATTATTACATTGTGTGCTATGTTTTTTAACTACGAAATCTTCTCATCTTGTTCTTCCCAAGGGAAGAACAAGGGCTTCCAGAAAGATTTTGTGACTCTCCCTGTGCCAATGTCTCATATTAGGGAGGGAAGTGCTCCGGTCAAGGGTTGCCTTTTTGCTATTGAGTGTAGCAGTATTTAGTGCATAATGGCCACAGTTTCTGACTGAAACCTCTCTAGGCTTTACTGCGCCATGAGGAAAAAGTAATGAGACTGGCCAGAAAAAAAGCCCCAGGAATTTTGATTTTTCTAGCAGACAGAGCTGCACAGAGTCCCCCATCCCTTAAAGACTGGCGTGCGTTGGAGTATTTCCATAGCCAGTGGGTGACTGAGTGTAAAGTACATGGTGAGCCTCTGCAGAACGAGGGTTTAACTCCTCCATGACCCGCCAGCTAGAGCTGTGCTTGGTTCATGAACAAACCAACAGCTGCTGTAACCAATGCGATGTCCAGCCACATTAAAGCAAACAACATGGTTTTATTGGGGGTGGTTGCTCCTACTGGCAGTGCTGTGCCCTTGTCTCCCTGACATGCCAACTGCTTGCTTTGTTGGGACTACCAGATTTTGTCAAAGACACCTAAAATAAACGTGCTAATGCATGAGGATGGTTGGTAGATGTATTTCTAGGCTCTCAGTCTGAAAACATCTTTTGACTTTTCCATTCCTTTCTCCTCCCAGTCACAGTGACACTTTCTTCTCAGGAGGCTGCATTCAACCTTTTATTTGCCACGTTAAATTTTGCTTTGTTGGTCTCTGACATCTATCCCTCTGTTAGGCTGTTTGTCTCATCTCTGTGCTTGATGGCCAGATGTTTGGGATAAGCTCTGTATTTGCAAGATTTGGGGAAACCAAAAGGCAGGGTTCTTAATTATTGGCTGGGCAGTACCTGGTTTATCTTCTTCCTATTGTTGTGATCATTTTATCTGTTTCTAATACCTGCTTTCTTTAAAAACAAATGTTGGGGAGGGTCAGGCTCTGAGCTAGAACCCAGTGCTGGGGCTTCATGGGACTGCTGCACATTCCTAGGCTGAGGACTCCTCTCACAGCTAGTGGTCTCAGGGGCCCTGCCTGTGCCAGGTTCCACATGCTCTGTTCTGCCCATGCTCCCTTGAACATGGTGTGGGAAAAGCAAGGAGTGAGTTGCTGTGGGCAGTGATGTGCAGAGCCTGGGGAGGGTGGAGGTTTGGTAAGCTCACAGGGAGCGTCTGTTCTTAATCAATGTGAAGATTTTTACAAATTGGCTTTTTGGAGCTGGGAGATGGTCTGGGGAGATGGGGATCTCCTGCAAGCAAAGCCCTGTGTCTTCCTGAGGAGGCCTGCTCAGCTGCTGCCTTAGAGGAGCTCAGGGAGTGCTGGAGCAGCTGTGTGGGAGGAGAAGAGGGATTTGTGGTTGAGCTTCTGGGAATTAAAGAGTTGAAATTGTGCCAGCCAAAAATGAGATTCCTTTAAAACTAGGGTGAAATCCAAGCCCCACTGTAGTCACTGACGAATTTGTTTTGGACTTCAATAACATGAAGACTCCTTCCCATCGCTGTGGGGAAGGACTTGGAGGTATGTCCAGTGCAGTGTTTGCTGCTGTTGCTCTGTAGTATGAGCACCTTTATAGAAAAAATGTGTCACAGCTGCAGTGCCAGAGCACTCAAACTTGTATGCGCATATTCAGACAACACAGGAAAAGCCTGGGGGTGGGGGGTGTTTGTAGGGTTAAACTCCCTACGCTCCCTTTTATAGTCAGGAGAGAGTGTGCTAAGAAATGGACCATTCCCTGGCTTTAAATGTGGCTTTTTCTCTGGAGAGAAGAATCTTTCATCTCCCCAGGATGGCATGACCTGCCTGATCTGTTGGTGCAGTGGATGGTATTATAAATACTTCTCACCCATACAGAGAAATCAAATAACAATTAAAAGGAACCAAGTAAAAAGACATGAATCAATTCTAGTAGAATAACAAGCATTGCACAAATCTCTGTATGGGGTTGAAACGTGACTGCACACACACAGGTAAATTGATTTAAATACTTTTTTTTTTTTTTCTTTTGGCTGTAATGTATGATTTTTAATCATTAATTGGGTACTTTGGTCAGGAGATGGTGCTGTAAATATGTCCAGTTGTCTTTTACACTTCTCTAAGCATCCCTAGTGCAATGTGGTATTGAACTCTGAAAGCAGATTGCCCTGAAGATCTGTTTTGCTGTGAGATATGCGTTCTGCAGCTGTGAGAAAATGAATGAATTACATGGTTGAGGAGCTGTCAAGCAGTTTTTGTACCTCAGATGTGGTCTCCTGGCAATTTTCTATCACCTGACCTTCCCTATCAGTGCGGGTATGTCCCATCCTTTGCCCTCACCCTGCAAAGGATGTGCTGTTTGGGCAAAAAACAGGCAACCAGTATCAAGCCTCAAGCACCAAGTCATTGTGCCAACTGAAACAGAGCTATAGCAAAACTCCTTTTAGCAATGTTAGCTCCTGCTGACAGCAGTAATATCATGTCTCATACGCTTGAGGTGGCTTGGAGCATACCCAGTCAGGAGAGCTGTCTGCAGACATGTTTTCACAAAGTTTTTTGTCTCAAATCTGAGACCTAAATAGAGAATTTAATAGTCTTGGATCTGGTGTGCCCACACAATGATTCCTGGAGGAATGCTAGAGAGGTAACAAACCATTAATGGGCTGCTCTTCATTGTCTGTAATTTATATAGTCTTTATTTAATAAATGTCTTTTTTGTACATTCTTAACAGTAAAAATTATTCAATTTAAGTGTTTGGTGAGAAAAGCTCCAAAAGAAACTGCAGCTGACTGGCAATGCATATGTGACAGTATATATACATATGCTAATGGACCACTGCCAGGCCATGTAGTATTTCTGCTTTATAATGCCAAGAAAGAGATAACAGTGTTGGGGTAAAGCACTCTGTTTCAATATTTTCATGTGGCAAAAGCTGGTCATGGTCAGGCCTTGGCTCTTGCTCTCTGACTGTATAACTTTACCTTGGCTGAATTGGCCTAGTGTTGTATCTGGCAGCCTGATGAGTGGGAAACCCATCCTGGTTTAGCAGCCCAACCAGTTTATAGTATGAGGGGGATCCTTGTGTGGTGGGTGATATCACTCTGAATGTGAAAACCTGTTTCTTGCTGGCTTGGTCCATGGAGCTGATGGTGGACTGCCCTCTGACAGCAGTGCTGGGTTTTGGGTTTTGGTGGCAAGTTTGTAAGCATTGCTGTCTTAACTTGTGCCTTCTGCATAAGGGATCCTTTGCTCAGCAGTTCTGATGGAGCCTTTTTGCAAATGCATAGTTAATGACTAGAGTGGAAAATACTTTAAATTCTTTTTGATAACTTCAAAAATGTTTTCAGTAGCAGCTGAGTTGTCAGAAAATATTTACATAAGTGCATCTGTGAACCTTGCTACAATATCTTAAGATCTGCAGCAGCTTTGTCACTTCCTTACAAATAGCTGTGAGCGATCTATTATGTAAAAAGGTTCAGTTTAATTTACAGGAAGCCTTACATTTTTCTCCAAGTACTATGTTTAGTTTATCCTTTTTTTTTTTTTTTTTTTTTTAGTGCTTCTTTGTAGCATTTGAAGCATTATTTTTGTAATGCTTCTCTACAGAAGTCTGAATGATTTGTAGGGAGCTATAATACCTTTTATTAGGCTGGCTGACCAGGGGAGGGAGAGGAGACGTGAACAATCCTTGTAGAGGTGAGTTGTTCTGAAAGCCTGCCTTTGGCACTCCTGACCTAACACCAAGGTGATGCTGGCAGTAGGTTAACTCAAGCTGAAACTTCTTCTATGGATGAGCTCTGAGGTGATAACAGAATCGGCAGTGGCTGGAGGAGCGCTCTTTTCACCTGCTGTGGAGCTTGGTGGAAGCCTTTGGGGCTGGCGATGGCTGCTCTTGCTCAGCACCTGGTGCAGGCAGTTCTGGCTGCTCTGCTGCAAAGAGCAACAACCCGGAGAGTTCCTGCTAACCTCAGGGCAGCTTTTGGAGGGATATTATTTCATCCAGAAAGCTCTAGGTCTTTGTGCAGAGGCTTTTGAAAGAAGAGGCAGCATCTTTATTCAAAAGCCTGACATTCATGCCAGCTTAATGCTGTTTTCTAAAACTGCTGTTACTGCTTGAAGTATGTGTGTGTTTTGATTCTGAAACAAATGGCTGACGTTAATGTAAATTGGCTATTTACATTAGCTAAGCTGACTTTTAATCTCTTCCCGGCTCTTTTAACTTGAGAGATAAAGCTGTCCCTGGGTTGAATTGGACGGAAACAACAAAATTGTCTGAAACTTGCATCTGACATTGTTCTGAATGCAAGTTTTATATAGACCCTAACCACTCGATATCTTTAATTGTGTTATGTAAATTTGACCTACCCAAGTTGCAAAGGTTCCCTGAACAAGGAGAGGCTTGTTGGCATATGTCCTTAATCATCTGAAAACAATCAGGGACATTTCCTGAGGTTGCTTTGTTCTTCTCCACTGTAATGTGTATTGTGTGTGGTCACGTTCTCTAAGTGTGTGAAGCCTTGCTCACACTGTGGGAATTTCTTCTTTCTCTATCTCCATTGCTGATGTAACCAGCTACTCAGACATATTTCTCCCTTAAGTGTAAAGCTAGAGACAATGATAATAATGGGACCAATTATTTTTTCCTAGTATAGTGTCCCAGATCTGACTTCTCCAGAGAGAATACAATATTTTTCTCTTTTTATATTATTTTTCCTCCCAAACGTTAGATGATAAATTATCAAGGAGAAGATTGAGAGATGAGTGATCTTTCTCTCAAACTTAGTAGTATCAAAAAATTACATGCTGCTATCCAGAAAATAACTAAAATAACATAGAAAGGAAGGTAGACTTTGAGCTGCTGCAGCACTCCCAGGAGAAAACGAATGTATTGACAGAAATTTCTGTTAATTTTCACGTGTACTTTCATTCAGCAGAGGATTAAGATAGCTATGTGGGGATGCTGATACTGAATAGCAGTTTGCATAGGAAGAGTGAGTTTTCCAGAACTACTCTCTAGAGTTAGTTGAAATTTCTCAGAAAAATGTTTGCTAGTCTTTGAAGAAAATTAACAAGAAAATGTTCTATTCTTTAAAAAGGAGAAAACAAACTTATATTTTTTGTTGTTGGTGGTGTGTGTTTGTTTTTTTTTTTTTTTTTTTAAAGGCTTGTCCAAATAAAAATTCTCCAAATTTGATTTTATTGAGGTAGCAATTTAAAATATTTGTTTTAGGATTTCTTGCTGAAAAGCTAGACAGTTGTCAGAACTGATAAAGTTGAATGTTAGACATTACCCAAGAAATTTTCCTGTACAGCTTCAGTAATACAACATAGCTATACCCTTCCCTAATTAAATATGGTGTCTAGCACTATTATGTAACCCTATCTACTTTTCTTCGTAAAAACAGAGGAAGTAAATTTACCTTTTCAAGAGTGAAAGTCCATAGAAATAAATGGAACTCAGTGATTTAAAACTCAGTGATTGTAACTGGGCTGGGAGAATGGCTTAATGCCACCAGTGAAAATAATGGTCCACTCGCGTACACTTCCAAAATATTCAATGTAATCTCAGTTTCTGATACTGTTTTTTTTGACTCTTACTCCCCTAGGTCCCAAGAGCTGCAGTGGGAGGCACTTCCCAGTCTCTGCTCAAGATGGAGGAATGAAAATCAGTTCTCTTAAGAGTTGAATTCAGTGTTTTCTCAAACATGTTTAGCTTTTTGCTCCGATTGCTATGGTGAGCTCCAGGTTAAAGTAGTAGTAGTCTGGTCTGCTGGGAGAACCCTACACCCTCCTTCTATACGTTTGACCTTTTATGACTAGTTGTCTTCAAACAGGGCCAAAAACAAAGCTCTGATCACATATTGAGAGCAAATCAAATTTGATTGCTGTCTTATGAAGGTAAAGCTCACTGTATGAGAGTAGAATTCAGTTTGTATTTTCTTTAAAATCACTGGAAGAATTTGCTGCAATTCAAGCAATTCTTGGATTGTGAGAGGCTGTTTTCCAGCCTAAACCCATCCAGTTTGGCAAGATTGTATTGCTTTTCCCTGTCTGAAAGTATCTGAACTTCATTATGATTTTTCATTCTCTTCGTCCTGTACAAACTTCACAGTTCCCCAGGGTATAGCTTCCTGTCTAGCCTTCTTGCTGTGCAAATGTCATCCTCCACCTTGGCTTTTCTATTAGGCCCAGGGTTAACTCTTCTAAGGTTGCAGTTTCATGTTGTACATTTTATCAGCTGCTCTACATGAGTGAATTTGCTCTCAGATTAATTTTAGGCTTAGAAAGCCTAATACAGTTCTGTGCACATTCAGAGAACTTGTATCCCTCCTGTGTTTTAAGTCATATTTTTTCTCTAATTTTGTAAGATAAGAAAACATTTTCAAGATTCCTAAAATGTTGATTTAGGTTCAGATATTAAATGGACTAATGTTTAGGTAGCTTCTTAAGTGTGTGATTTCACAGCTTATTTTATATTGTGAGATGAAGTGGGAATTTGAAGCTGCTGGCTGGGATAGTTGTTAAGATACATAATTTTTCAAGGTACGTGGCTTGTGCTGCCTTGTTTGTTTTTTTTTGGATTTTTTTTTTTTTTTTTTCCAGAAAGTTTTGATCAACTGAGTTCTTAGTGTCAGGCTCTTGGGCAACATAATAGCTGCTCTTAGTCTATTCCCAGTGGTTGTAATTTTTTTCTAAGTTGTGACCAGCTGTGAATCATAATATCGCTGCCGCTTATACTTGCATGTAATATTTTTTTACATGCCTGTTTAAAGATAGATGTCAGTGCTCTGAATTTGAATATGTAAGTAATTTGTTTTTATTAGGCCAATCCTTTGACTCATCTTTCTCTTTAGCAAAGCCTTTTTTGGGCACTCTCATTTCTTCGTGCAGTAAATGCTGTCCCAGTTCTTTGCGCACCACCAGCGTTTGTACTTGTACTCAGTGGCCAGATCACTTCTGAGCTCTCTTGCCTAAAGTAACTTTTCAAATAGTAACACAGAAGCAGAAGTCTTTGTATTCCCTCTTGGGGGCTGTCCCAAGGCACCCACTCTCATTGTAGTCTGTTGTTCTTTACAATTCAGCCTTTCATTTGGACTCTTTAGGAGAGGGATTCTTCCTTCATTTGGCAATAATTACATGGCAATACACAATTAAACTTGGACTCATGGAATGTAAATTATCAACAAGAACTTTCAAGTATTTGCATCCTTACTTCCCGTGTACTACACAGTTCAGACCAGGACTCCCCTCTTCTCCTCTTTCTCCTCAAGTTGCTGTTGTCTGCCCTTTGTATCTTCTTTCCATCATCTGTCTCCTCAGCTTCTGTACCTCTTACAGCAAATTCCCTTTCTTCACCTACCAAACACCTTTAGTTTTCTGTTTAACATTACTTTTTAATCTTTGCCATTTTTGAGCTTCTTCCCCTTTTAATGTCCCTGCAGTTAAAAGCTCTCACAGTGTCTTATAACCATGTCCCATGTTTTACTAACTGCATAAATCTTTTCAAATGAATCCTTTACACTGGCCTACAAAATTAAATACCAAGGTAGAACTAAAGTATTCCACTTAGAAATGCACTCTATGTGTCATAGGAGTTGAATGTGAATTGAATACAAATGATTCCATTGTGGCTATGTAGCATCTTTTGGACAATTTTACTCTTACAGGAACCTAAAAGTAATGGTAGAATGAACAATAGACAAAGCATTTTGCTTTCTCATTACATAGAAATAATCATGGGTACTTGTTTGAAGCTTAGATGTTGCTGCTTAATTAAAAATGGTTGAGTAATGATGTGTGGATTAAATCAGGGGATGAAGACATGAGAATCTGGGTTCAATTCTCTGATCCGCCATTTCATTGAGTAACTTGTTCAAGTTGCTGAATCTTCTGGTGTGCCACTTCCCCTTTATAAAAAGGGGACAACAATACTGCTTTTATCTTAGGTTATGAGGCCTCTGGGGTAGAAACTGCCTGTTACTTTGAGCGTGTGTAGTATTAAGCACAATGGGGTCCTCCTCTTGGAGATAATAACAACAACATGTGCAACATTCACATAACACAATTTATCTTTCATCTTCCAGTGCACTGGATTTCCCAGATTGCCATGGTATTTTCTTTTTTAGATGTGAGAGTTTTTTTTTTCCTTGCAAGAATGCAGACATGCTTTTTGTCTTCCAATCTTCTTGCTTTCCAGAGGAGGGAGGTGTGGGGGGTAAGCATTGTTGGTATAGCGAACATTTTTCTGAAAGATATTCTTGAGGAGGCTGTCAAGATGTCATACCAGTTTCCAAACAAACAAACAAAATACATCCCAGTAAGTGAAAGTATGTGTGATATACAGGGAGAAATGCTTCTGAATTTCATGTCCTATGATGCATCACATGTTGAAGAACAAGCCAGAAAGATTATCTTAAGTATTGCTGTATTCCCAGGTAAAGTATTCAGATTATATTTATATATATATTTTTTTCCAATATTAGGATGGGAACGGCCTTAGAAAATAAAAGGCTTTACAATGGGGGAATAAAGTTATTTTAAATTTTGGGAGGTTTGTCAGGAGTTATAGAAAAACTTCAGTTAAGGAAAATGACAATTGTATGAAGGAAATATTCTTGAAGATCTCCCATAGAGGATCAAATAGGAAATGCCAGACCACGCCTAAGCTGCTGCTAGCCAGATGCCTGGTTTCTGGCACTGTCCATTGCAAAATACTTCAGAAGGAGATGTGAGAGCCACCAGAAAAATTGGGGAGTTTTCCTGGTTGAGTGTCCTCTGGGTTTCAAGCCATGACAGGACACTGTGAACTTAATAAGATGAGACATAATAATCACAATACTTTGTTATATATGAGTAGAACTGTTTAACATACATGTGTTTGCATGTCCTGGAAAAACAGAAGTCCTCACTGTGTAGAATAGGAGAATATCATTAAATAATTGAGAGTTTCCTCTATTTAGTATATATTGCACAAATTAGCATATTTAAGTTCTCTTCTCTGATTTTTCTCAGGAATTTATTTAGGCTAAAGTTAGCAGCAGTTCCTAAGCTGTCCTCTAGATTTGTACCCTAACTGCTCACAAACAAGGCTACTGGGCTCCTCTCTTCCAAAGCAGCATGTACAAATGGAGGCTCTTCAAAAAAAGGTGTGCATCCTCTTTGAAAACATAGCTGCCAGCTGTATGATTTCAGCCCGTGATGAACAGTGCATCAATGCTGAGCACAACTGCCCTAAGAGATGTGCCATTATGCGCTATTATTGGAATTGGCTGCTGGAAATACAGGCTATGACAGAGCACCACAGCAAAGCAGCGTGGTGTTTTCATGCAGAAAGGCAGATTCCATCACAGTCCCGGACCACAGTCAGCACGCATTAGACTGCTGCTATTGGGTAGAGTCATTCTAGCCAAGACACAAGGTTTAGCAGATGTTTAGCAAAAGGTTCCATTCTTCTTGCCACAGACACATGTGGAGCTGTCAAGAGTCTAGTAAAGATTTTACAAGTTTTATAAGTCATAGTTTATTGAGCTTGGGAAAGAATTTAATATGGCATCATGATCTTGGAAGCTGTTTTTTTTTTTTTTTTTTTTTTTTTTTTTTTTTTTTTTCTGGCATATGTTTTATTTTGTTTCTAAAGGTAAGCTCTACTTTTGTGATAACCAGCAAAAGACAAGCTAAGTAGATTTTGTAAACATTGCTTCTATTTCTCTTTGGAGTCTATTCCAATTATGTTTCTTAGGTTATACAATATTGTTTTCCTCTGAGGGGTGAACTACAAGCAAGCCTAATCAGCATTTTGAAGCAGCTTAAATCTGGCTTAACTTGCTCAGAAGAAAGTTCTTTACCAAGTCTCATGTCTGTGGAATGGCACAAATAAAGGGAACACAATTTATCAACTAGTGTTAGACATGGAAAGTGATATATTTAGATTAGGAGTTTATGTGAGTGAAGGACTTCTTAGGACACAAAACAGCACTGCATATCACAGACAGCATTTGTAGAGAGGGATCCAGTTTGTGCAGGAAGATGCAGCTTGTGAAATCAGTGCTGTTTCTATCTATTGAGCACAGAGCCTACTAACAAAAATGAAGAATTAAGTGTGATAATTTTATAATAGCTTGTGAGGTTCAGGTTCTAGTATGTCCTACTATATAAAGCCATCTTTAGTGACTCTGAGGTGTCTCACTTCCCATCAAAATTCTGTTGATTTGGTGAACTCCTATGAAGTTTACTTGCCTGCTGGCAAGTGAGCTGGAGCTGCATTTCAGGGATTTGGATGTGAAACAGAAGCAAGGGACCAAAAGGGTATTGTAAGGGATTTATAAAAGTCGTAGTTTAGACACACAAGGATACCAAGCACTTCTACTTTTTACATACCCTTCACAAATACTGTTTGCTTTCTCAGCACTCTTCTAAATAAACAAGAAGTAGTGCAATCACGGTTTTAGAGCTTGAGACACTGAAAAAAAGGGTTTGTTTCCCAACAGGAGAGTGGGTGTAGGGCTTAAAACCCCTGATAACTGCTCCTCTGCTCTAACAGTGACGCTACCATCTTCCTTCCCTCAGAGCTTCTGCAGAATTATAAGTAGGCATAAGGCTTGTATAGCACATGGAAATGTATTTTTCTCACTGGCATAGCTGAGAACAGCAGCTTGTTCAGTACTCAACAGTTGTGACAGGGCTGCAGAGATGGAAAAGGAGGGGTTAAGAGACCTGCTAGTACTGTCTCACTGTGATGTGACTGGCACGCTCGTGTGGAAAAGCATTAGCACTTCTGCTCTCCTTCGCATATGTCAGTTCTCAAGGCACTAACACCACAGAGGAACAATGATGTTGATTGACATAACCCTAACAGAAACTGCTGGCAAAAATAGCTAGCTGTGGTACTCTGTTTGTCAGTGGATGCAAAATCTGAAAAGGTCCAAGTGAAAAATTATAATTTGAAAATCTGAATCTGATCCACTAATTAGCATTTGAGAAACAGGATCCCCAGTAAGTGATTCACACTTACTGGCAATGTGGTGGGTTCTTCCAGCAAAACCCAAGGCAGGACCAGCTCTGGGGTGTGCAGAGATGGAGATGAGCTCTTAGGGAGCATGATGAGCTGTGCCAGAGCAATGCTTCATAAGGCAGGGGGCACAGTGAGGAGAAACACTGGAAGTCAGGTATGGCAGTTCAGTGGCTGAATTGTCCTTGATTTAGGGTCTGCCTTTGTTACATTTCCATTGTTTCCCATGGTATGGTGAATGAAGAGATTCTCAAGAGATCTACTGTCCATCCGGTACATGTGAGTAACTCTCATTAATGTTAATGGGAGTTGTATGTGCTCAAAAAGTGAACAGACTCCCTTGTGATGCCTTGAGAAGGAAGACTGATATCTAAATGATGTGTAATTATTTGTGCAAATAGGATATGTGATGTCTCTGTTAAGTTGTAATTGTTCAGAGAATCATCCTGGTAACATTTCTCTTTAGAAAAAATGACCACACAAAATGTGGCAGACTATTAATTTCTGCTCTGTTTTACATAAACTCTGTATGTTTCTTTCCTGATTTCTAAACAAAAAATAGTGTTCCTTTTGTTTCCCTCCCCTGGCAAAATACCTTTGAAAATAAATGTTTGCTAGAGAAGAGTAAAGGAAAGGGTCTGTGTCCTGAACTGCTGCCCTTCAGGAGGATAATTAAGAAAATCTGGGAGCTCTGCGTAGCTGAACATAAACTTAGAAAGCACAATTGTGTCCTTTTTTTGGGGGGGAGGTATGGGGATGCGAACTTGTGCAACTCTTCCACCCAATGCCTAGTGGAAGGAGCAAGGAGTGCCTTGTTTGTAACACACCATGATACTTGGAAGAGGAGCTAGAGGAGGAGGGTGTCTCTTCTCTGATGTTGTGTTGCTTTGTACAGTGGTGGTCTGTATGTAGCCTATAGCACTGTGGGCTTTATGAGAATGTGAATGATAAGTAATTGTGGTTATCATCTGTGTAAATCAGGAAAAACAATCTTTGGAAACTGTATCTTGTGAAAGGACCAACAGAGAGATGAAGAACCTTCTATGGAGGAGGCAGTTTGTTTTTTTGAGTACATAAAATCTTAGAGTCTGAAGTGAAGGCATGAACTGAAGTTACATGTGCTGGGATTTGGACCAAAGGGCACTCTTAATTTTACAAAGTGCGCCTTCTGGAAGATGTTCTTCAAATGTAGCATCTCACTTGAGTTTTAGTAGTAGCTGGTATTGCCAGTAGCAAGGTTGGTTCCAGTTAAAACTTTATTCTGTCTTCTAAGACTTGTGGAGAGGGGACTGTGGCCCTGGTAGAAATAACATGGCAACAGGCTGGTAATCAGTTAGCTCCTGGTATAATACTCTGAGGAAAATAGTGCTGTTCCTCACAGCTGAACATGCAGCTTAGCTCTGAACTGAGGAAGTTCAGCAACTTGGCAGCTCTCCGAGTGTTTGCCTACCTTATTGGGGCAATACTGAAGACAGTTCCCAGTATTTATCAAATGTTAGGGTTGCATTAAATCAATCACTTAAGTTTGCCTATGCAATTGTCAGTGAGCCCCCTTGTGTGAGCCATGAGCAAGGCTCACATGCCAGATTTCTTTATCTAACAGGATTGGTATATATGGGCTGTGTAAGCACTCATTGCTTCTCTATTCTCACTCCACATGTGGTCTTGTGCCTTGCTACAGCATGCCATGGAGATCCTGGACTGTGGACAGTTACTAAGTTTTTTTCTTTTCAAATGCTTCTGGCTTGTAAACACTCTGCAAGTATAAATCTTCATGCCAACACTGAGCTGAGAGGATAACACAGTGTGTAGAAACAAGGGAGTGGAGATGGTGCTAACCCATGGGGATGTCCAACAGAATGTGTGTGACCACAGAATTGTACTAATTTGTACTCTTGGTATGCTCGGAGCAGATCCCTCACTGGTCTCATTTGCTTCTGTGAGTACTCAGCAGTCCTGCAAATTGCTTACTGTGTTGCAGATAGGTACACATTCTGGTAGCCTTCAAATCCCTTTTTCCATCCAGTCTTCTCCCAGAAGTAAAATTTCTTTGGTCAGAACCCTATGCTGTGAAGCATCTACTGACATTGTACAGTCTGTACTATCATTCTGTTAACACTTCTAGGCTCTTCACGCTATAGGCCTTCCAAGGTGCAGAAAAGCACTCTTACTCTTCATTTCCACCTCCCTGTGTCGCTTCAAAAATAAGGTGCAGCTCTACTGGAGGAAAGGGAACTGCCAAGTCTGAAGCTGCTACAGCAGAAGGAGTCACTCCAAAACTTAAAAGTAATTGTAGTAATAACAATAATACATGCAGTTAACAAAACCTTATGGTAAAGATCAACTCTGTGGTGGGCAAAGTGGCTCCTTGGCTGGAGAGTGGGTTTGCTTTGCAGTCCAAGATGATTCACTTACTTGAACTGGAGACAGCTGTATGTCAAAACAATCTTGTGTGAAAATTGTTATATAGCCAAAAACACATTGTCTGAGTATTGTGAAAAGAGGTGCCTTCTGATTGCTGTAAGATGACTACTGCAAATTTCTAACACTTCATAAAAACTCTCCCACTTTGTTGCTTGCCCTATACTTGTATAGGGATGGATCAGTGAAGAAGTTATTTAGAGTCTCTGCATGGCTAACATCAACTCTGGAAAGCCCTTCAGCATGCAGCCAGGTTAAACAACAATGTTAAAGTATCACAAGCAAATTGATCTTAGTGAGAAAGATCCTAGTGAGAAACCAAGCTTTCTAGGATAGAGTTGGCACCTTTTGGCCATGGCACTTCTGACTCAATGTAAAGCTGATCTTTGCTGACCTTTAGCTCAGTGCGTGCTCTGACTGTGCTCAGGCTGCTATTAGGCATGTGCTACTCAGCTGAAGCACAAGGCAAATGTGACCAGAAGATGTTACATGCTTTGCAAGGAATAAACTTCTTGGTTGCAGTGCAGTTGTATGAAGTCAGGATGCACACAAAGTGGAAGGGCTACTAACCCTCATCCGTAAGGATAAAAGCCAAAATCTCATTAAGGATTGTAGGGTGGAAACTTGCTTGGCAGTGCGGTTTCTGGCGCCTGCACATTCAAGCCTGATTAGTTTCAGAGATGGGATGCTAAGCAAGCCTAATATAGGGGATGGTAAATCCTATATCCTTTGCCAAAACAAGCAAGGCAGATGAAGCTGTCACGCTTTGTCTTTTCTTCCTTCTCTACGAATTGGATAGGTCCTAAGGAGCGCAGCCTTCCTTTCTGCGGAGGCTTCAGCTGGCTGGTGTTAGACTTACAGCTGATGCCCCTTGGCCAATCATGCATTGCTGATCACCATTCAAGGTAGGAGACAAAAGAGAGAGCTTAGCAGTCAAGAGGATACTGATGAGAGGGGAAATTGCTTATTTGAAAGCCTTTTTAAGCACTCTTCTCTTTCTTGACAACAACAGCGTTTATCGCTCTCCTTTTATCCCTCTGTATCGCGTCAGGCGCTGTCCGTTTCGAAGAGCTCCTGAGCAAGCCGGCTCCTCTCTTCGCTGCTCTCCTCTGCCGTGTGTGCCCCAACGAGAGGGACTGGGACATCTGCACGGCCAGTTGCTCCGCTTGGCTGAGGTGTGAGCGGTGGCCAGCACACCTTGCCCCTGGAAATGATGTCAGCTGCGTGCGTTTTACATTTTGATAAGCAGAATCGGGATGAGGGTGAAAGAAAGAAATACTGAAGAAATACACTAGTGTGTTTTGAAATATGTTGACCACCTGTAATATTGTCTTTCTCTTATCACAGAAACCAGCCTGCACACTACAGTTGTACAGCTGCGTGGTTAGCTAGAATATCCCGGGATTTATGGAAACTAGTTCAATTGTTCCCTCCCTTCACTTCTGGCTGCCGATGGGTGAAGTTTACTGCTGGCAGTTAACATTGCTTGCATGCCATTTGTCTGATACCAATGGCAAAGTTTAGACTTCAGGTGATGCAGCTGCTTTCACACTTCTGCTCCCTTCCAGGTGTTGGTCAGTCTTTCACTACTTCCGTATGATTTTTTTTTTTTATTTGTATTTGGTACTCGTAAAGGCCACAACCCCAATTTGAGGATTTATCTGCAGTACTTGTCCCCCAGAGAGTTTGCTGTTGCATGGACAGGTGAGCAGTGAATAGGGCAGGGATGAAATTCCTTTAGTTTTACAGGTGAGGGTCTGAGGCATAGGGAAAGTAACTCTTCAACAAGCTGGCCAAGAATACTGGGGCCAGCCTTTTAGAAATAGGGCAGTGAGGAAGAGTTGCAGCTGAATGTGATCAATAGTGTAATCATCTAGCTTCTTTCTGCAGTGGTGAAGCGCAGTGTTTCAAACTTTCAGATGCTGTCACTTCCATCTGACTGCCTTGTGACCACCCTGTATTGATGTACAGCTGTGCTAACTTGTAGTTGTCTGGACACCCATGTGTTACCTATGATTTTTTGTTCTGCTATCATGGAAATGGATCTCAGAGTTTAAATTGGATTAACTATCAGTTCTTGGATTTGAATGTTTTTGTGTTTACTGTTGACAGTGCCAGTAACTGTTATTCTGAAACACTGTGACTCAGTGGAGTCAGTGCTTCGTTCTGAAATCTTTAACTGAAATGTTTCATTACAATTTCCAAAGCTTACCTGCAATGTTTTGTTTCTGAACAGCACAGTTATTACATGCCACTTCATGTGGTGTGTTACTCTGTAGGAGTGTGAGTTGGGAGACAACCATCCTTGTTCTTCATGTATGATCGGGCCCTAGACCAGACTGTGTCTCCCATGGGGCACCACAGATCAGCGGGTGCGTGGTTGGGGTGCAGGACCAGAGCCTGGATTTGCCAGCCTCTCTTGAATTACAGCTGTGAGACTGATTGGAGAAATGCATCTCAATGTATGGACAATGCCTGAGCAAAGTATTTTACACTTTCCAAGTATCACCTTACCTTATTTTAACATTTTTACAGCAACTACATTTTTCATTGGAAAATGTTCCTAGTACTTCTGCATAGTCCCTACAGAGCTATGAGAGCTTGCCCCTGTTATAGAAGTAGATATCCTTCCCATTTTGAAAGGAGAATATAAAATGTCATAATTGAAATCCTGGTATTGATGTACTAAGTACAAAAATGTCTTAGGTCAATAAGTGTGGATTCAGAACTGTAACACTCTCAAACTGTTTCTTGTTGTGCACAGAAAGGACTCAAAATGACATTTTTATCAGTCAGTGAAAGCTTAGTTTAATTGGCTGCAGTCAAGATTCTGTATTGTTCTGCGTAATCTGAATTAAACATTGGTTTGACTGCAGATGTGGCTTTATCTTCCTTGAAGACATAGGGTGCTCCGTCAGACAGTAACATCAGCTTTGAAGTTAAGTTATTCATAGCTCAAGGATTGATTCTGACATTAACACTGTTTCCCTACACTTCTCCTTGCAAGCACATCCCACCAGCCCATTCCTTCAGTTCCTCCTTTAATATTAATTTTAAATGTCTGCAGTTTCATAGCAAAAAAAAAAAAAAAAGCTCCCCTTCCCTCCGCTTCCACTCTACGAATAAGATTGAAAAAGCAAAATTAGAGGGATTAACAGCAAATGTTACTCGGTATGCAGTAACTTCTTGCTCATGTTTATAAACTACCAGCTATTACATGCCTTAATGTAAAGAAAATTGTTTTGCCATTTGTCTGTGGGCAGGTTCTGTCACTTAACTACAAAGCTGGGACATAAATGCATGCAGTAGATGTACTGAATCCCTAAATATACCGAAACAAATATTTTACTTGGACCTTGCAAACCCATTCTTATTAATGACATATAGGCCTAATAGCTTAGGGTCATTCACTTAAGCAGCCTTCACTTTTAGCTGGCAGGTACAATTGAGTTAAGTGAAATTTCCTTCTCTCTCTCTCCCCCCCTCTCCTTTTCTTTAAGGGACAAGTGGGGGAGGAAGCATGACTTTATTCTGAACTTTCTTCTTGTTTCTTTAAGTAACTTTTTGTGTGAGAAAGACTTGATGTCAGTGCACAAAAAATGACTTAAGATTTGCATTCTTTTGCCACAAGAATAAATGAACAAAGTTTGCAACTGAAAAGGCATTTTTACACCTTTTGTTGTTTAGGAACATAGAAATCCCATTATGTTTCATGCATAGCCCTAAGGAATGTGCAAACAAGTATTAGATCAATGGCATGTCTCTGCAGCTTCTTTTATCATGAGTATTTAAAACTGAATATTCAAGCATTCATTCATATTTCAAACATCTGTCTCAAATAGTGCATTTGTGTTGGAGTATGTTTTATTGCCAATAGATAGGTTAAACTGTAAAACTTTTAAATACTTTATAACTTGCAGATGCTTAGCTATGGTTTGTAACAGTGTTTGCAGGGATTTTTTGATGCAACAAATTGGAAAATTAGCAATAAGCTTTAAAAGGTAGCCAGGGCAAAAAAAAAAAAAGTACCCGTCTAAAAGAAAGTACGTGAAAATGTTGGAGTGTAAGTGTAATTCAGAGAAACCTAGTATAGCTTTATTCAATAGTAGTGGAGTCTATGTCATTTAAGGACATTTTAAAGCTATTTTTCTTCCCCAGGTAATCTACACAAGGATCGTGGTCCCACTTACAGTAATTGCCCTGCACAATTTGACAATAGTGGTATCAGTGCTAGGGCCGGTAGCTGTCCAGGATGGAACAATATAGTTACTATATAGTCTCATCCTGTTACCATACGATACCACATAGTCTCATCCTTCCCATCATCTATTTTCTTGTTGTTTTCAGGAAAGGAATTTTGGAGGCACCTGGTGGCCTGGCAGCATGGGGGGGTGGGGAAGGCAGCGTGTGCTTTTGGGCCTGGGCCCCTGCCATCGCAGGGTCAGGCTTCTATAGAGCTGTGGCTTTTAAAAACAAACTAATATTCAAACAAGCCTAATAAAAAACAAAACAAACAAGAACATGCATCCCTTTAAAAAATAAACAACAAGATGAACTCTCCTTTGCTGAGCACAGTATATCTGGAATTATTATACTGAATATTTTATAGTTCATTTTGCAAAATTACCAATGTCTTAATAACATGATATCTCTCCTTGCAGTAATTTGGGAACTAATATTTTTTTTCCAGTCAGGGCAATAATAATTGTTTTTCAACCTCCTTACATTGTTCACATGTTGTTTGCAGTTAAACTTTAGGAGCTGACTTCCATTTTTGTCACTGCAAGTACTTCAGTATCCAGCTTTCTTTATTTACTGTAGTATGTTGGCATAAACTGTCTTGCTTGTGGATTGTCTAGGTGTGTATTTTCACTTTTAAACCAAAAGATTCTGTGGAGTAGCCCAGCAGAGATCTTAAATTTAACCAGTCCCTAATCTGTTTAAGATTTACTTTAAACAAAAACACTGTTTGCTTAGCCTTTTACTTTTGTTGGCTGAAGTGATCTAAGATGGCATATTGTGCTAAGCTAGTAAAACTGTGTGTATAACCATGGCCACCAGAAGAGGCTGGAAGTGAGCCCTACCAAGATCTCGGTATCGAATGAAATGCCTAGACAAATTAACAGTAGATATTTTTGTTGTTGTTATTTGTATGGAAGTGAAGAAACATTCAGCATTGGGGCTGTCTATGTGATGCTGACATGACCTCTATGCAAGGCATTGCAGTAACTTTTAGGTGATGAGGCTTTTTCTCTCAGGGGCTACTGTTTGATGAGTTTGTATCAATGTATTGCAACTTTGTAGTAATCAAGACTTGCACATTATGACAGACTTTATATGCCTCTTCAGTAGTTGTAATAGAACAAATTGAAAAACACACGAATACCGTAATGTGTGAACTGGCCAAGGAGGATTGAAACCTTTTAGGAATATATTTTTCTAATGGAGGAACCTCTGATTCCATCTTGGTCCCTGTAGTAAAGTGGTCTTGCTGCACTCCCTGTCTCTGAGCTTTGTCCTCTTTCCATGATTCTTACAGTTTTTCCCTGTGCCAGTCCTGTCCCATGCTCTCATATGCTCTTTGCCCAGTACTGTAGCCAAGTATCTGCTGCATCTGTTCCTGTCCACAGTCATCGTGACCATGTCATTGTGTCTCTTCTCTCTCATGAATGCTGTCCCTGAGGCCTGCTCAGGCAATTCTCCTAGCCCCAGCATCAATCCCTCATCTGCAGTTATCAGCTTCCAACTTATCCTGCTCAGTGTTTCTCCCTGATTTGTTCTCTCCCAGATGTGGTTCTCCCTGCCCATATTTTCTGCAGCCTGTTCATGTTGTGCTGGTACCAGAAGCAGCGGGATCCTGGGAGGGGCAACAACCAGAGCCTCAGCTCTTCTGCCTGCTGCTGTGGGGAGCTGGGGAAGAGAAAATTCAGCTCAGCCTGTCGAGCCAGGCTGGAGACTGCTCTCTGCAGATGGTGCTTTAAAAGAGCTCTGATGAATCTCTCTTCCCCAAAGATTTATAACCTGGACAAATGTGATTTTTATTTTTTTTTCCCTTTCTTTCAAATTAACAATAGGCACAGCCCTGACAACAGCTAAGTCCCTGTAGTGTAATTTAAGTGACTGTTTTGCTGGGAATTTGTTTGTGCTTTAAAATGGCAAGCAAGAATTTGTTAAAGTGCTTATGGAGTGATGTCCAATTCTCAAGCCATTTTCTTAGGATTACATATCTCTCGCAGGAGCTATCAAATAGAATGCAAATACTTAGCCCAAGAAAGGTACCTAGAATGAAACTTTCATTCCAAAGTTTGGCAAAGCTGTAAGTAACTGAGAACAGGACCTGTAAAATGTGTCACAGCTAGCTTTCTACTTCATAATAGTTCAGGCAAACAAACTGTTGCAGTGTTTTTGGAAGGATACTAAACCTTCTGCTTCAGATTTTAAGGGATTAGGAAGACACCCATAGTGGGAGGTAGATTATCTCACATCTGTCTAATTCAAGGCTTCTTGTGTCTCTGAAACATCTGGTACAGGCTGTTGCAAGAACAAGAGCAAACTAATTTATGTGTGCACGTGTTTTTCATAGCTTGCTAGCATAAGCTGGTAGCACTGGGTATTCTTTTAGGTGAATCGGAACCAATGGCTTGTTGCAGCCCAGAGCATTCAAAGTATGTTCCTAACTTTAAAAAAATCTCTCCAAGTAGATGACTTTGTTTTTCCCTTTGGCAGCTCTTTGGCATCTGAAGCAAGTTACGTTTTTTTAAGCTGTCCTAAAACAAGAAAAAGTTTGTCACAGCAAGGAGTTGCAAGCAAATTTGAAAGAAACAATTTTGAAGTGGAACAAAAGGGGTTTCATTTAGCTCTTAAACATATTTTAAGCCTCAAAATTATGTTGGAAGGAAACTTTAGTGAACATAAAATATTGTTGTGTAATAAGAGTTCCTGAACTTTGTTGTTGGTGGTGGTGGTGGCAGAAAAGCTAATGTCATGATAAAGCTGGTGATGCTGGCATTTTGATTTGCTGGAAAACATTTCTTAGCTCTAAATTTAAAACTCTTATGGCCTTAAGCAGTGACCATTAGAGATGCACACTGCAGGATGGTGATAAACCCTTTGTTATGCTGAGGTAGAACCCACTGTCTTCTAAATAAAGGGTCTCATCAGGTAAGGCACAAGAGGCAACTTAAAGAGGCAGAAGGGGGTGCAGTGCTCTGCAGGGCAGGACCTAGTTTTGTGATTCAGTGCTGGAAACACCTGAAATGAAAAATAGCTTTAATAGACAGGTCTCACTTTGGTTGGTGCCCAGTGCAGTTAAGATTTGGTATGCTGCTCCTGAGGGCAGTGGAGCCAAACAGTGGCTTTCCAGAAGAAAAAACCATACCAGTGTCTCAGGTGGATGTAGAATTTTCACCTGGAGGGCTTTGTTGAAGGTAATAGTGGAGGCACAATAAAGGCAGTACAGGGTGATTGTGAAACCCAAGTCCTTGATGCAGGCTACATCTCAGTGCTAGGCCCTTCTTGGTCCAGAGACTGAATGTTGGTTTTCTTTTTTCTCGAGTGGAAAATAGAACTTGGACCTTTAAATATCTTTAGTGATAGGCATCTTTGCTGTGACCAAATGTAAAAATCAAATGTAACATATACTAAAGTTAATTAGTCAGCTACTTTTCTATTCGTCCTTTGTGCAGAGAAGTGATAGACAAATATGAAAGTATAATCGAAGGTCCATGAATTGAATAGTAAGAGGTAATTTTTAAAAATAATGATCTGCTTATAGTGGTTCTCTTTCTTCAAGCTTTAGTCTCCTATTTGAAAGGCCGACCTCTATTTGGAGGGGGGATTCAAACTATTTAGTTAATGCAAACGGATGAGCTGAATTTGAAAAGCAATTGAGGGACAGGATGGAACATCTAAAGGCTATGTTGTCATTAGCTTTATTTTAGTTAAAATGATTGTACATGTTTAGTTTAAAATGGAGGGGAAAAAGTACTTTGAAATATAATTACATTTAACAGTCTTGTAGCTTTGTACTTTGTGCTATAAATTGCATTCCCAGCTGTTTTTCATCTCCTGTAATTTAAATAAGTAAACCTTTTGTTCTTAAACTCACTTAGTTCCTTCTAATTCTGTTGATGGACATCCATTTCTACTGCTTTATTTTATGTTAATATTTAACAATGGCATGCAGTTACCCCCCTGCCAGCCACAGCTCCACCTCCTTTGTTTCTGGAAGGCCTCTTTTTGCCTCGGTCTTTACTTCTACAGAAGAATCCAAACTCCCTCTCCCTGCATCTAGCAGGAGCGAGGTTTCTGCATAAACCAACACAAAATCCCTTGGAAAGGGCACTAGCCCCCAACCAGGGAAGGTGGTGCTGGGCTGTCAGCCCCTTTTGTTCCTCGCTCAAATGGAAGTATGAGGTGGATGATGCTTTGTGGGCCAGAGCAAAGCTGTGCCAAGGGAATGCAAATCCACTAGGTGTGCCCAGGTAATTTAAAATGCTCATGCTGGCAGCTTTTCTGCATGAGTAAAGCTACTTAATTAATGCGTTTTCTCCACTTTCTTTTCTTGACAAGTTGATTCGAATTGAAATGGTCTGTAACAAGCCTGTCATAGGTCTTGGGGACAAGAAAACCCTCTCCTAGAGGTGGAAAATAACCCATTCTGTGTTTATCTCTGGCCAGAGTGATTGGTGGTAGGTACAGCAGACTGACTGACAGCTCTGGTTGGACTGCAGCAGTACCCACTTACACCCTGGGCTACGGCATGGCTTCACACTGGTGCCTTAGAAAGTCATGTTCAGGAATTCAGGTAGGAGAACTGGCATCTATTGTGGCTTCTCCGCTTCCCCTATTTACATAAGGAACCTGGGAGTAGCATGAATGTAGCAGGCACTGTGTGTAGGCTCAGGCAGTGCTTCTCATGTCTCTCCCCTCCTCCACCCCTCCAGAGAAAGCTTATTTTTAATTTGCTCGGCCTTGCGGTTTGACAGGAGAGCAACATGGCGAAGACCTGAGTCCAGGAGCAACAAAGACAGCACTGGGCATTTCAGCCACTGCCTTTGAAAGCCTTGACAATAATGGAGTTGGGAAGCCCCACTGTTCAGCCTTCTTTATAGTGTTAATATACTGTCCAGAAAGAAGAGAAGCAAGAAATTGCTCAGATTTCATCTCTCAGATTTCATCTTGCATCTAGAGTGCCGCAACAAATCAAACTGAAATGGGCCCCTCCGTGGCTTCTGCGCTACCATGCTGAGCTGCCCTTGGGCCCCTTCTCCCCCCGCTTTGCTGAAGGTTATAATGCTGATGGAATACTTGAAGCAGGCTGTTTGGAGGCAAATACATGTGCTTTTGAATTGCAGAAGTGTCCTGTTAAGGATGGACTCTGCTCTGAAGTGGATTAGTTCATAGTGTTTTAAGTTGGGGCAGAGGCAGGTCGTGGGTGCCTGCTGATACAGAGTGAGGCCAGAAGGGAGGTCTGCTCTGCCTGCTCACCCACCTTGGCTGGCCCCAGGGCCTGTCTGGCTTCCTAGAATGCACAGGGACAGTTCTTGCTAAAGGAGAAACGTGAAAATGAGAGGTGCATTTGGGGAAGGCAGAGTTCCTGGCAGGCCGTCTCTTCTAGCCAAGGCTTTGGTACTCTGCTAGTGACAGCAATATTTGGTCACTGCTGCTAGCAAGAAAACACTGCATGTAGTTTAACATGTGCAAGCTTATAAACACCATTAACAAGCATTGTTATTTCCGATGCTTTATAGTATTATAGGAGTTTGGAGTTGCATGGCTCTTCTTCAGGGATGCATTGGGAAGAATGCTGGAAGTCCAGAAAAGCACATGGTATCATATATTGACTTACACTTTAATAACCAACAAGAACTGCAAAAATATTTAACTTCAAGAAACAAACAAAAACGCAATAAAATGCACAAAGAAGGTAGTCAATTTAAAGCAGGAAAATGGTACTCAAAAAAAAAGTTGCACCTTTTAGTGTTCATTCATTTCAGGTCTACATAATAGAAAAATTCTGGCACCTGCATTTATTTAAAGGTTGCTTGCATTAATACTCTTAACTCTCCCAGTACATAGAAGCACCTAGAATGCATTCTCATTGTGCAATAGAAAGTGCAAGATCTTCAGCAGTTTTCTTACTGACTTTCATAATTAATAAATCAAATTTTAGTTTTCAGTCCCTTTGCATCTAGGAGTATTTTGTGCTCAGAAGGCTAGGAGGTATGTGCCAGCAGATTGTCTTGCCAGTTGGAATTTCTCAGGGCACTGAGAAATGTTGAGGAACAGGGACTTCTGCCTCCAGGTCTGCCACTAGTTTTACTGATTGCCTGAGTAGTTGGAGCTGCAGCATTAAAGCATCCTTTCCCAAGAAGTGCAGCATGGGGGAGCAAGAGAACACGTGCTAGTGTGTTCACATCTGGCATTAACATATAAAATTTGAGGCATATAAAATTTCTTCCCGTACAACTAAATTAAAAACCTGTGGCATAAGGTAAACTGACAAGTGCAAAACTCCTTGGGTGGGAAATTTTAAATGGTTACAAATGTCTCCTGAAAGCTGCTTCTGGAAAAATTACTGAGCAAGGCTGTCTCCAGGCATACTGCTTAACAGTGTCAGGGAGAGCTGTCCTGATGCTATGATCAGTGTTGCATTTTGGAGAAAATATTCTGTTCTGGTCACTAAAGCAACATTGCTGCACAGAGCATGGAGCAGAGTCCAGGCTGCAGAGCTGAGTTATGCTGTGTAAAATAAGCACATCTCAGCTCTTGTTGGTTGAGAGGACTGGACAGCTGCAGTTCACTGCTGCTCTGTTGGGTAAGGTGGTGAACACTGATAGCTATTGACTTGTAGACACATTATCTCTCTGTTGGGCAATGTTTCTGATTTGAATTTGTATCTCTTGGGATGTCTCAGCTGGAGTCATGCACTAGATGCTTGTCCCTGGAGACCTTGTTTCTGATTTAATTTGACATACTTATTCATATTTCTACTTGAGCAGGACCAAGTCTAAGTAGCATAGGCTCTTTCTGAGTGACTCAGAGGCAGGCCCAGAGGCAGTAATGTTGATGGTCACATGAGCTATTGTGCTGTCTGTCTTTAGATCAGTTGGAGTTGTGAGCTCTCATGTTCATGGTCGTAGACTCTGTGGAGAAGCATGAAAAAAGGTAATGAAGATCTTGACTTCCAAGATGCTACCTGCTAACCGTATCTGTTCAAAGTAGTAAGAGGTGCAGGACACTGCACTTCTGCAACAGCAGGTCTCCTGGGAGGTGTAAACTGCTTGCTCAGCCAGGCTTCTGTGGGGACACCAACCCCAGTTGCAAATGTAGACAAAGCAGAATTGTATGCAGGATTATGTGAACTACAAGTAAACTCGAAATCAACTACAGTTGCTGGAGCAGATTGAGGCTGTCTTGGTCTTTCCAGTGCTGATACTTTTCTGCTCAGGTAGGGGGAAGTTTGATGAGTGAATGTCCAGCCTTGTGTTCTTGTTTAGACTGAAATTAGGTTACAACCTATGTCGAGTTCAAAGAGAAATGCAGCTTCAGTCGTAATGCCCATACTTGCTTCCTCCTGATGCTAGTCTCTGTTGTCCCTTGTCCACGTTGTGTTACTACACAAGTGTTAACATCTATATTAATATTTTTGTTGATTGTATTAGCAACCCTGCCGTTTATAGTACTCATGTTGCAAATATAGTCCTATGTGAAGGCACTTAGGAAGATGTGTTATGGCTGTAGAGACCCAAGTGATCAATAGCTTTTAGATTACTGTGTCACTAAACAGCAGGCTGAGACATGGAAAGGCACTGTTACTTTAGGGATGAGAGATTTTTAGAAAATAAATCAATAGTGAATACAGGCAGATTGATTTCCAGTTCAAATAATTCCAAGAAATACGGAGCCCAGGGGAAACCATTCCATTCAAACTTGGAAATAAACAACATGTGCTTGCTTTCATTTATGTATTTGGGTCAGTACTCTTGAAAATGGAGAGGGAGCCACTGGGCAGTGTATTGGACTGGAAATGGGGAACCTGGGTTCTGCTTTGAAGTCTGCTGGCAACCCCTCCATCACCTACCCAGGCTCCCTTTGATGCTAACAGCCTTCACTCTGGGTTTGCGCACACAAAACCTCCAGTGCACAGGGACCAGCTGGCACGATTCCCAGTTAGAGCCCCTCTGGGGACTAACAGAAGTGTAAGCAATAACAAACATTCAGGAAGGTGATTTTGCTTTCAGAATGCCTTCCTTTTTAATGCTCAAGTGGCCATGGGCTAAATGGTTATTAGTAGCTGTCAGGTGCAGCAGCCTGCTGGATAGCTTATAGGCAGGTATGCCATTAAGCTGCCAAGTATGCTGCTGCTTCTCCAGGAGGTGCTACGATGTCTTGCGTGTGCAGGTGTGTTAACACAGCATGACATCATTTAGTGCACATGGGCAAACTCTTGTTCACGTATCTGTGCCTGAGGAAGGCCAGGGACATGGTACCCTAAGGAGACCAGTTGTACTTGAAATAAGAAGTGAGAGATACTTGCATGTTTTCCTGTCGTGTAGTTCTGTTCCTCCTTGTCCAAACAGGAGAAGGATGCTGGCTGCTCTAATCTGACTTCTGTGTCTCAATTTAGCAAAGGTGGTTTCCTGCTGGTGGCAAGGGGAGGGATAGTACTTTGGCCTAAGGTTTGGGAGACCTGGAGTGAAGTCCTTTCCTGGTGTTGGATGTCCATGACACACACAGCCATGTCACCTGGCCTGGCTGTGCTCCATGTGCCAAGTATGGAGAAAATAATATTCGCTTTCCTTGAAAGAATGAAGGGTAATTATTTTAAGGCACTGAGATAAGGGGAGCTGTATAAGCATCTAAGACAAATAGATTTGTTCCACTGAATTCAGTGGCAGAACTTTTAATGGGAGCAAGATCCGGGCCCCATCTGATAAAGAACTTCATCTGGATTACATATGGGGGCAGGCATTAAAGGACCCATCTAAGGATCTCCCCTCTGGAGTACATCTATAAAAGACCCTCTGTAGTTCTGTTCAAAGCTCACAGTAATGCCAGTCTCCTCAGGACAATTCACTTAGATCATTCAGAAACTCTTTCTTGTCTAAGCCCTGATGCTCTCCCCAAGTGGAAGAATGTGGTTAAAACTCCCATGCAGGGAAGACTGGAGATTTGTTTTTTATTTGAACCCAAAACATTAACAAATTGGACACACGTGCTTTGAGACTAGAGACCGTTCTTACTTAAGCCAATGCAAAATTCTCCTTGATCCCAGCAGGATCAAGCTCTTGAATATTGCTTTTACCTTTTTAGAATATTTGCCTCTAAATGAAACAGCCGGTGACAAACTCATTCTGGATTTAGACTCCTTGACTGATTTGCTGCCAGAGAGGTTTGCAGACCCTCTCTCTAGGGACAGGGGAGTTCATAGTCTAATTGCTGAATGAAAGACCAAGGGCAGGTATCATCGAGCCTTCTCTTGAGGGGCACACTGTTTTGCATGTGAAAGTCAGTGCCCTTTGCTAGAATTTTTCAGTATTTTAACACCTAATGCTCTTGTCAGTCTTGTTCCAGCCTGTGTAGTGCTTCTGCTCATATAAGTGTGATTTTCTTCCTCTTCATATGAACGTACTGACAGGTGAGTATTATATGTGTAGGAAGCTATTCAGCAGGAACATATGCCTTGAATATGTTAAAATTCCTTGCAAGTCACTTGATCAATGTGGAGTATTTGTGTCCCCCCTGTAACTTTGCCCTAAATTCATATTCATCAACAGAGGTTGCTCAGTACTTAATGGGACACTTGGGCATTGAGCGAAGGGAAGGGACAATACGCAAACAGAGTGAAGAATGAGGACAAATGTAGATGAACTTCCTCAAACAGGCACAAAATGCTCATTCCTGAATAAAAAATGTGAAAAGGTCAAGTGCCCCCAGAGGTTTCTATTGTGACAGGCACTTAACCCCTTCACTCCTGGTTATCTGCTTCAGCTGCTGGGCCACTCAGTGCACAAGTGCCATTAGCATCAGTGGAATGTGGGGCCAGGGAGCGGTGCAGGATATGGCTGGTTGAGACCCACCTCCCTTCTAGGCAGCAGGCGCTGGGTTAGGAGGAAATAATCCTTGTGGACGCTGACCCTGTCAGTAGCTGTGTCTAGAGATAATTATTTCCTAACATGTAACCTTTTCATGGTCAATTGCCTCAGTATATTAGACAGAAGTGTGATTTCCTTCTATCTTCAGACACACAAGCTCTTGTCCTTCCCACTTTAGGGATGTAACTTAGCAAGTGAGCAGACAACCCAGTGCTCTCTGGCGAATGCTGTTCCTGTTTTGCTTAAATGGAAAAGAGGTTTGCTTTTCCTCACCACTGAGCAGAAAGGATGTGTGATATAGGCCCACTCCCATGCTTTTTTGCAGACAGGGGTTTCCCTTTAAGAATTTAATACTAATCAGGCAACTGTCAGTGTTTAGCAATCTTCTGCTCCACCAGACTCATCTCGTGTTGACTGAATCTGGTTTACCTTTTCCCAGCTTGTGACGCTTCAGCGTATGCCCCTTGACACATCACCAAGGCATCTAAGAAGCAAGATCAGCAGAGTATGTCAGTACAGCCGCTCGGAAGGCATCAGGTTTGATATAGTCAGGAGCATCAGAATGAGCAGCCAGGGGTGAAGACAGTTCTCTGGCATGACCCCATGAGCACAGCCTGCTCCTGCCCAAAGTGCACCCTACAGAGCAGTTGGGGACTGGCATGGAAAGCTTCAGGAAGGACCCTGCTCCTACTGCTCCCTCCCCCCCACCCCCCCAAATACTCCTCTTTGCTTGTTGGTGTTACAGCCTGTTCCGAAGAGACTTGGGCACATCACCCAGAATTCTTGTGTTTGAGCTGGTCTCTTTTGGAGCAACATAAGCAAAGTTACTCATCTAGCACTGTGGAGACAGTTGTGTGGACTGAGATGAGCAGAACAATGATACAAACTCAGTAAGTGTTGCTGAGCATCTTTCATAGTCAATATTTTTACAACCTTCTTCTTGCTTTGTAACAGGATCTAATTGGTTTAAAAAAAAATCAAAACTAGGTCAGTTTGCCATTGGGCCTTGTAAGAATTTAGATAAATCTCTAGACTTTTGTTGGAAGTTAATCTGAGCCAGACTTAGGAAAAATATATATTAATATACCCACAGTCTCACGTGAGAAACTTGTAGGCAGCGATTTGGGATTCAAAGCCATACTCGTATTCCTAAGACTAAATTCAAAGCCATCGTTTAAAAGCAAGCTCGCACACGCGTATGTCCTGATCTTTAATTAGGCAAAACTCCCACTGACATCAATAGGAGTTTGACTTGAATAAGAACTGCAGGATCAGGTCCATAATTTGGTACCTGGGATTTGATTAAGCAGCTAAATTACTAGAACAGTTTCCCCATGAGTATAATTGCCTAATTAATTTTTAAAATAGCTAAGTTCAGCACTGAATATGGTGTACCTCTTGCCACAAGACATGTATGCTGTTTAATGCAAGTTGATGGAGCTATTTGCAAGAGTCTGTAGAGTTTATTTTACGGTTAAGTAGTACTGTTTATTTAAAGTTCAGAAGTAGTCACCATTGTGTTATATTTCAGAAAATATTTTCTTGTAGTAGAGTTCACTCATAATCTAGTTTGGCTGTTAGTTTTTCAAATGCGTTTTAAAGAGTAGTGCTCTACTATCTCCTAATTCTTGTGTTCTGGCTTCTGTAATTCGTTTCAGAGGTGGGAAAACTCTCTGGAGACTGGGAGAGACCTTATTCTCCAAGATTTTTAAATTCAGTATTTGGAATGTTTTTCTCTTATAATTGATTCTTTTTTCTTGTGTCCCAGCATAATGCCTATGATAAATCATATATTTATCTTATATGTAGGTATGTACCTATACATATTATTGTTTGTTTCTGTTGAAGTTCCAGTCTAACGCTGCAGGTTGTAAGGCTGTAGTTGATATATTTTTTCAGGACAGGCTTTCACAACAGAAAGTGCCTTTTTTTTTTTTTTTTTTAATCAGGCCTTTTCTTTCAAAAAGGGATAGAGAGATCTTAGCATTGGCTTCCTAAGTGGAAATAATTGCAGGAGTTGCAGTGTGGAAAAGTAGAAGCTGTTCTACCTAGATGTATACATATATGCCTGTGTGTGTTTGTGTATGTGTCTGTGTATATAGACATAATTAGACTCCTAGTTGGCATAATGCATAATGCTTGCTCATGTTGTTGACAGTTACTTAATAATGCACGCTTTCCCATTCTCCCCAGCTGAATTCTTAAGGCATTACCATGGGAATTTTCCTTTTCTGGGGATTGTAACAGAGCTCTAGGACTAGTTGTTTTTGTGATGTGCTTCTTGACTGGCTGGAGTGGCCCTTATTCAGGAACTCCATCCAAGCATCTCCCATAGAGAATGAAACCATCAGCTGTCCTTGAAGCAGTGCTTCATACTGCGATAACACATAACGGTGAGTCTTGTGTCTTTGGTGAGCCTTTCAGTGTGATGGAATCTTGGGTTTTAACATGCTCAAAGCATGGCCAGGAATTTAATTTCAGCATGTCACCATATGAAGTGGGATGCAGTCAAATGTATCCTTTGGAAAGGCAGGATTGAAGTTTTTGGCAACCATACTGCTCCTTTTATTGGCTCTAAGAATACTTGAAAGGTAAACATGGTGTGACTCTGAAACTGCAGCCACAGGCTCAAATTGGCTGAAGCCTGCAGTCTTGATGTCTTCCTAAATGATAGCTTTTTTTTTCTGTTCTGCCAGTGTCATAGCCTTGCCCACAAAATAGCCATTCCTGCATCCTTGAAAATTAGCAATTAGGTCCACCCAAAATGATGAGATGGTTTTAAAAGTGGGAAGATTATCTTTTATGTTTAAATTGGAGCAATTTTGAAGGCTGTCCTGTTGTCTTGCTTTGCTAGCTTTTATTTTTCATTCAGCTCATGTTTTTGATATTTTTCTGTGAGAGAATCAGAAAGGAATACAAGGAACATAAACTTTCAGCTTTTGTTTAAAAAGGAAAAAGACTACTGTCTTGATTTCTGCTTCTGAAATTCTCTGAGACATCATTATTTAGTGTCATTAATGATGACTACTGTCTAGAAGTAAGGAATACTGATTCAGGATTCTCTGGGTCTTAAATAAAATTTAGAGATGCCTTGATTATTTTTTCCCCTCTCTCTTTTGCTAGTGCTGAATCTCAGTAAAATTAAGGAGACTCCTCTGTTATGGAAACATGGAAGGTAAAAAGAGAGTGCAAAGTCTGCTTACCATAATTCCGGCAGTAGTTTGTCTCCCACAGCTTTGGGAGTGTTGCACCCCTTCTCTCTGTGGCACTCTGACCTCCTCTAGCGGTGGCTGGGCCACGGAGAGCCTCTCTCAGCCGCCTGGCAGGGGTGTCCCTGATCTGGGGTGATTTGGCTCAGGGTTCTGGTTATCTGGACCAGGATCTCTGTTGTTAGGGATCCACTGGTGTGGGAGGTTTCCAATTCCCACAGACTCTACCATGTTTTCACCTTCTGCCACTATTTCTCCTCTGGACAACACTGGGAGCTGTGCGACAGTGTGTGTTGCTTACAAGAGCCAGAGAAATGTGGTGGAAGGCTGACAGATCCTATTAGCCATGCTTATTTTTAGTCTGGGTTTCTAAAATATGAAAACAGCAAAGAACAAACACCAATAATTTTATTTCTTTGTCTCACTCTCCTTAAAAAAGAATAAAAAATCCAAAACAGGAAAAAAAAATATAAAAAAAAATTGGGAGAAGTTCCAAGTTTCCATTTCTACTCAAAATTTATAGCCTTCTTTCTGTAACTGTGGACGCTTGAAAAATCAAGAGTAACACCACAAAAGGGAGATCTCTGTGTCTCGTTTTCCTTATTGTCTTGGCTCACTTGACCCTGTTGGGGATGTGCCCTTTCATTGTATGCTGCTGTTGGGCCTGTGAGGGCAAACAAAGGGAAATGAGTTCTGTATAAGCCCGCGGCATGATCAGGGACCAGCTGAATTAGCGGACCAGCCCTTGAGGCAGCGTAGCTGTACAGGGATGCAGCTCTAAAGTGCCAGGGTACTCCATTCCCCTTAGCCAGGAGCACTACTTGCCTTGGGTCTGCGAGATGCCTGGAGGCTGCAGTCCTCCTATTTGCTTTCCTGCAAGTGGCTGAGGATGGGGCACAGCCTTGCTGGTCTTGAGGGGAGAGAAAAACTGAACTAAACTTTCAAGAGCTACTGAATTGCGTCCCACCACAACGTGAGGGTGAGAGATTGTTTCTCCTGTGATCCCTTTTGCTGGGCAGAAAGCAAGAATGTGCAGTCCAGGGATCCTCACCACAGGCTGTGGAGTGCTGTGTTGTTATCCCTGTTTTACATTCAAGGGAGTGGAGGTGGATTTAATCAAAGCCGTGCAGAGCAGAAGTGGTAGGACTGGATGTGGGGGCTTCTGCCTCCCTGTGTGCTGGGCTCTCTTACTTTCAAGATTAATAACAAACGACCAGCTCCAAGAGGGTGGTACACAATACCTTTCTCTTTTAAACCAAATCCACTTCCAGTTGCAGCCTCAGAGTAGTTTGTCAAAGATCTTTCTGGCTAGCAGTCCTTTCACATGCTTCTTTCTAAAAACTCAAAAACCCTAGTCAGTGAAGGGATCATTTCTTTAATATCATAAATGGCTCCTTAGGCTTAAGCAACTGTGTACTATAACCCTTTTTTTTCTGAACATTTTTGGCTAAGTCTAGGTAAAAAGCTTGATTTGTTATGTTTTTAAACAAAATAAGGTTAGCTGCTGGATTTTGCTACTGTGTGTTCTTTCTTCTGCTTCAGATAACTTTTATGCTGCAGAAATACTGGAAATAATGAGTGCAACAGATTTCAGCCGTGTATGAGATTGTGGGGAAAACAGTTTAGTACGGTGCATGAAAATGTTGCTTTTACTGGCTTTGCTGCATCAGTCTCTTGCATCAAGGAAGATCAGTTCTCCTAGAAAAAGCTTCCTCTGCTTTGCATCTATATCAATTTCAGAGACTTCAGATCTCTTCCCTTTTCTTGGGAGAATTGAGGGAGTGTTTAAACTGAAGACCTACAGGGAGTGGCAATGCTGGGAAGTTTTCTAAGCCCCAGGCAAAAACTAAGTACCAGTATATTTCAGTCTGGAATATTTGAGGAACTTCATTTTTATCTTAAAGTGTTTTGAGACCCTGGAGAGCAATGCAAATCCCGTTCTTCTCTCTAAAATAAAACAGGAGCAAATATGTATGGTTGCTGCATTCTAGTATTTTTTTTTTTTTTTGCTATGCTTTACCTCGCTATTAAATGCTTTTAAGTTGGATTAATCTGTGAAGTGTGGAGAAATTTGTATTTATTTCTACTGTGATAACACTGTCTGATCACCTCTATAAAATAGGCAATAGGATTTTCCTGAAGAGAATTATTTTCTGTTTGAATGAGGGTGCTTTTCTAGACAATTTGCTTTGTCTTCTTTGAGAAACTGTGTCAATGGATCTGCATCGCTATCACCTGTGGTGAATGAATGAATTCTAGCCTAGCCTGGCTGTGTTTAACTTCAGTTTCTGTTAGGTCTTTGCTAGTCTGGGAAGCTTTGTTATCAGTTTGGTTCCCACATAGGTGTGTATGAACCTATGCTTTGATAAGCTAATTAGACAGAGGTCTCTCACTAAAATGCCTGTCCCATCCTTTAATCATCTGTGTGACTGCTCTCAGCTGCTCCAGTTTTAAAGAGGTATTTTCTGTTTTTACCCCTTTACCAGTTCCCTCTCCTCTGCTATACTTCGTGGCTTGCCTTTAAATATTTTTGGAGGTGGGACAATCAGTATGTCAGTACATTATCCAGGACCTGGGAGGGCCTCCAGATACTGCCTTAATAAATATGTTAAATAATAAAGCCCAGAAGAGAGGCTGCTTTAACAGTTATCAGGGCTTACCAGTGAAGAAACTGAGAGTAGATCCTGTTAGTCTCTCCCCTTGCTTAGCCAGCTGGGGGCATGGGAGGTGCTTAAAAGACCCACTGTGGCAAAATCATCATCATATTTCCTTCATAAATACATTGGTGGTTAGAATCTGTGGCTCTTCAGGTTTTTTTTGTTGTTGTTGTTTCTTCTTCCTGAAAAATGCTGTGTCCGCCTTCTTGAAAGCTGCGAGACATCTCCAAAGCTTGCCAGGCAGAAAAGCTCAGGGAGCTCTCAAAGGATGTTTCTGCTTTTCCCTCTAACCTCTTACAGTCTCTACCTTTCCTCTGTTCTCTTTTCTTTCTTTGCTAGCAAGGCACTGTGTGCAGTCTTCTGTGAACCTTCGTGGGCCAGATTTCTCCCAGGTGCCTTTTTTCCTCCTCAGTAGCTGCAGAAGAGGCAGCGGATCTGAAGGGGAGATGCGTTTTATGATTTATGACACTTTAAGAAGTGTGTTTTGCAGCTGGATTGACAGAGCTGGAGACTGAAGTCCACCCAAGACCGGGCATGCAGAGCAGGGGATGGATCTACCCCCAGTGCCTGTCCTTGTGCCTTGCAGCCACCCGTGGAGTGAGTGGGGCAGCCTCTGCTTGCTCAGCCCTTGCTTCTTCCCTGCTCAATCTGCCTGTGGCAAGAGAGGGATTAGTGCCAGGTGAGCCCAGGACTCGTCACTTAGGAGAGCAGCATTGAGTGCAGCAGTTCATTTTACATCGCTGCTGGCCAGAAGCCATGGGAGGGTTTATGCATGTGACCAGGCTCCATTATCCAGCTTTTTTTTTTTTTTTTTTTTTACAACCCCACCTCCTCCTCCATGGGCTGCATCCTGATGGCAGGGTGTCAGCACAGTTTCCCGATGTGAGGGAGCTGGGCTTTATTCTTTCTCCTGGCGGTCGCGTGCTCCGTTAGGTACTTCAAACAGGGCTCTTTCCCACGGTTTTGTTGTGTTAGTCTCTGCCTCTGCCCCTTTCTTGCCTGTAGCCTGAGGGCTGCAGCTCTCTAGCCATCTATTTATATGGCCCTCATTTGTCTTAGTCTCTTTGGCACTTATATGGTTCCCATTGGCCCAGGACCTGAATGTCTCCCAATATTTAATATATTTATCTTCACACATGCAGACACATACGCATACCTGTGAGGTCAGGAAGTACCATCAATCCTGTTGTACAGATGGAGAATGTTCAATGGTAATTGGTTAAACTGGGAGCAGGCAGAGACAGTGGTGATGGTGGAGGAGGAAGGCTGAATAGATCTGGTACAGAAAATGGCATCCCAGGCAATGGTTTGTTAGCCATGGGGCAGCACTGGGTATGCAAGTCTCCCCATTCTGACATGAATGTTGTAGCCAGTGCACTGTAAGGTCCCAGTCATGCCCTGTCCCTGATCTGGCCTCTTCAATCTTGAATATTGTTTTAAAATCAATTTTGTCCCAGTGGTACAATCTCAGCTATAAAAAGCTTCTGTAGAATTGTTCAGCCAGGATAGAGGTGCAGGTTGAAGCCCTCTTAGTCTGGCACTGGAAGCAAATGATGTCTTAATGGCAGGACTCTTCCCTCTTGCTCACTGAATTTGCAGTTTTTGGAGGGTTTTGATGTCTCTCCCCCTGACCACCCCCCCTGCTTTTCTGTGGCACTAAGGTGAGGATGAGCCCAGCAGTCTAAAATAAAGCCATTGGCTCAGAGGTTGCTTTGTTTTGTTACGGCGCTCTGAGCAGACCGTCTGCTGGGGCAGGAATTCTTGGCAGCTAACACACAGCAACACTATGCCTTGGCAGTAGCTTTCCGCTAGTATTTCCCAAAGATGGCAATGCTGCCAAACATATCTCCAAATGTATTGCAAACTCGAACAATCAGTAGTGTCTTCAGTATAGGGACAATGCTTGTTGCGTTTAAAGAGCTAGGTCAAACCCCGTTGAGGTCAGTGGTAATCCTATTCTTTTGAAGTCAACAGTGGCTTCTCCTGTGCTTAATGTTGACTGAGCAAAGCACCTGGCTGAGCAAGAGCCACAGACACATACCCAGAGCCACCATGTGAGAGCTGGGAGGGGAGAAGTCAGGTGGCTGCTTTCTGGGCCCATGCCTGGCCAATAGACCACGGTGCTTAATTAGTGTGGCAGCTGTTCTCCGTTAGCAATGCTTTCCTTAGGCACCTGCACTAATGTTCTTGATAGCAGCTAAGGAGAAAAAGGAGGAGGAAATTGCATCTATATTTAATTAATACTGCATTCATATTTTATTGCGGAGAGCCCTTAGGTGCAGGAAGATTCTCAGTGAGAACAATTGCTTTTGAGGGCTAGAGCCATTGTGTGGTGCTGAGAAGGCGAACTTCGGTTTTAAAAACAAACCCAAATTCCTTCCAGGGCAACCTGGGGAAGCCCTGGAACCCTCTGCCACTCACCTCCCAGCCTCAGGCTGCAAAGCAAGTGGCAAATTTGCTGATAATTCATATTTGATTAGCTTTAATATCTTCTAATTCACCAGTAGGAGTGAGAGAGCCTTGGTGAGCTGCAGACAAATATTGCACTGATTATTTTTTCCTTTTGATAAGCTGCCAGGCTTGGAGAGGTTTCTTTTTAGATTCTCTGAGCATACTCCCCTCTTCCAGCTGCACGCTGCGTTCCTTCTCTGGCTCCAAACCCCAGCAAGGAGATGCAATGTGTCATTAACATGGCCGTCACGTTCCTGTCCTGCATGGTTGGGTTGCTGTTAGCTGATGGTGGGTCTGAGTCAGCCCATGAGGCCGGCAGGGCGGTGTTGGCAGCCTGTGGAGCTGAGTGTATGCGAGAGGTGACCACTTGCTGGGGTGGCCTTGGTCACTTTTGGGGCTACCTTGGGGCATCGCTTGCAGCATGGGTGTGTGTGATGTGATACTGGAAAAGGCTGCAGAAGCTGGTGATGCTTTGGGGTTAGCATGGCAGAGCAGGAGGTGCAGCAGCCCCACTGGCACGTGCCCTTCACGCAGGAGGCCCCAGTCCTGCAGGTGGGTTGCTGCTGTACTCTCCTGCTGTGGTAGCAATCCAAAGGCAGAACATACTCGCCGACCTGGTGTCAGCACTCACCCCTCTGTCCTCATTAGGAGCAGACTTGGTCCAGGAAGGAGACATTTTATAGTCTAGTCAGAGAAACATAAAAAATAGCCTTTGAAAGATTGTGCGTCGTAATAGCCCAAGCCTCTTAAAAAATTATGCACACACCCTTCATGCACCATTAAGTAGCATTGTTTCATTTAGTTAGTATGCGGTATAGTTCTTTCTGCTTGTATTTGCAAAACATGTTACATCTTGTCTTCCAAAATGTTGTTTTACACTGTGGTTTTCATTATAAAGAAAAAATATGCAAACATTTATTATCCAAATAAAATTAAATATGATTTAAATGTTGAATCCTACTCCTCCTCTTTTCACTGACTCCACAGTTTTTCCTTGGAAGCATCCAAAAGTCAGAGAGAGGAAAACTTGAAGTCAGAAGTGTTTACAGAAAGAAACATTTCTGTCTTCCTACAGCTACAAAAGAAACATTTGTTGCCGTAGATAACTCCTAAGCAAACTGCTGTCAAAACAATTAGTGTTATTTTTCTATTATCCTCCTGTTTGAGAGTAAATAGCCATTTCATGAATATGTTAATTACCTGGAAGGTGCAGAAGATAAGTACATGCTATATCTCCACAAATGATGATAAAGCTTCTATTGTATACAAAAATTTCCAACAAGGATTTTTTTTTTCAAATACTTGGGGTCAGGTGATTGCAGTTAAACTGCTCACAACTGGACCCATTCTACTTTGCTAACTTAAAGTTTTAACAAAAGTAATGCCATCGTGTGAATGAGGATTTTTTTCTTAAAGAAAAAGCAGGCAGATGAGTGGTCAGAACGGAATCCCTCCACTAGTTGGACATTTAAATCCTGTTGTGTTCCTGCATTAAGTTTTAATGGATAACAGGTTCTAAAAAAAATGCTAATGTAAGTACTATAGGGTGTTATGTCTTTGTACTATTGAATGTGTGGTATTTTTAAAAGTAAAGTAATAGTGGATTACTTCATTTAAATTGGGCTGTCTGTAGAGCAGAAATTATTTGTGAATTTATCTGTCAGTAGGAACTGCAGGTTACTAGATAGATATGTTTGTTTATTTTTTAAATGATCCAAATATTTATTTTAGTGAAAGTGTGCTTATTCAGACTCTGGAGAAGCAGAAAAGTGCTGGTTTTCCTTTTGGAGATGTGTACATTTAGGGAAAAAAATTCAATATTCTGAAAAGTTGAATGCACCATTGTGCCAGATAATTAAAATGTAAATTTAAGTATCTATGCCTGCTTTGTGATTTTTTTTAATACTTTTAAGTTAGTTGTCTTTTAAAACATGTGGTCAGCTGTTGTATTCACATATGGTCAAATGATCAAAGTCTGAACTCCTCTCTAATTGTCCCCTGCTGCTTGTCTGCTCTGTCCATGATCAAGGCCTCAGCAGGTGATAAGAAAGGCATGAGAACAGGCTGGATGGAGAATGAGCTACTGAGGGGCCCAAGCTGAAAGAAATAAAGACTTCCAGTACATCACCCTGACAGTAAAGAACCAAGAAAAAGTGAAGTCTGGTTAGTTCTTATTTTTTTCTTTCTTTCTCGCCTTTTTTCCCCCTTGCTCACCAATCTGCATATATTTTTTTTTAGAGGCAAAATGCAAATTTGGTAGTCTCTGTTTATTCTCAGCTCATATAAAAGGCAGAACCAAACAGCCTACTGCAGACATGTTTATTTACTTGCTAGGAGGAGGAAGCTGCTAAGTCACACAGTTTATAGTATTTCACATGTTTGTGGAAATCATTGCAATTCTTTTCATTTGTGCTTGTCATTGTTTGCCTGGAGTTCACTTTGCCAGATGGTTCTTTATTGTCACTGGTGTCCACACCTCGCTCTTGCATCACTTCAAGACCAAATGGTGTGAAGAGCTTTAATACTTAGAGGATTTAGTAAAAGTAAATCCACACTTTGTGGAAGGTTCATTCTCAGCTATTCAAGCAGGTCTAGCACTGATTCAGAGAGGGAGTAGCTGACCCAAGGAATGAAGAAAGGGTGAAATAAATGGATTGTCTTTGCCATTCCTGTCTGTCTCCTGCTCTCTTGCAGTCAAAATGCAAATGGAAAATTAAGGATCAATATCAGATTTAGAATGAGGAGTTAACAGTTAAAGAAAGTAAGATGTAGTCAGGTTTTTTTATTTATTTCCCTACATTTAGTGTAGAAAACTGTTGGCTGAATTTCTTAAGCTAAATTTCTCAGGCTTGCAGTAGTGTATTTGTATGCATCATGTTTCTGGAACCATGTGAGGATTAATTTTTTACATGAATTTGCATGCAAATAGAGTACTCCCTTTTGGCTTCTGTGGAGTTGTTTCTTGATGTTTGCAAACACTGTCACTCAGATGCAAGAAGTGCGATTGCCCCATTTTACAGATGAGGAGGCAGTGGCTGGCTGAGAAAGAAGTGAGTGTTGTGCAGATTGTCTTTTCCAAATGTAGGATTGTGGGGTAACTTGTATTTCCTCATTAAAAACAGGTTTGAGTGGCTATTGCCCTAATTTTGCAGGTAGCTGAAGACTATTTGTCCAAATTACTACAGCAAGAAGAATGGACAGAGAGGTGATGTACCAAGTGTGTGTTTGCATGGATAGGGGACTACTTTAGCAGGAGGCAGGTGTGAGAGGATTTAGTGATTATTATAGAATAATCCTTGCGGCAATCAGACTATTACATAGTTGCCGTAAAATAGGCAAACAGGTTAATGGGGTATATCCGCAGAGGAAAGCACACATCACAACTCTGCTGCAGTCCCTGAAAGGAGGCAGAGCTGTGATCTGCGGCATCAGATTTTCCTGGGGAGAGCACGGCCAGCCCCAAAGGGTTCACCTCATGGGCCATGTGGGTTTTAGGCAGGATGTTCTCGGGGTGGGTTTGTGGTGGAAGGGGAGACGTGTCAACTTCAAGGAGTAAAGAGGGTGGAAGAGAAAGGAATATGATCACATCTCTGCACAGGGCAAAGGGTGAGAAGGCCTTGAAACAAAGGTTTTGGAACATTCTGACCGTGAAGATTTGTGGAGGGGAGGGCCCCAGTCCTGCCGGGAGCTCTGCTGGAGAGTGTCTGCCTCAGCAGTGACCCACAGAAGTGAAGTGCCCCATGGAAATCTCAGTGCTTTCCTTCCCTCCCTCCTGTGTTCCCTTCTGGGGCATGAGCTGGTTCCACTTGGTCATGCTCAAGTGACTTCCTGAGCTGGGGTCGGTGGAAGTGCACTGCTGAGGAGGTGAAGTGTCCACTGCAAGCTACTTGAATCAGTGGAGCTGTTTGTTTCAGAGTGTAGTAAACAGCGAGTCTGCCAAGTGAAGGCAGTGAAGCAGAGGCGTATAAATGAACTTAAGAGACATCTAGAGGTCTTATGAGGGGCTGAATGAAGGGGTGGAAGCATGTAGTGTCAGAGGAGAGAGGAGGGGATGAACAGAGCAGGCAGGTTTGTTAAGCAGTGTAGTCTTTTTTCTACTACCCTTTTTTTATAGCAGAGCTGTGGCATAGCAAATACAGGGAGGCACATTCCTTATGCTTCATATGCACTATTTAAAAAAGGGTGATGCCAGGCTATCAGCCTATCCGAGTTCCTTTTGGTCATCCAAACCATGCCCAGTGTAAATACAACCTGGAAGTGTGCCGCTGCATTTCTTTCTGTTTGCTTCATAGCCCAAAGTGACTGGAGAGTTGACTGTGGAAGGAACCCAGACCTGGCTGTAACAGCGTCTCCCTTTGCAATACCTGCCGAGTATTTGCTGCAGTAACCCTGCAAGGGCTGCTCATTCTGCTTTCCACTCCACCCGGATGACTGCTGTGTAATTGCAGCTTCTTATCTATGCTGCTAAACATAAAAGATTTGGGTTTTAAGAGGAATTGTTGCGTTTGCTTTGCTCTTCTCCAACAGTCCTACTGCGTGTATTCAGCTTCTTGTTCAATACCCTTGCCCAGTGAAGGCTGTGTGACAACGTTTGATCTGCAAGCTGTTCATACCAAGTGCATCTGAGGTGAGGTTTTGTCAGCTGGAATGGTTTGCTCCTGCTGGTGGGTTCTGGTTAGCATTGGGCACTCAGTTCCTTTGCCCTTGTACCAGTATCTAAGATGAGCTGTACAGTACGTGCGAGTTAACAGAGCTGAGCGTTGGGAATTTGCCCTTTCCAGCTTAGGGTATCTCACACATCTTGTGTACTACTGGACCCATTTCTCTGTGGGATGCTGCTGGCTGAGGGATGATATATTGCCCTTCTGTCAGGATTCACCATGCCCTAATGACCTTCATGTAAATATTTATTGCCCATAACATCTAGAAAATAGAAAGATCTACTGTGATGAGGACACACAATGGGAACAGAGCCAGCCAAATTTAACCAGCTTGCAAATTTTAGCCTGTGCCATTTGGTCCTGGGTTTTCCTGGAAATAAAATTAGCCATGTCCGAAGAAGACTGGTGAAAGCCCCCTTTGCTTCTGGCACTTTCTAATCTGGTGTGACCTGGCTACTTTCAACACAGAGGAGAGGCTTATTTTTCATGTAGAAAACACAGCCGTGGTTGTAGACACTGTTAGGAATGTAGAAGTGAATTCGGCTTCTATAATACTAGTTTTTATAGAACATGTTGATTTGTTCCATGTACAACAATAGCATACAGCAGTACCCTGAAAATCTGAAAATTGTGGTGGGAGTGTTAAGAAGCAATGGGTAGAAGTATCTTTTGTGTAATACTGCAGTAGCCTTATAGATTTAAGTGATTTGGTGGAGAGTTACTGGTCAATCTAACAACAAATAAGCTCACATATTCTTATTTTTGTATTGGTTCAGGTGTCTTTACAGCCAAAAGTTAGTCTTTCTGACAGCCTGTGGAAAGTTCCTGAGCAAAGAGATCTCCACACCTGCTCCTGATGGTAGCTAGTGTCATGCTGTTTTCTTGGAAAATGTGTTTAGGTACAATTTTCTAGAATAAACAAGTTAAAGTGGTCAGTAAATAAATAGATTCCTCCCACTTCTCTCCTTCCCCTATGTGCTCATAATAAATGGCTGAGAAAAAAAAAAAAAAAAGTAGTTGGGTCTCACTCCTGCAGATGGTCAAGAAAATGACAGAGCTAACAAAATCAATTGCCAGCTTTAAGAGTTTCCAAGCCCAAGGAGTTCTGCACAGTACTTCCTGGGCCAAAGTGGACTTTTAATCTCAAGTTCAGTACAGAGGAGGTGTGTTGAAAACAAGAAGTTTTTGGAGGAGTCATGTGCTTCAGGAGTTTCGGGATCAGCAGGGGGTGCATGGTTTGTTTTCTCTTGTGGCAGTGTTGGATGGGAGTTGTGAGCAGTGGGTTTGGTGGGAGGAGGCGAAGTGCCAGGCTCTCCATTACACCTCCTCCTGCATTGTACGTCTGTGATGTGGGCTACGACACAGCCATCCCACTGCTGCCTCCCAGCGTGTGCCACCCTGAAACGTATCTAGCAATTAAGTGATAAAGTCAGTATGTTACATGCATGGAGGCCAGGAAATTTGGAGGCAGAGTTGTCATAGCAACCTCAACTCTGCCCTCCTGGGCACTGGCATTCCTATAGTGTCGGTCACTGCGCAGTTGTGGGGGTGAGAAATGCTGCAAGCGTCATAGCAAAGGGGTGGGAAAAGTCATAAAAATGTAAAGATAAACCCAACTCTTTCATCTGGTTTTGTGGTGTCAGTGGAAGAGCAGTAAAAGGTGAAGCTCCTCGCCATTCAGCATGTTGGAGTGCTGCAGCGCTTGCTGTCAGGACACATGAGAGACCCTGTGTGCTTGGGAGGGCAGAGCTAGTCTGGCTGGTTTTTGCCTTGATAAATTTCGGCTCTCTCAGCTCTCTGGGGACACTGTGTTAAGTGGGGAAAGGGTGTCTTCAAAATTATACTGGTACGCTTGTTTGGCTTAAAAAAATACTGTGTCATTAAAAGCAAAACTTGGCCTCCCAGAGGGTTTTCCTGCTTTTCCACAGACTTTGAAGCCATCTAATTTTGGTGTGAGAATTACAGAATGTTTGCTTTCATGCACATGCATGTTTGTGAGTGCTTGTGTTAGTGCAAAGTGGCTGCTTGTTATGTCCTTTGGGTGCCAACAGCTGAAGCTGCCATCACCTCCAGGCATCTTTAGCCTGTGAGTAGACACGACTGGGTGCCATCACCTAGGTTAATGAAGAGTCCCCTTTCCTGATGTCTGCAGTGTGACTTTTCTGTGACTCTACCACATCCAGTTTTGTTAGTGCAGATGATGTTAGGCTGTCAGAAACAGCAATTGTGCACAATGTGACTACTCTGGCCTTCAAAGTATGAAAGGAATCAGTGAGGAAATCAGAAATACTGCCTTGGCTTTCTTTGCTTTAATGAACAGAGATGTAAACCTCGGTGGTTTTGCAGGGATGATGCTTCTTGTTATAGTATCCTGGTCTCACTCCTCAGTAGTCTCAGAATCTATTTTTTTTTTCTCCATCTTCTTAGAATTGATCTGTGATTAGGTATTACCACACACACAAAAAAAAAAAAAAAAAGTCAGCTGGTGGCTAGAAGATACCTCTCATCTAGAAAAGACACTTGGCTTGTATGCTGGTTATCCCTGCTGAGATGAAGTGAGCAACTAGAGCAAATGAAGCACTTGTGAAGCATGCTACATCTTCTCCCTGTAGTATGCAAATGAACTGCAAATAGTGTGTGTTCCTGCAGGAAGTCCTTTATGAAAAGCAATGGTATGCAGAAGGAAATAGAGGGCCTGGGCACCAGTGAGATTGTTTTTGATGGAGGGTGGTGTGGATTTGCTGAATGGTTGGGGTACCATAATAGAAGACTGCTTTCCGTGGAATGCTGTGGCTCTCAGAGGCAGGAGATGAAAGACATAGAATGATATAGTGGTACATCTCACAGTGTTTTATTTTATATTAAAGCATCTTATTTTTCTTTTTTTTTTTTTTTTCTTTTTTTGGTGAGTGTAGCAAATGGATACCAAATGTGAGAGAAAAAGCCTATTGTGTTACCAGACTTCTTTAAAACATGCAAAAAGATCATGCAATTGTTTTTATTGTACTAAGACATTATCCTAATATCACTTTGGTTTATTTGAATAAATTACATGTATTTGGCAATTGCATAGTAGGAATGTGACATGAGTAAGTCAACAAAGGTACATGATGACAATACCATGAAAGGCAATGTTTATGGAGAAGACATTTTTTTTATATATCATTGTTCAATGTTGAGACATATTTCTTCAATTTGCATTCCTTTTTTTTTTTTTTTTTTTTTTTTTTTTTTTAAAGAGCGCATAATAACTTACTGTAGCATTGGGAACTTGGGACAGATATAACTTAAGCAGATTTATCCAACTACACACAGTACTTTGTTGTTCAACACACAGGCAGCTGCCATAGCAACTGCAAGATCACAAACTGTTATGATACCTCCGAGAAATGGGTTGTTTTTAAAAGAAGTGCAAGCGTGTGGATTCGTGTGTCAACTTCATTCAACAGTAGCCATAACTTTTGGGGAGAAATGATATCTCCAGATGCATACTTCTGTCCCTGTGGGATCTTTATGGCATATTTTGATGATGATATTTTTTTCACTTTATTATTATTATTATTATTATCATCATCATCATCATCATCATTATTTTACTGAGTTAAAGGAACTGTTTGTATTTTAAAATGCTCATTATTGTTTATATATGACATGGTAGTGTCTAATGACCCTTATAAACTTTGAGATCTTCTTGTTGCCTCCAGTTAAAAATAGAGAGAGAGATACAAGCCCTTTGCCAAAGAGTTTAGGATTGAAAAAGATGGAAATGGAACTGGTGGCACGGAGAAGCAAAATTATTTGTCCCATCCACACATCAGGTGGCAGAACTGGCAGAGAGCCTGCTGAGAATGGGGATGGCTGTCCTGTTGCTGGGGCTGCTGACTGGCTTAAGGAGACAATGTTGTGGGTGTATTTCAGATGTCCAGTGTATCACTTCCTAAATGCAGCTAAATAAATTATTTTATTAGATAAGATGGAGACAGGACAAAAGTCATGGGGAGGTTCAGTGGCAGCTTTTTTCCCCTCCTGTTGTTTTCCCATAAAATAATATATCTTAAATGCAGGTGAACTTACCTTCCTAACAGCCATGAGCAAGGTGTCCCTGCTTCATGGGTAGATGAACTGCTTCACCAAGGAAGAGTCCCATAGACTCCCATGGGAGATAAAATTAATCTGCTGAGAGGTGGGAATAGATCACAAGTGGTTAGGAAAATAGTGTCAAAAGTCCCTGCAAGTGGCATTTTCTGTGATAGGTGACAAACAAAAAGGTGGGGTATTTTGCAGCAGTGTCCTCGTCCTGTACACAAACCTGTATCAAAAAGCAGCAGTCATTCATTTGTGTGTAGTACTTGGCCCACTAGATATCCAAATGTTTTAATTGTGCGAGTTCAGCTTTATTCTCTTCTGTTTGTTTTGAAAAGGTCATGGTGATATGTCCTAAGTCGTGCTGTATATCAGTTGGGGAACAAACACTTGTCTGTGAAAATAAGAACAAATTAAGAGTTTTCCAGTTTTTATTAATAACATATGCAAAGAGTCTACAGACATTCATAGCTCACTCTTAATGGCTGCATTTTGTGAGAATTTGTTACTTGTTTTGTGAGGCCCATGAGTCTTAGTCATGGTCCAGGATGTCAGGGAATGAACTGAGACAAAACAAAGTGGTCCTATCCTCAGACTACTTCCAAAGCAAGTCCAATACAAGAGGTAACAGAAATAGTCAGATGGGAATACGTAAGAAGGTAATGAGAACTTTGGTCTATAGATCTTCTCTCAGGAAAACAGCTATTTAAGTGATGACAAACTGTTTGTTTGCATGGCAGTTTGGGAGACTTTGAAGGCTAGTATTAAGGCAAACAATGAAGTCACTTTGTAGATGTTTGTTGGGAGCTCTTCTGAGCGGGAGGGGCAGAAGAGGAAAAGTACAAAAGGGATGTTGTTTGCAAACATAGTATATAGGCTATGGACATGCTGCAGATTCATCACCCAATATGCATAACAAAACTTTATCATCTGTTCTTATTCATCCTACTTGCTGTGAATAGGAATCTATGGGTTGAATTTTTGAATTTTTTGGCTGCACAGTCAAAAATATGGCATTGCTGACTTGATGTGGGTTTTCCCATTCTTGCTCCCTGATAATTTCTACATGAGTGGCCTTCTCCAGGAAAAGAACTGTGGTGCATGTTTCAGGGAACTGTTATGACCCAGAAGAGATGTATCAAACAGAGAATGAGGTCCACCACCATCAATAAGCAGCAGAAGCGGGGATGTATTGTGGAAAGCGACATGCAAGCGGCCGTTTGCTGGTTGTTTGAGCCCAAGAGTGCTATCTGTGATTTGGGAATTCTGAGGGCTACTTGCTGTACACCTTTACAAGGAGTTTGTATAGCTTTAAGTGCTCAAAATTTGAGTTATATTTTAGAAAGTTCATGAAAGTGGTGGTTTTTTTGTTTGTTTGTTTTGTTTTGTTTTTTGCTTGTTTGTATTTTAAATTGCTGGATGTGTTGTCATGTCTGTGAACTTTCAGGTTGGTCTATGTTGCCTATTTCAAGATATATGGAGATATTTTTCAACTGAAAATTAGAAACTTATTTTTGTTGTATATTCTTTTTTTTTTATACAGAACCTAGATTTGGGTGAGTCACGTACCTGCAGGTTATGAGGCTTTCTCTTATGAGGCTTTTCTTTTATGAGGCACTGGCTATTGCAAGACTTGTGATGAAACTGTGAGAGCTTGCAATGCTGCTGGAACAAGGTCATTTTATTGCATCCTTTTTGGATTGCTTGGATATAAAATACAGCTGAATTCTTTTCTTTTTTTTTTTTTTTTAATTAATATTTTTAAACTTGTACTAAGGGGGGAGGCTAACCTTCAATATTTTAATATTGCACTTGGTGACGTGATTTGCTCTGAGCTTTTACATGTAATCTTCCCATGTTATGGTAACATTTTTATTTGCTTTGTGGTTGCAGTGGATGCAGTTCAGAAATGCTCAGGATTCACTTAATATTTCTTGTGGGAAGCAGTCTTTTTTGAAAACCAGTGACAAACTATAATAATTATTTTGCTGTCCACTTGAAACACTGATCTGAACCTCTGACTGCCACAAAATTCCCGTATAAACACATATCTTCAACTGCATTTGTTGGATCTATTTAGATCCCTGCTTGGTTTCTAAAAGTAGGAATAAAGCCTGTGAACAACTCTAGCCACTTCCTCCCACATATTGCTTGCTGTGAGCTATTGTCTGCTTGGGTATCTATATACAGCTTAACTGTAGGTGTGACTTTCTGTGGTTTGACCGATTTCCATAAGTTAGTTGCTAAAGATGATGGCAATGATAATTTAGTATGAAATGCTATTTGGAAATGCTGAGCCAGCAGTGAATTTTCTAGGAAGATCTGCAAAGAAAATAATGAACATTTGAAAATTCAGTGAGATAAATATATGTTTTGAGGACTAGATGCCACGAGAGGAAATACAGTTTATAAACTCTTACGAATATTGGTCTGTTTTGTGAAAATACAAGTTTAATGAAAAAATTTGTGGGTAATCTGAAAATTCTTGATGGACAAATTTTGGGGACCTTAATTCTAACTTCCTTGGGTTTTGGCCCCTCTACAAAAACTGCCCATTTATTTTTCTAAATCAGATATGTTAACACAATGAAAAAGAAGCAAATGAATTAGGTTTTGTATTAGTAAGGCAGAAGGCAATGTTGTCTTAACATAGTTGAAGGCAAGGGCTGGAAGCTGAGCTTGGACTGGATCTAAAGCAAATCCGAAGGCCTCAGATAGATCTAATTTTTTTTTTTTTTTTTTTTCTCTGCAATGCTAACAACTAAACTGGTAGCCATTAACTTCAGCAAGACTTCGCCAAAACATCTTCAGATGATAAGGGGCTCATGCCCATTTTCCCTTCCTTTTCCATCCTGCTCACTTTAAGTGTAAGCCTCTGTTTAACTTCATCATAGACTTTGTGGTGTTGTCTCCAGAAAGCAACTCAGGTTCAAGTCTACCTCACAACACTACTGAAGCTTCTCTTGTCCTTAGATCTCAAAGCACAATACCAGTGTGAAAACACTTAGGCATGGTTTTGAACAGTCGCTAGCCCTTTTCTATATGGTGGTGAAAATGCAAGTGAAAAATAGTGAGTTGACTTCTCTGGGAGATTGTGAAGCTTGCTGGAAATGTGATTGTGTTCTCCTGATCCTGACTTTAGTGCTTGGTGGCTGGATTTTCTTTGCTTACCCATAATCTGTGTGAAAAAAAATAGTAGATTTTCTTTGAACAGCCACCACTGCTGCTTGTTTCCTAATATGAAGCCATTCCGATATTTTATTGTTTTTCATGCTCTGCCACCTATATGGAGTGGATGGAAAAAGCACAATGTTGGGATCTGCACTGGGAGGAAGCAGGTGCCAGCAAGGGGGCAAAAGGAGGAATGCTCATGAGGAAAGCCATGTTGTCCTGCAACCTCCTTCATCCTTGGCATGCTTTGCCTGGGGTTAAGCAAGCTGCAAGAACCACATAGGAAAGGGCAGTTGCTCACACAAACATTTCTGTGCCAGGGGTTTTCACCCCTTCCTTTGCACTTTAGCATCTTCTAGCAGGAGAAACAGTCAACAGGATGGAGATCCTGATGTACTCTGAGCCAGTACAAAGGAGCCATGGGGGCAGGGATGCTCTGGTATCAGTTACAGCTGGAGTCAAACTCTGAAGAAAGCAAACAGTGGGAATAAAGGTCACAGAGGAAAGCGAGGATGTAGTCTTAAAGAAAGCCTCTGCTGCACAGGATTGCCATGTGCAGTGCTGCTGAGCATCTTGAAAAGCAAACCAATAGCATTAGGGTGGGAATTCCCACTGCATCCCCCTCCTCTAGCCCCCTCACCTCTGTCTCAAGATCAAAAAGGCAGCAGCAGTGCAGCCTTCTGTCTGCGTGAGAACAGAGCCTGTGGAAGGGAGCTGCCGCATGGGAAAGCTGCTCTGTGAAGATGCTTGAAAAATAAACAATGGAGCATCAGCACAGTGTGAGGCGGCTACCTGGCACTCCCAGAGAAGGGGGAAAGGAGAAACCGTTTGTGCTTGGGATAGGCAAGAGCCTGCCTTCCCCCTCTCTTTTGAATGGCACAGTCTTCATTTCCATGTACTTATCAGACCCAGGGTAGTGTTTACAGGGAAGGCAGTTTGATAGAGGTAGATGCTGCAGGCAATATAGCGCTTGGGGGAATACATTTTGTCAGATTGTGCTTTCTGCTTATTGAAGGCTAAAGCCCCCCAGCACAAACTATCCTGCAGTTTTCACTGGGGAACAGGACATTAATGGGATGTGCCAGGAATATGTCCTTATTGTGAACGAATGATAGGAAAGATCGAGAGAACTTGAGATTTTTCTCTCCCAAAATTCTTGGCATTAGCCTGATCTCTTGCCGCACCTGGCAAAATCTTCCCCAGTTGTATGGTTTTAATATAAGAAAACCACTCCTGAAAGGCACTTTGATGGTGGGTGTGCGTAAGGATGTGCAGGGGGCTGGATTTTCCTTTTTCCCCATCTTGGTTCCCCAGGAAGCCATTTTGCTGCATGTCTGGTGTTCCCGACCCACTGCACGGGAAGCCTTGAGTAATCCCACACTGCAGTGAGCATGTTTGAGAAGTTTTGTATGACAAGATTGCTAAGTGGCCTGCCCTTTGCTCTGCCCCCTCTCGTGTTTGTCACATCTAATAATGGGCAGAAATGTGGTGTGTGCCACTGAACACGGGGAATTTGTTTGTGTTCCATGTTTGGCACATCCTTTTAATTTGAGGAAAGAGCGTGGGAGCAGGGAATGGCTAAAAACACTGCTCATTGCTACCTCTGCCACAGACCACGTACAGCTCTCAGGGAATGATGTGAACTTCAGCTGAAGCTTTGGGCTTTAGAATGGCAGTCATGTCTCAAGGGTCAGTCTTAAGTGCTGTAAAATGCTGTATCTGTTTCAGTGAATGGCTAAGGATATATCAGACATGTTACCATCCGTGCTCTGTTATCTGTGGTATAGATACTGGGCGCTGTAATTCTGAATAAGGATGTTGTCATGTTTCATATTGTTACTGTAAAGGAGCTGCTGTAGAAAGATCAGGGAGGCTGCCTTCAGCCCTTAGCCTGTGTGGGGTGCTCATGCACTTTTGTGATTTGTGATTTTGTTGCTGTCAGGTGCAAGGCTGTACTGCTGCAATCAAAGTGGGCTTTTTTCTTTAATTGTGATATGGGTTTGGAGCCTGCTCCTTGGAGAGAGCCCATCTAGTCTAATAATAACAAGATATAAAAGTGCAGGAGAATGCTGACTTCTGAATTTCTAATGATTTTTTTGTGCCCACAGATTTCAGTCATTGTTGAATGTGTATATCTAAGAAGAGAGCCAGCCCAAGGGCTTTCCTAGTCTCTAGTACACTTACTCTCTGTTCTGAGATGTAGCAGGTTCACTTGTTCCCACAGCTACCTCCCATTCTCTCCCTCTCATTTTTGTTTCCTCCCCGTGCATTCAAAATACAGTGAGTGAATAAATACAGCACAGCAAGTCTTCTGGGAATGTGAATATTAGAATGAATATGTGAATATTTCCCTCTTTCCTCAAGACATGTGAAACAAAAATGCAAGAGGTTTTGTCACAGAGAGAAGTTGCTAAAAACATTGGTGAGATCTTTATGAGGAGGAGGGGAAGATTAAGGTTTACTTGGAAAGGCTGGAAAAGTAATGCTGGGAGATAATTTGTGGCCAGCTTTGATATTACCCATTTTGGGAGGGTGACATCAAGGTTAGGTTGAAAGCTTTGATTGTCTTTATCACCTAGTCCAAAGGAAAACAGGGCTGGTTTAACTGGGATGTTTATAGGAAAGGAACTCATACAAAAGAAATTATTTCTCATATGAAGCATTTGTTCCCTCCTTAGTCTGTATAAATGGGGACAAGATCTACTTTTGAATACCTATGAGTATTCAGCAGTCGGCAGGGAAGCTTCCACAAGGCAAATAAAGTCCCTGACAAATCAGAAAGGCATCTGCCTTATTCCATAGGCTATGCAAGAAGCGTGGGATCCTAAATGAGAAATGGAAATTACGTGGATTGTGCCAGTAGGATAAAGTTTTTGAGAAGCATCTGGTTCAGGATTGTACAATGTCTAGCAAGACTGCTTTCTGGGCCAATTCCCCATCCAAGGCTTGGTTCCATTTGCTTTATGTCTAACCCCTTCCAGGAGCATATTGCAGAGATTTCTGAAATGACGGCAATCAGACAAGAGTGGGATTCTGGAGCATGAGTGCTTTGTTAGTGTGGTATTACACCCAAGTGGGGAAGCCCTGCTGACAAGATAATTTGACTGCTTCTGGGACCTGGCTAGCATTTCCAAAGGATGTTTTGTGTATGTACTGGCTCTGTGCACTGGAGGAATGTCCTCCGAGATAGCTGACGGCAAGCGATGTGCCAGGATTAGTGCTACTCTCGGGTAAAACCTGATGGTTGCCTATTATCCAGAATATTTTAATAATGTCTTCAGGGTATTTCCAATGAGCCTGAGATTTTGGATGACTGTTCTTATCTTTATTTATGTGTTCCCAAGTTTTCTCAATATCTTTTTCACTTCCAGCTGTGAAATAAACATAACATTCTTTTATTTTTCGTTTGCCTTATGCAGTGGTTGAGGGCTAACTTTATCTCTGATGCATGTTGTGTGGTAAGAACTTTTGATATCTGCATTTTAATTGCAAAAATGCAGAAACAAACAAAAAAAAAAAAAACGGTCAAAACCATCAGAACATATGACAAAAACAATTTTACTGTGCCTATGAATACATGATAATGCAGCATGGACAGCATTTGCCAAATGGGTGGGAAAATTGATAGGGAATAGAATGTCATTTCTTGGTCCAAGCTAGGTATTACAAATAGCTTCCCTTTCAGCTTTATATCTTTTATCATCAGAGTCATTAGGCTTTACTTATTATGAGCTTCTGCAGTGGACCAGCCTTACTTGTGTTTAAACTGGCTTCATATCAAACTGAGTTGTTTTTGTTTTTGTTTTTTCTTTTTCTGGATGATGCAGACATTTTTTTCTTACTGAATTGGGTCATTATGTTGGAATTTATGGTAATCCCAATAAAGGGAAATGGGGGAGGGAAATCTGCAAAGTGATGAAATAAATGTAAACAAATCAGCTTTGGCACATGGGCATGAAGTACATGGGCACATGGGCTAGAGCCCATGGGAGGATGTTTCACTCTGAACGGGGCAGTACCCTGCATCATGGACCAAATCCCCAGAAATCCTTTGTGTTCCTGTGAAGGTAGTGGAGTTCTGGTGGTACCCACTAGCTGAGTGGCACACTGGGTGCTTGTTTTAGGAGAGGATGGAGACAAAGCCAGTAGTTAACAGGCTGCATTTAGATCAGAGAAGAAGCCTCTGCATTGAACTCAAAATGCATTTTGCTCAGGTATTTAGAAAGCTTCAATGGCAGCTTTTTGCTAGAGGGTTAGTGAGTCTGAAAAGCTGTGGCTTGAAGGTGAATATATGTCGTTGCCTTGACAGATCTGAGCCCTCTGTAACCCAAGCTAAGGTTGGGAGGGGAAGAGAAAGCTGGTGCCAAATCTGCTGTCTGGTTTGTATTGCATATGGTCTGATTCTTACAGTAATGGCTGATAACACTATGCTTTTATTGATTCTGGCATTATAAAAAAAAAAAAAAAAGTCAGGCATTTTGTGGTGAAATAACTTTTTGGTAAGATAGTGTTGATTGGACAAAATCTGTGGGGGATTTTTTCAGACTGTGCTCTCTGTCTGCTGTATGTCTCCCCTGTGGATGCGCATGGATTATATTCTAAAATTATTTGAATGTTCAGTAGAACATGTAAAGATGAGGAAAGGAACACTTTGAAGAAATGTGTTTTAAGCTCATCAAAAGAACGAGTCCAGATAAAATTCTTTATTCTTCTAAATAGGATGTAAGTCAGACATTTTATTAAAATCTGGGATGAAACTGTGTATTAACATTTTAACATTTCCCATGGCAGCTGGGAAATCTTGTTGACCAAAGAAAGTGGTCTACATAACATGGGACTGTTGTTTTGTTAGAAAATAAACAAAAATCAGGACTAGATCAAAATCATTGAAGTACCAATGCTGCAATAAACCGATAAGCTGGTGTGTCACTAAAAGAAACTTGGGGAAAGACCTCTTACAATTAATGTTCTGAATCCATCTCTTACAAATGGCTTAAGGAAGTACAACAGGTGAGTGAGGAGTGGTTGTTGGGCAGCTGGGCAGCTGATTCTAATAGTACTGGTTTGCTTGCATTGATAATAGGGATGCAAGAAGGGGAGGTGCTTTTCAGGAGCTGTATGTGAAACTTCAGCGCACCATTAACTTTTCTTTTCTTTCTTTCTTTTTTTTTTTTTTTTTATAACATACTTCACCATTTTGAAGAGTAGTTATATTTTCTGAGAGGAAATACAGATTTTTGGTTTGCATTTTGTAACGTGTCTTCTCTTCCAAAGGAAAACTTGGCACTCTGAACTTGCTAACTCCAGCAGGCATCCAACACGTGCTTTTGAGAAGGTGATTATTCTATGTCACTGGGGCAGGTGTCTTTTCCTGTGAAGATTTCTGCTGTCATTAAGGAATGATGTCCTAAAGGGGTTTGTATTTTTAGCAGCTATGATTTATGTCCTGTGGGTTCTGTCTTTAAACCATGCCTCAAAGAGGGATAGGTTATTTTACAGAGAAACCCATAAAGTAATATATGCTTCAGGTCTGACTTGCTTTAAAGCTGTGCATTAATTCTTGAGAACTGAGGTCAGCCTGCTTGTGCTGAGATCTGCACAATGACATTTCCATGCTGTGGCTCATTTCATGCTGATGTGAGAAGCAGGAAGTAATATTTACCATATGAAGGTACATAGTGCTATTAATAATAACAACTAATAAATATTAATGCAGTGCATTTTTAACTATTCTTTTTATCCTTAAGTTTCAAAATATTGTCAGAATTCTGCCAGTTTTATAGAAAAGGCAATGAGGTTGAATTCAGTTGTAAGAATCATTCTGATGCAGACAGAAACCCTTGGTCACAACTTGGTGGCAGGCTGCTATATGGCTTTGGACTTCTTGCTTTTTTTGCTATGAAGGCATGCTTTTGAGCTGGAGACACATTTGTTCTGCTCATCTTCAACACAGGTATGGGTGGGAAACCACTGCAGAGAAAACTGCCTTTTGGGCTTCCCTCCACTCCTCTAAGTAGAAATGCAGATCAAACAGAATGAAGAGAAGGTATCTTTTGACTATGCTTAGCAAATGTTGGTTTAGAGAGAGCCTCAGCCAAGTCTCAGGCTGTCAGTGTGCTTTTCAATGGCATTACACCGGTAGTTATGATACAACAGACAGAACTTGGTTCATTATGAATTTAAGACAATCATGCTGCATCTGTGATGTGTGAGACTTATATCAAGAAATATAAGAATGAGGTAATTTTTTTTCCACATGCAACTATGGAGAAATGCTTTGATATTAGAGAATTGCTTTATAAATGAAATTATAAGAAGCATTTAAATGTCAAGCATCCTTGTTCATTCAACAAAATATTTATAAGTACAATGTTATAGCATCTATGCATCTCTGGCAGAGACTGGACTTAGTGTTTAACAGGGAAAAGGACTAAAACAGTGAGAAAAGGATGTTTTCAATAAATTACTTTGAATTTCTCTTACATGTCCTTTTAAAGGTATGTGAATTGCTACAGCAATTTGCTAGGTATTAAAGGGAACAAATGAACAGGACTGTCTTTAGCAAGACAAAGAAACAAATGTTTTAAGATTTTCAGATTGCTTCAACAATAGCTTGATGAAGATGGACATTATAACAAATGAAATATTTAACTAGAGTGACCCTTACTGAAGTGATGTCAAGGGTAATAAGTAATACAATTGTCACATTGTATGTAATCACTCCTTTGTAAACTACTGAAGCACAATTATTTTAAGTAAATTGAAATGTCTAATAGGGACAATGCTGTTTTTCTTTAGTTGAAAATAATATATCAAATCCTTATTTAATCTTTTAAATGTTGCAGACTTTTAACATCAAAACTCTTTGTTTTATTCCTTCTAGCTAATATCTTTGTTCAGAGATTTTCTTATGGGACAAGTATTTACCAGTTTGAGCTCAAATGACAAAGAGTAGTTATCCAGTTAAGTTGATTTTCCTATTGAAAAGATTAAAGAGGTTTCATTTTTTGAATGGCACTCTTGAGACTCGACTGAAGTGTTTGTCATTTGGAGTAGTTGCAAAATTGTTATAAGAAATGTAATTGAAGAAAGAGCTTCTAAATTACCCAAACATTGGGGAAACAGTTTTGGGTCCTGAGTCATTGCTGTTCATGCAGACTGCAAGTACGGCGCCCCTTTTTTTGAGTGTCACTATGGTCTTCTGCATGGCTCATGGTTCTCCTTCCATTTCCAGGGATGTGTCAGGACAAAGGTCAGGCAGATGCCACGTGAGTCTTCAGTGCAATCAGAGCTTGCTGTGAGAGTCACTGAGATGATGCTAGTGTTATTCCCTCCTCTCCCTGCCTCCCCATTTCTTTTCTTCAAGAGCTGCGCTGTTTATCTATAGGCTCATTGGGACAGGGGTTTGCAGGAGCTAAGCATAAACACCTCTTCTGTCAGAAAGCTGGGGCTTTCCTTTATGTGTCTGTGCTCCCAACACTTTTGTCTTTGGTGAAACCTCAGGTAAGGGGCTAGATTATTGTGTTTCTGCCTTTGGAAGGTTTTTCTCCTTTTTTTGTCAAACATACACAGAAATGTTGGAGGAAATGCCACGTGATATCAGGGCTACTGGTGCTTCTAGCTCATTGCCGGGGCATAACACAGAACTGGTGCAGATGCATCAAGGAAGATGCCCAATTACTGCTCCATTTTCCCCTTTGGTGGTCAGCATGGAGTCCTCTTGTACACTCAGTCTAATTTTTAGAATATTGTTCTTTTATTCTAAAGCTTTGCTTGCTGATACTTTGATGCCTTTTTGAATCAAATTATTCAGAAGTGTTTAGCAAATATTCAAGAGGGAAACTCGTAGCCATTGTTTTCATACCAGAGGAAGTGGCTAGCAGCCACTCCTGTCACCAGCCCTGCAAGTCAGGCACCGATTGATGGTTTGGGATTGGTCCAGTGCCCAGTCTAAATGACTGTAAAATTAACTGAGTGCTCTTCCCATAAATTTCCTGAATTATATCCACAGTGAGTTGGAAAACAGCATTACCTCCCAGATGAACTTACCATGAACCAACTCAGCATACTGCCCTGCTCCCTTTGGCAGCAGGAATCAGAACTTTGACCTTTGACTAGAAAAGAAAGAAACATCACTGCTTGAGTTTGGAAAAAAAATCTTAGCAACAGCCTCTATAGCATTAGATTGCCTCTTTTGTCAGAGGCCCCATCACCAGTAAAGAGGGGTAGTAACAGTGCATGGAGCAAGCTCTGTTACCGCAGTAGAGTACCTTGATGATATTCTGGGGACTCCATCTGAAGGAAGGGCAGTAGCTGTAACAGAAGAGATTTCCCTTTAAGAATCATGGGGGATGTATGGACCAGCAGCTATCCCTGAACCTTTGCCCTTGTCTTGTTCATACTTAACAGGACCTTTGTGATTCCTGTTTTCAAGTTGGCAGGAAACATGCACTGAAAACACCGTGCATCAGTTGGAAAATCTCTCCCCTGATGAGTGCTGAGTTGTTAACTTCTGAGCTTCCAGTATCAGAACTGAAGTTGCTGCTGAATGACCAAACTCAGTGTGTCCTCTTTAGCTGCATATAGCTACTGCCCTTGAAAGCTCATGCAGAAGAGTCTAATGGTTTTTAGTTGACACTGACTATGAAGGCCAGTGCCTGACCTTGATGAGCATTACATACTCAGATCCTCTGGTATCTTGATGAGACCCTGAGTTAGCAGGGCTCTGCCTGCCCAAGCCTTGCGATTTACTAAGTAGTCAGTGTAATCCAAACACCTGAAGCTTGTTCCTTGAAAACATTTATGAACCTGAGTTGAATAACTAAAAACCATTCATATTCTCATCAAACAGAGAATTGAGCTACAAGGATCAAAATTGTCAGTAGCATCATTTGATTGAAGGGCACTATATGCTGCAAGGTTCTGAGTTTTCCCAAAGAAGCTGAAAACATGTCAGATGTTAGTCTGGATCTTTACTTGTCCAGTTGGAAGTCTTAGACCTATGTTACCAAAGCTTTTGCAAGCTTTTCTTACAAGCATATTAAACCCTAGTGCTGCCATATTTTATATGGCAACAATTATGTCTTTGCCCCTGATGTTCTGGATAATATTTAGCTTTGTTATTATTATGTGCTACTGTTCTTCAGGGAGCACTAGTTTGCATTTAATTATGGATCACTTGCAAATAACCTTTATGGCTCTGATTCAAGCAAACATTTCTAGCAGGTGTGTAATTTTAAAGCAAGCAAATGAGTCCATTTAAGTCACTGTAGCTCAGATCCTCAGTAATATTTAGTGCCTAGCATTCACAGATTTCTTGAACCTTAGGTCTGAAAAATGCCTGCATGCAGGTTGGAACTGTGCATACTATTCCTTCAAAAATGTGCATCCGTGATCTAATTAGTAGGTGTGACACTGAGGCCCAAAATTGCCAAGCATGTTATATCTTAAGTCAACTCCTTAAATGAGACTGGAGCTGCACCTGCCTACCTGGTAACATAATATAGGACTCTAGGACTTTGAGATGTTTTGATAGGAACAACTACACTTTTTGTCATTATATTTGGATCTCCTATCCTGCATACTTTACTTCTCTTGGCTTGATAAAAGTTATGATAAGAAGCATGTTGTGGAGCAGAGTATGACAGGAACATTCAGAATATTGTATCATTTAATTGGCTGGTTGGAAATGTATAATAAAATAGAGGGTGTTTGAGTTATTAGTTAGCTGCCTATGTAATTACTTCTGTTTAATATTTAATTGTGTTGATCTTTCTGTCTTGTCTTTGTTCCACATAGAAAATAGATCTCTCTTTTTGTCTGTTCACAGTCATTGGGCTACTGGGTAGAGGGCTTTGTAGCTAATCTTTCTGATTGTTCAAATGTCACCATAAAATATTTAGCATCTTGATAACTCTAAAGCTATCACAACAGATTGGATGGTAACAATTAAAATTATGCTAACATCACTAAAACAGATATAACGGAGTGATGCTTGTTAAGCACTTAATGATCCCTTTCTCCAAGGAATTCCATTTCAATTTCTTTATGCTGCCTGATTGCCTCACTGCATCCTGCAGGTTTTGTGCACTACCACTCCGTGTAATACATATTCAAACCTTTCTCTGCAGCTCTCATCATGCCAATCAAGGATGCAAATGGCGGTCTGTATGACTGTGTGATCAGAATTTCTTGCTTGTTTGCAAGCCCGTAAATAATGGAATGAATAAGAATCTGATCTGTAACAGTATAAAAGTAATCAGACCTAGTATCTGGCTTCTAATAAACATCAGTATGGCCCTGATCCAACTGCTACTGTAATCAATGTGAGGGTTTTATTGACTTTAATGGGAGTAGAATTAGCTTTGTCTGAGGTTTGAAAATTCAGCTACAGATATTGGGGCTGATCCTTAGCTGGTGTAACATGGCTTTGTACTCCTGGCAGTCAGACAGCCATTCTGATTTATTCTTCTGGGGAGGTGGCAAGCACTACCACATCCTGAACTCCTGCTCTAGTCCTGCATGCTCTTTGGCAGTGCTTTCTGTTTAGGGGGGGAGCTCTGGGTTTTGCTTCATTCAGCTATTCACTTAGGAGCTTCAATTGCTCTGTGAACAGTGTTTAAAATGTATAATTATCATTGGAAAAATGTTTCACTTGAAAGATATTCTAATAATCATTAGTTTGCACTTTGGTAGTTTGACATTTTCATAGTTTATAAAAGAACGATATCTTTTATTTTGGCTTCAAGGAACAAATGAGACTAATTAACAAGAATAAAAACAAACTAAGTTTATAGAAAACACATTTCTTACAAATTTTAAGACCTTTGCCTGAAAACACCAATATGAAATGTTATAAAGGTTTGATGAAGTGTCCCTGCTTTGGGGTTTTCTCAGGATGAATGGGTAGAGAAGACAGTAACTGTATGTGGATGGAAGGCTTTTTGAGTATAATTTGGGGGATTTTTTATATTATGAACCACTCTTAAAGCTGGGATATACAGGTATTTCCTGTTTCTTTAGTACCACAATGAATATAAAGACCCTGTAAATTTCTTTGAACTGAGACTTATTCTGGATCCTCTGCTTTGAAAGGATATAGAAAGTATATCCTTTAGGAAGTCTTCTGGCCAGCTGAGCTCTCCAAGGGCAGGCTTTGAAAGCATGCTAGATTGATGTTCTGGAGCCAGCTCCAAGAATGTGTGGCAGTGTCACAGCAACTGTACCTACCCTGAAAATCAGGGAGGCAAATGTGTACCTATGCCTGGGTTGTATGTTTGTTTATAGGTTTACTCCACAGCAGTGGAAATCAGTATAGTGCTTTTTCATTCAAAATGGTCATGCTGATTTATGCTAGCTGAAAATCTGGGACTCCAGCTTGTTATGTACACACAGATATGACATTTTTCTTTTAAATTAAACTGGTATTTCCAACAAAGACAGTGGAAGTAGGTTGGAGACAGTTATTTCAGTGGGAAATCTCCCCTGCATTTGGGGAAGTACTTGGCTGAGCTGGGAAGCAGGATACAATGACCTTGTCATCTCTCAGCAGGCTGGGTAGCGGCAGTGCCTTGGCTTGGCTCTCAGCACCTGGGTCCTTTGCTCAGCCTAGGGTAGGAGTCAGCTGGGTAAGGACCTGGACAGGTGAATGTCCGGTACATAGAGATATCTGTCGTGGCATGCTCTGGATCCCATACACCTCCTGTGCATCCTGTTATTTTTTTTTCCTGCTACCAACTGATCTGTTCGTCTCTATTTGGGACAGAGCAGTTGATGAGGTTAGAGTGCACTTACGGGCCATACTGTGCTCTTGGCAGTCCTGGTACAGACTTGTTTAGATGTGATGCTTCAGATCTTTAAGATTCATGTGAGAAATCCTCCTTCAACCTGGCCATTGTATGTTGCTATAAATAAGTTATCTGTTGCTCCAGTTTTCAACGTGAAAGCTTGTTTGTATGGCACTACCGTTATGTTTCTGCTTTCCAGACATAAGCTGGGAAATGAGAGGCTCTTTTGGGCTTTACAGGAGACTTCTATATATCTTTTATTCTGTATGATCCTGTCTTTGGAGATGAGTTCCGTAAGGTTGATGCTAATAACCTCCTCATAAAGATGGTGTCTGCCACCCTCACTTAGTTGTTTCCTAGGTTCTGTCGTATTTTATTTATAGTAAATTAAAGCAAGAAGGTAAAGTCTGTTTTGTTTGTTTCTTTTAGTTTAGTTGTGTTTTTCTACTTTCCTATGTTTTGTATTCATAGGCTTTAAAACCTGCCCTCCATCCCCTTTCTATGTTTGTTCAATATCTAACCATGCCGCAACAAACATGGAAGCGCACTGACTCATCTTTCTGCAATGGCAGGCTCATCTTGAGCATTTGACTGCAAAATATTCCGCAGCCTTTGTTTGTAGGTGAAAATTGTCACAGCTTTTTATTCATTCATTTATTTATTTATTTATTTATTTTTATTACTTTGGAATTGCCCCTTTTCTCTTATTTCTAAATATTTTAGTTCGTGTTGATATTGGATGAATCTAAGAAATATTGCCAAACTCAGTCAAAAGAGAGAGGAGGAGTGAAGAAGCCTAGTGAACAGTCATCAAAGAGAAGAGTACAGCCAGACAGACCTGCAGAGGAAGTAAGGTGATAGAGGTACATTGCTTTATTTCAACTAAACATCTGTGTATTCTCACCCTTACACGCTCTGTTACTGTGCAAGGGACTAGAAGGATTTCTTCAATGATGCTCTTTACCTTTGTTCTTTAGGATTTGAACCGATAAATTCTTTGAAAGCAATTTTAACATTTCACATAGAAATTTCATACAGCCTTCTCAATTTTAGCGAAGAGAATTTGCTTTGCAATGTCAGCTTTAAACTCCTAAATTGTGTAAAGCCTCTAGAACCATCTATTGTTAACACATGTAGAGCTTCCACCTGCTTATTTCCTCATATTCCACATTAGATTTTTACCAGCCAGATACTGTGTTAGCTCCTTTCTGTTTCCTGGGGAAGAGCTGATTCTCCTTCCCATCAGCTCCCAGTGTCTGTAGGTCTTTAATCTCCTCCTGGATCTCTGCTTAGTTCCTCTCCATGACCTAGTCATTTTGCTCTTATTCTGTCACTGTTAAAGTTCAGGCCACAAAGACTTTGCTCTTGTTGTCTTCATGTGCAATTAGTACAGACTGCATGGTAGATGTAAATCCTACTGCTGCTAAGGGCATTTGGAGCCTGGCCATTGAGTTCAGTGGGGTTAGCATTTGGACGCATTAGAGTCTTTCAGTGCAGCATAGCTTGCAAGTAATTTAGAATATGAGATTGAATCATATTGATAATTATTATTAACAAACATGTCATAATTAAGCCCTCAGGAGCCTTTAAGGAGCTGTTTTTACTCAACTATTCCTGGTGTGTTGAGATTAAACTTCCTGTCAAGCTGGACATGTGTATGCTTCGAGGCATGAGCTGACCTCTTCAGTAGTGGTAATTAGAAAAAAAACTTCAAATTTATACTAGTAGTTTTTTCATGGTAAGCACATATGCACAATCTACACAGAGAAGAAAAAATAGCCTTCTCAAATACAACTACATTCCCAGCTGTCTTCACAATACTCTGCAGTGTCTGTAAGAGCCATAAAATAACTGCAAGCTTATAAATTTACTTTTTTTTTTTTTTTTTTTCCCAGTTATTAGATGTGCTTTACTCATTCCAGCCTGTTGCTGTGGAGATAGGTACAATATAAGAACCTTGGCAGTATGACAGGCAATTAAAATACCAAGATGTTTAGCCATGTATGAGTATTTTCACACAGTGAAACCTCTAAGCTTCGCCTGCTTCTGACATTGTTAGTTATTGAATCAATTGCATGAGATGAGGTTGACAGGTGTAATTATATATTTCTGTGGTGATTATGTATGGCCTGTCATAGAGACCAAAACGCTTGTAACTTTGCACTCACTTAATAGTCATTTATTGAATGAAATATTGAAGTTGGCATGCCGTTTACAAGGGAAGGAAATGTAAAACAAAACAGAAGTCCATTTTGAAATATAATTGATTCATTAAAACATTGACCATTTCTTGCTTTCAGTATACTGAAATATTTCTTTTCCTGTTTCCTATAGATCTACCAGTTAGTTAAGCATACACTTGCACCTGACTTTAACAAAAGAATAGAACTCATGCAGCAATTTAATGGGAATGTGGGTTGGGTCTGTAGCTGCCATATACTGGGAGAAGCTATGGAACTCCATGGAACCAGCTGAAAATGGGTATATTTTTAAAAATCTGGTTTGCTTGTTAAAAGGATCTTTTAAATCTTCTAAAATAAACTTCTCCATATACATATTTCTGTACAGTCTTAGTTTTCTTTGTAATAATTGTTCTTTAATGTGCTTAAAATTATACACGTGTTATTAGAATACATTGAGGTGAGACAGGAGCTGTTGCTGATACTCCTTATTCACTACCTAGATATAAATTTCTGTATGTTGTGACATAATCTATAGTAAAAATATTACTGTATTATTTCCTATATAGTTCTTTATTCTGGCCTTTTATGCCACCCTGATGATATGAATGAAAAGTCTATTCCTTGAAGCGAGAGAAGGCAAAAAGAGAAAAGAAAGTAAATATTGATCTCAACTTATTGAGAGATCTTCTCATCTGGCTGAAGTCAAGTAACCAATCTGACTCATTTTCCTTAGTTATCTCTCTGCAGAACAGCTGTTACTTTATTCATAGCAGTTTTTGTATTTGAAATATGTTTGTTTGTTTGTTTTTAGTATAAAAGAATACTGTTTGCATGTTTGCCACTCATGTGCAACCTGGCGGCAACCAGGACTTTATGGTTTGACTTGATTATCTCGAAGGTTTTTTTCAACCTAAATGACTCCATGATTGTGTTGTTCCTAATTCCTAGAACTGTCAGCTAGAACTGCTGCATCTTCAGAGCGTTGATGGGTGGTTTCAGAGAAGAGGAAAGATTTGGTTTTGGTGTAGGAAAACCTTCACTGTGATGAATCCCATCCGTAGATGTATCTTATCTAAGAGGGCTGGATGTTGTGGGTGAATGACTATTGTCCAACATACTCTAAGAGTAGTGTGTGACCTATGTAGTCATTGGTTCAAAGCCTTTTCATAGGAAAAAATGCAAGGCCTTGTTATTGTTAATTTTTGAGTGATAGTTTTACCATTCATGTAATTAAAGTTAAGTAACACTTCTTTTGAAAGTATGTAGAGAAAAATTCCTACTTTATATATCATTGAAAGATCTATTAATTGGTTAAGGTATTGCAGATCTCTACAAGACTTGTGTTAAGAAGCCTTTGCTTAGGGTACTAATGAAGTTGGGATGGTTATGGCAATGGGATTTTATCAGCACTTTGGAACTGGAAACTGACTGCAATGGTTGTGCTGAGTCAGAGTACAGCTGCAGTGCCTTAATTTCTAGCCCATGTGCACTTGCAAATCTTAGAATCTTTTTTCTCTCCCCCCAGTTTCACAAGGCAGCACTCATCACAAACGAGCCCCTCTCATCTATACAGCAGAGGATTGCTGTGCTGCTCTTTCTTTTCAGATCTTGTCCTCTTGATAGAAGTTCTTCTAAACAATGGGAGGAAATGGGATTACTGGGAGGAGTTCTCATGTTTTGCAAATTGCAAGTTGTCTGTGTGTTTCTTCTCATTGCCTTATCATCCTGGCCACTCTGGTAGCTCTATTTCTGTTGTTGCTTTTTTTTTTTTTTTTTTTTTTTTTTTTTTTTTTTTTTTTTTTCCAGGGGCTTATTGCCCCTGAAGCTGATGTTTCAACTTCCTCTGTTGTTTCAACACTGCAGTGCCCAGGTGTTCCAGAATCTTTGTCTTGAGTTAACCAGTGTTACAAATGGATGAGCAAATGAATATTTTGGATCAGTATAAAGACAACCACATAGCTGACTTCTTGAACAGCAGTTGCAGGAGGCTTACAATGCCAGGAAACAATTGCAGTGAGCTTTCCTTTGCATGGTGACTCCCCCCATACACACACTTTTGCCCTACTCTGCCTCATCTAAACTCTCTGAAATTTTAATCCTGTGATTTCTATTTTCAAATTACATTCTGAGAATTTAACATATAATTGGCTACGCTTATCCCTGAATAAATTCAGTGAACTTAAAATAGGGCTGAATGTAGTCTGATATGTCATGCTTCTCATGAATTTCCCTAACAAAAGTACTCTGCAGATCTGGGAAAAGAGATTCCATCATGATTAGTCTAGCTTTGTCTTTTTCTCACAGGATTTGCTTGCAAGATCCACTACAATTTCCCTATCTGACACTGAGCTACTATATGAGTCCTTCATGCATTGTTTCAAAAGATCTGTGCTCTGTACACAGGAATTACAGACATGAGGCAGTTTTCTTTAAAAATCAAGAACTGCATTGATTTTTGCATCTTAGTGATAAGCATAACATTATCAGTTAAAGAAAGGGGTGGAATTCAGTAAACATTTACTAAAGGCATTGTGTTGAGAAGTGGTAATGCAACAGATGCTGTTTGGAATTACAAGTGTGTGCAAGCCCTTGACAGGGTGGAATTGCTCATCTTTTGGACAGAGATGAGTGCAGTTCAAGTGGAAGCTAAGGGGCTGATAAATACCAATGCCATAAGGCAGATCTGAAAATATGTAATAGAGAAGAACTAAAGTCGTCTGGGGGAGAAGGAAGGGTGCATTTGACAGAGTTTTCTAAATCTACCTATTGCTCTTCCTGCTTGTTTCACTTACTCCAGCAATTCGCTTCCTTGTTGTTATGGCAAACCACTTCCCATGAGTAGCATAGGTCCCTCTTCCCAGAGGAACTGCACACCTTGTTTCCAAAGAGGGGACGATGCGTTTTCCCTCATCTGCAGCTTGAAGAACCCTGTGCATAGACCTAAAACCAATCAAGATCTAAGTGAAGGACAGGAAATAGAGCAAAAACTTTCACAGGCCAGTCAGGACTGCACGTCCAATTATTGTCACCGCAAATGGTCAGCTCAGAAGCAGCAGTGAAATGTAACTGGGGTAGGATATAAGCAAAAGGGAAAATTTGCTTTTCCCATTTACATTTACTCTTTGTTTTGGTATATTTATTTCTAATTTAAGCAATTCCTTGTGTTTTGTTCCAGTCTTGACCACATGGCTCCTGCAGCTCCCATAATTCTCATTGCTGATGTTCTAACATCAGCATAGCCATAAACTGAATCTTTTTTTCTTTTTTCAATGTACCTTTTAAAATTGGTTTAAAGGATAAATTTTGAATGCTATTGCTTATTTCCACCCTCAACTTGACAACAGAAAGTAAGTTTGCTTATTTAATATTTACTTTGATTTGGTAATTATTCATTGCTCTTAATTATTTTTTACCATTTCCACATGAGTGATCAGGAAATGAACTGCTGTCTCACACTTTCAGCAAGTTAAAAAGAGCCTAACTATGGTATTTCCTTATTGACTTTTTACTTGCCCCTGTGCAGAATGTTTTAAGATGTTGCTCCTCTTGAGTCTTCCACCTCACAGCTTGAGTAATGCCACAGCTTTTAAAAATGTTTCCCTTCTGACTTGCTGAGGTGATGAAGACAAGTAAAGTCATTCAGCATAAAAGGTATACATGAACAAAACATGAATTGAAGGTGCAGGTCAAGTTACAATCTAAGCAAGAAAAATATTAGAACCAGTTTTGGGGACTGAGAAGACTAGTAGTGTGGTACGGATTTGCAATGAGAAATAATGCCATTCTGGGATCCTGTGTGAATTTTTTTGCTTATAGTAAATCCTCTTTGGAAAATAAAAAGAAATGCCTTTCTCTGCCCATTTTTGCTGATGTTTCTCTTTCATCTTTTCACTCCTTTTCAATTCAGTAATGATTGTAAATCACTCCTTGCCACAGAAAATATTGTTTTCAACAAGCAGTGATTTAATTCTTGTAATCTTATTTATTAAGTTTATTCAATAAGTGCCCAACCTATGCTCTAAATGTCATTTGAAAATATGCTAATAAACAGACCTTGATTGCTTTTTGATTGAATTGCAGATAAGTCACTGATGATACAAATATCATCAAGTTAATCAGCCCAATGGAGGTGCTTCCAGTGCTGGCACAAAGCTTCAGAGCTTTTTTTTTTTTCTTTTCTTTCTTTTTTTTTTTTCCCCCATATGAAGGAGAAGACCAAGATTAGCAGATGGTGGCCTTCTCTGCACTCTAGCAAACTTAGGATTTCCAGGCTTTAACACAGTGGTTGGTTTCACTGCAGTTATTTGGCTGATATTATGAGTGTGGTGTCTTTAAGGATCGGGATTTGGGCACTGCAAAGCTGAATTAGTCTTCTTGTAACCAGTGATGACTAATTTTACAGCATCTCTGCTTGTACCTTATTTTTGATGGGTTTGAAGAGATTACTAAAGAACTGAATGCAACTATGATACTCCTGACAGGGCTAGGAAAATGTCTGAGGTAGGAACATTCTGCGAGACCTTTTGCATAGCCAGCTGTAGAGCAACACAGCAAGAGGGAGGATGCAGGAATTCCTGTGCATTATACCACATGTTTTAAAAGGCTCCTGGGCCTTCTGCAAGGCTCAGGGCAGTATTTTCTATTTGGATGACACAATAGCTACAGACTTCTTCAGAAAGTGACATCTTCTGACCCACACTGGAGGTCAAAGCGAATGTAACACAGGCAGACCACATTCCACAAAGGTGATAATTGCCAGTTTTCTCTGCATGGGGTACGCTAATAGGAAAACAACTGCAGTGTTGTGTGGCTTTCGAAATCTTACAGTTCTTGAAAGATTACATCAGCTCTAAGGGAGGAGAAATAAAGTACCTTGCAAGTGTTGCTGCAGGCATATTGTCTCCTAATAGCCAAACCCAGATGATTTCTCACGTTTATTGTATTCTTTAAATCACTTTATTAATGGATGATGTTGCTTATAAAAAATCTGTTTCTAATCATCTTGGCTTAGTCTAATCAAGAACTCTAAATAATTTAAAATCAAAGGCAGTCCTTATTTAACTGGTAAACAGCAGAGGAATGAACTCTTGACATCACCCTGTTACATCCTAAGTTTAAGGGAAAAGGCAGCTTACAAGCTGGTGGGCTTGTGTCTGAGATGTGAGCAGGCTGGTGCTGTAGCCGTGTTCCACTGATAATACCCATTAATCCATCTTTTGAACTGAGACTTTTCTGGTGATGCATCAAGCCCTGTGAAATCCTGTAGGTGACATAGTATCATCCTTGCAATTTGTGCTCTTCAGCAAAGATGACCCTCAGGTAAGCCCAAACTTTTTTTAGTTTTAAGGTGGAAGTTTTAGTTGCCTCTTTGGCTTGCTGAAAGCTGGAAGTGCTGCCTTCCTTCTTCTGAATTAAGGGCTGGTGACTTCAACTTCAGATAGTTTGGATGTGATAGCAAAAGGCTTATATATTCTTACAGATGCCTAGTCCTGCTGTTGAGCTGGGGTGTAATTGGACTAGTTTTTCAGTGGTTCAGATGTCAGCTGGGTGTGGACTGAAGTTCACTGCTATGATTTAGTTCAAAGGTTCTCAGAGCTGGGTTTCTCGGCCTTGTTTATGTATTGAAGTCAGTGCAGTGATTTTTTAGTGTGCTGTTCCTGCTGCATTCACAGCTGATTCAAGCAGCAGGGAGAACTGTTGGGAGATGGAGCGTCGATTCTGTGTACCCCATGTGGCAAATCTGGAAGGATTTTTTCTAGTGATTGGGAATAGTATTTGTCAAGGTCGGTGTAATATTTAATGTTGGTCTCAGCTTTTTCTTAGTTGAAAATTAGGAACTTTGAACCCTTTCTATACTGTGTTTTTTTTTTTGTTTGTTTGTTTGTTTGACTTGACTTGAAAATATTACTGTGGATGAGCTGAACAGCCACTTCTTCCCTTTTTTCTCCTAAAGCAAATAGTATGTCTTAACACACTGTTATGTGTGATAGATGTTAGATCTACATTAGAATTTTCAGATTGAAACTGGCACGATTCTAATCTACTGCTGTGCTGCTCCTGGGGTATCTTCTGCAGATGTAATGGGGGGAGGTATGGAGACTCCTCCTGCTTGAGGAAAGCAATGAATGGCAGCAAAGGTGCTCATGATCTGCCAGCAGACTCCGAAAGGTAACAGTTTGTCAGTTCTTGTTTAGTAGTAGTCTTTCCAGCTGTCATGATTGCGAAGTATTATTTTTTAAGGCAGAAAGAAATGTCCGAGAGACAGAGAAAATACTAGACTATATACATGTGTATATAAACAAAACAAACAAACAAAAACAGAACACAACACACTTAGTTCTGTTTTATATCTGTCAATTTAAAAATGTACTCACTACTTTTAAATTCTTTTGCAACTGAAATCAAGATGCCAGGCCAAGTATAATCCAAGAGGCACCCAGTTCTGGTGCTCCTCCTGGTGGTTACACCCTTCACCTCTTCAATTAAGCTTGGAACAATATGCCATTACTTCTCCCAGGATAATATATTTTTTTTCAGACCGATTTGTAATCACTTCAATTTGCAAACAAATGTCTAAAACTTCAGAGACTTATATAAAAGTTGTGTAAATAGAAATTAAATACTTTTCACAATATTGTTTTTAAGTACTATACAAGAAATGCTGCCAAAATCCAAAGGCGGGATTTAATTTTTAACATTTTTTTTCCTCTTTTAAAAATACTTTTACAGAATGGCTGAAATAATACTGATGAGTGGAGATAATCTGTATATATCACATATGGCTTAATGTACTTATAGGTTCATTTTGGAGAAGTAATAGCTAAATAAGCTTTGTGTAAAACACATTTGGGATTAGCCACCTGTAATGAAACTGCCTTTTGTCCCTCTCAGTGGGGTGACTGATAGCAGGCATCCTGGGATCAGGACAGAAATGATGCTTCTCAGAAATGATAGCTGATGTCCTCACCATCCCTTGGGTTAACCCAGCGGTTTGGGCTGCAATCCAGCCGCATGACTGGGTAATGTTGCTTTATCCTAAATCTTGACTCACCCAAAATGGGCTTGGTGACATGAGCAGAGTAATCAGCAAGGTATGAACTGTGTTGTCCAGTAGTTTGTATGCTGTCCTTGCTGCAGTTGGAGCAGCAGAAGCTGCAGTATGTGAGGTACTGAAATACAGCACTATCTACGTGTGATCAGCAGCTGCAGCAGCTTTGGTACCAAGTTTAGATGAAAAACAGATTCCACTGCACTGATCTGCTACTAGAAATATGAATCGTATCTTTTTCTACCAGTGGCTTTTTGTACTCTTTATGGATCTTCATAATATTATCTTGTTTCACAAAGACCTTGAGATTGTATAAAATGAATGCTTTATGGAATTTGTGGTACAGCTCTTAGGAAATAAAAAGCATACTTATAAAGTCTCCTTTTGCACATGCAAAGTACGTGCCTAGATACAGATGGATGAGCACGTAACATTTGCATGTGTTTTGAACATGCACATGGAACCTGATTAAAGATTAATTATCTGCCTTGAGCATGGTGCAGGGGTATATTTACACTGCATGTTGTGGTGCAGTTCTGTAACTGCAGTTACACTGCAGTTGTCTGGAGTTCCCTCTGGTCTGTTCATTGCTCTGGAAAAGAGTCTATACTAATTTAAATCCTACCAATATTTTTGTAGGGACTAAGTTCTGCACATCCTCTGCTTCTTTCTGCCTGTTTCTGGTCTCTGGATGAAGACGGTGGTGTTCTTTTGCCTTTCTGCTGTGATGTGGGCAGATGACACAATTTCTCAGATCAGGTTTACACATAACCATTCTCTAAGTGGTCTGGTGGCTTCCACACTGAAAAGTTCTGGTGCTACCTAGACCAGCTAGTTGGCTTTATGCACTCCCATTGGATCTAGTGGTCCTGTACACTGTCTGTCCATTACATATGTGTCTCTGACTGTGCTGTGATGTCTCTCTTTATTCTGCATTGATTAGTTGTGATAACCTTAGAGTTTTTTCTAATTGTTTTGTAATCAAACAAGTGTAGGAAATCTTCAGGAGTAACTAGAGTTCATCAAGACTCTTTATAGCTCCCTGAAAGCAGAGGTAAAAAAAAAAAAATCTTTTAATTTTATATTTATTTTACTTATATTTATTTATTGTAATTATTTATATTTATTATCCATATACAACTGACTTAAGGTATCTCATTTTTAAGATTCAGCATTTTCTTTGGTTTCTTTCTGTTGTAAAAAGAGAAGTAATTTTAAATACCTTCTGAGCCAAAGGTCTTATTTGACTTTGTGACCTGGGTGCAATTTAAAGTGAATTATGATACTCTGCGGCTCCTTAGTTTTTGGCGCGTAGTCTTTAGATGCTTTCACTCCTGCACCTGTCATCCATTAGGAGACCTCCTTCTGTGATCTTTCATCATTCAGGATATATGATGATTTTCTTAAACACTTCAGCTAATTGGGAGTGACTCTTGCTTTAGAATATATGGCAGTATTTGTAAATACCAGACTCTGGGTGAACTTTAAATAAATGCATGCAATTTGACTGGAATTGTTGATAAATGTAAAGCTGCTATATATGTAAATGATTAACGTAAGGGCCCTGCTACACACAGGATAGAATAAGCGCACTGTGTTCCTCAAATAAGCTTGCTGGTAACATACGCTGTTGATTGCTCTTTGTTACAAGAGTGAGATTTCTTGGTGTTAGTCTTTGCCATTCAACATACTGCCTGTATTTACAGAGTGCACTGGTTAAAGTATTTTACAGTTTGATAGGAAGAGTACCATTTTAATTTAATGCAAACAAACCCCTCCTAACATAAGACCACAATTGCTGTCTGTACTGCTTTAAATAAAGAGATGGAAGTGGGTTTGTCTCCTTTAAAATCAATGGAGATATGAGAATACATGAATCCTAGAGATACTTTTTTGAGTGGAGATTTTCTGCACATGCCTTCTTGTCAGAATCCAAAATAAGAACTTGTTGTTTGCATACTTTCTAATAATCTATTTTGAATTTCCATATTCACATCACAAGAAAGCTATTTCAGAACTATGAGTTCTGACCCATTTTTGGGAACACAAAAATTAAAAGAAAGGCATAGTTTTGGTTAGGGTACTGATATTTCACACAACGTGAGCTCACTTATTGCCCAAAAAATGTGAAGTGGCCAAACATAACATCTGTTATATCTAGGTACGAAATCCTGAGTCAAGCACTGAGTTTCATTTTTAAATCCTATGTGGACTTAGGCCAGAGTTTAAATCTCTAATGGGCTGTGTTGCTTTGTGTGGGTATGACTTTTTTCAAATACCACAGGACACCAGCATAGCTAAGAATGCCACCATTCCCTGGTAGATTTTCTTGGAGATTTTTATTGTTAGCTGTAATGAATAAGATCGCGCGTGTGTGAAAATCTCTTTTAAGCTTTTTGAAGGTTCAGGCCAATCTAAAATTAGAATTATGAGGAAGACCACGTAACCACTAATGGTTATTTTGAAAGTATAAGTTCTATCCTCTAGACGCAAATGTAGCAAATTTTTGGAAGGTCATTTCTGACCCAGTAACTAATTTGGTCTAATTTCTGAAAGAACATTTGTGAACTCTTAAATCCATATATGATTTGACTGATGTACACACCAAACAATTGTGCATGCTAAAAAAAATCCAGAGTTGAATTTTCTTCCTCAGTGAAGTGCTGTTCCTCATTTATTTCAATTTTATATTTCTTTAGCTCCCACACACATGGGTTTTCCTATGAGAAATCATAAATACACACAGAAAATCTGGCTTTTTATAGGAACAGACATTAACTTGATTTTTAATAATACCAAAACATGTAAAAGGTTTGTTTTTTTTTTTGTTTTTTTTTTTTTTTGGATTGGATGAATTAATAAAAATTTCACAAATAACTAACACGTTACTGGCTCAGATGATGACTGAAACCACGGTGTAAGATACTTTTACTGAAGAAAATAGCTGATAGTACAAAAGAGTTTATTGAGGAAAAATGCTCAACAGGTTATTTGTTGAAAGGGAAGAGTATGGAATTAGGAGGTAAAGGTAGTAAAGTGAAAAAAGCCACTTAAAGCTCACAAAGTCCCAAAGGTAATTGCTGTGCTGTATCTGGTGGCCAGAAGGATTCTCTCTTCTGACTTGAGCTATTGTAAAGTACTGGAGGACAAACTTCTCCAGCAAAAAACATGGTGCTGCTACCAGCAAAGGAGTAAAACCATTTTTATGATGACAATAATGAAGTCCAAACTCATGAAAATTCTACTGCAGTAACAGAAGAAGACTTAAAGGCTCAAGTGATGGATAATGAGTAAATAATGAGTGATGGATAATGAAAAGTGTGGTGTTTTTTTTTTTTTTTCAGCAAATGATGTGTGTCTTATTAGAGTGTTGGTTTGGACAGTCCCTTGGCAGCATAGGTAGATATATTACTTGTGCCACAAATGAGATGATACTCAGTGGAAGATACCATCCCAGACAGAAATCCAGGACAAATCAGAATCCTGAAGTCTTGCTGGGACAATCCCGTCATTCCAAGCCTGCTCAGCAAAGCCTGGGTGTCCTGTGAATATAGCCTGGATAGCTTGAGGGTGCTTCCTGTTTACAAGGTAGTAACCTTGTTCTTGGCTAAATAAACACTTCGGCATTTCAGTTTATGTAGCCTGTGTTACAGTTGTTAACAAGAGGCACCCTTGAGCTATATAGTAGCTTTATACTGAGATTTCCCCTGATCAGGTCTTTTATTGTTGTTTACAGAGTTCCCCAGAGAGGTGGGATGACCTCATTGGTAAGGAGGATAGACCTGCTCTGCCTCAGACCCTTCAAGTAACTTGGGCCCAAATAGCTGAAAGCAGTTTGGTACTTAATTTAATTTTCACATCCTGAGTGCTCAGTAGACTTAAAACAAGGCGTAAAAATGAGACATAATCTTCCCCCTTTATTTGGACATTACTTCTCCAGCAAGATGGCTGACCAAGTGCTCTTCGTTCTGGAACATGCCAAATACTGTATGACGTAATAGGCATCTAGGTTTGGGACACAAGGGAAATGGCAAGCTTTGACTGGAAAATAATGAGCTTCCTTTAGAGGAAGGTTACATCATGCAGTTGTTCTCTGTCTAATCAAATCTTGTGTCTTTCTTTTCCTACTCTTCCCCATTCCCCCTGCTCTGCAACATCCTTTATTTATTTATTGAAAGCAATTGCTAATAGTTTAAAACAGGTTTTTAGCCAAAATTTTTAAGAGCTGCAAACAGACTTACTGGCAGGTTTTCAGATCTCTTATGGCAATCAAAAGCAGCTGATGCATATTTTGAAATCTTTTTGCAGACTGCCAGAACTTATGACTCAATTAATAAAACAAATGTGCCTATGAACTGCAGCATAACCCTTTTTACCTTAATAAAGTCCTAAATCTTCAGTGAATCTGTTTCAAGATTTCAGATCTACACACAGCTAATATTTGCACACATGTGCATGATAGTTTATTGCCTTGCCACAATGCTAATATACCCTTTGCTAAACTTATGACCCTTGCATGCACACGCCCCTTCCAGATGACTGGCAATTTGGAAAACCTCATCAGACACAAGGTTATGTTTCTGTGCCCTGTTACTCAATACAACTTCTGTCTGACTAATTGCCACTTAGGACAGGACAAGCTGCTCCTACTCCTTGCACAGTGACATGGAGGGGTTTTGCCATCTCTGGGCTGCCTCCTGCACAAGACCAGCTTCCTTTTCATTTGGCTGCCATGCAGAAGGGAGTGCACCATCCAACCTTCTGTCCTCTGCAGGCTGACAGAGTTACAGGGGACATCAGTCACTGTTTTAAGGTCAGTATGTTTTCTCCCCAGACTTGGAGACTTTTCTGAAGCAGAGTGACCACAACATTTTAAAGCACTGTGGGAATATTCCCACTTGCCAACTTCATGGTGTTGCTGAGTTTGGAGCCCCATCTCCAAGCAGTTGTTCTTTAAGTGGTGGAGAGACTGGTATCTAACCATGGAGCTGGGCTAATGCTGGCTTTGGTGTCTGTGCAGTGATGGCTGTCGCAAGATGTGCATTGCAGGTGTTCAAGAAAGGCTTTCTGGCTTTTTAAATAGGTACAGAAATGCTAATGATTGGAAAGAACCCTCTGAGATCTTGAGTCATTAGTGTAGTTTTGTTGTTTCCTAAAAGGAGATAAAAGATCAAGAGGAAGGCACAGCTCATGCAAGGGATCCTTTGCTCTTTAAAACTTCACTCTGGCTGTGAGTGTTCAGTAAGTAGAAGGCAAAGAACATTTCTGATGCTCTCTACTGCATCACCCAAGTGCTGAAGTCGTGTCAGTGCAGAGTGCCCAGGAAGAGAGGTCGGTGGAGCTGTTTCTTGCAGTCCAGGGAATTCTTCAGCAGTTGGGTGCGGAAGGTTGTACTTCCCCAGCTGCAGCTCAGCACTTCTCTCCTGCACCCATGGGGCAGAGCGGTTACAGCGGTTGCCCTAGACATACTGCTGCCAATCCTCAAGGTGACAGAGAGCATCTGAAGGGGAACGCTGATATGTTTGCTCTACAGCCTCTTTGTATGGAGGGTCTGGACAAACTTCTGGAAGACAACTTAATAACTGTGTAGTCAACATCAATGCAGACTGTTAGAATCTGAATTGTAGCATTTCCAGCCTCTTAAGGTCTTTAATAAAGGGAAGGATGTTGCTTCCCAGGAGAGCTGATCCACTGGAATAGAAAATTAAATGTAACAACAGTGCTCAGTGCTCTCTGTGCTTTCCTCTGTTTCTTTCTGTTCTTGGTAAAAGCTTTCCTTACAAATCTTCCACCCTAACTTTTATGCAACTTGAAATGGTTCAGCTTGCCAGGGACACTTAGACCCTTGACAATGTTGGCATAGACAGCTAATTCACTGGTATTAGTATATCGTTCTCTTTTAAACCTATTATCCTGGTGGAAACTACTTTTACAAATAGGATTCACTTCTGTAGTCAGATTATAAGAACATTTTAATGCTCTATCAGAGAAGAAAGGTAATTTACGGATTTAAGGAAGAACCTAAATGAGTTGTATTATTTTGACCGAGTTGTTTCACTGCTTTGATTTAAAACTCTTTCTTAGCTTCATTTTATGTGTCGATTGAGTAGTGAGTATAGCCTTCATGGGCATACTTTGGCCTGGCAAGGTTGCTTGGCTTTGGCTCAGAGCTAGTTGCCCAAGCTGGATTTAAAAAAATAAAAAATAAAAAAGAGAAAAAGAAAAAAAAAATCTCTTGCATCCTCCTGCCATTCTTTTGCTAGGTAAGAAGAGGCTGGGCAGTTTCCCAAGGGGACAGGATCTTTCTCCATTACATCCTTCTTGATGATGATATTGTTTCAAAGCACTTCCCTGATCTCTTCTGCTCCTGTCATTTCCTGTCTCACCTGCTTTTGCACCATGGGGCTGTGTTCATGCTCTGGTAAGTGACCTGATGGGAAAAAGAAAGTTTTCTTTCTCAGTTATTGCCCATTCCCCATGACCTCTTCTGGCCAAACCACAAGGGGTGTCCTCAAGAATTGCTCAGGTTGGGGTTGGGTAAGGACTGAGTGAGGATGGTGGTTGCTGGCTGAGGGGAGCACACATCCTCAGGACAGCCTCTGAAAGGGAATTTTCTGGGCTTTCCCAGATGTTTCATGGGAAAGGCATTGAAGGGCAGTTTCATTCCTCTTCCTCCTCAGTTCTTTCCTCCTCCAGTTTCCTGGAGGGGGGAAGAGACCTCATGTAGCTCCTTATGGGCCCACTTATAAGCTTTTAAAAGAAAATGTTGCATGGCTTAGCTTTCAGCCTGGGTTTTCTGGACTGTGATTTTACTTTATTTACAAGCTTACCTAAGCTTCTAAAAGTATAACTGGCTCTGGGAGAGAAATGGAGGCATCCAAGCCCACAAGTGATGCACGTGAGGATCCTGCAGGCTCTGTGGAGGTTTGTCTTTGACTGTGCAGGATTTTCTCAGGTGATGTTCAGGTCAGTTTCTCAGGATTCAGATTTAGTCCTAGACTGCAAAAACAAGTAGCAGTGAAGCCTCAGCATCCTGTAAGGCCAAGGGAACAGTTGGCCTGCTCAGAGTCTGTAAAGTCTTTGTTGCTTTCTGAACAAAGCGGGGGCAAAGTAGCATGTTGGAAGTTTCTAAAACATTTAAGTTCTACTCTGATTATTTTAATTTTACTGAAAGCATAGTCTGACTTGGAGGCAGGAGGCAAAACATGAAAGGCATACTCTTTTAGCTTGTATCATAGAAAAATGAGACACATAGATCATGCTGTGATTCAGATTAGACAGGACCTAATATGTGTTCACACCCCCCACCACACATGTTCCTTCCCCATCCTCTTCCTTAGTGTTTTTTGAATGAGATGACCAAATTCAGATCAATTTTACAAGACTCTTGAGGTTACAAATATATCAGATTTCAATATGGATTCATAACATAAGTGGTATTTTATAAAATTTGACATTTATTACTTTCTTTAAATTAGGGGGGAAAAAAAAAGTTGAGGCAGAGTTAATTTCTGTGTAACTTCTGAACAGAATGTGTCTGCCACATCTCCACTGGGACCTCCGTGGTAATAAGGGACATTGGGGTGCCACCTTCCCCTGCAAGAGAAGCTCTCTACGCAAACAGGCGTGTGCTATGAGCAATGCTGCCCTCTCGTGCTGACATTGGAAGGAGCCCATCATCGTGCCAGGCCTGCAGAAATTGTGTTCTCCCAGGGCTGCTTGCTGCGTAGGATGGTGTCCAGTGATAAAGTTTTGCTAGTGAGGTTGCTGTCTCTGTGCATGGTAGTTTTTGCTTTAGCTGCACTGTTATTTTAATGGCAGAAGTGTCCAGAGCAGGATGCTCCTAGAGTTCGGTTCATCCTAGACCCAGATCAAGAGTGAAGTGTAAAATGAAAGATCTGCTTTTCAGTTGCATTAAGTCCAATCAGACCTGCCAGCTTTAACTTTCTATAGGTGTCTGCTTGGAAACATGCAGAGCAAGTCACTGCTTTGTTTTAACAAGTAGTGGTTTCTGGAGATCCTGAATATTTCATAAAAGCATGCTTGCAATAATTTATATGTCTGTGGGATTGATAATTATAAAATGAAAAGCTAATTTACAAACTAAACAACTACTTAAAGAATCCCCTGAACTCTATGTTAGAGGGGGGAAAAAAAAGTCAGACTTGATCCATAAGCTGACAATAGTAAGGAAATTCAGACATGAGCAGGGAAGTGTTCCATATGTTCTCCAATACCTAGGCACAACTGGGTGCCTCTTTAATGATGAGCTGAATGCTCCCTGTTGTTCCTAGGTACTGCAGAACATATGGCATGTTTTCCCCTTTAACTGTGAATTTCCTTGCTTTTGTCAGTAGGTGTCTTAACTCTATTGTATTTTAATTTAGGGTTTTTACCTCTGAACATAGTCCAAACTTGATCTTAGGCAAAAAGGAGAGTAGATACAGCTGTTGATAATCTCATATTTTTTTTGAAACTGTATTTTAATACATAATCTATATCTATATAGACACACCTTGTAATTGTTAATAAGGGCCCTTTGAGAGTTTAGAAGTCATTTCACTGTGCTCCAAACTTAGCATGGATGATAAATGACCGTTTAGTTGCCAATATAGCACAATATTTCAATTTCCTGCCTTCACAGAGGTATTCCAGAGGTTGAATGGAGTTCATACTCACAGTATGTGTTGTCTAGAACTCTATGATCTCTTGCTGGCAAATGTTAACCAAAACCTTTTCAATTAACTAAACACATTCCTCGTGGAAGCCAGCCAACATAATGCTGGACAAATAGAATTCCAGCAATATTTTGCAAAAACCTCCCCCTGCTCCTGACTCTAGGTGAGTGTAGCCAGAGTGAGTTTATTAACTGACCTGTAAGCTATGTGATTGATAAAAGAGTTATGTAACATTGAACTGAATTTTGCTTTACAACGGTGATATAACTACAATGCAGTTTCCTTCTGTTCTGCTGGAATCATAATTTATGTGGAGCAAACCTGAAGAAAGTTTGGCTTCCAATCAGCAGAGCAGAGAGCAGACTAACAAAAGCAAACAATACTGAGATATTAGCTTTAAGCAGACTGGATCAGAGTCTGAGGTTTGGTTCTGCTCACATTTTTTCAATATCCGTATAGGGGATAGCTACTTTAGTAGCTTTGTTGTTGGCTGATGGAACTAGAGGCAATAAAGTGGACTGCAGAATACCTGTTGCATTAGGAAAAGTGGGAGAAAAACTCTTCTAGAATGTTTCAAATAAACGACATTGCCTCTGCCACTGGGATTTTCTAAAAATAGTCTTGGAGGAGTGTATTTTGGATAGATAAATCTGCGTACCTGGCTTGCACATGTACTCTTGTATGTTGTTGACTGCTCATGGAGACGAGCGAGTAGGATGAAAAGACCTTTTGTCTGATCAGTTACAGCCATTTGTGTGCTCAATATTTGAGTGCAGTGATAACCAGGAATATTTATAAAAGACAGCTTGGTCTAGGGATACAGACAGAACTCCGAATTCTCTTTATTTACACCCTTCTTAAATTCATTTGTGTCAATAGGAATAAGTCTGAATAAGGCCCCAAACAGCTAAATGTGTCTCTCGCTGAATATTTACCAGCTGGAACAAAGCATGAGGATATCAAATAGCAGCTACTGAGGGAGATCATGCCTTTCCCTCCCAAATAAACTACTGGCTCTGACTTTTAGTGTCAAAACCTGGGCCTACCATGGCTCCAGGACTTAGAATCTGATGGTTGATCTGTCCTAACCGAGAAATGAAGAGACAAGCAGTTCTTTGGACTAGAAATTAGAACAGGAATGGCACAGGCTTTCCAAGAAAAACATGCATTGCACCTGGCTTTAGGAATCACACTTTGGGAAGTCAGCAGAGCCCAGCTGGAAAGGTAACCCTGAGCTATCTACAGAGGATTGCCAGGCAGTCAGGCTTGCTGTCCTCAACACAAATTTCTCTCTGTGCCTTTATACTAAAGCACATAGTCACTATCCATTGATGTGTAGCGTGGTTCCCTGTCTATGTGTCCACATGCATGTACACAGAAATAGTTTCTATTGGAGGGAGCTAGCTGCCACTATGTACTCCACAGCCTCCTTTTTTTTTTTTTTTCTCTGAGGGCATAGGGCATGTTCTTCCTGAAAAGCAGAAACCACCAGAAAAATTATCCATATGGCTGCAGCTGGACACACTGTGAATCAGTCCTTTTGAGTGTGCAAAAATCAGTGTGTGTGTGTGTGTGTGGGGAAGGGTGTGCAAAATAGCCTTTTTTGCCCATGGAAAGATAATTTGCCTATTTTCAGTTGGAGTCTGTATAAGACACTCTAATGAGCCATGGCCTCCTCCACTTTTGTGACTGGGTCAGCAAATATATTGGCATAAGAGAACTACCTAGAACACACTGGGTTTTCATTGTAGTATCCCCCCTGTTCCTGTTCTCTCTCTCTCTTTTTGAAAGAGCCTTGTTTATAGCTCAAAAATGGAGGAGAAAAAAAAAGTTTGCTCATTGCTTTTCCACAGTGCAGCTGGCTCCCAAGCTAGCCGTGTCTTTAAAGGAGTACAGACACAGTAATCCACTAAATACTGTGTGCTCTCTTTGAATAATGCAGTGGATAATTACTTTAAAGACCACGCAAATGACTAAAGCTCAAACAAGTGTGTTTTGTGCTGCATGTTAGGTGCAGCTGGAAGCAGGTTATTTTGCTGGAGCCTGATGAAATTGAAGTGAGGAAGACTCTGCTTCGTCTGGCTCATTTAGGAGGAGTGATGCCTCATGCTGTTCATGGTCTGGAAGTGTCATGAGACACTCTCAGGGACTCCAGGTCTCCTCATATTTTCAGTAGTCACTCTGGGTTGCAGGAGACACCAAGAGGCTCTTGGTGCAGTGTGTCGGAGATAAGGAAGACTATCTCTGTGTAGTGGTTTTGTTGCTTTCTGTCCTGGCTCAATGTAAAGTCATACCTTGTGTTCAGTACCCAGATGCACCATTCTGTGGAGCAGTAGCCCATTCTAGCTGGGATCCCTTGGGATTTATTTATTTATTTTCCATTCTTTTTTTTTTTTTTTTATAAATCCCTTCTATTTTTTCCAGATTCCATCCTCTCTACCTAACCCTAGGCAACTTGTATCCCTATGGTGTGCTCCACACTAATGAGAAATACTTTACTTTCTCTGCAATCAACTTTTACAATGTTATTGCCAATCAAAATTTTCTGGTATCCATTTTTCCAGTACCCTCTCTCCCCCCTCCCCCTTTTTTTGTTTTTCTTATTTTCTCTTGAATTCCCCCTTTAGCCTATCTCACTTCATAGTCACCACAACTTTTTAAAACATGTCTGCATGATGGTAAGAAGCTTTCATTGGTTGCATTCCTTCTCTTAAGGTGGGTTTTTACTTCTTTTTGAATGCTACCTGTTTGGCTTAAATAACCCCTTGAACCTTACTGTTTTCCCATGCTAATTTTATTTTTCTTACCTTCCGTGTTTCTTTGAAAGGCTACACATTCCTTCTGGGACTCTATTATGGTTGCTTAAGTAGCCTCCATGCTGAGTTGAAGGATTTTAATTTCCTCACTTCTGACTTCAGGGCCTTTTTGACTAGCTTCCTCATTTTTTTTTTTAAATCCCCTTTCTAAAGCTTAATGTCACAGTGCTAGGTTTTGTTGCATTCCCTCCCACAAGGACACTGAACTTAATTACACTATGCCCCTTTGTACTTAGTGATTCAGCTATAGTTAGTTCTTCAACTCACTTTTGCATATCATTTTCACTGCCAGAGTATCTTTTTCTAGCTTAAAAAAAAAAAAAAAAAAAAAAAAAGAGAGAAAAAAAAAGCTTTCAACCATTATCTCAGTTTATAATCCAAATGGGACATTTCTGCAGAGAGCTCTACAGCCCAATGAACGTTGTCCTCTTCCAGTGTACTTCTCCAAAACTACATTAACTTGTCATAGCCAGCATTGTGGTGGGAAAGCTGATAACTGCAGGTAGAAAGTTTGTAGGCTTGGTTAGGCAAAGACCAAGGACTAGACTTACTAGGTAAAATGGCCAGGGAGCAGACTATCTCTTCCACAGCTCTGTATCCTAAAAGTACATGTGGGATCAGTGGATATCCTTCCTATGGGTCTATTCACTCCTGGAGTTAGAAGATCTCCATTTGTTCCATAGGCTTTTTGGAGTTTAAAGCTGTTCCCATGACCCTAAGGCAAAGTCTCTTATCGTGGGTATGTTCCCACAGTATGAATGTGAGACTTATGTGACTAACCCACTTTTTGCTTCTAGTCCTACAGAATCCAAGATGGACAGAGTACCCAATGCAGTGGTCTCCTTCCTGAGATTTGTATCTCAGAATCTGCTTACGGTGTCTAGGCATATGTTTATACTGCAATACCAAGATGGCAGCAAGAACTGATGTTCCAAGGAGCTGAAGTCCAGGACTGAATCACTAAAGATCAGCAGTTGTCTCCTGCAGGAAAGACCCTATCATTAGTGGCATTTCATGTCCCTGTAGCTTTAGATCAGACTCGTAGTTCTTCGGCTCTCTTCTTTCTTTCAGGAGATTGATCTTTCTTACAGAAATGATAATGATGTCATTTCTCCTCTGATCTGTCTCACTGCTGTTGTCTGTTGACTTACTCTGCCCAGTGATGTTCTGACAGCCATTGCTTACCATAGAGGTTCCCAACTATTGCACTGTGGTGAGAATAAAGTGTGGAAGTGCAGAGGGATGCCCAAGAAAAGGGGCAAATCCAGTGTACTCACTGCTGGCAACCAGTTTGTCTTGCCTCTGTTAAAAACCTTCATGTCTCATTCTCTTCTATCCTGAACAGGAATGTTATTTCCTTTTGGAGAGTGGTAATACAGTTTTTACCTTCTTTCACCAAGAGTAGAAACACCTTGGCTGCTATCATGGGCAGAAGTTTCCTTTTGTTCAGGGGAAGAAGCTGGCATGGCTCCTTTTGACCAAAAGTTTTGCAAACTTTCCTGTCTGTGATAGGTCTCATGATGAAGCTGTGGGAGAAGACGCTTCTGCTTCTTGATGACAAACATTTTAACTGTCTGGATTCCCATACTGTCTCATCAAAGTGCCTGACTCAGTTTCCCAGAATTCTTCTCAGTGTGTTGTTAACAAAATTGGACAGTCTATCTTGTCTGTGTGCATCTTAACACTGCAGAAAGTATTCACAGCTAAACCTTCTGAAATGCTGATGGAGAACTGAGATCATTTGCTATTTTAGTGAATGTTCCTGAGAAAGGTTAGCCATCCACTTGATTGCAATACAAAGATATCCAAACCTTGGTCAAAGCAAATCTTGTTTTGCCCCTTCTTATGAATGACTCAATTAATTTAATGGAACTTTTCTACTTATTCAAGCTAGAAACTAGTTGCAGTTGCCTCATGTGTTGGACAGAAGAATGAAAGCTAGCAGCAAGAAATTCAGTGTATAAGCTGAAAGATCCCACCATAGGTATTTTAGAAGCAATCTTAGGCTGCTGAATTACTTCAGTACAACAATTTTCTACAATTTATAATTAGCATGAAGGAAATTACTCTAGCATGTCTTTGAGACATTTTAAAAATTTGCCTTTGGGGACATGGAATATGGTCAGAGGAACCAGGTTGTAATTTAATCTTCATTTTAAAGAATCTGCTGCCAAAAAGACAATTTCTGCAGCATTTCAAGTGAGGAAAATGGAAATTTAGGGGATGAATTTTAGGAACGAAATGTCTTGTAAGTGAATTTTGAAAAGTCCTTTTGCTAAGGCCTTACATTTGTAAGACAATTATTCTCATCATTTGGTATGTGGAAATGAAGAAATCTTTTTTTTAAAAAAAAAGTAAGACAAATGTGGCTTAAAATCACATTCTGACCCAATTTTCATGCCACTTGTCTACTAGAATGTTCAAGATAGTGGCAAATACTTCCAAAATAGTTCAACACGTTAGACGTTACCTGCTTTTGGAAGGCAAAAAATGCACTTAACAGAGGCAAACCTTTATTTAATTAGCCACAGTGTAAAGGTTTCTTGTATTCCTTTGCAGTTACACGGCCATGAGAGACTGTGGAGTACCTGAAGGGTAACTCCTACTGGGACTAATTCAGTCCAGACAGCTCCAAGTATGTTCATTAAGCTCTGGCTGGGTTTCACACAGGTGGGGAAGGTTAGAAGGCAACAGATAGAGAATGGTTCTGATTGTGTTAAGCATAAAACGCCATCTGTTTCACAAGTAAGAAGGGAACAAAATCTGCACGTCTTGAGGGATACTATCCCGCTGCTAGAAGTCAGCTCTCTTTTTTATTTATTTTTTATTTTCTTGCTACATTCTAGCTGCTTTACGCTGAAGCTTGAAAATGTAGAAACCGTGAGCTCATAAATCAGAGGACTGTTGAAAAGATGGTGAAGTTTAAACTACCACAGGGGCTTTTAGACCTGTAATACATCAGGAAAGAGGGAATTTTAAATAAGTATTATGGTTGGCATGAGAGAGGAAGAAGATAGAATGAGGTTTCATTCCAAAAGTTTTTAAATGGAAGAGTACAGGCTTAAAAATCAACTAATGTAACGGTTGAAAAGTTCTTCCTTGACTACTGTTCTCTTCTCAATTTCAAGTGACCAAGTGAAAAAAGTGGTTTTGGAATGGCACAGTAAATATGACAACATATTAACTACTTTATTGTTGAATTAGATAACTTTCTTAAGGATTGCTGGTATGAAGAAACATTGCAAGTAAATATATGTGGCTGAATGCCAGTGTGTCTGAGCTGTAGATTTGTGTGATGCTTGAGCTCAGCTTATGGCTGTATGGGGAAAGAGACAACTTTCCTCCTTTCCCTACTTGTGGAAAATTCTATGTGGGAAAAGCCATGGGTAGGAGCGGGTAGGAGCAAATATCAGCAAAGCTGCAAACTTCTGAAATAAAAGGTGCCTTGGAATTTCACAATGAAAGACCAATATTTCTGCAGATTTTGATGATGATGGTGTTCTTCATTGTCTGCCCATGTGAAGTACTTCATTATGAATCCAGGGGTTGAATGTCTAAGTCCCATTTTTTGTAATTTTGGCTTGCTATATACAACCCCCAATTTCTCATTAGTGAGGGTCAGTGTAAATAGTCAACAAAATTGTACTTCTTAACTCTTACAGATGTATCAAAAGTTCAGTGGGAGTCCCTCCTTTCTCTCTCTCCTTTTATTTTATTTTATTTTATTTTATTTTATTTTATTTTATTTTATTTTATTTTATTTTATTTTATTTTATTTTATTTTATTTTATTTTATTTTATTTTATTTTATTTTATTTTATTTTATTTTATTTTATTTTATTTTATTTTATTTTTATTTTATTTTTATTTTATTTTTGTTTTCTATGTTTTTAATATAGTTCCAGTACTTAAACAGGTCTAATTTCCTGATGCATTAGCTCAGTAATGGTTTTGCCAGCTCTTTAGCTATTAAAAGCTGACCTAGTCTTGACTTACTCCAATGGGTTATTCACATTAGAAACAGGATTTCCAGGATCTAAGCCAGAAGTTGTACAGGAGTGAGTAAGAAAAACGTGGACACATCTCCACTGCCAGGCAGAGCCTTCGTGAAGGTAGAAGTGACTGACACAGGCTGGCATGTGTCCCTCTGACAAACAGGTGATGTGTAGTGATAGAGAAAAATCCCTAAGCAAGTGTTTATTGGTTGCTTCAGCTTTACTTCCCTGAGGAGAAGCATCATTGATATTCACTTCATAACCTTTGCAAAAGCCTGCGTTCTTCACCTTTCAACATTTGTCTTGCAAGACTAGCAGATTCAAAGGTTTTATTTTTTTATGTTTAGAGAAGGTTTTTTGTTTTTTGTTTTTTGTTTTTTGTTTTTTTTTTTCTTCTGGTCAGTTAAAAAAAAAAAAAAAAGCCCATCTATATTTACATGAAACTAAGGACAAACCTCCTCTCCTTACCGTCCATCCTGTGTACGTTTCACTGAGGTTGAAGGCTCATGAGGCTGGAATGAGAGCTGCCTGTGGTTTTGGGTGTAGTACTGACCTCTTAAGTGGTATTAGACCTCTTAAGTGGTATTAACGAGGGCTTCCCTATACTCTTCATCACCTCCTATTTTCCTGCACAGACAGACATGTTCTTGGTGGTAGATGTGAATCAAAACACCTCAGTGTCTTCAGAGAAGTTGTATGAAGCTTTCATCATGCTTGAAATGCAGTTAAGACATAATCTTTTACCATGCTCTAGGGTCTTCAGTCATGTTTGCTGAGGCACTGTTCAGCAAACTGGGCATCCCTCTTATGGGGGGACTAGTGTGGAGCTGAAGGGAGATGGCTTCAGGCTGTTGGCACAGACACCACCACACAGGGAAAAATGGCAACCCATCTGAAAAGCCTGAAAAAAAGTTCCAGTCAGTTTTGCAGCAGCTTTAGCCTATAAAAGACCTATTTCTGTGCCCAGTCAAGCAATCATTTTGTGACCTAACCTTGAGTTTATCACACAGAGTACAAGATATTAAGTTCATTACTTACTATAAGGATTTTGATCAAACGATGATTAGAAGCACTTAAAAGATATTCTGTAGCCTAAAAAAAATAAAATCCATCAGTATATAGCATCCAGCCGTGGAACATATGTGTGTGTAATAGTATCAATATTGAAAGCCCCTACTGTGACGAGCCATAGCAAAGCATTTTTAGTCAACATACTTCTGGGATCGCTAATGATTAATTAGTGTGTATCATAATGTAAAGCAAATGTCACCCCCGCTACCTGGGGCTGCTGTCATTTGAGAGGGGAAACTATTTCCAGTTGAGCACTGGCTGGAAAACGCAAAAAGCATCACAGCCTGCCATCTCGTGGGCAGAGCCCCGCAGCTCCCACGGGGAGAGGGACGCGTTTTTCTCCGCAGCCGCTTGCCTGGCCTCACTCTTGACACTGCTTGGAAATGGCCGACGGGTCTCACCACAGCACAAAATGTTTTAACAGGAGAAAATCTGCAATAACATATGTTTTGTCCCCCTTCTTTTTCTGGAAGGTGGCTGCCCAAAAGGAAATGACTGCAAAGTTTAAATAATAACTGGGCTGACGTTTCTCATAGTTGCAGTGCAGAGCTGTGTAAATAAAAAGTAAGAATTAGGTGCCTAATAACCATATTATTTACTGATGATTTCTCCCATAACTCACCTCATTTTTTGAGGATGTTGCAGTTGAAGCAATTTGCAAGATAACCACACAGCAGAGTTTTTGCCTTTTGTTGAGGGAAGTCCAAGAATTTTCTTTTCATGTATGAAAATCATATCATGCTTACTTTTGGGTTGATTCAGAGCATTATGTTTTATTCCCCCTCTCCTCTTTTTTTTTTTTTTTTTAATTCCCCAAGAGCTACAGATTTTCAATATAATTAATACTTTTTTTTTTTTTTTTCCCTTTTTTTAAAAAAAAGTAGCTCTCTGAGAAATAGTTATTAATCAGCAGGAATTCTCCACGCTTGATCCTGCAATGAAATCTATAAAAAGAAATTCTCATACTTGCACGGGGCCCCTTTTAATCAAACGGGGCTCCATGCAGATCCAGGGAGCTGGCAGTGTGCAGACTCAGCTCATTGCAGGCTCAACCTGAAAGTATTTGCTTACTGATTTTTACTGGAAATATTCAGTTCTCCAGGAGGGGTGACACAACTGAACTAAAGGATGAGGTTTCTCTCCGACACCATTTTAAGCAAACGGCTAACTCAGTGCATTCAACCAGTGCATTTGCTTTCAAAACTGCAGTGTCAAATTTCATAATCTGAAGTGATCAAAAACAAACGAAAAAAATCCAATGCAACATTACAGCTGAGGATTTCTTACTACTGCAATCAGATATCACTATAATCTGAACAATTTGTGTGAAGTTAATGCAGTTGCAATTCAGCTGCAATTTAAGAAGGGAGCTGTTTGATTTACCACAGTTTTTGTGCGTGCAAGTTGAAAAGCGTGCTTGATTTCCGCTATAAATTGTATCCATGCTTCATCACTCCGTATTTTTAGAGTTATACTGACATCCTAGGCACAGTAGGATCTATACTTGGCATTTTAAAGGAGTTTTTATAATTTATGTGGATGTTCGATATAACACATTTTTTCAATCGGTAAAGTGGGAGGATTACATTTTAAAAGTGAATTTAAACTTTCATTTCTGCAACATGCTAGAAGCAGCTAATTTTCACACACAAACTATATAACCTGCATGTATTTTACAATTCTCTGCCAGAACTATATCATGGTAATTTATTTTGTAAATTAATAATAGCTGTAGTGTACAGAAATTAATTATCAGAGTCATTCCTAACTAATTGTCAGGATTGTTTTTTGTTTCGTTTTGGTTTTGCTACTTATTGTAACATTTTAAACTTACTTTATATTATTTGTTAGCAAATATAATTCGTGGAGATACTCTGTTACATATCAAACAATATCATGGTTGCCTGGTAAATAAATAATGCTTAAAATGACATGTTTGTTACTGAGAAATGCACAGAGAATAGTAAGGGTGGGTAGATAGTTAGTGCAGCCAAGCTGTTCTGTGATGATCTCAACAATAAACAGTGCAATTACAAGATATTTAGGTAAATTCTATCTGAGAGCTGGGAAGTTTTGTTGTTGTTGTTGTTGTTGTTTGGTTGTTTTTGGTTGTTTGTTTGTTTTTGTCTTTTTCTTTGCTGGCTTGTGCCAAATGCCCTCTCTGCTTCAGACTTTGGGGCAAAGCATTAATGATTTTAGCTTCCCAGGAGATATTTTTTTACAGTCCATTTATTGGGGCTAGAAATCTCCCCTGTGGGGAAAGTAAACAAATTCTGGACCCTGCTTTGGACATTCCTAGCAGGAGCAAGCACACACCCTGGGGAGCCGAACACGGCCAAGCGCTGCCCAGCGTGCCCCGTCGTGGGGTGTGGAGATGCGGAGATGCGGTGCCGCAGGTCGGTGTTGGAGGCAGCACCGCAGTGACTCCTTGCTGGGCGCCTCGGCAGGACTGCAACTCTGGCAGAGCTGGGCGTGATCGCCTCCGTGCACGCCCACTTGTGCACAGTAGAGACAGTGTGACAGCCCGAAAAATCTTTTTTACTTCAATGTATTTATTTCTATTTATTTAGCTGTCTAGAGTGGAAAGCAACCCCTGAAGCTTTGCTCAGTTCTTTTTCCTGATTTTTTTTTTTTTGTTCAAAATTCTATTTATGTTCTGCTTTTATGTTCTTTTAGCAAGAACTTGGCAACCTAGAAACTGGGAAGTACAATGGATCCTGTCTTATCCCCAGTATCTTTTATCGTTATGGAAGGAGAATGTGTGGCTTGTCTAGGATGCTGTTGCACACTGTAGATTTTTTCTTAAAAGGAGCTGAGATACCTGTCATTATTAAAATCTCTCAGAAAGGGTGCAAAGGAAAACTCAGAGAAATTCATAGTATCTGTTATGGACTTTCATGTTTTTCTAACTCTACACTTTTTACTCTGCCTACACTGCAATTTAGGGGAACATTTTCAGAATGACACCCAGGAGTTCAGAAGTGCTTTGGAAATTCAGGCCATTAAATTGTTACCTAATTCTCCTCTGGAGTGACCTGGATAGTGCTGGGAGATGCTTTTGGGAAGCTCTGTGTTACACCACAGACTCAAGGTCCCCAGTGGGTTCCAGGGCATTGCAGTCCTTGGGAGCTGAGCTCTCAGGTGCCCTCCAGGCTCTTTCTGTCACTGGTGGGAGAGAGGCATGGGACCTGGCAGAGGGTGCTGCTCCAGCAGAGGATTTGTGTGGTGATGATGCATAGGCAGAACCTGGTCCAGTTACACACACATCTTCATGGGATTACTATTGAAGATACATTAGTATCTCTAGTACTAGATATGCTCTAGTACTTTGCTGTGTTGTGGCCTTCAGGATGAAATTTTGGGAGAGAAATGAAGAGTATCTGATGATACAATTACAGTTCAGTGCGAAGGAAGGTGCACAGCAGGGTAGAGGCAGAACAGCATGGTGATTCCTGCCTGTGGGGTCCACATCACCTTTGCTCTTACAGTGGCCTCACCTACCTTGAGCCCACATTTGCATGTGTGTGGGTTGGTTGCATGGAGATGCAGATGTATGTGTTTATAACACAATGTAAAGTATGTCTTATGGGAATAAAACATAAATACTGCTTATACGCACGTAGACGTACAGTCTCTGATATGTATCTTCTCACAGATATTCAGCATATTCAATTCATATTTAAGATGTAATTGTATTATTAATGCATTCCATAAATAGAGTTAGCTTGTTTTAGCTGAATGTATTCTCTTCTTGTGCATTCAATGTTCCTTGGACTTGCCATGTTCTGAACACGAAACAATACAGATTTCTCAGTCAAAAGGCCTGCTTTGCAGAGTGTATATGTTTAATAAAGTGCATTCACTGATTTTGTGAAGATACTACACAAGGCTGAATGCTGAGTTTCATAGACGTATAGTGCTAAAATTGCCTTCCCTATTATAAAGATAAAAATATCTTTTTGTTCAAATGTTCTGCTTGCTTCTTTACAAATGAAGGAGTTAAATACTGAAAGGCAGGTGGATGCTGTAACTACTTTAGAAAAAGATGAATAGGGCTGATGGCTAAAGCTACAGGGAATCTATTGAAGGTCCAGATGCAGACATGGCTCTTACTCCACACACAGTTCAAAGTGGGGTGAAGCTGCCTGGGTAATTGGCTATGAAATAACTAACCTCTGGGAGAAAATTGCCCTTGTACTTAATTGCTTGTTTTCAGGGTAACGTAGCCACCTGGCTGATTAGTGCCCTTACCTATATTTACACCCACCCGAGTTTAAATGCAAGCACTATTGTTGGTCTGGCTGTATGCATTCATCGAGTGGCCCTAGTGGATTAAAGAAAATATGACCACCAAGGTCAGTTTTTCTTTCCATTCTTCTTTTATCTCTTTCTGAATCCCTATTTCTCACGTAAGAAGGGCAAATTCAATCCTAAAATAAATCCCCTATTTTTAACAGAACAGCAGTGGAATGAATTCGGTCCCACGTGTTTGTTTAGTTACAGTAAATACTTAAAGCAAGGAAGTAAAATCTAACATGCTACTGGAAGTCAGAAGGCAATGCAGGTGAATGAGTGGAAGGAAAGTGAAGTACTGAAACAGAGAAGGCAGATAATGGTGTTTTAGTAATGGAAATATTTGAGAACAGGTTGGATAAACATCTCTAAGATGACTTTGATCTATCAAGTAGCAGAAAGATACTTTTTTTGTATGTCCCCACTATGTAGTAACTTTTGTGTTCAACCTTTTAGCCAGTTAAACAAAAATATTTAAAAAACAACAATAATAAAAAACATTTTTCTGGAGGTAATCAAAACACTGGAGCAGGTCTCTGTCCCTGAAGGTATTCAGAACCTGACTGGACATAGACCTGGGTGACCTGATACAGATTACCCTGAGTTGAGCAAAGGGGTTGGAGTGGAGAATCTGTATAGATCACTCCATCCTCAGTCATTCCGTGCTTCTGTGAATATGTGACAAGGTATCGGATTATTTTTTGGCATTAACATAGTTTTACATTCCTCCTAGTTTTCTGCACTTGGGTAGGTGGTTAATTCATATGATTTCCTATGAGTAGCATTTTTAGCATTTCTATTCTGAACTTCAGACTCTCGATGTACACGCTTATAGTTGATACTGATGGTGCTGTGTCCACAGTCAAACTGAAGCAACTACAAAAAACCCTTGCATCAGCCAGTATTAAGACTGCACCAGCACTGCTCTCCATGGCTCCTGTTTCAATCTGGAGTGCATTAATCCTTGGAGTTGGTTCAGAAGTGTATTAGTACCACAGGGGTTAGAACCTGATTTTGGGTTGGTTTTGCTGCTGCTGATTGACAGCATGCATGAACTCTAATCAGGAGTATATTGCCAGAGAAATATGTCTGAAAGTCTGCAATAGTGCGTGGTGTAGGCATCAGCAGCCAATTTGTAGCTGCTTTCTATAGATTTTTAGAGCAAAAAGGGACAGAAATCCCTGCCCACTCCCTCCCCCCCCCCCCCCCCTTTTTTTTTTGAAAAAGAATTAGGTGCCATATTTCTCATAAGAGAAATGTCTTTATATTCTAGATTTACACCTGAGTTTTGTCTGGCACCATTGGGTGTATCTAAGAAAATACATTCTTAAGTTTTTTGTTTATGAAGATTTTGAATATAGGGATGTTGTAGATGTAGCTCAGGGTCTGTAATTAATTATTACTGAGAGAGTGATGTGGATCACAGAACAGGAAGCATTTCAATCTATTCTAAGTTCCAGGCAAAAGTCTGAAGACCTTCCAGTGACAGTGTGAATGTGGGAGTATTACTGCACCATCGTGTAATTTCCATACTCAGCTCCTGGAGTCGTGTTATTCTGCAAAGTCTTAGTTATCTTAAAAGAAAAAAGGCTTGTAATCACCCACTTGGAGAATAGTTCCAACTCAGAAGCACTCACAAATTTGAACACTAGTACAAAGGGAAAACAAGCTGCATGTAGGATTGTGTGATTTTTAAATTGGTGTCATGGTATTTTGACCTCCTGTATTTATTTGGCAGTGCTTTCTGTGGAAGTTGAGCAATGCTTTCTCTGGGACGTGGACCTCTTGTAACAGGTTGTGCCGAGCACCCTCAATGCCTATTGACTTCTGTGTTGGCTGATTAGCATCTCTTGAAATCTGGCCCTCTGCTGAGATGTTGTTCAATTTGTAGGAAGGGGAAGAAGTTGTGGCAGGAAGGTGTCAAAGGATAGTTTCTTCAGGCACTGCTTTCCCTGTCAATGCTTTGACAGCCCTGTTTCTACTGTTGCCTTGTTAGTGTTTTCAGTTCCCGTCTGTCATAGAAATGCTGATGTTTTCCGGCTTTTAGAGCCAGAAAGCTGCAGTTCACACCATCTTTACTGAGGTATGATACCTTGGCAACTTTAAGTCCGGAAGACAACCAGAGCAGGAATGTTACACAAGCTTGAACTGAGAGATCCATATGTGAATATAGAGTTACTAACTGTGCAGAGTTTATGGCCATTCCTTTGCTCTCAGGAGGTATCTTATTTATTGAGAAATAGCCTGATGGTATGTATGCCAGACAGGTGGTCACATGGAAGAAGTTATGGAATTGTTGATGGGAGCAAGCCCATGGGACAAAGTTTCTTGCACTTCACTTAGCCAGCTCAGAGTCTGGCACTTTGTCTAAGTCTGTCATCCAGGGTCCTTCAACCACTGGCTCAGTACCTCCAGAGAGAAATTCATCCCCCATTCTTTAGGTGGGAGACCTGCTGTATGTCTCCGTTAACTATGTAGAAAGATTAGCTTAGACATCTGTGTTTAAGCAGGCTAATATTAGGTGAGATTAACTCATCCTAAATAATTCTACTGTCCTGCAGCTCTCTGACTGGTAGAGACTTCTACTTCTCAGTATGATACAGAAGAACTTACAGTCCTGGTTGAATTGGCAGTTTTGAAACAGTCTGGCTCTATTTTGAGGAGATCAGGTTTAAGTGAATGTTGCTACCATATGGAATCTGAATCTCTTATGCTCTAAATATTGTAAAGCAAACTTCTGTTTAAATTATAGTTCTATTTTTTCCTATGTGAATGACTGTCATTTTATTCTTTCCTTTACGCAGCTGAGATAAAGGGAAATGTAGACTTCTTTAACCAATAAAGATCACGGTGCATTAGAAGGTAAAGGGAAGTTAAATTGAAGGTTTATTGCAATAAAAAGGAGCAGGTCTGCAAGAATTGCGACAGGAGAATAGGATTAGCACATCACAACTTTGAGTGATAAGGACCTGACAAGGGTAATTTCCTTTACAATTTCATAGAAGGATATATATATATATATATATATATATATATATATATACACACAGAACTTGAACTTGAGAGATAACACAGACATAAAAATATACATAAAAATGGTGTGACAGGAAAAGATTATGTTAACAACTATTTCCTAGTCTGTAAAATATGGGGAAAGTGCATAAATTCATGGGCTGGAATGAGAAACTGTCTCCCTTAACTCCATTGTGTTATAATAAGGGCCTTCCACTTGTGTTAAAAATGGAGCCTTTAGAACCTTGCAACAAAAAGAGTTCATTTGTATTAAAGATTTGTTTAAGGGTGGACCTTTTAAATTGTTTGACCAATTTGCAGAAGATTTTAATATTCCTGGAGCTCAGTTTTCCCGTTTCCTTTGGATAAGACATGCTATTTGTGAATTAAAAAAAAAAAAAAGGTAAAGAAATGCAAATGTCACAGATTGAAAAATTGCTGTACAAAGAGATGTCTCACTAAATTGATTTCAAGGCTATATAGGACATTGTTAGTATTCTTAGACAAAGGCAAATTGGAAGCTAAAGAGAAAAAGGAGAGAAATTTAGATAAAGAACTTAATGTATAAGAACGGAAACAGACTGTTTAGTAAAATGGATTTCTATGAAAATAAGACATCAAACTCTTCATTTTAATTACTTCCTATTCAGAGAACATATTTATGTCCTGTTAAATTGCACAAATGTATAAAGAGGTTGTTGCTATACTATAACAGCAAGGTACTGCATAAGGGGTAACATATACATATACTTAGGTATTAGGAGATCCAACATTTTCAGATAAAGGTTTCAGGAATTCTGCTATGCAAGATGAGATGTTCAGGCATGTTTAAACTGAATCATAAAGCTTGTTAATTGCACCAGTGGAAGAGAGAGATTTCTTGTTTTGACTCAACTCTTAACAAATTCTTCCTGTGTTTAAACAGGAAGATGTTAGATTATAGGCTAGGCCAGAGAACAAAGATGGACTGTGTTATCTGTGGTAGAATATATAGTTTATCCTATGCCTTAGCATCCTATCTATTAAATATTCCACAAGAATGGTGGGACACAAGAAAATAAATTAACGCTTGTGAGACATAAAATTTGAGCTCAGGTCAAAGTGAAGGCCATATAGATATGTAGATGTTGGAGACGCTGGGATATGACCAAGACATAGCATTTACTGAATGAAAAGAAGTGAAAATCTCGGTACTGCAAAGCTATTATTGTGGAAATTCTCAGGGGGTCAGTCCAATGAAATACTAAATAAGCACTGTAATAATCACTAAAAGGGCCTACAGCATTTTGAAACTTTTCTACGATGTCTCATTCAAGAATATCTTGATTCTGCGTGGTCAAGAATAAGAGTTGGTGCTGTGATTGCTACAAAATGATTCACCTTTGTGACAGCTGGTAAGCCATTCCTATCATGAAGGGGCCTCTGGCTCACCAGGACAGAACAGGTCCTTTCTCCATTGCTGGTTATGTGGAGCAGCCCACGGTTTCTGCTGCAGATTCTCCCACAAGACAGAGGATGCCATCCTGCACAATGTGCTCTAGGTGATCCTGCTTGGCAGGACGGTCAGACCAGATGATATTCAGAGGTCCCCTCTAACCTCAACCATTCTGTGATTCTCTCTCTGACAAAGTGTCAGTCCCAGAAGGTTTAATGCAGTGATATGTTCTCTCTGCAGCTGTTTAGTTGTATGAGATGAAAACAGCCTTATTAAGCAAGGCAAATAGGTAGATTCTTCTACTTTTTAAATATGCTCCATGTTTATCTTTTTACTGGATATAGTAGTTGCAGTGGTGAAGATATACGCAGCTTACTCCTTCTACTTTGTGCCAAAAGATTATCTCGCAGCTCTGAGGCTGTAAATCGCACATTCCATACATTCAGTGGGATATTTTGTGGCTGAGAATTTGGGTGACTAATGCCTGCAATGTGTGCAAATGGACAGCAGCAGTGTGCCACAAGAATTGTAAGCAGCCTGGTCCCTCAGCAGGACATAGGTAGAGCTTTACCAGCTGGCCTCATGGATCAACATTGGGAATGCAGTTTTGGAGTGCTCTGTGCAATTCTGAGATCTGTCTGGTGGAAAGCTCAGTTTTGATTTGATATTTGCTGCCCATAATTTTCTTCTGATGAAATTACAACCCTATCAAGCATGTGCTTATTTTCACCCACCCAGTTCAGCAGATGATAGTACTTAAAAAAAACTCCTGTAAAAATGAAAGGGGATATTTTTAATGTTGTATAAAGCTTGCTATTCTTCAGCTGTGGTTGACTTATTCTTCTCAGTCCTAAATAAATGTGTTTTCTTCCTCCTGACAAATAAACAAATGAATGGAAGACCAACAGTTTAGAGAAAGAAACAAAAGGGAGGACTTCAAATGTAGTTTTACTAATGAGTTAATCAGTATGTTTGAATGCTAATAAGCACAAGTTAGTAACTGGATCATCTACTTTCTATTGTCCACTGGGAAGCTACATTAAGGAAATTAATTCAAAATTCGTATTTAACTCACTTTTCTTATGATTTAATGTGCATATTTAAACCCGCCATGCAACAGTATCATTGGTGTCTGCTTTTTTATGCTTCCTTCCTCCATTAATAATTACTATTCTCTAATAAAAATTAGAGGATGGAGGAAATAATACTAATCATGAATTGTAGCGCTGTCATGCAAAGATCCTTGTTAGAGCCTGCAATCACATGTTGTTGTTTAAATAAATGCCTGTAATTCTTCCCTTTGCATCTGGAGTATCCATTTTCCCTCCATGACATCAGTCAAGCCTTTCTCTGTTGACTCACATCTCTTTTGTAAAAGAACTGGTCTTTATTTCTGAGGAGGAGTATCAGTGTTGCTGGGCTAAGGCAGGAAAGGAGAATCCAGCTGCTGTCAGGTACACTCACGGCCTTCAGAGAGGCCAGTCATTCCAATTACTTTCATTTAAAGCCAGTGAAGTGATGGCAGAAAAATGTTTGATAGTTATTCCTTCAAATCTGTTGCATAGGATCGCTGAGGAGGCTCTGGAGTACTCAGCAGAGCAGACAACAGACAACAGCCTGGAGAGCCAGAAGCTGCATCTGTACAGCACTTTCCAGTCCTTGTGTTTTCTCCTTTGAGTCACTGGGATGCTGTTGTCATCTATGTAACCATGAGCAGGATGAGAAACATGAATCTGATAAAGAACTCATGCTGTACAAATAAGTAAGGTACCTGATTGCAGGAGATGAAGCAGAAAGAAATGCTCTCAGTACAAACCAACTTGCTGAAAGTGTGATCCCACTACGTGCATGGCAGCTGCACACAAAACCTCCTGACACGTCTCCTAGCTTGTTTTGCAATAGAAAACAGTTTGGCTTCCTATTAATTTTTGTAGTTACCATTAAAGGCAATACCACAACTAACGTTATATCAGGCCCAATTACACTAGTGCACTGCTTCTATTTTTTTTTCTTTCATGCTGTGGCATTTCCTTTCCCTTGAAAACACTCTTTCACTCAGTCTAGCAATTAACTGCTTGAACAGTATAATAAGGAAGCAATTAAGAGGTGACAGAGAAAAATTAACACTCCATTTCACATTAAAGGCCAAGTGAGTATCCTGGCCATTGTGAGTTAAATGTGTCTTTGAAAACCTGTAGTTTGGATGTATTTTTCTTTTGAATAAGAAGCCAGCTCCATGTTTTTTTGTCTAGAGTCTCAATCTGAAAATGGATGATAACTAATTGGGTGCTGTCTGCTTAAACAGGCTGTATTAATTGCAGTTTGTTCTCCTGTAAGTGTCAAGGAAAACAAAATCTTTGTAATGTGTAGGCACAATGTACGCAGCCTTAATTTGAATATGCATGTACCAGAGCAAATAAAGCAAACTACTGGATGCAATGTTGCCATGGCAGGCAGTATTTGCATAATAAATAACAGCTATCATGAGACTTTCTTTATGAAGTTCTCTGCTGTGTTGTCAGCTATAAGAGCCTGCGATAAAGGAGCCAATATTGAGAAAGTAAGAGTGTGTTTTGCTTGCAAATGCAACACCCCAACCACAGTCATTGTTAAGCATACGTGATTCTGGTGTTGCCGACAAAACGTAGGGGGTTGCATTGCTTTGCACACACGAGCACATGAACTGCGCAGGGAATCATACAAAATAACTCTCAATAAGTGTTTATTTTTTTATTTTTTTTTTTTTTTGTGAAGCCAACTTTTCCAAGGCTGTGCTTTGGAAAGCTGCAGGTTTGACACGAGGTTGTTAGCTTGGCCTGCTGCATCATATCGACCTGAGGTCCAACTTTGTGACAATCCAACAAGTGGGACACAGTGGAGAGGGTTTGAACAGTGCTGCTTTTTATTTTATAAGGGGTCTAACTCTCTAGTTGAGTTTCATGGAAGTTTTGATAGGGCTGTTGATAGGATCAGGATGCACAGATAGCTCTAGGACCTGTAGATGCTGTGAGATCACGTGCATGTTGCTACTGATTCTGATGGGACTGTGTCTCAGTCAGGGCTCAGTATCTGTGCCACCCCACAGAGCTCTAGCTTCAGAGCCTGTGGTTTCTGCTCTGTGTCTCTGACACGTCTCTTTCCTGCCAGGGCCCCAGTGCCAGAATGGGAGATGAGGACAACCTGCAGCTGTTTGCCTCAGTTCTGTGCCAAGGGAGTTCTGTCTTCCTTTGGATCAAGGCCTTTTGGAGGCTCTTGATGATGTTCTGTCCTTGCTACCTGGAATACAGACCCTTCAAGTAGAGCTGGTTGAATACATATATATTTAAATTTTATATTCAGCTGAAGGATTTCAAACCTCAGAGTGCAGCAAAACTTTCATGATCAAATCATAGAGCTTTGTGAAACTCTTTTGCTTTGGGGGTTCATTACAAATTGTAAGCACTGGTTCACTGGGGAGTCACTGAATATTGATAGTGAGCTTGGACTTGGTTTCAGGTGAATGTGTTGTGGAATTTGGTTTTAAAATCCATGACTTTGATGCAATACAGGCTGAAAGAGAGAGGTTTCAGCTAGATTTTACCTTGAGCTTTTTATTTTCTCTTTGTTGAAACGAACAGGAAACGTGGATGAAGGCAGTCATTGCTTCTAAATATTAGGGAGAGCAAAGGGAAGGTCTGAGGTGGAATGTAAGACAGGGCTTTAGGATGAAATTAAAGATAATAAATCCATAGCTGAGACGGAGTGCTTGGAGGTCAGTAAGGGTGGAGAAATATGGCTTGCTGGCATGGTGGAGAGCATGATGGAGGTAAAGGAGATGACCACTTTGAGAAGAAGACTCACTACATCTGAAACACATGCAGCTGAGGGCAACCAGCCTGTTCATGGGTGAGCAATCAAAGCTGACATTTAGTTCTGAAAATGGGGAGAGGATACTGACTTATACACTAATATAATCAGCCTTTGACCTGGACAAACACTTTGTTCCTCTTTGGTAAAAAAGCAAAAGCCTTGGCAAAAGCCTTTCTGTTCCTGTGCAAGACAGCTACTCTGAGGCTTTCCAGACTCATGGAAAGCAAAGCACCAAGTTCTGGAAAATATAAAACAAACAGAAAAAAACAATCTGTCAAGGTTTGTATGCATGGATTTAATAAACCTTGATTAGAATTTTATTTGAGATGGTAGATGTGACTTGAATGACAAGGGGATTGAGTCAAGTTGTAACACCAGTAGAGGTATTTTGATTTCAGTCATTTCTTTTAAATGCTTTTAGGTGGGATTTAAATAACTGTTTAGTCACATGAGACCTCCCATCCCATCCTTTTCCAAAATTTGAAAAAGGATGAGGCTGATAGTACTGAATATCTGGTAACACTGTTCTGATGTGGGGATTAGCAGAGAACTATAATTTGTATAATTTCTTTGACTTTTCCAGAAATTACTGAGAAATGAAACAATGCAGAAATTCATGGGAGGCTTTTTGGAGCATGCTACAAATTACTAATATGCAGCAAAATTTACTGTGTCCCTTATCTTGGTTGACTTTTGGAATCAGCATAGGTTTTTCAACTTTATTTTTCTATATTTGTTATATTTACTTAAAGATGTAGTTTATTCCCTTTATTTTTATTCTCTTTATTCACTTAATAAAGTGTAAGGAATAAGCTGGCTATCTGTAGATATGTTAGAAGTAACCCACCATTTTCAGGTTTTCTTTTGGTCTGAATATCAGAAATTATACCTTTATCTGGACGTATTTTTTAGCTAATGGATGGATCATGTAATATCTATAGTACTTAATATCTTCTCCTAAATAGAAAAGGAAAAAATCTCTTCAAACAAGCAACCCTAGATCTCATACAACAGCACAGCATGTGTCAATTCACACTGTGTCATGTGACATGAAACTACTTAATACAACCTGACTTGGAGTGACATTTGTATTGCCCATACCATAGAATAAAAAAAATAACACTTACTTTCACAAGTGAGTAATTATCTTTTCCAGTTGATGGTATTTTGCTATTTGCAGGTCAAAATGAAAAACAGGTAAGGGTTAGTAAGCTACCTTGAAAAGAAATATTACAGTAGGGAAGAGATTTGATAAGGCCTTAACCACACTGGCAATATGAGCAAAAGAAATGGTTCTGTTCATGAAAGGATCACTCTGTCTTTAGATGTGATGTGAACTAAAGCAGGGGGAAATCCAGAGAGGGAATGTTAGCTTTTGAACAACAGGCTTGTGAGCTAAAAGGATTTTAATTAAGGCTAAAGGACAAATTTAAGGAATGGAGAGAAGATCTTATGTATTGCTAAAGACTGAAGGCACATTCATCTTCTCCATTTAATCCCACACATCAGATTGTTAATGCAGAGACACCCCAAAGATGTTAAGATCATTAAGCAAAAGCAACCAAGGCTGGATGCTCTCTTCCCCACTGTGCTTTCTGTTCATTTTGCCTGGTGAGACTATAGTTCTCAGGTGCATCCTTACACTGAAGACATGGAAATTTATAGCTTATTCATAATGATTCTAATTTGATTTATGGTTAAGAACTGTGAGTCCTACGGATGCTGTATAAGAAAGTGGCTTGGAGTAGCTTACTAGCAGTGAGAGTCATCTCAGGTACTTTTTCTGCTCACAAAATCTCCAGTCCTGTAGTTTTTTCTAGATAGACTGGATCTTCATCTTACCCACAGATGTGTAGTGGCATCTAAGTGTAGTTGTCTGCATGTACAGGTCATTGTGTTTCAGCTGCTCTTAAAGCAACCCCTCATTGTTTGTTTCTAAAACCCTTCTGTAATGCAGGTGTGTGCCAGCTCGCAAAGCTCCTCCATCATTCTCAATTTGCATGTGATGCTGTAGGACATTTTGCATGAACACTTTTCTGTAACCCAGGAACTGCAAGTGGATGTTACTTTCCAAAAATGGCTGTGGAAAAGAAGCTGATAATTGGGAAGAAAGATGGCAAAAACATCCTGCCATGGTCACCTTTGCTGCAAGAAGTTGTGTGGAGGGCAGTAAATAGCTCCATTTTGCACAAAACCAGGTGAATTCTGCCAGCCACCTGGGTGACTGTTTCTTGGAGGGACTCTCCTCCTCTTGTAGTATCTCAAGCCCTGTAAAGGCAAGAAATCCATTAGCACTGTCATTTAAGAGATCCTTTTGGATGCAACCTTGTAACCTCACCAGTTTCTACAGAGTTGTACAGCTCAGAGCAAAATTGCACCTTGTCTAATCTTCTGGTGCTTGGGCGTTTCTTTGATTCCAAAGTACTGCTGAGACATTGGAAATATTCACTGTAAATTTATTTTAGCTATTTTCACAGTGGTTTTTTTTTTTTTTTTTTTTTTTTCCCAAAGCTTACAAAAATAAGTTTGCAGTGAATATTCCTTGTCCTTGTTTTTTGCCATGGCCCCATGCTGCCACTGCCATGGCAACCACAAAATCTGGTCTACTAGTGATGTCTCAGTCTTGGCAGTGCATCTGTCCAATACTGGAGCTGCTTCTTCCTATTTCCTAGCCCATTTGCAGTGACTGGAGATGGCTGCAGGTGCCCTCTCTCCTCATCACCCCACTTCAGTCCAGAGGAATATTCACATTTCTTCTCTGTGAAATTTGTGCAAGGGAAGAATGACAGAGTAGTTAGGGTCTGGTGCTAGTTAGTGCTTCTTCAGGTAATGTTTGGGAGGGGCTGGATGTTACTTTGTGGACATGCTTGTCTGGTGACTGATATACGTTATTTCTCATTGAAAATGGACAGTTTCAATAACTCTAAATCAAATTTTGAATGTTGTAATACACTTCATATATAGTGTAGGTCTTTTGTACAGAGGGGAAGAAAGGACATATGAAATCTTAGAAATGAACATAATGTAACATTTTTTCAAAATGTTGTGAAATGAGGATTTATGAGTTTGTTGATCTCCCCTGAAGACCTGAGTGCAATAAAGGCAGGAATCATGCTGACTCAGGCAGAAGTGAGGAACATGTTCAAGTTGAAGGCAAATGGTTTTGCTGCACAATCCAGGGATATAGGCTGGATGAGCTCAGCTGTCACTCAGCGCGTTAATCCCTCAAATCTTTAGCTCTTGAGGATTAATTTCTCTAAATATTGTGCCAAATATAATAGTCTCTCTATCTCTCACACTATTCGATGTGTATGAACTACAAGGAGCCTTTTGTCTCCCTAATAGGATTCAATCCTAATTCTGAAATCATAAAGCATGAGCTTAAAATATAATAACTAAAAAAATAAAAATACAGATTTTCCATGATATAGGTAGTGGTAGGTAGGTACCAGCTGGACAGTTGTAAAGCCCTGATTCTGGGTTGTACTCCTGCCCTTTAGACCAGTCCTATAGCAGGAACAGGACAGATAACAATCAGTGCTAATAATTTTACTGGTAGCAATACATTCAGATGAATTTGTGTGTGTGTGTGTGGAGTTATTAGGGCTTTCTGTTCTCTTGGGGATGGCCTATTACTGCTGGGGCATGCAGCTGGAGAGCTGATCCTGTGCTCTTCCACTCCCTTACACTACCAGCTCTTCAGCTGCAGGGAACCAGGGTCTTTGGATGGGGTTTTGGGTCCACAGGGCCATAGGACTGAATGCTGATAGCCTGACTCTTTTCTGCTGTGTTACTGCTGTCTGGGCTGGGAAGTCAGAAACAGCTGGTGGAAGCAAGTAGCAAACAAGACAATTTTTCATGTCAGAACATCTAGAATTGTCTCTCGGCATTCGTGATTTTATGAAATAACTATTGTTATTTTCCCTTCCTATCCTGTATCCCTAACAGCACCTGCAGATGGCAAATTGTAACCAATTGCACTCTTATTCTAACGTGGGCTGTATTGATTTCCTGGACACTGCTCTGGGTATGTCTGAGATAACTTGCTTCAAACTGTTCTTTTCACTTGGCACCAAGAATCAGCGTGCGGTGTGTTGAAATGAACATGAATTAGAGCAGAAGGCCTGTGATGTGATGGGTGACAGACTGCTGCTTGCTGTGACGCTGGCAAAATTTGCAGTGTACTGGGAGCAGAGGTAGAGGTGTACATGTATGTCAACAGCCTTCTGCTGAAGTTCCTTGCTAGAACCTTTGCTCTGAGCCTGTGTCAAACCCCTCCTTCCAAAGCCGTGTACTCAGCCTGTGCTGAGAGCTCATGCTTGTGGGTCACAGTGCCCACAGTCACAGTTTACCAGGAAAAGTCCCTCTCCTCAGTAATTTCTACCTAGATGTAAGACACAGTTAGGTACTTTTATTATTATTTATCCCTGATATATATATATATGCCTGCATACGTGTTGTTTTATCCAGTTTATCTTCTGGTCTGTTTTATCCCTCTTCTGACATTGCCCACATCCACTGCCACTGTGGGACTCTTCCAAAAAAACCTTGCTCATTGTTGATACCCTGTTACAGAGGGGGTTTCAAGCATTTGTTTTTGTCAGGTTAGTATCCTTTTGTGCAATTTTCTGCCAGGCTGTCTTGATGAATTTTTGGATTACAAACTAGAAAAACACCCTGTGATACCAAGTCAAATAGTTGATGAAACATTTTCTGTAAGAAAATTGCAGATCACTACACAAAAACATGTCCACAAAAATGAGTAGATTTCAAATAATCTAACCGATCTGGGAGCAAATTAGGGAAAAAAAAAAAGTGAAAAAGTGGCAGTAAACAAGTTTAATTTCTTTAACCCTAAAGGACCTTTTGTTTTGAAATATTAGTTATTTTATGTTTTCTGAGAAGTCAAACTTGAGATAAAGCATTCTGCTTTTATGACTCCAAATCATTTTAAGTTACTGAGTATTCTTGCTGTGTAAGCTTTCCCTCGCATTTTGGGATGGCAAAGAATCTATAAATAAATAAATAAATAAAAATTAGGTTATTAACATGTTTCCATGTCAGAATGACTTAAATCCAGGATATTAACATTTTCATTATAGCAGTCAAACATGTAATTTTACTCCCAGTGACAATGAATTATCTTTAAAGTTGCGAAGTGGAAAAAAAACCTTTAAATTTGGAGTCAGGTAAGATTTTCATACTTTTTCTTTTAGGTGAAAGTGAGTACGGAAATACAGGGATTCTGGCTGTAAATGCTTTTGCTGCTGTAGTTCCTAGCAATCTGAGAATATGTGGCTATCTTTTTGTAAAACAGATCTAGTGAGATTTTGAAGTAAAAAGGTCTTCATGGTGGGACGTTAATTAGATTATTTGGAAAAGACAGCTGATTTTTTTTTTTTTCATCTGTCAGCACCCTAGTAAATACAGAAATCCTGTTACTGTATGTTTGTTAGAAGTATAACAAGATCATGTATGTAGAAATTGTTGAAGTCAGCAAATATAAGAAAGTAAGCAGGCTGTTTTTAAGGTGAGATTAATTAACCATTGAAATAGCTTCTCAAGGGGCACATTACCTTTTCCACCACTGAAAGTTCTTAACTCAAGGTGGGATGCCTACAAAAATGCTGTAACAGTAGAAATTGTTTGACTAAATCTAAGCGTGTTATGGAGGAGTTCAGTTTGGAGGGGACTGCAACATTCTCCTTTGGCTTTGGCATCTGTGGGTCCAGGCTTTGTGGAACAGGTAAGGCTCTGGTCTGTAAGCTGAAATGTGGGGAAGCAGAGACTTTGAACAATGTGTGGGGTACAGAAGATGCAGTGTAGGACATGCGGTTGCATGCAGATGGAGCACAGTGGGGCACCGTGAGCTCCAGCTGGAGTGAAACACATCCGGGCAGGCTGCTGGGATGGGGAAGGCTTTGCCCCATGGTTTATACTTGTCTGTTTTTCCTTATCCTTTCCTGTTGCTCCCATGCGTTTGAGCGACTGTTGTTTGCAAACCTGCTGTTAAATTCTGCTACCACTGAACCCGTATTAACCTGAAGGCATTAGAGAAATCAGTTGGAAAGCTCAAAACATTCTTGAAGGTCAGGAAAAAGAGCCTTATGAACGACAAAGAAGAAAATAGGAGTCAATGAGACATGATTGTAGAGGAAAAATGTTCTCTCTTACACAATCGAGTGACTGAGGAAATTCCCCAGAGGAAGGAGAATAAGGTGCTCCCATGTGACTGTGAATGACAGCTTTTTCATGCACTGTGGCTTGACAGTTGCGTTTTCCCTCCTGAGAAGCAAGTGAGAAAGAGGAGACTGACCCTTTTCTCAGAACATTAATGCTCACTCACATCCCAGCTCTTCTCCATTTCGGTGTTCTCCATTTCAAGTCTGAATCTTCCTCTGCTCCCGTTGAGTCCTGCATCTGTCTGTTCCACAATGAGATTTGAATCAATAAGGGACCAGGGCAAAGAGGAGAGCCTTGAGCAGAAGGACAACAGCCCCTCTATCATTATCACTCAGAGAGATGGAGCAGTAACATGCCAGGGCCACCACAGCTCTCTGACCCTCTGCTTCATGAGGCTGCAGTGTCTGATGCTGGGAGGTTTGCCTTCCCCTGTGTGTATTTACACATCTGCAGGGTTCAGGCCTTTCTGACAGTCCCCAGCCTGTTCTTTGTATTCCATTTGCTGTCACTCTGTCCCATGTGAAAACAGGATTTATCCTGCCTAATATCTGCTATGGTATTTTTATATTTTCTTCTGATGTCTAAGGATGAAAAAGGTATCTAACAGGACACCATATGGATTGTAGCAGGCTAAATATAATATGCAACTTTTGAGAGCATGTGAAGCCCCTTAGGCAACCGTTATGCAATCTCAAAACAAGGTTTGGTGGGATAGCTCACATTGGTTTCTTGGGGATTACAGCTTCTTAGCAGAGAAATCCCCAGATGCACTGCCTCTTTCCCTTGGCTGTCTAGTTTAGCATCTTGTTTGCTTTTGTCTCATATTCTTCCTCTTTTTTTTTTTCTTTTTTTTTTTTTCTTTTTTTTTCTTTTTCTTTCAGTGAGCCTTACTGACTTTCCTGATGGGTTTCCTGAAGCTCTGTTGCCCAATTCATGGTTTATGGTTTGTGAGGTGAGTGGAGTGCTGCAATGGGGATGTTGGTGCAAGTCTCTCCCTTACTCCTGTAATGCTCTTCTCTGCATTTATCTTCATGGGGTAATGGATGAAAACTACAAGCTTTCCTTGCAGGTCTCATGAAGGCCTTGATCTTTGTCTTTTTTTCAACTCCAGCCCTGTAAACCTTCTAAGCTAACCTTGCGGCTGCATCCTGCTAGGCTCTCCCAGACAGGTCAATCTCATTTCTACTTTTGATTGTTACAGTTTAAAGATAGAATTTCCCTTTCTTGCTTCACAGCATTCAAATGCTAATTAGATTCCTTAAATGTCTAGGAAGTTATCCCAGTTTACACATATATGGTTTATTAACTCATGCTCATTTCAAACCTTCTCTTTGATGTAGGCTAATGGAATTATTCTTTTAGAATCACTTTAAAAGGTGACTCCTCTTTCTTTCTTGCTGGATGACGTTTCTCTGAGGCACATTTGTGACAGTTTGCATTTGGAAAAAATATTTGCTTTTCCATGGGCTACTGTTGAGCAGTGTTGGACTTCCATACAAGAGAAATACAGTTGTTTTCTATTTGCAGTAACTTTTTCAAGTTCACACTTCTACTCTTTGTTGAAACAATATTTATTTTCTCTCTCTTTTCTGTAGCTGTGCAGCTAATAAGACAGCACAGACAAGGTTTGCAAAAATACATCTGCCTAGAGAATATGATCATGTGAGCCAGCTTTGTTTCCAGATGTTTTCTTGTCATTAGCTTTTAATTTCAGCAACTACCTGCTTGTGCCTCTCCTCTTTTTTCCCCACCTCAGGTATTTTGTGCTGTTATCGTGATTGTCAGTTCTGTTCTGCTTGAAAGGTTTCAGTATATGTTGCCATGGTTACAGGTGCCAGAATTGGAAATAAATGAAGGGGGTATCAAGGCACCGTTGTGACTCTGATGGAGGCTTAGCACTAAGATGTTAGCTATTACTTCGCTGGATTCCACGTTATTTGATGATGGATCCATTTTAATAGAATATTTAAATGCTTGTGTGAATATAGATTGCACTAAAATGGAATTATGCAGAACTGGATTTAAAATATTTTTTTAAAAAACTTTTTTTAAAAAATATTTTTCTTTATTTTTTTTGAGTGCATAGCTTTTGGGACAGTCTGCAACTAAATATACAGTGTGTGTCTAAACGTGTCCTACTGTGTGAATGGTATGAGCATGTTTGATTCTGTCTACCACTGGAGTATTGTTGGGTATTAAGTATATTTCTTCATAAAAGTTCAAAGAGAGAACAGAAAAACTTTTTTAGGAAATAGCTGCCTCAGAACAGTTTCCTGTAGAGAAAAGGAAGACATTTGGAAATTAGGTGCTTGCTCTTCTATTGTCTGTGTAGTGGTCACACATGCTTCTGAAAGCTTGCAGCAGGCTCATGGTGAAGATGACATGAGGTTTTCTGCAAAACCTGTTTCTTCTTCCGTTTCTCATTTTATAGATTTGAGACTTAATTTGAAGCCCATCAAAGTCAATGGAGAAATTACTAATGACAACACTGAAATTTCAATTGAATCTTTGGTCAGTTTTTTGGCAACCTTTTTTTCCCCACATTGTTCAAAATGATATTAGTCTGTTTTAAGTCCTTTTCCTATCAGATTGTCTCAGTCAGTCTGTCCTGCACACTCTGCATCCATGGGTAATGTGTTTCATGTGTTGCTTAACCAAGAGAATGGGCAAAATGCCAAAGCACTGTTAAATGTTTAAAATGGATGGTAGCATATCATGCTTGTCCCGAAGAAAGTTCCCATTTTCCTTTCCTAGAGAAGAGATGGAGTTTCCTTTATTGGTGATATCTAAATCAAGCTGAAAAGCTCTTGCTCATGTAAAAGGAAATTGTGTCTGCAAGAGTGTATGTACATACATATATTTATGAGCACATATAGTTAGTTATATGTGTATTAATAAAATCTTTATATTTTTAAAGGAGCTTTAAAGTTAAGCTGTGGCTTTCTAGTTTCAGAAATTTTATTTCTGAAGCCAATAGAAAGAGGGCAAACAGTGTGGTATCCTTATAGTGGTGATTAGTGATTGTAATTGAAAGATAATCATAACATGACATTCTACCAAAGGTTGAGGTTTTTATAGTAACTGAATTTATCACCTGTAAAATGCAGAAAACTGGAACAAGTGAAAGCAGTCACTCTTCATCTTTTTCCCTAATTTTTATCTTCACTTCTTATTAAAACTTCTTCTAGCCAAATTGCTCAAAAAGAGCTATTTTACCTCTAGCTGTTGTTATTAATCTGTTGGAATAGCTTTGATAATGCTGTTTTAAACATGGAACCTAGGAAAAATAATCCTCCATAAAATGCAGAACTTGCATTTACCCTCATCAGAGTGTTGCATTTTGTGATCTGATAAACTATATGGAAAGGCAGTGATGCCTTTTATGACCTTTTTCAGGTGACTTTCTGTCCCACTTGGGCATAAAGCAGTTGGATGTGGCTGTCTGGAAAAGGCAGTGGAGTGAGTAAGCTAAAGGGAGGAAAGCTTGGAGAATGGGTTATTATATTCTTATTTTCTCTTCATTAATGGATGCAGATAGTAAAAGGAAATTAAGATCTAAACCCTCAAAATCACAGGTGCTTGTGAAAAAAAAAAAGGAGGGGGGGTGGAACACAAAACAACATAGAGCTTTGTTGCAGAGCCATGAAAACCATGTCTGGTGGTCAGAGCATTTCAGAGTCCATAGGTACCAAGCTTTTCACTAGTGCAGCCAGTTAGACATGTAACATTCAACTTAGTAATTATGGTGAGATCACCTTTTGTGTACCTTGTGGCATTTCAAGAAGGTCTGTGGCTATGCTGTTTCAACTGCCTGAACTGGCTCATACAGAGTAGCCAGGGTAACTCTGTGCAGCACTGAAATATGCTTTGCAGCCACCCCCTCAATGCTCTGCTCATATTTGTGAATTCTGCTCCACCAGCTGGATACCTAAAAGCTAAGCGCTTAAAAGCCTGTGTCCCTTTGTCAATCTAGGCCTAAATTTTTAACTCTATATACTGCAGAGACTTTGTCTGGGAGAAGCTAGGGAAAGCAGTAACTGCTTTGTTTGAGCACTTGCATTGTATAAGCACTCACCAAACACAAAACTTCCACAAAACAGAGCATCATATTTTCCTGTGATTTTGCAGTTGCCTGTCATTAGGCTGGGGGACATACATGAACAAAAGATAAAAGGAGCTGCATCGAAATCAGTGTTTACATGAACTCTGTAAACAAAGCAGTGTCTGCTTGGCTTGCTGCAGTGTTTCCAATTCATTGCAATACCTAATTGTTGTCAAACTGTTGTGTTTTCCTTGACACTGAATATAATTTGCAGGGAGAGATAAGTGTAACACCCATTCATCTCCTGATGAATGAGCAGATCTGCTGTTTTATCCTTGACTTTAAAATTTTGACTATGGTTCGTACCTGGTAAAAATAATCTCGTGGAAATTGTGTTTTCTGTGCTAAGTCTGGGAATTATTGCTGCACAGGACAACAACGACCACTAGTGGCTGAAGATAAATTTTCCAAAATTGCTAAAACTGGAAGAGAAAAACTGCTCATCCAATACACTAAATTACTGCCACACATGACAATGGATGGATTTTGTGTGTTAAGACTTAAAAGCACATCAGTGTTTCGTAACATGCACATGCTCTGCTTACTGCTGTGATTTTTTTCCTTCTTTCCAGGACTGCTCCAGCCCTCCAATGTGTCCCTGAGTTGGCTGCTTGCTGTCTGGTCAGTATTAATGCAGATCACTTCATGTCCACTTCTCCCTCCAGGTCATGCTGTTTTGCCCTTACTTAATTCTTTATCAGTTCAGCTCCTGTGTTCATGCATGTTGCACTCACAATGCAAGGTCTTCAGCAGCAGAGTGGCTTCCAGCGACAGCCTCAGTACAGAGAATCCAGACCTCGCTTCCCACGTAGGTATACCGAATCAGCCCTCTCTTTTGCACTTACTGCTTCTCCTGTTGGTTAGAATCTTCTGTCACTTGTCTTTCATGCACTTTTAAATTGGTTAATTACTTTCTCCATATGCTAAGCACACACTAGAGAGCCAGTTATTAGCAATACCACATGTTCAGTTCACTCTACACATCTTTAAATGCTATATTTAGGCATTTTCTAGTCTCCATGTCTTCCTTGTACAATACCACAGGTGTCTCATGTAGACCTTTTGTTAGTTCTTTAATGGGCTGTAGGCATCCTGCTCGTTAGTCTATTATCTAACTGCTCATCATCCATGCTCACAGGCTCCCCATGATTTCCCTTGTACAGCTACAATAATTATGCACCATTTTTTCCTTGCTAAGGAAATGCTCTGCTACTCTGCAGTGTTTCATGGACAGATGATGCAGGCTGCAAAATGTTACAAGGACTGTGTTTCCTGGCCAGGCACCGCCTTACCCTCTGCCTGCTTTGCATTATGAATGACATTTGCAGTGAAACTGAGTCCATCGTAGCATGCAGTCAGCTCTGTGGAGGTGAAGGGACCACAGAGCATCCAATCCCTTTTGCATTGCACTTAAATGAGTGCAAACAGTACAGGGCAATGGGAATCGGGCTTTATAAATCCCAACATCAAAATATTATTCATGTGCCCCCCTACTCCCATTTCTAAAATCGCTGTGCTATTTTGCAGTGGTTGTTGCAGTACCAATTGGCAGAGGAAGGTGGCACAGGAGGAAGGGGAATCAGAAGCACGTTAATGCCTAAACTGCTGCAGTTTGGGCACTGCTTCTCTTGAAGCACATGTAAACTTACTAAAAACAGAGGAAAGTGGTGCCGTTTGTGTGTAAAACATTTATGGTAGAATAAAATACAGATAATATAGTAGTACATGCAGAATTTGTGTTTTCTCTCTAACTTTTTGTAAGCCTTTTGTATTTCCTGTTATTAGTCCAAATAACAGCTTAAAGCTCAGTTTTCCACTGTTGAATTGACGTGCTGGGGGGGCTGCAGCAAGAGCAGGAAAGTCATTTGATCCACAGCAGAGCTGATTTCCCCCATCCATGCAAATGTGTGCAAGTCACATTATTGTTAATGAGCTGCAGGCGTGATTGGAAGGGGAATGTACTCCATGGCTTACTTTACGAGCCAGTGTGTAGTTATTGTTCTGAATGGTCTCTGCAATGTGTAGTTGAAACCAAGCCAGGGGCAGGGTGCCAAAAGAAAGGGGAAAAATACTTAAGGCAGACAGTTTGCCAGTAGCTTAGCAGCTGTCAACTAGTTGTTCCAGGAAGATATAAATATTTAAGATTAATGATACCTGGCTCTTACTCTCTTACTGTGTGTATAATGTATAACAGCATGTGTATAACTATACAATGCATGTGTTGTATTTAAAGGATATAATTGTTAATTTAGACTGCTCACCATTGTAAGGAAAAATAAAAAGATAGGCTGAACACTAAATGCTAAAGCTACATCTTTTATTTATAAGAAAAGTTCTTTGTTTCCAGATAACCATGGTGAAAGGTAAGGTGGTTGGGAACTTGGGCTCTGGAGCTCTGCACTGATTTCTCCTGTGGGGAAACTCCTTTCCAGGAAGCATCAAATTGCCTTTTTTTTTTTTTTTTTTTTTTTTTTAACAGTAAAACTTGCATTTAGACCCCCAAAAAACTATTTAAGGTGTTAATACCAAGCAATGTACATAATTTCTACTGAAAGAGACGGAAGGGGAATATTTTCCTCCCTAAGGGGACTATTAGGATATGTGATAAGGAGCTATACCCATCAGCAGGGAATCATATCTAGAACTAAAATAAAATTTTGGGAATTTCCCCTTACCCTCCTTTGGTTTTAATTGAAATACATATTTTAAACAGTTTCCACAATTTTTTCAACTGTTCCACATCTTCTGGTCAGAAGACAGAAAGAAAAATCACAAAAAAATTGATGAAAATTTTCCTTCTGTCTGCAAAGCCAGTTACTGTTGCCAGGGGAAGCTGGAATACTTTGCTTTTTGAGAGTACAGGAGGTGATTCATCCATTGCCTAATCTCTATGGTTTGATTTATGGGTTGATTGTTCTTGGACCAACCAAAAGGGGGAAAAAATGTATTCTTCCTTGTAGGAAGACTCCAAAATCTTGAAATGGGCACAGATTTCTGGTTCTTTGTTAGCGTGGCGAGCCTTGGGTAATGTTCACACTCAAGCAGTCTTCTGGGATGGACATGATAGTGTTAGCTGGCTCTCCAAATATCCCACCTGTGCTGGAGAAAGTAGGTCACAAATTCTGGACTCAAGAAAAGTCAACAGCTTTGGAACAGCTGATGTGGCCTTTATATCTCTGTACCTTCAGGAACTCCTTTTTGCTTTCCCAGAGCATTTGAACAAATATATTCACTGAGATCATAAGGTTCTTGAGGTCATGTCTGAAGCCGCAGGCAGGACTGGGATGCCTGTTACACCAGTAAATCATTTCTGCTTCCTTCTCCGTCATGGTCTGGGAATGAACACCATGTGGCTCATCACAGGTCTCTACAGCTTCAGCGCCACAGTTGCTGAGTGCAGGCGCTTCTCCCAAAGTGCCAAACCATTTCAGATGGCTTCTTCTAGGAAACCGTGATGCACTTGTGGGCATTTCATAAATGGAAAGAAAAGAAAAAATAATTGAATAATCAGCCAAGTGTGAATTACGTGCTGGGAGCTATTGATTCAGCCACAGAAAACTGTCCGTACCCTGGGAGGAGTGTGACCTGCCTCACTATCACATCCAGAAAGAAATATGCTTTTCCCTTTTAAACACTTTTACAAGTTCAGTTCTTCTACCCTTCTTCCTGCTTGTGTTATACTTTTTCTGTCTTATACCCAGCACAAGTTTGGTCATTTCAACTGCTTGTTAGTAGGTGGCAGTCTCGATCAAGTTTTGAAACACAATGAAATGTCTCTCCTTCCTTCCTAGGTGAGCCCTGAAAATGGTGCAAACCTCTGGCTAAGGACAGGCTGCCTGTGCCAGAGGGAGTCCTACTCTCACTTTCCTATAGCAGTATGTATGTAGTATACTGCCAGCAAAACTCACATGAGGACTTCTGTGGTCTCATTTCCTCCTGGAATGTGACTTGTAACCATACCTGTGAAAATTGTTCTCATTGAGCACAGTGATCAACTAGTTGTAGACATTAATGCTCTTCTGCAGTTATGGAGTAAATGGTGCAGTTCAGGTGGTGTAATTGCCCTTGCAGCCTGGCCTTGCACCCACAGGGCCGTGCTGGAGCTGTGTCTGAAAATCCTGTTAAGTGACTGTCCAGACCAAACAGGAAAGGGGAAGCACAGGGCATGGGGAAAGCGGGGCCTTCTGGGGCCCCGTGAATGCTGCTGGCGCACAGCCAACGAGGTGCTAATTTACTACAGTTATTTCCCAGAAGCAAAGGGCTACCTTCGTAAAACATCAACCTGTGAGACACATCCTTCCCTGTGGCCTGAGCTTGCAGTGATGCTCTTCCTCTTCTGACCCAGGAAGGAGGCAAAAGATGGATAAAAACATTTCAGTGTGCTGTAGGATAATCCTGAGTTAGTCTGCAGTAGAACTGTAGACTTAGTCCTTGGGCTGCCCTGAAAACTGAGCACGCTGGTCCAAGAGCATCTTCCCTTCAGAAGAGGCTTTGCAGTAGGAAGGGGCTTATTTGGGAGAGCAAAAATCCAGCAAGACAACTCTTAAATTACTGTCCCAAAAGCAAGATGAGGAGCTGTTTAGCAGGGACTACAATGTTTACCTTGAGTGGTCAGAAAGTTTTTTTGAAGTTGGTGCTGCTGTGGAGGTTTCCAGGGAGACAATATAAAATTACAAAATACATCTATAGGTATGCTTATATAAATAAATAAATATTTATAGGTATACTCTTGGGTCACCTGGTGAAGGAAGAATGCCAACTGTTTTCTTTACCAGGGTAGTATATAGACATAATTCCCTCAGAGAGGAAGACCTGAAATGCTGTGTGTGGAGAAAGAGCAGATGTGCTCTGTCACAGATGGCCACAGGCTGTAAACCTCTGGTGATGCTGCCTTTGGCCATGGGAGGACAGAGGGAGGAATGGTGCTTGTGCCTGCCCACACCTTCATGCAGGAGCCATCAGATGTTTGTGGAACCCTTCAGCTCTCTTCTGGAACCCTTCAGCTCTCTTCTCATTGCCTTGGAGACTCTCAGCTGAATCACTTCTCCAGCCTGGGCTGTCTTAACCTCCATCTCTGAAGAAAGAAATGGGAAGTCTTACTGAGCTGTTTTGAAAGCTCCTCTGTGTTTCTCCTTGGATCCTTTCCCAGTCTGATTTATCTGTATCAATAGACAGGTCACCTTTTTTCTCTTTCTCTGTTGATGGTCTTGTGTTTGTCATCACAATATATCTCTCAAAAGTTAGCAAAGAGAGATGACTTGTGTACATGTCTTCCAAAGAAAGATATTTTTAAAGTAATCTTCTACATTACAGATAAATGGAGTAGAAAGTGGGTGATGGATAAGTACATTTCTCTCTGAGAAACTTCACATAGCTGGAATATCACTCCATTAAAATAGACTGAATGTTATAATAGTCATATAGTGAATTGGAGAGAAGCACTATTTTCAGCCTAGCATTAATCTAAATGGACATTTTCCCCAAGTTTTTAATTATTTATTCCTTTGCTATCTTGCAAGTTCAAGATAACCATGGTTTTAAGAACACCTCTAGTCCATTTCATGAAGGAAAGGCTTTGGATATGGAGTGATCAGGCAGAATTGGTCTGTGGTGTACCTGTGGCATGGCAGAGCAGCTGGTGTTGCTCTGCAGGGAGGGATAACCACAGAGCTGATGTGTTAAATGTGTGGCTCATGCGGTGTGCTTGGGGGATCAGGCTGGAAATCATTTGAGACCTTATTCTCATGCCTCTTAATAGAATCTCTTGTTTAAAGCTCTATCAGAAAAATTGATTGAATCCTCTCTCTCTACACTCAGGCAGCGGCCTCAGGGCTGTGAATAAAGATTGCAGGCCATGAGGGATGTCTGGCCTGACCTTTCCTCCTAGGACAGCACCAGAATAGGATTTTGGACCTACTCCCAAATTCCACTCTCTTTATCTAGAGTAGCTGTTGTGTAGGTTTTGCCCTTTAACTGTCTCCTGAAGAATTCTGTGCTATCCTCTGGCTACTGCAATGGGTGTAGTGGGGAGAAATTAAGGAAAAATAATAACAGGCAAATGAGCAAAAGAGAAAGGTATGAATTCGTAGTAAGTTAAAACTGCATCATTTTTCCTCCTGGTTGGATAAACCTGCATTCAGTTGCCCTATTGTTCATGTGTAATCTCATCTTGCACAGCACTGCAAAACTCATCTCACTCCCCAGGGTTGCTGATGGCTACTGGATTCAGGCAGGAGACAGACTGCAGGAGTCCTCCAAGGAGAAGGCATCTGCTTCTGGAAAATAAGCACAAAATAAGGGAGGAATAAACCCTCCACAGTTAGTTTCTACTTTACTATCTCTTTTGGGGGCCAAGGGTACAGGAAAGAGTTCAATAGAAATGTTTTAATTGGAGTGACTTTTGGCTTTTCTCAGCTATCAGCAGATTTTTTTTTTTTTGCTAACGTGACTATTGCTAACGTTGAAAAGTGAGACAATCTAATTTCAGGTGTTTATTCTGCTAACCCTGAGAATTTTACTCTACAATAGCGTGATCACTTTCGCAAAGCAATTGGGTTATTGGTCTGGCACCACTGAGCAACCAGCAGCTTTTTCAGCAAGAGTGAATTCATCTCCAGAGTGCCAGAGATCTGGTGCTGCACCTGCACTGAGCACTTTATGACAGATTTTTAAACCAATGAGATGGAGAGGTAAGAGGAGAAGGACCACTCATGTAATGAGAACTTATCTTGGGGTGCAATGCAAGGGGAGAAACTCTGGCTATTTGTTGGAGAGGCTGGCCTGTATTTGGAGATCACAGCCCAGGACTGTGATATTGGTTCTGCATAACCCCAGACATTCAAATGCTCCCCGTGGTACAGCAGGAGCTTCAGCATGGCTTTGCATTCAGTGCTTAGTTTTTGTTGTCTGAGATAAAACAAAGTCAGAATTTATGGCTGTGATGCAAGAATCGGATGGTAAAAGTTTTATGGACTTCTTGTGGGAGTCAGACCGATAGGGTGACTGTAAATCTTGAAGGCAATGTCTGTAGTCTTCTAAAGAGAGCACATGCCTAATAACAATGAAGTGATTTCTTTTAATGCCAATAACTATGCCTACAGCATACAAATACATCCTGTCTCTGACCAACTCCTAAATCCCATCTGTATCCATGCAATCTCCTGTGCGGTGCATGTTGATCCACAAGATGGCACTTGGACCTTGTATTACTCAAAATTTGCTTTTTCCTCTGCTACAAGTTAGACTCAATAAATAGTAATTGCCTGGATGTCTGAGTAGAAATGTCTTTTCATTCTGAGTTAATCCTTTTCTTTTTTACCTTGCTGTCAATTTTGAAATATTGTAATCATAAATGGGTCTGAAAGCAATTAATGGACTAGATTCTGCTGTGATCCACACATAGTGTTATAACTTTGTAAAAGAGAGCCCCTTGGGAAAACTTACACCCAATACATAAATATTTTAATGACTTCTAATAGGATTTTGCAAAAAAACTTCTAGGTATTTTAACTTTCTGCTTTAGTATTGACCTGCTTTAAAAGTATGTGAGTACAGGAATGTATAAATCCAGAGAGACAGGGAATTATTTCAACCCACTGAGAGCTCCATCCGCAGAGAGCTGCTGATGCTATTACATTGTAGAGAGCACCATGGGGTGGCTGTCATGGCCCTCTGTAGTGCGAACCTTGAAAATGAGCCTTCTATGTGTGATGTGAGGAACCAAATGCCATGCCAAGAAGTGCAGAAATTGAGTCCACAGCTGGGCTTTATTCAGCTGCTACAGGAACCTGGACACAGCTTGCTGCCTCAGGTTGGGAACCTGCCAGGGCTGAAGGCATCTTCCCTGCAGAGCAGGACACCTCCAGCCCTTCATTTATACTGTTTAGCTGTTAAAACTTAACAGATGTGGCACAAACGAGAAATTAAATGTTAGCTCTTGATCTAGGTTTTTGGTTGAAAGAAATAACTGCTAATTTTCATCAATTTCACATGGCAGACAGGTGCTTTAAGGAACTAACATAAGTCTGAATTTTCTCTTTCAGATTTCTTTTTAGGAATTTTTCAGTATGATGCTACTTGGACAATGGACCGGAGGACCTTTTGTGGAAACAAATTGAGCCTGAACTTGCTAGATATTTCTGGAATCATCTGTCTCCACTTTTCCAAATGCCTCTGGCCTTGTTGATGCACTTTTCCCCCTTTCTGCAGGTTCTCCAGCAGGAGTATTAGAGTCTGCTTCTGTTTTTCCACCTGACAAATATCTCAATTGTAAATGACACTTTCACCTGTGGGGGAGACAGCAGTCAGTCCACCTCCCATTTCTAGTAATGTCTGTGTCCACTAGAGACAATGAGATTATTCTAGATCGAAAGGGAAGCTTTCTGTCTACAACAGTGTTTTTATTGAAACTGTAAATCTGCAAAATGTTTTGGAGTTGACAAAATATCTTGTGCTGTTTTCATTTAAACTCAGACCAACAAAGCCAAACACCAGTTCTGACTGTATTGCAAAGTTTTAACTTCTAACACTTTCCTTCCATTTTAATTGGGATATTTTATAGTATGGCTTTTAAAAATCTTTATTTCATTGAAATTTCATGAGTTTTCTGGAAAAAAGGTCCTTCTGTCTGCCAGAAAGACCTTTGTCCTCCTTGGAAACTGCATTTGTCCTTCTACCAATTGAATTTGTGAAAAACTGTATTCCTGCCTGGATTTAGTGTACCGATTTGATCTTTACCTATTGAATTTGTGAAAAACTGTATTCTTGCCTGGATTTAGTGTACTGATTTGATCTCAACTCCAAAATCTGATTCTGCTCCCAGTTCTCCTTTCGACTGACATGAGCAAAAACAGGATTTTGCCCTTTTGCTCCCAGAAGATGGCCTATGCAGACAGACCTGTTTGTTTAGCAGAGCATTCATACTAAATGATACCAACAATGTTAAGTATTGAACTTTGCTAATAGATTTTGATGAATTTCAAAGACCAATTAAACCAAGAAGAGTACAAAGTAGTGTTGTATAAATATTTAATGTAAACTTATGGATTACATTGTTCTGGAGACTGCTATCAGAGGCACTTTGAAACCACATGTGGCTCATGGTAGCAAGACAGAGCCAGTTTCAGTCAGAGATGAGTTCAGACTCTAATAAACAGTCCTCCAGGGATCACTTCGAAGTGGTAAAATTTTATGAGTAGCTAAAAAATCAGAGTTCTGGAGTCAACAATAAGCACTGTTGCATTTCCTCTCTGCCCTAATGAAAGTGACAGAATATATTTTTTTAGTACCCTTCTTCTCCAAAAACAAAGGCAAGATAACATGGTTTTGGGAGACAAGTGACAAACAAAATGAAATGCTCTTGTGGAAAGGGAGCCTTTGTAGCTGGCATTGGTCTCCAGATGCTCTTAGAGCAATGGATTTGGAAGGAAGCTGTTTGTACCAGCTGCTGTTGGTGACGTGCGCCTGGGCTGGAGTGGCTGCTGCTGGGCTCCATGTTACACAAACGGATCAATCCCTGCGTGTGCTGCGGGCACTGGAGAGAACAGCATGTTCTGCCCTTGGGCTTTATGAGCTTGTGCTGCTGGCACAGCCACGAAGCCCCTGCCCGCCCCTAAGTGCGGTAAGTGCCTGCTGGGTTTCGCTTTTCCTCCTTGATTCTCTGCTTCTCTCTTCCCATTTCGACAATCAGACATAAAGCGAGCTTCCAGGATGGGGTAACCTTGATGGCAGAGCAAGGCAGAATCCACCAAAGTGATCAATGGGCAGGAATTTTCCACAGATTGGAGAGGGGCTGTCACACTGATAGAAGAGCACACAGTATTTGGAAGGGGAGAGGAGGGGATGAAGAAGTTATATGCCTGTTGGAAGATGGTCTGAATGACCCATTCGCTTAACTGAAATCACATGTAGAGATGGTGTCTAGCATTCACCACTTCTGTAGAGCTTTTTACCCAGTGATGTAGGACCACTGGAGCTGTGCCCATTTTCCAGCTGGGGATGCTGAGGCAGAGTAGGGCAGAGGTACGGTGAAAGCTGGCAGCAAGACTTCTGCCTGCTGACTCCCATTGCATCCTCCCTCATCAGCCAGGGAACATGTCCAGGAACAAGTTTGCATGGAAGTCAGGGCTGTGTCTGATGGAGGTCTCTAAATGAATTTGGATTCATGTGGCCAGTCAGGAGCACTTGAGGATACCATCTCTACAACTGTAAGCCCTCCCTTGACAAGAAAGAACTCTAATCTCCTTAGGGTCCCAGATTTCTCTTTGCATGGTAGATAAAGAAAAAAAATAATAAAAAAGAAACAAACCAAACCAATTATATGACAAGTCACCAATGTCACAGGAAGATTTTATCATGTTTGCCTCACCAGTTCATGACTAGCAATGAGTGGCCTGTTGAAAGTGCACCATGCACCTTGTACAAAGTTGTTTTTGAAAAAAAAAAAAAAGGTAAAAATGGCAAATTGCAGTTGAGTCTCAAGCACTTGCAACAAAGGCAACTTAGAATCTTCATTTCCAGAAAGTTTCATAATGCTGGAGACATCTGTGTTTAGCACTGTACTGGGTTTTATTTTCAATCATTTTTCTCATTAAAAAAATGTGTGTATCTCATTATGTCTTCAGATCTGAGCCAGCATTTAATTCTCTGATTGCATATGGTTGGTACAGCATGTGCCATTACACCCACCAAAATAATGAAATGACAGTTCCCTTTGCAAAGTAGAAGACTAGAAATAACTTTCTGCTGAGAGATGCTATTAATCCCCCCTCCCCCTTCCAATAAGTGAATAGATAAGTGGCCATGATTCAGATCTCAGAAAGTGTATTCTGACTAGTCTGTGACTTGTCATATACAGGCTGTACTGAGGCTTTGATATTTATGGTATTTTATACCCATGCTAAAGTTATTTTAAACAGATACAAGAAATATCAGTCTCTTGTTTTTATGTATTATTTATAGGCCTCTTGTTCTTTCCTTTATGCCACAGAGTATTTTTCCTTATTTGCCTTGATGTTACAAAGTAATAGTTATAACAACAAACTCCATCGGGAAGATGCTTCCACAGTTTCCTTTGCTGGCAGCTAGGACCAGAGTGGGCTGTGCTGGACCTGGGCTCCACGCAGATGTGGCTGCAGTGCTGCAGAGCCCGGTGAGCGGTAGATGGCTCTGTCAGCTCTTCTTCAGGAAGCCATGGGTTTATTAGCACACCTGAGTTTTTCTCAGTCTTTTTTTCTACCTTTATTGCCAATGTTCATCCTTTTTTTTTTTTTTTCTTTCCTTTTTCTTTTTTCTTGACTTAATATTTTCTCCAACTTAGCAAAGCTTCTCCATGCCTAATTCAGAAAGTTTCTTGTGGTTTTGTGAAGAGCTTAAAATAACTGTGAAAGCAGTGAAAAGCAGCACTGAGGATTCTTGCCTAGCTAGACAACAGTGTGAAAGCAGTGTTTCTGGTCCAGCAGCATCAGCTGAGAGGGCTTAAAGAGCTCCCATAGCCCAGGGCAGTAAATGCCCATCTGCTGAACACATGTACACCATACTCCTGGTTATGCCAGAATGCGACAGTCCCAGATATCAAGGGGGTGGTTTGTGGATGGTCAGTTTCCTTTCATTTAGCAGTGGGGAGGATTATTTATTAGAAATACAAGATTTTATTTTATTTTTATTTTATTTTTTTAATTTGGAGTTTCCAATTTGTTAATTTTCCTCATTAATCATGTCTCCAGGCACGTGCATGTATGAGAAACCGGACTGTTAGTTCTTGCATCAGCTGCCTTATGCCAGTCTAAATTCCTGGGGGTTATTATTATTGGTCATCCCAAACATGAGACAATACCTTTAGGGAAAGAGCTGGTGCAAAAAAGCTGCAGTGCTAGCATGATGTGCTGGAGAGCATGGAGAGCACCCCAGGGCTCTGGGGCTCAGGGTGGGCAGATGGAGCACAGGGCCCCACTACTGCATGTCTCTGAGTTCCCTGCACCTACAACTTGATCAATGTGTTTTGTCAAAACCCCAGTGACTTGTTTTGTTACCTTTGTATCCCTGCTGCTAAGCGATGAATGATGCTCCTGGAGATAATAAAGAAGCAGCTGTACAGTTACCCCAAAGGTATCTGTTACAATTTAATAATTTTTTCCTCTTTTTATTTATTTATTTATTTTCCCTTCACGTGAACTCTGATGACATCTCTTTGAGCAGCTGTTTTCTTCTACTGCCATTTTATCTGGTCCCCTGTAGTTTCAGAGTGATTTTCTGCAAACCAATTTTAGTGATTAACTTGAGTCTGCACACAAGTTGGCTTATTGCTGAGCAGTTTGGGCCGGGTGGGACTGTGTACTCCAAAGGGACGGCTCTGCCACAAGAAAGAACCACATGGAAAGACACATGCCAACCAGCCCCAAAGTCATTGCAATCCTCATCTTACCAGCACTGTTTAATCAGATAGACTTTGGTGAATGGATCTCAACAAGTTAAGACAATAGCAGGAAATGGGTGGGTGTTTGTTCAAAGGAAAATAAACCCAAATGTGCTTTTCAACAGAATTCACCTTTCAAGGTGTCAGCTCTTATGAAGTGATCTCTTTTCTAGACTGTCCATGCTCTTTGAAGTTACAGTCCTATGTTTTCTTTCTCTGATGTTGACAATATGCCTGGGAGGATGCCCCCTAATTTATCAGTTACCCTAAAATGACACATCTTTTTTACTTCTCCTAGCAGGTATTTTTTAAATAAAAGAAAAGGCAGACTTCTTAGCAGCAGCTTGGTTATTCATCAATATTATTAGATTCTCCCTTCCCTCTCCTGAAGCTAGGAATAGAAACCTATGAAATTACTGTGGAGGATGCACTCTTAAAACAAAGCACCGAGTAAGGAGGATGTGAAAAACATGTACAGCTGAACTACAGAGAGAGATTTTATGCACCGCTCTAGGGGGAATATTGCAACCAATATTCAACATACAAGCTGGCAGGACTGTAGCAGAGGAGAAGCATGAGACAGGTGGGCAGGGTGCACTGTGCTCTTTCCCTTCTGCTTGTGCTCATTTCTCACTTGCATGAAGCTGGGGGGAGCTTCTGATCAGAGCCATCAGGGTGCTTTTGAAGAACTGGATTTATTCCTTGCTTTCAAAGCTGAGACTTAACATGAACCCAAAGAAAAGGTGATGCCTCCATGATGTCTTGGAGTAGTGTTTTTGGTGCATTGCTGGTGCATGGGCAGCTTGCACTGGAACAGCAGGCGGCAGATGGGGTTGTGTTCCAGGTGGTTTACCCAAAATGAACCAGGGAGTGGGAGCACACACAGGAATTCATAAGCTTGCAGCACCCTGGCACCAGCAGCCTGCCCAGGCAGGAGTCAGCGTGCAGCATCCTTCCCAGTATAATCCCAGAGGGTGCTCACCTGCTTCCCAGCCTGGGGAAAGGAGCTTTGCCCTGGGAAGGTGCTTTTATGGTGTGTTTATTTCTAGTCCTTCCTAGTCAGGTTCAGCTTTGGCATCACATTTTTCAGTGGGTGACCTGAGGAAACTAAATCTGAAGTGAGGGATGTGGCTGGCATGCTGTGAATTTTGGCAAGAGCTTGTTGGAGGGAGAAGTGCTTGAGGGCCTATCTCACCTACTCATAGCAGCAGGTGGCTTTTCAGTTAGTGCTTGTGCTCTCTGTCTTTGGGAGAATTGGGAAGTTCTAGTTGGACAATGCTCAGTGCTCTCATTAAGCAAGCAGAAAAATAAAAAAAGGCAGCCTTCACTCCAAGCCCATCAAAAATATATACAGAGGCAAGGAATTTAACAGGGCAGAGCAGTTGGTGTCAAAGCTCCTATTATCACACCTGTGCCCTAGTTACAAGCTAACAGATCTTAGGCACGAAGGAGAAACTGGAGAATCTGCAAGGTGCAAATGCTGTATGCAGCAGAGCCGCTCCTGCAGCCAGTGCAGGGAGAGCAGCTTTCATCTTTCAGCTGCGGCTGCTTTGCTTTTGGGTCTGTTCACAGTCCATGTTATCACAGAAACACAGCTGCTATGTTTCTGCTGCAAACACATAGCTTTCAGATGTGGTACTGCCTAGAAAAGTCCTGGGCTTCCCAGGAAGTTATTGTGCTGGCTTTCTACTGCCTTTCTGGCAAGGGTTAATAAGGCCATGGCGTTGTCGATTGACAAAATGTGGAGCTTTTCTCTTTGCAGTTTTCACAGGCACAAGGTTCACCTGTGGTTCAGTATTTAACTAAAATTAAGGCTGACAGCTTTTCCATATAAATTAAATTAATGAGATGTTTGAACTAGTACTAAATTGTTTGTGTAGATCTTTGCTGCTTGATAAGATCTCCAGGCTCCCTTCCCACAGGCACTCTCTGTGGCCCTTCAGGCTCCCCTGCCTGTGCTGGGAGTAAAGGAGCAACTCATACCAGTGCTGCATGTGCTAGAGAAGTGGCCACACAAATTCCCTGCTTGAGTCAGAGACGCTACTGTATAGGGAAAAAAGTTTATACATTTAAAAAAAAAAGAAAAAAGACAGCTTTCTGTCTTTCTGATCAGGCATAACACTTTTGTGCTTTTGCTGCTGCCAGTCCATGGCACTGTCTGGTAGCAGTTCTGTCTCACGATGCTTATGCTTTAGGGAGGTCTCTCTGCTTTGCCTGTTTCTGCAAGCTTTTCACTTCAGATCTGCTTAACTTGGCCTCTTCTAGCCCCTTGCTGCTCGCAGTCATCTCTTCATCGTTACTTTTATTTCCTCACACTCCACATGTGCTGCTGCTTCTGATCACTTTCAATTAGAATGGGCTGGGTTTACAGAGGCTGCTGATTAAGTTAATGAGCTTGTTTAGGCCAAAATGGCCAAAAGGAAGAAGCATATATAAATATATAACCTGAGGTAGCTTTTTATTTTTTAAATCTTAGAAGCAGTGGTGAGGGTGTTGTTGTCTATTAATCACCTGTGTTGTTATGTGCAGATGCTGCTGGGATCTCAATGGACAGATTCAATCTGGAGGTCAGCTTGCAGAGGTAACAGAACCCTGGCAATTATGGGATGCCAACCTAGTGGTATGTCTGTTCCATGAGCAGCTAGGTGGAAGGGGGTTACATAGAGTATGCAAGAGCTATAAATGCTAGTATTTCTTCTTAAAGAGATGCAGTGCTCTGAGGAAAGCATCAATTCTGCAGAGAGAACAGAGCAATAGCAGCCTTGTAGAAGACAAGCAGAAACAGAAACTTTTATTTTTTTTTAAATCTCTGAGTGTTTACTTTGTTGTATCTGTAGAAAAAGATTTTCTTCATTCTAGGCACAACTCCCTGCTGCAGGGTATAGAGGTGGCTGTGACCTGGGAGCTGTGGCTGCCCAGCTAAGGGGGGAAGAGAGCACGTCTGTTCTTTGTTGTTTGAAAACTAATCTGAGCAAATATCACTGCCTGAGGAGCTAATAGCTGGGAAGGAGATAGGAAAGTAAAATACATGTAACAAGACTAGTTTACATGTATATCTCAAGAGACCTTTAGCTCTGGCCTGATACCTCAAGAAATTGGGAATTTCATGGCTGTTTGTGGTTAAAAGTCCATGGTTTGCAGTGAAAACAGTATCTGTCTTTAAAACTTTCAAATTTTGTTGTCTCATTTCCTTTCACACCATTTGCATTGAGTCACCATTACAGTTCAGGATGGATGTACAAGGTATTGTTGAGTAAGTGCTTGTTTTATTTCCTACTCTTTGATCCATGTTTGGACCAGTGGAAATGCCACCTAAATGAACAGATTTCAAGGCTGGAATACAGGTAGCATGAACATCACTTTGATTTGCTCACAAATTAAAACAGGCTACTAGACTGTTTCAGTAAAAGTAAGGGGGGGAAATGTCATCACCATTGCTCAAACAAATGTGCTCCTTCTTAGACTACTGATATTATTGTAAATGTTAGGCTGAGTAGCAAATTGCCAAACAAGACTGAATGTCATAAAGGCAAAGGATTACTATCCTTCTGGTGGATGGAGAGTAGGTTTCTGGCAAATGGTTTGTTATCTAGGATTCCTCTGCTCCATGGAGCTGAAATTGGACTGAAAGTAAAGTTGTGTTTACAGCATTGTCTCTTGGCCACTGACATTCCCATCAGATCAATATTTCCATGGGAAATCCAGATGCTGTCTTATGATCAGAGCATTTGATATTCTTTGGGTAAAACTTGCTGCTTCTTTCTGAGTCATCAAATGAATAGTCTAGCCATTAAGTTATTTTTAAAAATAGCATCCATTTCCCTCACTCTGTGCTATATGTTCTGTTTAATATATGCAAACACAATACAAGGATTGTTTAAAGAAGCAAATCAAAGACCCATCCAGAGCAAAAAAACCCTTAATGCAGGGAGCAACTAGTGCAGGAGACAAAAATGAACGTATACAGCCCTGACCTGCAGACTTTGCAGCTCACAGGCTGTTGTGTTGAGAGGGACTGAGAAAAGAAGAGAGAGTCTCTTCTTGTCCATGTTATCCCACCTAAGGCAGGGGAGGGTTGTAGTGATGGGGAGAATGTGGGGATTAAATTTAATGAATGTAGTGTCTTTGGTAGCTTGTCCCTGCCTGGGATGTCCAGTTTGAATGGCACTCCAGTATTACAGGGTGTCCAGCCGCTGTTTTAATTATTGCCATATGGATACATCAGGCAGCTTTGAGTAATCTGAGCCTTTTGGGCTGATGCAGTGTTTCTTCAGGATTACCAATGAATTTTGTGTCCTTTCCTGTTTGCATTCTCATTTGAGATTTACAGCAAACAGCGATGAGAAATGCCAGAGGGCAACTTTTCAATTCTTAGCAAAATAAAAATATGTGCCAGGATTCATGCATATATTCATGTGGACACCTGTGTTATTGAAACACATTTCCTTTGCTATTTGTGATGTATTTACTTGAATCATTCAAAAATTCAAGTAATGCATAATACTAAAACTCCCCCATGGAGCTTGGTAGGAAACATGAAACTTTATAATGCAGTATTTTCAAGCACAAAATATATTACTTACTCTTTCCTTCTAGCATAGAGCTTTATTCTTGGCTAGAGCCAGTGCAAACCCCAGAGGCTTTCAAACTTCTTTGCTCTGACCAGAGTGAAGCTGTAATTTTTTAAGGTCAATATTTGTTTATAAACCCTATTTCTGGGCTGTCTTATTTTTCACCCGGTACTGAACTTACTAGTTACCAAAATGTCTGTGTCTTTGGTGCTGCTTTTCTCCCATCTTCCCACACAGAGAACTTGAGTCTTGCATTTCTCTCAGGCTTGTGTTCCAGGTGATTCACTCTTCAGGGAGATGTTGGCCATATAAAGACCTTGCCTCTGTGATTTAGAGGAGCTGGGACTTCATGGCTGTGAAAGGATGACAGACTGTTAAGACAGTACAGTAGGGAGAAATATGGTGTGATGTTTGGTGGGAAGTGTGGCAAGGTCCTGACTCACTGCTCAGACACCCTCCTATTTAACATATGTCCAAAGTGTAACTCTAAGCACATTTGCAGAACTTATTACTGTAACAAACTTCAACAGCCTGAACATTTGAGATGAAGAACAGGAACAGAGGCCTTCAGGATGGAACAAGGGAAGAATACCAGAGAAGATTAATATCCTACATCTAGCTGCATCTATGCTATGGTATCATGCTGTCACTCCTGTCCTGCTGGCACAGGTTCCTGGTGTGATGGATTTGCTCAGTAGCACACCACTGTTAGGAGGTGGTGGTGCGTTCCTTCCTCACACCATGTGGAACTAATGGAGCTAATCCAGAGTTCCTGCTCTATGAAATTGCAGTACACTGTGCCCTTCCTGTAGTGTGATTTCAGCCTATGAAAGCACATCTTGTTTTCTACCATGAGGCTGAAGCAATGGCACTCATTCTATACCTTCTAGCCAAACCTGGGTTCAAGGTCTCTTGCTGGTGAAAAATCCATAAATCAAAATACTAGGACATGCCTTGCTGATAATTGATTCTTCCAAGAATATTTGCCCCAAATCTTTAACTATACCCAACAACAAGAAGTTATAATGAAGACTAAGTGTATTTATGAAGTGAAATCATTAACAATGGATTAGACAGTGGAATCCAATTTCCTGTTCCATCAGTGATGCTAACACAGACTGAAATTTCATTGATGTATTGGGCATCATTGTCATCCTCTTAACTGAGAGAAAAATTGTTTGCCATTTTCTACTGGCTGTACCTTGCAGGCAAAATTGCATCTTATACAAAGCATCAAGCCAGAATCCTAATGGAGAAAGTATTTACAAGAAAATAAATATTTCACAGTTATCTCATACGTGCTTTGTATTTCATCATATTTAATGTATGAATATATTTTACTAGTGTGTATTTTTTCCTCTTAACTGATGTATTAAGAAGCTTAAGGTAGAGAAATACATTTGTGTGAATGTCATCAGGGCTTTCTAAGAAGACTGTATAGAGTACAGGAAACCTTCTAAGTGCAATCTGTAGTTCTTATTTTGTTTTACTCATTTTTATTTTTATTTTTATTTTTATTTATTTATTTTTTTTTTTTTAGAACAGACCTGGAGAGACTTAATTCACCACTTCTCAAGTATTAAGTCCTAAAATCCAAGAGTCTGAAGTTCTCCTCCCTGCTTTTATGTGACATACAGTCACATACAGCTGTAATTGTTGATAGCAAGGGTTATTCCAGTGGACTAAGCCCCATAAAGATGAATGGGGATCTGGACTAACCACTGAATTGTAGTGTCATCTGCACAGGTTGCTGCCTTGCTGTTCATTGCTCTTCTGGTCCATCAAGAATGTGTTAAATAGCAGGAGATCTTGCAGGGAACGTCAAGACTTCTTTCAAAAGGGAAAACAGTTTAATTCTGCTCCTTTCTTTCTGAATGCTCTACATACTCCTACCCCAAGATCAGGTTTTAGCATCTTAAGTGGTCTTTGGTAGAAGACTGGTAAACTGCAAGAGGGATGTCTGTGTTATGGACGCTGATATGAGTTTCTTGCTGTGTGTATAGTGAAGTTGTATCTCTAGTCTAATGAGCACAGAATAAATTCAAGCTGCCATTTACCAAGTTCTGTGAGGGGCACTTGGTGTTTCAGTGGAGTGCACTGTCATCACAAGGTCACTGGCCTGTAACATGATGTTCTGGGATGTTAAGTAGATCTGGAGAGTAAACTTATTTTCATACGCTGGTGTTTCTCTAAATATCTCCCTAACAGACTAATATTTGGCAAAATATTCAGGAGAGCCTCAAGGCCAGGAAAATCAGTTCCTGATTACTGGTGGTGGTGGCTATGCCATGTGTGGCCAGACAGGTAGCAGCCATACCTCTGAGCAAAGGCAGCAGGGCCCTTTGTGTGAGGAGAGCCTTTCTCCAGATTTCAGACCAGTGGCTTATAATAAAACTAAAATACCAGATTTTGATCCCAGCAATATAACGAGGCAATGACTGATACAAAGAAAAAAAAAATCAATACTTCTTTTTTTTTTAGGGGAAGGTAATTTTTGGAAACTTTATTTTAAAAATGGACATGAAAACTTTAACTTCAAAAGCCAAACAAATGTGGCTTTACCGCAGGCTTCTAATGAAGTCTGTTGCTTTTCTGTTGTCATCTAAAGAAGCCTAAAAACCCAAACCAATCAATTTCTGAACCAGCTCCAGGTGACCAAAATGAAATTCAAATAAGATAACAAAGAACTGTGTGCTTGGCCTTGTCTTACTTTTTTTTTTTTTAATACGTGTAACCATGATATTTTTTGTCATTGCTGTAAATTCTAGAAAAAGGAAACTGTGCACTTTTATTTTTTTTTTTCTTATTTTTATTATTTTTTTTAAGTGATGATGCTAAAATCCTCTACTTGTGAGCATTTCTGTGATGATAGTTGCAGTGTTGCCTCCCCCAACCATCTCCTCCACTGACAAAGATGCTGGGAGCCACATGGCTGTACTTGTAGTGCACCCGATCAGCTCCCTCTGTGCAGGATGCAGGCTTTGCTCTAATAAGCCACAGCCTCCAGGCATGGGGTGACCTCGCTGGAGGGCTGGAGGAGACAGTGTTGAGGGGAGATTCACTAGAGGAGGCCTGTCACAGTGCTTAGTACCTCTGCCTTTTAACAGAATGATTAAATACAAAACAGAGCTCTAACTCAAGCAGCCAACAGGGGCTTTACTCCTTGCTTTTGCTTAGTATGCAATGTGGCCAGCGTGTGAAGACAGGTAACTGTTACTTCCTCAAGGATTAGTGCCCCCTTGAAGAGCACACAGGTTTTCTTTTGCAGAAATCCATGAAAAGATCCCAGGCCTGACGCTCCAGATTCAGTTTTAAATTGCCCTTTGGAAAAAGCAACTCCAATGGTTTCTGTGAAGTTGGGTCTTAAAACATTGCTGTGATGCTGAAGGACACAAATGCAGCACTGTCCTCACCACAAATCACAGTGTGGTGATGATGTAATACCTACTGCACTAATAGCATGGATGGGGTTAACTTCAGCTCTTGAGTCATTGTGTGTATAGGATGAGATCTCTGTTTATGTCTCCAGCATGTTGCCACATCCAGAGGCCAAAGAGGTACAGAAAGCCATCCAGCAAGGACCCCAGCCTGCTCCTCTAGAAGCTTTTCTGGCCAGCATCCCTCCTGGGTAGATGGAGCCCTTGCATCGGTATGGGGCAAGACCTGGGAACTGGGTCTGGGCTGGGGATGTTGGTACTCAGCTGGAAATGGGTGCCCTGGAAATGGTCCCTGGAGAGGAGCATGAATTTGGAGACCTAGTGCTCAGGACCTGGGCTGGAAAAGGTGCAATCTGGGTCCTTTCATGGGAGGTCTCTGGAAGGAGGTGGCAGGTATTGCAGAGGAGTGGCAAGGTTAAAATAAGAATGATGGAGAAAACTGAAGAAGGAGCTAACAAATGGGAAAGAGGCTGTCCATGTAGTGGCAGCAGGCTGGGGGCTTACAATGAGGGAGGATGCTTGCTGGATGGGACACACGGGCTGGCATCAGTTTGCAAAAAAGAACTCTGCTGGGGATGCTGAGCAGAATGGCTGTGAGCAATCCTGTACTTCTGTCTCTGAGCACCCCTTTCCTGTGCTTAATGCTGTGCTTTCAGGCTTGGGAGACCTAGATGTGATTCCTGCCTCTTCAAAGGCAATTTGGAGGCTCTAGGAGAACACAGGCTACCTTGCGAAGTCCATCCTGTGACTGGAAAAAAACAACGTTCTTTGCCATTCAAATCAGAATGTGCCACATGCAGCATTTCCCCAGGGGATACAGCCAGCAGATGCATTGGCAAGCTCCTGCAAACCACATTTGACAAAATAAATGCTCGCAAAACTGATCATAACCACTCAGAACCATTCAACTTTGCCTGCAAAACCAGAGAGGCTCTGAGACTTGTCTAAGATCACACAGGAAATCTGCAAAGCGGGCAATTGTATTAATGTCCCCCCCTCATAGGATAGTGCTGTAACATCCTTGAATAAAAGCAGTATAAGGAAGGCAACACTTAAATGTCTGCCCTACTGGGAAGGGAGAATAGAGGCTTGAATGTCTGTGGTTAAAGAAAAGGGGGGCAGGGGAATGAATTATCTGTTTCCTTCTGTGTTCACAAATTACCTAGAGAATATCAGGAGGTCACAGATTGGGGGAATTCTTCTTAATGCTGAGACTGTTCTCTTAATGTCATGGTTGTGTTTTGCACGTCAACATCAAATACTATGCGGAAAAATTATTCTGTTTAGAAAAGCATCAAAAGCTGTCTTCAAAGAATAATGCATCATGATCGTGTAAATGCTCTGGCATTTTTGATGTTGCCTTCTTACTCATTAGACTTTAATGATGTGATGAGCGACTTTTTGTCTATGAAAAGTTGCAGAATTCTAACTTTCTAAGCAGCTTGTCTCTCAGTAATGTCTATTTTTGGTAGTCCTCCCTGTTGCTTTATATTTTGCATGTATGCTTTTAAGCCATTTTTTGTACAAAGTGAGGGCTTTTATTTTTGCTGGGCAAACACTCCTAATTTACAAATTCTGCAGACTTTGTCTATTTACAAATCAAATGGATGAGTTAAATTGGATTGGGACAATGAACACCCAAGGGATGGTAGATGATGCCATCTTCTGAAGCGTAGCCTTCATCTGGCTTAGCTGCATTGGCTTGGTGTAACAAATCAGCTCTGTTTACCAAAGTGCTCCTGGTGTTTGCTTTGTGCATCCCTAAATGTCATCGCTGAAAAGCATGTGAAGTTCCCACAGGCCCACCAGTCTCAGCCGTTAGCTGTTGTTAGGGAAGGTAACAGAACTCTGGTCTGGGTGGCTACTTCTTTTTAAAGCAGGAAACTTTTAGGAAAAAACAGATCTTAATGTCATAACTAGAAATGAAGGACACAACGAACTGATCCTGTCACTATTAGCAGAAATCCTGTCTCTGTGCTTTCTTGCAACTGCATTGGAGGAAAAAGTCCTTTTCTAAAGCTCTGACATTAAGATTATCTATCATATGGAGCTTGCACTTAATAGCCAGATGATGCAACTTACTGTTTTCCAGGGAACAGTGTATGCTGCGTCCATTTTCTTTTTACTATTATTATTTTTTTTAAAGTCGTATGTCTCCATTACTCTGACCGCAAGGGAAGTGAGCAAGATGTATAGCCTTCGGTGACAGTTGCCTTTTGCCTCCCCTCTTGTGCGCATGGAATAGGGACACCAACAAAATTTCTCCTCTGTAGCATGACTGGTTGCTTTACTCTGCCAAAGCAAGCTGTCCCTGCTGCTCCCTGGCTGGAGTTGTCAATTTTGCAGGTAGCAAGGGAGGAATCAAGAGAAAAAAAATCCAATTTTTCTGCTTGAGGTAACTGAACTTAATTCTTTGTTACCCTGAGCACTTTGCTACCTCTTCCCTCCAGTTCAACGGGATATTTTGTGAGTTCTCTGATTTTGACATCAGTGTGGAATAAACATGTTGTTCTGGCTCTTGCCATCAAAGTTTGAGCTATCCCAGTGGTCCTTGTAATAGCAGATGCAGAAGGCAGTATGGGGTGGAGGTGTCCGAATTGGCAGTGCATCTTTGGGGAGCATCATTCACTTTCCCAGTGGGACATGGTGTGTGCAGGTATTGGTCAGTGGGAACAGCTGCAGCACTTGTCATGGGAAAGAATACCATTTAAAATGAATTACGTGCTTGAGATAAACTACCTCCTGCAAGTGTGTTGCATTGGGAGAGTCTGTAGTTTGTATTTAAGAGGATTGACAAGGTATTTGGGCTTCTGTGAAATAGGGAGAGATTTAAAGTCATGAAGGAACTACAAGTTCTCATCTTCCTTGGAGGTCTGTGTTTCTCTAATCCGTGTCTATTCTTGCTTACATTTAATTAGAGACAGGCCCTGAAGTGACTTAGTGGGTTGTGTACATGCTGAATCCGCAGCTGAGACCAATTCATTTGTCAAGTACACGTCTCGAACACAGCCCAACACCTCGCTCTGAAATGCCTTAGCACTTGGGCCTCCACAGGCAGGGGAGAGCCTGTGGGAGGCTGTGGGAAGGTCATGCTCCTCTCTGCTTGTGAAGGCTTTTCTGACTTTCCATGGTGGCAGCAGCAACGGAGCTGGTGAGGTTACACAAGGCTCTGCACTTGTAACTTTCTTCTCCAGATCTGGAGCTGCCAGCCACATGTCTTCCTGTATTGCAGTAAGCATCAGAGTGGTCCAAAGTCCTTCTCACATGTTCCTCACTGACTTTGCAGATGCGCAGCTTTCAAAATCCCTGTGGCCATGAGATCAGGTTGGAAGTGACTGTGAGTTAAACATCTGCTTTGGAAAAATGCGTGTGCCATAAAATCATGTCTATGAATGAAAACACCCTGGAATTAAACATTTGAATTACTGGAGTAATTATGCTCGTAAGATGATACGGAACTAACTGATGGAGTCATGGTGATATGGCATGTGTATCTTGTGGTTTCCATAGATACAAATGTGACGGTATTTTGCAAACACTATACACCACCTGAAACATATTTCTGCTACTTCAGAAACAATAATTACACTTAAGTGCCTTTTGCACAAAACATTCCTTAAGTGTTTCTTGAATGATGAAAACTTAACAAGTTTTCAAAGGTCACTGCAGCTTTCTCAGCTCTAATATTAACTCCCTCCCTCCCTCACCTCCCCCCAGACTAGAGGTGGAAGAAAAAGGAAGCAGAGAGCACCTAACCCAAGGTCTGTGAGTGTAATTTTGTAATGGGCTCCAGTGACCACAATTCAGTTTGGCACGAAAGACTAGGGTGAACACATGCTGTGTCTGTGGCAAGGCTGGTAGTAGCCACGGAAGGCAAGGGGGAGATCTGTTTGGGAGATACAGCCTTGAGAGAGGACTGAGAGCAAGGGACAAATGAAGGTTCACAATAAAGCAATGGGGTGAGCAATCACTTTCACATCAAGCAGCGACTCTGAAGGTGGCAGATAGGTGGGAATAGACAGTGGTTCCTTTCAGCACATGAAGGCTGAAATCTCCAGTGGTAAGAAGTTGTAAAGAAAGGGACACTGAACCTAAGGCAGAACTTTGCTGATGGGAAGTTTTCTTCTAGAAACACAATTTCCAAGTGAGGACAATGGTTTGTAAGTGTGCCAGCCCTGCAATCAAACCAAGGTGGAGTTGTGCTGGGGTGAAGGCTGGATCTCCCAAGTGCCTCAGCCCCACAGAGCACAGCAAGTACTTGCCTCAGCTCAGATCCGGTGCTGACTGTGGAGGCTGAGCTCTGACAAAAATCTGGCTCAGTTTGCGTCCGAATAATTGAAACAGTCAGAATTATTATTCTCCCTTTCCAGTTCTACTTCATATCAAATATGCATTTCCCCCCTCTATGCTCTAATTAAAAACTAAAGGAGGAGGAGGAGAAAACTAATAATGCCAATTACACATTTGGCTTACGAAAAAGAAAAGAAAAGCACACTCTAATGCGTTTGTGGACAATAAGTAGGAAATGATTCACGCGTAATAAACCTCTTTGCTGTTAATCTCCCTTAACCTAGGGGTTCTGTTACTTATATTGAAATGTCTCCTCACTTTCTGTTGCGTTATTGCAAAGAATGGGTTTTCATTATTACTTTTTGCAGGGGCTATTGAACCTGATGCCTCAGGAGCACTGGGGCCCTGTGCAGCTCTCGCAGAGTGTGCAGTGTGATTGCTGTTGTTGTACAAGCATTTTTTTTATTATGGTGTTCCTTCCTCTTACCCACCAAAGCACCAGAAGTTGAAGAGGAGGTCTCAGGCCATGTACCAGTGTTAGGGAAGGGTTGGCCATGGCTTTTTTGGCCTTGTGTTCTTTGGGTAACCCTGCTGTCCTCTATCCAGGGGGTGGGTGCTTTGCTGGGGGCAGGCATAGGAAGGCTATTGGGGTCATCTGCTCATAACGACAGTTGAATACCACTGCTGGAGAGGTTTCTGGGTGGATTCCCACCACCTGAAGAACTGAAGAGGAGTCTGTGCTGGAGAGTTTATGAAGGGACCCCCAAGCTAAACATCCAGCAGGCCTCCTGCTCATCACTGGAACACCAGGAGCAGAATGGATGGATGAGATTAGCACATTGTGTTAAAAACATATTTTTCTTGTGTGATGCATAGTCTTTCACAGCTTTCTCATCCCATGGAGTAGTGCCCAGAAGCTGATGTTATGCCGTTGTTATTGGGAAGGAGTGGGTGTGGGTGTGTGTGTGCAAGGGGCAGAACAGATATTGTTGACAATTCCTCATGTTCACTTACTTTCTTCCCAGCAGTGTAATTCTCCACCTTTTTCCTTGTCCTTGGGCTTCACGCATCGAAAGATTTTTCAGTTTTGGTCTGTGACATTAAATTTCTCCATGCTTATTCTGAAGCAGCCATGTCTGCAGAGGCTGGGTGACTCATCCTGTCTGTAATCAATGGCTCGGGAGGCCACAGATGCTATCAGTGTTATTGAGAGCTGCAGATAATAACTGAGCCCCGTGTGATGCTGCTGCAGGTGTGTGGCCAGGTCAAGGTGAGTGAAGGTGCATTGGTGAGTGGGAGCTGAAAAGGACAAGCAGCACCAGCGGTAGCAGAAGATGTGTAAGAAGAGGGGAAAAAAAGGAGATTTCTGTGGAAGGTCTACTGTCAGATGTACAGCCCAATGCTTTCACTTTATTGTGATGGCAGATCTTCCTTTACAGCCCAGATGGACCTGAGTTTTCAGAGAAAGGCAGTGTTTCTGGCTGAGATATCTCCAATACACAGTGTTCACAGGAGAGTCAAATCTTGATTTGATGTCAAAGCCATGAAAGGAAACTTACTTTTTAAAATTTTTTTAATTTTAATTTCATTATTTCTATGAATCAAACCATATGTCTGAAATCCTTTAACTTCCTTTCTGAGTGAATGATATACTAAATTCAGAGCTGGATAAAAATTAAAACAGGAACGTTATCTGGCTGGATTGTAAGTCCTTTATCAGAGATTCAGAAAAAGTCTGTACAGCTGTATGTTTTTCCCTGTTAATGTAATCAATACACTGCTCTCTTGCCCTGTTACAGACAGGTTACATTTCTCTAGCTCTGGCCAGTGAAGTTTGAAATGTAGCTTGCATAAATTTGTCTACTTCTCACTGTGTTTACTAGAAAAAGCTTTTAACTATCTCAAAATCTGTTTTCCACATATAACCTTTTCTCCCCTCTGTGATTTGCTATGGAAATTTCACCTGGAAAATCAGAGCTTTTAAGAGGTCATTTCTACTTTCATCTTTTCCTTTTGAGGTTCTAATACATCAAAAATCTGTACTTGGAAGCATACATCTCTACTCAAACATTTAAAATACCTAGAGTTCTTCATGGTCTAGAATGACTGAAACCATGAGCATCTCACCACATCTGTGAGAATACAGGACTCACTAGAGCTTGAGGTGAGGTCCCAAATCATGTGAAAGCTTGGGACATTTGGCTGAAGCAGAGCAGGAACACATCAGGACTTGATAAAAACTGGACAGACAAGATCCTAAGAGGCTGTATTTTCTAGGGGAAAAAAGGTCTGAGCTGAGGGAAGTCAGTACTGGGTGGTCTGCAGCTGGTCACTGATGCTCTAAAGGCTTTCTTTACCTGGGAACACTAAATATTTTGGATTTTTTTATTTATTTTTTTTTCATCCAACCTTACAAAAACTCTCCCTAGGTGTTCTGCAGGTCACCACTGGTAACTGAAATGATCCAAGAAACCCCACTTGAGTGGAAGCGCTCACCATGGTGAAGATGAACAAAAAAGCACACAGGGAAGCAGCCATCCTGGCAGATTCTTACATCTGCATGTCATGTTTCCCTCCCTCAGTTTAAAATGCAAGAAGCAAGCAAATGCAGGGAGGCACTCACTTTAGGTTCAAAGAGCTGTTCGTGTAAAGGATCAATAGATTCAGCACTGTATTTAGTGTTGTTCAAAGTGCTAGACTAGGCAATTATTTTGATTCATCAGTGTGGTAAGTGAAGCATCCAAGTGTGACAGAAAGTTCCCCATATTTTCTTTTTTTTCTTGTGTAACTGAAATATTTCATCTTTACAGGCAGTTATATTAGAGATTAACATTCTGTTCTTGACAGGTATTGTTGATGACTTGTTAATGTAGTGTTAATTTTACGGTATTTTTTTGGCATTCATTCTGTCTCTAATCCACAGGTTATTAGTGCCAGAGGGACACTTCCAGTAGCACCAGTGTCTGAGCATTAGGCAGCAGATGTGCTTCCTATCATCACAAGGGAAACTGGAATTGGATCCATCTGACTTTAACCATCTGTAGGGTATAAACTTAGGGCAACAAATTAGAAAACCAGTGTATTACATGTGCTCAGCCACTTGCTTCAAAATGCTTTAATAGTTCTGTATTCAATAACAGCAAGAGCCAGGTGTCATAGTGTCTGAAATATACTGCAGGAAAAACTCATGCACTTTCTTCTTGTTATAAAGCAAAAGCAGGACATGCTTGTGACATCTTTCTCAGTCCACAGGAGAGCAGAGATACCATGAATTTATGACCTGAGCCTGCAGTGGATTTCCCACACGAATGACTTGCAAGTACTATTTCTTCCAGATGAAATAAACAGAAGTTTTGATCATGGAAACAAATGCTGTCCTGAGCATAGAGTGGGTGTGCAACCAAGATAATGACTTTTGCAAACCTTTTTAGTTGCAGAAGGGTGAGTTGAAGCCAAAAAAATCAAATGCTAAGGGAGCTTCTGACCTTTCGTATGAGTGATGTGACATTCTGCTTAGGTTATGTAGAGGCCAAGGACTACCATTCTTTACCAAGGGTCTTCATGGTCTCAGATACCTTTTCTACTCCCAAGTTCTTGTTTCTGCAGGTATCAGAAATGAAATAATGTTATTTATTTCATGCCTGGGAAAGGCACAAACACCTCCCTAAAGTACAGGAGACCGACTATGCATCTGCTGGAGGCTTTTAAGGAAATCTGCTGCTTCTGAGAACAAATAGAGAACCTGATGCTGTTTGGAACTCTGTTTTAAATCCTTTCAAGTGCTCTGTGCTGTTTGAATAACTTGTAGATTTTATAACTGTAGCAAATGCCTCAATCTGGGTGCAAAGGGAACTGATAATACCAGTTCTGGAACGTTTACCTTATTGCATAGTGTTGCAGCTCTTCATTATTCAGTATAATTTGAGCACACGGTGAGAAATACTGCAACTCTTCAATTACTTGTGCTGTGATGGATTAGAAACATCGGCATGTCCTGTTATCCCTAAGTGGAACTGTAGGCACGCTTGCTCAAAAAAAAAAACCACACAGATGTTTGTTTAAATAATGTGTATATATGTATACATATCTCCATTTCTTTTAAAGTAATTCAAATTCCACTGATGCTTTCCATAGAAAGTTATTTAGGAAACTGCCAACTCTTAGAGTCCATTTCATGCACTTACAGTTCGCAAATGTACCTTTCCAACAGCTGCCTTGTGTGTTCAGTTGAAGTGTAGTTAAGAGGTGTCTCTGAAGCCTGTTTGTTGCCTATTCTTGGCAATATTTCTGCCACAGTTAAACCCTTGTTGCTGATTCAGGCTACAAAGTCACCTGGAGGGGGACTTCAAAACATCAGCAGTAGGGCTGCTGTAGCCTGCGGAACATGACAGGCAGCTGAAATCCAAATTGCTGGAAGTATCAGGAAAGCTCAGAATTTATATCAGATATAATGTATTACAAGTGAGATTTATAAAAGGATTACAAAAAGCACTGGCAGTGAACAGGGATTAAAATATTTATCTAGTTACTGTTTGAATCATGGAGCCATTTATTTAGTTTTGTAATGAAGCTGCATACTTTAAACTGACAACAAATAATGCTTTTATTATCACTAATATTTTACAATGTCCATCTATCAAAATCCTTCCATGCCTTTCACTTCCAAGCAAAATCCTCTTGCATATAATCAGTGCATAATAGAGAATTTCCTCAAGCAACAGACATGCTCACAAGGGGGTAGATAGCTCAACCATGTTATTGTCTGCCTTTCTACCTCCTTTCTCTCTCCAAAGCTGTAGCATTTGGAGATCACCTCTTTCCTTTTCTTCCCTCTGGGAGGTTATGTGATGCTGGTTACAAGGCAGCCTCCTGCTAATAATGTTTCCTGCATCGTGATGTTATTCCTTCAGTTGCTGTGTTTCTGGTAATTTGCACTTGTATGACTAGTATTATTTTACAGGAAAGTCAGGTCTTTATTTCAGAAATGGTTGCATGTAGGCCCCTGTAATTCCACTCTGAGACTTGAACCTTTTTCCAGAAAAGCATCCCTCTTTGCCCCAGACCTTGCTGTGATTACCTGCTGCAATATTGCTGCAGTTCAGCATCTTGGCAGCAGAATCTATACAATGATCAGCAAACGTAAAGTAAAAGCTTGCTGCCTCAATTAAAATGCATTTGTGACCATGGCCAGTATTAGAGGTTCACTTGCTACTGTTTTTTATTTGTCTACTTGCCAGGAATAATTTTCAGCATGCTGTACGTCTACAGTAATGCTTCCAGGTGCACTGTAGTGGTTGATCATGAAAAAGCTGCAAGTTTGCCTATTGTTATTGGTCTGTAAAGCTTGCTGAAGTCTGCCTGGGCTGATAAAACAACCTGGTGAGGAATCATCAGCTTCAGCTGGAGCTATGGATCTATGCAATGATTTGATGGCCAAAGCACAGCCCTTGGATCATTTTCTTCCCAGTGCAGCTTCATAGATTTCAGTTGCCACTAGGTTTCTCAAACTTTCCTGCTCCCAAGGTCCTGGGTGAGATAAAAATACTGTTCATTCCTTATTTAGGACCAGGGTAGGAAAACTCAATGGTTTTCTAGTTTTTGCTCTTTACTCTTAAGTCAGCTTAATTTTTAAAAATATTTAGCAAAGAATCAAGAAGCACAGCTGGACTTGTTTCTGTGCCTTCCTGGATTCCCATGACCATTGGTCACACTGCGCATTGAGCGGCTTCCAACAGCTGGTTATTTCCTATGTTGTCTTCTGCTGACAGTAATAAATTTAGCTGTTGGTGTGATGGTCTGGGAAATTGGCATTAATAGTGATTTTGAGAGGCTGGTTCCTTTCCTCCTGGGTCAGACCACCCCTGGTACTTCACAGGCTTTGCTCCTTTTCCTTTATGATGTACTGGTCCTGCTACACATTGACACAAATTACTCAGTTGATTTGTGTTTGAACTCTGTCTTTTATACGTAACTTGTGAGTTATGCGTGAGCTGTTCGTGGCTTTTGTATGCACAATGACTCATCCCCTCCTGGACCATCTGTTGGGTTGAAATTTGCTCTTCCTCTCAAACAGCACATCTCTTAGCAAAGTCTCAGCCTTTGTGAGCAAGAAGCCAGCCGACAGCTGGGCACCTGTTCACAAAGCAGGGAGCTGCAGTTTGGGTGTCTCTTCGCCTTTGACACTGCAAAGTGATTTTAGGGCTCAGAGAGAGCAACATGTAATAGTTGAAGGAATATGAACAGTGGCAATCAAGGAAGGCAAATACAGTCTTAAATAAGGTTAAATATAAAATATTGAAAAGATACTGTAATTATTCCAAATAACCAGTCATGTTATGTATATACTTGAAAATGATGTAGCAGGAATCACGAAGGAGAAATAGAAAAGGCATATGTGTGTGTGCACATATAGCAAGGACAAATAGGATCTGGTTACCTGAATGGTAGATGCATGAAATATTTTCATAAAAAGAAGTTTTGTCTGCACAGATAGGAAGGAACAATTTCCATTGTAAAAGGTTTTCTTCTTCTGCCAAGTAAGGGAGGTTTGAGAAAAATGACAATGACACCTGGGATTTATTGCCCAACTGCATTGAATGTAGAGCCCTCTTCAAGGTATAGTCAGGAAATAGAGCATGTGTGAATTACAAAACCATGATATCCTTCTCCTGTGGATTCAGCTAAGGAGATACCCCAAGGTTTCCCATCTCTACAATTATTTCTAATTCTTCATAACCTACTTGCTTTGGATTTTATTAAGGCAATATTAGCATGTATTCTTCAATCATTATGTTGTGATTCATGTGTTCTCAGGGCTCCTTCAAACCATTATCTAGAACTGGTTTTCCACGAGCCTGGGGATGTATTAAACTTTGCTGAAGTTATTACTCTGCTTTCTCATGGGCAGCGTGGGAGAGGACGTGCTGTACAGCTGTCCTGCCCCAGATTAGTGCTGGTGTCAACTCCTTCAAAGATTTCTCCTTCTCTGCAAGTAATTTTAACGCATTATTTATTAAGTGTTTATAGGCCACATATTGGGCATCTGTGACTGTTAGGCAAGTTCTTTAAAGTGTTTAGCTTAAATACATGCAAAAAAATACAACTCAACAGTAGCTAATGGTGCACAAAGGGCCAGCCTGAAATTCCAAAGTAACTTCTCAGTTTGCATGGAGACTCTGTCCTTTGCTTCTCCTCCTGACTGCTTGGGCAATGCCAGAAGCTCCTGAGCAGGTGGGAGTTAACTGTGCTTGGAAGTGAACTTGCCTGGATCCTTAATGACGCTTGTTTAAGGTGGCCAAAATGAGGTTCACAAAGGGTAAACGCATGGATCTCTAGACGTAAGGTTTGTGAGGATTTTGCAAAAATGAAATTCACCTTTCCAGAATATACTTCTTTCCACAGCATGTACCTTGCTTGTGGGACCCACTGTTACTGCTGAGGTAATGTGAAAACCCCAACCTCAGCAGAATACAAAGAAAAACAAAATAAAAAACATATTTTCTTCTGAGGTGTGCATATACATATATTTAAATTTAGACTTTCAGGCATAACTCAAATCCTCTTTGGAAGCCTGTTGTTCCACAGGATTGCTACTACATTCCTATGAACCACATGGACTTGGCCACTGCCTTAGCAAGGACACCAGACAAATGCCTCTCCAGACTAATTCAGAGCTACGTTCTTATTTCCATGTGACCACAAAATAGAGACAGTTTTGTCAAAGTGTGTTAAAGCTGCTTGAAGTCATCGGTCTTCAGAAGTAAATGTGCTCCCAGGAGAAGTTATACCAAACCTCAGACCATAGCCAGTTTCAATGCAGTCCTTGGACAAATATCTCATGAACCACCTGCACTAAACATTAATGTTTTGTCCCTCTGGGAGACTCGCAGCCCGCCCTCCCTGGTGCACATCCAATGCCTGCAGTGTAGAAAGAAAAAACAGCACTGCAAAACCCCAAGTGTTCTGGGTCTGATGCAGCAGAGGTACAGCTAGAGGGACAACTTGAAGCTTGCGAGCAGCTATGCTGTGGGTGCAGATTCAGCTGTTCTGCAGCCTGGAAGGATGAAGCACCTGCATGGCCTGAGCCCCCACCTGCTGACTCACAGCTTATTTTGGAGGAGTTCCTTCTGCCCTGGGTTCTCCTTCCCAAATTCCTTGTGCAGTGGGTGGGACAGCATTAGGAAAGCTGGCTAAGAGCTGCCTGGGGTGACCCAAACAGGCTGGCCTGTTGGTTTTGAAGTGAGCTATATGATCTTATCTTGTTCTGCTTGCATTTTTAAATTTTTTTAGCTGGGGATGCAATGACATGCTGGAAAAAGAAACGGAAAACACAGGAAATATTGATATTCATGTTGCTTGACACTGATTTTTCATCAAACCTTAACTCTAAAGAGCATAGCACACCTGATACAATACAGAAGAGCTACATTGGAACTGATGGCTGGGTCAGAGGCTGTGCAGCCTGATGCCTCCAACATTCTGATTTGCTGCATTATTTCAAAACTCCCTGACACACAAGGTCAGCTGTTTGGCAGGTTACAGAGGAAGAAAGAGAGTAACTTTCAATTTCTAAAACACTATATCCAGTAACTAGGTGGGAAATCCACTGTGTGCTTCCTACTTCAGCCACGTGGATATGGAACATGTTGTACCATCCAGGTTTGGTTCATCACACATCACTTATCTCTGTCTGCAAGAGTCAATGGCTGCTGTTGTCTTCAATAGCAGCAAGTACAAGCTAGCACTATGTGCTTTTTAAGAATACCATTCTTGGTATGAGCAAACAATTCAGAGTTGCTGTTTAGGCTATGAAATGCCCTTGGGCTTCAGCGCAGGCAGTGCAGCAGCTGTGCTGGTCAGGGATACTCCCCCTTGTTTAGACTCTCTGTGAGGAGCGAGGATTTCTGTGAAAAGCACATCAAACTGTTTAGTGTTTTGCTATTTGCTTATAGTTCCTTCTGAGACTGGAAAAGGGAAAATAGAAGAGAAGCTGTGGATGCTCCGTCCCTGAAGCTATTCGAGACCAGGTTGGATGAGGCCCTGGGAAACCTGTTCTGGTAGGGGGTTTTGAGCTGAATGGTCTTTAAGGTTCCTTCCAACACAAGCCACTCTATGATTTAAGGGGAACAGGTTAGGAAAAATATCAGAAATTAATATAAAATTATCCTTTGTGAAATGGAATTAAAAATTATATTACAAAAGTAATTCTTATAAGAGTGAAACAAATTTTTAAATAAATTTCTGAATATCTAGGACTGAAGAAGGGAGAGCCTGCGGTACCTTGTTTTGTTTTTAAATCCAGGGCAGATGCTTCTCAGTCGTGCAAGGTGCAAGGCACTCAGCTCTCTCCAACAAGGCCACAATACATGTCACAGAACATCAGATCAGGTCCACAGATTTCATGCTCAGTCACTTTCTTGGATCAGACTGGAGCACTCAGTAGTCTGCCAGAAAAAAACACATTTCCATTGAGAGAGAAATGTTTGGGGCATTGTAGGGGCAAATTGCTGCTTTTTTTTTTTTTTTTTTTAAATCCTGGAAAGTAGAACAGAGAATCCCCTATGTTCACCCCCTTGGATTCTTAGTGTGGAGTAACTTCAGTACTGGGTCTGATCTTGCTTCAGAAATCTCAAGTCCACATCCACCACCTGGAGGGCGGAAATTAAAATACAGGATAGGAGGTAACTACAGCAGAGATAGAGGAGTTATCTGGGAGAGGTATGGTCATTGACCCTGTAGGAAAGCAGGGTGCCTCAATTCCAGCATGGATGGGTCAAACCCTTCTCTGTGCCTTGAGTCCTTTGTGTTAGTTGCACAGAGCAGCACCAAAGCGAGGCACAGAATGCAGAAACGTCACTTGCTGGTGTGCAAACCTGTGTGTGACTCAGCAATGCCAGGGTTTGCTCAGTAATGACAGATTGCTCTGTGTTTCGAAGTACTTTTTTTTTTTTTTTTTTAAATCTTTTAATTACCTTCTCTTCAGTATTGATCCTGTGCTCTTTTAGAAGCTAGATTCATCCCTTGCTTCTCAACAGAGGCAGAAAAGAAAACATTTGGAGTCTCAGGTGCTCTGCACTCCAGCAGCCACGTCTGCAGGGCTTGTTTTCTGCCTGACAGTTGGTCTGGGACTCCTGATTGTTTTATTTTTTTTTTAGGGCTGTGATTTTACAGCATGTCAGGATCTTATGTCCAGCTCCCTTCTCTGCAAACCACTTGTGGACAGTTGACCAAGCATAAGTTTAATGTTTAAAAAAAAACAAAAAACAGTCATGAGATTCTGTTGCCAATTCTCCTGTCATTCCCCTGTCCTGTTTATTGCTTAGACTTGAAAAGCATAACAATTTTTGAAGGCTTTGCTTTTAAACTCTGCTCTTGTTTTTCCTCTGTGACTGTTTTGACAGACTTCTCTGATGTATATTTTAGTATAGGTTGACAGGAAGCTAATGAGAAGGCAGCTGTTTATTTACAGAAATATGGGTCCTATTTGTAAAATTATTTCCTGTTGAGAAAAACACTGCTTTCCCATTTCATTACATGCTTGGATTTCTTTATTTCTTTCTTTTCCTTCTCTCTCTCTTTTTTTTTTTTTACATCTGTATTTCTTTACAACTTGATTTTACACCGTATATCACTACAGACTTATAAAACAGCCAGTAAACTCTAACCCTACCAGTTCAGAGATTGTTATATCACACAAAAAGATTCGTCTGCTATTTTAGGTCAAGAAATGGATTTGCACAGCATAAAATAAGTTTATAAATAGCATTGGTGATTTATAAACTGATTAAGTCATCTAAATAAAGTTTGTTTATAATCTCTTAGGCTATACTTTGAGATATCTGTTAACTGATATACATGAAATAAAACTTTCAAACTTCTTTGTTCTTAGTTTTATACAGTTCTGTCTTTCATATAAATCTCAACCCTTGTTGTGTACTTAAGGTTGATTTTATCTGGGGAAAAAAATGACCTTCTGTCCTCTTCCTCCTTCCTCTTTGCAAGTGAGATGCTTTCCCATTAGCCCCATGGCAGCTCATGTACTGCTCCAGGAGTCTGAATGTGGTGGCGAAATCTGCCCTTATCATGCTGCACACTGACTTGTGTGGCGAGTCAGCCTGAGGAGTTTTCCTTACCTTGTTTTGAGCAGTACCTTTCCCTACCTTGTTTATGGAGCAGTAAAATATCATGATATCCTTCCCTTCATTTGGGCTTCCAAAGCCAAGTTTTCTACCCTGCCAGGGAATGGTCGCAATGATAGAAAGATCATATGGGACCTGACCACTCTGCAGCCACTAGGGATGTCTTTGATGTCAGTGCGACATTAGGTCTGTTATCTCCATAGTCTGCATTTCGGTAGCTGGGCAGTTTCCCACTAAATCTTGGAATCTCTGTCAATAAAAGAAAAGGGAGAAATGAATAGCTTCAGTAACAAATGTACCCTATTGGACAACTTATTGGCATGGCAATTGGTAAAACCTGGCTCTGTTCCTGTTCAAGACTTTGGACTATGTTGTTTCAGTTTTTGATATACTTCTCTGAATGAAAATTACGGAAACCCATTACCTTGTCTACAGGGAATCAGTTTCTAAGACATCTTCTACTTGTTTACTTCTAGGTGAAATTTTACCAGGCTCCTTCTTCACCGCTGCATTTTTTAAATTTTTAATTTATTTATTTTTTATTATTTTTTTTTTAGGAAAACCCATTCTCTTGCTTATGATTAGAGCTGAAAAACATTTCCCCCTTTTAGTAAGAAAAAAATAAAACCATTCTGAACTGTTCTGTGTGACTTTGGTGGGGGAGAAGGAGTTTCAAGATGGGTATTTTTAACCAACCAGAATGGGAAATCCGACCTAGAAGCGTGTGTATGCTGGGACTCAGTTTAACCTCTCTGCTGGGCTGCACCAACAGCAGTGGCAGCGTGGGTGGCAGGACAACTGCTGGGCATGGCTCTTCCAGCGCAGCTCGTGCATTTGCATTCCGTTCACAGGAGCCGTGCAAAGGACTCTATGCTGCTAGAGGGCTGCAACTTGCCAAATTGTCTTGGCAGCCACATCCATGCAGCCTATCCAAGAGGGGTAAATGAGAGCAGGATTTGGCCTGCTTTCTTTTGGTTAATCTCTCGTTTTAGAAGAGCTCTGTGTTTGTCTGGTTGGCACAGTGATGCTCAAGAGCTCCATTCTACTTGTTGAGGATGTTAGTAGTCTGACAGCAGCCTATAATTACTGTATGTCATGCAGAGCTGGTGATAGATATAGCAGCACTGGAATCTAGGGATTGCTGAATTCACGAGCCACTCGAGGGTATCTTAGTGAAATGATACTTGGTGTGACTAAAGCATGCAAACACTTCAGAGTGAGCTTTAAAGCCTGCAAATTGTCCCAATGAAGTAAATGGAAATATTAGTATACATGTACAAAAATATCTGTAGGTTTGGAGGCTTAAATATAATTTCAGTTTGAGAATTAGCTTACATTCATCTTGTAGTGTTTTTGTTTATGTAATTATATGTGCTCAGGTTATCTTTCCCCACAAAAGTCAGTGTGCATTGTGGTGGTATTGTGTTATGCAGTAAGTGCATGTACTTGCGCCATTTAGGCCAGTTCTGTATTTGTGTAAGAGAAGCTTTGATAAATGCAGTTAATGCAGTGTTAACATGACCTTCAGTTTATACACTAGCCACATTTATTTTATTTCTAACTTAATTCAAGTTTTGGATCATAACCCTGTAAGGGCAGATGATGCAGGTCACTGAGGTCTGCTGACTGCTGTGGGAGATGCTGTATTAGGTCCTCATCAGCCTCTTCCACATTTCCATCTCAACAGCCATGTTACACTGGAGTGTTATTCTTTGATTAAGTCTGGATTTGTCTGGAAAGATGACTCACCTGTAACAAGCATATTAAATGAAGGACCTACCTGATTTGCTATTGAGAAATGCTCACAAATTCAGTAAAACCTTAATTCCACATTTACAAATCCTGATGTTTTCAGCTCTATAATCACAGTTCCCTGTTAATCATAGAAGTCTTGTAATTTCTTCGTGTATGAATGCAAGCAACTGTGCAAGGAGCCACAGGCTTGCTTGGTCTGCAGCAGGATACTATGTATTCAGACATCATCTCTCCTCCTTGGCAAACCCGGGATTTTTATGTTTCTAAGGCCTTTAATGGAATAACACATCTAATAAGAGCATTACATCTGTCCCTGCTGGTGCCCTGACAAAGTGGCCTGCTAGTGAATGGAAGAACTCAGTATCAGACAGGTTCCCAAACTTTCTCCTAGTCTGTATTTGGTAGTGTCCAGGTCTAATTGAAAGGAACATGGTTTCTGGAATCATTTTAATCCTGATGAAACCTTGAGGAAATTTGCTACTCTGTGAAACCAAATGAATCCCTCATCATTATAATGATTGTCCCCAAGGAAGCCTCATGATGAAGCAGGGCATATCGGTAGGCAAGAAGAGCGGTATGCCAGCTGATTCTTTCTGGCACACATCTCTGCAGGCACTGACACAGGGAAACAAAGTTTTTCCTAGCTGTGCTTTGTGTGTACGTTCCTGTATAGCCAAATTCTCAGTTTTGGTTGAGGTGGTCTTCTGGATGATTCAGTAAAATAGAAGAAGTAAAGAGAACAACAAGGTCATTTCACAAGCGAAATTCCCTGAAGGTTAACTCTATTCTATATCTTTGTAGTTTTAGAGAGAAAAAATAAAAATAATTAAAAAAAAAAAAGACTAAATCAGATTTTTGGGGAAAAGGGATTTGGTATGCACTTTCCCGTGTAGGTTTGAAGAAGGCCAAAGGCAGTGGGTATCAATTCCAAGGTGGGGGAAAATAGGCGAAATCACTGACCAAAGTACTCTGGATCTTCAGTGGCTGTGTTTAAGTCTGTTTTACAGATTTAGTAGAAGGCAAGGTTCATGCAGTCAAAGCTATGCAGTAAAAGGAGAAGAAACACCATAGTGTAAGATATGTGCACCCCTGTTCTGTGTTACTTAACAATATCATGTCTGAAGAACTTTTTTTATTTTTGGAGGTGTGGGGGACGGGGAGGAAGGTTAAGAAAGTGAAGAGACTGACAGCTAAAGGACTGGTGTTTGTTGTATGTAATTACTAACTTGCACCCATATGTAGAAGCACAACAAACAAGCGTGTTTTTCCTCCAGCAATATTCCAGCAGTATTCCTGGAGCTAGCACTTAGTATGATAGTTTCTTACGGAGACAGGGAGTGGCAGCTTTTATACCAAGCATATGAAGGATTTTCCCCTCACTTGGCACATGCAAGCTCAGTTAGACTCAAAGTGATCCTAGGGTAATGACAGAAGCAGATGCAAAACAAGAAAATCAAGGGAAGTGCTTTTAACTGCAGTGATCTAAAGTGTGAAAGATGAATGATACATAGATTGGCATTGTTTGCTGAAGTCATTCACTGATTCCACTGAAGATTTTATTGAAGAGAAATCCTGTGTGCCCTGTGGAAGTCCCCTTCCCTGTGCAGTGCCAGGAGCCTGGGCTACCCACCTAGTGGCAGCAGGTCCCTTGAGTACCCTCTTTGTCTGAGTTGCTGTCACAGCCCAGTTTTAATAGCCTCTGTGCAAGAGTTAGTGACATCTGCTCCCATGGCAGAGGACTCCCACAGACAAGAGGTGGGGAGATGGAGTGATTCCTTTTTTTTGGCTCAGCTCTGTGTTGGAGAAGAGAAACAACCTGAAAGCTAAGGCACTGCTTCGGCTATAAAAAGGTGTCTAGGGAAGGCTGTTCTTCCCTTTATGTGACCCCACAGCCACATCAAGGACCAGGGTGGCACCGCATGTAGTATTGCCCTGTGTGCGGATGTCTCCTTGTGTCATCTTTCCACAGCCCCAGCCAGGTCCTGTTGCAGCAGCCATGGGATGAGCCCTTCTCACCAATCTCTGCTGCCCCATATTAGCAGCTCTGGAGGCTGATCAGGGGCCAAAGTAATTTTGACAGGGTCTTCTCCATTCATCTTGCTCCAGCTTCACTTGATGTGTTGCACAGAGGCCCCACTGCCTGCAGCCTCATCCGTATTCATAACTGTGATAGCTTCACACTCACAAAAAAATGGAATAGCCTTCTTCCACAACCTTTGATAGATACAGTATATGGCTCCATTTAATTCTGACAAGGCAGAAAGGCAGATAAGACACAGTTTACAAGCTGGTGGCAATCTTCTGTTGATTTGGTTTCTGTTGATTCTGGTTTCTGCCTTTTGACCAACTATTACTTTCCGTTGTGATAATTAAAGTACATTTTTTCATTCTGTGGCATGAGGCCATGATTTTCTGTGCAGGATACACTGAGTTCCCACATCACATGGGAAACTATTGGGAAATCCATAATTGCAGAGCTTTGGCAACCTTTAAATATTTCCATGGTTACTGAGAGGAAGGACTTCCCCATTGGTTGATGCAGTAATTATTTCAGTGACAAAGAGGAACATGATTTTTTAAGTTGTTTGTTAATGTATTATTTGTAGTACCAACTTAATTTTGCAGCACAGTTCAATTTCCATATTCACTATTTATTGGTTTTCAAAGCTGATTAATGAGAGGCATTAAAACTTTAGCTAATACAGCCAGTGCATTGATGTGGAAAACTTTACTGCTTCTACTTTTCTGTTACTTTCAAGTAATGAGGAAAGCCAGACTCAGCACTATTCGATTTCACTGGGTTTTGTGTCTGGATTTCACGCCTATGACTAAAGCTGTGTTTTTAGTGATACAAAAACACCACGAAAAGAAAATCTGGAGTTATAACAAGCAACTGTAAGTCTGTACCTTTGGTATATTCATGTGGAAATGAATATGCTGAGAGCTGGTGCCCAGCTGATTATATTGGTATTTTCAGAATTTGCTTCTCATAGTTAACAAGGGCCAAAAGGTGCCTGTGGGCAGGCTGGAGTGATGCACAAAGAGGACAAATGATAGTGTATGTATATTTACATAGGAGGATGCTGAGACTTCTCTTCTAGAGGTTTTCCATGGACAAAAGAGGGCAATGTTGACTGATTAAGTAACTCATGAAGCATTGCTCAGTATTGCAGCAGTGAGGATGTGACATTAGCTTTGGAGAGAGCACCAGCTTGTAACGCTTGCTCTGTGGTTGCTTGTGCAAGGGATGTGAAATAATACTTGCTCTTGGAAGCCACTTTCCTTTTGTGCTTATTTCTAATTCCTCTTATCTTCTTCAAAAGGTGCCTATGTAGAGCAGAGGTAGAGTGTACCTATGCCAGATGACCTCCTGGTGCATTTAGAACTTTTGCCTGACTATTACTAGAGTTAAAGATTTAGAACTGGATATTTTTGCAATTTTTTGGGGGGGCAATTTTATGTCTAACACAGCTTGATGAACAAATCTTCAAATTTGTATTCTTCACAAAATCTCAGCATGTGTGTTTTCTCCAGGGAAGTTAAGGTAAGTATTAACGTCAAAATGGATTTGAATTGAAAGCATCACACAAGATCTGTTTTATAGGATAATGCCTAAGTGTTTTTTTCTTTTTCCTTTTTTTTATTTTTTTAACCTAACCCCTGCTACTGACTACTCACAGTCCAGAATTAGGACAGCTAGGCATTTTCTGGTTGAAAAAGCTTAAATACAGCCATCTTCAGTGTGTCTCTGTGCTAATGCTATGGGTACATGAATAGAGGCAAGACTCAGGGCACAAACCTGGGGCAATTTGCACTGTGGCAGCTGCAGACAAAGAGACAGGCTACGTGTTGAAAGGTGGACACTTGAAAGTGTGTCACATTTAGCCAGGATACAACCCAGGGGGCACAGTTAAATCATTCTGGGGGGGCTGTGTCACAGATTGATTTATTGTTTAATTGGGACAGCTTCTCTTGCCAGGGGTTAACTCATTCACTGGTCTGAGGCCTGCTCTGCAGTATGTTGTTGTGGATTAAGAAGCCAAATGTTCCCTTGCCTGCTTAAACAAACCCTCCTTATCCTTGCTAAGACTGGTGCTGATGTTAACAGTGTACTAGCCTCAGGACAGTAGTAAAACAAAGCGTAGTGTGAACATGGGGAACTTCTTGTTGGCTATGACCACTTTTTATAATGGACCTTGGATAAAATGGGAAGGTGGGAATCCTGTATTTTAAGAGTTTGGGGTACATGCAAAGTGTTTTCCTATTGCATGCTGGCTGGCTAAATTGGGGTGCACCTTGCCCTTGCTCACTGCCAAAGAAGAGGTGCAGAAGGATTGTTGCTTCTCCTGCAATGCAGTGCTGACCCTGATGGACAACTTTGTCCCAGATACTTGTTCAGGTTGGCCCACCACACTGTCTTCCCCGGGCAGCTGTGAGCCCAGAGACCTTGACTGGGGCACGTGGAGATGTCATTGTGCTCCAGCATGGGTAAGAAGGTCCCAAGATGGTGGTTACTTCTGGTCCTCCAACAAGGTGGGGAACCACTGGATTTAGAGGTGCTACTCTTGCTTGGTCGCAGCAGAATTTTCATCCACCTGGAAGACCCTGAGCCGGGCATCAAGTTGCCCCTTGGTCCACCTCGTTGTGGAGAGGAATTTGGGCAATCTCCCCTCTTCCTTTCCTCCAGCCCGTGTGCTGACAGTAGTTGCTGGCTTCATCTTGTGTTGATGCAATTTAGGATGACACAGAGCAGCCCCATGCAAGATTAATGAAAATGTTCTGTAGTCCCTTCAAGTCCTTCTGGTGAGGTAATGTAATGTAGATTGATTTGCACCGTTCCTTTCGCCTGTCCTTTTTTCACAGAGGCTTTGACAGAATGGCAGGCTTGCTTGTCTGCTTTATTTATTTGTTTCGGATGGGGGAGGAAGGATGTTAAATATCCCAATTAGTAGCTTTTACTTTGGGGATGTTTTCTTACAGGCCAAAATTTCCATCCATGATTTTTTTTTTTTTAATTTGGTCTCCTTGTGTTCTGCTGTGTGTAAATAAGCATAGGTACATATATAATCACTTAAAATTCAGGGTTACCTTTCCATGGGACAGGTAATTGAGAGGCATCGCCCAACTTATGTACTTGTTAGATGAAAATGTCATGGGAGCAGTGGGTCTGGTGGCCTCTGCATGGCAGTAATCACTGTAAGAAGTGGAGTCCAGACAGATATGCCCACAGAAACTTGGGCATTTTGGACAAAGGAGGGCTTTCTTCCATGTGTACAAATCACTCTGTGGACCAGCTCTGCATTTTACCATCCTCCTGCTCTATTATTAGTGTCCTTGAAGACCTGCTTTTCTGCTGACCCCACAGCATCTGCATTCTTGAGAGTGCCATCCTGGTAGTGAATGTGGCTTTGCTTTAATTTTGTTGACGTGGTCTCTCCTTCCATCTGCAGCACCCTGGGAACAAGGCTTTGCCCCGGGGAACTGCAAATCTGGACAGAAAAGAGGCATGCAAGGAGGGGCAGAGGCAAGCTTTTGAATGGACAGTCCTCCACTTGTGATTAAACCCCTTGTTGAGTCTTGATCTGAGTACCACCAGTGGTGTTTACTGATGATGCAGGGGCAGCAACTGGAGCTTTCAGGCACATGAGCAGGGAATGGGAGCTGCTTGGCCCAGGCAGTACTCGCTGTAGCCCATAATCTTTGCTTTTCTTTTAGCTGGTGCCGCTGGTTTGTAACCATTTAATGACAGCAGCCAAGGCTGCTAGTTGTGACCAGCAGCCATGCTCAGTTGCTTCCTGGATACAAGCCAGGCTTCCCGCAATTATCTCAGCATCCCCAGAAGCATTAATATTGCTTTCTGCTTTTTAGAAACCACTATAAAATTTTATTAGAAAAACTTTCTTTTTAATTGCCCAATTGTTTCAATGAGACTGCTTTTCCACTGGTCTGCATCACTTTGTCATAAATGGTTAAGAGTTATACGTGGCTCTTTCCTTCTGCTTTTTTTTTTTTCTTTTTTTTCTTTTTTTTCCTTTAAATAACTTTAAGATCAGATTCAGAAGATTTTTGTCACAGCAGTGGCCAAGTCTGCCTTGTGAAAAGAAAACAGTCTGTTGAAATAGGCCTACTCTAACCCTCCTGGATACTGCTCTGCCAGTGCTTCCTTGTGAACATCAGTTCCTATGTTTTTCCCCTTCCTTGCTCACAGGATTTTCTAGAATGCTATGGTCAAAAATCTTCTTCCTACCTCTTGAGTCTGTTTTCAGTGTTTATTTAAAACACTCCTCCTTTTAGCAGCTATATGGAAACTACAGTGTGAGACAACTCATTATAGCGTGATGGAGGGGTATGGACATATGTATGCACCAGACTCACATATGAACAAACCTAGAAAAGGAACGGTGAGGCAAGAAATAGTACGGCAAAGAGAAGTGGGAGAAAAAGCGACTGTCAGATGTTTCAACCCCCACGGAAGAGAAATGGCACCACTACAGTTAGTCACAGCTGTAACTCTTGTGCCAGTCCCTAAGGATGAGAAATTCCCATCACCCTATGTGGTTGATCCAGCAGCATTGCAGAAGGTATAGGAGCCATGAGAGGGACCCCAGTTACCTCAGAGTAGTTAAGAAAGTTGCTGGGAAGAGGTAATTTTGGTTCCAAAGCTGTGTGTGTTTATGCACACAGTAGGAAAATTCCTTTTTCAGTGATGAAATTAGAAGATGTCTTCTCCTGCTATAACACGTCTGAATTCTCCTCAGGGGGAGAGGGGGAGCAGAGCAAGGGAAGAGCCTTGGGTTGCTTTTGGAAGAAGGGAAGACTTCCAAATGCAGCTGGGGCCCACTGGGTTTCACTGCTTCTGAAATGTACTTCCCTAAGCCTGGCAGTCATCTTAAAGACAGCTTACCTGAACAAGAATAATTCACTTCTAGAACTAGTTTAACATTAGATTTATTTATTTATTTATTGTTTATATTTTTGGCTGCTACAATATCTTGCAGCAAGCAGTTCTATGATTTAATTACAGGCTTTGATGAGTGTCATTGCCTTTTGTTTGCTCTAAACCTGCTGCCAGGATGGACTTTTCTTGAGATAGCAGATGTTTCATAAGATTAAGGAATCCCCAAAATACTTTTAATGTTGTCCTTGCATTTTTGGTTGGAGATAGTTTTGCAGAACTTATGGATACAGCCAAGTGAGGACTGTGAAGGCCGCCAGTGGCAGCTGCTGTCTGTGCACAGAAAGCCAGTGCCTGGATGAGGCACAATGACATTTTCCATTCGATTATGTGGGGGCAGCAGCACCTGCAGGAGCTGCTGCCATGGCAATGTGATAACAGTAGCACATCCCAAGGGAAGTCCCTCTGTGGCATCCCAAGTTTCCCCTTTGCCTCCTGCTAATGCCAGGGCTGCTCTTGAGTGCCACAGCAATAGCTACATATATTGCTAACAAACACAAAAAAACCCAAAGCAAATCTACCCAAAGCGGGAGGTACCTGTGGGATGCAAGTGTGGATTGTGCTTGGAGCAAAGTGCAAAATACTCTAAAGCACTATCGAGGCTGAGAAGTCAGTAGAGAAAGCTGGGTGGACTGAGATAGAGCTGTGGCTGACCTACTGCTTTTTCCCTGGCTGTATGACCAGCACCTAGCACAGTGTGTATCCTTTCCTGGCCAGCAACTCTTTGAATTTTGCTTTCCTGGAGCGTTTGTACCAGGCCAGCTTGAATGCACTGGTGTGCATGGGATGGGAACATAAACAGAGGCTGAAACCAACTTTTTGAAAAAGGGCATTGTAGAAGAAAAAAGCTGTATTTGCTGAGAGCTGAACTGTAACTCTACATTTAGGCAAGTGTTTTAAAGCAGTCACAGTGTTATTCTATGTTACTTGATGACCACTTTGTTATAGGGTGGACTTTGCCAATAATATTAGCACATGTTGTGCAGTTCTGGATGCTGGCTTAATCTCAAAGGAAACTAATCCATTTCAAGAAGCAAAGTGTTGCTTTCATTGTATGCTCCAAATCATCACTTTTCCTTTTCTCAGTGTGAGAATCTGAGCCTGCCACTGTGTAATTTAAGTGACTAAGATCGCTTTCACTGTTGTCAGCAGTTCCAGTTTTCATCAAACAGTTACTTTTTGGTGTGGGAAATTTAGTATTCACATTGTCATGCTGGGTGCAAACTTCCATGCTAAAATACAGCTTAATGTAGCAAAAGTGTGTTCCAGCTGTCCCGCAAGTAGTTTCTGCACCACTCTAGACTGTCCAATACAGGGAATGGAAAGGGCATGCACAGATAGAGTCAGCCTGTAAATGGGAGGAAAATATCAAGAATTGAGTTTGCAGGATCCAGTAGAGCGCACACAGGGACTGGCATAGTTTCTTTTTCCTGATCTCACTCTGGCTTGGACACAGTCGCTTATTGATGATTCTTTATGGAGGGATGAATTGCATCCTGTACACATAGTGAGGAATTTGGGACAGTAATGCAATCAGAGATCTGCCCATTATTTTCTTGCTTCTCACACAATTATTCTAACCATGACATTGCTAGTCTGCAAGTGGCAACTGCAGAAAGTACTGGAAATTTGTGTGTATCTGAGCAGGAGAGGTCTTCCCTTCTTCATTATTAATTTACTACCAAAGAAAACAGGACAAAAGCAGTTATTAGTGACATTTCCCTGCCAGTGATGGCATTATCTCACCATCCTCCAGACAAATGTCACAGATGTCAGATTGCTTCTGCTTAGCAGAGGCAGCCCTCTTGAGTCAGAGATTCAGGTCCTTGTCAGGAACAGCAGGCACTATCAAATGGGAGGTGGGTGGAAATTTATGAAAATGTTGGAAAGAGACAGAGGGCTGATCAGTCCAGGCTGCCAGGGTGTTTGAGCATGTAGGATCCCTGATCACCCCACTGTATTCATAGAAAGTGATGCTGCAGTGACTATCATACAAATGTCTCCATTGGAGAGAAATTGCAGTGCAAGCAATTTCTGATGGGAGCCAGACTTTAGTTCACCTGGCACAACAATGTGTGAAATTGAGCATTTTAATTAATGGAGCTAAAAAACTGACAGAAAACACACAAAATGTTTGCCAGTAATCAGAGGTGGATCCTAGTGAGGACTTGTCACCTTCCTGGGCTGGCAGTGACTGGCGAGGGTGTTGTTCTCTGTAGAACTGCAGCTGCTCACTCTTCCCAGCTCCATGCAGGGATGCAGCGGTGCTCTCCTGCCTGTCAGTACCGTCAGGTCCAGGGGAGAGACTCTACAAGAGGCAGGTCATGGTATCCTAAAAGCTTCAACAAAGCTGTTTCTCATCAGGGCAAGCTAATGGCAAAATGCATCAGACCAAAATACTCCAGCATCAGCATGGGCAGGGCAAGTGATCAGCTCTACCCTGGGCTATGGTGAACATGCACCTCGTGGGGCAGACATTGCTGCTCTCAGTTGCTTTCCTTGTTCTCTGGACAAACCCAGGGGAAGTTCACATATTGTGGAGTGCAAAAACAACAATTCAGCAAGTTTTTTCTCTGCACAAATCCTATCACTTTTTCCAGGCAAGCATCTCCCAGGCTATGGTTAGTGGAGTATTTCTAGGTGGGTGTATGCGAGAGCAGAGTTTGACCCGTGATTCTTAAGTCAGCCTCAAATGGGAATCTGGAGGAGGAGGAGGACAAATGGAGACAACACTTCAACTTTCCTTTGGAAAATTTACTTTTTCATAGAGGATATTTTCTCTGCTCCTTCCCTCCTTCCTTCTTCCCCTCTTTCCCTCCCTCCCCCCCTCTCTTTCTCTCTCTTATTTACGTAACTGAATTTGTTGTTACACAAAAGTTGAGCTCTGTTTGGAAAGGGACACTTGGCAAACATACCTGATTACATTGAACTCAAAAGAGGTGACTCACAGGCTTAAGATATTTCCAGGAATCAAATGCAAGGTAGAAAAATGATATGATGCTTCTTATACCATGGAATAAAAGAGTAACCTTTCTGCCTGAGGGCACTTTTAGAAAACCAGATAAAACCTGAAGTCAGAAACATTTAAATCAAAAACTCTGGCTCGAGGTTTCCTTCCATTTTCTGTGCTGTAGTTTCTGAGGAAAAGACTAGATTCTGAGAATCAATTCACTTCCAGCCACAGAGATATTTGAAGCTTATATTAAGTTAGCCAAAATGCTTCCTCCACACCCCTGCTGGAGAGGTCCCTAAAGGTCTGAATCCTTGTGGGAGGCAGGCTTAAGCAGATGAATTAGGATGACTGAAAATAGTCATTGGTAGGACTTGCCAACGAATGTATGAATATTAAAACAGTGAGCCCAAGACCTGAGGAAATACTCTTCCTGAAGTGCAATGCTTTCTAAGGGATTTTTAGCCCTAGAGGTGCTGTGCTCATGGATGCAGCCATAATACTGCTGACCACATTGTTTGCAGTGACCTGAGCCCTGGGCTGCCCTTGCTGAGGGCACAGCTCCCCAGTTCAGCAGAGCACGGTGGGGAGACTTGTAGGGAAGGAGAGATCTGTTGGGAAGGGGAGGCATACATCTCCCTACATTTCCACCCCCACTCCAGCATGAGGCTGGGTGTACCAGTCTGGCTGTGCTTCACTGGACAAGACGAAGGGAGCATTTCTCTCGTCCCCTCCAGTACGGCCAAACTACCAGCAAGCCCCTACTCCTCCACAATGACTGGGGACAGACTGCTTAATGCCCCATTTAAATATATTTCATTTCCCTTGGTTGTTCTAACAGCGGTACTACACATGGGCATGCTGGGATGGCAAGAGCTGCTCTGTTGTTACAGTGACATTTGAGAAAAGTTGAAGAAACTGGCTCAATTGCTAAGCATTCTTTCTGCTTCTGGGAAGACTTAAATAAATAAATAAATCATTTGAAATCACCCACTCATCAAAGAAAGAACAATTCATATTTGCAGATCTTTGTGGTGGGGAAAGATTTTATAGCAAATGCATGAAACGTCATTACAACTGATGCTTTCCTGCTAGGACTCAAAACTAAAAATAATTTACAACCTACAACGCATCCTGTTGACAGAGAAGACAATTTTTAATCCTTTGTATTTCTATTTTGGAACAATTATAGAACCTTACATTTGAGAGGATGATGTGACTGTTTTTCATATGGAAACACCATTTAATTAAGATTTAAACAGATGGCTAACAGGAATGGTATTGTAGGCTTCATCAAAGTAAAATCTAAAGGGCACAATAATATTTCCACTTCAAAGTGGCTTGTTTTGATTCCTACCAATAAATAAATTAATTTCACATGTCAGAGAAAAACATTTTCTCTGTACAATTAATGTTTTGCTTCTTGTGTAGTGAAGTGTAGATCACAAAACAGGTACCCTTTGTACCCCCAAAGCAGATAAATACCTACCAATTGAGCAAATATGCAATACTTGAAATCTAGCAATAACGACAAAAAAAGAACAACAGCAAAAAAATCTATTTCTCATAACTGGGAAAAATCTCTGCCTGGTAAGAGTGGGCTTGCAGGAAGCACACCCTCCTCTCTGCAAACACAAACGATGCCTTCTTGCCCCATTGCCTCCTGCCATCAGCGTGCCCAAGCCAGTTTAGAGATTGCTCAGCAAAGCAAAGAGGACACTTATGAGATAAGGAAAATGAGAGCAGCAGTGCTCTTATCTCCCTTTATTCAGGGAAGCAAAGGAAACTTGGTGGTTTAACCTAAGTATGGGACTGCAAATGTATAAACAGAAGTCAAACAAGGAAGCATCTGTCATCTGTACCATGTGCTGTGCTGTGCACCCACTCTTTGCACTTACCTGCTTGCAGAAAACCCGTAGAAGGAGAAAAGTGAGTGCAGCATCTTTTTGTAGTTGGGACTCATGTATTTTTCCTCTACAGCACAACTCAGCTGAAAAGGCAGCATCATGAAACCTGCATTAAATGTTTCACATTGAAAAAAGAGAAAGCACCATATCTAAATCAAATTGAAATGAATTTTCTGGAACTTCTTAGTGCAAAGCATTTTTTTGATAAGAAAACTTGCCTATCGAAAAGGAGAGGCTGTGCTGGCCCTGCAGCTCACCTCCAGAAGGTGAGAGCAGTCCTGCTGAGATAAGTGCCCTATTTCTGGGCATGGCTCGGCAGCAAGTCCGACTGCAGCCCCAAGAGAAGATTCTAGAAAGCAAAGGTCAAGCAGATAAAGCAGCAGTTTCAGAGCCGTCACTCTCTCCAGTCTATCTGTCACTGTGTTCTTCGTGGTCACATGCAGGTCAAGCACAAACTTGAGTTCAAAATTCACTCTGCTCCAGCAGGAATGCATTGGGCATTAGTTTCATCCAAAATAGCTAAAATTTAGTTTCCTTGGTAGCCTGCAGGAAGAAATCAGCTCTGCTGGTGGGTCTTTCTGCCCACACATTTCTCCCCGTTAACTTCCAAGGGAGTCTGAACAATTCAGCCTATCCCAAAGCCCTGGTGCACCCTGGCCTCTCGCCAGTATTTTTTTTTTTTTTTGCAGACCCCCACAAGTGGAGCTGCTTGTCCAAAAGATGTTGTTGTCCATAGATACCCCATGAGTAGCTGAGGAACCTGTGGATCAACAGCAGAGCTGGGAACGTGAGCTAAATCTGAGGCTCTTCAGGGATATACTCTGTGAAATATAACAATAGAGGTAAGTATCACTTGAGACATCCCATTTATAATTAGCAGTTTGCTAAAGACAGGAAGGTTTTCCCTGTGCGAGACCTAATGTCATTAAACTTAAACCTGGCAAACATCAGAGTTACTGGAAACAAAATCAGCCTTGTCTGGGAATACAGTCTACTGCCTCAAAGCGTTAATTTCCCAAAATGTACAGGCAACAGGCTCAGAAAGTGTGATTAGAAAACCCAGCCAGACTTAAAAAGTTCTTTCACCCACAGAGGCCCAAGCTCATAAGCTGCTCCTATCAGCTTGGTGTATTTAATAGCTTCATTGCTCAAAGTGATAACCAGACCATGTTGAATTTAATGTGGGACCATAAAAGTCTGAAGGAAAATTAGCAACATCTAATCCCACCACTGTTGCTTTTGCTTGATTTTTCTCGGGGTAGCTGTGGGAGCTTTTTGTCCTGTTGGTTGTTCCAACCATGTTTTTCACCTATCCCCCTCTCCTGTCCTTGCATGGTTTTCCTCCAGCCATTTTCCTATTGTCACCCACGGAAGAGTTGTCTCACAGGACTCCAGTCATATCAGCATCTCCAAGATGTTTAACAGTAGAAGTAATGTGAATATGGCTTAAAATTAAATAGTTTATGATAGGATAATTTAACATACTATAAAGAGGCCAGATCCTCAGCTGATACTAATTGATGAGAAGATGGAATTGCATCAGTTTTTACCAGCAAAAGATGCACAGTCTAGATCTCTAGGAAAAAGTAGCTTATGTAGTTAAAATTTCACACTAACTTATCTGAAGACAGGGAATTAAACAACAAGACTAAGCATCTTCCAGAAATAGATGCATCAGTGGGAGTTGGAACAGGATTCTATAAGTAATTACTATCCTGCCTGGAGTGTCAGATTCATCAATAAAAGCAAGGCTTTTCTGTAGTATTGGAGCATATAAAATGTAGCAGACCCCACACACTCCACACTAATTGTTGGAAGTAGACATTTTGCAGAAATACTGAAATCGTGAAGTGTCCAGATGGAGGGGTGAAACCTGGAGGGCAAGTCTGAGTAAAGACTGCTTGTCTGACCCCTCATGGTTCCTTCAGGGGCACCAGAGAAGCGATCACTTATGGTACAGTGTCTCATCCCTCTTCTGATGGCAGCAGATGGCCAGGGCTGCTCAATCCCAAATTAATCAAAATTCCATTTGGAAGAGGCACACAGGAGCAGTCCAGGGATGGAACTGGGCTGGCGGAGGAGACAGCAGGATTGAATATGCTGAAAACCCATGTGGAATTCATGGAAAAAAAAATCAAATAAAAATGTTCTAGGAAAAAAGGCCTGCAAAGTGAAAGGGAAGGATGACTTCCAGACCTGACAGTCAAAATATAGGGTGGGAACCAGACTATTCCCCATGACTTTTTCCAGGACAAGAGCATTTTCTACAGCCTTTGCAGGGATTAGTAATGAAATAGAGCAGAGTTGTAATTTTAAGGATCTAGAAATGTCGTATTTTGTTGATACTGTGTTATACCATGTTTCAGCTCTGTCAACTATCCTGCTTGAGGGATAATGTATTTTTTCCACTTCCAATCTGTCTCTATTCAAAGACCAGAAAAATAGTGAATAACTTTCAGATTGCACCCCAATCTCTTCCCTGGCACCCCCCTGAATAATTTTGTCCTTGTTTCTATATGCCATGCTAACAGGCTGAAGTAGCTTTAGTAGTTTAGAGAATTGTCATGAACAGAAAACTGGATTGTTGTTTGGTTGTTTTAATTTGATGGGATTGCAATTCTTAACCTACTTTAAGATGATGATATTCTGACTGTCATTAGTAAAAGCACAGTTAGTCTTGGCCCAACACTTAATCTAGAACCCAGTGAAGTCGCTCAAAAAGCTCTTTTTGATTTTGGTGGATGCTGTTTCAGACCCAGAAACACAGGCCTTCTTGGAATGTTTTCTCCAAGATTTATGAGCTGTTTGAAAAGGTAATTAAAAGGGAAACAGCATGTAACTGCAATTTAGGGGAGACCAGTGTCTATGCAGTAATGAAAAATACTCCAGAACTTATCCTTTAGGGAAAATTTTGGGTTGCATAAATCATCCCCACAGGTTTGAAATAATACTTCATCTCATGTTCTACAGGGGATTTAAAGTGAGTGTTTGACAAGATTCCTTGTGCTGTGTTTCTCTTACTGCATGAATGCTCTTTGGCATTCACCAAAAATCCAGACTGCTTATGTTAATCTGATTTTTCCAATCAAGCCACGTTAAAATGCATTTATTCCTGTGTGGTGAGTCATGCTATAGTGATCTGATCTGTAGATCAGATCTAGGTTATGCTGGATATTGTGCAAACATGAGACAAGGTCTTTCTCAAGGGGCAAGGAAGGCACTTGCTCTCCATAACTTGATAACAAAACAAATTATATAATTTTTGACTACTCCAAGTGGAAGACAAATCTTTCAGTTGTATTTGAAAATGAAATTCACAATATTTAATCAAAGGAAGACAGGCATGAAAAATTATCAGGTGAAAACTAAGAGCACAACTGGATGAAGACAGTAAACACTCACACTGCTGAAATCACGGTGGAGTAGACATGACAGGAGTGGTAACCATAGTGTGTGGGCAAGGAAAATGTGTATTAAAAAGCAAAGCAGGGTAAATAAATCATGCCTAGATTACCATGCTTGTGTTTCCTTGTTGTCCCATATACCTTCTTCAGAGTTAACATAGAATTTGTTGTTGCTTTGGGGTAGTCCTTCAGTTCAGATCACCTGACTTTGAACAAGAGCAGTAATTCAAGTGTATTAATTATTGTTATCGACATTTTGTCTCTGAACTGCAAGTACACATCTAAAGTTTAATCCAAATGGCTATATTGGAAGCTGGGGGCCACACAGCCAGCAGCGCTAAGCCCAAGCTAATTAACTGTGCTGCAAGACAGACATAATAGCTCAGGCAGTATTTTATAAACAGGGAGGATCTGGTTTATTTGTGAAGAAGTGAAGGCTGGTAATAAAATGTTTTTGTTTATTTGTTTTACATGGGTGAAGACTCATAATTTGCACTTGGAAAAATAATCTTTTCATCTTTTCTCTATTGACTTATTTTTTGTAAGCACCATTTTCTGAGGGCAATATCAGGCTAACAGCTGTGGTCCTTTCCTTTCTGCTACCTGGGATCCTATGGGCATGGGAGAGTTTCAAGAATTTGCAATTTTAGGAGCAGTAACCCTTGTGGGTTTTTTCATGTTACATTGTTCTTTCTCCATGATAATACCTTGGATACTCATTCCATACTGTAACAATCCCTTTTGGTTTTATCCTAAATGCAGAAAATTCATTAAATTACTCATTCTCCCCCATTTTCATTGCCACGTCAATCACAGCAACTCTTCAAAGAGAGAGGCTGAACTGTGCATCAGATATGACTTTATTCTTTGTATTTATAAAGCAAAGCATAAATTCTAACAGGTCCACTAGTCATATCTATTGATTTGGTACTTAATCACATGAACACAATGAATATTCAGTGCCTGTATGATATAAAAAGAACAATCAGAATAAGCTATTATAGGTGCTGGAATCTCATTTAAAATCTAATTAGGTCTAGCACAAAACTAAAGGAGTCCTGTCTGAGTATGAAGAAATGGATGTGTCTATATAACAAGTGAAATGTCTTCTTTTTTTTTTTTTTTTTCACCCGTCTCCTGGCATGTATTAAGAAACTAGTATTTTTTCTCAATTCTCACTTAGAAAACCATTACTCTGTCTAGCCTGGACAATAGCTCATACCCTCATGCTTTGATTTACAGATTAAAGCTGATCACTCTGCATAGTATAACTGTGCACTGCTTCATACACAGCACAATCATAGTTCCAGTGTTAGGGGTGGTCACTGCAACTCAAGCAGCAATTGCTTTGTAGCTGTACCTGTTCCACAGCTCTGACTGGCCTGAAGCCTTAGTGTCGGATTGCCCCGAGTGCTAATGGACCAGTGACCCCAGTGACCACCAGCACTGGTCAGCTCTAGGCTAAGCCAGATACTTGCAGGTTGTGAAAAGAGTTATGGCAGTAAATACTGCATATACCAAGGTCTGTCTGACCGCAGCCCTGGTATCTCTTTGCCCAACAGTATTTGACCTCTGCCTTGGCAGCAGTGTTGGCGTAGATGGTGCATTGCATGCTAAAGCTTTGGCAGGGATTCCCAAACTGGGGCATCACAAAGATGCACAGGGGGTGCTGAGACCTATCCTTGAAGGCAGAGATACAGATATTTCTGCAGTATGACAGGGAAAGTGGAAAAAAAAAAGGACTCACAAACAGGCTGAGGTTGTTATTGCTTACTGGTAGAGTCAGTAGAGGCCTCTTCCCTACAGCTTTGTTTTCCTGTGTGTCTTATTAGTGAGCAGCAGCAGCAGCAGAAGCCCGATGACTGCAGGTACAGATGGGCCGTGCTAAGAAATCTGGCTGCAATTAAAAACCTCTGCAGAGTGTGGCTTTTCCAGCAGTTCTTTTATAGTAAAAAGAGTGGGAGATAGAAAAATCCTATCCTGTGTTTGAAATCCACTTAGGGCACTAAGATTACACACAAGAAAACGTTGGCAGTAAAAAAATAGGGACTTGCAGGCTTTATTTTAAAATATATCTGTACAGACTCCCATATTAGGACAGAGACTGCCTTGCCATTTATAGATAGAGATGTATGGATGTGTGTAGCTCTATCAGTGTTATACACATGCCTGCATGATTAAGTAAAAATAGATCATAATTTGGTTCAGCACTTAACATTTTGCAGAAAAATAGAGTACCACAAGTATATGCTTTTATATAGATATTCATGCAAGAATTAAAACCAGTCTTCAGAACATGTATTTATTGCCTTAGGGGCAGATGAAGAACAGAACCAAGGAAAATAAATACCTTTCAGCTAACTGTGTTCCGCAAATAGGACACGGCCTTCTGTCTTCAGGGTATATCTTTCTGTTAAAACTGTGCTAGCAAAGTGAATCTGTTGTTTAATGCCTGTTCTAGCTTCCCTTGTGCTTTTCTTGGTGAACCAAAACGTTTGTAGGAGTGGGTTCAACTGACTGTGTAAGATTATTCACACTCTTGCTGTCTTTCACTCATTTGCTTTTTTTTTTCCCTTTTCTTTCTTTTTTTTTTTTTTTTTCTTTTTTCTTTCAATTGGAGATGCAGGAGGGCAGTCAGAGACCGTGACAGGAAAAGCACTTAAGGTTTTATGCAGTGAGTCCGTAGTCCTCTCACAGGAAATGCTTTCCCTGCTTTTCATTGCAAGAAAAAGAGTTTAGCCTTCTCCTCTGATTTAGCTTGAAACTTCACTAACATCAGATGTTTGTAACTGGCCAATCCTCTTGCCAATAATGGGGATTTTACTCCATGAGGGGCAGCTGAAAACTGTTTAAATTAGCAAAATAACAGCCAGAGCCAGGCAGAGGAGGATTAGAGGGCTGCAAGGCTTTCCAGGGGAAGCTTTGCCACCCTACCTGCAGTGGGATGATTAGATAACTGTGCTTGATGTGTTCACTTTACACTGCTTTTAGTCATCTTTTATTCAGTGACTACACCTAGGTTTTTCTTCTCCTGTGTCATTTCCAGTCCATAACACAAAATCTGTTGTTTTCCAGGAGAAAGTTTCAACCTCACTCCTTACAGCTCAGTTCATGTAGGTCTGCTCTTCAGTGAAGCCTTAGAATGGTACCATGGGTTAGCAAAAACAGAGGTCAGAATTTGCCCAAGAAGCTGGCTAACAACTGCTTAAACACCATGCTGAATGATAATTTCCTGGAAATACAGTCCTGGATGCAGAAATGACATTTCATTCATGAATTCATTTTGTTGTTGCTGAACGTTTGTAGCTGGAATAATTTTTATGCTTTGAAAACCTGTTCTTATCCCACCTTCATCAGCTTTTGACAGCACAGAAGCCAAGGCAGATGTTCCAGGAAAAGTGCCATTTCCAACCACATACTTGGACCACGAAAGGTTCAGCCTGAAGCAATGTTACAATGACTTCAGAGCTGCCAGCTGTGAGTGTCTCCACCCCAACTGGCTGGCTAGAATTAATATCATTATTCCAAATGTAAGGACTTAAAGAGTGTATTGCTTCACATATAAGTAGAGAATTAAAAGGAATCAGGGAAGGTCATTCTGATATTCTGTTCACATAATATATTTGTGGGGTGGGGAAGGGGGGGAGAGGGACTAACCAGTGAGAACACACTCTTCTATATTAACATTGTTGTGAATATTAAGATTCAGAAGTATAACCCAAGTTTTACACACTCCCACCTGTATTACTGGCTACAATTTCCATCATTTTAGCCCTGCAAATTCAAATTATTGAGACGTGGTTTGACCTCCATGCAATAGCGAGCCAAGAGAAGTCCTGTGATATCTCTTTGCCAGAGAAAATTTGTGCTCATGAAAAGCTGAGATGCTCAATGGGCAAGGGTGGACTTGATAATCTCTAGTCACTCAATGATGCATCTGAATCAGTGAAAATAGGGATGGGTTAGGGGAGCCCAAATGCCAGGTCAGGGTAACCACGAGGAAAAATGCAGGGTTCCAGGAGCACAGGGTTGCAAAGCAAACATACCATGTTCAGGACTTCCTGAACAAGGAATTTCAGGAAAGAGATGTTTGGTAAAAGTTAAGTTTGATCGGCATGAGGTTAATTCCTGAATTAGCTTGTATTTCTCATGATTTGAGGAGGATGCGGAAAGTCTTGGTCTGTGTATTGATGATTTACTTGCTTCTCTTCTCCCTGTAATGTATTAAGCCCTACAGAAGGTGGGCAATTTCTAAGTATGTCCCTAGACTTTGCAGGCTGCTGTGTATGGATCCTAATTTTTGCCTGTTATGTATTGCTTTCCATATCTATATTGTTCCCAGGATTTAATTTTGACTCCATTCCATCTCATCTGAGATGAATGGCTTTAATCAGAACCTCTTAAACCCACTTCATTCAATGGTAACCCTTTGTGAGACACTGAGGAACACACCACTGTATTGCCCTGTCAAGGCAAGAGGCTAACTGAAGCAGGGAATTTAGCTTCTTAACTAGATTCTAACTAAGAGGCTCTTAGGGTTTATAAGATTTTCCAGTGATAGCCTCATTTGGTCTCTATAAATGGAAGCTGGGCAAGAAAATAAAATCTATCTGTCTGTTCTGAAACTTACTTATTGATTTCAGCAGTCATACTGTAATTGTTCTCACAAATCAGCTGAGATGCTTAATGAAAGGTGACTTGAGTGGCAATTTTTCGGCTGCTTCCCAATGGGCAGCAGCTGACAAACCTGGTATTCCTTGTTAACCAAGTATAAATTTTTTAAATGAATGAATCAAAGTGACTAGAATTAATGATGTTTATCACAGCACTTGCAACTCTCATTCACCTCTTCCATTTACGTTTTATAAAGCTGAGCTGATGTTGGCATCATAGTCCTCTTCCAGAGAAGTGCTTTTCACCAGCCCCGGGCAAGAAGTTCTTTGCAGAAAAAGGAGACCTCAAGCACTGGATGTGAAGGTGCAATCACATCACTGCTTTGCAGTCTGGCTGGCATCAGCTCTCACAGCTAGGGCACAGCTGGGGCATTCTCAGAGTTGATATAAGACCAATTTGTGAGATCTTTCACACCAGACCCTGCAAGGGCATGAGCTCTGGGAGGCTGGAGTGTCAGGTCTGGAGACAGAACCATAACTGAAAAGTGTTCCTTCCAGTTCAAGGCAGTATTTACAGAGGTATGTTGTTCTCATCTCTGTGCACAGAGTATTTGCTTAATTTAGGGACTATGGAGCATCCCAGGCTGGGAGGAGGGTAGCACCCCTGGCCAGCATGTGGATGCAGGCACTGAGAGGGGAAGGTAAGGGGACAGACAACCTTGGAGCCTCCTGTTCAAAGCCTGAGACAAGGCAGCTGTGTTTTGCAGCTGTTTCAGAAGGGGCTTAGTATCTCTTCATTCTCTAGTTTGTACATATGGTTTTCTGCCTTCATTTTGTAGCTCTTGCTGATAGAGGACTCTCTGAAGTTCCTCTGAACATGCAAAAAAATTAGCATACTTTCTCCTCTGAACTTCTAAAATCCAACTAAAGGCTTTTAGCTGATTATGTCAAGTCTCTTCCCTCTAATGACTTTCCAGTTTCTTGATGTTGAGCAAAATCAGCGGATAACTCTCTCTATTAGATATAATTATCAAATGTATATTGAGCTTGGGAAATTATTCAGTTAATTTTGTCTTTAGTCTTCCACTTCCTGTCAGAGATTTGAAGCATAAGCCTGCATTTCTCTCTTAATTACTGCATCCTGTTGATTTCTTTTTCCGTTTTTAAAAGATAAGCACATGCTTAAATGGGAGCCTTTGACAGAGGGAAATAAAAAGTCTTCATTAAAGTGTGATTGTGGTTTGAGTGTACTAATATCACTGACTAAGGTGAACCATGATTTTTGATCAGAAATTCATGACTGATTTAGCAGTTTTTTGTGAAGATGGCAATGGGGGAGGGTCCACTCTCTGTAACAGGAACAGTATCTTTCTCTTGATTAGATTTTGGTACTACCACTACACTCACAAGGATGAGTTCTTGTTCAAGTGGAGCTACACTAATGGGAACATTCAAATCCCATACTAAGCTGCTTTCCACCTTTTTTAACACTTACCAAGTTGATTTGAAAGAAACTCTTCATATGGGAGGCCATTCAGAGAAGGGACCATGCTGTAGTTTCATGAAGCTGCAAACTTCTTGCAGCCTACTAAATGCCTTCTGTTGTGTACAGCTGGGACTGCAGTCTGTGTCACAGAGCCTTTGTTACCATATTTTGTCTTTCTGATGTGAGGATGAATCTTTCTAGCAGCTTTTTAAAGTCATAAAAATAATTTTAAAACATGTTACTTCACACAGGGAGGGTCTGCACCACTGTATCCATTCTTGTTTTCATGGTATAGTTTACTGCTCCAAATACCCACTACCTCTGCACTGGGTTTTGTCTTTGACCTTTATTCCATTCTGAACAGATCTTGTTATTTTTTAAATTCTGAACTGAACACGCTATTATATGTTCACATTTTCAAGTAAGCACAAAAAACATTCAGTTAACTCAGCTGAGAAAGTAGGCCTGGATCTCACTGCTGGAGTTCCTTCCCTTGTATATTCTTGATGCCTCTTGTCCCCTTTTCATGAGTGCTAACTTTATCTTATAGCAGTCTGACAGCAGGGACACGCTGAATTCTTCTAGTTTGATGTTTCCATTGCAATATTAGGTTGAATGGTAGTTGGCAGCAAAATCCATCCCTATACCTCCAGAGACTCATTAAAACCGGGTAACTCTGAAGTACAGCAAAATGATTTCTGTTTGGACTATGTTGCCAATTTAACAGTTGTGTGAAAGGTAAAATGATTAAGTAGTTTCTTGTAAGGAAATTCCTCTAAGTAGGCACTTTGTAAAAACTCCCAATAAATGTTCACTTATCAGATCAACTTTGTAGATATAACTGCTCATAATCCTGTGCTACATGCCTAAGAAGGCATATATAGATTTTTCTAGCATAACAGTTTCTTACGTGGCTTATTATAATTGCACTAATCTTTGTATGTGTTTAAAACAGAGGACTGGGAGTATTATCACACCATTTCAGGACACGTACTGGTTGAGCAAGGGAGCTGCTTCCCTTCAATATAGCTGGCACTCACAATTTAGCTCTAATCATAAAAGAATATCTACCATAGTTTTATTTTAATATCCCCTTGTGGATGTGACAGACTGAAACTGTGAGCCCTGATACCGGAAAGTAAATAATGCCACTTGCAGGCTGCTTGACCCAATGGAGATGTCACACAGGAGGTCAAGACAATTCCAAGAATGCATTCGGCACTGAAATTTCCCCTCCAGTGAGCTGGTGTTCCCCAGCCGAGGTGCCCCCGCAGCATGCCAAGAGGCCAGCTGCAGCTAATAACCACCCGGGCATCTGGACCCCCGTGCTGCTCCTGCCAATGCACCACAGAACTTGTCTGTAGCACCGACAGGTTTTCCTAATTCTCTCTTACACACAAAATCAAACAGAAAAATATTTAATTTGACAGGGCAAACAAATGGTGCTTTAGTGGAGAAATGATACTCTCAGCATATGATAGCCATCTGCCTGCTCCTCATCGTGATTGTTGGGGAGTTATAATTGGACACACGGTTTTGACACCTACAGAGACTAGCTGGTACTGCCACCAGACATTTTTAAGTGGGACAGCGCATTTATGAGTGTGAATTTTCACTTGGCTGCCATCCAGACAGCCCTGCTAGAGATCACTGGGTAATCAGGGATAAAAACGGTTAATGAAGTTTCTGTTTCAGTTAAAGCCAAATGTACAAATTGCACATTTTAAAAATTATTATTATTTTGCATTTATGGCTAACAAAGATCCTACTTGGGTTAGAACAAAGTGTACAAATTTTATTGTTTTTTTTTTTTTTTTTAATACATATTGGCATTCATTGCCAATGTCTGACTGCTCTCAGAAGCCAATAACAAACCCTGTTGTGCCAGTGGGTGTCTTTCTCCAAATCCATCAGGCTCCATCCAGGAAAACCTAGGAAGGAGCAGTGCCTTCCTGTGCCTGTACAGGCTTCCCACTGGGACAGAGCACACAAACACCAGTTTACATTTATTGTGCTCTGCAGCCTGCCAGTACTAAAGCCACATCTGCTGTGGTTGGTGTTCCTTTCTTAGTCAAGGCCAATAAGGCTTTCACAAATTTCCCCCTCTCCCCGAATCAAAATATCATTTTTTGGCCCAAACTCGTTGCCAAGCTCTGTTTTAATCCATTAAAACAAGCAAGTAAGCAGACAAACAACAAACCCACCAAGCAAACGCAAACTGGAGATCACTGAATTCAAAATGATGTAGAGAAAATACATAATCTTGTTCTACAGCTTACCCACAAAATGTCTGTACATGGTGTTTATCCTGTCAGTATGTAATGCTAGTGACAGCAAACAGTCCTGCAAAAAGCTACCCCTCATTTGCAGGGTGTGGAGGGAAGCATGAGGCTGAGCAGAGGCATGAGATGGCTCCACTGGTGCAACAAGGGGTAAGTGTGTGGTGGCAAGGCACTGGTGTGGCTGTGGCAGGGACAAGTTGTCTGCTGTGATGCTGGATCTGCGATTCCCACGTAAAAGGCAAGTGGTGATGCAGGGATGGCATTTACTGTAGGTTTTGAGGAAACTAGCCTTTAATATGGTATGCCTGGCTCATCCTCATTTCATAGAGAAGGGAGCTACTTTAACAATGCATGGTGGCACAGTTGTTTCCCATCGGGTATTAATGATATATTTGAAATGTGACTGCTCTCTGACAATTTGTAATGCAGTGGTTCTAGTCGAGGCAGAGGAGGGTCAGTACAACCTTGGTTTGATTGCTAGACAAAAACTATGCCAGCATAAAAATACTCTTTGGCACCATAGTGGGTTTTTAGGGCCAAGACCCAATTTCTTTATTTATTGATACATTTATTCTTGGAGGAAAAAAAAAAAAAAAGGCTGGACAAGAATTGACCTAAATTCCTCCAGTTCTAGACCAGCAGTGATGTGAGACAGAAGCGCATCTCAGTTCTTGCCCTGAGGGCTGATGGTGAGCCTGGGCCCGTGCTGAGTCTGCAGCAGCTATGGGCTGTGTGAGGCCAACAAGACTGCTGCAGCCAGGCTGGGGTTGCAAGGCTGGCTGTTTATGAAGGTTAGAAGGTTCAGGAATGGTTTAGATGCATTTATTTCTGAACTCTCAGGACAGTCACCATTGATTTTCCCAGGTTTAGGATACTGGCTAAATCTTAAATTCCAAACTTGCCATCAGTTCCCTCCTTTGCAGTTTCACTGCTCTGTCCCAAGCATTATTTAGCCACTGGACTGCACTGTCCTAATTATGTACAAAAATACCAAACCAAAGTACTAAACCAAAGCTAGATTGTATTATTTTTTCCCCGTTGAAGGAAAAATATTTTTGTCCATGCATTTCATAGCATGCTATTGTTCATGAGCAATTTAAGACAGAAATATTTGATGCTGCAGGGGCATTGGTAAAAACCTAATCAAAGGCAAAATGCCCCTTTGCTCCTGTTCAGTGTTCATATTGTTTAGTTCATATTAGCATTGATTTTTCCCAAGCCTTTAGCATCCTATTTATGAAAGGTAGCATAATGAATTTTACCAATAAACAAGAATGTTGGAACAACAAAATAGACCTTTCTTCCACTGGCTGGTGTGTAAGTGTGAAATGGCTGCATTTCCAGAAGGGCTCTGCTTTGGCTGGCTTACATTTCCTCCACCACCACATGGCAAACACACTGTGCCCTCGTCACCATCCATATGTAGGGCAAGAGAAGTGTTTACTGCAGATGAGGGATACACTGAATGTCTAGTCTGATGATGTTTGTATTTAAGTCAGTTGGGAATCTCTGACATTCTCAATTACAGCTTGTTTGCACACTCTCTTTGCAATTACCAAGCAGTTTGCAGCCAGTGCACCTAAAGTCTGCTCTGGGACAGGCTAAAATCTCACTGTCAAAGCTAGGAAGGTATGTGGCATTTGCAGTGCTAACAGAGAAGAATCTGAAAAAAAAGCCTAAACTTTGTTCAGTCCTTTCAAGCGATGACTTGTTCACCAGTCCTTCCCACAGCTCCTTGCTGATGTAATTACAAACCAGTCCCAGCTTAGGCTGGCTGAAAATAAACTTCATGTTTTCATTTAATTGGTTGGATTTTCTGCCTCAGAGCCACAAAAATAAAAATGTACAGAAAAAAATATTTACTTAAAGGGGCTATTTAAGTAGGATCTCCCAAATATTTAAATGTTCCAAACAACAGGTAAGACAATAAATCCATATAAAAATGTGTTAAAATATAAAATTAGTGGGTAAGTAAATTTACAGTAGGGGAGCTGAATGTCTGTGGTTATTTCTTGAACCCTGCTCCCTGAGATGTACTCGTTCATGTCCCACATGTTAAGCCCAAGAGCTCCCTGGTTCTTGTCCAGAACTGTCTTGACAAAAGTCACATAAAAAAAATGCATGCAAGTTTTGCATTCAGCCTTCAAGCAGAGCCTGTCAGGGATACTGGTCAGGCAGTGAACTGTTCCAGTTATGTTTTGAAGCAAAGATGGGACAGCAGGCAGTGAGGACTTCCACGTCTCCGGTCTTGGCAGCTCCAAGAGGACTGAGAAGCTCCCATTCTGTCAGGCAGCTGGAGATGCCAAAAGCAGCAGCTCCGATCAGCTCTACCCCATCTTCAGGGTATGCCGACTGCTATGGCTAAAGCCTTCTTATTTACAGTGAAGCACTAACATTAGCAATCAAGAGCTCAGTCCTCTGTCTTGGTCGGTCTGTTGTCATTTCTCTCTCTCTGCACTGAGGTTCAGGCACATAAATAATAATGTGAGTTAATGGCTTTGAAAAGTCTGCAGTGGACCTTGCTGCATTGGATGCTGGGCATTGCAATGGAGTTGCTGTACACTGCATTCATTCTGAAAAGAAATGAAAACCTGGATTTTTTTTTTTTTATGTTGAAGTATTTTATTTTTAAGTGTGGGTGGGTTTATTTATTTATTTATTTTATTTTTGGAGTATGCATGTTATGGAGCAGTGAGTTGCAGTCACTGAGGGAATATTGCAAAATGCTCATGGGAATACTCATCTTCCCGTTCCCTGAACTCTCTGTGAAAGGATATTTGAGATGTTCAGATGGTGCCAATAAAACACAGTTCTCAGGGACATTGGGCAGGGGGAACATGAGAAAGGGGATAAGGGGGAGACACCCAGATCAGTGGATGTTTGAGAAGTGCTTGGTCACCTCAAAATCCTTGGTGGGCTTGGGGTGCCCAGCTGAGGGTCACAGGTGGCAGGCAACACCAGAATCAATGTGTGGAGTGTCAGCAAGGGTAGCTTTTGGCTGCACTTTACTAATGTAAGCTGGAAAGTGACTTCTTATATTTATGACTAATGAGTTGCAGGATATAATTCATGTGGCAAAGAAAAGGAGCAGTGGCTGAGAAACAAACTATTCACTATTGTTTTTCCATCTTTTACCAGCTGAAAGATGTTGGCAAAACTGGAAAACCTCAGGTCATTTTGAGTTCAGCTTTATGATGAACTATTTATTATCCCTGTAATTATATTTGACAAATCAAAGATCAATGTAGACCTTACGAGTCTTTAATGAGAAAGAATGTCAATCTTTGCTCAGTATATTCCCTGCATGTTCAGTCCAGCCGCCCAAAATCCAGCTATGGGTGCCTCCGTCTTGGCAAGCTGCAGTGGCTGGGGCAAGGAGATGTGCATGCAGGAGGCTAGGAGCATATCCTCATCAGAGACAGGGATGCTGAGAGCAGTGGTGAGCCCGGACAGCAGGCTGGTGTCAGGAGGGTGCTTACAGCCCCTTTGCTGCTTCGCCCCAGAACTGCTTCTTCAAGTCCCTGCTACAGTCTGCATCCGTATTTAAGCACTAGTCTGACAGGGTGAGGATTTCATGAAGCTGAAAACTGGATTCAGCAGCAGCTCCTTAGCCTGGATTACTCCTGTGAAGCCCCTGCAAAGTTATTTATTAGGCTGAATCCCATCCTTATCCATGTCAGGGGAGTGGTGGGAATGCTAACACTGTGTTCAGAAATCGTAGAATTGGATAAGAACGATTCCTTTACATTTTTATGTGAGAGAAGCAGCAGCTATTCTAATTTATCTCCTAGTTTCTGAGACTCTAGAATTCACTGATTTATTATAATTATTTTTTTTTTTCCTGCAGAACTTTATTCATAATAAACCTTTTTATGTAAAAGAAAGAATAAGTAGACAGTTTCCCAGGGTATATCCCAGTAACAGGCTCTACTGGATAAATTGCCAAGTCATCCTATGATTTGCATTAAAAAAGCACAGGGTTAGCTATCCCAAGACATAATACTGTAATTTAGTTGTTTATCTACTTAGCTCAATTAATCAGCAACCACCACTATGCTTTCAGAGTGAGGGTCTGCAAGAAGACCTCAGAGGAAAGCTTTGCAGCATGGACGGATCCTGCACCACCTCCCAGGGCAGGGTGGTCCCTGGAGGAGGAGAAGCAGGGTCAATTGTTATTTCTAATTTCATGCATCTTCTCTCCCTTGGTGTGCTTGGAGCTGGCTGGGCGCTGCTCTACATCAGCAGGTGCTGATGCTGAAAATCTTTTTCTGCTATTTCCCCCACCCTGTTCCACCTTGCACAGGGCTGCTGAAGCCCAGCTGGCAGGGAACCACCATCTGCGACACGTGCAAAGAAAACCCCTCTCTCCTTCTCCCCAGCAACCCCCATGCAACGACTGAATAATTTTTCTCCCACTTGTTTTCCATGGGGTGCTGCGGGGCTGTACGCACAGCGCGGGGGAGAGGCAGAGCCAGCCCTAGCTGGTCCCAGCGCTGGTGCGATTCCTGCCATCCGGCTGCTGCGGATGTGACGGGAATGAGAATCGCGGAGCTCTGTCCTCACACAGCGCTTTGTAAATGAATCGCTTTGATCTCAGGCGGATTTCCCTGTGCTATTTTTAGATGTGGTGAGGATAACCGAGGGATGTCGATTCTGATGCAGACAGAAAGGAGCTTCAGATGCAGTTTTCCTCCTGGGGCAGGAGAGGAGAGCAAAACGAGGAAAACAAGGCAATTTCCAGCAGTGTTTCTGAGCCTTTTGGAACAGACAGAGATAGGTCACTAAGCCCTTGAGGCTGAAGAGGGATGTTCCCTAAATATAAAATTCTGATAAATCTCCTTATGCTTCTCCTTGATGCTTTTTTGTGTAACTCACCATTCTGCACCAGCCCAGAGTCAGGATCTGTGATTAAATTCAGCTTTGCAGGGTCCTGGATATATCTATAAGGGATTGCTAATTGTTACCCTTTATGTTGCCCTTTATTCAAAAATAATTGTAACAGCTCTCACTCTCCCTGTTTAAAGGACTTAAGTGGATGTCTCAAATTGCTTGGTTTTGATCATGTCAATTCCTGCTTTGCATTTTGCCTTCAAAAATAATAAATAACTTAAGCAAAACAAGAAACAGAAAATCAAATCAAGCCTTTCTTCCACAGGAGCAGGAGCGTGTGTATGTGTTTGGAGGTTTGCACGCAGGTTGCTGGAAGGGGAAAAAACCTGTGTACAGGGGGAGAGCTCTTTTCAGGGTTTTTTTCTTCTTCTCCCATCTCCCGTTGCTGGGGAAACCACCAGCCCCAGCGCTGGGAGCGGCTGACTCACCGCGCCCAGTCCTCACCGCACACACTGTGCCTCGAGCTACAGCACAGGAACAAAGAAAATACAGACTTCAGCAGTTAGACATGAAATACCAAAAATCTCCTTTACCGGTATCTCCAGGACATGGCTGGTGGCAGCTGGCTGTAAGCAGTCCCCAGAGGCTGTAGGAAAGCCATGGGCAAGGCTTTTATTTGATGTCTCGGGGAAGGAGAAAGCAACACTGCCTTTGGTGATGGGGTCCCAAGCTCTGCAGAGCTGTGGAGTCACCCACTCCATAGGTGTCACATAGCTCCAACAGTCACTAAAGCTGATGGAAGAATCCCTATTGATTTCCACTGGGTTTGCTCACCGTCCACCTTTCCATAAATATTCACAGGAACACAAACGAGCCCTCTTTTCTTCTTCCTCCTCTGCTGTGTTCGCATTTTGTGGGTGGATCTCAGTTCTGTCCAGCTGTGAGCACAGGGTTTAAATGGGCATTCCCCTTTCCATTTGTAATTGTGCTGCTCGTGCCTCCTGTGGTTAGAGGGTGGCTGTCCACAGCCAAATGCAGTGGTCCGATGAACTTGGTCATCTGTTAGCATAAATCGAGATGCTGATATAATTATGTTTATAAATTCCAAATCACAAGGTCAAACAAATAGGCTTAACAGTAAGCAATTTGGGGTCTCCTTGGGATTTGCAATGCATTTACTAATGTATTATTCAGAATTTCTCTATCTGGAGAGCTAGAAGCTTAGTTGCTATGTTGGTGTTTCTGGTTTTCATGTTTTCTTTTTATCCACAGATTTTGGGGGCAGGGGAGAGGAAGAAAGCAGGAAATGTGATGGGACTGTAGAAGAGCAGCAAGCACAGCAGGACCAGCAGCAGCCAGAAAACAGGCTTAGCAGGGTATTGCAAGGCTGGCACGTTTGGCTCCTGCCTTGGCAAGCTTTGGGAACCTGAGTTATAGCTGGAAACTTCCCCTGGCTCGGGTTTCTGGGTCACCTGTGATGCTCAGACTGTTCCTAGCATCTGACATTACAGCTGTTGAGGTCCAAGACAGACACTACCAGCAACGGGCTCCCAATACTTTTTTCCCCACATTTCTCCTCCTTTTCCCTCTTTGTCTCCTTCTTCCTCCCAACACTGGGGTACAAACAACTTCTTCACATTAAGTTAACCTAACAGCTAACACCTGAAGCAAAAAAGATGTATATTTGTAAGAAGACCTCCAACCTCAGCGTGTTTTTCCTTCATCCAGCACAAATGTGCGTGACCAGATGGACCAGATATGCAACCTCTACCCCTCCACGCACCACATCTGAGCAGTCTCTCCAGATGTGTTTGCAAGTCTGGACAACCCAGGACAGCCCAGCACAACCCTATTCAACATTGCTGGGGCCATCCTTCATCTCCTTAGTCTCGCTGCCCCTGCACAGTGAGACATCCCCCTCCTGATCCTTTCTTCTGCTTCACACTTGCTTTTTCTGCAGAAGTCCCTCTGGGTATCATGCTACCAGTAGATCACATCTGAATTTTGCATCTGTGAATGTAAGGCTTGTGTCTCTTCTTGCCAAGTCCATCTCAGATGGCTGGGGGGTCAGGGCAGCCACGTCCCCCCTGCACCTCCAACCCCCAATTCCCCACAGCCCTGCACTGCAGAGCTGCTAGGAGCCAGGGCAGGAGGACAGTTTTGTTAGCATCAATACCGAAGCAGCATTTTAAGCCAGTCACAAGCCAAGGCTGGGTTTTCACAACAAAAATTTGGATTTAGAGGGTGGACTCCCTCCTGAATCCTGAAAACCCACTGCCTGGTGGATGCCTAATTCTGCAAGTAGGTCACGCCTGCTCTCTGCCTCTGGGTACGGCGGAGACTTGACAGGTCTAAATAATAACTCTTATCTCCTCGCTCTTTGATGTGAGATGTCACTAAGATGTTCCCTGCCATTCACTTTTCATTTCTCCTCTTCCCTTTCTGTAAAACTCTGCTGAACACACAAGTTAATGAATGATAAGACATTTCTAGGTCCCACCAGTTTTGGCAGCACACAGTCTCCCCTTGCCAGCCTCTGACGTGGCCCTTTGCATTGCCCTGCTGTGGGAGACCAGCTGGCAGGACTGTGATGTCCAGTGTGCAGAGCCCAAAGTTGACAGCCCTCTGCCTATAAAAGAATCACAAGCTTTACTTGCTGGGTGTGCAAGGATGTGCGCATGCATATGCACAGTCTTTACATCAAAATGCTGCTTGTGTGTGACACCGCGGATAACATCTCATCCTGTCCTCTTACCGTCTCCAGCTCATCACTCTGTAAAGAGTTGCAGATCTAAGCTTTAAATAAAGCTGGGAGTTGAAAGCTGTGCAAGGGAATCCCATTAACAGAAGCTGTGTCAATGCCATTGGCGGCTCAAATGCTAAGATACAATGCATACATGGTTTCTTACTCTTGCATTTTACCGGTACGTATTCAGCTGGGTCTTTGTCATAAAGGTTTCAGCTTCTACAGGGAGTCTTTTAAAGACCTTGCCCTAATTATGAAGCAATTCCAGTGACATTTTAAATTATGGGTGAGTTTTACATAAGTCTTTTGATACGTGTTGTTATGACATGTAAAATTTTATCTTTGCCAGATGCAGTGAATTATGTAAGATCTTTGTTTTGCATTTGTCAGGGTAATTTGAACCATTGCAGATTTAACAAATGCACTTTCAAAGGACCCAATCCAGCACACAGCTGTGATAGTACAGATAAGCTTCATAAACTTTATTAAATTTCTATTAAATTATATAAGCTCTCAGACATGTTTATGTGACAGTGTTAAAGCTGCAAAGTCAAGCATGCAAGGAGTAGAAAAAAGTCTTATCCTGAAACGCAGCCCCTTTCCTGGGCTTCCAGTGGTGGCTCATTATATGATCAAATGCTGTTTTTTTCCATAGGGGCCAACCTCAGTCGCTGAACAGACTGCCTGATGCAAATCAATGGGCAGCAATTCAAAAATCTGTTTTCTTCCCGTCATTCAGTGTGTGGCCCCAGCCCTTGTTTACTGCATACTGCTTAGCCTTGCTGTAAAGATGAAATACTGTTTCCGCCTGGGTTTTTCCATGACACTCATTACTGCGGTGTTTGTTTATTTCACATGCAAACTATTAATTAATTTGTCTCTGTGAAGCCCAGTAAGGCACGGAAGAAGCATAGATAAGGAACAGAGACACAGAAAGAGTCAAGTCAAGAATGTCAATTAATTTGGGATGTTCAACTCGAGATGCTCAAGAGCTGATACCTCCATGCATGTATTATTTATTTGTCTGCTTTAGTGCTGCTGTGCCTTTCAGCATCCAAAGGGCAGGACCACAGAAGACAGCTTCTGCCTGATCAGAGAGGCTCACAGAGTTCAGCCTGCTAGTGGCCATCACTTCCATCACTAAAGGAGTCCCATGTGCTGTGGGTCAAAAGTGGATGAAAATTTCTCTTGCTTGGACTGTAGCATGCAGCAGTAACTTGAAGGAGGGCTTGCATCACACTAGAAAGTACATGGTCACGGGAATGCAGCTGCAGAGGCCATACTGAGCTCACCAGCCTCCTTGGCCTTCTTCAGATCACAATTCACCAGCTCCCAGACCAGAAATGAGAGACCTGAGCACCACTGCAGAAACTTTCACTTGTCTGAGCTCCAGGAGTATTTATATAATTTAATCGATAAATTGCATTGATTTATTTGCACTAAGTAACTCCTTGGGATCTGGATAATAGATAAGGGTGTGCATGGTGCTGTACAAACACATCATAAATAAATGTAGCTTGCAAATCGATTGTCAGTTATTGGTGATTAATCTTCTCATAGTAAAATAATGTGATGTGATGTGATTATGGATTTTTTTATTTTTTTATTTTGAATTTGACCTAAGAGATTTCAGAGTCATTTATTTCAGGAAGGCTGCCCTTTAAGCCAGATCTTACACTTCTTAAAAGGTCGTAGGGTTCTAAATATCATGGTAACTTATGAAGCATGGCTTCCTGAGAGGTCTGACAGCTGCCTTCATCAGAACAAAGCAAGGTCCTGTTCAAACAAGTGCTTGGCCATGGAGGCTATAGACTGTGTTCTTACAGGGAATTTCACACTATCGTCCTCTTTGGCTGCTGGTGCTGCATACATAAAATAATGTAAAGGTTACCCCAGCTGGCTCCTAAAGCCTGTGTACATCAACATATGTGAGGAACAGCACAGACATTTACCATCATCCTGTCACTGGCTGGTTCGATTTCTGACATTAGTGAGAGAGCTAAGCGCGTTATAATGTGGTACTTCACTAACTGCATCTGGTGTGAGATTTATGCAAGAGAAAGATAAATATATTTGACCATAGTTAGGTGTAATTACAGATACATTGAGCCCAACACAGACACCAGAGCCAGATGAGACTGCAGCTACCACACCCGTTGCCTGAGCTCAGCACTCCCAAGCAGTGCACAGCTGAGATGACTTCAATCACATTCATCTCCACAATGCTTTATTATATAACAGGAAGACTGTTTGTTTTATATCTGTTCATTAGGTTTCCCAGATAAAAGGACAAACTTCCTTGTCTCTTTTTCTTCCTCATCCTCTCATAGCACATGGAGGGCAGAAGGGTGCAGCCCTGTGGTCCAGATAGATCTCTGACACCTGCATTTTGGGTCCTTTCAATTTTTTTATTTTAATTTTTTATTTTTTGTTAATAAGAAGAAAGGGCTTTTTACGTAACTTCTATGCAATTGTTTGTCATTCTTACAATGTTGCTTCTTCACTCTTTTCTTGTGAATTTTCATGCACTGTTAGAGATAAATCACTTTATTTTATAGCACAGCACTCATTTTTAAAAAGTACAGGTGATACTTGAGCTGTTCTGATTACGTTTACTTTCTAGGAATATTTATGGGAGAGGGGAATGTATATGTTTGCTGCTAAACTTCAAGTCTATTGTACAGTGGCAACCTGAAGTCCATCTGAACACAGATTAGGTATTATTTGGCCAAGCATTATTGTACATTGTATAGGTGAACTAACAAACCATTCTGATTACAAATTTGTCTTACAAAACATTGATTCCCTTCTGTTTATTGAGCAACAATATGGCTTTAGCCCAAGGATCAGGTGATAAATAAAATGAATTAAAGCCATTGCTCCTGGCCCTGGGCTGGTTTGTTACAGTACACAATACACTCAGGCTCCATGAGCTCATTCATGTTGGTTGACCCTTCCATGACCACAGCCGTTTTCCTCTGGGAGCCATTCCCAGAGTGTGAGGAGGAGACTTGCTCTGCACTCTGGACAGTCAGGGCAAAGATCATAGTTGGAGGTTTATAACCAGATAGATGGAAGTTTTATTGATGTTTAATGAAGACTTTTGGTAGTAAGAGAAATGCTGAGATCTGTAGGCAGCCCGACTTTCAATAACTTTGCCACTTTTGAGTCATTGTTAATACCATCCCACTCAGCGGTTATTCCTAGGCCTACTCTCTCTTCCCAGCACTTTTTTTTTTTCTCATATTCTTTTAATTCCCTTTAACCCTGATGACAATTACCTCCCCCCACCCCAGCCCCTCTCTTTTTCATCTTTCCTGGCAAGCTCCATCCAGCTCTGTTATCTTTGTCAGCTGCTTAAACCCTTCTGCTTTCCATGGCAGTTTTCAAAGACTGGAGATCCTTGAGCAGTCTCCTGTGAGGTTTTAGCAGCCATTTCCTGCTCCTAGTTTCTGTGTTGGCAAGAGACTGCAGTTTGCTTTCCTCTTTAATGCCATTTCTGAGCAAATTTTCAGTGTCGTGCTACACCATGAGTGATCAAAGTCTTTCCCACTGCAAGCTTTGATCAAGAAGTAAAAGTCTTCTCGCAAAGCATCAGTCCCTTCCTGCTCGCTGCACAAGGTGGGTCAGCAAGTACCAAGGGCAATATGGAGGTTGTGGAAATGTTTGCATGAGTAAGACTGGCAGGGGTTGCATGTTCATTTCCCAAATATTTTCCAATTTATTGCACCAGCAAGGTGAATCTCTGTGTGATCTGAGTCTGTTTTTCACCACGTTGAATTTCTTGTGCTTGCTGTCGCCAACCCCATTCTCACCAGTTCAGGCTGCCAGGGAATGCTCATATGACAAATGCGAGCTGAGAGTTAACTCGAGATCTAATCTATCTACCTTTCTCTCTAATCTCAATATATAAACATGAATATATTTGCTATGTATACACACACACATATATATCTTTTCCTCCTTGGCAGAACTTGAACTCTGAGTGGGCTGGTGTCTGTCTGCTGCATAGAGTGATGGAAGAACACGACTTTTGCCCTTGTTGAAAATGAAAATAATTGAGGGTTGGCTCAGTCAAATGCCACAGAGAGACGTGCCAGGGGCAGCACTATTGTGGGTGAGCAGCTGCCATGAGTATCCTTGAGGCAGATGTGTGGCTGTCTGTCTGCGTAGCTGTCTGTCTGGATCGGTACAGTCTTCTGCTCTGCACTGTGCATGCTGTGAGGGGGGGGTCTCACCAAGGAGGATAAGTAGCTGAAACAACTGACTTCTGGTGGCAAAGCATTAACGAGATGCCAGCCTTGCATGACAGATGGGATATCACACACCTGCCACAGGAGGTGGAAACATGCCTGGGCCCCACATGGTGCTCGCAAGGCAGCTGCTCTTGGTAGGTGGGGCAAGGCAGAAATGCTTACCTTTTTCTTGAATGCTGACTGAAGTTGCAGAACAGGATACAACTGGAAAAAAACATTAGTGATCAAGGGGATGAAAACGGTGCTGTGTTCATAGGTAGAGACTTGAGGATCATCTAAGCAGGTGGGGTCACTAGCTGGTAAGAGTTAACAGCATCCAAATTCCTGCCTGGTTTATGATGTCCTTTGCTTTCTCTTAGTTTTGCTTGATCTACCCTGATTAAGTGGCCATAACATCTGCTGATTGAAACTTCCTGGAAAACCTCAGTACTGCATTATTTAATATCTTCACCAACATCTCTGTAACAGGTGGTTTCCCAAATGTTACCACTACTTCCAAAGCCATTAATTTTTTATTTTTTTTTAAATGAGGGAAGTTAAAAACACCCTTCTCAACAACAACAAAAAGTTCTGCTTTTGATTAACAAGGAAAAAAGTTTAAATTTTAAAGATCACTTTATATTATTAACTGACTTAATTATCAGAAGGGATGGTTGAATGAGCAGACAATTAAAATAAGGAGAAGCTCAGAAGGAAAAGTTCATCAGTGCATTAGGCAGACAATGGGAGAAAGTAAAACCATTTCAAGTACCATTTGAAGGAAGCCATTTGGGAAAGAAATAGGATTAATTAAGTTTTGAACCAGTTAATTTTGTTATCCAAAAATATTTCACAGATTAACCACTATAACATACTTATGCATGAGGTAATGTCTGAGCTCCTTCAGCAATGGGGTGAATTTCTGGTCCAGATGAAGGTACATTAAAGCATGAGGCTCCAGACTTTCCAGAATCCATGGTGTATTCTGCAGCCAAGATCAGGATGGGGCCTTGCGATACCCACAACAGAGAAGTCTAAACTGAGGCATAGTGTTTTGCTGTACTGGTTATGAGTCAGGGTGTGAGCTGAGTCCTGCTAAACTCGATGAGAGGCAGTGGCTCTGTGGCCTCTCATACAGAATGTACCCCACTCTATGATCCTTAGGCTCCATCATCTCCTTCATTTCCCTTGCTTCCTTTTTTTTTTTCATTTTTTTTCTTTTTTCTTTTTTTTTTTTCCCTTTTTTTCCCTGTTTCCCTTGAGAACATCTAAAAACTTCTCCTTCCATAGATTTGTCTCCCTGAGGTTTTTGCCTGTAGGCCTGATCCTGAGCTCACAATGGCTGAGACCTCATAAATAATTCTGCATTCCAGACCTTAGTATGGGTTCCATCAAAGTACATGTAGCATTGTTGTGCAGGGCCTTGCTTTGTAAAAATGGGTTCAGTGGGTTCAGTAATTCAATTAAATCAATACGTATAAGAAGGGGGAAAACAAACCAAAAACAGATTTGCCCAATTGGACAGGGCTTTTGTTTGTGCCATAGTTTCTTCAAGGTGTGGGTGATGAATCATGACAAATTACTTTTCAGAGCTTTGCAGTCCATTCACTAATGAATTAATTTTACCAGGCACCAGCCATGATCCTCCCAGGGATGCTGCTGCTGCAGCCACAGCGAGCAGCATTTTGCTGTCAGTGCTGAGCGCTTCTTTTCACAGTGAAGCCCCTGAGTTCACCTAGGCTCCCCTGGGAATAGGCTCTGTGTTGAGACTTCTCCATGCAGGAACGAAGACAGAGTGTAACAGCGATGCCTGTCTGCTGTATGTCCCCCCAGATAAGATACCAACAGCCCAGATCAACCCTGTAGTCTGCACCAACTGACACCTCATCAAATTAACCATCTCTGTGTGCTACAGAGGTTGGGACAGGAGCACCTATTCCATTCAAAGGTGTGACGGTCCCTGGGGAGTGGACCAGTGGCCCTGTCTTCTGCAAGGGGACAAGCTCAGAAAAAGAGTGTGACATAAAGTGTGCAATGTTAGGCAACCCATGGAAGGCGAAGACATTTATCCTACCCCTCCAGTTGCTGAGCTTAGGTGAGACATGCCAGATATATGATGTGGGGAAAAACATGTCCTATGGGTGCTTGAAAGTAATTTTGCATAGGTGGTATTTAAGACTCTTAACTTGCAGCTTGTTAATAATGATCTTTGAAGGGAACCCTATAAACTGTCTCCCAGTTCTTGATGAGATGGAATAATTTATTACTTCAATTTCTCTGATTAATGTAAAATGTGTTTCAAATTTAGGTTTTACTTTAATATTTAAACTTCCCCATGAGTGGAGCTGCAGAAGGGCAGAGTGATTGAGTGCCCTCCCCTCCGAACTGCCGTGGCGTGTTCCCAGATCAGAGTGAGCTCTGCTAGAAAAGCTGATCTGCAATAAAAGCCATCGCTCACCAGCAAACCCAGGTTATTTCAGAACCCTGCCCTCTAAAAGGCAGGAACCTTGGTGCCAACCTGCCAGTAACGGTCAGGTTACCACAGCTCTGTTCATTCATGCCAGTGAAAATTATTATTATTTTCTTAATTTTAACCTGTGATCCAAGTTGGAAGTTCTCAAGAATGTCTTCCTCAAAAGAGCTGAAAAAAAGCCCAAAGCTTATGCTCTTCAGGGCAAATCACATTGCAGGGCTTTTTCTTAAGAAACAAATCAATTTTAAATAGGCTTTTTGCTATTCTTTTATATCATTGTTTTTCCAGAGCCAAAGTCAGAAAACAACATGGTGTTTTTTCTGGATCTTACACCATGTAGGAAATTGAACTCTGAGATTCAGTGTAGCTGTTCCTGAGCTGGTAAAACTTGTTACATTGCAGAGCAACTGAAGGATCCACCTGTTTTGTCTTGACCACTCAGCTTGCCCCTCTCTGGATCAAGAAGACATAGGAGAAATGCAATATTGGTACAGTGAAATGGAAGCTAAGCAATAATGTAATGTAGCAGTGCTGGGATGGAGAGCCCTTAAATAGCTGCGCTGATAAAAATCAGAGCCCAGACAAAAAGGAGACTGTTTTAGAGAGAATTATTTATTAGAAGATAGGAGGTTGTTACATATAGATTCTGTCCTGCAAAAGTGTCCTGGTCAAGGATATGTCAAGGAGACATTTAAACCTGTTAGAGCTGGCTCTGGTCTCCATTCAGAGATACTCAAGACACAGCAGAGCTCTGCCAGACCTGGCTCTCACACTGGTGCTCAGCTGGGGAGAGGCCTGGTGTATCATAGCATCCCTGAGCTCATTACACCGTCTTTATCCCACTGGAAAATCTGGCCTATGGGCTGGAAACCAGTGGTGGGGACACCAGACAGTGCTGCAGAAGGGGCACCATTCTTCCCTGGACTAACTTGGAGATAATTTCCCCAAGCAGAGAATTGTCTTCCGTCATGCCAGTGATGAACATGGCTGAGCAAGTGGCTACAGAGATAAAACCATGCTATGAGGTAGCATGAAGTACATTAAAACAACAACAACAACAAAATTTAAAAAAAAAAGCTCTCTTTGATACAGAGAAGAACTCTTGCCACCCTCCCTCACCCCCAAACCAGACAAAGCAGGCAATGTCCAAGCCCTATGCAGAGATGTCAGAGAAAGCAGTTCTGATAGGCAGATGACAAAAAGGCAGCAATTGTGCCTTATAATAGTTATGCTCCTAGCAGTTTTCTTCCCAGTTTTATGGGTGACCCATTTCCTTTCGTGTTGGCAGGTAGTAATTGTCAGCCTTTTGTAAAGTCTGAGCACAGACCCAGTGGTGGCTCTAGGCCCTTTGCCTGGTGAAGCCCAGGAGAATCAGAAAGCCACTGTGCCAGTTTTACACCTTCTGAGCCAAATCAGGCCCATGGTATGCTGCACAGAGCGTGGGCAGCATTGGTGGAGAGGCAGGAACAAAAGAAATGGCAGATGAAAGGCATCAGCCATCATACTGGCAATAACAGAAGGGCCTGAGACCAAGCCTTCTGCAGACAGTTGGTGGTGGCTCACAGACAGTACAAGGCTTGGTTTCATACCTTCCCCTGGGCTTTGTCTTTATTCCAGGCATGTATCCCATTGCACTTGGATAGGTACATGTGGCAGAGCAAAGTGGGCTGACCAGTGGCTATAAGTTTTTTTTTCATAGGCAGCTATCCATACCGGTGTTTTCCCAACATCTTGCAGGCTCCTAAATGAGGCTCTGACCCAAAAGTCCTCTGTCTAATGGTCTAATCTATGTGTGCTGAAGGAGACCAACAAATGTTCTGGAGTCTGTCTCCTAAATCTGGTCCACTGTTGAAGCCACAATCCTGTCTGCCCATGAGGTTTTGCTGACTGGGCCAGAATATCAACTTCACTATCTGCAAAGTGCAGATATTTTACTATATTTCTCCTTTTTAAATCCCAGTCTATGGCTCCAGAGACTACATGTAAAACTCTGGGCATAATCTCTCCCTTTGTCCATAGTGCACATCATTAGCTTCTGTGTACTATCAGGACACTATCAAGGGTATTTGCTTTCAGTCACAATATTCTGAAGGAAAAACTATAGTTGTAACAGGTTTGTCAAAAATGTAACACAATTGACAGAAACAGTGGTTTATGGCTCATCTATCACCATATCTCTCTTCTCATCTTTAACCCAAGAGTAGGATTTGCTAGTCTGATATATTAGAAACCCCTGAAACTAAGGTCTCGGCAGTGAATGCTTGCAGCTGATGCCAATGTCAATACAAAAGATGGGTCAGACTACAGACCTCAGAAGGGACAATGTGTGAGATGGGCATTTTTCTCTCACTGCAGATGACCTTCAAGGTTGGAGATACTGGGGATAGGGATTAACAAGGCTGCAGCTATAAAGCAAAGCAGCAGATCTCCTGTTATCTTTTAGGATAGTAAACATTTGGCATTGAACAATGTATCTAACTAGCTTTGGCACAAATATGCCTACTTTTAATCAGGTTTTATGTCCCTAAGGCACTCGGACTCCTTTTTTTGGAACATGCACCCCAATGAGTCTGATGTTATTAATTGGGAGGGTTAAGAAAAATGTTCCATGAGGACAAAGCACACTTAGTTGAAGAGAACAGATGCTCCAGACCCACTGACATCAAAACTCTTGGAGCAATCACAGGCCATATCTTCAATTTTTAATAACTTTAATGGAACTGGTTGTGCTTCCCTACTTTTTTCATGCTTCAGCAAAGGATGTGCTGAGGACCCTGACGTCCTCTGAAGGCCACAATGATGGTGGTGTTTGGTGGGTGCTGGAACCACTGCTCCCATATAGGACCCTAGCAAGCTGAAGCTCTTTGCCTACTGTTTGCCACAAAACAACAAATTTTGGGGTTTGATGTGAAACATAATCTCTTTTTCTTCTCTCACAGCCCTGACATTCATAGAAAACAATTGTTCTAGCTTGGTCTAATTCCAGTTTGGTCAAGAGAGGATGAGACTGACCACCAGGCAGTAGAATACCTGTTTTTAATGTCAGGCTGACAATTATAGGTAGCTTTTTGTCTCCGTTACCATTATTACCTTCCAGAACTGCTTCTTCAGCCACTCATGATAAGAACCTGTTCCTCCTAGGCCTTATTGAAACACCTTGATGAATGAAGTTCACCTGTCAGAGCTGTCTGAATGTTCTAGAAGAGGTCTCTTTGATATTTTTGGAGAGGAAAGTTAGGAGAGAGGGACATTTTCTCTCCAGAATGTGCACAAAGGCAGGAGGTATGGTAGCCCATTTCCTCAAGTCAAGACAAAGCTGGCCCCTGAGGTGAACTTGCAGTGGTACTCTGCAAGCTCTGAGCATCCTCCAGGTGCCACACTGGCATGAGCAATGCTTGACTTACCAGATATCGCTGGGTCCCCCCTGTACCGAGGGCTCTGGAAAGGTGAGCTGCGAGGTAGTGCTATGCAGCTGCACTGGGTAAGCCTAGCAAGAACAGACACAGAGAAGCTGGAGAAGCTCCAAGCAGAGGAGTGAAATTCACTGGGGCTCCAACGGCGCACAGCAGAGGGGCCCTTACCTAGACTTTGTGGCTCTTAATGGTCACTGTGTTTTGAGTATCTCAGCTGGGCACGTAAGACCAGTTCTAACAATATCCAAAAAGAAGAATATGTCCTCAATTGTATAGTGAATGGCATTACAAGGGGATAACCTGTTACATAGAAACATTTTGAACATTAATTACAATATCTTTTATAATTTTGTAATTTAACTGCCAACTTTTTTCCTTGAAATTAATCACTGATGTACATCATATAATCAAACAAGCTTTTTTAAAAAGTACATCTTAATATAAATAGTTTATTCAGTGCATGGTTGTGTATACAACAAATAATAAACAACTCTTTCGTACAAGGCAGAAAGCTGCCTGTACAGAACTATGTCAGTTTTGGAGCACAGAATCCAACGATGATTAATGCACAAAATCTTACACATCATGCAACTCTATGCCAATATTCCAACTTTCTCCCATGCAACAGACATGATGACCTAAATGGAAACCTAACTACATTTTTTAAACAATTGTTTCCAATAGCATGTATAAGTATATGTTGTTTAGGGGTAACCTGTCCTAACGCTTCCTCCTACACAATATTCACGTGCCCGTTACAGTGAAAGAAGGACTTTTACAAATAAGACGTTTCTTATAAAAAAATTAAGTCACCTTAATTCCACAGTTTCTGTCTTTAGAAAAGAAGCCACAACAATAGTTTAACATGACACACAAAATGGAATTAAGAGAAATCTACACTGGAGGATAATTTAATCCCTTTCTGTTAACTTTCACTTGGGATAACAAAACAACTCAAGTCCTACAGACTGGGGTTAGCACAAGAACTTTACCAGAAACTACAAATCTATAAAAATTTATATTTCATTGTGTTTAAAACCACAAGAACACTGTTTGCTTGAGCCTGAGACACCAACTCTCAGTTCCAACCCTGAATTTTTAATTTTTTTTAAAGACACAGCTTTAAAGACCCATTGGAGTTCAGAAATCAAAAAGTTGCGCTATTCCAAATTAAATGATATATTTTTTATCAAGCCTTAGATATAAAACGGTAAGCCAAGGAAACAACAGAGTTTACATATTTGTTTTTTGTTTGCCCCTATAAAACATATAAGCATTAAAATTTCCTTTGAAGAGCAAAAGTGGTCTTTTTCTTAGTTGGAAAGCAAATTCTTATCAGCAGTGAATGTTGTGAAATGTTTTTGTTTCGTATTCCACAAAGCATAGGAGAGAGAGAGAAGGGGGGGAGAGGGGAAGAGAGAAAGGAGAGAGAGAGAGAGAAAGGATATTTCTTGGACATTTCTTCTTCAAGATTTATTCCACAGTTATGTTTGCTGGCTATCCAAGTGCCTTGTGATATGCACAAGCATATTCTACATTATTGGGGTATATCCTTTGACAACCAGTAGATCTAATGGCTGATAAACGAGTGACCTATGCAAGTTCGGTGGCTTGTCCTGGGCAATTGAACGTTTGGATGAAAGACTGCTAGTAAGAATTCAACTGCATCCAGAGGTAAGGTTCTGTTTAGAGCACTTGGCTTGCCTTAACCTGGCTACGTTGACTCGTTTTGACTCATGGATTTACCCCCATTTAGCACTCCTGAAACACTTCTGCTCTTTGTTGGGGTCCCACTTCCAGATCTTGAGAACTCTGTGAGATCGTGGAGAGAAGGCTCTTTGTACATGGCCACTGCAAAGCAAAAGAGAGACAGAACATCAGCACACTTTACAGTCCCTTGGTACACTGTCCAGCTGTGAAAATCTGGATTTTTCGTTCAGCAATTAGCAATATAAGAAGTGACTTGAAGAAACACAGCAAGGAGACCACTTGGATTTCAAACACTGCCTTAGAAATTCCAAGCTCCTTTTCAAGGGGATGGCATTTTAGGGAGGAAAAACCATAACTCCCTCTCCCTCCCAGTTAAACCACCCACCTACACTCTGCACTTACAAAACTCTGCACTTACAAAACCCTGCAAGATAGATGTGAGCTGATATAAATCAGCATTTCCTTACTAATAGTGAAATAGCACTACCAAGAGCTGCTATTTGAAATGTTACTTGTATATAGTTCAGGCATGTGGGTGTGAAAGTAGATTTTCAGTCTTCTGTTTTCTTTGTGTTCACACACGTAAGTGAGGATCCAACTCAACATCAGTTGCATAAAACCTGTTCCTAAATGTAGGCTGCCAAGCTAGTCCAGCATTCACCCAGGACTACACACCTTTGAAATATCCTCTCTGACTTCAAAATAATACTGCCTTGAAAAGTTACTTAACAGTACAACCCAGAACTAGAGAGCTTCATTCCTTCTGAAGGAGAAGCATATGGAAGCTAGTTCTTCTGGAGAAAAGGAAGCATCTTCATACATCAACTGAGATCTCTATCTTTGCATTGACCAAAGTTATAGCCAAGTCTGAGCACCACACTGATTCAGATGCTTCAGTTAACTGGGATGACTCCATGTCCTGGCTTTTAGTACACAGCAGGATACATACGCCACATGCATTATTACCTTTAATGTCACATATTGATGCCACATTAATTACGGTTAAATAAGAACCACGCATTACAGATTTATCCCAAGCAAAAATAGACAAACACTCTGTAAGATAAAGCCGATTGGCAAGCTATACAGCAAGTCACTAAAGGCCTGTGAGCAGATGTTTGGGACTTTCCAGGTAAAGTCTTCATTACCTATAAGGGAGGCACTGGTTTTTGGGCACAAAGAAACTAATATATATATATTTGGTTAAATGAGAGAAAGGCAGAGGTAATATAGAGAAACATTAAAAAAAAAAAAAAAAAAGCCAACTCTAGCTCTGGTTACACTGAGTATGTTAGCAGAATATTACACTCTTGTTAAATAGTTAGCTGTATCCTTCAAATACTTATGCAAAGGAATTAAACATCTCTGACACAATATAAAGTCAGTTCAGAAAGATTTTTGGGAGCAAACCCAAACAATTACCTTTTAATGGTTTTGGAAGAAAATGTGCTGCAGGTTTGTTTTTCTTCACGTGGTTTCCTTTCATTATTTCTCCTTCCTTGTTAAGACCCAAATACCAACCTCGTCCAGATTGTTGTTGTCTATAGATCATTGAAGAATATGTTACATAGTAGTTTTCAAATACTGATTCTTTGAACTTGCATTCAGGTGTAAAATGTTCCTGTAAGAAAATAAAAGATCAATATGTGCAATGCTGAATCTCCCATCAGTTAATGCAAAAACATCCAATATTCATTGCTTTTCTGACAGTTAAAAGACCTACCTCTCACCGTCTGCTATCCAATTTGGAATGCTCGCCCTAAAAGTACTAACAAAAGAGTAACACAATTTGAAATCCATGAAATGACACTGTGAGCAGCTCAAAGTAGCATAATAAAATCTTTTTGAGCAATGAGTAAAAAGTCTAAGTGAAAAATTATTGATTGATGCAACTAATGGCTATCAGGCAGACACAGCCCTGATGTCAGCCCCACAGGACCAGCTGCGGTCCAGCCTTGCAGATGAGAAGCGAGTCCACGTAATGCCTTTGTGCATTAACTGCTGGCCTTAAATGTTTAGGAAAAAAGTGCAATAAAAATTCAAAGCTGTGATGCCGTGAGTAAATGGTCTTTTACTAGCCCAGCAATATTAAGTTAGCTTATAACAGCTGCCTCTTTGCCTTAATCTATGCTCTTTCTCTGCCCAGTGCATCATCTGCTGAAAGCCCAGCTGTCAGAGACCCGCTGCAGACATCAGCTTCTGATCTGGGACTGGCAAGAGTTAACTGGTATTGCAGATGAAAGCATACAGGATCAAGCATTAGTCTTCATGATGAATTACACTGCTGCTTTCAAGGAGATGGTATTGAGCTAATAGTTAAAATAAAGAGCAGCAAACCAGGAGAAAGCCTTGTTCTTCATGCCAGTGGTGTGACTGGCTTTCATTGTACAATGGTCTTAACTCAGCTGACATCTTTTGGCACTGTTACCCAGGTTCAGAAAAGGATGCAGGCATGAAACATAAGTCTTGGATGGGTCCAAGACCAAAATGCTAGACCTTATAGAACTATTCAGCTGTTTCCCGAGGTCTCTATGCAAGATTGTGCTTGCATAATGATTGTAATTTTGAATTAAAAAAAAAAAAAAAAGGAAACTAAGTGTCTCAGGAGCTTAAGATGTTCTTATTTAATTTCTGAATATTCCTATATGAGAATAAAGATGGTATTTAAAAACTAAACAAAACAACACAACACAACAAATACTGTACATTTTCTGCACATCTTTTCCCATTTTGTCTTCTCATAGGAGAAAGAAAAAACCTCCCATCCTCTGATTGGCATTTGCTTCAACAAAGAATGTGAAGTAAGAAATTTTCTTCCTTTTTCCTTCAAAGTAATTGGCTGTTATTTAGTTAATTGACGACTGGTTTCAATCGCTGTCAAACAGAGACAGAAACTATATGTTTGCCACATTTCTAAATAAAAGCCTTCTCTCACTGTACCCTGCCCAGTGCTAGCCATGTTAACAAAGACTATTGCCAGTGTATCATCCAATTAGCAGCAAAATAGAAAACTACAGTGCTCCCGATGGATGATTATGGTTTATGTACAGTAATTTGGAGCTCTTTCAGTTACAAAAGGCCTGCTTGTGTGCAGTGACAGTGGGTCAGATTGCAAATAGAACCACGTTTACTCCAGCTCTCTTAGGAAGAAAATTAACCTCAGTATGAGCAGCAGGAGCCAAGAGTCCCTTGAAGCAGTGAAGAAACAGAAATAAAGACACTAAAAAACTCTTTCAACCCTGATTTTCCCCTTGGCTGCAAGGCTTGCGATAACATGCCATGGTGGAACTCACTGCGAATGAGCTTGCAGCAGTGCCCGCGTACAGCCAGACATTGCCTGCTGGTGCCCACCAACCTGAGAGTCAGGCCCTGCAAGCATCATGGACAGCCGTCCTCTCCCTGCCTCAACCCACGATTCAGTGTCATGACCACAGTGGTTATTTGTCGTGGGGCACAGAAATAAAGACGCTTCTCAATAACATGTTCAGCAACTGAGTCACATTTCCTCTGTTTTTTCAGCATTGCAGCACATCACCTTCATTCATCTGACTGACGGGGCATGAGATCATGGGCTTTCATCTTGACTGCTACCTCCTTAATTTCTAGCCTATGGCTGTAGCTTCAAGAAGGTGCTGCATGGTGGAAAAGGCTTCCTCTGTGCCAAATAAATGGTGATCCCAAACGAGCTGTTTACAGAAGCTGAAGTGCTTTGCTTGCACCTGAATACTAAGCAGCTGCATACCTTTTGAAGGTGCTTGCTCCTACCCATCATCTGCCTTTAGTTTATACAACATGTCTTTACCACTCATTTAAACAAAAAAAAAAAACAAACACAAAAACAAACAAAAAAAAGAGTGGGGAAGGGAAACTGCAGACAGAAGCTTTTATTAAGGAATACTAGCAGATATGCTCCTAATTTGAGGGTATTACAATTAAAGCATATTGTTCTGAGGTTGCCAACCTGATTGGGTATGGACCAGGCTTCTATTCCCACACTGGTTTAAAATACAGTGCAGAGCAGCAACTACAAAATGTCCATTATGTTGTCTTTGCTGGCAAATTCTTTGATAGTGCACTGAGAAAGCACGAAGTGAAGTTGGGAAATCTTAAAGAGAGCTTTAATTCTTGAGAGAATAAAAACTGATGTTTTCCAGCTCATATAATGAATGCTATGCAAAATTATAAATATAAATAATGGTTGAATTCTAAGGCCACAAGCAGGTACCAGCAGATGTAAGTGCATAGCGATAATATCGTCCCTGGTCTTTCCTGTCTTCCAGTTGTCCTGAAGGGAAGTCCATCTTTGCAGTGAAAATAATTTGAATGAGTTCTGAGGTGTCAAATGTTATGAATACATAGTTATACAAAACAGACGAGAAAGTAAGCATTTGTGTGAAATAGTATTTCAGTCGCAGCTTACTTCAGCAGTCAGGGATGACGGCACCTGCATGACAGTAAATTGCACTCACCCAAGCCCCTCGCACATTCACCCTTAACAACAAATGAATGAATAAATGAATAAATGAAAGTTAAAGAAAGTGCTGGATTCACTGTAGTCATGACTCAGCCATGCTTAAGGAAGCCGGAGGATGAAATGTCAGAAGCTGCTTCTTGGTTTTGAGCTGATCAGCTGAACAACTGAAATGTTTCTGCATGAGTAGATCTGCAGCTGCATTAGATATATGAAAATAATTAAAAAGGGGAATAATTTGGTGTATGATAATATAGTAAAAAAGGCATTGTAGCATATATTTAGAGTGACTGTATTTCCAGGCAGCTGACAAAATTATATCCAAAATAATCTGGTCTCTTCCTTACAAATACTGAGGTATAGGCCTACCGATGCCGAAAGCTAAACTACCGTAAAAGCAAACCTGGCATTCTTCCTGCTCTAATTGTGCAAAAGCCATGCTTCAAGCCAAACACCATCCAGATTATCAGCCATCACACCCATCTACACTAGGACTGAATATTAGTTATTATGGACCCCATATGATTGTAATGCAGGAATTCAGACTCCCCACAGACAGAAAATGGGAAATCTGCTTTAAAGAAAGGTATACAGTGTCTGCATGTCTGCAAAACTCTGTCATAGTATAGAAACCTCTCATCAGGATGGCTGCAGGCACAGTGTACAAAAGGAGGGCAAAGATGCTTACTCTCTGCTATTTATTGCATACCATATTTACATCATGGATAACCTTGGCAGGGGACATGACCAAATACTTTACAGAGCAGTAAGTTTAAGTCTTTAGGTCAATACTGTTTGTTAAATTTCTTTATATCACTACAAGCTGAATGTTTTGCAGCTTCCAACAGCAGTTGACCAGAACAATCAGAAATATTTACTAAGATAGATTTAGTGTTAGAGGCATGAAAAAAAAACCACCACAAACAATCAAAAACCACACACACAAAAAGCTCCAAAAAGATGAACAAAGAAGCAACAAAAGAGAAATTAACTTCGAAAACAATTTGGAAGAAGTATTGGGTACATGGGAAACCTGGAAAATGTTCTTACATATTGAGCATACATTCTTTGTAATCAATGATTTTGCTTATTGTGTTTATTGTTTATTTCCTCTACCTAGTGAAATTTTTTTTCTTCTTTTTTTTTTTTTTTTTCCTCCATATCTTGATTTCTTTCAGGACTATAATGTAGCCCAAGATTCCATTCTATAATCATGAATTTTTGAAGGAGCCTCTTTAAGGCTCCAGAGTAGTGATTTTCTGCACCAGTGAGTCTGCCTTTTTATATTAACAGAGATTGATTTTCTCCATCTTGGCATGTGAAGTTCCAGGGTGTATCCTTTGGATCATCACCCTGTATTGTGCAGTGATATCAACTGTACAAGATGAGATCACTTCAACTTTTAGGTTATCAGAAATAACAGCTTTTAGGCCACCAATGTGAGAAATACCAGTTTCTTTTCTGAAGATACTGGTATTTTGTGAAGCCTCCAAAATCCATTGGCAATAGTGACTGAAACTTATAATTAGCTTGAAATAATTTATTCTGGATCAGATAATACAGTTCCCACGGATAGAATACAATGCCCCAACACTGTCTATTTTGCTTAAATTTACCTGTTTATCTGTTGTGAGGAATCTCTGTGCTTTGGGTGGGAGCGACTCACAATATATAAATATGTACTGGTCCTCCAGAACTATGATTAAAAAGTCTGTCTAACAATGCAGTTGTAATTTGTGGAAGAGTATAATTCCCCTTGAGTTCTCTGCAAGCTGAAGGCATGTGTACTGGCATTGTGACCATCCAGGAAAGAAAGTTAAATTCAAAATTATGTAGAAAGGGTATAGTAAATTCTTTCATTAGGAAACCTACTTGCTGGCAAGAGAGAGAGGAAGGCACAATTTTCCTAGGAGGTCATCCCAACCAAGTTCATAGCATGGAATTGTCTGGGATATGATCTTGAGGTCTCTTCCAACCTAGATAATTCTGTGATTCTGTGTGATTGCAATAAGCAGGAATTTATGAAGTGAAGCACAAATACTCAGTGGTGTGTAAATTTACTTAGGACAAAGCTTCCAGAAAGAGTAAAATGGAGCCCAAGGAATCAGCAGGATATCTAGCATCTCCAGAGTGGGATTTCAGGTTGTCACTAGGTATTCACTGAATCTATGAGAAAAGCATTGCAAAGATCCTGTAATTATTCCCTTGACACTGTTCCTTTGCACAGAAAATCAAATGCACAAACTTAGTGAAGAATGTACACAGTGAACTGAAGTAGAAAACATACTAATCACAAACACAGAGATTTGCAGGTTTGAGTTTTGTTCATTACTTTTTTACTAGTCTCATCAGTGATTCAGTTGTGAAAATTTGTCCAGGTCATTGTTGCCCAGATTTTTAAGTGGCATTTAGGCACATCAATAAATACCTATTTAAAGTTTGGTGCGTCACCACTCAGCATGGTCTGCCCATGCAAGGAATGTACTGCCTGATGACCCCAGGGAAAAGCCTCAATGACTGTAAAGAGTGCTGAAATTTAATTGAGACAGGAACGATGCATGATCATGGTACGGTTCCCCTGCCTTTTGGTGATGCTCCACTTCCACAGCTGTGTTGATTAACCAAAGCACTCCTTAACTGGGGCAAGAGAACTAATGCGTGATACATACAGAAAGATGACACTCTTCTGAATACTGCAGAGGAAATGAATCTCATTAAAGGAAGTCTACAGTGTCATTTAAATGTTCTGCAAGATGCCCAGGAGAATGCCTCACAGATGTCAAGCACAGGTCCCATTCCTAATCCAGTTCACAAAGTTATAAGACAATTTACATGGTACGAATAACAGAGAAGTTTTACTTTGTCCCTGTATGCTTTTCTGCATCAGTGCTGAGCTGTGCTGAATGTGTGTACCCCTAATGATCCTGGATGTGTGGTACAGGGAAATCTCTACAATTTCCCGAATGCTCTATAAATATTTTAAAATCTTCTAATGCTTGCATCTACTTTTTTTTTTTTTTTTTTTTTTTTAGTTTCTTTGGCTTTAGGGCACCAGACTTTTCAGTCCTAGTTGAAAAACTTTGTCATATTTAGTTTTGATTGCTTCACACACACAAAAGCCCTATTACTGCTTCAAAACCTATTTTAAAAAGTCTCTATGTAAGTTTGCATTTAAACCTTTAAACCTCTTCAGAAAGAGAACTCTATTGGCATAAGCATGGGTTGGGGTTTAAAAAGAATCGTATCTATATATACTAGAATAACTTTCTCAATGTATAGCCAAAGGCCGTATTGCATGATAAAGCCCATGATTTGCACAAGACTACCCTTCCATGCTTGGCCAAGGACTGGTGACCACCATTATATCTTCTGGGTGAGGTAATCCCCAGTTACTAAAAAATGTAGTATCCTGCATTTTTTTCCCTGTACATCCACACTCTGATCTCATATTCTTCTCTAGGTATGTGCCACTGATCATCTCTGGACTGCAAGCATGCTGGACCTTGAATCCAATCTGCTGCAGCTTCTCATGATTCCCCTCCCAAGTGACTGAGTCAAGCAGATGAACTAAAGTTTCCCAGCTGACCAAAGCACCACGAGCTACCCTCTGAGCATGTCAGCTGAAGAGCAAGAGCTGCACCAGTGTTACTGAAAATAGGGATGCTGGAAAAGATGTGCTCCCTGAAAACATGGTGGAAAAGATACTGCATGCTCAACCTGGACAAAAAATCAAGGTATCTTACATCATCAAAGACAGCTGAAGCAAGTGACTATACATAGTGCACAGGTAGCTGTATATAATGTATGGAGACACACAGCCCACTGAGGCTGGCAGTTCATTGCAGCAGACTTGAGATGGTGCCAATGGGTGAATCCTGCTCACATTCAAAGCCGGAGCAGAACTCCCTTTCCCTCTCAATAGGCTCAAGATTTTCCCCAGAGTACCTAGTCCTTCTCATCATTCTCCTAAGCTCATTATCTTCATTTCCTGCAGTAGCGGCTTCCACAGGTGAAGTCAGCAGCACAGAAAATGTATTAAAAATGTGTCTATTGTTGTTTTTTTATCATAAGCAAACTTTTTTTTTTTTTTTTTTTAAATAGCTTTCTTCTCTCAGCTTTTAATTTTGGAAAACAGCACATAAAAGTACTCAGTGTGCCTCTTCTGTGCCGTTCATTACCTCACATTTCTCTATCATGCCTCTGCTTATTCATCTCTTGTCTTAACTAAGCGGACCTAATCTTTTCAAATCTCTCCTCATATGAAAGGTTCTCTGTGCCTCTAATCATTTTCATTACCCTTCACTGAATCCTTTCAATTTTTTTTTTCCAGGACTGAAACACAACATTTAAAAAGAGGCTGTACCACTGAGTTGTATAACAGAGGTAAGATATTTTCAGTCAGTTGTCTTATGACAAAGTAAAGTGGTCTTTGCTGTTCAGCCTCACCATTGTGCATTTGTACAAAAGTTCTCTATCTTTTAAGTTGTGTCTCTGATAAACACAGTTCAATTTTATGGTATTTCTGACATTTTGATCCACCAGTGTACCCGAGCTTAAAAATTAAAGAAATAGTGATAGAAGCAAAAGGCAGATAGGACAGCTTTTTTTTTCTTTTTTTCTAGACAGAAATAGAGCTGAAAGCCCCAAAGATGCTAAGCAACCTATTCTGTAGCACAGACATTATTATTACACAGATAACCTGCCAGCCATTGCAATCAGATTTCTAGCAGTTATAATTGACATCAAATTCTGGTATTGTCAAATCTCTCTGACACAGCTGTTGTGCAGAATGTCCTCAGCTTAAGTGTGTCATGCACTACTTAAAAAAAAAAAAAAGTCCAAGTTTAAAAATGCCTTTTAAAGTACTGGGACCATCTTCTGCTTCCACTTAAAGACAGCCCTGCATCCCACTTGTTTTAATGGCCAAGCCCTGAGCCTGCTGCCATTCGTCAAAGTTGGCCAGTGACCTGAACTGCAGAAGGTGAGCACTCAGAGAAGGCTGAGCCTCAGGAGACACCACAACTGCCTTGTTTTGAGTCAGCTGCTTATGGTTTGTTCTTCTGAGCTGCTAATTGCCTGCCTGTTCTCCCTTTGGGTTTGCATATCACTTCCTCATGAGGACACAGGGCCAGAGAAACCGTGCAAGGGTACTGTCTTCCACACAGCAGCAACAAGCTGCAGCGAGATGCAGCAAGGAAGAGCCTCTCCATCAGGCCGATGACATAGCATGAGGAGACATCGCTCTGTCACAGCCCAGCCATCTGCAAGTTGGCAAGAGCAGCTGAGAAAGAAAATGTGTTCCTGTCCCAGTAGTCCTTTTACCAAATTACTCTCGTATTCATCTACACGATCGCTGCCACTGGAGGAATCCTGTACTGCTGCTGCTGGGCCTGCAGAGAACAGGGCAGCAGCCAAGGGTTAATTTGCTCCTAGAACAAGGTGACTTGGCTAGCATTTGTTAAAATACCACCTGGGAGCATGGGGCAGGAAGGGCAGCATGACCTTCCTGCTGCCATATTGACTGCCTGAGCCGAACCATCCCAAAACACTGGTTTCAGTTACACAGGCTGTGAGGGGCTGCAGGGTACAAGCAACCTGGGGTGAGGCTCAGCAGGCAGCAGCAGCCACACTGGGGTACCTGTGACTTCAGCAGGATGGAAGGTCAGCAAAGCTGGAGCACTGCACCACCAAACACCCCCTTGGCACTCACATCCTTGATGAGCTCTTTGGAATTAGCAGCCTAATTAGAAGAGTGTGGGATTTACTGCTCTAGTCTAGATACAGGACATCAACGGCCCTGGGGTAAGGAGATGGAAGAGATCTCCTTCAGACCATCACTCATGAATGCATGCAGATTTATCTGAAAGTGCTGAAGAAACAATAATCTAATCAGTGTTTGCAGCAGGCTCTAAATCTGTTTGTTTAATTACAAGCTGGGACATGACCCTTTTAGCAGTGGATGCTCCTTGAATTCTGTGGGAAAAGGGAAAGAAATGAAAGGTTTCCCTTTTTAGGGAGCAGGGTAGCTGAGCAGAATAGGTGACAACGGGGAACGTTGTTTTTGTGGTAACCTGCAACCTGTCTGAAAGCCTGTCTGCACAGCCATTGGGACATACACTGGGCAAATCAGTGTGGAAGTGATCTCCTCATCCTCTGCTGCTCTTGTAAGGAATGATTCCTGGGCTTCTGATGGCAAGCTTATGGAGGCAGAGCTCTTCCCTCCACAGATTGGGCAGGCAGTGCTGCCAAACTCAGGCTCGGCTCAGCCAGGACCTCGCCATGCCACCACCCACCACCTTTGCTGACAGTGAAGAAAGATGGGACCTGCCCCTAAGGAAGCGCTTGGAGGCAGACACTGCTGAGTGAGCTCTTTTTCTGCACACCAGAAATTGCCTCTGCTCACTGACTGCGAGAAGCTGCAAGCAGAAGATAAATAACAGCAAGAGCTGCAGGAGAAGAAATAATGCCACATTACATCAAACAGGTCCCTGCTTTGCTGTCAGCTCAGAGTCTGTTCTGCACAAAAGGACAGGCTTGCCATTTGGCCTGTATATTTTATTAATGTGGCTGCATATTTATTGCACCATGGGTTAGCCGATCCTTTGGTGGTCAATACCACCCTTTTAGGCTGCAGTTCTCAGCAAAGGCATTTATCCTGGCTGCTGCTTTTCCCCACGTGCAGTCAGCAATGCTCTCAGGTGTCTGCCTGCAGGTGCTTTGCCCGCAGCAACATTGCCAAAGTTTGGAAACCCAGTGTAACTCTCCACAAAATACTGAATGCAGTGGAGTCTTTAGACTGGCATTATATGCTAAAAATAGTATTAATATCAGTCCAATAGGCCTATTATTTACATTTTTATTTTGCAAGGCATGACACTGCAGGCTTCATTTTAAACACAAATAATGTCAGTGCAGGGAAATAAGCAGGTCATTACACTGAACAAAATCAGAGATTCTTTCAGGACCTGATCCTAATCATAATATGACCAAGGGGAAGACTACCTATGACTTTATTGTATTAGCTTTCTAATGTTCATGTTCTCTGCTAATAAACATACACATCTTGATTTAAGAACTCAAGGTTATTTGATATTTTCACTCTTAATCCAGCTAACTTGCTTACATTAGGTACAAATGATAACGACTAAGCTTGAATACTGGGAATGTCACAGGTTCAAGGAGCTGGTTAGCTCTGCCTGGACCAAAGCAGCAGCTCTGTATGACCAAATGGTAATGTGACCTTTTCAAATGAGCTTGATTTGCTGCAATCCATTTATTCATGAATGCCATGGATGGATATTTTTCAAACCTCAGTAGTTTGACAGTGCCAGGGCATTACTGGCAGCCAAACCCTGCTTCTTGATATAGAGCAGCAATGCTCTTTGGAATTCCTCCGCCCTCTTGGCTCCCTAAATTATGCTATTGAACATATGCTGCTAAGAGGATCTCAGAGGGATGTTCGTATTAGACGGCAGGCTAATTGTGGGATTTGAGAGATTTCAGATGGCAAAAACTTTAAAAAGGAAGATTATCAAGGATTATACAAGAGAGATGAGATGTAAGACTGACCCTTTATCCAAGAGTTGATGCTGACTGAGAGAAAACATTTGTTTCAGCAGGTGAAGACCCCACCTAAGAAGGGACATATATGCAGAGAAAGAGGAGACTGGATTTCTCTCAGTAAATGATATATATGCCCTCCTTATAAGCAATACTTGGTGGCTCAGATTAATGGAAATTCTTATTCAGAGGAGTTTTCCAACACCCTACACATGAAAAACTGCAAGAGAGCATAGCCCAATCTCCTCTGCAGGCACAGGTAACAGAAGCACATGCATCTGTCTGTAATTTGGGTAAAGCATGTATTAGCATTTAAAACACTGCATTGCTCTAACAAGCAAGCTGGCACCACATAGCTTAGGAAATAGGAAGCTTCATGCTACAGTCAGTGCTCAAAGTGCAATGTGCTCTCAGCAAAGGCTGACTGCTTCCCTAGGGTGGCTCAGACAGTCCAGGAGGGCAGAAAATGCAGCTACTTTCATCTTCACCAGGCCCTCGGAAAGCAGCCCAGGCAGAGCACTGGGGAAACCTCTCTGCAAACATCATACAGGCCTAGGACAAAATAAAGTTTCTTCTCTTTTAAATTAAATAAATAAATAAATTAGTTGTTAGCCCTAAAAAAGGGAGCCCAGCAAGCTATATGATGCAGATAGAAACACTACTAATAACTCACTGCATGATACAGCAACAACTCCAACCACTCCCTCAGACAACTGTCCTCAGTGAAGTTAAGAATAGATTTTTTTTCCAGTAATTTATAGGACACTTTCTCTAAAACAAATGCACAGTCTAATAGGAAATCCTGTCCTTCCAAGAGACAGCCTGAGACAGAGCAGAGATAGGCTTATAGAGCTCCGCTTTCTCTCTCTCCTGAGTGGAGATACGGACTTTGCAAGGGTCTGTTATTTGGTTATGTCTCACTCCCTGCGGCCCCTGGGCTGTGTAACTGATTACTGGAGCCAGACTTTTGGGAGACATGCTGCTGCTGTTGTCTAAGTAGCAGAAGAGACGTGAGTCCCTGGTAAAGCACTTACAAGGCTGATTTAAACTTGGAAGGCACCCAGATGTCTCATGGAGGGGTGCAATTTAAAACCCTACCCAAAGATAGCCTTGACTACAATCACGAATTTCTGGGAAATCAGCATGGAACAGTTGCCTCATGAGCCAGGCCCTGCAGACCTATGTATTACAGCATTTCAAAAGGAGAGCTGGTGCCATTCTGAGTTACCTCACTGAGAAAAAAAAAATCAGCAAAACAATTAGTGCAAACTGTGACTAAATGAGCACTCCCTAGCTTACAGAGCTGTTGCATGCTTACAGAGCTGCACCAGCAAGTCTCTCAGACTTTCCAAGAATTCAAGTCCAGGAACATTTAACATCTCAGTCCCAATTTCTTCCAACAGTGTTACCTGTTGAACAGAAAGGGAGCTCTCTGAGAAGACATGGAAGGGCTGTAGTGCAGAGAAACCTTCATTCCTCAAATCATAAAAAAGTGAATAACATGAGTACCTTGATGTTAAAAACAAACTTTGTAGCTCTGCTACAGAAAGTCCTTTTAAGCACAGTAAAAACAAAGAACTTCTGGTTCTGAATTAGCAGATATTGTGCTTGCATTACAGCAAGGAGGAATCTGAAATTCAAGTCCAAGGCCTTTTCTGAAAACTACTACCATTTTCTCTTGAGAATCTAAACTGTCTTGGATCAGTTCTGCTTCTAAAATCTGGTTATCTATTTCCAAGTCAGCAAATAAAAGCTGGCTGCAGCCAGCCGAAGAGCAGAGATCAAAACCACCCTGCAATTGAAAACATAAAGGTGAGCTTGTCCATCAGAAAAGGTGTCTTCCAATTTACCCACCAGGTGATCTTCCATTTTACTGTCTAGGGCTACCCTTTGCTACTATAACCTAACAAGCAGAAAAAAAAAAAAAAAAAAAAAAAAAAAAAAAAAAAAAAAAAAGGCTGAGGGAAGAAAGTACAACAGGGCAAGGATTCAGGAGAAAGGCCGGTAAATTTGATCAGCTGCCTTCTGAAGTCTGCACAGGGAGTGTGTGCTGGCAAGTTGAGAAATGCAGTTTTCCTGCAGGCAAACAAGACTCTGTGGACATCCTTGGACTTTGAGGATTTTGTGGCTAAACCCATGATGAACAAATGGGGTAATTAATTTCCACTTAAATTCTACCACTGAAATAAAATAAAACTATCACTGAAATAAATGGGATTCATCTATCTGAATATCCCTGAGGATCTGAGTCTGAATCTGGACCTGCATGCGTGAGTCCAGGCTCTGATTCAGCTGTTCTACCTCAAGGCACATAAAAGCAACACCAAAGTTAAGAGCTGGGTCCGCCTGGGATTTTCCTGCCCTCAGTGAACACGATTGGGATAAATTAACCCTGTAGGGGATAATGAAGCGTGGATCTGCTATGTTCAACTCCCGCACCACAGATTCTGCTGTTAAAGGGTATTCTAAGTGAACTTAAATACAGAGTATTGAGTAGACAAGGATTTCAGTCTGCTGTCTTCCAAGCCAGGCTAAGTCTGCCTGAGATCAGCCCTTGCATCAGCAACATGACTACTGAAACAGAAAGAAATTACTTTGGGTACATCCAAGATACAGTTTTCACTTTGCAATATTTGCAGGGATTTCTTTCCCCTTTGCTGGAATAGCCCCCAAACCTTCCAGTATTATATTGGCAAAGCTCCCAATGAAATGAATCATGACTTTGCCTGAGTTAGTGCTCCAGGACTGAGCTTTGAATTATTAAAAGAGAATGATTTGTAAGAAATTATGTCAATTTTCAAAACAGCCCAGCAAATGTAGACAAAACCCGTTCTTTGAAACTAGTGGAAAGTATGTGGTTGAACTCCCAGTCTGCTTTGAAATCTCAGCACTAGCTTTTTAGTGAGAGGCAGTGCCTTTTAAATCTCATATTTTAATCATCATACTTCTTTACAATGCAGAACTCTTGCCTTGCTGCTTTGGTTCAAATACAACCTTCCCCATTATGAGCTTCACAGTGTAAGTGAGCCCCGTGTATCACAAGCTGATGCTCTCCTGGCAGGGAAGCTGCAGGCTTGCTCCTTTCCTTCCACTTGTAAAATAATCTGCTGTCAGAACAGGTATGTGCAACCTCCCAGAGTGACCTGGTGATATCCCTCCTTGTTCCTACATGGTACCTTGAGGGGAGTCAGATTGCACACCAAATATTGCTTTAGGCATTACATTTGCATTTTTAACATTAGCCCCAGATACAGCGGCATTTCTTGCTCATTGGGTAATGAACTCTTCCCCAGGTTTGGGGTTTCATCTGTGTCACCTGCACAGCCATGCAAGCTGGTGTTGCAGTGACCCACTCCTCATGCTTACTGAATTCAGCAACACCGTGCACGCACACACACAAAAATCTTGTCAGTGATTCCTAGACTTTTGTCATTTTTAATAACATTTTAATTATTTTAAAATAATATTTTTATAATTATTCATATCTGTCTTTGCATAGGATGTCTGAGTGCAGATTAATTGAGTGCACAGTTTAATGATTTTCTTTCTGTAAGCAGCACATTTTGGCTGCTGGCCTCGCTTCTTTTTAAGCTCAGTCTGATGAAATTCAGCTCTTTGCTTTACTGTATCTGATCACTGGATGTTTGTTGTTGAAAGGCAGCTTCTGTCAGAGCTGAAAACACAACCACACAACGACAGAATACAAACTGTAAAATGATGTGGAAGAAAAAGATTAATTTCTTCCCCTAGACATTGCAAAGCCATTACCTGTTTTTGAATGACATTTCCAATTCTACACTGGGAACTGCTAAAGCATTTACATAAGAATGCAAAAATGCACACATTATCACTGCAGGAAGCACTTAAAATTTAAGATAATTATATAGTATGGAAACGATTTCAAAGGACTCAAACAAAATAACAACTAATTCTAGAGAGTCACCCTTTAAGATGATTATTACTCTGCACTACTGCTGATCTCTCACTAAAAAAAATCCTTCTCTTTACAATTATATGCACATTATAAATTCCTACTTTGTTCCTCCACCATCAAGCTCCTACAGCTGCTGCTGAAAAATTTGCATTCTCTGAGAGCTTAACCAGATAGCTGAAATAGTCCCACTGTGAACAGAGGTACAACACAATGTTGTCATGCTCAGGAGCAAGATTCCTCCACCCTTGTCTTATGCCAGGCCCTCTGGTTTTATAGCCACTTGGGTTGAATCTGGGGCAGGAGCCTCAGGCAGGGGCATGGGCCACGGGGACACCAGCATGTCCTGTGTTGGAAAAGGGAGTTTGTGCCAACCCCACATGCTTGCAGATGCCAGCAGAGAGTTTGCAACAGGGATGTGTGGAGGATACCTCTGAGGGTATTTCTCTGCTGTATGATGAATGGCAGAATAAGGCATCCTATGCTGCAGTCTGCAGCACAGGTTGTACATACAATCTCTAGCCCTGTGTTTCGGAGAAGCCCTCTCTGCCATTCATCAGTGCTGCTGGGCATGCAGGGAGGGGAGCAGCCAGGAAACAGGGTGCTTACTCTTGCCTGTGCAAACCAATAGAAAGCAATAAAGATTTATTTGGTCAGCAGATTTCCAGACAGAAAATCACATCTGAGGAAACCTGGACTGAGTTCCAGGTAGAAGTACATAGAGGAAAACTTGCCTCACCAGCCTCTTTTCATCCTCAATTCTGACTCTCTCAAAGTCCATTTTCCATTCACTGTCGCTCTTGTTCCTGTTCCCCGCCCCATTGCTGCATTTCCTCTCTCTTTTCTTCTCCCACAGTGCCCCAGGGAAAAAAAAAAAAAAAAGAAAAAAAAAAAAAGAAAAAGAGAGTGAGGGAGAAAAGAAAAAATCTGCCTACTTCTTTTGCTGAAGGCAAACTCAACTGTGGAAAACCTTATCTGCCAAACTCTAATATATTTTTATCGGACATCTGCAAGGAGAGATTTAAAGGAACTCATGCCAAAGTCAAACACTTGCTTCCCTATTCCTCCATCCAGAAAGGGCAAAAGTCCATAATGAATTTAAAGCAGGTGAAAATCCCTTGTATCAGATACTATAGAGACACAAGGGACTTCCATCCCAAGACTCAATTCAGAAGTGTTTTCCAAGTCTAATTATTGGAAATAATTGCAGTGACAGAGATGAAGCTTCCCCACAAACTTCAGCCAGAAGGGGAAGACTGATAGGTTTTAAATCTAGTAGTTAAATTCTGACAAAGTGTGGAGCAGCTAAAAATAGTATCTGATGATGGGAAACATCATCCAACTTATTAATAGGTGGTGTTACCTGGGCTGCTGCTGACATTTCACATTACTGCCTCAAACAAACCAAAGCATTGGAGGTCAGAACAAACCAGGAGTGTTTGCTTGGCAATGGGGTTCCTGTGGAAATTTAATTAGGCTTGGACTAGAAAACATTTCATATGGTGCTGGCACAGATTCCCATCTATTAAATAACACTTTGTATGAGCAGAATGTCACTAGCTTTTGCAAAACGCCTTAGAGATATAGATATATGTGAAGCTTTATCTGATAACTGCGAGCAGGTCAACTTAGGGCAATACATATTCACAACAGTTATTTAAATCAGCCAGAATTACAGTTTTAATTTTTCATGGTCAGCTTGGCTAGCCTAGCTTTTGTACTCCTGAGACTATTTCTGGTAAAGGAAAAAAAAAAAAAGACGACTCATATGCTTCATGCACAGGCAGGGGTGGATGAAATGTTGTTTCCCTAAACACAGGAGTTTTTCTGGCCCCAACCCTTCCAAGCAGAAACTACTTTTCCTCCAGGTCACCCCCATGGAACCAATCCTGGTGCTTGTTCCAAGATGGCTGAGAGTGCCCTGCTGTCCCTTCTCACTGCACCTGGTTCTTCTGCTCTCATTTTGGTACAGAAACCATCACAAACAGCAGGCCCTGCCATGCCTGTACCCTGTGTGGCTCACTGCAATGGGCAGCAGTGTGGGCTGCTACCAGGGCAGACCTTGTTCCTGAAACACCTCACCCCACCAAGAGCACGATCATCCCTCACATGTTTCTCAGATGAGAGAAGGCAGGAGTTGGTTTATAAGCAAGCTTGCCAAACTTACTCTAAAATGAATTATAAAATTCTAGCTTAAACCAACCAGCTGCCTACCCAACATCCAGATTGTAAGGACCTGTCTAGACAGAGACGTAATTATACAGAAAACAAGACACTCTGTCTTTGCAGCAGAGCCCATCTTTCATGTATAGTTGTCACTGAAACTGTACTGTCTTTGGAAAAGACAAAGAGGTGTGCCAAGTGATGGTCTAGATGTCATCTTCTGGTGTGGACACAACCTCTCCTGACCTTTTGAATCAGACAGCACAGTTTGGGGTCAGGACACTGTAACTGCCTAATTCAAGCTTGCCACCTCCCAGTGTGGCCTTGGATAAATCTCTTCATAACAGCCTCATTTCTCATAGATGCACTTTGGGGAGCTACACATACTCAAATAAGCAAAGCACTATATCCAATTTCTTATTTTGTGAAACTACAGTGATGACAGACAGGAGTAATTAATGTTTGCACTCCATTGTGAAAATGAAGACTACTAAATAATATCTGAGTGTAATCACATGTACATAGTCGAAGTGTTCTTAAAGAAATGTTTTAAGAGATTCAACTTTCCTGCTCCCAGCAGCTGCAGCCAGTAGTGATACCAGCCAGGAATGGAAAGGGCTGAATTATTTCTGCCGACTGAAAATCAAATTGTTTTAAAAAATAATTCACATGATTTGTATCAGAAAAGCTTGTAATCTAAATATCAAATGATGTATAGCATTGGCCATCACTCTGAGTTTTAATATACCTCAAAAATACTATCATATATGGTTCAGTGATTTACTAATAAGCTTGTTTTACAACACAGGGAGAGATGCAATGCACAACCAGTTTAACCTACTTCCCAGTTCTAATTCTCTCCTACCAAAAAAACCCTCAAACACTTGGAATCAATTATTTTTAAAGACCTATCACAGCATTAGAGATCAAAACAACAGAATTAGAGATTTCTAACAGAAAGAAAGTAAATTATTTTTTTCAGACTAGATGAACAACAGTAAGGAATCTTGTTAGAATGGGGAACATACTACATAAAACACTTAAAACCCAGCAGACAATTCTTTGTATTTTCAACATCTTTAATGTCTCACATGTAACGTAATGCTTAACAAAAAGACAGCTGAAGTACATTTTTGTTTTCAGCAGCAGTTTCAGCACTTGAGATAAACTTCTGGAAACAATGCAGTGGTTTTTGAAAGTGATTCTCTTGGTTGGAGGCTCAGATCCCTGCTTCCTATCTTGCTGTTGGAAATGGGACTTGTCTGCCAGGAGCACCTCCCAGTGCTCTGATATTTCCTTATAAACCTTTTCATGAAGGAGGAAATGGAAACCAGGTTCTTACATGTTTTGCCCAAGGCTAACGAGGAATTTATCTCCCATTGTGGATTAAAACCCAAGAATGCTTCTTACATACCACTGCATTTAGCACAGACTTTTCCTGTCTCCCCTGACTCCACCAAGCTCTCCTGCTCATTGAGACAAAGATCAGTTTGCAGTGTCTTGGCCTACTGTTTTTTAAATCCACACAAAGTCCTCGTGCTCTCATTACTATATCTTTCTACATTGTTAAATCTGCTAAATCTTTTGCCTTTTTCTCTATACTTTTCCACACTCACCCTTGGTAGGATGCACACAGTATTTAGCTAGGACTAGAGGAACAGCATCCCATCTCCATTTCACCCAAGGGGTATGGACACATCTCCCTTTTACAAAGCCAAAGGCACAAGAGTAACTGAGGGTCCAAGCAACAGTCAAGGGCTGCAAGACTTCCCCTGGCAAATAGGAGACTCCCTCTGTATTTACATGTACATTGTACCTATGTTCACCTTTCCATCATACACTTACAGTTGAAACAGGTTCATTGTCCTCCAACTTCTTACAAAAGGTGTACAGGGGTATCTGTAAACTGACACTTCTGCAACTTGATAATCATTTCCTGGAGTGAGAGTTTCTGTAACAAGATCCTGCTGGCCTCTGCCTGGAAGAGGGCAGGGTAACAGTGGGATATGTTTTTACCTGATAAACCTTGTTTCACCAGAGGCTGGTGGCACTGTACTAACCTCTCAGTGTTGGCAAACCATTGGCATGGGCGCCTGGTTGACATCAAAAGAAAGCTGGCTACTCTAGCAGCAAGGTGCTACCATGGTGTTAAAAATTAATTAGGTACTGTGCCCTAGGAAGCTTCTCCATCCCTGGCCAAAAAGATTTCCTGATGGTCTGCTGGTGAGCACTATATACTAGTAAAACACGGTTAAAATGCATCAGCAACTGCATGCTGCACCAATTACAGTACATAGCTACAAGTAAGTCAAGTAAGTTATTTGTGTAATTACAAGGAACTGATCCCTGGGGGTCATGCAAATAATTCAGTATACTTGCTAAAAATGAGCTTTCTGAGAACATTTACACTGGTATAATCTGACGGGATGCAGAATTCTGGAAAATAAATGCCAAAGGGGATAAGAACACAGCTAAAGCTAATTTATTTTTTAAATCAAATGAATATTCACTGTCCCACCCCTCCCCCTGTATTTGCTCAGCTTTAATGAATAGATTCTTCTTCACTTTGGGCCTTTTCATTTTGGGGCATATATCCCAGGTTGGGGAATGTTATCCAAAGCTCAGCAGAACTGCCACAGAGTGAAGAGTAGCACACACAAAAGTAGCTACACCAGTTCGCACGCAGGAGACACTTTTGCCTATTACCTGAATGGACAGCCTTTTCAGGGAGCTTCTGAAAAAATAACCTCTGTTATTAATTTAATCACCTTGTGTCAAATGGTGGAGTGACAAGAGAGAAAATTTACCTCAGCAATAACTCAGCTCTAGAGGTATATACAGAGGAGAAGGAAATTGGGTTGTTGCGGATATAGCAATAACATCACAAAGCAAAATCCAATATTGGAAGAGATAAAAGTTTCCCATCCCAATATTCCTCAGTGACAAGTATGAAAGAGTATGCATAAGAACAAGGGAAAAAGATGAAAGATAGCACCAGAAAAAAAAAAAAAAAAAAAAAAAAAAAGCCTTTGTAAAGTGAGCTAACAGGTAATTAATCCCTCAAAAGCAAGAAGATCAGAGCATTTGGGAAACTGGCACAGATACCGATCTCAGTAACATATGCTTTGGGTTCTCCCCATTTCGTTTTGCTAAATGTTCTGCAAAGGTGATTCAGAGATCCCAGCCAAAGGGCTGCCTCCTCCCACCAGCTGAGTTCCCCCTGTTCCCAGCAACCCAGAAAAATAACAGGTAAATGGGGGCATGCGGGGTATCACGGTGGCAGTGATGCTGACAAGGCAAGCCAGAAACAGAATGTGTGTATCAGTGACATGTTTCCTAACAGCAATGACAGATTTTAATAAGCAAGTTATTCTTAAGTTTTGATTTGAGGTGTATATAATTAGGTAACGTGGGCGTTGAGTGATAAAACCCACAAGAAAAAACACAAATTAGAAACACTGGTTCTTTGAAACCACTGCCTATTTCACACTAAATGGCGTGACCTATTTTTATTGTATTATTGCATTTGAGAAATAAAAGGAAATAAAATTCTTTTTCATCTCTCTTTCAGCATCAGAAAGATATACCAGGAACAAATGACGCTGCTTTTCCCAAAACTGCTCTTTCAAAACTAAAGAACCATCATTTGTGGTTTGATTTCGTTAATTGTTAACTGACTTCTTCCCAGGAGCTGCAGGTGAGATCTGCCTCACCATTTCCAGGCTTTCTGGTGATCACTTTCACAAAACTAGCTACAAATATAGCTAACTATTGCCTTGCTTTGGATTTGAATAAGAGGGAAAAGTAGAAAAACTTTATGCTGATCAAAAGCAAGAGTTTACAATGAGTTTCAGGAGAATCCTTTTGAAGGAAATATGGCTGATGAAAAAAATAAGAGATTTTTTGATCTACTCTGAGCTTTTAAGCATTTGCATATGTGGCAGGATGTTTCATGTGCTGTAAATGAGAAATGCCTAGGACAACTTCCTATACAGATTTCAAAAAGTCATGCTTCTTACCATCATCACTAACAGGCTGAACATCAAGAATCAATAGAACTGTTGTACAAAATATGTACTTCTAAGTATCTCAGAAATGTAATCAATTTCCTTTTAAATAACCTAGACTATCTTTGTTAAATTTATAAAGTGAAGAACTCCAGTGTGCAGGACAGTGCCTCATTCTAATATCTTCACAGCCTTTCATATAGGCTTCCACTGGCCATTAATTTGTCCAAGAGAGCAAGTTATCTTTCAGCCACCTGAAAGTTATGTAAAGACACATCTTTATCTACAGTGCTTGTTATGAGCAAAAGCACAGTGTTATTATTTCCCAAGAAATCCAGTCCATCTACTGAGGATTACCAAAGATAGTTGCTGTTATTGAACGCAGTAGATCTATTATAGATCTTGGGAAACAATTTGTCCTTGACACACACCCCACACAAAAACACTGACCAACCTTATCCAAGTTCTGCTCAGTTTGTATTGTAGTTTCACCCCAAATACAAAAAATTAATTCCCAACCATGACGGCTCCAGATACCAGCAAGTGATTTTGACCCCAGGGCAGAAGCCAGCATGAGGCGCCTACTCAGCATGTGGCTTTCTGCTGCTGCCCTGTCCCCAGCCAGTGCAAAGCACACAAACCATGAGCTCCGATGAGAACTGCAGACCCCTTCATAGACTTCTCTGAAGCCCAAGTGCTCCACAAAAACTGCAAGAAAAAGCACACAAAAAAGTGCTCCATCCATTTTTGTGATGCCTCTATCAAATGATAAAAGATTATTAGAAATAATATAAATGAATTCAGTTCCATAGGAAACACCAAGCCACCACAAGCCACTACAAAATCTGTTCTTATTTCAAATCAACACAAAAATAAAATAAAATAAAATAAAATAAAATAAAATAAAATAAAATAAAATAAAATAAAATAAAATAAAATAAAATAAAATAAAATAAAATAAAATAAAATAAAAATAAAAACCCTTGATCTTTTCACAAAACCCATTATCAGAAATCATCTCTTGATGTTCTTAGAATTCTACACTCAGGGTATTATACAACATGAAAACTGAAATTATAATGTTGAAATGTTTTTAAGCCACAATACAATATTTTGAAAATCTTCCAACAGAAATTTTAGAAATCAAAACTTCCAGTTTTTCTTCTGAATTCAGTCATCTCTCTCCTACGATTTTTCTCCTGAAGTCTTTGGTTATCCTTATGGATGAACAGCCCTGTTTTATAGATGTTTTTATATAGCACCTCATACAGTGGATTCCTGATCCTGGTTCCTCAAGTATCTTCCTAAAGCTGTCATCTATTTGGATTTGTAAGAGCAGTGACTGATAAGAATAAGAAAATAAGACCATCATCAGCAAGAACTTAGTGGGAATGCTATACTTCTATACTTTCAAATGAAGGCTGTTTAGTCTCATCTGTTTCTTCCTGGCTAACAGTGAGCTGTAATACTTCTTGATTCTATCTTTCTTGTTTGGATTTTTTTTTTTCTTTGGGGGGGAGGGGGGGGAGAGGGTTGGGGGGAGAATGGGAGGGTGGGGATGGAAGCCTTTTATTTTTATGACCTGAAGAGCGAAGTATCAGTGTTTTCACTGACACCAAAGCTATGATGAACTCAAGAACAGGCATCTTTTCAAGTAACCTGCACTTTTTTTTTTCTTTTTGATTCACTGCCTTTATATTTAACAAACAATTGCAGCTGTCTTGAAGGGAGAAGACCCTTTTGACCCACTTGGGAACCTACTGCGTGCAAGCATTGGGCTTAAACTTCTGCCATATCCAGACAGCCTTCGTGACCTTCGCTGCTACTCCTGCAAGATGCACGCTGATGGGATGATGTTGTAAGTAAGCCAGGAGCAGTAGGAAATGGACTGCTAAGTGTCTCATTAAGTTCCATTAAGGGGTCTAACCACTACCCTTGGATTGACTGTCAGAAGGAAAACATCTGTTTTATTTAATGATTTCTACTGATGCTATTCAGATCCCAGCAAGTTTGAAATGTTGCCCCTTATGCACTTACAGCACATTTCCCAATTAAGAGTGGAACGGTTCTTTTTATAGTAAAGTGGGAGATTTGCAGTAACTACTGTAACTCAATTGTAGGGAAGATCTCAGGGGCTTGATTAACTTTTTTATTGCAAAAATCAATCCTGGTAAGAAAAAGCAAAGTCTTAACTCCTACAGCTGTTTACCAGATGAGCTCTGTCCTAGGTATGACTTTTCTCAGTCCCACCCACAGCACATCACTAGAAGATTACAAGATGTGTCCAGAGGCTCTGTGTACATAAATGGAGCCACTTATAATCATAACTGGGGAAAAAAAGGACAGATTCGCCAAATTACTTGCAAAGAGACTGACCTAGAAGGGTGAATATATTGTTTGATATGCAGGAAGCTGTTTCCCACAGAAAAACACTTTCAGGGAGGTTGTAACTTAACCCTTATCACTTTTCAACATAAAAAGAAAATGCTTTTACCAGCTAATGGTTCAGAAAAGTGCATGAGTGGTTAGTGTAACCACAACAACATATTCAGAAGCAGTGAGACAGAAAATGAAATGCCTGATAAGCATATGTTGTTTTTAATAAAGAAAGATTTAGTGCTAAGTGGACCACACCGTCTCCGAGGTTACGCTGCAAAAGCAGAACATGGGAGGACTCAGCACCCTCAGAAAACGCTGCTGTGGCCTGGCTCCACCACCAACCACTGCGCAGCCTTAGTCTTCAGCCCCTATGCCTCTTATCGCCTGGTGCAAAACAGAGCTGAAAATTTGCCTTTCTCTGCCTTGCCTCTGTTAAACCGCTCAGTTCTCACAGACACAGCACGAGGCCATACCATGTTCAGTGCTTAATGTACTCTCCAGGTATTTAGGACTAAGATTATTTAGTCAGAACAGAGATTTGGAAAGACAATTTTGTTCTGGCCTTGCATTAATTGTTTATTTATTACATGGTTATGCTGGATATGTGTTATCAATATTCAGGTCTGAATGCACCAGGTGCAGACATACTGAGGACTGACGGCAATTTATTTTGTAAATGGCTGAGATAAGATTGGAGGAGAAGGAATACCTTCCAGGTGGCTGTGTGTCTCAAGCACAATGAATCAGCCAGCAGCACTTAAAAATTGTTCCCATGTAATTCTGGAGAAGGGCAGGAGGCTGGCCCTCACCACCCAGCCACTCAGCTGCTCCCCACTGCCAGCAAGTGACATGCACACAAGGTGGATTTCAAGTGCTCTTTACCTTACCTGAAGTCCATTTTAGGCAGGGCCTAGAAACACCCTGTTTACAGGGTACCCTGCAGTTGAAATAAACAAACAAACACCTTTCTTGCTACAGTGAAACCTTGTTAGACCCTGGTCATGGCACTATTCCTATGACACCACATCTAAACCTGGAGAGAATAAATTGGTGGGCAGCCTAGGCCAGCCTAAGGTTGTCTGGTCATGATGTAAGACCCTCCTGCATTTGTCTTTCATTCTTCTGCCTGGAATAGGTGGGTAAGGTTCCCACTCGGTGCAAACTATAAGCAGGCAATATCTAGAGTCATAATCAGTTCCCATGGCAAGTGAGACCTCAAATGGACCTGAGTCAACACAACCACTCCAGGAACAGCCAGGCAACGAAGCAGCTCCTTGTCCTGGTTCAACTACCACCAACCTACTTACACACTTCCCTGGAGCACAATTTGTTCCTCCTTGGGAATGGTTATAAGAAACATAAAGCTCAGCTAAAAGTTTGTATGGGAATAAGAATCCAGCTCCAGAGCAATCATTACTACATCTCCAATGAGCCTAATGAGCAGCAGAATACAAACAGCAACAAGCATAGACGACCAAATTCACAAAGAAAAAAATAAGTTGCCTCATTTAAATGAGCAAATCACCGTTATTAAATTACCGCCTTCTCTAGATCGTGCTGAGCTGATTTAACCACACCAAAATATGCACTGTTAATATAACAGGAATAAGTATAGGACTTTAATAAATGCTGGGTTTCTCTGAGCACTCATATCCAGCTGAGAAATGCTAACTCATGTTTTTGCTTAACCTTGACGCTTGGACCCCACTTTTAAGGAAGCACAAAAGCAACTGCTGCTTTCACAAAATCAACTCTCTGATAAGGTGTTGCAGGTTCCACACCATTTCCTGAAGGGGAGATAAGAAGAGAACATGGATACCTCACATCCTGAGCAATGGTGACTCAGAAAATCCATCACTGGGTACAAAACATACAGATTCAGGCAAACTCTTCAGTTGATACTGAAAAGTAGTTCTAGGTGGGGGAGGAAAAGTATTTTAAAGTCCCACGTAAACAAAGAACAAGATGTACTTAAAAATATGTATTGAATCTATGGTTATGTCTTTGTCTTCCTTGATTTAAGGGCTAGACTCCTGCAGCTCAATAGGTCAGACCAGAGGTCAGACAAAAGCACTCTGGGCTCTAACAGTAGCTTCTGCAAGATGCTAGATCATCATTAGTGGAGTCACACCAAGGACCAGAGGAATGTTACCCATGCTGACAAGGACACAGACCCACAAAGAGATTAACCCTGCTGGCACCAATGGCACAGCATGTGTGGAGGTCACTAGGACATGTCGGGGACAACCTACATGTCTGAGTGCTCCCACGTAGACAAGCATTGTAAGGGACTCCCTGCTTCTGCCTACTTAGAGCACTCATTCTTCATGGTGGGACCAGAGGGACTGGGTGTACAGAGCTCTGGAAATCAGGATGTAAACTCTGTGAGGGCTTGGAGATGCAGGGCCTGCCTTCAGTGCAAGATTCAGCTGAGGAGAGCCAGGTCTCAGCTGCCTGGGGCATTGCAAGCTGTCCACAGCATCCCTACCTCCTAGTTGCTGCTTCCCATCTGATAAGAAATAACAGCGATTTTCCTGCAGGTTTTAAAACTTCTTCATTGAAAACTACAAAATTGGAGACAAAAAACTTCTGAAGTCTAAATCGTCTGCTACCATGGACTAACACTTTGTAAAACTCATAAAAGGAACCTCACCATCAAATGTGACTTGGTTCACCTGCAGAGCTGAGGGGAAGGCTTGATTGTGTACCTAATTTAGGTTGTTGGAAACGGTTTCTATGCTAACCTTCTATAATCATATTTCACACCACTTTGACAATTTTAAATGTTTTCCACTGCTGCTAATACTTTCCTTCTTGCTGTTAAGCTCCATGCAAAAATTTCTGGAAAATTTCAACATGCACATCCAAATCATATTCAAATTGAGAAAAATCTGAAAAGTGTGCATTTCTCCACATAAAACCACCCCCAAAATATCTTCCTTTGCTTTCAACGTTACTGAATGTTGTAAATTCATGAAGACAATAGGAAACGTGGGCCCATTTAGTCCTCATTACTAATGTCTGCATTTGCCTGGCTCATCCATGCAGACTTCATGTGTCAAAGGGTTCAGCTTGCAGTATATAAACTTTCCCCACCACTAATTAATTTTCCCCAACACTTATTTTCCCGTGTAATCTGCTACATGAAAAACAAAACACACTGCCACCAAACAAGCAAACAAAAAACATATACTTTGCCCAGTTACACTTAGTTAAGAATAATCCAATCTCAGAGATGATGGATGACTTGTACGATCTTTAATATACTTGCCCTATATCATATTTTATATGATTTTTCTTTCTTCCTTTCCCTATTTCTGCTGCTTTCTTTATTCCTTTCTCTCTCCTCTCTTATAGCCTGGCTTTCCCCTTTGGCAATTCTCTGCTCTGTTTCCAGCCTTATTTTTATCAGTGGATTTTTCCATGGCTCATTTTTTTGGCCCCTTGAAGAAAATAAAAAACCTAATCCCCATGTCCCAGTAAGACTTTCAGACTTTGAAAGCTCCTACACCTTTGGTAGAAAGCAGCACACTTTTTGCCCATTTTCAAACATTTTCTTTAACAAGCTGAATTTCAAATAAAAATGACATTGCTTAAATGATACCGTTTCTTTCTCACACAGATCATCACATTCCTAAGCAGTTCATCCAAAGACTTTGCAAAGGCAATTCAAGCACATCCTTTTACCTGGGGGGAAAGGACTGTTATTTCCCAGAGGCAAACACACTCTGATGTTAATTTAAACAAAGCTCATGAAAAAGTGTGCTCTGCTGTGAACGGTTAAGGATCACTAGGGCCTATACCGCACAAGATTCCTAGCTATAGCAATTTAAAATTACCCCAGATATGTATGATTTGAGTTGAATATGCATTGCCTGCCACCCCCACTCAAACTGAAAATGGATTTCTTTGTAATAAATGCCTGTTTTATGTGGAGTGATTGGAAAAGAAAAGCCCTTCCTAGCTATGGTGTTCTCTAAAGCAAGTGGGAGGAGAAAAATGTTTGTAAACTTCTTTTGTTCCAAAATGTGAAATGCATTTTGTCATTTTTATATTCAAACCTTCGTATGGGCTCTGGCAAGTTTTGAACCAGGCCTGTAAAAGGTTCTGTGAGCAAGAGGGAGTGGGTAATGAGAATGAAATCTACCCTCCCTGTTGAAGAGGTGGGGAAGAAGAAATGTGATAAATAAAAGATTGAGAAAAGTGGACACAAAAAGACAGGAAGTGAAGGGGAAGTGACAGGATGAGCTAGTTGTAGTAAAAATTGTCAAGGTATTAAAAAAAAAAAAAAAAAAAAAAAAAAAAGCAATAACCAATAACTTAAGGAATAACTGCAGCATGCTGAGGGGATCCACCTCATGCCTGTGGAAACTGGTAGACAGCAGGATCCCCTGCCATCTCAAAATCCCTCCAAAGCCAGCAGGAGGAGATCCTCACCTTGCCCCTACTGTTGGTGGTATGATATTTTAGCTTGCTTAACCAGCCCTTGGAAAACTCCACATGCAGTTTCTTCTTTAAGCTGGCTTTAGGTTTTCTCCTGAGTTAACAAGAAACAATTTCTGAGCTACTCATCTAGAAAAGTGCCCTTCTTCAAAGGCCTTTCCAGGTGCAATGTGCAAACAGTAGCACATCCAGGTTCCTTCTTTAGATCTCACTTGCCTGCATCCAAGGACTGCTCCTGGGAGCTGTTTCAAAGGCTGAAGTGTCAGCATCAGAAAGAAGAGAGGTGTGTGGGTGTGAAGTTACTAAATGCAAAACTGTCACTCTCCTTTCATTTACAACCCTGAATATGCATGCGTGCAAAAATGTAGGGCTTACATTAAAGTTTTTACTCTTGGAGCAGAAAATATCAAGGAAAAATAGACTAAAAGATAAAATGTGGCTATTCAGGTTAGAATTCTCTCTCAACTAATTTTTTTATTTTTCATCAATTATTATTTTTGTTAATAAACTCTGCCCAATTATTTCTATTAATAAACTACCCTGAATTAGACTCTTTTATCACCCCAGGGAAGGGCACCATCACAGATGCACACAACTGTGTTGCTGACTGGTCAATGCCAGTAACCAACAGCAGATGGATTTCCGTAGTCTCTAACCCAGCTAAAAGCTATGTGGAGAATTACCGTTGCCCAGCCCAGGAGGGCACCAGCTTAAAAAGCACCCAGGGGTGAGAGTGGGGATTGGTGGGGTACTCACAGTAAAGGTTGCTGTCTGGGCTCTGCCTTGAGAGGGACCAGGAGCTCCCTGGGTGGAAAGGATACCTGAACAGCAGCTGATGGGTTGAACCCATGCACACAGCAGGAGTCCTGCACCACAGGAACAAGGACACAGGGCTGTCTTGGCCAGGCACTCAGTGCCTGCACAAGTGGGACACAGGTAAAGCACCAGTGCCCAGTGCCTGGACATCTTTAATGGATGCTCCCATCGTTTAAATGGGACCTGTTACTTTTCAAGTTGCATTTACTTAACCTCCAGACACTTTGCAAAGTGCCTAAACTTGCAGCCGTTTTCCAAATGAGGCAGGTGTTGAGTGCACTAGCAAGGATGCTGGGGAGGACAAAGGAAGATACAGAATTTCAGTGGAAAATGAATTTCATTTAGAGCAGACATGTGCCTCCTGGTACCCAAAGCTGGTGCTAAACAAATTGTGTGTGTGCACCTTGATGAATTACGTTAGTGCACCTGGATTAGCAAAGAAGCACTCGCTGTAACCAACAGACTAATGGTATCAGCCAAATCCCTGAAAGACAAAATATACATGGGGTAAAAGGTTCTTTTTTTTTTCTTCTGCAATATATTACATTATGAAAGGATTCCTCAGATGAGATTTTCAGTATAATGCAATAAGCTATGTGTGGGGGATGGAAATTAATGAGAATGTCTTTCCTTTACAAAGAAATATAGTACTTTGATTGATCTGCTAGGTTTAAAGGAAAAGCTAAGCATTTAAAACACACACACGCACCCACATAAATGCATGCTTTCCTGCTTTCCAACACTGGAAACAGAAATGTTGAGGGTTGATGCTGTCCTATCGGCTTTCTGCTTGTAGGACCAGGACCACAGCTGGGAAGATAAAGCACACAAATTGACTAAGGAATGATTTTGTGATTAAAATCCTTGCCTGTCTTAAACAAATCTTTGCTTGTAACTGGTGTTTAGCCTTTGCAGTAGTGGTGAATATTACTAAAATGCTCCTACAATCGTTGATTAGAGACATTGCTTTAACCCTGTTTTTCTGCCTTCTTTACCCATTACAAGCAACAATACAGATAAGTAGAGCTCTGGCACGACATACAGCCAAAGGAGTGAACAAATTCCAAATGTATCAGCTAGCTGCATGCAGATTGCGTATTAAATACTGTTGTACAGCAGGTAGCATGGCCAAGAACACAGATTTACAGCATTCCTGGCCTCTGGACAAACTCAGCATCTCAATGGGACTTCTCTGTCTCTTTCCCTTCTCCTTATGGGATCCTACAACACCACGGATCTACCACAGACACTGCTTTTGGTTATAATCTCAGCAGCATCCAACGAACCAGAGATAGCCAATGAACCAATACCTTAACAACTACAGGGCAGTTGATCTATGGCAGAGGTTCAAAAACTGGCAGTTTCACGTGCAGTCTCTTGAATGAATCCTGTCTTCCCAGGGATGGGTTGAGCTTTGGCACATTCTTTGGCACATTCTCTGGCACCTGATAAAGCCTAAACATTGATGGAGATCTCCCCAACCCAAGGACATTCCTGCTTCCCCAGTGGCTTCCCTCAGGTTGTATAAGAGCTGAGTTATGCTGCAGCCTTTCTTTCATCAGGGCCTTGAGCACCTCAGCTTTCTCTTTCTTACCCAACTCCCTTGTTTCATGACACTTGCAGGTATGTAATATCTCTGAAAACTGCATCCAGTATGCTGTATTTTGTCAGAGTTGCCTAATGGATTTTAAAGTTATTAGGAACAGAGTGAGATATATCATCTGATGGCCAGGCAGGCACATAAACAGAGAATGTACACTTAAGGAAACAAGGTCACCTTGTCTTGATATACGTCTCTCTGACACATTTTGTAAGAAACTAATCTTAAACAAATTCTCCCAAACACCTTAATTTCCTTTTGGTTGTTTGATGCTATGTTGCTGTAGCTATATTAACTTTCAGGCAAAAAGAAACAGGAAATAAGAAATGAAGAAAATAGAAGATGAAAGAAGAACATGCCAGTTTTTATCTAGCTGTTACATGTGCTTACATAAAACCATAAATTTTGACTCGCCGTGGTTTGTTCATCATCTCTAATTTCATTCTATACTAATTATTAAATGCACGCACTCTCTAAGGCTCTATAACACACTTTTCACTGTTGTAGTACAGTAAAATATCGTAACATGTTATTTGTTTGTAACAGGATTAATTACAACTGAAACTTGTACTCTCCAGATATCATCTCAAAGATTTCTCTAACAGAGCACTTCATAGGAAAAACACCTTGTTTAAGGGGAGAAAAGTACATGAGCGGGTGAATATAAATTGGCATCCAATCAGATGTCCTTGAGGTCCTATCACCAACCCCACAAATAAAATAAAAGCAATAGCTTTTGAAATGTAAATATTCAGTGTTTGCTGCCTATCAAATCTTCTTGGGATTATTATACTGAATTTGGAGGAGAGTCAGTAGAACTAATAGCAAAGCTTATCCAAACCAAGCAAACATGATTTTAATAAGGCACGAAAATACCAATAGGTATTCAACTAATATCCACCCTCTTTGCACTGACAGTGTGGAGCATATACATGGGTCTCCAGTTCTCTCGTTTCATCTCTACCAGTCTTCCTGACTGTGCCAGATACACCAATTTGGCAGAGGGCTGGACTCAGACACTTAATTTTTCTTCTACTAATGTGCACACACAGGGAGAAAAATCACTTTTGAGTAACCAAGATCTTAAGAAAAGTTTCTTGCTCCACTCCACAACGATAATACCTCTACTGTGTACTGACCACTGCGCCCTAAGGAGGTATTTCCTTTTTCTCCAGGCTTATTTGACTGTACTTTGAACTGTTAATATGTTTGCATGTCAAGGTGTTTGCTAATTGGGATACCAGGAAATGCTAAGGACAAAAGGTTTATAGTATCATCTGGAAAGAGGTTAGCTTGAGGAGTAATGGACCTTCCCAGAGCTGCTACTATTGGAAAAGGGCTACAGTGGCTGCTGAGTGTCCATCTCTATTTCAATTGTAAACGCCTTTCATTTATTACTTGACCATAAAAATAAACCCTTGGTAGGACTTGGCAGGCAAGGTTATAGGTTTGGAATGGGGTTGATGCATTCTGGATGTTTGACTGAATAATTCCTTTGACTATAACTCACAAAAAAAGCTTGTGTTTTCTAAGCAGAAATACAATTCTTTACTCTGAATATCCCAATTAACTCAACAAATACAGACTGATCATAAGATCATCTTTCTCATAAGAATATCTACTGAACTAGCATTGTCTGTGCACATAACTCTTTAAGCAGAATGCTCAACCTCTAACTAGCCATCACAAAGTATTGTTCACGCATGATTTTTCAGAGATGATACAATTAACCTCACGAGCACAACTGCCTCCTACTAAAATGTATAGACAAATGTGAGCAATGACTGACATCTCCATATGAGCAGAAAGGGAGTCAAGGGAGGGTTTAATGGATCAATAAGAAGAAATAAGTCTTGAATTGAAATTAAACACATGCTATGAAGTTAAAACACAGAGCTAGCTTTGTGATGATTTCTACCTGAAAAGGGAAAAGAAAAAAAAAAAAAAGTCAGCTGTCTTAGACCTAGGTAGAGCCTGAGCCAAAAGTTTTGCATTTGGAGAGAGTGAGACTTGGAGAAAAGCCCTGAGTTCTGGCACATTGCTGTTTCTATTGTCTGTTGGTTGGAGGATTTCCATACACCCCCAACCCCCCCACCACAAATTCCAGGTTCCAGTATATAACTGCACAGAGCTTCATAACCAGGCTTAAAGGTTTCAGTGTTGTCTATCCATTTATTCTGTCTATATGGAGGATTTATTTCTTATCTTTTGTATACCAGATATATTCCTTATCATTATGGTAAGAAACCAAATGTTTGTAGCATCAGGTTGGTAGTGATGCAAAAATATTATTAGAAGTCTTTTTCCAAAGAAATAAGATTTTATCAGGCTTTCAGGACATTAAAGATTACAGAGAAATTATTTTTTTTTCTCTATAGCTTTGAGAACACACTTTTCAGGAATGTGGAAGGAAAATACATTTATGCATTTCTTAAGTAGTCAGTACAAACTCATAAACTCTCTACTCATATGAGCAATTCGGGCTATTTACATATCCCCTGTATTTACTGCTGTCCTACAGAAACAGAAACTCTTGTAACTTTAATTTGAAATGTTTTGATTTGGGTTTGAGAACTACATAAACTGTAAAACCTCACAAGACTAACAGATTTTTAAATACGCCAAAGTAGTCAAAGGACCAAACTCTTCTTGTGTGTGTAGCCTTGCTGCAGCTGACACAGTGATGTGAGTATAGGGAAGGTACAACCTAAGGCACAGTGACCGAGACACAGAAAACATTCAATTTTAGGTTACTCAACATTTGTTTTAAGAAAGAGCAGAGATGTTCAAATTTGTTTGTTTTTTTTTTTTTTTTTTTTTTTTTTTTAGCAGTCTCCAGACAGCTCAGTCTAATGACGACTTAATTTTACCAACATTGTTTGACTCAGAAAAAAATACAGATTGGATAATTGCTATATCAAAAAGTAAAGGCCATAACTATCACAATTACCCACATTAACTCCAATTGTTTCACAAGAGAAGCAACTGCTGTTTAGGAGACTATCAGAGCCAGAGGGAAACAAAACTGCTCAACAAAGGAAAGCTTCAAATTAATTGAGAGGGGAAAAAAAATGCTTGTCGTCTTTGACTGTCATTCCCGTGATAATAAAGTGAAGGTCTGCAAGTGCAGAGGGTGTGCCATTGAGTAGTAAATGAAGCTTCATCCTATGATTCATAGCCAAGCCAGGGTGACTGTACCCATCTCCTTGGTTAACAGCACAAAATTAGGTTGATTTCCTTAGTACAAGTAGACTTAAGCCACATGCAGACCAAGCCTATCCCCTTTCTCAGCTGAAAACTTCAAAATCTTCAGGGACTCATCATGGAGAAATCACTGTATGGCCTCTAAAATTAACATTTCCTAGGCTTTGTGATAGAGATGGTGCCCTTAGTGCTACCAAATCAATGCTGTTCAGGAAGATACATTATCAGTGCAATGGCTATTGGCTGATGAGCAAGGAATACCTTCTCCTTGACATTGCTGCTGGACATAATTTTATGAAGAAAAATATTATTTGTAATTTACTTGTAAGAGCTAACAGGTATTTATAATATATGCTTGCCTTTCTGGCATTGTTCCTATAAGCATAGCTAAAGGAAATACAAACTATTACTGCAACAATTAGAGAATACAGGTGTTTTGGTATCTCACTGATTAGAAATGCAAATTTGAGAAACAATTAACTAATGTGGTAGAAATCAACAATTTGTGTAAAGCTCTTTCATGCCTTTACTATCACAGCTGCAACAAATTCCCCAAGAAAAAGCCTAAGGATGTCTGTGTCCAATTCTACTGCCCATGAAGCAAGCTCCCAGCGTCTCTGCCTAGAATACACATTAAATCTCTGTTTCACACAGAGGCAGCTAAAGCATAAATTAAAGTCAAGATTTTCCAAAATAGGTGAGTGAAGTTGGCTATGCTTTCATGACATCCAAAAGTGGTAACATGCGTGCAATCATCCTTGCTTTTCTGTGATACCAGGAACACAGTGCCTTCCACAGAAAGGTGTGAGAAGAAAGGATGCTATGCTGTTAGACCTTATCACAGTGCTCCTGGTGCCATGATAACACTACAGAAAGAGCCGCCTGCAAACATTCCCCTGCACCTGGAGAAATAGAGATTTTTGTATGGTCTACCAGAAAATGTTAAGCCCTAAAAAGAAATGTGCAAAAATCTGAAGCCTTTGAAGAGAGGTATTTTTTATGAACAACACACCTGGTTCTGCACTTGCCAAACCTATATCATAGGAAACCTTCACATTTCAGCTACTATACAAGTGTGAATGAAGACCTGGACATCCAGTTCCAGAGAAGGTTCCAAGCCAAGGGCTCAAATCTTGCACACAAAACCGAATAAACCCTCTGGACATCCAGGGGTGGAGTCTTCTGCTCTCCCTATTCTCGATGACTACTCCAGACCTTGGGATCTGACTCCAAGCAAAGAGGGACTTATTTTAGTCATTGAGGTTCACTGGCCTCCTAAATGCTTTGTTCATGTTTTTAAATCTCACAAATTTCATATTGAAAATCAATTGCTGTCCTGTCTAAATCCTGCAAATCTAACTCAAATATTTTTTTTCCCCTCTGGCAGGCATTCAATTAGTCTGCTTGCTTGAGTAAGGATTACTTATATGAGAAAAAGTTTGTGATATGAAGCTCATTAAACTCTTGGTTCATCAGGTGAAGGGAAAAGATCTGCATTTCAAAATGTGTCTATTCCTCTTATTAGATTTTCTTTGGCTTTTTGTTCTGTTTCAGATCATTCACTTATTTACTCTGAGCTTATTGTGCCTTCTGTCAGTGTCAATATGGCTCAGCTGGCAGCAGATGCTCCTCTAGATTTGAGCACACTGGTGTGAAATAACGAGAATGGAATGAGAATTGATGTGAACCTTTGCCTCAAATCTGAACTGAAGCCTTAATATTTATGAAACTCTGCTTCTAATTTGTCTACCAGCTCCAAGAGATATAATCATTTTAAAAATACAGTAGGTCTTGCAGATTAGTTGGAATCTGCTCACACTGGAAGCGTAAGAAATAGTCCACTCTTTCCAGTTTGCTAGGACCACTTTGATAAAACATTGAGTCCTGGAGTTGTCATTCAAGGAAACATCCTCCCAAACCCTTTGAGGTTTGTCCTTTCCCAGTCCACTCAATTGCAAGGTCCCACTAATACTCGGGTTCAAGAGGAATGCTTCTGTTTCATAGTAGCCTTTTATTTACATCTGAGAATGCTCTGGAGATAAGGATGGAAGGTCTAAATTGCATATGCATTCATGTGAAAGTCAATGTCATCAGAGCAAGGAAAGGAGAAGATGCCTCGTAAAGCAGACAGCCTCTTGTGATGTGTTTCTGAATCTAGCTCTGTATGTTTTTTTAGATACCTCCCAAGGTTTTAAATAACAGAACTTTACTTCACCAATTATTATGCTTGTTTTGCCCAGCTCTCCAGTGGATTTAATTTTGGAACCATACTGCTCAATATTCACTGCTGTTTGGGCAAAATTACAAAAGTTAAAAACAATATGATACACCTGTAGCATCCACACAAAATAAAATATGAAAGGTCTTATCTGTTCAATTATTTAAAGCATCCAATCTGCTGTAAAGGCTATTATATTGGCATTATATCCAAAGGTTCCCTATTCCATTCTAAATTTCACATTCCTTTGTTAATCCTAGATTGCATAATGAAAGCAGCTCAATACAGAAATTAAGTTTCTTGATTTGATTTTTATAGAACAGATTTTTCTTCTTCCCCAGACCCTTTCTAGCTTTTCCATCCAGGAACTCAGCAGGCCTCCCTCCAAGAAGTAGCTTATATTTTAAAAAGTTGGTTTCTGAAACAAACTTCAAGGACGTAACTTAAGTATGACAAATACTGTGTTGAATTTCACCCTGACTAGCTTCTGTATCACACACAATGCATATCCTGCTTTCTAGGATTTGTACAGGCTCCTTTCTTTTTGGTACCAAGAAGGCATACCATGAGGATGACATTCATGCTCTCTGCAACTGAAGCAATGGAGTTTCCCTTGGAAACCTCTTTCAGTTGTGCTGCAGCTCCCAAAAGCAATCATAAATCCCAGAATCTTGGGGATTATGACACAATTTTTTTCTTGCCCATTGAATCCCCATCAGGTTTGCTCATATATGCTTCAAAAGATGCCTTTTGATTGACAACACTGCAGATGCAATTTGAACTTTCAGAGTCAAGCTGGATTCTCAGTTTTCGCACCTCATCACTTGCAATAAAAGTTCTGCCAGGAAAAGGATGCTTTCAGTGGGTTTGCAAGGATGTAAATCAGCAGAAAGCAGTAAACACTTCTCTCAAGGCTGCCAAGTAGGAGCAGAACTGAATTCACTTCCTCTTAGCACTGTCGCAACTGCAGGACTACATGAAGATAAAAAGACACAAAAATGTGTTTAATAAAGTCACTCTGAATACCCCCACACAACAGATATGCTTAGGATGCTAGCATGGTTTTGATGGAGAGTTGTTTTGGGATCTGAACTGCCCTTTACTTACTGATAGCCCAGGAGCTCCCAAATTTTGTTTGCGCTAGCACTGCTGCAACAGCTAACGCTCCCAGCCATGCCCTGGACTATGCTTACATGGGAGCAGACACACACAGGAACAGACGCAGGAACAAGCACATTTCTGTCTTCTCATTCAGCTTTTCTGACAGCCCACCATACCCCAAGACCCATGCTCTCATCACAACCACATTTTTCCTGCATATCCTTAACTGGTGTTACCCAGTACTTCAGAAGATTTCTTATCAGAGCACCAGCAGCCTCTGCAAAATGAACCCATTTGAATGAAGAAAATCAAGAAAATGTCAACGGGACCCAGAGGCAGGACAAACCAGTAAGATTTCAACTTTCTCAGGCTGTACTCATAGCCAGACAACCCTCCAGCCAAACAGCCTCTCTCTGTTCTTGGCTAACTGCGGGTGCCTATGTAAAAGTATGAGAAAAAGGGAATTTCATTTCAGGATTTTCTCAGCACACTTCCCCAGCCTCAGCTGAGCTATGATTCAGGACATTGCTAAGTCAAACATGATATCATTGTATTTTGCAGTGCTTAACTTTCAGGAATTTGCCTGACTTTTTGAGCTCACTTAAACGATATCATCCTTGGCATCCCATTTGCCCTGAGTTCCCATCCTAGCACCTGCTGAGCAAAGGCACCTTCTGCAGATTTAATAAGCGTGATCCTTGATTAGTTTCTATGGAAGTTCTGAGTTTGTTTTCCAGTAGGTGATCTGAAAGGTTCTTCTTGTTGGTTTGGAGAGTCCTCGGAGTCTGCCTTTGATTGCTCCAGCATCCTTGTTCAGATGTTCATCTTCTGACAGGCTCTGGCAGCGAGCAGCAGGCTGCCGGCGAGGTGAGCCATTTCCTCGGCCAGTCAGGGAGCCAGTGCAATGAGGCAGAAGCTCTGCTGAGTCACCGTGACAAGAGCTGCTCATTAGCTCGATCTGCAGCACGAGAGGGAGGGAAGCCCTTCTGGGCAGGAGATGGGAAGGCAGACAGCCTTCTAGAGGGAAAGTCAAGCATAGGAGAGAGGCTGCTATTTCATAGTGGTGTTTTCTTTTAATTAAGCCATGTTCTAAGAAAGCAGGTAAATTCGGAAACATCTCATTTCTGATTTTGAGGTGTTTTTTTTTTTTTTTTTTCATACGTATCAGGGGAAAAATGCAGCAATCCAGAACCCCACATAAATATTAATATACATATTTTGCTGGCAAACTGCAAAAGAGCCAAACCCTGGCAGGGAGTAGGCACACGTCACCCTACAGGCACCTATGCCGCCGGCACAGACAGCCCAGTCACAAACTGCAGCATTCACAGCAAATTTAGAAGAGAAAAGCCGCATTTCTCTTGTTGGCTCTGCTGAATCATAGCAACATAACCCGTCCTTTGGTGATCTGAATACGCGCTCCAAACTGAACACGCTGAGAACCTGGCAGTGCTCTTTTTCTCACACTTTGCAACTCACGCCGTCTGCTCAAGCCCTTATCTACTTACAACGCTTGCTTGCCAAACATGCTTTGCAACGTGACAGCAAGGAGTTGTGAGTAGCTTCAAGTCCTGGTACTCGGTATTCCTCGTGTGCTGGAGTGGGGCCGAACCACACTGCTGGAAGCTAGCTGTGTGCAATCCAGGTGCCAAACTACCTAGCTCGGGTCCAGCTTCAAGTTTTGCCAATGTTTTTTTTTGTTTGTTTGATGCCAGTTTTGTGCCACTGTCACCTCAGCAAGCAGTGAAATGAACTGAAAAAATGGGCCTCAGGGGCCACGTTGCCATTGCAGCCCCATTGCTGAGATTGCTGAGTCCCAAACCTCTGCTTTGAGCAACATCCAAAGTCTGAGTTTTCAAAAGACTTTCAATCTCTTGAGGACTTTGACATTGATTAACAAATGACTGACAAAGAGAGAGTAGATGCACTTTTAGTCTTTTATCTACTTCACCTGTATGTTATTTCTCTCACTGGACATTGAACCTGTTCTCGTAAAAATAACAATTTCTCTGCTGATTTTTAACAGCCACTCTGTTAGGAAACCATTGCACAGGCATCTAACAGCAGGCTGGTAAGGTCTGTGCAGCACGCAGTCCTGAAGCATCATTTTCTCATGCTTGGTCTCCTCTTATGATGCCTCATCTTAGAAGGTGCTGAGCACCCTCAGCTCCCACCACCCGCAGCGAGGACTGGATGCACAGCAGCACCTCTGTGGATTTCAGACACCTTGGGGATGACTTGTAAAGAAAAGCAGCATAATAGCTTCAATAATTTCAGCTTGCTGAATCTCTTAATAATTCTCTCATGGGAAGGCAATGCCTCCACCCTTCGCAGCTGGAAACGGCAGGCAGTCTGTCTCCTGAAATTTGGAATCATGCTGATTCCAGCAGAAGCAAGCACCCGAACAAAACAGCTACATGCAGTCCGGCTCACAACCAACCCCAAAACCTCACAGTCAGATTTTCTGGTAACGGGCTGAGCCTGTGAGCACAGCCTGGGCCAGGCAGCAGCCATCAGGGCAGCATTAGCAGGAGTGGTGATGCTGCACGGAGACCGACCAAGGCTTCTCTCTGGCCAGCATCCATCTCTGTGCTGTAACACTGCTGTAGGACTGAACCAAAGTGCAGATGGTTTGCATCTGCTGAGCTGCTGGCATAATTTAAAGCTGTGTCTGTAGCTGAAGGTGTCAGAAAATGTTTATCAGTATGGGCTGGTCCTGCAGTGCCCAAGAGCCTCCAGAGAACATGCTCCTGTCTCGGCGCTGATCCCACACCTCTCCTGCCCACTTCCCACTTTGCCTTATGGCAGGGGGCAGCCAGGGCTGTCAGCACGATGCCTCACATCCTCGTTGTTAGGACGTTGCCTGTTTCTCCAGCACAAAGCAAAGTGTTGTGATGAAAAGAAAAACATGCTGCAGCTGCATCTAAGACCCTATCACTGAAGAGAATGAACTATATTAAGGTATAGTTGGTACTTAAGCATTCGTGGTAAAAAATGATTTACACTGACATGCAAATTTAACTAGATGAAGCTTTTGATTATTTCCCCTATCTCTTGGTTTGTGCTATTTCTCTGAGGTGGTGAAATGTTCTTTGCCAGTAATTCATTATAAATGCCCCAGCCATTCCCATTTGCTACAGAAGGTCACTGATGCTCTGCTCAGTATTAAAATATGCACAAACTTCTCTTCTCTCCAATTCACCAAAACAATTCTTGAAGCACTCTGAGAATTTAATCATGTTTCACATTTTTTGGCTATAATCAACATGCACAATTCATACTGTATTTAATTTATGTGCAGGTAACAAACATATGACAATCTATTTATCATCAGAGGACAATGATAGCTGAATGCTGTCTTAGAGTAAATTATGTGTATAATGCCCTGCGCATAATTTTATCAAAGTGCTCCTCATAAACCCATGCTAACTCTCTACCGAGTGCATCAGACAAGAAACGGCAAAATTAAGTCATCTACAGAAGCTCTATTAACTCAAACGTATTGGGCATCGTAACAAAGCTAACAGAGGAAGCATAAACATCTCCATTGAGCACATTTCCTAATGCCCATCCTATAAAAAGCTGAACGTCGTGAATTTCCAACAGATGAGCTAAAAGACTGTGGGAGGAAGGGCAGACTGGATTCTGTCACACTTTCTCAAGGCAAAGGGCTGCTCATAGACATGGGCTCTGTCGACCTTAGCGAGCAGTTGCAGTGCAGACCTGAAGGAGGAGATGGTAGAGCTGGTGCTTCGGACCCAACATGCAGATCCCAGGCACTGAAGGAGCTGCTTCAGGTGAGCAGTTGTGTTTCCTGGGGACTGGAGAGCTGGCAGCAGCAAAAGTGCACTGTGTCTGCCCCCATCTGCCCCCAAGGGCTTTGCTCAGCCCAGGGATGGGATAGGAAAAGGCTTTGTCCCACTGCCCCCCTCCCTGGAGCACTGCTGGGGAACCAGGCATTTCAGGCAGCCCTTGTCCACACAAGGGGGAAAAGGAAAAGGCTGGGAAAGGGAAAGCCAAACTGGGGACTCCTCGAACCCACATTCTCCTCTACACCTGTCTGCCTGACCCAGCTGGGAGAAGCTACAAGCTTACTCATGTATGACACTATTAAACCAGATGCTTTGGCAAATCACAGAGTGAGGTGAAAAACACACACTCCTCACAAGCTGAGTGGCACAGGCCCTAAGACCAGTCAGAAAGATGCAATGAGCAGCACATCTATTTAATTTTACGTTTTGTCATGATATATACAGGCTAAACAAGAACACAATTACATAAGCTGAAATATTCTATAGGAGATATACGCACCTCACAGAAAATCATTAAATGATTTTAAAACTCTGACACGATAGTTTCTGGAAAATATGCAGATAGTTTTTCTTAGGCTAAGCTTTGAAAATTCCTGTGATATGGGTTATGTTTCAACCTATGTAGAATTCAAACAGCACACTCAGTTCTTTTCACCTAGTGCATATACGCCTTCCCTTTAATGAACTTCTCTCAGCTGCTGCTCTGTATCACCGTGAGCCTTTTCTGTCAAATCACAATCGCTTTAATGAGAAAGCAATAACTCTAGGACTACATCTGACAAACAGATCCTTAAAATATTTTTCACTCTTTTGTGCAAGACAATGAAAAAAAGACAAAAAAACAAACACACACACACACAAGAAATTCATAGGGTATGGAGCCAGAAAAAAATCAAGCTTAGCATAGATCTTGGTCTTCTGAAAGATGTGGTTGTTCATAGAAAGAAAAATAAGATAAAATAAAAGCATTCCTAAAATACAAAAGGGCGTGATTCATTAAAGTGGTTATGTAAGACGACAGTGCCATAACACTGATTAAGTCACCTTACAGCAGCATAACACTGGTGTAAGGAGGGATAAATTAAACCCTGTGCTTTCATTTTCAGGTATGCCCAAGTATCAAACAGCAGGAATAGTTACAGCTTCAATAGCTCCCAAGGTCCCAACAAGGAAAATCTTAAGGGTGAGTTCAACTTGGGAGATGTAGTTCCCCTTGACTTTAGTAGGAAACATGCTAGAGAAAAAAATAAAAAAATAAAAAAAAAAATGGGGTGTTATTCTGCGATATGAAGGCACATTTTCCTGCCTGTGTGGAGGGGAGACATGCAGTGCTTAGAGTGTCATGAGCACACAGCCAAGGTCACTTCCCTTCTCTGTACTCAAGGACTTTTAATGCATCTCTTAAGATATGTATTTTAATATATATACATAAATAGATATATATATATTTTTTCTTTCTTAGCTGAGTTGCTGTCCTGAGGAGCTTTTATCATTACATTAAAGATCTTATTTTTGCTCTAACTGACAGACGCCGCAAACTATCTATGAAGTCTGGCAGTCAACTACAGATATCTGTTCTCTGCAGATTTATTATACTTCAGTGATCCCCTCATGGAGCAAATTCACCTCACTCTTGAGTATAGTCACTGGATCAGAAGCAAGCCACACTGCAGACTGCCTTTGAGGACAGACACCTGAATCACTGTCCTGACAGACTGCTGGGGGAAAGGGGTGAGGCCAAAGCCAGAGCTAATCAAATCGGCAAACTGCATCCACAGATATTCTCTATCTGCCACCCACTGTAATATGCATTGTGGCCAGGACATATTTTCTACATACGCAAGATACCCAGAATCACCTCAGCCAATTCAGTTCAAAACTAAAAAATATACCACAAGGAACAAAGCACAAGAATTTGCTACAATCTGTCAAAGGAAAAGGAATTGTGATTTAGCAATATGGTTTAGTGCAAGATACACATGGAAATGGGACACTTGGTATATCAGTCCTAAAGTCTACGCTTTCCTGGGTGAGTATGGGAAAGCACTTAGCTGAGCCTCCATTTATTCTCGGTAAGCCAGATGACTTATTTACCTATCTACCAGCGGGGTAATTGCCAGGGACTTAATGGCCTCTTTATCAGGCGCAGTGTTTTGGAAGTGTTTCAGGCTGAAAGGCACTATCGAGAGTGAGGCACAGACGGCGGCACAGGGCAAGGAGCAGGGACAACACGTTAGTGGGGTGTTTTTCAAGTCATTTGCCAAATGAATCTGTAACCTCCTGAAGTAAACCTTGCAGACACAAACACAGCTGAAGCTTTAGAGTTGCAATAAAACTGAAAGCATGTGATCATGACACGGACCACAGTACCGTCTCTCCCTATTACATTGTATCATCAATGCTAATTTGATTTCTCTCTGAAAACGGTGCAACTATCCATTACAGTTATCTACAATTGTAGTACCTTCCTATTTTTCCCTGTGTTCTTGCTTCAAGAGTTTGTCAGTGTTTTATGGGAGTTTTGCTGCTGATCAATCCCGTGTTGCCATCTGCCTGCTCCTGACAAACCCCATTCAGGAACACCTCCCTTTAGGGGCTTGGAAAGCCTCAGGATGTGTAGACGGATGTCATTTACTTGAGCTGATCTTTTCCCCAGGCTCCCTGTTGGCATCCCTTGAACAGGTGAGTGTTCAGCTGGTATAAATCAGCTGAGCTCTCTTGGGACTCATTTACATCAACTAAGAATCCAGCCCAAAATATAGAGCTAATTTCTCAGGTAACAGACTGTCAGACCGTATGCCTTGCTGAAAAGACCATTATCGGCAAAGGAAGGGCTAGAAACACTTAAAATGTGGTGCTGAAGCTGCAATTGTGGCAACTTGTTCACATAGCAGGTGAAGTAGGGGGCAGAGGCTCCTCACTAGCCCCTGTCCATTCCCAGGGACATCAACAGAGCTGTGAGCTAGGTTTTGCCTTTCAAGCCCAGAAAGTGCCTAGCAATTAATGTAAAATAAAAATAAAATAAAATAAAATAAAAATAAAATAAAATAATAAAAATAATAATAATAAAACAACAAGAGGCACCAGGTAATAAAACCAAGATTACTGAGAATTTGAGTGGAAACTTTATTTGGAAAAGTAGTTTCACATTAAATGAATGCCTGTCTTTGTGAAAGAGCATTTAAAAATATGAATTTGGGACACAGCAACACTACAGTTGTCTGTTGAGGGCCTTGCTAAGCCTATCGGGTTCAAGAAGAATACATGAATAAATAAATGAAAATATAGTTGCCTAATAAGGAAACATGAATGCCCATTATTAATAAGGGAAAAATAGATGGATGTCACCAGCTAATTTTGCAATAGCATTAACTATTAAGTTCACAGATAATAAAGGATTCATTGATGACACCATTCATGTTAACGTATGAGAACACAAAGAACTACCTCTAACCAATGCAAATGTCAACCATGACAATCCAAATGAGTCTCTGAGGTCAGCATAAGGTGCCTACAAGCCCATCAAACTAAAAGATGGTCTTCATCAAAAAAGTGTTATATTCTGCTACAACCTCCGCACATCTAGGGATACTAGAAGTGATGGTCCCTTTCCAGTTACTACTGCATTGTAGGTCTGAATTTGTCTGTATCCCATTTTCTGCATCATGGCATTTTTTTTAACCTTTACAAAAATAGATCCGACTCTTCCAGCATGTATCTTGCAATGAGAGATCTGCTCTACTCAAACCCAGCGTGTTCGCTGTGCACAATGACAGAATTTCACTTTATTGCACAAATCACTCTATCCTATCCCAACTCGTGATTCGAGGTAACGTTCACAGAGGCAGAATGGAGCCAGCAGAAGCCCGCACGGCACAGTGCGCTATTGGTGAGCGGACAGCCAGAAAGAAGCACGGCTGAGGATGCTAATGTAAATGAAAGCACACAGTGCAGTCAAAGGTACATTTGCAGTGCAAATGTAAATAGTACTGCGCAGTCAAAGGACCATGACTACACAGGATTAAGGGGGCTTTGCATGATCTGGCTGTGTGGCTACAGCCCCACAAACGGATCTGTGGATTAACCACGTTGAGCAAATAGCCAGAGCAAAAAGGGAAATGGAGTATGATGCCACTCGCTGAAATTTTACTTTGTCCCAAAGCATATCCACCTCTAATTTGCTTTTGCAGATAGAAGAGGAAAAATATACAAAGCTGGTCCGTTGTCCCAGCTGTAAGGATTGCAAAACAAATGAGAGATTTGAATAAGTTTATTTAATTGTTACCAGTATTAAGGCCACCTCAAGGGAATTGTTCTTAAAAGAGAATAATTTGTGGTAGATAATAAATTATATTTTCCTCTATTTTTTTTCCCTGGGAAAAATCTACTAAGACTTTATAATTAAAAAGTCCTAAACATAGTTCAGCTAAATGTTTTTAATTGAAAAATGGTCTATTTTAAAAAATGTCTTTTTTTTTTTTTTCCATGAAAACTGTGTTTGCTCTCTTGAGAAATGTCAAGGAAAATTATTAACAGACATTCTTGATCAAAATTGCTAAATGAAACATTTCTTTACTCATGCAGTATCTTGAAGCCCTAAGATTTTAATTCCATTTCTATTTGAAAACCCTGACCAAACAAACAAACAAACAAAACTTTCTCTAATCCCTTTTAATAACAGCAATAGAGATTAGTTTGGAAGATATAAAACGTGTTCAGGCATGCATGTGATTCACCAAGTTGTCCTTTTTCCTCTCTACTCCTCACAGATTAGAGTAATCAATCCCCAGTGACCAAGGGAGGGCTTCCTGTCTGTTTTTGTGGGTTTTATTCTTTTTAAAATTTTATTTATTTCACACTTCAGGATCATTAGTTTGGATCCGAGGCACCACAATTTGATTCCATACTTTCATATGTATTTATAATGGAAAATAAAAAAAAAAAAAAGCTAAACCAGAATATCAGCACTTCATTCAATTCACTGTCAAATCCTTCCATTATAGGTTATAATTGGATTCCTTTGAACAACAACTTATTCATTTATAAAGATCTTATCAGCATTTAAGTGAGAGCAAAAATTCATGTTTACTTACTGATGTGTATAGGTATCCTTCACTGTTCATTGCCAGATACAACTTTGTTTGAACCCCCTGAATCGCCACCACTCGTAAACCCACAGGTATGAGGTTAAACAAAGCTAGGAGAGAAAGCATATGGAAAGCAAAATTAATCCTTTAAAGTATGCAGTTTAGATAGAGAATTAAGCCATAATTACTAGAACCAAATAAAACACGTCCATTCATGCATATATTAATTTCTGCGAGCGCTATGAAACAATACTGCTACTTTGTCTTATATAGACATTTCTACCGATAGCTCAGAAATTATCTACAGAGGATGATCAGCATATTTGCCCCCTTCTGAAGATAATAAACTGGAGGTACTGAGAGATGAAATAACTCATCTGCCTCATGAGCAGAAGTCAGATTCTGCTGGAATTGAACAGAATTTAATGTCATTTATTTTTTACTGGTAATAAATGTGGGGGGAAAAAAGAAAAAAATACCCCCAACATTTTTCAAGATTATCTCTTTATTTTTCTTTTTCAAATTAAGATAAAATTCTGTAAATGTTTTTTGAACAAAAAGGAGCAGCAAGATGAAACTCAGAAAAGTTAAAACCCTTCATTAACATCTTAAAACACCTTGGTTTAGTTTAGTCTTTTTGAGAGAAGAATGGTTTTGAATAAACAGGGTCAAATAACCTCAAAATTCAATGAAATGACAGCATATTCTTTAGATCAAGCCCTAAATCTGTCTCTTCAAAGTTGAGATGCTCTGAGTGTTCTGCTTACATTTATGGTTGTATACATACTAATAGCGGCAATATTTATAAGCAGAGAAACCCTTTTTTTTTTTTTTTTTTTTTTTTTTTTTTTAAGAGATACTGGTTTGTAAAGTGGCAAATTATTAAAATAAGCAAAGCTCTGCCAAGGCTTAGATTCTTAACTATGTTAAAAGTGAACACAAGTAATAATGAGTTGAATGTTGTGTTCTGTGTTTCATATGGTAGTCACAGCATTGAGCCTGCCGGAGTTCAAGCAATGTTTGGACAGCGCTCTCAGATATAGGGTCTGATTTCTGTGTGGTCCTGTGCAGACCCAAGAGTTGGACTCAATGATCTTTGTGGGTCCCTTCCAACTCGTAATATTCTATGACATGCAGGATTAAAATAAAAAGGAGGAGTTAACAAAATTTTCAAGGGCTGTTATAATAACCCAAAACATCTTCCAGACTGCTGCGTAAGTGCAGAGTTAGGGTGAAGCAATGCCAAACTGGCTCTTATTTCCAGTGGTCTATTCTTTGGCTATAGAACTCCAGCCTGCTTCAGGCTGAACTTTGGTATTTAAGGGCACTATCTGAAGCCAATTTAAAACTGAATTATGAATTTGAAATATTTTTATTATTTTCCAAAAGAATTATGACCCTTTATAAATACCTTTTTCAGCCTGGCAACCCTGATAATCATCATATTTAATTACAAGAAAATTCATAGCCTGCCAGCGTTTAGTACAGATCCTTAATTCTGGGTGTGGGTTTGTGAAAAACGTATCAAACCAGGAAAGCACAAATATATTCACGTCCTACCTCAATAAAGGCATAGCTAGAAATGCCCTGGGGATGAAGAGCTAATTTCTGGTGAAAACACCCTCTGCTCAGTCAACCAGTTGGACCTCCCTGTGCTGCCCTGGGTTTATCTGAGAATTTCAGCCCCACGGAGCAGTGAAGATGAGGTGCCATGGTGAATAAGGGGTACCATGGGCTCCTGGAGGACAGAGCCTGTCTGGCTGTCCTGGCACACGACAAACTACGGTTGCTGTGCTGTGAGCTCAGGGCACTTTTGAGCACTGAATTTCCTGCTCTCTGCTTTTTCTACAATGGTTGTATATAGCAGACCAGGTGGAAATATGCAGAACTAATAAATGCAGGAGATCTTAAAGTCACGTATATGTTTTTCTTTCCCCTTCATATACACAAATGTACATGCAGACACACACAGGCACACAGCCCCTACTCACACTCGCCTGCAAGCACAAAATCAGCAGAAATGGCTTTCTCTTCACTAAAACAAAATCTCTTAGCTATGTGCAGTTTTTAGCAAACAAAATGTAGACTTTCACTAAGGAAAATGCTCAGCTATGGATTTCTCATTCTTTCTATCAAATGCTTGAATTTATCTGTGGGAGAAAATATTCTATCTGACTCAGAGAACACTCCCTAGGAGAGCCCAGTTTTGCAGTTCAACCGTCAACAAGCAGCATCTGATCTCCATTTATGCAGGAGAGCAAAATTTAAAGCTCAGTATCCAAGCAGAACCTGGAGATCTCTTTTGAAAGATGCTCTTTTAAACGGTGTTTTTTTGAGTAGGACAAGCAAGGGTGTAAGTATGGGCTACGCTGCAAATGGTGCTACCAACCTGCCAGTTGATCAGCTGAGGACAGGGCAAAGCCTAGGTCAGTCAAGAAGATAGAGCTTGCAGCCACAAGGCACCAAGACAGGCTTTACTGAGCAATTCTTGGCTGTGCTGTACTTGGCAAAGTGAGCAGAGACAGGATGCTGAGCGAAGGCTAGGGGACTTGCTGCGCCGGATGCTCAGCTGCTCTCCTCCGCAGCTGAGAATGTTTTCCTGCCATAAATGTACGTGCTCTATTTTGAGGCAAGGCGAGGGGTGGGCACACTCAGAAGCTGGTGTAGATGCTGGTGGGATTGGCAGCTGCTAGAGCACAGACTATAGGAATTTGCAAAAAAAGGCTGCTGGGGGAGTAACACAGTCTCTGCATTCTGGCCAAGAGCAGAGCCGCGCAGCATCCTTCTCCATGAGCACCTACTGCCACCGACAACAGGCATGGGAGTCTATTGCATTTCTAGTAGTTGACCCTCACGGGGGTGGATATAACAGAAAGAGGGGCAACAAAGCCATGGGAAAATAAATTGGTTGCTACTATGATCAGTTTGCATTAGCATGAAACAATGCAGTTATTTGCATCCTAGCCTCTTCTTATTACATTTGCACTGTGCAAAATAAGGATGTAATATCCATCGTAATGAAAAATGTGGCAATGCCTAAGAGAGAGATGATCTTTGTTACAGCCATTGTGCAATACAAGCTGACATAGAATTTGAGCTGCAAAATAGAGGCAGTGGGTCACAGCTGGATTTATTAACATATACATTGCTGTGACATCTGCGTCGTCCTTGGCTTGGCCACCTGGACTTTCACATACCTTCAGCAGGGTATTGCTTCCTATGTTTCCCTGTTATACAAGTCCTCAAATCTCTTTGTCTTGCCAAAACTGGGAAATAAATTCTGCCTTGATTTAAAACCTTACCTTATTTAACACGTTAAATGAGGCAGAATCTGGTTCTCAGCCAGGAAATCCCTTCCACGAGGCACTTCCTCAAATTACATGGACTCTTGGCTAAAAATGACAACTGGTGAGCTCTATAGCTCCTTGTCCCTATGTTTCACTTCTTGCCTAAACTGTGCTCCAAAATCTGAGCTTTCTTTTAAACTCCTTGCAGTTGTGGATGCGACCTTGTTTTTGTGAACCATGTGTGAAACAGTGGGTTTGCAGAGATCAAAATAATTGCTTGCAAGTCAGGAGCCAAAGGGCATCCTCAGGCAAACTTCCCAATAGCTCTCAGAAGCAAATGATGGCGAAGGTGGAATCCTGTGCCCAGGCTGTCAGGAGCCTGAAACAGGGGACACAAGCTCTCCCCATCCCTGAAATGAATGCAGGAGGCAAACGCTGACATTGAAACAAGGAGACCAAGCAGACTATCACTTTAGTTTGCTCCAAAAGCTGCAGTTGCAGAGCCCCAATGCTGTGCAGCCACTTTGCTGGTCACAGATGAATTTAAGGATGTTCCCCCTGTTAAGGGGAATTTTAATTATCTCACTACAATGCAAAGCAAATGGTCATTGAGCAAATGTTTGGTGAAGATGAAAAAAGAGAACAGCAATGACATCCTTTAGGGACGTAAAGAAGAGAATGAAGCAGAGTAGGGGTCCTCTACGATGTGGAAGGGGACAACTTCTGTGGCTCTCCTGTGGTGCACAGAGATGGGGCAAAGGAGAGATCTCTCTCCAGAAATCAGAAGAAATAATTTTAGAGGGCCTGATCCACCTAATATTCACTTGAGCAAGGATTTAGTGGAAGCCCATTATGTGGTCTCTGATACCCAGCAAAAATCAGTCTCTCTTGAAAATGTCATTGAAAAAAACGTTGCTATTAGAATAAGTTTAGGACTACAGGACATTCAGGTCTACACATTTATCTTACAAAGAGGAATATATGCAAAAGCATGTGTTTTTTAATGACAAAAACTCTCCTATGTTTGAACAGTTGGATATCACAGCCCAGCTGCCACCATTTCTGGGCACCATTATGTTCAAGCATACAGCATTTTGGAAGGCTGATGTCCAGAAACTAGAGTTTGATATGATTTGCTTTGTAATCTGTCAAGTTATGGTAAATCTAAGGACACAATGAAAATAAAAATATTAGAACTAGACACATCCATATGAATGTCAAAAGGACAGGTTGCCATAAATCTTATCTCATTTAGAGTGTTAGAATCCCTACAAGAGGAATTCTGAGTAAAATATTTGAATGAAAAATCCCTCCAAAAATAAGATAGAATTTCACATATTTGCTCTGGTACACTAAAAGTTTATAACAATATCATGCACTGAAGGAGAAGGTAAGGTTTGCCTATATTTTCTTCTTTTTATTTTTATTTTTAAAGATGTTTATCGAATTACCCTGAAATCCTGAACCATCTGTACTGATCAGTACTGATTTTTAAAATCATAAATATCAGATAATTCACTTGAAAGAAAAGCCGTATTTATGATCCACAAGGGCCATTCTTAGTGTAGATTTTGTGCCTACACAGAGGAGAACTCAGTAAAATGGCAGAATCTTCTCAGCACTGCACAGATCTGGTCTTTGTGCCACCTTCTTCATGAGTGAGGACCTGGAGCCAACCCTCAGGTGTCCCTACAGGCGCTATGCTTGCATTCTGCCCTAGGGCCAGCACCTTCAGTGGCTGCAGAGGAGACCTCCAGCAGTGTAAGAGGTTCCTTCTGTCACTCAGAAGTGAATACAGGGATGTAAAAGGATTAAAGAGGGCTTATGAAAAAGTGATTGGACAAGTAAGGTAAGGTACTTCCTACTGCATCCAGCACTTATTTGGCCATAGTCAAGTGCACTATAAAAATGAAATGATGCTTCTCCAACAAGTGCTTTTCATATTAAAAAGATATCATTTAAATCAGTACTTTTTAGTAATCAATGTTTGTAAAAAGGAAGGTCTGCCTGTTTATTCCCTGGTTTGTTGATCAAGTGGCCTGAAATACCTTCTCAAACACCTTTTCCTCCCAACTTCTTTTTCAAAATGGAAACTTAGTTTAAGCTAAACAGTAAAGATGTGTGAAACATTTAAACATTTTATTTAAATACATAAAATCTACTCCCTAGTCATCTTTTCCTGTTTTCTATTAATTGTTAAAATTGTTAAATAAATAGACAGAAATCCACAGTTCGTTTTTTTTTTTTTCCCCTCTCAGAAAAGCTGGGGGAAAACTGGTTGGAAGTTGAAGGTATAATTAAGTTTAGAAGGAGTAAAAAAAAATAATAATAGAGAAATGTGAACTTTAAAATGATGATGAACTCACATTATGTGAGATAACACAGCTCTGTTTGAATGAATGCCTGCTTCGGAGTGGAGATAGCATTATTCTATTTCAGGCACTCTGAGTAGGCGAGCAAATTTTCCCAGTTGAAAAAAAAATATCTAATAAAATCCAAAGGACAGCAATGAACTTCTCTAGATTACCATGGAGATAACATTTGCTTTGTTTGTCATATGTGTCATCATTACTTTCTCTAGTTCATTATTTCTATAAGTGATTTTTATTTGCATTTCTTTCAGACCCAGTAAGTCTGAAAGACTTCTGCGTTGTGAGCACAGCGTTAATGCTGCTTCCACTCACTCAGTCATTCTAGGACAACACGTTTTGATGGACCTATATGGGAAGAATGAGACACCACAATTCACAAACACACCAGTTATTCTCATGTCACTTACTATAACTACTGTCCTCCTCTTTTGTTCCATCAATTGTTCCATCTGCTTGCAACTGCAAGTGGTATCCTTGCCTGCTGTATAGCTTTGTTACTATACCTTTAAGCTGAGGCTCTGTAAAAAAAACAATAGTGAGATTAATGTGGGAAATCCTGATGTGCCATTCCAACCAAGCAGGAAGCTAAAAACAAATCTCCTGGTTTCTTCTCAAAGCTAAGATATCAAAAAAGATTGAAGACAAAATCAGGGCAACCAGCTTAGCAACACTTTTCATTAGGGTGAGATCAAATCCGTGCCTATAAAATAAATTGCCAAAATGATTAAATGCCACTTTCTATTGTAATGTAGGCACAACATTAAAATCTGCTTCCAGTGAATACAAATTCCAACAGTGTGCTGCTTGGCCTCAGGAGTTCAGCCCTATCTCATTTCAGATTAGAAATGAGTTGGCAAAGAGTGCATTCTGCTTTTTAAAAAGGTGTGATTTCTTAAATGGAGTAAAAAGAGGACTACTATGATAGCACTAATAAGAGCTGTAGTGACAGCTGAGAGCCTAAATATATAGCAGCAAACGTTTACCACAGGAACTGCTGCAGCTCTAATAAACAAACCCCCAGTCCTCGCTGCTCCAAAGAGTACAGAGCAAACAAAGTGATAAACTACTCAATGAACATATGGAAAATGGAGGGGAGAACCCTGAAATCCAGCAATGTGTGGAACTGCAAAATAAATATTACCATAAGGATTGAGGTAATTACCTCATCAGCTAGAAGAAGAAAGATCAAAACAACATATACTTTGAATAGATTATTTTTTTTTCATAACAATTCTCATATTCACAATTAGAAAGGAAAATATCTCAAATGGTTTCAGATCATTCTAGACCAAACCAGGATTTGCTGTCAAGATTTAAAACATCTAGGTAATGCATCAGGAGTAATTGGGGGGGGTGGGGAGAGAAAAAAAAAAAAAAAAAAGAAAAAAAGGTCTACTGCCACTGAATCCCAATGACATCTGCATTGTAGTCATTTCACACAATTATGCTTGTCAGGAGGCGATGCATTCTCTGCATCTCTGCAGCTCACTCCACAACAATTTACTTAATTCAGAGATTGGGAAGATATCACGTATCATTTCCAACTTCCAATGTCTGAATAAGACTCTTGTTTGTAATCACAGATATTAGGGAGCTCTGTTGCTGTTCTTCATTTTAATAGGAGATGAAGGGAAAGGCTTATAATAGTTTACAAAAGTATATTACTTCCTATTAGCCACCTTTAATAAGGGTACCGACAGATGCAGAATTCTTATTTACCAACTAATCTGACAAAAAATTAATGCAACCACAACTTTGCCTTCTTAACCATCCAAAAGCTGTAAAGCTTGCTTGTAAACTGCAAGCAAGGCACGTCTTCAGTGGCTGGTGAGAAAGGCAGACAGGTTAAGTGGCTAACGGCATCAATGTTTCAGCACAGCAAAGCGATAGCAACACTACCAGAGGGTTTTGCTCCTCCCATGTACAGAAAAAAACATAACACAACAAAACACAACACTCAGATCAGGGACTGAGCCTTCATGCCTGGTCTTTTGCACCTCTGACACAGAGAGGATCATGTCTGCAGGCAGCTGCATCTATGAGATTCCTAGAAAGGAACAGGGCGCTGAGGCAAAACTCTGGAAGGCATCAGCAAAAGCAAAAAGCTTCTTCTGCAATCAGCAAATAAAGCAAGGCACTGGCATTCTGCAAAGCAGGAAGACAAAAACAGAGCTTTAGGCTGCCAAGTTATTTAACATACAGCTAAAGAAGGTGTGTGTGTGGGGGAACTTCCCCTGCTAACATCTCCCCCACAAATAAATCACGTGTGTTTGTGTACGTATAGGCGTAACAGAGAGACAGACTACTGAACACACTGCTACTGCGTGGGTGCACACAGGTGTGCAAGTGAGGCAGAAAGCCATGGTGTGCGCTACCCAAATAAATCAGATGAACACAATCCGTGAGAGGACTAGCATATGGTACCCATGCCTATCGGATCATACAAGCCAGGAGTGACCTGTAAGTTCATTTTACCAGCCCTGAGACATTGGTCCCCCCTTCCCCACAATTGACACACCCCAGTTTGCATTAAATAAAAGAAAACAACCCCCCCAAACACATAACCCTTGCCAACCTGGTCGCCTTCTTCGCCTTTTCTTGGAGCCAAAGAGTTTGACCCTGGAAAACACATTCAACTTGTTCTTGTCGCAGCTTCCCTTGCTCTTGCTGGGGCTGTTGACACACTTACAGGCATTGGACTTCTCCCGCTCCCTGGCTTGTCTCTTCTGGCGGATCAGGGAGCTGGCGATGGCTGCAGCCATGGCCGCCACCGCCCCGGCGCCACCGGCGGGTCAGGCACGCAGGGTCTGCTGGCCGGCCACGGGTGCCACGGCCAGCATGCTGCTCGGCTGTCCCCAGTGCCGGGGCTGCTGCTGGGTGTCTTGGCCAATGCCACCCACCTCCAACCGGCTTGGAGCCTGGGAGGCACCAGTGCCTCAGGTCAGGATGCAACAGTTTAGGTCAAAACGGTTTTGTCAGGTGGGATTTTCCCCTTTTGATTTTCTGGTGCCTTTTTTATTTTTTTTAAATTTTATTCCTCCCAACTTCTGACAGAGGAAAGTTTGCAGGCAGAGGTGAGCGCTTCTATGGAGATCAAACAGGCGATTTGCAAGACATCCCTCTGAGCTTCTCCAGACGCGCTATTCACATGCGGACACGGCACATCCACTTGGTGCAAGATCATCGCATCTCTCCTAGCCCCAATTTCTCCAGTTAACTTTTCTCCCCACCCAACCCCTCCCCATTCAAATCCCAGCAAACACCTGTTAGACTCCAAGCAGGGTCTGTCCTGTTGCAGGGGGGTTTCTGGATCCTTTTTCCTCCTCTCTCTCAAAGAAGAGATCCGAAGCAAGTGGCAATGGAGACACCGGGAGGAGGTGCTGATGCCTGGAGCCTTGGCTGCTTGCTGCCGAATGCCTCGGGAAGCCTCTTCCCCTCCACTCCTTACAGGTGCCGCTGCCAGCGCAGCCTCCCCTCCACGGATGCTTTCGCCTTTTGCACTGCAACACTTGTCACCAGGCGGTAAACAGCCAGAGCTCCCCTGACAGCCCCGGTCGCCGGCAGCTCGGCGCTGATGCTGCAGCAGCCGTAGTCCTCAGGCAGCAGATGCACGCACTCGCGCACACCCCACGAGCTGTGCGCTGGCTACAGAAATGAGGCGACGCAGCAAGCAAGCCCCTTATCGCCACCCTCCCCTCCTCCTCCTCCTCCTCCTCCTCCTCTTCTCTCAGGCTCTTTGTGCGGGGAGGTGCAGCGGGGGCCCCGGAGCTGAGGGTGGGCTGCGGGAGCTAGCGCACCGCGGCTGCTGGCCCTGGCTGTCCCCAGGGGGCTGTGGGTACCTGGCGGTGACAGAGCCGCCTCCCGGGGAGGCGCAGACACCCAAACAAACGTGACCGTGATGAGCAAATAGCTGGCACCAGGTTTTCGACAGGGGAGGACACCTGGCTGGCACCTGGTTGGAAGCAGGGGGGCATCAGCCCCAGCTCCCCCCCCAGTCCTGCTAGGGAGGGTCCCCTCTGCCCCACTGGTTTACTGGGGTTCTTTGCTTCCCTCCTTTCCTCCCCCCTCACACCTCCTCCCAGCTCCAGTCCGCCAACAGGGACTCAGAGAGGGCAATTCCCTTGTCACTGCAACGTTCTCCCTTGTCCCTTTGTCCCCCTCACAGGGCTTCTGTATCCCCTGGGGGCTGTGGCACTGTGCGGGGACCTGGGCAGGGAGAAGCAGCAGTGCCTGGAGACTGGGAGCAGAGCCTGGTGACACACCTGGCCACCCCACCATGGTTAATGCCCTGCAGGGCAGACACCAGCCCCTGCACACATCTGTGCCCCAGGATGCAAGAAGCAGGAAGTCCTTGGGGTCTCCCTGCAACATCCCCCTCCCTGTTTTTCAGCATGCTTTCAATGGCTGGAGTCTAAAATAAAGGCAATTCAGGCTAGAAACAAAACAGAGGTTTGCAACCCAGATGGCAAGCAACACTTGAAACAATTAATTTCAACCTGAGGCAGAGGGGATTTGCAAACCCTTTTAGGGCTGAGGCAGGTTGGGATGTCCTGGGAGGGGGAGGCTGAGGACTGAATCCTTGCAGGATCTGAGCTCTGCAGAGCCACGATGGCAAAGGGCTTCCACCAGGCAAGCCCAAAGCTGCATCCTGTGTGTCCTCGCCCAAACCCAGCCCCCCCTGGGTCTAATCAAAAGCAGACTGATGCAGACAGGTCCGTGGGACAGTGTGAAATCTCAGGTGTGATTTCAGACTCAGAGAGACATCGCAGGAAACCTGCCCCTCCTGCCCCTTCTGTCTCTCCTCCACACACCCCTGGCAAAGCCACATGCTTCTCTCCTCCCTCTCCAGGCTCACACACTGTGGTCCCAGGCACCCACAGTGGAAAATGTGCCACCAAATATTAAAACGCTATTCACTATACCTTTACAAACATTACAGTCCTTCCCCTATTTAGAAACAGCTCGTGACAGTTGCCAATCTGTTTCCTCCAACTGGGAACTCCTGTCCAGTAAAACAAGTTGCATGGCCTGGTCTTACTAACAGAAATATCCATAACGCGCAAGTTTTAACACAATGTTGGATTGAATGTACATGTGCCATCACAGCCTGAGACCTTGACAGCTAACTCTGTGTATTGAATGTGGCAGCCCCACATCTGTGTCTGTAATGCCTCTCTTCTGCATGAGATACGTGTATACATATACACTGACATGCATAGGTATATTCATATCCTCACTTACCTTTACAAATGAGGCACTTTATAGTGTTCACATATTCAGATTAAATAAAAACTTTTAATTTTTTATTTGTATAAATAGTAGGGTAAAAACATCTAATTCACAAGCTCCACAACTACCCTCATCTGCCAGTCCACATAAGACATGTGAAATGCAACCCAAGAGACAGACAGTTGGATATTATTAGTAATAACTCATCCTACTCAGCTCACCGATATTGTACTGTGAATTTTGACATCTTTCCACTTTCAATACAGTCACAAGTGAAACTTGTTTTTCCTGAGACTCACCCATTACTTCATACATATTCTCAGTTTGGAAAACAGTGTTTGATCTTCAGATCAAAGTAAAGCTGCCTCATTGTGATCTGTCCTATAGGTCAGATGACATTTAATTTTCACAATGAATTTGTGAAACTCAGAACTCAGAATTTGGCTAACCTTGAAAATCCTGGGGAAAAGCAGTATATACAAGCAGCATTTAGGATATCTTTCTGCCAGCATTCCAGCCTGCATGCTTAAAATCCATAAAAAAATTCATTTGCACAAATGTTCCTTGACAGATAACTGAGAGGAGTAAAAATAGCATATATGCATAATCAGATTTAAGTTTCAAAAAACAGTGCTCTGTTGTGTTGTTGTTGTTTTTTTTTTTTTTTTTTTTTTCTTTTTTTCTTTTCCCCCATGTTCAACCTCTCCATCTATCGGTACTCCTACAAACATGTCTTCATTTACTATAAATGGCATATAAAAATGAAGATCTTGTTGGGAAAATGCCTTTGGTACAGGGCCAGTCTTTGGACTACTTTGGTTTTACAGATATGAAGAAGAAAAAAAAAAACAACAAACACAAAACAAACAAACAAACAAAAAAAAGAACACAACAGCAACCAAAGAACAGCTTTGTTTTCTTGGAATAGCAAGAGCTTCTCTCTCCTTACCACACTATAAAGGTAAAATAAGATTCCAAGCAATTTTTTGAATGTAGAACGCAACCAGGCACTCTCTGAGTTCTCTTCCTTTGTGTGTGATTATTGAAACTGGGCAGACTTAGAACTAAAAAGTAAATTGTCAGCCCCACTTCTGTCAGGAATTAAGTACCTTTTAAGAAGTCAGCATGGGACAGACCTGTTGTTACTCTTAGAGATGGGAGCAGGAGCTACCGAGAGGTGGGTCTCACCCAGCAGCTGCACTGTTTTGAAGTAGACAAAGACCTCACCCACTTTTGATTTATATTTTAAATCTCAAATAGATGTTGAATTTGTATGAAAATTTGATTATTATACAACTCTGATTATTAAAAGGTATCAGCCTCCCATCACTGGCCCAAACTGCAGGTGAGCACCATTGGCTGTTTACCAAATTAAAGGGAAGTGCAACACTACTGTTTTTAGCTCAGTCTTCCTTGAATCCTTTGCACTGTGGTGAGTTGCAGAACGCTTCTGTTTTCCATGAGCTTGAATTGATCCCAGGCACCTGTGGGCAGCACTGTCCTGAAACATAGAGCAGGTTCTGACAAGCCGCAGTGGCTTCACAGCATGCCTGGGTGCCAGCCGCAGTCTGCGAGCACAGGAGTCCCTTTCCCCCCACCGCTGCTCGCGTGTGCTATTTCAGCACGTGAACGACAACAGATGTAACTGAGCACAGAGCAGCATGCCAGTGCAACACTGCTGCCAGAGCAGGGAGCACGTGGAGGAGACGGCACTTTGCGGCTGGTGACTGGCGCACGAGCCCGATGTGTGACTTGCCAAGGGACCCAAGCTCCTCTGCACCCTGCAAAAGCACTGCCAATTCTCATGACATGTTCCTAAAAGTACCGGTAACTTGGGTCCAAATATCCCATCCTCAGACTAACCTGTATGCTCAGGGATTTCTTCTTCCCCTATAAACAAGCACCACAAGATGTATAGTAAGTCCTTTATAGAAAGGTAAATGCTGGTTAGAGCAAATTTTGCATGAAAATGGAGACCAGAAATAAAATCACAAGCCAGATACACACATCACTCAGCCCCACCTAAACACCAAATCACACCTCTGTATTTACAAGAGTGAAGCTGCTTTGATGTGACAGAAAATTGCAGGTGGTCATGGAGTCCTTTGCAAGGTTCTCTTTTTCTCGCTCAGGTAACATATCCCTACTGTTACCAAACACACAGAATAAAAAAGCTTCCAGAGTCAAGCTTATAGACTGTTTCCACTGCCTACCCTTCCAACAAGTAGAAAATTATTTTCTAAAACGTGCCACCAGAATCACTTCTCTCCCTTTTCAGGTTGAGATAAACAAGACTTCATCCAGTCAGGTATGACACAGCAGCACTGAGGCCCCCAGTGATTTTTTTCCTCATCTAAGTAAACAGAATTACTATTCACCAGGAAACAGAGCTGTTCAGACCCAAGCCCCGCATCAGTTTGCTCCTCCATGAGACATCCCGTGGAAATGACTCAGCCTTTCCTCTGCAGCCAGCTCTGTGGCTGGACACATGGCTGCAGAACAGCGAGTATCTGGGTGCTCTCTGCCTCAGGAGCGAGCACGGTTTGCTGCCTGGTTAGCTACCGCTGAAAGCCTGGTTTTATTTTTTCCAGCAGCACATAAGAGCCAAACTGAGAGTCATCTAGAGGTTTATTTTTAAGTGCAAGGTGAAAGAAGATGCTTGTGGAAGAGCTTTGCCTTCAGGCAGCTCCAGACCAAGAACTCAGATTTGATGATATTTTAGTCAACAAACCAACTGGGCTACCTTAAAATTAATGAACAGAAAAGGATTAGCTTTAATAATCAGCTACAAACATTTTAAGAGCGGTACTGCCATAAACAGAAGTAATTTTATGCCAAGACTGAAAGGCATCTGTATATAATGGCATGGATGTTCCTGTTTGTGCCTCTGCCCTGATTCTCTGCAAAAGTGCACTGTGCATCCCTGCCAGTAACAGGAAAAAATCAAAATTCCTGTGACATCAGTGTAGACACATCAGTTGGACTGACTTTAAATAACAGTTCACATGTTGTGTGTGTGGAAGCCCAGTCTATTCTATAGCTTTAAGGATTAGGCAGCTGGTTCATTTTTGTTTTCACAGGATGCAAAATCATGAATCCCAACACCAGAAGAGGCCCCAGCATAACATACATCTGTGGTGCACAGGACTGGATGTGCTGAAACTGGCCTCCATCCAGCAAAGCAGAGAAGCACATCCTTGTCTTCAACATGTGAGTCATCTCACTAAGACTATGAAGATATTTAAAAAATAATTATGTGCCTGATGTATTACAAAAGGTTGTCAAATCCTAATCCTGTTCTCTTATCAGATCTGCACAAGCTTGCCAGGACCAAGTTCACTGACTCTGAGAAAAATTTGGGCCTCTTCTTCATGACTGACACTCCCTGTTAAATGTTCAGGATGGCCATACATCTCAGATCAAGAACATCAGTTTCCTCTCAGATCTTCAGAGAAAATATCCATTAAAGAAATCCCAGTTCTGCCCCTCCCCAGCTGTGAATCCTTATTCCTTTACAACACTGTCTCAGTCAAAACTGGATTTGATCTGACCATGTCCTCTGGCAGAGCAGGCATTTTTGGAAAAGGAGGGCATTGTTTGAAGGTAGAAAATGGAAATATTTTTTCCTGGGTTAATCCATATTCAGTCATCCCAAAATGTCAACCACAAAAGATCGCCTATCTGGTGCATAAAAGATCAGTGCCAATCAGCTAGGAAAGGTCACAGAACAAACAGAAGAGATCAGCTCCCACAGCTCTGCATGCTCCCAAATTGGGAACACATTATTCCGGTGTCTCCGGGGGCCCACTCCAAGCCAGGAACCTGCAGCAGCAACCAACCAACTTCCCCCTGCCCACCGCAATGCCATAGCAAACATATCCAAGAGCCTTCCACATCAGTATGCACAGAAATACCTGTTCATTCACCCCTCAGAATTATGACACTTGGAAACATCAATGTAAATAACAGCATATTCTCCCTGAAATACTTACATCTCAGCATGGGACACACAAGAAGTGTGGGCTATATGCCACTGTCATACTAAACATAAGGCCACTTTACACATGACAAAATACTGTAAATAGTCCTTAACAAGCCCAGAGCAAGTTGCCTAGAGATTGTCACATTACTCTAATGGACCTTTCTCCATCTTTTCATAAATCTGATGGTTCATCCACTGTCAAGAGCTTGACAGAAACAGACTCAACAGGTCTCCACTAAGCTGGAGCCCCTCAGAGATTGCCTCCACCCACCTGTATCTAAGCATTACCACCAGCTGCTCACAGCCAGCCCTTGCTTTGCTCAGAAACTAAGTTCTGCCCCACTGCTTGACTTCATATAACTGCTGAGCCCAATTTGCTGCAATCATGTGATTGATGCCAAGCCTGTTGCTTCCTGGTGCTACGTTAATGATGAAAGACCCATCTGTTTCTTAATAATGAAACCAAATTACCTGGACTGGGATCAGAAGGCAATGGCAACGGTTTCTGGCAATGGTTTTCTGTGACTTCTACCTGACTGACAAGATCATGGTATCACATTTATGCACTAAAATGAGAATGTGATCAGACTTGATCGCAAATGAAAGAGACTTTGAGCAAAAACAGCCACAGCTTCGATGGAGACAAGGCTCTCCAGGAAGTGGAGTTAGACCCTTCACTGGCTCACGGCTTCTGCAAATGTGTGAGTGGGGCCTTACTCCACTCCCTGTCATGGAACTGGAACCAGTTTACCTGAGTAAAAATGCTGGTCTCAGTTTCACTAACCAGAAGGAATGTAATCCCTGAGGATCGGGAAAGGGGCCATGAGCTAGAACTTCTGCCTTCTGACTCTGTTATTAATGTAATAACAACTACATAAGTAGTGATATAACAAGACACATCTGATCTAACTTTAGAGATAGAAAACTCAGGTTTACCTAAGCTCATCCAACCAACTATCTAGGCTGTACAGTCAAGAAAGAAGAAAGACACCTCCCGATGGCATCTCATTCCCATCCAAAAAAGCACCACTATTTCACAATTATATCACAGAAAATACTACCTCTGCCTCACTGAGATACCCTTGTGAGTGAGTTCAGTCTATAATTTACCTTATACATAATAAATAATATTAACTGTCATCAAAAATGAAGAAATACTTAATGAAGGTCCGTGTAGCTCACCATATTGTTTCTGACAGTGCTCATTAATACATGGGAATGTAAAAACAGCCCAAACACTCACACAGTCACACTCCCCCCCCACACACACACACACCTTCCAACAATTAGCCTCATAGAAACTCCAGGCTTAACAGAAGTTGCTGCTTCCAAGAGCAGAGGAAAGGTAACATCTAGAAATCACACACGGAATCTGAGGTGAAAAATATAACATATGCTAAGTAAACAATGGGAAAATCATTATCATACGTGAGATACACTCCTTTTGCAAGTAACACTCACAAGAAACATTGGCTAGTAAGACAATCCACCAGCCAGCATTTGCTATATTGGATTTCAATAGGTCTGGGGAAAAAAAACAAAAAACAACACGTGTGTGCAAATTCTACAGAAGCAAATTAGAAGAAATTCAGAGAAGTCAATTCAGAGAAGCAGGCTGCTAGCAGAACATCTGCTACTGCTCCCAGTATTTGCATTAGGCTGCTGGGTACATTTCTGGGGACTCAGAACTCATCAGAAAGCATGGAAAGGTTTTGTTGCTATGCAGAGAACCAATGCTCGGAAACCAGAGGAACAGCTATGAAGCTGCCCCAGCTGAGCACTGTTGCTCCTCGCTTAAACCCAGCTGAGCTACAGCAGGGACACATTTGTTTGTGCAGAGACTGGGTATCTATCCAACTCGGGGCTGCATTTCTAACTAAAACCACCAGGAAGCTAGTAGACTAAACTGCAGAAGTTGATACAACCATAACACTAGGATTTTAATTAAATTCCCAGTCCATACGTATGGCCTTAGTAGCTCTCCTATCATACTGCTAAATCATGCTGGGCTAAACTCACAGCAGAGACATATAATATTTACCAGATGATGACATATCATTAGACTTTCTGTCCTCTCCCCTGAACCCTCTTCTCTTTGTTTATTATTCTCATTTTCCATCTCTTCCTGCCAGAACCTTTCCTTGCTTAATTAAAAATCGCAACATACTTTTAAGGAGCAGTATCCACAAAAGCATCAGTATCTTGATGTCCTTATTCTTCAGCTGAGGTCAACTTAATTTTGTTTACAAACATACAGTTTAGTTTCATCTTCAATGCAACATTCCAAAGCTGAGGAGCTTTTGCTGGGAAAGAAAGGACAAGCAGCAGGATTAGACCCTCAGGCACAGGACTAAGCCTGCTAGTTTGTAAGAACTTACCTTGGCTGGTCTTTTAACATTATCATTTGACCAATCCCACTCAGCCCATTCCATGTAACTGAAATGAAGGAAGGCGTCCTTGTATTTTCTCGTGTGCTATTTGTCACAGTTACAAGAAGGTGAAGAATCTAATTGCACAGCTGCACTTTTTATCAGAGTTGCACAGGTGAAACACACAATACTGAATTCAAGGAAGTCTGCAGGGTTCTTCATGGCCTGCAGGGATCCCTAGGCAGTTACCTCATATGATTGGCGCAAGAGACATGGCTCTCAGAGCTTACTGGTATATGTATGTCCTCTGGACTGTAACTGGACCTGTATGGCTCTAACTTCTGCAAATATGGCTTCTACATTCATAATATGGACACTTAAAGACATGCTTTTTTTTCCCTGCCTTTCTTTTTCCTGGATTGCAAATATGAGCCAAGATGTTTCACCAATAATGACATGCACAAATACCAGGAAATCAGAGAAGAGCTGTTCTTCCAAGGCTGGAAGAAACTTCCACTTTCTGCAGTGCTTTTTTCTTTTTTTTTTTTTTTCCTTCTTCTTCTTCTTTTTTTTTTTTTTTCCCAGATCTGTAATATGTGAAATGTCTTACTCAGTAATTATATTTTTAAACCATCACTGCCATAAATTTTTAGCCCACTTAAAAAGTTCTGATGCAAAGTCTTTTCAGGAGGCTTTCAGTAAAATATAGTTTCCTGCACAGGAAGCACGCTGTGCAACATTAATTTGTAAACAGTTACAAATCAAACAGGACCAATTTCCAGTACTTTCACTTGAAAAACCAAACGTATAAAATTACTGCCAAAACCAGACACAAGAGGGACACCTAGAGGTAGCTCTTGTAATTGCCCCAACAAGGTCATTCGCTTTCTTTCCCAGTTTTGTTTCGGTCACTGCTGATAGTTAATTACAACAAGCGTATGCGGTGCCTCCGGCTGTAATTAGCAGCAAACTTGAAAGCGCAGGGTCCAGGCAAACAGATGTTGTGATTTTTCGTTTAGCACTCGGGTTTTATACTCAATAGGAGCTCGGGCAGTCTCTTGCACTCTCAGATCCACCCGGGTGCGGCCGTGAGACCCGCGGGGACTGTCCCCCAGGGCTGTCCCCCGCAGGCCAGCCCAAGTGCCGGCGGCCGCTGTCCTCGGTGCTGAGCCGCCGTTCCCGGCCGCATCCTGCTCCACCGCCCCGCACACCGCCTAGCACCGTGGAAGCAGATTAAAGAAGGATCCCCAGGCCTTTACACGATTTTCTAAGCGACCAACAAAGATCGCAATGAACCGCCAGCATTTCTTTTGTGTGTAGTGGCTACACATTGCACACCCGAGAAGCTAACTTTTAGCAAAATCTTGCATGGTTTCAAATCTGCTCCATCTTTACCATTATATTGCTATAAAAACTTACCACTTTTACAAAAGCACAAGGCATTTAGCAGTTAATAATCTGGATCACATATTAAGTGATTACATTCAGAAAATGAATTTTTAAGCTGCCAAAATACCATGGACAGTTTATTTCTCGTTCTACAGTTTACTCTATTTACATTTATCGTATTCAATGAGAAAACAAACAAACAAACAAACAACATGGATGCCACATGCAATATCATAAAAGTTGCTTACTAATCATGTTGAGTGAATTCTAGAAAATCTATCATAGAAAACACAGTTAATATATAACTCTGTACACACTGCCTATCAGATTATTATTTGATATTGTGGTATATTCTGATTCCTTAGATTTGTTTTTCTCTTCCAGCCCTAGGGCGTTGGTTCTTAGAGTAATCTAATCATTTCACATACCAGAAGTAGGGAACACATTTTCTCATTATTAAAGAAAAATAAATAAAATACACCATCATAAGCCTGTTTCTAAAACATTTGAAAAAGAATAGAGAAAAGCTAATGTGTTTGTGTTAAAAAAATGCAATGGTTTTCAAGTTATCACCATAACAAGATTTTCTTCAGTTAATGTTAGGCACATGAAAAGCAACTGGAACAGAATGCAGTTATTATTGTTATTATTTTTTACTTTTAAAGCAAGCCTTATACCTGACAAAAATCTTGCGTACATAATTAACTTAATACATAGCACCGATTTCTAAAAGGCCATAAAATCAACCTGTGCGACATCTGAGATACATTGTTTTAACAGGAAAAAATCACCAGTTTAGCAGCATATTCAGTATATTTACCATTCCAACCAGTAGTAATTAATCTGATTACTACTGATTGGAACGGTACTGATTACTAAATTAATCCTTCTAAAATAGTGTATTTTTAAGAGTTACTGAAGCAAATTCAAGAAGTCAAAGAACTAACACATTCTTAATATTAGGAAATATTAAGGTTTAATTTCTTTATATAGTTTACCATCTCTACAGAGGATTACTTGCCAGGAAATACCTTCTGGCTTTTTCCTCTAAAAAAATATTGCTTAAATACATCTTACCTGAATACGACTTTCTTAACCCCAAAGCCATGCTGCTTTACAAGCTGCTCCTACCCAGACAATTGCAGTCTACATTCGGAGCAGACACACAGGGAGTAGATCAGAGAAAGTTTCAGGCATATTTAAAGTATTCTCTAAGGTACCGGCCAGAAACATCAAGCCCATACTCGCGGTATAGAGAGATCATTAATGGGCATTAGTGACAGACCATTATGACTTTCAGAGATCATTAAAGATTCATAATGTATCTGTATTGTTCTGGCAACATCTAACCATTTCTTGGACATAAATGTACATTTCTCCTACATGATTTACTTAAACTTATTATTTTTGAGTGTCAGATTTTATTTTCTGCCTCCTAGAATTACAAAGAATGCCTGTAACAGGATACTGTAGTACATTACGCCAGCTATAGGAGCCTGGCGCTTGGTTTAGTTGATACCTCCTATTGCAAGGCATTTTGCAATGTGAATAGCTCAACAACATTCCTGAAGTAGGGTATGTGCCATAGTTTCTATCATCTTTAAATAAACTGCACTATCGGTGTACCATAAGTGTTACAAGTATTAAAAGCAGTTACAAGAATTACATTTGCTAACTATACCGAAATAATTACCTTGTAGCCACCTTTTGAAATTTTTGAGCTTAACTCTGCATTTTCAGAAAAGTTCCATTTTGTCACTTGGACTTAGTGAAAAATATTGAAGATAATTCTAGTTGTGGTCAACAAAACCTGCTATCCCTACTGCAGCTTTGAGGAAGGAAGAAGCCACTGAGATTTGGTTTTGAAGATGCACAGTACTGCAAACAGTAGTGTTCAACTGTGGCAATCAAGGGCTGGATTTGGATTTTCTGTTGCTGAACTTGACCGAGACCATGTGTAACTCATCCTTCTTCATCAGAGCAAGTTAAGCCCCTAGCCACATATTACATGAGATTTATGCAATCTAGAAGCAGAGTCAGATTTCAAAGTCAAACACTGTCTGTAAGCATGATTTGGTCACTGTGGAGTCTGCTACAATTACAAGTCATATGGAAAAACTATTAAAAAAGGCACAACCTCTTCACCAGCTACCACTCCCTCCACTACAAAATGTTTGTAAGTCATGTGTGCATGAGCTTGGTTTACTTTGCAGTGCAATGGACCAGCAGTGAGCATTTACCAACCTGCATATCAACAGGAAAAGGACTAGCCTCCAGCTGGGGAGCAGCAGCTTCTTAAATCCTTCTAACACAATTAGTTGCAAATGCAAGATGCTGGGCTTTAGGTACAACAAAATCACTGTTGAAAATTAGATGAGATCTAGAAACTGAAGTCAGCAAAGCATTTTAAGGTTTTCTAGCATTTATGCTTTGCTGAATGTAGACCAAAAAGCTGCAGCATGCCAATATAACAACTAAGAAATAATTTTCCCAAAATGGTATTTTAGTGTTTACTAATTCACGTTATTGCTTATGTATTTGGAATTTGCAACAAGTATGCAGCAATGAAATCATGCTGTGAATTGCACAAGTTTAGACTATTCACTGTTTATTATACCACGGTTGCATATAATCAAGCTGTGAATATTGCTGATATCCAAATACACTGTACTATTAAAAACATCCTTAATTATTGCTGCCAACAGACAAACAGAACCACATCAAGAAAACTGCAGTGGGGCAAAAACAAAGTTAATCTTGGGACCTTTCCACTAAGCCAGAGTTTTCAGTAAAACAACAACCAAACAAGTCAAAGGCTTACTTGGAGGAACGTATTCAAGCCCATCAGTAATTGCCTGCTGAGTGCTGTTGATTTCAAACCACTGACCTCAAGTCAATAGGTTTTATGTCACCCATGTTAATTATTGACAGGCAGTCAAAAGCCAGCAGTGGCTTTGCTTACTCCTTTGCAGTTATGAACAAGATGAATCTGTTTGAAAATGTAACTTTTTTCCACAAGCACCAATGCATTTATTTTTTTCCCGAAAGCATGGAGTTTTAATGACAAATTCCGCAAATTTAAACAGTTCTTACTAAAATTTCAGGATTCTATCCTCTTCAGCTACCTCAAGAATCATTTAAGCAATTCATAATTATTCTTTAAATTTTTCAGAGAATTGGACTTGTACATTGAAAACTTAACCCGAGTTCATCTGACCCTTATTACCATCTTGTTTTTAATTGCATAGTAACTTGTTTTGTTGTTTTTATAAAAGGATTATACAGCTTGTGTCCAATTTCCGCTTTGTTTTGATCACTTCATGTCTGTTGCAAACCCCAATCAAATGCCCAGCTAGTTTGCCTGCCAGGAAGAGGCTGAGAGGCCGGGCTCCAGTTCTGCTGCTGCTGCTATGACCAAAGAATGTCAAATGCAAAATACAGACAGCAAGTGCAGCACTGCTGTCTCAGCAGTCCCATGCTAACATCACGCAGTGTTAAGCAGAAGCTGAAACAGAAACCTTCCAAAGAAATACAGATGATGACTAAAAGAAGGTTTCAGCCTTCTTGGATAAAATGGATTAAGGAGAAGAGAATGATCTGAATTCAGCCAGATCAAACTGTCAGAGATACTAGAGTTTGTTGCTCTGCATAGATTTTTATATTAGTCATCATAATTTCACAGAGTCACTCAGATGTTTAAGTTTTAGCCTCAAAACAACTCAATTCATCCTGTTGTATTTCTATATGAGATTATTAGAAGTATCATATATTTGTATATTAGCCTAGAATTACCTATTATTCCATTCCATTCTTCCCCTGCCTTTTTTGACCTGACTGTACTACTGTGTCGTGCAATCCATATATAAGGAAGAAACTATGGAAGAATTAAAGTCTTTAATATTCTGCTGCTGGCAGTGTTTGTGTCTCTACTCACTAAACGAAGCTGTGTGAGGTCAGTGCAGGCGCCAGCACTTTCTTTTCTTAGCATCATCTGCCACCTGGTGGTGCCTTCCCACCGAGCAGAAGGCAGCATCGCTGTGCAAGGATCCTGCATATTCCTACAGGCACCTGGAGGTAAGAGCCGGTTGTGAGGCTGCAGAAAGCCGTAAGCACAGCTGGAAAACGTCTATGCAGTTCATGTCCGCACACAAGGCAGCATGTTTAAGCAGTGTTCTGCAATTAAAGCACTTAGTTTTAACAGAAGGGTAACTTTGAAATTCAGATTTTCAGCATATGGAACTAAACAGCTGCAAACTCTCAAGTGTCAGATATTGTTCTAATCCACCCAAAATTCACTACAAATGCAGTACAACACAACACTTATGAAGAGTTCTTGAGCACAAAGGAAGCTCAATTGCATAAACGGGACAGTCATATATGGGATTGAAAGCAGAAAGGTGTGAGAATCCTTTTGTAAGCTATTTGCAGGCATATAACAATGTCCTAAAGTTGTGCCGTGAAAATAAAGCAGAATACATATGTACAGGTCTGAACTTTTTCAGTTATTGTATTCTCTTTGGAATACAATAATTCTAGTATAGTCTATTCAGTACATTTCAGTAACGCTGCAATACAAAGTATAACAAAAAGTACCTTCCGTTCTCTCCTTCAGAAATCAATAGCCCTTGTTTGCATTGTCCCATGCGCTGTATAAGGACAGGATGACACTGGAGCTGCCCTGCTGGGGTGACCTGGTCTCTGAGCCAGGTAGCTGTGCAGCTGCCAGTGAGAAAGGAAATATTTTCTGCTAGGAATATGCCAGTTGAGAAGAGCCTAAAGGCCAAAGAAACTTGCACAGTGTGGCACTATGCAGAGATACTCAAGCTACCTTGAGTCTAGCAGCATCACTATTAATTAGCAGACAGAATGCTTTGTCAAGCATTACCAAGATACCCAAGAAAGCAAAAGTACCTTCCCACTGACTCAAAGACAGGTATCTTGAGTAATTTCCATCTCTAATCTGTGTGGTTATGCATGAGGTTACTGGTCCTTGCTACCTTACACACCAGGGAGCACACCAGGGAGGTGGTAACATGTATTTGCAGAGGTTTGCAGTAGGATGACTATACAGCAGGTTAGGGTAATGACCCTGCTCCTTGCTTGGCTCTTTTCACACACAACCCCATGTCCGCCACGTGACATGTGCATAACATGGCCAAATGCTGATGAATGCACCAAGTGATCTTGTAGCCTTCTGTGTATTTACATGAGCCCCGTGTGATGGTGTTCCTCTGGTACATCATACCTGGAAAGCAAACGTCAAGCAAACTTCTACCACAAACACAGTTTTTACTCATTTCCCAAGCACAAAAGAAAACACAGCAAGTACCTCCTCCAAGCCTTTACAGGAGCGTGATCCTACTCATATCTGGTACTCCAAGTGTTGGAGAGCAATTCCTAAAGCTAAAAGGAGTTTTTGTCCTATTTTTCACTGCAGCTGAAAAATAAGACTAAACCCGCATTAGCTCACATATTAAAGAAAGAGAACTAGATGTTGCACTTTTTTTTTTTTTTTTTTTTTTTTTGTGATGGGGTTTGCAGAAACACCTGAGAGTTAGGAGCATAAAACCAATTACATTTCCCTGACACACGTATTGAGCTCTCCAAAGTGCTTTTGAAAAACCCCACAGAAAATCACATATTGACACAACTGCAAGGAAATAGCAGACAGATTTCTGGGATGAGGAGATCAGCAGACTTGACCTCAGTCTCCCTGAGATGAGGCTCCAGCGGCCCAGAAGAGTTGAGTCTGGTAACTGCCTCCCTAACTGAGGAGATTCCAAAGACCCTGGGCCAGGTCACAGTCAAGCATGATGTACCCAAAGCCCTGTCCTGGCCAAATGGCAAGCAGCCCAACCACAGCGGCTGCAGCGTTCAGTAACGAGCAGATGGTTTTGAAATGACAGTGCCTCTTGCCAAGCCTGACCCATTCTGACTCCTCTGTTTCTGCATTACCCATGCCATTTGCAAATGCTCTGTGCAAACAGATCACAAGGAAAGCTCTTCTCTCAGCAGCCTGCAGGCATTTACAGCCAAAATCAATACACACATCAGTACTCATAAAATAGTCATATCATTTATGATAATTAAATAAATTAGCTCTAATAAAACAATTATTTCGCTGTTTACCAGAGAAAAATAATAGGTTGAAAGTCATTTAATTTGACAATAACTTGGGGTTGGGTCTGATCCTTCAAACTTTATTCTTCATTTCCTACTTATGTTTTATAGCAGTGAATCAGCACTGTTTTAATTTTCTGGTATAACACATGAAAATAAGCTATTCAAAATACTGAAATAAGCCATGGACAGAAAAGGATGTGCAGATGTCCCTGAGTGTGATTTGGATAAGGAAGCACCGTGCACTGTCTCAAATTCTATATGCAAATTTGTAAAACTAGAAAGCATTGCAATTTGAATCAGATTACGTTTATACTTGCAAATTCCTGAAAAGACAGAAGTTGTACTATATTGGTACAGGTAGAAGTGAGAGGGGAGTCTCCATCCCTGCCACCCTACCTAGACTTGCATCATCAGCCACACAAGCTAATGCCATTGTGGAAGTTTGATGCAAGCACAAAATTCCACATTTTTTTTTTCAAGTTTACATTCTACAGATGACATGTTGCACTGAACACTAGCAGAAAAGTGAGGAAGAAAACCACTAATAATTTAAATGAGCTGTTATGTGCTACTATCATACATCAGGTCTTCATTCTTGCTATTAAAAACAGTGCTGCAGAGCCCTGGTTATATCCAGATGTATGCTACTCATGGAGAACTGATCATGCAGGAAGAATTTTGTTAATAAAAGATGCCTGAGATGCCTGTTGTGTTTACCAGAAATACAAGCAGTAACCTGTAAAAAAAAAAAAAAGCTCTCACCAGCTATTTTGCAGACATCATTCATACTTTCCTTGTTACAGAGCAAAGCATGACACACTCAAAAAATCTCCATAAGATACTTGCCACTAGAGGAGGCTATTTTATCATTTTTTCCAGTGACATACCATTACATGGAAATTTCACTGGAGTTTCATAAAACCACCAGTGATGTTTTCTGGCTAGTCCTATGACTAATTCATCTGAAATCAGCAAATTGCTCAATAGCTGTATCTGTACTTAGTCTTGAGCCAAATTAAAATAAGTAAATAAATAAATAAAATCCATGAAGCCCACAGAGTTCCTAACCTGGATAATTTCTGTCCATTTAAGCATGAAGGTATATTTCACTGTCTGTAGACCTGCCAGAGGGAAGGTGTTGGTGAACAAGCTGGCATTTCTGGGACTCTACTGGTCTGAAAAGACCAGTTTTCTTCACTATTTCCATTCTTTCTTTGAAGTTTTTTGAGCACATGGCCCCAGATTCACACCCTAGAAATCCTCAGCGTCCAGGATCTACAGCCTCAGACTGTTAGACTCCAGGTCCCAAATCTGGGGATTCACTCCCTTTCTTGAAAAATTGTGTTGTCTTACATTATGTTCCAGATCTGGACAGAACCAAATTTTAAAACACACCAATTTTCTATGAAACAGATTTGCCCTTTCCAGCCTGGTCTAGATATAAACAGATATTAAGGGAAATGGGCCGTGTAATTCTGTTGAACAAATCTTGTACTCATAAAACATCTCTGGCTGATGGCCCCAGAAATAGATGCCCTTTCTCAAACCACAGAACATACACATCCCAGAGGAGATCAGAACAGCTACAGGAGGAAGGCTTGTGCAACAAACCCAGCTTTTGACATATGCATCACAGGCTGTTGTGCCCTGTGGTGTCTTTAGAGTCTCCTTCTTGCTTGTTCTTAAACTTGAGCGACAGATGCTCAGACTCGTGTTTTAGCCACAATGCTCCATATTCAAGTAATGTTTATGGTCAGAGAGGCCTTTGACAGAGGGTGACAACTGCAACTTTCAGCCATGCTTCCAGAGCTCACTGAGTTTTGCTGGCTCCCAAGGCAGCTCACAGCGCCACAGGCACCCTTCTTTAGAAATGACCTAAAAAGCCACTTATATCCTCTACCACAAGCCAGTGCTTCATACATTGGGAAGGATACTTGAGAGATTGGGAATAATATTGCAGAGGGCTTTAATGATGTGGGTACCACAACTCACATCATGAACCTTGGGCTACAGGACACTGAAAATGCACCTTTCTTATTGCAGTACTTCAGAGTCCAAGCACTTCAGTAAGAAGCACCCATTTTCAGGGACAGAGTCTGGAAGGCAGCTGTTTAGCGCTGTCTTCTGTGCTGTTCCTCTGGCTTCCGACTCATAAACTACAAATCTAAGTCTGCATCATTAAACATTGCCACCTCCACTTCCTTTCCAAAGCAGCAGCTGTAAAACAAGGTAATTTAATTTAATTACATTTTTTTAATTAAGCAGCTATGTGACTATGTGCTCGATTACAATTGTGAGAGCTCTAACTCCACATCTCAACATTAGAGGGAGTCCTGCTCCCATTTAACTCTATTTGCAGAGACAAATAGAGGGAAGTTGGGAAGCATGGCTTTAGGGAGCATCTCAGCAGTCAGTCAGCAGCACTAGAGAAATGAACAAGGAAAAAAACTGAAAACATATCTCATGCTCTGCCGTGGATCTGCAGCACAGAGGAGTGAAAAAATCTAGTCCTTCTCCTTACATCCAGCATTCCTGCTCTAAGAAACCCTGCTCTGGGCTGCAGGACTGGAAAGAAGATTCATGCAGATATTCAGGTTCAGTAACTTTGGAGACCAAACGGATACATCAGCCTTTCACATACTTAATTCTTATATTGATGGGCTTGGAGGAATTTGTCAGACACGGGTAGACGGATAGGAGTTACCCGTTTCTCCAGTTCTTGGATATTATAGTAATGACTGACGAATACAGACATCCATAAATAAACGGGCAGATGACTCCAGTGACGTCATGTTCTTAAGTACTTCAGTGACAGAGACAATGAAAGGAGACAGGCAGACAGAAGACAATCCAGTCACATGCTATCTGCACATTAAGAAGTGAGTCACATTACCTTTTTTTTTTGTGTAGATCTTCAGAGGTGTACCTGGCCAGTTGCTAAAGGTGTGGGAAGATTCAGCCAAGACAAGTTTTTGCTAGTGCTTTGTTTGTGCAAACACCATCAGGACACAAATCATGCTGCATATTCAAGAACATGGACCAGATCTTGATTTCATGGCTTGGATCGAAAAGCTCAGCCTCAGAGATCCTAGGGAACGTTCCCTTCAGCCCTATTTACCACTCTGACCCCGTAAACTGTTCCTCTTTATTTTAGCATTATGTACTTTAGAACTGAACTAAAGTTTTGCAGTGCTCTATGCCGAGTAAGAGAAAGTAATAGGAGCCAGTTAAGAACTTGTTCCCAAAATATTATTCTGGACTCCACCATTGTACAAGTGGCTCTGCAATCCATAGCTGGGCAAGAACAGGCTTTCTTAAAAGCATTATTAAAACCAACAACAACACTATAGTAAGCTCAAGCTCATTTACAGGAGGGCTCTGAATTCCTCTGACAGAGTCCCCAAGTTCCCAAGGTCCCAGCAACCAAGCAGCTCATCTGTTTGATCACCAACTAATATGCAAACAGAAAACAGTGCAAAGTTAAGCTGAGGAATGATAAAGAGAGCAGCTAGTTTCATATTCTGTTTGAGACATTGGGACATGAGGAGAAGTGAAAACGGATTTAGGAAGAGATGTTCTGTGTGTGGCATGGGAGCCTGTGCTTTCCTGTTCTCTGAGAACAGGCTGCATATGGAAATATGAGCATTAACGAGGGATGATTTAGGGGATTTGAAGTGGGAAATTGAGTTTCCCTTCACTCTCCCCTGTTAAGCACAGTCATGATCATTGATGCCTAAAAGCTGTCATCACCTGGAGGCTTTTCAGAGACAAGCGGTGGCCCTGTTTAAAAATAAGTGTTTCAAGTCAGGCACCCAAATCTATGCTTGCATGCCTAACAAAGAGAAAAGTCAGTCTCATGTCATAGAAGCTTTGCAGCTCACCAGCACAAGGAGAAGCCCGCAAAAGCCACAGGCTGACAGAGCTATGCAAATGTCCTGCAGACAGCTGAGTGCTGCCAACTTGCAGGACTCCAGCACAGAATCCCAGCCCCATTTTCAAACATGAGGACTCTTGGAGTCAGTGCAGGAGTTGAAAGATCTTCTCGGGTAAGAGACTTTCCAGGACTTAAAGGTCTTTGTTTTTCTGAAAAACTAGGTCTTGTCTTGCAGCTTAGACAAAAAAAAATCAAAAAAAAAAAATCACTTGGGTGTTGAGTTAACCACAAATATCAGAAATCTCAGTAAAATGCAGAAAGGAGCTAAATCTCAGCAAAAATTTTCCATCTAGAAATGCTATTCAAAGAGAAGCAAACATCATTTTTAAAGAGCATAATAACAAGTACATAGCCTCACTAATGTCAAGATTTCAGACAATCTGCAGATGCTGTTACTCTAAATTACCGTCCAGAATACAAGGCTGTTTTGGGATGTCTCTAGGCTCATTTTTATGCTGCCTCATGGATTTAAACCTCCTCCTGATTTGGGCTGCCTCTAGTGCACAACAAGCAACTTTTGTGGGCTTGTTCTTTGCTGATAGAGTTTTGGTACTTTAACAGAGAAAAGTCTTTATCCCTTTGTCAATTATTAAAGAAACTATTTTAATTCAGGTGACATTTAGAAGTTTTCTAGAATCTAGAAGAAAAGAGTGAATGGGGTAAATGCTACCTGACTCTATGACAATGGCAGTTAAATAATATCACACATGCCTGCTGCACTTCTAAATTTGTTTTTCTACATCTTCTGTATTGTCTTTTATATCAATCACCCTCCTTGGAATAAAAAGTTTCTCCTCTTCAGCTGGCATCCAACAGGGTATTCAATATAGTTTTTGAAGCCAGACTTTAGTTTCCAGATTTCCCAAAGTGAAAAATTCCTTCCCTGTACTTTTAGCTGTAACACGTCTGGGACACAAATCATCTGGCGTGGTCATCAAGGCTTAATTTCTGGGAGAAACATTCAAAGAGTGATGCTGCTGATCTGCTTCTTCAGACAGCTCTAGACCCAGCCCAGGAAGAAACCACGTCCTCTGAAGATCACCATAATGACCACTCAAGGAACCCTGACTGGTGCCCACCACAGGTACCAATGAGCTTTCTGGTGGATAATATATGAACCTTCTCTCCCATAAATTAGTACTCCAAGGAAAAAATAAAGAATACATGTATATCTGACTTCACAGAATTCTTTCTGGCTGGGCCCTAGGTGACTCTGAAATGGGTGGGAACTGATTCTCCATTGCCTCATAGCTCAGGCCAGGCTAAGTGCAACTCTGAAATGGAGAACAACACCCTGTATTTTGCCCTCGTTCAGCACTCAAGTTGGTGCATTTGGGGCAGCAGAGGCATATGGGATTTAGTGGGGAATTTGATGACTTCCAAGGTCTGACAGTAGGATTTTCTTGAAAATGGGAACACTTCCAAGTTCACTCTTTTAACTCAAGCTTTAGCTGCCCTAGATAGAGGGCAAGGTATGGTGCAGACTTACTCTTTTGTGCGTGTTCTCACAATGCTGACGACACATCACTTAGACTGATGGGGGTATGCACTTTGTGCTATTTTTAGGCTCCTGAAAACCTAACAAGGGGGTAAACAACACTGCCCGAGCTGGATAAGAACAAGGTAGCATTGAACAGAACAGGTCATATGAGGAAATTGTGTGGGATGCTCATTTTTATCATCTGTTTCCTTAATTTAAAATACACAAGAGCATCTCCTGTGCATCAATGCAGCTGTCAGTCACAAAGGTGGCCACTTGACTATAGGACTGATGTACAGTAATAACAACTCCCTTTTTGGCACTTCATCGAGAAGAGTCAAGGGGGAATTCGAGTACCTACTTAAAGCACTAAAAAAGGCTAAGTGCCACTGGAGATGCGCACAAACATTTCACCCCACTGTGAAGAAGAAAAGTGGTGGGTATGGAGAAACCAGGTATTAATGAAACCGTATTGAATATTCTTTTACCCAGGAATATATACTTGACTCAACATTCAGTATGAATAAGTTTTCCCAAATATTTTCAACTTTAAGCCAGAGAATTTATGAAAATAAAGGTGAAAGTCAGATTACAATCTAGCTGTAGTTATGTCAAGCTTAATGGTCACCTAAAAAAAGAATGACAAGAAAATACTTAGTTCCAGATTTTCTGAACTTTAAGCTGTACATTGTGCCTGCAAGAAAGCCAGCCGTTTTCATTTAATTCATCAGAGGAAGAACTATTCTGGAACAGAGGGGGAAGAGCTGGCTAGCTCCTGATGACTACCCAGGGTGGCCAGGCGAGGCCGTGCGAGCTGCATGGATGCCAGATGTAGCACATGGCAGCATCTGGCTACCACTGCCGGTGGGGACCGGGCACCTGCGCCAAGGGGGACCCCCTCTGCCCACTGCTCCATCAGCTGTGGGGTGACTCCTTCCAACACCATATGATGGTCATCTATGCTGATGCAGTGCTCTCTATATATTTTATATATATATATATATATACACACACACACACTTAACTCCATATTTTGCTGTGCTCTTCCAATCGATCTATGCAGCATCCAATGTTTGTTTTTATCTTTGCCTGCAATTAAACCTACAGGAAACCTGTGGTAAACATAACCTTCCCATAGGGAATATTACTCCACAAGCCACTGACAAACCACTAGATAAAACACCTAAATGACACCAGCATCAATTTTTCACAAAGAGCGACTGAGATTAACATCTCATAGTAATAATGTTAATTACACTTGGTGGATAAAATGAGAAGAAAAAACACCCAGAGAATTCAGTGAGGGATGCTAAGATCTGTAATGCTTAAATAGCTAAATGCAATTAAAACACTCACTCTTTAGTCATCAGTGCTTCTGCAGCTCTACCCTAGGACATAAACATTGGAGCCAGTGCACTGTGACAACAGAACAGATTTCTGCTTTTCTCTACAGCTGATGTTCCTTTATCTGTGGGATGTTTGACATTTTACAGCTTTTTAAATAAATTTGGCAAAAGTGAACAATCAGATGAGTGTAATCATTAGTAGCCATTTTCCTAAAGCAATCATTTATCCCATCAGAACATACATCAGATCTTTAGAGAATTTTAACATCAAAAGACTTCTAGAGATTTCTCCTCTAAAACATACCTGAATATACAAAAGTGTTCGACTGAATGCTGCTGAGCAAGTCTGGACTGGGTTCAGCATGGATGTCTTTCCTTCAGGAGCTGTGAGCAGTGGTTCTCAGGGTGTCTCTCAGAACAGATCTTCTTAATCTCAACCATATCAGCACAATAAAGCCTAAGCAGAAAAAGAGCTCAAAAGACTGAACCCCTCTGAACCTGTGGCTACCTCATCTGCAGTTTGTCGAAATCCAGGAAAACTCAGAAAGGCTCAACTGTTCTATTGGTTGGAGTCACCTCCAACATGTTTCACAGGGACAGCTGTGACAACTTGCTCTGATCTATTCACTAAACAAATTAGAACCAGTGTCCCACCCTCTATCCCTGGCCTTTTTTTTTTTTCCCAATAAATAAATAAATATATACATACATACATACTTCTAAACTTAGCAAAACAACTGTGTAAATTTGCCCAGAGCTTAAAGACACTGCCTACACAGATAATCAACTCTCCTAACCTCTTGGCCTCTGTGTATCATGAGATGTTTTACTGGAATCCTTTGAATTACATTTAATTAGTTAGGGCCAATTTAGCTCTGGTTACTTGGATAAATACGCCCTGCTGACCACTCATTTTGGAACACCTACAGATTTTACAAAGTGTTACCCATGTGGTCCAAGAGACAGGTTAGAGCAGAGGACTGCAACACTCATGCTGCATCATTTCCAGTGTCACCTGCTCTTTTCATCAAACAACAGATAGCACAGAAGGGAAGCAGTGGAAGTTCTGCAAAACAAATACTTCTATATCTGTAAACATCTTCTAGGGTCTCAGCTAGAAAGAAGTCATTTGTTTTCACTTTCAGTAAGACCGGGAGAAGGTGGAATTATCACCAATAATAATACAGTATTTATAATACAGAAACATCTAAAAGATGCAAACCGGTTCAGAATCTGAACCTGTAAAGGGATGGAGACACAGATGCTGCCCTGAACAGATAATTAGCATTGGAAACTGACAAACAATTGTCTTCACCATAAATAACTCCACTTAAATTGTGGATGGAGACCCAAATAGCTTTCGACAAAGACATGAATCTTGTTACACTGTTCTGGCTTTGCATGCTAGAGTCTTTCAATTAATGAATCCACTCCACTGGAAGAAATGCACATCTGATCTCAGCTAAAGGAGGAAGATCTTTGTATTTTCCGTGCAGCTTTCCTTGGTTTACATCTTTCCTCTTTTAAACATGTCTTTGGAGCACACACAGTAGAAGAGGTGTGATATGTCAGTTCACAAATGATTTCAGAACATAGACAGACTAAAAGAATTTGAGGGGGGGGGGGAAAGCATACACCCACCCCAAATTTGTAAATTTCATTTACAGATTTTCTTTTTTACATTTCTAAGTTAATATTTTATCAAAATTGGAAAGAACTCATGAAATGTTTCCATTTTATCAAGCCTCCATCCTAGGCCCCAAAAGGTGATACAGTAAAGACAAATAACTTTGCTGACTTTAAGTAAAGTATTTCCTCAGTAAGGGATGGGGCTGAGACAAAATTGACGGTCCAGCTACCTGCGTGTAAGAAAAGCTTTTAGACGAAATGGCACAGAATGGCCAGACTGCCATTTCCACACAATGGTTGCAATGAGAAACAAAGAAAAACCCACCTCATACATCATGAGTGAATTACAGACCTTATTTTTATCATTGCCAACAAGACCTATGTAGCTTTGCAGTTTAAGTTGTTACAAAAGCTGTTGATCCATACGGGCTATAAACAACTGTCTCCTTTCAGAAATAAGGAAGAACTGTCATTTTTGTTAAACAGGGAAAAAAAAAAATCAATAAAACATGAGAAGAGACACTGAGAAAACTTGTGTTCCAGCTACTATAGCAACATCTTTTTAATCAATAGGGAGAATGTGATGAATATACAAAGCAATGGACAACACAGCTGCAATTACTACCTCATGTGAGACCATGCTTCATTTGCGTTGTGACATCCAATCAGTCAGAATTAAATTTTGTGTGCTACCCTATGTCCCCAGATCTCTCCTTCAGCTAATCTGTCACATCCTTTACAGAAGAGTTACAAATAAGATTTATCAAGATGACAAATAGAGCTTTCATTCCTACTGTGTGCTGGGCTCGCCGCGCTCAGGGTACTATCAGAGGCTCAGCTGCTAAGCAACGCAAAGAAACAGAAAGGGAAAGTACCCCCAACTTGTCCAAAATGCCCACCCTTTGGTACACCAAGTGGCAGCAGGAGAAAGGGAATCAATTGCACCACAAATGGAGTATTTCTACTCTAGACTGTCACGGATCAGGGGAGAAAGGTTAGATTTATTTGCCACATCTCTGATTAAAAACAGCTTTTGGTTTGCTGGGTCCTACAGCAAGTTCCTGTTTTCAAAAACATTCTTTTTTTTTTTTTTGAAGCTGACTCATAAATAACTGATGCTTGGGGCAACATAATGTCTCCTCTTGTCCTCACCAAGGCAGTGCTCTGACACTTCATACTTTGCCAATGTATTACCTTGACACTTGCATCTTCTCAATCAGTAGAAAACACAGACAACATACATAACATGGAGCTCAACAGTCAGATTTCAGAGTAATCCACTTCAGAATGATTTTTAAATTACTATTACATTTATTTCACATTGCCTCATCTCCAACCATTGTCACATTCCACTCGTACTGATATTCTACTTTGTACTATTATATTTTCACTCACCCAAGCACTGAATTTAATTGCTAGCCCTCCTGTATATATCTTTATAACAAAATCAAACAATGTTCTGCTCCTCAGCCAAAAACACTCTTAGCACCAAGGAACTCTCAGGGGTGAGGTTTGGACTGCCGTTGTTTGTATCTGCAAGACTAAACCTGCTCACAGCCATGGGTTCCAGTGTAACGGATTTAGGTGTATAGCCAAAATATCTTAGCTCCATCACAGTGTCCATGACAATCAAGCAAAACACTTACAGCTGAGTTTACAAAGAAGTTATCACAAGGAAACAAGTTTTCATAAGCTGATAAATCCAGGTTGCCTCACTGCACTTGGTGTTTGTTCCTGGAAAATAAGGAACAATGGAGTTAATTTCCATCATTTCCACTGAATTTAAATAAAGCGGATATCAGATTAGTAGTTGAAATTTCTTCTCCTTCAACTTCATTTGTACAAGAATCTATGATATCCATCTACTATTATTTTCCTAGTTCAGCTTTTCTTAATCTTGTTTTATATAGCAGACTTGAGTACTTATAACAGGTTATAGAAATAACACCCATAGAGCAAAATAGATGGTTCTGTCTACAAGTATTGTTGTGGATGGGATAATTTAGCAGAACAACAGCTTAGAGGCACTTTTAAGAACCTGAATATTACTTAAAGAGCTACAGGAGCTCTCTCTGTGGTTTTAGTGACAGTTCTTAGCTGGCTCCTAACAGCTGAAGTACAGATTCATTCCTCCTGTTTCAAATGTGGAGCAGCAAAACCCATCTGAGCTCTTCCCAAGCTCTGATATGCACTGCACCTGAGTGCCTCCCAGTCTTTGATACACTTATCTTCGCAAGATTCCTTTTAACCAATTTTGCCTGTGTTACTAAATTTGGAAGGTATCTACTATCCTGTATCTGAGTACAGCTCTCCAGACAGCCAAGTTGCCTGACTCAGATTGCTATCACTAAGCACTAGCAAGGCTGCATTACCCACAGTGAAAGGAGTGCTACTCAGAAATGTGCTATGATGAAGGGGTTTTGGAAGTTATGCAGACGGAAGAAAGGCTAGTAAACAGGAGATAGATACAAAGTTCAGTGCATAGGCCAAAGTCCCTTGAGGACAGCAATATAATACCATAGCCACAACAAAAAAACAATCAGAATTTTAATTTTTGAGCACAGACTCATTTGCCAGGAATGGGACAATGTATATAATATCTAAGAACTGAGTATCAGGAAATTTTCTGCAAGTTTTATCACTGTTAAGAAGAATGGGAAAATACAGGAATTACCGTACTGGGTAAAAACTGACGTCCACCTACCCGATACTAAAATATAGTATAGGCATTCTGGCATTATGATACCTCCTCCTCTTTCCCATACCAACTCTATTTGATACTATGAAAGTAGTTTAAATCCTAAAGCATCTGAAAATGTATCCCTGCCAAAAGCTGTATCTACAGCTACTTTGACCACTGGCATTTCATGGATACTGGGAGCCCAAGTACAGTACCTCCCAGCTATCCTCACACAAAGACTAGTTTCTAGAGGGTCTAGTTCAAATTGACTTTATTCCTTTTACCTCCATATATTTATGAAAAATATGGAATTTTGAGTAAAAGTTTAGAAAACCAATGCCCAGCCCCAACTTAAGTCTTCAACAGCCTTGGCAAATACAGTTCAAGCGTCTGAGGGAAAATAAATTCACAACTCAGTAATTGGCTTTACCCACAGACCTATTTGTCACACCCATTTTTTGGACATGTTCCTCAGTTTGTCTGAAGACCCAGCTCTGTTATTTTAACAGACACTGGATCAAAGTCCTCCTAAGGACATCTGGTTTAAGTTCACTGCACGATCTGCATCAGCAACAAGATGAAGCGTTTCCTTATTGAAATCTCTACATATTAAAAGTGCCAGAAAGCTACCTTTGAGTCATGTTGATAAATCCTTGTTTAATAGCTGTCAAGGGAAAGACAGATTAGCCAGAGGGGAGAACTCTGGGCATCCAGCACTCACAGGCGTATCATGTACAATAAAATGCAGATGTAAGGAACGATCACATCACAGTGCCAGGCAGCATTACGTCTGCCCATAACATATGGATATCAGCCTGGATAGGAAAATTGGCATTATAAACTTTATGCGGTGTATAACATGAACTAGCTGCTGGAGTAAGTACTACAAAGGTGATCATCTCTTGGTCTTGGCATAGGCAGAATGAAACTCTGGAGTCTGTTTTGGCTGCAAAAGTCAACAGCACAAGAAACATGGATTGCTTTACTGTGAGAAACGCAAACACAGCCTGGATGCTGGAGAGAGACATCACTTTGTTTGCCAGCGACACACAGCAGCAGCTATGAGAGGGTTAACTTGCCTCTTTTGTCAAATATCCATTGCATCCAGGCAGTTACATGAAGTAGATTAACTCAAAATACAAATGCTTTGGCCTTTAGACCAAACACATAACAAACGGCCATGTTTTCCTATTCTACCACTGCTGTCTTCTTGAATCGCTAAGATTTGATTACTGGAACTCCAGGATGACTTTCAAGCAAGTATCTATGTGCAGCACTGTTGTGATTTAACTGGACTGGCAGCTCAGCAGCACACAGCCATTCACTCATTCCCCCTGCCCAGTGAGTTGGGTGACAGAATGGGGAAAAAAAGGTAAAGGATTGAGATAAAAACAGAAAAGGAAGGGAAAATGATAATGATTATGATAACAGTAATAAAAGAATATTTAAAACAACTGACATACAATGCAATTGCTCACCACTGACCGATGCCCAGCCAGTCCCAGCTGGCGTTAAACCACCAGCCAACTCCACCCAGATTAATTTTTCAGCATGAAACCATATGGTATGGAAGATCCCTTTGGTCTGTCCAGGTCAGCTGTCCTGGTTCTGTTCTCTCCCAGATTCTTGTGTACCCCTGGCCTCCTTGCTGGCAGGACACTGTGAGAAGCTGAAAAGTCCTTAGTGTAAATTCTGCTCAGTAACAACTAAAACATCATTGGGTTATCAATATTATTCTCATCCTAAATCCAAAACACAGCGTTATACCAGCTATGAGGAAGAAAATTAACTGTCACATCCAAAACCAGGACAAACATCTGGAGCACTTTTCATCCTGTGCAGTATTTTTGTCATGTAATGGTCAGGGCCTTGCATATGACTGAGTCCAGATGTAATATTTATAGATAAAATCTTTACAAACAGCACACAAAATCCCAGTGGGGGCATCCCACAAGTCTCTGATGTATAGCAAGTTTAATCTTCCTGAATAATTGTTTTCCTTCCCATCCCACACTGGTGTATTTTTCTCTATCTTAATTTATTTTAATAAAACATACATTTGTTTGGAAACAGCATATATTATTGAGCTGTTCCTGGTTTAGAAAACAGAATCATTAACATGATACAGCACACAAGTGCATCTCCAGTTCATGTTATTTTCTGCTTTGTCAGTTTGACTCAGTCTGTTTTAAATTGCACAAGCTATTTTTAATGGCCTTTTTGCAATTCAAATTTGCATTCTGTAAGTATAACTGGAAAGATAACAGTTCATTTTCAGTCTTGCACTCAAATCTGTTGAAGGAAGCTTTACTAACTGTTGAATATTCTGTTATTTAAACTGCCTTTTTGATTGTATTAATTTTAAAACATTTTTTTTTTTTTTAAAGTGAGATCTATGACATGAAGTGAGAAAAGGTGAGGGCAGGCAGGCTCCAAGAATCCCAGCAATATGGATGCTACACAAAAGCAAATTTGAACTACAGCTTAGTGAGTGGGGACATTTATCCCAAGATTGTTGTGACAGAGTAACAACAGCATCAAGCCTCTGTGGCTTGGGATCCTAAATTAGAATCTGAAAACCAACCCATGATGTATACTCAGGTGTCTGAAAAAAAAATGAAAAACTCCAGAAAAATCTTCTGGATTTTTCCAACTTTTTTTCTCCCTTGGCCACTGTACTCAACGCAGAAGTGCCTATGTTTTGGGAAGCATTCTGGTTTCACTTGCATCTCCTGGACATACCATAATGTTGCAGGAAAATAGAAAGCACAGAATGCAATCAGCTGCCTCCTTGCATGCAATTCTGTTTCTTTGGCCCAAGCCTCAGACTGAGTCATGAATCACAGAGCATTTTGCCCTAATTTAAAAAGATAACTGTAAAAGAAAGTTGTATATAAAATTGCCTTGGGTAATAATAATTTTCCTGACTCTATAATGCAGTGTTAGAAGAATTACTACTTTCTTGGTGTTGTGAGGCCAAAGAAGAGCTGGCGTCAGGGAACAGCACTGAAAACAGCTCATAAAGCATCTTGCAGTGGTAGGAGCTGCTGCAAAGAGTGCAGCCTATAGGGCACCAGCATGGTCTAACACCGTTTTCACCAACCACAGTGGTCACATTCTGTGGAAGATGGAAATCTGTGGTATGGAGAAACCAATACACAGATTAGTCACCGGCATTTGGGTCTCTGTCAGGCTTTTGTGACATACTCCATAATTTTGATTTGTGAGACAGTACCAATAATTAGAACTACTGAATTTCACAAAGGCCACACAGTTCTGCGTCTCCAGTGGTGTGCCCATTTCAGTCCTGCTGAATTGACAGACTATTTCCTTGAGCTCAAACTCACTGAGTCCACGAGCTGGTTCTCACCTCCTCTGTCCCCTCTGAGTATTGCTTAGCCACACTCAGACATTGTAACATATAAGATCAAACCTATTGTGGTATAGTCTTCTATTAAAATGCCTTCACAGCTGTATACTGAAGAGGTGAAAAGGCAGAACAAGATTTAGTAATTACAGGACTATGTTAAACTCATTCTAAGACTCTGATTTAGAAGATCACGAAGAAAAAATGTATAATTGAAAAGTGCCCTAGTAGAGCAGCAGGGCTCCTACACACTCTGGATTCCCAGGGTACCTGTGGATGGAGAAAGCTTTCATGTCAAGACTCTCATTAGGCATGCACAAGGCTTTAAAAAAGTAAAGTTTGCTTTTGAATTTTATAACCATAAAAATGTAATTATCAGAAAAAGAGGGTATAAGTAAACCTGCTTGGACATTCATGTATTCAAAGTGATGTGTGCTCTGAGATCCACACAAATCAATGAAGGAGCTGTGTTCAGCTTCAGTGCTGTCAAAGACACCCAGGCTTTATGTCACAGCTCACTACCAACTACATTCCATGCGTTTTACACATGGGGCTTAAACCAACATGTTGCTATGCTGGCCCATGCAGCACCACTCCTTCTTTTAGTTTGAAAGGGTCAGAAGAGCACCAAGTCTAGCCCTGATTTTGGGGCACTTAGGGCAATGCTCAGTGAGGAGCAAGTGCAGACAGAGGCCACCTTTCTCCATGGTCAAGGAGCTGTGCCTGCCCGCACAAGAGCCACCACGACACCATGGCACCCCAGCCGTGCCATACTGCCCTCAATGTGTACACACCACCTCACTTCCCACAGCCACTAGTAAGATACTGCACTGCTGAGTGCTAATGACAGTTTTAAATCCTTTGTTGTTTTCCTTCAGCAACAGCGGTTCAATAGCCCATTTCCTGTCATTGGCTTTGCTGCTGAATAGGCAATTTTTCTCAAGTAACTTCTCATTTTTTTCCCCGAGTCAGCTTGCTGCAGCATCTATCTGAGCAGTCATTTACTATGAGTTCTTTACTCCAAAGCTTATTATCTTCCATTTATCTGCATTGAGCTGTGCTGCCCTATTACAACCCAGGTACTCAAATTAATCCTCCTCATGCATCAGATTAAATTGTTTCTCATTATCTACTTGACTCTCAATTCAGTACCATTTGTAAAACCAAAACCTACTTTTCAATATTATTAATCAAGACATTTTTTTATGTGACAAAAAGCTATTGTATCCCAATGTGAATCATCTAAAATGATTCAAGTAATATTTCTCCTGCTTGCCAAACTTGAAATTTTCCCTCTTCTTTTTACTTCCTCCTGAAGTCCCATTCTGTAATTGGTTCCATGCAACATTTAATGCATATTTCTCTAACCTGTGTTGTCTGCTTGTAGCTGAAGGTTTTCAGTGATCAATACTTCACATGATTAAATCGGTTGTGCAGCTGCTCTAGGATCCCTGAAAAAACAGTTTCGTATGGCTTTGTTAAAATGAATTTAGAAGATAATTTTCTTGCTTGATCACAAGCAGCACAGCGTTCTTCTTTCCTTAGAATAATATGATCATTTGTGCCAATTTCTTACACTTTAATTTGTTGCAGATTTGGGGGAGGGGTTTCAAATGTGTGTAATTTTAAAATAAATTGTCAATCACCTTAAAATTTCCCAGCATCTGAATTCCATTTGATAACAAAGACACTAATAACCCTGCAGTAAATATGCATGTTTCCCTGCTTTGATTAACTCTCATTAATTACACCACTCCAATTAGTTACTCATAATTCACCACACCATTACATCTGAAACATATGTGGCCTCTTTTCCCAACCCTCCCCACCTTCTCATCCTGCATAACCCTGATCTAAATGCAATTTGGATGCTTAGGAGATCTCTCTTGGGGATAAAAGAGCAATGCAAATGCTAAGTCTTCTTCACGTGCCAGAGATGCACAGAGAGGAGAATACCAAGACAGCAGGCTTGAAAGAGATAAGAAATGCCTCTTGTGGGCATGCCTACAGAGGTTTTTAGGGCCACAGTATTCTGACAACATCCTCTGTTCACATGATGGTTTGTAATCGTGGAGTATGATTACGACCTTGGAAACAGGGTTGTTCTCAATTCATAAGATGCATAAGACTCAGGCTTGAGGAACTGTTAGGGAAAGCCTGCCTACACCTTATCTCTCCAACTCCAGAACTTATAAGAACATTTTCAGAGCACTGAATTCCCTCTACTGTATTTAACTACTTTTAAAATGGAGGAGGAGGGAAAATAAGAAATAAAAAATGACACATGCTGAAAATTAAATTTAAGAGTGGCTTTGTTCCAGCAGAGAACAGCCCAGTATCGCTCAGTCCCCTCAGTTACTAAACACACTTCAGCCCTGACTGAAGGGCATGCCTGCCTTTTTCTCTAAATACCTTGGCATGGGAGGACTCTCACTAACATACCACCCCTCAAGCACCTCCTAGTGTATCAGTTTGGTCAACAGACATCTGCTGGAAAACAAATAAGTTTTGAAGTCCACTGACAACAACCTCCAAAATTTAGGCTCACGAACTAGCTGGAAATAATTTCCTATGGAGTCCCAGATCCTTTTGAAGTAAGCTTTATTAAAAATATATATATTAAAAAAAATAAAAATCAAAAGCTAGACAAATAGAAGTGTTGTGGAAGCTGGCCTAAAGCCTGTATCTCTTCCCTGTGGATGGGGGAGCCTCAAGTCTCGCTAACACCCCACTTCCTGGCGTGATGCTAGAACAAGCTGCTCCAGGACAGATGCTCTGCAGCTGGTGCAAATGTGGCTGAGGAACTTCCCTTATACAGGATTCAACACAAACTAAATTTCCATTAACATACCATGCTATCCTAAGTATATTCTAATAATAACTTTAATGCCATTCTTTAAATATACCAAAACTTAGTCTATCTAGAAAACAGGTAAGACATAGGATGTTTTATAAATGGAAATGACTGCATCAACCATTTTTCAGATCAATTTCTTTTGAGAGGAAAACAGACCACCAAGAAAACACTTTTTTCATGAGGAAAAAAAAAAAAGTTATAATAATGCTTAATTATAAGTCCAAGGGACACTTATTTTGAAGAAAAGGTTATTAGCAAATTACTATGGAAAAAAAAAAAACAACTTCTTAATTTCTTCCCTCTTGAAGATGAGGTGCCTTTCAAAGAGATATATTTGAGTCAAAGCACTGTGCTTAATACCATAGTCTGGAAGAGATTCTGTGGCCTCCATTATCCAGATGATCTAATCACTTCTACTCTGAGTCATGGCAGCCCACCTGCAATCCAGAAAGATCTAATCCTCTCAGGATCTAATCCTGAAATCCAACTAGAAAACTTACTACTGTGCTTTGTTCATGAGGTTAGCTCCACACTTCCTACTGGAATACTCTCCTATGCAGAATGTTACTTAATTCACACACAGAAAGATCTTTTTTCCTTGTTGAATCTCCAGCTCCCACTGCTTAACAGGAGACATGAACTTACATCAGTTATTAGGAAATTGACACTATTCAGCACTTTTTATACCTAGTCACAACACCTCTGCATTAATTGCCCTAACAAGTAATTTTGCCATGAAGAATAATTTGACATGCTGTGAAGATTCTAGTCTGGTCTCTGCATTGACATTTTCCTTCATTCACTATGAGAAAGGGGAACATACTTCCATTATTCAACACTAATAAACTTAATTATAGTATAGAGGTTACAGAAAAAGGAAAAAAAAAAAGGCTCAAGACTGTCTTTAGCTATTTCAAATATTTGTTAATTATTAAGGAAACATGCAGTCCAATTACAGCAGACGTTTATATGACCTCGGTGGAAAGGGAACTAAAAGGTGAGGTAACATTCTTAAAGGAATAATTTAAGGTCACTGAAAAGCTTCTTCTGACCATCAAAGAAGGTGTCAATGACTTGGTGCAAACAAGAACCAAGACTATTACTTTAACGAAATTGCATACTTAAGTGGAAATACACTGTCCTGGGACAACAGCAATTGCTGTTGCAGGGTAGCTTACCAGTCAATAAATGTTGAATCTTTTTAAGCTGAACCTATGCCAGTGCAAGTCAGCAAGCACAACAGTCTCTTCTCTATGAAGAGGACGTTTGCTAGTGTTTCTACTGGTTAATCTTTTAACTTCCAGTCCTTGAAGCCCTGACTTGCAAGGGGAAAAATATATATGGCTAGTGTAAAATACATGCAATTACATTCTCGTTTTCTCATATACTTCAAATTCCTAGCCATTCTTGCATTCATAGCTTGTACTTACTAAGTTTGCATTGACACTCTTTCTCTATGCCAAACACTGTCAGAGTAAACATGCTCTGTAGAGGTATGAACCTTAGAGATAAGACTAGAGATCTTTACCTGCATTTGTTATATGCAATATAACTTGAATTTAATGTTTGGAAGTGGACATGGAAACATGTAATTTGGCCACCTTTTACATTAGATGATTATTTGCTAGCAGTAAGAGACCAAGACATTTCACTTGTTTTCCTGTTTCCAGTCTCTAACCAAAAGATATAAGAAAAAAAAGTTGTTTTTGTTTTCCAAGGAAAGTACTTCTCAGCCCAAGAAATATACAACTTTGGATAGAGGGGATTAAAAAAGGTGGACATGGGCATCAGTCTTTAATAAAACACATGACTTTTTTCAAAATAAAAGTGGAGTCCTCCCATGCAGAAGGAACACGAAAAACGTTTTGGAAGAAGAATAGGATAATTCTCCAAAACTCAACAACAACAAAAAAGTGTTCAGGAGAAAAAAAAAAAAAAAAAAAAAAAAAAAAAGAAGTATTTTCTTAGCTGAATTCATTTTTCCAAATGGAAGCAATCAATTTATACAATGCAAAGTTCCTGATGAAATGTGACCTATCCAATTAAATTATATGGCACACTCACACAGTCAAATCCCTTTTTTGTTGAACCACTTTTTTTCTTTAATAAGAAACATTTTATGGAAGTACTTTCCTCGTAAGTTTTCACGTAACAGACATCTTGAAAATCTGCAGAAGACATAGTTCTAGAAAAGATCTCAGTTATGTACATGTTCTTCTTTCTCCCCTCTTATTTGGTTTCAATAGACTGCTGAAAAAAAGTGCTATTAGGAGTAGCTAAAGCAAGCAAAGTGATTATCACCTGCTCTTTATAGGACCTTTGTTGCAGCTAGGCTTAATGGAGAGGCAAAGGATTCCTAGAACTTTTGCCAGCTCCACTGACAAAATCAACTGTGAGTACTTAGTCTCTCAAGAAGTTAGAAGAAAGCATTGCATTGGGAATCAGGTCCTCAGCCAATGCTCACTCCACTCCTGCAATTCCCTTTGCTTCTTAGCTTTAAGATCCATTGACTTTAAATGGTGCTATGCCAATCTGAAGAAGTTATATTACATAGGAAATAACAAGTCCTATTATTCTAATGATGGAAAAATTAGACATCAACTATCCCATACTCTACAACATCGTCACGACTAAATTTTTAGAGACTATAAATGAGCCCTTAACTATTGGTGAATTTGCTCAAACTACCAACTGCAAGAGTCAATCTGTCTTGATCCTTCCCTGGAGCCCCATCCTGAATCAAAGTAGTACAAATGAACATTTTAGTTGAAATTTCCTTTCCAACCAACTTACAGCAACAGAAGTCTCTTGAGAAATTTAGTGTATGAATTTAGGTTTACACATTTTTCCTTTTAAACATTGACCTATGTATCACAAAAACCTCCTATAGATATGTACTTAAAAGTGAGTGTTCTTCACGGACGTTAGCTCCAAGAGATTAAAAAGCTGACAGGTGCTCCTCCTGCCTCCCAGCCAGACTTCTTTCCCTAGCACTAAACAAAAAAGAAGGTGGACTTCATACAGCAACAATAGATTGTTCAGACATCAACTCAGAGGGAAATAGAATGACTCATGGAACACAAGATATATAGAGAGATTGCTATGAAAAACAAACAAAAATAGAACACCCAACCACCAAAGAATGAAGGCAGAGAATTTGGCACTTGAATAGGAAAGATCTCCTGTAAGAGTGCAGAACTAAGTACAGAACTCCTGTAACACCAAGTTCAGTCACTGGTACTTTTCAAATGTATGTGATGAAATCTTTGGGGATATATTACAGAACTCAGATGATAAGTTGACCTGAAGCCAACTAACACTCTCTCTGCATCCATCCCGAGTTGACTGAATTCCAATTTTATCCATAAATAAGAGTCTGGCCAAGGACTTACAATGAAAAATGTAGGCCAGCATCCATATCAACATCACTCTGCTGGAAACAAGCTGACTTTAAAAGCTGGCAGTAAAACCCTTAAAAAAAAAATAAAAAAAATTAAACCTGGCGGGAATGTTGGAGATTTTTTTTTTTTAAAGATGTCCTTCTGAGACATTAGTTTTTAAAAGGCACCTTTTCAATTCTTTTGAGGCAGTACAAATTCTCCTATGGAGGGATTATATAACAAAAAAAATTGTTCAAGTATTACCCCATGTTTTTTCTCATTCTCTTGGACAAAAAAATCTACACATGCTGTCATTCACATATGCAAATTAAATAATTTGACCATAAATACACCTGATCAGATGCAAACTATCAGCATTCTAGAGAAGTCAATGTACTTCACTAACTTACTTCAGCTTAGGATATGGAAAACTGCCTGTGTGGTTATAATCCACTGTTTAGATGATCAAATAATTTCCTACAGTGTACACAGAGAAGTGAATTTGGAGTTAGAGAAGAACCTGTTGTGCCTAGTGCATCTGGCTGGTCAATTCATGGGGTCAAATCTCCATAGGGTGATGCCAAACAACCTCAATCTCTGTCCTCTCCAGGCCATTTCCCTTACTTTCAGGTTTTCATTCAGAAGATACTTCAAACTCCTCTCTTATTCAGTAGTCCTCCAGCTCTCTTGGAGCTCAGAGAGGTCTTTTTTAGTTCTGGAGCTCACCTGCAGCCAACAAGATAATCTGAAAGAACTCTGCTCACCTGTCCATACCACCAGCTTCCTAACCACTCTCTAAGCAGACTTTTCTTCCCCTTCATGAAACTCACCTTTTCCCATCTCAAACTCTCCTCCTCACAACTATGACTCCTTACAGTTAAAAGTGCCCTCTCTTCTTCTGCTGATCTTCATACCCATTCTCCTATCGTAACTTGCATTCCCACCCAGTCTCTCTTTCCTCTTGATGATCATTCCCTGCTTATTTGCAACTCGCTTTCAAAATAAAATCATTAGGAATGGAGATTTTAAAAGTTTCAGCAAATGAATTGTATTTCAAAAGTGTCCTTAGCAAAAATGACCTAAAATCTCAGAGTTCTCAGGGTTCCCTATGGCACTAGCGTGCACAAGCTGAACATCCACAGACATTACATCCTAAAGTATATTCTCCTGTATTCCGAATGTGAGAAAAATACTATTTACATTCAAAACAGGCATCCTTAAGAAAACATATATCTTAGTGTGGTGCCAAAGAAGCAGCAGCTTTTCTCAGCAAGAGAATTTGCTATCCTTTAAAACAACATGCTAACTTTTCATGATGAGTTTATCACTTTTAAAGAGAAGGAATCCACATTAGCTCAAGAACCTTATAGTGATCTGCTTACTCTTCCTCAAGGCTAATCAGCATGCCTTGAAGGTAGGTGGCTAAACAACATAGCAGACAAGTGATTTCAAATAACCTCCTTGTCTGTTATTTAGAGGGAAACTGTCAAGGGGCAATGGAATTTTTCAAGCAGAGCACACATCTGAATTTTAGAGAAAATATAACCTCCACTACAGTAACAATTGCATATCATAAAAAATATTCTTCAAAACCAGAAGGAGAGTTTGCTTTGACTTAAAGCTTCTCTGAGCTTTGAAATAATTAGCACCATAAATTTTTATCCAGAACTAGTGTTATAATGACTGTACATTTTACTGCATGTATTAAATGCACTACATGAAATATTTCAGTTAATATGATAATTTCCTATGCATGTTCCTTTGTTATTAGGACAGCAAACTTTCTCACCACTTTTATATTCATCTAATATTCATGTGATTTAAGAAACTGATTACTTGCATTTGGCAGATCAAGTCCCATTTGAATTTTTGCTTACTACTGTTTTAGTACATATTTAATCTAAACATCATAAGAAGGCCAACAACATGAACTCTACTGGGTTAACATTAATAGTTCATCATAAAAAGAGTTTGAGAATGCTAAATATTTTCTACTAACAGTATTTGAAAGACACCAGCTACATTTGATGTCAGCTTTGCCACCTCTCTGGAATGAGAGAGAAATCAATCATACTTACCTGAGAAACAGCAACTAAAGAGCAAAACTTGGTCTTTGACTATCAACTCAGACAAGCTGGATATGCAGAAGAACAGGAGCAGGCACCAATTAAGCAAAGGCACACACTAAAACAAACCGTACATTTTTAACAATTCTTTCAACTTTCTTATTTGGCATCACCTATTGCAGAAATGAAAAAACATTTGACTGTTCAGAGGAAAGGCAGGAAAACAGAGTGTCAGTCACCACAAATGTGATTTATGCTGTTAATGTCTTTATCAAAAGACAGAAAACTTAACACCGTGTTCACTGCAGTACCAGATTCTTGTCCTGAAGAGTGTCTTCATGATTGGCTTATTCTGCAACCCAATCTGTCTTCACAACACTGAAAAGTTGGTAAAGCTTTCCAACCAATGATCTCTGTGAAGGCAGGCAGGAGATATCAGCGAAAACAGCCCTATCTCCAAAGTCACTAGCCAACAGTTTACTGGCCTGTCCATGCCCTGAAAAGTTTCATGATGGCTTATTGATGCAACTTCAGTAGATGCTAAAGTACCAGCTTGCTGTATGGAGTAAGTTCTGCTGATTCAGAAACACAGATATTTTTCACCCTCTGTAGGCACCTCTGTATTTTTCACCTCTCACTGTTTCATCCCCTAACGATGTGAGGCTCTAGGGACAGCTAAGCCTCTACCCTTCTCATAAAGGTTGCACAGAACGCAGCTGAAGAATGAAATGTGCATCTTCTACAAGATGAAAGGAAGGAAACCTTGAGACTGGTGTGTTGTATCCAGCAGGCAAGTCAAGCATAAGGAGAAAAGTTAAGCTGTTATTTAAAAAATATTTATTAAGAAACCAAACCTCAATTGGAGCAATTTAGAGAAAGTAGTGTTGGGCTACTTAATTTTTCTTCTGTATTGGGTTCAAGCCAAACAATCAAGATGCTTAGTTATTTCTGTAACATTATGCCCACTTACCACTCTACATTAACAGTCTTCTGACTTCTCCATGTCAAAAACCATGCAAAACAAATTACAATTTGGCTCAATGATGTTGGCACAAATCTAAAGAGTGTCCACTAGTTTTCATTTTGTTGTGAAAGCTAAATTTGACTAACTTGTTTAGAATAGTGAGAAATAACACAGCTGTACCAATAACCTTTGTAGATAGGACTATTGCATAACATGAAAATGTCAAGCATGAAGGACGGCTGGCACCTAAAGACTTCTGCAGAGTCAATATGTTGTTTATATTCTTTATTTTTTTTCCTTGCTAAATCAACATGCGAGAATTATTTAGTTTACCTGAAAAATGTGACAGATATTTAACTTTGGATAGGGAGTATGCAGGACACCTAAGAAAGGATTTCTCCTTGTTTCCAAAATACACCATCATTTGCTATACAGCAGGAGTTCAAGGAACATTGCATCACTTCAAGAGGACTTAAAGTCATTTGCTGGATACAGCTCTTCAGGTCAGAACATTTGCAAGTTTACATCTTTTGCAATCTAAGTTTTGCTAAACTAACTTAGTCCATAATCTCAGCTTTTCCAAAAAAGAGATCTGTCTGCCTCATTGTTTTCAAACTCAAGGCAGAAACAGACATGCACACTGGGATCAATACCCAGTAATCACCCATCTGCTCTTCCTGAACACCACTGCTTGATTTTACACCTTTTTGTCCTGGAGGGCAAGAGCTGGATTAAAAGAACACGTGCAAATATTTTGCACTGTGCTGCAAAAGTCTCCCACCCCCCCCTTTTTTTAAATAACATATAAGAAAAATCAAAGAGCTTGCGTGCAAGTGGGAAAACTTTGTAGATAGATACCAGTGGGCCAAAAAAAAATTGAAATAGTCTGAGCATTGACTTTTTCCAAATATCCAGATACTCCTGAAGAAGCATTCAATAACTTTACGTAAGTGTTCTAGAAAATCTCTGGTCTTTTACAATCTTTGCATCTCTGTTGCTCTCACTGATGTCTGGAAGAGCTTCTTTAGTGTCTTTAGCTTTGCAGGTCAGGGCACTTTAAAAAAATAAAAAAATAAAAAAGAAAGAAAGAAAGATACAAAAATACTACTGCAAAAGTTAAGTGCTTACGCAATCATAAAAGAACACTAATCCACATTACTAATAGCATGCTCATCACATATTTGAATCAACACATACTGCTCTGCAAAATTCTTCGGCTTTGTTGTAAAAGCATCCACAGCCCTGACAGCACTACCCAGAACAAAGGGAACCATGAGAGGAAAACAGAGTTCAGGAAGCACATGGAGACGAGACCAAGTTTGAAGCAAGCACATTTCCAAGAAAGTAGACTTCCACAAAATTACAAAGATATAAAGGACATGGGTCTCTCAGAAGGACACAAAGCTGGTCAGGCCAGAAGATCTGAGTACATACAATCCTCTGCAGGGGTAAGAAACCCATTTGATGTGATCTACGGTCCCTAGTGGCCTCCAGGAGAAATACATTGATGCAACTGGCATTCACACCAAAGGACCACTCCGTTATTTTTGAGAGCGCCAAAAGTGGACCCCAGCAAGTATCTAAGTGCCAATGTCAAAGAACTACATTGTATTGAACACCAGGAATGCTCCACTATTTATTTTGAATACAAATACCCATCACGCAATAACACAGTTTGGACAAAGACCTGATCTTATCTTCTAGTGAATGTGCTCAAAGGGATAAGCTCTGTTCTTTTGCCCGCATTATGTCAACCTGTGGGTTCCTATTTATACCTCCTCTATATTACTGTATACCCTAGTCTTAACCTCTTTATGAACATCTTTTGAAGGTAACCTCTATCTCCTTCCCAGTGAGCAAGACAAGTCATCAGGCTTTGATGCTAACAGAGAACTTTTCTTCTCCAGACAATCCTAGACGTATGGAGTCTGTTAGGCTTTCTGATAAACCTTGACATTTGTTTTGGCTTCACTTTTGTGCATTCAGACTTATCTGTTACTGAATGTCCAAACTGATAGAACAAAGAGCAGAAACCTCAGTTAGGTATCAGCTGTGCTAACCCTGGAACTGGAAACCACAGACCCGCTGCAACATAACACTGTGAGCAACTTAAGATAGTTTTCACTGAGAAAACTATTACTGTTGCATGTTGGTGCACTGTGCTGTATAGATACAGGACATCAGCTAGGGGATCTCTGTAGTATGCTCCACTGCACTGTGTAGACATGCTTAAATGCTTTTGTAAGTGATTATCCTGGGAAAAGAAGCTTTGCAGTGGAAGACAAAAAGTTTAACAATTTGTTTCTGGAGTTTTACTCACCTAGAACAGCATGAAAAACTAGTATGCTCCCAATCCAAAAGCCAATATTCAAATATTATAGCCATTACCACTGATAAAAGGTTGTTCAATAATTATGATGGACCATGTAGTTGAATAAGGTACAAAGATCTTTTATTATTAATAAAGAACTATAACATCTTACTTAAAATGAGGACAGTTTGAAGCATGGTCTGATGCTTTCTCAGGAGAATCATGGAATGTAAATGTAGCAAGACAAAGGCCTTCCTCCATAAAAGGAGCACTCTTTGAAGCTCTCAAAGAGTCCTTTAAAAGATGAGATGAGAAAAGCACATCTGTGTGACTCATTTGGTCTAAATATCCTACTTTAGATATGCTAAGTGTCAGATACTGTCTCCATAATGAATATTTATTCTGAGATTAGAGCAAAATAGCAAATGTCATAGATGAAAGATTTACCCCTAAGAGCGCACAGATAGGTAAGAATTCTCTTTAGGTTGTCATGACCTGCTCGGCAGTAAGGCCAGCTCCAGTCTGAGAATTAGAATTCACGGTCTTGAAATAAAAGCTCTATGGCTACTCTTAATGCCATTACTTAGTTAACCTTCTCTGACACTACAGAGTGTGAATTTGGCTAACGTCACAATTAGAACTGCACATTTGTGTTGTTTCACCAGGAAAACTCAGAACCAAAAGCACTTAATTTCCAACTTGGTACTTGTGGCCAGGCGAGGTGGCAGACAGAAGTACTGTGAGGACTCCTCAACTTTTGGTGCCTTCCTGATCTGTCTGTTATCTGTAGATTTGGGACCATCCATTTGATTACTCAATGAGGACAGTCACCAAGAAATCAGGTGGAAAGGATGCTGGAAAATCAGCACTAACTGAAATCAACACTGAAATTTGACTGTGTTTTACAGACATCAGGAAACACCTGGGCACTAAAGAATATGTCCAGCAGCCAAAAGAACAGTCCAAAAGCTAGGCATGTCACACTCTCAAAACTTCAAAAGATGAATAGTTAAGTACTTAACACTCGGCCAATTCAGTAGGAGGTATTATTGATACTAACAGAGATGAGATGTCCAAATAACTTTGAGGATCAGACCTTTCAATTCCCTCTTTTTAACTGGAAACACTGAACTTTCCTACTTCACAAGAGTATCATGAGGATAAGCATGTTCAAGCAAGAATGGTTGTAGCAATAAGGACCATATGAACTCCTAAAAGAGTAAGAAAAGAATAAATAAAATTAAACTACAATGGGGCTCTGATCTCATTTGCAGACAAGTAAATATTGAGTAAATCTTGGATTTTGGTGGAATTACTCTGGATTTGCATCCTCTGAGCCTGAACCCGAGGCAGGCCCAGACTATGTTCAGGTAAGCTCATTAAATACATCCCATCCCCTTTGACTCTGCTGGGAGCACTCAAATGTTTAAAGTTAATCATGTGCTTAAAGGCTTTGGAGGATCAGGGCAAGAGGGCTCAGCCACTCACAGAACGGAGCTGTTCTGCTTTATGTACTAAGCATCTGAAGAAAATAAGAGTGCTGTTGTCACCACTTCCTCCCAATGCCCTGAAATAGAAGGTTGTCACTTAATCACTCAAGCCAAAGTTGCTTTTTCTTGGGGGAAAAGCCATTTTAACTGTGGCAGCTTTAGACCTTTGGCTTTTGTGGTCTCTGTCACTCCTTCTAGATCATTCTTCATAACAGATATGATCCCATAGTTGCAGCAACTCCAGAGAGACAGAATTCAGGGCTTATTTTCATTTGATATTGGACAAGGTTCAGGCACTGCACATTGCTTCTTCTTGCCAATGCCAGAACTCAGGAGCAAGGCAGGGTGAAAACCTCACGTTCCCTGAAGGAGGGTTGAGAGGTGCTCAGTCCTCCTACTGGGAGGAAGAAGGTGGCTTTGCTGAGGGAAAGGGTGATGATGAGAGCACTGAGGGCTGCAGGGCCCAACACGAAGCAATAGCAGACTGTGTCCTCCCTTACTCCATCCCAGGGCTGAACTGCTCCAGGCAAGATTACTTATCTGCAGAAGGAAAGGGTTGAATACTCCTACTGGCAAGAGCCTGGGAAAATGGGAAAGCAAGTATTCACTTTTCACCTCAGAAAGCCTTTACACCTTCTGAAAGCTGAAGACATGACGAAAATCAGCTTGGAAGATTAAAAATGTGATCAATTAAAATCAAGTCAGCATAACCCTCATAATGTGATCCTATTTAGAAACTTAACATTACAGGAGCCATTATTTATTGAACTAGCGAGCCCCTTTCAGGCAGCTGTTGGTCCAGCTTAAATACGAGGTTGAACACACCCACAGCACAGATCCTGAACCTCCTCAGTGGTGTCTCATGGCCAAGCTTTCTGGCTCTGAACATCTCAGACATGATCAGCACAGAGGGCCGTACCTACGTTTCATATTGCTCATCTCTATTATTCTCCACTGGAATACAAAGCCTTTTTCAGATCTGAACAATATACGAAGTTAAAAGCATCTTACAGTTCTCCATGATTTCAAATACAGCTTCTCCTCCCCTTTCTTTAATTTTCTAAAACGCAGAAATACACATGTATTAACATAAGCGAATCAGGGAGCTGGGCTAATAGGACTGATTTGGTCTAGAAGAAAAGTGTATAATTAGCGTGCCAAGTAACAGTACTATCAGTGTTGACACAATGCTTGGAGCCCCAAAGGGACATTCAATATGACAACATAAAGGCTCTGAATTTCTGCTGGTGACAAAACAGCGTGTGCACATGGAGCAGGCAGAAAAGCCAGCCTCCCACATAATGTGCTCAAGTGTCCTACCTTCTCCTCGCCCCCGGGATCAGCTCTGCCAGTCATCCCATTGCTAGGGATGAAGATAACAAGCCATTGTCAAGGGCAACCGTGAAGCTGCTTGTTTCACATTAGCATCCTTAACATTTTCTATCTAATCAGATTTCCTGTTGGTTGAGGAAAGCTGCCTTTACTCATTACCAGCTGCTATCCCAGATTTCCCTGTCCCCTTCCCCACTACAGGTTTTGCCATGCTTGCCTGCTTTTTTGTGTAAAAAGGTTATGCATGCCTGGAGGGAGACTAAATGTTACCAAAAAAAAAAAAAAAAAAAAAAAAAAAAAAAGTAGAAAGAAAAAAACAACATGAAAACAGAACTGTGGGCAAAAGGCCAAGGCTCTTGATTATGTGACTGTGACTAACCAATGGGTGTTTTTAAAAAAACATTTCTCTCATTATTTTCTCTCCTCTGGATGCAATAATACAACTCAAATTAGTTTTCCAGGAGCAGACTTCTTTTTATGTAACCATGTTTTATACAGATAGCAGCAGCTTATGTTTAAACTATTTAAGAGAACAAATAGCTGCAAAATGTACTTCAGATGGCCCTTCTCCTGCTAGCAGTGTATTCCTGGCTTAAGGGAAGCTACAAAAACACCCTGTGTTTTGCTACAGCTTCGATGTAACTGTAAACAATGCTCAATGCCCACAGGACCTCGCATCCAGGTAAGGATGTCAGCTCCTCTTGTTTTATTGCATTTGAGAGATCCACAGCATTTGTAAACCATAGAATGACTTTAAGAAAACAGAGCTGAAATGATGCAGAATGAAGCATAAGTTCATCTTTTAACTTAGTCCAGAGTTTTTCATAGCATTTGGAAATGCAGCTTGCTATGTGAAGAGCAATCCAGATGTCACCCAACTGGCATGGGGCCCAAATGGAAATTTCCATGTTTTGGAAAAATAATATAAATATATATATATATATTTAATTTCCCATCGTTCTTCTATTTTAACTAATAGATGTAAAAGGAGACTGTTTGCCATAGTTACTGGACCAAGAACAGTTATATGTCCTGCAGGTTGATATCGAATATACCAGGCCCCAATTTTTTTGCTGCGTATTTGAGTATTGTTCTGGGTGTATTTGAAGCACAGGGGTGTTGTGAAAAATTATGAGACTGTCTAGAGGCAAGTTGGGCATCAGGAAGAGAAGAAACTGAGACAAGTTAATTTAGGAAATAAGGATCTATTTTGTTTTTAGAAATGAGTCTGAGATACGAGAAATAAATCTGTTGGGTAACCTATTTCAAATACTAGAATGAGGTGCTGTTTAAGTGTTTCAGCACATAGTATTCTCCAAACACTCCCACAAAAAGCCAGGAAAATCTTTTACCTGACATCATCATACATGCTTAGCAGATCCAAATCCTGAAGTGATATATGAGATGGCCCAAGTACTCACCCTGTGTGAAAGTGTGGTTAAAAAGTGTAGAGAAAAAATCTGTCATCTAAATAAAACATTTAGATGAGTTGCAGTGCTAGAAACATGCAGGATTTACTTTGTGTTCCTATGTCATTACTCAGCAGGTAAAGAAGAAAAACGTACATTTTTATATTCACTGCAGAGTCTTTCAAGTCTGCAATGTTTCACATAATCTAAGTAAAATGCCGTCATGGAATTTTCATAATGGCTACCTTCCCATACCTTTAAAAATGTGAAAATTATATTATGGTAACAGGTTTAAACTTTTCCTTTTTTCTTTTTATCATTCATCCACATGGCACAACTGAGCTGATGACTGTTGGGTTCTCACTAGAAGGTATTCAGATAGGGTTTCTTCCAGCTGTTCCATTGACTTCAACAGACTGTTTTTGTGTTTACACTGATACCTCAGTTTAAATCATTTCATACTCATACTTTTTCAGCTTCATGCCAACGAACCACTAAGGATGACACACGTCAGCCTTTCAGGGGGGTCTAACACCATTGCCAAACCATTTGCAGATTTCAAAGAAAAAGACCCTACGTAATCTGAGCTGCAGGAGAGACTAAAAGGACTCTTAAACAAGTATTTTGCTTATGTTAAAAGTGTCTTTCACAGAAACATCTGTAGAAATCATGCAACATAAAAATTCCATTCAAATAATATCTGTATGAATTCCCATAAAGTCAGCTAATTGTGGGGCAAGTGGCCGTGGCTTCTTCTGCCTTGTCTAGTGATGCAAAATTCCTGGAGAGAAGGAGGGATAAAGGAGGGAAGGGGAAGAAACATTCATCCTCGTATACTGCAGTAAAAGATGGAAAGTATTCCTCTTGAAACGAAACATTTTCAGTAAGAATGATTAACAATACCATATGCCATGGAGGAAGGAGTAACAGCTGCTGGGGATAGAGAGTATGGAGATTTATGGAGAATCTAAGAACAACTGTTGGCTTTCAGGCAACAATTCAGCAGAACTGATGCTCTCTAGGTCTTCACTTTGAGCCTGTACCTTGCAAGCTTCTCCCAACAGATCCTGAAATTCTCAGTGTTGAACCAAACCATGCCCCCAGGAGACTCACAGTCTGGAGATAAAATGCCTTGCACAAATCCTGCGTTTTCCTCTTGAACACGCCATTAGTATGTAACTTGTTTCATCCACTGAAAATGATAGTAGCTAAGAGCTAGTCACTAGGAGAAATCCAGCTGTCAGTAAGTAGTAAGTCCCACTGAAAGAACCACCAGCTTCTGCTGGAGTTCCACATGAGCACAAAGGAGATGTGAAATACAGTATATGGGTCAATGAGGTCAACTTTAGAGCCCAAATCTGTTTGATACAGAATATCCTTGACTTCACAGTTCATGCAGAACCTTCAATTTACAAAATACCATTTGCCAGTGTTGCTGAGCACCTCTTGCAGCTCAGTTGTCATCGTCTTCCTAGAGATCTTTACATGAGCAGTTCTGGGCTCATAATTTACTCATAAACAGAAATCCTGACAGATGATAGCAAATTCATTATATTTGTTAATCCAGAAGAGTGCTATGGGATTCAGCTTTAATTTTTTGAATTCAGAATTACAAAATCAAAACCCAAGTCAGCCCCAGAACTGAGAAGAATTAGATGTCACATTTTCAAAACCCAATTTTAAAATTCAGCTGCAACATCACTGTAACAAACAAAAAAAACCTCTCCCCACACCCTACATCAGTGTTTGTGTCAGACTGAATATTTCTGGTGAGATGAGAAATGCCATTTTAGTGTTTCTTTTTTTTTTTTTTTTTTTAATAAAAACACAGATCTCCCCAAAATATTTCATCTTAAAATACATCTACCAGCAGTAGCATTGCTTGTCTTGGCAGATACTGAAGCTTTTGCAAAAAGTAGAAGCCTTACCATGTGGAATATGGAGGCAGTAATGAAAAACACATAAGTAACAATAAAGAAAATATTTCTTTAAATATAATAAAAAATAGCTAAATACACTGGACTAACAAGTTAAAGATATTGATACCTCATTAATAATTTCATATTAGTTAACAAAGCATTAGAAAAAAACATACCTTTGCTTTATCTGAAAAAGAAAACATTCTGCTTATTTTTTCTGCTCTGCATGCATTTTATTTTCCAAAATGCAACCAGGCGTGCATTACATACAAACTTCATCCTGCTTTACTGAAGTACAGCTGTCATAAGCATTCTCTAGAGCTATGCAGAAGCCTTATGGAGTGAAAGGTGTTGGGAACAAGCCGAATCTGAGCCTAAGTGCCATTATTTTCAGCAAAGTGCAGCTTCAGAAACGTTACTGCAAAGAACCGACTTGGAATTGATGCTGTTTAAGTAGCAAGCAACTTTTGGCAGCCAAAAAAAGGGCAGTGTGTAATGATGAGAGCTGAAACAAACAAACTTTATTTAAGAAAAAGCAGCGTCATTTTACTTCTCATCTAGAATGATACTGTACATAGCTTGTATATAGTGTCCCGTGATAGCTGAATCAGACACTAACAGGCAAGCAAAGGGGGACATGGAGTGCATCACGCTTCCTGCATCAGTTGCACTGCACTGACACAGGCTGGAAAACACACAGCACATTCTAGGGACATACATGGAAAAATAAAAATAATAGAAACAAACAGAACATGGATCCATAGTGCCACAAACCTTCCGGCTCTGTGTTCTCTTTGAGGTGCACTTGCTTCAGTGGACAGCAGAAGATTTCGTGACACTTAGCACGAAAAGGGGACTCTTTTTTCTTTAATTCCGCAGATTGGATCGAATCTTGCCGTAACATAATGTACTCCTGAGTGCCAGGGGGAGCGTCATCCATAACTGTGGTCACCACATAACAAAATGAACTCAAGTTAGAGCTTGAGGAAAGCAATCTAGAGAATTAAATCAACTACATAATGTCAGGGTTGGGGGAAGAAAGGAGGGGAAAAAAAGGTTTATAGGAAAGAAAATACAATTTAAAGTGTTAAAGTATCTTAGTCATGATGATAGAGGGGTGAGGGGAAAATATTTACTTTCATAAACAATTCTTCTCATAAACATCAACAATTTACATTGTTTCATGCAGCTTTTATAAATAGTGGAATAACTCTTACAAAAAAAAAAAGAAAAGAAAAGAAAAGAAAAGAAAAAAAGCATGCTGTTACTGCCTAACCATAGGCAATCTCTATGTTAACATCAGGGATTAATCATTCTGCATATGCAGGTAATGCAACATCAGTATATCTATTCCCCAACATAAAAAGAACATGCCTTTATCAGAATATGTAATTATACAGAGTTTCTCAGAGCAAGGATAATAATCCAGTGACATTTGACTTGATCATTATTTTCAATGGGTAGAAAAGTAGATGTACAAAGAGAAAGCACATTAGTCTTTATGATGGTTTTCTTGTAAAACAGCAAGTCATCTTTTAAAGTTGATCTTTTAAGTCAATACTGCCATTAATAATATACATGTACATGACATGCAGTCTGAAATGTTTTCTGAATGGGGTTAGAGTATTAAATGGTAAAAAGATAAAATGAATAGCATACAGAAAGCTCCAGCTACCTCAAAGTATTACACTACCAGAAAGAATTAAAACACTTTTCCACTATCTAAAAATTGAAGCCTTAATAATGGAGACAGCAAGATCCCCCAGCTTACAGCTTTAAGGAACAGATCATCTCTCAAGAACAAAAATTAAATGCTTTTTTGAAGGACAGTCTATAACCACTACTAGTTATGCACAATGTGATGCATAGCTATAGAACTACATCCAAAACTAAGCTGAGACTGTACAACCATATAGCAAATAAATAAAATAAATAAATCCGAAGATTAAGAAAAATCCCAAAGATCGAGAAAGTAACCATTGACAAGCTAGCCTATAATTGCAGATGTAGCAGCACTATATAAATTTATCTGGTTCTAGAAGCGCTGGCTGCTAATTCAAGCAATTTAACTGTTTCCTAAATATCTGCAAATGAATAATCACTTTTAAGAATTATCAGATCAATTTAAACATGGGTCCCTTCAAACAACTATGATCCCCTTACATTTTCATTCTCTAGATTTTTCTTTTATTCTCCCATTAAAAAGACATTAGTAAAAATCATGTATAGGAGATAAGTGATTCAGCTTGATAGTCTTTCCACAGTGGGCAGTCACCTTGATTGAAGACCTCATTAATCTGTATGAGACACTTGTCACCTTAGTTGTTGTTGCTTCATTAGACTACACACAGCGCCAGTAACACAGACTAATAATCTGGATGAAGTATCATTAAAAGGGATGTATAAGCTAAAAGAAAAGCACGAGCTGTTAAACAAAAATAATAAAAAAAAAAGAGTAGTAGGTCACTGGAGCACAAGGTCTGGGTCACCGGATAATTGCTCCCTTAACAATACTAGTATTACTTGGGCTTGTTTGAAGGTTACATATGCATTCATGAAACGTACTGACAGCCTGGAAACTGAAGGGAACTTGCTGGGAATGATCACTAAGAGTTAACACCCAAGACGAGCCAAAGATCAACAAGCCTTGATGGGTCACTCCTCTAAGAAGTCACCACGCAGACATTGCTATGGCTGGAGTTTGCACAAAGCCACCAGTGAGCTGTGTGCAGTGACACTGACGTCAACAGCGCAGGAAGCCTACGGCGTGTCCCTCTGACATTTGCAGGGATAATGTGTGTTGAGAAACATGAACAGCCAGCAGGAGTGAAATGCACAGCTACCTTCTGCCAACAAGCTGGCGTGTCCCACTGTCACAAGCAGCCTCAGGCAAGAGGCACGTCCCTGGGCTGACCCTGTGAGAGGCAGAGTCCTTCCAGAAGTCCCACTCAGCTGTGGGAGCTGGGGGAATTAATCACAAGGCTCAATGCTGTGTGGTGCTGGATCACCACTTTTGTAAAACAGTTAAAAAAATAATTTTAAAAAACATGCATAAAGCAGGTTAGCAGCTGCTTGATAGGGTCATTGAGGAGAATGAAGTACTGGTCCTTTACCAGTTTAACTGGTCCTTTACCAGTCATGCACATACTCTGACCACCTGCAGACAGATTTATTTGTGAAAAAGACATAAAGAGAGACACACCGTCAATAAATGGAGAATGTGTTGAAATCAGCAAACACACCTCAGGTTACTTGAATACAGAGTAGCAGAGCCTTGGTTTTGAGGAACATCATAGCACTGACATCTGGAGCAAATACTAGGAACCACAGCTCTAATAAAGCCTTAATGCCGGGATGATGTATGGGTAACATAATTGATGTCACTGTTTTGACAGGAACAGCTAAAACCTTTTCTTAACATGATGAATGGCCTCAAGTCAGACTGAGAATTTATGACAAAACTAGGAAAAAACCCTAACCCCAAAGCCTCATTTCCCTGCTATGATGACAGCCAGGCACCCTCATGGAGCCACTGAAATGACAGCACCAGGACCTCAGCTACGGGTGCAAACAACCAGCCCACAGGGAAATTTCAGCCACACAGAAGAATATAATGCAAAAACCTCCAAAAACCTGATGTCCATTTTTGAGGACTAAAAATAATCAGTGTATAACCATAAAAGAGTCATTATTCAAGATCTGTGAATAAACCCTTTAGAAATGAGAGAAATATCACCAAAGAGTCTGGTATGATTTTGCTAATGGGATAAAAAACATATACATGAAGCAATCACACATACACCACAGTAGACAACAGGCAATACTTTTTAGGGAAGTAACAAAAATCCAAAGTGGTATTTACATACTGTGCAATGTGGAGCAGATGACATTGTGATTTCTCTATGGTACCCTTCATTACAGAGTCTGTGCTAATTGCAGGACCTAGGATATGCTTACACTCACAGTCAGTAAGTGACTGTTAAGTACACACTTACTGACCACAAGCCAGTGTGAAAAATAAATAAATAAATAAAATAAATAAAACCCACTTCCTTCTTCCTGCAAGCCTTACTGAGGGAAAGGAAAGCCATCCTTAAGATGGCCACCGGCACCAGGATGTTTTTCAAGATAAATTCAGACATGTTTATATTATACAAACACACCAGCTAAACACTGCTGTTTTATGTCTTTCTTTCATGTCCAACTTCATTTTAGTCATGTCTAGAATTGCCAGAAACCATAACATCAAGTCTGTCCATAGGTCTTGGCTCTGTTTCCCACTGAATATTCTCTGATATAATTCAGAATGTAATAAAGCTGTACAGAAACATTTTTCCCTAGTCTTTACATGGAAAGGTGTCAGCTCTGCTAACTAAATGTTGTAGCAACCATAGGGTGAATCTGTTTTAATAACCAGGCACTTCCCTGCTCCTGTTAGGCTGTTCTTGCTGTACACAATTTAACATACAAATTTTGTACTTCCAGGGATCTGTTTTGACTTCCCTCCTTGAATGACCTGTGACATGGTTTTCCTCCTTCAGGTTCCCTTATTTATTTATTTTTTAGTCTGATTAGTTTTACATGCTATGAGCCTCAAGATACTTACACTTGCAATAGACAACTTTTTTTCCTGGCATTTCAGAGGGACTGAAATCACACTTCTACATCAGACCTTCAACCCATGAACAGTATTAGAGTGCCTCTTAAATCACACTTCCACAAATAGAAGAAAAATCCCTTCTTTGGCATGCACGCACACACACACACACACACACACACACAGAAAAAGCATTCCCCCAACACAACTCTTTTGGAAGAACAATACGAAGAGCAGCACACACCTCATGGCTGCTGTCTGTCAGGTTGTGTTGTAGAACATGATAGCGATGCTCACTGAGCACCTCCTTCATCCTTTGCCTCCCTTACCCACAGAAAACAAAGAAAGGTCAGGAGTGAATTGACCTAGGACTCTGAGGATGTTTACAGCTATGTAAGAAATGGTTTGCTTTTATTTTTTTCCCCCTTTTAGAAAAAAACAGTAAGATGTCAGGTTGCTTTCTTTTCCTTGCAAGGACAAACCTTAAAAAAAAAAAAAAAAAGAAAAAAAAAAAGCTTGATTAAAGTCAGTGTTTGCAAAACAAGGAATAGGCAGAAAAGTGGGGTATTTTTCTGTAATAACATTTTCTGCATTGAAGTAGTTGATGAAAAGCTCTCGGGTATATATGCGAGAACAATTCCCTCAGCTTCTTTTCTTTGCCACTTTGTTTTCTCCCTACTTTGTCCAAGCTGAAGTGATTTTTATTAACCACCTTAACAATATAATGAACTTAGAGCACAAAAGGTAATTAAAAAATAAAATTCTATTCTGGGGTTGTGATACACTCAAATCCACATAATGGTAATGTAGTCTATCCATTTAATTCCCCCGCTCAGCTTTGCCAAAATCCCAATGAAATACTCTCACCAAACAGCCCTGGGACTTTAGTGTTACAAGTCAAACTTATTTTTCCATCTTGTGTTTAGACGCTTACAACTTCTAAGTTTGGTCAACACTGATATACAATTTTTCATGATGAAGATAGGTGCAACAAGAAATACAAGCTGCCACATTTGCTAACGTTAAATCACAACAAGCTGTTTCTTGAGTCCTACTCCTTTCATCCTACTCCTTTCTACCCAATACATGACCAAAATCTGACACCAAACTGGAAACACACCAATTCCAAAGGTCAATAAATAAATAAATAAAATTAACTTGTGGAAATTGTAACTTTTACCTTGAATTTCCTCAGACGATATTTGAAAGTTAGAGCTCCACTTGAACAGAACTCTCATTACATCTGGAGGCTGCTGCTGGACAGAGGCTGTGACGCTGACAGGTTGCCAACAGCACGATTTATTCACTCCTCTTGCTGGGAAGCAGCACCTAGTCTTTTGTTCTCAAACCAATACCATAAATTTCTTTTCTGGCAACTATTTCTCTGTGCTTATTTTTGAATTGATATTAAAAGGGCAGTTCTATGGCATGCATAAAAGTGCATAAATTTTGAGATGGGTAGTAGCTGTCTGGAAGAGCTCAGATACTTACGTTATTGGGAAAGCAAATTTCTTGTCTAATTGAGGACTTTTACTACCTGAACTAATGACTTTTCATACTACTGATCTAAATTAGATTGTACTGGTTATTAGGAGTTGAGGCTTTTGAGATTCAACAGTAGACAGTCTAAGAGCTCTCTTTGGTGGAAGAGGGAGGATAAACTACTATTTACAGCATAAGCATCACAGGAATATCCAGAGTTTACTAGTGGAGTCCAAGTAATAATCCTTATGGCAAATACAACCACCAGCCCCTGCTGCGATTGCTGCATAAGGCAGAGATTCCTAAATATTCACTAAATTAGCTGGTTCAGATACATGAAGGAGCAGTCTAGGTCACAGCAGTTACCCATCTAGTGGGCAGGTTCACAATCCAATATCAACCGTAATTTTTGTTCACTTTCCCTGCACCAGCAGCCAACAATGCTGGCTCACATCTCATCCAAACAGCCCAAAACTGCTGCAATCACAGCAGAAGCTGCGGTACAAGCACCCCCAAAGATTTCTGCCAAATCCTAATCCTATTTGGAGGCTGCACTGTTGGACTGAAGCAAAGCAGCGAGCAGAAATTCTTTCTGTATAAGGTGTCAGGAGAGGATGGAAAGACACAGTCCTCCTGCTAGCCATGAGCAAGCATGAGCAAAGCAGAAGGTAGAATTTGGCTTATCAACTGTGACACCCAAAAAACAGGAAAAAAAACCACTTAAATCAACTTCAGTGCATCCACAGGTGGATTTCTCCTGTCCAAGACAGAGTTCCTCCCTGCTATAGATGGATTATCAGTATTTATTGCACAGTCATTCCCTACACAATCAATAAAGTCCTTATTAGAGAACCAGGAACAGACAAAGTGAGCCAGAACAATGTAGTTAAAACCTGCTTTAAGCAAAACATTTCATTTTGAATTAATTCTTAAGGTTTGCACAACCCTGCCTTCACCAACATATGAGAATATTTCACCAATGGTTTTAGGAAGCATTTTTATTCTAATTTGAAACTGCTTTCCATTGTGAAATATCTTAATTTTGAAAAATAAAAAAAATGTCTTACAATCAAAATTGAATGCCTTTTTCAACATGTTTCTTTCAGTTTGAGTAGGAATTTCTAAACTTTTTGATCTGCTGAAAAATTCTGATGTGTTCTCTTTGGGTCAACCGCATAGAATAATTTTTTCAGATCTTCCAAAAATATTTGCACAAAATGCTCCCGCTTGACCTAAAAGAGTAATTGGATTTACTGTTAGCAGTAATATGCTGTTATCCTCTAAAAAGACTAGACGAGATAAGACTGTATTTAGATCTTTGTGCATAATAAAGACAATGACATCCAACATCAAAAAATTCTTGATAAATTCTAAGAATGTGCCTGCTCTTTCCCCTGTGGAAAAGGCACTAACATTTCCGCACACAGCCTAATTTCCTAGCTGTTCTGGGCATTCATCTACTAACAAACAGCTTTTGATTAACTTAATCCGGCCACTCTTCAGTGTTGCAGCTGCCTACAACTGTTATCCTACTCCAGTCTGGGAGAACTGCAGTTTCCTCTCCAGATGCTGCTCGGTGATGCTTTCAGCCTCCAGCATCTGAGCTGTGCTAAAGATGCATGCTCCTGCTCCTCAAGGGCTAAGCAATGTCCACAACTTACTCTGCACTGGGCAGACCGCTGCCTTCCCCTCCCCAGCCACCAGGATCTGTAGTTTTGCTATGCAAGACATGTGCCCACTCGTACTCAGCTCTGCAGCTCAGTTTACCACTTTGCCACGCTTGCCACTGAATGAACAAATATTGCTTCCTTGCCTACTCAGAGTGGCTTTCTGCTTTCCCCATCTGCTAAAATAAACGCAAGCTGGCTGCTTTTCAAACAGGTGGGCTGCTCCATGCACCAGTGCAGACAAGATAGTAATTTACAGTGCGCTATTCATTTCTTCTGGAACGCGTATCAAGAGCCACAGGCACATGGGCCGGCATATGGCAGAGCTGTAAGCACACCGCACTTCATGGAGAACTGGGGACACTTTATGGAGAAGCAGGGGTGGGCTCAGGGGAGGACACTGAAACGGCAGTTGCTGTTTGGGCAGCTTCAGAAGCTGAACAACACATCCTGATTGCATAGTCACCAAAAGACGTGGCATCTTCATATCAAGTTCTGGCTGCCATCAAAAGCACCAGAGAAAAAACAAGGAATGCCTCTGTGTCTACGAGAAAATCCTCACATTGTGGTGAAAACCAAACAACCAGAGAAGGAGGTGGTAAGGGAACTGCTAGAAAGGTCCAGTGATGAGTGGGAAGCTGACAGTTTATGAGAGTGCTTTGGAGAGCTGTAGTTCACTGTTTATGAAATACTAGAATGTTTTTGTGCAACGCAACTTTAATAAGAATTTAATTATTAATCTAGCCCTATTTGGAGCTAGGAGAATAGCTTCAAATGACAAAGGAAGACAACAGAAATGGAAACGCCTGTAGCTTTTTCTTGCTATTTATAGAAGATCTATTGACAACACCAGGGCTACAAAGGAGACAAATTTCCCTTGAGGTGAAGAGAGAAGAAAAAAAGGAAAAAAATAAAAAAGAAACAACATAAAAACTACCACCAATATAAATCAGAATCATACTGGAAGAGCAGAACAAGGAAAAGGAGCCTGCAAAAGGCAACAATATCCTCAAATAGAAGACTGAATCCCTCCTGGAAATCTGAAAGAAGGATCAGCTGTACCTCCTGGGAAACAGAAGATGAACAGCAGCAGTACAGTCCTCAATGACTGTTTCAGAGGCTCTCGACTACTGCAGCTCTTGGGCATTTTGCTTGGAAGAAGGGGACAAGAACAGAAGCACCATTCATGAAGGGACAGGTGACACCTCCCAATTATTTGCCTCATTTACTGTGGATAAACAAAAGGAAGGAGGCAAGAAATGAAGTGTTTTAAAATTCAAACCCATTACAGAAAGAACTGTTCTGAGAAATGGCCCCAGAGGAAATCTTTCAAAGCAAAGTGCAGAAAACTAATCAGCAGGAGCAAAAACCCTTGGCATGCCAGGGAGAGGAGCACAGTGCACTGCCGCCTCCCCGGGAGGTGCTGGGCACCTGCACACTGCTCTGCTTCAGCACTGCTGCCCAAAGGCCAGGCGGCTGCTTCTGGCCTGAGCCACACACACAGCTGCTGCATGAATGGCATAAAAATCATTGCAGAGAAAGAAAACCATCTATTCTACCTGAAATTAAGCAACAGTCTGCACTTTAAGAATTGAATATTTTTTTTTCCCCCAATACTTTAAATGCCAAGAATATATAAGTTGGGTTTGTATACAGACAAACACACGTTGTTTTTAAATCAGTCAAATGAAAGACAACAGCTTTTTCATGATGTTTTTTTCTCATGCTAAAATTTTAGTTATGTTACCTCCATCCACAAGTGATTTCTGCAAACCAAGAAGTTTTGCAGCTAATTATTTAACCTCTAAAATACTACTCAACTGTAGTCTCACTGGAGTCGTGCACACAACCAGAGAAACCTCTGCCTGCACTACCGTTTCTATTTACCTGGGTAGTACCTCTGCTGGAGCACTTTCCCCAGCCAGCAGCTCTCTAAAACCCAAGATGTGACTGAAAAATGCACCTCAAGTATTTTGACAATTAACCAACTTCTTTTCCTGTCTGGCCCAGGAAGTGTTAAATCATTATATCCACTTAAATGGAGTATCGATTGAGAGTCATGTGCAACAATACTCACAATACTGATTTTTTTTCCTCCTCCCCTCTTCCTGAAATAAAAGAAACAAATTTCTGAAACTTCACTTGGCAAAGGTTTAACACTTGTGCTTGAGAGAATTCCCCCCACCTTCCTCCCTTACCTAAAAATCCCTTTGGGCTTTACTCAAATCCATGTACAATTACACTATCTCTGTTATACAGCATGGTTACAATGAACTTGCTGCACATACACAGAGGGGTTTTGCTTTTCACTGTAAATCGATTTAGCCAGCACCAAGCCAAATCAGCAAAAGATTAAACTACCTGTTTTCCTGCTACTGTCCACCTTAACGATCATGCTTGCAGGGTCCAGCTGCATATTCAGTGTATTGAGTCCATTTTCAACCACCCAACTTCCTTTTTTACAATATTCTGGTGCTTCCACATAGTGGACACCACAGCCACCAAGTACTAGCAGCCTAATTGCACCAGAATTGCTATGATTTCCATAAAGATTGACTAATATGATACATTACTTTATGTATAAATTAGTGTCTTTCAACTCATTGTACAAGACCGTATGAAAGAGAAAGCTAAAGAAGTGATCAGCTCTGGGTCACTGACACCAGGAATGATTTTGCTACCCTGATGTGAACAGTAAATGTGCAGTGACTTGGTTAATGACACCACCCTGGCAGAGCAGGATACACATGATGAAGACTTTCACTGTCCATTTATTCCAGCTTGAACAGACAGGAGCTCACAGCAAAAACCTGAGCTACCTTCAACACAACAAGTATGATGCTACCAGCTCCTCCCTCTCCAAATGAACTGCGGGGACAGTTTTTGGCATCATCTGCAAGCAGGCAATGAATAAGCAAGACCTTCCATCTCCCCAAAATAGGGAAGCCAATCTGCCCTGCTTATGCACACACTGGCAGTGGTACCAAGGCAGGCTGTCTAAGCATGCCATTACAAGGTTGTCTTTTCTCCCCCTACTGTTTTAAGCTGCCTTCGCTCAGAGAGGGGCCCTGGTTCCACACAGCCACTCAATTCACTGAGCAGGTGTCAGCAGTGAGGGAAGATAAACTGAGAAAGCTGCTGCTGGCATAGCTCGGAGTATATTTGAGATTACATCTGTGTACCCCCAGGTGTATCGAGATGGCTGCGCACACAACCTGGCACACAAAAGGGGCAGCATTCTAGTGCAAAACTTGATCTGAAAGGAATTTCAATATCATGTGTTTGCAAGCTAGCAAAAAAAAAGAATAAGCAAACAAACCACCACCACCACCAAGAGGTACTTGCTTAAGCCAAACTGTAAATAACTCACATGAACAATCCTGGCTTAGCAAATTGCTGTTCTGCTAAAAAAAAGTCTGTCCAAGGCCAACATACCTTGCAGTTGTTCAATAACTGAGTGACATGTCACCAACAAAAATGGCATGATGAAGAGGTAGTAGAAAAGAAATGCATCTTTTAAAGACCAGCACACATTTCCACACAACTTAGCACAAAATTCAAATGTTGCCACAGGTGATCAGCTCAGGCAGCTGCCACCTCACAAACATGCACAGCTACCATCCTCTGCCAGACATAGGAGATGGTTTTGCAACAGAATATTCTACTCAGTGCATAAATGAGCTCCCATAAACATTCAAGCAGCAATAAACTATTCAGAATGAACTTTTTCAGAAAACAAATGGCAAAATGATCAAGGTAAGGCTGTTCTGGTAAAGCAGAAATAACGGTGGTGTTTATTGCCTCTGTGTGCGTATATTTACACCACATTGCATAATATGCTTGCATTGTTGTTCATCAGTGTAAATGACAAAGTAACTCAAGACAGCAAGCACAGCAGAGCTCTAAGAAAAAAAAAGTCACATTTCACATTCCAGTGTGTGAAGTAACTATGGCAGTCCTCTGGCTTGTAGCACCATATTGAAGTTAGTAGAGACAATTTCAGAAAAAAAGATATTATTTCAGTACTGAGCTATAAATTAGCTTCTAGTGTTCTAGGATGTAGCAAGTGTTTTTTTTTTTTTTATTTTTTTTTTATTTTAGTGGAAGAGAAAGCTGCTCTTTCAAACTGAGTAAAAACATTGTGTACCACAGACTGGAGTTGGGGAGCTGCCTCTAGGGATACCACGATCACTTTTTGTACTGCTTTGAAACCATCCCTATTAGAGACAAATCGCTGTTCACATTATTACCATATTTATGCCTACTGGGCCTTTACATAGCTCAAAATAAATTAAAACATTTATTCTGACGTTGGTTCACACACTTTAAAATGTGGAAAGGATTTTATGTTGCTGTAAGTGCCCAAGACTCGTGGATGTGACTAGTATCATCCCCAGTTACATAGCAAAAATTCAAGAAAAGCTTCAGAGCAATTTACAATAGCTGAAGATTTGTCCCATACAATTGTCAAAACAAGTGCTTGAGTATGTAGGTCCTGCAAACACTCATTACTGAGCATTGTGCTGCTTTGGACAGTTCAATTTTGCAAAGAGCGTGCTCAGCAGTATTTGCACGGTTCCTAATCACCGGTGGTAGGAGTCTTTCTATTGCTCCTTGCCCTGTATGCTACATAAGCACTTACAGTATTTTTAATATTAGCCCCCACGACTCCACTGCATCTCAAGTGACTGCCGGAGAACAGAAAGTTCTCAAAGAATTCATTTAAGAAATGAGGTTTTTGCAGGTAGGGAAAAAAAAATTCTCCTTTCCTTTTAAGTCTACTAATCTGTAAGTTCCGTATTACCAATGTACTCTGCTCCTGAAATGAAACCCTAAAGAGATTCTGTAAAACTTTATTAGCATTTTAGTCTGCTCTAACTATTCATTTCACACCAGTTACACAATTGACACTGCTACACACACCAGCTGTGCGCCAATGCTAAGAACAGGCTGAAGGCTGCATGTAGTAGAGATGCTATCACCAGCCAAGCCACTGTCTGTAACAGGTCCTAACTCTCACTGCCTTGGTGTTTTGGGATCAAATCCACATGAAGTCCTCTCTGGGAGGAAGGAGACGGTGACTTTGAGCTGCTTCTCCTTGTCCTGAGCTGTCATACAGGCAAGGAATCGAGCCTGTCCTGGGTGCCTGTGGATCTTCAGGCTGCTAAACACAATGATCAGAGATGACTCACTGTCACTCTCACATTCATTAAATGGTTCTGTCAATTTTCTGACTCAAATTATTGCTGTAATTGTTGTGTCTCACAGCTGAGGAGCTGACACCAGAGCTGACTCAACTGCCAGAGAGCTCCCACAGCCGTGTTGGGTCGGGCTGCTCGTGATGCTGGGGCTCAGACCTTGCCTTCACCCATCAGAAGTCATTCTCTCCCACCAGGTAAGACAATGAAAGAGCGCTTCCCTTGGTCAAATCTGACAGATCCATGCTGAAGTTTCTCTCCAGGAATGTTTTGCATATCATATATTAATAGAGTCTGACTAACGGCTTTAGCTTCACATCATGTCTAGACAAAGTGTCCCGCTGTGGGCAGTTGCCTGGAAGGGCACTTGAAATAGCTGTGGGTGAGCAAAACAGAAGCCGTGTGGAGAGCTGACATGTTGTATGCTCACTGCATCTCATTTATTTATTCTCAGAAAAGTGAAAATAATGGGCATCTGGATGAAATTTTAGGCAGAAAGAGGCTACAATCTCAATATTCATTCCTTTCAGTATACGCCCTAAAGCAAAGTAAACAGCCAGAACACAAGACATGAAGCAATTAAGAGCTCCACAGAAGCTTTTGGGGGATCAAAATGTAATCGGACACAACTTGCATAAGCACATCACTTAACCAAGTGCTCTCTGGTGCTGAAGCACTCTCCTGAACCTCATCACCCAGGCATGCCCAGTACTGCCCAGCCATATCCTGACGGAATAACTTTTACCCACGCCTTAAACAAAACTTCTCAGCACCCTATCTATGCACAACATGGTAGCACCACAATTGCAAAATCTCAGGAAAACAAAGCTGGAAACAGAGAACAGCTGGTGAAACATTTATAGCCCACTTGAGACACTCCACCACTTTGCCACCACAGGACTTTGTCTGCCCTCTTTACATTTCTTGTCAGGTGAACACGCATCTATATAGAAAATTGAATCACTGTTTTCATTGTTTTAAATGATCTATTTAAATTGAAAGTAACCAACTCCCTTTCAGAATCTTTTTTTTTCCCCCATCTTTTAATGTGGTGTGGCACGATTACAGCTTTAAATATTTATGTGACATTATCTTGCATCTGGCAAAGGTTTTATGATACTGCCAAGTAAGTCCCATGCAGGATTAAGTTATCCACTGGTCCTTGCACAGTTGCAATGGATCCCATTTATTACTTTACAACCATAATTCTCTCTGAACCAGGCCTGGCAAGTCTAAGACATTTTTCAATGAGAGATGAGATGTGCAGAAACCAGACTAATATCTAAATTTCTGTGGAAGTTAAATCTTTCTTTCCTCCATTATGACTTCTCAGTTTGTGTTATTCAAAACCATATAAACCCTGGCTTTTATTCTGTTATTGCTGTCAATTTGTATGCATCTTCTCAATTCACTCTCTTTCTTATTGTTAATTAACTATTTCATATTGTAAATTCCCATTTTTAAGATAAGGTACTGTTGTCACAATAGTCCTGTAAGTGAATCATTATAACTATAATTCATTCATAAATAACACATTACAAGACTTGAAATAAATATTTTTTTAGTTACTGCAACCCAATTGGCCTGTGTGTAATAGAAATTGTGCACCCATGAAATTAAACTGAATAAAAAATTAATTTTCAAAGGCTTAGTTCTTTGAAAAACTTCTTGCTTCTAATTCTTTTTGGTCAATGTTATTTTCTTTTTGATCCTAAAATAGAAATTACAATACTAAAATAAATAAAAATGTCAGCCTCTGGGTAGAGAACTGAAGTAATGAACAGCAACCGAATTCCACTGAAGGCCAGGCAATCACAGGAAAGAGAGCAACGGGAAGGAGGGAGGAGGAAGCAAACACACAAATGCCTGCTAATGAACCTATGGCAGGATAACAGCGATCTCAGACAAGTCTTCAGGAAAACTTTCGTGAGTCAACTCCATGAATTTCTTCATGGAAGTTCACAAAGAATTTCCCAGGGACCTGGCTGATGTTTCAGAGATCCAGGCCTGTAAGCCAATCCTGGAACTCCGTGACTCTCCTTAGCCACCAGTAGGCCTGGCTGTACCCCCAGTCCTAGAGCCCAGCCCAGATCTGCATCCTTTGCACTGGCCCCATAAACCTAGCGTGAGCAGATCCAGTACCTGGGCAGAGGCAATACAACCCTTGACCAAGTTTTTTCCTCCACTAAAGCAAGGTCACATAGGAGGAAAGAGACCACAGACAAGGTTTTCTCCCTCTTCTGCTCACAGCAGGGGCAGAAAAGTCAACAAGGATCTGTGACCATAATCTCATGAGCTGAGAGATGGGGTTGAGAGGCTGGTAGGATGACACACAATTTATCATCTCTGCTGGCAGCAGCACACCCACGCTGGAAGTTAGTATCCTAGAGGGCCTCAAAAGCAACAGCACACACCTTCAGGATAAGAATTAAAATAAACGGGGTCCTGACCATCAATGATCTCCATGCATTTTTAGAACAAGGAGAGCAAAATGTCAAGTGTGGTTCATCACTAATTTCATCTCCACATTCCTCCCCTCCGGAAGAGACAGCAAATACAATTATGCTTTGATGTGATGTTACCAAGCTTTTTGCAATTAATTCATTTGTGCTCTCAAAGAGCCTTCTGATAATGGAGAGCTCTGCACAGACCCCTGGTACATATCTTAACAGAGTGAACTGGCGTTTATAAAGGCTAGAGAAAGTGCTCATCGCTGTACTCTTCTGCCTTTTCACAGGTTGCCATACCCATGGTTAACACTTAATTGCTCACCTCCTTCTGGTAATCACTCCCTGCTGATGACACATCCCTGATGAGTAACAGGAACAAATAAATGAAGTATAACTTCATTGTAAGCTTTGGATGGGTTTTCACAGCACCATGAGAGGCAGGAGGGCTTTAATTTGGTTTCAAAGCCCGTACGTAAGTTAAGGAAGTCTATCTTTCGCAGCGTTCTCACCTAACTTATTACAACCACTCAAATGACCAAACATCTCTGGTGCAGACCAGTTGGGAACGTGGCACCCTGGGGTCCCATTCTGACCAGCATGGTAGATCTGTGCAGCAGTGCTGACCACTTTCCAGGGATTCAATGCAGATAGTTCCAGCACAAAGACAAGAGAAGAAACTGAAACAACCAAAGAGGGGGTGAGGTGGTAGTTGCCCAAGAACAATTTTGGTCTTGTAACTTTCTATAAAATTTCAAAAGGACACTTCTTCCCTGTGTTGAGATTGTTGGAGAAGTCCACTTTTTTATTTTTTTGTTTTTTGGCTGACCCAGCTTTGCAATCAAGTGGAATGCTCTGAAAAATGTCTCCCTGATTTCTCCTGAATGGCCTTTAAAACACTGGCAATTCAGTCTGCTTACTCAGCACTACACTCAGAAAGCTATTAAAACCTGAGCCCTAATAACTAATCTCTCACAGGCACTCATGCCTACCCCACAGGGCAGTGACACGACACGTAAGAGTTGTTCCAGCACTGCAGCATGCTCTGTGCTTAAATTTTCTTCATACCTAAACTAGCAAGATTTTAATTTTATTTTTTTGGCTCATTCTTTATCCCAGGGCTAATAATGGCTGGTCAGATAAGGCTACTGTGGGCTATCCAAGGCTACATCACTGAAATACACACCTCCAGCTCACAGCATTTTGCTGTTGCTGCTGCTGGCATATGGAGAGTTTAGATGAAAACACGAAAATACTGGGCAAAAACTATCCCAGAAAAAGCTGAATATTTATGACTTGTACACAGAAACCTGACTGGCAAGTGAATGCTTTGAATAAGATAAAAGGAGTGACAGAAAGATAACTTTTATTTGTGCAGAGTACATTTAATGAATGCATCAACATTTGCAGATGATTAGGACTAACCTAAGTGCTTTGTTGTTCCTGCTGTAAATCTGAAAGGTTCAGATTTTATTTATTCCTTCTCCCCCCTCCCCCCCCTTCCATAGTTGCAACTAAATATAATTTTTGGCTTTTGCAAAGGCCTATTTCCATTTATAGAATCCAGATGACAGGCTGGGGACGATATTTTCCTAGCTGAGGCATCTGCCTCCTTGACAGAGGGAGAGATAATCACATTGGGTGAAACAGGCTCGGCGTCTGTGACAAGCTTAAGATGTCAGAAACGAGAGCATCGCATCTTGTCCCTCTGGATATTTTTTTCTGGAGAAATTTAGCCACATCTCATGTGAAACACAGCCAGCTTGCAGCACTGCTCTGCCGCCAGCAACAGGGAAGGGAGGGGAGGAGGGAGGCAGGGAACCGCTTCACTTCTGAGGTTACCACAGTTTCTATTTAATTGTTTGCTTATTTATTTATTTATGTTAACAACAAGAACTACTGGTCAAGCTGCCAGAGTGCTTCTTCTGAAACAATTAATTGCTCTGAGATTACTTTTGCTGAACAATTCTCCCTCCCTGCTGGATCTCTACCACATACAGTGAAAGCATAGAACATCCCTGTCACCTTCTGCATCCCTATCTGGGAGCAGCAAGATGGCATGGGTGGCTGAAGCCACCTTGCCCCAAGACAGGAGAGGCAGGAGGCCCAGGACACAAGGCATTTGCAAGGGACTGAGATTGGAGAAGCATCTCCATGTAGATTTAATTCTCAGATCTGAACAAATGCTACCACAGCAGGTTCCACTGCCTACCAGATCAGCACTAATCAATGGCATTTCCACCTTCCACACTGATTCAGTTCTGATTTTTAAATTATAGATCTAATGTTCTGGAGTTGTGGAACAAATTATGCTGCATTTTTTAGTGAAATCAAGGTGATACTTTCTCTTTTGAGATGGGCCGTATGATGCTGCAAAATGCCACCGAACAAGCCTTTCTGAAAACAGATTCATTCTCACTCTCACAACTAACTTCTTGCCAGATGAGGATGTAAATACAAATCATGGAAGACTTGACAGATGTGCCACCTTCAGTGAAATACATGAGCACAAGGGGACTTGTCTCATTCGACAGTCACATTAGCCAACAAGTGATTGCTTACTGCAGATGACCTGGTGTAAGTACTTTAATGAGTGTTCACCATTGTATTTTTGAAATACTGTTTTGTCATGACTTGTACTATACCATGAAGAAACTTTCCTACTCTGACCTAACAGGGGTGTAAAAAATACTCTTCATAAAATTTTGAGTTAACAAGACTAAGAAAATGCATTTGTTTTCTTTCCAATTTTATTTCCTAAGAAACTCAGAAATTGACCCATGCCCAGAAGGAATGAAAAAATGTTATAGAAACTCTGCTGATGTCCCCGCAGAAGCCCAGGAGGACTGAGGCTGACAGCAGAGGAGAACAAAAGCAGCAGCAGCAGGTTTCAGAGAAGAGCAAGGCAATGCTGAAAACTAGTTTCCTTTTACCAGAGCTATCTAAATGATGCAAAACTCTAGACTCTTCACTAGTTCTTCCCTAGTATAACATTTTATTTTCCTGAAGTCAGCTTTCTCTCTCCCTCCCTCCTACTTTACACTGAGACCAGCAGTTTATCCTGTAATACGGATTCTGTAACGTAAGACTCTCACAACATTTGCGTTGACACACTGAGCCAGCAGCTTCTGCAGGAAGAGCAGAGTGCTTCACTGAGATTTGGATGATGGGAAAACACTGTCAAGGAGCTGTTGACTACCACAGAGAATTCTATAAACAATATATTTTAATTTCCTTGGGTTTTCAGTGATAATACAGAGTTTCAGTATGTTAGAGGTTAATTTGAGCTCTGCACTATACCAGTGGTCTATGCTCACCAATATCAACCTTGTCAAATCATTATGGATGATGGAAAAGGTCTAAATCTACTTTTAGAGGCACATATTCAATTGTGACTCCAGTCCTACCCCATCAGTCCGTGGGGATTTAAGTCCAAAGCTCTACATTTGTGAAGATGAAGATGTGAAATACATTTGAAAAATATGTCAATCATTTTTCACATTCTCTTCATCATTCAGCAAAGAATGACAGCAGAACAAACTAGTAGAGGCCTCTGGGGCTTCTAGACCTTTGCCGTGATACAATTCACTCTTCAAGACAACTGCAGCCTGACCCTCATCCCATCCCACTATACTCCCTCTGCCTAGAGCTGCAGGGAGGGAGGCAACAGCTACTCCAAAAACAGGTCTCAGGCCTGGTTTTCCCTCAATCCCACGAGAATAAACCACGCACTGTTCACCTCCACATTGCAAGGCAACAAAACCAATGCCCACAGGCTGGAAGAAGGCAGTGACCAGGCCTAAATTATCAGAGGACTATATCTGGTATGCACTACAGTATGTAGATTAAATGCAGATTCTTTTGAACCAACTATTTAAAGTTTAACCCAACAGATAGGAAGGGTATCTATTTCTCTTACTGTGCTCATATCTGTTCCTTTTCACCTACCAACAATTTCATGATTACAACCAAGATCAGAATTATTAATAAGTCGTGACTGACTTGCCCAGTGCACAGCCAGGAATAGACTTAGTAATCTGTTTCCAAATACATTTGCATTCTGTTTTTTGCATCATTTGACCACTCAGGTGAATGGCAAGTTTTAATAACTATCAGCATGTCCCAGCATGCAGTACAATCCACGGTATATCTCAGATGTTAAGATCTGTGCTGGAGACCCAGTTCCTGGATGTCAGAAAAATCCAGCAAAGCAATTACAGAAGCAAATAAATTATTGTGAGAGAAAAGTGACAGCTCTGGGAATTGATGTGGATCCTGGTGTGGATCTAGGTTGTTACTGACAGAAAGTTATTGTTCAGGAGGTGATTGGTAATGCATAAGAAATGAGAGTTTAGTCCTGTTTTCAATGGCTCCCCTCACAAACCACAGACAGAATGCGCAACACAAGTTAACCTCAGGGTTTCGGTGACTGTTTCTTCGGTCTGCTTCAGATAAACAACTAAGCCCAGCTATCTCTGCCCTTATTCTGGATAAGAAGTTGACCTTCCAGCATCCTTTCTGTCTCTCAGCTGCTTCAGTGTTGGATGTGGAGTTTCCCCCCCCCATCCCTGAGGAGCACTGCCACCGTATTTTCCCCATCTCCAGCCCCACAACACAGGCTTCACCCCTGGAAACACAGCCTGGGCGGCAGGTAAAAAAAGCAAGCCTTGCACCCACATGCTCTTCCTTAAATTGGTTTTCAGTTCTCTCACATCTGAGTAAAATTAAAACTTGCAAACTTCTGCTGCCCTTGGCACTCTTGACATCTATACATTTTCCTTTTTTCCTCTTTTTTTTTTTTTTGTTAGACTCCTTTCACTCTTGTTTTCTGCCTCTGACACAGGCCTTGTCAGAAAGGATGCAAGTCGGAGAAAATACCTGACAGAAAATGAAAATACCTGACAGAAGAAACATTGAAAGCAAACTTTTTTTTTATATAAAAAAAAGGGGGGCAAAATTTCCAGTCCAAGATTCCTCTTGTTTTTGAATTACTTTTCTTTTTTTTCCCTAATTGAAGTCTTTCCAAGAAAACAGACACTAGCCACAAAGCATTTGCTTAGCTGCAAACTTAGGGTGATCTGGAGAAGAACAAGAGACTGAGAGAGGGAGAAAGAATGACAGCGGGGAAGATTTGTTATTATTTTTAAACAGCTATGGATTTAAGTCAGCTCCCTGCAAAGTCATTAGAAGCCTCTCCATCTGATATAACAGGCCTGGCCTTCGCTCCCAGAGCACAGACCAGTTTTGGTCCACTTCTGATCTGTTGGTGAAACCCATTTCTTTCACCTGGGTGATTTATTGCCACTCCATGATGACTCCTCCTCCCTCCCTCTCGTACACGATATTAAATAAGACAGCTCATGTAAGGGCAAATTTTATAGTCTGTCAAGATGTAAAGACATTGTTATGAAAACTCAGGTTATGGTGATCAACTGTTCTCTCTAGCCCTACAAAAGAGTCTGCTGCCTATACAGCAACAGTTTCAGAGAGTGTATTGGGGAACAATAACTTTGTTGACATTCAAGGGAAAAAAGGATGGAATAATCCAGGAATTCTCTTTGGGTTGGGATGTTCATGGTGCTCCAGGAGTTAATGAGAAGCTTGTGTTAGATTTTATATTTAAGATCAATCTTTAATACAACATCTCAGCTAACAAACATGAGACCAAAGACCTTCAGATGAAAAGAAAAAATTTGCATGTCTTCAAATATTAATGACATCACTGAACTTACAAATCTGACCTAACCTGAATGCTCTTGGGATGGCATATTTATACCGGAGCCTCAACCAAATATATCTTCCATTAAATTTTGCATGTAAAAGTTCATCTATATACATTGGTATCCATGTATCCACACACACACCAATCTCTGCATGTCTTGCACATCTTTGCAGTGCTGCATCATCTACTCTATCAGCTTTGTATGTTCTCTTTCAAAACCTGTACAATTTCTCACATTTTCTACCCTTCTCTTCCACAAGAAATGGAAGAGATCTGTTAAGTATCAGCTATCTCAGTATGACTGGTGCTGCCGTGGAAGGCAGTAGATAGATTACAGCATTCTTTTCCATAAGATCGTTAAATTGCAGACTCAGTTACACACTTTGACATCTTTTTTTTTTTTTTTTTTAAATAAAAAAGCATATTCCAAACAATCTAATTGTGATTCATTATCTGTCATTTTCAGTCAATACATCATGTCTAGTAAATATTGATTAACATACAAGATTACAGACTTGCAGTTGTATTTTCCAACAACGCTATTCAATAATAGCAATGATAATCAAAAACTTATGGACAATTTTTCCAGCATACACAAACTAGTCTTTGCTAATTTGAATATAAATGACTCTAAAGTTTCCTGATTCATTTTTACATGCAAAATTGCAGGTGTTGTACTCTTTGATGGTACCTGATACAGAGCAAGTAAAATGAAAGCATTTGGTAGAGATGTGCTTTTCCTTTCTCAATCTCTGCGTGTTATTTAGTTCCAATTCTCTTGCAAAATATTTTCCCATCTGTGAAAGTCTTCCAGTACATCCTCCCAAATGATATCTGTGAATCCACACCTGACATTTTACTTCACAAAACAATTTCAGAATCATTTTCCAAAGCTGTCTTGCAGTACCTCACATGCACTCACCAAGAGGAACAATCTTCCCACCAGCTGCTCTACATGTGTCCTGCCTCAGAGTTTTCATTTCACAGCCTTTATTATAACTTTTGCTCTCACACAGACTGTGCTACCAGTGCACTAGCTACTACCATGTGAAAATACAGTTTTACTTATCTGGCTATTACACGGTCCTGAACGGTTTGCTGAAGTGAGCTTGTGGCTCAGTTAAGAATAGTCCTGTTTGTACTGTGTGACTGTGCTTTGGATTTCTGCTTCCTTCAAATCAATGCAAGCCTGTCTACTACACCAATGCTTTGGTGTCCCCACCACGACTGATCTGAGGACATTCTGCTTGGTGTAAAATTCAATTGTCCTCTGTTTTTTCTTTTCTTTTTAAGTTTTAAACTTTAAGCAAGAATTTTCTACTACCCTTATTTCTGAAATTCATTGCATTCTCACATGCAATCCAAAATCACATCCGATTCAGGAGTATCGAAGCTGCTGCTAATGGTGAGAAAGTTTATTCTTTAAAATTCATTTAATGACATTGTTTCTTTTTAAATACTTCACTTCAGCAGCATGCTATTCTTTAAATCCCAATGTGCTGTCAGACAGTGGGCTTGATTTTCCCACTAACTGTCTAGGTTATTAAACAAGTTGAGCCCTCTGGGATAGTACCATTAACAAAAATATAAACTTTCACTCACTGTCATTCTCAGCATCTCTATTCAGCTTCAAGAAGCAGATTATCAGGCATCCTTCAGTTATCACCCCCTATTTGTTCACTTTATACTGCATTCTCAAAACCACTACTGCATTTCGTCACTTTTCACCTGTTCTGTTTTCCTATTACAAGTTATTATATTCTATTTCTAGCATCACATAGTATTTGTAATAATAGCCAGTGAAAACTCTATACCATTACATATAATCAAGATGAAACCATTTTAAGTAATCCAGAATTGAAAGAATAAACTTAAAAAAAATAAACAAACAAACAAAAAAAGTAAAGAAAGGAAAATAAAAAAAGATTCCAATGTTGAATAGTCACAGGATCACTGTGGTAGAACACAACTATTCCAACCCCACACCAAAATAAAGATCACCTTTGTTAAAGCTTCTGCTTTGTTAAGTCACCATGTGATCAATAAGTACATGCTTTTCCCCCCTGAGGGCAGACTGGCTTTAGCCTGGCAGTTCTGCACAGATGTCAGGCACAGGGCTCCTGACACAGAGCGGAGCAATGGGATGCTTGACATGACCACGGGCAGGACTGCATGCCTCCAGGAGCTTTAGCTCACTGCCATTAAAATTAAAAGACTGTTGATCTGCAATGGAGACTGAGTTATACGTTCAAAACCAGCACCCTAATGGTCAGAATTGTTATTTTAATGCCTATATGTTGCTATGTGGTTCATTTATTATTAGAAAGGATCATCTACAGTCTGAGGCACATTTAAATTCAAAGTCTTCTATTTCATGTCATTGTACAATATGGCAGGCTGTTGTTTGATTTGGTTTCAAGTAAAACAGGCTAACAAACTTCCTTCCAAGTCATTAATTCAGAAATGTAATAAGGCTAACACAACTGTACTGACTCATTAAAGCAATCTGATGTAAGCTGCACTCGCTAAAGCAGCTACCATCCACATTCCTGTGACTGCAGCCTTGTTTTCAGACACCATCAGAGATAACCTGCTGTGCCAAATGCCTCCTCTGTCTCAGGAAAACTTAAGAGAAATAGCAAAATGGAAAATCTTGATTTGTTCAGGCCTTAAAATCTGTTCCACCAAAAGAATATTATAGCATTTTTGGTCTCTGTTTTCATCCAGAAAAAGGTTATTTCACTGGATGAGAAAGTAAATTCTACAACATAGTTCTGTGAAGATAGTCATGTAGAATAAATATTTACAGATAAAACTGACAAACTTTCCCCTATGTTTGGTGGCAAAGATGACTTAAGATTACAGCCAAGAAAATATAGAAAAGAGAAGTCATGGGTGTGCTGCAGTTGAAATACCAAAAACCAACCTGTGACCCTGGTATGCAGCCCAGGCTACCTGTCACTATAAAATCAGTGAGAGAGCTGCTTCACACAGGTGGAGAGAAAAAAAATAGCTTTCTGTGCTTACTGCTTCTTAAATAAAATAGAAATGACACCATGAGAAGGTGCAAAGACAAACAAGGCAATGTTTAGCCTTTAAATAGAGACCTTCACAGGTGGTATCCAAGTCAACAAGCTCAGAATCATTAAGTCCAGCCATTGAACTCTCTTGTTTTCTTTGCCTATGCCATCCCCAAAAGTAAAAGAGACTTTGGGAAAAATGGAACAGAATGCTCAGAATGCCACCATGTATGATACATCCATGCCTTCAAAATCATCAGCAGGTCACTAAGACTCCACATTACAAGCTAGCATCTAATTAAATATTGTCACTGTCAAGAGGATGTATCCTCATTTTGTTCAGAGGGCACTTAAAACGCAGCAGCATTTTGTGTGTAGCTGTATTAATGTGCTCCTGTCTGCTGTACAATGAGATTCAAGAAATTAGCATTGCTCTGAATCACGTTATGGATGGAGTGCCATTAGACTCAGGAGAGGTTGATTATAGTGCTACATTCATTAAACCAGAAACAAAACAAATTTTATTTGAACCAAAGCTTTTCTTCAGCAGAGAACATTAAAAGCAAAAAAATAAAACTTGTGGGGTTTTTAAAACATAAAAATAAATAAATAAAGGCTTGCAGTTATCAGTTTTTAATGGTCCATGTATCAAGTTATTGTTTCAAAGCAATAGAGCTACTGAAGGACTTACAGAAAGAACATCCTAGTGTCAAAGCACATTATTATGGGTAATAAAAAGGGCCAAGGTGACCTGTTGGCCAGGACTGGTCCCAGCACACCGCTTGTGGTGGTTAGTCAGCAAGGGAATAACAGGAATGTGAGGAAAAGGTGCAGGTGGAGCCCTGCAGGCACCAGCCAGAGGAAAGCAGGACCATAGAGGACAAAGTGAAGAGCCTGCCAGGACAGCTGAATTGCCCTGCTCTCAGAGGCTATAATTCACCTGGCAGAGAAAGAGGGGAAGGGAAAAGTGAGAAGGGAAAGGGTCCCACATTTCCTACCTTGACCTGCAGAGTTCCACCCTGCCTCCATTTAAGCACTCCCAAACACACTCACGCCATGGGAAATAAGAACATTAGCCACAACCATCCTGTAGTGCTAATTGTGTATCCATCTTGTTTCAATAAAACTAAATGTTCAGGTACGCATTCAAGCAGCACCCTTGAAAATTCTGGAGTGGGAAAACCCAAGAAACATCAATATTTTTAAGTCACTGAGGTCCAATCTCATGTTCTCATGCCTTGCAATTTCCTGGGCCCCAGCATGTGTTACAGGGTTCAGGATTGCACCTCACAACGGTGCATGTGAGCACAATGCATGCAGAGGGGAAGAGGAACTCCAGCAGGTAGCAACAGAGCCCTGCCTAGGCTGTGTTAGCTCCCTGTATGCTCCTGAATACAAGGACACAAACATACTTATGGGAATTAGCATTTACTATGTTTTTACTATTAACATTTACTATATTTATTTATTTATTTATTTTTTGTGGTGGTGTTACTTTCATCTTGGTTTGTTTTTAAGGTCTGCTCCAGGGAACATACTTGTAGTTCATTGGACACAGGCTTCCTAGCAATCTGTATAATTTCTGGTATTTTTTAATGAGTTGATATAGGGTGATTTCACTTCCTTCCCTCTTAAAAAGAATTAAAATAATATATCTGTGCAGGAATAAAAGCCTAATAAATGGTGGAGCCACATGCCCATGATTAGAATTAAAGGAGCCATCTGTTTCTTTACAGTCATGCACATCTCAGACAAAAAGTACACACACGACATATGTTATTACTTCCACTTTCCTAATAGAAAATATTTGTCATGGTTTCCTCCCACAGCAGCACAGGAAGGTCCAGCTTGAAATGCTACAGGAACCCCTCTTGCCATAGCTCTGCAAGCAATGTATTCAGAGAGAATTTTTCCCATCCTCTGCCTCAGCCGACCTAGCATATTTCTTCATGCCTCTGTAAATTCTTTACAAACATTTTCTCCTAGATCTACAGCCAGGGATCAGCTTGCTGAATTCTTCCATCAACAGGAATTGCACTGTTGAGCTCCATACATATGGTTGTGTCTTACCATTTAAAGCCCAATTTAGGAAATGAAGCTGTTCATTGGATGATATATTTTTATGTCAATGTATTGTAGCTTGCAATTTCTTCCCTTCACCTACTCCCAAATTGCTCTGACAAAAGCAGATTGATGGAAATGCACCAGACATACATAGACATAATCCTCAACATCAACTTTCAGGCAGATGCATCAACTTCACAGACAATGCAAAAAGTTTCTGCTCTCCCTCCCTAGCAGAAGTAAACAACAGCACGATGCTCTCTCTCTCCCCTTTGCTCTTCTTCATATATGTAGCCAGCTAGAGACACAGGAGCTGGACATTATTCTTCAAGGTAATGCATCTGCACGAACAACACATGGCTGTGGTCTAGTCCCATGCAGTATTAGAAGAAGTGACAGACTAAATGCATATTTATCAAACATTCAGAAGGGGCATCTGTGGTCATACACAACTCCAAAGTGATCTTTTAGAGCAAAAATGCCTCTTCTATGATTCTATGTTCAATTAGCATCTAACCAAAAGAAAAGTGGGATCTGTAGGACAATTGAAATAGCACTACTTTAATCTAACCAGCCACTATAGTCCTGATACTGTGCTAAGAAGTTACCAAGCTACAAACGCTACCTACCAAAGAAGTTCCCGCCAGCAGCAAAGCAGAGCAGCATCTGTAAGTCAAACTGCCCCAATGATGCTGCCCTGGAATGTAAGCTCAGGAACAGCCGCCAGGAGGCCACCACTACACTGAAACAATCCTGGCATTAGTTCTCTCTTCTGCTACCTCATCCTTGCCAAAATCACTTATGCCTACACTATATATATATATATATATATATTTGATATATTTTCAGGAAGATTTTTTGACAGCATTTGTCTTTGGTCTTTATATATATATGTGTGTGTGTGTGTGTGTGTGTGTGTGTATATATGTGTGTGCGTGTATATATATATATAAAGACCAAAGACATATTTATACATATATATATATATATATACATACATATATATAAAGACCAAAGACAAATGCTGTCAAAAAATCTTCCTGAAAAGATATCAAATTCTTCCATCTAAAACATCTCTACCTCTTTCGCAGCCACTGTTCTAACACTGAAGTGTTCAAGAATACCTACTGTGCCACTGAGACAGTGTGAAAGTATTTCTTCAGAAAAATCAAAGAGTAGCTTAATTTAAGTTTGTCTGACCTGGGATGTTACCCTCACTCTCAGTTTTGGAAAATCTTTAAATATGTAGAAAAAAAGAAAAAGGAAAGAAAAAAAAAAAAGGTAAAAAGTCTGGTCCTTCAGCTTTCTCTGCAGATACAAATGCTTTTGAAGTATGCTATTTATCAGAAGCTAAGAGAAAACTTCTGAAACAAATACTGGAAGCACTGTAGTTGTACAAAGGAATATTTCTTCTACCCATTGTGCTCTCCCATGCAGATAATAATTTCTGTGAATAGACACACATTTCATTATTCACAATACTCTGTGACCCTGAGATGTTCTGTAAATTCTCCATGTCAGTTCAGTAAAAATTGTTTTTTTCTTCACGTCTATCTATATGCAGTTTCTGTGACATCTTTTTGCATTATTATGCAGGCTTGCCCATCTGAGATGCTGAGACACACCAATAAAATATACAGGGAATCATTCCTTTGCTTTAATTCTCTATGGTGTAAATATAATGATGAAAGATATTTAAAAGTAAAATTAAAAACAAAGAAACAAACAAATAAACTGTTTTTATCTAGCCTTTTAAAAAGGTAATTGTAAAAGAAGCTTCTCAATGGCGCTACCACCAAAAAGGGAATTTGAATGTCAGAGGCACACTTCCATAGAAAGCATGAATATTAGCAGGAGTGCACATAAACTCATGCAGCTATTCCTGAACAAGAAAAAAATATATCCTTTTTTTTGCTTGCATTTTTAGTTTGTTTTTGTTTCTCCTCCCTGCTGCACATATGCTTGCGGAGTAATAGGCTAAACTTATATAAACATAAAGTGTATGTTGCTTTTGTACATGAATCAAAATTATATGGGTTGTTTTAATTTCAGTCCATCAATCACCAGCATTATTGACATGGATACCACCCTCAGCTCTGGCGTGATTCCTGTGAAGTCTGTTAAGTCATAGCAGAAAATCTTGCCAGAAAACTTGCAGACATGGGAGCCAATGTTTGGGAGTCTAGAGGTGTCCTTATCAACTGTTAATCACATCATTTATCAAAGATCGTAGTCCAAGACAAAATAGACTGTTTAGAAAAGGAAGAGGAGAAAAAAAAAAAAAAGCATATCTGACTCATAGGACAAGTGCAGTTTGGTATACAACTAAAACAGAAGAGCAAAAAGGGGTGGGTTTTATATATAAGTTAAATGCCAACCTCATTCACTGCTTTATTATTATTATTGTTAATATTCACAGATTCCACCTTGCCCATTGCTGCTGTAATAACTGGAACAGAGCAATGATTCCCCCGTCCTCAGAGAGCAGCTCTACAACTGCAAACTTTCAGTGGTACTTGCTGTGGAAACATCACCTTGTGTCTGAAACCTACCAAACATGCAGGAGAACCCACACCTTCTGCAGTGATTTATTTCTTTAATGCCAAACTGGAACACATATGCAGACATACCATGCACACAAGGATGCCCTAGACCTCCTTCTCATGCATACACGCTACGTAAGGTGGCACTGAAACGGGGCTGGGACTAGTTGTGGGATACAAGGCAGGGCATTTTGTCTGGAATACAGTCGAGATGTTTGGGGTCTTTCATTCTGTAAACCTGAGAAGAACACGATACCTGGGACAAGACTTCAGAGTGTAACAGAAGTGTATATACACACATATGCTTTACATATGTACACACACACAGATATACACACATGTATGTACATGCACAGGTACAACAAATGTATTAACATATTTGCTCATGGAAAACTGTTTGACAGGACCTAACGAGCATCAGTTAACACTGAGCAGAAAAGAACAGTTTGATACAATTGCCACAGAAATCTTCAGTTCCAAAGAAAACAAAAATTGCTGTAAGGCAAAGAGAAATATTGACACACAGTAACCTGATCACTGAAAACAACTCACTAAACTATTCCTTTCTCCTCTTTACAGACTGAATGTTAATGGACAGGGATACCGTAGCAGTTGCAGAAACTAAATCCACCACCAACACAAAACAAAAACACACAGATGCATGTACCATTTTTTTCATGAAATCATCTAAGGCAAAACTTTTTCAAGACTCCGATAAAAAAAAGATCAGTCAGTTCAGTGCAAATGTCACATAATACAGGTACAATCCCCATCATGTGACCAAATTCTATGCAACAAACTTTCCAAAATTTTAGCAAGAATCAAAGTATTTCTGTTGGGATATAGCATTTAAAAAGTGTGGATTTACCTCATGATTCCCACCTTCTTCCATTCCACAAATGCTTTCCTAAATATCTGTGTACATTGACATCAATTTAAAAAACTGAGTTAAGCCCCTGCTAAAGAGGACAGGAAGGTATAACAGCTTTATTTACATTTCAGCCGCCCTAATATGTAATTTCCACTTGTCATACTGCCTTCTAATAACTAGTCTAGTATATAGTGAGTAGACAAATGCATCCATCCTCAATATCCCTCACCTACACAGGAATACCTCTTTTCAAAACATTTATGAATATCAAATTAATTGTATACACACTACAAAAAAGAAAAAAAAAAGCAAACGAATGAGGCAAGAGTGGTTGAGAGGAAAAGCTCAACACTTAAACAAAAAAGAAACAACGAATCAGTGAAGTATGTAATGGAAAATATTTTCCAGATTTTAAGCACATCTAGTTGCACACAGATTGTTTTGCTCTATTCCTTAGGTTCCTTTACACTACTTTGTAAGGCAGATTGTGCTTTGTGCAAGCACAAAAGCCCATCAGAACAAATTCTGTGCATGCTCAGCCACTTGCATGCACTGATGCAGCAGCAGCACAGTGCTCATTGCTGCTGTTTTTTTCTGGCTAGTTTTTTCTCTAGCTGAGTTGCTGTGCTCTTTGCAGGGAAGTGAGATCAGAGGATTGCAGACTTAACTTGTACCAGTGTGCTCTCCCATTCATTGCATATTCCCAGTGTTGGCTCTGGTTGGCATACCCTGCTCTGCAGGCCTGCTCCCATACCTGTATGTCTTGCCCCTGAGCTTCCAGACTCCAAAGGAGCCTTACCCATCTCTAAAATCAAACACTGAAAGAATCAAGTCCATTCACTCTCTTGCTTAAAAACATACTGCTAATTAAACAGTAGAATAACTGGGAGTACTAAATCCAAACATAAAAGTTACTTGTTCAAGTTAAGATTTTTTAAAATGATACCATTAAGAATCATATATGATATAGAACTAATTTTCAAGCTACCTTGGATTTCTGCTTGAAGAAAAATATATAAACCTAAGAGTAAACAGCAAGCATAAAATATCAACAGCCTCTGATCCATGCAAACCTCATAGATGGATGCTGTTCTAACCCAGTCTTCTTTGTAGTTGGCCTATTTCAAATAAAATCCACTTGCTAAATTTCAAAGTGATACCCAAGTCATCAAATGTCCATAGAACAAATGTGAGCATCAGCACTGGTACTGCTACCAGCATTCTTGGCAGTGTTAGCCCAGAAGCCACCTACCCGCATGGTCCAGGGAGACAGGCATAAACCTTATTATCCCCAGAGGTGGTTGCCTGAGCATTGGGTCAAGAAGAGCTGGGGGAAATAGTTTCAGTGAAATATTTAGGGCCAGTAAGTCTCACCAGGAAGGACATGCAGGCTGGCACAGATGAGGAACTGCAGACAGTTCAGTGGCATTGCTCCAGTCAGCCTCATCCAAAACAGCCCAGGAACACACAGGGCAGATGCTGGCAAGAAGAGCATAGATAGTGCTTTTTCTGGGAGCACACAAGAAACCTTTTTCATCACCCACTAACCACGTGAAGGTTTTTCCTGGTGATTGATTCTGCTCCATTTTTATGTACTCCCTGACAAAGCAGTTTCACTAGCCAGAAGCTATCCACATCTTGCACTAATAAATGCCACATAGTAATTTATTCCTATTTATTAAATCTCTTCTAGCAACAGTAGATGTTATTTTAAGACTTGGAAGTAAAAAAGCAATCATTCACTCATGGAGAGAAGTATCAGTAAATTGAGATCAGCTAAGAAAACCAGCAATGTGTCAGTAAAGCTCTTTCTGGATCCTTCCACTGCTTCTTGACTACTAAAGACAGGCAAAGATGAAGCACAAGCACACATACATGGAGGTAACTGTCACTAGCTACTTATGCAAGTTTTGAAATGCCCTTTTAATGTTCCCTTTACAGCAGGAAGAAATCATCCGACAAGCATAGTTTTTCATCATAAACCTGAAGCACCTACAACATAAAAGCCTATGAGCTTAGACCTGCTAAACCACCCAACCTGACTGCAGCTGCTTTAAGGGGAAGAGAGGGTAATGAACACGTCAGACTGCTTTATGTGGTGCACACGTTGCTCTCCATTATGTTACCTGGAGGACATAACAAATGAGAGAATTGCAATTTGACAGAAAGTATATACAATTAAAACTTAAAACTCAAGAGGGGTAGACAGGAGATGCTTGACTAGGAGACATACTTAACTACTATATGGTGCAGCTCTTGGCGCTGTTTCAGCTTGAAGGGAATACTTGAGCATAGGCACCTGTTTATTTAAAAGATATCAAGCCATCAACTAATTTTATAGAACAAAAAGCATTCTGAATGAAAAATACTTCAGAATAACTAACACACTGTAAAATTTTGTTTTCCATAATTAAAAAGTTCTTTACTGATGTATCTTCCCTGTTTGCATGTCTAATCAGGTTTCAGCTCTTTACCAAGTTTATTCTACAGTAGCTTTTCTAAGGAGAATCAGGAAAGGCAAAAGATGCCCAAGTTTTGGCAATATAAAAATGTTCATGGGAAACTGACCTGGCTCTGGAAAATCTGAAATGTGAACACAGCATGATATAACTTCATGAGATTGTTGTTATGCAGTCATTCTAACGACATCTGTTTCTTTGCCTCATTGACTTGCACAGTGTAAAAAGCAGACTGGATTAGATGCTGGTCATTCAGGAAGAACACCAGCTGACTGTAATCTGTATTTCTGACTGGATTACTTTGGGCAGATTGATGACACGATAGAAATGTATTGTTATACAGAAAATAACCATCTACAAAAACGTACCAATAGCACAGTTGAAATACATCTAATGAAATACATCTAAAACAGGATTGAAAGAGTAACCTGTAAGCAATCATCAGAAGAATGATTAATTTTGCATCAGAAACCTCTGGGATTTTACACTGGGATTTTTATTTTTATTTACTGTGATTTATCATTTTTATTTTGCTTGATATTTCCACGTCTCATTTTCATGCATGAGTGCATCCCATTGAAGAGCAAACTTTGATTCCCCTGCTCCTATTGGAAAGGTGTTTCAGGGTATTGTGCTTGGAAATCCACACAATACAAAGAGAAAATAGAAAATACTATAGAGTATCACTAACTGAATGGTTATAATTAGTTTCTCACGAAAGTGCTCCTTTATTTAGAACTAGAGTGAACCTTCAGTCAGGTGGACAGTGATGTCCAACCTAATCAATAAGCCTGTATGCAAAAAAAAAAAAAAAAAAAAAAAAAAAAAACAAACAAAAAAAAACAGGCTAAATACAACTAAAATACAACTATAAAAGGGTAGAGAGATATATTATATAGGTACCATCATAAGTAAGGACTGAAATGGCAAAATTCTCTTCTCTGACCTACGCTGCTTATGAAAGCACAGGGTGTACCTGTACTGCAGTTTCTGAACTTGTGATATAAATGGTACTGCCAGTGACTTTCATGGATCTTCCTTGTACAAATAAAACTCAAAGAACCTAAATGGCAATGACAGGTCTGTAAAGAAGAGAAACATTTTCACTACAGCTTGAAGAGAAATGTGATGTCAGAACAAATATAAAATAATAAATTAAGCTACAAAGGCTTAAATAAAACTCCAAATCCCTGAACTGATAATCACCAATCATGATATCCAGGGGACATACCATTCTACATGGTCCAAATGCTGCAAAAGACAGGTTGCTGGGTCAGGTGATGTGATACATTCTGGCAGGACTTATGTGATACTTTGCAACACAGAATATCTTTTACTCTATGCGATGTAAAGACAAGCCCAAGGAAGCTCCCTGCATCAACACTTCATGCGTATTCTCAGATAAACCACTCTAGATTTGCCCATTCCTGGATGCATCATTAAGAAACAGAAAACTATTCATAATTTACTGTGCAACAAATAATTTACTGTGCCTCTTATTGAGTCTGAATATGGAAATTGTAGCTATAGTAACTCCAGCTGCTGAGACAGAATGCGAACAGCAGCCATGGACTCTAAATCCCAGGATAACAGTGCTTTCCAAAACTCCAAACAAGACTGATAGACATAGACAATCCTGCAGTGAGACTTAAGTATATTTTCGTATTACTTGTAATTACTATGTTTACACAACATGCATTGGTTGGAATAATACTAAATATAACCATGTTATGTGATAAGCAGCAGCAATTATGGTGCTGAGACAACATAAATCTTTATTGCAAATACCTTTCTTGTAATATCTGAGATTATCATAAAATATGCATTAAGCTAAAATGTAACAAGGGGGATAGTCCTAAAGTTGTTTGCATGCAACATGGGGCATAGTCCTAAATCTTTTTGAGCCCTGTAATCTGACAGGTGGAAGAAACAAGAGAAGAATGCCATTTGCATTAAGAATTAAAAGAGGTTGTAGTGGTTTGGAATGGGTTTTCCACTTACATTGAAACACCAATTACAACTCCCACTTTCAAATCAACTTATTGTTGCTATACTGTTTAGACAATAATTAAAAACAGAATGGTTATTTCATTTTTCAAGTATTGTTATAGTTATTAAAAAGTTATGCTCCTACTATTTTTTCCCCTCCCAAATACAGCCATAAAAAGATACATTTTTATCATTAAAGACAAAATGAAATCATACACAGGAATTGGTTTCTTTTGTTGTCCCATTGGGTGCAACTTACAGAAAAGAAATTCTAGTCCAGCTTCCAGACTGAACTTGTATTTCAGCTTATTAATTAATTAATCTATGCCTTAATTCAAAATGGGAGCTCTCAGTCCTGTCATTACATTCAATAAGCCCTGATGACTATAGGACATTGGTTCTGAACTGCTGTGGTCAATATTAGGGTCATCCAAATCAATATATTCAAACTTAGATTAACTGATATCAAAAGATAGTATGTGCCTTTAAACTGTACATGCATTGACTGTTGCGTTCAATATTTCTTTTATTGAAATATATTTAAGAGTATAAGGTAACAGGAAGCTTTTCCACTAAGCAATACAGGATATTACTACAGAACAGACCATGAAAACCTGTCTAGCTTTCATATGCTTCACTGCAAAAGTGCCGGAGGTAAAAGACCCATGGACAACCCCACCTGACACTGAAAGAGAGCCAATTTTAAGAGAGATCTATTTTTAGATGGATGCTAGAGGTCAGCTAGCTAAGGCCTTTAGTCATGCAATGTCATCCACACGTAAAACTTTAAGATGCTTTTGAGCAAGGCATTTTCTATACAGTAGATGGCAATTTATTTTTTCCAAGACAGTAGATACTTGCAAGTTCACCTTCTGTAAACAGTGCCAAAAGTGCTCTCAGGAAAAAGAAATAGCACAATTACAACTCGTGCAGGAATTACAAAATGTCTCCACAGTATAATGAGAGCCTTTGGAATGCTGTCGTGATCCTGTTCCCAAGAGAGTGGCAAAAATCAGAGAACAGGTTTTTAGGAAAATATGCACATTAAGTTCTTAAAGAGCCACTGATATTTCACACAGTCTAGGAGATGCCATGGTGAGGACTGGGGAGGTGAAGGGAGGACATCTTCTACGTGTATACCAAGACAAAGCATCACATCATGCATGTATGTGCACATACAAAACACCCTCTTCAACAAGGTGTAGATAAGCCTGAACTCCCATGGCTGCCTGGGACCAGGAACTACACTGCCTCAGCCTGGCAATGTAAGTGATACTCAGCAAAGCCCCAGCACCTGCAGTTCTCTGGCTCTGAGCAGTACCCAGGATTTCAGGAAAGCATACAGTCTGCAACTTGCTGAGCCACCTCTTCACAAAAATATTGGCTGGCATGCAAGACTCTCTCTGTGGCAAAACACACACATCTTTCTCCTCTACAGCAGGTCTTACTTTTCACCACAGGGGTGTTATCCTCTCTGCTGACCCTGCAGACATCTCCCTGGGAGCTGGTGTTCAGTGAAGGACACTTTAGAAGTGGATCACCAGGACTACTCCTCACAAGAAAACTAGCCTGGTTTCTCTTCTGGATGTAGTTGTCTGCATGACATGTAAATGAAATAACATAAATCTCAAGTATTTCAATGATTTCTAGTATCCAGGCCTTTGGCTGAACAAGGAAGGTTCACAGTCTTACCACAGTGAATGAGATGAATGACAGCAAGGAAGGTCACTACTGGTACGCTGTCTTGAGCTCACAGGAAAAAATAGCTTGCTGCAGCGTAAGTCAATGCACATTTGTAGGTGTGTGTAAGCAAATTGTACAGTTGAAAGGTGGGGGTACATACATCTAACAGGAGCAAAGCCACAATCCTTGTGGATGCTAAATGTGACTTTGAACACCAGGAGAAAGGTGGCAGGCTACCATTAGGTGGTCTACGTACAGTGGGAAGACACAAAGCAGGTGACAAATCTACAGTGCCTACCACTTCCTGCCATGCCCTCAAAGAGTCTCTCTGCCCAATAATAAAAAGCTCACTCTACTTAGTAACAACTCTCACAAATTGTTCAAGCTATATAATGCAGAAAGAAGGACCAATAATCTCTAATGAATCTTTAATGCTTTTAGTGACACTAGAAAGAAAGGCAATGCTTTGCCTATACTCTCTTCTCAGCAAGATGGGGAAGGAAAAGGGACAAAAACTAAGAAGCTGTAGTTTGTTTTGCAGCATTTCTCATTTCACTGTTATTTTTTATGATTTAGCAATGGATGGGACATATGAATTTATATTAGGTTAAGAATCGGGGAAGCAAGTTGAGGAGCAAGTTGCAAGTCATGTCCCCCCCCGGTGTTCCCATGAGTTTTCTCTCTAATGGCATGCCACAACTTTGGGCCCCATTTTTCAGAATGGGTTTTGCTGCTCTTTCATCACATGATACTCTGTTTCATCAGAAGTGAAGCTGCAGTTTCCTCCATAGTTCAGATAGTTCAGCTCACAGGCATAAAAATGCTCACCACCATCAGAATGATTTACAAAAAGCACTAGTCCTCTGCATCCTCAGTACAGACACCGGCCTTCTTGTCTCCACTTTTATGACAGGTTGCAAATGAAGTAATGGAGTAGAAATGAAGTAATAAAAAGAAGACAAATCATTAATTTTGGGAAGGTCTGCATCAGACCAATTAAAATAATGTGTTTAGCACACTGCGATAACATACTGTACCTACGGGAAGAGGCTACTAGTACAAGCAAGTCCTAAAAATGCTATTTTCTCCAATTACATCCCCAAAGATTCCTACCTCCAGAATAATAAAACGTGAAAAAAAAATATATAAATTATTCTTTTCATTTTTTTCAATAAGCTATTAAAGGTGATGATAGTAATGAATCACTACCTAAAAACTGCTCCTCCCTCGACAGGCTCACATAAGTCCTAATGAACACTGACTGCAGTGAGGAGTACTGAAGACCTGCGTTCAGGGCTGGGTGGCACAACTGTAGTCCACAATATGAGCCCGTGCAGTCCCTGTATGAGGCCAGGACTTTGCTGAGAAAGGTAAAAAGGATGTATCCTGCACTCCCATTATCAGTGGAGATGTGAAAGCTCCTGCACAGCACTCTCTCACCTTGCACTTGCTGGCAAGGGGCTAGCAGCTCTCCCCTCCCCGCACAGATCAGGGTGACGCTTGTCAGTGCGTCACCGAGGCCGAAGGGCTCAGGGCTGCATGCTTATTTTCAGCATCTACCATTACACTACAAAGAATCAAACAGATTACAGAGGATGTAAATCCGCAGCACTCCCCAGTATAAGCCCTCTACGTTGTTTCATCCTTTGTCATGACCTCACCAGTGGTTTCCTCTAGAGTTAAATCGCAGGCACAGACCTGCTCACTGCCGGAGTAATTTAGTGATACAAGCAGCAGCCTCTGCCTCTCCTGCTGTGTCAGGCAGCATGAGAGGAGATGCCAGAGATGGGAGCACAAAAACAGGCAAGAGGGCAATTCTGATACGATGTTAGGCAGGCAAAACAGCACAATCTCATTCAGCCCTACAAAGTGCCCTGCTGGTCTTATAAACATCCTGGCTGCATTTCAGAGAGGTGGCTGCTCCCCAGTTACAAGGATATGGGTAGCTATTGTCCCAGATTTTCCCCCAGGTCTGTTTCTCCAGATCTCAGAGCTGCTCTCTGGTCTGTGGATTCTCCCATGTATCTTGAAATCAATCAAAATTTGGTTTAGAATTTTGTTATTCCCTCATCTAGAGCTCTAGTCTAAAAACAGCATCCATTCCTATTGCATCTGTTAATTTTCCAACTATTATAACACTGTTATCTAATTATAGTATATCACTGCTGATTATAATTACAAGCCATTTATTGTTTTGATGGCCAATGGAACTCTTTACATTCCAAATAAATTATCTGTTAATATCACACATGGTTTTACCTCAGAGATCTAGCAGAAAAAAACAATAGTGGTTTTTTTTGTTTGTTTGTTTGTTTGTTTTTAAACTCATCATTTTTGACCACTTCAAAGGTTTACAGCAAAATTCTGTATCAAAAACAATGAACAAGGATGGAACATTGGGGAGACTGCAAACCACGGAAAATCCACTGTGACAGAATTAACTGAAGCATGATCACACAGGCTATCAGACAAATCTGGATCACTTGGATGGACTGGCACAGCTTAAAGGGGTTTTTCTTTCATTTATAATTAACCACTTGGCTGTCACATCTCTGTATCCACGCACTCTGGTTGTGAATGTTTACACTGAAATCTCTGTAGAAGACACAGAGACCGTGAGCTAAAAAAGGTGAGAAGGGAAGTTAAATGTGTGCACCAGTGAGATGCTAAGTTTAGCATCATGAAAGCAGCCAGAGAAGAGGGAGCATTGCTCACCAACTACACAGCAGCGAAGGCAGCAGCTCTGCCTGCTTCCCTGGGTGCCTTCAAAGCAACATTTGAGGGTCATAGTGCAAGGTGACGTTCTGGCCTGCACATTCAGACGAATGCTAAAGGCTACAAGAATAAAACCCTTTTAGAGGTTATCAGTCAAAAGTTACTAACCCACCCCAAAGAGCATCAGATGTCACAGACAGCTGTCTAAGTAACTTGAGATGGATTTCCCAGGCAGTTCTCAAGGAGGCAAAGAGCTTGTTATGCTATTAGCAATGCTCAAAATAGAAACTGCATTAAGAAATATAACAACAAAGTAGGGAATTCTTGTTCGGTGGTCAGAACTGCTGCTGGCTATTTGAACCAGTTGGGTCTCATGTTATTGTGTGCCTGTCATGTCTCTTCTTCCTTTAAAGTTTTAAAGGAAGAAGTCTGCTTGACCCGGCAGCCAAAGGGAATGAGCCTTACACTACTTTAAAGTTTCCATAGGGTAAAAGTTTGGTGGACTTTCTGCAAATTAACCACAAGCCAGAGTGCTCTAAGACATTAGGCTTCATTGGTCCCACTGCTGATCCATGTTCTTACAGCCCTTTGCATAATGATACAGCACTGCCCCAAGAACAACAACAACGGACTCAGTTCACTCCAGATCCCTTGCTTTGTCTCCTGGCAGCTCTCAGGGTTACTCATTTTGCAATAGTTGCCTCCACCAACACACCAACCAGTGGGTTGAATATTTTAACTGTAATAAATCGGTTTAAAGAAGACTTTCTTCACTGACAACCTGCTTTATTTTTGCCAGCAGGCATGAATCAAAACAGAATCACAGTACCCTAGCCTGACTTCAAAGGATATGAACATTTAATTTTTTGCAGCTTTTGCTTCACTGTCCATTGTATTGCAATTACACCCCCAGGCCCCCAAAAGCTCTTTCATCGCTTTTTTTTTTTTTTTTTTTTAATGACAATACAGAGCAGATGAGAAGTATTTCCAGCAAAGGCTTACCCATCATGACCTTGTTTATTTTCCAGAGCGTGCCCAGCTTGTGGACACGCAGCAGGCTTCTCCATGGGCAGGAGCCTGAGCTGGGCCCAGCAGAGCAGAAAGCTGCTCACACAATTTCCTCTTGCTCTATGGTATAGCTGAGAACTAGAGATCAGATCTAGGATAATGCAATGATGCAAGTGAGGCAATTAGTAAATGACTCAGCATCTGCAGACCAGCAGCCCCACTATTAACCAGCTAAGTACATTATCTTGGCCGAGATCATAGATTCTTCCCTTAAGCTAATAGTCTGTGTAGAACTTCTGCAACTTGCCATATCCTACTGCAGAAACGAGCCCCAACCCTGCCCTTGCTCCACCAGTATCCATGGGAAGCAGCATGTCCCAGCCTCCCTGAGGAGAGCAGCATCCTTAGGGTTGGCAGTCACAGCAGAAGATGAAGAGACATTACTTTACCAAACCAGTAACACTTCCTGTGTCTCTAAATAACCTCTTATTCATTAGCCTCTGATCAAGGGGGAAAAAAATAGTTTCACTGGTGAATGGCCCAAACAACTGGCTCTAATTAGCTCTGCCTCTCCCATTCCCTCAAATCTCTGTTCATCTTTAGTCTGTGCGTATTTCACAGCCAGGAGAACAACAGCCAGCCCAGGCAACAGTGCCTGCAAAATGCTGGTCCTTAGCAAGCAAGAGGACGCCGCCAAGAAATACAGCCAACTTCAGCTACACTTAGGACAAGTAAAAAGAAAGCAATTAAAATCCCTGTCCTCCTGCCCCACTGTAATTTGAGTTAATATAAAAGATCAGGTATTTGCATTTAATTCTCAGGAGTTTCATTCCAATTAAAAGGACAGAAAATACCCAGGCAATGATGACTAAAGCATCCACAATGTATTGGGAACACAGCAGTGACCTGTTTCTGACTTCCATGCATTGAACAGGCTTCAGCCTGTTTATTATACCCCAAAAACAATGCTGGTAGTTAAACACTGGCCATTTTAACAAATTGGCTCCTGTTTTAGGCAGATACAATGTCAGCCATAAGGACACATTCAGTTAAAAGGACATACATTTTTCAAGAGCTGCTTTCCATAGAGGGAAATTAACAATTAATGTGCGGGCCACACAAAAGAGCCAATAAGGAGATGCTTTCCTGTCAAAGAAACCGTCCTCTCTACTGTACCACACAATGGGGCAATCCCACACCCGGGGAAGAGAAGAGAGGTGTGAGCAGCCGCGAGACAATCACAGAGCATGCTGCATCAGAGAGCCTTTCATCTCAAAGGCCTGGAGGGTGTTGGCCATCCTTTGATGGTTTGATTTTGGGCAATAGCAAAGAGCCTGAAACTGCTTCTCCTTCAGCCAAGTGGATGCTTTGCTATCAGATGGTGGCCAGGTACTGCCTTACTGAACCCCTGCCAGCAATGCCAGTAACAACAGGAGCTATACTGGGAAAGTGTGGCTGGAAGGAGGACCAACATCATAAGAGGACAAAAGAGCTCAAAAAGAGCTTTTCGAGGTTTGTGTTAAGCTGTGCAGAAGGTGACGTAACTGGGCTATGAAAATGCTTGAGATAATAGAAAGAGTATTGTTTTCTGTCCTGGGATGAAAAGTTAACATCTTTGTAACCTTCACCAGTTTGCAAACTGTAAAACGAAATTTCAGTTCAGGTTTGATGAAAATGCCATTTAACTTTAATCATACAGAGAAAACAAACAAACAAACAAACAATGGTAGGATTTGTTTCTCTGTTTTAAACAGACCTGAAATACAAAAGAAGTTACTGGCATCTTTTCCTCCTTTGCATTTCAGGTATGTTGTTACATTCAGCTCTTTCATAAGAAGATCGGGCTCTTCATTCAGGACTCTTTTCACCACGCTTTATTCAGTACATCAATCACTTGCCTCCTCACTCTACTCCATCTACTGTCACCTTGAGCCTCCGAGGCAGCTGACAGAAGCACTGAGTATCTAGAAATGTGCAGTTTTGCTTCCTGTAAGCCCACTCTACCTTCCCTAACGTAGCTTTCACGTGATCTCTCACTCTAATCCTTTGCCCCATAGCAGTGCTCCTCAGCCCGAAGCTCCGTAGACCTTTTGCCTCCTGGATGAGAGACATGTGAGCTTTTGGGAGCAGTTTTAGATAAATGCTGCGCAGCTGGGACCACCTTCTGGACAGCTGCATGATGCTGAATACTCGACTTACAGTCCTCTAGGTACCTGCCAGGTCAGGCTATTGAACTTCCACTGGGTACACGGATGGTTTGACATTCTCACAGATTTGTCATTCACCAGTAAAAGACTCCAGTGAGGCTAAAGCAAGCCATGTTCTTAAAATTAGTATTGATCATACAACAATGTTCATTTTAAAATCAGCCAATTTATCTGACTACTACTGCTCTTCCATTTCCTCTGTGGATGATTTTGATTTCACCTTTGAAAGCATCTCCTGCCCCATTAAGATATGTTAAACAACAAAACAGACCTTTGAGCACTCAGCACAAGCACAGAGCAGTGTTTTGTCTACTCATTTTACCAGCATTCCCTATTTCAAGAGCTTGTCTCTTACAGATGCTTGAAATCTTCTACCTCATCTTTAGTTTTTGTCATATAAGATCTGTAAGGTGAGTACAGCCCCCTTGCACCTTGGCAGATACAGTTATCACATTCTACTCTTTCCCTTCATGTTTTATTAACATGGCAAGCTCCACACCTGTCCTAATTGCGAAGCACAGGACGAGGCCTCCCTCAGGCAGGACTAAGGCATTTCAGAGGAAGCCTTGCCACATGCTTAGCCACGCAGCAGCAGGTAAAGCCATTGCTGCCAGCACCACCACAGCTGTCAATAAGTGAGATTTTGTGACAGTGACAATGCGTGCTCTCCCAGGGACGTGCATGCCATTGCACACTGGCCTGCCAGGTGGTTACAGAGAGGGGAAGTATTTTGCAGGTGCAAGAAGGTAAGGACTTTAAGAGAACACGATTAATATGCTTACATTCAAATTTTGTGTTGAGACTAAATGCCTCATCGCAACACACCGTTCAGTAGCACCGTGATGGCTAGCATTATAGCAGTGTGTTCGCAAGGAGGGAATTTAACAGGTAATTTTATTTAAGACAGGACAATGTTTGCAGCTTTGCCATACCTTGACATTACTGGAAGGTCTCTGATAAGCATGTCTTTAACCTAAGCTATTCAGTAACAAGTCTACTCTGCACAGTGTCCCTAACATTCAAATTTTCTCACTATTTCCCCTTGAGATTAACAGAGGTTTCAAGCAATTCACAAAACTGAGAGCAACTGGTGCTCTATGGCTGTGCTACAAATTAAGTTACTGCAAACTGAAGTGCAGTGTGGGTGCTGGCTTGTGGCTAATTAAGAGAAAGTAAGTTTTACACAGTTTAGTATCAGCAAATCATGAGCATATTTAATGAAGAGTTTGTGAACAGTCCCATTAGAAATAGAATCAATACACTTGTGTGTAGCATTTAAAACATGCTCAAGATCAGAAACTTTCTGAACAGAGTTCGTTAACTACCCTTGAAATGATAAATGAAGATGTTATGATAGGAATTGAAAGCAGTATGATATCCTTACTGATAAAATAATAAAAACATTCTGCTAATCTTGCACCTCAGAAGCCACCACTGTTACATTTCAGTCCAAGCATCACTGGTGATTTATATTTACTGAAGATGAAAGCCAAACACAGGCCCAACTCTATGCCTTTTTTTCATTCAACTTACACAAAGGCCAAATTTAACCTTCCATCAGACTAGCACAGGGGGGCTCTGTCCATCAGCTGTCAATACAATTCAGCTTGTGATTATCGCTTAGGTTTTGCTTTCGGGTTCCTTTGATTTGTATAAGCCTAAATCTACTAGTTTTGTCTCTTGCTCTGATAGTCTAATTTGAATATTTGTTACAGAAAATTTCACTAGGATTGATGCGGATAAAGCTTTACATGCCAGAAAGTGAAGACATAAACAGCATGAAGATAATAAAGCTCTCTGAAAATCTTTGTTAAATGATCTTTTAGCATTAAGTTAAAATTTGTATAGAGTTATGGAAAGCTGCAAAATAAACTACAATACAACAATCAGGCAATTTAAGAAATGAACAGATAAAGGCCAGATCACACAGAGAGCCAGCAGCGTCCAATCACAGATGCAAGCATAAAGACAATATCCCTTTTTATGCCACTGATTACATTTGTTATTCAAGTCTGCCCATCACATTACATCTAACCATATAGATCAACTCATGCCAGAGAACAACAAAATCTTATGCAGCTTTTCTTTAGCCCCACTGTTCAAACCTCAGCCAGGGTTTTCTGTTCTTGGATCAAAAACACTGAAAACAATTCCAAGAATTTCTTCTGTCTTAAAAATAAACCCCTTTTCTGCCATATTCTTAGCTTTAAAAAATATTATTTTAATTTTCTCTCAGCAGTTCAGCCCTTAAGAAATAAATAGCAGTTACCTCTCCACTGATTATGGGACCATTTTCAGATCACATATGCATCTCAGTTTGGAAGCCACCACACGGACAAAATCATTTCAGGACTTTGTACCATATTTCTGAATTGAACATACATATTCTTATGCTAATAACAAAGACAGTCACTGGGCACTGGGAGACCAAGATAATACATCTACAGGCCATAATAATCATCTCAGCAAGAGTTTTTTTTATCCATGCTCAGGACGTGAAGTTACCTTCACAGGACCTCACTCAACATAAAAATTCCATTCATACACTATACCATTTGTACGCTGAATATATGAGCATTTCCTCTCAAATTTTCAAATTTCCAGAGAACAAGATAATGCTGACAAATACTGGGAAAAAAAAAAAAAAAAAGAAAAAAAAAAGACACATCCACTGTACATTTCATTTACTCTAACACAGAGCATTTTGAGATACACCTTCCTTAATCTAAAGTGGGGCTTTCCCAAGCAGTAATAGGCACCAAAATAACTCCTCACTCCAAATGAAATCTTTATTGAGTTATATAAGATTGCTTGTAGGCTTAGCTCTCAACTTCCTACATCTAACCTCAGGAAATTCCCACACCAGCTTAACAATAAATTGAGTTCTTTGTCACACTTAATGAAAGAACAGCAACAGAGTTAATTCCTGCCTGCTTGGCCCAAAGCCAATACAAAGCAAAGAGAAATTTGGGGGCATCAGCATTTAAGCTGGATTTCACACAGCTGCCACCACTGTATGTTTAAGCAGAAGCAGCTCAGAGGTTTATTAAAAAGGGATCACCTTGATTGGCTGTAGAGACTTTTACAGCTTCTGAATATCTCCAGAAAGCATGAGGAAGTGGCTACCTGAATCCCTGCCTCGCTTAGTGCTTTGGGAAAATAAAAAGGAAGGAAAAACGCTTGAGCAGCCTCACCAAGGCAATATTTAACTTGCTTATGGAGCACCAGTACCGACAACTAAGCACAAAGCACCAGGATTTGTGCAAGGCTCAAGAATATTGGACTACATTTTCCCATAAGCTGGAGGGACTAAAACATCCAAAGCACTGTCTATGCCTGCTCTACTGGCACACAGGCCCTGGGAGATGCAGATACCTGACCAACAGGTTTAAAATACAAAATAATAAACACTTAAAACCTACCAGGCACAGGCAGATTTTTAAAAATTGAAAGAACAGGAAAGGTTTGGAAAAAACTGCAGTAGGAAATACTGCTCTAAATAAACAAACAAAAAATATGTGAGAAGCTCTAATCCATTTGCCTGTTTGAAATATTACTCACTAGATGGCTCATCTCAAAGCACAGGCTTTGTAGTTTATCCTCCTCAAGTGACTCCCAGATAAAATTAGTCAGGTGATTTGCAGGATATATTGATTAGTGAGGATTTAGCTAGGGCAACATAAAAAACATCCTGCTTTATCTCTCAGTGAAAATGAAAAAGAGGAAAAAGACTGCAAGCTATTATCACTGTATATAAATTAAGCTTTATTAATGAATGAATTAACTGCATTGAAAATGATAGATAAGAGTTAAAATAATGCATTTCTCCTCTTAAGAAAAGATTTGAGAAAAAAAATCAATACAAATAAAACAAGCTTGTTGTGTTTTTGTAATGTGGGTAACAGGCTGAGTTTTCACTTGAACACTCCTGAAAAACGCTGAGACATGACAATCTGTTTTCTGCTCTGATTCAAAACAGTTTCACAACCTGTATGTATTAAGCAGCTTCATTTTCCCCCTGTTAAATCCCAGGCAACAGGAGCTTCCCAGACTTTCCCCATGCTCACCAAATGCTGGTTTCCAAATGGTTATCTTTGAAGCACCCAGAAGATAAAATGACCCCACCATGCTATGCACAGACCAAAAAATCTTGGAGGCTTCTGACAAAGGGAAATGGAAACAGGCACCCACAGCTTCCCAGCCTGTGGTGCTCTTCGGCATGCTCCACCTATACACGAAACACATGGAGGAATGACCTGGCAGGAACTTCATGGTTCCAATAAAGATGTCAAGCCATAACTATATGTGCATGTGACTACACAGTAGATTACGGATTTGTCCATAAGACTTCTTTCCATGAAAGCATAACTTACTGGATATGATTTAAAGTCATATTTCTTAGACTGATAAATGCTTGCTCTCCCTGAAGCAGTGCCACTGATAGTAAGGCATTCATCAAAACACTTGGTAGTTCACAGTCTGTGCCTAGTAGCATTTAAAAGTATAATTTTGTGTGAAATGACAGTTACTTGAGTTCCCTCCAGAAGCTCTTGAGCATTATTGCGCTTCACAAACTCCTTTGCATGGGGCACCTTTGTCTTAGGAAAGCTGCACAGTGCCTCCAACTACTGGCCATGCTGCAGGAAGCAATGTGCAAAGCATACTCCAGAAGGCCTGCTAGGAAACCCATGCATTAGGGCTCCTCATGCATCTATTCACTTGCTATCAAGTTCTCCGAGATGAATTTGCTGGATCTTAATATGCTGGGTAAGATGCACCCCTCCTGATGGCAGAATACATGTCACTATGGAGAAAAGGCAGGGAAAAACAGTCTGCCTAACACACTGCTTACCTAGAAAGCTGCTTCAGTCAAACCATAATTTGGGTTAAACCTGCCAAGTAGCTTCAAGTGGGAAAAAAAGAAGCGGGGGGGGGGGGGGGGGGGGGGGTCCTGCCCAGATGATAAAAGAGCAGCAGTGTCAGCAGCGCCTGTATCCACTGCTGGCTGGAGCACTCATCTGCATTGCAATATCCTGCCTACACTTGAGAGGATTTGGACTCGCAGCATTTATTGCCCAGGAAGGCGCCACGGCTGCCCTGCGCGACGAGGGAAGCGAGGACAGTTTTCAATCTGTCTTCCTGACATCGCTTTATTTCCTTAAACATTCAGCCAAGCCCAGACTGACTCCACAGGTCAGCAGCTTGATACTTTCCAGGGAGGCAGAAGAAAGGCATTTAAATTCCCTCAGGCTGAAAAGGGAAATGAGCTGATGAACTGGGGATGGTGGATTTGAGCTCACCCAGGAAATACTGGAAAGAAGTGCTACGTCCCAGATGTGTTCTTGTTTTATGAATCATGCTCCTCTAGCAATTAACTCATTTCAAGGAGGTAAGGATGCTTCAAAGGGTTTGGTGGTGTTTTGTTTTTTGAGTTAAAAATATATATTTCTGTCAGTGAGATGCTGAAAAATTTTTAGTCAGAGAATATCTATTTTGTTTTTATGTGCTATTTTAGATCAAAGAGAGAGACAAAAAAAATAAAATGTATTCATTTCTATGTTAAAGTTTCATTTAAAGTCAAAATGGAAAGTATTAGCAGACAATGATGGGGTAGAGCAGTAAAGTGGCAGATAAAGAGGTTCAAGAAATCTGCTTAGTGGACTCATTTGTATGCTTTGCTGTTGTCTTCACAGCCCTTCCTAAAATCCCCATCACTGGAAAGAAGGTTCTCATGAGAACAAACCAATTTCTTGATCATCATGTTACATTTTTTTCTGAAGACAAAGACACAAGCTTGTTTTTACCATATTTGATGTAAAAAGAAGAAATGTACAGGAGACGAAAACCTACCCAGGAGTCACATTGCAGGAGAAGACGTAAAAAAACTATGAGATCTTTCTGTTTTGAACAGGAGATAGGAACACAATTTTTCAAAAAACACACACCTGCTGTCTTTCCTCCATTACAATTTAACCATACCTCAAGGAGAAACAAAATGTAACACTCAGCTTCAGCTTTACCCCAAATCAGAATTGTTCCCCAGGGAGACTAACTAATGTTATAAGGTTTGATTCCAAACTCAGCTGAAATATTTATCTTTTGCTTAAACTAACTTCTGACACTGTTAGACAAACTAATTAAATTCCCATACTCTGGGCTGTGATCGACTCTGCAGAAAAGCCCAAACTTTAATGCCCATACAGATAAAAGTTCTCCTGATGTCAGTGGAACTACAGATGTATGAACAAACAGAATGCCATCCTTCAGCAAAATCACCCAATTTCTCTGCTGTCTTATGTTCAAAGCAGACTTTCCATTGTTTTACAAAAATAAATGCTCTAGTCCTTAAAAACAAAAACCAACCAAACAAACAAAACACCACCACATCCATTCATTCCCATATCAAAAGCACTCAAATGAAAATCTCACTCATTCTGTGAAATTGCTGTTAAGATTTTGTTAATTTAGGTCAGTCAATTGCTAGTAAAATTTTAAAAGCTCATTGTAGGCTTTCTGCATATTCAGCAACTAAACTTCTGCATTGTACCTGGTAGCTTCCCACCTTGCATTCATAAAACAGACCCAGTTTTATGGAAGCACAGCATGTGGTGTGTAATTACTTCCGAGAAGTCAACTAAAGCAGTTGGTCTCTTTTACAGTCCAATAACTTTCTATACTAAAATCACTTTAAAGAAACAATTTAAATGAAATTAAAGAACCAATTTGAGCTTTCATGACTTGAATTTTTTTAATTGCAATGGTTGTTCAAAAGCAACCTCTGCTCCTTCCATTGTTACATCTCAGACTGAAAGTACTACCTGATTCCTTCACACAGCATTTAATTTAACTCCATACACCCCCGTGGCATTGAAGCCATGATCCTGCATTTATTGAAGGCAACAGGAAACCTGATGTTAATAGCAACTCAAGATTAAAAACATCTTTCCACTCCTGGGAAGCTGGTCACCTGGACCGAGACCTGAGCAGAGAGAGGACTCATGTTCCTAGGTCTGGAAAAAAAGTATTCTAGACACTCAGTGGGCACATAATTAAGGAGACTTGGAAGGCTTCTTTGGATGTCCCAGTAGCAGTGTTGTTCTGTGGGCCAGACTTCTCTTAGTCCCTGGAAAAGTTAGTAGAACACCCCATAACTACTGGTTGTAACACTTTGACACGCACCCGTAACAATTTCTCTACACAGCTTTCCTACTCAGGCTAAAATGCATGTGAGGCATACGAAAACTGAAGTATGAAAGTTCCCAGCTTGTGCAAGAACTTGCTTTCTCTAAATGTAAATCCCCTTCAGTGATAGTTGTTCCTAAAGTTCCCTTTTTGCACTTGCATGGACACACATTCTTCAAGAAGCCTCATTTCTTTTTCTTCCTCCTCTGAAGCCAATTAACTTCTATGAGAACACTTCTACCCTTCCTTTGCTTGTTAAGTAAAAAAATAAAAATAAAAAGTTAAGTCACTCACAGAGGCCCCTCAATGCACTGTAACAACTCAGTCCATTGTTAATACTCAAGAGATGCATCAACTGCTCTGTGTAGCTGTGTTATCCCACCAGCTCTGTTTGGTTTCCCCTTTCCTCCATTCTTTTTTTTCCTCCATTCTTTTTTTTTGCCCAACAAATTACCTTTACTGTTTTTTCCCTGTTAGCAGGGATAGTTATTCACTGCACCCATGTACAATGCAACAGTCCGTTCCAGCTGGGCTCTCTCACTAGTCCAGTAAAACAAATTACTGTCTTTGCCTTTGATAAACGGAAAACATAACACAAAATAGAGTCGATCACGAGTGATGGAGCTTCATATGCCACAATTCTTATCTGAATGAGTTTATCTTTAATGCTGTGGACAACTCTACTGAACTGAACAGAATTTTGGTAGCTGAAGAAGAATTGAATTCATTACCTGAAAAGATCAGAAACATGAATAAAATTATTAGGACAAATCCTCACGCAGAGGCTTCATGGAACTTGATAGTAAGTGATCTAACCTATCTCCAGCCTCACATACAGGCAAAGTCTGCAGAACTCTTTTGGACACCACAGAAGTGTGAAACAGAGACTGGCAATCCCAGAGACTAAGCACCAGCTTTTGCAGTCAGTGGGTAGGGAACAACCACATGGCTTAATGAGCTACCGAGCATCAGCAGAACTGTAGCAACTGTGCAGAAGCTTAGTTCTTGGTACCATGAATTCTCTCAGCACAGGCCTAAAGGAGGCATAAGTAAATCACATTAACTTGTATTTGCTGTGGGCTAATAGCTCATATTATTGACAGCCAATGTGGATCAGTTGATATAAGATAACCCAAAAGCATGTCCAAGTCTGTTCTTAAGATAAAATATGAGCAGCAATGACATGGTGAGTTAGCGCTGGGTATTATCAGCATCACTTGCTTAAAATATATTAGCAGCTCTTTTCTTTTTTCCTTTATATATTATGAAGACTTCAATTCCTATTATGAATGATGAGCTTCATTTTGTTCCCAGCAATGTTAATGGCAGACAAATGTGTCTCTATACTTAATATATTCTTTTCAATGTCATTAACTTATTAGCAAATATTAAGTTCTGCTGTCACTGGGAAACATTCCGCTTTATTCTACAAAATGATCTAGTATCTCAGACAAGAAAGCAGTGTGTGTTAAAAACAGTAACACCTCCCTTCCTACAAACCTATGGTGGAACATGACTCTGATGTTACTCCTTTCATCATTTAATTTGCATCCATATTTTGCTCCAGTTCAAGTCATACATGCTGTGGCTTACGTAACAAAAGAAGGCAGAGTATTGCAGAGAACATCTTGGGAGCAACCTCACATTTTGCAAAATCAACTCAGTTAAGAATCAGCACCCCAAAACACAGTTGTTGTTTTATTTACTTATCATCTAATGAAGAATTATTTGGTGACTTCTTCCATGAGTTCACGCTAAGGTACTTGTTTTTGGTTAACAGCTGTTGCCTGGTGCTAGCAATTTCCTTGGTGCTCCAGCCTCACAGGAGACTATTATTATAAACAAGGTTACTGGAAATGATTTTTAAGCCCATAAGATTTTGGATGCACACCCAAAACCAGATAAAAATGGTGCAGGGTAAATGCTAAGAAGTAGAGCTCCTGTCTTTTGTGCAATAATTGTGCTGCTAGGCACCGTAAACCTGCATCTCCGGATTCAGAGAATGCTAAATATCTTCCAATTATTACAAATTTCATTTTCAAAACATTCAGTGTTAGTTCTGAGCACAAACACAATTTAAGACAAAAAAAATATTAAAATCCAGGCAACTCAGTACATAGATCAAGGAAAGTAATCTTGACAGAATAAGAAAAACCACAAAGCATCCAGGGATTTGATGAGCACAAGGAATCAATTGCACATTAAGTCGATTGCTGTGGTTTATTTTAAGTCCTTCTCTTCTGATTTATTGCCATCATTGCCGCCAATTTGCATAGATAATAGAACAAGACACCCTCTTAAAGTCTTAATCAGGAATTAAAAAGTAATATACAGTTACATCTCTTTCTGCTCATCAGAAAAGTGAACACATTAATGTTTAATGTCAGTTTTATTATAAGGATGGAATCAGATTGGAAAGAGACACTTTAGACTGTTCTGTGACATCACCACCAATTTGTTACTGTAATAGGTGCAAATCAGAAAGAAAAAAAAAAAAAAGTCAACAAATCCTTCAAGCTAAAACAGGTTGTAAACAGGATGTTACAAAAACAAGGGTGAGCTGTATTTCTGAGCTGTGCAATTTTCTTTTCAGTATGGCAAATATCCTTTCAACACATTTCCAAACTTTGCAATTTTATTTTTTTTTTGTTTGAAGTGAGATGATTTTTCATACTTCCAGTGTTCTGAAGATGAGTGGGTAGTTTACTGCTCAGTAAAGTGATTTCTTTGACAGGTACTTACATCATTCGCAAAAACACCATAAATATGCACAACTGTTTAAAAACAGCAGAGAAACAATGAAAGCCTTGTATCAAAGAGACAGAGAAAAATATGTTACAGGACCAATAGTTCAGACACAAAACATATGCATAAGAGGGCCTCTAAGAGATCAGCACTGAATTGCTACCTCTGAGCAGTAGGTTCTGCACCAAAATGCAAGCAGCCTTGGAAGAAAAAACACTGAAAAAGAAGCTCAGACTGCAAATTGACTCTAGCAAGTATGTTGGGAGCACACACTCACCAAGAACCTGGAAAAGAGAAGAAGGAGAGAAGATACTCTCTATTTTTCATGGTATGAGAACAAAAATGGGCAAGACAGGATTGGATACTAGCCACATCAGCAAGACCGTGGGCTGGGTAAGGCTCTGGGTCAAGCTAATAAAGTTCTAAGAAATTCAGCACTGTATACCTTAAAAACAATAATTTACCATCAGGATAAGACCCAATCTATCCAATACACTGCATATTTGATCCTCTGGTCACAGACTGCTGAAGCCTAATTAGAGAGGGGCTACAGAGAGAACTATGTCTTTATGCTTCCCTTCTTGTATGAACAGCTTTCTCCTCTGCAACTCCTGCTAAAAAGAGCAGTTTTCTTCCACTCTCCCCCCTCATTCTTGGTTGCTTCTGTAACCCCTTTCCTTAGGGCACAGCAGCACTCAAACTTACCCCTACGATAAAGCAGTTTACCTGCAGGGCCAGGTTATAAACAGAGCTGAGCTCCCCAGGACCAAAGGCTGAAGTCTCCAGTAGTGTTTTCTCACAGATTTCCCATACATTGTATTTGGATTTTTTGGTTTGTTTTTAAAAATAAATAATGCAGAATAAAGCTGTGGCCATGACTAAAAGACCCAGTTCTTGCACATCACAGGATAGTGCATGGGGGTAGCTGAGACCACAAGTTTCATAGGCTTACAGAGGTGACCTAGGCTCAGTTTCTGGCATGGTGACCTGGGCTGAAATCTGTGAGACCCAGCATTGCAATCATCTATACCAAAATCTATTCAGGTCAGGAGTGCTACTTATATAGCTAACTGACATCAATCCTGATTTGTGAGACTGAATCCTTTGCTTGCTAAATAAGGATTAATTTGTGTAGATTCTGGTCACTTTACAGGTGTTGCTTCCTTAAACTCTGTCAAAATAATGCAGAAGTAAAGTTTGCTTAGAAGCATCCTCCCTCAAAAAAAACCTACATATATGTGAAAGATGAGATCTGCTGCTTCCCTCCATGATAAAAATAGCTGCACTATTAAAAATTAAAAATTCTCTTACAAAGAACCGTCATTATTAACAGTTCTAAGGCCAAGTTAAAAATTATACCCAATCAGCACAGAACAACATTTGAAATTTTTTTTAAATGAATGTGACAAACATTAGCTAGTACAAAATATAGCATAATTTGTATGAAGTGAAAATCATCTGCCCAGAAAAAATATAAAAATCACTTGCTGTTACTGACATACATATAGGTAACACACTGGAGCTGAAATGAGTACAGCATGGATTTTTAAAATCAAATCAGCCTCAAGTCAAACCTCAAGACAAATCATTTTACTGTAGAAATCCAGGATGCACACTTTTTGTTTTATTTTGTCATTGATGAAGATTGTTAAAATATAACCATCAAAACAGTCTAAGTATTCCTAGATAGATGCTGATTAAGGGATTAGTTTCCTACTAGAAAAAGGCTCTTGCTTCTTGTATTTCCTACAAAAGCATTTAAAAGCCTGTTAATCAACAAAATGGACAGTATTGTCATCTGGATCATTTTGTTAAAAGAATTAACCATGTTGGTATGAGGTTACCAGTTGAGTGTAGGCGTATTATTTTTCTCCTTAATGGGCACCCACTAACCTAACACTGCCTATTTGTTGCAAGGCTCAATTGATGTATTTTTCCCAAACTTCTTTCAAAAGAGAATTGCAATGCAGAAGCCTATCTGCATATTAAAGATGTATCATAAACTGAAATGAATATCTGTACACATATTGTACAGCATGTACACACATGTACAATGCCTTGCCATTGCACATTCCTGCATTTTTGCTTCTTCCTCCCCCTCCCTTCCCCATCCCTTCTGCAGTGGCCTGTAGTGACAAGTGTCAACAGAAAGTGGTTGCCACCACATGTGCTGGGGGTCCCTTTGCTCCATTGACTTCAGAAGCTGCAGAACGAACAGCTCGGATGCCTGTTTCTGGTTCTTCACTGCTTGCTGTTCCTGGTGGCTCAATACACGGAACCTCTTTTCCAATTTTAATAGAAAATCTCGTCTTGAAACTAATTTGACAAAGTGGATTCTAAATTGCACTCTGCTTCAAATAAAATACCTTCAGAACAATGTACTCTGGGTGTAGAAGAACTGATAAATGAGACTGAAGATAAAAATTGCAAATTTTTCAGTGGAGAATGATAGCACTTAGTAAAGATAATTGCACACATTCACCATACAATATTCTCTTCAATTTCTCATTCTAAGTCACAAAATATTTGGATTTGAAGTATTAAAAATGTATTGCAACTGAGGATGTATCAGCTAAAAAAAGTGAAGTTTCATATTTCCTTCATTGTAAGTTAAGCTATTTAACATGTAAAGCTATGCAATTCATGTTGTTACAAAAATGACTTATTTTTCAGGTCATTTCCAATGTAGTGACATTCATTCTTTTTGCAGTACCACAGAGTAAACATCAAACTGAAAAGAGAAACCAGGAAAACAAGGATGTCCAGGCCTTTAATTAGTGTAAATGGCACAAGCCCAGAAAATCATCTACCGACACATACACAGAGGATGGGGAGGGAAGCAAAGCAAACATCACCTTTCATTTACCATTTCCCTAGACTCACCAAAAATGCTCCAGAAAATGAATTACATTTATGTGTTGCCTTAATATTTTTGTCCCCTCTTCTAGTTCAAAAGCAAAGGTGACTGACTAGGATGAGGGTTTTTTTTTTTCCTTTTTTTTTTCCTTTTTTTTTTTTTTTAATTTCTTCACATTTTATGTAACCAGGCTAACACACAGGAGGTATTGGTCTGTTTTGTATTGTCTCTGCTCACACAAAATATGATTTTTTCCTGTCAATGAAAAACAGCTTAGCTTTTTGAATATCTGCTGCATCTTGTCCTTCCTCAGTAATATGATCTTAAGATGCTTTAGTGTTTATTTTATTATGCCAGGGATATCTAAATTGTATCTCTTCAGTTACATCTTAGATAAAAATTGCCCAGTGCAGTTTTCTGTTTTTCTCTTCATGGCGCTTATATGTTGTCTTTATCTTTAGGATAGCGTATTCAGTAAAAATTATCTGCCCTGTGAGACCATCTGATTACTTCATTATTGAATTCTGCCTTTTAAGTGATGGCTAACATGCAACTTCTCCAATAGCCTAATAAAAAAGGCAGAGGAAAGTATTTCAAAGAGAATAAACAGGTCATATTTAGAATAAATTCATGGATAATATTTATTTCTATTTATATCTATGGCATCAGTTGCAGCCTTTCATCCTCATTCAATTACACAAGCTAAACTCTGTACTACCAATATTCTCGGAATAGTTTTAAGAAAGGACATTTCCAGGAACCTTCTCAGTTGTACCTTCACCCTACTTCTGGCATCAGCATGAAAGCACTCTGATTTTGGAGCTCCTAAGTTTATTTTCCTAATGGGCTCCACCTTTTCTAAATTGATTTCGAGGAAAAAACTCAGTTACACAGGAAGCCATATTAAGTACATGCCAAAGTCACTTGCTGCGTCTGCCTGCAAACATTTGATTTCTGGCAACCCAAAGACCACAGCTTCCCATGAAGAATATTTTTGTGCAAACTTCTTGCAATGCTTAAAAAGTACTGCTGGTAAAACCGCCAGACTATCGTAGTCCTCAAACAGAGGATTTTTTTTAAGACCTGAGTGCAATTCTGACCACTACAAAGATTACTTTGCTTCCATCTATGGAAGCGTGAGGGTAGGCAGGTTCGGGAACGGGACAGGATATTTTTCTTGTTTTGTTTTTGGAAATGAACAGCATTAGAAAGAATAAATCGCCATCACTTATCAACAGTTACCAGAACTGTTAGTGATTTAGGAAGTAGTGAGTATTGACCACTCTAGAGATCATCAAAATAGATAAATAAATAAATAAAAAAGCCCACAGCTCATCTAAATAAATAAAAAATTAAAAAGCCCCTAAGCCCCTGACCTGTAAGGGTTTGAAAAGAATGTGGCAAAAGTTGGGAGGGCAGTGCTTACAGGCAAGGGTATTGTTCAAAGACTTTATGAACTTTGCAAGCATAATTATTTTTAATCTGGATGTCAAGGTGCCTCTTTCATTCCACGAAGTCCGGGTGCTGACATTACACAAGCCCTCAACTTTCATTACAGCATCATTAAATAACTGACAAATAACAGCCTCAAATTAAATAGCTTTTACATCAGAGAAAGAGTACTAAGGAATAAGACATCTTTTCCCTATGAGGATAAATGAGGCTGCTGCTGACACAGCCCTGCTTCACTTGAGTTTTAGCACCTATCAGCAGCAGGACTGGAGCAGCACAAGCTACTCTAGCAGCAACCTGCCCATCCCACAAATGCAGTTTCCATGCCCTAGACTCTGCACATACAGTACACAAAACAGCACTGGAGCTCCAGCTGGAGCGATGAGGGAGCAGATTCCTCCTTCTCCTTCCCCATCCCAGCTACAGCCCACTGACCCTAGTGCAGCGGGACGAGCCAGGGTGTGCTGGTGGCTTGCAGAGCCTACACAGTTCAGAGCCTCCAAATCTGGGCTCCAACAAGCCAGGGAGGTGAACAAATTCCAGCATGATGAAAGGGTTGGCTTAAGCAGAAAGCTTCTGCCAACCTCAGCTCAACAGGAAGCCACAAGAAGACCCATCAGCTAGGAGGGGATGCAAACCCATGGACACGCCAGAGCTGATCCACATCCACACACCATTGTCTTTGGGCAATATTAGGAGAGGAAAAATGGGGATTATTTTATCTGAAATAATCTCTCAGTCCAGGACCTGCTTCTTCAGCATCTACTCCCTGTCCAGAAAGCAGCAAGTGCTGCTGGGTTAACTCAGCTATAGGGCAGACCCCCTTGTGGGACAAGGATTACATTCCTGGGCATCACAAAAAGCCTGCAAAAAGCCAGCGCAGAAAACAAAATGCTAAATACAATCCCTCAATTAACCTCTGGTTATGACAGAAATAAAACAAGTGGAATCGAAAAGGAAATGTACACTTACAGCTTCAGTGCTGCAGCCTGCTCTCGCTATGCAGCGAGGCAGCTCTGCCTGCCAGGTTACTGGGCTGGATTTAGCAGATGCTTCAAGATCTTGATTTCTGAGCAACGCACACAGCTCAGCTGGCTTTAGGAGGCTGGAGACCTCCTGGTCTGCTCATAGCTCTCAAGTCCTGCTGTGCTTGGATCCCAGAAAGGAGCTGCTGCCCTTCAGGGCGCCATGGCTCCCAGGCTCCTGGTCTTCTTCGGCACACGTCCAGAAGAGCCTGCATGCAGACAGACACTCCACGGCTGGCTAGGATCTGCTATAGGGTATTGCAGTCTGGCCAGAAGCATTTATTAAAGAAAAATGCTGTAACAGCACATACACATGTATTTAGATTCTGTTCCAATTCTCCCCTTTTGTTTGCCAGGCACGTCAGCATGTTAATGCTGCACTACCCACAGGGGGATATCCAGCAACTCAGTAGCACAACTACAAGGAATATTTCATTCCAGGTTAAAGATTTCCAAGAAGTTCAAAAGTTTCCTATTGATTTTCCTGCTGTAAAACTCTGTGGTCACAGACAAAAAAAGCAGTTTTAACATCAGAACAAACATATTGGCTGAATGCAAAAATTCACTGACCCCACAATTCAGTCGCTGGATATGGCCAATGGTGGATGCTTGGGGAATTGTCTAAGGACACCGCAAGTATGCACTAATACTTCTGAGCTGCCCTCCCAGCATCCTACCAATACTAGTCTCATCACTACTTAAAAACTTTTCCAAAGACAGGTTTTCTTCCTTCACTACCACAGTTTCAAGCATGCATAGCATTACCAGTTATAAAACAACTGGGTTTGTATTAAAATACAGAGATCTGTACGAGTATCTTGCTTTTGTTTTAGACCACTGTCTCGGTGCTTAGCTTCAACTAAGCGATACTAATACTGAGTAAATGAGACCTAAAATAAAACCAAGTCCACTCTGTCGGCCAGACATTCAATGAGATGCATGTACATTTAGTTCCTTCCTACAATTTCTATGCTGTTTTATGAGATTCTGGAGAAAAATACCGTAGAATTCTTGATCAGGTATTACTGAGGGTCCAGAGTGGTAGGCTGACAGCAAGGGCCTGCCATTCAGCTGGAGTAGCTAGGATGTCTTGAAAGAGTTATTCATATGCATAGAGAAATTAATTTGTGCAATTTGCAAGAAGAAGCCATCGACAAATAGCTGCAATTTCCAAAATCACTGGCAGCAGATGCCATGTTTATAAAATTTCCCACACAAATGAGCATCTGTAATACAAAAAGGAAAAACAACAGAAAGGCTTCTGAAGAAGGAACCTCAAAATACATTTTTATAACCTAAGTTTTTTGTGATCATGTCTGGGGTTAAAGGTTAGACTTTAGACATCTTGGGCCAGATATATCCTATTGGTAGATAAACTGGAAACAACTGTTCCCCATCCCAAAATCAAAAGTGGAAAGGCTCTTTTCTTTGTTTTGCATAACAATACTCTGGAAATGAGCTTGAAGTGATATTATCTTTCAAGCTTTTGTTACAGAAGAATGCTAATGATTCCCGGCCTGCATTGCAATCACTCACTGCTTCTTAACTTCATTAGCAACTCAAGACTCAGCACAGACACAAAAGTCCTACAGATTGTAAAGACAGGCAGGAGAAATAAATACATCAACTCCATTATGAAGCATCGTCTCACTGCCAAACGAAAGCTGTGTAGAGATGAGCCATCGTAACACCAGAAGAGGCCACGTGGCGATGGCACTGGATCGTGACTCATAACCTTATACTCAATTCCAAGTGCTGACAAGACTCCTTGGGGTGACCTTAGGCACGTCATCCCATCCAGCTCTTGCAGCAGCAGGAAAAGGAAAGGATAATAATATGCCTTAAGCTGCTCTGAGCTAGCAAAAAGGTTGGCTGGTTTTAGGAGACATTGAAATGCAATGAAAGGGACCACAAAGTACCTGAATAGACATCTCTATGTGGTGAGAAGGGGAAAACTACATCGTAAACCTCTAAACGGCAAGTCTAACAGGGTTAAGACTGACTTTGCCTGCTTGATTTACAGCCCCTGAGTACAGTCTTCCGATTCAGAGTAAAGGCTTTGCTGGCACTGTCCCATCATTTAAAGCAATCACACTTGTCCCATATGGATGATTTCAGGTATCTAATCTTTACACAGCTGAGCCAGTCTATTTTTAAAGCTAGCTATCTGCAGACAGGATATTGGTATAAAACTGATTAAACAATTTCATAAACAGAAAGATAAAGGATTGCTCTGGCAAAGAAACAGGTCAGTAAAATACACAAATGCAACAGCAGAATAAAGAATATAGAGCAGTGTCCTTTTTAAAGGATACGCTGTTTTTTATTCAGATTTTAAATTTGACCTTCTGAATATGCAACAAAAGCAGCAAACACACACAAACACCATTTTATAGAAAGAATATCAAGTTAACTGAATTTATATAAATAATGCAGAAGCAAAACACTAATTGGCAAAAACTTTGCAGTTCACAATCCATTGTTCTTCCTGTATATTATACAGATGTTTATTCTGACTAATCCGAGAATATAGAAAGCTATTCAAGTAGTCAGTACAAGGCTCCCAGTAAAAGTACCAGCTTTCTCATTTTAAACCTGGTCTCCTGAGAATGAGAGATTAGAGGCTTTCACTGTCCAGCTATCCCTCCTTCTGCAGCTTTACTTTTCCTATGAAGTTTCTCCTTTTTTGTTAATTTTAAACTGTGGCTGAAGATAACAGCTTGCATCAAAAATATTAAGTTCATAAAAGTTCAATGCAAACCATGGACCAGGCAAAGAGACCCAGTATAGTGTCCCAGTGATGGAAAGGCATTTACAAACCACTCCCTAGCCATTTCAAGAGAAAACAGCCAGCAGTCACCATGTGTACTACCTTGCTTACATTCATGCAGGATACTCTAAGATCTTTCTCCCAAACAAAGGAGGGAGAGATGTAAATGTGAAGGACTAGCACACAAGTGAGATAAGCACAGGAGCTTGATAACAGAGATCCAAAATTGTCAAAAACCCATTTTGCCACTTTTGTCCCTTACAGAACAACTGTCCTTTCAAATACAGAGAAATTATCATCAAAACTTCATGTTTCCTCTTGCTTACCTAATGCTTTCCCACCCCATAAATAGAAAGCATGCTTAAAATTATTCTCATTCTTTCAATTTCACTTTCTGTATTTATAATAAAACATTCTCAAGGGCTAGAATAAAAATTTATTCTGCTAGAAGAGGTCTTATCCATCTAGATAAGAGACCTAGAAAATTTTTTGGAGGCCAGACACAAATTGCTATGCATCAGTGAGTTACCACCTGCAGTACTACCTGCCTAAGCATGCACTCCATACCCACGAAGGAAACACACTAGCTGCAATAGGTATGATAACAGGTTTGGTTCAATCTTCATAAATGCTTCTGAGAGGGCCCTCAACTTGTGCCCCCCACAGGCTGAGAGCATGCATCCAGCCAGGTCCTGTGATTCAGAGGACATGGACATGCAGCTACCCCATACCCTACAGCATCTCTACCCAAGGTTACACTGAGTGAACAAGGCACATCTGCTGTTTTTCCCTATTGCTTGTCTTTGTTCTTTACACAAAGAATCTAGCAACACTTGCTGAGCACAATGAGTAGAAAACATGCAAAATTCCTGAAACTTGTATCCATGCTGTTTATTTAATTAAGCTCATTTCCATGACTCAGATGGAAGTTTCTTCTTCAGGAGTTGATCATCAGTATAGCAGCTGCTTACGTTTTAAAATCCATGCACTTTATAGAATGTAATACCCTAAACAGGAGACTCCTCTACACCTGCCTGCATGGCATATGTGGGAGAGGTTGGTCAGCACAGATGGGCTGCATTAAACTGTCTGCTGCAAGATCCAGTAGTCTAACTTTAGCAGCTGACTCCTTGGCTAGTTCCACTGATAATAGCTGAGATGACAGTTCTGAAGTTGCCTCTGGGTCTATCACATGGTTATCCAGCTGATGAGCTATCCAGGCTGTCCTAACCTTTGAAATATAACTTTTATTCAATTTGCCTGTCTTCCAGGGGAAATAATGCATTCGCCTTCACTTACTGCACAAGTTACTGCACAAGTCCTTCAATAAAAATCTCCCAACGGATCCTTTATGGATAGGTAGAATGAAATGTTTCAACTTGCTCAGTCTGGTTTCTTCTTGGTTCTCACTGGATATTTTTAGGCAACAATTTTGGGAGAGGTACTTTTTGACTGGACTGGTATCTTCCAGATATCAAGATATATGTTATCTTTAAAGGAACAAAAGGTAAGCAACACAAATCAGTAAGAAATTCACCCAAAATCTGTAATACAGATCTCTGAAACAGCTGCATTTACAAGATCATCAGAAAAACTTTAGGAGCCCAAATGAAGTTATTTTACAGATTCCTTTCAGCAGCTTGAACAGACTAGTTTCCAACCTTCACTTGAGAATAATTCATATCAAAGCACTGCTTCTTTTTAAGCCTTTACTCCACAGGAAGGAAGGAAGGATCACACAGAAAAGTCCTGGAGGGAGTCCAGGGTAAAGTTGATATTTACAAACACAAACCTGCTTCAGGGCTTTGTTACTTACGGGTCCCAACAAGGTGTGAGTTTTAAACAGTATTCCTAAATCTTCAAATCTCAACAATGCTGAACCAGCACTGTGACTGCATTGTGACCAGCATTGTGACTTCTGACTTAGAAGATACGAGTATCTCTGAATAGACAGATGGCATCTAATACCGTACATTATTAACAGGGATTTAATGACCAGAATAAGTAATTATATGCCAGAAGCTTATTTCAGTCAGGCTAAATAGTGGCAAACCAAGCAAAGCATTCAGTTATTAATGTAAAGGGGCAAAGTTATTTACAACGATTTGTTAAGTCTCTACCCAAGGCAAAGAAGAATTAAACTTCACAGAATAAACAGAGGGCAGCAGACATGGATGGATGGAGGGGGAGCAGAAGGCAGATGGAGAAAGAGAGACCACATATCCTTCAATAAGGACAGTATGTACTGGGAAAGACCAGCCATGTGGCAAGACTGCCTGAAATCTTCTAAAGGTACACCCAACACTTGTGGTTTGGGGCTTGATTTCAGAGTCAGTTATTCCTCTGCATTGCCAAATAAATCCATGTCTTTATATGTATGTTATATATGCCATTTTACATCCTTGAAGTGCTAGACACACGTGAATTAATTCCAACTATACACAAGAATCAACATAAACGCATTTACCCCCAAATAAAAATGTTGAACTACAGAGCTGAATGGTTAACAACTCCATCAAGACATGTTGCCAAGCCACGTTTACCACTGAAAGGTCCTGGCTCTGAATTCGATGTTTAGTTTGATGGATCATCAATTTCCATTGTGTGTATGATACCCTTTTTCAGAAGATAAATTAAAACTTCCTATCTACTTTGAATAATACAAGGAATAACAACAGCAGAAAAGCATGATCTGCATCCCCCCAGAATGTAGTGTTTGATGTTTCCCAAAGGCATGTCTATGGCTCAACCTCTGTTCTGTTTGAAAACCACTAAACTGGACCACTGACTCTGTGATTACCTCTGCCCAGCTTCTTCCAAGTAAGCTTCAACAAAACACTGCTTATTAAAACAATATTGACATAATTGCTTAGAGCCAAATGAACATTACATATCTGAATGCATCATGGTAATTCTTTTGCACATACTCTCAATATTTCTGTATTTCTGCTTATATAACTAAAGTTTAAGTATTTTAAAGAAGTGGCTGAAATAAACCCCCAATAAAACGTGTGAAAAAAATATGACCAATTAAAGATATGGAAAAGAAAAAAGTCTGCTAGAACCATGATTACTTCTAGAGAACAAGTAATTTTACCTCTTGTGATTTTATGAAATGTTACATAAAAACCACCGGTTTTGCTCACTCCCTTCACAGTATCTTACTTTTCCATTTGAGAGGTAAATTAGTTACGCTGTTTTCAACATAAAATGCAGAGGATCGGATATTTCAAAGATTTGATGCTTCATCTCGCACAGTACTTCCTTTTACTGTATACTTTTCCTCCTCCCCTCTGCCAGCTACAGTACTTAGTCTATCAGGCTCTCAGCCACATAAACACTAACATGCTGTCTGTTCCTCCTATACTGCCCAGACGGGTGTTCCTTGCACTCTCCAAACTGCCTGTAGCTTCGGTGTCTTTCTAATGTGAGTGGACACAGGGGATATGACAAGAAACTAACAGAAAAAGACAAGGAAAAACATGTGTCATTTGTTGTCTAGAAAAGATATTGTTTTCACTCCTGCACTATTTTTTGCATTGCTGAAGCACGAAATGCTCTCTGGAAGGTTACTTATGAAGTATGTTAAGACTGCATCTCACATCAGACGGCTCAAGCTGTTGGATGACTTACTCTGATTGTGCTAATTATCTCTAACTAATTATCGCAGTCTCATGTTCAAAGTCCTGAGAAACGTGCAGAACTTGCATTCAGCCCAACTGCAAGAGATCAATTAAAAAAAAAAAAAAGGACACAAAGCATAAATTCATACTCAGATTTATTCCTATTTCAATGTGTCTACCTGTCCATTATTTGACATGACTCTGCATCCCAGAACAGGCTGGGGGAATAGGACCTTTCCCTGTGTACACTGAAGGTTAGTATTTCAAGGACAAGAACCTGACCTGGATAATACTTTACCCATCAGCTTCATCATTTTATAAGAAAAAAAACACTTTGGAAGATCACCAGAAGATCGGGGAACTCTCAGTAAGGTCCATGGCTGGATAGGACAGTGGCAGAACAGCAGAAACCGTCCCCTACAGCATCATTGCGGCCACATCACACTGGGCTGAAATTGGGTCATGGGGGATCAACACGGTGTGTGTGAGACAGGTGTCCTTTCAAATCAGCTGCACAAGGCATGGGAAGTAAGGAGAGGGAAGGCTGCAGTCCCTCCAAAGACAGCGTCTTTCAGAAGTTGTGCTCAGCAACACAGCTCTGCAGTACTGCAAAGGAGCTTTTTGATAAATATTTCTCAGGACTATTCTTCCTTGCCCGGAGTTACCAAGGGAGCCTGTGCATTTGTCTGAGGACACATCGGGAATGCAAACCTGCCACATTCTTCCCTTTCAAAAATCAGATGATCAGCTGTGGCTTTAATCCTGCCAAACTTTACCAAATATAGCACAAAATTACACAGAACCATAGTAACTGCACTCCCACCATTGTTCTCATTTAAAAGAGGAGTTTGATTACATTAGGTAAATATTTGTCCTTATGTAATAACTCCCTCCAACCTTCCAAAAATTTGCTGTGTCCTAGAATTTAACTGAAGAGGGTGCTTTTTATGTCACTGCTCTGCTCCAAAATCAAGTACACTATTATACTGGGAGTATTAAACTGTGAGTAATTTTATTATAAGCAATAATAGTTATCCAGACAATTATGTAGTTGCAGTTTTTGTATTAAATCTAGAAGCTTTAAGCAAGTTCAGAGGCAATAAGAGTTGCAATGCCACCTCTGATGAGCTAAATAGCAGTTATTTATTCACAGATTGTTAAATTCTTATGGCCTGGAGACTTCCAGGAAGAAAGCAACAAAGAATTAGCTCCACATCCAAATACTGGCTCATTCTTCATGTTGATATAATTATGAAGTTTCAGTCATTGCAAAGCTGTTCACACAGCTTTATCAACCACATGCATTGCAAAATGTATGCTAACTGCAGTTTTTCCATTATAAAACTAGCTGGTGAAGTCACTGTTCTATTTCCAGCTCAGCTCTGGCACTGTGCAGATGCTCACTGCTTAGTAAACAGAGATTTACATATATATATATATATATATATATATATATATATATATATACACACACACACACATATTTAAACCTACTGATGGAAAGAAAAAAAAAGAGAGAGGTTTTTGATACCCTTTAATACAAGTCATTTAAAATAAGGTAATGAAATAAATTAATAATGAAGAGCAAATAGAATCTTGTGTGATGACTCAACACACCAGTACTCATGAGGAAAATGCTGAATTCTTGACATGTTCCATTGTAATACTCAGGAGTATACACATAGAAAAGCTTTCACCTTTTAAAATGGGTGTTATTACCAGCCTAGGCAGCATTAATCAACATCCTTATCACTTACAGTAATTACATTCTTTCCAGCATTTATACATGAAGGGAAGGCATTTAAAATCTTAACTTCAGTGTTGGAAATGAAAGAACAATGCAAGCAAGCTCATTTGCCCTATGTCTTTCCTTGGCAGCTAGAGTCTTTTCTTCTTTGATCAACCTCAACGATGGTGAAAGTTTCAGCCCCATGCAAACATGTCAGCATATTTTCCTATGAGTATTTGCTCAAATTATTTAATTTACTTTGGCTGCATTCACATTTATTTTCTGTGAACCTTCAAGATAAGGTGACCAGCATAAACATTTGCTCAAACAAAGGATTTATAACAAACTTGTTGACAGAGCTTTCTTCTGAAACATTGAATATTTCTATCAGAAGTACAGTTCTTATAAGAGTCCAGCTCTAGCACAAAACTTGCCAGCGACCTACTGTGTCATAAACAACCAGCATGGTTCAAACACCTCTTCTCCTGTAGAAGAATGCTCTAAAGAAATAAACGCATACATTTTTCTAAATCCTTCGAGCATAAAAATCTGTTGACAGAGTAGCCAAACAGTCCATCCAGGTCTCAATCAGCACTCTCAGTGAAATTCTAACTTCAGTGCATGCATGACAGTCCCACTTTTCAAGAACTGAATGTAGAAGTACAACAATGCAATCACACAAGAATACAGCCCGCGTATGATGTTTCTACCTTACCTAACCTGCAGCAGATAAAGTTTCCAAGTAAGCCTGGTGCTTCACTCAGTGACTCCGTCTCCCTAACACTGCTCTAGCAAAAAGTCCTGTGCCCTCAGCTAGAATTTGGTCCAAGGATGAAAATACTGGAAGTCACACAAGACACGCATGCACAGGCTTCATGTACAGGCTGTAAGAAAAATTGTATTAGGAGGTACATCTGGAAGGTAAGAATAGACTATTGCAGTGCCAAAAATACTTTTCAAAATAGAGCACACTTGTTCTATCCCTTTTGCTGCCAACAGGCACAGAACCGGAGGCAGCAGGGACAGGTGTTTTCTCTAAAAGTAGAATTCATTCTTTTGGCCACCTATACAACACGGTTGGCCAATGTATTCAAATCCAAGTGTGGGATCCTTCCAACAGCAACATTCAGTCACTGGCAAGCTTCACCGGGAGCTCTGCAGTTGCTTTTGGTATGATCAGATGAAAAGCTGCTGCCTGAGTTGCTGATTATAGTTCCTTTTTCCTTCTAAAACATGTATTATTTAAAATTACCTGGAAGAGTTACAACTGATTCTAACCAACTCTTTCAGCATACAGAAATACATGACTGTAAGGAGATTATAAATATATTTTCTTACAGCTGAGTAGTTCAAGCCCAACATTTAAGTGTTGGTATAAAAATATGTGAAACCAAATTGTATGACAGAGCTTGCTTTGTCAAAACACAAATGTCTCATAAAATATGCCGTCTAGCATCACAAGTAGTAGGTGATATTTTTCAGAAACTTTTTCCATACAAAATAACTATTAAAATTAACACAAAATGTTCAAAATCTAGATTTATTAGTTTAATTGACTTCTGATTTGAAATGACATCAACTGGGAAGTTTATATAGTGGTTTTTTTTTTTCAATACTCCTTCCCCAAAATTATTTCAGTTATGTAAAACATTTTCTTTAACCCTTCAGATACTTTCAATGATTACCCTGAGTTGGAAACTGCCCTAAAAACACTTGGATCTTTCCAATTGCCTGTCTCCTTTCTTTCCCTCCATTTTTCTGATAAAACCACAAAACGAAATATTAACTATTTGTTTAACTCTAATCTGAAGGGTTCACACTTATAAAACATGAGGTAAGGTCAGATAAGTTCAGAAGAGATCAGAAATCCTCAGACAACTGCAGATGAGTTTTTTTGTTGTTGTTGTCGTCATCCCCTCTCTTCTCCCAGAGTTACAGGAACAAATCCTACCTACAGTAAGGTCTCTTGGATTACTCTCTTCTTGCTTTGCTCTCTACAGCTAGAACTGCGGAAGCTTTCAGTTCTCTTATAAACCATGCTGGTAAAATAGCAGCAAACAAGGCAAGTTTCCAAAGAAACTCTTCCCTATTTCATTACAATACTTTTCATTTTATCAAGTCTGTATTTTCCACAAGACATAACCCTACCTTGTCAGAAAACTTCTAGCCAGCTTGAATCTTTAACACACTTTGCCTCAGAAACAGCAAACAAAACAGGTATTTCTCATTAGATGACAACCTGAACTCATGCATAGCTCATCTCTGCTGGCTACTCAAAACTCTTCTTCACTCCTCTGACTTGCCTATTCAAGTACTACAGCAGCAGGTTGCACTCTAGCCATGAGCTTGTTCTGATGTTCAAATCCAGTTAAAATGAATTATTAAACTGCTGAAATAAAATTAAAGTTATACAGCAATATTTCTTTCTGGCCCTACAGGCTGTACTCTGTCTTATATTATAAAAACCCATAAAATATTTAAAGTGACCGTGTCTACACAATTACACTTAATCCAGTTGAGGGGAATATACTACTAAATGAAATGAATCATGCTGGCATTTGTGTCTATGCAGGTCTAATATTAAATATAATTAAAATACTTCATTCTTTTCCTAAGAGAAATTACTAGGCTGAATACGTTTTAACAATACTAGTTACTCAACACAGTTATTTCATAGCTACTCTATACAGACTGCAAAACATAGGGACGAGATCTCAAGCAAGCACTTGGACAACTAAAAGTACATCTTGCATGATACTCCAAGTGCCTAAGCCGTGCGATAGCCCCGGTGTGCTGCTGTGTAATGTGAGAATGTTGGCATGCATCTTCAAACCAAAGCAGTCCAAAGCTTCTGTATTGACGTCCTCCAAGGAACTCAATCCAGACCGTGTGTTCAGAGATATGGATAGCTTTGATTTCACCACAAATCACATCAAACAACTATATTGACTTGAAAACAAAGGATTTCTACACTAACATTTCAAAGATTTCTATTTTTCATATGACAGCAAAGAGCAGGAGATTATGTTTCTCTTCGCGATGGTGCATTCTCCATCAAACTAAGGATGAGACCAAAATGCAGCCAATATGAAGGTGGCTCACACTAACACACAGTACTTCACAATCAGAGCAGGACATGCGGTTGGTTATCATCGATCAACTGATGCAGTTGTTGATTCAACAATGAACATTTTTCATTGACTAACAAATTCTTTCCGAGCTTAGTCTTAATCTCAAAAACCCAGTCTCTGCAAGATTAAGCCTACAAACTGTATTTGGTGTACAACCAGTTAAAAAATGCAAGTCAAAGCATATGCTATTTGATAAGCAGAAAATTTAGAAAACAATACCAGTTATTTCAACTTCCACTAAGAATGCGTGAACGTATACAGGAGATTGCTGGTCCATGAGATCATTTGAGGCTCACATTTGAATGACCACTGAAGTGTGAGAGATAAGATTTTTCACATCCTCTTAAAATTATTTCTCCAGCTATTATTCCTTAGGTGTATAGTGCCAGTATACAATTTTTATTCCATGAAACTTCTCTTATCCTGCCTTTTGTAGAAATGTTTTGAGTTTTTTAGAGATTCATGAAGAGTAGTATATTGAACCAAAACAAGATGTAAATTTTCTATTATTATAGAAAACAAATCATCATTTAATTAGCTTCTTATACTATACTGTAAACATGTATGCTCAACTCCGCAATTTCCTGTTGCCCTTTTCTGTTTGTGTAGGAGCACATCACCTACACTATACATACAGAATTATCAAAATAGCTAAGACATGAAGCATCACTCAAAACACTTACCCACAGGTGCATGCATATCCACCACTATCACACAGCCTCAGTAATCCTTTGTCTACTGAAGACCACAAAGCATCATCCATTAAATTACAACTTGAGAAAATAAGATAGCCTCTCATTTCTTTCTACAGCACAAGGTCTCTGGTCTCCAGTGTAAGCTGCCTGATTTGGAATTCATTTCTCTGGGACAACGTTAAAGAGCTTCTGCTGCCAGTCTCCTCTCAAAGCGTCCCAGGTGCCAAGCCCATAGTAGTTGGATGTTAGCAAATGCTGTTAACCTCAAAAGACAAGCTCCTGGGGTAGGCATGATACACACCGTTTAGCCCATCACAGACTAACACCAACACTGTGAGTGCCACCTGCAAAACATTTGATGGTTTGTACTGAGAACAGTTCTCAGGTGTTACCTGCTCTCTGCATGGAACATGGCTTGGCAAGCAAGCATGTGTGAGCTGACAGCTCCAGATGGCTTCACAGCAGCCAAAATAGCAGAAGACAAAGCTCCACGCAGACATAAAAAGGATCCAGCCTCTCTGCACGTAGGGGAAGGCAGTCCTAAGTACATGGGAGCTCCTGGACTCTAATGGGACACTAATGATGTAACTGAAAAAACAGCACAGTTGGCCACAGGAAACAGTCTTGGTCCTTTTGGTTGTCCTCTCAACTTATGACATCTTATTCTTCATTCAGCTGTATTTCTCTGACCTCCAAACGGCCTAAGCAGGGAATAGGAGGCTTACCTAGAGCTGCTTTAAGAGCTGGCAGACTCCAGGCTTTACATAAGCTGATTAACCAGGCTTGGTGATACTTTGTGCCCTGCCATCATGGGTACAGAGACAAAAAAGGAGACGGGGTGTCAACAGCATCTTTAGCAATTTCTCTCATCATTCTTTACGCAGGTTAAATAAAGAGCAAGACAGCAAAACCCATTGCCCTGTAGCTCAGGGAACAGTTGTGTATTCTGGATTTTTCTGCATCTTTGCCCTGAATTTTGGCTACCCAACTGTTTTGAATAACCTCAGGGTTTTCTGTTGTAGTATGTTAAAATGTATTTTTGATTCTGTTCAGATTCTTTTGCATCATCAGTCATATTGATTTTTCATGGACTAGCTAAGCCTGAAGAAGTGTATAATGTGTTATTCCTTACACACAACTCTTCCAAATGGGATCTTTGTCTAGAGAACAATGTGGAAGACCATATACTGTCCTTGATGAGTGATACCAATGCACGCTGTATTCCTTTGCTTGCCCAACAAGAGGCAGCTGCTTCACACTGGGTCTACTAGAAATGCAGTACTCAAGCATCTACCACATTAGGAAGCCGATGCAGTGCAAAAAGAGGGGAAAAAAGTCAATGAGATAGAGTTTATACTGTGGCCCACACATGTACTTGGTTTAGCATTGATAACACTGTTCAAGCACAACTTCTTCATGTTCCAACCTAGGGCTGTTTTATTAGATGTTCATGAAAATATCAGATGTATTCCCAAGCAAAGCACCATACAAATACAATATTAAAAATTCCCTTGTCTAGAGTGTGAAAAAGTCTCAAAAAGAGATGACACATTACAGACTGTGACTGCAGGAAAGCAGAAATCATTTCACAGTTCAGCATGACTCCAGCTGTTTAGCAAACAACCAATAAATAACACAAAGTAGCAATGGCTTCATAAAGACAAGGGAGCAACTGAAGGTGGGTGTGCTGAAGAATGAGGAGAAGCATGTTTTGGATTCAGGAAGCAAACACAAATCAAGTTGCAAGGAGTGAAGGGGGTATGGAAAGAGCTGGTGTGCTAGGATGGAACAACTGGGATTGACCAGATCCAGAGCATAGCAAGAACTAAACAAAGGACCTGGGCACGTGATTCCCCACAGCCCTGACGGGGTGGAGATGGCAAATCAGAACAGCAACAGCTGGCCTCAGGGCCTGTTTATGAACACAGGTGTATGCAAAATGAAGTTTACTAAGAAAACTTTAAAAGGCCAACAAATATTTATTCCGGGTAGCACAGCCAATTTCCACAGGCTGAGCACTTACGTTTTCTGGACGATCACTGATACCAGGACCCTTGCATTTTCTTCTAAACAACAATCTTCTCTCTATGGAAACAGCTACTTGAAGATAACAAATAACTGTTCCAGTGCCTCACCACCCTAACAGAAAATATCTTCTTCCTTATATCTAATCTAAATCTCCCCTCTTCTAGTTTAAAGCCTTTACTCCGTGTCCTATCATTGCACTCCCTGACAAAGAGTCCCTCCCCAGCCTTCCTGTAGGCCCCTTTAGGTACTGGAAGGCCACTGTAAGGTCTGCACAGAGCCTTCTCTTCTCCATGCTCAACACCCCCAGCTCCCTCAACCTGTCTCCTTCGGAGAGGTGCTTCAGCCTCTGAGCATCCTTGAGACCTCCTCTGGACTCTCTCCAACAGATCCATGCACTTCTTGTTCTGGGGTTCTGAGTGCAGTTCTCCAGGTAGGGTCTCATGAGAGCAAATTAGAGGGGGGGGATTCTTTTCATCTCCTCAAGTTGCTACGATATCTATTTTGCAGAGCAAGGATGGCTCAGCTGTATGTGCATGGTTTGACAGAACAGTGAGGGAGAAGGCAAAACTCCTCAGTACAATTCCCTCTGGAGTTTGTCCTTTATTATTCTATAAATATCCTTCCAGTTTTAAAGTTTCACTTCAAGCCCTGTCACACAGTATATTACTCAGAAAGTGTCAAAAGTACAGAAGCAAAACTGAAATGAATTAAAATCATCTTTTGAACCATCTGATTCCTGGCAAAATAGAAAAGGACAGGATGAGCAATGGCACCCTTGGAATTGAAACAAGGATAACAGAATTTTAATCCATCTCTATAGAGCTTATCTTCCATTTAGAGTATTTTGGGAAGAAGTTGACATATCTGATCATAAGGCACAGACAACTCAGCGGTTGAAGGGATTTGCAGCTTACTAAACAAAATGGTATTTTTCTTCTATTTTGCATCATCAGGTAAGCCACACCTGGGACTTGTATAGCAGTACATTATTCAAGTATACTTGCAAGTATACCCTCACCCCTCATTCTGTTCAAGGAGAAATTGCATCGCACTTTGACACTGGAATTCATTTTTCAAACATTAGGGAAGATGAAAGAAAAACAAGAACATGAGGTAGAAGGAATATTAGTGCATTTGAGAGAATTTCCAAACAAAATCCATGTGATAACTTATTTCTGTGTACATTATGTCCAGCAGATTCAATGATAATGAGTGATCAGGTAACATTTAGTAGTTTGATCAGTAGCAACTGATCATCCTTTAGCAGCAACACGTCATCTAGAAGAATGCCTGGCAGAATTACATTACATGTATTTCAGAGAGCTACAGCCAAAAAAATAAATAAATAAAATCAAACACTCCTTATGCTCAATTAACCCTGATATGAACAGAACAAGGAAATAGAAGATGTTTTTTGTTTGGTTGTTTGGTTGGTTGTTTTTTGTTGTTGTTGTTTTTAATGTATTCCCCCAGTTTCTCAAAGTTATACCACATGCCAGTTACTTAAAATTAAGTGTCTATCAGAAATCAGGACAGAAGGCTTGACTATAAGACAATTACTAGAAATGGCAGGGAAATTTTAAATATCTCCACGTGAGATTCTTCAGGTCTTGTCAAATAAAAGTTTTTCATGAAGCAAAAAGACACACTCATGATACTCTAGCAAGAAAAAAAAATCTAACTTTTCAGCTAGGAATATTTACTCACATTTTATCGTTGGGGGAAGAGAATCAAGTATTTCTTAGTACACTAGAATATTTTGTTTTTGACAGCTGTAAGATACTCACAGCATCACATTGCTCCTTCTTATTTTATCAATGTATTACTAAATGGCAGCAGAAGTTCAAGCCACCATTATTTCGACTGTTCCTGGCACTTCAGCTGTCACAGCGCATATCTTTTCCTCTGACCAAATCACATGGATTTACTTCAGAGTATTACAGAGATCACGCAGAAACATTGCAACTCCAAGCCCTCCCCTGGCCATGCCTTGTTTGCCTGAACTGCAGCAAAAAAAATAAATAAAAATCCAACAAGCCACAGTGGGAAACAGTTTAATATTAGATGTGTAAAATAGTATATCTTCTCATCCCAATTACTGAAACAAAATACTTCTTTTTCAGGGCTATTTTTTTTAAATCAAAAATATCTACATTAAACAATTAGTTTTAAAATAACCTCAGAATCTGTCTTCTACACAGGAATTTCATCCTTCTTGCAGTTGTGTTCTGAGCTTGCTTTCAGGTGCTGTCATATACATTACCACCCAAGGAGCATGACAAACAGATGTGCATGACCTTTCTAAAACAGGCATTGTTTGATAACTGCAGCCTTACGGTCTAGGTCTGTCCCTTGCAAATTTTAGTTCTTTATTTAGGATAAAAAAAACAGCCAAAGCATCAGAATTTTCCACCTGATGGAAATCCTGAATCGGTTCAGCTCAGCTACCTTCTCTGGCTTGTCAATGCTTCTGGCTCCACGCAGAAGACTACTTTTCCCAGAGCATTGCAGAGGAGCAATTTCTTAAACCAGCCCACAAAGGTAACAGCAGACCACTCACTGTGGGCAGTGGTGATGTACCTGATGACCATCAGCTGTCATAATACATGAGAAAGTAAATTCCAGGTAAGAGCTTGATCAGTTACTCGTTTGCAGACTCACTGCAGTCCCTAGAAGTCACAAACACTTTTAAAAAACAAACATAAAGTGATCTCATTTTATTACAAGCATGACCAGTATGGAATATTTTCTTGGAGGCTTATGCAGAAATTTCTTGAACTAATTTTCATTTCCTATGTGTCACAATAAAAGGAAAATTGTAGCCACACATCTTCCAACCAAAACACATGGAAAAACCCTTTATTTTATTTTTTTTTTCACTTTATTTTGCTATCTGTTATACAAAGTTCAAAAAAAAAACCCGTAATTTATTTTTCAGAACCAAGTTTTCATCTTTCTTTCCCACAGATTCAGTAGGGGGAGGAGAAAAACGGGGAGGGGGGAGAAGACTTCCTGTCACATAAATAATGAAAAAGATACTCAAAGACTGAAAATTTCACATGAAGCTTTTGAAGTTATTTTTACTTCTTTATACTTTGTCGCATGCTTTACCCGCTGTTTCTTCTTCTTTGGTAGCTTGACAAGTTCTTTACAAAAAAAAAAAAAGATTTTTAAAAGGCTGAGGGGAAGGGAATTCAAGAAGTTTTCACTGATCTTGTCCAAATAGAAGAAAGATTCTTTTTGTTGAGTATGCAAACTGCAATCCTTTGAACAAAAGTCACTTGATTATCATGATGCCAAGTCCTTTCTCAGCTGAGAACTTATACAATGCATGCTCCATCCACAATAACACAAGTGCAACGGGGGAGGGAATTAAGACATTCTCCTCCTTTGGCCAGGTTCATCATACAGAAATGATGTTTTGCCTTTCAGGCGCGAAGAGTTGTAGTCTTTTGTTCTAGTATTCTTCTGTGAGAGAATGCCTGGTACAGGTGGATGAGGTGACAGATCAGTGCCTGCATGTAACACGGGCAGGCAGCCCCGCCAGCCAAGGAGGCAAGCAGAGCTCCCAGCGTCAGTCTGCATCGAGCTCATTTCCTCAGAGCTTGCTGCATTACCCACCAAATGGTTACAAAACAAAAGCAAATCTCCCGAAAACCACTCAACAGTAATCTCTATAGACATTTCCAGCATCAGCCAGCCAGAAGGCAGACTCACCTTTCTCCTTAGCTTACCTTGACACCCAGCTTTCCTTCCCCCTGTTACATACGCTGCTCCCCAATCTGCCAACCAGGCCAGAGCCTATTAACCCTTTAGAAACTGCCGTGCTTTCCAAATCCTACCACAAAACACAAATTTATAACGCAAATGCAAAGTAATGAGACCTAATCTATATAAGAGTAAGGAGTGAACCTTATAGAAAATGGCTCAGTGAAAATGGTCCATGCCTCATCCAGCTTGCAAAAGCCAGGAACAGTCACATAGCAAAGTGCTGCTGCTCATCGTGTTCAAGCCTCCATTCCATAAGTTTCATCTTGGCTCTATTTCCTAGGAAAAATCTAGAGAACCAGATGCATCAACTTCTAAATCCCTTTTCCTCTTCAGTTAAGCAAACATTAATCATGTTATGATAGCCACATGGGTGCTGAGACCTTCAGCAGCTAGTACTCCACAGGCCACAACGCACCCAGAAGTACACTGCATTAAATGGGCACCAAGCACAGACACAAAAACAGGGAAGTGTTCTCAATCTGCAGTTCTCACATTCAGATAAATACATTTGTGAAGTAGATAGAATACATAATTTTACATATGTCCCACTGTCTTTTTTTTTTTATATGAAAAAAATACAAACAATTCACAAATGTGGACTCTCAGTGTACCAGCAGTCTTCTTTTGCAGTCTCCCAGTATAAAGAATGTGGGAATTTAAAGGTTTGAAAAACATATATTATCTAAGCCAAACTGGTTCCTTCAAGTCACTAATAGCTTTGGAGAAAATTCTCCTGTGAGGACAAAGGGGTGATGTGATAGAAACCCTGTTCTGACCTAATTTATGAATACCATGTGTGGCCAGACTGTAGAAGTATTTTCCTCATGATCAAAAAGAATTACTGGAAGGCTTATTGTATACATATGTTGATTAGCTTTAATAGCAGAACTGTTAAAAAACTAGCAGAAAAGAATATAACAGACCGTGCCAACTTCTTGAAAAATCCGCACATCAAGAGAATTCAGAAAAATGTGTAGGGAGTTAACTTATGTACGTGGAATACCCCATTCCTCAGCTCTCACAGCCATGCAGCATTCCCATCCTTCCAGTAGGAGCTTTCCCACTTCCTAAAACAAAATGCTTATATCTTCCTCATACAGCAGTAACACGGAGTCATCTCCAAGGAAAAAAATGACAACTAAGTAACTCATCTAAAAGCCTCCATGAAACAGAAGTTCGATGAGTGATTTCAAAACCAGAGCAGAGACTACGCTGTGTCTGATGGTGTGGCATATACCTACAGCTTTCCAGACCATTGACATGAAGCTGCTATTCACACTGAAGCCTCCCTCAAGTAATCAAGTCTCATGTTTTTTCAGACACACTGCATAAATCCCAAGTAGCACTTCCCTGTAGCAGTCACAACTGTGAGCACAGAATCTTTTTTCAGCCTCTGATTTACACTACAGCATCACTGTAAAATGCCTTCTGCACTTTGGGGATATCTGAGAACAAGTTTGCTTTTTTCTTTCTTTCTTTCTTTTTTTTTTTTTTTTAATACCATATGAAACAGCACCAAAGAGATGTTACACACAGATAAACACACATGCCCACCCCCTCACCCCAAGAGGCCATAAGACCTAAAACAAAGATACAAAGTAAGTATCCTATTACCAGTTAGTGATGCTTGATAACTACATTTCAAATAAGGCTCACAAGTAATAAGCAGTAATATAAAAGAAACCAACAGCCTGACATCTTTGTTGTTCATTTTCTTCTTTTTTATGTTGTCATCATCATGAAAGCTTTGAGCTCAATTTATCCTTTGGATGGCTGAAGAGCCACACTGGGAGAGATTAACAAGCATTTGAAATGTAATAGCAAATTTAGTTTCAAACTGAAGGCCTACATCTCCTGCCTTTCTTTCAACAGGATTATTGAACGCAGTTCAGAAGCGCATTTTAGTTTCAACTTTTTCCAATGACCACACTCCTATCCTTTGTGGTAATACACCCCAGATAAAGTCCTACAGTAAAAGTTTGATCCTATTTACACTTAAACATTCTTCCTAACCTCTGATAAGAACATATAGAACTCTAAAGAGCATCAGGGTTTGCTGATTCACTCCAAAACGCTTTGCTACAAACCAGCGTCTTACTGAACCCTTCTCAGCTGTTCAGGTTGGTTCTTCACCTGACCACGTTCAGCCCCAGTGAACACCAGACACGAGCTGTGCAGCGACGCCATTCACCTTGGAGGCACGTGTCTTCCACGAGGACAATCAACCGAGCCCGTGCTAGAGCAGCCCTCTGCGCTCCTGGTCAGCTGCAAAGGAAAAACAAAGTGCCCTTTGCTGGAAGGGCACATGACACATCACAGTCACTGATTTATCACAAGTATCTGCTGCCGACACTAGCTGAGCTCTAGAATTTGCCCATTAACGAGACCCATCAAACTGTCTTAAGGGTCATGAAGTAGATACCTACCTACCTGAAGACAAACAGGAAGGCAAAACAGACAAACGCAAAAACATTTGTAATTCACCAACTGCTTCCTGTGTCACAGATGTGCCCAGTTACCACGGTGTTAGAATTGTCTTGTTCCTAAGTGGGAAGTAACGGCATTCAGACAATTATGGATGTTTTCTAAGCTATAAGGGAAAAGAAGCGTTATTTTGTCTTTTCTGACTGTTAGAGATGGGGAAATGCCCAAACTCCCTGAGAATTCTGCAGGAGCTGAGGTGGGCTAAAAGGAAGAGGAGGAGAAAGACAGCTACAGCTTGTATGATGCTTCTCCCCAGAGTTTTACCAGGTACAAAACAGGCCAGCATGGATTCAAATTTCTTCTTTCAGCAAAATGATGTCCAGAGAAAAGTACTCATGAAATTCCCATATTCATGATGCCTGAGTGATGAACAGAATTTAGATTTGTCGTGTTTAAAATTTTACCTGCTTCTGACTGCAGCCTGGAGCTCCACAAGCTGCTCCCCTGTGCCAGGGAAAGAAACCACTGGCACAAGCTCTGTGCTACCACAGATAAAACTGTGGCTCTCCATGGCTCTCCAGCTTTCAGAGTTGCCAACCTTCATATAGACAAAATCCTATACCTCTTTGCAAAGAAAAAACATCCATCAGCTTCTCTTTCCATATAGGTGAAAGTAAAGAAAGCAGAAATATTTTTTATAACCTGATAACAACCTCAAGCAATTCCAGGGTTAAATCCAAATATCCTGGATACCGTAAGTGCTTTTACATTTATTAAACTGCCTTTCACATTCACTTCAGGCACTGGACCCAGTTCTCCTCTTAATTACAGGTTCTACAGTATTTTAATCCAGAAAACCCAACAGTCAGATAGGTCATAGACTTAGACATCTAAGTATGTTGATCTGTTTTTCTGCAGGAATAGCATTTAAAATTCTATTGATATCAAAAGGAATGAAACTTTGAAATAAAGATGCAATGCATTCAATCCTTTGATATTCATTGAAATATCATGATGAATTCACCAGAGATTAAAATGGCACAATCAATTTAATTTCTCTTTCCTGAATATAATACCTGAAGTCATAATTTGTTAAGAGTCAGAGGAGTGAGTACGGCTCACTGCTGCATCTGAGATACTGCTGAGCGCAGGATCTAACAACAATGATCACATTTATTGTCTTTGAAAGGCCACATTCCTCAGCTCAATTTCATCTAGTGAATACTTACTGCAGTGCCTTCTGCTTTCCCATGCTAACAACCACCACACTTGGCAGCCACCTGCACCAAAATCCCTCTGGGTGGCAGCGGCACAAACTTGGCACAACGGTGCTGGGGCAGTGGCAAGGGGCAGGAGCTGGAGGCAGCCTTCCCTACAGGAGGGATGGGGCATGCCAGCAAATAGCTGCAGTGGGCATAAAAAGAACTAAATCCACCCTGGAAGGACAACCTCAGGTCCAGGTACCCAACCATCACGTTGGATACTGCTACAGAAAATACTTGTCCACTGACCAATTTATCAGGAAGCACAGAAGAAACAGCAGGAGTTAACATAGCAGACTGCTCTGAAGGCAGATGTTTATTCTAGACTGCTTCCACTTACATAAAACAGGCACACTAGAGAAGGCTTTTATTTGGTTAACACACTAAAGAGTGGATGCTTTTATCATTCAAGATTTTGTAATGTTAATCCTGCAAGAATGGCTGGACTGGAGCTATTTATCATCTGGCACTTTATACTTTGTTTCCATAGAAGGAAATGAAAAAGGCCAGGAAGGTTCAGCCAATTTGTCTTTTAATACTCTTTATTGGCTCATTAATGATTAATTCTTTTTAACACTCTGCCCTAGATCCTAAATTCACAATAGCTCAATGTAGATGAAAGATTTCAAATCCCCATCTCTCCTCCCTCCTCTTTTCTAGTTCCTGAGCCTACATAATAAAATATCTGGCACTGCTCAGCACACTGCCGTCTAAGGAAATCATCCAGGACAAACACAACTCACACACACACCAATCGTTGGAAGATTAAATGCTGCAAAAGATGAAATGAGCAAAGATCACAACCCAATCCAGTCCTAAAGAGCCACAAACAGTAAAGGACCCACTCAATGATAAAAGCTGCCACTGTTCAGCCACTAAGTCTGCAAGTTATTTATGCCTAGTGCTGCACTACTGCAGTACTGCAGCACTCGACTGTTCTCAGTTATTGAATTCTTTTTTGAAGGAGCATGGGTTTATTACTTCATCGTATTATTTAAAGAGGAAAATATTACTGTTCCACAATCAGAAATCGAAGATAAGTCTTATAAATGCCACATACCAATAACATTATTAATTTGAACATTTCTTCTGTATTAATAAAAGCTACAGCCCTGATCACAGTGTTCTTTGCAAGTCCCACAGCAATTTAATAATAGTACATTTGTCAATACAGTGTCCTATATGCTGTAATATGCATTAGAATATTCTATACAGATTCTTCAAGGATTTCAGATAATCTCTTCTGGTGAATAGTGCCTAAGCCTTTTCCTACCACATAGATCAAGAAGTATTTTATGGTCAATGCACATACCCATTTTGCATCTCACTTCTGTTTAAGGATAAGGAAGCAAATAACCACTTCTACAATGTGCTTTGAGATCTCTGGAGGAAGGATGCCATTTCTGTTCAGTATTTTTACTGATCTGCTTACATGCTGTTACTAGCTATAACAATTCATAGTGGAGGTGATTGCATTTCAGTGATCCCAGATGGAAAGTATGATATAAATATCAGTCTCACTATTAAACTCCTCAAATAGACCTACAAAAATCAAGTAATAAAATTAACTGGAGGAACTAATAGCAGAGTATCATTATATGATCTTGTCATATGTAACAGTACTTACCATGGAAAGAGAAATGGAGCACCCGTAGCAAGCCTGTTTGAGCAATACCACCTGCTGACACACTTTTGTTGTTTGGCACATTTTTGTTCACACAGCTACAGAGTGAGACTACACTGTGGGTTCAGCAAATATGGGATTAGTTGTAATCAGAAGGTAGGGGAGAATCAGGACAAAGACTGATTTATAACAGATGAATACATTAGCACATACCTAATTTACTCAAATTGGTTGATTTGACAGTACTTTAAAACAACTTTAAGCAGGGGATATTAATGAGGTTAATCTGCTATTGAAATCACAGGTGCATAGTTCTTTTTTAAAAGAAAAAGTTCTCCTGGATAATGTGACACAGTCATCTGCCTGCTGGTCACCTGCTCCAGTGAGCTTACACCTGCAGGGCTGTGAGCCTTTGTCCACAGCACATTATGCTGCTAATGTGGAGACAAACATCACTATACCAGGAACTAAAATGAGAAATACAATCTCTCCAGAACACCACTTCTAACAAGGATGACTATGAGAAACTTGGGAGGAAGGCCAGGGCTTCTACTGAGAAAAGAAACTGGATTATCCTCCCTGCCATAGACTGCTAATAAGGATGTGGGCAGTGGCAGCCTGTATTGTCCTGCCAATACCCTAGGAGTTTCAAGGGAGACTTCTGTCACTCAGACTGTCAGTCCAAGCACTTCCCCAAGTCCAAAAATCATGTTTAAAATTAGATTTGTTGGAATGAGGCAGTACAATGTAACATCCTTATGCAAGGGCAAGTATCTGTGCCTTCTAACTTTCACTTTGTAATGATCCAGAATATTTTGCTATTAGCTCTGTATTTTGAAGCATATACAAGCCTGCTAATAAGATTTCATTAAACAATATGCAATCTTAATCAGAGGTCATTACCATCATTATATATAATTACCCATTTTGAAATGTAGAATTTTACAGATAAGGTATTCACAGGAAAAAATGTTTCATGCCTGCAGTAGGTTCTTTTGCGAGATGAACAGACAGACTTCAACAGCTTTGTGAAGGTAATATATAGATGGGAAAGGCCAATGTCAAGTCAATAATGGTTTATATATCTCATTCATTAGAGTAAATAACCTTAGCATCTTCAACATATGCAGAAGCTTCAGTGAATACATATATTTACATCTGAGTATACAGGACAAAACTGTAGCTCTACCATTTGTCTCAAATGAAGAGGAATCATATATAAGCATGTAAAATTCTGTGCAATGCATTTAACCCAGGTGATGCATTTATCTGACTCATGACAGCTATTTTTGTTTGGTTGTGGGGTGTTGGTTTTTTTTTTCTTTCTGGTTTGTTTTGTTTTGTTTTTTTTAAACTTTAGTTCCCTAGGTAGAGTAACATTTTTGGCCCAAGGACTGATGCTGCCACTCTACAGCCTATTTGAAAAGCTAAAAGCTTGGGTATCTCAGCAGGGAAAGTTCCTCTTAACTTGAAAGTGAAGATCTTAGAGGCGATTTAATACTGGAGGAGCCAGTTCATCTCTAGCCATGTATCTGAGTATCTCTAATTAAAACACCACATAATCAATATAGGTAAAAACACATTTCTCTGTGTTGATGTGCTGAGTAGTCTGCACTCAAAGTACTTCAGACTGTTTCCCAGTCATTGACCATATGAAAATTTGTGCAAGAAAAATAAAATTACCCAAATCTTTTTCTATCTTGGTCATCACAGAATCAACACTGGTGGAAATGCCTCCAGAGTTTAATAATCCCCAAAAACTCATCACTGATTCTGCTTTTCTATTCCATTCCTCCCCACCATGTCGTTCTCATTGCAGTCAGACAGGAAAGGATGGAAATTGATGAAAATTACTGGGTCAAACCAATCAAGTGCTGGTCCAGGGCACCAGAAATGTGCCAGCAAGCACTGTGGCCTCTGCACCTGGCATCTCTACAGCTCACCCCACAGAGCTGAGACAGGACTGCTCCACACAGTACCTTATGGAGCAAAGGATGGTCAGAGTCTCAGGTCACATTCTTCTTTACATTCTCACCACTACAAACACAGACTTTCAAGGCTGTAGCAAGGCAAAGTAAAATAAAAACTCTCAGCATTCACAGACATAGCAAATACTAGGTTTTATTACTTTTTGAAGAGTGGTAGATATTCACTTCTTTAAGATTACATGTTATAACAACTTTAGGAAAAAATCATCTTTGGCTGATAAACTGTGGTTTTTTTTTTGCATCTTAAACTTCTCCATCAGTTGAGTAGTGCTTTTTGTTTTTTTTTAAAGATGTCCCTTTTCACAGTCGCACAATAAATGTATTTAAAGGCCTATGACAAGGCCATGACATGCTTTCCTTGCTTCCTGTACCTTACTTCCCCTAACATCTTCATGGCTAATAGGGATGCCAAGTACCATATATTGCTATAGTTCAGCTTCTCCCTTCACTAGGCCTTTCTACTGAGCAGTTCTCAGCCTGCCTTGAAGATCTGAAGGGTTTGAAAACCCTGCAGGACAGAGCCTCTGAGGACATCACTGTGCAAGGTTTACTGCCATATGCTGATCGCTGTGGGTGCTATGAAATCCAGAAGTGCCCTTGGGATCCCACAACCATTTTAATCTGCTCCTCTGCAACCATATGCAATATAACATACAGACATCCAGCAGTTTACTTTCTGTTCACATTCATCTTTTTTGCTGTCCCTTCCCCAGCCTTTTTCCACAATCAGCCGCTGGGAACAGACAACTTTAGGAGTCCCCAGCCTTGTTCTGGCAATCAGCAGCACAAGGCACTCCTGGGAAAGCAATGCCAGCAGCAGCTCCCAGTTGCAAGCAAAGCTTCAAATCATTCTGAAGTGGTTTGAGTGCCACAGCTGCAATCCTGCCTGCTCCCAATTATACACACAAAAGTCCCAAAGGCCTCACTTGCACACAAAAAAAGTCTGTGCTCTATGTTATTTTAAGTAAGTATGTAGTCCAATTGATTTCAAAGAACCTACTCGCGTGCTGAGCTGGGCATATGCTTAAATACTTCCCTGAAACAGCGCCAGCTACTACCTCACCCGCACTGATTCCTTCACTGCCTACCTCCTCCCAAGGTGGCAGAGCAACATGGGGACAATGGTGTCCAAATGGATTGTTCCCAAAAATATTGTAACATCCTGATCCAAGCATGCACACAACCTGAAGTGTGGCCTGAGAAAGATCCCACAGTTACAGTCTCTGCAATTCCACATTAGGAATAGAGATAAGAATCTCATCTTCTGTTTGCCAAACACAGCATTTTCTCCCATAGCATCTTCACTGACGCTGAACATCTGAATTTTAGTCTGGCACAAATGCACCTGCTAAAACCCTGCCATGTGTTCCTGCTCCAGAAACAATTTCAGTTAACCCTCACTTGGCTGGAGCAGCATGAGCATGTGTAACATGCTGGATTGGACTCTGCTTCACTCCAGAGGGATTCAGGAGTAACAGCACCAAAAAAAAAAAAATAAAAAAAATCTGGTCCACAGAGATGGTGGCAATATTCCATGCCATTTTATGCTACTATACATATGTTACATGCATATAAAAATATTTCAAAGAAATCAGTAAACTGTAAGCTACACAAGCCCTCTGAAGTGCAAAGAGAAACCTATCCTGCCTTTGTTTGGATTCATTATCTACTTGCCTTATACATTCTGAGGAGTTCAGAAGTCACCCAAGATAAATAGCTGATAATCATCTGATACCTTCATGTGATCTCCTCTCTGCAATTTGCATTGGCTTTGAGTTTCCAGATGAAGACATCTGACGAAATAGTGCTGGGATTAATTTTAGCCTCCTCCTGAAGATAGCACACTGACTCCAGAATAAGGCTATAATACTTGACAGGGCAGAATATTTCCCTCTCCAACATAATCTGTTTCAGGTTTCACAGGGCAGAAATAAAGTGCACAAAACCAGTTCCAAGCAAGGAAGTGTTGTGAACTTAGGGGGCAGAGAAAGAATTAAAAATAGCATCATTCTTCCCAGTTTGCAAATCAGGTTTTGCAGCCTGCACCTGCAGGGCAGCATGCACAGCACACAGCTGAACACAACAGCAGCTCTTTTAAATGAGACATTCACTAAAGCTTGTCAAAAGATGGCACACACACAGTTTTGGTGTTTTGATAGAAGAAATTTCTCTAGCTTTTACATCCAAGTACCTGCAGTAATAGACTAACTGCAGGAAGCTTTAGTTCCACAAGGAACAGAGGCATTCGTGCAGTCACAGGCAGGCATCCTTCAGCCCAAAGTATTACATGCTGTCCTTGCAGAACAGGGCGGCAGGCAATTAATTTTAGCATATACTCCACAGGAGAGTTAACACAGCTTCAAGACTGTATTATCTTGATTTTTCACAGACATGGCTGACAAGAACAGCATTAGAGAAAGCAGTCAAGCCTCTCTGCTTCTCAATCACATAAAGGAGCACAGTTCTGCCCTCTCATACACAGCAGCCTGCCTGTAGCTCCTTAGTATGTTCACTTTGAGTCATGAAGCTTTCAAAAATGAGCTCATGCTTCACTAACTTTGTGTCCTCATCAGCCAAAATGCTATCAGGTGTTTGTAAAGAGATTTTTTTGGACTACTGTCAACGAAGAAAAAAAAATCGACACTGTTAGCATGGTCGTATACCCTAACAATTTTAACTGAAGTAAAGAAGTGAAAAGTATTGACTGGTAAGGTTGCTCAGATCAGTTGAGCTGGGGAAGAGGACATTTCTGAGAGCATCCAAACTGCACTAGGAAGGAGGAGACTAAAAACTGAATTCTGGAACTGCCATGGAGCTGAGAAGACAGGGCTTGGTACATGTCAAGTCCACAGCTCAAGGGAAGCAAGTGCAAGCTGTGGTAGCAGAAGAAATGAGGCTTCTTGCCCTTCACTGACACGACAACCTGACCTCCTCCAGTCTGCTACAAACCAACCCACCAAGAAAACCCTTGCAACTTTTCCTCTCTGCCCCAGAAACAGCAATCAACTTATTTGTGTCTAATCCACACCCAGAGAGTGGCACAACCATCTCCACTTCCACAGGCACATTGCCTTGGAAATACCTGTGTGGGAAGAATGCGATTATATACCTTTGGGGGGATCTCAGAATACTTGACTGCCCAGTAAAAACTGTTAACTTACAGATATGTGGAAAAGTAAGATACTTGCCGTTCATACCACAAGACATATGTACAAGCAAATAAACTCTAGGGTGTGTATATATTTCTGCCCAGAAATACATGTGTGTGTGTGTATATATATATATATATATATATGTGTGTGTGTGTGTGTATAAAATAAGTGCCGCCTGAAAGAAAAAAAAAATCATGTTCTGATACTTAGATATTAGTAGAATGAAGTGATATATTTTGCATGAACTACACCATAAATGAATTAAAGCGGAAGCTAACACAGACTGCAGCTATATTATTTGTTATATAGACTTTCTCTTGCCATGGTATGTGCTTGACTCTATTAGGACATGACTGCTGCCATACAAGTAGACTTTGGGGAATTATTTTTGAACTGATGTGCTCTAATGAGACGTTCCAACAGAGGCTACACTTTTTGGCAGTTGAAAGAGAATGAAGTGGGATGAAACCTGGGGCAAAAAGATACAGGAGCAGAAAAATATCCCAGCTTAACTCAAGCAGATGAAAGTGCTGTCTGACCAACAATGCAAACAGAGGAAAAAGGAGCAGATGGATTCAGCAGATGAATTCAAGAGACAAATATGTCAATGGGCCGGGAGTCCTTGACACAACGACACCTGTCTTGGAAGGCTGTGGAAAACAAAGTAACAAGGAACAAAGAAAACAGAAGCCAGCCTCATAGGCAGAGGTGAGCAAGACAGTAGGACAGCATGGAAGCTGTCAGGGCAAGGAGATGAAAACACTCACAGCCAAAGCCAGCAGAATCAGTGCTTCAAGCACACACTAGCAGCAAAAGTAGATGGATAGCGTTACCCTAAAAACATCAAATTTGGGCTGGCAAGGAGAGGTAGCCTTGCTCACCAGCTCAGGCAGCTCACGACCCATGGCTCCGATCAGCCTCGCAGTGCTACGATGGTATTCACAACCCTCCCAGTGCCAAGGCGGTGACATTCAGCATCACCTCTGCACCAGCAGTCCAAGGACCTCTCGCCAGGTGACAAGACCCGGGGACGTGAGGGATAGCCGTGCTGGGGCTAGGAGGGCCTGGCTGCGCTCACAGCCCTTCTCACCAACAGCTTCTCTCCTTCCCACGGAGCCAGGGAAGTCGCATACTGTAAGAGACGGCTGTGACATTTTAGGCCAGACCAAATAAAAGACCTTGCCTGTAATCCTAGACTTTTACAGTCAACAGCAGTTGTCTTCAGAAGCACCAGGATTTCATCCATGACATTCAGCCATCTCTGAATTGCACCTAATTCTGCAGACATGAAAGTCCAAATGCTGGTGACCAAAAGCAGCACATATATATCTGAAAGCTGCTATGTCCTGTTACATGCATTTTTATTTGTTTGGTTTTAAAGGTAATCTTTAAAATAGTTTTCAAAGAACTTTAGATATTAAAACTTATTTTTAAAATTGTGTATTTTTACAGACTGAAAAAGAAAATGAAGCAGTATCTGAGCAACAATGTTCTGTCCTAAACAAATTTGTGAAATAGTAGCAGAAAAAATAAGGAGAAAGGCTATAAAGTTCTATTTTGTAAATAAAGCAAACAAAGTTAAAGGCAAATGAGTTCTTGAGTAGGGAACAGCGATCCAATTGCTACATGAAAGCACTTTTGCATATGCTGCAGCAGATTAAAAATATTAAACTGACATGTGTCTCTGCTTTGTCTACAGGACACAGTTTGTCTGGAAAGCTTCAAAAAGAAAAAGAACTGCAAGATTTAGAAGAGGCCATTAAGAATTTAAGTTGTGTTTTATTAATAGATGAATACTGGCATGTTGATAACAATTGTGTGATTTGTTTCAGTGCATTAACAGAATACAAATTAACATAGCTAATAAAACATCAAGCTAATATTCCCTCTTAATTTTCTGCTTAGTATTCAGCAAAATATAAGTTATGATAGTTAAAGAATTTACAAAAAATGAGGAAAATATGCAACAGCTCTTATACAAAAGAACTGTCAAGCTATTCTTTCTCTAACCAATTAATCACATCAGGAGAACACGACAAGGGCTTTTAAGTTTTCAGCACTTGAGTCTCAATATCAAATTCAATTAACTCTCCTGAGTTTCTGGTAGTAGGGCAGGAGGTATGATTTTGCACAGTGTGGCGCAATCCTGTCCTAAGGTTATACTAATTTATTTATTTATTTATTTATGGAAAAATGAGCAGGCAAGTAAACTATCAGTTTTCATGACTTTTGCTTCCTATTACTCCTTTCAAAGTATTTCATCTCTCCTAAAGTTAGTCCTGCATGGACAAACTTCGATTAAAAGAAACTGGAAGACCTATAAATCATAACTTCTTTTACATTCTCCATCTAAAGTTACAAGTCCACTACTTAATTTCTGATCATTAATCATTAGGGAAATACTTTATGACAAGCGTAAGACACAAAGTAAGACACTGAGAACTAAAACCTGAGCAAAATTTTAGTTGAGATGTCTCAAGTAGAATTTGTCTAGATTTTCTTTAAAATTTGTGCAAATACTATAACTTAAGTTTTCTAAAAACAATTTTTCCAAAGTGAAAAGTGCAAAAACTGAAATGTTCAATTTTTTTCCTTAATATTATGCCCAAATATTCCACAATTCTGAAAAAAAATATACATTTTCATACAGATGAAAATAAATCATGAAAATCAGATAATTCACTTAGCAAAAACTCCCAGAATTTTCTAATCTATGTGCCCTGTCTTTTTAAATTATTTACATGACAGCACATGCAGAATTCTGCTATGGACAAATAGCAGAAAAAAAATACAATACTGACAGGATATATGCATATTTTATATATACACACACACAGACATCTCACTAACAGAATTAGACTGATTCAATTACAGAATAAAAAGTTTTTGCAAATGGCTAATTCACTCCAACTTGTACTGAATGTTTGAAAGCCTCTTGTCATGAACAATACACAGACCAGGAACTCATCATGCAAATTCAATGAATAACCTCAACTGTATAACTTTTTTCCACACAAGCACTGTTTTTGCAGCGTGGATGAATAAAACCTATTTTATCAAAAATTCAATTTGTTCATTTTTATCTGATCTCTGAATCAAGGCACACAAAGAAGGGAGAGAGGTTTCACTATAACATCAACCTGTTACTGGTGCCAACCAAGTAACATCTCTTCAAAACCTCCAGGCATTTTACACATCACTTAACTGAGCCTCTGAACAAATAATTATTGATTTTAATTAGATCTCTCATAACATCTCTCTGAAACCATTTCTTCATCTGTGACTACCTGCTCTCAGAGTGAAAGCAGAATGTATGTGGTTTTTATTGGATAATGAAATTAAGCCTAAAAAAATACCATCTGCTATCAAACATCCTATAGTTAATATATTTATGGATATGGTGTCATCAAAATTAACTATAACCTCAATAAATGTGAATTTTGATCTTTTTTTGATCTTTATTAACTAAGCTATCGAACATGTTTGCCGAGCTCTTGAATAAAGGTCATTTCATTAGCAGCAAACTCTGTCTGCAAGAATACTTGACACAGTGTTGAATTGCTCCAGCTACTTGCTGAGATCCAGCTCCATGCCTTGGAGAGGATGGGGGGGTGGAAAGAAAAGCTTTTTGCCTAAGTAGTTTTGCAGTAGATAAACTCCTTCCCCTGCACACACTGTTCACATTTTTCTGCCCTGTGCAGACTACCTGTCACCAGCATACTAGAAATTCAGGACAAAAATATGACTACACTATAACATTGCACACAGCAGAATGGAGCATGAACACAGAAGTGAGAAGCTGAACCATGCCAGTTCATTTAACCTTACACATTACAAGAAACCTTACACGTTGTCAATACAGTCTCTATACACAAGCTGAGAGCGTATCATTATATGACAAACTCATCCCAGTTTCTGCTAAATTGACAAACAAGACTGATGTGCCTACACAAACATGGCAAAGCAACTGCATTGGAAGTTGCAGGAGTGTAGGCAAGACAGAAATAGGAATTCAGCCTGGACCTGGGAAGCTCCCTTCTCCTCAGATGCGGTGGTTTAGCAGGGTTTTCTTTGATGACATACCCTAGGCAGCTATAGGAATCTTGGCTGCACTATTAATGATGTTTCAAGATGTGCTTTCAAAGCATACTTTTCCCACTTGTTGAATTTGCACAGGTGGCATCCTTATTTACTAACCAATGGCTGCAAGGCACAGCTTCCCAACCACAGAACTAAGCTGTAACATCTCCTCCTTAGCCCAAGATCTTGCGTGGTGAGAAAATAACCACACACTTCACGTGAGCCACTGTGTTCATGCTGTACCCACTGCTGTACTCCTGGCACCCGCCGACAAGAGGCTGCTGTTTCTAAGCCATCTCTGCTATTTGTTAAGACCAGATTTCAGAACCTCCCTGCCAGGCAGTACAGTTTCTGTTCTGTACTCATTTAAGATCATTTTATTAACAACAGTGCAACCAGGTCTATAGGAAGCCCTACCTACAGAAGTAAGGGCTCAATCTAGAGGAGGTCTCCAAGATGCACTGTTGAAAAAAGAGAATTTTAACAATACCCAATTAGTAGATAAATTTGCTGCAGTTATCACCCACCCCAGAGCAACCCTGCAGCGTGGCACCCCCAACCAACTGGGGAACTCTGAGAGGCTGCACCAAGAAACTCCATCTTAGAACACCCAGGGATACTCCAAGACTACCCCAGTACCTGCCCTGGCATCTCATTCACCTAACATAGATACAGTTCTGCCTCAAAGCAATGCATACAATAAGGACACCTCAAGTGCTTCCTTCAACTAAAATTGATGAAACAATAACTTAGTGGGATAATTCAAGTCATTATTTGAAGAGCCACTTTTTAAAGTGGCCACCAGTGGCTCACTTTTCATTTTTGTTTTGAAAAGCCATGTTTCACAAAACATAGATTATAATATATATATATATATATACATATATATATTTAGGTGCACAAAACCAAATTTAATCCTCAGCATCTGAGGAATGACAAGAAGAGGAATTTGACAAGACCAACATGCCCTCCCTCCATGGCAAACTCCAAAAGGTGCCCATGGAGACCTGTCTACAAGAGAAGCTACTCTTACACTAACAAATAAATTCTTAATTCCTTTGTGGCCTCAACAGCAGTTGTGCAAGTGTAGTACAAAAATAATACAGAAAAGAATTCAAGCAGTGGCACAAGCACAAGAAAGGCACTGTTCCATAGAGAAATTCTCTTAATGATGTAAACCATCAAATGGAAACTGAAAAAGTTTGTTCATGTCACAGGAATCTAGATCTTGCAAACAGTACAATATCCTCCTAGTAATATTCTTCTGTGAAACCTAGGTCTTACAACAAACAGTCCAATCCAATATTTCTCTACTGAAGCACCAAATAAAATGTTTGCTTACCAAAGATGATTTCTGTACTGAACAATAAGTACCCTCAATTTGCATTTAAAATTCTCTAAGTATGAAGACAATTCCCAAAGCAATTAAACTTCATGTATTTTGATACTATTTTCTAAGCGAACAGAAAGAGTGTACACACGGGAAGGATGCCACATTCAACAAAACTATTGAGCTGACTTGAAAATAAGGATGATTGGATCTAACCAATGGGAATAAAGTGAATGATTCAATCACACAGATATCCTATAATACCTTGGAAGAGGAAAACACATTAGGTATATGAAGAAAAATGGTAAATCATTTTACTATTAATAAATGTGGACACTAAATAAAACTTTAGTTTCTACAGACCACCTTGATAAAGTGCATGCATGGTAATCTCCTTACAGAAGTCAGCAGTCCTTGCCAAATAATTACAAACAAGTGCTGTATCTTAGATGAGGCCTTTTGTGGTTAGTCTCCTTCACAATTTGTTTGGCTTTTAAGTTGTGCAGATGTACAAGACCTAAAACTTCTTGATTACGATTATAGGCATCATACGGCCTTAAGTGTGTAACTTACACACATGCTATGATGCTGGCTTAAAACACAATGACAGACAAAACCTGCAAACCAGCAGATCCTTTATTCAGTGATTTGTCTCCCTGTGTAGGTATAATCCTTCTAATTAATGTTTGGATAGTATTTCTCTAACATTTTGTGGGTGTACAACATTAGTATCTACAAGCTGCTCAGAGAACATAGGGCCTAATTCAAAATCCTCCAGCAAAGTTGTATTCATCTCAGGCAGTGACTTGAATGAGGTACAGGCACAACACCAGATTTGGGGCTAGACAGTCCTGCAGAAGTGGCACCTTGCTGAACCATGTCTGTAAGGCAATGTCCAGCAGCTCCATCCCACCCATGGGTGGCACAGAGCTCATCACAGCCACACCAAGAGGCAGGAGGAAGGGGCAAGCAGCTACTGCAAGCCAGCACCATCTTTGTTCCCCCAGCCCGCTGCTTTATGTTGCAGCATTACTGCTTTATAGCGCAGCATTGCTGCTTTGTTTCCCTGCCAGCAAGTTTCAAAATCCCTTGCTGTTGGCACAGTAAATGAATGCCACTGCCCGTTCTCTAGTATGTTTCTTTTGTTTTAGGTTAAACCCTCTAACAAGAGGCAAAGTGTTTTGACAAGTTCATCGCTAGAGCTCAGTGATTCCAGATTCATCATAGTCAATTCACCACTACAGAAATGAAGGAAATAAAACACCTTGTAGACATTCCTCTGCTAAAATTACATCCACTTGATTTGAATCAGTCTTGTGCCATGTACTCGGCTCTGGTGAGGCCGCACCTCGAGTACTGTGTTCTCCTTTGGGCCTCTCACTACAAGAAGGACATGGAGGTGCTCGAGTGAGTCCAGAGAGGGGCAACGAAGCTGGTGAGGGGTCTGGAGAACAAGTCTTACGAGGAGCGGCTGAGAGAGCTGGGCTTGTTCAGCCTGGAGAAAAGGAAGCTCAGGGGCGACCTTATCGCACTCTACAGGTACCTTAAAGTAGGCTGTAGTGAGGTGGGGGTTGGTCAATTCTCCTACATGCCTGGTGACAGGATGAGGGGGAATGGGCTAAAGTTGCTCCGGGGAAGGCTAAGGTTGGGTATTAGGAAGAACATCTTTACTGAAAGGGTTGTTAGGCATTGGAATGGGCTGCCTGATGTTGGACTTAGCGATATGGTTTAGTGGAGGACTTGTTAGTGTTAGGTCAGAGGTTGGACTAGGTGATCTTGGAGGTCTCTTCCAACCTAGATGATTCTGTGATCTTCTGCATAAATGCCGCACTGGACTTCCCCACACTAGACACCAGAGTCAGGCCTTAATCTCCAGTGCAGCTCTTTGACATGCAGAGATAACGATAACATCAAGAAGGAGTGTCAGAATCCAGTTTATTATGAATTCTACATCTATAAATACTTTTGTCCAAAATGCATTTGAAGAACTTCAAGGGAAACCCAAAATCTTGTTTCAAACATTAGAACTAGCAACCAGCAACAAAGAGCTACAGCAAGTAAGTGGCTTCTTTGTTAAAAACCATGTGCACAGTCCGTTATATTTTTGACTAGTCACACCCTCTTTCTTTTTAAAAAGAAGATTTCTCAAAGTTGCCAATAGCTGTTTCAAATTTTCTTTGCTGAATAAGCCTCCCAGTTTCTATATTCAGAGCACAACTGATGCAGAAGTCTCTTAACACCCACTAAACTTGAATAATTTATGCTCTTACAGTCTTGTATGGCAAGATACAAAGTGACTTAATCATGAGGTATTCATAGCATTCTCCTCCACAGAAGTATGAAACTCTGTGAAAAATATTCCGATACAAGTCCTCAGGCAGTGTGTTCCACGTACAAGATTGACTTGAGTTCCTATTAAATATTCAGAGCCACAGACAAATCTAATACTTTTGTTTTTCTACAAATCTTTACCTGGGCAGTTGGACAATTCATTATTAAGCACAATTCATTTCCAGATTAAGCAGAGAAAATGTGGTAGGTTGGTTAATATTAAATATGTGTCTGCATGGTTTCTATAGTGTTTTGTGAAACTACCTTACTCCAATTCAAACGTAAAACTGTTTCATTTTATGGCTTCTGTGTTTAGCAATAAAACAGGTCACATCTACATCATGGCTCCACTTCACTGCAAGGATACTACTTTCTGAAAAGGAAAACATCATGATAGCCATATTAATTTTCATTTAAGCTTTCTCTGCTTCATTTTTATCCTGCTTTTACTTCTGACAAATACAAAAAAAAGCAAATCTGTCCCTTATGCTCCCAGATGCAAGCTTCTGCGACAGTTTCATAAGACAACCACAAGTAATCCCATCTTTGGATGCTCTGCTGACTTTCAGTTTTGGTCGGGGGTTTTCCAAAAGACCAGTAGGTGCTAGTGCTTGAACACCAATGATTTTCTGTGAAGGCGGGATGACAAGTTGTCTTTGAAAAAACACCCCATTGAGATACTTTGTTCCTTTACACATTTTAAAGGTTTATCAAAATGAAAGGAGATTAAAAACATGTATGTAATTGCTGGTTACATAAATAGTTTTTGAAAGCTTGCTGAGTTTAATGATATCTCAGTGGAACACAATGAAGCAATATACCATTCACAGTTACCAAAAAAAAAATTGTAAAAATATTTTCTCATGAGTGGCTTTTTCCCCCCTCTCCAAGTTAAGAGTTGTTTCATATGCCTTATAAACAGCCTCTTAAAATATAAAAACATTTGTGATACTGACACCAAAGTGTCCCTCCAGTAAAACACACCAGAATCCTGACAATAACTGTCCACATACATCCAAGACCGTGCAGTTCAGTGGAGAAGATGCTGTACTGAGAGGCAGGGAACATGGACATAAAAGCTTATACGTCCTATGCTTATGTCCTATGTCAGGGCAGAGGTCCTCTCTAGTCCATTTTGTGGCAGCAGCAAGCACCAGGAGAACGATAGGGGGACTGAGGGTGCATGAACTGATAGCCTCCCAGAGCCCAGCAATCTGCAGCTAATCATCTCCCTCAGCAGCTGTGTATCTTCACATTTAACACCCACTGACAGATCTGCTGCAACCTAGCACTAAGTGCTGCGATCAGCAACAGCTCACTTGGCTTTTTGTCTCCTCCTTCCCTCCCCCTTACTCTCTCTTTCACCTGTCCTGTTTAAACTTACCTTTTTAAGGCAAGGAACATCTCTTACAGTGTTGCAATACCTAGTTCAGTGCAGCCTTAATCTTAGCTAAGGCCTCCAAAACCCATGACCTCTGGTAATACTTATGTGCAAAGAGAATAAGGGACCAGATGCGTATGCTACCATAAGGCTAATTTCCTGGCAAGTACTCAAGGTTTGCCACAAACGTCATTGGTTTGGCCTAAACAGTGAAGTTAAGCTTTTTCTTTTTTTTCCCCTCCTTATATTTTTTCATGGGAAAAAAATATATATCCAGATGCAAGGCTATTTATATTTCAATTCTCAGCTAATATCCTGGCTTTGTGGTTTTTCAACACATTTTGGTATTTCCCTTTCCCTGTGACATCTGGCAGCACATCTTCAATATTTCTTTGGAGTCGATACGGCTGTCGGTATTCAGTTTTGTATCTGGACTATAATCATGTTGATTAGGTCTTCACTCTGAGCTGCTCCAGCAGTTACCGTGAAACTTTTTGCACAAAAGAAAGTAAAAGCAACAGAATTTGGCTTCAAACACATAAGTACTTGCCAGGCAAAAATTTTAAGGATTGACACTTAAACGAGTAAAATCATTCGCTTGACAATATCTCATTGAAAGCAGAGTCATCTACGCTTTTATAAGTGGAAAAGTGTTTTTGTGTGTGTGTGTTTGTTTTGTTTTTAAAAAAAGCACTAATTTGCTGAATTCAGTTATACTACTCACTATTTTAGAATAAAGTCTTAGTCTTATTTTTAGCACCTGCTGCACTACAAAATAACATCTTCAACAAAAAACTGCTCTGCTCATCCAAAAGACCATTCTCCTTCCATGCAATAAAGCTAATAGCAACTAGCAGTTATCCTACTCTGAGTCAAGACCATACTACACAAGTAATGCTGTAGATTCTACACGAAAAGATAACCAAATCCTCCTCTTCTGAAGAAAGGATCAGAAGCGTGTGATGCGACACATCCAGGCTTCCAGATCAAGGTGCTACAAAGGGTGCTTTAGGGGAAGCTGAAAGCGGCACAAAGTCCTGGAAAACCCATGGAATTATTAACCACCTGTTTACAAAGCAACAGCACTTCTATGTGCCCCAGTTACAGACCTGTCAGCAGTGGATTTACTTAGTAGCAACACACGTAGAATAATTACAGCTATCGCATCATCAGAAATTCTCCCCTAATTATTTCTAGTAATAATTTTTACAACTTAGAATGCAACAAAAATAGCAAAGGACATTCTTGCAGTTCTTTTTACCAATTTTCCCTGCATGAATTTTCACAGTTCAATGAAAAACTACAGTCAAAGCAAGTATGAGCTGGGGCTGAACATTGTTACATAAATGTGACCTTGAAAGCACTGAGCTGAAAGGAAGTTGTGTTATTTATTCAGTTTTATTGGGATGTGTTTATATGAAAATATCTATACATCCTAACCATATTAGCAATGAACCATGAAGAGACGCCCATTGTGAAAAGATTATATTTAAGCAGGAGATAATTGCCCTCCATGCGACCCTTTTTGGGAACAGAGGATCCAGAACCCAAGAAGCCTCACTACCATTTTTGTAAGGTTTCTGTGCATGTGTATTTCTGTGATAATGGCGAATACACCTCATACTTTCAAAACCATCTAAAGAAAAATTATGGGGAAAAAAAAAAGAAAACAAAACATGTTCTGCTCCCTGCACAAAAGCACAAAAGGGTTGGTGTGAGAAGGTCCCAGCCACTGGGAATGTGTTCTATTAAATGCAACAGGACATTCTTGAAGTATCAAGAACCCAGAACAACAGAAGAACTCACAAAATGGAATACATCGATTCTATTAGATATTCCTATTAAAATATCTAAGCAATTTGAGAGGTTTTAGCCTGGTGTGAGATACAAGCACTTTTTTTCCAATTAAAGAAAAATTTTAGTCTATGGTAGTCAGCTTAAACTCCCAGCTAAAGCAGCATTCAGTCCAGATGGTCCTACTAAGGGATTTCACTCAGTGACCACCCCAAAAGAAGGCTGGTGCTTTTCTACCACTTGCCGCTAAGCTGTTATAACCCACCTAGTGTGACACAAAGCTATGACCTTTCCAGCTCTCAACTGAATGGATGCAGTCCCAAGCAGACACACTGGTCCTGCAACATCCTTTGACAAAAACAGCTGCATGCCCAGAGCACGCCACTGGCTACCACACAACTGTTTGCAGTAAGATCACATCCCAAAGCCCTCACCCTAACTTGTAAGCCTCTATACAGACATGACCTGTGAGTCTCAGATAACACCTCACCAGCCCTGGTTTTCTAGGCTATAAGAGACAGAAAATAGAGAAATTAAGCAAATCCAGCTCAGTCGCTGTGGCTGCTCTCAGTGCTTCCTTATCGTCAGATCTCCCTTGCTAAAGATTCCTCCAGGTGCTGCTGGCTTCATCAAGCAGACATTGAAATGCAGCTCATCTCCCATCAAGTGCCAGGCTTTCTGATCCCGTTCAGACAAGGTATCAGAAGGAGTAAGGAGGAAAGTAACAGGAAAGAAATAACTAAATCAGGATGAGATCCAAACACTGCCAAAATCAATAGGAGCTGCTATATTAACTTCAGTGGGCTTTTGATGTAGCAGAGAAGTCACATAGACTGAATGCCAAGCAAATTGATTTGTTAGATGCTCAGATAGCATGGTGAATGATGCCTTGGGCAGAAACTAGAGATTAGTGATCTTGACTCATTATGGCTTTCATATATTATACATCACACACACACAGATTTTTCTAAACAGTATTGAAAAGAGAAAACATCAGAATAAAGGCATTCTGCATTACCTTATTAAGCATGTCAAAAAATACTCAAGAGAAAATATCACCATTTATCTCCACTTCTGCCTCCAATATTAAATGTTCCCATTATTTTTAAATAGTAATAGACTGGCAAAAACATAGAACAATTGTGACTTTCACATTGAAAACATTCACTAGCAACAATTACTTCTTGTCAAACCGCAAAAACATCATGAAATTGAGTCTAATTTTGAATGCACACAGAAGCACAATAAATCTGTTTTTCAAGTTTTAATTCAGTTATCTTAGCAAGTACTTATTCCTGTTGGGTATTTAAAAAATATTTTTTCAGATGGTAAGGAAAAACAGGACTACAATAATAGAACCATTAAAGCTATTTCTACAGTTCCTAAAAGAAATTCTTCAAATACAGCATGGTAATAATGGAAGAAAAATAAACCAGTCATTACAGATCTTTGTCAAGAAATCCAGGCAGCAGTGGCTACACATCATTATTATTGTCAATAATGCTTCATCCTTCTGCTTTGTCTCACATGTTATTACTGATTTTACCAGACTCATGTTAACCCTCCCCTACATTTCTCTTGCTCAGAATAAACAAAAAAGAGAGGTTTAAAGCTGACAAGCTTTAGCCTCCACGAAAAAGACTAATTTTGCCTATAGAAAACACAGTGGCACTGTTTTTGCTACTATTGTTTGCATCCTTCTCAGGACCGGGCTGCTTGTGCTGAAGACCAAGTACAGGCACAGTGGTGACAATGCATAGAAGAGGAATAGCACTATGATTTAGATAATGCTGTCAGTTAAGCTAATAAACTATCCCACATCACGACCTTTTCCTTTTTAAAAACCATTTAGTGAGACAGGTGGTCCTGTTACCACTTCTGCTACTGCAGATGCTCATTCTGTTGCCGTTGCTCACTTGAAGCAGCAAGGCTGGACTGTCTAAATTGTCTTCTGGAGTCTGACTAACCCTTCTCCATCTCAAAGACCGATATCAACTTATGAAAATCACTGCTTGCCCCATTAAAACTTTGTTCTTCTGAATAATTTATAAGTCCCATTCACCGATTTTCACATTCTTAAAACACCCACATCAATGTCGCATGTGAAGTGCCTGATTCACCAGATCGTTTCCTTGTGAATCACTCCTGTCTTCAGAGGATACAGCAGTAGCAAACTCCCAACACAAATGTTCAGTTTGCACTTGTGAGTAGATTTGTAGCTGCTAGTAAGCTTCCAATGACACCTGGGGAAACTGACCCTCCATCAGAGTCTCCTCCCTGACAGCTCAGCACTGGCTGCTGCACGCTGCATCGCTCATCATCCCAGCGGCTGCATTCTCTGCAATTACCCTGAGCTGCTCCAAAATCAGCAGATTCCTATGCTGTCATTCCAAACTGTTCATGCACATATAGATCTAGATAACCATGGTGTACAATGGGCAATTCGATTACTATTTTTGTCCTACAGCTGTGGAAAAAGAAGAGACAGGAAATAGTACATTTGTAACAGCACCAGCTTGTCTCCCCAGCATAGAACAGATTTTGCACAATAAATTCTCCTGTTACATGCAAAGCTGCAGGTTTTACTAGGAAATCCAGAACAGAAAAGACTACATATGCATGTGCTGTTTTATGAAGTTTGTACAAGAATGGAAAATATTACATTTCCTTGTATTTGAATTATATGGCCTCAGAGATGCAGCCAAAGTAACTACTTGCATTTAAACCTCCGAGAAATTTGGGAAATCTAAGTAGTGAAAACTATTCCAAAATGCAAAAGTTGTACTACTGTCCCCCACGTGCTCTTCAAGGTAGAATCAATCCAGCAAAATGACATTGTAATTTCTTTCACCATCACTTTGCACTGAGGTACAGCCTCTCCTATACTAAACAGTCCACAGCCACAAAGCTGCACTGCATTTGTCCTATAATTGTCATATATCTTCTGAAAAGTAAATCACACCACTTGTTTAGCTCATCAGACCACCAGCAGCCGCAGGCTATATGGTCTGCTCCACACACACTCCCCTTTTAATTGCAATGCTTTGGACATTAGAAGCTCTTCCTGCAGAGGAAATCAATTACAAAGTAAATCTAATATTCAGATCAGCCTATATTAGAAGGTATCTTCCTATATGGTATTTCCAGATTACATCTTAGCATGGCTGACTGAGTCACCACTTAAGCATTCTCACTAAATCAAAAATTAAACAAAGCAAATCAGTCAATTAACATGGCTGCTTCTTGCTCTGTGCGCATATAATCTTTTCAAGTCTAGTCCTTAACTTAATTTGGGGCAGGGAGTGCGCAGTATCTAGGAAGAAGCGTTCACCTAGCAGTGGAGCCAGCTCTGCAATGGTACAGCATGTCCAGCTTAATGTTTGAAACCGTTGATCCACTAATGCAATCTCAGCCAGCCACAGGTCAGCTTGGAAGCTGTTCCTTTCCATCAGAGAGACTACCAAATACTACACAACACAGTTACCACTAACAACCAAAATTCAATGTTCCACTCTTTCAAGACACTAAAGACATTTTCTCTCCCAAACTTCTGCCAAGCATGGAAAACATACTGGGAATCTACTCATTTATCCACTTATTTGACAAACTGGCTACACTCACAGCCATAACAGAAGGAAGATGCAAATTACTTTGATCCTCAGACACAGTATTAAGTAACTCACCAATTATACGTGTTACAGTTTTCAGCACATGCAACCTAAGGAAAGGGAAGGGAAGGCTGGTTGCATTATGGTGCATTATGAAGTATCTTGCCCTCGAGAAATACCTTCCAAGCCTTCACTGCAATGCCTGCCTTTATCCTTGTGCAGAGATGGGTCAAATTCCATCAAGTATATGATTTATGTAGCCTCTCTCCAGTTACAAAAAAAGTTTTGATTATCATCATTTTCTTATTTCTAAAGTATTAAGAAGGCTTTTAGAAACTTCTTTTAGTATAGAAGCCAACATGCCCAAGTCACTGTCCACCACACATTTGTGGTTATGGGGAGGCCTATGCCAGTACTTGTAAAAGATAGAAGTCATTCCTAGCACATATAACACCAAGACACTTTCCTTCAGTACAGTGGCCATGCTATGTCAGATCAAAGCTATACTTAGTATCCAGCACCTGAAGTACCTGGAAAACAGCCATGTTCAATGTTTTGTACTTCCCTTGTAGCTCAAATGAAGAAAAATTGCATGCAACTGAAGAGAGCAAATATCCCTGTTCCTCGATACTAAAGACAAGAGCGTTTCTCCTATGTACACAGAAATGGTTGCACATTTACTTTCCAATTCAAAACACACTCTGCTTTAATTCCCCGTTCCCTCTTTACATACACATTCTACAGGGGGGAAAAAGAAAAGAAAACAACTAGTGATGAAACAAGCTCTAGTCTCATTAAAGTCAGCACAGGAGCTTTGAAATAGATTTAAGTGGGATTAGAGCATTTATCTAGATTAACAATGTTTAATAGCACAACGACTAAACAGATTATTCTTGTATACTGCAGAAGTTATGACTTTGGTGACTAGTCTCATATTTTCCCTTCCCAACACTTCTACCCTACCAGTGTCTGCAGTGTCTGCACACATCATGCCCTACAGTGTTCTCCTCACCTTTTCCCCATTTCCTGGACTGTCCCTTTGGACAAATGTTATGCCAGTTCAGGGACACAATCCCACCAGGCAGCTCACCAGCTCTCTGAATACAAGAGATGAATGTGATCCCCACCTCTGCCACTGAAAGTACTAATTAGGATCTTCTTCCTTTTACACACTAACACCTAGAAAACTTGTGGAAACTTAGTACGTTGCAGAGATTCAGTTCAAGCTTTACATGGGTGAAAACATTTGGACTGAGCATTTGTGCACACTGCAGCCTCCTTAAGAAACCAAACTAGAATGTCACAATTACAATAAATGTAGGAGTTGAATATGATTTGTTGTAACTAGAAAACTAAAAGCCTAAGGACTTATACTTCACCTTGAATCTGCTAAGAATTGCTGAAACGATGAATGTTCAGCAGTGCAAGCTAACAAGGGAGCCATAATCTCAACTATGAAGACACATTTCTACTTGGATATACTTACACTGTCTTCTTGCATTTCATGTTAATTTAAGAAACCTAAAGAACTTAATTTCACAGATATTTTTGTACCAACCATGGACTCCTGTATTTTGAACCAGGTGATGTGAGAGGCAGCTTTTCCCTAACAAAAGCTGCTGCCCAGAGCCTTTCACTGGTGAATGTTTGCCAGCAGATCTGTCTCTGTTTGTTCATCTATTGAACCAAACAGGCTTACTGGAAAATTTTAAATGTCCACATCCTCCAATGTGAAAGACACTATTTTTGCAAAGTCCGGTCTGCATTGCATCCTACACTTGAATGGTTTGCAACGAGGTACTGATAATATCAAAAAGTATTTTCTCTTTCAATGACTGTTTCACCACCTCATCTTAAAGTCCTCTATCTACAGATTTGTTAAAACAGCTTCAGAGGAACTGTTTGCTAAACTTCATAATTATGCTAAGTAACAGAATATACTAATCCATGGGCATATATAAAAACTGTCTGAACTATTAATCTTACATATTTTTCAATGGAAAGTAAGAGATGTCTTTATATTACTCCTTAGGTATTTTTTTTAGCACATAGCATTATAGCAAAGTCACTTCGTCACTCAGTAGAGCCTATAACCAGACTTTTTTTTTTTCCTATAGTGATATGGACACTACCATAAAAATCTCTTTCAATCTCAATCTGTTAGAAAAATAACTGGAATGATAAGCACTGACAGGGTAACTAAAGTAACAGTACTAGAATTCTAATGGGCTTACAAATAGCCTTATATTTTTATACAGAAACAACTATTTTTCTGATAGGCATTGCTTTGACCAAACGTTATTAACTATTGCATCTCTGCCCCCAATCACTTAGCAAGTCATCTTCTCTCTGGAATATTTTTGAGAGTCTATATCTGGTTTTGAACATGAATATAAAAATGTAATGAATCAATTTTGTTTTATTACATTTAAGACTTCTACCTCTGATTACTTCTCACTTAGCTTACAAAAACACTCACGTGTAATCTAGTCTAGAACACACTGGGTATACAGAATAATATTTATACACTAAGGAGCAGCCATTTAAATGTGTGCCATTTAAATTTAAAATCCTACTCATTTTTATCAACATTCTATAATAACTGATTAAAATTATATACTAATACTGCCTTGTAACTGCAAGAGTAGTATTTATTCTGAAGTTAATGAGTGTCTACAGTTTACATTAACAAGAAAGCTACAACTTATAGGAGAACATGATTTGCTGCACTAAAAACAACTAATAAAAATTCTGTTCCAGCATGTCAGATAGTTCCAATTCTTGGGTTTTAAAGTTAGATGACAGACGTAGACAGTGACAGCTCAGGTTCAGCTCTAAGCAGTCTTTTAATCTCTCTGATGCAGAGAGGTAGTTCTGAACACCATTTCCATGCCGTCTGAGACCTTCAGAAACCATAAACAGGGCATAAGAAATGCAGGGGATGTTCCTAAATCAAGGCACGATGTGCAAATGCCACCACAAAACACATTGTCTTCTTGGTAAGGGCAAGTAGCTCCTCCCTGAAGAAAGATAGGTAACATTTTAATAGCTCTATGAAGGAAAAAGCATAAGCACGTGACTCCCATTTTCCTTGGCTCAGACAGATGCCTCCCAGCCACTGGTGACAACCACATCTGTGCACAGATTAACACAAGGCTCAGATGTCAAATAAGCCTGCTCAAGTGAACCATAAGCAGTAACAAAACAGCAAAAACAGAATTTGTCTGATGAAAACCCAAAGACAGCATTACAGTTACAGAAGGTAATCTGAAATACCAGCACCATTTGGAGCAGGTATTTAATAACTACACACCATCGCTGGAAATAGAATGAGCCTTCTTAACATTTCATTTCAGAAGGTATACACCTGTACTTCTAAAGACATGATCTGTTTATTCTACACAGGTGTAAGTAACACGTACAGAGTGGATAATATCCTTCAAATCTGCTTCTGGTTACTAATTCAGTCCAACTTCAAAAATGGAGGCATGCAAACTGGAAAGGCAGTCTCATTACCTTTGTAAAGACCACCAGTTGATTCCCTCCAGGACCTGGCCTTATTAACCTTAGTTTTAAATTACAAAGTCACAGATGTACTCATCAGTTGCTTGATGAAGATTCATTTGCCAACCTCATCTCACAAAAGGAGTAATTAACATACAGACATCACAGGCTGATGATGGAAGTTGTTATAATGCAGGCCTATGGACAAATATTGAGACACCTGCACATCTGTAACAACTAAAAGCTCTCTTAAAAGTTCCAATTAACTGGCATAATTGTAAGAAATTAAATGAAAATCATCAAATTACATCAGTCATGGGCCTGTTCTGCACACAGTGCCTACAACTGCAGAACTGCTACAGCCATGGTGGTGTAAGGGCAAAAAGGAAGGACTGTGTTATCTATTTGACTAATTTATTGGGAAAGATTGCGCAAGTCCTTGGCACAAAAACAAAAACAAAACAAAAAACAAACAAACAAACAAAGCCTTTCACCAGATCTGACAAAGAAGAATAAAACTCCAAGCTAAATGCAGGCTGAGACAATTGCTCTTAATTAACCTAATTATGTTATTCAATTAGGCAACCTGAGGGAAAAATGGTTAGTACCTGTGGAGGAAAGAAGGGCATTGGGGTAGAGATGAGATGTTAGCAGCTGTAGAGCAGAAAGCGAAGCAAGGAGGCAGGACATGGGGAAGGAAGAAGGGTCAATAGATAGTGAGCTGAGCAAATAACAGATCACAAAAGCACAGACAGCATGGGTATGGACATTTCCAGCTGTGCTCCAGCTCTAGGAGCTGAGGATCTCTGTTAAGCCTGGGAAAAGAGGTACGTAGAAGATCTGGGCAATCTGCACCAGCCCTAGCGCTCTCCTGACAAACAAGGACATTCACACCCAAGACAGTTTCTCAACAGGAGGTCTGAAGCCAGACAGTGTGAAAATCCCTGAGAAATTCCAGAGGAACATCCTGGGATCAGCTAGGGCATGCAAATCCACCTGGAAGCTGGTGTCAATGCACTGCAAGGCCAAGTCCAGATTAAGGCAGTTTTGCTGTGGGACCTCTGAAGTACTGCAGGGCAGGAGACACTTCTCCAGTGCATTATTTCCTTCTTTCTGGTACTACATGCCTGTCTCAGTCCATAAGAACTATTTGCGCAGAAGTCTCTTTATTTTATTGAATGTTTGAAGGACCACGCACAGCATGTAATATCCAGGACAAGAAAGCCATCAATACACTGATCAAGTGGTATCACAGACACACACAGATCCTGCTGAGAGCAGGATCAGCTCCGTACCGAAAACCTAGGTATTTTTACATAAGAGGGTTTGCTCAACTAGAAATTTTGAGCTGTATTTCTGTAATAAGATAAAGAATATCTGTGTTGCTTTGTTTTCCTGGCACCTTTTGGGGTATATCTGCACTGCACCATGCAACACTGTAGAATGCTGCAGGCAAGTGCCAGCTCCTGTCAGAACAGGAACTGTTACACTCAAGCTGGAGGAAGAACAAAGCCAGAGGACACAGAAGCAAGCTGACAGACATCCAGCCTTCAGGTTCCCAAGGCAGTGACCATGCACAGGGATGCCTTTTGCCAGGCAGATGTGCAAGCCCAGTCACAGCTGGAGTCACAAAGACAGTGCTTTGTGCTGTGCATTGCAGATGCTCCCTCTCTCTTCTGCAGAGGGTATTTCAGCACCCTGTTGTCAGCGTGGCTCCTATAACATTTGTGGGCCTTTCCCACCACGATCATCCTTCACAAACCAGACCAAACAGCATATAACAACAAAATGCAGAAACAGTTACTTTGCAGCAAGTGCAAAGTTAGGTAGGAAAAAAGTTAAAGGTGTGCGTAAGGTGGGGTCTCCACTCAAAGGGAAGAGTATATATTTCCTGGCTCCTTGTCTTTATCTATTTTCTGTCTTACCACTGTCATTTAACAATTCACAAGCTTTTGCTGAAGAGTTGTGCATCCTGAGACAAGCTCTTTCCCTTGTTTGTTTTCCTTGCAACCACGTACTAGTCAAAAGCACTGCACATACACTGACAAGAAGCATTCAATAAACAGGTAAGCACAGGGTGTTTACACAGCAACTCCATCACAGAGACATTTTTGTGGACTTGTGGATTTAGTCTGGTTCTGTTTACCAGGAACAGAAAAACAAGAACTTGGACAAGTAAAATGCACTATATCACTAAAGCTTGAGAGCAGAAGAAAACCCCACAACCTTTAGACAAACTTCACAGGGAGACTGATTGCCCAGAAATAAATAAATTTAAAAAAAAAAAAAAAAAAACACACAAAAAAACATGTGAGTACCAGAAAAGAATGCAAGTGCACTTGTCAGGTATATTAAACTAATCTCTCCCTGTGTTACCCCTTAGATTCATGCCTGATGCTCAAGGCTATGCATGCAATGAAAAGCACATTTTCATCTCTTGTTAAAATTCTTCAGCAACTAAGCTTTTCCAAACATACTCAGGGACAGCAAGATGCTATTTTGGAAGTGCAGAAGTGTTTTTTAAAAGACAAAGTCAATGGCAAACTGTAACTATGTAATCCTGACTCTGTATTGCCCATCTGTATGGCAGCAGTTAAAGGCAAAATTCTCCTCTGCTGTTTTGCTTCTGAGATTGTTTCCTGGCTCTGTACTTGAGCTACAAATTTTGTTCAGCTTATCCTGATCCATTGAGAATTTTCATCACTATCCCTCTATTTAACAAGAACACTGCTACATGAAAATACAAAAATGAACAGAGTGGTATATAGATAGATTTCCTTGAATAACCACAAATGTGAGGAGTAAACAGTCTGAGAATGCATATTGTCATCTAAAAGTTTTTCTTCCACTGAAACGAGAAGCACCAGGTTGTGCAGACCTTATCAATAATGAGAAGAATTTACTTAACTAAGCAGCCTGGAAAATCTAGTCTTTTGGGGACCTACTTTCAGCGTGAAAGCACTGTGGTAGAGTCCATACACATGAAGCAAACAAGAAATCCCTGAAATATGAAATATTTAACAGCCACTATTCAGTTAAGGAAAGCTTTCACACATTATGTGTATTACACTGAAAAAGGACTTCATGGTTTTAAAGACAACTATCAGCAGCTCTGCAAGTACAGGAATACACTCCAATATCCTGCCACTCATCTGGGATTTTTTTTCTCCAAACCAAAGCAAAGAATATTTTTTTCATTTCACACATGGATGTAATGACTTAGAGAGTACCCTGACAATAGAAATGTGTGCGTACACAGTCAAAAAAATAATAAAGCATCACAGAAACCTTCAGAAGTGCAGGAATTACATTTTGGTATATAAAAGCCGGAATTTGGAAGTTGACAGCCAACTACAAGAAATCTATTCTTTACCTGTATGAAGTGTTTCATTTACATTGTAGCTCTTCTCAGGCAGAGGGCACAATGATCTTTGTAGCTTTGGATAAATATTTTTCAAATGTCATTTCTGATAGGTTATGTAGAGGTTCCTAGTTTTGTTTTAGGTATTACTACTAGATCAAAGAGTATTAATAAATCATCTCACCTTTACACAGCTCCTCCTAAAAGGAGCCCATTAGCTTGGATTAAGAGGGAACCATATAAGATTAGGGACAAAAGCTTGTCATGCCAAAGAGACTGAGAAGCACATGAGCCCAAGGCTCCTTCTCCTGAGGTGGAGCCCCAGACAAACATTCTGTTCACAGCTCTGTATGTTGGGGGCAGCAGGGACAGCTCGAACCTGACTCAAGCTGTGGTCACGGAGGACTGTCCACTACCACCCATTGTCTTTTCTCTGATGGCTACTAAACCTCCTGTGTCTAAGAAAGTGAAAAAAAATACCCCAGAATACCTGGTATGCACAGCAGTAACACGACATCTCACAGGGACAGATTTGTGAGCTACCTGAGCACCACATTCACACCCCAGTTTTACTGTCCCCCATCTCTCCCTTAAATACATGGCACACTTAACCCAGGTCACTGCCACCTGGGATATGGAAGGGGAAGATTTATACATACTGCTGCAGGAAAACAAAACAAAACATTTTTTTTTTTTAGCAGAGGAGCAGGTTCTGCCCACAATGCCCTGGGAATAGCAGTGCCATTAAGCATTTTGTGGCGTCAAACTGTAACTTAAAGGTGGAGTTATGCACCAGCTCTCAGGCCCCACCTGTGTGAGCCCTCCCCCTTTTCAGCCTATTTACTATCATGAAAAAGAAGCTTTCTTCGGTGTCACAACTATTTCTGGGAAGAGCTCGTACTCACTGCACAAGTGGTTCCTCCTAATAAGGCTGTGAGAGAAGGGGCTCTTCACTTGCCTCAAAAGCACAAACTTCCCCACCTCCAAAATCCACATTCCAAGTCCAGAAAAGCTGGGAGAAGATGTGTTTTCAAGTAATACATTTTCAAAAGTGAGATGTGTTGTTTTTTTCTGATTCGGAAGAGACTCCTAATAACGGACTGTATGGATCAGTTATTTCCATCTGGTGCTTTTTAAATACCACTAAAAACATTTACCAACAAGTTATCATTTTAAATAACTTCACCTGTGTAGGAAAAAAGAGAAAAAGAAAAAAAAAATCATATATTTGCAAGGAAAAGCCTTCCAGTAAGTACATACCTCATACAAGAAGAAATACAGAAAAATTCTGTTGTACCCACTAAAATTCAAGTTTTACCACAGAAGTTGCCAGCAGACAGCAAAAGCTGAGCTCATTTTGCTCATTTAAGCCATTAACTGATCATCTCCCCTAGAGAATAATGAAACTTTCATATAAAAATACACAGCTATAGGTCTCTGCAAGAAATTGTTCAGAAATACAATTAGCAGATAATGTAACCAAACAAACATGCCTCACAGAAATGAAGGACATAAAACTTCAAGTTAACCAGTGCCCAAATTGCCTCTGTCGTTGTTAACACGTCATACAGCCTTAAACCACTGCATTTCAACAAACCCAACCTAGAAGTATAGGGATGTTCAAGCCATGAAGCATGAGGCAAACAAAGTTTGCACACAACTGAAGACTAAGGGCAGAAAAATAAGGCCGCCAGCATATTTTTAATTCAATATCTGCTATCCAAGTGCTGTACTGATACTCAAGCAATTCTATTATTCAAAGTTATCTATAATTTTTATACAAGTCCAACCAAGAGAACAGCAAACATCATCTGGGATGTCAGGAGGTGAATAGGCTGAAGAAAGCCTGTGTGGACCCACTGAGAAGGGTCTGTCCTTTCACTCCACAGATGCATGTATATAAAGAGTCTAGGCTCTTGAAGCTGTGTGCCTGAAGGTATGCCCGTCAAAATGCCTTCAGGCACCAAACCTGTACGCATGCATAATTTATTTATTTGCATGAGTGAGTAGTTCCAACACCTATGGTGTTTGCCAAAGAATCGAAGCATTAAAAATTAAAACAAACTGACTCTCATCCCCCAGCAAAACAGCACAAACACGTGTCACCACTCATCTCTGCAGTTACAGGTGCTGAATAATCCTTCATCGGTTTTAAAAGCAAGGACCAGCAATCCAACAAGCCAAGTATCAAAAGCAGAACAACTGAAACAGAAGTTAAAAAAAAAAAAAGCATTAAGATGCCTCCAACCTCATATCAAAAACTCCTTCTTAGGGTAATCAATAGGTGTCGAGCTCCTCCAGATCTGCAATTTTCTCCTGCCAAACACGAGTGATATTGCCCACTAGAAACCAAATACCATAAGATATCACCAGCGCATCAACATTTCAGAGTAAATCTCATTCAAATATTTTTTGTGTTGAAAGTCTTTGAGGTTTTTAATACTGCAGATATATTAACAAAAATTGACCAAGGATGAGGAAGAACTAAAATAGCTCTTTTTTTCTAAAGCCAGTGGCAAAAATCAAACCAATTAAAACCATGATCCAAGTCAGTTTTTGCCTACTGTTAGCACCTCAGGCAAAATACTGCTAGAGCACAGTTGTGGTTGGTTTCCAATTTAACTGTCAGTACAAAAAGGAAAAGGGCTGGAAGAGATGGGGGAAAACATTAATAGCAGCAGAAGCAAAGACAAGAGAGCTTGGTCTGCACCCTGGGCAAAGGAATTTCATCAACTTTGCAAGTTGATCTAAAGGCAAGCCTTGCCCAGAGCAAGAATAAAAACAGGAGGGAAAGGGAAAAGCTTGAAGAAAAAAAAAAAAAGAAAAAAAAAGTACATGGACATACACTCAATAAACATATATATATATTTATTTAATAAAAGAAAAAGTTTAAATCGGGTGTTCTTAGGAGAAACTGTGTCATCAAGCATGTGACTAAAGCACCTTGCACAGAGTGCTACAGATAGCTTTTTCTTGGAAAGGGAGTCCTCTCACCTCAAACAGAGGGGGCACACTGGGAACATTAGCACCAAACCAAATGGAAATATCCTACTAAATTAGTAAGTGTCACATTGAGCCGTGGAATAAGTCTACCAAGGCCACCCTGCATATCTATACACCACCTGTGATACAAAATTGTACCAGCTGACTTCCTCCAGGACAATAAAATGAAGTCAATGTGACAACAGCAATATTTGCAAGGGGCTGTAAGAGAGAAATGCAATAACTACATCAATACCAAGAAATTAATCTTGCCCAAGGCAGTGTACTTATTTTACAAGTTACCTTGCAACAAGAGCAGCATGCCAGTCCCGTCAGCTGCACAGATACATCAGCCATGGGGCACTTCGCCAGCCAGGCTGGACCACCAAGTAATACCGACAAACAAAACATACAGCACGATGCTGTTCTGAACACCCCGACAAGAATGCTAAATCTAAAAACAAAGCAAAATAAAATAAAACAAAAAGAGAGAGGGAGAAAGAGAGAGGGAGGAAGAGAGAATCCCAATAAGACAAAAGATAAAAATAAGATTTGGCAATGCTGCTTTTTATCAGCTCTTCCTCAGGGCCTGGCAGGGAAGTGCTTGCAGCAAGCAATACCTACCATCATTCTGGATTCAGGATCACAAACAGCTCAACTCATCAAATCCCAATAGTTTTCATGCAGCTTGAGCAAAAATGTTATTTTCCTGGGGAGGAAGAGCAAGGATGGGAAATTATTATAATTCTAAAAATATCATGGAGCGACGAACTGGAAAGCTTGGTCCTTATCAGCGGCCTATTTCCCTGCCTCTTCTCTTGGCAAGGTGCTCATTCCCTTTTTGCTCTACTCCCCAGTGCTTTTGGCTGATCAGAAGTAGGTCTTTATGATTTATGAGGCCCTTACAAGACCATCAGAAGGATTTACGAGTTTGTCATCCCAACTCAACTTGTGGATAGCATCCTATAAAGGCAGAGGAACTAAAAAAAGGACAAATTTCCAGAGGTAGTTGAGGTGCTGGCAATAACTAGTGAACCATACCAGCCTACTGAAAGAAGTTCATGATCATGAGTCTTCACAGTTTGAGATGCCTTCACACATGCCCTTAGCCTCTTCCAGAGGAGAGGAAGAGAATCAAGATTTGATTCCTATAGGACAGGCTGCAAAGAGGCTAACCTGAATAAAGCAAAGAAACATTTAACGCCACTGCGAACACTGAAAAGCCTGTCAGTATGGAAGATAGGAAGATGGGAACTTGGCTACTACAACATCACCTTAAAAAAAAAAAAAAAAAAAAAAAAAAAAAAGGCCTTGTAATGTTTCAGTCTTCCACTTTAAAATCTGTCCCATGCCTTTCTCATTTGCCTGCATGTCCTGATCAATTAGTTTATGTCAAAGCCTTGTTACACACACAGAGCTTTAATTGATTTACTCAAGTCAGTGAGCTAGGAATAATTACATCTTGGAAAATAATGTTGCATAGACTAGGGCAGGCTGCTTCATTGCTATGAGACTTAGAAATTCAAAACAAAGGCAGATCTAGTTTCATCCTACAGTTTTATTGTAAGCTTCAGACTGCCTGGTGCTCCAAGACACTACGTTAGCTGGGCCTAATCACCCACCAACCCACTGATTTTTCATATCAGTGCAGCCAGGTTATTAAGCCTACAAGCAGAGTCATCTTTCATATGAAGATATTGTTTATCTGGCAATAAGCTTACACTAATCAAAGAAGTATTAGCTTCAATTTATAAAGCACGAGCCGTTCTTTCTACACAGTAGAGCAGGGACACATCCTATAGCAATATTGCAAATCTGAATTCTGATTAGAAAATGCACACAAAGCTAATAGTTCCATACTTCATGGAGTTATTAGACAGAGGGTCAAAAATTGACACCACCACCTATTAAAGACTACTCCCACCATGTGTATCAAGGTATTAACCATCTTTCAAGGCCTTTGAGTCAACAATCCTGCTTGTGGATAGAAGGTAAAATAAATTTAAGGAAAAGGTAAAGATGAAGAGAATGAAGGAAACTGATTGACTTTTGGTGCCATAACTCCCAAACACATTGCAATATTTCATGCCATACTAAGTCCATTGCAGCATCTTCCAGGCCATCTTTGAAGAAACAAACTAACCATAGGATTCTGCTACTTTTATTTACCAACAGTGTTTTCTGCTGATTTTCAAGATCTTGGGAGCATACTTGAGTCTCCATTAAGATCACTGGAACTATCATGGCAACTTGTCCAACACACACATATTCCACATCACAGAACCAAGCCTCATTACAAAATGTACGGTTTGTTCTAGCTGTCTTCGGGTTTGTTTTAAAACACAACATTGATTCAACACAATGATACTACATTTTCTAAAAAAAAAAAAAATAATAATAATTAAAAAGACAACATTTAAAGTATTTATCCTTCATTCAGCATACCAATGGGTCAGCAGCATGAAATGGTAAGCAGGTCACATTCTTATTACTCAACAAGAACAATACTGAGCAATACAAATTGTGTTTCAATCCAACTGGACAAGACACTATTGGATCAAGTTCTGTCCTTTATAAAGGTGTCACCCAAAAATACAGAGATTAGCTATCAAACTCTTACCTGGAGAGTTTGAAACATGTCCCATGCACAGCAAGAGTATAAATATTTGAAGCTGTAATCAGAACAGTAAGTAGAGTAACTGTGCTTTAAGACATATAAAAGAATAGAGTAAATGTTTTACTTTGAGAATGAAACAATTTTAATAGTTTTATAAAAAAGAAAACGAATGCATTTTCTTCTTCCAGTGATGGAGGAACCACCTTGATGAGCAGCTCATTCACACAGGTTTGAATGAGCAGGATGAAAGTGTACTACATGTTGCTGATTTCTTTTATAAGCCTTTTGTCACTCACTTGGTCTCTCTCATATACAGTCAATTGCTCCTTCTGAAATTCATTGAAAGTAAGAATTTGTGATAGTGGGAACATGACATGACAGGAATATACGATGTTCACTGATACAGGACCCAAACCTAAGCTCTAAGTGCTTTTGGGTAAACAAAAAGTATAGCTGCTCAGCACCTTGCCTGACAGGTTGTCAGTGCTTTTTTTACAGTGTTTCAGGCTGTCAGACCTGCATTCCTGCTATAAAAGTACAGCCTAGTGTTATTGCTAAGAGTTCCAATGTTTCTCCAGAATTCTCTCCAGAATTCTTTTCTTTCAATACTACTACAGAAGGTAATGCTGTCTATGTCATTACAGAATACAAGTACCTAAGTTTTCTTTCAAGTTGCTTTTATCAGTGAAGTCATGATTTGGTTACTAAATCCCACATAATCATACCAGATAATCGAGTCTTCTAGGAAAATGCTTCCAATTCAATGGAAAATTGTATGTGCACCAGGCTATGTATTAACTACAACACATCAGTAACAGGCAGTACTTCCAGACTTCACTTCTGGGGGTCACAAGGCTCACTGAAATTGGTGAAACATGCTAGCTTTCACAGGACTAGTTGTTAGAGTAAGCATTTGTCTCAACCTGATGCAAGTCCAGGTTATATTTTATTTCTTTTTAAATGGTAAATTGAGAGCCAGACTCAGGGAAACTCAAGCATATAAGGAAGATGATTTGAAGACTTTATTTAAATAGTTTCATTATAAGGTATTTGAACCAATACACACAGGACGAAAATTTTAAGCAGCAAAGAAATAATTCATTTAGTACATTGAAGGGGTGAAAAAAGCAGGCTAGATGACAGAAGGTTTTTGTTTTCTTTTTGTTTCTTTTGATTTTTTTTTCTTTTGATTAAGATCTGTGACTTTTTGATTGATCAGAGCACTGCATACAACAGAGCTGGATATCCCTTCTACTTTTAAGGTAGACTTAAGGTTTTAGGCAATTATTTTCTGATATTTTTTTTTATTCTGTAAACCCAGTTCTGTCTCTTTCAATCACAATTCCAGCCTCTCTTTGCAGCTTTCCAGTACAGGTGCTTTTCTGACAGTGTGCAAAACACCTGACTGGTTAAATAAAATAAACACAATAAAATAAAATAATAATTAAAACAAACAAACAAAAAAAAAAAAAACTAGGCAATCAACTCAGTGAGTTAACCCTGCGTGCAAAGGTATTTATCTTTTTATGCTCAATATTCACAACAGTTTCAGTAGCTGATATGGTCTTACCTGCTTCTGCCAACAGTGATGATAAATACTTATCTTTGGTCCTCTTAAGAAAAGCCCTGTAACTGCAGCAGTTTCATAAGGTACTTTTCCCCCTTGTGCCCATCTCCATCTCTGCATCACTGCTGACTTCATCTCTCCCTTGACCCTGGCTTAACTGAAACCTTTTCCACTGCTCACTTCCTGCCTCAGCTACCCTCATCACTTCTTTTATGGTCTTCATAAATCCATACCCTGCAGTGAGAATATACATAGCCAGGCTATTATTACACTCTCAGAAACAGTGATAAGTTATGCCCATAATATCCCCTCTTCCATTACATTTTTCAGCTTCTTCGTGCTCTCCAGAGCCTTTTATAAGCTAATTTTCTGAAATTCGAAGTTGCACAGAATTTGCTTTCTTCTGCCTCTCCATCACACTTTCTCCCCTTTGTATTCTCAACCTGGTGTCTTATTCCTTCCACAAATCTCAAAGCAATTGAAAGTTCATCCTTCACTATACAATGTGCACAGAAATAAAAGCAATACTTTCCCAATCCAAAAGGCACATATACACCTCTCTGTCTCACTACTAATTTTCCCACTATCCTCCACACAACTGAAAAAAAAAAAAAAAAGAAAAGAAAAACAAACAAACAAACAAAAAACTGTTATATTCTGAAATCTGTTCTTAATGTTGACCAGAACAAATGGTTAGGTATTTCTGAACATTCTCAAAAGTCTTGATAAAACACCCCAGTTCTGATTGGAAGGCTTCTCAGATTAAGGGTGGAACAAGAACACAGGTTCAAAACAAGTCTTTTTCCTTAAAATAACTTTGCTATGCTTCTTTATCCTGAGTACCTTCCAAAAAGCTTTAAGTCCCAAGGGGAGAACAAACACAAACGTGGAACTCTGGAAGTTCCATTGGGACATAATGGACAATTTTCACATCTCTGCATAATCCAGTTTTCCTCTACATTCACTGCTGCCAGGTAATTTTGGTGTCCTAAACAAGAATATCTGCTCATTGCACTGCTAGGAAAAACATAGTTTCACTTTCCTCCTGTCTTCTTTGTTGTTCTCTTCTTTCTGCTTGTATATTAGTTCCTGCACGAATATTTGCAAAGCTTTACTCCTTTCCACCTTCTACTACTCAGGTACCCTGTATAAAAAGTTATTTAAACCAGCTTGTTATTCTCAACATAACTGTAACCATTTGACAGAAATTCCTCCCTAAGACACATTTATATAAACAAAGCTCAAAATCTTTTCTGCACTGGTGTTTTGTAAGAAACTTCTTCAAGACAAGGAAATTGAAGATGGAGCTTCCCAGTGACACAGTAACACAAGCCTGTGAGCTTAGCAGGTCAGATAACCAAATTCAAACATTAAAATAGACTTAATGCCATATTGGCCTCCCTGGCTAGGAGGTATCCTGACACCAGCATTGAACAGAAATAGGTCACACTTTAAGAACTCTGTTCTCAGCTCCCAATACTGGAATTACAGTCCTCCTGCTTCCCATAGGTGAACAAGAGACTTCCTATTTGATCTCTTTTAACTTATTTCACTTCTACATAAATCTCCTTTTACTAACTTCCAACAACAAAAAAAAAAAAAAAAGAATTTTTTTTCAGAGAGCAAGTAGGTGGCATAGGAAGAAGGAAAAAGAGCAGTAACAAATAAAAGCCCCTCCAATTCTCCTTGCCCAATCACTTGAAAACAGTTAGCTATTTTTGGCAGGCTCCGAACGTTCAGTCACTGGTATGCAAGATGAGAAGCAAACATAAGAGCACGTGACAAGTAAACCTGCACTGATTGTACATGAGTAGAGCTGCAGAGACCTTTCTCCTGTTTACAATCAGAAGAAACTGCTTCAACATCTGCAGCAAGGGAAGTACCTGCTCTACACGATGGTCTCAAATAATTACAAATTATGATTCCCTGAAGACACATATACGGCTGTAATTCCCACCAATATTGCAACTCCAAAACACCACCACATCTGTATTTCACCATTAAAGAGACTTTCACGGTTCAGGTATTCCAGCTCTATACCCCATAAGAAGTGACACTGGCTTGCAGTGGCAATTGGCTCCATCAGAATTTTTCAACCTCTTGCAGCACTCAGAGGAGCAAAGTCTAAGTGACAGCAGTTTGGAGCACTGCGTGTAATTACAATTAAAAAATTTAACGTTTTCAAGGCAGGACTCTAGTACAGCTTGAGCAGATTGCAAGTGTAAGAGCAACGTAGGAAATTTGTACATCTCCTGAATATAAAAGATAGTTGTATGGAAACTTCCAGCTGATATAAAATCCAAAGAAAATATATTTCTCCATTATCAGGATAATAGCACATTGACATATTGCCATTTTCTCAGATTTTGACAATTCCTTAAAAAAAATGGCTAAAAACCAGCAGAAAGCTCTCTCCACTTGTGTGTCTGCAGGGCAGATGATGCAGAATGAATCCTCCTGAGGAAGCCCACAATTCCAAAGCACCCTATGACAGATACTATGGCAGACAGCTGGGGAGCACTTAGTGCTCATCCTGCAATGCTACCTACTACTAACTGTTCTCTGGTGTCCCTCTCCTAGTAAGGCTTCCATTCTCCTTCTTATTTTATGCAAAATATGCCCTGCCCTTGTTCTCTTCATTTAATGGAAGGCAGAAATGTTTTCAAAATTCAAGAGTCACCTCCAATATTAAAAGAAAATCTCCAAATATTCAATAGACAAAATGAACAGGAAAAAAAAAGGGGGGTGGGGGTGGAGGAAAGTGTTTTAGTTTCTGTTTCTCACACCATCCAACTCTGCTTTAATTGGCATTAAGTTACATTAGTTTTCCTCAAGTCTGTTTTGCCTACAACAGTAAGTGGTTATCTCCCTTGTCTTTATCATCTCAACCTATGAGCTTTCCAATCTCCTTTCCTCCCCCTGTCCTGCTAAGGTCAGTGAATGAGAGCAGCTGGGTGGGTGCCCAGCAGGCAGCCAGGGTGAACCCACTGCACAAGTACTCACCCTCCTAGCACATTATCTTTTGAGGGGATGGAGAAGGAAGATTAGAAGGAATCACATGGTTACTGCCACTACTGATGATGAAATTTCACATCTCTCTTGCCAGTCTTGGTTGTTACAGCTTACACAAACAGAGAGACAGAAGAACATCAGAGTAATACAACGATGTTGTTGAATTCCCTGTGCTGGCAAGTACAAACGATGTACTGAGATGAATACGTCACTTTACAAAACCCAGCAAATGCTCATGGACTACTCACGTCAGATGAGTATTACATGACACAAGTTTGGTCTGATCGCACTAAAGAAAAATAAAAAATTAGTCCAAAATCAGCTGGCAACAGAAAGTACATATATCAGGAATACCACATACAAGTTGAACAATTTATTCTTCAAGCAACTGACAAAGCCTTTTATAAGTTAAGTCAAGCCTCAGCTGAAAATCACCTAGAGATTACTTGGGCCACAGAACAATCTCTGTAAACATGCCTTCATTTTAGCTACAGTCACAACCACAGCATCAAAGGTAATGAACCACCACCAGTTCGAATTTAGTCGATCCCGAGCAGTGCACACATGATGCAACGTAGACCAACAACAATTCAATTGCTATTTTGGGACTATCTCCTCTTCCCACTTCTTTTCAGTCCCTCTGCTCCCTCCCACCTCAGTGATGCTCTAATTATTCAAACAACGTAAGCAGCATTCAGTCCATGCCAGCCCTTTCTTCCTTTAGCACTGACCTTGCCTTACACATCACTCTCACAAAACTAATTAAGTGGAGAACAGTCTCACGTTACTCTCTCTTCATGAAAAGAACTGAATCGTTACCTGCCTGAGGGTCCAATTCAAGTTATTTTCACCTTCATTTCTCTCAGCAAAACAATACAAATATTGAGCAAGAAACCAGACCAAACAACAAGGAAGTGCTTTATGTATGTTACCATAAAAAAAAAAAAAAAAAAAGGTAAATACATATTCCTTTAGTTGTTTCATTGTTTCATTTTGGTTTTTAATGTATGTATTTTCATGAAAGCTTAACTGTTTGGAAAAAGCAAGGCATTTTGTTAGGACAACAGACTTAGGGCAAGAAAAATACTTGTGTTACACAGACCCTAGAGCCAGGTTCAATTTTAAGAGATCCAAGTGGCTAGGAAAGCTTCAGTCCCAGAGAACAAATGCTGAATCCTCATGCATCCATAGCCAAGTTGTACAAAACACATGCACCTATAATCTAGAGATCAACAGAGCAATTCCTCTCCAATATACATTAACCCACAAAGATCCTGGTCTGAAAATACTTAGTTGTAAATCCTTTAGAATAGGAAAATCTTCCACACAGATTTACAGATATTTTGTTTGCATACAGGAATAACCACACATCTGGATTTACACATAATTTTATGAAAGCATAGATTCACTGCTTGCAGGGAAAAGACCAAGGAGCAGGATTTGCCACTTCTTTGCTCCTGAGGAGGCAGCTCATACAACTCTGGTTCCACCTCTTTTCCTAAATATACTATGGCAATAACACACAATAAGGAACAGAGGGAGAAAATTAACATTTATTTGACCCTAGGCTTCACTGCAGCACTAAATTCCCAAAGCGTAGGGGTAAGACCAATGCCTTGCAGGAAATCACAGTAGAAATGGCACAAATACATTTAATGACAAGTCTCCAGCATATTGTGGGTGGCCACAGACCAGAGATGCCAGAAGTCTGAGCCATACAAATTTTTATGCATCTGCTGTGGATGCTGATAGTCACCCCTTTGCAGTCCCCTGTGATGCTCTGTGGGGATACTCATCATCCAAGCTTCGTCTGCCTGGGAGTTTTTCCTTTGAAGATGGGATTTTATATCTGCCAAGAAGCAACTATTATTAAATTTTCCTCTAGAAGCAAAAAAAAAAATGACTTTTTACTACCTTCAGTATAACACGAGTTCTTTGCCACAGGGAAACAGCTGTGTGAGAACCGACAGTATCACAAACCCCAAAGCTTGAAGCTTGTGCCTAAAAATACTGCCTTACTGTGGATTTCTTCAGATAATGCTGAAAACAGTAACATAGTGTCAGCAGGAGAGCGTTGGCATCTTGATCTCAAAGGCCGTGTCCACTTTTTAATTGCTGGTGTTTTACCAGCAGATGTCAGGGAGCACCATCTTGGGATTTAGAGGGAAGGATGACACCTTTCATAAAGAGCTACTGTAGTTTGTGGAAACAAAACCAGTCAAAGATAATGAGTCATAACAGGAGGTAGTTACTGTAAATATTCCAAGCATGGGCACATTAACAACCACCCACTAATCAGAGGCAATGCCACAGGCAGACACCGAGAACTCCCACTGGTGTCACTGGGAATTTTGAATGGATCAGGACATCAGCCAAGAGCTGAGTATCTATTGTAACCTGCAGTGTTAATACCCAGGATGGGGTGGGTCATCCCTCAGATTTTGGCTGTCACTTCCCAGTGGGCGATGCAGGCATCTATTCAAAGGGGATCTGCAATCTCACGTTTCAGACAGGAGACAGAGATTTCTTTATAATGGAAAGTGAACATAATAAAACCACTGAGTTTAACTACTCATTCTTTGGCAACATTAAATGTTTATGACACAAACAAGCTCCAGTGCGTAAGTCAATAGCACCAATTTACCACAATAAGACCCAATCTACCTCTGGCAAACATCTGCCCAGATAGAGACTTGAGTTCATATGTCAAACTGCGGCTGCTGAGGAAGTCTGCTGATATTTTTTATGATTTATTTGTCTGCAATGCAAAAGTATTGATACCCAAACTTCTGAAAGAGAGACAAAGAAATGCCTGCCTCCCACCTGAGCTGGCAAAGCAGCAGCGTGCTAGCACCGTTCTCCCTTCCCCCTTCTCACACCCGTCTGCACTTGCTGCTAATTTTGATTCAGTGGCCTCAGACCAAGACATGGTCAGCTTACATGTTGTCTCTGTGCAGCTCTTCTTCAGTCCCTGAAGTAAGTTACTTCCCCATGATTCAGTACTATGGAAATATAACTGTTGAGATCAGCTTCTTTATTTTTGTCAGCTTTTCTACAGACCTTTCAATCATAAGCTGCATTATACTATATTCCCATAAAGCCAGGAAAAGCAGTAATAGATATGTCAAAATTCTGACTTCTATTTTTCCTGCCAGGTGCTTTAAGTGCTTTGTTTTCCGCTGTCATTAAATTAGAATAGTACCTGTATTTCCAAAGTCTTCACCCTTACTGTCACTATTTCAATAGGTTCTTCTCAGATTAGAGCTATCAGCTTTGAAAATACTCCTCCCATTATACTTGCTGGAGAAGAAAATATAGTCTGTATTTTGTCACAGCTTCTGGCTGAGGTTATCAGACTTCTGGGCAAAGTTGCTGAACTTTCTTGCAGTGACAGCAAGGTGACTGGAAGAGACCCCTCTGTGGCTGCCTTGACAGGGGAAGGAAATCCACGTACGTAATCCACGTACGTAATCCAGCCAGTAAACAGAAAGACAAATACAGTTGAATCCATTTCTCAGATTTAGACTCAGATTCTCTTCTCTGTCCCCTAACTTTCCTTGGAGGAGCCCCACAAATCGCTAAGCAGCCTTTAAAAAAAGTTTGGCTGTAACACCAGGCAGTGTGAGCTCTTTAAGGCCCAGATCCAAGTCCGAGAAGGATTTCAGCAGCTCTCAGCCCACTTTCTAATGCCCTATATAATCCCACTGCCAGTGCTTCTCCACCAACCAAAAGTTTAACAAATATTTCATTCAGAATGGGTCAATTTGATACAAGCCCAAACAGAGCAAGACTCACTGTAGATCCTGTTCTCAAATTGCAAAGCAAAAAGTTTTTGAGGGAAAATTAGGGAAAAAAATCACCCATTGGGCCACACGTGCAGCTCTTAGCACACAGCTACACAGCACAGAAAGAACCTGGCTGTTGGGGACCAGGCTGCCACCAGCAGGAACAAAGCCACTGGGCACCAGTACCACCAGTCCCTGTGTCGCCACCCTGCCCCCATGAGAGCCTGGAGGCTACTGGGGCTAACAGCATCCTGCAGCTTTCCAACGCTCACAGTTAAAGCACGGACGTGCCATAATCTTATATGCATATATCCACAGTTAATGCAGCGTTTTGCCGAAAGGTGCAGGTCCCTGACTTCATTATGTTAATCCGTAAGCTGCATTTATAGTGGGAGAGTTAATTTTTGAACATTCACATTCAGTTTTAAAAGCTACCACATTTTGAGTGAAACAGGCACCACAGGGTTTTCTAGGCAAGACTTATAAAGGGGGTCAACAAAATTGTCTGAAGAGAGCAGTTGTTTCCCCTCTTTCATCTACAAAAAACAGGAAAACTATTCCTTTAAAAGCAGGTTTTTTGGCACTTCTGTTACACCTGCACAACTCCACTGAAGGTATCACAGGTTTTACAAGAAAGGATAATTTCACTTAAAATATCCAGTGCAAGACAGTAACTTCCTGCATTGAATTGTACTGTTTTCTACCAAAATCCATTGCCTTTCAGAGTTTTGTATAAATCAGGCTTTTCTATACAGACCCACCGAAAAGCAGGTTGTAGAAAATGCCATTCAACAAATAATACGAAGCAGCTCCTTATATTAGGGCTGAATATGGCCTTCCAAGTTCTGCAGAGAACTACAGCAGTCTCATCTCAGGTTTGAGGAGTAAGAAACGCTGACACTATTCTCCCTAACAAAGTACTCAACATTTATTATGCAAATGCAGCCCTGGGAGACTCACATTTACAGTGGGTATTAAAATCACCTCGTATATCTTGCAAAATGTGGATACACAAATCTACCACCACAATAAGCTATTCTCACATGAAAGCTGATTACATTGTTCTTTCAAAGAGTGGTTAACAAACCCGAAACTGTAGAGGCTCCCGTTGGGACTGAAGTATACCCATTGCTACAGTACAACTGCAGGGATATGCAGAAAATGGTACACGGTACTTTCAAAAGAAAGTATTATTGTACAAAATCAAAACAAAAACAACAAAAAAAATGGCCTCTTACTATGGATACACTCAAGTTAAACATTCCCATTAAGAGCAACACTGCTCACAATTAGCAAAAGAACATCCACTGGGTTCAGAGATTAAAAATAATAATAATAATAATAAATAAATCTTGTTTTAGTCTATGACCCGATAGACCAAAGAAGCCTGCCCAGCCCATACATTAACTGGTAAATACTACCTCCTCCTTACCAATGTGCTTGGACCCTCTGGAAAAGCACATTTCACTGAACGCAACCACTCAGTTTTCTACAGCAAATGCCAAACTTCACACACCCGACTCCTCCTGTTCTATCTAAAACAGGTCTCTTACTTTGTGGTAACAGAGAAAGTTTTTACACTAGCTCCAGAAGAGTACCACCATCTCCTGGGAGCAGAGTATCAGCACCAACAGTTTTTCTCGGGACTCACAGAACATACATCTTCAGGTACACTGTCAGCACGGGAATCAAAATCTTGCATGTCTAACTCATTACTGACTCATTACTAGGAGATACAAATGCTTTTGTCCCAGTGTTTTGAAACACACACGTCACAAAACCTGTATGCAGGCGATTTCAAACATTAAGTTAAAGCGTCAATAAGACTTGTGATCATAGCACAAAGTGGGATATGCAAATTAGATTAAAAACCAAGCTTTCACACAAGTGTGGCAAATTCTGTATGTGTAGGATTATAACAGTTCTAAATCATGCAAATAATTCCTCAGAAATGCAGGAATCTTTTGTTCTGCATTGCTTGATAAATTATTTAAAGGGCATTTTAGTGGATAAGGCCAACATAAATAAGTAGTTACTTAACATCAAAGAAAATAATTTAAAGACAAACAGAAAATGTAAGATTTTGCAATGTAACTGAATGACGGACTTAAATTTTTCACAACAAAATAAATAAGAATCTGATGAAGATGCTAAGACTTGTAGCAAAATGTAGGTGGAAGTGGAAGGATAGGGTTTAAAAAAAGTATAAAAATAAGAGGTCTCCAACACCTAGTGTTAGACACTGACTTCCAAAATCAGGAAACTAAGAAGTTTTCAAAAATAAAAATAAAAATAGAAAGGAGGAATTTTCGGATTTGGCCTCTCAGAGTGGAAAAAAAAAAGAAAAAAAGAAAAAAAGTGAACGATAGCAAAGTGTCCATTCTCTTTTGTGAAATTAGGAACAGGGTTTTTTTCCCTCTCATGCCAAGCGAGTGCCCTTCACCTGGGTATCCCACCAGCGCCAGCCTGCCACACAGATGCCCGCTTGAGAAGACATACGGCTTTATTTACAAATACACGGCTAAAACTACTCCTGGAAGGCTGCAGCAGCGCAGCCCGCGCCCCCCGGCACCCCAAGCTGGGGTAAGGCTGCGGAGCCAGCCGTGCTCGGGGGGTGGCAGGGGCAGAGCCACCTGTATGTGCCCCCCCCCGACACGGGGCACCCCGGGGGCTGCTTCCCCTGCCCAGCACCGGCTGAACCGAGGGGGGGGGGTCCACATGCACCCCTCCGCCCCCCCGTCTCCATGGCGATGGCTCCCCGCTCCCCGGCACGGCTCGGCCCCGCTTGCCGGGGGGGGGGGGGCACTTACTTTCGTGCCGCATTGAGCCGGGCCCCCCCGCGGCCGGAGCTCCGCACGCCGGGCACCGGTTCCCCACCCGCGCCCCGTGCCGGGAGGGGTGGGGGGGTCCCCAAAACTAGGGACTGGGAGCGGCTAGCCGGAGCGGTAAGGTCGGGCCGGGAACCACGCTGTTTCTCGGAGCGGCTGCGCCTGCCTTACCCTTGGAAGCATCTTTCTCTTCTTTGGGCTTGATCACCTTCCCGCTCATAGACCCCAGCTTGGGGGGGGGAAGCCCCGGGAGCGGCGCGGATTCCGGCTGGACCCACGGAAACCTCGGGCGGGGGGCAGCGTGCGTGCGGGAGGGGGGGTCCTCTGCGCCGAAAAGGGAGAAATCAGGCGAACGAGAAAGGGAGGGGGAGGAAAAAAAAAAAAAAAGAATAAAAAAAATAATAATAATAAATCAGGAGCCGCCGCTGTGCCCGCTCCCCGGCGCGGTGCCGCCGCTGTGCCTGCGGGAGCGGAGCGGTGAGCGGGGGGCTCCGGCAGCCGCAGCACCGAGCCCCTGCGCCGCTCGCCGTGCCGGAGACAAAAGCGATTTTCCCTGTGTCTGCCTGGCCCCGGCCCCCTCCTCCCTCCGCCTCCCCGGCTCTGCCTCCCCTCCCCAGGGCCAGGGAAGCGCAGCCGGTCCTGGGAGTCCCACCGACAGGGGGGAGGGGGGGGGGGACCTCCGGGGGGGGGCTGCTTGGGTGTGTTGGTTGGGTTCGGTGCTGGTTTGTGGGTTGCTGTGTGTGTTTTTTTTTTCGCATCCTCCTCTAACAATAATGGGATGGAGCAGCAGAGCTGCAGCCGCGGATGGGAGGAGGAGGAGGAGGACGCGAGTCCTCGGCACTGCAGAAGAGGCGGCAGGTTTACGTTCGCCGGCAGCGGGGAGGGCTGGAGCCAGAGCTGCCCCCCTCGACCCCCCCGGGTCCCAGCACCCCCTCCCCACCTCCCTGCCCGGGCTCCCCTAAAGCGGCACCCACGGGGCGCAAGGCGCATCCCTGCTGCCCCCAGCCCCGGGACGGTGCCCCAAGCCACGAGGGGTGGGGGGGGTGACACTACCCCAGCCTGGCCCCCACCCAGGGGAGCCGCTCTCACCCCCCCCACACCCCGCTAAGGGGAGGCTCCGGGCGCCGAGCTGCGCCCCCCGGCACGGCCCGAGCCTGACAGCCTGTTGCTGGCACGGGAGGGCGAAAAGCCAGAAGAGGGTGACGAGGGACCGGGGGGGTGACCCGGAGAGAAGAGGGGGCACCGAGCTCCCTTCTACCGGGGGGCACGCGGAGCCTGCGCTGCCCCGCTCCCAGCCCCGCGGTGTCGGACGGGACTCGCCCCCCTCCCTGATCCTCCCGGGGACAGGGGGACCCCCCCGCCGGCTGCCGAAGCTCCTCTCACCTTAGCGAGAAAGGCGCTGCCCACCCCGCCCCGGCCCCCTCCTCCTCTGCGGGACGAGACCTCCTAGGAGCGGGCCGCCGTCGGGGGAAGGAGCGCGGCTCCCGGCCTCTGCCCCGCGGGGAGGGCGGCCGGGAGAAACCCGATGCAGCCCCGGGGAGCCCGGCCCCGCTCGGCAGAGCCCAAAATAAAAGTGCTGGGAGGGGAGAGCCGCGAAACGCCCGGGGGAGCCCCCGGTAGGGCAGACTGACACCCCCTTTCCCAACAGACTGCTTATGGAGGGGGTGGGGGCTTCTCCAAGACCGGACAGAGCCGAGCAACCCCCAGGGGGAGGCAGCATGCTCAGGGCTGGGAACTCCCCAGGGCTCACCCGCACCTCCCCTGCCCCGAGGGCAGGAGCAGCCCCGGGCCGGGGGTCTCCAGCCCGGCCTGCGGCACCACCGGGGCTGCGCGCCCGCTATTTTTAGCGGGGCCAAATTCCTTCCCCCTTCTCCCTCCATTCGCTCCAGCCCAGCGCCGGGGACAGCTGAGGGCAGATCGGCTTACCGGGGTCGGGGTCCCGGTCGCGGCCCCGCTCCTGCCTCCGGCAAGGCGCGGTAGGGCTGCCCGGAGGCAGGGCATCACCTGAGCAAAAGGGGCAGCCCCTGCTGGACCCCGCGCCCTCACCCACCTCGTTCAGGTGCTGCTGGGTCAGGGGTGATGACAGGGTCAGGGTGTGAACAGGAAAATCAGGGCCGTTGGGGCTAAGGCTGGAGAGATGGGATCAGAGCTGACACTTGTACGCTTGCACTTACGAAATGACTTTCCCTTAAGTAATGCACAAAGCAGCCAGCTGAATCCCAAACCCTTTAACAAAGTCCTGCATGCAGCTGTCTGCAGCAGGAACAACCTCTGCTCTGTTCCTGGATCCAAGGAATTGTCCTGGCAGAGCCAGTTTTCTTTCCCAGAGGTTCACTAAGCCCTCTGATGATATTACACTTACGGTGCTTTCAGTATAAATCTGTTTCACTTGGGCTTTTTCTGTGATGTTTTTTAACACTCCAGAGACCTAACAGGAGGCTTTAAAAGTTGGGCTTTCTCTTGCCTGTTTCTCTTCAGAGGAACTTGGACCACTGAAACTGGAGAACTAGAAATGGAGGAGAGGGGAAGGAGAAATTCTGCAGTTTGGCTGAGGCAGCATTTTCAGAAGAAGCCAGCCAGCCCCAGAAATGGGATTTCAGTTGTCTAGTACAATCTACTTGAGACCCTGGTTTTCAAAGGTGCTTGCAGTGACTTTGATGGGAGTTATAGACAGTTCACACTTCTGGTCTGAGGTCATTCCAGAACCCCCCTGATAAACGCTCTGCTTAGTACTGACAATGAACATCTCTTCTGTGAACCATTCTCACCTTTGCCAGGAGATCTGTTAAATTTTACAGGAGTTATTACATTGACCAAATGAGGCCTACATACTGGCACTAAATACCAGAAGGAGGTAGCAGCTCAGCGTGTTGCAGAGGAAATGTACCCACTGTTGGGCAGAGAGAGCTTACCCTGCTGCTTTGAAATGAGTTAGTTTTTCTCCTTACTAGTCTGCAAGGCTTAGAAGTGTCAATTAAATCAGTAATAAAATATGGTGCTGCACATGAAAAATATAAAGGGCTTGGCATGAAGGCTTATTGCAGTCTGGATGCGGTTTGCTCAGCCTTTGCTTTTAGAGCTAACTTGATGGTTCACAATATTCCAGTGGAGATGGTGTTTGGGGTTGGGGCATTAAAGTCTTCAGATTCCCTCATCAGTTCCATGTTTTGCTGTGAGCATTTCTGCTTTTGATGTCTCACACAAGGTCTGGCTTTGCAGCAAAATTTTAACTAACTTACGAATATGTAAGTATGGATCTAGGCTTAGTGTCTCAGTACATCCCTTTCCCAGCTATAGTAGGAGAAAAGTGTCACCTCACTGCTTTACAACTATCACACTGGAAGCTGAGAAGCACTCATACTGTGATGACAGAACTGATACGCAACAAGCTACATACCTCAGCCAGGCTTACACGGAAACATACCTATACAAGGCTCCTACTTGGAGATTGTATCTCCCACTAGCAGCACTCCTGGGTTTCTGAGTTAGAAAATACTTCTGTGCCTCTAGATAAATCAGATACCCAGAGCAAGAAGATTTAGTGAAGTTTAGTAGAAAGAGGTCTGCTGTGTCCTGTGCTAATGCTGTGTAGGCATTTCCCGTCCACCTGTGTGGCTAGGGAAGGTTTGAATTCAAGACTGGTTCTGGTGGGAGGAGGATGATTAAAAGTCAAATATAGTAAATTTCTCTAATTGTCTTTCATGCTCGTCCCAAGATTGTGATGGAGTCATTTAAACCAAATGGCAAGAAGCCAGCAATGCAGCACAAACTGTTGAAGCATCATCTATACCCTTTTAAGGTTCCTGAACTTTCCTGCCCAGAGGGACAAACACGATTGCCCCAAGCACAGCAAGGTCTCACAAGCTCCAAGTGTGAAGTGAAACATGAGGCTTTTTCAGCAGAGACACACACGCAGCAGATCCTATTTGGGCTCTCTAAATACTCACAGCTCAGGGCTGCTCTCTGGAACCAGACACGGCAGAGCTGGCGTGCAGCACAGAGCCATGCCTCTGCTGAGGGAATTTATCCCCCAAGGAACACCTCCCAGAAGGTTCTGACTTGGCACAAGTTGGGTGTCATTTACAGTCTGAAACCGTAAACTCTAAGTGCCTTTATACAACATAACGGTTGCTGTGTAATGTCCAATAACTGGGCACGTTGTTCATAAAACACATACTCAAGTCACACACGTGCTTTTCCTACTCTAGTAAAATATCTGTAAAGACATACATCCCCCTGAGGTATTCTGGACCTGACATAGATACTGTAGGGACATAGCTCCTCAGTGTACTTTTTCCTTGATTCTTTAGCTTATTCTCTCATTGAAATTTTCTTTTTTTCTGAAGGTGCTGGTTTGTAAAAGGTCCAGATTCTGCTCTTTTAAATAATGGGAATTTTACTTCATGCCCTTAAAGTAGTCCAGCAAGTTTAAATTAGCCTTGTCATGATGGTTCCTGCTGTGTTCCCAGTTAAAGCTGAAGTAAAACTCTCCCTGCATTCAGGTTGATATTGATATTGAAGCAATATTAGGCTTTAAATATAAGATTCCAGACATGAAAAAGTCTTACAGATACAAGTACTTACTACTCATTTCAAATTACGTTTTTAATTTATACTGGCATCTAGAGGCATTTATTGCTTTATGATGAAATAAGTAAATGATCAAGAGGGCATATCTGAAGTTTTGTTGCCACTTCTTGGTAATGATGTCTATGAAGTCAGTCCAAATAAATCTATCACACACCTCCTTACTGACTGATGTTAAAGCACTATTTTAACTGGAATTCAAGGGCAAACTTCCTTATTGTCAGCTGTGTTTTAACAAAAGGGGGTGGGGGGGACAGGATGAGACTAGAGAAATACTAGAGAAATACTCAATACTGGACCAAATCATAGCCTTTTCTCTAGTTCTCTAACAGGCACATGCTTGTGTAATGACTGTTTAATTTTGTCCCCATCTTATTTTTACCATTCCTATTCCTACGCAGTCTTAAGCACTACACAGAGGACCTTTTTTTTGGCAGACAGCTCGCTGTGTAGAATATTCTCTTTTTGATTGCCAAAACCCAACTGCTATATGCAAATAGAGTTCCAGCTAATGGATAGTATGGAGATTGCAGTTTAATTTCTCTAAATAATTCAGTCTGATAAACAGAGAAGCCCTAAGCAGACACTTGTGGTAAGGGATAATGATCATAGTGATCATAGTGAATTTCTCACCTATTTACCATGAATCATTTCAATTAAAATTAATGGACATCAAGCATTCTGTGCTGTGACCCCAGCTCTTTGGAATGCTCCTGTAGGCTGGGAAATGTGCTCAGCACCTGGGAAACTGAGCACCTCACATTGCTGGGCAAGGATCCCTCTGGCTGATCGAGCTTAGAGAACTGCAGAGGAAATCCTGATCAGTGCCACCAGTTAAAGCAGAACACCAGTGTGAGGCCCTTAATCCTGGAGATCAGAGTCCTCCAGACTGCTGAAAGTCCAAAACAGGTAAGTCTTGATTGGCTTTTCTGTCTGCATTTCAGTACATTTACTAAGCTAGACTGATCACAGTTTACAAAGATGTGCAATTCTGTAGCAGAGTAGGATATTAGGTTTGGTGTTTAAGTGAAAAAAAAAAAAAAACAAATTCTTCTTGCAACTCTAGAGTAGTTTACAAAGTAGGGGGTTGGTGGTTTTATATGAAATCTTAGAGCTTTCCTCAAAGCTAACAAAACTTAAATTCTGACAGTCAACTTGGGTTTAAGTCCTGGATTTACTGAAACTAAGCATCCTGAAATATACTACGAAGTTCTGAAATGAGGAATTTTGGCCAGATTTGTTTGGGGAGTGTTAGTGGTGACACAAATACCACATGTCAAATGCAACATATTTATGGGAATATTTAAGTGACAGTATTTAACACAATCTTTGAATTATGACTAGAAATTTTCATTTAGCAGAAATATTTTCTAAACCTGGAAAGTCTGACCTACAGAAGAAGTTTCCTATCTCAAAATGCTACCTAATTTACCTCTAGCAGACAGTTGCCTTTTTATTTATTTATTTTGAGGATTCTCCTCTCCTCCTAAAGTTTTGTGAATTGCAACTATCTTAGAAATCTCATCTCCTTTGCAGCAGCAACAATACTCCAACACTCCAATATATAGCTTCTATACATCCAATAATCATTTATCACCAGCACACTAAAACAGAATAACAACACTGGAGCCATGGAAGACACAGGTTTGCAGGTATCTGAGGTGGTAAAGCTGCAATGGGAGAATGCAGAGTGCAGTAAAGGGCCTGTGAGTGCTTTTTAGTGCTTTTATGAAAAGTCAGCACCTGCAGCAGAGACTGAGGCACTGCGTGGCTTAAGGCACAGCACAGAAGCACTAGCTGCGCCCCAGCCTTGAGAGCCAGACAAACAAATGAAGCTGCTGGCCTTGGACCAATTCCTTATTTCTAATCTCTCCTTTCACAGGTAAATCAAAAGATGCAAGGTTTTGTATGAAGCCTTGTCATATTACTGCTGAAGACAGAAACCAGTGAGATATGCAGCTACACTCCTTACCTTCACCTCATCTAGCCCTTGAGTCTGCAAGAAGGCATACTCACGTGCACAGTAGGTGATGTTAGGACCTTGCAAAAATACTACACAGCTTCTTTTCTCTCCAGGAGAGCCAGTGGGGCACACAGTGGATTTAGAGAGAGCTGTTGCCCTATCGCTTTTGTTGGAAACCCCTAGCCTGAACTTCTGCAGGTGGAATGGCAGAAAAGGCAGAAGCATTCAGCAACTGAACTGTGACCGAGTGCCTTGATGTCAGAACAGATTTCTGCCTGAGGCCCATTAAAGCTTTGTTATAGGAAACAAAGATGAAAGACACAGAAGCTGTTCTTTTGCTATTCATAGCACAAGACAAAGATGGTCCCTTACCCCTCGAGAACATAATAAGCACAATTCAAACTATGGCTATTGCTGACCACTTTTACCATGTAAAATAACAGGAGAATGCACTTCTTCAGAGAGCCTGTGAATTGCATCTTTCCCTTTACCACTCTTTCTGCTACTTGGTCAAGTCTCAAAACCTAAAAGGTTTTGAAGCTGAGCTGGAGCAGGAGCTTTGATGTTTGACTGTGCCAAGCTGCAGCCTGGCACTGAAAGCTGATCTCACTCCTGCCTTTGTGGAGCTGCAGGAAAGCTGCATTTGAAGAAGAGGCTGGGGAGCCAAAATGTATATGATATCAAATTTGGGCCTGAAATCCAGAGAAAAACTCACAGGTTAACATCAGATGGACACAAAGTCATGTTGCAATGGGAAACCTGATGTTAGAAACCTTGAGCCACCTCGATAAACAGACAGGCAAATGCTGTGACAATCATTACATGACTGATCTGAGCTGTCTCTGGAGTTGCACCAGAGTTTCAGACACCGAGAGCTAATAGAGCAACAGCAGGAAAGTGAATATACAGCAATATTGCAGAGGAAACTTGTCAAGTAGAGCTCTAACGTTATTGCAGGCTTGCATATACAGTGATACGGTGCAATAACATTTTTCCATGCCTGACTTTTTCTTTAAGAAAATTTAATCCACATTTGATTTTTACAAACCTGACAGACAGAGAGAAGAATGTAATGATTCATTATTTTAGACCCATTTGTGGCCTCTAAACACAGTTATGCCAAAAGTTCAAAGTGAATTGGTGCTGGTGACTGCTGTCAAACATAGCTACAACTTAACTTCTTGTGCTGTTCTGCTTTGGTCTTTTCCCAAGCCAAAGCCAGAGGGCTTGGAGCACCACCAAGAAGCGATGCCTTCAAGCTCAGTTCCCAGCTCCACATTTCTCTGCCCTGAAGTTTTTCCTAGGTGTATATCCTGCCTATTTTCTGGTAACACTGTAGGATCTGCCAATACATTATTTACAGCTCAAGATTTGGCATTCTGTGCCTGTGTTCTGAATGCTCCCTCAGCATCTCTAAATAGCTATCGCTGTTTTATATCCCTTTTTCTTCTTCTTTTTTATTTTTTTTTCCTCTAAGGAATATGCCAGAGGAGCTGGGGCTGATATCCTTCTGGATCAGGAGCAGAGACAAATGCTGCTCTGTTTGTAAACACTCCAAGTCTAAAATTAGCAGGAGTCAGAAGAAGAGTCATTTATAAACTTCAGGCTCCGTGAGCCATCTTGAGGAACGTCACACGCGTGCGGATGCATCTGCTGCTGATTTAAATAGCAGCCAGCATTCCCCCCCCCAAGTACCCCCACAGCAGTGGCACCTCCTGCTCCCTTGCCACCAGCTGCCGCCTGCGTGCCACAGAGCCTTGTGCCCCTTCAGACCCTTGGGCACAATGGCATAGCCGCAAATGGTTGAGCACATTTTCAGCTGGTGAAGCCGCTCAGATCCTCCCTAGCCACCTGCAGAAAAGGCTTGGTCAGCCAGAATATCATCCAAGACAAAGGGGAGGATTTCAGGGTCTGATTTGGTACTGGTAACCCAGTAAAACCCTCATGAGATGAGCAGTTTTTAAGCTGTCTTGCACTGTGTGATTTTAGGTTTGAGGGAAAACTAATCCATGTTGGGTATGGCAGAGAACATTGCATTAGCTAGGGCGGGTAACCCCTGCATACATCTTCCCTTTCAGCAGTAGGAGGCGATGGCATATAAAAATGACCTTGGCTGCATTTGAAGGAAAACACAATAGAAGCAGTGGTATGCTCGAACAGTGCGTTCAATAAAATCTGCGCTCCTCAGAGCAGGCCGCTAACCAAATGCCAAATGATCTGAATATATCATGTCAACAGTCAAATGCAAGTCTTCATAGATCCTAAAGTACCAACTTGTGTTTTTGTTTTGCAAGGCGTATAAATATATGTAACTACACATCTAAAGCTTTTTGAAAGGCATAGCAAAACCACATCTTTTTTTTCCGATCTAATGGTTTCATGTGAATGAAGGAGATTAAAATATATTCAAAAGAAATAGGTGGTATGTTCCAAAAACTAACAAACAAAAGCATTACAGACACACACACACACACACAAAAAAAAACTTTATAAATGTCAGAAGCCAGAAAAATATTATTCTGCAGTTTTATTCAGTGTTGGAGCATAAAGTACATTATTGAAATAAAACTTTTTAAACTCAAAGTTACAGAAGAAGCTTACATAAAGAGCTGGTTTTATTTAAGAGAGAAAAACAACAGAACTGAAAAAATATCACTACTCTGTGCTACTGGCTTGACGTAGGAATATGTAATATCCTCATCTCCTCTAAAGGAGAGTAATTCAGTACACAGGGATTGCATACAGTTCCCAGGCTAGAAGATCTTATTGAGCTTATTCTGAGCAACTAATATAAGCAACAGCACTGCTGAGGTTTTACTTGGAGAAATACAGGAAAATATTAAACTCCAGGTGTTTGTAATGAGCAATCAGGATAATCTGGACACACAGCTTTATTAAATACAGCCACTTCCCTAGCTCCTGCTGCTGCTTGGAGCTACGCTCAAGTTGTCCCACTGAGTGCAGGGGCATTGCCCCGAGGGACCAAATTTCGCACTGCCCTGTCCTTCAGGATTTACCTGGAAAGAGCTGACATGACTGCTGTGTACCCCTTGTTCACAGCACTTTCTCTGCAGTTCTAACACCTTCTATGAGGTCACTGGTAACAGAGCCCCCAGCATCACTAGCACAGACACTCTCTGCTGAAGGCGGTGACAAAGCTGGCTGCCATCCCTTGGGCTGCGAGATGTGGGGAGGATGATGCACCCAACACTGCCTCATGGCAATAGCCCAATACCAGCCCATGAAAAGCCACAGATCCTATCAAACTTAGGCACTACTCCAGAGATGCTGTATTTGGAAAGCAACGCAGCTTCTTAAAAGAAGCAGCAAGAGTCAAAGGACGTGACTGAAAGCACTTTTCAAAAGTGCGGTGCTTGTCAACATTTCCATGTCCCTGCCCTTGGCAGAGCATGCACATGTACAACGTGTCATGTCCACAAAATACTTGGCTGCAATTTATATCCCTAAAATCCTTACCATATGCAAAATATCCCATCCATTCCAATGGGAGGATTATAGGAGTAGGAGGAGGCTTAGCGCAAACAATAGCTGTGATCAAACCAGTGTGCACGAGTGGTTTGTGGGAAGTGCAAGACATATCGAAGATGGCAGGTGCTGCTCTTGCTTGCAAGCTATTTATACTCAGGGAGTCACTCGGTAAGCGCTTCTTGCTTCAGCACACTCGTAGGATTCTTGTTCAAAGGGAGACGAGAGGTGTGGAGTGTGACTGCCTGGGCCAAATCTGTCATTTTAAAGATAACCGAATTAAGTATTGCGTAAAAATCCCACTGTAAAATACAGAGAGAAGTAGCCTGATATAACTAGCTTCAAAGCAGGGAATCACGGCAAACCAGGAGATATAGAACAGGAAAAAAAAAGAAATAAGACACAATAAGAGTGGAGTGGAAGCAAATGAAACATTTTCCTCTTTGAAAAGCACTAATCTTAGAGATCCAGGCTCTGACAGGATTCTGTCTTTTATTCTTTAAACAAAGGAATCACTGTCTCCCACAGGAGGTAGATTCATTCACAAGGCAGGACTTGGCCACTTACTGCTGAGGTTTGTGTGAGTGATGTGACTTCTTGCCTGAGGGATGCAGCTTTTGGCCCCCAGGAGGGATGCCCTGGGCTCTGGCAGGTGCAGAGCTCAGGAGGGAGCTCTGTGGGCACACACACTGGCCATGGGATACAGACCAGGGCTGCAGGAGCAGCCACCCTGCCTGTGAAGCTGCTCCTGCACCCAGCATCGCTGCTTGCATCCAGCACAGGATGAAGGCTTTTGAGTTCAGCTGGAGATAGGAGCTGAGCTATACAGCACGAACATCTGGGAACACCGTCATTATTGGTCACAGCATTTCTGTGAAATGTGGGATTAATCCCTCACCTGCTCTCTTTGGACTTGAAGAGAAGCAGAGATTTCACCACGTTCTGAACCCTGCATCCGTGCCCCAACAACTGCGCTGTGAAAACACGCAGAGTTGCAATTTGGATGCTCTTTAAGTGCTAACACCCCCGGTGCTGTCAACCATACTTGCGTGTGTCTGGTAATAATTGTTTGAGAAAACGCAATTTGTGAATCACAATTCTAGTTGCGAGCACGTGGGCAAAGGAAAATGTTAGCGCGTTATTTCATTTACATTCCATCGTGGTTCAGAGGCAATAACAAGGGTTAAAGAAGGCAAGGAAAGTTGACCGTGACCTATCCTTTGTAGTTCTGATCTCAAGGCTTTTAGCCTGGCAAGACTCCATTAAAATGAAAAAAATGTCTCTGTGCTAAAGCTAGAAAATTCACCCAAAATCATTCTCCTCAAGTTTTGTTATTACAGCCATGTAGTTTTCAATTGCTCCTCAGACACGGTTCTTGCAGGCACGAACTGCATCATTACCAATTATTTTTCTTGAAGTACCAAGTATCACTGTCACTGTGTCATAACTAAAGCAATAATACAAGTCTCAGAAGTGATTTTTGGGGGAAAAAAATGATTAGCAAGCATCTCCTTTAAAGCAAAATACCACAAGTCATTAATCATAGAAGTTTCTAATTTCAGAAATGAGTTAACTGATCTTTAATGAGACAAACAGCTTTTAAATGTTGCTGCTGCAAGACTTTATGCATTAAACTGGAGAGTGTAGCAAAATGACTGATTTCATTACTGATTCCAGGAAACGCTCCACCAGAAGCAGCTTGGAGTCTACAAAATCTCCATATTCCTTTCAAAAATTCTGCTTAGTTATGACACTTGCTATTCCAAGAGTCTTTGGGACATTTGCACATAGAGCTGAGGTCACCACCATGGTATGACAGCAGATACTTTTATAATTAGAAAAGTGGAATCCATGCCACATCCCCAATGGTTTCTGCTGGCTGGAGCTGTCACCCTCACAGCGGAGCAGGGAGATGCAGCTACCAGCCCAACAAGAAGGCTGCTGGAGGCCGAGGAGAGCTCCCAAGCACCTGTCTCACACAAGATGCCGTTGAATTCCCACCTCCCCGTTCCTCCAGCTTCTCAATAGAAGTGCTACAGGCTGGGAGGCAGAAGCACAGAAAGCTCAGCAATTGCCAAGGCATTCCCCTGAGTGGCTGGGCTCCTGAGGGCTCTTACAGACCAGTGTTACTGTGATTACTGACCTCAGTATTAAATCCAATATAAAAGGGGGGTGCGGTGGCAACTAATTTCTGCTGGAGAGCTGCTCCTTCCTGAGTGTAACATTAGAGCAGAGTCCCTGCCATGTCGGTGCAGCACTCGCAGACACTGACAACTGAAGATACCCAACAAATCAAAACAAATACTCATGTTAAGACTGTGTTAGTCACTGTGGAAACAGTCAAAGGAGAACTCGATGGCATTGCCACACTTGGCCTAAGCAGAAAGCTGCTCTGAACGGGATTAAAGGTTTTCTGAGAAGCACACAGCTGTACCATTGCTGCAAATGAAACACATGGTCCTGGAACAATCCTCATTTCTAAACTGCACCCTGCTGACCTTATGCAAACAGATGTTCCCAGACAAGTGACTTACTGTTGTCTTCTCATGTTAAAACTAAAGTAAATAGATTACTGGATAAGGTGGAAACTGGATGCTGCTATTAGTAAATGATAGCAAGATCCTGTCAAGGCAGGAGCATTGGCACGCAGAGAGCTGCCAAAACAGTGCGCACATACAGCAATACGTACTTTGCAGGCATCTACCTCATCTACAACTCAGCAAAGACCTTGCCTGAGGTACTCAGACCACCTGCCACTGAGAAGCATTTTCAGTTTGGTTCCCGAAGCCACCAGTTTATGCAAGGATGTGCTGCTGGTCTGTCCTTAGTCAACTTCTGCAAAATTTCCGGCACAGCCAAATGTCACAGCATTGCCTTTACAAGGAAAAGTCAGGGGGCCATGAGACATGAGCTGGTTGGGAAGCACGCTTCTTTTCTGCTTGAGGAACACTTTGCTTTGGGGCAGAGAGGTGAGGATATGTCACACAGCATCTTATCCAACCAGCAGCAGATTTCTGCCCTGTGCCTCTTTTCCTGCTGGATCGGTGATGGAGTCAGAGGCTCTGAGCACAGCTTCCCATGGCCAGCCACAAACCACCTATCTCCTTTTATAGCACAGCTCAACACCAGTGTCATGTCCTCAGAAAACATCTCTCTCCCAAGAGGCAAGGGAGGAGGAGCTGCGATGCTGTAAGCAGCCTCCCCAGGGCTGGAGAGCAGCTCTGCGGGCTGCTGTGTGCCTGTGTGTCGCATTGCCACCTAGTGACTGGCACCAGGACCCACGAGCCTGCTACCATGGGGCAATAGTTTTGCTCCTATAAGAATAAAACCACCCTAAGTGGCTGCATACACAAGGTGGCTTGCACAGGGCATCCCTCCTGGCTAGTGCTGGGAGACGCTCCTTTACCTGCCCTCGTGTCTCTCCTCTGCTCTCCAGGCACCACAAAGCCACAGCGTTTGAAACAAAAACCTCGAGTGGATCATGTGCCAATTACTAATCACAGCAGCTTCTGTTAAAGCAAGAAGTCGTGTGCACAGGAGGGGCAGGCACTTTATTCTGCAAGCGAGCTTGCCTCACTGAATGTCATACTTGCAAAGAGGATTGAAATCAATGATAGAAGTGACTTCATACCCCTAAAGTTAAACAAATTTGACTATAAGCAGTTTAAGAATCTCTTAGTGTGTTAATCAGTACAACATATTGTCATATTTGTTCTTCCATTAAAAGATAATTAAAGCAAACAGCAGCAGCCAATAACTTGAGAAGAGGGAATTGAATAAAATAAAACCTCCCTTCTTCCTTCAGCAAAAACTTAGACCCACCTGTACTTACTGACGTCTACTGTGGCAAGGTGATGGTTCTCCAGAAACAATTAAGCTTCTATTCCTGACACTGAACCAATTCTATAAAAACAATTTCCATTAAGAATACCTAGAAGAGCTACTTCTTCCTGAAGAAGGGATGAACTGAGAGCCCTCCTCTAATGACTTCTGATTCATTTCCTCAGCACCTCCGGTAATGAAGCACTGTTGCATTCACCTCCCTGACTGAAGCACCTACTCCCTTCATCTCCTGTGCTGTGCCCTGCACACGATTTCAGATTTTGCCCTTTCCTGACTTAGCCAGAATTTCAAATATTATTACACCATCTGGGCAGCTTTGATCCCCAGGAAACACAAGTGACTTCTAGCAGAAATATTTGCTCTCTAAACTTGCTTTTATTACTGTGCTGCTAGGAATTCAGGAAGGTCAGCCAGGAAATCAAGGCAGCAGCCATCAGCAAGATATTAAAGTAGGAAATTACCCCAAAGCCATGTGGACAAATACAAGAAAGCATTGTACAACCTGGCCTTTCTTCCTGGAGTCATCCAGGATGCAACATAAAACATAGCTGTACTAAGAAAGCATTTTATGGCTTTTTCTATGGTTCACTGTTATCCAACAGTAATGAAGCAGGCAGCTTCCTATGGTCAAATAATGCTCTCAGATGTGTGAGGGGCAGTTCCCACTGAAACAGGCAATGCATGTCCCACACTCCAGAAGGAGCTAAAATTCAATTCACAAAGCCTGTGAAGCATTGCTCAGCACTGCCTGGAGGACAGGAGAGCCCTGCTGTGGCAGTGTTAGCCATGGAGGAAAGGCTGCTGCCTATTTCTTCCCTCAAACCTATCACTGTTTCCAAAGGCTGTCAGAACAGTTCTACTTAGTTGGACTTCACTAAATGTACTGAACTGAGCTCGCTAGAGTACATGGTCTTTGGTCAAACTCGGTTGTATTTATAATCAATGTGTAATAATTTAAATGGAATTTAAAAGCAGAAAAGAAATTAAAGAACACATTTTCCATACCTGGCCACATGGCCTTACTTTACATGGTGTGGATGTTTAGCTTGGACTCACCTTAAGCAGGAGTGGAGAAAGGGTCTTTCTAACTTCTTTACAGAAAAGGCAGATACATTTTTAAGCCAAATGAAATACACCCTAGAACACTTGATATTGTTCGCAATTGCAAGACTGTGATATCACTGTTTATTTTCTCGGTATAACCTGGTGATGGCATTTCAGAACATTGCTTACAGCTAATTGCAAGATGGTTGTTTCTGTCTGACCGCACAATTCAGCCCAGCACAGAGCCTTTCCATGGATCTAGCAGATTTAACAAAGCCTAACGAAAGGAGCTGATGCTCGTTCATTGAAACCTGAGGGTCACAGGTGCATCGACTTTGACTCCTCATGGATCTAATGTTAAGCACTGAGGTTGTTTACAGTGAGCTGTGCTTCAGGGGTGGAGTTCTTACCTTCTGCAATGAGTATGTCATAACTTATTGCCAAATTCTGCCATATCTCAAAGGGTTGAAATTCCCCCGCACTACTCCCAGTTGATCACAATACTCATTGTATTGTACATTGTATTGTACTCCAGAAGGGAGCTTCACAGTTTCAGTGAAGAGAAACATGGTCTGGTAGTTAAAAAGGCGCATGCCTCAGCCTGTGCCCTTCTTCTCCTACCTCCACCATGGCGCAGGATGACCAGGATGAAGCTCTCCTTCCCCACTGAGCCTGCATGGCCATGGCAAATTACAGAATACAATTCATCAAATACCATCACTTGGTTCAATCAATACTTTGCTGGCTGCCTGTCCTCCATGGGAGTGCTCCTGAGCCAGCTCATCACTGCGTTGTGGTTGCTGGAAAGAGGTGCAACACATTTGAAATGTAAATGGCTCTTCCTCTGCTAGTGGTAATGTACAGGCCATAGGTGTCCTCGCCAGGCTGGGATTCATTTTAATTACCTGATGGCCTCTGACACTGAATGCTGGCTTTTGGAGAGCTATTATTGTTGTATCTTATTTGTCATAAAGGATCAAAATCCTGCAGTGTTTGCACAGCTGTTCTTGCTGTACCTGCGTATGAAGCAGCCTTGCTGGTTTGTCTCCTACTGGCCATAATTAGAGGTATGATTTTATTTAGGGGAGGGGAGGGCAGAATTCATTGGTTAATATTACTTGTTGCTTACTTTCATGACTTTGCCAAAACTCCATATCTTCTTTCTAGACTGTAGGCATACTATGTGCTCTTACGTAAGCTCCTGTGCCAGCTGCTGAGAGAGAGCAGGACTCACCTGTGCACTCTCCTCCATCTAACACACCACAGTTAGCCCTGGATGATGTTTTTAATGGGCTAACTACACGTCACATGCTGGACCTGACTTTCAGGTACCCTAACTGCAGAGATAAAAGGCTTTTTTTGTCCATCTGTGTCTGAGGGAGTTTTGCATCCATTAGCAATTATGATAATGGATCTATTTCGAGAGAATTAATTGCTCCTTTGCCCAAGTCCTAGACAAGTTTGCTGTAAAAATTAATTACTTGGCATATACAATATGCTTAACAGTCAAGTAATAAGCTAATTTTCAGAGAATCCATGGAGAGCCCCATCTCCCACCTTCTTGGAGGAGCTTCCAAATATACAGTGAAAAACCAGTTGTCTTCTTGCAAATCCTTACTGGGGTGTTTAACTCAGACCCACAACACCTGACCCGACATTTCACAGCTCAGGAAAGCACAGGGGTATAAAAATAAGCCACATCTGAAAAAATAAAATAAAAATAAAAATCACTTGCCAAAAAAGCAATCCCCTCCTCTCCAAGCCTCTATGTTTTTCCAAGTGGTAGCATGCGTTACATCAGGGAAGAGGTGAGGACAATGCCAACAAGCAGTGTCCACAGGACACTGCCATCCCTTCTGGATTCATGTACTCTTTCCAGGGAGAGCTTCATGGTTTATACCAGTCAGATGTACCAACAGGGAAGAAAGAGACAGCTTCATTGTCAGATCGCCCAACACTAAAAACCTTCAGCTGCAGGTCCCTTTCCAGTGCAGGGCCTTGAAGCTGTCTCCTCACACCCAGGTGAGTGCCACCCATTGCAGCGGTAGCTGGTCCAAAATGACAGGCATGGCTATTTGTGAACTTCATTGTCTAAGAAGACTTAAACTCCCATTGCAGCCTCTTCTGTGGAAATATCTCCTTTCTGCCTAGCTATGCTTTTGTGAAACCTAGAAAAAGTCAATATTTTGCAACCTCTGCTCTTTTCTCCAATTTTCTTGGAGCCGACCAAGTAATTCAACAGAGAAGGACAAGACTTTTCTCCTTAGGAAAGCAGACTGCAAATTTGCATAGCGTGTTTGCAAGCAACCTAATTACCTCTCCTGAACAAGCTACCACCCATCAGGTAACCCACAGTAATTGATGCCACGTGCTTCCCTTGCCTGCCCCAAAAGAGTAAAGTGACTTGTTTATATGAGCATAGCGACACTGTTTTTAACCAAGATCTGATTCATTTTCCCAAATGCTTACAATAAACAAAGTTAAGTGTTTTCTTTACATGCATAAATACAAGCTTGTTAATCTTCTTAGGATCATAAAATGATCAGCCCCACACTACAAAACAGCAGGGATGCTTGGACATTTTTCTTGTCATTCACTGCAGTTACTCGCAATCCCTGTTTCTTTCAATAACTTACACGTTAGTGTTTTTTATATCTTTCACAAACATATGTAGCACTGTGCACAGAGAAGCATACTGAGAAGCAAAATGATTGTACTTAAATAACAGAGATGTAAAAGAAAAGGGGCAAGCTTGCAGGGAAGGTGGGTGCTGAAGCAGGAGAACATGACTTGCAAGCACAATAGCACCTGGGGGCAGCTAGCCCCAGCAGACCTTCTCGGAGCTAGCAGGAGCTTCAGATGTTCTGTTCCTTTTCATTTAATGTAAACTGAACATCCAAGTACCAGCAATGGAAAGCTCAATCTAAAGACCGTGTCAGAACAGAAACTGTTTTCAAAAGTCCTGCCTAAAGTATAGTAATTCCTGTAGCTCCTGAGGAAGTCAATTCCTAAAAGTATCAATGTGAATAACATTATGTTAACACTGAACATGCTTGGGATGGGGAAAAAATACCCAACATCCTCCTGATAGAAGAGACTACGATTCTCAACATAAAGATATTTCTTTTTACCAGCGTATTTCATGACCACTTAAGCTCGATACAGGTGATTTTAGCAATAAGAACATCTTCAACAAACCAGCAACCAATCTAAATGTTAATACAACTTCTCTTTAGGAAACTAATTTCTTTAAAAAGTGCAGAACAGTTCCAATTCAGCTATTTTCTTAACCTTCTCTGTGCCCTTGAGCATACACAGTTCATACAAGGAAGCAGCATTTTTAATTGCTTGTGGACATATGTTATACAACCTCACAGAAGAATGCTGGAAATGATCATCGATGAAGAGCATGGGGCTTCCATCTGGTACCGTTTTGATTTGAGACTGACAAAAATATCCAGCAGAACTGCGTAGAAAATGCTGAGATCGCTAATGGCCTGAATGTTATGATCTAGGTGGGAATGGGAGAAGGATGGGAGTAAGGATAATAAAACCCAAGCCATCTGCAAAGAACCACTTCAAGCAGAAAAAACAGAGACTTGCATTTTTTTGTGGTGCTGTAAATGCACAGATTTCTGCTGCAGGGAGCCACACAAATCTTATCTTCAAGTTTCATTCACAGGAGGTATGGAAATCACAATTGCCAAAGGAAGACAGGTCATGATTAAAAGTTAAAAATATGTTGTGTTGGTCCCAGAAACTTCAGTAGCAAAGAACCAATCCTGTCAGAAATCTTTGGTTGTGCCTGGACTTGTGCCAAATGCAAACTGGGACTTCTACATCTATTTGTACCAAACAATAAACCATGCCAGTTTAATGGGAAAAACAAACAAACAAACAAAAAACAAACACACACACACAAAAAAAAAAAAAAAAAAAAAAAAAAAAAAAAAAACAACAAACAAACAAAAAAAAACAGTGAAAGATATATCAAATGGGAAATTACCACATGGTCCCGGTACCCAGAAATAACTGCTTGAACTAGGGCCTGAGTCTACAACAACTGATACAGAGAGATACTTTTTAAACCTCCTGGTAGAAGTTTCACACTGCACCTCTATGGTTCAAGACAGGGATGGGATTTTGCAAAAGTCTCCCCAAAACTTTCCCTCTTTCTCCCCACCCCTACAGCCACCTGCAATTTCATATGCTGGGAAATTGATGTAACAGGTTAAGCTTCTCACGTAACAGAGGGAAAAAATGGCAAGGAGTAACTGCTCACAGTGAGAGCCAGTGTGCGGGTTTCAAACTTTTGCAGACTTCCAAGTGTCAGGCCAGCCTGGCAAGACTTCTTTCTGCAATCCACAATATTAATTTCTGAGCAAATTTTCAGATTTATTTATTTATTTATTTCATAGCTGGTCTTTAAAAGGAACAATGGTCTGCTTTTCCAGAAAGACTGTTACAGCCTGTTACACTCTTTTTGTATCTGACTGAAGTGATGGGAAGTTCTGTGGCACTTCAAGGAGTTGCTATTAAACTACAACCACATATAACGTATGTAGATATTGCACAAATTACAATGAATAAGGAAGTAAGAGAGAAGAAACATTCTCTAGAATAAAAGCATATGGAAAAGCAAGCCTATGGCATGGCAATAGCAAGGACTGTCTGTCTCCTCAGTCTCTGCTCCATGGGTGGTGAGATGAGAAGTGTCTGCACCCATGGATATGTCTGAGCCTCTGCCATACAGTGCAGGGAAGGAAAGGAGGCCTTCACCTCCCCCTGCTCTTTGCTGTTGAAATGACAAAAAGTCCCAGCAACAGGGACCCCTAATCCACTAAACGCAGGCACGTCCTGCACAGCATCCCCATGTTGCTGCCCTGTCCTGTCCCATCCTGATGTGGTGGAGACATCAGCTGCTTGTTGGCACCTTCCTGCAGGGCAGCGAGCCTGGCCCACGCTCACCAGCAACCCCCTGCTCCCTCCTGCTCCATGGTGGTGAAATCTCCTTGACCCAGCATCCTTGGCCAAGCCACCAGGTGTGTGCAGCTGGGAAGTGGCCAGCATCAACCCAGCATTTTGAGGGTGTTAAAGAAAAATGATTTTATAAGTTCCTAGCACCATTCCTAGAGACTTAGCCACTCTGCCTTGGACAAGATATTTCCCAGCCTGCAGATTTTGCTTCAAAACGTTCTGAGACATATAGACAAGTTTTAAACAATGTTTAAAGGAAATATTCAGCTGTAAAACACCTCTGCTATCTACCTCTCTGCAGAGAAAGATGCAAATTTCCAAGTCCAGGCAGACAGTTTCCAAAATAAAATCCTATTTCTGCCTAATAGCATTAATACCCTGTGCTAAGAAATATTTCTGTTTGTCTGACCCACAATGGGTTCAATTCAGAGCAAAGTTTTCCTCTCAAAATACTTTACCACACAGCTTCCAGGCTGACAGAGGCCCTGCATCCCTAGCTTTTCAGCCAGCTAGAAGCTCCCATTCACTGACATGCCCACGTCACAGCAATGGGAGAAAAATGATGTAAATTGTAAATGGCATTTGAAGTGATGGGGCCTCACATGCCATAACACTGGAAAAAAGAACTGTAGCAGTCTGCCCAGCAGAGCAGCACTAGTTACCATGCAGGCAGTGGGCAAGAGGTAAGCAAAAAGTGCAAGACACAAGGCGGTCTTTTTTGGCACCAGCACATCCACAGCTTCACCACCCTGCAGTCTTTGGCAGTCTGTGCTGCCTTCCCCTCACCATACACTCCTGGAAATAAAGGCAAGCAATTTGTATTTCAGGGTGTGCAGCTCCTGATTTTATAGAGCTATAGATTAGATTTAGATAGACTAAATGTTGATAGATTCAATATATCTCCCGATTGCTCCTCAAGGAGAACAAATATCTTTGAGGCCTCTGAATAAATATACTTTAGGACCAAAGTTATGAGGTTGCATAGCGCGCTCTGTCTGCACATAGCATGTTACCGAGTTAAGATCTTAAAGGAAAAAAAAAAACTCCAAACTGTGTGAAAACAAATTTCTTAATTGGTGAAAACCACAGTTGGGAAACATCCCACCAGCTGTTCTTCAGCTATCTGGAGACCTGCCAAGTCTCATGTATCAGCTCTGAGCTGAGAACAAGTGTGATAAATTCCCACCAAGAGGGTAATGTTTTTGAGTTATAAGCACCTAAAAATAGGTGCATGTAATGAAATTGCCTCCTCAGCCATAACTAGTGTATCGCTGGTGTAGAGGTGTAATGCACCACGCTCTCCTGAAAGCTGCTGGGGTCCTGCATCCTCTGTGCCACTGTCTGCCTGTCCCTACGTCCTCTCCTGCTCTTACTGAACAGGAGGAAGGCTCCTGTTGTTCGTGATGGGCACGGGGCATTACCAGCCCAGAGTCTCCCTCAGACCAGCTGTCACACGGGCTGAAAGTCACCGCCATGAACGCTGCATTTGCCCACTCCATCCACAACTCAGGCAGAAGGACCTGCTCCATTTCTTGCCAAGGTAGCAATGTTTGCAGCACCATTATTCATGTTTCCACTGGGATAATGCAGGATGATCATTTCTAAACATTACCCTTTCAGTGCACACAGAAAGCTCAGTGTTAATCGCGTAACATTTGCAAGGAGATCTTTTTAATCAGCAATGAAAGCCAAACATTATCTAGCCTTTATTGACCTGCAACAACAGAACACCACTGCAACATTTCCCCTGTGCCTCCTGCACAGGTTCATTTGACTCGATCTGTGGTTGGTGTTTATTCTTAGCTCACAAAGCTCAAAGAGTTTATATTATTGATTTGCTGTATTTCAGGTTCAATCCCCTGATGCCCCTCAAACTGAATGAATTAAGTCAGAAAGAGTTAACACCTTTACTTCCAGCACACAAACGGGATGGTGGTTTATATAATCCACACATCAATTTTCGCTCTGCCAGCACTCAGCACATTAACTGGAAGGCACCAAATGCTGCAACAATATTGATATTTGCAGCAGCAAAGACATTGACAAACAAGAACCTGCTCTCAGCAGAGTAAAGAGCAATGTATTCAGAAGAGCACAGTGAAAAGGAGCAGCGGAGTAATTCCCAGAGCAAGGGGAGCATCCTTCCCTGCTAATGGCTACTCAGGTGGTGTGTTACCTTGTGTGCAGATGCAGCCAGCACAGCAATGTGCTGAGATCATAGTTTCCAAATCCTTTTTCACGTACTTCTTATGGTTGGTCAACAACTTGACTGCAAGCACATGGGGACAGAGGCTGTCATGTTGTCTGGGGATGATATGACACTTTCTCGCCCTTTCTGTACAAGAACCAAGGAACATCTAATGGAATTCGTGGATAGAAAGCTCACACCCAACAAAATCCACGGAGGAGGACTCCATCGGGAACATATAAAGCAAAAGCCTCTGGCTCAGGAAATGCTTGAGTCACAGATAAATGGAGATTGGGAAAGGAAATAGGTAAATACCATTATACATCTAGCTTATTCTTACTTTCTTCCTCATAACTGTTTTTCATCACTGCTGGAGACAGGAAATAGAGCTGAGGGCACTCTGATATGGGACAACTATTCTTCAGTCACATTTAAAAACTGTGGCTCCAGAGGAAAACAATTTCCATTTATTTCTTTCCTTATTTATGCTGAATGAGCCAAAGAGCTCTTCATTAAATGGAACAAATACCTCCAAGAGAAGAAGACTGGCAGGGCTGGAGCCTAGGCTGGAAAATAAGCAAAGAATTTGGATTTCCCTTATAAAAGCCTGCTAGTGGGCCTTCATCAGTTTATGTCCACAAGACACCAGCCCCAGGGCACACCAGTCCTTTTTGAACCTACTTTTTGCTTTCTTTTAACCATGGCTTGATCTCTACCTTTGGGATGGCCACCAGTCTAATTGCAGTCCTCCTTCTGTTTTGTCCTCTCCCTAGAAAGGGACCTCTGTTTGTTTTCCAGGTGAGGAAAATCATCTCCCAGATATCTCCATGTAGCAAGGAACCACCACATTTTCTGTTGCCCAGGATGCTCTGGCCTGATATCTAACGATGTCGTTTATCTCACAGCACTTCCCACAAGACACTCGAGTTCTGCTTAGGACAGAACCCACTGTTGAGATCTGCTATCAACACACAAACAGGTAGGTTTGATTCCTGCAGGGCTCCTCTAGTCTCAGAATGAACAACACAACCACCTGCAAAAAGTCATCAGCCTGCCTCCTGTACAACGTGTGGGTCTCCAAGGCTGGAAGCAGCTCCACCAACAGCTCTAGGTGCTGGCTGGCAGCAGTCCATGTGCATGCCATAGCTTCCTGAAAGCTTAAGGGTACACAGCCCAGTCCCTCGGACTTTCTGCAATGGGTGAGCTTTTTCAAGAGCATCTGCTTCTTTTTCAGAAGTGGCTCACCCTGCGTTTATTTTCAGCTCAGAGGAACCCAACACCATAGTAAATGTTATACAATTTCCGCATTATTTTCCTCTCAATATGTTGCATCCCTGAGGACATGACAAGAAAAGCTTCAAGATTTAATAAGTAGCACAGAGGAGGTAGGAACAGATCGGACACTTCTTGCAGTAGCTATGGGAAAATCTTCCCAGGTACGTCATCCGCATGAAAATGTTATTGCTCTCATTCTTCAGAGCAGAGAACACCAGCCTGGGGCAGCGCTGCCTGGGTGCAACCACAGCAGCACACTTTTTGGAGCCCTCTGAAGGAAGGTCAGACAGTGGACACAGAGATGCCACAACTTACATCATTTTCTTATTGCAGTAACATAGAAGTAGTAACAGCCAGTGCTATGTACCTGAAGAGGTAATAAGCTTGCTAACTCTTGTTTCCAGTGCCACAGCTGAAAGCCTTAACCTCAAGCCACCTCCGAAGTCAGACTAGTTGAACACAAGGAAGCAATTCTGGCTTTGGCAAGAAGCATTCTCATGTGAGAATAATATTAAGGAGGAAAAAAGACTGAAGAAGTAAACTAATGCAATAGAACATTGAGCATGGGAACAAAAGAAACTCCAGTCAGAGTGGAGAAGAGAGCCTGCAGTACTTTAATCAGCAGGGTCTGAGTAACGAGGGTTGTTGAAATAGCTACTGCAGAAGCTCACGTGCCATTAACATGTCAACCATTAACCCTTCTCATGCAAAAAGCCTCAGCAGAGTGTTTCTGCATCTCCCAGGTCCATGAACATGAACTCCGCCACCGTGAGGTGCCACGTGGCATTTCACAGGTCTGCCTTACCCTTTTGGAATTCATTGCAGAGCAGGTCAAGATATGGTGTGTGCAAACACAAATAGATGGTCTCTGCATTAATGCAGTTGCCTAGGTAAGTGTTTTTCAAACAGATTTGTGCTGGGGCTGCATGCCCAGCCATGGCAAATTTATAGTGACCACAGAGTGACAGAGCACTAAAATATGGAAGTCTTTGTATTGTGGTCGTACTTGGGAATTGCTCTGTTGGCTTTGAAAAGTAGCTGTGACTCTATAAATAGTAAGTACTTTATCACTTTTATCACTTTATCACTTTAAACACATAGCTATACTTCAACGATGATTCAGAGTAAATCAAATTCCATGTCAGGTATGGTAGAAATGCTGTATGAACCAGAGGTGCACCCTAAGCTCATATAAATCAGCACAGCTCCGTTGATGCCTGGGGAAAGGATGCCAATTTATGCCAGCTGAAGATCTGCAGGGCAAAGTTAGTATCATTCTCTTAAGACTGACACACAAGTAAGTAAACATTGAACACAATATTGCTCACTATGGTCCTCACTGTCCTCCTGAGATCTATTAAAAATAAACAACAACAAAAAACATTGTAAAAGTGTTTATCCTCTCCTACATCATTCATTTCTATAAAAATATGAGAAGGCTGTTGGTTAGAACTAGTTATGATTTGCCATAAATCTCAGTGCTTTGTAACAGTACATTTTGATTGGGAACATTACCTGGAAATTAGAAATACAGAGAGCCATCGATTTTTAAAACTCTGTGGATCCAAGATTTCTTCACAACAGGATGCAAATAAACTCAAAATAAATTAGTGTTTACCAGAGGGGAAAAGAAAACAGGATCTATATCCTAGGTAACATTAACAAACAAAAGATTAATGGAAACCTCACTTGAAACCTCTAATGGCCAAGGAAGAAAAAAATTTACCCATAAAAGGTAATATTAATTGAAGATCTATGGGGACATATGCAGTTCTTACAGCAAGAAAATATTTTCTTCCCCTCTGCAGCTGCACAGCTTGCTGTGCACACCATGTTCTTATTCTAGGTTGGGATTATAACTGTCTTTTTAAAGCACAGTTGCACAGAGCCTTAGGTCAAAGGGAATCATTAAATCATCCAGCCCGGCTTTCCACAGAACACGGGGCTTTGCTTTTCACCCATCTACCTCTGCACAGAACTCAGTAACTTGACAGAGGCAGCATTTTTTGTCTTGACCTCAGAGAAAAGTTCTCAAGCTCAGACAAAGCTTTACTACCTTTTCTCTGAGGATGATTACGCTTGGTGTCTCAGAATGAGTGGGAACACTCCTGTGTAGCTGCTTTCAAAAGACTGTAAGGTACCTGAAAAATCAGAAGCAGAGATTCATGTTATCCCGTGTTCCTGGTTTTCAAATATGCTGTCGGTGGCATCAAAGTGTCATAGTCCTCTGCTGCTCCTGCAGGATAGTGCAACAGGCACAGCCACCGCACAGGTTCGCACACAGCACATCGATGCATCCACAAAAGAGTTAAAGCAGCACTACATAAAAGCAGGCAGCAGTGCTAAAAATAGACAACGGTTCAAAAAAAAAAAAAAAAAAAAGAAGGAAAAAAAAGAAAAAGCTCAACACATCTTAAATAAATCCATTTATTCCAGGGTTTCATAGAAACCATATAGCTGAAATTGCTACAGGATAATTCCCTATAAGCCTTATAAGAAATGTTGCTGTCCCAGAGCCCCAGTACAAATCCTGGCAAGAATATTGGAGATAACAGATTGGATGCCATGGAAACCGAGACAGACCTAATTTGAGCAGTAACCATTGCTGTTATTTATTTAATTCCGATAAGTCATCTAAATGTAGAATGACTAAAGGTTCCACTGCACTAAAAATAGCAGGCTTGTAATATTTTAAATCATAAATCACTTGTGTTTAACAATATTTTGGGCATCTGACATTAACATTTTACATGTAGTTCTGAAACCTCAAAATTAAACCTGCTCCATTTCCACTGTAAGAAGAAGAGTGCCTTTCCCCTTCCTTCTTACATTAACATCATGTATCAAGAATGCCTTCCCCTAGCCCAGGCTTCTCAAGAGAGAGTGGGAGCTCGGATGTCCCCACTGCCCTCATGTCCTCCCCCAAGCTTAATGCAAATGTTTGAAAGAAGGCGAAACTGGGCCACAGGAAATAAATTCCTCTTCTCCAATTGACATCAAGGATCTTCTGTGATTGTTTGATCTGAATGTCTCCATAAATAAAACACCTTCTGAGGCATGTTGGTTGGAAGCTGGCTGACAGCTTCCATCTGTTTTTGCACCCCTACCTCCCTTTCCCGAGCACTGGAGAAGCAAAAACCTACAGGTGTAAACATATAATTTCTGGGGCTTTGGGATTTTGCAAAGCTGCTGAAATACACGGAAGCGGGGGAGAATCGAGGCTGCCGTTGGGAAGTTCATATGAACCGAAGGACCAAACTGAGTTTCCTTGTGCCTCTGCTATATTTTCCCCCTTGCAATATTCATTGTTTTCTCAGCAGGAATAACACCTCAATTTCTCTATTGCTTTGGATTTTAACCTTAAAGTGTAAATGCGGTTGTATTCCCTGGGAGGTTGTATGCATCATGTCCAACAAATAAAGATATTCTAGAGGTGTTTGGTTTCTTAGTCTCTGTTTTTTGCACTCCTGGTTTCAAATAGACCTTGAGCAGCTTTATCCCTGTCCTCACACACCTGGCTGCTAACAGCAGCTTTCTTATTTAGCCCTCCATGTGGCAGCTCCTCTGGCCAGAGCATCAGGTGCAGTTCCATGAGGTGTCCCAGCACACACTTGCCTCGGAAACATCCCTGTCCTCTTAACCCTGCCTGAGATTTTCATTTCACCACCTTTTGAGAGGGGAATTCAAGGTGCAGATAGCAAGAATAAAGCAGCTGCTGACAGCGTTGTACTGTCCAGAAGAACCCACAGCACTGCCTGGGCTAACAAAGCTCCAAGGTTGCAGTCTCTTGCCAATTAACACCACATAGCACTGATGCCATCAACATAATGGTGCCAGTATAAATCATCTAAGGATCCTGGTGGTATGGACTTTGCACAGAAACCAGGGAAGTGACCAACATTTTTTCTCACTTTGCAATCAGCTGAGCTCTGTACCATTACCCAAGCCTTTCCTGTCAGTGGAGCAGGGCTGAAAGGGGAGATGTCAGTGTTGTTTTCTTCAGTGACTCAGAAGTAGGACTTCAAGAAAGATATTCTGGGCAAGAATCAGAATGAATAAGAATCGCTTTCAGGATCTGTCACACTAGAGTCAGCATATATTTAGCTTCCATTGTCTCATTTACAAACAGGGAGCAACACTGAGTTATTTATAGCATTCAAAGACATTTTTCAATGGATTGAAGCTCCCAGGGTCTGTGCTGGGAGAGACAAGCAGGGATATACTATATCAGTATACCATGGGCCCATCCAACCTACCTGTATATATGGCACGACTGGAATTATTTTGAAAAGGTACAGGTTGCAATTACAGCTTTTTTTTTTTTTTTAATACCATTTCATTGACTGTGTGCTATAGGTCTGATGCCAGTTTAATGCTTTAATGGTTAGCTATTACATTCACAAGTGAACAGTTCATTCGTCAGCCAAGGTTTAATCTTAAGCATGATATGGCTGTGCAGTGAATATTCCATAACTTGCCTCTCATGTTAAGAGGGTAAATGCAATGCTGTCGGGCAGGCTCAAGATAAAGAATCAGATACAGCAGTTTCCTCCAAAAACCTGCACAAAGTTACTAACAACCAGGTTTTAGCTGTTACAAAAGAAAACAGTTTCTGGTCCAACTTTCCAAATTGGAAATGTTGTAGAGGGTAGATGGCATATGAGATCTCATATCCTGGTTGGCTCTCTTTTCTCATTAGTCTGCAAGGACGTTAATCTGCTGAAGGGTATCTGACAGCTGCTTTTCATAAAGGAAATCTCTCCTGAGTTATCCATCTAACAGCAAAGATATACTTTCTGAAAGCTTTTATGTTCAGATGATTCTGCAGTGTGATAAAACACTGATTATCCAAATATAATAGGAAGATGTTGAATAATTTCAAACTGTGATTTCACATAATAGATATTGGAGTGTCTATAATTAGCCACCCAAATCTGTACTTAAACTGATACGTAAAAATGACCAACTGGAAATCAGCCATTTGAAGTTTGTTATTGGACATCGTATAATTATTAGTATGAGTTTGTTGCTACCATTTCATTCCACCTTTCTCTTTTTAATCCTTCTCTTTTATGCCACTAAGCTTCTCCTTCCCCTGTCCTCCTCTGCCTCTTAAGGTTATGTGAAAACCGCATTTGATTTGGAAGGTACCTGGACAGCAGCATATTAAGGACTTTGAAAATTTGGACCAGTGCTTTGAAGGATACATGAAATCTTCAGTGACCCTAAAGAATATGGTGCCAGCACTCTATGTCCAGCTCCATCAACCTTCTTTAGAAATACCAACCACCACTCAACAAACTGTACTAATACCCTAAGACACCAAAGAAGAACTTGTGTGGCTAGTTAACCAATTGCTTGAAATGGACTTTATACTGTGTCCTAAATTTAAACAAAGAAGTCCGTGACTCTGTAAGCCTCAAGGAGCTTGTCTCCATACACACCAGTATGCACAAAATGAGAACCTGTGCCCCATCTCTATAAAACACTGCAGTTCAGTACCAAAACCTTTTACCACCCCTTCATTGCTTCAAAGCTGATGTGATTGCATTACAGTGGGAAGAAACTGTTAATTCTGTTAATTCCTGAGCTGCCCTTGACATTCAGCAGAAAGACATGGGTATATTGAAACAAGTGTAAATAAGGTTAACACATCAAGAGAACTGCTCCTAAAATTGAAAAATGTAGTCATCTGCTGACAACAATGTATTCTCTGCTTGCAGAATCATGGCAGGGCCACCGTGACTATAGCTACAATTGAGTCAGCATTTCCATTTATGAACTGCCATTTTCAAGAATTTATGTCTTGGTCATTGAAGGAAAAAAAAGTTCTTGGCTGAAATTTCCATGCAGGCTTCTTGGGTCTGATCACCCCCCTGCTCTCCACCTGGCGCTATCAGCTGTTCCTGCACAGCATGAGTATGAAGCACTGAGTTACTAGCAAATGAATCTCTTTGCACAACCAGGAATGACAACTAAAGGGGCAAGAGTTCAGTAAATCAGTCCCTGAAAAAACATACAGTTCTGGATACCAGAAGCCTGCCAGAGTTGCAGAATTATTTGGGTTAGCTTCCAGAAATTTAGTCTGGAGAATAACTGCTTTACTCTGCCAAGCAGCACCATCAAAGAATCAGACATTACAACCTGACATCACAACCATTAGGTTTACAGTCACAATTTATTTATTTATTTATGTATTTTTCCCTTAAAGGCAGCTCTTACAGGGTTTATTGTATGTTTGACTCCTGCTTGCAGGAGACGTGCAGGCTGACAGTTTCTTTGCAATGCAACATTCAAAAAGCTATTACTGGGTTTTAGGAACCGTTTGTAAGAAGTTATTCAGCTACATGGGATAGAACTTCTGCAATGAAGAGATTACTCAGTAACTATCGGTTTAGCCACAGGAAGAGGCACTTTTTGTTAAGAGGGAGCAGTGACCGTTCCTACCTTTCTGCTCTACTGGCACAGATGAGGTCTAGGCACATACCTTAAGAAGAACTATTTCATTTGGCACCATCTACACAAAGCTTTAATATGCTTTGTGTTTTCACTCCGTTTTGTCTGTGCTCTTTTCTCCTGAGGGAGTTTTCACCCTGTTTGTTCTCACCTGTAGTCCTGAATTACTGCACTTTGTCTGTCTCTCTTATGTTCTTTCCCATCTTACAAAGCCTTCAGAACCATGTTCACCACTCCTTGCTAAGAGTGTTTCTTTTCCTTCTGTGATCCATCGTGGCTGTCACCTACTTTCTAATGGCATTTAAATGGAAGTGCCGTGCTGTCAGGCTAATCAATGCTAATAACATAATTTAAATGATCGACTAGTTTTCAGAGACTGTGTTTAGTTGCTTAAATATGTTTAAAAAACTGGAGAGAAACAAAGCTAAAAAACATGGACCTCAGAATGCGTTTATATGAATCGGATGTGTAATTTTGACTGGAAAACACCTCACAGCAACTAGTTACGTAAATACTGAGTGTGTCTCAATGAGAAGTGTCATTCATCTTCTCTCTAGCTTTTCCTAGCTAAAACTAAATATTGCCACTGGGATATTTTTAAGTTAAATGGAAGAATGAATTTAAGCCTCAATGGGAGGCTTTAACGTGGCAGAATATTTAAGCCCTTGTGTAACTTTCAGAGGACATAAATAGTCCCACTGAAGTCAATGGGATTTAATACACATACTTTAGAGCCAAGTTGAATCACAGCCTGAACAAATGTTGGTTTCATCTTACAGAATTGTGTGACCTGATATCCTACTTCCCAACATACCCGAGCTCTGCTGATTGCTTTCCATCACACATAGCCTGAGCACTACATCCAAATCCTGATTCTCTTGCAGCTTAATAGGACTCCATATATATATTTTTTAAAGTCCCATTCCTCAGACTCTTACCTTTCTACCTCCTCTATTTGAAGTAACACTAGATATGGCTATCGTAAAATGAGATTCCAGGGAAAACTATTTGCCAGTCCATTTATTTTATACACTTGTCAATCATTAGAGTATCATCACCGTCATTATGCAGCAGGTCCTCCTGTCTGTATCTGATAGTTCTTTCCTGCAGGCTTTCTTGTCACCAGCATGTTCCTGCACAGCAGCAGGAGGCACAGAAAAGAATTAAAACACAAACATGCCACTGTTTGTTTTTTAACACAATCATGAACGGGAAGCCTGCAGGAGCTTTCAGGGTAGAAGCAGCAGCCATGGGGAAGGTATCTCCAGGTGTGGACATGGTCCTCATCTGGCTGGGATGGGTGTCACTGGTCATGCTGGGAGCCCACACACCATCCTGGGCAGTGCTAGGGAAAGGGAAGGCAGGGACAGAAATGTCTGCAGTGCTCTCATTCCCAAGCTGCTGGCATCCCAGCCTTTAGCTTCAAGAACAAGGACAACAAAAGCTACAAGGCAACAACATGACTGCTGCTGCATACCTCCAGGACTGCTTCTATGCAAAAGCTATTCTCTCAGAGTAGCAATATGACCTGCAAGAGCATTTCGGTCAGCATGTTTCACAAGACAACCCACCTGAATCTTGTTCCTGCCTCTCCACAGGCACAGCCTCAGAGAGGGAATGGAGGGCTGCACACTGAACACTGCAGTGTGATGCTGCAGCTCAGAGTCCCCCCCTCTATCTCAGCCCAGGAGGACATTAGGCAGGGCCAGGCAGCACACCCACGTCCCTCACCCTATTACCCCTTTGCCTCCAGCATCCTTCGTTTAACCATATGGATGCGGAGGAGGATTGTGGGCTGGGGCACTTGCTCCATACAAACCATACTGGGGGGTCAACCTGAGTCCAAATGCTCGTCATCCAAATCACAATTTAGCCTCACATTCTAGCAGGTTTGAGTCTGTGGGCTATAAACACCTTTAAAAATGGGGAGGAGGAGATCAACTCCCTCCCAGGCAGAGGAGAAAAGTGGAGATTTAAATATTAAACTCACCTTGTCTTTGAAAGAGTTGGATGTGCATGCAATAGGATTTTTCTGTAGGCAAAATGTCTCTGTACCTTTCAAATCAGCAACATCAGAGCGAGTTTTTACCATTAACAATAGAATCTCACAGCTGTGTCAGACAAGAAGCTTTGTCCTTACCCTATATAGAAGCTTTTCCAAGTTTCTGTTACCAGAAAGGGAACAGGCAAGCTGAGCAAACCTATTTGCTTGCCAATTTAAGGATTACAATTCATCTGAATGCTATGGCTCTGTACACCAAAGCAACTAAAATATTGACAAGGCTACTTCCAGGACTGATAGTGTTGCTAAAAAAGAACCACTGTAAATAGGGCAATTGACTGGAAGCTAAAACGGTGTATGCTTTCTGGGCTAAAAAAAATCCTCCAAAGGTATTTATTAATTCATTATTCAATGACGACGTGCACAGTGCTGTGCACACTTCAACATGAGGCACTGCTGTAACAGCTTCTTGAAATTCTGATTTGCTTAAAATATTTAGTCCATTTTCATTCTAATTAAGAAGCTTCCAAGAAGGGAAGCCATGGGTCTAGGAGAGGAAAACCAAATCTTCAGAAATTACTTAGCCCCTTCCTACCTCCCTCCAGCCAAAATCTTATATGAACCAACAAACCTTCTATATTTTAGCCATTTGAAGCAAGCAAAGACATAGGACAGATCACAACCAGCACTGGCTGAGAGCTGAGATATATCAGTCATGGTCAAGACTTAGAGGTAAGATATTACATTGCATTTTTTATCCATGAAAAGCAAATCAAGCTACTTGGAGCCTACTGTGTTCCCAAGCTAGCATCTTTTGCTATTTCAGTGGCAGTAATTGTACATCTGGCAGTGAGGACTTAAGCACAGAAGCAGCTCTCCAGTCATTTTTCAATTGCAATTGTGACTGGAGGATGCCAGAGCTGGCTGACCAGCTGGGAAACATCAGTTTTTGCCAACAGGATCAAAAGACTTATCTCTCTTAACACTGTGATATTATTTCTCGAGTTCCAGGTTCTGGGGGCTCAGGATTTTCAGCTCTCCATTGCATATCTCATTTTGTTTGCCACCCTCCCCTCTTCCTCGGGCAAGAAAGAGCCAGGCTGGGGAGAACTATGGCAGCTGCAACCCAAACCCCAAATTCTGTGTCTACAACAATTGTTTCTGGACCCAATCCAGTAATTAAAGTAATATTTTTTTTTTAGAGAGTGCATTTCTTAGGGTTTCCAAGGTTCTTCCAGACAAACCTGTCTCCTTGGCCAACAGAAGGAGACTGACCATGGCATTGCAGCAGATCTTGCTGTTGGTTATCAATTGTGGTACGAAGTGGGAACTGCATTCTAAAGGACCATGATAAAAAAGAGACAGAGTTCTCATTTCATTTTTCTTATCAGGCTGAAGGCAATTTTCAATATGTTGCCCAGAAAGTGTTGCCTACAGATACTAGTAAAACAGGTAAAACAAGACAGAACAACATCTGAAAAAGCTGCTGGTGTGCTAGAGAACATTGCCCTAAGACACTCTCTTTTTGCAAATACTTAGTCCAACCTTTCACAGTTCAAGTGAAAATGCAAAGAAAACCACCCCAAGAGATTTGCTGCAGTGAATTATAAAGACTCCAGAGAAGAGACAAGCAGTTGCAGTTCCCGAGATGACTAGATTTCTAGGCCAATTTGCAGAGAATAGGAAATTCTTCTGGGTGACTTTTCCCATCTGTGCAAGTTCTGTGAGCAAGTTCATTACTTCTTCCTGTGTTACGGTGTTTTTTTCACTGAGAAGACAGGCAACACTTTGGTGATACCCAGTCCTTCACCCAAAAGAAAAGAAAGAGAAAAAAAGAATAAATAAGTAAATAAATAAATAACTGTTCTCCTCCCCGAACAAGCCCTGACTCATCCTGGTGAGTCAGGCTATCACTCAAGTTGTCTGACAATTTTGAATCCCCAACCTTGGACAACTGCATAGACCTTTTCACCAGTAAGTGGACTAACTATCCACTCACTAAAAAACATGGTGACCTCCTAAAAACAGTGTGAACCAGAAAGTTTCCTTGCCTTGAGGATCTGCAACTGATCCTTGGCTTCACTGTGGTCCATAGTCCCTGAACTCCGACAGTAAGGCTATTTGCTCAGGAACTCAAAAAGTCATTGATACCTGCAACTCATCATTTTAGCTCTGATTTTTCTCTTACATCTCCAAATAAATACCACATGATCCACCAAAAAGCTGTCTGATTGCCACCCATCAGAAGCTACCCCACATGCCATTGGAATCCCCCAGTGCATTCAAGGGCTTTCACTACCTTTCCATTTTGCTGGTGCTATTCTGCCAACTGAAATTTCTAGCTGCAAATTACATTTGAGAAGATGTGCAAATATTTTAGGTGCACAATCAATATGCTGTAGATGACAAATTGCAAAGTAGAAAAGGAATAGCTGGCCATAAAGCATGGCTTCAATGCTAAATTAAGAAGTCTAATAAAGTGACAGCTACCATCATGCAACATAGACTTTTGATTCACTCTGCTAGCAAGTGCATTACTTCAAACAAACATTTATGCAGTGTTTATCTTAGCCTATTCATCAGCTCCCATCAAATCAGGAGTGTCCCTATGTTAGAGATTCTCTATCTTTAAAATAAAGATGTGAAATCTGAAAGGCTAAAGAGATGAAAGCTACATTACAGATAATGCAAAAATATAATCATCTGTGCGTGGAAAACTTCCACTGCAGTTTGGAAAGCAGTGGGCTGCATATACGAAGCTGGGAATGACACACAATATTATGCAATAGGCTTGTGGGAAAAGCACTTCTCAATGTTTTAATAAATACCTATGATCCTGGTTTTTTTTCTGACCAGTACAACCATTCAGATGCTAGAGAAAACTCCTCTGCTCATCCTCTGGTGCTCCCAGGACACCATGACTCTTCTGTGCCTCTGGCTCAGTGCTGGCAGGGCATCTCCACCAACTAGCTTTCCCTTGCCCTGGAAAGGGAATTATGCTTTGCCTTGTATTCACCAAGAAGGTTGAGTTTTTGCAGAGGATAGATCAAATTGTACACAACCCCAGGTGCAGTGGGCACCTGAAGAGCTGTGGTGAGACCAAAGGCATCCAACAGAACTCTCCAGCCATTTGCATCACCTGTGATCAGTTCCTTGGGAAGTCTGCCCTTAGCAGCTTAATATTTTCAATACTCCAGGAAGTAGCATAAGCAGGATTGGAGGTTTTTGCCTAGAGAATTGTTCCTGAGATCACGTTATCATCCTCTTCCTCCTGGGTTTGGACAAGGACCAAACCAACCAAGACTGCATTTTCTTGATGGCCAGGATGAGATGACAGTTTTTTCTCCTCTCTGTGATGCCTGGTGGAGATAAGAAATTATTTTGTGGTCATCACTGCACAATTATTACATTTAGAAATACCAAGGTAAGCAACCAGACTCAGAGGTGCTGAAATGAGATGCAGAGAGACGTTTGCCTTAAGAATTTGATGGAGCAAGGCATTATTCCCTTTCAAGTATGAGAATAGCAGATGGGTTTTGAAGTCAGCTCCTCTAATGGAGGAAAAAGGTGCTGGAAACAGGCTTTTTTGAATCAGAGAGAATAAAATAGACAGTAAAAATGACTGTGAATGAATGATTGGCTTGTCTTTCTCCTACATAAAAATACCATTATCTCATTTCATGTGCCACATGTTATTTACTGACTAGGTCGCTGAGATGCAGCAGCCCAAATGCTGCTGCTGAATGCACAAATGTGTTTTTATGGAGGGTAGGTTGAGGCAGGAGTGGATCTCCCCAGCAGTCACTAATACATTACTGGAGTCAGACCTCTATTTGATCTGCACTGACAGCAGGCAATCAGCTTCTCCCAGCACCTGAATGTCTTCTCCAGACAGCCTCAGAACACAACACAGCAGAGGCATTAACAGCTCGGAGCTGCCTCTTGACAGTGCTGCAGATTTGCCCTGTTGCTGCAAGGAATGGCTGTCCCACCAGGCCTAGGAGCTCTTGGAAGCCTGGCTATGAACTCGGGCAAACCTGCCAAACTCAATACTTTACCACTACCATGAGATGAGTTTTCCCTGTTAACCAAACAGGGAGAGGATAATACCCCTCTCTATCAAAGGGATAGCAGAGGCCAAATGATAGTTGACATTGTCTTTGATGTGGCAATGCTCAAAGTCTCAACCTACACCCTTCGGAGACGAAGAGGCTGTCTCAGAGTAAGATGGATGGACCTTTTTCTTGTTGGGACAAGAGGAGACAACACATATCCTCAGTATGGAGGGGTAAAATGTGCATAAGATGCAAGCCAGAATGGAGTCCAAAGCCCTTTCCCTGTATTGCAGGGGGGAAAAAAAAAAAAAAAGAGATTACAGATGAAAAATGTTATTCAAAAGTTATTCAGCAAATAAGACAGGCATCATGGAGCCAATGAGAATTTCAGGATTCGCAGAGATCAGCTGAGAAGTAATACATTTCCCTGCTGGGAAACAGGGAAACAAAGACAATGGTGATTCTACTGCAGTCTGGCCTGGCTGGCTCCATGCAGCTGGGTCTGGGCCGCAGAGCAGTGCGAGAGCGGTCACTGTGCAGGGTCTGGCCAGGGTCTGCATGGCTCCTCCAGCCAGGGTGCTCAGGGAAAAGCCAGCGCCCCTGCACAGTGACTTCATGGTTCATGTCTACACAGACCAAAAAGGAATCTGACAAGGCAGATGAATAAAAAACAAAGCAAAATAAAATACCAAGAAGCTGCACAAAGCTAAACTTCCAGCAAAGGATTATCTAGGAGATTGTTACTAGCGTTTTGAAAATAGCCCCAGCCAAGAACCAAGCAGTGTACTTTAAGACAAGTATTCAGGGAGATGCAGTCCTGCATGATCATTTTGACATCACCACATCAAGATACTCTTTACAGAAATTGCTGCTTGTTTGCTCTGGCTCCTGCCTGCTCAGGATGGGGCCAAGGCCTCCAGGCAGTGGCTGCAGCAGCCACAGACACAAACAAGCCAGCAACAGCAATTGTCAGCGCCATTTCACCAAGAGCTTCACCTCCTCCTCTTGGTTGTCAGTGCTGATTTTGCAGCCTGCCAGCCCAGACCGTTTGCTTCCATTGTCCCAGCAGAGTGAGGACACAGACAAGATTTTTGACACAGGACTTTGTGCACTCAGAATGCAAGCTTCTTCCTGTGTCTTGGTATCAATGGAGAAAGTTATATCTGCTCCTGCCTTGCTGTTCGTTTCCAAAAGGCATCGCCTGTAGCCACCTAGGGTCAGAGCTGTGCAGCCAGATTAGGAGCACAGACAGTAAAATGAGGCTTTGTATAACAGGTAATGGAGACGCTTCCCAGCTTGATGGCTAACCTTGCAATTCAGAATCAGAGAGCTCTCCCCACAGAACATAATCTGTTTCCCTCACAACCAGCCAGGAGGTGTGGAACGATGCAGAAAGTAAGGCAAATCTCATTGCACATGGGATTTTGCAATATGAAAACAATAGCAGGTCTAACTCCTGTATTCACCCCTGTTAAGGCAGAACAGAAGTTCATCGATAATCAAGCTTGAACCAAAATCTCTTGAAAACTGGACTCCAACTCAAACAGTACATTACTCAAGCAGACATATTTATTTATAGAAATATAAAGTTTTAGGCTTTTCAGAACATTTCCCAGTAAACAGGGCCTTAGGTTCCACTGCATGATAAAGGAACATCAGAAATAAAAGTAGGTAGAGAGCCCTCAGGAACAGAAAGAAAAATGAACACAAAATTTGTTTCTGAAAATGCTTTTCCTTTAAAATAAACTCTTCCAAGCATATTGGCAGCAGTTTGTTCAGGAAAAAAAAAAAAAAAGAAAAAAAAAAAAAAAGCAAACTCAGGAATGGACAATTTTTTGAAAGATAATTAAACCAGAGGTCAAAACACATCTGGGGAAGCAGATATGGCAATTACTTAGCTTCGATACTTAACAGTAGCTGATAGACAAATTTATATAGCAATCCTTCAGGTGGTTTAGACTTCCATTTTCTTATTCCAGTGGCTTTCTCACTTCTAAACTAGCTAAAATCTAACCTACAACAAAACAACCTTTTCTCCTTGTAGCTAGACTAAAAAGACAGCCTAGAAAACTTCCCAAACTTTTGGAAGACAACACTCCAAAACCTACCCAGGTCTTTGACTTCCCCTCATTTTGATCCAGGTTTAGGTCACATTATTTAGCCTAAGAAACCAAAGTCCCATCAGATGTCCATCAGAGTTCCCATCTGCAGCACGAGAAGCCAGCCTGATACAGATAGTGTCCTTTGATGTTATGTGGCATGGAAATGCATGGAGTTCTGTGCCCAGACAATTTAACAGAGGAGAGCCAGAACAAGGTAGAGAAATGTGGAGTCCAACAAATGGAGAGGTGCCCTGAAGGCACAGGAAAAAGCACTTCATCAACAGGCTGTCAGCCAGTTTTGGACAATAACTACTCGCAAATTCAATGCTGACTCTTCTCTGAACAAGATGTTGGTCTAGATGATTTCCTCAGGTCTCCTTCCACAACCAAGCTTGGTTTCACTGAACAGCCCCAGCACACTTTCAGAGAGCACCGTCTGGCTCCCACCAGGCAAAGAACTGGTTTCATGCAGTTGATGAAGGAGCTCACAGGGAGATGCATCCTCCAGCTCCATGGGAGGGAACCGCCTGCTCCTCCTACACTGCACACAAGGGCACAGCAGCGACACCAGAGACAGCACGAGGGGAGCGCCCAGCACACTCTTTCTCATATGAGGGATGAGCAGGCAAAGCTGGGTAAGGAGCAAAGAGGGAAAGGACAGATGGAAAATGAACTAATACATGGGAGGGAAATCTGCAGGCACCCTGCCTTCACCACTCCTCAGTTAGCCCTGCAACCCTGAAATGGCAGCGGGTCCCTTTGGGACCTTACCCGAAGGCCTCAGGGCTGGTTTCTGCGCCTCTTTCATGGAGGTTTAGAAATGAGACACACCTTTGTGCTTTTCAGAGAAATCTGCTTTGAATCACTCCAAGCGATCAAGTTAGGGCTGAGCCTGCACATACATATTATTCCCAAGAAACACACAGCTTTGCCCCACAATAGTTAAATACATCATGACTTTCATCTCAATGTTAACAATGAAGGCTTTGGTAGGAGCACTGGGCGTCAAATGATAACTAGCTGCTAAATGGGCTGCCTCCTGTAGAGGCAGTAGACCAAAATACTTGACTTCATCTTTCCCTGCCGTTAGTCACAGATGCATGGCTTGCGTCGTGTTCAAGTCGAGAGGATAAGCCCGTGAGCAGCAGGCTCTGCAGAGCAGAAAGTGAAGCAGTGTTATACCAAGAAAGGCAGGCAGGATGATTCAGAGTTGCTTTCAAATTACAAGCTTCCTTCAAAGTGGCAGCCATCTGCAGTCACACAAGCTGCAAGACAAGTGCCTAGGGGAGACAACTCAGTTTCTTTACTAAATGAAGTGGCAGAGGCACCTTACTCACTCTCACCCGCTCTAATGGCCACTGCTTCCATCAATTTTTAGGACTGAATGTTGAATAAGAAATAGAGCTCGTGTTTTAAAACCATCCTGGGTTCTTCACTCTGTGCAAAGTCGTGGGAAAAATAAAAAATATTATCTAAAGCTTAGATCCTGCCGATTCCTAGAGACGCTTACCACCCTTCATGGAGACCCCCATGGTGAAATGGGTTTCTGTCTCAATGCAGCTGCTGAAGCCACACAATTTTCCACAGACCATCAAATTTCAGGTGCTCGGCAAGAAGTGGGCCAGCCTGTGGGACTGAATTCAGGGGGCTTTTGGGTCTCCTCCCTGGTACAGGGTGAACAAAGATGTTTTGAGCCTCCAGTCACTTCATTGCCAGGGCTATAGGTCTTCCAATGCATCATTTCTGAATTATACATCAATGATAAACATATTTAAGAATCTCCAGCAACAGTACTTGACTGTAACCTCTGTTACTGTTTCAGTGACTAGTCACATGTCTTTTCTGTGTGAAGTAGCTTCTCTTCAATTTCCTGGATCTCATTAGAGCTTTATCTGCTACACTGAAAAGGTTCCCCTTGCAACATTTTGCTCCAGGTATGGAAAGTTAAGATTTGCCTTGGCTAACACAAAGCTGTTATTTAATATCTAAGCAAATTGCTCATGTTTCCAATGATAAAGCATGTTAACTGATCCGGATCCTTCTAATGTTTTGGTAAATCTTCTCAAGGGGCACCCTGATTAACCACAACCCTTTTTGTACTGCTGGCCTCTTCATAGAGCAATTATATTAGCACAGAGGCCAATATCTCCTTCCCAGACTATACATGCTCAAGAACCACACAAACATTTTATCTGTAGCTGTCTGTAATTCCTTGAGTTTCTTTTCAGATAGCATCAACAGTCTATAAAATTTGTGATTCTCTGCATACATCTAAAATTCAGCTAGTTTAGTCACTCTTTTATTTGCATTTGCTTGAAGCATAAACACCAACAACTTAAAAGCATCCCTATTTGGAGCAGGTAAAAAAAAAAAAAAAAGACAAAAAGAAAACAACAAAAAGAACCCTTTCCCTCTGCATATAGCATGCAAAGCTGAAGTCATTTTTATTTTAAAATACTAGATCTTTTTTGTTACTAAGTGTACCACAGAGGCTGCAGGATAGAAGACTACAGAGATCTGCAACAACATCACTCAGTATAAAAAAGAAGAAATGGCTGAGGTTTCTGACAGATTATTCACACGGTTAAGCATTAGCAGAATGGGGATGCACCAAATTCACAGGATGATAACAACAATGGAAAGAAGTGATGGTTACGTGCAGATCTGCATTGGCTTAATTTCAGGAGGTCTTCTTTTAGTTTTAAGCTTCCTTTTCTTAGAAAGGATACATCAACAGTGATATACACTTAACATTAATCACATGTCAGATCCTGCAGAACATTTACATATCTTCTGTGCCAAAATGCTTTAGAACGACCCCCACTGGAATAAGTTTTTGATCACACCAAAATGCTATTTCTCCTCCTAGAGGTGATTCAGCAACCAGCTCAGCTCACTCAGCTTTTATTTCTACAGCTGAGAACCAAAGGCCTCAAAGACATGTAATCAGCTTCACTGAAAGATCAGAAGTAAAGGATTGAGGGTCTCTGGGGCTAGCTGCAAAATCAAGGAGAGATGTTCCCATTTTGCTTCTGTTTCATTTTGCAGATCATCTTGAGGGACCTGGACCACTTCTAGAACTGGCAATGGGTCTTTCCACCCAAGATGCTCTTCATTTAATTAGCTTTTTGCTTTGTGGTCATAGATACAACCGTGTCCCCTGCCTGCCCCACTCTCAGGTTGCTTGGTGTTCCATCCACTTGCTTTTATCAGGTTTTCCTTTTAAGCTTTTTTAGACCACTTTTTCTCCAGCTGTTCCCCATCCCTCTTGCTGCTGGGCAATTCCCAATCTCTTCCATTGCTCTGAGGTGAGGAACTCTTCTAAATTCTAGCTCGGATTTATTTCTGTGTGCTTTATACTCTTTTTTCTTATATCTCCATTCCTTTCCTCCTGGAGGATGTAAAACTCAGCTTAAAAACAAAACAAAACCAAACAACAACAACAAAAATACCTTGTCTCAATCTTTTAGAGTATCTCCAGCCTGCAAGGTGTGTGTATTGACAAGATGTAGATTTGCTTTTTTTCTGTGGGTATGCATTTTGTAGTTTTTAAGAGGAAACCAGAGGGGAAAACAGTTATAGACAAGAAAAATAAAGGACTGCACTAAACTCAACTTGCTTACATTTCTACAGAGCCTGTGCTGGAAAAAAAGATGTTACTCAGATTTAACTCTGAATAAATTACCTTCTGGAAGGCTTAAATTCCTTCCCCAGCTAAAGAGAAAGAGTTCTGGTATGTTTCAGCTTTAGTGGCACACATTGCAATTTGTTTGCCTCTGATGGGTTTGTCACCATTTAGAGCAAAAATGAAGACACAAATGGCATTTAGAACTTTCACTAGACAGATTAGAGACATTAATTAAAACTCATTTGATTTCAGACACGATAATTTGTTTTCCTTCATTCTGCCATCCACAGTTTTGATGACACCTTATCTTTGCAACAAAGCTTAACTGCAGCAAACCTTTCAGTCTAGGACTCAGTTACCAAGAATCTATTGTCTTCTGGCAGCAGGGAGAGAGCAGCCAGGCCATTTAGAGGATACTTATTACTTGAGATAAGACAGAGGGAATAACTTCACAGGCTGAACTAGCAGACTCAAGAGGGAGTGTTGAACATGCACTGCACAAACCAAGTTAAGTGGCTCAGCTGAAGACAAGGTGTATTCTGTAGCCTTATATTTGCTTATCTACGAAATTACACACTTGTGGGGTAGTTCTACCTCATTTAGCAGATAATATCTCCTTTTATCAAGCTTTCTTATTGCTCCATCTCCTAGATAATTTCACTGAGAATTCAGTTAAATAGGGTAGCTTTAATGCATGACAGGAAACCATCACCCCCTGTTTGATTGTACAGCCCCTCCAAGAACACTGCTGGTCTTATCATTATGGAATCAGCTCCAAAGAACTGTCAGGGGGCTGGGTTAGCTCTCCAGAAAACCAGAGCTGTCTGTCCTGGTTCTAGCTCTGTCTTCACTGCACTGTCATAGGCAGATTATCACATCGTCTCCATCACTCCTTCCTCCCTCCCATGGGTTCCTCTGCATGGATGGGTGGAGAGTTTTCCCCTCCCTGCACACAGGTACACCTGGCCCCTGTGGAGCTCTTAACTCAATTGAAATCTGTGTGCATTAGTGGAGTACAAAAATAATAATAATCATGACTTTCCCATAAGAATCACTTCTTAAACATTCACTACTCACTGATTAAAACAACCTAGCATGGTCCTTCTAGCTATGATTAACCTAACAACCTTTACAGAAGATAACCTTGTAGAGATTTATAAATTAGACCACTTTCTATCATAAGCTAATTTTCTTTGGGAGCTTGCATTTTAAATGAGTGTTTCTCACCACTCCCCTCTTCCCAGCAGATCACTGCACCTCCTCAGGCAAAGCAGCGCCAGCTCCGCATGCACCCACCATCCAAGTGGTCCTTTTCCAGCTGGAAACTTCATGCAGATTAAATGTGAAGTCCTATTCACTAACCACTTACATCTTTCTTCACCACTGTTTACTGCTGTGTAGAGACTTTTTATTATTATTTTATTCTTTTAAGGTTTTAAGTTTTGTGGGTTTTTTTGTTTGTTTGTTTGTTTCAGAAAGAAGTAGTTTTACAGGTAGTTCAATCACTGCATGGTGAGATAATGTTTCCTCAGAAATTTCAAACCTCGAGGTAGCACCCTGTGAGATTACAGCAGGGTTTTTCCTACATAGCTAACACATGGAAAAAAAAAAAAAAAAAAAAGTTAAAATAGACCTGTAAGCACCCAAGGACCCCACATTCACAAAGGTATGTGAAAAACTCAATTTGGGCAGCAACTGGGTGGACCTGCCCAGAGAAGTACCACCATTGCTCCTATAGGATGCAGCCATCTCAGAAAACCACTAAATTTTTTAGGGCAAAGGAGTTTTAAGGAAGAAACAAAAACCAAGAGTTTTTCTAGCTACATGGAAGACATAACTGCTGATCATTCTTCCAAACACTGTAATCTGGCTTGAAGGCCTTCTTTAGAAACTGCATTCACTCTTCATTCTTCATTTTTAAATCAAATGGATTGTTTTCCTCCTTACAATGGGGCTGAGCCTTTTAACATTGCTGCAGAGTAGCGATGCTGCTAATAAATATTTAAAGACTCAAAGCTTTAAGTGAAAGGAAGGATTTGTTGGATAATATTGCACTTTCCTTAAACTGTTTGTTCACCATTAGAATTGAAAATTATAATTTTATGCTGATTGCTCACAGAGCTGATGTTTAGACACTTCCCCAAGAAACCCAAGAGCCAGGAAGGCAGTCTATAAATAACTGCCTTGGAAATAAACTTCTGTGCATTGGACATAACCCAGATCAGATTTTCAAGCAAGTTGTAAATTACCCACAGCCAGAGCATAGGTCAAAAATAGTTACTAGCACTGAACTTCATTCCTCATATTCACCTCCTGGGAGTATTTTAAACCCAGAACAGACAATACAGAGGCCTGAGGTGCAGTTCTGCTTGCCCCCAACCCTGGGCAGTTACTGTCTTTGGTGCTGATCCAGCAGTATTGTCTCCTGGCCTTGCACCAGTGGAAACGTCTCTAACAACCAGAAGCATCATCTGAGTCTTCCACTATATTAATACTGAAAGGATTGCTTGTGATTAAGGATCACTTATGATTAAAGCTGACTTGAGCAGCACTACAATAGCCTTAGAGAAATGCAGGAGAGAAGACTTACAAGGGAGGAGAGAAGGGAGGAAGGGAAGTGGAGGGAGGGGTTGCCCTGCGTTTTCCCAAAGATGAGAGAGTGGGAGCTGACAGATCTCCTTAAAGGGAGCAGAGCAGCAGCTGTGTGGGATAACACAGGTACGTGCTGGTTTAGGTGCCATTTTGGTAACTTAGCCCCAACACAGGCTGTCCCTATCGGTGGGACTCTGAGCACTGCCAGGGTCTCCTGGAAAGGCATGGCACAAATAGACTCACTGGCTTTTAGCACTTCAACCCCCCCACCCCCCCCATGAAGTCTTTGCTCTATGAGTACATCTCTGTATTGATTTTTATCAGGCTGCTAGTAATTAAGGTTGTTGATGTATATAGTCCTGCTTCCCCAATCCCTGTTTGCTGCGCCCATTGTGGAGCTCTCCCTGAGCATGCACAGTCCCTTCTCTATGCCTGGAAAGTTCTCAGCACGCTTCAGACACTGCAGTGAACAAAGCAGCTAATTTCAGCTAATCAGGCTGTGCTGCCATGAAGGGTAGGCAGAAACTGGCCCTTAGTCTGCAAGAAGCTCAAGACTTAGTTGGTACTTGGGCAGGTTGAGCAAGGTGAACTGTGTTCCTACCCTGCATTGCTTGCACTGTGCAACCTGAGCTGGAAAACTCAAAGCCTTAAAGAGAAACACCTGTGCCCATATTTATTTGCAGAAGAGTGTATGGGGCATTTACCTGTCAAAGCAGGATTCATAGCTGGGAGCTGTGCTGCTTTTCAGGAGGCTACACATCATGAGCTCTTCATGTTTCCATGACTTTGACACAGCTTTCAAGATAAAAAGCTGATGTGAAGAAGCACCCATCAAAAACCCCTGGGAGATGCTTTTTGTGATTTCTAAAATAATCCTCTGCAGTTTCAAATTATGATCTAAGCCTGAGCTGTGGAACTCATGCATTTTTTCAAAGAGATGAGCCTAATTTAGAAAGAGTGTGTCACATATTAGACATAGCATCTTTTAACTGGTTGTGTTTCCATGCCCGTAAGACATTTCACTTGCTTTAAGAAGTTTACAATACGCTTCAACTCAAACAATATATTCATAATTAGTCATACAGCTTTAATTGCAAAGAGGGCTAACCGCACCATGACATAGAATTTTTCTAAGGTAGGATAGCGATGCTCCTTTTTAAAATTCCTTGGTATTATTAAAAGCTAAACTCTCAGGTGTGGTGTAAATGCCTGAAGTAACTAGGAAAATAAAACTAACATTCACACTTTTAAGGAAAAGGTACAGCATTGAAGAGGCTTTCAGGGTAGGGCATAACTGCATTATCTGAGCGTTCGCTAGGCTCCCAACCTTAGATGCTATCGCGCTGGGGAAACTTGGTGTGCTAGCTCTAAGGAACACCATGGAGCGTGGAGTGGAGTGGAGACACCACGGCTAGGCTCCGTAATCAGGTGGGACCTCGATTGTTCTTGTGCACAAAGCTGCACTTTTTGCCACCCTAAGCCAAAGACCTGTCATGTTTTGACAAATGCTGTACCCTAGTGTACTTTTTGCTCATTATAATATCATTATAATACCAAAACACACCTCCATCCCAAAAGCTACCCGCCTCCAAGGTGCGACCACCCCTCACTGAGCATGCGCTCTGAATTTCTCGGAGCCTATTACTTTAAACGGAGACGGGAAAACTTTACACCAATCATAACTAAGATATGCTTGACTAGAGCCACTCAAGCTCCACCTAAAAGATAGAAAATAATATAAATTGGCCCAAGAGAGAGGGGATGTTAGGGAAGATACCATCGTCAGGGGAGATACCATCCCGAGGACATACAACATCCTTAGGACCTCCTGACTCCTGGGATCAGTCGACGGGCTGAGCCTCTCTTCCCCCCCCATTAGGACGCCTTTGGGTGAGATCTGAATATTTGCTTATAAATCTCTATAGAGTCTTTGATCCTTTTAACGCGTTTATTTCTAGGCTGCGCACCTGTAACACCTATAACACCTGTAACACCTGTAACACCTAGAACCCACACCTAGAACCCACACCTAGAACCCACACCTAGAACCCACACCTAGAACCCACACCTAGAACCCACACCTAGAACCCACACCTAGAACCCACACCTAGAACCCACACCTAGAACCCACACCTAGAACCCACACCTAGAACCCACACCTAGAACCCACACCTAGAACCCACACCTAGAACCCACACCTAGAACCCACACCTAGAACCCACACCTAGAACCCACACCTAGAACACCTGTAACACCTGTGTATTTCATGCATACTAGCTTGCTTTTGCAGATAGTCACTATCACCGGCAATCCAAAAGAACCTGATTATCTGTTGCTGTAATAAACCATACTTGATTGCATTGTGATAGCTCTCATTAATGCAACTAGGGTAAGGGTGGTTATCCGTGATAGTTCAGTGTTCTGAATCTAACCAGACCCCCAGACGGTTAATGCATTGTTGGTGAATGTCTGAACGGACCCCCAGGTGGTTAATACGTTTTTGGTGAATGTCTGAGCGGACCCCCAGGTGGTTATTACGTTTTTGGTGAATGTCCGAACGGACCCCCAGTTTTGGTGAATGTCCGACTGGTTCAGTACTCTGAATCCAACTGGGCCCGTAACGGTTAATCAGCTACACCCCTTTAACGCGACATCAGGACATCTGCAGTAAAGTTTCATTTATCAAATTCCACTAAAAGTTCAACCAGTGCAATTCTGCTGAAGACACTGCATTCGGTACAATCACCTTGGGTTCCAGCCCTCATCTACCCTTTTGCATCCTGCTGTCCATCCATCCTCTTGCTATCAAGGCTCCCAGCAGCTTCTGAACGAAGCACAGGCCGGACACACAAGCTGTACATGCACCAACCACATATTGACACCGAGGTGGCATTTGCCAGTTGGAGAACACACTCCCTAGGGAGGCAGGCACTCCAAAGCCTGTCCAGATCCCCAGTTTCTGATCTTTGGGGTCTCTAAACCCCTAGAAATACCTCTCTCTTGAAACTATAAAGAGAGTCTGTGGTCCCAGATTTGGTTCTGCAGATTAGGAATTTAAAATAGAAGAAAGATGAGCAGAAGTTTCTGTGACTTCTTTGCCTCACAGACTGGAAAATACACCTGCAAACACTGATGGCAGACCTTTATGCCAGCAGGTTCCTTTACCCACAGGGGTGTGATTCCACTGCACACCCGTGAAAGTCACCCCTCCAAAGCACCCACTGGGTGAACAACTACTGTCCTGGAGTTTTCAAAACAGTGCCCAAGTAGTATAGAAGAGTTAGTCTAAACCTCCCAGTGAATTTGCTTCCAAATTAACTCAACCTTCACAACAGAAAGCTGTTGGTTTTTTTTAGAGCTGGCTAGTCAGAGCTTCCAACCATCCGTTAGTGAACACTGTTAGCGAGAGCTAACACCAGGGCACTAGGTCACAGGAACTGAAGAAAAAAACGAAGTAGGTCAGACTCACTGGGAAGGTCAATTCAGACTTAACTGTTCATCGCTTCAAGCACCTCCAACATTCCCAGGACATTCCTGCAGCTCCTTTGAGAACCTATGGCTCACAGAGCTGGCTGTGAGTGCAGAAGGAAACAAGCTCCCCCTGCTTGTCTGGATGCCATCAGCTGGAGTTAACCTCTCCCTGTTAACAGGGTCCTGGTCCAGGAACATTTCTCTAGGAAACCACAATACAGATACCATCAGCAGATGGGACTGATGGGTTTACTGGAGGAATGAGAAACACCTTGCACAGATCCGTTTGAAAGATATCTCCAGAGCTCACATTCATGTCAGCAAGCTTGTGGCAGGATGAGCCTCTGTTCTATATGTGTGCCTAGCCTATTATAAGGTTTGAATCATCTCGTGCCAAGACAGTGGCAGGCCAGCTTTCAAACTTATATTTAATTTATTTCTTGGCCTGCACAACGATGTTGGAGCTTGGTGATCTAGCTGACCCATCAAAATCTGCAAGAGCTGCTTCCTCCTCAGAGCTCTCTTTCATTGCTTTATCCAGAGCTTGAAGTGGAGATGGTGAAGTCTAAATTTAGACTAACTTGAGCAGCACGGTACGTCGATCCGTGCTTGCATTCCATTTTCTGAAAAGACAATGACCAAGCCAAATCCCAATTTCCTTTTAATCTTGCCTATTTTAAATCAACCTGAAAATAAATATATTAAAGCTGTTACTGTGAAACGTGCTTCTTCATGAATTAGTAATTGTGTTTACCTTCTACATTGGGATTTTTTTTTTTTTTTGCCTGTGTTGCTGTTTCTTACTGCCACTCAATGTGAGGAGCTTTTATTTGAATGAGACTATTTCAAAGCACTTTTACACTCGTGTAGAGTCAGGGACTTATTTATTTTCTGACAGTTATTTACTTCCAGTAAATATTTCACAGCCACAGGATCTCCCAGATGAAAGCAGAGTTTGCTCTGCGCTCCTGTTCAGGAGCCTAATTAAAAACTGAATAAAATGTGAGGGACAGAGCCTAAGTGCTAACTGCAATGGATGTGTCTGAAGGGAATTCAGCAAGGGAAGTCTGTTTTCCTCGGCGCAAGCATTGGAGCATCCACATAAAAGCAGAAAAATAATATCCAGCACATGAACCAAAAACCCTAAGATGGGTAAGTGTGTAGTGGAGAGGCTTTCAGAAATGCTCCTGCTGCCACAGAGCAGTCAGTGCTGGTTGCCAAAGCCAGCCTCTTCCTTTTGCCTGAACACCCCTCTCACAGCACACGCAAAGTCATGGGCAGCATCTCCCAGTGCCTGCAACCTCTCCAGCCCAGATCCACTGCCCTGGGGACAAGGCTGTCATGCCCCACCTGCAAAAGCTGAATGTCTCCTCTGGGTTTACAGAGGTGCCATGATAAACCCTTACACTGGGGGCAGGGGTCTTTCCACAGGGCAAAATCACACTTCACTGTGCTTCTCACTTTGTACAACCAAAAGTAATTAGAGAGCTCTACATCGTCTCTAGCCATAAAATGACTACATTTTATTTTCAGTGGCTACAAAATGCGAGGGAATACCCTCACCTGGGGTAGATCACTAATGCCACTGATGTCTAAATGCACCTTAGTATCTTCAGTGGCTACAGGACATTTAACACAACTGGTACTTTCTCCAGGACATTAATCATTGCAACATAATGATAGGCACTGCAAAGGGCCTGATGGCTGTGCTGCCTCTGTGTTTGGATAACTTCCCACAATCATTGCTCTAGAAAAAGCCAGGGACTTCAAACTAGTCAAATAAAGGAAGAAAATAAAGATCAAGCATTACTTTCACTGTTATTTCAGAAATAGCTTGTTTGCTGTTGGTTAAGGAAAGATTACTTACCACAGCTGTCTAGAGGGCAAAAGCAAATTGTAATTTGCTTAAGGTTTTGAGGGAGCATTTTTTGCTTAGAAGAGTGCATTTGGAGACAAGTGAGATTATGAACAATCCTTTAACAAGATCCTCAAGCCATCAAGCTGTTTAACATTATTGATCAGTGCAGCCAGAGCACATTTAAAAAAATAAAAAATAAAAAAATCTCTCAGATTAAAATGGAAATAGGTTTCTTGTTCTGACTTCTCATAAACTTCATTTCGCTTTGCAGCAGAAAGCTTCTCTGAAAGATAGGCAGTTCCTAGGTCCATTGTGGTGGCCCGGCTGGGAACATGATGCCCTGCAGCCCTGCCAGCTCCTGCACCTCCCTGCACTGCTGCATCTTCCAGCCCAGCACACTGACCCCAAACCAAGCCCTACCAATTTTGGGTAGGTAGTTCTTCAGGCCAGAAAGTTCATGCTGCCTTCCAAGAAAAGTTTTGCCTCTTCCTTTCCAACTGTGGACACCTAAAAAGAACCTGAATTCCAACAGACAAGCCTATGAGACCCAAAAAGGAAGAGGGAGGCAGAAAAGTAAAGCGCTGTGCTACCTCAGCCACACCAGCACCATGGGCTTCCCACAGCCCAGGCACGGCAGCAGGCGTTCCAGGGAGTTCAGCAGGTGCTGAACCTAAGCATCCTGGTGGGGACACGCTGGGCAAAGTGCATTTCTCATCAAAATATGCCACTCGGGAAGAGCTGAAATAGTTTAAACTCGTGTCAGCTTTACTCAGACAGAGCTGTTTCTGTGTTCCTGACTCCGGTCACTTCCAATGGATGAGAAATTCAAGCTGAAAACTTTATGTTTTTGATGCAAAAATGAACATTTTGATGCAGGTGCAACTTTGAAACAATCACATGCCCAGCAGCTACATTCACAGGAAGGTTCTGTTCCGACAAAAACCCAGGATATTTCAACCAAAAATAGCCCAAAGCCTAACAACTCAGACTAGAAGGGACATTTCCTAACAGCTCATTGCTACAGAAAGCCTTTCAATAGGAAGGAGCATGACTTGGTTGTGCATTTTCAATAGGCTTCTTTTGAGAACATAGAACACCAAGTCAAAACAAACCCAGATAAGGTATTTAATTGATGTCATCCACCTAAACAACAAAGCTTTCATCTCCAAAGTGCTCATTGTGGCAATCACAACTCTGGGGATTTGTTTTTCAAACTAAATAAGAATGAACACTTTGCTTTCTGTTTGGTGCCCCAGAAGTTGACAGCAATAGTAGTAAACAATAGAAATTATTTGTATTAATAGCCTTGTTTATTCTAATGATGTTGGCATTTTCTGTGAAGATTAATTAGCAATAATGTTGCAAATACTATTACACGTAAAATATACACCATAAAACAAAAATAATTTGACTGACCTATGTTTTAAAGTAAAATATTTACAGTAATGAGATTCTAATTATCCTTTGTTATGGCAGGCCATTCTCTACACTCTTCTATATTGATAGGAGATGTATTGTTTCAGCATTTTAGCTCAATTTATTTTCTCACATTTGCATTTTCTTATGCACAGAAAATGAGAGATGATCATTACCTTCTTCACTTTGCATTCAATTTACATCAATAGCACATTACCTCATGCAAACTCATTTATCTGCCACAGAAATTTGATAACAAAAGCTGCTGTCAGTGATGAATAAAGATCATTTCAAATGGAGCAAGAGGAAACAAGATGAATTATAGGTTTCGAGACCTTTTGTTTACTCAAGAAAAAGGAAAATAAAGGATTTTTTCCCATCCAGGCAGCACAGATCTCATAAGGTTGTAGCTCAAATTCGGCATCTCATATTTACCTACAGCTGCCCTTTCTGCATACAGAAGTAACTCCAAATACCCACACAACCATAGATATCTCTCACATTTAAGGCATGAAGGAATGTTTTTAATTTTTTGGACTGAGCGCACAGGATTTATGTTTCATAAGCGCAAACCCTCTAACAACTACCCAAGGGCTATTGTATCCTCTTAGCAACTAATAGCTCTCCAGCCTGCGAGACGCAGGCACATCCAACATAGAACGCCCTCTGCTTCTCACCAAGCGCAGCCAGTCTGTTTGCGAGCGCTTGCGGCGCTGGGAAAGGCACTGTGGGATTCTCTCGCATTGACAATAGCACAATATCCATCTTGCTTTGCTGGAAACTAGCGAGACCTGCCAGCTTCTCTCCTCTGGTTCTTCTGCTTTAATAAGCCATCAGGGCGTGCTAGCGTCTCCCCACTCTTCTTTTAAATGTGGTATTAGAGTGAATTCAACACCAAAAGGCAATAGTACTGACACCATGCCTCTGTCATGCATGGATGCAGTGATGGATTTCAGTTCTGACATCCAGAAATCTGAAATTCACTCCCCAGAGTGGAGCAAATGCCTTCAGCCTACTTTCCCTACAACTCCTCAAGGAAGAAGAAGAGTAAAGGGGTGCATGTGCTTATTTTGACCCGTCCAGAAGTGAATGTTGCATTTTTATTTATTGATTTATTTTTACAACGTTCAGTATTTTCCCAACAGAAATTCTTAAGTAACATCACCTAGATAGGAGTGGGAAATGCAGTGCTCTGAAGAGGGTCACAGATGCTGGGTTAATGTATTCTTGTGTCTTGCTCAGCCTCCAAACCAGCAATCCTACAGGGCAGAAGATGACCCAAAGGACTGCAGTTACCTAACAGGTTTCTTAGACGTGGATGTGCCTCTTCAAATCTCATCCCAGCTGCCATTTCAAGTGTCAGCAATGGCACATCTGGGGACCTTAAATTAAAGGGTTACCCAGCGTAAATAAACAAGAGCTTGCACTTTGGAACTATTGACCGAGTTCCACCACCTGAACAATTTGTTAACGAGAGGTTTGGGCACTGGGAGGACGATGGCAAAAATCCCCCTCCTACTCTCCATTTGTCTTCTGGAAGCTTTTCTTGGTGCCGAAAGTACAGGTGGGTTCTTTTAAAAACCTAGGGAGTCTTTCACTTTCACTTGGGGGGGCTGGGGGGAGTTACAGGTTCGGGGACAGTTTGTCACTTGACGCAGCAGCAACTTGTGCTGTCTCATGAGAGACAAGGGGTCGGAGGGACGGCAGCATTTGATATCTTCTCTATTTAAAGCTCTGACTCTTTTATCAGGAATAAAATAGCAGCTTTTATGCTGACTTTACACAAAGTGTCACAGGGATTAATTTTAAGAATGGGATTTTTCTGAAATTCATACAGCATTTAAGCTTTCAGAGCTCGATTCAGCCATTCTGGAACACACACACGCAAAAGGAAAAATGGGAAGCACGTCACTGGTGGAGTAACATCCACACCCCCTGTGCGCCATTGCTTTGTCCCAGAATACAAAAAAAGTACTTGCATCTATAAAACAGTCATTGGGCTTGCCACTGTGAGAAACATTTAAAGCCAAACCCAGCATGAATTTAACAAAGACTGTAAGGTGCAGCCAATGCTGTAGACAAGATAGAGGAGTTGATGGATGTGGGCAATCGCACATAGTAATGCAGGCGGTCGCGTGATTTATCTGTAGCAGCAACACTTCCAGCAGAGGCTGGTTTGCATCCAGTGCAAGTACTTGTCTGGTGCAAGGTCTTTCTTCTTTCATTAAAGCATTGCAAGTAACAGCTTTAAAAAAAAAAAAAAAAGTGAGCAGACTTTCAAGTATATCAGTACCGTCATCCACCCAGGGGCATTTCCTAGAAAACACTACATTCACGTGGCAGAGCAGGTCTCATCCCCAGCCCCTTGGCCCAGAAACCCATCTCACTCTCTCCAGCACTGGCTTAGAAGTTGCTAAGTCACACATGAACGTGTGCGTGATGTGAGGATCGCTTCCAGCCAGGGCGAGTGCAATGCCCATGACCCCATGGGACCTGCCACCTTCGGTTCAGAGCAAGTTTGGCTTGTAAAGTAGCATGTGGGATTGGTAAGATACCAAGAAAGCCTAGAGGGATCTGATGGAGGTAAAGCTGCATTCATTAAAATAAGTTCTCAGCATTAACTGGGTTAATTAGGGCAGATGCCTGGCACATCCCACTGGGCAGAGCTGAAGGAGAAGGCCTAAAACAGTGGTATCACACTGTGCTGGGCCGCATGCAGCTGTGCCCACACCTGGCTCCCCCGGTGCTAACCACACAGAGAGCCCAGCAGAGCCACAGAACCAGGGCTGCTCTGTCCCTCTTGCTCCAGACTTTTCTGCCCAGCTCAGGTTGAGGCTCACGCTGTACGGAAAAGGGTTTCCTCCAGCAAAACTTCCTCTTTCCTTCATGTCCCACACATGAAACCCAACACTTGTGGCTCTGGTCAGGTTTCAGCAGACTACGCCATGGGGGCTGCAGTGTTTAAACCAAGCCTGGCTTCTTCAGAGGCCAGTGCTGTACCCATCGATATCTACTGCCAAACAATTAGATTAAGGTCAAGAGTTTAATGCACTCCCCCTTTTTTTTTTTCCTTTTTTTTAAAAAAAAAAAAAAAAAAAAAAAATGAAAGCGTGAGGAAGGCAGAGGTGCAAGCCTGCTTTATAATGATTAAAATCATTGCAAAAACAATTAGTATGGTCTCTGGCAAAGAAAGTGCTAGGAGAAAGGCAGGATTATACCGCTGGTGGCATGGTATAAATAAAGCAACCCCTCCTGGGCTCTTGAGAATCCAATTAACCTCTGTGGCTTTGGAGAGGCTGGGATCTGGTCTCAACTGAGAGCAGAAGTTATGCCTGAGCAGCAATGACATATACATGCCCAAAGCCCTTCCAGCACATGGCTCACAGACAAAGACCCATGTCCCAGGAGGCCACCACCAACTCCAAGAAGAGCTGCTCTGCCATGCCATCTGGTGACAAAAAGGGACATGGCTGTGAGCGCTAAGGGAGGCTCGAGAGACAAAGCAGTAGGCCATTCGCGGTGATTCGTGTCTTTTCTGGAGCAGTGGTAGGGGAAACAGTGCTCAGCAGGGGCTGGTGCCTCTGGGAGGTGGGGCACAAGTTTACAGAGGTTCATAATTTGACAGGTAAATCCTCCAGTGGTTACAGACACAGAAACGCCTCCTCCAGCTTGTGGAGCAAGGCCAGTGCCAGCTGGGAGAATGTGTGGTGGCACCATGACGGGACTGTATGTCCTTGCAGCCTTCACCAGGTGGCAACCACAGGGAGGCTGGTGGCCACCTGGACATCCCCTCTGACCCAGGGACAGCAGGTTGGAGTCAGCGGGGCACACACCTCCTCACCTGCATGACCCAGCTGCCTTCCCCTGAAGTGGTGAGGAGGGCTCGTGTCACCCTCTGGCCAGCACAGCCACAGGGACAGTGGTGCCAGGGCACTTGGGCAAGAGTGAGAAGCAGAGTGAGAAGCACATGGCCCCAGGCTTTCAAGAGCCACAGCTGCTTGCAGAGGTAAACGGCCTATTACAGCCAACACGGGCACAGAGAGTTAAAGTAGGATAATTTCTGTGTTCAAACAAGACCTCACTAAGCAGCAGCATGAAAAAGCCTATTATTCTCCCATCTTGAATAGCTTATTCCAGTCTGTGCATCTATGATAGGAAGTATTCACACCATCTGCTTCAGGGTATTTTAACCTCAAACTTCAGTGCTCCTAATCACCCTCTCGCCATCAGCCATTTCTGTCTATTGACTGCTTTGACTCCAGGTTCCCCAGATCTGATCCCCTGGATTGCAGTTACGTTTGACACCAAAGAAATCTCAAGTAGATGATGATAACACTCCTGAAATGTCCCTGGCCATGTGGCAATGGGGGATGAACCCATGAAAAGGGCTTGCTTTCTGGGAGAGCAGAGCCCTGACAGCCCATCCCAGCTGCATCGCATGGTGCGTGCTCCTCTGTAACCTAAATTTCTTTTCAAATTGCAGTCTTTATCGAGAACAAAGAGGCAAGTGCAGTTCTGCACAGGCAAAGGCGAGCCAATTCAAACAGACTGGAAGAGGTTATTTCTGGGAACCTGGAGCGAGAATGCATAGAAGAAAAATGCAGCTTTGAAGAAGCCCGAGAAGTATTTGAAAACACAGAGAAAACTGTGAGTATCTCTGCTGCAAAATGGCAACACCTTTTTCCCCCCAACCCTCACTCGCATGAACAGTTCAGGCAAGGCACAGAGGGAGAAGGAGGAGCAAAGAGCAAGGGGGAAAGGGGCAGGAGCCAGGTGTAGCATCCATCACCCCTTGATTCTCAGTCATGATCCATCTGTTGGGCTGGGGAAAAGCTTTAGAAGCTTGGTCACTACCAAGGCTACTGAAACAGTTGTTTTCCTTCAAGATTTTTGCTTTAGCTTTGGAGTCGTCCCTTTACTACTCTAGCCCAGGAATTAGAAATTGAGTGAAATTTTATTTTTTTCTTCTTTGCAGATGGAGTTTTGGAAGACTTACATTGGTAAGAGCTGCTTTCTTCATGTTCACTTGCATAATATTCATCTCTCAGTGCATAAGTAGCAGGTGCTTATTGAAATGTGTTTCAGAATTCCAAAATTGTTTTATCACAGAATTGGTCAGAGTCATAAGCCCTAAATGCTGTAGCCACCCAGCCTGTGCTTGTCTCATTTGCACACAAATTACAAGGAAAAAAAAATTACTTAGCATTTTCTATGTCAAGCAGGGTTTTTGTTTTGTTTTGTTTTTTAAACAAACTGCCCAAACCTCACAGAACAAAACCAGTTTGCACGAAGTACTGGATCCAACGAGCCCAGCTCACATTCTGGGTTTCTAGTGTCAGCCAGAGCGCAGCGTAGAACAAGACATCAGTAATTAACCCACCCCCACCCCTCCAAGTAGTAAATGCTCTGCTCTCAAGCAGAGGTCTCCAGATATGGCACAGCTTCATGCAAGCACAGTGTGAATCCCTGGAAATGCCAGATTAAAGCAGAGCCTCAACATGATCACAAACAGCATTGCAAACAGTTGTTTGCAATTCACATCATTGGTCCCAAACCTTTACTTCTCCACCATTTTCTTTCTGGTATCTATTTTCTTCCCTTTCAACCTCAGTCCCCCATGACTCCTTGGTCCCTTACAAGAAAGATTTCAATAACTACTAAAACCTCTGAAACAAATTTTAAGGACATTTTGGTAAATGAACTGCTTTGTATACTGGCAAAGCGCCCAGAACATCTCACTATAAAGCCTTAAATAATTCAGATTAGTCCGTCCAGACTATAAAACAAATAAATTAATTGAATTTGTGTTTTAGGACTGTCCTCTGAAAAACTACCTGATGAAACTCAATGCTGCTTTTGTTTCCCTGTCACTGTAACCAATTAGCCCACCAAAAATAACGAATGCCATCTATTCCCCAGTCATTCAGAGCACCTGTTCAGCTTCCAAGCTGTTGCTCCCAGCACGTGCAGCCCACAGGAGCTCACCCACTTCCACCTTGGGGTACCAAAGCCCGATCATCCTTACCAGGCAGCAACAGCAGCCACCACCCAAACCTTATACGCAAACCCCGACATGCCTTAAACAAGACAAAACCATTCTGTCCCAGTTTGCAAACTGCCTTCTACATTCCAGCCTGTACCTCAAGGCATCAGCAACAGCCACACTTACTGGTGGGACACAAACACATCAGGATGTTCCCCTTCCTTGTTGCTTTTGCATCACCATTTCAGAGCACCTTTCCCTGTGTTTTAACATTACTGATTTACTCTTTGAAAGTGTTGGAGCGCCAGCTTTGCAATACTGGGCATTTTTACTCTAGCCTCAGTTACCCAACTGTAGGCAGCTGTGAAAATAAAAACCTTGACATGTAAGGAAAAATCTAGACCAGTTAGTAGTAGTAAAATATTTAGAAAGAAAGAGCAATGACCTAGACTCACAGATCTAATAAACCGAGAAGTCTCCAGACCCAACCTGCAGGGGAAGTGGAGGTTTAGTGGAGGACTTGTTAGTGTTAGGTCAGAGGTTGGACTCGATCCTGAGGTCTCTTCCAACCTAGAAATTCTGTGATTCTGTGAAAGACTGGAGTGTCAAAACAATTCAGATTAGGAAATCCTAATCACTCTTGAGGAAGCAAGTCTTCCAACTTCAGCTGTCCAACCTAGCCAAGACATGAAATCCTGCTAAGATGTCTTTATGGAGATGAAACAAGCAGAATTAACCCATAGGAGACAGTGTATGTAATTGGGCCTGCTGTAGAGCACTGCTGCTGCTGTTACCCTAGCGCTGATGCTGGCTATTATGTTTTTGTGTGCCAGAATCTGATTTATTTTCCATTATGAAGATGGAAGGCACACAGCCTTCTGCTCATCTTTAGCAGGAGGCTTGCACACAGAAGGCTCCAGTGCTTGACTGGCACTGGCTGTGGTGGACACTCACGTTTGTTAATTCTCCTGTCTTCTCACCAAGATGGAGATCAATGTGACCCCAATCCATGCAAAAATGGAGCTGTTTGCGAGGATGCTGTAAGTTCCTACACATGCTGGTGCCCAGCTGGGTATGAAGGCAAGAACTGTGAGATAGGTACGTATGGGGGGCTTATCCTGTGATTATTTTGCCCTTTTTGAAATCGCACCTCATCAAAGCGGGCATAAAGACTTTCATCCTACTTGAGGGCTGGTTTGGACACACATTGCCTTGCTGTGAGACACTGTGTGAATGTGCAGATGTAGCCCATTGGCAGTGGGATAGCAGGGGGACACACCTTGGGATACAGGAACAGATGTGTCCCTCCTCTCCCATCCCCAGCAGAGCCCCAGCTCCACCTCCACCAAGCCCCGTGATGCCTGCTCGTACGCAGGGCTCAGCAGAGACTCAGGCTCAAGGTCTGTTCAGTGTGCTGCAGCTGCCAGAGCACATGTTGACACAGACCTTCCTTTATCTCCCCAGCACAAGCCTTTCCAGGGCTGTTCATCAGCCAGGGACGACACACGCCCACTGAAAGCAAGAGTTTTACACCAGCCCCAATGCAGCCCCCACGATTTCACTCCTCCTTCCCGTTCTCACACCAGGTGCTGAGGGGGTAGGACTAGCACAACTTCCTCACAACGGCACTCTGCTAAATTCATAATTATGATTATCACCAGCAACCTTGAGTCTACGGGCAAACAAAAGGCAAATATTTTCCTGATGGGTTGAGGAGTTTATGAAAACCAAACAGATGATAATTTAAACAAGAGGGATATTCAGCTCTTATATTTATAATATAATCAGGGGCTGTGCAACTCATATAGTGTGCTAGACTCACTGCACTAATAAAAGATTCCCTTTCTAGTTGTGCTTCTGCTCTGGCAAGAGAGGAGTGTACGTTAAAAAGAGCATTTCAAAGCTGCATCAAATTTAAATAGTCTCATTGCAGATTTCTCATGGAAGTGAGACAGGAGCAAAAATAGCACTAGAAGTGAGGCGTGAAAAGGATCTCAGTAAAAATAGTAAATGATGGCATTAAAATGGCTACAGGAAGGGAGGTGTCCTTGAGGAGGTAGGAGAGGAGTTAATCTGCTGTGAAGCTATTTGAAAACTCCCTGAGAATTAATAGGGTACCTGCAGATTAGTGGATTTCGACTTCCAAGGGGTGGCGTTCCCATAGCGGAGCGAGAGGTGGAATGGGAGAAGGCACACCCAACGTGCTGGGACTCTCACTGAGCCTTGGGTTGCCCTACAAACACTGGGAATCATTGCATCAAAAGTCCTGCTGAAATGGGTCCTCCACGTCAGGCTGCAATGATTTGTAGGTATGTCAGGATGAGCATGTGGTTTTGCTTGAGGTTTCAAATTCAGAGACCAGCAATAATCCCGAGACAAAGCTTTCCTGGGGCTCAGGCTTTGCTCCCACTGGATATGCAGTGCTCTCCACTGGCACCTGTGCCGCGGTTGGATTTCCGTAAGCAGAGGGGAGGAGGGGAACATGATGGTGGGGAAATCACATGGCTCGTAACCAAATATTTGCAGCAGTCCTTGGGGGTCAGGCTGCCAAATTTCAGGCAGCTCTGCAGGGCTGAGCAGTGCCAATCACATTGGTCTGTCACGCAGGGATTGCTGGAGGTCGGAGGCTGTGCCGGAGCTGAGAGGCACCTCACGTAGGACCGTGGCCATTTCCTCATCCTGCCTTCTCAAAGAGTTGCCTGGCCCTGTGTCAATATGAACAGGGATGGGATTTGCAAAGAAGAGAGTTCTCTTTGCAAACAAGCATCCATTTTGCATAGTCTAGAACAACTGGAGTGAGCTATAGGCTGAGCCCAAAAGCCCAGGTACAACAACCCTGATCTGTCATATGTCAGAGCTTTCACATTTTCTTTTTAATTTCTTTCAGATTTCACTTGTGCAATTAAAAATGGAGGCTGCAAGCACTTTTGCAGGCACGACCCACCGCAGAAAGTCGTGTGCTCCTGCACCGCTGGCTATAAACTTCAGGAAGATGGAAAATCCTGTGAACCTACAGGTTAAACTTTAAAGCATCTTTAAGAGATTTCGGTTAAAGTTTCTAAGGTCTTCTCCTGGATTTAGACACATGCATCTCACAGAAATGCTATATACAGTTGGACGCCAACCTTGTTCTCTGGCTTAGCAAACTTAAAGAGCCTGATACTGCACTTTCCCAATGGCAGATGTGGGGTCACACTGGAAATATGTGATCCAAGCACCCTTTTTTTAGCCTAGGTGTAAAGGAGGAAGTTCCGTGTCTGGGACTATTGCACACAAGGCAAATGCCTGTTTCAGAGGGCTGCTCACATGGGCACATCTCACACTTGCAGCTATTCTATAGTTCCAGGTACAGATCAGTAGTTATCTGGAGACAGAAATACGGAGCTCAGCTTTACCAGTGCATACATTGGTGTGTGGTCAGGCCAAACTTCCTCGCACCATCTTTCAATAGAAACTACTTTTCAGTCAGTGATCCTTCACCTAGGATGCTCTGGACTTTTTTAAAGCAACAAGCAACCTTTCTGCCTGAATATCCTCCTGGAGGTCTCTCTGCTGTGAGCTGTGCTGTGTCCCATAACTACTTGAGTCCAGCAGAGACAAGGGAAGCTTTTTGGTGGTGCTGCCCTCCTGTCAGCATGAAGACACACACAAAGACCCTCAACAGGAATTGCACTGTGTGGGTCACTTGTGATGCTAAGGAGCAAAACGAAAGCAGCCAAACAGGGTGGAGAAATGCAGTACTTGAGGTTGTTAAGGAATAACTTGTTCTTGTCATATTCCCCCCTGACTTTCAGGGATCAGACTCTCAGCTGAAGACACTTGCAATGCTTTCTGCTAATGGAGATTATTGAGATCTAGGGCCTGTGTTGCCCCACTTCCAATGGGCCAGAAAGGTTTACTTTTAGCAACAAGATCACCTTCCAGGTTAGGTAATTGCCATTTCTTCAAAAGCTTAGCTTTTGTTGGCTCTGAAACTCCCATTTTGTAGCCTAATTTCATGACAGTGCCTTCCCTCACTGAGCACTTATTTGAGCCCTACTCCTAAAGTGGACTGTTTAAGGAAATGCAAAATCTCTGTAGGCCACACTTACATCTGATTTTACACTAATGTTTGTTTGCACAGTGCTGTCAAAAGCTTTTCAGATGAAAGACAATGCCTGATGCTATTTACTATTTTGACTGCCACTATCAGCAGGGATTCGGCACACACTGCGTAGGAGAGAAATGGGAAGAGCTCGTCTAAAATGAGCTTACAGATGAGGTCTTCATTAACAGGAAAATCTACAGCCCTAGCATGAGTTTATTAATGTTTTCCTCACCTTGGTGCCAAGCAGGATTATCTGTACAATTGGCAGATATTATTTCCTGCCCTCTCCCAGCTGGACTTTTATTGTTCTGGAGTAACTTGCTGTAGAAATGTCAGCCAAACAGCCGGGCTGCCCAGCACAGAAAGCCTCCCGGGCACGCTCCTCAGCATCCCACTAAATAAAGGCACAGCTGCACCATCCCATCCAACATATCCCCTCTCTCACAAGCTTCCTTCTTTTTAAAAGCTGTTCAGAACTCATGTCTAAGGCCCGGGAAGCCTTTATGCTTTTGCTACTCTTGCATATTGATTGTACTGCTGCTCTAGGTCCCAGTCAGTTCATTTACACACCCACTCATCCCCAAACAGGGTGCTGGGAGGAGACAGCATCTGTCTCCTCTCCTGCTCCTTCAGTTGCTGTCACTGTCAGCATGATACACAACCAGGGATAACTATGCCCATTTCTCTCCCAGTGCCATATCCCTGCGGGAGGATCACAGCTCCTGATGTGAAGAGAAAGCTCACCCGAACCATAAACACCTTCGAGAACTGGAACATCACCACCAATGATGAGGATGACATTCATGATGAGGCTCTCAACATCACGGAAACCCCCACCGCTGCCACCACCAAGAAGATCATACCGATAAATAAGACGGACACCCGGGTGGTCGGGGGATCAGACAGCATGAAGGGCCAGGTGCCCTGGCAGGTACTGGCTGTTTCTGCCTCTCCCTCATAACCCCAGCAGTCGCTCTGTCTAGGCAGTTCTGAACTTAGGATCTTCTTACTTTGACATACTTGAAACCTGTCTTTGAGGATAGTTTAGCAATAGATCTCAAGTCTACTAGGAATACAGCTTCTTTTTGTACATGGTTTCATGCCACAGCAACAAAACTTGCATGGCTGGAGGCCTACCCTAGAAGTCAGAGTCAAAGCAGTTTCCTCTGGGGATCACAGCTTTGCAAGGAAAAATGCAGCTCATTTTTCAGTGAAGCCACACTGAACGGTTGGGAAATACCATTTAAGTGCAATGTTCTGATTCTGTGCCGTTGCAAACCCTGGCACAGACCGACAGCACTGATGGCAAAGGAAAGTGGCTTACGCAGGGAGGCCCATTTGTGCAGCTCAGCCAAGAGAAGAACCAGAAAGTTAAGCATAAGAAATCAGTCCCCGCAACGAAAGTCAACGTGCACGCTAGCAGCCCACCAAGCCTGGCGAGCACTGGCTGTGCTCACGGAGACCTCCACCTCTCCGGGCACCCCCCAGGACAGCTCTGCTTGCCCAGATGAAGACGCTCAGCCTGCGGGGGATTCGGGCAGAGGGGCTGATGCCTGCTCGCTGGGGTTGGGGCTGCGAGAAGGGTCTCGGAAGCCGGGCAAGGAGCAGCCGGGCAATGCTGCCCCCCAGCCGGGTGCCCGCAGCAGGGATGCGGTGCTGCCCTCCCGCGGCCGGCGCTGCGCTGGAGCTCGGAGCTCCACCAGCCGATGATGCCAGGGCATGGGGGGCACCGGGCAGCTTGCAGGGGACGAGCAGTGCCACGGGGAAGGGGCGAAACGTAAGGGAAATCTGTCTTTCGGACACAGGTCGCCGAGGTGGCTGATCGATTTAATTAGAGAAGTTTCAGCATAAGGGATGTCCTGGCTTGTGCCCGGGGGAGCTAGGTGCTCACGTGGCATGGGTAGTCAGCACCTTGCCCCCAGCTTCACCAGTCAGTAGGTATGGAAGTGAATGGATTTGGGAAACTTCATGTTTTAAGCTGAGGTGTGTGTTTGGGCCATCTGCCCTCCCCCCCAGCCTGGAGCAGGGAGAAGCAGAGCAGGACATCAGCTCGTGTGCAGGACAGCATCGGGCACCTCTGCACAGCACCGAGGTGGGAGCATGGATGCTCCTTGAGGAGCAGCGTGTGGGATACACTAAGGTGGCTGGGACAGCACTGGCTCCGTACAATTTAAATACAACCCACCCTACAGCCAGACCAACCCTGTGCATCTCCCTCTTCTTCCCTGCTAATTCGCATGAACCCCACAGCTGTGGTTTCCCTCTGCTCCCGCAGGTTCATCTGGTGGACAGCGAAGGCTTGGGCTTCTGTGGCGGATCCATCGTCAACGAGAAATGGGTGGTGACAGCAGCACACTGCCTGCAGTCGGGGGACAACATCATGGCCGTGGCAGGTGAGCACTGCAGGTGGTATTGGGACAGCATGGGCAAGGGACAGGCCTCAGCACCAGAACCACAGGCTGCTGGCCTGTCTGGCAACAGCTCAGCCTGACTGCAGAGAGCCAGAGAGAAACTGAGGCTGCCTAGAAGCCCATTAGGCACCAGTGAAGATGCTGCCGATCAGCCAGGGTGGTGTATGTTGGTCTCTGCTGCCCACATGGGACCTCAGCAGGGATTTCTGCTCTTCCCGAGGTCATGCCGAGTTTCCACTCGACTCTCAGAGAACAGTTTAGTGTGGATGGTGTAAGAGTGGCACTAGCAGCCTAACTCCTTGCAAACTGCTTTTGCTCTTAACTCTTTTAGAAGTAAATAGAATTATGGAATAAAGTAGAGAACCCAGGCTGGCATGTGGGCAAGCGTGCTTTTCCAGCAGGCTCTCTGGGGAGTTAGGCAGGAGCAGCGTGACCAGACCGCACAGCAAGGAATGGTACAGCTTTGCAAAACAAATGTATCTTTGCTGGAAAAATGGTATTTCCCTGTGATTCTTGTACCCAGCTGCTACAGGCTGCCTGCTGATAATTCAGTGCAGGGCCTTTGCAAAGTGGTGCAGTGCCATGTTTCACAGCTGTGCCAGAATCGTCTTCCCAAGTTGTTTCTCCCCTCTATGAATACCTAGTATAGAAGGCACGCTGATAGAGTTGGTAATAGCTACAGGCAACATTTGCAGGAGGCAGGGAAGTATCTCACTTTCTGTTTAAACACTATCAAATGTATTACTGATAAAAATGAGATTCTACCTGAGCCTTGAAACACAGAGTTCATATCTACATAAATCAACTTATCTTGGGGCTCCATCTGCACCTTCTGCCACATTGGCACAGCTGAGCTCTTGGCTGTGCCTGGCTGTCCTACAGAGCAGCTCGCCATGGGGCTGAGAACCCCCTGCCCCACACTGACAGGATGAGGTACACAGCTTGTTTTTGCTACCGACTTTCATGCAGCTCTGCTTGAGAGCTCAGCACAAACCCACAAACATGAGAAAGTACAAAATTCCCAATGCAACAAGAACCATCCCCCAGAAAAGTACGTTTCTGCTAGACAGAGGTTTTGCGTTTGCAGCATCTACATGCAAACAACCTCCCCTTTCCAGCTCGCTCAAGCACGGCACACCCCCCTCTGTTCAGGATCCGCTCCCAGCCAGCCCCCCTCACGCTACCTGCACACCACTCTGCAGCACAGCGGCATCTCCAGGGCAAGGTCTTGGGGCAGGCAGCAAGTCAAGAAAGCAAAACACAGTTTTGCAGGGCTTGTTGAATTTGTGTTCACACAATATATGGATAATATCTGAATCATTCACCTCCATTCATGCTAGGTGTTCAGCTTTGTTTGTAGCATCCTGGGAGGCCCAAAAAACAATAGCAGGGGGTGGAAGAAGCATTCCAATCCCTTGTCCTTCTTTGTCGCTACACTGTCATAACTGAAGCATATTTCCAGGTCCCCAGCAATAGTAAGCAGCTGTAGCACACACACAAAAAAAAACAAAGCTCTCAAACTCTCCCCCACTTCTGTCTTACACTTACACTCTAGAAACACAGCCTGCAAGGAAGCTGACATTCACACTCTGCTGAAAAAAAAAAAACAAAAAAACCTTCAGAGAGCACAGCAGCAGCACCAGCCGCCAAAACCGCCTTCACCAGGCGACAGCCTCCCCGTGAACACAGAAAGCTGCCTCACCTCTCTCGGCAGGGTCCTCGCTGCTCCTCGCAGGCAGATGCAGCAGACACAGGACACAGCCAGGGCCAGGGGCGCTGCAGATATTGTTTAGAGGCGATCGTATATTCTGGAGATTACAGCAAAGCGTGTGGAAGTACTGCGGCGGGGGTTAAACGCACCCTGCGCCTCTTGGGCTGCAGGAGAAGCCATCCTGCTCGCAGCCCTCGGCATCACCAGGTCGTGGGCAAGGCAGGGACTCAGCTCCAGGCACAGCCCAGCCACCAGCCAGAGCCCCCAGAGCTTCCCTCTCCCTCTACCTGTTGTCACAGGGCTGGGAAGGGATGCAATCAGCTGCTGGCAACTTAATCACGGGAGCCTGAGGCGGCAGCACCCTGCAACAGCCGGCAGCTGAGCCTCGGGCGGCAGCAGGGATGCAGGACACCTGTGGGGGGCATTTGGGGCTGGCTGCTGATGCCATCCCTGAGCCCTGTGCTGCCCTGCCATGGTGCAGGGTGCTCTGTGGGTTTGGAAAAGGGAAGATCAGGTTCCTTTCCACTAATCGGTGATGTTTTTAAGCACAGACTTTTAATTCTGGAGGCTTTCCCCTTGGATGCCAGGGCAACACTTGCCTTGCACCCCTGTGGAAGTACTAAATCCCGAGAACAGCCACGCTGCTACAAACCTCAGCAAAGGCCCCTAGCCCATCTGTATTGTGAGGTGCTGTGGGTCTCGTAGCCACAGTTGCTGCCACATGCAGAAGGGATTTGGTGCTTGCTCAGCCGCTGCATGTCCAGTGCCACATCCAGCAGCTGTGGGGACCCAGTAGGTGCTGCTGTGTGAGGCCCCCCAGGGCTAGGGTGTACAGAGCTCATCTGCCCTGTGCTAGGCTGGGGTGCTATTGTATCATGACAGCACTGTCACAATGTCAGCTTGGCCAGGGCCTGCACACAACCTGCAGCACCCTCACACTACTGGGGAGACCAGCCCAAGCCCATTTTTCTCTGCAGGTGAATACAACACGAAGGAGGACGACAACACCGAGCAGTGGCGTAAGGTGGTGAAAATTCTCCCACACCCCACGTACAACGCCTCTATCAACAAGCACCACAACGACATCGCCCTGCTGGAGCTGGACCAGCCCCTCACCTTCAACAGCTACGTCACCCCCATCTGCATCGGCAGCCGGGAGTTCACCACCATGCTGCTGAAGCACGGGCAGGGCACGGTGAGCGGCTGGGGCAGCACCTTATACCGTGGCAGGCCCGCTGTCATCCTCCAGGTCCTCACGGTGCCCTTCGTTGACCGGCTGACATGCCTGAAGAGCACCTCCACCTCCATCCAGCAGAACATGTTCTGCGCGGGCTTCTCGGCCGGTGGCAGGGACACCTGCGGAGGGGACAGCGGGGGTCCCCACGCCACCGAGATCGAGGGCACCTGGTTTCTGACGGGGGTCACCAGCTGGGGCGAGGAGTGTGCTAAGCCAGGCAAATACGGCATCTACACCAAGGTTTCCAAGTACGTGAAGTGGATAAAGGAAAACACGAGGCTTACCTAACCCAGGCGACATTCCTGGTGGATGGACTGGTTAGGTGGAGACCGCAGCCATCGCTGCCTGTTTTTCAGAAATCATTGCGTTTTAATCATTTCTAAATGAACTAATTTCTGCTCTTTGAAGGCAACAGTTGAGAAAACTCAGTGTAAATGTGGTAACAGGGAAATAAAAAGCCTTTTTAATCACCCATGACTGCATTCCTGAACACACCAACACTGCTGAGGTCAGGTAGATCCCCAAGCCCTGCGTGCCTACAGCTGACACACAGCCTGGGGCTGCAGCACGGGCACCAAGCCCCCCTCCTTTCCCACATCCCTCACCCCTAAAGGGGCTGTCACTGCCTGCCAGTGCCCCCCACGGTCCCACTGCAGCCAGTACCCGGGATGGGACGCAGGGCAAGCCAGTGACGGAGACAGCCTGAGCCAAGGCAGGACTGCAGCAGCTGCCACTTCAGTCTCTTTGCCACCACATCCAGCAAGGAGTTAACCAGATCATCTGCCACTGCTTATTTTAAAATCAAAACACATGTGCGAATGTTATATTTGCTCCAAATAAATTAAATAAAACCAACACTGAGATTTTTTTCTTTTTCAGAATTGTACCAGAGGTGTCTTTGGAACAAACTGCATATTCTCGTATGAATTTATTTAACAACTTTTTAATCTTTAAATATAGATTTAACACATTTTTTACAGGTACATATACAATATAGTTCATTTAAACTTGCAGTCAGAAAATTCCCTACTGTAATTTATAATAACATGTACATGAAGAGCCTAGTTCAACAGCATACTTAAGGTAACATACCATGTCATGTGCAAAGTTTCAAATGTTAAAAATCTCAGACTGTACATTCAGATTTGCAGAACTAATCAATCTCATAAATTAATAAAAGCTTAGATTTAAAACTATGGAAGACAAAAAGATTAAAACCATTTAATATGCAATGTGTGCTATGCTTGAGACAAGTATTTACAGTTGTACGTCAAAATGTGTACTGTTACCACAAGAATTGTTACCACTATAAACAGCCCCCATAACTTCAGAGAATCCTACTTTTCCACCTAACAAGTGCATCATGACCAGCTTTAAAACAGACAGAAATAAACTTCATAAATAAACTTTAAAACCTCTCTGGCTTGATTTCCAGTGGCTGAAGAATACTGGGATCTTTCTAGGTCTTGCAGCGTTGTTCAGCTCAGACTCAGCTGGTCTCGTTTTTGGCGGCGTATGGGGGTTGCCCACAATGCTGACCACCCACACTGCAGAGATGCCCACGGTGGTGTGTCAGCGTGGCAGGGAACCCCCGGGCAGCAACAGCCAGGAAGCAGTTCAACAAGTCCTCTGTACAAAAGTGGTCACCAGAAAAAAACCCAGTATGTTTGAACTTAACAACTTGGTACTGCAGCTAAGAATTCATGGTTCACAAATCAAAGTCAGATCACAAAGGTCCCCCTTCAGTCCATGGTATAAAACATTTTGTTTTGACAGGACAGAGCAAGTCCACTACCGCATGCATACTATTAACCCTGTTCTCAACATAGTCAGATGCTCTTCGCACACATCTGCTTAAAAGTCAAACCACCTGTACTTATCATCTACAAAAGCAAATCTAGACAAAGAAACACAAAATTAAATTGAGTGTTCAATATTCTTGTTCTTTCCTGAAAATTCAACTGATGCATTACTGTTAAAGATGCTGAAAAGTAGTCTTGTCACAAGAACATCCTTAGTGCAAACATGGACATTTAACTTTGATTTATGGCACGTGTTCCAAAAGTACATACATTAAATGTAAACTTCAACACTTGCTTGATACAGGTTTCAGTTTTGGGACACTTTGGGACCCTAAGCGATTGGCGACAACCCTGAGTTGTCAGTTTGACCTGATCCAAACCTCACTGAAATCAGTGGGACTGACTGCAATGGGCTGGATTCAGACCCTAAGTGCAAAAAAAGGATCTTTAGCATTATTGCATCTTCGCATGTGAGTCAGCCAGATGATGCTCTTACAGAACATTACATTCACATAGCTGAAATAGATATTTATGAAAAATCCATCCATAAAATCAATTAAGCAGGACATACAGCTCTTTGATGGTTTTTGTTTGTTTTTGGTTTACCAAAACTCAACTGTTTGATTTGAAATCAACTTCAGCAGTTGTCAGCTAGTAAGTAGATAAAGCCTTCAACCTGTAGAGGAAATTTCAAGCATCTAAACCAAGTGTCAGGAAACCGTAGTGTACTTCTCTGATGAAACGTGATGGATGCCATGAAAAAACAGCAGGTAAAAATAATAAAATACTGTACTTTCCATAGTGAGAGAAAAAAAAAAAAAAGGAAAAAAAAAAGAGCAGAGAATGGCTTCCTTTATGACTATGAGAAGCTGCTTAGGACCCCGGTCCTTTTCAGTGCAGATGAAGCTGTGGAGCTCTGTGAATGTGATGAATAGTACTGGACAACTCCAACTACTGTGCTATTTCTCTGTAACACTTAGTTGAAAGCTTCCAAGAGCATCAAAATCAGGATGCTACTAGTTCACCCTTAATTCAAGGGGAACTAAACTTTCTTGTGTTACACAGGGCAGCATCTATAAAGTAATGAAGAATGATGTTAATATTAAAGCATCTTATTCCAAGAAATACATTGTTCCCTGTAATCACATAACATTTGTATAACATTAAAAACAGCACACTCCTGTGGTTCTCCCTAAAAGCTGAACACCCATTACCTTCAATGAGAGCCTTGCCTAAGGCAGGACCACAGGGTTCCACTCGTTTCCATAACCTATCGCTTGATTATCACAGCATGGTCAGAGGTTATCTTCTCTAGACTCCTTATTTTGTCAGGCTCAAAATGGCTTTCTACATAGTTACAAAATAGCTGTTCTATGAAGCTGGCTGGCATCACAAGTTGTGAAAGTAGACCCTGTTTTATGTTTCAAAGGCAAAAAATCAGCATTATCTTTAATGGACCCTGCATAATAATTCTGCTCACATAAAGCCTGCGGCTGCAATAATTAAAGTGCATGAGTAACAGTGCAAACAGCTGTGCTACATCTGCAAAACTACAAGTGGCATTTTAAAGAGAACTTACACAAGACTTGCACTTTTCAGCTAGCATGCTTATGCCAGCTTGCAAGAACTCAAGAGTTCAGCCATGTACAATATTCTGATGAGGCTAATTAAAACCACGTGGCCCAAGACACCAGGGTTGCCTCAAGCTCACCGTAATCAAGAGAATGGTCCCAGTGCCCCAGCCAGCCAGGGCACAGCATGCTTGGAACTCAGTCCTTTGGGTGCTAGAAGTGAGGGAAAGCTTTGCTCTGCTTTGCATGAAGAGCACCCACACACACGCACACACACACACCCAGGGATGCCCTTAAGGCTTGGAAGAGATGATCTGGCAAGTGGGATGTTGAATAAAACTGGAAGAGGGTCTGGCATGTAACACAGGAGCAGGAACCTGGTCAGACCTACAGCACACCACAGAGTGAGAGTATTGCTGCTGCCTGCACCCTCCTTGAAACAAGCGGGCGTGTGCATTTGCCCTGGCAATGGAGCATTCTCCCATCACAGCTCTGAATGCTCCTTCATTTTGGGCTCAAATCAAATTCTGCCATAAAACTTTTTCTGCTGTTTAGAAAGACTTAGAAGTTGCAGCAATATTTATTTTTTATATATAGTCTAATAAGTAGAGGCATTTATCACTGTTTATGTTTTTCACTTGAATCTTTTTATCTTTTTTTTTTTTGTTTTAATTTGGGCTGCTCTATTTCATGCTCTCTTCTAAAAGAACTGTCTCATGCAACCTTCATGCAGTGAGTGAAAATCAGAAACCTGCCCTTCTCTCTGTCCCGATTTTAAAGGTCAGATGAAAAAGGCTGAAAATTTATTGGCCTCATTTTGCTCTGACGTGAAAATTCTGGAGTGAATAAAACACTTCCTTTGCTTGCATTTGTTTACCACTGCTGAGAGAAAAGAAGAGCAGAGCAAAAGCTTAGCCTCCATGGGAGGGGAGCTGTGGTGCTCCTGCAGTGAACATTGTGTCACTGAGATGAAAACGTCACACATCTGCTTTAGGTTTTAGCAAGGACATCGTCATCTCTCCTCTCCCAGCTTTCAGTTTGCTGAACTGGGTGCTGCAGCACAGCTGGGAGGTGATGTGATTTGTCCTTCAGTGACACAGGTGCTGTCAGTTCTGTAAATCACAGGAACAGGTGTTCTTTGGCATATTAGCAATCTGGGAACTTGCAGAGATTTTTTTGTTTCCTGCTCTGCTGTGGAAGAGAAGTTTGGATTCTAACACCACAGCCTTGACCTTTAAAAGAATGTGTCTTACACAATGGACTACTTCTTCTTAATTCATACCAAAGTCAAGTCAGTTAACCAGGCGATACCTGACCACTTCAGCAAAGCATCTTAAACTAGCAACAAACGGTTAAATTTCAGCAGTAACTATTTTCTCAATACTGCTTTTTCTGAGCAGAGCTCTCCCCAGACTTTCTCTTAGTTTTACATATTATCACCTGCAATACAGAACTGTTTCTATGGCATGCACATAAAAAAACCCACACCATAGATTGCACAGGAAATGAAATAAATCTATTCAGAAGACAGAAGCAAGGACTAATCTCAGAAATTATAGCTAGAGGCATGACAGAGGGGAAAACTGTTTTTCAAAATGACCTCAAAGCCTTCTGAGTTAGGTCCAGGCCAAGATTTACACAAAGTTTAATGAGGTTTTCCATCCCACCTTTGCAATAGAAGATTTAAATGAAAATGATGAAAAACCATGACATGGCATTGTCAATAGGAACCACTCATCCATAAGGCAAAATAATTATGCAATCAGGTAAGTAAAGCAAGAAAACCATCTGCATTGTCAGGATTCATATGGATGTTTGAAATTCTCCCTTGCACAGAGGATCTTCCTTGGCAGGCCTGGTGCAGGACGGTGTATTTGCAAAGCTGACAATGGCAGTGTAGGAGGACATTTACCAAATATTTATCAGATAACTTCAAATGGGCAGAAAAGTTTTCTATAACTTCATTATGCTTTGTAATAGTCCTGCATTGGACCAACTGGCAGGAAGTGAGAGGAATAGTATGTAAGCATGAGTAAAATTAGCTATACTGGGTGGGAGGTTTTGGTAACAGCCACAGTGTAAATCAAAGAAAAAACATTAAGGTAAGGGAATCATTTAATCTATTCATTTAAAGACTTGGCACTGAAAAAATAGACCTCCGATTCTTCTCCATGCTGACTGTGAAATTCTGTGATGGGAGATAAGTTTGTTATTGACTGGGGACTGGGAGCCGAGCACTAACAGAAGCACCAGCCCCATGAAGGGGTGGGGCTGCCCCACCTGCTTTGAGATCCTAGGGACCCCACACCACCTTTATCAAGGTTACTCACTGATGTGCCAAACAGCACTTCTACACAGCCAGCTGAGAAAATCTGAAGGTTACAGTATGCCCTCCTGCCCCTACTTTGTTCTTTGGCTGCCAAATTCTGTCTCTGCTTTATTGGGATTGGCCTGTCTTTGCTCCAAGGAAGACCGGCTAGAAGATCTTGCAGCACTGGAGCAAGAGCTCCATCTTCTGAAGAAGCAGAAAACAGCCCAATGCACACCACATCCCTGAGCAGTTAGTGCTGCGAAGTCACCCACAGCATAAAATGATCAATCCTCAAAGGGAACGACATTGCTAAATACAAAGGTGCTGCCACAGAATCAGTTTTCAGAGTGCAAGGTGCATGACGGCTGTAAGGAAACGTCACTGAAAAGCTCTAGGAATAGCTCTAGGAAACGGAGAGAAAACATCCTACATCATCCTACAATGTTGCCTGAAGTGCATGTAAAATTAGAACCATGCCTAGAGACTGCATACACAATCAGCACCAGAGTGTAAGATCGAAGTTAATCTGAACAGGGAAAATCGAATGCCTCAGCACTGCCACCAGACCCTGGCGACACAGCTTCAAAGCATCTGGGCAGCGGTGTGAGACTTAGAGCAGCAGCTTTCTGGGGTTTTGTCTTGTGGAATTCTTCTCACTTTGTACTCAGTGACTCTGTAAACTAGCTTGGAGCTGCAAGTCTCTAGGAACTGGGGGATGTGACCCCTGGCAAAACAAACCAAAGTTCAAAGTCTACTGGCATCCCATGTTCGGGGTGCTTTTAGGGTTGGAGAAACCTCACGCATAGGTTGTGGTTTGGGACCAGTGGGAAGCAACAGACAGACTTCCTGACAGAAGACTTCCTCTCACCTGTGTGGGGCAGCTGTTAGACCACTACAAACTGTCCCAGATGTAAAATCAGAAAGAAGTCTGTGAAATTTGAGTGCCCTAAAGAAAATGAGATAAAAAATAACTTCCTGCATAGCAAGGATTTTTCTGAAAAATACTGGAAAGCCATCAGTGTTTTGTGATAAGGGCTAACTAGAATTTTAAGCCTTTCAGAAGGCCTCGTTCATATTCATCAAAATAGGAAAATTTTACCAAAAAAAATAAGTATTTAACAATAAATCTACTCAAAACATGTTTCACATGGTCATATCTGGTGGTTTCTTTCTTTTTTTTTTTTTTTTTAACGGACTGAATCTATGTGGGTTTTCTCTGTATTTTCTGAGCCACAACAACCAGCCCCCTACTTCCAGCATGATGATGAAAAAGCATGGAGTGGTGATACCGAATACATGGCAAGGGTGACAGGCTGCTCTTAAGGCATTTTCTGCTATGCTTCTATTTCTATGTGTACATTTATGACTAGAAAAAGATGATTTTTAAACATGATTTTTAAGACTAAAGCCTTTTGCTAAAACCTGGTAACCTGTTATAAACTTTATTCTAACGATGGATTAACAAGCAGGCCTGCAGCAGTCAGCAGTGAGTGCAAGAGTGAGGCTTGGCCTGGTGCAGAACCGAAGCATTGCCTTTCACGTGCTTAGGATCAGGCCACGGCGTCTTTTGCAGCACAAGGTGGTTTTTACTAGGTACATCCTATTCACATGGGGTTTGAGCTACAGCAACAAGAAAGCAGAAACAGTCACAGGAATCCTGGATCAGACTCCATTTCTTCTCCTAGATCTTCTACCCAGTGCTCTTGCAATGAAACCTACATTTTAAGTGCTCCTTTTTAATTTACTAGTGCCCAAAGTCACAGAAAGTTCTTAAGGTGCTAACAAAAACGGAAGAAAAAAAAAAAAAAAAGAGCAGGAGCTTAATTTACTACTTTTTGCAGGCTTTATGGAGTAGCTGCTTTTTTTTTTTTTTTTTTTTTTTAACCTGCAGAGGCATATACAGCCAGATTTAATATATCAAGTATAATACAAATGGCTTAAGAGACCTGAATCGAGTTTTCAGCAATTTTTGCTATGCGTATTATATGATACCTGCGACTTTGGCATTCCGAAATCTACAGTCACCGACTACTATCTGCAGACTGTGGACAGGAATCCAGCCTTCTTTTCTTCTGTTTAGGTTTTTCACCAGCCTTTGAACAACAATGGTATTAGTAAAAGAAACAAACCATGCCATAAACATTTTTGTTTCAGCACTGGGCATGCTTTTCACCACTGTCAGTGCAACCAACAATTTGTTCAAACCAGGGGGGCATTGTAACAGAAGCTGTGCATACATTTAACTATTCCTCCCCACTAAATTTAGGCACCTAATTAAAAAACCTACCTTGGGAACATGGTTGCCTTGGGCCCCTCTCTAGTTAATTGAGGGGAACAGTCTCTCCAGAGCATGAGTTACCCTACCTGGAACCTGCATCATTCCCCAGAGACACCTGTTTCCCTCCACTGGCTGCTGATGAAGCCAAGGACAATTACTTTCCTACTCCTATAGTGAAATTTGTGCTAAGAAAAAAGCTTGGTACAAGAAATCTTTGCCTGGCACTGGCCAAAACTGCCATGAGAGGTGGTGAGCATTCACCAAAACTGAGATGCTTTATATCTTCTATTTGCTAACAACAAACTGAATTTCCCATGAGGTGTAAGGTTCTGTAGTTATTGGCCAGGAATCCTCCATGGGGCAGTTGTATCTGTGCATTTACAGGCTAGGCCCTGCACAAATCTGATTCAAGTAACTGCTGATATTGCCCTTCCGTCTCCAGAAAAAAAACAATGGTGTGCTGAACTCTTGCACTCAGGCCTCAGGGAGAATGTGCAGGGCTGGCTGAGAACTAGAGAGCTAGTCAGAAATCAGCCTGAAAAAGAACAACAGGCAGGAATCTCAGCCAAATTGCTGGAAAAATCAGAAGAGGGCATGCTGCCCTCTGAGACAGTGAAACTAATGGTTCAACAGGCAAGACACGGCTATGGTAATTTCCCAGGCAATGCTCCCAGCTATAAGGAGAGAACCAGCTGTGAATTGCTATCCTGCAAGCCACAGCTTTAAATACAACTGAAAAATAGTCTGCAGCCATTAACCAGTTAGCACTGGTTCAATACAGCCGTTTGAGGGAAGAAATTGTCTCGTAATTACTCAATATTGCTATTAATAAACCCAGATGAACAAAGCCAACAGCTGAGCTGGGGAAGGCGGTAAGTGGACAGAGTTCTCACTCAAATCATCATTTTGAGCTAGAAGAATATGACTGGGGTTGTTAAGAAGTTAATACAACAAGGCTCACCCAGACACCCATGGCAAGGGAAGTCTAGACATGTTTTCCAAGGCTAAACCAGTGTGTATGGCCTCTAGCCTTGGCAAGGGAATGAATTCTCTAGCTTTCTGGAATAGACTGAAACCTAATCAGAAGCTGCAAGGAGTACACAATCAGGCAGGCGAGGCTGCATGGCACTGCCTTCCAGGCTTGTAGAGATAAGGCAAAGTAATCCTAAAATACCTACCACTGTCCCTCACCATCTTCATGCAAAAGCTGGATTTCATCCCCATTTTTCACCAGCAGGTCCTCTGATCCTCTCTTCTTGCAGTCTGCAAGAGCTTTATATCTTCCTGGAGACTGTAGTAAAAAGAAAAAATTATCTTACTGAGCTACATTTGATATCATCCAGCTATTATTTCTGACTGCCGCAGGGAACACGATAGAGCACTAACAGCTACCTTAATTAAAATTATTTCAAGAAACTGTGGCTGAGACATCTCCTCATTCTCCAAATTGAGATATGGAAAAACTGAGACATGGAGAAGATACACCCATTATCCAGTGAAGCTTAGCAAAGCAAGACAACCAAAATCAGCAGCACCTCCAGCTTTGGTGCTACTGCACTCCTGTACTAACCAGCTGGTTCCCTTCCTCCTCCTCGGTGTCCGAGCAATTGGACAGGTACTGGTTACCGGACCACTCCTCTAGCCCCTCACAGATTTCCAGGGACTGTGACATTCCTGGCCAGCCTGCAAGATAGCATGCAGCTCAGGTTGGGGTACCCCAGAGCCTGCAAAGCACCCCAAAGGAAGGGGGATGCCATACTTCTGTGGGGCTTGCTCTGGGGAGACAGGAGCACACTGTCCAGTGGCACTGGGCTGGTGCGCTCTGAGTCATTCTCTTCTGAGCTTATGGAGGCTCTCTGCTGCTTTCTGAAAGATTAAAAAAATAAATAAAAAGTAGAATACATCGATCTGAGTTTTAATTTGTAAATTAAATCAAACTCCATGAGGCTTTGTAGAACAGGATTATAAATAATAAGGGTACTTTCTAATATATGCTTTTATAAATGTAAAGGATCTTAGTGACCAGTTTTGACTTCTTAGGGTAGGTAAAAACAAGCTGCAGCTCAGGTCACGCTGCCCAACAAGTGCTCCATGGTGCTGCCCACCTGGGGCTGTTTCTGGGACTCACCCGTCACTCAGCTGGGAGGAGAGGTGGAGCTGGTCCGTGCATGAGCCAGGTTGCTGCTTCTCCACTGTAGGGAGGTCAGACACCAGTTTAACATCTTTTTTTTTATTATTATTAGCAGCCATCACACTTGAAGCATTATTTTAAAAGCAAGACCTTTTGCAGAACTCTAGTGATTATTGTTTAGAAAGAACCAGACCTAGACACTATTGCGAAGCACAGACTGACTTATGATTAAGATGGTATGTTAGCACAAATCCAATAGCAAGCATGCCACTGAAGACTATGGGACTATAATATGCTTAAAACAAGGCATCTGCTATGTATCTTGTTGAATTAAGCCTATGAGAACAAATGTGAAATAACCTCCCATGGTAACGACAAAAAGATGTACTTCTGTAACTCATTTCTACGTGAGTACCTGGCCTTTACAGCTCTAACTTACGTTATTTCCCTGTAATATAAGACCTCACTCCAGTATTCTGCTACTAGGCTTCTTCTGAAAATCAATTCTCTGGTGAGAATTAGTGGATTTGAAGATTAGTAATGTGAAAATGGGAAAAGTCTGCTGCAGAGTGAATGCCACAGAGAAATTGGTCAAATGTACCTTTTATAAGCTCCTGCTGCTTGAACAAAATTTTTCTTATTTCATTTAACCACGCCATCTTCAGATCTACTGTTTGAGCCTGGAAAAAAAGAAAATTGTCTGAATTTTGAATTATGAATCGCCATTATATTGTATGAATAGAATTTCACTTTTCAATGCTGCAACTATCTGAAATCTTCTTTCATCCAAAGCCACCATTAAATTTAAAACACTCTCAATCTTTAAAAATTGATGACCCCCACTACATCCAGGCAACACAGTGAAAATGGTGGAGACATCACTACAACACAAGAAGTGCAGGCAAAAGCACATTTGAGCTTGTATCTTGTCTCTTCTTAAAAACATCCAAAGGGTCAGACCTGCCTTTTGAATATCTGCATACTCTGCTACATACATCTGCTTTATGAATTTAAGTTGCCTACTGTGTTGTAACATGGAGAAAAAAGCTGGGCAGACGACTAATTCAAAAAAATGTCAACCACCAATATTTTCACAACAGGTTTCCTATGAACACCTCATTAGGCAAACGTTTCACCTTCATAAATTTCTATTCAAAATGCTACAAAAGGTGAAAAAATAAACAGAAAGAAATTAGGCCAATCAGGCTCCTATTTTGTAGATGAGTTGAAATACTACTGGAAATAGCACCACAGAGGCCATGCTTTCGCTCTGGGAGCAGTTCTGACATCTAATTGTAGTGGAACATGTGGTTGTGTTCATTAAAGAATGAGGCCCATTTCCCAGCTCAATTCATGTAAGCTGTTAAGCACAGTAAAATGTTTTTTGTTTTTTTCAACTACTGGCCTATTTGAGATTTCATCTGGAATAAAAGGCTCTATTTCCAAGGAGCAATTCTGTCTCCACTTTAAGATAACTTTTGCAGTCCTAGCCTGGACACTGAGGGGCAGCCACTTGGACAGCTCTGTAAACACAGGCATGGTGAAAAAGGAAGAAATACAAGCTAAACGTCTGATAATCTTATATCACATAAAGATCAAAGAGTGATGTTTCTGTAACACTGTTACAAGGATGCACAAATATTGAGATTCTTGAAACTACAAACCTGTACAACGTATACTTCTTCTCGTCCACTATACCAGATTTCAAATTTTCGATGATCTCCTTTCACATTCTCAGTTATTCCAACTGCATTCATCTGCAAAGAAAAAAGAACAAAAAAATTACACATGCTACAAATCTTTTCCTCTTACTTATGAATCTAGACATCTTGCAACATATTAAACAAATCTATTTTCATCCAATTTAACACATTTCATCAACTTTAATTTCAGTAGCAACTCAAAGTCATTATCTGACTTATTCCCCCCCCCCTCCCAATGTTCCATCAGTTTGCTGTATTTGCAAAAGCTTTCTTATACCATCCAATAAACCTGAGGGGACTTTTCATTCAGGAATCCGTGGAACTGAAAATGCATGTCATACCTCTTGCAGCATAAAATTTCTCGGATGAGGTATATGAAGCTTTATAAACACATGGTGCATTATTTTTCCACATACTTTATTTGTGCTGCATTATTCTTTATTTACTTGCTGAATTCGGTATTCCATTCTTTCATTGATCTTTAAAAAACATATGTGAAGTCTTTAGCTCCTTCAGGAATTTCAGTTCAATGTCTTTTATCTCTGACCTTTCAATGTAGTTGACACATTATTCCCAGGTTTTCTAAAGAAGGATTGATTTTTGGATATGCAGACTGAGCTGCTGTAAATCTGGCATTGAGGAAGCAGGCAGATTTCAAGCTAGATGTGGCTGAATGTCGCTGTATGTAGGTACCCATTATCACAGCCCACTTTTGATTATTTGGATGGAAGTGCCAAAGGCACAAACAATTCAAGACCTGCACAATGTGACCCAACTGAAACAGTAGCTCAAACTATGATTAGAGACCAAGAAATTCTTCGGTAACAGGAGACCTCTGACCCATCTGCTAAGCATGCCATGCATTTACTGCCCCATTGGCTTTGTAAGCTGAAAAATACCTTAATTCCCAATATTGCATAAACCTGCTTCTTGTTTAAAGCATAGTTTGCTAGAAACTTATCACTGATTAACAGATGGTCTAGAAAAAGCTAAGTATCCCACTCAAATGTTTTAAAACAAATCTAATAATAATGGTATCATATATCACAAATTATTCACCCAGACTGTATTAGGTAAATCCAGTATAAATACAAATAAAGCCTTAGAAAGAACATCTGTTAAACACTGCTGTTCCTGTTTGTTAATGTGCATACTCAGAGCTTTTTGTCTGAAAGGCTGGAACATTTACAGATGGGTTCACCTAGGCAAACTCTTTGTGACTACTTACTTTTTCAAATGCTGGTACCCATTTTTAGTGACTATGAACAGCCTCAGGAAAAAGGAAGCAAGTTGCTAATTAGCTTTCCTCATTTCTTCACTGGTATAAACAGAGCTCTTCTGAACTTGTGAGAAAGCTTTTGCCTCCAGATTTATAAAGGAAGGGCACTGAATAGCAATCAGTATTTCCTTGTCCCTCTTTGCCTTGCAGCTCTCTCTCTCATGCCAGTCCTGCACATTCAGGTTTCACAGAAGTCTAGAGATCTGCACTGATGCTCAGGACTGAGATTGATTGCAAGAGTGTGACTAAAGCCAGAGCCTGTTCACACATTTACAGTTTTCCACATATCCATTTCTATCTTAAAATGAACACATTAAAGCCTGCAGAATAGTCTTGTTATGAGGGCATGAAATTTTTGAAAAATTTTGGCCCCTGCAGTATAGTGCTGTAATGCTGCAGAAAGCCAGATCGGGCTCTATTCTGACTTTAAGAAAATGCAACACTAAGATGTTGAAAGGGCAGCCTAGAGAGTACCTTATCCAGATGCTGCAATTTTCAGTTCTGTGCAGCTCTTTTGGCTTGGTGATTCATACGGTGCCTGCTCTAAAAGTGCCCAGGCATCAAGATATGAGAAATTTCAGATTATCTACCTCGAGGATGTGAAGGAAAGTGCCAGGAATAGATATATTTAAGGTCTGTTCATTCATATTGGTGTATTTTATAGTTCTTTTTCCTCCCCCTGAGCAGGATTTACTGTCCCTTCAGCTGTGGTTCACTGCAATGCAGATTGAGGTGGGTTAGAGCTTAAAGCTCTGGGACGGCATTCATCTGCATCAGCTTCCACTGTGACCAAAGGCAGACCGATCTACTTCGCACTGTAGCGAGTTATGAACCTATATGATGAGCATGTTCTAAGTTAGGGAATCTCAGCTGAAGAGATATTTGGCTATTTTATATAGCATGTAAAATGCTATCCTGGGGGGTTTTGTTTATTTGCATGCTTGTTTTGGGGAAGTTTTTTGTTTGTTTTTGTTTGTGTGTGTTTTTTTGTTTTGTTTTGTTGTTTGTTTGTTGTTTGTTTTTTACAGATGGCCAGTTACACAACTTCTGTGAAACAGCTTTATTTCATGCTGAATCTCTGCAAAACATTCTTGCAATTAAAAATAATTCCCTGATACTATTACCAATCAAACAAATATCAAGTTCCAGAAACATGACTTTGCCCTCAGGTCAGCAAATGCATGTGTCGGGAGATGTACATGTAACACTGCAGCATCCATGTATTCTCTAACCCCAACTTAGCTTGGCAACCCAAACAGCTGAAAAATGAGCTAGACAAACACTGGCCAAATCAACTGGACTCCCTTGGAATCACTTGGCAAAACAAGTACTACAGGGAAAGCAAGCTCCCCAGAAAGAAAGTGATGCTGTTTGGGAAAAACATTTAAGTACTTAAACATATGGCCTGGGACTTGTTTTTAATACATAATTTGTGATGCGCACTGGAGCTGAACTTTAACACCTTTGAAGGTATTTGACTACTCCTAGCATCTCTCTCCCCAGACTCCATGGAGGTCAGGGGACCCGCAGCATCTCAGCCTGAAGGCTCAGCCTCTGAATGCCCACTTTTCCACTCTCTCGTACACCTACATTGTTCCTTTATTTATCAAGAAAAATAAGGCAGAGTACTGAGACAAAATGCTCATGTTAGAAGGGCTCATCACACACAATATGCCAAAAGGTCTCTTTCAGAGGAGCAGTTTGTGATTTTTATTGATAATAGTTGGCATTTATACACTTGGGACAGTTGTTTATGTTGCTCATATTTTGCCAGAGACTATTCTCTTTGTCTAATAATTGTACTTTTAGCTGCAGCTAGGACTTGCTGAAGGAGAAGGGTGTGGGAGAGGAAGATGAGTGATCCCCATCCTCCTGGCTGGGGGACAGGGCTCAGCAGCAGCCAGGCTCCTGCTGGCTGTGCAACAGGAGGATGCCAGCCCAAGGGGCCTCCTTGGAGACTGGGGGCATGAGGTGCTGCCTTACTGTCCCAGGCTGCTGGGGAAAATGTCAGGCCCCCCCAGTTTCCTGACCTCACTCCCAGACCTGGAAAGTGGTGTAGGGGAGGGAGAAAGGCACATTCCCATCCCTGGGACTTGCCCACAGCACTGCTTCCCTGGCAGATGCCATCACATATACCACTCAGCCCATGTGCTCCCCAGCTGCTGCTTCAGCTACAGAAGTCCTCACAGCTTATTAAAACCACCAGCCTTTCAAAGTCACTTCCATCTGGGGCAATATAGTCCTTTACAGAAGAAACCAAACACTGTGTTAGAGAAAAAATACTTTCTGGGTTCACAAAGTTATCAGCTTACAACACACATGGCCATGGTCCCAACGAGAAAGTCCTTACTTTCAAAAAATGCTTAAAACTGTAAGATGAAGTTTTATCATATCCATCTCCATGATCCTCTCGCTTCTTGCAGAAGACCAAAGCTTTCTCGTACAGGAAGAGATGCCTCTGCATTGGCTTGAACCTGGCAAGATCCTTCATTTTTGTTGGACCTTTTCGATGTCCCGTCCAAACACTGAAAGATCCTTGCATTAATACTTTCCCTAGTTCACTCAAGTCACCCTGGTGAAAATATGGAGAGAAAAAAAAGAAATCAATAAGAGGATTGTCCAAGCAATGAAGGGCAATGGGGCCAGCCCTGTTCCAAGGCACACCACTCTAAGAATAGGTCTTCCTGGAAAGATTAGATGATCTTTCGGGAGTAGTGGCGTGGTGCCAAGGGGGAAGAAGAGGTCTCAGACACAGGCCTACAGCTAGTCTTTTCAAAGAAATACAAGTCAATAATTTAAAGAACTAGGAAACTAAGAAAATTTGGCAGCTCCTACAAGAGTCCAGGTCAAGGGCTCTGGACAAACTAATTTTGTGGGAGAGGACAGATGAGAGTTGGGCCTAAACTGAGGTCTTGGAGAATGGGAAGAAAAGGGCTCTTCAAGGAGGACAGGACTGGGACCGGCAGCTTCGCCATATCCTCGTCCTTCCTTGAAGCTCTAGGGAAGACAATCACCTCAATGGGTAAGGATCAACATCAGCCTCAGGGAGAATTTAATTAAATGCTGAATAAGAAATGCTATGAAGATACCCTGGCTAAATCATAAGGTGAGCCATTAGAGAACTAAGGTGGATGATGGAAAAATGCTCTCAGGAACCACAAGGTGGCAAGTGTGGGCACCATGCAACTCCATGTGTTGTTTGGATGCAAACAGTTTCCAAAATCCTGAAATCAAATGGAAGACTGTCACCTGTAAGAGCTTCCTGATGCTATTCACTTTGTAACTGTTCTAAAGTAGTTTTTAGCTCATACATTCTGGGACACTATCCATTTCCAGTACATCATCCAGCATTGTACAAGGTTTCTTATTACCCAAATCTACTCACATCATATCCTGTTATTGAAATCTGATGCATAGAGTCATTGACTGACTTTAGCAAATCCAACATTGCAACCAGAGCTTCTTGAAGTTCCTGAACTCCATCACAGCTCGTGCTGTACTTTAGCAACTCCTGAAAATAGAAATGCAAGAGCACATGTTTGCACTTGAACAAAGCACACGTTTTTCCATCTCGCATGAAGTTTCCAATGCCCAAGAGCAAGCTGCGCTCCCTGAGTTTCTTTCTTCATATGTCACCAGAAAGACTCATTCTAAACAAGTCAGTATAAGGTGTGGAACATATCTATGAGGGAGGTGAAGGGGGACAAGGATGAATGCATTAAAGATTATGGGCGTTGCAGCGACCCAAGCAGGAGACACATTGGTATAGTGTATTTCATTCATCATGCTCTTACAATCATCTCTGGTTCATTTTTCTTACAAATGCTTCTGTCATTCTGCATCTCTGGACAGATTCAGTCCTTCTCCCCATAAAAATGACTTGTTAAAAGCACACATTCCTTTTTCAGGTATGCGATTTTCATCCTCACTGAATGTCACAATGGAGGGCCAAGTTATGCAATATTTAATCTAAGGCTTGGTGCTGATTTACAGGTAACCTTTAATTGAAAAATAAAATGGAAAATAGATCTATCTCCCAATGTCTTTTCACAAACAACTTATGAAATACCTTCAGAAGTAACTGGTATTTTGTCAGGCGCTGCACTGGCTTGAGCAAATAGGAATCCAGCCCAAGTTTGTGCTCTAATTTTCTTTGGCACTCCTGCAACAAAGGACTCAGATTAAGTAAGTCAGGTGCTAACTATAAATACTTATTCCAACAGCATAAGTGATATAGATTGAGGACTTCAAAGGTTTCATGTCAAAATTTCCTAAAGAAATTTCACAAAAGCATGTAAAATAATATAATGAATGGTTGTGCTTTAAATTGTTTGTGTACAATAAACTCCAACTGCTATTTTTGTCAGGATTCCATGCAATGGTAAACAGAATATGCTGCAAAAACAGTGCAATGCAGAGGACAGTGTTTAGGACAAGTGTCCCAGGATAATGCCTGCCTTGGTAGGAACCAACAGCCCACCTGGAAGAAGGTGCTTTCAGAGCACTGCCTCCACAGGGACTCCGACCGGGGCTTGTTCTGACAGTATTTCTCATACATCTGAAAATCCTCTCGCTGTAAGGAAAACCAAAATGCAAGTTAGAGTCATGCATGCAAATCTGCCAGGCAGCTAAAGAGGGTGAACACCCAAACTGCAAATTTGCTTTTATCTCTGCTGCCAACTGTAACATCTGAAAGTCACAGAGTTTGGTTAAAAGAACCACTGCTGGGAACCAGAAATCTCCTCACAGCAAACCACGGTGTAGCCGTGACTGCTGCTTTCCCCCATCTGCTGCTGTCCACACAGTTGCATTCCCTGCCTTGCTGTTGGTATTACATATCAAAAGCACCTCACTCAGCTGACACAACTGAGATGTTGCAGAGTGCAAAGCACAGCAGAAACATTGGCCTTAAAGTCTGCCTTATATGTGAAAATGAGTCACCAACCCTGTCTAGGAAACAAAATCCCACTCTCTCGGGTGCTCCCAGGCAGCTTTCCAAACTGTGCAGGAAAATTCTGCAAGAGACAGGGGAAGAGACAAAATGCAGCTGTGAGCAAGGTACTACTTGGGTAGTTAATCATTATAAGAAATCAGTGTGGCAAAGAGGAGGAACAGAGCCAGCATCATACTTGTTGTGGAAGTCATATATCTCAGGCATGTTTCCAAAAAGGACATCCTTCCTGTTCCTCAAGATGGGAGGCAAGAGAATGACCATGGCGGGGTTGTCCATCTCTGCTCTGTAGCCCTGCAGGAAGCAAAAAAGGTTCATCACTACATTTTTAAGGCCTTGTGAGCAGACTTTCAATAAAATATACTTTGTTTCAAGTTTCAACATCCCTTTTATTTCTGTTTTTGTTTGTTTGGTTTGTTTGTTTGTTTGTCTCTCTAAATGCCTGTCTTTTAGCACATCATGCCTCAGTCCATGGGCATTTGTGGGCTGTGGACGAGCTGGGGAAGGGCTCCCATAGGGTGGGAAAACACCACAGAGATGCTCTCTGTTCACAAAAGGCAAACTATTGCCACTTTCTGCTCACTACAGCCTGACTACAGGAGAGAGGTCCTGAAGGAATACTTGTCTGGGTTAAATGCTTCTGCTGTTATGACCATGGGACACAAGTGACATCGTGTTTGTACAGAATGTGCAGTTACAGACACTCTCACGAGATCTGGTTTACAAGGTGATTTGTTACAAAGCAGAGATGGCTTGAGATCCTATACCAAAATCAATGAGTTTTTGCTTTAGCACAAGACACACTGAACACCAGGATCTCACTGTTCTTTGATTCTTGCTGCCTTAGGATTCCTGTTCTCTCGCTCCACCTGCCTCTTGAAATCACAGCCTCCCAAAAAATGAGCCTCTGCTATGTACCAGGGAAGAGCTGTAAGGGACATTATTACACTACAGACTGCTGGGCGGAACTAGGAAACAATGCAAAGCTCCCTGCAGGAAAATCACATTACTACACCAATGCAAAAACAGGTACCAGATGTGGTAAATAACCTAAATGTAGAACAGGGGGGAGGCAGAGTCAGAGCTCAGGACTGTCTCTGCAAAGAAAACATCAAAAAGCTATTGGTTCCAGCTCAGGCAGATAATTCGAGTCACCAAGTGCTGCACAGAAGTGAGGTCAATTTCACACAAGTAGCGTATGTTTGCAAAAATTTATTTAGTATGTACAGCATATCTTCTTTGACTTTTCTAATTAATCTCTTATCCTAATTATGGTTGGAATCAGTACTCCCTCTACTAAGCAGGCATTCTGCAGTTGATTAAGAGTGCAGTAGAAGATAAATATCTGGAAAAGCAGTCAGTCATTTATATTTAACCACTGCAATGAGGCTTCACTCTTTAAAGGAAATGCTATTTTCAGAAAAGTTAAGTCTACCTGTAATTTTTTTTTCTATCTGGACTTGATAAACACAGCAATAAATCTGCATACCTGCCAACTGCTTTATCACATCAAGTGTGGTTTAACAAAATAAAAAACAATCAGTGCAGGGCAATTATGTACAATTACCTGCAGTTGAACAGATTTACATGTTGTTTGCTCTTGAGTCAGAGGAATGTAAGGGAGAAGAAGTAATTAACAGAGATTTGTTTTGGTCATCAGCAAGTGTCATTGTGGAATAAAGTACAAGTGTCTAAAATGGCAGTACAAGAAATTATAATCTGGTTTCTAAACTAAGAAATGTGCTTTATACATTCACAAACCTCACAGCACTGAGAAAGAAACCTTTCAAAGATAAAATACAACTTTCTTTCTTTCTTTCGTCTCCAAAAGGTAAAAGAAATCAGGGAGCAGTTAAAAATACCAGCTTTTTGTACATTTTTACAAGCACTGATAAAACTAATTACCAGTGCATTTGTGTACAAACAGAAGGCTTCTTCCTTATTCTAGACGAAAAGTTCATCCTGACACCAACTGTTCCTGCAGATGCCTCCAACTCAGAAATAAATGGGAGAAAACTTGAAAATTCATGACTGGCTGGGGATCTGACAGTTTGGTAGAAACCTGTCCCATCACATTTTTGCTTAGTATGACAGAGTGGCAGGTGCCCTTTTGTACAAATCACCAGGGAACAGTAGTGAGCAATCTGAAGAAGTCACTCACCGTCAGAACAGTGAATAGCTCCTCTACATAAACTCTCTCCGTTTCTATAAGCTCATTTATGACATGGCTATAGCAAAGAAAAAAATAGAAGTATATTATTTCTATGCCTGTAAAAAAAAGCACAAGTAAGCTGCAGTTAAACAAGCCCAAAACATACTGTGATCTCATTAACAACCAATGTGGGGACGGCAGAATAGGCAAAAGGGCAAGAGGTGACATCCAGGACCAGATGGATGGTGCATGAGCTGGCCACAAATAGCCATCATTTTGAGTGATTTAAACAGGGTGAAAGCTTACCCTTTTAGTATATCTAAGTTGTCATCACTGTCTGAAATAAACGATTGTAAAGAATTCCTTTTTTCCTGATAGTCATGCATTACTTCAATCTGGAAAAGAAATGGGATAAAAGAAATGGGATGCACTAGAAAAAGCTGCAGAGAAGTCACTGCAGGGGCAGGATGAGCCCAGCCCTTGACGTATAGGAACGTTGGGGGGGGAAGGATGAAATACACTGCCTTTTAAGAAATCCTTTGTGCCACAGAGCTTTAAAAGGGCATAGCCTATATTGGGTAGCCAAATATTCCTAGAAATTACTCTGCTACATAAAATCTGGACATACTGGCAACATTCATTCATGCAGAGACCAGGGAACAGGTTCCCCAGGGGAAATATTTCCAGATGCAGAGTTTTCCGGACAGACATCACTGTTATGCAAATGCAGGCAATAGCACACAGGAGATCAATATCTGTGACTTGGAAAAACAATCCAAGACCATCTAAGATGCTGGACAAATCAAAATAAACCCCAGGGATATGAAAGTGTAAATATTATTTAAAAACAAACAAAAAAATAATATTAAGGAAAAAAAAAAGGCTTAAAATCCAAAGTGTGAGCTCAATTTTTAGAAGGATTTCAACTGGGATCTTAATCTATGAAACTCGTTCAGATTTCACTAATAATTTTTACCTTGCGAGAACTTGGAGTTTTTCTTGATGTTTTCTTCCCAGGGAGAGACAGGTCAAATGAAAATTTCAAACTGGAATTAAAATCCACACCTTGGGTAGAGAAAATAAGAATTCCATAAGGTACTTTTATAGCGATGGAGATGATTCACAGAGAAACTAGTAAGTCACAAAGAAAAATGGGATACATTTTAGGAACAAGTGATTAGTTAGCTAATACTACAAGCAAAGTGACAAGGCAAAGGGTATCTCAAACAATGATACTGAATACCAAATAACACAGGTCACATGGATAGACATAAAGGCCATAAAGTAAAATCTAATCAGAAGAAACAAACTGTACATTTTTACCAAAAGGGAACACTGTAATCAACATCTAACGAAGTCTGTGAAGCTTTTGTGATAATGATAAATGTGTTTAATGATAAAATCAAATCAACTACCAGAATACCACCTAGTGGGACACTGTGTTAAAGTCCTTTTATTAACAGAGGATGAGATGCTCAGCTGATATAAACTGTTTGAACAGCGCTGATGCAGAAGAGCCACGTTTGCAAAGCAATGAGCAAAAGATGCAGTGAATGAAATAAACAGAGTGTAATGCAAACTGAAGTGGAAAGCAGACACCCCAGCTTCAGATTGTGCTGGTTAAATACAAACCATTACATATCATCACACCAACAGGGCTTTACACCCCCACTTGTGAGCATGCTGAATGCAGAAGGAGCGGACCGCTGGAGAGCAGGTCGGAGATGTGCATGGGATGTGTCCCACCACAGACACAAAGACCCAAAAGAAGCCCGGATTTTCCAGCGGTCCTACTGGGAGACACCCACTGGGAGCACGGATAAACAGGGCAGATGAGAGACCCATCAGCTGCAGCTCTGTTTTGCTGGCTGGGGAGCTCCTCCTGCAACAGAGGGACTTTACTACAGCTCTCAGGCTCTGCTGCAGCCTGCCATACCGCTGCCACACACCTCACTATGTTTTACGGCTCAAGATGGGGTGGGTTTATTTCTTTTTTTTCTTCCCCCAGAAAAAATAGGTTTCAAAGTTAGAACCACAATTAGCAGCTAGGGCTTCAAATCCATGGCAAACATGAAAGAGGAAGTGTCTGTCCTCAGACAAAAAAAAAAAAAAAAAAGAATAAAAAGAAAGGAAAAGAGGACGGCTGTAACATGCTCAGACGTGGTTTGGTTTCAATCCATGCCATAAAACTCACACATCTCAAAGCACTCCCGGTGGAGCCCAGCATGCATCTTTGACACTGCACATCACACCAGCAGGACTGCAGCCTTTTGATGTTCTGTGTCAAACGGAGGCCTTATTAAAAAGCTCTCTTGGCATGATTTATGCAGAGAAGGGCCTTTTGTCTTTCCCCTCTTGCTGGCTATGCTCATTTCAACATATTTCATCACTTCTTTCAGGAATATGATTAATGGAGGATACCTGTGCTTTGCAGGTGATTGAGTGTCTGTGCTAAAAAAGCAAGCATTACATAAAGGTGTATCAAATAAGATCAGCCAAGTAATGATGGCCTCACAGCATCCCATGGAGGTGGCCATCCATTTACCCCTAATATTTAAATCACAGATTCCTCCTTAATACTTTCTTGTGTTTAGAAAGCTGAAAAAGTTCTGTTAGGGTAACATTTTAGTTTAAAGACTTGGAACTTTTTTCCTGTTTGAAAGGGGTTCAGAGGGCAGGGAATGTGGTACTGGCTGGAGAAAAAGAAAATCTGAGATTGATTTGCTGCACTGGCCTGTGCTCCATCCCACTCCATCTACTTTCATTTCCACTCCTCCACCAGCATGGTTATCTACCTTAGTAGCTCCCTGAATTGGAACCACTTTCACTGTTTTCATAGCACCTACCACAATCCACCATAACCAATATTTATTAATTCATCGTAAACATATTTGTATTGCAGCAAATCACCAGTGTTTAACAGTTTTATGCCATCACCTAAGTTAATGTCCCCTAATAACTTAGCATATCCCTGATTTAAAATATGTGAACATTACTTTAAAATACTTCTGAATTCTGATACATACAGGGCTGTTAAGGATGGAAATTTTAATGTTATCAATTAAAGCTAACATTGTGCCACATCCCATTAACAAAATCAAGGCAGAACATCCAGTGACATCAGTTCAATCAGAATTGGTACCTTTATGGGTATTAATTACTCCATAATTGGGATTTAAGGAAGACATTCTCAAAGAATCAAAGGGAGTTAAGCATCCAGCTTCTCATTTATGTTCATGAGATTTGAGCTTCTCATTTCTCCAGGCTCCTCTGCAAATGTCAGTCTAATTTTATGTCAGTTCCAGCTCAAGACAATTATGGAGATTGTCACTGAGAATAGGTATATAAATAGGCTTTAGGCTACAGAATAGGCTAAAGAATTTATACTACTTTTTCTCTTTTTGCCCTGCACTACTAATTTCCCAGTTCATACCAGTAAGATGCTCAGAAAGCAGAAGATGCACTGCTTACAGCTGCCTTTTTTCACTGAGTAGAAAGTGAAAACAAATACCAAGCAACAAACACCTGAGCCAACCTGAGCTGCAAAATGTGTGTGATGCATTTCTACAAATGGAGCGCAAAAAAACATCGCATTCATTTTATCTACTCATCTTTCTCCTTTCTGCGTGGTCATCTCATAAAAAAAAAAATATCCTAAGAATTTTGGAAGCTCTGATACTTCACAGTGTGGAAAAACAAGCAGCATCTGAGAAACTGCTCAAGCCCTTCTTGTAGCTAGGAAGTGCAAATGAAGCTAGCACAATGGCACAGAGCGGCTCATGACCAACTAGCCCATCCATTCAATATTTGGGTTCCGCATCTATTTCCTCACACAGAAATGGAAAGCTGAACACAAACATTTGAAAGATAATAGATGATCTCATACATTTATAATTGCAAAACTCTGTATCTGCCAGAGCAAGGGCTGGTTGGCTCATCAAGTTGCGTTACTCTTCCTAGCTGAAAGCAAAATTACTATCTGAAAATACCATAAACTTGGAGATATTTTACCATGTTTAGGAGAGAATAATGGTGATTTTGATCGTGGAGGATTTTCTGGCCGAGGGGCTACTAACTGGACGGGACGCACGTGTTTATCCAATAGCTTCTTGAAGCAAGACTGCCGATTCTCAAACATGCTTCGAACATTTTCGAGTTTGACCTGCACTGACTGTATCTGGCACTGTAGAGTGAAAAAGATTTCTGTGATCACATAACTACTGTTATTATGCACTTTGACCCAAAACATAGAACTATAAAACTGACAACACAGCAACACAGTCTAATCTTACTTTTTACTTATGTAATGAGGAATCTGGGGGGGGTTGCTTACCTTTAATTCAGGTGTTAAGACTGACTCAAAGTCATATTGTAGCGCTTGGGGATCATAGTTTAAGTATGATGAAGAGCTTTCTAGAAATCTTTCTATGTCCTGGAGAGCTTTCTGAGCACCTTCTTTAGACTGGCACTTGTCCATCTGCTGGTTGGCGAGCAGGTAGGCACCCTCATCACAGCACTGCAGGGCCTGGGGGCAAACACAGGGAGTGAGACTGTGAGCCCCTACTAAATCAAGGTACTCGTGAAAAGTATCATTTACTGGATCTCAATATTCAACATGGAGATGATCGGTACTCATAAATACTCATAATAGTCAAAAAATGTTTAAAAGTAAAAATATGGATTTTAAACCGGTCTACAGTTCTACGTGTAATGTAACTGTGGTGGTGTGTGTAGGAGTTCGGCTGCCTAGCAAGGTAAAACCATCACAGTAACACATGCAGGTACCAGATGAATGCCAGGCTTGGGGTTCAGCCAGCCCTTGCACAGTGGCACACACTGGTGCGGAGAAGATGCTGCAGCCAGGAACTACAGAGGACTCCAGTGCAAGGGTTGTTAGCAGGCAGGCAGCAGGAGCCACACTGTGCTCCAGCAGGACCACCAGCACCATCTGGGAGCACAAGGAACCCAGGAGAGGACACCGCCCTGCAGCAGAGAGGCTGCCAACAAATCCCTGCAGATTAATGCAACGTTAAAGTGAAGAACACAGGAAAAAAAAAACAAGTTCCCTAATCACCCTAAACAGTGAAATGGAACAGGGTCAAACTTCACTGCTTCTCTCAGTGGCCTTAAGCATACTACAGCTGTGTGCCTTCTGGCCTAATTAACATTAATTTCCTTAAATGAATTTTTTATGCTGATTAAGATATCAAAGAGTGCTGGAGCCACATGACTCCACTTCCACACTAGCACACAGCAGCTGCGTCTATCTACCTATCTGTCATCTTAGTTTACAGTCAGCTGTGTTCATTCTTAATAAATTGTTAATAAAAAAGAGATAGTTTATCTGAAAACATTACCTCTATTGCACTGGGTATGGAAACCTTGAAAGTCAATTGATACACCAACGCTCCATGAAAGCTAATTTTTGGCGTTCTGAATTGCCCTCTGGAGATGCTCACATCTTTCTACTGACAATTCATAGGACCAGCAGACACCTGTTTGCTAACTTAGCGAGGAGCAAAGCACTTGTCAGCCTCACAGTGGAGGAACACTTTCCTAACATGAACTGCTGAAGTGAAGTTGCAAATTTCAGATGCTAACCATCCACTTCCCAGGGCACCAAATCTCTGAGCTCTACCTGCTGAAGGCGGGTATGAAGATCCAAGGTCTTCTGCAGTTGCATCTGCTTCCTTTTGATTTCATCAGACAAGACATCAGAATGGTGCCGCAGCTCGTTGCATTGCTGGCAGATTAAGTTGAGTGCGTAGTGATGATTTGCTGCTAGCTGGTGTCCATGTAGTATCACAACCTGAGCCTTCCCTATCAGATCCTTTAGTGAAAGGAAGAGAATAAATTGCACACTTACTGAAATAATGCCAAAATACCTACATATAACAACATGCACTTGCTCTTCTTACCAGATTTCAGGTACGCATGGAGATGACTGCCATTAGGAGTAGCCAGAATGGGTGGCTTATGCAGGATAAAATGGCACCCATCATCTGGGAAAAAAAAACTTTTGCTATCCAAAAGGAGGATGAAGAAGACGACAGTATTTCACCAAGCCAGCAATGCTGCAAATGGCTGCTGGCAACGTATAGCTGCCATTTCCAGGAACTGCATTCTAAAAAAAATGTAGCTGATGTCCAGTTTAGGCACAATATGCTCATAAGCATGAAAGGGAATTTGAGCAGCTAGGGTTTGTGGTGAAAACAAACCAGGTTCTTTACAGCAAAGCTTGATGCAAAGAACACGCTGTCTTGTCTGCACTTCCTTGTCAGCGTAATGGTTACGTCTTCACCAGGCTTGGCTTTCTGCTGAGGCTGCTTCCCTGTTGCACACTATCTGTCAGGCCTTTTGTTCCTCCTCACTCTCTCAAGAAAATTTCTTCCAAATGGCCAAAAGTCTTAGACACCTCCTCTCCCATGACTCCCATTTTCAAAGGAACCTCTGGGGGTTGTGCCCAAATCCCTCACATTCTCACTGCCCCGGCCCGCTTGCCAAGCACCACCTTTTGCAGAAGTCACATCCTCAGTTTGGCGCCTGTGAATCATCTCACTTCACCGTTCTCTCTGCTACATCTCTTAGCCTCCATCCATATGTTACGTTCAAATTGCAGACACTTCAAGATAGCAACTTTTTTGCCTCTCCATGTGCCTGGTAACAAGTCTGCCTATTAGCACTGCTAAAAGCACTTAACATATAAATAATTCTTCTTCCAGCTCATTAACTCCCACGCCTCCCCTATGTTCAGACATTTATCTGCTCTGGATTTTCGTGGTGGCTCAGCAATTTATTTTAACTGTGATAATTAAATACCCTGTTCCTGGTTTTCAGCGTGATCACAGTGTTGCTGCACAGAACAGAAAGACATGAAATCAATCCTGTCTTGCAGCCACTTACCAACAAATTACACCAGAATCAGGTCGTTTTAGAAAAACACCTACCACAAACATAGAATGTGCCTCTTTTGTTTCATTAGTGTATCTTTCAGTGGTAGATTGTCTCACCTGAGCCATACCATCAAAATGACTCAAGTCCTTGAGCCTCTGTTTCACTTGTGAGACACTGTCTCCAGTGTCGGGCAGTTCCGCCTGCTGACCCATTAAAAATTCAATGGCATTCTTGACCTAGACATGAAAAAAAAAAAAGACTGCTGCAAAATTATACAAAGCACAGACAGAAGATCATTCTCAGACCAAAATTAATCACACTTTAGCTGACTGTTAAATCCAGTAATAAAACTAGTGTCCAAGAGCTAATTTCTAAATTCAAAGATGCTTCTGTCAGCTAAATCTATGTGACTGCAGGGCAGCGATACCTAAATTAGCTCTGAATGAAGCACAGTGGTTTTCCCAAGTTAGCTAGCGCTGCTATTCATACGCAAGGAGCAGCAGCATAAATTAAACACTCAAAATAAAAAGCCAAAAAAAAAAAAAAAAAAAAATCTCTCCCTTTTCCCCTCCTTTTCTTCCCCAACTACTTCTGCCAACAGAAGTAGTGCATCTGATCATACCTCTTGAAAACTTTGCTCAAACTTCCACAGTTGTAAATATTGCTCCATTTTTAACTGATGCTTTTCCCAGAAACCATCAAATGCAGTCTCCATCTCACGCAACTGACCAAGTAGCCTTGAGTACAGAAAAAGGACAGGATTAGAACAGCTTGTAAAAAGAGGACAAACAGATGGGCAAACAATAGAAGATCATCTATTCAGGACTCCATCTCTCAGGAGAAATCAACAGACATGCATATATGGCTTGTGAAGATCTCAGAGACTTTTCATGAAATCACTTCTGCAGACAACACTATCTGGTTGAAGACGTTGTTGCCATCTCTGTTTTATCAGAATAATATCCGAAAGCCTTGCATGGGAGAACCCTTCATCTACCCCTCAGCCCCATCATATAAATTCAAAAAAATATCAGATTAAGTCCAAGGTGCTTGACAGAAGTTATCCAGCAATTCAGTGGGTCTGGAGCAAAACTCTGATATTTCTGTCTGTACCTTTTTGATAGATTACCTAAACAACTCATCTGTATTCAAATAAATTGAGTGTTTCCATTGAAAAACAAGGCAAATTAGCAACATGCTGCACTCACCGATTCACAGTCTCCCAGTCCCCAGGCCTCTCGCGGTGCTGCTCCTGACTGCATTCACCCACCTCAGGCTCTTCTAAACTGCTTAAAAGCAAGTTTCCTTCTTTTGTGACTGCTGTAATATCTTCCTGTATAATGCAAAATATTTCTGGCTCAGGTTATTTCTGTGAGGTAAGGGTACGTCATTTCACATTGCTCTTGCCTACATTTCCCTGACAAAAAGCAGAGCACTGGTATCCATCAGACCAAAGGACTCCCAGCAAACATTTTAGTTCCCTTAAACCTTGGAGCTGGGGGAGGCTAAACTATGAACTCGTCACCATGCTGGCTGGGAATCGGCATGCATAAAAACATGAAGCCATAAAATGATTCAAGATGCCAGAGGGCAGCATTACTACCAGTCTGTCTTGGTGAGCAGGACGGTTTATCTATCTACTAGTTCATGTTTTCAAGAAAGTATTTCTGCAGGTTAGGAATGTGCTTTTCCACCTAGGTCTTCATAGGAGGTTGCTAGAATAGCATCCCATAGTGGTGTAATGCCGGGACAGAGACAGAGCCTCTATGTAGAGAGGCAAATGAGCAGTTTCAATGTAACCTACGCTTAGAGAAAATTCAAAAATGTAGTGTGTTCATCAGTATCAGATGAGGCACTCTGTCCTGCCATGAGCACAGCCCCAAAGCAAACACGTGGCAATTTATTCAATTATTTTCAGAAAGAAGAGACCATACGCAGAGATGAGAAGGAAGCAGAAAATAGATGTGGCTGATGAACTGAGCTGGAACAACCACTGAAAGAAAGTGCTGCTTCCTGGAGGAGAAAGAGTCCATCCCAGACAATGACCAGATTTCTATTGCAAGACAAACAATGGCAAAACAACTTTTGGGATAAGATTCAGAAAGCATCGTCTTACTTAAACTTCTGCCTGCCCCAGATTGCCCACAGCAACCTAAACCTACGAGCATCTTCAGGGCAGCACAGCCTTCTTCCAAACACAGCAGCCCAGGAGTAGATGGCCATGGCCAGAAGAGATTCTCCTCTCCTGCACATGAAGAGTCCACTGCCAGTTTCCATCCCTGTCACTAAAACTTCATGGAAGATGACTGCAAGGAAAAACAACTAATCTTTTTGACACTACCATGCACAGCAGACTCAAAAGAGGAGTTGCACAGTATTCTTTAGACCATGGGGAGCTGCTCTTTCATTGTGTTACACCTCACTCTCAGACACCAAAATTCTACTTTTGATTCAAAGCCTTTCATTATACGTCAGACAAAGTAGCTGAACTCTCAAACAGGTGCTAACATGATTTTGTCCCATTCAGTGTATTAAGGAGGTTAATTTTTCAGTTACTCTGTTTAATTAATTTCTGTCAATTCTTCATTATGTTTTCAACTAGCTTCTGTTCAGTATCACAGCTACATAAATTATCCTGATCTACTCATTATTTGAATTCAGGAATCAGCTGTACCAATCTTTTGGTTGTAAAGAGATATACAAAGATCCCATGTCTTGCTGTCACCACAATCTGTGCAGTTTCTCATCTGCTTTCATCTTTCATGGTTTTAGAAGGAACAAAAAAAGAAAAAAAAAAGTCAATGGAACTGATTTTAGTCGGAAGCCAAAGAATGTTTTTGATATTTTAAATTAATAGATGAGGCATTAAAAGCAACAGATGCTTTGTATTGAGCACTGCTGTGCTTTATATGCAAATGAATACACATGACATGTTTTATTTCACCACAGAGAAACGTATATATTACTGATTTGTTTATATACAGGACTAAATTGTGTAATCCATATTTCCTCCCTACGCTTTGGACATAATCCTAAGCACAAAGTCTAAGTCAGTCATACACCAACATACGTAGCAGCTGTTTTATGACAACTCCGTTCATTTCCAAAGAAGAAATAAAGGACCTCTCATTATCTATAATCTCACTTCCTGTACATATGTGCATGCCCATACATACATACCTACATACAGAACCCTTCGGATGTCATTTAGCATATTTCTAACTGGTAGCCTCCTGGGAAATCACTGTCACTTGGACGACAAATGATTATAAATGAAAACAGATACACTTATTTGATTTATGTGAACGCATCCTGCCATAAAGCAGAGGACCTCATTCTTCAACTGCACAGCACTGCTATTAGCACGAGAATCATTTAGAAGTGAGGGCTTGGGGACGTGCCTATGCTGTCCCCAGAAAGATGCAGGAGCAGCAAAAACAACAGCGTGATAGCAGCAGCTGGCTGCTCTACAGCTTCCACTAAATCCTATAAAAATTTAATCAGTCAAAATAATTGAAAAAAAATATTAAAATATTAAAGAAAAAATGTTGTTTAATATGAAACATGAAGGCTCACAGGGGTCACGTAAGGAGTGCTCTGTACTGTACACTCACAAGAAATCTTCACCTTGCATGCTCTCAGTTTCCTTAAGTCCCCCTGGGGAAGCAACACACAGTAAGTGTGCAGCCCTGCGTGAAGGTGGAGGGAGCTGGGGACAAATCATCCCTCTAGACCTGCTCATGGTCTCTGCTTGAAACTTTATTCAGCAGTGGGAATGAAGTGGAGGGAACCCCAGCTGGGGCAAGCAATGAAGCCTCCCAGCTGCCTTGCTGCCAGAGGGGCAAGCAAACCCCAGAGGAGCTGCACATTTTAGACATCGTCTTCTGTATCAAGTAAGGAGGCGTCAGCTGAGACTGTTTTCTGGATGGTAATTTACTTGAATGCATGACAAATGCATGTATAATATACAGACAGTCATGCTGTTTTATTTTGTCTGTCAACACATACACATGCTTGGGAGGGATGGAGGAGCGGGCATCAAACACAGAGGCAGTCCAACCCCAGAAATTCCTTCGTGCTATGCAAACAGCGGCTGAGCTTGTGATGAGACATACCTTGAGCTGGTAGTACTTTTCAGTGCGCAGGGCCAGGATGCGCTCAATTGAATACATGTCGTCTGGTAGTTCGGTCTCTGCCAGCTCCGTGCCAAAAGATTGTAACATCTGCGCAATTTCCTTCACAGTTAGTGCAAAGCTCTCTATTGCCTGGTGGGAGACAATAACTGCAATCAGCTTGGCATTTGGGATATTCCTACAGCTCGCTAAGAGTGCACTAAGAGCCAAGGCTGCCGGTGTGTCTAGCAGCCTGCTCTTGAAGAGGTGGGTGGGAGGTCCACTGCTGATGCATCTGTTCTGTGCTGTGGTGTGCTAGCTAGTGGCCACCAACACAAGGCCAGATGGCTTTTAACACTGTCTGAATCCACAGCGGGGACTTAAATTAATATTGGGGACAAATATCCCATGCTTTTTCTGCTGCCTGTTCTTGTGCACTGTGAGATTTTTCCTACCATGCTTTAGAGGTTTATGGCAGAAACCTCTGCCATAGGATAAGCATAGGATCTGTCTTAAATATTCCTTTTCTACCATCATTCTCCTCTGGTTAACCCACACCTGGAACCACCTCCAGACAGAAGGACTTAAGGGATGCCTTTGGCTTCCTGCTGATGGATGTTTTCAGATCTGCAAGCCAAAATAGCAGGTTACATCATAGCCACCTCATCCACAGCTTCACCAAGAAGACAAGGGACATCTGTCCAAACAACTAACCCCAGCTTTCCCTCAGGCATGGGCACAGACTTGCCACAGCTACGTGCTGTTAGGATGGCAGAGCTGCCCTGGCCCCCTGGTGAGACCCGTCCCCATTTGGCACTGTGCACCCCCAGCTCCTGGTGAGCTGCAGCCCCAGCGGCAGGGAGCTAAGCCGTGCACTGGAGACAAACTGCAGACACTGACATTGGGATGGAAATGAGTGCTGCTGGGAGCTGTGCACGCCAGCCAGATCCCACGCTGCAGGGTGAGGTGGGGCACTCCCAGTCCCGTTCTTTGCTCTGATCTTCCCACTGGTTACACTAAAAGGAGAGGGCGAAACCTCTCGCTGCCTCAGCTGCTACCAGACGGTTACATCAGTGAGGAGCTGCCCATCTCCTGCTCAGCTGGCAAAAAATTACCGCTTTGTGGCATGCCTGGAGGGTGCTGTGTGATACCCACCTTCCACAGCCATGCTACATGACAAGTGGCACGGCTACAAAAACAAATGGTCACCCCAGACTTGAAACCCTGTCCATCAGGAACACACAAACAGCTTTGTCTCTACTTTTAGGAACAGGATAATATACTGAAACATAAGTGACTGCATTTGTATTCCATTTAAACAGCATGTATTTCCCTTGGAAATTTCAGGAAATGTTTTATGAGCACCTTATAAGGACATTTTAGAAGATGTTTTTAATATGGACACTTAACACACACAGATATGTTCTAGAAGCTCATCTTTTTCTTAGATTAACCCTAGCATTTTTGTCATTCATTTTGTCACTTCTGTCTCAAAGTGTGAGAGCTATGTCATTGTCACTGTAACACATTGTGCAAAAGAACAAAACTAAGAGCCAAAAATCTTAAAAAATCATGAAAGTGGCAATGCGTCAGTGCAAATTGGCAAAAAGTTAATGGCAGAAGCAATAACTTGAACCATTCCAGCAACAACGTCTTGGGCTTTTGTCTTCATACTGAGATGTACATCCTGTTGCTGCAGGACACGGGGCACAAGGATTAGTCTAGTAGTTATCTTCATTGCTATTTTATTACCAGTAAAGGTAACTGGGAACTCAACCTGCCATTAATCTGATAGACAAACTCACAGTAAAAACTAAGAACGTAGAGCAACGACAGAAATGCATGGCAAGATGCAGCTCAGGAAATTAAATGACCGATTCCATGAACATCCTGGCAACATTAAAGGAAAATTCTTGCAAAGGAAAAAAAGAGGGAGAGGGGTGTCTGAATTCAGTATGCAGACAGCATTCTTACTGCCCTAGATCCCAAACACATTTGTGGTATTAATCACATGAAGCAACCATTATAAAAAAAGCCTATTTTGTATCTGCCATTAAGGGAAAGTTAATAAAGATTTAAGATGACATCTTTCAGTAGCCGCTTCAAAAGGAGCCTAGGGGAGTTCACCATCCAACTCCCCTATAAATCCATTAAGGCTCTTAACTCCGCCTGACACCTCTGTAAATCTTATCAAGGAAACATAATTGCTCCAGGGGGTTACTTTTAGCTATGCAATGCTCATTGCCTTATAGGAAATGTTTAGCATGTTCAGAAGGATCAGTGGATCCTCAATGCCCAAGCGCCCAGTGCTGAGCCCCAGTACGTACAGTCCTGAAGATGACCCACTCGCTGTGGCAGTATTCCAGGGTGCCTCCGAACTCTGGGGTCAGCTGCTGTTCATCAATGTACGTCAGCAGATCACTAACTGAGCTCAGCATAACCACCTACAAACAAAGCAACATCATGAGTTGGCTGATCACTTCCACCTAGGCAATATACAAAGCAAGCTTAGAAATATTTTATGTATCTACAAATTGGGTTTGCTCTATATATTGTTCTACAGCATGGCTTTCTTCTTATGCTTATGGCTTAACGCAGCTTTTATTTTACATGCGTGACCATTTTTGTAAGCAAACCCTGATCTCCCAGGTGCTTTCTTCCTTAAATGAAAAGTACAGTGAGATGCTGCAGTACCTAACTGCCCATCAGAGCTGAAAGCAGAAGAAATACAGGTTTTTTCAAGAGATAACCAGTAATCTGGAAAAATACACAAATTTTACTACATCACAAAGCACTGGCCAACTTCACCTAAAAGCACAGTTTTTAATATGAGTTTCTGTGTGTCTTGATCTTTCTTGTGATAAGTCATGAATTTTCAAAACTGTGGAAGTGACAATCACTCTAGAGTGAAAAATACAGTTTGTAAAAATTGTATTATTTCCTAAAGGAAAGTATTTGTTTGCTTTTTGGGTTTGTAATTGTGTTAGCCTTATGTTCCATAAAAGTACTTTTCTTCCCTTAGTTATTCTTACTATGTCCATTAATCAAGGTGGCTTTAGAAGTCTTGGAAACTTTGACTTCAGAACATGAAACCATTTCAGTTGCTATTTTAGAAACAAATAGCAACACAAAGTTGGTATGGTGTTTACACTGAGATGAAAATGATGGTTACGGGTGGAATTCATAGCAAAAGTTTCTCTGGATGTGTGTCTTGACATTTCAGACAACAAAAAAATCCTGAGCATGGCTTTATCTTTTATGGAGGCATGCACCCTCTTTGAGGGGTGAGGATGGGCTGGTGAGCCCACCACCTACTACTACCACTGACATGCTCTGCAGTGAACAAACCGAGCACAAGTAAACACAAAAATACTACAGGAGAGATTTGGTAGTAGTAGGCACTACTGGCAGAGATGCTCCAGTTACTCTTCAAGTCAGTGCCTGCAGAGCTGGCCCAAGGCACAAAGGCAGCCACCAATCACACACAGGCAAAATGCCTCTGCACACTCATACCGGTAACTTGAGCAGAAAATCCTCCTGACTAAACCGAAATCCAATGTCAGTGAAGGTGCGCTGGAAAAACCCTGTGGGACGAAGAACCATCACTAAGTGCAGGTTCCCTGGGAACGACGCCTGCAAGAAAACAGAGATGACATTCAACCTGGGCATTCAGCACATCCAACAACTGCTTTTGAACACCTTTAAAAGATGAGAAATTATTCACAACTTAGGATTCTTTTTTCTGTTTGCCCCTGACAGCCTTTTCTGATTCTTGTCTGCGCTAGGTTGGACAATGTGTTTCCTAAGGCAGGTGTAACATGACATCTACTGATGTTGGGCCAGCTCAAGAGCTTGCCTGCTGGGCTGCAATCCCACTGCATGTCAGCAATTCTTCTGCAGGCTCACAGCTATGTATTTTCCAAGTGAGAGGGAGACACTGTAAGTGTTTAGAGATACAGGATTTCATTGCAGGAGGACAATGCAGTCCCACTTCCCTTTGGAACAAGCAGTTGATCGGCCACGCACCTTGAAGGGCTGCAGATAACACACTCCAAAACTACATATTGCAGTGAGCACTGTAACTTAGGGAGTGAAATTATGACTTAGAAGAGAACAGAGGTCTGAAATTTCAAGGGAAATGACAGACAAATTGGGAATGCAAAATTTATTTCCAACCTCAATAATCACCCCATAGCTGCACCAAGCATACTCCGCTTGTCCCTGCTCATTATTGGGCACCATTTCATTTGTGGTAAGATTTCGGAATTTCCTGTCTATGTTGCTAGCAACATTTTCAAGCATATGGTTGGCAGGTGCTTTTTTAAATAGATCTGTGAAAAGGGTGCTTGAGAATGAAAAAGAATTTTTAAGAAACTAGGAGTCATATCATTAAATAATGGATAAGCACATGATGCGAAGAGCTAAGTTAATTAAGGTGTACAATTTTCTCTGAGATCTAGCCAGGCCAGGTTAGATTTCTCAGTATGTTCCTCCTCATTTATTTTTTCATTTAAACTTAAGAGCACTAAAGCTGTTAGATCCTCACATATTAAGGTGCAAACGTAATCCATTGGGCACTAAATGATATCAGAGTCTTCATCCTGTATGTTTATATGAAAAGTTTTCCTTGAGCAGATAAACAGCTAAATCTCATGCAAGGGCACTCTGTAAGCCCCCACATACACTGCACAAGTGCAACGTGTGCATGCCAAGAGCAAAACCATATAGGCAATTCCCCATCTCCTGCTCTCCAACTGCAAGGCCCTGTTGTACATCACTTTCTCCCTCCCAAAGCCCCTACACACCAGATGTGATAGCAGTGCCTACACCAAAGGCAAGAGTACTGCACATATTTAGGTATTTCGCACTGCAGGACACTTAATCTATGCCTTCAAAACAAGGATTGTTACCATAAACATGCACTAGAGTGTTCAAAAAAGCCATGATTTACAGTTAAGATCTGCTATCCATGAACTGCACTATAACTCACTCACTACGTTTTCTTTTGTAGGAAAGGTCAGGTTGTGGATTGCTCACGACTCTACTTAGAAACAGTGACTTTTAGGATCAAATAAGCCACTTAGATTCATTACATTGATCTGCAGCTATTTTGAGTAGGAGCAGAAAAACTATAAATGAATGAATGTGAATGAAGCACCAAATTATTACCCTTTGGAAGTCAACGAGAACTGTGCCAGGGACAAAGACTTGGCATTAGAACCAAGAGTAAAGCATTAAATACCCAAGAAGTTTGTGCTGGCTCCAGGCCCTGGGTGCTGTACCCCTGCCACACAGCACTCGGCAAGCACACAGCGTTTCTGAAATGGCTGCCAGCCCCCCTGAGCAGTGATGGTTGCAGTGCAGGAAAGCCGAGTAACCTGTGCTCACCCCTGTCAAGCCTGCAGATGGCCTGAGATCTCAACGTGGTCTGGCCGTTGCAGCTTGGAGACAGGTCTCGTCTAAGGAAGTGCGGCTGAGAGGCTGCAGGAGATGCAGGTTCAGCTCCCTGCGTCAGTGCCTATTTCCTTACCTCTGAAAGGAGGATCAGCTCTGCTGCAAGGCCACCACAGACAGGCCCCACCGGAGGACATAGCTCTGTCTGAGGAGGGCCACACCTCTCAGACCCTGCTCAGCCTGGGATTTTTAAACTTGAGCTTCCCATAAAACTGGGGAGAAAATCATCCCTAGGGTACTGGATATCCCTTGGATATGTCCAAGGACCTGGAGTGGTTCCTCACATTGAGATTGAGAAAAATCTCTATATGGGATGCAGAAAAACTTCACTGAGGAAAGCACCACCAGAAATGGCACAGCCTTGTAAATGTTTTGAATGGACTGAAAATGTACAGCATGAATATTTCACTGGAAAGTTTTGGCAAGCTCAACACTTATCCTCCAGCGTGTCCCTGAGAAGCTGGCTGCCTCTCCCACCCCACTGCGCTGGCTGCCCGCTGGACCCAGTAAATGCTGCTATGGCTCTGTCCAGGTCTGTGGCTGGTCTGGCTGGTCCTTGACACTCTTCTCGCTCCAGCACACCCCCTGGCACAAGGAAGTCCCAAGGAAGAGGCTTGTCAACCTGTGTTTGTGGCAACAACATCCCTGCAGAAGTGCAAGGATATCATGGCATTCCTTCCCTTCTGCCCTCGAGTCCCCATTTTCTGTGTTTTACAGCCTGGTGATTTCCCAACGGGCATTCCTCTCCAGACAGGACAAGAGCAGTAGCCACCAACAAGATTTCAAAGGTATCACCAAGGAGCCACCAGGAGCTGCAAATCCTGAAAGAGTGGACATTTCTGTTCCATGACAGGCCCTGACATGAATTGTCCAAACTGATTTGAGCCAAAGCCTTGTGAGGCCAGTGGTCTTACAGTGCTTTAAAGGAGCCTGGAGGATGTAATTTTAGATCCTTCTGTATGGTCATCAGTCCCTAATAGGTGAATCCAGTGGTGAAGTCCCACAGAGTCTGAGGACAGTCACTGTTTCTAGCTCAGGAACACAAAAGAGTGTTCAGGTCTCTGAACTTTAGGCTCCTAGCTTATTGAAAAAAAACTGTCAGGAATATCTCTGAGAAGAAAAACCAGCCACAGATGCATCCTCCCTTGGCCTCATCTCCTTATCCCCTAGGAGGACCAGTCCCCTTCAGCCCTGCTTGGCACTTCATGCAGAGATGGGCCTGCCAAAACTATAGTACAACAGGCATAGGGCATTAAACACCCTTCTGAGAGCAAAGGTGCCTTTGGACGCCTTTGGCTTCATGACTGCAGGATGCCAGCATGCTGCATGCAACATACAAGAAGGGCCCATAGCCTGACACTCACGTCCTTCTGTCATCTCCGCTACAGGGGCAAATTCTGCTCCAACATGACTTTATGGCCCATGCATGCACAGCTGTACCCCTTTTGCTGCTTGATACGCTTTACCTCAGAGGTAGCTGCGTTTCCAGGACAGGTTACTTGATTTCCATTTAGTTTAGAAAGCACTCGGGGAATTTTTAGCTGATCTTATACCTCTAAGTCCTGACCTTGATTTCATAAGTAGCTAAAAAACAAGACATACAGCTTTGAAAATCATACCTAATGTATTTCCAGCATGGAAAAATCAAATGAGCAAAAATATAATCTTGGTGAAAGACAGCTAGCAATTAACCCATGTCCTGTGCCTTCTTGCAGACTTAAGATAAAGGATGAAAATTAAAAATATGGATAGATAGACCAGTAATGCCCTGGATAACATTCCTGAAGGGACTATAGATTTTTAATCACCACTACAATTCCAGTTCATCTAAGGAATGAAGTCTAGAGCAGTTACCTGCAAACTGAGCTCTAATAGTACTAAAGTTAATGCTGGGGTGAGGAAGAAAAAAAAAAAAAAGAAAAAAAAACTTTCCCCGTAACATACTGCAGAAAGCAGACAGAAGGGTCCTTAACCTTGCATTGTTTCATCTTATTTTTTATAACGCTATAAAGAATCTCGTGCATAATAAACTACCTAAAAGAACCCTCTAAACCTTTTGCCCTCTGGCATTCCTCTGCAGCATATTAGGGAAGACAAAAAACTATCGGCATGATTCCACTAAATCAGGCACTTGGCAACATTTCACTGCTATTAATTCACTGACCAAAGAACGTGTTCAGAAAAATTCCTCCTGTCCTGAGGATGCAGATGTGCGTGCCTTAAGGCCCCAGTTCAGCAACTTGTTTAAATGCATGCTCAACTACAACCACACCGATAGCCCTGCTACAATCAAGGTAGACAACTGGGCTAAGGCAGCACAAGAAAGGGCATACCCTGAGAGCATCGCAGTTGTTAACTCCTTGGTGAATATCTCAGCTCAACATAGCCAATGTGATTTTTCCTAATTTTAGGCATTTGTTTTGCAGAGAATATTCTTTGCAGTTCCCAGGGCTATGTGTGAGGCTGGAAATCAATAGGCCTAACGAAAAAAAGTAGCATCTGTAAGTTCGGTCCCGAGCAACGGAAATTGACGCCGGTGGTCCTTACGGGGATGCTCAAGTCCATGCCTTTCTCCTGCCCCTCGCGGGAAACACCAACACAACAAAACGCCAGGTACACCTCATCCGAGCTCTACCCTCCCGGAGAGCCAGAAGGAAACCCCCACCGCGTTTAGCCGCCTTGATTGCAGCGGGCTGCAGAATTAACCCCCAAAGCTGCCGGTGCGAGCAGGGCCTCGGGCTGCGCAGTGCTCCTTTTGCAGAGCGGGCAGACCCCTCTCCGCGGCAGCCCTGCGGGACCCCGGAGCACCCAGCCCGGAGCCCGAGGCTCCCCCGGCGGCTCCCCTCTCCCCTGCCAGCCGCCCTGCGGCGGGGCCGTCCCCGGCTCCCCTCTTTTCCTTGCCGCAGCGCAGCGCCGGGCGGAGCCTTACCGCAGTCCTGCGGGCCCTCCGCACGCCCCGTGCGGGGCTCGCCTCGGCCATGGCCCCGGGCCCGCGGCGGAGCAGCGGCTGCAGCGGGCGGGATGCCCCGGGCAGAGCTGCGGAGGCTCCCTCCCGGCGCTCCCGCAGCCCCCGGCTGGCAGCCCCGCTCCGCGCCGCTCCGCTCCCCAGCGCCGGCTTCGGTTTAAGGTGGAATGCCCAAAATCAGCCGCTCTGCGGGGCCGGCTCCTTTCTGCCAGGGCTGAGCCTGAGCGCTGAGCCTACAGCTACTCGCTTTTTTTTTTTTTTTTCTCTCCCTCCCCCCCTTTTTTTTTTCCCCTACTGTGATCTGAAATGTGCATGCAAAAGTTGTTCTGTATTTTGCGTGCGAAGGAAAAGCCCATGGCAAAAGCCAACGCTTGACCCTGGCACTGGGGTCTCGCTTGCCAAAGCCAACAGGACAAGCACGAGCCTGTTTTGCCCACGTTGTTAGTCTAGCTCTGAGAGGGAACAGCAACATGCACAAGGAGTTAAACAAAAATCTGTGTTCTGATCTAAAAAAAAAAAAAAAAGAAAAATCTGGATCAGATGCATGACTGCAGAGCTGCAATTGCATTTTCTTACACTGAAAAAATAGGGCACTGTATTCCAAATGCAGCATATTTGCACTTCTCTATTCTAAATTTGTACAAAGATCAGGGAAAAAAATATTTTTCTATCGCAGGATGGGCTATGATTTATGACTGGAAATAAATCAAGATCTAAACTTTTGTGTTATAAAGGCAAGTCTAGCAAAAGACCTCCTGCAGACAAGGACAGCCTTCTAGGGCTGGACCCTCTATGTTTTAAGGCAAGATTCCCAAGTCTTAAGATTTAGCAAGCACAGATTTCCTGCTTCTCATTCCCCTTTGTACAGAGCTCCTCCACATTATTTACACGGACAGCCCTGATACTACAAAGTCACTTCCCTGTGTGGACACAGGTACACAAACAGGGTGTGTGCTCAAAGGTCACACAATTATTATATTTTCTTATTAAACACAGAAGGAATGACATTTCTGTAGAAGCTACAAATTAGGACAGACAGGATTTTTTCATATTTGAAACTTCCAAACTATGCAAAGCACCTACATCATCCTTAAAGGAAGCTCTTAGTACTAGTACTGGTTCAAGCACTGGCAGCAGAACTGAATTTTGATGATCCCTTTAAAGAATTCCTTTTCAAATGCTGCTGTTTCTCTAATGGTTACCATACGTGGAAATTCACTTTGTAAAGTTGAGGGGAAAAAAATCAGTGCCCCAAATATTGACAGCAGTATTTTATGCACCCTGCAAAAAGGCAATGGGTAATCCTCCCTTCCTTCCACTGGATGCCTGTGAGCACTGCCTATGGCAAAATGTCATTAAAGCTCAAATATCTTTAATGCCAAGTTCAGCCAGACCAATATCAAATTCTTAAATTAGGAGGAGATCTAACTTTACTAGATCTAAGCAGAATCAGGTAAGAGCCCTCTTTCTCAGTACACATTGTTGACTTAATTCTCTGTCAGATGGATCAATGCATGTAACTGTTTGATAGTTACAAGAAGAAACAAAGACAATAACAATACACCCATAAAATTGTCATCAACTTACCCACATGGCATGGTCCAGGTGGAAAAGCATTTATCAGTTAGTTCCTATATACCTGTGCACCCATAACAGTGATTTTCCTACACGTGCGTACACTACTGTAATACCACGCTGTATTTTCTGAAGACACAATGCATTGTTGAGCTGTAAAAACCTTATTTTTGAGTTATGCTCAGACTGTAATGATGGATAGTACATAAACGCTTGTAAAAGATATTTAAAAATATGAATGCATACATACATTTCAAGACAGATTTTTTTTTCCACCCATGCCCACAAACAAATGATTGTGAAGCCTGTTTTAAGAATCTAACACTTTCAGCCACCGACAATTAGGTAAAATATAGTCACACTAATAAACAGTGTCTAGAAAGGACATATATGAAGCCAAATTCTCCACCCATCAAAATGGCACAAAGCACATTTGGACCGCTAAGAGGAAGTACAAAAACAAGCAAATGAATCAGTTAATGCTCAAACAGCCCATTTACGCATTCAAATGAGGCACAGCGCCACGACTGAATTAATTTGAGGGCCATAAAGCAGAATACTACCTAGAGACAAAGCATGAGCATCATTGTTCCTGATTCCTGATGTTTTCTGTGATATGTAAGTGATATGTAATGGGAATGATGACTTAGTACACTAAAAGAAACTATCATTAAAGAGGACTTACTGCTATTTTTTGGAGAGTCATTTTGACGGATGTCCATGTGTCCAATCTTCTATCCAGGATTAGGATAAATTTGGTGTCAGGCTCATGTTGACTATGAAATGAGAAAACACCAAGCAGCCAGATAACATTTTGAGGGAATGTGACTCTGTTACCTGCCCTTCCTCCCCTCCACCCCCACCCCAAATAGCCAAAAAAAAAAAAAAAAAAAGCCCATTTTGACATTTCTGCAGTTGTCAAATCCATTCAAAAATATTTCCTAGACCAGACTCCAGTGAGAAATTTGGGAAGCCTGTCTCATGGTTAGCCCAGGGCTAAGCATCACCTCTGACACGGACAACACTATTGGCACTCCGGTGGGAGCCACAAGAGACAGTGCCAGGTGATCAGCTCAGGTTACACATCCCTGCCCTCATCACTGAGCTCTTCCCTCTGAGGGAGCTTGCTACCCACCTGTCTGGGTTACAGCAACCAAGCAAAGCCCCCTGGTTTGTTTTGGCACAAGGCGGCACAGGCGACAGCAGCCCCAGGGAAGGGCTGTGCCAGGCTGGATGGAGACAGGGAGCTGACGGTCAAACAGCCCTTTGGGGTGTCGCTGGCACTCAGTGAGCCCTGGTTCATTTTGCAAGTGCAGGCTTCGTAACACCCTTTTTGACATCCAAATTCTCCAAGTCGATTTGAAATCCCCAGTCTTGCCAATCAAGTAAGCAAGCAGCCCAGGGGATCTGCATCCTGTCAGGTTACCTAATGCACAGGAGTCAATAACTCAAATACACCCTGCCTCTAACTCAAACAGGCCCTCATCAGGCTATCTGGTTACAACTCCAACAGCAGACACACAAAGGACAGCCAGAGCTGCAAACTGGAGTTGTGTTGTATGCAGGTAAAGGTACACCACCTTGTAACCAAGCCCTCTGATGGGAGTGTATTTACAGGATGCTTAGGCCATATTTACAATATTTATTTGGCAGATGCTGGAACAGGATAGCTGTGTCCCGTGCCACCCCACTGGGGCACCACAGTGTCACAGAGAAGCTCCGGTACCTGTGCTCCTCCCAAGAGCTGTGCTGGCTGCTGGCACCGGGCACGACCCCACGCAAGCAGCCTGCCACAAGCACTGGCTTCAGCAGCCCTGAAGTTTGGCAAGTGCAAACACGAGGGATTACTCACAAGTATCACATGGCAGACAATACTTGGCAACTCCAATGCAGAGAAAAGACACTTAAAGCCAGTGCAGGAGTATTTATTCAGTGCACATCTTACTACTCTAGCCACACCTTTTACAAATACATTTGAAAAAAAAATAGCCATGGTGCTGACAGCAACAATGAAAAAATCCTTTTTGGCCCACAACAGCAATTAGCTGAAATACAAAGAGGCATCCAGCTCCCAACCTGCCCCACAAATATACCTTATGGATCTGTAATGCCATACTCAAAGAGCAAAGGTTTCATGTCTATGTATTGTCATTGAGGCATACCAGAAAAGAGCAAAGAAAATGAAATCTGTTTTACACATGGGTCATACACAAAATTTTTGAATATAATAAAATCTGAGGTGAATTTACACATTGTCATCTGGAATCGGGCACAACTTTTCAGCCAAAGCCTTTTTTAGTCAAAATAGTTTTGGCAGCATTAGAAGGTTCTGCACATTTATGTCAGCTCTGTGACTTGCCAGCAAACCCTCACCAAGAGTTTAACAACAGTGGTGCTGGGAGGGGGTCAAAATGATCTTTTTATGTGAGGATCATTTTGATAATGAGGATAAAACTGGTTGGTTTTTCAACATACCCTAAAACTTTACAAGGTAGGTCTCTGTCCAAGGAGAATTAAGTTCCCAACTCCCCATGATATTACACAACAGGCTGCAATTGAGAAAAATACAGCGTTTACGCACTGCTGTCATTATAATAAATCCCAAAGAAAAACCCAGAACCCAAGCAATTTAGAAAAAGCAGCCAGATCGTAATGCATTGTCAGTTTGTAAGAGGATGCCTAAGTACATTATTTACTCAGGACAAGGTTACATTCAGAGAGTAGCCTCTCAGCAAGTAAATTTACTTTTATTGGTTCCATTACAGTCACAAAACAAGAAAGTTCCAAGCTGTACAAAACCCTTGAAATCTACTATGGGAAATTTTTAATTTATGTTGGGGGAAGTGGAACTAGTCTGTGACTACTTGTAATTAGGCCTTGTAGGTTTATCAGATTTCCAGTCCCGCAATGTACCTTTCAGACTGACAATAAAAATAAATCAATGTGTTCTCACAATTGCTTGCAAGGGGCAACTTCGTTTACACCCAGCAGCAGAAAGATGGAGACAGATCACTGGATCAAGACTTAGCTCTCTCCAGGTGCTTCTTGTCACTTTTTTCCTTACCCCTAATTTTGTACATGTTGCAGGACTCACCAGACTAAAAATAAAGACTTGTGATGTTTTGCAGGAGGACTTGAAATCGGATCCCTGACTCTGCAGCTGTGAGCTTTTTCACAGGGCCGAGAGGCTGCTGGTGAGATCGGAGTATTCCCCAGCACTCTGAATTATCGCTGTTTCACTACTTTGTGTCACCAGCCAGGGCTGTAAATCACTTTACTCCAATGTGATGATGTGAAATAGGCAAAGTTTGTCTAAATACCTAAAAAACTGTAGAGTTGAGATCCCCGTCAGGGTCTCCTTTCCGCAAAGATCAGGATCTGCCACTCTCCTGCACTTCTCCTTCCAGCATGCCACCCCGCAGTGCTATTCAACAAAGCCCACCTGAGTGCCAGCAGGCAGCCCCGCGGCACGCAGCCCACCACGAGCATTTTGACTGGGGTGCACAGGTCGCTGAATATGGGGACACCCTACTTATTTTTCTGTGCAGCTCTTCCACACAACCCCGTCCTGCAGTATGGTTCTCAGGAATCCCAAAGTAAAATTAGCTTGACTACAAGACTCTGCTTCCTCCTGGCTCTATCATTAACGTGCTCACCTTGCTGAGTGAATAGCTTACAGCAGCCATCTGCTTTACCTACAGTCGTCTCCAGGAAAAAAGTACTTTGTGAAATTCAGGTCCCCAAAACACTATAGGCCTAGCATTCCATATGATTCCCTCAGACCAGTTTTAGCAGGACAACTCACAGTCCTTGCTACTGATTGTATAGGAAAGGCAGCGTCTGTGTGGTTTTGATAAACGTATGCCTGTCCATAGGTATGCAGCAGGGAGGTGTCAGTGCATCTACAGCTGACTCTGACATGCCCATCAAGTATCTCCCTTCTTTAGGCAACTTCTGGCCCAAAACCTGAGCCCCAGTGCCATGCTGTGATGCTGCCAAGGGACACATACCCAGGGTAGCAGAGCTGACACGTGCCTTGTAGCCCTTTCAACATCACTGCTATGACACTTCTCCTTGCTCCCTGACACCACCACCTTTCAGACTCCAAAGTGTTAAAATGCACATATTGTTCAGACGGTCGGGCATCGGAGCAGGCTGCTATGGTGGTAGGAAGACCACAGAAGCATGATTAAAGTGGTTTTGCAAATAACATGCTGAGCATGTTTGAATCACCGGCAAGCTTGCAGCTCTCATTAGTTTCTTGATTGAGTTTGACCTATTACAGGGACAGCAAGACTGCTAATCATGCTAATGCTGGGCTGTTTACAGTCACATGGAATAAAAAGCCCTGAAGAAACCAAGCAGAGCTGAGAAGCACGCACACGTGGACATGGGCAACCTGCACAGCAAGAAGGTGAGCTGCTGCCAAAGTGTGTGGAGGGGAGAGCCCCCTCTAGCCTGTGCCCACCACCACATGCACACAAGCCACGAGCTTGACCCAGGAGCCTACAGAATTTCACAGTTGGTCAAAAGAGAGGATGGAGGAACTGGGGGCCCTTTTTATTCCTGCAGAGGTGGCAAAACACAGTGCTTCTTCCAAAGCAGCTGCTGATGAAAAGCTCCCATCTAGCTGCTGTTAACCTGCTCTCCCTGAAAGAATAAATTTGCCAAAACAGGCATTATTCAATGAAATTACACATGCCAGGTAACTGAGTCACCAGTCTCAGCAGCAAGAAATGGGAGGGCCATTAATCTAAGTACACAGCCCTGCATGTGGTACAGACAGATTGCCAGCTGCTTAACCCTGAGATACAGGAGCATAATGGAGCTGCAGCACGCTGCTGAGCGATCGTGTATAATTGGGACCCCAAATGGTTTTGTTCCTGTAATTATTCTCTTCCTCTGGTTACATTTCTCTTTTTCCACAGTAATGACTCTCTATTTGTAGACGTCAAAATATTACTCTGCAGAGACCTGGCGTATTTAAGTGATGACACATGTCAAAGCTTAGGGAAAGCTTGCTGCTAATTAGAAACTTAATAAACTGAATTTATGATACATGCAGGCTGACAAGTAATAGGGATGATGTCCATTTTGACTCTGCAGATACCGACACATTAAATATCACACTTGAACACTTCAAGAACTTGCAATTAATTGCTTGTTTTTTCCCTTGCTCTGGGAGCTGAAGACATCCCTTGCCCTCATGTGTGGTGTTGCACTGAAGATCCCATGCCCGACCCTGGTCAGACCAACACTGCGTATCACAGGTGAGAGCTGGAAGGGAGCCACATACCTTGGGACTGACGTGAGGTACGTTAAGACTTTAGTTACAGTCTCCTCGGGCACATCGTTGAACCGAGAGTTGTCGGGAAAGGTGATAATCCAAGCCTTATCCTTCCCTCGGCCACCTGGAATGAAGACAAGAATGCTTCCTTGGATGTGTTTTCTAGGAGGGCAGCACCAACAGCCAGGTGCATAATTCAGGTCAAAAACCACCCCATACCCATTAGCCTGTCCTTTTCACAGAGGCTTTTTACACCACCAGAAAAGCAGATAGGTCAGATTCTGGCACTGATTTCAAGCACAACACACATACACAGGTGGCAGAAGCAAAACTGCCAAGTAGCAGGTATTTCCTTTATTTACTGAGCATACTTTACATGAGAAAGAAAAGAAGTCCCAAGGAAAATCCAAACAAGCTATTCTGGAACTTACACATTTCATTGCAAAATGATTGTTAATGCGTTGAGTGTTTTGAAGGTAAGAATATTTTACAGCATGTCTTGAGAGAGAAATTTAATATGCTCTTTCAAACCACCTCTATGTTTTATTAACAACATTTCTAGTGGCAATGGAGACTACTTGATGGATAACATCCCGTATGGAGTATCATTTTGCCAAACGGTTCATCTGGAGTATTTAATTACCACATAGAGAGAGAACATGGAAAAGTTCATCGTACGCACCAGAAAGGAAAGCAAACTGTTTCATCAAATCATCACTGATGTCCTTTGCACAGATGGGTATTGCAGTTTCTGGAAAAAAAAATAAATAAATAAAGCAGCAGTCAAAAAGGAAGCAAAACTCCAAAGCAAACACATTTAGCAATGTGTCAACTCAAAGGCGGGACTCAAACCCAGCGCACCTTCCCTGAACTATCTGTGAAAGCTAGTAAAAAAAGAATATATAGAGTCAATAGCAACACCGGAGAGCTAACAGGGCAAATGTACTCAGGGAGAACTCCTGGGGAGTGGGAGTCTTCTCCCCTCACCAGTGTATTTCTAATATAAATTTTATGTTTTGCAGTTAGAAATTTTGCCCCCATTTTGCAAACTCCTTCAGTGCTTTCCAGCCTTGGCAGTATAATGGGCTGAGGTTTCTGCTGGGAACAGCAACAGCCAGGACTGCTGCACTGCGAACAAATTTGGGGTTTCATATTGTCTTTATTCTGAGTAAATAAGCTTCCGAAATCAGCCCGGCTGTTTTCAGCTGGCTTGGGGCCACACACACTGGAAAGGAAAGGCTGTTGTTCTTATGCTCGCAATTAGATTTCTTTTTAATTAAATAATGGGAGGGGTTGTTGTAATACCATATTTAGCACACTGTTACCATTTCAGTGGCAATGATGCACATCAGAACAATATATATAATTTTACCTTTCACTGGGAAAAGCAAACATAAAGCAGACTCACTGAACACAATGGGAGCTTATAGCTGGTGGACATCATTCTAGATTATCTATAAATGGAAAGATAGCTAAAAATTAAACATCCTTGTTCCTGCAAATAGATGTTTTGAAACACATCTATACAGATTAAGGTCATTTTGCTTTCTGATAATTACATTTTAAACACTGATTGTTTTACGGAGTCAGTCCTAGGGAGCAATCTGTTGGCTGTTCTAAATCAGACAGGCGAATACTTCAGAACACTTCACCATAATCAATATTTATTCTATTTTACTTTTTCCCAAAAGCTTTCTGGTCACTTGTACTTTATCTAAGGATTTTTCAAGCGTTTTGTTAGCTGCACCATGACAGCCCTGAGTGCACAGTACTCTGCCTTCTGCCATCCACGCCAGCCACCTGCTGCTCTCCTTTTACGTGTGCATTGTTATTTCTTCTCTTGTAGATAATAATATTATTTTTGTTCATTAAGGGCTGGCATTCGCAGCAACGTTCTTGATTTTAACAGGCCTCGGGACCGGTAAGGAAGAAGTTTGTTCCGCAAGGATACTTCAAATAGCTCTCCCTTAAATACTGCCTCACCTAACTGGAGGACAAACAGGGGTGATCACTTTCTTCTCTATTTGTTAATTTGTTTTCCATGTCAAAACTTTCTAACTGATAAAAATCACATGAATAAGTTAATAAGCTCCAACACATGGAATATATAATAATAAACATTTCAGTCTTTGAAAACAGAAGACAAAAGCCCCAAGGCTGTGCACACACATTTGTCTTCACAACATCAAGGAGGAGTGGGGCTGTTCAGCAGCAACGTGGACGTTTCCAACTCAGTAAAACCTTTCCCTAAAGCCAGCTCACTCCGCTCACCCCTGCAGCCCAGACCTCGTGTTTGCTTTCCTGAAGATGCAGCCATGGGGAAGCTGGGCAAAGTTTTGCTGGTAATATAATGCCCTCGCATGACTCGCATGCACAACAGTAAAACCAAAGACAGTTCGAAGTTTACAATAATGCTGCTTTTGTTTGCTGTTCTGTAGTGGCACGGAAGGGAAATGCTGGCTTATTAATAGGTGTCCAGTAAACAGGTTGAAAAAAGGAGGTTAATGCATGGACCATTTTTGGTTTTGACGTGCAAAGCATCATAGGACGGGGGCTGTACCACGCTCAGGAGTGACCACTTTGAGCATCGGGGTTTCCAGCAAGGACTTCGCTCCCAAACATTCTTTGTCCACAGAAGGCTTCGTCCTTGACTTCAGCATGGAGGTGGAGACCCAGATTCCTACAGCATCCTCACAAATCTGAGTTCCTTGCTTTTCAAGGGACAACATTTTGGAAGGGGGCACTCAGCACCTTCAGAGAAATCAGGTCCTTCCGGGCAGTCTCAAGTTGAGCACTCGAAATAACCCATTTGAGGAAGAACTGGCCGGGAGAACTTTGCTTCAGGCAGCGAAGGCTCAGGGAGCATTTCCCTGACAAACCCTCCCCATCTCCTGCGGGCACGAGGCTTCAACGCAGGCCAGAGGAGCAGGAGCACTGCCCTTTGGTAAGGTCAGAGCACAGCAGGCTGATTGTATTCTCACTGGAGCCTCTCCTGGGCCAATTCATCCCTGTGCTTGGTCTGCATTTGTCATCAAATCCAACTTCCTGGACAAACATTAAGGAAAAGCAAGCGCTGGCATCGGGTTCACAAGCATGCTGCTGTGCCTACAACACATCAATTGGATGTTACCATCCTATACAAAAGAGCGACCTTCGTCATCAAATATTCATCCCTGGAAAAAGAGCGGTGAAAGGCAACAAAGGGCAACAAAGATATCTGCCTCTCAAACAAGGCTTCAGTTGATGTTCATTAGCAAACCGCTGATTTCTTAAATGATTTCTTAAATTTCTTAAATTTATAAAATGCTGCTGCAACTACTATGTTCAGAGGCACATAACTGAAAGGCTCCTCTGCAGAGCAGACTGTCACCGTGACACGGAGTTTCAGAGGATGGGTGAAGCCAAGCAGGACAAGGGGGAAATGCAGAGCTGCCCTTTGGAGGAAAACTCAGGTGGGCTATGCGGGGAACCTGCTGGCTCTATCCTGTCCCCATCACTTGGTTTATGCTGACCAGAATATTTTGCTGGATCCTCTCCATAGCACAGCACCTCACAGCCAGCGCACAGACTGCAGGTGTAAGGCTGATGCTTATTCTTAGAGGTCGTCCCTTTCGAGGTGATTGACCACAGAGGCATGCTTGCATATAGTAGAAGTCTGCAGTGAGGTTCAGAGAGAGGGTGGCTATCGTCTGAGTCCAAGTTCACTCACAAAACACAGCCAAGAGACTCAATTAAACTCTGAAGTGCTTTGCTCTCTGGCAACTTGTTTTCTTTTCTATTCTAAACTTTGCAGGCTCACTGCATCTGCTAACAGCAGCTGTGCAACACATCTGCCAAGTTGATGTAATAGTGCCTTACATTTTACAACACCGGCCAAATACTGTTTGCAACTATAAAATACACTTGGAGACGGCTTTGTTGTGAATGAAGAATAATAGCTCTTCATTTGAGGGTTGCTGCCGTAGCCTAGGAAACAAAACCGAACCACACCAAAAAAAGCGTAAAGGATCACGTTGAGCTTCTCCATGATCTGCTTGTTCTCTGCTTTTTGTCCATTTGGATGCCTGGATCCAAAGAAGAAGCAGTTATTTGGTGTCAAGGGAGCCTGTAAATGAGCACATTCGTAACCTAGGTCCACGCCTCGTGGTGACTCTCTAGGTTAACTGGGGCCATCAGCGTGCATCTGCCACAGGACACCCCACTGGATTCAAATTTTACCCCAAGTATTAATCAATGCAGTGCAATGAACACCCTTTCAGCTTTTCCTGTTGAATTTTTTTCTCTTTGCAAAATTAACTATTCATTGGGGCAAAGAACTGAAACACAGTCCTACATCCAGGCAGAAAGACCAAAGCACCAGACTGCAATTTGCCCCTCTAACTCAGTCCGGATTGTTTTACCCCACTCCTATAAAGAAGCACCCAAAAGGAGCAAGCCTGCAGCCCATCACTCAGGGCACTCACTCTGGATAAGCAGAAGTTTCGCTTGAAATATAATCACCTGCAAAAGCTAAGAGCTCCACCAGGAAGAACGGAAAAAATCCATGCCACAGCAGTGGACGGAGCCTCCCTTTGCTGCAGGAAACCCGAGTCTCCATCGCCCCAGCAGCAAGCTGCCGAGCCGCTCTCGGCTTTCTCACGGAGTAATTTGAAAAGATCTTGAATTCAATCCAACACACGACAAGAACCATCGCCATTCTCTCCACCAGCACATCACGTCCAGAAAGCAAGGTAGAAGGAGTTATTAGAAAGAAAAAAAAAAAAAGAATAGCACTTTATCCTGCTTGCAAACTGCCCTACCGTGAACAAGATGCTTGCACGAGGAGTTCTCCCAGCAGCTTCCCCAGCCAGCTTATATCTGGAGAAGGGTCCCGACTGCCACCGTCCCCCCCGAGGAGCAGCACCTGCACGAGGCTGAACCTAACACACCCGGCAGCCAGGGCTCCTGGCCACGGGCCAGCCGGCATAAAGCTGGTGGTTCTGCTCGTGCTGTTTAGCACAATGTCCCTGTTAAAGAACATATACTGAAGAATAGGACATTGTACTCCTCGGAACACAAGGCCCATTGTATTTACAAAAGGCTTATTTGCAGGACCAGGTCTGAGCAGAGGACTGACAGCCAAGGTCCTGAGGCTCCTTCCTGGTTTTGAGATGAAATTCTTCAGTAGCTGGGAGTAAATCGTGTCTCCCCCCGCTCCAGTTCCTCGTTTGCAGACAGGAGCAGGCAGGCTGTGGCCACACACTACCAAAACTTGGCATTGCCAAAGGGTCACAGGCGTGGCTGGTGACAGGAACGGAAAGGCTGCAGCCCCCATCCTGCTGGCTGATGTAGGAGTTTGTGTCCATACAAAAACCAGCATCAACAGGCGAGTGTTTCGTGGGACCAGCTTCTGGGTACATCACAGAACCAAAGCTCTCGGGGTCAGATGTGAATTCCACCAGACATTGGTGGCTCCTCCCCTGGGGGGACCTGAGGCCAAGGCACCGTCCTCCATAACCAGGTCTGCGGCAAGCGGGCCCACAGGGCTTGTGGGTCACACACCAAGGGGCCTCCAAAATTCACAGGGCAAAAGAGCAGAGGAGCCCGCTAGCAAGACACGTTTCCACTCAGTTCCACCAAAGACCTCGGAGCTGCAGAGCACGTGCAGCATAACAGCTGGATGGCAGAATTACACCTTTACACCCAAGGTAACCGCCTGACCACAGGTTGAGACCTGCGGGAACTCTTCCCCATGTGCTGAACACCCTGTAATAAAGCAGAGCCTGCATCAAACTTCCTTCTCTCCGCAGCCCGAAAATTCAGTTGCAAAAGGAACTTAGTGACCGGACTCAGCAAAGTGTGAGAACTGCTGCGGTCCTCTTCTGCGTTTGCAAGTAATCAAAGATACTTTGCATTAGCTATATAGGTAATCCCTAGTCAATTCTGACAGCACACAGCTTTGTAAGCACCAAAACACATCCAGCTGCTCTTGTGACCTGCCACGAGAGTGGTGCGCAGTCGAGGCACCGTTGCTGTAACGGGGGAGCCACGTGGCCCAAATCCACTTGTAGTCACATGGCTGGAAGTACAGCAGTTTCTGCTGCTGTGCTAAAACCACACATATCCAGCAGTTTCCAAGCAGTGCAGCCATTCCCCTTGCCAAGCAAGAGACCCAAAAGACCCATTAGAATAGTTATGGCAGAAGGCTTCAACACCCTTGACTGCTGCAAGCCCCGTTGTCCAGCAGCACCAACACCCTGCGTGGGGACAGCTCGTGTCCTGCAGCAGCCGCGGGCAGCACGGGAGCATCCGTGTCCCTGGGCAAGGGCCTGCAGCCCACAGCTGCCTGCTTCTTAATTAGAGCCAGCGGAAACCAGATTGTCATTTGGAGGGAAAGATTAGCAGTTAGATAAGATTTTTAAATGCCTGTTTTTCTGTAAGATGTGATGGATTCATCTCGTCAGCCAGTCCTGTTGATAAGGTGGCAAACCTCCATATCACATGTGAGCCTCACAGTAAAACCCTGACACAGCAGACACTCTTGCAAAACCCCTTCTACATTATAAAACAATTTGCAGGCAACTAATCCCCAGAGAGCTTCTCAATCCACGTGGCTCCCACGGGTTTGACAGAGGAAGGAGCCACACACCGGCACGTGTCCAGCACCAGCAGTGGGATGGCACAGAGCGCACAGCTGGCAGAGCTATGGGGTGAGACACTCGCTTCCGAGCCCGCGGGGTGGCAGACGGGACAGACCTTACCAGAAGGGTTGTCTCATCTCACAGGTGGGGAGCTGAGGCAGTGACATCTGGCAGGAGCACAACAAAACCGCCCAGGGATTCCAAAAGCCTTACAAAGCCCCAGGAGGGTTAGTGCACGGCTATGTGGGATGGCTTGGTCACCCTGCCTGGCTCAAGGATGCCTTAAATTATCTTTTGCCAGACTGGGGAGGATTTTTTTAAGGAAAGGCTTGCTCCATTTGCAAGTTTGTTCCTTTATCTTTCCCTAAGCACCCACCCCGGCAGAGTGTAGGAGGCAGGATATGGCACCAGATGGTCCTCTCTCCTGACCTAGTGGCTGTGCTTCTTCTCCAGGGCCTTCCAGGGTTTATCTGCAGACGATGCTTCAGCTCAGGCACAGATCCCTACCACCCAAACCTGGAAGCATCTGCAGTATCAGTATCTAAGAAACCATACAGCGGAGAAAAAAAAAAAGAAAGAAAAAAAAAAGGAAGCTTTTGTAAAACTCGAATGACCTTTCAAAAGGCTGAGATTTAGACAGACTGATGGTAAGTGTAAAAATGTAAAAGAAAATGCTGGGAAAGAAATAAGGGCAACAAATAGGGAGATAATATTAAGACAGCACAGCTGAGGCTTGTGGACCAGCATGCAGGCAGCGTGCCGACCCGCAAGGAATGTCCCTGCTGCTGATCCTTACAGGAGGAGCTGAATCATCACCTTACCATAGGAGGTGCTCGGCAGGGCCGTGTGGAGGCCACCCTGTGCAGAGCAGCACCAAGGATCCTGTAGCACCGAGCCCTGGGCAGCCCTCTGGCAGGGGACGCTGTCCATCCGGACACCCACACATCCTGGCTACAGCCACTCATTAACATCGGAAACCAGCAAAACCTCATTCCTGCTGACCACGGCCATGGCTTTGAGGACAGGCTGCAGCCATCTGAGGCTCTCAGGCAAGGTGCAGCTACCCAAGGACCTGGCACACACGGGAATGCTGTCCTCTGATACAATTTTGGGAGCCAGAGAGGTTGCTGGTAGCTGACATCAAGCCGTGCTGCCAGAGAGGAGGAGGATGCTCAGGGGAGCCTGAAAGGTTTGGGGCATCCCTGCATGCTGGGGACCAAGGGGTTTCTCGTGGGTGAGTCTCTCCCAACCTAGAGGTGACAGCAGGCAAACTGCAGGAGCTTCGCTCAGAAAAGGCTAGCCTAGAGAAAACTAAACGACAGCAAGGCTTACAAACTATCTCCTGTTATCGTTGCGGCTAATCTCCTAATGCGAGGAGCAGGATACTGGATGCTCTGATCTGCTCACATCCGAGCAGGCAACCTGCTTCTCATATCACCCCTAACTAAGCAAAAATTGGGAAAGATAAAAGCCAGCCTAACTATCCATGAATTTGCATCTATTGCAAGAAATGTAATAAAAGTTTCTCAACGCCCACCCGTGCGGATTCAAACTCAGTGTGGGAGTTGAGAAAATCTAGTTTCTTGAATTTCTAATACTTACGAACCTCGATGTACTTTTAATTCTCTGCTATTCCCACTTTCAGTCCTTTCTTATTTATGGCAGGCTCCGGGACGAGCACACAGGTGTTTTGCACATCAGCTCTGCGGCACACTTGCCAGCTGTGCCCAGCAATGCTTAGCATTTGTCGTCAGAATGCACCTTCCCAGCCAGTGCCACCAGCCTCCAAAGCAGATCACTTTCAGCACAAAGGACTTCAAAAGCCAAGCCAAATAAAAGCATGCACACGTCAATAGCTTTCACATCATCATTCAATACCACTGAAGTGTTGCTTTTTCCAAGCCAAATTCCAGCCTCGTGCACAAGGTAACTCATCACACGTGTAATTGCAATAAATCCTTGGGCCCAAGGATACCTGTTTAGAAACCCAGATTTAAGTTTGCTGAAGTCACTGGAACAATTTATTTCCTTTCACTGCCCACATAGCCAGGAAACTAAATTGTACAGCCAGGTTCCCACAATGGCAGAACCTGGAAAGTCTGCTGCAAAGTTAAGGAAACTAAAAACAATTTTCCTGAGCTGAAAATGAAAACATGTAATTTTGTCTTTCCACCGATGAGCAAAAGCACATATCCAAATCCAGCCAGTTGCTTTCCTGGGGCAGGAAGAAGTCAGTGGCACGGAAGTGGAGGTGGGGAGCACACTGCCAACGCTCGCAGCCTGGCTCACAGCACCCAGCCCTCGGACAGACGTCCAGGTAGCAGCAGATGGATAATTGCACCTTGCAGGTGGCCCAGCCAGCACAGCTTCCCAGGGAACTACAACTCTGCCCCGGGAGCTGCCGTCAGCCAGAGCTCCTGACTCAGCCGCGCTGCAAAACCAAGCCTAGCATCGCCTGGGAGGAAAGGGGCTCGGGAGCCAGGGCAGCCCCACCCCGCCGCTTCCACCACAACACGGCAATCTGCACGCCGGTCCTCCCACTCCTGCTCCTCTGCCCCCCAATTTGCAACGGCCTTCAATTTGGCTGCGCTGGGGAAGCTGTCAGATGAGACGATTGAGGCTTTTGGCAGCCGAGCAAACAGGGAGAGGAGCGGCGTGGGAGCCAAGCTGTGATTGCCACGCGTGCCGAAGCGACCACCTTTGCTGCGACACGCACCAGCACGAAGCGGCCCGCTCGCAGCAGGAGGCTGAGGGCACTCGCTTGACTTCTGGCTCCCAGACTGCCCTACAAGCCCCACTTGCCAAAACCAACAGTCGGGCCCTGTTCCAAGTCCCGTGGCGGTGATGTCTGAGCTCCGTGCTCCTGTGTGACCCCGTCCCCAGGAGCTCCGGGGAAGCGGCGCGTCTCTAAGCATCCTGCAGCTCCCTGGCAAAGCCAGCATTTTGGAAGTCTTTCTTTCCCCCACCGTATTTTACACTTCAGTTCCTTCCCTCCCACACAGCCCTGCTGTCACTTCGCTTTTGTCACTGTAAATGAATGATAAACGATTAAACTGCAGTTGTAGCAAGTGTGACTTATGAAGAGGAAGCACTTCCCACATACTACCGACGCTCCCCCGCTACTATTCCCCTGGGGTCCCCCTGCGGCCGCAGCACCTGGAGAGGCTTGGACCAGTGTGCAGCTCTCAGAGAGTGCTGGTCCCCTGTTCCCAAGCCTCTCTGAGGGAGTCCAAGCCTTTTTGAAGGTCGGAGTAGCTATAAAAGTCTTGGAATGCACATAGGCGTAAATCCCACTGTAAGGCAAGCATAGGGGAAAATCACCTTGTACTAGAAGCACCCAACAAGTTTCCTGTACTGATGTGCAAAGAGAAACTGCATGACCCCAGAGAAAAGCATGACCCCAGATCAGGCTGAATGCTCAGAATCAGCAATGAAGGAAAAAACCTATTTATTATGTCACGATTTGGAGAACCTTACTCATTTTTTTGTTTCATTTTAAGAATCTATGTATATCCCAAATCATGTGTCCAGATCCTGCAGCTATAACCACACAAGTGTGCCTTTGTGCTTCTGTGGAGATATTTCAATTTCGTGCGAGCATTAGACAAAGGTCATCTGCCAAGAGGGGTTAGAAGAAAAGGCTCATGCTCACGAGAAACCCGGTGCCTGCTTTCTCCCATTTTCCACAACATCTCTCCTAGAACATGCTCACCATCCGCATCTCCATCCCTGTTCTGACGCTAGTGCAAAGAGGAACAGTTTTTTTGCTTGTTTTTTTTTTTTTTTTAAACCACACATATTCAAGCAGCATCCTTTGCTACCTGACCATGCTCACCTCTTTCTGCACCTCCCTACTCTGTTTGCAGGTGTGGACGAACAACAGGGCCAGTGAAGGCACAGCGGGCAGGCAGCGTCACCAGAAGCAGGTGATGGTCTGATAAGTCCCCACCCGTGACTGCACCCTGATAAATTCCTCCCGCTCCCTAAAATGTGCTTTGCACGGAGGCCAAGGAAACCGGGATTAAGACTGCAAGCTTTTTTGGGTCAGTGTGTCTTTCTTGTGCCTGGCGTGGCTCCAAGCGCGCTGCCAGCTGTGAGCTAATAAGGAATAATGAGCACCTTCACCTTCCGACAAGGTACGCATCCTCTGGTGGTGACGGAGTCACCCGGGATGCCACCGCCTTCCCCAGGTTATTAAGGGCCTCGCTGCAAAAAAACAGTTCTCCCCACAAACACACAAAATAACAACAACAACAAAAAAAAAGTCAAGGCTCCAAACAGTTTATGAGCAGATCATTGTCCATCAAAGGAAACATTGTTGAGGCACAAGAGCAGCTTACAGCCCCGGGGTAGCAGATCGGATTGCGTTTGCTTCTCATCAGCGCGCTGCAGTCGGGGTGTGCAGCCATATAACCACAGCAGCAGCACCACAGCTCCGGGCATCCCCAGCACTGCCGCGATGAAGTGATGTGGGAAGACCCGGGGATGAGGGAAAGGGGCTGTCTGACAGCCGCACACGCTTTACACACACCCACTGCTTTTCCACTTTGGAAACTAGGAAAGGGCACATCGCAGGCACCAGGCTGGCATGCGGCTTTGCAGGGAAGACTTCTTTAGTTTTAGACCACCGGCAAACACCCTATTGCTTACCAAAACCGCTTGGATTCATTTGGAGCGACGTTTCCCAGTAACAAAAAGGGACGTCGGCAGCACAGCGTGAAACACTCTCTCCTTTTTTTAAAGAAACGAGGCCATTCCACACCGCTAATGCAATCCGCCAAAATAAAAAAACGCCCAGAGCCCTCAATAAGCAATCGCGCTACAAACCCCACCGGCACCGTGCCCGCACAGCCTGAGAGCGGATCGGGAGTTCCCCGAGGTGAGGAGCCGGGCACCTGTGGGCTCCGCTCGCTCCCCCCCCGCATGGCCCCAGCGCCCCCGGCTGCCTCCGGGCTCCCGGGCTGAGCACAGCGGCGGGGGGGCAACTCCGAGGGGAAGCCCCCGGGACCCCCGAGCGGGCAGGGCACAGCCCGGCACGGCACGGGACAGCCGGCAGGCACCGACGGGCTCCCCCAGCCCGTCCCCATCCCGGACACTCGGATCACCGGCACCCCCCGGGAGCCTTTCCCCGTGCCCCCTCCCGGCCCCCGCTGGGGGACTCACCGGCGGCGGCGGCCTCCAGCAGCGCGGCGGCCCGCAGCAGGCAGTAGTAGCGCTCCATCTCCCCCGCCGAGGTGCCCCCCGGCGGGGGGCCGGCCGGGGCCGGCGCCGGGGCCGGGGCCAGGGCCATGCCCCGCGGCAGGGCTCCGCCGCCGGCCGCGCTCCGCCGCCGCCGCCGCCGCCCCGGGCCCGGACCCGTGCTGCCGCCGCCGCCGCCGCCGAGGCGGGGCTGGGGAATGGGGGAGCCGCCTCCGCCCGCCCCGTGCCCGCCCCCCCGCTGCCAGCGCCCGGTTGAGGCGGCGGCTGCCGCCCGGTGCCCCCCCCCCCCCCCCCCCGGCGAGGGGCGCCCAGGCCGCCGCTGACTTCCCCGAGTCCCTCCAGTCATAGCTCGGCATCGCCTGGTGGCATTGACAAAGCCATACATCGGGTTTTCATTGACAGTCCCCCCCCCCCCCCCCCAAAAAAAAAAAAAAGAAAAAAAGAAAAACAAGAAAAAAAGAAAAAAAAAAAAGTGTTTTCATCCTCTGCAAGAAGCATTCTAGCGAATTCCTTCAACAGTATCTGAGAACCATGTTAAACTATCCCATGGCCAAAGCCGGCCAGACCTCAGCCAAGGCCAGCCTGACCCATCGCTGCTCAGCTCCCCAATGCTGAGGTTCAAACGATGCCAGCTCATTCTCAGCAGCAGCCAGAGCTGCCCAGGAAGCCAGCGCAGAGAAGTGGATGTTCCTGTTTTTCCAAAACAACCTTTTAATTATGCTCCTTACTATAATAGCAGCCTTTTTCCAACACTTCAGCAGTCAGGGCTATTAATTTAGGACCCAAGGCCTAACAATGGTAATGTGAAAAACACCATCTTTTTGGTAGACCTTGTCCCTTCTTGCACTGATGCAGAATTTTTCAAGGAAAAACTACCCCTTCAGTCAGTGCTCCTCGTCTGTCACAGCAGATTCTCACAGGCTTCACAGTCTGAACAGTTTTCTCTCTGGTCATAAAGCATGTCCTGCACAAAGAGGGAGAGTTCATGTGCAGTTACTCATCAAAAAAAAAAACAACAACAGCTCATGCACAGCACTAAACGTGGTTATAAAATAGCCGTGTGCCAGGCTACAGGCATGGTATGACAGACATGCTGCATTCCTCTTTTATTCGTACCACAGAAATGCTGTTTTCCTCAAACTGCATCAGCTCGTGCAGAACTGAGGCTCATCCACACAGACCACAGGACCTGGTTTGGTTGGAAGGGGCCTCCAAGCCCACCCAGTTCCGACCCCCTGCCACGGGCAGGGACACCTCCCACTGCACCCGGGTGCCCTCTGTGCAACCTTGGCTTGAACGCTCCCAGGGATGGGGCATCCACAGCTTCTCTGGGCAGCTGGTGCCAGTGCCCCACCATCCTCATAGTAAATGTTTTCTTTCTAATATCTAATCTAAATCTCCCCTCTTCTAGTGCTCCTTTACTCCGTGTCCTATCACTGCACCCCCTGACAAAGAGTCCCTCCCCAGCCTTCCTGTAGGCCCCTTTAGGTACTGAAAGGCTCCGACAAGGTCTGCCCGCAGCCTTCTCTTCAACCCCTGCTCCCTCAGCCTGTCCCAGGAACAATAAGCTGAGACAGAGGGAACAAGGAGAAGATAAAAAGGAAACAATGACAGCCAGAAACACTGGAGTTTCTTTTTCAAGGATTTTCCTCCCCAGACCTCATAACAACATTCATCACCCTGAGCAGCACATACATGTACATGGCTGTGAGTGAAGGAAAGGCCCCTTTGGAGAGGGGGAGCTCTCATCAGAAGGGAAATCCTGGCAGAGTTTTATTCCATGTGGAATAAAAATAAAAATATCCCCCAATTTTTGGGAGGTGTATGGAGAATTCCCAGTTATTTCATTAATTCCAGTTCAGCTGCTGGGGAAAGAACAAAACAAAACAACAAACAAACAAAAAACATTGTATCACATAAAGGCAGTTTTTGCTGGGAGTGGTACCACTATTTGTTTTTTAGAAATTGCCTTTCAAAGGTGTCTGCTTAGTCAAACAGGTATGCTTAGTTTTAGGCAACCACAGGCATGAGTCCTCATGGTGATATGATCTCTTTTTGAGATTGTTCTGAATAGACTTATCAGTTATTTCTCCCCAGCTTCTATTTTTATTCTAATTTGGGGAAAACCATAGGTTGTATTTCTGCCCTTCCTGAAAGCTGCTGCTCACACACCTCATGGCGTGGCTGTGCAGAAAGCAATGGCTGGGGCAGTACGCCCGGCTGCAGCTGCTCCAGCCCCAGATCCACTTGGAGAAGTCACCTGCTTGGAGGCTTCCCTATAAGCCCTGAGAAGCACACCTCGGTCACCTTCAGCCTTGGGCGGCCAAGAGCCCATCTAGCCTCCTAGTCTCTTCTTCAAAAAATAGCTTCTGGTTAAACGGGGTAATCTAACTTGTCACCCTCAGGTCAGACCTCTGTTCAGGTCTCACACGCGGTCCTGCGGCTGCACATATCTCAAAGCTACAGGCGCTGCTGCCCTGCCCCGCTCTCATCCTTCCAGATCACAGTTGCTGCAACATACTCCCCTGGCTTGGCCAAATCCCAGTTTCTTCTGCCGCACCATCTGGCAGGCTGCTACAGGCACCTTTGCTGTGCTCCACATCAGCCTCAGCAGCTTTGTGCCTGCAATTCCCCCGCTGAGTCTCTCCTCGCCCACACGTCTGATCTATGAGACCTGCCTGCACTGCAAAGCCCCACGCTTAGCCACGAGCCCGGCCGCTTCATCTTCCACGCCCCGACTCCAGTGGCCAAAACGGGATGGAACAGATTTAATGTTTTAGGGTGGTGCTGGGAACTGGAAAACCTGAGCTAGCTAAATGCCATTTGGAGCCTCCCCAGCCAGGAGAGACCCTGGCCCCTCTGACGCCAGTTTGAGCCTGCCACTGCTTTCATCAGGATGGGATTTACTTCACCTGCTGCCTGTGTGAAATACAGAAGGGACTCCCCCGTGCTCTCCTACTCTCACTTTTTTTTCTGCCTAAGCCAGACCTACCTTGTTTATTTCTCTAACCCGTTTTTGGACGGAAGCACACTCACAGGTGCACACACGCCCTTTCTCCAGGCCACAGCGTATTTTCCAGCTTAGCAGGTTACCTCCAGACACCTGAAGACGTTAGCAGCAAGCCGAGCAGAGGTCCCTGCTGCCACCCCAGCCCACCTACCCTCCTGTCAGCAGCCTGACCCCTAAGAAAGTGGCTGTCCTTGCTGAAAACCATCTTACAAAGCTGCATTGCTTCTCCTTTTGAATGTGAGGTGGTACACAGCTGTTTTAAATGCAAATTTGGAGCTTTCTGAAGCAGCTCTGAACCACAGTGCTTACTCTGACTGCTGTGTCCCGTCAGCCGGGACGGCCAGCTCAAAGCCTCCCAGTCCTTCAGCTGATTTTCACCATCACTCCACATAAGCTATTAAGAGTCTCGATGCGTGTATCTAGTTTCCAGTAGTACAAGCTTCTTCTTAAAGGTTATAGTTTGTTTTAAATAGCACAGCCATCTGTCCTACAGCGGCTCATGGGAGCTGCAGAAATCAAAGCAGCCAAAACTGAATTTATCAAATTGACTGTCAGTTTTCATTATGAACGTTTCAGTTTGAATCAGACATCCTAAAGAAATAAAGTATATGTTTTTCATGTCTTACACAAGCACTGAGAGACTCACTTTTCATTATACTGTTGGAATCTCAGCAATGCAAATATGTGGCCTGCACTTCACCAGCTCCAGGCGCCTTACCAACCATAGAATAAGCCTCATTTATGTGTTTCTAGTCTTTCAACTTAAAAAAAAAAAAGCGGCTTGGTACAGGTTAGCCATGACACCCAGAACCAATGCACAGCATTAAGAAAAAATCATGCATACATGGATATGGAAGCTGGACACATGGACCTGCATTTTATTTTTTACCCTAAATGTCCTGGTCAGATAAAGCTCTGAGTTTAACTCTTCTAAAAAGTTAAATCAATTTATTCACTTAATTCATGGGACTTGTTTTCTTAATTTGACAGATTATTGTTCAGGAAAATTGCCAGATATGTGCGGCAGCTGGCACCAGCTACCCCACACTGAAAATGCCCACAGCCCGACTTGTAAAAGCCCACGTATAGATCATTGCAAGACAGGTGTAGGAGCATCCAAGGAGACAAGACACACAACAAATATTTATTAATCAGAACAACATACCAAAGTTTATTGATTACTTCAAACAAAAGTTTTCATAATGAAAAAAGAGCAAGTTGCATTCATAAAAGGTAACATTCACATTCAATTTCCTTTATATAAAGCAACATAAATGTATAAAATTGCATTTAAGTGAAAAAAATGTAAGGTTGCAGTCCTTTTTTGCAAGAAGCTGAAAATGTATCTTCTCATTGCCTGTATATAATTTACACTTTCTATATACTATATGTTGTGTTGTTTTGTTTTGTTTTTTTTTTTTTTTAAAAAAATCCATAGCTGGGAAATTGGATGAATAGTGCAGTATTAGGTAAGTTTTTCAACTGTGTGTACCCGAATTCAAATTTAAGCCTGTATGCAATTCCAAGTCATTTATAATATTCTCATAACAATTAGGATTAGTTTTTTGAAGAGTAGCTATGAATACAGCGAGTTTTCCCATTATCACATTACATTTTTGGAGGAAATCTTAATTACTTTGCTTATCTTTCAGTGTCACTAGACAATGATTAAACTTCAGTGGATTACTATGAAAAACCCCAGCCTTTTCCTTCACGTTTCCCCACCGATAAGCCTGTACTGACCTTTTAGCTCACTAACGAGCACTGTAACAGTGCAGCTTGTGTTATGGCATATGAACAACAATCACAGCATTGCTGTCAGATTACTGCCACTGCCCCCGGCCTGACGGCTGATACCTTACGCTTAATATCACTGCCTTTTCTCTCCTTCTGTGACTCCAGCACGTGTGTCCCATTCCCCCTGATTTCATGATGCATCCACAGCAACAGAAATTTCACTTCTGCTGATGCTGAATAAGGAGGGGCGGCTCTTCTGGCCCATAGCAGCACAGCAGTCCTGGAACTACATCCATGCCCTAGCTGGAAATCCAAGCCCAAGAAAACCTGCTTTTCCCCAAAGGAGCTGCTATTCCTGACATTTTAACACCACCCTGCTTTTCAGCGTACATGCCTTAGGGTTGAATTTACAGCTACAGCTATGGCTTGCTCCATGCTGAGACTGGATACTTGGAAATGGGAAGATTTGGTTCCTAGAAGGCTTCAGCTTAACACAGGCTGCAGCAATCAGCCTGTTTCAGTGGCTTTATTCAGGCAGGTCACACATTGCACACACATGGCAAGCTTCGCTCCGTTCCCACTAACATCAACAGCGAGACCTCCAGCTGAATCTCACAGGAACAGAATTTGACCCTAGAAGTAGAATACAACAGAAAACAAACTGAGAAGCACGTTGTCAGGCTTGGGACAGCTGGGGCTTGGAATGGTTTTGAATCACAGGAATTGCGCGGTTTAGCGCCTGCGTTTTAAAGGTTATGTAAACACAAGTCAGCAACTGTATATTTAGGTAGAAAGGTTAGATTTGGCATAAAGAGCGCATCTTCATTGTATTCATCGCATACTTGACCTGTAGGCACCTCATTTTAGCAGTTAAAGTTGAGAATCGGGCAAGGTCTGCAAGTTGAATTCTAGGTCCGTGAGGTGAGCTAGAAAAAGGAAAAAGAAAAAAAGCTTTGCCCATGGGACACATGCTGGAAGCGCAGCTCCTTACTTGCATGCCGCAAGGAGTCGAGCTGCGGTTGCTCACAAGGTGACAGACACCACTTGCGTTGAGGCCAGTGCAGAGCATATAATACAGCAGTCCTGTCCGCAGGCCCCTGCTGTGCGGGATGGTTCAAGGGCAGCCACAGGGACTCTGCCCGTCTCTCTGCTCCTTCCATCCCTATCCCCTCCCACACAGGTAGGGCCACCACAGAGTCCTTGTCACATATGGCAGATGTGCCTGCAGCCTATCTGGATCCTGCTTGAATTTTTTTGAAAAAGATGAATTTTGCAGCCAGAGAGCAAGAGACTCTTCAGAGAATTAACAGTCCACTCTTTAGCAAAATTTGATGAAGGGAATGTTTGATCTAGCCCCAGTTTGTTGTTCCCTTGCACGGAAGCAAAACTAAATCTAAGAGACATAGCAGGAGGTAAAAACCCAGCTGCAGTGTAGAGCTCGTTGCTCCTGAAGGTAGACGTGAGTGTGTATCACAGTATTTCTGTGCAAGCCTCCGGCCGCAGGCTGTGCCCACAGGGCAAGGGGAAGGCAGCACGAGGGAGGACCTTCACACGTTGGGCGGTGGCACGCAGGGTGCTCCGTGACTGCTTATGACTCAACACGATGAAAAAGCTGCTTTTTCCACATATGAAGTGTCAGAGAAAATTGAGAGTCAGGCATCTTGCTTCTGCTGCGCAAACTTAAAGAAAAGTTCCCACTACCTTGCTAAAGGTAGACTGAAAAAGAACATGCCAATCGAAAACCAAATGAAGTGTAAAATGAAATCAGATTAATGTACTTTTATTTTTAAAACCAACTTCTGTTTTCTTAGTGCAAATAACTCAAGATGCAGTTTTATGCCTGTGAGTTCACAGGCACCATCCAGGTCCCTGGGACTGGCCAAGGACTGCGCTGTCACTCAGACCTTCCAAGTGTTTCACCAACTGCACGCTGCAGTAACGCAAGCACAGCCACAGGAGCCGGGGCAAACCTGGGCTGGAAGTCCGGCACAGCTGAGCTTTCAAGGTTCTTCCCTCCCCAGGAAAGTTTCCTTACTCCATGAACAGTCCTGGTACATTTCCAAAACAAGGGAAAACCATCCTGACTCCACTTGCCACCAGGAGCAAACCCATCAGCACAGAGCAAACCAACACAGGAGGACGCCCAGCACCACACTGTCTGCACGCTGTCACTGCTTATGGGTCAACTGATTGCTTCCAACCATCCCGGAGGGACGTGTGACTGAACACTGCGATGCCAGCGGTGATTTTTCCCGAGTCTTCAAGTATTTCTGCCACATGCATCTGGCCACCCTACGCCAGGAGGGGGCAGCCCTCGCGGCGCCAGGCAAGATGCTCACAGGGATGCATCTGGCTTCTGCGCTGGGGGAGCGGGCTCTCCCCTGCGCCTTCGGGGAGCCGGCCAGGGCTGTTATTGGGTTACAGTCTGTGCTACTTCTTTGGTCAGGTGAAGCAAGAGACTTCAGCAACTCTCTGCTGCTCCCAGGCAGATCTGCAGCGGTGAGAGGAAGCCCCCATGTGACGTAGGGAGGCATTTCTCTCTTGCACTTTGATCATGCTGTTTTAGAACAATTCCAGAAGATGCTTTCCCAGTCTCCAATTACCATAGTCTTCTGATTTGGCAGATTTTTTTTTTTTGGGGGGGGGGGAAGGAAGGGAAGGAAGAAGCAACAAGACCAAAGACAAACAGGTACCGCGGCCAGTGCCTGGCTACTGCTTCATCAGCATGGCTGCTTACATACTTGGTAATATTAAACAGAACTGTTACGTTAAAAAACACGTGGTTTTGTTTGCTTGTTGTTTTTTTGTTTTTTTTTTCCTACAGGATGACAATATGCACTGTTTGTATGGAGCATTTTAAAGTATCCTGAGGGGATATCTTTCTGCCGAATTAGTAACAGCATCTTCAGTCTTCACATAGCCATTCTCTATACGTTTGTATGACACTAACATAGGCAGATCAAATGGGCCAGTCTGCAAAAATCAGAAGGAAAACACACGCATTGCAATTGTTACATTGCCAAAATCATAACCCTTTTTGCATTGTTATTTTTAGAGAGAGAAAAAAATTTATGGGAGAGGAAGAATGATTAGAGTAGGATAAAAGTGCCAAACTCCATTCACAACAGGGGGGTGAACACCGGGACAATAAATCATGGTGCAGAGCCCAGCCCTGCAGGGCGGCGAGCACCACCTGCCGCCCGCCAGGGCATGAAGCCCAGCTGTGGGCTGCCGCCCTCGGCCGCTTTCCCTGCCATTCTGATGATGAGATTGGATTCTCCACAAGCAGGTGGGGGCACATAGCAAGGAGGGGGCCACAGAAAATCTGCATTTTAATGCTTGCAGCTGACACCACACAGCTATGTAACATCTCAGCTAAAAGCTACGTTGTGAATTCAATTCGGCACTTTTAATTTTTTTCTGTGGCAAGAAGACAGCTTTTGGCTTACTACGATGTTTAGAATCAAATAAGCTTGTACCAGGATGTTCCCAGTGTATGTATATGCATACAGACACAGAGACATGCCTGCCATACGCTACATTGACAAACAGACAAGTACACGTGTTTAGTTTCAATCTATTTTGATGAATTAAAATTTACTTATTTCTATCTGACGACAGCATGCACCCTAGAAAATTGGATTTTTGTACTATTCAGATGCAATCTGGGAATCATTTTAATGGCTTAGACTTGAATACTTCATTGCAAGCACATCAGTGCTAGCTTTTATAGCCAGTTAGCACAATTCACCACCTGTATTCTCATGCTGTTAATGTTAGACCAAAATATCAGTTATACTGAAGGATTTGTTTTGAATACAGCAAAGTATTTCAGATTGAGTGCATCTTCGTGTGTATGGGCTTCTGCAAACACTAGATAGGAGATGTCCCCACATTAAAATGCCTCCCAAGTATTGCATCCCCATTTCACAAAGACAGGTGCCCCACACCAATAATCAAGAAGATTACAAGAACCACAGTTTAATTGATTTGGGAAGTTACATTTGGTTAATCAACACCTTTTAAAACCATCCCAACTCCTTAGGACAGGGTACCTGTTACAACACATTAGACTCATCTGAGAATGTTCTTAAAAGGAGTGGTCTGGCAGAAGGTCTGGACGACAATGAATCAGGTGCCTTCCTACTGCTCTGCAACAGCGAGGCAAAAATACTTGTAGCACATGCAACACTTTAACCTACCTAGTGGTCCAACAACAAGAAACACACACACACACCTTTTTACAGGCAACTAAATCATACCACAAGGGATGTAACAATACACACTCCCTGAATACCACCGTGATCAATACTGGCTGGGTTTTTCAGTGCAAGAGGCACAGATGGCACTCAGCAAAGAGCTCTGCTTCCCAAAATGTTTACCTTCAGGCTTGGAGGTTTATGCTACAGGTGCTTTCGAGAGAGAAACATCTTCACTCTCCTTAGAACCAGTATTTTTTAAAACAATGAGTGATACCAGGGAAACCAAGCCCTAGGGGCACGTATCCAAGGCACTTAGCACTGGGGTGAGCCACCTCAGCCACTTGTGGTGTGAGTGCCAAGGCTTACGTGCCTGCACAAAGGGCAGCTGTAGCGTCAGCAAGAGTTGTGTGCTGGGCAAGAAGGGTGCCCAAGCAGCTCCTGCACTATCCAACAAGCATATCCAACAAACAACCTGGCTGTTTGCAAGGTCATCCAGTAGGATGATGAGAATTGAGTCCACTTTGTTCTACGCTTCAGTGAAATTTGTATCTAGCCCACTAAAACAAACCTACAGAGGGGAGGGAGAAATGGGGAGACAGATCCATGACTAGACAAAATTATGCAGCAGCACCGATTTCCATGAACAGGAACAATTCACCCCAGCTGAGGACCTGGTAGAAACCCCAGCATCACGACTGATACCTGCCTGAATTCCCCTGAGCACCTAAAGGGCCACCGGGCACAAAAGCATCACCTGCACCCATGACACAGGTGCTGAGCATGAGCAGCTCAGCCACCAGGTGTGCAGCTGGACCTGAGCATCTGAACAGCAGGAGGCCAAAGGGGCAGAGACAGACAAAACATTTAAGCAAAAGATTGAAATTAAAGCAATGGGGGGTAGAGGGAAGCAGCCTCTTGCTGGGTGAGCAAATCTAAACACCAGTTTTTAGCAGTTATGCATTAGAAGAAGGAAAAAGCAGGAGAGCAAGCAACACGTACTGACTCAGAAAGGAAATCACCTTATTCGCTCCAAGAAAAGCTGTGATTGCTGGAAGTTTGAGAAAGCATGAAGATAGTGGATGTTCCTGAGGAAGGAAGGCGCTTCGTTACCTAGTTCACAACAGCACAAAAGACAGAAAATTGCAGTACAAGAGAGAGAGAAAGGCAGAAACCAAAGAAAATAAGAATGCGCCTTGCAGTTAAAAACAAAAACAAAACAAAACAAATCCACACAGAAAATTTAATAAAAACTGAACAGAGCTGCTGTGTTGTGTCATACAGAAACTCAGTCCCATACAGGTCAAGGGCAAGCTCCTATCAGCCTGGCTTTGGTCCATCTTTTCCTTCCCGAGGGGACCCTGAGCTGTCAAGCTGGGTGTTCAGGCAGCTAAACAAGGACACTGATCTGGTTTTGTACATAACGCTCCCCTTAGGAAACTTGTATCTATCTTTTCCAATATTAAGCTTAGGATTCTCAAAAAGGATCTCAATTTAAAATCCTCTACCTAGTCTTGGTTGCCTTTGAAAAACTGGGTGGCTGACTTCAATGTCTGACAGCCAGCACGGACATCTAGAGCTGGTATCTGCTCCAGGCATTTCATAAAGCTCTTAACTTGAAATGTACTTTTCAGTAAGGCTCAGCCTGCATTTAGTTTAGAATGCACATACGAAGAGACTTTTCTAGTTGACACTTGGTGTTGATTTGCTAAACGATTTCACAAGAGCTGTTTTTAACGCATTTAAAGCGCACTTGAAAGCGAGCATTAAATGCGAGAATGGATCTTCTGGCCAAGAGCTGGAAACAAAAATGGGTCTCCTCTTGGGTGAACTGAGCTGGGGTTTGGTAACCCCCACGTTTCCCTTCTGGGACAGTGGGCTCAAACTGCCCTATGACTGGAGCTGAGAGCAAATCATTTCCATCCTCCCCAATCAGGGTGTCAATCCAGAAACTATTAAGTCATGCTTACAAGGAAGAAATAACATGGAACTGGGAAGAATTTAGCTATACTTATTTTACCATCTGTATTGCTTTCAAATTTAATGGTTTGGGTGGTGTTTTTTTTTTGGTCTTGCAGACACATGTTTTACTTCACTGATACTTTGCCAAGCTTGTACTTCAAGGGTTATGGGGGGAAAAAAAAACCTTACTACTTCATTGGATATTTTAAAAAGATTATTAGCTCTATTAAAAAGCATACTAGTACCAAAAATAACAGGCTATCCCAGGTGAAGAAAGTGCCCTGAAACCTCACAGGACCTACCAGCTTCAGGAGAGAAGCCTGTTCTACACCTCAGTATTTGAAACGTCACCCAGTGTTTTTGTGTGACACAGAGCCCTGCCCAAGCTAGGTAAAATCAGCTCCGCACAGCCCTGCGGGGACAGTGGAGCCAGTTCAGGGTACAGCTGGCAAAGGAGTCACCTCTGCTGTGCCATCAGCTTGCAGCAATGGAGACACCCAGGCCAAAACGAGCAGTGACAGTGCACACTGCTGCTGTGGGCACCGCTGCCTCCTGCCCCTTGGGCTGCATCGACAGGCTGTACTCCATTGCTGCTTGAGAAAACACAGAGCTGATGGCAAGAGGGCAGGAGTGGCTGGCAGCTCACCGCTTGCTGACCTGCTGCAAAACTTGCTAAAATCGCAGGAGGGAAGAGAGGCACTGCAGGAGGGAGGCGAGGCAGACAGAGCGACAGGTGGCGGAGCACGGCCAGGGAGCAGGCGCTGCCCAGGAGGACGATGCTGCAGGGATGCTCGTCACCTCTGGGCGAGCACATGGCAAGGGACAAGGACTGTCTCCATGGGGTCACGCTCTGTGTAGAGTAACCCTGAGCACTACTGAGGAGAGCTGGACACTAATCTCACACTGCTGCACTGGCCCCCAGTTATTAGGGAGATGGGCAGATGTGACAAGACCTGCCTGAATCGCTTCCCTGGTGCTGGCACCTGGAGGGCATACGCAAGCAGAACGTCTTGACTTAAAATCAAGTTGCTTTTGTCAGTACACACTGTGGTTTGGTTGATCAGTTTGGATTGGAAAAGGGTTATAGTACTTTTATAAGAGGGAAGCTTTCCATCCAGCCTGGGTAATTAAGGAAAGGCACTGGTTGAGTCTCACCACACTAGAGATCTAGGCTATATTTTTAGATGAGCTTCTTGACATTTCTGGCATGTGAAAGAGCAAGACGCGACTCTAGCAAGCCTTCCTCGAGATGTGAATGGCACACAGTGCTATTACAGGCTCATCTGGTGCTTAAGAATAGAAGAGGCCTTTATGATACATCACACAGTATTTTCACCTTGCTCCTTACCTGATGACTTTTCTCTTTTATATTTTTTAAAACTATTAGAAGAATTTCTGGGAAAAGGCTGATAAAGATCAGGAGAATTATTGCCAGCCACGTGGAAACAGAAGTCAGCATATGGGCAAATACAAAATACATTCTTTGCTGCTTCAAGAAAGGCCTGAAAAAGAAAAGATACAAACACATTCTGGTTAACACTGTCAGCCACACAAGTTTCCCAACTAGGTCAGACTGGGATCAAACTGTTTGCAGTAACACCTCCCTTCCCAAGGCAGATGGGTACAGCCTGCACAGAAATAGGCTGCCCCTTCCCCTCCCCACTCATCTCCTGCCCTCAGCTGCGCTAATTCTATAGGACTGTCCGGCAGCCTCCTGGGACTACTCTTATGTTTCTCCCATCTTCATACTGCCTCTTTCCCCCACTTCTTGGCCAAGCCACTGTTCTTCCTTGTTGCAGCAGCAGCTGGACCTGTGCTTTCTCCTGTCTCCCTCTCCCTTGGCTGCCCCACAATGCCAGGCCCTATAGCTCTGAGTCTGTTCTTCCCTTTCCTATCCCCAGGTTTTTTCCAACGTAATTTTTTTCCTTTCTTTCCCACCCACGTGCACAAATGGATGCTGAAATATTTACACTGGCACCTCCCAGTGAAGACAGCAGCCTCAGCACCAGAAATGCCCCTGTGGGCAGAAAGGCAAACTGCCTCTTGCCAGAACCAAGCTCCTGGGCTGCAAGCGGGTGCCACCTGCCTCCAGGCTGCTGCACAGATCTTGTCACACAACAGCCCTCTTCCAGCAGTGCTGTGTGGAGAGAGCATCCCTCCCCAGGAACAAACCCAACCATGACAGCACTAGAATATTCCATCTGAAGACATAAAAAAGCAAACCTGTGCTGCCTACCACTATTAATCACCACGATCAGTACTAACACGTGCTTATCATAGCTGCAAACACCCCGCTGTCCCCAAATCTTTGGGTAACCCAAATGAGGAGACATGGCAGTCACGTCCAACACAAAGCAGGTGATGGACATTCCCTTAAAGTACCATTGAAAGAAAAGATACTTGCCAAATGACTCCTCCCCAAAAGAATGAGAAAAACACATAGAAGGCAAGGGAGCCCCATATCACAAAGTGGTTCATCCACGTCCAGAATCGAGTATCTAATGCTAGCTGTGTAAATAAAAATTTAAAATAAAAATAAACAGGCAGAACAAGTATTACAAGCAGAACGTACTCAATTATATTTATATAAAATTTGTCTGCTTTCAGAGTACGACTGAAGTTTTCCAGTCAGCTACCTCTCTGTGTATGAACACCTGGGAAACACTTTCAATATCTACAGACTGGCAAAACATCAGCAGGGAAGCAGCAAGTTTCTAATTGCAGATGATACTTTTTAATAGAATAAGTTTGATGCAACCTCTGATGCTACATGAAACAAATGCGTAAAGGTTGCAGTAATTGTAATTGCCTTCTGTCACCACCTGCTGTCCTGAACCAAACATAAAAGACCTTTTGTAAGGCCTTATGCAAACTGTTCATTCCGGAAAGCTCCATGAAACAAAGCATTTTGGCTGTTATTGTTTGACAGATGTGCTTTTGTGATCCCTATGGTGCTGAGCAGCATCTGAAAGATAGCAGTCAGACCCAAGTACTCGGTTATTCCTTTCCTCTTTCTGGAGATGAAAGCCAAGGGGCGTTAAGCGTGGGGAAAAAAAGTCAACTGTAACCAACCGGAGTTCTCAGAAGAGGGCAAAACATGGGGAAATAATTTACCAGAGCATAAGCACTTGTCATAAGCACACACAGACCAGAGGCTACACAAAGAACAGCAGCCACTAAGCCACTCATAAATTCCTGCCTGTCTGGAGGAACAGAAGATACAAAGTGTGGGGGAAAAGGTATTCATAAAATACATCTTCAGTGTATTCACCCAACGGGGTAAATACTGCACAGGGTAAATACTGTTTTATATTGCACTATATACACAACATTCAAAAAAGAACTGCAAGAAGAAGGGAAGAAGGAGGCTAACCTTCAGAGTGACGGTGAACACCAACACAGTGAAAACAATCGTTCCGAAGGTCCAATTTCCGAACACCTGGAAAACACGTTGCGTTGCCACATGCGCCTCTGTCCACCTCGTTCAAGAGGAACAGAAACGACGACAATGACAACGGTGCAAGCAAGGACAGGGAGGGGAAGGAGGGATGGCGCGACTGCTACTCGGGCTGCGCGCTGGGCGCTCAGCACGCCAGCCGCCCGCTACTCTAACCCTGTGCCATGCACTACCACGGACAAGTGACCCGGTGTCGTGACAGTGACAGGTACAACCTCCTACTAACAGCAATGTTGACTGAGAACACAAGTCATTTGGACCACCTGCATTTCATGACTTCTTGGTCATTTACTCAGTTTCTGCTTTCTCGTGACACAGAACTATCGCAGCACCTCTGGTTATCGTGCCATTTCAGTCCCACTTGCAGGACGCACCAGTGGGTGCTTCTCCATACGAGAATACACTGGTTTATTTTGCAGATACTAGTGACTACGCACAACAAAGAAAAGCAGATACTGTATATAAATCCAAATGATGGCAATGAATGGGACAGATGCTTACCAAAGGCTGTCAAGATCTGAATGCATACATTAAAACAGAAAGTGAAATGTAAAAGTTTTTAAAAAATGCAAAAAAATTAAAGTCAATAGGAGCGAAAAAGGAGTCAATCAAACATACATGGATATTATGAGCAATTGCTGGTAGCAGTTCTTTACAGGCATAAGTGCTTACAAAACAGGACAAAACCACAGGTCTTATTTTAGTGCCACATGGACTTGACCTCTCAAAGCATCTGCAGTGCTTACATGTTTTATTCAAATGCAATCAGAATGGCTATAAATACAGAAAGGCACTGAATCTACAGTACATGTGCGTGACTACACATAGCTGGGGCCATAAATGGTGGCACTGATGCAATGTATGCAAATCTCAGCTTTCCTCCACCTGTTGTCCCCTAAAAAAAAAAAAAAGCTAAGGTGTTTTCAAGGATCGCAAGTGATGGTGTAAAGCTCTCCATCAGCTGAGAACTGCTAACACCTCCCTTCAGTGGAGGGTGTCCCCAGACAGTGCAGACCACCACGTGCAAGGCAGCTGCACTGCACCAATGCTTTGCTCTGTTCTCAGCTAACCAGCAAAAAAAAAAACCTTAAGTTCTTTCCCCCTCCCCATCTTCCTGTGCAAGTTTGCCTGGGCCAGCTCACACATCTCGCTCACATGGTGATGCAAACACCGGTCCCAGTGCAAGAGGCACGAACAAGCAGACAGCAGGGACAAGGAGAGCAGCCTGCTCCCTTTTGATGGCAGTGCTAACTTGTGCTGGCTTCGGCACAGCAGCAAGCTGCCAGCACCAGCCTTCCCCCTCGCAACGGGAGGTGGGGGGCTGGATCAGGCTTTGTGCAGGCACTACTTTGGTCCCTTGTGGCCTGGGCAGGGTTTCCTCGCTGCCCTGCACCCAGCCAACTCCTGGGACCATGTGGAGGGGTGAAAGTGCACTGTGCAAAGCACAGGCTGGAGACATCGCAAGGGTGGAATAAAGTTCTTTGTAAGACTACTTATTGTACCTAGAGAGCATAACCACCTCTACACTGTTTCCATGGCGATTTGGAAAATGTTTCGTTTTAAGCATTTGCTGCAGAATCACACCATAAGCAATGCTACACCGTTGGACGAGACTCGAGACACAGCGCACAGACTAAGCGTGTAGATATTCACTGACAGGCATATAAAAGAGGCAGGGCACAAAAGAAACACTCATCTTTCTTTCTTTTTTGGTGTTGTTACCTTTCCGTTATCTTCCAATGACGAATTTTGAAAAAGAAAATAAACCCCAAAGAAAAACACAAGTCCTTCAAAGGCGCCCAGGAAGGTCCAGTACAAGAAAGGCCTCCACTGCAGCATTGCATTATCAGAAACTTTCCTGCCAAGAAAACAAGCAACAAGAAAATTACCATCATGTAGGTCCTGCTGCAAAGCCCAGGGTTTCCCTGGGCTTGGAGCAGGCCCTTGCCGTAGAAGACAAGAAGATAAAACACAAATACCTGCCAGTAAACGGGACTTAAACATTTGCTATATGCACATACTGGTCCTAATAAATCAAAAGACACTCAGCATATTTTTTTTTTATCTTTCTCTAGGTAATGCAGACAAAAATCCAACCCCATCCAAATGAAGCAAGCAGCTGTAATGCAGTCCCAAGCATCTCGTACAAACACCTTGCTGCCTCCCCTATCCAGAATTAACAACTCCTGAATTTCAAAACCAGGGCTATGTCGAAGAAGAAATGCGTAAGATGCAAAGAACTTGTGGCACGCTTCCCTCTCTTTTTGTTGAATGTTAAAACTCACTTTTTGGGAAAGCTCTGTGAGTGCTGTTCCTGGAAGTGGTGTTGTTCTGTACAGGCTGAAAATAAAACTCCTGAATCGTACCGTGGGTTTTTAGCACGGGGGTTTTAGCAGAAGGCTCTTGGCTGAGAACAGGAATAAGATCTGGCACGGAGGCAGCAGCAGCAGGTTGATGCACGTTGACAGGGCCCTGTGAGGACATGCTCCAAGGCCACTGTCACAGCCACGGAGCTGCAAACCCAGGACCACATCCAGCTTTGGTTCCTTTGGTCCCTGCTGCAGGTCTCCAGCAGCAACCCCAGGGACCTATGCTTTTGACTACACCTCAAACAGCCTGACACTTGCTAGACATGAAAAGGAAATACTGTTCCAGAAGTCTTTCCCCAAAATAGTTGAAAACCGCTGCTTATGCTTAAAAAAGCTTCTTGCATCACTATATTTTCAGATGACCTTCTTTAAAACTTGAAGATTGATGGGGGATGAAAGCATGTTTATGGCAAAACCAAAAATCCTCTCTTCTCTTTTTTTTTCCTTAACTGTTCAAGCAAAACATCTATTATCAGCAATATGCACCCTGTAAACAGGTGTGATGCTGAGCTCCAGTAATTGCAATTTCTAAAGCAAAACACTACTGGAATCCTATGCATGATATTCTCTAACATACTGTAATTTGGGTATGAGTAAGGAGCACAGATAAATCAGACCAAGAGCTATTTTTGCAAGGAGAGAAAATGTGAAGAGCCTCCTCAGTGCAATCTGTTTTGCATTCACATTTATGGCCTGCAGCACTCATCGTAAACAGACTTTTTACTGTGCCTCAGACTGGAGATCTGCACTGCAGCAACTCAGCACTTCATACGGCAGAGGCACAGCAGTCATTCTGTATTCAGCAGCACATGCACAGTCCTGAATATTCAAAGTGAAGCTATCTGACTGCACAATTAATCTGTTTTCCCTCAACTCACATACACCAGTGATCAGACAGCTCACCAGGTGAATGCTCAGGGGGCTGCTGTTATTGGTCTATGCTGCACAATATTCAATTACAAATTTATTTAGAAATACGTATGTTTTGCCATATGAGTGGAGGAACACAGAAGTTTAATCAATCAGAACTGAGTAGCTATTTCAGAAATACTCATATCCCCGGAAGGGCTGCACTCATGTGCATGTATGGGCAGGGGTGGGAGGAAGACATGAAGTATTTCAGGTTCTGCGGGAGGTCAGGGACTCCCCCAGTTGCAATGAAGTAGAAAAAGAAGCCAGTAAAGCAGGGAGAGATCGTCTCCTCTTAACCTCTACTTTCCACCTGCAATGTGGAGGAAACTCTGAGCGCAAAGAGCATGGCTCCCAGGTAACTCGTTTTGAAATGGAGATTTGCCCTTTGGGGGATATCCATCCAGACCAGCTGAGAAACTACCTGCTTGAGTTGTATTTCATGAGCATTCACTTTCCTGTAAATTAATAGATCTCTCTTCTCCTGAAAGATAGATTTTCCCTCCATCTATTGCATGCTGCATCATGGGCTTGGCTCACGCCACCTGGCTCAAAACTAACATGAGTGAATGCTCTGGCCAGAGTTGCAACTTGCTTTACTATAGAGGAATAATTCCATCTACAGACCCCCCCTCCCTCCTTTTTTTTTTTTTTTTTTTTTTTTTTTTAACGCAGACAGAAGGGCAATTTACTGGACCAGATACTGTGAGAGGGCATAAATAGAAATAGGTATTAAACACGTAAGCAGCGGGGACATAAAAAAATCTTTTCTCCAGTTCCATGGCTACCTTGTCACCATCACAGGGCAGGTACACCAACCAGCTCAAGTGATCCCTGATGGATTGTTTCAGGCACCAACAAAGCTTAAACTGTGGCCAATGAAGCAGTGCTGAGGCTTACCCAGCCCTTTGCTACTTACATATACAATTGTGGATCTGAGGTCAGCGTGTCAATGTTGATGTGCTGCTCCAGGAGGCTGTAAGCCAGGATAGGTAGTGACGTGAAGCAGATGTTGTACATGGTAAGGTAAGCAGCATCATACAGAGGCTGAGAAGAGGGAGAAGGGCAAAATGAGACAGAAACTTGGCTTTAAAAGTCTCCCCATAAACAGATTTACAGTTTCCAGCCCTTGCCTCCATACATAACCCATGGACACACCCCTTTGTCACAGACACAAATCACGCCCCGGGCAATGCCAGCGGGGCCGAGGCACCCACAGGCTGCGTGGCCAGAACCCTATGGCCACTGAGGGCAGCCCCACTGCCAGCAGCTCCATACCTGTCTGGGCTGGGCCCCATCTTGACCTCCAGAAAAACATGATTAAACAGTCCTTATTGCAGCTTTTCTGTAGCTGCTCTTGTGCTGCCATTTCTATTAATACACTTGATGTCTCCTGTGACTCTCTAAAGACTAGACTTTTTTTTAGACTATGATTTTTCTTTTCTCTCTTTTTTTTTTTAAAGCAAGTGTTTCTGCTGAGACATGCAGAGAATAATCTCCTATGATTGCTTTTAAGACCAAGCAGACACAAAAGCACACAAGTGAACACAAAACCCAAAGAATTGTCTCCAAACACCCAAGCCCACACCTCACAGAAATCCGTCCTTCTGACACTCATTTGGACAAAGCAAGTGTTTGATGACGCTCATCATGTGTCTTACTTTAAAGGCTCTGATAAAAGAACAAACTGTTCCTTCTTTTGAAAGACAACTTTAATACAAAGAAATACTGCAGAGAGAAAAAGACCAGGAAGTCTTCAAAAAACTTTTCTCTTAAGTGTAGCAAAAGTAGGTGTTGGCAAACCAGCTAAGCCACCCTCCTGTTACTTTGGGAAGGCATCCATCCGTGTTTAAGCAACAAAAATGGGTCATGGATAGAAATGGAAAGCAAGCCAATTTACTTATTTTTCAACTGTAGGTTTCAAAAATATTATGCTGCAGACATGGTGCTGAGCAAGGTCAATTTGTACTATCACCTAAAGAAAGAAGAGGAAGAGACAGGATGCTCAGAAGTGAAATCTCTGCTACAAAGCCTTATGACGTGACTTGCTTTTTCCCTGTCTTTTTAGATATATTACTGGAAGTTACCTGCTGTGAGAATCCACAGAAGAACTGGTATAAAAATTGTGGTAAAATGAAGCAAAGGTTCTAGAAAAACGAAAAAAGAAGGGTTAGCAGGGAAGCATTTATGCACTCAGTGAATGCTTGACTTTTCATTCTAAATCTAAATATTTTTCCCCTATTATCAGATGATAATACCTGATATTATGATATCAGGTAAAGCAGGTGTCCTGGTTTCGGCTGGGATAGAATTACTTTTCCTCCTAGTAGCTGCTGTGTTTTGGATTTAGGATGAGAATAATGTTGATAACACACTGATGGCTTAGTTGCTGCAGAGCAGTGCTTACACAGAGTCGTGGACTCCTCAGCTCCTCACATCATCCTGCCAGTGAGGAGGCCAGGGGTACACAAGGAGCTGGGATGGGACAGAACCAGGGCAGCTGACCCAGACTGGCCAAGGGGATATTACCTACCATATGATGTCATGCAGAAAAACACACATCCTTACCTTATAGAAGAAATACTGTACAAGGTGTGCTATTCTCACATAATACAAATGCCCATGTGCTAGTAGCAATTTTCTTAAGTGTTTAAACTTTGGAACAGCATAGTCGCTGTTTCTTGCAGCCTGCCGTCCTTCTTTGCCTTTTATACCTGAAGACAGAAGAATTGCATGGGATTAATCCATATGGGACTGGAATTTGGACTGATGCTACCCATGCTTGTTCACATAAGTCTGTCTCAAGCCACGATAAAGGCCATACTTCATTCTTGCTTCTACAAGGACTTTACATTTCAAACATTTCCATGCATCCACCATGCATGCCCACCCGTGGCATTTTGGGGACTGTGCCTGCAGGCACAGAGTGGCAGGTAGACACCCCAGGAGAGCAAAACACTAAAGCTCTTCAAGACTTGGTGTGGCCTTGGCTCTAGGACAATCAGATGTGCCTCTGGAGTTTTTAATTTATATTTAGTTTGCTATCCAAGTTTCTATGTAAGAGAATGTGGTGAAGACTATCTAAATCCGATGAAAGATATCTAATTGGTTTCCCCAGGGGCTTGCCTGCATCTAGCAATCTGGTTATTTCACTGCAGATGCTCAGCCTCCCCAGAAATCCCCTCAGAGCAAAACTCAAGAAAGCCAGTTTTGTTCACTCAGAAACCACAGTCAAATGAACTACAACTATTCATTAGAGGCTAACATGCCATTTCCAACAGCCAGAAATAAAGAGGCTATCCTTTCTCTTCTATCTTTACCTTCTTCAATACCCTTTTTAGTAATATTAAAAAAATATCCAGTACTTTCAGAACCTCTGAAAACAATCTGCAGAAATTTAGACAGTTTGCATATGATGTCAGTCATATGGACAGGGCAGACAACACAGCAGAGCATCAGCCCCTGCAAGATGCATGAGATGCTAGCAGCTGCAATCCGCACTGCCAGGCAAACCCAGGTAAAGGATGAAGGCCAGCTTCAGCTCAGCTGAGATAAGCAGGTACAATCCCACTGAAATTCTCAGCACTGAATTTAATAGTGAAGAGAAGACTGGTGGAAATTATGTATTTAATTTAAGCTAGCATCAACCTTGTTTGTGCAGAAGACAGCAGAAAAACTCAGGTGTTTCACCACTGGGAATGAAGGAGGTGTAAACAGGGCCAGGTGAAGATGCAAGGCAGAACCAAGTCTTTCATACTTCATTACTTTTCCCCTTAAAAGTTATCCCTACTAAAGCCTGATGTTTTAACTGTACTGCATTTACAATGGCTGCCATTAATCACACATCAGTTTGCTACACGTTCCTTTCCTTCTGCCCAGTAAGCAACTTTTACCACCTTGAATTTGGCCATATAGTCGTGTGTTTTTTTGTTTGTTTGTTTTTAATACAAGCTCCAGTTTATCCAGTTATAAAGACAAAGAGCACATTACTGTTAAAGGTCAGCAACCCATGATTATGCCAAGTACTTATCTGGAGCAAAACCTTGCTGAAAGCAGCAGCACTTCCCACATTTTTCAGTGGGATCAGTTCAGTCCCAGGCAGAGATGCTGACCGTGCCTTAACACTGAACCTCAGCAACACAGAGGGACAGCAGACAAGTCGTAGGTGTTAGATGTTTGTTATCAGCAGTCTTACCTATTCCCACATGTGCTTCCAAAATCATACTAACATCATTTGCACCATCCCCTATTGATAGTGTTATTGGGCTCCCTTTTGTGTTCTTCACCATTCGCACAATCTAAAAAATTTAGAAAAGGATAGCAGGAGAAATAAAAACTTCAGAGAAAACAAGAAAACAATTAAAGAGATCCCTGCTGCCTCATCTGCAAGAACACTCCTCAGCAAGTAACCTGACTTCTGTGGCAACAAAGTAACACCAAGGGAGTTCAAATTAATAAAAATCCCTCCTTGTTTCCTTCGTAGTCACTAACTAGAGTAAAAGCCAAGAGTAAGCTTTTAAAGGCCAAAGCACAGTGCTTAAAAAGGAACCACTCACAGCAGTGTCCTCCCCTTCCCTCCTGCCAGATCCTGCTCTCTTACAAAGAAGTGGCCTCTCATGTATTTCACGTGGAAGTCAATCATACCCCGGAACAGGACTAAACGTGCTGTTTATTGTCCTTTTGATACCATCAGCCAGTGTGAGGAAATGATGGACTACACATTTAGAAATGAAAAAAGAACAATTGGGTTTTGTTTATTTCTAATTGGTTTGAGTTTGTGGCTTCCTGAAGGCGTATTTAAGACAGGGTTATGTTCATATTTGAAAGACTGGTGTTTCCATAACACTGTGAAGTTCAGACAAGGCTTATACATAGCCTGGAGAAGTCCTAGCTGATTAAGATGAGTAAGTTTTATTTAAAGCAGCACTGCAGGAAATGTAGCCTCACACCATTACACAGAAATAATCAGAATTTACATCTAAAGGCTACTTCCAAAAAAACATACCTTTAAGAAAAGGAAAGGAGTACTTGGCTACAACTTGTTGAAGGTTTGCTGCTACCTCACAATTCTTCATACTTGCTTCATCTTCCTGCCAAATCCATAAGTCAGACTGTTACAGCAATACTGCTGCGTTTTAAGTTAATGAACTCCTGTGCCATTTGCATTGTTTCCTACTCCCCAGGGAATAACAAGCTGCTTCACAATGCCCCTCCAGGAGCCTTTTCCTAAGCTTTGATATCTACCACTCAGTGCAGAAAATTCTATGATGGCAGCCAACCTCTCAAATCAAGAAACCAGATCTGAACTAGTTTGCAATGTTTTCAGCACCTTCTGGTGAACGAGGCAGCACTTTGTACTTAAATTTCTCACAACAGGTTTTGAAGCCCACCTACAGATCAGGTCAAGCCCTGCTAACAGATTAAGGGCATGTCATATCACTTCACAACAGCTTCAGTTGGTTAAAAAAAAGTAAATACCTGTGCTTTCTGCAACGGAGCCATTCGGCAGCAAAGAACTGCAGTACACTTCAAGCAGATTTGTAGAAATATGTTTTTGTAATTACTAGAACTGGAATCCTGTGAAGGATTGAGTATCAGCGACAGCGTTGAGCCATCTATAATCAGTCCATAGTCTTGACTCAACGTCCAGCTTCTAGAGCACAATGAGGAACAGATTTGTGTTATGGGAAAAAAGTTACACTTTAAGAAGTCAACCTAGCTGCTTACATCTTTGTGGAAAAGGAATTGCTCTTGTATTAATCTTTTCCCCAACCCTTTTGGGGAGGGTCTTAGCAATCTTAAAAAGCTTGGATTTAATACACGCCCTTCACTAAGGGAACTGCATAATTAGGTTCAAAACCAACTAATACTAGAGACAATGAACAACGCAAAGGAGCCAGCAGCAGCGTGTGCCAGTAGTGCATCCCCAGTGCCACAACATGGTGTAATTTCTTTATCAGGTTTGCATCCGTGCCCAGTACTATAATCCAAATGCGTGCAGGCTGGGTCCTCCTCATCACTCACCTCTTCAGGCCACCCCGGTGTTTGGGAACATCCTGAATCAGCTTTTTGTGGTACTCTAACAGGAGCTCATGGAGCCGGTCCTCCTTTCTCTCGCTCTCCCCCACTGTTTTCACCGTCAGCTCCAGCAGCTCGGTGCTGGTCTGGAAGAGCCTGCAGGCGTAGCAGGTGGACTTGGCCGTTTCCATCTTGTCTCCCGTCAGCACCCACACCTTCATGCCAGCAGCATGCAGAGCTTCAATTGTCTCTGCTGACTGTTCTTGCAGTCTGAACATGGAGAGGAAATGTGACTGATCAGATTTGCTTCGGAGGCAAGGCAGACCCTGGGCAGCTCCGCACTGCTGGTAGCATGCCAGTGAGCCCCCAGCGAGATCCCTGGCCAGGTCACAGAGCTGGACTCTCAGCACTGGCCACGTCCTGGCCACCTGGTGAGAGGATCAGCCACAGCTGTGTGCTGATGGACCACAAGCACCCACCTTCAAACCTGCTAGTGCACAACCCAGCGTGCAAAAGCACCATCGGTGAAAAACATCTCACACTTCCAGACAGAAGCAGAAAGAGCTTGGAGCAGCTCTCCACTAGGTGTAAATTGAGAAAATATGACGGCAGAACAAACAAGACCTTCAGACGAGGCTGTGAAGCCCTTCCCAGCAAGCCCCAGGCAGGCAGGAGCCTCAGAAATATGTTTCTGAGATACAACACTCCACGGGTGTAAAGAGGCTTAGCCTACATTGCCACTTAATCCACACTGCCTCAGCCCCCTCACCCCCAGGTATCCTTATTTTACAGGTAGGAAATATAAGATAGAGAGAAGTTAATTGATTGTCCCCATGGTAATCAGACTACTGCCACAGGAATAAGGATTAGAACTCGGCAATCCCAATCTTTAAAGTGCAGCCAAAATTCACTGCATTATACTCAATTTGTTTTGATATGCAAATTAACACTGCATGCATTCATTCACTTTCTGGAAGTGCAAGTACTTCTGTGGTTTCATTAATAAATCCTAATTTCTACACTAGTCAATTTTAGCAACTAGGGCAGTGTGTAATGGGTTGTGCCACAGAGTAATTGCCCTGGACACTTCCCACGTCTGCCTCGCTGCTCAACAATCACAGACTGTTCTGGGTTTTAATTCCCATGGCTCTCAGGCTGTCCTGTAACCACAGGTAAAGCCATCCCAGGCTGCACAGGAACCTCACTGCAGCTCACATGAGAGATCGTGGGTGCACCACAACACAAAGTCATGGAGAAACCGTGGGTACCATGGTGCATAACAGTGCCTGGTCTGTGTGCTCTTTACCTGTCTTCTACAGCAGTTGCTCCAATCAAGTGCATGTCTGCTTCTGTGTCTTCAAAAACCTTTGCCATCTTTTCTTCTCTGTCCTGCAGAGCCATCTTCGCTTCATTAAGCTGTCGGTCTATTTTATCATACTCCTTTTGAGTCAGTTCTTTGAATGCCACACAAAGTGTTCGGTAGCCATCCTTGTAGGAAGGAAAAAAAAAAAAAAAAGTGGACAAGTGCCCTAACACCGTATTTTCTGTAGCTCCCCACATTAGGCTCAGTATTTTTCCTCACTGTTAGTACTTTCAGTGAGTACTGAACCTGACGGCAATGATGCTTTGTTAGCTTAAGACAGAAAACCAATTTGTCTATGCTTATACAGGAGCTTCCTCACATCAGAGTACATTCACATGCACATAACGCACCAGACAGAGCAGATATCCTGCACCTAACACAGCAAGTGGGAATCAAGTGTCCCCACATCCAGGACTAAGGAAGGGACATGCTCCCACGTGCGACCACCTCTGCCAAAGAGGCCTCCCAGGAAATGCTTCTCTTCCACCTTTGCATACAAATCACAAGTGATTGAAAGACACCTCCCACCAGAGAAAAAAGTCTGCTATTGTTATTTTCTATTTTTAACTTGCTTTGGAGATGCTTGGACACAACTGCAATCGAGCCCATATAAGTATATCAAAAGTCAAATAAACATGGAAGTCAAAGAAACAAAAAAGGAAAGAAGCCAGAAGCCAGGCTTCAAAACAATAAGAAGTGGCACTCAGATTTTCAATACTTCCCTCCAAAGCAAGGTCACAACCCTATTTTTGGCATAAGGCTTTCCTGACCCCAGGAGCCAGCCAAGTTCCATCTGCGTGCTTACCATAGCATTGCGGTCCACATGTACTTTAGTTTGTTGAATTTCTTCTTGCTGCACCCTTGGAAAAATAGAGGAATCTGCTCCTTTACAGAAGAGAAGTAGCTTTCCTAAAAGCAGAGTTATAAATAGTTTATCGCATTCAAAAGCCATAGAAAGACTTAACAGACGCTGGCTTCAATAGCCAGCTAACGACGCAGAGGAAGAAGTCTGTCAGGACTAAAGAAGGAACTGCTAGAAGTCTGGCTGCCTACCAAAAGTGGCGTGACACCTGTACAAAACCTTCTTTGACCTCTGGGTGAACTATCCGAAGTCTCTACCTGCCCGGAGAAAACTTTCTGCAGCAGTCTGGACAAAGCAATTTATTTCTCCCTATTTAGAAGCCTTGGAAACCTTTGTGGAGATGGGAAAAAGCCCATGTCCTAGAACTTATAGGACTGAACTTTAAGAAGGATGACCCCTGAATTTTTGTCTGCTAACCCCACGAAAACCCATCCTACTCAGGTGAAGGTCTCAGACCTCCTCCTGTAGTTATACCACCAGGCTGGGGCAAGGCAAGCAAAAACAAGGTCCCTGTCCATGTCCCCTCCCCTAATCTGCAGCTGGCTCCAAGCACCTCCTATGAAGAAAATCAACATTATCCCAAACCAGACCCAGTAACAGAATTAATGTGTCTAGACCAGTCCAGAGAACCTAAGAGCTTAGACTCGTTGGGTTACAGTGCGCTGTGTTACACACATTCAGAAAGGAATGAAGGGGATGGGTTTTATATTTGTGCACACGTCCATGAGTCTAGAAATGCCTTTTAACTGTACCTGTGATGGTCCTCACAATGACACTCATACGGCGACGGACAGGATCAAAGTTCAATATATGGAGAAGCTGGTACCTTACAATAAACAAAAGAAAAAAGGAAGTGAGCTTTAAGACAACTCAATGCCAGCTCCCTGGAATAAGAAGTGAATTTTGATTGTGGGGATGACTTGTAGGGGAGCACTGGGACTAGGTAATTCACTCTCAGCTGCTTATATACTTGCAGATATCACAGTAGCTGTTACTGAAGGGTAAAACCTAATTATTTTGAGTTTGCGAAGGGGGAACAAGAAGCTTTGTCACACAGCTTAAGCCATGCCCTGCTTGGAGGTCCAGCTGCTATCCATAATGCTGGCAACCAATCTCAAATCTGGTGAACCACCTGTGGTGTCAGGCACCGGGGAAGGAGACACGCAAGGGACTGGGCACACTTAAGGGACCTGAATGAAGGCTTCTGTAGAGCTGACAGCAGGTTTTTGCAAGCAAGCCTTTCAGCCTGCTCTTTGCAAGAAGGAGCAGTGTCTGTGCAGGTCGGTAGCTGGTCTTACAACCCTTGCTGAGCAGTTTTGACCTTGCCCGGCTTGCCACATTGACCGAAGTTAATTAACCCACATGGGAGCCGGTGCTGAGCAGAATCCATTCAATTACCAGCAGCAATATTACTTGGCAGACTCCACGGCACTTACATTTCAGTTTCATTCTTTTGGTTTCGTATTTTCATGAAATCATTTTCAAGTCCTAGAAAAGTGAAACCATACCTGTCAATAAACAAGAGGACAGAACAACAGTGAGAGCACCCGTTGGCACAAATTAATCGTTAACTGCGTTCTCATTTCACTTTCTGTACTGCAGAGGAGAGACAACGAAGTTATCGAGCCCAAGCTAGAAAGCCTGGCCAGACATTTGCTTGCTCCCTGCAGAGCCAGCTGTGACATTTTGTCATCACTCCTGTAACCCAGCGAGCTGGACACTCCAGTGCACAGATGCCAAGAGGCTCCGGATGTGGTCCCCTGGGTCTCCAGCAGATTTACCATCCACAAGCTAGTACACATCTGCAGTAGCCTCAGTCTAAAACTCAGGGCTGGCAACAACATTTTCTAAGGATTGAAACACGTTTCACAGAAGTAGCTCATCTTATTATTTTGCCACTGCACAGAAAGGAAGCAAACTGGCTGCAATGCCATGCTTTAGGGGCTGCTCTCAGCAGTGAATGTAAACTTTGGCCTTCTGAAAAGCTGCTCAGCAAAGACCCTTTGTAGACTTCTGCTTTTCTGGAGAGCTCTTTCCAACTCAAATGCTCGTGTGGCTTCCCAGAAGAGGAAAAAAAAAAAAAAACAAAAAACACCTTCACATTCTTACTTTTCTGCGCCTTTCACCAAAGCGATTTCGTCTGGGGAAGAGGAGATGTAGGTGTGTTTGCATTCGGGATGTCCTATCAGCCCATCCACCTGGTCTGCTTCCTTGATTTGAACGGTGTGGCACAGGCACAAGGCTCGCAGGAACAGCTCTTCTCGGCTCTAGGCAGGATGGAGGAAGGGCTCGTTACCAGCTTCATGCCACACACCCAGTCCAACTCAAAGCAGCTGCTTACCATTGTTGCGTGTTTGTATTTTAAAACCAAAAATAACCCCCACCCCTGAAACGTCAGCAGTAATAGATCACATTTATCCAGCCAGGAGCCGCCAACAAAACCCCAGCATTAATCAACAAGCTGATTTCTTACCTTTTCTGCTTTGCCATAGTATTTGAGGGGCCCATCAGTCTGGGAGAAGCCATCAACCTCTGAAATGCAGTCTTTGTACTTGTGCCCGTCTATGCAGCACTCGATGAACTCCATGCTGTTCTCCGTCAGGGTTCCTGTTTTGTCTGTGAAGACGAACTCCACCTAGAAGCAAGGGGACCCCCACCTCGCTGTACTCCCTGCCTCCACTGCTGCACCAAAGCCTCACCAGGGAAGCAGCCCCACAGATGGAAAGGTTGGGGCATTTTGATACATCTGGACCAATTCTGAAGAGTACTTTGCTGCTTTCCTGACCTGGCATTCAAAAACATGCAGGTGCTGCATGGGGGTTACACCAGTGTATGGTTTTACTGTTTCCATCCTCCCTTGTTTTCCCATCCATTAAACAAATGGCAACTCCTGAAGACTTAAAATCTGTTTCAAGGCCCTTCAATTTTCCCTCATCTTCTTTACTGGCTACTTTGCTGCAGCTCCCAGTGCTTATACAGCTGCTGCTGCAGGTCTGCTGCCTCCTTTGGGAGACTTCCATCTTGGTGCTGTATATGAGGCAGGTAATTGCTACTCCAAACTGATTATTTTTTTTTAAGCAAAATAAAAAGCAGGAGGCACTGTACATACCCTACACTCAGCCTCTCCTGACACAGATAAGAGAGAAGCTAGCAGCTCTCTAACTGCTCCAGCAAGGCCTGCAGCAGCCTGGTTGCATGTACATTACATGCCCAGAGAGATGACTGGGCAGTCATTTCTGTTAATCCTTGAAGACACAGAGGATTTTTCATTTTTAATTGAAGCGGAGAAAGCAAACCACCCTGACATGCAGAGTACTGTGCCTGATTTTCCCCAGTATGGAAACAATTGGCGTGACCCAATTCCTACTCCTTCATACACTATTTATAACCTTATCCATTTCATGCAGCGAGTAGAATCATGTTAAATGGAAAGTGTCACCAGACTGGTTGAAGCTCTGCCCTGCTGGGACAGCCAGCAACTGCCACAACAAGGTTTCTTATTAGGGAAAATGTTACAAGCTCCAGTGGCAGTGGCCCACTAATTGTTTTTCAGAGCTATCAAGAATTGTGGTGTTGGAATAAAAACTGCAATCAATTTTCTTCCTGCCTGTGATTTTCTTCTGCCTTAATTAAATACAGCAAGGCTTTTAGTTTCTGTTTAAGGTGTGCTGATAAGAAGTAATGGAACAACACTGCAATGCTCAACTTAGGTCAACTTTCCAAATGCTTTGTATATCTTTTTTTTTTTTTTTAATGCAACATCATAATAGCTGTGGTGGGGAGAACCATTAAGTTGGAGAGAGTAAGCAATGCACAACCACTGAAGCCAAGAGATGCACAAAGACCACCACAGCCCCACCACGGTAGGACGGGATGATGTATGGTGTGCATGCTGGTAGCAGAAGTGGACCCTTGTGGCCCTCCTCCCCATGCCAGCTGCTCCCCTGCCAACACAGATGATGTTCCTCACAGCAGATGCAAACAGAGCTCGTTCTGACCTGCCCAAGCTCTTCATTCAGGTCCGAGGTGTTCACCAACGCTCCCTCTTTTATTTCTTCATCGTACATTTCCTTGTCCCAAGAGATGAAGAAGGAACCCAGGAACTTCTGCATCTCTACTGTAACATACATGGAGACTGGGATAATAAAATTGAAGAGGACCATAAATGATAAGAAGTCTGTGAACATCCGCAACACCTGCAATGGAGAGACAAGAGGAAGATACAGTCTGTGCATAACTCAGGGATGAGACAGTTTACAAAGCAAATCTGAGGTTTTAGACAGCATTTCCTTAAAGGTTAAATAGACAAAAAAATCCTGAAAATAACTGAGTGCAGTTAAGGTATGGCCAAATCCTATTTTCCTTCGATGTAGAAAATCTTGCTGCCTTCTACAGCTATATGAGGGTATAATAGAAGAGCACATCTTACTGTTTCAAGGTGACCAAATCTCCATTTTATTCAGGTATATATTCCTTTTCAGAACATACTGTTACAGGCTGATTCTCATCTCAGATACCTGGAGCAAGTGCTTTGAGACCAGTCAAGTTATGTCAAGGGTACAACCAATTCAGTGACATGTCTGAAGTCCTACTCAACAATCAACTGAATCAGATGACTTCTACCCACTCCCACTCACTCCTTCAGGCTTGGCTGCCTGTGTCTCAGCAAGTTTAAAAACCTGGCTGACGTGGCCTCAATTTATCTACTCAAAGCTGAAAGATAGCTCAAGTTCAGATAAGGATCCAGGTTAAATCAGCTGCTGCATTTATATAATGTCTCTGCATGGTGGAAATGATGTTATCCGCCTGCTGCCAGTAGCCGGCATGTATTCACTTGTCCCCAGGGTGATGGGGATGCCATTGCACAAGCAGGGTTAGCAGCAAGCCTTGCTACGAGCATCGCTGTGCCCCGCTCCATGCAAGCACTGCAGTGCACAAGTATGAGAGATGCAGATAGTAACCGAGACAGGAGACAAACACAAACATGGAGAGACCGCAGTAAGTGGCAGCACTTCCGAAGAGCAAACAGGCATCACAGGGTTGGCAGCAGACATGATCAGATTAAATAAAACTGTCAGAATAAATAAAGCTGGAGGAGGTGCTGAAACACAAATCCATTTACCTTGAACGTCTCTCTCTCTTTTTTAGTCTTTTCATTGTACCAAGGCTCATCATTAAATGGATTACTCTGCCAGACATATTTCAGAGTCGTGCACACAGTAGCTTTGCTCAATAGGATGCATAAATACACTATCAGGAAAGCGTTGATAGATCTGAAAAATAGGTTTCTTTTTAGAATTCTTGCAACTATTTTTATAAAGAAAATCATGCAAATAAGCAGGAACAGAACTTCCTTAATCTTAAGAAGGGAATTGCAGAACAAGTGCTTTTGACAGTGCTGATACTCAGGGTCAATTCATACATTTTAACATTTCTTACTTTTTTTTTTTTTAAATAAAAAAGCTACTAAATGATGCAGCTCCTTGAAAGATATGTTTAATGAAATCCACAGATTGCATGGAAAATCAGAGAGCATCTGAAACAAAAAGCAGCAGATTAGGGGATTATTTTTGTGCAAGTCATCCATGACAAAACCCAACAGCTTATACCAATTTTTGCCTACTATAAATACTCACTTTTCTACAGCAGAGCGTTTCTGAGATTTCCCTTGGTAGTTCAAAGCCATTTTTGTTTCCATACCAGTATAGACTGCCACACCTACAGAGGATTAAAGCAGAGCTCATCAGGGACTCACAAGCCAGAAGGGACCCAGCTTTCACTGAGCCATCGGAGGCATCAGTGTGTACATGGGAACCTGACTCCCAGTTCAAGAAATCGGCATTACCCAAGGGCTGCTCAACTGCAGAAAGCTCAGTGGCTGCTAAGTAATGTTAATTGCACATATCCCTGAGCACTGACCAGCAGCCCAAGGGTCACACACAGTTAGAAAAAATATCAATCTTCCCTACCAGCCTTCATTCTAAATTACTGATGTCTAGGACTGTGATTCTAGCAAAAGTGTTTGGCAAAGGATTTGGAAATAAGTCCCTTTTCTTTGTAACTCAGGCACAAAGAAAAGCTTGCTTAGGTGTATTAACACAACCTGCATAGCATGGCAGCACTGCAGATAGAACCAGCACCTCCAGATTTTACCCTAGAAACTTTTCAAGCAGCTGGCATATAAATGCAACTGTAGAACCCTGGTAGACAGGCTGCAGGTATTTTCTCTTTCTAGATATAGTGATAATGACATATGAAGATGTTCATCAGAACTATGATAAAAAAAATGTTCACCATAGATCTTCTTGGTATTTTTGAGGGTAGCACCTTTCAGCAACAAGTTTTCAGGACCCAAAGACCTAAACATAAAAGAAGTTATAATAGCACATCACTAAAAGAACATTAAAACTTCTTTGCTGTTTAAACACAGAGATAAACTATTAAGCTAAACTGATGATTTTTTAGAGGTGATCAGTTGATTCGTATGTTAAATTAGACTTTCCTTATTTTTCCACATATGTACTTTTATTTCCATTTCACCTTATGTAGACCATCCTTGGTGCTCAAAGTCCCAAATTTAATGGTGGGTTCTCAGTGAAGTTTTGGAGGAACAAATACAAAACATTCACATGTAACACGTTCTAGTAATTATATAAAAAACCCAGTTTTTTAAATCTTAGAAAATCTATCAATTTGAGCAAAGCCTATCAATAGCACCAAAGACAGCTTATTTTGCTACCACTCCTGTTTCTATTTCTCTTTGAACACCCCACCCATGACCCTCTGCTGCTTCTCTTTCTTTAGGAGGCTGCTGGCAGAACTACAGCGGCTAAGGAGCATTGTGGATTTTCTTTGAGAACATGAGCACTTATGCTGGAAACCTCGTCCCTGTGTCCTGGGGGCTATATGGGCTGTCACTTGGAGACTGTCTACAGCTCTCCCTCACAGCTACAGAAAGCTTCCCCAGTCCCTAGGTGGGCTCACATGAGTCACCAGGTGGCAGAAGCAAGCAAGCAGAGGGATTAATTACAGGTCTCCTTTAATAAAGGAGATATTTGGAACAGCTAAAGAGAAACAAGACATTCACTAGTGATGGCAACAGTAGTTCAGATCCTTGAAATTTGGGGTAAAAGCCTCATATCTTTGAGGGGGGAGACAGCTGCAAGACTAACCTGGCTATGGGCTCTTGGTTACTTCTGTAGATAATAATTCTTCCAACAAATCTGCAATTAAAAAGTACATGAAAAACTTGAAATGCAAACATATGAACATTAAAAAGAGCCACTACAAACACACTAAAATGTCATCATCAGGAGACGGGAACATGGTAATTCACGCACCTGAGAGGTCAAGGCTTCAGAAGGGACAAACCACAGCCCACCACCCTGGGTGCTTCCCCACTACCATCCCCAGCACAGCAGGAGCTGACCGTGCCTGGGCACCCCCAGCTCAGCTCAGTCACGGCATAAAACACATGGCAGCAAGCTTCCTTCAAGGGATTTAACCACCAAGACAGCTTAATCCTGGAATGCATTTTACTTGGAAGGTACGCTGGCCTAAAAATAGGTGCATGCACCACTACTAGAGCTGAGCTGACAAAAATATAACTCATTACACCACGATGAGTGTTTCATCGGAGAGGCTTTGCTGCAAAGGAACTGAGACCTGAAGCAACCCAGCTTTGACTTTGCCACCCTCATCTAGAAGAAGCCCCATAGCTCATTGCTGCCTCCAGAAACCTGTCATTTTCTGACAAGAAAACACTGTTCGCTTTATTGAGCTTTAACTTATATTTATAGATGTGGTTGAGGCTTTGGTAGCAGGTTAGGAGGAGCAGCGAGGATGCCCACACTCACTTGTAGAGGTCTGGCTGTGGCTGTTCACACTCAATCGTGGCTGTGAGGGCATCTATGGCTTCATCCGTACAGAGCACGGTGGTATCCCGCACCGCGTAGTGAGTCTGGCAAGAGAAGCACACACTTTTCAGCAGCAGCCCCAGCAATGCAGCTCAGGCTGCAGGAAGGCTTGCACTCAGCACCTCTGCATCTCCCCAGGGGGATGCAGGTGCCCTCAGGACACCAGAGGTAATGAGAGGCCAGCCCCAGCATCGGCAGGCTCAAAGCTGTTTCTAGGCACTGCGAAGGTTCGTCGCTCGCAATTAGCTGGGAAGCCCGTGGAGGATCAGCTCACTGCCTGCGAGCGCTATTTATAGGAGCTGCTGGCGGCTCCAAACCACTGCAGGCTGTACGACAGGCTGCCTTAATCCGTCTTCATAAACAAAGTCATTAAAAAGCTTCCTCAGCTCATTGCCTTTGTATTCCTCTCATCGTGCATTGCAGGAGGAGCTGCCATGCTATATACGTAGCCGTGACGTTATAGATGCCCACCTTAATGCCTGTTTGGGAACCTGCCTGGGCTTTCATACTGAAAGCACACCCACACCTCTGCTATAAATCGCAGCTTCTGTGAAACCATTCAGAACTGTTCATACAATGCCCAATATCAAATCATGCCCCTGTGCGGAGTTTTGCATCCAGCGCTCCTGTCACCATGGACACCGTGCAATTACTGAGCCTCCTAATCAATTCCTCAATCCTTACATCCACGGTCCCTTAGCCTATTTGGACAACACATGCTCTTTCAGATAACGTATGGCAGAAGCTTCTTGCTTCAAAGACAGAGCCCTGCCACAATCCATTTTATAACCCTGCCCCAGTTTCACGTAACAAGGCATCCTTCCCATAAGCACAGCCTAATACACACCAGAAAAACATACAACATGGCAGGCAGCAGCTATTAGTTCAGAGGAGGTTTTATGACTACCTGGGTGTGCTTCCCTTACCCTAGTTTTGCAGCACAGCCTTGTTCCTAATGTTAGATATATTTCCCCAAACAGCACTTGCTTTTCTATTCCCTCCCAGAACCTTTTAATTCATTTTCCATCTTCACCTTGTCAAGAAACTCGGGATAGCTCCCCTTTACCTACAGGAATCCACAAACCAATAAAAATATAGTGCTTAATATAGAACTTTAGCATTCCACTTAAAGAGTCAAGTTAGTAAAAGCCAAGACTGAAAAAGTTACGTTAACTCATGCATATAATGCACCTGACACTACTAAGCAACTGCCCATTTAATATGGATATCTATTTTTAGCCTCATGCCACTCCAAAGCTCTTACTAGTATAACCACTCTGGTACGTCAATACTGCACCAGCTCCTACATAAACTTTTCAGTACCAATTAACAGCCGCCAATAAAGATATGAGCTGCAAACCCCACACAGTCAGATCAACACTGGTAATTCCCACTGACTTCAGAGTGTGCCAGAATGTATCATGAAATTTTAAAGTAACTTCCACTCTTACTACTGCAGTTGCTAATATCTGTATAAATATTTATCAAACACAAGTGAAAACAAATTTTCATGTCTTATGACAAATGTAATTCTCTTTTTGTCATTACTTCTTTCCCTTGGAGAAGGGGAAAAAAATAAAGGAAGAAAACACACTAAAGAAGAGATTCATCTTTAGCAAGAATAATATCTAATTTCACTTCTTGGTTCAGTAAGGGGGAAAGCAAAATATATATATATATAAAAATCCCCTTTCTTTCCCCTTCCCACCCTCACCTCCAAAAAACAAAAAACAAAGGGGCTTTTTTTCTCCCTGGTGAAAAATTCCCCAAATCATACAACTCAACACACAGTGCCTCAGAAAGCCCCAGATGTCACTGAAATAGCTCAGTTAAGTAAGAGAAGTGCTGGCAGGTACTGAAAAGGGAGCTATACGCTGAAGCAGCTGTGGTTGCTGCATTACCTACGCACCAGACTTCGTGACATGCAGTAGGAGCAGGGAGCAGTAAGACATTGCCCAGGATGGACAGTAATGCGGCAAAGCCGTATTATTATTTATTGATATTGGTTTTTTATTGGTGTTTGTTTTGATAACGATGGAATCAATTTGGAGCAGCGCCAGCAAGAATAGCTGTTTAAAAAAAAAAAGAAAAATAAACAATCCACAGAGCACTTCAGTGCTGACTCACTGATGAGCAGACAGAGGGAGGAAATGTTAAATATAGCCACACAGCCATGGGAACAGGTTACACGGGAGCATCTTCCAGTTAATCTCACTCTCTCTCACACACACACACCCCATACAGGCACTAGCTTCAGCCACAGCTGCCCCAGCACACCAGAGCACCAGTCCTGCACGCCACCCAGCCATCCCCATCACCTTGAAATTCGACTCGCCATCCAGGCTCGCTGTAGTGACGTAACAGGTCCCATCAACACTACTTGAGGCCAAAAATATCAAGTCACAGGGGAAGGTCTCATCTGCTTTCACTTCTACTATGTCTCCAACCTGGAAGAAAAGAAACGTTTCAACAAAAAGCCCTCTAAGTTATTCTTAGATACTCACAGATTTAGCTTCTCTCAAAGCCTAGAAGAAATCACCTTGGCTAAAAGGGACATCAGGGAGTTCAAGATCATAACTGGAGTCGCAATGACTCCAACAACCCAGCTTGTTCCCCCAGGGCTCCCCTCCGAGCATCCCAGCAGCCTGCTGGCTAGCCCCGATGCCCACGGGATGGGCATGTGTCCCAGCACCGGACTGCAGCCCAACAGGTCAATCCCACCCAGCACCAACGCAGACTGCCCACGCAGTGAGGTTATTATTTATTTCCCTGCTGAATCTTGATGAAGCCAGAGACTCTGCACTAATCTGAAGTGCTGGGTGATAAATTTATGTCAAAGCTAGTGTGCTTTCCTGCTGTCCTTGGGAGAGTTGGAAATAGAAGAGGACTGCCTGTCCCAGACAAACGCAGAACGCTGACAGATCTGTCATTTGTCAGCCTTGGCACAGCTTTTGTAAGACAGCCTCTCAAAAGCAGTCAAACAAAGGAAGCTTCACTTATTAACAGGGAAGGGCTCTCAGAGCATCTTGTGCAAAAGCCAGAGACTTTGTGCAGCTCGGCAAGAACGCAGCACAGCCCTCCTGCGGGCACCAGTGCCTATCACCCACCCTAGTGCCCCATCCATTTCCCTCATAACTACATGTGACTTCTCTACTAACGATTACCTTGATTTTTTCACTCTCCTTCTGCACTTGCTTTGCATTTTCAACAATGAAGACAGTACTCTTGTTCACTTCGTTGTCAGCTCTGTGTCTCAACCAGTCCTCATATCCCTAGGCATATAAATACAGGCAACACAAACTTGTAACAGAGCAAGTAAACGAATGAAATAGGATGAGTGGAGATGGAGAGAGAGGGAGAGAGAGGAAAAAAAAGTTTAACAGTCCTAAGAACTCCTTCATGCCTGACTAAACATCAACCAGAGCAGCTCAAACTGAATCAATTTATTTTAAAAACTTCATATGCATATTTGACAGATTCGGAACAGATTAAAATAACATAAAAATAATCTATATGCAGCGCATGCAACGATCAGCTAAATTACTGTAACATGTTTCTATTATTCTCAGTGTTGGCAAGAACAGACTGATAATACGAATAACACGCTTAGCACCCTGTGACTCTTTCTACTATGGTAACGCAGGACAAGACTCTTCCTTTTCTGTCTTCACTAAAAGAATAAAACATTCATACTTGAAGCAGATGGATTTTACTCTCGCTCTCCCTTTTTGGCTCCTGCAGAAGAAACTTACTTTATTATTTAATACTTCTGAGTAGGAAATTTAAAATGGCACATGTGCATATGATGGGAGGAAAGTGGTCTCTCAGCACTGCAAGAAAGAGGACTACGTAGTTTCAAGACTAGCTGAGTTTGAACAGAACCTGTCTTTTCCATTTACTAACAAGGGAGCGGAGCACAGGCTATATTTGGAGCATGTCTCTGTATTCTGCAAAGAGTCAGAGAACATTTCTAAAAAGAGAAGAAAAATTCAAGTAAAGGCAGAACTAGAGAGGCAGCCACAGTGGTAACCTTTACTATCCACCACAGTTTGCTTTCAACAACATATAGAGATGTTTTACATTGCCAAAACAGAATACACACCAGCATCCATATTCAGCGTGCAGTCTCTCTTGAAGAGGACTAATACACACATCTGCGCTCTTGAAGGGGTTACCAAACTTATCAGCCCATTTTGATGATATTCTGAATATATTCAAATATACATTCATCTTTTTCTCCATCGTATGTCCCAAAGAGCACAAGAACATCCCTACAGGAAGGCAATCTTCCTCTCCCCAAATTACTGCTTTTACCTGTTTGATGGCTGTGACGGTGATGACAAAGAAGAGAGGAAGGCCACTGGTTATCGGACTGGTTGGGGTGTCCACTATCACCTGCAGACAGAAGGAACATACTGGTGACAACTTGCTTTCAGGCAGCAGAAGAAACAAAAGCTCTGGCCACTGGTGTAAAAGGGTGCTTGGTACACTTGGATGTAAAGCGTACTATCACACCCCAGCACAGGAGGGAAGGAAGGGGCACACAGGAAAGGCTAGCAAAGGTATCCTGAGGATGCTCTCCTCCATCTCAAGACAGATACACCTTCTCCTGAAGGCCATGGGATGTCCTCATGTGGGAAAAAGTCTTTCAGAAGTAGTTTAAAATCTCAGTTTGACCTCACCCTCATGGGAAGTAAAAGCCTGGATGAAAGGGTTGCTGGTGATGGGTTACAAAAATGCAACTGCTCAAGTGTTGAGGCAAAGAAGTCTCCTCCTGCCATGGGGTGTGCTGGAGAGGACAAAGGCAGGGAAGGAGGATGGTGCAGAGGCAGCAGCAATGCACGAAGAGAAAAACACCTCAGGAAGACCACTTCTCCTCTTTGGCCATGAAGGGGGGGAACAACCAAACCCCAAAACACGGGCAGATGTGAGCAGGAGGGCAGTACCAGTCCTCTTGAACCACTGACACTGAGAGGTTAAAAGCAACATGCACCAGCCCAATTTACCAAGGAAATATATTGTGTAATGGCACATGAATACTTCAGTAAAACAGAAATTAACATTTAGCCTTCGCGCTCTGAAATGTGGAGTTAAGAGCATGATTTAAACAGCACAAAGACCACACAAGGGCCTTCAGGTCAATAGTTGGAGTCCTTGAGCTAGGTGCAGTGCTTGTTGTACCTTGAGCTAGCGCTGTGGCAAAGACAGTTCCCTAAGACCAAAGCCCAGCAGAGTCCCTTCAACATTCATACAACCTCTGGGCTGTGGGAAACCACTGTTTCTATTGACTGCATCATGACTTGGCCTGAAGGGGAAGAACAGCAGAACAGGTTCATAATTAGGAGGGATTCACGTACAAGCAGGAAAAGCTGCACTGTTTGCCCACTGAAAAGATTCATCATGAAGGTGTCCTCTCCCAAACGACAACACAAAAAGCCTTTCACCTCATGGCAGGTGGGCCCAAGGGTGTTGCCCAGGGCAGGTATCAGGTGCCTGCCCCAGCTGCTCCATGCATGCATCATTCTGGCAGCAGGAGGGCAGCAGCCCAAAAGCAAACAGAGAATTCAGCCCCAACAATTTCTGTGCCGAGACACAGCCATCCATCTGTGCACATCTCATAGCTCCCTGCCAGCAGGCACTGCCAGCAGTGATGCTTGCAGCGTCACTCAAAATACTGTGCGGGGACCAAAGCCACTAAGGCAGACCCCAAGGGCTTCCCTTGGGGCACCTTTAAATCAGGGCACAAAAATTTGGCCATTTTCCTGGCATCCCCAGAGAGGATGGGAGCACAAGGGGCAGACGCGGAGAGCTATGACAGCAAGGGACTGGGAAGCTCAGCAGAAAGGCTTTGTGTCCCCACAAAGGGACTTTGTCGTGCTCTGTTTGTTTGCGCTTCCCTGGCACGCTCACAAACAGCATCTGCATGTTTGTTGTTTTAGGCTCTCTGTTAAAAGCCACGTTAAGCACAGAACCGTTCTTATCGGCTGGGAGGAAGCCATGTGGAATTTTTTAACTCTTTGAAATGCTGCACGTTGTATTCTTACCCTGCAGGACTGGACCCAAACTGAGAACAGCTACATCACAAGTAGTCAGGTAAGCAGAATGAGGGCAAACCAAGATAAACACAACAAATACTTCCAGGAACACAACACCCTGCTTCACTCAAATGGATGTAGCATGTTTACAGCCAGAAAGCTGTAGAAACCAGACTTTGGAGAACTTCAAGTGAGGATGGTGTAAAGCATTGCACAGACACATCACACAAAGCCCCGCACGTCCAGATGGCCTCTTAGAAGAGGCACCACAAAGTGCAGGTCAGTCAACCAAAATTTGTCTTACTAGAAGTGGACAGATCTTGTAAACACAAGAGGAACTTTTAGCTAAGCAGAGCAAGGCAGAGGGAGAGGATACCTACCCTGGGCTTCCTGAGACTCCCACTGCTACCCCGTGGGAGTTTTCTGCACCAGACAAGATGCAGCTGTATGTATTTATTTAAACAAACAGTACAATTACTGTCCACACAAATGCTGTATTACAGAGGTATGAACACAAGTACTGGGTAGAGTCCCTGGAATAACTCATTTATACACGTGGAGACCGTTACTGCACTCCGTACGCAGCCTGTGGCTCAATGCGGTTCTTCTGCCTGTCACTGTTGGTGGAAAGCAGAGGGACACAAGAGCAGCGTGCCAAAACATCAAAGGCAGACTCCTTTGAAGCTATTTGGATAGCTATTGAAGCTTTAGGACTTCAACAGCTTAATTTGGATCCACTTAAGAGTGACAAGATCCTTCTGTTACTTAACAGTTTCTCCCAAATTCATTGCTTACCATACTGAAGACCACAGTCCAGGAGTCATCTTTATCTATCTAAAAGAACACTTATTTTTTATTTCTGGCACCTCCTAAATAAGGTGATTGCTATCAGCTTGGTCCCTCTACAAATACACCTTGACCACACTTACTTCAGACCATCTGTCTCCTCCAGGAGTTGACTTCGTTTCCTTTGAGCGTTGCAATAGATGGACCAACAGAACAGTTATTCATATCCCTGTTAGTGCACTCATTAGCGTCTTAGGTTTAATGTGTGTACTTTCTCTTCCTCTCTCTCTACCAAGAGCTGTATTTGGAGTCACAGCAGGTAGAAGAGATGCAGCAGGCGATGCCCAGCGGGACTTACTGGGCACACACTGCTCAGGTACAAATCCACCATGCAGAGAACAGCCCAAGTGCTGCCATACTGCACCCTTAACGCAGCACTTGCGACAATTCTAATAATTTTAAGTAATTTAAACACCAACATTTAAGCTATAGATGCCGTTTTACTAAGGTATAACCCTTGATATTTTATGTGAGTGGAATTACCGTGAGTGCTTTTCTTAGGGTAAGTGAAGTCTCCAGCAGCTCCAGGACGATGATTACCAAGGGCTGTTGGCTACTTCATGGGGCGGTGAGTGCTGCCAGGGTGTGTTTGGTTGGGTTTGTTTTTCCCTCTCTAATGGAGCATGAGGATTGCTTCCTTATTTTAGAGGCAGTCACAGGTCACAGGATTACAACGAGGAGGAAGAGCAAGGCTTTTATTTCACGTGCGTGCATCTGTGTCTAAAATGGGCAAGCAGCTAAACTACAGGGAGCTCTGTAAGCAGGATCAAGAATACAGTGTTCTTACCGACCAGAGGGTCAGCAGACAAAATGCAACGCTGCGTCACTAAATGGCCATCTCCACAAGAAGGGCATTCTGCCTCCAGGGCATCACTTCAGTACAAGGCGAGTTACAAATTCACTCTGACAAAAGGGAGCAGTGCCAGTGAAATCAAGCGATGGCCGAGAGCCAGCTGATGCCAGGGTGAGCTGGCCTTCCTGCAGCGCTGCCAGGAGGAGCCACGCACAGCCGTTACCTCAGGATCCCCCGTTTCTGCGGCAGGCACTGAAATGGCTGTAAACCATAACTCTTTACTGTCAGGTTAAAAAAAAAAAATGAGGTCTTTTAAACATGCACACCAGGAGAGAGAGTGATACCCTGAGACCTGAATCAACAAAATTCTGGAGAAGCCGTCTACGATCAGGCTGTTTGCAGTAGCTCTACAGTGCTGTTTTTGAGGTTGGTGGGGTAGGAGTTCGGATGCCTGTTTCTAGTCCTAGAGTAAGCTGTCTACTAAGCCTTGGGTCTGAGTATTGGATTTTAGAAGGTGAGTGAAAGCACTGTGGTGACTCTTCCAAACTTTCCACCTCTTCCCCCAAATGCATTTTGACAGCCTGCTTTTCTTTTTGGATGACAGAACAAAAAACAAATATTCAGGTTTGCTTAGAATTTGTTCCTTAGCAAAGCCACAAAGCAGAGAGATAAGGCTCATCCGTGTATAAAATCTGTTGTTTTGTCTGTGGAGAATAGCATCCTGAAACTCCAAATTCCCAAAGCACATGCTATGCCTCTTCCAAATTCTGTTGAGTACTGCCTCTCTGCCCTGGGCTGCCCTGAAATTCACTATAAATAAGATGTATGAACATCACATAACCTGGGAAAATGCACATTATTATGCAGCAGAAGTAATAAAGGTGATAAAAAACTAGATCTTAATTCTGCAGCATTAAACATACATATTTTCACTGGTTGACTGATCTTAATGGTTAGAGTTAAAAGGTTTTTAAATCATTTCGGCAGTCATTCGAACACTGCCTCAGCCAGGCCCAAATATTTAATTGTTAGGATATGCTGAATGGCTTACCAGAATTATAACACAGCTTCCAATTTAAAAACAAAACAAAACAAAAAAAACAAACACCAAGAGAGTAAGTTTTGAACCTCAATTCTTGCTGTTCCATCTGTGCTTACAAACAGTATGCAAATAAAACCACCCTGGCATCTTACCTGCACGAGGAAGATGATAAGGAAGTAGAAGTTGGCAATTCTCCTAAACTGCTCAAAAAGGTTTTTCGGGAGGAAGTTCCAGATTGTGTACTGTGGAGAGAGAGGAACAGAAGCTGTTGGACACGTTGCAGCTTACCAGATGCCAACACAAACAGACCAAGACACAGCGCTTGATGCAGACTACAAAATGGGAGGTATCTGCACAGAACAGGAAATGAGTTTTCTCTTTAAACTGAAACGAATTGGTGGCAGCAGGTACACAAACTGCTGCCGTCATCTCCCTGAAGCTGCAGCTGGGGCCACAGCCTCCTCTTCCTCCCAGCAAGGCAAGGCAGCAGGTCCCAGCATCGCCAGGCAGCTGCTGCTACCGGTGCAGCTGTGTGCTGTGAAGCAGCTGAGCTCCAGCTCCCACCTCCAGCATCACACCGCAAACTCTGGCTCTCTCCACCAGCTCATTACACAGTTGAAAGTGTTTTGCAGTAATGCGGGGCTTTTTTGTTTGTTTGTTTTAAAGTAGTCAACTGCTTCTCTTTTGTTAAAATATCCCAAACCACTCAGCTGGAGACAGTAGAGGAAAAAGAAGATAAACACCACGGGATTTGTTTCAGGAAGCAACTTCTACGTAGGCATTTCAAGAGACACAATTTAACAAAGAAGTAAGGCACAGTGCAGAGATTTTTTTCCAAATTAAATCTTGGAGTTGCTGTTCTGCTCAGAAAAAAGTCATGCTGCCCATACAAATCTGTTATTAGGCTGTGCTTCGTTATCATTTTAAGAAGGCTGCTGAATCATTTGTGTTGGAAAACATGGAACTGAAGAACAGCGTGGAAAATAACAGGTCTAATATGTGATCTTTCAGTGTGCCTTGAATAAACAATGAATAATAAGCAGCCAAGTCTCAAGGCCAACATTCATTTAATTAAAAAATGATACTGGTCAGGTAAGAACAGTCCATGACAAGCAAATAAAAATGAGAAAAAGACAATACTAAAAAATAAACCAGAGAAGAGCTACAGAATTAGTGCTAAAACAAACAGTTTATCAGAAATAGAACTGAAGTACTGGAAAGTGTTTTCCAAAGGACTCTCTTGCATGTCAAGGAAAAGTCACTGGGAATGCTACACACATTAAGGGTGTTTAGACTTCAAACTTGCCTGCAATATAAATGCAGACAGCATAGAGTCTTAAAAAACAAACAAGGTCCAAGTTGTATAAAAAAGAAAGGAGTGAAAGAAAACCCTTTCAGCTCATCTACAGTAAAACTGAAGCCTAGCAGTACGCTGAGCATCATGACTTCTAAGCAGCATAACATGCATCCAGCTGTGTTGACAATATTGGATGCCACTTGCTTGATATTTTACTTGAATTGGCTTCAAATCTTTTGAAATAGCTTCATGAATGTCATGGAAAAAAGCTAAGCAGAAGGCAGACGGGTGTCATCACAGTTTTCCACAATAAACAAAAGCTAGATTAATACAGCATGAATGTTTCCCCTTTCTTCTAAAGGAATAAGCCAAGCATGGTTATTTTTGTCCTGGTTGAAGAGAAAAAAAAAGCCACAAAACAAAAAATAGGTGAATCACATGAATCTATCCATTTACAAAATAATCCCCACTCTCTTTCACAAACCTAAATTGCTGTCATCTCACAATCTGTACCGCACTTAACTGGAAAGTAAGATCAGGCTGATGCACACGTGTAGGGAACGCATGCATGCTGCCCACCCGTGCAGAGAGCGAGCTCACCTTGGACGAGACGATCCTGTTATCGCAGAACTTCTGTGCCACATATGCATCTGTTTCCGAAACCGTCCGGTGCCCAACCACCACGGTGCGCGTACCAACCCGCTTCTCCTCCCCGGCACACTGTTGGGGCAACAGGAAAGGGAAAATTTAGCTTCTGTCTCAAAAAAAAAAATCTAGTATTTGTATTAACAGCTTACAGCTTCACCATGTTGCTCTTCAAATCCACTTCTCTGCCCCATCAAAAGCAGGAAGACAGAGAGAATAATTCAGAGACACCAAGGCAAAGCTGAGCCAGCAGCCCAGGAACCCCACTGCTGCCAGCCATCCACCCCCAGCCCCCGTGGCTGTGTGGAGACCCCCTCCTGCACACATCAAACCCTTCCCCATGCCAGCACAGACTGCACAAAAGCAGTTTTAGCTCTGGGGCTCAACGGGCTCCAGGCTTCTCCCCAAGATCCCACAGAAGGTGGGAGCTGCACCCTCCTTTGTGCTTTTCTCCTGCCAAATCCTCAAGCCAACCTGAAACATCTCCCTGCCTCCCTTGGGCATACAGACTTCAGACTGAACTTAAAAAAAGGCGTATTTCTGCTGGTTTTGCATCCAAAATAAAAACACAAATAATGAAGCAGACAGTTTCACATCACAAGCTCATTGCATGGAAAGCCTATTTAAAAGAAAAAGCATACATTTTAATTTTTATACACACGCCAGTCATGTCAACAGAACGTCAGGAGAATTAATGGCTTGTCTCCTCAAGCGGCCGATCACTTCAGCATCATTTGTTCTGCACAGGAGCAAAAGCAAGCACGCAGCCCCCATGTGCGTCACCCCCGTGAAGGCCAAAAGCAAAAGGGATTAAGGCACAGAGCTGGAGGCAGCCTCAGCACACCTGGGCATCTCCAGGTCACCCCAGGCTGTTGGTGCACCCTGCTGCCAGGTCACACAGCACAGGAGGAGCAATCCTGCTGCTTGCTTTGCCTGTGTAAGTTCGTTTGGTGTTGGGTTTGTGGTTGTTTTTTGTTTTGCTTTTAAAGCAGAATGAGATGTCACAAGGGAATGATAACCTGTCGTCACGGTGTCACAGGGGCTTAACAACAGGCCCTTCGCTCAGCAGTGGCCAGGGGACAGATAAGAGAATACCAGGAAGGGAAGTATTTATAGCCTGGCAGATCCGGGTCAGGCGAGGGAAGAATCCGTGGAAGCCAAGCACCAAGCAGTGCCTGTGCACCACAGACACCTCTGACACCTTGGTGCCAAACCTCAGTGTCCATGCATGGGGTGTAGGACTCACTCTGGCACAAACACACATCCCTAGAGCAAGACAAGAGGTATCTACAGCCTCTCCCTCCCCGGGGCATCTCTCCCAGCCCCGCCTGTCTCAGGGTGCCTCTGCCCAGGTGGACATCACCTGCCCGCAAGACCTTCTGCTAAAATAAGGTGATGGAGAGACGAGCAGCAAACAGCACAAGAGAGCCACTCACAGGTAGCTTCAGCTGAAACCAAGACGGCTCAACACAACGGGATTAAAATAGTTCTGTTATAACCACAGTTGATAACTGTGGTTATGCAGGTTACAAGCAAAGTATTTTGTCCTTCCGACACCCCGACTCCCAGCAGTAGCACCAGACTGACACCAGGGTGTGCTTTGCGGGGTTGGACTTAAAATTATAAAGTGAATTTAAAATGCCCGTTAAGAGGATATGGAATTGGAAAAAAAAGGGAGCCTTATTAGACCAGTCTGAGGTTTTCTTAGAATTAGGTTTGGGGATTTTAAAACGTGAACAGGAAAGAATTTGTCACTGTTCATAGTCCAAGGGCATTATCAGGCAGCAGGGCTGCTGAAACACCAGCAGATGTTGTCTGTACTCCCATTCATTCCCAACCCTTGATCCTGTTTGTTTTGCAGCCCTACCAGGGCAGGTGCCAAAAATGCAAAGGATGCAGGGGAGCAGAAGCAGCCGGCAGCCTCCCACCTCTACCGCACAGAGGGACTCCCAAAATGGGATCAGGCCGGCAGCCAGGGCAAGACATCAGCTCCAGCCTCCCAGCTTCCCCTCACCACACACTGGGGTTGGGGGAAACAGCACATCGTCTGGACCAACAACCTCACCAAAAGCCAGGAGCTCCCTGCCTCGCCCGCTGCAGCAGCAGCCCCATGCTGCTGGGAGAGCACCAGGAAACCCAAGAGAGGTGAGGATTTGCCAAACAAATGGCTGAGCACAAGGAGCAGAGACTGGGAAAACTCTCCCAGAAAAATCTACAAATGCAAGATTGTTGGTATTGAGCTATGGAAAACACGGAATATGGAGCGTGCAATGCCCCGCAGCAGAGGAGAACCAAAATCCTAGTTACGGTGTGTTAACTAAGTTAACCAAGTCCAAAAAATGTGAGCCAAAAAATGCTTAGGATAAACACGAGCTGGCTGCTCACCTTTGCTGTCAGCCCTGGGGCAGGGGCCATGCACGCTGGGCAGCACACACAGCAGCACACCACAGGGAATTCAGGTGGGCATCTCTCTTCTAAATATTGTTGTAACACAACCTGCCCGTACCTTACAGTGGCTATCTTAACAGAGATTGACTGACGTTATAGAAAGCCCACGTATTGCCATAAGCAGCAGTTCTGAAAAAAAGGCATCAGGGACAACAGCTATTTTCTTACCTTGTCCAAATTCTAAAAGCCTATCTATCTGTCAATAAGCCCACGAAAGGTCAATTGAGGCTTGGCATTTTGCTACCACATTTTTTTTTGGATGAGTTAGAAACAGGTACTGTCTGATGGCAATGGTCCAGGGCATGGCTGGGGCTACAATAGTCCGTGGATGTGGCTAATTAACAAACAGCATTTATGACTTGAAGCACTCAGAACACGAACTCAAGCCAGAGGGATTAGGTTTGCAGCTCCCAGCTGCAAACCCTCAGCCTGAATTTGGGCAGGCCTCCCTTGGAACCTCTTTCCCTCTCCATCTGTGCAACTCCCACCTCTCTTCTGCCCTTCCCACTCAAACCGTGACTCCGACACGGCAGGCGGGCTCGGGGGGAGCCGGGAGCAGCACCCAGGAGAGCCCCTTCTTTGCCAGGTCCCCCACACTTGTGTACGTTACTGCAGCACCAGTACAGGGCATGGCAACAGTAACCTTGGCAAAAATGAGCAAACCTGGGTAAAAATTAACGGAGTAACCCAGTTCAGCACAAGATGAGCTTGTGCTCTACAGAAATGGGCTACGGAAAACAAGAAGAGAAAATGAGTAGCTCTGCTGCCTGCTTTCCTCGTGTTCAGAAAAAGAAGTGGTAAATCAAATGTGTTGTTTGTTTTTTTCCCCACTATAGTGGCAGCAAGCATCTCAACCAAAAAATTAATCAAAAGGAATTCCTTTCATGTGTGCTGAAGATATCTTCAAGCCACAGAGTAAAGACAAATAACTCACAGAAACAGATCTAACAAAACCCACAGGCACTAAAAAAAAAAGTCATCTGGTAAACCCTGAGATAATTATACTGTTCAAGTACAAAGCTCAACCATTTGAATGAAATCACAGCTTATATTAAATATATGCAGAAGAAAGATTAAATCACATTACTTGGCTTAGATCTCATGAATAGTTTAAAGTCTAATCTCTCCTGTATTGTTCCATTTACCACAGAAGTAGTGGAGAAGGCAACCTGATTTACAAAAAAAAAAAAAAACAGCAAAAATAACAATTCCCAAAACAGCCTGTTCTGTTTCATTTATTCGCTGAACCAAGAAAAACACACGTACGATTTTAAAAAGCTTCCACAAATTTAACATAACCTCCCCAAACCGTCAGGCAGTCTCAAAAAAGTCACTCAGCATGCCGACTCCCCCGCCCGCTCGGTCCTGGTGCCCAACCGATGTATTTTTAATTGAAATTCTCCTTGCCAATTTTTATATTACTCTTTGTACTTAGTCATTTCTCTGCGAGTACAAGCCATGCTTTGACACAACGCTTAATAATTCAGAAGTGAAGGCTCTGCTTACCCACACGGACCACATGTTAGGCAGCCCTCCTGATTTATGGAGAGAACTCCATCGATCCGAATCAATCGCACTCTCCCCTACATCTGCGGGAGAGAGCTGATAACCTCAACAGTCCTCGGGGGAAAAAAAATGCTGCATTTCAAACACTGAGAGCCCATAGGTCCAGAAGAAAATCAGCTGAAGCTGAGAAAAGCTCGGGGCAGGCTTGCTCTGGCTGATGCCCAGGGGAGCAGGGCACAGCCTGCCCAGGCTCACTGTTGGTGAGGTGACTTCTGCTGGGTGTCCTTGAGGGGAGGAGGGATGGCCAGTACCATAGGACAGCAAAAAGCTGGCGTTGAAACAAGTGCCCTTTCTCCTACACGAAGGCTAAAGCTCCTATGGATGTTTTCAGTGGGGAGAGAACAATGACAGCATGGGGCAAACCAGCTCCAGGGGAGTGCTCAGGGGGTCCATCCTGCCAACCACCAGACCAAGCAGAACAACACACAGGAGCAAAAGGCATGGAGAAAGGACCAACAATCCTTCACCATGAGCGAGGTCAGCATGGTCACCATGTAACCATGCTGCGACAGGGCTTGACTCCCAAACCTTGTCCTTTGTCCCTGCCAGGAATGACGAGGCGTGCTCTAGCAGAGCATCGCCTACCCAAATCGCCTTTTTCTTAATGAAAGTCCGTTCACAGCCAAGTGACACAAAGGGACCCAGCCAGGCAAGCCCGTTCCTGCCTCCTCTCTGCTCCAAGGACGTGCCGCCTCGCTGCACGCAACCAGGGGTAGGTCACTGCCACCTTCAGCAAGGACAACGGGCTGGAGAACAGCAGAGCCCAACTGGCCAAGTTTCCCAGAAAAGCTAACTTTGCAGATAAAGCCAGCATGAAAAGCCCGGAGAGCAACACAGGGTGGAGAGAACAGGGGAAAAGGCTACTTGAAAGATTTAAGAAGGGCGGAGGGAGGAAATCCAAAAGTTTTTTTTCCCTAGATAGAAACTTCACAGGCAGCCAGCCCTTTCCTGGAGCAGAGAAGCACAGCCCAGCCTCCGGGGAGCATCACACACATGGGCGGCAGTGCCGGCGGCACGGGTCCTGTCCCAGCCACTGCTAAGAGCACGCGGGGAAGCGAGCCGTGCCAAACAGCCTGCAAATAGAGCACTTACAGCTTTGATTAATCTGCCGCAAGAGGAGCCAGAGACAGGCAGTGACCCTTATTTCTCCTAATGATAGCCCCTGGCTGTGTTACCTGCTACACGAGCAGGAGCCAGGAGACACGCCTGCCACGTCCTACCCTCTGAAAACACAGAAGGATGGATGGACAAACACAGGCAGGACAGACACAGTGCACCTAGCACCCAGGAGAGGCAGCTGGTTGGATGCATCCCCTCACAGTCCTCAGTTACCATCCGGAAAATCACCCAGGAGAAATGGGTCATCTGCAGACCTGGCTCATCTGGGCCTTCTGCAGACGCCGCGCATCCACAGGGCGGTGACACCGGTCAGGAATACAAGGGATCACCTCATGGCTCCCAGCCCAGCCAGGGAGACATGGGGCAGAGGGTGGAGAAAGCTCTGCCCAGGCCCTGGGGACAGAGCCGGCGGCAGCGGTGCCCGAGTTACCGGCTCTCACAAATCATTTGCTTCCTCTGAAAGTGCTACATTACCGGGCAAACCCAGTCCCCTCCTTTCCTGGCATCTTGGAGAGCTTCCCCACAGACACGAACTGCTCTGTGCTAGCAGCTGGGGCACCACAGGGATCTCGGCCCTCTCCTACGGGCGAGTCAGCTCACTGCACGTCCCGCAGGAGCCGCTGTCCTGCCCCTCGGTCAGCGGCTCCGCGTGGTCAGTCGCTGCCTTTTAATTAACTCTCTTCCTCCAAACCCGGTAGTTTGACTTACAGAAAGAGCTGGGAGGTTAGAAAAGGGCACGGTTTGTGCAGTCCTGAGTCCTACGTCCCAAGGGAGACGAAGCACCATTCCCTCCACAGGGATGAAAAAGCCTAAGTGCTTTTTGGGTGCTTTTTTTGCCAATCCACAAATCACACAACACTGCATTTTCCCAGCAAATATGCCACATCGTCTGTAATTATAGCTTCAGTTCAGCAGCTATTCGCAGAAAGTCAGGGTAGTATGTGATGCAGAGAGCCAAACAAACCAAAGCCAGCAGATACTGACTGGGAAAGCATTACTTAATTGATGCCATTTTGTGGAAAGTATGTTGCTACTGTTCAAACACAACCACTGCCCTTTGGAAGTTTTCAGGACCTCAGCTCTTCCCCTGCCCTGCTGGCAGCTGGGGTTACGAAACCCTCGTTCACATTGCTGCAGCATTTTACTTTTTTTTTTTGGCAGACCAAAATAAAAGTTCGACCAGCATGCTGCTGGCATCTCAAATTCAGCATCACAGGAACACTCCAGAGCAGAGAACAGAAAAAGGCTTTTGAACAAGAGCCTAAACGCTTTTGCAGCAGTCACAAAGAAAATATAGCGAGGTCTTCTCTCCTTCGGACCTCTTTCCTCTCCGTTCCCCAGCTCAAGCTGTGCACACATGTCTGCTTGCGAAGCAGCTATTTTAGAAAGGCAGCGAGCTCGTCAGAGCACAGGCAGTGATTTGCCCTGACAAAAATTAGTGTAAGAGCAAAGTGGAAAAAAGAAAGCTCCAAGTTTGCAACTGTCAGTGCTTGCATCAGCCTGAAGAGCTATAATTTGCTGGTTTTCTAGTTGTTTTCTGTTCCTTCAAAAGCCTCAGCTCTTCGGTTATAGAAGCAAACAAACAACAAAATCTGAATGCCACGTTATGCTTCTCTGCTTGGTGACACTTCTTTAACCCTGTGCCCCTGTTCCAGCTCTGCCAGCGGTTCAGAGGTGGGCTGCAGGTGAGCAGCCCCTGTGCACGCGGGGGGTTCGGGCATAGCCCCCCAGTGAGAGCAGCCAGGGGCACAGCTGGCTCTCTCTGACTGCTCCATATTAAGTTCTTCCCCCTCCACACAAGCTCAAGCTGTTGTGTTCTAACCTGCCCCTGCTGTTCCGCAGGGAAACATTTCCACAGAAGTAACAGGGAGGGAAAAAAGGGGGAAGAAATGGAGAGATCACCTGGCTCAGCCCTCGCTCCCAGGCAGAATCAGTTCCAGGTGCCCCAGACCCCATCCGCAGTATTTTCTCCTCCGGGTCACTACAGCAACCAGATTTCTCCTCCAGGCTGCACACGCAGCTACACTAGGCAGCAGAGCAGTGCAATTAGCCCAGCGAGAGAGAAACCCTCAACACGTGGCCTATAATTGTTTATCCTCAGGAAATCCTTTTGGCTCTTGTTCCTGTCAGGCTGGGTAATGCAGCCGCAGAGTCAATCCAGCCCAGCACACGTTATCCCATCTGCAGCAGCAGGATCTGACAGAGCCCCCAGGCTGAGCACAACCAGCTGTACGGCAGCTGGGGGGGGAAGAAATCAGCTCATGCATGGGAACTGAAACCTCCCGGAGCAGGGGACTGAGCCAGCTGCTTGTAGGGATGCTGGTGCATGGCCGTGGGTGCCAGGCTCAGCGCACGAGGGCTTGCGGTGCAGATCAGCCACGGCTGCGGAAGCCAGCGGGGTGCAGGCTGTACTGCTGTGTGTAGGAAAGCGGGGCAGGATCCTGGCTGGGACACGGCCCCGGTGACTCACGGCACATGCAGCCCAGCCATTCCCACCCTGCCTGACCCAAAAGCCTCTTTCCATAGCCAGGGAAAGGAACAAGGGCGCCGTTATCCTCCCCGTTATCAAGACAAGTTCCTTCACACGCGAGGTTTCCTCTCCCTGCGCATCCGAGCTTCCCACCCGGCACTTACCGGAATGGTATCTGTCAAGTGAAAAGTCCCACTTCCATCCATTCAACTTCATTGGAAGAAGCCACCCTGCAGAAAGCGCTCAGAACGAGGTACTCCACAAAATTAATTTGCCCGACGCAGGGACGGCAGCCCTCTGGCCATCACAGCCAACCTCACCGCGCTCCCTCCCTGAGCAAACATTCACCAGAAAAGGTGAGCTGGAAGTAAGGGAGAGGGGGGAAAAAAAAAAAAGTAACCCCCTTCCACAACTCAGAGAGCAAAAACCCAGCATGCAAACAGCGCTCTCCGTGCTGGTAAATCAACGCTGCATCTGAGGCTGGGCTGTGCAGCCCCGGCCAAGCATCCTGGCTGCCCCAGCCCCGCAGGACGTTACATCACCGCCAGCCCCAGCGGCTGTGCTTTGTTCCAGCCCCGGGGAGGAATTACATGGAAATCATCATAAAAGATGGCAGGGCTGCTCACGAAGTGGATTTTTTTTTTCCCCTTCATTTAATTTCCCGGCAGTGAGATTTTCCCCTCCCTCTTGCCACCAAGCCAATTGAAACGCAGGCAGCAGAGCACAGCTTCACCGTAGTCTAGCAGCACTTAATTTTTATTACTGCTGAAAATAGCTTGGATCGTAACAGCAAAGCAATGCTTTATATCATCTAGTCCTGCTTGTTGCACACCTTACTCAGCTTTTACATATCCTGTATTGTTCAAGAAAAAAAAAAAGTGCCTGTTTTGCAGATCTGTGCATTTGCCACAATATTTCAAAAATATGTATCTATCAAATGAGTGTTGCCACTGTTTTCTACTCTGTGATAAGCTTATAAAATGTTATAAGTGGTACACAGCATACTTTAAGATAAGGCCAGGTAAGAAAACTGCTTGCCTATCCCTTGAAGATAAACAGCAAGAAATTACCAGCCCCTCCAGACATAGCCCTACGAGAGCAAGACTGGGGCTGGATCAAGGACTCTTCCACTCACAAATCCTGCAACCTTCGACTGAAATCACCGAGAAAAAGCCTACAACAAAGCATTGCTTGTTCAAGGCTACAGAAAAGGCATAACAGGAATCTTGATCAACAAAAGTAACAAGCCTGGTTCACCCCCAAAATGCCCCACCAGGTGCTTAGCCTTGATTTCAGCTGCAGGAGAAAAACAAAAAGCCCTTTCCAAACAGCCATATCAAAGATAAGTGCATTAACCTTTCATTAAGGAGAACGGAACAAATGTCTCTGAACTACAAATGCTATCAATTACAGCTTAATGTCAGGAGTGGGCATGGTTTTTAGACTAAACTGGCTTCAGTTGAAATTCTACCTCAAACAGAATGACTGAAGTTCTGAAAAAATGCCTGCGGTCAGCAAGATGCAACAGGTCCCCCCAAAAGACAGCTGAACTTACTGCAAATCACAACTTTAAGATATTGCATAATAAGCTAAAAAAGCCATTTACAGAGTACTGGTTCTGAAGAGCAGCCGTGCTCTCTCAGCAGAAAGCACCGAGATGCGAGCATGGCCAAAAAGGAGGCAGCTCCTGTTTTGTAGGGTTACTGCTCCACCAGCCTGCCCCCTTTACTGCCTCATGGCATGACGTGATGAGCAACAGCACTGGTGAAAGCGGGCGAAAAAAGCCAACACCAACAAAAACCAAACACCAACCAACAGACAAAAAAGAAGCGAAGTCACATCCCTCAGCAGCCAGGCTGAGCCGTGCAGGCCCCTCCCATGCAGCCAGCGATCAACCTGAAGAGCTCACCACAAATCACTTTCAGCTAAACCCCTCAGGGAGGCACATCCCCTGCCAGCACACAAACTGAGGCTTTACTAACGGTTTCATTTTTGACTGAGGAAGGAGAGGAGGAAAAACCCGCCCCTGACTGGTACCTTTGTACCAGCCCCATCCTTTGCCCGAGCTGCACAGGATGCAACCTGCGTGGTGCCCTGCGCCAGCCACCAGCATTCACCAGCCTGGATTTCAGCTAAACCAAAGAAGAACCCATAAGCAAATACGTTTATTTATTTATATTTAATGCATCTATATTCATATATACTTAATGCATGTATATTTAATGCAGAAAGATTTTTTAAATGCACATCTCTATTGACATCTGGGAGTGCAATCCTGGGGAGTTTCACTCGGAGCCGCTGCAGACGGTCAGCAAATGGGCCCTGCATGGCCCAGCCATGGGGCAGGAAGATGCAGCCCTGCAGAACAGAACCGGGGCATTTTGCTGTCCCCCCCCCACTACACACCAGTCACAGGGAGCCTGGCCTGGGGCAGCTCTCACGCGCACAACCTGATCCTGACACACCACCACAGCGACTCACGTTCATCCCACAGAGCACACTGATTTGCAGGGCTCTGCTTTGTGCTATTTCAATTTTTGAAAGGTTAAACTACTTTAAAAGGACTCACTTCAGTATTACTTGCACTTATGAAATCACTGGCCAGCTCCCCATTTTTCTGTGTTTTTCAAGGATCAGCTTGCACTGTGGACTCCCCACAGCAGGACAGGACCTCCTCCCTGCCCAGCAGCAGGACACTCGGGCACTTCACACTTGCTCACTTCAGCAGCAGCTCTATGCCCTAAAGAAAGCACAGGACAGATGCTGCTGAGGGGCTCTCATCCCCACAACAGTGGCACGAGGTGTTTTCTGCTCAAGAAAGTGCCCGGTTAAGGCAAGTTTCAATTACAGTCTATGACTGCTGCAGCATGACAAGATACAATAAAGCAAGAGAGTACAGAACATTTTGAAAGCCAACATATTGCTATTGCAGCAACTTCACATCCAGGACAGTCCGTGAAAGGAGATTTTAAATGCGTATTGATGTTTTTCCTTCTCACTTGTGACAAAGCCACTTTAAATGAAACTTCTAGATAACTTTCTGGTCACAACCTGGTGGTGCTGGGATCCCTGAAGAAGTCCAAAATCCACAGGACCATCTGCCACCACCCTAACCACATGCCCAACGGAGGAAAATACAGAAACAATGCTGCATTGTCTTTTATTCCCCTCTTGCTTTACAAAATCTGTTCCCAAGCGCTCATAGCCCACGGTCCACTGGAAGCACAGTGGTTAGAGAGCAGCAGGGCTGCACTGCATTAGCAGGGCCATCCTGTTGAGAGGGTGCAGAGCCATGGGAGAGCAAAGCTACGGTAGAGTACAGAGCATCATTGTGAACAGAGTTAAATCCAGTTGGTGGCTGGTCAAAACCAGTGCTCCCCAGGGCTCATTACTGGGGCCAGTTTCATCATTGTTCTTGATGAGGGGATCAAGTGCACCCTCAGAAAGTTCGCAGATGATACCAAATTGGGTGGGAGCACTGATGTGGGCAGGAAGGGCCTGCAGAGAGATCTGGATGGGCTGTGTCCAGTTGTATGGCATTCACCAAGGCTAGGTGCGTGTGCTGCACTTGGGTCACAACAACCCCATGTGCTGGGATAGGTTCGGGGAAGAGCAGCTAGGTGTGCAGAGGAGAGCAACAGAGCTGGTGAAGGGCCTGGAAAACAGGCATTATGAGGAGAGACTGAGGAACAGGGGCAGTTCACTCTGGAGAAAAGGAGTCTGAGGGGAGACCTCGTGGCTCTCTGTAACTGCCAGAAAGGAGGCTACAGCAAGCAGGGTGTCAGTCTCTTTTCTCAGGTGACAAGAGATAGGATGCAAGGCAATCACTCGAGTTGTAACAGGGGAGGGGTAGATTACATCTCAGGAAGAATTTCTTCATGGAAAAATGTGGTTATAGGTAAGGACAGGCTGCCCAGGGAGGCAGTGGAGTTGCCATCCCTGGAGGTATTTAAGACACGTAGATGTAGGGACATGGTTTATTGGTGGACTTGGTAGTGTTAGGTTAATAGACGGACTTGATGATCTTGAGGGTCTTTTTCAACCTCAATGATTTTGATGTTATTGTTGCCATAAGTGACTTAGCATCACCCCTCCCAGTCCCCATCCACAGGACACGTTCTGATGGGCACAGTGTCCCAGAGGCAAGGAGCAGTCTGAGCACGGCATGCTCCACCACCAAATCACTGCCACAGCACTCACAATTAACAGAAGCACAATGGTGTGAAACTCCACAGCAGCACCTGCTCGTCCCCTGCAGGAACAAGAAGAGCCACAGCTGCACACCCCAAAGCTGGTGGTGGTCACAGCCCTACAATCTCCTAGTAATTCAAATGGTGGAGACCAAGCAAGGCACTGCCTATTCACCAGAGATGAGAGGAGCAGAGGTTGCAGATGACAAGCGCAGTTCTCCCAGCTGGCCTGTGCTGGTATTTAATCATTTGTAGAGATCAAAGCTCAAACCTCCTGATGCAAGTCCACTGGCTGAGGAGAAAACCAAGCAGCTAAAGTCCACAACTTGTGTGCTTTCAGTGGGCTGCAGCACCGGGGAAACTGCTGGGCAAAAACCAGCCCACCCTTCCCACTGCTAGGCCTCAGCAAGCACAGAAATATTTCCGAGATGAAGTACCAGGAGAAGCAGCATTCAGTCTAAACTCACACATAAGGTAATGTCTAAGCCTCAGGACAGATTGTGCCAGCAGAGCACGAGGGCTGCAGCCCGCTCCTGCCCTGACCCGTTGGCAGGGGCTGTGGTGGACACTTTCGAGCAGAGGGCTGCCAAAGGAACAGGCGAGCAAAGGGACGGGTGCTGGGAAAGCTCTGCAGCTCTCACCAGCCTCACCACATCCCAAACACAATTAAATACCAGGAACTCCCTTGAAAAATCCCCCAAGATAACGTTTTCTGGGAAAAACAAATGGCTTAGCAGCACACTTAAATGACCCCACTTCCAAGTTCCTTGGGAGACAGAAAATCCACCCTTCCTAGGTGGCGTGACTCAAGGGCTACCTCCTGCCTGCAGAAGTCCTCCGACCACATGCAGCATCCTGGGGAACTAACAGCCAGCAGCGGGGGCTTCTGCACGTGGGATCCTGGGGGAAGGATGCTCCCAGGCAGCCAGCTCACACGGCTGGAAGCGCGGTCACTGGCTGCACACCCCTTGTTTCAGGGCATTCTCAGGCAGCTTTGCTTAAGCTAACATTTCAGCATTAAGCCAGCCTCCCCTGCAGCGAGGATATAAGCCGTTACAGACAGAAAGCAGGAGCTTTAATCAGAAAGGAAGTGCATAAACCAAGGGCAACAGGATGAAATTAAAGACAAGTCTGAAAACCCTGCTATTAATAGACGGCCTGTCTGCTTTTACGATTTCCATTGTTAAAAGCAAATTGCCGTGCTTACGGATGCAATTCAGTGCGAAGCAAAGCTCCAAACCTTGTCTGTACAACCCAGCAAATCACTGTTATTCTTTGCAAAATACCAACTGGAGACAGAAAGGGTTTTAAGCGAAGAATAAAATACAGCCCCTGCACACATCTAGTTCTCGGAAGAAAAGTTGCTGCGCGCAATGGGCTTCGATTGGTAGCATCACTTTACCACCAGTGCTTGACCTGTGCTGCCTAGCCCGTCCTCACAGCAGTTTCTTACCTCTCTGGACTTTAACTACACACTTGAACACTTCCATGCAGCTGCTTGTCTGAGGCTGGTTTTCTTTGTTTTGTTTGAATTTATTTATTTTTAGCCAAATGGTTGAGTTATTTCTGGGACAATAAGGCTCCAGTTAGGAGCTTTGCAATTTTAAAGAGAAACTGTTACAGGAATTTGAGAAACTCGTTTTCCAGGGTATGGACGTTGATAGGGGACTTCAGGCCTGGAAAGAACCATCTGCAGCTGGCAGGCACTGACCCAAAGCAGTGATGCTGTTGCAAGCAGGAGGCTGCTCCCAGCTCTCACACTTTTAGGGAGCACGGGGCCTCTTGGGACTGCTCCCCATGAGCAGGCTGCGCCCCAGCAGCAGGTGGGAGCCTCTCTCCCTAGTGTCCATAAGCACATTTCCAACAGCCTTCCAGGGAGCAAAGTCCCACCTTGCATCAGATAACAGTGGATATGGCAGCACAACATAGCAAAAGCAGGAGCTGGGAAAAATGAGGCTCACTGCTTGACCGAACAGGTCTGTACCATGGGAGAGCAACACATTCCCCCCCCCATCCAAAAAAAAAAAACAACACAAAGGGAAAAGCAGGAGCCCCAGCACCACGAGGCATGCCAGCCCACGTGGCTGTCCCACTGTACTTGTTCCTTATTTCTAGCTTCCCAATTTGAGACTCCAGTGTCCTCTCTGCGGTAACACGCAGCCTGCGCTGTGGCTGCTGCCGGCAGAACTCACCCTGAGCCATGAAACTGCCTTATCACGTTAAGGACACTACAAAATAAACTCCAGCAACAAAGCTTTTATTCAGGAGAAGTTAGTCGCTTCATTAGAATCCATGCTCTCTTGAAGCATGGGATTTAGTCAAGCAGAACTGCCACTCGGTGTCACAGGGACACCCCGCAGCGCTGCATGCCCAGACCCAGCCTTCGCTGCTTGCAGGTTTTTGTCACTTTAATGAGAGCAAAATGCTCGACTTGGCAGTCATACACAAGGTATTTGACACGCAGCCTCGCTCTTGAGGTGCTAGCACAGCAGAATGGGAAAAAAAAAAGTGATTCTCAAGACTTCTTCCTCCTACCTCTGCTCCTCTTTATTAGAATAGGAACTGCAGTCACACGCTGTAGTGTTTGGTTCGCACTATTTCACAAAAAAAGCAAGTGTGAAAGAAAACCGCAGATGTGCTCCATGTCCCGGAATAGACTATTACACATTTGCTGCAAAAACTCAAGATAAGCATGTAATGCAGCACCCTCCGCCCCACGTGCTCCGGCACAGTTTGCACTCCCACACCCCCCAGAGCTGGGCACGGCTGAGGGCAGCAGCACCCTGCTGCTGCGAAACCTGCCCCTCCGTGTGCACAGGGGGGTTATTTTCCTTCTAAGAAGGGACTTTGGGCTTTTTCCTCATTTTCTGCTGTTTCAGTGCATCTCCGTGGGGCACTGCTCTCCTGCAAAGCATCAGGTGAGACCGGCCCCAGGAGCAGCACCCACCTGCCCCTGCTCCTTCCTACTGCTGCAGGAACCCCACAGCTCCCCAGGCAGGATCTAATCAGCCCATCAACCTCCGGCACACGCCTCTCAGAGTCAACACATGCCTTCTCCCAGGCCTTTCTTCTGTCTTTGTTCCTCCCCAAAGGTGAGAGGGGCTGGGCAGCAACAGCTTCGGTGACACAATGGGACAAAACGCTCCGATACCAGGGTTTTGTGCCCTGGGGAAGGTGGAGGAGCCTCAGGGCTCTGGGTGTGTGGGGCAGGGCAGCAGAAATGCACCCAGGCTGCCCCCACCCAAACCTTGCAACACCAGACTTCCCCTGCACACTCCCCTGCTGTAGGTTTAATGCCAGCAGCGGGCAAAACTCAGCCTGGGGGACGCAGAGCAGGTGGCGGAGCACAGCCAGGGCTGCACGGAGGGGAGCGGGCTGGCAGCCACAGGTGATGAGCCCAGCTCCTGCACACCCATCCTCTGCATCCCCGCTCTGCAGCAGCCTGCACGCGATTTTGTAATTAAATAAAATGAGCCCCAGATGGAAAACCTCCACATTAAAGCAGCGCTACGCACGCAAATTAGAAGTAACAGCCTGCTACAAGGGCTGCACAAAGCAAACCCGGTTACCTTCCCTCTCCAATAACAAGCAGCAGCCTGGCCTCAGGCACTGCACCAGGGACACGCGAGGGACAGGCTGCTTTTCCAGGGACAGGCTGCCTTTCCTGAGCCGGGGGCTGCTAGAGGCCATGTGGCAGAGGCAGGACCGAGACCCAGGGAGGAGGCAGGTGAGACATTATCATCACCAACCTGCAGGAAGACAAAGACATGATAAAATTGGTTTGACTGCACAAGGGAGTCCTTCTTAAATAAAAGCAAACGTTCTAAGAGCCAACAACAACAGGCTCATGAGTAATTTCTCTGTCTGGGTTTCTTCATTTGTTCTTACAAAGTTCAAACCCGTGCTAACCCCGCCACATTAGCAGTCCAGATTCCTCACCTGCCAGCCACAGCCTCATAGCTGTGGCCTGGAGGTATGGCTGTCTGCAACTTCAGAAGAATCCAGGGAAGGTAATTAAGAGAAAAGCACGTTATCTTTGATCCGCCACACAGGGACCTGCATCTCCAACCTCCAGGCACACTGGGAGGAAGCTGCTGCTGTTCATGGACCTGCTGCGCTCACCTCACTGTGCGTGGAGACCTCCCCTGGTTGCCATCACAGGGGGCACCCCGTCTGCTTCTGCAGCCTTCCCACTAAAGGGATGCACGCAGAGCTAGACTATAAGTGAGACCCCAATGCCAAAATCTGTTCGCAGAAGATAATTGAAGTTGTATTTCAAGTTGACAGTATCTCCTTAAAGTGGATTAACCGTGGCAATCCAATCCTGCCTCCCCACAGCGATCCTGTCCGATTCTCATCTTGACAGCAGCGATCTCACTGGTGTAAACTGAAGCTCAGAAACCAATTTGTTCCTGCAGGAAGCACACATCTGTATCCTGAAGTAGTAGCACAGCCCCTAACACACATTTCCCCTCTCGCTCTTTCAGCATCCCGTTTCATACCCTATGCAGGATAAGGAAGTTTATAGAAGGGAAAAACAGAACCACAGAATGGCCATGTTGGCAGGGTAAGAAACATTCATCACCCATAAGCTGTGAAATACACCTGAAAACAGTATGTTTAATATCCATTAGCATTTATGAGCCTCTGGCAGAGGCCACACCGGGGAGAAGCGACACCATTTGTCAGAAGATCCTTATGGACACCTCAGTGCCAGATCACCTTCAGCCCTCAGTAACTGCAGTGAGTTTCCCGCAGTGCCACAGCCCAAGCATCTCTATGCCCTGTGCTGCCCATGCGCTCGGCCACAGGGCTGAGAGCACCCCTGTGGCTCCAAGATGCCTCTGGGTAGATGCACATGGAGCCCTCTCCTCCCAGGGAGCAGGAGGGGCCCTGACTCTGACCCAGACGGGCTGGGGACAGGGCAGAGCAGAGCAACTATCTGCTTGAGTCCTGGCCGTGTTGGTGGGGACGTGCACTTGCCTGATAACAAGCACAGCATGCTGCCACTCTCATTGTACTTGCAAAGCTGGGAAAAGCTTTCAACAGCCTGCTGCCCCTGAGCTTTAGCAAAGGCCTCCTATTCCTTCATGCACGAGGATGATACCACCAGGCACCCAGGGATCCCACAGCCACCTCTGCAGCTCCCCAGCACCTGCTTACACCAGGCAGCCACCCAAAGGAGCTTTTAGCTGAACTCGGTAGCACCAGAAGCTGCTTCAGACCTCAAGTGCCTGCTGATGTGTGTTAGAGAAAGCCTCTGACTCGGTACAGGTAGGAAACACACAGCAGCAGGCAGAGCTAAACCCCAAGTCAGGAACGTGGGGCACAGAGATCAAGTGTGATGAATTTGTCCCTAGGGCTGTAAAACAGGAGCTGCATTTTCTGCAGGGCTAACCCACAATCTTAAACTGAAACGCAACCTCAAAGTGCAAAAGACAGAAACCAACCATCTGTGCTCCCAGCACTGCTGTCGTGCAACCTCCCGACTTCAAAGGGAAGCCAGCCCCTTGTGCTAAAAGCACCAACAGCTCTCCCCAGACCATCCCCCAGCACAAAAACTCATCTTCCAGGGGTTCTGCCCTTGCAGGCACATTGCCCTGGCAAACACCCGGGTGCCAGGAGGTGCAGGGTGCCTTGCAAGCAGCTCCTGGCCCCCACGGGTGTGTGTGTGTGTGTGTGTGTGTGTGTCCGAGCAGGAGCAACCCCTATAGCCACGCACTGCGCAACCAGCAACAGCACGAAACACAGAGGAGCTGCCGAAATGATGTCAAAACGCCGGGTTCGCCACACTCGCTGCGGAAGAGGGGAAAAAAAAATAAAAAAAAATGAGTAATTACGGAGCCCGCTCCAAGCAGTGAGGTCACGGTGCGATTTCCGAGCAGCTCATGCAGCCCCAGGGGGGGGTGCTCGGCGTGTTAGCCGGGGACACGAGGCGCTCGGCACCCAGCCGGAAAGCATGGGCTGCCGCCGTGCACAGGGAAGTCCCTTTCGGGGAGGGGAGAGAAAAAAATTAAAAAATTAAAAAATTAAAAAATTAAAATACTTTTTTTTTTTTTCCAGAGGGGGGAAAGAGTTTTTTTTTTTTTAATTATTATTTATTTATTTTTTGAAAAGAGGTAAAAACCCTGGGCTCTCGCAGCAAAGCCTAGCACAAGCAGCACGGGGGGAGGCAGCACGATGCCGAGAGCCCCGACAATCCAACGCAAGGAAATAAAATCCCCCCCCCACCACCACCACCACCACCACCACCTCCAGCCCCCCGGCCCCGCACTCACCAGGCGGCTCAGGCTGCGGCGGAGCATCGCGGCAGCGCCCGGCTCGGCCCGGCCCGGCTCAGGCTGCCCGCGGGCCCCGCCGCCGGCCGCGCACCATGCCCGCCGCGGGGCCCCGCCGGCCGGCCCGCTGCGGGCGCTGGGCTCGGTACGGCGCTGCCCGGCCCGGCCCAGCCCAGCCCGGCTCGGCTCCGCCGCCGGGCGCTTTCCCCTCGCCCCCGCGCCGCTCTTTTGTCCGGCCGCACCCGGGGAGGCGGAACCGCCGTGCCCGGAGCAGCCTGGGAGCTGTAGTGCTGCGGGGAGCCGAGCGCTGCCCACCCCCTTGCTCCGTCCTGAGCCCGCACGCAGCATCCCCGGTAGGGCCAAGCTGCTGCTGCCCCAGCCCCAGCCCCGGGGCAGCTGTCCCGTGTTGCCCGTGCAGCCGTTACCTGCGAGAAAGCAGAGCCACGATAGAGGAAACCAGCAAAAAATGCCGGGCGGCGCTGTGAAATAACGAGTGGAAGCCGAACATAGCAGCCGTGGCTGTTCTTGGAGGCTTCCCAGCGCTCTGCAGTGGGCAATGAGCTGATAAACGACGCCCAGCAAAACTTTAGGACCAGGCCCCTTCGTGCCTCCAAAGGTCACGTCCTACCAGGCTCACCCAGAGCAGAAATTCTCCCCGTGTTTATCCCTGCAGGCGCGGTTATTCAGCTCCCTATCATTAAGCTGGGAGGGGAAATTGGTCTCAGCAGCACCACAAGAGCAGCCCTGCAGCTACGCTTTACCCTTTGTGACTTGCAAACCAGACAGGGAGCGTTTTGTACAGCACAGCCTGAAACGCTGCTGTCATTATTTTTAAAAGCTGCATTAAAATGCAAGATTCGGGCCGCGATACGGGATTAAGCAGCAGATAGCTCATTTTCCCCAGAAAGACGTCAGAGAGACCGAGGCCATCAGCACTCCCTGCTGCTGCAGCATGGCCCGGGGGCAGCAAAAACCCTGGCTCAGCAGAAGCCGTCCAGGCACGGAGGAAGTGAGGCCATCCCCTGGGCTTCCCCGCACCCCAAACAGCCTGAATTGCGCTGCTCACGGCCTTCCCCAAAGCACCCTTCTCAAGGCATCCAGCCCCAGAGGACCCCCGACAGTGGGAGCACCTCGGCCGGCCTCAAATGCCGGGCAGCGGGCTCCAGGCAGAGGCAGCGGAGCCGGGCAGAGCACAAGGATGCTGCACAGCTCCCTTGTCCTGCAGCCCCTGCTTTGAAGTGGGGGCACAGCTCGCCCCCGCTGCTCTTGCACATAGCTCGGCAGGGCAAGAGGAGTCTTTGCTTCTCCTGCCACCGTGTGGCCGCTCCGAGGATGTCCTCGCGGAGAAAAAGCAAAATTGGCCCCAAACCCGCTGTTGTGAATGGGAGTGTGCTGGCTAACTCCTCCTCAAGAGCCGTTCCACCTCCTGAGTGCTGATGCACGTTTGTCAGCAGCGTTGTGATGGCCTGAAGCCCATCTCATTAACCCAACTCATCAGGTTCACGTAGGTGCTCATTTGCCATCAAGGCCCGACCTGCTGGTTGCCATACAGAGCTTCTCCTTGCACAAGGCACAAGCACACCACAGCCCCCCCCAGCTCTCAAGGCGATTTTTTTTTTTCCCCAGAGAACCATCCCAGGGCCATCTCCATCTGGGAAGTTCTTGCAGAGACTGGCAGGGTCTGGCCTTCCCAGGGGGAGGTGGCCGCATGCCAGGACCATTTCTGTGCCTTACTGATGGGGAAAGGAGGAACTGACAACTGTTTTTTTCCCTTCCCTTTTCTTGAGAGGGGCAGATCCTGTACTCATTCAGTGACAAGCGTTCTTTCATAAGAAATGAGAAAGCTTTTGCCAGCAGATCTCAAGCCAGAAGCCCTGTTGAGAATTTCAAATCCACTTTGGGGTCTCTGCTCGCCCTGCCAGCACAAGGCTGACCAACTGGCACAGACAAGCACTGACCCTGCTGGAGTCCCACTTGGAGCTGCTGACATTTCTGGGTATTTCTGCTCACCTTTCACCAGGACAGGGTGCAGGCTCCCACCTCCTCTAGTACTCGCCTTCCTGGAAAAAGCAAGTCTTGGCTAGGCTCGAGGGGCCAACAAGCTCCACATACCACAGTTACAAGGAAGGATTGCTTCATGTTTCCAAATCATGCATGAGGGAAGGAGGTCATGGAGAAGCAAATCTGTCTGCAGAGGGGTTTGCATGAGAGTCAGCCACAAAATTTGCTTGGGAGTGGTGCGCAGTGCCAGGTCCCAGCCATATCCCATGGCAAAACCGCCTGCTTTGGACCATGGCCCCCTCTGGGAAGCCAAAGTATGCAGCAAGCACCTCCTGGGGAGTGCCTTAAGGAGCTGGGCTGCCACAGGCCAAGCTTTTTGCAACCGTCACAGAGAAAAGGAAGGAAAAGGCAAAAGTTCAGTCTGTGCTGTGCTCTACAGAGTTGACTCAGCAGCAGCACGCATGCTGCGGTGTCAGTTGAGCAAGGGGATTTACACATGCCTTTTTTCCTTTGTAAAGTCCATTTCAAATCAATTTATCACTCCACAAGCAGCTTCCTTTGCTAGAGCAGGGCATAGAGTTCAGATGCTTGTAGCTGCAAGCCTGCATCCCAGTAGGTACCTTGCAACCTAAGTACACAATCCTAGCCAAATAAGCAAAAACACCTAAGACCTATGAAATCAACCCTAAAGCCCTTCCTGCAGCTGTGCAATGTACAGAGGATGAATTGGAGTGTCTAAGGCAGAGCACACATGGGTAGCCAAAAAAAGACCTACACAACAGATCAGGGATTTGTGCTAGAGTCTTGCTAAACCCATCTGTGCTGAAGTGTAAATGCAGTTTAATAAGGTATAAGCTCTTCCACATACAAGGCATGAGTTCTGATTGCTACAGAAGACTAAAATGAAAACTTTTGGTTAATAAATTAGCTCTTGATCCCTTTTCCAAAGATATTCCACAGCAAAAGCCCTTCTAATTAATGCACTATCAGCCTTTCTCAAGAGACACTTTCCCCTTAGTCTGAAATAACCTATTCAACTATACAATGACTTAAAGTGATAATCTATGAAGGAAAAAGACTACCAATTTTAGTTAACAATATCCTTTTGATGAAAAAATTTTTGGGGAGGAGGGGACATGAAGCATATTTGGTACACGATATGATAAATCTATATACCTCAGCCTCTAGCATATTCCCTTGTGCCAGGAAACAAATACAACCATTAAATGTGATTATATCCTTCCTCCTCTTGCCAACAGTAATGTCTCCAATAAGGCTCATTTAACCTAGAAAGGGAAAATTCTCTTATTTTCTAAGTTTCCAGTCCTCATTATCTTCCCTTTCCCTGCAAAGTCTTAATAGCCTCTTTCATAACAATCAGGAGAAGCTTAGGGAGCCACTCTCACCTAATTAAATCTGTTGGTTTTTTTGTTAACAACTCTGTAGAGTACATGACAGTAAATAACCTGACTTGTTTTTAATGCAATACAACAGGAGAGCTATAACCAATAGCAGAAACTCTAAGGAAACACCGTGCATGGCTGCTCACTATTCAAAGCATGCTGACACCCCCTGGCGAGGCACAATGCCACCCATGTCCGCCAGCCAGCACAGCCCTTGAGAACTCCGGAGGGGATTGATCAGCTGCCCAATATTGGGCACCAGCAGTTCTCAGCTCAACATGCTGAATGACCTTACAGAAAGAGGCTGTGAGGCTATGCCCTGGTGTGCTCACCCAGGGGAAAGAAAAACAGAAAGAAAAAAGCTGCATTTCCCCACATTTCCGTTTTTATGACTGAACTAGAAAGAGCCAAAACAGCATGCTGGCACGGAGCCCAGTGGGCTGCCGGTGAGGCGCAGGATAGCAACTGCAAGTGTGAGAAAGTTTCCTTCTCACACAGCTTTTTGAGCTCTAAACACTCCCACTTTGGACATTTATCAACCCAACCATCCCTTCTGGGGTTTCAGATCCACTCACCTTGCCACATAAAGTACTTACTTGCAGCAATTGGCTCTCATCCACATCCTGAGAAAAAGGCACACACCTTAGCTGTGTTTGAGCAGCACATTTGTGATATCTGCAGCTATAATCCAAAGAATTACAAAGCCAACACAGCAAGGACAGCACATCTTAGAGGCCAGTTAAGTCCCCCTGAACCTCAGCTGCCCTAGGGCAAATTTTCTTATTGCTATTTTTTATTTTTTTTTTAACTTTGGTCCAGCTCAGTGAGAAGACAGCTACACAGGCACAGCCTTCACCATACTCCAGGTCTCACCTCCCTCCCCAGGGAAAGCAAGCTTTTTGCCCTCCCTCTATATATGCCCTACAAAATGTGGCTGGCCACGTGCTGAGCATTAGAGGGATGCTAACATGGAACAAGGAGCACCTGCAGGCAGCCTGCGGGGATGGGACCTGTTACATTCACCTGGCAAAACATTCATTAGCTATGATCTTGCACTTAGTTGCCTTCACAACACTAAAACTGTGTCCAGAATCAGTGTCTGGGAGGCTTTCTCGCCAGTCATCTTCTGGATCACTCTTTGATCACTCAGAGTTAATGGAGGGGTGGACAAAACAACCATTGTGCTTCCAACGTAACCACAAGTCCATGCCCCTCCTCAGGCCTGGATGCTGCTGGACACATCTCCCCAGTACATGGTGCACCCCAATCTCTCTGCCTCTCACGAGTGCTCCTGCACCACTGGTTTGCAACAAATGAAGCCACAGCATGAGCTGAGGCAGGGCAGCCCCACAAAAATGACAGCGGAAGCAGGCTCCGGGTTTTGCCTAACCTGATACTCCTGAGATAACTCCTCTGTAAACATGAAAACTGGGAGGTGTTAGACAATATACAAAAAAATAAAAACTAAATGCCAAGTGCAGTTATATCACCCAGCTGGCTCCAGCCCTCCTGCAGAAAATGTTATTAACACCATTTACTTTCTGTGTCGGTGGATTGAAGATGAGTCTCCACTGGCAGGTGCTGTTGCATTGCTTCATGCTTCCCAGCACATTTCCCCACAGCCCGGCACTTTCCAACAAACCAGAGATGTGTGGGAGGATGTCACTCTCCACTACCTCATTTCTGGGACACCCACTCAAGCCAAGCAGCACACCTCCATCAGATCAGACATGTTGGGACCCGACCAGGCAGGGCTGTGCCTTGCCTTCAGCAGTGCCATTGAGGCCCATTCCTTCCTTGCTTGCTATTTATTCAGCTGCTGAGCTGTAAGCTCAAAAGCAAGAGGAAAATGATAGGAAAAGCTCTGCGTACCTGCCCTGCGTGCCCCAGGCGTGCACCCCCCTGGTACAGCAGCTGCTCCTCACATGCTGCAGGAACAGACCACTACCCAGTGGCATGGAATAACCTTTAATTAGTATCTTTTGGCATATCTGCTGAATATTTCATCAAATAGGTCTTCAGAATCTCATTTCTGAGATGGTTCTGATTTTGAGATAGAACTTTTTAAACACAGAGTTCTTGCTGCTTAACTTTTAAAGTAGCTAAAAGCCATATTTTCAGTTGGGATATGCCAGGCTTGTCTCCTGGTTTGTTGCAGGGATTAGCTGCTCTACAGCCGCTGAAACATCAGGGGAAAGGGGGCTGATTTTGAAATATATTTGAACTGCCTATCCGCACTACTACTTGACATCGTTATTTTATGAATCACAGCATCACAGTACCTCCCAAGTTGGAAGAGATCCACAAGGGTCCAACTCCTGGCTCCACACCAGGTCACCCCCAGATCAGACCCTGTATCTGAGAGCAGTGCCCAAACACTGCTTGAACTCTGGCAGCTCGGTGCTGTGACCACTGCCGTGGAGCCCAGTCCAGTGCCCAGCCACCCTCTGGGTGAAAAAGTGGGGGTCTCTAGCAGGTTTCTTATGGCTGGCTCCCATGGGAAGCATCCTTTATCTGCCCAGTAACACCAGCCAGGCCCTGGACTCTACCCACTGGCCAGCTTCTCAGGTTGTGTGTTACACGTGGCACAAGAGGAGGACTTCTTCCTCTTAAAAAAATAAACAACATCCCGTATTGTCCCAGGAGCTCCACGGAGCACAGAGAAGGCTGTAGTTGTACTGCAAGGGCTGTATTTACACACCGGTGTTAATTTGCTGCTGCACTTAGTCACTGTAGTCACTGGCGGTTGAATCTAACAGAGTTAAACAAAGCTTTACAGCACACTAGCAAGGCAGAATAGTCAAAGTTTTTCTTCTTTTCCCTTTTTAATCCCAACCGAAGGAAGGGCTTTAGTGATATCTCTTGCCCTGGACCTGGAAGGCATGGCCTGTTAATCAGCAACCAGGGAAGCGGCGGTGATTCACGGCCCGGTTTCTGAGCACAGTTCAAGTCCTCACCTTGTTGTGGCCACGGAAGGAAAACTGCTGCACCTGTGACCTAACGTGCAGTGCTCCCAGGTCTGGCAGCCGTTTCTTCGCACACGTGCCCAGCCGGGGCTGCCGGAGCAGGGCAGCAGGGTGCTGCAGCACATCAAAGTCCCACTGGGAGCACAGCCCTGCCCAGGAGGGTTGTGCTGGCAGGCAGGTGCTGCTCGGTGTCCTGGCTCAGCCCTGAGCTGAGCACAGCTCTGGAACCGCCCTGCAAATGATCCGGGCATCCCCAGCCTCCACCAGGCGGGGAGGCTCCTGATGCTGTGCTGCTGGCTGGGGATGGGGATGGGAGTCCCCCCCCGGGAGGGCTTTCCTGGCCTCAGCAGCAGGAAACTCACCCAGGAAGCAGGCAGGGGCTGAACGAATGGCTGAGCTAGCCCCCGACCTGTGCTGACAGCTTTGCCTGGGCATGTGTCAATTCAGGAGATGGGCTTTCCCCTTGGGGTATTCACTCTGATCTTCCTCTCTTCTACAGACTCGGTCGTGTTCAGAGCAAGTCCTACACAGGTATTAACACAGGGTGAGAAAGTGCCTGACCTTTTCAGGAGGGTTTGCAGCCTGGCTGCCAGAGAGGCTTTCTACAAAAGGACTTTCGGCTCGTTCCTGCAGATCCTGATTTTCAAGTCATGCAGAGGACAGAAGCACTGCTCTTCCTGCCCTAGGACCCACTGCCCAGGACTGCCAGCCCTGGCCAAGCACCCCAGGAGCCCTGCACAAGCCACAGGTCCCTGAACCACTGCAACACAGCCCGGGGTCCTTGGGAGCTTGCACCCCGCTCAGGGGGCGATGGCAGACGGCTGCTTCCTCTGCTCCTGCCGCATCTTCAGAGCCAGCATCGCCCGGCGGTACAGGTCTGGGGAAGGAAGGGAAGTGGTCAGGCACTAACCCAGGGACACTAATCTCTGGGACCAAGCCTGGCAGCCTGTGTTGAGCAAGGGCTGCAAGGACGCCCCAGACCCCAGCACAGTGCACTCACGTGCCCTTGCTGCATCCCACCTAAAGGCTGCAGCACTCACCTCCCCAGCAGCCCCCCCCCTGCCCTGCAGCAGCACTTGTTCCTGCCTGTGCTTGTGCCCCTGCACCAAGCACGGTGTGGCCAAGGGCTTCTAGGCAGCTCACATCCCGCTGCCAGCAGGCCAACCCCCCTGATGCTTTTCAGCAAAATCTGTCCTGGGAAATACCAACCAAAGGTGCTGGAGACCTCCTCCCGCTGCTGCTCCACGGCAGGCTCCTGCGACTTGATTTTATTCTTAATTTTCTTCTTCTTTTTCTTTTTCATGCCCTGCGCTGGATGGAGAAATACAAAATTTCAGACGTCACATTTGGGCAAGGATGCCTCTGTCATCAAACCAGCCGAGAGGACGGCTGCTGGATGGTGGATCCGCAGTCCTGCTGCTGAGATGCCCTGAGATGTCTCTCCTCTTTCCCGGCCAGACTCCTGCAGCCCCACTCTGCGCCCAGCTGATCTGCAAGCAAAGCTAAGGGAGACCACAGGGACTGGTGCTCCAGCACACCACCACATTTCGGGGTCCCCAAACCACCCCTTGGGGTGGCTCTGAGGATCCCGATGTGCCCGTGCCAGCAGCCCTCACAGCCCCCTCTCACCTGGGTGGGGGGCAGCCATCCCGGGGGGCAGAGGTTCCTCCTGCCCGACCTTGTTGGGGGCCAGCAGCCCCACAGCAGAGCTGGCTCGGCTGTCACCCCCTCCTCCTGGTCTGTCCAGTTCCTCGGCCAGGCTTGGCTGCCCTGGGCCCTTCTTCCTCACCTTCACCTTCCTCTTCCTCTTCCCAGGACCCTTTGCACTCTCCTCCTGGGCAGGGAGAGGAGGGGATGAGGAGAAGGCAACGGCAACCCCCTCCAGCCCAGCCCACTCCTGCTGTGGCCGGGGGGCTCTCACCTTGGGGAGGAGACGGCGGGCGGCCCGGTGCTCCCCCATCTTCCCCACACCATCCTGGTTGTCCGGGGTATCCCTGGTGGGGCGAGAGCACAGCCCACGGGCTGTCCGGGGGCTGGGGTCAGCCGTCGGGGAGCGGGTGGCAGGGAGCAATGAGGAGCGCTCGGCAGCGGCACGCAGGAGCCAGCGCAGCCCCTGCAGGGTGCTGCGGGCTGGGCCGGCAGCCGCACACGGCTCCTGGGGATGGGGGAGCTTGGTCAGCCCCTGAGACCTCCCCTCGTGCCTGGCAAGGGGAGCAGGGTTGGGCAGCCTGCCTGCAACTCACGATGCGGCAGGGCGAGCGGTTCTCGTTGACCAGCCGCTCCAGTGCCAGGCGCTCGATCAGCTCACAGGGCAGCAGGGCGGCCGCCACGTCCTGCTTGTTCGCCAGCCTGGGGCATGGGGAGAAGGCGGGCAGTCACCCCTGGCACCCTGCTGCACCGTGTGGGGGAGACTGGCTGCTTTCTCCCAGTTTGGCTGTGGTTGGGTGAAGCATTGCCCCGAGCCGTGCCCGATGCTGGAGCCCCTCTCCAGGTGCTCTCAGCACCCCAGCACTGCAGGGGTCCCCATGTGCTGGCACCCCCTGGTACCACGTCCCCACGGCAGCCTTGCTGCACTGCCCGCAACCCCATCCACAGGCTCCCACTCCTCGCCCCAACCCCAAACCCTGCGGGTCACAGCCAGGAGACTCAGCCTTACAGTAAGAGGGGCTTTCCAGAGACATCAGGGTGACTCAGGATGCGGCTCAGAGCCTTGCGGGCCTCCTCCATCCTCGCCAGGTCACTGGAGTCCAGCACGAAGAGCAGCCCGTGGGCTGTGCTGTAGTGGCTGCGCCAGGCGCTGCGGAAGCGCTGGGCCCCGGGCAGGTCCACCAGTGTCACCTCGAATCTGTCCACCCGCAGGCAGATCTGGCCAGGCTGTGTTGTGGGCAGCACCTCACAGGCCATGGCTGTTTGTGGGGAGAGGGCAGAGGCCAGATGCAGGAGCATCCCCACCACGCTCATCCTCTTCCCCCAGCCCCATCCCTGCTCCTGCTTGGATACCTGGAGCACAGCCAGCACCCCATGCCCCAGGCCAGAAGCTTCATGTCTTTATTTCAAAGCCCAGTTTTCCTCACTTGTACCAGACTGGGATAGCCCAGCCATGAGAGATTTGTAGGGCAGAGCTCCTGGCAGTGATCCTGCTGGGATCCTGGGGATGGTATCACCCGCTGCAGCCCACAGGCACACTGGGTGTAAGGGAGCACAACTCCTCCCCGCCACACTCCTTGTGGGACCCCCCAGCAGAAGTCAGCTTCCTCACCTCTCGCTATATCCATGATGACAGAGCTCTTCCCTGCATTGTCCAGCCCCACGACGAGCAGGGTCACCTTCCTGGGGGGCAACAACAAGGGGTGAGCAGCCCGCAGGCACGCTGTGCCCCACACAGCTCTGTGTGAGCCACCATCCCCAGGGAACAGCAGTGCCCCTGGGCAAGGGACTGCCTGCAGCAGCTCTATTTTGGCTGGGAGAGGGGCAGGGCAGTGACATGGGATTTTGCCTGGGATGGGGGAGAGGGGAGGGATGGTCCCTGGTGCCTGGGGACAGAGCAAGGGCAGAACTGTCAGCACAGCCCTCAGGTGTGTGCAGGCACCTGGAGCCACCCCGGCACCGCAGGAGCCCTCCGCACGCTTCCTACGACCATTTCCTCAGGCTCTATGGGATTAAGCAGCAGTATGCACAGGCTGTTATTTATATGGAAGCAGTTAATGATTTTTCTTAGTACTCTTCCGCGTTAGTGCATTACGGCAATACACAGAGAAATAGCAAGGACGTTTTATGAGCTTCTGCCTCGACCCAGGAGGTTTTTCCTGTTCCTCAACAGTCATGCTTGCTCCGCAGTGACACGCTTCATCTGAGCCACGAGCATAGCGTTTTCCCTTTGCTTTACATGTCAACAACGTTAGTCACTTTCAGTATCTTTTCCATAAATATACACAGGAGTCTGCGTGGGCAGCGAGCTCCTCCTCCGGCGTTATGGTACAGCACCACACTGTTGCTGGTGGGAAAGGACCATAAACCCCCTTACTGCCCGCAACGCCTGCCTGCCCGGCTCCTCCCCAAGGGAATTAGGTCTGGCCTCACGACACACGCAGGCAGCTCGGTTTCACCTTGCCCTGTAATTCGGGGCCCTCTCACTCAGTGCCACGGTGCCGGTGCCCTCCCTGATAAATGCGCACCCGAGCGCTGAGCTTTCTGGAGAGCCCCTGGCGCGGGCGCACGGATTTACCTGATGGGCTCCTGTATGGCCTGCAGCCAGGACCAGCAGTGGGAGAAGAGGTGGAACATGCTCTGCAGCCCTGCGCCGAGGGGATGGCCTCTCTTTGGCACCTGCAGAACGAGCAGCCCGGTGTGGCTTTGTCCCCCTGCCCACAGCCACCCGCACCTTCTGGCATCTCAGGGGTGTGATTCAGCCTCTCACCTGCTTGCTCTCCTGCCCGGCTCCCGCTCGCATCTCCTCTGCGTAGCATCTGCTTAAATCTAATCTGGATTTACACGATTTACTCCTTGCAGGCTCCCTAATCCTGGTGGGTCAGCCCAGGCCAGTGGCCACTGGGAAATGGAGTGCTGCAGCCCCTGTGTGGCTGCTCTTCTCAGCACCTCCAGCAGCAGATGTGGTGTTCAGAACAGAAATAAAGCCCAGCTGAGCAGTGCCTGGCTGGGAGCAGGGAGCTGTTGGGGACCCTGAGAAATACCCAAAAGTTTCTCGGGCTCTACTGAAGGCACTGGGCCATTCTGCACATACACAGCTCCTGAGCAGGGTCCCAAAGAGGTGGTCCTGGCCCCATGGCCCCCAGGCACAGATGCCTGGGCACCCCCAGGCCAGCTACAAGGCTCTGAAGCAGAGGAGGGTCTGGCTGAGAGTTGCACTGGGCTGGAAAGCGGTGACAGTAGGGCGAGGAGCTGAGCCAGCAAAAAGCACCAGCTCCTTGATCTGCAGCCCCAAAGCTCTTATGAGGCTCTTCAGGTTTCCTGTTGCTTCCCACAGCTGAGGCTGCCTTCTCTGGAGCCAGACGAGAGGCCCCGAGGGGATTTCCGAGCCACAGAGACTTTCGGTGTGGAGCACAGGGCCCAGAGGGATGAGGACACCAGACCTGGTGAAAGGCACACCGGGGAGTTCCCACAGACTGATGGGGTCCCAGCAGCCCGTGCCATACAGCAGCTGGCAGCAGTGAGCTGGGTTGCAGAGGCAGTGCCGGGCACCCCGCAGCACCCACGCGCTGGGGCACAAAGCGAGGTGCCTGAGAGCTCTGCAGTGAGCAGGGAGCTGCAGCAGGTTAATGATTGACCAAGGAAGTTTCCACACCCATCTCATGGCCAGACACCACAGCCGCACGGTTTGGGGTGACTGTTCGTGTGCCCCACGTATGTGGCACCACCCTAGCTGCGTCAGGCAGAGGGAGAGGTGACCGGGCAGCACCCAGGGCACTGCAGGGCTGTCCTATTAGCTGAGTGTTTGTCTCATTTCTGCATGCCAGTAAACAACCTGCTTCCTGGCCTCCACAGCTTCCTTGCCTCCCCCTCGTGCTCATCCCCTCCTCCTACACGGAGGTACTGCAGGATGGGTCAGCACCTCTGCCACAACCCTGCTCCACTTCCCAGGGCCCAGCGGTGACCGTGTCCCCCGGTCCCCAGCCTTTCCCTGCTGCTCCTGTGCTCACAGCCTCACCGGTACCAGGGGCAGTGCCAGTTTTTGCAGGCAGCACGGGGCTGGGAAGCTTTTTGCTGATCTATCTGCACCCGTAGTGCACGGGCACTCTGGGGACGGGAGCATCTCCCTGTGCCTGGGGATGGCACTCGCCAGGTGACAGCCGGGCCAGGTGGCAGGAAGAGGCACGACCACGGGTGCTATAAATAGAGGAGTGCAATGTGGCAGACAGCTGCAGAGCCTCCCAGGGGACAGCAGAGTGGGTCTCCCTCCCTGCACCAGCACATTTTGAGAGGTCTCCGCTGTTGTAACGCCTATGTCTGAAATTCCTGGCTGCAGGGACTGGGAAAAACCCCAGGCAGCAACATAACCACCCCTCCTGACGTGCCCACAGCCAGGAAAACCTCAAGAAACACCCCCAAAAACAGCAAAACTGCACTCAGCTCTAGAAAGACGAGAGAGGGCCAAGCCCTCGTCGCTGGGCGGTTTGCTCCTGCCCAGGACTTGGCTCAGAGCGCTGGGGCTCATGTTACAGAGCAGGCGGCTGGCAGGGTGCCCGCCTGCGCACCCGGCGCCTTGGGTGGCAGAGGGACACGCGCGTCCCCTCTCCCTGCACGCCCCGCGGCTCGGGGACACCCCCGGGCAGTGCCAACGGGGACCCAACGGGAGCCGTCCGGGTTTCCTTGGTGACTGTTGCCAGGTGAGAAACTCCGAGGCAGAATTTATTATCTTGGTGGATAAGAGGAGATGTTCCTTGCTGGGGCTGCTACCGGACCCTGTCCCGGCACCACGCTGCGCTGGACGCCCCAGTGACACCGGTGACAGTGGGGTCCCCGAGAGCAGGCTGTGCCTGAGGAGCCGGGGCTGTGCGGCCCCTGGTATCTCTACCCGGAAGGCAGCACGTGTTTTAGGGCTATTTCTGCCTGCTGGAGAGTGGCAGGAGAGGGAAGGAGGCAAAAACCACAGGGACCGCGGAGAAGCACAGATGGACGTGGGCTGGTGGGCTGCCCTGCCTTGGCTTCCCTAGACCCCGTGAGTATGCACCGAGCGGCTTTGGGTGCACCGGGACCACCACGTGGGGCCCCCGGGGTGAGGAGCAGAGCGGGGAGACAGCGGTGGCAGGGCTGGGGAAGGCTGTGCATGGGGAATCACAGCTTGCACCAGGCAGCGCTGACCAGAGGCGACCAGGGCTGCCTTCAGCACTGAGCTGGGGTGGCAGTAAAAACCAGGTGAGGGCGAGGACCGGAATCCCAGCAAGTGTCTGCAAGCTGTCCTGGTCTTCTTGGGACTGCTTCGTCTCTGGACCTGCCCAAAAAGGCAGGGGCACAGCAACCGCGGCAGGGCAACGACGTGCCTGAGCTCTGGGGAGCTCAGGTGTTGGACAACAGCAGCAGGCCAGTATGCAAATATCTGCATCGTTCCTTTAAATCCCCACACGGCTCTGGTGGCTAACGATAAAGCCGATCATATGGGCTTGCAAATCCTAGGAGCTAATTACACCCCAGTGCCTGGCAGTCAGGCTGGAATCGCAAGATAATTGCCACCTCCGCCGTGGAAACCTGTTGTCAGTGAATCAGGGCCCTTGCAATGTTTGCTAGCAGAGTGTGGCAGGCCAGCAGCTGCTCTGCAGCTATTTTAGGAGAGGGAGGCCATTTTTCTGGATCTCTTTTGCCCCCCCCAGCAGACGGCACGGCTGCCCTGAGCCCCATGGCGAACGCAGAAGCAGGGAGATGTTGATTTCAGAGCACGCAGGTAAGTGCCCTTCTGGCCTGTGCAAACATCAGCAAGCCCCAAACAAGTTGAAACACGGTGAAGGCAGCTGAACACCGGCTCCTCCTCTGGGTTTTCTCATCCTGTCCCCGCTCCCTGCTGCAAGTGGAAGCTGACAGCTCACTCCTGCACCGTGCACAGAGCTCAGTGATGCCCCTGCAGCAGCTGCACGCGCTCCCCGTGCTTGCACGGTGGTTTTGCTGAGTGCAGTTCAAGGCTGCTGCTCTTTCTGCTTTCCTGCAGCAGGGCGTGGGCAAGAGGAGGTGAGCGGAAAGCGTGCCTGCAGGATGCCCCCAGTCGGGTCAGCCGCTGGCAGGGCCAGGCACCGTACACCTGGTGGGAACAGGGGAATTGGGTAATTACAAGGAACTTTAAGTCCTCCCACCTGGTTTACAGCCTCTCAGCTGGGACTGTAATCAAAGGGCCATGATTTCAAAATGTATAAATATCACTAAGATAAATCCACCAAACAGAGGCAGCTTTATTTTCTTGGGAAGCATTCAAGCCACGAGGCAGCACAAGATGCCCCATGCTGGGACCGTCTCCAGGGCCCCACCGACCCCCAGCAATGCCGAGCCTCACGCAGCCCCCAGAGGACTTAGAGGGGTGAAGTCCTCAGACAGACCCAGGTTTTCCTCCCTGCAAATGCCTGCTTGCAGGGTAAAGGAGTGAAGCTGCAGAAGGAAAACGAAAAAGAGCAGCAAGAGCAGTCACATGAAACTGCAAAGCAAATGGAAAAAAATATTTCCCCAACCAAAAAATATTCCACAGACAGGGCAGGAAAAAAAAATACAGCTGAGTTCTTGAGAATGCAATGCAAAGTCCAAACAGTTTAAGCTGGGAAGACTGGTCAATTGCAAAGTTATTTCCAAACTAAGTAAAAAGTTCCGGGCTCACAGATTCCTCTAAGCCCCTCCAGCTGCTCCATCTGGCCACTGCAAGGGCACAGAGCGCAGGCTGCTTCTCCTGCTCACAGCACGTCTGGCTGGGAAGCATTTTGTGATCTCTGTCCAGCGTTTTGTGATCTCCACAGGGTCTCCTGGGGATCCTCATGTCCCCACTGCCACCCCGTGTAGCACCAGCTGGATGTTAACTCCACGGCACAAAGTGCATCCCAGGGAGGTTTCTGATCTGAGCGGGCAGCAGGGGGGGAAGCACCACCATCCTGCGCCCCAAGCAGCTGCCTCCACCGCTGCGTGCAGGGCTATATTTGGGAAGCTGGCAGCGCGCTGCTTGGCATGTCCCACCGACTTATTGGGAGCGATGTCTGCTCCGGGGTCCTAGTGCCGTGAGGGGGGGGAAGGAGAGGAAACCAATTTCAGGAGCCTGTGGGTAGTTCTCCTGCATCTGGGCTCTTTAAGGGCTGTTGCAAGTTATTCCCTGCCATCTCCATTTTTCTTCTGCTCTCCTTTTACAGCTGCCGGGCAGGCATGTGTAAGCGAGATGTGCCTATTTTCAGTGTCAGAGCCGGTGAGGGAGGCTGTTCCTACCTCTATGTATAGCCCGGGCTGTCACACACAAATGCCCTTGCTCATCCACAGGCATGCAAGGGGCTGGAAAAGCTGTACAGCAAATCCCGATTTCACACGGTGCATAGGCACCGTTGCTACATCCCTGTGTTCAAAGCGCATTGAGTGAACACTGGGATTAATAAAATAATGAAGTCTGGGATTAAGAGAATAATGAAGCTGGTTTGTGCTCCAGGACAAGGCTCTGAAAACAGTTTCTGAAAACAGGAGAAGTGACGGTCTCATGTGGGGACAGCGCCCAGGGGTGGCACCTTGGGCATCCTCGAGTGGTGGGACACACAAACAGTGATGCCCACAGCAAGGCAGGGGGCAGGACTGCCCGCGGGCAGCACTGCAATGGCCAGGTCCAGGGTGTTTGTGCCACTGTGCCCGCACTGGGTTTGCAGAGGTACTAATCCCAGGTAGAGGGAGTGGTAGCAGGGAAGGATCACCCTCTGATACTGTGCATAGATCACTTTTATGACCTGTTGTTTACAGTGCTGAGCTCTGGACAGGTAGGCTTAGGCTTGAGGGGTGACTCACAGCCTGAACCAGAAAACATCCCTCTGCCTCTCTGTGCTCAAACAGAAAATAGGATAATAACTGGTGTGGGGAAGCGCTGTGAGGCTTTGTCCATCCATTCCTCTGATGGGTACTGAGGCTCCGGGACACGGGACTGGAATTCTTGACTTCTTAAACAATTGCTCTTAAATATTTCATCATGAACCAGGGGAAGATGAAATTAAAAATACGATGACTCTGAGCCCAGGCATTGCTCAGCCGAGGGCTTGGTGACCTGCCAGACTCCTGGGGGATGCTTTTAATTTGGATAAATGGAAGTTGCATAAATGATTTAAATTGCACGTCGCCCTTGCTGCTAATACGGAGGTGTGGGAGCAGTTGGCAATGCCACAATTTGTGCTGTCACCGGCTGAGCTCCTGGACACGCTGCGTGCCGGGGCCAGCACAGCCACTGCCTGTGCACAGCTCCCACCCTGGGTGTCCACAGGAGCTGCCCGGCTGGTGGCAGGCTCGCTCGCTTGGACTCTGCTCCCTTTGCACTCTGTCCTGCTGGTTTTCTTGGGGAGGCTCTTTTCCAGAAACACCTTGAAAAATATGTAACTATCATACCAGAGCTGAGAGGGAAGCATGTAGGCTTCCCGTCCCCTCCAGTCGGGCCAGTCTGCGTGAGCTCAGAGTGTTTGTGGGCTCCTCAAGCAGCTGTTTGGTGCTGGGAGGGAAAGAGTGGAGCAGCCGCAGCAGGCGGGGCTGCTGGTCTGCGGGAGCTGCCATCGGGGAGATGCAACCTCCGAGGTCTCGGGCGGTTTCAGTCTCAGCTCAGCCTCTGATAAGCCCAATAGCCCTGGAAACGCTTCCATCCCGGTAACGTGGGGGCAGCTCTCACTTGTGGGGTTCGTGGGGTTTCATGCTGCAGGGGAAATGAGCTTGTGCTGTGCGTGGGGCTGGGCAAGTGATGGGCACAGCATCGCCACTGGCTGCTCCCCTGCTGTCAGCGTGGGCACCTGCCGAGGGCTGAACACCCAGTTCTTCTTAAAAGATACCTGAGGCTTCCCGGTTGTTCTAAAGCAGGGAGAACTGGCTGACCTCAAGCACTCCTTGCCTCGTCATGTCTGTCCCAGCCAGCCGGCGTGTGCCCAGCCCGGGTTGAGTAATCTGGCAGGCAGAGAGCTCTTGGGGCAGGCAGCTCACAAGCATCGCCGCAGAGGCTGCTGCCTGTGCTTGCACTAGCTCATAGGGGAGGCTGGCAGAGACCTGGACAGGCAATGGGGGCTCTAGGGGCAGAGCAGGGAGCCCCATGACCACTGGTGTTGGGAGCAGCTCAACCAGCCTGTGCTTTCCCATCACCTTGAAGGCAATGGGAAAAGCACCCTACTCTAAGCCATCACGGTCTCCCACCCTGGATGCTTGCAGGAGCCACATCTCCTCTGTAACATCCAACCCAAATCCTCAGGCCAGCCCTACACACATACCCTGTCCCTCCCAGACACAAACTGGGGTGCTCCTGCACCAGCAGGATTTGTGAGACAGCAAAATGCTCCCTGCGCTGGCACTGCCATTGCTCTCACGTACTAACCCACAAAGTGGGGGGTCACAGGCAGTGGGTGCCGTGGCCCAGCCCCACGCACCCTTCTCCTGGGTTGGAGCTCATGGTTAGCCCCAGAACTGCAAGGTATTGGGTGCAACTGGCCTGCCTGTGGGGTAGGGTTGGCACGCGTGCTGGGGACCCCGCTGTCCCCAGGACACAGCCTGACACCTCTGCCCTTGGGGCCCCCCCATGCTGCTGCACCTTGGGCTGCTGCAAGCGGGGAGGACTTGGTGCATGGGAGTGGTCCCGGGGGGCACACGAGATGCTCAGGGCACGCAGGGGACAGCACAGGGGACAGCAGGGCTGGGGTTCCCGGGGAGGGTGTCCTGGACGTGGCAGGGGGGCATCCCCAGCAGGGATGGGGGAGTCATGGGGTGGAAAGCCCCCGGCAAAGCTAGGGGGCGTCGGGATAGGGGAACGAGTGGGGGCGTCCTGGGGAGGGGGCTCCGGGGCAGAGCGGGGGGCCTGGGGAGGAGGCTCCGCTACCGGCGGGGCGTCCCTCCCCCTCCCCGTCGGGGCGGACCCGGGAGCGCTGCCGGCGCCGCCCGCCCCCGCCCCAACCGGGGCCCGGCCCGGCCCGGTACAGCACGGTCTGGCGGGGCCGTGCCGTGCCGGAGCAGCGGCTGCCCGTCGGGGCACCCTGCGGCGGGGGCGCTGCGCTCCTCCCCGCCCCGCAGCGCGGCTCCTCTCTCTCCGCTGCAGCCCGGGATGGCGCCGCCGCGAGGCTGAGCCGGGCCGGGCCGTGCCGGGCCCCGGTTGGGCCGGGATGGACGGTCCGGGAGGGGGGCAGCTGCCCACCGCCGCCCCGTCGCGGGCGAAGCTGCCGCTGGGCATCGTTTTCTCGACGGCGCTGTTCTGCGGGGAGAGCGCGGCGGCCGCCGTCCTCTGCTTCTCCTACAGCCACTCCGACGACCGCTTCTGGCTGGCGCTCACCGTCTTCTTCATGCTCTGCCCCTCCGTCCTGGTGCAGCTCACCCTCATCTTCGTGCACCGCGACCTCAGCCGCGACCGCCCCCTCGTCCTGCTCATGCACCTGCTGCAGCTCGGGCCCATCATCAGGTGAGCGCCGCGGGGACCCCGGCACGGCACGGAGCAGCACGGCACGGTGCGACCACCTTTTCCTCCCCCATCCCCGGGAACCCGCTGCCAGCAGAGCCCCCCCATCCCCCTGCAGCAGGTGCCCAGCACAACGGGACAGCCCCCGGGGGCTCCCCGGTCCCCTCCCCGGTCCTACTCCGGTGCCAGCTGCCTGCTGGACCCCTCTGGGCACAACCCGGCTCTCCCAGCCTGTTGCATGTCCGCTGCCAGAAGTGCTCCTCAAGCAGCTGCTTTTTGGAGATAGCGCTTCTCTTCCCCTCTCACTTCGGGTTTTGCCATCGCCTCACTCAGGCTCACGCTCAGAGCACAGATGCAAATCCCTGCCGGGGTGTCCGAGGGTGAGCAGCAGCCAGGGTCCTGCCTCGAGAAAAGCTCCTGGGGCTTGGGGAAGGTGGGGGGCTACGGGACACGGAGGAGAGGAGCTGGGGACTGCCACACCCCCGTGGGGAGAGGAAGGTGAGGGGGTGGACGTTGCACAAGCCGGAGAGGTGCCGCTCTCTCACTCCTCGGGAATGCCGCCGTGCCTCCCCAGCTGGCTTCACCCGCCGTGCACGGGCAGGAACATCGCGCCGGCCCCGGAGCTTACCAAGGTCCCTGGCACACGGGGCTCCTTTGACACCAGCAGCCACGTTTTGGGGAGCACCGGCAGCAGAAGGGCTGTGGGCTTATGTCGGACCATACTGGCCTGTGGTGGTGGCGTGGCTCTTGCCACACTGACCACAGCCACTTGGAATTGCTACGATGGGGCTTGGATGCTTACAAGAGGTGTGCAGAGCTGCTGCAGCCGGCTCCTCGCGCAGCAGAGCGAGCCCAGCCTGCTGAGAAGGTCTGGCAGGGCACCACGCGCCAGCTTTGTTGCCCTTGAAGCCAGGCTGCTTGGATGAAATCATTTTCCCGTTAGAGTCTGGAATAAGCCGCGAGCACTGACTTGATGTGGCAAAAGCATTGATCCAAAAACCCTCCTTCCATTTAATGGGTCTGAAACAGAACAACTGCTGCTCTCCTCATAAATAATTACCTCCTGCCGGTCCCCGAGCCAGCTTGTCCCGGGCAGAAGCCAAGCCTGCCGCATCAGTCCTCCACTGGTTGCTCCTTGTCCACGCACGCTGCTGGTGTGGGTGTGAGGCCCGAGGAGAGCAGATAAGGGCTGGAGGCTGCTGTGCTGCAGGGGCCTGGCACTGGGGAGGCAGCAGTGGAGCAGCACAGAAGGGGCCAGGCTCTCCAGAGACGTGCGGGTGCTCTGCAGGGACGGGCTCAGGAAGCGCCGTGTTATCTGCCCATCGCAACCCTCTTCCACCCAGCTGTCTGCTTCCTGCCTCCACCGAGGAGGAAGCGCAGAAGACTTTTGGTCAAGAGATCAAACACAGTAGCAGAACATATCTGTTGCCTCCACATATGGAAAGAGGTGTTTTTTTGTGCCTGTGGGGTGCACAGCAGCAGAAAAACAGAGCCAGGTGTGATAAATCCCGTCCCTTACGTCCCTTTCACTCCCAAAAGAGCTACTGTTCCTGTATCACCTAAGCTGCACCCTCCTCGCTGCCGGTCCCTTGTTGTCCCTGTGCTCCCGAGCACCGGAGCAGGATGAGGGGCTGGGGAACAGCGTGGTGACAGTGGCCATGTCCCCGCAGGTGCGTGGAGGCCCTGGTAGTATACTGCAGGTCGGGGAGGCAGGAGGAGCCCTACGTCACCATCACGCGCAAGAGGCGGCTGCGGAAGGGCTATGAGGTGGAGATGGAGCAGGAGGTGGGCCACTCCATGCGCCGGCTGGCCACCCACCGCAACGCCTTCAAGCGCATGGCGGTCATCCAGGCCTTCCTGGGCTCCACGCCGCAGCTCACCTTGCAGCTCTACATCAGCATCCTGGAGAAGTACGTCCCCACCGCCCGAGGTAAGGGGGTCGGGGCCATGTGTCGGGCACGTGGGGTGCAGGCTGCTGTCCACGATGGGCACGCGGGTGGGGAGGGCACGGTGACACCTCCTTGGCTGCTTGTGGTGGTGTGGCATCCACGTCACACTCCACGGGTGCACCCCAGCCATCCCTGCCTGCCCCGAACGGTGCTTAGGTGCTTGCCCTGCAGAGCCGTGTAACCCCCCTGGCGTTGTGCCCTGTATAAACGCTGTGCCCCTGCCCCATGGGCAGCAGCCTTTGGGTGAGCTGTACCGTCAGCCACCTTTGGAAGCCAGGCTGCTCCTGCTCTGCTTTAGTCACTTGATTTTTCAGGCTACTGGGGGTTCCCAGCACAGCAGCTCAGGGGTTCTGCCACCTGCTTGTGGGGTCAGTAACGTGCTCTGGTGCTCCCTGCAGCAGACCCAGCTTCTAACCTCTGCTGTGGTGTGCCAATGAGCCACATGCCCTTGTGCCTTCTCAGTTCTGAGCATCTGGTGAAGATTGCTGACCCTCTCTCCCCTGCAGTGCTGAATGCCCAAATATTTGCACAGACTCCAGAACAGGTAGCAAGGTAGAAACCCAAATAAACCTCACGGCTGATGAGGAGGAAGGTGGTTTTGTTTGTGCTGGCTGTTCTGCTGGGGACCCAGTGCACTGCAGCCATGAGCATCCCCCAGCACTGCCTGACTCCTCTGCCCTCTCCCTCTGCAGCCGTCCTCATGGGGATCTGCCTGGTGTCCGTCACCTACGGGGCGCTCGTCTGCAACATCCTGGCCATCCAGGTCAAATACGATGACTACAAGGTCCAGCTGCGGCCGCTGGCTTTCCTCTGCATCGTGCTGTGGCGCAGCCTGGAGATCTCCACCCGCGTGGCCGTCCTGGTGCTCTTCAGCACTGTCTTCAAGCACTGGATCATCCCCATCGCCTTGGCCAACCTGCTGGTGGTCTTCTTCCTGCCCTGGGTGCAGTTCTGGCGGAGCGGCGCACGGCTGCCCGACAACATTGAGAAGAACTTCAGCCGGGTGGGCACGGTGGTGGTGCTCTTCGCCTTCACGCTGCTCTACGCCAGCATCAACATGTTCTGCTGGTCGGCCGTGCAGCTCAAGCTGGCCGACCGGGACCTCATTGACAAGTCGCAAAACTGGGGCCTCCTGGCTGTGTACTACGTGGCCCGGCTGGCGGAGAACGCGGCGCTCGTCATCCTTTGGTACTTCTTCAAGACAGATGTCTATGAGAACATCTGCACGCTGCTGCTGGTGGCACAGCTACTGCTCGGCTACTGCCTGGGCATCTACTTCATGCTGCTCTTCTTCCAGTACCTGCACCCGTGCCGACAGCTCTTCCGACGCAACGTTGCTGATTTCCTGCACTGCGTCTGCTGCCGGCGGTCCCCAGGCAGCCCGGAGCGCCTTGAGGCGCCCCACGAGCCCGGCGTGAGGCACAGCATTGTGTGAGGCACAGCCTGGGGCTGCAGGCTATGGACAAAAGGGGATGGGGCAGCATGAACCACGCCGAAGGCAGCCGCTCCCTGGCCCTGCAGTGGCCACGGGTCCAGGTGCCCTCAGCTGAGCACTGGTGGATCCCCGTGGTGGCAGGGGACAGGAGCGTGCCCGCCTGGACCACGTGCCCTGGCACGCACAGGAGGGACCTTTGGGGTGTCCAGACCCCACAGGGCAGCCAGCGGGGTGCGGGGCATTGGGGTGCTTGGTACCCACCCCGGTGCCTTTGGTGACCCCAGGGACGCAAGGGCTGCTCCGGGACTGTTTTGAGCAGTAAAGAAACTTTGCTGTGGCTCCGCGTCCGGGTGCTGGCAGGCGGCTGGTGACTCACGTGCGGGTGGGGATTGTTGAGACGGGGCTGGCCTGGGTGCACGTAGCCCTTGCTCAGGCTGCCTGCAGGCCCCAGGAGGGAGCAGGATGCGGCCGGGCCCTCCCCAGAGCAGTAGAGGTCCCACAGCCCACCACCCGTCCTGCCCAAATGCTGCGGGATTGCGCTTGCCCCGTGCTGGGGCTGCTAAGGTGCAGGAAGGCTGTGGGGTAGGGAACGGCCTCATCCTGCACCTCTGCCAGCATGGCCCTGGCTGCCGGCCAGGAGTGACCCCGACTCCAGCATGGAGTGATCCTGCCCACACTGTTCCCACAGAGGCCAGGCCCTGGCACTGGTTGGCATCCCTGACACCAGGTCAGGGCCCTGCTGCTGAGCGTGGCCCCCCCAGCAGCCCTTTGTAGGGTCACTGCTGTCTGGGAGGTGCTGGGTGCCCTCAGGGGCTCAGCGTCATGGGGCACTTACTTGGTAGGAGCTCACTGCCCTGGTGCTGAGCCCAGGTGTGATCCTGGTGGCAGCATGGCCGTGCCCCTGTGACATTTGCCCTCCTTTTGCGTTTTTTTCTCTTGAAACGTGACAGCAAAGGTCGGCACAGGCCAGCAGGGAGGGCTGTGTTTGCGGAATAGAGCACGTTACTGACCCTCCGCAACTTCCTGGCACCAGGAAGTTCCTACCTTAAAAAAAGTAATAAATAAAACACTTTGTCCCCAAAGGCCTCAAAGGAAGGAGAGGAGTGGGGCAATGCCCCGAAGCACCCGCCCCAGAGGTGGTGTGGCCGGGAGGGACCCCTCCTTGGAGGGAAGCCCCAGCACCCTGCCCCGCCACGGCTGCAGCGCAGCTTTCCTGGAAGGTGGCCTTTGAAACCGTGCCGGCATTTCCTCCAAGATGCTGTGGGGGAAAGTCCCCGCAGTGCCGTTCCCAGGGCCGGGGCCATTTCCAGGGCCTGCTGCCTCCATAAAACGCGGGGAGGGCGGCAGCAGGCAGCAGCAGGCAGGGGCAGACAGGCACCTCACAGCATGGGCAACTGGCTGGTCAACCACTGGTTCTCGGCCGCCGTCCTCGTGAGTCCCTGGGGCTTGGGGTGCTGGGGTGATGGAGGGGCAGGGGCTGCGTGTGGACCGGGGGCTTTGGGGGAAAATTGGGGCTGTCCTGGCTCGGTCTGTCAGCCACGGAGGACCAAATATCCCCTCGCGGTCCGGAGGGTGGCGGAGGGGTGGCTGTGGGTCCCATCCGAAGGAAACCGGGAATGAAAGGAAAGGTGGGTCCTGGTGCTCAGGGTGCTGGGTGAAGCCTGAAGGGGTTCTTTAGGTCTTGGCCGCCTCTTCGCAGTCGCAGCCCAAATGCCAAAAATCATGAAACCCCTACAGCAGGGTGGAGAGGCAGTGCACACTTCCCTAAGGTGTTCCCCCAAAACTCACGAGCAGAGAAGAGTGAAAATTAAAAATCCCGCTGCTTTTCTCAGCTGCTTTGGCCGGGGAGACTTTCATTTGCATTTTCTTCCCATGTGAGAGTGGGAACCTCCCACACGAGCCCTTACTGGGGCCGGGAACCTGCACCCCACAGGAAAATCCCCTGGTGCTGCGCTGCACTGTGCCCGAGGAGCTGGAGCATCCACAGCGCTGCCGCCACAACAGCCAGCTGCAAATACTTGGGAAAGAGGAGGGTTTACAGAAAATTGGGTTATTTGCTTTTTTAAAAGTGTTAAACAAAAACTGAACCCAAGGCAGAGTAGCTGTGGGAGCTCTGCAAAAACTTACCAACGGGAAATAGCCCAGCTCCAGCGCCGCATGGAAACTGGCACAGGGGAGCAGGGCTTTGCTGTGGGGACAGCGGCAGTGTGGGACCAGGGCAGATGAGTTCCTGCAACATTTCCTCCTCCCGGCCCTTTCCCGCTCAGTCCACGCCACTCTCAGTGCCTGCCCTGGGCCCTTCCCACTCACAACAGCCCCACGTCGTGCAGATATTTCCTTTATCAGTCTTTCCTCATTCCTCATGTGAGGGTGATGCACAAGGATGTGGGTGACAAGACAGTTATTTTGCAAGACTTCCCGCACCTCTCCTCACCTTCGCTCCCCAGTCCCATCGATTCCGTGCTGATGCAGCAATCACCATAAGGAAGCGGGACAGGACACAGTCCCGACGTCCTCCGTCTGTGCCGGCACCCATGTGCTGCAGCGTGAGGGGGTCCTGGGGCCAGGGTCCCTCACAAGCCCTTGGCTTCCCCTGCAGGCAGCCTGGCTGGGCATCAACGTCTTCCTCTTCACGTACTACTTTCTGTTCTTCGACCAGGATGAGCGGTACTTCTACACCAGGGCCATCCTTGGGGTAAGGTGCTCCCGGCAGCACCCTGCCTGTCCCAGAGCCCTCCTGGCTGGGCTGCAGTGGGACAGGGGCTGTAGCACCCCAAAACTCTTCCTTATCCTACCCTCTTCCAGCCTACCATTGCTCCATCCCAGTCCCTGCCTTGATCCCTGCTCCCAGCCCAGCATCACTCCGTACCAGTACCCACCCTGCACCCTGCATCCCACACCCAGGATCGCTTGGTCCCAACTCAACATCACTTGGCCCTGCCCCATCCCATCCCATCCCATCCCATCCCATCCCATCCCATCCCATCCCATCCCATCCCATCCCATCCCATCCCACCATGACTTTTCCCAGCACGGGGCAGCAAGGCTGCAGGCGGACGCACCGTGCCCAAGGCACAGTGACGCTCACCCTGTCTGCACCTCCCCTCTCCCCAGTCTGCCTTGGCGTGGGCCCGGGCATCGGCCAAGTGCCTCAACTTCAACAGCATGCTGATCCTGCTGCCCGTCTGCCGCAACCTGCTCTCCTTCCTCCGTGGGACCTGCTCGGTGAGTGCCCTGCAGGCAGCCCCGCTGCGTGGCCATCCCTGTCCCCGTCCCTGCCCCAACCCCGCTGTCTCTCCTTGCAGTGCTGCAGGCGAACGCTGCGGAAGCAGCTCGACCACAACCTCACCTTCCACAAGCTGGTGGCCTATGCGCTGGCCCTGTTCACAGGTACCGCCCTGCCCCTGCCCTGCGTCCCCTCCGAGCACCGTGGGGCTGAGGGCAGCAGATGACCGCCTGTCCCCCTCCCAGCCGTGCACACCATCGCCCACCTCTTCAACCTGGAGCGCTACAACGACAGCCAGCAAGCCACTGACGGCAGCCTTGCTGCCATCCTCTCCAAGATGCACCTGAACAACAACAAGTGGCTGAACCCCATCCACTCCAACCAGACAGTGAGTGCAGGTCTGCTGCCAGGAGCCCCCTGTCCCGTGCCTTCACTCACTCCGTCCCTCTGCCACCCCTGCAGACCGTGGAGTACGTGGCCTTCACCACCATCCCGGGGCTGACCGGGGTCATCATCACGCTGGCGCTCATCCTCATGGTCACGTCCTCCACCGAGTTCATCCGGAGGAACTACTTTGAGGTTTTCTGGTACACACACCACCTCTTCTTCATCTACTTTGTTGGCCTCGTCATCCACGGCATTGCGTAAGGCTCCCAAAATGCTCCCAAAACAGCAGCAGGCAGCATAGCAAGGGGCAGTGGCCATAAATAGCTGCCTGGGGGGCTGGGGTGGCTTTGGCTGCCTCAGGAGGCTGGTGCAGCACTGGATGGGGTGCAGCAGGGTGGTGAGATCGCCATGCAAGTGGGGTTGCAAGCCTCTGCTAGCCTAAGGCCAGCTGGCCCTATGCAGCCCATGACTGGGGTGGGAGAGGGTCCCTGCGCTCACCCCCTGCCTCCCTGCAGCGGGCTGGTGCGCGGGCAGACGGAGGACAGCATGGAGGAGGTGCACCCACGGCACTGTGCCGAGTACCTGGTAGAGAAGCACGAGGAGTGCAGGCACGTCTGCTGCAAAAACCCCGAGTTCAGCAGCATCCCTGCAGAGGTAGGGCAGCGGTGGGATGGGGTTGGGGCTGTGGGGGCCCCGGCTCCCTTCAGCACTCCCTTAGTAGGGGTGCACAGCCCAGGATGCTCCAGCCCTTTGCTCTCCTCCATCCTACAGTCCTGGAAATGGGTTCTGGCTCCAGTCATCCTCTACATATTTGAAAGGATCCTGCGGGTCTGGCGTGCGCGGCAGAAGGTGCTCGTCACCAAGGTAGGTGGTGCTGGAGCCAGGGAGGGAGGAGACGGTGCTGCAGCCCTCGCTGGGGTGGCTGCACGGAGGTGAGCAGGGGCCACTGCTAAAGCCCAGGTGACAGGGACAGGTTGGGTGCTGAGCCCTGCTCCCTGCCCCCCAGGTGATCATGCACCCTGCCAAAGTGCTGGAGCTGCAGATGCAGAAGAAGGGCTTCCGCATGGAGGTGGGGCAGTACATCTTCGTCAACTGCCCCGCCATCTCCCTCCTGGAGTGGCACCCCTTCACCCTCACCTCGGCGCCCGAGGAGGATTTCTTCTCCATCCACATCCGGGCAGCGGGGGACTGGACAGAGCGCATCATTGACACCTTCCAGCAGCAGAAGCCGGAGATGCCCAGGTAGGCTGGGGAGCTCCCAGATGGACCATCCCAAGGGTTCAGGGAGGCCGTGCCTCTCACCCCAGCCCTCCCTTGGCCAGGATTGAGGTGGACGGCCCCTTTGGCACGGCCAGCGAAGACGTGTTCCAGTACGAGGTGGCCATGCTGGTGGGAGCAGGCATCGGTGTCACCCCCTTCGCCTCCATCCTGAAGTCCATCTGGTACAAGTTCCAGCAGGCTGACCAGACCCTCAAGACCAAGAAGGTACCGGCTGTAGGACCAGCTGGCCCCAGCCCATGGGTTTCTCCAAGCTCAGAAGTGCTTGGAAGGGGAACTTCCTCAGCATCACGTCCTTCCCCTGCTCCCGCTCCACCCTATCTTGAGTAACGCTGCTTCCCTGTGCCATTGCATCCCAGATCTACTTCTACTGGCTCTGCCGGGACACGGGTGCCTTCGCCTGGTTCAACGACCTGCTCGCCTCGCTGGAGCAGAAGATGGCCGAGTCGGGCAAGGCAGACTTCCTCACCTACCGGCTCTTCCTCACCGGCTGGGACACCAGCATCGTGAGTTGGCTGTGGGTGGGCATGACAACAAGGGGGGGACGCCTTGTAGCTGAGCCCAGGAGGAAAGGCAGGGAAAGGTTTTGCTTCTCAGGCATTTGGAGCTCCTCCAGGGGAAGGGACTTGCGGGCGGGCTGCTGGTGGCTGGGGTCCTCACCCTCCCCGCTCCGTGCAGGCCAACAACGCGGCGCTCCACCATGACACTGCCACGGACACGGTGACGGGCCTGAGACACAAAACCATCTACGGGCGGCCCATGTGGAACGCCGAGTTTTCAGCAGTGGCCACGGCACACCCCAGGTCAGAGCTGGGACGTGGGCGCTTGGGGTGCTGGTGTTTGGAGGCCTCCCCTCCTCCCCAGCACCCACAGCCCCTCGCTGCATGCAGGTCGGTGGTCGGTGTCTTCCTGTGCGGGCCGGGGGCGTTGGCAAAGGACCTGCAGAGATCTTGTCAGCAGCACTCCAGCCTGGACCCCAGAAAGGTCAAATTCTACTTCAACAAGGAGAACTTCTAAGTGGAGCTGGGCTGGGACCGCAGCCATTGGAGAACAGACAGCCTGCTGCTCTTGCATCTTTTTGGAGCGAGTCTGCCTGACCGGGGACGAGCATCAGCTGAAAAACACACGCACTGAAACCAGGCAAGACAGCAAGGTCCTCCCTCACAAAGAGAAACTCCAGGTTCCAGGACTGTTGACTTCTTGACCCAACCTACAAAGGGTTCCTGTGAGGGGAATGAGCCCAGCGCACAGCACAGCCCACGAGGAAACCAGAGACACGTTGTGATGGTGGCACTGGGGCAGCACAAAGGCTCACACACCAGCCAGAGGCAGGGGGAGTGCCCAGCGGGCTGGGCAGAGCGGGTGGGAGATGGACACGCCAAGCAGGCACCGGGGATTACACCTGCCCCTCGGGGTTTAAACAGTCCTTTCCCTACACTGATAAATTAAACTTGCTTTTCCTTTGCAGTAAAAGCCACGGGTGGTGGCTCAGTCTGTGCGGGTAAAGGGGGGCAAAGAGTGGGTGCCCTTCATACAGGGCTGCCATAAAAAGGCAGGGTTTGTAATAAACCTTATGGGGTAAAGTGTAGGATGTTGGGGCTGCCTGCCTGCTGGCTCCCTTCCTCCACAGGGGCTGAGCAGTACCAGCGAGCCAAGCTTGCACCATCCACCAACCAGTGCAGCCAGACTTTAAATGCAAGGGCAAATTCTGCTCAAGCACATGCAGAGAGGAGGGAAAAAGCACCCTCGTGGAGCAGGCAGGTATGGTAAGCGATACAGCAATCGGATATGGAGCCCTCCTGCCCTCACTGGCGGGAACAGAAAGCTGAGCTCTGCAGCAGGGTGCTCAGCCCGTGCCATGGGACACTCACTGCTCTGTCCTTGGGCCCACGGGCTGCCTTCATCAGCCAGACACCTCCTCCCTGCAGTCTGCTTGCCTGGTTCGGTGGCCAGTCATCTTCCAGCAGGGAAACACAACGAGACAGTACCTTTGCTGCAACGCGAGCAAGAAGCCCTCAGGAAGGCAGAGGGAATTTGCCTCCAGCACTTATTACCCATGCCTGGTCTCCCATCAGTCTCCCCAGGTGACAACTTCAGCTTCCTGCAGGCTGATGTTTTCTACCATATTCCTAGCAAACATATAATAAATCCCAAGGGTATTTCTGGCCCTATTGCTGGGAAAAGAGTGGTCTGGACTAGCCTGGAGCCAGGTCAGACTGTTCCCAGCAGTCCTCCCCTTGCCTCCATGACCATACAAGGCAGCCTGAGACATGGCTTTACTCAAACCCTCCTCCCACTTTATTCCAAACATCATAAAATATACACACAGAAAAAGGGACGAATGAGAGGGAAAACACTGGGTAGCAAAGAGGAACGTCTCCGAAAACGCAGCATCAACTTGGACAACAACAGGAAGCAGCCGCCATGGAGCACCTTCCATGTCCAGGCAGACGGCATCTCCACCACACACCTGCCAGGCCTGCAAGAAGGAGAGGGATGGGCGTGAGCCGTCGCACAGAGGGGAAAGGCAGGGCAGCCCCATACTGAGCAGCTCCCTGATTTACTGAAGGAGAGCAGGCATAGGCTGCAGCAGGATTAAGGATGTTACCTGTTAGGGTGCCCCCGTGGATTTCTGGATTTGCTCCTTTAGAATAAGGATGCTTTGCCGCTGCTCTGGGGGCAGCATGGCGATCTGGTCTGCTGTCAGCTGCAGAACCTGCATGATCAGGGCTGCCTGTGGGGAGAAGGGAGAATCAGAGGTGCTCTGCCTGAGCAGCTATGGGTTACCATAGCCAGGAGGTGGATGCTGGAAGGACAGAGTTTCCTCTGCAGCAGGACCTGCAAGTTGCCCAGGCTCCGAGCAGAGCAGGGCAAAATAACCACCTGCTCTAAATGTGGCAGGATTGGCACCTCTGGAGCACAAACTCCCTGAGGCATGGCGGTCCTCTGATGTGGTAAGGCACGCAGAAAGTGCTGTCCCCAGTGTCTCATCCCTTCCCAACTGCCCACTCACCTTCTCATGATCCTGGGGGGTGACCTGGCTCTGTCCAGGACTAAAGCCTCCCGGCTGACCAGCTCCCTGGACCCCTGCTCCAGGAATGCCTCCTCCTTGCATGCCTGCCCCTGCCATGTTAGGAACCTGTGGGCACAAGATAACGGCTGAGGGGTCTCTGGACTCAGCTAAACAACTACAAGAACACAGAGGAAACAATCAGACAGATGCCCACACAGCCAGCCCCAACCCGTGAGACGCTGCAGGTGCCCCATCAGCCAAGCAGAGGTGTTGCAGTACCTGGCGGGGCCCCTGTGGGCCACTGGCTCCCATGTTAAGCGGTCCAGGACCCTGGATCCCCCCAGGCATCGGGCCACGTGGGTTGGGACCAGGCCCGCGAGGCTCCAGGCCACGGGGCTCCATGACCCTGGCCTCCATGGCCCTGGCTTCCAGCACTCGTGGCTCCAGGACCCGCGGCTCCAGGCCTCGTGCCTCCAGGCCTCGCGCCTCCATCACCCGGGGCTCCAGCCCTCGTGGCTCCAATCCTCGCGGCTCCAGCCCTCGGGGATCCCTTCCAACTGCAGGGGAAAGACAAGGCAAGCTGTAGAAAGGAGCAGCGTTGGGGGAGGTGGGGTGGGAGCGAGCCCGCTGCCTCCTCAGCCAGGGGGTTTAGCAAATGCCAGGAAGATGCAGGGCCAGGGACAAAGGAAACATGCCTGGAGGAAGTCCCTTGCTCTGTGGGACTCTTCCTCCTTGCCTTGGGGTCATTTCACTGCCCAAATTCCCTTCCTATGTCCTGCGTTGAGGCAGCGGGCTCTGCTCTGCCCCCTCAGCTGTTTGCTTTCAGCCACCCGTTATTTCATGCCCCCTCTCTCACCTCGAGCATCCATCAAGGGCCCCCGCGGCTCTCCCATCAGTGGTCGGGGTTCTCCCATGGGTCCCCCCCTCATCTCATGGGGGGGGCCACGGCTGTCGTGGCCCGGCATGTGGTGCATAGGGGCTCCTTGGTGGGGCGGCCCAAGGTAACCTCTGGCGCAGAGAGACGAGGAGAGCAAAGCAGGAGGAAGAGAAAAAGCGAGAGTGTGAATCAGACACTGGCTTGGCACGGTCTGGGCAGAGCGCTGGATTGCTCCCAAAGCCGGCCGCAGGGGAGGAGGGCGAGGCTGACACAGGGACGAGTGCTGTCAGTCCCATGTCACAGGGCTGCTGGCATCACCCTGGGGATGCCCCATCCCCGGGGAAAGGGGGCTGGCCCCTGTGGTCAGCAGCACACAGGCCTCCGAGCGGGCAGCTGTGACTCCCGGAAGGCTCATGCCATCCCTGTCCTCAGCAAGAGGTCACCCTTGGGCAGGGGGCAGTGCGAAGGGCTCTTCTCCTTCCCTCTCCCCTCACCTGGGCTCCACTTCTCCAGTGACTGAGAGCAGCGTCCCTCCGCGAGGGTCATTCGGGGCATCTCCCAAAAGGCCTCGCGGCGGCGGGCCACTAGCAGGTAGAGGTCCACGCTGCATGGGGGCCCTCGGATCTGGCATGGGCACTGCCAGGAAGACACACAAGAACTTGTGAGGATCTGCACAACCAGTGCTCTGATCAGACTGTCCCCCAGCACCCTCGGGGCTGGGATATGGACAGCCTCCCTGCTCCCCAGCACAGGCAGACGTGCTGTATGGACTGCCAGGGGAGCAGCCCCTCGCACAAGGCCAGAGCCCTTTCCCTAGGTGCTCAAAACCCCTTTCCCTAGGTGCTTGTTTCATCCCTCTCTTTCCCTCTCTGGTTCTACCTCAGGCTCCTTACAGCACCAAGTGGCCAAACTGAGTGTGGGTGCCCCCGTGGTGATCCCTACGAGTGAGGGCATCAACGCCGTGCTGATGTGGGGCCAGGAGCAAAGCAAGACTTGGAAGGCTCCTGGCAGTAAGGTGTCAGAGGGGGCTGGATCCTAGGTGAAGACCTTCTCCAAGCAGGCTCTCTTTTCCACTGGTGTCTCTCCATGCACAGCACTAGTGCGTTCTCTGCCCCTGGAGAAGATCCTGCCTCCTCCTAACTCTGCCAGACTACACAGAAGGGTATGCCAGTCCCCGGCCCTCAGCACAGCGGGGTGACAGCTGCTCTCTGCACACCCCATAATGAGCTCCACAACAGCAGGGAGCTGGCAAGTGCCGGGATACCTTGAACGCGTTCGATAGACGCAGGCCTGGCAGGTCCCACGGGCGAAAGCTGAAGGTTCCCTGGGCAAGCAGCAGGAAAAGAGGGAGAAGAGCAGACACGTAAATAGTGTATGCACACATGCACTCAGCCTCGGGGACAGCGCTGCCTCAGCCTGCGGTGGCCTCTGCTCCCTGGCGTCCCCCAGGACGCCTATCTAGAAGATGTTGCCTGATGCCCATCTGGCTGTATCAGCCACTTCCACTAACGCCACTGCTGTCATTGTGGGCACGGCAGCCAGCTCGGCAGCATGCCGGACTGGGCACAGCTTTCCCTCGCTCACCATGTGAGCACACAGGACAGGAGAACGAAGCGCCCTGCCAAGAGAGATCAGCATGCTGCAGGGCCACGCTGTGCCCCACAGCGCAGTGAGTCAGCTCCTGCCCACAGCTCCCCACGGCGCTCCTCAGCACCAGCTTTCTGCCTGCTCTTCGAAACCTTCTGGGTATCAGCAAAACTGCCAGGAATTACAGGACTGCTCTCATGAAGATTGTGCTCGCCCCGCGAAAAACGACAGGCAGCTGCCCTAAAGATATCTAAGGCTGGAGGATCTCAGAACAGGTTCGCCACCTTCCTGAAACAAGGCCTAAGATACAAATCTAGGCGAGAGGTGTTCGCTCCCTGCATGCCTTACTACTGGAAGAACAGGAACGCCTTGCCTTGTTTGCGCTGCCCTCGGCACATGGCTTGATGGGGCAGCCACGCAATTTGTGGAACGGAAAGGAATCCGGCTCCAGGGCTGGGCTGCACAGACCGTGCCTGCAGAGGGAGGGAGGGAGGAAGGGCCAAGCAACTGCTCGCTGCAAAATTCCCTGCCAAGCCTTGCACTCACTATCACAAGCAAAAGCAAAGACTCAGCTCCCTCTGCTGGGCACGGCACGGAGAGCACAGGGAGACACGGGCAGACACCGCGGCAGCACAGCTGCTTCCCAGCACCCAGGCAGCAAAGAAGGACAGGGACTGGAGAAGAGCAAGCTCTGCCTGCCTGCACAAGCACAGGGACAGATGCGGGCTCAAAGAGAGACAGAAAACACAGGCACAACCCACCCTCTGGGGCTCTGTGGGGACTGGCAGCTCTCCTGGTTTCCAGGACATGTCTGCACAACGCAGTGCAAAACAACCTGGGAACAAACTGGTGCATGGGCTGGAGCCCTGGAAGCAGGAGAGCCGTTACCACAGCCTTGCGCCTAAGCGAACAAACCCAGACGTGGCCCAGTGCTACAGGAGCTGCCCCACCTCCAAACAAGGCTGCAGGCAGGGGCTCTCCTGGTGCAGCACTGCTCAGTACCTGTAGCCTGGGCCCCTGCTGGAGCGAGGCTCTCATGACACACAGCAAGAACTTAGCCTCTGTTTTACCTTGTCCACGCTCCAAGGGCACAGGCCCTCCTCCTGGTATCCCGACCTGCGGCTGCAGCCCACCTGAGAGGGAAAAGGCACAGGTCAGATCCCTCCCTGGCTGTCCCGGCACAGCCGACCAATTCCTTTGGCCCCAAATACCTACCCCCTCCCAGATCCTGGGGTAGCATCCGGAAGCTTATTTTCTTGCTGTTGGTTCCCCACGGAGATAAGCCAACTTTCTGACCTGCTGCTGGCAGCAGCCACAACCACAGTCCACAGCCACGGGAGGACAAATGCTCCCACGGGGCCAAGCCCTCCGGTCACGGGAAGGTACAGGGGGGCCGTCTGCAGGACCCGCCTGCCCGGGGCAGCCCAGGCACCGTTCAGCCCAACACCACGCACTCACCTCCTGGAGCCATGGGGCCAGGGCCAGGGCCCTGCACAGCAGCTGCCATCTGTCCTGGTGCTGGCACTCCTCCCTGCATAGGCGGCTGCATCAGAGGGGGAGCGCCGTTGACGTGCATGCCACCCTGCCCGGGAGAGAAACCAGGCCTCAGCAAAGCCCTGTCACCCAGGCACACGCAGCCCAGCTGGGAAAGCCAGTGCTGGCAATGCCTGTCACTTCCAGCATGGTAAATGCATCTCTGAGGCTCTTACTATGGGCTGAGGCTGGGACGATGGGGTATTCTGGGGGTTCAGCTGGGCATTCGGCCCTGGCCCTGGTCCCGGCCCAGGTCCTGGCACTGGCTGCTGGTTGCCTGGGATCAGAGGAGGAACACTGGTCTGGCGATGCAGGATTTTCTAGGAGCAGAAGGAGGAAAAAAGGAGTCTTCTTCCACCCCCTGCAACAGGCTACCACCAATATCCTACCGGCCCCAGAAGAGGCAGCAAGGGACAAACCAGAGCGATCTCCGGGTCGACGATCCTCATTACCACCTGGGCCTGCAGCAGGGCATAAGCCAGCTGGGGGTTCTGCAGCAGCATGTTCCTGGCTTCCTGGGGGCTGTTCTGGACGCACAACTGAGGATACACACACACAGATCACAGCTCTGACAAGGCACGACATAGGTCGCGAGGGCATGGGCAGCTGTGATAGAAGGTGCTGAGCTCAGGCAGAACACAGGGAGCACAGCCCTCCCCTTCACTCACCTTCATCTGCTTCATCAGCTCAAACATCTGCTCGGGTGGCAGGCTGGCAACCGCTCGGCTGATGGACTCAGGAGCATCTTCAGGATTGACAGGGTCCCCATAGGGTGACTCTATGATGGGTGCACCGGTACCCAAGCCTGCAACACAGTTTGGGATAGAAGCTGTGACCTCATACAACAACATGAACTATCTTTAACTGTCTGCTCACCAGAAGGGAAGTGCCATGCCATTAAGAAGAGGCAACAAAAACAAGCCGAACATGTGGGAGACAGAAAACCCAGCTCAGCCCCAGCACCCCTCTGGCAAAGCTGCTTGCTGTGTTGCTTGGAGCATGTCGGCTCCACCAGGCTCCCCCTTCACCAGACCCACAGAACAGGCACCCACTGTAACACCAAAAAGGCCAGAGCCAGCGCAACATCATTTCTCTCCGCTACCAAATTGAGACTCACTCTTCAGCTCCTCCTTGTTCTTCTCGCTGGCCGCGTTGTCGACACGCAGGGCCCTCCCGCTGAACTCTCGCCCGTTGAGGTTCCGCATGGCGCTGAGGGCCGTCTCCTGATCCTGGTACTCACAGAAGCCATAGCCCTTTGGCTTTCCCGTCTCCCTGTCATACACCAACCTGCACAGCAAGGGGGAGAGAAGCGTCAGCACTACGGGTGGCACAGACACAGAGCCCAGCTGTCAGGATAGGCCAAGCAGGAGCCCTGGGAGCAGCATAAAGGTGCCTGGGACAGCTCAGGGTGTGTGCCAGCAGGCCCTCAGCCCGACCCACAACACCTCCTGTGTGCAGGCCCATGGGTGCCGCCAGGACAGCCCCCAGCTGCAGTGCTGTGCCTCCCAGGGCACCTCCCGCTCCCTGCCTGTTCCTGCGGGGCCCCAGCTGCCCCCGAGCCCCTCATTCACAGCCGTTTGCAGCCCAGACCCCCCCAGCGCCTCACCTGAAGCTGACCACGGGCCCGACCTCGGAGAAGATGTCCTTCAGCTGCTCCTCGGTGGCCTCGTACGGGATGTTCCCCACTGCGGACAGAGACACAGAGACACTGCCGCTCAGCCCCGGCGCCCCCCTCACACCTCCCCGAGCAGCCGAGGGCCCAGCCCCACCACCCCTCACCGAAAACGGAGCGCAGGGAGCGGTCCACGGCCGGGTCCCGCACCGCCAGCCCCGCCATGCCGCCCGCACAGCGCCGCCCCCCGCTTCCGCCGGGCCCCAAGGAGGAGGCGGTGGCGGCGGCGCCGTGCTCCGGGAAGGCGCTCCGGGGAGAAACGGAGCCCGGCCACAGCGCGGTCCCCCCGCTGCCCACACACCCCCTAGGCGCTGGATGCCCCCTCATGCCCCCCGTGTAGGCTCCACGGGGTCTCTCGGGTCCCACAGGCGCTGTCCCCACGTCCCGCTGCCCCCATGGCCGCCCTGGAGCGAGGTGGCCCCGTCCTGGCGCTGGTCACGGAGCCGCGCTTCGCACAGCGGCTGAGGTGAGCACACAAGGCTCAGACCGCTCAGGGTGGCCCTGAGCATCAAAGCCTCTTCTGTGCCCCATGAGGGAGAGGTGCTTGAGGTGGCCTCGGCCTTGCAGGCGGTATTTGGAAGAGGAGCAGCTGCTGGATGCGCGGTACCGGCTGCAGGAGGTGGCGGGGGGCAGCGTGGCCCTGCCGGTGCTGGAGGTGGCAGAGCAGCGGCTGCGGGAGCTGCAGGAGAGCGGGGCCCTGGAGCTGCCCTGCAGCCTGCTCCGCATCCAGGTGGGTGCTGGACATGGGCTCAGGCAGCTGGTGGTAGCGGTGAAGGATTTGTGGCATTTCTACTTGTCCACGTCCCACCCGCAGAGCCCCATCCCCTCCAAGGCAGCCAGCGTGCGGACGCCTGCCCAGAAGCTGCGCAGAGAGCTGCGAAGGATGGTGCTGGGCTTGGGAGAGAGCTGGTCGGAGGAGCTGGAGCACGACGTGCCCCGCTCGTGGCAGCGCCACGGAGACCTGGTCCTGCTGAGCGAGGACAGCTTCAGCGCTGCGCTGTGGATGAAGCTGGGTAAGGGGAGCAAAGCTTGCTCATGTGGCTGCGGCTCACAGAGCTGCCTGGCCTCTCCCAGCACGGCTGTGTTGCAGGCCCAGCGCTCTGGGAGACGGTTGCCTCCGCTCTGGGTGCCCAGCGCCTGGCCAGGCGAGGACGGGTGCTGCCAGGAGGGATGCGGTCCCCGAGTGTCACCCTGCTGCTGGGCCAGGACGGCTGGGTGGAGCACGTGGACAACGGCATCAGGTAGGCAGGAGCGTGCTGCAGTGTGTTGCATTGGCTCCGGGGAAGGGGCTGCTCTCAACAGGCTGGTGGTGTCCCCGTAGGTATACATTCGACGTGACCAAGTGCATGTTCTCCCCGGGCAATATCACGGAGAAGCTGCGGGTGGCCTCACTGCCGTGTGCTGGGGAGGTCCTGGTGGATCTCTATGCAGGTACCAGCCCTCGGGGACAGCAGGGAGGTTTGGCAAGGCAGGCTGGCAGGGGAGAGCAGGCAGAGAGCGGTGATGCAGGTATTGATAGCATCCAGATGGAAGTGAACCATCACGAATTCTGGATTGAAAAATGACCTGGAGTGGAAAAATACTCTGGGATGTGGCTTAGAGCTCCTGCCCCATCTGGAAGCCCTTGGGTGACCTGGCACTGTGGTCTCTTCAGTGTCCCTATTGCCTTTGGACACTTCAGCTGACCTTGTGCTCAGGCTCCACAGAGTGCTGCTCTGTAGTTAGTGCTGGTCAGAGGAACCGTTTGCATCCAGGGAGAAGATTTGCCCTCTTTTTGAACCATGGATGTTGTTTATGAAAAGCTCCCATTGATGATCTGACTGTATTGAGTGCGATGTGCTTCTATGACAAGCTGGTGATAACTGAAGTGTGCAGATGGTGTGACTGTTCCTGTGCTGTAAGGTGACGGGGGATGTTGTGTCAGACTTCTGTGCGTGTGAAGAGCTGTGTTTTGTACTTAGGGAAGTTAGTGTTTCCAGTCTGTCTCACAGAGAAAGGATGTGGTGCTCACAAAGCTGCTCTTGGTTAATTAAAATAAATGTTGGTCTTGACACTTTTTGCATAGGCTGGAAACAGAGCAGGACAGGGTAGGTCTCGAACCAGTGGGTAAAGACTGAACATAAAATAAGTTCCTCTGTAAACATTTTTCAAGATGAATTTTGCTTTTACAAGGATGAGGGAGAAACAAAATTCCATTTTGTGAGCATTTCCCCAGTGTGTAGTTTTGTTCCAACCCAAGAAGCAGACACATAGAGCCGGGGCAGTCATCTGCATCCTGACCTGCCTCCAGGGAAGAGTGCAGAGCTCAGGAGACACCTGCACCGTGCCCACTGCTGCTGCAACCTCTTCTGCCCCCCAGGGATCGGCTATTTCACACTGCCCTACCTGGTTCATGCAGCGGCTGCCTTCGCCCACGCCTGTGAGTGGAACCACCATGCCGTGGAGGCCCTGCGGAGGAACCTGGCACTGAACGGCGTGCAGGACCGCTGCCACATCCACCACGGGGACAACAGGCAGGTGAGCAGCACCCCCTGGACATGGTATCCTTCTCCTTTGTGGTCCCTGCTCACCACCCTTCTCTTCCCAGCTGCAGCTGCAGGACGTAGCTGACCGGGTGAACCTGGGGCTGATCCCCAGTTCTGAGGAGGGCTGGCCGGTGGCCTGCCGTGTCCTGAAGAAGGGCACAGGAGGCATTCTCCACATCCACCACAACGTGGAGGCTGTCCCTGCATCATCCTGCCTGCAGCCTGCGGTTCCAAGGAATGAGCAGAGACCTCCAGGGGACAGCAGCTCTGGAGAATGGGAGGATGGACAGCGGGAGATGCAGAGCCCCAAGGAGACTGAAGGCAGTGGGAAGGAGATGCCAGCATCCAGGGTCAGGCCAGAGTGGCAGAGGTGGGCTGAGGCTGCTGCAGCACGGATACAGGGGCTGCTGGAAGAGCTGCACGGGCAGCCGTGGCGGACCAGCATCCTGCACATTGAGGCAGTGAAATCCTACGCACCACACGTGCATCACATCGTGCTGGACCTCGAGTGCCGTCCAGTACTGCCTGCCTAGCTGGCTGTGGGGCCTTGGCGTGGCCCAAGGGCATGTGAAACAGTGGTGGCAGTGTTGGTGGCAGGGAGATGTGGTGGTTGTCTCCAGAGTGCCAGCTCAGGACAAGCAACACAAGCTCAGGCCAAGCAGTGAGCTGGGTCCTTGCCATCCCTGCCCCTCACAAGCTTTGTTAGGCAGGAGCTGCACAGGACAGGAGCTGTGTCACAGCTGAGGGTAGGGCTGAGCTGGGGCTGAGTGCACTCGAATCCTATCCTAGCTCTACCTGTTGCTGCAGGAGCATCACACTGGAACCTGTAGCTTTTGCTTTGGACACATGGGGCACTTTCAGCCCCATTTTCACAAGGAAGAGAGCTGCAGGACCAAATAAACCTCAGCATTCATGCTGGGCTTTGTTTCAGTGCATCAGGTACAGACTCTATTCTTATCTTTAACAGCATGCTTTTTTTTTTTTTTTACTGAAAACAAGTTTGTTCATTTCAGTTTCTTCTTACTTTTTTTGTTTGTTTGTTTGTTTTCAGAAATAAAAATGCGTCCCACATCCCTAGCTGGTGTCCAGTTAAAATGCAAACATGGGTGCAAGTGGGGGGCCCTGCCTGGTGATGCTACCACCTCTACCACCGCCCCTTTATGGTGCAGGGCAAGAAGCTGTGTCCCCACGGATCCAACCCCGCTCCTTGCTGTGCCCCATCTGCTCCCAGTTACACCAGTGGGTCCAGGAGCCACGGTGGCCCTACTGGCCGCCTGCCAGAGCACCCATTCCCATGCAGCCCCGTGCCGGAACGAGGGGATGCAGGGGGCCAGGAGCCGTGCCAGCCGCTCCTCCCCGTCCCTCACCCACCCCCCCAGAGCCCAGCCGGCGGCTTTATGGCTGCGTGTGTGTGCTCTTGGGGAGGAGCCGCCTTTCCGACGGCACTGCGAGCAGGCACGCCTGCAAACACCGGGGCGAAGCGGGGCGGCTCTGCCCAGCCCTGCCGGAGCTTTGGGGCACGGCAGCGACCAGAGGAGCGCAGCCCCTGCACCGTGCGTCCCGGGACCGGGGCTGGGAACCGGGGACAGCTCGGGGACAGCCCGGCGAGGCGAGGGGCGGGCAGCCGGGGGCCGCCCCCCGGGGCCGGGCCGGGCGGGGCCGCGCAGGTGCCTGGGGAGGTTGGGGCCGCCCCCGCTGCCGGGACCCGCAACAGGTACCGGGGGGGCACCGGGGGTGAGCGACGTGGGGCCGGGCCGGGGGGGTCGCAGCCTCTGGGAGTGCGAGCGGGTAAGAGGGGCGGCTTTCCCGGGGGGCTGCACACCGCTGGTAGCACCCCCTGCCCCGCTTTCCCTTTTCTCCATCCCCTAAATCTCCAGCTTGGCTTTCGCTCCCCTGCTGAAAGCCCTGAGCTGGGGGGGGTCCGGGCTGCGGGGAGCAGCCCCGCCGGGCCGGCTCCGAGCCGTAGAGCCGCGGAACTCGTTCTGCCCGGCCAGCCGGGGCCGGAGGCGCTGGGCGGAGAGCTGGGAGCAGCAGGCGGCCCGGCACGGCCCGGCCCGGCACGGCCCTGCCCTGCAGACGGGCTGCAAACCGCGCCCGGGCGCTGCGCTGCGCTCTGCTGCCCGCACGGGGCTTGCTCGGCTTCGGGGTCTCCAGGAGGGGTCCCGCTGCTGCGGCTCTTCTCCCCGCATTTCCACGCTCCGGCTGCTTTGCTCGGGGAGGTGGCAAACAGCTTTTCACTCTGCTGCTCTGCTTGTGCGTGGGGTGTGGGTCACAGCCCCTGCGCTCCGTCCTTCCCTGTCCCAGGGTGCTGGGTGCAGGTGGGGATCACAGGGGGTGAGCTGGAGGCTCCAGAGCCGTGCCCTGCGTGGTCAAGCAGGAGGGTGATGTGGGCTGGGGGTGTCAGCTGGTTTGGGGACCCCACAGTGTGCCCATCGGGGCTGGCCTCCAGCCCAGGGATGGCAGCGAGTCCTGCCCATGCCACGTGGGGTTGGGGTGTGACCCCGCGGTGTGGTTTGCTTTGTCCCAGCACAGACGCATCCAGCTCCTTCTGGCAAGGGCGAGCGATTTCTGGGCCAGGTGATGTCGGAGGCTGTGGACCTGTCCTTCCTGTCGGATGTCGAGAAGGATTTGATCCTGCAGGTCCTGCAGCGCGATGAGGAGCTCCGTAAAGCAGAGGAGAGGAGAATCAGGTGGGGATGCGTCTGGGCAGGCAGGGTTCACCCAGGGGGTGGCTGGAGGGGCGAGGACTGCTGCGTTGGGGCTGGCTGGGAGCTTTGTGCTGGTCTCGGGGTCCTCCTGCAGCTCTGACTCTCCTGGTTTGAGCAGGCGCCTGAAGAATGAGCTGCTGGAGATCCGGCGCAAGGGGGCCAAGCGGAGCAGCCAGCGCTACAGCGAGCGGACCTGTGCCCGCTGCCAGCAGAGCCTGGGCCGCATCAGCCCCAAGGCCAACACCTGCCGGGGCTGCAACCACTTGGTGTGCCGGGAGTGCCGATCCTATGGCCCCAACAGCTCCTGGCGCTGCAAAGTCTGCACCAAGGAGGCGTGAGTACCCAGGGACCGACTGGCACGGACCTTCCGTGTGCTGCTCTGTCCCCTTCCTCTGCTCAGTCACCCCAACTTGATGCCCCTTGGCCACCTTCTGTAGTCCAGCCCTGGGCTCTCAGCCTGGACTTCTCCACCACAGGGCAGCTGTCTGTTGTAGCTTCCCCAGGCTGCTCAAGGTGGGCAACCTTGGTTGGGCAATCAAGAACTGGGCCATGCCCAGCTCTTGGGTCTCCTTTGTGTCCACCCTGCTCCTTTCCCCCCTTTATGTGACTCCAACCTGTGTTTCATTTCAGGCAGCCCACTTTTCTCGCTCTCCTTTGCTTCACCTGCCATACAGAACCCCCCCTCACTCCATGTTTTCTGATGGTGCAGCTGGCCCATCATTTGCCCAGGGCACAGTCTCTGCTCAGCCTCCTGCTGGGTTTGCTCCTCTTGGCTGGTCCCCAGCACCATGGGCATTTGAAGGGGGCGGTGGGATGCAGGGAACGGCCCCTCATTGCCCCTCTGCCCTGCAGGGAGCTGAAGAAGACAACAGGGGACTGGTTCTACGACCAGAGGGTCAACCGCTTCGCCAACAGGCTGGGCAGTGACATCGTGCGGCTGTCTCTGCGGCACAAGTCTGCAGGTAGGGTGAGGTGGTGCTGTGCCACCAGGTGTTGGAGCGATGCCTTCTTCCCCAGCCTGTCCCTCCAGGATGCTCCAGCTTTCCCTGGCCTGTGCCCAGATTGGGGTTGGCCAGGAAGAGCCTCTCTTCGAGGCTGTGGGCTTCTGTGCTGGGGAACAAGCCCCTCCTGAGTCCTCTCTGCTTTCAGCCAGCAAGAGGGAGACCGTGGGACAAACCCTCCTCCAGAAAGCACAGCTCGGTGATCCCAAGAACATCTCTGCACCCCGGCAGAAGAGCCCCCAGGAGCCGCGGAAGGCCCACAGGTGAGGAAGAGCTGTTCTGAGGACCCTGTATTTGGGGAGGGGTCACCGATAGCCCATCTGGGTGCAGGGGAGACAGCTGTGGGGACGAGAGAGAAGCTGCCACCCTGCTCTGAAGGTCTCTCTCAGACCAGCTTCCTTGCCAAACGGGATGTACCTGTGGTTTCGTTTGTCTGCAGTTTGTTTCCTGATGCCTCAGACCCTCGGGATGGCAAGAGTGACACAGAGTCCATGGAAAACATGAGCCTGGATGGCTACAGACCTGGTCCTGGTGCTGCTGGGGGCAGGTAAGGGCAAGGCTGGGACTGGTTGTCCGTGGCAGTGCTGGCCTGGCAGAGAACGAGGACCTGCATCTGAAGGCTGTCTTTGTCTGTGCGCTGCCTTGGCTTGGGGAGGGAGATGCTGGCTCTTCTTGCCAGCCCAAAACCTCGCACTGGGCAGACAGATCCTCTGCTCCCCGCACTGTTCCAGGCTTGTTCATGCAGCTCTTCGGAGCTTGTGGTGAGAGCAGTTCCCAGCCAAAACTTGGCTTCCTGGCCGTGCTTCTTTTGGCTGAGGTGCCGGCCCGAGACAGACCTTTTCTGTGTCCTCTGCAGGAGAAACTCTCTGGAGAAAGCTGCTGCTGTCAAAGAGGGCAAACAGGTTGCTGCACCAGCAGGACCCGCGGTGGCCAGCCTGACCCTCCCTCTCCCCTCCAGAAGCGTGCTTTCTGCCTCCAATGGACGGGTGAGTGCTGCTGCTCTGCCGGGGCTCAGGGCTGGGAGCCCTGCGGAGCCCCCTCTGCCCTGCTCTGCACTGGGCTTCTCCCTCCTAGGAGGCTCCCGTGGGAAGCCGCAGCAGCGTGTTGGTGGATGAGCATGAAGCCTTATTCAAGAAGAACCCCCGGCGGGTGGTGAGACCGGCAGGTGAGAGCCGTGTGGAGCCCGGGGAGGCTTTGGTGCGGGTGCACGAGGTCTGGGCAGCTCCTCGTGGTGACGGAGCTGCAGGGCTGCGCTAATTCTGCAGCCTCCTTGTCTTATCTCCCCATCTCCCGTGCAGATTACACCAAGTCGGTGATTGACCTGCGCCCAGAAGACTTTGTGGGTGAGGGCAGCACCCTGGGAGACAGGAGCAAGTCGGTCCCTGGCCTCAACACGGAGCTGGTGAGACCCACAGTGGTGATGGTGCTGGCTGAGGAGTGGAGCTGGCTGCACTGCTCATGTGCACGTGCCTCCCTGCTGCTCCCCATGCAGACGGTCTCTCTCTCACTGCAGGATGAGGAGGAGGAGGACATCGATAACCTGGTGGAGATCCATCGCCAGAGAGTGGCCCGGGGCAGCATGCGCAGCGGCACCTCCTCGGTGAGTCCCGCGGCTTGGCTGTGCCCTGTAAAATGGGGGAGCTCCCCGCTGTTTCCCAGGGAGCCTGCCTCTTAGTGGGGCACTCAGTGACCGTCCCCAGCCAGGAAGGGCTGGTCTTGGGCTAGGAGAGGGGCTGTGTGGCAGAGCTGTCAAGAATCCCCTTGCTGAGCACAAACAGGGGATGGTGAGGCTGCCCAGCTCAGGCCAGCTGTGCCTTCCAGAGCACGCTGGGGAGCATGGTCAGCATCTACAGTGAGGCCGGCGACTTCGGGAACATCACAGTCACCGGGGGCATCTCCTTCTCCCTGAGCTACGAGCTGAAAACGCAGACCTTGTTCATCCACGTGAAGGAGTGTCGCCAGCTGGCCTATGGGGACGAGGCGAAGAAGCGCTCCAACCCGTGAGTGCCGGGAGGGAAAAAGTGGCAGCGAGCTGGGGAGGGACAGGCTGGTGGTGCTGCAGGGACCCGTGGCTCTGCTGGTGGTGCTCAGCAGGGTGTGGGGTGCCCATGGGAGATGGGAGCTATAAGTGGGGGTTCTCACCTGCTTCTCCCCTCAGGTATGTGAAAACCTACCTGCTGCCTGACAAATCCCGGCAAGGGAAGCGCAAGACGACCATAAAACGCAACACCGTGAACCCCCTGTACAACGAGCTGCTGAAGGTGAGCGGGGATGGGCTGGGGGCAACCAGGTCCCCTTCGCTGGGGGCCAGGCAGGTGCTCAGCCCCTGGGGATGCTGTTTGAACAGTACCGTGACAAAGGGTTCAGGGGTTCTCCTCTGCTGTGATTCTGCTTTCCTAGCCCTGGCAAAAAGGGGAGCCCTGAGGGGGAGTGGGCTCCAAACCCTGACATGGAGGCTTGGTGGGGGGTGTTCTGCCTCCGGACATTGTGCCCTGAAAGCTGGGGAGAAAAAAAAAAAAGGAAAAAAAAAAAAAAAAGGAAAAAAAAAAAAAAAAACGCAAACATTTCCAGGCTGGGTCACTGCTGTAATATCACTGTGGTGTCTAGTCCTTGGGTGCTGTGGAGGCACATCTGTAGATGTGTGCGTGTCCTTCACAGCCAGCATTCCTGGCTCCTGCACCATCCCCCAGGGCAGAGGGTGCTTATCCATGGACGTGGCTTTCCCTTGGAGAAGGCTCCTTACCACCAGGGCATGGCAGCCTGGCTGTGCAAGCCGGAGGGCAGCACGGCTGCAGAGGCAGAGATAAGGCAGTTCTGGCCCCGGCAGCAGAAGCACTCAGCGCTGCCCTTTAGCTCCCGGTCCCTGCTGTGGCTGGCACAGGGCGGTGGGAAGGGCTGGCCCTTCCCTGAGCCCCGCTGAAAGGAGGCGGTGCGTCCCGGCACTCTCGGACAGGAAGGAAGTGGGAGCTGGAAAGCATGGTTTGGTTTCCAGGCTCTTGTGGCTCAGCTTGCCCCAGCCCCAGGTTTGCTGAGGTCTTGTGCTCTGACCACCTGAGGCTCGGTGGACTGGCAGAGCTCACCCTGTGGTGGGAAGGAGTGGGGTGGCTGGGTGCCACGAGCCCTGGATGCGCTCTGAGGGCTTTCCCCCCTCTGTTCTGGGGGAGCTCAGCACAGTCTGGGGGCTGCCGCCAGCTCACCTGTCTCTTTGCTGCCTCTCTTCCCAGTATGAGATCAACAAGTCCCTCCTGCTGGCAAGGACGCTGCAGTTTTCGGTCTGGCACCACGATCGTTTCGGCCGGAACACGTTCCTGGGGGAGGTGGAGATCCCCATGGACTCCTGGAACTTCGACAGCCACCTGGAGGAGTTTCTGCCCCTGCACGGCAAGGTACCTGCCGCAGCCCTCCCGTGTCATTCCTGCATGTGAGGATGGACCTGAGCGGGCAGAGGGGTGCAGGCGTCTTGGTCGAGCTCCTGAATGGCTTGTGCCAAAACAAGTTTTTGGAGAAACAAAGACCCCAGGTCAGATAGCAGCGCTGTCATAGTGAAAAAGGCTGATCTAGGCTTAAGCCTGGCTTCTCTTTTCCTCAGTATATCCCGTGTGATGCAGTCAGGTGCCTCTCTGCCCAGTCAGGTATTTTCATTCTGTTTGCTTGTTTGCTCCAAGACTGCAGCTCTTCCTGCCTCCCTGCCCCAGTAAGGAAGGATGGGAGCTGACTTCAGGGAAACAAATAAGGGAAACTGGGCTTGGCATCCTGTTGTGGGCTGCAGAACAGTGCAGTGAGAGGATGTTGTGCAGCTGGATGACAACAGCAGATGCTTTTGCTGTTGGGACTTAATCAGGAGCCTGGATCTCTTGATGAGCTCCCGATGCAGACTCAGCCCTTTGCATCACTGGGACTCAAGTGGCTGCTGAGCTAAAAGGGGTTTCCTAAAGGATGCGGTTAAAGCAGAATAATCCCAAAGGAGCTGCTCTCTTAGCCTGAGCTGGTGACTGCTGGAGAGGGCCTGTAGGCATTTATGCTGTGGTAACCTGGTCATTGCCTCTCTGCAGACTGGGGCAGATGCTGCTGGCCTCCACCAGTACAAGGGGGAGCTGGTTGTCTCCATGAAGTACATCCCATCCTCCAAGCACCCTGTGGCTGGCACTGGCAGAAAGGGTGAGTGCTGGAGCTCCACCATCTTCGTGTAACCTGGCGGTGTTCACTGCCCTCTACAACGTGCTGGGAATTCCCAGCTCCAGACACCTTGCACTCCTTTGGGAACCGCCTGTGAGCGGGCAAGCTGGGTGGATTTGTTGGGTTGTGCAACTTGAGGTGTCTGAAATGCCTGTGAGCTGCTGGCTGCTGTGGGTCACAGCAGACCTGGCTGCCCTCAGGCTGTCTGAGCAGCTCCAGTGCTTTCCAGACACTGGACCACTGTCACTAGTGCTGGTCCCTGGTCCAGGCTGGACTTTCAGGTCCTACATGGAGCTATTTGTCTCGGCAGTCAGGGCCAGCAAGGGAGGAGGCAGGAGGAGTTACCACCCTGGGATCTGTACCTGCCTCTGAGCTGAAAGTCCTTCTGCAGAACCTTTTGCGGGGGGAAGCAGTGGTGAAAGTTGGTTAAATCTTGCTCTGTTTTTTTTGTTTGTTTGTTTGTTTTTCCAGGCAAAACGGGAGAAGGTGGTGAGCTCCAGGTCTGGATCAAAGAAGCCAAGAACCTCACAGCTGCCAAATCTGGGGGGACATCAGACAGCTTTGTGAAGGGGTGAGTGTGGGTACTGGAGCAGGAGGTTGGGGCAGATGGGTGAAAGCACTGCCCTCCCTGGCTGCCTCCCATGATACTTCCTGGACCTGGTGCTGAGATCCAGGGGAGGGAAGTCTCTTTATTAACTGCCCTGTGCTGGCTGTGCTTGTACCCTGAAAGTCGCTGTCTGCCCGTCTCTTGCTAGAGATGAGTTTTCAGTAGCGAACACGTTCCTGGGTTTGGGCCAGCTGAGAAGAGCTGCTCAGGGTCTGTGAGGCCCATGCCCGTTTGTCATGGCTGGAGGCAGCGCAGAGGGGTCCCCTGAGCTGGGGAGGTGCTTGTGCTCTTCCTGCAGGCTTGGCCCTTTTCCCAGCCTAGCAGGGCCATCTGCCAGGACTGGCTCCTCCAAAAGCTGCCATCAAATTGCCTTCCCTGAGGTCACCAAGCAGCCAGGCAGCTGTGACTTGGGCTACCTGTGGAGGTAGTTGTGTGTGTGTTGCTAACTCCAACGGGGCTGCTTCCCCCAGCTACCTCCTGCCACACAAAAACAAGGCCTCCAAGAGGAAGACGCCTGTGGTAAAGAAGACCCTGAACCCTCATTACAACCACACCTTCGTCTACAACGGCATCAACCCTGAGGACCTGCAGCACATCTGCCTGGAGCTGACTGTCTGGGACCGGGAGCCTCTGTCCAGCAATGACTTCCTTGGAGGCGTCCGCCTGGGTGTGGGCAATGGTGAGGAGCCCTGGGGCTGTCGGGAGGAGCTGCAATCTGCAGAGGGGCGTGGGGGTGAGGAAGGCTGCTGTGGTGGTGTGAGAGGCCCTACAGAGCCTGTCACAGATTTAGGACCAGCACTTTTGCTGGGGGCTGCCTCTGCTGCAGGGAAGCCGCTCCTGCATGGAGGCTGTCTATAACCTCTGCCCATCTCCTTTTTCCAAGGCATGAGCAAGGGGCAGGCTGTGGACTGGATGGACTCCACGGGTGAGGAGCTAAACCTGTGGCAGAAGATGTGCCAGTACCCGGGCTCCTGGGCGGAGGGCACGCTCCAGCTCCGTTCCACCATGGCCAAGCTGAGGCCGTAGGCAGCAGCACAGGCAGCAGGCCTCACCCTGGGGCTGGCACGGCTGCTCTGGAGCTGCAGCACAGCCAAACTTAATTATTTTTCGCCTGTATTTTAATAAACATGACCTTCTCTAAACAGGCTTGGGCAGAAAATCATCTTGGCCTAGCTTCTCTTTAAAGGTTTTTGCATTTGTTGTAAGCTTTGGACCAAATTTCAGGCTGAACTGGAGTCCTGGTGGGCCCTCCCTTCTTTCCCCCAGGCACGCTGCTTTGAAACCACTTTGAGTGGTTGGGTTTCTTTATTCTTTTTTCTTCTTTTCCTCCTCCCACCCTCTGTGTTTCACAATCTGCTCCCTCTTTGTCTCCTCCACCCTCTTCCTAAAGGAAGTTGCTGGCACTGGGGCTCTGTGGTAGCGAGCAGCCCAGCTCGAGCCCCAACAGTGGGGCTGGAGGGGAGCAGCAGTGGGGCCATGCTGGATAAGATGTGCAGGGTCAGCAGCTGTGTGTGGGGCTGTGCTTGGGGAAGGGTTGTGGGAATGTGGGGCAGCACAGCACAGCTTATTGGAGGCAGCTGCCCAGTCCCTGCATCAAGGATGAGCTTTCCCATGCCTCTTTGGAATACTCTTTCTACCAGCGCTGATATTTTTTTATACAAATTTATTAATTTCAAGTTTAATATTCTACTGCCAAAATAGTTCCCAGGAAGGGTGCCACAGTGCTGGGTGGAAGGGGAAGCAAGTGGTAGGGTGCAGATCACGAGCCTCTGGGGTACTCTGTGCACTGGATGTCTCTTACTGTCTGCTGAGCATGGGGCCATGTGCTACTAATAAAGGCTTTCTGATGGTTCTGGCAGGAGCCTGGCATCAGTGCCTGGCCAGCAGGACTGAGCCCAGGCAGGGAGGGAGAAGGTTTAAGTTGTGTATGAGGTGAGGACGGCCACGATGAGGGTGAAGCTGCTGCAATAGAGGCATTTGTAACATCGCCCTGCCTGCTCTTCCCTCCCCTCCCTCCTCTGCTCTGGCAGCTTTCCTAGGATTTGGGGCACTCACATGTCCACAGTCTGTCCTCCCGCTGGGTTCCCTTTTCCCTCCTGCCCTGGAGTTTGAACAGAGGCACTTCAGCATCTCCTGGTGTGGTCCTGGCTGGGGCTGAGGCATCCTGCCCTGCAGCCAGCGGGGGCTCCTGGCTGCTGCACAGTGGGCACGCTGTTAGCACATGGCCCCTGTCCCATTGTGTCCCTGCTCACCTCTCAGTGCCAGAGCAGCCTGAGAGTGGCTCCCTTCCCTCTGGAAGTCCTTGGCATCCCGGTCCTCCTCTACAGTGGGCGACTAGAAAAGCAGAAAGGAAGGTGTCCGTCCTCTGAGGGGGGTGGCAGGGGTCTCCCTGGTGCTGCCTCAATCGCAGGGGTCCCCGCTCTGTGCCCGCTGGGCTGCCTCCTGCTCACTCAGCAGGTACGTGTCGATGAAGTCGAAGATCTCATCTGGGCTGATGGGCAAGATGTAGCGCTCACGATCGGTGCCCGCTTTGTCCAGCAGCACCATGTTGAAGTGGTAGCGGGTGAGGTGCAGGAACTGCCTGAGGGTGCAGAGGGGAGCTGGTGGTTAGGACCGGGGCCCCTGCTTTGGGGCTGAGCCTTCCTACCCCACCCAGCCATGGTCAGGCCCTCCTGAGGGTGGTTGCTTCTACCTCCTGAGGGCCATGTGCCAGAAGGGCCACATACCCTGCAGCCAGCCTGCCCCATCCCGTGGTACCTGAGCTCCTCCATGATGCCAACAGACAGCTGGTGCTCCCGGATGCGCCCCACTTCGTGTGGGGGCTGCCCCACCAGCTCAATGATGGTGACGTGCCGCAGTTCCAGCCCACACGTGGCTTGCTGCAGAGGAGAAGGGGAGGTGGTGAGAGGGTGCTGGTGGGGCACAAGAAGGGGGCGGTGCGAGGCCTCACCTGCAGCATGGAGATCTGCATCTTGTAGTAGCGGTTAGCGGAGTCGGGGGCTGAGATGACAAGGAGCCGGCGTTTCTCGTAGAACTGATCCAGCAGGCTGGCTGCTGAGTTCACAGCTGTGTTGATCTGCATGGCTGGGGCACGAAGCGAGCGCATGAGCACAAGGAGAAATGCCATTCTGTACCCTCTCTTCCCCTGCCCCTTGCCACTTACGTGCACAAAGGGGCTGGGAGCCTGTCCATTGCTGGGTGGACTGGCAGACCCGCAGGGAGGTGCCCTGGCGCTCGTAGCCCCCATCGCAGAGGTACTCGCACGTGGCACCGTAGTTGTTGCCGTCAGAAGTGCAGGAGAGGTAGCCGTGCTGCGGAGGCTTCAGCACAGGGCAGCGTCTCACTGCGAAGGAGGAGGCCAGGTGAGATCAGGCAGCCAAGCAGGCTAGGGGTGTAGGACACGGCCCCGGGCAGGGAGGAGGGAGCCTGCAGCCCGAGGGAGCCCTCTTCACCTTGGACACGGATCCTGAACTTGCAGCTGGCCCGGTTGTACGCCTGGTCGTGGGTGGTGTAGCGGATCACGTGCTCTCCTTCAGGGAACTCTGAGCCAGGTTCTGGGCCCCGCAGCATCACCCTGCAGCCAGCAGACAGGTTTCTTGATCAGGGCCCCAGGAGGGACATTCAGCTGCCACCAATGCAGCCCCCAGCCTTGGCTGGAGATGCCAGCAGCGCGTCCGTGCTCACCTCTTGATGACACCATCAGCAGAGTCCTTCACCCGTGGTGGGTCCCAGTACACCGTGGCAGTCAGCTTGCCTGGCTCTGCTATCCGTTCACGGGAATCTGGGCAGCGGATCTTGGGAGGTTCGACATCTGCCCACAGGAAGGAGGAATAAGCTTGGGGAACCTGGGGATGTCGGGGCTGTGCTACAAGAGCAGGGCACTGGGTGCCCAGCAACCCCACAGCTGCTGAGCATAGCCTGGCACCCAGAGCAAGCAAAGCCTGGTGTAACGCCAGCAGAGTGCCCGGGTTTGGCCCCAGCCCTGGAGCGATGTGCCCTGCACCAGCCTGAGCTCTGAGGCTAACAGCACCTGGGTCAGGCACGGGGGGTGACGCCTGCAGGCACAGCGGGGACGGAGGGCAGCCCTGCCCATGGGGCTGCGTGCCCCAGCAGCATCGAGCTGGCCGACAGGCTGGGAGGGCGGCAGGGTGAGAATTTACCTACACAGACTGGCTCGCTGCCGCTCCAGCGCCCGTCCTCCATGCACACGCGGCTCCGGTCGCCCTCCAGCTGGTAGCCGGGCAGGCAGGTGTAGTCGCAGCGAGAATCCATCTGCACTCCAGCCGAGCACACGTAGGAGCCCCGCAGCACCGCCGGCAGCACGTGGCATCGGATCTCTGGGCCAAACGGAACAAAGAGGGGAGGGAAGTGGCTGGGCTGGCCGTGCCAGCGGGCAAAGCGCCCGGGGCTGGCTGCCGCAGGGCTGGTGATGCCGTGGGGGAGGCCGGCGAGCCGGATCAGCGCGGCATACTCACGTCGGCAGTAAGCCATCCCGGACCAGCGGCGGCTGGGCAGGCACTGCACGGTGCTGCGCCCCACCAGCCGGTAGCCACGGGCGCAGCTCAGCTCGCAGCGTGTCCCCAGGCTGCTGCGGTAGGAGCCCCCCTGGGGCGAGTAGCAGGTCGCCTCTCCGCGGTAGATGTTCAGCGTGGCGCACCACTGGGGCACTGGAGGGGGGTAAAGGGACGTAAGGGAGGCGCTCGGCTGTGCTGTGCCTCAGTTTCCCCACAGGGAGCTGAGGAACAGGCCTGGGGTGCTGTTACCTCGGCGGTAGTCCAGGGCAGGCTCAGGGGGGGCTTCTTCCACATATACTTCATTGGTGTGGCTCTCGGCGGTGTAGTAGCCAGACCCTGGCGAGGAGGAGAGAGATGAGGGGGCCGTGCAGCCCAGGTGATGCTGCCTGCCTGTGCAGCAGCACAATCCAGTCCCAAACTGTCCCGCGAGTCCCCAGAGGGAAACCTCACCTCCAGTTTGACTTTGCCCTGTTGTCCCAGTGCCCTGCTGGGTCTGGCACTGCTGGGAAGGGTTAAGCAGGGCAGACAATGAGCCCCGTTCCCGGGGACGTGGTGCACGCTGGCACCAGCCCGCAGACTAAACAGCCACAAGGGCAGACGCGGTTACTGCAGGAAACGGGTGCTGGCCTAAAACAGGCTGGCAGAGACCCCCGGCCTTTCACTGCCAGGAAGCCGTCCTCTAACCGATCCTATTGAACTCTCCCTGCCGCTGTGCCATGGGTACAACCAGCTCTGGTCCAGGGGGAAGGAAGAAAACCTCTCTCCTGCCCGTCCCAGCAGAGCAAGGGAGGCTCTGCCTCTCCTCATCTCGCTGGAGAGGGCCAGGCAGAGATGCAGCCCTTGCGTTCCAGGGCAGGACGGAGCTGCTGGAGGGACGGTGCTGGAGGAGCTTGGCCGGAGCTGCTGGACTCACGCCACCCCTGCTGTGCAGAGTGGCCCCTGGCCCCATGGGCAGGGGGAGAACAGCCCGGTGAGGGCCTCACACCAGCAGGGACCCTCTGGCCTGCACAACCCCGATGTCCCCACAGCAAAGAGAGCGGTGGGGGCAGGCAGGGAGGCATGGGGGGCTGGGGAGGAAGCCCTGCACGTAGAGAGAGCTGGCGCCCTTCCCTGCGGCCCCTCGGCACGCCGGCCGGCTGCGGCATTCCCCAGCACTGAGCTCACGTTTCCGCCGCTTTTCCGCTGGCCCCCGCCAGCGCTGCCCCCTCCTCGCCCCCCCAGTGCTGCGGGGAGCCCATCCCACCGCACCCCCTGCTTCGGTCCCGCTGCTGGGGCTGGGAGGGCTCATCCCCTGGCTGTGCTGTGCTGTGGGCACTACCCAGCCTGGCAGCACCCATCTCCCCTTCCCCCCTCCTGCTTTTGGCAAAGCGGGGGGGATGAAAGCCGAGGCCAACCCAACCCGCAGCCCCTCCGTCACGTGGAGGAAACTTTTATTGCAAACCTCTCCTACGAGAGCCCTACTACAGAGCGACTCCCCCCTCTGCTTCCCACAAACTTGTGAAGTCACCCACTCGTTTCCACAAAGCCTTTTATCCTGCTGCCCTTCCCACGCTGTCTGGCGCCAAAGAAATACGGCTGCCTCTGGGGAGCCCAGCACCAGGGCTGGCACCGGCGGGGCCAGCAGCGGGGCCAGCAGCGTGGCTCCTGCCCGGCCAGCAGGGCTGTGTGGCTCTGCCCTACAGCCCTGGGGGCTGCCCCTTCCTAGCAGATGTACCCTATCATTGCAGATGTTCACCTGGGACCATCCCAGCCCAGCAGGAGCATCCCCTGGCAGTACCACCAGGGGAAGGGGAAAGGGACTGGGAAGGGGAAGGAAGGATGAGAGCCCCGGCCCAGCTGCCCAGCTGCGGGTGGGCTCGGGGCTGAGCGCTCCATCCAGGCGGACATCTGCTCGCCGATGGCTCCAGCGGGAGCGGGGAGTCAATGGAAAAGTTTAGCTCTCACAAGCCGGGCTGTGATGGAGAGGCTGGTTATTTGCTCATCTCTGGATGCTTCCCAGCCCCGTGGCGGTGTCTGCTCTGCTCTCCTCTCCCCCCCCCAGGCCCAGCGGCACAAGCCCTGATGCTCTCCCTGGCAGCACCGCACCAGGACCCCTCTCCTTCCACCCCCCAGCCTCTTGCCTCCACCCTCACCCGCCCCAACGCTCGCTGTCCCCCTGCAGACCCCCGCAAGGGGACCCGTGCAGATGCCAGCCCGCGATCCCCGCGGCACCCACCTTCGTGCCACGTGGATGACACCAGCCTGGTGAGGAACACCAGCAGGACGGGGGCCGCCTCCTGCGCCATGCAGCGGGCCGGGGCCAGGCCAGGCCTCCTGCAAAGACGGGAACAGGCTGGGATCGGCACGCGGCTCCCTCCGTCGCCCCGTCCCTACACCGCCGGCTCACGCTCCCGCTTGGCCGCGCTGCCTCTGCTGAGCAAACCCACTTTTCCCCCTCCGCTGCCTATCCCAAACATTCAAAAGGCGTGAGTCAGGCCCCAAAACGACGAGATCGTCAAAAGTAATAAATCCCAGGGCTGCCTGTTTTTCCGTGCACCTTCTGCTTCTCCAAGGCTTCGAAAGCTTTGCAGATGTTTCCCTGCGAGCAGCAGAGCCAGGAGCCGCTTTCCGAGAGGGAGCGAGCGGAGGAGCTTCCCACCAGCCTGGCCAGACTCCTGCAACGGGAGCTCCGGCGACGGCAGAATGAGGACAAAACCACAGGAATCAGGACCCTTTTTATTTTTTTTATTTTTTTTTTTTTTCCACCGGGGAAGGGCTGGCTCGTGCGGGACGAGCCGAGGCTGCGACGAGAGAGGAGGGAACCTCGCCACGAAGCCCAGCCTTTGAACCCAGGCCCGGGGGCGAGCGCTTCCAGCTGGGCTCTGGCTCCCAGCTGCAGCCCAGCCCCCGGCAGCGAACAGAGCCGGGCAGGGGGCTGCGACCCCCGGAGCACCCGCGCCCCGACGGGGCGGGCAGGTAGGCGCTAATTAGGTGGCCAAGGCTAATTAGCGCACTAATTAGTAACACAGCCGGGCCGAGCAAGCAGGGCTGCTGCTCCAGCTGCCGGGGTTCGTGGGGCAGCCCCACGAAGGGGGTGCTGCGGTCACCGCCAGCTGCTCCTGCCCTCCCCCGCGGGCCCCTCCGATGGGGCGGTGCGGGGGGAGGCGGCCTCCTTAGGGCTTGCCCGGCCTTTTCCGTGAGCCCTCGGCAGCTTTCAGCCCCGCCCGGGAGGCTTCGGCTCGGGGCGGGCCGCGGCCACCCCCGACGGGGCGGGCCGGGGCGGAGCTGGGCTGGGCTCGGCGGGGCTCGGCGCGGCAGGACGCGGCTCGGCCCGGCCCGGCCATGGCGTCTCCGTCGCGGCGGCTGCAGACGAAGCCGGTGATCACCTGCCTGAAGAGCGTGCTGCTCACCTACACCTTCGTCTTCTGGGTGAGAGCCGAACCGGGGCCGTCCCGCCCCGTCCGGTCCCGTCCCGTCCTGCCCGAGCCCGCGGGCGCGTCGCGGCCGCGCTGTCCTGTCGCGACAGGCGCCGACCTCAGCGGTGGCTTCCCCTCTTTCCCTAGGTGTCGGGTATCGTGCTGCTGGCCGTGGGCGTCTGGGGCAGGGTGAGCCTGGCCGTCTACTTCTCCCTGCTGGATGAGAAGGCCACCAACGTGCCCTTCGTCCTGGTGGGTGCCGGCGTCGTCGTGGTCCTGCTGGGCACCTTCGGCTGCTTTGCCACCTGCCGCGGCAGCACCTGGATGCTCAAGCTGGTAGGTGCCCGACGGGGGGGGCCGGGGAGGGACTGTGTCCCACCAGGACACCCCTCCCAGCCCTCTCCTCCTGCCCACAGTATGCCATGCTCCTGTCCCTCATCTTCCTCATCGTCCTGGTGGCTGCCGTCGTCGGCTTTGTCTTCAGGCATGAGGTGAGTCGGGGATGGCTGGTGCCAATGGGTCAGGTCCCCGGGGTGCCTTGGGCTGGTTCGACCCTGTGGGGCGCAGCCACACACTGCCCGCAATGATGGAGGCACTGCCTAAGTACAAATGGGGTCGGCGTGGCTGGATGAGCAGCTTGGCCCCCAGCAGGACCCCATAAGGTCCAGGCTGAGCATCTGGCTGTCCGAGGGCAGGGGCTGCATCTGCTGGAGGCAGCCTTCCTCCCTCTGCCTCTGACAGCATGAGCAGCGTGACCCTGGACCTTAACTTCTGCCTTCAGTCTGCCTTCCGAAGTACAACTGAAAGCGTCATTTTGCTTGCTTTCTGTAAGTAAAGCTCCTCCGAGCGTTTTCATGCTGTGGAGCAACCTGCTAGTAGGGGGAGTTGGCACCGTGTAGGTCCTTGTTATTACACACGGCATCCCTGCCACCGCAGGGATACAAGCCTGCCTTTTATTAGAGCATTTAATTACCTGGGTTCCTGGGGAATGTCCACAGGCTGTGGCCAGAGTCATTCCTGCCGTCGCCGAGAGGTGACTAACGTTGGGCCACGGCGTTGTGGGGCCATGGGTCTGGGAGCTGCAGTTCCCAAAGCCCCAAAGCACGCGAGCGCGCAGGAGGGAGACAGCGCCTCAGCACTGTCTTCCTCCTGCGGCTGCCGAGACCTCTCTTTTGCAGATCAAGACAAACTTTGAGAGCAACCTCAACCTGGCCTTGAAGAACTACAACGTGACAGCGGATCAGCACAGTGAGGCGGTCGACACCATCCAGAGAACCGTGAGTGCCCCTGTCTGCCTCCTGGTTCCTGGTGGGTAGGTGTGCATGTCTCACCCACCTGCATCCTCCGAGCCCCTGGGTGTTACCAGCTGGGTGTTCCCCTCCATCGCAGTGCTAGTTTTGCACCACGGGACGTTAGGTGGAGCGTTTGGGGCCCTCTTGCTGTTTCCTTGCACGGCAGGGCTGCCTGCAGGAGGGATAAGTGGGTGCCCGTGGAAAGCATCTGTTCTGAGTTAGGGCTGGTGAGTGCTGCCGGGAGGGTCTCTGGAGGGTGTACTGAGTGCTGGCCACATGCAGAGCACAGGCAGCCCCTGTCTGTAAGGTTAGGGCATCCTGGTGAGGGTCACAAGGCTGCTGAGTTTGGGAGGAAAGCTGTTTTAGGGAAGAGATGAGCATGAGGTCATGGGCAGTTCCTAGATGGGAGCTGGGATGTAGAGTGGTAAAAGCACAGGAGCTGCAAGAGCCCCTGTAGGGCTGGGGGATCGGTAGGCTGGCATGACCATACTCCCCAAATTTTCTTCCCCCTCCAGCTGCACTGCTGTGGGGTACAGAACTACTCAGACTGGGAGAAGACCGATTACTTCACCCAGAGGGGAATCCCTCGGAGCTGCTGCAAGAGCCAGGATGACTGCTCAGTGGAGGATCTGAGAGACCCAAATAAAGCCAAGCTGAAAGTGTTTGTGGATGTAAGTTAAGCTCATAAAAATCCCCTGCAAGTCCTGGAAGTCGGGAAGGGAGGGCTAGGTAAATAGGGAAGGGTTTGGCCTTCACTTGAAGGGAGAACTGCTTTCTAGATGCAGGTACCCTGTGGCTCAGGGATTCCTCTGGGATGGGTATAGGCACAAAATATGTGAGAACGAGCCTCTACTCCCCTCTAACGTCCCCCCTGCTCCTTCCCTGAAGGTCAGGGACCAGCCTGCCCCCAGTATTTGCACTTGGGGCTGTGCATTTTGAAGAACGGGTAAATGAGGAGGTAACTTCCTGGTCAAGCTCATTGCAAGGTGCTGACGTCTCTCAGCTGCTGTGCAAAGTCCTGCTCCACGGTGAGCACAGGTGACTTCATCCCGTGGGGATCACTCGTGATGTGTGCGAGGGGGTTACGCGGAGGACATGCCTCTGCTGAGTCACTTTGTTTAACCCAACACTCACACTGAGCAAAACCAAGGGCGGCGTTGCCTTTGATAGTGCTGGGCTGGATGCTGATCTCACCATGTGGGTCGGGGTGGTTTTGCTCCAGCCAGGCAGGAGGGTGGCAGGCCAGCGGGGAGCCTGGGACCTCGGCCTCCTGCACCAGAGCGTCTTCCCCGGGAGCTGCGTGTGCTCTGGGGAGAGGCAGGTTGGTGCTTGGGGGAAGGAAAGCAGTGGACCCACATGCTTGCTGTCTGTCCCCTGCAGGGTTGTTTTTTCCTGGTAACGTCAACGATGGAGTCAAAAATGAGTGTGGTGGCTGGAATCTCCTTTGGCATTGCGTGCTTTCAGGTAAATCTCCGCTGCCTAGCGCGGGAGCAGTGCAGAGTGAGGCTAGCATGCCTCCAGAGGCATTCAATTTCTGTGCAGGATATGTATGTGTACAAAAGGCACAGCCTGTCTCAGCCAGAGAGGAACAGCTTTTCTGCAGCTATCCAGTGTTTAACCTCACCCCCTGTGCAATCTCCAGGGTTCTTTAAACCCAAGGCTGAAGCACCAACTCTGTTTCCCTGATTCCGGGTTATTTGGGAAGAGCTCCTTTCTGCAACAGCTGACTTAAAGAAAAACCAAAGCCTGTGCTGCCCTGGATAAAGTCCCTGCACTCGCTGTTGGGAGGGGGATACTTAGTGCCCCTCCTTTATCAGGGAATCATTGTGGGCTCCCTTCTGTGCAGCTGGGTCCCTCAGAGCATGTATCCCTTGTGCTGTTGGCCCTGACGAGGAGCACCTCACACTCCATACACCACCTCAACCTGCAACTGCTTCCTCCCCCTCTGGCTCCTCAACCTCCAGTTTACTTTGTGCTGTAGGACACTTCCTGCACGGGCTTCGGGCAACAATGTGCTTAGTGTCCTGTAATCTGACAAGCAGATCCCAGCAGGAAACGAGAGGCCTCTGCCCCTGAGTTCCTGGCTAAATTGGGCTTTGTGCACGGTGAATGCTATAGCCTGGGTTTCCCAAGGAGCTGTGCACAATAGGGCTGAGCGCTTGGGAAATCCAGATCCGATGTGTCACAGCAGGAGCTGCAGGGTGTGCAACTGGCCCTTATTTAGCTGGCTTCTGGAAACTTGCTCGGCTCTAGGTGCTAGGCACTTGCTGAGCAAGCGTGGCAGGCCCTCACTTTGGAGGGAAGTGAATTCGCTCTTCACATGGTCCAGCACCCAGCAGCCGTGGGGTGACCTCTGAGGCACAGGACCAACAGGTAATAGCACTAGGGGAGGGTGCAGAACCTCACCAAGATACTGCTGCCAGAACAAGCATGTTACCCTGCCTTTCCTGTAACAGAAACAGTAAAATGGGGGAGAGGCTGCAGACAGCGGGGCTCTGGCTGCAGTCTGTGCTAGCAAATGCTTTCAGCTATGGCTGGGAGCTGGGACCGGTCTCTGTGCTCCTCCCGCGGTGATGTGAGCTGTGCTCTGCTCACCATGCTCCGCATGGGGTGGCTGAGACGTGACTGACACGCAAATGGTGAGCTGCCTGCTTCCCTCGGCTCTGGCCGTGCAATTATCTCAGCTAATGCTGGGCTGGGGAATTGTAGCCATTTCCTGGTTTTTATCACCCGTTCAGCAAGTGTTTGCTGTCGTGCAGCCAGCAGGGGCCAATCATGTAAATGTGCCTCTAACTTGGCTTGTGTAGGTCAAAATCCTGCAGGATCCAGCCCTGAATGTCTGTGCCGGGGCCGGGAGGCCACGTTGCGATAACAGCAGCGCGTCCTCCGTGTGTTGTTGATGGGAAACAGCAACCTTGCTTCCCTGCTGTCCTTGCAACGGGGAGAGGTGGTTGCTGTTCTCTGGTGGTTGTGTAATTGGCTGTGACGCTCCTGATATCTGTGTAATCTCTGAAATTACTGTATAACAGTAGATGCTTCGTAAAGCAAAATGTAACAGGATGGGATATGGAGCGTTGCTTGCGAGGAGCTTGCTTGGCATATGCCTGCCAGGATCCTCTGCTTCAGTGTCTCTCTTTCCCTGCAGCGGGGCGCAGCAGCCCGTGTTGTGGTTTGTAAATCCCCACTGCTTATCTTTGCATGTTATAAAACTCAGATGGAAGTGCCTGATATTCTGGAGCGATTTGTCAGGCTTTCCCCCTTTAAAAAAAAAAAAAAAAAAGTCCTGTTTTGGGCCACCTCTAGCATGTCTTTTCTCTGTTTTTTTTTTTTTTCCAGTTGGTTGGCATCATTCTCGCCTGCTGCCTGTCCCGGTACATCACAAACAATCAGTATGAGATGGTGTAGCTGGCCCCCAGCGTGCTGTGGCTGTGACCAAGGTATGTCTGTCCCGTGACATGAGCTGGGGGTGTACCTGTGTCGGGTCGGGCACTGCTCTGCTGCGAGCTTCTCCTGGCTGTGTGTGCTCCTGTAGCAGCAGGTGGGCAGCGTGGGTACTCCTGTGGTGATGGATGGGGTGGAAGTGAGGGGGAGGTGACCGCTTCGAGGTCAAGGACAGCGGAGGCAGGTCTCTCATGGTCCTGCTAATGCTTCCTGATCCTTGATTTATCTACTCTTGTCCCATTAACCCCGGGCCTCCCCCCTGAGCCGCGGAGCAGGCTGTCTTTGGCTACTGCCACTGTCACCTGCGACATGCCGCTGCCTGCTGAGCTGTGCAAGAAGGCTCCTGCTAAGCCCTGTCTGCTGCATCATCCTGTGCCGTGTATAAATGTGGGCCTCCCGATGCCATGTTTTTTAACACTGTCTTCTGAACGGCAGGGTATTCCTCGTGCTCTCTGTGTCGGGGAAGACCGCACCACCTCCAGTTTTCCTCTGGACGCTGCTTCGTGAAGTCTTGCTTTGAATTGACTGATCCTCTTCTCAACTAGCTCATAGAAACGAGTGCAACAGCTGTTCTGCTGCGCTCAGGGACTTGTCCTAACACTACTCTGCTGTACCACTGAGTGGGATAATTAGCGTAGCCGAGGTGGTTGTAGTAGCTGCGTTCCTCCGGGCGCCGGGCTCTTCCCTCAGCTGAAAGCTGAAGCGCCGTGCTCCAGCAGCCGCTGCTCATCCGCAGCCCTTGCTGGCTGCCCTGCGAGGTGGCCACGTGGGACGGGATGCTCCTGGGCAGGAGCTGCTCTCACCTAGTGCCTCCCTCGGGAAAGCAGCGCTTTCTCTCATCTCTGACCTCTGTTCTCAGCCCTCGGCATCCCCTCATTGTTCAGGCTCACTCACTGGACACGTTTCCTCTTCAGATGGGGCTGTTGCCCTATTTCAGCACTGCCCTGCCTGCTGCAGCTCTTCGCTCAGCAAGGTCTCGGCTTATTGCCAAGCTCTTTCTCATCCCCATGCTGGGTTTTATATACTTTTTTAGAGTTGTACTTTTTTAAGTACGGGCTGTAGCGATTCTTTGTAAGCTGTAGCGAGGTTTGGTGATGTAGCTCCTGGTGCCTTTACCTTGGTAGGTGTCCTTGCACCGAGTCAGCTGTGACTTGATTGTCAGTATTATATGCTGCTTTAACTCATTTTGTGTATTGAGTAGAATTCTTTTGTCCTGAGACACAATAAATATTAAGATATTTTACTCTATGAAACTGCCCAGCCTTTTCATTTAATCTCCTGGAAATTCTTCTGCTCAAGTCCCTGCAAGCAGCAACAAAAACCCAGCTGCAAGGTAATCTGCTGACCCCAGGCCAGCCGGTAAGCTCTGGGCCATGCAGCTCATGTTTCTCAAATGCTCACTGGTGCACTTGGGCTTACAAATAACTTTTGTAATTGAATTTTCCTCATAAAAAAACAGTTGTGCAACTCTGCTGAAGCAAAAGGCCTTCAGCATCCCAGCCCAGGAGCTGGGTGGAGGAATGCAGAGGCCAGAGTTCAGCCCTGGTGCAAGCGTGTCCATCCTCAGCTGTCCTGTGCTCAGAGCAAAGTGTGCTGCAGCACCACCAAGCCAGGAGAAACACGGATGGAAGCTTTGTGTTAGCTTGGTATAGCTTGGGATGAAGCCATGGGTATGAGTGGCAGCATTTTGTCATGGCCAGCCCACGGGCAAGAGCTGCTCCTGAGCTGGGTGAGGTGCCCCAGCACCCCGTGGTGCAGCAGCAGAGCAGGCATGGGGCAGCTTCACTGCTGACGGAGGAATCTGAAGGGGAACACCCTGAAATGCTTGCGTCTCATTTAACCTCGCTGAATAAATCAAGCTGGTGCCAGCGCCTGGCTGGCTGTTGAGAGCCTTGCTGATTTGGAAGGCAAGGCAGAGTGCGTCAGAGCATGGGAACAGCAGTGGAGAGACTGGCCGAATGCAGTTAATGGATGGATGGAGACCGGGCAGGGACACGTGAGAAGCTGGGCAGTGTTTGGATACACCCATCTCCTCAGTAAAACCTGTGCAGAGGCAAGCAAACCTGGAATGAACTCTTTCTAGCTCGGCAGAGCTGCCTTTACCCTGCTGGGGCTTTACCTGCCTGGGCATGCATGTAAGCATGGACGTGCATGTGAAACACTGCTCTGCTCGTGCTGCTGGGCTGCAGAAACGCCTTTAATAGAGACATCCCCACACAAGGGGACTTGTCACAAATGCCTGGCTGTCCCCAAGGCTGGCTGGTGTCCTCAGGGATGGCAGTGCAGGGAGCCCTGCTGCACCTCCTGCACGCATGGCTGAGCAGGCAGCTCAGCTCCTTTCTGCCTGCCCGGGCGTTTCTGTGACCCACGCTCCTCTTACAATCAGAAATCCTGCAGGGAGCTTTGTGCCCTGCCCCATGCGGACAACACACACACTCCCGATGAGCAGGGCAAACACGGCGTGTGTTCCCCGGTGACACAGGGCGGGTTTTGGCCGGTGACGACCACAGGACGTCAGAGGTGCTTGGCAGCAGTCGGCTCCCAGGGAGGAGAGAAAACTCAGGATGTGGCTCAAGCACCGGGGCCGTGAGCTACAGGAAGGCTTCGGGGGGATGTGTGGGGCTGGCCTGTGCATCAGGCCCGTGTTTGGAGGGCGACCTAGGTCCTTGGGCACATGTTGGCTAAAAAGGCAAAGGGCTCTGGGGAGCTGAGCCAAGCTGCCAAAAGACCTGAGGATGTTTTCTTGTTGTTTGTCTAAGCCTATTAACAGCCTTGCTGATACACAGAGGGAAGGAAACAAATTCACTCCTGAGCTGTGCGTTTGCCCGGGGCTGGATAAGTGGCAGGCTCCTGGCCAGCTCCGTGATGGGGAGCAGAGCACAGGACTGGGGACAGGCAGGGACAAAGGGCCCCGGGGGGCTGCAGCAGCCTCTAGCAGCACCCGGGCTGAGCGCTTGGCACCTCCTGCTCACTGGTGCACATCCTCCTTTGCTGGAGCAAGTGTTTTGGGTGGTTTGAATCGGAACAAAGTTAGGGATTTTGGCCACGAAGGCTGAGTGTCCTGGGGAGTGCAGCAGCAGTTTCAAGGACTACTTTTTCCCTCCTGCAGCTTGGGTTTTGCCTGTTTGTTGGTTGGGATGGGGGACAGCTGATAGCACTCGGCTTCCTCCAGCTTTGGCCACCCATTTCCTTGCTGGCTCTGTTTTTGCTGCTGTGTGCAGGGGGCTCTGCCTACCCTGCTACACTGCCTGGTGCTCCCTGAGGGCTGGCGGCACCTGGGAACTGTCACCAGTGCCTGCCAGACACCCCAGCGCACCAGAGCCTCAGCAGCATGTGCTGAACAGCTGCTGGCACTGCCAGGAGCACGTCAGGGTCCTCAGCACGTTCCCAGCGAGGCAAGCACTGGCAGTCCCAGTACCTGAGTTACAGATGCTCGTGACGAGGCAGCCGAGCAATTAGATCATTTCTCAGACCCATTAAGCATCACAGACTGAGACTAAACGACTTTCCATTTTCTCTGCAATCGCTCATACAAGACATTTATTGTTTGCCTCTTGCCGCTCAGCGTGGCGACGACGCGCTCGAGCGCAGCCTTCCCCACCCCTCGGGAGCCGTGCAGGACGCAGAGGGACAGGCTGGCTGCTCGGGGAGGGTGCCGTGGCCAGTGGCCGGTGGCTCACGTGCTTGTGGTACTCGAGCAGGTGCCCACCAGCGTGCCAACTACATCAGGGCACAGTGGGGTGGCTCGCGGGGAGGCAGGCGGGTGCTGGGTGCTACACCCTGCCCAGCATGCGCGCGATCCACCAGTTGCAGGGCATGATGATCCGGCAGATCACCCTCCCGCCCTGGTAGCAGTAGGGGTAGGGGTAGTAGCCCAGGAGGGGCTCGCACACCCGCCGGCAGTAGCGGTTGGCGCGGCGGCACTGGGCGCAGCAGTAGCCTCGCTCGTCCCACAGGGGGTGGAACTCCAGCCCGTTCTCCGTCTGCCAGGAAGAGCCAGCATCAGCAGGGCCAGGGTGTCCGTGGGCACCCCAGGAGTACAGACAGGGCACCCCAACATGCATTTCCCCACACTCACGTAGTCGTTGACGGGCAGGTCCTCCTCGGTGAGCTGCCGTGCCCGGCGCTTGGGTGCAGGCTGTGCGCCCTTCTCCACCTCCTGCTCACCCCCGCCGTCCAGCCAGCTCTGGTTGTCCACGAGCAGCTCAGGGTCTTCTTCTTCTGCCCCTTCAAGGTCGGCCAGCTCAGGAGCTATGGGAAGAGCTCAAGTGCTGTTGTCAATAGTCAGGGAGCAGGGGGACAAAAGACAGCAGGCTTTAACATCTCTGCCAAAATTTGGTACCAGAAGAAGAGGAAGAAAGTACCCTGACCTGAACGGCTCCACCAGCAACCCGGATCTAACTCCGTTGCCTCCTGCTCTTATGAGCTGGCTGGTACCCGCCCAGGATGGGGCGCTGTGCCTCTGCTAAGCAGAGTTTTCTTGGTAGGGGTTTTAAACTAGCTCGTTCTGATAGAAGCTGGCTAGAGAGAGCGGGTAATTACGGCGGTGGATCTCAGAGGCCACAACCTCTGCGAGGGATGTGTGGTGAGCAGCTGGAGGTGGCAACCCCGTTGTGTGATTGAGATGCGGATGTCTGCTCCTGCTCTGATGTTCATGCGGTGACAAGAATTTAGGCGGCCCAGTTTCCAGCAGCGCTGCCTTCCTTGCAGGTACAAAGGGGTTTTCTGCCTCATTACGAGGAGGGTGGCCACTCTGCAAAGCGCGGGGCGGCGGGGAGCCGATACAGACAAACTCTTCTCAGAGAGAAACGTCAGCCCACACTGTTATTACATTGGACATGTTCTCTCATGGTTGTGGCGAGCACTGAGCTCATGTCTGAGATTTACAGCAAATGGGTTCCCACCATGTCGCAGCAGGGATAGGGAGAAAGGGGACACGGGGGGCACTTCAGGGAGGAGATGGCTCCTTGTACCTGCTATTGGTGTTGGGTGGATCCAGTAGATGGTCACGTTTCTGCAGATGTCAAAAATCTTGGAGCTCTTCAGGAATTCCTTGTTCTGAATGGGCTTTTCGCCGGGCACCCAGACCATGGACTGTTCAAAGTAGGTGGTGGTGATTTCTTCTCCCTGGATGAAGAGTGAGATTTCACCCCGGCGTGGTGAGACACCCTCTCTGCACCGCTGTGCCCCTCTTCTCCTCCGTTCCCCAGTGCAGCCCTCCCCTCCAAGCAGCTAGATTTGTCTGCCTCAGCCCCTAGGTCAGGGTGCTCACCGGCTGGGTGTGCAATACCTGCTGGTCCCCGTGGAGAAGCCCTGCCAGGGGCCTTGTCCTGCTGCCCACACTTGGCCAGCACCGCCCTGCTCTCCCCTCGCTCCGCTCACTGTGCTGCAGAAGCCTTCTCCTTTGCAGTCCCCACCATCTGGAACAGCCTTCTGTAGCTCCCCAGCTCATTTAAAACCAAAGATTAAAACATCTCTCTGCTTTGCTCTTACTACTTAATTTGCCTCTCCTTCTGCTACTGATTTTGTGATCGAACACTTTAATTTATTCCTCACAAAAATTCTTCGCACGGCCATATTCTGTAATTTATACCACATGTCTCTGCCAGTGCGTTATTCCATGGTGTGCTTTGGCAGGCACTTAGGGAGGGAGATATATAAAGATTATTGGATGGGTCTGCGCTGAGCTATCTGCCAAGGCAACGCGGTGGATGTTGGTGGCGGTAGCCCATAGAGCAAGCTGGCAAATGGCATTTTCTCTCCAGAAGGTGTCTGGAGCTGCATTTCTCTTTTATAGAATTTTCCCTTATGGCTTTGGGAAGTCTTAGTCAAGAGCCAGCAACACCTGACCGATTCTGAGTCGTTTTCAGCATCTTTGCTGAAAGCCGTCCCGTTGGCAAGGTGGCCTAAAAGAGCTGGCAGCACTGGGGCTCCAGCACCGGTATGTTTTCCCAATTCATGTGGAAGGGTTTGCCTCCTTTTGTGCTTCCTCCTCAAAACTGCAGAGAGCCAGGGGAGGGAAGAGAGCAGAGATTGCTGCTGAAGATACCGAGCACGTGCTTCCCAATTTCTCCAAAGGCAGCCAGGCTCCCCGGAAGAAATGGAACTTCCTAAACCTACATTTATCTCACTGGGTTTTACATCTCAGCTCTCTACCTGGGGCAATGTTCTGCTAAAGATTGAAAAGTCATATCCGTTTTGTGATGGGAGCAGAAAAGATCTATTAGCTTCTTATGGCATAATCAAAGAATCTGTGTCTCGGAATTTGGGTCATGATTCAGGGAAATGTTCCTGCACGCGCTTTGTTTTAAACACATGTTCTGCCGGCATTTCATGTACAGTGCCTTCCTGGGGAGGGGGAATGGCATCGGCCTTCATCCTGGGAGCAGGCAGGTGGGGCTGTGCCACCACCACAGCCTCGGTAAGGGGGCCCGAACAGCTCCTGCCCCATGCACCGGGGAGCGAGCCAGCACGTCAGCCTGCACTGGCAGAATGGGGCTAAAATATGGATTTTTTTTTTCCATGCCGTGCACACTTTTTCCATGCCACGCACAAAGCTTGCACCTTGCTGCAGCAGGGCTGGGGATCTCCCTGGCGCAGAAGGGCTTTCTGCAAGCACGGTGGTGGCAGCGCTCGGCTGGGCTGTATGCAAGTGGCGAAGCGCTTTCCCAAATTGCATTTCTTCAATGCGGCTGCTCTTTTAAATTCATTACTTCTGCCTCATTCTGCTTGAGAACAGGAGGCTCAGCTCTTGGAGAAAACAATTTGATTGACTTTTTGGTGTCTGCTAATCCCGAGCTGTCTTGCGACCTTTTGACTACAACAGGATTATTGTTCTTGATCTTCGGTATTGTGCTGAGAGGTTTTTGTCTGTTGGCTGCCTAATCCCGTTTCTTTCGACTTGTTGTTTTCAGAAGCAATCCTCTGAAATAAGATAATTTTATGAAGCGATCACAGCTCGTTATTTCTTTATTGCGGATTCTCCAGGCAGGCTGGCGCGGATGGGGCTGCAGGGGGAGCGCTGGCCTTGCCGGGGTGCCTGGCAGATCCGCGTGCTGTTCTACTCACGTACCTCGAGTTCAGGGATCTTGGCCTCTGTAGTCTCAGGTATGACTTTAGTCTGAGTTTTGATGAAGCATTTTTGAAGCCCCACAAAGAAGATGCCAGTTATTCCCTGCAGCATCAAAACAAAGAGCAGGCAAGCAGTCACGGCAAAGCAGGAGGGTAAATAAAAGGATCCTACAGGGAGTGCAGCTGGATCAGAGTTTAGTCATATTTTTCCTGTTGATGTTTTTGTGCAAACTCTGTTCAGCAGCAGAGCTAAGATGTACTAACAGGTTCTCCTAAGGGATATTGCATTTTATGGTTTGGGAGAATTGGGCTTTTTACAAATATTTTCAGGCGGATAGTCATAAAACTCTACTTTGCTCCCTTTCTCCTTATTACTATCATGAGCTCTAGTTACATAAATAAAAATATGCAGAATAGTGTTTGACCATTATGGTTATATGAACATTCAGCCCTCAGTTCCTGCTAGGCTATTAGATGAAAATTTTGCCATATGTCACTGCACAGGGTATTTCCCTACAAATTTTAATTAGGTTTCAGAGAGAGCCTACAACATTGTCACAATGTTTTAATGCTCTCCAGACAGACAAATGTACTGGATTTGGATAGATTTATGATGATTGCATTCCTTTGCAAGGGTAAATCCAATAACTAGGTCTTGCTTTTAAAATGTATTTCATTGGAACTGAACCACGCTGCTATTAAATACTTGTGAAAGCTTACGTAGGCACACAGCTCCTTTCCTTTGAGAGGGTGCCCAGACAGCCTGCAGATAGGAATTGCTCTCCCTGATGCAGAACAAAACCGTCCTGGGGCCTGCTCCAGCGACACCGCAGCATCCTAAGGGATCCTGTCACTCCTCTTGCAGCTGGGCTATTAAGCACGTTGTGTTTTTAAGCACCGATGTGGCCCCAGCTGGGTCCCCTCCTGGTGGGGTGCCAGGCCCAGTCCCACTGAGCATCCCCAAGGGCTCTCTAGCAAGGGGCCGGGGTCTTGGCAGGGCTCCCACCACAAATGCTGCTGCACTCACGTTCTTGAAGTCGTGAATCTCCAGGATTTCCTCACTGCCATTCCCACTCCTGAAGGTCTCCGTCCTGGCCAGCGGGTCAATCTCCATCACAATCTTCTTCTTCTCACCATGGCTGAAGAAGGTGTGCTCCACGTCGTAGACCTGTGAGGGACAAAAACGCGCCAGCTGAGCCCCCACTAGTTTTCACGGCCTTCCCCGCACCCGGGCTCCCAAAGGGAGCCAGGACAATTTTCTGGATATTGCAAGGACAGGCAGCTCCCAGGGAAGAAGGGCAGCATGGGGCAGGTGTGCGTGGCTGCAGCTTGAACACCCAGACCTATGCTTGGCCATGGGGCACCTGAATAGGAGCGGGCAGACATGAGGCTGGGAGGAGGTGCTCATCCCACACCCATTTACAACACAGGCTGGATTGAAGCCCTGACCAAGGGACTTTGCCTTCCCCTGTCCCTTACTCACTTACTCCATCATCATACCCCTGGCTTGCGTGCTCCATCACCGCACCCCCATCTCATGGCTCTTGCTCTGTGCCCTCTGCTTTCCCTTTTTCCTCTGCCTCAAGGAGGTTGGGAATTGTCTGTGGATCAAAGCCCTCCTTGAGGGCTGCTGAAGAGCTGCAGGGTGTACCAGACTGCTTCCCGGTGTGCTCGTCCCCACCGGGAGCAGCAGGGAGCAGCCCTCTCCTCCTCGCAGGTGCTCACCGTGCTCAGCAAGCCTGGCAGCCCCCCTGTCTCTGCGGATGCCCGACCCTTAAAGGATGAGTAGTGGCAGGTGCTGTTTGAAGCACAGAAATGATCCTGCTGGCACAGCGAGAGCTGGAGGGCTTACGGGAGTCTCCTTTCCTGAATCAAATAGTGGCATGCGGAAGCAAAGGGCCTGTGCAAAACCCTTCTCAGGGTCAGCATCCCCCATTTTGCGACTGCTGGAAGAAGGCTTGGTGCAGGACCCAGCTGTGCGATGCAGTAACTACCGGGGTACCTTTGCCCCTGGTAAAAATTTGAAGAATGATATGTTCTTTGGCAGTCGTGAGCATCTCCTGTTAGTCAGCAGGAGGCTTTTATAAAGATATATATATGTCAATAGATTTTATGGTATGGAAGAAGTAGTGCAAAGCCTAAAATGGCTGGAAGGCTGCCCATTTTGACTGACAAACTGCACACAGTGCCATAAATCAGTTATAGGAGGGTATGATCCCGGGTGGCACCTTACTCTCAAGTTCCTCTCCATTTACAAAGAATTATTCGTGCCAGCACTGTGGCCAACTAACCCATTTGGGCTTGGCTAGCTCCCTGCTGCTTGGAGAGATGGTTTATAGGCCTAAAAATTACTCTTGTTTGCCAGTCCTTGAAATATGTCCCCCTGCGAGGACACGACGAGCCCCTTGCTAGCAGGCTTGCCGCCTCTGCACGCGGCAGCACTGCCAAGGGGATGCTGCCGTGCAGAGGGCAGCACCAGGCCAAGGAAATATTGGAGGAAATATTCTTTAAGACTTTTTTTTTTTTTTTTTCCTCTCTTTGGATGTTTGAAGGGAGCTCAAAGGGCTTTTTGTTCTTTAAAGAGTTCAATTCCCTTCGGTTCGTGATGTTGAGCCTCCCCATCCTGATTTCCTGGCAGAATAAGGGCCGGTTGGTGGAACCGCTGCCCTGCCTGCCCCTTCCCTTGCCCACCCGTCAGGGCTGGTGCAGAAAAGCTTTCAGAAACAATGAAACCCCTCTGTCCTTCTCCAGAGTCACTGGCGAGGTCATGGGAGCCCAGGGCTGGCATTTCAGCTGCTGGGAGCAGGACTCCCCCCAGCGTCTCTTTCCTTGCCAAGCTAGCACAGGCAGAGCCCGAATGTAACTTTTCTTACTCCCCGTGGTCATTTCGATGCAAGAGCATCCTCTCCTTGCCGCCAGAAACATTTCCCTTAAACAGCTTTGTTTCGAAAGGGTAAATGACCATTTGTGAGCCCTGGGTGGTCCCTCCCCTTCACCGCTTGCTAACAACAGCCCCGTCCCTGCTGGTTTCAACCATGCTGTTTGGCCAGCGCTGGGGTTTCCTTGTGCCTCACCCCTCTGCCCCGACCCCCGTTGTTCCCTTGATGTCCGGCCAGCGCCCCCGCACCGCTGCTGCCCGGGGCTGGGGTTAGCAGCCTCCCCCCGGTTGGCACGCACCGTGCTTTTCGAGGAACAGTAGAGACTTTATAAACGTCTTGGCAGGAGCCTGGCCGCACATATGGCTTTTATTGCTTTGATTTTCGGTATTTTGTTCTTCTTGCTGATAAAAAGACAAAGCTTCTGGCGCCTGAGGGCCCACGGGGCAGCAAGGAGAGAGGGGATGCTGCTGTGGGACAGGGGATGCGCATGGGGGTTTTGGGGATGTCACCGCTCTTGGGACTCAGCAAAAAATCCCTAAGTGAGGTGCACCCCAGGGCCTCCTGACTGACCTGGGCACGCAGAGCCCAACTAGCAGCGTGTGTGTAGGGAGCGGGGAATAGAGGAGCACAATCCAGTTAGCAGGAGCTCCCTCTCCAAAAGCTAATCCGTCTCACCGTCCCCTCGCATTGCAGACACATTAAAGTAAGAAATATAATCCATGACAATCAATCACCACTGCGTCCTGGCTTTCTCTCCTCTTTATGCGGTGGCATAATGACTTTTCCACCGGTTTCTGGCAAGATAATTGAAATGAAATGGAAAATATTTTCTTACTTGTCATAAAATTTGCTGCCGGTGAAATAGAGTAACTTTAACTCTTCATGGCACAGCTCCCATACCCTTTAATTGTCAGTTAGGGAAGGAATGTGGGGACAGAGAAAAAAGCCAGCCCAGAGAAAGTAAAAGCTAGTTATGAATAATACAAGGATTTTAAAAAGTTCCCACAAATACCGACGGTGTAAGCAAAGCCATTCTGCAAACTTGCCTGGATTTCAGGGTGTAGTTAAAAGTGAAGCGAGTAGGAGAAGAGCCCCAGCTGGGGAAAGCGGAGCTCTGAGACGCTGGACCCGAGAGGTCGTACTTACTTTTCTGGGTGTTGGGTTCCAGAGGTATTTGACACCAAAAAATATGAGAATCAGAGAAATGACCAGCACGCTGAAGAGCAGTCCACAGATCTTGTACCTGCTGCAGGTCTTCTTGCGGGTCTTGGATGCCTCTGCCTGATTAATTACAAAAGAGCGATCTCCAGAGGGCTGCTACCCATTCACGGAGGGGCGAGTACACGCACATCAGACACTTATCGCGCTCGCCAACACCGGGTGGTGAGCTGCCCCGCGGCGAAGCACGCCGTGAACTTACGTCCAGAAAGCGGCACTCCTCGGGGCTGAGCCGCGACGTCCCTCCCATGATCTCCGCGGCTGGCTGCTCCCTGCGCGCGAGGACGAGCCGGCTCCGAGGTGGAGTTACAGAGGCTCTGGGCTGCACATGCAGGGGGAAGGCTGGGTTTCTGCGGCTCCGATGACGGCTGCAGCCAGCTTTCCCCCGTAGGCTGCCTGCCCCAGCCCCTGCACCACGCTGGAGGCCCTCCTGGCTCCCGGGGCTGTGGCTGGGCACACGGGTGGGCGAGAGGGAGCATCTGCAGCTTGCAGGGTGAAAGCAATTTGCACCGTTTTGGAGGTGCACCCGCGCTCACCTCCACTGTCTGGTGTCCATCAGCCCTGTCTGGGGTCCCAGCTGGGGCTTCGGGGCTTTTCCTTTAAGCTCTGCTCCTGCTTCTGCTCCCAGCCCTGCACCGACCTGCTGGATGCACCTGGGCTGTGCAAGGGGGCTCCTGGGGGCTCTGGGGCCATGGTCCCTGCAGGGCAGGGATCTGTGGGCACAGCAGGGGTGCAGGGGTGTACGTGGGCATGTGCTCGTGTTTGTGTGCCTGCATGTGTGTGCATGTGCATGCATACGTGGGCATGCGTCGCATGGGTGTGCGTATGTGGGTATGTGGGTATGTGCATTTGCTTGCATGCATGCGTGTGCACAAACATCCATGTGTGTGCGTGCATGTGTGAGCACCCCCTCAGCAGCACAGTGGGAAGCCTGAGCTCTCCCCACGGAGGGGTCTGGCACCCCACACTCGCTCTGTGCAGCTCCTGCGTTGCCCCAAAGTCAGCCTAGTCAGGAATTTCCTGACTAAATAGTTTTGTATGGAAAAAATTTCCTTTTGTTGAAATCGTCCCATTTCTTCATGGAAATAAACCCATTCTAAGACAAGCTTCAGTACTCCAGTGTTAAGTTTCTGGTCTGAACAGGAAGGAGGCTCCCTGGTGCGGAGGAGCTGGCACGCACTGTTTTCTTGTAGCTCTTTGTGCTAATAAAAGCCCTGAGAGCATCATGTGCTAATTAAAACTGCACCGAAAGGATGAAAATCCGCATTGAGTTTTGTTCTGGGTGAGAAACAGAGGAAGAAATGGCAGCGATGGGGATGGCACAGTGAGGCCAGGTCTGGTGCTGGTGCTGTGGACCCTGGGCAGGCATGCACCGGAGCTGCCCCTCCCCACTGAAGCTGCAGCAAGCCCACAGGAATGCAAATACTCAGGGCTTTAATATTTGAGAGGCCAAAAGCAGAAGGGAGTCGTATTGACAAGTGAGAGACAGAAGGTTATTTGGAGGAGAAAAATAACTTTTTAATGGAAAGCAATCGCAGTCAGCCTTCAAAAACATCTAAAATATTTTGGAAATCTGAGTGCAGCAAATACGTGCAGCCACAGCATTTATATTTCTGCACTTTTCTTTTCAACAGAAAGTTTCACCTCTAAAGCTTTTGTTCTTCACTGAAAACTGAAGTATCTGTTTTGGACTGAAAACATTTTTCTTTTTTTTCCTGTCAAAATTACTGCTTCAGAGAAGAACTTTGGAGCTGCTCTACTGAAAGACGGTTATGATTACAGGAAAGAATTACAGCAGCGTTGTTAACCAGACATAATTGATCAACATAGCAGCCATCTTCACAATATCCCCCACTCCAGGCACAGGAAACACTGCAAATACCACTCATAAACCAAATTAGGCATTATTATTTTATTACTGTTGTAAGGTAAATGTCAAGTTTTTTAATGGCAATCACTGTAACTCCGGCAGGAGTCAGGCAGCTGAATTAGCTCGAAGAGGTGAGAACCTCCCAGGGCTGGAAGTTAATAAAACTCAATAAATATAATCACCCCCCACTCCCTGCTTGTCCCCAGCACCCACGCTGTGCAGGGAGCAGGATGAGACCCCTGTGCACCATTGCTCTCTGTAGGGAGCTTTACAAGTACTCAGCCTCAAGCTATGGGTTTGGCAAGAGGAAAACCCCATCTGAACAAAACTGTCCTTGCTGTCAGCAGCTCTGACACTTGCAGAGGCTGCAGTGGCCGCAGTCCGCAGGTCAGTGCAGCCCCTTCAGGTCCTGCTCTTTTGGTGTGCATGGAGGGATCTCAGGCTCAGCATAGAGGTTTTCAGAGAATAATCTGTTTTTTCCATGAAAAGGCAACAATTCCAGGGGAAAAAAATCAATTGCTTTAAGACCACAATTAGGTTCTCTGTAAAAAAAAAAGCATTTCTGATGAAAATCTCCCATCAGCGCCAATGAAGAGGTAACAATTACTAATTTTCCTTGAAGCTAATAAGTGCAAGTCCATATGACAGGGGAGAATTTAATCTGATGTGAAGTGAGGAAGAGAAGCAATGCTGATATTAATGTGTGACTAATTGATACCCAGAAGAACATTTGAAATTATTAAAAGGCATTTGATTTTTGCACAGGACAGTAAGAGGCTCATTGCCTATGATCGGTGCATCCTTTCCTTTCCTGCTTCAATTTGCCCAGAAAAAAATCTATCATGTCTGCAGTGTAGCTTGAGTGCTGCATAAAATCTCTGTGTCTGGAAATGTTATACCAAGAAATTCCTCCTGGACAGTGCAGAGGTTTGTGCGCAGCGTGAGCAGGGGCGAGAAGCCCAGCAGAAATAAAATAGGCCCCGAACCACTGAAGCAGCTCCCCAAAGCAGTGCGGCTTGGACAGCAACCTCTAGCCGAAAACGAACCGTGATTAATAGGGTGCTCTTTGTTCTAATGAAAAACCCATTAAGGTCAGTGGCAGCATCTCTGAGCAGCACTAAATTGGAACGATGGAGACAGTAAAGTTAAAAATGAGCCATAATATTAATGTGGATAGTGAATTAATTGGGCAATTCCATAGGCAGTAAGTAAATCACACCGTTTAGTGTGGGATGGGGTGTCTCGTGGCTCTCACCGCAGGGCGGCAGCACCAGTGACCCTGGCCCCCTGACCACCTTCACCCCCACTTGTGTGCTGCTGGGGGTCTCCCCATGGGGATGCACCTCTCGTGCTGCTCTCCTGGGTGCTCCCCTACTGAGCAATGTGTCTGCTCCCAGCTGCCCAACTGCTGCTTCCAGCGTCCCAGCCAGCAAACGGAGACAGGGAGCTATCCCCTATAAACTGAGCTCGTTAGCCCCTGGGCTGCTTACTTGGAGCCATTTCTGCTTCAACCTCTTCCATTTTCTGCAACTTTTGGCAGATGAGCGGCTGCGTTATCTCCTCTTATCAATTAGCCACGTATGACCCCTGTTGAAAGGAGGTTTCAGTAATCAGCCTACTCACCATTCGCTGTTTATCTTAAGTTCACAGCGCAGTAGAAAACTCCAGAGACATACTTGATGTAAGTTAAGAAACTTAATCATTGTGATAAAACTGCTCTGGGAATTGGACTTCACGTTCGAGGTGCACGTGGCACGTGGCGCTCTCGCAGCCGCTAGCTGCAGCAGATTATGCAGAGCTGACAAACCTTTCGGAAACAATACAAAAGATGAATTCGCAGTGGCCATTCTGAAGGAGCCTCTCAGAAAGTGATTACCGACAACACGCTTCTCCTTGTTCACAGCCCATGAAAAATCCTGCTTCTCAGAGCTGCGTGGCTGGCTCGGGGGACAGCTACCTCATTGCTGCTGTTGTGGCTCCCTCGTCAACAGAAGTTATTAACGGAGCCGGAGAATTTTATCCAAATGCCGGTTTCATCTTGATAAATAACAATTTCATGTCTGTGTTCTACTAGATGACTGCACGGTTTTATTTCAAATACTTAACTTCTTCAGAAACGCTTCCCCGTGCATGAGGTTTACCTCATCCACAGAGTATGTGCTGAACGGCTTTTTTCGCCCAGCTTTGAATATCCTTGATGCAAAGACCAAAGCCATAATCCTCCACTATCATAAGTCACTTCTCCCAATAAAGAGCTACTTCCTACTGGGAGTGCTAAAATGTAATTGAAAGCTACGCGTGTGTTGGTGTCGCACAGAAAACCATTTTATTAAAAATAGTTTAAGGCTGAAAGGGTTGTTAAGATCCAAAGTAATATTCCAGAGCTCGTCTCCGACGTGCGCGCAAGGAAACGGCAGAGCCATAACATCGGAAGCGAGTGGTCGGCGTCCCCATCCTCGCTGCTGCCAAGCCTGCCCCTCCGTCACAGCCACACCGGTAGCCCCGCGGTGATTGAGCCACACACCCATCCTGTCAAAAAGTGTATTTTTATCTGAGATAAAAACAAGTCACTCGGAGCTGCCATACAGGTGCTAGCGCTGGATTCTGTGCTTGTGGCACTGGATGGCTGCTCAGGGTAACGCGGGCATTCCCCTGCCAGCAGTTAATTTCTGCGTGCCTAGTTAGAGGCAGGTACGTTTGTGATTTCTGAGCTTGGCAGGAAGGAGTGGATGAGGTCAAGCCCGTGCTGTGGGCACAGTGTGGGGTTTCCCTCTGGGGACAGCAGAGCCTGAATGGCACCAGTTGGGAGCTCTGCAGTGGGAAACCTGCAGGCAGAAGGCAACTTTGGTGAAGACTGCTGCATTGTGCCGAGACTGTGTGAAGGGCCTAGACAGATCATTATCATCACTTAGTAAACCTAAAGTGTTAACATGTTTAAAATTTCCATCCGAATCAATTGAGTTTAGTGTCGCATAGGCCTCTTGCATTGCTTTACGCTGCCATCTGATATGTGCATTAACGTTGTTTACTTCCTAAAGCAAGTAAAGGCAAAGTTGAATGTGACTAATCAGGAAGGAATCCATTAAAATGAAGAATTTTGACACAGCTAATTTTTCTTTGATTGTCATCAAATCTTCCACTGATAGTCTTTGCAATTAATCGTGCTGCAGTGGTGCAAGCATCATTTTCCCTTGTCCTCGGAGAGCACACATGTTTGGCAGGCTCAGTGTTGCGGGGAAGGGAGGATGGTGTCCTGGTCTCTCGGGTGCGTCGAGGTTTTTACTGAGTTCCTGCGGCTCAGAGGATGGGGTTTTTGCCTGGTCCTTTCTTGTAATGTCTCCACGCAGCTCTGGCTGCTTCTCTGCACCTCTGGCTCAGCACTATGTACAGCCAAGCCGTGCACAGCTTCAGGGGCCTTTTAGCAAAAAAACAACAGCTATTTTAAAAATCAATAACACAAATAAAGTGAAACAAGATCAACACGATTGCCCACCTCTGTCCCAAACAGAAGGAAGCTGTGGAAAGCTCTGGAGATCAGTGTTGGGGTTCATTTAGCAAAAACGTGGAGCTGTGGCTGCTGAGGGTTGGTTCCTATCTGGGTTCTTGCTGGGGGTCCCTGTGGGTGCTGAGGGGGGCACACAGACACCTGGGGCACCAGCTGCTGCCATCAGCAGAGCCTGAAGGTCTCTGGAGCCAATGCTGCACAGCTGCCCCCACTTGGGTGGGTATATAGGGGATGGGGTGGCAGCTCTACAGGGTTATTAGGGGTCTTGGCTAGATTGCTTCTGGGAGCAAGGAGGTTTGGGCTGGCTGTGGGGCTGCTGGCTGGACAGGAGGGCGCTCAGTGTGTCTAGGCTTGCAGGGTGCTGAGAAGCAAGGATCAGCAAGAGGAAACTGGGAGAAATGCAGAGAAAAGGTATGAAACAGAGAAGGCTGTGGTGCCTGGGGGTGAGGTGGGAGCTGTGCTGGCTGCTGCCTGGATGGGGTTATCACAGTGCTGTGTTACCTATTCCTGTTCCCATAGAGGGAACGGCACCTGGGCTGTGTGCCTGTGCTCTGGCAGTGGTTGGCCTGGGCTTTGTGTGCTGGGTCCTTCCCTGGAGAGGCCTCAGCCAGCAGGTGGGAATTCCTGGGAGATTGCTGCTGGCTCTGCGGCAGCCCTTGGTTTGAGTTCTTGCATTTTTTGCCCTCTGAGAAACTGCTTGCTAAAGAAAGCACATTTTTCTTGCTTACTGGGAGTTCCTGTTTGTCATTTTTATAAATCAGTGTTTATTGGCCTAATTATTGTAAATGCAGAGCCCAATAAAGGTGACTGTGATTGCAATATCTGGTAATGAATTTTATAACAAACCTGCTGAGCTTGAAAGCTGCCAGCAGGAAAGACATTATGTCAGGCTAATGACAGACAGGAGAAATGCTCCCCGCTAAGCTCTTTCCAGAGCTTGAAGGATCTCTGGAGGAGGCTGCTGGGGTCCTGCAGGGCTCCTAGTGCTGCCCCCCGAAGCTCTGGGGTCTGCTTTCAAGTGCCCTCCTCCTCCTGGGGGGTGCTCCAGGTACCCAGGAGGGAGGGCTGTGGGAAGGGATGGCTCCTGCCAGGCCTGGGCCCTGCTCCAGGCAGGCTCAGCACCCAGGGGTACTCCTCTCCCTGCTCCAGCTCCCCCAGTTTCCTTAATTGCACCATGCAAGCACTGAATGCAAGGCATGAGGAAAGCAGCTTAAACAGCACCTAAAGCTAGCTCAACTCAAACTGCTGTAAATAGATTAATTTAAAAAAATCAATTGAGCTCTGCAGGGGCAGGCTTTCCAATAGAGATGCACGTTAGCATGCTGGTGCCTGCTCTCACCTCCTGCCCTTACCCGTGCCCTGCTGTGGGAGCAGCATCCCCAGCCTGTGCCTGGCCCTGTATGGGGCTGCCCTATGGCCACCCTTATCCCCTGCCCATACAGCTGAAGAGCTCCTTCCCTGGGGAAAGGGATGCTGCTCCAGAAAGGTGATGGTGTGGGGCAGTTATGGGCTGGCTGGGGGTGTTTAGGAAGCCCTGAGTGGTAGTGCTATCAAATGCAATCACAAGTATGTGATCTCCAGGCAGCATAAAGCTCTGCTGCTTCCCAAAGTCTCCCAGTGTGGATCTGCATCTGTTTCAAAGCTACAAGTGCTTGGCTCTAGGCTTTCAGTCCATGTGTTACTGCTGTCAGCTCTGCTGAGCCCAGCTTTGGGCTGCTCCATGTCTGGTCAGCACAGAAATTGGGGTGACTTGCTCGGTCTGGATCAGATCTGGAGCATGGTTTCACGCAGCTTCAGAGCCTGGGTTTGGGTGGTTTGATTTAATTCACCCACCAGCTGGAATCGAGTGCAGAAGGGAAAGAATAAAGACTAGAAGAGAACACATTTTCTCTTAAATAATGCAGAGAAACACGGGGGAGGAGGTTGTACAAATGTGATTTAGCCCTCTGCCCCTGTGTTATTTGCTCCCAGTCGCAAGCATGCCCCATCTGTGTCCCGTGGGGCTGAGGGAATTGCTTGCCCTCTGCAATGCACAGGTGCTGCAGGCATGGTGCTGCCTCTCCCAAACCACCACTGAGGGACTTGAGCTGCTGTTTTTTCTGTATCTTTCATATTTGGTTGGCAGCTGCTGTGTTTGATGCTACTCGATGTGAGACCAAATTGCATTAACTGGAACATATTTAGTGAAATAAGCTGGGGGTGGGGGGGGGGGGGAGATCGTGCTCAGGGGCTCTCTGCAGAAACCTGTGCCTGTACAAGGTGCCTGAGCTCCTTGGGGGGCTCCTGGAGTGGCAGGCAGAAGAAACCTATGCCCTGGCTTGTTCAGGGGGTGGGGGTGCTCACCCAACACCTGCTGCCCTTGCAGCCCCTCCCCGTTCCTCCACGGATCTCCCATTGAGACCGGGTGATGTATTTGTCAGTGCTATCTGCTCTGCAGTGAGGGCGCTCGGTCTCCAGCGGACGACATCTTCAGTAGTGTGCTGATAAGCAGCAGACGTGGGCACCTCAAGAAAGCGTGCAGAGAAGTATTGGAGATGGCTGGATAAACATGTAGCAAGCGCTGTACTAGTAGCACTAACAAAAAAAACAAGCTGTGGATCTAGTGTTCGTGCACCTAAAACTTGCCTAGGAGGGAACAACAGCACAGAAAAGATGCAGACAGAAGAAATCCTTGCTGCTGGAAGCAAGAAATCAGAGGCAGGAGGCCAGTGTATGTGGTTGTGCTCAGCTACCTGCCAAGAATATTGTCAGGGCAATATCCTGCCCTGCTCCACCTCTGAGCGCTGCTATTTCATTAATCTCATGTCATCTCTGTCTTTGCTGATACCGTTGCAATATTGCAGAAGTCCCTGCTCGCGGGGACCCGAGATGCTGGCAGAAGTGCTTCCCCCTGCCCCGTGCAGTAAGCAGCTGTGAGCCCCACGGCTGCCAGCAGGCTGTTTGTGTCTCGTGTCCTCCTGAGCTCTTGCAGGCAGGGGTGCCTGTAAAGCAGCTCACACAAACACAGCCGGTTCTTGTCATCAAGCCCTTCAAAATCTCAGGGACATTCAGCAAGGTCTAGATGAAGATGCATCCCCATAGCAGACACCAAAATGTTACAGCACGTTGGCCAGTGCTGGCAGTGGTTACTGGTGGTGCTGAGTGTCACTTCCAATTCTGTGTGCACAGCTCCCTCAGATGCACCTTTTTCTCCTCAGTTCCCTACACAGACTTTGTGCTGCTCTTGCTCTTTCTGCCAGCCTCCCAGGGGTGGCCCTGCTGGCTCTTCCACCTGCTGGTGGCTGGGGATGGCCCCTGTCGTTGTGGTCATGATTTGTGGAGCCTCATTAGCTGCAGACAGATGAGGAGTCAGGTGAATTCTTCCCTCTGACTCCTAAAATGCCATTTTAATGCATAATTTGTGTCTGGGAGTAGATCTGTTCTCATCGAGATGTGGGGCAGAGCATGCTGCTGCATCATAAGCGCGTTGTTACAGGACCCAGTGCCCGTGCCGTGTGAATGACAAGCCTAACGAGTGCTGTGCGGGGAGCAGGGCTGACACCTCCCCTCCGTCATGCCAGCGCAGCCTCCGCTAGCTGCACGAGGGATTTCTCTCCCAAGCGCAGTAGTGACAAATTACAGGATCGATACGGAGGCTGATCTGTGGTCTAATCTTGCTCAGCCCTGGTAAGCCCAGAATTGATCCAGATCTAATCTTGCTGATCCTGGGCAAACCCAGGAGCAGATCCAGATTCTAATGTAACATATCCTGTGCAAATCCAGAATAGCTCGATCGATGTCCTCATGTCATCGCTCCAGTTCCTCCTCCCTTTGAAGGGGTTTATCTGCGTTATCTGCCCCTTGATGTGTAAGGCAATTGAACCGGTCATCCTGATTAATTCCCAGTCATTAGTGACTGGTGTCTCCTTCCAGAGACCGCAGTGCCTTGCTCCAACTGTGGAGCAGTGGGATTTCTGTGTGTAATCCTGATATCACAGAGCTGCGATGGAGCTCTGCGTGGCTAGAGAAGGTGTACTCTGTAGATAAGGCTTCTGTGCACATCTGGAGTGCTCCTTGGTCTCCTCTCAGGCTGTGGAAGTTTCCTTTGTCCTCTGCCCATGCCTTCAGTGGGGAGAAGGGCTGTGACATCTGTCTCCATGCTTTGCCACGTTGCCCTGAAAAGCTGGTCATCGCAGCCTGCTGGCCTCGCACGCAGCCTGTGACAGTGGCTTGGGCTCCTCCAGAGGGAGGAGCAGCAGACCTGCGTGCAAGTCAAGGGCCTTCTGCTGCAGGGCCCTCTTGCAACTCTAATAACTTCAGGGAGGAGGGAAAAAAAAAAAAAAAGCAATTACCTTCTGGGCAGAATTTCTCCAGCCTTTACTTAGCTCACTGGGGAATTTGTCAGGAACTAGTACTGCAGTTTTATTCAGCTATTCCTGAGTTATACCAGCACAGGGAAAATGGCATGTCTCACAGCTTGATGTTTTTCTGATGTCTTTCTTTGCTCTCAGGTTTAAAAAAAAAATAAAATAAAAAATACCAGACCCCAAAGATCACTCTTCAAAACGTAAAACTTGTCCTTAGCTTAATTCAGTGGAGACTCAAGCAGCTGCTCCTGCATCTTGGAGAAAAGAGGCCTCGTGCTATTAATATGTCTACAGAAATTGGAAGTAGAAATATGATGGTCCCCTGCCTCCAGCGAGCCCATCCCTGCGCCTGTGGCCCTGTGACATGGGGATGTGGCTGTGTGTGGGGCTCGTCATGGTGCGAGCATCCTGCCCCTGCTGGGCTTTGCCATGGTGCTGGTGGTCGTGGTGCCGTCGCAGCAGGATGGAGCTCCGAGGGTCCCTGCCCTATGTCGTGGGGGGCTGCGCTTGGGTAATGGGTGGCTGTGGGGACTGGATCCTGGTGGCTTTGTGCCATGGAAGGCTACAGCTGCAGCCTGGACCCGTGTCCTGCAGAGTGCTCTGAGCTGGAAAGTGCTTTGGTGGAGTAAATATAGCCTGGGAGGTTCTCAAATCCTCCAGAAGTGTTCTTGCAGAAAGCAGGCTGTCCCCCCTCCCTCCCCTCAAACAGGAAATAATTCCAAATCCTTCCAAGTGTGCTTTTCTAATCAAACAGGCTACTTTGTGCTCCTGAATCCAAGGGAGGGGGCTGGAGCCCAAATAAACAGACCTCCTTCTCAGCGCTGTGTTGGCGAGATGGCTCTCCCGTGGCTGAATCCATCTGCATTCCTTCTCAGCATTAGCAGGGGGACCTTCCCCTGCAGCTGGGCACTTCCCTTCCCAGACTTCGCTGCTGCACGAGGAGGAGGCTGAACACTGGAGCAGCCCAGGTTTCTATGGCACTGCGTGCGGCAGCCACTCTCCTTATCTTTCCAACTTGATCGGGAGAAATTGCTTTTGTCAATTTTAATTTCAGCTGAGCTGAGCAGGATAAACAAAGGGAGGTGCAGGCAAAGCAGATGGTTTGTCACAGAGCAAGGAGCAAGCAGGAAGACTGCAGCTTTTTACAGCCTATAATGGCCTTTCCTTGCATCGAGCTATCCATCACCATATAGTCCCTGAAATAACTGGGCTTCTGCAGTATATCTGAAGTACCCAAATACTACAGCAGGTCTGGAATACCCAGGAAATTTTGGCAAAGACTGGGAGCATCCACACCAGCTTTCTGCTGCAGGTGCCAGATCCTCATCTAGAAACCCCGGTGCTGGGGGATGTGGCTGGGTGCTGGGTGCCTGCCCCACAGCACAGGGGGCTCAGGCAGCGCTGGCTGTGGCCAGGCGGCTGTTCCCACTCTGACACTTCTGCCATGGCACCGTGTCCCAAGCAGCTGGGGGGATGTGGTTTTTCTCAGAGCTTGTGCTCTCTGAGCGCAGTGCAGATTGGTGGATATTTGTTTCAATAAGAACCATGCTGGTGTTTGCAAACCCTTTTAAATTGCTCTCAGCAAGTGCTTCTGCATCTGCAGAAAAGCCTGCTTGCAGAAAAGCCTGCAGAAAGAGGAGGTCTTGGGGGCGGCAGTAGGAGCCTGAATCCTTGCCAGGTTTCCGTCCCGCAGAGCGCCGGGGCCGGAACGGGGACGAGCTGTGTCTCTGGCTGCTGCGAGCAGTGGCAGGCAGTCTCTGTGCCAAAACGTGCCCATTAAAGCATCCCCGTGCAATTTCAAATAATGAGCAAATATGAAGAAAACCAAAGTATGTTTGAACTTTATTAATGAACAGAAAGAGGGCTAAATGTTTCCAATAAACTGTTTGCTGCAAACACGCAGAATACCAAGCATAGCTCTGGCCTCTGGAGCTCACGTTTCTGCAAGTGCCCTAAGCCGTGAAAATCTCCCCGCATTCGTGATGGCAGCAGCCAGCTCCTGGCGGGCAGAGCTGCTGGGGGTGGCTGTGATTTCTGGAGATAGGTGGCTGCTCGTCAGAATCTGAGCCAGTGCCTTGCACTTGCACACGTGCAGGCAAGAATGACCTCCTGGGGGAGAGTGGCAGGGGGGCTGGTGTGGGGGGCTGGTGCCTGCTGCCAGCCTTGCTTGTGCACGGCAGGGAAAGCAAGGGTACAGTCCTGGGCTTGGAAGAAAACAGTTCAAAGGAGAGCTTTTTGAGTGCTGCTCCCGGGGGCACAATGGCACGCGTTAAAGAGGACAGCCCCCATGGCACTTGTGTGCATTGTGAGATACCTATTTATTTATTTCCCCTTGCCTGCTGTTTACAGGAGGCTGAGCAGCAGCATTGCTGGTGCCTGTTCAGATAAGCAAGGTCCTTGGGTCTGGGGCACCACGCAAAGGCACAGCGGTGGTGGCTGGGAGTGCCTGCAGGGATCTTGTACTGCCAGCCTCGCTGGCACAGCCGGGCACCCTGAGCAGAGCCCAGACGAGGCTTTGTTTGCAGAGGCAGGCGGAATTTCAGCGAGCTGCATTTCCATTATTCAGGGCTTCAAACCTGATCTTGGCAGGGACTGGTCTCTCTGTCTGTCCCCATGGATGGCTGCAGCAGGATGTATCGGGCCTCGCTGCCCTGCTCCAGCCCCCCACCTGCACCCTTCCTGGGTCACATACGGGCTTAGGGATGTCCCCTGAGGGTCCACGGAGCCCCCACAGGCAATGGGTCGTGCTGGTGGCTTCCTCCCCCGCGAGCCTCAGCTGTGACCCAGTGGCAGTCCTGGCTCCATGTCCCCCCCCAGTTTGACTGCTGAGCTAATTAGGTTGATAATTAAAGTAAATGATGATGGTAGAGTTGGGGTGCATTTTAAATCTGAGTGTGTTTTCATGTAGCGTTTCACATAACTCCGCCACGCGCTCTGGTCTGTAATTGCTGCTTTTTCCCTTTGAACGTGGTACTTGCCTTAACTTTAATGATTATTTATTACGGGGCTGCAGCAGAGCTCACTGGGCTGAATCACGGTCTCCACGCCTGCTGTGTGAGGGCTGTTGGAGCAGGGTGGAGAGCAGGCCCAGGAGGGGATGCTTCAGGTGCATGAAGCACCAAGCTGTGGCACCGCGTTCTCTAGGATCTCCACCCAAACTGGTGGCAAACATAGAGCCTCGCAGTAAAGAGCGTTTGGGACTTGAAGGGGCTGGAGAAATGCATGGAGGGAGGCAGCTGAAGTTATTCTCCCATCAGACAGCTCTTGCAGAAAACCTACAGGTCATATGGGAAACAAGTGGAGGTGGGCAGTGCTTTGCCCTCACATGGTGCCTTCAGGTGAAGAAGGATTTCTGCTCCTTCCCTTGCATGAGAGGATCCTGGCCACTGTGGCAGTGTCTGTGCTCTGCATCTCGCTACTCTAAGCAGGGCAGTGGTGTCTTGTCCTTGTGGAAGCTGCCCAGCAGCATCCTTTGGGCTTGCTTTGCTGATCCTGGGCATGCAACGCACCAGAGCCAGTCCTGCTTAAAAGGCAGCTCCTCTGTCAGGTGTGGTGCCACATCTCCCCAGGTGCCTCCCCCCTTGCTTTCCGGGCTGGCTTACAATTGTGGAAATACTGATTTTCTGCAAATGCCCTCGAATGATCCCCTTGGGATCATATTACCTATAAACAAGACAAACTTGGAGAACAGATGCATCTCTTACTGTTAATAGATTAAAATTATAGATGATCACAAAATAGCAGTGTACAGAATAAATATAGCTGTGATGTAAATTACTTTTTCCTCTATTTCCTTCCATTAGCCAGGGACCATTTACCCTGGCAGAGCTCTGTCCCTGGGAAGCGTCCGAGCTGGATGTGGAGCTGCAGGCGATGTAAGTGCTGTGTAAGGTAGCGCTCCTGATGGACTGAGACGAGGAGAAGTGTGGAAATCACAGGGGCTGTGGGATGGAGGACTCTACCTGCCACGTTATCTCCAGTTCTTTTTGAGGGGAGGAGAGGGGAAGGAGCTGTTCCTATCTGATTTGTGCTCTTCTGTCCTGGTCATCCCTTTCTCCAGAAAGGGTTTTGGCCAGCAGACCAGCAAGGAGAGGTTGCAGCATTGGCAATAACAGTGCGGATCCCTTGAACAAGATTATTGCTCATTTTACCAGGCACAGCTATCCATTATGGTTAATAAAACACTGCATAAGTAATTCTCAGCCTGATCCAAACAATGTATCCTGTGGCCCAGCTGGACTCCCTTCTATCTTTAGCTTCCCGTTGGAAGACAGGTTGGCATTAGCAGAGGGAGACATTTGTACCTGACCACGTGGGCAGCCAAGATCTTCCTCTTATTGTGCAAGGGGATGAGTGAGGTGAGCGGTTGGATGGGCTCAGGCACTGCTGCCACCTCCCTGCTGTGTCCTCTGAAGGACAGAGCTGATGGGGCAGCTCTGTCCTGCATCAGGTACCCGGGACACTTGCCCTACAGCATGAAGGGTGTCCTGTCCAGGGACTGCATTTTCCTGTGTTCAGCCCACAGGTGCCAGAGGTGGCGTCCCGTTGCCAGCAGGACTGGGAGCAGGTGCAGTCCATGGGAAGGGGAGTGGGAGAGCGGGCTGGGCTGCCGGAGGAGCGCTTTGTCCTGGCATTCCTGCTAGAAATGAGTCCAGGAATTTGTTGTGAGGATGCACCTGAGACAATGATGGAGACAAGGCTGCTGCGATGTGCCTGTGCCTCAGCAGGACAGGAGCCAGCAATCCTATGTGCACACTGGTGCTCGGATCAGACACACTGAGTGTTTTGCACGGCACTGGGTGGGTGCCGAGGCTGCTAACATCGGCTCGGGGAGTCCTGGGCAGGAGCCGGCCCCTGCTGGGATGCTGTTGTCCCACAGCTAAGGAGCAAGTGCTGCTACTGGTACCCCAGGCTGGGGCCTCTGCTCCACGCTGTCCATCTGGCATCTTTCTGAGACACCGTGCTCGGTTTTTTGCAATGCCAAAATAAATCCTAGCAGACTATTAATCATTGGCTTGGAACAGCATCCACCCCAGGTTCAGCACGGTGAGCTATGCCAGCCCTTTCCCCCACACTGTGTCTGACATCGTGTAGCTGTTTGAAAAGGCCATAATTACAACAATTGTTAGGCGTTTTTCCTAGCCTCTTCTCCCTCCTCTTGTAGGTACCGTTACTTGACAAAACGCTTTCCCTGCTGTGCACGTACCCATGTGCTGTCCTGGGCATGGCCAGTAGCCCAGCTGCGTTACTGGATGGGAACGGCAGGCTCACTGTGGGCAGGGTGCAAAACTCAGTTTTGTGGGGGAAAATGATGCATGCAGCAATGCGGGGAGGAAAAGCTGGAGTTTTGTGTCATTTTCATACATCTGCATTTGCAGAAGTGGCAGGAGGGGGTGGGAGGGGGAGAGGGAAGCGCTGGGACTGGTGCCTGGGCTGCTAATTGACGGTTGTAGGATACAGGCAGGCAGGGCTGGAAATGCCGAACCGCGGGATGCTGCTAAGTCAATACCAGTGAGGAACCACAGCCAAATCCCTGATATGGGCACCCTGGTGGGATGGAGCTGGGGTCTGTTCCTCAGCTGGTGCTGTGCATTTCCATTGGCTTCTCCGGAGCCGGGACAAAGCGTACCAGCTGAGGAGCGCTTCCGAAATCTCCCTCTTGGCTTTCAGCGCTGCGGTGGCAGGAGGTACTGTCCCAGAAATGCTCTCTCCTGCCTGTTGGCATGCTTGGCAAGCGTGTTGTGGCTTGGGACTGTCTCCAGGTAAAAGCAAGAGAACATTTGGGAGTTGTCAGCTCTCTGCCGGTGCCAGGTATTTAATTTCTGCTGGAAGAAGGGAGCATCGCAGTCTATTTCCCATCCCGTGGGGTCATCAGCAGAGTAAATAGTGTGCTCGAACAAAGGGAGGAGAAAAGAAGAAAGAAAGATGTAGAATAAGGCATTTAGTTATGTTTGCAACAATTCTGAAAGGTGGAATGGCTGCTGCTGGAGCTGCTGTGCAGTTTGCTAGCCTCTGCGCTAGTCATGTAGCAGTGCAGACGGGAGATATTACACTGCGCAGTTTCTCTAAATCATTCTCCTTCCTCAGGTGCCTCTATTCCCCCAACCTTCACGATGTTTTTGTCCATTCAAGGACCTGGAGACCGAATAAGAGATGCTGTTTTTGAGCAAAGTAGAAAGCAGCGATTCTCCCATCACCTCGGATAACCTTCGTTGTCAGGCAGATCTCCAGCAGAGGGAAGTTTGGTTGCCTCTTAATTCATCCATGGCATCGCTGCCTTGTAAACCTAAGGCCGTCTGTTCTTCACCTGCGTGGGTAACCATGCGCACGGTCTGTAAGTCAGGCAGGCATCCAAGGAGCGATCCTGAAGGCCCGGCACGCGATGGAGCACCAGGCTGCACTGCAGCACTCCCCCGGCTGTGCTCCTGCACTCAGGCTGAGGGCGCAGATTGCAATTTCATTGGGCTTAGTTTTCTGCCCTCCCTCATCTCTCCTCCTTGCTTTTAATCTTTGCTTAACTTGTTGTGCAGGCAATTGCATGGCAGTTAGTGCGCAGTGATGTGTGTTTGGGGCCTGAGCTGGAAATACAGCTCATTATCTGGAGTGGATAATATTAAGCACTTTTCTCTGTTGGCCATTTGATCACAAGGTTATCCTGTTTGATGGTTTTATACGCTGGAATTGATTGCATGGGAAATATTTAGCCGGCGCGGCTGGAACGCCTGCTTCCCTGCAGGCTGCAGGTGCTGGTGTGCCGCTGTGCCCCCATGCCAGAGGGGACAGGGGAGTGACTCGGGGCTGACCGGTGACTCTGGTGCCCACACCAGGATGGTGGCTGTGCTCAGCCCCCACGCTGGGGCCAGGCAGCCGTGTGCTGTGGGCTTGCAGCTGGAGCAGGGCACGGGTTCTCTTTCACTGCCTTTGCAGTGTGCTGGCACAGGGGCAAGGAGTGCCCGTGGGACACCTCTGCACCCCACTCGGTCACGGCTGCTTTGCTGACACAGCCTGCACAGATGCCCATTACGGCGGTAGCTTTTCGTAACGTGTCCTCTGGGAGCTGCCCTGGGAAGCAGTGATGGCTGTTTTACACGGGCCACTGAGCAGCCATCAGGTGATAAATGCTGGGTACCAACAGCTGGGCATGGGCCAGCGAGGCAGAGGTGAAAGGCTGCATTACCCACTGTGGCCCCCTAAATTGCACAGCATTTCTTCATTTCTATCCTTAATAGACCATATTGGAAGCAGAGCGGTTAATCACGCAGGCTGCCCTCTCATTAATATTGCCCCATGCCTGGTGCTGAGGGCAAATGCCTATTGAGCCCCGTGGCTGCCCGTGTTTGGGCTGGCAGACACAGAGGTGCCAGGTGCAGCACGGCTTCTCGGCACTGCTCATACCACATGCATCCTCGCTGGGTCTGCTGGACCCAGTTTTGAGCTCGGTCCCGCTGGTCAGCCTGCTGGAACCGACTGAATCCTCCTAAAATTGAAGTGGCTGCTGGGGGCAGCTGGCCTCCTGCCTGTGAAGCTGCCCGTCACTGAGCACACCAGAGCTGCCCTGGGGCCTCCGGCTGTGCAGGTGTCCCCCCGAGACCTTTATTTCATCTGCAGCACCACGGCTTGCTGCAGGCAGGCTGTGTACGCTGGCAGCGGGTCCAGTGTGCTTTGTCTGGACCGACACCAGCACGAGAGCAGAGAATTAGCCCTGCACCTGCCACTTTTTTAATATAGGCTTTAAATCTGATTATAACTGCCTGTCTGGCTCTGTATTATGTGCTTCATGATTATTCAGCATTATGTAATCTTTGATAAAAGATGCTACATCAGTAAAAGTGAATTAAACTATTGAGTGATAGGAGTTTATCGAATTCCTCGGAGTGATGCTGTCCTGTCTTTGGCACTTTAACCTCTCCCGCAGAAGGAGCGTGCCAGACGCTGCCCTTGCTAACAGCCAGAAAACCCTGCTGACTTTGGGGGAATTGCAGGAGTACAAATAAAGTTAGATTTCAGCTTACAAAGACAGTTTTTTATGGTCTAAAGACTCAATATTTCACAGCAGCGGTCCCTTATCTGTGCTATGTGCAAACAGCTAGCAGAGTTACTGGGATGGATGTCTGCAAGTACCGCAGATGTCCGAGTGCTCAATAAAGTTTGGCTCTTAGAGGGCTGACAGGCAGCGCTGCTCAGGCTGTCCTCACTCCAAAACCTCTTGAGAGTGGACGTGCACTGAACTTCCATATGATAGGCAACAAAGTGTTTAATTGTAAGCTAAATATTTTGTCTTACTTTCCAAACAGCCCCAACAAATATAAAATGTATCTTTCTCCTTTTCAGGTCTCCTCTTTCTCCACGCATGGCTGATGTCTGAACAGTCTAGGCATTTTGCTCTGAGTTTTCCTTTTTCTTCATTTCATTTTTATATGCTATAGTTTTTCTAGTTTGCTGTAATATTAGAAACATTGCTAGGGGAAAAAAAAAGCACAAACCTAAACTGTAACTCCTGACACCCAGATGCTTTGAAAAGCTTTCAAGTTGTGCAGAACTGGATAAGCAAAGAAAGGAAGAAATAAACCTACATCATTTATTTTCCTTCACTTAGTAGCTAAAAGGAAAAGGTGCCAGAAAGGGGAAAAACAACTGTTCAGAAATGCTACATGCAGAATCATAAGAATGGTTCAAAAAAAATTTAAAAAGATAAAGTTCTTCTTTGATGTTTAAAATGAATGTTAAAATTTTAAAATATGTCTTGCGCAGGGTCTCCGTTTCCGCATCGCACGCAGCGAGATGGACTGGGGGGGCTGTGCCTGCCCTGTGCTGCAGCAGGGGCCCTCTTGGTGGCTCGGTGTCCCAGGGCACTGCAGTGGGTGCCCAAAAAGTCTCCCAGCTTTTACTTGGTGTGCCACGGAGGACAGTAGGAGGCCCCCGTGCCTCCTAGGGGCAAGGCTGCTGGTGGCAGAGGCTGCTGCCCTCCTGGTCCCCCCCCCCCTTGCTGCCACAGCCTTACCCCATGCCCGGCCTTCTCCCTCTGTGCAAGGAAGTTTTAATGAAAAAAATCCCCAGCTTGACAGCCTGCTGATACCATAGCTTTCAATATACATGGTTTAGATCCCGAGATTTACTTTTTGACAGGTACGAGAGAGACAGCTTTAAACGCTGGGCTGGGAAGAACTCATTCGCATTAGCACTCAAACAAAGGGCTGCAAGCTGCACCGCTCGCTTTTAATTAAAAGCTTTCCTTATTTTACAGCGTGGGCAGAACCAGAACCAATATCTCCATTACACGCTGCCCATACCTATCAAGGAGTCAGCAGCACAACAGGCTCCAGCTCTGGACTGTCTGTGAGAGGCCTGGGCTGGCCATGCAGCCCCCCGGGCTGATGCCAGGAGAGGAGGGGGCTGCAATGGGCAGAGCCTGGGGGGTCAGGACTCATTGGGGTGTTCATGGTGAGGGGGCCAAGGCCTCCCTGGTGGTCCTGCCTGGGGCTGGGACCAGGGGTACAAGGGCAGCAGGCAGGGTAGGCAGTGCTGTTCCCCCAGTCCCTCCCTGCCAGGCCACTGTGGGCTGGTGCTGGGGCCATCAGGTGCATCGTGATGGGAGCGTTGGGCTTAGGGCAGGCTAATTCTGCTGCAAGGAGCGGAATGAAGCTTTTAGATTTCAGAGCCAACATGTGGCATCTTTATTAATGTGCCTACTTGAGTTCCCTGGGACGCGATGTTTTCTCCTCACCCCGGCCATCCATCTGAACTGATAATGGGACTATTAATCCATTTTGTTGACAGCACTCAGACCTCCGGTGAGGCAGGAGATGTGGAGGGGTGGGAATCAATGCCTGTTTTACTCCACGGGGATCCTGTCGCAGCCTCTGGCAAGCTGGATACTGAATGTTAACCCAGGGTGAGAGGCCGGAGCGCTGGCCAAGGCTGTGGGTGCTGGGCAGCGAGGCCTGGTGAGTGCTGCAGAAAGCGGCTGAGATGTGGTGCCGTGCAGAAGCCGAGCCTGCAGGAGGCTCCAGGCACGTTGTACAGCACATGGGTCAGCCGGGGGTCCCTTCAGCCCACCTCTAACCCCTCTCCACTGCTATGTGTGGGTGCAGGTTTCCAGGGCCCTTGTCCGCCTGACTGGCTACAAGGCGCCCGGCTCAGTATTCATCACACCGGTGATCTCCTTTATCACAGTCGCAGAAGGACATGCATGCCATAAATAAATATTGCAGGCCTTTTGTATGTGTGATTTAATAAAAAAATACTTCACTAGAAAAAGAGCTGGAAAATGAGGTGTGTCCCTGCCCAGCTCTGGCTCCTCCGCGCATCCCCTGTCAGTGGCTGATCCTGGTGCTTTTATATTCAGCCTGATCCTGTCTGGTTTTAAATATCTCAAGCCGCAGAACTTTCTCCCTCCAGGGAACCACGTCGCAGCCTCATAATTTTCACTGTCAGCAGAGGGGATTTTTTCCCCTGTGACATTCAACCTAAATGCTCCATTTCTTCATTTCCTGTCACCCCTCCTGGTGATGCCCCTTGTACTCTATTAAATAATTCCTTCCCTCCCTCTCTATTTACACCATCCAGATCTGTAAGGCTCTTAGTTTGTCTCCCCACAGACAGCTCTTAGCCAACCAATATATATATTTAAGCCTTTTAATCTTCCTTCAGATATCAGACTCTCCGTGCCTTTGATCATTTGCGTGGTCTCCCTCCGCACTGCTGCCAACACGTGTGCGTGGAGGCAGCCCCACGTCCTGAGCATCCCAGCGCCTCCACACCGCCCTTGGGAGGCCGATCCTCCCCTCCTGTCCTCATGCTCAGCAGCCTCGTGGGCTCCCCTTGCTGACCCAGCTCCAACCCCTTCGTGCTTGGGGCACGGCTCTGGTGCTGCTGTGGTGCGGGGAAGCGTCGTCCTCCTGCTCTCGGCAAACATCACCTCTGCCTCCCAGATGCCCTCGCTTGCATTTTTCCGGGGCCCAGCTCGTTCTGCTGTTTCCTTCCCATGTTTCTAATCTCACTAGGCCCTTTTGTGTTAATTTTCTATGCTTGCTGGAGCTCACAGCACCTCCCAGTATAGCATCATCTGCCAAATTCATTAATGTGCAGTTTACTCCCTCTTTCCAGGTCATTAATGAGGGTATTAAATGAGCGCAGACCTAACCTAGATCCCTGCAGTACCCCATAAACACCTCCCCCTGTTTCTAATTACCCTTTGTTTATGATCCTTCAGCCAGCTTTTCAATCTGCACGGCACAGTTCAAGTCATCAGAATTAATTTTTCCGAGGAAGACGTCGCAAGCGTGGTAGCGGAGCTTTCACCAGCTGCCCGGTGCCCACCACCTGCTGCGTCCCCTCTGCCTGCAGGACCCCCACTGCTGCCTCCTGGGGGGCTGCGGGAACCCTTGGTGACATGCATGGGGGGGAGCCCACTGGGAAGTCCCACCTCGGGTGCCCCGGGGATGGTGTCCCAGGGGGTAGTGTCCCTGGTGATGATGTCCCTAGGGGTGGTGTCCCTGGTGATGATGTCCCTGGGGGTGGTGTCCCAAGGGATGATGTCCTGGGGGTGGTGTCCCAGGGGGTGGTGTCCCTGGTGATGATGTCCCTAGGGATGGTGTCCCAAGGGATGATGTCCCTGGTGATGTCCCTGGGGGTGATGTCGCGGCGCGCCCACCAGGGGGTGCCTCCTGCCGGCGCCGCCCGCCAGATGGCGCCCTTGTGCCTGGGAAGGGCGGCGGGACCCGACGGCGCGGCCGCAGGGGCTGCCCCGGGGGGAGGCGGCCGCCCCGACGGGCCCGCGGCAGCGCCGGTGGCCGCCGGCCCCGCTGCCCAGCCGGGAGCCAGCTCGCCGCCATCGACCCGCGGGCTCCCGAGGCGGTTTGCCGCAGGGCAGCGCCGGCACCCGGCCTCCCCCCAACCTTTTATTATTATTATTTTATTATTTTTTTACACCCTCCCCCCCGCGGGGCTCGGCTCGGCTGCGAGTTCGCCGCTAAAAGCTTCGGGGCTGAGTCCGTGCCGGTGAGGCGGCACCGCGCAGCGGGACTCGGCGCTCCCCGGTGCATTGAAAACCACCTCGCGGGGCGCTGCCCGTGCCACAGCCGCCGGGTCCCCCCCGCAGCGCTCCCGGGGGCCGTGCCGGCGGGACGGGGCGGCGCTGCCCCGCTCCCCGCTCGGGCTGCCCCGGCCTCGGCGGTGCGCGGGATGCCGCGTGCCCAGCCCGGTGCCCGCCGGGCGCTCCCGATGCCGAGGGGGACACCGGCGGCGGCCGCAGCCTCGCAGCCGGCGTGCGCGGAGCCGCGGGGCCCCGGTGCCTGCCCCGCTCCGCTCCCGGCCGCGCCGCTCCGCGGGCCCCGCCCTTAGCCCCGCCCCTCCGGCCGGCGGCGCGGCTCGGCGCGCTCCCATTGGTGGCGGCGCGCCGCGCAGGCCCCGCCCCTTCGCGCTCATTGGCCGCGGCCCGCCGCCGCCCGCCCCCGCGCCGCCCGCCCCCGCGCCGCCCGCCCCCGCGCCGCCCGCCGGCGCTCCGGACTGCGGGCAGTGGCGTGCGGCCGCCGCAGCGAGCGCCGGCGGGAGCGGGCTCGGCGCTGCTCGGCTCGGCTCAGCACGGCTCGGCACGGCTCGGCACGGCTCAGCACGGCTCGGCTCCCGCTCGCTCGCCGGCTCCCGCTGCCCCTCGCCATGCCCGGTCCATCCGCAGCGCCGCCGGCTCGGAGGCTTTAAGCGGGCGGCGTTGAGCGTGGGCGCGGGGGTACCGCCGCCTCCGGTGCCCGCCCCGCTCCGCTCTGCTCCGCTCCGCTTCAGCCCGGCCCGGCGGGCGCTGCCCGCATGAGGGCGGCGGGCCCCTGAAGCCAGCGGCCGTCGGGGCGCGGCGCGGCGGCCGTCGGGGGCGGGCGCGGCGATGGGGGCTCTCCCGGCGCTGCTGGGGGCCGCCTTGCTGTGGGCCGGCGCCGGGGCCCTCGTCAACCTCAAGTACTCGGTGGAGGAGGAGCAGCGGGCCGGCACCGTGATCGCCAACGTCGCCAAGGACGCCCGGGACGCCGGTTTCGTGATAGACCCCCGGCAGCCCACCGCTTTCCGGGTGGTCTCCAACTCGGCCCCCCACCTGGTGGACATCAGCCCCGGGTCCGGGCTGCTGGTGACCAAGCAGAAGATCGACCGGGACCTGCTGTGCCGGCAGAGCCCCAAGTGCGTCATCTCGCTGGAGGTGATGTCCAGCTCCATGGAGATCTGCGTGATCAAGCTGGAGATCAAGGACCTCAACGACAACGCGCCCAGCTTCCCCACCGACCAGATCGAGCTGGAAATCTCCGAGACTGCCAGCCCCGGCACCCGGGTGCCACTGGAGAGTGCCTACGACCCGGACTCGGGCAGCTTTGGTGTGCAGAGCTACGAGATCACCCCCAACGACCTCTTTGGGCTGGAGACCAAGACGCGGGGAGATGGGTCCCGCTTTGCTGAGCTGGTGGTGGAGAAGAGCCTGGACCGCGAGACCCAGTCCCACTACAGCTATGTGATCACGGCACTGGACGGTGGTGACCCGCCCAACTTCGGCACGGTGGAGCTCAGCATCCGCGTCATTGACTCCAATGACAACAACCCGCTCTTTGAGGAGCCGGCCTACACCGTCAGTGTGCCCGAAAACGCCCCGCTGGGTACGCCGGTCATCCGCCTCAATGCCTCTGACCCGGATGAGGGCACCAACGGCCAGGTGCTCTACTCTTTCCACAGCTACGTCTCTGAGCGAGCCCGGGAGCTCTTCCAGATCGACCCCCAGAGTGGTCTCATCACGGTCAGCGGTGCCATTGACTACGAGGAGGGTCATGTCTATGAGCTGGATGTGCAGGCCAAGGACTTGGGGCCTAACTCCATCCCTGCGCATTGCAAAGTGACCATCAGCGTGCAGGATGCAAATGACAACCCGCCCCTCATCAACCTGCTCTCTGTCAACAGCGAGCTGGTGGAGGTGAGCGAGAACGCCCCGCCGGGGTACGTCATCGCCCTGGTGCGGGTCTCGGATCGCGACTCTGGGGCCAACGGGCGGGTGCAATGCAAGCTCCTGGGCAACGTGCCTTTCCGGCTCCAGGAGTACGAGAGCTTCTCCACCATCCTGGTGGATGGGCGGCTGGACCGGGAGCAAAGGGACCAGTACAACCTCACCATCCAGGCCAAGGACAATGGTGTACCTTCTCTACAGGCCACCAAGTCCTTCACCGTCAAGATCACCGATGAGAACGACAACCATCCCCACTTCTCCAAGCCCTATTACCAGGTCATCGTGCAGGAGAACAACACCCCAGGGGCCTACCTCCTCTCAGTCTCTGCAAGGGACCCTGACCTGGGCCTCAACGGCAGCGTCTCCTATCAGATTGTGCCCTCCCAAGTCAGGGACATGCCTGTCTTCACCTATGTCTCCATCAACCCCAACTCTGGAGATATCTATGCTCTGAGGTCCTTCAATCATGAACAGACAAAGGCCTTTGAGTTCAAGGTCTTGGCAAAGGATGGAGGTAATCCCTCTCTGCAGAGCAATGCCACCGTCAGGGTGATTGTCCTGGATGTCAATGACAACACGCCCGTGATCACGGCCCCACCTCTGGTCAATGGGACTGCGGAGGTGTACATCCCCAGGAACGCGGGGATCGGCTACTTGGTAACAGTGGTCAAGGCTGATGACTATGATGAGGGTGAAAATGGCAGACTTTCCTACGAAATGGTGGAAGGAGACAGAGGATTTTTTGAGATAGACCAGGTCAATGGAGAGATAAGGACCACCAGAGCCTTTGGGGAGAATGCAAAGACAGCCTACGAGCTGATTGTGGTGGCTCATGACCATGGAAAAACATCTCTGTCGGCTTCAGCCTTGATTTTGATATACCTGTCTCCGGCCCTCGATGCCCAGGAGTCCATAGGATCTGTTAACCTCTCCCTCATTTTCATTATTGCCCTGGGGTCTATTGCGGCCATTCTTTTTGTCACCATGATCTTCGTGGCAGTAAAGTGCAAAAGGGATAACAAGGAAATCAGGACCTATAACTGCAGGTAAAGAACATCTTTATTTCTCTGTGCCTGCCAGTGTCTGCTATGATTTTTGCGAGCACAGTTCCTTTTCCATTTGCTGTTGTGTACTGGGGGGCTTAAATTTGCTTTAGGAACAGAAGTGAGGCACTTGTCCCTCTCGGGAGAGCTCCTGAGAGGCTTTAAAACGTCCTTCTCCGGGAGATGGACGGAGACCCACCCGAGGTGCAGACGGCTGCGATCTCTCTCCGCGACAATCTGTTGCAGCAGGCGTTAGCTCCTGCATGCTGTGGCTGGAGAGACGAGCGTGGGGCCGGCTCCCGCTGCTCCGTGCAGGAGGACCAGGGACACCCGTTCCCTGCGTACCAGGGGTGGCTGTGGGACCCAAGTCCTGGCAACCCCGGTGGGAGCACGGCCGTCACGGGGCGAGCAGCGGGGACCCACGGCCCTTCTCCCCTCAAAAGAGCCATTGTGCATCCGTGGCACGGATGCGGCTCTCGGCCACAGCTGAGAATGGGGGCCGAGGGAATAAACGCTCCCCCAAATCTGCCATCTCCCTTGGACGCGACGCTGGTGGAAATGGCACGGCCGGCTTGGCTCCGAGCGTTGGCTTTAGCAATTATTTTTATGGCGCTGCGTTATTTTGCCCTGGCCGACTGTGGGCTCCCGGTCCGAAACGCAGGAGGGCAGGTCATCCTGCGCCCGGAGCCGGGCGGTGATGAAAGGCGAAGATGTGAAATGGAGCCCCTGAATATGTAACAGCCCCGCGATTATTGTCTCTCTTTTACTATTCTCTGTGTTACACAAGTTAGTAGACAAATGCTAACCACACATGAATATCAATCAGATGCCATAAAAGAGCAGCTGCAATGCCTCATAAATGGTTTAATCCTGTTACTAGTGAAATAGCCATGACTTCTCCATTCCTTCAGCACTGAGTCATTTCAGATGGGAGGAATGGAAATTAATTTTGCTCTACCTTTGAAACGTATCGTCGCCCCTGGCAATTTCGGAGTGCAGGGGGATGTGCAGTCTTTAAAGTTTTATTTACACAGAAATAATGCTGAAGAGTTCCACATTTTCACAACATAAAGTGTGTTTATAAGCCTTTTTGCATGATGAGGGAAAAATCATCTGCAAATAAAGCTTGCTCTGTGCTGTATTATGGGATGCCTAGCTTTAAAGGAAAGATAATATACCAGATTTTTTGCCAGCTCGGCCCATTAAACAAGAATAGAAGCTGAATGTATAAAAATCAAGTTGTGGTGGTGCCCCTCACAGCTTCACGCATATGTATAAGCACTGGGTTTACTGTGATGGTTTAGGGATTAATGAAGTGCAGTTTAATTAAATAATTGGTCAATAGAGAAAGGACAGCAAAATGAATGCCTGCAGGAAATAATTGGGATCTCACATTGCCAAACTTAAACATTTAGGTAAACAAAACAATTAAAGCTTCATCAAGCATTGTTAGACGACTCAGCAGCATATAGATTGTTGGCACAACAGAAATCCCTGTCTTCCTCTGATTTATTTACGCACTCGGGGGAATGCACGGGCTGTTATCAGTGTGATTCTCATCAGGAGAAGTCAGCTGCAGAGGTAAAGAAGTAATAGACAGCAGTCCTTGTGGCCGTCAGGCACCCTCTCCCCATGTTCTGTGTGTGCATTTAGAATTACCATTTCCTTATTTTAAACGTTCTTCACAACAGCTGCTGGAGAGTCTTCATAAAACGTGTTAATTTATGAGGCACATAAGATTATATGAGAGAGCTGTTCGACTTGGTGGCATTTTCATGCTCAGACAATTAGCTTTGTGGAACAAGAATATTTGTCCAATATTTGCCTTTCTAGATAAACGGTATTATTTATTCATCCTGTTATTTCTTTTGCGGCTATTGGATTTCTTTTTCTTTCTCTCTCTCTCTCTCTTTTTTTTTTTTTTTTTTAATGCTGTTATCATAATAAGAAGAGGGGCAAACTCCCAGCTTTCAATTGTGTGTTTCTGACTGTGGGTACAGCCCGATATGCTTCCCTGGGAAATACTGAGCTGCCTAGCACTGCGCGTGCACAAATGCATCTGTGGGGCATTTGTTGGGTTGCATTGGCCCCTATGGAAAGCAGCCACAGTCACTTTGAGCTGAGCATGCAGAGTTAACGGAAGGTGCAGTCATATTTTTTCGTTATGTTCTCTGTGGTGTTTTATGGTAACTTTTTTTCCTCCTGTGTTTTGTAGAAGGCAAACAAGGCACTTCATCAGTTGATTCTTTTGGCAGGTGGAAAGCAAAGAGGGGAAGAAAGGCAGAGAAAAACAAGCTTGCAGTAAAAAAACAAAAAAAAACAAAACAAAAAAAAAACAGGTCAAAAAGGATCATTTCTCTTTGCAAAACACAGTTGTTGTTCTCCGATTTCTAGAAGACGAAAGCCTTTCCCAGCAGAAGGGTGTGTGTATGTCAGGGGGTGAATGAGGAATAGGTTACCGTTGGAAAAAAGATTTCAAGTTATCAGGTATTATCAAGAGATAGTCAAAATACGAGTACTTTGGATAAAACATTAATAAACAAACAGCCTTTGGAGTGTGAGAAAGTAGAGCTTGCCAGCTAGGGCTGCTCTGGGTTTGGTTTATTTACTGCTATGGAAAATGAACTGGGAAAAAATCCGCTATTCATTTTGAATTTTCATTACGGGGACCAAATTAAATCACTTTTAAAATCCTTATTACGCATGGAAATGAATGCAGGTACCCTTTTCAGTTCATGGATTTTAACATCTCCATTTTTCTCTTCTGCAGGCTGGACTTTACTTCCAGTAACTAAATATCAGCAATTATAAACACTAGAGAAAAGCAGAGGCATTTTCCCTTCCCTTTATTTTTCACGTTTGACCTAAAAACATTACACATATGAAAATAAGCTAAAGACCATTCCGTGCCACGAGATCCCAAACGTGACGTAACGTGCATGACTAAGAAACCTACATGGAGATGGGGCCAAGCCCTCTGGGTTTCTGAGTGTTTTTTTTTCAGGGGCAGAGTATGGGATGCTCTCAGCTGTTTCTTTTGCTTCTGTCCCTTAGAATTGCAGAGTACTCCTACGGGCATCAGAAGAAATCAAGCAAGAAGAAGAAAATCAGCAAGAACGATATCCGCCTGGTACCGCGGGATGTGGAAGAGACGGATAAAATGAACGTTGTGAGCTGCTCCTCTCTCACCTCATCCCTCAACTACTTCGACTACCACCAGCAGACCCTGCCGCTGGGCTGCCGCCGCTCCGAGAGCACCTTCCTCAACGTGGAGAGCCAGAACAACAGGAACGCCGGCTCCAACCACATCTACCACCACACCTTCGCGGGGCAGAGCCCCCAGCAGCCCGACCTCATCATCAACGGGATGCCGCTGCCTGAGGTGAGCACTTCTTATGTGTTTGCCTGGTCCAGACAGGTGGTCGCGGGCGGGTGTTTCACCCCCTGGACACTGCAGAAGTCAGCAGTGGTGTTGGGGTGGTTGATGCTGGCGTGGCACGGCTCTCTGTGAGCTCGACCAGGCTGGGCTTGGTTGCTCTGTAAGTGGGTTCTGAGTGTGTTGACTGTTACATGGTCAGGAGTTTTTAAAGAGGTCTTTAGAAGCCTCTTTGGTGGCCATCACTCATCCCAGCAGCACGTCATGCTGGGGATGCAGGTGTGTGCCCAGCTGTGTCCCCTCACCATGCACACCAGTGCGCATTGGTGTGCTAGGGATGTGTGGTACCTAATGAAGGCATGTACAGGTGCTGCCGTGATCCACGCTGTCCTCATCAGGTTCTTCTAATTCATCGGCTTTCCTGTACATCACAGGCATCATTTAATGTTGCTTGTTTGTCTCTCTTTGAATTATTGTTTGGTATTAAGCAAAACAATCAAAGGTTTGTCATGTTTCCTTCTTTGAACGGAATAACAAAGCTGAAAAAACACCTAAAATATTTATGGCTTGCACTGTTTTGCGTTCGCTGTGCTGGTGTAAATGCAAAATGATGCTCCTGAAGACAGTGGAGCTGCTTCAGATTTATCCTTGCACTATAGAGAGCAGAGCCCGGCCCGCTGCGAGAGTCTGCAGGGCTGCTGGAAGCGGTCGGTGCTGGCAGGCCTGATTTTGCAGCATACGTAGTGCCGAAATGCTCCCCAAACCCTGGTATTTTAGCCTCCACTAGGGCTGCAGAGGCATCTCCTGAGCAGTCACACAGCGGTGTCGGCTTCGGCAATTCAAGGCAGAGGTGCAGCTTTTAATTCCCCGGTGGCAGGGAGGCGGCTGCCTGGCTCCTCGTGGCAGCTGGTGGGCTTCAGCTTGTTCCCATGCCCTGAACCTCTCCTGTCCCAGCATTTTGGGCTCCTTGCTGTGTTACAAGGCTGCAGCTTGGGGCTGGCTGAGCCAGCACCTGGACCAGTGTCTGAGCATGGAGCAGTGCCCGTGGATGAGCCCCCATGTGCCTTCGGGGTCAGTGGTGGTGACAGGGTGCTGGTGTGGGGGGCTCAAGACTGTTTTGACTCCTGGTCTTGGTACAGAAGCTGTGATAGAGTTTCCTAGCAATAACTGGATGGAAATGGCCTGGATATAAGAGCTTGCAGATTCTACCTGAGAGTACCCAGCCACAGACCTTAGCAGGCTGTGGTGGGGAGAGGCAGGGACTTGCAGCCACACAAGTCGGAGTGGTTTGGGTTAAGCATGTCTCTGGCCAAACGCAGCAGAAGAGCTGCTCCCGGAGCCGCCTGCTCCCTGGGAACCATCGTTTGGGGATTCCCACCGACGCTGCCGTGTGCTCCTTGCTGAGCAACGCCTTGAGTTTGGGATGCGCTGCCGCTGGGATGATGAGCCAGGGGGATGTGGTACTCCAGAGCCCCTGCCCTGTGCACGCCCCAACTGCAGGGCCAGGGCACTTGTGGAGGGGAACGCTTCCCTTTCCCTCTGCCTCCAGCTTGCCCCTTCCTTCTCCCAGCCCATTTGAGGCAGGATGTGAAGTGCTGATACCTGGCCTGCAGAAATGAATTCGTCTCTCCTAACGAGTACCTCGCTTTGCTGCCCTGGAGGGTCAGCTAAAAATGCGCCCTCCGGCAGCCTGCGAGCACACAGGAGGGCAGCTGAAGGCCTCCCAGCTCGGCCCAAAGACTGGCTCCCTCCACAGTGGGTGCTCTTGTGGAGCCTTGTCCCAGCCCCGGTGGATAACAGAGGGGTTCCCGTGGCTCTGACGGTGTGGAGCAAATCTGGGGCACGGCAGCCTCCTGCAAGATGACATGTCGGGGCCATGGGCTTGCTCTCTGGGGATGCTGTACAAAAGGGCAGGGTTGGGGTGAGGGGAAGAGAAATCCCAAGTGGAAGCTGATGGGATGTTTATTTCAGGGAAGGATTATTATTTTCTTTATTTTTTTTTTGTTTGGAAATCCCCTGTGGTTTTCCAGCTGTTGCAAGGGCAGTTACCCCGTTGGTAACTGGGCTGTTGTGCACCACCTCCATCTCGGGTGCAGCCTGCAGAGGCTCCTCCAGGCTTGCTGCACCTGCTCAGGTGTGCCCAAAGCACGTGTCCACCTCCTCTGCAGGAGCTGGCGTGGGTCCTCGGGCACCTTCCCGCAATCCCACCGCCCAAATCCTCCTGCTTCTGCCATTGGAGCATTGCCTCCATGCGTCCACAGCGCTCTGTCATTTGGGTAGCGGTTGCTGCTCACTGTAATTATATCCTTGGGAAGTATGCTGGTGGTGCACACCTCCAGGTGCAGATGATTTAATAAATACAAAGCCGGCCCGAGTGCAGAGTTTCCAGAGCCTCCAGGAAGGCAGCAAGCGATTAGCTTTCCCCGTCAGAGCCAAGTCGTTCCCCGCAGCGCCTTGGGTAGGACTTTGTCGGGGCTGGTTGGAAGTGCCTCCGGTGACGAGGCGGCCGCCGCATCCCCCGGGAGCCTTTAATAGGTGTCAGTGTCAGGGAGATAGCGCTGACGCTCCACCTAGGAGTGACTTCTCCTCCTGCGCTGATGGGAAGGCAAAGCATCGCTTGATAAAAGATAAAATACAGAGGTAAACATGTAGCTGGCGGTGTCAGTTAGCATATGATGCTCGTGTCTGCAAGTAAGTGATTGCCTCTGAAAACGAGCACCGTCCTCGCAGAGGCTGGCTTTGCGTTGGCTTGATATGTAGCTGGTCTTTAATGTGAGGCTCATTTACTTTAACAGTCAGGAACCTTGAAATAAAAGTCCCCGAGGATGGGCTGTTTGCGGAGCGAGCTGCTCTTCGGGAGACGGCTCCTGCGCCGTGGCAGCGGGACGTGCGGTGGCAGGGCCGTGGCCACACCGTGCCAGTGATAATTGGATTCGTCTCTGCTCCTGTGTTCCTCCTCTGAATCCAGAAAGGATTAAACAGCCAAGGATTTTGGCCTGCCTCTGAGGACGCAAAAAGGCACGGGACGACCCTCGAACAGCTTTCCCCTTTTGGGCTGTGCGGTGCCAGGGCTGCCAGGAGGACGTGAGGAACTGGTGTGGGACGTCCCGGTGCCAGCAGCCCTACGTGGGCTCGGCTGGGGCTGGACAGGGTGCTTGAGCATCTCCTCGGCCACAGGCGGTGGTGGAGGCACCGAGTGCTCCCCAGAGCACGGCTGGCAGCACGGGCCTTGGCCCCGGTTTGTGTCTCGTTTTTTGCTGCAGCACGGAGAGCAGCAGGCGGGGAGCTGAGAGGGCACTGCCGGGCAGGGCTTTTGCTGCTGCTGAGTGTTTTTCTCTTCCTGCTGAGCCCGAGGAGAAGTCAGCTTTGAAACCGAAAGGGCTTGTTGTCGGGTTTTGTATGCATATTGCTGGGAGTTGTATACCAGGAGATTAAAAATCAAAATTAATAGGAGCCATTAGGCAGCTTCCTCGATAAAAATGCACGTTGCATTGGGGTGGTGCGGAGAGCGGTCTGAATGCAGAGCGTTTTAGGATCCCCGGGACACAATTTGCATGCAGAACGGCCACCCTTGGGTAACACTTGCATGCCCAGATTTCGACTTGAAAAGAAAGCGGTGTGTGTGCAACAGCTGCACCGTGCTGCCGCAGCCGGTCTCACACCCCACTTTTCTCTCAGATGGCACCGCTTCGGGAAACACCACCCTAGTGTCGGGGGCTGCCCCAGGTTGGGGAGCATCCCACGGGCACAGGGAGCATCCCACAGGCACGGCGTGATCCCCCGGCTCCACGTGGTCCCCTGGGGGGACGCAGATGCCCTGTGGTGTGTGGGTGCCGCCAGGTTGCAGCCACTGCCTCCTGCGCTGGCAGGCACCGGCAGTAAGATGGGGAATTACTGGTTTTAGTGGTAATCCTGGCCTAATCCCCCAACCTCGATACACTCCTGCATAATCCTCACTCACACTGATTTCGCCCGGGCTCCCTGTAGCAGTAGGGATTATTTGAGTGAGCAACAGTTGCAGGATAAGGCCCCGGTGGTTTCAGATATGCTTTTTACTACCTGGAAAGCGTTCTCCTCACCATAGGAAATGGTTTTCTAAGCACAATAGAGCAATTTTCGTTTCAGGCAGCACAGGCAGTTTTTGCTCTGGCTATCTCGCAGTGTTAACTAAAGCACATTTCGACAACATACAAAGATTTTTGTTTTGTAAGAAATGAAATCAGCGTGGCTGTTCCTCTTTCTCTGTCATTTCTCTACTTGTCAATTCTTTCTTCCCCTCCAGCTTATCCTCCTCTTCTCTGCTAGCCTTAAAAAGCCCCAAAAGTGTCTGTTATAATCACATTTTGTGTGTTACAACCAGAATGAATGTACTCACTTTAATATGCTCGGTTTGAGGAAATCAGTTTCTGTCTGGTATAACAGACAATTTGTTATAAACCATGCCATTTATAAGTGAAGGGCCTTGCTTTAGTGTAACACTAGGGAAACGTCATGATACATAATTGGAAGGGATTTGGCTTGCTTCTCAGTAATACTGTGTGTAGAACGAAAGAAAAAAAAGAGATAATTTCCGACCCGGAGAAAGTTTGCAGCATTGAGACATGCCAGACTGTTGAAATAAGGCTTATTTTAAGTAGAGATAATAATTAAAGCATTATCAGCAATGATGTTCAACTAGTCGGAAGACTGCCTTCGCAGCAAACGTTGCCAGTCTTGTTTTCTCCTTGGGAGGTCACTGTAACTCAGCACTTTTTTTGGTCTCTGATTTGCACCGAGATGTGCAAGCACGGGTCACGTCTCTAATTAGCGCGTCTGCCTTCTCGCGCGTGAGCATCTCTGTCTGGTAGCTAACGGCAGCCTTTCTTCTCCGGGAGCCCGGCGAAGACCGGGGATGCTTTCAGCTTGAGCCTGCCGCTCTTTTTCCCCTCCTTGGTGATGGGGATAGCCAAGAGCTGCCCAGGTTTCACCAAGAAACTGCAGGAGAGCTCTGCCGATCCTTGCAGGTGGTGGCAGGGCAGGTGGCGGGTGGCTGGTGGCACCCACGGCTGTCCCCACCAGGTCTCCGCAGTGCCATGATGTGGGGGCACCCAGTGCCACCACCCCCATGGCACCTTCGGATGGGCACCCAGAGCCTCCCAAGAGCTCATGGTGGCCACCGGGGAGGTGTCGGGGTGTCATGGACACTGTGCGTCATCGGCGCTCCCTGACCTCTCACAGCTCAGGGGTGATGCAGTGGAAACGATCCGCATTATGCATCTTCTGTAATCGCTTCCAGCTCTCCATGTTGAAAAATTTGTCTGAATACCTTGCAACAGAGATAAATACCCCAGCTCCCATTCATGTTGAACAAGGGCTTGCACTGGCTGCACGCTTCCCGCACCAGGTCTCCAGCAAGCATTGACTTCAGCACGGCTCTGCTCCGGCACCGGGGGCACCACGTGGGACTGGGGGCATTTACCGTGGGGTCCATGGGGAAATGGGGTCAGGGCATGGTGTGGTGCCAGCAGCTGTGTGTGAAAGCCAAGCTCCTCTCCTCTGATGCCAGGACCCAGAGCGCTCAGAATGGAAGTGCTTTTGTCATCGTATTTCCATACTAGCAATGGTTTGTTTTACCTTAGGTGCTATACGCTATGTATCAGTGTAAGTATGTGAAGTGTACAGATTTAAATATTGTACATAATTATGTAAATAACTATCTATTTTGTCATATAGCTATATATATATACACACCATTTTTTTCTATGCTATTTGTTTGGGTGTTATGATTCACTTTTACCAAAAGTATAGCAGCTCAGCTCGTTTGGCTGCTAGTAATTTTGAATTGGATGCATATTTCTGATGCATAACTTTTACTTGTTGAGTCTGTAAAAAAAGGTCCTGTGAGTATACTTACATGGTAGATAAGACTTTTCCCTTAAATTAGAAAAGACTTACAGTAAGTAATTATATCGAAAGGGTGGTCTTGCACGCTATTTATAGCCTTATGTATAGCAGCTTCCAAATTAGCTCTTGTTGTATTGAGCGACATGAACTCTGTGGTTTCTTTCTGTAATTTATTTTGCATAAAGCACATGCATGCAAAGGAATATTTGAGGCCAGGCGCGCATCTCCTTTGGGTAACCTCACGCACATCTGCTCGGCTCCTTGAAGAGCTGTATTTGTCAGCTGCCACCTCCTGAAGCCCCTCCTGAGGGGCTGGAGTTGCAGAAAGCCCTCAGCCAGGTGCCCTTCCAGGCCCTCTCTCCTGCCTTCAGCCAGATGTGCCCTGGATGTACGGAGCTGGGCTTGTCCCCGGAGGGCTCCCTTCTCCTGCCCCGCTGCTGCAGGGCCGTGCCTCCTGCCTCCCCCGGGAACTGCCCAGACACAGCTCTGAGCCCCTCCAGGGATGAGGCTTCTCCTCTGGGAAATTATTCTGCGGTCGCACGGGGACGGTCAGTAGTGGTTTCTGCCCTTCCGATTTGTCCTGACGGTCAGCCAATGTGTTTCTGCTTGGGAATTCACTCCGGTGCTGCCTGCTTTGCCTTCCAAACCCAAAGGGCAAAATGTTGCTGATATGTTGCTTCGCTGCAGGGCCGGTGATGCTGCTCGGTGATGTCGTAGGTCTTGCGATTCCCTTTGCCCCTTACTGTGACACAACAACTTGCAGCACAACGTATCTCAGGCCCCCGAGCATCGCATTGTCAGTGTCATGTTGGGATGGAGCTGCTTTCAATACAATGGAGCATCCCAGTGGCAAAAGTGCTTTTCCACCTTCCAACCCTCCCTTTCTTTCTTCCTGCCTTCTCCTGGAGGCATTGGTGCTGCCCTTAAAGGTTCATATATATATTTATATATATATAAAATACAGGGTGTCAGCAGCCGTGCCAGCCGCTGCTGCCCGGCCAGGTTGCATATGGGGCTGTGCACAGCCTCGCTTAAATAAATGATTAGATATTGTTCCCAGCAGAGGCTATAGTTGAGTTCCAATCATTTTCTGTTAATTAAAATACAGGATGGTCTTATTTGTAGCATAAATAGTTGTAATCTGTGTGCTTATAAGTGTAATTATAATTCAAATTAGAGCGTGCTCGGCATTCGCAGTGTGTGGGGTGCTCTCCACGAAGTGCTGCCCTCACCGACAGAGTGCAGGGCTGCTGGGCACAGACCGTGTCCTCGATCCCGTCTGGTGCCAGCTCCCAGCCAGCCTCCTGCCTTCCCCAGGAGCATCTCCAGGCCTCAGCAAGGAGACACTGAAGCCGACGTCCCCAGCCACACTTCGGGCCAAATTTTGCTGTTCCTGTTTGTGCAATGCTTGCATGTGGCACTGGTTGGAAGATTAGCTGGAGAGGAGGCTGCGGTGTCATCACTTCAGTGTCTCAGTCTGGCTTCCAGTCTAAATTTGGAGTGAAGTAATGGCTTGTGTCAGCTGGACAAGTGATTATTACCTAGCCTGGAAGTGAGTCCCTGTTTAACCCAGCATCGCAGCTGGTTCCCGTCCCCTCCACAGGCTGGCAAAGGCTCTGAAGCAGCCGTGGAGCCGCACGCATCCCATGTCGCGCTCCCTGTGCTCGACGGCTTGCCCCGCGCCCTCCGATGGAAGCGCTCAGCACGGCGAGGTGATCCCCAGCAAGGCTCCCTCATTAAGCGCGATAAATACTGCCTGGCATCGAGAGCAGGCTGTGTCTGCCGGAGCTGCGCAGACCAGGTCTTTGTCTCCACGTCCCGTTGGCCACAGGAGATCTGGACGTGAATCCTTCGTCGTTCTCACGGGGATGTGGAGCTTGTCGGATTACACCATCTTTTGTAAAGACAGGTGTATGCCACAGGGCAGGTTTTAAAATTCCTGTGTTGGTGGATTGCATTAACCCATACTAAGTCAGGTATGTAAAATTCCATTAAGCAAAAACCCTCTGGCATTTTCTCACCAGTGCTAGAGATCTGCGGGCTATGCTAATGTTGTGCGTTTGCTCATCTATTAGTAGGATGATGGTTTTAAAATAATAACATTTATCTTTGGCAGCGGACCTACAATAGTGCATGCAGAGTACAATTTTGTGAAAGGCTCTGCAGATGTTGCCTCATTCAATCTGGGTCAAAAGGAGTGCTTAGAATCATAAAGGTTAGAAAGAGATCAAATAATTCTGCGTTTTTATTGCTGAATAATGTACTTGGAAAATATCATTCACCATTATTAGACTAAGTGAGTACAGAAAACACAGGACTCAATAGTCATTTCTCACTATTGGCTGATTTTACTGTTTTTATAATGTAGCTAAATTCCCTGCTATTGATTCCAGCATCGATTATCGATCTGGAAATCTAAATGTATGCGGTGGTGTGAGCACACAGGAGTTTAACAATTGCAGAATTAGGTTTTTGCCTCTTCCTGCAGCATTTGGTGCGGGCAGCGCACCGGCAGAGCAGATTAATGGCACTTTTTGGGAGCTGTCTGTGTTTTGCGGTGATGTATAGGGCCCAGCGGCCTGCATGCCTGGATGATATAGGTGGTGTGTGGATGTTGAGCAGCGCTGGACAGTCTCATGGAAAATAACCAGGCTGGTGTTGCAGCGCTCGGATGTTGCTCTTCTGAATGGGGATGAAACACTCATGAAGGAGAAAAGCCAGAGAAGCACCCATTTTATGTGTGTTCTTTTCATGCATCAGAGCTCGTGCAAACTCTGCCTGGCAAACCCAGCACCCCGCACGGGAGGCATGTTTGGGACTCACCTGCCTCCACTCACCTGCTCCCTCCCCAGCTCGTTGTCGTCAGATTCACATCTGGATGCTCTCCATGGACACAGCTTCGGTGGCATTTACTAAACAAAATCACATGGCTGTTGGCTCAAAACAAGCATCCAGACCTGCCTGCCCAGCAAAAGGCTTTTCCAAGAGTTTGCGGATGGTTCCTCTCTGGTCCTGCTTCCTTCTCGCCCTGCACTGGTGGTGTCCTACCTTTGGGGGGTAATAGGGCATTTTGGATGAGGTGCGCCCCTGGGCTGTGGCCCGCGTAGCCCGCAATGAAGTCCTGTGTTTGAAATGAGTTTTGGAGTATGTTCCTCTCTTGTTCTCCACAGTTAGATGTTGTCAGCATTAATATGCCATTAACACATGCTCGTTAGGAGGAGAATGATTATACCCTGCAGAATATGGGGGAAACCTTCATTAGGCACTAACATATTGAACCAAGCTGCAGACTTCACATGGGAAAACTCGGGGAAGGTTCTGCTCGGCATCAGGTTTCTGTAATTTCTCCTCGTCACTCTGACAAAAGCCCCTTGTTTTCTAGCACGTGCTTTTGGCTGCGAGTGATGAGTGCAGCGAGCCGGGCCACAGCCTGTAGCACCAAGATCCTTCTGGGGACCCGACTTCTGTCCTCCCCCAAAAGGAAGACGTGCTAACTGGGCTTCAATTTGGCAGGCGAGGACTCGGCCCCTCTCCCCTGGGCTGTGCTGGCTCCTGGGGTTAACGCGATGAAAACCCATGCAGCGCTTGGAGATGCTCGGGGAACAGATTTGTTGAGAGCCGAGGTGTCATTTCTGCATATTTGCTTTTCACACCATAACGACACTTTAAGCGCTCGCCTGGCCTTGCTGCCTGCAGTCTGGAGGCATAACCTGCCACGTGTGACAGGGCGATCGCTCGCCCCGCTGATGGTGGCAGTGAGCGCGGCGGCGGCTTGAGGTGTGTGCGCGGTGCTCTCCTCCGGCGCCCACGAGTTCAGGTGGGAGGACGGTGCTGCAGCGGGCGAACACTTGAAGATGAAGACCCTCTTTGCATGCACGTGTCCCTTGTGGTAGGTAACAAGGGATGGTCGATAAAGCTCGTAGGTGGCATTTAATCAGAATTTATCCTGAAGGGGGTGATTTCACAGATCTCCGTGCAGCTGACATCTATCCTGCATTATCCGTGAGCTCGCTGTCTCTGTCCCTATCCCATCCGTATCGGATACTTCTGCCATTTTGGCGGTAGGGCCCTAAAATTGCCTCTGACCCATCACTTTAGCCCGCTCCCCTCTGCCTGCTGTGCGTGCTGCCGCCCCATCATGTCTCGCCACGTAGGAAGCGCGGCTGTGTATGTTCGCTGGGTGCCGGTGACTCATGTAATCACCATGCGAAACGCATCATTCATAAACTGTTTAGCGCGACCTTTTGTACAGTAGCACTAATTATTATTATCACAGAAGCCCAGTAAACTAGACTAGCAATTATCAGGGATTTATTTGAATGGACAGCTAAGCTATTCTTGGCAAGTTAGTCAAAGCAGTTGTCATGACAGCTACACAAATGTGTCTTATGAATTGGGTTAATTAGGGTAATTAATAACTGTTGTTTTGCCCTTTTTAACAAGGTATTGCCTAGACACTATCAAAAAATAGCAATTGTACCTAGCAGATGTATTCTTCTTCTAGCAGCAACCTTCAAATCACAAAACCAAAGCAGTAAATATCTTGGGCTGTCATTCTGGAAGGAAAAGTGTGCAAAACAAGAGAGCGAAAGGGTGCATTGTAATCCTTCTGCTGAGCTTCCAGTGCTGCGTGGTGCTGCGTACAGCTTGGTCAGCGTCATTATTGATATTACTATTATTATTGATTTCAGTTCCGTGCAGACAAATGCTTTTGTGGACGGAGAGGGCAGCACCGAGGTGCTCTGACCCAGCGGCCATCAGAGCAGGCTCTAAGTGGCAGAACTTGCAGCCAGTTTTAAAGCCATTTTAAATGACCGTGAATTATTGTTGTTTTGCTCGTGTGTCACTTATGCCTCATCAGGATGGCTGTCTCGTGCCAAATCTCCAAGTTCTCGCGCAGGCACAGCATCTGTTTCTTTCAAAACAAGTGTTTTGCTGAATAAATGATTTTGGTTTTGTCATTGTTGCTGATACCAAGTGATGGCAGTAACCAACGCTGCTGGTAATGAAGTGGAAGCAAAAAGCCTGAAAAGGAAAAAAAAAAAAAAGGAGCACCCAGTGAATAAATTGGACACTACCGGCTGCCTCGTGTGGCCTTTGTCAGCGTTAGTGCCAGGCCATGAGGTGTTTGGGAAGGAACCTGTGGCATTCTCCTGCTGCTGCTGGCTGGGGTGGTGGGAGGGAGCTGCCAGGCAGGTGGGCAGCGTTCAGTGCGTTCTGGTGTTCCTCAGACTTGTGCTGCTGTGGTTATAATTAGCAGTGCCACAGCTTGTGCAGCTGCAAGTACAGCTGCTGGGAAACGGCAGGCACAGGTAGCTGAGTGTCACCGGCCACCCTCTGTCTGGGCTCCCTGTCCTTGCGCTCTTCCTTCATGCTGCCAGCAGGGCCCTGTCCCACAGCGGTGGTGGTCCCTGTCCCACGCTGGTGGTGGTCCCCAGCCCGTGCTCTCTGCTTGCCTGGAGGATTTGGTGCTGGTTGTTAAAAATGACCCAAGATGACAGACGAGATTCAGGAATATTATGTAAACTTTGCAGGAAAATGACCTGAATCCATGACTGAAGGCTCTGAGCGGTTCTCCAGCTGCAAAGAGTCTTCTCTATTTTTATCACCTCTGGGTTTTCAAAGCCCTCTTTTAACTAAAGCTTATTTGCTAATATGCATCTTATAAAAATAAAAGAAGTTTTAAAAAAAATGAAGAAGGAAAGGGAAAAAATCCCAAAGAAAAACACCTCTATATAGAAGGTAGGGTTTTAATGAAGAAATATTTTACACCATTCTCCTACAACCTTAGGGCTAATAGCCTGGAACTGGTACTTTGGCTCCTTAAAAAGCCCAACAAGACAAGCCAATTACGGCCTCTGAAACATTTTTATTTTTAGTTCCTTGTAATAGCAATTCATCCTCGGCTATGGTACATTAACTGGAAGGAACAAGAAGTAGTAAGGTTTTGGCATCTTTGTAATAACTAACGGGCTGTGTTTACTGGCGTGTTCGTAGTGCCGGGTGTATTTCCCCCTCCGTGGGGACGGAGCGGGATGGGGAAGGCGATGTGGGACGTGCTGGGGACTTGTCTCTCTGCACAGCCAGGGGGATCCTGCCGAGCTCCCCTGGCCAGGGTGTACATCGCTGATCCTTTCCCATTGGGAAACGCAAAGAGAGGATGCAAGCACCTGCTGGTGTGGTTCAGCTCAGGTTTATCATGCTCTGTTGTCGGGGGATTTTAGCTGAAGCCGGGCTGCCACAACGATCGTGCTCCCAAAACGGAGCTGGCGGCTGCAGCTGACGCCCTCAGTATTTTTAACTCGTCTGCAACGATTTTTTGGTTTTTCTTTTGCAGTGACATATCTATGATTTCTCCTGTTCCTTACACAAGGTACTGTTCTGGCCTGCCACTCCAGAAGGTGACTGACAGGGAGTTTTATTTAGCTCCAGCAATGGGAACGTTTGAAAAAAGGGTTCCTCTGTTATATTTGTTTTCATTCCTAATGGAAGGAGGCAGGCAAAGGACAGTTCTGAAAGGTTTTTTAACAAATCTGTAAGTCATGCCCCATTACCCTAGGGCTGCTGATTAGATCCAGATTGTTTCTTGCACTACTTAGAGAGGGGTGCAGTCCACGGTGGAAACTGCATCCATATATCCATTACACAGCTGCGAGTTGCAGGCCCAGGTGATGTGAAGAGCCTGCCATTAAGTTTATCAGCTGTTATATCCCCGCAGGGTATCGGCTTGTGGCAGGCTGTGCCCCACAGGGCCATTGGGGGTCACATGCAGCCTGTCTGTGGGGGAGTGTTGCCCCCTGCCCCTTGCTTTTGGGGCTCCCCCTGCCCCAAAAGCCACTCGGGGTCTTCTGGTGGCAGACAGGGCATCGCCAACCTGCTGGCCAGTCTCATTCCAGCTGAGGCATTTGTTTGCTCTTGCCTAGAAAATATACCTCCCTTTTGGGTCAATATTTTGCTTTTCCTTTGGTTTTGTGGTGCCGGTGCCAGACGGCTGGCCCCCGGCGCGGCGGTGGCTGCTGGAGGGACGCCTGTGTGCGCTGGCCTCTAAAGAGCTTTTGGACTGTAGGTGCCATCTGAATAGAAGGAGTTTTATTATTGCATTTTTGCTCTCCATAACGATACTGTAGATTTCTGATATGTTGACAAATTCAAACGGGTGATATTATTTGTGGCTTTCAGGAGTGTAATTATGGCTTCATTGTGTGTCATCGCTCTCAGGATTCAATCTGGGTTTTTAATCCCACACCCTTTTTAAAATCACATCACAGCAGCTCCTTTACTCTTGCCTCCGATCCATTTTCAGACAAAAATGAGAAAGCCTGTGTATATTTGGGGAGGGGACGGGAGTTCAGAGCGGATTAGTGGGTACGGCAGCGCCGTAATGCAATCTGTTTTGATACTTTTCTCATTTCTGATGAGCAGGGTGATGCTAAAGGCTGAACTCTCCCGGTGATTTTTCTGAAATGCTTTTTATTTTATCAGGAGAAAATGGAGGCTGGACTCAGTTCCTTCAGTGTTTAATAATGTCCATCAGAACCAAACGCCCTTTATTTAAGCTGCAGTAGTAATTAGAGGGTTGGTGGTGTTAAGCAGCCATGGAGTCTGGCTCTGAGGAATGTTCATTGTGCCTCATTAAATTTGGAATTAGTACTTAAAAGGTCAGAAATAAATATTCTGTTTATATTTCAGGGATAGTAAATCTAAATGGTTGCTGTGTGTGCACATCCTCGTCTCTGCTTGTTCCTGCTGAACTGAGCGAGGCACTGCTCCATTTGGTTTAGGCAGCAATCAGAGTGTCTGCAAAAAAGCCCAACCCCAAAACCAACCATGGTTTCATTGATCAGGGGCAGGAAAATGATCTGCTGTATTATATCTAATTATAAAACATCAATATCGGACGCTAAATGCACTTACTTTTTCAGAGACTATACTGCTAGTTTACAGTTTGCAATCTCATGTGTTACAGGCTTTAGCAGTAAGCCAGGCTGTAGGGAAATGGCTTCAGAGGGAGATGCCAGAGGTCAGATCCTTTTAACCTTTATCAGGCTTCCCCAGGTGACTGGCTCTTACATACTCCTTAATAATAACCGAATAGCTTCACATTTCTCCCTGGTCTTGTTTGGGGCTGTTGCTTTGTCCTGTCACTGTGGCTCCTGACCTCTGACTGATGCTCGGAGGCAGTGCTGTCCTCCCCAGCAGCCAGCAGCATGCAGGGGGAAATCTTTGGGATTTGCCTGGTGCACAGGAGCTGGTTAGTCTTGTCCCGGTCTGTAGAGAAATCAGGTGAGAAACCATCCTTGGCTGTGCTGGTTGCCCCTCATGTGTGTGCTGGTGTTCCCCAGCTCATGGTCATGGGTGTCACAAGGGATGTTGCTCCATCACCACCACCCAGACAGACGGGTGGCATTTTTAAAGGCCTCTTTCCTTCCTCTGCCTCCTTCCTGCCTGTCTTCAGAGGCCAGCACGGAGCAGTTGAAGAAGTAAAGCAACCTCTGGGTAAGAGGCAGCGTGGATGATGCTGTCTCTGCTCCCTGGGATGGCCTTGGGCGAGCAGCTGGGGGCTGCAGGGCTGGTTTTGTTCGGGGCTGGTTGTTTGGGGCTGGTTGTTTGGGCGCTTTGAGTGACAGCGGCTTTGAGGTTAACGTTTTGTGCTGCAACTGTTCTTGGTGGGAAGGAGTCTCAGACCATTTATTTATTTCCCATGGGGTAATAAGCAGCTTGCTCACTGATAATGACTTCCAGCCATCACTGATCAAGGTTTCATTGGACCCTACTTTGAAATTATCCATGTTTCACAAGTGCAGCTCCAGAGTTTTTATTTAATTTACATGTATTCCGTATTACTCACAATACAGCTCAGACGGTAAGAACTCAGTGTCGGTGCGATTTCCTATCAGGGAGCAACAGTTTTATTACAGATGCTGGAGTTTGTGGTTGATTGGCCTGTGGAGAGCAGGACCAAGGCTCAAAGGAGATGGGAGAAGCAGCATCACCTGCCCTGCCTTCCCCATTGTGGGGGCCACGTGTGGCTTTGCGATGTGGCTGTGGTCCTTGAATCCTCCTGCAGCACCGTCAGGAGAGCCGGGCTCCCCGTGCATCCCCATGCAGAGACGGGGGCTGGCATGGAGAGCTGCTGTGTATTTTGGGTGGATTTGCTGAAACCCTGAACAAGAGACGCATGTTGCAGCCTGGGAGAAAGGTCCACGTTGTTTTCTAGTAATAAAGTGTGACATGCAAGCTTTATTAACAAGGCATGTAGGAAAAAAAAAGGCTCAAGGGGCAACTCTGAAAAAGTGGCGCTAAACGTGTCATTTTTATGAAGCTGATTTTGTGAAGGGTTCCTACACGCTTTGGCAGGAGGTTGCAGCAGGTTTACAATAATTTGTAGAAGGATGGAAATGTTTTCACCCCGAAGTGAGAAGAAGAGCCAGCGGCCCATGTGGAGACGCTGTAGATTTGTACTGCGGGTCAGCAGCACAGGGGGACGGGTGCCCCCGCCTCGGGTCAGCAGGAACTTTGGGTGTCTGTGCATCCCTGCTGCCTGGGGACCGATGTGACAACCCCAAGCCACCAGCACCGAGGCCCCTTGGTGCCTTTAGAGATGCTCATTTGTATGTTTTCTGCATCGCGGCTGAAACCCATGAATAACAGGCCCTGAATTATCGAGGTGAGGAAGTATAGCGGCTTAACACGTTCCTGATGAACCGAGTTGTAAGCTTCCCCTGCAGCCTCTTTGAGGTGGTGGCTCTCCGCCAGGTCCCTGGCCCCGCTGGCCTTTCCGTCAGCACCACCTCTCCCCTCATAGCTCCCTTCCTAGCTGCCTCGGGACGCTCTGGCTTTCACTTCTGTTTTTTCAGGTGTAGGGGGAGCGGAGGTGAGATCAGGTCCCTGTTGCTGATGGGAAAGTCACTGTCACCCCCCGATGTCCGGGTCCAGAAGAGACCTGAATCCATTCTGTGATCCAAAGAGTTGAAGCGGCGCTTGTGCATCTTCTTGAAATGTAATGGAAATGGCAGTCCTCAGCAGCAGCTGGGGAAGAAAAAAAGTTTAAAATTTCCCTGCTGATTGCTTGATTCTGACTAGGTCTGTTGTTGGATATCTGTTTGTGTTGCTAAGGCAGCAGTTAAAGGCATTTTTTGAAGTGGACCCGGGTAAGCAGTGCCGTGCCCCCGTGGCACTGCCTCGAGCACGCCTGCCTGGGGAGGGCAAGCTAGAAGTGTGGTCCGACACCGCAGACTCCATGCTAGATGCTGTTCAGGGCTTCCTCATGCCTTGAATATATGGTTCATTCCTAGCACACCAGCTTGGGGTTGGATCCTGACAAGCGCTGAGCATCCTTCATTCACGCTGAGACGAGCAGGAGATGAGAATTGGCAGCGTTGGGAGGGAGGCCCTTGACACAGCCTGGGCTCTCTCCCTCTCCCCTTTGATTTTTACAGGAGCAGGTCTGATCATTAAGAAAGTAGAGGTTTGTTTGCTTTTGCCAAAATAATGAAGAAAAAGCGGGCTGGACTCTTGATGATGCATGTTATGAAGAGCACACTGTTTCATCGGCAAAAATGAGCCTTACCTTGGCCCTCTTTTTCATGCTTTGACTTTGTTCTTGGCGCCTCATTAAGAGAGGGAGCGTATTCTTTTCCAATTAAAATGTTGACATGTTGGAGACGTTCTTCCCAGTCGTTTTGCCTCTGTTTGTAAGTGATTGCACTTTGCAGGATGAACTAGATTTAAATCAAGTGAACTTCGATTGAATAATGCAAACTATAAAACAGCCCTCCTCCATGAAAAATCTCATTCCTTTTTTATTCTCCTGTTTTGATCACGTAGTCTGCATGGAGATAACCTTGACAGATAATCCCACAGCTGAGGAGAGCCCTCGTAAACTGCTGGGATGCCTCGTAAAGCACCTGGAGCGTACCCGGCTCCTGTCCCTGTTGCCATATTGCTCCGTGCCCTGCCTGGTATCTGGAAGGAATTTGCATTAGTAGTGCTTCTTTTAGTGACATGCTGGATTTGAAGTCTGGGGACAGACCGTGGACATGACTAAAGCCCCCCAGGAGCCGCTCCATTATGTCTTTGGTGTTGCATCCTCCAGAGCAAGGTGGTGCAGAGCATCCTGAGCAGCAGGTGAGGTGTGGAGCAGGGCATCCCCATGGGGGGAGCGTTACTGCAGACAACCAAACTACAGCATGGGGACTGCTTGTTTGCTAATGGTTTTGGTCAGCCCAGGGTTTTGTCTTTTTTATTTTTTCTTTATCAGAAATCAGTAACAAAGCTCCCAGGGATGTTGGCCAGATCTAGCGCAAGGTCTGGATCTTGGCCGGAGCAGAAGCTGGGATGGATGGCAACATGCGCAGCATTTCCTCCAGCCTGTTAGGACTGAGAGTGGTGGTGTTTTGGTGGGGTGTTAGTGACGTTTCGGTGGGGTTTTGGTGAAACCAGCTGGAGCTTCCTGGCAGGTGGCCCTGGGTGCTCTTGGATGCTGAAGGTTGGTCTGTGTGGAGCTGAGCGCTGTGTGTGAGCTGAGTGCATTAAAAGCTCTGTGATGTATGGGCACGTGCTGACGTTTGCTCTCTGCTTACCCAAAGCTGCCTCTGATCCCTCCTGCCCTCCATCGCTCAGGGCTGCCAGAGCCCCCTTGCAGAGCCCTGGTCTCTGGGAATCACCTCATCTCTCTGGGGAGTGCCATGGTGAGATCCTGGGGTATGGTGACATCTCCCCCTGGGCTGGCAGTGGCAGGACTGGCGAGCAAACACAGGATCAGAAATGTTCTGCAGCGTTTAAATCTTTGGCGTTGTGTGTTTTAAAAATACATGTGTATGTTTCCTACGGAGACGCAGAGCGCTTTAACAATCAAAGTCGTACTGCAGGAACAAGGATGCAAGAACTGCAGGGACCAGTAGTTTGTGCAGTAAATCTCCTGCGTGACTCTACAGCAGTAATTACTATGTGCAAGTAATAACTGAGCTGTGCTGAGTGCTAGGCCAACTCCCCCGGCTCGCAGATCCTTGCATGTTTCTCTCTGGGAGGCTCCTGTTTGGTAAATTAGATATTGTGCTGTATTTCAGAAAAGGTCACACTTAACCAACGCTGCCTTTGCTTTATTATCTTGGTACAGCAGTATAACCTCAGCCAGGGTACGATTGGATTTCACGTTCGGCTCTGCTGCAGCGGCCCCGCTCCCTCCATCCTGCCGTTGTGATTACGTTAGCAGCAGACTCTGCTTTCCTTTATTTATTGAGACATTAAAGATGCATGCATTTATTTTTACCATGTTCATAATTGCCATAAAAACAGGCCATAGTATCCCCGAGCGGCTCTCTGGGAGGGGGGGTGGCCGTGGGGCGGGGGCGAGGAGGAGCTGAGGGCAGCACAGGAGGGCAGGATGGGGCTGCTGGGGCGTGCGGCCCTTCCCCGTTCCTGGCCTCAGAGGATGCTGCTTCCAACCTGCTGCATCCCACCTCATGGCTCCTGCCATGTTCCGGCCATGGAATCGATCCCACCATGTCCCAGCTCATCCCTCCTGCTCCATCCCAACACATGGCTTCCAGGACGCAGCTCCCATCGTGTCCCACCACACAACACCTACCATGTCCCACCACACTGCTCCCACCATGTCCCAGGGTAGTGGCCCCATGCTCTCGTGGGCAGTCGTACCCTGCTCTCTTCCCCTGTATTCTGGCTGCTCTTTTTCAACCAGTTCTGTTTGTTCCATCACAGCTATGAAAACCAGAAAGCCCAGGCTATGTAATCTCGGGTTCAAAGACGGTGTTTCAGTGATGGAGTTTGTCAGTGAGTTTTGCCTACAATGACAGATCCATTGACTTTTCTTCCCCTCTTTTGCTCCCCTCCAACTTTTAACCATGTCATCCATTGTCTGTTTTTCTTTCTTTTTTTTTTTTTTTTTTTTTTTAATTAATAACAGAGCCCACTGTCTCTGCAAATGAAATGATTTAAAACAAAGAAGAGTGCCCACATTAAATTCTCCGGCAGGGGATTACCTTGCTGGCATTTACATATCCATGCAATAAATATTTTAACATGTTAATTATACACTAATAAGAAAAATACCTTTTGAACTTTCAGTCAAATTGACACACACACAGAACCGAGTCCATCAGGGAATTAAAAGCAATTAGTTTTGTAACGGAGCGCAGGCACATTGTTCCTTCTCCGCAAATTGTTCTGTGGTCACCAGCCAGCCTGGTTTTCGGTGCGCGGCTGTGTGAGGGCTGGCGGGGCCTGCTGGCGGTGGCTGCTGTGCAGATGGGGGCCGGTGTTATGCTGGGGACAATGCTGGCTCTGCTGGGACGAGGTGAGGTGCCGGGATGAGGTGAGGTGCCGGGATGAGGTGAGGTGCTGGTCTCACAAGGTGCTGGGTGATGCCCCGTGGGCGACTGCTGCTTTGTACAGGACACAGAGGGCCCTGTGCGCCCGCCTGCCCCCGATCCCACAGCAAGCAGCCGGTAACTTCTCCCTTTTCTTTTCCTCCTTCCAGACGGAGAACTACTCCTTTGACTCCAACTACGTGAACAGCAGAGCTCATTTAATAAAGAGGTATGTAGGCTGGCTTGAAAGCTCTTTGGTTTGCCCAGCCAAAGCCAGATTATTTAATGTTCTTTCTCACTGTGCTATATGCTACTTGCTTTTTTTATATGCAAAATGTTTCAAGAGTTATCATTTGGTTTTAAAAACAGTATTTACTGCCTATTAAGTCCCGTTGCTCTTGGTTTGCAATAAAGGGAAGTCTTTTTTCTTCTGTTTGGCTCCTTCACACTGGGAACTTACGGCAAGTTAGGTAGAGTGCTGTTACCCTGACAACTTTAAAATTCATAGATTTTATTCTATTTGAATGCACAAGAATAAAATGATAGATTTGGATGGTGAGATCTCCCTGCCATGTGAGGCGGGGAAAAAAAAATCTCATTTGGGGGCAGGCAATTGGGTTTGATGCATGCTCACTGTTTTAGTTTGAATACCGAGGCAAAACAGCATTTTGCTAAGATTTCCCTTCCAGGGGTAAAAAAGCAAATCATCAGTTCAGTTGCAACCTAGTAATTACCCATGGGTAAATTTAACTCTTTGGATAAAATCCTGCCTTTGCTGGTGTCCCCCCAGTGGTGAAGTCGTCCCCAGTGGGTTCACGCCTGCGCTGACCTGCTTTAAACCCCCTAACTTCCCCCAGGTTATGTCAAACCAGCGAGTGACCAGCATCACCCTGCAGGAGGCTCTCCCTCCAGCCCTCTCCCTCACTGCCTATTCTGGAGCCTGCGAAGGCCCTGGCACCCCAGGACAGGTACCGCGGTGGGCAGCTCACCCCAGCCACAGGATGCTGCTTAGATGCAGCGAGGAGAAGGAGCGAGCCCTGGCTTGTTCAGGTGTGCTCTGAGCAGTAAAAAAATCCAATTATCTTCCTGGCTGCGCTCCCATTTGTTTACATCTTAAAAATATAAAGACTATGGGAGCTGCAAGCGCGTTGTTTAAGCAACTTGGGTTCAGCTAGCGAGGGGCAGGTATATTTGCCTGCATTGCGTGTGATGTTTAACGATGCTAATGTGATTGCGAGAGATGGCTTGCCTGCGCCGCATCGCTCCTCATAAGGCAGTCTGCAGGCACCCTGAAAAAAACCAAATCTATTAATCTTCCCTTGTTCACACCTAACATAAAGGCAAGCAGTGCTCCCACCTGCCACAGCGGGGTTTACTCCGGCACGGCATTGTTTGGGAAATGCTGCTGCCGCTGATTCCCTGAGACCTGCCCATCCTTTAGAGAAGTGTCAGCCACGGAAACGTGTTGTGTGGCTGCTGCATTACGGTCTGGTTCACTGCGGGAAAGATAAATGTATTGTAACACAGATTGCCTGCACATTAGGAACAGCAACACCGTGTAGGACAGCGTTTCCCCTCGCTTTCTACCTTTGTCTTGTATCTTAAGTACAACGGATGCCAGGAATGCTGTGCAGACATCTAAGAACAAAAATATTTTCTGTAGCATACTGTGGCATCATTTTCATCCTTTGCCTTTATGAAGATGTTGTAGCTCTTCCATCTCTGGTGAGTGAATCTTCTCAAATCCAGCACTTTAATTAATCTATTTGTACTTTTGCTGTGTTGTCTGCCTGCCTCTCTCACTCACATACGCACACACAAATGAATTGTAGATTTGTAGTGCTTTTTAACTTAAAATTCTTTGATGTTTCCTGGAATCAAAGTCAGTGGCTTCAACAGGGACATCTTTATTTAAAAGGTGATGTTTGAAGGTTTACCAATTTATATGTATTTCGGAGCCCCCCCCCGCGTGCTTTGCAAAGCTTCGGTTGGTAGGTGGTCTGCTTGGTTTCCGTGGAGACGCAAAAGGGCTTCACAAAGTAATGAAAATCTGCAGCTCCTCGGTGCTTTGAAGCACAGGCCGCTCCTTGCGCCGACATTTCGGGCCCGATCAGCCAGTGAGGAAGTTCAGTGCTGTTGGTGCAAGCAGAGCCCCCGGCGGGTGCGGGCTGCCTGGGGGTGGAGGAGCGAAGGAGCCAGCAGGGCCATGCCAGCACGGCGCTGGGCCAAAGGCAGGGCATGGGGAAGGTGTCACAGCTCCCTCCCCGCCCTTCTTGGGTGCTTTCTCTGGCAGCCCTCCTTTCCCAAACGTTTTCCTTTCCTCCTGGCGTCTGCCTCTGCTTTCCCATTTGCTCCGGCCCGTGTCCGCACTCCTGCGGAAGGCACATTTTGTGCACGTTTTGTCACAGGGCTTGGCGGGCAGCAGAAGGATCATCCATGCAGCTGTCTTTGGGCCCAAACTGGCAGCCTCTTGTCCCTTGAGGCTCCAGGAGGAGAGCTGCTCCTGGGCTGGTGCCAGTAGCCGGGTGACTTGGTACACATTCTCCGTGCCCTGTCCCCACATCCATGTTGGGCAGCACAGCAAGGTGTTCAGTTCACTGGGGCCATCGTGCCGCTGTTCCCCAAGCCAGTGCCTCTGCACCCAGCTTCCCGCACCCTCAAGGACACCTACTGTGCAGAGAGAAGCTCTTCAGTGGCTCCTTGGGAGCGGGTGTGGTGGGAAGGGGACACCCCACATTGCAGTCCCTCCATCCTGCTCCCAGAAGGGCTTTGAGAAAGCCATCCCGTGATGTGCTGAGGCTCCCCTGACCCACTGTCCTGTTTGTGGGGATGTGCTGGTCGCTCCATGTGCTCACATCACTTTTGACCCAGGATGCAGATCTTCCTTTGCGTTAGTTGCAGCTTCCTGCCCCTCTGGGCTGGCCGCCAGGACAGGGACATGAGGAATTTGGGACCAGATCAGCCCTTGTATCCCCCTCGTGCTGGCCTTGGCAGCTGCAGCTGCAGGGGATGTCAGGGAGCTGGACTGCTGCCAGCTCCCCTCAAGTCCCTGTGAACTTGGACCCAGAATTATGGGGTTGTTTTTAAAAATAGGAATCATGTCGTCATCATGAGAAGAAATTCCTGTTTCCCGGAAGGCTTTTATTTTAAGGCACGAAGCTATTAGGATTTGGCCTATAACCTAAAACGCTAAAGTTGAGATCCTTTTTAACTTCAGTATTAGGTAATGCAACATGAGGAAGCCTAGTTATAGAAACAGCTCATTGGATGTGTATGTGTTTTCCATTTTGTCCTTAAGCCCCGTTTCACTCACAGCTTCCTCGATGCCCGCGTGTCCTGACCTGTGGGCTGGCACAGTGCACATAAGCAGCCCACAGCTGGGTGCTGTGTTTCGGGTGTGGGCGCTCAGTGGGGCGGCCAGCTCACTGCCATGTCTCCCCCAGCAGCTCCACGTTCAAGGACTTGGAGGGGAACAGCCTGAAGGACAGCGGCCACGAGGAGAGTGACCAGACCGACAGCGAGCATGATGTGCAGCGCGGCCTCTACTGCGACACGGCCGTCAACGACGTGCTCAACACCAGCGTCCCCTCCATGGGGTCCCAGGGCCCCGAGCCAGGTGAGCCCCCGCCCCGGGTGTGCGGGGAGAAGCTTAGCACGGGCTGGGGATAAGGCTGCGCATCTTCAGAGCGCTGCGTAGATAGAAATTAATCTTCGCGCCACGCCTGTCAGGTAGGTAAGCATTTAGGATTATCCCGTATTTCACAGATGAAAAACCCCGAGCGCCCGTGTGACAGCGCGTGAGCAGCGGAGCTGGGATTAGAGCAGGAATTACCAGCTTCAAGTGTGGGGCTCATTCCTCCGGATAGAGAGCACCCCCTTCTTGCTCTCTGCTGCACAGGTGATGCCCAAATGGCTTCCCCAAAAGGCTGACGGAGCACGGGCCACTAGTGAGGGGTCCTGCAGAAATTGGCCTGGGCTGGTGGGCGAGGGGTTTGTGTCCCTTCCCCACAGCGTGCGATGTGCTGTCAGCTGTTACGCATCCCCACGTGCGTGGCTGGAAATTGAAGCCCTGATCTCAACCCAGCCTAGTGTCAGCTAGAGGAGAGGAGTCAGAGGAGTTCAGCTGAGCCCAAGACGTCATTTGTACTTGGGCATGAATGTCGCTTTTAATGTCTTACTGATGCAAACATCCTATGCAAACATCCTGTCTTTTTCAATTAAGAAGTATGAATGCGGTTTGGTGCTCCAGCACAGGGAAGCCTCAGGGCGCTTGGCTATATCTTGAGATAAGCTGTAGCTGAAGCTCAAATGGAAGCCCCACTGCTAAAAGACTTAAGGATATGAAAACAAAATGCTGTGATTATGAACTGGTCTTCAGCTGTTTAATTCAATTCATGGTAAACATCATTAAAAGCCTTTGTTTTGCTGTCATAAAAGAGTCAAATGGGGGAGAAAGAGTTCTTGCCATCTGCGCTGCCGAATGTTTTTTTTTTTTTCTGGAGAGAAGCTGATCGCTGTATTAATTCTCGATAGAGTCTGTTAAATGGCCGTAGTTAACCCTGTAAGACTCCGCGAGCACAGGAATGCAGAGGTCACCTACCCATTCCACACTGCCAGCCACACTAATTGGAGAGGGATGGCATCCGCAGTGATAATGTATTTCCAGACAACCCTACTGTGGCCAAAGATGAAAAAAATTAAACATTTATATAACTGTACGGTGGCAGTTTAATTCTCTGAGGACCAGCGCTGTGTCAGAGAATGCAGGCTGATAGCTATCATTTATTATTCTTCTGTTACAAAGAAATGCTTTTTCATTTCGATCGGGAGAGGGTTTCCTAAGATGCGTTTGCAGTAAGGGACAACTGTAGGTGCAAAAATGTTCATAATTGATTCCCGTCCTGCTGAATGGTCTGAGCAACATCTGTTAATTTTTTGTCACATTTCTTCAGCAAAAAAACAATCTCAATGGACTGCAGATAGGGTTTTACAGAGATTAAATTTCTGATAAGTCTGCCGGCTGTCTCTGTTGCTCAGCAGATAACAATGCAAATAAGTTAAGGAGTTGGAGGCAGAGGTTGTTGGATGAGTTACACAAGAAATAAATTTGGTCCAGTCCATTGCCACAACAGCTCCTTGTTGCCTGTAAAACACCCCTAAAAAATGAAGATCATTTCCAGGAGGAAGCTTCCAAAGGCAAGCTGTGCATCCCCAGTTCTGTGTGGGGCTGTGGGGAACCTGCTGGAGGATACGGAGCTGTTGGTGTAGTATCGTGAGGAGCAGTGCAGGCAGAGAGGTGGGCAGTCGCTGGCACAGAAGCTGAAGAAAAGGTTAAAGAGAGTATTTTCTCAGCTGATTTGTCGAGCAGGGGCCGTATGAAATAATCAGGAAAATTGAGACACTCAGACAACGGCAATAACAGGAGTTCTCACGCGATGGCTCCGGCTTTGTGATTTTTACCCAATTTCAGGTCAGAGACATGGGGGCGGGAAGGAAACAACCCGCTACCCAAGGCAGGGTCGCCCAGGATGTGCAGCCCCAGTAGGAGCATGCTGCATGGTGCTGGTCCATGGCTGATGGGGAGCCTGGGTGGATTGCTCTGCCACAGAGCTTGGACCTCTGCTCAGGGCAGTGATTCATCGGGGAGAACTTTGAAGCTTCATCCATTAGTTCAGGAGTCTTTTTATGTGCTTGGTGGGTAGTCTTGAGCCTGCTGAGGCAAGGCACTGGTTGGCACAAATCCTTACAGCTCGGTGACATCTTGATATAAAGAATGTTAATCACAAGGGGATGCAGGACAGTCCCTCAGTGCTGGTGCGGGGGGTTAGCGTGGACCCATCTGGACAGTCATCACTTACTGAGGTGCTGGGTTTCCTGCAGAAAGACTTAGACAGGGATGTGTCCAAACTCCTTTAGTGCTCTTAAAATCAATCTCTAGGCCTGTGGGTTTGGAGCCTGGTCTTTCAAGACAACATCAAATTCTCGTGGACTTGAGGGAGGAAAAAAATCAAAGCTATTTTAATAAATTATTTTCTTGTGAAACTGGCTTATTCAGGCACAACTGGTCTCCAGACCAAAAGATGCCTCAATATCCTTACACGAGGCAGGAGCTGCTCCCCGTGGGTGGCCTCAATGCCCATCAGGACCCCCTGGTTGGAGGTGGCTTCACTGCCTTGGTGCCACTCCCTCTGGCAGGAGCCTTTTCTCTTCCTTTGGAAATGACCTAGATTTCCAGAAAAATGGCAAACTGTTGTGTGAAGGGTGTCAAGCTTAAGTGGGCAGCAGCAGGTCGTCAGAAATACTGCCTGGAGCTCAGCCATGTCGCTTGTTTTGGAAGTAGGACTTCTGCCCAGTTGCTCTTTACCTCAGGATCTTAATTATTGATTATAAATTCATCAGTTGAAAAGATTGCTTTAATTGCTCTGATATGTACCCAATTTGGAGTTCATTATTGTGCAGGATTGTTTTCCTTCCCCTGCTAATTGATACCAAATGGGACATTCAGGAATGCGGGCATCGGGCGCTGCTCCACTTTTCACAATTGCCTTGCTGCTGCTTAATTGTTTGTTTATTTGCAGAGGTGTTAAGCACTGCTAGGAATTTTTTATGCACTTTTTTCCTAACGTTGCTCTCAGCTGAACTTTCAAATGGATTTGTCTGAGAACGAGAGATTTGGAAGTGTCTGTTGGATGTCAGCGAGGTTTCAGGTTGGCTGGACAAGGCTGCCAGAGGATGCGGGTAAATTCTGGGGTCCCTGCATGTATCTTGGCCAATTTCTCTGCAGTTTGTAGTGGATTTCCTTCGGGGCTCGGTGTCATCCTGAATCAGAGGACTGGAGGGTGCTGTGAGTCCCTGCCTGGGGTGAAGTGCCCTGTGGTGTTGCCAGTGCCTCCCTGGGGCAGCACTGGGGGACGCGGCACCGTGGGAGCTTTGCCGTCGGGTTTGAAGCTCCTGACGTTCATTCCTCCCAGCAGCGTGGGGAAATCTCAGCGTGAAGGATTTTCTAGCACTGCAAAGTGTGGTGGTGCTTTTCTCCGTAAGTGGCAGCACGGACCAGATGTTTCGCAGGGTAATTGAAAATTCCATTTTATCAGAAAGCATTTGCTGTCAAAAAGTTTTATCTTTACTTCAACAAAGAGGTTGATTAGATCCCTCAGGACCTGAATTAGCATCTTTGAGGCTAGATACTCTGTTTTGTGATTCAGGTAGTTATTCCTCCCTTGGTTTTGTTCATACTGGGACTTTTTTTTAATGCCTTTGCCCTCTTCCCAACATATCATTTATGCAGGTTTGGCTTGTTTTCTTTTTGTGGACGTATACAGGCACACAGATCTGCTTAAATATTTTCTATTACCTTTTTCACCTTGCCTTGAGCCAGAACCATTCTTGTACTCTGTAAGTCACAGGAGCTCTTGTTGGTGTAGAAATCAGAAAGGAACTATTTCAAATATGTGTTTATAATGTTACAAGCAACAGATTTGCAGCGTACCTTAATTCCCAGCGCTGGACAGTATTTTTATCAACAGTTGTGGAAGGAAAACTATTGACCCAATGAAGTGGTGATTCACTGCTTAAGACAAAAATAGAATCCAAAGGAAAATACAAAAATAATAAACATGTACTAATCATAAAAAGCCAGTGTTAGAAATAGTCATCTCAGACATAAAATAGTGAATAGCTTTAAAATAAAAGTCTGGGGGGGTTTAAGCAATGTTTTATGTCAGTAATGTGTCTCCTCAAAGAATTGCTTCTAGAAGCATCATTTTAATTTTCCTGGTGCCAGATCAGCGGTAAAGGTTGGCATGAAATGTCTTGGGTAAAGACCTGATCCTGCATACATTAACATGTTTGATTAACTTTGCTCACAAAGGTAGTCTAGTTGTGTCTGACTCTCATAAACTCCAGCAAGATGAAGGGTTCTTTGAGTAGAAATGGGTTATATTTAAATGCTTGTGTTAAGTCTTCTTTATACAATTGCAAAGTATAGAAATAGGCTTGAATGTAAAGGAGAGCCAGGCACGTGATATTCACTGAAACTTTTCTTGCTGGTTGTCTTCCTAATTATTCAGATACATCATCATTTAGTGGATCAGATTTTATCTAGAATATTCCAATTGGTTCTTATGCTCATCTCCATAATATCTGGGTGCATTACAGTCGTGAATTGAGAACATGACTAATGGTATTAACTGGAGGCAAACAGTTATTAGGAACTGTTGATTTTGAAGCTAATTTCCAGCAGTCATTCCACCTGCATCTCCATTTTATTCTGCAGAAAGGCTATAGAGCTGTATGAATGTGAAGACCCGAGTGACATATTTTAGAGCTTTGGAAGTTGGAAATAGAGCTGCATTTCTCTGGAAGTTTATAAAAATGAATAAAATACCTACTTTATTATTTTTGTATATGCAGCACAAGACATAAAGTATAACATTCATATGTGAGTGACAGCACATCCCTTAAGATGGATAAATGCCGTAAGCTTTCTTTACAGGGCAACGTCAGTTATAGTAGCTCTTCTGATTTCTGTATTGTTGCATAGATCTTTCAGTAAAACAGCCTAAGTAAGCTCGGTGGTGCTCCTACAATGGCCAGCGCAGAGGGAGCAGTCAGCTTTTCAAAATAATTTGAAGCCCCAGAGAAGGATTTTTACGGGAATTGGTAATCTGGGCTTTGGGATAAGAAGAGGAGTTGTTTGTCTTATGAGTCCTGCACTTTTAAGCGATCGCCTACTGAGCATCCAAGCCTGCTTTGGCCAAAGCCTTGCAGAAGCACAGGAGCTGGGGCAGCTCGGGGCTGGCTGGTGTGGCGGTTACAGATCCTTCAGAGCTGGACACTGGACCAGGCTGGCTTGTTGAGGGGCCCAGCTGCTCTTATCACCACTCTGTGCAGGGCAGTGGTCACTCAAAGAGGTTTAATCTGTGCCCTGGTGCTGTGGCAGGCACCAACAGGTCCCTTGCATTACTTCTGCTCTAGGTTTGTAGCTCTGCAGTTTGCCTGAGTAGAGCTCAGAAGAGTCCTCTCTGGAAATTGGTGGTGGGGCAAGGGTGACACTGAAGTCATATCCTTAGAAATAAATGAAAGCCAATCCCTTTTGTACAGCAACAGAACTAAATAACAAACAGATGTGCAACCTCCTTTGTTTGCATAAGAAGCGTTATCATATATCCCACATTCCTGGCACTCTTTCTTCAGTCTCCACATTCGTTCCATTAAAAATGATTCTTGCAATGTCTCCATCACTGCAGATACTCAGCCAGCATCACAGAAGTTATAACCTTTAGATCCTTGAGTCCTTTCTGTGTAAGCTCAGAAAATACTCACCAGATGTGAACATTTTGGCAACTTAGAGAGGAAAATTAAAACTTGGATCCATGCCCTGTTGTGTAGGTTTACAATGGATGAACGATCAATCCGGAAAGTTGGTGGGTTTCTAGTGTTTTATTGTACTCTTTAATGAGATTTTGTCCAATTTAGTTATTGCTTATCCATATTTTTGCCGGGTGACTGGAGAACAATTTGTAGGAGATGCAGAGAGTGATATTTCTGATCGGATAGTTTCAACTTCTGTGTGGGCTTGGTTTTGTTAATCACTCCAAAACTCTAGACCCAAGCAAAAGGCTTGAAGGGCAGCTCTGTGTGAGGGTTCAGCTGCAGGACGAGGCGGTGCTAACCTGCTTCCCTGGCTCTCCCAGCTCATCCTTTTCCAAAAACATCACACTATACTTAGATTTTCAAATATTGCTAAGATAAATAAACATTTCAGTGAAGCTTGCAGCTTCCTTTTCCCTTATAAACAAGCCAAAAAAGCTCATGTAGGCTTTTTTTCCCTTTGACAGTAACCTCTAAGGAAACCATTAACTCTTTCTGTCTCACAGCGGTTAAGATTAGTAATGGTCAAGGTAATGGCCATCATATTTAACAGTGGGAAAGGTATATGAATAAAAACTAACCTTCTGCTAACGCAGCAAGTGAGCACTTCCCAATCTCCTCCCGTAATCAATCTACATCGTTAATGACTCTGAAAACAGACTGAACTGCTGGGGCTGGCACCAGGAAACTTGCATTACAAACTAACCGTCTCTTATTAACCTTTTGGTGTTTCCTTCACAACACTAATTACAGCCAAATAGAACTACTGTTTGTGAAACTCTTAAGTTAAAATACAATTTTCAGAGGAAATATGGTAAAATCCAAAGCTCCTGTTTGCTTGGCCTTTCTTTTTAATTATGATGGAGGATGGCTGTTACTTGTTTAACAGAGGCTTACATGATTAATGCTGTAATGTTACTGTAATTAAAACACCGAAAAAGATGTGATTGGAGCCTGTATAATTTACAGACATCTCCACATTCTGGTGGCAGAGCAGCTCTAAGTGTTGCAAAGTGGAATCATAAAAATTTATTCTAATTAAAATTGCCAGATTGACTAAACAACAGGTGACTTATGTAACTCGAGCGACTTGCTCTTTGGGTGAGAAATCATCTGAAATCAGTGAATTATACAAAGCTGTCTATTATTCTAGTAAATGGGAAAGTGTGTGCTTACCATGGCAACCTGCATCAATTTTGCTGCCGCTGGAAAATACAGGGCCCTTTATTAAAGGAATAATCACTGCAAACAGTGCGCTGACCCTCGGCCTCTGCAGGCTTTTGGTACATGGCATCACGTTAGCATGGATCGTTACAGAGTGGTGTTCTGGTCACAAGCAATTGCTATCAAATTAAATAACTCCTGGTGCATTACAACATGCGCCCAGTCATGAAGGGGTGATGAGGAGAAAGCACTGGTCTTTGCCTCCATCACCCTTTTGGGCTTGAAGGGTGGTGAGCGCATCCCCACTCCTTCCTCTGGGTCAGCCAGCAAAGGCTGTTGGCTTTTCCAGCGGCTCCTTGAAGCCATCCCCAATGCCTTGGCCAGGCAACAAAGGATGAGGAGCAAGTTATGGGGGCTGTCACGCTGCCTGCCTCCTTTTGATACAAGTTGGGTTGGTATTTTTTTCCCTGCTAGTGATCAAATTGCTGCGAATAACTTTATGTGCGCCATAAAGAAAAATCATAGTCCCCTCTTCGTTTGAACCTCTCTTGTTTACAACTGCGTCACGTGCAAAGTGTCATAGGGATGGTGCAGGGGAAGGAGCCCACCATTTTCTGAAAGGAGGTGCATATGGGTGAGTGTCTGAAATGCTCTAGCTCCAGCAGATTACGACTGAAGGGAGACGTAGCACAGGGTTTGTATGTAGGTTGTTTTACTAAATGATCTATGTAATAATGTATAAGTCAAAACTCCGTAATAATTGGCACCAAACAGCAAAGAGAACTTGCAGCTTTTATCTGTCTTAAGGGAAGTGCTGCCACTCAAAGCTCTTGAGTGCTATATTTTATTTCTTATACAGCATATATGAATGTAAGAGAGTAGATATTTTTAAATAGGTCACAGAATTATTAAAAAGTTTTGCAGCTTTTCTTCACTGCAGACGTGCAGGTGTGCAGCTGAGTGTCTTGGGCTGGGAAGCAGAGCCTGGCCAGACGCAGGCTGGTGCTTGCGTTGCCTTTGTTTGTCTGTATCTGTGCATTAAACCTCTGTGTCTATTTAGAAATTCTTCATAGCAAGTATATTATAGATATATGCTAGCCACAATGTGTATAATCACAGTAAGCATTATGTGGCCCCATTTTTGCTGAGTATCTGTAGTAGCAATGATAAACCTCCCCATTCTCAGCATTAGTTCTGTTAGTGTTTCTATTTTTCAGCAGAAATATTTCTTTTGTTCCATTTTCCTTATTTTCACCCTCTTTCAAGTGTGGAGAATGGCTGGCTTTGTAACCAACTTCATTAGCTACTCGCGTGTTGTGTTTCATTACTGATACCCGCAGACGGCTCCGAGTGACAGCACGGAGCAGCAGGTGACCGACTGCCACCACTGTGTCGCTTCATGTTCGGGCAGAGATGGTCACGCTCGGGGCGTGGAAGTGAAATCAGGTCAGGAAGGGTCGTGCCCTGGGTCTGGGATTGTCAATAGGAGAAAATCTGAGTATGTGGAAAGACTAGCTTTTGTGAAGGCAGAGCTTTATCCTGAAGAAATCCTGGGTTAAAGTGGGTCCCTGTAGGAAAAGGAGAAAATTGAACCAAAAAAAAGAAGAAAAAAGGATGAAAAAATCCCTGTCTGAATTGAAGCGATAGGAAATGAAAATTGCTGAGATATACTGTCATGTGGGTAGTGGTGCTACCAACCTTGTGCTGCAGTAATTACCTCTATGCATGCAATTTGTGCTCGGCTACGAATGATTTCCCACATCATCCGGTGCCCAGGCTATATTCAATCAGTCCCAGCTGGAGAAAACTATCTTGGATCATTTTGTGAGATTTCACCACAGATGCTACCTTGCATCTTACGGAAGCACTTGAGAACCGTAAGCCACAAAGCGTCCCTGGCACCGGCGTGGAGGCGTGGGGACGGTCACAGGAGGTTTCCTGCGGCAAAGGGAGGGCTGGGCAGGGAGGGGGGGGACAGCTCCTTCTGCAGGGTGCTGAGCACCGAAGCTGCAGGTGGTGGGAGTTAAAGCAAGTAGCTCCTGGCCCTTCCTAGGGAGAGGGCTTTGCTCTGCTGGCTGCGTGGTGGGCAGAGTGAATACTTCGGTGGTTCTTGCACCGTTTAAGTGGTAAACAAAAGAGGGTGAGAGGCGTTGGTTGGAGTTTTTGCAAGAAACCTAAGGAAGCAGGTGTCCACATGACTTGCAACCCAAAATAGGCCTGGCATTTGATTCCTCTGGCTGCTTTGGAAACGTCAGCTTCATTAAAGACAGCCAGACTTCTGTAAAGATTCAGGAGGCCTACTGCAAATCACACTTGTCGACTGCAGCATGTACAAGGACTGTACTTCCCATATTAAGGTGTCAACTGGTGCCTTAAAAATCCATCTTTTTCCTCTGGTTTTGGTGGTCTGAAGGGACAGGAGGAAGAAGCTAGTGTGAGTGCAGCAGCAGGTGCTGCCTTGTCTGCTCGGCCGTGCTCTCCAGCGAGCTGGCTCGATGTGCGGACAGCTTGTGACCCAGGTGAGGAGCCGCCGGGTTTGCAGGGGAAGAGGAATGGCTCTCCCCGGTCAAGTCATCTTGATTCTGGATTAGATACAGCTCAGTGAGAAGCTACAACGGGGCATCTACCGTTTGGGAATTTGGCTAGAAATCTGAAGCCAAAACCATACATAGCAGTAAATAAGGAAAGGTCGTAGAGCCAGAAGTGTTATTGGAAGCTGTAGGTACATTAGTGGCATGTATAAATAGCTTTGGGGAGTGTCTGGCACACCCAGGTGGGTCTGTCGATGGGCAACTATATATATATTGCACTTCCATTTGTTTCCTGTTTTTTGTTCTCTGAGTTTACCAGCTATTTGTGCTGCTGACATTGCTTTTCACCAGCATGTTTCAACTGAAGCTGTGTCTTTTTGATGCTCCAATCTTCCTGTCCTTGCTGTTCCTCTGAGTCCGCCCCTGAGAGCGCACTATTGCAGTCTGCCCTGTGACACTCACCGCTTGATTTTCGTGTTCTGCATCTGTTTTGACATGCAGTGCTTTTGCAGCCACTCTCTGATGAGTTTTGGTCCCTTAGATGCATTGATTTACAGACCTTTCCTCTGCAATACAGCTTCTCTTGATGACAGTCCATGAAGCACATGATAACTCAGCAGCCTAAATTATTCAAGGAGATTGAATGCGTTTGGCTTGTTCTAAACTTTTGTTTCCTTTCAGGGCTGTCAGTAGAACAGGTAACCATGATGCTTGTATCAAACTCATTCAAGTGCCAGGGAGACACAAACAGCTCAAGTACAACCCATGTTTTACTTCATTCGCCACTTATATCCACCTTGAGCTGTTCTTTTTCTGGTCACTTTTATGCCTCATAACAGTGTTTTTATCTTACATTTACAGTGTTGCTCCTCTCTGAAATAATTTTGTGGGAGAAACGCCCTTGTAAAATTCAAAGAAAACTCTGTGTTTGTTCCACCCTTCAGCCACGTGTCCTTTTGTGGAAGTGTATTCACTCATGCAAATACCACTCATGCAAATATTTAGATGAAGTAGTCATCGCTGTAGGATCCAGGAACCTCACGTTAATGAAGACATGTAATTAAAACGAGCAATTCCACCTGCAATTCTCTAATCACCTGACCTCTGCTTCATCAGCCTTCCTCCTTTGTTATTTGGTAGATATGCCCAATTAATTCAGTATAAATTCCTCTGCCAATTCCCTATAAATCCCTCCCTGGGCAGATGTGCCTTGCGGAGACCACCAAGCCCTGGCAGCCAGGGCCAGAGGAGATGCTTTGTCTGTGAGGGACCTCATGCAGAAATCTCCCCTTGCTTTCTGGGGGCTGTTCTGCATGAGGAGCAGTCACAGAAACTTCTGGGAATTGTTGAAGGCATTGACTTTCAGTTTCCAAACACATGTATTTGGTTCCTATTTTGTCTGGAGATTTAGGACCTGACTGAACGCCTGCTGAATCCAGTGGGACAGTTTAAGCTGATACTGTTGGGCTTGAAATAGGACCCAAGAGAGATGGCAACCCGTGGGGAGATGCTCTGGGCTTCACACTGGTCATCTCAGCCCCCATCCAAAGGGTGCTCAGGGAGGAGGTGTTTGCTGCTCTCTAATTCAGCAGCTAAGGCATGCCTGCTGCTGGAGGGCGGAGCGTGTCTCGGAAAATTCTAGCTGCAAATGGGACGTATGATTTTAGGAATTAGAATAATTACCCCCTGGAACAGGCTCCCAAGGGAGGTGATATATTCTGTATCACTTAGAGTCTTTAAATCACATTTGCATGTTTTTCCTAAAAGCGTGCCTCGTCACTCAAAGTGATGGGCTGTGCTGGAGCAAGGCAGTGTGACAGAGCTGCGCACCCCGTGCTGCACAAGGGAACGGAGCACGCAGTCACCGGGGTCCGTGCAGACAAAGCTGCACAGGACCACGGAGGAGTGGGAGGAGTGGGTTTTGGCACGTCCTCGAGGAGCACAACTGTCCCCTCGGCCACGCAGCAGTGTGCAGAGCTGAGCAAGTAACTGCAGCAGGATGATTCAGGAGTGAGTTCCCCCAGCCAAAATCCGCCTTCCCTTTCCGAACACACAGTCCTTTCTTGCTGATGGCTGAGCAATCCTGGTTCTGTCAGTGTTTCCAGGACCTTCCCTCCTACCACTCCCTAAATGATGAGAGTGATTTTAAGGACCTTATTTCCCAGACTTTGCCTTTTATCTCTCCAACCAGCAGCCCTTTAGTTTTTAGTTACTGCTTCTGCGTTTGGTGAGCTATCAGAAGCTGTTGACAATGACTTTTCTCTTTTCCATGCTCCTGCCTGCAGGATTTGGGGAGATAATTCATTTGGACCTGGTGCTTTGTCAACTTTCGGCGGTTTTAATTGCCTAATGATCAGTGCTGATGCTGTTGTTAAGCCTGTTAAAACTTTGTCCTGCTGAACGACCAGACTGAGTCTGTCTCATCCTGTTGTGCCTGCTGTGTTGGCTGGGGCTGGCTTTGATCCTTCCCCCCCGTCCTCAGCTTTGATTGCTCCTTCCCACCCCACCTCAGGAGGGGATGCAGCAGCGTGCTAAGCCACGCTGGGGAACAGGGCCTGAAAGTAGGAATAATTGAAGAAAAAGCCCACAGGGAGCCAGGTGCTCTCCTGGGAGGATCTGCCTCCTGCCTACCCTGTGCCCATGCTGGCTCTGAGGTGCCTGGTGGTGGTGCTGGGATGGGGTCGGCCACCCTGAGCCCTGGCACGGAGGAGCTCGCAGGAGGAGGCAGAGCGGTGTGTCGCTTCTTGGGGACCTCAGCGACCTTTTTTGCTTTGCCTGCTCTTGGGTGCCTTTTCTGCCTTCGTTATCATCTTTAGAGCTCTAATTGGCTTCTGCCACCTTCTTCATTATGCACCTGAGGTGCCCAACTGGCTGGTGCCGTCTCTGGAAGCCCCCATTGCTCATCCTCGCCTCTTCCAAGACTGTTCTTACTTAATGGCACACACTGAACGCTAGTGCATTACCATCCCTTTTCCAAGAACAGTCTCCATCCACTCTTCTCTCATCCCCCAGTGCCTCATCCAATTTAATTAATTATACTTAGTATATTACGCATCCTGTCAAAGTTTTTCCTTTCCGAGGTTTAATGGTTTTTTAATTCTAATGCATGCTGCATGTGTAAGTGTTTTAGAAATGAGCAGAGTATGCAGCAGCAGCGAGGCAGCATTACATCTGCGTGCCGCAGACAGCAAGGAAACATGAGGGTGGATCCCTGTAGAGAGGCTCCAGCAGAATTACTGCAGGACCGCATCGGCCTGCCTGGAAGCCGCGCTGCTGTAGTGCTCAGAGGGGAGATCAGCTCTGATCCCACTGGCCAGGGACACGCAGGGACCGAAAGCACCAGCTCGTGGGGTGCCTCGCGCTGTGGCCGCAGTGCTGCTGCCTCTCCCGCGGAAGCGGGTGCCCGGCCGGCGGCTCTGCACCGGCACCCGGCACGTCTGGGCGGCCGCCACAGCCCTGCGGTGAGCTGGGATGTAATGAACTCGACTCTTCTCCTTTTGCTAGCTCTGTCTGAAAGCACCGAATTACATCAGTCATTTCGGTGTTGTTTCATTCCTTTGAAGAAACGCCGCATTAAGGATGTGGTGGGGACTAGACTAATCAGGTAACAACGGTTAGGGCTTGTACCTATCGCTCTTTATTTTCCAGTGACAGTTAAAAGGTTTGGTCAGCAAAGTGGCTCAGTAGGAGTGACTTTGTGAGGCCTTACACTTAGTAGCTCTTGCTATTTCCAGATAAAACCTGCTCAGACTGAGGGTTGTGGGTTTTGGTGTTGTTTTTTTTTTTTTTTTCTTTTCTTTTTTTTTTCTTCGCCTGTCAGTGTTGCGAACTGCTTAGGTTTTGAAAATCCAGCTGGGCTCTGTCTGTCTGTCACACCATCACCAGGAGTAACGATGCCGCGGTGCGATTTAGCTGACAGTCCTGTGAACTGGGGCCAGGAGCGAACACGATCCAGCCTGACCTCATGGCAGCACTGCAGTCGCGCCTAGGAGGAGAGGGACATTGCAAAATCAGAGCCTGCTTGAGGCTGCGCAGACAGCAAGTGAGCCAGGAGCCCACCCTGCCCCAGCAGCAGTCTCCTGCCCCAGACAGAGACCTCAGGACTGCACGGACCTGGGCAGCAGCTGCTGGGACAGCTGAGGGTTTGCCCGTGTGTGTGTGAGGAGAAGGGGGTGCAGGTGGAGGGAGGGGGAAAGCATCAGGAGAGCCAAGCACGGAGCCAGCTCAGCCCCCATGCTGCCACATCACCTTTAGTTGCCCCAGCTCCAACATGCCCCAGCTGTCAGTGGTGGAGGAGAAACTCAAGAGGGAGGATGTTTATTCTTCTAAGTTTAAATAAGAACAGAAAGGAGGAAACATTGAAATACATGTGCATTCCCAGCATCAGAGCGCTGGTGGCATGTGCGTGCAAAATGGCAGAACCCTTGCAGGAGCCCATCACCACCTGCCTGGCCGGCTGCGACAAACCCACCACAGAGCCACCTGCATCCTTGGAATACTTACACAAGTTATGAAAATACCTTTATTTTCCATTCCTGCTGTTCAGCCATCTCCCCTCAGCTCTGAGCTTACAGCACAAGGCATTCTAGAAGGCTCATTTTCAGTTTCACCCACGCAGACGGGGGCCGATGGGGCAGGAGCCCACCTGCGTTGGTGGAAGCTGATCTCGGTCCATGACTCGCAGGTAATGTAATTTCCCTAGACATATTATAAGCCTACGAGGTTCTGGATTTGGCTGTTGACCTTATAGTAATTGTATATGTTTATTTATACACTATGATAGCTCTCTTAATTAATGAGGGTGAATTTAATTGCCAGAACTAAGTTTCTGCTGAATTAGATGGGCCAGACTCCCAGGCTTTGCCAATGCTGCGATCAGTTCAGGAGGCACGTGGTGGCCATCAGGCCAGCTTAACCACCGGCTTGCGTTCCCCTGGCACCGCAGTCATCCTTCGTGGGCGTGGAGCTGCAGTGCTCCCCTGAGCCCTCCAAGGAGATCAAGGCAAAGAGGAACAGGAGTGTCCTTGCATCGTGGTGAGTCACGGTGCTGGATCAGCCCTTGGGCGCTCTTGGATGCTGGACAATTGAGAGCAGCTTTTGCAGAACCACCCTCGTGGTTGTCCCAGTTCCCTTCGGTCGTCTTTGGGATTTTCTAGTGCACCCGCAAGCCTCAGACAGCATCTCATCGTGGGTTGTCCCTGTGCTTCAGACAAAGGACTCCAGCAGCATGGAAAAGCTTCTTGCTGGTCGGAAAAAAATCAGAGTTAAACACCAGGGAGGGAATAATGCTGAGCTCCAGTGTGGAGGAGCAAGAGGTCAAAGTCATGATGAGAAATGGCCAGGAACCAACGCTTTTGGTTTAAAAAAAATAAATTTCCTTACTCGCTCGATGGTGGGGAACGCCCCATCGTGCTGGGAAGCCTTCCAGCTCGCTCCACTCCTCAGAGCTGCGTACTTTTACAAAGTACAAAGAGCTTCTCATAATGTTTTGCCTTGTGGGTACATATATGATTAATTCCGTGCAAGCATTACTGGTGCAATAACAATACTGGAGGTCCTAAAACTGAGAAAGGAAACACATTTGGCTCATACTTCATACACAATCACTTACACTTAAGCTATTGATAGTTGATTGGGATCTGTAGACTGCTGGGCTGGTGCCACTGGGTTTCTGTGCGCATTCAATGGCTGGAACAGACAGCAAGGCTGTAGGTTTTGGCAAGCTGTAGGTCTCATTAGTCAGGCTGACTGTATCTGACACGAGAGATTCCCATCCACCAAGATGAAGCTCACTTCCCTAGGCTTTGGCTGACGTCCCAACAATATTTACATGAAGGACAACAGAGGATCAGTGCTAGATTAAGGCTGTGAGTTTCCAGTAGGCAGACAGTTAAATATTCTATTGAAATCCTCTTTTGATTATTTAGATAATAATGAAGTTTATGCATGTCCTTGAGAAATCTGGGGAAAGGCAGTTGTTTTATGCTAAGCATGCAGAGATGTGTTTAATCTTGATAATAGGAGTAAATTATGTATCAGCGTTTATAACCTCAGCTCCTTCATTTCTCACTCGTTCCGTGGAAGTACCAGAAGCCTCTGAAGGCAGCAAGATCCGCGTGGGGCTGGCTGTGCAGGAGGAGGGGCAGGCACGGTCCTTGCCCTGCGAGCTGCTGTGACACCAGCCCCAGGTGCCTGCTGCCAAGCGGGGAGGGGATTTGAACCCCCTGGTTTTAGGGCTGCGGTTCTGACCACTCACCCAGCGCATCCCTATGTTAACAGCAGGTGCCTTGTCCCGGCTGCATGCGTGCAGGGGGAGGATGAGGGTGAAGATGCAGATGAGGATGAGGATGCAGGTGTCTTGTTTGACTCCCTGCTGGCTTGGAGAGGTGCTGGAGAAGGCTACGATAGCCATTGCCCAGGAGCCTCTCAGCTGGCGCAAAGTGGTACAGCTGCACTGAAGCCAGTGAAACTGCTTGGGTTTGTGCTGGCCCCACTCTGCGACAGGTACAAGCAGCTGGGAATTGCTTCTTATCATCCCCAGCTGTAATTTCTGTTTTGCTGGATTTTTATCAGAATCGTCAAGTAGCTATTTTCTGAACGACACCTAATTTTGAATGGGATGCGGTAATAATTTGATTCATTGTTGCCATTGGAATTTGGATGCGTGGCTGGTATTGCATTACCCCGAGACAGACTATTTGAATTTGTCTGCTTCAGATTTGACAATAGCAGAGAAAAGTAACCTTTGGATTAATTTGCTTTAGCAACTAAAGTCCCATTAAATGGAAGGCAGCTGGTGTCAAAGGCATAAATGGAGACAAAGTTTTGCTCCCAATTGTGGGAAATGTGTTTAAACAGACTAGAAATGTTTCCATCTCTGCAGGGTATAATATACTCAAATGGTTACATTAACATGAAAAAAATATAAGAAAGAGTGTATTTAGGACAATCCCTCTGTATCCAGTGTTAATGAAATTGAATTCCAGTAATGAAGTCAAAGGGTTGTATTCTTCACTCGGTGCACGCAGTACAGTAACTTCCATTAGCATTAATGGGAGCTGTGCATATGAATTACGGAGCCATAATGGTTAGAGATGGAAAAGGTCTATCGGATCCTGGAGTGCTTTCCTCTCTAAGGACCGGATCCTGCTCGCTCTGTTCTCGTATGCAGCCTGATGGCTCAGCGAGGATGTTAATGAGCCCTGTATTGAATACCCCAGCTGATGCGTAAATAGCGGAGTTTCAGAGGTAAAATCCCTGCCACTCAGGGGCCAGCACAAGCTCTATGGACCACTTAAGTCCCCAGAAAAGGATTAATTGGAGTTTAAATGGTGTGTTCTGCCGGCCCTCTGAACGGGAATTAATTTTACCGTGTGAATGAGGTGGGGATTGGCCCGCAGTCCTGGGTAAAGGGGGGCAGCCAGCATTAAATTATATCCTAGCCCATACCTTAAGGGTCTGGCTCTGCTGTACTATGTAGCACGGCCAAAAAATAGCTCCTCTTGCTTTGGGTGAGCGCTCCCCTTCCCATAGCACTGTACGCATCCAAAAGGCTTCAGTGAGCCTGGGAGGTGGTTTTCTGGAGAAAATATTTTGCATCGAATCTATTAGCCATGCAGCATGTAGTTAGAGAGGCACCGCAGGTGCACCAGCGTGCCAATCTTCATTCATTGCACAGGCACCGTGCTGCAGAAGTCAGGGCATTACTGACGGTGGCACGGAGCAGGGGATGGAGGTGGATGGGCCAACCCCCCACTGGTGTAAATCAGGGGGGGCCCTCGACGCTTCCTGGGGCTGTGTCCACCTGCAGCAGGTGGGAGGGAGCCCCGTTATGTCTCTGTGGGCCGTTACACAGATGCTGCCCAGGAACCCCATTCAGATGTGCGTTCTTATCAGCAGTTGCATAATGAATTAATCTATTTCGTATCCCTTGTTTCATTAAAATAATTCCTCACGGCATTATCTTTGTCCAAGCACCATTGACCTCCAATGCCGGGACAGACAATCCAGGATTAAAAATACATTTTTTTAGCTCACATAAATCCCAAGTAATGGTGAAAGATAGAAAAAGAAAGGCTCCTCGTTGCGGTAAAGAGCATTTGTCACTGTCCCTAGTTATTAGTATCCTCTGAGCATTGTACAAGGGAAGCCGCGACAGGATTACATTTCTGCATAGACTGGAGGTTTCTTATTAGGAAAGGCGAAGAAAGCCTGGTAAAAGCCCACAGGTCAAAAACACAATACACTATTTCCCACCTCTTGTTTCTTGATATTATGCTATTACAAGAGATAAGGGAGAGGTGCAGAGTCTTAATTTACAAGCAAATGATGAACCCTGGCTGGGGACTGTTTGCATATTGCTTGAGCTTATTAGTGGTGGGGCTGGGGCACGGTGCTCGCACCGTGCTGCGGGCAGTGCCTGGGCTTGTGCCCCACGTTCTCTGCATGGGACAGGAGCTCGAGCTGCATCCCTGCCTGCCAGCTGCCCCTCACACAGCCGTGCAGGGCAGGGCAGCTGCAAACAGCGGGCTTTCCTGCGGCACGCAGCTTCCCGAGAGAGGCAGCGAGCTGCAGCACAGCGCCGTGGGCAGGGCTCGCGCTTCGTGGTGTGCTGCTCGGAGAAAATGAAGGTGCCGGAGTTGAAAAGAAACCCCAAAGTAAATGGGAGATGGGTGTTAAATAATGCAGTTGCGCATTGTCCATGAAAGATGGCTAACCGTGAGTAAACATCAACAGCAATGTTTGATCCCTTCATGTTTACTATTTATTCATATTTATTATTCATAAATTCCGTCACAAATGTTAGGCCTGCACCCCAGTGAGACATTTGCATTTTATTTTGTGTTTTTTTTTCCCTAGTTTTGTGAACTGAGATTTAATGATTTGCTTTTCCACATAGTTCCCATGCTTACTCTCCCTTCTTGTTTCAGGAAGAGATTTCTAACATGGAAAAGTGATATTTGAATAGATTCCCCTAAGGCAATCAATTTACTTTTAATTTGTCTGGAACTAAGCTTTTCTTTGTTGCAATGAGAAAGGATTGAAACTGCTGTAAAATTTATTAGCTTCCAGGAAGATTTTGAAATGAATTTTTTAATGATCGTGCTGTTTGCTGTACCCAGAAGCAGTGTCATCGTGATTACAGTATAATCATATGGTTGCCGAAGACGCACCGAAATGCGGAGATAAAGCCGTGTGTCCGTGGCAGGGTACTGCTGGTCATGGCCACGGCAGTGCAGGGACCCGTCTGCCGCTGCTGTTCCCATCTCCTTACACCTGGGTTGTGGTTTGGGGCTGTTCAGCTCAGGCTGGGCTCCCCCTCTGCCTCCCCGCCTCACACAGCACAAGCAGGTCCCGCTCTTCTGCCACGCGATCTTTCTTATTTTTCATTTTCAAGCAACTCCTCCGCTGCTTTTCCTTGCTCCCCATGTAATAGCACAAATGAGCTCCGCTTACTCACCTCTGCAAACCTGCTCTGACATGGATTGGATTGAACTGAGCGTCTGTTTGAAAATGGAAACTCCAGGGACTATTGTCATCGCCCAAATTGCACCTTAGATTGTATAACAGCACATGTCATCTGGCCATTTATCAGGAATATTACATTCCCAGGCACTTGCACCTCAGTACGATTTAACTTTGTCTCTTTGGCCAGCGCTGAGATTCCTCTGCAGATAATTCAATTGCTCTGAGAGCTGAATGGGCTCCTTTCAAACCGGTTTCATGTTGCAGGCCGTGGAGCGAGTTCAGGTACAGAGCCTTTGAATAGGAAACTGAAAGCATTTGTAGATGCAGGATGTTCATTAACCCTTCCTTTGAACTGCGAGAGGCCCCGTGCCCGGAGGAGCTGGAAGCTGTGCTGCTCCCTGCACATGCACAGCCCCGTCCTCTGTCCCTCAGGCACTGCTGGAGTCCTCTGGCCCCGGGTCCCCTGGGCTGCCCGTGGGCAAGCTGCGGGTGGCAGCTGTCCCACTGCATCCTTCTGCAGCTGCTGCCCAGCTCTGACCCGCCGGCAGCACTGGGTTAGCTGCTGCACATCGCTCCTTGCCTTGGTGGAGGTCCCCTGAGGCACTGGCAGAGATGGTTTGAAATCTGGAGCTCAACACGGGTTTTGCTGTACTTGTTGAGGAGCGTATTAATTCCAGAGGTGGCAGTTGGTTTTGTTTTATTTCATATTTGCTGTGTGAGAGCTTGTGTTTAGCAATGATACATCTTCTGTGCCAAGTCTGGCTTCAAGATAACTGCTCACCTTATGGCAAGGCTTCTGTCAGGATGTTTTGCACCCGGGGAATCATTTTAAAAGCAGCCCTGGCTCAAGGTGATGTGACTTGAGTTTGTGGATTTGCTCTGGGTGAAGGCAAGAGTTGCTGAGAAATGGACACTGTCCTGCCTTGCTGCTGCAGGACCTGCAGCTGACACAAACCAGACACAGCCACCACCCATGAGATGGCACTTGCCCATGGAGCTGTGCCTGGTTGACCTGTCCAGCCTGTACACAACAAAGCATCCACGCAGCCTGATTTAGAGTAAGACTTCCCTCCCGGCATGCACATCTCGTACTCAGCTCCTTAGCAAGTCCAGCCCTGGCTTCAGGCAACTAGCACTCAAGCCCTGAGTGCACCCATTGTTTCCTCCTGCCAGGCCCCAGGGGCAATATTCACGCCAGCTTGCTAAGCCCTCTGCCGTCCTGCGTCCGGCACGGATGTGGGAAGCTGCCAGTTCTGGCTGCCTGCCATTTGTCATGTCGTACGTGATGCGGTGGTTATTACCTGGGCTTTGCTCCTTGCATTAGGAACATTTTTTTAGTGCAGACAATAACAGTCGTATTGACTAGGGCAGGTTTAGAGCTGTAGAAGAATTTCCTGTCCTCCTATTTCCGATTGTTAAAGAAGAAAAAGAAAGACAGAATAGAGCAATAAAGAGCCCGTGAACGCGTACAGGTGTCCTGGGTGCCGTTACGGCTGGGTGAGTCAGACCTGTCTGCAAAGGGCAGCCTGAGGGGCCCTGCCCAGCAGCTTTGTGCCTGCCCATGCCTGGGGCAGCAGCTGCTCTTGCTCTCCAGTGCGTGTCCTGCAGCTGCTGGAGACAGATGCCAGAGGAGTCCAAACCTCTCCAAGCTGCCTTCTTTGGAGCCATGATAGCAGAAGAGTGGTGCAGTGGTTACATGTATTGACAGGGCATGCTTATAGCTTATAGGGCATGCTTATGGCATACAAATAGTATTTTATATGAACTACAGGGTTAACAAGGAAATCCGGGGCTAGGTGAAGGTCCTCTTTTAGCTAGGGAGAAGCAACTGCTGTTTAGAGCCCTGCGCTGGTCTCTGGCATCTGCTGCCAGCTCAGGGCTGGTCTGGGGAGCCCAAACATACGTTGTCCCTGGGAGCAGAGAGGTTTCAGGCTCTGGGATGGGGTCTCTGCAGAATGAAGCTGAGGCGTGTAATGGGGACAGACGCGGGGAGGCAAAATGTGCTGTGGAGCTACTTGTCTTCATGTCTTTGAATGGGTGGTGACCAACTGCTGCTGGTGCAACTAGCAGACAAGCTTCGTGGTGTCCAGAGCAGTTCGTCTCCCAGGCAGATAGTCACTGCACCAACAGTCTTTAGTAAAACCACCCTTAAAGCTCAGGTCACTTTGTTGGATTTGAGCAATATCTACTTGAACTGAAGCAACTGGTGAAGCTTTTGATTTCTTTTTAACTGTAAAATGTGTCAGCTTAGAATAAATGGCTCAAGGCAAAACAAACCCACTTGCACTCTGCCCAGGGTGAGGTTTGCCTTCATCGTGGTGGCCGCGTGTACATGTGGAGCTGAGCTGTGATGCTGGGCCAGGGAGGTGAGAACCATTGGCTCGCCCCATGCGTTCCCGTGCTGGACCAGGCAGCCCAGCATGTGCCCCAATCCAGCATTTTATAGTAGCAGAGAAACTGAAGTGATGCGTGCTCCAGCACCGCGCCCAAGGTCACACAGCACAATAAATCAGTGTCTCATCTGGGATGAGAACCCAAGATATTTCTGTACCCCCTCCAGCCATTACCAAGTCCTCTGCTATCACAGCCAGACTACACAACTTTGTATGCCTGTAGCACCCTTTTGAAGTTAAGCTGTGGATAAATAGGCAGACAGCAACACTTTCTGGGCAATTTTCTTTTTTTATTTTGCTCAAGTACTTGAAAGTAACAGAATCAAAGTATAAGAGCATTGGCTTTCAGATCTTGGTGCAGGTTGTTCTGCATGTAAGGCTCAGAGCACCTTTCTCAAAAGCTGCTGTAAAGGAGACTACCGAGACCCAGACCTCCTGCACAGCCACCCGGCACTGCGCTTCGCACCACCGGGTAGCTGCTCTGATGTAGAGAAAGAGCTAATGTTTTGCCCATAGATTTCCAATTAATTGGCTTCTTCTCCTTTAAAAAAAAATCCCTTTTTTTGAGGTCTGCCTTTTACTCGTTTATTCTCTGTAAGTGTTAAGCTGCTCATATTTTGGTGCATTGTGTTATGTGCTGAGAATTTTTATCAGCCGCCCTAGTGCTAGAATGTGGTGGAAATACCAATGTGTCTGAGGAGCTGAGGTTATACACACAGATGTACAAAGCATCGAAATGAACTGTTTTCAGACGGACAGGAAGCAGACCAAGGCTGAGTCTGCACCTTCACAGGGCTCAATCTATCAAACCGACACCAACTGGGTGCGTTCTTGTGTTGTTAATAGCATTAATTCTTCAACACTGCTTTGCTGCTTTACGCGTATATAGATTACGACAGGAAGGAGCTGCATCTTTGCCTGTGAGAAGCTTGTGCTTTATGAGGGCTATCTGCAATTACAAGTTCTTATCGAGTGAAGGGAAAGCTGAAGTCGTAAGCTGAGATTGAAAAGGAGCCAGCAGTGCACAATGTTCGGTGGCAGCCACGGTCTAGTGCTCAGCAAAGGCTTGGGAAGTTGAAACTCCTGGATTTGATTTTCAGCGTTGCACTTGGTCGAGCCCCTCTGTTTCTCTGGGTCTGTCTGTCCATCCGTGATGGAGCACGGCACCTCCCAAGCCGGCAGGGGATGGGGCAGTACTCTGGGGACAGCTGGCCACCTGTGGCAGGGGCAACGTGGGGCATGAGGCTTTGCATCTCCTGCTGCTGAGAGCCATGCTTGGCTGCTCTCAGACCAGGGCAGGAGAGGTCCTTGGAAAGAGTGAAATACTATTCCATATTTCAGCCCTATAAAGTGGTGTTGGGACAGCCCTAAGTCGAGAGAAGGGATCTTTATTACTCTCGTATGAATAAAGACCCAGCGCTGGAATGACACATTTAATCTTCAGTGGAGTGGGCAGTCTTGTAGATTTATAAAGGCTCTGTTGTGTGGGAGGCCAGCGGGGATTAAGCAAAAAGTTAAAACGCACAAACACACACAAGAAAGAAAGCACCCCCTTCCCTCCGCTCGCTTCCCCCCTCACCAACAAGCCAAGCTTAAATGTCATGTCAAACTGCACTTAAAGCACAGTGGGTTTTAGCGTCGGTTACTAAAACCAGAAACTGCTGACAGCGCGCAGCCCGACATGTGGCACAAACCCGTTTTAATTTATCTGCCGCCGTAACTCGCTTCCCCCAGGTTTCAGGTCTGGCAGCGGCAGCAGATGACACACAACCTGTTGGAAATTGAACTCCAGTCTTCAGAGCAGCAAAGAAATGGCAGGAAAAATCCCTCTTCCCAGCACCGCTTTAAACATGATGGCTATTTGCTGTAAAATGGCGAATGTTTAGGCAGGAGCCGTGGGCAGTGCCGGGAGCGGTGGCGGCACCGGGACACACGGGGCTGGGGGCCGTGCTCGCCCGCTTCATACAGCCTTGTGTTTTCTCCACGCAGATCAGAGCGAAGGATTTCATTGCAGGGAAGAGTGCCGCATCCTGGGCCACTCGGACCGGTGCTGGATGCCCCGCAGCGCCGTGCCCAGCCGCGCCAAGTCCCCCGAGCACGGCAGGAACGTCATCGCCCTCTCCATAGAGGCGACGGCAGTGGACGCGGAGCCTTACGCAGACTGTAGCGCCAAAAGGACCTTCGCCACCTTCGGCAAGGAGGGCGGCGAGCCGCCGGCCGAGGAGCGGGCCGGCAACCCCAAAGGCAAAAGAACGGTGGAGCCGGCCGCCGGCAGCCCCAAGGTGAGCGGCGCCGTCCGCGAGGCGGGCAATGGCTGCGAGGCCGCCAGCCCCGTCACCTCGCCCCTGCACCTGAAGAGCCCCGCAGCCTACGGCGGCCTGCCCTGCCCCGCCGGCCGCGGGCCGCAGCCCCCGGCGAACACTGGCCCTGCCCGGCCCGCGGAGGCAGAGCCCAGGGGGGCGGACAGCGAGGGCGGCCTGCAGGAGGGCAACCCGCTGCTGCAGGACCGCAGGGAGAAGGACTCGCCGGCGGCCAGGAGACTGAGGGACATCGTCCTCTGAGCAGCGCCCGGCTGCTGGAGGGGCCAGGCAGCATGCCCGGCGTGGGTTGTTTTTATCGCTTACCAATGGTTCACAGATCGCTGTATTTAAAAGCTTTCCCTAAATGTATTGTTTATAAATGAAGCTGTTGTTAATGTGACAATCCCACTTGTTTCAACAGGCGGCAGGGGTGTTCAGCAGGGCGACTTAGCGCGTTTTCCTTTCGCCGGGAGGTGGCAGAGGGCAGGGGCAGAGGTGAGGCCCAGTCTGCCCGTGGCAATGCTAGGCGTCACTGCTCTTGGGTTTATATATTTTTGTACCTCAGAACTAACACAAATCTCCATTCTGCTTAAGAACCCAATTCCAAGTTCTTTATTCGGTCACCATTTTGTAGTCTAGGCAAAGCAATGGCCATTTCTCGCATATGACTTGAAAATTACAGGTCAGTGAGTTTTAATATTCACCCCACACAAGGCTGCTTCTATCTGAAGATGTTGCTATTTTGCTATGGACACCCCTGCATTTATGAATCCTTTTGCTGTCACATGCTTATCTGTACTATTATCGTATTTGATATTGCAAATTACTGTATGTCTAGTGATGGCAAAAGGCTTTCAAGTTTAAAAAAAACAAACAAGCAAACAATCACAGTCGTCATACCGAAACCTTGGGGAACCTGCAGTTTCCAGACCCAGTGGAGCAAGTGCTTTTTCCAGTCCCCACCATCCATCCCCTGCAGCTTCCACCTGCTCTCTCAGGGCAGGATGTTACAGGAAGGCATTCTGGGGAAAATCCTGCCTGAATTGCAACTGTCAGATGCACTGTGCAGAACTTTATCCCTTATCTATTTCTTTTGCATAACTTCCAGGCAATGCATGGAAAGTTTTTTTTCCAGAAGTTTCTTTATTTTAGTTCCCAGATTTAGACATGCCCTGTCTCTAGTCATTTCAAAGTCAAAGTGATGGAATTATTTAAGAGATCTAAATTACCTTCTCAATTAGACACACACTTCCAAGTCAGCATTTCCCAGTTGTGATTATGCTAAGTGTGTGTGTATGTATGTCATCATGGCATGGATTTTAGACTGTTCTGATTTCTTTTTATCCCTGCATCATGAATAAGTATGGAGTGAGCAATAGCAATGTTAATTTAGGGGCAGACAGGTGATATGTAACAACACTACTAATTCAATTAATGTGCCTTCTTAATGGAGAAAAAATTAAAGCAATTCATTATTTTTTCTCATAATTAAGGACTTTTTTTTGTGTGGGTACAAATTTACTCATATAAAATTGATTTAAAAATTGAGCTACTTTAATAGCCATTTTGTAGAAGGGAGAGAGAGAAAGGGTTTCACAGCTCTCTGCTCTCTTGCAGTGATAATTCCTCAGTGAGGTATGAGTAAGGTAGGAGGATTTCAGTTAGTGTATTATTGTTATTAACCCTTCACTTGACAGATTTTCCTACCCTAAATAATATTTCATAGAATTTAAAATTGATTATGGGAGGGAAAATATATAGCTCTTGCCAATGTTTGCTGTACCAGCAAGTTGAAATTAGTGGTTTCTAGAGAAATAGTCTTTCTAGGTCTACATATCATGATAAAATATTTGTTACTTTGATTTATTTAAATTAAAAATGTCAACAAGAAAACAAGCTCCAGTCATTATTGTCCTCAAAATAAAATAAGCTCAAGTAATTTGTTTCTTCAGGGTGAATTGATACTGCCTGAAGTTTTAGCAATTCTGAGATAGGTCCGCAGTCAGTGTATTCCCCATGCCACTTGATAGGGCCAGGAATTTGGAAGGAACCAACAAAAAAAGGTCATCTAATGAAATTTGTGATGCTTCCCTCTCGTGTTATTACTACCTCATTCAGATCAAATCCTGTGCATTAATGTGATGTCATGTATCCCTCCTAAAAGTGAACCAGGGATTTTCCTCTCTGTTCTGGAGTTTGAGCCCATTTTTAAGGGATATGTTATTTTGTTGTTTCCTGCCTGCGTACTGTACTGCTGTCTTTTTTTTATTATTATTATTATTGTTTTTTACAAATGTGTGTGTTATTATAACACAAGCAGCAGAAGAAATGGACTAGCTTGGGGCTGTTAAAGCTACTGGATTTTCTGTAACTATTAGGCTGGGTTTATTCTGATATTACCTGTTTTTGTCAGCTCTGCTGGACTTTCTTTGGGGAAAATCCATGTATGATTTTGCTGAGCAAAAGAACCTACTTGACACCCATCTGTCCCTTCTGTAGAAACTGTCCCCCACCTTCAGTCATTGTCCCCCCAGTCACCCTATGGGGCCACGGAGAGACCCCGCACCTCCATCTGGGAGCAGGATGGGACAGGTGCCCCCAGCTAACCCCAGCCCCCATCACAGGCACAGGGACAGGGAGCGCAGTCCCCTCCACCCCATTCTCCCCATCACTCTCCCCACCTGCCTCCAGCTCCTGAAAAGCGCTGGCCGTTAATTTGTGCTGAGCCTTGCCCTCTGCCTGCGGAGCTGCCACCACCAGCCCAGCGATTTTGGATGAAAAATAGATGCTAACTGAAAAGGAAGAAAGAAAGAAAAAAAAAACAGAAACATTTCTCTAATTTACCCAGAGGAAACGTTCCTTGCCACTCTGAATAAAAGCACAGCCGAGAAGGGATGCGAAATAATTCTGTATTAAAAGGGGGCATTAAAGAGGTCAGTAAGCCCTTATGCCTCCAAGAAAATCGTTTAAACAACAGTTTTGCCTGGGCTGACCCATGCCGCAGCTGGGGACACCAAGCGAGGGGCCCTTCCCTGACACGTCCTTGCTGCGCAGGATGAGGCACCTCCGCTCCACCTCCCCTTCCCTCTTCTGAATATTTTGCTATTTCTGTCGCTGTTCCTCTGTGTCACTTGAGATGAGCTCAGGGCTGCTGGGCAAATCACAGCCTATCTTGGTTTTTTAATAGTTGCATCAAAACTGGCCATGCAAAAACATAAAGGCTGCAGGGTGGGCGATTTTTGGGAGGGGTTCCAGACCTAATTAGTGCTTTTTTAATAACTCAAACCTGTCCTCAGATTTGGTTTAGGAAAATGCGCTTGGATCTGTTGGTTTCCTTCAGGCAAACTTGCTCTGCTCCCCTGGTTCTTCAGGGGAGCAGCACCCATTTATGATTCTCTACCGAGCATGACGAGGACCTGGTCTGGTGCAGCCCATGCGATGTCCCCATGGCCCCTCACGTCACCTTCTGATGGTCTGAGTGTACCTTCCCTGCGAGGGCACGTGGCTGTGTGGAAGAGCAGCAGGGGGCTGGGGGGTGGTTGATGGCTGAAAAAAAAATCCCTGAGTGCCTGGCACGTTGTCCCGATGAGGCTGTTGCCGTTCCCTGTTTGTCGTGAAGCTGGAGGTGGCCTGTGGATCACATGTCGTGCAGAAGTGAATTTTTCTTTTCTTTTTTCAAATAGGAAACAAGTTGCTTTTGTAAAGAACACAATGTCTGATTAATATGTTGAAATTATTCTTGGGGAAAAAAAAAAATCTAATTATGAATGGAAACACATTTGTCTGTCATTGGGGAGAATTGATGATCTTGTTGCTACTGCTGCTTTCGCAGCTATAGGTAATCTTTTACCCAACCTAGGAGCTGCGCTTACCTTGGGAGAGAAGCCCGGCCGACTCCACTGCGAGCACTGCTGAGATGGATCCTCTATCAGCATCAGCTGATGTTCAGCTGATCTAAGCTGGGATATAATCTTTAAACACAAAGAGCTGACCTAACGCAAACTGCTTTTCAGCAACCAATACCTCCTTGCACTATTCCAACGTGAACGAAGTGAGTTGCAGGTGTCACGCCTGCCGGCGGCGCATTTCCCAGAGCAGGAGGAGCAGCTGGTGGCACCGTCACTGCGCGCCTGCCCGCAGACGGCAGGGCTGCAGTGGGACTTAGTGCGGTACGTCTCATCATGGTGTCTCCGTTGCTGATTATATGAAGAAATAAATTGTTGTATATGCTGATATGTATGTTATGTACATTTTCACAGTGATTGAATCATTGTAAACAACAAAATGGAAAAAAAAAAAAAAAGAACCACCATTCTGTCTATTTTATGAAGATGATAAAGCAGCTTTATTAAATTATTACGATTCTGTTTCAAAATGGTGTACCTGCCACATTGTTTTTTTTTTTTAGCTGATGAGAACTTTGTTTTCCACCTAAATGTGACTTTCTTTTCTCTGCTTTGAGCATCTAATGCATTTTAGTATTAAAGCAATTATTGAATAAAACGGAAAGTAAGTGTTTGGTTAAATACGCCTAAGTGGGTTTGCTTTGATGGGCTGAAGGTGCTGGTCTTGCAGAAGTCAGAACAAGCCCAGATGGCTGTGTGGTCCAAGGGTGCTAGCACAGCCCCTTCCCCATGTGCTTCTCTCAGGGCTTTCTGGCTTTTGCATCCACGAGGCTGCAAACTGCGGGCAGAGCTTTCCTGACCCCTAGGAGGGGTTGTCCCCACTGACCCCAGGGGTGCCTGGGGTGGGCAGGACCTGAGCTCCATGCAGCTCCTGCCATGGCAGAGCCTCTCTGCTCTCCCCTGGTCACTTTTCATGAAGCCAGGCAGAGGGGCAGGCACGGGTAGGAAACACCGCCAACACGCACTTTTCTTTCCACTGAGGCACAGTAGAGAGGAAAAGAGCTATTTTCCCCGCATTTCAGGAGGGCACTTTGGAGGCTCTGGGGAGATGGTGAGGAGCATCCACTTGCTCTGAATTAATGGCCTATTAATAGACCGCTCTTCCATGAGTGTCTGAGTGCTTTGCGGAGAGCAGGGGCGAATGCCCTCCCCTAACGGCCTCTGCTCAGTGGCTCGGCCAAGGAGATGTGAAGGTGGCACGGGGACAGAAGCAGTGGACTGGGAGGGAGCCCCTGCAGGGTGGGGGGGCTTCTCCATGCGCAGGTGGGAACCTGGAGCATGTTCAAATGACAGTAAAAGTAATGAGTTAAAAAATGGTGTATCTGGACAGCTTTACCTTGGAAGACAGCAGAGGTAACAGGTTGTAACAACAGCAGCCACCGCTGGTTGCACCCTTGTCAGTGAGTCATTGGGCAGGTGGGTGAGCGGAGGCATTAAGGAGATAAAGGCAGGCTGTGCAGGCACAGTAATTCATGACTTGCAGTCTCTGGGCTGTTGTAGGAGGTGGAAAAATGCTCCGGTGATGGGAGGGCCCAGCACTGGTGCTGTGCTGGCACTGTGGGCTCATCTTGCAGGTAGGACCCAAGCCTTCTGGGGGAATGGCCCTCAGGAGCTGCCTTTGAGCAGCACTGGGAGGCTGGGGACATTCCCCTCAAAGCATCCCGGACCAGCCCTTGCCCAACTCACTGGCACAACCTGCTGGGGCCCCACGGGTGCCGGATTTGGCTGTGATTTAATCAACCTCCTCTAACGGCACTCCGCTCGCTGCACCGGCTGCTGGGCTCCTGCTGGCAGCGAGCTGGGGGCTCCGAGATGTCAGGTCGGTGACACGTCCCCGCTGTGCTCCCCGGCCAGCTGTCGCCGTCCTCTGTCCCCGCTGGCGTACCTCAAAGAGCCGCAGCGTCTCATCTGCTGAGACAGCAGCCAATAACGGCTGCGCCCGGGTTTGCATAAATAACAGTGCCAGGAAAGGGCCGAGGTGGACAGTGGGAAGGAGGGTGATTTAGAGTCCTCTGCAGAGGGGAAAAAAAAAAAAAAAAAGGATTCTTCTTTTGAGTGTGTCTGTCTGGAAGTGCTGCCCATGTGCAAGGTTGTGCTCAATTTTATTGCTCGGATGGCTTCCTTGCAGAGAAGCAGAGCGGGCCAGATCCTGAGCCCTTGGGGCTTGGCTGGCTTTTGGCAGGTGGGTCTCTGCCTGGTGCTGCTGGGCTGGCAGCTTTGGTCTGTGCCATGCACAGCTGGGACCTGCCAGTGCTCAGTGCTGAGAGCTTGCTGTATTCCTCTCCTCACAGCCCAGCTATGTGGGAGCTTTGGTCTGGGGCTGCTGGCACCCTCCTGGGGATGGGGGGACCCACCTGTGGTCCCCTGGGCTCCCCAGCATCCCTGGGAAAAACTCCCTGGGGCACTGGCGATGCATCAGCAGCTTAATTTGCCCCTGCTCCCTGTGGGACAGAGCTCCTACAGGTGCTGTGCTGCACCCGGGATGGGAGCCCCACACTGCTGTGCACCCTGTGATGGGGGAGCTGAGCTTGGCCATAGAGACTGGCTCAGTGAAGCTGGAGAGAGAATAAATTAGCACGCAAAGCAGGCAGCCCTCAACGGCCAAGGTTCAGAGCTGGTTCATAGACGCAGATCTCATTTCTGTTTCTTCTGGACATTATTTTATATTATATTTGATGTTAAACTAGAATATCTAAATAGAGCCAAATTGGATTAACAAGCAATGAATTATCATACACTTTGACTACTAAGCCCACAAAGACAAGAACAAATAAATTGGAAGGATCAAAGCTCTGAAAGCACAGAGCATCTATGTATATCGCTGCTTGAAGCACAGCTCCACAAAGGCAGAGTGTTGTGGGAAGGGGAGAAGGCCCCATCCTGTTTTTCTGTTGTTACCCAAATGCAGTTGCCCCTCACATGGGGTGTGGGTGCCTCTGCCTTGCTCCCTGGGTGTGAAGGGGGTGAGAACGCACCCAGCAGGTGTCCAGCTGCACCCAATGCAGCAGGGTGGGGACAGGGAATTGGGTGTCACTCCTGTGGTCACCCTTGGCTCCTGCAGTTCTGCGGGCTGGACCCTGATTATGCACTGGCAGGGAAAGGCTTGGGGTTTACTGCTGATTGTTGCTTGCCCTGGGCTCAAACTAGAGTAAAACTTTACCAGCAGCCCCAGCGGGCCTTCCACTTGTTTAACTTGCATCTGGTTTTGTTTTGTTTTGTTGTTGTCCTTTTCTTTTTGAAAATGATGCAACCCGGAATCCCCAAAGAGCCACAGGAGAACAAACACAAGCAGGTGTACAATTACAGAGCTCACCTCTGCGGTGCTACAGCCCGCACTGCTCCCTCCTTGCTTCCCTGCCTGCTTGTGGCTGCTGAGGATGGGCTGGAGGAGGAAGGGTGGCTCTTTGGGGACAAGCCCTGAGTGTTAGGGTGCGTGTCACGCTGCCGGTGGGGGTGAGGGCAGCATCCCTGGGAACCAGTGTGGAAGCAGCTGTGTGAGCAGTCACTGCAACCCATCACTTGAAAATACAAAACAAAACTCTAGCACTGTTGTGGAAAATCCTGCTGTGACACTTCCCATTACCACAGATAAAAAATGGAGAAATGTGGCAAACAAGATCAACCCCATCACTGATCAAGCTTAAACTTTTCCCAAGAAAAATGGCCTGCGGGTCGCTGTTGAATGCAAGTGGGGCTCTGCCTGAGCAGGGTTGGCTCCATGGAGCCAGCGTAGTGGCTGGGGGCAGCAGGGACGAACACACAAGAGCCACCCCTGGTGAAGCTCTGGGAGTCGGTAGAGCTTCCCTTGGAAGCGGGGGGAGGCAGTGTAGGAGCAGAGCAGCAGCCTTGGTGGAACGGCTCTGCATTGCCTGGGGGTGATGGATTGTCTTTCAAGACCAAAATAAAAAAATTATGATAATGAAACCTCTGGGAGAAAAGGATGGTGCAAGCATTTCCCCTTTCCAGCCCCAAATCTCTGCCTTCCTTCCTCCCCCCCCAAGGCAGCTCTCTGGCTGTGCTGGCTGCAGTGCCAGGGCATTTCTCCATCTTCACTGCCTGTGCTGGGCCATGCAGATGCTGCCCCACTGCACTGGCCCTGTGACTGCAGTGCTGAAGGCAGCCTGCCTGGATGCTGGGCTGGGGGAGGGGGAAAGGTGTGTGTGTATGTGGGGGTGTCCCTGGCCCCACTCTGAGCAGTGCAGAGAAGCCCTCTTGCTGCTCTGCTCCCTCAGTACCCATGCAGAGAGCAGACAGAGGCGGGGTTGTTTTGACTGGAAAAAGGAAAAAATGAGCAAACAACATTCTCCAGGTTCTTTTCTATCTCTTTCTTTTTTTAACTTTCCAGATAAGGAAAACCTTTCTTTTTTTTTTTTTCTTTTTTTTTTTTTTTCTCTAAACTCCCCTCTCTGCTTCTTCTCCACACAGGCTCAAAGGCTGTTCTTTATCTATTTGATTCTCTGTAAAATTGATCTTATTCTCTTTGGAGGAGTTAGGTTTAAATCACAGGATGAAATCCTGGCCCCAGTGAATCAATATCAAATCTCCTATCAACATCAGCCTGGGGTGGAGTTTTTGGCTGTGGAGCTTTGGCTACCCAGCTCCCAGTGGGAAATGTCATCTGTTGATGGAGGACATTCGCAGCCTTAGCTAGGAAACCGTTCCCAAGGTCTGTGTTACAGCATGTCACGTCCTCCTGTCCTAGCCCCAGCTGGGTGCATTGGCAATTGAGGCAAGGGCTGAAGTCTCCTGCTCTAAACTTCAGCTGAAATCCTCCAATGCACCTGTGAATTACCTCCCCAAGCCTTATCCCACCTGGGAGCCATCTCTCCCGTGAAGGTGTTCAGGGGGTGAACGTGCGTTGTGCTGCTGGCTGGGGAGGAGCTGGGGTCAGTGAGCTCTGGCCTTTTCTCCTGCCTGTCTGCACCTTCCCTCCTCCATCTACAGGGTCCCCTGAGGTAGATGGTGCAGCAAAGCTGCGTCTTTATCAGAAGATACCAGTAGCATTCAGCTGCTTTTGAAGTCTCCAAAGAGAGCTGAGATATTTCTTGATCTGCTCTTAAATAAGTCATCGAGACTGCTGTTAACTCGCATTAAGCAGCAGAAGGCATCTCGGTGCGCGGGGCGAGGCGCGCGCATCTCGGCGCGCTGGGCTGGGAGTGCGTCTGCGCGGGGCGGCGGGGAGCCCTGCTGCGGGGTGCAGCCTCGGGGAGAGGCTTTGGGGCTTTAAATATTTGATGTGCAAAGTTTATTTTAGTCTGAGCCAGGCCGGAATTGCTGCTCCTCCAGAATGTAATTGGTTGGAGGCTGTTTTTGTGAGGCAAAGGCATCGCTGTGCTGCCCAAGCCGCAGACTAGCAATACATCAGCGTGGCGGGGTGTTTTGCTGGAGAGTGAAGCGGTGCCCGGTGGCCAGGAGGTATTCTGTGTTAACAGAAATGTTGACAGGTCAGCCTGTGTTTTTTAAATGCTACTTTTTTTTTTTTTTTTTTTTTTTTGCTTTTGCCTGTTCCCCTTGGACTCTTCCCACCAGCAGCACCTTTAGCATTTATCTCATTCAAGTCCTCTAAGCAAATCTTATCTCTACATTTATTGCATCTTTGGGAATAGTAATTTTCAAGTCAGCTTTCACATTACTCCGTATTTGTTACTACTCCTCTGTCAAGGGAAAACCTGGCTCGTTATTAGTTCTCTGCCTGATACAAAACATTTAATTTGAACAGAAACCACCAAGAGAGAGATACATATTGCTTTTCATAACCAAAGTGTCAACATCTTGACCAGACTGTAGCTGAAGTAATCTTTACCATATGGTGGATTTTTATACTTTAACGTCACATCTGCATTCCCGCTGCCTCTCCTTTCATGCTGGAGATGCCGTGCTGGTGATAAAAGGCGTTGTCTGCGTGTCCTTCCTCAACACAATCACAAAAGGACCCCTCAGCAGATAAGGAACTAAACCTGAGATACAATAGCTGTGGCTTCCCACTGGCTTTCTGCTCAATAGCTTTCTGCTATGCAGTTTAAAAAAAAAAAAAAAAAAGGAAAAGAAAAAAGCAAAAGAAAAAGAATGGCGATGACAGAGCATGTGTTGCAAAAATAAGCCCCTGTAAATCCCAGGGAGGGCACGGCTGCAGAACATGCTGGGAATGGTGACGAGAAAAGGGCTGAAACAAGATGAAACTGTTTTTTTCTGGATTCCTGGTAAACGTGGTGCTACAGCTTCAGTGAAGCTCAGGGACCTTCAAAGAATCCAGACCTTTTTTTTTTTTTTTTTTTTTTTAGGAAAGAAAAAGGGCGCTGTGTTAGTGCTGGGTTTTATTACGATATAATGTGAAAAATGTATCAAACTCCGATGAATTCTGGTCAGGCAGGGCTGTGTAGAATTTCTTGTTTAAATGCTTGCTGGAAGCCACAGCGCAATCGGCAGGGACCTGTAGCTGCCACCAAGCAGCAGACGGATGCTCGGCACAAACTGCCGATGAGCTGGGGTCAGGGCCGTGCTGACGGCAGTGCGGGGAGTGCAGAATACGGCCTCTGCTCTCTGGGGCCCTGCCCAGGCACTGCTCTGCTGCTGATGCCAGTCCCTTCCACTGCTTGTCTGCATTCCCAGCTGGCCCCCAAGTGATGCCAGGAGCTTCACCTCCCAAGGTGTGCTTTGAGCATCAGCCCTCCTCCTGGCAGCTGGATCTCTGGAGGTGCCCTCCATGGTGGCTGTGGCTGGCCACGTCCATTTCATTGGGGTCACCCAGTCCCTGCTCCCAGCTCTCTCCAGGCACCTGACCTGTTTTTACCTGGCAGGTGAACGGCACAGGCAGGACTCCTCTTCCCCATCCTACACCTCAGTTCCACAAAGGGCATTAAGTCTTCTGTTCTCTTAGATTTGTCTGTCCTGTTTTCTACGCCTGGGGTCCCTAGTTGTGTTTCTGCCTTCCCACACCTTCCTGGCTACCCCGATACCCCAGGCAAGGAGCCACGGGTAACAGCAGAGGGAGGAATGCTGCGACAGATCCTGCACAAAGGGCAAGATGAAAGGCATGCCTTGAGCTGCGTGGCTTCTGTTGGGGCCCTGATGTCAGGAAGGCTTTTGTGCATAGGTGCTGCAAAGAGCATCTGCACTGAAGTTAGGGCTTTGACAGACAGGAGGGACACACCCTGTGACACACAAAGGACGATTATCCCCTTTTCTGATGGAAAATGGGAGGGATAAAGTGGAGAAGTAGCCTGGCCGAGACTGCTAAAACTTCTGGCAGATGGGAAACCTCCTCATCCAATGATTTAACCACCCAGCTGTGCCCAGCATCAGCCACGCATCACCCAGGGGTCCAGAGCACCCAGATACCATCGCCCCCATGCATCCTGGCCAGAGCATCCCCGGCAGCCTCAGGGAGCATGTTGTGTTCACACTGCTGCAAGGCAGAAGGGGGTCAGACTCCATGCTTGGCACATGCCCTAAACTCCTGCCTCAGCATTTTGCACGCTGCATAGAATTTTATTATATCACTTTAATGGGAAGCCATGCAGCTCTGAACCCCAAATACACAGCTTTGTAGAAGTAGTGGCTGGAAGAATCCGCAGATAATTCAGTCCTGCCTCTCTTAAGTGAAATAGGATGTTAATACAATACAGTGGAGAATCGCTAATACAATCCTATTTTTATACTAGCACTTTCATGTCATATTAGAAGAAGATTCGACTTTTAGATCTTTTTTAGCAATTTAGCACAGTAAGGATTTCATTATACTGACAGAACTATTGACAAAAAGAAACACATTAGAATTGGAAGGATAATGGTCCCTGGTAAGAGGAAATTTTGCAAGGCTTTTCATTTAAAACTAGACTGGACAAAGTAACAGGCAGTGTGCTGTTGGGAATAATCCTGCATTAGCAAAGGGGTGGACTAGATGACCTTTTAAGTCTTGTCACGGACTAATAGAAGTTGAAGATGAAGGAGACTTTTAGGTCACATCAAATGCTTCTTCCAGCCCAGTGCAAGATTATTTCCTGAGACATTTGATGGTGTTTTTTCCATTTCTAAAAGTTCCAAGTCATGAAGCTCTCTCCAAAGGAGTCTCTCTTCTTCACGCTATTTCACCCAGTAAGAGTGCGCTTAACTTTGCGCGCTATCATTAATTCCCCTGAATTTAAGCCTCTGCGGGATTTAACAACTTTAATTGGATTACTCAGTCTGCAAAGTTAAGCACCTGCATAAGGCTTTGCAAGATGGAGGTTTAACAGATCTTAGCATTAAGTTCTTCTCACTTTTCCACCTTAATTTTTATTTTGCTTCACAGTGCTCTCACCTTTCACTTGCCTGGTTCCCCTCATCCGGCCGCCTCTCCTGCTTCCTTCCCCTGACTTGCAGGCAGTTATCGCCTTCGCTGCTGCCTGACGTCTGTGACTCAGACCACGCAAACCTCTTTGCAGCAGACGAACTGTGATTCCTAGCGATGGAAACCTGCGTCACCACCACCAGCAGCATGTCTTCTGGCACCAGAGCTAAACTGGGTTTGCTCTTGCCACACAAAACGATTAAAATGCATTTTTGTCTCTGCTTGCTTTGCAATAAGAGGATAAAAAAAGTGCAGAGATCCAGGCTGGGATGCCTGCACCACCCAGCAAGCAATCTGGTAAGGTGGTGAACCTCTCTCTCTGCAGCTTTGCAGCAAGAGCAGGAGAAACTTTCCCGTTCCATCTGCTACCAGCCTTCATGACTAGGTACCCGGCTTCCACGCCGAGAGCAGATGTTCCTGCTGGAAATAGGCTTCCCTTCTGAAGTTGGAACCATCACTTTGCATTAGAGCCTGCAAGCATGCTTTCTGCCTTATAGTGCTTTCCCTACTGACAGGGTGTGAGGCACAAAACATTTTAAATGAAGATCTTTACAATTGTGAACATGCTGCAATAAATATTAATGATCACTTGTTAAATGGAGAAGCAGCAATTTATATAATGGCTGGGGATGCCTCTCCTTAAGTGACACACAGTTGCTGCATGCTGCCCCATGTTTCCGTAGTTCACTACTGTTTTCTGAGGTGGATGCTGCCTCTGTCCCCTGTCCTGGGGCAGGCACTGATGCTCTGAGCAGGAGCCGTGCCAAGCTCATCACGCTGCCAACTGCAGCGCAAGGGGCTGGCAGCAGGGAGCTTGGAGCCCCAGCTGCTTTGGCCTGTTGGTGTTCACGTGTGTGTCTGTGGGAACTGGAGGAAGGCTTTCTGAGGGGTGAGCATCTTATGGGGCTTGTGTGGGGCACACGACTGCCTGTCCTGGCTCCGCAGGTTCCTCATCATCTCTGGATGGTTTGCAGCTCACGTCTTCTCATCCTCTGCTTAATCCCCTGGAAGGGAGCAGTGAGCCCCCTGCTCAGTGTGCTGCCCAAGGTTGTGAGTGAGCACTGGTAGAGCTGTCCTGAGATGGTTAAATAATTGTGTGCCCCAGAAATGCAAACTATTACTATTAATTAGCATATTACATCATTGTGATGGAGGTCTGAATGGGCTGATCAAAGCAAATGCTCTGTTTGCATTGTTTCCCTGGCAATCAGGGGTTGTCAATAGAGCTTGACCATGCTGAAGCCCAGCTCCCTGGCTGCCTCTTGCCTCCTGAACAGTGGTGCATTGTCCAGGCAGGAGGTGGATTTTCAGTGGAGACAAAAGCAAGACAAGTTCCTTTTTTAGATTTTAAGCTTGAGTTCATCCAGAGGAGACAATTTACTTCTCTTTGTTGTTTCCAGCATCATTCATCCCTTCTGTTTGTGCTCTGTAGAGGCTGAGCCTGGGATATCATCTGAAAGAAGTTTCTCTTTCAGGATCTTTGATGTTAGGTTTGTTATATGTATATTTGAAAAGTACTTCTGTGGTGACAAAGCTCAGTACTACTCCTGCTGTGTTGATGTGTGTGTGAACCACACCAGTGACTGGCAGTGATTAATCCAACTGCACCACGTGCTTTTTCTGCTGAACGACTCTGTGTGGACAAAGCAGCAGTGCGTTGGGCTTATGTTGGTGGTGAAGGGAATTTAATAGTTTTCCTAGCCCTTAGGTGTGGAGGAGCACAGTCCTAGTGTACAGCCACTTTCCCTGCTGTGGTGCAAGAGGAGGTGCCCACCCGGGCTGTTGGCAATGGGTCCCAGGAGGGGCTTCCAGTCTGAACCCTCGATGCCCAGCAGTGACGGCCTGGCCATGTGCCCACGAGCTGGGAAATTCATCCCGAGGTTCTGCTGCAGTGTCAGAGATGAACATGGGCTCTTCCCAGCTGTAAGGATGGACTGAGTTGTTGCACATTTCACTGATTTCAGAAAAAGCCCCACACCCTGTGAAGGTCATTACCCCAGCTAGGAAGGTTTGGCTGATGGCTGGATCTAAACCCTTGCTTACTCAAAGGCCTGCCTCACAGCACGCAGCTGGCTCACTTGCAGCCTCCTGCCAGGGCACTGTTGACTCTCAGCTTGCTCTTTGGCACCTTCCCACCTGTGAGAAGAGTGTGAGTGTGGCTGTGCCGGGTCAGAGTGGCTCAGGGCTCAGCTCTCCGCTCTGCTTCCAACTCCAGCCGGCAGCAGACGCCGAGGAAAAAAGCCTCAGAAACAAGGGATGTGCCTGGGAGCTGTCTTGTGGCAGAGCTTCCCTGTGTCCGGCGGCAGAACAGCTGATCTGCTCCCACACTTATACTCCTGGTCTCTTTTGAAGCAGCTTTGTGCTCTTGGCTACCACATCAGGTGGTAATAAGCTGTACCATGTAATTGCATTCTGTGTGGAAAAGAGAGTTTCCTCCTCTTCAGCTTCAATTTACTATCAAATAACTTCACGCCCCCAAGAATGGGCTGGGAATGTGTTCGTGGCACTGGTGGTAACTGATAGGGTTTTCTTCGCCCCTTTTGGCCACCATCTGCACCCCCATGGGATTGTGCTGTGAGCATGGAGCAGGCTGGGAGGACCCTGCTAGCCTCTGTGTCCCTCTTAGACCACAGCTGAAATCTGGTTTGTTGGCTAAATGCTAAATAAATAAAATCCAGATCTGTCACATTTGTTGCTAATTGGCTTGCAAAGGCTGCTTGTTTGAGTTGCGGAGCTCTCACAGGAACAGATGACCTCTGACAGTGCTAATGTTTCCCGTGAAATCCCCAAAGTCCACGCATCCTAAACCTCGTGAGAGCAGTTACTGGCCTTGTCCCTGTGCCGTGCCACTCACAGCTCCTCTTCCGTGACATGTGACAGGAAAGCTGCTTTGGCAGAAGGGGTTAATTAACGAGCAGCAGAAATGGAGCGGTTAGGAAAGGTCAAGCAAAGGAAAGCACCGGTCCCTTGGGTGGCTTCTGGGCTGGTGCCTGGGATCTGCTCTGTCACTTGCCAGCCTGGTGGCCAGGGCTGTCCCCAGCCAGCTGCAGGCTCTCCTCGCGTGCTGGCACCAGCGTGGGAGCTGACTGGTTTGTGGGGGTGACTTTGTCTGCTGGATCAGCCACTCGGCCCAGCCCAGCACCAGCCAGGCACGCTGGGGACCAGGACAGACTGAGCGATTTGGGGGAATGGAACGGCTCCTCCTCCCCCACCTGCCCTGCAGGGACCTGCCTGGAGCTCAGCAGGACCCGTGCTGTTTTCCTAGTAGGCTGCTTAGCTATTTCTTTCCCATCTGTCTTCGTATCATCTCTTCTTATTATTCCTTTATTTGTATTGATTTTAGTTCACTGGAACCTGAAGCATTCAGTGTGTAAATTGCTGGAGTCCGTCTCTCCCTTCTGTCTTGCCTGTCTGAGTTGGGGTGAAACCCCCAAAACAAGCGGCTGTGGGGTCCAGGGGGGCTGCTCCCCTCCAGCCCTGCTCATCCTCGTGAAACACCTCCTGGCTCTGCAGTGGCAGGGTTTTGGGTGACGCATGCTCAGCCCGTGCTATTTTGTGCTCTCACTTACCCAGTTAACCATGGTGATTTACATGGCAACCCGATGAGGCCTGGCATTTCAGTGCCTTTATGCATTAAGCAGCATCAGCTCCCATGTAATTTAATTGTCTGTGTTTTAAACATAAATCAGCAAACTGCAGGCTGCAGCGGAGTGAACTCTCGACGGGCACGGCTGGCTGCTCCTGCTGGTAGCCCCTCCAGCAGGATATGTCCCATCCTGCTGGCACCAGGGGGACATTGAGAATCTGGGTGTTTGACCAGGGTGATCTGGGGTCACCCTTGGGGGCTCACAGATTAGGTCACTCCAGTGGGTGATGTCCAGTTCCCACACCCTCAAATAGGTGCCACAGGGACACTGGCCGCAGGATTGCCTAGGAACCCAATGCCTCAAGGGCTCTCCTTTTGTCGATTTTTGTCTGAAATTGGCCAAAGGGCTCAGCATTTATTAGGCACTGTGACTAATAGTTGTGACTCAACCAGCCTCATTTCCTGAGGAAACTGGGCTAAACCCATGCATGTTGGTGGTTGCATCAGGCCTTCCCAGAGAAGCTGTCTGCGCTGTTCTCACTTACGAGCAGCTCCCGCTCCTTGGAAGTGCTTTGATCAAGCAGAGCCAAGTGTCTGGGCGGACGCTGAAAGAGGGTTTGGATTTTGCTCCCATTTCTTTGTGCAGCAGCTCTCTGGTTTGAATAGGGTTAGCGTGCTCGCAAATGCCGGCAGCTTAACGAGGCGCTGGGATGCGGTGCAGAGGACAACACAGAGCACACAGTGTGGGAACAGGAGAAACTGGTACGTGCTCGTCGGAGGGGCTTGGCTGGGGGAGAGGCCCCATGCCTTACTCCCCTTTCCTGCTCTGTGCACAGCCTTGCTGACACAGGGGAATTTCCGCAGACAAATTCCCACCACCACAGCTGTGTCACGGCTAGCCGTGGTGGGAAGCGCCTGCCAAAATCCTTGAGGAGACTTGGCCTCGCTGTCCTCCCCACCCCAGCAGGCAGCCTCTGCTGGGCCCAAGACCGCCAGCTCCTGCCCTGCCTGCAGACAGGGACGAGCTGCAGATCCCCGGGCTCCAACTAGCCACTGCCTGGCCAAGGCAGACAAGCCACGTGTCTCCCTGAGCTCCGGCTCCCAGCCAGCAGCCCCCCAGCACAGCAGCTTGGAGCCACTTGTGGGACCACCCTGCACAGCCCTGCATCCCTCTCCTGCTGCCCACAGCCCTTCCCACAGCCTCACACCAGCTGCCTGCAGCCCTCAGAGCAGCACGAGTTGGTGTAGCGAGCACATGCAGGTTTGGGTGGGTGTTTATCTCTGCTGAACGTTTTGCCCTTCTCTTGCACTCTCCAGAAAAGCATTTTGCAGCCTCCAAGGCTCTTCAGAGTGTACAAAGCTTCCCATGCAGGGTAAAGTGAGGACCAGAGGGAGGTGAAGAAATAACTTAGGTAAAAAATAACCTTACACTGGCAGGTCTTACCAGATCTGTGCTGTGGAACTGGTACATGTTATACTCGGTTGGAGCTACAGCAATAAGTAGCTTCCTTATACCAGCTTTTTGTAAGCCTTTTTGTATGCAAGTGCTCCTTGTAGTGCAAAGCAGCTTCCCAGCAGCAGTTATCTCCTACGGCAATACTACATCTACACAGGGTTTCTGGGGTGGGAAGGGGACGCGTTGCGATGGCAGCCGCAGCCTGGGCAGGAGCAGCAGCAGTAAGTGCAGCCTCGGTGAGGAGCCTGGCTCTGCAGGCTGCAGGAGCCCTGCGCCTGGGCTTGGTGGGAGAACTGTGTGGAGCTGATTACCATAGTTAATTTGGCTCTGTGATTTTAGCCTGCGGGGGGTTGGTATTTCTGGATGCATCAGGTGAGGCGCAGTGAATGAGCCTGTGACCTGCAGGCATTCGCATAAACAAGTTAGTGGGCTGGGGCCAGGAGGGCTGAAGGTAGCTGGGAGCAATTTATTCCCTTAGTATTCATAGTCTGCAGACTTGAATGGATAGTTATTCATTTAAGTGTGCTGTTTTTATGCCCATGGAGAGACTGTCTTCTGTCCTGAGCATAGATCAGTGTGGGAGCACGTGGCTTGTGCTGGGCAGAGTGAGCTGAGCCCACGGTGGGGGGGTTGGACATGTGGATGTGCCACCCACTGCCACTTCCCGAGTGGCAGGGGATGACTTCTCCACTCGTGGGGAAGGGAGAGCAGAAGGGTGCTGCCTGTGGTTTGTACGGGACTCTGTGGACATCAGAACTTGTGCAGATGTGAGAACCCCCACCTAGGAACACCTCGCTGCAGGCAGGAGAGGAGGTTTTTTGTGGGGACATGGCAGGCTGCAGAGCTGCACAGGGAGCACAGAGGCTCCACAGTCAGGGAAATGCCTGGGCCTGGGGCTGTGGTAAAACCCAAGCACCTGCAGCCCAGCTCCCCTCGGCTGGAGGGGGCAGGAAGAAGCAGCACTGGATTTGGTACAGCCACTAATGGCTCTGAATGATGCATAAGCCATATTGAATCCATGTCCCCTGTTCATGGCAGGACGGTGGCAGAGAAGGAGGTGGGCACAGATGCTGGTGGAGAAGGTGTATTTGCCAGCCTCCTGCCTGGCTCTTCAACAAACTCCAGTATAATTTACGAGGAGTCTCAGGTACACGGCTATTTCCCATGATGAGCGGCAGGCTCACTTTCACACTTTCTTTCTGCTACTTTTATTTTGTTAGGTTTTATCAGGATGCCTGCCAGCTAATTTTGCAACAGCACAGGCTGTGGGAGCCCCCAGCCCATACTACTTTGCTCCTCCGGCCATGTGGCTGCCTTCCTGCCTCTTTGTCGGCTGATTTCAGAGGTCTGAGCCTGCCTTGCCTCTGCGTGGGCAGCTTGGGACAGGGAGAACAACAAAGGGAGCAGAGAATCCCTCTTCAAAAGGCTGTGAGGGAGGCAGGTGGCCAGGGAGCATCGGGCAGGAACACAAAGAACCAGAGAACAATGGGAGCTCTTTGGAGCACAAACGCTTGCCCCTCTCATTATCCACCCATAGCCCAGATGAATCATACTGAGGGACTGAGCAGTGGATCTCCAGAATCAAAACAGAGTCTTAATTAGTGGGGCTAAAGAACAAGGTCTGCCTAGTCCTCAGGGCATGAAACCTGGGGGTGATCACCAGCCTGTACATACCCAGGGACAAGGTCCTCCTGGCCAGGCTGCAGGAGCACGTGCAGGGACAGCCACGGCACAGCTTCAGTGGGGACATCACCAGCAGCAAAGAGAGCTGCAGGCTGCAAGGATGGGGATAAAACCCATGTTCAGAAGCTCAGCAGCGAAGCCAAGAGCTAAGGCAGGGGCTCCTCAGGGACACCCCATGGTCACCGAAGGGAGTTTTTGTCTTGTGACGGGTTTGGCTGGTGTTGGTGGACGTGTGCAGGTCCCCAGCCAGAGGAGTCAAGGTGCACTGCAGGCGTTATACTTAGCAGTCTTTCCAAGCTTCTCTCATCCTCAGAGGAACCATGCTAAAATTCTTTTAGGACAGAGAAACGTGTGCCTTTTGAAAGATGACACTGTCAGGAATAAAGTAGAGGAGAAGAAACCCCGAGCCAGACAAATTCAGCAGGTCAGGCATTGGCTGCCAGCAAATGCAGAGCTAATGACTAAATTCTTGTCATGTGCGAGGCATAACTATTCTGGGGACCTGCTGGTAAGTGGATGGAGGGCAGGGGTAAGTTTTATCTTAGCACACTCATATTCAAAGGTGCTACTCTGTGATTATGTCATTTTCCCCAGCTTTTTCCGTTCAATTGTCTCTCTGTGATGAGCATCTGTTTGTGTCAGAACAAGGGGCTGTTGACTGCACTTGAGCTGAGCTGCTTTGACCTGCACTTCACAATGTGCAAAGGCTTCTCACTATGATGATTAGCTCTGAGGTGCAACATTAAGGCCCTTTCTTCCTCCTTAGGTGTCTTTTACAGAATCTGTGAGGTGGGGAGCTGCAAAGGGCCTTCTGGAGGGTCCTGACACTGTCTGACAGAGGTCTGCGGCTGCCCTTGTTCCTTCTGGAGCAGGAAGCCACCCAAAAAGTTACAGCTTCATCAGAAATGTGCAGAAAGAGAAGAGGTGTAGGGAAGGATTGTCATATGAAACTAGTTTGCAAACAACATATGGAGCTGTTTGTAGTGAGACTAGATGTTTATATGGGCGGTGGCAATGCCCTGAGTTGGAGGAGCGTGGAAGCAAAAGTTCAGGAGGAGGTGTGGAGGTGCCTGTTGGAGGCAGGGGTTCACCAGGACTCTTCTCACTGCCTGTTCTGCTGCCTGCTGCTCTCCTCCAGCCTGGTAAACAGCAGCTATTGGCCCTCCTCAGAGCTACGTGCTGAGTTAGCAGGACTCAATTAACTGGGGACAAAGCCCAGAAGCTTCCAATTTTGAGGGTAAACTGTTCCATGGTCGAAGGTCTTTCAGAGCTATTTCATGGACTTTCCCATAAATGAAGATAATATTTTTCCTCTGTGCAAAAATCTTGGTTTTACATTATTTGGGTCTCCAGGTTGCTGGAAATCTTTGTGAAATGTCTTGTATGATCCCAAATATATTTGGGCTTTTCCACTAACACCTTAGCTCCTGATGCCACAAGAACCAGTGCACAGGGTACCACTGAGGTACCACTGGGCAAAAGCTCTTACTGAAGCTAGCCTTGAGCTGCAGCACAGCTTTTGGACCTGCACAGCACATGGAGCATATATGTAGGCACAGGGACCTCTCAGGGACTACTTTTCCCTCACTTATGCATGACTTATGCAGAGAATTAAACTCTCTTCTTCCCAATTCCTTTTGGTAGGATCTGAAATAGAGGACCTTCCCCCTCCTTTTCTTCAATAATTAAATAAATAAATAGAACCCTTCAGCAAATGAAATGTCATTTCTCATTCAGGCAAATACATTTGGGTTAGAAATCTAGGTCAGAATGTAAATTATCTTGCTGCCTTCTTGAAGGTGAAGTCCCTGAAATGCTCTCAATTTAACTGAAATTGGGGATTTCCCAGTTTTTGCAAGCACTTTATTTTCCTTCTAATGAATACAAGGGAAAAACTTCCCTGAAACTGCCAGGGGATACAATCTATCTCGAATGGCTGTAATATTGTATAATAAAGTAAACCTTAACAATAAATGTCTTATGCTCTTAGAGTCTGTATTTCCAGCATGACATGAAGGGTGTTAAATTTGGTGGAAAATCTGACCAGAAGTATGTACCAGGTGAACATTCCTTCTGAATATCCGTTGCATTTTTTTTTTTTCAAGATTAGTGCTTGATGAAAAGGCTTTTATTTTGGTGCCATGGAGACCAAGGGCCCAAGGATGCTCCTGGCAGGGGTGAGGGATGTGGCAGGACACAGTTCATCTCCTAGCACTGGTAGCTCTTCTCTCTACCAAGGTACTGAGGGTTCAAGGACCCAGGGCCAAATGCGTGGAAGGTGGAGGGAGAGAGATCTTCAGTGCCCACTCCAGGGCACTGCTTTGCCCTTGCCCTGTTGCAGAGCTCCCAGCCTGCCTGGAACAGCTGGGTGTGAGCCACCGGTGGAAACAGCACAAGGCAGTGATGCCCGGCATGGGAGGATAGACATGTATTTAGTCTTGCATTTGACAGGAAAAGAAAAACTTCCAGTATTACACTGGACAACTATTTGTAAAGCAAAAACTACATTAGCACGGTAAATCAGTTTCAGGAAACTATAGCCAGAAACACTAGCTGCAGACAGTTCTGAGGAATGCAATGGCAGGAGCTCCTGGCTTGCACTGCCCCCACCCTTCTTTTATTCAGGGAATTAAATCCTTGAGTGTTTCTATTTACCACACAGCTAGTGTTTGTTTGTCTCAGTGTTAACATTTCTTTTCTTTTTTGCTTTTAATCAGCTGCAATTATTCAGTTATATTCATGGGTAGCACTAAAATAAAAATAGGTGCATTATGAATATTAAATTCCTGCAAACAAAGCCCTGAATTAGATGATTTGTGCGCTCCGTGTGTACAGAGTTTTTTCTGCTTGGAGAATACAGTGAGCTACATATTTTTCCCCTTCCCTTCTCCTTCATTCTGTATATGCCCAGGGTAAGAGGAGAAGCAATGTGAGCCCTGCAGGGAGAGGCCAGGGAAAGGGAGATGGGAAATCCAGACCCTTTGGTGCTGTTGCCTAGGAGGAACTTCTATCATTTGTTGTTTTGGGCAGCTATGGATGGTATATGGGGTTGCACAGCATGGATTTTTTTTTTTCTCTCAATCACTAGAGAAAAAAACACAACACATGTATTACCTGAGTCTGGTCTTTTAGAGGCTTGGAATCTGTCTCTGCTACTATGATGTTTGAAATGCCAGCAGTATCCTACCCTGTCCCAGACTGCTGGCTGGACTGCTCTTGCCACCTCCTGCCAGGGCTGCTGCCTTACTCCTATGCAAAACTGGCAGATAATGCCAGGATTAGACAGCTTTTTTTTTTTTTTTTCTTTTTTTTCTTTTTCTTCTGCCTCAAATTCCATAGGGTTTGTTGAAGGGAAGCTGGGAACGGATGCCACAGCCTGATGAGCCTGCCATTGCTCATATCCTGCCTCTTGTCTGGATGGCTGGTTCTTTACATTTTTAATGGTATTTTGTATTGCTTTTCTTGTACTGCTCCTGGATATTTTGCAACATGCATCTTTGTGGATGGATGCAATGAATCAATAGCGAATAATAATCTAAGTCTAGAGGGAACAGAGTTTGCAAAGCGGCACACCATTCACACTTGCTGGAAGTGCGATGAGAAATCACCAGGGTAAGGCCAAGTACAGAGAAAATGACCTGGGAGAAGGACAGGCAGGAAATCCAATCTTTGAAAGTGAAAATAGATTTTTTTTAAGTGCTGTGTAAAATTATACATTTAATTCTTTTTTCTTTTAGCACAAAAGCTTACCATAGATCGTGCTACTGCAGGTCCCTTGCTGCTCCTGCTGGCTGGCTGGCTCTCAGAAAATGGGGTGCCTTACCTACTTCTTTTTCCTGGTGCTGCTATAGTTTTCCATCCTGTTCCTTAAAGGACTGGATTGGGGAGTCTGGACTCTGCTTTTGAATCATGACAGCAGCTGGGGGACCAGAAGCTTTGATGTGCAAGGCCTGGAGGCTGCCCGGAGGGGAAGGCTGCCGGCCCCAGCCACTGTGCAGCCTGAGCTTGTTCCCAGGGCTGTGCCCTGTGTCACCCCCAGCTCAGGACAGACGGTGCTGCTTTGCCCTGACAAATGTACCAGGTGCAACTAACATCCATTAGGGGGTCTTGAGCCCACACCCATATTTGTCCCTGCTTTCTCCTGCTGCCCGCTCTACAGCTGGTACGAATTGACTCAATCTGTCACAATTACGAAGACACTTGAACTAAATAACTTCGTAAAGATCCGCAGGGAAAATTCATTGGTTTGAGACCTTAGAAATGGATTTTACTTATGCTGTCCAGAGAATCACAGAAGAGGCGAGCAGGGCCGTGCCCAGCTCTGCAGTGTGCATTGCCAGCTCCCTGCCTGCCACCCACCAGCACTGCAGGAACCTGCAGGTGCTCGCATCGGTCACTAAATACCACGGGGATGGGCATATAGGAGCATAGAGGGGTGGCCAGCCTCTCCATTGCTGACAACAGACGGCCAGGAGGGAGTTTATGTTTTAAGGGAGGTTGTTGGTGGTGTCTCTCTCCTGGCTGTGAGCAAGTTTTCTAAAAGCCTCACGTGTCTGAACTGCTCGTGCCCCATTTCTGGGACTCATGTTAGCATCGGAGGGCTTGGTGGAGATAGGATCAAGTTACAGCAGCATAACAAATTACCTCCTGTCAGCTGAACCATGATAGCCGAGTATGTATGTGCTCTTACTCTGTGATCTTTCACTGACATTTAAACTAAGCTGTTTTAAGGATTTAAGAGCAGTCATAACAGGTCATAGCAGAGGTCCATCCAGCCTGATCTGCTGTCCCAGGGAGGGGCCTTTGGCCCAGGCCTTGGGAAGAGCGTAGGAAGAGGCAAAACCACCCCGGGACTCCCCAAGCGCTCTCCCACCCCCAGACACCACGGTGGGGCTGGGAGCTGCTGGAGCTGGGCGGGATGGGATGGTCCCAGCCCACGCGGGAATTGTCTTCTGCTCATTTCCTTTCTGGTCTTGAATTCAAGGAAATTTTTATCATCTGCAGAATATTGTGGCAAGATATCCCAAAGCTTAACCCCGTGTTGGGCTTAGTGAAGTTTCCTGGTTCGGTTTTTGTTGTTTCATGGGCAATTTCTATCAGTACCACCTGGTTTGGGATGCATGCAGGTGACAGCTGCTCTGCTCCCAGGACTCAGCCTGCATTGAGGGGTTTAAATGCTTAAATTCCATGCATTTTGGTGCCCCAAACCCATGGGTCTCAGGGCCTTATACCCTGGGCCATGAAGCAAGCACCCAGAGGATGTGGCGAGGTGCCCACCAGGTGCGTTTGGCTGTAGCACTGCTCTGCTGCGAGCATGCAGGGCAGAACACAGCATCCTCTGCCCAGCGCCTCTGCTGCAAAGTGTGGCACATACAGGGAATAATGAGTTGTAAAAAATATCTGAGCGGTAGTAGATGAATAAATCATGCTTATTTAGTACTGGCTTAGGGAATGTCCCCGGGATGCCTGTGACTCTCCATTCTCTGGAAGGCGCTCATGTACGCTCTGTCGGGGATAGCGCTAGTTCCAAGTACTAAATGCCAATTTGGCTCCCTTTGTTCGTTCCAGTTTCTCTGCAATTAACTGCCTCTCTGCCGGGCTGTGGGTGTCCGGCAGGGGATCCAGCACAGGCTGGGTGTTGGTGCTGGGGTAAAGAGGCTCCTCCTGACTGGGAGCACGGCAGAGAGTGCAGCTCCATCACTGCTAGCGCTTGTGCGGACCAGGCTGATGCTCTGTCCCCACCGGGAAGCCCTCCCTTCCCCATCTAATTTAAATACCATAATCTTTGTTTAGCTACTGCATGCAAATCCGTAAATATCGCAATTTTGATTGCCTCTCCGGCTGTTTAAAGGATTATATCTGGGTTATTTTTAGCCCAGATCATTTCCTCGATCTGATTTCCAGGCCGTGCCCATGAAGAGCCACGGGCAGGTGCGTTGCAGGGGCAGCAGCAGGGTGGGTGCGGGCACAGCAGTCCCAGCTCACGCAGGGTGAGGAGCTGCATCACCACGGTGTGGCTGGGCCTGCGGAGGTGGAATTGGTGCTGCAAAGCGATCTGTCGACGCTTGGTGGGGTTGGGAAAAGCTGTGATTTTTCTATGATTTTCTTTGTTTCCTTCTTGGAGCAGGTTTAGGACAGGCAGGAGGTGCAGGGGCCATTTCGCAGCTCTGTGTGCATGTTTAGCACCTGTCCACACTCCTTCACCTCCAGCCAGCAGGCATAAGGTTCCCAGCCCAAGGAGAAGCATTATTTCCCATGCTTCAAACGCAGAATAAGAGGCAGAGAAAGCCCCCTTGCTCCTTTCACCGTGGGATTTAGCTAATGCTCTCTCCAATCCATTTTGCTTCCCTGAAGCTTAGTGTGGATTTTCATCCCCATCTAGTCAGCCCACTTAGGGGGTTCAGCCTTCTGCCAGCCTGGAGGCATTTCAGCCATGCAAGCTGCCTGGTGGTGTTGGGTTGCAGAGCACTTTGCAATGGCGGGGAGGAATTGCACCCAGCGGCAGCTAGCCTGGGGGCTTTTGCACCAGAAGTGGAGCTGAAAGCATTGGGAGCTCTGCGCTCCTCTGTGCACCCACTCCTTGCACAGCTCTGTGACTCCAGGGCCAGCTTGAGAAGCCCACAGTCCAGTCGCAGGGTGCAGGTCCCAGCTGGGAGGCATCCCACACCAAATTCACCCGCGGGTGCACAGGCACTGCGCAGTCACTGCATTCAGAGCCAGGGAAGTGAGCTTAAATAAAAACAACAACCGTGGAATACCCTGTTGAGGCACATTTAGGCTCCAGTGACCCTGCTGGTCCCTCCCTCGCGCCCGTGCATCCTGGAGGGCCCTGGACGGCAAGCCCAGGGAGGAGCAGCAGCGCGGCAGCACCAGCTGCGCCAGCGGTCTGAGCGATGGCTCTCAGGCTGGTGAGGCTTCCCTGGTGGTGAAGCAGGAGGTCTGGATTCATCAGTCATGTCACATTACATTATGTGATGCAACGCAACATGGCATGACTGATGCAACCCAACGTTAAATGTCATAGAGCAATGGATCAGCTCAAGGCTACGGTAATTTTATGTGCCCATTTAATCTGGTATTTAAAAACAAACACTCATAGCAATCTGCATCACACGCTACATTTTGCAAAATTGAGCAGCAAATCTGTACCAAGCAAATTATATAATTCTGTCATCTCTCAGCTTTATGTATGTTTGTGTAAATACCATAGTCAGGTTTAAAATCGGTGCTCCCGCTTTCCTCTTGCACCAGCTAAAGTCGGTGTGGTCCTTGTGGGGCTGCTGCAGGCTACCAGGTGAGGGGGTCCCAGCCCCTCAGCGCGTCCCACCTCAGCACTTTCTGTCTGTAGACGGAGCACTCCCTGTCACAGTTCCCTTCAGGTAAATCAGCAGGGCTGGCCAAGACCAGCAGTTTAAGCTCTTTAGCTGAAGACGAGGGATTTTGCCTGAAGCCTGTTTTGGGCACGCTTGCCTGAACTGCTCTGCCAGCAGGACGGGGGTGGCGATGAGGAATGAGGGGGGCTTTGTCCCCCGCCCAGCGGCACCCACAGCTGCCCGCAGCCCTCAGCACCGTGGTGCTCCTCTCTACCCCGCGGCTTCTGAGTGCATCCACTGCCTCCCGTCCCCTCCTGCAGACGCAGCCCTGCCGTGGTTTTCAGAGCAGCACAGTGGTTTGAAAGGGAAAAGCCTCTTTTGTTGTGCTTCCTCAGAGCCTTAGCCTGGCTCTGCTTGGAGAAAAAAAAAAAAAAAAAAAATCACTTAAGCACTTGCTTACTCTGGCCCAAATTAGGGTAGTGCTTCAACATGAGATGAATTTTAAGCAGTAATGTAAGGGCTGTCCTGGGATGCTTTCCCAAATCAGACCAGTGCAGACCTCTCTAGAGCAGGGGCCATTTCTCCTTTTAATGGCTGAAACAACAATAACGGTAATTAATGCTTCCCCAGCCTGTCATAATACCGTCAAGTTTTATGACTGAAAGAAGTGCTTCAGCCCCGTGGCCTCCTCAGTCTCCTCTCCCGTGCCTCCGCACTTGGGCAGGACAGCAGTGCTCTGCTGCACGGTGCCTGGCTGGCTGGCAGGGAACACTCTTCCTTACAGAAGCAAAAAAAAAAACACCAACAACAAACCAAACCAAAGGAGCAGAGCCTGCATGGCACCTCAGGGAGATTTCCCTGCACGTGGGCATTTTCCAGAGGTGGGTGCAGAGGAGCGGCTGTCAGCATCTGTGCACATGGGGCTCCTGCTGGAGCATGCTGGGGGCCTGGCACGTGGAGAGGCTGCAGAATGGGTGATGCCCTGCAAACACTCTTCCTTTTTGCAAAAATCCTGTGCAGGGCTGGTGAGCAGGGCAGGGACTTGCTGCAGGGTTCAGCACACCCCTCATTCACCTTCCCAGCACTGTCACTCCCAGCAGCCGGTGTTGCAAAAAAGAGCAGGATCAGGCCCCAGGCGGGAGCTCCGTTAGAGCCACCCAGGGTCAGACCCCGCTCCCACGGTTCTCACGGCTTTGGTGTGTGTTTGCTGTGCTTTGCAGGGCTCACGTGGCTGCATTTGCAAAATGCAGTCATGTCAGAACATCCCCTTTCTGACCAAAAAGGCCCTGTTGAGGTCTGAGCAGGGAGGAGACAGAGCAGAGCACGAATTTTCCCATCAAAATATCTCCTCTCATCAGCCAGGTCTCCACAAAGTGCTGTGGCTTGGTGAGGGGAGCTCCTCGGAGCACAGAAAAGAGGAATCAGCAGGGAGCTTCAGGCAGGCCTGTTGGGTACAGATGCTGCTCTACACACCGGCTGCTGAGCTAGGATGATATATTTGAGCATGCCGTTGTTGTGAGCAAACCTTTCGAAGTAGGTCTGTGTTTTGTAGCATTTACTAATATTGTTGTATTTAGTCAGGATTCCTTCCTTTAATTTCTGGAGCTCCCTGGCAGTGTGCATCCAGGTACAGGTCTGGAGCAGGACTGGAGTGAGCCATTTTGAAGAGGTTTTGCTGCAGCCGGTAGCACAGCCAGCCGATATGGTTGTCTGCAGGGTGTGTGCTCAGCAAACCTATCTCCAGGGCTCTGGAGGTGGGCGAGAGCAGGTAGATGCTTGCAGCCTCGGAAGTCTGTTTTTACATCTTGGATCAGAAACATGCAATGAAAAATTCATATTTCAGTTCAGATCTTATTTTTGGCTCAAGATCAGAAAAAAAATGTTAAGTGGGGAATCTAATGTGCATTTATATTTGCGTAACTCGCTAGCAGTGGAACTGCTTTGTGTCTTATACAGCTCATGCCAAAGTGAAGGATTTGCTCTTTCATTTTCAGCCTGGGGTGAAATTTTACAGTTGAGATTATAGGATCCTGAAAATAATTGTTGCCCCAACCTTAACTCTTACATTATAAATGAGGATGCATCATACTCAGCATGACTGGGAATTACAGAAATTAAGGATGAAAAAGACCTCATCTTCCAGCCAGTGTAGGATTATTTTGTACAGTGTGGTTGGTTTTTTAAAGTATTCTCACTCTCATAGATGATGGCCATTTTCATTGCAGAGCAGTGCCACTTATGAATGGCTCCCTTTGAAGCGAGATGAAGTGGCAGAGTCTTCATGCTGTTGTCTCCAAAAGGGAAAGAATCTTGTTTTTTCACCCCACCCTCATCCTCTTTCAGCCTAGGGAGCTCAAAGACATTTAGGGCTGAGGGAGCAGGCAGAGATGGGGACTCTGGTTTGTTTTTCAAGGGGTGTTTTCATGGGCTGTCAGCAAGTGGCTTCCTATGTCCTAAGGAACTCCTCCCCAGGGAGGATGCGATGTCTCCACCAGGGTCCTGTCCCTCCTGGGGTCCCAGATGTCCTGCTAGGACTGCGTGGACGAAGAGGATAAATGCAGAGTCACACATCTAAAGACTTTGTTTTTTCCCTTAAACCCATCAAGACAGATTTCTGTAGTGGAACAAATAATTGAAAGTCATAGATAGGAAGTTTTCTTTCATGCTTTCCTTTTCTGCCTCTCTGCCCGTCCAGGCTGGCTTCTTTCCACCCTCCTTCCACTTTTCTTTGTTGCTGCTAAAAAGATTAAACTTGTTTGACCAGGTTCTGAGTCAGCACAGTTGTAAGGGGAAGATGAATGAGGCTCTTTAACCCTGCTTATCCCTCCAAATGCCCTCCTCATGGAAAGAAACGCACACACGTATGCTCCTGGAAACATTGGTTTTAATGTTCCTTTTATTTTTAAGTCATTCTTTCCCCCAGTCTTATTTCAAGTTCTGTCAGATAATGGTGCTGCTCTCGCTCCTGCTGCTCTCTGTGCTGAACCTTTCTGCGCCTTTCCCTGCTGAAAGGGCTCTCCCTTTCTTCTGGATCTTCTGCAGTAAGCCAGAACAGGATGTGTGATCCGGAAAGTGCAAAGAAGCTCTGTTCTCTTTTGTCCCCAAAACCTTTCCCCTCGCAGCCTGACTCTCATATCTTGATCCTTTTTTCCTCAGTCCTAGGAGGAGGCTGCGTACAAACTCCTTTTATCCTGGTAGTAAAAATCAGAAACATGAAGAGAAATCTGAGAGATGATGCAGAGAGATGGGGATGAGAACTGGGGGAGAGCTGGGTCATGCCCGGGCAGGATGCTGCCATGTGGTGAGAGGGACCCACACACCAATGCACCGGGGAGCTCTTTACCCTTTGTGCTCGTGTTTTGATCACTCTTGGCATGTTTCCTGGGTCTGTTCCTCATGCGTGGCTTGAGGCACAGCACCAAGCCCCACCATCATGGTGAGTACCTGGCTGGGCATGCTGGTGTCCCGGTGCCTGCAGCACTTGGCTGTGGGTAACAGCCCACATTGCCAGTACCAAAGAGCATCCTCACACCCACTAGGATGAATCCCAACCTAACCAAAGGGCAACAAAACTCCAGGAAATTTCTTAAGCTGAAGGCTTGGGAAAGGCAAACATTTTCCAGTTTTCTGTTCGGGAGATAAACAGAAGTAAATGGTGCATCCGTAATCCTGGATTCTGCTTTACAAATGCCTTTTGGTGGTACTGTGTGTCACTCATGTAGGTGACTTTTACAATGAAAAATCCCATTTAAGCCTGACCTTTCACGTTCTGGAACATAATAGACTGTGCAACCAAATCGCATCCTCCTAGCAGGGACACCAGTGAACTGGAATATTAGTTTTGCAAGGGGAAATTTGAATTCTGCAAATTCATTTGTCAGGAGTTGTGTTTGTGACTATCAGTCCATTAAGGGCAGTGGGCAGGTGCAGGGAGGGCAGGGACAGTGCTCCCTCTGCCTGTCTGCACTGCAGCCAGGTACAGGCGAATATCTTCCTGGGGGAACGGTGACTTGAATTTGGGAACAGGTCTCCCGAGAGCCTGTTCTGCAGGGGATATCTGCTTATCTGCCAGGGAGAATCAGGGAAGAAAATGCAAAAATGGCAAATGAGGTGGAAACGAGTTCCCTTCTTTTGCATAGCAAGCACCGGGCGGTGACGGAGTGTTTTGCCTGGAATGGATGGGACGGGGCGGGTGGGATGAGATGGGGGTGTGTGTGAAAATGCTTTGCTCCCCAGCGCCCACTTGCTGCCCTGTCCCTGCCAGGAGCCGTGGGGCTGGAGAGGCAGTGCACGCAGGTGGGCCAATTTCCAGCCCAACAATTAATTATCGCGGCTGCTTCCCTCGCGGGGCTCTTTGTGCAGCAGCTCCCCATGCTGGCTGACGAGGCTGCTAACTCCCCCCGTTCCTCCTGACTCGTGAGGCCACTGCAGCTGCTACTCGAAGCATTTATGTTAATACACTATCAGGCAGCCACATCCCATGGCTTATCATTTTCATCAAGTCTTGGTTTTATGGTTGAAAGGAATTACTTTCAAAAGACCATTACCACCTCCCTGTTTCTCATGGCCTTATGCCTACCTGCTGTTAAGCTTTTATAAAGGCATAATTTTTTTGTGTAAAGCTCATAAAAGCTGCTACTCAAGTCCCATGCTCAAGTCCACTTCCCTCACTCGCTGCCTTGGACTCTGACTCAGGCGTGAATAATCCTGGCTGGAAGTTGGGCGATGGAGGGTGAATCAACAACTGCTTTTTCCCTGCCAAACCTGCTGTTCTGAGGGAATGTGTGATGGTGGGCTCAGCACCAGCACAGAATTAGGCCAAGGTATCTGACGAGGATGCTCCAGGACCTTCTTAGGGAGGATGAGGGGAATTCAAATTTCCCCTTGCACACACTTGACCTTCCCCAGATACATCTTCAGGGGAGGGGGGGAGGATGCTAGTGGCTCTGAGCCCCGGTGACTCTCTTCATCCCAAACACAAATTTCAGCACCTCCTTTATCTGGGGTCCTGTTTCCCCTTTGTAACCGGAATCCTGGCCACTGCAGCCGCCCCTGAGGAAGCTCGCTGTCACAGAGCCTGCCATCAGGGCAGCTTCCTCCTTTAGCATTCGTGCTGTATTCACCACTGCTTTTTTTTTTTTTTCTTTTTTTTTTTTTTTTTCCTGCTGGCAAGTTGTGAAGTGGTTTTCAGCCAGTCATACCTCCCGATAGTCACTTGCCAGTAACATAAAACTCTTATGCGCCAATATATCAATCAGTGTTATGTGTCAGCCTTGACTGCTGCACTCAGATCCCATCACCCAAACAAAATCACGCTGCAGCAGCCGAGGAGCAGGCCAGCACCAGTGGCAGGAGGCACAGCTGGGTGTGCAGGGCATGGGTGGGGAGCTCGTGGCCACGCCAGAGCCAGGGCTGGGAAGCAGAGCCTGGTGCTGGTGCTGGGGGACACGTGGGGGCACACAGCGATGCCTTTGCCCAGCGTGCCTGTGCCATGATGCTGGCTCCTGCTTGGGTTGTGACTGCACAGGGTGTGCTGGATGCATCCATGGGCATGGGGCTGGTGCCGTCCCCACGGTTCTTTGCCTGGTGGGACCAGTGCCGGTGCTGGCACTGCCCAGTGTGGCCATGCCGGGGATGGAGATGCTGTGGTGTGGGCGCTCCTACAGCAGCAGGAAGCTCTAGGCTTTGCATCTCCTTGTATTAAATATGCGAGTGGCCAATGTATCTCCTGATTATTTAATTTGACTTGGAGTAAGAGGTATTTGTATTCATTTCCAGAGATGATGTACAGGCCTGATCTTAAACTGATTTAGACAGCATTGTACATCAAGAAAAATGAGAACGGGAGAATCTAATGTATGATGTTTTTTTAAAACAGGGCACTTCACCAACCTGCACGGAATTACAAGCGATAGGCAAATTCTGTCACAAAAGTCTCTCTCAAACGACAAAGAGACATGAAGAATAGCGCTGCTCAGCAGCACAATACAAGCTCCAATAATACCATCACATGCTTCCTCTCGAGTAGTTTGTAGTAGGAGGGCTTTGACAGATGTCCCCTGTCAAACCTTCCCACGGCAGCTGGCGACGTTACTGGTGTCCCCGTGCCTTCTGCCAGCAGCCCCCATCCTCATGGCCGAGGCTTGGGGGCTCCTGGCTCCCCCAGTGCCCCACTCGTCCCCCCCATGTCCCAGCTTCCACGGGGGCTGGCTTCGTGTTTACAAAACAAACCGTGTTTGGGCTGGGGCAGGTAAAACCCCAAATCCCTGAGGCCGGATCATGAGCCTGCGGGTTTGTGCAGCCTGCAGTGTTGCTGTGCTAGAAATAGCCCAGGCTTAGGAAGGTGGGTGGGAGTAGCAAGCAGCCGGCAGCCGGGGCCGGGTGAGAAATGCTGTTTTGCACATGGGCAGGCAGCGTGTTCTCTCTTTACACGTACAGACAGACGGAGATAGAGGTGCTGCTCCGTCGCGCCTGGCTGTTGGAGCAGAACACGCCTGGTGCTTGGGTGGACTGCAAAGCACCCACTGTGAGAAGTGACTTTGGTGGCTTAATAACAGTGCCCTGAATCCAAATTAAAGCACTGGCCATGGCTGTGCAAGGGCCAGATTTTCAAGTCGTTAATGCTGATACGACAAAGGGGGAGAGGCTCAAGCAGGTGCCCCGGTTGTGCCAGAGGGCTTCTGCACAACTTGCAGTTTGGGTGTGGTGGCATTCACCCTCTTGTTCTGTCCAAAATTCTTGCCTGGCAAAGCTGCAAATTGTTAGGAAACAGCTGTATTATCAGAGGTGCCTGCAAGCCTGCAGGAGGGAGAGTGAAGTGGTCTTTTGGGGGAATCTCCCAGGATCGATGCAAACCTTTCCATGGAAGTAAATACACATTGAAAGAGAGCTATATTTTGACCTCAGCTGGATGTGAGGTTTTAATTATCAGAGCTGGATAAATAACACAAAGCGCTTTGCCATAAGCATTGCATTTTTCTAGGAATTTATTTCATCAGTGCTCACTCCTTTTGGGCTTCATGTTTATGAATGTACAAATAAACCCACTCCAAAGCAGGTATTTTCACCTAAACAGTGTGCTGAAGGGGCTGTGATTTTATTTACATGTTCTTTATGCTGCCTCTTTACTGTTGGTATAAATAAAACTTACACGTTACAAAATCCTTTTTCTCTGAAAAAAAAAAAAAAAAAAAGAAAAAGAAAAAGTGTGAGATCCCAGCACCAAGGCAACATGAGCCCTCAGTAAGTACTGCAGGGTGCTTTGGGGTCAGCTCTGAATTCACAGCTCCTCGTCAGCATGGGCCCAGCAGAGGTTCCTGACCTCCTCTGTGAAGCATCTCAAGGCACTGATCAAGCCCTGGGCTGGGTGTTTTGCTAGGCTGCCCCCCCAAAACCAGGGGAACATTGGCAGGTATGTAACTTTGAGCCTCAAGAGGTGCTTGTTGCTGTTTAAATATGTAATAATCAAACGAAAATGGTTCTTTGCCTACTCATGGGAGTCTTCTGTCTTCGGCGTGGCATGAAGTGATTTAGCCATTAAGGTTAATGCTCGTCTTCCTGCTGTCTGTTGAAACTCTGGGCTAGGCAATGCAAATAGCTTAGCCAGTACTTTTAAAGGTCATTGTGCATGAAAAAAATAAAGATCATACACTGCTCATGGAAATGTCCTTAGTAATCACTGCCTGCTTGGGGGAGGAGGGGAAGAGGAACTTCTGGAACATTTATCTCATCCCACTGATAGTCTGGTGACAGGCCCTGGATTTGTGGCAGCTCTAGCTGTGAGTCGGCATCTTCTTTGCTATCTGTTGCTGCCCGTGAAATGTATTTCCCAGGGGGTGGTGGTGCTGCCTGGCCTTGGAGCTTCAGCTAGTGGCCCACCTGCCCTGGACCGAGGTGTTCTCCACCCAGCTGTGTGCCAGGGGGCTGCTCCTGGCCATTATCACACACTGGGAAGGTCTTCTCCAGGGCAGCTCCCCAGCATGAAGGTTCACGGTCTATTGATGGCCAACACGGGATGGGCTTCATCTCCAGTCTTTTCTTGGGGTTTCCTGTGGGACTCCTTCAAGTTCAGATCTTCCCTTCTTCTCCCCAGGCCATCCTGTTCCTAATTTATCTAGGAGGTAATTTAATCCTTCTCTCCTCAGACAACCGACTACCCTGGTGCATAATTAATTTATTAACACACTAACCTACTTTAAAGCGATAATCACTTTAGGGTCACAGCAGGCTTGGGGCACCTGATCTCAGCCTTGCCTCATCACAAGCATTTCCTGAGCCTGAGCTGCCCAGAGTGGGGAGGCATCTGGCCAGGTGCCAACATCTGCCAGAGACAGCTCTTCCCCTTGGCCCTGCTCCCCAGAGCTGCCCCTTTCCATCAGCTGTGCCTCTGCGCTCACCCAATGCCCATCCCCTGGTGGCACCCCACACTTGGCAGAGGAACTGGGGGGTGGCTGGCGTGCTCCTGGAGAGCTCCTGCTTGCTTGGGGACCCCTCTGCCTGCAGAGAAATGTGGGCTTCCCACGTGAAGTGGCTCTGCTCATGCTGGGGATCAGGAGTTAATCCTTTCCGCAGTGTCCTCCACTAGTGCCTGCCTCCTTGTCCTTCCTGAGTGGAGCTGCGACTTCCCGGAGGAGGAGAGGACGGAGCCGCTGCTTTGCAGCCTCTCTGATGTAGGTGTTTAGCACCAGCTCTAATAGCCTCCTCTCAGAGAAGTGAACTATATCCTCAGCTCATTATTGCAGCCCTTAAGAGGAAGAGGAGTGAAAAAGAAACGATCCTATTCAGTCTCACTGTTTCCAAACAATACAAAGAGGAAGAGGACTCCTGTGTTTGTAGTGAGTTTATATAAGAAATAAGCAATAAATGAGGAAATCCTAGTGACCTGCAGTGTGCCCCGAGCCCTAACGTTTCTGGTGCTTGACTATCCATGTACAGAGCTGTGGAGTGAAATGAAAGCAGCTTTTAAAGTCTCTATTCTTCTCTTTTTGTGTGAAATTCCTGCCTCTTTTTGTCAAGTGTGATCTTTGTTGGTGTTTTCTTTATGCCTAGAGTAATTTCTGTGCTGAAAGTCTGCTGTGCCGCTTCCCAGTGCCGCTGTGCTGGCTTTGTTCATCCCGACACCAGCCCCGCTCGGGAGGCACGTGTTGCCCCGCTGCCACGCAGGCTTCAGGGCTGTGCTGCAGAGGCTGTGCTGTGGAGGTTGCACCACAGAGGCTGCAGTCTTGGGTGCTCATGCTGCTGGAGGTCAAAAAGGCTCCGAAATGCCACTGCAGTAAGAGCTGAAAACCACCAAGGCTCATCAGAGGCTCTTCGTGTAGCCAAGTGGAGTCATCAATCTCACTGAGGCAGCCTCTGCCCTGGGAGATTTGGAGGTCAAGGTGGAGGGGCGAGAGGACAGCGCGGCACGTGGTGCTGCCAGAGCCTGGGCTGCAGAGAAGCAGTCCTTCACAGGGCATGGCAGAAAGCAATCCTGCCTTGCGAGGCAGAGCTGAGAGAGCCTCCTCGAGTTTCTGCAATTTCATTCTATAGCTACAGAGTGGATATTAGTGGACATTATTAGCCATTGATATTAATTGCCTCAACCTGCTTGAAGCTCCTGGAAGTACATGTTTGGGGCTTGGCAAGGTGTGAGCTGACCTTAATTATGCTTGTGCTCTGAGCAATGCGTGCAGAAAGCCTGGCATGTGTGCCGGTGTCTCTGCGTCATTGGCTGTCCACGGGGACATCTGAGATTACACTCTGTGTGAGAAGTTAAGCATGCCTCATATGTCTGCACAAGATCAGGGCTTGCGCATTGCATTTTATAACTTTTCCTGCTTCTCATCTGTAAACTTCACAGTCAGGGTAACAGATGGGGACAGCTTGGATGTTGCAGATATAGATTTGATGTATGTGGGCTTGAGCCAATATCCTATTGAAGCTAAAGGGATGTCTTCCAGTCGTTGGATCACGGTAAATGAATTAATGCAGGCTCTGGGGTCATCATAAATACTCACCCCATCCAACAAATGACGGTGTCTGGTGTGTGGCTGGAATACAACACCTTGCGAAAGCAGGCTCTAGTCCAAAGTTGCACTGTGCTGTTTCATTCTTGATGCAATGCTTGCTCTTGCCGGAAGTTTTCCAGGCTTGGCTCAGGGCAGCAGGGAAGCACCCCCAGGAGGACAAGGAAGTGATGGAGCTGGGAAGGAATATTCCTGGTGGCTGCTGCACCATCAGAATCAAGGTCTGGGCTGCAGCACTCTGCTGAAGCAGCCCCTTGCCAGAACACAGCAGCAGGTCTGTCCCCACCGGTGCACACCGAGGGCTGCTCGTACCTGCCCAGGGCTGGCCAGATCCTGCTCCTCACCTAGCAGCACAGGGAGGTCAGGAGGCCCTGAGCTCCTGCTGTGATCGAGCCTCCAGATGGGTCCCTGGGGATGTGGTGCAGATTCTTCTGCTGGCTTAGCCCAGCTGGGTGATGAGTTCTCTCTTCTGGACATCCTGAAGCTGCTCTGTGCCATCAAAGACATGGGACATTTTCTTCTTTCTGCTACTTGCATTTGTACCTTGGTGCCTTGGCTTAACTCCAAGGTATTACAGTCTGGGTAGGCTACGTGATCTATTCTTTTTGAACCTCTGTTAAAGGATGTCTCCTGGCTGTTTTGAGAGGCAAAACTGAGCTTGCACACAGCTCAGTGGTGTGACTGCAAGCTGGGCAGTCATGCAGAGAGACATGTCACCCCAGCTTGGGACACTGGGGTCACCACAGTTGGCCGAAGGTGCCCTTGCCATCCCTGTTGGCTCTTAGTGGTGGTGGCACCTCAGCGGTGCCATGCCCACAGTGACACCGGGCTGTAACACTGGGGGCTCTGCTTCCAGAAGCAGAAAGGTAGTATTTGGTGCTCCCTTCCCTCTCCATCATGTTTCCTTGGAAAAAGCTGTTTTAAACTTCTTCCCCGGCTTGTCCTGCCAAGGCAGAGCTCAGCGAGTTGCATCTGCCTGTCATGTCACGTTAGTGTTTGCTGTGAGCCACGCCATGACATCCCAAGCAGACTGGCGTACCATGGAAATAACGTTGCTCTATGTGAAAATGGAAAAGTTGTCGCTTTCCAGAAAACAGCCTGGAGAACATCAGCTGCAAATGGGAATGAAAAAAAAAATGCTTGTCTGAGTGGATGAAGGGATAGCTTTTAAAAGGCAGACCCAGCTTCCACCGATGTCAATGGAAAGCCTTACACAAACGTTAATGGCTATGGAGTCGTGCCCTAAAGCATTATATTTTTTGGGATGATGTCAAATCGTAGTATCTCAAACGACGCTTTTGTGTTACTATAATAAGGTCTTTTTTGATTCAACTACTTAGGTTAGCTCTTTAGTGAAGTCACTTCACCTCTCTCTGCCCCTGAAAAATAGCTCTCATGAAACCTGTGCAACTTTATCAAGTGCTTTGAGATCTACCGGTGGTGTTAGACTATCAGGGGTGTATTGTTATCACTCTCACCAGAGAATGATTTGAAGGAGGAAAAATGTTTGTGATTCTTTGGGCAGATCTGCAGAGGGCAGAAAAAAAAAGAGTAATTTGTCCCCTATTAAAACACTGTGAAATACTCTGACTCTGGAAGAATTTCCCCTGTGCTTTTAGAAACCCCCTGAGTTCAAAGCATCCACCCCCTGATGTTCCAGCCTAAGCTGTATCTTGTAATCTCCTCTGTACCCGTTGGGAAATTTCCCCATGGCTTTGTGTACACAAGAGAGACTCTTCTAAGGAAATTTTATTAAAAAAGACATTTTTTTTTAAAGTGGGATTTAAATAGTAAGCTACATTCTCCCTGTCAGCAGTTCTCTCCCTTTATGCATAGTGCATCCTATTCTTGAGCAGATATCTCTCTCTTATCAGGCACGTGTGCATCTGTGATAATAAGGGCAAGTATCTGGCTAAAGCAATTGAAGATGATACTGGGCCTGTTGCTTCCCAGCTGTTTGATGTGTCTGGAGTCATGGTTTGGTGCAGTCACCTTTGCTCTTGCCATCCCCACTGGCCGTGGGAGCCGTGATGGATGACTTGATGCTGAAGCAGGATGGCCTCTGGAGCAGGCTGCCTCCAGTCAGCCATGGGTACAGCCGCTCACAAAGCATGGTGTGCCCATAAATTATGGCCCCAATCAAGGGAGCATTCTGAAGCAGGCTGATAGCTATTTTTTACTGTCTGTGGTGGTCGTTACAAGCAATCCTTATGCAGAGTACACTGAAACTTTTTCAATTGTCTTCCTGAACTGCCATCATCATTTTACCATGGAGGTGGCAATAGCCAGATGAATATTATGGATTCTTCTTGTGTTGCTCTGATAAATACTGTCTACAGGGTACATTGCAACAAATGATACAAGTCCCAAACAAGGCACTTTCAGAGGCAGTACACAATCTGATAATCTCATTATTTGCTACTCCTACACAATATAAGAGCAACATCAGATCAGCCTTAGGTGTTGCTGCAATAGAAATAATTAATAAAAATCAATCTGCCACCTATAATGTCTTTAAAAAGCAATAGAGAACATACACAAGCTACTCTGAACAACTGTGCCTCCTAGGACTGGAGCTGGGGGTAATGTCTTCTGTAACTTATCACCTGAAAAAAGAAAGAATTGTTTTGCATCTAGATCCATTTTGAATGTTGTGAATATTTTATAGTTCTTTGCTGGCAGAAAACGGTGAATTTTTAAGGGCTTATTTGTAAAACATGAATTTTGAGCTTTTAGGAAGAACCGTTTAGAGCAGGTGCTCATTCTAAGGGTTACGGGTAGCTGAGCAAGGCACAGTGCTGGCGCCGGGCAAGCTCACCTGCTATTGCAAAGCCACAATATCAGATGTCCACAACCATCTTCCTGCAGCTGTCCCCAAAACATGAATTTTAACTCCAGTTAACATTCTGCCTAACAAATCCCACTGACCACACATTGGTCCTGAATTGTTGATTTGTTTTTAGCAAGGAGGAATCTACTCAGTTGAGCACATATGATGGATGGGGAAGAATTTTTCAGAAAATGCTGTGTGGGAAGCGTTTCTCAAGGTGCCCTCACATGGGCTACAACTCTACCAGGGATGAGCAAACATGGGATAATGTTGTGGGATGCAACACTGCACGGTGTTTTCCCTGTAATGTAAATAGCTGCAGTATTGGAGATCATCACCTGCAGGTTTGGAAGCAGTTTGGGGCTAGTGTAACTCCAGTAGGAGTGTTTCCATCAGTGCTTTCCTCCTACAACACCTGCACCAGCTATGGGATTATTTCCCTGCCAGGCCAAGGCAGAGCCATGCTTTGACCTCCCTCCTGCTGCAGCCACCGCACCAGGGCTGGAAGTGCCCCAGCAGCGAGCTGGAGGCCCTGGCTGGAACTGCGGCGTACCCCCGGGGTCTAGCATTGCTAAGCACCATTTAAAAGCAGTAGCAGCAGCAGGAGCTCTGTATTCATAATGAAAAATTCTTCAGCAAGCAAAGCAGTGTAAGGAGATACAAGGGAGCCTGCCCAGTTGGGAGTCATTTGCAGATGGTTCTGGTTCATTTGTTGGCTGCTTTTTCTCTGTCTTCATCAACCACCACTTTCCTTGGCTTAGCAGCACACTCTGAGCACATTCTTAACTTTAAGCACCTGAGAAGTCCTATTGACTTCAATGGGGCGACTAATGTGCTTGATTAAAGGTAAGTACCTGCTTCAGTGCTCTGCTAAATCTGAGGTCTGGGAATAGAAATAAATGGAAGGATCTTGCCTGTGAAGGGGGGAACTTCTGGGGAAATATTTACTCCAGAGGTAGAAGAAGCAGTCCAAGGGAAATTTCCTCTCTACATCCTGATGTCTGCAGCAATCTTTCTTTGAGAAGTTATCCACACTGAACACGTGGCTCCAAATTGAGCTTGGACCGTTTACTCTGGTAGTTGCAGGAAGAGAAAATTTATTTCACTGCTGTGGCCTGGTATGTAAATGTAAGAAAACTACAAAAGTGAGTAACTGCCCTCTTGGGGGAAGGTGAAGAAGGCACTCTCCACTCTTTTAATCTTATATTAGGATTAATTTAAAGCTGGGAAATAGGAGTGCTGCAGAAAAACTGAGTTATGCTCCCGGCTTGCTGACTGACCTTGGTCCAGTACCTTTGCTTGACTCCCTGCATATCCTTCACGCCCCAGTTTCCCCATCTCTAAGGTGGGGATGACGATACAGGTCTCACTAGCAGAGTGCTGCACAATCTGTTGACAGCAAGTCCCTGTTTATAGTGGTAAGTGTGGTTATACAGGCTGCTGTTTCATGTTGGGAAGCAGTAGAAAGAGGCTTGAGTCTTGTAACTTGGGTCTCAGCTGCTCTGCCTGGGAGCCTGGCCCTCAGCTTTGTGTGGCAAATGTTCAGGCATCTCCAGGGTGCTTTGTAGGGGAGAGAAACAGGGTTTGCTGCTAGGAAAGCTAAAATCCCGGCCAGGCCAAGGGGAACCTCGCCAGCAAAACTTCTCACTGGTGCAAAGTGCCAGAGGCACAGAGCCCTGAGCTGCCACAGCTGCCACTCGGTCAGCTGGAGCCACAGCTCGAGGTCCCTTGCTGGGCCACCGCTGTACGTGCAACAGATGCTGTGCTTAATGGACTAGCAGTCTGCTGTGCTTTGGTAATCTTTTGTCTCTAATAGTGACGCCCGCTAATTATTAGTATTAATTATGTATGGAGTGGTGTTTTATAGGCAAACAGAAGACAAGTTTCCTCTCCCGTAGGACTCATAACCTAAAGTCAATGATGAGAGAATCAGAGCAGGCCCAACATGTTCTGGAGGATGAAGAAGCTGAGGAGAGCACAGGGAAGCAGAGGGAGGAAGAGGAAGGGCAGGAGGCCCATCTCGCCTTTCTGAGCACCAAGAACCTGGTGGGATGACCCCACTCACTACCAGAGCAGGGTGGCAGAGGTGAAGGCTGCTCTCCCTTATCTCCTTGCTGCAGGCCAGCTTCCTAATGCCCGGCACCACCTCAGAAGACCAGCTGATCCCAGCACAGACGGGGGGGATGCCAGGTGGGAACTTGGACGGTTGTATCGCTCTGCCCCACGGCAGCATCGAGGCTCTTTGAAAGCACTAAATGCTGGCAAGGGGCAGGACAGGACTAATGGGCTACTAGCCTCAGGGGACTAATGGGATGGCTAATAAGGACATGGATTTTGACATCGCAGAGCAAATAAGAATTGGCAGGCATTAACCTCAGACATGTCTGCTACCTAGACAAATCCAAGCCCCTCTGTCTTCGTTCTGTTTAGCATATTAATGTTTAATTCCATTAGCATCAGCAGCCGTGGCCGCCGTTCAGCCCAGGAGCTGCTTGGATGAGCCTCAGGAGGTGCCATTTTTGGAAGGGGACCCCGCAGCTGGCCGGGGGCCAGAGAGCCCTGCCCAGCTCCTCAGCCAGCAGCAGTCCCTACGCTGTGGCTGCAGCTCACAGCGTCTGCCTTTTGCTCACAGTCCCATGCTAATTCAGCATCAAACGCTGCTGCCCACTCCATGGGCTGCCTCTTTCCCAAAGCACTGCATCTGTGCTTTATTGCTGTTTGCGGGGGGTGATTTTCCCTCTCTCCTCTGCTTTCACCCCTTTCTCTTTCACTTTAAGGATGCAAATCCTTACTACCCTACTACATGCCTTCCAGGAGAAAGAAGGTGGCAGGGGCTGATTCCGGGCTGGAAATAGGATGGGGAAAGAGCTTCTCACAAAGAAATGAACCATGTTGATTCATCTTCTCCAGCCTCCCTGCTCTCCACTCCTTGCTAAGTGGTAGTGGCAGCAGCAGCATGGTGTGCAGCGGTGCATTTCCTTGCATTCAGCCCAGCAGCCCTGCACACCTCTGGAGAGAGGACTGATCTCAGGAGGACAGGAAAGAAGCAGTCCCGATGTCTGCTGCAATTCCTTTCAGAGCTTAGAAATCTAATCAGTGAGGTGGCATTCTATTTTTCTCTCCTTTCTCCCTTTAATTCTTTCCTTTAAACGAGATATTAAAAATAGGAAATATTAATTTGGCAGATGGTGCAATTGGGCTTTTGGCAGGAGAACGTACATTGTGCTGCGGAGTTGCAGACCTCTGTCTCCACACTGGAGCACTGAGTGATGCTCTGGCTCCTCTCCAGGCAGTGCCTTCCTCCAGCTCTGGGTGCTGGGAGAGCTGTCTGGGGCAGAGGGAGCTCCTGTGGCTCCTTCCTCCAGCTGCAGCCAAGGAGCTTTGATTTCTGTCAGTTCTAAGCTATCACCAAAGGGTGGAGAGCTCGTTTTTGCTTTAATTGTAGCCAGGTTTGATTGCAGTGGGAGCTGCACATGTGTAAGCACAGCACTATTTCTGCAGGGAGGTGGTTGAGACTTGGTTTGGAGTTTTAAGGGAAGAGAAGAGAAGGGAGCTCAGCTTAGCTCATGGGTGTCTTGGCTTTCTACAGCATGGGATGCACTGCTTGCTCTTTCAGAGGGGTCTGTGGGAGGTGAGTGTGACAGAGCTTGCTCCTAATGTATGTTAGGTAATGCATTTCTAATGGGACTGGTTTTACAGACTTCACTGGACACTCTATCTGTTCTCCTTTATCTACCTTTTTTTCATTAGTGTTATTGTTGGCCTCAGCTCCCACCCAAGATGCTTTTCTTTGCCTGAATTTTCAGAAACACTACAGAATCAAATTTCCCCTAAATTTTCTCTGCTGGAGCTTTGGGCCAATCCTGCAATTTCACCAAGGGCAAAATAAACCCTAATTAATCCCTGCATCTATGTAGCATCCCTTTTGCCTATCTGTAGCCTCCTGTTATTTAGCACATCTCTCCCCCTGCTGCATTCCTCTAGCCCGTGCTGTCTGAGTCTCCTCTGACCAACCTCATTTCTCAGGGCTGCAACTCCTCTGGCCTCGGCAGACCCCTGGGAATGAGACTGAACAAAAGCAGCGTCAGGTCTCACGCTTGCGGTTCATTTTTCACACGTACACAAAGATTTTGTTTTTCAAGTCTTCTGGCATTTTTGTTGTTCTTTGAACTCCTTCCAACTTGTCTGTCTTTGTTACGACGTGATGTCCAGATCTGGGCATGCTGCTCCAAACAGCAGCCTGACGAGTGCTGTGAAGAGTGGAATAATTACCTTGCTGGGCTGCAGCAGCCTGATGTTATTGACTTCTGTTCAATCGATCATCCCCCCAGACCGCTCTCTGTTGTATAGCTGTTTGGCCAGATATCTCCATACAGCCTGTGTCCTTTTGTTTATTCCTTCCTATGTGTTAATCTTCTGCATTTGTCCTGCTGAATCTCTTCGTATTGATTGCAGGCCACTTCTTTAATTTATCAAGCTCGTATTGTATTTTATTTCTGTCCTGCGTATTATTTGCCACCCTCCCACCTTGGTAAAATGTTCAGATTTGATTAGCATACTCCTGGTCCAGTCTCCAAGTTGTTAATAAAACTATTGAATTGTATTGACCTTGCAGGGCACTCTGTAGGACCCCACTTAACATTTCTATCCACCGGGCCCTGAACTGTTGAGGTATGCATGCATCTATTTTTAATCAGCTGCACGTCTTTGTTCTTGTATTTCATCTTATTTATGCTATGTAAAGAGCCGCATGATGTTTTGATTAATAAAAATGATGATCCGTGTAGCTCCAGCCATCTGCCTGAGGATCTGCCCAGTGATAGATATGGTATCTGACACGATGGTCTCTGAGCCCTTGTCTGTAGATGAGCTGCCGATACCAGTGGGTAGGATTTGTGTGAAGACCGAAGTTAAAATAACATATCAGTCAAAAAACCCCTCCAAGGCCTGGATCCTGTAACAAGACCCCCCCCTTCCCCAGAGTTCTCCCACCCACTGCCCTGGGCAGGCTGGGGGCTTTGATGAGTGAAATTGTGGTTGTGTTTGGCAGCCCCAGGGAAGAGTATCAGCACACGACTTACTCAGAGTCCTGACTTGGATCAATCATGAGCGCAGAGCTGGGAAGGCACTGAAGGGCAGTTTCTTGGAGGGGGGGGGGGGGGGGGGGGAGAGAAAAAATAAAATCCAGGTATTCCTCGGGCTCTGCCTGGTCCTCCCCATGGCATCCTAGGCTGGCTATGTGTGCAAGTGGGCAGCTTGCCGAGGCTGTGCCAAGTCTGCATTTGCTGACAAGGCTGGTTCCTAGAGCCAGGGGATAACCTGATAGATGAGGTCCCCACCCTGGGTGGGTGGCACATCTCACCCTTCCTCTGGCTTTTCCAGCACCTCTGTAGTCTCGCTTTGCATCCAGACACTCTGCCCCTCAAAAAAAGCTTATGTTTAGCAGCTTTTCCTCACCCTGTCAGTGATAGAAGCTGCTTTTAAGAAAAAGGAGAGGTGATGGAGGAAAAAAAAATCTCACTTATTCATTTGCATGCTTCTGATGGCCAGACCCAGCCTGTATGTTTCACACTGCTGCTTTAGGTGATTGCTGCTTGCCAGCTCTGCGTGCTGCTAAATTTTCCATGCTGAGAGAGGTCCCTAAGGCTGATGCTTGCTGGGGGTGGACCCCTCAGTTTTGGTTCTGACTGACATTACAGGTTCCTGGCTGGAAAACATCAGCCAGTCCGATGACCGCTGACAGGTAAACGTTCATAATGCAGGAGAAAAGCTCTAATCAAAAGGAACCCCACTGATCTGAGGGCATTTTAGGTAAGATGGGGCTGAATTTCAATGGCAAGCTTTGTCCTGGGTGGGGTTTGGCTAAACCAAACCATGCCATGCCATCTTTTGTTTTTTTTGGTGGATACCTCCCCTGTGTGCTGCATTAAATGCCCTTTAATTTCATCAAATGCTGATGATAAACGGCAGCTGATATGTGATTACCCTGATTTCCCTGTGCCCTTTCTAATTCCCCCTCTGAGATCTTGGGGACTGCCATGGGGGTCTCTTGCACCATAATGTTCTCCCTGTCCCTGCTGGTGAGCATGGTTGTGCTGGGTATTTGCTTATTTGTGGGTTCTCTGCACACCGGTGTGCTTTCCTCTGCCTATGACAGCTGCTTTTCCTGTTAACTGTTATTGAATTACACAAGCCTCTTAATTGTCTCCTTTTCCTGAAAGACTAAATCAAAGCAACTCTTTAGTTTATTAGTCTCTTCGCTGTCTGTCAGAACTGACTTTTTGTGACTGAGCCTGTGTCAGGTGATGTTCCTCCTCCACTCTCTGTGAGTGGCTCTGGAGGAATTCACCTTTCTGTGATGCTTTTTTGCCTCAAAATTGCTTTTGGGGAGACCATGTGGTCCGCAGTGAGATTTGCTCCTGTTTGCATGAAGAGCTGGCAGGGATCAGCCCCGGGGAGGGGAATGGGTGGCCTGTGTTGTCCTGTCCCATCCTGTCCTGCATTGCTGGTGGACAACGGTTTCCAAAAGTGCTTGGACAAAGTCTGGTCCGCTGGGCAGAAGTACCTCTCCCCACGACCTCCAGGCAGATCGCCTCCTGGCTTATGCTGTCGCTGGCATCTTCTGCATGTCCCTCATGCCTGTGCTCATCTGAATGGTTCAGCATCTCTCTGGATGGAGCACATTGCCTCCTGTCTGGGCCCCTTGTATTGATGGCTGGGTTCAGCTTTCCCCACAGACAAGTAGTTAGTGGGCCCAGGAACACAGACTGGTGGAGATAACCGAGGGCCCAAACAAGTTGGCTGCACCAGCCCACCTCCTCTGGGGCAGCCATGCTTCAGGGAACCAACGGCTACTACCAGTAAAACAATGAAGGAAGTAAAAGCCAGAGAGATTTGTTAAGGGCTAAACACTATTAATGAGCCAAATGCTGTTTTACATCGTGTAAGAGCAGTCTCTTCACACTCTGATTTTCTTCTATGGGACTCCCTACAGAATACAGCAGTGATCACAGTGCTTTTGAATGAGGCTGCTGGATGCTCTAGATCTGCTTACATCAGACCCCATCTGCCATGATCACATGCTGGTCCTGACCAACAGTGAGAGCAGAGGCATGAAGGTAAGAAACACAGCTCCCACCTAACATTTTGCCTTGCTGTTCAAGTAGTATTTCTGGCACTTATGATGATTGATCTCTGGAGCTGTACACCCCTGGAAGAGGGTTCCCTGCCTATCTTGGTTGTAGCAGGAGTACAGCTGCAACCGAGAAAGAGTGGCAGAATCCAGCCCACAAAAGCTGACATATGCTAGGAAACATCTACTGCCTTACCATGTGGATCCAAAAATTATTCCTACAAGGTGCAGAGTTACATTGATTGTATTACTGGATTATCAAATGATTAAAGCCATTAACAATCCACTCTTGAGCAATCAACGTAACAATGTTTAGTTGCCTTGCAGTAACAATTAAAAGATGAAGCAATTTGCAATAATTAGGTAGTATCTGGAAAAAGTAGTCCTCATTAAGAGAAGTTAAAAGGACTTTTTTGTATGGTTGAGATGAACCTAGCAGGCCAATTTCCCCCTTTGTCACCCTCTCTTCTTCCCCCCTGCATTTAAGGAAAACAATCTGTTCTTGTTTAGCCTTCCCTTTTGGAAAAGATCAAAGGGGATTTGATGTCTGGATGTCTCGCTTCATGGGCAGGGGGTGTCTCAGGACCCAGTGTTGGGAGCTGCTTTTCACAGGGAAGCTGTCCTGAGTCATAGGGCCATTTTGCTGCCTGGTGAGATTTCGGTCAATGGCACCGAAGTCTCAACAGTTCCCCCAGCAGGGGAGATTCTTGGCAGTGAGCCTTTATTCAGGCATGCTTGTGCTAGCGATGGCTAAAGGCACTGGTCCAGCGTCATGTCCTAGGGAAGACAACAGTGCACCCTGCTGTAGTACCCAAATTTGCACTTGAGGTCATCCTTACCTTGGCTATTTAGCCCTGGGCCATTCCTCACCTGAGGTGTTTTACAGGTTGCTGTTTTTGTTGGCTCACAAGACCTCTCCTGAAGGTGAGACAAAAAAGTAGATGTGCCCCTGTCCTGAGCCCAGTCTCCAACCAATGTACAAGGTCAATATTCCTTTGTGTTTAGTGTCATCAGCTGTAGGAGAGCAGAGAAAAAAGGCTGCAGGATGTGCTTTTTAGCACAAGGTCTGTAAGAAACCCAGGCACACAAGTCTTGGTCTCTGTGTAGGAAAGTCAAAAACTAATCTGGTTTCTGTCTGTGGAAGTGAGTAACCATTGAAGAAGTGTACTGAGCATCTTCCAGTAAAAGGCATGAAATCCATAGATCATGTGGGGATGGGTATGTTACTTCACTGAAAAATAACCTCCTTGGTGACAGTCCCATCACTCTGTCTGGACGGTTCTGCTCTAGAATGCTGACAGATTTTCCACCTAGAGGTATGAGTGGAGACACTTAAGACAATAAGTAATTAAAGAAATTGGGAACTTGCTAATACTTTGGGATTCCTTTTTCTGCACTCACAGAATGTGCAGGGCCGGGATTTCTTCTGGCTTGCAGCAGGCAGGGCTTTGGTTTTCTGCACCATCCAAATGGCAGCCAGTCTGTGGCCTCCAAGCCATACAGGGCCACGTGTGTCCCTGGAGAAATGCCATCCATCTCCACATGGAGTTTACAACTATACTGATGGTGCTCAGGAGATCACAGATGAAGTGGAAATGGCACAAGTTCAGAAAACCAGCTTGGGAAAGAGCATGTACAAATATAGTTGCCCCATTCTCCTGCAAGGTCCTGAAACAGAAAAATGCCACATGTGGTGGCCTCCACCACACTTGGAGTCTATGTTGCATTCAGAATTAACAGAGAACTAGACTATGTGATTCCCAACACCATGTACAGGCTCTAGAGAGAATATGGTGAGGGGGAAGGGCCTGGATTGCCACTGGTGATGCAGCACCAGTATGTCCTCCTCGGCTGTGTCCATATGGAGTACCATCTGGTGGCAGGATGCAGGCTGTGCCTTCGCGCTTCCCTGGAACACGCAGCTGCTGGGACGCGCATTGCCATTCGAGGCACAAAAATTAGAAATTATATCAGATACTGTAAAGTTGTCATGAACGATATGAACTGATAGGAGCCGATGTTCTTTAGCAAACTACTGCTGTCATGAATAGAAAATGAGAATGGATTGAGCTACATTAGTACTGTGAGAGTAAATCATCTGCAGTTTCTGGAATATTTAGAAATACGAGGATACCCTGAAGGTATCCTCTGCTGATGGGGAGACTGGAGTGAAAAATGCATTTAGTAGTGGGTAGACAGAACAGACATAGTTGCTATGATTATTTATGTAGTCCTCAAGACCAGAACTGCATTTGAAATAAATGATCGCAAGTACCTCCGACAAGAGGACTTAGGTTCTTTAAACTCAGGTGGCACTCCTGTACATATTGCCTGTAGCCTTTTTGACCTTCAGTGTCTGGCTGTAACAGGGCTGACACCAAACTGAAATCATTCCACATTCACCTTTGGTGTGATACGTGTGGGTCAGACAGGTTTGTTCTCATGTGCAATGAAACATGACTGTGGATTACAATGCAGGTGTAACAGCAAGGATGTGACTCCATACATCATTGTCATTAATCGATGTTGGGCACTGCTTGGATACATCATCTATTTTGTGCCTGACACCCATGCAAGCCGGATGCTCTCAACAAGGATCAAAGCTGGGGGGGTCCACGGTATTCCTGGGGCTGGAAGGAGCCATTGGGTCAGGCTCAGTCCGTGCGCTGACACCAAATCTCAGGGAAGAGATGGAGGCAGCCTGGCCAGAGATGCTGTCCTGTGGTTTGAACACAGCTGCTGCGTGGTCTGTGCTGCTCTGGAGCTGGCCGGGAACTCTCACACCTGGGTGGCACACATGGTGACTTCTGCTCAGTGGGAGCCTTGGCTTGAGTAAGAAGGGGTGGGAAGGAAAAGTACTAAATCTTTTCTTGGTGCTTCTCTTGATAGTTATTTGGGATTTTTTAAAGAATACTTCCAGTTGCATCTGGTGGTGGAAAAATGCCTTTTCCATCTCAGTGGGATCTCAGCCCTCCCTGGTGCCACCTGTTGAGGTGTCTGAGGGATTCTGTGTGCCCAGTAATGTGGAGAGTGCTGGCACTGCAGTCTGTTGGGTGCTGGCCAACTCTGCATGCAGCTGCATTGCCTTGTGGCAATGGCTGGTGGGCTGAGACCTAGCTGCAAGGCTGTTGCTCAGCATGTGGCTGCAGCAGGAGCCCCTGGGTGCTGGACCCAGGGCCTGTGGTCCACTGGGCACTGAGAGGATTGCGCTGATGCTGCTTTGACTTGGGCTCAGGAGGGGTAACTTGGGAACCTGAGTGTTGCAAATGCCTGTGATGAAATAATGTTTGTCTCAGTCTGTATTTATGTCCCAGGCTTGATATTCAGGCTGCTTTCCAGAGTAATGGACTCTGCCAAAATAATTTATTCCTGATTCCAGCACTGTGCATGCATCTTTCTGCCTTTTATTCACAAATAAAAGTTATGTGGAATGTTGTCTTGCAAGAACAGAAATATATTTAGTGATTCAGGTAGTGTTATAAAGCGTGAAAATGAAGCTCATGTTGTCAGTCAGGGCTATGCTGAGATGTATTTATATCTTTGGTCATAATTTCCTTGCTTTAAAATACCTGGTTCTGGGTTTGAATTTGCACAGGAAAGCAATTGCACTTTAAAGCATCTCTCTTATGTTTCTTTTTTAAGAAAAACTGTGTATATGCATGTATGTATACATAATGTATACTTTATAATATCTATTTATCTATCTATAATAGATTTAAACCAAATGTGCTGTCAGTGCAAGACAAAGCCTCAGACTTTGCTGAATTTGTTAGGAATTTTTCAAAGTCTGAGTCTGTCATACAAGTACCACATTGAAAATGCTTATTAGTGCTGAGGTTTTTATTATAATATCTAGACATCCTGTTGTACTGGACAGTGCACAGCAGCTTCAAGCAGCTGCAAATTAATATAAAAAAAAAGATATTCTTGTTTTGGAGACAGTGAAAAATTATATATTTTCTACCATCCAGGCAATTTGAAGCAGCATAAAAAGTTGAACCTCTGTCACTGAGTCTCCTTCCAGCACAGTAGATACACGCCTATCCCACCTCTTGTCTGTCTCAAAGGTTTCCAAATGTTTTTATGTCCTGAGCTCAGCTTGGCACAGTTTTATGGTACTTTTATGCCAATCTTGAAAGCAGTAATTATATAATTTCTTGCAAAATCACCCATAGGGGAAGATTATACAGTTCCTCACTCTGATTGCTGTTGCAGTTAGATCTCCTGGAATGCCTTTCAGATGGCTGCACAAGCCCCTGACTGTAGCCAGATTGATGTATTGTGCTTCACACAGGTCATCGCCTACTGTCATAAAGACCACCAGAATTCTGGCTCCACCCCTATGTGTGTTTTGCCCAGAAAAGCCAAATGCATAACTGTTCTCTCAGCCAAGGAAAAGTCCAAGTCATGGTATCTGGTGTGCTGTCCAGACCAGGTGAGGTTCCCTGGCTGGTGGCTTGTCATAAATTCTCATCAAGGCTTATGTTGCTGTGATGGTGAGTAGTTGGGGGTCACCAAAAGATGGGTGTGTTCCTGACTACTTGATCATATTTACTTTTGAACAAATTTCTGGTTGCAATGGCAGCTGCTCAGCAGTGCAGTAAGTGGGGAATTAATTAGCTGTGTACTTTTCTGAGGGAGTTACTCTGCTGATGCCCTGGGCACTGCAGTGACAGCACGCCTTCTCGAAACATCGGGGTCAGCCCTGCCTTTCTGCTGCTATAGCAGCTCCAATGCTGCTGGGGCAGAGCGTTGCCTCCATTTCTACATTTTCCTCCGCTAAGGAGGCATGAGCACCTCCTGGGCTGTCTCTCCAGAGGTAGGGCGTGCTGGGATGGAGCTGCCCCATCTCATGTGAGTGTGCTGCTCACCCCGCTATGTCAGCAAGGGGTTTGATGTACCTGAAGACAGCTCTCTGCATCTGCAGTGGCAGCTTCCCCTCTCCCTGCTCCAATCTTGTATCTTTCACCTTAGGCTACCATGCAAATAAGCTGGGACAAGGGCTGCGTGGTGAGGTTGGACCAGAACCTGGCCAGAGGCCCTTTGCATATGCAGTTTTTTGATGTCTGCGCTGCCATCCCGACCTATATATAGCTGAGAACTTTCTGCAAATTTCAGATTTGTTCTGTGAAAACTTACAAAAACTTTCTTTGAATGCTTCCTTGTCCCTGCAGTTCTTGTGGAAAGGTCAAGTTGTTCTCATCGATATATTGATTATACATTTCTCCTTCTATTGATCCTGTTTAAAGACTGCCATGATAGGTGCCCTGGATACTAATCCCTAAATGCATGTTACAAGGCTGCAGGAAAAGAAGAAGAATCTATTAAAACGGGTTTGAGGTTTGCTGGCTTTCTATGCTCCAGCCAGCAATTTACCCCTGTAGATCAGCCCTGAGAGCTTTGGGAAATGATAATGCTTCTGATTTCAAAATTTTTGATGTTAGGTATTTAAGGGAACAACAAAGCTTTAGTGACTGTGTGCAACTTGAAAGGAGGAAGCATTTCTTCCTATTCTGGCTTTGTAAGAGAGTCTTTCTTTTGTACAGAGTATAGAAGGAAAGATATAATCCCGGTTGAGACCTGTCCATGTGTAATTTAGCAGAAGCCTTTATGGTTCAGCCTCAGTAGCCCCTTACAGCCAGGAGGAGCTGTATTTTTTGCTACCAGTGTAAGGCTACAGCTTACCACTAAATCTTAATTTCCTTTACTGTGGGGCAAAGAACCCAGTGTGGCAGGTGCATTTGGCTAAATTATGTCCTATAGCATCTTCACAGCCTTGCTGACAGTCAAATTTCACTTTCTTACGCAGCGTTCAGTCCAATTCTGTCAGCTTCATTGTGAATTCCTTTCAAGCTGCAGGATGTAACATAGTAATTAGCATCATTCCCCGCATAAGCATTGGAAAAGAGGCACCAGGGGATTGAGCTAATATCCCTTCTGTAGGAGCTTCCTGCAAAGCAGTGGACAGGAGCAGAGGAGAAGGAGTGAGCCTCAACAGAAATCTGCAGCCAAGTGTGCCCTGAAGGCTTGGTGTGGGGTGGAAGAAGGAAGCCCCCAGGCTGGGAGGCCAGGCCAAGCAGGGTGATCTGTCAGGGGGCTGACCAAGAACTTCACCGTAACTGCAGGAAATGGATAATTTAGCAAGAGCCTGGGGCTGACTACATTTGAGCACAAGAGGACAGTTCCCAGCAGCATACCTGGCAGCTTTCTGCTGTGCCCTGTAAAGCTGGGCTGGCCTCGTGCAGAGATTCTGGGATGAGGAGGAGCAGAGCAGTCAAGGCCAGGCTGATCCTGCAACATGCAGTGGTTCAGGTGATGTGGAGAGCAATCATGGTGTGGGGTCTGCCCCCAGTGCACTGAGGTGAATGGGGACATGGATACAAACCACCCACAGACCCATCCAAGGAACCCTAAGTCTGTTTGACCCTAGTTAATAAATTGTCAAGAAGACGATGATTGAAATAGTCTCCAGTGTTTCCAGTAGAAAAAAAAAAAATATACAGAGGCCTTCTGCCATCCAGGACACCTGAGACCTTGAGGACTGCAAGCAGAATGAATACAACAAGCCCTGAGAGGAAGCAGTTGATGACTGCTGGAGTAGGAGAAGTGCCAGCTCCAGTGTGGGTCTGGCACGGCCCCTTGCTGCTGCTGCGCGGGGTGTGCTCTGCTGTGTTTCAAGACAGAGCAGTTCTGCAAAGACAACATTGATCTGAAATTTAAATCCGATGTAGTAACTTAAGCATTTCAAAATGCCTCTGAATCAATGAAAATGATTGAAGGCAAAATCCAGATGGCCACATAGCTGTATCATATAATACCGGTCAAAGGTTGTCTTTTTCTGGGCAAGAGTATCTTTTAACAGGGACTTTAGCCTTCAAAGAGTTTTAAATGCTGCAAATTACTCATCCTAGGAAAAGTCTTTAACACAAACCTTTTTTCCTCCCCCCCTTACTAATCACCAGTGCTGTCACTGGGATTGTGATCTAATCCTTTATGGATGTTTTTCTGCTTCATGCTTCCTAACACTCTGGGAATGAGTCATGTGCACTGGTGAGCTGAGCCACCGTGAGCAGATCCGTCTGAGAACTGCACGGAGATTGTCTGAGAATACTATCAGGGTCTCCCAGCATCTTCTTAATGGAAGGCCATCATAGCAGTTCTGGCTGGATCAGACAGAAGATACTAGATGCGCTGGGTATTTAGGATTTGTTTTCAGGGCATAATCATACTAATACTTAGCTCTTCACTTGCAGGCCTCCCGGTTAGTGCAGACATTACTGGGTCAGGCTGACCAAGGTCTGCTGGATGATTAGGTGAAAGTCATTGCTTCCAATAGCAAGTAGGCCAAAATAACGCATGAATCCCAAATGTGGGTGCTCTGCAACATTCTGGGCAATGCTGTACTCTATTTATCTTTCTTCTTTTCTTAATAATTCCTGGCATTTGATTTGATTTTTCATTTGGTGATGAGCACTGCACTGATATTTTCAGAGAATGACTCCAGTAACTCCAACATGCCCTTCCTGAGCAGTGATAGCTCGGTTAGAGCCCCCTGCAGTGTGTACAGAGCGAGGTTGTATTTCCCCACGGCATTCATCAGCACTGAAAGTCACCTGCCTTTTTACCACTCAGTCATTCATCACCACGAGATCCTTCTGCAGCTCTTCTCAGTCAGGTCTTACATTATTAACAAGCTTTGCCAGGTTCTCCCTCTCTCCCTCTTTCCCATTTCAAATACAAATACATTGGGCAGTACTGAGCAGTGCAGATCCCTGTAGATAACCTCCTCCACTCCAAGTACTGACCATTTATCTTTTTTTTTTTTTTTTAGTTCTGTTTCTATTGAACACTTGTTATTTCAAGAGAAGTTGTTTTCTTTTGTGCCATGACTCCTTAGTCTCTTTAAAGCTCTTTGGTAAGAAGCATTGCCAAAAGCTCCTGAGGTTCCCCACACTACATCAACTGGCTCCCACTTATTCCCACAGCAGTGGTCTTTCAGTGTACATTCCAGAACCTAAACAAGGAGGCTCTTAGAGGAGCATCTTTTTCCTAGGAGATCATTTGTAGGACAGCCTGCTAATGAAACCAACTAAATAGGGTGCTTACGAATGGTTGGTATGAATAATGCCTGTGTCTTAATCTCTGCCTCACATTCTAAATTTCCAGTTTCACACAGGCTGTGCAAGGACATTTTCAGGGAGTTAGCTGTTCCAATGGTAAGGACTATGTGCACACAGGTATACATAAAGATTACTTCCATCTTTAGGTTGGAATAAAAATTCCCCATGAGCCATTTGGGACTATCCAATCTATAGGTATTATTGAGGTAGAATCCTTCCTCCTGAAAAACAGCTATTGTAAGGTTTTGATTGTCTCAGAAACAGCTAGAGGAATTGTATTTTAATGTGGTTTATTTTCCTCTTGCAGCTCTCAGTAGGCACACACCCACATGAGGCTATTCTAAATGATGGTGTCGTTACATCTGAACCTTTAGTAACAGGGTGTTTTTCAGCAATTGAATTCATATGTTTAATTTTGATTTTTTTTGTTTTGTTTCTGTAAACAAATTAAAGTCTCTGCCGGTACAGCTTGCTAGTAAGCCTGGAGGTGTAAAGAAAATGTTGAAATGAAAATTAGAGCTGTGCAAAGCCTTTTTTTAATGAGCTCCAAAACACAGGGGCTTAAGATTTCTGCAACCTGGAAGCTCAGCCTAGGATCTCAGCAAAGCCCGAATTACAGCACGGCTCCCCAGCCAAGGCAGCGTGGCTGTGGCCCGTGGGATGCTTTCCAGCAGTGCATGACACAGTGAGAGGAGCCAGCTCTCAGTGGCAGCAATTTTTTTCTCAGATGTGAGCTGCCATTTCCCATGCATTGTAGTCAGGTGGGATGGTGAAGTCGGGGGTTCAGCAGAAACCAAAGTGAATTTGAGGTAGTCATTGTGTCCTATTGCTGGTACCAGGGCTATGTGGGTTAGGCTATGTCATCTGAGACAACCTTAAGGACTGAATGTTGTCCCGAAACAACTCACCAGGTTGCCATTTGGTCACTTGGCACATATAAAAATGTGTTTATATGCCTTTCCTGCAGAAATGGGATTTTGTACCCTCTGCTCTATCACAGCGCAGCAGGAATGATATGGGCCCTTGTCCCTCTCCTTGCATTAAATCATGATCTGGGCTAGTAATAAGTCCTGCTGTACTTCCCACATCTGTGCATGTTAATAAGATATCCTTTTCTTGAATGATAATGATTTAACATAGACGTATAAAACTTCCTGCCTTAAGACACAGAATGATCTGTAACTATTAGGGATTACAGTTAAGTGTTCCTGTTGGAGGAGTTTGAATCCTAAGGCTGTTCATCAGGGGGATTTTAATACTCTTGTCTGGAACAGCTGGTGCCAGTGGAAGTGTGCTGAATGAGACAAGGCATGGGTCTTGTCCTACACTCCCCCTCCAACCTCCTATTTTCATATATTTTGATTTCCATCTGTGTGAGATGTGCCGGTGTTTCAAGAGATGAGCAGAGAGGGGGTGATGTGGGCCATCAGTAGAAAGACTGGAGAGGAAGACAGGAGAGCACAGGGAAGTGGGAATGCAGTGGGGAGGCAAAACAGGACAGGAGAGCAGGAGTTGGTATAAATAAGTGGGGCTTCCTTGGGCTGCAAGTGCAGGAAGCAAGAGGGTTGAGTGCTGGAAATAGAGATGGACAAAAATTTCAGTAAGACCAAAAAAAAAAACCAAAAAACATTTGGGACAGGTGAGCACTGGAAGGGAAGAAGTCTGGAATGGAGAGTGGGCACTGGACAAGAAACAGGGAGAAGTGGCACAGGAGGAGAAGTCAGCTGAACACATCTGGGGAGAAGCCAACCCTGCACCGCTTGGGAAACTGCCTGGAGGGGGAAGGAGCAAATTCCCTATTACTACCACAGTATCAGCCACAGGTTCTACCTGTGAGCCAGGATGATGAGGCCCTTGTTATTGTGCAAAATGATTTTCTCCACCTTCCAAAACTTTTAACTTAAGAGAAAAACATAAATGCGGACAATGAGAGGGGAAAATAGAGGGCAGTAAGACAGTGGTCTGGACATGCTCGATGGCTTTTTAGATGCTGTTTGCAACGTGTCAGCAGTCTAATCAACGCCTATTTTTTGTAGCAGAAAGTAACATCTTAAGGAAGAGTTTGGGAAGAACAACATAGTGAATGCTTGTAAAGACTATATAATCATGAAAATTAATGGGAGAAAGTAAGAAAAAAAAATCCCGTGGAATAGGACACTGGACAAAAAAAGTGAGGATCATTTTGGGAGTGCTGATCAGTTGTATGGAGAACATGTGCAGAGATGTACGTATTTTGTTTGATGCAGCAGGGATCAGGACTACGGGGAGGCTGTGCAAAGTGGTGGCACGGTCAGGCAAGATACTGATTTGGGGAGCTGTATTTGCCATGAGCTCTAATTTCTCAAGATAAGGGAAGAGGTTACATTAATTGAGGCCTAAAGATAATGAGAATGCAGACAACAGCTCCAGTTGTGTAGCTGAATAAGAAATGCAAGGAGACATTATGCAGAACTTTTAAAATTCAGACATGCTGTGGATAAGAGTCTGTAGAGGCTCTAAGTGGAAGCTGGTGTCTGGGTAGGGTGCCTTCACAACCAGCAGCACAGTGAGAGGAGAAGGGAATGATCATGTGAGGCCAGGGGTTACTCTTCCCACAGGGACAAGATAGCTTTAGGCTTGCTGACCTGCACGTGCCTTTTCCACACATCCCTGAACACAGGCAGCTGAGCTCTTGCTCTCTGGAGTTCACGATTCAAGCAGACATTTGCAGTTCTCCCTGTGAAAGCTTGAGTCTGCACCACACAGGTGGGAACTAGGTTTTGAGTGTATCATGAGATGTCTTTCCCAGAGTTAGCACAGGCTCTGGCCTGAGCTGCTTCTTGTGTCTCACCAGTGTGCACGATGGAGGTTCTGCCTTCCCCTGAGCAGGTTTTGGATAGTGTGGTCAGTTGATAAGGGATGTGGTTGGAAAGGACACCTGATACATCCCTGGTGCTCTGTGGCAGTGGTAAAGGTGCCTGGGCTCTGGCCACCTGGCTGCCAACCTGGTAGATCTCACTGGGCTCCCAGGTAAGGGGGAATTGGAAAAAATGACAGCATCAGTCCCTGGGGGTCGTGGAACTGAGGCGACTGTACAAACCTATTGCTTCAAGGGGAGAAGTCGGATCCACAGCATGTGGGGGAAACAAGGGGAGTGTACGGTGGAAAGAGTAAGTTGTCTGCCTGCATATTAGAAACGTTTTAGTGCAGGAAAAAATTCACCTAGGGCAAGAGGAGAAATAACTCTGATCACCGCCCACCTGCTCCTCTCAGGCATCCTTATGAGTGCTTTGCTTCAGTGTGGTGATTTGCCAGCTGCAGCAGACTCAGATGAGGAACAGCAGTGTGCAGCTCCTTCGCTTACTCTTCTTTCATCCTCCCTGAAACCTCACAAACAACCATGCAGGGTTACTGTTTAGCAGTGGATGCAGAGTGCAGGTGTGCAGTGCAGGCTCACAGCTGCTGAGACAACCTGTCCTCATCCCCAGCTGGGCAAGCAGCTGCTTAGGTGCTGGAAGATGATGATTCTGTTGGTCATTTATGTTTATCTCAACCTGCTTACCCCAAGATAGAGCCACCACCCCTAGGAAGGGGAGGGAATCTTTAGACCTTAAGTATGAACATCAAAATAGCAGCAATGGATTTTTATTAAGCATCTACATACCTTGTTTGTCAGGCAAAAAGAAAAACCAAAACTCATGTGTATCACTAGGGCAAAAGCCTACTTGCTAGTGGCTGTGCTGGGGCAGTAGGCTCACAGTGGCATTTAAGAGGGCTGTTGAGCAATGCACATTTGGGGGATCAGAACTTGTAAATTTCTCATGTATTTCTCTGCATGCATGTTGTACTGCTCTGTTTTATGTGGTATTGTCTATCACAGCACGAGGGGTGCTGAGCACCTACACCAGGCTGGGGAGCACCACAGTGCCACAGTCAGGCTCATCCACATCACGCATATCCTCTAAGATGCTTTGGGGAAAAAGCTTCTCAGTCTGCCTCCAGAGCACCATTAAGGGAGAAAACATGTTGGCAGGTATCAGTTCTGAGCTGCTCTTATCTGATTTATTGTGAAAGTCACCTCTTTTGATTTAGGCAGTGCTGATAGTGAATGAGAAAACATGTGTTTCTAAAACAATGGCAATGAAAACATTTCTTGTCAGGCACTGTAGTTTATTGTCTTACTGCTTGAAAGGTAAAATATCCAGCAGGGAAGACACTGTGTCATCATAAAGCAAATGTGGATTATACAATGCGACACTAACTTCCCGGATAATGCTCAGTGCCGCTTCTGAGCACAAGCTATATTGAGGTGTTTGTGCCTCAGCGACTGTGCACAACACTCTTCATCATTCACAGCTTTGCCAGCCCTGAATTCCTAGACCTGAAAATTTGGAGGTGATGGCTCTTATTCTTCATTTTATTTCACTCTTGTCCTGGGGCTTTTCCCAAGGGAAGGATCTCCACAGTTCTGTTCAACATCTCCTTGTTTTCCTGCATTAGGTGGCCCTCACAAACACCATCTCCACTGAGACACACCTCAGGGCACCCAAGCAGAAAAGCCTTTTCAGAATCACCATTTGTGTCTGTGTCCATATTTGCCACTTGAGCCAGAGTCCAGCTTTGGTTTCACCTATGAGGAGGAGCCCCAATCCCTGAGAAGTGTGTGCCCTGTGCCCCACTGCCCCTTGTCTTGCTGCCCGGGGTCCTCTCCCTGATCCCGTTTGATAACATTTGCTTTCTCCATTTGGCAAGCCAGCTCACCTCTAAGTCTTATCATATTTAAATGTTTAACTGCTCTCAGACCTTAATTAAGAGTAGTAGCAGCAGCAATAGCTGTAGCTGTAGGAATAGGTGCGATTTCTCCTATCTTAAATTTTAATGGCTTTTGTACAAGGCTCTGTGGAAAGGGTGATTAATGGCACCCAGAGAGGCTGAGGTAAATGTTTCTCTATGATGATTTTTGCCCTTTCTATTCATGACCCCCTTTCTTGACTTATGAAAAACTAAAAAGTCCACTTAGAAATAATTCTGTGATTACATTTTTTTTTCTGGGGTTCAGTAGGTGCTTAATACAGCACTTAATATATGTGTTGAATAGGAGCTGATCTTTTAAAGACCCAGCTCTTGGTGGTCTCCATGCCAACTCAGCTTTGCTTTGAGCAGTAATTACTAATATTGTTGGTAGTCTCCAAGGATTCAGTGGTTTTGGAGACTAAGCTCCCCTAGGCTAACCTTTATTTTTTCATCTTTTGTACTAGGCTGAGAGGAGTAGATGGACTTTTCATTTGATAAAAACATCAGTGCCTGAAGTTTTATTGTTTTAGGTGTGTGGAATGGGTCATTGAGTCATAAGATGTGAAACATCTGTTTGCATTTGCAGTGAGACAGCTAGAGGAGTCTTAACACTAAAAGAAAAGGAAAAAAAAAAAACACAAAACAAAACATCAAAAGATGTGAAAACCCTAGTGTCAAGTGACAGCATTGTGATTATACTCTGGTACAGAAAATATTTATTGTGGTTTGTAACCACGTCCACCAGGCGGTTAATTAGCAAAGTGTAGATATTGTCACAGTGGAAGAAAGTGAATGCAATTCATAGAAAATCCTTCAAGATAAGCAGCAGAGGTAAAGGTGATTAAGCTGTCAATAAAGAAGAAACACAGGGGGAGGGGGAAGCAAGTGGATTTCAGTACATGCCCACAAACTAAACCTGTGCCACAAATTAGAGCAACCATTTACATTGTTAATATTTGTACTCCTGCAATGCCTCTGAGGTTTAGCCACGAACCAGGATCCTGCACTGCTAGACATTGTACTGATCCTGAGCAAGAAATGCCTTTGCATTAAAGAGCTTATGATTTAAACATTAGTCAAGAGACAGTAGATAGGCATGAACAGACAGATGAGCGTGTATGTGGTACCAGTGCGGACCAGCCAGCATGACCACAGCCTACCTGCTGTCATTTTCTTATCTTGTAAGCAACACAGAAGAGGCATTGGCATTTTGACAGTGCATATACCATGCAGAAATCTTCCCAAATGTTAATTAAGCATTGTGAAGCCACAGCAGTATTACTACAATCTTCATTTTGCAATCAGGAAATCTGAGACGGCTTTGGAAAGCTGGGCTAGGTAGCCCAGGGCTACTTGGCTGTGCAGTGGCACGTTAGGAGATGAACCTCGCAGTGCTCACTGGCACTCCCCTGCTCACATCTCCCAGTCGACTGTGCAGGGAGATGATTGCGAGCAGCAGTTAGTTGTATTTCAAAGAACATGAACAAAGGCAGTAACAAAAGCAAAACTTAGATGACAGTGTGAAGAAAAATTATAATAAATTTTTGATTTTTTTTTTTAAGAATTACAGTATTGTCATCCTGTGTTGGAAAGAGCTCAGATCTCATTTCCTAGTTTTTTTTTTTTTTTTTTTGAGCATCTCTGCTTCCTTTTCACCTGGCACAGTTGAACATTGGCATGTGAGTGCCTCTGGCTTGTAAGCCTAGCTGTACACATGGTCTCTTTCTAGATCGTCAGAGTACTAGGTTCATATTTTAACAGGCTGTTGCAGTTTATTGGGCCATTCATGCAGTGATGGACCTCTGCAGAACCAGTACTGTGCCTCATGTTATCCCCCCTCCTTAACAACAAGTGGTCAAGCTAAAATATTTTAACCAGATATTTTCAGTTGTATCTAGGAGAGAAAGTCAGTTTTGATGATTTTTATTTTGTCTTTCTGGAAACCTAATATGTTTCCTATGGTTTATGACCACAATTCATTTTGAAGTGATTTTCTCTTGGCCAATTTCCATTTATCATTTAAATAATCTAGCAACAAAGAGGATGAGGTATTCTGCAAGAAGGTGTATGAGTCAGTAATCATTCTACCTTCATATCCCCTTTGGGTGGAATTATTAGAGATGAAATGACCTTCCTGGCTATCAAGCATTACCATTGTAACACAGATGGATAATATGACACCCTTGACACGGAGCCAAAGGCAGGTCGAGCTGACTGTGCTGTACCCAAACCTGAAAATGACAGAGACATGATTAAAATGAATGTGAGAAAGGAGAACAAGAGTGATGGGAGCCCTCTGCTAGCTTGCTGGAGACTGGGGAATCTAGCTGTGATATATCACCTTTACAGTACTACTCATTTGGGCCATGATGAGGGAATTTTGCTGTCTTTACTGTCCTCTCAAGGGACCTTGATCTCTTCTCTTCATGGTCTTTAGGAAGAAACTGTGCCTAGTGGACAGAGAGAGGTCCTGCTAGTGAAACCCTGTGCAACCTTGTTTCACACTGGTGAAACCCATTTTCCCCATTTGTTTGATGATGCATCTTTTACATCTTTTGTATGAGCTGCTGAGAGCTGTGGTTGGTGAACTTGATCATACGAAAGTACATGGAAAAGTCAACGTTGTGCATTTGCATGACACTTTTTTTTTTTTTTTTTTTTTTTTTTACTCCAGAGAGTCATTGAGCAGCCATCAGGATACTTCAGAGCTTATTTCCTCAACTTTTGGGCTGGGAAACTTGTGCAAGATTTTTGCTTTTTATAGTCCCAAGAGCTCTCTTCACATTTCTTGGGTAGGCAGCCATCTGTGGCGTCTAACACTGTGGAACAGTGTTTAACAGAACTGAAATTACAGAGCAAAGTCAGGAAAAGACCGCATAGATCCTTAGACTTGAATTTGTCTAAAGGAAATTCATCTCTCTAGCAGTATCAAGACTTTTACAATGAGATCAGAATTGATATGAGGACACTATTGGCCCTTGAGAGGACATACTGCATCATCCTGATCTTTCTTACAGACTAATTTATTTTGTTGATAAACATGGGTGGTGCCAAGGGATCTTACCTGACCTCTGATAGGACTTTGAGGACTTTGGCTTTAATTATGGCTGGCATGACTGTACAGTTATTTACATTATCTGTATTATTTCCAAACTGTTTTCTATTTAAAATGAGGACTTTCAGAGGGAATAGTGTAAGGAGCTGTTTTTGTTAGATACTGCCACCCTATAAATTAGAAACATGGATCCCTTTATTCCAAGAATTAAAATACACGTAATGGGTGACCATGGGTTTTCTTGGATGCAGGAAAGGAAGGCCAGAGGTACAGCTCTTGACATGAGCCAAACAAGCTCATGAACCCGAGGGAAGATGAGTGGTGTCTCTACATAAGGTGTCATGTCTGCACAGTTGGAATGCATTCACCACTATGTATCCTGCTGATGGAGCAGAGAGGTTCTGAAGTCCTCTAACTAACTTCATTTTCTGGTTCATCCCCAGGAATAGTTGTGCAAAGAGCATGATTTATCATGACTGTTATGGTGATCTACCTTGATTTAGTGATGAAATTACAATGATGGATCATAGTTAATTATGATCATTAAAAGACATCAAAAATGTAATCGGCTGTTCATCATATACCTTATAAAGAAAAAAAATACCTCAGGTTTTTAAGGACCGGGTTTCTAGGTGTTGATAAAATTAGAACATGTTTTATTCATGCTGTGATACAGAGTTCTTTCTTCACTGAACTCCTTGTCTGGGCATTTCACTTCAGAGGCATTGGGGAAGGATTTGAATGAGAATTTAATGCAGTATTAACAGTCATGGGTTCTAGTTTTTCCCCAGGCCCCATGGGGCACAGGTCATACTCTCATGTGGCATGTCAAGGAAATCAGCAGGGCTACATCCATGGGGAGAGCCCATGAAACAATGCAAGTTGCAGATCAGCAGCCTGGCAAAAGCTATTTGGATTCTGGAAACACAAATTTGCCCCCATTTGACCTTGATTAAAGTCTAGCACAGTTTAATGAGGCAACATAAAATGCAAGTCAAATGCTCAATAGGGAGAATCTTGTCAGACATAAGGAACAATTGGGATCAAGTCAGTCAGAGCTTCTTTGGGATTTTAATGACTTGTTAGATTCAGCTTTACTGTACAGTTTTATATAAAAAAAAACAATAACAACAAAAAAAGCAAGTGATAATGACTGAGGGGAGCATCATTAGTATTGGAGTGAAATGGCTAATGGCTCCAGATTGCTCACAGGTGTCAGAGAAGAAAAGTTTCTCCCTAGGCAGCAAGCTCTGTGATAACCATGAGCATTATTATTTGCACTGCAGGAGTGCCTATCAAGGTTAATGGAGGCTCAGCCCCTTTTTTGCTGGGGAGCCATTAGGATTTGCACAGAGGAAAGGAAATGAGAAGACCAAGCTCAGAGCTGGCATCCCCGCTTTGGTGCACAATCCACTGAATGGAGTTTGGCAAGACTCGGAGAAGAACCATATGCTTGAAAGCAGGACATGGAACATTTGATAAATATTACTATTATAATGTGTTACTATTATAATTCAGTATCCTAAAAGGAAAAGTAAGGTGTGATTTGATGATGATTTGTACATCTCTATCTGAGGAACAAACCTTCTTTTTTGTTGGGCTCTTCTGTTTAGCAAACAAAGTGCAGGAATCCATGAAGGAAGCTGAACACAGACATATCTATCTGTGACAGTAATTAACATTGGCACCACTTACCAGGATCCTTTGGATCCTCAGAGTCTAGCTATGAGCAAATCAAAGCAGGATATATTTTGAAAGAGGTTTGCTTTGATTTAAATAGAATTTAGAGAAGTCCAGTGGCCTCTGTGTTACAGCGCTCCAACTCAGATGATTGCTTATCCTGTTTGGCTTTAAAACCTATAACACATTATTATGCCCCAGTTAACAGATGGCAAACTGGGGACCAAAGAAGACGTGCCCAAGGTCATACAAGGTTGGGAGACACAAAGGGAATGAAAAACATCTGGTAACTGCATGTTGTAGTGAATCAATGCTGGAGAGTGTCACGGAGAGTGGTCAGCCAGAGAAGCAGAGGTCTTTGAGTGGTCTTCTTTGAGGTGTTCGCTCCTGCAGGAGACAGCTTGGTAGTATGCACAGGTATTTACAGTGTTGTATTCACTGAGAGGTGAACATAAATCAAACCCAGTAGGGCATTGCTGGCTCACTTTTCACTCTTCTGGGGCAATGCTGTGGCTCACCTTGTGTGGGTGTGAAGGTGTGCTGAGCAGGACTAACCCCTGGGCTGCTCAGCATGTGATCCGAGCAGCAACAACTCTTCCTCTTCTCACGTAGCTGAGACAGGTCTAAGCAGTCAGCTGGGAGCAGAGGTGGGACATTCACAGGGAAGCTGGCATGCAGGAAGCACTATTGCAGTGTGGTGGGACTGACTCAGATTTCTTCTTCCTGGAGTTGACAGTGTTTGGTCCCTGACCTGTTCACAGCCATGCCATACTCTGTGCAAAAATCTGGGTCCCAGTGAGTCACCATACAACAAGGCTTCGACCTTTGTGTTTAGAATAGTTTCTCTTTTTGCCAAAAGGGCAAATACTTCCAAGGGAGTTTTCTTCCCTTCGGTGGGCCTGGTGTGCATGTAACATACTTTTCATCTTAAGAGCAAAGTGTTTTTGCAGAGACAATTGAATGAAATTAAGAATGGCACATCATGATCATTTATATCATGTGTATCTCAGAAAGTTCATCAATTCATATTACATTAGGGAATATGTAAACTAAATGTGCACTCATTTGGCATAGTCCTCAGAGCAATTATTCTTCAGTTGATTTAGTACACTTGATAAAAATAAAGGTTAAGGAGGATGTTAATTTGGGATATTTTTTTCCTGCTTTTTATAAAGTGTTAGAATGCAGATTAATTCCAGACTTTATAATACTACATCCAATTCCCTATCATAAAAATAACTTGCATAAGTCAGAGGAACAGGCCCAATCACCATGTTCAAATACAGGGAATTTTGACATTGACTTCTACAGGAGCAGGCCCAATGTCAAAACCTAGATGTAACATGAATTCATGCCAGACACGTTACAGCTCTGCTAGGAACATCTTCATTGGAGCATAATAATTTGTGAGAGAGATGCGCTGTGAGCACTCCTGGGGTTGGGGGCCATGGGCAAAATGTTGGTGGCAGAACTAATTCTAGTCTGAGGAGATGAGAAAACCAGTGTCTTGAAATGTTGTTGCTTCCAAATCTCAGCCCATCAGACTACCAAAGACCTACATTTTCTGTCCAATTTTGGAGGTGGGAGAGTGTTGGCAGGACATCCTTAGGAGATAGTGAAAAGAGATAAAGCCACTGCAGCTTTTTTTCCTGAGTTCAAGAGAGAGGAGTGAAAAGCCTGCCAGTGCTGCCCTAAAATTGCTAATGAAAGAGAGTGAGAGAGGCATTTGCTTCAATATGCTCAGCCAAAATGGAATTTTCAGAGGAGTCTGGATAAAGACATCAGACACAAAGAAATCAGTACCTAATAAAAGAACTTACCTGAGTCAATCCTGCTGATTGGCTTCAATAGCAGACATGTGGGTGTTGAAGCAGAATTCACTGCAGAAGTTTAAAAAAAAAAAAAAAAACACAGAATGAAGAGGAAAAAGAAAAATGACACGCAAGTAGTAGGGAATGCTAATGACATGACTAGGAAAGGATCCTTCCTTTGCAGGGTTAAGGAAGTGCTTCATAGCAGCCAGGAGGAGTGGTAGCAGTCTTTCTCTGAGGAATAAATCAGGCCTATATCCCAAAGTGAATCTGGGGGCAGACAGAGTGAAGGAAATCTTCCCAGAAGAAAGATGGGATTATAAAAGTGAATAAGGAATTACATGGGAGTTATATACGGGAGATTTCGCTGTAGAAAAATGGAGTTACATTTATAAACCTGTGGCTTATTTCAGAGTACTCTTATCCTTGGCTCTGCGATTGAGGAATTGCACATTTTCTTCCTTTCTTTATTGCCTGCCCCTATCACTGATGCTGCAAGGACAACCCTCTGTCCCCAGTGATGCCTCAAACCCTTTCAACAATGGGAAAGGACTTTCTCTCTGGCTTCACCCCTACACCCCATGCCCTGACCCCTTCCACATGCATTTGAGGTTTGTAGAGAGCCCTCACCCTCCCTGGCAAATAAATCCTAGCAGCCGTGGCCCAGCACCCGCAGCATTGGGAACCCACACGCAGGGAGTGAGAGGCGCTTGCGGTCCTTTTCCCGTTCTCAGCATCGCCACCCCCGGGAAATCTGCTCCCCAGGGAATTCTTAGCAACTGCATCTGCTGATGCCAGGAGAGAAGGGGAAGCAAGCTCTGTGTTGTGCCCTCCTGCACTGCCCTCTGTTCTGTGCCCAGGAGGGTATGGGAGCTCCTTACAGACATGCATGAGTATACAGGAAAGATTTTATTTTGCTCCTTTCAAATTGAGTTTATTTGGATTTGTGTATGTAGGAGACTGCAGGATTCATGAGCTATGCCAAGTTTCAGACTTCCTGGTCCAAATCCTGTTGAACCATGTGCATCCAATTCTCCTTCCTCCCCCGTGCCCATGAGAGGTGGGGAAGTGCTGGAACGCCCTTCGTGTGCATCACTTCAGAAAAAAGCCTTGCTTTGGCTCAGGGAATGGGCAGTATGATTTGCACAGACCTTCCATCCTAAAAACAGCAATCTGAGGTTTTATTTCTATCATTTGCATGTTCTTGGTATTTTTTTGATAGCACTATCCAAGTGTAGGCCTAAGGGTTTTTAATGTGGATTGTTGGTAACTCCAGCCTGCAAAGGGGCTTTTCTTCCTATTATCAGAAAGCACAGGCAGACCGTGGTGCTATGCGTTACTTCCATTAAGCTCATTTTTTGGACCAACTCATAACACTACATATTTGTACATTTTTGTAATAAGAGGAGCATGCTGAGCTCAAGTTCCTGAGATGCCAAATGTGATTTCACAGCCACTATCTGGATAGGATTGCCCTTTAACATCATCCAAGAGGTTCTTATACACTGAAATTGTTCTGTCATACATGGAATTGCCAAAGTAATTTGGAGTGAGTTATTTAATAAAATTTTCCTAGCTGTAATCCAAAAAAAAAAAAAAAAGTTGATTTTCCTTATAATTCTGTTATTTCCTGCTAGATAACTTGGATGAATAAGTTGTGGCCTGTCAAATGTATGCAAGTGATTAATTAATTGCACATTTCTTTATGCTGGTTTTAAGTGTATTGGTCAGTTTAATTGGATCAGTAGGCCACATGGCATGCCTCTGTTCTCCACTAGGATGGATGGTTCTTCTTGAAAGAATCTTCCAAGAATAAAAATTCCTGATCAAGCATTTAAAGCAGGCATCCTGACTGAAATGCCAGGATGCAGGCAACCACAAACTCAATCAATTACGTAAGTGCTATTGGCATCCTGGAAAGTAAAGTGCTGCATTGTGCTAGTCTTTTTCCAAAATAGAATTTCAGCATGAGAAAATGTTCATAGAAGTATTACCTAATATTCACTTTGCCAAGCCTAGTGCTGCCAGTAAGTTCAGTTGTTAAAACACATGTAAAGTACAAGCTCAACCGAAGCAAATTTCTATGAAAATTATGTACAGAGCATGCCTTCATCCACTCCTCCTAGCTCTCACAGTACTGATATTAGAGGGATCAGCAGCATCTCCCTTTGCACCATGTTTATCTCAGTTTTATGTAACCTGAACACAGTGTATATTCTGGCTCTGTCATTAACTTTAAGCTAGGTCAAATTCATACATATTAGATAATAAGCATTTTTAGTCCCCAAATGTATGCGTTAATTAATTTTATTTCATCTAGTGTAATTGTCCTTATAGCTCTGTGCTCATTAAAAGAAGAGGTTGAGAATCCTCCTTTGTGCTAGGCTCAATTTGGGAAGAAATCACAGAAGCTGCCTTACAACTTCTCTGTCAATGCAGATCGGTTGTGACTTGCAAGCAACTCCCCTCCTCCCCACCACTATTACTGACTCAGGAGTCATTTCCAATTCCTCGGTGTAAGCACACATCACTCTAAGGAGACAGAAATTGCATCCAAAGCAGTAGAAATAGCCAGGAAGACCTAGTTTCATATATTTTCCTTTTGAAAGATATGAGTGTGTTGTACAGAATGGAAATACATACACTGAAGCAGGTGCTGAAGGTCTACCTGCTCAGGCTCCTCATCCAATTAATTTGTCCAGCATCTGAACATGGGCAAAAGTATCTTTCCTCCCTGGTGGGCACTGATACTGAGTGTCTCTTCCAGTGTGAATGCCCCTCACAGTAGCTTTCCAGTGTGTAGCTGACAGCACATGTGGGTGATTACCTATAGTTTATTAGCAGGTCATTGGTGATAATGTGGACCTTGCTATACTTGGTAAGGATTCTGCAACTTTTTTTTTTTTTGTTATTTAATGTTTTTAGTAGGACTTGAGTGACCCAGACTCATCTTTCCTTCTGCAGTGTCAATCATTCAAGCCTTGAAACTACTGCAGCTGCATTGCTGCCAGTTACTGTTCATTAAAACACCTATTTGTCATTTATCAAGAATTTATAAATGAATCCTGAATAGGCTGGTCTCTTCATAAATCCTTCAGTGCTGTTAGTGCTGGACATCTTTGAGTCCTCTTGCATGTTTTTGACTGGCTTTTGCTGTGACAGAAGGGCTCTTCGGGGCTTTTTAATGTGGAGCCAACATTTGCGATGTTGTATTTATACAGGAAGTGCGGATCCCTCTCAGTTCTCATTGATCACAGCAAAAGATGAAGACACTCAGCACCTGCTCAGTTTGCAAATATCCCCCGGTGGAAGGCTAAACAGAGCTTCTGCCTCTTGTCCCCCCAGATTTCACTTGCAGTTGACATCCTTCCTGAGTTGACTAGACATGTAATACTGAATAACACATTTTAGCTTTGAGTTCGCTACTTTGAGGTGTCTCTGTAAAATGTATGAGGCACCAGCTGGGGTCTTGGCTTCTTTGGTGAACTTGTGAAGACGTGATCAGTTAGGAAGCATTGGAGGAGGATGCAGTCCCAAGGGGAACATGCCCTGCCAGAAGGTGATCCATAGGGAATATAACAACTCAACCTCTCCTATAAATACACCGTTTCTTCTCATCAGAAGAGAGCAATGGGCTCTGTAGCATGTCCTGGTGATCATCAGACATGCGCAGTTTCCTGACCAAAAGGGAAAAGGTAGTCCAAGCCTGAGGGTCTTGCAGATACTTCCCTTCCAGCTAATGGGCTTTCACAGAAAATGCCTCTGATGGCACTGCATGGGGGAGTCTGCCTTTCTCTATCCCCCTTGAGAGTTTTTTTTTTTTTTTTTTTTGCACCATTTTTGCAATGCTGATCTTCTGAGCTAATGTCTTGAATTCGTTGCCTACTAATGCAGTGTGGTCCTTTGAGACCCCTGGGCGTATTTAATTTCATGCATGTATAAGATACCTTTTCCCTTTTGGCACTATGATACCAGCTGCAGTCACTTTAACCACTGCCAGTCAATCCTAGTTATCAGAATCTGTTCAGGGGACAGGAGGAGGGAGAAGATAATGGATTTGCCTTGAGAGCTCATCTAGAAATGCAACCCTACGCAGCAGACTGCCTATGTAATGTATTACTTTTTAATAATGTAAATATATTAACATCAGAGCAGTCTTCTCAGTCTTCAGTACCTAAACATTACATCTCTATCAGAAGCAAACGTAATTAGATATCATAAATATGAGAAATATCGGGACATTAACATAAAGAGCACCAATAGGTTGCTTTGCTTGTCACGTAATTGAAAAGCATTAAGGGTGCACTCTGCTGCGCACCAGCACGGTGAGCAAGGATCAAGCCTAATGTGAAGGTACAGCTCCGGTATGCAGAGCCTCACCCCACATAACTTCACAGGAACACTGTCAGGGTTTTTTTTAGGTCTGAAAGTTAACATTTCTATAAAGTTGATTAGCATTTGCAAATGTTCATCAGTGACTCTCTGTGCCATTCTCTAATCAGCAATGTTTGCTCTCTTGGTTATTTAATGGTATTAGCAGCAGCAAAAGTGGAACCATTTGTTTCAGGCCAAGCAATCATAATCCTGCTCACTCTGGATGCTGGTATTTAAATATGCGTGGGATGTTTTCATCCTACATTCCTGTTCTGTAAGATTTCTGCTATGCAAAGTTTTCCAGTCTCTTGGTCTTCTACTTAGCACCCTCCAGGTAAGCCTGGAAATGCAAAAATGTCAACCATTTTAAATAAGGTACAAAGCCAAAATGACATATGAAGATTTTACACTTCCAGAGCAAAAAAGAATTATTTAGCATGGCTCTACTGGGAGTACAGACTTACTCTGAGAAAAATGGGATGCTCTGAATGACTTTATGGTGATGAAATCTTTGGGGTAGCCCAAGAGAGAAAGTCAGGTTCCTGTTGCTGGGGTAGATTAGATCCACATTAGAAGATATCTAATCTTGGCTGGAAGACAGCTCAGTGGTGTTTTCCCAACTGGTTGTACAGCAGGCCTCTTTCTTAGGCTGGTCACCTCCTCCCTCTGGGCTCACAGGCTCTAGATGAGCACCCGGCCTTATGTTATTGGGGTGCAAAGGGGAGGATGAGTTAAGAACCAGTACAAGTTACCCCTCTTCTCTCCTGCACTGTGCTGTTTCTCTGCCTGGGGCTGCTGCAGCCCTGGAGCCTGGTGGCTGAGGCTCACTGCGTGTTGTGTTGAGGCAGTCAGAGGTGGCAGGGCTCAGGAGCAGTCTGTCACTGGGAATTTTGCATATTTTGTCTTCAAGACTTGCTGTTTCCTGGAACTGGTCTCATTCGAGATTTTGATGCCAAGTCTTCTTTCACCTTCTTCTGCTTCTCTTTCTTTATACCCCTTGTTCTATAATTAGTTGAATTTCTGTCTCTGCTTTGCTTCTTTCTTTGTCCTTTTCCCAGCTCTGCTCTTAGATCTCTCTCTTCTTTACTTTCTGTCTGCCTTCTCATGGCTGGATATTTATTTGCTTATTTTAATTTCTCTGGTGGGAAACCCTTTCCTGCACCACATCTCACAGACATCAGAGGATCCTCACAGCCCTTTGCCATCCTCCCCATGCCACTGCCTGTGCTCTCCCCTTGCTCTCTCCTCCTCCATGAGTTGCGCTGTTGCTCTGCTCTCACTGCCATGGTAACTTCAAAAAGACATGGCCATTTGATTTACCGGGCGAAGGAGAAGTCTGCGGGAGTGTGTGTGTACATATAGATGTGCCAGGGGAGGGAACGGGATATCCCTTTCCTTTTTCTTTTCATTTTTACGTTCAAAGCATTTTATCAGAGCTGCTGAGAAGAGGCTCCAACTCACAGGAACCGTGTCTGGCTGTAGGACAGGAGCTGTGTACCCCATCTCATGGCTCATCTTGGGGTGACCTCGCAGGCAGCTGTGGCACCACGTCCTGCAAGGGATGCTCGTCTGCTCCCTGTGCCTGACTCATGGCTCTGCAGCAACCAGGAGTTAAAATAAGGCAGCAACATCTTAAAAGTAAAAACCATGGGAAAGAATAGCTCTGCTCCTGAGGGGAAACATATGGGGCATTAGGAACGCTTTCCCCAGCTTGCATATTTATACTTGAAAGTTAACGGGAAAAGAAAACAAACACAACAGCTTCAAACCAAACAAGCCGTAGGGTCTTGCGGGCTGCGGCGGCTGCTAGGGTGAAAACCAGTGGTGTGCTGTGGTGGGGATGGGGCCGGGGAGGCTCAGCCACATGTGTGTCCCCCAGAATGGGACAAGGGGCTGTGGGCTTTTGCTGAGTGTTTGGTCTGGAAGTGGAGCCAGAGAGGCTGGCCCTGCCCAGCAAGTTCCCACATTACCCTGCTAATTCTAGCTGTTGTACTATTTGGGATCATGCAGCACCCTGCAACCAAACCCTCCAGCACAGCCCTCTGGGGATGTTGAAACAGCAGTAGAGGCCTTCCCCAGAGCATTCTTTCTATTTTCCAGAGAACTGATAGCACCATTGGCACATTTATCCCTTGCCCCACCATAAGCAGCAGGGCCCAGTGTGGGGACACTGCTGTATGTCCTCATCCCTGCTCTCTCCTTTTTGCTGCTGGGCATGGCACGTCCACCTTAGCATGAGGCATGTTGGAAAGCAGCTTTTCTGCAGTATGGAGCTGGGGAAGAACAAACCTGACGCTCCACAAGGGCTAAGCAAGGGATTCACTGCAAAGATTTCCTCATGTAAATACCTTCCTGTGGCTTTTAATATGACTGAGGAGGAACAAGGAGTAACCTGGGACAGTAAAACTAAAACTTGGTTTTCTAATCTGTGAAAACCAAGTAGGGAAAATATAGAGGAAAGAGCCAACAGCAGTGACCTCCATGGATCCTGAAGCAGGTCTCTGAAATGATGCTGTGCCCAGCTTGCCCTGTCCCCAGCCACCTCACGTGTGTATGGCTCTGTAGAGCGCCTTAAATGACTGTGCGAGGGGCAGGGATGCTGCTAATGAAGCAAGATGTAGCTGCAGCCTGCTCCCTAATGCAGTGCTAACTCACTCACAGCCATTACCTTTATTTTAATAGCATCGTGGTGAAGCTGTATGAATGCAGAATTTTTCCATTACTGAGTTATTCATGTAAGGGTCGGACCAGATGCACGTGTTCCTATTCCTCAGCTTACTGGTGGTGGTTTTCCTGTGTACTCACCAGGAAGATGCAGCCTGAGGCTTGCTGGGAGAAATGTACTCCATCTTCTTCAGTGCTGGAGAGAACCAGAGGTCTGCTTTGAAAGGCGGGGGCAGGTTGACCGTGATACTGGTCACACCAGAATATTTTATGCAACTTTTGAGCTGTGGAAGCTCCTTGGCCTTGGCTTTGTGTCCTTGAGTAGAGCTGCAGGGCAGCCACGTCCTCAGGCCCCTGGGGAGCTGGGGGTGGTGTTGGTTGTGGTCTCACAGGAGATTTCACAGGAGATGAAAAGGGTAATAAAATGAGAAAAAGGAAAATGTCATTCAGGTTAATTTTGGTTTGATTTTCACCTGAAAGCATTGTAAAAATTACAGGAAACTTCTAAATGAAATGATGTTCTGAGCTGAAAAGACCTGGAGATCTGCTATTAAAGGTTTTGACTTCCATTTTTATTTTTATAAGGAAATAGCAGAAATGTACAGATATGTTTTGATGTTTAAGCTCCATTTATTTTTGTTGGAAAGGTTGTTTGGCTGTTTGGTTTTGTTTTCACCGGCTTTGTATTGGAAAGAAAACATCCTGGATGCAAATGTGTGATCCAGGAGGGAGCCTGTGAGTCTGCCACCAAATGCATCTTTTCAGTACAAAATGTCTCCAACGCCAGAATACTGGGTTAATTTGCCATTCTTCCAGGGCTACATGCAAACTGTTCAGTTGATTAGCAATGTGCAAACACACCCACCACAGCATACACCAGTGCTCATAAACTGATAAATAACAACAAATTAGTGGCTGTTTTTTTTTCTCCCCAGATCTATTTTGTCCTCTTCACTGCTGCCCAGTTCCAGTACCTGGTGTAAAACCCATCTGTCTTCCCCAGAACCACGTTTAACTTTCATGACCGCTTGTACTTGCTTTGTTTTCTTGCTGCACTCATCCTTCCCCTCTGCTTTGCAGTCCCTGAGCCCCAGGCGGTGCTCAGTGTGGGGCTCATCGCCAGTGGTGAGGGGCTGGGATAGGTGCGGGTGTGGGGATCAGGTGCTCACCATGGAGAAGGAGGCTGGAACAGGCGGATTTGGGAGCTCCATCAAGGGAGCCGCAGGAGGATCTGCTCCCTCTGGGAAAGGACAGGCTGGATGCTTTTCATTATGCTTCCGTCATGTGCATGCATATGTATGAAAGGAGCATGCTGGTGCGTGCGCGTATGCATGTGCACGGTAAGAGATAGAGAGGGAGGTTTATGCATTGAGCTGTCAGGAGGACCGGCTCATGCCCACAGTAAGTGGAGGGACAGACTGGTCAGCCTCTTCAGACCAGAAGATGTGGGTCCCTGAGCACTGTGGTGATGGGGCTGCCCCAGCCCTGCTGCAGGAGCCACTGCAAAACCTCAAGTGCGACTCTCTGCTCCCCCTCTTTTTGCCCACCCCCTTCACCCACGGCTGTGAGGTGGTCACAGGGTTTTTCTCTCTGGCCGTTCAGATGAGCTTCTTGTTGCTGGAGCAACGTGGAGCAGCCTGAGCAGCCCCTGAGTACCTGGTTCCTAAAAGAGTGCTCTGTCATTAAAGCCCTCCTATATTTATGAGGCAGCCTTGCAGGCAGAGGTGGGTGCAGCGCTCCCCTGCCCGCTCCCCTTCTGCCTGCCACTCACACACTCTCTGTACCTCAAACATGCAGAACCCAAATTCTCCTCGGGAAAACAAAACCTCACGTCTCTTCTCACACAGCTGAAAAAAAAAAAAAGAAAGAAAAAGAAGAAAAGAAAAGAAAAAAGGGTGTTTTAGATTGAGCTCATCTTTTTCAAAACTTCCTTTTTCTTTGTCCTTGAAGAAAATCTGGTTTCTTCTTTCTGGTCCCTTCGAATGAAATTCCTAGCAGGGACACCTTGTCGGCTTTTTTTCTTGGTCTCGAATACAATGTTTCAAATGAAACGCCTTTTTTAGTCTCATCTACTTCATCTACAAGAAGATGGGTGAAAAATCTATTTTCTTTCTTCTTTTAAAAGATTTTTTTTTTTCCTGCAAGTGGCCTTATGGCTCCTTTTAAGAAATTATATAACAAATTGTGGAAATCTGGAAGGGAGCTGGTAGTTTGATTTCTTTAAGACTCTCCCTTCTGCCACTAAGACAAAGAAAGGCAGAGCAACATTCAGTAGGTAAAAAAAAAATAAAAATAAAAAAATCAAAGTTACTGTTTGGCTTTTGAACAAGGTGCAAATTAGTATTTGTTAAAATTTGAGACAGCAATTGTCTAAGAAAAATATTTTCAAAGAAGAGAAGGTTTTTTTCTTCTTAAATAAAAAAGCCCCCAAACCTTCCTTTCTTTTAACTTCAAAAGGTAGCCAGATTGCAGAGGAAGAGAGGAAAAGCTTAAATCTTCTCTGAAGGGGAGCAAGTTACTTAGTCAAAGTGATCTTATTTGTGAGGGAATCATTTTCTACTCACTTTTTTTTTTTTTTTGTCAGATTTTGATCAAGTGATTTGTACACTTTTAACTAAGCTGATCACACCTCTGCCCTTCTTACGGAGATGTCCAGTGGCCATTTATCTGAGAATATCTGGATTATGCTGAGACCTGACCATTTCAGGACACTTCATCAGCAAGCACCAGCCTGAGGCTAGGGCAGCAGTACTGCCAGAAGTCATCACACAGGAGGAAATTGAGGTGTGTGGCAGCAGGACAGCATAGGTAGGGTCACCAGGAGGAGGTGTCTGAAGGCAGGCACACATCCTCCTTTGCTCAATCCTTCAGGCCAACCCCCAGCACCCTTTCATGGAGCCATGCAAAGCAGATGGAGTTTTCTCTCTGCTGCCCTGTATTTTGGGAAACTGTTTTCAGCAGAACAACAGTGCATGAAAATGCTTCCAGTGCTACAATGGCATTTTGTGCCTGCTTCTGCAACGATGCAAGGAGCAGCAACACAATAGTGTATAGAGTTAGGCATGTATCCAAGTCTTGGTTGGAAGATAAGTGGTGCCTGTCCAGCCTGGGGTCTCTAGCAGCTACCACACTTGCAAATAAATAGTAATGATCAAGAGGGATTTTCAGGTGCGACCCATAGGTGTTTCATGTTTATGCAAGTGATAATCTCTGGAAAAATGAAGCCTGCTAAAGGATATTCTTGTGATTTATCCATGAAACCTAGCTTCAGCCTTGTCCAGACTAATATTAACCCTTGTATGAGTTAATATATGCAGCATCTGCTGAGTCTTTGGCTGGGCTTGTAGATTTGACATTGAACTCCTCATTTCAATCTAAACTTTAATAACGTAAGGGTTGCCACAGCGGAACAGAGCGACGATTCATCCCGGGGTTGGGTCTGCCAGTGGCCCATGCCAGATGCTTCAGAGGAGATTGCAGAGCATCATCATACAGCTAATTGTTGGGAACACGTCCTCCCGCTGCCAGCTGGTGTTCATCAGCTATGTGTCCTGCAGCACCGGGGTCTGATGAAAATAGCCATGTTTAGCGCTTGCCTTCAATCAGAAGAGCACAAACACTGGTGAATGAAACCCTTCATATGGCAGGCATTGTGTTGGTGCTATCTGTTGATTGTCTGGTACCAAAGGACCAAGAGCTGGCCTCCTGGACGGAGGTTCAGCAGTTACAATCACTAGATGATAGAAACAGCGTAGGACCCAACATACGAAGGGTTTTGTTTGCTGATGGTTTACAAACCCTGTAGCCAGAGCTGAGCTTTGGCTGGCCCTGCCAGTCTTTGGAAGATGAGCACTTCCCCCTCTATTGGAGAGTAGCAGAAGCTATTCTTGTAGCTGTCTAGCCCTTTGAAAGTTTGTAAGCTTTTTTTTTTTTTTTTTTTTCTCTCCTCAATAACCTACAGCAAAGTCCTACAGGCTAATTATATGTTTCATTTTAAATCCTTTAATTTTTTTGTAGTTCAAATGGATAACTGTGTTTTTCTCCCACATCTTTGATTCAGATGGATGATTTGCTTCATTAATTGATATGTGGAGGAGGGGGCCTGGAAATGAGCTATATTTATGCTTCAAAATAATCTTTTCTCCACTTTTTTTTTTTTTTTTTTCGTCTGTGAATCCTCATATTTATTTCAAAATTATCCTGAAGTGAATGTCATCAACCTTTGTCCAGAAGACTTTTGCTGGATTAATTAGCCTATAATGAGTCTACTTCTGGTTCTCTTTGATTTCCAACTTGCAGGTTACCTGATGTCAGGCTATATCCAGAAATCACCCTCCTAGTTTCCATCCTGAGCTGTCAGTGCAAGGAGGAGGGCAGGGTGCTGGGGCTGCTTGCAAAAACTGGGATTTTGGTTGTTGAGGTGCAAACACACATGGGAGGTGACTCTTTTCTGGAAGTGCTATAGGCAACCAGTGAGCCCCAAAATGAGCCACGGCCCTATCTTTGGGGGTTGGCACTAGCATTGCCACACTGCTCTGAATTCACCTCCCAGCGGGGAAGCTTTGTGGAGTTGTGTCACTTGGCTTCAGCTCTTCTTCTTCCTGGCCAGACGGAGAACCTTGCGTGGGTCCAGGCCCTACAAACTGGGCACCAAAGCAAATTGTCCCAGCTTGCTGCCATGCCACCAGCCAACCAGTCAGCTCTGAGCTCCTGGGGAGTTTTCCAGCACTGCCGGCTGCTTTCTCCTTGTCTTTTTTTTTTTTTTTTTTTTTTTTGGCTTTGAACATACTTTGGTGAAAAATGGGTGTGAATCATTTTCCATTGCAAAAACTGCTTTTTTTAGGAATGCTACATCTTTTGAAGTGAAATGCCAGGAATCTCACAAGCTGAAGCTGAAATGTGCTGGTTGCAACATTAGGTGCTAACAGTTGGCAAAGCTTGAGTCCCAGTGGCTAAAATACCAGAGAAAATAGCAGGCACTTCCTTGGCTTATAAATTCTGTCTGTCTCACTTGTGCGACATGCAGTGAGGGCAGGGCTCAGCTTGGGCTGGCTGGCTGGCTGGCTGAGTGACACATTTCACAGGCAGCTTTTTATGGCACTCATCATGGTGATGGTCTGATTGCCTCCCAAGTGCTAATGAATATCTCTTGCAGCGGGTCTACGAGGTAGGAAAATATTATTCTCTCTGATTTCCAGATGAGACTGATCCATGTGGATTCATTTGCCTGAGACTGGCTGTTCCTCATGAGGGCAGTGATGCTGTCCCATGCCCTTGCTGTGCATGCTCCCTGTTTCAATTGGAATAAAATCTTTCCTCCAATAGCTTGGATCAACCTTCACATCACTGTAAGGCTGTAACCACTGGTGGTGTCTCCTGGCTGTCTGCTGAAGTTTCAGGCTCTGCTGCCTCTTTTGGGGCAACATCTGGGACATGCCCGAACCCCAGCCCAGGTCACAAGGCCTGATGACCCTGCACCAGGGAACGTTTGTTTGCTCCCTCTTTCTCCATTGCACAAAAGTAGCCACAGGCTGATGATAGACACACCATTTATAGGCAGATAAATGCTTGCTGCAGAAAGATGCTTGTTGTAGGTCAGTGCCAGGAGGAGGATGGCTCTGGTGGCAGCTCCTGAGAAAACACGATGAAGCCTCTGCCCTGGTCTACTCTGACCTGAGCTGAGCAGCCAGCTCAGCTTGCCCTCTGGTTGGAGAGGTGGCACATATGGATTTTGATAACTTTCTTCTGGTTAAAGGTCACTTCACACTTTAAATATTCATGCTCTAAGGACATTAAATAAATAATGCTGAACTTGTTAAGCTGAGTAGGTTGCAACTTTTGCATTTTGTGCCTCGTTTCCAGTCGAGATCTGACACCAGGCTGCTGAATGCAAGCTGTGCCCTGGTTAGGGAAGATTTGGTTTTTCAAACCCTCTTAGCTGCTAGCTGGGTGTGCAGAGCAGGACTGAAGCAGGTTGCTTACAGGTCTCTAAAACAGGTGTCTGTGATCGCTGCAGGCTGCTTTCTTCTTGGGGAGGGGAAGAGAAGTGCTATAAGCAGACACCTTTGCCCGTTGGTCTGGATGGAGTGCAGAAGTTCTGCCCAAGCTCATGGACTCCTGACAGGGCTGCCCGGCTCCCCGTCTCTGCTCTCATTGTGCGTATTCCAATGCATTGCCTGTGGAATCTACATTAAATGACAATTGTGAAGAAATCCCCATGGTGTGAGATTGAAAATAAATGGCCAGCACCTCTTATTTTATTTTTACATTGGTTGGTTGTTACCAGAATATCCCACGGTGCCTAGGGACTTGTGGTTCAATTCAGATGCTCGTATTTGCAAAAGATGGTTAATGAATATGAGGTTTCAAGGTAGGAGCCTCTCAGTGACATGAGATTTATGTAGAGACAGTTATTATAGTCGTTCCCCCCCCTCCCCGTCTGCTTCAGAAGGCATATGAATCATCACATGAAGGCCTCTGTATTTGTAAATCAGCTGAAACATAACACTGATGTTAGGAAGTTGTACTGAGTTAACTGAGCGACTTCTCAATCTCAGAGCTTTACATAACCCCTTCCTAACGCACTGTTATTTCCTTTATAGATAGACTCATAAATTACTCCTGGTACACAAAATGCGTGGGAGGCTGCCTGTTTGCTCAGCATGGGACCAAGACCTGCACATTCAAATATCGGCAGACAGCTGGAACACAATCTGTGAAAAGGCACTCAGAGCCTCCAGGTCTATTAAATACAAACTCAGAACATCTATCGAGAATTTTATATCTTGCATTACACGGGTAATGCCAAAAAGAATAGGTGCAATACCCCTGGGACTGTGTCAGTAAATGTAGCATCAGAGTATCCAAAAAATCTTTCTTTTGTGACTGGGTGGATCCGTGCGCATACAGGAGAAGTGGATGAATATGTATGGTTGTACATGAACATATATTTGTGGGTGTGTGAATGCATACATTTATATATATATATTTATATATATGTTTGAGAAAGGATGATCGGCCTGCCATAGCTAAATTCCATTTGGTATCCCGTGTTGTGCCGAGCTCTAACCACTTAGAGTCAGGAAACGCTTTGCTTTGGGTTCCACAGTTGTTGCCACCGCCCAGTAAAATTACAATGTATGCAGAGTTGCCCTTCTCTGAAATTATTTCCTTCCTGATATTGGGAGACCTTCATAATGGACAAAGCTGCCATATTTGCTTCCAGAAGCATGTCTGGTGTACATCCACAGTTTTTAGCAGACACGTGAGGCTGGAAGATACAGTTGTTAGACTAACGGGAGCAAAGGGAGCCAGGGCCAAGGTTACAAAGCACCACTAAAGAGCCTCTGGTTAAACTTCTGCATCATTAGTCCTGTGTATGTGTGGCAATTTTTGACTTTTTTGTTTTACTGTCTGAATTCTTCAAAAATCACTGTCTGATTCTGAAATGTAGTCCATGGACCAGTGCTTAACCCAAACCCTCCCATGGAGTGTGATGGCATTTACATAGCTTTCACCTAATGTAGATGCACAGACTTTACCAATATATTTTAATTTCCTGGTACCCAGAGCTAGTAATCAAAATTTTGAAACATATTTTACTGTCTTTAACCTAAAGACCACCTCTTGATTAAGCTGTTTTTGAATAGGAGCCAGATATGTTTCCAACTGTGAATAAGGACCAGGTATTCAGGCTAGTCATAAGTTGGATTTGATTAACAGTGTAATCCATTGGGCATGGAAGTGTTTCACGAACATTTCAAAGCATGTCTGGATGCTCATGGGTTGCAGTTGTCTACCGTGCAGGCACTGTTGGATATAGCTTGTTTTGGAGAGAAAGCATCTGATTATGAAAGAAATAACACAATCAGGTTTTACATTGTAGTGTCGTCCAGAAAGTTATATTAAGAGCTGCCTGCAGTGACGTGACCTGGGCTGTGCACTGAAAATGTACTTTACTTTGGGTGCCTGGGGAAGGAGAGTCCAGGAGGATGGCTGGGGCTGCACTGTGGCCATTCCTGGCCATCTGTCTTGCTGTGGGGTACGTGTTCCCTGGCTTTTCTGGGGAAGGGGCGAGTGGTTGAAATGCATCAGACTCACTTCTGTATTCAAGGTAGCATCTAGGTGATGCAGGCAGAGGATGCAAACCTTCCTGCGTCATTTTCTTGAGATCCCAAAGGGCAGTGCCACAATTTGCTGTGCCAGTGTGAAACCAGGTCTGAGCTCACTCTTCTATAACAAGCAGATAGGGCAGGAACAAGCAATCACACTGTACAGCAGGTGTGATGGAGAGACATGTGTTTGTGACATGGTCTTGAGGGACTGGAAATATAAAGAGACCAGAAGCAAATCAAATCCTCTATGTTTCTTCCAAGAAATCAGTTGTTTCTGGAATATTTTTGTCTCTTTCAGGAATAAGGTGTGGTCAGGAGAGAAGAGAGATGTAAAAACAAATAATACTCTCTGCGTGGCTCTACTGCAAAGCAAAAAGCCTCTGGTGGGTTTGACTAGTGCTGGGAAGAAAGCCCGTTCTCTTGCCAGGGTAGTTTCTTGTTCACATCTAACATTATTTAAGTTGCACCATGATTTTTTACCTTGGTGTATCCTTCAGTCATGTGAGAATAGAAGCTCTTGCCTACAAGGCCTACTTGATGCATGGAAAATGCTTTGGGATTTTTGAAGGAGAGAAGGATAAAAGCCTAAACTAGCTATTTTTCACTGTAGTACTGTTAAAGAATTTTAATTGAATTTGGTTTAAGAGGCAGGGTATAGGTATGTTACTGTGTAAAAACATCCATTAGTAAGAATACAACAAACAGGCATATACATGGCGAGTTTGTTAGCAACTCCTGCTATAAAATTTTGGTGAAGTTTTCAGGGGCATATGTTGTCATGGGACTTATAATTCTCATCTTGATTCTACTGTTAGCTTTCTATTTTTATATCCCTGGGGAAAAGTAGCAAAAACCAAAAACAAACAACAACAACAACAAAAAGATTAATGTAGCTGTTTTATAACAATCTATACAGGGTGGGAAAAGAAGCCCTCTTAGGCTTTGCCATTCAGTTCTGCAATAATAAATGAACTATCACAGTTCAAGATGCAGTTGTTGTTCTTTCACATCACCTGACTAATGCATCCTGACACCTCAATTATATTAAACATGAAGCCCCCCTCCAGCCCCACTTTGCACCGTGTCACAGAGAGCAAGCCTGTGCCTGCACCACGGGAACGCTGGTGAGCAGCCTGGGCTGGATGTGGCCACTTGGTAGCAGGGCAGGGGGCGAGAACAGGGCGTCTGGCCCCACGCTGGCGTCAGATATCCCCGCTGAGGCCTCTGCAGGGGCAATGCTTCTATTTGTGTGCCTGTGTACTTGCTGCCCTTAGCAAATTTAAAAAATAATAAGAGTGAAATCTCAGAGCTACCAGACCAAAACACAGTGGTGTGCAGCCAGACGCTGGTGTGCCTTATGTACTATTGCCACAGATGCTTCATAACAGAGTAGAAGAATATGATCAGCAGCTATTGTGAGTGTAATGAAAAGAGCCTTTCAAAACAAGTGTGGAAGCACACTCAGAAAAATCCTTCTATTTATTTATATTGATATCTCTAATAAAATTGCTTCCCACAAATGTTTTGCAACTGACACTGCTTTGCCCAGTATCTGCAATAATCATATCCTGGTAAGGCAATCTAGCAAGGTGTTTTTTTTTTTTCCAAGAGAAAACAATTACTTGTTCTTTTTTTTTTTTTTTTTTCCACAAAGCCTGGCTACACATCCCCACCGCTGCCCTCTGCCTTGGCATGGGCACGCTGCCGAGCTGCCTGTGAGCCCTGTGGGACTGTGAGGCTGGCCCCTTGGTGAAGCCATTCTGAGCCACATGGCTGCCCCTGCCTGTGTCCCTGGGCAGAGCTGCTGGGCTTGGACACTTCCATACTGGAGCAAAATTCCTCAGCCCTTCTTCATGAAAACACAATTACTGTCATTAAATCCATACTGTGATACACAATGTCTCTGCGATACTCCCCGATGAGCCCATGCACCGAACCTAACGACTCCTACTGTAGCTAAATACCATGCTGGGCTGTTAAGACAGTGCCACACGTCTGGCTCCTACTGGTGATGAGTGGTCTACAAAGCAGCCTGATTACTTTCTAAAGGCCTGATATCATGGTAACACCATGAGGGGGCATGAAAAAGATGTCTCCATCCCTCCCTGCCTTTCCCTGCAAGGCTCATCTTGCAGACTGCAGCTGCTGCAGCAGAAAAGGCAGCCAGGGGTGGTGGCACTGCTCCTCCCAGGCTGGGGATGCTGCCACATAAATAGGCAGGTTGAGGACAGACAAATTCAGCTCCCAAAGCACAGTTTTTTGCTGGAGTTTACTTTCCCCAATTGTGAGAAAAGAGGCCAAGGACCAGTGGCAGCAGAGCTATATGTGGCTGCTGCTCACACCTCTCACTTCTGCCTGCACCGTGGAGATGTGCTGGTGGAGCAGGGCAAGGGCTGCCACCCCAGAGCTGTCCCTAGCCTTGGCTCAGAAGCCAGTGAACAGCATGGTCCCACTGGCAGCCCTGGGTGTGAGTTGTTTCCCACCCCGTGCAACCACTGCCTCCTCCAGCGTTGCTGGGCCCCTTAGGAATATTAACGGAGCCCATAATATTTAATGGGTTTGCTAGTGATAATGTCATTTTAAGTGATAAATTGCTCCCTCACGTCACTGAATTCTGTTTCTAAATTTTTATGTATTTTTGATAGGCCAATTTATCCCTGCTGCAGTTCCAGCCCGTGCAGTCAATGGCATTCCACTGGGGGTGAATTTTGTCTGCTATTTACAGTGTGTGCTTTTAAGCAGTGATTGGTGTGACAGTGTGATCTGTACAGCTGTCTCCCTGTATTTATTCTTTTGCCTATAAGGTTGATTTATACTAGCTCAAAAAAAAAAAAAAAAAAAAAGAAAAAAGAAAAAAAAAGAAAAAGCTCACAGCCTTTCATGTGAATGACTTTAAATAACTGATTAATGATTATTATTAGGATGACTATAATGGAACAAGGTTTACAGAGTTTATGGACTTGGATGAGCAATTGCACATAAAGCTGTTGTGTGCTCCTCTCCAACTCTAAACCTTTTCTGAGGTTTTCTTTATAATTGGCTGGTGCCCTCTGGGCTCAATCTGACTTGACATGCCTGACACAAGGTTAGCGGTGGAGCCGCCTGCATGAGGGATGTCTGATGTTGGTGGGGGATGTCTGATGTCTGTGTGCTCTAGGACGGCTCCATGCAGGTACCTGCAGGCAGCAAGGGGTGTTCTGCATTGGCCCTTGCCTTTCAGGAAGGTGAAATCCCCATGCAGATGACAGTAGTGACTTGCAGGCAGGGAGCATACACGTATGGTACTTGCACAGCACTCCTGGGCATTGTTTGCATGAATTTTGTGAGCTTAAAATCGTGGTACTTGATCTCCAAGGAAGCATCTTTCCAGGCTTGTGTGACATGAAGAGCCCCTAAAGCTCCATTTATAGAGCTGACTCTCTGTTTCTGTCTCTGTTGCTGCAACACCTTTAGGTGCAGATGCTTGCCTCACTAATGGTTAATTTGATGCTGCCAGAGGTTTCCTGAAAAATTTTGGAGAGGTGCAGCACTGGGTGAATTCATCTGCTTGGCTTTGTATTTCTTCGCTCCCACTGGACTGACAAATAGACTGACTGAATAAGGGCTTCCCAGTGGTCAGAAACACCCACATGCAGCCAAGCTCTGCTGTGGTGAGTCCACATGTCCTGGGATGGGTATGGCACACGGACAAGCTCCTCAGGGCTGCCCTTGATGCAGAGATCAACACAAGGATCCCCTGCCCACTGCCCTGTGGTATCACCCTGATGGCAAAGCCCTCCTGCCAGAGCAGCTATGGTCCACATAGCATTCTCCAGGACTGAGGCTCCTGGGATGACTCCAGCAGTGTTATCCTGTCTGAGCTACCATGTGGGGTATGAAATATGGGGAAGGATGGGTACTTCATGAATATCTCCATGCCTTGGAAGAAGAAGGAATTTGCATGGCAATAAGGGCCATGAGTGTTTTCCTATAGGTTTAACTCCTGGATGCTCTTGTTTTGATGAGTGTGGAAGGGTCAGTAGAAGCAGACTGACAGGAGAGGTGCTTGGTTTTCCCTAGTGCCACAAAGTGCAGCTACCCAGCTAGGCACACCTTTGCAGTTCAGTTGTAAGATTTGTCACTGTCGAAGTCCTAGGAAGGGAAACATAGCTTTTTTTATAAGCTGGCACTGTTTCAAAAGTACTACAGGATAAGGAAAGTCTAGGAATACAAACTGTTATCATTATTGTTATTGTTATGGTTATTATTATTAATCACAGTTCAAGTAAACCTGCTTGAAAATTTCTCTTGTTATTTGCTCTACTTTCCACTGGTTTATGTTCCCTGAGCAGAGTTTGATTAAAAACTGTTGCATGTCATTTTGTTCACAAGGGTTGATGTGCTGTGCTGCTGTCACCTCTTTGCAGCCCAAATAATACGAAGACACATAATGGAAGTGGTTGAATACTTGCTACTGGTTTTGATCTTCTTCAAAATATCATTTTCACTTTATATGTCTAGAGAATAGCTGGCCTCCTGCCGTTCCCATTCACATCTTATCCTTGAACAATGAGGAGAAAATCTGCCTGCAGTAAATGTTCAGTTTATGTTGGGGAATTTTTCCAATACAGAAAAGAGAAAGGGAAATAAAGCAGCTTTATGAAATAATGGTGCCATTCTCAGATAAACATGGATATTTTTCCTGTTAACTTCATGAACAATGAGGAGTAAGGAGGTCAAATGTATCTGGACTCATGCCAGAACTGATTGTCTGTTCTTTCGTTTGAGGCTTTTAGGCTTTCTATATATGTATTTTTTTAAAGACTTCTGGACAAGACTTCTAACTCATACAGATTTTACCTTCTTATATGTAAAAAGGGCAGGTTTGTTACAGGTATAACGACATGGCTCTGGTATTTCAGTAAGCGTGGGCTCCACAGGGCTGATGAGTGCAGCCTGCCTGCACCGGGGGAGAAGGGAGCGTGTGTTGCCTGGTGGGGTGAGGCTGTGTCTGCAGGGAGCGGTTGGTGTGAAGCCAGGCCAGGCAGGACATCGCTGCTGGAAGGTTCTTAAAATTGGCCATCAGTTTTGGTGGAGCCCAGGGAAGCTTTCTGTTGAGCTGTTTGACTGTTTGTAGCCCTGGGACCCTTCTCTGCTCCCCTGCCTGCCCTGACAACAAATCAAGTTGCTCGGGAGTACCATGGCCGTGTGAAACAAGCACATTTGCCAGCTTGACTCTGCATCCAAACATCAGTACAACTACTTTTTATTATTAATTTCAAGCTCCAGCTGCTGCCTTGAAGCATTTTGTTTTGTCACTGTGCAAGTTGCTGCTCAGAACAAACAAAAGGGAAAAGAATAATGAAAGCAAACCCCCTAAAACTCATTAGTAACGTAAAGTCTAGCAAGTATGGCTAACAGTGTCTAATAATCCATCAAGGTGGCTCATCTGTCAGCTATAACGACATCATCCCTAGAAGTTTACTAACACTTTATAAGGTCTAAGCAGAGTTTAGTGTTCATGGCAGCAGCACTGTGATGGCTGGGTGCAGGAGCCAATGCACGGCCAACAAACAACACAGTGCCCACAGCACACAGGAACCATGCAAATGCCTGTAAGCCCAAAGGACAGGGTGTCCTTCAGGCCTGGCTGCAGAAGATACCGAGGCAGTTGGTGCCTGGTTACAGTGCTTTGCTCCAGGGAAATCACAAAGCCCATCAGAGCTCACTGAGGAGGTGTGGGTCCCACCAAGCCCAGGAGCTGCCAAGGTTGATCTGTCTGGCTTAAAGTCACTCTAAGGGTTCCACAAGACTATCTGTCACCAGCAGATGCTCTCTCTGTGCCTTTTGCAATGTCTCAGTCACCTTCTTTGCTCTCCCTTCCAGTGCCTTTTCCTGTGCCCTCAACTAATCCATCATCTGCTCTGGGCACGGAGAGCACTCCGTGGAGCATTTGCCACTTTATGCTGCCGACCTTCCGGCGCTGCTCCCGCTGCAGCTCCCAGCCCGCTCTGATCCGCTCTCCCTTTGGAGTCTGCTGACATGTTCTGGTTTTCAAACAGCTTCATATAAAACTGGAAGGTCTCAAATCCAGATCAAGGCTGACATCCGCTGTTGCTCCCTCATGCAACCAGCCTGCTGCCTCCCATAGGGCTAAAGCCGTTGTTTTTGCTCCACTGTTTGTGGGGCTAACACATTTACTGCTGCTATTCCCACTGGTGAGGGTATGGGTGATGGTCACACAATCACTGCGAAAGGCTTAGAAATGCATTTAAGTGGCTTGTGTTTTTCTGTGAAATCTGAATTAAAATCCCCACCCTCAGCAAAAATGAAAAAGAGAAACACCAACAACTTAAAAAATACATATTGCTTATAGGGAGTCTGAGGTTTTGCTGTCTTTTTCTCCAGACAGGAATGTTGTAGCATTGCCTACAGAGCCTTTCTTCTCTGCATTAGGCGAGCGAGGAGATTTCATTTCATACATCATTTACAATGGAGTGCGTCAGGAGCAGAGTTGGTGCATATTAACACAGGGATGTGGGGAGAGAGTTGGTTTCTTTGAAAGTTTCAAAGCATTTCCACTGAGGAGGGGAGCCAGTGCTGCTGATTCCCTTTCACTCCCTTGCAGAAGCTGCATGTACCAAAAGCCCATGAAATGGAAAGAGAAGAACAAAGGCAATGAAATGCCTGTAATGTTCCAGCATTAGTGAGAGCTGGAGTAACACAGAGATGGTGTGGAAAGCGACCCCCTAAGTCTCCAGCAACTCTTCTGTCTCTCCTCCTCGCTCTCCTAGCTGCCTCCTGCCTTCCTTTATATTCACACTGGAGTGAGCACAGGGAGGAACCACGCTTGGAAAGAGTGGTCATGGGTTGGGAGAACATGAGGAAGACATCCTGCTCCTTTCTCCTTCCATCCTGCTCCTTCCTCCTTCTGGCCAGCCACTACTCATCATCACCCTTTCTTCATTGGCCCATATTTGAATTCAAGCCAGGTCTTTGGAGCACTACAAAATAGCCACCCTGCATATTGATCAAAAAGTAAGTCTGTGAGATAATGATTTGGTTTAAGAATCAATTTTTTTTTTTTTTAATATGTTTGGTTTGCTTTTGATTTCCTCCTGGAATTTGAAGCCTTAAGATATACTTGAGAAAACTGGAAATTATAGCTCACTATGAGCTCTAAAACTAAAGCTAGGGAAGATGGTGTTGTCTTATCACAGGACCCCAGGGACTGGATCTTTCTGGAAAACATAAGGTACCACAAAACTTACCATAAAAGCTGTGGGACAGGCAATGAAATGACTGTGTCTTCCTTCCTTTGTTGATGTGCAGTTTCTCTCTTTAGCAGAGGCTGAGCGGACTGTCCTGCTAGGGAGAGGAGAGAAGTCCCCAAAGCACTGTGACACTGTGCCAGCATCTTTCCATCTTCCTTGTGTTTGGAGAGAGCCACTGGGCAGGGGTGCGTGGGATCTACAGTCTTCATACATTAAAATGCTCTCTAAATGCTGTACATTTCTCTTTCTATAGAAAACCACCTAAAATATCTTGGATTTTGGACAGAAGTGTCTGGCAGGGAGTTCTGGGAACAATGCCAGTATTAAGGGCATCTTCCAGTACTGTTGCACCAGGAATGCAATGATTATCTTGTCTGCCTGATGCTGCTTTTCCATGTGTGTGATTGTAGGTCAAGGGATTGGGAAGAGATTTAAGCAGGAGTTCCCCTGGCTCCCGAAATTAACACAAAGTCTTTCTTGGCTATTATCAACATGAAGACTTTCTTGACTGCTGTAAAATTCACATCCAGTTCTGGTGGGTCATCTCAGTGCTATCAGATCTGAGGGTGAGCAGAAACAGCAGAAAAAACGCCCATCACATCTGGGAAAGTCTACTTTCAGGCACTCTCAGGTTTGTTCAGTAATTGATGTTGATCAGAGATGTTTCCCTGGATTTACAAAGTTTATTTTCAATTAAACTATTGACTACTAGTAGTTGCTCAGAGTCTGCTCCAGAACTGTTGATGGATTTAATTCACTCAGGAGAGATTCAGCTTGCTCTGGGTGACTTCTACAAGGTTACGGGAGCAACACACATGGTGGGTTTCTGTCGGCTGCTAGTTGGGTCCTGTTAGAGTTAGGAAATGGAAACTTTTCCCATCCCTCCCCCATGAGTGTGCTAAAAACTCCACAATCTATTTTCTCTCACTCTTCACCTCTTCTCCTTTATATTGGCTGCTTTGCACCAAAAGCCCCATAGTTACGTGCACTTTGACACTTGCATTTCAAAATGCCTGATTGTGGAGTTCTGCCAATACCAGCAATTGATCTAGTGCCACAGACTGGCTTAATTATTCAAGGTCAGTCTCTCTCTGTCTCTTCTTGTCCGGGGAGTAGCAGCTATGGGGAATAAAACTTGAACAGTCTTTAAATTTTAATCATAAACTTCAGTAAGTCACAGATTTGTTTTGCTGTATGTGTTATATTTCTGTTGTACTTCCTGCAACTTTTCCAGCACCAGTGCTCAAAGCACGTCTATATCACTTGGTACAACAGTGAACCTTTGTAAAGCACAGTATTTTACACTGCTATTTAAAATGCATAAGTTGTGTGATCTAAGCAGTTTCCAGTTCACTTTTGAGCTCCTGTAAAATGCATCCCTTAAGGCATTTCAGCTGAGCAACTAAGAAGGTGAGGGTATTAGAGGTTGTGAAATGGCTTGTCTGCTAAGTCTTTCTATGTGCATCTCTTCAGATAAATCTCCCGTGACCTCCTGCTACAAGCAGAACATTAGTTAAGTATCTCATTGGTAATGGAGTGTTCTGGACCTGATCTTATATTATATTAAGGACCCTTCATGCTGTCTGGGAACACATTGGCCTTCAGGAAGGATAGGAAAGGTGTCCCTGACAGCACACAAGGTGCAAGCAGTTCCATTAAACAGTGCTGGGCTTATGCAAAAGACCCCCCTCCAACCCTTCTGCCAGCTATGGGCACCCAACTGGGCCAGAGGCTTATTGGGATGCAGCTCCAGGTGTGCAAGGCACACGGCGCTGGCTGCAGCTGGGTGGGCTGCGAAGACCCTGGGATGATGCCTGCCCACCACCTGCCAGGTGGAGCATGTACATTTTGGGGGAAGGGGGAATAAAGCCCAGCTACTTTTGCTAATTTTCAAACTCTTGGCATGATTACAGTATCTCTGTTTTACAGCACCCGGCTATTAGTGTAAAGCACTATGCAAGTCAATTAATGATAATGTCTCTTTCCTTGAGATAAAATAGTTCATTCTCACAAACCGGCCGGGATGCACAGAAAGCTGAGCTGCATGTTGCCCTTGATGGTACAGGATGAATAGAAGCGTGGATTTGCTTTCTTCCCGTGCAGTTGCTGGCTTTGTCACAGATTTAAAGCAGCACTGTTTGAAGCTCTGCCTCTATAGCTGTGTTATGCTGTCCTCCTTTGTAATGAAAACTTCTTCTTTTTCATCATTTTTAATTTCAAAGCCTTCAGGGGTTAGCTTCCTCAAGGCTACATCTCAGTCTATGAAGAACTGAGTGTCTAGCTATGTTCTTCCTCACCAACCCAGTGGCCAAGGCTAGTTGGCTTTCACCTTTCCCTAACAATAGTTTATAGCTGTTGGCTGGTGTTTACCCAGCTTCTTGGCTTACTTTAATACCTATTTCTAGATAAGAGGCCATTCATTCTTGAGCTGGAGCACTCACTGCTAGTTTGGGGGAGGTTTGTTTACTGCAGTAACCAGCTTGATCCACATGTATTCCCATCACTCTCCCTTGCTATAACCTACAAATCTCTCCAACTTATTCAGCTCAATGCTGGAGATGGTTTTTGAAGTCTTTTTTAAAGGGTAGTGAGTGCCCTTAAAAATTTTCCCTGCTTTGAAAGATTCTACCTGTTCTAATGCAATTCCCTATTTTAAAGATAGGGAATAAATATCTTGGGGATGGTTGGCTCACATACAGCTCCTATCTCTTGAAACATTAATGGTCCATGCTGTTTGATTCTTTTTGAAAGTACTCTGCTCCTGCTTTGTTTATTTAATTTCTTTTCTCTGCACTGGGACTTGCCAAACGCAGTCGTGTCCCCCCACCTCGCTGCCACCCTTTCATTCACAGAAATCAGTGAGATGTAAATATGGCTCATTTAGTTTGAGCATTGCTAACGTTTGTTTCAAAAATCAGACATGAGGTCCCTTGAATTTTGAAACGGGTTTCAAAAACCTACTTGAAAAAATAAATTCTGAATAATTTCTGGTTTTGCCTTCTGTATTTTGTGCCTTTGAAGGTTCACAGTTCTGAGCCTTCATGTGCAGTCATAAGAGATTGAAACTTGTTTTACTGTTAATAACTGCTGCATCCCTTGCAATCACACAGCTCCAAGAGGGAGCCGCTGTAGGAAATGAGCCAAGCCAAATATTGCAGCTTAATAAACTCCTAAGACTTGACAACAACAGATTTTGCTCCTGAAAATTGCCCATTGGTTTGCCTATAGCAGCTACAAACTCTGGGGCAACAACTTGGGAATACAGAGCACCATGACTGCTCTAAGGGCTACACAAAAAAGTAAATTACTCTGTATTTGCTGGCCTGCATTTTATGACCAAGAACTTGTTAACTCAACCTAAAAGCTAAAGGCTTGCCTGAGCATAGAGTCAGAGACCCCTGCACCTCCCATTCCTGCATTTGGGAGCCGCTGCTATCTGGTTTGGGGATTACAGCAAGCAGATTCGAAGACAGTTGTGCATTTGTGCCCTGAAGGGTGTATGGACCCTTAAGGGATTTTATCCTTTCAGCCAAAAAATGCCACTCAGCACTGGTTTGTGTCAGAGCTGGTCTTCCAGCCCTGGGGCTGAGTTTGGGCAGTTTGATCCCCACCAGCAACACCCCTCTGGTGTGTCTTTGCCTCCTCGGAGCTGCACATCCCCAGGCTCAATAGTTAGAGCTGTCTGTCCTGCACTAGCATCACTTTAGCTTCTCCTGTCCCGTGGCAGGTATCCACGGTTATTGGGCCGGGCATGACTGATGTCTCCTCTAATTCATGTCAAATGTCAAGAAGAGAAAAGCACAAGGAGCAGGGGAGAGGAGACATGGTCCTGTGCTGGCAGGCTGAGGGAGCAATGCTGGGGCCAGCACCGGAGCCTCAGCACCACAGGGGTGAGCAAAGAACAAAACTGCTGGCCACACATCGCACCTGGAGATGTGCCATTGCCTGGGGGTTTTGCAGCCTCTTGTGCAGGAGGTAAGTGGGGGCTGGCGGTGAGCGATGAAGATGATGCAGTGTGCCAGAAATACGGGCTGCTTTTTCTCTTGTATCACTGCTGTTGTGATATGTTGACAGCATCACGCAGATGGGCAGGAGAGAAAGCTTGGCATTTCTGTGGCTGGTCATCGCTACCCCGCATCCGGGTGACGTTCACAAAGGCTTGCCCAGTGTGATCTGCCTGCGTGTGCGGTCCCTGACTGACACCATGAAGCAAGGGAGACCACAAGCATATGTGCAGAGACTTGGCGTTTAGTAACAGAAGCGTGTACAGGCAAGGGCTTAATTAATCAGACACACGTTATGTGGGCAGCTAGGGCTTGCGGGCTGGTCATCTACCCCCAAACTCCCATCAGTACACGTAACTCCTCTTTTCTCCGTTTTGAATATGTCTTTCATCTTGCATGTTAACAAGACACAAGATAGCAACATAGGCTTTCTCTTTTCCTCACACAATATAAAAATATAAAAATATATACGATTTATATATATACATATACATAAAATGATATTCTGCCTAAATACATGCAGACAGACACACACGAAGCATGTTGCAGAGCCTGTGGGAAACACTGTCTGTAATGGAGCCTGCTAATTATAGCAACTCTAATGGCAGCTTTCCCCCACCCTTCCCTACAGCAACTGAGATCAAAACCTTTTTTGTTTAAAATATTTACTGTACAGCTTGCAAAGCTTTAATCAACCTAACATGACGTTTCCTTGCAGCAGCTGAGTAATAAATATGCAATTAATAGGGAATTGAAATACACCCATTAGCTGTTTGCAGAGTCTCTGCTTCCCCACTGTAAAAATGCTTTCAGAGCATTTAATGTTCCGTCCGCAGTCGGCAGAGCCGCTGGAGCAGGGGGAGCGAGGCACCCCTTTGTCTTTCGGAAGGGAGAGGGATGAAAACATTGTAGGAAAGCTTTGTAAAGTTTGCAGCAGAAACCAGGCTGGCTCCTGATCTTTCAGCTGTGCCTGATGGGTGGCATCTCCCCCCAATGTCGGAGGGAAGGAGTTGCCTGGGAATCAGGCTTTTGAGACTGTTGGTTTTGCTTTTAAGCACAGCTCCACACAGCTCCATGGGTCTCGGCACGCTGATTCCTGGTGGCTCCATGTTTGACCTGTGCCCAGCTAGCAGCCCGGAGCCAGGGCTCTGGCTGTGGCCAGCCCCCTGCAGCAGCTTGTCCCACAGCTCCCCAGTGCTTTCTGTTGGGATGTGTCCTGTATGGAATATTAAAGCCGCTTTTTAAAAAGTTAGTTTCCTTCTATGTTTGCAGCACTGTCTTGGCTCTATCTCAGGTAGCAGGAGACAGCACAGAAATGGCTAGAAGACCCCTGAAAACTAAGCTTACATGGCATAACCATCAGCTTCAGAGTCTTCTCCACACCTTGGTCTCATGAACCACGAGACAAAGTGCAGCCCCAGCCCGGGACACCAGCCTCAACCAATGCAGCAGGCCCAGCATCTTGTGACTGCTGAGCCTGACAGAGCTGCATAAATAGGCACAAGATGGGCTGGATCGTGCCCAAGCGGGTGTCACAGCACCAGGGTTCGTGGGATCCCACAGAGCCACCACCTTACTCTCCCCATGGCAGTTGCCCACCCCAGGGGAAGCACACAGGGCCCCAGTTGAACAGCCCAGTTGTTTTTTTGGGGGAGGAGGGACAGGGCTTGAGGCACCATGGTGGGCTTGTGCACAGAGCATCGCCCGAGGGGATGCTGCTTCACAGGAAAACCTCCCCGTCACACAGGGAGGAGGCAGCGCAGAACCGCGTGCCTCCCAGCTAAGCATTAGTGAAGCTTTTTAATCTCTCACTGTGGGATTTCTTTTTGCTTCTGCATTGTGCCATAAAGTATTTCAGACAAGGTGACATTTTCCATCTGCATAAAGTGCTTGCAAACAGTGTGAATTTAACTTTTATTGGTTTGATTTAGGAGTATGAGAGTCTGCATAAGTCTTGGTCTCTCAACCTATAGTCCTGTACTTTAAGTGATGAATTAGTCAGTAAAATAAACAGGGCATTATCTAGCTGTACACACGTCTGCATCTTCCAAACAAAATTAAACCCTGTTTGAACGTATAAAAGCTAATGATGGTGAAATCAACTTGGCTATAAATTACCCAAAGCTCAAAACTAATCCAGAACTTTCTGAAGGCCTGGAAATGCTCCATCTCCTGAAGCGGGAAATGCAGCAGCGCAGCACACAGGACAGCACCGTGTGGCCACTGCCAGTACCAGCTTGTCCATCTTTCTCTCTGTATAGGTGCTTCTCGCTGCCCACAAAGTTTGAGCTGTGGATGGTGCAAGATACCAACGTTGCCACGGTTCACATTTTCTTTCCCACGTACTGTGGGAAAGAGCAATCCATCAGTTACCATCCACGGCAATCGACAAATGTTGACGTCTTAATGGCAACCGCCATACCTGCAGCTGGAGTGAGATGGAATACTGATAGAGCAGTTAGTACCCAGGATGGTGATGTGATTTTATATTTCATTTAACCCAGAACACAATACGCTGCAATGTATATATTTGTAACTGCTCCCTTGATGGTCTCTCTGGAGTATTATAAAGATTTATCATGTAGTGTTTGGTCAATACTAAATACCGTGAAATGTCAGTAGAGCACTTCTTGGAATTGCTTGAGCAGTAAATAACAGAATCCTACAATATCCAAAAAGGAACAAACAGGTGAGCAAGTAACCTTAATGAAACAACAACAACAAAAAACAACAAACACAATACCTAACCTTTAGAAAAGAACAACAAAACACCGAGGATTTTGTTATTAAGTCCCCTTGACTTTTAATAAGATGTATATATATGTCATTTAACTGCTCTGATAGTTGTAGCCATTTAGATCTGGAAATTTGGTGCCATGGATTTTTGAGTCCAAGCACCACATCAAGTTTCCCCCACTCCTTTTACCACCATGAAACCCCTGTTCCTCCTGTTCCACAGCCCTGTGTCAGCAGCCGTGCCATGGCCAGAGAGCCTGCAAGAACATCCTCTGGGTCCTCTCCAGGAACCAGTCCCAGAAACAGCAGCTGGGAGGTGGCGTGGACACCCCCACCCCGTGCTGACACATTTCCCTCACCATTGCTTCTCAGCTAATGGTAGGATTGATCTAAGAAAACCCTCCAGGTTTTTTTTTACAGATCAGAAGTTGGCTCCTGCTTAAACATATGTGTCTCTTTCCCTGTCTCTGACTTGCAGAATAGCTGCTAACTAACCAAAAGACAACATGGTGAGCTGAGGCTATTAGTGACTAATAATGCCATTTGCAGGCAGCAAAGGCTGAAAGGCTTCCAGAGCAGTTAGCAGTCTGCAAGTATCTCCCAGAAATGCATGAGCAGAGCTCCTGTGCAGCAGCCAAAGAGCAATTATTCTTGGAAAGCACGTCTGCCTCATGGTTTAAAATCTCTTCTAGTGTATCAAGTTAAAAAAAAAAAAAAAAAAAAAAAAAAAAAAGAGAAAGAAAAAGAAAAAAGTGCCAAATGAAAGCAGAGAAACCAGAATAAAGGGCTCTGAGTGCTGTGAATGACTGTGAATGCAGGTGGGTGCACCTGGTGACACCCTCTGGCTCTGTGCAGGGTGCCCGCAGCAGCGACAGCCGGCTGGGCTGGCCGCAGCTGGAGTCTGTCCTTGCGGAGGCGGCAGCAGTTTAGTCCCCTCTCCGGCCTTCCCAAGAGCAGAGACACAGGCAGCATGCAGAGCTCTTCAAAAACTGCATTTGTTAGAATGAGCCTCAGTCAAGCAAGCGCGCATTTTTTTTTCTTTTGACTTTCCTTTTTTTTTTTTTTTTTTTTTTTTTTTTTTCCCCTGCAAATGTCTCAATTGTAGCAGAAGTAGTTATATTCCTAACACGGTCATTTTGAGTGCAGCTCTGTACACAGCTCTGCTCTTTAAAGAACTAGCATGGATCCTAACAGCTCTCCAGGCAGGAAATCCAGTGGGACCTCTGCTTTCCTGCTTACTGATCTAACGCTGGATCCCTGGATCCCAATGAGCCCATCAATGCAGTGCCTTGGTAGCAAATAATGATGCAGGGAGTCACCAAAGGACTGTTTTATGGTCCAAACTTGTTAACTACAGAGAATAGTTCTTTTGCAACATTATTATAGTTTTTGCAAATCATTCTTGCTTGCTAGTTTATTCCACATTTTTGCTTAACCACTCTGGTGCTATTTTTTTTCCTTTAAATGGCATATTTCAGTTCCTACATGGGGCTTATTCTCAGGGATTTTTTTTGTGTGTGTGTGTGTGTGTGCTTTTTCTGTATGCTGCTGCATCTTTTTTGTGGTTCAGTTATTTTAATTATGCATTTTATTTTAAGTACATTGTTTTATGACATCATTTGTTAATTGTTCAATTATCACTCTGTTCCTTCGCTGCTCTGCAGTGTGTAGTAGCCTTGAAGCACTGGAGGAGTGTGCCACGAAGAGAAAAATATATGGCCTAAAGACCCAAAGATGCATTGTCGACAGTTCTGCACTATTTAATTACATGCTGTTTGGCAAATAATTAGTAAGAAATTAGCTTCTTTCTCTCTATGGGAAGAGCTTTTACAATTTGCCACCAGCCCCTGCCAGATGAAGCACGCTGCTCCTCCTCGTGGCACCTCCATCAGCCTGCGAGCGGCAGAAGCCGCGATTTGCACAGGTCAGGGCTGGTGGCACCTGTGGGGTTGCCAGCTGATTGGGACTAACAGCATTTCACAGCACCACAACATCAGTGTGGATTCTGCTGGGTGGTTGGATGGTACTTAAAAGGTGCAGGTTAACAGGAGGTGCATTTATCCATCACCTCTTAAATCCCTCATCTCTCCTGCTGCTACAAGCCCATGCTCCTACTCTTTAATTTACTCCCATACCAACTTGCTGATGCAACTTGCAGCATCGTGTCTCTCACCTCACCCTTGACTTGGAATGCCAGCTCCCTGATTCCCTTTGCACCCTCTAAAAGGTGAGAGAGCCAGTGGGGTGCACCTCCCCATCATTGGTGCTGCCTGAATTTCAGTGGAAGTAATTAAAAACAGACCAAAACCCCAAGTGATTCAGCTGTTGTGCTGAGTGCTGTATCTGTGGCTGCCGAAGCAGTCAGGTACACACATTTCGACAGATGGATGAAAAGAGCGTTGCAGTCTATAGATGCAGATCTATTGAGTCGCTCTCTTTCAGCTTGAGAAGATAAAGGTTCGTGTCCTCTCTGACAGAAGAAGGGCTGATATTGGTCTTGTGTTACCTGAGCTGGTTCTTGCTGATGAAGGTAGCACTGCCTGGTTGAATTAGCAGCCTGGGGCATGCCCATCAGCGAGCAGTGAGGACAAAGAAAGGCAGACCTTAGTGACTTTGAATGACCAGGTTTGGGTGACACAGAGTAACTCCCAATTGAATTTGAGAGACTAAAAAAAAACCTGATCAGAAGTACCTAATTCCTCTCTTACATTGAGCCCAGAGTTCAGTGTAACACTTTTACCCTCTGCTTTCTGTCATCTTTTTTTATCATATGAAGCCCTACATCAGCCTGTAAATTGGTCTATGAGACTGAACTCACCGTTACACAGCTCAGACAAAACACTCCAGGTACTCCATGGCACGCCCAGGTACAAAATGGTTTAATTTGCAAATCCTTACTGAATATTAATTTGGAAGGGCTGGGTCAGTTGATGGCTTATAATTCTGCTACGAATGCAACAGTTTGTGACCCATTCATAATGCAAGCCTGAAAGAGAACTGAAGATGCTGAGATTCACCATATATCGCTGCAGTATCTCACTTGTTTTACAGTAATTTGATGCTGCCTGAACACAGTAGTCGACCTTTTTTACTCCTGCTTGCAGGGTAGAACAGCAGGGATGATAAACCTTATGCTTTAGTTCAGAAATAGCACACATCAGTGAGAGCGACCAGGGTTGCACCACAGGAGAGTATGCATTGTGGCAGCTCACAGCAATTCTGATTACTGAGGTTTATTATATATACAAGAAAACCATATTGCCCACTAGTGAAATTGCACATTGGTCTAAAATCCTGTTTAGGATTTCATTTTTAAACCTAACCTCTTATCTGGGTTTATGTCTCCTGGAAGGTGTGTTCCTGTAAGAGACCTGCATGGCTCAGAGTCCCGTGAATCTGAAATGGGAACATTTGTGAGCACTGTGATGGTCCTACTCTGCCTCGAGATGGCAGTGACCACAGCCTATGTCAGCTAACACACATTTGCCTAAAGGCAAAACCAATGGCTCACTATGCCCCGAGTCAAAGGAAATTTGTGAGATAGCTACCTGAGATGCAAAGGGAAGGAAGTATGATCTGTGCATGGAGGGGCAGTATCACCGTGTCCACTTTCCCTGCACAGCCTCACTGTGCCCAGTCTGTGGAGGACCACCTTTGTTCTTGGGGCAGCATAACCATGGAGAAAGGTAAACTTCAGCACAGTATGCAGAAAAAATAAAGCAAACTAGCACTAGAAAACAGAACTTGGGGTCATCTGGGTGCTAGATTGCATCTACTTTTATTTACACAGAAGGAAACATAGCATGAGTAACGGCTCTGAAGCAGCTACGCTGGATATTTATTGCAGAGAGATGACTGGGACAAATGAGAGCATTTCCATTTTTTCAGCAGGTGGTGCACAATGAGCGTGACTCTCACAGTGACCGCAGACCTCAAAACAGTGGGCAAGTGCCTTCCTTCTAGTAAACCATATAATCTCTTTCCAAAACCATGAAGCCCAACCTCAGAGATCACAGGGATTTTGCCTGATTAAAGACCAGAATAAATTTGAGGGCCAGGTTGTCTGGCTGCTGTAGCAGCAAATGTGGGAGGAAGGGCCTCGGGCTATTTTCCTTGACATGGAAAACTTACATGACACATCATTTGATGTGTTGATTCTATTTTTTAAACATTGCATAGCAGAGATCGGAGCTGGCTGCAGCTCAGTCAGCCATCAGCTCTGCAGTCCAACATTTCTGCCTTCTGGGGCAGGAGCTGCACCTGGCCCTCGTGCCCCTGCTGGCAGCATGTGCTCTAACCCATGGGCATGAGCACCTTTTCTCAGGTGTCTTCTCCACTACAGTACTAGGTAATCATAATCTCCATGTTCCTCCATGAACTATTTGTGTGATCACAGCCAGCCTTTGGCACAATTTCGTGTTAACACTGTAACAGTAATGGCACTCTCATAACAATTGTGCTGCCACCAGCTGAATCTATACTGCAAATAATCTCACCTGGCTCAGAGTCTGCAAATTGCCTACATGGGGGTCAGCTGTGTGAATGGTCCTGCAAGATGCATGGCCCCAGATGAACCCAAGCTCTATGTGGCATGCTCCAGATGAAGTGTGGCTGTGAAATTGCATTCCATCCCTATTGCTAGTCACAAAAATGGCAAATTCCACTGGAACATCTGGCACTGGGGCTCTTCTTCAAAGGTGACAACTTGGAAGGAAAGCTTTCATCTGAGGAACTTCCTGAGTTCTTCTTACATTTCATATGTATGAAAGGAGACATTCTGAAAAAAGGGTTGCTTGGGAGATTTGAAGTGGCATTTGGCTGGTGGGATCTCTCTGACTGGTGCTGTTGTGTGAGAAGGACAAAAGTGAGCCTGACTGTCAGGCCTAGTTAAAAAGCATGCAGCTCAGAACTGGGGAAAAAAAAGATAAAACTGTACTTTCTGCTTTGTTGCTGGTATTTTTTTCTAGTTTTAAAATCAAAATCTACCCTAAATCTTCAAGGTTTTTTTTTTTTTTTTTTTTTTTTTTTTTTTTTTTTTCCCCTCTGATTTGCTTTTCAATACTAACATTTCAGAGCTTGTGGACAGATCTTTAAAGATTACAAGAAACGATAGTGTTGAAGTGCAGAGACAGCTGAGGCTCTTCCAGTTGGAAGAATTCTCCAAACTGCACTTCCTGACAGAGGCAATGGGAGATGGCAGATGGTGGATGGCATCTTGTTTATCAAAACAAAAACTGTGGGATCTCTTGAGGTGCTGGAAAGCCTATGCAGCTGAAGTGAGAAGTTATCTGTGTGCACTTACCAGCTATTTCCTCTGAAGTGAAAAACTGCTTCTTTTTGGTGCAACTTGCAGAAAAAAGTGAGTTTAGCTAAGAGGAGTTAATATGCAGGACATTGGTGCTGTGCTGGGTAGGGAGATAAAGCCACCAGGGCTGCCACACCTCTTACAGGAGCCAGGAAGCCAAGAATTTTAACCCACAAAACCATCACTGAGAAGAACAGCATTCATGCCATCCAGCCAGATGAACTCCACTGAGAACCTCAGTTTCAGTCATTTTAGACCACAGTTTTCCATGTGCTTTCCTTGTGCTCAGGTCTGTGGCATCCAGAGAGTGATTGGTATTCTTGCCTTAATACCCAAATTATACAGAGACCATTTAACCAAAGATGCTATAGGTCTGTTTTTTCTGCACATTAATATAGCCAGATTCTGTAAGAAATGCAGGTCTTCAGCATTTCTAAATGTCTAATGCTATCCCAGTTCTGGCCTGGAAAGGGCAATTTATCCAATTGCCTCATTGTATACTCCAAATGCCCAAATAACCAGGCTTTCCTCAGCAGAAAGATGGAGCACAGCTGTAGCATCCTCACAAAAGCTGCCCCAAAACTGGACGTAAATGCCTCCCACAAAGGACAGTTAGAATTAGCAGGTGCCTCCTTTACAGCTGTGCAGTTTGTTACTGCTCCCCCCTTTGGAAATTGCTGAGTTGGTTAGGTAGGTGGCAAATTATTCTACGCAGATGTGTACCCAAACAGATGTGGTCATTCTGTCACTGGGGCAGAGCCAGAGCAACTTGACAGATGAGAATGGAGATAAATCGAAATTAGAAAAAAAGGTATGGAAGGAGAACTGGAACCCTAATGTTGCTTTTTATTTCAAACTGATCTGTACACATGTCACACAGTTGGATGTATGAATAGTAAATTATTCTATTCATTTCTTACTCTTGATGAACAGTAAATTAGTCTAATAACATTTACTGTTCAATTCATTGATTGTCAGAGGGAGATTAGAAGCAAATAGCTTTTAAGTCTTTCCAGCTGCAAACATTAGAGTTGTCTAAAGTTATGATTTTTGACTGTAATTAGCTGCAGCTCTCCAGCACCCCCCACTCCATCCCCACAGCATGAGCCCACCTGCCCCAGCCCGATCCTGCCCACAGAGGCTAGTGCAGCCCAGGTGGTGGCATGGAGCTCAGAGCACTTCAGCAGCTGAACTTCTTGCAGCTCCCTTGCCAAAGCAGGTAGGGAAAATAACTAATTGGTTAAAAACATCTACTCCAATAGCTTATAATGGTGCTACACAACAAGAATAAAACCTGGAGCTGTGAGGATGGGGTTTGTGTGTGTGTGTGAATGCATGTGTGTGTGTGTGAAGTCAGGCTCTGCCATGGCATGAAAAGTATTTTTCTTCTGTGTCTGGAGGGTCTGAAGTGCTCTTACACAGGAGGACTTCACTGAAGTTGCTGTACTGACACCAGTGGAATACAAGTGTGTGAGTGAGGAGAACAAGGCCCATAAAACAGCAGACGAGTCAAGTGAATTTAAGACGGATTTCTGCCTTGTACCTGTTGTGCCTCCTGTTTGTCATCCTCCTGCCTGTGGCGATGGCTCTGTGCTGGGATTTGGTCCTATCAGTAGGAAGGCGCCACTGGCTATTTAACAGACACGGAATTACTTGTAGCCAAAAGAAACCATAAACAGCAGAATCATTTCAGATGCTACTGGAGCTTGGAGTTGTTTATTACCTTTATCTACACGCTCAGCTCCCCCTTTTCTTTCATGAGACTAAAGGAGTAAATAAAAGTAGCCTTCTCTTGATATGCGAGTCAGGTTTTATCTCTGTCAGAGACATGTTGTGCTTGCTGCAAGCTGCAGGTGGGTGGAAACACAGGTGCACTGGGGGAATCGAGCCTCCTGCCCACAGAGTAGCCCTGCCAAAATGCCACAGCAGCTCTGCAAGGCCAGCAGTGGCCAACTCCAGCACACCCTGTGACTCGAGTGGTGCTGTGGCTCCCAGCACGTCTCAAGCAGCATAGGGACAGGTGAGCTGAGAGGCACAGGCAGGCACTGGGACTGATGGGGCTGCCTCAGCTGCTGGAGACCCAGCTTCTGCTTTCTCAGCACATGGGCTTCATGCAGTGATAAAGTGCTGCTCGGTTTATTTCAGGGAAATTCTTTTCCATTGCAAAATGACAATTTGTATTTTTTTTTTCTTTAAGCTTTCTGTGTGCAAATAGTTGGTTTTTGGTGGATTTTTTCCTTGGGAGGACTGAAAAGGTATTTCATTGACTTGGAACATGTCAGGTTTGTTCTGTATTTAGTTTTGCATCACCTGGGCTGCCTGGATTGTCTGCAAACAGTTCTCCACTTCCAGGGCATGTTGGCCTGACTGAGGCTGACTCATCTGCTGGGCCTGGAGCACGAGGTGAGGGAAGGGAAATACAAGGGGTGGAAGCTGCAGAGAAGAAAAGGACCACAATTCCTGCCAGCAATCTCTCAGCTGCATCTCGAAGCAAGATCTTATTAAAGAAAATACTTCTAATTTCTATTTCTTGGAAAGTCTGCTCATTCCTTTTTTTTTTTTTTTTTTTTTTTTTCTTCTTTGCTCTCTCTACTTCCTATAAAATGACCTATAGTCATGAAAAAATATCAAAATTTGGGGGGAACTGGAACTGTGATTGGAGTAGGTTGGTTTTAAAAGCTTTACTGTTCATGCATTTTTTATGCAAAGGTTTTCAAATAGAAGTATGCACACACCTTAACAACAAAAGGCTATAATGACTACATTGTCACCAGATAAAACTGTACTAAAAATAAATAAATGCTGCAGTTTAACATGATTCAGTAGGCAGGGTTCTTATTATTCTTCCACCATTCAAAGGAAGATTCAATTTCAGCATAACATACTCCATATCTCTGTGGCATCTCTCTTCCAACTTGTGCTTCTTTCAAAGTTTCAACCTGCTCATGAATGCAGAGGGTTAAGAATAACCACTGGCATGAGCATTGTGGTCACTGATGCATATTTTTAAGTGGTAGGACACAGTGAAGAATCTTGGTTTAAGTGTAATAAAAGTGAGGTCCCGGTTTGTTAATGAGGAGCATTGTCTGCTGCAGACACTAATTTCACTACAGGGTGCAGTCTTCAAACTTTTCATTCTAATTAGAATGCATTTCCATATTCTTTATCAATTTCTTCTCTTACTGAAATCTTCTCAAATGACCTTTTTTCTTCTCTTATGACTCATCCAAAGATTTTTATTTTTCCCAAAACAATCATTCAGATGCAACTGCATTTTTCCAGTAAACACGTTCAAAAATAAATGACCTTGCCAGCTCATGCCTACACAGTGGGAGTAGGGCATTAGCAGTGCAGAGGCAGCTACTAATAATACACAGGAAAATTAAGTACGGGAGAAGACCATCTTCCTCTAATTCCTTGAGCATTTAATTTCCAAATGCCCTGCAGTGGAATGTGCCTTGATCAGGAGTTTAATGGCCACTGATGGAGTTCCAGCAGTGGGGAAACAAGTCCCAGCAGAACAAGGGGCATTTCGTGTACAGAGGAAAATAGGTTATCTGCTAAGGAGGCTTTCTTTTCTTTTCTCTGCTTCAGTCCTCCACAGCTGTGTCCAGTTCCAATTTTTATAATAAAGTAAATTATTAACTCAAGTTGACGGATTGGTTGGTGTTGGTAATAGGCTTTCAAAATGATTAGTGATATATACTCATTACCCAAATTAAAAAGCCATATTAAAAATAAGGAGAGGAAATGTAGCAGCATTATCAAAGTAATAATTTCTACTTAGTGCATATCTTTCCTGAACTTTGGCAAATGTTGAATTATGCAACACAAACACTAATCTGAAAGCATTCTAATTAATGATGGTATTTCTTTGCTATCAAATTAAAACCAACACATTCACAGTGCATCTGACTTAAATGTTATTGCAAGATCTTCACAGTTTGAGGAATACTGTTGATGTGCTTCAAAATATTGTACCTATATCCAAGTTAGAAGGCCTGAGCTTTATTCTTCCCTCGTGGAATAATTATTAATGGGAAAGACTTATGTAACTCAATGTTTATCCAAATATTTGCTTTGTTATTCAGTAATTCAATCATTTTGGGGAAAAAAAAATAAAGCAGAGATGAATATCTTGACATGAATTAATCACAGTGCTTTGTTATCCAGAGCTTGCTATAGTTTTCACCAACTAACAGAATCAAACAGTTGCTTTCACTTTAAAGATGCTTTATAGATGAAAACACATTTACAAAACTTCTTTCAGAATAAAACAATAATCAGGCAGCTAATTAAGCACACTGCAAGTACTGAGCTTTTGAGTTAAAGACCTGTCCAGGCTGTAACATCATTTTCACTTTGTTATTATATGCAGAGAGCTAATAAAAATATAATTTTGAAAAAAAATCACATTAGTGATTTGCTAGAGTGAATGTAGATGTCAAAAACACTAATCTAGAAAAGCTGTCAGGAGTTTAAATAGATTTTTCACTGACTTGCCGTTCTTAATTATAGCTCAGCACCCTGTAGAGGTTAAAAATGCCAGGTTCCTTCGAAACAAACCATGAGCTCCTTACCATCTCGTCAAATTCTCCTTCTCTTCCTTTCAAATGGATCAATCAGATGCCAACACATAGCATTTTTTCGTGTATGTCTTTTCTTAAGCTTCCTTATCCACTGCAATTATATTTTTACCCAAACCTATCCTGAAGGGGATAGAAGAGATTTCATGGAAGAAGCATAATTGGCAATTGAGCTTGTTCTTTCTTGGGCTTCTTTTATGAGAAAAGATAGCATTTTGTGTTGTAGGAATTCAGTACTTAAATTAGGGGGTATGCTGGCTACTTAGTTAAATAATCGACAATAATCAGGTCAGGAGGGAATAGTACATAGCTTTCACTGTTTTGTATTAATTTTTCAGATAATGTAATTCTACATACTATCCGTGTATTTCAGAAAGCATCAAAAAAAAAAAAAAAGCTGCAAAACAAAGGATTGACAAGTTGCTAATCCAATCCTCTGACTGTCACAGGGTGCCATATAAAAGGGATCCTTTGTTCTTTAAGAGCTGATTGAGTTCCATTAGTATCCATATTCAGAGCCTTGGGCACAATATTAATGCTAATACCGTTGTTACGGAGATGGAAAGCCGTTAAGACTGAACAATAATCAGCTCACAATATCATTGGACATATTCATGCAGCATGTCGCATGGTGAGATCTGATAGCTCTGAACCTTTCTAAAGAGAACACGAAAATCCAATTAACATCTTCTGTGTAAACCTCCTCAGCTACTTTCACTGGAGATGACCTTGGGCAGCTGTGTTGCAATTTTGCCAAAAATCTCCATTATGTCTTTAATTCAGCAGTGTTGTTGGGTTTTGCCAAAACAGAAGGCCTGGCTCCGCAGCCCGCTCCTCACGCTGGGTGATAGCCGTGCACACAAGTTGTTTCAGCAGCCACTGGCATACTCTGTGCCGAGCTGTAGCACAGACGGTCAGCAACCAGGCTTCAGGCTTCACAAATCCAAGGGGATATGCAAGCCAACCAGCAAAAAAATTCATTTTCTCTCCCTCTCCCAGCTTCAGTTAAAAGCCCAACTCTCATATGTGCCCTTCCGTCACATCTCAGCCAGTGTCCCTGACGTGGCTGTTTGTGGCAGATGGCTGGTGCGACCTGGTGAGTCGATAATTAATTCCTGCTGATGAAGCATGTGGTGAGGGGAGGAGAGGCTCCACATGCCCCCCACTCTGGGCTTCCCTCCTGCTGAAGGGGAATAGCAGTCCCACGTCTCACAGACCAGTTCTCTGGACTTAGGGTTGCTCAGCCTATGTTCAAGGGAAAATTTTTCTTGCAAACAGTTTCAATTGGACCAAGAAAAACCTCTATGAAGGAAATTTAGCCTGACAGAATAATAAATGAGGCATTTTTCTTTTGGCAGGATATTTACCTGCATTAGTTGCCTAAGGTAGGGTGAGGAAGTAATTACCATGAAAGGACTCATAGAGAAATAATTTATTTTTCAAGTATTTTACTGCAGTGTCCACTTAATTTTTTCATTAAGCCCGAAAGTAAAGACCGGTTTTTATAGCCTGCCCTCCAACTCTTTTTTTTTCCACGCAACCTGCAACTAGACTAGCAGGTATTGCTAGTGATGGTGAGCACTTATCCTGGTGGCCACATGGCTCAAGATTCTTCCAGAATAATCTGTAGGAAAATCTGGTCCTAATCATCACGAGTAGGACTCTTAAAGAAGTGAAGACCTTGATGGGAAGAAGAACGCTCATTTCCAGCCTGCACGGACAGCTTCTGGACATAAAGCTTTTCCCTTTTCTGACTATAAATTGCATGCAACCTGAAACTTTTGCTGTGGTTTCTGTCAATATCACAAGTGAAGGATTCCAAAAAATAAAGCATTTTGAACTCTTTCCTTTCATTTCTTTTTCATTATACCAGGACGATACTGCCTTATCTCAAACACACACTTGCATATTTGCACTCTATAATGGAGAAACAGCACTACATACAGGTCCCTAAAAGTAAACACCAAACTCTGCAAATCTTGCATATAATTAGGGAGATTCTTCTGGATTTATTATTTTTTTCCCCAAAGCTGTTATTGCTTGATTTGGCTGTCATCTGTGTCACTTCTATGGAAAGATTTTCTCTGTGTTAGAAGGAGTAAATCAGAACAGCAGGCTAATAACTTGTTACAACAGTGGGTTTTAAGAAAAAAGTAATGAAGCAGAGCTGCTGCCAACATTATGGATATTATACCTCCTCCTTAAATAAAACAGGTCAGGATCACCCTTTGCTTTACAGCGTGTCACTTGGGAAGGACCAGCACAGACCTTACACCTGGTGAACACAAACATCCTTTGAGTACTTGTACCTTTTGCTGGCCAGACACATGCTTTGAGCCAAATTCTGGCTGCAACTTTAGACTGAAAGGAAAACAGCTTTTCCATAAATATCCAAGACCAACCAACCAAATTCAGTCCCAGCATTATCCTTTTGATTTAATTTCCTTGGGTATTAATTTTGGCCATTCAATCTCATTGATCTATTGAGTCCATCTCAGCTGTGACCTTGATTTGATTGCTTAATTGGCTTAGCAAAGCCTGGGTGCATTAGCTCTGTAACATGCTTGCTTGATTTCTGTACGTGCTGGCTTATTCTTTCTTATAAAATCTATAAAAAGTAAACAGAACTTATTTTACATAAAATGGCAGTCGAGCTTTGAAATTCAAGGGCAAAGATAATCTGAAGTATATGTATGCTACTTCTCCTAGCATAGGCAGAATAGTTTAATCTTGCCTTGTTCAGATCTAGAGATGTTTGAATATTGACATGTGCCCTTCAGTAAATCTTCCTAGTTTAACAGAGCACTCACTGTCCACTAACAGCTTGGCTGAAGCATGAGCTCTAATTTTCTTCAGATGACTGCTGTTCCTGCTGGTAGAAGCAGAGGAAGGAACAGCTGATGGCAATATCTTCTGCAGATACAGCAAAACTTTCTCACATGTTTCACTCAGATTGCTATCATCCTTATGCCCAACTGAACCAAATCTCTGCTGCTGCTGTGATTTTAAGCATGCCAACGCACTGGCATTACTGTGTTTGCTTCATTTGCATTTAAACAATCAAGATTTTTAATTAAAATGCATAAATGAATCATCCACTTAATGCCCTATCTCCTTTGTTATTTATTTTTTATATTAAACCTTCAATTTGATGGATACACACTGCCATTGGTCATTTCTGCTAAAATGATCCTATCAGCAAGTGAAATATTTGACAAATCTGATATTAAATTTTTCATCCCTAGCTTTCAGCACTTGTGGTCCATTAAGATAAATAGTATTTCACACACTTCTGATCTATTCTTTGAAGCATTTTGGGACCAGCACTCTATCAAAGAGGGAGAGGTACAGGTCAAAAGGATGGTTTTGATCCAAACAAAGCTCTCCTTACAGCTTCCTTTATGGCCCATCACATCCACAGAGGTAAGAGTACCCAGTGCTTCTTTGGTGTCCTCCATCTGTGACAGCTATCATTCCTTTCTGTAAAGTGACAGAATTTGGGTAGGATTTGGTACCTACTTGTTGGTGGAACAGAAAATAATGCGGACTTTCTCCTAAGTAAAAGGATTTTTTTTTTTTTTTTTTTTAGAAAACAAAACAAAACAAAACTCCGTGACAGTGATAGCTGTAGTCATCGTAAAAGTTCCTACTTCTTCCAGAAATCTCAGCTGGCTATTGAAATTTAACTCCAAGGAAAGTGATTTGTCCCAAGAACTGCATCCTAATATAGAGAATAAAACAGCAAACACACTCTGCTACTCGTTTCTCTCAGAGGATTACTGTAAAACTAAACTAATAACAATGCAGCATTCCTTCAAAAACTGAAATCTTGCTCACATGCTAAGAAGCTGTAAGAGTAACAGCATCATCTGGTGGCTTCTGCCACAAAGAATGGATTAATTGATTTTTTTGCTCTACTTTCATTTAAATTCCTCATCTCTCAGGTGAGGCCAGGTCCTGAAGGAACGTGTGAGAAGAAAAACAAAAAATGATAAAAATGAGTGAAGGTAGTAACTAAATTCCCAGCTATACTGAAACATTAAACTGAGTCTGAATATTTCAGATCTTTTTAAAGGGATTTTAAAAATAATATTGAAAAAAGCACTATCTTCATTGAAGTCAAGCTTAATTTAAAGCAGTGTCAGATGTAGTTGGAGTATTCAAAGCATATGTTAAGAACAGGAATGATGGTGTAAACCTCAACAACATCTTAAGGTAATTCCTTTCCACCACTTCTTTTGTAAGTGCAAAACCAAATCCTTCCATCTTCTCCTGCATCTTCCTTTTGGAATTCATATTATTGATCCTCTTAACATTTAGAGAGGTGGTATGTAAAAATGAGATGTGCATACATTAGTTTGCAAAATATTTCATCTGTGAATGAGTGCTATTATGATTATGATTGTAGAACAGGCTAATCCACCAAAGCTTACACATATTGTTAGTATAGCACTAGAGGCTAAATCAGCCTGCTTTAGGTATTAAACCTCCCTGACCTAAATGGGCTGATGTATTTCCAGAAGTATCCAAGGTCTCCAGAAAGAACTTCAGTGCAATCCAGATGAAGCAGAAGGGCCACACAAGACTACAGAACCAGGTCTTCAGGATTAGTTGTTGCAAAAGCTTATTAACAAGGCAGTAAAGTGAAAATTATTCCTTCTGGCTTTATTGGTGCACAACGTCTGTTTTACATTCATACAGTTTCTGTCCTATCCTTGGCAGTTGTCTTCTTTGTTGTATTCTTACAAAGAGAGAAATATCAAAACATTAATTTAAGCTGTCACAATGCAAAGGGCTGACAGTCATATAAAGAATTATCATTGTGGCAGAGAATGGAGACAAGTTAGTGAAGGAAAATTAAAGTGACTAGCTAAACAGAACCGAACTTCTTGAAAAATCTAGGATATTGCCATGACAATTAGAATTGCTCCAACTTCTTCTTTTTGTGTTCTTCAGCACTTTCCTACATAGTCTATTGTCAATCTGATGGGGTAAAGAAAGAAAAAGAAATCACTTTATATATAAGCTAGTTTTAGGAAATATGTATTTCAAAAGAGAAGATTCATCCTGTACAAATTTATGCAATAAGATAAATTGCAATGAACATCAATCTTTGTAATTTTCCATAATTGTAGAAGTCAGACTGACCAAGATTACAGCCTGTCTAATCCTTTTTACTAATGCATACAGGAAAGAAATGTTTCTTTGTCATCTTTTTTTTTTTTTTGAAAACAAAAATGATTCTTTTCTAGCAAACAATAAGATTCCTGCAGGTGGTGGGTCAGGGTCTCAAAGTGCTTTGTGCATTCCTAAGAATCATTTTAATTATTTTACACATAAGGTAAGAAAGAGAGTGGTTAAAAAAAAAGAAAATAAATACTTCACTTTTGGGTTATGCTTTTCAACAACAGCTTTTGGAATGTTTTATTATGGCTCTGAAAAAGTGAGTGCACAGGAGTCTCAAGGTGTACACCCAGCAAGTAGACCACTGCAGTCCACGTAGTTTGCTTTCCCCAGTAAAGTAAAGTGACAGATTCTTTGTCATAAATCAAGTTTTCAGTAGGGTACTCAATGTCTAGTCTTGTGCTCTATCATCTCATCACATGCTACCCTGGTAAGGGGGAGATGTTATGAATTCAGTGCAAGGAACTAGTGAAACTCTGCATCTTGTGTACCACACAAATATCCACTGCCTTCTGGCTATAGTATCTGCAGTGCTAATGATGCCAGTTTGCATTGCAGTGACTAACTGATCAGATTACTAATGAAGCATGAGTCCACGAGACTGCTTTATAAAGTCAAAATTTATAATTAATTCTCATACACACAAGCAATCATTGAGTTAGTTCAGCTAGCACATCAAAAACAGCTGAAAACACCAAAGGCTGAACAAATCAGTCTTCCCAAAGTAGATGAACAAGAGGTTTACATGACTAATGCCAACAGGACAGAGGCACAAAACTCCCTGTGGATGTAAGGACATAAGATCCTTTCCACATGTTCATCATCCTTATGTGCCTTTAAGCGCTGTAATCCTGGAATTAGAAAAGCAGATTGTTTAGGAACACCGCAGTAGGTAGCCTTGAGGTTGTGTGCATATTCATTAGCAGTAGGCACTCAACAAAATAAATGCCAAGACGAACCTGCTACTATTGCCAGCCAGAGCCGTCTGGCCAAGGCCTGGTGTGTCCTAAGAAAAGTCACACGGTCAGATCCAATGCACTTTGAAGTCACACCTAAAGCATCAGATGTATGTTATGACTTGTGAAAATAACAAAACAAAAAAAAGTTTTAAAATGTATTAAATGTAAATTGCTGCAGCCACACCAAATGCAGCAACAGTCCCCTAATTGTATCAATTATTTTTTATGATTGTGATCTCGAAGATGTTATATTTTTTTAAGATGTATTTGCAAATCACTTTGATTACTGTCTGTGAATAGTGTGAATGTGTTTAAGAGCTTCTGCATATTCGCTTTGGCCTTCTGACCCTCTTTGCAGTGTCTTGAATCAGTTGGCAGAACATTAGGCAGTTTAGACACTCCTACTTGAAGCATTCAGAATATCTTGGAATTATTGGGGCTACTCAAATGGAAAGAGTCTTTGTGTAAGCTGTCCTTTTGCTGATCTGATGGCTACTGTGACTGACTTTGCTTTTCACATCTCTCTCTCTATTTCATTTTTAAAAATCAGATATGCTTTACTGTGAGGAGGAATTTGACCACTTACTATTGTATTCTCAGAAATAAGCCTACTAGACCAAGCATTCAAGGTAATTTCATTTTTGCAATAGGAGCTATAATTGAGGAATCGTATTTTCAATGTAAGACACTATCTAAAACGAGTCCCTGGTATGAACCCTGGTCAACTATATACAATCCTCTTTAATATGGCCTTTTATAGTATTCATTTAGCACTCTAGTGCAAAGCTTCAGAAAGGGCACTGAATGAAATAGTTTCCAAAGAACCGGAATAGTAACAGAAGTTTCCTCCTCTGAATTAACAACAATCTTAAAATCTCAACTGCAATTGCTTTGAAATAGCACATTAATCCACAATGAAAATGTTTGCATAGCACTTAAAAAAAAATACAAACAAGATTAACAAAGAACTTTCCAAGGACAAGATATATTTGAATCAAGTTTAAGACCGAAAGGAAAGTTCAGTGCCTTAACTATTTTTTAAGAGCTTTAGAGAGAGAAGTTATAACTAGCTGAGGGGAAAAAAAAAAAGTCTCACCCTCTCCTCAGCCCCAAGCCCCAATTTGTATATCACGTATGTTAATAACCATATACCACCAGTGTAAATGTAAATCTAATTACTGATTGGTGTAGCATATTTTGCAATAGGTTGGTAACTGCACTACCCCTATTTGCTCTTTCCAGCCACTCCTGTAAGGAAGCCTGAGTCTGAAAGAGCCTCCAGTGCCCCAGAGCTCTTTTGTCCTCACACCAAAATTGTTTGGACTGTGAGCATATACTTCTGAATTTTTTTAGTTATGCAGCACTACAGCCCATAAAGGGAATCACTTACCTCAACACCTAAGCAATCTTCCAATCTGCCAAAGGAAAGAGAGGTACTTTCAGAGCAGGAAACCATTCCTCTTATCACATACCCCTGTTTTATGACAGGATGAACCAACTCCTCTCTCTACTGACTGCATGAGAACATTAAGCAACAAGTTTGAATTAGATGATCAAGCTTCAGAAGGCTAAAATTAGATGACGGGAATCCAACATAAAACATTTTTGAGCTTGATCCTCAGATAATCTGCATACACCTTGACCATTTCCTTTAAAGGACAAATATACTGGCTTCTCCCTGCAAAAGTTTTAGCCTTTGAAACACACACAGCATTCCAGATGCAGAAAGCGATGAAAGAAAATCTGTAGGACAGAAGACAGAAGAGTCTGGCCAAAAGAGAAGTAACAACTGCCATGACTGTACCCTCATGAGGATGCTAATCCCACCTGGAGAGTGTGTTGCTTCTTGAGGCTTTTCACCATTTCTTACCCAGTCCCAGTCTCTCTCTGCCTTCACTTCTGCAGCCAGTCAGGACTGGTGGCCACGCTGCTGAATGCCAGATGAAGTCTTCCAGCCCTCTCTGTCCTGTTCCTCACTTCTTAACTTCCACATCTCTGCACCTGCACTGGGGATCTCTGTTTCTTAAAGTGATTTTAGAATGAGATGAACAGGGATTGTTTGAGGAGCAAAGACAAAAACCTCTGCTAAGCCTTAAAACTTGATTTTAGTAGACTTACTGAGTGCTCTGGGGGTGAATATGCTCATATGTAGTTACCTCTGCAGTAAAAAAGTGCAGCAAAAGATGATTAAACACATGAGGAAAGAGGCTTCCATCTAAAAGGTGATTAAAAAGACTAGCATTGTTTAGTTTGCAAAACACAAGAGTGAAAGATGATATAACAGAAGCAGAGAGATGAGGCTATTTATTCTGTTTTCTCTCAAGAGCAAATATGCATGGAAAGGTGAAGGAAAAATTCTGCAAACATTTGTGCAGTTTATAAACAACTCTGCAACTCTCTGCTGCAGACTATTAGGCAAAATTTTCAGAAATATTTCTAAATGAATTAGATGTTACAAACAATAAGACTCAGTTACTTAGGCTAAGGAAAAGCAAATACAAACAATCGCCCCAAACCCCAAGGATGGTTAGTCCTTGTCCTTGTGATTAGATTAGTTAGAAATGGAATTTTTCTCTCCAGAGGGATGGTATTATTTATTTATCAAGTGTATGATATGGGAGTGCTCTTCCTTCAAGCAGGAGGTTCAGTAGCAGGCAATTAAAAGAGTCAGTAAATGCATCTCTGTGAAGTCACTGCCAACAGATTTCTTCCAGAATGCATAAACCTAGTAATGGTCAAGTGGCTCAAGTTTAGTTATTTTGATCTCAGCTGGTTATTTTCCCCAATGAACTTCAACTACAGCTAGGTAACAGTCAAGGCTGACTATAAATGAATGGAATTAAATATATTCATGTCCTTGGAAAGTTCTTCACTAGTCCTGCTTGTTTCTATGTACTTGTAAATGCTACGTAAACATTTTCATTGTGGCTATAACCTAATTTGAGTGTAAAAGAGAAACTCTTGTACCTCCAGTATTACTCCAAGTTACCAGTGAGTGGAGTCTGGATTTTAATGGTCCCCTTCACAAGAACCAGCGCTGAAAGTAGCCTCAGAGGGAGTGGATCGGGGTGCTGAGGTGACATGGCAGTCCTGTGCCGTGCTGCTGGTGCTGTGGGAGGCTGCACACCTCACAGCCTGTGAGTCTTCCGCTTGTGCTGTCGGAGCTGGAATATGCTGGAAGATGCTGCTGCGGAGTTAGTCCCTGCTTACACTGTAGATGTGTATGGAGAACAAACCGTCTTTTTAAAAGAATTTTAAATGCTACTTTTGGCTTCTGAATAGTTTTCTTGCAACTGTCAGGCCATCTGCTTGGAGAGGGGTCTGTGGAGTCATGAAAAGGATCTTAAAATATACTCTCCTCATAAACATCTTTTGTTTGGAAAATCCACATGCATCACATAATGCAGTAAATGGCAGCACAGGCTGAACTGAAACATTTTTAAATGCCGAGGATGCAACCTTGGATACAGCTCCCCCCGCCCCCCGCCTCCCCTCTATTAATAAGCCCGCTTTAAATGCACACTTAGACACACTCTCTTACAGACTCAGATTGGCAGCACCCACCTGCTGGGAAACATGCTAAGATAACTTCCTTGGGTACATCCAAAATACCAAACTGGGTTGTGGGCAAAAAAGAAACAGGCTTCTGCAAAGCAGCTCTTTCAGAGATTACATCATACTGCCAGCCAATTTTCTGCCTACACTGCACCATTTTGTGTGATGTGTATGTGAAAAAAATAGCATACGTCTGTGTGTATACAAGCAAAAAGGCCAAATGAAAGGTGTGCAAGAACATGTAATTCTAGCATTTCCTAACTTCTGGGAGATTAGCTTTTCAGTACTGCTTGGTACTTGAATATATATGATACATACACATGCACATAAACATTTATTTTGTTGGCATGCTTAGAATATAAAACTATAGAACAGTGTTGCATCTTCCTAATTTTTTTTTCCTATTTGTTTGTATCATTCTTTGGTCATTTTTGTTTACCTGCTTTTTGTTATTCTAATGTAAGTGCAAATATACAAATTGTTAATTTTTTTTTTTTTTTACATATAAATGGAATAAAAGTTTCTGGCTTTTTTTTTTTTTTTTTATAAACAAATTTCAGCAGGAATGTTGATGGTATGCTGTATAACAAGTAAAGAAGAAATACTGTTTAATTATCTTCCATATAAAATCCAATAAAACGTTCTGGCTTTTCTTATTTTTCTGTACTGGGGATTAACATCAGCGTCTTTGTGATGAGAAATCTGCATTCATGGCTCCTCTATTTAGATTTAAATAGGAATTATAGTTCTTGGCAGAAAGGGATCTGTCAAATATCACAGCATTTGTGGCAGGTGGTCACTGCATTGCTTAGTACAGACACTGCCTGCTTAACCATAGCCTGAAGTAAACATCAAAAGTCAATTATTCTCTTTGTAAATATTTTATTTATATTTTGGAGGCTAACGAACATCTTTTCAGTGCTTGGCTAAGACCTTCCTCCATGGATCAAAATCCTACTGAACCTGCATATGGTGGTTAAAAATCTGTTTAGCAATTCAGGGATGCCGATGTAGCTACCAGCGTCTATTAGGCTTCATAACACAATCCTCTGCTTGGAAACCTTTAATGACTTGGCTGGGTTGAACTGGACAGAGTTAAAACTTGTCATGGTTGTTATCATTGCAGCTGCCAATTAGTACGACAGTCATGTATTATTTTGCCAAAATCCCTTTCCCCAGTTAAACTGTATTTTGAATATAAATACTGCAAAAGAAAAGAAAAGTGTCTATTTCCTTTGATTTAATGTTTTGGGGGTGGGAAAGCAGAAGGTCTGGTTTACTAGAGAGATGAATGCATGTATAGCAGCCCTACGGAGGTAACTTGAATGCACACTGAGTAGAAAATGTGGAACAAGAGCTGAGCTCTGAGGGTCAAATGCCTTGGAGAAGTTTCTTGTTCCAGGGTAAATAAAATGACAGTATCTGGCAACAATTATGCATAAATGCCAGAATCTGTCCCAAAACCACTACCGTGGGAAAATATCTAAAGATGCTGCAGCACATTTTAGATCCTTAACTGAGTCCTATCTGAACTCTTTGGGCCATTAACTAATCAAATCATCTCACGTAAACAATGTTATAAAAATAAACAAGTACTTCTGCCTCCATAAATATATATTGAATATATTCACCTTAAAGAACTGGGATTTTCTTGAGTATTTACTTCTGATATTCAGGAAGCTGAAGGAGTACAAAATGCTAAGGAGAAGCAGAATTCTCTGAGATGGGGCTGTGGGTAATTTTCCCCGCAAGCCTATTTGGTGGTAAGTTAATTGACTCCCACATTACTGAAACTGCAATGTACTAAAGCACTGGGTGCTCGTTTTCATTCGCTATTTGACTGGCAAAGGCCATCTGTTCTACCCCATCCATCCACATGCACAGTGTCTATTGTTGTCAACAGGATTCACACACACGTGGATCAAGGCAAGCTTGTGCATCAAACTGTTTTGATCTCTAGAACATGGATTTTTCATTTTCTTTGTTTCTTTGTGTTCGGCCAGTAATAATACTTGTCATTTGAGAATTCATATTGATCTTGTCATTGCCTTAAAATTGGATGACAATTACTATCTTTGTCAAAATTCGATCTGATGAAATGGCTCCAATTAGGAAGGAAAAAGAAGGAATCCATCACAGCAGGGAGGAGTGCATTTGGCTTTAAAGTAGGGAAGCTTCTTTTAAAGGGGTACTGCTGGAACAATCAAAAGGGAAGAAATATAACAGAGATCAGGATATAAGCCTCAAAATCTTCAGAAATTTAGTGTGTATATGAAACGAGTAGGCACGTAATTTTTACAGTCCATACCTGTGCGCAAAATTGAGTTGGAGCTCCTCTGACAATAGATGCCAGTAACCGTTGTTTTCATTTTCTGATCTGGTCAGACAGTGGCAGTTGACGTCAGTCTTCATGAATTTTCAAATCCAGTTCTGATCATCAGTATTATTATAATACATTATCAGGAGCAGATTTGCTGAAGTTCATGAAATGATAACAGCATAAATTGCATCATGGTTCCAGATACTGATCTCACCTTGAAACTAAATGTAAAAAGGCAGTATAAGAAGAAAAAAAGAAGTACACTTCCATTGCTACTAGCATTGGCATTAAAGCAAGCAACTTATTCCTGCTAATTGTAAATAAAATTGTGCTTATTACAGATTATTATTGTTTTTTATAAATAAGCCCTAAAAATGAGTGTCATGTGTACATGTATGGTTGGGGAAAACTTTTTCTAAAACAAATACCTTTGTTTCATGTTGTTATTATTATTATTATTATTATTATTATTATTATTATTATTATTATTATTATTATTTTCAATACAAAAGCTGTTTGTGATCTTCCATGGGCTAGAATCACTGCTGGTCTGTAATTCTGGTGAGCCCTTACCAGGGGGCTGTGAGATACATGCTTGTGTTTGGCTCTCCCTGAAGGACCAAAGTCTCCACCCACACTGGAGAATGATCTCAGCTCAAGGACATTTTTGTGCAGGTTACTCTGAACTGGGCCAGTAAATACCATTTTAAATAAAAGTGTGGCATGAACTGGACTCTTAGAGTAGTAGAGTTATGTGAGCTCCTGTACACAAGCCTACACACCTTACCTCCCATAAAAATCACATTTTCTTAACTACATGGAAGAGCTTCACAAGAGATTGAGGGAGCCCAAACAAGCACACCACTCTTTTAGCAGGTGGTTGCTGTACAAACTAAAAATGTAGGACAAATATGATGCAGATATGAGTCACCATGTCTTGTACAGCAGCAGGCCCCTTGTTAAAAGAAGCTGAGTGAGCTAGCACTAACAGGTCTTCCTCCAGCAAGCAAGGTGGACGTAATTCCTCTTTCCCCAAATCTTTCTGCCCCTCTCTGTTTTCATTAGCTAAACCAATTTACTGACTCTGACCTACATTTGCACTAGTTCCAGGATGCAACAGACTGTGTTTCTGGGGAATTTGCTATTTGCTAAAAATTTTAATCCAACCCATTTGAAAATGTTGTATGCTAACTGAGCAAATAAGGCAATCAGAAAACTATACAAAACCCATGCAATTGTCCCGGACTTGTTTGCAACACACTGCTATTAATGAGCATCTGGGATGAGCATGGTATCTTGCACTATGGATCTCATGATCTGTACAATAATGGCTGATTTTAATTGACTTTTGCTGCATATAGCTAATCCCAATTGGAGAAGTTCCAGGATACTGCTAGTGAAGAACTGTGGGTGGGTGCATGTTTTGAAGTGATGGTAAACATTGTGACATATACTGTGTGTACCACATATTCTCATATGCACATTTTGACTTTTGTTGCCTTAGCTTTCACACAGCATTTCTAACATAGACATTCCTATTTGCCAGTTTAAGTGGAAATCTGTTAATATGTGAATATTGCTCGCCAGCATGTACAACCATCACTGGACTTTCAGAACTTATCTTCTCCATGAAACAGCCATCTTGCATGCTCAAGGGTGCTCCACAGGACTATGGTATCTGTGCAAGCAAGACCGGCAGAACTGGGCAAACGAGGAGTGATGAGAGCTGCTATGAAAAACTGTAACTCCGAGACTTGCAACTCAGCTCATTATCATACACCAGTTTCCAATGTAAGAAAATATCACCAGGAAGGCCATGCTCTTTTACTGCCACAAATTCTTTTTTCCTTTCAAGAGATGCTGGTAACTAATGACAAGTTTGGTAAAGACACTTAAAGTGCTATGGATATTAAAATACCTTCAAAGGTCTGGGAGAAGGAGCCAGAGTACCTGAATGAAGTACTTTAATGACTGGCCAGCCCCTCTGCTTGAACTGCAACTCATCCTGAATCCACAATGACTTTTTGGGAACCTGGACTAGGCCAAGACTTACATATATTTTCAAATCTGATGCATTAAGAAGTCCCCTGCTATGCATCTCATTCTACTTAGCTGCAATATTGTGTGGCCAATATTATACAAACAATTTGATTTTAGGCTCTTTCTAGAAAAACATTTGCATCCCACACAGCATAAATGCAAGGGATTTATAGAAAATTAAGCTGTGTGCATCCTCTCCCTAGCAATAAGGTGCCCAGAGCACAGGGAGGGTCCTCTGCTGCTGCCCACACCACTGCCCATGCCTCCTGCAGACATAGCCAGAGAGCCCCTGATCCCATTGCAGCAGCTCCTCCACTCAACCAGAAAAAAATAAAATAAAAAATAATATATATATAACAACATTTTTCCTCGCTAACTGCAGCATTACCACTTCTCACAGAGACCACCCAGTTGCAGACAACTGTTAGAAAAGATTCATGCAAGAGAAATTAGTATGTGAGTGCAGAATGAGGAAAGCAGTGCCAGTGCAAAAGTAGCTACTGAACACAATGAAATAAATGCTGGTGAATGAGTGTTTCTGTAAGGTTATACTTCCATCACATCCAATTCGAATGTTATCCAGCAAACTGCCTTGCCAGGAGCCTTCTTTGTATTGCAGGAAGCCATCTGTGATGGTAACTAAAATGGGAACAGAACAAGATTCGCTATGAAATACTCGTCAGAGTACTCCCCTCAAGTGTGTGCTCTGTTGTTCCTATGTTGCCAGAAGCAATCTGTCTCCAAAGGTGAGGAAGGCATTATCACTATGAGCCCCAGAACTATCCCAAATGGATATCGTGCCTTTCACCTATGGCCTGTCACTGGGAGTCCATAAAATCTCCACTCTTTTAACCATAATTTGTCCTTGGCTAGGACCATTAATTGCTATGGAGATGGTGGGTGGGACAATGCATCATTTTGAACAAGTTATCTAAAACCTCAGTTTCAGTCTTTTTAACATATCTTCTGGCAGAAAGTACTGATTGTTTTCATTGATCTCTGCTACTTCTGGTTTAATTTTTCTTTCTCTATCTCTGAGTCCCTATCTTATGTCTCTTTCCCTGCCAAACTATTCATTTGTTGCTGGATAATCATGGGTTTGTGTTTCAGATAGCTTCCTATTTTGTTCATGTTTCCGTTCTATTGTCCACATATTTTTCCTCTGCAAATTTTGCTGTATTGTGCAGTGGCAAGTGGCTATCAGCTAATGCCAATATTTCTCCTTGAGAATACTTTTTCCTTGCATCATCAAGGGTTTAAGTGGAAAGCCTTCAGCACAGTGCAAATTTCACTCCTGAGAATATCCATCTTTTGAGGTAGCTGATTTTAATTAAAGAATACTCTCTCTCCCCCCTCTCTCTGGATTATACTTTAATTTCAGACTCTATCACAACCGTAGATACTTCTTAGATAAAATGTATTTTTGTCTCTTTTCATCCATGATTATCTGTAGTTTTTAAACACTTGGGGTCAGCAGCTGGTCCCCAGTTGATGTAGTTCAGAAACAATTCTATTCAAAGGAATTAGTTCAGAATAAAATTGGTGTTAAGTTCAAAATAAGGCAAAATGTTCATAATATTTTGCCCTTACATACCTGAGTGAAACTCTCAGAAATATCAGTAATAACAGTTGTGATAATAAACAATAATCTCTGCAATCTATGGCACCTTCACCTAAGTATTTTAGACATAAATGCATTAAGCTGCTGTCATATGAAGAAATGTCATTATCCTAATTTTACACAAGGGAAAAAAATAGGTGGCGGGAAGTTAAGAAAGCAGTTGAAAGTCATATAACAAGAACTGAACCTACATCTCCTCATCTTCTGTTTCTAATCCCTTAAACACAGGGAGGCTCTGTTCCCAAGGGACATAAAACTGAGGTTTTGAGAGTTAAGGGTTACAAAGGAATCAACAACATTCAAACACAAGTACAGTTTGGGCTCCTGCCTCCATCATCTTGCCAAATTATGACTGAAATAATATTGGTATCATATCTGAAATTGTTTATGCATGATTAATTTGCATAGTTAAACCACTTCCAGACTTCTCACATAAGTGGTGGAAATACAGTCCTAGGCAGAGAAAGTATAGTTACAGGTTTTATGTTTTAATGCTGGAAAGGAATCGAGTGAAACCCTGCCGCTTTTGAAGCCAAAGGCAAAACTTACTCTGATAAAACAATGATTCTGGCCAGGATGCCTAAGGCTGTGAGGACCCTCTGCAACTAATGTGCATTTCCTCATATAAAACGGTAGTATATTGGTGTATATATGTTTGACAGAGGTACAGCTGCATATATACCCACACAGAACTTGTGGGATGAGATCAAGCTGGCAAGCTTTCTGTGTACTGAGTGCAAATGATTGCACCAGTCATTTTAAACTGTTCTTTTTTTTTCTTTCTTTGTCTGCTTTTATTTTACTTGTTTGTTTGTTTGTTTGTTTATTTTAATGCCCACTCCAGCCTATACACAAGATAGATGTGCGTTTTTGCTTGGTCATGTATTTTTGATCTAAAGAGAAACACAGAAAAAAATATGTATGAACAATAAGTGTAGAACTAAACTGTGCTTTGGCAAAGTGCTTTAAACTGCCTTTCTGCCAGTAATCCATTAATTTGTGCTTCTTTGTTTTCTCCAAGCTCAGAATAATTCCCATCTGCCTTGACTCACTATCTAGCACATAAAGGAAGAGGTCTCTTTTCTGAGCATGGATGAAATAGGAAACTTTTTGTATTAATGAAGAATGGGACTTGGAATTCTGGGGTTTCTACAACTGGGACCTAAAATAACTTGAGGTCCTGCTATTTTAATTAACTTCATTATGACGAGACTGGCTCTTTTTTTCGTGTATATTTTTCCAGCTTTTGTGTTCCTGGCCTGCCTGTAATACATATGTATTCCCCTTCTTCCCTCTCACTGAAGCTGAAGATGCAATCACATCTTTGAACCATCTGTTTTTTAATTTATTATTTTCCCCCATTGCATTGATGGGTTTTCTCATTTTTCTGTCAGGCTAACAGTTTGGCTCCTGTTTATCTAAGATATGTTAACATGCTGTTCCTCTTCTGGGCACTCAGTCAGCCTATTGTATTTTCTGAAATTAAACACCAGGGATTTTTGAACGTTATTTTCTTCGTCAGTCCAGGGAATGTCCTCTACCTTTACATCCTCTCTTCCTCCTTTTGTTGTTCCAGTGTACATTTTACGACTCTTGTTAAATTTAGGATAGTATCTTATTTTCCTGTCCTCTCCAGGTCATTCTCAAGATGAGAATGGTCAGAGACTGCCTGGAAAAGCTCTTACACCTGGTGAGTAAACTATGCATGTGAGGCCAGGGCCAGGCCAGGATTCCCCAGAGGAGGCAGAGGGTTATCTCAGAGCTCCCCACAGAGCTCACAGAGCCCCCTGAGGGCAGGACATGAGGTGGCAGGAGCCCATGACAAGCACAGTTTGGTGCTTGGCCTGTTGCTGTTGAACATTTCTTTTCTTCAGCTTGGGAAATACCTTCCAGGTGTTGCTCAAGCACCCACCAAATGATCAGACACAAGTGCCTTGCATTGCATTTGCTGCCCGCAGCCAGCTGCAGTCACAGCTGGGCTAGGCTGTACTGAGAAGGGCAGGGTAATGCTGAGCCATAGCAGGGAGCTGTATATCCCCGAGGTGGCAAGAAAGTTCCAGGTAATCACAGTATAGAGCATAATGTGGATTTATATTTGTTACCATACCTTTCTATAGTATATCCCAAGAGTGTTCTGAGGCATTCCATTCTTTAATAAGCAGAAAGTGCTCTGAGATTTTTCTAATGAAAATGATATAGGAGCACACAGTGTTATTATTAAAACCTCTTCCTTTTTCTCTAGGAACTGCTAAAATACATTTACAGTTTATATCCTTTTTGGTGAGCATTAAACTTTCTAATTTAAAATAATAAAACCCAGTTTGCTCCCTTTCTTTTTCTTCCATTTCAAAAACTATAAAAAAACTGTCAGTTTTTTAACTATTCTTATTTTGCTGAGTGATTTTTGGATTTCAATAAAAGTAACATTGTGGTTACAACACTTTGTGAGATAAGCAAAGAGATTTTTTTTTTTTTTTTTTTTTACAGCACAATTATGGAAATTTCAAAGAACCTTATAAATATCCTGCTATTTGCATATATGAGATAAGCATATTTCAGTAATGGTTATGACAGGCTAGCAAGGAAAATGTGTGGGACAGCTATACAGCAAATACATGCAAACAGACACAGAGAGGGTGTGTGTGCGTGCACTTCTCCAGAGAAGACCCTGCTTGCTTGGTGGGCACAGGATCCCTGGGAATGCCTGGGCCTGCCGATGGAGAGGGATTACCCCTATGCTATGACTCAGTTTCCCCACATGCAGATGCAAGATTAGCAGTATTTTTCTAATGCAACAAAGCATTTTGCTAGGTCCAGATGGTGTGCACTAGGCTCAGGCTGCTGCCCCATGTGCTCTGCCTGCCTGCAGTCCTCATGTCTTGTAGTTGTAGAAGTACAGAGCCCCTCCAATGCACATCAAAACTGCCAGGGCCTAGGTGCAGTCTACCCAGTTGCACAGCAGGCTGACTGACACTTCTGGCTGCAAAAAAATTTAACACTATCCTAAGTGCTCATGAAAGACCCATAGGGCAGCTAAGGCTGGTGTGGTCTTGAGTACAGGCCCAAGCATCCACTCAAAATGCTATGGGAACATAGCCATAACTGCCTCAAGTTTTCAAGGGCCTTTCTGAACTGATCTCTGCGTGCTTTTATTCTTTTGTTTCCCTTTGTATTTTAAAGTTGGGAATTGCTCTTCTGGTTATGCTTGAGAGCTGCTAGGAAGCTCAGAGAATTAGTGTGGCAATTTCCTCAGTCCTTTGTTGAAAAGGAAGAGTCCACAAAAATGCACTACCATTTTAGCTGCAAAAGAGCGTAAATAGCTATCAAACACAGAGATGATTTAACTAAAAAAACTGCAAACAAACAACCCCCTCTACACACACTTTTCTGTCCCCATTAGAACTGCAGGTTTCCATTCTGTGGATCTCCCAGCCATCTGCTTGGCCCTTGAAAGAGTCCTTGAGAAACCGAAAAATGAAAACCACTTACTTTCTGAAAACTAATCTTGGCTTCCTGGTGCCTTGCTTTCAGGGGAGTTCCACTTGAGGCTTGATTTCTGTAAGTGCAGATACTCAGTATGTCCTGAACAATTAGATGCCTTTGAGGATGTTGAAAGCTAGACATAAAAAACAAATCAATCAGGAGTTTTGTTTGACAACTGACACTATTTCTAATGGAAAAAAAAAAACAATGACCCACCAACCAACACCTCCCCATTCCCCAAACAACAACAACAAAAATTAAAACAAACAAACAAAACTGCCACAACTGAAAATCCAGGAAGTTCAACCCTTTGATTTTCATGTTTTAAAACCTACAGAGGTACAAATCTTTTTTTTTTTTCCCTGCTGAGGCAGATAACCTTTACCAGAAGCTGAAGTCCCCTGGCATTTGCAGCATGGCTAGGGGCCCTCAGAGAGGTGCTTGGGGCTTGCTGATGGATTTCCTCAGGGCACTGATGTCTACAAATGCTCCTTTCTTGTCACAAATGGCTAAGAGATGGGGTGACAACCCCTGAAGCCCCTCAGGAACCCATCAACACAGCCTCTGGGTAGAATATGAGTGTGGGCATGAGGCATCTGATGACAGTGACCAGCACTGCGAGCTGCTCAAACTGCTGGGAATTATGTTGTAATTTTTTTCCTAGGCTCTCACAGAAAGCTGTACTTTCTCTAATGGAGACAGTTAGGATTACAAGCAATCACTGCCTTCCAAGCAGTTGATATTCAGACAAAAAAAAAAAAGAAGAGCAAGGGAAGGTGAAGTTTTGTCTTGTCAGCTAATGATCCTTGACTCTCTTGCTTTGTGTTTTTGGTAGCAACCACAGAGAGGTCACACATGAAACTGTGGCAGTGTGAGGTGTCTTTATTAAATATATCAATGGAGTTTATTAAACGGAATATGTGGCACTGGGTAGTGTAAGCCACTGTTGGACGGGCTTGGGGTCATGCAGGCCTCCTGCCCTGATGTCACCGTCTGCTGGATTAATACCATGAGCTCACAGCATGGGCCTGATTAGAAGGTCGGGTCCTGGTTGGTTTTACCTCAGCCCTCTGCTAAGCCTTTGTTTGTAACGTGAGCAACATACTTTTCAGCTCATCACCAAGGCTCCATGCTCAGAGCCAAGACAGATCACTTAGGTCTTTTACCACCTCTGGCAGAAACAGGTTTTAAAATCCCCACCCTGCAAGAGGAGGGCGCAGAGGTGGACTCATTATCTCCGGTTGTCCAGCTGATCGTTTGGACTTTAGACAAGCCTTCCTTTTTGAAAACTTTTGCTTTTTTTTTTTTTTTATTTATATATATATATATTTCCCCTTTTATTCTCATTTTCAACCTGCAACAGGAGGGCAAAACAGAAAAGGTTGCTGAAAACTTTTTTAGCTTGCTTTTTCTCAGGGGATTCTAGTTCATGGAAGAAGAAACTAGGCTCTCTAACAGGAAAAAGTCATGAGTTAGAGACCCTCTACCACAATGAGGCAATTTTCCTATTTGAAGCCAATGGATTATTTGCACAGGCTGGGAAGAGCCAGAGATGGAAAAAGCAGAGAGACAGAGAGACATTCAGGCTGCACTGAGGGATGAGGGAGTATTTCATATAACCCAGAGAAAGGCAGATGGGAGGAAGGGATTTGTTGTGATGGTGATCACTGCATGATTAGAGGTGACAAGAACAATAGTGCATGTCTACACCACTTGTTAGCTGAATGCTGGCCTCCTAGGAAAGAGGAATATATCCAGCATGGAGATGGATGTGCCTATCTCGGGCAGTTTTCCTGATGCTCTGCTCCTTCCTGTCCTGGCCTTTATTCTGCAAAATGCAGGAAAGAGCATGCTGCATGCAGACCCTGCCATGACTGAGCAGGCAGAACAGAAACTGCCTAACACTGTTCAACTGTATTCCCAATTTTGGGAACATTTATGCCTGATACGATAGTTAGAAAAGCTATTCTTACACACCACGGTAAATCAATGTTTCTATGTTGATCCGGATCTGGTGACTGGATAACACTTTTTTATGTGATCCTGCAAATTTAATACAACTCTTCATATGGATTATTTTTTTCTCCTCTCCAAACCTTTGACTGGCATTGACAACACTTCCTCATATTGTCTGAACTTACTGGAACTAGTAAACAGCAGGAATTACTTTATCCTTGCTAGCACCAGATCTATTCCACTTACAACCCAAGTTGTGCTTCTTTCCCGTAAACACATGATACACTACTTGACTCCCTGCTTGCCATTGTTCATATTGGTTATTAACCATTTTCCACCTTTTATCTGTTCTATGAACATTTTAACCTAACTGCTCAGCTATTTGATGATTATCTTGTTGCAGCTGTTTGTCAAATTCTTTTATCCATTAATCTGTGAGACCCTTCAACTGCTGTTCATCTGATACAAAAACATTTAACTACCAATGCTGATAGAGTCATATCACCCGTCATGTCATGGTCTTAAAAGGAACGTAATCGTGGTGGGCTGTGGTCATTTGTGGAGCCATTTAGAGGGGAACACCACATCCTAATTTCTGCCATTCACCTGTACTGACTTCCTGTAAGCTTCCTTTAGAAACCAAGTTATCCCTGTCCTGAGATTTGTGGGTATTCTGCTGTATAGCTACAGCTTAACACCTAGCAGGGCACATAGCTTGTTCAGTAAAATGAAATCCTTCACCCTTGTTTGCTCATATTGCCGGGCTGTGCACCTGACAATGCCACTTGTACTGGGTGAGGTGAGAGCTGCTCCACTACATCCTGTTCTTCATACAGTGACTGTGAAAGCCTTGCCCTACGAGAACTTGAATCCCCTGTAAAACATGTTTCTGTTTTATGCAGATGTATTTTGACAGAGGCAGTTAAACCTGCATAAGCAACTGCACATCAGGAGGCTGCAATAGCTAATACTCCTGCTTGGCACCCTTAACCATTAAGGTATAGAGGCACTCATGTCACATGCCCTTTTCCAGGTCTAATGCCAGAGACATTAACGTGAGGGTCCATTTTGCCAGCCTAGAGCCAGGTATTTGCCACCTTGTGCTTTATCAGACACAACATATTTCAAGGAAGCGTGTCTGGTGTGTATGTTGTGCCATTGGCATTCTTCCAACAATATAATCTGATTTTTCTGATTACCAGAAATTTGCTTGTTCCTTTTGACAAGGAGCTGTGGCATTGATAAGATTTGAGATGAATGGACAATAGCCAATAACATGGTATCTCTCTTTCATGCCAAATTGACACTTCCTTCCTGGCTAACAGAAGCAAACCACTCAGTTTTCTGAGTCCAGATATCCCATCACTGCAGCTTGGGCTGGCTTCAGCTCAACCAAGCTGCCTGTTTTTCTGTACCCTGCTCCCACTGCCTAGTTTTCTCCAAAAGCTTAGCTGGAGGACGACTCACTTCAGTGAACATCAGAATAAAATTCTGCATACAATTAAATGTGCCTTACAGTGCTCTTAGCTAGACTGAGCAATGGGTTCGGGTAACTCCTGAATTAATTCCACATTCAGTTTACCAAGAATCTGGCCTTCAATACCTAGTATTGCTCCTAAATATTTTACCTCTTGTTGTACTAACTGAACTTTTTGTGTATTGACTTTCAATCCTTCCTGTTGGATTGCAGCCAAAACTTCCTGTTTGCTGACACAGTTGTTTCTCAGAATCCCCCAGATTTGGCCATGATCCATATATGATGAGACATGTTTCCTGGATGTGCAGGCTAATTTCTCCCACATTTGAATGATGCACAGATGAAAGATCACAGGACCTTGTGAATACTTGAAGAACTCATGTGGAACTATTTTGTTTCTCCTAAAATGTAAAAACAAGCATTTACCAACACTTCTTTTCCAGGGGGCTGAAGAAGAATGCATTTGCTAGATCTATGACTGAAAACCACTTATCTCCTTGTACTATTACAGCCATAATTTCTGGCATTTCAACAAGAAGAGGTGATGTTTGCGGAGTTACAGCATTTAATGCTCTGAAATCCACAGTCAGATGCATCTTTTTATCTCCCTTTAATACCAGCCACACAGGGGAATTACACACAGTGGGTCATTGCATTGGCACTCCTTGATCCACCAGGCTATTAATAGTGGACAACAATCCTTCCTGGGCTTCGCTTGGGTACGCACATCATTTCTCTGGTCTTGGATCAAACCCTGTTATTAAAGAAAAGGCATTAATCTTTCCATATTCCAATTTATCTCAAGCTTATACTTACAAAACAAGGTAACTCACCCTCATCCTGAGGTGTTCAGACTATTTCAGTATCCTTTATAGGAACACATCTTCATACAAGTAAGATAAGTATGAGTCCTTAGACTTCCACATTATCCTTCCACAGTCAGATCTAAACCTATTTTGTTTAAGGAATGTGCTGCCAAAAAAACACATTTTTTTTTCCCTGCTCATGATGCTGAATACAAGAAAAATCAACCTCATTCTCCAGCAAGCAGTTTGCACTGGGTGTGGGTGTAGGAGCAGAGCTTATACGCTCCCTCTGCCACAGAAAACCACTATACACTTCTGCCTTTATGGTGTACCTTGTAGGCACCCACGCTCTTGCAAAATAGTAATTTCAATAGTTGCTGAGGCACCAGAATCTAATAAGAGTTTGGTCTCTCAGTATCTTGTTTTTCATTGCTGTTGTACTGTTCTGCCAATTTATGCATTAAGACACTAATGGATTTTATACTCCACCTAGCTATATCTTCTCCCAGGCTCTCTAGTTCCTTCCAAAGACTGTTTCACATCTGCTTCAAATGCCATTTCCAAGAATCATACAGTCCAGAGAAAAACTCCTCTTACTTCCCACAGGCAGTGTCCCACATGCTGCAGAAGCACAAAGGTCCCTCTCATCCTCAAGAGCTTTGGGTTAGTTTGCCCTCAAGACCCTGATAAGTGAAAGGGATTATTAATGGTAGAAGTTACTTTGACTAGATTTATTTCTAGTTCCTTTTCTTTCCAGAGAATCCATCCAGCCCTCCCAGCACGTCCCCTTTCATCCCCAAACCCTCAATTTTGTTAGTGGAGTTCATAGGTCCCATAGCTGTACCTAACCTCTACCACTGCGATCTGAATCCCAGTTCATTATCAACAGGGCCCCAGTCTCCCCCAGCAATAATTCAGCATCTATCTCAGGAGCTGTTTTCTAGCAATACATGACTCCAGTCCTTCATCTTTTTTCATCCTTTTTTTTTTTTTTTTTTTTTCTTCCAAATGAAGCAGCTTAGACAACAATTCAGTTCAAAATCTCATCAGAATCACTGTAGCCTGTTCTTTCCCTGCTGCAGGCTCTTGAAGTTCAGCATCACACAACTGTCAGTGGGCACCCAGACTGCCTTAGCCATGGAGTCATTATCAGAATTGGTCTAACTGGGCTATGCTCCTAAGTCCACAAACCATTTCCACACAAATATCCCTATTAAAGGCCCCACTTTGATAGCAAAAGCTCAGCCTTGAGTAGCAACCAACTCCATTTCAGCAGTGACTCTTTCAGTGTTCTCTCTCTCATGCTGGTCCCCATCTCCCTGAATTAACAGTATTCTTTACCATGATGACATCCCCCGGTGATGGTGACCAGGCACTGTTATATTCTCAGATATAGTTCAGTTTCAAAGGAAAACACTCCCAATCTGTAAGACCAAGCCATTTTTTTTTTCCTAGGGTTAGTTCTACAAACATAGTGGGTATGTGACTTGACTGATTTTTATTTCTGCATAATCTGTGAAATTTTCCTACTTTTCCTACTTTCCACAGTTTCAAAACCCACTTGCTTCAGATCTACCAAGTTACTTTGGGCTAGCAAAAGACACATTGTGTAGCTAAATCTCTCACAGTAAGCAGTGCTGTAGCCAATGTCATTCTCTGTATCATCGTCTCCCTTTTCATAAATGACCTCCTAGTCTGGCTTATATTACCCTTCCTTGTTTATCCAAACTGCAAACCTTCAAATATGTGCTGCTGAACATACAAGGCATGCTCTTCCTCTCCTTCCATGGCATAGCGCAAGGACCATGTTTCCTTTCCTCATCTGTCAGGTAGGGTCTGCTGGCTGAAAGACCATGTGAGGCTGCCTGTGAAGGCTTGCCTGCCCCACAGTGTTCCTACTGCAGCTTGGGGTTCCCTGGTGGCACAGGTTCCTTGGCAGATCTGCATGTGGAAGTTGTGAGCTGCCATGCTAAACTGTGGCAGCAATGCTGCTTGTACAGTGAAGGACCCTATGATTTGTGGTGCTATAAAAGCTGAAAAACTCCATCATTGCCTTTTATATATAATTGAAAACACAGTAATTGACTGCAGTGTCAACTAAAGAAAGCAGGCAGCACCCTTGGAACTACACACACACGTGCGCATGCACATGTGCACACACAGCCTTCTACTGCCAGCCAGGCAGTGCTGCGTGACTTGTCTTAATAGAAGGCTTAAAATAAATCAGAATTATTTCCAGATTAGAAGGAAAAAAAAAAATCCTTGTGAAGATGTTTCAGTATAAGCGCAAAGAACACAAAACGAGCAGTCTCTTTGCCAGGCAGCACAGCATTTTCTCTCTCCTGGTCCTTTGCTCTCTGCCCTCCTGCTCCCACAACCTGGCTTAACCTTTTTTTCTGTATGATGCAGCTGAACATGTGACATTGCAAAGCTGCTGCATCCATGCCAGTGTACCTGTAAAAAAGTTATGTGTCTCCTAGACTTCCCCTATTCATTTTCTTGAGACAAGTCTCAGAAAAGCTCCCCAAACCAATGTTGTAACACTCTGCTGAAATAACACTCAGCAGCTTAAAACACCCATTTACAGCCATAGCATCTGAGAAGGCCAGATCATAAACTCTTTTCCTCCTGGTATCACCTCATCAAGCCCTCATCCTAGACAGCCTGTGACCCACAACCACATAATCTGTCAGAATTCACAACAGGGATCTGGTATACACAGGAGTGTTCATCTCTTTGCCAGCTTTAGGGCCCCAAATGCACCATCTGATGGGAGTGGTGCTTCCACCTCTGTTTGATGCACGCTGCTGGCTTTTCACAGTGATATGAAAAGCTTTTTCTCTTCTCCAATGAGAATTTCTCTTCTCCAATAAGAGGCCACTGCAGGCAATTCACTAATTTCAGTGTTGAAACACATTGGGATCTTGCTTGATTTCCTCAGTGCCTTCTCTGGGGGACAAAGCCTGGCAGACATGCTGGATGGTAGTATCTACCCCAAGTAAGTGAGTAAGGGGGCACTGAAGGAGATGGGAAGGAGGAAGGAAGAGGGACAAAGGCTGAAAGCACAGCCAAAAAAAATAAAACCATCCTACCAACCTGCCTCTCCCCACCTCACTTCAGCTATTTAAATAGGGAGAAATTTTCATTTTTGACTGCTCATGTGTGCCATTTTGTTTACCTTGGGTGCTTTCTGCTGAAATTATAGAAACAGGCCAGTTTACTTCACTCTCATTTTTAGACAGTTTCGCTTTCAGCTTCTTCTGCACAAACAACATGCTACAATTCGGGGGTTGCAAAGACTGCAGGGAAATATTGATTTCCTCACAATAACACTAAAACAGTTCGACCCAACATTTTCTGAAGGCTTTTACAAAACATACATTTTGAGGGACAAGTTTGCCTTGACAGAGTTCTTTTAAAGTGAACTGCCTTTCTTGCAGCTGCAGTAGAGCTGTTATTTACTACTTTTTATTACAGAAAAAGAATTGTTGATGCTGGAATTTTCTTTTATTCTGGTAAATAGCTTTAAAATTTTAGATTACCTGGTTATGTGAAAAGCTGCACTGTAATGCAAGGAAAATTGTAATTATTCAGCTAATTAAAAAGTCTTAATTATAATATAGAATAATTAATTTCTTTTGATACTTACAATTCAGACACTCCCTTGTATACCTCAGGGGTCCAGAAGTCTTAGCGAACATAACAATGGGATTTGCTTCTTAGAAAAGCAAGCTTTCTCTAAGGCTTTTCTTAGCTTGGTAATAGTCCTGTATATGAGAATAGGGACTGATGGCCAATATTATAGCTGGAGATTCCTGAGGCATCAGCTCTCAAACGCAGAAGGTCATATGCCATCTCCACTATCAAAAGCATTCCAAAAAAAGACACCAAAGTATTGTGAACTGCGTAACTACTGGTGCACTACTGCACTATGAGAACTGCAGCCCATCTCATCTTGCCATCACAGCCCCACTTGCAGCCCCCTGCTGGGTAGCACTGGACTAGGAACTCCAGAGGCAGTCTTTCTTTGAATTCCTCTGTCCCACGGTCTCATCACAGACTTCCAGTCTGCTCCTGCCTATTCAAACTCCTCTGTGTCATCCAGCCAACTGACACTCTAGGAGCAGTGCTGCTCCTCTACCAGCTTTAATATACCTTCTGGCAGAGCTGCATTCACGTGGGCACCGGGGATCACAGCATACTCCTGCAGAGATGAGTAGCTATGAATACACGAGGTCAGGAGATGCCAAGATGGGAAGAAGGCTTATGATTCCATTTGCAGCCATTGAAGTGACACTTTTCCTCATTTTATTCAATTTGTCCCGACTACAGAGCCTAAATCAGTTTAATAACAGGAAGTACATTTTAGCTTTTATCCTCCCCATCCCATTTTGCCCAGTGAGCTGGGTGGAGCTAACATTCTGGGGGTTGGCTGTTCTTAGCTAGGAAAACAGTTCAGCTATGAGGGGCATTGGATTTATTTGCACCCTAGTACCTAACATCCAAAAGCATATGGAGTTGCAATTAGAGGAAAAAAGCTGACTGACACTCTAAAAACAAGTTGGAAATATTAAACATACTCTGATGTTACAAAGCTTGATAGAGAAGGGTGGGAGAAGGCATTGCAGAGGCTCTGGGTCTACCATGAAAGGAGTTGTTTTTTTTTTTAGGACACTTGCATTTTTCCAAAGATAGTCAATAAGAAGGACTTGTTTTAGTGAAGGCCTCCTAAGAATTGCTCTGTGAGATTAGTATCAGCTAACATAGTACTCTAGCATTCCATACACTCTTGATCTCATGTGTTCTCCTTTCCAGACCCATGTGCCAGTGGGAAGCAGCCACTTGGAAGTGTGGGTTAGGCAAGGAGAGCTGGCTGACGTGAAGCCATCAGATACTGAAGGTTCATGCTATGCTGACTCTTTTCTTCAAAAAGGCATTTTAAAAAGACAGAATTAAGAAAGTTTTTGAGGCACGTAAGTACAGCATCCTATCCTTAGACTTTGTGATGCTTCATCAGCACCTCCATCTTTCAGTGTTTCTTACAGCACATTGTGAAATAGGATCCCTCCACACCCTTCCATCCTCTTGGCAGCTGCTGGAGGTCAAGGCAGGACTCTAACACAACACAGCCATGCATACTGGCGGGTGTTCAATGGAACTGGTATCTAATATTACTCTCAAAAAACAATGTGTTTGCCCAATTTCTGCACCCAGTGGAACACTAATTCACAGTGAAAGCAATTGTGGCATCTTATTTCTTGTTCAAGGCTCTAAATCTCCTCTTCACCCAGTCGTGTGTCATAGATAAGAGTTGCATTTACATTCCATCAGTCACACCCTGCTGCACAAGAAGGTGAAGCCACTTTACACAGGCTACTTAGCAATGCAAGACTCTTTCCCAGAACAGTAAACTTCTTTCTGACATGTCTGATGGCAAAATAGGAAAATAAAAATTCAATTACATTTCAACCCTAATAAAATTCACTTATCTTTCCCCTTTTTCTATTTTTAAAATATACCTGTTTGCTGCTTTTCTGGATTTTCTCCCTCATAAAATTTAGTAAATCTTGTGTGCATCCTCACTCATCTCTTTCTCTGTGAAGAATTAAAAAGAATTAATAAGACTGGATATTCGAATGAAATCCTTTTTATTTCATGGCCCAATTTTGCTTCCATAAACTGTGCATTTATAGCAACCTCATAAATTACCAACGCATACTGAAAATAAATACTCCTTGTCTCTCCTACTAAGCATGAAGACTTAGCAAACAGATCTCTCAAAATCACGGGAAAAGGAAAGGATATTTTCTTTTTGACTCATTCAACTGGAAATACAATTTTGAGAAAAGCAAAGCAGTGTTTCCCTTTCACTGTTTCCATTTCATTTGGGCTGATAAATGCCTCTGGGACATTGCATTTCTGGTTTCACCTCTTCCCAGCTGTCTGTCTGTCTCTCTCTCTTTCTCTCTCTTTTTTTCACTCTCTTCCCCCCCCCCCCCCCCCCCCCCTTTTTCAATTGGCCTAAAAATAAGTGGTGCCTGGCAGCTGCAGAGTGTTGGCTGTCATAGGGATTGTTGGTATATGACCTTCTGTCTGTAGTAGAAGAGCACTGGTTTCCTTTAGACAGGCACTGAGCAAGTCGAGAAGTGGTTTGACTGTCTTTGCTGATGACATTAACCAAACGATGTTCAAGAGATGTCAAAGTCCTGTGGTTAGGTAGGCAGCCAGATCTGAATGATGGGACTTTATTACAAACAGTCCTATCCAATAAAAGCATGCTAAGACTTTGAAAGGAAAGAAAGCTACTGTGAATTCATGTCCTTCTTTGTGCTTCTGCTGGCAGCAAGGCACTGAATTAGTGTGAAAATTGAGCAAAAATTAATCTTTGCCTCATAATCCATTATTTAAAAGGGAACACTCACTCACTATAATTTTCAACTCACTGCCACAGCAAAGTCATTCTGGATTCTGTAAGTTTGCCATAGGGGAAAAATAGCAACATAAGAGTAGGTCTTGAGATTTGTTGGAGTGCCAGACTCTTAATCTGCTTACTGCATTTGCCATTTGCAATTTTACATTGTAGTTACAGCCTCCCCAAGGTCACCCCAAACATCTCAAAGCTCTTAACCATCTGTCTCTGATTCCTAAAAATTAATATGGATATGGAGAGAGAAAGACAGACTGATTCATTAGGGTGACTCTCATTTACCAGAAACAAACAAAAAAAAACCAACAACATGAAAACAAACAAACAACAACAAGAAAAACACCTGCACCAGCTGCACCAGAAGCAGAGCCCTGGGCAGCCACAGCAGCAAAACAAAACCCTTTAGCTCTGAAAACTAAGCCCATGGCCACACCGCACCTGTCACCAAAGCATATGACTGCATGTTTCCTGCTGACACCTGCAAGGAAATGATGGGCAAACTGGGATCTCGCATGCCAGCTTCACCAGCACTCACCTCTGCTAGCCCCAAATCCTGTTGCAGGCAGAGGCATGGGACTCTACACCTTTTCATGCTTGCCATAGCTTGAGCGACCACGATGAAGGAGGGCCTCAGGCACAGGGTTTGTTTAGTCAAGGCTTACCTTCAGTAAAGCTGTCACTTTAACATTGATTTCTTAGTCTATGCCATGCTTAAAATGAGGCATAGTTGTATATGAGACAAACTACACAGCTGTGTTTCATTTGCCATGTGACTGCCTGCTGTCCTCCAGCTTTCCACACAATTTTGGAGCATAGGAATAAGGTTGAGAGGATAAATCAAACAGAGGTATAGTGTCGTGGGTATGGGAACCAATCCCAAATCTTTAGGAAGGCTTGAAACAGGTCACTGAATCTTTCTGTGTCTGTGCCTTCCTTAAGCATGACAGTAAAACACACTTCTTGCTCATGTATGTAGATTATGATGTTTGGTTTTCTGCTAGCTGTCTTGCAACCTGAGATGCCATTCTCTGCTGGGGTCCATGAGATTTAATGTAATGTAACAGCACTACAAGTAACAAAATACATACATTACTGCGCACGACACACACACACACAAAAATCTAGCTCCTGCTATGACACAAGGAAGGACTAGCAGAAAATTTTAGATTTTGGTTCTGTTTTTACAAAAAATAAAAATAAATAAATAAATAAATAAGGAAAGCAAACTATTATGGTAGCCTATAATACAGTAATAAAAAGAATGGAAATTAAACTGCAGCATACAGGCAATTTAAAGGAAATAAATAACAACAACAACAACAAAAAAAGAAATCTAAATTTGTTTCTATTTGGTTTGAAAAACAAATACAGGGGAAAAAAAAGCTGAATAAAAAAAAAAGCCATGAGCTTCCTAAAAAAGACATTATGGGAGGAAAAGACTGATGAGTACTTTGAGAATGTGTTAACTTTTAAACAGCTTGAACACTCAAATTGGAATAAAAATACTCCTTCAATTAAAAATTATTAAAATTAGCTCAAAGTATTTTTTTGGTGTGTTCACTGGAAGAATTTAATAGGATCTAGTACTCAGCAAAGCTTTGAAGCAAAAATAACGTCTCAGGAGCTCATTACGCATTAAATCCTATCAAAAAGCAGGATCCCACTATGAAATTAACACAATTTGCAAATCATTATTGCAGGCTACTCCTTCCTCTGCTCTTTTGGTCATTTTAAACTCAAATCTGTGATGCTGTCAAAACCACCACCACCAAAAACCACTCACAAAAAAATGGGCATTGTATCTTGATACATTCTGAGCTGTGAACAGCACGGTACAATAGTCACTTAGAACAATATACACAGGAGAAGCTGTCAGGAAAGCCGAGAAGTAGAAAGTGAAGTGAACCAAGGGATGTGGATCAAAATGTTGTTTGGGAACATTTTATAGTGTAGGAAAATTTGAAACTTATGCCTTCCTCGGCCTCTATAGACGTAATGGTGTAGTTTCCAGTTTTCAGCCTCGGTCTTAACATGGCTGAATTAATTGGTTATTTTACAGGACATGCTCACTCACGAGTATTCATGAAATATGAATAACTGGACAAAGTTTCCTTCTAATGAAATGCTGGTTCTTGCTTCCTCTTGTCTGAATCAGAAGAAGAGAAAAAAAAAAGACAATCAATACTGTCTGAAACAGCTATTGCTCATTAAAATTCTAGGCTGTCAATACAGTATATGTCTGTCACTTCGAAGGCTACTGAAGTGTTGGTGGTAATGGCACTTTACTACTCTATTTGTTAAAGTACTTCTGGAGTCTGCTAAAACTTAGCAGGTGTTGCCTGCTTTCAGTGTTTCTGGGGACCAAAAGGAGGTGACAATTAAAGGAGAGTCATCACTCTCCTTAACTGTCCTCTCCTAATGTGAAAACCGATGTAGTTGAGTTAAGGGATTCGTCTCCATAGAGCCCAGCTGTTATTTTTAATGCAGTATGTGGAATATTAAACTGTTTATCTTGTTATTGAAGCCATAAGAAGGCTCTTTCATGTCATCATTTCTATTTTATTTTGTTTAGAGTCCTTCATTAACTTTTCATATGAAAGATCTGTAATTTACATCTTCAAAGAACTTTCAAAATGTAAGTTTTAGGGACGACAAGTGCTGTATGTGTGCAGTTCTATTCTGATGGCAAAGTCAAATCACAAAAATACCATCAAAAATGTTTCTTCTTTTTCTTTTTTATTTATGAGTAAAACACAGGGACTTTCTCTGGGGAAAAAAGAATTATTCTGACTTGATAATAATCAGCAAAAAGAGAAGGCTAAAACAGCACTGCCTCTGAAAAGCTAAAGAAGGCTTTATGGTCCAGAGCAAAAAGCACTGAATTAATTAGAGGCACTTTGAGACCAGGAATAATCTGCATATAAGTATTGGTTTTGTTTTGCAAGCCTAATTCTGAGTGGTCAAAACCCAAAATCAATGCTCTGAAACGTGAAGGGGGTTTCCTCCTCCCTGTTAGGTCAGGAAACATGGCCTGATTTTTGGACTTCTGGGAGCAGAGAAAAACACTGGCCACTACTCTTCAGCTTTGTTTCTGTTACAGTGTTCAGTTCTGATAAGAAATGCAGCTTGGAAGATTATTTTACTGGGACATTTCAGCAGCAACCACAACAGGATTTAGAACCTGTACACCAAATTCTTGCCTCGCAGAAGTCAGCATAAACATCCTAACCGTCCCCAAAGGTTTATATTACTACATCTAACGGTGATAACCCCTCTCATGTCAAGTCCCATGTTAAAAATCAGTCGATGAATCCCCAAGATTACTAAAGCATTCAGTTCCACATTGTGATGGTAAAGCAATTAAAAGCTTGGCCATAAACAAATTAGATTTCGTGTGTTTGGTTTTACAAATGCACAGAAAGGGGTCAGATCTTTTATCACTGTTGTCAAGGGGGAGGGAGAGAATCCATCAAGTCACACAGAACTAATTTACACCACTTAGTGAAAAAAAAATGGAGCTATAAATGGTAATCCAAGTAGAAAGGTTTCTTTCAGTACAGAAATGCACCATACTACATAAGCCTGACAGTTCATAAGTTAGTAATAGCTGAGGAATCAAAAAAATTAGGAACACAGTAGAGAAAAAGGTTCTCTAACAATGACTGGAAAAACCCTGCCATCAGGAGTTGTCTGGCCATGTTTGTATATGTAATGTTATCTCAAGATTTGATGGTATTGAGGCTCCATTTTAGGGCCAGTTCTCTCCAATGTTTTTATAATTGGTTTGGATTCAGGACTAGAAGGTTTTTTTAGCAAATTTGCTGATTATACTAAACTTGGAGTAGTTGACTCTGTTGAGGGTGGAAAGGCCTCTCAGAGAGATCTGGACAGATTAGAGAGCTGGGCAATCACCAACTGCATGAAGTTTAACAAGAACAAGTGCCGGGTCCTGCATCTGGGATGGGGCAACCCTGGCTATACGTACAGACTGGGCGACAAGAGGCTGGAGAGCAGCCCCGCAGAGAGGGATCTGGGGGTTTTGGTTAACAGCAAGTTGAATATGAGCCAGCAGTGTGCCCTGGCAGCCAGGAGGGCCAACCGTATCCTGGGGTGCATCAAGCACAGCATCACTAGTCGGTCGAGGGAGGTGATTGTCCCGCTCTACTCTGCATTGGTGCGGCCTCACTTCGAGTACTGTGTCTTCAGTTCACAGAACTATAGCACCATAACTACACCCTTTACTGCCCTCCTCTTCATGGTGAAGGCAGATGTGCCTATCTGCAGTCACCTGGCATCTCCCTTGGGTGGTCATGCTCCCACAGTACTCAGATCCCTTGTTCCTCTGCTTGATCCCATCCTTCTCTCTTGCCTATTGGGTGCTGAGATACAAGCAATATCACACCACGATGGGGTGGTACTGGTGGGCAAGGCAAGGCTGGGTAACTCTGGCAAAACTTGGAGACTGAATCCAATCCTGGGTGATCCTAATGTGTGTCTGGGCTACATTTCTCCATAAATTCTCCCAGCAAGTTCACCCTGTCTTCAGAGAGCAAACTTCTTCGAGTAGGGACTATCACTCATTGTGCCTTTACTCATCAAGGCACATGCCTAATGTCTTATCTTTAATGAAAGTCTCTAAATGTTCCCGTACTATAAATAATAATTTAAATATTGTATGTCTGAGCTCCAGTTGCTGAGGTTGAAGTGATCATTTTGGAAAGATGGAACAGCTCTCATCTAAAAATACGTATCTGAAAAACTATTCTGGAAGAAGCGAGACTTATAAATTGATAAATGGGTTGAAGCTGGGATGGAGATTGTGATGAGAGGAAACATTCAGCTCTCAGAAGGAAAAGAAACTATAGAAAAGCAAGAACCGTTCCAAGACTTTTATTGTTTAAAATTAAGAATGTGAAGCGTAGCAATATAACAACTGGGAAACCGGCAGTGTAAAAATGCTGACCTAGATGAAGAGTTTTTGAATCCAAAAAACATCGTTAAGAAGAATTTCTAGTTAACAAAAATAAGCAGGAAGAATGAAAATGTCTTTTTATGGAAATGTAACTTTGTAGGAGATTAGAGAAGCATGACAGAAACCTAAAAATGAGGATTCAGAAGAAGCATATCTCAGCCAGCTAAGCAGCTTTGATTCTAATTGATAGTAACCACAGACACAGTTACTGCCTTTCTAGTTCCCTCCCTATGAGCTATATGGTTAGACACTAGCGTGCAGAGTGTAGGAGTCCATCTCTCCATGGGCTTACACCAGTTTTATATTGCTGCACACAGACTGCTGTCACTTGTGGCAAAGCCACTATAAGAGCAATTATGTGAATGAGGCTTTGGAGTTTTACAGAATGATACACTTTTCATAAGTAAACATACTGCATTTTACCTTAAGATTACTTTTCTCATGGACAAAACCACAATATTTCACATGTTCTTCTGAGACTAAATAGCATTGAGGAAAAACTGGACACCCACAACACATTTCCTTTAATAATCCGGTAAAATTCTAGCATTTTTTTCCATGTTGCATGTAAAGAGCAGAAAACATTTCTCATTTCCCTTTGAATTTTATCACTTCACTAATACAAAAGACATGTACTTCTAAGCATGACCTTCCAAAGGTCTTTGAGTTTTACAGTGCATGGACCAAATTAATTGCTTTTATTAATTATTATGATAAAACCAGCCTTTTACTTCCTTCTTCCAAGAACCTATTTCTCTGGGAGCCTTTACAACGTAAACACATGAAGGCCCTGAGGTGAACGCACACAGTGCTCCTGGCACTGCAGCCGCAGAGACTGAGGGAGGGGGGGGTAGATGCAGAGAGACTCCAGGGTACAAAAGACAGGAACATATCATGGGCCACAGGAGAACAAGGAGCAGAATCCACTTCTGTGGTCATAACAAACAAACAACTTTCGCTGTTAGGAGCAAAACAACCTCTCCACATTCTAACTTGAAACTAATTTCACAGATGGGGAGATACTCATAGTGTTTTGAGTTCTTTGACAGACAGTTGAAGCAGACAGAAATCAGTGAGAAGCTACAGTACACTTAGCGATATGGTTTAGTGGAGGACTGGTTAGTATTAGGTCAGAGGTTGGACTCGATGATCTTGAGGTCTCTTCCAACCTAGACAATCCTGTGATCCTGTGTGATTCTGTACCACAGTAGGTTTTGCTTTAGCCCTAAAAAAGTATAGCCCCCACCTAAATGTTGATGAAATCTGAAACATCATTGGGGTGGTGAGCAAAAACTGCAGAAGACCATTTTATTGTCTCAGAAATCCCACATTAGAAAATGGAGAGAAAGAGGGAGCGGATGATGGAAAGCTTGAACAGCACAAGTTGAACCAAGGAGATAGGAAATTAATTGCTGCATTGACATTAAGTATAGATGGCTGGGCACTTGTGGGAAGGGTTAAAAGTCTGCATTTACCCTGGATTGCAGTTCAAGGCAGGAGACTTTTATGCTGACAGAATGCAGGCTGGAGAGGGAAAGGAAGGCTGATTGATAGGAAAGAATCAAGCAGGTGAAAGTGAATAATAGAGGAGCAGACAGTAATTGTTGAAGGAGATTTGATAAACTGTTTCAGAGCAAGACAAGTAGCAGAGAGTCAAATATTGTGCTGCCACAAAAGCCAAAAGTCAGAAAAAAAAAGAGCAAAAGCAATGCTTTTTTCTCTCAGAAAATACCTAACCAGGGCCACATGAGAGAGAAGAATCAATAACACTGATTTCAGGTGTGCTAAAAATTACTTCTAAAACATTCAAATTATACTGCTCAATTAAATTGTTGAAATAGCAAGACATATAATAAAATATTTGAGGCCAGAGTAGCAGATTATGAAATCAACATCAAGGAAGAATGGGGTTCCTGTACGAGCCTGTTGTGCAGAAGGGTTGAAAAAGTAAAGATTCCAAAGTTTTGAGCAAGAAGTTTTTAAGATACCTAACTTAGCTGGATGTCACGGCAGGAGGAAAGAAGAAGGAAGGGTCTGTTTTGCTGGGTGCTAGGAGTTTTGGAGACCATCCATAGATGATGGATGTCAATACAAACACGGAAGCAGGACTGGAGGGCAGGAGGGTGTATCAGTGCTGCTGTGGGGGCTGCTAATTGCAGAAATAAAGAGGACTTGGGCAGTCTAGCTTCTGAAAGAGCAAGAGTGCTATTTTTTTTTAATTAAATGGCTAAAATGTTGTTTGACCTATTGCTTCTCCTTTTCAATCCTCCTCTGAAAAAGAATATGAAGCAAAGAGCTTTCTCTGCAGTCTCAGAGGTCTGGACCCACAGTGCACATGCACACACATATATATTCCCATTGCCAGATTTTATGCGCCCATGCTCCAGGAGAGCAGACTGTGGGGTTGAGCTGAAAGTCTGCTGTTATGCACGACTGCAAGTTCACTTTGCATTTGCACTTCACCAATTGCTGGATTGTAGTCTAGAACTGCAGCTGGCCTGCAGGTTCAGACATTGTCCTGGTGGGCTGGCACTGAACAAGGATTGCTGAGGCTCCCTTTGAAGGACAACTGCTGGCCCTTCCTACCATGCTAAACTCCCTGTGTCTGCAGATTAGACAAGATCTTAGAGCTGGAATGAACTCAAATGTAAAATAATGCAGTTGGCCCCTTCCCAGAGAAAGCTGAATTCCTTCAAGGCTAGCTTTAAAGCTAAGCATGGCTGTCCTGCTTTCTCCCCCATCACAAATGACTAACTCTGGAAAGGCACAGATCATATATAGCCCTGGATAATCCCATGCCCTGACAAGGGTAGAGCAACACTAACAAGGATTAAGAAAGAATTGTTTTTCCCTTTAGAGTACAGGTTGTCTTTAAAAGGAGAAAATCAACTGCAAAAAGAATCCCAGGAATGTAATGAAGCAGCACACTGGGAAAGCACAGGATCCTAGCACCTCCCAGCATGTGTGAAACACAAGCAAGTGTAAAAGCAATCACAGATTAAAGTTTGTCTCTTCACGGTTTGACTGGCCTAAGGGAAACAATAGCAGGATTAAAAAGAATAATAATAACAATCAGCCTATGGGAGTAATTTTTAATAAAAATACTCGGCTCAGAAGGAAGTTCTGGCCTGTACCTGTCTATATGCAGTCTCCCAGGAGGGCAGCTGCCGCTACTCTGTAATCAAAAGGAGCTGTGGTAGGTACGTGGAATACAACATCAGGGCTATACGAATACAGAACATGGAGAGGCTTGAAGATATGGTCTGAACCATGAATGCACTGGGTGGGAGTAAAGGCTCAGATTACGGATTTCAATGGGGTAAAACTTCAAGCGCATGGGGGGCTGACAAAAGCAGTGACAGCACATAAACGCTAACAAAGGCAGTGGACTGTGTGATAAGTATTTTTTTAAGGACTGCTTAATGAACTCTGCTTTTAGATCCATCAAGTAAAATATGTAAAATATTCACTAAAGAGCTGAATCTCTGAGAGACCAGGAATAGATGACACTGGGAAAACAGCTGCACCTGAGACTGCAAAACTGCACAAAGGGACAATCAGGTATCCTGCAGCTGCCTTGCTGGGCTGTGGCAGGCTCACATGACAGAAGAACACCGAGTCACCACCAGCTGTATATATGCCACAGTGGGGGGATCATATCACTTCTGTGTCTCATTTTGCCAATCTGATAATGGATCTAATCATATTTACCTACCTTACAATAGCTCAGTGAAACATAATGGGGTTCTTTGAATTCTTGGACAATATGCCCTATAGAACTGCAAAATTGTGACAGACTCCTTGTCAAAGATCCTATGGTGTTTTATCTACTGCAACTGCCATGTTAACTCACTACCCAGATGAGCTTTGATAAAAATCTCAGTTGTCTGTTGCACATTTTCTTCTACATCAGTGGTAACCCTGAGTGTCCATTATTGTGATCAGACACACCGTTTCTGTGATGCTTTTTGAGGAATACCCAAACAGAACTGCTACCAGATCGTTATGGGCATTTCAAAACAGCAATAGACTTACATCCCAAAACACATGTGAAGAACTAGTGTGACTACAGGGCTGGTGGGCAAAGGAAACTTAGGTGACACAAATAAACAAGAGCAAAAATGCTCCCAGGCGAATTATTATATTTAGGGATAGATTGTTCTTTTCCCTATGCAGGAAAAGATTGAGAAACAGTTGTTGCAACAGAACAGTATCACAGGTACACATTTATCTTTCTAACTACTGAATAAATCATGGCAAACACTATTTTGCCTTTTAAACTTTCTTTTTAGTACTCACTTTTTCAAGCATTCAACCAGCACATGCCAACACCCCCATGGACTTAAACTTCCTTAAAGGAAAATAATGTCAAAAAGGCAGAAACAGGAAAATGTGAGCCTTTGTATACAACTCCTGCAATTCTGTAAATGCTCTCAATCAGCTTATTCTTTATTCCTCACATAAAGATGTTGAAAGTACAAAGGAAACTTATTTCAACTTTGTTCTAGTAAAAGGATAACCTCCAAGTCTCCAAGCATTTTCTTTGGAGAGATAGGCTCTCCTACTGTGTTAGCCAGAAAGGGGCTGAAAATAGGGATGATTGCACCACTTGCATAAAATTCACCAGAAAAAGTGAAGGAGATTAATCACCTCCTGAGAACAAAGCTGATCCCAGCACTGGATAGAGGGGCCACCAGACAGACAAAGCTGTTGCCTTGAGGACTGAGTTGCCTCCATCAGGTGAGATGTAAGCACAGTGGCAGAGCTTAGGGTAGATCAGGAAGGCAACCACCTCAGCGATGACAACCCACTCAAACCCCTACATTTGGGTACATACTGTGACAGAAAGGTCAGTGGTGGTGATGGAGGGGGAGACTTTGCTTGGGGTTACATCAACAAGTGAGGCAGAAAAGGCTCTTCACAGGACTCTGCGCAGAAGCTGTTTTCTTCCCGTGTCAAAGCTGCCACTGCCCTCCACTGCAACACACTTTGAGATAAACTAGCAAAAAGCTCTATTTAAGATAAAGCCAGCAAAGTTTGTTTCAAGTACTCTCAGATCCTGAGAAATCTAAAAAGCCACCTTCCCCAATCTTCAGTGCAGCAAAGCAGGTTAATGTGAAGAGACCTCTGCAAGACAGCACGTACAGCACCGCCGCTTGGTGCACTGGCTGCAAGAGGGCTTTGTCACGGTCCTTAGGAGTCACCCAGCCTCCCTCCTGGGCAATAGTACTGCTCATGGAAATCCTGCTTAGCATGTGCAAAGGGCTGTAGCATCTGGGCCTTGGCCTTCAGCAGAGAGGCTGGCATACAGGATTAAAAATCCTGGCTGGCTGAGCTGACAACACCTGCTACTGCGTCCTGATAAGCTGGGCTACACAAGGACAATTATAAATGTCTCCAAGACATGTTAGAATACATGTTTTAATTTAATCAGAGAGAACAAAAAAGCACATTAATCACTGCTCTCTTAACAGCAAAGATGTCCAGATATTTGCCAAGATATCAGCATTTTTCCGGAATGCTTCAGGTACAAAAGGACAACAACAACAAAAAATTACTGCCTTACAGGCATAAGTACAAGGCCAAATTCCACCTCTTGTTTAGCTGAGCAGTTGCCAGCACAGCCAGCTGGGGGAAGGAGGACGCCTACCAAGACGGATGGAAAGGTGAGTGATGAAGGTCTTGAACAATGACATCTAGCTTTGTTTGTAGTAAATGACCAAATGCTTTGGCACTCTTCACATGAATATGCCTAACCTTTGCAGTAAATGTTGTCCCTCTGATTCTTCTGTATGGTAAGATGAAAATTAACAAGAAAACATTCACAGAAATGACAATTGAACATGGATGTACCAATCACAGGGCTGATCAAGGAGCTTTCTGAGGCATGATGGAATGATCAAGGAGCTCTCTGATGTCAGAGCTGGAACGTGTCCTTTCCCTACCATTCATGGGAAAGAAAAAAGCTATCATCGTAATAATTTTATCACATTCTGTGCTCCACTTTAATCACTAATTGCCCCTTTATAGCAACCACTTTTTTTTTTTTTTTTAATGAGACCACCTTCAGGCTTGCTCTTGATTCTGCTGATGAGCTTTTAAAGGGGGAACTGTAACTGCCTATTTGCCTTGAGCGGATGCATTTAGGTTGGAAGTTAAACTGCGTACTCAGTGGAAATATATCAGCAGGCACTGGTGCCCAGTGGCAGCTAGGATGTTGTGCATTAATGTATGAATGTGAAGCATCTTGTCAAACCTTCAAGAAAATTCAAGAAACAATTAAGAGACCTAAATGCCAAAAAAGTAACAAAGCTAAAGAGCCACTTCCCCAGAGGGAACTCTGAGACCTCTATACACCATGCAGAAAGAATCAACCTCAGCTACTATTTTTAATTTCTAAAAGACATCTCTGAAAGTTGCATTGGCGGGTCCTACAAGAAAGGATCTTTAAAAAAATCTGGTCTCTTATCTCCCAGTGCTAATGTCACTTCTGCTAGCTATGTGTCGCGCTCCTAGCAAGACCTGGATAGCTTGACCACATAAAATAAAGCCAGGTACCTGCAAAAATGTCCTGAGTTTAACAGTCTAGGCAAGCAGCTAAATGGCTTTTGCTACATTGCTCCCTATAGGAAGTTAAACTCCTCAAACTCAGCTTCTTATGACATGAGGTCTTCTCTCTTCTTATTGTTGTTATTTTTCCCCTTTTAATTTAATGCATGCAGTTGAGTTTGGAGGAGCATAGTAGTGAATAAAGAGGCGCTAAGCAATAATCATCTTCCCTAACTGTCAAAGGATTGTTTTTGATAATGCAAAATGCAGGCAATTTATTGACAGTGATACACTGCAGAGGGATGATTTTGCTTTACTTTCACAGGCAAAAAAATGTAGACAGAGAAGTTAGATGGATGGACTGGTTTGATCTCAAATGGACAGCAAGCAATAATGATACGTTCAACTGAGAGGCTCAACTGGATCGACAGCTGAGAAGGTTTAGCAGTTAGAGATAAGTGATAATGATCTCCATCATGCATTTCTACATTTCTACAGCAACTTTTATTCCTAACCACTCCTAGCATAACAAGAAGCTCTTTCTTCTTTCCTTCTTACTATAGGTTGCAATTTACATGGGGGGTAGGGTGGAGAGAGCAGCATCAAGGACAGTGATAGACCTGTTCAAGGCAGCTATGTAGGAAGAAGTGCTGAGTGGCAAATTAAGGTGCAAGAGGCTGTGCTTTGATAGGCACACTTAGATGCTCTTCCTGAAATCAGGCCTGGGAGAAGTCCAACTGAAGTCAGTGAGACTGTTCATGTGAGAAATGATGAGAGGGATTAGGTATAGCTGGAACACACTGATAGCATAGCATTCCCGAACCATTTTCTTGAGCCTTGGTGTTGGCTTCCTTTGCTTGGGTGATTTTACAGAATTACTAGAAATGTAAATTTTAACAGGCACAAGATCACCCTGTGTCTTCTTAAGTTGACTTCAGAAATTTAACGTTTTTTGTTCTTTTGACCTGAGCCTTTTTAACATGTAGCTCTGAGAAGCAAAGAACAACTTCCCCAAGAGTTTATTTGGAGGCACTTACATGTATCCAGCACAAGTGAAGCAGTTGTGTTAGCACTGTACAACTTCATCTGACAGGAATTAGAAAACATATTTTCCATTTGAAGCCACAAGGGAATTTAAAGAGAGAAAGGAAGGAAGGAAGGAAATTCATTACAGAAAGTAAAAAATCATTTTATCTGTGCCACTTCGGCAACTCAGAACAATCTGAGGTTGCTTAACATATCACCATTTATGATTTTTTAATTTATTCATTCTATAGGATGACAAATGAATGAGCTAAATGATTGACTAGTGCTTGGTCATATTTGATCAAAAATGCCACTACTACTTCTATTCCACTTGGTACAAAACTCTGAGGAAAAAAATGTAGATGCAAACAGGGGAGGAACACATTAGAATCATGTAAATACAAAAAGCCTAATGTAGATTTTTGAATTTCTTCTCCCAAATGATGTTTCACAGGAGGCCGCCTAAATAGGAATTTATTGGGACAATCTCTTGCAAAAGTGCAATCAGATCTCTAGTGACAATATGTGCTCAGAAGCTTGCTTTCCATCTTGTTTAAAAGACTGCATCTTTAGTAGAACAGAGAAAAACATCACCTAAAGAATCAGAGGTAATTCTTCAGCCCAGCTGTTTCTTGGAAGCCACCTATTTGAGAAACCTGAACTAACCCGCCTTGCCTTATGCAAGCTGGCAAAATCACAGTGGAAGGTTGTTGCAGAATGTACAAAAACTACAGGAGAAAACTTTTTTTTTTTTCTCTTTTAATTTAAATAAAGGAGTAGAGGAAATGACCAAGCAGCTCTTTGGTTTCTTTGGCCTTTGTGTCTGCAAAAAGTGTAACTGGTAGCTCATGACATACATCACTGCCTTAGATGAATATCAAATTACTGGAGAGTACAGAACAGTACTTGATCATTTATTGAAGAGCCTTGTAAAACGAATGGGAACTAGCATCCAGAGGCTTTTGCAAGTCATATCAGTATGTCTGGAGGCTGTGCAGTGGTGTGCCAGCTACTGGCTCACTTCATCGATGTGCTGGCACACCTTGACACAGCCTCTAGAGAAAGCAGCTGGTGTCCAGGTTTGTAACTAGGCTTCCTAAGTTGCCAATTAAATATGGAGGTCTGTATTAAAACATAATTACTGAATTTTAGAAGTAGTGAGTAGAGGAATGCTTGCAACAGCCACAGTGAGGAACCAGTGTCCAGGAGTGTCAGAGAGCATCAGAGATATCAGCAGGCTCCTGACAGTAACTTCTGCTTCAAACGTTTTCTCTGTGCTATGTTATAATCTTCTTAAGTGTATGTCTGGGCATGGCAAAGAAGAAAAGAGGTGGGAAGATGTCCTTTATTTTCTGGTTATCTGTAGCTGTGAAGCTACAGATCCACACTGTCTTACAGACTTTACTGGGTCAACCAAAATCTTGCTGGTAGATCCACATCAATGTGTTCAAAAGGATTATACTGGTCATTTCCAAAACATGGGTCTCCTGGGTGGAGGAACATGTACTGGCTCCACTCATTTAGCCTGCAACAGAGTACTTAAGAATAAGGCTTCTTCTGTGCTTTTCTCTTGGATTACCCTGAGGTTAATACCTAAGCACTGTTAATGAGCAGGCTGAGCATTGCAGCTGCAGGAGATATGGGAAGGAAAAGGTCAGATGCTTGCTCTCATAGCAAAAGCATTTGTCACTTGTGGAGCTGAATCTAGGGAGAGAGAGATGCTGCCTTCAAAATTCCTTAATCTCTTTGAGGAGTTCATTACTAAAAGAACTGTTTTCTGCTTCACCAGGAGCTCAGCAATACAGGGGATTTTGTTCTTTTAGCTTTCTGCTTCAGCCTTTCCTTACTGGAAAGTAAAACCCATCTTCCCACCTTTCAAAGATATTAGAAATCTCCTGCTATATTTTTAACTGGCAGCTCATAATCACCCTCCTCTCCCATCACCTGATCCAGTCAGCTTGAAAACTGCATTCTGTCCTGTCGTACTTCATCTCCTAAGCATGGCTGAACTCTCTTGCTTGGGGTTAGGCACCCTGCCAGAAACTTCCAAGAGAAACGGGCATGAATGCTCCACCCCTAAGAAGCAGGAGGCCTTTGGGCCTGACGGCAGTGACTGTGGTCAGTCTTAAAATGGTAAGAGTGAGAGGATCTCACTGCTGCCTTCAGCTACCTAATGGCAGAGTGCAGAGAGGCAGAGCTGGACTGTTAGAGCTGCACAAAGGATAGGGTGAGAGGAAATGAACAAGAGCTGCAATAAGGGAAATTCTAAGCATATGTTAGGGAAAAAAAAATAAATCACCATCCAGCATTGGAACAATGAGGCTGTGATATCTATTCTAAGAGATGCTCCGATATGGGCTAGAGAGGGCACTGAGCAACCTGACTGAGCCATCCCACCTTTAGCAGGGGATTTGGTCGGGTGATTTTCAGAGGTCCCTTCCAATATACATTGCTCTAACAGTCCTCTGCTTTGTCAGAAGAGTCAATATGTTCAGATCCTAGTAGGAAGTCCAGGCATACAGACTGACTGTTCCATCCCAGTCCTTGCAAGTTCACAATACATTAACTAGATCCATTACCCTGCTCTCCAGCTACCCATAGAAACTGCCCCACCAGTACTGAGGGGCTGTGGAGCCTTTCAGAGTTCTTCTGCAGGGGTGACATGATTATGATCATAAGTCTGCAATAATGATAATGGAGCTGACCATAATACTATTTCCAACTGAGGTAAGCTATGGATTTGTATAAAATACGTATCAAATTATTTCTATTTTTTTTAAGTCCTGAGCCAACAGGAGTTTTTTTATTATAATGATTTTGTATTGACATAACAACAACTTTCAGCTAAGCGGTTAGGACTATATATTTCCCTCATGGTCTCCAAAAGCACTGTAAATTGAAATGTACATTAAAAACAGTCAATTTTTGTTTGCTGGTAACAGTGAAGGAGAATTGACTGTATTTTTATTAAAAATGCTCATATCTTACAGTGACTGGACTACAGTGAGAAGGACCCTTAAAAAAGCGCTCATTTAAAATTAAACAGAATAATAATCTCTGTTTGACTAGATACATGGGAGCATCATTTTGCTGAATCAAAGTGTAAAGATGCTTGTTAGTGTCTTCACAAAACCAATGACTTGACACAAAGTAATGGACTGAAAAAAACAAGGACCTGAGTACTCCATCTTGCACAGACCTGAGCCATAAGCATGTCTGCCTGCAGCTGCCCCAGCCAGCATACAAGACAGCCTGTTCCCTCGGCTGTCCTAGTGCCTGGAGAGATCTCTGTTCAGGCTCCTTGGTTCAAACAGTACAGCGGGAAGCCATGTTCAAGGAGACCCTGCATGTTCAGTCTTAACATGGTGGTAGAAAAGAATAGAAAATAGGAAAAACCTGACACTGGTACTGAAAAAAATCCTCTTGCAAACCTGGACCTTAAAATTTCACTCAGGTAAAGCAAATAAATAGCATCTAAAATCTGTAAAGGATGAATCACAGGACTTGGCCAGCCAGGCCCAAGGGCTGCCTCTTCAGCAAACAAAGACTTCTGTGTAGAAGTGATAGGTGCTAATTAATAAATAGTGCTGGTTTTTGTTTAATAATTACTTATTGATAGACCTGATAATGCACTTTGATAAGTCAGTTTAAATTGGTAATAGCTTTTATCACAGCTGTGAACAAGCAGAATCAAGTATACAGTGCCTTTCCTTTTAAGTTGTTTATCTTCAGCTGTTACAGAATTCTCTGCAGAGTTTGTTTGGAATTGCAATGAATTAAACACCTTATTTTTTATTATTATTATTTGTATTATAGTAATGCTTAGAAATCCCACTGTGGGCAAGGGCTTTGCTGTTACGTGAATACAACTCTGAACACAGAAAAGGCTGTGTCCCAGAGAGCTTACCCCTGAGCTTTGTGATTGATTGCTTATACGTATTCCTTCCAAATGTTATCTCTGAGCGAGTGTTTTCTGTAATTTATGTCATATTCTATCTCTTGCCTTGTTTTGTGTCTGTATTTGGGGATGCAGTTTGCACAAAGCAGCCAAAAATATAAAGTTGTATTGCACAGGCTAGCAAACAAAGTCCTCAAAGCACCAAGAAGCACTCTCTGGAGAATGAAACTAAATTCAAAGCAGAAGAATAGAAGATTTTCTAACCAAGCCAAATAAGTTGATGAGAGAAAGACCACAGGGAAAAAAAATAGATAACAAGATCCTTAACCAGTATGCTGGAGCTGATTTGAAAGACTCAACATACTGTCACATAATGTGATCATTTCACTTCGTTTTCTTCAGGAAAAAAAAAAATAAATCAAAACCCAAAGTAGTAAACAGAGCAAGCAGATTGGTGGCCTTGGAGCAGTGAGACTCCAGAGCACTGATTAAAGGCATCCACCCTCCAACACACACAACTTCTCCAAGAACTAAAGATACAACGAATGCCCTCACAACCTATTAGCCAGCTTTGTATTCTGAACAAGAGAACCCCAGGGCCTGGCCCAGAAAGGTCAGGTAATTTCTTAGGCTCAAAGTAGGCCTAATCAAGGTTTTCCCAAAAGAAAATGCAGGAAAACAACATTTTGTAAGAGGAAAATCTAAAGAAATCACATAATTTTCCCATCCTTTAAAGTATCCAAGTGCAGCTGTGAATGGTTTGTGGATCTGAAGGAGAAAAAAACAAAGCCCAGTTCTGGAGAAGACAGAGGGACCTGCAAACACACGAACACCCCTGAATCTTCACTTAAGTGACATAAAAGGGTTGGAATAAATTCTGAATCATGTTCACTGCTTTCAGTGGCCATTGGAGTACTCTGCCAGTCTAGCCTGCTGTATCCTATATTTTGTTATTCTCAGCAATTTTTTACATTATTCTTGAAGACACCACCTTTTCTTTGTTAGAAAGAGAAAAAGGTTTCTTTTCTTATTCTTTGACTGCATATATAACTCTAGCACCAAACTGTCCTCTCACACATATGCTTTCTCGTGAACAGAGAACACCTCTTCAAACACCTCCTAATTTGTCACAGGTGATATATTCTGCAGCTTTTATTAATGAAAAAGTATTAAGGTGGGCTCACTGGGCCAAACAGAACTAGTTAGAATGCTTGATGGTTTATTTTATCAGAAGAATATATATCAAATGACAAAACCAAGTTCACTATGCACATGTTTTGACCTCCTCCCTCCCCCTTTTTAAATATTCAAATACATCCCATGAGGATGATTAGTTGCAAAAGAAATGCATTTGCTAATGATACATCTTTAAAAACAAAACAAAACAAAAACTAGAGCTGCCTGCTTCAAAAAGGCCCTCCGACAGTTCATTTTTGGGTTCTCAAAGTAAAAGACTTTAGAAATGTAAAGAATAACTGACAGTTTTATATCCATAATGCATTCCTCCCTAGGCACATTTACAGTCTATATAATATGTGGTATTTAAAAAATTCCAGAGATATAAAACTAGTGACTTAAATACAAAATCACTCTGAGGCTACTGTAGTTTTTTATCAGTGGTGAGTATCCTATACTGTCTCTTCAACTCTGACCTATGCTTTACTCGTATTCATTTGGTTGTTGTCCAGCCCTGCTTATCATGAATTTGGTATTTAAGGTGAAACTCTTTTTCAGGCTTCCTACTGCACCATTTATCTTCATAGCACAGATTCTATTTCCTCTTGACTATTCCACTGACATCTTTGCTCGACTTCGTGTTCTTCCATCAACCCCCCAGGCTATGGCTGCCTGCTTATTTATGCTGTCGGCTTAATTTCTTGATTGATATTCTCACATTCCCCCTGCTACTTACTTATTTACATCGTCTGCTTGTTTCCAAGTCCTGCTTCTTTAAGATCACAACACTACTTTATTTATGGAAGAGAACGACTGTTTTCCACAGCATGTTCTTTATGCTTCTGCCATGACCTTCTACAGTACCAGTTACTCATCCCAAATCTTGCTTGGCTCAGTGCACTGTGCTTTTCAATCCTCTGTGCTTCTCCAAAGGAGTTCTCTTCCTGGGGACACTTCACCAGCTGAATCAGTGCATTTTTTTATTGTAGTCATTTCTTAACACTTAAGTAGCACTACATTCTCTAGGTAAGTAGAAGATAAAGTCCTTATGCTACATTACTCATAATCTATAGATCTTATTTACCCTTCTTCATAAATCAACAATAATCCATACAGTCAAAGGATTTACCCTGGGGTAAAACAAATTGGTAAGGAAAGAAGTACCATAAGAGCATATCTGGCAGCCTGATGACAAAAGATCCAAGATCCGAAGTGGGAAGAGAGAGAAACGGCTAATCTTGTCTGTAATACACATGTTTTGGAAGGCCTACAAACACATGGAAGTAAAATGCTCCGGAAAGGCAAGAAACAACTGATTTCAGTAGCATCACAGCTTCACTGGGTTGTTTGGATGCTGATGGATGTGAGTCAGGACAGGAACCTTAAAGGATTCCCTGAGATGAGAAAAAGGGTCTGGAGGCTCACTTCAGAGGGTTTTGGAGATTCAAGGGATAATGATACGTGTGTGAGGGCTTAAGCCAGACTTGCACTGGCCAGTCACTCAGAGATAGCTTCACCTTGAAAAAGTAACCAGAAAATGTCCTACCCAAAGTGCACCGCTCCTTTTAGCTATTGCCAGAACATTTTCATTACTCTAGCCAAAGGTTTGTCATGAAAAACATTGTACCAAGCTCTCCTTGCATGTAACAAAGGGGAATGTGACTGGTTAGGTGAATTCCCAAGTGTTCCATATATCCCTTAGAACTTTTCCTTTAGCACTTCAAATACAGCACACTCAGAGTCATGTCTAATTAGTATTTGGCTCTGGTTATAGCCAAGGTTCACTGCCTGGTGCTCCAAGGTCTCCTCAACATGCTGGATACACACAGGTCTGATGTGCTTTTTAGAAAGTACTAATGGAGTGCTTTCAGATGATCACACTGAGCTAAGGTAGGGAAGCTTGCCTTTCTTTTGCAGGTGAAAAACCTGGAATGCTCTTAGAACCCAAAATTCATCAAACTGACAAAACAGACTAATTTGTGGTCTTATCTAACTGCCTTGCTAACTTTGTTGGCTGTAAAGAAGTTACAATGGTGTTTTTTTCTTTTTTTTTCTCTTTTTTTTTTTTTTTTTCCTTTGGAGTGAGGAGCAGATCCGAAGTCTGTCCTGCTTTCATACTGCACAGAAGGGGAAAGGAATCAGCAGAGGATATTCATTTAACAAGTGGCAAAGTGGCGATGCCACAGGGGGAAAAAATAAACGCAGCTGAGCCTGCAGCATTACTTAATCTTTCTCCCTCCATTACCTTCAATGAAGATTGAGCCCCAGCCAGCAAAGGAACAGCTGCTGGTGGTTATACAAACTATCATGCCTGAGTCCAGCCTGAGGCTGGGAGATATGTTTGGTTTTCTGCATAGCACCTTTCATAGTTAAAGGTTTGCAAAATTGTCCTCATTGACTCTGCCCCAGGACTCTGCCTCAGTGTTGGTATGGAGTAGGGGAATACTGAAGAGGAATCTACTTTGATAAAATAGCCAAACTGTAGCCTACTGTGCTGGGTCACCAGCAGCAGGGCTGATAGCACTGTCCTTACTGCACCGAATGCCCTTAGTAGCTGACAGGGAACCTCACTCGAAGCTGTCCTTAAAAATCTGTCTCCTCTGCCTCTGCCACCCCGCTGTGGGCTCTGTAACCATGTCACATTGCATGGCCCAGAATCCTGCTGCCTTCACTGCAGGACTGGAAAAGACTTCCTGGGTTACAACCCACTATTATAGACAAGCATTTAATCACATGGACATAACAATAATAAAAAGACATAAATACTCATTTTTAATTCTCAGTTATGTAGCGGCACATCCAAATATAAATCACAATGAAAACTTCAAAGAGAACTAAATTGCCTGATCCAGTGAAATAAATCGGATCCAAAGCAGCCTACTATCCAGCCACAGAAACACAATTCACAAGACACTAATTAATACAGGAGCAGAAAGAAAGATTGATGCCAGATTTAAATAGGCATATCTCAATTCACAGTCTGATCCAAGGTATCTTGAGTTATATCCTTGAATGGAAAAATTAGTAGTGGGTGGTGGAAGGTGCCCTGCCCTATGAGAACACTGTCCCTTGTTGTTTCAGCTACCACCAAACTTCAGAACACTAAGATTTCAGTGGTCTGGTTTTGCTTGTTTATCCATGAGTTCATCTGCTCAGACAGAACGGAAAACTTTTTTCTCTCATGCTTTGATGTAAAATAAAAATGATAAAAATTGACAGCAAGATCCAACTATCATGAGCCTGTCAGAATATGGAAAAAGGAGAGGAAAGCAGAGATTAATGGATCCCAGTACCATTTAATGACCTGTCTGGAGATGGACAGTAAAGATACTGTGGCTCCACCCTGGATGTTTTACCATTGCATTTGCAAGAACAAGTGGCATGATGGAAGTAGCCTGGTCATCCCCCCTCTCCTGTCCCACCCATTTTAGTATAAGGATCCTACCATTACGCTGCTACAAATAACTGGTCTTTCTCTCCCTCAGGATAAACAGTTTCCAAGTGTCACTGACTACTGACTCCTTAGGAGTAGTATCTCAGGAATGTTCTTTACTTAAGAAAGGGCTTTTTTAGTTCCTCAGAGTGGCAATACTTTGTTCACACCTCATCTTTAATTCTTGCAGAAGTATTTTCTTTCACTGAGAGAGCTCCCATAGGACCTTCCCTCAGCATGACTAACATGCTTCACTGTACTTCAGCACATTATCCTGTGCTTGCATATTTGCAAGGCAGCCTGGATGTAACAATGAACAGACCCTGGTCCAACTCGAAGGATGACATGTCCTATTCATCCAAGGAGACATCTATTAAACTTACTATTGTCTACCCTAAGGGGAGAGTAAGCTGTATAGTAGTTAGACCTTCAAGAAATCCTCGAGGCTGGCTGAGATGTGGGCTCTGTGCCCACAGCCTCTGAGCACCTGGTGAATTCTAAAAGAATCACAGACGTAAGTCCTGACTTAAGCGAAGTGATGATGAGCATGTGGGCGTAAGAGCAATACATTCAAGAGACTTAAATGCTTTATAAAAGAAAATCTGTCTTGAAAAGAAAACAACCAGCTGGTTTAGTCAGATGCTTATTAAAACCTCTTGCGTTACCTTTTGACCATGTTTTTTTTTTAAGATCCTATCCTACAAAGCACTGGCATCTTCTCAGAGGTAATGAATGTTCTTGCCTGACAGTGAAGCTGGAGAAAGGGAGCACTCAGTGACTCTCACAATGAGACTCTGAGAGTGGATGGAGGGATGAGAAAAGCAAAGCCTCAGGCTTGGATGATCAGAAAATCCTGGAGGAGTTCAGACGCTTTTCTGAACCTATTCTGCCTAGAAATCACAAAGGATCCACTTCTCTCATGTGATTCACAATACTGCCCTGGTTTCAGCTGGAAACTACACTGTATTTCTGCAGATTTTCTGCTTCCAGCCTAAACCCAAAGATTGCAAGAGCACAATAAACACTCTGTTAAGTCTGACCAAACTTCTTCTAGCCTCAGAAAAAAATATCTATCCTTGCTTTATTAGACCCAATTTGGATCACCCATCTGTTGTCTGAGGGAGTTTGAAAGCTCATGGGTGGAATAAAAAAAATACTTTCCATCCTCTTAACTATTCCACTGGCATTTGCTTACTATTTTCCTGCCAACCATGAAGTGTCTGAAGGGGACAGCACCTGAAGCTTTTTGGAACTGGTTTAGTTCAAGCTCTACATAACAAGCAAGTGACAAGTGTATTGTGTATTGTCACGGGTATCTTTCCTCATAACGGAAAAAAGGCATGTATGTATGGGCTTTTTCCCCCACTCCTCTTTATTATTTTTCCTTTGTTCTCTTGCTTATCTATTCCTTTTTAATGCACAAGATAATACAATTCCTATTCTTCTGGCTTGTGATGTTCAATGCATTTTGACATATGATGCTGGTTGATGAAATTGGAGGAGAAAAGCTGCATGATGATTTAAAGTGTTATTTTCATGATTGTGCCACTCTTGAATATGGCACAAAGGCAAACATGACACATGAGCCTCCTGAAGAAAATAATCAGGATGACAGAACGTTAAATTAAAAATTAGACTGTCCTGGTTAAACCAGGATGTCTGGACATCTAACCTTATAGGATTATATCTAACATCCTTTTACCAGCGACAGTTAATGCTTGAAGGGATTTTATTCTCATGTAATCCCTGCATTGCTTTCAAATCTGCTTGTTTGGGGAGATATAATTAAAACTTATTATTCCTCCCTTCTCTGCCAACCAACTGTCAGAGAGCAGGAACAGAGGAAACAAGATTTCTTTACCAGTGAAAAACCTTGTTATTTTAAAACCAAAGCCTTATATATCTATTTAATTTCAAATCAAAGGATCAGTACAGCCCTTTTCACTGGCAAAACGTAGTGGACATGACAGGCACTGATGTCAAATTTCCTTTAAGAAAAAAAATGTTGGCAGATTATTGGAGAAATCAGAGTTTTATAAATGATCTTTCTCCTCCTCCTTTCTTTTGTTCTGCATCTTAGAATATATCAGCTGGCTTTTGCATATGATGCAGTAAAATGACTAGATGATTACTTTTGTTCATACTATTTTACCTGTTTCGTGTATTCAGTACAAAAGAAGAATAAAAGAAGATTATATATAGTATTGGCATGTCACTAGATAAAAGTGGAAACCCCACATAAAATTGAGGAGGAACACCCTAGTGTACATATGTATCAGCAAAGCAGTGCTGTTTAGATCCCTGAAGGAGTTTTGGAGTTTGACAACTTAAACCCAGGGATCCAGAACTTTTTCACTGCAGATATACTCTCTCATGTCAGTTCAGGTTCATCTTACTATCTCCAATCCAGGATATGAAGGATGGCATCTCTGCCAATTACAATGAGTACAGAGAACCTACAAAGAAAGCTTTAGACACCATGTGGCCAGAAGAAATTAAAGCTTTGCTTTTATATTTTACTGACATTTAAATAAACTGATAAAGGCAAAACTCAGATACTGGACGGTAAAGGGTAGCTAGAAAATGTCCAGTGTCTATTAGCTGTATTACAGCAAGCAGACTTTTATTCCTCCTCTTTACAGACATTTGTCTTCTCATCAAAGACATTGAAGCAAATAAACTTTTGCCTCCCTTCCACTACCCTCCCACCCACCTATCCTTGCCTAGCATGGATATGACTGGCTCTTTCACCCGATATCCAGAAGCAGACTGACCACACATTAAGCTCTTCTCCTGCCCTGGGACAACAGCATACTAGTAGACTTCCCCCATGCTAGCCCCCAGCCATTTACCTAAGATGCTGTTTTTGACTTCCTTGGTAAAGTGCCACAGTAGCTGTGGCTTTATATTACTGTGACACATTTTCCCCCAATTCAACAGGCTAACACTTTCTACATAAAACTGTTTTGTTGTGGTTAGCTGAATCACCTCTTGTCTCACGGAGCACTCACAGCCTTGTCGTTAGTGTGATATTAATATTGTTCCCATCCCTGGTGGACAGGCAACGCATGAGTAATCCTGCCCAAAGTCCTCACCTCTTTCCGAGTCACCAGGACCTTCGGTTACAGGTCTGAGCCACAGTCGCAGCTGTATGCAAAAATGTATGGAAATTTATGGAAGCAAATCAGATCAATTTCCATGTGCTGACACACTTCTCCAGTATGGCTGCAGCCACCAAACTGTGTCCAGCAGGATCCCAGCCACAGGGAGCATTCTGTGCTGCCTGCTCTGCCTGTAGGCACCTCTAATCCCACTGTTTTGGTGCAGCAGTTGGCTTGGGAAGGCCTTGCTTCCCTAGGAGGGGAAACTGCAGTCTGCCTGTAGTCATTTTTTAGCAGATTTCAAAGGACAAGCCAGTCAATTCTTCTAGGAAGAAATCCACAGTAGTAAATGATCCTATTAAGTTTGGTGTGCAAGTCCTGAAGCTGAGCTGAAAAAAAAGAGTGATTTAATAAATGAGGGTAGTTTGAAGACACACTCATAGCCACTAAAGGTCAGCCATTGCAACAGTTACCATATGGCAGAATGTGCAGGTGGGAGGCACGAGGGAAAATGCAGGCTCCCAGTTATCACTGTGTGGTATTTGGCAGATGATGGGCTTTCAGTGGTGACACTGTATACATCACTGAGCAGATTCTGCAGTTAGACCATAGCAACCTTCATTCAATCAATGAGGTCGCAGCAGTGTCAACACCACGGAACTATAGTTTCTTGTTTTCTTCAGATGAGAATTTCTCAACAACAAAAGAATAAAAATACCCAAACCAATCTTCCTTGCAAAAGTGTGGGTGTGATTATCACATGGTGTATGTCACTCAGTGCAGCCCCATGATAATTGATGGGGCTGTACTCATTTAATACCAGCTTGGATCTGATACATAAACATCTAGCATTCCCTTTAGCAGTCAAAATTAACAAGATCTTGTATTTTTTGAAAGCCATGACTTAATATATACATTTTTTTTTTAAGAAAACTATTGCTTATATAAATAAAGAAATTCCCAAGGAAGTAAACTTTCTGACAGCTTTTGGTTCAAAGAAAGAAAACAAGAAGCTTTATATTTACCTGAGAAACCCCCTAACTAGCGATTCTCAGTCACCCAGAGGTGACTGATTGAAATATTGCATCATGCTTGTGTGGCAGCTTTGCTGCAGTCCATTTTTACAAGGTAAAAGAACGCATTATTTTGGAAAAATTCAGTAATTAGATCAGTTTTTAAAGTCATTTTAAGGCTAAACTAAATTCAGCCTGTCTTTTCTAACTGTCTAACAGACATCAGTGATGCAAACCTTTTCTTCACAGATCTTAAGGTGAAGAGTTTATAAAGGATGAGAAGATGGCTCAGTTTCAATGTTCTAAATAGCTGGCTGATAGACTAACAATACATTACAATTTAAGTTATTTATACTGGTTTTGTGGAACTTGGCTACAATCATAGATGTAATACATTTTACTTTTCTCCATTCCCTCCAGTTCTTTGTTCTTCCCTCTTAGATCCTGAAATTCAGCCTTGTGTTTCAATACATCCCTATTCAGAACAACTTTTTAATAACATAATTCCTTGTGAACACTCAGCTTCAGTCTGAATCAATAGTAAAAGCAACTTTTTGGTATTACTTTGAGTCATCTTTAATGAAAATTCAAACTTCTGTTCTGGGCACAACCCCAAATCCTTGTGATGAGAGAGACAAGAAATTTTAGCAAAATTGCTGTAGAGATTCCTGATGCAGACAGTCTCTCCCTTAAAGTAGCTCAAAGTTACAAGAGCTTTCAAAAAAAGTTCAGGAAAGCTTACAGTCTGTATAGCTACCCAGTAGGTTCATATTCACTTTTCATGAGCCACTAAGCAGATATCAGACTGTAAAAGCTAACAACTGAAAAATAGTTCCCTCCATCTCAGAACAAGCTCTTTGGATAGGGGATATGAAAAATATGTAGGAAGTCTGCAATCTGCTTGGGACTATAAAAATTTGAAGATTGTTCATTCTCAATTTTTCACTTATGTGCAATAATGAATTTCAGTCATCAGAAAGGCAGGGAAAAACTCTAGTAACTGAAGTCGATGGGGTTAAATATGTGATTTATGTCAAGGCAGAATTTACTTTGTAATCTGGATTTGAACCAGGTCATCTACTGATGAAAAGCTACATCACCTATTCCTTGAACCCATGCTAACCTATCCATATTATGATATTGATTTCTGTACTCTCATTACTTCCTTTTACACATTAAGTCATCGAGTAGCCACCTTTTATCACATCATGCCTATTTTTGCCATGATATTTTATCTACTTTTTAACACTAGATAGTGGCCATTTTATCCTATTGCTGAAATCCTTCTTACACAAGGACATGTAATCCTTTTTATTACACCGTGCTTTAATAATGTGCTTCTTTGTTAATGGCCTATTCATTTCAGATAGTTTGATACAGTAGCTCCTGACTGGATTTAGTAGTTAGCAAAAAGCTGTTATCTTTTCACAAACGGAAATACAGTGTTTCATTCTTATATGTTGATCCAGATTTTTACCTAACATATGCTTAAGATAACATGAGCATCTTTTAGCAGCAATGTGTTTTTGCAAAATGTATGGTTCATTGCTGAAGTAAAACTAGAGCTGGGTAATCTGCAAATTGTGCTGAAGTAAGCAAGAAAATGCCGCATGGTAGCTGCAGAGATGAAAGGGTGAAGATCATGATAACTGAAACTACCAGAGGAACTCAGATAAGAAGTTAAACACAAAGACTGGAAATTGGCCAGCAGATCTAGGTTAATGGTCTTACCCTTGGAAAACTTCATTGCAAGTATTCAGCACCTAGGTTTTTAAAGCTCATCATGAATAGCTGGGTGATCTAATAGCACTGTAAAGACGGCTTTGTTTCAGGGTCAAAGTCTGAATGAATGGAAAAGGGAAGAGCAATGTGTAATAATGTTATTCTTTTTCAGTACATCTGGTGTGCTCCTCAGAAGTCTCCCTCTCAAGTGTAGTCCAGAATCAAAAGGTATAGCTCCAAATACAGTTTCAGTACTCGGACATGGATATCTCATTATAGAGAAATACCAGAGCATGTTAGATTTCAGCTTTTCACAGCCACGGGGTTCAAACAATTACCTAAATACAACAGTCGTTATGTATTCAATTAAAACTTTGCCCACCACAGAAGCTTAAACACAAACCTATCCCAGTCTACCTTCAACAAAATGAAAACCAGTTAACTAAATACCATAAGACTCAGCAGGAACACTGAGATATATATTCAAGTTATTTTAATTAGACTATACAAGACAGACACACACAATCTACTCCCTTATGAAAACCCAGATGTAGGCTTAGTACATACTACACCTAGAGTGAGAAACATGACCAGATGCTAAGCAAGCTCTCCAACCAGCAAACTCTGGAAAAATCAGCATTTCTTTCTAGATTTCTAGGCCAGTCCAACATCTCTGGCATTCACCCTAAAATAACTTTTGCAGGCAACAAGTCAATTACCACAGCCAGTTCTCCAACCTACTTTTATTTAAAGTATCAGCAAACAGTCAGATATTTTGACATCAGCAGGTGGAAATGCCTCATTACTTTGCAGACCTAAACCCACAGCTTAATTAGTAACATAAACATCTATAAAGGAACAAAAGGTGAGGGACAGCTTGTTTAGCTGAGCTGCCATTAAATGATTGCCTAAATTTATGTACACTGATCTACTTGCAGTAATAGCTTGGCCTCTTTCTCCCACATCCTCTTCTGGTATGGTGCCAGGTTCATAGTGTGGGGATCACACTGAGTTAAATGAGTAGTGTGGGGTGTCTTTATCTGCAAAAACACACTTTCCCACTGTTCATGGTATTATGAGATTCATTGCAAAGTCATTGCAAATATTGCTGACTCGGGTTTTGTGAAAAAGTAATTAGAGGTAAATAGTATTGCCAACCAGTAGTTTGAGAAGTTTCAACAGAGAACACAGATCAGCGTTTCACATGAGTAATGAAGATATTTCAGTACTGGTGGAGCTTCTGCAGATGAAGCACACTGCCACAGAGCCAAGCTTGCTGGTACAGAAAGGAATGTCCTGCAGCACATCACAGAACTGCACAGCATGTGACAAGCATTTTGTAACTTTACCAACTGAGAGTCACATTTCTTTCTAAAATGGGTGGAAGTCAATAGATTCCTATGGATAGAAGTAGTTAATTGATTTTGCTGCCACCTGTGAGCCAAAATAAGCCGTGAGTATAATATTACTTACTGGCATCTTCACACTATAGTGAATATTTCACACAAGAGAACTCTAGACAAATTATTCTAGTCCTGTGTCTTTTTATTGCTGCTAATAGCTTGTTTCAACAAAGAGTCAGACATTCCAAAATTGATGGGAAGAATATTGACATTGGCTTAATAAATCCTTCCAACCAGAAAGAGTTGGACAAAGGGAAATAGGTCATAGTTTTCCTTGTGGACCTGTTCCATAATTAGGGAGCTTGGGGCAGATTTTAAAGACCGAGAATTCCAAAACTTGTGTCAGTTTGTAATTCCTCTGATCATTTTTTTCTCTCAGTGTGCCCCTCTACCATCTAACTGCCTTTTAAAGTCTGCCCCTTGAACACATCTTTCCTTGGCAATTTATCTCTCTGCATATCCTTTTTGATACGCAGGAAGCTTAGATATACTACATACTGATGGCTTAAAGTGATGGGCTGTAGAAATAAAGCTTTAACTAAGATGAAATCCAAAAATCTGAAAAACCACAGTGACAAGGTTGCCTGAAAAGCTTGTTCCAAGATTAGTGATGTGTAATGTTAAGGTTTTAAGAGAGACTTAAGTTTTTCAGATTTTCAGAACAGAAAATTCAGCCCACCACAGACAGCTTAGCATCACTTGACTGCCAGAGCTGGACTGATTTTTATAATGGTCATTAATACCAGTTACTTAATAGGCTGATATGTGAACAGCACACAAAATCTCAATTAGTACTTCTGTGACAATGTAGTAGTGAAATAGGAGAGGTATCCAGGGACAGAGGTAGGAAGGGAGGAGTCACCCACTTGGGATCTGTTGCACAGGGGTGACAGAGCTCTGTCTCATTCAGCTGCATAAAGAAAATGAAAACAACACTTTCTTAAAAGCTTTTCTAACACAGGAGTACCTGGAGGACAACAGAATAGAAAAAGGGTCCATCATGCTGGTGAAAGATAGACAAATGCTTTTAAAACTCTTTGTTGGCACTTGACAATGAATATCAGAGGTAAAGTTAAAACAAACCAAAACATCGTTTGTTTAAAACAAACAAACAAAACAAACAACCCCCCAAAAAGTTGCATTTTCCACAGTCTTGTAGATAGAGCTGTCGTTGACCTGTAAGAAGACCTTAAAAAACATACCTTTACAAGTAAATTTCTTTCTATCTGGGGAGTTAATATAAGAAGGTAATTTTCTAACCACTTCTTCCTCCACCAGCTCTTTTGCTCTCTGAAGGACGAGTCCATGTTCAAGCAGACTGGGATTTACAAAAATCTTAACAAGCACAAAGGATTTTTTCTAAACCCTTCTCCGCTCTGTTGCATGTAGAGTTTTCCTAGCCTTATTCTCCTTTTATTCTCTCTCATACATGATACCTCTTATCTCTCCTTTGCTCAGCCTCTGTGACTGGTCCTTTACAAAACTCTGCATATCTGCTTGGCCCATTGCCTCAGCTGTGGGGACAAAGCTCTGCTCACTGATATCTCTCAATCATGAAGTGTTTCTTTCTAAATCAAGTTCAGGGCACTTTAGGAAAGACATGAGAATATCTCACCTGTCTGCTTGCCTACCTGGAAAGCTATAGTCAGAGGGGATAATAGAGATGTTTGGTAGAGGGACAGGAGCAGGAAGGACACATAGCAGGAAATTGTGCTTATGAGTGTAGTCTCATTTGGAAGGAGAAACTACAGTTGTACTCCATAACTGGCTGGAGCTGTCATCACTCCAGCAAATAAATAATGAGGATGGGTGAGAAAACTGACTTTCAGCCTGATCTGAAAATAATTTCTGAATGAAAGTGTTTAGGCTGACTGCTAGAGGAAAATATGGCTCTTGAATGTGAGAAGGGAGCGTAAGAAGAAAGCTATGGTGCTTAGACTGCACACAAAAGGTCTGAAGCTGTGCTTCACTGATTTTCACCTCTCAGTGAAAATTTCCTCTCCCCAGGTCATAGAAAACACAGATCTGTGCTGAACGGCTGTTTGTTCAAGAGCAATTTTCTTTCAAGTTCTGGCAAATGGTTCCTGTGAAAACTGCTGAGAATTCAGTACCACAGCTTTAGAAATGGGCTTTTCATTAGTAAATATCAAATTACCTTGCTATTTTCATATAAGGCACTGTTCAGTAAATAAAGAGCACTGATAATTGACACAAAAGCCAGGCATTAAAATTTAAGAAAGTGAAAAAAAAAAATCTCTCTACTGGCCCTTTGATTCCATCCCAGTGCAGCTGAACTCTGCCTACACAGAACCTCTACTTAAAAAATAAAGGATAGCAACAGACTATCCTTTTTTTCCTTTGTACATTTTTCTGCTTTGTGTTATGTAGTTGTACCGACTTTGTGGAGTCATTGCAGTTACGTGTAAATGATGTATGAAAAGAAAAATTCCTGTCCTTTCTATGCACCAAGAGAATACTGGCAGCTATCAGCAAACTCAAGTATGCTGCTTGCTTATATTATATTCAGCCTCATCAACGAAAGATCCTGAACTGAAAGACAGTTATCCATCCAATTACCTCTATGGCTACTTCAAAGCAGACATATTTCAGAACAGCATTTCTTTGCCCCCTTATTGCCACCCCAGTCCACCTACAGGTTATAAAGATTTTGGTTTTAAAGGGTAAACTTCAAAGTTTAGTGGGAAAGGCTTGGGGAGGGAGATTTCTAAAGACTCGGGTGTGGTTCCCTCTGGCAGGAGGGAATATCACCACAGGCAACAATTCCCCCAAAGACTGATTTAACAACCAAAGAATCCATTGGCACAGTTGGAAAACAAAACAAAACAAAACAAAATTAAAAGCAAACAACAATAACAACAATGACAAAAACAAATAAACAAACAAAACAACAACAACAACAAAACACAGAAAAACACTTAATGAGAGAGAAAGAGCTCAGCGTTTTCCCTCTAAAATTCACCTTCTCAAGCAATGGTGTGTTAAAGGTTTTGGATGCTGGATTCTTAAATCTATAAAGTGGTTTGAAAGTGCCTGTGTGTTAAAGGCTGGCAAGGATGCACTCATTTGTGGGAAGTATTCTTGCTCAGCATAGGGTGAGAAAAGACAAGGCAAGAAATGGCTGGGACATCTGGTGTCACTTAGATCAGAGCTGTACATTTGCACTGCTCTGCACTGACCAAGTACATTTAGATTTCAATTCAGCAGCTGGATGTTAGGGGGAAAAAAAAAAAAAAAGAATAATTTTTGTAACCAAACAATCCATCTAAAAAAATTCCCCCCTGCAAATGCTTCTCCATTATTGCTTTTGATCCCACATTACCTCCCCCTTTGCCTCCCTGGGAGTTTTAGAAAGAAAGCTAAAAGAGCTCAGTAGACATTGATCCTTCACCTGCTTCCTGACTGCTCTGCTCCTATAAGCCGTTCTCCAAAGGGATGTATGGGCAGATAGGAAAGTCAGACACGAAGAAGTCCAGGTAGAAAACCCATCCAAAGCTAGCATAAAATACTGCATTCACTTGCCTCTTCAGTTCGTCCACAGCAGACCAGTTCCAGACAGCAGTGATCATCTTCTGTTGCGAACTGCCACTATCTGGACAGAACAAAACATTTTTTCCCCAGAAATCCTGTTTTTAAGATTCTATTTCAAGGTTAATCATGTTCTGTCTTCTATGCCATGTGGAGCTGTGATGTCTGTCCACAGAAATACCCAGTCAGGCTCACGACCCACAGTGTTAGAGACTGTAGAAAAACAGTTTTGGTGAGAAAAGTATGCTATGATTAAAGGTGTTTGGCAGGAAACTCTTTGCACATTTTTTAACACTTCCTGCATAATTCAGTTCTTCTGTAGTTCACTCATTTGGATCTTACAAAAGCCTTCAGTGACTGAAAACCTTTGCCAGTTCTTGCTTCCTTCAAGTAACTACTGTGTGCTAAGCACAAGTACAAGAATTATTACCTAAATTAGCCCCAGTGCCACTGCTCTGTGGCATTCCTTCTGTCTCTTGACACCTGTGAAGTTGCTCTGAGTCACCCAGAGGCTACACAGATCCCTGTGCACTGGTCTTAAATGCAGGGAGAGTGAAGGCAGCTTGCAGGCAACTTCCCACCCTCACCCCTCCTGTCCTACTTAGGGCAGGTGAATCTCAGAAATTACACATCATCACATCATGCCTTCTTCAGGAAGGAAGAGTATTTCAGAATCACATTTATGCATATACTGACTAACACAAATCAAGGTCATGTCATGACCAAAGCAAATTACAACTTTAATTCAATTTTACTGGCTGTGGGATAGATAATGGACTTCAAGCTACATTGCTGTCTCTCTAGCATCTCTCAGAAACATTACATTAACTCAAATAATGGAAATAAGAAGGTCAAGGTTTGCTCTAGAGCAGATCTTCTGATCTTTTAGCTCAGTAACAAGAGTAATAGTGATTTTTTTTTGTTTGTTTGTTTTGTTTTGTTTTGAACCTGATCTCAAAAGCCTCACCTTGCAGGTGTCCTTATACCACTAAGTAAAACTGAGGTGCATCACAATACACTTGATTGCATCCATATAGAAATGTGTAGTGCATTTTAAAGACCTGAGTTTGTAGGGCTCCTAGTGAGGGAAGACACTAAGAAAACAAGGTTTCCTAAGTAAAGATGAAGAAGTGACTTTCTGTTTGCAAGAGTTACGCTGCTTTGCTGGGCAAACAGCTTGTTGTTTGAGTTTGTATGCTCGCTTTCACTTAAACTTGACATGGTTGATCTCTCTGTGCCAATCACACACAAATATGTACATCAAACTGTGTTTGCATAATGCAACCTTACAGTTAATTAAGAAATACAAAACGATTTAATCTGGATTGACATTACCAAGTTAGCTAAAAGAGTTATACATTTTTTTTTCTATTCTTGAATAGAAATAGCTGTTCTTGAATAAGGAACCCAGTATTTCAAACTTGTATTTAACTTCAGCCCTTCACATGTACAATCACTGTGGATTTATGATTACAGCAGAGGCATGATGCCTAGGTTTGCCATTTGCATTTTCACCAAATTACTAGCCTTACTTAAGATTCATTTCTAATTTACTGTTCTTCCTGAAGGCTTAGGATATTTTTTGGTCAATCAGTTCTTGTAAATCACAGACCAATGTGAGAACTGATTGTAGTTTTGCCGCTGGAACATGTCACAGTCCTAAGCATAAACTCAAGAAGAGCACTGCCTTGTATAACCCAATAAGATTGGGTGGTCTGGGAGAAAGGGGATCCAGCTTTACATTGCCTCTACCTTTAAGAAACTGTATACAACAGAACTACATATGATGCTGATTGCAAGACAGTTTGCTATTGGTAGCGTATACAAGGTATAAAATTATTTCAGAAGTTTTAAAAGTATCATATATAAAACACTAAAGGAAGTACAGCTATCTGGCATTCTTGTGAAGGTTGGAACATTGGACGTTATGTATAAAATATTTAAGAAATGCAGTTTTGATGTGTTATTTTCCATGTCTTTTTGCCTGCAAGTGGAGAGGTGGATGGGATTCCCAGAGAGTTTCTTTTTGAGATTCTGCTGACAGCTCTACAGATCCACTTCCTTTCAAGCCCTGTTGGTTTTTCTTTTTAAGGAAAACACAAAACAAAACAAAACTGGTACATCTTCTCCAAACTTTACAAAGAAAAATACAGAGAACTTTGGTTTTAACTATTCAATTTATACATGGTTTCACTAACTTCAGGTGCCCTGGAGTCCTAGGAACATGTAGCAAGTCACAAACAGGCTCTTTGGCCTTCATACAAAACCTGTACCTGGCCACCAACATTAAGCATGGCAGCCTCACAGAGCTAGGTGGCTAGAAGGTTTGGATGTCTTTGAGACAGTACACGACAGAGAAAAACAAACAAACAAACAAAAAACAAGCTATTTTTAAAATCTGTACTCAACTACTTTAATTTGAACCCCCAGATTTCTAGTGGCTGGCAAATGTGAAACTTCACAATTAAATACAAAAACCTAGCTGTTCAATGTGACTTTTTTTTATTATTATTAATTTATTTACTCTTCACTCTACTGTTGTGTATGTCACTTGACTTTGCTTTTGCTAGAAATCTTCACAGTACTGACTTTTAGCTAATCACTACTGGGTACCTGACTGTTCCAAAAATGAGACTAAACAGCAGTACATGTTGTCTGATGAAGGAACAGAGGGCTGGAGGAAAGACTTCTGGCTTCTATTTTGAGCTCTGCTACTGATTTTCCACATATCATTTGGCAAACTGTGCAACTTTCCTTTTCCCTAGCCTTATACTTAACTAGCAAACAGTTGTGAAAGTCAATATTTAGAAAGCATTTTGAGATCTATGGATTAGAAGTTTCAAACAAGTTTCAAAGTTTCACCGCCCATAAATGCCAAGCATTGTTATTGACTATAATCTCCCTGTCAAATGTTAGGGGAAAAGGTAGAGAGGGATGGGGAAAAATCAATAACAATACAAATCTGCCACCTTCACAATAGTGTAAATTCATGACCCCTTTCATAGGTTAAAGGTGGTCTTCTGTTCATTAGTGTCAGTCACACATTAAAGGTGCTGCTGGAGATTGGCACAATACAGGTAGCAGTTGAGAAATCCAGTTATCGCCTAAAACCGTAATGCCAGTGCTACTCAGAAGAAAGAAAGGAGGAAGTATTCTCTCTCCTCTCGGTCTTAATTGCCATTATGCTATCTCACCAGCTACCCACTGCAATGTTCATCTCAATTAACAAGCTGATGGCAGATGCTCTGTTGCACGATTAATTTTTATGTCTCACCTGTATGTCTCCCTTATGCAAGTACCTGATTTAGGCAATGGATCTGAAACATTTCTCAAGTTAATTCATATGAAGGTGTACCCACAAGACACTTTAGTTAGATCACTGGTCATGTCCACCCATTTCCAAATGAAGACAAGGCAAACTTGATAAAGCTCCTCTTTGATAGTGATTTGTGGCTGTACGTCTTGGACTCCCCTTTGTGATGCTCCCTACTAACAAGCAGTACAGCACTGGGTCTTTGCTAGCATCAGTTTTTAAGAGCTCTATCCTAAATCATTGATACATATTGTATCAACCCCTGTAAATAAAGGTTCATGGTATTACTCAGGATTTACATGTTAGGATAACTACCACATAATACTGTTGTCGCTACTGAGGCTTCCACAGAAAGTGGAGTCTGTCTCTTAGCAGAAGCAGACACCTAAGAAACAACTGTTTTTGCATTTGGGGAGTTATCCGAACAAAAGTGAAAAAAATAAAGTTTATAAATAAGTTTTTAATTCAGTTATTTATTGGTTGCCTTTTTAACTTCTGTTTGCAAACACCTGCTTGCACTATTTCTTTTTTTACAAGATCCCACATGTTTACATATGCCAGGTATCAACAGGCAGCTTGTTTCACAGGTGGATTCACCTGTGCAGAAGCTTAGAAATTAAAAAAGCTAGCACTGTTTCTTACCCAGTAGTCTGCTTCAAAGCCTGACAAACAAGCAGGAAGCCCCTCTCCTCCAGGATCCAATCTGTCACAGCCAGAAACCAGCCTGCCTCCATCCATCAGTGGAGCCATGCTGATTTTCAGCAGCTGGCAGTCTGGTCCCATATGTCTTAGCTGACCGGTCACATAGTACAAATAATGAACAGTCACAGCAAAAGATTAATGAACTCCAGACCACAAATCACCCATGCAAATGATCCTGGGATTGCAAGTGTTTGTGAGCAGTGAACACAACTGCAGCTTCTCGCACAGCTTACAATTGATCCACAAAGCGCATGTGAAACAACACGGATGTGAAAGCCTCAGCAGGACAGAGCCATTAGCACAGCATTTCAAACCACAGAGACAAGAGCAGTGCATGCGATTTTGATCAGGAAACCGAATGCAAACTTCAGCTAAAAAATATTCGGTGAATATTAATTCTGCTAACAAATGTTATTTTAGGAGGATTGTAACTACCCATGAATTTAGATTGAATTTGATAAAACTGCTTCAACTCTAAAACAATGAAGAAATGTTTCCAATACACACCAAATATCTAATTCCGTTATTTTTCAAGGAAAATATTATGGCTTTTTATTTTTCAGTTGCGTATCTACTTATGATTTGAACACTTTAAAGTGGTAATAGAAAGTGTCCATCATCTTGAAAATGAATTTAAATATTTAATTGGGATATGATTGTTTAAGTTTGGATCAAATTTGGATCTTTGTCCATAATAATAACACACGTGATATATGTATGTATATACATGGAGGTATGCATGTTTTCCTTGCATCTGGTTAGGCCAATGAAGTGGAAAAAGCCCTTCTGACAGCTTTAGACAAGGATTTCTATCAAAATGACAATGCCTTTCTTTCACACTCATAGCATTCAAAAAACATGTTTTTTTCCGACCCTTCGCAGATCCTCAAACTTGCACCATGGCCCTTTCCTCCTGGCTCTGCCTGGAGAGCTGAACTGACCTGATGGGTGTGTGGCATCCCCAGAGGCTCTCAGGCAGGTTAGAAACACACGTTTCTTCAAGTCCATGTGGCCCTGCAAGTCTCTCAGCATTTGAGACTGCATCACTTAAGATGCCTCAGATCCTCCTCAGTCAATTAAGGAAGGAGTTTTGGGAAACCTCGCAGTGTGCCCTGAGCAGGGTTCTGGGGGGACGGGATACATTACTCTGAAGCAGACAGAATCAGATGGCATCTAAGAGGTTGCAAGTGTATGGAGAAAAAATTCGAGATATATTTTGTAGCTGCTAAATTTAGATTGCTCCCCTGAGGCACCAGCCTTCAGGGATTTCTGCTGTGGGAAATAAAGTGGCAGGCACGCATGGAGGGGAACTTGCTGCTGCTCTCCTGAAAGCCTCCCTGAATGTGCTGTGGGGAAAGACAAGGGGACAGAGCAGGACTGACACTGGAACAATTCTTTACAAAGTCTGGAGTTTAATTTGCCCTAAAATAAAGCAACTTGTTATCAGGTGTAAAGCACTGCTTCTGACCTTCAACAACTACAATGTATAAACCAAATAACATGTCTTTTATCATATTCCCCTTTCCCCTCTTTGCTTCAGAAATACTGCAGAATACGTATGGAAATAATCACATGGAAAACAAGCAGTCACGGAAGGTTTTCTTCCAAACAGGATACAAACCTCTTGGTTAACAGCAATGTCACAAAGAAGCTGTAAAACCCCCAAAGTCATTTCCTTCTTCTAATTCACAATGACATTAACAAGATCTGAACCCTGACCTGCAGGTGACTAAATTATGTTGCTAAGCAACTACACTTTTGAAAAAGAGAGAGAAAGGAGGAGCACTACATTCACCCCAGGTTGCCAGTATGGGGTAAATACGCTTTGTGTCTGACTCCCCACATCACGGTGCAGCAGAGGAGCACTCTCCCCTTTGGCTTTGGGAAGGGAGCACAGCTTGTGAAGGTGTATACGCAGTTTTGAATTTTTCGTTTCTTGAGAGACTCCACACAGACAGGTATACAAGACCATCGCTACAGCTAAAAATGACAAAATGAAATATAGCAGCCATTTTTCTTGGAGAAGAGGTGCTTATAAATTCACTTCGTCCAAAGTATCTCTCACTACAGCAATACATCAAACTATGCAGCCCCATCAGTCTGAATCAATTAGAAATTACTCACCAAGTAAATTACATTGAAAAGCTTTGATTTGTTACCAGAGTTTGTTACTGTTCTCTTCAATCTTAAAAGACTGAAAGCAAAAAAGTAATAATGTGACAGTGATAGTGAAATGTAACTTTTATTGAGATGGATGGGAACCTATTTGCCACAATATTTGCTTTTAATAATTTAATTTTTCAAACACTGCAAAGAGAGCCATAAATATTTGATTATGAAGCTTTCCAATTTATGGTACATTAGTTTGCACTGGTTGCCTATCTTTCCAACATTTTTATATTTCATTTCTAAAAATAATTCTATCAACAATATGTTCATAACTACCTTTTACTTTGCCTTCTAACCGTGTTCTTTTAACTTTCATCTGTCGCAGGTTAGTAACCTTTCTACAAAAGGCACTTCAGGCACTGAAAAAAAATACAAAAGGACAACTCCCTTAAGAAAATATTGGTTTTTTTTACTGCTTTGGTTCATTTTTGAATTCCCTTAAAGGGCCAGCTCTTTCTGTCATGAAGGTCACTGACAAAACTTACAGTGATTTTGGTGGGAGCAAGGCTTGCTTCCCCGCTTCCCTCATTAGCATTGCTCATGGTTACTGTGATTGCTGCATGAATGAACCACAGGGTTTTGTAATAGTTAAAATAGAAAGCATTTCCCAAGCTAAAACATAAAACAAAATGAATGCCAACAGAACTTATGTTAACCATAGACCAAGTTTCTATCTAGAAAAAATTCTTCTTGTATGGAATTCACAATTGCTGGTTAGATCAGAGGACTTTGCCATTTTTGAGGACACCTGTGGCAGATAAAATTGCCTAGCTGGACTTCTCTGACATGACAGTTCCTACAGATGTGTGTAAAAAAAGGGTGCAAGAGCTAACCTTCTTGAGCTCACCTGGTCTTGAGCCATATTTTAAAAATTAAAGAAGGTTAAAAGCTGAAAAAGCTTTTATCTCCTGTTATACCCAGGTGCTTAACAAAGCAAGGAACACACACCCCAGTTACTGCTGCTGAGTGTTCAGACTGATGGTTTTCACATACTGAGAAAGGTGGCTTTGCTCCTTGTTGATGACTAGATGCTACCAGCTTCTGCTTGGTTGCCTCAATTGGATATTAAAATAGATATTTTGCTGATGCCAACTGCAGATTTTCTGGTAAAATACAGTGTGGCTGTCTTCTAGGCCGGTTATTTCACCTTGGATCTGGCAGAAAGTTCTGGTGCTGGAAATACCATACTAACCCCCTCCTTTTACCAATCCCAAGCCCCTGCCATTCCTGACCTGATATTCTTACTGGAAGATTAAAATAAACACTGTAGTAAAATATAATAGTATATAATAGTAACAGCAAAAATTAAGACAAATGCAATTGAAAAGCATTTCTGACATAAGGTACGGATTCCTAGGTAAATGTCAACTTCTAAGTTGTCACTTATAGAGAAAATGACTCAGAGACTGAGAGAGAAGGCAAAAAGAAGAGTCAGGTTAAGATCTTTTAAAGGCTACTAAGGAGATGACAAATGTAGTTCAAAGACTGTGGGTGAAGAATGAGTCATTATTAATAATGACCAAGGGCTTTAGTTATTGGTGATGAAAAAAAAAAAAAACAACACAAGAAAAAAATATTATGCTTGAAGCTTTATACTGGCATAGAGTGGAAATTATATGCAATCCCTGCTAAGTGGCCGATTTTACTGCTAGAAAATCCCTCTGACTGAAATGTACTTCAAAGTAAACTACTTCAGAATTTCTTTGCACTGTTGGATACCCAACCAAAGGTCATTTTCTCCCTCTCTCTTTGTGCATCATTTTAGCAATTTTTTAAAGTCGTCCCCCCACCCCCTTCTGCAGTTTACTTTTATTTTTCTAGACTTCAGAGGGCCTAAACTGAAAATTGGATAACTGGGTTTGAAAATGAAATGCAAAATAGGGAGCCTAGGGTGATTTAAAATGAAGATGTTTATTCATTACAGACCTTTCCCTGCAAGGCACTGGCCACCCTCTCATGCCACTGAACTCAATAGGCGCAAAGGGGTTACAGCACTGCAGCCCCTGGTGGGAGCCACAGGCTGGATTCCAGCTCTCCCCCTCCTCCTACTTACAGCCCAATTCCTCACAAGATTTAGTTTTCCCTAAGGCAAATTCCCACTATGCCCAGTAAAAATGCTCTATCAAGGAAGCTTTTTTTCTTAACATTTTGGGATTCTCTGGCTCTAACAGCTTTCTCACTTGCTCAGTGTATTTTTTCCTCTCCTGATAATCAGAGCACTGATACAGCACCCTGGTTAGAGGCTGAAAGGATAGAGTTCCTCACTTTGGTTTTAAACACACCTGCTACTAGTAATAGTGAGGAACACATAAAAGGTGGCAGTGTTAGGAGTGAAGCAGAAGGCTGTGTAGAGGAAGTAGAGAGCATGTCATCCTCTTTTGTTACTTCAAGAGAAACCCCATCCCAAATCTTCCAGAGCAGTAAAGCTCCTCAGGGCATAAATTGGGGTACACTTCAGTGTAGGTTCAGACAGCTTACATCTCACTGCTTTGGCTCTGCCGCTGCTCTGTTTAGGACACTGTAGTACAGCCTGAATGTTACTCTGCTTTATCCTGGCTTAAGATCAAAGGTAGCAGGGCACTTTTCCATCCCCACCTATGATACGTGTGAGCAGGTGTTGGAAGGAAATGATTAAAATCCTGTAATAGAACACAGCAACTGAAGATCGCCCTCAGAACAAGACTACAGCATGGTGCCTGCTCCTGGGTCTATAAATACTGCAGCAGCAAAGCAGCTTTAGCTGTTCTAATTTGATGATTGCTTCAAGACTATCTCTTAGACTGATATCAAAAGAGCTAATTCAGCTGAAAAAACTAATATTGCCAATCCTCCCCTCTTCCTCCCCCTGCCTCCCCCCCACCCCAATAAATAAATAAATAAAATAAAAAGGTTAGTGTTAGCCCACTGGTTTTTGATCCAGCCTACCAGGTACCTTATACGAGCACCAGCACCTCCAGACCCTGAGCATATGAACGCTCCCCCTTTGGCAGACTTTACACTGCAGGCAGTCATAAACCTGCAGTGAAAAATCCTATCCCTTTATTTATTTTCTTTCTCTGATGCACAAAACAGTAAGTAGCTTTTGACTAGTGTGTGATCCAAAGGACAAAAGAAAACAGCAGAAACAAAAGAACAGTTAACAGTCATGAGAAAAGGAGAGACCTGTATGTCTCAGCAACGTGGACTGCTGCAACATATGGCATTATGTTTTTTCTTACTATTTTCAGCAACAGCAATATGAGTTTTGTCTTGCAAAATGGCATTGTATGTTGCAAATATAGTGTGTCCTGAGGCCTTTCAATTTTTTGGGGGTAGAATACAAAGTTGTGCTTACATGGACCTCTATGCTACATTGACAGGAGGGAAATAAAGGGGAAAGAAATAGGATGAAAAGAAAAGCTCTTCGGGGCAAGCTAGTAATAAAAGAAACGTGAAGTTTTTAAACTGGCCAGAGCATTGGCATAGCACCCAGGAAACCTACATTCAGTTTCCAATTTCTGGTGTAGTACAATACTGAGCAATTCTCTTCACCTCTCACTGCTTCCATTTTTTTAATCCAAAAATGACACTACTAAACACCTTTCCTTATATTTGTGCTGTGAAGACTAATTCATTATTAATAACTGAGAGAGGTTCAGAAACACAATGATGCGTGGCATATGAGCCAGCAGAAACTCTTCTATCCCCTCTGCACCATGCTTCATTCAAAAAGAGATAAAGGGGTTGATTTCTAGCAGGAGAGCTGTGACTGCTGTGGATAAAGGTTCCCTACAGACTAAAGAAGGCACTATTTGAAGGTATTTAGTGCTATAGCTTTCCCTTCTCAGGCATCTTTACGTAAAAGCATATTTACAGAATCCATGCTTCAATGTGCTGTGCAGTAGTAGGGAAAGGCATTCATTTTCCCCCTTTACCCCTCCAGTTTTCCCTCTACAGCTGATTTGACTCTATCTCCTGCCCCAGGCCCCTCACAAGACACAGAGTCTTGTCAGCTCCCTTCTCACCTGTCCCCTCAAAAGGCCACAAAAAACAAAACAAAACAAAACACACTTACAGAGCAGAAGCTTATATCATCCCCTGCCTCTAAAGCCATTTCAGTTTACCTAATAATATTCTGTGTGGATCTTGATTTAAGGCCTGGGTTTGTCCTCAAAAAAAATCATGGAACAATCAAGGAACAAACACAAAATCTCTTTGAGAAAGCATACAATTCTTTACTGACTACCTATGCTAAGGAGGTCAGAGATGAAAAAAACAAAACATAACACATTTCTCACTGAGTCACTGGAAGACACTGATAACACAGTGTAATGGTACGTAAGCACCTATGCAGCAAAGACAACCATCCTCAGTACTCAGCCCAAACCACAGCTCAGAGAGGGGCTAAAGGGACAGCTTGGAACTTCACTTGGAGTTAATACCAACTTTTTTCAATTTCTTCCCTTTTCTGAATAAGGAAGTTGTAAAAGACTTTTTTTTTTTTTTTTTTTTTTTTTTTTGGGTGGGTGGGAGACAGGAGGTGGAGGGGCCAGCAGAGGAAGGGGGATATATAGTCACAGTTGTGGCAGGGAATTTCAATATCTGATGGTAGAAATAGTGGCTGGAATTTTTGGCACTAACAATGACTTTTCAGACTTTTTTAGAATTCACAAAAGTAAAGAAACTTCAAGAGTTACCTGAAGAAGTCACAAAAAGTAGCACTGTGAATTACATGGACAAGCTAATGGCCTAAGCAGCACTGAGACAAGTTCAGGACATCTTGTGACACCCTACCAAAGAATGTGAGTTAAGGCCATGGGTATGCAACTCTTCTGACCTTAGCTTTTGTTGCATAGGAATGAGGACAACATGGTAGACCAAAGGCAGGCAAATACGTTCCAGTATTTCATAAATGCAAACACTCCTCCTCACAGGATTTATGCTAGTTGAAATTCAGATTAATTTATTTCTTAATTAGGATTACCCACACTTTGCTAATACAGAAGGAAAAGAAATCCACTGCCTGATGTAATATGGCCTTATATGCTATCTCATAAAAGTCTTAACGTAAATCTCTATTCAAACAGGAAAACTCAGTGGTGAAATATGAGCCAACCTCCAGGCATCTGGGGGAATTTCATCCCATCAGATAAGGTGAGTGTTTGGAAAGTAAATGACATCAACTGCATGGAAGGTTCAGGTGCAAGAACAAGGTTCATTGTAACTAGCACGTTCCAAATTCCTGGTATAAACTCACTTCTTATCATCAAGTCTCTCAAATCTACAGCCCAATTGACATGTAGTGTGACCACAGGTTGGTTGGGTAGAATACAACCTTGTATACTTATCACAGAATTATTTCTGTAAATAGTATCTCTAAACTCACAAGATTGCCTGGAAAATAACCTCTGGTTTATATATACAGAAATTGGATTAAATCCTCTAAAAATCCACACCACAGTTTACAAAGCTTTCTGGTAGAGAAGTTCAGGATTTTTAATTAGTACTATGCAGACATGAGGCCAGACATGCAATGTTCAATAAACCAGTTAGTTTTTACATCAGTAATGAGTCTTAGAATATTAATGTAGGGCCTTCAGAAGTCAGAAACAGAAGAGTGAATGTGCAGTGATGCTAACACTACCCCCAGGTACACAAAAGTAGCAGAGATATTAATGACCTCAACAGTATGAAAAAAAAAAAAAAAAAAAAAAAAAAGCACAAACAATCTGGAGAGGTGGAAACATGTATTTCTCGTGGGTTAATATAATCAGCTGCAGGTAGATTTCAGAGGATTATTTCCACTCTTTTGAGAAGAGATTTCTTTTGTGGGCATGATAAAAATTGTTAATATGTTGCTGCTGTTTTATTCAAGGTGAAAATTTTACTTTAATCACTTTCAAATAAATGCCAAACTCAACCATTACTCCCTTCTAATAATACTGAAGAAAATAGTTCATACTAAATCTAACATAATGAACACAGCACGTTCATAGAGAACTGAGTGTTCTGAGCTTAACTCCCCTTTAATCCATAATTCCTTTGGAACTATGTATTACATCCATATGAATACCAAAGAGGTTTATGATTAATGTTATTTTAATGAATAATAATAATAATAATAAAAAGATGATGATTTACACAAAGTTATTTTTTTCTTTCCTTTTTTTTTTTTTTTTTTTTTTGCACATATAGATTTGTTGGTTAGAGACTCTAATATATTTAAAATATAGCGTTCCAATCTGATTGGGATAGTAATACATTTCAAAAATCTTCTAAGCATTGTGAATGCATAGCTGAATTGAGCTGAGAATAGCTGCAGGCTCTGACAAGCCCCAGGTACTTCCCGGACTTTTCCCTTACCCAGGCTGTGCTGTGGAAGCATGATGTGAGCTGCACATCCTTGGGAGAAGTGACTTTACCAGCATGATGGGCATGCTGGTAGATGGGCATGATTCTCACCTTGCACTGGCCTGAGTCTAGGTTTCTACCAAGTTACTCCTTATGTATGGTGACAGATGATGCAAGATGAGACCTGGCCATACTATTCATCATTCAGTGCAGAAGAATGCTGGGTCCCAGCACTTACCCTTTGAGCAAGATCCTTAGCTGTTGTAAATGCCAGCAAGGTCATTGGCAATTAGTTACACCAGCACAACAGTGACTTATAAATGGCCTGATTTCCAAAAAAATAATGGACAGTTAGGGAGCTCTCACATAAGGATTGGAGCCAGAGTTTCTCAGTCCCTCTGTATGGTTACATTACAATCTTCAGGAGGGCTTTTACTACATCAGCCAACTCACATGTACAGACATCGAAAGCTGTCCTGCAAATGCTCTCTGCATATGGAGTGGGATTACAGCAGCTGGTGATATCAAGGGCTGTGGTTCTTACCCTGCTCTCTGGTACAGAGCTGCAATACCAGCTGCTTCTCACCACTTGCTCTCTTGCCTTCTAATCTGAGGCACTAGCTCTGGCCAAATCTATTTGGCTCATCTTTCTAAGAAAGTCAAGAAAGTGAAAAAAGGGCTGTGAAGCAGTGATAGTGCAGCATAAGCCTGCATACAGTGTATCCAAATAACCTATTAATGGAAACCCTTTGGCAGCTGTTTAAATGCTGTGAGTAGAGAAACGTCTGCAGTCAGAACTCTGTGGGATCCCTTCCTGAAAATGCCATCACCATGTTGTTATAATTAAAATAACATCCTCACCAATGCCAGCTATCTTTATTAGGTACCAAACACTGAACCTCTTCCCAAATCACTGGGGTGCAGATTACTCTTCAAAAACATTTCTGGAATTGATTTAAACATAAGCTTTCACACTGGAGTGAATTTTCCCAAGCACAACAATTGTGGTCCAACCCCTAGGCATTGTGGTACCCCTTCCAGAGACTTCTGTGTAGTTATTGACATCTTGCTGGATGCTGCAATTTTTTTTTCTGGACTGAAGTACCAAAAGATTCTAGATTATACTCCATGGTAGATTTATATACATACATATATATATATTTGTCACTTTGACCACAGAAACAACTGCCCCAGTGCCTTATAAGGGGACTCCAAATGAAGGTTTAGTCTGGAAAATGGATTGCTAGCATGAAGCCAGGAAAGCCATGGGTTGTACGTGAATACCCACCAAAATTAACTCAAGTGATGCAATTTACTATAAGGTAACTTACTAAACATTCTCATTTTTAGAATGCAATTGTGAAAGTTTCCTTCTAGAGGAAAGTTGTGGTGCTGTCTGCTTGCCCACACACCTGCCTAGAGTCAAGATCTGGGCACAATCCTGTAAGCTGCTAGCAGATATCAACCCGGTCCTAATGTAAACATTATTTGTCAGGGTTCATTACTTGAAAAGGTAAGAGTGATAATCTGTAAAAACTTCTCTCCTATTACTCACAGTTGGTGTTTGATTCCTTAACTGTTACTCACAGCCAGCCCAGGAACCTACTTACCTCTCCCATGAGAGAACTCGGCATTTACTCCAGAAACATTGCTCTCTGGACCACATGTGGCAAGGCAGAATCTGGAGGGGAACTGCTGATACGGATTCCTTAAAACAAAGACTCCAGAAGGATTTTGAATCTCCAAAAATGAAATAGAACAACCCACTTTTTAGCTAGAGAATGGCTGCACAAAACAGAATTAGAGTTTGAAAGCAGATCTCCCCTTCTCATCACAGCGAGTACTCGGTGTTTTCTTTTGCTGTAATGAGTTACATACAGGTGACAGCAACCTATGGGAAGGGACTCATGTATCTCTGCATTGGCATGCTGTACTTTTTGAGAAGCCATAGGGTACCTGAGGGACCAGCTCTTCAGAAGGGTGCAGGTCTCCCATACAGTTTGTATCATGTCTTAGTCCTGGCTGCTCTCTGATCTTCTCAACAGTTTTCCTGTCTGCTAAATCTCACATCATGACTTCGTGCCCTCTCTGTACTCTGGGGGCATCCCTCAGATCTGTCGGTGTTCACAGAGTCTGACCAATGCACAGCAGATGGTAACACAGACACAAGTCCTCCTCCCTGCTACCTACCCACACTCTTAGAGAATGCAGTAAGCCACAAACAAATGAGTAAAACATGTGCCAGGACTCTCAAAGGAAACATACAGTTTGAAAGCTTCTCTTCCAGTTTCTCAGGCTAAACACCCTGGGTGTTTGTGGAAGATGCTGATCATGCCCTTTCTGAATAATCACATGCTAGAGGTTAAACTTTCTCCATCCCCTTTGCCATGCGCACTGCAAGACCTTTGACAAGTAAATGGGTAATGAAATACTCACAGAACTGCTTCATAATGTGTTCTACAATGCAATCTACATTCAGTCAACAAACTAAGATGCAGAACAAAATCTGGTCTGCAGGAAACAGAAACAGCTTTTCCTGATGCCAAAGAGAGCTGCTCAATTTACCCTGGATTTTCTGAGGGCACTGACCATCAGACTGGAGAATATTTAATATTTGAAAGTGCATCTTCTTCTAGCTTTTGTATCACCACTAAAGTTATTTGGTCTTCTCCCAGCTTTTAGAAATTACCTCTGGTTTCTGGAACAACTTGGATACTTCCTTCATATACAAAATGTCATTCCTCTACCTTACAAGATACACAGTGTATCTGCTGGTCAAAGCCATCCTTTGGAAACACAGGCAAACACACCCCAGAATGTCTTTTACTGATAAAAATTATTGGACCACAGTTTCTTGCAAATAAATGTTTAAAACCATTGTTCTAAATGTTTAGAACCATAAAAAAAATACGTAAATTACAGAATCACAGAAATGTTGACGGAGACAAGTAAGCAAACAGACTACCTGTGTGTTGGATGACCTCATTATTCTACTGTGACCAGCTGGCAACCTGTGACTTTCTAAGAGACCTACAGACAGGTGATGCAAACTTCTGCTATGTGGACTGTACAAGGTGGAAAGAAAGTTTCACAACAGATTTGCTTTTTTCCAAAGGGTTTTGCTTGTTCTTCTCTATAGAGGGAACAGTGAGAAACTCTGCTCACTATCTCTTTGTGAGATAGTGAGACAGCTCCACTAGTTTTCCAGGCATCTGGCAACTCTCCAGTTTGCCCTTCCAAACTTCGTCTGGGCTGCTGCCTTTATTGTCAACTCCAGAAATATCATTTATAGGAGAGAAACTTCAGAGGATTCTATTTTATCATTTTTTGCACTGGTGTTTCACCTTCAGTGTTTTGCTATCAGCTTTGCCATAATCACGTTTTAGCATCTGCTGTGTCAGCATCATGTTTCAGCATCAGCATTTAACCATCAGCTGTTCCACCATATGGCATTAGAAGCATCAGCAGCACAGCACTTAAAACATACATACGAACAAACAAAAAAGCACTTTCAATTCCCCTCTTCGGCCTACTACCCTTTCTTCATGTCTTAGCCACATTTCTCTGTGACAATAGAGTCCCCCAATTGTCCTTCCCTTCTTTTTTTTTTTTTTTTTTCCAGGAAGAAACACATGCTGAAGGAAAGAAAAACAAAAGAAAATTAAATTATTCAGTTCCTAGGCAAATTTGAAATAATTTCTCTTGTGATTTAAATTTCCCCTGAGGTTTTAAGGTCCTATGCTAAGGTAGCAAGCTAGGGGTCACTGACTGTTACGTTTTCAATCATTTGGCATAGGAGCTTTCCAGCAGCAGTGGCAGAAGTCTCCTTAAGTGCTGGGCTGAACTTCCAACGAGTGCAATCTTTAGTACTTTGGAAGATGAATTTAGGACACCCTTCAGACTCAAATTCTTCAGAAAGATCCAATTTATTCTGCACATGTTTAGTGTGCAGGACAGGTTGGTTGAAGTAAGCAATACTAACCCTGGCTGCAACTGCATGAGGCTTTTGTTTTTGCTACTCAAGGGATTTACAAAAGCCTTCAAACAGAAAAGGAGAGCATACTTTCACCTTCCTGATCATGCAAGTCAGGGAGGTCAACACAGCCTACTGCCTAAATAGCAATAGCTTATATGACAGCTTGGTTTTACCAAAAATCCTCGAGGCATTATAATCTACAGTTATATCCCTTCACGCTCCTGACACGTATTTTCTTCTCCAGATGCAGTCTGTCTAACTGAAGCTCAAAAATGCTCTTCCTAAGCCAACTTTGCACAGCAGAGGACCAACTAATAAGCCTTTCAGTACATTACTACTACAACCTTTGTGCCTGGTGAAATATTTTAGACCCACTTTGAAATGTTGGATAGGTCCTGAAGTCTGTGAGAAGTCATTCTGTCTTTACGACCCAAAACAATATAGGAGTCTTGGTATTTGAGTATTCCATTAGACACATCAGGTACCATCAATTTCTTCTGGTCATATTAAATTCCCCAGAAAATAGTAGCAAATGCGGCCTTTTTTTTTTGGGGTGGGGTGGTGAGCTGCAATCTGCAAAACCAAAGCATGATTTAAATCCTGACCAAATGAATTTGATTTCTGCTTAGCTTACAAGCAATTAAGTCTCAAATTTGTTTTGAGTAGAGTGCCATTTTTCCACCTCACTGTAAAATTTGACAAATGCAAATTTTGTAGGCTTCACTTTGAGTGTGAAATTTTCCAACATGGTGCCTGTTTATCTATAGAAAGCTGTAACTAGTGAGATATCCTTAAGAAAAATGCAGCAGAAAGGGAATTAGATGAGACATAGGACTTTTCGCCATGGTGGTCAGAGTCTAATCACTCCTTCCCCTGTTTTGAAGAACAGGCAGTATGAAGCAGTAGTTTTCCATTTTATAGTGTACGGAGGGAAGAGTTGATCTTTGGAAACCAGTTAGGAGCAAAGAAGCTGAACTAAGATTACTGGAGCACCAGAGAGCTGACAAAACCCACATAGGAAAGGACAATATTAGCTGGCCTCTAATGCTGTAAATCAGGGTTACCAATGCCATGGACACTGGTGCAAACAATTTAAAGGAGGAGGATTAATGTAACAGCTGACAGAATTTACTTTTTGTATTTTTAGGTCATCACTGATGAAACATTCTTGTTGACTTTGATTCAAAGTTATAGATCAGAAAGTCTGAATATGCAACTGTAAAAGATAATTAGCATTATTTTAGTTGTCAGGATGCTAGTCTCTAAAGCTGCAATTTATGTATGAAGCTGTTAGAAGCTGATCAAGATGTTAGATGAAAAGCCTCACATACTGGGAGGACTAGTTCAGATGTGAGGATGTCCTGAACACCAGCAGGGAGTCTCTACCTGTGAAGATACAGTTCAGTGGAAATTCAGAGGCACCTGTGCAAGCCTTACACAGGTGTAAGCTATCATTACATTCCTTCTAAGTTGACTGGTGGAAGTGAGGGATGGCCACAGCTTCTTTCCCCAGAAAGTCAGATTCTGTAGTGACTGCCAGAATCTTTAAGCTATGCCTCATAATGAAGAAATTTTCCCATGTAACTATGCTCCTGGAAGACCTGACTTAATGTCAATTTGTGGATTATAGGTATTTTCCATTTAAGTGTATTTCCAGTGTATTTCATAACCTTCTGGAATGTATGTGGCATGCCAGTAACTGAGGATGTCCCTTAGCAGCGTGTTATCAACGGTTATTTTATTCTGTGAATAGATCCTTAACGAGCCCAAGATTCTCCACACACTGCAACACTTTTTGCTGTAACATACCACATTTTTCTTCCAGAAAATGAATCTACTATGCTTCCCAGCCAATATAAGCTTTTGTAACCAGCGGAGCCTGCATCTGCACTACTAATCACTCCAACCTTGTAAATTGTAAACAGGTCTCACAAAGCCGGAAGTAACACTTCCAGCTGTAATGCTATTAACCTAATCCTTGGTAGTTATTACAGAAACTCATGACACACAGCTTAGCAGATACCAGAAAATACAGTTCTTCTTCAGTAAAGTTGGAGCTGATCTTTGTATATCATGAGCATTATTAAAACCAGCTGAATTAAAATGTAGTAAGTTGATGCTTCTACAGCTTTGGTGCAAAGATGCAAAAAAGGCTTGTATCAACTTAACCTGGCACATAAAGATAACGATACAGGGGAGCATGTTGCATACCTGTATAGTGTATTCAGGCTTTAACTTTGCATTCAAACCCATACCACAATTTCCTTATGCGCAACACAAATTCATCAAATTCTCTGTATGTGTTTTACCATCTTTTCCACAAAGAGAAACACAGGGCAAAATCATGGCCAAACTCAGTCAGAAGATATAAACACTTTAAATCTTCTTATGTTAAGCATGTTAGAGTAGACTCTCATTTGTAAAGAAACTTCCAGACTGCTTTTACAATGCAAAGGGAGCAAAAACCAAGTGGAAAAAGGACTTACCTTATCATCTTTAGCAACTAAAATCATCTATGATTGCCCCAAAATTATGTCATTCTAAAAATAAGTGCCTTGAAATTATTTTTCACACGTTTCTAAGGGGTGCAAAGGCATCAGCCATTTAGTTTTAAAATTACTGTAGCAAGCTTCAGGAAAGATGTGTTTTCTATGGCCTATCATGGAAACATTGTTTTTGTTGATCTCTAATGCGTTCCTTCCACTAAATTAAATTACTTTAGACTGAAAGTTTTTGGTTTGCCTTTTTTCTAGGGAACTGTAACTCCCACAGATATAATTCTTGGCATCGTAACTGCAGAAGACTGGAAGTGATATGAAAACCAAGGATTATCTCAGAGATAAACAATGATACACTCTGTTTCTACGTCATTCAGTCACGCAGACTCCACTCTTCCTGGGGCCAGCTAGTTGGAAAACGTTTTTGAAGCTACATTAGCAAAAGCTTGTGCAGTACTTTGAGACACATGGGAAGCTACTGTTTTAGATGTGAAGTATAAGATGTTTAATACATTTACTGTGGGTTACACCATCAAAGGTTTCCCTTAGAGAACTGATTCCACTTTCTGTGACTGCTAAGTTGAGTAAGACTGACAGATATTTGGATAAAGCTCTCAAGTGAGGAGCACAGTACAGGTCTCACTGACTGAGGTAAGTTACTTTAGAAGAAATCTGTGAAGGAACCTACACTTTCTAAGAGCTCTAGGGAGTGAGGGAGGAGTTGTAGGAAGGCAAGGAGAGTGAGCAATAGGAGCAGTGCCACAGAAGCAGTGTGAACATCAGTGTGATTCATAGAACCATAGAATATCCCAAGCTGGAAGGGACCCACAAGGATCACTGAGTCAGCTCCTGGTTCCACACAGCACTACAGACCCTATGTCTGAGAGCTCTGTCCAAACGCTGCTTGAACTCCAGCAGGCTCAGTGTTGTGACCACTGCCCTGGGGGGGCTTGCTTCATGACACAATAAAGCTTCAGAAGCAAATACTGCTCAAAGGTGAACCCGACATCCAGAGGTACAAATTCATCTCACAACAGCCTTCTAGTATTTCATTAGCACCTGAGCTGACAGTACCGTAAATGGAGTGAACAAATTTAAGAGTGAAAAAGCAGAATGTTATGAGGATTTTTTTTGAATGTCCCACTTTTTGATTGCAGTGCTTTCTGTAAATCTGAACAAGACACTGTTTTTCTCTTCTGAGATTCAGCCATTCAGTTCTGGAAAGTGGCCCACAGAAGAGGTTTCCCTCCAGAAAAGGAAGGAACATTCTTATCATTTTAAATTAAAGTGTGCAATTACTGTTCTTTATTGTTGCCAGTTAAAAGAGATTTGCTACAGTTGCTTACATACATGCATAGGAGCTGAAAGAAACCAGCAGATTCTATAAGGTTTCCTCCTGAGAGGTGTGAATTTCACAACAGCAGTAAAAATGTTTGCTACAGAGCACAAGCTATGATTTAAACACAGACAAATGCTTATTTCCCTTCTGATAGCATTTCCTTTAGTTTTTCTGACATATAAATGCATTGCTTTGGAAAAAGACCTGGAATATTATTTTAAGATAAGATAGTACAAGTTCATAGTAATTAAGTCAAACCCTTTTTCTATGAAAAGATGTGAGTGAGCAGGTTTCCATGGTAATTCCTTTCTTACCTTTTAAGACAAAGGACAGCTTAGAGCTACAGAATTAAGTCTTTTTCATCCCTTTCTTCTCATGCTTATACAGAAGATGTTTCTGGTTTAAACCATCAGAGGCTCATCTTTTCAGATAAATCCAGCCTCAATATCAATTTCTAATGCAAATTTGTATTGAATGTTTAATGATTAAAAAAGTGAAGGCAAACAAAGAGTTAATGAAAATATAAAGTCCTGATTTTTCATGGCCAAATTATTGTCAGGTTACCATTGAAGGGAGCCTGGGGGTGGTACAAGTCTAACTGAAACAATTTTACCTAATTATTGAGTTATTCCAAGGTGTAACTTCAATGAGTTAATTGGCACTGCAACAAGGATGAATTTGTCCCAGTGTAAATTCATCTCTTCTCCATTGTTAAGGCTGCTCAAAAGAATGTTTTTGTAACCTATTTCTGAATCCCACCATTGTGTTTCATTATGATTTTCTTTTGATTCTGTTACCATGTGAACAGTGAAATACACATAACCACAGCTCATGATCTCGGAATGTCAACCAAGGGATATTTTGTGCTTCAGAACTGATTGGAGTGACTCAGAGTGCTTTCTGAAAGTTCTTTGAAAAAGTCACACGTGTGTTTAGATCTGAAAATTAATTGGGGATTAAGGAACCAAGAAGCAGGGAAAGGAAAATTTTGATCACCTCAAACTCTACATAAGAACTTTGCATTGAGAAAACCTTTATTGTAAACAAGTCTTAATTGTGGATTAGATTCTGAGCTGAGGTAAACTGGATTAGTTCCATTGACTAAATGACTCAAATTCAGTGGAGTTACAACAAGCAGCAGTGGTGCCAATTTGTATGAGCAGAAAAAATGGCTCTATAGTTAAGACACTAGTTTGCAAGTTCTCAGTATGTGAATTACCATCTGTATTTACATTATATTGAAACAGAGAGCACCCATAAATCTACCTTGCTAAATAGCACATTGTTGATTTACCTCTCATACATATACTGATTACTTATTTATTAATTTTGCTGAAAATTTCTTGAAGACACAGGCCATGATTTCTAACTACTGCTGATGAGTTCACAGAGGAACTCATCACATGGACTCCAAATGCTTGAGATTCCATGTTTACATAAGGTAAACAACTGCCTCAATGAAACAATACATGAGGAAATAGGATCCTGGACTCCCCCAAGAACCAGAAGCAAAATTACTGGGCACCTTCAGCTTCTGGCATCTTTATTAGAGACAGTGCAAAAAACAATATGAACTAGCAAGAATCTCAGATGATCCCATATAGAATTTTGAGGGATTCTAATTATAAAAGCATCCTTTTGATATTCAAACTGAGTCAGTTTGAAAGTGGTATCACCTAAGAGAGAACAATATGGATACAAGGAATAACACTCACTTGATGGACAATGATGGACTCACTTGATGGACTTGATGACTTGATGGACTTGATGAACAATCAGTATAATTGTTGATCACATAAAGCTCCAGTGGATCCCTTCACTGGACTGACTCAATAGCTCCCACATGATAAAGCAAAGATCCAGGCTAGGAAAACCACAGGGGACAAATATAGCACAATGTGGATTTAGCATCATGTGTCCAGAAGCCCATTCTTGCATTGCTGCATTGAAACAGCAGCAGCTGAAGATGTCTGCTTTGCACCACATTCTTTAGCACTTGTAGTCTTGGGATGAGGTTACATGGATCTGGGCTTGTGCATCCCCACGCTGGGGGAGCTCTGTCCAGCCACCTCATGTTCCATGCTGGGGAAGGAACACAGCACTCATCAGTGTCTGGGATGGTCTCTGCGTTGTTCTGAAGTCTACAGCATGCAAGAATTGCAACAGCCTACAATGACTTATGTGGCGTTTAGCAACAGAAGGAAAACAACTTGCTTTTCGCCTCTGTTGTCTTTTTCAAGTTTACCTACAGCTTCATTATTCTCAGGGAAATTCAGCATGTGTTCACTTTGAACTGGGGAAAACAGAGCTGGGTCTCATGACTTGTTTTTTGCAGCCAAAAGGTCATACTATGGTTGCAATCAAATTAATTTTTCAGAAAGTATTTGGATGCTTTTCAGGGTCTGCTCAGCTTCTCTGATCCTTTCCTGACTATTCTTTGTGCGTCTCTCTCTTTTTTTTCTTTTTTTTTTTTTTTTTTTTTTTAGTTTTGTTTTTCATGTAGTTACCTGAGAGTTACAAGACATATACATTGGCAAAGAAGGTGTTTTTCCATGTGACAGCCATGGATATGGCAATACAGAAAAAATCTGAGCAGTAGTTTCACAATGCTAAAAGCTCAGTTGAGACCAAAATCAAAAAAGGAGAGATGAAATATTTGTGTCTCTTGTGCCCCTTGGATTATGACCTCTTTTGTTTAACATAGCTGTTCTTAATTTGTGTTTTGTAGTTTTCCACCAACTACATGTAGTTCTCAAGCCATTTTATGACAAACCATCTCCAAAAGAATTGATGGGAGAGACCGGAGGAGAAACATTACTCTCTGCAGTAATTCATTTCTCTTTAAGAATGCGGAAGGGATCCTCCCATCTTCACTGGAGAAAAAGCAAGTATTTCAAAACACTGTAAGAGCTGAAAAACTACTGGGGTTGCATAATTCTTGCAGAGCAGAGAGAAAAATTGCTTGATTTTGAGAGAAACTGTGAGAGATTTCTGGCAATGTTTCTGGATAAGGAAAGAGAAATAGATCTGAGATGCAATCAAGACAGTTTTCTCAGTGCCAGCAGAGGCACTAGGGTTCAGTGACCCCAGTGACCCCATAAAATGAGACAGGTAATACTTCCAGCTCTTTGAAAGGTTATCTGGGTTTACTCGAGACACGCCACAGAACCACCAAGTAACTCTAGACAAGCCAGTGAAATTCAACTAGCTTCTGTTTATCTGTATAAAAATCAGAGAGCGAACTATGTAATTTACCCCATCCACTTCCTATTCAGATTATAAATGCTCCTATGAAACATTTCCCTTCCCTTAGGTGGAGTGCCAAACACTAGGTCAGCAGCACTCTTTACTCAGCTGGAGCCTCTTGTTTCTAAAATAATACAAATATCAGTAACTGCTCCCCTCCTCTTTCCTGTGCCAAAAATCCTTCCCCCTTCGTTTTTCTTCCATCCCCAAATTAATACTTACGTAACCACACCTCCACACAGACCCCTGCCATGGCCAGGTGTGGGCCCTATCTTTTCTTTTCTCATAGTTTCAAACAAAAAGAAAGAGGTGGGAGGCCAGCTTCACTATTCCAGCTCCACTTCCACATTGCAATGCCATTTATTTACAAGGAAGAAACAAGGAAGAACAACTATAGATGGCTGTTATTTTTATTTAAGAACAAACCCAATGACATTTATATAACTTTTCTTGTATTATCACAGTATTAGCAGCTTTAGCAAACATCTTAAACCAGAAGAGCTGCCAATTCTCAAGTGGCTACAGTTGATTTATAAGCTGCAATTATGTTTGTCAGCTGATAAACAGAGACCTGATCAGTTTTCACCAACTCAGTGGAGTGAAAGTGAATACTTTATTACCTTCACTCACTATTTATTTACAGATACAAAGTGCTTTCAGTAGATAGCAACTTTCTCGATGGAGTAGCAGATGATTCTTGGTCAACAGGGTAGAAACTGAATGCCTTTGTCATGCGGCAATGCTAAGAAATAACAAAGTAATTCTCATCTTTCTAATACTTAACATGGAGCTTTAAGAGCTGTTCTTAACACCGCATTTCCAAACACTTCTCTTACTTTATTCTGTACTGTTAAACCTTCTTTCCAGGACTTTCCTTAGTCATTTACTGCCTGATTTTCTAGTATAAACACAAAGGCTGTGTGAACAATATCTCTGTTTCTTCTTCATGTTTCTGCCTGTGTATCTGGCAGACTGGGTGCATCAGAAGCACCACCACAGAAGAATCCTGGGTATGCTCCAGAAATCAAATAACTTTCCATTTTCAGATAATAACTTACTGGAAAAAAATTACTAAAACTATTCTTTCTGTAGTTTGTAGTAAGATTGAATGGTATTTTTCAGTGAATGTCATTTCAATCACATTCCCTTACTGCAAAGACTTGATCCATGGCACATGTCAGGGTAAAATACCTCTGCAAAGCCCAATGTCCAAAAAACATACTGGAATTGAAGTGAAATTAGAAAGAGAAAGAGGTCTACCTAAAGCAGAAGTTTCAGGATAACAAAGAATAAAGATTTAACAGGGAAATATTCATAAGTGTGATGTCAGCTCTGCAATCTAGAGCAAGTGCTGCTTTTTTGACTTAATAATAGTGAATGTCAAATTCTTCAGGAAAGGAATTTGCAGTCTTGGTAACAAGTCTGCTGTGGAACTAAATCGCAGTGCATTCACCACACTAGATTATCTGTCACTCATAAAACCAGTACTTTCTGAGTCGCCTCTCAGCATGGCTCAACATATAAACACAGATAAAAATATTTACAAAACCACTTATATTCACCAATATGATGCCACTTTCTTAACTGATTTGTAACTTCAGTCTTCAAAGGGAAGATCTGCAATGAGCAATCTTACATTTGTATGACAATGGAGAAATATTATTTTCACTGACCAGATACAAAAGAATGAAGAAAGTAATAAACTTTCTTCTAAAGGGTAGCTAAAAAAAAATCTGCAAAAAAACAACCAAACAACAACAATACCACTATGCAGAAGGAACAAATTCCTAAGCTGGAGAAAGTCAGATAGCCTGGTTCTCATCCCATACAGGCATAAATCAGGACTTAACATGCCAAAAGTCAGACTAGGATGTTAATCACACTGATGGAATTGCAGATGTCATCAATGGATCAGTGGGATGGAGACAATGAAAGTAGTGTTAATGAGATTAGTGCCCATCGAAATGGTACTGCCTCCATGCAAAATGATAATCAGGCTTTGATTAGACAACTCCCATATTATCACTTCAAAGCAGATGCAGCAAAATATGTTGATGGAGGAAACAATGCATAGGGAGCATGCTCTGTGTGATGAATGAGGAAAGAATCTCCCTTTCTTGATTTTGAATGAAATAAAGCAGCATACCCTTCCAGTTCACTTCCCTCCATGGTTAGCTGGTGCTCTGGTTTAACCACATGCAATGGTAGCTTGTCCAATCACACAGCAAAATGCTGGGAGGAAGGTAAGTAGCAGGAGATTTATCTCGTATCCTTGTGCCAGCATAATCAAGCTTTGCATTGCATTTCAAGAAACAGGTTTAGTCAAATAACTTTCAGGAGTGCTCAGGTCAAATTATGTGCTGGTTTAAACTCAGCATGGTCCCACTGATTTCAGAGAGATTGCAGAGAATTTGTCTTTCTGAGCATGTTTTGCCAAATTAAGCTGTGCAGAATTATTTCCATAGCTTGAATGAAGATATACAAGTTACTACCTAGTGGAGACCGAATTCTCTGTCTGATAGACAGGAAAATCCTTTCAGTGAATTATATCAATGTCTAGCTTTTTTTGTATGCTGCCAGTGCAGGTTACTTGTAACACAATGACCAGAACTGTGAAATTTCATGATATTTGCCAGGCAAATTGGAACTACAAATGATGCTGTAGCTGCAGTCCTTGCTTGGTTAGTAGACCTGAAAAGCCACACTGATCCTCCTTGAGTGCAGTAAGATGTAACCTTTACTTTTTCACTACATCTTTCTTTCTTTAGATCACTTTTGTCACTCAGAGCGTTGGCAATCTTTCTGGCTAGGTGAGCACAGAAATGTTCAGGTTATAACATATAGAGCATTTGAAAGGTATGACAAGGAGAGGAAGCATTGTAAGTACCTCAGAGATTATAGGGAAGGGAGATGCGGTATTATAAGGAGTATTTGAGAGGTAGGATGAGGAACAGATATGCAGTGTAAGGGGATCACTGACAATACATTAAAGACTACTCATCATCAAGGGACGGAAAGCATTTGAGAGAGACAGTAAGGAAGAGAATTACTATCTGAATGATGGGGCAAGGAAAGGAGCTATCTGATATGCCTGAACTTTATCTCATAACTGTAGTATTTATTACCAGTTACAAGCTATTCAGGAATAAGTACATTTCATTGGGTAATCTGGGACTGACTAAAACACTGAAGAGGCTGTTGGCAGTTTTGGAGTTACTAAGCCCTGATGCATGACTGAAAATATGCTGGGAGAAGCCTGATGTTGCAAGGTGCTGAGCACCTTCACTGAAGACAGCAGGGGACAGCCTTTAGAAAGGTGCTGAGCAGCCACAATTCCACTGAAATCAATCAGACCTGCAGGGAGTCACCACCTCTGAAAAATCAAGTTGTGGGAGTTGAAGGCACCCAGCAGGTTCGGGTCTGAAGTGTCACATTAGGGATGTGACAGCAATGTCTAATAAAACTCTCCACACACACACGAGTGCGCACACATACATATTTTACCATACTCCTCCATCTTCCATTGTTAAAATGATAGAAGTGTAACATTTAGTGAACGCAATCAGAGAAGTGGTAATTATCACAGTGGGTCTGAAAACCTTGGCAGCCCAGTAGTGGGAGGAAATACAGTATATCTTGAAAGACAGAACAGATATGAAGAAAACTTACTTTTTAACTACAGAAACCTGCTACTTCTGATTATTTTATTCCTCTTTTAATAACCAGCAGCTGTGAATTGTAGTACAATTGTGCGCATGCCTTGAGAAATCCTCTGCTTCCATCCACCAAATAGTGTGCTAAGACACATCAAGGCAAGATCTTCTAGCAATCATTTCTTCTCTTGGTTAAACACTTTCTACCTCTCCCAAAGTAATGGCCTATTCCAGTCTTCAATGCAAAGTAGCAGATACAACAACGGGGCTGTAAAAATATAGTGTGTCTATGTGTGGGTCAAAGCACTGTTACCAACACTCATTTTCTTAGGGCACACAAAAGGAGATAAACAAGGTGGCCCAGGCCCTGCAACAGTGTAAGTAATGGTGGGCTTAACTTCCTGGAAATTGCTTATGCAATGAACAGCAGAATAAAACGATTGTCTATTCACACTAATTTTTATATTTGCTGTTTACTAAATGATGGCACGTGCCCTTTTCCACAAACAGCATCCACTTTTTCCTCATATCTTCACACAGACAACATGATTGCATAGCATAAGTTATGCCAGCATAACTTTTGATAGACAGTCTCCTGTGGCACCTTCTCATAGCAGGGTAATCTGTGCCAGTTCCTGCAGGTTTAGAGCACTTGTCAAAGGTACTAGTCATAGTTCTCCTTTGCTGCAGTACTTTCAATTCACTATCAAGTTCACCCTGCATAATACCCAAAGCATTCTACACTCTCCAGAAACTTCAGCCCATGTAATGCAAATCCCTTTGCCCAAGACATTCTCACTGCTTTCTTAAGGGCTACATTCTGCCTCTTTGAGTAGATACTTGAGAAAACCCTGTTTTAGATCTCAGTCACAAGCTGATCTTTTCTCTCTGGGACTCCATCCCAAAAGATCACAAGGAGGGCTCTTCAATCTTGGATTAGTGCAAGTTGTCTTTTTCACCTTTCTTTTGTAATTTTAAAAAGCTACTCTTACACAACTCTTTCCAAGTGCAGCACTTCTCAAACCTGAATGTAAAATTAACTGAAAATATTAACACTGCAAAATGCCTGTGTTCTTACCGATCAGCCCTCAGATATATTCTGATACATCTTACCTTCTGTATGATGTAAAATCTAGTTCTGCTCAGTTCACAGAAATACCTCTTCAAGATAACACTTTCCATAATATTCTACAAAGCCAGAAAAGTCAGTCAAAGTCTGTTCTCAGCCTAATGTCTCTCCACACTGCTTGGCTTACTCATAAAGATATCTGAAGAAGTGCCAAGGTTACTGTGAATTTTCAGAACTATCAAGAAATCATAGTAAAGTAATGATTTAATATCTGCCCACTGAAAGATAACTGACGAAGCACCAGCTAGCTCAAAGGGTGATCTCCTGCTACAGGAAACTACAGTTAGTCTGAATGATTTCAGAAGGATGAACAGAGCAAAACCAGAAAGTCTAGAGCTAGCAAGCCAGCTGCTATTGCCTAAGGGAAATTGCCAGTCAGTAAATGCACGGCTATTCGTGTGAGTAAATTAGACGTCAAGTCACTTCTGTCTTCATGCTGTTGTACTTTGTAGAAATGAACAATCAGCAGACTGATCTCACCCCAGAAGCAATGCGTTTTGGTGGCATTTGATCTTGAAGAAGACATTGCTGTAGAAGAGGCTGCTCAAAGATAAGACAGTGTAATCATGATACCAGCCCAGCTAACTGCAATAAATCTGTTTTTTTTTTTTTTTTTTTTTTTTTTTTTTTTCCCTACCTTTTAACATCTCTGGCATTCCTCTAGATAAGGCACAGATTCCCTCTGAGTACATTTGGACTGAGAGAACAGCATGTTAGGAACTCTTTTGCCTTTTGCAGATCTTTTTCTCAGTCTGATGCCTGTTTGTTTATCATTAGCACGAATTATGATGGGTGTCTGTACAATTTGAACAACCTTTTCTCTAACAGCATCATCTCAGTCTTTTTTCTCTCTAAGCTGCAGTTCGCTACAAGGGCTGTGACAGCTTTTATGTTTAACAGAATCTTTAGTCTGGCAATCATGATTAACTCGTCTCTACAGAGAAGTGTTATTTTAATAAGACCGAGTGAAGAGTTCTAAGAAAATCTTTTCCTTCTTCTTCTTCCTTTTTTTTTTTTTTAAAGACTTTTATACATCTAAGAATTAAGACTCTGTAACTAAAGTTTAGATACAGCATAGCCAATTCATCTGTTGGCCCCTTGAAATGTTTTGGAAGGTTTCCAGCAGACCCAATTATTTCAAATATGCTTCAGAAGTTACATTAAGGCCAGCATAACAAAATCTGTGAATGTATTCAGTCCTTGCCCTCTTCTGACCTCTGATTTCTTTCCAAATAAAATGTTTAACATTACTTTTTTTTTTTTTCTTCTTTTCTTTTTTTCTAATAGCAGCTTCTGGGGCTCCAACACTGACATTATTTGATATGTAAACTATCCAAACCAAATAGCTTATATAGGGTCATAGTTATGTTTTACAGTAGTAACAAATCAGGAAACCATGTTCTGTGATGCCTAGACAAAATAACATATTGCCCTTTCAAAGCTCTTACAACACTTCACCGATATTGGTATGTCTTGTGCTAGCCAAGGAAGTACTTCAGCATCATTCGGCAGGTAGTAAAGTCATTGTTCTTAAGCCAAACATCCTCCTCAAAGTTTGAGAAAGATCAGGACCAGGAAAAGATAAGGAACTGGGGCAATCAGAACTCTATAAACCACATTATCTCCCCTAATATCATTTAAAACAGTGTAAGTCTCTCCTCATAATACAGGACGATTTGGAAATTAAAAAATAATGATGTCAAAAGAAGGCAAATACAAGTCTTCCTCCCGCTTGTTCCTCTTCTCTCCCCCAACCCATAGCCCAGTGACATTTCATGTTTAGACTGAATTGTAGGAGTTAGCCAGTCTCTGTATAATATCAACTTGGGGACCCAAGAGTTCTGAAAGAACAGCTAGGCCAGACAGAGGATAAGGTTAGAGTTGGAAAGGTTTGAGAAAGAATAAAACCACAGCAGGGTTTCTACTTTTCAGGTCTTTATCACTTATCATGATGCTATACAGAAAGATTTTTTATAAAAAGAGGAATATATATATATATATATTTATAAAAAGAAGAATAAATGAAGGAGAAATCTCAAACATCTAATGACCCTGTAACTCAATAGCCTGAAAAAGTTTTTGTTTCATTTGCTTTATTGGAAACCCTACAGAAATTGATCTGAAAGCAATGCAAGGGCCAGAGGGATTCCTATTCTTTTGTCCCAACTTTAGGTTGTTCCCATACATACAGCATTCAGCTCTAACCAGAATTCTTGAGGCATCACAGAAAGATCAATAATAAGCAGAGGTCTCAGATGTTTCCAGAAAGTGTGAGCAACAAAAAAGTAGGTGAAGGTATAACCAATACAAATCTACTGGAGGACTGGTCAGTCAGCTTCCTAAAGGAGTTCACCTTTTATTTGGAGTAGGGAGATTTCTGGTCCTTGCCTTTCTTGTAGAATTGCATTCCTGCATGAACAGGGTAAGATAATTACATTGGAACTGGATCAGTGGAGAAGTGTGAAAAATGTGGCAGCATTCAAGTTTCTATTTGAGAAGAGGCATTTACCAGTCTTGGGAGAGAGAGAATAAGAAAGTGTATAATTCAACATTTCCTTTTGATCTGTAAACTACTTTTTTCTTCTAAGTTAATTTGCTTAAAAAATGCACAAAGAGGGAGGGCAAAGCAAAAAGTAAACGTGCTAAAATGTTTGACAGAAATTCAAATGTTTGTGAAGAAATGAGTTGTTATTCCATGCACAGAACGCATTAGTATTTTCTTTGCTTAGTTGGGTGCATAAATCTAATGCCAGAAGAGGCCTTAACAAAGTATTAAATTTGAGACAAACTCACAGAACTGAGGCTCTTTGTCTGTTAAAGAAATGTGATCCACTCTAACTACAACACAGTGAATGCACAGGGCAAACCACTAACACGGATACTGTGCAATGGGGCAAAACCTAGGTTTTCAAAGATATTGCTTAATCCAGTAAATTACTGGAGGGTACACTGATGGAACCACACTAATGTAAGCACTGTAGTGTAAATTCCCATACAGCAGACATGGCCTGGGGAAAAATGGAGAGATGGTTAATACCCTAAACAGAGACATTAAAGAAATGTCTTGAATCAGGTTCTGTTTTTAAGAAGTAACACCACCCATACTGGGCTGTGCAAACTCTTCTTAATATCACTTTGGGTGACTATCATGAACGGAAACACCACGAGCAATATGAGCAGCTGCATTAACTTCATAAGGATCAACAACACTGCTACCCTGAGTCACACTCTTTCTGGGAGTGCAAAGACCAGCAGCATCAAAAGGCAGGTTTCCCAGGGAGCAGGAAGACCAGATAGGAAGGTCTATCACTGGCTGGAATATTTGGGAGCTAGCAGCTGTGAGGGAAGGAGTTGTAGGACACTTGAAATGCACTGCCCATGTTATGATAATCCTTGCTAGTGAAAGACGCCCTTTTTTTCCTAGCCCATGCAGACAGGAGATGCCAAAAGCCCAGTTTTAGCAGCACAATATCACCCTGCCTATCTACCATCCATTTCATACTATTTGTTGAGTAGCCAATAGTCCATATGACTGTATAAGACAGAATCAGGACCTTCTCATTCCTGTGCAGCCAGGCTAGTGATGCTGAAAGCATGTTGAGTTCCCTTTGTGCTAGACACGCTATATAAACACACGATCACAAGCACTCCTGAATTAATCACATTACTGCTCACATTACCATTGAAGAGTTAACAATCAGATCTGCAGTACACCTGCAAACAAGCATATTAACCGTGATATCACCATAGTATACTGTACCCAATATAGAGGAAGGAGAAATGAAGCATTTTAGGTGATAGCGTTTCAGGACAGTCACTCTAAATTGTAAACCCTTTCTTTATGCTTGCTGCTCCTACCTAAATTGACTTTAGCAATTCATCCCACCTGGAGCTAGCCCTCCAACTGAGCACCTGGGTTAAGAACCATGAAAAAACAAACTCCCAGACTGCACTCTGCACCAGAGTTGCTTATTCTCTTCTGTGACTATTGAAGGAACTGGTGGATAACAATCTAACATAAATGCTGTATACTAAGTGGGATGAAGTCTGTCTGTAAAAGCTTAGTCCCTAAAACACAAAAGAACTGGACTCAGATTACATTTCCTGGTTACATATAAATTAATGGAAATACATCAGAGCAATCTCCAATTCCTAGCATCTCTGAATTGTTTGAAAATTTTTAAAGGAAAATCAAGGTCCTCGTTATGCTACAATAAATTAAAGTGAAACTCCACATTAAGTCTGCTTCGACTCTGGAGTATTTAAAATCTGTATCCCAATTTTGCAATTTAGACCTATTTATATGTAAATTAAAAAAGGAAAAGATTACTTCCCTATTATTTCCCCTATGATGAATTAGCCTGAATTAGTGATGAATATAAAGAATTAACTCTTATATTCCTTATGTTTTGCCTCATTTACAAATGTCATAAGAGCCCATTAGACACTTTAAAAAGTATGTCAAGTAAAAATAAAATTCTCTAAAGAAAACAAAGTAAAATGTTTAATGATATAATGAACACTCATTAATGTAATGTTTATTTTTAATATTAAAAATTCACAAGAATTGTCACAGCTCTTATCTTAATCAGATGAGCTTTTGTAATATTTATTTGTGTTGTAATTTCATAAATATTTATACATCTATGTTCAAACTTTACTGGTCTTTGCTTTATTAAATACATTTTAAACTTGGCAGTCTTTGAGGAATATGTTCTCCATCTGTGCAAGACAGCCATTTTACCATGCCATGTGATCACAGGTACAGGTAAAAAAATGTACAGGTACCAGCCTCTGAGAATAATTTTCCTATAGCAATTTACTACATAATCTACCCTACTGCTTTTATGATATGTGTGGATGTGAAAATTGAGTTAAATGTAGAGGTCAGACTATCAACCCCCTCATCCCTACACCTCCTCTCTTTCTATGCTCTGTGGAAAAGCACGTCAGCAGTCTCAGCCTCTTTCTCCTCTGTTTTGCAGATGGTGCAAGTAGTTGGTCCAGTGGTCAGGGACTTAATGCCTTGCTTGCAGTTGAAGACATATAAATAAGGCCATAATCTTGCCTTACATAGTACTTCTGTAAAAATTCCAATATACAAGAAGTATAAAGAAGTATGGTAAAGAATCCTTCGAGTGAAAAATTCAAACTTTACCCCTGACTGTTGGAAACCCTTAAAAAGTCCTTTTATCACAGAAAAATTCCCAAAAAAGTAAACATTAGAGATTAATAAAATTAACAGAATGCATTTCAGGTGAAAACTGGTACAAATTCATATAGTGCTTTAGAGAATGGAAACAAGGCTCAAACTTCCTTTAGCCTTTCCTCAGGTTTGCCACTTCCTATGTCTTTATCTGTAGATTGAAATTAGATTTTTCACTGTATTAATTAAGGATATATTCAGCGAGTATGTAAAAAGCATGTGACACTAATGCAAAGGTGTCAGTAATACTCAAACTGTCTTTGAGTTTATGAGCTTGAACACTACCAGGGCTACCTGCACTGGGTTGGTACCACCCGGTACCAGTAGGTAATTAACTCTGGTAAGCATATATACATAAATGACTAGCTATGCCTATGTGTACCTGTGCCACTCTGCTCTATGTTTTGCTACGTATACGCCAGGTATTGCTATGAGGAATAAGCTATGAACAGTGCTCTGTACCATATACACATACCATTTAAGACAAAGGGCCACAGCACTTGCTAAAATCACAGCTGTCTCTCTCCTCCTCCTTTGGGTATCCAAGTATCACTGCACTTGTGCAGCAAGTATGAAGGAACTTTTTGTAAAATTACAGATGAAGGTCCAACATACTTAACTTCCTTTCATGTGTCCTGCTCATGCCAAATGAAATAGAGAGGGATTCATACTACACACCCAAGGTGCTTCTGTTCAGCTCAGCCATCCCTGGGCTCCTCCAGACAGGAGGCTGGCAGCTCCAGCATGCAAATCAACCTCACCTGAATGCAAAGCTAAGATAAAGGTATCTGCTTGTCTTCACTGAGTATACACAGGACCTGTGGTGATGGCCTCGCTCACTAAGCTCTTAAGTTAAATGCTTACAATTAGATAGCAGAATTTCCTCTAAAAGGCCCAATTGCAAATAGCATAAAAATAGAAAACATAAAAGCTGCCTATACTTCTAAGTCCCTCTGATACACTACTGTGAGCTAAATACATAGATATCTTTCAGAACAGTTTTTCACTTCACCTCTCTTGATTTACCATCCTCTGTATAATCTGCCTAGTAATATTCATAAATAGTAATTGCTTATGCTCTGTTATGGACCTCTTGAATTTGATTCTCCTCTCACTTAAGCTGTAAATATGGAATAAAATTAAAATCAGTCAGAAAAATCAGGACCCTAAAGACTGGAATATATTTAAAATCACTTACAGTTCTCTAACTTTTAAAAGTAAATTCTTGCTTTAATATTCTCTTGGGCTACAAACACTACAGGGGAAAGTTTACATCCAACTAAGAACACATTTACTGAAGTGTTTAAATATGCACAAAAGCAATTCTGCTAATATTAAGTTTTCTAACTCTCTCTCTCCTGGATTAAATACAAAGCAAGCTCTTTTATCCCTGACATTTTAGAGTCTTGAACACATCAAAATGTTTCTTCCACTGCAGTGGAATGAAATTCTGATTTTCTTGTCCTCCTGTGTTTGAGACAAAGAAGCTAACACAGAATATCCAAATTGAACTTTGTATTTTCAGGGAGAAAAAAAGGAAGATACAAAATCCAAACACAGAGGAATATTGATTCCTCTGGGCTGGTGTCTAACTCACAAAAGTCATGTGTGTCTTCTGAACCTAGTTTCAATGTCTTTTTGAAATAAAAGTTTAAATCATGCACATTTACTGGACTCACATAGCAACTAAAAAGAATTATTTGAGCTATGCCATTCAGACTAGATGATTTAATCCTTTCTGGCCTTAAAACTTACAAATCTAAAGACCATTTCTTCTGAGTTTCAGATTCAAAGTGGAAGAAATACCGATCAGGCTCAGGAGGCATCATGACAATTTCACCACTTTGGTTCAGAGCTCATGAAGTGTTTTTTTCACCATTGAAAAAACAAACCCAAAATATTACTTCTTTCCAGCTTTCTAAAATACACTGAAGACAGTGCTAATCTAGATCAGAACAGGCTCTCCTGTCTGTCACAACTTTGAATTTAACTCAGCTTTGAAGTCTACAAATTAATTTTTTTTTTTTTTTCACTGAGCTGAGACACACTGAAAACAGAGGAGGTGGGGAAAAAGAAAACAGGTAGAAAACAATTCTGAGGATGAAACCTTGATGTTTGCATCACAAAACCATAAATAGAGTATAGGCCTATCTGCAGAGATCATCCTGTTTAGCAGCAATCTTCCTTTCCAGTATCTAGCTGCAAGGATGACACCATTATATCCCATGACAGTCCTAGGCTGCAACATTTTGTGTGCTTCTAATTCACAGTGACTTCCGTAATGTATTCATCTGAAGCAGCTCTTTCACATATGCTATTGCTGTTAATTTCAATCTGCTTTGTTATTATCTTTACAATTTTACAAATATGAGCTCAACTGAAAAGGACATTCAAAGAGTTTTTTTTTCTTTTTTTTTTTTTTTCCTGGAAATGAGTGTTGAGTGATGCTCACCATAAATTAATTTCCAAGCTTTGTAGAGGATATGTAAATCTGCAGAATGTTCTTCTGATGTGTAAGCCACAATTTGACAACAGCTTCAAAAACTGGTCAAAGAACTCTTCTTACTAGCATCTGCTTGTTGAAATATTATATGTAATGACATGGTTGTGTAATACTCCCCATTGATCTTTGGATGCCAGGTGATCACTCAAGCTAAAAAATATGCCAGGTGATCACTCAAGCTAAAAAATATGCATTCACAAAATGGAAAAGGGGATTTCAGATCTTACAGGGGATGGAATGAGGGGGGAAAAAGTAGTAAACTTTTTTACCTCCTTTAAACTATTATTTTAAATGGTGTAGTAACAGATACAGCTGATAAGGCAACTAAAATCCTTTCAAACATTGTTATTCATTCCTACTGTTATTCTTTGTAACTGTTCTGTATTCCTTATCACAGCTGAGAAAAGTATTTTAAATTGTGACCCTCAAAACAACTCCTAGCTTAGATTTTAAGTAAAGTTTACAGCAGCTCAACTGTTTGTGGAAAAATGGGAATCACTGTGATTTCCTTTGAGGTTCAGCTGTTTGAGAAAGCACTCAATTAAAGCAGAAAGAAAACTGTTTTACAGTGTCTGACATTGGAGGTCTGTAATGCTTTTGTCACAAATGATGTCTCTTTTCAGAAACATGGTTTCCTTGCCACCAACAGAAGGTTTAGTTTAATTTAAAATACAATTTAAAGTTTTATACATGGTGGGAACTCTCTCTGTCAAAACATTCTGCTGAACACAATGGGTGCAGCCTCCTTTCAAGCATGCTGTGTTACTTTAGAGAAACACAGATGCACAGTCGGCACTGCACAAGCATCCGAAGTTATACTGAGAGGACAGCTTACCCTACTGGGGAGTTTCAGGAGTAAAGATTTTATGATACGCACAAATGAGAGGATAAAAATATAAAGTTCCAACGATAACAAAATTCTTGGTTTTATTTGATTATCTGGCAATTTTTTACTTCCAAAGATGTAAATGTATATATATAATTATTGTTATAGATATAAACAAAAATAATCTGCAACTTTATTTACCCAGAATTTAAAGGGTTTGTGATTCTCAAGTGAAAATGTATCCAAAAATACAAGGCAGAGAGTATCTTTCCCCCATAAAAAAAACTTAACTTTATCTTCAAATAGCTTTCTTTTATCATGGAAGTAAAAAACCTCAATGCAACTTGTATAAAAAGTAGGAAAGAAGTTTTGAGATTAGCTATCAGAGGGAAAGAGTGGCATAACACACTGCAGGTGACAAAAGTTTGTAGGGGAAACATGCTTGGCTTTGCTACTTATTCATAGCAGGTAGACTGTATGTGATACATACATTAGGCAAATGCATTTCAGAAAAAGGTATTTCTCTTGTAACAAAAGAAAAAAAAATCCTATTGCAATGAAATCCTTATCCACTCCCCTAGCCAAGAATAAAATATTTATGGAATTTCTAAATAATGAATAACGGCATTTTCTTAGAGAGATGTGCTTTTGATTCTTAAAATGTGCTTGCATTCTCTATGACAACGGGCTACATTTACTGGTGACCTAAGTAATGGCATCCACTATCTTGCACAAATGAATGATCATTGTCCAGTGGAGTTAATCGATCATGAGCTGAACCAGAGAATTTTGCAGAGCTCTCTCCATATGCTCTGGGACAAAATTTGTACTGTCGAAATTACTATTTAGTTAATAAAGAGATTTTAATGACTTGCATCCAAAATGTGATTAAAACCACTAAAACAAAACAAAACAAAACAAATAAACAAAAACACTAAAGAACTTGCATTCCAAAGCACAAATAACAAGCAAAACAATAGTGGATTTCTACCTAAGCACGTGAGACAAAAATCTATGAAATCCTTCTTTCAGGACACAGAGGAACTATTGCAATTTGAAGATATGTGGGACCTGAACCTGGAGCTATTAAAAAATAAAATGTAGAGAAAAAGACATTGTTGATATTGAAAATTCCTGATTATGGTGACCTTGTGTGGAGAAGTCATAATGTCATTTGTCAGATTTTCAATAGTAGTGCAGATGAGCATGCATGGCAGATACACAGAGAGACCAGCATGACTTTTTCGAAGATGTGGCAGATACCTCCTCTATACTTCTGCTGATTTCAGTGTCTTCATCTTGACTTGACCTGACAGATGGTAATAGACCATTTGCTTTTTTTTTTTTTAATGTTTTCAACACCTATTCTGTCAGCATTCTTACTTTTTGTCATGTTGTGTCCTTGTGTATTTTCAATGAATTCTTAGGTTAATTATTTATATTATTTTGAAAAGTGATGAGATTTTGAAAGCTATTGTTATACTCAAAGTCATTGGAAAACTAAGTATCAGCACCAGATGTTAACTTTTACAAAAGGACATGAATATAGATTAAAACAGTTATTGGCAAAGCTCCAAAGTTTGGAAGGGAGAATGTGGATAAGCACAAAAAAACACAAACACAACCACACAACAAAACACCACAGACAAAACACAATGGTCTCCTTCCCAGACCCTCATGTCAACTGTTTTCCAGTTTCTTAACTTTACAAAATTTGGTGGAAAATCTTTTGAATCCAGGTTTAAAACAAGATTCTACCTGCATTTTACAAGATATTACTTGCATCTGGTGAGGTTACTCAAACTGTCAAGACAGACTTTCAAATGGTAATCTAACACTTCTTAGCTGAGCATAAGCTGGCAGCACAGGAACATGGAAGTGCAACATGATGGGAAAGGAAGTGACAGATATCTTCCAGAATTCAGAGATTCAGTCTGAATTTCTGGCAAAATTTTGGGTTGGTTATTTCTCTTGACAAACTGGTGTTGAATTTTCATGGAGTCAGACACTGAGTCTCATTAAAAAACACTGCCCTTCCTCTCATGAAAGTTCTAGCTTTCGTTAAGATAACAGGAACCTACTATACCTGACTAAATTTGAGTTTAAGTTGAGTCTATACAAAATAATGCACAAATAAGTACAACCCTCACTCTCCCCCAGATAAAACACTGAAAACAACAACAACTAAAACAAACAAACCATATTTTAAAGTCAAAACTTAAGGGTACCATACTAGGTGTGATGTCCTCCAGTCTGAACTACTTCAGTAGTTTTGTGTGTGTGTGTGTGTGTGCAGTGTGTATTCCTATCCACCTGTGCCGTTTTTCTGCATCTGAAACTTATTCTCTAAAATTTCACCTGCATGTTCTGCAGGTGAACATTTTGTAAGCCTAAATCATGTGTTTCCCATCTCCTCTTTCTTCGCAAGTAACTAATTTCTACTGCTTATTTAAACTGGCAGAGTGCCTGCTTTATTATCATTTAAGAACTTGTGCACAAAAATGACACCAGTTTGCATAATTATCATGAAATAAGACGGGCTTTTTTAGGGGTAACAATCTGGTAACTTCATAATAAATCTGTCTGAAGCAATCGTAATTACACAGTAACTCATCTTAATACATTTGTATTCACAGCAGATAAGTGTGCTGATAAGAAGTCCCACTATCATCTAAGATTCAATGAAATGAGAATCTGTATACAGAAGCATTATATAATACAATTTCTAGAGCTTACCACTCTGTCTTCAAGTCTTACTGCAATAGCCCAAGGCTTTGTTTATCTAATCTGGAAAACAGTTTGATTTTTTTTCCCCTCACAGCCAATAACATAATATAGCATCAGAAGCAAAATTTCCAGTGTTAAATTTATATACATTCAAAAATCTGAACATATGCTGCTTAGTTCAATCAGTACCACCAGTTGTGCATGGAAATTTGTTAATTGCCTATTTACCTCTTAATGTAATAAGCAACTATTCAATGAATACAGGGACATGAACATGTATGTTTCTTTTCCATCACCCAAATGAAAGAGTCTCTGGAAGTATGGCAATATGCTAGCTCTGCCTTTAGAGGGGATGATGGTAAGAAACAGGTCTGAGGGAAGTCTTTGCTTAGCAGCGGAGCACGAGTGAGAAAGGAAGAGTAAAAACTATGATGTATTCAATAAAACTGGGTAATGAAAGGATGCTCTAAAACTTGTTTTTATGAATTGAAAGTTGAAAGCAGTTATATAAGCTCGTAGCAGTGCTGATAAGAACACAGATGATGAGACAAATTTTACCATGTAACCAACAAGCAGAACACAGCACAATGCTGCACAAAGTTGGTTGTTAGTAACCATAAGAAAAACACAAGGAAAAACCACTTAGCTCTCAGCCTCTTGCTGATATTCCTACAAAGTTCTAAAGCTGTTTGCTGTTCTACTGTGGCCTCACTTGTTGCTGGAGCTGCCTTTTACCCCTCACTGTGCCACTGCAGCCATTCAGCAATTTTTTCTCCTCACTGTGAATTCCAAATCTCATTTGTTCTTCCTCTTGGTTTTGCCTCACATTTACTTCCCACCTTACTAAATGATATAAAACAGATCCAGGAGAATCACACAGTCCATACTGCTGCCTGAAACAGGAATAGCCGCACCCAAACATTCCTGAGAGGTGGTTCTCTGAATTTCTTATAAAAATGTACAGTGACGGAAAATCCATAACCTTCAAAACATAACTGCTGCCACCAGGAGAAATGTTTTCTTAATGTTTATCAGATTCTCCTTGGTAAAATTTAAGTCTCATGCTTCTCATATTATCCACTTCTGTTTTTGCTAGGTCTCCCTGGTTCTTTCTCACTTTCTATTTCACCTCTCTCTATCAACCCCATTTATTCCTCATCAAGTAAAACCAAGGTTTTATTTTCAATGACAAACAGAGCTTAGAAAGATATACACCCACCTTCATTCTGCTCTGGATGGCACTCTTCTTTCCTGCTTCCTTCCATAATTTTTTTAACCCATCAGGTTGTGAGAGACAGTATATAATACAAAACCAAGGGAGTTACTAGTAACTCAGAAGAAAAATTTACTAGATTTCCCCAAACTCTGAGATCAAACTGAGAAAATGCATTCTTCAGACAGAGCTATAAGAAAGGATGTTAAATGTTTAAATCAAGAAGAAACGTAGTATGATATTTATATATCATGCAACTTTATAATCTATGGCACTGCAAATACTAAGCACAAAACTGTCAAAAGACAAGATATATAATTACAAATCTGGTCCCCTGAACATGGGCTCAGGATAGCAAGTCCTAATTGGCAATGAGGTAAGTCTGAGGAGATTCAGGAGAGAAGTTCATGTGCAATGAAATGTTATTGAAAACTGCATGTAAAGGATATATAGGATTAATAGCACATTGATGAGAAAATTTAAGATGAGGATCACGGAATTAACTCCAGATGCAATCTGATTTTTTATGACATATAACTAATTACACAGGCAATAAAAAAGAAATTAAATTGATCATTTTCTTTGACTCTCTGGTGCTAGGACTAATGTGCAAAGCACAATATCTGGCTCTATTTTCACAAAGCAAGAATGAATTTTTCAAGGAAGAACACAAACTTAATTTTGAGGCATAAAGAGGCACTGGCAAAACAGTAGAAAAATTCTCACACAGAACCTGACTACAAGGGAGAATCCTATGAACTACAGGATCAGACCTGCAGAAAGACATTTCTGTAAAAAAAAAAAAAAAAAAAAAAAAAGAAAGAAAATAAAAAAAAATCAAAAATTAGTATGCTCTACAACAATGATTGGGGAAAAGTAAACAAAGAGACTTCGTTATCATTTCTGGTCAAGAATAACTGAAACAACAACAACAACAACAACTCTTTTCCAAATTGGAAGAGGAGTAAAAATAAATGGTGAAAATTACAAATAATGTCTTCAAAATAAGAAGCTGTCATCAGACACTATGATAAAAAAGGCAGAGATCTTGAACATTTGGTGTCAATTCTTCAGGAATTTATTTTTTAAATGGTAGTGACTAGGTATACTGCACAGGCACAAGTACCTCCTTGTGCTAATCACTGTACCTATAGTAATCTCCACCTCAAAAATTTGCACTGGAAATGGCTAATCTAAGCTACAGGTACATAAACTGTAAGTGAGGTGGAGCAAGGGAGAGGAAAAAAGTTTACCATCAAAGCAGATGCTTTCTATTGGTCCTCACTCATTGCTGCGCATCAGTAGCCTGTTATGTATGTCAAAGGCATACATAAAAATAAATAAATAAATACATAAATAAATAAATAAATAAATAAAAGGAAAAAACCTTTTTCTCAGCTCAGAAAGCAACACATTCTTGGAAAGATTATTATTACAGTTTTCAAACAGAGCAGGTGGAGAAGAGAGAAGTGATAAGTAACTTTTCTGTGCTACCGTGGTTCACCCTTATTTTGCATTCATTCCACACATAGCCATGTAAATGGTGTAATGCTGTACTGTTGAGACAGTACTAATTTCAAGCTGTATTTACTTTTTTTTTTTTTTTTTTTAACCAAAATTATGTACATGTATCATTGTAAGATGTCTTGAAAATGTTACTCTGGTAGACTAGAGCTCATTCTAAAACTACTGTTTCAACAGTAGTCATCTCTCATCTACATGCTTGGGCTAATCTCATCTCTATCATGCCAGTCTCAGCTGCCTTCATGATACACTTACAACCAGCTTTGCCAGCACACTCGGAGTTTCAGAACATGCGGAGTCTGAAAATCAACTTGACTTAAGAAAATGACCCTTATTTTTAGTTAGCACTGACAAATTGAGGTTAAAATACAGTATGTCCTGTTGGAGAAATGCGCAGTTGGCCAAAGACACCTCTCTTGCAACTCTGCCAAGCTTGAGATGAAGCAGGGGATGCATTTAATATTCTTGTCCTCTTGTTCAAGCTGACATGAAGTCATTACGAAAGCAGGAATTGAGACTGGATACAGTTTTGCTGCTACAAATAAACAAGTACATCTATGAGGAGGAAACAGGAACAATGAAAAATCTCTTTTCATTATTTTCTCTCCAAACCCAGAAGTTAAAGCTAACTTCTTTGACGTTACCACTATATTTCTGGTGACCCACAAGATGTCATGAGCCACAAGATGTCAAGGACATGAGCAAGATGTCTCAATAATCAAACAGAAGGCAAACACCAGCTGTAAAAACAAACTTGCTTAAGATTAAATAGACTTCCATATAAATTGAACACAATATCAGTAATTTACAGATTCTGATAAATGGTTACCATGTAAGTATTTTCCTCACACTCAAAGCTCTGTTGTATTTAGTGGATTTCTATATCTCTGATTTCAGAAGATTCATTACACAGGGAATGCCCCAATATTAGTTTGTAATATTTCTTGACCTTGTGGTGTTCACTGACTACTGCCCTAATATAACTATATGATCTCCCGATTCACTTTATTGATTTGTTCTTTACTACTTAAATGGAGACACAAGAAAGAATGCCTTCAGCAGCTACATAGCTTCATTAGCCAAACATTATAGCGTTTACAGGCAAGCTTAGTGCAGAGCCTTCTCACAGGTCTCTTTTGAAAGAACCATTCCTGGTCACTACATTTCCACAGCTGCTACTGCACTGTAACACTGCACGCAAGGAATTACCAGGCTTTGTGTTTAAATCTCAGAGGCTTTTGCTCATTTACATGGAATATCTCAGGGATGAAACTTGGAAAAAAAAAATCCTCTGCCTTCCTCTGTGCAACAGAATCAAATTTTCCTGTTAGGCCTCCCATTCCTGTGACAGGGAAGACAAAGGAGCACTCATTTTTCTGTACTTGATATAAATTTGGGCATTCAAGACCTGGGAAGGGCCGTTTTCATATCCGCCACCAGAAACATTGCTTTTGAAGTACAGAGTTATATTTTCAAGAAGAAAGTCCTGATTTTAGTCTTACAGGAGGTAGAAAGGCTTCAATAATCTTGCCAATGCAAAAGGGCTCACAAGAGTAACCTCAGGCTGGTTCTGGCTACCATGTTTAGGACAGGTGAAGGCTGGGATAGATTAGGGAGCCATAGCACTTTGTTGCTTGACCACTTCTTACCTCTCAGCCCCTACACTGTCACAGTTTGTTGATACTCTGAAGCCACAGAAAGTGATTTTGACTTTCTCCATTAACATTGATATATTCAAATAGCAGTTGGATATTGTATTTTTTCAAAATTTTTACATAAGCATTTATCTCAACGATTGAATAAAATGAATCAAGTACCCTTAGTATATAGATAGCTTGGCAGTAACTAATTTGCTCTCTCTGATACACTAGAGGTGAACAGATTAAGCAAGCTAGTTTGCTATCTACTAGATAAGAGGGGAATGTATTATCATTTTCTCTGATTAGTATCTTGTGCAGGTAATTATACTTCTCCTTTGCACATAATTAAAGTGAAGGTTGATTTCCATTCATTCTTCACAGTGGTAAAATTATCAAGTTACTTCTCAACTAATTATTTTCTGTAGTATAGCAGTGTTTCAGATCCCTGTCACATTCCATTTAGCAAACACAAAATAGCTCTGAATAAGACTTATCACATCCTGGGACTTTTATGCTATTAATTTGCAGGGGAAAAAATCTTTAGATGGATGCTATCCAAGCTGAAAATGAATTTCATTCCAAAGAATCCAATCTTTTTTTTTTTTTTTTTTTTTTTTTTTTTTTAATCTAGCATTAAATCCTTTGCCTTTTTACAATCTCTAACTTTTGTTTGTTTAATTTGTCCTTAATTTTCTCAAGCCCATAATGTTTTAACTAGTAAAGATTTACCAAATTAACTAGTAAAGATTTACCGAATTAACTTATTTAGATAAACTTTTCTTTTTCTTTCTAGTTTTATGTATTTCATATGAACTACACCTTGCTTTAAGGCTTTCAGGGTACCAAACATAGCAGTGATATGTGGTTGTTGGAATTGCATTTCTGAGACACAGGTAGAAACACCATCAGCATTGTGATTTGTAGAGAAGCAGCCATGCAGAATAAATTGGCAAGAAATCCCTACATTATCAACACATGCAATTGTTGGTTGAAACCACTTTTTAAAAAAAACAATTTCTTTTATATTTTTGCTGCCAGAAGCACTTAAAGGACTCTGACTGAAACTGCTGTCATTTGCAGGAGGAAAATTTAGCTCCTGCTATTATTTTCTATCTTTCCATTTAGCATCCTTTTGAAATAGCTCTAAATTACATGGTCTGCCCCACTCCTGATTCTTAGATTTTATGTCACCCTACTTCAGTGTTTTTTTTTTTCCCTTTCTAACAGTAAGAACAAAACATAATTACTATTACCATTCTGCAGGTGTCAAATTTAAAGCCATCCTTCAGTTGCTACCACTTGTGGTGATTTTTTCTTCTCCTGTTCATTGTCCTGCTTGGCCATTGTGGTTCTTTGTTGTGCTTCAAAAGCACATGTTCTGCAGATTATTTCTTCTGCTCAAATGTAGTTCTTCTTTGCCAATTGGATCAATTTGATTCCATTATAGACCTCTCAGAGCTGGATTCTCCCCTCTTATTCCATAGTAACTCCATTGAAAATGATCTTTTTTTCTGACTTGCCTTGGCAAAAATCAGAGTAGAAACTCCCTGTCCTTTTTACTCCTTTTTCTTTTTGTTTCTTTCTTTCTCTTTCACAGCACTGAGATGTAGTATTTGCCTGCAACTGTCTTTTATCTATCGAAGATGGTAGAAAATTTCAGTTCCCCTTACCTCCAATGCTACATTCCTATAGATGTAACTCAATAGCTTGAGATTTTAATGTGAACCTCCACATTAGCTTTTGCTTGATTCCTGGCTACTGCACTTATCTGGTGTCTGATATACTATGAATTATTTTTCCTTCTCCTTTATTTGACTTTGTTTTATGATAATTGGACATATTGTCTCTGAGGTCTTGTTTCCTTTGCTCTTCTTTCTCCTATAGCTTTTAGAGTCTGTTTTCATTGTAGTCCAGGCAAGGTGCCATCAGAAGCCTTGAACAATCCTGAAAAGTACAACCTGCTCAAAGTCAGCTCCCACTCATATCTTGAAAATTCTGGTATCTGCTAATTATGGAGCAAATCAACCTTCCCAATGACCTCCACAATTTATGACTCATCTAAAAATACTTGAAAAATAAGAACTATTAACGAGGTACAGCACTCAAATTTATTTATTATTTATTTATTCATTTGTTATTTTTTTCCCTGTGAATTTAGAGCCAAGAAAATTGCTAAACTTTTGCAAAGTAAACTAAATTGCATGGAAGAATTAAGTCAATTATCCACAAACACAAGGTACAGTGCAAACAACACATACTTCTCATTTACCATTTGATGAGTATGCTTCAGGGACAGAACATGGAGAAACCATATTTACAATAGAGGGAGCAGAGCTCTATCACCATTTCTGCAGGCACTGATCCAGCAGGGCACTTGTGTACGTACACAGTCTGATTGATTTCAGTGGAACTATTATATACTCAAAGTTTCTCATGTATTTAAGTGTTTTGCTGGATTAAAGCCACAATCCCTCAATTCTGATAAAACTGGCCAATGCTTGTTAAGTTCCTCAAAGAGGGTTCTGTGAAGATACACTTGTTCACTGGGACATGGATTGTGATCACCAGTTTGATCAAGCATCTGACATTCAGCTGTCCTAAAATGACCATTCTGTTCTGGCACTAATACCTAAAAGTGAAAAAAAAAATAAAATTCTTTTCTCCTTTTGACCCTTAACTAGGCTAGCCAAAGGAAGTCTAGACCTCCTCAAATTTAATAAATTTATTTTACAGAAATTAAGGAAAGTATCTAAGTCCTTTCTTTAGGAAATGATGAATTAAGAACTGCACTTTAAAATATGTTTTGTATTTGGCATTTCAAATTACTTTTATTAATGCTGGAGCTAGTCCTTTCTTTGCTTGTTTCTAAGGCATACTGCATGTGTGTCTGGTTTTATTTTACAATAAATAGCTGTGGATATAGGAAAGAAAAGTGAGAAAATGTATTATATACCCTATTCATACCTGAAAGCAAACTAGTTCCATCGTTTTTTTCATTTCCCTAAAAGCAGATTTTAGATTCCTCTCCTCTAAGAGTCCTGTCCGTGGATGCTGAAACTGTAAGTCATTCAAGTTAGAGTGAAGGTCCTCTAAAGCAAAAGAGAGCAAAGCTCAAAGATTGAGCAGCTGTCCAGTAAAGAAATTTAAATTCAAAGAAGAAATAGGGCACTATAGTGTCTGTATTACCTGGCCACTAGAGCATGCCTTTGGTGCTTTTTAGGAGCAGTGCCAGGTTTCAAACTGAGGCAATATCCACTTAATAGGCACTCTAGTAAGATTAACTATTGCTTACTCTGAGAGGAAAACATCCTTTCAAATTATTGTGGCTGTGAATACTGTAAGGAGATTGAACACAAATGAGAATTGTAAGAATTGTACTTCTATATTGCAGCTATTTACAAATTGTATCATCTTACATACTCATTTTGTTGATTTGCTAATTGTTGTTAGCATCGATGATTTAACTCACAAGAATAACTATTGTCTCATTCTTCATGAACGTAATTTTTAAGTGGATAACAGCTGCAGAGCAGTTGTACAAGTGTCCTCCTGAATCTTTGTAGAGAATGAAGAGAAGGAAAAAATGTTAGTTTTCTTTAAAAAAACATATATAATAATTCATTGTTTGCTTGAGACAATCACTATGTGTCAAAATCGAATATACTTGATTTGGCCATTTATTTATCTTCTGATACACAGACACAGGGCAAAAAGAAAATACTGAAATCTCTACAGTGATTTCTGAGAAGTTTCTACAACTGGGCATGAGTTGAAATCAGTCCTATTCATCCCTCAGATTTGTATATTTCTAGGAAGAAGATTTTTTTTTTTTTTCCAATGAATAAAGGAAAACAAGGATTAAGAAAAACAATAATAATATCCAGTTCTTTTTCAGAGCTTTTAACCTTGATGTATTAAAAAATTGTTATTGTTTATTTGGCAAATATGGATGACAGAGCATTGCAACTCTCTATGGAAAAAGATACAACACAAAGGGAAAATTTCTGCATCAAAATTGCAAATTTCATGGACTGGGAGAATGCTGCAATAAACCTAACTTTCCTTTTCCATGTTCTAACTTAACCTAGCTATTTCCCTCACGTGAATCTGGATGATTTGTCCCTTATAAAAACCAAACATTATCTATTCTTCCACATCTATACTCACATTTATCCCAGTTTTTGAAACCATGCAGTACTGCAGCAATAAACCTGATTCACAAATACATCTTTTCTCTATTCCTAATCCTATCACTAGCCTTAATGATACCCAGGAGAGCAGAATCCAGAAGAAAAACAAACAGTTGTCATTCATCACTGCTGACAACCTCAGTTATCCTACGGTTCTGCTCCACATAGAACACAGCATTCAGCCTTACTCAGAAATGTCTCTTCTACCAAATTTTTTACTCTAATCATAATATCCCACCCCAAACCTAGTATTAACCTTCACCAGAGGCCCAAGACCCAGACAGAAGCTGACACCAGCCCCTCAAACATTATACATTTAAGATGACTGCAAACTCATCCTGCATTTTCCTGCCTTACAGAATATAGAAATAAATTTGACTTAGAAATGTTTGATTCCCCAGACTTCCCTTGTACCTAGCTTTCACTGCAACTGAGGGACCATTACTTAATCAAATACTGAACATCAGGCACTTATTTCTGATAAGATCTGCAGTTATCTTATGTTGCTGAGCCTCCAAAAATGCAGCAGTAAACTCAATTTATACATCTGTGTTTTTCCACAACCCATTGCCAGAAAATTCCAGGTGATCAGTAGCAATTATTGCACTCATTTTTGATTTCCTGCCCTAAAAAACATAGTCATACATGCTAAAAAAAGTCATACATGCTTTCTTTCACTCCAGAATTGCACCCTGATGCCAACCTTAACTCAATATTTAACTATATCCATGTGACCAAAGCAGAGAGAAAAACATATTAGTAATTCAGTTTGTTTGACAAAAGACCTAGAAAACTCATGGAAGTGATATGCGCTTCTGTGCATAGAGGAAAAATAAGTGGCAATCATTCCTCACCGCTAACACTTTCTCTTATATTTCCAGTCCATATAGAACATGGAATTAAGAACAATTTGTATATGACTCCTTTGCAAATAATAATCTTAAGTATAACCTTTTACTCCAAATAAAATGGTTATGATTATCAAGCCTATGAAGATAGTTAGACAAAAAGTCACCTCTCGCAGCATTACATGCGTCTCCAGTTTGATCTAGAATGAAACTTTAAACCCACTACTTCTCTGCAGCCTTAACTCATGCTACAGCCCCAAACATAGCTGTGACCTAAACTAGACCATCAGCACAAACATGAAAACAACAAGTAAGTCTTCCGTCCCTGCTGGCTTCTCTCATTTGTGGATTTCTACTTCACTCATTTGTGGCTTCTGGGTGCTGCTGAATGAAACACAAAGGAAACATGCATATTTTCCCTTCAATGGTTAGGTTTCCTTTGACCACTGCTTCAGCCTTTACCCTCTGCAGACACTTGTGCCCACCTTAGATTTTGAGGCCACACAGGAACAGACTTGATAATTTAATGCTTGCTTCTTTTCCAAAGCTCTAGCCCTAATCTTCAATAGGAACTTAATCACAGCAAGAACTTACATTAAAACCAACACCTGTCATAAATCCTTGCTAATATTTGCATTCATCCTACTTTTCTGGTCTATGCAAATGACAGTGACAAGCCAAATATATAAACGTTGATTTTCCCACACCCAGCCATGCACCCAATTTTAACTTTAAAGTCAGTTATGTGGGGTAGGCAGTACATTACTAATTACTAATTTTGCTGTACTAGCACACTTCACTGTTGACACATAGGTTCACTCCAGTTTTCCAGACTTTGTAGTGATGCTAGATTCCTTACCAAGCATGGTGTTGCGCATGTATACACATGTATATGCAGTATACTACTTAGGGTCTGTAGTTCTTTGGTGGTTTTCCTCCTTCATTCCATTCTCAATGCATGAGCATACCAGTAAGAAGGTTTATGTGGTTCAAGCAGACTGAGCTGTAATATACAACACTGGTATTCAACTAATTCTGTAGAGACAACAGGCTCCAAAATAATTAAATGCCTGCTGGTATTCAAGTTTTATGATCAAAGATTAACTTTTTGGCAGGAAATAAACAGAAAAGTTGCATTTCAGCAGTACTAGGTCCAGTTTTTTATCCTAAGCATGAAAATGCAGAGCCGTTTGGAGAATTCTCCCTATCACCTTGTGGCTTCTTTATGTTTTCTGTTCTCCTGTGATACAATTTATCGGACAAAAGTTATGAGGACAGAACCATGAGTGTTCACCCACTTCTTTGCATAATTAACTTACTTATATTACAAAGTTATACCACTCTTTTATGTGATCACGAATACATTAACAGAGTTCTTATTGAACTCTGAAAGCTGCTGTTCACTTCCCTGATGGAGGATCTATTACACATTATAGATTAGGCATTTCTTAAATAATCTTGCATCTTGTATATAACACTAGGAATTTAAACCTAATGATAAACACAGAATATCAAATAATCAATGCAACATGCACTGAACTGCTCTGCAAACAGTTTATCCACCAGATCAAATAAAAAACTATTAATTGAGCAAGTTTGAACAAACACATCCATAACAATCTTGATCTCCTCAGACAATCTGCAAACAGTTTAAATGAGCTCAGTTGCACTAGTTCCTCTTCACAAAACCTTTCTCTTTGAACACACATGCTGACAGACCTCTCTTACCTCTAACTGAAGAGGCCCATAGGGTATGAAACAACCAGAAACAAAAGGGATCTGTTGTGGAAATCACACAGCACCCTCAGCAAGAGCTGTCCCCAGTGCCTTTCCCCAAGCCCCCTGTGAGTCACAGTGGGACCCGTCACCTTCCAAACTCATTTGCTCTTTCTACACAGACAAGCATTTACTCATGCAAGCCCAGACAGGATTTGGGGATTATGCCCGGAAATTTTCTGAAGCTGTCTTTACTTGCTAGCGTGACCTATCTACAACAAGAAAAACAAGCTAACATATGTGAAGCGTTAAACAATGAATCACCCCCTAGCCCACTGACTCAGTGGTCCACAAAGCACAGTCAGACCACTTTTACTGTTCCTTCTTTTAACATTAGCTTTGAATTTTGAGTTAATGATTTTTCTTTTGAGTCAGTGGATTGCCAGGTAACCCATCTAACCATCAGACACTCCACATATTACCAGCCAAGGTCTCCTAGAAGAAAAGCATTTACACACACGCATCCAATTAGATTTCATAAAGTAGCAAGAAAGCAATCAACCAAAATTGTCACACTAACAGCATAACTTTGTAGCACTTATGTTGGACAGTTGAATGTTTTTGTTATAGTGTATTGAGTGACAACAGTTAAAAAGACAAAGGACAGGGAGCAGGACTCCAGGAACAAAAGTTTATCTTCTCTGAACAGCATACACTCAAGTATGCAAAATGAACAGAATAATGCTGAAAACAAAACATGTAGAATAACACTTACATGGCACAAGTGTTAATCAGAGCAGGTTACGCATGACTTTCAGATTAAAAGATGAAAGACAATATGAAAACAGCTCTTTTATTATTACGAGACACACAAAATTTTTTTGCCATTAATAGCCTCCCAGATCAAAATGGGTTTGCATTTCTTACTTCAAGAAATACAGCTTTTCGATAGACTTCATTTATTTGAGGACACAGGAAAGGAAATTTGTGAAGTATCTCTGGGTTCCATGTCATTTCAGAAATCAATAAACTGCTATTTCTTTTAAAGCTCCTGAAAGTTGGGAGAGAACTATCTAACTTGCCAGGATTCACATGCTAAATGGACAGACAAGAGTAAATATTTTCAAAATGAATAGCATGCATAAATTATGAGTCAGTATTGATGGCTATTAAGAATAGGTCAGAGTTAATGGTAGACGTCAGAATTTTTTTTCAGACTATGCAGATTTTTGAAAAATATTTTTAAAGACAATAGGACCTGTATGAGATTTTAAAGCTAAATTTCTGTTGTGTACAACAATGTAGAATGCAAAGCACATCTTACTCAGGAGATCACCCACAGATTAAGTATGCAACTCACTCATCATTAGAGTGAAACATCTTGGTTTACTGTCTCTAGGTCTAAGTTATCTTCAAAATTCTCAGCTTTTCTGCTTATTCACTTATCTTTTTTTGGCTGTTTAGAGGGTTGGCTAATAAGTGAGCAACACAGGCAGAATGACATGAAGCATAATAGCAAACCAGACAATTAATTTGCTAAAGCAAAGTAAACCTTAAAATCCAGGTAAAACAAAGGAAATAAAAGATGATGAAGTTAAATCAAAATGAGGGCAGGCAAGTTCCCGAGTGCTATAATTGTCTGAATGTTTTTCAACAAAAACATATTTTTGTAAAAGAAGATTTTCTTTCACAGAGAAGTAACAACTTCAGCAAAGTTAATTTTAAAAGTGAAAATATGATTTTCCAAAAATGTAGCTTTCTATGCTTCCTGTGAATGCCTTGCATCTTTTGGTACATGGAAAACAGTAAATAAGCTGAGGCTATGTTTTTCCGCACTTTTTGAATTTCTTGCAGCTTTGCTGTCTAAAAAAAACAAGTACAGGAAAGCAGAAGAAAACATAGTTTTGTAATTACACATGGTTTTCCAGCAGATGGAAAAAAGTAACAAAAATAAGGAAAGTTCTCCCCCTTCCCCCAACCTTCCTTCCCCTGTCCTTTTTAATTCTCACACAGAAAGACAGTTACTTCTCAAGAAATTTTTCAGTGAGGTTTTCTCTCAAAATTCCCGAGAGAGTTCTCATTTCTACCCAGCACTATTGAGAGCTATACTTGTCCCTTGAGATAAGCATGCCTTTTGCCTGTGCCATCCTGCTTAAGATTCTTTAGTATGACAGATGCTTAAGTCAGTGATTTTACAGCCCCATTTACTTCATTGGCATTTTCAGGTTCTGAACTCCAGGACCAAACATCCATTTCCACTTATTTATTAACAATTGCGATTACACATAGGAGCTTTTTCCTTCAGCCTCCCTCATGCACAGTGAGGGGTGACATAGCTATGCAGAAGTTCAGCTGATACACGTTTCTCTGCCTCCTCCAATGTCCACAGCTTTATTCCAGGGAGCTTGACATATCCTGATTTTATTTGAAGAACAGAGGAAAAATGAGGGGCAAAAAAAACAGTAAGGCTCTCTGATGTACCGATTCCTTCCAGGTAGCTATGTTGGGCTATGATGTAGTGCTTTCAAAAGCTGGCTACTGCTGTTTTAAGAATAAAGATAAAGGACTCTCAGAGATTTTAGATGGGAGAAGTGCAATGGTTTAAAAAGCAAGAGGTCAGTCTTTGCTCCTATGAGACTCTGGAATTTCACAGTGACTCGACAAGCATGGTGGAAACCCAGCATACATGCCTACATGTCTTCAGAGATATCCAAGTCATTAAAAAGTCAGCTTTAATTATATTCTCATATAGTTCACTATACACAGGATGCTTTTCCTGGTGAGACTGTAAAGCTACTAACCTGTCTGCCATCAAGATCCTTTTCAAGGTATCAGGAAGCCGATTCACATTAGTCAAGATGGGTGACCTGTATGAATTACTGACACTGATTTTTATCTCCCTTTTTTACTTAAGTATTTAACTTTATTTTAACTTAATTTTACTTAAGTATTTAACTTTATTTTAACTTAATTTTACTTAAGTATTTAACAAGAGACCACTTTAAAATGAGTAATAGCAAGTGATCATACTCATAACTAGTGTGTACTTATATGGTATACTTCTAAGCTCAGGTCAATATTATTTAACTCCCAGCAGGACTTAATAGTTTAGGATCAGTGACCAGCTGTTGACCATCTCACTGTGAGTGCATGCACAGGAAGCTCACAGATGCTTTCACATCACCACGTGAAAACATGAATTCACTGTAACTCAGATCACCGCTATGATCTTTGCCCTTCTTATTAGTTTTCCAATTGTAAGTATCTGTTTCTTTGCATACAAGTGCTTCAGAGGAAAAAGAGTCTATTAAACTGCATTTCAATAGTACTGTATAGTCAGAGGTATATGTATTGAACATCCCTCCAAAAATAGAAATAATCTATAAGAAGTTAACATAAACTAAACCAAACCAACCAAACAAACAAAAAATAAAACCAACCACAGAGCAGGTGCCATAGCAGTTCAAGCATAGAAAGCAGGAAATTGAAAAGGGAATTTCAAGGTCTTCTTTATCAGAAAATTTGTCACCTCTTCAGACTTTTCCATGTGAGGAGAATGCAGGGAAGCCAGCAGAGACTTAGGCTCTGGCACAGAAGATTGCATGCCACTTTCAGTGTTCTCACATTTGAATGAGGCACAAAACCTGTTTTATGAACGTATAATGATGATGATAATACTTTGCACTTCAAAAGCTGCTTCTCTCATACAATCTAAAAGATTAACGAATGAGACTTCACAAACCTGTGCTAGTTAGCATTTAACTGATCACAGTATTTACACTGACACACACGTCTTTATTTTTGAGAAATTATTTCACTGAAAGCTTAGTAAATTGCTGAGAAGAGGGAATTATAATCATCAAGGGCCAAATCCTGCCTGCTGACTTTATAACAATTCAAAGAGTGTCAGGATTTGGTCCAAATCATTTCCTATATGCAGCAGCACACTTCCCAGTTTATTTTCCTTTCTCCTATGTCCTCATACACTACAGTCTTCTTTTGACTCATTCTTTCTCTATTGATTTGATATCGTTATTTCTCTTTCTTCCTCTTGTGATAGTAACTGTGCCTGAGAAGACTAAAGTGTGATCAGTACTCTTTCTTGAATTGCTTTCCTTGGCTGATACAAGTTCTCTTTCAAGCTGCAAGTATTCCAAAATCTACAGTGTATCTGTCATGCAGAAACCACAGCATGCAAATCAATAGACATGCCTGGGCTGCTAAGAGCAAAACTCTTGACAATCCCAAAATAGAGCTTAAAAACACATATTGGTGCATGGTGATTTCTTGCTTCCCCCCCAATGACCACATATACTTGTTATCCTTGCTCTGACTCCAGCTCCAGCAGCAGTTAGCTAGTCCTGGTTAGAAACTAAAGGCTGCTCTTTATTCTCAGATCTATGCTATTTTAGTCATTACTGTTCTGCAGGAGAGTGTTCTTTGCTCCTGAGTGTTTGGTTCCTCTGAGACGTTCAAACTCATTTGAAATACTTACGGAAAATGTAAAGGACATAGGGGAGGATGGTGCTGTCTGCAGAGACCTGCCAGACTAACCCTGAAAAAACATGTCCATCACAAACACTAATCTTTCTCTGAAAACTAAAGCAGGTGTTTCCTTCAATTTTTCTCCTGTTTACAAATGTTGGCCCAATTCTGTCCTACTCACTCAGGCACAACTCCCAGTGAAATCCCCCTCTCTCTCAAGTTCAGAAATGTTGTCTCAGTAGATAGGACAAAATGTCTGTATTGACTGAGGGTGCTGGGCCTCATTTTCCCCTGCTGTCATCATAATGTCACTGATTAGAGCAGAATTACTCAAAAGATGCACCTAAATGGCAAAACACAGTGCTGTGGGTGAATATAGAACACTATTAGGAAGTGAACAAATGCTGTGTCTACCTGGCCAGGTATGAGCAGCAACACACACTGGTCCGAGTTGGTAGATGTCAACCAGCCCTGGTCTGGCAACCGAGTAGTAGTATTAGTCTTGGAGCTAAAGAGCCCAGGTAAAACGCAGACCTCCCTCACACAGCACGTGTTGAAGTGTCTACACAATTGCTGCACTATGGCTGTTTGGTGTTCAGCTGGCCCTGCTCTGGCTTCAAGCTGGCACATGACTACAGATAAGCCCTCATCAACCCGCTCAGCATGTCACTGCTGCTGCTCTGTTTCTAGTTGCTCTAGTTTCTCTGCTGCTTTTGTTTCTAGTGAGTGAAACACAGTTTCCAGAGACTGTTCTCCCCTCCATGCCTTTCTGACCTCCGTTATTCTGCTAGTTTCATGAACAGCCTCATGACAGATTTTCAGCCTAATATCCTCCAAAGAAAAAGAAAAAGAGAGTGATGTAAGAAATACCTGGTCCTTTGAGAAGATAAATAGCAGAAGGGTGGGCCCATGCAGCACAGTAAAACATTACGGGGGAGAGATTCTTCCTAAGACTGCAGGCGATGTCCTATGGGACACTTCACAACACACTACAGAAAGATCACCTCTTTGCAAACCATGTGTATACTATGGTACAGAGTAACTGTCTTTGAAAAAAAGAAATACAATGCTAAAAGATAAAAATATTCTCAATGTATCTTGTTCAGTACCCATTGAGATGAATACAGTATTCAGTGTCAAAGTATCTTTATATTATCTTAGTAGGATGCGTAAGGACAAAGGTGAGCAGAACACACTCCCAGCTGTGCAATTCCTTCTGCTCCACAGACAGCAGGGAAGATGCTGGGGAATCTGTGTGAGGGACAGCTATCGTATGGGTATGCTACCCAGGCCCAGAGCCCTGGCTAAGGCAAGAACCACTAAAAGCAATGGTTAGGGGAGGTGCAAGAAATGCCTTGAAAAAAGCTGCAATGGCAACACAGCCTCCCTGAGAGATGAATATGATGGTAAAACCAGTAATTGGAGAGCTAATTCATTCAGCAGGTTAGAGTAGCAATGAAGAATCATCTACTGGATGCCAAAATCAGATCATCTGACACCTGCAGAGAGCGAGTGGGACTCGTCCAAAGTAGTGGGCCTGCTGTTAGCCTGTTAATAATTTCATTGTTCATTTCTTGCTTCTTAATCTATTTGCTTTGCCCAACTTAGAATGTTTGATTAGAAACAAAAGCAAACAAATAAACAAAGAGTCACACGCCTGCTGACTGAAACGATGACATTTCACAACAGCCACCTCTCTTGATTAATGCAATTTTCACTGACTTGCAATGAATTGAGTAATCTGGTATTTACTAAATCTCGACCATTTTTCTTTTCTAAGCTAGAAATGGGGCACCCTCAGGGGATTGTTGTAGCTTTTATGTATTGTTGTTTTATATACTGTTTTATATATTGGCTTTTGAAGTACTGTGAATTTCCATTTTGCCAGAAATTTGTTCATTTTTCTTGGTGTTACCGCCAGTTTTCCTGGGTGACCAAAGGAGAATGAATTAAAACAGTATCTGGCCAACTGCAACCTCTAATCACTGGCAGAAAGCCTGCATTTGAATAAAGCCTATCTAGTGAGTTAGAAATTGAATGTTTGTGTCTTTCTGCTGTTACGAGGGAGGGCTTAGAGAAGTACAAAACAACCCAAATTTTCATAATGGAATCAAAAGCTCAATCAAGTAGTAGCATCTGTCAGGAAGTCAGATGCTGTAAGACATTGTGTCCACTGTGCACATTTCATTATTATTATTATTATTAATTTCATTAATAAATAATCTTGCAGTATTTTACAGCCCTGATTCAGAATACCAAAGTATCAATATCTTAAGAGTCACTGCAGAGAAGAAAAGCACAATTGAGAATTCCCCATTGTGTGAAGGATGCACTTATCCTTGGGAAGCAAGCAAATATTTTTGCCTCTCAAATAAAGTATGTCAATAAACACATCATAAAGTACTGACCCTCAGTACTCTGGGCTTCACTGAGTTGTTTCCATTGGGAGACAGAGTTGCTTGTATGAACCAGTTACGTATCTGGGACAAGTCAGTTATACAGAAAGAGTACAGACAAAATTATTTTTCTGTAAATCCAAATGGAAAAAAAAGGAATATGAAAAATGATCAGGAGTTTCTTGTTCAGAAACCCAAACCTTCTTACCATTCCAAACCTGTGTCAAAGGAAACTGTTCTCAAGCTTATTTTGGGGCAATACTTACACTCACTTCCCCTGAGATCTGACACGTTTCTCTTCAACCATCCTAGTCCTGCATCTGTAACATGGCTCAGGGAAATCTTTACTTTTTTTTTTTTTTGTAACTTGGACCTTTCTGTGTTGTTCAGTGTTTTGGATGTCAAGTCTGATTTCTGCAATTACCCTAAAATTAAACAATACCTAACTCCTCCCCGTCCCATTTAATATGGAAGAGTAGCTGGTAAACCAATTTGCTTCACTGAGATTTACAATGGAATATGTATTTTTAACTCCTCAACATCCAACAGGATGTCAGCAGAGAGAAATTCCATGATGAAAATAATAGGTTCAGAGCGATTAAGCTTTATTATTGACGGAAACATTTAAACCATTATAAGGTCTCAAAATCAGACTTTCAAGCCATATACCTCTGTTTCTACTAGAGTACTAATATTAGCACATAATTTTTTTCCAAGTTTTAGATATGCTGTTACATCAGTGTCCACATTACACCCATTTGCAAATTCAGTGAACCAAATTCCATTTTTTCTTCCTAAACAAAAGAACACTGATGCATCTAAGCATTTTCTTGTGGTAACACTGCCAGCTTAAGCTGACCTGCACCCCATGACTCCCAGCCTTCCCCTGTTCCTAATACATACTGGCCCAGTACGTTGTTCTTGGCATTGTATCCTGACCTGGATGAAGGCATGGATCCAGATTAAATGTAAGTACTTTTCTGGATTGCTTTTATCCTGTATCATTTCACCAATCCGGCTCCCCATGGTACCCCTGAGCAGTTGGTGGCTTAATGGACAGGATGGCATGGTGATGAATACAAACTGCTCAAGCCAGTACTGCCACCAAAAGAAATGTCTACTAAACTACAGCTTTTAGATACATACCAAATCCAGTTAGCAGCTTCTTACTGCCACTCTGGGAGATGTTTTCTTTAAGAGCAGACTGTCAATATCGTGTTTACTCTTCAGTTCAGAAAGGCGGGTTTTTGTTTGCTTGCTTTAGCATGACAAACTGTGCTGCTATTGCCAAACTACAAGCAAGAGAGAGCGACACCCTGGGGTGTCAGCCAGAGGTATGTAAGATCTGTCCAGTTTGGTCTTTCTCATGTATCTTCCTATTTTCACTTGCAGTTTACAGCCACTGCTCCTGTGTTTGGAGAAAGTCAATCTCAAATGTTGAACGTTTTGCTATAGTAAGGTAGTCTCTGCAGGGATACTTACAGCTTCTGCTCTTAGTGCCTTCCAGAAATGTTTCTTTAATAACATACATTAATATTAAAGAAAGAGAAGGAAAATTGGGAGGAAGAGAAGGAGGGGTTTGTTATTTTTTCTGACCCAATTTCCATCCATCACTTCAATTACGTTCCCAGAGACAGATGAACTCTGCATCCCTTTTCCCTCCGATACCTTCTGTACAACTCCATATGGATCTTCAAAAAATCCTGTCTTGCTGCTCAACCTTCCCTCCCTGTTCTCTGTCTGCATGAGTGCCCTATTTCTATTCCTTATTTCTTGGTAATTGTATTCAAACACACTCTTTGTTCTTTGTTTGCTAACCTGCATTTTTTTCCTCTAGTCAGCTTATCCCTTTTTTAGTCCTTTTGATTAAAGTTCTCAATTCATTTAGTATCTTTCTGTTTCTCCCCAGTCCTTCTAAAGTGAAACTATAAAGCACTGCAGGGAATGCTTGTATTTACCTCCCAATTCTCTTAGCCAAGCTTTCAAGGCTGACTTGTGAGCTGTATACTAGTACATCTTAAAAGTTTCCAGTCCTACACTGAGACATTCTCTGGCAATAGCAATAGCTTTACTCTTTACACCATCATAGTCTTTTAGAATTGTGATTTGCTGCTGCTTAAGACCTTTTCTGATGATCATACAAACTGAATAACCTGCACAATTAGGATTGAACATCTTTGTGCACTGGCAGCATAACTGGCAGGAGAGGTGACGGCTTGCTACACCGTGCGTTTTTCAATGCACACATTATGTCGTAGTTTTCTATCTACTGTCTGTCTGAGGTAGCAGGAAAATTGGAGGAGTGTTAGCCTGTAATTCTCCTAGGATTTATCTTACATTTTTAAACAAAAACTAGGGGAAACAGCAAAGAAGTGTGCATCATAGTCGGCTCGGTCTGATTGGGGCTTTTATTGTTACTCTAAATGATCATTTTTCTTTTCTTCACAGGCAACAGGCTGGTTTGCAGCCTAGATGTGTTTCTACCCACCACATCAATACCAGTAAGTTCATCTTTCCATTTTCACTGAAGTTGCTTAGTAACAGAAGATGAGGGTAAAGCGTGTCCAGACTGCATTGCAATGTCTTGTCTTCAGGTTCATTGAAAAAGATGGACTAATGGACCACCAATGTGAAAATGTTGTTCATATCTGAATCAGTGGATCCATTTGATATTCCTCAAGGAGCTTTTAGAAGAATAGCTTTGTCATATTTCTTTTCAGCCTATATATTTTTATGTGATTGCCCTTTGACTATAGCACATCTAAGAAATAATGAAGAATTTCCTTAGATACTTGTTTCACATGGCATTCTGACCACTTTGATAAATATACAGGATGAGAATTACCATACTTTGGGCAGACACACTTTGAATCATTTTTAGTATCATTTTTAAGTGAACTTACAGTCCATTACAAGGAGAGAAATCTCAAGAATTTTAATAGTGTGGACCAGAACTTCATAAAAGCACAGTCTCATGGATGGCTTCCTTCACTACTGTGATCCTGAGAATGATCTTATCTCCCACTGTAACTGTATAACACCACTCAATAGCAGGGCTGCATTAAGGAAGTGTGCAGGTGCGATTTTCAGGTCTTCAGCTGTGATCTAGCTTTGCTGTTTTTGCAGGCAAATAGTAAAGACGTAGTGCTTCCAAAGTCTATTACAAGATTTCTAATTACCTTTGAAGAAAATTCTCTATTCAAAAAAACATAAATAAATAAAAAAGCAAGCCTCAGAGAAAAGGTCAAGAGCCACCATTCTTGACCACCAGTCTACAGACTAGATTTAGGAGAGAGCCAGCTCAGGACTCCTCAGCAATGCAGTCTAAGCTGAATTTTACATCCATGGCATATCCTCCTCTTTGCTCTTGTACTAAGGAAAGCATCTCTACCTTTACATAAACTCGTTTCCTACACAAACATCTCTTTTTCTGGACTAGCTCATTGCATCCAAAGACAGCAGCAGCAGCAGCTGTCAGAGCCACAGAACTAGATACCAACAGTTTTTCTTTCCCTGTGAGGCCCACAGAAGAGGGGGAGCCAAGCCCAGGAGTGTGTTGTTCCACTGCCTTCAGCAACAGCACACTCCTGTGCACTCAACAGCAGACCCAGCAAGAGGATGCGCAGAGGCACAAGGGCAGACAGAGCAGAACAAGCTATGCAAGCACTAATCTCGGCAGCCTGCTAGTGATGCTGTGTCCCCTGCATACGAAAATCTTAAATAGCTCCCTACACTATTTATAAAATAAGCTGCAATTTGGAGCTTTTTATGTATGTATGGTGTGGTGGCAATAAATGACTCAGCTCAAAGTGTGAGCTATATGCTTTGATTGCTTTCTGATATTGCTGTATGAACAACCTTTGCTAGTTCTTGGTGATCCATACCCTTGTCATGAAAGGGTTCTCCTACTTACACTGATGTAAGAGGGTGATAGGAATAAATCCTGAATATATGCTTGTATGTATAAGATATGTATGTTACAAACAAAAGTTTTCATTTATCTGTTTGCATTGAACAAAACCCAGCACTTTTAAAATATGAGTGCTAGGTTCAGTTTTGGATATATTTCTGTTTTTAAAAAGAGAAATATTTCTGTGTATATTTTCAGAATACAGTGTGAGACTACTTCTTGGTTGTTATTTTGCTTTTTTTAAAATTACTTTTATTTTTGAATCTTAAGAGAAAATATGTTGCTGCTCCACAACACTACTTATTCAATATCCTCAAATCCCCAGGGCAAAGAGTTCAGTTAGACACAAGCTGGCTGAGTACAGATCATAATTATATTGAAAGGCAAGTTTTTTTTTTAAATTCAAGATAAAAAAAATGAGATCCAAAATTCAAAGTTTGACTAATGTACGGATGGCCAGGAGGCCACAGCATTATCTTTAAATACTAAAGGGTGCATTACGCAAGGCATTGCATTATGCATTTATCATCACTCTTGACCTTAGTATCTTATCAGAAAACAAATAACAAATTTGTTATACCAAATAACTCCTATAAATCCTAACAAACAGTTAATACTTCTAATGCATGCTTCCCTCTGGATTTTTCTAAAATACTTTAGACACTATAGCCTATATATTGCAGAATGATTTTTATTTTTAAATCAGGACTGAGATTACAGGAGGGGTTTTCTTTGATAAATAGATCAGAATTCAGCCCAATGAAGAAACTGACTGATCCACCACTGAAATTTAGTCAGACCTAAAAACTACACAAAGTCAAACATCTTTCAGTGCACTATGTCACTATACAAACTTTAGGAAGAGGAGTGGAAGACACTGAAAATAGGTGACAGGAAAAAGAATAAGAACATTAATAAGATAAAAGAAATAACACAAGCCTATACTTTCTTCTTTGCAAAAAAAGTGTCAAAGATTCTTAAATGAATATGCACTCATAATAAGAACAGAAATGCCTGCAGGAGTTAAGCCAGCGTTACACTCAAAGCCAAAAAAACAGCGCTGAAAGAACGAGCTCATGTGCTGGAAGCAGCACCTTTTCATCCTCTGCTATCCAGCACCTAAGCTGTGATCCACTGTATTGCAGGCTGCTCAACACATTTGCAAGTGTAATAAAAAGAACTGAACCAAAGAGATGGAATGAAAGAGAGAATTACATTGGGGATACTACCAGATTTTCTACTTTTTTCTCCCTATCTCCTCAAATTTAACAAGGGAGATACCCTTCTTGTTTAGTGCACTTTGTAAATAGTAGCAGCCATTATTTATTCAACATATTTGCCTTTTGTAAAGTTGGCTTCATTTTTTATTATTCACACTGATATTCTTCAATAGGGTTGCGTACAGGGGCATATCTGTTTGTATTTATTCATTAGAGTGTTGTTAATTAAATATGTGTTTCATTAAACTTGTTTAAAAGAAAAAAAAAAGTTGAGAAGAATGAACATACTGAAGTACAACACCCCAAGGCTCTGAAAAAGCTTCCACAGCTCAGTTGTTAAAAGTAATGTGGGCAGCAGCAGTGTCAAAAGCATCTAATGTTTTCTGCAGAGTACCAAGTTTAAACAAAATGCATGTGCTAAAGGTGGCAGGTAAAGTTAACATGTATCTATCTACTTAGAATATTCATGCCTGTGAATCAAAGCGCTTCAGTTACTTTTCCTCTGGCTGATCCCCTGGCTGGCTTTTTGCCACATGCATTATTTTCTTAGAAGATTCCTTTACAAAGATGTACAGAGATATATCATGCATAAATGAGTATAAAGTGATCGCCTACTTTAACTACCTTTGCAGTGTGAATACTAAGGAACTGTTTTTCAGTTCAAAGCCTAGGAGCCCAAGTCCCTGCCCAATTTATTAAATGCCAGTGAATCTTCAGTGTGACATCCCAATCCAGCAAACTGTATTCTGACAGATTTGGATGTTCCTGCTGGCTGCACAACAGTCACTACAGGCTTTCCACAGCAACATGACCCTGAAGCATAGTAAATGCAGCGATGGAATTGCTCAATGATAAACTTAACTTTAGGATGGGCACAAGCTAAAACTCAAGGAACAAACGTACAAGGGGTATTTTACTACTTTTTGACCCTGTAGCCAGCTGAACTTTCACAAATAATTCTGTTGAGCTTTGCCATGCAAGTCTACATCCACTGATCCTGCTTTCACTGGCTTACCAATCTAGTATGACAGCTGACAGTGACAAGTTTTAGTGAAAAATGAATTTGCTCTTCGAAGTGTGTGAATGCTTCTGTATTTAAACTACTGCCGAACTAAAATTGTCAACACCACCAGAACAAACTAGTGAATAGCTCAGATCAATTACAGAGGATACGCATACAAACAAGGAGTTCATTGTTAGGCAAGTATCTGATCATATGAACTAGATGGAAAGGCCCATATCCCGAGATACTAGCTGCCAGCTGCACAAAGGCTGCACTTACCATTCGGGAGGAGGAGTGGGAAAACAAACAGGCAACTGGCACAGGAACAAACGCATCAAGCTGGAGTAGCAGGAGTTATGACATGAACTCAGTGTATCTGAGATTGCAGGAACATTATAGCAATCTGTAGATCTTGCAGTAATGGCACATAAAATTAAATGATATGCAGGGGAAATCACCAGTTTATGCAAAGCAAAAAGGATAGGCAGATGAGGAATTTTTCAGAAGGAACATTTGTCATGCATCTACCATGACTACTGCCACACAAAGAAGATGATGGTGGACACAGAGAAAATGACCTGGGTGCTACATGAAGTCAAATGCTACTGACTAGAAAAATGAGCTTGTTAGAAGGAATAATGATGCCTTCAAGAATACAGAAATAAAAGATAAGTTTTAATAAAAGGTCTAGGGCATGAAGTGAGTCTGTTGCAAAAGATTACAAAAAGACAGTTGTAAAAAATCTCAGCATATGTGAAGAATGATCTTGGAAGGATATAGTACATGATAATATATACTAGAGTGCAAGGAATGATAAACAGAGAAAAGATCAAGAGTGAGCAGAACAGACATAGTGAAGAATGGCACAGAACAAAAAGGTTTAGCGATAAACGGAGTTATGGAGCAGATGCAGAACACAAAGTGCAAGAATGTCATTCAGCTCCACTGCTACAGCTGCACTGGCAGATGGAAAAATACAAATAAGATATAAAACAATACTCTAAGATCCATAAGGTTTCTGCTCCATGGTTACATTGGTCCTAAATGTACCGGTTTAGTTCTCCAGAAGAATCAGTGTTTAATCTCTAACTATTTAAATACACCATGTAGACAAGCAAATGCTTCTTGCACATGAATTTTACTCTGTTTAGCTGCTTACCGCTGTCTTGCTCTCATGGACCTTTGACAGCAGTAGGATTCAAGAAGAAATTCATGTGGTAAAAGTTAAAGATGATCACTGAACTAGGGATGTCTTGGGCCTTATTTGCAGCCAACTGATCCCTAAAAACAGCAGTTGTCTGAGACAGAAAACCAGCAAAACTGAAATCAAATTTAGCCATATTTAACAACATATGGAGTGTTTTCATTCAACTGTAAGATTAAATTTTTATTATTATTTCATCAAACTTTAACTATCATCTGGAAGAAGTTACTTATTTTCATTATTTCCTTAGGATATTTAATTATTTTACAGTAAAATATTAATGTTTGATCATATATTTTCCTTCTGCTTTTCATTCTTTCTAGTTTGTGTCCATTTAAATGATAAAATTACATAATTAAATAACTTATTCCTTTATTGTTTAAAGACTATTTCCACGATGAAATAAAATTTATTTAGCACTGTATGCTTATTATACATGAACTAGAAATAGAAACTCTTCCTCAAGACCTTATAATCTACTGCATGCAGAAAAAAAAAGTGCAATTTGATAATGGGCAATTGTTTAAATGACACAATCTAGGCAATTGACACAGGAAAGGTAAGAGACTGCTTAAGACATGCCGTACAATCCTGAAGTCACTTGAGTTTCTTAACTGATTTCAGTGGACCTTGTTTTCTTGGCAGAATTTATGGAAGAATTTAATGAAAAACAGAGAAGTTATTCACTAGAAAAGAAAGAAAGATCATTCTAGATATGAACTAATTATCTCAGAGACAGATCACGATGAAGAAATAAAGGTCAGATTTGGAAGAGGGATGAATAGATAAAGTGAAATAGCACAACAAAAGCTTCTAAGGATAAGACAATTTACACTGATGAACAGTACTGAGGAATCTTTGGAAAGAGGAAGAACAAAAGGAGGTGAGAACAACTGAAATGGAAACAAGACAATTTCTGAACATCTGTAGGGGTAGCAAAGGAGACTCAGACTGGAGGAGTTTATTACATCAATACATAAGTTCCTGGGTTAGATATGAATAGAATGGAGGAATGAAAAACAAAACCATTAAAAATGTCAAAGTTAACATAATATTGACAGCGTAGACAGTAAGGAACGACTGGATCATCCCTGTAGAGATAAAGGTAGCAGAAACAGGTAGTGAGATCAGTGATACAGACCCCAATATTTAGATAGTGACATAATAACAAACAAATGATTCAAAGTTCAAGAAACTGTATGACAGGTCAGGAAAACAGGTAGTTATTTAGGATTCATCTGAATATGAGTATTGGCTATGTCACACATATCACAAGAGTGAGAAGAGAGCCAGAGGCAGAGTAATTTAACTTTAAACACCAGAAAGTATTCTTCCTTCATTACCATCCTAGCAGATGTCTCCCTGCAAGCTGACTATGATGGCCTATCAATTAAGACATGAACTGTCTGCCGATGAAACAAATGAATTATGGGTTTCTTAGATTATTTTTGGACTCTACATGGCTGTGCTACAGATAACAGAGAGAGAGATATTAATTCCTACATGAAGTAACTACTGGTAGTGAAATAATCTGTGCAATATATAACCTCAATTAATATTATGCAGTTTTTGTAGGACTACAAATAACTATAGGACTTAAGTATCCCAGTTATAGAACAGGGTGCCATAGTAGTAGTCTAAGGACCAATATAGAACTGAAGCCTAAAATCTTTTCCAAAAATTAAACACAATAGTAATGCATCTTAATCTCACTACAGCAATGCAGATTGATCTACCACTGCTAAACCAATTTTTGAAAGTACTTATTTTCCTGCAATTCATTCTCTTATTATCATGCCTGATATAAAATGAAAACAAAAAAATATTTTTATAACAATATGATGAAGAATATTTATAATTATTCTATTAAGTTTTTTCTAAAAATCCAGCAAGTGGTAAAATAACGTTAGAATGTATCATTCTTTAGTTATTACAAGTGAAACCAGAAGGACCAGAAATAGTCTAGATCTGCCACAGCCTCCTAACAGAATACTACGTGAATATCCAGAAGTTTAATCCTGTAGAGAAGAGAAGAGGTCATCTCACTTCTATTCTGATGCTGACATGAAACACAAGGCAAATACTAAAACTGTGGCCTTCCTCACTATCAAACCTCTTCATTCAGTTCCCACACATGAATGACCAGTCACACTCTAGTACCAGCTCCTTACTAGTTTCATTCCAGGGCAGAGCTTCGTACCTTCAGCATATTCTGCTGAAATCACTGAGCATCTTCCTGAACAAACCAAAGAACATGGAAATTTTGGTACATAATGATCCCTGCAACCACACACATAAGAGCATACACACTTCATTCATGCAATTACATTCAGATACTCCTAGTGCGACATGTTAAAACAATAAAATTATTTGAATGCTACCTCTGCTGAGTATCATATAATTTATATCTTAATTTCAGTTTTGAGTGAAAATCTCTCTCTTCAGTGCTACATATATTAAATAAAAATCATTATTTGCATTCAATCCCCGCTAGTAAAGATAATGTTATTCCAGTTTTTATAATGAAGTTAAGTGCTTCAAAAAGTACTTCATGTGGCAGCAGCATCTGTGTGTAAGATGAAGTGTCCATATCCACCACTTCAGAAAGTGTTCTCCTTTCTATGGATAACCATTGACATATGCCCTGCATAAAAGACCCTTTCTCATTTCATAGAAACTGAGCATGATGCTTAGTGAAAAACTGTTCACCACCCATCTTAACTCACAAAAACATATCTAATGTTTGAGTACAAAGAAGAACGACAACTGCACTAAAGTGATTTCAGTGCATCCAGTGTTCATAAAGGAACGACAATTTCAAGCTGTCACGCTATTGAAGAATTCTGAAATTGCTGTTGATGCACCATGTAACTAGTGAACAGGTGCTAGAAATGATTGGAGCGCAGTTCATATTAAATAGAGACCTTTGGAAAAGAAAAATACATTCTGCCAGGCAAATTTGGAAAGGTTCAGCTGATAACACATATTTATGAACAGTGGCAAGCAATGGCAAAAGAACAGGAGGTAGAAAGAAAAAATAAATCTTGGATGAACACAGTGATATCACAGCAAAAAAAGCAGACCGTCTCTCCATTGAGAGATTATAGCCATACACTGTGCAGGACGGTCAAACCTTTAATAATAACAATGACGCAGCATGAAAAAGATTTCCCTCTTGAAAAGAAAAATCAGCCACTGTATTTAATAAGAAGCCTGTTTTCCTAACATTATCGGTATCTGAAGGACAATCTAGGTGCTTTGAGACACCCCACGGTCATTATCTCAGGGAAGGTTAAATGGAGGTACCAACTCTTCAGCAGCTTCCTTCTTTTTACTAAGCTCAACAGTTTAACACATTCAACTACAGATCCAAAACAAAGATAGCCAAAGGTACGTAGAAAATTGTTTCAGTTGAGTGCAAAACAGTGGGATGCATTTGTAAGGTTTTAAGTCAGAACTAAGTCTCTTCCAAAGAAACCAGACAGTTCAATGCCCCTTTTGTACCTCCCAGTCTGTACAGCTTCTACCGACCATTTGGCCAGCCTGCCTTTGTGAGAGTTACTGCAGTTGGTGATGGGGGTGTGTGATAGGATTTGTGAAGGATCAACAGAGGAAAGGTATTAACAGCTAGATACAAAAATCATGCAAGCTCATTTTACTGTTGGGAGTAGATATCAAGCACCCGCCATTCTGTTATCTCCTTCTAGACTCCTACAAGGTGCTCAGTAACCTGATATGTTTGTGCTGTACATGCTAACCTCAACAAAAATTTTACAGAGCGCTAAAACATTCTGCATAAGATTTGGGTGCCACAATTGTGCCACTTTGATGTATGGGTTTACATCAGGCAACCAGGATAGAAAAATAGCTACAAGGGGAAATAAAGAAAAAAAAAAAAAGGCAAAAAGAAATTAAAAAAAAAGGTAATTTTCTATGTCTTCCTTTGCTGTTCTGATTCAATGTGTTGAACTGTGGCTGACTGGAAGACTGCAGGAGCCAGCACATGGCTGGGTACAACAGGTAGTACCCACTCACTAATTTTGTCATGTATACACATTTGTAAAAAACAAAAACAAATCACCCCATCCACCTGTCATACACACTGTGAGCTAGACTGTGCTCTACAGCAGATGGGAGGGCATAAATTCCACCTTGACCCTTGGTCAGCAGAAATATTTTACTCCTGTAGTTATTCCAGACTGGACAATAGCTGCAAAAAAGCCTTTAATCCTTTCTGAAATCCCCTGACAACATTTGCCTTCATGATCCTTTGTTTTATTTAATTTCAGAGAGTGAATGTTGCATAAACAAGCTATTTTCAAATACAGAATTGCTCAGCTTTATTTCAGTGGCTGAATCCTTGATCCTGTACTCTGGGATGGAAGAAGGTAGAGAATGATCTGATAAGATCTTATCAGCTTATGTATTTCAGTCAACTGCCATAAAATAAATCTTATTTTGCATAACTTCTATTCTTCCAGCCTTTTATAAATGCAAATAAAACATCAGCATTTGGTAAACAAAAGCAGATCGAAAAATAAACCCTTGGGAAAACCAGGTAACTGCATTGCCAGCTGCTTCTCTATGCCTGAATATATTCCCCTTTCAGACAGCCACAGTGGATAGCATTTTTCCAGGCCTATCTGGGACATGTGGGTTTGATTTCAAGAACAACTGTGGAGAATTTAGAGAAGCTTCCAGTAAGATCTATTTAAAATGTTTGTTCAGACCTCAAATTATGTAAAAATCCTACAACTCAATGCTTCTGGGTTTGAGCTCATTCTTAGTGAGAAACAATCCCTAAGATACCCCCCACTAGCTCTGAAATTTTGTTCTGGGTAAGAAAAAGAAGGTATGGATAAGGCTTTGGCAGAATATAGAATATAAAGCACAACACCAAATACAAAATACCTGATCAGGACTTTCCCAGTGACTTGTAACTGATACGACAGACATGGGTGAACAGCCAGATATCAAATTTGGGGTATTGGGGTATAATAAATACTACAGAAATAGTATTTATTAATATCTTAGCTGTCAGGCCACATGCAGCTGTAGAAAGATGTACGTTTCTTGTTTCATGAAACAACTTGCATGGGATGTCACAAACTATTCCAATGACTTGCACAGCAAAAATAGGAAAGTAAGGACCCATTAAGGTTACTGAAATATTTGTGGGATAAAGGTAAAACAGATATTATAAGAGCAGCTGACAGAGACTCTTCTACTAATTATAGAGGTATTTTACTAATAAGCCCAGAGGGAGATGGGTGTAGAGAACCCAATCACTCTTGCTGTGCCTGCTTCTCAAATCTTGCAAAGGTCAACATGAAACTGGAAGTAATCTAAAACGCCCTGTTCTTTCCCCTTTGTCCCCAGTGATATTTTGGAGCCCTGTGCTGAACTAAGCAGCTTGCCACAAACTGTACTTGGGCACGTCTTCATAGAAGAGAGTATATGAAAAAGCACTTAACATTGACCTATTTGTGCTCCTATTTTAATCAACTGGAAAACACAGGCTGGTCAAAAATGGATTAATCTGAAAGTCCTACCTGTATGCATTAAGGTTACAAAAAGTTAGATGTGAGTGAGTAATACTGCTAACTCTGCGCCGGTCTCCTAAGGCTCTACTCTCCCCTGAAAGACATGACCATCTGTGGTTCTCAGATTGTCTAGCAAAGGGAAAGATTAGGCTTGGACAACAGAAAAAGGACAGATATACAGGGGAAGTAGACACATGAGAAAATATAATGTGTGTTAAAACAGGCGAATTAACACACATTGGTGCGTGCTACAGAGCGGATGACAAGTACTGTGCTAGAAGTTACTTCCCTTAAAGCAAGAAAGAGATATAGTAATACTTCAAGATGCAAAGTGCACCCTTTTAATACAACTGATTTTATATTTTTAAGAAAATTCCTGACTTGGGTAGCAATCACTTGATTACTTAAATATGACTTTATTTTCAAGTAAGGCTTTAAACTTTCTTTGCCACAAGCCTCCTCTACCTCTTTTTATACTTTATATACTATACAGTATGCAATATTGGTTTCCTGCTGAATTCACACACTTTTTGTTTGCTTATACATTTCAAGATCTCAATCAATCATGTTGTCAAAACAGTCTTTTTGTATCACCTACCTACCACCACTTGTCATTAGAGATGTTTAAAGCTCTACTGCTGCAGAGTCTGATTTACACTCTGACATCTCCCACACTGAGCTTATTATAATTGTCTATAAACTGCCCTTTCACAAGTTTTAATTAGGAAATAACAAATGGTTCAGAAGCACGCTGCTAGGCAGTTTATTCTTTCTAAATTCAGTACTTCCACTGTACTCTACTGATCACAATGTCATGCTATGCAACAATCATGTTGATTTCAAAATTTTTACTGTAACATTTAAATCTCTTCATGACCTTTTCCCTTCTCCTCCTCTGCTTGACTACATTTTACAGCTTTATGAATTGTTCTAGAAGCAATATTTCTGAGCTGAAACAGGAATAAGCTAAAAATAAGTACCGCACCATCAGAAAACGTTTATTTTATTAAAGGCCCACTGGAGAGATGCCTTTCTTGGTTACATACAGTACTCTCTGCATTCTAATATACCACTGTAGCCCTACAATTTTACTGAGGACTTTAATAAAAAGTCTGAGATGAATTATATTGTTCAGTGGCTTGGAGTCACAAATTCTAGAAAGGGTTATATAGTTCAATTAACTAGTCACCACATTGCCAGAGCTTATTTTATACAGTAAAATTAACACTGGAGAAATGCATCTATAGCAGCTGCTGCAGACCACCATATTACATCAAACAAGGTTTGAAGAAAGAACCACAGATCACAAAATAAATGCATGAGGAAATTCTAAAGGTCAAATGAATGCAAGGTTTTGGATGCATATCTATACATCTTTTGTTTGCAAGGTTTTGTTTTTTCATGTCTATAAATGGGATAGTTTATTTAGAGAAAAAGATGATTTGAACTGCACTCATATAAACAGTCCTGTACAAGCTATTTCCTTGAACTTCGCAAGAGTGTATTTTAGTATTTATGTGGAATAGTCACAGCCTAGCCCACCTGCAATCAATCACCGCTGTTTTGTAGCAGAACAAAGACTTCTTAACAGATTAATCACTAGAATTTTCTATCTAATGATAATTCTATGTTAAAATCATGTTTTCACTGCACATCACTGACTGTAGCAACAAAAGATTTGAATGAACTCAGGATGTCTCTCTGACTTGCTCAGATGCTCTTTCTTATCTGAGAAGAGGCTACTGCTGAGGTATGTAGTCCCCTTCTCCTCAGTTTTGGTACTAAAACAGCAGAGGAACGCTTTAATGGTTCAAGAGTCCATTCCTTAGTATTTCACAACCACTAGTTAGTGCCTCTTTTGTATGAAGCTTCCGCACAGCTTCAGGTCCAACTACATATAGTGGCTGGACTCTCCAGCCAGCATGGGTTCTCCAATGGCATTCTGCTGCCACAGGTACATTTGGGCGGTAAACTAGACAAAGAATTTGGAGTAGTCTTTTAGTACTTTGAATTGAGCTCAGACTCAGTAAAGGCGTAAGAATCAGTGAGTGCATATTCATGGAGAAAAGTAGCAAGAAGCACAAATGGCAATGAATAGCATTTAAAATTCCATATTGTCTTTTATAGCCATATTCACACAAGGGACAAAAGTATGTGTATTACACACAGATAACCTATTGAGATAAACATACTGAAACAGCAACTTGCCTTGTCAGTGCCTGACAAGGTAGGATATTCCCATGTGATAACTGACACCATTTTCCTCAATGAAGACATGTCTTGGGGTCTGGTCATAAAACCTGCAATCTGTCTCTATAATGGTCATTTTGCAGAGTTTTTTTTTCTCTGATTTTTCATACAGAAAACAAACAAAGAAACCAAAACAGCAAAAAAAAAAATATATAAAAAAACACCCCACATGTAGAAATACTAATACAATAGTTCATTAAACCTACCATATGGCACTTTCTTTTATAATAGACGGATATGCATTTGTTTGACACATGAAGATAGATGCATTGTTATAGAAGTGGTGTACTGGAGTGCACTGTTGATCAAACTAAGCCTAACCTGTTGAAAATTGTATTTCTGCTTTGTTAGCTCCAATCATTCATCAGCTTGAACAGAAATTCAGTCAACATCTTTCTCAAAGGGTTGTTCAGGGAACAGAACACATAGTGTGTTTTAAAAACTGATATATTTTGTTTTAATAAAATGTTTGGCTTTGCATACATAGACTGATACACTCTGTCAAAATGTGTTAGATCCCTAGATAACTGCATAACACCAGAGTATTATTTGACACATTTTTGAAGTCTGTTTTTACTTATTTTTGTCTATTATTTTATTTATGTTTGGTGCTAGGCTTTATTTTATTTATTCACATTTGTTACTTTCAAAGTTTAGTCCTACCATTTCATCTGTACATATTGCGTACTTTTGGCATGCTCAGAGGGAAACTGTTGGGAGTGCTACATGTAAAACTTGTACAAGCTTAGGCATCCCGTAGTACCTGGATCTAAAACAGTGTAATAGTTAGGTTGAGACAGGGCCAGATTCAGCTGTGTGCTGACTGACTTCCAAAGGATGGTAATTTTCCACCTTCCAGGAATGTCTTTATGTTGCAGATATAAAGAAAGACCACATTTCCATTTCTTTTAGATCTGACTTAAACTCTTAGAAGGCCTGTTTTAAATCCTGTTTATATATAGATTATTTTGTGATTCAATGTGTTATTACTCTATTACATAATGTAGGTATGAGCATCTCAAGAGTAAAGTATTCTATATCAAAATAGGAAGAAATGAAACAACAGAGAAACCATTTCTAAAGATCCAAGGAACAAAAACCTTGGCAACGAGGGATTTTTAAATTCTATTTTTTTTTTTGTGTGCGTATCTTGCCTACTCCCTACCCTAATACATAGTGTTTTGTTGTTGTTGTTTGTTTTTTGTTTTGTTTGTTTGCTTGTTTCTAGAGAGTTTTATTTTACTAGAAGCAATACTTGACAAAGTTCAAAAGACCAAATTTGGTATCATTTGGAAGGATCCTGATAAATCCACTTAATGGGCCACAAATGACCCAATTCTGTATGATGAGACTATGAGACTATTGTATGAAACCCAAGGCAAGTACGACAAACTCAGATGAGTCTCATCAAGTATTAAGATACTTATGCTAGTTTAGATGCACAATTTAACCCAAACAAAATATCACCTGGACATTTTTGTAGCTTTCTCTATATTTCAGTACTTTGCAATGAGAAAAATATTTTTAATAACTAAACAAATGGAAGAATCTGAAGAAAATTTTCCTTTTTCTTTTCATTCTAATATTCAACTGCTTCTTCATATTCAGAACTCATCCTCAATTCTTGAAAATCCTTTTGTTACAGGTGAATAATGACACTTGGCAATGCAGTTATTTCTGCTATGCATTACAGTAACAGCACATTTTTCCTGTGAGCGCACGTATATATGAAAAGTCCTAAATGAAGTTTCTCTGTGTTATGGAGGTACATAGATTGAACTATACATCAGCTGTAAGTCTATTTCTCCCAAGTGTAAGGCAAAGGATCTGAATTCAAAATGTACAACAGCTATCATAGATGTGTTGTCTGCACTGCATACTTGAGACATATTTACACTAGTTTTCACAATTTGAGTTGTATTGTTTATTTAACGTGAAATTTGTCTAAAATAAAAACTTTAGTAAGTGAAGACCTTCCTGCCATCCGGTATATGTAAGGGAGAAAACACACACATGAACCCGTTCACTCTGTGGGTGTTTTTAATGCTATCAAATATTCCTTACAGAAATTTAATTTCCCGAACGACAGCAAAAGCACAGAGAAGCCTAAAATTCAAGATAGCATGAGAGAGAGCACTAAAATATTGTGAAGTCTCTGAAAACACTGAAAATTTAACAGATTAAAATAAGAGAGAAAGGAGCAAGTATGGCATTTTCCTGTGATCTTTGTTTTCTTCCCTTATTTTCCCATTCTGCTGTGCAGTCACGAGCACAAGTAGGTATAGTTCTAATTAGAACTGGAAACAATCATGGAGAAGAAGAGCTGTGCCAAATAGCACCACAGAGCTTCAGATCTGTAAGGCTAAATACCCCCACACACTCATAGTTAGATATGTCTGCAGTCTTTTGCAGAGGGATGTGAGCTCACTGTGAGCCCAGAAAAAGCCACATAGCAGTGACATTAAGCTCAAGTTAATAAGACCTGCTGGGAGGTATTTGCTGCAAAGTAACAGGTAGACAGGCTCTTCCTTTCTGGTTCCAGTATGTTCCACATTGACTTTATGAGCTTTTTCAAAAAATCACAGAAACCTTGGTGGGCCACGAGAAGAAATCATATAGTAGCTTAACATTGAGAGGCTGATGGCTGTAAAGAGCAGGACAAAAGTCCTAAATGAGTGACAAATAAGCACTAAGAATCAGTGGAAGGTTCTAAAATGTCAGGATGCTGAAAACTAAATGGTTTACAGAGCCCATCAGTTTTGATAAATAGCTCTCTTGAAATAAAGCAGTAATACCCTATTGTATAAAGCACCAGTTGCTCTTCAGCTGAGCAAACAGGTCAAGCACATGTCCAGGCAAATATCTGTTCTTCAGCATTAGAGAGTTGCAACTCCATTTCTTCTCTCTGTCAGTTTGCTTTTGGATCCACTCTGACTCAAGTTGTACTTGTGGGGATTTAAATATGACATATCAGAGCTGGAAGGGCTGTTCACCTATGTCTCAATAATGTAGGTACACCTCAGTCAAAACCAGGCTATTGATAGGAGTCATTCCTGATGGATGTTTACCCCTTATACAAGGAACACAGTCCTGATGTCATTAACAAAGCAAATATGCCAGTTCATTAAAAATACAAATCCAGAGAAGGACACTTTTATGAGTAAGCACTCATGATCTATTTATTCTCCAAAAATGACACATTTCTAATCCTTTTACAGGTGTCTATCTGTCTAGGGTTTCAATGACACCCCATCTATAGTAGGTAAGATTTAGAAGAGCACACAATATTTTGTATTCATAGCTTGCTTTTCATCCTGAGATACTTTAAAACCTTAAATTAAATTATAAATTACAGAAAAAATATTTATTCTACCCCTGTAGTCAACCAGATTATTTATTCTACCCCTGTAGTCAACCCTGTTCTATGGTGGGATGAACTAACAGTGATTTCAGACCACAGCACACCAGGTTTGCAAAAATAAAAATTAAAAAATAAATAAATCCTGAAGTGACTGCTAACCTAAATGCATATTTATCAACATCCATGGTTTGTGTATATAGCTTTCTGTCAGGTCTGACTAAGGAAGTCCAAAGTCATTTCTCATAGTCTGCTAAATGCCAGTTAGTAGCAGGCTTTTTGTTTATTTGTTTGTCTTTTTTATGAAGAAAGACTTTTGCCTACCTGAGCTAGACCCAGAACTGTCAACAGCTCCACAGTTCCTGTAAAAAACACTAAGATGTCCAGATCTTGAGAAGGATTTGAATTTAATATTTGAAAACATCTGGTCAAGCAAAACATACTGAAATCTGACAAAACATAACTGGCAGGAAACAGAGGTATAATTAATTCAATTTTAATGCACACACAGAGGCATGACTAGGAAAACCAAGAACTTAATTTCTCAGTTTCAAACTTTCTGCCACTCTGTAAGGATAACTACAACTACTGCTGTCTGAAAATGCTTTGAGCAAAAGCCTTAACATTCCAAATGATCCTGCAAATCTCATTTCTGTATGCTTTTTAAGTTGTTTAGTTATGAATCAGCAGTCTAAAAGTGTGTTTAAACACTGCAGGTAACCATTTCCCATGGAACAAATAAGGAGGAAATCAGGTTATAGCGAGGGCGCCCAGCAGGACTTTTCTACTGTCTACTCAGTGTCAATGTAAACTGATTCCTTTAAGAAAGACACTCAGGGAGAAGTGAACAGATTGTGGGAAACATGTTCTGCATGCAAGAAAGAGCAAAGGAATGGAATGCAGGATACTATGAGATACTTATGCACAGGAAGGAAAAAAGAAAAGAAAAAAGAAAGAATCAGACAGGATAGCAACAGAATAACAATATTTCAGGAGGTGGGAGCTCTACAAACTAGGTTGACTTGCAGCAGCACAAAGCAGGTAACAGCTGAGCATTCTTTTGCTTCCGTGCTCAGTTACTAATTCTCTCATGTAAAGTAACTGCCGCATTGCAAGTTTCTGATGGTTTCTCTATAATTGTTATGGTCAATAAAAGTACTATTTTTGCCATCTATTCAGCTATCAACTAAATAAGAAACATACTACTGAAGATTACAAACGTTTACGTATTAATATAAAACAAAAAACACTTTTGGACTGACCAAAAAATTTGCTTGTGACAGCTGAAAAAAAAATGAGAAAAGTTTGCTGTAATAAGCACAGAAAAATACCTAGAAAGAAGCTAAGTAGGCATAAATCCTAAATGTAGGTAGCCCAATACATCTCTGCATGTAACCTGCACAAAGCTATATGCTGGTTATCAGGAACAGCATCTCCCCAGGTACAATCTTAATAACACATCATGTCACACTATACAAAAAGTGTGAGAGCAATCAAAGGAGAATGCAATTGGAGATGTGCTTCTCTGATGCAATATCAAGCTGTTTAAATAGGATTTTAATGGTTCTAACAAAGATCTGGCAAAACAGAACACATTTAGACTATCAAAAAAGTGAGACTATGTTAGTGATTAATAAAAGACATCATTACTTTTGACACCAAGTTTTATTATTTTGCATCTCTGTACTATAGACTCATTAGAGGAGCTACAAAAGTGATGCACAGCCAACAGAAATAACCCATCAGAAATGCTCATGCAGCAAACTAACTTATCTGGATACTACAGCAGTGCATGGAGGAGAGGGCTCTGCACATCCAAGGACCAAGACTCAAATGCTACCATAATCTACCTATACCAGTGAACTGAAATCAGTCTAAGGGTAAAGGAAAAATAATCAACTCTTCTCTGATTTCAAATACACTTGATTATTGCAGGTTTGAAATTTCAACTCTTGATGCATTTTATTTTTAGTAGAGACAGTACAATTAAAAAAGAGAGGCTGAAAAAATCTATTGGGAAAAACATGGTAAAAATGGAGCAGTGAAACAAAAGGTACTGACAAACAGAAAAGGCATTGTATATAAATAAAATACATACAACACAGAACAATGCATTTATGAGACAAATGACCTGGGCCAGTTGAGGACTCTGAATTTCCTTTTTCCCTTCCTGCATATGCACAAGAAAAAATACTTTTAAACTGATTCATCCTTGAAACAAATACACAGCTTCCATGATAGGCAAAAATCTAGTCAAAGAAGTTCTTGAACCTTAAAACAGATGACCTCTCCTTGTCCATTTTAAATAATCAGTATGCCTGTGGCAAGGTCTGAGCTTTTGTTTATCTTACATCTAAATCTGCTGCTTCCTTTCTAAAACCTCTACAAACACAGCAACAGTATAAAGCCAAATAGTCATTTGAGCACTACACCATAATACATGGCATATAGAGAAAATGAAACCTAATTTTAGAATGCAACAGAGTGAAAGCTATGATTTTGCTAGTTTGAAGCTTTTCCTTTAGGAAAGAAGGAAGAGGACCATGACAAGTCATCACTGGACAGAATTCTGAGATCCTGCCATCCAATTCACAAATTCAAATATGTCAAAGTATTATGAGTAGTACAACATAAAACAAAAAGGGAACACAATGGATAGTCAATAAGGGAAGGTAGCTGCATAAATACCGCTCTAATTACAGATTCCCATTAAGTCACACAAAAAATAGAGGGCATGTATGCTGCTGTGACTACAGAATGTGAAAAGCAAGGATTAAGTACAGCAAATACTAGTAGCCTTGATATAATGCAAATCATAGATTTCAAAATTGGAAAGTTTCAGAATTAATAAAATTAAAGTACAAAGGAACTCTTTTCATTGCTTAGAAAGTAGCCAACAAAGTTAGGATGTGAATGAAACACTCTGGAATGGCTAGTAATTACAGAAGCTTACATGTAACAAGCGTGATGCTCAATCAGAAAAAGCCGTCAACAGAAGCAGCTCCAATGTTGTAATTGCAGGAAAAGGCAATTGTGGAAGTGGTACATATAATAAAATAACCCCTAAACAGGGTGTCGGAAAGATTCTGTAAATGGTAATACAAAAAAGGGAGTAATAAAGAAAAATTTCAGACAACAAATTGTATCAGCTGTTAAGAAAGAATGATAAGGGAGTATATAACGGGCTTGACAAAGGTTTGTATTTTTTGGTTAAGACCAAGCTAATTAGACACTGAATTGTCATCTAGAACAAAGGTTAAGCATCAGCTGTTAAGAAAGAGTAGGGTACTCAAGGTGAATCTATCAGGTCTGCAAGTTGCAATAAAAAATAAAAAGAGGACAATAGAAGACTAGCTTAAAATTTTAGGATCAGAAAGAGAGTATTTCTACTATGCTCTTGTTATTGATGGAAACAAATACTACCCATATCATTCACATAGTATATCTTCTTAATGCACTTTTTGAAACATAACATGGTTCAGTAGCTGACTCTTGATGGAAATATTTTCAAATATATTCCATAATTAGAATAACATCCACATGAGTCAGAAGGATTTTAGTTTGTGAAGTGCAGTTGGTTTTCTTTCCTGTTTATTATGACATGATTCCTAGAAATATGATTTCAACTAAATATTCATGTTTGTGCAGATTAGGACCACTGGAGTCTCACTTCCAAAGCAGAAGGGTAAATGGATTCTACATAGAAGAGAATTATTCTGGGTAACACTCAATTCCATACATAATAATCATTTCTTTCTAAATCATTTGCACCAGTAAATTACTACTCTTCTGAAATGGAATTTGACATCTTTTTTGCAGTCATAAGTGAAGGCATATTTAGTTGGGAGAATCTCAGTGGAAGCTCAGCACTGAGCTGAAACCAAACACTGACTGAAACAGTTCTCTGCTCTGTGTGATCACCCAAACAATTTGCCCCAGCCACAGATCATGCTTCCGGGCAGCGTCATTTTGTGAGTAGTTATCTTCATCATTTTTTGCACTGCTTTAGGGTATACTCAGGCTCTTTCCTGATATCCAGAGGAGGGCTGTCTAATTGTTGCTTTTGCGTCTTTCACTCAGATACTATGGTATTTGATGGATTTATACTAAGTGTATTTATCAGAAATGTCTGCATTTCTAACACCCCATAAAGATTTTCAAAATATCTTATTAAAATAAATGTATCAACAAGCTCATTGAGACTGCCTCTATATTTTAAAAACCGCTTCAACATTTTTTCTAAGGCGTCATACTAGGTATAACAGAAATATATATATAAACAACTCATTTTATCTCAACATATATTGGTCATTAAAATTCTACATAACTTTACTCTGAGAGCCTAAATGAACTTAATTAGTTCTTTTCTTGATATGTTGCAAGGTGAAACATATCTGCTGCAAAAATTACAGACATTAAATTTCTCGCTAAAAATATAAAAAATTGTATTTCTTTTTCCTAGGAATATTTAAAAATATTAAAGTTTTTTTTTTTTTTTAAAAAAAAGTATCAGTTGCATTTTACAGCATCATGGGAAGATCCAGGCTGGAAAGAATCTCAGGATGTGATTCGTTCAAACTCCTATTCAAAGGAGGGGTGGTTATGAGTTCAGTCCAGATTACTCAGCACTTAATTTAATCATGCCCTGAAAGCCTTTCTAGATGGAGACTACAAACACCCCTGAGCAGCCTGTTTCACCACGGGGACAGTTAAATGTGGAAGAAGATTTTCCTTATATCTAGTCAGAGCCATTGTCTCTCATCTTCCCACCATTCACCACTGTGAAGAGACCTCCAGGTGTTGGAAGGCTGCTGTTAGAGCTCCCTTAGACCTACCCTTTTGCAGGTTAAGCAAGCCCACTGCTCTCTGCACAATGCATGTGCTCCTGCCTCTTGACCAGCCTGGCAGCCCTCTCATAAGTAAGGGTAATCAATGTTTTTATTGTTCTGCGTGTCTGTAGGGGTGGGGAACAAAGCCAGACACAGTGATCTTGATGTGCTCTAGAGTAAGAGGTGGGTAATTGCTTTCCTCAGGGAACCAGTGATGCTCCTGTTCCAACAACCCAGGTTGCTGCTGGCCACCGGTGCTGCCAGGATATTCTGCAGGCTCATGGTCAGCTTTGCTGCCGGACAGGTTCCCCAGTTGGCTGGTGCCCTGATTGGATCACTGCAAGGGTTTTTTTTCCCACCCCTGTGCAAGCCTTTGCATTGGTCCTTGATGGATTTCATGAGGTGCCCATCAGCCCATTCCTCCAACCTCTCAAGGTATCTCTGAATGGCAGTGCTTATTGACTGGTTTCAAAAACTGGTGCCACTGAAAACTTGATGAGAGAATGTTTGCATCAGCTACAGAGGGTTAAATTGCATATTTGACAGAACAAATAAAATGGCTATGACCTTAACTAGGTGATTCCACATATGGAATTTAAATCGGAATGACTAATAGTTTCAGCTGGATACATATAAAGAAGATGAGAAGAAAGACTCTAAAAAAGAACACTGTGCTGAAGTGCTACCTATAAAATGAGAGGCAGATCCCAAGTTCAATAGCTCATTCTTCTGCTGATGCTGTTCTAATTTAATCCAGAATACTGTACCCACATAGATCTCAGATAACAGTATCATAATATCTGTAGCAGTGTGCAAAAGCTTTATAAATTGGCTAAAACCAAGTGAAAATAGAAACCTAAAGAAAATAGTTAAATATTTTCATTTGAAAGCATTAGCAACCACATTATGATTACAAAACATAAAGTGTACACAGTAATACCCCAGTAACTATCAAGTACACTGTGATACTCCAGTGCAATATTTCTGGAGCAACAAACTTGATGAAACCTGGAAAATGACTAGATATATAAAATATCAAGCTGCAAAGTCAATCAAGTGACAGGTAAATTAAAGTACAACAAAACAAGGACACTGATTTGGTTCAAAATTCTATGTCTGTAGCAAGAATTATATAAATAAATTGGCAGGCAGGCAGAGAATTCATACAGAAGATAAAAACAGCAAAGAATTATGGAATCGTGAGTTATAACAATTCTCGGAGACATTTTTTGATCTTCCTCAAACTATTTATATTATGGAAAACTTGGATACAAGCACCAGAACACTGATTACGCATAGCTATTAACTATTTGGTTTTGCAGTCTTTGGAGACTGTATACTGTAATGCAATTAACAGAAGACATGCTGATTTCAAGCCGTGTTAGCTGGTTCATGGTTCCACGGGTTACAGCTGACCTGCCTGGACAGCTCCCTGACCCCTTGACATCCTTTTTCCTCAAGACTTTGTAAACAGGCATACAGCAGAGTGGTGATATGACCAATTTACTTTGATGACTCACAAGCTGTTCCCAACAACTCTCTTTCCTACAGATGTGGTCAGAACAAGCAGTCATTACAGGAACCCTCATGAGCCAATGTCTAGGTAATGCCATCACACTGTCATTACACTTGGGGAAAGAGCTCTATACCAAATCATTCCACCTGCTTTAGCAAGAAAGGCTGGAAGACCTAGCAGGACTCTTGGCTTAACAGCTAATGTCATGTTTGTTAGCTGACACCTGAAAACAAAAGGAAAAAAGGAAGAAAAAAGAAAAAGTAAAAAGGTTCACAATCTGCAAGATCAAAATTACTACCAATGTAATACTGCTGATAAAAGTATACGAAGAAATCCTGGTTACTCCTTCTACAGGAGTAACCAGACACATAAAAATGACCAAGTCATTGGTTGAAATTAATCTCATCCTCAACTGATACAAAATAATATGGCATTTATTCCCAGTCCAAGGTGTGCAAGCTGAAAACATCTTCATTACAAGTGGCTTAACTTACAAGGTATAATTTTACACTGCAATAAACTAGGAATTTACTCATAGTCAATTACCCCATATCAGCAAAAGAGGGGAGGGTGAAATTCCTAGCTAAGCATCAGCAATTCCTTGAATAGCTGAAGTTCTGTTGCTTTAGTTCAAACATCACTTAATTATCATAACAGAACAGAACATGTGGCAGTTACTGACCAAAATCTCTATTTTAATTCTCTGCAGTCCTAAAATGCCAGGTATAAACCAAGAGAGAATTTGACTTCTGAAAGGTACTATATATGCAACTCTCTGCCCAGGATCCTAACAATTTTTGAGAGCTTCTGTGAGGAATGACTTGAATAAAAGTATGAGGAATTTGGCACCTTGAAGAAACAAGCCTACTTTAAAAGGTAAATTCTGTGTGCCTTGCATACGCAGAACTCCCTTAGACAGGTTTCAAACGAGCCCTGCTGTTAGTGCGTTCACACTGCTCTATTCACAGTAAGGAAAAAAGAAATGTAAACATGAAAGATCTTTAGAAAGCGTACTTCCTTAGAGATTTTTTTTTCCTGCTTATATTTTATCCTCTTGTTCCATTTCCACTAAGCTTGTTTTTTTGTTTTCCTTGCTGAAAGAAGTTTAAGGCTGATTGCTTCAAAGAATGCCAATAATCACATATCACTATCCACAATATCTTATAAGAAGCCCTAGTGTATGTGACTATATTACCTTTGCCAACATTTTAGATCAGAATAGCATGAAACTGCTGCTTCTCATGTCACAGAGGTTAGTTCTCCTGTGAGTTTGTATGAAACAGCTAGTAAAAAGTAACTATTATCTGAATCCAAATACACAAAATAATCTAAAGTGGCTAGCATTTTGCTGATAGTTTGTGAGACTCAATTGTGTAATTTACTGAATACAGGCACTAATGACAAGATACACTGGAACTGTGTAAGTAGTTCTTTTCAGAGCCATGTCTACAAATTGCCTTAAAATTGCAAGCACAGTAGAGGGGAAGAGGGGTAAACAACTCTCCCTCCCCCCAAAACTGGTAGTGGTTTTGAAAAGCCAGTTCAGAAAAATTCTGCTCCACCCAACTGAACTGACTTCCACTCTTCCCTTCAAATGCTTACGTGTGAATATACCAGGGCATGTTCTAGAGAAATAACTGACCCAGCTCCAGATAGAACAGTAAAAATCACAGAAAGTGGTATTTCTTTGTGTGCTGTACCTCAGTGTTAATATGTGAGATCAAGGCCACAGGACAAAATACAGTAAATACAGATAGAGCAGCAGCATATGTGGAGAGGCCCAGTGCTTTACTCCCCACAAAGACTCTAGAATACATATATTATTTACACCAGTTGGCAATAGAAAATACCTTTTTAACTTTTTTTTTTTTTTTTTCTGGTAGTGGTGATAATTTCTTTCCCAGCAAACAAAGCATGAACATTTACTCAAAGATGAATAGAACTTAACAATTAGAGTTACTAATTCCTGTGAGAAGCAAATCAAACATAAAAGAAGCAGGTGTAATTTACATGAAGGGCTAAACGGAACTTTCCTATCAAGGTGTTGTACCTGCATGTCATGCAGATGGTGGACTCACAAGAAATTTGTACATGGGGCTTGATTCACTGTTGCCATGGATGTAACCTGATCCCTGTATCTGTGAAAAAATGCCATATAAAAATAGATTTATGCTGGTTCTGCTCAGACTTATGTAAACACAAACAGTGATAAAACACAAGCAGATCTGACCTTTCACTAACATCAAATCCAAAACAGGATGACAGGCTGCCCAGATCATCACTGTCTTTCAAGGCCTTGCCAGATGACCACAGATTCAAAGACTTCAGTCTTAGAAGCTTGTCTGTTTTTTTCAGCTGCTTCACCTGCTCTAATAGGAATACTACCTCATCTTCAAAAGTTTGCTTTTCTTGTGTTCTTAGACATCAGCCACACCAATATTACTATGGTCAAGCGACAATCAAAGCACACAATATATTCCAATTTAACTTTTTTCCCCTTTACTGTGTATCTCATTAAAACCAAACCAAAAAGGCCTCAAGAGAACCTCTTCCACTTGAAGAATCCTCTCAGCAAATTACAAACCTACAACTGTCATGACAGAGAAAGCTGTTAGGAATTGAAATCAGGTAACAAAAAGTTGCAAGATCTTCCTGCCAGTTAATCTTAGCTACACATCACTTGCAACTCTACTGCAACGTAGCAAATCAAAGCAAGATGCATGTGTTTTACATGCCTTTTACAGCAGCCAGGTAGTCACCAATTATACTAAGCCACCACTTATATGAAATCCTTTCTGTCAGCTAGGTTTATACTACTGTTGATTCTGATCCAAAGCAGTTATTTTAAGAGTATCAAAGGTAGGTAGCAAACAGTGTTACTTATGTATTTGCTTTGCAACTTGTTACTTCAAAATGCTAGAGCACACTACCGGCAGAATAAGGAAGAAAGTTGAATGCTGCTGAGTAACGAGGTCCCTGCATAGTCCAGGAATCCCTCTTTTGGCATTTCCTTGAGGTGCCACGCCTATGGGGCTTTGCCGAGTCAATCCCTGCAGAACACTTTCAACTGCCCTATCTCCTTGGGGGTCGCACACAGACCAGTACACAGCAGCAGTGACACCACTCAACACCACTTCCATTACTGCCTTTAGACACCAAATTTTGTTTCACAACAAAGTTAAAAGAACAATAAAAATGGCGCCGCATCTGTCAAAGATCTAAATCTCAACTTCTCCAATTTAAACATTCAGAGCTAGAGTTGCCTGTAAATGCTGCTACTACATGCCAGTTCCACTTTCAAGTAAAATCTGTAATATTGACTATTGTTTGGGACAAAGACCATCAGTCTTTCATCCTCACCTTTAAAGCACTCCCACAGCGTGGAATAGGGTCTTGGTTTACCTCATTCCACTGTAAAAAGTTGATCAAAAAAATCACATCAGTCTTGATTACCTGCATCTCATTAGAGGGAGATTTTAAATATGGTGTTTAATTTATGACATTTCTTGGTGGAAGGTAAATTATAGAAAATATTAAGCACAATTATTAGTTTGAAAAGCATATACAAATATTCCTCCATATTAATTTAGTCGTGACTATTTGAGAAAGCAAACCATTAAACTTCTATATCTGATGATGTATGGGAAATATTTTAAATTCACTTTCCATGAGCTCATTTGAATTGAGTTTTTCAAATATTATTCAAGTTAGACTCATCTTATTGGCAACAGAAACAATACCATGTGACTTATTATTTTAGATTTCTGCATCTAATCAGTGCAGCTGTAAAAGTGAATATTGAACTAACAATTGATAATTAATTCATGACAAATGGTGCTGAATGAATCCACAGAGAAAACAAATGTGAACACTCACTCTTCTGGCAAGTGAACACTCACTCTTCCAACCAACAGCTGAAAGGGCCAAAATCTGCCTAATAAATTTCAAACTATACATTCAGCTCTAAGTTTCAGATTAATATTGCCAAAGTAGAATTTCATTTTGACATTTAATTTTCAGCAGTTTGGTCTGCAAAACTGTTTTGTAGGTTCCAGCACACACATCTCAAGAGATCCTTAAAACATGAGGTATCTGATGCTACATAATGGGCATTTTTTTTTCCACGTACTACATCAGCTTTGATTAACATTTCAGGATATTCCTCCTCCCTGTCTCAACAGCACAATTTAATACTACTTTACATGTATGTGCTAAGCTGTCTTGCTGAAACGTACTCGTTCTACCTGCCACTGTTATGTTGAAGATGGCAGCCACCCCTAAACACTCTGCCCTGTCCCTTTAAGTTATTTTCCTGTCAATTTGCAAGTTTAAATTAAATTACTATTTTAAATGTTTATGCTAACCTAAGTTATTTTAATGAAATCAATTGGGAAACAATGCCACAAACAGTAAAGAAGATAAATCAGAGGGGACAGTTGGCTCCCTGAGGGCTGACACAGGCTGCTATCTTCTTTAGCTAGAAAAGCTGCATTTTGGGGAAAAAGTTGAAATGGACCCTTAACGTTATAGCTATAACACTTATTTTGGTGCAAGATGGCCCATTTCTACATAGGTCACATTTATTCCTGATTAAAAGCATCCACATGGGAAATTATACACAGGATTGTATCAGTAAAGCTGCACATATACAACCATACTGGTAAACTGCTTCATCTAGACGAGTTGTACCTTTTTCCTTCCATATATAATTTCCCTAAAATCAATGTATTATCAATTTTGCTTCAAGGAAGAAGTAACTAGAACAATTTGCAATTGAAGAGAATATCTAAGCTAAAACACTACCAGCATGACACACTTTGCCAAAAAGGGGGTGTCTGGGGAACTTTTCTTCCAAAGTAGTTCTGAAACAGCACATTTTACTGCTACAATGCAGAGAGAGCTTGGGGAACTAAAAAAAGAGGTGAACACACAGTTGTACACACAGATACAAAAAGATATCTGGAATCCATCATTCTCCTCCTAATTGACAGCTAGTTAAAGCCAAACGCTCTCTGATCCAGTTACACTTGTAGTTTTTGGATGTCTTTATTGGCATAAGACCTACAAACACCAGCCAGTCATAATTAGAAGCATGTGAACTGGATGAAATTCAGTTTGCCATTAACTTTCAGACACTTGCATTCAGCTAGCATAATGGCTTAGTGACTTAATCATGTATCCCACAGCATGAAGCCGTGGAATTACATCCTTTCTTACACCAGCAAGGCATTCTACAGTAAAGGCGATGCAAGTGTCTGGGCTTTAGTCTGGCCTCAAGGAAAAAGCAAATGAAAGAAAGACAGTGGAACTTTCTCAAAGCTATGCTAACACAGTATAAAGTCCTTAATTGGAAGATTGTTGGAATCTATACCGCAGATACCAATAAGCATTTATCTCAGAGGGTGTACATGACTTAAGCTGCACTGGCAACAGTGATACCAAGCCACAAGATCATGAGAGAGAACAGAGTCACTGGCCCAGCCCATTGGCTCAGTCTAATAGGTAACACAAGTCTCTTTACATTGCTCATCATCACAGAAACCATCAGCCCTCTTCCTGTCAACTCAGACTGCAACTCAGAGTGCAGTATTTCCCTTGAGCCTGTTATTTTCCTGGTGTACCACCCACATGGACTAAAGCTACTTACCCATCCTCTGCCTCCCCATGTTCTGAGAGCCTAAAACTCTTGCATTTTGAGGAAAACAGGCTCCTCTACCAGAGGACAAAAGGAGGAAATCTCCAGTGTATAAAAGCTTTGTACTCTTACAAATTAAAGCAGCTACCTTTGTTGGGCTTTAAAAAAATACAAACAACAACAAAAACAGCAACAAACTCAACAAGTTGAGCAAAGAATTCCTAACTTAATACACTTTTCATAAGAAAAAAAAATGTTTCAAAATGAGCTGCACTTTAAGGATCATACTCACAGACAGCATCCTATTGCTGGCCCATCTTCACACTCCCCTGCCAATGGCATGTCTGTAGTGTCAACCACAGTGTTCAAACAACTGATGTGAAGCTGACTGTTGCAGATTCTATCCTTGAGTTTATACATGAGCTCTTGGGAGCATTTTAATTCAAACAGTCTTATTTCCTTTCAGAAATTAAAAAGCAAAATATAATACAACTGCAGCTAAGTTGGCTGCACTAATCAAAGCCACCTATCATTTGTTCTGAATAGAATGGTCTTCAAACCAAATCTTGGTGTCATGTACATGTTCTGAAAAAGCTTTACTGAAATTGTAAAAAGAGGGTATTGGTGGCAAAACACAAGTTTGAAACTGTTGCTCACTTAGGCTAGAATTGCACAGGCATACCTGGAAGGAAGAATCTGACCTTGACAAAGATACTATAATCCCTTTAAAATACATTATAGTATTGGCAACCGATGTTTCCCTAACTGTTGCAAATCAAGAAATTACTCTGCCTCTGTATGTCTCACTGGCAAGTGCAAACTCACAAGCATAGACAGACACAACTCTCCTGCTGAGTAAAAAATTAATTACTACTTATTAGTTGTTTAACATTAATTTTTATGTCAATTGTTATTGCTGAGTTAAAAATATTATTCTTATTATTCCAACTTGATAAAGCTGAAAACAAGCCACCCAAACTTCAGAAATGGAATTTCACAACTTTAACTCAGTTAAAATACTTCGGGGGGGGGGGGGGGGGGGGTAGGAGACGGATGGACATTCCAGAATATGACTATTTCTCCCAAGTAGGATTACCATTGTGCTCAGTCTATCGTTAAGAGTCTTACTGACTTCAGCAGGAGGATAACTACACAAACATTGACTGCTTCTGAAAAGTCAATGCTATTTATTTACAGGGTTTACTGCACTGGGTACCTAGGAGATTTGCACATGAAGGAAGCAGCATCTGCCTACTTTTCTGTACTGTACTGGAAGAAAATACCTGAGTTCAGTCCTGTAAAATAGGGAATAAGCAAGAGGAAACCAAATGAGACACAAACCAAAACCAGTGACCTGAAAAGCCAGAGGCTGGCTAAGGGGTAAAAATGTAGTGATGTTCTGAGTACACAAGGTATTGCTGTGTGCAGTTGCAGCTACGTCAGCAACCAGACTTGTGCAACTGCAGTGGGTCTGTAGAGTGAGAGAGCTGGTGATGTGCACTACATGCTTTTTGAACCTGATCAAGTAGACTGAGCACCCACTTGCAGCTGGAATACTTACATCATATTTCTGGAGCCCTCTCACACACATGGGGCTCAGCCCACTCCGAGGGCAAATAACATTTTCTCTCCTGGCCATATGCTAGGGGCTTATCTGCCTCTAGGTTACAGGAAGCTGCCTAGAGGAACTGGGGTAGTTACCAATAACCGTTTGTGTTTAGATTTGGAAAAATACATAAGTAATATATCTACTCACAGAAGAACAATCAAGTGACATGAAGGAAGAGTATTTTATACAAGTACACAATCATTTCAGGTAAAACTTTATACTATATTAAGTTTAGTGAACGTTAACAGATTACAGAGGCACGGATGAGTGAATGCTGTAGGGAGCCAGATAGATACGAGCAACAACGTAATACAAACTACTGTTTCCTGACCTCAAGAACTAACTGTATTTGCTAGTAGCAATGCTAGGTTATAATCCTCCATAAACTGGCGGAGAGGGACACATTTCATATTCTGCCTGTCTGATCCACGATGATAGACTATGTAGTCTGCTTTCTATGAGAAATAAGAACCTATTATGATGAAAGTTAACTGATCCCACCACTATACTTAGGAAAAAAAAATACTTTAAAGTAGCACAGAAGCAACCAAGACAAATCACATACCATCTAATGAGCAGGGCACTGGCATGTTCTTGGAGATCTGAATTCTTTTCTTGATTAAACAGTAGGAGTGGACTGTTTTGCAAATATTTAATTTTCAAGCTTCTAATTACAGTGGCTGAGTTCTCTCTCCTGAGAAAACAGGTGTTGACACAAGATCTGACAGTTCCTAGCAACTGGCATTTGCTGGTCCCTTTCTCAGTTTTACAGACACACACAGACAAAGAAAAAAAAAAAGGAAAAAAAAAGCACAATCTAACCTAAGGGACAATTATTTGGGCTGTGTGTCAGGAATTTTTCTGATCTGTGTTTAGATGTTGAGTTGTTCATAATCTGCTCAGTTCTTCCAAGGACAGAAGTTTCAGCAAGCCCTATCCTAAATTAGCATTCTGGCTGAGAAAAACTTTACACATGAGTCAGTTAACAGGAAGCAATTAAATACATTTGCAATTGAATCTTTTTAGTATGGGGATTTCATCTTCTCATCTTCCCTGGGCACATCAAAAGGGGAAATAAAATGCATAAAAGAAAACAAAGTGACTATTTGCTGTACAACAACAATAAAAACCCACAACATTTCTAAACATATGCTGCTTCCACTTCAGATTTTAACTACAAATATGAGTAAAGTCAAATTTACAGTTAAGAGTACTTCCCCATCCATTTGCATGTTCTAATATTGCTAAAAAATTAATGCATTTGATGGAAGCAGAATAACTAGGAAAAATGCTACCTAACACACATTGTTTTGCTGTACTGCCTACATATAGCTAATTGCGGATTCCCTGCCTTCACTCTGAAAATCTCTTGCTTTTGTGGGTTTTATTCATTGTCCTTAATGTTATTTAAATGCAGGGCTTTGTCTGAATTACCATTTTATTGTAGTATTAAACTTGTGTTGAGACACATTAATAGCCCTGTGTTATCACACGTCAGTCAGTTCAGTCAATAATATATGTGACCTCTATATTTAGTTTATTTCTGTGTCATGCCCCCCCAATATTATTTGCTTATTCACTGGAGCTGTTGTAGTCTGTCAGTCAAATACATGCATTTTTGGTTTGAGTACTAATTTGGAAACACATAGTTCTTACCCACTGTGCTAGCCTATTGTTTATACCCCTACCGAGATGTGTTTTAAAAGTGCATTTTTGGTACAAAGCACTAAACACTCTAGAGGCTGCCCACTGTATATACACAGTAAAACTATCCTTTGTTCATGCTTCTGCTGCAATAACACAAAACCAGCTACGTGTTTTATACTACTAAAACACTCAACAGCTGAACCTGCCTTGCCTCAATTTTTCTCTGATCTTGAAATGTTATTATGTATTGTCCCTCCACCCCCCTCATTAGATCAAGACAACTCTATTAATATAATCTAGATGCTTTGATATCCTCAAAAGAAAGATGATAGCTCTTGACATCAAAGTATCACATCTGCATCACACAGCTCAATTTTAAACAGAGATACCCTATCCAGCAAGTGCACACTGGAACTGAAAGCTGACCAGCTCAGATGGAGGTTGTGCTGTCACAGCTATATAACTTGAGTGATCTGAGCTCACATCCCTATAGATATTTCTTGAAACTAGCTATTTCAGAGCTATCCGAAGGAGTTCAAAATGGCACCAAGCAACGTGACATATGTATTAAAGTTTCTTTTTTTTTTTTTTTTTAATCTCGTTCAAACCTATTCTTTTATATTTAATTACTTGCTATGTAAATAAGAAATCGGTTCAATGTCAGTGTATTTTTTACTTCCACATCACTCAAAGACATGACAAATTCAGACATGAATTCAGTCAGAAGGGACTTCTGAAAATGTCTGGCGTGACATGGTGTAACGTGGAATCCAAAATACAGGGACATAGAAGTTAATATATTTACAACAGGGATGGATCCAGATGGTTCTGTCTGAACTGCACAAAATGCATCCATTTTTACAGCTGTCAAGTGATATAAGTGATGCACAATTATTTAGATCCCTATGGTGATCAGCAGTGGTGATCTTCCTGGGTTTCACAGAATGTGCCTTCACAGCACCACACATGTTTTCTTTACACTTCTATGCATTTCAGGTTGTTAATTTCTGCCAAACCCACCATCTTCAATAATGCAGAATACTTTGGTTCTAGATCCTGGAAGTCAGCAAGTGACCAATGACAGGACCCGCAGGAATGGTGTCAAGCTGCGGCAGGAGAGGTTCAGGCTAGACATCAGGAAGAGGTCCTTCACTGAGAGGGCTGTCACACTGGAACAGGCTCCCCAGGGAAGCAGTCACTGCACCAAGCCTGTCGGAGTTTAAGAAGCGTTTGGACTGTGCACTTAATCACATGGTCTGAATTTTTGGGTAGACCTGTGCAGTGCCAGGAGTTGGACTCGATGATCTTTGTGGGTCCCTTCCAACTTGGGATATTCTGTGATTCTAAACTCACAAAGATCTTCACAACAGGGAAAGGAGACACCAAGGCCTGTGCATATGAAGTAGCCATTGTCCCAACAGATGGGCTATGCCCATGGTGCAGAAAAAGACAAAAATCCACACAAGGTAAAAGAATCAGAAAACTGTGGAAGAAAATGTATTTCAATACAAGTCTGGCATTTAGTCTGCACTAACCCTGTGAATTTGCTAGAATACAGAGGGTCTGTTCAGATACACGGTTGTTACACCCAGGCACTGGTCCATCTTCTCAGGATTCCATCTCCAGCTCTTTTTCTTATCTACTTCCACAAGAAATGTATTGCAACTTCTCTGATAAACTGAATATAAACTTCCTCTTCAACCCCTGGAACATTTCTGACTCATTTAAAAACTCTGCTCAGTATTTGTGTCCCTTGAAGCTCTGAACAAGGCACAAAATTCTAGTGACCATGCTGTCCCCAGAAGCGAGATATTTTCCCACTTATGTTTAAAACACCTTTCTCCATTTACCTAAAAGATCATGTTTCCTTTCAGTCACAACACTGTATTGAGAGCTCATGTTTACAGGCTTTCTTATGGCAGCCCCATGAATGTGGCCTGAGTACTTACTTTCAAAATCTTCAAGTCCCTGCAGTCTAGGCTCATTGTTCCCAAGCAAGTGACCTTGCATTCGTTTTATTAACGACAATCTTTTGCAATTGTGATCAACTGACTAACTTACTAGGATAACTCAATAAAAGTAACCTGTGTGCTCTTTTGTTGCTACTCCACCAATGTTTGCAAAGCCTGTATATTCCAAAAAAAAAAAAAAAAAAAAAAAAAAAAAAATTACACTTAAAACAATTAAAATCACTTATAATCACATTAAAAGTTAGACCACAACTCAGTCTTCCTTACTCACCCTACAAAAAGAGCATTGCTTACTGATATCTCTGCCTTCTTTACTATCTTTTGAGATCTACCAACCAATCAATTTTTAAAAGACACCCAGCGAAATCCAAGCTTTCAAATCAAAATGTCATGCAGTATTAAGTTCTGAAGAAGTTCAAGCATACAATGTCAGTTAATTTGCCTTTATCAACCTGCCCATAATCCACTTAAAAAAGAGAGAGAGAGAGACTAAGTGTCTATTTGACAAATTATGCATTTCCAAATAACTATGTTAGCATTAACTGTGTTAGCATTAATTAAAATTTTAGCTGCCATCCCTTGCTGATGAATCAAGTGTTTTGTTATTTTATACAGAACTAATATCAGGACAATTTGCCTATAGCTTCCAGGTCATTCTTTTTTACAACTTGTAAACAGGAAGCAATATATAATGTTCATCAAATTCTGTGATATTTCTTTGATTTCCAACATTCTTTTAACTACTGACTCAGAAAGCTACTCTAAAGCTACTCTTTTTTTTTTTTTTTTTTAATAAGCATTCTTGGATAAGAAATTTATCACATTTTTACCACATTCTACTCTGTTACACATGACAAGCCTCCTATTTCAGCTATACCCACAATATATAGGATAAGTACCTCCACACATTTCATGCCGAAGAGTTATCAGATGTAGCAGGTGAACACCTCACTCTTTTGTGTTTTTGTTGTTTATGATGTTTCAACAATCACCTTTATTTCAAACCATAGCATTTAAAGAAGGCCTAGCTAGCTATTTCATTACTTTCTAGCATTGAGTATTATCTTGTGATATTCCACGAAGTCCTACAGTGAACAAAATACCACAAAGATTAATTCGATTTTGTAGTTAGAAGGCAGCCCACAACTAGATTTCTGCTTCAATGGAATCCCCTTTCTAAAGGAGGGAAGTATATTGCCTTTAAAGCTATTTGAGTATCTGAGGCCTTCTAAGATCATCTCGGCTTACCTGTGAGAAAGTCAAGTCTGTGACAGGCAGGAGTGAGCAGCTAATCAATAGCAAAGCAGACTCTGCTCAGAGAGGGAGGGAGTGAGGCTGTTTACCTTGGTAACAGACTAAAGGAGAAAGTCTACTGATATCTACTGACAGAGAAGAGCAAAAGGATTACACCTTTACTAATGTGGTAGTAATGAGTTTATATAAACTAAGGAAATGCAAACTTTTCAGACACATGCAACAACTAAATCTAGGAATATTTTAGAACTGGCACAGATAATACAACACGATAAGAGTCTCCTTTGTTACCAAGCTCTACACCACTTATAAATGCACAAACAACTTTGTACTCTAAGGAGGAAATAAAAAGGTCTTGCTCTCCAGAGAGGACATTCATGTTCTGGCACACACCTGAAATGAAAGAACCTCACAGTCACCTTGACACACAATTTCTGCCTCTCAAGTTCATACTACCATCCCCTTTTCTAAGGAATCTCTCTGCAGAGCAGGAAAAATATCTGAGTTTTGCAGGTTGGTTTCTCTGGGAGAAGAAAGTTAATGGCACAGAGGCTGTTAATGCTCTTCTACACAAAAATCCCCCAAACAATCCCATCTTCCAGGATTTTCAGCTCTCAGTCAGCTCTCATTTCTCAAGGAGTAACTCCAGACCCAGAACAGAGCTTAATTTGAGTTGGGGCAAACACTCTTTTGCCTAACTCCCTTTATCCAGGTTCTTGCATAGCCAAAAGTTAATGGTTTCTTTCTGGTAGGACTGAAAATTTACCAGCACACCAATATGAAGAAACTGGAAAGCTCTGTGCAGAAGCATTGCTTGGCAACATTCCCTGTATCACAGGTATGAGTCTGTCAGTATTTTGCTACACCACTTCTCAGACAAGCTCTTTGTATCACAGGGCGGAGGAGCTCTTTCATCATTATTCTGTGTAGAGGAGAGGGTCTAACAGCTGAACTTAATGATATTTAAACAAAACAAAAATATAAAGTTTCAACAAAATCCAGACTAAATTTCAAAATTAAATAACCTAAATTAAGCTAATTTTCTGCACAGAAATTAGAATCTGTGAGAAATTCTAGCAACACATTCTACTGCTCAAAAATGGAAATGTTCCTGAACCCACAATACACAAATCCTGAATTTCAGCCAGCTTCAGTAAACAGTTTATCAACACTCATTACTCACAGTCAGTGTACCACTGCACACAGCCCTAACATATGCTGCCTGACACCCAGCCTGCCTGGAAAACGAGCGACTGCACTGATGATCTGGTTACTTAAGCCTGAGAGCTAAGAGACATAAAGGAGACAAATCTGTAATTATAGCCCGGTTACTATGCAAATACTTAAGCACACTATCTTGGTAAGAAATCTAGGTCTTCCCTCTCAGAACAATTTCATTATTAGAAATGATTATTGCCTTTATTCTACCACTGTAATAATTCATGCATCTTATACAGCACAGATAAGGAGCAAACAAGAACAAACAGCTTTTACCTCTGCAGTCCTTACTGGCAGCATCAAAAACACAGCCCTGAAAAGACCAGACATAAGAAATACCCAGGGATTTTAAATCTGTGGTTAGCAGAAAGCCTGAATAATAAGTCACATCTCATATCTTAAGACTGCAGATATTTTTAACAAGTTCATGAGCCTTTATGCAGCTGAACCTGCACGGGTCAGACACACACCGTGGTTCCTCATGTCATGCAGGTGGTGAGTCTGTAATGGATCATTAACATGTGGTCCTGGCTGTGAACAGTTTTTTAAGCATGTTTTCTTCTGCTGGTAGTTTTGACTGGGTTTGTGCCACAGAATTAAGACAGGAATTCACTGAGGAGTACCTATTAGAAAGGCGAGTACTATACAAAGGTTGCTTTTGGTCCTGGCCCCGGTAAGCAGGGCAGTAGGGAGTGGGCAGGCAGATGCACCAGGAATGCACTGATACAGACTTTGCTGTTCGATGGGATTATTGCTGACAGTCACCAAGAATGACACTGGATGTGCTAGGACGAATGCTATGCGGACACAACTGGGGTAAGCATACTGTATTGGATAAGCACATCAGACCTAGCTATGCATAGCATGGTTTTATCTGTAGTGTAGGCAAGCTGCTTTAAAGCAGCTTGGCTGAAATATAATTCAGAAAGGAGAAAAATCCACAGGCAAAGACTTGCCATTGAAAGTGTCCTGCACCTTAGCCACAACTTCATTATCTCACATTCACTGGACTACTTCAAAAATCCAATGTTATTCACAGCCACAGAGTTTTCACAGAATCAGCAGACGAAAAGAAAAAGATGGTTAAAAAGAACACTCTGCTCAAGGAAGTTAAAAAGTGAGATGTCCTGAGTACTTCATCTAGTCTCTCATGTTTATTACAGGCAAAGTAATTTCTCTCTCTTCGCATAAATGGAGCAGGTACTGTGTCTCTCCCCAGAGCACCAGAAGCCACAAGGGCAGGCTAGATTAAGCCTACAGGACTGATGCAACCTTGTGTGAGGCACTACTTCATGAAGTGGTGAGTTAGCAACATGTGTTTTGCAAAATATTTTGTGTGCATCTTCTCTCATGAAAACAAAAGCAGTAATTGTGGGAAGATCTGTTTTGATTTTTTTCTGTGCTGCTGCTACCTTCTGCTTAGATGTAAGCACTGTATCAGGCAATTCACAAATGACACCTCATCCTGCAAATGAATGTTGGAGTTACACATTAAAGATCACCAGGATATTTGCAGAAAGGATAATAGAGATCTGGACAAAGCATACATAATAGTATCTGATACATGGAAACAGATGTGTTTGTGGAAGCCAGATACAGTCACTGTATTTTTTTTGCATTTTCCTCCTTGCTATCTTTTCTCATTTGAAGGACATATCTGTATTAGTTTCCAAACAGTGAGCCTATTGTTCCACATGTTCTACAGCTCCTGAATCACACTAATTTGTATTACTACATTTTTAATTTAATGATTGATATGTTGGCTTTGCAAACTGACTGTCAGAATAATTCATATAGTATTAAAAAACCCAAGCGTACAGTAGTTTTATTAATGCACCCTTAAAGAATAATGAAACCTTCAGCCTCGTTCTAATGAATTCTGGTGAAACACTTATGAATGATACTATTCATATGTGCCCGTCCCTCAGGTGGGGAGGAGAGTGAGGGAAGAGAAAAAGAAAGGAACGAAAAAAGCAAAGAATTCTAGTGATAAAATGGAAGCATTTTCTAAAATAACCTTCCAATATTAAGTCCCGGTAGGAGAAATGGTAGCTTCAAACATCCACTTATTTATTCTATGGCACCACAGAATTATGAAAGATTGTTTCTTGTTTTGTTTCACTTAAAACCCCAGGCACAGCTGTTCCAGACTCTGTAACAGTACTGAGGCAAAATCTGTATACCTAAGGTCAAGTCCTGAAGCCCTAAATCAGGTTTTCAATTGGCATTTTGCTTCAGGGGCAAATACTGTTCTCAGCCCATATTTCTGGTCTGAAGCCCTGTGTATGAAAAAAGTACACATGATGCATGTGTAGGATTTGTTTTCAGATGGCCTAGCTACATATGACCAGCAGAAGGAAGCAATGAGATTACCAGTCAGCGTGAGGCTCCATTTTGTATTTCTGCCCAAGGACACTACTTCTGATATTGCACTGTAAAATGTTAGTATATTGGGATTCCCTCAAAATCTGTTGTTTAATAACTTTCATTAGGAACAAGACAGAGTTACAAGACACATACCTAGATTCCTACCTGCTGTTAACATGTCAGGAAGTATTATGCAGAAAGGGGAATGTGTTTATAGTGTCCAGGCTAGTTGAAGGGCAGACTTGATCAATAAAGTTACAAGAATAGATGGATGAGAATACCCCTTCTGAGAATACTTTGCTTCTGGCAACCCATATAGGACTTCAGAATAAAATCAAAACTCCGTAAGAGATGCTTAAAATGAGAAGTGTTGTGCTTTAATACAAACAAAACAAACAAAATAAATCGACAAACAGAAATAACCATACAACACAACCAAGGCAAACCAAGTAAAAAAAACATTACATTAAGTTAAACTGTACTAGTAGAGAAGGGATCTTTAAATCTTGTTTAAAGATACTAGGATAGAAAGGACTTTATTTGTGCCATAGATTTGAGATGGACCACCTTTGTGCAAGGTGTCTAATCCCCATCCTGTTCATGACTGAAGAAGTGCTGAGTACAAGGGAGGAGCACACCTACGAATCCAAAGCTGTGGAAAAGAATTCTCTTCTCTTTCTTCTTCCTCTCATGAGGAGGAAGAGACACAGCATCTCTGCCCTCAGAAGACAGGGAAGCACAATGTAAGAATGAGGAACTGGACTCTTGTTATCTATCACATCCTAATCTCAGAAACTCACTTCTTCCATGTCCTTCATATTTCTGAGACGGACAGCACATAAAGATCCAGAAATGAAAATGGCCTGAAGATTGTTGGTGCTTCTGCCTAGAAAAATCTCCAAGCTCTCTGAGGCTGATAATGTTGCAATGGAGCAGTAATCAAGCTGATGAAGCTCTGAAGAAATGTCCAAGCCAGAAATGACAGACAACTGAGTTTACAGGCTGTGCAGGGAGGATGAGATTTCCTCCCTAGGAATAGGATAAGGAGAATAAGGTTATGCTCTACAAATATGGTGGACATATTGTGTTTTAAATTTTATTATGTTTATGCTCCTCATATATTCAATTTCCTGTGTCTTTCTTGTTGACAAGAAGGGATCTCTGCAAACCTGAAATCTGAACCTGAAACCTGAACAAAGGACAAGACAACAAAGATAAACATCTCTCTCTCGGGAATATCCTGAGGTGAGATGAACCTTCCAAACCCAGCCCCAACTCTGATGTTTTTCTTCCCCCAAAATAGTCCGGATGGTGCAGTATTCAAGGGTTACGCTGCAGGCCTGAGCCATCCAGCACAATGGGTAGCTGACTGACTTCTTATGCAGTTTCCTCTGGTGCCTGCAGTACCCTAATTAGTACAGGCTGTGCCATCAGAGAGGAGGATCTGACCATTCAACTTTGCCAGAGTTTATACAGTTATGCAAGTAACACCAGCATAAAATTACCAGGATGCTCCATATATTTGAAATATGAGGGAAAGTGCATTCTAACAAAGATATAAATAGAAGAAAGGGTAAATCACAGAGTTTATTTGCTGGCCAACAGTCTAGTTCAGGCATATCGTTGAGAGGGATGGAAAAGTGGAGTACTTTAACACTTTGTGTGGCAGATGTATGGCAGCATCCACTGCTTGGGTGAAAACATCTTTGGTTTCATTCATCAGCTGTATGTATATCTACAGAAAGAACAACTGGAAACAGAATTTCGTGTTATGCAGAAACGTTGTTGGCTGGCTCTAGTCACTATATCCTAGCTTCTGACTAATATGCTGTAATGATGCCAGGCAGGTTATTTCACTTTCCTCCTTTGTAACAGGCATAAAACTTATGCATCAAAATCTCAGGGGTATCTTACAACTGAATTACATACTATGTGTAAAGAACAGAAATAAGGAAATAACCAAATGATTGTCCCTTGAGAAATTCCAACATATCAGTAGTTGACTACTTTTCACCACTGTTCTGAGACATAGTATTTAGAAATATTCAATTTTCAATATTTTAGGCAAAGCAGTGGTGCATTCTTGAAGCAAAATACTTTGCTGTGACTCAGTTCAGTATTAAGCTGCCTTTCCCTCTGCAGCACGTTGCTTTGCAGAAATTGTTCATTGGGTTTCTTGATGTCCATAATCTCCATGGGACCAGCCCACTGCCTAGGTTAATCTTCCTGAAATACTCCTTGCACCCAACACCTGGACCATACCACACCCCTCTATAAAGCAATGCTGCTGCACCACAGGAGACACAGGCAGGAAGCACAGCTCCTGGCAGAGTACAGTCACTGACTACAGCTCCTCGGAATCAGCATGCCAAAACAAAGAAACCTAAATATTTTATGACAGTTCATTTAACTGAAGTATTTCAGTTCAGGTCAAATCCAATGCAATTCATACACAACAGGTTCAACAGCCAGATCTATTTCTGTTGTTATCCTCTCATATCACTTACCTGTGAAAATTCCACCTCTCTCTCTACATTAAAAACAGCGATGCAAACTCAAAACTGTCTCAATACCTTAAAGACACATAGACAGTGTTGTTTTAATTCTGCAACTCCTGATGACTGGGATAAAACCAAGTTGCAACCAAATTTGCATTTGCAAATAGCGTAAAATTGTTACTGATTCCAACACTTGAACCTGAGACAGGAAAAGTGTTTTCAAAGAAATCAGGATAAAACGGAATAGATGGTAAGAGTACATTTCAACAGCAAAAAAACTCATTGTCACTGACTAAAGTCCATTAAATTTTTCCCAAACACTAAGTAATTTTCAGTGTTTCAGCTGCAGATGAGGAATAAGGAAAACATCTCAGGAAAAAAAAAAAAAAAAAAAAGGATTTAAAGGCTACTTTAAAGGTTTACTAATTTTAGTGTCAGCTGTATACAAAGATGGCTCCTCACTTGGTTTTCTCTGCTTTTTTCCAGTTGGTAACACTACTCAGTTTCTCCTCTTTCTCCCCTAGAGGAGCATTTACTGCAATACCACCAGAGTGGTTTACTTGCAAAAACTATGAGCTACTGTTTTTTTGTTTTTTTGGTTTTTTTGACTGCAGTATGACATAAAATTTTACAAGGAAGAACATATTTCTTAGCTCTTTAAGTGCAGATGAGTACACAAGAAACAGATGATGAATGCTGTTATACAGGTATGTCAGCCAAGACTAAAGACTTGAAACGGGAACCAGATCCAGCAAAGTGTTGAGTTCCTTGTTATACTAATAGCACATTAGGATGCAGACCATTTTTTCAGAAATGTGAAGAAAAATCCTAGTGATTAGAAAAAAAGATAATTGTCTGCACTGTCTTGGGGGTGGGGTGGGGTGAGGTTGGCTCAGAGTTTCTTCTAATTTTCCTGCATACTCCATCAATATGAAAACACTTGGGTCATACATGACACAGTACTGCCAGATAAGAGATGTGTTTACTGGATCTTACAAAAAATTTCTTTGACATGACTAGCAAGAATTATTCAAGACTGTAATCCTGATCTATAAAACAAAGCCCAGTGCAGTCAAAACAAAACAGCAACAAACCCCCATCTGCAATGAAGCTGACAAGCCAGCCAAAGCTAGTGGCTCGCAAGTCCCAATACACAGTCCCTGGTATACATGGTGGGAAGAGGATGACAGGAGGGCACAGAAAGCTGAAGGAGGTACCAGACACTTCAATTATCTGGAAAGCATCTAATTAAGTGCACCAAATCAATGGCTGGAAGTCATTTCTACATCTAATGTTTCTCTTTTGAATGCTATGCAATAGATTCTATTTTAGTATAATAACACAAGAAACTGTAATGCACTGATACTGTACAGAAACTTTAGAATGGAGCCATGGCAGGCTACAGATACATATTTCTCAGACCTTCCTGAAGAATGTGATGCATGGTGCCTACTCTAAAGAAAATCAAATGTTTCTTACTTTTCTCCATCTTTCAAAGGGTATCTGCATCATGCCACAAAATGCCAAGCAAAAAAAATTCCAAGCCAGTAAATAAATAATCAATAAATCAATTATTTTCTCTTTACAAAACGTTAGCTGATACTGGTAAAAAAATAAATTAAGCATTCCAGCTTTCAACTCTCTGTATTTACTAGTTCAGCAACAGGAAAAGGCTCTAAAAGAGATGTTTATGCTTAACCATTAACAAGTACTAATTGTACAGCAGGACTCAAAATGTTTCTTAGAAACTCAATCCCAGTTGTCCATCAGAGTATTTTTAGTACCAAACTTTTTTAATATATAAAAAAGAAACCTTTTCCTATGCTAGTACCCCTATCATTTCCTGATTGAGACCACCTGAACAAAATCTGTTACTTATCCACATCTTGGGTACAGAGCTAGGCTGGTAGAAGCTCCCCCACTGATGAACTTAGCCCTGTTCATAAGGATATTCTTTGAAGGTTAGCAATGAGTTTCTTCTTCATGCTCTGTGCAATTGCTTCTTTATCACTGTCAAATAGCATGAGCAATTTGCGGTTTTATGGTAGGGGCATTTTTCTATTAAAAGGAATTAGATGAACCACTTCCTGCACCTCGGGCTGAATAACTGTAAAATAATTGCACTTTCTATGAACATGGGGATGATTTAAAATAGTATTTTGGAGGTACCAAATTTTACTAACAGTCTGCAGTGTACTACTGCATATGATGTTTCCTTCCTAAACCAAAACAAGCACATCTTCATCTAGGTAGAAATTAGCAATCCCACACATTTACTTGAATCGTGCTGAAGAGCAGTATGTATTGTCATTTGCTGTTTGTTAACATCAGTTTTATGTTGTAAATTTGTAACATAAGAGGAAGGAGATTCTGGCTATTCTGGTAAATGCACAGTACTTTAGGTTTACAAAACAACCACCCCTACCCCTGGCCTACCCCCTCAGTTTGAAACCAAGGACACTCCCTACCCCATCAGAACTCTGCTCATTGAAGCGTTTTTCAGTAAACACCACTTGGTACTCTGGCAGTGCCAAAAAAAACTAATTAACATTTCGAAAGACTAATAAATGAAAAAGAGAGGAAAAAGAAATGTTTCTAGAAACTTTCATTCTCATTCCATTTATCTATTCATTGAAATAGTGGCAAGTGTCACCACATCACAGTATCAATAATGTGCATACTGTATCTTTACACAAAAACTCTTCTCTTTAACCAGAAAAAGAAGACGGAAAGAAAAAGATAAATATAATATTAGTGCTAGATTTATATACTGCAGCAGAAATAAAATGAATACACAACTATTGGATTTGTCAAAGACATATTTGGGTAGTGGCAAACACCATCATATTTCAGAAAAACGGGCTGCGTTCTCTAGTCTGTCAGATGAAGTGTAGATACAAGTTCAACATTAAAACAAACAAACAAACAGAAAAACAAAATCTAAGATGAAAGAGGAAATGTGGAAAAAAATAGCCAAAAACTCCAAACACTTGCAGGGAAATTCATTACTTTCTAAAAAGAACGATCAGCTCCAAGCATCGTTGTCTATTTTGCAGCACATTCAGACAGAACTAGTCTAGCAATAACATGCTACAAATATTCCCAGAGTTTCACCAGCCCTGTGCTTGGTCTGTCTAGGTTTTATTTATTTATTTATTGAACATGCAAGTTTAAGGTTGATTCAGTTCTCCTTTGCAACCCCCTTTATTTTCAGAGGTTGTGTAGCTGGATTTACAGTGACTGGTTATTACAAGAAGGAGAGGGAGGAGGGTACAATCCTACAAGCCTAGGAAAATTGCAAGAATAAATCATGATGGAGACTTTTTCTTTTATTACATTAAAAACAAAACAAAATAAAACACAACAGTATAAATAAAAGACTGCAAACAAGAACGAAACTGAAATCAGGAATAATTCTTTCATCTATTCCTTCCTAATTCCTGCTAAAGCTTTTTCTATCTTTAGTCTGGAAACATAGCCTTCTAAAAATCTATTAATATTCTTCATTTTCCCTAGCTAACTGTCATTATTAGAGAAAGTGAGAAATGGCTGTCAAGCTCAAAAGCAAAATCAAGCATGTTCTAAATCCCCTACAGCCACACTTCTTCCATATAAGGACATTGCTGCTATTATAGCAGTAAGCAGAGTAAATAATTAAAAAATAATAATTTAAAATGTTAATAATTAACAATCCCAAAGCTCCATATTTTTTTCACACAGTTTGCTCTCCAAAATGCAGAAAGGTTCTTTTATTCCACACAGCACTTACCAATGCCCGGGTCACCAGAGAGCAGGAAGTTTAGATCTCATAGCTTGTATTGTATTATTGGGAGAACACATTTAAACAAGACAAAAATCTATACCCAAATGGTACAGATCAAATAAAAGATCAGCAGGGATTCATCAAAATAGAAGATTGCACCCTGAAAGATGTCTACGTGCTTCCTTCCTAAGCACTCAAAGGACAAAACATGATCTGCCAGCGTTCAAGAACTTTGCCCTTCTTAACTCCAGAGAGCAACCAGGGGAGAAGAAATATGAATGTCTTCTCACAAGAAGCAGACTTAAATATAGTCTGGAATTAGTTCGTTAGTTCATATTCCAACTGTAGGGTCAGACTTTAATGACAAGGCCAATTCAAACCCAGTAACTTCCAGTCATAATCACAAATTCAGTGCCACACAGACATGGCCAGAAATGAAACAGCCTATTTCACTACTCTTGGCTTTCTGGGAAATGTACTTTTAATCTGTCTGGCTGAAAGTCAATTCAAGTTATTTAGGGTTGACAATTCTCAGTGCAGCTCAGATTAGATCTGGCCAGATTTTCAAGTGCTGTGAACACAAAACTGGTGCTGGACCTCCAATAATATCATTGTTTCACCTTCTTGACAGTTTTTCAAAATGCACTGGTACCCAAAATGCAGAACACTTCTGAAAATCTGGCCCTTCCTCTCTGCCCATCATGCTGAAGTTAAACCATCTCAAGAACAGGACCTTGGTAGAAACTCACTTACACCTGTGTTCTTAATCAAGGCAGGACCTCCTCTGCCTTTGCTGGGAAGTCGCTTTTCTAAACATCTTGACTTTGACTAGACTGGTAAGTCATCCTTCAATAATTGTTTTAATGACAATTAAAAAGCTGTATTTCCGATCATTTAAATTTCAGCCCTAAGGCAATGAACTACTGGCAAAAGAGGAGCAGTCCCAGTGAAACCTAGGATTTCCTTGTCTGTCTCTCTCTCTTTTATTTTTTCTCCAAGTAATCTCAGAGAAGCAGGGTTTGCAGGGAGATGTAATGTACTTCATTAAACCAAATGATGCTACTAGGAAAAGCAGACAAGCTTTCAGACACACAGTTTCTTCAGGTCAAACATCAGGTCAATAATTCTCAAAATACTGCAAAAGTGTACTTATCTCCAGTGATAGCAAATGTGCTTTTGAGCTTTACCAATGCTTATTAAACCGTTAACATTTTGGTTTGGTAAATGGATGCAAGTTCTGCATGGCACTGGAGCAGAAGACTTCTCTCTTGGAGCTTACAGACCACAGAGAGCACAGGCTAAAAAATCCCTCCCTGGTCTGTGCAATAAACACCCATTACGTACAGTGCAATGAAAATATTTTCCCTTCCATTATTTCAAAATATTTTATTTGATGTCACTGAATTCCTCATAGGATATTTTGATTTTATTTTTTCTTAATGCCTGAAAATAATATATGGCAAAACATCTTCTCCACACCCGTTCCTCACCCTTTAATTATTTCCACCATCTTTCCAGTCACTTTTTCAAGAATCTTTGGAAAATCCTGCACTGGACCTTACCTCTGCACTTGTCACTCCTTATCTTGCCAGACCTAACTTTGATTTGTCAAGTCACTGGACTGCACACAGAACTGCATGTGGTGCTGGTCAGTAAGCACAAGGGGAGCAAGGCTGTGCTCACTGCCCCCAAGGACAGCCTCTCTCTGAGCTTTGCACCTCAGCTAGGAAGTGGCAGCTTTGCCCCAGCACCTGTGTGCTCAGCACTGGCAAAGGCTCAGATTCAGCGAGCCAGGGAAACCCAAATGTTGGGGTGAAGAAGGGGGTTGACATTGAGCCAAGCCTCAGAGGAAGAGGAAAGCCTTCCCTCCCCTAGGAATCTATGGGCAGATCATAGAGAGCCTCAGCAGGACACGGACAGTTGCTGGACTGCAAAGAAAGCCTGGAGGAAATCCTGTATTGACAAACAGAATATATTTGATTTTTAGCCTTTCATTTACCTTCTTTTTCTCTCTCTCCCAAAATCTGTGCTTTCTCCTTCTAAAGAGATGCTTTATTATTCTGTATTATCATGAAACATACGTAAAGAAATTAGAAATCTTTGGTCCCTTTTTGGCACATTCACTTTGAAAAAGGGGAAGATAAATTTAGCTGTTCATTTCAAGGAGAACATGAGATCTAATCACTCTCCCCTTCTTCCCACCAGGTTTCAACACACTTTGAGAGTATTTTGGAAGGAAGAAATTGTCTCTTACTGTGCTTTGTGATTCTGGGTGCAGCATTTCAACAGCTGTTCCTGTTTGCTTATAGAGAGAACAAAGATACTTCTAAATTCTGATTTCTCAACTCCCCGAGGCTCTGTTATGAAGTATTTAGCAAGTGACAACAATCCCATTTATGACATTCTAAGTTACTACTGATAATTCCACATGGCTTTAAAAGGGGCCCTGACATACCAAAGGCTCTGTCTTTTAGGTAAAATATAGAAACTAATACCTTCTGTTCTCAGGAATCAGAAGCTCCTACACAATCCAGTTGGTAAGGTTGGTGTCCTGGCCTAACTCCACCCTGAGCACTGTTCTCTGTCTTCTCACTCCTCCCCAAGCATTCCTCCTCCAACCCAAGGACAGATTAGGCAGGAAAAATGCAACATGCAGATGTACAATGTCCCAAAGGTATGCAAGCACAGCAATGGGCTTACAGAGCCCCACAGTATTTACACCACGCTAAATTCAGGAAAATAAAAGGTGTGATCTACACAAACCATTAAATCCTTACTTGGAAGCTTTATTCATGTAGGACTAAAAATACAACACACACACATATATATATAGCATTATGAAGTACAAATACACAACTATGAACATAAACAATGTACTTCACCATGAAAAAAAAATAACTATGAATTAACCACCTGATTTCAAGTACATAGGTGTAAATGACAACCACAGTTTGCAGGTTGGATAGACTTCTGTGCATGCATATATTTTTTGCGTATCTGTTAATGTTCATACAGCACAGAAATGTATGGTTCATACGTAACAGAAAAGACAGTACTCCTCAAAAAGTTATTTTTAACATCAAAAAAGGAATTGTCCAAAATAGCTAGTAAACAGATTTTAAGAAATGTTAAAAATTATTGTCATGAATTCAGAAAAACAAACTGACTGACAACTTGAAATCATGTAGTTCTAAGAGGTGATTTTAGGTCCTAGCCCTCTTTGGCTTTAATATTAATGACAGAATCAAACAAATGTAAAAATAGCACTACTGGTAGCCTACTGACCTGGCAATGCACTGGACCTGAACTGCATGGAGAATCCTATTGCAGTAAGCATAACTGATCAAAAGATCACAGAATCACAGAATTTCTGGGTTGGAAGAGACCTCAAGATCATCGAGTTCAACCTCTGACCTAACACTAACAGTCCACACTAAACCATATCCCTAAGCTCTACATCTAAACGTCTTTTAAAGATAATACCAACCAACCAAAATCACATCCTGAGAACCACAATCACCTGAAATTTCCAGTGATTTCTGTAACTTGGGTATGTTTAAGCTGTACCGTACTCCGATGGACTGCAGTCCTCTTCACACAAACATACAACAAAACCCCAAACAACCCTGTCTTCCCAAAACTTTTGTATACTGGGGATTATCAGGGAGGAGGAAGAGTGAGAAGAGCACGATTCCTACATATTCTGGATAAACTCCATTAAAACCCCAGGTGAGAAACATGTATATATATTCCTACGGTAGATCACCAGAAACCCTGCAGCATAGGCAGGTGCATCACAAACACATTTCAAACCCATTTTGCTGACTTGCAGAGCCCTCTGAAGACAAGAGGCTGAAACTATTTGTGTGCAATTAGCAACCCGGAAAGAGAGTCCCTGTGTAACAGTGACTTCAGATGTGGAAGGTGGCAGTGGTGTGACAGCATACAGCAACATAGTTGGTTAGCATTAGGCTTAGTGTTGTCCTTTGACAAACGTGCAAAAGTTGGTGAAAGTCTTTGCTTGCACCCCGGTAACAATGTCACTTTCAATCCAACCTAAATGTGTGGCTTTCAAAAGTAGCAGAAATTTTTCAGCCCCACTGGCTTGCCTGGGCCAGCATGAGCATTCCTGTTTACTGTGGTAACCTGGATTAGACATCTAAAGTAGCTGAAAATGACTCTTCTGTTTCTTTTGTTCAGTCAGTTTTTAGCCATACCTGAAGGCCTGTATTAATCTAATTAGTACACTCCTAATTTTTCACAGAATTGCCCAATTTAAACATTAAATACAATCAGGCCTTAGTCTGAGCAGTTGAATATTCTGGATTCAGCTTCCCCCATCAGTTTGGATCTTAAACCTGAGGCTAAACCGAAGCTAATATACTAAACCACAGGTAATCTATTCAAATAATCTGTGGAATTAATTGTACCTAGAGCACCAAAATTGTACCTAGAGCAGGAAATGAAAAACACATGGGTTTACTCTGTGCACTAATTTGCAGTTGATGCTCTATTTTCTTCCCCTCTGATAAATACAGATAGCCCCCCAACCAGATGATAGGCCTTCTCTCATACATAGATTGTTAATCTAGAGACAGACTATAGAGATTTGTCCATCAATTGTTCACACTTGGTGGTGCCCTGAACTGATCACCCCTTTAATTATCCTTGTTAAACTTGCTCCCTGAAGCTTACAATGCTTCTGTCACTCGCCTGTGGGCTTCCTCTTCTCTACAAGCCTGAGTGCTTCCATTAAGTTTACAGTAAGAAGAAACCAATAGAGAAAAGGATGAAGGATATCCCTGTACTCCATTTGAAAGAGTTATTAAAAAAAGGCTTTACAGCAAACAGATTTTAATAAAATAGCACTTTTTTCTTTGATGCCTTGGGAACAGAAAACAAATATATATATATTTTTTTGCTATATTTAAAACATCTTCTGTAATAGCAAAATGAAAATTGCAAAGCAATGGGATACCACCACAGAGGACATAGTGTATTCACCAGTTGTAATATTGTAGTCCTCTGATCTGCTGTATCCATGGTTTCATCTTTGAAAATTTGCATAGAAACATCATGTGGATGGGAAAAAGTTGGAAACAAAGAAAGGTTTACTTGGATTATAGGTAGATGGGCTACATCTTTATAGAATAAATATAGATTTAATACCTAAAATACAACTACCTATATAGTAAGAATGCAGTGGCCACCTTAGAGATCTGCAAAATTTTGTCAGGTCACTATTTGTAGCATCACCATTATCTCCTTTAATGAGTCTTGTAAATGATGAAGTGTCAAACAATTAACACATTTCCCCTAGTCTTGCACTTCGGATAACACATATTCCCCATGAGTGGGAAAGAATTTATTTGGCTTACTTTCAATTTGAGCAGCAAGGGTATAAACGTAGCCTCAAGAGCAGCAAGTCTGGTATATCATTACCGCTTTCCTCAGGTACACACATTTAAAAGACAGGAAGGCTTCAGCCTGAGCTCCCAAAATTACTAATGATGAAGCAGAAATGACTGTTGGCAAATACACACTTTGTAAAATGATGGAAGTATTTTAGCACCTTGAAAAAGTAATGTCAATGATATGAAAATATTCTTCCTCTTTGCCTTTGTCTGAACAAAGATAACAATAAGAAATCCTGATAGCTGTAAGTATATTCTTCAGCGTTTAATGCCATATGTAGCCATCATTATTTTTACCAGTTATGATACAGGGTAAGAAATATGTGGGAGATAGCTATGAGCAAGGACCTCTGAAAATTCAATGCAACCAGTCTGGAGCCCATGTTCTCATTCTGTGTGCACAAATCCTCTGGGTAACTCAGAAAGTAATTCAGCTCCTTCTAATAAAGTCTCCTTTTCTCCTTTTGTGCAACAGACAACTGGAAACAAGGCACAACATCCCTGTTTCTCTCATTGAAAAAGAAAGTTTGGCCTGCCAGAAAATGCAAACTCAAATGCAATGTGCCAGATCTGAACAGCTGTATGTATCCCACTTCTCCTGAGGCTCCATCACATGCCACATGCCAGTCACCATAATTAGTGAGAGTTAGAAGGAAAACTCACAGTACAGTTAGGAAATGTACAGCATTATACATAAATAAAAGATTACTGCTCCCCAGTGCTCTTGTCTCTTCTAATTCCTGTTTTTTCTCCCCATAGACCAATAACAGTGTTGAATTCTGATGAAGCAAAGTGTGGTTCAACCTCAGGCATTTTGTGAGGCAGAGAGCAATTAATTGGCATTAAAGCAATATATAACAGCACATACTTTTTCTGGCAGAGAAATGGCTGACTAAATAGTTAACTTGGGCATTACTAACAAATTTGAACCAAAGTTTACATGCTTACTTTATTTACCTTTCATCACTGTAAAGAAACTTCTGTATAATTAATGTAAGAATTTAAATATGTTTTTTAACTCTAACCTGCCCATATAGTCTATGAAAGTCTGAAGGATAAATAATTTGACTAATATTAAATTCAGCAAACACTAAAGCATGCAATGAGCTTGGACAAAATATGAATTGGGTGATAAATCCTGGTGGGAGAAAATACAGTAGAAATTTTCACCTGCATTTCTCCAAACAACAGCATGAAACAGAAGCTGTTACATTGTGAGTCCTGTAAGAAGTAATGAATCCTAACACAGTTGCTATTTTTTGTTTGTTTGTTTCCTTAAAACATAAGACAGATCCAGAGAAGGGGAGTGATGAAGGGAAATACTGATCCAAAATCCCATCCTTACAGGACTCTTCTGTTTCACCTTTGTAAAATCCTTATTTATATTGTGCTTTCTGATGCAGAGGGCAGTGATGGGCACAACTAGAAAAATAAATAAATAAATAAATAAATAATCGACGTTTAACAATTTTCTTGTTTTATTCTCAAAAGATTCAGGTTTGACAGAACATATGAGGCATAGCAAGATGGACAGTGTGCCTACATCTTTCAAGTTTGCAACTGTCAAATTGTTAAACTATGCTATTTTTAGTTAAATTACAATTTGGAACAGGCGTGTTGATTCCACACAGTTGGAGTCTGCTTCAATGCCAGCGAACATGCTTTGATTTATTGCTCTTTTATTCAGGTCAGGAACCATAACCTCAGGAGCAGTCAATTCATTGGTCTCAGTGCTCTAGAGAAGAGGTGAATGTGGCCTTTAGAATTAAAACGATTTATGCTATGAAGGAGAAAACAATCTGAAAAATATTCTGTAATTAGCTATAAGTAAATTTGACTGCATCCTACTGAAACAGACAACAGGGTAGGACAACAGTTGTTCATTTTTAAGGGAAATGAAATCTGGAATTTGGGAATCAGATTGGGGGAAAAAAACCTACAAGAGAAACATTAGAGAAAAAAATAAAAGCTAATTTTAAACATAAATCACTCCTTAGATAAGTGGGAACTGGCAGATTTTTAAGATGGTGTTAGTGGAAACAACATAAATATCTTGAAATAAAAATAGAAAACAGTAAGCATCTGACAACAGTTAATTTCCTGCATCCATACAATTTCACTTCAAATGCTTGTGTATTCTCTGTACTTTGATCAATAATGTACCAGTATGTGAAGTACAAGCAACATCATCTGTACTCAAACAAAGAAATGGAAAAAAAAAATAACCCAATAAAGTTGAGGGAGGTACTGAGTAGTCAACTAGAGAACAAAAATGGTCCTCTAAATGCCCTTTCTAAAAATTAGAGAAAGAAGTTAGCAGTCACACAAGAAAAATTAGAAACATAAGCATCCATTGCTCCCAACAAAACCAATGCAGTTCATTCAAGTCTTCCTGAAGACCTGTGCAATAACAGGAGGTATTTAACTGCAATGAATTGTCTTGATTAGAGCTGCTAGAGAATGAAAAGAAACATGGCCTTTGTGGCAACCTGACAATTCACTAACAATCCCTTTCAGACTGATGGTGGCTAAGTTTGAAAAGCCTAATGTTACAACAGATGTCAAGGAAAAACATATAAAAAAGACAATCTCGAAACAAAATCCATGAAAATATATCAAACTTCTAAACCTGGCACCATTTCTTTAAAGTGAAAACAATTAAGCACCATTTAAAGCAAAATAGCCAAGGGAAATGACAGAAATCAAACATTTTTATTTACAGATTAAGTAACATTAAGAGAAGAAAAACACAAAACACAAAGAATAAAAAGGATTGGTTCTGCATTGCTAAACCATAAGGGACAAAAAACAGTGTTGGCATAACATTTTTCATTAACTACAGTAAAAGCAAAATGTACATATCAGTGTTACACATCCTCTTCTTGCCTAAGGCTCTGATTAAATTCTCCAAACTTCCTTTGCTCTACAGCTTTTAATGCACCACCACATATTTTTCTGCTATCATTGAACATGTCAGAGAAATATCTCTGCAGCACACTAAATCTAGGTTAAGAATCACGGAGACAACATTTTTTTAATTTTTTTTTTTATTACTTGGGATGTTAAAGTAGCTACAGTAAGGGATTTTGTTCTAGTTAACTATGTCTATATTTGAGAAATAACAGTCTTGGTTTTGCTAGAGCATTGGCCACAAATACTCAGGTGACCCAAGGTAATTGATTGGTAATGGTCACTGGAGAATTTCTTTTGCATAAGAAACTATCCTGATATGAATCTTGTACAAGCGTATTGTCTCCTCCCATATAAATTCCTTTCAATTTGTGGTGTATACTATATGTGTTTAAGGGAATACAGCAGAGGAAAATATGGTCTCTGGGATTTTACAGAACCACAATAAAAAAGAATAGTTCCTTAATTTTTCATCTCACTGCATCTCCAAACTGTAAAATGTTTCCTTTACAGAACTCCCTTTCCTTTACAAAAGGCCATAATGCAATAACTGCTGTATTGTAACATCAGTCTTCCTGAAGGCTGGAAAACAGTACTCCTTACAGAGACATCCAGACAGGGGAGGGCTGAATAGTTACTGGTACACCTATCTGGATAACAATGTACATTCAGGTGCTTACAACTTCTTCCTGAGCAGCAGCTTTCACTTCTAGAAAACTGTTTCTCCCTCCATGTTGTGTAGGGTCCAGGGAAGGGAAAGGGAAGCTGTATAACAGCATACATTATAGCACATGTGGAAATAATATAGCATATTTAGATAATATAGGCGGACTTAGAAAACAAAAACTGCTAACAAACCTTTTTGCAAGACACCTGATCTCTATTAGAGGAACAAAATGCATCTAAAACTTTCTGATCTTCCTCCACAAGACATTACAGAAAAGCTGCAAAATCCGGGTTTCTCATGTCCACATACAAATAGTTACCTTGGAGAAAATATAGCACACAGATCTCTTCTGCTATCCTCAACCATGTATTACAGGAGGTTGCCTGTGATACTCACGGTCTCAGCCTTACTAACATCTAGGTGGGTATTTGGTGAACGGCTCATGCCTGTGGAAATTGATGGTAAAATGGGAGTGATTTGTGTTTATCACCAAACTAAACCAAGGAAAAAAAAAAAAGAACTACTGAATGCTCAAATTTGTTAACCACACTTCTGACTGTTCCCTTTAGCTAAAATTTCTGCAAATATCTCTGAAAGACAATCATATATAAGGTATGTGAGAAAAATTATTATTACTTCAGGTTTTGGTAGCCAATTTTGTTCTAAACATACAGCATTTACATTGGTATGAAGATTAATATAAGAATACTGAGCCATACGCTTCATTTTGTATTTCAAATCTTATCTTTTTCAGTCACCATTAATATCTTATTTATGCACTGAGCTTAGCATGAAGCAAAAGTACAATTTCTGTGTATTGTCATATCCCAAGACTTTGAGATAATGCCTTAGGATACAGGCCCATAGACAAGGGGTCTTGTCATTCCCACCACAAATAAAGGTTTTATGTTCAAGTGAGGTTCCTATGCTGCCCCCCTTCATGCAGAATCACAGAACAAAGTACAATGGTATTTATAATGACCAAAAAGGAAAACAGATATTTTCAGTATTATGCAAGCAACTCAATTAGTGCTTGAGTGCGTGAACCCAAGGAATTCACGCATGGTACAAGGAACACCATAGTCCAACTTAACTGTTTTGACATCTAGAACTAAATATTTGCACTGTCCCAGCAGTGTAAGATCCCCACCAAGCCTCCTTGAAGCTGCCAAGTATTATGGCGTTTTTGTTTGTTTCTCTCTCCACCCCCCCCCCTTATATATATATAAATATAAATAAATAAATAAATAAATAAATCATATATATTTAAATATAAATTGTATATTTATATACATCTCTGCTTTGCCAAAATCCAAAATCTGCCTGGAAACAATACAGAGAACTAGTGAAAGAGGGAAAGTCAACATTTCAAAACTATTCAGAAGTTACAAGTACTAATGATAGTTTTTTTGGTTTTGTTTTCAGGAGGTCAACATCAGGAGGTTTTCAACAAACTTCTAAATACTAAGGAGGTTCAGGCTGGCTTAGAAGAATAAGTCAAAACAAAATACCAAATTTTTTGTTGCGCCATATATCACAATTATTGTTAACATCACGCGTTTCATTTAGTTCCAGTTTCACATTTGCACTGACAGTCTCCATAAAATCAGTAAAAAATTAGTTACTATATTTCTCATGCCAATCTTCCAAGTGGAAAAACTTTTAGACTATGTCTAGAAAAAGATCATTTAATATTGCCAGCAAAACATCTCATGCAGAAGTTAGTAAATAAAACAGTTTCTCTGGTCTAATTCTCATGCACTATATAATGTGTGAAATCATTCCTTGGCAGGGAAGCTGGAGGAAACAGGGTGTTGTTTTCTGTCTTCCTTGCTCTGTCTCCTTCCTTCAGCAGTTTCTTAATTCTGTGTGGTCCAAGAAACACCAAAAAAGACTCGACTCTTTTACTTGACAAAGTTAAACCTTTAACTATTTTTATCTTACAGAGCAAGAAATTAAAAGCCAGTTATTTCTTCTTATCACTTAAAGGATTGTCTAGCTTGATGGCTGTGCTTCACAGAAACATTTTTTGCTATCTTCTGTCAATAGAAATACATCATTATTAGTATTGTGCAGAATTTTGTGACAACCTGTTAGCAGCTGAACATTGCTGACAAAGGGGGAGGAACTCCATAGTGCAGGCTATCACAAGACATTACATGACACCAGCATGGTGTGAGAGTGGAAACAGCAAATGTAATCATCAGCAAATGTACTCATTTGTAATATCTGGAAACTGGATGTAATTCTGATCACTTGCGTTCTAGAAAGATGAATTTGCTGTGAAATAGGCACAGAGCCAACCTAGTGGGATGGGGAGAATGGGGAGTCTATCTGAACCTGATTTGTTTAGCTTTCCAACATGACAGCTGCAAGCCCTTATGATTGCTATCCATAAATGTACCTGGAGAAAGTATATTCGGGCTGAAAAATAACACTGATATGGGAATAAGCAGACATAAGGCAGCCATGATTAAGTTGCAGCTGAAAAGTCACATGAAAAACTACTACCTGTGTTGTGATGTGATTCTAAAACTCTCTCCCATTACCAATTGGACAAAATGTTTGACTGGTGTGAGGAGGGAACTGTATCAAATTATCTTGTCACTTGTACAGTCCAGAAGTCTTAATTCATTATCCTTACTGTAAGAATTGACATGACCTTGTGATGGCTCCTTCTATCTGTTCCAATGCACATCTGTTTGGGCAGGTCTGCCATGTGCCACACCGACCATGTCACATTCTTGGTTTGAGAATGATTTTTCCTTACAAACCACATATATTTTTCTTTTTAACTGTATTAACTTAAGGCACTACAGGGACACACAAGTGTAATATTACAGGGAACAGCGTATGGTGAATTACATCTCAGGCTGCCAATCCAAAACTGCTAGATGAAAAACACTCTTTTCAGGCTCAAGCCTTACAAAATTTCTGAAGTCTTTCTCCCTTCATTTCCATAAGTCTCCTTTCCATCTCAATTCACTCTTAACTAGCTATAACATCGCAGTCACAGACAGTCCATGCATCTACAACACACTGGCAGACATTATATTCTCAATATTTTATTACAGCTATTAAAAGCCATCACAGGATTGGTTTGTTTCTAAGTTTCCATCATTTCCTATTTTAATTATGAATTGTTTAGCTGAACAAAGCCATATTAAATGAAAAGCACAAAGCAGAAGTAGAGGAAGAACTTTACAATCACAGTTGACAGCTTAGCTATTTATGCTGTAAATGCATCATAAATAATTTCTGAGGTCTTCATACATATCTGTACATGGTCTGTAGCAGGCTCATAAATAGATTGATAGCCCTATATTAACAAGTGATATCCAAACCTCAAAGTAAAGCAGTACCACAGCCTTCTCTCAAAAGTACAGTGCTAGTTATAATCTCCACAGACTTGCTCTTCACCAGCAGACACAATGAATACGGGAATCAGTTTCAAAATGACAAATATCAGATCAACCTTTCTCGCTAAGGATCTTAAACACATAAGAAGAATCAAATTTCCAGAGTCCCTCAACGCATCCAAAAGCACACACCATTTCAGCTTTCATCAAAAACCTGAAAGAAGTACATAGCACATGTCAACAATTTAACACCACCCTCTCCCTACATTAAAAAACAAACTTGCAAGCCAAACATGTAAAAATTATGAAATACTGTTTTTCTAAATGATATTTTACTGAACAAGTATTAATTAGTCCCATGTAAATGTATATGTCATTTCAGTTTTTTATATTTAAAAACTTCGTATTTGGTCCAGTAAACTCAACAGACAGTCATTGGCTAAAAGGAGGATCATATAGACCAGGAAGCTCTTATTTCTGGACTTTCCAAATCATCTGCTGCAACACTTAGAAGGCAAACAAAATGAATGACAGAGGGAAACACACAGGAAATACAGACGTAGAAAAGCAACCAAGTGTCATCCAGAAGAGCTAGATCCTGCTGAAACAGTGGGTGTGTCACTCCAAATTTCTGTAAGCAGTCAACTGCTTGGGATGTATTCTGACTGGCAGAAGCACATGCCTCTCTTACGTGAATCTGCATTTAAGAGGAACCATCTTCTGAATATACAAAATTTTATGAAATAGTGTTCATTTAAAGTTAAGGTCTTATACTTCTCTCCTTGGGTACTAGATAACACTTCTGACTTTAATCTCAGTACCTCATATAAATATGTGAAAAACTGGGTTGTCAATAGATTTTGTGAAGATAACAAAAAGTACATTGAAGAACTAAAGCATTATGATAGCAGCATTATTGGAAAGCTTACGAGAACTAAGTAAACCCATATTCAGTGTGTAGTACAGTAATTAATTATGTAGCCACATGATAAATTAAAAAACAAACAAACAAACAGCTGCACAATCATTTATTTCATCCTATTTCATTAGGAGGGTTTTGTTTTTTTTTTTTTTTTTTAATATATTTGCTCACCAAGTTCTTCTGTAGGTTTTTATTATTTGACAGCTGCTGGATAGCAGCCAATGCAGACCTTTAGTCTGACCCTGCATGGCTGTTTTTACACAACTCGCTCACTCCACCCACTTTGCCTTCCACCCTGCATCTTCCCCTTCCACACTTTACTTCCACAAGCCAGCCTATACTACCTGAAATACTGCCATACACTGCTAGAGCAAGGACCTGCAGAGACCAGGTACAGCAGAATACTTGGATTCCTTAAGGTATATCTTCTTATTTTTTATTTTTTTTAATTACTTTTGATAGAAAGCCCAGCCTAAAGAGGTACCTGGACAGCTGCACCATAGGATAGCAACAATGAACACTGCACAGGAAAGGTGAAAAAGCACTTGTTTTTAAAGTAGTCAATACTTTCCAGACCCAGATTTTATTCAGCTGCTCAGAAATGATAATTTAAACCTGCTGCTGAATCCTCACTGCCCCCCTCTGTACATAGTATGCCTAACTGCACTGCTTAGCAACACACGCTCGTGCACTGCCAGATTGGACTGGGAGCTGGAGCACAGGCTTTCTAGGCAGAGAAGTGATGATCACTTCATGCATCATGGGGTTTTTCAGCTGTGTCCCCTCTGCACAGAAACTGTGAAAAGTCTCTCAAAAAGTCAACAATGTTCACCTCACAGTGTACAGTTAAAGCAGAGGAGAATAGCAACAGATTTAACAATATAGTTGTCCTCAGCAAAAACATTTTGGAGGAGTCAGATTTTGTAAGGCAAATTAGTAAAGCATTCAACCCCATGTCTTCAGTACTATTTGAAATATTCTTTAAAGGTAAAATATGCAAAATAGGTTAAGTATCAAATACAGCAAAACAAATGACCAAATAACATCACTACCACATACAGTATCTAATTTTGTTTCGGCTCCTGAGGAGTTAAGTAATTATAAAACATTCAGCTGCTGATTCTTTCTAGCAGAAGTCATGCAAGAAGAAACAAACACTATTTACACACACTTAAGGGTTTTTAAACGCTTGAACAAATACCAGCTAACTACCACAAGTGAAATTGTAGAAAAATAAAAATAAGGAGATGAGTGAACAGGAAAAATGTGTCTTCTTTTACACATTTTCTTTGGATGTTACACAAGATAGAAGGGGTTGAGAAGTGAAAGAACATTGGAAGAGACACAAAGAAATTCAGAGATAATAAAAATGCTCTAGTCTGATGTGCTAAAGAACCTTAACTGGGGTTAAACAGGAAAAAAAATAAGTATTAAAATGAGTCCTGCCTGACCAAATAAGGACAACTTCTACAGAATGTGAATAAGAGATAATTACAGCACAGCAGCATGGCATTTATAAGCATATCACAGTTATTAAAAGATACAGTATGATAGTAGGGTATTGTTGTATACTAATACCATGAAGAAATAGAGAAGTAATGGGAATGACAGTGCAAAATCACCTGTGGTCAAAATCATTTTAGAGAAACATAGTAAAAGAATACTAAGATCCAATAAAGACCTCCACAATCAGACTTGGATTAAGCTGAAGATATTAATGTTGGAGAAATTCTGTCAAAAATGTTTTCAACTTCCCAGAAAGAGCAAAAAGAAAAAAATGGCAGGAGGCAGATGTTAGGTAGCAGTGATTACTGCATCTCAGGGACTCAGAACAAACAAGAGCTAGGAATTTCCCATTTCAGTCATCCTCCCAGTGCAATCTCATCACAAATCGCCTTTATGAGATATTCTTTTTGACAGCTGTATTATTAAGATAATGCTATAGGAGACTTAGAATAACATCTCATTAGTGGGAAACAGAGAGGAAAAATTTTGGAACTAATGTCCAGTCACGGAATGCTCACAAGCCTGTAATACACTACAGCAGTGAAAAATTAAACCAGGAGAGGTATTTAAACAGTACTAGTGAGGCCTTGTCTACAGTAATGTATACAATTCCACCCAAGAAAGATAAATTTAATCTACATTAGTAGTATGTTTGAAGGAATTAAAATTTGTTTTGAAAGAAGAGTCTTACGGTTTGCATAACCTCACAAAATGGGAGTTGAGAAGGATTTTTTTCTGTTGTTCACCCTTTCTCATCATAGAGCTAGCCTGCAGCAAGGGAAAAAGAACTATTCACCTAAAGGTTAATATTGGCACAAGAAAGAATTATTCAAATTGGCCATAAACACTTTATGGCCAAAGTAAAGTAGGTTTTAACTGTAGGTTAGAAACTACAGTATTTCTAACTACTTAATATGAAAGGGAAACAAACAAACAAAAAACCAAACAAACAACAACAACAAAAAAAAAGGAATAGAAACAACAGATACAATAAGCCATAACTAGTTAGGATAATCAATATACGAAAAAATTATTACCTAAAACTGGCTTAATAAAACTGGATTTGACTGCCTACAAGGTTTCTGCTTGCTTATGTGCTTGTTTCCTAGATTCCATCAATCAGACCTACTCTAGTCTAGCTCAGGTCCATACTTCATGGATCAGACCATCTGCAGAATGCCTGCAATGTTAGGGGAAGCCAGGAAACCATACAGATATCCTGCAACAGAACCTCGCACTGTCAGGAGGTTCCATTTTGAGTTATTGAGTTGTTAAAAAAAAAAAAAAAAAAAAAAAAAAAAAAAAAAAGGTTTTGTTATAAAACAACCTTGCCAGATGTGCTTTTTCACATATTTTGACAATTACAGTTGGGCTTAATCATTTATGATAATACTTCATAATGTTCTAGCAAATGCTCTGGAGTATTATCTGTAAAAAATAATAAAGTCTTAAGTAACATGGCAACTCACTCAGCTTTTAAATCTTTGCTCAGAAGCAGACGGAAACAGACAATGTTTTCTGCAGATTATGGAGAACTACTGTAGTAAAATTAGGAACACTTCCATCATTGCCCCCCATCATTTTCTTAAGCATTAACTACTTTTTAACTACTTTTTATTGTTACACAGCAACAAGACACCCACAAGTTAAGACCAAATAAGACCACAGCTTCTCAGCTTTAAAGGAAGCAATGCTATCACAAGTCACATTGGGTTATACAAAGGAAAACCACAGGAAAGGAAAGGACTACTATTTTGTGTCCAAATTTAAATTGGTTCTCTAATTCTCACTGAAAGTCAGCTGCCAAGTCCTACATAATTTAACCATCTACGCCCTTGCTTATCATGGCTTTGCTCAGCAATTCAGCTGCTGCAAACTATCACAAAAAATGCTTCTTTCACTTAAAAAAAAATATCATTCCGATAGAAATTTTCCATCTGACTCTTTTATCACAACTTCTGGACAGGGTTGGATAAGCACCAAAAAAACTGTCATGTGACCTGGCAGAGCTTATTTATGAAACACATCAAGTTGATATAAGCGGTTAAACATCTTGTGTCACTAACACCAACACTATCTCAGTTTTGAAAAATGTCAACAATTGAACAGTGCCTGTACTTAATTTGCAGGAAATTAAGGAAATCTGTAGCATTCAAAGAAATTTTCTATTTCCATACCTCCTTGTTTTGCTGATTGGCAGCAATTGCCATTATAACATAAGGTGGAAAATAGGAACAACTTGCACAGATCTGTCATATGTTTCACATTCTGTAAGTGTTTAGGTGGGAAGGAGTTATTGTTCCAATGCTCAAAAAGAGGTAACCGAGTATTCACTGCAGATGCGAGTCTGAGGCACTCACCATTTGATAAAATCAGAATCCTTCCAAATGTTGTGCCAATGGAGACAGTAAACTGACAAGAAATGTAGATCAATGTTCTTTAAACATTTCAGCTTTTCTGATAAGCAAACATTTCAGTCTGTGTAATATTGTCAAACTACAGCTGCAGAGAATTTTGAAGAGGCTCCTATGCATGCTTTAAATATTCCTCTTCCTTTCTACCAGAAAATGTTCTCCAGAGAGCATAACGCCAACACAGTCCTGTTCATACTGCAGTCAGTTCCCCATATCGATTGTGGCAGAGAGAATGGGTAAAAGCTCAATGAAAGCTTGGAATTTGATGTCATTGCCTGACTAAGGTACTTCATAAGTTGCACCAGCGGAAACAGTAAGATAATTTGCCCCTAAATTCCTGCATAGAAAATATAACTGATGTTGCAGAGAGAAAGGATTTGACAAAACAGTCAGAAGGCTACAGGCATTGCACTGCCATTACATTAGCATTTAATCTTTCCTTTACAAGATGCAGCATTTTTCTGAGAAATGTGATCTTTGCAAGATACAAAACTCTGTGATCTGTCAAATTGTCAAAAACTTGATTTCCTGGCACAGAAAAATCTTCCCATGAAATAAGACTTTTTGAATGACACAGAGAAATGACAGGAAGGTGGGGAGAACTTCTTGGTTAACTGGAAGCATTTTTTTTTTTTAGAGCTCCTATCAAGAGGCAAAAAGAATCTTTAATATTTAGAGGATTTTATATGTATGTGGAGGAATTTATATAGAATTTGGATTCTATCATTAAAACAGAGTCAAAAACGTCCAAGAAGAAAAACAGAATAATGAACTTAAACTCTAAGACGCCCAATGGCCTCAGGAAACTTTCTCCCATGTAATAATGATTGAAGAATAGCAATTTGTACACTTGGATCCATGTTCTGCATGTACAAAGGCTAACACACACAAATTTGAAAGGCAGAAAGGAACTATCATTGCAAATTAATTATATTTCTTAGTGTTTTTTTCTGCATGAATCAGTAAACCTCTCAAATTGCTATCCTTCCATTGCTCACCATTAGGAAGACAATAAAATGTTCTTTAGAAATAAATCACTATTTACTATCCACTTAAACTATTTTCTTTATAACTATCCCCCTTCTTTTTATTTTTGTTATTAATTCTTAGAATAAATACCAAAAAGTCCATCTAAAGCCAGTATGAGAACAAATTAAGTTGACAGTTTTGGATACATCAGTAATGACTATTCAATTTCCTACACACACTATTTAATAGATCTGTTTTGATGATAAAAATTAGTCTGCATACTTATGAGACACCAAGTAAGGATGTTCTCCAGAGGGCAGAAACCTCCTATATCTAGGTGATAAAACACAAGAAAACAAATAACATTAACACTACTAAATTTCCCACAAGCAACAGAACAGTAAAGCTTGTTTGCTGATCACTTTACGATACCTTATTAATATTTTGTCTATAGATTGTACAATGAAAAAAATAACCCAGATATTTCTTTACTACTCTTTACGATAACCAAGATCCATCATATAAACTGAAAGCAGGAACAGCAGTCGCAACTAGAAAACTGAATTCTCATGTCATATTTTAAAGAGATTGAGCTTTGCAGGTTTCATGAAGACTTCAAGGGAATTTGTGTTACAGTATTTGAGCTCATTACAACAGCTCAAAATCGAAGAAGATCAGAAATGCCAAGAAAAAACAAAAGATATGTCTAGCATTTTCTACAAAATCAACTTGTGCTATGATTTTACATCAGCATGTAAAATGATAGTAACAACAGAGTCAAACACCTTTGCATCAAGTTGCTTTCTTAAAAGTGACATTAGAAGATCATGTCTGTGTAGCTTTATGAAAAGTAGTAGAGCCTCAGTATTAAAAAAAGTTCAGCTCTGGACCCCTCCAACATTATGGAATAACAAATTTAATGAAACTGCTTTAAAGGAACCTGATGTCTATAAATTTTAATAACATTTTTATGTCCTTATTTTAATGACTCTTCACCTGATCATCTCATCTCTTTTGATACACTGAATAGTTCTTTTGCGCATTCCCCTCTCTTTGCCTATTCCGTCTCTGACTGTTGGCTTTAAAGGTAACATCAGTTTTCTTCTCATCCTTCAGTTGCTTTATGCTGTGGGAACAATATAGAAGGGTGGCTGCTCTTACAAATTTCCAGTTTCAAATTTATAATGAAAAAATACATACCTATAGAAGAGCTGTGACAAAGATGCTGACCAAAGCAATCAACCTGCTGGCACTTCATGCATATGCCTATTTAACATTATTAACCCCTGACCAGTAACATTTGAGAAACTTGCAATGAACATGCACAACTAAATCAATACCAAAGGCTATTACTAAAAAGGACTGCTTTGTAAGTTGACTGTTATGGTCTATTCACCTTGTTGTATAACCAGAGTTTCTGGTACGTCTTAATACTCTAGTACAGCCAGAAGTTGCGATGGAAAGCAGTTGTGGAAGGCAACATGTATACCAATGTGTAAAATAACACAGGGCTACCCAATAGTTCAATGTGAGGAAAAAAAGAAGGTCTCTGAAGTCTTATCTTGTATGGATTCACCTATTCATATAGCAGTTAAAGAAAAAAATCTTCATTTCTGGACAAAAATAAAATACAATCAAAATACAATTTTACAGTGTAGAAAGGATTTTTTTTTTTTTTTTTTTTTTTTTACAAGACAATATTAACTTCTCTATAGGATTAAGCAGTCACCTATTTTCAGGGAATAGAGGATAACCTGGATTAAGTTTGTTGCTTCTTCTAGTGAAAAATAACTTGTTTGCCAAATGCTTTTGCAGTAACTGAGCCATCCTGAAAGTCTACTTGAATTTGGAAAGCAGAGAAAAGTAGTAGTAATTAAAAGGACTTAGCAAACAAAGATACCATCAAGAAAGGGAAAGGGAAAGGGAGAAAGGGAAAGGGAGAAAGGGAAAGGGAGAAAGGGAAAGGGAGAAAGGGAAAGGGAGAAAGGGAAAGGGAGAAAGGGAAAGGGAGAAAGGGAAAGGGAGAAAGGGAAAGGGAGAAAGGGAAAGGGAGAAAGGGAAAGGGAGAAAGGGAAAGGGAGAAAGGGAAAGGGAGAAAGGGAAAGGGAGAAAGGGAAAGGGAGAAAGGGAAAGGGAGAAAGGGAAAGGGAGAAAGGGAAAGGGAGAAAGGGAAAGGGAGAAAGGGAAAGATTTCTTGCTTTTATCCTAGGATGTTCTTTTTTCAATGTCTAAGCATCTACCACATGTACAAACAATATTAACTACTCTAGCTAGGAACAGAAGGTTTTTACCTATCTAAGCAGGTGAAGGGAGAAATGAACATACCCTTAGGGAGACAAATTTATTCACAAGGCCAGTCCAGAACGGACAAGCTGAAAGCAAATGAATTAGTAGTTATGCAGGCAGAACCACTGACATAAAGAAGAAAGAAATCAGACCCTTTAGAAAAGCATTTAGAAAGCATTTATGTTGCTGGAAGTACTAAAGGACCTGTGTTCTGTGCAGGTGACATCCAAAATTTCCTAAAAAGAGATAGATATAGCCCATTGTTTGTTCAGTACACATCCTGTAAACTTGAAAGACCTTTTTCATAAAATCAAGCTCCAGATGTTCAGAAAAAAGATTACTATTTTATGATAATATTCTAGTGAGATACAGGTGGAGATCTCTGAGATACAGATAGGATGAAATGGCCGCAAAAGATGTGTACTGTTCTTCAAGAAAGCAGCAGATGCCTGCAAATTACTAGCAACATGTCTTTTTTTGGTGAATCACAAAACAGAGAAATATACAAATAGTGAAAAACATTAGTTTGCATTTCTTCTAGGATATAAAGATGAAAACATCTATTACACATGCATAAAATATCATAACATTTGTTTTTCTCTTCTCTGTAATGGTCAGAAATATGACAACTGTCTTGGAATCATGGTAATACTTAGGTAGTGGGAAGTACCCAATGGTAACAATAACTGACCCTCTCCCTCCCCAACAGATAGACAAATCTGTGTTATCAGAGCCTCTTTATTCTTCCTATAGAAAGGCAAGCTAGACACAGCAGCAGACAACATGGTAATAGCATGAGCAGCACTCTCCAACTTCCCGACTGCTGAGCATCCTTGAGAAACTATTAATTAGTTAGAAAGTTTAAATAGGCACTTTCCACTGGTTTCTTTATGAAACCATGTTATTCATCTCAATTAAGAGGAACCCCACAGAATGGCTGTGGGGAGTTCAGAATAACACCTTCTTTTCCAGAAGACTTTTTCTCATTTCAGTGCTTTCTCTTCTTTTGTTAATTGCCTAATTCCACCTTTTCCTGGCTGCACACCCCTTGGGAGGTAAAGACCACTTAGCTATTTATTCACACAAGCAAAGTGGCTTTGAAAAAAAAAACGTGTTTTCATTTTCAGACATCTGACAAATGAGACCAATTCATTAGTAATTAAAAAGTATAGAGTTTTAATAGCTCATCCTATTGGCATACTGGAAGACAGGGAAGGAAAAAGAATAGCTCTGGAGAATGAGGTTGTCAAATGTGCATATGTTTGCTCACATGAGAAAGGTGAAATTCTCACATGTCTTATCCTTTCCAATTCTCCGTCCTGCCAGCTTCATCTGTAATGGTTGATTAAACATCCCAAAGCACTCTCATGGGACTACCAGTTTGTGTTTTATGATAGAGAGAAGGATAACTCAGTCTGCATCTGTTACCATTTCTGAAAAGTTAGAGCACCTAAGAGTTTATCATCTTAACATTATCCTTGTGACTACAAAGAGAGATATAGGTGCAGAGGTCAGTTTTTGGACAGGAAACTAGGACTTGCCTGTTTTAATGGAGTACTTGCATTCTAAAATTAATTTAATGAATGATCTCAAAACTACATTTATATAAGAAAAAAACATGTTACAGGATACTCTGCCCTATTCATTTTCAGGAACATCCTCTCCTACTGGCTGTGAAATAATATTTCTTAATTTCAATTATTTCCTGTCAAGTAGAAATACAGTCATTACTGACTAGATCAAGAATTTAAATATACCAGCCTTCCAAAGGAAGACAAGAACAGTTAGAAAAGTTTCAGATTTAACTGGAAGCAAAGGTGTTGTATTAGGCCATAGTCAAAATAATTCCTTTCCAGTAGCACTATTAAAAACCTATCAAAAGAAATTATTCTGAAATAAACAAACTTCCAGCCTTTTGAATATAACATTCAGTAGACCTTGTGCATTAACAACAATCCTTGTTACCTAAGATAAGCATTTCCAATACCTGTTGTCCAGTTTATTAATGTTTTGCAAAAATTTAAGCTTCAGTTTTAGTAGTTACATTTCTTCCTCCTTCTGAAATTCTTTCAGCTATTTTCATCTAATAAACACTATTACAAAATATTTAAATAAATAAATAATGTATTGAGAATTTTAAGCTGTGCATTTTCATCCAACCTTTGACATAAAATGCTTGGTACTGGACATGTGCCCTAATGACTGAGAAGCACTCAGCAGGCCCAGCAGTGTCCCTGGCCTTTTACCTCTTACTCACATGCATTGCTCTGCTCCCTTCAAGCTACCCTAGGACTTTGCTGACCTCAGTGGCTTTGGGTTCTCTCACTCAGAGACTTCTTCAAGCACTCCGCCAATAACACACTTGATTAAGAGCAATGTCTTTTGGATAATCTTCTCCACAAATTCATACCCCTGAATAATAGGCCAGAACAAGACGAGGTATTTCATCAACCTCCAAAGCATGAGTGAGGTTGAGGTACACTAAAAATATATATTCTGCTTTAAGATTAAAACCTCTGACTCTAAAGTGTATCAACAAGATGAAAGCCAGCAAAAACTGTACAACTGAGCTGGTCCTGTTACTCAGGTTTAGGACTAACTTTATTGGTACGTAAGTGCAACAATGTATTTTGTAATATTTGCCAATATTCCTCATGGGAAAAAAAAAAAAAAGAAGGAAAAAAAAGGAACATTAAAAATCACTAAGAAACATTAAAGCTGGCAAATGCTGGCATAGTAGATAAGTCAGTTTGAATGCGCAAACCCACGTTTCAGTTGGAAGATTCATCCCATTATCAAAGCCTTTCCTTCCCCAGTTTCACAAAAAGCTTCTAAGAGCTGCTGGGGCCTCTCACAATTCTGATATTTTATATCTTATAAAACCTTAGTCTGCTTAGGAAGGACTGATTAATCTCATTTTATTAAAACTGTATGCAAACTTGGTTGTACTCAGACGTGGGGTACACCCTGATGGCTATTCAGCTACAGGTCACCACCTTGTTGAAGCCTAATTGTCTCAGAAAATTAACTATGCCAATACTCAATGGAATATATACTCAATGGAATTAAACACATTCAAACTTTTTTGTGACATCAGGTCTTAAAAATGGTTAAATGTATCCACATCATTACAGAGTCCCAGTTCAACCGCAAGCAATATAAATTACAGCAATAGCTTAAAAAGAACCTATTGAACATGAATGAGTAATTTTAAAGGGTGAAGAAACATTTATATTTAATCACAAGCACCAATTGGAAACACATCTACATTATAATATTAACTCTGTCTGGGATTACTATTGACGATTTTAAAAATAACAAATAGAACACACTTTGATAATGGTGTTAAATTCATTATTATCCATGCAAATCTAAACTGAACAAAACACTGTTTTTTAAATAATTAATTAGTAAATGACAATATAAGTGGTTTTGTATTGAGTGGACCACCTCTGAAATCAATAAAGTTGTTTTACATTAAAGAAACTGTTGTATTATATTAAACACCTTAATAGTGTCAGGAGACCCGAATCAAGATTAATCTCATGCAGATAATGTATTCAAAAATACAACTTTCATTGGGTAGAAGTCTCATTAATATTTCGTAAGAATTATTATTTGCTGATACACGTATCTGAGATCACCAGATTTTGGTCTTTGTTGGGTTCTCCTTAGACATAATTAACTCAGTAGTGAGCTTGGACACTTTTAGGGCAAAGATCAGCAAAATACATGCTGCTGCCTTTACTGCCATTCTGGCTGGGCAAGGAAGATATTATCAAAGTAAGTTTGAAAACTTCAATCACTGGGACTTGATCCTGAAATTGGCTTATTTCTTAGGGAGATGGACAGAACAGGGTTAGTTGATGCCACTTATTTGTGCGTGACATACTTAGAGATCAAGCAGTGAGGACACTATCAAAATACAACACTGATCAACGTGCAATAAACTTCTGTTTTACTGGGCTTGGATACTTGTAAATTACAGAGAAATGGGCAGGAAAAAACACTGCACATTGAACAGCAGTCACATTTGCCAAAAAATAATGGCCCACAAATATTGTCTAAGCACAGAATCATTAAAAAGGGCTTTACTATATTAGAAACAGCATTGGCTTAGCTACTCTGAGTCATGATGATGATGATCTCTGTGTCAGGACAAGTTGAGGGAAATTTGTGTTGTAAAGTAACTTCCTCCAATATGGCCTGGAACATCTACAAAAAAAATCATTTTCTGACTCAGCATCTGAGTCATTTCCTAAAACACACATCAGACTGGATGAAATATCCCTCTGTTGCCATATGTTCTCTCCTTTTCTTACAATACCCAGAAAAGCAAAAACACATTAGTAACATGGGAGCTGTCCCACACCAGTGCAAAATGGCAACACTGTTATGAAATAACCATCAGGCCCACATCAGCTATTGCAATCCTTAAGAAAATAGTATGCATAGGGAAGATGCTGGGAAAAAAAAAAAAAAAAAAAAAAAAAAGAGTGATACACACTTGTAGTAGAGTCAGGGAATAAAATCAGACCCCAAATGCAATTTCAGAGAACTGCAACCTACCTCACGGTAAATGGCATATTTACTCCTAGATTTTCTAGGGTTTTGCTAAATGAATTCAAAACTTGCTTTCCACTCTGACCTCAAATTTCTTGTGTTGACTGCATATTCTTTTGAGTTCTTTTATTATTCTGAGTAATAGTACATTGACATTTTTCATAATCACTAATTGCACTAGATGACTCTTGTGATCAGAAACAATGCATTTGGGAGGGATTAAATGAATGAATACATCCTTAGTTGATTGTATAAATGCTGAAGTCTTCTTACAGACAGATAAATCTCCTTTCTTCTGCACAAAATAACTTATCCAATATTTTTTGCCTTCACTACCAAGGCAGGAGCTTTGATAAATATGAAGATGTTGCAGTTTTTGGTCTTTCTGTAATTTAGCATTATTTCAGCTTTCTAATATATAAAATTTAAACTGACACACAAAATATTTCATTAGTGTTGGTTCCAACTCTATGGCAAGATGATGAAAACTTATCAAATGAGTTAAAGGAACAAAAATGAAAATGGTCTACACACAACACACAAAAGGACAACAAAACCTTTTTTTTTTTATTGCTTCTTTTGAAACAATTCATATTTCAATTAGTATAGATCACAAAACTGTTGATTTGATAAAGAGAGCTCTCCAGTGCACAGAAATGCTTATAAAATAATTGGGACAGCAAATGAAATCCAGAAGCAAAAATGATTTTAAACTGAAAAAGTATTAATCTTTAACTTATAAACTTGGAATGTCAGGAGAAGAATAAATTAAGTAGGTATTTCCAGTGAAACAAAAAAATACAACCTCAATCAACCTGAGCCTCCAGATATTAAAATGCCCCAATTCCAAGTTATTTTTCTCAAGCATTATTGCTGTACATAATACAGAGTACATATCCTGTTTTTAAAATCCTGACTTCTGCTGCCCCTAACTCCATTCCTAGACTCAGCTGGGACATTCATAGCCACAGAAAACTGCTGCAATTATTGTTTTGGCATTCTCCAATTTCTAATACAGGGATTCAAAATTAACCTCAATTGTCACTGCCTTTCACACTGCTCCATTACAACATAAATGACAAAATAATTAGAAATACGAAGTATTTTATCGTAAATCAGTGTAATAGAAAAACACAGTAAAATTCATACAAAAACTTTGTATGATTCCCTGGGCATGTGCATAAACCGTATTAAACTGGAAACCATAGACATGCAATCTATCATGTCCATCCCAACACTGGGGGGGATGCTTTGACTAAACTGATGTCCACATAAACATGAACAGGTGGATTATGGCTTAGGTTAGCTAATATGCATCTTGGTTCTTACTGTATGCACTACTTTTTAGACAAAGTCCTGTACTGGGAAATAAATAATACTTTGCTTTGTACAAGTTATTTTGTTTTATAAGGGTCACAAATTGTGAAGAGAAGCCTCCCGAAGAGGTGAAAAATTGACTGGACTTGCAAAGAACCTGTAGCAATGGAGCAGAGATACAGGGAACCAATATTGTGACAAATCATGAGATCCCATACAAACTCATCCATTAAATTGCATATGCTAAGAGACAGAGCAAGGGGGCAAAGGTACATCCTAAATGAGCATATCTGAGTGGAACAGAAAAGCAGCACTGAGACTAAACCCCACATACACTAAAGCATAACTACGTTCCAAGCCAGTGTCCTGTGGAGAAGTTATCTCCACTAACTCCAACACCACAACTTCCTTAGCTCAAAAGCAGAACATGGTCATTGGCTTTTGATCACCACAATCTAATGAGATCTAAGGAGAAGCAAACTTTGGCACACAATGCTAAAAATTCAATTAAATTACAAGCAGAATTAATTCTTTCTGAAGAAAGAAACATGACATCAATTTTTCTGTCAACAGTGTGTCCTAGTCCTTGTATGTATCTGCTGAATTATGTCCTGGTATCAGCTGTAAAAGTCAAGGATTTTACTAACAGATTACAAGAAATCTTATTCTTCCTTATCAAAATCTTAATTCTAAGATGCCAGTATTCAACAGTAGCTGCAAAGTAAACTTTGCGGAACAGCAAAAACGGGAAGATCTACAGAGTGACACAGTTTGTACTGAGGATTCAATGTCCACAATAAGTATACTGGTGAGAAAGGAGCTGTCTTGGACTAGGAGTGGTTTGGTTCCTGTGACAGTACTCTTATCAACAAGTGATACTCCAGGAACACATTTACTCATCTTAAAAAAATCCAGTTTGCATGCTCAAAGTCTGCTTCATGATGCATATGAAAGCATGATTACCTGGAGGTAATCAGGACATTTACTTCAAAAAAAAAGTCCTGATTCAAATCAAAATGCTAATGTAAGATCACTTATTGTAACATTCAGAATTACAAACATCCACAAAGTTCACTATTTGTAGTATTAATGATCTGGAATGAAAAAAAAAAAAAAAGAGAGAGAGACTAACATACTTTTATCACAAAACAAAGATCTAGGTACTTAATTATTGTTCATGTGTTGCTATGAGTATGAAATACAAACAATAAACTTAATATTAAAATTCAATACAATATAAAATATATAATTATGTATGAAAATAAATAAGCTTACACGTGTTCAGCAGCTAGCAGCTGTTATGTCTATGTGGACTGCAAAATATCTACTACAAATAAGCAAATGAACAAGTTCAAAAGAGTTCCCAATATACTGATCTCTTCTAGAAATCTGTCCCTCATTGCAATTACCATGTTCTTTTGACTTATTTAGCCTCAGACATCCAACCTAACTATCACTTTTGTAGAAGTTTAGATATTGCACTAGCTATCTAGTGAGATAATTAAAAGAAAAATTAAGTCAAAAACTTTCAGTGAGTTATGTTGAGACAGACTGGAAGTTATAAGCAAATGATTAGAAATTAAGCAATGGAGCTTAACTTTAAATGCTGTGAAATGAGTTCAGTACAAGCAGAACTTCATTACTTTTTCTGCTTGTGTATAATGGATTTTTTTGAGTATAATTTCCCCTCTTGAAAAGCTTGGAGATATTAAAATGTTTGATTAACTAGTCAAGAAACAAAGTAAACAGCCATTTTTGTATACTAGTATCCAAATAACTCAGGAGAATAACTGTGAGCACAATGAAAACTAAACAGAGCCAGAAATGCATTGTAAATATTACAGTAGATGCTTCTGCCAAAGTATTGTAAACTAGCACAGATTACAGTGCCATAATTACAGTAGATGACATAAAATGATTATAAATTAACAGTTTGTAGTACAAAGTTATTCATAATATATTTTTCTGGGTAGCTACACAACACATGAAACAAAGGACTCTGAAACATTCTCAAAATGATTAAACTGATCACAACATTTTATGTAACACACTGCCAAAAATTACAGGCTCGTTTTAAACAAGGTTTAAATTCAGAACAACTGTTATTAAGCAAGATTGTTAGAACTGGGGAGAAAGGTTTTGAGTATGATTTTGCCTAATATTTCAATTCTATATTGGGATATTGCTTGTTTGTTTGTTAAATAGTGCTATGCATTTAAATAAATAAAACTATACTTTTGAATCCCAGGCAAAAGTATTTTGAATTGAAAGCTTAAAAAGCAGTAGAAACAATGGATGACTTCATAATGTCATTCAAATTAGAATGATAACCCCCTCTGATATGCTGTAAATAGGATCTACACTTTGTCTTTTGTTTCACCTAGCAATAGAAAAGTTTACAAAGATCAATACACTTTTTATATGACACAAATTGGTATCCTTCAACTGCAGAAGTAGTCATGCATTTGCTTTTTTTTTTTTTCATTCTAAAATAAAATAGACTGCAATGTCAATCAAAATCAGTAGAAACTAATAACCCCTTTACAAAACATGAAAGACGTTTAGCTGAAGCTTAGAGTAGACTGTATGAAGTCCTTTGACATTGGACAGGATTGTTTCATCATTGTCTAGATACCTAACCACAAATCTCAATAGCTTTTTGATCACTATTCCACCACAAATCAACAAAATACAACCCAACCAACAATTATGATGTTTCAGCTTTATAGGATAATATCCATTATTCCCCAATTATGATGACGACAACTTCTCACTTGGACCATGGATCTTCTTTATTTTGTAAGCACATATGTTTTAAATGTTATACTAGATTTTTTTTTTGGTGTAGTGAAGTGTAACTTACGTGCATCTCTGTGAGTGTGAACATTTATTTTAAGTTAACATATATATGTATATACCTACATATGTATATATGTAACATATATTTACATACGTCTGTAAATCACAATTATTAAATTGAACTCATCTTTACTAACCATTTTTAAACTCAGTTTTTCTTAATTTATTGTCTTTTCTACAGATGAGGCAGGAAAAGAACCATGCTTTAGAGGTGATTTAAGAACTGTTTGTGTTTCAAGCATCAAAACTTTAACCTACAGTGGTATTTATGAATGAATTAGGCTATATTTCTCTGTATTAGCCTTTCTCCTTTGTTACAGCTTCTTGTAAAAATAGTTTCATATAAAAAATGATATTGCTTTCTTTTAGAGTATCTTTGTATTTTGGCAATGCTTGTTAACATACTTTGGATCAAGCTGAGAAAGAAAAAATATTTGTTTATTTTACAGCTTGAGAAGATTAGCATCAACCTGTATATATATATCCTCCATTTCTGAAGTCAACCCCATTTCCAAAGATAGCTTTGCTTTGACTGAATTCAGTGTTATTGAATATAATTCAGTCTCTCATTAATCTATTACAGATATTATTAATACAACTTAGATTTATTATAAAATATATATAATGTATGTTGTATATTTATTTTATAAATACAATTGTTATACATCAGCCAGTGAAACAAAAGTTATCTTGTGTTTTAATCTTTCCGAAAGGTACTCAAACTGAGATGCCAAGATAAGAGTTCCTAATAAATGAGGATATATGGAATCTGGTCTCTACGCTGACCATTCAAAAAGCACCTGAATTTCTGGGATGTTACTGCTCACTTCTAATCCATCTCTTTTCTGTCTCCAGTTCTGGTGAGACCGGATGGGGGATTTTCCTTGGGATGAAAGTTTCTAGAGCAGACTGCCTTTAGGGGGCAAATCTAAACTCTCCCTAAAGTGCTCAGTACTTATGGATCCAGCATCATATTCACTTGTCAGTTAACTTCCCTGAACCAAGACAATTTACATCTACAAAATGACAAGATAGAAAGGGAAGGAAAAACAAACAAACAAAAAACACTACAATAAAGGATGGTTTCTGTATGATAGTTCAGCAATGCAGGTAAAGCACAGGTAACAATGCTATGCAATGATTATGCAAACACAAAAATATGAGAAGTTGAAAAAAAAGTTGCAAAAAGAAAAAAAATGCCAGCCCTCATCTACCACTTTCTTTTAATGAGATTTTCTTAGTGTTTGATTTATTTTTCTAATGACAGTATAATGTGCATTGACACCTTTTCATTTCCACATCATCACAAGTTCTCTAAGGGTTTACATTGAAATCTCTCTCCTACGATCACAGTGGTATCAAATTAGCATCTTAATGAATACTCCATGGACTTATGTCCTTACGTATTTTCCCCATTCTAATCTCGTATCATAATGGTGCCAACTGGGTCCCTACAGATTCTGACTGAAATCATTATGAAACAGTTAACATCACCGATACACTAGATTAAACAAAACAGAAAGTCAGTAGCATTGTAAAAGAACAGATTCTGAAAAGTAATTAGTAGATACAGTTATGATTTCTGAGTTGGTGATTTATTTATTTTTTCAATATTCCCAAAGAAGTTAAGTCTCTATGAAGAAAACCTACCTGGCAGCATAAAAAATTCTTAATATGGAAAATATTCAATGAGAAAATTTTCAAGCCATTTAGCACAACAACATACTAGCTCTTAACTAAAACATTATTTAACAGTCAAGTAAACGAACAACGAGAAATTCAGAACACAATCTGGTGAATATATACATACGATTATGTCATGGCAATTTAGACATGAGTAACAAAATGAAACAACAAAACATTATCTTTTTATAGCCTAACAGGAGAGGCCAAAGTATTTGGCATCTATAACAACAGGTGCTGAGCACCAGTACCTCATCACTTCCTTGAAAAGCCAGTGTAAGCAGAAGTCTCAAAAATCTCACCCTTCATGGGAGGCCCTAACGCTACAGTGGTGTTAGTTCAAACCTAAGTCAACTTCTCAGCTTTTCCAAATTATACCTGACATTTGGAGTGAGTGGAGAAATCTTTTTACCTACATTTATTAAACTGGGAAAAGACCCTTAGAACTGTCCATCTCTTCTGAGGTTCATGAAGAATAAATTACTAATGTCAGTAATAAGCTCAGCAATAAGCTGCTGTACTGAACAAGAAGCATGTAAAGCTCTGTAAGGGTTACAGATTGACAACTCTCTAAAATTCTGTCTTACTGCAAAACAGTTTTAGTGTTGGTACTAACTGATACGCAGATACCAGCCTAAACTATATTCTAAGGACAAGTTGGCTAGGAAGGTCTGCCCAGAATAACATACCAACCGAACATCAGGTGCAGAAATGGAATTGCAGAGCTTGTGACTTCCAATAAAGAGTGCACAACTGTCCAATGCAAATTATTGGAGATAAGATTCCTTCTGTCTCTGGGGAAAAAATATGTGTTTTGCAGTTTTCAGTTTTGATTCCCATTTGAAGTAACTGCATTTTAACCTCCCAGTACAGATATGTCACAGAGAGCATTGAAGAGAAGCTGTAACTCTTTCAAATAACATAGCAAAAATTTGGAGAGACATCCCAGGAGAACAGCTGATGTCAGTTTCAGGGGAAGTAGGAAGACCAGAAGGATGCAGTTCTATAAATTCTTAAGAACATCCTACATTTCCATCTGAATTGATATTGCATTAATTGCTTAGGTATATCATCTTCTAACAATCTGAAGGGAAAAAAATGACAAAACTTTGATGATATTTATAGTAGGAACAGAACAGAGTATAATTAAAAATAAATGACAAACTTGGTCGTAACAGTGTTTTTCAAGAAAAGGTTGAGTCACTAAAAAAAATTAGCTTATTAAATTTCTCAACTACCACATGAATTACACTTGTAATGGACAGCATTAATGACAATTTGCAATAAAATATAATAGTCTGGCAGTCTTTTTATTATAAAGACTCTCATTTCAAAAGTATTTTGCAAATACTTTTTGAGCATATATCTGTGTTGAGGGCTTAGCTAGTAAGCTAAGAATAGACAGAGATAGAAGAGGTATACTGCTTAAGCCTGGAGAATAAAGTCCTAAAACAACTAATACTAGAAGGATGAAGTAAGTTCAGCCAGTTGATAATGTTCATCCTTTCTTTTCTAGGTACAATGTGAAATACTCAGTCCAGACTGCAGAATTACTTTCAACATAAATAGGATTGCTTTTGAAGGTTAGAAGAACAATCATGTTCACAGTAATGATGCAGTATCAAGTCTGTTGCCTGAACTGACTTGGAACACAATGAACTTCCTCAAATCTTATTCTGGTCTTACTGCTTTCACATCTGATCTAAAATGAACTTCATGACCTGTATGCTTATAGTAATTGTCTACATTGTCTTAAAAAATGCTCAGCGAAACTAAAAATATCTATAAATTGATAGTTTCTGGTACTTTTCTTTGTTAAAATACAGTAATCTCCTTGCAGTTTCCTAAGTATAAAATACAACATGGCTAAGCTTTCTAAGCTGTTGCATTTATTAAATTTTAAAAAAATAATAAAAATGAAAATTTACAGATGTTTTCAAAGAGCTCTGGCTGAACACACAACTGATCTACAGCTATTTCTGACCAGTGTGACACAAGATGCCACTTAAGATTTTCTAATATGAAAATACTTCACAAATAACAGCAGCATGGTTATACAAGAAAACTTGAAGTAAAATGATCTCCACTACCCTAGAATCTTTGGTGACATGTTCACTTCCTCCTCCAAAAGAGATCCATCTAACTGACAGAAAAAATATTTTAATACAGCTGTTTTCAGGTTATAAATTTAAAGCAATCTTGATAATATAGCTTTCTTTTAGTTTTGAAAATAATAATAATTTATAAAACAGAATTTTAATTTTTTTCTAATTTATTTATTTTTACCAAGTTGGTGTCTAAATATATATTCACAGTTTTACAGCAGTGATTTTAATCTTAGTCTTATTCTGACAAAAATAACAGAATATAAAAGGAAACATCCCTCATAATGACAAAGGAAGAGGTTACATATGGACCACTGAACCCTAGTTAGAAATCCAATTGACAACTCATTTATCAGTGCACTGGCAAAAAAATTGACTGAATTAGTTTTGCACGAAGAAAGCAAACCTAATCGATGGGGAGAACTTTCTGTATATGCTATCACCATTGAAAACCTGAATTATTATCAGTAATAAAGCAAAAATATTAAAAACTAATAAAAAAAAAATCTTGTTGGTCTTGCCAGTGTCCCCTTTAAGGTAGAAGTTACTACTATGTTCTGATATTACTCACAGTGAAAACATTCCCTCTGAAAGTACAGGATAACTATTTGTTATGTACAGAGTGCTGTCTGCTTCAATTCTAATTTAGTATGTGGCTTACCTAGCCTCTGCATCATTAGTACTTATATAGAAAACATTCCACATAAAAACACACTGGTTCCTCAAAAACACTGCAAGGATGTGTAAGTGCCAGCTTAAAAGAAAGGCGATATTGTGCTACTCACGGAGATTTTCTCCAGTGCACAGCAGTTGAAGTTAACATGCTTTTTCTGGGGCTGTTATCTTACCTACAGGCTTCACGCCCTTAAATGACACATGCAAAAAAGTCAGCTATGTATTGTGTTTTCTCAAGAACTCTAAACAGGAACAGACTGAGTAACCTTGGCATTACTTCATGCTATGTTGCCTGAGATGAGACTCAATTAACTTTTCACGAAGTTCAATATGAGATTCTTAGGGATTGCAAAGATCACTGCAACCAAGGTGCTCTTAATCTTCTTTGGAAAAGCAATAGCAGTATCATCACAGAACAAACTACAAAGAACAAAATGGGCTCTAGAGACATTTTAAAATGACATACACCACAGCTCTGAGAAGAGCCTCCTTCAACAATATCAGAAAGCTGTAAAACATTTTGCAAATATTTCTTATAATGTAAACACTTATATATAGCTCCCACTATTGGCTTTTAAGTATTCCTCTTAAATTCTCTCATGTAAAAATTGTGAAACTGGGAATACATTCTAAGAAAATATAGAAGTATGTACCTAAGCAGGAAAAGACACATCACCAAACCATTTGTGAATAAAGAGTTATTGAATGGAGCTTTATGTCCTGAAACATGAAGACCTGTTAGCTTTTTACACCTTCAGAATATGGTAATATTTAACACGTTGTTAAGATGTGCATGCGAATAAGAAATAGCACCTTTTCTATTTTGATAAGCATTCCTCTACACACAAGCTCACAAACACTTTCTTCCTATCTATCAAGGAATCATTATTTAAGAAAATAACAACAAAAATTGTCACTGTCCCCTCCAAACAGTATTTTCAAGGAAAAAAAAAATAATAAAGAAGTCCCTTTTGCAGACCACAGCAGTTCTACAGAATGGCAAATACTCATTATTATGGATTGATATGCAGAAGGTATTACTGACAATTCCCAGAGTGTTCCCTCTTTCATAAACAGATTGTTGATGGCTGATGCATAATCCATCAGAGCAATGCAATAAAAGGAAAAATATCACAAAATGTACACTGGGCAGTCAAAAAACTATATGCCAAAACTGTAACAGGTAATACACAGTACAATATATTTTTTGACTACATATATTTCTCATAGTCAGTGGCATTATTCATGAAGAAATGTAAACTCATATTTTGCCACTGGATTTGTCTTTGCAGACACTTGTCGAGCATCACTGCAAACATTTCACTTAATTTAATGCAATATTAAAATTACAAAAAGTATACTGATACGATACTGTAACTCTGACTAAATTCTTACTTTTGACTTCATTGTGGTGCATGGGAGAACACCTGAAAAAATATTTCTTTATATTATAAATCTGCTGCGTATACTGTCAAAGTCATAGCACACCAAATCCTATGGAACAGCAATGCAAGAGCAAATCATAAAATGGGATGATGCTTTTTGGCCCCAAGAATTATTTGCAGAGAAGTTCTTCATATAAATATTTTATTTTACCAACTATACAAACAGCTTCTAGCATACTGGTTGTCTTAATGTCAACTTAGGCCTCTAGGTGCTTTTGTAATACAAACCACAGATGTAATGAGAGCTGGAGAACTATTTATTATAAATAATTTGTGGCAAGTTTCAGCATTTGTTTTGGAAACAACTGTTCACAGACAAGACTTGCAATTCTGAACAGTTTGACAAACAGCTAAATAAAATCAGGGCATAAATCACTAGACATTATTGCAGTGTAAGCCTGCAGCCAAAGCTCTCCCCCAAGCACTGCTGCGGTCAATGAGGCTGGCTATGCTTGCTGGAAAGCTGGAGCAGTGGACTGAAGCCCAGGCAAACCCCAGCAGCACTTTGAGGCCTTTTTTCTACCCCATTCACTTTCACAAAAGGCAAACCTCCATACAAGAACCAAGAAGAGGCCCAGTTCTGAGAAGGGTTCCAGGTGGGTATCATGTAGCATTGCGTTTTTTTCCATGAAGACTAAAAATATTTGTGAGACTGCTGAGAGTGAAGGTCTGGCAAAACAAGGCAGAGAGAGAGAGACAGAGAGAGAGAGACAGGGAGAGAGAGACAGGGAGAGAGAGAGAGACAGAGACGGAGAGAGCGCACAGAGCTGCAGCCAGTGCACTGGCTGAGAAAGTTGAACAGCTGGCATGGCCACACGGCTGTCCTATCAAGAGTACAGCGAGCAAGAACCACTGATGCTGAACCCAGTTAGGAAGCTGGCAGGAACAGCTAAAACTGAATAGATCCAGTAGGAGCAGCTGGTAATACACACAACAGGGACACCTGCTCCTGGCCACCAAAGCTATGAAGATCAGCAGTGTAGATCACTGACTCTAACCTGATATTATTATCTAACAGAGGAGCAGTGACTAAAGAGGTTTTGCTTAGTGTCCAGGAAACTCAGTGCCCAGTTTAGCAGCAATAACCCACATGCCTGTGCAGCCCTTGGCAGACTCAGGAAACCATCTTAGCTAACAGCTCTTGTGCTTTCCCAGTTATTTTGAGGGAGAGAGGAAAGGAAGGGTCAGGAAACCGAGCCAGAAACTATCTCAGAAAGATGAATTTTCTATCCTTTTATGTTGTTAGAGACAATGGCTGCTGTAGGACTGGGACATCTGCCACAAGATCCTCACTCTCCATACTTCCTAAATCCATCGTTAGCAACAGTAATAGGTGAAGTAGTTATCTATGCTGTCAGGAGGGCTTAAGGCTAGTCTGGCTCATTGTTCTGAGGCACCAGGAAACTTGACAGCATGTTTCCTTGAACCCTGCTGTATGACAGTGACACATGCTTACCTGCTTACAGTTTGAGCTGACACTAGTTGGTCTCCTTTAACCATGAACAACAAATTGTGGATGGGATCCAATAATTGAGCACAGGAGTTAACCCATTCTCAGTGTCAGGAAAAGGATGTCATTGGGATGATAGCCAATTTGGAGAGTGGTTGGGTAGAGGTCAGAACGTGAGGAAAACAATTCTTCCTGCTACTGGTGCAGATTTCTCAAAATGATGTGTTACCATGTTTACTTTCTCCTTCCCTTCCTCAACTTTGTTTCCTTAAAAAAAATAAATAATAATTTAACTAAATCTTTTATTCTTTATTCCACCATGTCTGTATAATGTAAAAGCAAACCTCTGATGTGAAAATCCTTAAATCTTTCAAGTCAAAACCAATGCAACAGTTAAAAGAGTTAAGGATTCATTCACCTTTAACTTCACAAATGAAGAGACTTAATTATTGCAGATAACATAATCCTTGATCTAAACTTATTTCTGCTTTATTTTTCCTTTATCGTAAAGGACTTGTACTGAAAATACAGTAATATTCAAATATCTTGCTACTTTCTGCTCCCGAAGTACAAATTCTAACCCCCCTGTTAGTGACACACCAACTAATATTGTGCAGCTGCAATTATGTGAGTGGGAGGTGATTAGGATGTCAGTAACACAATTTTATCAGTTCAGATGAAGGATAAACAAAGATAAAGATAGAACACAGATAGGAAGCTCTGCTGTAATTTTAGTATTTTCCAAACTTATAATTTTATATTTGCTATTCCTTTATTTTAAAAGAGGTGTGAGAACATTATGATCCAAAGACTTGCAAAATAAAATTTTCCTCTTTGAAATTTGTTGTTATATCACAGAAACTGAGCTATGCTGAAATAATCAGCAACATGTTGTCATTACTAACAGGAATTTCTGATTTGAATCAGATTTGCAATTGGAAAACACAGAACACCTATTTCTAGTCTTGGAATATTTACTATGTTATTGCTAGTGCTGCCTATATCCCCTTGTAAAACAAAAATTCTGTAGCTTGTTATAGTTAAATTCCCATGCATCCGCTAGATAAAAAAATAAAAATAAAAAATACATGATGTGTTAAACATATAGTAAGGAGTATATTCAATTTCAGCCTTTCAGTTCTGCATATAATGACACCAGATAAATCTGTATCACATTTCTAAAATCAGACATATGCATCACAATTTATTCTAATCAAGATACATAAAGGTTACAACCATCTGCTTCCCAGACTGCCTTCATAAGTTACATGACAAACTGAAGTTATGAATTTCCTTGAATTTAAGTGGTTATTTTATTGACATTTGGGGAAAAGAAAAAAAAAAAAAAAAGAAAAAAAAAGAAGGTCAAGTCAATAACTAAGAACAGTTCTAACAGTATTTTGTGTTGGGTTGACATGGTAAGTGAAAATATGACTGATAAGATCAAAGTTCAGAACTTGAATATGCTTGTTTCACCTATATTCTTGATAAGGCCATAACCTTTGCCATACTATGTAAATGCCATAGCAGCGTTCTTAAACTTACTAAGGCCCAATATAGGAAATCAAAGGAAACGAAGGGGAAAGGGAAGGGGAAGGGGAAGGGGAAGTCTTTAGCAAAAGTAAAAAGATTAAAACAAACTCTTCTCTGAAGCAACAGTTAAAAGTACAAATTGATGTAGATCATTAACCAAAGGTCATGCAGAATCAGCTTTCTTAATAAAAAGAAATTAAGAGGAAATATCATAAGAAAGGCTACCTGCATTTTTCCTTTTGAAATGTTTTTCCATGATTTATATATTTTAAGAATAATTACATAATTGGACCGTATGCTGTATGGAATGCCATGGGAACTTGAACTTGCTTTGGATTCCTGATTGCTAACATAGCTAATGGTGGACACCTTGATGATTAAAATATTCTTGAGTCAGACATACATGCAAGTGCTTTTTTTTTTTTTTAATGCAACTCATTTAGTTTTTAATTATTTGCCTTATGTCCATTGATAATTTAGGATATACACAGGACACTTTTCTCAATTAATCTCTCAGAACCCCACAGTAAGACTCTCTTTGCATGTAACAGCTGGCATTTTCAAATGTGCAAAGCTGGAGTTCAAAATCCATACAATATACCTTGAAAACAGATTTTGTAATACTCTGAACTAGAAAATACTGTTATGAAAAACAATTTTCCAGCCTAAATAGTGCAATTTTAGGTCAAGGAAAACAATGGACCAACAGAGAATTAACACTAGTTTCTCAAGAATAGCCTTAAAACACAGATGCTGGAGTGCTTTAGAAGCTAGGACAGTTTGCAGATAAAGCATGGGTACATTGTGTGATGGCCAGTGATAGTATTTTAAAAGCTGTAACAGTGGTGACAAAAACTGATGACAAAAATGGCATACAAATAGGACACTTCATACAACCTTCTCTGAGTTAACATCAGCCAATTTCATTGTTTGTAAATAGTCATTTTTGGTAGATCTAGTTAAGTTTTACTTGGCAACTGTTGACTTGATGAAATTAAACTGGAAAAGGTTTTATCAGCTTCATAATTTATTTGCTAGGGTAACAGTTGGTGGATGCACTTGGTGATCTTAGAGGTCTTTTCCAACCTAAACGATTCTATGTTTGTATTATTCTATAATGGAATTTCTAGTCATGATCAGTATCCTAAGCATAAAGTTATCACCTGTTTTGAAGATGGTCTCCCAACCTTTTCTGCTGGAATTTTACTACTTCCCACAGGTAAAACTCTGAGAGGAGAATGAGGCACACCCATGACAAAGATACAAAAGATGTCATTAGTGCTTATAATGGGATATGGAAAATAGCAGATCCAGTATATATTAATTCCCTAGGTCAGTATGTCAAGTCATTTTGAGTCTTGCTCTTACCATAACAATGCTGATATTTTCTCTTTTTGGAAGGTAGAAATATAATTCTGAAAAGACCTCTACATGGCCATGATTTCACAAGACATTTCCATGCCTTAATTTATACCTTAGAATCTAAATGTGGGGCTTAAACACACTTTATGTATACTTCAGCAACTTCAAGGGCAGATTCATCCAATGGGGGACTTAAAAGCCAATGAATTTCAGGAGACAGAAAATTACGTTATATCACAGATCAATTCCCATCTCCTGTTTTAAAGTCTGTCAATCTGACTGGTTTATTTATTTATTTATTCTGTAGCTATGGTGACAGTTCATCTCTGTCAACCAGCAGCTAAAGAGTTAGGCACACCTATCTGTAAACAATGGTAGGCACACAATATTGTGTAGATGACACAATTAAGAAACCTTATGAGTTTTAGCAATATTAATACATATCCTCACAGTAAGTCCAAGTAACGCTTATCTGAATACAATATTTTTGTCATTAGACTGCATATGAGTAAGAAAATGAAATCTGTATTGAGCAGCTGGACCAACAGGATATCCAAAACTTGGGAAGAGGGAGACTGCTGCAGTGAAGACAGGACAAAACAGATGAAATGTTAAATGATATTTTCTCCACTAATATTCTGTTTTATTAGGTACATAATAGTGGAATGCCTGTAACTTTTACAAAGAAGTGGAAAGGGGTTATAAATTAAGTGTCCATTCTAGTTATAATCTTAATCTTTTCATACCAGATATTAAATTTCTCCATTCATACAGCAGCTTCAAAATAAGCCTAAACTGAAAGTTTCACACTTCCCCCATGAGAGACTGGCAGCCCCACTAATGGCAGAGTGGCACTTTGGCTTGAAGGTTACATCCTCATTGTGCAGACTCAAATCTTTCCTCTTCCTGACTAAATCTTGTATCACTAAAATTACATATTCATTCATTTTATTTCATTATTTCAGATTAGGAGAGTGTGCATACAAAATCATTTAACAACAATAGCTTCAAGAGTGCTTCAGCAGATCCTCCCCTCTACATCATTTTGTCTTTAGTATTTGTGATAAATGTAATCCAAAGGACTTTTGTTAGTTGATATATTTATTTATATTTGCGTGTGTGTATTTCAGGACTCTTTGGAGTTTTTGCACTACTCTCATTATCTTAAGTTTCATATTTTTTTCTTTATATTATTTATCATGCTTATTCTTGCAAATACTCTGAAATCATCTGAATATTGTTTGTGCTATTCTTTATACTCACCCACTAATCATTTTCATTTATTTTATTAATTCAATTTAATTAAACTGAGTTACAATATCATTGCTGCTAACAATTTCTTAAATGTTTCAAATTTCTCTATTAAACGGTTCACTATATGTTATAAAGATACTTACATTCCTTAGGGCATTTTAATATTCCCTCAACATAAGCTGCTTCACAATCAAACTTTTGTTTCTTTACTTATTCTTAAAGTGTATGTTCAGATAATACTGCAATCATTAGCTCCTACACGTGTTTTTTTTTTGTTTTTTTTTTTTTTAATTAGACTTGTCTCCTTCACAGGATTAGCTCCCAAATAACCTTTGACTACATGGATTGTTCCACAAATTGTCTCACAGAGCCATGCAGTATTATCATATATATATATTTAATAATACAGCTATCACAATCGAAATCTCAAGAATTAAAATCTGTGATCAAAGTTCTGGCTCTCTTGCAGACTTTTTTCTTTTATATCAGCAATACGTTTTATGATCTGCTTTTCTTAACTGCCCTCAAGGGTTATAATAACTGGATTACTTTATTGTTCTTATCTATTAAAGCTTTCTGATGTACCAGCCAAAATACTTAAATATTTCTCTGTTGGCAGCCCAATACCATCTCACTTCAATAGAACCACAACGTTTCTCTGCCTTTTCTTGTTCATCCTACAGTCAATTTTCTGCTTCTCTATGTTAACATTTTTTAAGTGATTTTCCTTCCTGAGGAAGCCCGGATTTCTGTTCAGTAGACTGCATTGGGAATGTACCTTGGCATTTATTCTAGGGAAAGACTTTGGTTTTTGTTCATTTATTTTCTGTTTCATCTTTAAATTCATAATTCAAAATAAGGACACAGGCCTATTGGAGCAAGTCCAGAGGAGGCCAGGAGGATGCTCAGAGGGCTGGAGCACCTCTCCTACAAAGACAGGCTGAGGGAGGTGGGGTTGTTCAGTGTGGCTCTGTGCAGACCTTGCAGTGGCCTTCTAGTACCCAAAGGGGGCCTGAAAGTATGCTGGGGAGGGACCCTTTGTCAGGGAGTGGAGTGATAGGACAAGGGGGAATGGCTTTAAACTCAGAGAGGGGAGATTTAGATTAGATATTAGGAATAAATTCTTTACTATTAGGGTGGTGAGGCACTGGAACAGGCTGCCTAGAGAAATGGTGGATGCCCCATCCCCGGCCAGGTTGGACAAGGCTTTGAGCAACCTGGTCTAGTGGGAGGTGTCCTTGCTCATGAGTAGGGATGTTAGAATTACATGATCCTTAAGGTCCCTTCCAATCCAAACTCTTGTATGATTCTATGAATTTCCCAATAATTTTGACAAGTTAAGCATTATTGGGACCTACAGTTGGACTGTCTTCATTCCCTCCACCTCCCCATTTTACTTCATTTCTAGTCTAGAAGTGTGTGCTGCATAATTTACGTCAATAGTTAACCTGCTTTCTCCTCTCAGGGCTCCTAAGTGGCTTTGAACAGTGGTTCTACCAATGTCACTGTTCCACATGCATGCAAAATCACTCAAAAAACTGACTGTAAACCTGTATTAGCAGCAGTTCCTATCACAGCAGGATCATCTTCACGCTGTGTTACCAGAGAAAGAACTAAAGATAAAGACAGATATGAAGATAACATTGCTGAGAAAGTGATAAAGCACTGCCAGGCAACTCTATTAACAACTGCATATATCTGAGTCAGAGGGAAGGAAATAAAAGGGCCACAACTGTTACAGGATATATCCACCCAAGGAACAGTGGTCCTTTTATTTCCCTATATAGTGAATAACGGAATTACTATGCCATGAATTGATGGAAACGCAATACAAACAGCAGCATTTCCTACCAATATTTTAGTTGCCAACACACAAAACAAAGTATCTTAAAACCATGAATGAGCTACAGCTCCAGATGTTGTAAGTTTACATTTCTTGCATTTTTCATAAAATATGTTCGTGACAGTCTTTTGTGAGGTACGGAAAATCCCTTGCTGCTTCTGATACCATTCCTCTAGTAGGCAAACCGTTACATTTTAAAAATTACAATGCAGTATATGTAAGGTGCCAGCTAGTCAGTCGTGCACTGCCCCCATTGAATCTTGAGATACATTTTCATCAACAAATTAAATGAAATTGGTCATTTACTAGTATGTTAAAGTATCATTTTGAGTACCCTGCGTCACTGCATACAAGCCTTCATAGGCTTTGACAATACGTTTTCTCTCCCAGAGCAGACAACCCTCCGCTGTAGCTTTCCACACTGTGAAGCTGACTCTACACAAATCAGCTTGTGCCTTAAAGGTGCCCTTACAGTGTTTCATTTGCATACTGACCTCTCAGCTATGCACCACAATATTATAAGAAAAAAAAAGTGCGTGTGTGTGTGTGTGTGTTTGTTAGGGGACAGACTTCCACCATCTTTGCAGTACACATTCCATAACCAAACAAAAACAGATTACCACTACAATACTATTTAACCACACCCTCAGAATTCAGCTTTTGAAATATTTTTCTGCAAACATGCAAGTATATAAGGCTATTAGATATGTAGATAGCTGATATCTCGATGCAATAACTATATATTTGTCAAAATTTTGCAACTGCATAGAGAAGCAGTAACAACAGATGGCTTTGTAGAAATTTACTTCTGTTTGAAGTTCATTGATTCACATTCTAGACATTTATTTTGCCAGGTAGCAGTTTTTGTGTGGTTTTATTACTGATCATCATGTTCTGATATGGAAGGCTGCTGAGAAAACAGTTACTAACTAGAACTAATGAGCAATTAAACTTGCTAGCACAGATACAGTAGCAGTCAAATAGTAGCAAGCACAGGACATGAAGAAAAATGTGTCCAGTTTTCCAGTTTCTCAGATATTATTATTATTACTATTATTATTATTACTTAATTATTATTGTTTGATGAGCAGACTCAGACAAGGCCCTGTTACAGTGCCTGTGGACTGTTTTTAGAGCATACTACAGCCACACAGTTGCCTTGTGACCTCAATGAGAAAAGACAACCTTAGCATAACCAAATCTGTACTGAAACACAACTAACATTAGCAGAGCTATAATTTGGCTTGACTTTTTAACTTTCTGACATCTTTAAACATACTGGACATTATAACATGCAAGCATTAAAAAGCAAAATCATCCTTTAGTGTGCGTGACTGGTTAACACCTTTACATATTACATCTTTAAGTAACAATACATTTAACAGTACATGCCCAACAATAGCATTTTCAGTAGAATCTCTTGTAGTTTGCCCCTCTGGTTATACTACCAAAAGCCTTTTATTCACAGATCGGGTCATTTTAAATCATATGCACCAGAAAGACAAGAAAGTACCTTCCATCAGCCATAGAGCACAACCATTAGTAACTTACTTTTTCTTAATGCATAGTAATAAAACTTAAAGGAATTAATTATAATATATAGATAACGAAATATGATTGTAAAAATTAAAACAATATTGAACAGATATACATTCTGAGACTTTATAGCATCTAATTACTGTAAGAGGTAGTATCCATCTTCTGAGAAAAATCCAATTAGTAACAGAGGAGTCAGAAACAAGCCTAAGAAACTGCTTTCTTCCTGTAGGTTTTAAGAAAAACAGTGTGGTCAAATGTTTAATGTGGATAGCTCTGGAGTGCTTAAAGGTTTGTTTGTTTTTTAGTAGAAAATCTCTTTTCTTATTTATATGAGATAGCTATGAGACAGCAGATGAGTTGAAAAGGATCCTTATGCAAGGCTTTTGTCTCTTGAGAAGGTCTCTCATAAAAGAAATGGAGACCTTCATGTTTTCCAGCTTCTCACTGAAACCTCTTACTGAAGCATATACCACATTTTCATCAGATTTTTGTTCAAGCTGTATAAAATCTCTGGCTTGTTACCCTGTACTAACACCACAGTGCCTTTAAAATTCAGAATGTTAAATGGTTTCTATAGAGACTACCACAGAATAATTACTGCCTTTCCTAGGAAGCAAGTTTTGGAATGCTAAACAAACTAATATTTTCAAAATATTTGCTTATGATTTGTGGGGCAGAACTTCATGGTCAATGCATCCATGAAAAAAGATGACCATAGTTCCAATTTCTTATACCATGCCAAACAAAAAACAGCATTTCCAATAAAACATAATTTAAGAAGCATTTCAAGCTGATGCATCCATCGATAAATAAAACAGGGCACAGTATTTTCATTATGAACATTTCAAAAATACTAAAAGAAATTTGATATGTTCAACTAAATCATTTGCTGAGGGTAATTCTCCCAAGTCTGCAAGTTGGGTGGGAGGGATAACAAGAGCTTGAGAAGCATAGAAGATGAAATGGAAAGAAAAATTACGTTGCTTTTTGATAGCTGAGGAAAAGCCTGAATACACAAGCCAAGGAATGATGTTTTTAAAAGTTACATCTCTGGAAATCTAATGGAAGGAGATACAATCCTGAAGACCAAGGCAGACATAATTGAGAACTAGATCCAAGATGAAAACCTCAGGCTACACGGGCTCCCATATGATCAGGGTAAGAACGAACTAGTTAATTTTCTTGAAAATTGGATTGCAAAAGCTTAACAGCTTACATTTGAAGATGACCCACATTGCATTGAAAAGGCACACAGAATTGCCTTTAAGAAAATAAAAGAAAGAAGAAAAAAAATAAAAAGAAAAAAGAAATCCTGAGTAGGAGGCAAAATTATGCTTTGCCTCTTAGGTCAGAGGTACAAGGGAAGGATCCTCCTTAAGGCAGCATATAATGATAACATACTTTTAATGATAACATACGCCATGCTTCCTTACTTCCCCCCCTCCCCCATCTCAAGTGCCATAATTGCAGCAAGGACTCAGGTTAGCCCTGCCGAAGCACAGAAGCAAGGTGGCCACATCCCCTTATTTTCAAGGGGAAATAAGGTTTCACATTTCTTTCCCAGAAGACTGGGAAAAGCAGGATGAGCATACCTGTGCAGCACTCCCTGTTTTTCAAACACCTTTCACACATGCAGAACTCTACAGCTTTGAAAAATCACTATAGCCAAACAGAAAAGAATAACCTAATAAGTATTAATGACCCTTGATAATTGAATTGTACATCTTTTTTTTGGAAGAACTTTCCAAGCACAGGACCCCAGGAGCAACTGACAAAAAAATTTCCAGTCATCTCCAGGTTTTGGTTTTATCACTGTATAACAAGCAATAAACATTTCATTTCAAACTGGTAATTACCACAAACAAAACTATTTCTACAAATGTTGTACTTGTTCAGCACTTCTGAAGACAAGATCTAAGATATCAAATCATTCATGTGAAAACTGAAATTAGAGAATCTCTTTGACCTTTACATTTGTATTTCCTTCATGTAAATAAATTCACATATTTCATAATGGGAATGATAAAACTTATGCAAATAGTCACTCAGTACCTCGATAAGATAGTTTATTTCCTGTATCAGGTGGTACAGTTACCAAAAATTACCAAAAAAAAGCTTTAGGAAATGCAATTGAACATAAAAGGTATAAAATTCCTCATTGCAGAGTAGCATTTGCAGTAACTTCTAATCAGATTGTGTTGGCTAGCTGTTTTTTAAATGGGTTGCTCTTTTTTAATGTTCAGTTCTTCCACCATCAATAGCTACACTTCAGTAGAAGAAGGTCTTAGCTGTTCAACAGTTTTTGTTTTCTTTTCTTTTTTTTTGCCTTTTTTTCCCTCTAAAACTCCATTTCTGTCACCTCAAATAGTAAAAATCATACAATCTAGAGAGAAAACAAAACAAAAAAACAGAACCTACAAACTTTCAGCTGCTTTGTCAAAAAAGTTCTTTTAGGTTAAACATCTAGTGGAACCATCTTGAGTGGAATGATAAATTAAAATGACTCAAAAAAAAAGAAATAATATTCCCTGACTTTTTACTGTTAATAGGAAAAAAAAAATAAAAATAGAACTGTAACTTTTTAAAGACAACTATGGTAATTTCACAATTCAAGGGTCTTCTCATATTTGTTTTCTTATTTTTTTCCACTTATGTAAATCAACACGGGATAATAAAAGATCCACTACATCTCATAGTTAAACAACTACCTCAAAATCTTAATTAGAAGCATTCCAAATATGGTTAGTTTTCAAGCTTCCCAGGAACATTTTATTTTTGTTGTTCTCCATATTGACCTGCTTTAGCTGCCATTCTTATTTGTAGATCATTTTTCTCCCTTGTACCAAGTTGTTCCATTCTTTCCTCCAATTTAAAACATTATTTATCCCTTTTATTCAGTTTTAAGATAGATAATTGACCTACAGCTGAAAAAATGAATGCCCAGATTTCTCTGAAAGTCCTGTGTAAATAAAATTTGTAGTTTGCTACATTCAGATCTTAATTAATCTTAAATGAAGCAAGTTGTTTCTCACTGAGGTTCTGTGAATGTAATGAAGGAGAAAAGAAGTTACTCTGCATACATAATTAGAAAGCTACTTAAATGAAATTAGAAAAAAGTTTGCAAAGGTTTTTTATTTTTTTTTCTAAGCAAGAGTAAAGATTTTTGAAACAGTTAGCTGGAAAACTTTGTCCTATATTCAAAAATACCAAGTGGGGTGCAACAAGAAACACCTTTGTGATACTTATTTGATCTTTTTTAGATTGCCAAGTACATTTTAAACTACTAAATTGTGAACGTACATAATGAAAAAAAATCTAGCAAATAATTTTCAGATTTTTTTTTCAGCAAAACAAAATGCTCAGCTAAAAACAGATCACAGAAAACAGAACATATTATTTCCATTTTTTTAAATATTACTCTCAGGGTTAGAAACTAGTTATGTTTTTTTTATTTTATTTACTTTTTTTTTTTCTTTTTTAGCACTAGGTGAAGAATCCCGGTGATGCTATGCTTCTTCCTCTTAAAATGATACTGCATCAGAAGGCTTCTGTAATATTACTTAATTGCATAATTAGCAGCATCAGCATTCTAGGCTTCTATCTAATTATATTCTTCTACTCCCAGATTGCCATTCTCACTCACACAACCTGACAGAACCCTGCCACCATCTACAGTGTATAAGAGGTAGAGAATTCAATGTCTTAAAACTGAGTAAAACATTAATTCACACCTCAAGTTCTGCTCAAATATAAGTACAGTCTGTTGTACCAACACTTGGTGATAGGACCCATGGGAATGGTGTCAAGCTGAGGCAGGGGAAGTTTAGGCTTGACATCAGGAAGAGGTTCTTCACCAATAGGGTGGTTGCACACTGAAACAGGCTCCCCAGGGAAGTAGTCACTGTACCAAGCCTGTCTGAATTTAAAAAGTGATTGGACTGTGCACAAAGTCACATGGTCTGAATTTTTGGGTAGACCTGTACAGTGCCAGGAGTTGGACTCTATGATCCTTGTGGGTCCCTTCCAATTCGAGATATTCTATGATTCTAACACCTTCACAATTCTTTCTGAACCCCACTGGCAAAGTTGTTACTTTTTATTTTCATTTTTTTCATTTTATAAAATTTATTTCCGGTTCCAATCATTTAGAGCTATGGTTCCTTAAATTCAATTTAAGCCACCTCACTGTCTTCTGGCTAGCTTTTGTGACAGAAGTGGTAAAGCAGTTCTGAAATGTATAGCTTCAGGAAGTCCTGTCTGTTGACATAATGAGCCTACAATCACATGGATCCACTGAATTTGGCCTGGGAGAAGGGGAACAACAGATTTAGCAGGCAGACAGCTGTCTGATTTGTGCTGTTAGCCTAATGATCCCCTGGACTAGGGAATGGGCTGCCTGGGGAGTAGCATGTATAGGCAGTTTTATAACAAAACAGGCATCTGTTCTTGTTCCTTTGATATGTTATCAACCACGACATAGAGCACCACTAGAGAGAAAAGTGAAAGCACTTTAACTTTTCCCAGTATGTCATTTCTTTCTACCAACCTCCAAATCTCAATATTGGATTTCATCTCAATCTCTCATCATCACTGTTTTCTACTAGCTAACACTGAAGCACCTCAGATATTCCTGAAGTGATACTATATGTGCACAAAAGCACAAAAGAAAAAGCTCTGTAGTTTTAAGCACTCATCAGCAACAGAGAGAAGCAACACTGCTGGTACTACATTCAACACACACGCATGTCCTGCTTTCACTTTGTTTTCTTTTCATGACTGCTGTGAATGTTTCAAGCCATGGTATTTGGGCACAAAAACTATGGAGTAATGAAAACCTGTGAACATCACTAATTACCTAAAAAAGAATTTTTGAAAAATATAAAGAGCTTCTTCAAAAATTTCTGCTTAACTCTAAAAGACAACTAGTCTGATGAAGGAAAAGCAGCCACCAATAGTCATCCACTATTCTACTCTGCCAAGGACAAAAAGACAAATTGTGAAAACATGGAGTACCACATTGATACAAATGGAAAATATTTTCATAGAGTTTAAAACATTTTTTCTAATGAAAATAAAAACTCAAGAATAAAATTTCACGGGAGTACAGTACCAGTGAAACACTAGGTAAAACTTGATTCTAAAAGAGCAAAGATCATTAACATCAACTCAGTGTTATGTCCTTTGAGTCTTACCTTGTCTTGTTAGGTCTTGATTTTGAAGCTACATCAGTGTTCTTTTATAGCTGGGCTGGGAGAGAGAGAGAAAAGCAATACTTAGTATGCACAAACGATTACAAGTGATAAATAAGAACTGTCAGCAACAATTTCATTTCAATTTTGCAGTTAAACATTTCAATTCTTTAATATCAATACAACTAAATATTAACCCTAAGGTCAAAATTATTTTTCTACCTATATAGCATAAGCAAAAAAGGTGTTAAACTCATGCTGGTCTCTTAAAGCTTCTGGTGTTATGCAATTTTGGGATTTTATGGATTTTGGGAATTTCTAAGTCGACAAGATTTTTCACAAACAGAAAAGGATGACCTGTTGTGCCTATATACAAAAAAAAGTAGTCAAGGTTTTACTACATATAAGACAATAGTGTGTATAATGACAATGCAAAAAAGTCAAGACAAAAAAAAAACACAACAGTATATAATGGTAAAATTGTCTTGCACAACCATTTGTGTCTACACAAAAACTCTTATAATGACAAAAAGTATAAACCTTAAATAAATAACCTTAGGCCCAGCTTGGATCCACTTCCCAAACTGAGGCAGAGAAATCAAGTTAGGTTATTAAGACCCAATTTTAAGTATAATAATAATCTTACTAGTTAACATGCTTAAGCCTATTGGCACCATCAAAATATAACAATTTTCAGATCATCTAGGAATTTTCTCCTTTGACCATAAATTGTTCCACTATTGTATCAACAATAAACACAAATACTTCTTCAATTTCTATTTACACTAAATTAAAATCCATCTGAAAACATACATCTTTCAATTCAGAGGGTAATCAAATAATTACAGAAAAAAATATGAATAAAAAGAGAAAAGAAAATATGAAAAATAATTACAGAAAAAAATATGAGTAGCATATGAAGTGAAATCCAGAGCTTGATAATTACAGATACAGTCTACTTTATTTTGGCCAATCAGCTCTTAATAGTTTAGCCTAGTAAGACAAAAGTCAATTAGTACTTCTTCAATAGACTAATCATTTTGCATTTAATTGTCATATCAATAATACAGGTATATCCCTACAGCAAAGTCAATAGTTATTATATCAACTAATTAAAATTTGAGTTAGAAGGTAACTCAATGAACGTTCTATTCAGAAAATGCAAATTCTTAGAACTAAAAACAACACCTGATGGCAGGGTTTGGGGGGTGGGAGAGGTGGGTAGGGATTCTTCTCAGATTCAACAAGAAATACCAGAAATGTGTGGCTTTTTCATACTATTAGGAGTGACTTTTTGATTGGCATAATGAGAAGAACAGCAAAGCAGAAGGGTCTCCTCTCAAGTTGCACAAGATCATAAGATTCCCACTGGACAATATAAAATGCTGGCAGATAGCAAAAGAATTCCATACTTGTTATTCATTTCAAATTAAAATTTGAACATCATCCGAATAAGCCGAGCATTTGAAGCAATTTTCTTAACTTGGTATTATAAAATACAATTACTGGTAGGAAAATAAGTTGTAACAGGAATTGATTGTTTGAGACTACAGGTCTATTAATGACCCCAGGAAAAAAATATCCCTATTTACAGTAATGAGACTAGGAACACTATCAAGTTGCTATGCATTCTTATGCTCTTCATGAATTAGAAAAAGCTTTTGTAGGAGCATTGCTCTTAAGACAGTCTAGAGAGTCATATGTAACACTATATGCATTACATGCAGAACAGAGTAGTCAAAGCAAAGATCAAATATTATACATTGTACATTGTATCCTATGTCAGTAGGATATGCCATTGAACAACTTGTTTTATGCAAAGAAAAGCTGTAAGAGACTAGGGAGTTTGATACCTGAGTGTTAGCAAAAAATCACTGCCTTTTTTTTTTAATATATATTTTCCTAGAAAATAAATAAATTAAAAAATAAATAAATATATATATATATAAAGGAGAGAAATAAGATCTAGGATATCTAAAACTCTAGGTTTTATGGTTGAATTAAAATTCATGGCAAGATTGAAAAATGAGACAAAATGAAGAGAAACCTGATTTCTAAAGGGAGACAAAATGAATTACTCCAATAACATTTAAATTAATCTACAAAAAGAAGAAGTGGAAGAGGAGAAAGAGTAACAAACACAGTAATTAAGAACAAGACAATGTGATAATTTTGGAGATGGATGATCAATGATGCTTTTGGGAATACAAGAGTTTGTGGAGGTTAAAGGAAATTTTGACATGCCTGAGCTAAACAAAACTGTATTTCAGGCTCAATAACATCCCAGATAACAGCAGAAAATCATACATTCTCCTGTGATTGCAACTGCTAGCTAAAAAATATGCAGTATCTTCACAGATTCATTTATAAATAAATTATATAAAAAATGTTTACTCTGAGCTTCTATACATCTGTGTACACAGATTTGTTCATTCTGTATGAAACATCTCACACCTGTATGAAACACCTCAATGTGCAATTCTAACATGATCATGTTGAGTTTTTAAACATACAGTTCTATAATGATCTAGGAGTTAAAATGAGAAATTGACCTTGATGAGTAACATAAAATAGCCTCTAAATACATTCTGTACATAGGAGGGGGAAAAAAAAAAAACAACAACACAAAAAACACACAGCCAACAATAATACCATTAGCACACACCTGCAAATAGGTATGCTGTACATGAAATATTTTAATATACAGTTTAACACAGATTTTCAACATTAAATACAGTTCTGGCCTGATAAAACCAGCTAGAAAAAAAGCAAAAACACTGAGAAATGGAGATGGATGGTGAGACATAAGCACAAAAATTTCATAAATGTCAGATCGTTAATGCTCCTCAACACCTCTAAGTGTTATCTCATCTCTAAAGGTGAAGAAAGAGATATACAAACTAACAAGTACAAACTTTTGCAAAGAGTATTGCTATGAGTAGAATCCCCGTAATTCCTGGTCCTTGAGCTTCAGAAATATCAAACTTCTAAGAATTTTTAATAGAATTTTTCTAAAGGACAGAATGGCATTACAGTCTTTACATTTACATATGCATATGTGCATTCGCATACATGCACACACATACTAAAGTTTGCCTAAGTCCCGACTGGGTAATTCGTCATAGCAATAAATGGAGAGAGAAACATTTCTGCTCACCAGGAAATAATCACAGTGTTTTTCCTTGAATGTTTCTCATGCAAAATCCACCAGTATTCTTCCTGCAACATCATACTGAATTTATGGCTAGAAGAACTAAAAAGCCAGACTAAAAAATTATATTATTGCAGCCTTGGAACAGATTGCTTACAGAGGGTGTGAAGTTACTATCATTAGAGATGTTTTAGGATAAGTTCGGCCAGCATCTATCTGTGATTTGATTCCATCTTGCATCTATACAGACTATACAATCTCCTGCAGTCCCTTCCAAGGCAATCTTTATGCAGTTCCACTTTTCTTCTTCATACTATGAATGCGTAAGAGAAATCAGAGAAAGTGTAATGGGATTTTTATTACTAGCAAATACTAGCTATGAAAATAGAATGTAGGAGGTCTATCACCTCTGTGATTCTGTGATTTGACTACTAAACCACAATACCTTAAAACATGTATCTTATTCCCTCACAACCTGCTAATATAATTCAAAAAACAAAACAAACAAAAAAAACCACCTGCAAGAGCCAGAGATTTATTCTACTTCCAACACATGCAGTTTGGTGTATGAACCACGTAATGCACAATATATATTAGAATTAAACCCTGTCCACCGCTCTTGAAACTACTTTAGGAAATTCATATCAAATCTGTCTGGTGCAGTTAGTTTTTATGACAGAACTATTACAGAGAAATAAACAGTGTCACTGGTGAAAGGAATGTCAAGCTGCTTTGAATTGGCTAAACAGCATCTGATGTCCTCAAGGATTATAGTGCATTATGACCCTGCCCTACCAATCTGTTTAGCTTCTGACGCTTCACCATATGGGGTCAGAGCTGTGATTTCTCATATAATGCTAAATGACCTAGAAAAGCCTGTAGCATTTACATTGCCAACATTTACTAACATTGCAAAGACTTAGGCACAGATAAAAAACCTTCAACATATCTATTGTGATAGAGTACTGTTATATTACTAAATTTGACTCTGTTCCTTGGTTGTTAGGATAACAAAATAAACGTCCACCCATGTGGGTTTCACATATACACAGAACTTAAGCAGTGTTTCTGATATCACCTTGAGACTTGTACTACAACATTTTTCACTGATCATGGCATTTAACAGAAACGGCTTGGTAGGCTGGCAACAATCTTGGGGATAACAAAAAATAAGGTTGTACTAGAAGAGACCACTGTTCATGAAAATTTCACTGTTTATTAAAAGCATCCTTAGCAAGTAGTACAGTGAAATGTTTATTAAAAGTAAATAAAATGCCTTCTTGTGATGTAGTGCATTTTGGCCAAGTGAACAGCAAGGTACTCATTCGAAGTTTAACAAACTGTTCCATTTTTCAAGTTCTGCTTGTTGTCCCATTCTGAGAAGCCCCTGTACAATATGTCTATTACGAAAAAGAAAGTTTCATCCTTTATGAGGCATGACATGTATGAGAAAAGAGAAATAGGCACCATTATCCCAGTTATCCAGTTCATGATGTACCCTCAAATTCCACAGAAATGGAGGCTGGTTCAACATCTTTCATGATCAGACTCTCCAGACTCTCTAAAGTGCGTGTGTGGGGGGGGGGGGAAGACCACTCTAAGGTGGTTTTTAGGTGACCACTTAAAAGGCATATATTCATCCACAATGGTAGATTATTTGCTGTGAAATTAAATATTCCAACATTTATATCTCTGAAGACAGAAAAAAAAAAGCTAAATCAAGCAAAAGAGAAAAAAGCTTCCATCAAGTGTACTTTATGAATAGATGCAAAGAAACTGGAACAACATAGGACCAAAGACAATCTCTATAAAGTTGTACTCATGTGGTCTCTAAATATTGAAAATCTATGTTTTCAACAGGAGTTCTGGTCTAAAAATATCTAGGCTGCAGAACCATATATAAACAATGAAAAAAAGGAACTTTGAAAATTGGAAGGTTTTAACAAGATTTTACTTCCTTTTATTAGAATTTATAAGAAAAATATATCTGTTTTCATGACTAGCACAAATAAAAGTATATGTTAATCCAACAGAAACAATTCAACCAAACATGACATTCCTCACAAGCAAATGAAGCTGATTCACTGATTAAAAAAACAAACAAAAACAAACAAACAAACAAACAAACAACAACTACAAAACTTGACATAAGAAACTCTCCTTTGGACATATGTATGAATTCATCTGGATGACATTATCATAAAAACTACAGATAATGAGGAAACAGAAAAGATAAATGGAAAGGGAGAGGCAACGCGGGGAAAGGGATAATAGATCAATAGGTTAACCATCTTCAGTAGTTATTTCACAGTGAGACATTCTAGAACATCTTAAATGAGTAGAAATGGCTCAAAGGATACAAAAGGGTATGTGCCAAACATCCAAGAAAGCAATTTTGATGTGTTTACAGAACTGTCAGTGGGAGCGATGTCAAATAATAAAGTGGATATGATTTGATTTCATAGACAATTATGGGTGAATGTTGAGTGTCGTGTTCAGGAGCAGAGACCCAACCTCCATTACTGTTAATGGGAGCACTGACTCCTGCAGTGTACTAGAAATGTAATTGTTTGGCCTCCAAATACCAAAGCAGTGCTAAAATGAAGACGTAGTGAGGATTTCTCAGAGACAGAGGCACTAGAAATGCTACATTAGTTAAGCAAGATACTTCATCAGGGAAAGAAATTCTCACTTGCTATTACACTATTTTCTGTTTGAGGACTGTGCCTCTTACTAAGAAGCAATTGCCTGTTTCTCTTTGTTCTTGCTCTTATTATTTTTCCTGTTCCTCCTACATGAAAACATAATGAGATTAATTTATTTCACAGCTTATAAACTTCCTCTACCACAAACTGACAACCTCACCATCAAACCATTACTTATCATCCAGGAGTTTCCTTTCCTAGTATTTTTGCTTAAGGAAAGGTTGACTAGAAAACAGGAATTCAATTTAATAGGCAAAAAGACTCAGCTTAGAAATATTTTGCAAAGCAGGCACCACTCTTATGTCCCATATGAACAGCCAATTACCTTACCTGCAGACTTACGTTCGTGTCATTATTCTTCCCCATAATCACATAAAGAATATAAGAATAGCCATCCTGACTATTTAGCTCATCACTACCTATGTTGTATATTGGATGTCTTCATCCAGCACGCAATAAGCCATAGATCAGGAGTTTCTTAAATATTTCTGTATTTAGCAGCTCTTTATGGATTTATTTTTCTTATAAGGATTAATCCAAATCTCTCTGAACCGATGTAGACTCTGCACCAACAGCATCATGTGGCAAAGAGTTTCAAAACTTTTACTTAAAAAACAAAACAAAACAACAAACAAAACCAAAACAACAACAAAAACAATCATCCCACAGTCCATCTCATCTTCACTCTTTAACTCATTATTTTCTGTGTGGGGCCAAATATCTCAAGCTGAGTATCTGAAATATCAGAAGACATGCTTTAAGCCTCAAGGTACAGAGCTCTTATTCTCTTTAGGAGTCATTGCATTTAGTGTAATTGCCAACACTTTCCTGAAGGCATAGCATGGAGAACTAGCTATGGTCCAGTGATTAAGGCACTTATCAAGGATCTGGAAGAAACAAATAAATGGCATTTTTCCAATAGAAAACATGTTTCGTTGAAAATTTGCATCTAGCTATGTTAAGGAGCAAGCCTGCTTTCCAGATGCTGGGACAGATAAGCGACCTTGCCCTCATCCTGAGCAAAATTCCACCTTTAAAGTTCATCTTCATTAGAAACTCTACATATTGCCCCCACCAATGGGAAATAAAAAGGCAAACCACAGAGGCTAGAAGATACAAAATATTTCCTGTGTTTGAAAGCATGAAAGAAAGAGATACATTTTAATCCTCATGTTCTCAAAATAGACTGTATGTACTGGATGAACCGACACACTGCTGGATACTATCCACAAGAAAAGCTGATTGATAGACAATAATCTTTACTGTATCATCAATAAATGCAACCTAGACAGTAAATGCAACAATATACTCCTTTGTTGTTGGTTCCTTCAAAGCAATGGGACAAGCCTATCAGGCATTGCCTGCAGTTCTTCAAAGGTTGCAGACAATTGTTTGCTCAGCAGTTGATTCCTCTTTGAGAGAAGAAATACCCAGTGCAGTTCAGGGTTTACTGCTAAGGGACATAATGAAAACAGTGATACAAAAGTCTTGTGTAGATTTGAGTCTTCAAGGTAGTATTAACAGAGGACTAAGGGAGACCTACAGACTTTGAGGCCATGTGAAACAAAACAAATGCAAAAGGTATTAACAACACTGTCACAAAAAACTCTTTGGCTGTTTTTCTTTTTACTCCAAAACTGAGTGTTATATATCTACCCATCATTAATTTAATACTGATAAACAGGAAAACTTAAACCCTGAACTATTACATTCTAGCCAAAAGGGGTACAAACAGACAAGCATGTTTTCCTAATACTAACTCTGTCAATGAGACAAGCACTTCCATTATGAACAAGTCTATCTGTAAAATCAGTTTCATTTTTTATGGGAACAAAGTGAAACAAAACTTGATATAGAGCTCTTTTTGTACTAAATTTAAAAAGTTTTGGTGTAATGATGAATTCTACTAGCTAAAGTAGATGTTCACAAACATCTTAGTCATACAGTCATACAGTCTGAGTTTTTGGGTAGACCTGTGTGGAACCTGGAGTTGGACTTGATGACCTTTGTTGGTCCCTTCCAACTCGGGATATTCTACACAAAATACTCAGTTATAGTCCAAAATAGTCAACAAACAAATTTCTGTTGAAATTTTCTGTTTGAATATAACCTTGCATCACAAAAAGAAATGGTCAAAATTTAAACTGAGGTCAGTTCAGGTGACAAGAAAGCACCCATATGTACATAAAATCTAGAATATTTTTCTTTATGGTTATACATTTGAAAATACAAATACATGTACAAAACCACTTTTTGTTTAATATCCAATTCATGTAGTCCCATAAATCCAGAAAAGTATCAGTAAGCACAAATAGCATTTAAATTACCAATATTAATTGAGAGTATATATGAATTTGCCAAGACCTGTTACAGAATCTCAGAGTGGTCAGACCTTTGACAAAAAACTGCCTAGACCTTTTCTTAAAAGCAAGCACTGAAAAGATTCTGATCTAAAAAGATCAGAATGGCTATCAGAATGGCTTTTAAGCTCAAATGCCAAGGTGTTTTTTTTTTTTTTTGAAAATACACAAAACAACAAGTAATTTTTCAAATAAAGAAAATTGAGAGTGATGAGAGAGATTAGAAATAGATCAGAAATAAATAATATTTGTAAATAGATGTCTTCCTATTGCATCCTTGCAGAGTTTTTCCTTACTCTCAGGCTTGCTCTCAATCAAGCTATTCTTCAAAGTTTCCTTGGATGCAGTAGACTGACACATGCTCTGTTATATCTCTAGGTAAAACATTTCACGTGTTTCCTCAGAAGTCTCAGCACTGTGGGTCTCCTGCATGCTCACTTGTATTTTCCTCTTGCCTCAGCTTGTGCACCAGAAGTGTATTTCTTCTTCATTTCCCTCTTATATCCATGAAAAGGAGCAATCTAGTGCATTGTGCACAAATGGCTCTACCTGACCTTAGGTCAGAATAGGGCAAATCAGCATTCGCCTTGTCCAGCCACAGCATTTGAAAGAACATTGTAACACTCAAAGCAATAAAACACACTCTGTCCATCATATTTGTACCATATACCTCTTTAGTAGTAATTCAGCCAGAAGGTTTCAGCAGCAAAACAATATCATAGGATTATACAATCTAGTTCTAAAAGTGTTGTAGAAACTGACACATTAGACAAGTCAGGAAAAGTGACGCACACCATAGGTGAGGACATTATGCAATTCAACAGAAGACCAGAGCAACTTCATAAAAACATTATCTATCTATCTATTTATAAACAACTCAATAGGACAGAGGTATGAAAAAATGTGAGTTCTGTTCTATCTTTGATGAGTGACTTTGCAAGCTTTTTAATATATGTTAATTCCAAAAAGAAAAGGAAAAAGCAAACAAAAAAAATCTTCTAAGTGACCAAGTGAAATACCAAAATTTATCTGTAAAACAGATGAGCAATTAGAAATAAGGCTAGCAGACCAAAAGAACAAGGAAATATTCCATGTCTTTGGAAACAAATATATTAAGTATTAGTCAAGAATTCATATTCAATTCTATGATTGACATTGTGAATCTATTTATCCAAAGGTAGAACAAGCATTTTTTGAAAAATACGAATTTCAAGAGCTGCAATGAACTGACTGGAAAGTATGGATTCTTATATTTCCAAAGACTTAAATCAGGAGAAACTCATGGTAGACCTCAAATATTTCATGTAAACATAACTTAGGAAAATTCAATAGATTTGTATCTTTGTTGAATCTAGTAATTTCTAGCCTAAAAATAGAAAAATGTATAAGAATCTAAGAATTTTCATTTAACTTTGTGGTTTCATTTTGATAATCATTTTAAATGCCAGAATGTGGCCCTCTAAATATAACTCAAGGTATACAGGGTACTTTCTAATATAATTTAAACCTACTAGAAATAACTGACAATTTAACAGTGCAAGAAAAAACAGCAACAATGAAAGTTACTGACACATTGTTCTACTAGGCATAAAAATGTACCAAGGAAATTGCATAAAACTGAGAAGATTTGATTTAAACTCAAAAGTTACACTTCCTTTGAAAGAGGATTGAGATTATTTTCTGCCCATCTGTATTGAAACTGTAGATCTTCCAGTGGCCTATCATTTTACACTACATAGAAACTATTCAGCCAATGAGTCCTTCAAGATGGTAAAGATTGCCAAAATGAGAATCTGGAAAATACCTCAACACCTAATTGCAGAGTTAGTGTAAGGTCCTGTAAGAAATTTAAAATTAGCTGTAAATGAGTTAAATGTATTTTTATCACTTGTTAGCATTTTTACTTAAGATTCCTTCTCTATCTAATAAGGTTTTACCAGCTAGTGTTTACTATTTTTCACAATTGCAAGCTCCAGCAATCCAGATTAGTCCGTCTTCTTTAAAAAACAAACAAACAAACAACAACATAAGAACAGCCCAACAACAACAAAATATAGGCCTACTGTGTTGTGGGTAGTGCACAAAGAAGCATCTGGAGAAACAGAACATTAATGTTTACTACGAGTAATTACCATTTGTGCATAGTTCAACAGAAATTCATTTTCCCTTGGCTTTCAAACTAGGTATCACATCACTACCAGCTAACTGTTGTTAGCTAATTATTCAAAAAGAACGTGATGCAAAAGCAGCTGCCTTTCTTGAGCAGTATAGTGTGCAGCTTCTATAACAAATTCTCTCTAATACAGCTACCATTACTGTACTTGGGTTTAAGTCTGCAGTGGGTTTGTGCACTGACTTTAGAACATAATAGTAAGTATCATGTCACCCTCCAGGTATGTTACCATGATTTCTAAACCATGTTACTGAGTTCAGAATATAACTAATAATGCATCTGTTTATTTTGGGGATGCAAGATTTCATTTTGTCCTTTCACAAAAAGCAAGGCTAAATTTTGTTGAAATTGCATACAAGGACTCAAAAAAGATTGGTAGTATCCAAAGATACTAAGAGCAAGACTTTTCTAATAACATGGGAAACTAACAGAAAAAAAAAAAAAAAGTTTCATTTCTTTGTCATTGGGATTACCATTGTGGAGATCCCTGCTAACCAAGCCTCCTACTTTCATGCTCCACATACACATGCCCAAAATTTATGCCAGAGAAAAGAACCATTAATTGACTTCTAGTTTCACCCCAAATGGCCTTCATTTGGCCTTGTTTGCTCACATTAAGACTAGCAAGTAATCCATCTGCACACAAAGATACTACAAAACACTTAGCATAGTCAACAATTCGCTCAAACAATTAGCACATTTATATTCACTAATTTGAATATAACTAGTCTAAAGTCAAAGCACCTTCACATACATCCTTTTCATCAATCTGAAATATTACATTATTCTGAATAACAATATCTGCTTGATTTACACCTGGCCTTGACCTCTGAGTTCAGGTTAACAGGAAGAAGCTTTTTCCATGACCTCAAAACCATAGCTGTAGCTCAGAATACTGTCAAGTCCTCCTGCCCAAGCTAATCAGTGAATTTCAGAACTACAGGTTTTAAAAATGGATCTGTTCTTAGGAGAACATACTCCATGTTCGTGTTCTATATTGGAAGCCTACCCACGGCCTCCTTCTTTTCCTCTGTTTCTGTGCTGCATGCTGTGCAAATGTTTCTCTGTGCTTATTTTTCAAGTGGCTTCTTAGAGCAGAGTAGATATTCCCTTGAGTGTATTTTCTTTCTTCACCATCACTCTCTTCTATACAAACAACAGATTGCTCTGCTGCTGCCCTTTAAATTTAGAGAAGAAAAATCCCACACTACAGATGTCTCATGATAGGGGAGGGTTACTGCTTCTTTAGCAAAGTAACAAGGAAGTCAAATAACTCAAGTCTTTTTCTTTGTGCCTCTTCAGAGGATACATAGCATGGATTTTCCTCTAATCCTGATCATAGTTTTCAGTCTGTGATTTACAGACCATTGTTAGAAAGCAAGATCATATTGAACACTATTGAGCTACTTGTCAATTTCCATATGCTGTTTTTATTAATTTTGCAGTGATAATATTGCATAATTGCATAGAAGAATTGGACATTACTGGAGTCTCATTTCCCATAGAATTGTACTTGTTGCATGGGAAAACAATGATGGACTAATCAAAACTAGGAGTGATTTCAGTGCAGACATGATAAATTGCAGTGCCTAGCCTCAGTGTCACTATTATTTTTTCTGTTAAAAAAAACTACTAAGAGAAACAAAAGTGCCAACTAAGCAAGTAAAACTGCAGGTAAGGATCTTGCACCACAGACACAAACATGGAGAAATGCGTGGATATTCAGTGAATCTGAACTGTAATAGAACATCTACTAAGATTGTGGAAGCCATATACTATCTAACTTCAACTGCCATATCAAAATGTTAATAAAGAATAACAAATTAAAATTATTAAAGAATAATAACAATTCTGAATAACTTTTGAGATGGTAAACCCTCCACACACACACACAAAAAAAGGCACTTTCTGACACATCATAGAAAAGAGAATCTATACTTGCATAGCTCTACTCACCTCAACCTTTTTTTGGGCTTTGGGAGAAAGCAAGTCATATGAGAAATCTAAGAGGAAAGCCACCAAATTTGTCACAACATAGAAATTCTACCACTTTTGCTCAATAGTCCACCCAAACCATTCTATACAGACACTGCTCATGGGTAAGTTCAAAAAGGCCATATAAACAAACAAAAAAACCTGCTGTCAGAAAAGCATCTGTGCTTTCTGAGAAATTCTGAGATTGGCAGAAAACACGAATAGTATGTTATATGCTGTTTCCAACCACATACAGAGACATTTTTAGCCGCAGATTCTTCATAATTGTATTAACCCTATCTTGTTGTCAATTTTTTTTTTGGCTGAACCACTGCAGTATTCCTCTTAATGCTCTGAACTCTCAGTCATCTGTGTTCTCACATCCAGGTTAACCTGAAAAAATTTCACTCCTCCTAAACTTCTAGATTAAAACTCTGTAAAAAAAATATAGGCCACCGAGAGAAGATGTAGCAGAATAGCTTAGAGAGGCAGCTGCATCGTGAAAAACCCAGAATTGAGACATAAACTGCAGAATTTCTCATTAGTATCAGCTGTTCTGGCCCTCCAAAGTCCAAAGATTACATATTTTCAGGGTGAGATAGGAAGTGGGTATTCTTTTAGTCAAGACACTTTCCTCCAGTTCTCCACAAGCACATTTTGAGAGGGAAGGATGAATCAGAACTGAAGATACTACTAATCAGTATCCAACAAACATGAAAAGCAAAGCAAACAAAGACCTATCTACATTTTTGATTTTTGCCCTGGAGTTTCCTCCTTTTTAATTGGCTGAAGTTCTTTCTATCATACTCTACTGCTTAAGCACACATTTTAATATTTGCAAATGCATAGACATGCCTTTTTTAGCAGTCAAGAAAAACATTAAATTGACTCTTCTGGGTGTGTAAAAACTCCAGCCACAAGATAGATAATAGCAAAGATATTAGAGGGGTGAATCTCTTTAATGCTTTGCCAGTAAATATTAAAACTGTTACAATATAAGTTCCTCACCAGTGGAAAAAAAAAGCCACATTTCAGACTATACTACCATTTAGACATTAGTTTCTCCTCAAAGACAAAAAGTAAAAACATTAATCTGTGCCAAGCATGACTATTCTACTTTGTGACTGAAAACTCAAAGACCATAGAAAACATCAGTTGATATCAACCATCAGAGAGGACTGGCTTTGACCATTTTAGACATAAAAATGCAGACATCAGTACTTCAGCCATCTAATAATCCTATTTGAGTACTCTAAATTTTGTATGCCTTCATGTGATTTACATTTTCTCAGCAAGAAAAAAAAAAAAAAAAAAAAAGGAAGCAAAGAGAAAATATTTTCTATGCTTTTGCATTTGATTTCAGCTTTTGGAGGAAAATGACTGAACAAACTCAACATATATCTTGCTGTGCATTGCAGAACATCAAGCATTCCTTTGTTGCATTAACACTCCATGTGTCTTGCACAGCTTTGCTTTTTTTTTTTTTTAAACCTTAAAATACCTCATAAACATTAGTTAATCCAATAAAACAGCAGTGTAATACTGAAAGATTCAATTGTTTCCAGAACTTTCAACTATTTCATTACCAATTTATTTCTGCTTTCATGCATCGAAAATACTGAATAGCCTGCCAGAAACAGCTGCAAATTTGACAGGAAAGAGATGCTTTAGGAAGACAATTTCAAATCCCACAAAGCAGAGAGTAAGCAGTTTCGTTTTGCAATTTTCCCCATCCTAAAACCAGTCTCTTCCTGTTTTTCAGAGAATTTTTAATAATGTCTTTCCTTGTCTAGAAGTCAATGGCTTAGTCGATTTCCAATTTCAACACCCTTAACTGCCATTGACTTTTTTGAAAAACAAAAGTTTATTTAAACCTCTGGCTATGATTTCTCAAACTAGTAAAACTGTGGCTAGCAGCCCATGCCACAAAAATAGCTTCTCCCTTTCCTTGCCCTCTAACCACTTGGTGATCACAAGTCTGCCGACCCTGCTATCTTCCTTTGCCTCTCTGTTCTCAGAGAAATGCTGGGTCAGGAAGTTAAAAAATGTAAGAATTTTCTTTTTTATCATCAGTCATTGTATACCTCTGGGATTTAAGGGACATTAGCTACAAGCCATACTTTCACTACACAGAAAGAGAGAAGGCAAACGTCAGAAATAGATGAAGTGATGGAATAAAAGCCAGTAAAGTGCTTTGATGACAAAGGTTATGCAAGCGTGAAGGAACAGTCTTACGCTTCTCATCAGCAGGGAGGAAGGGACTTTGAAGTACAATTTGATGGCCAAACAAAAGTCAAGAACTGACTGAAAGTTTTGGTTTGGGTGGAAATTACAACAGTGTCAGAACACAAAATGCTACCGTATATCACCCCAGAAAATTCTTACATTCATAAAAAAGAACCTGATAAAGAAGCAGACCTTTCAAAACATATAACTTTCACACACAAACCTCAGACATGCAGCTGTTCTATGGTGACTGAATACCTTAGAACTTTTGCTCTGAAATGGGTAGGCTCTGCTGTGCATTTTGCAAATTTATAAGCAAGAACAAATCCAGCACTGAAATATATACAATACACACTGGATTAGTAGAATACAAAAAACAACAACAGCCGAAAAGAAAACAAAAATATATCAAAAAAGGATACCATACTTAATAATTTAGTATAAATAAGTATAATTAATTGAGACATTCTTTATCCTATTTTATCTCTCTAAAGACAAATTAAAGAAATAGAGACTGTGCCAAACACTACAAATTAAAATCAGATACCTCTGTACATTTTTGACAAAACATTCAATAGGAAAACCCTGTTTACTGTTAAAAACAAAAATATTTAGGTTTATTTTCTCTAGGATGTGAACTAGGCCACTGCTCTCTCTTTCACATTTTCCTTCTGGTCCAGCATATTCTCTACACTTGTATCATTTTTACAATGCATATGAGACACACATGATGGTTCTCCCACCTCATGCATTAAAAAGTCATTCAAGAGCTCATCTTCTGATACAGAGCTCCACGGGCAAGATGCAAGGAGGAAAACAAAACAAAACAAAACAAAAAACACATCCTCCCCAGACACATCCTTACCCCTCTCTCTCTGTCATACCCTTGTATAATCCTGCCTGCCTGACACTCTATGGACTGTAGATAAACAAACAAAAAAAAGCCATAATGTTGTTATCAAGACTTGTTCCACCAGCCTATATACCACCCCTGAAACAGTGAGGTTTGCAGAAACTGCTGATGAAATCCTTCCCCCCATTTAGTGAACATGATAAAGTACTAGTTGGAAAACATTATACAGAAGCCAATAAATTAAACCATTTGCATACTTAGCAACAGCATGGTAATGAAAACTTCTGAATACATATACATGCATATAAATATAAATAATGGAAGAAAAAGTACCCTTAAGTCATCCATAAAGTTCAATCTCTGTTACTGTTTTCCAGAGCCTGTTTTATAAATCTACTATTTAAATTTCAAATAACTACCCTTCCATAAGATGTAAATAAATCATATAGATGGAAAAAAAATCAAAACTAAAACAGTCTGTTAAAGCTATTTAGGTTTTCCATAGTATTTGTTTCCTTTAACTTTATGGTTACAGCATATTTTTCTTTTATAGAGAGGTCATGTTTCTAGAAATAATGGGCTTTATGGATAAAATCACTTTATTCTTAAACACCAATCGCATAAAAATCACATGTAGATTATACAAAGTTCTCTCAAGTTATTCCATGAAATAATTTTGATGGATTTTTATAAATTTTTAAGTAATGTTTATTTCTGAAATGAAGCAATAGCTTATGACATTTCTTTGATCTATACTGAATTTTATCTATTTTTATTGTACTATAGAATGCACTGGTTCATATATTGACACCTTTTGATGTACTGAAGTCTTCATGTAATTTTTGTTATGTATCATACTTAGAAAATGGATAAACAAACATATGGAGAATATTTATATATTATATGCAGCAGATCACAGGTAGATTCAGTCATTTATTCATGAATAATAGAGAACAGAATTCTGATTGAAAACAACAGTTCATGTGGCTGCATACATCTAAAACTAACATTTCTTACACCTGCATTCTCTGAGATATGCAGCCCATATGTACATTCACATATATGTATAAGCATTCCCTAATACATGTGACTGAAGTTTTGCATACATAAAAGGTGCACTCCTCCTCTTCTTACTCCTCAGCACAGAAAATATAAATGATGCCATATTCCACTTGTATTACCCCTTTCCTCTTTGGCAGAGGCAGGGGAAAGAAAAGTTAGCTGCACATCTCAGAAAGTAGAAATGACAGATTAACAGGACATTTTTCTTCCAAGCAGAGTGCAGGTATATGTTCTCAAACTGTGCGACGTAGGCAACTGCTTTGCACTGTGTATGTGCAGCCCCATTCTGTTGAGGATGTAAATCTTGCCCAAACCTCAACAGCACTGTGAAGGGGACCAGTCCCTCACAAATCAGTGGACCCAAGCCAGAAACGTGTCCACATAGCTTCTCATCTCAAAAACGAAGCATAAGTCAGAAAGAGCTTTGTTGGCATGGGTGATTGAGATGATCTCTGCCAATGGGTGCTTGACTGAGACACCAAGCAAAGGAACCCTTGATGTTCGCAGTCAACTCAAATTGAACTCCTGTGCTGGACTTACCTGAAATTTGAAACACCAGGGTTGTACAAATACCTGGAATATGGATGCACAAACAGGCAATGGATCTCAGAAAGTAGCCCAAGATGGTAAGATTCAAAGAGAACAGGAGACTGCTTCAACAGCATCACACAGCAAGAAAACTTGGAGGCTGGGCAGACTGTAATAGTGGCAGATGCATTTCCCCTGAAATACTGAATCATGTGCCACACAAAATTTTAATGCATCTTAATAACAGAGACTGCAGCAAAGATTTTTTCATACTTTCCTGCAGTGTCTTTTAAAACACACAAAAAAGAACACAGTAAAGTTCCACAGGGCTTGTCATCACTTTTATGACCTGACCTTATTTTCAAATATGCTACCTAAATCTTCTGCTTCTCCTTCCCCCTTTCTTGTTTAAATAATTAGTTACCATGGAAACAAATATAATTCTGGTATAAACACCAATTTGTGTCACTGACATTAATGTGAAATATCTCCCCTTTCTGTAGATACATGGAGATAGCAGTGACCATGAAATATACTTCAAGTTATATACAGCTTCACACTATTTCTAATGACAAAGAATATTAACATTGAATAAAATTGCAAAGCTGTCCAAATAATAAAAAAGAAGAAATTAAGATCTTTTCTTCTTTTAAGAGAAATGGGTTTAGATCACATTGAGTAATTGAGCAAGTATTTCATCCTCCTCAATTTACAGTTATTTTAAACAAACCAATCACTTCTGCAAAATAAATCACAGTCAAATCTACAAAGGAGGAACTGGGTATCATTTGGACCTCCAGTGGCAAAATAATATGTGGCTTTATCATTTCAACTACTTCACAAAACCTGTCTGGCTGGTTGGAAAAAAAAAAAAAAAGTCTATAATGCTACCTCGGGAGACTTAATTTCAACCAAGTAATCAGAGTTCTTTCATCAACTCCTCTCACTTGAAGATATAAATGGCCCTCAGAAATGTGGGGTGCAGAACACTCATAAGAACATTTGCCCTCACAGGTAATTCTATGCAAATAAATGCATCCTACTAGATGTATGAGAGCTAGTCCCATGAGTAAGGATATGCAGACCTACCCCTTAATTAGAACATAGTTTCCTGTCATTTAAAAACTGTTTCATATGCAGATACAGTAAGAGACATCTAAATGAAATCATTTATTCCTGCAATTATTTCAACATGAAAAGGAATGTCAAAGTATGAAACTATGACTGTAAACTGACGTGACTTTAAGATTGTAAATACTACCCTGTATTTTCAGAACTGTAACTGCACAAATACAGTATGTCATTAATTTACCTTCCCCCCCCGCTCCCCCCCCCACATTGGAAGGGAAAGGAAGGCGATGATTGAGAAGGTATGAAAGAATACAGCACAGAAAAGGAAGAATTATGTTTTGAATGAATTTTGCATAAGATCTTCTTTTAAATATTTAAAGCCATATAACTGGAAGAGCTTTATCAGGCTCACCATTTAATCTTGCAAATACCTTTCTTTCATTAACATGAATTATCAATTCATTTAGAGTATGTTTTTTAGTAACCTATGTAAACAGATAAACTGGCCAAAGGAAAAAAAAGAAAGGAAATCAATGAGAAACAAATAAAAAGTGCAAGTCCTCATCATACTTATTCAGAAGATAAGAAAGTGAACTTTTCTAAAGTAACTACAGACAAGAGGAAATGCTACAAATAACCTGTAGTGATAGAAAGACAAGATAAATGTGTGCATGGATTGGAGATTCCAAATCAATTATTAAAAGATTTTTTTTAAAACAATGGTTTTAGCAGAGCTGAGTCACTCAAAACACACTTTCAGGTTATTAGCTTGATTAAGTGTAGAGAAAAATTAAATATATTTATTTTCAGAAGTTTTCAATTATGGATACAAGTTTCTCATTAATATGCTCCTTTAAGTTCTGTATTTGTTATATGCCATCATGTAAATCCCAATATATTAGACACCCTCAGCTGCTGATAGCCATAAACTCATTAATAATGGGGATCAGGGCACATGCACTTCAGTAAGCCCCCTTTTTTCTCTTTCGTTACTATTGCCAATAATTAAAAATCCACTTTCCCTTCCACTCAAAGCACTAAGCTTGCAGTATACAATTCATCCAAATATTTATACCTATCTGCAACATGCTTCACTGAACCTTGTTATGAGGGCCCCCAGCCTTCCATGGAAGAGTAAGCAGACACCCAACTCCTAGCTCTCTCTGCCATTTACTTTCTGAAAGTCAATATCATAAAGTGGGCTAATGAACTATTAAGACAGCTCAAGCACTCATGCTGCTGCATTAGAAAGAAGATACCTGGAAGATGCATAAGAAGATGCCAGGCTGTCAGCAAAACTAATAAACAGGCAGAAATGAACGTTAATACACAGAAAATCATTGCTGACTGTCACACAAAGAAAAGTTGGGAAATGTAAATTATTTTCTTTACATGGTTTCAGTAATTATTTGAAACATATGGCCTTATGCAATTTGAAAGAAAACATAAACTAAAAGTAGTTGTTTTGCTAAAGTACCTGACACAGTAAAACCTTTTACTATCTATCCAGACAGATATTGAAACTTTCAAATCAAAACTGATCATTTGCAGCACTGTACATTATATTTCTTCTAATCCCCTGAGTAATCAACCAACAATTAAGAAAGAAGATTAAATGGCTTTTAAGAGTTGTAAATGGCTTTTAAAACAGTCGTCTCCTTTAAAAGTTGTCTTCCATGATCACTAAATATGACCCCCAGTTTGTACTAAAATCATTAACAGAACTGAGAGTTTACAGTAAGAGCCACACAAAGGGATCACTATGCAGTTTCCTTTGTTGCAGTGTAAATTACTGTATTCAAGGAATATGACAGGACTACACACATGGTATATGGATGCAAAATTGCAAACACTGAAATAACAACAGTTCAAGAATTTTTTGTTCTTTAACATAACTACCCATGTTCATCCAAAATCCATTTTGATTTTGCATACAATCCTAGCCCTTATATGTGACCGTCACATTTAAGCAGGGTGATTATTTCAGCTGCTGTCTCAATCATTTGGTTATGTTCATAGTGTAACTGCATTCAAATTGTGGCATTTGACCAGGGTGAACTCGTTAATGGGATAATAATATCACAAGTGACTACCTATCCTTGCCCTGATGTCTATCTCAGACCTGCAACCTAACAAAGTAAAGGTTTACAGAGATACTGCAAAAATATCTTTATTCACCAGAAACTGTCTCTAGATGTTGTTAGAAGGGCATTTTAGATTTTTTTGCCCACTTTTCTGAGAAAAGAAAGCTGACCTGATCACACTGAGAAGTATAAATTGACAATGTGATGCTGTCATATGTCAGTCATACTTATTAACTTTTGAGCTGATTAGCTAATTATAACCAATACGACAAAACTACCACAGTTTCAAAGACCATTAAGTTCCTGAGGGGGGGATGGGGGGGGGAGAGCAGAGAAGGATGGAGAGTAATAAAGATTTATCATCAGATTTAGTGCCTCTTGCAGAAGGAAAGGCTTCCATTTCAGCTCAATAGTTCTTTCTTCAACCAATCAAAATTGAATTAACAGGAATTAATTATGGTACTTGTTATCTATTATTCAACTAGAACGTGAGAAGGATTTGAGAATGCTGTGAAAGAAGTGGCAATGGAAGGAATGGTATGAGCCTGTTAACACTTCAAGAGAGGTCAGAAAATACAGAATATGGTGCTGAAGTGTAAGAGACTAACGTAAAAACTGCAGGAAGTCCAAGTCCATTAGCTCTCCTCAGGCGTGAATCAATTTTGCAATCATGTCCCCACCAAGCACTCTAAGATGTTTGACAGCTATTTTCTTCTCATAGAGAAGATCTGCTACAGAACTATATTAAAAGCAGCATTTTCAAAACTAAGTCACAGGATAAAAATATGCTGGTAAAAGACAGACATATGCATCTCATTGTTTCCAAATTCCATCATTGATCACTTAATACCATGCTCTGCTAATCATCATCAGTCTCACAGATTGGTCACGCCCAAAACAATTTTTCCCGTCAAAAATTAACATAGTAAAAAAAGGATACATGCAAGGACTTAGGAAATACACAAATTTGTACGAAGAGTATATACAGTAGGAATGACAGTATCAACACTCAGAGAAGATGCTTGTATTTCAGAGGCTGAAACACTACTTTGTGTATGAGACAATGCCTGATCATTACTCTTGTCCCCTTTGCTCCCCATTGTTTTTCATTGATGCATTTTTATTAGTCTGAGGAAGATGATGATGACAAAAATGTAACTATTCAGGAAGACACAGCAGGAATGCTCTTGCAAATAGACTGGCATCTCCTTGATGAAGCGGCTGAGATATTTTGGAACAGATTAATTCAAAAAGAGACAGACTCTGCCTTGGCCCACTGGGGATGCCATTCACAAGACACCACAGCTGAGCAGTGACACTAAGGTTTTATAGGGAACAGTCTCTGGAGGCTGCAGTACTAAGGAAACACTGGTCTGAAGCTCAGAGTATGGAAGCTGAGGGAGGTGTAGGAACATGGCAATGCTGGTGTTGCTGCGTAGAAAAGTCACTGGTCAGTGACCTGGCAGACGAACAGTGCCTCTGCACTTGCTTATCCTCAGCTTTTCTCTCTCTGCTCACCAGCAGCCATGGCACTGCACTATGTGAAGAATACACCACAGCCCTTCCAACACAATACTACTTCCCTCCAGCAAAGGAAAAAAAAACAAACAAATCAGGCCTGTGTGAACAGACCTCCTAGCATGTGATTTGGCCTCCACCTTGATCTGCTTCTAGGTGGGATCTCCTGTGGGATCTCCTCACAGGTAGCTGTGTAATGCCCTTAACAATATGCTCTAACTTTTGGATAGCCCTGATCAGGCAGTTGGACTTGATCTTTGTAGGTCCCTTCCAACTGAACCATTCTATTCTATTCCATTCCATTATACATCTCTCTCACCACTTACTCTCTGAAAATACTCCACAACTTTATATTACAGTGATCATATACTCCAAAAGGACTTCATTTCTATGTTGTTTTCCACGTAGTTTATAAGGAGCTCAGTGGGGTAAATTTCCTTGGCAGGAATTTAGGTCAAGTTTGATTCTTCCAAGGCTGCTCAGTACTTGTGTATGAAATATCCATACACGAATGAGGCATTTATTTTGACACAAAGAGAACCAGACACAGGCAAATATCTATGATCTGCCACCTTAAGTGGAGGAATAATAATTCCATTTCCTTTTGGACTATAGTCTGTTTGACAGCTCAAGTTTAGAACCCACAACACTTTGACACTAAGCCAAACTGTCACTCTGACATTTCTGTGTCTGAGAAATCCTGAATCTCACAGGTAAACTGTGAAAGCTGAGAAGTAGGGAGTGAAAGTGTGAGGCTCATAACTGTGACAGTAGACAAACTCTGAAGAGTCACTTTGTATGACCTCTGTTTTCTTATAACTTGGGGCAACATAAAGCTGGGAAAATAGAAAAGAATAAAACCTATAGAACTTTCTTGCAGACAGAAGAAACATATGCTCTACATAGCAAAAAAATAAATTTAAAAAAATGCATGGTAGACTAGATAAGACAGACATTATTTAAAGTGAAATATACCCTTGAAATCTAGATAAGGAATGCAAGAAATACATTCATGTTATCATTTTTATACACTGGTGAGCAGGAAAAGAAGGTACATGTTACAAGTCTGAATTTTCTCAGATTAATTTTCTTTGGTACTATTACAGAAAGAAGAAGAATATATAGGGGCTTTCATAGGGTCAAAAGAAGAACCAAGACCTACTGACCTCTATAATTATGATTTATTAATTTAAGTGAGTTGTTTATATCCTGGCAGCACATTTAATGCTATTAACATTTACACAATCAGATATATCTTATTAAGATGATGCTCACACCACTCACACTCTCAATATTCCTTGTTTCAAAGAAAAAGTAAAAAAAAGTACACACACTAGGAAAGCTTAGCACTTCAAAGGAGCTAACAGCTAACAAATGTGGCTCAAAACCACCACAAGCCTAGTAGAGAATTCAGACTACCTCTCAGAGCCCACATAAAGTTGAAGTTCCTCAGACAAAACAGAAGCACAAAAGTACATCTTATCTATGGTGTGATTCCTTATCACCTCATTTAAAATCTTCCAGACACAAAATAGCTTCCACTAAAAAGTAGAAGGGCTCAAAATATTTACTGGATAAGCACTTCAGGAGATACATTTTGTCAAGTTAATTTCTGCACTAAGAAGATAAGTAAAATTTTTAGGAAAATATAGCAGATCAGAAACAGAATTAAAGCAATTTTTCAGCACAAACTTGTTCATTATATAAGAACAGGGTATATCATAAAGAAATAAGTTGTTATTTGACATATGCCAGCATTCTGTACCTTTCACCTAAGAATATCCAGAATTTGTTTACAGAACAAGGAAAATGCTTGTTATCTTTTTATTAAGCACTGGGAAATTAGGTATAAAACAGCAAAAAAAGAAACTCCTCCAAAATCTTGTGACAGGACACTGAATTAGAACCACATTCTTTGTATTTCCATAATCTTGTCCAAGTAATCTGCTACTGCCTTATAGTGATTCTGTATGCAAAGTGTTTTTACCTGAGCTGGCTTTTTACAGTACAGTCACCTGACCTTGAATTTGAGGATCATTTATAAGGGTAACCAGTCTTATATATTTTTCAGGGGAGAGCTGTCAGGCATGGAGGACTTGAGTAACTAGCTAAATCAGCAGTACAAATAGGAGCAGTAAACTACCTGCTTCAACAATTTAAATAATTGCACAATTGATGAGGAATTGAAGAGGCATGCTTTCCTTAAGAAGCCATGGAAAGTATCAGAAAATAACCCCCCAAAACAAACAAATAAACAAACAAACAAAATTCTCTAGTGATCAGCAGAAATAGTCCAATTTCAGGATCCTCATGCTGTTATTCCTGTCTTTCAGTGTAACCTGAAGACTATCTTTAAAGCAGAGTAGAAAATGTATAGAAAAGTTCCAGGCTCATTAAATTCTTGGCCAGAATGGACAGAAATACCTGTGGGTGATTACTACTGCAAGAACTTGAACTGATGACCTCACATGAACAGACATACATTTTATCAATTCCCCAAGTTAGAATTCACAATATGACCCAAGCTGCAATTTCAGCAGCAGCAACCAATAACCTTTTCTTGCAAACAAATAGATGCTTCTTAATACTTGCAAGATATCTTGTGCTGTTCAACTTGTCTATACTCAAATATACAGAATACACTGTGTATTCAGGATCAGCATCTAAATAACTAAATTCAGTATTTTAATTAACTTCAAAGAGTGAAAGTCAAAACAAAGGTTAGCAAAGTTTGTTAATATTTTCCAGAGCTAAGTATTGTGTGAAAAGACTCTGCTACATTGCCAAGCTGTAGATCCAATTTGGATTATTTTGAGTTGATAAACAGTGACGTTTCACGTTCAAGAAGTATATGACAGGATCTGCCATGCGCCTTGTCATATTGCAGGGACTAGCTGATAATGCTGAAAAAGATTTTGAAACTTTTCCTGGACACATACACGTAACACACACATAAACAAATCAAAGTAATGTCATCAAAGAAACAGATTATTGTACTTATTAAACAAAAAAAAAAAAAAAAAAAAAAAACACACCAACAACAAAACAACTATGTATAGATGGCCTCAAAAATTTAAGATTTGTATATTTAACTCACTGAAGAGAAAGGTAAAATAGAAACCATTTACATACTATGCCCTTCTTCGTTGATATTTTATTTTCTAACTCTAATGGAAACAAGCATTATCTTGAAACAACATTTGGCACTGGACAGAAATGCACAAAATGAATAGAATACACATGCTTACTACAAGTAACATTTGCAACTATTTCAGTTCATTGCTGGCTATGAACAAATGACTAGTCCAGTGCTCTGAAGCATGACACCATGCAGAAAACGAACACACGTAACAGCTCAGAAAGTAAACAGCTTGTGTCTCAGTCTTTTTCAACGCAATTAAAAATTCTCAGCTTTAAACCACAACAAACTGATTCCAAGTTATTTGTAATTCAAGCTATATAACTGGAGCATAGCAGGATAGTTACTAGTCTGTGTTTCAAGTCAGAATATTTACCTAGCATCTCACATAGTATATCTTTCCAAGGGCTGCTCATGTAAAGATTTGAGCAGGACTACCCACAGGAAAAAATAAATAAATAAATAAATAAATAAATAAATAAATAAATATAAAATGAAAAAAATAACTTAGAAGTTATATTTAACTAAGTTATATTTAACTTAGAACGTGTAATGTCACTTTCACATTACAGAATCCAGAACCTATAGATGGACACTGAGGAAAGACCAGGCCCATATGATGAATGACAATCTCTAAAATTTGCCTAAATTTACAGATGGAAGATAGACTCGAGGAAAATTTAAGTCCTCTATAGGCAAGTAATAGTAATTCTACATCATGAATCTTTGCCAAAACCAGCTGAAATCTAGATAGTCCATGTATCTGGACTACAAAGAATTTAGCTGATTAGAAGCATACTGGATTCTCCCCCTTGTGACCTGCTTTATGAGTTTCCATCAGTGCTGAGCAAGAGCTTCTAAATTAAGAAGCAATCTTAATGCTGCCTTTCAACCTCTTATTAGTGTGCTAGATTTATTCCTACACAAAATCTTTTTTATTTTTAATATACGGTTTAGTATATGTTGCTATGAAAAGCTTTTAAAGAACCCAATGAATCTCTTACAGCAGACTATGCAGCTTCAGTCAGCTCATATTAAAACATGATTGTTCTAACTACAAAATGAATTAATATGGTAAAGTTCTGTGTACTACATTAAGTTAAGAAATAACTTAATAACTTGGCATATGTGTATTTATAGTAGAAATACATGGTTATAAATTTGTTGCACAGTAAAACGTCTACACATTCAGCACACCACAATTCTGTTGCATTTACGTAATGATTTGCAGTTTCTAGAAGTTGTTAGACATACTAAAAGCCAAAGTATGAATGGGAATCTATCCTAAAATTTACTGCATTCAGTAAAGTAGTAGAGCACTCAAGCTTTGAAATCATGTACTATGAAGGCTGTTTATTCTGCACATAAAGTGTTTCAGGATATTGTAGAGACAAAGATATAAGGCCTTCAGTGGAACAGACTGCTAAACAGCTCAAATATTAAATTATTAGCTTCCAAAGTCATGTTCACAGTGCATACAGAATGAAAGAAAATGAAGAAAATAAAGGATTGGTTAAAAAAAGAGAACAAGAGCTGGCACAAATAGTTGGCTGTTCTGCAGTGTAGAGTCTGAGTATTTTAAGGCTGTGAGCTACGTGAATGGAAGATCACTGTGAACAAATGGATACGTGAAGTAGATTTTTTAAATACTTATCATTAAGGCTTTTTCATTTCTTTACACTTACATAGGTTAAAGAGAGTATAACCAAGTGGAAGAACTTAATGACAAGAGATCGGAACAAGAAAAGCAGCTTTGTAAAAGATTGATTTCCCTTTATTGACATGCCTAAATATCATGGATTTCCCCCATCCCCATTTTAAGAAGACACATTCTTGCTTCTGCCTACTGGGCCTTCCATATATTCTGTGAATCATGAACAGGCAAAGAATATAAGCCTTATATTCACAGTAGTGCATCTCCCTCAAATATTTGAGTATATAGGTCCTTAAAACCAAATATCCATTTCTTATCCATTTTCTATGATAAAATTCTTCAAAAAGACAGCAATATTAAAGTGTATCTATTGAGGTGGAAACATCCATAATGTTTTATGTATTTGACTTTTAAATTGCTCTAGCACCCTAACAGCTGGGTTGGGCTTATGCTATTTTTTCAGAGGTTACATAAAAGCTTGAACATTAACTGCAAGGTAGTACTACAAACTAGCAACCTTAATATACTTTTAATTATTTAAACACTTTGTAGCAATACACATTACAGGTAGAGAATGGTTTCTTCTACCCTGAGAATTCCAATTGAAATATATACTCTACGTAAGGTCATTTGCTATGTGGGTGTTATTGAAAGCTGGAAGGTGATAGAAAATGAAGAGGAAATAGAAGTGTGTTCTGTCTCACCTTATGTCCACTTAAAGAACACTAATCACACAAGCATACATAAACAACTCTCATTTATTAGAGACTAAAAAACAAAAGCAGAGAGGCAAGGGACTTGCCCAAAGGAACAGAACTCTTGATAACATTCAACAATTAGATTATCTAGACACCCAGTCAGGCAACCTAAAACTCAAGTTATGTGTTTTAGCCACAAGAACGTTCTTCTCTCTGAATATTAATGATGATTAGTTCTAAATGAAGCATAGTATGGATTGGGTGAGTTTTCCATACCCTGCAGCTATGAACACTAAGAAGACAGCGAATTGATACCAAGAATGCTGCTGGCTTCTGTAATATGGGCATCTGTATGTCAGGAACGGAACTGCCTGGCCAGAACATATTATATAGTTCACTGAGAAAACCAAAACAAATCTTTGTTCAGACAAATGTCTGGTTGGAATCTGTGACCTGGCCCATAAACATCTTCAGACTTCTAAGAATCTAAATAATATAGAATTTTAGTGTTTTGCAACAACAACTCCATCCTTTAATAAAAAATCTACTTCACAACATCAATTGTGTATCAGAGATACACAAATTAATGAAATGATTCTATAATATTTCTACTATGTAATTGATCCAATGAGCCTGCATATCATCCAGAAGCAGCAGCTGTATAGCTTACAAATCTCCTGCCTTTGACAATAGAGATAAGATTTTCTTTTTAAATACTAAAAGTAATTCCTGTGCAGTCAATACCTTCTGGGCAACAGGAAAATTGTATGGCACCTCTTGCTTCTGTACATACACTACAGAAAAAAAAAAACAAAAAACAAAAAACACAAACAAACATAAACTTAAAACCAGAACCTTTCAAACTGCAGTTTGAAGTGTATCTGGGACTATGCATTGTGACTGTCTCCAGAACAGGGCCTTGAATCTCTTGCATTATGTGCACTGAAATTCCTGTCAGCTACAGATGTTTTTTGCAAGTATGATATACTGCAAATTTCAAAATTCAACTTATCAAGGCACTGACAATTTTATTTTTCTTCCAGAAACTGGGTCAAGTTACAATATCAAGAAACAGTCTGTTCAATCACAGCGTACTTCTGTATGGCAAAGTATCAGAGGTTAAAAGGTGTTTTTTTTCCTGCTGGAGAGGGTTGATTTTTTTTTTCCCCCATCAACAGGAGACAAACTCCTGATAGTAGAGAGAAATCAACTTCAAGGAGAAGACTGAAAGTGTCGTAAAAAAACAGTTTGATGGAAGAGACTGTGCAGCTATACTACTGACAAAAGCAGCACAGGACGGATTGGTCACATTCATGGAAATTCATCTGAAATAATACTGATTTGCCAGCATACTGTTCCATCTTAGAAGTACACAGGAGCAACAAAAATGTTTGTATGTATGCAACATGTTTACACAAGAACTGCCATAGTCTGTACCAAACACATACTACACATAGATAAGGACTGACTGATTCCTGTGGATATCCTGTACAAACCATAGACAGTCTGTTTACACACCTCCTAGAATACAGAACTGATAATGAATTGCACTAAGAATATTGTACCATAATTGACAAATCAGACCTCTTCATCAAATATTTACAGAATGCCATAAAAAAAATAAATCAAAGCAAAGTCTATGATTTACCTCTTTCAAAATGATATTGAGTTATTATCATGGTGCACAGCAAGATATGTGGGGTAAAGAAATGAAATAAGGACCCCAAATTTCAAGATTTCCCAATGACTATCTCAAGAAATCCAAATAATAAAGTATTTTCTAATGAGCTTTATGGATGATCTGCAGAGGAAAATTGTGTGAAAACTACATGCTCAGTTGTCCAGATCATTCTAAAATAGATGCGAGCTTTCACTGTAACAACAAAAAAGATATTCAGTGAATATAGTTTCCTTAGCAACCACTATGATATTATCTATGTCATTCATATTAATGTTATTTACTGTACCCTATAACTAAGTAATACCAATTCACAAAGAGCATATATATTCCTCATTACAGAAGTTGGATTTGAAAACTCAAGAGTGTTGCTTTTAATTTAAGTCCTCATTCCTATTTAGTTATTTTCTACAAAGAGAACTGACATTTCGTGCCACACTTAACCTCCTTTATGTCTCAGAGTGCAGTTTTTTTCATAGTGACTATCAACTTGGTTCAAAGGCATGTATGACATGAGTGAATCTTTTCCCATTCTGAAAATACTCTTCATGCAGGTGTGGTGCCCACTTTCTACTAAAAACATAGCTAATTTCAGGTAGACATCTGTTTATAACATTTCTTTACAAACTAATCTCAATAGCACTAACATCCTTCTCACTCTTAGGTATGGTTCCAAGAGATCTGTAGTAACATTTTCAAATTTCTGCGCATTTTCAAATACGGGCATCCAGTTCTTTGGAAAAGACCTTTTTGCCAATACCTTGTTGATATTAGAGAAAGTAAGAAGCAGTAATGACTTACCACCATTTCTCAGGCCCATCCAGAAGAGTCTTATGTTTCCCCTTTGTGCCTTTAGAAATTTTTTGCATAACTGCAAAATAATTAATTTCCTTCCCTACTCGTTATTTACAATAATGAAGAAACAAGACTTCTATGTTTCCATGAACATTCGAACGAGAATTTATAGAAAACAATACTAAGGATAAAGTAACACTAATACGTTACTTATTCTTAAGCAATGTTATCAACTGTTTACAGCTCTACATTTGTTTACAGCTCTACAACTGTTTACAGCTCTACATTTGCAAACAATAAAGTTTGGAAAGTGTTGAATTCAGACAAAAACATCCAGTGAAGTTTCACTTAAAAGAAACAAGTAATTCTCTTCCTTTGCCAGCCAGAATACTAGATCAAGCAATGTTTCTATCACTTCAAATGCCCCTTCCTTAAGGTACCAAAGCCAAGACTCACAACACAGAGACATTTCTGCTTTACTTCTGATAATTACAGAAACAGACATGGGAAAACATGCAAAGGAAGAACTGAAGAACCCTTTTTCTGATTTCCAAATGTAAAATATATGTTAACGTTCAGATGAAAGTTCAAGGGTTGAAATGAAGTTCTCAATTTTCCAAACACTTTTGCCCATCACTTCCTATTTTGAATTACATGTAATGTTTGAATGAAATGTAAAAATACAATGTAAGCAAGATGAGACCACAGTAATTATACAATTTATTACAAATGCATACACACATTCATAATTCATGATCATTATACCAGTTTCATTAGTTATCAACAGAACATTGCTAACGTAAGGGTAATCAACACTGAACCACAGAATGGGATAACAACGTGTTAATCAGGTATTCTTACTGAACAATTGAAATCAGAATCAAGATGACACTAAGATCTAAAACCCATATACAGAACAATTAATCAAAACTGTAACTAATATAGAGGAGATTCTCTTAACCATGTGTTATTTCAGATGCATTTTTTTTTAAATAGGATTACATATTTTTAATAGCATGGTTCTTCAAGCATCTTTTAAATTAAAAGTGTTGTTTTCTTAATTATTCAAGTTTTATTTATAACCAATACAAGATACTTATGTGGTTACATCTGCTGCTTAGGTTCTCTTTACTACTGATAAAAATTGTTCTCCACGCACTTTGAAAATATAAGTTTTAAAGAGGGAGGAGGAAATTAAAGTTTTCAACAGCAGATATGTAGGCGTTTGTTGAAACTGGGCCAAAACACAAGTTTTCTGATCAAAGAGGATAAAACTGAGTTTGGGAAAAGGAATTGTTGTTAATGAGACTAACAAAAATTGGCACATACAAGGAAAAATCAATAGTCTGTAGCACTTCATACCAGAACAACTGGTCAGAACAATGAAAATCAGCTCCCTTTTGCTAAGGCTTTATTCTGATCTCATGTGAAAAATACTCACTTTTCCTGCTTTCCAGACCAGCTCCAGCACACCGAGCCATTTTATTCTTATAAAAAGGCAAATTGGAAACCAACTTTCTTCTACTTCATATATCAGCTAGATGTCTATAATAATGAAAACACAATACATTAAACAGACAATATAGATTTTCTGGCAGAAAACTCTAGACCAATAATGGCTAATGAAGTTTGCCTCGCAAAAAAAAAAAAAAAAAAAAAAAAAAAGAAAGAATCATAGAATCAAGAGTACATTTTGCACAAGAGTCATCATTAGGATTAACTCATCATTAATAATATGATTATTAGGACAGGTAAGATTTCCTCATACATCCTCTCTTCCAAATGATCAGTACTCATGATTTCCTCCTTTTACTCTGTTTAAAAGAATATTCAAAATAACTGGAAATTAGATCTTAAGAACTTCTCAAAAAAAAACAAAAACCCACACACAACAAAAAACAAAGCAACAACAAAATTGTTAAACATCTCTCTGCATCTGCATGTAACTAAATATTATATGAAATAAAATCCAAGTTTCTCTGATTTTCTGAAATCTTCCTTAATAGAGTTCTGTCAAGCCTAGATTACTTACATGCTAGTTTTTTTCTACAACAGTACTTCCTTCTCCCACCAAAATGCTGATTTCACATCTGATATTGTGCATTAAAAAATCAGTAAAAAACAGGTTTAGAACTAGAAGGGGATCTGTTTAGTTCATCTTCCCACTTGGCTGCCTTTCCTGGTGCTTAACATATGTTTATATCCCTTCTACTTATGCAGACTGACTGAATAGATAAATTTAAAGATTAGATACACCAATTTATAAGCTTGGTATCTTAGTTTTTTGAAAAAGTTAATTTTTGGCTACTTTTGGGGCGAGAGACAAGTTTCATTTTCCTAGAGAACCTCTATACTGTAAAAGCTCAGCACAGATGAATCAGCAGCAGTGCAAATCAAACAATCCTAATGTTGTGCATTTACTTGTCTTTTTACCTATGTAGGGATTCAGAGTTGCACCACATGGATACCCTGATAGCTCCTTCTTTTTCTGTGTTTAGCCTTGCCCTCGAAATACAAGGTAAAGTGGCAGATTTACAATTTCAAAAACAAGGTGCTTGAACACTAACATCTTTGGTGGGACAGACCCAGAAGGCTTGCAATAATTCTGCACATGCTTTTATGAAGTTATTAGATATCCTTTGAGAAGAATGCTTGACAAGAGATGTGGCATGTGTTTCCACTCCCTTCAGGAATTTGACAGAAGGTTTGCTAGAAACCATGGCAAAGGCAATACGAGTCCATTTATCAGGTGTGCAGTGTTCTTATTTCAAACAAGCAGCTCAGTGATCCTTTACTTACTATGACCACACCATGCCAACCTTGGGCGTCTTTTAATAGAGAATTACAACATTACATATGAATCAAAAGTTAACAGAATACAGTAATATTGACTTAAAGGTACAAAACTCACCTACAATACAAATAAAGATAACATATTAAACAGAACTTCCATCTTTAAGCTTGGCTCCAACATGGACTTAACATGAGCTTAAAATCATTTTGGTCACAAGAAAGACATGACCAAATACCAATAGCTTAGTATCCTTAAGCATATAACAACCTCAAGAATTTACGCCCCAAATCTAAATGAAAAATTAAGACTTAAAAGCTTGAATGACTTCTGAATACAAAATTTATTCTATGCCATGGTATACATCTTTCAACCCCTGCACATATTAGATAATGAGGTAAAAGCAGATAAGGGTGTACGTGTATGATACTATTTCAAGTGTTGCACTACAGATGCACATGCTCCTTTCTAGTAGACTCACTATTTTCACTTATCCTGAAGCAGAGATTCACGAATGTGATACAGTATAAACAACTACTGAAAATGCAAACCACCAAATGAGCAAACAAAACAAACTTAGGGAATGTAGAAACCTTAGCCAGAAACCAAGCTATGTTCCCAGACTTGTACGAGGAGCATATTGTCCACCATGCATTAATTGAATTACATTTATTGGATCTATGAAATTTGATGCCTGTTGAACTGACCCTTCTCTGACTCATTTGCATTTTGTTAGTTAGAAGTAACCACTGGATCTTTGGTTTGCTTCCTCTGTATCAGGATGTAATTAATATTGAGCGTTCATATGGAAAGAAACATAATAGGGCTTGGATGTGCTAGATTAATCAATCCTCTTTCTTGAAGTTCAACTGACTTGCATAACTTTGAGGAAAATGAATTCACAAAACAGAATAATAAACAAATCAACACAACGTAACCTTATTTTTAAGCATTAACTTCTTACAACTTTATGCATTAGGGTAAATATTAATCTTGTTCTCTGATTTCTATTTTTATTATTTTAGGAAACAATTACATTCAGGCTCAAATTCTGCATAATCTTAAGCATGCAGTAATTAGAAAAAAATAATTAAAGCAGAGTAGACTCTCAGAAATTCTGCATCAGCCTCTTTAATGATTGCAAAATAGTTGAAAGCTTTTGCAAGCTGTACCTGATTTGGTTTGAATTTATTGGCAGAATCTATCAGGCAAGACACTAAACCACTTTAGAACATAGAATTAAATGGTCGGGTTTTATTTAATATCTACATAATACTACTTTGAAAAGAAATCCTTTATTCTATCGCCACCAGAACAAGAGAAATGCTGATTTTTCTCTACCAGCTGTCAAGTGAAGTCCCTTTTCTTTTCTCTTATGTACATGGACTGTGTGAAATTCAGCAATTTCATTTCACAGGGTGTCTTTGACATTAGTCACAGTGTAATGTAACTGGAAATACTGAAGTTCATCTGATTTCACACCTAACCCATACAGCCTTACAAATCACACATTACTTCAATAAAAATAAATAAATAAATAAAAGAAACATAAATCGTTTAAGTTCTGGAAACCAAGCACGTATTCCTTTGAGTTTTCTGATGAAACTTAGACAAGATTGCCAACAAACACAACATAGAATAGAATCATAGAATCATAGAATATCCTGAATTGGAAGGGACCCTTAAGGATCATCAAGTCCAACTCTTGACACCACACAGGTCTACCCAAAAGTTCAGACCATGTGACTAAGCGCACAGTCCAATCTCTTCTTAAATTCAGTCAGGCTCGGTGCAGTGCTTATTCTTTGTAATAAGATGTCTGCATAGAAAAACAAGATTTTTCATGTGATTTGATACATTTCCTGGGTCAAGACTAATTTCTGAGAAAACATCGTATAATGCTGAAATTTTAAGTATCATGCACAACTTCTGTCTCAATATTGTGGAAGAATAACATAAGACTTCCAATAGTGGAACAAGATTTTACGTTCCTCAACTATACACATATTTCTGTTTACTTTAATTTCTTCAACCAGGTGAAGAAAACCTTCATCCTGAAAAAAACAATTATTTACCTATATCAATATATACTTATTATTTAATGTAAGCTGGAGAAGAGAGGCACTTCACAGAAATAGAAAATAACCTTTTGGATAAACATCCAATGTCACTTTGAGACTTGCAGCTCTGCACATTTCACACAAATAAATTTTAATTTTTCTCAATTTGGAATCCACTATTTAAACTGATATCGAAGTACATTGATGAACTTAATTAATCTACTGCCTGAAAATATTAGAAGCACATATGTTCATGCCCTAGGTGATAAACTCAGGTTTTATTATTATTGTATGATAATTTCCATGCCTTTTTTTTTTTTTTTTTTTTTTAAGAAACTCTTCTTGGACTAAATAATTGGTAGTTGTTCATGCATGTTTTATTAGTGTTTAAAAAAGTTTCCCAACAAATACTATTCAGTAGGAAAGACTATTTGAACTGCATTTTTCCTATGGCAGATTTCCCTAGTTGGCCAATTAATAACAAAGTATGGGTCTTCTTAAAGTAACTAGGAAAAAAAAGGTAAAAACAAAACATAAGCTAAGAAAGACAGTTATGGTTCACTTTTCCCATCTTGAATAAACTCTGCTAATGTACACAAAAATGTCGTTTAATATTTCTAGTACAAGATTCTAAGTCATCAAAACTGCAAAGATGACTACATTTCTCCACTTTGATTTTCCCCCATTCAACTAACACAGATCATTTAATTAAAAACAATGGCACAAAAGGTTTACATGTACATACCATGCCTACTTGTAACTACACAAAAATACACTGCTCTATTTGTACAGTACTAAGAAGAACCAAAATTGACTGAGGGAGTTACAAACCAGCATGACATAAATTGTCATCATAAGGTACTGATACAGTTCCTTCAACAACAAGACTGTTAAGCGAACAAAGCTCCTACAGGAACAAAAGACAGTACCTGGCTCAATTTTTGTCACTGAAGTCATGTATTCTGCAATGTTAATTTCTGTAAATTTGCAGCTTTGCACTGACTTTTTTGCACACAGGTGTAACAAAAACGTCAACAAATCAATTTCAACAAGAACCTTTATAACTGACAAGTTTGACTTGTCACAACCAGAATACCAAGATGGCACTCTAGCTACCTGTTTTTCTGGATATTCATTGTATAAGATATTGCCTGATCTAACACTGAAACTGGGGAAGAAGATATTTAGGAAGAATTCACACTATTTATATATAAACAAAAGCTATTTACCAAACATTCTTTCTTCTGTCCTAACCCACTGCTTCTCATTCAAATGTCTGGGGGAAAAATAATAAATACACAAAGGTTAAGTTAAAAAGCTGTTTTCAGAAACTCAACAAGCTAAAGCATAAGGAATGACTTAACAGGAGCTGAGAATAAGAAATTAACTGCCTCTTTGAATATGGAAGTGAATCAATCTCATTGAAATATGCAACTTTCTAAATAAGACTTCCCTATTTCTAAATTGTCATTTTTTTCTGTGCCATTTTATAGCAAAATTCTTAAGTATGGTTGTTTTACAGTATGAAAATACATGGCAGAATTTTTCTCACTTGTGTATTATTGTGTAGTATCAATCTATGCTGTTCCCAGATTTTTAGCAATTGATTTTCTCCTGTTCAGTATAAAAGCTAGAAGGGTGAAAGGCGCATTGGTAGGTTATACTTTTTTATTTCTTCAGTAACAAATAATAATAATAAAAAAAATAAAATAGAGGAAAATTATTAAAGAAAGCACCCCAGAAATAAATTAGTCTAAATGAGGTTGACATTTTCATTAAGAAGAAAAAAAATCACATTTGTTATTCTTAGAAAAACAGTCCTTTCCAATGAATGTCACACCAATACAATGAAGAACAAACATTGTATGTTGCTAAAGGCTGTTTCCTTAGCAATGCATGCCAAAATCATGTATCAGAGAGATTACAATTATTATGAAGTTTTTTTTTTTTTAATTAATAAATCAAAAGTTCTGAAAAATCAATAATCTGTGACCACTCACTTACTGTTATGCAAGCCACATAGTATTTTAGGTACCATCTGAATACAGTATAGTAAAAAGTGTAATAGTATCTGAATAGAAAAGGGTTTAATATTACAATTACCTGGGAAGAGAAAAGAATAGAAATGACAGCTGTAATAGTGTCCAAATCTGAAGTGTGAGGTGATGCACAGTTTGATAATAAAGTCATAAATGTTTGTACTTAGGGCCTGAAAAATGATGCTGACCTACAAATGCATGAAATAATGATAGAGAATAGGTACTTGCTAACAGTTAACAATGCTGTGGGGCTCGTACCCCTTAGGTTTTTAAAGGAGTTATGCCATAATAGGATTAACTTTGATCTGGATGGTATATTTCCCTAGTGTATAACTACTCACTAAAACCCATCTAAACCATGTCATTTGTGATAAGAGCAACAATTGAACCATACTACCCTGAGAATACAATTCCTGTGTGTTAATCTAATGTATACTTCTTTCCATATGCGATTTGTATATTGTTAAGGCAACTCTTCTTCCAACGCAAAGTATTTTAAACAAAAACAAAAGAAACTTTTCCCAGCTGTGAGCCTATGTTGCAGCATATCACAATACTGAGATACACTTCTGTTTGCAGAAACATTAAATACCCACAAACAGTGCTCAAAGACCACTGCTCAAAGTCCCCATAGTAATCTAAAATTTTAGCACAAAAAAGGATATTTAACATTTCCAGATACAGAAAGCATCGAGTCCCAAATCCAGGTTCTGAAACACAGAGAACATACATGATTGACACAGACAGGCACATCATCATGAAGGAATGGTGCATTTTATCTGATAATCTAAGTTTCTAATGACACTGAAAGTCTTCTGTATCCTCTACCAAGGAAAAAAAAAATCCTTCTTTGCATTTTTCTTTTTTCTTTAGAGGAATAATTCACCTATTAGTAAGTTCTTCTAGGGAAGGCTGGGTTTAAAAGAGTGACAAAAAATATATAAATAAAAATCTCTGACCAGTTCTATTCACTGAAAAATTAGGACTGCTATCAAAAGAGTATGCTATGTATAGAAAAGAATCTTATGACTATCATAAATCTCCATCTTAAAATCCCACTTACTAGAACCATTAAATCAGTGTAAGCTCTTACCAAAATAAACTAAAATGTTGTATGCTGTTCATTGTAAAGTAAGAGAGGTTGGAAACCCAATTACATTTGCATGACTAACTTGCATTTTGGAATAATGTCGTTCTCAGTATAACACATGAGATCTTATAACTTTTTAAAAATCTGTATTTATATCTTAATAGTCCTGAGGACCCTAAATTTTCCTTATAGAGAGAAAAAAGACAAAAAGAAAGGTATTACAATAAATGTTGCACTCAGATTTTTTGATGACCAGCTGCCTGACATAAGCATGGTCTCAACTACATTAGAACAGGACAAGATCCATTCCCTCCTGCTCAATGAATTGGCAAAGCATCACTCACACCCATTCTTAAGCAGAGGCACAAATAGTCAACACTTTACAATGTACTGCATGGGCATTAAGCAGTAACACAGTGCATAGTTATCTCAGCAAATTATTTTCAGGGAGAAAAAAAAAAATAGCTAGAGGCCAAGAGCACTTTTTAAGCTTTAATGAGCATGTTAGTGACCCAAACCAAAGTGAAGAAACCCATAACCTAGGCACTCATTAATTCTTTACAAAATACATTGGCTAGAAATCATTAATGTCGCAAGAATCTTCTGTAGCTGTAGTGGTTTTAATCAACTCTCAAATCTTCTGTAGCTATATACTTATAGCACAGATTGTTTTGTTTATTTATTTGGATTTCAACTCTGTAACAGAAGTATCCATCTCAGAACTACTGTATTAATAGAACTAAAAATTATTACAGATTTGGAACATTACTTCACTTAAAAAGTAACTATAACTTCTTAAAGGAGTAAAGTCCAGTTTTATACAGCTGTAATAATTTGTAACAGTTGTTCTGCGTCCATAGTAAAGCCACCTCAAGCACAATGACACAAACCTCCAAAAAACAGAAGACAGTATGTGGGTAATCCAGATTCTCTACATTCCATACATTTCTTCATAAAGCTTTTTGGTGACAATGTTCTACAAAATGTGGTTAGTATGGATTTGCTCCCTCTGAACATTCCAACTTGTAGCTGTTTACTTGAATCAGCATTCCTCTAACCCACGCTCTGCACCTTCTCCACTACTGGCTGTGTAGATCTAAAAAAGCTCTGTAAGCTAAAGAAAGACTCTGGCAACTCACTAACAACAGAGTTGTTAGACAAAAATCAAATTGTAAAGCAAAATCAATGCAACTCGATTAGTCCTTGATGCAAATTCAGAAGTCTAACCAAGGATAGATTTGGCTAGCAGGATCTTTCTTTCTGGCAATAGCACAGGAAGAATACAGGAAGGAATACAGCTCAATATCCTGATCTTAACACAAGCTTTTCTAGAGATGCTAACTTAAGAAACAAAAACAACAACAACAAAACAAACAACAATACCAAAAAAAAAAAAGCTTTAGGATTGTGAAGTAAACAACTGTCACTGAAGTCACTGAGACAATCAACATGAAATCTTGAAGAACAGTGGCTTCTACCTAACATTTTTACAAACAGAACTCAGTAAAAAAGCATGTTTTAAAAATGTTACCATTAACATACAAATCCTAAGCTTCAGAATTCCTAGGCAAGTAATGCAAACACCCTTATGCACACCAACCCCACTTCATGGCAAGTCAAGTCAATCTTATTTTCCTATATTCTGCACACTACAGAGGAGGTGCCACCTCTAGGTAGTAAACAGGAACCAATGGGGCCCCCTTCACAGGAGGAATGGATTCTGACAAGTGATGACTGACCACTACAGTTCTTCTCAAATCAATGAATGAGCTCTTTGGAGTTCCTTGGAAAAGAACAGTTGTTTAAGCAAAAAGTTGTCAGTCTCTTGTGTGAGGCTGCTTCTTCTATCATTTCATGATCCTTCTTATAGCTCCTTGTAAGACAAAACAAGATCAGGGATTTTTTAATTACCGACGCTAAGAATGACTTCAGGAAAATAAAATCATCAAATTTAAATTTTGTTGATTCATTAAATATATGCTTTGGGGAAATACCAGTCACTTTTCTATTTTTTTTTTTCCTCCAGGATAAATACTAAATAGAGACTAAAAAAATAAAAATGACACAACAAGACTTTGCCTAGATAGCTTTCCCCTAAAGAAAAAGTCAAGGTCTCATAATCGCTGTAACTGGTTTTGATGTTGGGTTAAGTTAAGCAATACAAATTGGAACAGAATACATTGCATTTCAATAAATAGTAAAAAACAAACAAACAAACAAAAAACAGTCCATGCCCTCCAGGAACACATTTCTGTTTATAGTTTGATCAATCTTTCAGAAAGTGCTTACTTATTTTTATCTTTAAAGCAAGCATTTTTATCTAATGAGATTAACAAAGCTGAAGCAGCACCTCAGCTGCAAAACACTGGCTATGTTAGATCTTCACCCATAAGAGAAAAGAAGCTGGTCCCAAGGCATTGTTACTGCCACCAATGAGAACGGTATGGACCCCCTTTTGAAATCTGCATTGGACTTTATGTGAGAGACTGTCTGAGGGATAACAGAAGGGTAGGCAGAAAACAAAGGAAGCAATCATGCTGGAAAGGCTTAGATGCAACAGGAAAACAGTGATCAGCCTATAGGGAAGTTGAAGGCAAAGATCAGCTTTCCTGATTCTGGGAATCGCTGCAGCAGCCACACACAAAATGGCTGTGTGCCTTGGCCTCCACCAGGCCTTCTCCTCCCTTTGCCAGGCTGCCATCATTGGGCCAGAGGCATCTGCCACACTCAGATACGGAATAAAAAAAAAAAAGTTACAGAAAATTTATTATTTTCTCTAATACCAGATGGATGAATATTTTTGTTTTCTAAAACTGTATTGCCAAAGGGCACATGAGGCAGCTGCACAAGGCAGGGTGCAACTGCATGCAATAAAAACAGTCATCTAAGAAATTCATGCACTTTTCAGTATTTGGATTGCATTTGGCATTTCTTTCCAGAAATCCTGATGCATGTGAGGTTTTTTTCTGTGTTCAACAGTCTTTGCCTTGAAGGGCAAAAAGGAAATAAATACACATAAGGTGGAGCACATGCAGCAATAAACACTAAATATAGCCCTAAAAACTGATACAAAGTTTGAAAGTTTGAAAGAAACTGACAAAATACGTGTATCTTACAGCAAAACAATTCACAATTGGGTCATGAAGCTTAACTAAAGATTTAGGCACACCCATTGCATACATAATCACAAGCACAGTTCCTCTAATTTACAATCAGCACATTAACTTCTGTTTTATGATTCTTTCTTCACAGAGACAACTTCTTTCCTCCCTTCTTTCCAATGATTACAATCCATTCACCTTCCCTCACCTTCAGAATAGCACTTGTCCATTAAAGTACCTGGACAGCTTGCTGGAGATAAGAGTATGGAGAGATGTAACTTTTACAGAGTGAAATAGTGTGCTCTTTATTTCTGCCAGTGAGTTGCTAGGCTCCACTGTCAAGGAAGAAACAGCTTTCTGTCTCTGCTGGAAAGTGGCTAATGGGATTTCACTCTGTATGGGAATCCTAAACTCCCAAGCACAAGCCTTTAGACAACCCCAGTGTTCATACAGGCTGCTCCACAAGGATATGGAGATGCTTCAATCAGCTGTAAAATTCTGCAGCAGAACTCATCTGCAAGTTAAAACATTGTAACAGAAACTAGTCACCATTCCAAACAAAAAACAGGATCTCTGAGCTTTGCAGTGTTTATTTAACATTATCACCAGAGCTAATCTAGTAAAGCTCGATCCTGTGAGTTTTCTTGTTTTTGTTTTTTAGTCTGTCATTTGTTTTCACTGAATGACCTGCAGTACAATATTTGTAGTTTATTTCTTCCATTACATTTCTTTTTCTTGTCATGTTATCCCAGCACATACCAGGCTGTCAGTTCTGACATCCTAGCTTTTCATAATAAGAGAAAGGGCAGTGATTGGTTTTCATTGCAGACACACTCAGAAACAACCAGAAAGCCCTCCACATCCTTACAACTTATGGATGTTGCTATCATATCAAACACAAAGGGGGAGAACAGAATTCTGTGAGAAAAGATAATGTTACTGTCTTTTTCAGGAGATAGCCTCTTGACCAACTGAGGCTTATGAGTTCCAAGAAACTCAAAAGCTGTACTAAGAGAAGTTTTAAGCCCTTAGTACATTGCTTGTGGAGAACAGGGACAGTGTGAAAAGTAGACTGTTGAACACCCAGACTTCATGCTCAATGATAGGCCTGTGCCTTCCTAAAAATGTAGAACTGAAGAATCACGGGAAAAAAAAAAAAAAAATCCCAGTCTATTTTGTGACTCTGCAATTGGGACTGTTAAAAATACTTGTTGCTACAACTTGAATATTCAAAATTTCTGCATAACTTTGGATATTAAATTTGATATATGAAAATAAAATTTTAAATTCTGAAGTGGAAGAATACGAGAAAAAATCCTAACAGAATTTTATTTCAGTGTGAAAGTCTCTTATCTCCAATATTTTTATTTCCCCACAAATAAATGCTTCACATGTATATAGCCTAGCAATCCACAAAGCACTTAACAGTTAATGTCACCTAATTTCAGAATCTGTATTTCAGCTCCTAGTCAAGACAGACAGTTAAACTCCAGTCAGCACATATTATTCAGAGTTTAAAAGAGAATGCACTGGTCAGCTGCCACTCAGCAGCATCTGACAGCGCCGACTGTCCATGCAGGACTTGCTGCCTATGACTTCTCTTCTAACCTTCCTTCTGACTTTGAGAGTAAAACTCACTTTCTTCCCTTCTCTCAAGCTGACTACTCTCAACCTAGGTGACTTCAATTTCCACTTTAATGAACGTCTTTCCAGTGCTTCTCATTAACCTTCCTTTTCACTTGCCAGCTCTGAACTGTCTTTCACAGTCACTGCCTTGTTGATTCAGGGCCTGACCTGGTAAACTTGTATGCTCATGAATAATTTTACTCTAGGGAATAGCCAGGTTGACTTCTATACAGTTTCTCCCAGAAGTTAAATTACTTACATGGATATTGTGAACAGGACGGGAGTTGTTTTATTGTTTCTGCTTTACTTGTGGGGGGAGGGTGGAGGAGGTTGTTTTGTTTGCTTCTTCATTTGTTCCCCTCCCCCCCACACTTTTTTTTTTTTTTTTTTTTTTTGACTTTGCTTTCTTTCTGACCTTTCAAGTCTTGGTTCTGGCACTTTCAGTATTACAAATGTCTTCAATTTTATTATTTTATGCTTTCAAGTTCATTCATTAGAGCATAGAGAATAATATAGTGAAGCACAACAGGAAGTATGTACATGCTATGTTGCAATTATGTACATACTTTGAACTAGACAGATATCACACATTCTCTACCAGGTTCCATTATTCCACTTGATGAAGTTAAAATATTTTTTAAGGGAAACTGAATTATTCTCAATTCTGTGGAAGATGATATTCAAATTTCACATTACACAAGATAAGTTGTGTGATGCAGGACCTGTGTACACCTTCCATGCAATAAGTACAAGCCAGAATCACACATACCCATTAACACTTAAACAACATTTCTATTTATCCTCTGCAAACATTCACCCTAGTTAAGCTCAGTGTTTTGACTCTTTATAGAAATAACAGGAGAAAAGGAATGAAACCAAAAAGATATATTTAGAAACCTGAATACAAATTTGCAGACGTGTTTTAGCAGTATTTAACCAGCTTTGACTTTGTGGTAGTCTCCTTAATTTTGTCATAAGCAACTTTATATCCTATCCTCTTTGAATTAATATTTCCTAGTCTTATGCTTTTCCAGCCCTTAAATGTTTCCCTAACATTGTTGTTCATCCATGTACTTTCATGTACATGTATTTTACTCCATTTTACAATCTACAGTACATTCTTTGTTCATAGTTTCCCTCCCTCCATCTTTACAACCTACCAATTCCTACAGTATTTAACCATTTTTTCTTTTTCAGTCCACCTCTTTTTTTCTTGCTGAATTTGCTCTCACCTTCCCCCAACTGTATAGGGCTCAAAAGTCCAGATAATCTAAAAAAAAAATAATAAATAAATCAGGTTCTAACCACTAAAATGATTTTTTAACCCATTTTTCTCAGTGACTTTAATGTTGAAACTGATCCTGAACTTAAAAGACTTCTCTTAATTTGGATTGCAGGACAAGTCCCTAAGACCATCTTAATGGAAGTTTACATTCCTATAGTAATATTTATTATTAACAATAAAAATATACATGCAACATTTTAATAATATTTCAATTCAAATGTATACAATAGAGAGACTGAATACATACAATATTAAAATTTGATTCTAGATAAATTAGAAAAGACAGAATGCTGTCCAAGAGACAAGAATTAAATAGCATCTCAACACCTGAAAATTATGAAAACAAAACCAATATTCTGTGTTGGAAGCTGAACATAGTGGATTATCTCTACTGTTTGACAAAGGGGTTGACAGTAATAGCTATGCTAACATCCCAGAACATGCTTGATCTCATCACTTCACCTCTTTGATTTTAAGATGACTCTACCTTCAAAATTAAATATTGCTCTCATCATTGATGCTGTCTAATGTGAAGACAATGCACTGCACTAATCTGAGAGCAGAATTCAGTGCTGCCTCAGAAGGCAGTGGTTAGGGAGCTCTCAATAGAGAACAAATCAGAATCAAACAATAGAATATTCAGATACATTCCAACCAGTCAACTCAATCACATATGGAGATACTCATGCATTATTCATTCCAAGAAATCTGGGAGTTTTTCCAGAGAATATGCAACAAACTAGAGACAGGGTTTATCAACTGTTTTAAATCAGCATGTTCTATCTAATACAATAACAATTTATTTACTGAGGATATTTATACCATCATAGCTTTTCCAAGCTTAATTGATTCTTTTCATCAAGATCCTTTGCAGTGGGGAAGCCAACTCACAAAGGAATTTGAGAAGAGACTACACTGACTATCTACAAAATGATTTAGATAATAATGGGGGTAAAGTTATGGATCTTTTAGCATTTCAATTACCAGATTCTTTTTCTTTGGAGCTATTCTACATGGCAATACTCATTTGAAGGATGGCAAAAATAGCTTTTAATTTCAGAAAACTGTTTATGTGACTTAAATAATCGCTAATCACCAAAGCTACAGTTAGAAAAGTCAATTTGTAAATATATCACTTGCATTGACAAAAACTGTAACAAGAAAAGCTAACGTAAATATGAAAAATTTAATTATTAGGATAACAAGAATGACACAAATAGACTCCTAAGCACAGTTCAGTTCAGTACATTTCTCCTAATCCTGCAATCAACCACTTCAGTGCTGTGAGTTTTACCATGGTGAGAAAACAGGAGTGGGTCAGTGTTTATCCCTGCAAATAAGGGTTAGTACTGCTAGGCCCGAACCTCAAAAATTATATGGCAGGCACTCAAAATTATGAATTCTAAAGATGTAATTAATGACAACACATTGGATGAGCCAGTTCGTCACTTGATGTTCAGGCTTATCTCTCTTAATTCCAGGACCTAATGTTTTAAGACTTTCAAACACTAACTTGTTAGATAAAAGACACAGCACAATGTAAACTGAATTATTGTAGTCAGAAAAGCTGGAGTCACCAGTATGCCAGTACTAACTGTGGTTGGATTAGTAGTAGTCCAGATCCTCATGCTGGACTGATGCCAGGGAAGTCAGAAAGAAATAAACATTCCTTTTAGTTGTAACAGAAGCTAATACAAAATGGAAACACTCAAAGACTACAGTCTGCTCTGATTGACAAGAATAATTGCTAAATAAGGACATATATGGAAGAGCAAGGACATTTCTTCATTGTCTATCTTCAGATTCCAAAGGGCCTAGTTGCAATGTAAAGAATTCTTCTGTTGCAGATGATGTCTGAATAAATCATAGTGAAGAGGAAAGTCAACACAGACTCCTCTAACATATTGCAACTGTTTAATTAAATAAAAGCAAACAGAATTGCTGCAGCAGGTAAAGAATTTCTACCTTTAAAGACAGACTATATACTTAGAGTTTTTTCTTTCTATTTACATAGGAAAAGTCTGTATGAATAAAGTTTCACTTGTGCATGAAATCTTAAGTTTTGGAGCTAGAAAATAAATTCTCTGGTTATTCTTTTGACACGAAATGTGAGTCCTGCTAAGCACTGGCCAGAGTACAGCTGAATGATGAAGCAGCAGGGTAGCAGAGTACTAAGGAAATTAGAAGCAGAGTTCTGCCAACACCTGCTGCTAGATCTTAGCTCTCCATGCCATGCTCTTTGTACTCTGAATGCAGCTAAATTCACATCATACAAGTTCTTGTCCGCACACTCCATAGACTCTTTTTCTGCAGGTATTTCACCTAAACCAGAGAAACCTTTTCTTTTCTTGCTGTTGGTTTTGGTTGTGTCATTCCCCCCTATATAACCTACCCTTTTTTTTTTTTTTTTTTTTAGGAGGAGGGGCATGTTTTTGTTTAAATCTAAAAGCCCTTTTCTATGGAAGGTAAAAGTTCTCAAGCCCCAGGTTGCTGTTTTCTTAAGACTACTTTTACCAAAGTATAATTTCTCAGTCTCTGAACCCTTCCTGAAGTAATCTACCCACAACTAGCCCAATATCCAGAAAATAAACACATGTCCTAGTAGAGGTCACTAGTCCCAAAATACCTATATTTTAAGTCAAAGTAACTGGGAGAAGGGACAATATGCAAAGTGACAACAGATTAAAGAATGATAGAAGTTTAAAGAGTACACAAAGAGAAATGCTTGAGAAAGAAATTAACCAAGGAAGAAAAATATGTAATCATATCAGCAGCTCAGAGTTTGTGACAGAACCAGAGACTCCAGGAAAGAATGAAAATAAAAAGGTAACTAGGGAAATTACTTAAAATGATGTTAGTTTTTTTTTTTTTTTTTTTTTAAATCTTTATTGTAAAGAGTGTAAGGTAAGTACTGATTTGGCACCCAATCCATAAAGGGTTAGAGACAGAATTATTTTGAAATGAATGAAACAGTGGTTTCCCTGTTTCATCCAAAAGAAATTGTTTAGATACAATTTTCAAATGAGCTGTGAGAACAATAATTTAACAGTTTGCTGGGCTAAAATGAAAAATAGCTTCCTAGCCTATCTTTATTTATTCTTAAGTCTACATAATCTAAATGGAGGAAAGAAGTACCACTACTTCCCTGAATTACAATGGAATTTTGTTCTCTCTATTCACATAGGCTTCTTCTGAAGCAGCATGAAGGTAGCACCTGACCTACTCATCCTTTCAGAAGACCAAGCAAAGTCCACTGCAAAATTTGCCAAGGAAAATACACACCTACAGAACAGAGGTATGATACCTCTGCTGGCTGAAAATACTTAAAGAGAGAGTAGGGCAGAGAAAGGGTTTTTTTAGGAAGGAATACTCGAAGTGACAAGATGTTTAAGTGGTACAAAATTGCATTAGTCAGAATAGAATACAGTTGAAGAAATCTGAAGGGACCTATAAAAAAAGAGCTGATCAAGTATCATGACACAAGTGGATATGCAACATTTACAAGTGCACGGTAATGCAGAAATTTTAACTGCTAGCATATAACACCAGATTCTAAATCAACTCTAACAACTTTGAAAAAAGGTCCTGGACATTACTGTGAAAACTATACAAGGACATCTATGTCCTGTACAATCCTAGGGGAAAAAAAAAAAAAAAAAAAAAAAAAAAGCAAATACAAGATAAAAAAACAACTAGATAACATGTAACCATAATGTAAGTGAACAGTACAGCCTTATCTGTAATGATCTGTGTTCTTTTCACACCATTTTAAAACAACAGCAGGATTAGAATCTGCTATATTTATATGAACAGATAAATAAAATACAACCTTTTTCCCCCCAGATCTTAGTGAACCTCCAGTTCAATGAAAGATTGTGTTTTTTCTAATAACTGTCCTAAGATGAAGCAATGCATGGCTCAGCAAATTCAAATCCTGATTGTCATCTGAGCTCAATGACTTTAAACAAGTTACTTAACCTTTCCTTACCTCAATTTCCTAGTCTGTTTAAGAGTGTAAAGCACTTTCAGATCTTTAGTTCAAAAACCCCAGGCAGAAACATAATGTTGTAATTATTATTAAAATATTAATAAGCATTTAATTAGGCTAATTCTAAAAGTTCTTTGTAAATCCTTAAATCAGTATAGATAAAAACATCATTTGTAACCAGACAACCATTTGAGTAAAAACCAATATAAATCAGCAAAAGCTATTCCAGTAACAGAAACTGTAGCTACATCATTAAGAACAATTTTAGCTGCTTAAGGCTTTTGTAATCACTTGCATTTTATTTTCAAACTTTTTTTATTAGAACATTGACTAGCCATTATCCTGGCACAGCTAAACTGGGACAGAATCAATGCTCTGTAGACTGTTTCCTCTGCTGTTTGTGATAAACACTGTCTAAGAAGTTAGAAAAAATCCATTTTGATACTGCTTCCCAATTAGACCTGTTAAATATTCTTTGAATGACTGAATTTGGTTTATTTTTACACCTAGATGTGTTGCTAAGCTGATATTTTTTAATGGAAGAGTATTATACAATTTCTAGTAGCTTTCTTATCAATTTTCAAACTGAGCAAATTATACCATAATTGTTTTCTTAGGATTCAGTGCAAGTTGTTACCTTCTTCCTATTCAGTGCAAGTTGGTAACTTTCAGAATTCTAGTCACACGTTCACAGCAGCAGCTGACCTAGATTCATGCTTAGGAAATCATGTCATTAATATCATGCAATGAAACAGCTCCTTTTACATGTGATCATTATAGAACACAACAAAATAAAGCAAGCAAATGTCAGCAACTAACACTAACGCCCCACTTCTTGTGATATAACAAAACACAATTTTCTTTACATTAATTTTGGAAGGATCCATCAAACAGTGGGGATTCCATACAGACCACAAACATGGACTACTCAGCCACATGCAAACGTTTGCAAATTCACTATTTCATTTTAGATTTGACTGGTAAATTCTAGTGCTGTAACCAAGACATCCCAGTCAAAACAAATGATATCTCAGATCACTTAAAGCACAGATCTGAAATATTTCTTTGTTCTTAAAAAGCATCTTCCATATGTAATTAATATAGCTCATCTACTTTTTCCTTCTGCACTAGTGAAGTCTGGAAATGTTCATTCATTTTTTGTTCACATTGACCTCTGTTCTTCCTTCTCTCACCCTTTTAGCCTATCTTATGTTGTATTATCTGTTTGCATTAAGCTTATAACCCTTTCCATTTGCAGATTCACTTAGCTTAGAGGCAAGTTATGTTGACAATTATGCACACTTCAGTTTAATGAAAGCGGTTTCACATCTTAACAGTCTAGGTCACCAATTGAAATGAATATTAAAAAAATGTAAGCAAGTATATAAATATCTAGCTAATGGACCTGTCACTAAGAAACAAGAAAAAAACAATCCACTACAGTGTTCTCAAGTTCTTTTCTTTGAGGGATATTAGGAGATAATCTAAAACAAACAAACAAACATACAAACAAACAACAACAACAAGGAATAAAAAATAAGCCCCTGAAGATATTATTAGATTGTTTTATTAAAAAACAAACAAACAAAAAAACAACCTTCTGTGAAAGCAGTTATTAGGTTCAGATGAGCAGTCTACCAAGACTGTTCATATCTGTTCAGTGTAATCAGAGTGTTTAAAACCTAGTGTCTCCACACCAGCCAAATTACTATCTCACTCACTGCCATTGCTCCAGTTTACACTGAACACATTCGAACTTCTGCACTGAATTTTCACTGTTATTTCTGCTAGCAATCTTCCTGATGCATTATCTAAGGTATTATTAGCACCTGGAATTAAAAAAATATTGTTTTGTAAACCTGGAATCCATTATAGCTAAATCAGCAAGTTCTAACCAGGTAGAGAGGAAGGATATGCTGTACTCATTCTGAAGTAGTGGTGAGTCCTTAAGGAGCAATTTAAAACCAAGTAAGAAACAAAACCAAACACACACACACACAAAAAAAAAAAAAAAAAAAAAGTGGAATACGACAATGTAGCATTTTGGTATAAGAAGGCTTTATATATAAGTCTTTACACTGAGCATGGACATAAATTTTCTCATTTTACATGAAATTATTATCAAAGTTATATCAAAAGTTTACTTTGAACGGACAGAGAACCTGATTTTGTTGCCCTTTATGTCATATACTCTGGAAGAAACTGCATTAAATCAAATAAGAGGTATTCATTCTTCCATAGTTAGATAGATAAAGAACCATATAGGCTTAGTGTACAGAAACAGCTCTTGAAATAATTTTCCATAGAAACTGAGAGTTATTTTTGCTATAAATAATTGTTTTCTGCTGCTCCTATTCACTTTTCCTTTGATTTTTCCATATTACTTGAAAACAGTGAAAAATGCAAACAGACTTTGTAACCACTGATGACTACGAGATTCTTCACAATCTGTTTCAAAAAGAGATGACAGGAATTTCAGGGGAAAATGCAGAGGCCCCTTTTTTTAATGTAAGAAGCAATAAAAGAAATTTCAACAGATATCCCAGACCTGAGTAGACCACAGCAGCATGCATTTGCAGTCTAAACTTTACTGGTTGATAGAGAATAAAACTGAATTCTTCATTTGAAATCAAAACAGCTGTATTTTATCAGTTCTTGAACGTTCATTTCTTGAAAGTGACCCTGTTCAGGTCAAAAAAGTTTTGAAATACTATATAGTAACTATCAGTAACACTTTTGTTCTTTCATTCTGAGCGTAAGGCAAGAAGCTCTAATTACTGCATACAAATGTTTACATTAGTGTGAAAACTGCTAACTACCTTTAATTGCCAACAGGAAATCATATGCTTTAGGGTAAAATGAGCAAGTATAAACACCTGTAGCCAATAAATAATTTAGTTGTCATTCTCATACCCTAGAGAAGTTGAACTGCCGCTGACTCAGCATGAGCAAAAATTAAATTGCTCATCCAAAAGGTTTCAGAAAACACTCTTTTAGAGACTACATGTGACAAAGTATAATAAATCCACAGGATGCATTATTCTGTGTATTATTTGCATTTTGAAACATCAAGGAACATCTAACATAAAGATGTTAGCATTCTAAAAAATCTCCAAACCTAGCATAATGATTTTATTTCAACAGCTAAACATCTAAATTTCTTCTGGTACCAGAAGCATGCCACATTGTGGCACTTAAACTTCCAATACCAGTGTGCTAAAATATACCCCCAAAACTGCTTCAAGCCATGGTATGTAATTTTTTATTTTCTAAATCTATTTACGAATATACATGTCTGTCCCCAAAGAGGTCCTAGAGAATACAGTAAATTAAATAAATCACGTTATTCCAGAGCTGTTGGCTGTCTTAACTTTTTGAACAAGACATATAATTCTGAGATCCTTTGTCAGTAAAGAAACAACAACCTGAAGGAAGTGTTTTTACTTTCTTTCATGAGCAAATTAGGTCAAAGCAATGAAGTAAACAGTGAAGCATTCTGAGTTGGATCTTTAATCAGCAAACAGTTCATAGAATTAGCTCTGTTTTTTGTTTTTGCTTTTTCTCAGTTCTTTGGTTTATGGAAATTTCTGTTCACATGAGAATAAGATTACCAGCAAACCATTTGTGTAAAAGTGATTACCCTGATTGCCCATGACATCCATATGATGGCAATACTACTAATCTTGGGAGAGCCTAAATGCACCACAATGATTTACAGTTTAGTGATCATTTGTAGTGAAGGCAAGTAAACTTAACATTCAGGACTATTCTTCCTCTTCTACCATGGTCATTTTAATAACGAGTAGCTAATTCACTGTACAAAATGGATACTGAGTATGCTAAAACCAGCTAGGTACTGAAGTAAGCCAGGCTCATCAACAAGACAGAGATGATGTCCAAGCCTCATGCTCAGTGGAAACATTTTTAAAGTCCATTTGCATGGGTATAAATTTCCATCCACTTTTCACTCAGCCCATTTGCTAGTACCATAAATTTAGCTTGATGCCCTTAATTTGCTAATTTTTTTTTTTATTCTTGAAAACTATTCTGCACTGCAGAATTTACTGCTCTGCCTAAGACCTTCAATTTCTGCTACTCAGATGAGCTCTGGCTCTACTGCTGATTAAACATATTGCTAATGTTTCAGCTGACATATTTTCCTGGGCTATGAAGGCACACATGCATGCATGTGTCTCAGTGGTAGTGATTTGTGAATACTTATGAACTACACCACATGCACAGTATTGAAAAAAATGTTCAAATATAAATTACAAAGCATCACTAACATAGCCTGACAATATTATGACACTAAAATAAAGGCAAAAGAATGTAGGACAAAAAATTCATCTCTAAAGCGATAAATTTTGAAGAAGATGAAAATCACATGTACTGATAAACACAAGGAAAGAAAGCAAGAAAATATATAGGATAGAGATGAAGCAGAAATGGAGCTCATAATCTTGTGATATTAATAAAAAATATAACAATTATAAAGGCTGATAAGGAGATTCAAAATGATTAGAACAAATATATCATTTTAGACTATTAAACACGTGCAGAGTAAAAGAATTCATCAAATAGATTTATCAAGGCAGACCAGTCACTAGAAGGACTAAAACAATGAATGCTAAAAAAAAAAGTAGGACTAAAATAAAAACATATGATCAATAATCATTAAGTTCTTATTAAAGGAAAAAAAAAAAAAAAAGAAGACTGGTTTGGAAAAAAAACGCCTCACACAGCTAGAAAGAAGGGGTCAGTGGCAACACATCAAGGTGATACACTGCATTGCTGAGTATCCACAAATGGAAGGTCATGCTTTACAAATTTCTGCAGATGTACATGAAATGACAAAACCACCAACACAGATAAAAGAAATGCATTCTAAAACATCTGACAGAAGTTCCAGCAGAGATTCTAAAGATTCAGGAGAGATTTGGGCTCTAAAGACTGAAATACTCCTTTCTGTCAGGGGTAGTTGACATACAAGGAACATAATAGAAACATCTTCCTGCCACCACTTACAACTGCTGGGTAACGTTTCTTAAATCTCCAGGACTGGCAGGCTATCATGAGCCCTGTGTTACCAGAACTAGTATTTTATTCTTTAAGACACTTTCTGGAAAATCAACAAGAAATCAAATTGCAAATATCATAAAGGAAAATTAATATTCAATTTCTCTTTCTTTAGTGATTTTTAAAATCTTTATGAAAGAAATAGATAAATCACACAGATCTTGGAAAGATCACATATATTCTAGCTGGATCAGGAATAATGTTGGATTTTGTTTAGATTTTACTTTGTTAACAGTGTTGACTATTTTGTACAATTTATGGATGTTTAATGTTAGCAAAAATACTAAAATGACCAAATTCTAGAACCAGCTCAAGTAACCTTTCCTTAAAGGATCTTTCCATTCTAACATTGACATTACTTCCTTTTAATACTTATATGATACTTATATATATGATACAGATAATATAGACTTAATTCAAATTACTTTTTCCAAAAGCATGGAAGTTTCTTTGAGGTGTTCAACAGTTCTCTACAAACTAACAGCTGTCCTCCACTCAGTTAAATCCCGTTGCAATTTCTGGAATGCTCTGCCCTCACCTACTAAGGACAACAGTAGGTTAAAGCCTACTAAGGCTGCCCTCACCTACTAAGGACAACAGAAATTGGAAAATTTAAATTAAAACTGTTCAGAACTCTCTCGGTTAGCATCCTGTAACATAAAATTGAGAGTCAAAGCTTAATCAAAGCCCTTCAAAACAAATATAGTTCAATTAGGGACTTTGTATATTTTATGGTGAAACAGCTTCTTTTATTTTTATTATTGTTATTATTCTCTTTCAGCATATTATAATGGAACAAATTCTTTCAAGTTTTTTCTTTATCAGTGCCAGCTTGATACACTAGGGAGTCTACAGAGACTAAAGATGAACATAACCACCGCATTACCCAGCATTTCTGAACTTCAGGGAGGTCTGAATGTGATTTTAGGTCTACTTTGCTCTGTAATAAGCCAACTACATACTAGACTCTACTCTGGCTAGGAACATTTGTAGTTGAGGAGACACTTCAGGGTCAGGGCAACTGTAACAGTAAAAGACATAACCATAAAAGATCATCCCATATACATGTAAGTTTTGTCTTGTTATGCATTTTTGCTAAACACTTCCTTTAAAAAGGCAAGTATGCAGGTACCCCAGAATCAAAGTAAATTGCAGTTTGCTAGACAATATTATCCAACTGAGAAAACGTTTATTCAGATCTATTAATTCAAAAATAATTAAAAAGATCCAGCATAAAAATCATTATGCAGCAAATATGTGAAATACATTGTGTCTTAATCAAATGTTTGGAAGGAAATTTGTATTTTATAGTATGATTTTATACATTATCAATTAGCTAGTGGTCTAAATTAACACTCTGAGCCCTCTGAGCTTTAAGTGGAGTGTAAATGTTGTAGCCTGTATTCATTTCAAGAGCAAACTTTTACAAGCAATTCTGAGCATGTTGCATGTTCTGGCATGTCTTTTTCACATTATTTCTGTGTGCAAAACAAACAACACACAATCCCGTGCAGCCATATACACACAGAACAACCTAAGCCCAAATAAAAATACATCTCATCTAAAGTACAAAGAGAACCTTAACCACGTATTCTAGAATAAGTGGCATTTCAATTAGTACTTCAGATTATTCATATTTTTATCCCCTAGTCTCTAATAAAAATCCTCACCAGAGTTTCTTTAAACTCTTACTGTATATGCAAATGTACTGTATCAAAATCTTTATAGTCCTGTTCTGAAGATCCACAGGATACAGATGAGCATTAGATACTGCTCTTTAATATAATGGTGGTTTCCACTAAGATACGTGAATATTTTAATAGAATTGACTTTGAGGGAATTAAAGGGAAGAAAAGAATTAAGTATGACAGAGGCAGGAAGAACGCACAAATCCAGAGTAGATTTTCTAAGATAGCTTTTGCAAATTAAATTAAAACATTTTAACTATGCTTACATGATGATAACTATACTCTTTAAAATTAATTCACTGTATATGATTTACTCTCTTATAAAACATTCAAGGACAGAACACAATGACTTGGTCTTGTGATCCGAGACAAATTCAAGATTTACACCTCCTCTCAACGTCTAGAGAAAAACAAAAAGAATCACCCCACCCTTTAAAGAAACTAGTATGTACAGTCACATTTTCTTTATTTCACATTAAAAAGGGCAACAAAATAATCTCATAAATCAGGAAATAATGCATTATATCAGCAGCTAACAGTGCTAACTGCAACGTAGCTTTCTTTGAACTCATGGGTGCATCTGATTTTTAGCAAGAACAACAGGAAAAAAATTGCAAAATCCATTTCATCTGTAGCTCAGCTTCTAGTATTTTCTTTCACTGTTTCATCATGTCTATCAAATTACTTTTTTTCCTTTGTAAACCTGTTTGAGAACATCTTGATGTTGGTACTGTACTTTATTCACATGAAATAATCAAGCCAAGTAAGGAAGCAATAAAAAACAAAGAAGAAATACGACGGGAATTTACAATTTGATGTTAGTAGGCATCTTGCTTTTCTAATGTTCAGTGTTGTCTGCAAAAATATTGAGCCAGATTAATGAGAGATAGGAGAAAATATTTTTCATGTATACAGTTTTAAGCTATAAAAACACTCCTATAGTACCTACTCTCACTATTCAACAACAAAAAAAAATCTAGTGCTCATTTCTATAATGATAAAATAGCAAGTGTAGCTATTTAGCATCTTTTGATATTATTTAAGTTAACATCTTCCTTGCACATGTTTTTATTTAGTAGTCTCACGATATGGTTGTGTATGGATATAACAGCAATAACGTAAAGTGACACAGATACTTGCATCATAAAATAGAGAGAGAAAATCACGATACTGCTACAACTATAAATTGCAATCCCAACACCCGAAATAACTCACAGGGTTACCAAGCAATTACAAAAAATTGCTAAAAGCTAGCCTTTAGTGCTGTTCTTGCCTGTGGCAGAGGCTGAATTGGTCCCTAAAAAAAGCAATGCCTAATCGCAGTTTTGTCCAAGTATGTTCACAATGTAACACAACCTCATTTATCTCAGCCTGTCCCATTCTGTGTACAGTTTTCCATTTACATTTGTGACTGAACATTTGGACAGTGCTTCACTGACTATTTTCTGACTGCAGGTAGCAGACTTGTGTGTGTGATTTTTGGTTGACAGATACTGTTTGTGATTATTGATGTTAAACTGGCTTTAGCTGCCTGTTTTGAAAAACTACAGATTTATCTTTCCCACTGTAGATAACAAGATGCTCTGTTTACCGGTATGTTCTGTCCTCCTGCCACGGAGAACTGAAACATGAGATAACAGTGCAGAAGTTGAAATTCCTACTGTGGTCTGAACTGATCTAAGTTCACGAAGAGGTGTTGACAGTGGAGCCACTATCACAGAATCACAGAATTGTCTAGGTTGGAAGAGACCTCAAGATCATTGAGTCCAACCTATGTCCTACCACTGCATGTTCTGCAAACATGTTATTTCTGCACCCCAGCCCCCTCCCCCCTCCATGTTCTTTATTTGATCTTTATTATGTTCTTTATTTGATCTTTTTTCCGTGTTGAGAACCAACATTCAGCATGTCTGAAATCACCTACAGCAGACAAGGCACTGCAGATAAACAACTTTCTCTGAGATTCCATAAACAACAGCATCGCTTAGCAGCAACAGCCTCTCCTGCCTGACACGGGAGAGGCAAGACAGAATAAACCAGAAGGATAGGTGGAAAGCAAAGCATTTAACATGGTTAGACAGGCAGATAGATGAAAATAAATAAAAACATTTCCCTGTTCAAAGAAATTTATTCCAAGTAGTACCCATAATAAGTGAGTTCTTGGAGAACGAAGTGCTAGTGCAGAAAGTGAACACTTTCTTCCATCTGTAGTCAAAAAGTCTCATTCATCTCTAGTATTCCTTAATTGGACGTATGGAAGAGTACTCTGTATCTTAAACCTCTGAGATATTTCCCCCCACCTCCCGTCTCCAGCATACTTTTTGTCATATGCAGTTTTGCACACAAAAAAAGATCAAGCTAGCTTCTCTCAACACCAGTGGGAAAGTTCTACAGTATTCTTTGTCCTGCTTTTAAACCCAGAGATTGCAGTTGTATCATGTTTTCAAGTTGTTATGTTTTGTGTTTTTTGGTTTTTTTTTTTAATATATGCCCAGAAACATTTACTATGTATTAGCTGAGAATCTTTTTCAATTATTTTAATGTCCTGTGCTTCTAATAAATTAGGATAAAGGCACAAGAAATGTAGCATTAAAATGACTAGCACTTCCCCTCATTCTAACAGCACCATGTTTGAGGCAGACTATCAGTCTACTGTTAGCTATCTGCTGCAATCTGAAACTCTCTGAAAAGTGTTTCCACACAATTTAGCCGTGACTGTATCTCCATTGTCATTGTTACTTGTACACATTTTTATACATCTTTCTTAGCTGTTTCTATCTACCATTTTTCATCTTCTGTACTTTTTCCTGTCTTTCTGTTCTTAAAGGAGTATTCCAGATTTTTTTTAGTCACTGTCTCCTCTCCACTTTAAATTCAAGGAATTCCATTTCCACTGCAAAAATCTCTACATTAATTTTTACAGCACAAGGAAGTAACACAATCCATTTTTGTAACACAAAAAGTAACACAAACTATTTTTGACATTTAGGGGTGAGAGCAAGGAAATGCAACTCTGACATCGGTGTATTAAATCAACTTCAGTTTTGGTTTTGGTTTGCCAGCAGTATTAATTTGATCATGCTTCATGAGTCTTTCTTTTTAAAAAACACATTTTGTGTTGTCTATTGTGTAGCAAGTATAGAACACTAGTTAGAATTGAAATCATTCTACAATTTTATACCTTTTATATTGGTACTTAATGAGTCAAAAAACAAGAGGGAATTTCTTCCCCCTGTAGAAAACAAAGCATTGAATAAATTTATAATTATTTGCATTTAAAAATACTATTCTGTGCCTTGATCTCAAGACAGAAGCTAGAAGTTCACAAGTTCATATTTGGAAACAACTTTATTTAATGGCTTCATTCTCCTTGGATCAAAATTAAAGTTACGGTACATTGTATTTATTCAACACTTCATAATTCTGTGCATTTTTACATGCATATTCCCAACTTGCAGGAAAAAGTTCAGTCTAAGGAGACAAAAAATACTAGGCAGAAATACTTGCTTAACAATGCAAGAACTGATCTTTCATATTTTGCCACCAAAAATAAAGACAAAAAAACACACAACGCAAAGCAAAACAAAAATGTCTATAAATGAACTACTAAAAAAAAATAACATCAAGAAAGTGTGGGCTTAATTTAACAAACTGAATTTGGTATTATAGGAAATGGAAGCATCTTGTACATATTTGCCACTTTGGCAGGAAAAATGCTGAGCTTCTTCAAACTCTGGAAACAGAAAAGAATTGTGGTAGATTTAATCAAAATGAAGTAAAATAACAATGATAAACTGGCAACAGTGATAAACTGGAGCCAGGTCTACCAGTTGATATCTTCACTTTGAGCAGGCATTATTTATTTGATCCTTCCTTTCAAAGTCTGTCTTTCTGAGTGCACATGCTGTCAACCAATAGATTTGTCACTGAAATCCTTTTTCACATGTAGTAAATGTCATGCCACATATTTTTCAACTCCTAATTTTACTTTCACTTACTTTCACTGTTTCAAACTGTGTAAATATACTTCAAGAAATTTCACACATACACAAAAAAAGGGGACACAATTCCTTTTTCACTGTTACCAAAGAAACCACATGTATATGGGCATATGATGAGTATGCTCCTATGTTATTATGGATAACTTAACGCTCTGTTGACACAATGATCTAATTCAGAATGCATTTTGAGTCTGGATGACTTTTACCTTGATGAAAATAAAATACAAGAGTCACCACAGATGTTACTTATCAGAGAGAAAGAGTGAGAGCGAGAGACAATGCAGTGCAGGAGTTCGTGCCTTTCTCTTCTCTACTAGTAAAATGGGAACGTACAGTATTAAGTGATACATCCTTCTGTATAATATACTGAGCTTTAAGAACCATTTTTTTCCCACTGCTTAAGAATTTAGGTAGTATATGCAGTTTTGTATATTCTCCAGTAATGAACACTTTCATAGACACTACAAATTGACTTTTGAGTAAACAAAAGTTGAACCATGTTTAAATCCATAACAAATATCCACTTGAATAGGCAGCTGCTGCTGCTGGCTGAAGTCTTGTCAATGCATAGGCAAAACTGAGCTTCATTGTTCCAGAAATAAGGAACTAAGGTTTAGCTAGGAAAGGGCAGCTGTTATTACAGGAAGGGATGTAAGAATGAATGAGACAGTGGCATAGAACCACAGTCTGACTTGTCCTTACTGTCACTAATGTGAAAAAAGGGTTTAAGCACAGCTACTGCTCCTCTGAGAAGCAGCCATCCCACCACTGTAAAAAGCCTCCTCTCCTACATGATGACCTTTCCCTCCACAGCAGCAGCAGCTTAGCTCTCTAGAGCTCTAATGCAGCTAAATTAGTGAGAAAAAACATTCTGTTGCCCTGGGCAACTGCATGCAAGACTTTTTTTGTAAACATGAAACTTTCTGTAATGCTCTTTTCTGTTTGTACAGGTTATACAGTGCAGCCATTCTTGAAGTCTCACCATTAAATAGTATTTCTCACTAGCATCCACTTAAAGATCTCAACCATATGCAAGTTTCTGTTCTGCTTACATACATAAGAACCTCCCTTCTACAGACTCTTATTATATCTTAGAAACTGTCCATTCATCTGAACTCATAATTAAAGTCTATAATCAATTCTTATTTTTATATGGTTTTGAATACTTAGATATTAATAGCATTATCCAGTATTTAAACAGTTCTTTACCTCTGCCTTCCCCCCCCAAGTAAGTAAGTCATGGGAAGAAAAACTATTATTTTCCCTTTCAATCAAGCATTTCCAGCTCAGCTGCCACATAATACAATATTTCATCATATTTGACTACATTAAGAATATAACTTTCAATGTATACCCTCACTTCCAGAATTTCTGAATATATGTATGTTGAAATTGAGCAAGTGTGACATGGTTCTTCATTCCCCTGGGAACAATATTCAGAGCTCGTTTGAGTTTTGACCTGCTTATGCTGCCAGGAAGTATTAGTATTTTTGTTGGATCTTTAGAATAGAGATACAGAGTGAAGGACAAAGGCAAAAAAATAAGACCTTTTAACTTCACAGATGAAGAACTGATGAGATACTGCTGTTATCACACTAGCTTTTCATAGGATTTGCCCCATTTTGTAAGCCTCCCTGGAGAGATTATCCTTTTCCATAGTAAAATATTTCAGATAAACTGTGCACAGAGAATCTACAGCTGTCCACAACACAATTTATGGTCTGAAATGTCTAAAAATGCTACAAAAAATATAGAAATGCAAATTAAATTCAGAAATGATTTTGCAAAATGAATGGCTGTCCAAAATGGAATGTATTTACAAATTCTGTAATGCTGCCTTTTGTTTCCTGATACCATCACCTTGTACAGTTAGAGTTATGAAAATTATCTATTACATTAAATGGCTCTGTTATGATTTTTTTCCTTACAATACAGAACTATGTACAGTTTAGCCCATGGATTGGGCCCTACAAACTACTCTAGCACAAGAAGTATTTATATATCCTTTCCTCATCTAAAACTGATCTTCAAACTTTACTTCTAACGTGTCAGGTTATTATCAATATTTGATATTTGATATTGGTATTACCAAATATTGGATATTTGGTAGTATCAGTATTACCATCAATAATTGCAAAATCCATCTTCCTACAAATATTTCTTATATATATTAGGATCAGGCTCTCTTTCCAAAAATACTTTTTACTCATATTCTCTTGCTATCAATTCAATTCAAGATCAAGCTAGTGAATTCTTCTACACATCCCTTCTTCAATATACTGTGGGTTATATTCCCCTCTCTTCTAGTCCTTTCTTCACAGCTCATGGAAGAAATGGCATACATATAAAGCGTGCATCTGCAACTGGTTCTTTATTACAACACACACCCTGTCTCATTATTCTGTCTTGATACCCCACTGATTACTGTAGTGCTTGTGAGAGGTGATACCATCAGTACATATGCATCTATTATTAAGACGCATACATGGTGTCTATTGTATTCAAACACGAAAATGAATTAAGGGCATATATTGTTTCTGAAGAGAACTGCAGATAAAAAATGTATCACTTTCAGTTTTCAAAACATTTTTATATTTGCCCTTTCCTGTCTCATTTTCTTCTCCCTTGAGAGACAGTACTGAGCTTGTTCCTCCTGAATATGAACAGTTTATAATTGTTTTATTTAATCCTGTTGTTGTGCTACCTTAGGTTCTTCTATGTAATACATTTTCTGGAGCAGGACAAAAATGTCTTATAGCTCAACATGTTAATGAATTAACTATTTTCAGTTTTAGGCCTGTGCAAATGGAGCTGCATAAAATTGTTAAAACATACCCATAAACCAGCAGCAACTGCAGTATGTTCAACATGTTGATTTTCTTTTAATTTTATGAACACACAAAAAGTTTGCATTATAGCCTGACCACAAGCACATCCTTGCTATAAATTGAAGATGTGCCAAGCTAGCTCCAAACATTTTGTAGTCAACAAACTACTGTGAGACAATAGCAGCAAGACATTAAGACGTTAAGACACAGCAAGCATAGGCCAGTAAGGTATATCCTCTCCAAGAACTGAGGATTATAAGCAAATCCAATTTACCTACCCATTATGAAATGATTTCCAATGTTCACTGGAAGAAAGGAAGACTGTTCAGAGAAACCTTGTGACAAAGAATGAGGTCATGCAAGACATTATAGGCTCATGGAGAAACACAAAGAAAGAATACATAACAATGGAGGAGTTAAGACTGAGTGTAATGTAAAAAAAATATTTTACAATATTAGCATGGAAAAATGCTTTTTAGATAGTAACTTGTTGTTCATGTGTCTTTTTGAAAAAAAATCTATGAAGGCCAAGTTTTTAAGAAAGCTAATGCGGGCTTTCTAAAAAAATCACTGCACATAGTGTCAATCTTTCAAGAATCAGATGTCTTACAAGTATCTGATGATCGGTAGAAAAAGCTTAAGTAAACTAAACTAAGATAAGAGCAACAAACCTTATTAAAAACACGCAAAATCAGGACTCGAAAGAAAAAAAAAATTAATAGAAAATATTAAAAGGTAACCACAAAATACACTCATTCCTGTATGCTTTCAAAATAATTCCCAAATCATATATAAAATTATTTGCAAGTTTTTTTCAAGAAATGCTTTAACTTAGCATTGTAAAACTGTTCAAAATTGATGAGTTTCATAGATTTGACGACTACTAAGAACTGATCCAAGCTTCAATCAAGGTAACAGGAGATTTTACACTGACCTCAATTAGCTTTCGACCAAGCCTTGAGAGAATTAACAGTCCTCTGAACAGTCGTCATTCATAGGTATATTTATAGAGAGTAGAAAGTGTTGGCACCTTTGATGCTAAAGTTACTCTAACTGAACACAAGACCAGTCACAATCTTTTTTTTTAAAAAACAATTTCAATAAAAGTCTGCCAAGTCAGACTTGCCCTGTTGCTGAACTAAACCTTAAGGTAACCTTAAAAAAACTGAATGCAGAAAAAAAGACAGAATTGGTAACCTCAGGAAGAATGAAATTCAACTAAACAATGTGAATCGGATTTATCTTTGTAATTTAGGAGCTGGGTAGCTGACAGTTTAGAGTAATTTTTGCCCTAGAAAATTCATTTAAAGAACAGCAATGAGTCATTAACAATTAACAATAAGCAAACGCACTTTCCTATTGCTTTAAGCCATCTCTTTACTAACAATTTGTGTAGTCCTGCATTCCTAATTCTCAATCTGGGCAGAAACAGAGGTAATGCAGAAATCAAGAAAGGTGCACTGGGGGAAGGAAGGTTTATTATAACCTCCCCCCTTCTCCCCCTTCCCTCAAAAAAAGACCCCCCACATTAAGCCTTTATACCCACCTCTTCAACAGCAAATAAAAAATGTTTTTGATGGCTAGACAGTCTCTCTATATGCAAGATATAAGTAGATTAAGACTGTATTAGAGCTCCAAAATTTAAGTTGAGTAACCATGACCAACTGTCAAAAGTAGTAATGAAAGCACAGATATCACTATAATTGAAAGCAACAGGAAATAAAGAAACTTAAATGCTAATTATTAGTGATTAGTTTGTTCACTCAAGGAAAGGAATGCCAACTTACTGATAAACTCAGAAGGAGCAGCAGGTGATTCTAGTACTTTATATGAATGATATTGCTCCAAGTTTAAGCAAGTTATGTGGTAATCTAGATAATTTCCTGTTTCATCAGATATAGAAGATATAGACAAACTGACAGCAATTAAAGTATATATTGGCCCTGTGTACTATTCAAAATATACCAGTTCAAATCTTGAAAATCTTTTTACTGGAAAACAAGAACTCAATTTTCAATAGATGTGCCCTTCATTTCCTCACTCCCTAATTCTTCCAAAGTAGTGGGAGTGCTACTCAAACATTTTTACAGTCATCTAAACAGGTCACTTTTAGGATGCTGGACCCAAGTCAAGTCTTTAGAATATCCAACGGGACATTCATATATTACAAAGTTAGAAAATTTATGAGGAGATTGTTCAATTCATATTTCAGAGATGTTTTTTTAAAGATACTTCGTAAGAATAATGTAATGAGAACTTTCCTTAATATTAAAAAAAATAAAGGAGAAAAAAACATCACATTTGAAAATATATCCAGTTCAAAAGCTGTCTGTTGTCTGTCTACACCAATCATCTTTTGCCACATACTGAGAAAAGAAAGGAGGAAAGCAGAGGTAATGAAAAACAAACAAAAACATAGGAAAACACAAAGCAAGAAACAAAAAACTTTCAACATATATTTAGCACCAAACAACTAAGCAATATAAAGCCTCAACAACCTTATTAAAAATGTTCTGTGTGGAAAGCATGATGTATACAGAAATATTAATTAGAACACTGGCACTTATAATTCAGTCTAACAGGTCAATAAAATACTATTCACATTTAAAGGAGGACACACAGTTACCTCTGTAGCTGCACACAGCCATCTTTTTTAACCTATGTTAAATCTTACTGAAGTTAGAACAATGCCCTGTATTTAGCAATCAAAACACTTATTTTCCAACAATTAGAATGGGCAAAATATTAAAATATGCTAAATAGTTTGTAGGGAAAGAGGTAGATCTATTACCCTACACACCTTTAGGTTCTAGAATGGCATTTGAGGTCTCATAGTCCATAACTAGTCTCCTGAGTTACCAATTCTCACCACATGAAATATTTAAACCATGAGCTATTCCTCCCTGATTTATACCCCATAAAGATCCCTAAATAATAAAACTCATCTTGCATTTATCAGAGGCTGAGTTTGCATCAGTTTACACACTGGATAGCAATGGCATCTGTAACTGATTAGATTGAATCTTCTTACATTGAAATCTTCTTGTTTTAGTTTGAGAGAAGAAAAAGCTCCAAATCTAGACTGAACACCAAAATACACAATACACATACATTAATACACGTACGTCATAGCTCCTTTTTTTTTTTTTAATATTATTTCTTTTGGATAAAAAAGGTTTTAATTATACAGGTCCCTGTTTGTTCTGTTTGTTTCCTAATTGGAGAAAAATGGCAAGTATCCCAATCTAAGCTCTTTCCCTCTGAAGAATTTAACAATACATTTGGACAGGCACATATATTTATTTGGAGACTACACAATGAATAAAATCCCATTTGCACTTAACAGAGCAAAGTTTGCCAGTATTCAGTATGCGAGCCAAGGCTCCACTCTCTGCTAATGGCAAAAATGACTGTCCCTGCTCTCAAGTACTGGATTATGTACTTTTCTCTTGGCAAGTACAAGCTTGGAAACACCCACAACACCTGTTGTTTATTATACATGGCTGCATTGAAAACAGACATGTTCCTACTGAGAAAGAGGAGGGGAAGGAGGGGAAAGAGATGTGTGTGCATAGTGAAATTATGGACAAAGGTAACTGTGAACTCCTAACTGGTCCTGCTGGAAGTACTTAACTGCAAAGTGCATTTCTGTAACAACTTTCACTTAAGAAACTCAAAATATAAAAGCTTTCTGTGAAGGTTACCATTAAAGCAGGTCACCAAGCCAAATGACAAGAGGAGACTTCGACAGGTCAGGAGCAAAGCCAAGAAATTTTATTTCTAGTTGCAAGGCAAATGACCAGGATTCTTCATGCAGTTAAATCTGGACTAATGCACATTGTTCAATAAAAATTCTCTCAATGTCTTTAACCAATGTCTAACTAAGCCAGCACTCTTTTCTTTAAGCCGTAATTACTGTCCAGATCATACCTTGTATAGCAATACTGAAACACTATCAAGTAACTAGGATATGGAACATGAGCATCTTGAATGATTATTTACTCAGAAGAAGAAAAAAAAATATCTTAAAATCTCTTACAGTTTTACCTGTAAGTACAAGGAGATCCAAGTCCAGTGACCATTTGTCTAGATTGAGTCCCAGAGTCCTAAATCTCTTGTCCTGAATGATTTCCCTATTCTGTTTTCTTCCCTCTGGAAACAATCTCCCAGCTTTTTCTTGGGAAAATCTTTCTTCAACTGATATTGGCAACTGGATTGTTTATTCTTTGTCCTCAGTTTTTGAGGCAATAATGGAATTATGCTGGCACAAATCTCAACTGTATTAATTGCTGCCAGTAGGGTACTGTGACCAAATCTTGGGTGCTGATCTTTCTCATTCCTTTCAGTGAAGTAGCTCAGCAATTATGTCTTTCAACAAAAATATGTCCATCAAAAATAACTATATTGTGAATCAGATACCGTTTATTTCTTCTGCCCTGCAAACAGCCATGACAGTAAATAGCTCCTGTCAACGAACTGAGTACAAATTACTCACTCAGCATCTTTGTGATTAAGCAATGTATCATAATGATCCTTTTTTAATTGTGGGAAGCTAAAGGACAAGAAAAAGCATCCATAGGAAAACTACTAAGATTCAGACATTAGAAGTAGGCCTACAAAGCCTACCAAATATCCAGTCAATAGGACTTCTCTCTTTTGGCAAATGATATCAGTAAAAGAAACTTTTCTGTTTTTTATTAAAAGGGTCTTGATATAGTGTATTAAAAGCATTTTATTCATTTGTACTCAGCCTGGGACCAATAACGTCAACTTTAGCACTCTGCTTATTAACCTGGACTCCTGCTTCGGTACTTTCTTTTTCCAGACAGCTTTTCTATTCTTCTTCCAGACTACATCGTTTCTCCCAATTTTCATACCATACCACCAACAATCACAATGGACAATTCACACCCTCATACAGTTTTAAAACTTTCTGTTGCTACAGTATAAGTGTAGCAACTTATAAGTTTTCCCCTTTTAAAAATCGCCCTAGCACATTTCTAACCTGGCATTAAAGGAAGCAAACCTATTTTATGAACATTTTTGTAAAACTCAGCTCTGAATATGGCTTCTACGCCCTTCGAGTAAAAGACAGACGTGCTCAAAGCTGTCAACAGAACAGAGTCAAGCTGAGCTGTCACATGCTTTATGCAAGGAGGGCCAGACCTGTCAGTTCCACTGTCATGACAGCAGGAAGGAATGGAGGGCAAAATTCATACTTCTGAAATTCTGGATTCACTACGTCACAAATCCAAGACAGGTTCCAAAATGACAGAATGCAGTGTCTGATTCAGAAAATAAAACATTTCTTTAACGTAACAGAGGATAAATGAATTGGGAGATAATCTATATTAATATTGGAAGCCCAAGAGCAGAACGCTTGTTTTTCCCCTATTCAGATTCCAGATGAAGGCTAGAATATTTTGAATAAACAGATGCAGAATAAAGAAATACATATATATATATATATTTATGATTTAAAGACAGTATCACCGAGTCATCTGATGAATTTGGTACTTTATTTCAATGGTACATATTCCAGTTCCTGCTACAATTGATAAATGTTATCATTAGGAGTGGGATCTGGTTACCTGCCAATATTAAACATACAAAACTTAATATTTTGCATTGAAGATGCATTTATACTCATTCTCACAACTAACACCTCTGAAACTGAAGAAAATCTAACATTCAATGTAATCAGGATATTTATAGATTCAAATGGTGTTTCAGTTATAAAAAACACTCATACCTACTGGTAATCACTCAATTTGAATGAACATACCTCTAGACTGTTGTTTTTGGAAGACCTGCAACACTTCTGGATAGAACTGAGCTTACCAAAAAAAAGTCTCGCTGTTTTCAATAGAAAATACAATTTATTGGCATTAAGGAGATTCAGTGTTAGTGTTGACTTTTTCACTAAACTGTCTTAGTTTGGATTTCTGTGCACTTGTGTTGTCTTTGTCTAAAAGATTGTACTGAAGCTGCAGTTTCAAAAAAGAAGACTGACTTACTATATTACACTACTGTGTCTAACACAATTTAATCCTGATCTCCGCTGGGACTCCAAGTGTTACTGTGATAGTGGCTTGCTGACACAAGTAGAACTACCACCTTCACTATTAACTTCAGTAGCTGTAATTCCAGTATGATACAGATCATAACGCCTACAAACACCTACAAAACGCCTAATTTACAAGCAAGGTATCTATAGTAGCTATTTAAAGAACTCCAAGAATTAGCATAATATAAATTGGCCTTAATGCCAGGGAAAAGGAAAGAAAGACTGTTTAATACAGTAAATTTCCTTAACACTGTCTCTTCTTAAGCTTCGTTTTCTCAGTTCATAAGTGAAATAACTCAAGCACATAGAATCACAGACAATTAAGAAGTTCCACTATGCAAGGCAACAAAACAAAACAAAAAAACCACCATCATCTGTCCTTTTCCTAATCAAGGGATGATGTCTGTGTCTGCTTTCTTGTTAGCATTTTGCTTACAGCTGCTTTCCTGCCTTGTTCTAGTATACATACACACTGCTATCAGACTGTAACTATAAAACGAAAATTAGCTATTGAAAAAAGGGCATCTAATTGCTTCCTTTCTTGAAGGTGCATCATTCAGTTCTCTTGTAGGACTGATACAATCTGACACGAGCATTGTATTTCAATGCATCAACTAGAAAATATAAAGAGACAGCTTTTCTGAAAAGGCAACCACTTTTTTTTTTTTTAGAATACAAGAAAGGAATAGTAAGTAAACCTGATGTATGTGTTATCTTTATCTTCAGAGAAAGAATATACATGTATAATATGTACAACTAAGCAATATTGCATATATCATTACACAAGAATTTAAGTACCTATTCACATGGACAATAGCCTAATATCCTGTCAAGGTAACAAACTTACACCTTAGAAACAGATGATCTGTGGTGGAGCTGCATTTTTATTTTTTAAATTAATATTGTTTGGATATAGTGCTTTTCAGCAATAGTATATTTCTTACAATGTTTGCAGAAGCTTATGCTTTTCTATGAGCAATTCAATTTTAATCCATTTAATCTACACATTGATTAACATCAAACCTAAAAGAAGGCTTTCTATAACTGACATGCAAACAAATGCATTAAGTTAGTTTGGGATATTCAGGGGTTTTTCTTCATTTTATGCCTCATCTCCCCTCTTTGGGGATTTCAGAACTATTGTGATGTCAGTAAAATATCAGTGCACATAATTCAAAACTGTTTTGCCAATCAAACCCTGAGAATTCCAAAAATAATTAAGAAAATCTTAAAGAATGACACAGGTGACTGCCCTCTATTAGGAAAAAAAAAAAGTTGGTTTAGGAAGAAGGTGGATTCCTTCTTATTATTTTTTACTCTATGTAAATAACATTGTATGTTTTTAGGATGCAGGTACAGGTTGCTTCCTACATACTCATCCCTCAAAGAAATGTAAATGAGTACTTCATTTTTTTTCAGATGCATGCAGACAGAGTTATAAAAGATGATGAGTATATGATCATTTACCTGATCTCTTCCAAAACAGATGAACCCAACCTTTTTTTTAAATTATTATTTATTTATTTTATTTCTTCACTTTATTCTGAAATAAGCACAGAGAGACCAGGCCATGAATCTGCCAGAAAATGGTCAACTACTATTCCTCAGCTAATGTGGAAAGTCCTCAGCATTTCATTTTATTGCAAATTATAATGATATGGAAAGGGCAAGTGCCTACAGTCATTACTCAGTCTGATAAAAGAAATCAAACCTTAGTACGATTGAATGACAACACACTTCAGTTCATTTCTTCCTTGGAATCCATTAACCTCTTTCATATGAGAGCTCCAACATGTTTTTTTTGATCTAGGTACAAGGTTCTTTTATTAGCAGTTACTCTATCACATGCTGCTCTAAAAATGTACTCTGCACACAGCTTTTCGTTAGAGGGCTCACATATTATTAAATGGCTATCTTGTCTAGTGGTGATAAAATATCACTATGGAAAATAAAGACGTCATCCTCAACAGAAATATTAACTTCAAGAAGATACCCGACCACTGTAAGAGATGAAGACTTAAAAGCCATACAGGACAGGAGAAAACAAACAAACAAAAGCATCAATTGTCATTAATAACTGAAAGCTGTGTTTTGCTACCTTTGCAACCTTTCAGCGGTATCTTAATCTGCAAGAAATATAATTGAAATGAGCACAGAAAGGTACCATACAGTGCAAGTAAGGGTGAGAGAAGGCTGAACGTAAACAAACACTGAATGGAAAAAAACAAAAACACAACGAAGTTATGTCCATGTTTGTTGACATCCTATCCATTTACTCTAACTAGAGAAAATACAGTCCTTGATTTCAGCTGCTGAAATTAGTAGTGCCTTGTTTATTTTCCTGCATAATTTACTATAAATATTGAGCAACTCTGTATTCCTCCCTTTTCTTTACCCTTCACACAATGTATTAATTTGTTTGCTCAATTATTCTAAAATCAAAATGAGAAGAGAATACCAAAAAGTATGCAAATAACTGCATATCTATGCTTATTTATTAATAAAAATTAAGGAATGGCAATATGGTACAGTGATCACATGATGTTTTAATAGAAATAGCCTAAGGCAGCAGTAATACATGAATAGTGTACACTTACTTTAGTCAAGCAATTTATAATACATTGCATAGGTCCTATGGGATCTTAGAACAGCTTTTTACAGTCAATTTAGGGAAAGGAAATAGAAATGCTTTTTGCAGATGACTGTAACACTCCTGTGAGCCCCAAAATGGCAACTTCTCTGTTTATCCCTCCAAAATAATATTAAAACAAACCAAAAACAGAACACCAACTGAATTTTTTTGATATTGTTATCCTCACTCTAATTCCACATTCTCCTGCCAGTCATACAGTCTTCAAATCAGAGTTGCAAAGATCGTTTTCCTAGCCAGGGAGCACAGCCATACAAGCTCACAGGAGCTCCACGCAGAGAATGGTGTTGTTTGACCTTCCTTGTTCCCTTGTCCTAGGAAAGGGAGGAAAGGATTACTCAAGCTACTTATTCTCACGTGTTTGGTTTGTTTCTTCTGGATTGTTCTTCATTATAACTGTTCTGTAGGTGAGCATGGAAAACAATGCACAAGAAATAATTGTAATTAAGAGATATGAATTAAAATTGGGAATGAAGAACTGAACACTGTAGTCATTAAAAAACATACATCTATTCTTACCTCCAATAGATCAATTTTTTCTAAATCAGCAACAGCTCACCACAAAGGGCACTGATTTTCTGCTGCTATACCATAGTTTCAGCATACTTTCCTGCTCAGTGCCAGACCAGAGACTCCAGTATGGCTGCACCACCACACTGGGTAGAATGATTCCAGCTGCTTAACTCCTCCCTTCCCTTCCTTCCCTAAATCTAATGACAAACACTTTAGAAGCCCATCCATTCCTACAAAAGAACTACAAAGAGCAGGTTCCACTGCCACAAACACTTTCCCACAGCCATTTACACTGCCTAATTGTTCACCAGCACTTATGTCAAGGAGCACAGCAACTGTGGGCCGTTCAAAGCAGAGACCAAGAAACATGTCCAACTGGAACTATGGAAAAGGCCATGCTGTTGTGGAGCATTTGGCTTTACAGAACTGAGTTGTTTCATAGCACTTACCCTCAAGGCTGGGGAATGAGTGCCCACCTTTTTTATTTACAAATATAGTTGCAGTCAAAAAAAAAAAATAAAAAAATCCACAATGTACAGAATGACAACAACTTAATACTAGGTCAAAAAATGTCTGTTTCTAATAGCAATATAAACACTACAGCAGCTACCCTACATTGAATGTATGAAAAATCATGTATAACATCTTAAAAGCAAAAGCTACAGAATCAATGCTCATTAGACCTTGTACAGACCCAAATGAAACAAACATTATTTAATAAATTTAATCTTCTGGATAACTAATTTTGTAACCTTGCCTAGATTGTTAAAAAAAAAAAAAAAAAAAAAAAAAAAAGCTGGAAAAACAGTAATAAAAAAATCAAGGCTTAATTTGAACATTTCTCCAAATTTCACTTGACTTTGAGGAAGCTGAAAAGGAAAGAACAAATATTCTTAGCTATCCAAATCTAACTACTGTTTCTTTGTAAAACACAAACACCTTATATTAATAATTTAGCTAACATATTCTTTGTCTCTTCTAAAACAAGAAAGACTACGATGCTTCTCTTTTTAATGGTATTTGGCAATTAGAATCCTCTTCCCCAAAGCCCTAATGATATGTTTTCTCCGTGCAGGTGAAATTTCCATCAGGGAAGTAGTTACAAAATTCAAGATGATCTGTCATATATTCCAGAGACACTGATACTTTTTTTTTCATTAAAAGAATTCAACACTTCTACATCCAGTACGTGGAGATGATGCATTTTACACATCAGTTTTTGATCCTAATTTATGCACAGTCTTTGCCTATAAGAAAAATAACAACTAGAAACAAACAAACAAGCCTTGCATTTGCACCATGAATTGTAGAAACATATGCTTCTTTTAAATAGTAAAACCCACACATAATCATACCTCCAGCAATCCTAACATCACTTATGTTCTCTGGCCTGCTTATTTGAATAAACAGAATTTAAACATCATTTGTATCCCTCCTTGCCTTTCTAAAGTAGTCTTTCACGAATGCAAATTCAAATAAGAGTAAGGGCTTCTGATTCAAATAATTTACGTAGGAACAGCAATATTGTATCAGCATACCTTAGACATATCATCTTTTGTTCTCTAAATTATGGTTATACATTTGCCATCATTGTCTTCTGTTGACTCACAGATTCACAGAATGAGCTCCTAATGTTTTCTATACATCACACACAGTAAAAGTATTCTCAACTTAAAGTAGACACAAGAATTGCAAAATAAGGAGGTTTTTGAAACAGCTACCACAGGGACATACAACAAACATTCACAAACTACTTCTAGGACCTAAACAGACCAAATTGAATTGCTTTCCTTTGATCCTATACCATTCATCAATAATAATAATAAAGAATTGAAGTACTCATGCATGAATTCTTTGCAGAATTCTTTTCTGTTATTCTTTTCTTCTGTGTCACTGGTACCAGATCCATGCTTAACTCATTGAATTCTCAAAGCAACTGGAAATTTCATCAGCTAAAGATAAAAGACCCTAGGAAAATCCGTAAGTAAGAAATTCAGCAAGTGCATACAGAATACTGCAATGATTTACCTCCCTCCTATACCTGCTAACTATTTAAAAAAAAAATTTAGGCACATTTCTTTTAAAAGATCCAGCATCCTAAAACCCAACCAAATCACTCTAATAACAGCAGGAGGTCTCCACCTTCCTTCAAGTAAACTGATATATAATCAAATTAAAGTAACAGGTAATTAAAGTAACAGGTAAATAAACATTCAAAGATGACAAAAAATTATGAAGTTCTGTAATAATTCATGAGCTCATTGATGCACATATCTTACATGCAAAACCCATAACATTCAAGTTCATTCATTTAGATAGCCTTCTCTAATACTACCTGATATATGCTAATATGCTCCCTGAATATTAGTGTTTCTAATGAAAACAGATTTCGCATTATAAATTTTTTCTGGAATCAGAGAAGTCTAAAACATCAAAGACATCGTGTCACTAGCACATCGGTCAAAAGATGATGCAGAAATTATTATTAACAGTGCATTGGCCTGTTTAGTTCATTTACAATGAGACAAGGCTTTCATCATTTCCCTTTGGGAAACAGTTGCATTATCCACTGAAATTCACATGTAAGATATTTTTGGTCCTGAAATTCAACACCAGGTCTTCCTTTTGTCAATTCTTCCTTGCTGCTCTCAGGATTAGTATTTTGTGCTACTGAAAACAGTCTGTCCTTCTTGGATATTTGCACCACTCCACCACTTCCATGAGGTCATCCACCAGACTTCTTAAAGCAAGTATCACAGCTACTGTAAATACCTATGGAAAAATTTAGACTGAAATCTGCTAAGTATTTTACCCATCCAGATTATATTTGCTCTTTCAGTAAGAAGGAAAGTCAAATATTCCTTTAAGAGGGTTTTTAGCACACTCTTCATGAAACAGTGACAAGAACCAGTCAAGAAATCAGATTAGTGCAGTAATTTGGCTAAGTATGGCAACAGTAAGATTTACATCACAACATTTACCTTCAAGAGACTTTCAGTAATGAAAACTTGTCTATTATAGTCTACCATTTAGATAGTACTACCTATTGCTAAATCTACTGTTCAGAATAACAGCATTCAAAGGCTGCAAACTTTAGTATTTAAAAAAAAAAAAAAAAAAAAAAAAGAACAGAAATGCAGCATCTTTACTGGTTCATCAGCACTACAGCAGACATATTTTAGCATTCTCATGCTTCACTTTCATTTTGAATATTCCAGAAAAAGCTATACCACTCTTATGAGGCTCTCTCTTCACCCCCTCCCTGTCTTCACCCCCTCCCCACAAGGCTAATTTCACTTCTGCCCTTGAAGCGTGGTTTTAATAATGTTGCCAGGATGCACAAAATTCTTTCTTGTCCTGTATTTCTCTTATCTCATAAGTTCTGTAGACAATCTTCAGTCAGTACTTCTAGCATGAAGTCTTCTGCTTTCTAATTACATTTCTTCAGCAACACAATAGAAAACAGCCCAACAGATGAGTCACAGCTGTGCTTATTGTGGTACCAACAGCTATCTTACGAGGCTATCATCAGTTAACACAGATACTAATCTAACAGGATATTGGCAATGTGACCTGCAGATGTACTGAGCTTTGACTTCTGAAGAAGAAACAACATAAAAAATGGCTAGTGATAAAAAAATAGAAATAAGAAAAAAAAAAAAAACTACAACAACAAACTGTGTGTAAAGCCCTTCCAAGACCACTGCCTTGCTGATGCCCTTGAATCATTCCATGCTTCCTCAGGCCCTGACAGAGAAGAGTCTTGACCCAGAATAATGAAAAGTTCTACACTTGAATTTTTCCTTTCCTTGCTTGCTGTGGTTATTGCCTAAAGAGGAGTCACACTTAGAAGCACATCAAATTCCCATCACACTACAGTAATGTCATTGATACTGCTTAATACACAGCTCTCCTAGAAAAAACAAACAAACAAACCAAAAAAAAACAGCTTTATGCTATTCACTGAAATTATGCTTTCCCTAGTTTATTTTCATACCATTGGATCTTATTTCTCCTAGACAATGGTAATGTCAGAAACAGTTAACCCAAACTCTGAAAGAAATATCCATAAATTCCATCAAACACATTTAAAGGTTATTGAATGCAAAAATTGTTATCATCATCTACAGTTCAAAGAGAAAAAAAAGAAAAGCCTAGTTTTGCACTGTGAAAAAAGCTAATTGGAATACTATGACTACTTTTTTTTTTTTTTTTCCTCCAGTCTTTACGCTACTGGTGTAACCTAAGTCATTACAGGAAACCAGAATAAATCAAATGGAAAGATAATGCTGTACAGAAAAAGTAGTTGTTTCTGTTTGCCACATTTTCCAAAACAATGCAAAGTAAAATGAATATCAAGTGCTGCAAGAAGAGTTCACTGACTTACCAGATAAGAAAATCTATTACACTAACAGAAGCAATAGAGGCCCAGACACTGAAGGTATTAACACCTTTTAAAATGCATTGACAGCTTGCACTCATCCCCTGAGCATAATAATTTATTTTGCTACTTTAAAACAACACTACCTTGGAACTGTTCTGTAAAAACAGTTATTAAGAGAGGTCTCAGTATAGAGCTTAAGGTGACTGCCTTTCAGTCCACAGGCAAGCAAAGTCATACTGGCACACACAGGAAACTTAACTGTAAGGGGTCCTTGGTATCCTACATTCAAAAGATTTTGTAACATTTCCAACTGAATCTCTCTGCCCTTCAGATGTATAACATCTTGGAGTAGGAGCTGCATCTTATTTGGCACTCTGAAAGAAACTCTCATACTTTGGCAAGTCCTGCAATAAATTATAACTGGCTGGAGAATCACTTAAAAGTGTACATTTTTTGGCTGTCCCTGTCCACATTAAGTAACTGCAGTCTATCATGTCTGTTTCATAGTATCTGAGCACCATGGACAAGTGAATAATTAGCTTTAGCAAGAATAGCCAGATTTATGTGAGGAAAAATTTAACTCCTAGAAAGCTCAGCAAGTCAAGAGATGGATTTTTCTCTTCATGCAACACTAATCTCAGTTCATATTTCCCATGTAGTTAAGACAAATTGGTAAAAATGGACATGATTTAATTAGAATCCAAACCTTTCACAGAGCTTGTCTCCTAAATGCAATTTGTAATGAAAATGAAAAAGACTATTTTTAAAGATTGCAAGCAGCAGATATTGGGGAAGTGGGGGAGGGGGGGGAGGGGGGAAGTGGTGTTGTTAGGGATTCTTATAAATAATGGATGGCTGGTCAGAGAAGACAGTCAGATATAACAGAATAACAGATCATTACTCTATAGCTGTACAAAATCTACACCATTTAAAATCTCTGAAGGAAGTGACAGCATCACTCCATGCTTCTTGGAGGAACTGCCCCGCACAGTGAAAGGAGGTAGCCGAATGCGTGTCTTAATGTTTTATCAACATTTTAATGTAAGAAATGACTAATATCCCAACAGCTGTTAGCACCTCTGAAAGTTCATAACGTTAAAATACTTAGTTTTCTATCTTAATTCAGTATTCCTTAGGATGGGAGAAAAAGTGAAATGTTAAAAATATTTTTTCAGTGTTATTTTTTGTTTCATTCATATGTCAAATTAAATAACAAATATGAATAGTTTGTTATTTTCTTTCAACACTCATACAGACATGGAATTCAAGTACCTTAGAGTATGGCTTTCAAGCAGCATACTTTTTAATTTTTTTCTTAGATATGGATTTGCTCTTTTGACTGTGTAAAACATCAGTTAAAAACTGTGCTCTCAGGACTTTTGCAGAATCCAACACTGCACATTTACACAGAGGTGAGCATCTGACAGTAAAACACCTCCCTCTGCCAACATAGCCAGAAACTTGTATCCAGGTTCAAAAGATACCTCCTACAGGGAAACATGTAAGACATCCAAGTTAAAGTATGAAGTAAAAATGAAGAAAAATAGAACCCCCAGCATAGCAAGTCTTTTATCATAAATCACCAGCTACAGTTAGAATACAGTAGGAAGTCCCCTTTTATTACAAGTCTCTCAGCATTCACTTCATCACTCCAATAAACTATTTGTAAGAAAAGGACATTACAAAAAGGTCACTATAGCTATAGTACCAAAGTATGACACAAAGATTGTTAGAGTGCAATGTCAAACCTGGACAAGATTCATGGAGAAATAAGAAGAAGAAAATGAAGCTAAAATACAAAGGCAAAAACTGTTCTCTTGCTCTTTCCCACCTTCTTACATATAAATCAAAAGAATGACGTACATACAAAATACCTGGTTTCTAATTCTAATGCTGGTTTCTATTTCCTGGAAGTGGCAAGGAGAAATTATCAAATGTACTTTCATTTCTTGTATCTCAGCTCCTTACATTTTTCTTGTGGCATCCACTGCTGACCACCGCGGGAAACAGAATACTCCACTACATGTACATTAAATCTGATGAAATAATTACAGCCATTATTGCATTATTTTCAGTTTTACCTTGAGAGGAAATGATAATTAAAGCAATAATGCTGTCTTTGTCCATCTGTCTACCTGCCAGTACTTCATGTCCCAATGCAAGCTAATTTTGACAAAGTTTTCAGAGATTATTTTATTCCTACAGGTTTTGCGAAAATCTGGCTGTCAGGTACAATAGAGACCTAATGTTTATAGGTATGGGAAAAAGCACACACTGCATTTGTTAGCAGCAGATTGCCCAACAAGCACACCACTTACACATAGCTCCAGCAAGCAGTTGCCAGTGTTGCCATCTCTTCTTAGAAAGGGATGGCACAGGAAGGAAAAAAGGTGGCACTGAATTTACTGTATTATAGCCTTTGGTGTGGAAACAATGAAAGAGGATTTTTAAAAATCTGTGGGCAATACAAAGTGGAAGTCTCTTCACCTGTGAACGTTAGGACATGTCTACACCCAAGATATGGATGGACGTGGAAGCTAGCTCCTTAACAGAAAAAGCAAGTAGCATTAAACAGACTGAAATAAATGCATACAAAGGAGATTTCCTCCTAAAACTAGTCATTGTTGAAACAGAGCAACTTGAACAGTAAATATTTTTAACACAACTCCATTAAAAGCATACATTTTCAACAAACTTCTAACATGCAATTAGTTTGAAGATCTGAAAGACTAACCACTTTTTTGTTGCCTTTTTATTATTATTATTATTGTTGTTTGTTTTTAAATAGGGAAAACTAATTGTGGAAAAACAACCTGTAGTTAGGTAGTTTCCTTTGATACTATCACTGGAACGGGGTACCAGCTATATAAATACTTTAAAATACCTTGTGGTGTAAATGCCTGAAGTAACTAGGAAAATAAAACTAACATTCACACTTTTAAGGAAAAGGTACAGCATTGAAGAGGCTTTCAGGGTAGGGCATAACTGCATTATCTGAGCGTTCCCTAGGCTCCCAACCTTAGATGCTATCGCGCTGGGGAAACTTGGTGTGCTAGCTCTAAGGAACACCACGGAGCGTAGAGTGGAGTGGAGACACCACGGCTAGGCTCTGTAATCAGGTGGGACCTCGATTGTTTTTGTGCACAAAGCTGCACTTTTTGCCACCCTAAGCCTGTCATGTTTTGACAAATGCTGTACCCTAGTGTACTTTTTGCTCATTATAATATCATTATAATACCAAAACACACCTCCATCCCAAAAGCTACCCGCCTCCAAGGTGCAACCACCCAGTGAGCGCATGCTCACTGAGCATGCGCTCTGAATTTCTCGGAGCCTATTACTTTAAACGGAGACGGGAAAACTTTACACCAATCATAACTAAGATATGCTTGACTAGAGCCACTCAAGCTCCACCTAAAAGATAGAAAATAATATAAATTGGCCCAAGAGAGAGGGGATGTTAGGGAAGATACCATTGTCAGGGGAGATACCATCCCGAGGACATACAACATCCTTAGGACCTCCTGACTCCTGGGATCAGTCGACGGGCTGAGCCTCTCTTCCCCCCCCATTGGGACGCCTTTGGGTGAGATCTGAATATTTGCTTATAAATCTCTATAGAGTCTTTGATCCTTTTAACGCGTTTATTTCTAGGCTGCGCACCTGTAACACCTGTAACACCTACCTAGAACCCGCGCCTAGAACCCGCGCCTAGAACACCTGTAACACCTGTGTATTTCATGCATACTAGCTTGCTTTTGCAGATAGTCACTATCACCGGCAATCCAAAAGAACCTGATTATCTGTTGCTGTAATAAACCATACTTGATTGCATTGTGATAGCTCTCATTAATGCAACTAGGGTGAGGGTGGTTATCCGTGATAGTTCAGTGTTCTGAATCTAACCAGACCCCCAGACGGTTAATGCATTGTTGGTGAATGTCTGAACAGACCCCCAGGTGGTTAATACGTTTTTGGTGAATGTCTGAGCGGACCCCCAGGTGGTTATTACGTTTTTGGTGAATGTCCGAATGGACCCCCAGTTTTGGTGAATGTCCGACTGGTTCAGTACTCTGAATCCAACCGGGCCCGTAACGGTTAATCAGCTACACCCCTTTAACGCGACATACCTATATTAATTTGTAGCAGCCCAACTAAAGATCAGTTGCAGAGTTCCTAAAAGAACCGTTTCCTAGAAATAAACGCAAACTGAAAAAAAAAAAAAAAAAAGATTTTTTTTGGCTAGTCTACTTCCAAAACATAAATGAAACAAACATCAGTGAAAATGGCTTTTCTGCAGCAACAAGTGAAAACTTTAAAGAATATCTTGATTCAAAGTATGTAAAATAACAACATTCCACAGCTTATCTGAATCACCATTAACAATGAAACAAAAGAACTTCAACTAAAAGGAAAAAGTGCTCTGCTTTTGATACTGTGTTGTATTATAAGGTAGAAATCCAGTAGAGTAACCTATTATTTAATGATGATGCTGTACTCTACATGCAAAATATACTTTTTCTTCAGCCCACCACTAACATACAGAAAAAAACAACAACAACAAAAAACACCATACATTATTGTCTTCCTTTGAATTAAAAATAAGTGTTAAAATTGTCTATCTAGTTACTATGAACTTTAAGCTTTTTCATTGCATGGCTTTGCAAATAAAAATCTGGCTTCCACAATGGAAAGAAAAAGATTTTTATTGGAACTCAATTTTTGTAGTAAAAAAACAACCACACAACAACAGCAAAAACAACAAACAAGCATGAAAACAAAAATAACTGCTGGACTTAATTTCTGATGACAGATTGGAGTCTTTAGCAAATTATGTGACTCTTGCTAGTTGAGGAGCAGGAGTGCTATGATTGAAAAACTCTACTAACAGTACAGGCTTTAGCTCCCCAGCATCCCAAAGCTGAAAAATGCCAATTTGTACTTCTCAGTAGAATTCCCCTCTCTCTTTTTTCAAACTAAAATTCTCTTTTCATAGGGATTGTCTGCTGTCAAATTATACAGAACATAGACCACCTTCTTGGTTTCAGCAAAACTTATATGTATATGGAGCCTGTACATCTAATTCAGGTCACTTAGCTCAGTCACTTGATAATATGACAGCTAGAAGTGTTAAACTCCTCAACCTAAATCCCCAGAAAGGGCTCTTGATTCAGGAGCTAGTTACCTTAATAAACGCAGCTGGAGTTGATTAGCACCAAACATAATTCACAGGCTGAGCTACAAAAACCTTTCCTTTTTGCTTTCTCTTCTCCCTTTCACCCTTCTCTACGTACACCTGCTACAATCATTGGATATCTGTATCAATCTGTGGTCACCCTTTCCCCTCTTAATTTTTTTTTCCTTCATAACCTAATTCTGAGAATGTCTCCCCACTCTATCTCCATCAAGGCCCCCATCTAAAAGAAGATTCCTTTGTGCCTTTTTTTAGATCACTCCTATGCTCCACAAATGAAGGCCTTTTTTAGTATCTTGCTTCTTATTTTGTATCCACTGAGAAATGAACACATTTTAGCAAATCAAGAATGCATGAAAAATTCATTCATGTATTTGTACAAGTCTTTTAAGACACAATAATGAATCCTTGATTTGCCATATTTTACAAACTGTCTAATTAATAGCAGAAATCCTAATTTGTTAAAAAGCAAATTGACCTACTATACTGTTTAAGATGACATCTTTATTTAGAATGGGTTTAGAGAGGAATCCAGAAAGATGTTAAAAAAAAAAGAAAAGAAAAGACAACATACCACTGGGAGATGTTTTATTCATACAGACATTGTAAGAAAAGGACTGAAAACATTAAATATGACTTAATTATAATCTTGAAATTGATGAAAGAATTATGCTTATTTCTTCAGGCAACATATGAACTTTTAACATAAGCTAGGTCAGCAAGGAGCTACAGAGACCTATTCCACCTTTTTCCGATTTTTTTTTTTTTTTAGTAAAACAATAAAACAGTATTAAAAATAAATAAATATTTTTTAGTATGAATTCCCTGCACTTCAGGAACAAGCTATATTGTCTGTCCTTTAGGCAAGATCAGAACATACAACTGTGAAAGTTCATTTTTCACATGAAAGTTAGGGCACTAAAATGAGTGCAACCCTTTAGTCATCCCATACCTGATATGTAGGGAGTGGAGAGGAAGCACAATATCCTCCATCTTGTGCTTTCCTGCAAAGCACAGCTGTGCTGGTACCAAAACAAACAGAAGATAAAGCAATTATAATTTAACATAGGAAGAAGTATTTAGTATATAGGAGTGGACAAAACTGAGCCAACTTCAGAGCCTACATATAGGTTGAAGGAGGTGATTCTCCCCCTCCGCATAGAATTATATGATTCTATGAAGTATCTTTCATTACATCTTTTTATAGGTATTGATGAGTTTGGCCATATAAAATCATAGAATGGTTTGGGTTAGAAGGGACCTTAAAGACCATCTAATTCCCGCCCCTCCCTGCCATAGGCAGGGGGGATACCTCCCACCAGATCAGGGTGCTCAGATCCCCATCCAACCCGGCACCTCCAGAGATAGGACATCTGCAGCTTCTCTGGACAGACTGGTACTATTCCTTCTGCTAGGAACTCTCCTTAATGCAATTAATCTCCTTAATTATATGCAATTGCTCTGAAAACTGTAACAAATATGGAATTAATACCTTCTGCTTTTTTTCTTTTTTTAATTACAAAGCAGAATATAGCAAGGTGATATAGTTCAAATGGAGCTAGTATGACTTTTACGTCTCTTCTAGACACAAAAGGCAGTGTAAAATGGCTGATGGGAACACACTACAAATGTATGTAATGCCTTTTTTTTTTTTTTTTTTTTTTTTTTTAAATGTTTCCGTCATTATTTTTCTACTTATTTGCTACTGAATGCTATATGGGTAAAAATTAACTACTGGCTTCATTTAAGTCAAAGTTTTAAATGGTCACAGTATGGCCAAAACTACATATAGCCTGCAGCGTTGTAGCCCAGTGAACATAACATGGCTGTTCTTTGTAACATGCAACAAGCTGTGTGTTAATAACAGGTGTTGGGTTTTGTCCAAATCTATCTTGTGTGGCATTAAAAAAATATATATTTTTGCCTGTTAAATTACAGCAATCATTTGATAACCATTGCTTAATTTTTTTTAGACTTGTATGACTGTGTTGATACATCTATTGTTATATATATACACACAAACACACGCTTCTGTAACCAGTAGATAGCAATAGCAAATAGTTATTTTGTACAGAATGAGCTATGATCCTAGTATACTAATGGAAAATAAGGGAGTACCACAGGTTAACAGCAGAGGCTCTGAAAGCATAGACACAAGATAAAAGATGGCAGACCAACCGACCACTGGTTAGTCAAAGTAATGCTACCGTAGAGTCTGGGTAAATCTAGTTTTAGGAATAAAGATCAGCTATTACAATGACTGTAAAAACACATCAGATGTAAAAACACATCAGTTGTGCCAGGGGAGGCTTAGGTTGGATATAGGAAAAGCTTCTTTACTGAGAGGGTTGTTAGGCATTGGAAAGGGCTGCCCAGGGAAGTGGTGTAGTCACCATCCCTGGAGGTCTTTAAAAGACATTTAGATGTAGAGCTTAGTGATATGGTTTAGTGGAGGACTTGTTAGTGTTAGGTCAGAGGTTGGACTTGGTGATTTTTGGAGGTCTCTTCCAACCTAGACAATTCTGTGATTCTATAATAAATTCAGATATAACATAGATTTGCAGACCAGTGACAAAAGATCACTGCACAAAGCATATAAACAACAATTACAGTCACACAAAACTGATCCCCAAGTTGGCCCAGGAGCAAGAAGCCACCAACATCACACTGCTCCTGGTAAGGAGGAGAAAGCAGCCCCCACTATTAACACACTTCTTTAAGTGAAAGACTGGGACACTGACAAATTCTTCTGAAGTTGCATACTCATACTGTTGAGGTACTGATGCAGAAAATTTTTATTTCCTGTGTAGTTCACATACCCCACAGAGGTTAACAGCCTCTCTGGCAAAACTATACATGACTACTTTGCTTCATTTCATGTGTGAGGAAAGAGAGAGGATGAAAAAGTAAAAAACAATGAAATATCCACTAAAACTTCAACACATGAGATAGAACTGAAAGAACTTTTGCTTTCTTCACAAAGAGTTCAAAAAGCAGAAGTGTATAGAATACACGTTGTTTTACTTCAGGAAAACAAACAAACAAACAAAAAACAATGGTTTGTTTACTGAGTTATGCTGTGTGTTAGGGCATTTGTGATTTTGGATTGTACTTTGGCCTAAGACCTTGAACAACTAATTAATTAGTCCATGCCTTTGTTTGCCCATCTAGAAGAAACTCACTCTCACCTGAAGAGCCTTGGGAGGTATCTTTGAATTTTTAAACAGATGTGCGAATCCATATTGCAAGTTTATAAACTGTGATGCACATCAAACTGAATTTAAATAAGCCCTTTCTAGTTGTCCTGGGAGAATTTTGGCATTTCCTGTTCTCTAAACTAGATTTTCAAGTTTAAAAACTATCACTTCAGCAACTACTCCCATTATAATATGAAATGTCTTATGCTTTTGTTATTTGTAAATATGTGATTTCTTTATTAAACAAAAATTGCTCTCTTACATTGCTTGAGGCACGTGATAATGCTGTAGATGAGTTTCATTTTTTTTTTTTTTCATGCTAGGCTTTACAACTGAGCAAGATACATCTTAACATTTTTAAAATGTTAAAATTCTTCACACCAAGTCATTAAATTTAGTAACATTACTTTTTGGAGAAAAAAAAAAAAAAGAGACACAAGTTGGACTAAAATCTCTTCAGCTTTTATTCTGACTCAGATGTAATTTCTTCTCAACTAGAGTGGAAAAAAAAAAAACAAACTTGCAATTGTTGGTTACCTAGTATTAATAACATAAGAATTAGCACTGTACCTATTATGGCACGGGCAAAATAAAATAATCTCATCTGCCTTGCAAATATTTGTACTTCATTCCAATTTAATCATCTTGTCTATCTTTAAAAGGAAGGTTTAAGGACAGATAATTCACCTTAAATTGCTTTGCACAAAATTCGATGGGTCTGGCAGTTACTGTGGTAAAATGGATGGTAAATTAATACCTTAACTGAATTATGTACCACAAAAGGAACTAGTTAATGTGCTCTTTGTTCACATGTGTCTGACTTGCATATAGGAGATACTTGGTGTCACAGTCATGCTGTACCTGGAGAATACCTTATAAGGAAGGCAGTCCTGAATCTTCAAATTCCTCCTGCCTACCAGTCTAGCAATATTTGGCTCACATACTTAGGTTAGATATGCTAGTTACCTCAGTTAAACAATTAAATAGTAAATATACTGTTCATGCAGTGCCAAAATTACTTCCGTGTTTACTGATCCTCTGTCCTTCTTCATTGTCTTTCATTTACCCATCACATCACTAGAAAATATGCAGATCAGAGCAGTTAAGAAAAATGGACTTCATAAATGCCTATTTTAAAAACTCTTTTCTTTTAAAAAGATATCATCCCATTATCTGCCTATCCATTAAGATCATTCTGTTGCTCCACAAACTCTCACATACAAACACGTTGAACAAAATATCAGATGGTGCTTCAAAAAATATGAATGGGTGATACTGCACTCTTAAGAAGCTGGCACAGCTGTACAGGGATGACTGGCAGGAAAATGAGGCCTTTAGTACTAGGGAGACAAGTTTTATCTCTTTTGGCATGTAATAATTTTCACCAAAAATATTTTTTAAAAGCAATGTTATCATTCGTACTTAATGATGTTCCTCACAAAACCCAGAACAGTGGAGCATTCCAGTGGGAGGCTGGTTTTCAAAAGAGAAAGTTGAAGTTAATGCCATTCTAACTGAGTTCTGGAACAAAGTTTTACAGGAGAGCTAATTACAGTGAACGGAGAATGCCTCCGGTTTAAAAGTTATTTAATCCCTCATGGTAGAGCTGTGGGTGCTGACTTTCTTACCCTCTTTCTAAAGTGCAAGCTGTTAAAAACGCTAATTGACTGAATTCACAAAATTCTCCCTTCAAAGAGAAATAAAACTGTTTTGAAAGGCAGCTTTTGAATGTGATCTTGATTCTAAAGCAGCCTATTTAGAGAAAATGGGATCCATAAATGTCAACACCACCTGTAGTCTGCCTGAAAATGTGCCTGCCTTCTGACAACAGCATTGATAAGCCACAGGCACACTGGAACAAACATCCCTTACTTTATCAGTTAGATAAAAGTTAAAGAAAGTAGTGGTTACTAAGAAAATTTCTGGTTCTAATTTGTTTCAATATGATCTACAAATACACCTATAATCATCAAACAGTGCTAAATAAAATTCAGTGGATTATCATTTCTCCTTCAGAATGGAAGTTATAAGAAGTGTACTTGTTTTAGGTTAAAATTGCTGTAAAACAGACACACAATATTACAAAGGTAAGGTGTCTTCTGAGGGCATTTTGAGCATGAGAAATTGTTGTATAGTATAGCACATGAGACATTCTTGTTCACCCCAAATCATATGCCTACTATTTATAGAGAGGACATGATAGAAACAACTTTTAGGCAGGCAGAATACCTTAACAGAGATTATGAAACGAAAATAAATGTATTTAGCTGCTATTCCTTTCCATAACACAGAGCACATACTATTTAAGGAAACGTGATAGGACTTTAAGTAGCAACTCTTTATTGCACTATAAAACTAAAACTTCAATACTTGGGCATTTTAAGTATGTATTTCAGTGCACATAACATGGAAAAATATAGTTCACATACCCCACAGTTAACAGCCTCTCTTGCAAAACAAGATATGATTATTCTGCTTCAGTTCATGAAAGAGAAAATGGAAGTGTAAAATTTGACAATTCATGTCTGCCCAGTATGATCAAGCAGCACCCCACTCCTCTGTGAGATATTCATTACTACTTGGACAAAACAATGTCAATATTCCTTTGCATGAAAATCTTGGGGGAGGAACAACAACACATAAATAAGGTCAATGACTCATCTAGATCAATATCCTACTAATAGTGGTGAGGACCTTTGAATATGCAAAATGTCTTGTAGCAGATGATTACCATGATTGCAAAGACATATAGTGGAGAAGTATAAAGGGTCATACCATCAGAAATCACATACAATCTCAACTAAAAGAGCAATTGTCATCTTGGGGAATTACTGAAAGAAATTTTGCTTTGGATTTATTTGATTGGTTCCTTCCACTCCCTCCTTTACAAAAATTCAATATATATCAAGCATGTGAAGTCTGGATCACTCATGAAGCTATTTTCTTTAGACTCCATGATTTCCTCTGTGTTTACAAGAGCTAAGTGAAAACAAACAAACAAACAAAAACATATAATTTATTCCCCACACTAGTTCGAGATAGTTTCCCACAGTGTTTAAGTGTACTGTCCAGTTCAACTTTGAATAAAATCAAGCCACAGGGCTTCAAAACCACTTCAGACAGATTATTGCAAAGTCTAATACATTTTGTTAGTTCTAAGTAAAAGGCCTTCATTCATTAGCTTAATTTCCCTTAGTGAATTGCTATTATTTTCAATCTACCAAAATATTCCAATTACTCCATAGAGGCTATAAAAAGAGCCTTTGAATACCTGTTGATGTTAGCCAGGCTTTTAAAAGTCTGGGCCAAAATCTTTATTAGTGTAAATCAACATAACAAAATGAAACTAATTACAGCAAACATGAACCATTTTGTAAGAATCCAAGTGGGGGTAGGCTTAAAAAGATGGACAAACAATGCACATGCACTGCTTCTCATCTGTTCATTTTGCCATCAGGGTTCAGGACAGAAATTAAGTTCTGTTTGAAAAGCTAATAACATTTCTTACTCTGCAAAGATAATTTGGAGAGTATTTGCTTTGTTGTTGTTGTCTTATTTGCTTTGTCCGTTGTTAACTGTTTCTGAAATGTTAGGCAGGGTTTCTTCAACCTCATCTCATAGATATGATAGAAATAGCCACTTTATATGAGTTTATCTCTATGAAACTGAACTTTTGAATAGCTGCTGATGCAGGGCAGAGGCAATAAGAGCAGTTTTCCCCTGTCCCAAACTGCCCTACTTAGATACTTCAATATACAATGGAGGACCATGTCAGTTGCAGGCACTGTTGAAGAAGTCAGTCTCTACCATTTGTTCTGAGTCTGTTAGAAAGGACAAAAACAGTGGCAGTTAAAATGTGAATCCTTGCTTTTGATACTCAAAATGAGGATATTTACCAGAAACGTTACATATTCTGTCTCTAGCTTCATAGATTCATATCTCAGCTAATAATTCAGAACTGAAACTGTGTTAACACAGCTTTCTTCCATCCTATTGCGACAATTACTCCACAAAATTCTAAAGAAATGCTGGAATCACACTGAAAATTCATACATTTCTTCAGAAGTTCTCCATAAAACTCTATTGTAGAATCCCTGAATAGAATTGGACGGCATAGGTCACAGAAAATATAATCAATTTCTATCAACTTCTGAATATTTTTTCCATGGATGGAGATTTGTTTTGAATAATGCCTTGAATTCCAACTTGGATTTGCAGAGTATCAATCTATTCCCTCCTTCTGTCATCTGCTATTAGCTAAAATTTAGGTAAGGAGTAAAAGGAGGAAAGAATTTCTCAATGTCATCATCCTTAGCTGAAAGCTCTTGCTAGGACTGGGATGAGCAATGATCTGCTTCCTCAGCATAAGGAGACAGACGTTTAACACTGAGATTTTTCTATGTATACAGAATCTGGCTCAGAACTGTCAGTGACATTTCTTCAGCTTTCCGTGGCTCAGAAAAGGGGGGGGGGGAGGGAGGCAATTCTCATCACAGAATTATCTGTACAGTTGTTGGATTGTGTTGCAATTTTCCGAGGTTTTAATGCTGAAATGTGTTCATATTAGCAAAACCACATAATAGAGTTTACTACCTCTTTGATCAAATAATTGACCATCTTGCACTTGAATAATTTATAAAGATTTCAGAAAAAGATTTTTTTGAACTTTGAATATTGGCAGAAAGATTATCTGTTAAAGCAGAAAGTTCTTTCAAGCAACATGCTGCAGACTAAAAAAAAATAATTCTGTAACTAATGAAGAAATCCTTAAATATATCCGGTCAAACTAAGAACTACTTTTGGTGGTAAACTCTCATATACTATGCAAAATATGTAGAACTTATCTCAGTGAGGAACACTCCTGAAGTACCAAAGAGACTGACAGCAATACCAATTGCAAAAGACAAGCAAGAAAGATTACCTTCAGTAGTTACAAGCATTCTTCCATTTTGTCATATAGTTATGTGGGACTTAGGTCTCTAAAAATTTTAGATAAGAAAATCTCATGAGAGTTCTTATATTTCCAGCTTCCATCTGTGAGGTCATTAAAGCTCCAATCTGTTCAAGCCCAGAAAGGCATGCCCAAGTGGATAAGTCTCAATCTGATTTTCAGGCATCTTAGAGATAGTTACCCAGATTTCTAATTTAATAACAGTTTGTGTCAGCTATAAATTCTTCATTCTATAATTGTCAGGCTACGTGCTAACATAATGAACCAAGATTCAGGTTTTTAATATCTCTTGCAGTGAGTTACTCAAAAGGCTTATTTTTGCTCAAGTCCACTTCTATTTAGAAAAAATAAAATAAAAATAAGTTGTGCAGCATTCCCCACAGGGCAGACAAAATTCTAAGATATGATGCAGAATAATTCTATGGGGCCATGAACCAGAACATTTGTGTTAACAGGGTCAGGCTTGGTCTGGTAAACTCTGTCTTGCTGACACTGCCCTGCTACCTGCATTTCCAGAGCCTGCAGGCTCAGGATTCTTTGCAGTCTGTGTCACCACATAGTGTAAATAAACTTTAAATTTATTCTAACTTACCCAGTTAAAGAGAACAAAGCTTAATTGTTTAAGAAGGGATTTGCCCCTCCCTTCCTCTCTCCTCCCCCTCTTCCCCCCCCCCCCAGCTGTTCCCTGCCCCCATCTTCTCTTCAATCTTAAATCTCCTTCTCTACAACATTTTGGGAAAGATAAAGTTAAGTGGGTTTCTTATAGAAATGTCAAAGGAAAGGTTAAACCATTCTCATCTCATTCATCATAATTATTTTCTTCTTCTTTCATACTTTTTCTTTCTGTTATACAAAATAAAATAGCAGTTGATTTGAAATGGCAACAAATGACACATATGGGAGTTTTATTTTCAAACAAATCTACAGTTAGATCATGTACAAAAAAAACTAGCAGTTCTGATAAATGATTTTTTCTTTATATCTGACTTCTGACATTCAAGAATGTGACCTTCAAAATGAATTTCCTTTTGAGTCTGATTTTTCTATTCCTTTTCATTTAACAATTAAGTATCTCATATGCTGTACATCAAAGTAGAGAAAATGGCCACCATAATAAAGACCTCAGTTTCTTCCTCTATTTGTGCTACTTCCAGATTTCATCTCATTTAATGTATCTGCTTCAAGGTGATCTTTAAAGATAATTCACTCAAATTAATAAAACTTCCCCATTTTTATTTTAACATAAACTAGTACCTGCTATCTCTCAAATTCCAGGTTGTATGTATTCTGAGATTTCACAGCACCTGAGTTGAATATGGCATATAGAAACATACAATCATTTAGGTTGGAAAAGACCTCTACAGTCATCCAGTCCAACCATCTAAGCTTTTAAAATAATACTCACCTTGTCTCATAGCACTTAATTGCACCTAACTGAGGGGAGTGGGGAGAAAAGAGATCAAGAACTTACTCATGGAGGAATGATGTCATGTTCTGTTGTTGTCCTAAATTTAGGTACTTTTTTTGTTTTGTTTTGTTTTAACATGCTGAATTAAGAAGACATAAACCAGGCCTGTGAGGAATTATAAGCAACTTACTAACATCAAATTGGACAAATGATCATTAAAAAGAGTAAATCTCTACATGCAAAGCAGATGAATACCTCTGTAGACAAACACAGAAGTCACTTAATGTGTCATTAAGTACCTTTAACTTATCACTTTCTGTTATTTCTTAAGAAAACATAACCATTTCCAGTTTCCATCTGGAACACAATTTCAATTGCATTATTAGAGGAAAGCAAGAGATGAAAATGTAGGAACCCAAATCTAGCTTTTGTGTTTCTTAAATTGTTAAGAATAATACAAATTTATGACTTAGTGACCTAGGCTATATCTAAAAGGTATATATTTTAGCCAAAAGATTACAAAACAGCTGGATCTAGTTTCAAGTGCTTTTTAAAAAAATAGGATATCAAAGGGAGTTAAACATCTTAGTTCCCATGTCTGCATAATTCATTTCATAATTCATTTTTTGGATTTTTCTACCATGGAGAGATTCAGCTATATGCTGTATGAAAGAAGCAGGTACATGATTTTGGAACTGTTGCCTGAACATACACTGTGCCACTTCCTAGCTGAAGAGATAAATTTAGCCATCTAGATATTATGGTGTTATTTTTACCTGAAGCCTTGTTCATGGAAATCCTAGCTGTCATACCTGCAGGAGGACTGGTTGACTTACAGCTTTTATTTGTACCTAAAAAGAAATAATGGTGGCAAACCTCTTAATTTATGCACCTAAAACCCCTGGGTGTCTTTCGCTGTAAATGTACCAAATTCCCCATTATCTTTGCTTCCTGTGGTGTGTAGTAAATCCACCACATAACTGTTCTATTTATAAGAGCAGGATAAAAATGAAAAAGTAAGAAATGCAACAGAGAAAATACAACTGTATTAAACACCAAAGTTACTAGCCCTTAACATATAACATTTTGCCTTGAGAGGGATGACAGTAGTCACTGTAGGTCCTAACCCATTCCTCTCTTCTTTCCACCACTTTGACACCTCACCCTTTGCCTCAAAGGCTTTCTTCCACTGTTTGCAAAGCTAAGCAGCTATAACAAGGACATGGCTGTAAGAAGACAGAACTTAAGGACTCCTTTCTTTTCCAAAGGAGTTGTGAAAACAGTCGGGGTATTTCACTGCTCTTTATTTCCTTTGGAAACAAAATCAAATTTCATTTTGAGATGAGAAAGAGAAGGAAATCTTCTGCTGTGACTGTGTCTCAGAAAAGCAAGGAAGCAGCCTTAAGAGAAGTCAAGTTCTAAACTCAGTGTTCCACTCACCAAAAGCTGATGCAGCTACTAATCCTCTAACTTGCCACAAAACTGCAATTTCCATGGCCCTGAGGAATGAGTACAAAGAATACAGTGAGCCTAATTCTCTTTATCACACACACACATACACAAAATAGAATCATAGAATCATCCAGGCTGGAAAAAGACCTCTAAGATCATCTAGTCCAACCTTTAACCTAGTACTTAGAAGTCCACCACTAAACCATGCTACCAAGTTCTACATCTACACACTTCTTGAAGGCCTCCAGGGATGATGACTCAATCTGGGCAGCCTATTCCAATGTTGCACAACTATTTCAGTAAAGAAATTGCCCTTCATCTTATCACTTGGGAGAAAAGCCTATATTGTCTATATCCACTGCCTCCAGGGCACCAAGTCTACCTCTACACAGAATGACTTCCAAGAAATAACGGACAAAATGGGAGGAAGAGGCATCCTATTAGAAACCATGAAGAAAAAAAAATAATAATTCCCGAAAGTAACAGAGGCAAACTGGACCTTGATTAAACCCATGCAGCAAAAAAGTGTCAGTGGTACAAACACAACATGATAGTACCATTTCAGTACCCCATGACAGCATGCTGTACTCTTTCCACTTGGTTCCAGGAGATAAGTGATAAGGCAAAAAGCAGGACACTGCTTTAATAGAACCATCAGAAAGAGAAGAACCTCATTAATTTTGTTGTGATTAGGCTAAAAAAGAACTAGTTTACCAGTGAGTAAATTAGCAAAAATGATACTGAGGGTGAGATTCTTCTCCTACCAATATTACATGTATTACATGCATTGCAGTAATACTAAGACCGTTTTGTACCAGTCATTGTTAAATATTTAAGGAAAAGACAATGATAATACAAAACACAAATACTTTCTCTAAAGAAACAAAAGATAACCATAGAGCAGTCCTGAAAAGTGAAAATAACTCACCTGCTCCCAGGTCTTTGAAAGTTGAATTATCACATAAAATCACCTTCAGCTTCTTGAATAACACACACACAAAAAAAGTGTACATACATCTGTAACCCAGATGAAAGATGCCTTGCTTTTCAATACCACTGTTTTTCACTGAATTCCTACAGAAATTCCCACCTCTCTGTAGGAAATAGAAGAGACGGTTGCATGCTAGGGACTAAAAGACTCTCCATCTTGCCTTCCCACTCATAATCTTAAAATGACTGTCACAAGATTTCTAACTTCCTATGCCATGGAAATCAGGTTAATCTTCAGTGATAGGTGTTAACAAAATCCTATAAGCAGAGCATGCTTATAGGATTTCTATGCACTGGAACTTAAAACCATTGACATCCATCATTAGTAATTATTCCTGTGCCCAAATAAACCTTTTTTATATGACAATCACTACTTGTTAACTAATTCTGAAGTGCATGTTACTACTGACTTAAAAGTAGTTAAGTATTTACAATTTGTTCTGGACAGGTGGGTTTTAGGAACTTCTGTTTCTCCCAGAATTTAAATCTGACAGTAATATGCAAGAATTCTTGGACTGAGAGCCACTCACAGAAAAATCCCTAAAAATTAATTAGCATAAAGACAGCTGATCAAATCCAATAAAGGCTTTGCTAGACACTTGACCTAAACAACTCTCATATTTTCACTTCTAAAGATCAATGCATCACCATATAGTCCACCAAAACCTCTGCATCTAATACTCATAACTATTGAGAGACAGATTTCAAAGATGATAGCTAAAAGTTTATTTACCATTAAGCATTTGCTAATAAGTATACTTTCCAGCATGTGTGGTACCTGTTTGTCATACTATAGTACCTGAAAATATTCACCTTTGAGTTGTTTGCTGATTTAATTTTCTGTTTGAACATATCCAGTAACATCCTTGGTCCTGATTCCTCATTCGTTGCTTCAGATACACATAGTAAGTTTCCTGTGAACTCTCTATAGGCCAAAAATTAACTGCACAACCTAGTCAAGAAATAGTATTCATTAGCTAAATATAAGAAAAACATACATAGCGTATGGATAACCAATGCCATGTATGAACTATGACTTCTTTCTTCTGGCTTTAATGGTATTTCATGTATTCCTCTTCAACACACCATGGAACAAAGTTCTACAGAACCCCGAAAAGAAAGGTATCAATGACCATGAAGTCAGTTTTTAACTCTGCATTTTAATACTCTTATTATTACACAAGTTTTGACACAGATTCAAAAGGCATGTCTGTATCAGCATTTTAGTTCACACTTTAGGAAATCACACATTTGTAGTGATTCTGCTTCTATACCCTGCTTAGCATTGCAAAGCTATCTAAGAGTGCCCAAACTGAATTTCTTTCATAAATATCCAATCCAAAAGATGCACTCCAAAATCATATTTAACACTTTCAAGCCACTAACAGACACTCAATTCAGAAACTGAATCCTGTGAAGTGTACACAGAACTTCAGATCCTCAGCACCATCATTTTTGGCATTATAAATCTTGCATTGTGCTACATTAATTTGAATGACAGCTTTATGTCAGCTATGATGTTTTTGACATACATATATATTTCCATACTAGCATTCATAATGATGAGCAATATTTGGGCTTTTGTGCACATTTGCTCAAGTAAACTACTCTCACAGTTAAAGAGAGGTCTTTCCCAAAACTCAATGTTCAATCAGAGTAGAAATGCATTTGCTTTAATAGTACACACAATTGTTAGGCTAAAATAGATGCATTTGAAGCACTCACTTCTAACCCATCCCGAGCTTCTTCTGCTGCCTTTAAAATTGGTACTGGTACCTTGTACCTTTCTACAGTTGTTACTTACCTCTAACATGCAAATATCTGAAGTGCCAGTGGCAGGAGTGTAACCAAAACCAGGAAGAGCAGAGACCAATTAATCTAGTGAGCAGAAGTAGTAGGGAAAGTGGCACAAAAGCTTGCCCAAAATACTTTTCTATTTTCTGCATCTCAACAACTAAAAGAAATCAGTTGTAAATGTTTATTTATATAGTATATTCTGATTTTAATCCACCATTTCTGCATTCACCAACAATCAGTGTATGTACTGTTACATTATTTAGTACCACTACTGACTTCTCTCCACACACGCTGCCTTTGTTAAAGCTGCTTCTATGATAGTGTAACTTCTGGTGCTGAAACTAGGTGCACAGTACAACCTAGCTGGCTCAGTCTGTCATCACAACACCGACGACTTTAAACAATCACAAAAAGCAGAGGTTTCAGTGTGGAAATCCTCATAACATGTCCTGTGATCCTGTACAACTGTTTCTGTTACAGCACTGTGATAAATAGTGTTGACGCAATGTAAAGGCAACAGTAAAGAGATTGAATATTTCAATTTTCAAGCTAATAGGTTATGACAAATCTTTCATGTCTCTGTTGTAAAACTTCAGGCTCACTTGGCTTTTTGGGGGCTCAGTATTTGAGATTTAGTGTTTTGGTATTAGCCTTTCTATTCCATTTCTCTATAAAACAAGCTAGAAGAGTAGGGAAAATTATTTATTAGACTGGGGGATGGGGTGGGGTGCTGTGTATCTCTCAGTATTTCTCAGATTATGTCAAATTTCAACAGTTCAACATAGTCAGCTACATCAAAGCCAAAACATATACTTTTGAGTCCTTTGTTCATTGCCAAAAATCAATATTTTTGGATAGTGAAACGTTTATTAGACTTATTCCAAACTTACTCAAGAGTTCATGTCTTCTAGCTGTATTGGTACCAAAACTATTTTAAACGATTGCAGTCTGCAGGAATATTTACTAAGAGAACAGGTTTATTGTTTACATCAGGAAGCATAAATTAATGCTAAACATTTACAGGAAAGCTCACTTTACTCCATCAACCCCTGCAAACAGCCCTACATTAGCTCTTCATACTTGATTTTATGATATGAAATAAAAACTGGTGTCATCTGCCATCACAGTAAAACACCAGGGTTTGCATTGTGCTTTGAAGACAATGGAAATTTTCCTTTCCAGGTGTCAAGGTTTCCTCACAGTACACTTCTAAACTAGCAAATTGTACCCCAGATGCCCATCTCTCTACTCTCAGTTCATCCCAAAGATCTGAGATATATCACCAGATGTCAAGCTGAGAGACAAATAAGAGCAGCAAAATATTGCTCACCATGCTGAGTGTATAACACAGGCCTGCTGCTCCAATTTTTTCTACTTTTGTTGATTACATATTAGTACTTCTGCTGCTTAGAGAAAGCATGTGTGAGAGTTGCCGGCTGAATTCTGTTTTTCAGAGTTGTTATACACAGTGTTGATAGACACTTTTCCACAACTCTTCAAGACAACTTGTTCCCTGTGCATAAAGGAAATAAGAACAAAGAATGAAGCAGAACTTCAGAATTTCAAAGGGAAAGGTCTTCTCCTTGAAAATAGATATTTACTATGTTTCCTCTCATGTATATCTAGAATTAGGCTCTTACCAAGTACCTGAAAGGACTGCATCATTATAGTCACTTTCATTCAAGAGTACTGTAAGGTTTTCTACATCACCCGTAACTAAGTAAAACAAGATTTACTTCACATAACAGACCACCTTGTTGAAAAAAAAAATTGGATAGCAAAACCCACTGTCAGAGCCTACGTAAAAAGAGAATAAGCAGAAAGCAACTTTCCAAACTTCATGTTTCCACAAATTTCAAGAAGTCTAAATCATAACTACTATGTCTAGCAATTACAGCACAAAACAAAATGACCCTCAAATGTGAAGCATTTGACAGTTTGAGATACATGTTTGGCCAAATTAACAGTTAACATTTCCAAGCCACTGCTTTATCCTCTTACTAAGTATCGGTCCCTCTGTGATGACCGGTTACTATCACCAGAAAAATCATTCCTTTTTCAAGGATTATTGATTATGCACAAGCTTGATGTTGAGGAAGCTAAACAAGCAGCTTGATGCACTAATTTGTATGCAGCTATCTTGTTTACATCTCTAAGTCACATTTACTCACAGAAGAGGAATAATACTGTCTAGATACTACACTACCGAAGTAATTCAATAGACTTAAATCCTTTTTATAAATTAGCATTCAACTGGCAATTTTCACTGCAGAACTATTGTAACTCACTTTTCTGTAGAAAAAACAACAATTAAAGCAATAGCTATTTGATAGCATTTTCCAAGTAAGGGTAAATACATAGATTTGACAGTTTGCATGTCAAGAAAGGTCTTTATATGCTATTAATGTATTTCCTACATTATACATTATTGTATGCTCCTTGCTCCTTTGGCATATCATTGTCCATCAAATACCACCCTCCACCCAAAAAAAAAAAAAAAAAAAAAGAAAATCACACTAAAAAAAAAAAATGTTGTATACATGGAGTCAAAACAAAAAGACAGACTGAAATATCCTCTTTGACTAAGCATATGGTAAGCAAGAAAATAGGAGAAAAAGTGCCATACACAAAACAGGTGGGATAGCAAACCTGTTTCTAAGTCCTGGTAAAAAGGTGGCAAGAACTCATATATTTTCACCAAAGAGTATATTTCAAAATTACAGATCTTCTAGATTTACCTTCCCCAAATATCAAAGAATAAGGCTTAAAGAAGTCTGCTCTTAAATTGAGAAGAAAACATTGAAGATATAATGGCACCAATTACTATCAAATATTACTTCAGCAAGGCAAACTGTACATACAAAATATATATATATATTTTGGTGGATACTAATAACTAACGTAAAAAAAATATATAAAAGTAAAAAATTGAGTTTGTAAATTTCTAGTGTGTTATCTCCCTGGGAATATGAAAGTGTTGTTCATCACTGAATAAACTTTTTTTGGCAATAAAACTAGAAAATTACTAGAAAGTAACAGAAAAATAACTAAATGAAAGCATACGTAACCCATCAAGAATGCCCTATCAGTGGACAAGCTAAATGTCAGACTGTTGTGACAGCAGGTCAGCAGGTGAAGTGCTAAAAATGCAAATGGATTACAGTAATAATCATAAGAATAATCATAAGAATCATACGGTCTGAGTAAGCTTTTAATTAATAGTTATTCAAGTGTAATAAGCCATCAGAAATACTGAAACAGTAATATTGTCCAGTTGTATGATTGGTTACAAAATTGGGAAACATGCACATATATACACCCACATAAATTTTCTGATGTATAGCTAATGAAAAGACATAAAAAGGATGTAGTAAGAATTTTCTTGTGAATCATGAACAGTCCTGGAGTAAATCCCTGCTGCTGGGCAACATAATCCTGTGGTTTAAAAGCTGTCTGTTACTATCTATTTCCATGCATTTCAAAACATGCTGCACTGAGAGGAGATGACCCTTGAAGCATGAGCTGGCAGAGTCCTTTTGGAAGCCATGATTATCAAACCTACTATAGTGCCAATCTCAGACTATACATTAATTATAGGAATTACTCAAATATAGGATTGCTTGTTATAAAAACAGTAACATGGAAGGTGGAAAAAAGGCTGGAGTTTGCTCCATGGAGCTCAAAGCAACACCCACTGTCAAAGGGAGAACATCTCTCAATCATACAAAATGTAACAGGTTCACATCAGTAGGAGTAGCTGCCTGAATTCCTTGATCCTGATTAATACTTAATTCAAAGTTTTAAGGTTCTTTAAGAAAACCAAAACATTTTGTACACGAACTAAATTTTAAATATCATAGAATGGCTTGGTTTGGAAGGAACTGTAATTATCATCTAGTTCTAACCCTCTTGCCATGGGCAGGAATACCTTCTAATATGGTATTAAGTATTCAGCTGTACAGTAATATTTAACATATAAAATATATGACAACATGTTCATGGCCTATGACACTCTACCAAACCCAATATATACTAGTACCAAATTTGATTGGTACCAAGCAATGCTTGGCTTTTCAGTCACAAAAACAACCAAATACCAATGCTGTATTTTTCACTCCACAGTCATTTTGTACTATCTATTAAGCAACCACAATTCTGTAATTACTAGAAATATGTAGAACACATTTAGGGAGATCTCCTGAATAGAAATTATGCTGTATTACTATGCAGTTCACATTTTTATTTATTCCTGAAATTTCAATACATGCTTCTGTTATCAGAGTGGCAACTCCCATCTTTTGTTTTGTCTCTAACAACCTGCCAAGATAACTAAACCAACAACTCAGCATGTCTCAGTGACTACAGAATCTTCTGGACAAACATCAGAAGAATGGCATGGCAGCAACTCATGTCTTTTTAAAGACAAGGAGAAAATCTTCAACACCAGATGTCCAGTTAATCCGGCCTCAAAGGCAAGGGAAAAAAAAAAGAGAGAGAGAGAGAGAAGAAAAAGAGGACAGGACTGTTGAACAGATACATTTGTTTAAGACCTAATCCTCAACAAAATCAATTCAAAAAAGAACAATATTTGAATATTACAGCATACAGTTTATATACATACATTTTTATATATATAAATTTGCTCTTGCTTTCCAAGATAATATTTCTACTCTTTTCCAGTATAAACACTTAAGCTTTGCCCATTTAATAGACTAGTCAGAAATCAAGTAGATTTTCATCTATGTGACTTGCTTAACAGCATTATAGTAAAAGCAAGAAAGTTTGAGTGCTTTGATGGCGAAATGCCACACTTCTGAACCAGCGTGTCCTAAAGGCTGTAAGTGATAACTGATTTCTCAGTGTTCTGAATTTCTTTAGAATGTCTTGTATCTGTTATTTCAAAGACACTAGACTTTTAGTCAGAAAAGTACATTGGAAATAACTGCAGTTGGATCATCTGCATATGAAATATGCAGATCTTGATCAAGATACTTGATCTTCTCGATGATAGGACAGAAAGGAAAATACTGTGATGCAGAGCAAATCCTTGCTCTCATCATGATGAAAATTGAGAACAGTGGAGAAGCAAGTCTGATTTCAAGAGCTTTACACTAACTGCATCTAAAATTAAAAAAAAAAAAAAAAAAAAAGATAAACTAAAGTTTTATTACAGCAAGACATATCCACTAAAGTTCTGGGTCAGCATCTTATGATGCAGGCACTGATATTTTAAATTTTTAAGGCCACACTCATAAAAAATAAGTGGTATTTCTATTTCCGCTGTCTTTAAGGCTTGAAGAGGTCTTTCTCGAGAACAAATACTACATCGTTAAAGATAGAATCAGCTTAATATTTTGTCAATTAAACAGCACACTTTCCAAAATAAGAATTCAGAAAATTTTATATATAATATTATAATAAAATCAACAACAAAATATGCTTTGGTTAGGAAAAAGAAGATAGATATTAAAGTTTTTTTGTTTGTTTGTTTTGTCATTGTTTGTTTAATTATGGTCTTAATTTGAAGAAGATTTTTGGTCAAATATAAATGTTTCCCTCATCTTTTAATGCTGCTACTAGACGTATTTTACGTGTTCAATGTAAAGATGTCAGAAATCCCTGCTGTGTGCCCATTTGAAATATCGCAAATTTCAACTGCATTGTTACATGTGGATTATTTTAAAACTCATTAGATTTAAAGAAGGCCTTGATTCAGTAGAGCACTTAAGCAACCACATGATCTTACTGTTAGATTTATCCTTTCTCATGAGATGCATCTTCCAGCTACAAAACAAAAATTAACAGAATATATTATTTGATAGTAATTTAAACATATTGTACAAAAGTATAAGTCTTCTTGCATCTGATCAATTACTGTGAAAAATATTTTTAATATTTACTCCTTCATCAATAAATACCTGTGTATACTACAATGTTAAGAGACTAATGCCTTATCATTCAAAGATATGTAACTGAACACATGCAATACTTTCACACAAAAATACTATAAACCAAATACAGATGGCAGACAGCTTGTATTGCATAACTACTACATACATGACATACATTTCACAGGAAAAAGGAAAAAAGTCCAACTTCAACTTTACACTTACAATACACACAATAATTTATAATACAATACACATAATGCTTCCTGAGGCATGAAAAACAGCATCCTAAGAACCTATTCCAAACATATCCCCTGGAAAACATTTCTCTCTCCAAAGATTGGCATACAAAGCTGCTTCTTGTATTTTATGACAATTGTGCTATATAATGTTTTTACAGTTTTGTAGTTCTGATGTCATCAAACTACTTAGTCATAAAACTATTCCTTAGGAGATGTACCATCATGGCAATGTCAAAATGTGCTACAATTATTTAGGTACTGTGATCTAAATATCAAACTACGACAAACTAAATACTTAATGTGACAAGGGTAATTGTGCATCCATTTACTTTCTTTGTTCCAAAATAGTTATGTCATTTTTTAAACTGAGCAAAGAAAACACTGCATTTGCTTTGGCAATGAGATTTAGATATGGCAATGGAATAAATATAGTCCAACATAGTATATCATGATTTCCTGTCTAACACATTTGAATGTATGTTATGTGCACGCCTATGGTATTGAAAGAAAACACAGATGATCATATGTATTACTGTCAAACATATGTGTGGGTAAATCCACCACAAAACAAATTCTGAGCAAATTTTACATTGAAGACACAGAATCAGACTGCTAGAAATCCATTTATTAACTTTTGTTGGGGTGGGGGGAAGAGGATGTGGCAGACTGGAAGTACAGTGTAAACAGGAACTTGACACTAAACATGTGAAACCATTTAAAAGTTAAGTTTTTAAAAGAGCTTGATGTAAATAAAATTTTCTCTAGGTAGGTCACCTAGCAATGAACTACTTCAAGTTACACTCTAAAGCGTTTACATAAAATAGTTTTACAATACTAAACTAAAGATATTTTGGTAAAACCTGGATAGAAGACTTTTATACTAAGGGGGAATTTACAGGACTCATGATAACAGCATTGTTTCAGCAACAATAACAATTTGGTGTTATGGACTTGTGGAAATCACAGTTGTTACCATCTTTTAGGGTTTACAGACATTCTAAACTAACATTTATCACCTTCGTCAGTGGAGCCTAATCCCCCACCAACAACAGGAATGATCACAACTGGCGGAACCAGCAAGAGTTGTGCTCAGCTAGACAATATATGTGTTTGTTTCCTTAACTTACATTTTAAGAATATAACACCATATATGAGAGCCTCAGCCTAACACAGATCCACGTAAAACTATCCTTAATCCAGGCACTTTACTTTACTCTGAGATGTTTCCTGATGTACCAAACTGAAGAAGTGCAAGTACTGCAAGTACTGCTTGGTTTCAGTGATATGTTAGTGCCAGGCTGCTTCTGCATGGACAAATATCTAAGCCAGTATCCGAGTGCCTGCAGGAGACACCAGACAGTCATTACTAACAGCATAGGCCAACTCCTGATTCCATCTTTAGAACACTTCCCAAAGATGCTGTGTAGTTTTGCTTGCATGTTAAAATTGATAGCAACAAGTATTCCTGTGTTGTAGCCCCTCACCAATAGCACAGATCCAGAACAGGAGCTAGGAACCTGCAGTTGAACAGCAACACAAGACAAGATCCAGCTTCTGTTCTCCCATTTGGCCAACAGCAACAGGACCTGGGAGCTAGCTCTCAGCTCTGCCAATGTGCAAGTACTGTATGTTATTCTGCATTTGCCCCACACGTTAAAACGCTTTAGAGATTAGAACAGGAACCCCAGCTCTTCATGTATGAAGAGCTTGTTATGATGTTTATTTGGGTTTTGCTTCAGCCTCCAAACAGAAGAGGCTTCTGTGGAGATAAAGTGACTAATTTTTCTATAAAGCCAGATTTGGGAAGACACAACATAAAGAACTAAAACTGCAGTAAAGAAAATTAAAGTTACTACTGCCCATGCACATATTGAAAGGTTGAAGTTGATAACAGGAAAAATTGTCTGTAATAAGTACTAGAATAGACTACCCGCAGAAAACAAATATTCAAAATTGACAGCTAAAAACAGATTGGCAAATGCTAGCAATAACAGTTGATTCTTTTCTAGGGTAGGACATATTTAGTCCAATGGTTCTAGAAAAAGGAAGGTTGGAGGAAATTCACCCCTACATATAAACATGATTATTTCCTAAGAGATTTTAACAGTTTACTTTTTTTTTTTTTAAATAAAAAATAAACACAATCCAAATACCAATTATTTTTTGTTCACATTTGTAGCCTCAATGAAGAAATCAAGCTGAAAGCTGGAACACCCAAAATACTTTGTGCCCTACCACCCTGCGGGGACAGTGCTCAGAAAAGGATGAGAAGGATGAAGCTCCACTGCAAAAGAAAATACAATCTGAAAGTGATTTTTAGTTTCCTGTTAATGTCAGACATTTAACAATTAAGGTAGGATGTGTTAATCAGTATGTTTGCAAAATATTAGTAAATAGAATTCAATCGTTCTCCAGAAAGAGAGAATAATAATAATTTAAAAAAAAAAAAAAAAAGGTACAGTTTTGCCTACATGGAAAAATAAACATATAAAGATATCAGGTAGAGAGTTCGGCAATAACTATAAGAATGTTCTTATTCTGACAATTTTATAACTTAGAAAGGATGCTTTTAATTTGAATCTTTTTATAGCACAAGGAGCACCATTCAAGAACATACAGTGACCAAAAGCCCTTTTAAAAATATTTATTAGCCCCTGGCATGTTTTCATAAATAAGTAATAAGTAAACACTACTAAATACATAGTTTTATATTAGCACTGTGTTCAAGAGTTAAAAAGAAAAGCTAAGCAGAATTTAATTTCTATTCAAAAACAATAATAATAATAATAATAATTCTGCAACTATGAATGTGAAAGACAAAATTCTTTCCATAAAATAGTACTATAATCTCAGCCAACATAAACTCAACAACAAAAGGAGTCATACCACTGAAGAAATTAAGGGTCCAGTTCAGTACCTTAGAAAAAATAAGTAAATTCATACAGAGACAGGTCTCGTAGAATCACCATGCTTTATAAACAATTTCACATTACTGAGTTATATAAACCAGGTGTATTTATTGTGTCTGTGTATTCTCATACTATCACTGATCATGGGAAAAATTGTTGCATGCAAGGATTATTAAAAGAAGCCTTTACCTACAGAACATGTTGTAACAAACTCCATGATGAGGAAAGTCCAGTGAATTCACTGGTGAAAAAACAAATGGAGAAATATGCCTTGGTTTGCATTTTAATCATGAATTGTTTCATACAGTTCTAAAAACCTCATACATTTGAAAAAAAAAAAAAAGAAATTACTATAAATTACAGTGAAATATTATTTTTGCTTTATGATGCCAAAGCTGACTGACTTTGGCAATATATGCTATATTTGCATATGCTAAACACTGTTTCAATCATTTTTTACCATCAAATACTCTATAGCAACAATATCCAAAGAGCTATTGTATGATGGAATCCACAGGAACTATGCCATCATCTTTTTTCAGTGAAGCAAATTTATTGATATTAAATTCACACTACGAGATTAGACCAAAACTACCACTCACATTCTGGGCCAATTTTAATTTGTTCTCTGCTGGAGTCTTCATCTAAGGCTATTTGTTCGATTTAACTGAACGCCTTTCAAATTCTTCTTGCATCTTCTTAAACATGTGTTGTTTGCCTGCATGCTTGTTCAGTAAGTGTAAATGACCACATAGTTGGCTCTTGTACAGTTTAAACTCTGATTTTGCTTTCCAAAATAATTTTCAACTTTTGTCTTCATTGAAAGTTTTTAAGAAATGAACACTGCACTACATAATTTCAACTATCATTAATTTTGTTCTCTTTTGCATTTAATTATTTTAATTTTTATTATCTTCAAAAAAACAGAAAATACAACTTCCCATATTCACATTAAGAAACATCCATTCTTTTTTTTTTCCTCTAGGAATGCTACTTTCACTTAACAAGTGTAAATGAGTTGAGCATACAAACAATTGAGAAAAGTTGCTGCTGTGCTCAAGATATTTAAAAACTTTATAAAAGGCAATAAAGGTCATGAAAAATAAAAAGTATGCAAATCTGATGAATTCCCTTACAGTGAGAAAACTAGCAAATATATACTCAAAAAGTTCTTGCCTGTAGCTACTTATTTCCACTGTTATATATAAAACTTACTGTGGAGAGCAATGAATGATATCTGGCTCATAAAAAGGCTTGGTAACTTGCATATTTGGCAAAGGACTCAAATCATTTTAAAATATACATTTTTATAATAGTTATGTTATTTTGTTGCATTGTATTCACTGTGCAGAATTTTCTCCACATGGTATCATATATCCCATAGATATATATATATATACATATATAGAAACAAAATGATAACTTGTTAATGCCCAAGTTACATTATTAAGAAAGTATTAGATCCCTTCATTTCCAGGGGAAACCAGGAAAACAGCAGGGGGGAAGGGAAAGGGCGGGGAATGGACTGGTAACAGACAGACAAGGAAAACGCTTCATAAATGCATAAATTCTGCTAGGGAAGATGGTATCTATTGAAAGAAAGAAAATTATACTAGAAAGTCAAAGGCAATTTCTAACCCATTCAGAGATGTTTTACACCTCAAAACAAACAAATACCACGTGACCAGCCATTGTCATAAGCGCATTTTTAACTTGGTCATTAATGGCTGGATCAAACCTCAGCGAAGCTCGAGGCCTTTGTAAACAGACAGTAAGGTGCAATGCAGTGTAAGAACACAATGATTACAAACTGCAAGTTCTTAGCTACCTCCTCTTCAATCACTTCCATGAATCTGCACTCTCAGGATTTATTAACAAGAAAACCACATTATAAAATTCAACAGCCAGCTCACCATTACCTTTTTGTTCAGTAGAAGAGGGACAATATTCCCTTTTTGAAATGAAGGTAGGTCAGCAAAATAATATAAAGACAAAGTGAAGGCCACTGAAAAAATATTAACTATAATTCCAGGAAGTTGACTCACAATTCAAAGTAGATTAATCTAAAATATTTAAGCATTATTATCCTCAGCTGTCCACATTTTCCCCTTTAAAGATGCATGCTACTCCATCAGGGACAACTGAAGAACATAAACTGTAACAACTCAGTTGTTAATCTACCATATAATTATGAACTGAAATTGGCAGCAGTTTGTATTAACATAACTGCGCTAGCATCTGAAGTTACCATTTTTTTTTTTTTTTCTCAGGTTGAACAGCTTCCAGGTTTTTGACTTTTTCTTTTTTCATTAGCCAACAGGCTATCCAGTAGTTTAATCAAAATGTAAAGCATGCATAAGAATTATTTTGTTCTTGTGGCTTTCTGACATTACTATTTGTCTAGTGGCTTTATTTTGTAGTTACAGGAATAAGTAAAATATTTTCTAAGATTCAATACGGTGTAAATCATGCAAGAACATGGTACGAGGGACAAATCAAAATGACTTTTTGATTTGTTAGGGTACAAAAATGGTAGGTAATCCTGCGATGTTTTTGCAAATATCTTTCAAATACCAAAGATTAGACTTCCATAAAAAGTCAATCTGTTACTAGTTATATATTCTTAGTTTTAATTTGTCCATCAAATAATATATATATATATTATATATATATATATATATATATACACATATATGGAATTATCATATATATATATATGATATATCATATATATATATGATATATATATATGATATATATATATATCATATATATATGATAATTCCATCCTTAACTTTTATTATTACAGTCCCTCTCCTCTAACACCTTTCCACAACAAAGGAACTGGAGGTCAGTTCCTTTGTTGTGGAAAGGGATAATGATTAGATAAAAATCATCATTAGTAAAGAACAAATTCTTGCTGCTGCTCTACAGGGTCCACAATTTCAACTAATTTAAACTCAGCATCTTGAAAACAAGTGTTTTTGTTTTTGTTTTTTTTTTTTTTCACCAGAATTAAACTGGCAACGAAGAAAAATAGCTCATGAACAGCAGTTCCTGAACTTTCACTGGATCTTCATAGTCATGTAGATAATTTTTAATCATTCTCTGCATTCCACTGTCCTGTGTGGCCTTTGCTCATGTTTTATTTCCATCCCAGAGAAAAGCTCCGCCCCCTCCCCCTCCAAATGTTCAACAATAAGCTAAGTCACTCACCAGTATTAGAAAAAAATATTACCAAATCTGTCAACACTTGTCACAGTGTATTTCAGAGCAGTGGCAGCAAAACTTTGAAGCTTGAGAATGTCATTAAAACAAAGTAAAAAGTATCTTGCAACAATTCAGAAAAATATTAATATTTTCTAATTTGACTGATTTAAGTGAGCTTAATCCACCCTGTATAAGCAATCAAAACACTGTTTTTGTTACACTGTTTCTGTTTCAAAATCTTTCCTAATGTAAGAAGGCTGCTATTTTAGAAGTATTTTCAGACAAGTATATGTTCGTCAGGCTTTTTGAAGCAGTCTGCTTATTTCTTAAGGAAGATTCTTGATGGGGCAGTAGTTCTGACTTTTTGAGTCAGAACTCAGATCTGTAGCATTTCACTTCAGTATTATTACCTTCTCTAGCAATTTTATAAATCTATAAGTACAGGTGAGAGACACTATCTTACATTATTCTTTTATTTTCCATGCTATAATTATAATCTGGGTTATTGCATTTTAACTAGTATCTTTCTCCACTGGTGTAAGAAACAAGAAAGTACACCTCACTTAGTACTTTACCAAATAAAATCCATTTCTTTTCAAAATAGTTCCTTCGAGACATTTCAAATAATTAAACAAACTTCAGAACATGTTTCAAATACTAAGAGAAGGTCCAAAGCACAGAAGTGCAGAGCCAGAGAACTCAAAAACATGTAAGCATGTAACAGGTAACAGCACCAAAAACGTAAACACACACCAGTTATCCAAATGCTCAAAGGCCAACATTGCCAGGGTTGGCTGCTCTCTGCCTTCCCACTGCAGGAGCCAGCAAGAGCCCAGTGACACAGTACCTGTGTGAGAAGAGCAGAGCATGTGTCACCAAGAGCCCAGCTCATCTGGCAAGTTCATGGTGATGAGACACAGTCAAGGCAGGGAGTGAGCCTATGGGTCACACCCTGAAACAAGAGTGCCCCAAGCTGGGCAGGGGCATGGGGAGGCTGCAGGCGGGGCAGGTGAGTGCAGTTAAAGCCTACGAGAGGCACTGGTACCACAGTCCTAATGACAGCTCTCTTTCACTTCTTGAAGGTATGTGCATAGGAACACTTCACAAATCAAAAACCAATCTTGCTTTCATTTTAAAGTGAACTAGCAATTAGTACATGAGAAAACCGCATGTTGATTATAAAATACTATCACATAACTGGCAATCTGCTCCAGCTGAAGTTATTCACTTGTTCCTATCTGCAGACCACAAAGAAAACAACTGTGATAACCTACTCTGAGAAGGACAACATTACAGATCAACATACACAATCTTTTTCCAAAGCAGATACAAGTAGAATAATATTCTATGTTTGTGTCACGGCACTGAAAGCCCAGTGAAGATAAGCAGCACTCAAAAATTACAAAATGAGTCAGAAAATAGAAACGGAAAAAGGGATAGATATTAACACCAGTATAAAATTAATTGACTATCCACCAAGCCACAAATGGTATCCGCTTCATAAAGAATAAATTAGCTTTCCCCCCCAAAAAAAACAAATCTCAGCCAAATTTCTTAATTAAAAAAAAAAAAAAAAAAAAAAAAAAAAAATGGATGACAGGGAAAAAAAAAAAAGGTATGAAATATTTTTACTTTGAATAATTGAAAATTGGAACTTCCTGCCTGAAAACATAAGAGAAATCAAGAAGTAACAAAGGTTCAAGAAACTTCCTTCCTCACTGAAAAGAATGAGACTAGCTTCGTAATTAAAAAATGTATTCTCCTCTATCTTAAAAAGGAGTGAAACTTGTATTACAAGGTACAGGTCAACAACTAATGAACAAGATGAAGGATAAATGTTTTTAGAGAGTCTCAGACAGCCATTTGCAAGGAGCAAAAACGAAATGGCAAGCCTCTTAACCTTTGCTGTTTTAGCTCACAATTAATCTGGTAGGAGATAAGAGGCCTATAATCCTTTTATGACTTTTATCAGAAATAATAAGCCAACAAATTTATAAAATGCATATGCAAAACACTCTATACTAAGCTTATTTTAGATGAAACAATGAAATGAGAGGTGAGCACCACTGAAATATCCTGTAGCAGATGCCTAGAGAGAGAATACAAGAAATAAGACAAGTAAAGAATGAACCTTTTTTCCCTGTTCTTCCTTCCAAGGTATAATGACTAATTTCAGAACTCTTGTATTAGAGGGTGCATTTGGAAAATTATTTTCATCTGGAACTATCTTCCATAAGGGGTGTGCTTAATCCTTTTTTGGAAACCATATATAATTTGGCTTCCGCAATGTCCACTGGAAAGACTTCCATAATTTATTTATACATTACATTTAAAATTTAGTTTTTTTTGCTTTTCCTTAAACTTCTACATGATAAATTTATTGAGGTAGAGGTTACCTCTGAAACAGAAGACAGTTTAAATGGCATGAGTGCTAGGGACAAAAATACTTAGAAATAATCAATACTTGCCTATACCAAAAGAATAACTGACTTGCAGTAGTTTGCCTAAAGACAGAGACAAAAAGATGAGAGAACATTATAGCCGTCATCAGAAAAAATAAAAGACTGGTGTAGAGAGGAATTCAGTGATATGTTCTTCATAACCACAGTGAATAAGCAGTAGGTTTAAGTTATAGTAAGGAAGCCCAAAGCTGAATATTAGAGGAAAAAAATCCCAATTCTAATGGCTAATCAAAAGAACTATATGCGATAGCTGTATAGTCCCTCTAAGAGAATGCTGGATGAGAGTCACTCTGAAATTATGTGGATCTATTCATCCTATTTTAGCAAAGAGAATGGCAGTAAAAAACCTCTTGATGTCCCTTCCGATCTAATACCATACAATTAGCAAGAAAGATAGTCAAGACACCTACTATAGTGGTTTATTTCACCCTCTCCCTTTGTTGTGTGTACAGTTTCTGGCTTTATTTATATTGCTAGAGAATACTCAATTTTCTCTCCCACTCAAAAGAAAATACACAGCATTGTGATTACTTGAAGTATAACAGAGTAACTAGAAAGTGGAGGTGTACAGAATTTATGATGCTGTTTACTCTCAGCCATGTGACCACATTCAAGTTGTTTTTGTGTTGGACAGTTTCCAGAAATTGCAATGGTATCTGCTAGAAAACAACTTTCTATACTCTCTAAATTTAAAACACAGATTTTGACAGATACTATAGTCTTACCTTCTGGACAACAAAATGTTGGTCATGATAAAAGCTACAGTTCTCAACTGAAAGAAAGAATCTTTTAAAACTAAAGACACAGTTCCGTATAAATCTAAATTCCTTGCTTTCTTGCATTAAGTTCAAGAAGTAGAAATGACTGAGACTTCATATGTTTAGCCCAGTATGCAGTAAGAAAGTATTTTTTTTTTTTTTAACCTTTCCACCTACATATATTGAAGAGAATAAGACAATTCTGTATGAAACAGAATAACAGTTAAGTGGAAACATCTAGTTACCTGGAAGGATGAACCTGAAATGAGAAGTAATACTATCATAAAAACTAACCTGTTTTTATCGTCAGAGCACAGAGGCTCAAAGATAATATCTATCAATGACTGCATCTAGTTTGATGTACAGGTAGGTACTTGGATCCATTCTGGAGAGTACCATAGTTATCAACCTTGGCTTACATACTCTAAATTATTTATTCTTATTTCTTCCTTGGGATCCCAATAACTAATCATAGCACTTGGTCATGGCCATGTTCAGTATTGTGAGACATCAGGCATATGACATCAGCATTTGTCACATTCTTGCTGGCCAGCAGGTTGTTCAAGGAATATTTGAATCTACCTGAACTGGTCCCACAACACGCAGTCAATTCCATGCACTGGAAATATATGGTTTGGTGGCAATGGAGATCTGAGTTGCACAGAATGAGGCAGGTGCCAGTCATAAAAGTACACAGAAAGCTCTAATTTGCAATCAGAGGAGGTAAATGGAACTTGAAAATGAAATTAAGGACAGTTTCCAAAGCTATTTTACATTGTGTATGACAAAAGCAGTGCTACCTTCTCCCACAGCTAGCTGCCTGTTCTAGAACTTGTGCTGCCGCCTTCCTTGTCCCCGCAAAAATATTTATGGGACAATGCACCTTCCTCCCCTCAATAAGCTGCATCAGAGAACTAGTCAGACTAAAAGACAGCCCAACAAAACAATGCTGTCAGTCCCACCTCCCCCACTAAAAGCAAAGGCTGTTTAAATTCAGACAAATTCTAGCCTGGTTCTTCAGCACATAGCATTTGTGCCACCACAACAGGGGGACACAGAGTCTCCCTGGTGGGTGAGAGCAGGGTAGGGCTGCTTCCTTTAGCAGCTGCATCGTGGAAATACCTGGGACATCACAGGCTGTGGACAGGCTAATAAAAGCCTTGCAACTTTCCCTCCCCTGACAGCAAACATACCTTGTAGAAAAAACATAATAAATTATGTAAAGAAGAAATCAGCATTCTCTACAGCAATAAAATCAAGCAATTCTGTACTTTCGCAAAGTTTCTGAAAAAATACCCACTCTGAGGCATTGAATATCCATTCACTTGATCCAATGGCCTCAGTATTCTTGTCTACAAGCTATGTGTGTATTCATTACTCACTATGTTATTTTCCTTCATTTCCACTTCCTCATTAATTTTTATGCACTTTTGTTTTCATTTGTATACTTTTCATCACTTCAATTTCCTAATATCTCAGTGTTCCAATTAGCTACTTCCATATCTTAATCACACTGAGACTCCTTATTCAGCTATAAATATAATTTTATTACTGCTGTTTTAATGACTAACTGTTGCAATATCTATTTTATATAAAATAATTTCTCTTAAAACTATCTCCATTTCTTTCTCTTGTCTTTAATTCATTGCATCTCTCATTGTACTGTATATTTTGTTCAGTAGATCTTGTATCATCCTAAAATGTCTCCTGTTCTAAAAACTAATTGCCTGGGGAGGGGATAAACTTTTCACTTTGTTTCAACATAAACATTAAGAACAAGCATTGAAATATTTCCTTTGAATTTATCAGACTGTCCTAAACTTGCTAAATTCAACCCAAAATCAAAGACAGATAGAATCCCCACATTAAAGGGCATAAACTTTCAAAGCATGGAAGTACAGCCTAGATAGACATTATGAATACAGCACATTGCTCTCTTGTTGTGAATACCAAAATCACTATTAGAAAATGTGTGTCTTTAATAAATGAAACCATTACTTCTGAACTTGGAATCCAGCATTATTCTCACCTTTAATTTCTGTAACAGCGTATATTGGCAGTGCCAATATTAATATTTACTTCATGATTCTAAAATCTCTGTAGTTTCAGACTTATTGTTAATTGCAAGACCCGAGATGCTGACCATCAAAGAAAACAGAAGAAAAGTCTCCAAGTGAAAAGTATAGATCTAATTATACTCAAACTAATAGAAGAGTTTGTGTTCTTATATCTACATTCTGTGAGAGACCAGATTTGTCTGGGATATAAAGCAAAGATCACAGCAAGGTTTGCTTTAAGAAAAGCATACGCAAATGTTTATGCCATGTACACAAAACAGATTCAGTATGAATCCAAATAGTACATTAAGCTATTCTAACAAAGTACATTCTGAGTCAACACTTTATCTTAAATTATATTGTGTTCAACTACTATATTTTAAAACTTTAATTTACTTTTATGAAGGAAAAATTAAAAGCATTAGAAGAAGTGAAGACTCATACATTTTGAGTAGTCGGTCTGTGCATAAGTAGTGAAACTTACTTATAAAGCCCCGTTACAATGAACTTCTCTGAAGGCTTTGGGGACTTGTGATTGTGTGCGTGTATTGTTTTGTTTTATTTTGTTTTGTTTGTAAACTGCTTCAGTCACTTCAAAATCCATGGGTTCTCTCTGGTGAGGTGGGCTGTAGCTGTATCATGTTTTTGCCAGTTTTTGCTCTGTAATAGACTTAACCTAAGCTCTACCAACTGCAGTATTACAAACTACAGCTAAGCTGTCTCTACTTATAAAAATGAATCTTCCTTTTTGTTATTTTGTTGTCTTTCACTTCAGGAATTCAGGGAATACCAATACAAACCAAGGCTGTACTAGAGCCACCCCTCCTCCCCCCTTTATTTTTGTAGGGGAAAATGTCTTTATGCTTCTTGGTACCCAAAATGAAGACCTAAATCATGTTATGATATAATATATTGCATTAGTTAAAAAAAAAAAAAATCCAGTTAGACATCAGACTTAACTTTGGGGTTTTAGACTCAGAACCATAAATTCTTTATATACCATATCCAATTGTAGTAACATCACTGACAATTTCTACCAGCTGAACAACTGATTGTGTTTTAGAAAAACTAAATTCAGTTGTTGATCCCAAAGGATAACAGAAAAATGATTTTGTCAAGTATACATTTTTCCTACAAACATGTCCAGTAAATCCTATCACAGATTTAAGGTACAAATTTATAATACAATGTTTTATATTTGATAATTTGTTTAACAGATGACCTGCAGCTCTGATAGCTTTGGAGTGGCAACCTGTCAGAGGTAAATGAACTTTGTCAGCTACTGAGATACTTCGTTTTAAATACACAAGCTCATGCTTTCTTACAATAAACTAACTTACATATCTAATTACTACTGATGTCTCCTTCTTTAGTCCTCTTCTACTTCCTACTGAAATATGCCATTAGGTATCTTTATTTAGAGATGAATGATATCTCAGATACACTGTTTGCTACCAACTACCAAACAATGGAAATATATTAATATTGATTTAGAAATGAAGCACTGACAACGTTGAGATATTTATTGTGAAAGCAGTGAGCTATTTGAAAAAAATAAATGAAAAGAGATACAAGTTTGTTTCTCAACTTTCTCTGTTTCTAAAGGGAATAAATTTTATCCTAAATCTGTGCCTCTGCCTACCTCAAAGTACTTCCTATATTTTAAATAAGAAAAATATAATAAAAATAATTCTACAAAGTAGAGCTCATAAAGCTATGGGAAGATATTTTGTCTATTCGGAGAGTCCTTTGAGACTCTTCCTAAAGTCAGCTCTTCTAGTCATAACATTAACCTTCTCTTCTATTAATGTTGTCATGTATTTTCTACACAATATCTACTATTTAAGATAGGAAACTTATTGTAGTATGTTTTCTAGGGGGCTGAAGTTCTTCATCAGCAGACTATACTGCTTTGGAGCCTTGAAGGAGCTACCATGACTTTGGGTGCCAGGTTCCAGAATGTACCAGTGATGTCTATTTGCAGTAAACAATCGTAACAAATGATGGCAACAGAAAATAATCACAAAAAAAACTTGTTACAGCACTATCTTATTTCAAACTGCAAGGAGTCATTTCCTCCATAAGATTGTCTTCCAGTGTTTACAAGATAACAAACAGTAACTGTTCAGTGCTGGTTAGGTGGAAAGAAAAGGTTATAGAAATTTCTAGACCAAGCCTAGGTAAATATAACCCTTGTATTTCCACTAGACACTTCCAGCTGTTGAAATTATTGCTAAATATATTTACAGTCCTTGTACAATAAAAAGCTTTATTACTTTTACTACAGGCAGAAGAAAAAAGCTTTAAATCTTTAGTTCTGAAGCAATATCTCCTGTCTTAAAAGCAATGAAGCCTTTCAAGGAAAAAAACAGCACACTAAAAAAAGGTGTTTTATGATGTTGTATCTTTGTTGCAATTTTGGTTCGTATATTTTTATTAAGTGTAACCTTTATATGTAAATGAAATGATTATCTAACACAAAGTACTGTTTTCATAAAGGAAGAATAGGTTTTATGTCCTGAAAGATAAAGCAGCATAAACCAGTCAGGCAGCTCAGCATGTATTTGACGACTTTGAAATGAACTATTTGATTTCCTATTACAGCCTTAACACTCTGCACTGTACCACAGCCACCAAACCCATGTGATTAGGCAACTAACCTTTCATCAGGGAGTCAAGTAATATAGAGAAAGGTCGGTATTTCTAATAAGTAAAATACCTCATTTTAAAATCTATGTTTGGAAATAACCCTTACACTGTGAAATTTAGAGAGGAATGGAAATCACATTCTGAAAACTCAGAGATATGATAAACATATTTAGGACAAACAAAAGGCTTCTACATCAAATATGCCTAGTTTATATGTAAAATATTTTTTCATTCTCTCCCTCTGCTTCAAGTGCAGCAGGACACATCCAGGACTAGAAGGGAAACTTTACACTTTCTGCTTCCCACATCACTGGACTTTGAGAAAGAACACAGAACTCTGCTTCTTGGCTGACAGACAGATCTAAGGATGCATCAAGTTCTTCCATACGTTGGGACCTGCAATTTCTGCATTTGTAATCTGTCTGACATTGAGTCAAAGGCCTTTACAGAGTCAAGGGAATTAAAGAGATTCAAATCTTATTTCTTAATTTTGTGTACATGTCTTTCGCTATGAACAACATAACTAAAGCCATTGGTTCAATTACCAGCGAACATGAATGTATTTGAAAGAGAAAAGAAGATGACTTTTCAGATACATTTTTTAATAGTTATCATAACAAAACAAAGCATGACATAAGCCTTCCTCACTTAAATCTGAAAGCAGGATAGAAGCTATCAAATAATAGTGTGTATCTATCCTTATTTGGACAAAAAAAGTCCTGAGAGATGTATAGAAGATGAGAAAAATACCCGTCAAATCTAAAAAAAAATCTTGCATGTCTTTATTCTTCTGTAAAATTCCCCCTTGGTTCACATGCCTACACAAAGGTAGAGCCTAATTCACTAGGGGATTACCTGGGAAGCCCTAGAAGTTTCTGTTTTTTAAAAAGGAGAAAAAGTGGCTAACAGACAAAGAAATCATACTACTTCAGTCACAGCTGTCAAAATGAGACACACTGAATGGCTTTTTTGATAAGCAGCTGTCTTTAAAGAAATTATTAATGACTCAATGGATAAAATTGTTTTGCTCCTAAGTAAGGTTTTCTACCCCTAAATTTACAACTCTCTCTCTCTCTCTCTCTCAAAAAAAAAAAAAAAAGTGATTTTTTTTTTTCTAGCAATTTGTTATATAAATCTAAATCCTCGATTTCTTATCTCTATTCTCTTTTTAATCAGGTGTATAGTACCAAGCACAATGACTTCTCATTAGATACTCTAAATGCTACAACAACGAAAACTGCCACACAGTTTAAAAACAACCTACCGTTTCAGTCCTTGTATTTTTTGTTTTTACGTTTTGTGGTCTTGGGCATTCCTTTAATTTATCATCATGAGAGAATCTGTCAATAAAGACATTTATGAAAACAAGATGGGTTTGGAGAAAGAAAATATATAGATTTTTACCTTGGGTGATTAAATTCTCACTGACATTAACATATGACAACCTGTTAGAATGATTTGTAAGTCTTTACAGGTTTATAAATAGCTTTATCTCTTCATTCCACATGAGGAAAAAGCAAAGTATTATTTATTTTACCTTTCTAGCACCACAGCATGGAATATTTCAAAGACTTATTTTAAGTTTTGTGGAAGTCTCTTGATATTAAAGGACTGCAGATACAAGATGAGGAAACCTTCTTTATATCTTCTGGCCCCCTGCTGTACATCTTGTTACACACTATTTTGTAAAAGAACTAGCTCTAATCCATACAAAGGAAATGCTTTCCTTTTATTGTCATGAGCTTGTAAAGCTAAAGCAAGCCATCATAATTTCATTAAATCATGCTGAATTACTTAAAAATGCTGAGAATGATTTGTAATATGTAATGTTTGCTCTACAAATGGATTGAATATTTATAATATTTAGTTTATACCATGCTATTTGTTCTTTAAAAAATGACATATTTGTTTTTGTTTTCTTAGTAGAGCATAAGGCAAATTATATTAATTAGGCTATTTACATGATTTCCTAACTTGGAGCAGTGAAACTTGCCTTTAGCTAGCAAATAATTGGAATTACAATTGCTGGAGATATCACAAGTTTTTTAATTATATCAAGCCCCATCAAGTTCTGATAGGACATTAATAGTCACTTCCCTTCACTGCCATTGTTTTTTCTCCGTACTAAGGCATTCCAGTATGCTCAAAAGCCATAAAACAGAAATATATGACAAGAAACAGTAATTTTCAAATTTTACTCCCAAGATTTCCAGTCTACTGGCATATTCCTTTGGGAAGATAATGACAGAGCTTGTCTTTCATGAAGACATTGAAAATAGATCGTAGTCTAAGTTATCATATCATTTTGGATAAGCAGCCAGTTTTGTTAGAAATAATAAAGTATAAAAAATACAGGAAAGCTATTACAGCACACACGTTATTTTAGCATTGTAGGAAGTTCTTATCAAGATGAGTATTGTCTTTTCCCACCTTTTGGAAATCAAAAGAGAGGAAGAAGCTTATTAATTCAACATTTTATTTTTAAAACATAGAGAGAACACAACACAACAGTCCTCCAACAAGCAGAATTATGATTGTGTCTGATAAGGTGGGTGCAATCCAGGCTTACAACAGGCTTGATTTTAATTCAGTCATAGTTATTGCATGCTTCTATGAAGGCATATAACCTTTCTTTTTTTTTCCAGTCTTTCTAGTGTTACTCCAAGAACTTTAGATAGAAGCCTTCAGGGGCAGGAAATGAATCTGACTCCAAGTGACCACCAGTGAAAGAAAGGGATATGCAGACATTATTCTTTGAAGCAAAAGGCTCCTCAATCTGACGGGGTTCTTTTGCGTCTATCAACTTTAAACATGTACCTATTTATACAACAGACAGAAAATGTATACAATATTTAAGTCAAAATAAATCTTACCGCACTGGACAGAAGAGGAAATGTAAGTGAGCACAGTAGGAAGTCAACAGCACTATCCTTTTACTTACTGGAAAGTGCCATAGGCGAAACACCTGTTGACTGATGAAATAACAATATGGACAGTTTTGTAGGATTTCTGCCTGTCTGCATTTTGTTCAGGAAATTCCAACCCCTGAAATTACAAAAATATGTATATTTCAGTTTGCTTGAAGTTTTTTGTTTGTTTCTTGGTTTGTTTGTTTTTAATTGAGTTTCTAGCCATCCCAAACAGTTGGGACAAAAAAAATAAGAAAAAAGAAAAAAGTAATCTATTAGAGTTTAATACTAATGAACAAATAATAACACTTGAAGTTATTTCTTGTTTTAGAGCATAATAATATCGATTTCTTTCAAGAGTTGCAAATAGAAATGGCCCTTCCTAGGGCATTATCTGCAAATTATCTGCTAATACATTTGCATCTTCAGAAAATCCACAGTTCAGCTCCTACAGTGTTCACCCTCTCTGATTTTATATTCCCATGATCTATATGTCCCTTCGGAACCTCATTTTCTGTCTTAAAATATCACGCAATTCCCTACCTAGCCTCCATGATTTGCACTGAGTATAGGTGAGGAACGAGCATGGAAGAAATTGTTTTTCTTTAAGTAAGAGGGGTAGAGTTCTGTCATTTTTGATCAAAAAGTTCTCTCTAGCAACATCAGAAAACAACACCTACCTTGAATATCTATGAAAAATCTCTTAGAACTACTGGATTGTGATGAATAAAGAATAAAGATAAACAAACTTATGCAGTTAGCACTGAATGTTCAAAAATTTTCCACTTCTCAGATATCAGGAAGCTGTTTAAAGCTTGGCATTGGGCTGGACTAACTACTCAATAAAAATCAGGGAATATGAGAAAAATTGAGCAAAACTCCAGTACACATTTTAAAGACTTGTTTGGTGAACTGAAAATTTAGTTAACCTTTCAGGAGTTACTGTGGAAAATTTCTAGATTAAATTCAATTACAGGGTGAAATGGACATTTTTATTTCTGCTTCAAGTGCAAATTGTAACACATCAATGAAGGTGAAGCTGTTTCCAAAGTCTCCATTACCGTTTTTAAAGAGAAAAATAACTTCTTTAGTTTTCAGTATATATTGCCTGTTAATAATACAAGTGGCTCAGGAGTTAAGGAAATAGGGACCTATCTACAAGTCAGGTCACCTGCTGAGATGAGATACAAATCCAGGCATGTGAATGCACAGGAACAAAACTCAATTTACTCCTCCCAGCCCACAACAAAGCCATACCTGTCCATTTAGATACATTATGTTGCTTCTAAAGAGCAGAACTTCATTTTGAACAATGTAATATAAAACTCTGTTTTCCATATAAACATTATTTATGACTATTCTTCCTTCTGCTGCAGCAACATCAATGTTCTTTTTTATCTTCATCTTTTGACTTGCCTATTCTGTGTCTCTGTCACTAACACTGGGTTAAGGAGAAACACCACAAGAGTACAGAAGCTGAAAGGGAGCTATGGAAGCCAAATGACAACATAATCTTAAACTACAAAGAAACAGTGCAAAGGATGAGTGTAAATGGGTAATTTTAAAATGGTACAATGTGACAGACCTTTGAGATAGGTGGCTTACAGACACTGGTGTTCAAATGAGATATAGTTAAACATCTATATGTATGTATGTCAACAGCAGTAGCTCCAAGGAGCAGGATGAATTGCAGCCACATCACCCATAACAGACTGCAGACTCCAACCGCTGCTACAGTTAGGCCATCACTTTGAAGGTTATTTAAGGCACACTGGCAACATACATAGAATAAGTTTTCTATCGCTTGCAAATGGGAAAGATCACATACAAAATAGCTCCATCTTAAAATTCTAAAGCACCCATGAATTGTGCTGCAGGAGGACAGCCTGCTCCACCAGGGGCCTCTCCTCCTTCTGCACTGACCTTGGGGTCTGAAGGGCCATTTCTCACTCATCTCTCCCAGCTGCTGTTGTGCAGCAGTTTTTTTCCCCCTTTCCTAAATCTGCTCTCAGAGGCAGAAACAACATCGCTCATTGCCCAGCTCTGGCCAACATCAGGTCCCTTTTAGAACCTGCTGGCACTGGCTCTGATCTGGCATGGGACAGACTCTTCTCATGGCAGCCACCCCTGCATTCCCCTGCTACCAAGCCCTTTCCACATTAATGCAAGACAATGGTACAGAAATTCAAGCAGGGTAGTTCAATAAAAAAAAAAAAAAAAGATGTACTGAATTAAATACATTTAAAAGATCTGAGTGGATGCTGACCTTCTGTCCCTCTCTCCTCACCAGTGGCTTTAATCTTCCTCTCACCTAGCAGCCTTTAGTATCTGCCATGACGCAAAACCTGGTCAAACTTCCCCAGCTGCCCTGAGATCTCACCTCCATCTTATTACCCCCAACCCTGGGCCATGGTTAGCAGCAAGACCCCTTCCTCACAGCAGTGGCCCCCCAGCCTGCCCCTCCTTGCAGGTGCCACCTTTCAGAAACTTACAGGAGCTTACCTTGAGCCTCTGCTGCCACTGCATGGGACTTGGCCATCAGGGCTGCCACAATCAAGGGAGCCACCAGAAGCCAGCAGAAGGAAGCCATCCCTGAGGGTCACAGCAGCTTCTTCGCACAGGCAAGAGTGCTTCTGGTGACTCTTGATGTGGGGTTTTATGTTTAACCACTGAGCTTAAGTCAGACTTGGGAGGAGGTGGGGTCAGTGTGCCTCAATTATACTGTTTTTGCTTTTAAAGTGAAGAATATGAAGGAAAGCCTTCACTTCACAGTTGCAATCTGGAGATTTGTGTCCTTAGCCTGAGCTTGAAGGAGGCAAAATAAGAATGAACACTTGACCATCTGACTCCAGAAGGTAAATCGGAAGAAAAGCGACTTTTAACTCTAGGCAATTTGCTGTAGATACAAGCTGTTTCTTATCATATTGAGTTAATCAGCAATTTCTTTGTTTTTAAGGATTATGGGCACTGATTAAAAACAAATCTCTGCTCTTTTTTCTGAAAGTCTCACTGCTCAGCCATGAAAGCATTACCACAAAAGTATTTCTGTGAAACAGCATCTTCCCACAAGCGCAACCTCATTTCAATATCAAGGTAAGAGTCCAAAATGTGTACACAGCTTTTCATAATATGCGTGGAAGCATCTAGCATAGGATTATTTTTAAAAGACTGAAAAGAGAAAAAAGAGGCCTGCTTATCTGTTACCAAATCACAACAGGATCATACAATATAGCTTATGTCTTAATAAGATATTTTTAAAAGAAATCTTAAATTATTAAATTGTTTGATATTCTTCCCTCTGGGAAATCAAAGTCAACAATGATACACTTGCTCAAATGTCTGCATGTTTCATGTGGACTGTGCTGTATTCTGTGCATGAATCTTGCTGAAATTAGACTTTTGGGGACATATGACCTCTGTTTCTCTTATCATTGGGAAGAAAATCAATGTATTTTCTACTGTTGTGAATGCATGCATGCATACAAAGAAGTTAAGAACTAAACATTCTGATGTAATCATTCCACTATGTGTTGAAAAACATAAAATCAAGATATTACTAATCTGATAAATAGAATTTAGTAAAGAAAATAAAAACAACTAATAAACAATATACCTATTGTAGGATCCTGGACACCTAAATTCATGGAAATTATTAGGAAAAAAGAAAAAGCAAGCAGTATTTTTGTAAGTAATATTTTAATTTGAAAATTTTACATTGAAAAAGCTGACTGGCAGCATGAAGAATTTTGAGAAACACATTAATAAACTTTTTGGATCCATTTCAGTGAAAATGCAACAAACTAGAGGTAGAACTGGGCCCCATCTAAGGAGATCACCAGGAACTGTATTTGAATGATGCTAGCAAGAATAAGAAAGAGTCTTTAGTAAGGGCATCTGTAAAGGAATGGCTTCATATTTAGCGTATTAACTAGGTGTACTAACTAGGAATACTTCACTATATCTGAAACATTCCCAGTTTTACCAAAGAGTCTACATGTAAAATGAAATAAGTCACCAAGTTTTTCTGTGCCCCAGACTTCATCTGGAACACATCGCTTCACCACCACAACAAGAGTTTGTTAGGAAGGGTACAAGCGTTAAAGGAATGGGGACATAGTACAATAAGGAGTGGATGAGAGAAGAAAACAATCTGACTAGAAGTTTTAGGCACAACAGTTTATAACATGAGTAAACAATATAATATAGGGGAAAGGAATGTATTAAATAAGAAGAGAAAGTTTATTTTGACTGGCATTGACTGTGAAAAAAATAAATCTAGTATGTCTAGAATTAGACCTCTCATACTGTGTTTTTGTCCCTTCTGCAAGTCTGATGCTTCTTCACTGATGTGGTTAAAGAGGTTTTGTAGGACTTATTTGCTTTCATATTGGGAGTAAGGAATAACCATTTATACAATCTAACAGCTGGAAACAGGTAAAATAAGCACAAGCTATGCTACAGAAATCACCGATCATTTTCAAGAAAAACATGAGTCTGTCAATCAAAACATAAGTCAACGTACCATATAGCCCTAAACTAAAAGTTAGTAAGAATAATCAGTGCTGTATTATATTTTGGGAAGTCAATGGATTAGAAAAATACATTATTTTAAATCAGTCATCAGCTAAAGTAGTGACAATTCTTTAATAATGCCAGGATTGGTTTTGTAAATGAATAGACCAGCAAAAAGCTGGCTGGGTGCACTAGTAATCTTCAAAGCTTGATTGCTTTTTCTGATAGCTTTAGAAAATTAGTGGATGAAAGCATGTGTAATATATCTGGTCTGAGTAAAACACTTAATGTAGTGTCTTACAGAATCTTTACTTGCAAAATTAATTCAAATTGGCTTGGACATGGAGTACTGTCGCTTGGATTTAAAAATGTCTGGCTGAGTGCAAATAAAGGGTAATGAAAAATGGCAATGTATCAAGTTGGTGGGAGGTGTCTTGTGGAGCTCTGCAGGGATCACTGTTTGGTCCTGTTTATTTAACATCTTCATTAACAATCTGGAAGAGGGAGTAAAACAGCATGTTAATTAAACTGACACATAATAATAAATCAGGAAATGGTTCTAATGCCAGCAGTAATACTTGACAAAAATGCAGCATACTACAAAGATTTCAAGAAAGGTTAACCATATCAATAACAAAGACTTAGCTGAAATGTTATTATTTCCTTCTACCTATTAAAAAAAGTAGTCTAAAAATATACACAAAGGGGAGGGATCAGAAACCTACTAACAATCTACTAGTTTAGAGCATGATTGCACAGTATATATAAACAAAAGTAACAAAATAATATAAATTAATGAAATAATGTAATAGATAAAAGTTCTCCAGAAGAGCTGAAGTGCATTAGATTCAGTGGTACGGACTGAGTAAGTTCAGTAACCTCATGGAAAACTAGTATTTTATAGGTAGGAAGGTCATTAAATCAGTTTTCTGATGTTTTTACATGTGATTGATTGCTAAATGTAATGTAAAGGAGGGAATATACAGACAAGAGGAATTGGAGATAGGACCACATCTTTCAGTATCACTCATGGCTAAATTGGACTTAGATATAGCATAAACCACACCCTTAAGTGTAGCTTAATAGTTTCTTATGAAGTTGAAATTCAGCATTGTGGAGTACTGTTCCACAATGGCAAGACTGTAGTCTATTACTATAGCATGCAGAATTTACTTTAATTATAAATACTCTAACAAAATCAAATACATAAGTAAAAATGAAGCTGTTCAGTGAACAGTGATGAAAATCAAGCAAAGACTACAGTGAGAAATGAGAGGTCAAAAATATGTTGGAATGTTAGTACTCTATCAGACACAACTGCTTATGTTTTACAAACATAACTAATTTAAACACAGACCTTAAATATTGGTGTTATTGTCTCCCTGCTTTGAATGATTTACAGCAGCTTTTTCTGCCTGGCCCTAGGGCTGCCGTTCTGCACTGAATCATAAATGTCGAATCATTTTTAAAGGGCAGTTTGATGTTACTTCCTAAAAGGTAAGAAAAAAGAAGAGAGCATTCAGTGTCTCCTTTACCAGACCCAGTTTACATTCTGCTGGAAACTTGTGAAGTCCCCGGAAAACATAAGAGTAGCTTAAAGACTCTCATGGGTCTCACAGTTATTAAAGTATTCCTATATTACCAGGAAATTAATATAAAACAATTAGGAAAATAAAGCTTTGCAATCCCCATACTAAACTTTGTGTCTTGTTAGAGTGTTCTTGCAGCTTTTGGAGGGCAAAGCCTTATAGTCCGACAGGCAGTAGTAGACAAGTTGACAAGTAGACTAGTCTATAGTAGACAAGCAGCCCTGTCTCTCCAGTGGAACTCTTCTGCAGAGTGGAACACTGGAACATTCCTTGTTTTCATTAAAGTTGTATTGCTTTCTCTTTAAAATGAATGCAAAGCTATTAGAAGAAATTGATAATAGCATGCAAAGTATTGATGTCACATAACTTTCTATTCATGAGCTAGGCACTGACCTGCTATTCACAGATGTAAAACCTACTTGTCTGAAGGGAACAGTTCCACTGATGTAAATGAGAACAGAGAAATCCAGATTCATTTGCCAATATATAATATGATGTATATAGAAAAGTGTTCAATACACTTTAGCAGCAGTAGAGAAAAATTCTCTTGGTGTCTGTTATGTAATCACCCTCCTGAACCTTTCTTGCAAGGTTATAGGGAAAAACCACAAAAACATTAAAGGTTGTTTAGGTGTCAGCTATTGTATTACACTTTTTTTCATTTAATTTATTCTCTGTGGCCTTGCCCTGAATGCTACTATCCATTAATGACACCAGTTTAGTTTAATTTTTAATCCTCTCTTTTTAAGGATTTGTTTTCTCTCTCTCTCTCTCTTTTTTTTTTTTTTTTTTTTTTTCTCTTTTCCACTCCAGTATTTGTGAAGTATCTGCATTGGTCATAAACTACTCAAATTTTATTATACGTATGATTATTTTTAAACACACACACAAAAAAAACCAACTACTTATGGGAGTGCTAAGCCTTCCATTATAGAAATAATTAATCTCTTGTATTTGCAAGATAAAAATCTTTAGGGAACATATGAAAAACAGCAAAGAACAACTTTATTTTATTTTATTAAGAGGAAAAATTATATAAACAGGCCTGGTACTGTCTATTAAACTGTGGAATGTGAAAAGGCATACAAGCACTTAGATAAAGCTTTATCAGTTCTCTTCCATTTTACTCAAGGAAAAAAAAGGCATTCTACAGAATTTTCTTTATAGAAGTGTTTTGGCAAGCTCTCATTAGATCTTTTCTAAATCTTTTCAGTGAGTACTTTTTTTTTTTTTCCTTGCACATTAGCCTAACCTTCGCTATTCTAGCCTTAAGAAAGTTATATTAGCTATAATTAACTATATACTTGTTTACAAAACACACTTTCCCCCAGTTAACTGAAGCTACCTGTGTTACTTTTTTTTTTTTTTTAAGTTTTTGTTGTATCAATACATTTTATATGTAGCAGCTTCTGTTTCTGCTGTAGATGGGGAAAAAAATGAAGACAAAATTGCCATTTTTCAGATCTCACTGACATTTTTCAGATCTCTCACTTTTTCTACTTCCCTCCCTCATGTTAATTTTGAAGAGTCCTTGGAAACATATACAGACTTACAAATGATGCTAGACTTACAAATGATGCTAGACTTTACTGATCCTTTCACTTAGAACAAATATACTATTTATGTATTTTTAGCAGACAAGGACATTTTAATTAATCTCTCTTCTATCAATGACTCATAAAACAAGAAACAGACACAGTGACTCATTCCCCCTTTAAAGGGGGAATATATAATATTAGTTCAATTTTTGACAGGAAATAACATAATCTATATGATGATCTATTAGTTACTTTTCTGTGTGGACATTTTTTCTCCTACGTCTGCTTCAGATGCAGTTGCTGTGGAAGTTACTGTGCACAGTAGTCAACAGGACTACTCCAGGGATTTAAGGACTTTCAAGAAGATCCCATACATGTTATGTGCCAGAAACTATCATAGCTGGAACCTATACCCTGCCCTCAAGGAAAAAATGAAAATCCATTTCTTTCTTTTGGAGAGAAAAAATAAATAAATAAATCACTGTTCTAATACCACACTCTAAGTCTGAAACCTGAAAGTTTTAGAGATCAGTAACAACAACAACAACAAAAAGGTTATGATTATTAGTAGTACTCCTTATATAGGCTTAATTCTTTTTTCTATGTTTCAAAGCATAACTAAATGCAGATTACTTGACAGGCTTGGAGTTTGGAATAGCATTATATCTAGAGAGAATTCATAGAGTTCATTCAGATCTAAAGTATGGTTAGTTTTAGAAAATGTATTTAGCTTATGGAGAGTAGCTAAGTACAAAATAAAACTTACAGAACATACTTTTAAAAACTTGTATAGTAAATACCTATAATCCAACAATATACATTGGAATATAACAGTTCAACTTCATTAATTCATAATTTAAAAATTTAAAAATCCATACGTATAGAATGCCAGACAAAATTAGTCACAAACTCTATGATATAAAGTTAGAGAATGTACAATTCTCAAACATGTACAAAGATGCTGATATTCTTTGTGATCACCACTAAAACTAGAGAGGAGCAAAGATTAATTAAAATAATATATGTTTAAAAAAATAGTTTGTGCTTTACCTTTTTTTTTTTTTTCTGAATTAGAGCAATAGGCAGAGTTCCAGATGTAAGGTTGCTTCTCATGGCAGTTAACAAGCAATTCTGCTGTTATTCTTCTCTTAAGAGTTTGTTTGTATTCCAACCTACAAAGCATCCAACATCTCATTTAACACGTGCTTATTAAATATAATTATTTGCTCTCTATGTAAGTCAGTCTTGTATTCAAATGCTGATTTGGTTGTTTCAAATCAAGTTAAATTTCAGCTTCCAGCTGAGTTGTGAGCATGGTAAAAATAGGATATGCTTCTACAAATACTGACCTAACAGCTGTTCACAGGAAGGATTCACCATTTCTGCTAAGTGTGTATAAACTGCTGCATTCTGCTTTTGCAGTTCCATTTATAATCTATTTACAGGCTAAAAGGATAAAAAAGAATGAGAAAGAATTTTTCTGAAGCCACTTTTTGAGAATATCATTTAGACTGATGTCCAAACAGCTGTAGGTGATTATAATAGACTAGTTTGAGAACATTACCAGGTTACCACGTAGACCAAGTGATTTCTCTATGCTCATTCTTACTTTTTACATGTCAGAGTTCCTCAGAAATAATAAGATGATGAAAATCTTTGCAGATATAAAAAAATAAGAGGCTGTTACCTCACAAATTGAATTTGCTTTGGCTATCCACTGCAGAGAATGAAGGCTTCCAGTCATCCTTAGTGATAAAAATATCCCAATCCCCTACCCAGTGCATGCAGAACACGGATAAATTAATTTTAATAAGGAGAATATTTTGCAGAATAACTCTGCAAAAGAGTACAGAAAAAATAGTAAGAGTCTGAGGTCACAGATCCACTGTCCTACCTAATGCAGGTGTACCTGCACCTGCATTGCAAAGCTGGATTGGCTTTTGAGCATTCCTTCTCCTTAGATGTTTTCCTGTTGTTTCATTTTTTATAACCATCTCATGATCAAATGCAGTAACTGGTTGATGAACATCTTCCTAGTCTACAGCAGACCTGAAGTTATGTCTAAACTGAATATGTAGCATGTAATTTAACAGTGATTTAGTGAAGCCTGTGAGTTGAGATAAAGACAGTTTATTAAGACAGGAAAATAATAATAACAATAATAATAATAATGATGATAATAGTACTATTACTAATAATGTGTACAAAACAAGTGATGTACAATGCAATTGCTCACCACCCACTGACCGATGCCCAGCCTAACCCCAAACAGTCCGGCCCTCCTCCCCCCAGCTAGCCACCCCTCTATATTGTTTAGCATGACGTCAGATGGTATGGAATACCCCTTTGGCTGGTTTGGGTCAGCTGCTCTGGATCTGTCCCCTCCCAGCTCTTGCTGCACCCCCAGCCTGCCCATTGGCAGGACAGAGTGAGAAGCTGAAACGTCCTTGGCTTGTTGTAAGCACTGCTCTGCAACAATTAAAACATCAGCATGTTATCAGCACTCTTCTCATCCTAAGCCAAATCATAGCATTCTACCAGCTACTAGGAAGAAAATTAACTCTGTCCTAACTGAAACCAGGACAACCTATTAGTTTGACGAGAAGAATTTTATACAGAAAATATTAGCAATTAGACAAGATTTTGTTGAGAGACTTGCAGCACAAGTTTCTCTGCTTTTACTGGTTTCCAAGACACAAAGATGATTAGACTCAAAAGGCAAATGAGACTTTCAAAGGGATGGCAGAAGAAATGATAGTAGCTACTATGTTTTTCCATCATGAGCTAAAAACTGTATTGACTGCTATACTGAGTAATTTCAAAACCTTGATGTAACTCAAGAAGAAATAAAATAATTTGTCTGTACTAGAATTCTTTTCAGTCCTTTAATGTTCAGTGATAGCCCTATAGACATCCTGTTTAGTCCTTGAGAGAAATGTACTGAGGAAATTACTGAATTCCAGTACAGTCAGTGTAAGAGGCAGGATTCTACAAAGGATCGTTATTTTACCAGCCAGAATATTTAAACAATTTACGGTAAACTAATGCAATGTATGTTGCTACATTTAGTGTTAAGGTATGTTGATATGTGAAGACAGATACCAGTGATATCCACAATATACTGTTGAGCAAGTGTGCCTGTATGTGGAGTTTCCAAGATGCCATAACAAGAAAATGCTATGTTTGATCAAATTATGTTCTAATAAACAGTAAATTGGAAGAAAATGAAATAAAATGATAATCAGGAGTAAAAGCAGAACACGTTGGCTTTTTGAAAAATTCAATGTCAAGTAATACCTAACATACAAGGGATGGCAACATTAAATTACCTGGAAGAGCCTTTTTCTCAGACTGCCTCATTTCCATTGTGTATTTTGCCAATTATATACCTGATAGAGAAGAAATAGTAATCCATCCCAATTGCACAGGACAGCATGTACCCCAAAAACACTATATTTTTGCATTCCCCTGAAAAGACAATCATCTGGCTTTGTTTTGTGAGGTGCGCATTCCCACAGAAAAGCTGAGTGCTTCCTTTCTTCTCATTTAAAGAAGGATGAGTCTGACTGAGAGGTTCATCTGTTCAATTTGTACTGTCTATATGTACTACTCATCAGATGTACTAGAATCTTGTTTGTTAAAGTAATTTCTAACAGCAGTCAAATTTTCATATACCCCAGACATTTTCTTCTATAGAATGGTGCCTTTAAAAATAAATAAATAAATAATGCAGTGCCGAATAGACTCTCTGAATATTTATTTTCGTTTAAATCTCTTTCTCATGGTACAACTGAAGCTTCAGCAGCAAGAAGAAACTTTAAAAATGCTTATCCTTCCATAAAAGGTCTAAAGTAATATCAGTAATACAACTTTAAGAATTATACATTGTTATCATAGGCTGGTCTGAAAATTCTGCAATTGCTTTTTCTAGCTAAATACCTGTGTTGAAGTTACACTGGAAGTTCAGACCAACTATCGATCTTTTAAATGGTTCAGAGCTGCTCTTACAAAAATGCATCTCCAACTGCCTTTCCTGCTCTGTAATTTGTGAACTTCACTTGTTATTTTGGAAAACATTTTGGATCCAGAAATAATGTAGACTGTTTGGAAAATTGTTCTTTAGTGTACATTATGTTTACTCTGTTGTAACATTACCAGAACGATAACATTTTTGTATTTAGCAACTGAAAAAAGCTGGTGGCTGACATCTTAAAAGCTTGGAGAAGGTTCATTCACTCATAGAAAATCTATTCATTTATATGATCTATCCAGATGCTCCTTTCTATGAAGTAATAAAATGATTTAGTCAAGGAGTATTATATTATTTACAAGACTGAAGAACACCAGGCAAAATCTCAATGTCAATGCTGACTAGATTTAAATCTCTCAGGGAGCTGCTAAAAATATGTATTTGAGAAACTATATATATTCTTAAAAATAATATGTAATATACAATGTAAACAAGTATTTGAGAAGTATGAGTTTCTGTTTTCTGTCTGACCCCAAATATGATCTAATACTTTTATTGTGGAACACACTGTATCATGTTTATATGTTAGTGTACAATGACATTAAATATTCCAGTTTATGATCCAAGTGTTTTGGGGGTGACTAAAGTCTTTGGGGTAATCACTAAATTAGAGACTTCATATTTTTTCTGTTGTGGACAAGGCTTTGCTGGAAGGAAGGACAAGGCTCTGTTCTTTAGATGGTGTCATTAAGAGAAAATAATACAATGAATAATTGCTAAATTAGAATGGGATGCAGAAAGATATCCTGCATAAGAAGCAAAAGTAAAAAGAAAAAGAAAAAAAGTTTGGTGAAGGGACTAGAAAAATATATTAAAAAAAAAAACAAACACATAAGGAAGGAAATGAAGCATGGAATATGCTGTAAGGAAGAACAGCAAAACATGACAGCATAATCTAAAAATTTCAGTCATTATAAAGGAAACAGTAAAGGTTGAGAGAGAGGTTTTTGTGGTTTAATCCAATGTCTGTTGTGTGAATGAGCACACAAAGTTTTACCTTTCAGTATATAGAATATTTGAATGTGAAAGTAGTAGCAGATAAACATTGCATATTTCTTTGGTACAAAATCAGAATCATTCCCTCTAATAATTATAACTTCTAGGGCTCAAAAGCCCTTGAACACTGAATCATCAGAGTTGAATAGCATTTTCACAATGAGGAAACCTGCGAAGCAAGAGAGTTTAAGAGTTTAGGGACTACTTCACACATTGTAACAGACTTTATTTATTGCACCACATTAGAGGTCAGCCACAGTTAGTTTTGGTCTCTTTAAACTTGGTTTTTATATTTTTCTCATATGTGGAATTTCAACATTATCACCACTAGGTTTTCCCAATAGGAGCTCTCTACTCTCACTAGAAGGTTCTCAATATAACAGGAAAATTGGGCATCACACGCTGCCTTATAGACCCAGTCAAGAAGATTGAATATTTGACAATGAAGATTGTCAAAAACAGAAATGCTATTCTATTTCATCAGAACACTAGCTCACAAATACCTGTCACTGCTTTCCACAAAACTCCCATTTGTAACTTTGCTGCTCATGGTAGCCCCAGTCACATCGCATTCACAGAATAATTCAAACACTGCAGCCATCTGCAGCCTTACATGCATTTAATCGTTTCAGCAGCCAGCCTGCATTTTGAAGTCTTCGTGATTGTAAATTTTGGTAGTGAGGATTAAAATTTTCCATTTACTCTTATTTCATTACAGTTCTGTTTGTCAGTATAGGTGGTCATAAAACAGAATTATCCTGTGAGAAATTCCAACCTGTAAGGTCTTTCTAATCACAAAAAGTCTGTCTAAAATTTAATTCAGAATAAAAGAGTGAAATCACTTGGTTTTATAATTAAATAAAATTTTCCATTCTTAAAATATATTATTGAATTTTTATAATACTGAGGTGTATATCAACATACAAAATATTGAGCAGCAGATTAGAAAATTACCAGAGGATATGTTAAAAGTCTAATTTTTAAGTGCACTCAGGGAAGCATTAGATTCCGAAATGCCCTCCAAAGTCATTGGAGGAAGGAAAGTATTTCTGTACAGTAACAGGATGCCTGAATTAGAAAGGTCTTTGCATCTTCATAGATCCAAGAAAAACATCATTGTAAGACTGATGTGAAATGAAAATCCAAATCAAATACTTCTATTACAGTCAAAACTGGAATAAAATCTGCCTGGTTTATGTAAATTTGCTTTTGAGTATGATGAATTCATTTACATATTCTTAATAAGATCTTATTGATCTTAATTTAATCTTATAATTAAAAAAAAAAAAGCAGAAAATATTTAAAGCTACTTTGAGTGAAATATATATTGTGTTAAATTTGTTTGTTACAATGCTAGAATATACACTATAAGCAACACACTATTTACAGAAGTCCTTTGAATTCTATAGAATAACTAATTGGTTTTAAGAACATATCTGTTTTCTAATCCGCTTTTATCATAGTGGATCTGATTATTTAGAAGTTGATATTTAATTCCAATTTCTTTTTTTTTTTCCTTCTAGGGTAAAAATCTTTAACGTTACCTCAACAGAGGGAAAGAAGGGTGAGTAAATTTTGCTTTTTCTCTGTTCAGCAAGCATCTGATGTCAACAAACCAGTTTTTAGTGTTTTGGACTTCATGTACTCCCAGTAGTGTGCCGGAAATGAAAGACCTGTGAATTCATCTGAAAGAAGTTCGGATTTCAGCTGTCTTGGAAATATTGTCTCTGAAGTGTCTGAAATCCAAGAGGCACCCAAATTCCACTGGCTGATGGAATATCACTGCTCTGTTGACCTTCAGAAGGTCTACTTCAGAAGGTCTTCCCCATGTTTTCTTGTCATGTACCTAAACCAGTAGAAATTCTCATATTTCAGGTTTCAACCTGACCTTGCAAAACCGTGCAAAAACCTAGCATCTTTTTTTTTTTTTGGTACATTAGTACTTACACAACAATGACAAAAAAATGGTACTTGCAACAGCGTTACAGTGTTATGTCAGAATTTCTGAAGATTATACAGACATAAGATTAAAAAATGTATAGTAAGTGACATGAAGATTCAGTTCAGCTGTCATTTTTGTACATGACTTATACTTAGCCCAGTAAGTCAGAGGATGGACCAGTCATGCTAACTGAGCCTGAAGCAAAAAGTGGAAATGCTGTGTCCCCTCTGACCTAGAGCTTTCTTTGGGGTGACTTTGAAATTTTTTTCTATACTTTTGAAAAGACGTACATGAAAAAGTTTAAAACAAACAATCAAAAAAAGTAGTTGATATAGAGACAGATTTTTATTTATTTATTTGTAAAAACGAGTCAGGTGAAAGAGAAAATTTCTAGTGTTTTCTAACTTCTTTTTTTTTTTTTTTTTTTTTTTTTTGTCAACTTAGAGAACTATTTTAAAAGACAAAGGCAGTAGAATTCAGAATTGAGATACTTGGCAGTTTTGTCTCTAAACACAAGTACTAAACTATTATGGCAGAATTGTTTAAGTGCCCCATGCATGATTTTAATATATTTTTTTTAGGCTACAAGGTACTAATTTGAAAATGGAAACAAAAAATAGATTATATTTGGGAAATAGGGAAATACAGCAATTGAAATCTCACCAACAAACCTCACAGCATGACTTGTTGAAATTACCAAAAAGGAAAGATGACTTATAAATAATATGGAGAAAAAGATGGGGGGAGGGGGGAAAGACATTTTAGCGCAATATAATCTTCTATTCTCAGAGAATAAAATTTTCTAAACTTACATACTGGAAAACAGGAATCAAGCCAAGTAAGTTTGTTTAGTTAGGCTAGAGGAAACAAATATTTTTCATCCTAACAAGTATACACGTTCTGCTGTGTTGAATATCAAAGCATCCAGCAGAGAAAGTCAGGAAGGAACAATGAGGATTGGCTCCCATAAAAGAGCCTGTAGTAAAAGGTCGCACAAATCTCAGGTGAAAAGAAAAACTTGTTTGACAAGATGAGGCTTATAAGAACATATATGCAAGTCAAAACTGAGTTATTAAAGTAAGAGAATGAAAAATTTTCACATATATTGCTGGAAGGAATACTGTGAAGGGTTGTTCTGCACATCCAATGACTATCAAAAGCCCATGAAGAAGAGTTGATTGAACTAGAATTTTTCCCCCATTTAGATCAAAGATAAAAGCAGAAGTAAAATAATAATGATAATAATATAAAATTTGAACCCCCCACTGCAACAGGATAACAGACAAGCTGAACTGCTAATAGCATAAAATAAATATCAATTCATGTCTCCACACCATCTCTAAGAGTCTTGATCTGTAAAACAAAGCATTAATATCATGCAATGTTTGATACAAAGATACATTATGCTCTTTTCCTGTAAAAGGCTTATATGACATCTATTACAGTAAAAAAACATACAGGGTAGAACTCCATAGCTCTGTCAGAAACATTCGTTGAAGTTAGAGTTTGTATTTACGAGCAAACAGGGAGAACATCTCCATTAACAGATGAGTTCATTTTTATGTGCTGTAAATTTAATTTGAAAGAATTTTCTTTAATGAATTTAAAGACTGGTTGTGTAGAAGTGAGATTGTTTTGGACCTGTATCAAGTACAGATTTAGCTGCCTCCTCATATCTTTGGGGATTCTGAAGTTTTAAACTAATCTGAAATTTCTTTAGAAGTCTAAGCATATTTTGGTAACACTATTAATAGAGTGTCTCTAATTACTGGGTGCTTTAAGCATAATTATGGAAATTTTCTTGGTACACAGTATTAATTTCTTCCAGTACTTATAAATTTGTGCACTGATGTATATCACATTCTAATGCTATCTATCCATAAATACAACCAGAAGTACAGAAGTAGGATGAAAACATGTATGTTTTACAGAGAAGGGTAGGAAAAAAAAAAAAAAAGAAAAAAAAAAAGGTTTACCTGGATGCTTTCTCCAGATTAAAAAATATGCAGCCCATGCAATTACTGTTTATTGTCTTGTTTATACAGTAACCTCCACTAAACGTTTCTAATGTACCCTATACCTGCTGTTGGAAGATTTGGAAAGGTAATCATTTATATTTAGTGATAAATATAATTTAAAAGATAATCCCTGTAGATAATTTGGATTTTTTTTTTTTAAATCAATCATGAAAGTGATACAAATATACATATCAGTTTTTAGGATAGCATTTCATTCTAGCTTCTATCTAAATCTTTATTATTTATTATTCCCAGAGGCAAATAAAACACCTTTGACACTCAGCATGCTTCTGAAAGCCACTATCAAACCACCCAAAGAAGTTGTTTACTTATATCCTGAATTTCAGCACTAAAAGAATTGTCAAGCTTGTGATTGTTTCTTCCATTTTAGGAAGAGCAGATGGAGTGTAAATGCACAATAGTTTTAATGAAGAATAATAAAAAAAAAAAACTTCTAATAATAATATTATAATAAATAAAACTTCTACTATAATCATCATGGGGGCTTCTACCCCTTCCAGGCACAAAAGTAAAAAAATAAAAAAATCAACAACCAAAAATATTATCATTATTTCAGAGGAGAAAATACATTTCTGTAAAAGAAGCCATATAGTAGTCTGTAATAATGATGAGAAATTGACCCTTGACCTTAATTTCTAGGGAAAATAGACAAAAAGAGAACAACTTTATATCATTTATGTAGATACATTCCCAATTAAGTTGTTGACCCCCCCCCCTTCTAAATTCACAATAGACAACTGGTTAGAAAACAAGGATCACTGGAATACCAGCCATTCACTTGGATTGTGCATATTCTCATACTTCAAGCCAGTTGAGCAGTCTTGCACGTGAACTCATACTTGCTTATATTTGAGCAAACACACAAGACAGTCAACTCCTGAGTGACGTACTAAATGTAAGATAATGACAGAATGGATTAACCAAGAGTTTTTAGGAAGAATCTGAGTTTTCAGTAAGGTTTGTGACTACCTTATTGCTCTTAAGATTATTACTAGATTTAAGCAAATATGACAACAGTATTCTGTAATCAGTTTTCTTCGGTAGTATTTGCAGACACGGTTTCATTACATATTTGGCTGAGCAGCTTTGATGGAGTAGTCATACACTTATATATGACTATTACTATGACTTCACAACTCACCTATCAAACAAGATGCTTTAATTGTTTGAGTATGTAGATACTGACTCAGTTTCAAAGCAAAAGCTTGAACCACCTTCATGGTGACTTAAATAATGCATTTTAGCCTGCAAAGACTGTTACTGTTAATATGTGTAACACAGTAGAGTATTAATATTGATTTATTTATTTTTTTTAATAAAAGATGAAAATATTGCACAGAAATGACAGCTTGGTGACCGAGAGAAACGGACCTACTGATATAATTGCTAAGTAAACCAGTCAGTTACCTGACACTTGAGAACCTCTGCCCAGTCTAGAAGTTGTGAGAAGGTTGTGTGTGCCTTTGTCAGTTCCACTTAATGCAGTTTTATTGTTTTGAACAGACATTTTTTTTGTCCACGTGTCAAGGCACAGGTACAGGTTTCCCTCTGTTCTGAAAGCAATCTGATCACTTACAGAACTACTTTTATCACAACCCCCAAAATCATGATCTATAAATACAAAAGTACTTTCTTATCTTTGGAAGAGTTTAATTAGTATGTAATGTTTTAATTTAAACAGATAGTGTATAATTAAAAACTCCAGTGAAGGTGGACAAAGAAGAGTCTTTGTACATCCTTAAAAGCATTTTACAAGCTATTTATCTAAAATTAATGATCAAATTGCGTAGTCATAAGTGGGAGGAAAAGCTCAAATAATAGCACAGACTGTATTTTTATTCTGTCATTCTCTTGATGAAAAAACTGTTTCACTGGTTGTCTGGTTTCTTACCTTGTTTGAATTATTATTTTTTAATTAAGAACTATTCTGTCATGCCTAAGAAAAAATGTTTGTCGTGGATTCTTTTCTTGCCATTCTTAAGTATTTTGACAAAGAACAAATTATTAATACATTAAAGATTCGTAAGTTTGAGATACCTTGTCCAGGAAAAATATTTAAAAGAAAAAAGCAAGGAAGATGGTTTACCACCCAATTATGCCTCCCCTACTCCACCAATCATAATACCAAAAGTAGTTTCTTCAGAAATATCTTGGACATCATTTGTACACATTTCAATTCTAGCCTATTACTACAGTAAGTTCATTTTCACAGAAGCATTTTCCAACTCATGTGAAACATGGTACTATGATTATGAGTCAGCACATCACTACCTCTACATATATGAATTTCTAAATAAATCTCTTGGACTTTGGAAGGACGCTTCCTCCCCTCAAGCACAAACAAATAAAATACTTTAAATACAAGCAGAAAAAAAGATAATGAAGTAGAAAAAACCCTCCAAGGATCTGATCCAGTACCAAGCAAAGTCAAGAAGATTTAAACTATTAACCTGTTCTTTCTGAAAGATTAATTTTAGGACTTGCTTTCTTCAAACAGTCAGAAGCACTGAGGCCTCAAAAAAAAGTACTTGAGGAAGTCAAGCCCTGAAGTAAAAATCTTGTGATATATATGTATGTATATATCAATTATATAAAAAATGAACTATTAGAAAAAACAAAGGAATTTGAGAAAAAGTACAGGGAGTGAACAGGTAAGTAGTGTATTATCCAAAAATCAGATTTAGCAGATAATATGATAATAGTAAAACAGTGGAGAAGAGATTAAAAAAGAAAAGCATCATTTTTATTTTTTTTTAAAACTTCACTTGCCAGCCCAGAGCTTTAACAATGTACCACAGCATATGACAGAGTTCTAATTTGGCTACTTTGGCCCATGCTGAATATCACAAACGATAATAGAGTCTTTGAATTGCCAATTCCAAAACCACATACACTTCATTCAAACTGTGATTTACTGTAACTGGCATTCTTACATTGATATACTGTTGATATAATCCATAAACGCAATCCTAAATTTCAGGTACAACTGGGATGTCCTCAAATTTGTTTCTCTTGTATTCTCTCTCAGAACAAAATCAGCAGTATGGAAATTCAAACTTACTTACCAGAAAGGTGTTTGCACTGCAAATAGTTTCCTCTCTCGTCAGGATTTTCTAATGATGGCGCTGCACACGTGCACAAAACTCTACTGTTTCTACTAACAATTGATTAATGTGGTGATAGTTTCTAACAAGATATCATCAGGATGACATACTGTAACAAGATAATGCCTTCCATCCAACAAATCCAATCTCAAACTGCCCAAGAATAGGAAGTATGAAATAAAGCTGGGCATTTCTTTGGAAAATATGTAGTCCAGAATACTGCTGATAAAGCCAGAATGTTCTGTAATTAACAACAACACAACAACATTATGTTATGAACATGTATGTAATGTTTTCACATAAAACAGTAAATATTTCTAAATAGACATGTCAAGTTCATGATGTATGTCATGATTTAAATCTTCACTGTGCTCTAGTTGTCCAGAACATATTTGGGAAAACTCAGATCTGTCATCTCACACCAAACACAAAATAAAAGAAGCCAAATAAAGAAAGAGTCGTCACATGTCCACTCCTTTAGTAGCAAAGATACTTTCTGCTCCAGACAATCCAATTAACTGAGCAGAACAGGGACAACTCTACATCTGCGAATTATAGAATGGCTTGGGCTGGAAGAGACCTTAAAAATCATCTACTTCTACCCCCCCCCCCCCCGCTCTGGGCAGCGAAGCTACACACTAGATCAGATTGCCCAGGGCCTCATCCAAGCTGGTCTTGAACACCTCTGCAAAGATAATGGCTAACATCTTATATTCATTAGAGGTAAACTTGTTATGATGTCAGTAGTCCAAGAATCAACTCTTTAAGAAAAATCTAACCCATCATAAATATAGGCATTATTAACATTTATTACTTACTTATATGCAAAAAATAAATCAACAATATATCACAAACAAATGATTTCAAAAAAAAAAAAAAAGATAAAAAGATAACATAATTCCAATAAAATAATGAAGTGAATTTCCATAGAGAACCACACAGGAAGACATAATCCCTTCAGAAGAATTCCATTACACATTAGATTTTGGCTGTTATTTTGTTATCTGATATGTATGTATTTTAATGTGGAAAGTGATGACATGGGCTCTAAAACCCATCCAAGCATAATGGTGTAGGTAATCACTGATCATAAAAAGGATGACATTTTAAGGTTTCTGCTGTTCTTGGTATATGTTAAAGCATGGAAATAGCTCCAAGTGACCATTTTTATTATCTGTTACCAAACACAAAAAAAGCACTGAAAGTATGGAACAAAACCAGCTTGATCAATATTAACAGAACTTAGGCAATTCAGCTGCAGAGCAAGACAGAGGTAGTTATTGCATGTAGACCAGAAAATGTGCAAAAATGGGCTGCTGTATATAGCCGTTTGTATAATTAGTTTGTAGGAATTTCAGTACAGTAACAGTCAAAATTTGATTTTGATCCTGCATACCAGTAAGATAATTTAAATGTTTACCAATATAAGCAAGTGCGGTATGAATAAAATAGATTATAAAACTAGAAAGAAATTTCAATTGAAGGAAATTCAAACATATTATGCCTCGGTGGGATGATATTTAAGTTACAGGGAACAGATATCTATAAGCGTGTTTGTTTTTAAAAAGCTTTTATTTTATTGTTATGGAATGTATAATCACAGAAGCTCCCAGAGTATTGCCATGTCACATCTTCAATTACTTGCTGTTTTTACAGTAGCCAACTTTTTTTTTTTTTTAAACTTATGTGCAAATTCTCACTCATACTAACCCTCATATCAACGCAAACATTTGCTAACCTACTGCTGACCAAGAACTAGATGTTCCTGATTTTAATTGCTGTGTACCCAACTCTTCCTGCTCCACCAATTTATTTTTTTTTAATGTTCTGATGTATTTTGTACTTCAGTTAACAGATATACCAGAGAGTATAATAATCACAAAGATCAGAACATAGCTTCCAAATGCCAGAAATACTAGAGAGACAGTTATGTAATCTCACAAGTAGGTTTATAACACATGAGTTTCATCATGTACTCCCACAAAAGACACTGAGTCAAAGGACACTGGCCTCTTCCTCTGGAACAGCAATTATTTACTGTGAAAATATCTGGCGTGAAATTCTCAATAGCAATGCCATACTTTTATTGATTTTTCCTCCTTCCCCTCCTGGAGATTTGATGAAGTGAGTCAGACTTCTTATGCCTTCTGAATAGACAACAGGGGCCAAATTAGATACAGAGAGTAATGTAGCTTAATCCATCTATGAATTATTTTTGGACTTTATACAAAAGGGAAGAGCTGGGATTTGACAGCAGAAGGTGAGCACTCATCCAGACATGAAATGGACCAAAGGTGAAGCTAACAGGAATTACAATAGTGACTCACAACTATGGAAGGAGAGAAGAAGATGAAATTTTGCAGAACAAAATTGATCAATTTTAGATCCATAAAATGAAGAACTAAATATACACAAGTTTAAGATGGTTTGATGTCACATACTTTACGTAATGTGGCTTGATAGTATAAATTAGTTAAGTTAAAATACGTGTTCTGAAAATGTCAGATTCTATACAATATATACTCAGCAAATCTTGTCACTGACTACTTTTCCTCCATCTGATGCAAAGCCTTAAAAATGTGCTCAAACACACAGGCATGTTCAAAAACCTACCCAGAAATTTGCTATGAAACAAGAGTCAGAGTCTGGAAGGAAAACCCTGGCAGGTTTTCTAAGCGTTTTGGTGTTTCTGTATCTATCAAATTTGTTTCCTTATCCAATTTTCATTCACAAAGAAAGGAGTAACTTGGAGTTATTTCTTTAATGATTGCTAATAATTTCTTTAATGATTGCTAATTGAACATCAGATCTGTTCAAAGTGGTTTGAAGTTCTCATCTGCAGACTGGCAGATCTGTTGTATGCTAGCACCAAGTTACTAAAATTTACAGTATATTCCTATTTACTAGCTATTCCTATTCCTATTTCTAGCTCCTAAACTCTATATGAATGGACACCCACTTGTGCTATTCAACTTCATGTGTTATTCAACATCACTACACCTTAAAGTCAGTAAAAATTAAAAAAAAAAAAAAAACCATAACCAAACACCCTTGCTCTCCTCACTCTCTTGCTAGTTTTATATTAGAAAAAGCTAAGGAAAACTCTATTTCCTGTAATTGATACTGCCCATGGAAACAACTAGTAACTGATGTCAACACAGAAGCAAAAAGATATCTACACTATAGTATCATTAATGCTTTAGAAAAAGAGGTATAAACTAAATTCTAAACTTTCTGGTGGGAAGGCATGTGCAGCATATTAACAATTTCACTGGGAATCTGTGCTCTATGAACAGATCTTTACTGAATGGTTTCTAAATTATTTCCATCCACACTGAACGACTACTTCATTAGCTATCATTACCCATTTTATTACACATTGTGATAATGTTACAGTTTTCCATTTCTGAAACTGTTTCAAACTACTCATTTCAAAGTGTTTTTTGTTTGGTTGGTTGTTTGTTTGATTGGTAATTTTTTTTTGAAATAGACAGAAACACAGTGGGCTGGAGGCTTCATCCCCTCAGAAGACTAGGTACAACTCTTTACTTGGGGCTTACAGAAAGAACTACTCTCACAGCATTCTATAGTAATAAAAAAAAAAAATAAAAAAAAATTATCCATGTACTACAAAACATTATCTGTATATTGATAGTTCAACATTAGCAACAGAGACAATTTCTTAATCTTATCTTGAAAACAGCCCACTTCTTCAAGGAGAAAATAAAGATATCTTGTTTTGGAGTCTCTGCAACCTACCAAAATCTTTTTACTCAGATTTTTAAGTAAAATAAAACAACAAATAAAGAGATGGTAACAGAAAAAAAGGAACCTGAAAAAATCTTCTAGTACTTTGGTAATAACTCATCTACAGTGATTTTAATATTAACTGAATTTACTCTGTACTTAGCAGCTTTAATTCGGTCTATTTTCATTTTCTCTGTTTTCTAAATGCAGATTGCTGGGTGGTGTAAAAGGGAGTTAATTAGCTATAAATACCAAACAGCACCCAAATAAAAAATTTCATAATGAACATACAGTGAACAGCTGTGCCATTTGATGATTTGGTTTTGTTTCTAGCAGTGTCTCTATCCATTTTCTAGACTGGAGAAGGCTTATCTCTTTACATGACTATCTTCCATGAAAACGAAATATGCATTGCGTGTGAAGGGCCATGAGAGGCCAAAGAGAAAATTAACAATTTTTTTTTTCTAAGACAAGAGTAAAGTTTGTAATAGATTGCATTAATAAGTGATTTATTTACCACCACCAGTAAAAGTAGTAATATAATTGAAAGAAATAGTTTAGAAAGTGATCATTAGATTGTGTTATGAACTGGAAATGCAGATGGATGCCTACTTATTTACTATTATCATGCTTTAAAAATATATTAATTTGGTTACCTCACTTACTGAATTTAGAGCAAATGAAAAATGTTAGATCAATGACTGCAAAGTGTTAGACTGCCATACTTCCTCTGCTGAAAAGCAGCTGTAATCTTGAATTAGAAGAGATTGTATCTCTTCTTTCTAAAAATAAAGTAGAATAAAATAAATTACTTTTTTAAGAATATCACATACCAGTGTATCCTCTGTGTTCTGAAGGGATAGATCATGTAGAAATCTGATGCTAACCTTGAATCAATAAAATACAAACTGTCCCATCAATAAAAAGTTGAAGTTTAAATCAATATAAAAGAATTTATCATACCTTTAATTTCACATGCTCACTTATATTCTAGCTCTTAAAATTTACATCATGAAGGTCCTACTAATGAGTAGCTTATGCTACTGAAATTGCACCCCAAATCCGTGGGTATAATATTAGAAATCACATAAACAGGTGTCAAAATAGATGGGAATCACAGATCCAATTAACTGCCAGATGTTCTGAATCATAATAACTCTGCCCATTTCAAATCCTCCAACAGTATCAGAACTTATTAAAGATTAGTTTCAGTAATACTTAATAACTGCTTGAACTGCTTTTTGTGGTGTAGGCATAAAATTATCTGGAATTGAATGGAATATTGCAGATGGAATCAACAAATAGGGAGCAGATTTTCAAGTCTTTCAACTACGGCTACTGGCTTGGACTATAAAAGTGAGATGTAGAAAATTCACTGTTGTATAACCAAATTCCTATGAGATCCAGTAATAACTTTTTCTGTCTTCGGTGCCAAATTGACTTTGTGCATCAGCAGAGTGAATTATGAATAAAAGATTGTTAATTTAATTTAAAGCTATAATTTAAGCACAGAACATGATAATTTACCTGCATTATTTTATTAATATAAGTAATTAATCCATACTTATTTGTAGTGCAATCAACATATATCCATATTCACTGATATGCTAAGTGATGTTTCTTTAATTTGCAGGGAAAAAAAGATCCAGCAAGACTATGGTAGGAAATACAAAAAAAAAACAAACAAATAAAAAACATCATATCATATTCACTTGGACTTCAGCTGTCATAACAGGTTTGAAACTTATTAATATGTTTCTTTCCTTCCCTTCCCTTTCCTTCCCATCTTTTCAAGTGATGGGAAGCATTTCAGAAAAGGAAAGCCCTTGTTGCTGGACTCTTCTCAGCAAAATTTAGTATTGAAGGATTTTAAGTTATTCTTAATTTATATTATTATAAATGTACAAAACACAATCTCTTATAGATTCTTATCTCTATCTGATAGTGGTAGTAAGCATAGGTATATATGAGGACAGAATTTCAATGTAATTAAGATCCCACTTGATTAGTAAAATACATAAAATTCTGCCATGTCTATTTTAATTACACAATTAATGGACACTTTTGGCATTTTTTTTTTTTCACAGAATCACAGAATTGTCTAGGTTGGAAGAGACCTCAAGATCGAGTCTAACCTCTGACCTAACACTAACAAGTCCTCACTAAACCATATCACTAAGCTCAACACCTAAACGTCTTTTAAAGGCCTCCAGGGATGGTAACTCCACCACTTCCGTGGGCAGCCCATTCCAATGCCTAACAACCCTTTTGGTAAATAAGTTCTTCCTAATATTCAATCTAAAACACCCCTGGTGCAACTTTAGCCCATTCCCCCTCCTCCTGTCACCAGGCATGTGGGAGAATAGACCAACATGCAATTGGAAAAGATTTTATCATTCCATTGTTATTCATGGGATTTACCCACACAGCTCTCCCATGTGAGACTGAAGGAATTTACCCTTGAAAAAAAATATGGTAAAGGTTTATATCATCTACGTGTGGGATCTAACTGTAAGACCCTCACAACAACAAACTGTGAAAGCCAAACCAACCAACCAGGAACTGGAAAAACATTACGTTGATTTTCTCTTTCCAGCTATTTTCTTTCCTGCAATAAATTAGTATTCAGGTTCTTGGAAAAGGGAAACATGACAAGTTTCAACACCCCCAAACTACAATACTGTAAAGGAGGATGAATGCAGTGCAGCAGTCCAGAGGATACAGCATTTTTAAGATGCTTTTTGGCCAATGGCACCCTCAAGATTCTTATACTGAAGATGCATTTTCTCTCTCTCTTTTTTTTTTTTCCTATATTTATACAGTTATTATATCTCTATGAAATATTACAATTATAAGAGTGATTGATATGGCACTCATTTCCCTTTATCTGACACTAATGCTTTTCTAGAGGCCCCAACATGTACAAAATGCCTATGGAATTGAATGAGGTGTGATTACACTCATTACTGAAGTAATTTCAGATACAATTGAAAGTGCTAGTAATGGTTTTAGAAGTGTGCTATGAAGTTATCCATTTCTTAGGTTGGTATTTGATTTTTGAAGCCTAGCATGGGAAAGAAAAGACTGCTAATAAATTACTTTTCTCTCTCAAATGATGTACAGAGACCGAACCTCAAAATACTTGTGACACAGTATGAGGTTCACCTTTTAATTGAGATGCTTAATTACTCATTGTATTGTTACTTAAGAATTGAAATCGTTACTTAGAATTGAAATAAAATCTTAAGAGAAATTTAATCATGCTGTAGTCCTTTTACTGATTTATGTGAAATTGCACCATTAATAAAAGGCCCAGCAGTTAAAACTGCTGAAAATTTGATATAGGATTGAGAACAGAATTTCAGCCCTTGAAACAAGCTGCATTATATGTGCAATGTTGACAGGAAAACATATGTAAATAGGACATAAGTCTTCATGAGAAACAACTGCCATGTAGGTGGATATGCTTGATTTTTCTTGACCTCCAACTGCACTTTATTCTGTGGTATTTTGATAGCACAGTAGGTTAGACAAAAACTAAACAGCAGAAAGTTTTTCCTAAGGCAAGACCAATTTGAAAGACCAGAATACAAAAGGGAAAACACATTTTCTGCTTTAGTAAGCATAATTATCATAGGACAGAGATGGACAAAAAAGGAAAAAAAAAAAAATGTCTGCTGCTGCATAAAAAAACCATGATGTTTTCTGCATGACACTGATGGCAATGACATCAGCTCTTTCAATGAGTTTTCAGTCCAACTGAACATCTTACAAATAGTTTATACCAAAAGTAATTCTTCGTCTACTGGCATTTAAACGGAAATATTAAAAAATATTTTAAAGTCTAAAACTTAACCCATCTCAGGCATTTAGAATGACTATGTTTAGACAGTTCTCAAAAATAATCTGCCCCCCAACCAAAAAAGGAAAATCTTACAAATAACTCCTTTCCAAAGCAACACTTGAGCAACACTTTGTTGCTCAAAACGGTGGGTGGTTTGGGGATTAAATGATCTTCAAAATGCCATAACAAAAACGATAATGGCCTTGCAAATTAGTCTTGGCTTTAGAAATTAATTTCTCTTTCTTCATCTTCTAGATCCAAGCCTATTTAACTCTGTACCATGCTTACACTTGCCACTTGTTAATTCAGTTACTTGAGCATGGCATGAAATAAAAAGGTATGAAGGAGCAGCATTACCACATCTCAGGGTATTTTATATTCAAATATGTATTTCTTAGGACACTTGTATTTCAGATTACATGTTGAAATTAAATTAAGATATCCAGTGCCTAGGAAAATGTTGGATTTTCTGTTTGCATATAAAAACATAGTAATAATGTGCTTGCTTCAAACAACAATGAAAAAAATTACCCTTGTGCTAACTGAAACATCTTAATTCTGAACAAGTAAGGAGGCAACTGGAAAATTTACAAAGAAAGAACAAATTCTTCAAAGAGAATCAAGCATAAATATTAACATCTTAAGATTCATGCTCATTCTTCCACATCTTTTTCACTACAAAAATACAAAGAGAGTTTTATGACATTGCTCACTACCATTTCTTCTTCCCATTGTCTTCATCTTTTTCTCTGGCTAGTTCAGTTATTAATTTGAATCCACTAGCCTTACATTGCATCAACCATTTGCAGTGGATTTATGTTACACAATGGACTTATGTTCTGTATTCCTGCCCAAATTATGTTGTGATTCCGTGTTAAATTTGATTAAGACAAGTAGCATGGAAAACAATATATTAAATTGTTGCATTCAAGAAATAAGTGATACCTAAAGATGAAAGAATATAAGGGAAAACCAGAATGATTGCATTACAGAGAATTTCTAAGTACAGAAAAACAAACAAATAAAAACAACAAAAACATAACAAACAGAAGTATCCAAGAATTATAAAATAGCACCAACTTAAATCCGTCACATCTATGTATGAACCTCTGTATACATTCTATAAATCTGATATTTACAAAGTGATAAAAAATGCAGACAGTATAAACTATTTCTAGTAGGGGACTATATAGGAAATTACAGATCTCTAAAAGAATCTACAATAGATGCATTTTTTTTTAATAGAGAAACTGAGTAAAGCTTACATTAGCAAAGATTATGTTGCACAAAAAAAGAATTAACCAATCAGTTTCTTTCTATAACTGGAATAATATAATGCTAGCCACTTTGAATATCACTCACAAGCTCTATGAAACAAATTGGATATAAAATTTCCAACAACATGATAGAACCTTTCCTATTGGTAGCAGCTTATGTTCCTTTCTCTTGAGACTGTCACAAGACTGAAAAATTCATATGTGACAGCAGCCATTTAAGAGAAGTTTTTCCATGCTTATTGGAAATGTAATCTGTATTAGAAATACAGTGTAATCTATTAGAAATTATAAAGGATAAAACAAAACAGGGAAAAATAGAGGTTATCAAACGAAGAGATGTTTTTACAGCCCTCTGAGCATGGGAATACTTTCTACTTCTGCAAATAATTCATTACATCAATACACATGCACATAAAAAATTGTGTTTTACAAAATTCAATCTTACGGAGTTTAAGAACTGAACCATTTGGAAAATATCAAATGGGATGAATTGACCATGTTGTAAAATAGCTACCCATTTAATCATATGTGTTGTGAACATTTTGTGTATTTTTATTTTAGTTAAGATAATCTAGAATCAAAATTATCTTTATTTTCAATATCACACAGGGACTGGAACATTCCTCACTTACTTGTGGATCAGAGGGATATTTAGTAGTCATGAGTTCCTGTGAAGTAGGTGGGAGGACTGGCAATATTTCTTTTTACCTTTTACCTGCAAGAAAATACCCAACACCATTCAGCAGCTTGGGAAGAATCAGTGCAAGAGTTACAGGACTCAGGACAAATAAGGCTCTCACTGACATCTTTACAGCCTTCTACCATTGTTAAGACTAGACTGGTGTTCTGACTGGTGTTAAGACTGACTGGTGCTCTGTGAAATATAACTTTCCTCTACTCATAAGACCTTTTCTAAAATATTTCCAATCCAATTTATCCTGTACAAACTCAATATACAATGTCTGAAAGTTGTACATACAGCTAACTTTTAAAGAATTAAAGTTTTTTTGATGAATTTACAAGACTTGTCCAGCTTCCCTACTTACAGGAATTTCTCCCTGATCTAAATATATATATACGTATAAAAATGATGATAATAAAATCATGTTGTTTGCCATTTTAATAAAACCCTTAAAGATTATCCTTGAGTAGTTTTGTGTTCCATGTAAATTATTCTACAATTCTGTAAAATAATTTTACAGTTTTAGAGAGTGATGATGTATATGCCATTGGCTCATAAAATAATTTTTTTAAATTGGAAACCCACAGAACAAAAATAAGAGCACCCTCAAGTGAAATTAAAAAGAACTAAATGACAGCCTTTTTACAACTCATTCTTTTTATATTTTATTTCTTATTCAGTAAATCAGTCGTCCATGGATTTTCACCTGCAAAATACTGCTGCAGGAAATTGCTCAATATAAATTATAAAGAGAATAGTTGAGTTAATTAAAAGTTTGACTAAGTAACAAGTTACTTAGAAGACTAAATCCCAAACTCAAAATAATTTATCTACTTAGTCTGTCTCATGAAAAATTAATGCAAAGAGTCATGTAGACTCTAAATCACTTTTGAAGATATAGCTTAGTTAGTTTTAAATGTGTTTTATTGAAAGTAATTTCATATTTAAAAGTAAGAAATACTGTATCCAAAGGCTTTTCAAGATTATGTCACCATATTCTGTGCTGTTCCATGACTTTTGCCAAAAACAGAGTTTGGCAAGAGACAGACTAATGACAGCCTCTAGTTATTATTGGTGTATCCACAATCTTGTTAAACAACAGATTCTTAGAAAGCAACTTAAAATGTCTAGTAAGCCAGAAAATCAGTGAATAGTAATGGTTAAAGTTCACATCAGAAGCAAGATCATTTGAAAAATTATAATGTTGGGGGTTTGACCAGTTAATGAATCTGTATCTGCTTTGCTGCCCCAGTGTAAGGAAATTCCAAATGTAGTCTAGAAATACAGATAATCATTTGCTTTTCAGATATTTATCTAAAAATTGATAACCCAACCTTGGGAAACAGAGCAATAACTTACCGTTGTAATTTTTAAGGAAAGTGAAATATTTGAAATTTCAATTTCATTATTGCAAAGACACAAGACAAAAACAGAAGCCAGAAAAATAGGATAAAAAGATGTAAGAAACATAAAAAAAACTCAGAGGAAACAGCAAACACTGTCCATAATCTATAAAAATACGCAATGCATGTGTTTAATTCCTCCCATAGAAGGAATAATGTTTTTTTTTTGGTGACATTCAGTGAAATCTAGGATTTGGTTACTCAAAAAAATGAACAAACAAACAAACAACAACAACAACAAACAACCTTCAAGCATTAAGTCATTCTATATCTAGACAATGTCACATAGAACATTAATTATCATTATGTTATCTCAGTTAAATTTTTTTGTAGCAACCTGGATGCTACCAGGTTTCATAACAGAGATCTATAAAATGAGGAAAACTTAGCACAGCTGACTCTGCAGAACCAGAATTTACAGTAGTACACATGACCTCAAGGCTCTAATGTGAATGTACAGTTTAGAAAACAGAGCCAAATTCACAAAGGTTTATATGCAAGCAAAGACAAAATATGGAATAACAAATATCCATAAAATTGCAAGCAAAATTTTGGTACTTTTTTTTTCTCTTAAAAATAGAAAATAAGTATAAACAAAATGCTTCATCATAAGGAATATTTCAAAGCAGAAAAAACTTCTCATTCTGCAGGTCAACCTTAAAACCATGAAGATTTCAATTATACTCAACTAGAACAGGAAAAACAATCACAGGAGATCAACATTAACATCACAATACAAGAGAAAATAAAAACATCATCATCTCTCTGAAAACAATAAATCACTCCACACTTTATGGTTTCTGTGCCAAGGCCACAAATACAATAAGACTCATATCCCATCCGTTGATTATCTCCCGATTATTTAAAAGTTTGCTAATCTCATTCTTTCTGAGAATTTGTGGAACTCCCTGTGATCCATTTTGTGGTCCTGTCCCCACAAAGCACAGAAAAGAGGTTGGCCAAATCTCTTTGTCTCCCACATTTAGTGTATTTATTTATAGATAGTTTTAAGATCCTCTCTCAGTCTTCTTTTCTCAAGCCTGAACAGACTCAGGTCTCAGCCTGTCCTCACAAGGGGGGATGCTCCAGGCCCCATATCAATTTTACCAGGAACTGATGTGAGACTGACAGGCCTGCAGTTGCCAGGGTCTTCTTTCTTGCCCTTCTTGAAAATTTGTATAACATTTGCCAGCTTCCAGTCAACTGGGACCTCTCCAGATTCCCAGTTATTAATATTGTATTAATATTACCAAAAAAAAAAATTGAAAAGGGAAGAAACTTGGGAGAAAGAGGAAGTCTGAAGATTTAATACAATTGCACCATCATGAAATAAAATGTCATACAAACTGATTCAGTAATCCTGAAACTAATCTAAAGTAGTAATAACAGCTGAATCACCCATGGTCTCTTTTAAAAGAGGTAATAATATTCTCTGGGAATGAATACACTACACAAATATTTCCACAATGAGTATCAGAATGTTTAACCATATATTCTTACCAATAAACTATTATTTGTTAATGTATAAAATATTGAAGGGTATTCCTATATATTGTAGCTGATATTACTGCAGCGAGAAATATATACATGTATTTTTAGGTATCCCTCAGTATTATTCCATTTCAATAAAAGGATAAATTTAGATATGTTCCATAAAACTGGATTTCTCAGAGGAATAAGCATATTACACTGAGAAAGTTTAGTGTACAAAGATATTTTATGTATTTTCTTAAAGGTCCTGTGTGTGTTTGAAAAACCTAGTTCATGCCTGATGTATTTTTCATGAGAAAATACTGTGGCCTGATGTATTTTTCATGAGAAAATACATCAGGTTGGACAAGGCCCTTGGCAACCTGATTTAGCGGGTGGCATCTTTGCCCATGACAGAGCGGTTGGAACAAGAAGATCTTTAAAGTCCATTCCAACCAAAGCTGTTCTCTGATTCCGTGAGTTTGATTTAAAGTATTCTTGCTTCCATAATTTTAAATACCAGTTACATTAAATGAGAGAGTCTGTTATAATTTCTGCATTGTTAGATAATACCAAAGAAGTGGACTACAAGATAAAATTCTTCGCAACATCATCATGTGTCTGGGAATGAAAAGAAGGTAAACTTCAAACCTTCCTATAAAAATAATAATAATAATAAAAAAAAATATATATATATATTTAAAAAAAAGAAAAAAAAGAATGGCTTTACTGAGGCAAACAATAGAAGAATTTAATGAAAAATGAAAACTGTTTTATATAGTTTCTACACAAAACCAAAAGACTGATGTTTTGGTGGAGATAACAAAAAATGTCAATACATGGCAAAAATACAAACCAAAGCAGTTATTTCAGTATCACCATGCCCTGTCCTGAGATGTACCTATCAACTGATAATAATTGGTACCTCAGGAAAGAACACATCTAAATGTTGACCTTGGCCAACCATCAAAAGAGACATTTTTGTACATATTCTCTAATTCAGATAGAGTTGGTTCGTTCAATGTTTAATACATGAATAAACAATATAGTTTTACGGTTACCATTGCATATTTCATGAGAGTTCTATAAATGTTTGGGTTTAGGCTAACATTAAGTAAATTAAAGATATTTTTATACATTTTGAATCTCTACAAATATAATTTCACACAACCAAATCCTGCAGAACTCTTACAGTATTTTGGAACAAGATGCAAACGAATAGTCCATTTGTTTGAAAAAGCCAGACTATTAGTTCCTTTCCTCTATGGCTAAAACTTTCCAGCCAAAAATCAAAGCCTGAAGCTCATATATGAAACTAATGGGCAGAAAATTATCATGAGAATCCATTGTGATAATTATATTAAGACCAAAAATACTACTTACAAATGCAGTTGTTTTCTTTACTCCTTTCTATCTCTGAATTCATGTGTTTTCATTTGTGCAATCTATTCTGGGACCTGTTCAATTACATGTAACAGGGAAGCACAGGTGGGGATTTCAGTTCTTTAAAGGAATCTATATTCATTTAACATGCAGAATTGATACATTACTGTTTAGAACATCACAGTTTTCTTGTCTACCATCATCTGATGCAACTGAATTGCTTGTGCCCTTAAAACAGCAATAGGTTATGTTGCACAGTGTGCTGATAAATAATGGTTACTAATTTGTAATGTAACAAAACTGATTTGTGAAAGAATCCTAAGGCAATCAGCCACATTATAGCTTTTAGTATTTTTTTTCCTTTATGCTGAAATTTAGTAGACAACATGTGCTCTGAGCACTGAAATTTCAGAAGAATCTGCACTACTGTTTTCCAGTCATCCAAGTATGTATTTTTACCTATACCAAGTTTTTTTTTTTTCAAAAAAACTGCTCTTTACTAAGCGTAAATGACACAATACTGTGACTGACATATGTTTTGAATACTATTAAGATAATTAATAATTAATCTAAAATGCTAAATTCATTCCAGTTAGTGCAAGATAGATTAAAAAAGCATTGCAGGCAACTGAGAGACAACTGTGGCCATGCATTGTTTTCAGCCAGCTGAGTCTGACACCAGGGTATTGCATTTGATTCTCCTGAGAGAAAAAGACCCAGCTGTGCTTCTCCTATAGCACTTTCTGCCAGATGATTCAAAAATGTGGCAATTCCGGGGAAACTGAATGCTTATCTTTTCCTTGGCTATGAAGTATTAAAGTTATACCATGTTTATTCCAACACAAGGTGTATTTTGTTATTGCCACTTTTTCATTATAGCAGTTGTACCATAATTGTAAAAGCAGACATTAGAGAGTAAGAAAATATTTTCTTTCCCCTAATTGTTTTGGTTTTCTTTTGTCCAAATGGTAACTAGAAATCTACATGAAACAGGTCAGATACAGTTCAGCTGAATTTCACCATGACACAATTGCTGAGTAAAAGAAACAGTCTTCATCTTTCCTTTATCTTCCCATTAAAAACAAAAATCAAAACTAAGCTAAATTAAAACTAGATACAAAGAACACAGGTTCTTTATTAAACATGACAATATTCATCTGAAGGTTAAATCTTAACTTAGTGTCCAAAAAAAAAGTCTACTTGAGGAGGTCATTCTTTTCAAAAGCTAAACCTATTTGAAACTACAATTGTGCAGTCAAATCAATCAGAGGGGCAAAAAGAAAATATTTGGATGAAAGCATTTTATGAAAAAAAATCATCAAATAAGTATTTTTAATGAAAAAAAAAATAAGTCAACTCAAACTTTCCACCTGAGCCTGCATGAAAAATGCCTTTTGAGCACCTGTAAGGAAAGGAAAAAAGAACTACATTCATTAAACTGGCATTGATAGCATTTCCTTTCTTTCCAACAGGTTACTCCTTAAAACTGTTTTTGAGACAGTAGAATACTTAGCCTCTGTTCAGAACTCTGCCTGCACAGATCTGAGCTTACATTTATTATTTCTGAAAAAAATATTGAGGCATTCTTTTATTATTTGCTGGTGCAGAGCTATTCCAACCTGCATATATCTTTAAGGCTTGGAAAAGAGACTGATAGCTCAATGTCCCATTTTCCTAGATGCGTGTTCCACCCACAAAGTTAGTGACTTACTCTCTCGTTGGTTAGAGATTATAAAATACACAAATCTGCTGGCTCCAGCTACAAAAATTCAGAAAAATGCATTCCAAATTACTCAGAGCTTCTTTTACTCTGTAGTTTGTTATATACATTGAAAATCCACTCTGTTCTTGGTTCATAGTGGTGATTTGGGCAAAGGACTTTGACAGACAGTGACCTTCTTAGTCTCCTGAGAACTGAACTTAGGTCTCTCACATCTTGGAAAAGAGCTGTTACACTTGACCTTCCGGAGAAAGAGAAGAATGTCTCATTTTCTTATAAAGCTCTGTCTCTGAACCAAGAAGCAGCTTTCAGTTGAAAATTTTCAGTGATTATGGCCTAAATAATTTTGAGACAAGAGAGAGATTTACTCAGACTTGAAGATTCTCCTCCATTCCAGAAGAAGGAAAAAGTAATTCTGTAGGAAAAAAAAAATAAAATAAAATAAAAAAAAATCTTTGATTTAGTTTGTCGTGTTAAAGCATCACATTTTATAAGATACTGTACTGGGCAGTTTCCCTCCAGTTTCCCTGAATTCTATTTGTTTCTGACTCTTTCTTGCCTTAATCTTCAGGGGACCAAAAGTAGAAATTTGGAGGTGTGCATTTGAGGGTGAGGGTAACAATAGCTGCAGCACTTCATAAAACAAATGAAAGTTAGGAATCAGTAAGTCCCTCTGCTACTGTATAAGCAATACCAGTCCATAAATATAGGCATCCAGTGCTGTACAAGACAACCTGTGGTATCTCAGTCACAGGAACAGGTCTCACGGATATAAAATGGGACATATAAGAAACCCCTGCCATTTTGGAGCAGGAGGTAAAGGCCATTAGACAGCTGTATTCAGGCACATAATTTGTTCCCTTTCTATCCTTACACCTCAGCCTTGACACCAAAGAATGTACACGAGAAAATAACCACTGGAAAAATAACCCAGCAACATCTATTAAAAAGCAAGACAATTGGTTAAGCAAAAGCAAAACAAATGGTTAAGCACCCAATTTTCAGCAGAATCCAAATTTCTAAACCATGTTCCAGAGGAATGAGAAGAAAAAATATCTATGTGTAGAACTTGGAAACACTTGTTCATAGCACAGTTGGTGTGTGTATATGTGTATATAGATATGTGACAGTTTCCCTTGTCCTAGTTTTGTATGTTGATTATATGAATGGACTTGCGTGCTATTTTGACATTACTTATCTGCACTGGCTTTAGGAACCATATGTTTTCATTTATAATCCAATGCATATCTGTAAGTTCCATATGCACTGTGTAAATATGAATTTATGTTTTGAGAGCAAGTATGAACTTGCATAGTTCGGAAGCCTTCAGATCAGAAGCCTCGAGTGTCATTATTTAGAACAGAATGGTAGTGGTTATGGTCAGAAAGAAAGGTACTGATCTTAGTAGTGACTGTTGTTACAGGCAACTGTGTGAAAGCTATAGAAACCTTCTGCATGTGTGTGCCTAGCAGCACAGTATGGCTCACATAAAATAAAGATCTGAATAGCTACATCTTCCAGCCTTCTTAAATAGGGTTTTATTGTACCAAAAAGATTTTTTGCTACTAGCATTATTTTTTTCTATCAATTCACTTCAGCTGAATATGAAGCTAAGGTATAACATATGCTGTATGCATCATATGTTTGCCTGCATACCCATGCATATTGTTGCTTTGTTTTATTCCAGGAGTCTCTTGAGCACATGGAAAGTAGAATTTCAGTGGGTTGGAAATTTATGCTTCAGTAAATATATTGTCAATTTAGTGACCATCTGTAACTTAGAGAATTTTCTTTTACTCTGCAGCAATTCATATATAATAGTTTTAAAAACAGACCCAATAATGTTATGGAAGCTCTATATTTAATTATATATATATATTAATATATATAAAGCCCAAGTATTAATTTACCATCAAGACAAACTTTTCATGAGTTCTCTTAGATAAGAACATACTGACACAGTTCCACAGTACATGTATTAACATTTGCAGACCCATATTGCAGACACGCACACAGACAGAAAGGGAAAGCTAACCTTCTAGGATATCCAGGACATAGCATTTAGCTGGATTCATATTACAGTATAGAGAGAATCAAATTTTCAGTTTTAGTCAGTTAGTACATAAAGACATGTTCTATCTTAAGACTTTCCTCTGAATGCAAATAAAATGTGTATATTTACATTTATATATATATATATATGAAAAACAATTCAGTGATAGGAAATTCAGCTTCAAAAGCAAAATTCTTGGAGAGTGATTCAGGAGTGATGAGTGAAAACAATGTTCTCTTAGCTTAAAAAGCATTATTTATAGATTTTTCTATCATTCAGGACAAATACAGTAGCCATCATTCTTGATCATTTACAGAAAACACTGAAAATTTAGGTCAGGATGACTACTTTACTCAGGGACAATTTAAGATTGTAATTGTTTGCTACCATTTTCTTTATCAGCAACAACATTTGTATTAACTGTCTTACTGAAATGAGATTTACAAATAAGCAAAAGGATGCAGTTTGTGCAATCCGTTTCCGAAACAGCTCCACAACAGTGTTCTTCCTTCCTGCTCACTATAATCTATGATGAGGAGACTGTACAATATTAATGAATTGCATTCATTATCCCCTGTCTAGGCAATACCTTCACCCTCATAAGAAGTGTTTTTTTCAAGAGGGAAATCCGTATTCTTCGCTTCTTCTTTCTTCTAATACAAGAAAACATAGGAAACACAGAAGAACATAGTATTGCCTTAGCTGCATTTGCACAACCCCAGGAAATAACTTCTATTAAATCTTTTTTGTTCTCTCTCGTTTGCTCTGTCATAGGCAGGATTTGAACACTAACATTTGAGAGGGATGTTAATGAACTCCCAGAGGATTAAAATAAAACTACAGTAAATATTCATTTCAGTCACCTAGCTCTATGCTTGTATCTGTATGTAGAATGATGACCTTTATTAATATAATTTCCCTCCTACTTCACAGGTTACTATGTTGATTTTAGACAGTTTGCACTGCTTTGACTGTGACAGCGTTGTTAAAATGACACAAAGCAAAGCTGAAGAGATACTGGAAGCCCTAAGGAAAGAGCTGATGTTGGAGATTAAGAAGAATTTGTCTTTTAGCTATAGTACTGGACATAAATATTTTAGATTGTTTACTTTCTCACTTTATCAGCTCATAGATCAAATATATATGATTTTTATCGTATATATTTTTATCATATATATGATTTTATATAATATCATTTTAATCATATTATATTATTTTTATCAGATATATAATACATAAAATCACATACATTTTTATAATATATATTTTATCATATATATATCAAATATATATGATTTTTATACTTGTGTATATATTTATATATAAAAATCATATATCCTATATAGCATGACTGCTTATTCATGCATCAATGCAATTCAAAAAAGGGCAACTTGAAAGAGTTAAAATGCAAATTAAACAACAACAATCAAAATACTGGGGAGGGATGCAGTCTTCTTCACTACTGGTATACACAAATCTAGTTGAAATTCTACGTTTCTGTTTGCTGATCTGAAAAAAAAGAAAAAAGGATATTACCTCATTTAGGTACTCTGAGAACTAAGTGTTTTGAACAAATCCTTCTAAATTTCTTAAAGTGATTTGATAGAATAAATCATTCCATTGTAAAAATTAAACTTTTAAAGCTCATATTACTCTTCAAAATATTTTTTTTTCAAGATTTTTTTTCTTTTTTTCTTTTTTTAGATTCCATAGCATTACATATCTTAGAAAAAGACTTTACTATTGTAGTCAGTGTTTCCATTAATCTTAATGCCATCTATTGGCACAGAAGAACACATTCAAAGAATTGAATGGAAAATGACATGCTCTCAGGAGATGGCATTTATGTTGTTACCTGCTTAGCTAAGATTGAAATAGAATACTATATCTGAATTGGTGACATGCTATTCAAATTAGTTTCTAAGTGTTACAATTGATTTAGCTGTTTTGAAATTTATTACTTAAGAAATGTTAAAATTTTAACTTTTATTTGCTGCATCATGACAATCTTATAAACCCTAATGCTCTGCAGGTATAATCTTATGAATATCTTCCATGTCTTCTTCTGATATATTTATGGTGTTTGATTTATTATTAGTAGTATTATTCAAACACTTGTTTTAATTAGGTAGTACTGATTAGTTTTTCAAAATTCCAAATGTTTACACTTTACTTCAGTCAGGATGCTGGGATGCCTAACCATCATCATAAGAAAATACTTTCTTCACTAAAAAATCTTTTATAACTTCCTAAACTTGACATACATGTATATGGTTTCCTTTTTTATCCTAGAGAACCACACTGTAATGTTGGGTACTGTGAGACAGATCTGGAAATCCAGTTTAAAGTATCGCCACTAAAAAACTTCAATGTTATTCAGTTTACTCTGACTGGCATTAGGCTCAAGTATAACTACATAGCCCGGTAGCTATGATTTTTGCTGTTATTAGTAGAAGATGAAGGGCTTCACAATGACCTGGCAGCATACTAAGTTATCTAACCTTTCCTTGGCCTGAGCTATTGTTAGCTAGTTTATAGCAGTTAGTCTAGCAGCCAAGTAGCTATTGCTTAACCTGTTCTAGCCTAATCACTGTGAATGTCACATAACATAAAGGCCTGACAAATATAGTCATTCTATGATTCTATGAATATTGAATGCCATGCATTCAAAGTGTAAAATTTTGCTTTTGATGCTATCTTAAGTTATGTAAATGATCCCTTTCACACAGAACTCTGTTTTATTCACTTAAAGGACAATTATTCAATACTTCTGCTATGCATCAGATTGAATGTGTGGCCTTGACACTCTAATTTGCAGTATTTAAAGTCTAAATTCTTGATACCAGATCTAAAATGATTAACATTTTGTCATGGTCATGCTTTGTAAGCATCCAACATTTTTTTAATAGAATATTGGTACAGAACAAGGTTTGTTCTCAGCCACATTATCCATCAAAATGTGGCAATCAGATTATAAAAAATCCATTTATTTTACATAGTTGAAAAATTCCATTGAAAATAAAAGGCTGGCAATCAGAGAAGGTGTGGATCTGGCTCACCGGTTGTTGAAATTAACCAAAAATTTAGTTAATCATAACATAACAAGGCCAGGTGTACAACACTAACAAGTCTGTGAATACTTACAAAAGAAAATTTGTTTATGACACAAAATCTAGACAGATTTTTAACAGCTAACAAGAAACCTATGTTCCATAGATTTTACTGCAAGCTTAACATATTTCTGAATTTAACATTTCATAAGCAGTGGGAAATTTTATTTCCTCTAGTTTGGCCCTTTAGTACAGCTTTCCATTTCATAACTCCTTTCAAATTTGTCTCACAAGAAATTAGCACAGGTATGTGATAAAAAACAAACAAACAAACAAAACCCACAAAACTGAGCAACAGGTTAATATAATAATGGAACATTAATGTTATATAAAGTGTTTTTTGTTGTTGTTGTTATCTGCATATTTCACCAGTGAAGTTGTTTAAGTGTGAAAGAACCAAAATTCTTGTATTATATCAGTATGTGTACATTTCAGAAACAAACAAACAAACAAAAGTAGACGTGACAGAAGAAATCTTAATTGAGTACTATACAAATAATGATCACTAAAAATGCTACTTAACTAATCAAGTAATTACAAAGAGATTGTAAAGTACATATTTATAAAATCTATATTGTTAAAGTCATTGAAGTTGTTGTAAACTGTCGGAAAAAGATGTAGGAATGTTGAGAAATAAGAAGTAACCAGATTTTGGTATGCTTTATAACAATAAAATCAATGTATAGTAGCTAATATCAGTGCAACTAATTGTATGAACTATTAAAATGAAAAATCCCCATGCAACCCAAAATAGGAATTATTATGAAAATCAACATTTTATTCTCTCCATCTGTTTTTCATATAATTAAGAGAAACTACTGAAAAGAAAGAAGATAAAGTGTATGAACCTTTATACATTTATAGCAAACTTTGGAGTTTATCTTATGGCACTGTAAGTGCACAAAAAACTCCCAATAGTACACTTAAAATATGATATATATGGCCATTCTATCACATTTTGACACTTTGTACAGTATGTTCTGAGTTTCAGTCACTATCTGTTGTTAAAACATAAGATTGTTCCTTCAGTAAAATAAGCTGTGACGAGGAGAACATAAAAGCAAAGGTACTGAATAACATATTTGTCTATTAGGAATTGGAATATCTTACTAGCACTGGCAACACTGCAGAGACTTCTAAATCTACAACCAACACACTAAGTTTCGGTGGAAAGTTCTGTGGTTTCTAAGGAAATTCCTATCTTACCAAATCATGTTTGTTAAGTTTGATGTAGAATTGACTAAGGTGTTTCAAAAAGGTCTCTCTCCAGCTTGCGTGGTAACATTAGCACTTTATTTCTTAAGAAAAAAAATTAGCAACTTACATTTGAAATTCATATGAAATTCTTCAGTCTTCAGACTTACCATCTATCATATAACCATATGTTATCTGCAGAGTCTTTGGCTTTGATGAACCTAGGAGGAACTACAAAGAGATCTGTTAGAAGCACTGATTTATTATATTTAATAAAAGTTATCCTGATCCACTAGGTTCGGACATTTAATTAAAGTCAGTGGAAAAAAAAATGCAGTAGGAAATCAGAGTAAAATTTAATAGTAAATCAGCATAAAGCAATTCAAGAGAAACCAGAGGGGATTGATATAATACCTGATTGATTGGGAAGGATACAGTATTTCAAGGAGTGAAAATGTCATGCAATACTGTCCAGTTCAAATATATGCAGAATACATAGGTGCTAGATAACTCATTTATGTGCAGAAGTGCTGACAGTATAACAGGAATGGCCAAAATACTTTAGAAGACAAATCCTGACATAAATGATTTATGGTCTAGATGTATGGTTCACAGTATTCCCTGCTCTGATTCTAGTTTCTGCATACATATTTGCATTAGCTTTGAACTAGGTAAAGTACCTACCTCAGGAATAAATACCAGTGTAGGCATAGCAACATGAAGTATATTGCAGATTCCAGTGTTCACTCATCCATTTGAGTGTGTGACTGGGTGGCTAAGTTACACTGAACTTTTTATCCTTTCACAACAATACTGACAACAGTAGCTAAGTAACTAGCCCACGTGGTCTCATTCTTCATCCTCCAAGCCTTTCTAAGTTTATTTATTGATCAGTTGCAAAAGATATTTTCATGATCTCAATTGCCTTGTCTAGATTTCAAGTTCCCATTTCTCAAATTTGATGGGTAGATCTTTGTTATCATATGAAGAACAGTGCAGGAAATGACCAAAGGACTGACAAATTTAAAAATTTTTAAGGCATTCAGGAATTAAGGTTTTTCTGTCTACAAGGTAATCCTGTTTTATTCTTAGCCAATCAGTTTAACGTAGTTTCTCAGACAAGAATTAAACTATTTTTGTCAAAGACATAAGTCCTCTAGTAACTTTTCTAGCAACATTGTTCAAACTCCTTTCTTCTTGGGTTGAACAAGAAGATTGTAATTTATCTGGTAGTATTAAAGTTCTATGAGTTTTTGTTAAAATGTCATTTCAGTAAAATAAATAAATAAATAAATAAATAAATAAAATCTCTGATTCCCTAAACTTTCTAGAGGCAATTCATAATCTAAATGTAAGCAGTACCCAGTGTATAAAATACTTCAGTTAACATTAGGTGTAATTAAGTTATATTTCTTAAAACGTTAAAATAGAAAATTACAGTCCAAATTGGAGTTTGATTATTAAGAAGTAATATTTTATATTCCTTGAAAAACAAAGACAAAAATAAACACCGCGAACCACAAATATTAATGCTATCTAAGACTTCTGTGTGGCTAAATAATTCATAGAAGTTAATTGAATTTTGTTGGTTGGAAAAGGGATAAGATTGATTTAGCAATGAGACAGATGAGTTAATCCCCTAAAGCCTCTGATATAAGGATTACCCATTTCTACAACCTCTTCTAATTTTTCCCTAATAATGCATAGATCAGCCAGCAATCAGTTTCTAGCAACTCCTTACCAGTTGCTGACCCCAGAATCTATTTGTGCGGTAATAATATTTCAGAGGAAGTGCATGAGTCATCACCATTTGAAATAGTTTAGTCCATATTTTGTCCATGTATACTTATTCAGAGGTAACTATTTTTTCTGACCTCTCCAAAGAGCAAGAGTAATTTAAATGTTTATCTTATACTTTTTTAAGTTTTAAGTTTTTATGCTTTTTCCTCTTGTACATTAACATATAATGTGATTTATAATAAAGTTGTGAGTATGTATTGTCCCCAGACATTCAAGAAGATACAAAGTCAAATGCATATAAATTTAAGGAAATCTGAAGAGTAACAATTTAAATATAAATGACTGTTAAGACAAAGATCAAGAAATAGGACACATATGTAAATCAAACATGCATAAATCAGACATACAGTTTGGACTTATATGTGTTTGTTCATGTGAAATTTGCAAGCTATACCTGCAAATTGTTCTCTTAAGCCATATGCATTTCACACATTCTAGCAGACTGAGCTGACAGCTTTCAAATGCAAGTGAAATTATTAAATGGAGATCTGCAAGCACTGAAAAAATTATATACCACTACTCAGATTATGACATACATATAGGCATGCCAGGAACACAGCATTTTTTTCATATACAGTCTTAATAACCCCAATGAAATAAGAACTCTGATTTCCAGGAATAAACTTTATAAGAAGGAATTGTTGAAGGAAAACAGAAAATTATAGTTTGGAAACCATGATTATCTAAACTATCTAATCTACAGATTATGAAAATTTATTCTGGTCCTGTTTTATTTAAATCCGCAATTCAAATCCCAAAATTTATTCACTGATTCACTTTGTAAAATGGTGAACACTCTAAACCCAGAATATTAAAAAGGTCAAAATGATATTAAATTCAAGGCTTGGCAAAATTAAAGAAGAAGCTTTCAGATCTCAGACTGGCCTCAACACACATAGAAAACTAGAGGAATCAAAGATACATGGTGCTTTGGACTTGGAAAGATTGTGTCCAAGAGGAGTTCTGATACTACGCGCTTGTAACAAAAGTTCAGTGAAGAGAGAATATACAGCTGTACAAAATTGACATGCAAGTGTTTTTATTTCCCAAAAAGTACTAAATTTGGTAAGAGAACAATCTGTGATACTATAAAATGGTTCTTTAACATCAATTTTCAATCAATCTCAGAGAAGAACCAATCCTCTAATTCCTTTTCCACAGCCAAGTCTGCCATCTGATTTTTCTACTGCTCTCTGCACTAATTTTCCTAGAATTAAGAGTGCTGATGGAATCATAACACTCAGTGCATACACGTACCTGTTGTGAGTTTTATTCTTGCTCTCTTCATGGCTTCACCATTTTATTCAAAATCAAGGGAAGGTACACACAAAGCCCTTTTGACTTTTCTCTCCAGTGACTTCTACACATTTCCATCTTGAATAAGTGCCAGTTTGTTTTCCACAATTTGTTGGTTTGGTTTTATTTTCAAGTTGTTGGTGGCGGTTTATACTGTGTATATCACATAGTAGAGACTTTCAGAAGCTGTGTAAGCAGCATTTTATATGAAAGGTTGATATAGTAAGTGACCTCGTGCAAACTGAGCCATCTTGCAGTTTTACAATCATTTATTGTGCAATATGCATTGTTTTTGATTTTTCGTTTTTTACGAGTCCTTGTTATACAAGTTATGCTTTTAGACATAAACTGTTGAAAAGCATTCAAATACACGATACATATACAATGTATAGAAAATATTAAAATAATGTGATTGGGTTAGAAATGCCTCACTGATATATTTTAGTGAATTTAGCGGTTCAAGGAAAGTATGTACTGCCTGTCATATAATGAATTTTACACGTAAAAGGGAGTATCTATGTACAGTTTACTCAAGTGCATATATAGTCTTACCTTGGAGTTCAGCTCATTTTTTTCTAGCACAAAACTAATAAACACAAAAAGAAAGAAAAGTCCTTGACTATTACAAGGTAGATTTCTCAGGTGTCTTCTCTCTTACCTTTTCACAGCTGCTGGAAGAAAAACATATCTTTTTCTTATATAACAAGTTTGTGTAGCAGACACATTCAGTTCTTTCCTATCATTTTCTTGTCAGAAGGGCAGTAAACATGTTAAGTAAAAAGTGTAATCTACTTAAGATGCAGATGTAATGCATCCATTGCATAATTTACTGCAAATTAAGTACGCAACTATCAAATCTCTGAATGTCATATTTTTTATACAACAATTTTATTTCCTCTTAGAAGATCTAAAAGCACAGCATTTCTGCAGCTGAGACTGGTAGAAATTCTCAACTACAAAAGGACATCAAAAGTATTTTTCTATGTTGCACTTGTAATATAAATTTATTTAGTTAATAATACCTGAGTTGAATAAAAATTCAAGTGTGCATGTTGAAACTAAACCCATATATCAGGGTTTGACCTTGAAAAATATTTTCTTCTAGTATCTAGAAGATGAAAACATTTAGTGCCAAACAAAACATATCTTATTTAACATATCTTATTTAACAAGGGAAAATGATGGGAATAGCAAGAATAGCTATAGCTTAAGACAGGCTATACTGTTCTAAGACAAGGTGTAGAAAATGCAATTAAAAATGTCAAAACAAATAGCAATAGAAATCATAAAGGCAATCACTGCCAGAGAAATTACTCTTATTTTGTTATACATTTCATTACTTAGTCAACTAACTGCTGTTAGATAAAGGACACAGAATAGCTCCTGAAAACAACTTTATACTGAGGGAAGTCATATGTCATAAATGGTACATTTGTCATCAGACTTCCTAAGAAAACTAGTGTTACTTCAAATATTTAGATTTTTTGATATATATATAAATATGTATTTAATTTTACAGAGAACAAATGTAATTCTGTAAGGATTTAGAAAATATTTCTTCCTTCAAGGATTATTTTCCTTATTTGTGGAAGTTAAGTTTTAACTCAATTTGGATTTTGGAGATTTCATGATTTCCAGTCATTAGGAATTGCTTTTCTAAAAGGTATTCACCTCAGAATGGCTTTAAGATTTACGAATCTTGGAAAGTAGATCTCAACATTTCCATGGTTCATCTCTGCGTTATTCTCAAGCTAAATCAATCTTCAGATTCATAAATAAGTCTGTAAATATTATTGCTTGCCAGGAACAGTATCACCTCAGATACCTAGCACAGTAGTAGAATGAAGGAAAAGAACCTTTTTTTTTTTTTTTTTCTTTTTTTATATTATTATTCCTCTCCAGTAAAAATAAACATTCTATTCTAGAGAAGGAAAAAAATAAGGAAAAAAGTACAAGAAAAAATCTGAAATAATCTGGACAAGGAATGCTAGAAAACCTGGTTGGAGAAAAAAAAAAAAAAAGGAAAAGACCAAAAGAGAGGAAAAAGTGCTATGTGCCAAATAGATGTGAAAACAAAGAAGAGAAGGAAGGAAGACAGAAATGAGAGAGAAGAAAGCATACAGAAAAGCAAATAAAAATAAAAATTATAATTCAAAAAAAAAAAAAGAACAGGGAAAGAGAATGAATACCAATGAGATTTATACGTATGTGTATGTATATATACATGTATGATATATATACATATATATATATATATACATATACATGTATATATATATATATCACAGAATCACAGAATCATTAAGGTTGGAAAAGACCTTGGAGATCATCCGGTCACTTTCTGGGAAAGTATCAATGTCAAAACATGTAGTTGAACAACTGTATGAAATAGATACATCATATCTCTTGGGGGAGCAGAGGGGCAGGTGCTGACCTATTCTCCTTAATCACCAGCGATAGGACCTGCAGGAATGGGGTCAAGTTGAGGCATGAGAGGTTTAAGCTAGACATCAGGAAGAGGTTCTTCACTGAGAGGGTGGATGCACACTGGAACAGGCTCCCCCGGGAAGTAGTCACTACACCAAGCCTTTTGGAATTTAAGAAGTGTTTGGACTATGCACTTAGTCACATGGTCTGAATTTCTGGGTAGACCTGTGTGGTGCCAGGAGTTGGACTCAATGATTCTTATGGGTCCCTTCCAACTTGGGATATTCTAGGATTCTATGATTCAGTATGATCAGTAGAAATCAGGGGCAGACATAGTCAAACTTACCTAGAGCAACAGAATGCCTAAGGCTGGTTCTTACTATCGTCATGCTGAGGCAGCATATATTGCCCTGGATTTCTCCTTGCATAAAGAAGACAAAGCATGGCTTGTATTTACTGCCAATGCTTTAAGTATAATCTTTGACATGTACCATCCAGTAAAGTGATGACTGACATCAAGTCTCCCTCATTTGTCACGCACTAGTGTATTTTGATTCCTTTTTGCACTGTAGTGTCTTACATGAAATTTTTCATTTACTTCAGTTAATCTTTCCTCAGGTGTTCATGTCTTGCAGGTATTTTGTTTATATATATATAATTATTTTTTTTTTAAAGAATCTTTCTTACCTGGTAGATTGTCTTTGACTTTCATAGATCTCTTGGTTTTGTTTTTTCCTAAAAGAAAAGAAAGGTTAAACGTACATTGAGTGCAAGCAGGAAAACTATGCATTTGTTTTTGCAGTTTTTGTTTTTTATTTTATTTTTTCTTAAATTGGCAATCCAGGGGAATTAAAAGAAAAGCCGAAAACAAAAACAACGGCCAAGACAAAGAGAGTATATACTCTTTCTTCCAGTTTCTAACATGATATGTTCAAATACCTTTTGGATACAGTATGTCAGATTGTGTTTCACCATATGATATGACATAATGCAACATGACACACCAATTGTTTTGTGACAGAAATGTAAAGAAAAAGAGCTTCTCTGCTCTACTGCTAAAGAAATCTTTTTAAGTAGAGAAATAGACAGACTTTTTCCAAACATCAGTACATCAAAGTGTAACAGCCTTGAGGTCTTTCCCCTTCCAGGAATTCCTACTGCCAGGGATCAGGGACAACTTCAATATAGTGCAACTGCAGGCTCTCCCCTTTACCTGACAGCTCTGCTGGGAGGCCTGAGCCAGACTGACTCCACTTTCCTGTGGGATCTGCTTTTAAGTTGAGATGCTCATGTTTGGTCCCAGCCTGACCTACAGACCAGATGTGTGGCAGCCAGGGATCCTGGTCATGGATCCCATTGATCCAGACCCATGGAATGACATCCTGCCCCACCTCAGACCTGCCTCATCACTACAGACTTGGTGGCCAGTCTGTACTTGTGTCGTGGTGCCACATATCTGACCCTGGTCAACATCACTAGACCTGATCCTGACCCTGATTCACTATGGGCCCAGCTTGACCCCATGGACTCTTGATCACACCTGGTATGCCAGGCATGCTAACTCACCTTGCTTGGTGAGTGCATGGTCCTGAGTATGTTATCATGTTTAGCGCTTGACTTCTCTCCCCTAGGGAGCAACCAGCCCATGATGTGCCCCAACACAAAATGAATATTAATTCAGCCAGAAACAGTACTGCTCTGTAGGCCCAGCTGGTACTGTTCATTCTGAGAACACATAGCTTTCCCATTCTAGCAAATTGTAACTGTAAACCTTTTAATGTTGAAGCATGCTTGTAGGGCCCTGATTGAGCGTATCATCTAAAATTTTGGTCACATATTATGTGTTCAGACTGATTAAAAGTGGAATCAAATTCAACTTCTAATAGCTGGGAATTTCACTTAATCACTTTGAGTATTGTAATTTTGAAGCTTTTCAGCACCAACATTTCTTGAGATTTAGAGATTTTTGTTTTATTTTTGAACTTTATTATTCACACTATGGTCTATGACTCTGTGATGACTCTGTGATCCCAGAAGGCTGCATAAGACTTCTGAGGAGGACAAGCTCTGGCTGAAGATAAAAGCATTATAATAACGCAATAACAGGAAAAGCTCATCAGCAGCAATTGATTCTACACTTCCAGGTAAAAGAGATACCAACTACAGAACAGGAGAATACACCAAAACAGCATGAATTCAGTGTACTTGTGGGCTGGGAGTATTCGCATGTAAGAGCCTAGAACAGCCAAGTCCTCACACAATACATAGCAAACTATTCATGTGGCACAACACAACTTAGTGCAGTAACCTGAACGAAGACATATGCTCTAGAAACCCTACCAGATAACTCCAGGTTACGGCAGTGCCAGTATTTGTATAGTTGTATATTTATAGAAGTCCTTTGTCACTTTCAGATGAGGAAACAAAGAAAAAATAAGACTGCCTTTGACTAATTTATATATCCAGATCTAGATTACCTAGATTTTTCAAGCATATTTCAGCAAAACTTGCTCCTAAATAAAGCCCATGGTATCCTACTGCATACCCTCAGGGTAGATCTGAGGATTTGTCTTAACTGATTCTTGAGACTCTTTCAGCCAGGGAATTGCAACAGTGCTATTAAAAAGAGTTTTATTGACATGACACATTCCCTAAGATAGGTCGTTAATCATTCCATGTTATTGTATCAATAGTATACTTAATGTTTTAATTCAAGCAAAATCCTAATGATACAGCTATCAGGAGGAAAAATGCTACACTGAATCTAAGTGGTGCTTCCACTATGACTGAGTAGTGTATTCAGACTAATACTTATCAGCTTGGCTTCTGCTGTTCTGTGTGTATTTTCATGTATTAAAGAATTGTTTATAAAAAAGGAGGAGGTCAGCAATGTCATTCTTGTAAACTGATAGCCTACTTAGAAAGAACTTCTTGGAACTGCCAAGAATTTTGTTGTGTCATTTTCTCTGGAGCCTTCTCTCAAAACATATGCATAAACATATCCTCAATGATAATACTGGGCATATGTTTCAACCCCAAGCAACACTGACTGCTGTGGTTCTATACCAAAATAACTTAATGAGACAGAGGGTGCAGGTTTTACTACTATCTTCCAAATAATACCCTGTCCTTATTTACGTCACTGGGAAAAGGATTCATTTTAACTTTACAATGTATAGAAATGTTAAACATCTCAGAAACAACAAACAAACAAACAAACAATAACAATAAACTTGTGATAATAAACTATGTGATTACCTTAATTCATATTTACTACTTTTTTTGATTCTGACTGTTTTCTCAGCAACCTTTCTTGGCAAAATAAACAAGTGACATTTTAAATGATGGAGAGTAAAGTAACACCGTTATTTATAAAATGGAGGTTCCAAGACAAGGAAATTGTCACTGATACAGAATGGAGATTAACACAACTGCATACCCCAACCATCACTCAGCAGAGTGAAGCCCGAAGGGAATGAAAAAATGCCTTCACTCCTCCCTAAAATCTGACAAAACTGTAGCGCTATAACTTGTGATATGCTGTATAATTGTGTTAAGACTTGACATCCATGTTGAAGTACAAAGAATCTGTGGTTCTGCTCTGCTTGTTATCTGCTGTTGTAGATCCATGCTGCCTATATGAGCTTGATCTTCACTTACTGCACTTAACTTAAAATGGCCCTGCAAAGTTTTGGTGTTCTTGTGTCCTGTGCTGCAGGGTAAATCCCATTCCTATTTGGTTGTACCCCCCTGCTCTGCTTGCCTCCCCATCCTGCCGAAGGCACGCTGCCACTGGCAGACTTGGGATCCATGATCACACACACCATGCTTTCCCTTCAGATTTCAAAGATTTTGCCATGAAAACAATTTTGTGGCAAGTTTAATATTAATGAAGCTATTGAGAGCAGCTGTTTAACACAACCACTTAAACCAATTGTGAATCCCACATCACCACCACACCATTGTTTTCACACTACTTTAATTCAATCTAGAATTGAACAAAGAATTTAGCCTACACTAACAGAGCAATAGAAAACAGAAAGTGGAAAAAGAAAGGTGATAAGAATGAGAACTGAGGCATATCAGGAAAAAAAAAAAAAAAAGAGAGAAAAAAAAGAAACTGCAATAAAGCTCATTTTCCTTCCAAATTAAGCATGACTATCAATCTGCCGTGTTTTTGCAGACTTAGTTTACAAATATATTAATTCATCATACCTCTTTCAGGTTTAATAAAAATAATACCAGTTCAAATGAGCATCAGTCAGTTTTGTTGTCTTATAATAGACTGATGGCTTTAAGCTTTCCAAAAGGAAATTCAATTTGAATAAGGATTTATCTTGAATTGTCAGTGAAATATCCGTCCCTCAATAATTATTTCTCACAATCATTCTAAATTCTGTTAGTATTTTTTCTTCCAAAGCACCATATTTTGAAGTTAGCCCTAGGTAAATCACAGAATATCCATATTAATGGAGATATTTATAGTAAGAGCATTGTTTTTTTCTCACAGTAATTCATGTCCCAAAAAGATCCTTTCTAGTACCATAGGAAAAGAAGATATATCTGTGTAAAATGTCACCAGTGTTGAAGCAACTATACACAGTATTTGTTTCTTTTGATATTTCAGCTGAGGTTTCTAAGTTCAAGTAATTAACTTAAGGGTTTTCTTGTATCCTTCCACTGCTTCTTATATCTATCTGTCAAAATGATTTCATTAAAAAACTCACAGATGATCATTTTACTGAATTTCTGACAAGTTAATATACTCCTTGTAAAGCTGTAACTACAGGTTAGATTTGGTTTTGATTCAGTGCCCAATCCGTTTACTGTTTACAGAACAGGAAAAAATATCAGGTGTAATGAATGGTGCTAAGCTGGAATAAAATAAATTGAACATGCATTTTTTTATTTTTAACCTCTTATGATCTACTGCCTTTTCAGATGATATTTAAAATGAATACATATCATTCAGGTGTTCAAATGTGCATATGTACCTTTATCCCAGGATTTAAGAAGAGAAATGGCAATCATTAACAACTACAGAGTGCACAGCTGGTCATTAACAGCAGAAGTTACAGATCCTTCTGAATAGCCACTACCAGTCAAAACAAGGTGATGAGTTTTTTTTTTTTTTTTAAAGAGCACTACATGACTCACAGTCAAACAGCACTGGAGCAAGCCAAGTCAAAGAAGCAGATTGTCTAATTAGAGTTTTCAGTTCTTTATATTTGTTAGCTGCCTAGAGAAGCTTCTTCAAAGATGCCCTAAAATCAAGTAATACAGAGGACAATCAGAGGAGAAAAAAAAATCTGCTTTTCATGTAAAGCAGTAAGAATTGGACTTCAGGAAACAAACACATACTGTATTTTTACTTTTCCTGTGCATGAAAAATAAAGGAGGTAGACTTGTTTTAGAAATACTCATTCAAGAATATTTTCTATAGATTAACTAATTTTGAATTCACCTACAAATCAAAGTACAGACATTTTTAGCTTTGTATTGTAAACATAATGTAAAAACAGCAAAAAATAAAATGGTATGTGTTGCATCCATTGAGTTTACAAATGGCAAACAAACGAGGAAAGCGATATTTCTCTCCGAAAACAATTTCTGCCAGTTATTTGAAACAGATAAATCCTAAGCAAGTTAATGAGCAGTAATGTTTCTCTAAGCATTACTCTTAACATCTGAAATAAGTAGAAAACAATGAAATAGAGACTATAGATGAGTCCATTCTTCCTCCAGCACATGCCATTCAAGATGATAGCTAACTAGGAAAATCTCCAAAATTAATGCTGAATTTTGCTCTCTTTAAGAGAAATGGTGGAGATAATATAAATATAACTCAGTCTTATCAACTGATTCAGTTCCAAAACCCAAACTTTTAATCATATGGTTTTATGGTCAGAAAAGCCTAAATATCAGAAGAATAATTCTTGAATGGAACAGTAACAGTCTGGCATTACATGCTAGCATTACATGCTAGGACTCACAAAATTGCATTTCCATTGCCATAATATCAACAAATAAATTTTATACTTTGACAGTTCATCACATAGAACATAGTGAGAATTTCCAGAAAATGTTTAAATTGTTCAATTTTTGAATAGTGTGATTCATTCTTAATAAATGAAGGCAGTTTTTTTTTTTTTTTTCTCTTAAATATGGCCGATTTGTTCGTTTAATAAAATAGAAACAAAAGAGCTCAGATTCCATCAGGAAATACAGCATAGTACAGGAAAACACAACATAAAAATGGTCCATTGATTCTGGTCCATAACAAATAGACAATACTAGAAAAGCTTTAACCCATTTTTCTTGTACTGAAACATTTTTTTTTTTTTCCAAAAACATAAACTAGTTGGATATACTACATATCCAACTCATGATAGTGATTTCCATGAGTAGATTTTCCAGCTTGTTCTATATGATCGCTGCATAATTACTAGTCTTAAAATGCCTTTAATTCCTCTTATTTTTCTAGTGTCCTAATCTATGAACCAAATAGATCATCTCTTTTTAATAAACACTGGAAAAAGGCATCTCTTTCCAAGATTCTGATAAAGCATTTCCAGAGACTGTTGTGAAAAGAAATACATCAAGTATACATTTTCTACAGCAGCCCAGACCACAGTAAAAACTAATTTGAACAAGGACTGGATACCCTGGCAAGATTTTTGATCCTTGAAATCAATATGAAGCTGCTAAAGGCAGAGGGAGGAAAGGAAGCACAGCAGTCTCTGGCTTGGTTATTGTTTTGCATGAACACTGAATTTCTAAGTCATACACCATACTAACATGTCTATTAGGTGTGTGATCTCCTTAGGCCTTCTTAAAGACATCTGCAGAAAATTAGTAAGGTCAGGCTGAATCACTTTCTTGTGTAAAACTCAAGGCGGTCACAATCCCAACTTCAGCACTGGAATTCTTTGTCCTAACATTTACCACTTGTAGTGGTAAACCCAGTCTTCTGCCAAGAGAGACTCAGTGCAAAGATAAGCATCTGACACCATGAATAAGGCCAGATGAGGACAAGGGACTATAATGATAGGGTGAATTAATAATTAGGTAGGAAATTAGATGGTTCTTGATGGACTACAAAACCATCACTTATGGTACAGGTGATCTGTAATTGGATTACCACAGAATTAGGAATATGAAAAAAATATTTCTAATATTCCTGATTTGCATTCAAATATATTCTCCAAAAAGAAAAAGAGGACAAATTAGTGGTGTTGCTACTGAGAGATTTTTCCTGTAGGAAAACAAAACAAAATAAAACAAAAACAAAAAAAAAAAAAAAAAAAAAACACACACACAATCTAAGATATGCTATAGAACTTAAAGGGACAAAAAAAACGAAGATTATTTTCCAGATTTTTTTTGTCAACATTATACAAATGATATCAGAGATTAAACGCTGTTAGCTTTTTAAACTCATAAATCATTACAATTGAGATGTCCAGTAGCATTAAGTAAATCACGTAAATGTCAAAATCATTTGTCAAGAAATTATGATCATAATTATCAGATATGTTTTTTTTAAAGGGAACAAAAAGTAAAAGCAAACAAACAAACTTAACTTTTCTTTATGGTACTTCAGAACCTCCTTGTTTTTCATATTTCAGTGATGATCAGGTTTATGATCAACTTAAGCTACTCATATACTTGGAATAACATAAATCAACCTTGTTTTTATAACTCCTTTATCCGGCTAGTTTTACAAAATTGATATTTGGAAGTGAATTCTTACCTGCTTTTGTCTTTCAAGATAGAGCTCATATGAAGCTGGTATGACTAGGCAAGTTTAGACCATCTCTGCACTAATCTATACTTGCTATAGCAAAAATTGCAGAATGTATTTCAAAACCATCCCTGCATGTTTAATAGCATTTCCTGGAAAATTCCACTATTAAGAAAATGCAATAAGACCTTGGACAATTTTTTTTTTTTACAGTCTCCCTGTTCTGGTTTTGCTTTTGATCCCGCAATTGGCTTCTTTATGTATTGCTTCCACTGAGAATGAAGTGTTCCAATCTCTATGTATTGAGGATCTAAACCTTTTTTTTTTTTTTTTTTTTTATCATTTAATCTGTTTTCATGCATCCTTCTCAAGCTAAAGCAACACTGTTGAAATAATTATCATCTTCAGTCTGTTTCTGAAGTTAGAGGTTATTGCCTCCTCTAATCTCCCAGTGGAGCTGCTTATATAAGTAATTCTTATCCTGTTTCAGTTCCAATCAGTTTGATTAGCAAAATTCTATTATGTATGCTCTATACATTAACTTGGATCATTTAGTTAAGAAGCAGGCAGATAAGAAAATCCATCCAATCAGAAAAATGACTACTTCCTACAGGGAGTATTGACATGAAGAAGAAGATAGGTTAGGGGAACAGCAACCCCTTCAAGCTGGTATGACTCCAGAGAGAATACACCTGTGTAATTCCATCAAGATAGCCTGAATGCACAACAAAATATATATACTGGCATATTTTTTATACTAGAACAAATATGACTTACATAAGCTGCAGGAGAACAGGAAATTCCCTACCTAACTTTAAGTTAGATTTTCACAAATGGATGATATTTGATATAGCATAAACTCTTACAATAAAAAATTACTCTTTAAAAAATATTAATTAATATGATCTGACAAAGAACATTTATATGAGTTCAGCAGAACGTCTCATCTGGAATCAGCATTTCTGGTCTGTGAAATGCACAGTTAATATCCATGGAAGTGTGATTCATGTTCTCCAAGGCAGGAAAGGGTACACCTAGTTCTAAGCTATGAACAGAAAATTAAAACTTTTTTTTTTTTTTTTTTACAATAAGTAGAAATATAGCAGGGAAAACAAAAAAAGAAGTCAATTTCTGAAGGTTTTTTTTTGATGTGTACAGTTGGAACACGGACCAATCCATGCACAGATTTATAATATACATGAAGAAAAGTGATACTGCTGCTTTGACATTATCTTCCAGTTTAGTGACAATTAATTGGACAGAATAAACCTAAATACTTTCATCCAGTATTATGCACAAATTGTTTAATTCTTTAACATCTTATATATGCTTTTTTAAGGTATATCTCATTTTTAACATGTATTTCTATTGTACCCACAATATTTATCTGCATGCAGTTAATTCACTACCTCCGTATGCCAATAAATGTTGTGAGTAAAACATATACATCTACTGTATATGTTACTAACTTATAGTTAATAACAAATCAGATTTTAATGCTAGAATTGTGACTACTGTAGAAATATTTACTGTAGCTAGTACGACTTCTTCATTGTATTGTCATTTACTCTGTTATTTTTTCTAGATTTCTTAGCATAAAAGTAAGCAATTTTGCACTGTACCTATGCCATGTTTTGTTGAATTCCCATCAAGATGGTAGTGCCCTGAAGCACCTGGAAATGTGCACTGATCTTCTGCAACACTAGTTTCATCTCTTCAAGACTAAAATTGATTTTTCTCAAACTGGCATGTAAAGGTACAAAGTGTACTCAGTGATCCATAACTCAAGTGAGTGCAACAAGACTAGCCTCAGTGGTTGAAGAAGCAGTAACTTTTTAAGCCTCTGCAAGCAACAGTGAAAAGAAAAGAAAAGAAGAAGAAGAAAAAAAAAAAAAAAAGCAGACAGTAGTGAAGAATTTATCTTGTAAAATGCCAGGCAGTCAAGTTGTTCTACTGCTGCTGCAGGCTATTGTCAGAGTTGCTAAGTAAATGGTAGAAATAGTGTTCTTTAATTGGAAAGAGCTGGGATACCATGGTGATGTGCTTTTTATAGCATACCTAATATAAACAGATAAAAAGGGATTTCTAAACTCAGATTTTATCTCTGCATTATTTGCCCGATTCTGTATTTCACTGTGAAAGTTTGAATCCTCCCTGAAATAGAAGGAAAAGTATTGGAGTTTCTCCTAGCTCTCCCCCACAACATAATCCTGTCTGTAACACCTAGGCTTATCAAAGGGAAAGCAAGTAGAATCGTAGAATCATAGAATAATAAAGGTTGGAAAAGACTTCCAAGATCATCTGATCCAACCATCACCCTTACTACCACTATCACCCACTAAACCATGTCCCTGAGCACCACGTCCAACCTTTCCTTAAACACCCCCATACGCCACCACCTCCCTGGGCAACCCGCTCCAAAGCCTGACTGCTCTTTCTGAGAAGAAATGTCTCCTCTTTTCCAAACCAAACCTCCCCTGGTGCAACTGGAGGCCATTCCCTCTAGTCCTATGATTAGTTATCTGCAAGAAGAGTCTGACTCCCAGCTCCCTACAAGTTGGACTATGCCTTTAAACAGAAAGACCGGTCGAGTCTTGCACTCACTCAGCCCCCATTAGCAATTGCCTGGCAACTCATGTACTTCCCTGATAAAGCAGAGCAGTACATATGTCTCAGAAAGGACATGCACAAGAAGCAGCGTCACCAATAGGCAGACCGCATGCTACTCTGTCAGGCCATGATGCTTTCTTAATACACAATCCGATAGAGAATACATGGTTTTAGATGTGATGTCATCTGTGGAGTCCCTGACCCGTTAACAACAAAATATCAGTATTGCTAAGTCCTGAAATAAAAAACTGAATTTCACAGGCAGTTCAAATTTCTACATCTACTAGTTTCTGCAGTGTCCAAGACTTCAAAAAGGCTCTTTATTTTATTTTCACTACATGTACGTAAATCATAATGTAGGAGAAATGCAACAGAGCGTTCAGGCACTTGGGAGTAATGAGAATTTCCATTGTCATGGAATATCTTGATGCTAGCTAACTTGCTTGGTATTATTAAACTGAGGTAGGTAATGTAGAAATTAATAAAAACATTTAATTACTAAATCATGAGTAAGAGAAACAAATGTTTTCTCTTCCCCTTTCTCTACACTACATAGCCCAAGATCAAAATATTTCTTTTTCCTTTTGCAATCATCTGATAAAGTGGTAGATGCTAGCCTATATTCTGTTTTCAGTAACAGAAAGAATTGCTTCTCATCAATCTTGTGTGCTCAAAAATGTAAATTCTGAGAGTGAAAATGGAAAATCTTTATGAAAACCGATGAAATGTCATTCGTATGAACATATGAAAGCTATAGAAATTGAACACAATTTTGAGCGTCCAGACAATTCCTACTCCAAGTTTGTGTTGCTCTGACAAAAAATAGTATGGAAAATAAGTGAGCTGTAGAAAGATACAAAGATGATATCAGCTATGATTTTCTTTTTTAAAAAAACTTTATTGATGTCTGTATATTTTACATAAAATTATTCTAATTATACCCCTTGCTTGCAGTAACTACCTTTTTTATTAATGAAGTTTCCGATAATCACAATTTCATAGAATCATAGAATATCCTGAGTTGGAAGGAACATACAAGGATCATCAAGTCCAACTCCTGGCTCCACACAGGTCTACCCAAAAATTCAGACCATATGACTACGAGCACAGTCCAAACACTCTTAAACTCTGACAGACTTGGTGCCGTGACTACGACCCTGGGGAGCCTGTTCCAGTGCATGACAACCCTCTCAGTTTTCTGATATCTAGCCTGAACCTTCCTGTCACAGCTTGATCCCATTCCCTTGGGTCCTATCGCTGGTCACTAGAGAGAATAGATCAGCACCTGTCCCTCCACTCCCCATCATGAGGAAGCTGTAGGCTGCGATGAGGTCTCCCCTCAGCCTCTTCTTTTCCAGGCTGAACAGGACAAGTGACCTCAGCTGCTCCTTTCTAGGCCCTTCACCATCTTAGTAACCCTTAGTTTCTTTCAACATAATTGTGGAAAGAAATAGCTCAAGTTACAGATACCATTTTCAGAGTGCTTCAGGTTACAATGCCACCAGTATTTTAATTCTATTCACTGGATGCTAATACATTAATCAGGATTAGATTTCTGTAATTTGACCATACTGTGATAGTGATTAGCACTGTATGCAGCTTAGGCCACAGTCCTTAGAGTTCATACAAGTAATTGCATTGACATAGCAAAGAATTCTGACGCTGTTCCCAAGTACAGAGCAAAGACTGAATAGTCACTAACTGGTTTGAAACATTGCTTTGAAAAAGGGCCTATCATAGCAATAACATATCCAGATGTTCCTTTATCTCAAATGCAGAGTTATTAATAGACTGCTTCATCCTTGCTAAAAAGAGAGCCAGTTAACACAGCCTTACTTTTAATTTATGATTTGTTAGGTCTATTTCTTAATGTGATTAATGACAAATCACTACTTAAAGCATGGAACATTCATCAGCAGAACTGTAAGCCCTTAAAACAGGTGTTGAGGGAATTTGAGAACTTTACAATGCAAAGTTCTATTGTTTCTATCAGTCTAAATCACCAAAAGAACTGAAAACAAGTAAGGCTTTCATGGTTTTCATCCATACATGAAGGGCAAACGTCAAAATTTGCCAGTGCGGAATGTGAGACAACAAGAAAACAGAACCTTTCCTGAAGCTTTCTTGAAGATAGAAAGTTTTTGGTTAAGATTTGCCTTTTTTAAAGGATGAAACATTTAGAATCTTGATTACTGGGAGAAGGAAATAAGAGAAGGAAAAAGAAAGAAAACCTAGAATGTAACTATATAGAATACCGACCTATATATCGTACATATAACACAACAAGAATACATCTGACTTCTAGGTATTTCTGAAATTACAGAATGAAAGATCAGTTATCAAAATAAATTATTTATTGTATGAAGTAAATGTCCACAGAGGACACTGATAAAAAAAAAAAACTAAGTAGACCAGATGAGCCAGAGACCCTCAGGACAAAGACCGTGAAAATTCTCAAAGAAACTTAAAAAACGGACTAAAAATAGATAGTGGTAGTGATTCTTCTTCCCTAAAATAGGAAAGGTATAAAATAGTTAATTAGAGATATTCAAAATCAATATTATTATTTTTTTCTAACATCTGTACATCTAGGAACATTTTTACTAGGTATCCTACTTTAGTACTAATTCCCCTAATGACTAATTTTAGTCATCGGTGATTTTTGCTTTTCTGCTCAGTTCTGTTCAGTTTTTATTTCTACTTCCTTTTCTTTCCACGTCCTGTTATTTCATCTTCTCTTTAATGTATATTGTAAGTTCTCTAGAGTAAAATTTTTTTCTTTGTTATAGGTCTGCAGAGAGCCTTGCATAACCCACCCATGATATACAAATGGTGGGTTTAAGTGATAGCATACAAATAAATTAACACAAAATGTTTATTGCACTTATACCCACTTATACCTAACAGAAACAGATGACTAATGGATATTAAACGCTGGTTTAATTAATGGGGAAAGAAAAAAAAAAAAAAAAAGCGGGGGAAAATCCTGTTGATAAACAGATCTTTAAAAATTATTTCAACACAATCTGTTGCAGTAATTACCAGAAAAAAACTTCCTGGTTCTGCCTTCAAAGACAGAGAGAAAGAAAAAATGAGTGAGGGTGCCTGGGAGTACTGTTTATGAAAAGGAGGCCTGTGAATTGTGCAGTACTTCAGTGTCCTGACCACTGGAGAAGATTGAAAACTGACTAGAATAAAGAGAATCTGCAAAACTTGACTGCAAATAAACAATTTTCTTGTCTCCATTTTATTCAGAGTTGGCCATTATCAAAATGTACATTCATTCCAGAATGCAACCTTTTTAAAAAAATTATTGAGGGGCTGGTAAAGAAGTGTCAGATACTAATAATTCCAGTCTGAATATTCTCACTTGAATAATGACTTCCAGACATTGCTTCAATTCAAGGTATGCTAAGATCTGTGGCCTCTCTGGATTCTACGCAGATCCAACTATGGGAACACAGAAGTAGTTTAGAACTGCCCTCCTTTCACCTTCAGAAATCAGACCCGATCTCCGAGCCAGTTCCAGTACTCTCTGTGGTAGAGTAGCTCTTTTATTTTTCTTTTTTTTTTTTTTAAATTATTTTTCAATTTTAAGTTGTGAAAAACAAACAAAAAACGCATAGTGGATAATTTTCTCTGTAGCATGATGTTTGATGGACATCCTTGATTTCTGTGCAAGAATGTTTGAAAGTGACTGATACTATGGAAAGATAGTATTGGGCTAGCTCTTATATAGGACCTTTTAGTTTTCGTATCTATGTTCTTAATTTTGGTTGTTTCTAAATCTGACTTGTAATTCAACCCCTTAAATATTTCTAAACTAATGGTATTTCAAAATAATTATTTCTAAAACTTTTAATGGTTTGTTTTACCTCCTTAACAATAATTAAAAAGACAAAAATTCTTTATTCTTACCTCTAACATTGAGTATTCTTCCCTTTACAAATCAACTATCCACTAATTATAGAGACTTTACACAAGATGTGTTAAGTGGCCTTTCACAAATGGTGTCTTCTAGCATGAAACGCTGGTAATATCCTAGTCATATAAATCCGTATATGCTACAATATAGAAGTCCAAGATTACCTTTTTTGAATAGTTATAAATAAAAACTTTGTACTTATTTTTGCGTATTTAATATTTTATTTCAATTTTTGAGTTATTAGACTCCTTCAGTATTATCTGTAGAATAGAGAATACTGAGAATAAATCAGACCAGAACAAAATAAAAATGGAATAATCTAGGAAAAATAGCATGAGATACTGTCTTTCACTGGTTGACCATGCCTTTTAATGAACGCTTCTACCCAGACAAAGACAGAGATGAAATTATATCTTTCAGTTAGGGAATTTGTCCTATCTGCCCAGTTTTCCAGCTTGACTGACTGGAAAAAAAGATTTTCCAAGCCACATAACTGGAGGTTGAATAATCATTGTCAAAAAGATGAGCCCTGAAGTTTGTCCAGTTGTATTAAATACATAAATAAAAATAATAAATAACAGGATGATGCTTGTCTACTATTGCTCATGATGTCTTTCGTCACAGAACTGCACTGCTACAATGCACACCTCAGTTTGCTTGGAAGAAGAGAATTTAGAGCAGGTTAACAAAGTGACTGCTCAGTTTTGTTGACTTCAAGCTTATTGTCCAGCATACAACTGGATTCAAGCAGTAATACTCATGTATAGAAAACACAGGGTAATTAACAGGGTAATTAACAGGGTAATTAACACAACCATATTTAGGTATTTGCATGGGATAAAAAGTGATTTTTATTCATCACTGGGAATAAGAACTTCTACCAGTAGATTTTGGGTTTATTTATTCCTCTACTAAACTGATTTTGACAGTTTTTTATTCCTCATGTTATTTGTCCTGGTCATCTTTGTAATAATATCCCATTTTAGTAGTCAGTGACTTCATTTTAAATTTTTTGTTTGAAAACAATCTATTTTCTTTGCCCTTTCTTATGTGATTGCTTGTGCACTTTCAAGTCTGGTCGAGTTTTTCTCTGACACTACATGCAAAGTACTGTAGAGACAGCATTGTTTTTGCTTGGTAAACATCTGTGCCATGAAAAGATATTGCCTGGGAAATGAATTAGGCATGAATAAGTTTTATATCCCCATTTAAAACAAATATAAAATAAATCAAATTATTGTTTAATATACTTAATTATCTTTTCATGTGTCGCATGTCACATAGCATATGTCCTGTAAAAAGCACTTGGTTTGGTCCTCTGAACATGTCATTTATATGCTAATGATGAGAGATGAAACAACACATTCTTGCCAGTCAGAATCCACTGTAAAAAATATGTGTCCCTAAATAGAGTTCTATTCTAAAAATTACATTAGTCCAGCCATACTTAATTTTGAAAAGGGCGAACTAACTGTAACTACAAATTCTCTGAATATGGTAAATAATTCATTTTATTGTAGAATATTTACCAGAGGATTTTTTAGGTTGGATGGAGCTCATCTAGTCCATCCCTCCGGCAGGGTCAACTAGAACCTACTTTACCATTCTAATTGAAAAAAAAAATAAAAAAATAAAAAAATGAAAAACTGCTTCATCCTTTCATCCTTTAAAAAGGGCCTTGACTAAGCTGTTTTTCTTATGTTTATCTTGGATTTCTTCTATCACAACTTGTGCTATTTACTTCTCAACATATCACTGGGCATCACTGACATCTGACTGATTTTAAAAGGCACTTAAATCTAGTAATAGTTTATACAGGCAAAAAAAAAAAAAAAAAGTAAATATATTATTAAAAAGTAGTTGTAGTTCTGAAAAAAATGCTAAGGGTGCCACTCAGTCCAAACTGTGTCTTCTACACATCTGAATTACTGTGAACACTTTATCTCAAAACATGATAAAGTACCTTTCAGTAATAAATTCATTATAGTACTTTGAAAATAGAAGAAATAGCTCTCTATCTGTAAATAATTTGTAGTATTTGCTTGGCTCCAGACAATAAACCAAATTATTTTGTGACCTAATGCCACTGAGAGCAGCAAATTCCTGTCACAGAGGTACACACTTCATCATTATAATATAGATCATGAGTATCACTAACTATGTATATTTTCACATTGTCTATATATACAAATACACTTAAAAATTTATATATCTAATACACATAATGTCATGTGTTCAACTGGGCAACATTTGCATTTACTAAGCTCTCAATTTTTAACAAGCCTGATATAAGGAACCTCTTAAATGCCTACAATATATTCACCTTTCACAACATATAATAAAGTCAAACACACTCATGCAGCTACTTCATTACAAACATACTGTCAAAGAAATGGAATCTTTAAAGGAATGAACTCATCTGGAGGTGGTGATTGAAAGCATTTTCGCATCTCAGGAAAGGAGCATTTTAACATTGCTTGTCACGGACATCCTGTTAGGCCTTCATGAGTATCATGTAACACCTTTGGTACAGCTTCTTTAAGACTAGAAATGAACTTTTGCTATTGGTTCTACTGTAAAATTGAATTAATACATTGTACTCACAGGTTGTTTTATTCAAATGATAATTTTTGCTTGCTTCTTGCTATTCACCAGGAAATAACCAGCTCCATATGACTCATGTTGTGGGAGTTCAAGCCTGCTTGCACACAAAAGAAAATTACATAATTAAACTAAATTCTGCAAATCAAAAACATCTTTGTAATTGCCTAAAGAGTATTTTATATTCCATTTTCAGAAGATGCTTCTCTGTGTACCTATTCAGAAGGAACATATATTATAAAAATTAATTTTAGTTTCTTAAATAATTAAGCAGTTTGGTGAGTTTTAGTTGCTGCTGTTGGTGTGTTTTTTTTTTTTTTTTTTTTTTTTTTTCCTCCCAAAGAATACTTCTCTTATGCAAATTTCTGAATTTTAGGTTTATGCTTCAGTTTTGTCCTGATTAAGGAAATGTCATTTACTGTACATGTATCTGATCTGAGTTTCATTTTTTTTTAAAAGATGGGCTATTGGGCAGAAAAATAAACAAACAAGCACTGATGTTCTTAACAATCTCTGAACTAAATTTAACTTAAGGAAAATATTTTAAAGTTAATAAAGAATGGAAAAATTACAGAAAAAATATTGTTATTTCAACAGACATGAAAACAGACAGGACTTTCAAAACACTACTTCAGAGAAGTAAAGAAAGGCCAGGGAGAATAGTGATTAATGAGTAGAGCTTTAGCATTTAGTTTTGTGGGTCTTCTTGGAGTCCAGCAGTACCAATCCACCAATCAGCAGTTCTTTCTGATGTGTTGTTTCCTAACCTAACTACAGACTGTCACTTCAATCTCTAGAGAATGTTATTGCCTAGGAAGACTGAACTGGTAAGGGGGAGAAAGAGACCAAGAAAATCACTTCTAATTACTGTGATGTCAATTTGGAGACTAACTGGAAACATCAAAAATCTATCCTTATTTCTTACACTAGAGTAAAACCAAAAAAAAAGTCTCTTGACTTCTTGATCCACAGCTCTGTCTAGTTCCTGAAAATGCCAGTTTCACTAAACAGGATTTCTAGACTACTCACAAGTGGGGACTTATAAAGGACTTATAAATTATGATAAAGGACTTACCATAATTTAATGATAATCGGTCACAGAGTTCTGTTTAGTGAATTCTAATGCTTCCAAAAATTGGATTTTGATGAGGTTTCTGCACTTTAATTTCTTCTCTGTATGCATTCCTGCTAAAGACTATTAAATAGAATACAGACTGAAAGCTAACCCACACTGCATACTTCAAGATGTTTTATTAGCTTTCGTGAACATTAGACAACCTGTCTGTATTTACCACCTGTTAATAACAGGATGGCATAGAAAATAAAATACATGCCATGAAGCTTACTGTTATTGTCTCCCATCTTTGACATTTTCCTCTTTGAACATTCTGCAAAGAAACTCTCTCTGGTTCTCACCATTTCCCTTTACATCCACTACATCAAAAGCAGAGAAGAACAGAATTCTTAGCCTAATATTGTGTAGGTGACAAAATATTTCTTATGCCTCTGCTTTGGTAACAACTTTGAAATACTTTTCATAGCTGCTTGACAAATCCACAATTTCTTCTGCCCAAATCCTGGCTGAATTTCAGTCTCATAATTACATTCCACCTACCTAAAATTCTCCCTTTAGTTTGAGTGGGATAGTGTGCCATTTTCTGAGCTCTGTTAATTTGCTTATAAACTCCCACAGATACTAAAGAGAAAGTCAGGCAGTACTTGGTTTCACTTTTCTAAAAACATTATATACAATGTACCAATTTTTCAGTAAAGCTAGTGAAAATATTCCAACAGACCGAGGCCATAGTGCTGAATCTAACACTGTTGCTGACCAACTAACTTTCTGCCCTTCTGTGGCAGCATTTAAGCTGATTCAAAGTGGTGTGGAATGAAAATTCTCTTGATCCAGAACTCATGAGCCAGTGCCCAATATAAACATTGTAACAGCATACCTGTCTTTTTTTTGAAAACTGCTAAATGGCAACATTTTTATTTCAGTGAGAAATTAAGAATTTCCCAAACTTCATTTTCCAGGAAAGAGAAATGTTAGTCCCTGGTACACTCTGCTTTTCAGGTCCTAGTGTAAATCTCATTCTTGGTTTAGAGATGTGACAAACACTGTAGAAGCTGTAGGCTTTCCCTTTATCAATTATTTTCTTGTTCATCCAGGCATCTAATTTTTCATTTATACTTGAAAAATACTACTAAACAATTACAATGCTCAGTTTCCTGATCACTACGAAACCTAAAAGAAGAGTAGTTTTTATTTTGGGATCATCGGATTTAGACTTGCAAACTAATATTTGTAAGACAAAAGCAATTATCATTAGTTGAACATGAACTTCTAAGCATTCGGAGTTTAAAAAGTTCCAAGATCATGTGGTGTTCAAAAACTAAAGCCAGAAAAAAAAAAAAGAATAATTGGTAAGAGGAATAAAGGTAGTATCTTGACAAATATCAGAAGAGGAGATATAAATTGATATTTGTAAGCAGACCTTCTGTAGACTTTTTCTGCAGTTCTTCTAAGAGTTGTTCTGTCTAGCAGAATTATCAACAACTCTTATGTTTCCCAGACACCACTGAAACTCCTAAAGTATTTGAGCCCATTTGTTGTTCAGTTATTAATAACATTTGCATCTGTTCTACCTGATCTTCTCTGATCATTTTGTCTAGTGCTAATGTTTTACCTTTTCCTTTTTGAATTACTGCAGATGTTTGCTGATTCTAACCATACTACAGCTGCCTTTTAAACAAGCTACAAAATTATCAGAAAATGCATTGGACATCAGAAGAAAATTTCACTAGCAGCAGGTTTTCCACATGATGAAGAGACAGAATGCCAAGAAAACCTAATTTACTCTTTGTGTGAAGTAGAAGGGTTATATTCCTCTGGGTCTTTATTCCTGTGCATGCCACTTTGCAAATGAAACACACCATGAGTACTGTATGAAAAAAGCATCATGAATACTAAGTTGGTCTTGAGTTATACAGGAATATAAAATGCATTGGTTCTAGTTAAAATTGATTTTGCCTTGGAAATAAGTATTGGATTCACTTTCTCTCCATCCCCAAAACACGTAGACAGATGGAAAATATCATGGTTGCTGCTGTATATTTGAGTGATAAATATACTTACACAATAAAGAAAACCAGCAATATTGTTGGTAGTTTCAGGAAAAAAAAAAGTTACTATTTCACTGCAAAGAGGTACAGTCTCTGGAATAAGTTCACAGAGTTCAGCAGTGTTGATTTACAAAAGAGAAAAAAAAAAAAAGAAAAAAAAATGAATTTTTATATTTTTTCCTTGTATTAAACAAGGCATAATTAGAGCTCCTGTTGGAGCTACCAAAAAGTCAGGAAGGCAAGGGGCTATGTGAAATTATAGAATTAAAACATCTTGTGTAGTGTTGTAATAAGTGTAGCAGCTGCTAGATTCCTTGTGTTTCCTTTTATATTATGTTAAAATAAATTACTGGTCTGAAAGTGTTTTTCTAGTTACTGATCTTAAGTAAAAATATTGATGAGTACTGATGAGATCAGATAAACCAACAGGATCCAACTTTCATAACCATTTGAAGGCCCAAATGACTTTGAATATTTTAATCCTGTAAAATACATTCAAATATTTTTCACACATAATGTTCAAGGAACTATGCTTGATACAGATTTTCAGGCTTTTCAGATGGGCTTCTTCACAGTTTATATGTAACTGAAATGTGCAACCAATTTCTGCTCTATTCTAAAGTATCAGTTGCTGTTTAAAGAAGGATTATTGATGATACTGATTCTTGTCACCAAAAAAGGCAGAATTGATCAGTCTGAGGCTATAAAACTTATTTAATTATTTACACAATTCCTCAGCACCTTTTAGGCAGCATCAGTTGTACCACTTATTAGACCATTTTCACGAAATAAGAAGTAAAACAGATATCTTTGGTTAGGTTGATATTATTGATCTATTATGATTTGATCAAGGTTAAACAAATCATAACTTCTTTTGCTCCTTTTATTACATTCTAATTATATACAGATTCTTACAGTATAGACTGAACAGTTTGCCAATGCATTTTATTTTAACATCAAGTCAAGTCCAGTTGGAGGCCAGTCACTAGTGGCGTCCCCCAGGGCTCGGTGCTGGGGCCGGTCCTCTTTAACATCTTCATCAATGATCTGGACGAGGGCATTGAGTGCACCCTCAGTAAGTTTGCAGATGACACCAAGCAAAGTGTGTGTGTCGATCTGCTTGAGGGTAGGAAGGCTCTGCAGGAGGATCTGGATAGGCTGCACCGATGGGCTGAGGTCAACTGCATGAAGTTCAACAAGGCCAAGTGCCGGGTCCTGCACCTGGGACGCAATAACCCCAAGCAGAGCTACAGGCTGGGAGATGAGTGGTTGGAGAGCTGCCAGGCAGAGAAGGACCTGGGAGTGATGGTGGACAGTCGGCTGAATATGAGCCAGCAGTGTGCTCAGGTGGCCAAGAAGGCTTGTTCAGCCTGGAGAAGAGGAGGCTCAGGGGCGACCTTATCGCTCTCTACAGATACCTTAAAGGAGGCTGTAGTGAGGTGGGGGTTGGCCTGTTCTCCCGTGTGCCTGGTGACAGGACGAGGGGGAATGGGCTAAAGTTGCGCCAGGGATGTTTTAGGTTAGATGTTAGGAAGAGCTTCTTTACTGAAAGGGTTGTTAGGCACTGGAACAGTCTATCCAGGGAGGTGGTGGAGTCACCATCCCTGGAAGTCTTCAAAAGACGTTTAGATGTAGAGCTTAGGGATATGGTTTAGTGGGGACTGTTAGTGTTAGGTTAGAGGTTGGACTCGATGATCTTGAGGTCTCTTCCAACCTAGAAATTCTGTGATTCTGTGATCAAATAACTTTACCATCTGATTTATTAATAAAGTTAATGTGTCTTTGCAGAGCCAGGCACCAGATCAGAAATACTATGGTAGACTGATATGATTGTCTGAGCTGGAGTCACCTTTTCCCCGCAGTAGCCCACACAGTGCTGTGCTCTGCACTCATAGCTGGAACAGCACTGATATCACTCAAGTGTTGTGTCTACTGCTGCATAGTGCTGGCACAGCATCAGGACTCCTTCCAGACATCTAGAGATGTAGAGCTGGCCCCTGAACTAAGAGTTTTAACCTAGGCTACTTTAGATGAATAAATAGCCATCAGATTTCATCAACAGAGCTTATCAGAGGTAAAAGATATGTCCATGTGATCACAGAGATCTTGGGCAGGCATAACAGAGAATATGTGCACTCTAGTATTTCAGGCTTGGATTATATTCTGTAAATGAAAATAGATTTGGTGAAGATTTGCAGCAAAGATACCTAGGTATAAGTGCAAAATACGACTGAAGAATTAATGAAAACTGTAAGGCACTGAAAGTGGGAAAAAAAAAAAAAAAAAAAAAAAAAACTTGCAAGATGCAAATTGAAACACAGTTGTGTATGAAACTAGGCCACAAAACATTCTCGAGCCCAAGAAAACTCCTACCTACTGCCAAATACTGCAGATCGAAAACACCCACCATGTTGGTGAACACAGTGTACTCTGCACTAGTACATTGATATCACTGGTGTGCAATAACACAGCAGGTGCTATGCTGTGAGGAATTAAACGTTGTAAGAGTTTTCACTCAGCAGAATCTGTCACTTCTCCACCTCCCAGCTGTTCTTGTCTTTCACTGTGGATGTTGGAAGGCTGCACAATCTGGTTTAAAGTATGGCAAAAGGAATTATCTTTCTATTGTAATTCTTATTTTGTGTTCTCTGCGAGGCTTCTGAAAATTCATCCACTATGCCTCTGCTATATTGTATATATTGCAGATATTTGCTTTTAAAGATTAACTAATATTTTCTTGAATTTGCATGCAAACTGTTGTGAACTGAGAACGTCCTTCTGTTCAGTTTTATATTTCTACATTAAGGAGAACTGTAGGCATTTTTGCATTATATCACAGCATACTTTTACTATAATCCCCATTTACCTTAGTAACTGATCACATTGCAGTTTATATCTGTAACAAAATACTTACTCATTTCTCTGTCCTATTGGCATACTTTTGGTTCTTTATGAGAAATGCCACATTTTGCATGTACCTCCCAACCTGTCCCATAGTTGAATTCTGAGCTTCAGAGCTCCATACTGTGTGAAATAACATTCTTCAGGGTTGAATACATTCTGATAAAATCAGGCAGCTTCTTTTTCTAACTCCCAAAAATAAAGCCTTGTGCCCCCAAAATCCCTAAAGATTTCTGTAAATTATTCACTTTGCAATTATACATACTCTTTCAACTTATGGAAAAGTGTTTGTTCACACTGAGAATTGCATGTCCATTATCATTCATTCTCTCCCTGGATCTCAGACATATGCACACAGACCCACATAGCAACTCTACATTTTTTAAAAACAAAACCAAATTTTCTGCTATTCTGATGCAAGACACATCAGGAAAATAATGCTTCCAATAAATCTGAGAGAAACTACTGGAGAGATACAGAAGTTTCACCTGTTCCAGACTGGATTTTATGTTTAGCAAATTTTCATTTTCCCAAAAATGACCTGGCATAGAAATAATCATTTTGTTTTGTGTATTTGACCATGGTGAATAAAATCATAGAATTATAAAATCATTTAGGTTGGAAAAGACCTTTAAGATCATCAAGTCCAACCATCCACCTACTACTACAAGTCCAGTGCTAAATTGTCCCAAAGTGCCACATCTGTGCTTCTCAAATACCTCCAGGGATGGCAACTCCACCACCTCCCTGGACAGCCTGTCCTTATTCCTAACCACCTGTTCCATAAAGAAATTCTTCCTGAGATCCAATCTACCCCTTTCCCTGGTACAACTTGAGTCCTTGCATCCTATCTCGTCACCTGAGAGAAGAGACTGACACCCTGCTCGCTGCAGCCTCCTTTCTGGCAGTTACAGAGAGCCACGAGGTCTCCCCTCAGACTTCTTTGCTCCAGAGTGAACTGCCCCTGTTCCTCAGTCTCTCCTCATAATGCCTGTTTTCCAGGCCCTTCACCAGCTTTGTTACTCTCCTCTGCACACCTAGCTGCTCTTTCCTGAACCTATTCCAGCACATGGGGTTGTTGTGACCCAAGTGTAGCACATGCACCTAGCCTTGGTGAATGCCATACAACTGGATACAGCCCATCGGTCCAGCCTATCCAGATCTCTCTGCAGACCCTTCCTACCGTCAAGCAGATCAGTAGTCCCACACAGCTTGGTGTCATCTACATATAATATTTCATATAATTCTCCTGGGGAAAAATTCTGAGATAATGAGACACAGTAATGTACATAAGGTATATCTAGTTAATATGCATAAACAATTACAAGAAATTAAATTCTAAATGCTCCTATATTAAAAACATCTGTGTAATCCTTGCTAAGGGCAGAGACAGACCTCATGAAAGATAAGGCAGTCGTCTAAAAATGGGAGAAAAAAAAAAAGATATATTTGGGGCTACATCCACAGGGGCATTACTAGCAATGAAAGAGATGTAGTCATCTTACTCTATGCAGCACTTGTAAGGCTGCAACTGGATTACTGTGGAATTATTGGCCCCACAATAATTCAATAAAGACCTGGACATATTGAAATGGGTCCAAAAGAGGACAATGATGATCAAAGGACTGGACAATCTGTTCTATGAGGAAAGACTGAAGGAGTTAGGTCATTTCTCTCTGGAGAAGAAAAGGCTCAGAGCAGACCTCATCAAAGTTTCCCAGTACTTAAAGGGCAGCTACAAAGAGGACAGAGGCTCTGTCTTCACAACTTGCCATATGGAGAGGACAAGAGGCAATGACTACAAGTTGCAAGTATCATCTTTATAAAAAATTCTGTTTTTTTTTACAGTGAGAAAAATCAATCACTGGAACAACCTCCCCAAGGACACGATGGCAGTTCCCATCACTGGAAGTTTTCAACACATCGCTAGACATGGCGCTAGGTTATGTTATCTAGGTTCTTATCCATGAGGGGTTGGAGCAGATAATCCTTCATCAACAAGGGAGAACATCTCCTTCCAGTCCGTGTTGTTCTATAATTCTATGAATAGTTCTGTCTTAGTCCTTACATGCACCTGGTTTACTTTGTCATTACAGCATCTGAGTGCCTTCCAACATCCTCTGGAATATTTTTAAAGTCCAATAAATTCCCATGTAAAATAAATTATTAAACTACAGTTAAGTTGGAAGGTTAAAAGATATTCTTTAAAACAACTGATTAAAATAATTGTATTTCACTTCTTTCTCAGACTAAGATTTACTTACCATTTTTTCATTTATTTCTTACGTAGAGTTGCAAATGTTTTAAAATAATTTTCCTTTGCAGAATAAAATCTAAAATATGTCCTTCATAGCTAACTCCTGAATTTAACAATTACTAAACTGACAAAAGATATCTTTTACTAAGAAAGGCCATAACGTGCTTTTGTCACGCTTGCATAATATAGACATTCATAAACCTAAACAAGAGAACACTGATTTAAATCCTTTGATTTTTTCTGATGCAAAGTCTAATCCTCAATCATTACACTAACTACTGTTTTTATTCTGCAAGTATGACAGTTTATGGGTATTGGACCTGGAGACTTTAACTTTGTATACATTGACACTTGTGTAACTGGTATCATGTATTTTACTTTTTGTGAAGTGCAAAGTATTTCTTTTCTTTGCATGTTTATTTTATTAAGAAGGAGATCGAATATGCCTTATTCTGTGGATTTTGTCTGCCCAAAACATACAAAAAAATTGTGATAGTTTCTCTTTGTTGAAAATACAAGTTCAGTTTGGCTCAATAATATGTACTATTGTATAGAAGTAATGTAAAAAAGAGATCATAACGTAAGACATACATTTAAAACATTAATGAATATATGAAGAGAGCATCTCAGGGAGAAACAGAGTTGCAATTGTCTAGGCATATTGAGATATATAACCTGCCTGGATATAATGAATCTTAACCTATTTAATTAAAAATAGACTTATACTTTATGATACAGTGATAGGAACAGCCTATACATGTAGGGACGCTAAATTTATCCTCCTTTCAGTTATCAGACAAAGTCTGGCTTGGATTTGATCCATTTTGCAAGAATTTCACTCAATGGACTCATTTAGAGCAAGCTTATTATAGGAACTTGAGCCGCACTGATAACTACACACCTTCTTAGAAGGCAGACCCAATTGTTACCCCCTTTTGGCATCAGCTGTTTGAAGATGGATAGAGACAGATAATCATCCTAAAACATTAGAGTTCAAAGAATGCCAAATAGCATTAAATGTCAGATGAAGCACTGTGTTTTAAGAAACCAGTGGATAATATAGTGCTAAAATTGGAAATCAAACCATATATTTGCATTTGGACTTCTATTTATGGCGATGATGACTGAAGAGTATTGCCAAACAGGTTTGCATCAGACCAATGTTTTTTGTTTGTCTTCTTGCAATATATTCAGATACCAAGAATGTTGTTTTGGCAGATAGAGTATAGCCATTCTAATTATTATTATTATTATTATTATTATTATTATTATTATTATTATTATTATTATTATTATTCAAAATGTGCTACTGAGCTTGTATTTAAAGATTTCACAATTTCTTACTCTATGTGGAGCTTTAAATTCAGGGAAGATGGCATTGCTGAAGTTAGTTACATTAGCAGCCAGAATTTGAAAAAGATCCTGTCAGATATTGTTAGGCATTTATCTTATCAGTGGTACATTTCATACATACTTAATGAAATAAGAACAGGAGATATTCCTGCCCTACAAGCAGCAAGAAACAATATACAACAAATTTTTCAATGACCTTCATTTATCTTTTTCCTTCTATTAAAAGCTGTTATGATCATGTTTTTTCCACAGCACAAGGAAGCCAGATAACTGATATACTTCTTCCTCATCACTTATGAACATTTCTTATAGTTATGCAAAGTATGAGATTGCACCAATTACATAATATAAATGGAAAGCACTAAAATGAGGGGTTCTCCTTGCAAATTCATTGTGCTACTACTGTGTTTTCTACTTAGCTACTTAAGGATGTAGTTTAAAATACTTTTTCACCTAGGTTTCAATAGAAACTAAACAGTACAAATGTTCGCTTGATCTAGAACATTGGAAGAAACATTTAGAGTATAAATTTTTCAATGAGGTTTCCAATACTAACTTCTCCCAACTGAGCTAAAAACCTAAAAGTAATTATCATACTCATAATATGACATTTTACCCTGTATTAATTATGAAATTATAAAAGTGGAGGGACAAAAAATTGTGTCCTTGTGTGTTTATTTCTTATGTAATAGCTAACTTCCATACAAGACTATGTATTGAGTACATATGTTTGAACTTAACTTCAATCAAGCTATAACTAGGGCAAAACATCCCCAAAAAACAGTCACTTACTTTGTCCTAAAAGTGATAAATTATAGAGGGATAGAAAAACAGAACAAAGAAAGGAAGTCTTCAGAAGAAATTGTCAGACACTAGCTTCTATACATTTACATAAGAGCAACTCATGTAGTACAAATATGAAATTCGTAGCTATATCTCAAATTTAAAAGAGGTCACCTACCAGACGACAGATTTCTTGTAGAACAGTCTTGATAATTTTTTCATCAAGGTGCTATCTACTGGGATATGACAGTGGGGAAGGGAAGTAGAAACACAGAAAACAGGATGGGAAAAGATGCATTAGAATTGTAATATACTCTACAGCTTTTAAAAGAGTGGGAAGACTTCATTAGTAGGAGCCAAAAGTAAAAATGAGAGCTAAAGGCAGTAAAGATAATACAGTAAAGGAAGATAATAAGATAAGCATCATGTCTGTATAACTACAGTGACACACAAAAAAACAAACAAACAATCAAAAACTTTAGCACTGTGATTGAAGGGCACACAACAATAAGCACCAGAGCATAACATACATTTAGTATAAAATATCATATAGAATCATAGAAGTAATGGTCAGTAGTTCAGATGCAGGAAAAAATGGTATTATGATGCTTACAAAATTGTTGAATGAAATATAAAGGTAGAGAAATATGCAGGCAAACAAAAATGAGATATTTGCAGGACATAAATGAAGAAATGAAGAACAAGGACAATATGCACTCCATATAAACAATGATAAATTAACAGTTAGTATATTACAGAACAGGAAACCGATAAATAATGTGCAGAAAGAAGCAGAAGTAAACTGCAGTGCATTCGTAGACAGAAATTCTTAGCATCTCAAACACTTACTGAAAACTAAACATGGTAACAATCTGTGGAAACAAGAAATAAATTATGGAATGAGAAAAATGATGACAGTGTAGTTCTGTCGTACTTCATATCATCAATTAGGATTTATAACACAAATTATTTGGCGTACTCGATTTTAAAAAAGGCAATACAGAAACATCCACAATTTGCAACTTATATTGCTTTGAAGATTTCTTTAAAATCCTTAAAAACAAGTAAAGTATGCATTGAAAATCTTGGTTTAGTTCACTAAAGCTTACAGATGTATCTTCTGGTTATCAGGTTAAATGATCTATAAAGAATCACTGTGAGAACGATCATTGAGAATCCCGCTGTTCCCAGTGGGAGTATAATCCGAGGGATAGAACACAGCTGTGTTTTGCCCTCCCAAGTAACCAAAGTCCAAGTCTAGTGGTTCTCAAGAAACAGCTCGCTCACCTGTTCATCCTTCATTTTTTTTAATGAAGAAAAATGACTTACATGCAACTAGCATGTAAGGTAAGTATGGGAAGCCAGAATTACACATCTTACTTTTGATAGAAAATGCAACAAGTTTGTTGTTAGGTGTGGCGTAATGGCCACATGGACATCAGGGTTCTTTAAGGATCAGTAACTTCACCTACTTTATTGAGGGCATAACTTCGACTAACTTTACTGAGGACAGGCTCCCTTCTTATACCATTCACTCTGCAGCAGTACTTTTCCACTAACTATTCATTGGTCAACAATTTTGCCTGCCATCAGCAAATACTCAGCAACTTCCATGTCTTAAGGGCTGGAGAACAAGCAGTCCGAGACAGCAAGGCGTCTCCTGAATCACCCTTCTTTGTTCCCTCCAAACTAAATTCCTGATGGCCTCATCATTAAGAGTCCGATGTTACGACCAATTATGGGGCTTGTCGATCCCCATCGCCACACTCTCACAGTTAGGTTTGTCTCACGCTCAAGCTCTGAGTAAGATTTTAAAATATGTTTTGAAAACACCTTAAGCATGTTTGCTTTTCAGATGAAATTTAAACAAAACAAAACAAAAAAGTCATAAGTTTAAGAAAACTCTCTCCAGTTTTTCATTTTTTTGGCAGTGGGTCACTTTTGACACAAACCCAAAAGTTTCTAAGTCACAGAATGTAGAAACTAGCTCTGCTTCTGTCAAGCTAGATTTCAACAGATGTTGATGGAAACAAATTCAGTATTAGTTCTCAATGCCTCATCTTTTCTGACACAGTACTCAAGGTGAGGCTGCACCAGCACAGGCACTTCCCTCAAACAACTATTAATGCCAGTGTTCTGAAAAGCAAGAAGAGAGGAACTTAATTCTGGCATAAACCTGTTGGAAGCAACTGTTTTATTGTGCACCAATCAATCAGAATATTGACATTGTCAACATGCAAATGCCAATCCATCATAATTCAGATACTGAATCAAGGCAGCAAAAGGATTCTTGAAAACAGAAATATATTAATGATTGTAATCTCAGATCTAATCCTTTCTTCCCTCCATAACATATCTTGCCAGTTTTTTTTTAATTAATCAGCACCACCACAACCATCTTATAAAAGATGGTGCTCATAAAAACTGAAGGCTTCAGTCAGCCATCAAAACATTGTCTGGTGTAGAGCACAGATGGAGAAGTATCACAACAGAAAACCTAAGTCAGAGAAGTTATGCTACGAGTTTATCAGACAAACGGTTGTGATAATTCACTGCCATAGACTATATTTTCTATGAGAACAGAAAAAAAGAAGAGCCTATTGTCAGTCATCATGATTCTACATTCAAATCAGTTTGTGTTCACAACGACCTAGATAAGTCCAGAGGAAGAAAATTAACTACAATGGCATCACAGAAATTCTGAATTCTTCAATTTGGATTTGTCAGGTATTGCAGCAAAGTATCTTTTGAAGTGAATATTAAGAAAAAGAAAGAAAGAAAGAAAGAAAAAGTTGTCAAATAAAATTGCCACCTAAATGCATCTTTGGATTCATGTAGAATTCAATATTTGGAGAGACATCCATACAGTCCCTCAGCTTAAATGGGAGATATCCACAGGTGAAAAACTGATAGGTACAAGGATGCATGATAAGGGCGTTTGATGTATTGGTTCTGTGTGGCCTTTTTTCAATTTCTATGTTGATAGAATTGCAACAAATATGTTGACAATCCAAGTTAATCTGAGCCGAAAATGTAATCAAAATATGAGAGCAAATTCTGCCTAATTCCAAACAATAATATTGTCCTGGTCAGGAAGCTACCGTAAAATACAATTTGGTATTTTTGCATTCTTTATATTTTTAAAATGCAAAAATATATTTTTGCATTCTTAAAATGTTTACTTACATTCTTAAAATGTTTACTTATATTTTTGCATTCATTTTAAGAATGCAAAAATATAAGTAAAAATATTTTTTAAACCCATGAAGAACACACACAGTTCAAGATTGGTCTAAAAGAACTCCCTCCCTCCAATCATGGGCAGTCTTTTAATTAGAAAGGTGCTACGCTGAGTTAGCAGACAAAAGCCATACACAGGAATAAAGATCAGCAGTTTATATCAATTTCAATAGTGTCCCATGTTGTCAGTAGAATTTGTGGCATATGCATATGAGTACCCCATCACCTTTCCTACTGAAAGTGAATATAAAATTCTTCAGCTTTACTTACAAGAGACGTTGGAGTTAAAATTGCCAAAGAAATAGCTATAGGATAGCAAGATATCGAACTACTTTAAAATTATTTTAGAAGAAGACAAGTTCAAGTGAAAACTTTTTGAAGAAACTAATTAGCAAGCCTTTCCTTAGTATATACTAAGAAAATAGGTATCACAAAGTTCTCTTTTTCTAAAAACAGCATGCTCCTCCATACTACATCAAAAGAAAAAAAAAATAGAAAAAAAAATGTGATGCGTCTCTAGAGACAGAAAAGAAAGAATTCTGCAAAGAAAAGAAACAGAAACACAGCTATGTGTGTGGAAAACGTGTCTGTATCAAAGTACACCAGCACTGAAATTCCTTTTTATGCAGAGGTGTAAGAAGTGCTAAGCAGGATTTTAGAAACCTCTGTAGGAAGGAATTCCTTCCCATGTTTGTCCTTCTGTGTTCTTCCATGCCTGCCAAAATTAGAAACCTTTTCCGCAATCCTAGATGCCCTGCATAAAAAGGATAATTTTTCAAGTCATAGAAAGGGTAAAGGTAAAACACAAAATAGCATTGTTATCAGAACTTCTCATTTGGTTGGTTTGTAAAAGATAAATTACCTTCAGCAGGAGGTGCCATCTAATAAAGTAGCATGTCTTTATATTGCTTGCATTATGTTTGCATTAGTGTTAGAAGAAAACAATAAAGTAACAAAGCAACATCTTGCATGCCTGCAGGGATTAGGTCAATGTAATTGTTTATTGTGCATTCATCTGAGACTGCTGGTGATAAAAATGGTATGATCACCAACTTTTACCTAAATAGTTCTTTGCACATTTGATATTCCTAGGGAAATTCAGTCCAGGTGCTCACACATTTATTATCTGAAGCTTCATACAGGTAACAGGAAAACATTGTAAAGTTGGAGTTGAAAGACCAAATCAAAACTTCTGTGGTTAAGTTCTTTTTCCTGAGAAATGTAGCTGAGTATTCTCAAATGTAATTAAATGCATAGCAGGACATGATCAAATCCTCTGGACAATAATGTTAGGGAAGAGACGGGCAACTCTTATTGGATAACATAGCTTGAAATACATGACTTTGTTTCACAGTGCACAAATTGTCAATAAGTATTTTCAGATCCTGACAGCTGTGGCCAGCTCATTCTGCTGCCTGTAATTGTGCAAACTATGTTGCAGAGGCAGTGGGATCAAGAACAAACTCCAGGCAGCTGGTACTGAGGTCTATGTGGGTAGCCAGGAAAAATGTATGAGCTTGGACTAGTATTAAAAGATGTCAGTTCATGTTGTACTTCTCATACTTAACCAAGGCCAGCTTTTTTTTTTTTTTTTTTTTTTTTTTTTTGTCAGAAATTGCAAAATATTTCATTTGCACTGAAACCAAATATCTTACATAGCAATGCAAAATGAGCTTTTTTACTAATATCGTAAGAAACTACTTAGCACCTTTTTGGGTGGGACTCTACGTCTCTTTGATGTAAATCTCTTTGACAGATTTAAATTATTTTTTTTGTTGATAGTCAAGAACTCATAAGAAGCCCTGCAATTTAACTAATTTATTTGGTTCTCAATTAAATATCCAAAAATATGTACGTTGTAAACTTGCAATAACTCACAACAACTCAGGTTGTAATGGGTCTCTTAAATTTTCCAAAAGTAGGAAGTGAATGGTAAGTAGAAAGTAAATAAGCTTGCACCTTGGCTTTAAAATACAAAGGACTCCAAGATTCTTTAAGAAACCTGAGGCTCTGAACGTCTTAGTATGAAGGTCACCTGAAATAATGTCCTGGATTTTCATAATGATCAAACAGTACAAATAAAGGTAGTGACTGTCTCTCTACATTTTAGCCATTTGTATCTATAGTTTTATAACACCTTTTATGCTTGTTTATAGTAAACATTAACAGAGCTGTGGAAAAGATCACTTATAGTTTGCTCATATAGAAGGACAATTGTTTGTATTAATGAGATTATGATTTTTGGTTTCAAATAGTAGCAATTAGAGTTAAAATAAGAATTCTCACAGTTGATCAGAGATATGAAAGGCATGCTATAATTAAGACCTGTATAACACCAGATCGTTTCTACTTATCAGATGCTTGCTCATACACCAGAAGATTATATAGACTACTTAGCAATGTTGTGAATACAGGGAAGAAAAAAAAGTCAGAAATAACTCGCACGCCTTATTAAGAAAATTATTTTTCCAAGCATTTTGTCTTACAATTGCCCTATCATCAAATCTGGCAAAGAAAACTGATCCAGAGATTATACCTCTGTTGTTATTACCAAATGGATTTACTGTATCAGTAAATCCAAAGGATGGTTGATGTTTAATCACTGAAAAATTCTTGCTGTTTTAAAACTGTGATCTCTATGAAGCTTTTAAAATTATATCTATTGATAAACTATTCCTTGACTTAGCAAAATGCCCAGCACCTTTGTATTCTGAAGGATTGAAAATGCAGCATACCATGAAATGTGCAGTAATAAGTTGCCATTTCATGGTGATATCAATTGTCTGAAAAGCAGTTATTTATTGTATCCATTTAATGTTTAGTCACTGTAGGAACTGCAGAACTAGTAGCTCTCCCTTTATAGACTAATATTTTAGCTTTGGGAAGAACTCAGGGGTTTTCTCAAAGATAGATAAATAGAGATATTCTCAACTCAGATATTACATCAATATCCAATTACATGAAAAAAGGTAGGCGTGATTATGGATGTCTAAAATACATTAATCCATGGATGTTAATTTGTGTATATGCCATGAGAGATTTCCACACTACTTTATGATACTGCGTAGACTAGCTTAAAACCAAAGATTTAAACTCTTCCACTTTTATACACAAAACACCATTTTTCAAAAATATTGATTCACTTTCACATATGATATAATATGTAGCATAAGTAACCCTACATAAAATTCCCTGAGCTATGTTCTACTGTGCAGGTATCAAAATGTAAATGCTTTTCTTAGATCCTGAGTACTTTAAACTACAGGGAAGGATAAAAATGTAAGTTGCAAAATAAAGTCTTAAGTTCCTTCCTTCCAAAAAATCTATGACTTTGAAAACACAGGTGAGGGTTATGTTCACCAATAGATAGTAATTCTACTCTGACATTCATAAAGATGCAGGCACATTATGAAGCAACTAGTTAACAACATACATATCTCTAGATACTGCCAATTACATAGAGGTTTGCTAAGAACCAGTAAAATCACAATGATTTAAGCTAGAATGGATGGATAAAATCTCCAAACTTTTCTTTTCTTTTCTTTTCTTTTTTTTTAAATAAAGAAACAAATATTTTTGAACCAAGTTATAGAAAAAAATCAATAAAACTGTATACTTGGGTTTCTTTTGAACACAGTAACAGTTATTTCTTCACAAAGATATAGAATTTACTAAGAAATCTGCTCCTAGGATAAGTTATTATTACTTCAGCCATTTCCAGGTTCCAAAAGAAATGAAAATAGTTTCAAAAATGCAGGATGTTCATGAAATGGAAAAATGGATGATGAATTTGTGTCACTTGCTGCACATTGTCAATTGTTTGCTTTTCATCATAAACTGAAAAGACTCCAGAGACCAGTCACTTGGAAGCAGAGCCAGTCTGAAGCCTAGGTCAATGAGGAGGCTACTTAATCTAGAAGGAAATAAATAATGTCAAAAGAAGCAAATCTGGTAGCAGGGAACATCTGTTATTCCTCCACAGTAATTTATTGCCTGGCAAGAACTAATGAATACAGTTTTTAAGGTATTTCTCATTGAGCTAAGAAGTTCACAAAGGAAAATCAGTAAAAATATTCTTCTCTGTTATAGAAATAGGTTAAAGACACCGCAGGAAACATGTCTTTGATAACCTGACTGGGGTTAAATAAATCAATGGTCAGCATTGTACTAAGAGCTGGAGATGGGAATGTTGAATTTTCCTATGCTTCACCCAGACTGTACAGGAGATGCAGCAAGAGAAATGAAAGGAAGAGACTCTGGTTCACTGCGGGTGATCTGGAGTATAGTGAAAGATCTTCCTCACTTGCAAAAAGGTTGGGAACGGTACAGTCAAGGTCTGAAATAATCACCTGCTTGCATACCAGAAATCACATTTGTTATGCCAATGACTAAGAAAGCGAGAAGCTGCATTATCATAAGCATTTTGCAAAGGCTTAGATTTGTTTTAACTAAAATTAATATCATGGGATCACAGGTAGAAAGGTTGCAGGTGAGTCCTTATGCTATATATGCTGACTAGCTAAAACAAAAAACAACTTGTATATTACAACTTGTGCAACTTGTTCCAAGACAAATACAGCAACTCTTTGCTCAGATGGATAATGGCAGGATGAGGGGGAATGGTTTAAACTAAAAGAGGGGAGATTTAGATTAGGGGTTAGAATGGAATTTTTCACTCAGAGGGTGATGAGGCACTGGAACAGGTTGCCCAGAGAGACTGTGGTTGCTCCATCCCTGGAGGTGTTCAAGAGCAGGTTAGATGAGGCTCTGAACAACCTGATCTAGTGGGTGGTATCCCTTCCTACGGCAGAGGTGTTGGAACTAGGTGATCTTTGAGGTCCCTTCCAACCCAGGCCATTCTATGATTCACTAGATCTATATCTGATTTTGTGCCAACTTTCTAAAAAAATGGCTACAAAAGGAAGAGTTTCCTAAAAAAACTTGAATTTGTGTGCTGGTTAGTACAGTGGGGAACAAACAGCATTTATGCTTCATCCAGTGAAGCAGAACAAAGAAAACTAATCTCAATTTTCCTTTCTTTTTCTGTGCCATAGGACCAACATTAGCGCAAATGTTTCATAATAAAAACTTATATTTATTCATTTTGCAAATGACATGATGGTAACTGAGCTGAAAAGTTTTGTTCCTATACTCTGACTTGTCAAGTAAAGAAACAAATCTTTTTCAAAGAATAAATCAATCACTCTTAAAATTGTAATGTCTAAGAATATAAACTAATTTCTGACTTCTTGTTATGAGCTATAGTTTATACTATATTACAAATACTCCTAAAGGTAATAAATTTGACATAGAAAAAAATAATATGAAACCTAATTACATTTAATTTGATTAAATTAGAATGGACACTTTACAGTAATCTCATTTAATTCAAGACATTTGTAAAAATTGCTAACAATGCCTTAGGAAAAAAAAAAAAAACAAACAACACACATATACAGAAGTTTTACATTTATCAGCTGTCTACCTTCCCCTCTACTGGGGGAAAGATGAGAATGGAAATGTCATGTTCTGGGTTAAATTCTGCCAAAGACAGCCACTTTCTACATTCCACTGACCTGAATCTGTTAATAAGAGCCATAGTTTTAGAGCTAGAGAAGAAATGGGGTACAGAAAAGCACAGTATTCCTACAAGCTCTCTCTCTGCAAATGTATGGGAATCTTACTGCTATTTCTCTGAAAAAAAAAAAAATAATAATAATAAATATATATATATATATATATATATATATATATATATATATGAATCTCACTGCTTGTCTCATCACATTTATCCTAAAAAGAATTCATAGTGCACATTAGTAAAACCTTTTCTTTGTGTAAAGGAGCTCCATGTTGGCATAAGCCTGGGTCAGAAGCTCTGTTCATTGCTGATAATGTTGATCTTAAAATATGTGGGATGGAACGGTCGTGCTCTATATTGCCCAGATAAGGAGTTAAATATTTTATCTGGTAGAGAGCCACAGCTGAAAATCAACTTTAAACCAGCTCCTCTTGAGCATTTTGTGTAAGATCTGTTTTAACTTAGCTGAAAACCCCAGGTACTCAAACTTGATGCTCTCAACAGGAAGAACTTTTTAGAATGTTGTTTTTATATTTTTGCCAACAAAACTGATTTTATAAGTTCCTTGGTGATTATTTTCAAAACAAAATGTTCTGAAGAGATTTGATGTTTCCTTGTTGAAGCATTCAATCATAAAATGGTTTTGAGTGGAAGGGATCTTAAAGATTACAACCCCTTTGCCATCTTGCTTTTACCTTTATTCACTGAAAAGAGAACACTTAGCCAGTCAAGAAAGAACCACTTAGTGTCAAAACTTACTTGCAAAGGTTTATTAGTAGAATGAAAGGTAATTAGTTTCTCTCATTGACCACCAAGTCATCTTTTCAATTACTGATTCATCATCCAATTGGAGGTCTCTTTTTATTTTGTTTTATATGAGAAACTTGGTTAGACATATTACATATCTCCAGAACAACCTGAGCTAAACTCTTCTTCTTTTACTTGCCTTTCTTCCAAACCTTGTTAACTACTAAAATACCGTTATATACCAGCAATTAAAAGAAAACCAATCTAGCTATGAGAAAAACAGCCACTGTTTTTATACAGTACATATAAAAATGTCTTCAACACTAAAAAATCTGCTTAAATATTTTCTAATTATCAGTAGTTCAGTAGTGCTAAAATTTGCTTAAATGTTTATTCACTTCAGTGATTCAGTATCTCACTTTTTCTCCAATCTTTTTTTTTTTTTTTTTTTTTTTTTCCAGTGCCACAATAAATCAGGCTGTGAAATAAGCTTAGTTTAAGCAGCAAAACAATTACGATTTCACATTTAGCAGCTCAAAAATTGCCTTATGTTCAAATGCTTCTTACTAAGGTTCCCAGATACATTCCACAGAATGACAGATTCTTATCATAACAGAAAAATGCTTTCTTTGGGCAAACTAAGGCTTACCATCACAGGCTGTGTTGAGTATGTATTTGAGGGTAGAACCTGAAGAAAATCTGTTTTTTTATTTGATATTTACTAAATTAAGTTTATGGTGATTAGATGAGATTATAAATAATTTACCCAATTTAATCTGGTGATTATTAGAACTTTCTAAATTGAATTTATATATAAGCAACCTCCAGAAAATGAAAGTCTTAGCCTACTTGCATTAAAAAAAAATCAAAAAAGTATCAATACTATTGATCAAGATACCAAGTTTATTATGAACATGAAATTCAATTCAGATTTTTTAATGAGTTTTTAGCAGATGTTAGTTAAGTTTAATAGAAAAAATGGAGAAATTACTGTTAATATTTATACTGAGTTGAAACATAAGTCAGTATCAGTTTTCCATTAAAAAAGGAAAGGCTGGAAATCAGACAAATCTAACATTTAAATAATTTTGAACTATTAGAAGTTTCATATATTAATATTGAAATCTCTCAATAATTTCAAATAAAAAATTGTATATTTAAAATGTTTATTTTAGTTTGATTTAGTTATCAGAATGAACACACTTATTTTCAAGGAAATGCTTTTTTTTTCAAATTATTATTATTATTATTTTTTTAGGAAAAATTTGAACTGTCTTATGTATCAGATGTGTAGTTGTATACTATGTATATGTATATTTGTGATTACAACTACGATATATCTATATAAAATTGTGAGTCTTATCATACTTGAGCCAATGAGAAAAGTCCTCCAGTATCAAGAGTGATTTTTACTTAAAGAACTAAAGTAGTAAAAATCTAATTCCAACTCAGGGTGCCCTTGCTTGGACAACATTCATTTAAACATATGATATTGTGATTAAAAGTGCCTCTTTTAACACCTTCCTACATGAATATTTGAGCATCCAGACATTTAAAAACAGATGGGATTGGGGAGAGGCAGAAGTCTTAATTTGACTAAAGTAGTAGCTTTTCTTCAGAGTTTCAATAGTTGTGAACTTTTCAGGTGTGGACCCATGGGCTTGAAATCATACCCAGCACTAATGGCTGGAAAACAAGTACGTCGGTTCAGAAAATGGTGGTGGAGGAGCAAGAATCTTATATTTTGGGCTACATACTGTTATACAGACAGAGTAGATGGGATGCTGTAAGGAGAAAAGTCACTGCCTGAATGAATTTATAATTTTTTATTTATTTTGAATGCCATCTTCCATGGTGGCAAGCATCATATATAAAGATTTCTCTTACTTGAAAAAATGCTCAACTACATAAAACTGAAATGAATTCCTGAATCTATTGGCAATAACATTCCAACATCTCATAATTTTACAATACTTAGGTATTAAACACAAAAAAAAAAATAAAGGAATGTTTAATATGAAAGCAATTAATGAATTGATAAATGATTCAGAAACTGAACAAAATTTTATCTGTTCTTTTAATTTATCCTTTATGCCAATTTTGTCTAGATGGCATAAGACCACCTTCTGTAGGGTGGGAGTGGGAAACTGTGACATCAGAAAATAGACAGGAGTGAAAATAATTATCATGCAGGTGTTATCTCTGCCTCCTGTGTAGCAATTACTGAATGTACCATACAGCTTTATACTATATAAAAACAATGTTCTCTTTTATTTAGTGTTGTATATCCAAATGCAAAAGTGACCATTACTGAAGTATATCAGGTGGAGCATACAAACTCACTGATGCTGAGTACAGAAGAAAGGCATTGAAAAGAATTAGATGAGAACACTATCTGGCTTTATAGCACAGTTCTGTCATTAAAAAAAAAAAAAAAAAAAGAGATTGGGATCAGAAAACAATTTATTTAAGCCACAACATACTGGGCATTCTCAAAATAATAAATAAAACAAAAATAAATAGATAAATAATCTAGGCATTAGCCTAGGTTGACCATATGGTCCACCAACATACTGGTGGAAAACAAACAAACAAACAAAAAACAACAACCTGTCCATTATTCTTAAATACAGCCAGAAACAGAAGATATAACAAGCTCGCTGTTCAGAACACTCCTTCTAGTGAAGGCAAGTTTTTATAAGTCAAAGAGCACAGTTGCTATCTGATGGCTTTGCAAACTTTTTTTCTAAATCTTGTGGAACTGCATGTGTTTGAACTATCTCCAGCTCTTGTGAAAACTTGCTGTTGGACCACCCAACAAAGTTAGCCATCCAAATGTGCTACATTAGAAGCAACAGTAATCCTAGTCCAGCCCAAAAATCTACTTCATCCTTTGCAAGGCTTATTTCAAGAGATCCACCTCCAATAATGATGGGTGAGTGAAGCAAGATGAAGTAGCTGCTCCAGACAGAATTACTTGGTTTCAGCAATAGTGATTCCCTTTTGAGAAGGAATAAAGAATCTCCATGTACATTATTATGTTATTGTTGAACTATTGCTAGAAGGAAATTTCAATCGCCAGATAGAAATTCCTTTTATATGCTTCAGATACCACTTTTTGTAAGCTTGATCTTAATGGAAGACATTCCTACTGAATCTTCAGTGAGAATCACATTTTCCTAACACACAAATATTGTTTATTCACATATGCAAGACATCCTTAGATATCTGCAAGCAGATGCCAAAATCACCTTCATAGCTAGGTTTCTGTACAAACAGTAATGAACTATTTGGCTTGTAGAAAAACATACATTAGTTAACACACAAAATTGCAACTTCAATGTTATCCACACAAAGCTCTTACCAAAAGGGAAAACATATGTATATTTTATTTTTGAACATTAAATATTCACAGAATGTTTATTAAGACAAATACATAGCCTCATCAAAATGAAAGACTTGTGAATTTTTAAAATTAAAAATGAAAACATAATGCTAATAAGACCTAATGGCATAGTTAAATATTTAAAATACATCTGTGAAAATGTCTTTTAATACCCAGATAGCTAAACAGATTTTTCTTTATAAAACATCTTCAGCTACCAAAACTTTGCAGTGCATCAGTTAACTAATTAAAAAAGATATTTTTATTCTCTCTTACAGTTTCTGTCTTCTTCATATATAAATAATATATATTTATTCTCAATCAGCTGGCTAAGCCAGATAAAGCTTACAGAATTAAGTTGTACCCCATGTTGGATATATTAGGGAGCATCATTCCTTTAAAACAGATTGGAAACATATTGCTTTCTATATAAGGTTTTTCTATAGCTTATATTATGTTACTTGAGATCTATGTCAAGTGGAAATCAAGTAGGAAAATTATTTTGTACTTGCTAATGCTGTATACCTATTTATAAGATACAAGATCCTACAACAGGAACTGTGGTTACTTTATTGCAGATGGTGGCACAGGTAGCAAACAGCAATGACAGAATTAATTGCCATACCAAATTCTAACTACTGGTTTTGTTTATTTATTTATGGCTAGAGCAATGACAAAATTTATGAACATACTTCAAATTATTCCTTGATGTTTTAGTTTGCCTTCTCAGCTGTTGCTACAATTAGATCTTACATGGACTGAGATCAGCAATCACTTCAGATTCATTACAGAAAAGATTCGTTCACAGATACATCTTTAGACAAAGCAGTATGCAGAAATAGCAGTTAAACTCTGTAACTCTTGATGTATTTATTCAGGGAGGATTTATAAAATTATTTTTAAATATTTAAATAAAAAGTTTAAATAAATCAGTTCTACCCAACTTTGACCTCCATTCTTAATATTTAGCTGAAAATATATTAGTACACAGAAAACAAAACAAAACCAACCAACCAACCAACCAAGTAAACATAAAGCACCCTTTGCTGAAATATTAATCAGAATTTCAAATATCTCAATCCATCCAACCTCACAATGGCTAGCACATCAATATTTCTCAGGTCTTTTGGAAAAAGGTCAGATGGCCAAAGCTTCTCATTGAAAAAATCTTGAAGCTATAAATGAAGAGCTTTTTCTTCACTGATCATTACAAGGAGGGGGCATAGATTATACAATAAAACCATCAGAAGGAGTCAGTCCACCATACTGTACACTCTCACTGGCATTTTTTTTTTATTTGGAATATAAGAGGAGGATTATACTAATCACAACTTTTTTCAGCTCTGACTTTACTGATGGACAAAACGTTAAGCACAATAGCTTGTCACATTGCCCCAAACTGCTGAAGTTCTCTGTTCAGCAATGTGTGAACATGGTTTCAATGCCACTTAAACAGCTTTTGTAAAAAGACAAAAACAAACAAACAAACAAACAAACAAAAAAAAAAAAAAAAAAACATGACCATGGAGTGTGTCTCATTGCTCACTCTTAATTGTAAGGACATTCTGTTAAGAAAATGACATTAGTGCCCTTCTTTAAGATAACAGTCCCTGGCTTGATCTTTAGTTTGATTAGCTTTAAATTCCACAGATTTAAACTGAATCCTGTACTTATGCATAAACAAAGTGATGCTAGTTTGCTGCAGTAAACAGATGTCACTGATCTGCACAGTGATCCTGAAATCATGTTTTCCATTTCTCTTGCAAAGAAGAGTGTGATCTCTAAACAGCTGCTTTGTTGACTCCCACAGGTATCTCCACTTTATTTTGATGGAAATAATTTCTATATATAGTGTCCATATGTTCCTTTTCTTTCAACGACTTAGTAGAAATTAAGTAAACAAACAAAAAAATCCCACTTCAAATGACTGCGTAAAAGCTACCCTCTGTTTCTATACAGCTACCAAAAAGTCCTCTCAGAAGACCATGAAGTCCCCATAAAGACTCCATAATGGTCTAAAGGTAGTAACCAGGGTCAAAACCTCCTAATTTATTGCTGACCTTTAGTGTTAAATTCAATTGTGCTTGTCTGTGGCTAAAGTTCAGCACAGGAGTAAACATTAAGCAATGTTGGGGCCTTTATCTGGGAGTGAAGGTTTTCAACCTGTTTTCAGATGAGCAGTGAAAGCAGTGGACTGAATTTTGATTTTTATCCCACTCACATCTACATTAAAACAAAACAAGACAAGACAAAAAACAATAGCTTCAAGACTGAGAAGCACCACCATTTGAACAAATGGTGGTCAGATATTCTAAATTAAAGACTACCTACTCTTATTTTTCTGCTTTAGTTTGCCACACAAATTGCAATGTAGTATTAATTTCATTTGTACACAAATTACCCATTACAAAATAGGTACCTACCAATACCTCTAAGTTCAAGTTTTGGCTCCTATAGTTTAGAATTTCATTTCTTTCATTATTTTTATTATATATATATTATTTATTTATTACAATTTTTGCTTGATTTGATTCTTATATTTATGCCTTGTAAGAATACCATAAAAAATCTGTTGAATTTGTGCTGTGGGAAAAAACTTTGATGTGTCTGATGTTCAATCCTAGCTTAATTTGTAAATGATAAATTGGGAGGCTTAATCTCAGTACCCATATGTCACATCTCAAAACCAGATCGCACTTTGGGATGAATGGCAGGCTCTGCTTAGCAAAGCTTTAGATTGACATATTGGAGTGGGTTTGAGAGATGCTCAGGAGGAACACTTATTCATCTTTTATCACTGGTGGAAGTATTCATACTTCAAATATATCAAAAAACATCAAAGGATTCTCATGGACAACTATATATATATATATATATATTTTTTTTTTTTTTTTTTTTTTTTTTTCTTAGTGTCAGTGATCCACATATAAGGATTGTTTCTACCTAAGTGTTCTAAGCAATAGATACAGCTTCCATCTATTAGCTTCAGGTTCCATACAGGTAGGGAAGAATGGTCATAAGACATAGGGAGCATAATTAAATTTATATTTCCTTATATTTCCTTTTTTTCCTTTCACAGACAAAATGGATTGTATTGCAGTGCATCCTAAATCCCGAAGTATCCACCACAGCCTTCTGTAGCTTTAAGATCTAAGCATGGCCAACTAGTTATCACATCTTCAATTGATCTTCAGACAATTCTTACTAGAACAGTCATTTGCTAAGGCTGGGGTAACAATACACATAATTTTTGTTCTCTAAACACCATCTTATGTGCTTCAGATGCATACACATCATAGTAAAACCCTTCTTCTTCTATTAACTCTCTGCTGTTGAAGCATTCTACTATCTTGCTCCCATCCTTATTCACTAGTAGTTTATGTGCTTGCAAACGTAGAAGATAATTTCAATCAGAATTGAAACATCTTATGCCCAGAAATGGCATCTTAAATACAGTTTTTTAGGGACTCTAAAACTCACTACTTGAAATCACATTATAAAGGACTGCATTCCAGTTGCCAGGAGTGGAGAGAGACAACTTTTCTTCAGCGTTGTTCTCTCCTCCCCCATGTGTCTTCTAACAACTTTACAAGGAATGGAAAAGCCATTTAAAGAAAAACACTATGAAGCACTAAGGCCACAGCATTAGTAATCTGATATTGCATGATTAAGAAGGCTACATAATTAGCCCATTTCACCGCAGAAAAACTTGCCAGTGGTCTTTGTTTCCTTCATTAGGTGGTTAAAATAGCAAGAGCAAAAATTCTGGCTTTTCTATCAGGAGTTTTTAAAGGTAGGATAGCTGAAAAGGGAGGTATTCAAAATCTGATATGATAACCAAGATAACCAGAATGTGACAATATGAAATAGCTTTAAACTTTAAAGGAAATTTCTCTTAACAGATGCTTTTTCTAAAGTCTTATTTTCAAATAATAAACAAATGCAGTAGAAAAATTATGAAAATTTTAAAAAGAACCCACAAGTCATAGCTCACATAATCACTGGAACAGATTCTGTTATACTGTTGCTAAACCTACAGTGCCTGATGGATAGTTGGTTTTGTGAGCTATCTAGCCCTAGTATAAGCTGTATTATCCCTGCTAAACAGCATTAATCACAAAAAGAAGAGGTCTTCATACTTCATTGTGCGTGACAGCCATCATTTAAATTACAGCATCTTTGATTTGCTCTGTGCCAACGTCAAAATTAGGGCTAAGATTTGCACAGATTCCAATTTTAACCTTTGATTTAACCTAAGATTCGAATTTTAACCTTTGTTCTAGTCCTGTGACATAATTCAGCATTTCTCAGTATTTTACAGAGACTGAATTTTATTCTTTTGCATAATTTTTATTATACCTTCTAATTTTACAAACTTCCTATTGAATGAAATCTGATGTTGCTCTGATTGTTCTTTCCTCAACCTCACAAACTGTGGTCCAACCAATGCATTACCTTCAGGAATTCTGCTCTAGTAACTGCTCAGTTCTGTTACAAAAACACTTGCACATGCAATTTTTCACATGAGCTAAATTGTGTGGAAGGAGATGGGTAAGTGTTCCTTCCATGGAAGAAGCAGCGAATGACTGGAAGAAGTTGACTATGTGGATAATAATCATCTCTTCATCATCATTCTGGAAGCACACAGCTATCAATCCATGCCTAATCTTGACAATGTATTTTTAACAAACTCCTCATATAGCAGGAAATGATAGCTGCAAAAGCTGATTTATCCAAGCTGCTCTGCTAGTTTCTATTCCATGACAGGATAGCTAATATGCTGACAGACAACTTAGGCTGAGCTGTTCTTGATCTCATTGTGTGCCATCTGATGCAAGTTAACTACAAAAGATATATATTATCACACAGACAAACTTCTACAAAAACTAGTGGAATTACTTTCAAGCCAAAACTTGAAAAGTAGCTTAGTTGCCTAGTCACCCTATAGCTTGTCTTAAACTAAAATAAATCAAGGCTGTTGTAACAGAGAAATGTTAGAGAACAGATTTTTTTTTTTTATTTATTTATGTCTATGTATACATATACAATTATTAGTGATTGATTAGATCCAGGGCAAATCTAGGTCAAAATGTTAAATATTGATATAACCATTGGCCTGAAACGTTCTTAAAGTAGCATTTATTGTTGATTCTTGTGGGGGAAGAAAACAAAACAAAAAACCCACTGACTCCAATCCATTCTAGGCAAAGCAAACAAGAACTAGATTCTTGTGGGAAAGCAGCAGCAGTAATACCATATAAACTGTCAAAGTCTGTGGGATGATTTCACAATAGCAGTGCTGTCTAACTTCATCCATTAAAAGTCAGATTTATCTGAAAATTCTAACCTCACAGAGGCAAGAAAAGCAGAATAGTTCTCTATTTAAATAATTTTGAGTTTACATATTTTTAACATGTTATGATTTTCAACAAAAAATATTGTTTTTAGATTGAGCCTATTTGGCAGTATCTAATTAAAAACAGCAAGTAAAATTAAGAAAGTAAAGTAGTGTTAATCCTGGAAAACTAACAATACATTTACCTTTTAATTTTTCCTTGTACGTTTCATTGATTTTGAAAGGCAATCCTTTTTTCCTGGCTTCATTTTGACACTTCATTAGCCAGTGGGTCATCACCTTTCACCCCACTGAGTAGTGGTTATTTTTCATGCCAACAAAGACAGAGAATTCAGATCTAATTTGAATTACAGGTAATAAAGGGTAATTATCTGCACCATTTTTTTCTGATGTGTATCACTGTCTCTGAATTGGTAGAACTAGATCTTTGTAACTTCGATGACAGTGGATTACAGAATATAACTAGTCCTCTGCTATACTCATTGGGGCAAAGACTTAGAGATCATGCATTCAAATTTGTGTAATTACTGTCAGTTTAATGATGAAGATGAAAGAAGATAGTGTATACTTAATTAAGCAGAGAAGCATATGAAGATTTTGCATTAAACATTTAATGGAACAATAGACACAGAACTGGAAAAGGTACTGTGGACAAAACATATCCCTTTATTTTGAGTAGACAGGACAAATAGTATGTGCTTTTTTCTTTCTCCTCCAACTTATTTTTTTCCCCCTAATATAATGATAATTGTGCAATTAAGGGAGCCATGATCAGCTTTAGGATATGTAGCGAAATTTCACCTTTCTTCCTATGTGAGTCAACGATGAAAGGTGCCAGAATAGATGCACTAGAGTCCAAAGTTATTCATCAGAGACAGTGTTGACACAATGGCAAAAGCTTTCTTTTCCCTGACTGTAACAAATACAAAAATAAATAAATAAATAAAAAACAACACACTTGTCTTAATTCATATGTTTAAAATTCACAGCTTCTAATTATATTTATCTTTACAACATCCCCATGACATGGTAGAATGCTCCCTTATATAGAGAGCAAAGTAAGGAAGCATAGGCAAACATAGAAAGGACTCAGACAGCCTAGTCATCTAAGAAAGAACAGAACCCCCCAAATCCTTCCTAATCCATATGGCACAGGGTGATCACTGTAGTGTCTACAATACATAAAGTTCTACATTTCCTCATATGTGAAAGGGTCCCACCCTTCAGATTGTTTCTTACTTGGCTGACATGCTCAGCACAGCTGCTACGTCTAAGCCCGTTGCCCGTTCAGGCTGCCTGTCTCTTCTATGTAATGCATTCCAGTAGGCTTTCTCTGGCCATACTTTACATGCATTATCATGTTCTGCAGGAAATACAGCAAGAATATCAGCTTGTTGGAGTAAAAGCTGGTTAGGGCTTGAAAAAAAAAAAAAAAAAAAAAAAAAAAAAAAAAAAAAAGCTTTGAGTAAACATATTCCATGGAATAGGGAACATGAGCCTGAGGGCAGAGTAGTACAGAGGAATGCTAACAAAAAGCTAGTATAATGCTACCACCTGTTACCTGTTCCTGGACAGATTACTTCCACTGCTGAAGAAAATGAAAAATGATAGGGCCACAAAATTATTATATAAAATGATATATGTATCTTCAGCTATGTATTAAGAGAAATCCTTGTTCTGATATTGAAATATGTGATACAGTTATTCAACTAAGATTCTGGTCTAAGCCATGCAGCCTCAGCCCAGGACTGTACTCCTAAACTACCAAGGAATTTAAGTTTTAATGTGCATCCTCCTCTTTGACAACTTTATTGATTAGTGTAGATGATGTCCCTTCTGTGTGCTGTTGTAAATCCCATTGCAATAAGCCTCCTTTCCCTCAGTGCACAGGATCATAGGTGCTTACCTCAGAGTTCTGCCTGTTGCACCAACAGGTTACAACATATTAAGAACGTCTGTGGATTCAGCCCTAAGGTCACAGACAAGGTTACACCACAGCAGCAAACTGAATCCATCTCTCTTGGATTTCAAGCTGTGTCCCACTCACTGGCCTATTTATCCATAAGAAAGCAAGACAGACTGGTAAGAGCAATGAGTCCAAATCTAACTGGATCCTGAAGATTGTCATATTTTCCAGTTCGTACATCTTAGTCCACTAAAATGGTGATGGGAATTCTCAACGATATTTGATCATATGAACTGGAAACGTAAAGTTCTGTCACTTTCTACAAGCTCATGAAATTTCAAGGGGATACAGTTCTAATTACCTCTCATAATTGATTTGGCAGATAAGTAATAATTTCCACTCTTCTATTAAATGTAGATGTAAGGAGCATGTCAAACAGCTCAAGAGTATAGTGCTCCCCAGATGCTACACCTGTTTCTCATATATCATTTTCTTCTGTTTCAACATTTGAGTTTACCAGAAGGTTATGAATAGCTAAGTTCTGCCACCAGGGAAGGTCATCTCTGAGTGATCCTTATTACTTATTACCACTACTTGCTTACATTTTATTAATGGTCTACAGACTCTAGTCAGGATCTCACTTGGATAAAGGTTGGAGAAACATATGGTGAACATCCCCTGCTGAACACTCTAAGAAGAGAAACAGATAACTGGCAGGAAAATCTTATATTAGAATGATTATGAAAACTGACGTATTAGTCCTATTCTCTTTACCTATCCTTGTTTCTAAATGTGTGCCCACACACACACAAACAAACAAACAAACAAACAAATATCTTTACTTCTGCTGGCATTTGAGATACAATAATGCAAAAGATGAAAAAAAATAAAAACCTAAAACTACTATAAAAATAGAGAGTAGAATGAGAAAAGAGAACTTTGGGGATCAGACAATAACGTGAAGATGAGATGAGGTGCTTCATGCTTTGGACCTCTTACATCTCTTTGGAAGGAGTTCCTACAATTGTTTTTGGTGAGTTTACACAAAGATGTGTTGAAGCATTTATTTATATGGAAACAATGTCTTTCTTGTTCTAATATTAGAAACAGTTTCAGCCATAAATTTTCCCTGGATTTTAGACTCAACAACTTTCCAACTGATTTAGTGTGCTTCAGGCCGATGCCAAGATTTCGAATCATCTTCTACAGAAGAAACTTTCTTTGATAGCCTGTATCAGACCAAAAGTCCAGTGGCTTTGTAACCTTTACCGTTTTATTCAGGCTGATGACTGGGGACTGATACACAGTTCCGTGAAACAAGAATTCTACTGTAGAATATGATTAGTCAGTTGCTTCATCTGGTTAGAGACTCTAAAAGCAGTGAGACTGAAATCCCAGAGATAGCTGAGGGCAAACAACGTACACTGTAGTTTTTTCTAAATATCAAATTATTGCAAGATGAGCCTTAGCATAATACCTTACTGTGTCATTTGTATTTCTGTATGCAATTCTTCACCTTCTGCCACAATGACTCTGTTTACCAGTGCAGCACTAGTGGGGTTAAATAACTCATCTGCAACACCTGTGTAAAGAACTGGAGGGGTTTAGGACTGAACTGTAGAACTCTGATAACGAGACAGTAAGCCTGGCCCAGTGACCCAAAACAAAGCAAGCAATGGATGTAAAAGGGCAATGCTGGGAAAACGAAGGAAAGTTCTGAATTAACCTGGAATGATTATGTGTTCTGACAGAATGAAGTAACTCCTACTCACTGTACTAAAGCTACATGACAGCAAAATGGAACAACAACAACAACAAAAATGATGTAGACTTTGCATGCAGTATATAATATAGTACCTTCTCTCATATATGAGTAAGAGTTGCTGGAATAAACTTTGTCAACAAACATTAAAAATAAAAATAATCAGACATATATTTAAAATACCATATTTAATACATATCCTTATGAACAAGACCATAAAGGTATAGCACAAAATCACAAAGGAGCATACATACCTTCCATAAGATATTTAGTTACGTTTATCTACAGAATATATTACTATTATTATCCTTATTACAGCAACTCCTGGTGCAGCTTTGCACCATCCACATATCATATGTATTAAAAGCGAAGGAATATATCTATAACTAGGTTTTATTATTGTTGTGGTTGTATTTTAAATCTCCTAGTGCTCCTGCTGACTCTTTCAATTCATACCTCTTACAGTTAAAGGGACTAACTAAAGCCAAAACCCATGTATTAGTGGGTTCTACCAGACAGGGATCACTTCCTTCTCCTAGAAGGATGATTACTTTTCTACCTTGGATCACTCTCTTTCACTGCAGTCTCCTGGCACTGTTGAACAAATTTATGTTTCCTGTGTAGAAGTAACAATAATCTTATGCTGTGCAAATAGCACTCAGCTGTGCTCCTCAACTCATGCACTTCCCTGGCCTCTGACCAACTTCACCTCTATGAAATGGAATGCAAACAAAAAGCAATGCAAGCAACATAAACACATGTTTAGTGATTGACTATATGTCCCTTACTCCTTTTATAGCAGACATTCACGTTGCCACTGCTATGCAGTAATTAGCTTGTCTGAAAACAAGACTTAAGTCATGACATGGCTTAATAATCTGCACATTGGTAGTCTTCTCTATACAATTAAAGGTGAGTTGGCTTACTGGCAACCAGTTCTCACTTGGCTTTGAAGATTAAACTTCACTAGCAGGTCTGCGGAAACATCATGTACCTACAGTTCTTGCTATGATCCAGTGTTTGAGGACAGTCAAAAAGAGCAGCAAAGCATTTGAAAGGTAATCTTCAAACAGGAAGAATGAAAGCCTGATGGAGCTATTGTTTTTAAATATAAGCGTGGGAGGCCATAGAAAAGAATATAAACAGCCATAGAAGACTAATGATTTGGGACACATGATACCCCCTCAGATTTTCAATTTCCCATTTGAACTGCCAACTTTCTTTTCTTAGTTTTAAAAGTAAGGGATTGTTAACCTAAAATAACTAGATTAGCAATGGCTGTACTTTTCATGGGAAGATAGAAAAAGCATTGCACCTTGTAAGATACTTTTATTCTACTCAAGAATTTCTTAAAACTAATGTTGAACTATCAGAACCCTTTCTAGTCTCTAATTTGAGTCAAGTCTCCCAAGGAACCAAACTGTGCTTCTTATTAGAGCTCTATAGTTTAGGCTGTAGAGTTGAGAAAAGGGAAGTAATGCTTAGCTGTATAACTGTAGTTTGTCAACACTTTAAGAATCACAGAATCACCTAGGTTGGAAGAGATCTCCAAGATCACCTAGTCCAAATTATGGTCATCATTTTATCTCAGAAAAATCATGTCTGAAGATATCATGATATCAGTTGAAAATGTGGATGGTACAATGGCAAATGAATTATGTGATAAAAATGGATGGTCTTATGCAGCAAAGTTGAAAGAATAATATTACTGTCAAATAAACAAGGAAATTATGAAAGTAGATGGCAGGCTTTGAATTTCTGTATTCTCTTAAGATACCTTTAAATATTTTTATAACAAAAACAGTTGAAAATTCAAAAAATTAGAAAGTGGTTTTCTTCCATTTTACACATTCTTTCTGCCTTAGCTTTTAACAAGTCTGTTGTGATTACAAGGGTTTTCTGTATCTTGTACAAAATGGCTGTCTTGAAGCAAAAATATTGTACTATGTCAAATAAAACAAATTTAACACCAATCAGCTGCATTAATTGGAATGACAGTGACATTCTGCACTACACTTGAGTGGAAACACCTTATAGACAAAATGCCTGACATTTGATTGTGATTCTCTATTTAGACTTACCTTGTTTAGAAATGCAGCTCCTAGAATTGAAAGCATAGGATTCAAAATATAGTAGCAGTTATAGTAATCGTAAAACATCTTAAACTTTCTACACTATAAATTCTGCCTATAGAATAACATTCAGAAAGTCTCCAAGTCTCTCCTATTTTAACAATGTTAGTGCAAAAAAACAAAGATAAAACAACAAACCCTACTGACTTAAAAATAAATGTTTCCTTTGGTATTAACCTTGCTACCCTGAAATCCACTTACAATTTTTTCTTTTTTTTTTTTTTCTTTCTATTCTCGCTTCTCCTCCTCCCTCCACCCCCTCCCCCTCCCCCAGCACTACTCCCTTCCAAAGGAGTAGTTTGCCAGTTAAGACACATCCATAAACTCCTCTGCTCAGGGAGAGGGGACTGAGCAGCTAATCTTTTGGTAAGACTAATTGTCAGATCTGGAAGAATTTTTTATTGTAGAAATTTGTTCACTGAAAATCAATCAACACTAGCAAGGAGAACTGCATAAGTAAGAAATTATAAATCAGAGATAAATCATTGTTGATAATTATTAACAGGATTAAAGTCTGCTTTGAGATGAAGGACACTCCCTTTTGCAGGTAGTATACATCTCAGCAATTTATGGTGACACACAAATGTTAGGTAACAGAACCCATACTGGATTAAAAAAAAAAAAAAAAAGAGATAAATTAAAAATCTAAGTCAGAATTCTGAGAATAAAACTGGAATTCTCACTCAACTCTGGACAGCAATCACAAACCACATTTCTAAAGAAATCCCTAGAACAGATACCTTAATCATGACACAAACCACAAACTTCTGATTCCAATGAACAGCTGCAATGTCTTTTGCTTTCAACAGGAATCCTGTGTGCTGACTTTTCCCCAACATAATTCCCCACGCATCTAAACCTGAGAAAAGTTGACATGACTGAACTGACAATACTTCAAATTCAGATCTCAATCTTTCTAGGATTTTTTTTCCTAACAATTAAATAGAATATTTAAGAAAGAAATGCTAAAAACAAACAAAACAACCAACCAAAAAAAAAAAAACCACACAAAAAACAAAACACACACACACACACACAAAAAGCAATAAAACACAACAAACCCATAACCCATAGGTCCAAGGACACAAAGAACTTTTTCTGGAATAGACAATGATAAAGAAGCTCAGAGTATTTCTCCCATGTTAGTTCACTGATTATTAAACTGGTTTAAATATGAGCTATAGTTAGAGCAGTGCAAAATAGACTTTTTCAGAAATTACATAGAACTTTTCCATTTCATATAATTCTGCACTATGTTGGTTATGGGCTTGCAGTGCTGATTAAGTAGATTTCTGCATCAAAAATGCAAATGTATACGTATTTTTGATGCAAAACACTCTTTGCTTGAATGCTATTAAGTCTGCTGTGATACTGGCCTGTTTGTGCTCAACAAATTTTTCTGTTACTGAAACTTCACAGTAGATTATGGACTCAAAACAGACCCACTTGGGGATAAAGAAAACATCCTTAAAGTTATGCAAAATATTCATAACAAAATGCAAATACTGTTTACAGTTCTCAGACTCTCAGTAGAGTAACTTATATTCTAAACCATAATCACCTAGAAGCTATATGGAAAACTTTTTATCAGTCTCTGTACTGGATACTTACATTATTGTCTTGTATGACAAATGTTACAAAAAGACCCAACACAGCATTAGATATAAAAACACCAATTTTAAAGTAAGGATGTTTTTAGATACATTGAACACCAACACATTCAGAATGGCATTCACTTTCACTAAGAAAATTTTCCAAGAAGGAAATTCAGACAGGGGACTTGTTTCTAGAAGGAGTGAATGTGTACAGTTAAAGGATTGGGTTTTAATTCCACTATGTTAAAATGCACTGAAAATGAATTGTGCCAAAATAATTATTCACATCATACACTGCTGGGCAGTTGCACATTGACATATTTACATTTTGCCAGAATAAGCAATGCCTTCTGAGAACTATATACCTCTGCTTCTTTAACCCTCGTATCACTAATTAATACAATCCTTGTCATCTTTGCTCACTGACATATTGAACATATAACTTCTCACTCCTCCATGCACATGTACCTTGCTGTCTTCCTTCCCACTGAGTAAAAAGTCCTCTACACTTAGGACCAAATGTTCTGTTTCCTAACATGCTGCATTAATAAACTAATGACACTTCTGTCAGTCTCTCTTCTGATCAATTCTGCCTCCTCAAGAGATGTCCATAAAATAGTGCATATACCTCTACACCGTACCGAACTCAACCTCACTGATTCACAAAACAGTTCTGGAGAGTAAGACTATATCACAAAAAGACTGGAAGTCTGCAGAAAAACAAACACAAAGCTATATGGATCAGACCTCCATCTTACTAAGATCCTTTGTTAGTTCTGTGTCTCAGGTAATACTCATTTAGGAGTTAGCTATTTTTCAGCAAGTATAGGTAAATTAATTATGTTGTAGAGTTTATACTCACATGCAGGCCTTTATCGGGTGAAGCGTATCTGTGTGAGTAAAGATGGCTGTTCCCATTACAATTAGGAGGACCTGTCCTCACTGTTTCAATTTGCTGAATTGTTTCTTCAGAAATTTCTCCCACATGTTCTATTGGATTATTGGATATTCCTTTTTTTTTTTTTTCTTTTTTTCCAGTCTGAAAATGTGTAGAAAGGATGTTCACTGATAACTTCGATGTTCTGCTCTGCAAAGGGCTACCATCAAACTGGCAACTGAAATTACTGAAACTAAGACAAAACCGCACCAGACAAAACAGGTTGTGAAAGCGAAAGATTTCGAAATTTGCTCCGCAGGTAATAGAACAAATGTGAAGTTAAACAGATACCTTCTGGTTTAAATTCACTGTATGTATCCTTCCTGATCATTTGCTCCTTTTAGGCTTGGACACCTCCATGAAAGAAATCTGATGAATTAAAGAAATGAAAGAAAATTATGACTACAATGGTACTTGATAGTACCAAAATGGCAGGCTATGTCTTTACTACACATGAATACTCGTTTAATGTAGGAAAACTAGTACACTTTCTAAGGGGAAAAAAAAAAAAAAAAGATAGAAAGAAAGAAAAAGACTTAATGATGACAGATGTGTTATATAATTTGTTTCCTTGATTATACTATGTACTCCAGTAAAAATACAGTTTTGCTGATAGTTTTTTTTTTTTTTTTTAATTAATTAATTTATTAAAGGCTTCCCCTGCTTAACTACCTTAGGGCAGATATCTCTTAACTGTCTCGATCAATGCCATGACTTAGCTGAAACTGTCAAAGTACACCTCTCCTCAACTGTAACACCATTCATTCATCTAACTCAAACCAAAAACCAGTAATAGTGAAATGAGTGAACAATACAAAAAATTGGCTAAGCGAATAAATATTGGTAGTAACCAATATTTAAGACTAATCCTGGCATAACTCTTCTACCAAGTATTTGAATAATATGCACAATTGAGGTTTTAGTTTGATTTTTGAGCAACCAGGTGTAGGGAAAGGTCCCTTACATGGCAGTGGGGTTGGAATTAGATCATCTTTTAAGGACCTTTCTCACCTCAACCATTCTATGATTTTCTAATAGTTAAGTTCCTCAAGAGATATTGTTCAACAGATGCACTTTTGTTGCATATCTATTTCTCTGTTTACCTCATATTTCGTGTTACAAATTTTGCTTAAAAAGAAATCATGCTTGACCCTCATATAATTTCATGTAGTTCATAAATAAGTAGCTTCAAGTCTGAATCACTTGGACAAAAAATAAAAAGGAAATGGCTAAGAGACCTTTTGTCTACTATGTCAGTTCTCTGCCAAATGCAGGAATCAAAACCACTCAAGATTTTACAGGGCAAAACAAATTATGAGCTCAGGACATACAGTAACTAAATGAATGGAAAAGGATGACGTTTCTCTGATACAGTTCACTAAAACCCATAAAAACGAAGTTTATCCTCTTTAAATTGTTCCTTTGTGTAAAAGGGATTATATTTTATATGATTTAGTGCTTCTTTAAATGGTTGCTGCTGTAAAAGTAAGATTACAGAAATGAAATTATTTAGGAAGAAAATACAGGGACAGATGCAAAAAGGCCCCCAAAGCACCTAAAATAGTGTTTGTAAAATCATTTAGCATAGCTATGCTTTTGGCCACTTGTGCAACTTGTCTCCCCTCCTCTTTATGATTATTACATTCTAGAAAATTGCATTTTAAAAAAGTGCCATGTCACTTCAGCGGTAGAGATGTCTGAAAATATAAAAGTCTTTCAGTAGCAAAGCAGCTCCTTCTGTTTCCACATTTTAAAAAAATGACACCTTATATATATAATAAAAATTATAATAAAATAAATAAATAATCTTTTCAATTTTAGCTTTACAAATTAAAAAATGACATTAGAGTTGGATGGGGCTTTGAGCAACCCAGTCTAGTGGGAAGTGTCACTCCCCATGGCAGTGGGTATGGCATTTATATGTCATTATATGGCAATTATATGACATTTAAGGTCCATTCCAACCCAAACTATTCAGTGATTCTATGTCTGCTTGTTTATGGCATTTCTTAAGTGATTTGTTAAGAGGACACTCACAATTGGTATATGGTCCACTTCACATAGATGTAGGACTGAATTTTGTTAGTGAAATGCTGTGGTAGAAATGCCTAAAGACGTGCACCAAATTTCAGCAGGCAAGAAAATTATTATTTTTAAAATGCAGTTTAAATAGTTGGAACTCAGTTATGGCTGACAGGGAATCAACTCCTACCCTTAACTCTTCCCTCGCACTGGCACTTTTTACATGCTGTACAACAGTATTAACCTTATGGACAAACATGCTGATGCTTTCAATCACAAGCTGAAGAATAAGAGCTGAGCAACACCTTGTGTTGGTTGATAAAATTAACCATATGCTGTGATTTTGCTCCTTTTCTTCCCTGATATAGCAAATTTATCTCTCTGCTAACAATTTCCATGTTTCATCTTTTGAGGCATTTACATATTTTAATTTCTTTATAAAACACCAGCCTTTCAGAAGGCACTTGATAACACTATTTTACATGTATTTTGTTCTTCATTTCTTTCCTATGCTTTCTGACACTATTCATTATGTCAAATGTTGCTTTCCAGTGTAAATCAAAGTTCCTTGAGATATTTTTTGCCAGATTGAGAGCTGAGACTGACAGCTGATTATCACTATTCCACTTCCTTTTTTTTTTTTTTTTTTTTGGCAGTTGTTCACTATTAAAAAGTTAGACGTCTGTCTCCTACTCACTTCAATTGAAGATAGTTCTTTTCTACAAATGTTTACTATATCCAGTTGGGTAGGAATGCTACAAAGTGATTATTTATGTTGTTGTGAATGTCTGCAGATTATTCATTTTTGTTACTTTTTTTTTTTTTTTGTTACTATACTGTACAAACATATAAAGATGACTCAAAACACATTTCCATTATGTTTAGTTAAATTCACAATAACTGGATACTTGGAAACATTTTCTTCCCAACAGAATCCATACCCAGTTTTGTAATAAAGAATTTCTAAAATAGTTTTTAAACTGATATAGCAATTAAGCTTACCTTTATATTTCAGAATGTTAAGTCTTCAAACCTAGGGAACCAGCTACTTTTAGCAATGAATGAGATGAAAAAAAAATGATGTGATAAAATAAAGCATTCTATCACCTTACAAGAGATATTGCTAAAGAAATCATCATGCTTCAATGAACTCATACAAATTGATCTTACCCATTTTTTAAAACAATTTATTTGTGCTCCAAGAATCAAAAGTTATTTAAAGCTAAATATTTAGGTGGGCACCTGCAGATGGTCTTGGGGAAACCTTTTATATGAAGCAACAGTTTTTCCTTTCATTAACTTAGCTTTCATTAAAATGACAGATATGGATAATCATAACACATCTTCTAGATGGGGTATATATTTCTGAAGTCCACAGAAAAGGTGCCATTTATTTCAATCAATTTCAGAGTATTGGCTTAAAGTGAGCACAGCCAGGCTCAATATGCATAACCCACACAGCAGCATCCAGATGATTGACTATAGTACACAAACATTATGATAATATGTTAGGTAACTGCTCTCATAATAATAAACTGAAGAACATTTAGGATGTCTGGCTTGGTTTATTAACCAGACCTAAAGATCCAAATATGAACCATATATGAAATCGCTATAAATTATATGGAAGCTACAATTTGTACCTTAACACTATCTAGCAAAAAATGATGCAGTTTTTATGTCTATTAGCTCTTGAGGTAGGGTTTTGTTTCCCTTAACACCTGCTCTGTGTTTTAGCTTCTGGTACCAGTAGGTCATAAGAAGCTATAAATTACCCTCATTACCTTAATCATAATCAGGTTGTTAGGTAAGCTCCTTTCCATCATAACATAATCACATTCCAGCATCTGCATCAGGCTTTAAGACTTCCTATGGTTTATGAGGAACAGGGATCTGAGTCAATCAATACGGAAAGCATTAACGTCATGCAACATACTGTATATGTGATAGACACATTTGCATATCATTATAGCTGCAATAGTTCTATGATAAACTTTCAAACCTAAAGTGAATAAATACAAGTAGTTGTTTAAATTAAAACATGCAGGTCATAATGACAAAATATGTTTTGCATTTCACCTGCATACATATCTCATTTCACAGTTTCAGGTGTTTTCTTTTTTTTTTTTGTTTTGTTTTGTTTTGTTTTTCTTCTTTGCTTTTCTTTCAACTGCAATTTAGTGTTGAGACTTCTACAGGTGTTGGTGCTGAGGGAATATAAATAGGTGTGCAGACTAACTACAGAAATCTGCTAATGTATTACCCAAGAGAGATAAAACAAACTGAATTTAGATGACTTTATCCAGGCATTGCAGGGAAAAATTTCTTTGCCAACCTTCAAAAATCAAGTTGATAACAGCATAATTTTATGCAAGTTTTGTTAGCTTATCTTTAGTTTAGAGGTGTGAAAATGAAACTAGTTGGGCTAAGAACAGAATCAAAGGACCATCACCACCAGATTTTTTCGCCGTACCTGTAAACAGGTCTTTCTTTTTACACAAAATTCTTCCACATTGTACAAACGTAACCAAATATCCCAAATATCATTTCTTTTAGATTGTTCTTAACCTTTATGGTGCAAAGAAAGCTGAAAGATGTGAACAAACTGTTGCAATAATGCCTGAGCCTGCAGTGTAAAAGTGTAACTTTGAGGAAGCAACAGCTCCTTGCTTTTCAGGCAGGGTCCGTGGTACTAGAGATGTTGCTTGTCCCCTGCCCAGTCTTCCTGCTCTGCTAGGAACTGGCCTACAGCTACATCCTGCTTTTTAAAATTCCTTTCCAAGACCTGCTGATCAAAATGCAGCATTCTGCACTATTCCAAAGGCAGATAACAGGACTGCCCCAAGCATAGCCTCATGAGCAGACAGATCTGCCTGCTCAAACTGTTCCTGCAGAAGCCTGGTGCTTGAGCCAATCCGCTTTGTGTGTCTGCAATTTGTGTCTTCACTTTTTTTTTTTTTTCTTAAAGACTCACGGACTTTGGAAAGCGCGCAAGCGCTCACAGTGCTTTTCAATCATCTGTGTTTCACAGATGATTTTCCCTTTAAGACACAGATCAATTATTTCAATGGAAGAAAGTTTGTCATATTGCTCTCATGAAAACCATGCCTGAAGACCTGGCTCTTTTGCCTCCCTGTGAATGCATCTACAAAAGTATTCTGCAGGCTGCTATGAGCTTGCTCTGCATGTGGCCTGAGCAGACAGGATGAGAGCCAGCTGAAATCAAAAAGCTGTGTAATTTTGTTAGCATGGTGCACAAGATATCCTTTGCCTCTCAGATGGGTTCCTTAGGTTGGCTGCATTATAATACTAACACATACAAACAGCTTGCAATACCTTGTGAATTTAACTGGACTAAATTTAGATTTTTGCTCACATTATGCAAGGAAAAAAGAAAAAAAAAAATCCTGTATGGTATTTTTTCTTCTCAATCTCAGTTTCACATCTATTGAAAGAGCCATTAAATATAGCCATGAAGTACTCATCAAATACCTCCATGCAATTCAATCGAATGTTTTTATAATTCTACCACAGCCCAGTAATACTGATTCTTATGAAACAAAAATAAACAAACAAACAAAAAAAGCTAATTTTGAGATGATGTCTGGAGTAAATAAAAGAGGGAAGGAATATAGCTCAAAGTTACAGAAAGGATCCAAATGTAAGGAAGCAATCAAAGCGTCAGAGAGCCAGAATTTGCTATCGATCTTACAGAATCACAGAATTGTCTAGGTTGGAAGAGACCTCAGATCATTGAGTCCAACCTCTGACCTAACACTAACAAGTCCTCCACTAAACCATGTCACTAAGTTCAACATCTAAGCGTCTTTTAAAGACATCCAGGGATGGTGACTCCACCACTTCCCTGGGCAGCCCTTTCCAATGCCTAACAACCCTTTCGGTAAAGTTCTTCCTAATATCCAACCTAAAATTTCCCTGGTGCAACTTTAGCCCATTCCCCCTCGTCCTGTCACCAGGCACACACACAGAATTTCTTCAGCATGTGAGGAAGCAACAGAAATAATTACCATTGAGAAAGGTATTAAGGTTCCTGCTAGTTATTTGAGAAGAAATTCTGCCTGCTAACCTCCCAAACACAAAATATCTAAGAGGATAATGGCAATTCTAAACTGCCATACAAGTAAGAAACATTAACCTAAAAATAAGGAATGGGCATATGGTGCATATATATGTAAGACATCATTACTGCATTTGCCTAATCACGACAATCACAGCATTTACATTTATAGCTCGCACTTTGAAGTTTTCATTATTTCATGTTATTCTCATAAGAAAATAAATCTTTATATAAAATTCTAACTATAATTCACTTCATTATAATAAAATGGTGCATTAAATGATCCTTTGGTGTATCTTTATCACATATACAAAGTTACTCGAGGAGTGTTATACCAAATTGGCTGATCATATTCATTACAATCTCATTCAGTTAGAATCTTAAGCTTTTATTCCAGAAATCCAATGTGCTGTCTATATTTTGGGGCAGTTCAATCTATTATTGTGACATCATTTAATTGTTTAAGGTGCGACAGACTGTTTTGAAAGTCTGCCAAATTTCTATTCTGTAAAAACCATTTTGTGACGGAGTGAAGAAGTAAATACAGAAAACAACAACAATAGCTGTCTAACTGAATGACTATGTCTCTGCCTTAAAAAGTTGATAAAGGAACCCAGTCACTTAAAATAAATATGGACCCGTGCAATTTCTTTAGTGATTCCCTTTTATTGTTATTGTTGTAAAAATAAAATGGTATCACCACAATCTGTACATAAGTTTTCGGTCATTTTGTTTTTGAAGTTTTCCTCTATTAGAAAAAGTATAATTTTCCTCAAAATGAAGTCAAATATACTTGACACTGTAGAGAAGAAATCCAAATATCCAAAAACCTTAGAGAGCCAAAAGTGTCACTGAGTAATTTCCAGTAATTTCTGCATTGTAATACTTAATGAAAACAGTTCTTAAGGTGATGATACTCTATTAGTAATAATCGTTATAAAAAAGTAAAACATTGGCGCACCTAGCAAAATTATGTTATGTATATCTTTATTACAGTTTTCAGAATACATGGATAAACAATGGCCAGGCTGTAATTTCATCAAATTCCTATTTTAAACATTACATACAAACACAGAGCTGATTAAAAATAGAAATGCATGAGTTTTGTCACTTTTTTTTTTCTTTTTCCTTTTTTTTCTTTTTTTTTTTTTTGGCATTAGGAGTCACATGACTTCTAAAAGGGAAATCAAATGGTGCATGATACTGACTAACCTGTAATCAATTATTGTTCACTTTCTGTGGCATATGTACCACCTCAAACAGCGCTAAAAGAAGCACTACAGTAACAAATCTTTCTCCTTCAACATTTTTCTAATGACATCAATAGGTGCTAAGTGACAGTTTGCAGCACTGCAGAATTCACAGGCCTACACAACTCCCTTTCTTGCGCAGAAAAGCAATATGTGATCTGAAATAGAGACACCTGAAGCTGAGGGATTTGGCTTCATCTGCTTTTTTTTTTTTAATATTTACATTTTGTGTGCATGCATGTGCATGTGCAGAAGTGATGTGAAGATTTCTTACAATACTTATATCAACATGAATAACTTGCAAATACATTATGGCACGTAAGAGGCGGGCTACCTTTACATTGCTTCATCTCATTTATGACACCTGAATTCTCACCAATTCAAAGGCAAAATACTGAAGAATAATCCAGCCAAGCCTTTGTATAATGGATAAGAAGCAATACACTTAATGTAGGTAAGTTTGCTCCCACTCCCACCTATCACCAGTTTTGAATATTTACTAGCTATACGATTTTCAACATAGGAAGTACTAAGTTCACCCATCAAAGCATGATTTGCCTGAGGGATGCAGAAGTTGAGCACTGCAAAGTTTTATTAATGAAAGCTATACAAGGATTTCCAGAGCCAAACCTAAAACTCAGCCAAATTCTCAAGAGTTTTGCAAACAATTGTGGGATGACTTTGAAGTAGGTCACTAATGAATTGTGTTTTGGATAGAAACCATGAAAACATTATGGTTTTTACAGCATTTCTCTGAGGTAGTACATATACCACACACAAAAGATGCAAAAATATACATATATTCATTACTATTTGTATATTACAGAAGGGAACTATGGGAATGTTCGCATTTGTCTCAATTTTCAAAAAAGAATCAATAATTTCAGGTAACATTTTTCATATTGACCATGGTTGTTTATAACCAAAACGAATTATGTAATAATAACTCTAGGAATACTTCCTGAAGTTGTTTGTCAATGCCCTCTGAGGTACTAATTTTGTTTTGGCTTTAGCATCAGTTCAGAATATGGTTAACACAAAACAAACACCCCTATGTGCTGGGAAAGGATATTTGCTCAATCACAAACAAACATACATGACAAATTGTGTTGCACTTTTTTTCTCAGCAAACTGCATAAAACTGGAGCAAAAGATGTCTAGTGTCATTTCTGATCTGTACAGCCAGCAGTTTTAAGCAACAGAGATGTATATTTGTATATGATTTAAACATTTCATTCCCATGTCAATTGCAGACTTAATTCAATTCATTGCAAAGGTAAGATTATTTTCCTCTTAAATAAACTAAGAAATGTAAACAGTGTAACATCATAAAAAACTCCTCAGTACTTGTAACCGGTAAAATGTGAATGCAAACAGATGTGCTAGTATATTGTTAATATAATGTCTCAGAGGACATATAGTGAAACATAATTAGCAAGAAATTTATGTATGAAGCTTCCAGTAATTTTCTTTCTGGGATTACTCTGAATACAAATATAATTTAACTGATATATTTCATTTTTTAAAATTAGAAAATAAGGCAAGTGCATTTCTGAAAAAAGGTGCTACTCTTCTACACTTTTAGATAAACATGTGACAACTCTGAAAATTAGATCAATAATAAAAACATTAAAAATAGCTGCAATTTAATATAGACTGAAAAACTATCAAAAGACAAAGTGACCAGCATCAATTTCAGAAAATATTTTAGACTTCATAAATACGAGCACCCTATATTTACATAAATCATCTTCTAGTTTTCCTTTGAAAGACACTTTTGTTCTAACAGATATGTCCATTAAATAATATAAATGTTTCAAATACGAAAAAAATAGTAGTAAAATAGAAGTATCAGATGATGATGTTATTTTGGATTTGCTTTTTGCTAAGATTTGGTTCTTGAGAATCTGTAGTCAGCTTTTACAGACCTTTTAAAAAATTACAACCATGGAAATGAAAAACTTCTGCACTAATTACTGCTACAGTATAAAGATTCTACTTTGAGCTTTTGAGTTTTCACATATAAAGATTATATCAGTTCTTGTAAATCCCAAAATGCTGATTTTAAAATTTGAATTTTAATACACTGTTGATTTCAGTACGAATTTATACAGACATGATGCACCTAATCCTTTTTAACTGGCTTTGCAAATTAAGCACAGAGCTGCAAAATTAATAGTTCAACTTTAGAAAGTTATGGTTGAGTACAAGGGTTGATGTTGACCTTAAACAAAACAGAATAAAATTCTTTGTATCTTTTACTGAAAAACAGAGAGAATCCTGTTGCATGCTTTTTTTTTTTTTTTTTTTTTTTTTTTTCTCTCCTAAGTACCATACAAGTCTTTTGCTTTATTACTAAAAATCACAAAAAGCCCCAAACAGTTTAGGTAGAGCATTAGTTGACAGTGCACATTTCACCAGGCTTCAGTCGCATTTGTATGTTTAGCGATATAGCAATGGGCAAAAAATATTTACTTTGAAGACTAAAAAGAAATTCAATACTAGTCTGATAAGGAGCTGTATCTTTTCTTTCAGTAATTGGATATCTATTGGATATTTATAGTTTGAAATTATTAGAGTTTATCCCAATCTAGCTGGATAGTCTTTAAAGTAGCTTACCAGAGAAGCAAAAAGAATGTATTGTACAAAATGCTTGGCTCAAGCAGTAGTGCAAAGTTATACCACCCCAGTATTGAATGCTCCTGTAGAGCTAGCAGTTTGTGCACAGAAAATAATGTGACACCTTGCCTTCCAAATATTCTTTACATAACATTAAAAAAGATGTTCTCCATAAACCCAGGCAATATGTGTATTTGTAATAATTCATCAGTGAAAAGCAGTAATAATCTGAGAATAAGTGCCATCTACTACACCATATCCCATTTTTTTTTAATATCATAGCTGAACAACATACAAGTAGTTTGACTGAACTCCCTCTCAAAATCCTCCATCCCATCCAAATTAGCAATGAGCCTTCAGTAAGGATGGTGAAGACTGATATGAACACCAAAATTGACTGTACATTCAACTAGAATCTGGGGAGAAACGGAAACTGTAGTTTCCCCTTGAGTGATAGAACAATACACAGTGTCAGCTACTAAACTGACTGCTCACCTGAGGTACTGCAGTGCAGGGGCCTGTATACAAAGTAGAATGGGAGTAATTTTCTGAAAAATCAGTCTGCTGCAATTATTGTTCACTGCTATATAGTGCTCCAGGTGGAAAATTTGTTCTTAGCTGCTAAACCATCAGCACTAAAATCTACCAATAGAGATCCTGCTACATGTTTTACCTGAGGAAAAACTCAGAGGCAGTCCTGAATAGCTTCGTAATGTAGCCTATCTCTGAAAACCTACACAAAGGTATTTTTAGCATAATTAAAATAGGACAATCATATTTTCCCCCAAATATCTGTATAAAGAATATATAAGTGCATAATTAGAAAATTCCTCTGTAGATACAGTTAAAAACATATTCTGCCCTTGATATCATTAATTTTGGTAAAATCCTTTTTTTTTTTTTTAAATTTTTATTTTTTAGCAGTGATAAGTAAATACACATCATTAAATCACCAAAAAGTGTAGATATGTGGTATTATCCTACTTGCAGCCAAAATTGCTGGATCCACCAGGCTTTACATTTAGATATGATTTCCAGCAACCTGACCAGGCTTTTATGCATTGCTTTTTTTATGGTTACAAAAATGATTCTGATATTGTACATCAGCTCATCTCTGAATTTATTAACATACAATTTTATTGTTTTTTCCTTTCATGTCCAAATGAACTGCAAATGGAATCCACAGCTGTATTCTTTCAACAAAATTGTATTTTCTTACCCATAAAAAACATATCCTAGAAATCCCCAACTTCATGTAAGTTGCCAGCTTGAAAAAAAAACAAAAAAAACCAAACCAACAACCAAACAGAAAAAAAAAAAAGAACATAAGAAAGTGAGACCTTACTGTTTAACACTGTTTACAGATCTTGGTAGTTGGGGTAATAAGACACAGTATGTGGATTATTTAGCAACAGCTTTTAAAATACATAATATTTGTACATCTATCTCATGTAATCAATACCAGCATTATTTTATGATCACCGCCAATTTGTATGATAAACTCGTTTAAAGGTATATCCATTTAATTGTTAATAAAACAATTCACTAAATTCTTTGGCATCAGAAGAATCATACAGCTGCGATTGTTCCATTGTGGCGAGAACGAGACCTTTCCAAAGTTACTTGTCTGTTATCTGTAATATAAAGAGAAAAAAAACAAATCACCATAAGATTTGAAACATGGATAATGTGATGTCAAAAGGTTTCCAAACAGCCCTGAAAACCATTTCAAATGATATGTAAATAAGTAACTAGGAGACTGGATCAGAGAAGTTTCACACTGCAGCTGCCAGACTGAGTTCAAGAGTTCTGCAATCAGCAATAAATTACTTTCTTGATTAGAGAAGCTGGGTGATAAAAGCATTGAGAGAATCCTGAAACACTGTCCCCTTGGAAATAGCACACAATAACTAAAAGTCTGAGTAAAAATCTTATTTTATAAACAATTATGTACAGAAGCTCTGGAAAAATACATTTCAGTACTCATCAGATTGTATTTACCAAAGAAGTGATGGAAAGCCTGCTCTAAGATGCTACAAGTACAGAAGTGCTATAACTATTCACTATAATTTGGTAGAGTTAAAAATAGAACAGTTAAATCAACCACTTCCTAAGCATTTCCTGATTGTACAATGTGAACAACTTTTAGTAGGAAATATTACACGGTAATTATTGCAATGAATAATAAATGTCTTTCACATGAAAACAAAACATTAATGAACTACCAATCACATCTAAATACCTTTTAAATAAAGTTTTAAAGCAATGAATACACACATACAAAGGCAAAAAATCAAACCCCACTTAATTTTCTGGATATTTTAACCTTTATTTTTTTAAGATATAGCCCTGCTGCACCAGTTTATTTTTTCTGTCACTGTTTACTTCTCTTATGTCCAACTTGCTGTTCTTTGCTTTGTTTGTATCAGCCGAAGACTTTCATTGCTACAACATCATGGCATCCCACTACTATACAGCTGGAACTCATAAGTACTACTGGAACATTTAAAAACAACAGTAACTGCTGAAGCAGAAACTCTAACAAACTGCAGTCAAACAGGTTTTCTCAGCTTTTTTCCAAATTAACTGATTTAGTTGTTTTTAGTTCCACAATGCAACAGGCTATAAAGGCAGGTGCTACAATGGGAAAGCACTACATTTGGGCCAAAGCAGAGGAGTGAAAATTCATAAGCCATGAGACTCTACCCCATCTGATGGACAGAAATGTATTATTTGAAAAAGATATGGACTGCATCACCATGCAGTCCTAAACTAACAAAGTTCTAAGCTAACAAAACCAGAAATGGTCTAAGCACATTAAATAAAATTCCAGAGTAGACAAAGATCTGTGATCTGTTTCTGGACAAGAACAGAGTATGCCTGTGAAGACTGCATGGGCTCTGCAAAATCAACCTTTCCTTTCCCTGTTCAACACAAGTGTTTCCAATATTATAGGGAATTATAGCTCCTTTACCAAGATTATTGGTTCTTTTTATAGTTCTGCCTTGCCTTCATTTCCTAATGAATCTATTCATGCATAAAGTATTCAAATTACCCTAAATCAATCTGTTTTGCATGGGAGTAAGTCTCTACACTGGCTGCAGTGTCACTAGGCACTAGAAATTAAAGCATAGAAATGGTGTCTAAAACCCAAGAAGTGTTATCAACACAAATGTGCTGCTGTTCATCTATAACAGCTATGAGTAGAGTCCAGTGATACTTACTCTCAGTGACTAATTTAACTGTTCTGGGAATAAATATCTATAACATAAAAAATATTTGTGGAGGCGCTATTTATATGAACACATCATTCACCATGTAATGTGAATCTTGTAATGTAAGAAAACAAACACAATAAGCTAAATGTATAAATATATGTCACACAGTAAACAAAAAAAAAAATTATATTTAGACGATGTATTATAATTTTTTTTTTCAGTGACATCACCCTTCTGCCTTATACTCTGTATGGGTAACATATTAGAATTACAATCAATTAGAAATACAGGGGAGAGGAAAATATTTTTGCAAAAATGCACTCTGCAAAATGTGTTTTCCTTTCCTTAATGCTCCTTCATTAGTTCTGTTATTAAAAGAGAAGTCTCAATAGCTGCAACAGATTTATTAACTCCATAGCTTGTTATCAGCATGAAACTCAGTTATACTAAGAGAAAAAGAAATTATATTTTACAGAACTGCAATATTAAGATTAAGTGACTTTTCCTCTTCACTTTCTACTTATCCACTTTGCCAGGTAGTACCTTTATGTTCTCCTAATTACAAACATTTTTTTTTTAAATGAACAATCAATGCTAGTAATAATATAGATGATGTGCAATCGAACTGACTAGTTATGAGACTGAGATATCTGGTAAGAGAAAAAGGCACATTCTACAAAACTATACCTTAAAGGTACTCAATTAGAATTTGTATAAACCTGTAACAACCACAAAAAAATCATTTGTGTTAAAATTATATATCTACTGTAAACTGCTATCTTGGACTTGGTACCTTAGTTGGCTAATTCACGAGGATTAAATTATTATTATTTTTTCAGTCACTGCATTAAAAGTGTTTTTGTGCTGTATTAACAGCAAGCAATTCAAACAGGAAACTAAATTTAAAACCTTCTTTCTCTGCAGACCTTCCTACAGTACTCATCAGAAGACTATCTAAATTACTCCTAGATGTGGCCAAGATTAGCACTCCTAGAATAACATTAAAAACAGAACTAAACCAACAACCAAATATGACTGGTGGAAATAACTACTGTTTTTGTTGATGTTTTTGTGTTTTGCTTATTCGTTTTAAACAAGAGATTAAAACATTAACCTAGATGCAGAATGCAAAGTGTCCTATATATCCATAGGGAAATGGGCTAAGAACACCAGGGCTTTGAGGCAAGAGTACTACCAGAATCATTTGTCTTCCTATAAGATTATGGTCACAGGACCCTTAAACCTGGACAACACGTATTTTAAAGAATGTCTTAGTTAATCACATTAACAAAAACAAAATAGTGGCAAAATTTTGAATCCAATAGAGAGGTAGTGTATGTCACTGGGTGTTCAGCAGGGACCTGTTGTGCTGGAGCACATGTTGGAGGGCACAGTAAGGATAATGTATTTAAAAAGCTCACACAATTAATTTGCATATTCACAGTCACTGCTTTTTTTGGTTTTGTTTTGTTACCTACCCCAAGTTGAAAGAATGAACCTTCCCATAGCTGACAATAAAAAAGATGTTTACTGCTCAGATAAAGTAGCTGCCTGCATATATTGAGTTGAAAGAGACCATATAAAGGAGTTACTCAGCAATGAATAAATGAATACAGTATTTCAGATTTCATCTTTTTGCAAAAGATGCAGAAATGCATCCTGTAAGGGAATTTATAAGTCTTACGCTTTTGGGAATCAATGAAAGTGCCTGAATCAACTATGTATTTATTCATTCATGTAAAATTTTGTTCACTGGGAAATCCTACTGAAACTCATCTTGTTTTCCTGAGCAACCCAAAGGAGAACACTCACAGGTCCTTGTATTTCAGCACACACTATGAACCATATAACATGGAAAACAATGAGAAGACCAAAAAAGATTTACATAAGTATGGAATGATTACAGTAAAAATGAGTAGGTAAGCCACTTATTATGTCAAACAGATAAGCTGTCAGAGCAGGTGTCTATTCTCGGGGGAAAAAAGACATGTGAAATGACAACAATATTCCTGCTTTAAAAAAGGTGGAAGTCCAAATAACATTTCACAACTACCACTTTTTTCTGACTGAGATAACTAAGTATTTCCTATACACTGTCATTGATTAAAAATGGGACAAGTTACAATCAATTTAAATCATGTTAGTCTGGATAGCTGCTAGTTTTCTTCTTCAGCCATCTATGCACAGGGAAAATTAAAGCCAAGTTACCATGTAATTTGATATAACAGCGTATTATCAACTGCTTTGAAGAAACGTAATGACAAGAATTAATTTAATTATTTTTGTATATTGACTGTGTGCATCTTCATCATCTTAGCTTACTAAAAGTGAAAGGTAAAGCTTTTTGGACATTGTAATTGAGAGAACGTAAGACAGAAACAGAATGGGTATCATGTACCATAACAGGGAAGCCCATCTCAGGCACTTTTTTAACAGCTACAGCTGAATAGTGCTCTCTATATTGTCTGACCTATATCTATGACATTATTAGCTGTAGTTTATATGACATATGAACTGAGATATAAGTTAGTCAAGGAAATTAAGGACTTCAAAACTGTTGTGTCTAGCACAAAATCTTTTGAGAAACATTATCCTGAGAGAAAATATCTCTAACTTCAATTCTGTTAAGATTCAGTTCATTTCTGTGAAATTTGATTTCAAATTGATCTTTCAAAACTTGCAGCCTATATTAAAAAAAAAAAAAAAAAAAGCAATGAGCTATCAGCTATGGAAGACAAGTAACACCTCAGAAAACACTATCTAAGAAAGCACTCTGAAATAATACTCTCCATATCTACATTGCAGACACATGAAACAAGAAAACACAAGATTTCTAACTGTGTTAGGGGAAACAGTTAATATGTTTTGTTTTGATTCTTTAGTATTTTAAAGACTTATTTCAACCTCAACTGGCACCCTACACATGCCTGGCAAAATCTGAACTAGACACTTTATAACCATCTCAGACAGGTCATTTTACATATATTTGGATTTTATATTTTTGTAACCAAAATGAAAAAAAAAAACAAGCGGTTATACAATTTCCCTGCTCTCAGCTTTTATTCCTGAACAGAACCTCAAATTTTGATAATCAAACTTAAATGACAGCTAAAATGGTTATTTTAGCAGCAAAGAAAATTGAGATTTCAAGGAAAATCCTGGTATATCTTGTTTTAGGTTCAACCCCAGACTCTGATGTGCATGCTGTGTGATACCTGAGCATATAAATAGAATATGGTGTCGTGAAAAAGAAACTTACCCTCAGGCTAGAGAAACAGCTGCATTTGTCTTTTTCCTTTTTTTTTTTTTTTAAGCTCTGACCATAGTCGATATAGTCAACACAATAAAAATAACACCTTTGCAAACAAAATCTGTGATATATATGAAATCTGTAAATAAAAATTCTGTGATACAAAAGCTCAGCAAATTCTGCCATGCAAATAAATACTTATCCTATTTAGAACTGAAGAAAATCTAATAAACTTCAAAATTTATAGAATAAAAATAGATTTGTAAATCTTATATTTTTGTAAACTTTATCTGTTTAAAATATTTTTATTATTACTTAATCCAGGCTTTAAAGATTTTACAAAAAATCCTAAACCCAGTAAGTTAACATTCCTTAAAACTTTAAATGATCTACTTAGTACTTGAATTTGACTTGGCTTTCTTTGTTAATAGTCCCACTTGGGATATGCATTGAAAGTTCTTCCACAAGAGTTGTGATGGAAGAGCGTTACTTTGAGACAATACATGCCTGCCTCAGGGGTTACAAGACAAATCAATCTATTTTTCTGCTTTCCTCCAAGGGTAATTGGCTTTTAAAATTACAGAGAAAAATAGGTCTTCACGTCAGTACAAGGCAGGCCCATATACAGACATTTTCCATTTCTTTTTCTGTTTGAGTTCTTAGCTGAGAACTAAGGTGGATAAAAAAAAAAAAAAAGAGGAATGACTGCATTGAGTTGAAATCATCTCCAATAATAACACTGTGACCTGCATCTGAGTCTGGAATTTACTGAAACCTACTATGAATAACTGTTATTTTTCTCATCAGTATTTTCCTTCTAATTTGTGATAAAATTTACTTCTAATAATGACTTGCTTCAAAGCAATGAAACTCACAATAGCCTTCAGGTTTTTCTGATTGCTATTAACTGAGCTTTGTAATACATTACTCATGAGAATTTCTTACTGGAGGTATGATATGTGAAAATATTTTCCAAAGCTTAAGATGAGTAATCAGCTAAACTCATACACAAAAACAACAGCAAACTGTTGAAAAAAGTCAAAATAAAGTAGTCTTTTAAAAACTACTAAAATTCCCTTGAAACACTGCACTGAACCTGTACCACTAAACCTTTAATGTGAACTTGCTCACTGGGACTGTGTATACAGGTGTAAAGCAATTATTAGATTTGATATCTGAATGAACTCAGGCTCCCATTAGAGCTTGAATGCTTCAATAACCCTATTATTTTCCTTCCAATGCTCCCAGACCTGATCAACTTAATTATTCTGACTAGTGAAACATTTAGGACATGAATGTATGATTTGTTTTAAATCAAAAGAGACAATTGAAAATACTACATAAAATAACATACAAAAACCCCCATGGGATAAATGTGATGTGTCAAATCCTGGAAAAAGGTCAGATCCAAGTAGCAGTAACAAAAAAAAAAGGGGGGGAAAGAGATACACTGCAATAAAACTACATTTATTCAGACATTTTTCCTTGAACTTTTAATTTGTATCCTTTATTGCATTTAATGTACCATAAAAAGATAAAAAGGTATATATTACTAATCAAAAGGGTAAGGGTATTTCAGAGAGTAAATAACTTAGGTCTGCTTTGCTAAGCTAAAAGTCCCAAACCCCAAAACACAGACTAACTACTCTTTTATGACTACACACAGACTTTCAGTAGTTGTTCAAAAGTAAAATATATTGTCTAATAAAAAGACACATTTTACACTGGAGATGTTTCCCAATTTTAACTGTACCTGCTATTTTACTGTTAAGGAAAAGAGAGAGGGCAAAAATGTATACCCACATTTTGTACGGATTTGGTACAATGCTAATAAAACCATAATATTCATAAGCAATTTAATTTAAAATACTTTTAAAAAATGTGCTATTCCCAGCACCCCTATTAACACTGCTGTTTATACAATTTGTATTTGCCTTGAAAGCAAGTTGTCTGTAAGGTTACAAACATGACAAAGAAATAAAGACAGTAATAGGTTCTGAACTTCAAGTATACGAACAGCCAAAAAGTTAAGCATCTTCTCATCTGAATGCATTTGTCCTTAAAAAGAATCAAACTGACATCAAAGTGGTCCCCTTGTCCCTTGCCTCCTTTCACTAATGATATGTAATGGCTGCTGAGCCTGCAATAAACGTGTTTATGTCCAGCTAGATTGCCATCATTTTACAATCTAATCTGATACTTTTAAGAAAGAGGAAAGTCATGAGAGACCAACACCAGCTTGTGCTGAAGGCATTTCTTGACATCAGCCTTCACTTTGCACTTCAAATATAAGTATTTGATTTGACAAAACATACAGAAAGTCATAAGAGAAGGCTCTTCACCTCTTCTCCAAAACTGCCTGGTAGAAGTCAATACCAATTCATTTACAAAGTTACAATCAAAAAACACCAGATGAAAGTAAGAGAGGAAGCTTTCCAGCTATTCCTTAAAAATATTTTATTAAAGGGCAGCATAAGACAACATTTGCCTCTGTAGGATTGCTCCCACCTACGCTTCTCATTTTTATCACTTAGCAGTTTAAATATGGAATTTACATGTCCCATGCGCAGATGCTTTAATCTTTGACTAGAACATGAAAGTAATGAACTCAAAGCTCTCTGTTCTGTAAAGGAATTTCTTTCAGAACAGGAGTTGGATAACACTCCTGAAAAGCAAGTCTTTCCTGCTGTTTCACACAAAATGGCTACCATTTCCCCCCCCATACCCACACAATCAACAGCCCTTGTCAAAATCAAGGGATTTTTCTTGTAGCGTGCATTTTTTTATGCATCAGAAACAAATTCTCTTTATAAAAACATAATTCTGCAGTATCTTGTAGTCTACATATAAAATGAAATACTTTAAATAATACAATAAAGGCCAACTATTCATAATATTTTTTTTTGATTAAATAAAATATCAACATTTTTTATTCATGGCTAGGTTAACATTTACAATTCAGCATTCTGCAATATTTAAATGGAATTGAATATGCTATGAGAAAACTTAAAACTACATCACTCCTGTATGATTGGCTGGTATGGGCCGTAGCTGTCTGTGCACATCTGCAACTTCATCGTGTAACATTAAAGTAAAGGCCCCTGTTTGAGCCTGGCAAGATGATCTCACTACTACTTGTTACTTCGCTATACACCCCAATGTAGAATAACTAAATACTGCATGGGACTTTTACTATAAATTATTTTCAACAAAGACACTTGCAGATCATGTGAATTAAACTGTTCTAGTTATCATCTACCTTACTGTTCATGTGATCCTTTGAACACTGATGAGCATCTGAAAACCATTATGATTTCACAGTTGAAAAATACTAAGAAATTACTTTCAAATTAGCTGTGATTTTTAATTCTTATTTTAAAATGTTTATGAAAAATAATCTTCTCACAGAAGGGCATTTCAAAAATCTTTGCCATCTGAAATAAGAATAAGGTATGCCAGTCTAAAAATGTTCTTAAAAAAGTACTAAAAACATTGAAATGTATAACTTATCATTTTAAAAAATGCTGAAATAAAATATTGAACAATCTTAGAGTCTATGATTCTATGAATCTTCACCACTTATTCCAAGACACTTTTGAAACAGAAAAGTCAACCAACACATCTGTAAATTTCTGTAAACAACATGGCTCCAACATATTGTACCATTCCTGTAAATACTTTATTACACAAAGTATTACTTGGTTCTCCTTTAGAATATTTTTAAGCACTGTCAAAATCGGTATTTTTTTCCTTGGATGCTATCCATCTAGTCATCCCTGTCAGCTTTGCAGATAAGACAGCTGATATGGCAGCATTTTGTGCAACAGCTGCTGCAAGTATTAGTTTTACTCATTTGCTTTCACTATATTTCTTCTGAGCTCTATACTGCAATATTTTATTATGAAATATTATGAAAAGCTTTTATTTATTTTTTTTTTACAGACTATATTAACTTTGTAAACCATTAGTTTCTTGTGAGTTTAGTTGTAATCAAAATATTTCTCAAATGAATTTGTTATTTATTATAGCTTCATAAGAGGAAATCCAAGAAGTTAAATCTGCTGCTAAATGTCTATCTCTTTAGGGATGAAGAACGAGATGCAATAGAAAGCCTCAAAATTTTTGTAAAAGCCAAAATGTAACAATACCCATTAGGGAGTCATAATTATCTTTTATGTGAATGAGGATACTTGACGGGAATTTAGATTGTAGTTTGCCAAGGGCTAAGAGAGAAGATTCAAGACAAAGATAAGCATTGAAATACTATTTTGCATATTAAATTGTGGCACGTCGTGTTTCTTCAAAAAATTATCAGAAATGTTTGGTAGATGACTATCCAATTTATCTTTACAGTTATACATTTGTGGATATTTCAATTGCTTCAGAATGTGAGCACCTGTACACCAATTTATCACTGAGAAAAATGAAGGCATTCACATTCCACCAACTCCATTTCTCACCAATATTACGTTTTAAGCCTAAAATAGATGCCTAGCACTCTTACACTTTTGTAAATAAAACATACACAGTATTTAACTTGTAGAGGAGTAAAATCTATAATTTTTAAAACTACAATCTAATTTTACTGATGCTGTGAAAGAACACAATCTATCCACTCCAGAAAGAATATATGGAAGAGATGAATGATAGAAAAAAAACTGATTTCTGTACAATATTGAAGACCGATAAGAGTATAAAACAGAAGGTGAAAAAGATATGGGACTACATTGCTAACAGTCTGACCAGAGTTGCCTGCTGCAACATGAAGAGAGATGAGAAAATGCACAGAGGACAGCAGAAGTATTGGCCTTCACATATCCCCATAATGACAAGGAAAATAACATTGGGCTGTTACACAGAGACCAAACTTTTCAACACAATCAACAGCAATGAAGAAAGGCAAGCTTTAGGCTGATATAGAATAGAATAGTATTTAGATGATGCAGTTCAGTGTAACAGTAATTACGTGGCACTGTGACTTAAGATCCTTGCATGAGCAAAACCACACCAAAAATACACTAGTCTTGTTCAACTCCAAGAAAGGAAGGCTATGATGCAAAGACTGCTTAAATTTACCCTGTTTAGAAGTACAGACCAAAGACATACCAAGTACGTTTACAACACACAAGAGAAAAAAAAAAAAAAAGCAATAAAATGTTTGATATACAGTGGAATACAGAACCTTGTTACGAACAAGCTGGCGTCTTTCCAAAAGCTCAAATCTTGTCTGAATTAATAAAATGGAAAGAAGCATGACATTGTGACTCCAATACTGGGTATTATGCATGTACACAAGACAATGCCAAAAATTTACAAGGACAAAAACATTGGTACAAAACAATTAAGCTATTTCCACTGTAGCAAACAATTAAGGGCAAGAGTATGAAAGTACTCCTCCCCGCCCTCCCCGCATAAGCTGCTAGTAGAATTATTACCTATACACCTAAGTGGTGTTGAAAAATCTAAGTAAGTATCTTTTAAAAATTCAAGGTCAAACACAGTATTTAAGCAAACCATCACTTAACCTCAGATATTCTGGGTCTAAAGCTAGTAGTTTAAACAACTGCTAAAATGACTTCTTGCTTTCTGAAAATGGCTTAATCATCCAGTCTGGCCTTATACAATTAAAAAGCCTCATTGACAACTGAGGTAACTAAATATTAATTCACATCATACAGAATTTAATTTGTAATATAAATATTGACCATAATACATGATATAATATACTATATAATCCCTGATTCTTGTCTCTATTCCTCCTGCCTTTGAAAAAATTTACATTTTGTATAAAACCACAAATTGATTCAGATCATCTAGTCTCTGTATTTCTCCTTTATGAAATTCTGCATTCATTTGCTTAATATGCCTTGTCTTGCTTCTAAATGACCTATTAGATGACAATTCCAATGAACTACAGAAAGGTTGAGGGAGTCAAGCTCATTTACTCTTTTGAGCAGGAGGACTAAGCAATGATCTAACAACAACCTTTGCCTCAAAGGTGAGTCACAAAACCCCAGTCAAATTCTTCTTGGTCACATAGATGGTAAAACAATAGACAGTAGTTGAGAATTGCAGCTTAAATGTTAAGAAAAAGAATCTGCATTAGGAATGTAGTGTAACACTAAAACAGGGAAATCAAGAGGTTGTGCAGGTTTTCAGGACTTGGTTTGACAAGTCACAGCTGGCTCCATCTAGTATGATGATAACCCTGCTTCAAGCAGAAGGCTGTATTATGTGATTTCCAAGAGTCCCTTCCAAACATGTCTCACAAATTAATCAATTCTGTATTTCTTGGCAAGTACATATCAGGGATTCAGAAATGATAAGTGTTAACAGTAGGGTGTTTTTTTGTTTTTTTTTTTTGGTTTGTCATTAGTATTTACAACACACTCGTAGCAGTTCTAAATGTCAGGGCTCTAGTTTCAGTGATATTTTTCCAGTGGGAAAGTTCTGATGCCTGGTGTTTTTCGTTTTTTTTTTTTCTCCTTTGCCAATCAATCGTTTCTAATTCATTCAAAGCTTAAGCCAGAATTCTTCAGTGAGACTTTTTCATAAGTAATTATATAATGAAAATAATTTAAAATCTATTATTTCACATATTTCCTAAAATAGTTATGTGCCCACAGGCTAAAGCATATACTGAAAAAGTAAACAAACTTACAGATGGGGAATCTTCATGACATTCTGAGGACTAAACAATAAGATATGGTTGGACTCAGGCTAGCTACCTGATAAATTCCTGACTACAAAAAAATTGCCAGTAATGGTTCAGAATTTAATAGATGTAAAATGTAAAATAACATTCATAACTATCGCATCCACAGTTAGGTATGACTGAACATGTAACACGGGCATTTAGGAAATACTATCAATATGGTAAAGAAGCTGTATGTTTTGGCTTATGTACATTTCACAGTATTTTAAAATCCTGTATCCATTGTGCACACGTTGGCCACATCCTAGTCACAGAGCAGGTGCATTCCTCAGCAAGTTCCTTGCTTATTTTATTTGGGGTACCCAGCAGTGAATAAGCCAGGTCACTTCTGGTTTGTGCATATGCATTTCCTTCCAAAAGTGCTTGGAGGAACACAATGTATCAGGGTGCAGATGCAGTGCACACATGTGGACCCAGATTCTCAAATATGCCATTAAACATCTGTCCATGCCACAGATACAGCCAACAGGACTTCAAGTCAGTACTGTGATGAGGGAAACAGCCTCTCTGTATTATGTAACAATAAATAAATTTAAAAGCTCCTAAGACAGTTCCCTATAATCTTCCACTAAAAGCGCAGAGAATATGTTGTGCAAGCACAGAATAGGCAAAAAGAAGTGGAAAACTGAGATGTTATTTATCGTTTCTTAATTTGATTATGCCTAAATTTCTCATGGAGAAAGCGAAAAATAAAACTACCTCCCCTATCTTGTTTCATAACTGTATGAGAATGCAAAGCTATGGTATATGGTGGATAAGCATACTGTGCCAACAAGGGCAGTATGGCATGTCAATGCACAAGAATATAAGGTGCTGTGACGATATGGGCATATATTCACATATATAAAAATACAAAAAATGGACTACAAAAATCCCCTAAACCTTTGCATCCTAATTTCTTTTCTCTGACAGGTTATTTTAGTTGCCAATGGCAACTGAGAACATATCAAATTAATAAAAACAGCCATTTAAAAAAAATACAATAAAGCTGTAATAGATACTAGGTAGAAACACAGGCTGAAACACACAAGGTAGAAACACAAGTTAAGTGTCAGGTTTTTGTAAGGTAGTATTAAACTATGACAGCCTTTGCTTTAACTCTAGCTTTCCTTTAAAATAAAGTTGACCAATTCAGTCAGAAACCAATTCTTACCAAGTTTACTTTAATTTCTGATGATAGCATTATATGCAATCTGTGCATACGGCTACATATGCTCTTTACTGGAGCTTTTTTGAAAAGGTGTTCTAAACAAAGAACATTTAAGCAGTGATTCCCACCGCAAACCATGTACATCTTAACCCACCTGAAAGGGAGCGAAATAAAACAACACATGAAGTATGAAAATGCAAAGAAGGATATATGAATTGAATTTCAATTTTATCTACTAGTCACCCTGAGATGCGACATGAAAAACCAATTTAACACTGAAATGGTATTCAAATATTTGACTCCAATCCCTTATTGCTTCTAAATTCACTCCAAAGTCAAGATTATTAATTCCTACTGACAGAAAATCAAGATTTAATGATCATCTAATACCTCTTAGGAATTAGAGTAAATTCAGATGGTAATTCAGACAAATTAAAATGATTTTACAAATATAAGGAAAACATGATACAGAATGCCCATTCGGGCATTTCTTTTGGGGCAGTAACTACCTTTTAGGAACATACAGAGCAAAAAAGTATATTTCAATGTGTGCAATAAATGTTTACAAGTTAAAAGGGAACCTTTATTACCTAGGAACATTTTTCCATACCATTCTCTGCTTACATAAAAAAGAGGCACAGCATACCTTGAAAAGTATCCATAGTAGGAAAGTGAATACAATAATTTGAACCCAATGACTTCGTAGCAATAATAACACTTAGTTGAAGGATAGTAAGACTTTCAAGATCAAGCTGTAAATTCACCAAGGCACATTCAGCCAGAACTGTTAAAATGATTTGCTTTGTACAACTTCATAAAGAAACTGACTTCAGCTTAGTAAAAATGATATGCTGTATGTGATTTTTAGGTAAATTTTTAGCTTTCAGATCATGGCTACAGGGAAGTAACAATAAAACTGAAAACGGTGTGAAAAATGGAAACACAAATTTATAGCCTGGACATTGATTCCTTGTGCCCCAGAGTTTTCTTTGCTAGCAGGAACACTTTAAAACATATTACAAGCCGATGACAATTTATTTTTATATGTCAGTGTTCATTTTTTATTTTGGATTTTGTTTGAATCTAATGACTATTATACCCCAAAGCAATTAAAATTGTGCATCTCTTTATGTGCAATGCCTTTCCTTTTAGCAAAGTTACTATACAGAGAAAAAAATTCAACTGGTGCAACATCCTGTCTAGCACCAAGTAGAAATTACACTAGAAAACTTAACAACCAAAGTAAGCTCTAAAGGCAGTTCCAGTACATTCTGTCTATAATAATAATAAACAAAACAAAACAGATAGATCCTTCTCTAAAATTCTTTAGTTGAAACAGCCTGTAGAAATCTCCACTAATCTAACCTGGAGGAAAAAAAAAGCTAATGTGAAGTTTGTTCGTCTTACCCTTACCATTTTAGCAACAGAAGTCAAATGGAAAAGAGGGGTGGGAGTATGCCCTACTCTGCTGTGCCTATGGAAGGGAGACCATAACAGTTGAGAATTCCACCCTGATTGCAGCAGTCTCAGACAGTAATATTAGAAACAGTTAAGAAATATGAATTGCTTGAATGACAGCTACATCTCAAGTTTTTGCCTACCATAAAGTCTTAAGACCTATCAATGTAAAATACAAACATTTATAAAGCTCCAACTTTTTTTTTTCCTAAACGTTTGTGCTTAGCAACTGACAAAACATTTTGGAGATGCCTATTACTGCAGAAATGAAGGAAGAGAACTACACACAACAGCATTTCCATTCTCCTTATTGCAATTCTTCTTCCTTTAGCGTATTTGCCCATTCATCATATATTTCACCTAAGTCTAATTTCATTTTTAAGTTAACAATATGCTTCTGTCATTGGCAAAGGGCTTCCATACAATTCTATGACATCACACATTTAAATTGTACATGCAATCCATTTAATTTCTGATATTGATTTGTATGCATCACTCGTATTACATGGTTTCCAGAACATGGACAGAGTGTAAAGGTGAAAATTTCTTCCAGTTGTTCTTCCTTCTAACTTTCTATGACTTCTGAATCCCCTAATGGTACCATTCTTATCTATGAAATCTATTTCTTTACTATTTTAAACATACTAAACTTAAAAGCCAAAATGAGAAGTCCTGAATATCCTAAATAATACAGGAGGCACTTGGAACTAGCAGGAAGTAATTAACTCTCTTATAAATCTTTTGTCTTAACACATCCTTCTTTATTTTCCCATCCTGCTTTTCAATTTGAAGAAGTACTTTGAGATACCATCTGGCTATTAAAGACAGTGGAGAAAGGAAGCTTTAAAAGCAGTTATAGTGAAGATAAAAAAGCCAAAAACACACACACACACACAAAAAAAACAACCACAGTAACCCAGTACCAGCTCCAAAAAACAAACAAACAAACAAACAAAAAAACCACAGGCAAAATAATTTATTGTTCAAGACTGTTGTTCTTCATTTAGGATTTAAAAGTGAAAGCAAAAAAAGCAGCATGAAAGCTGTTTTTGAATTCCATTTACTATTTTTAATCTCTTTTATGTAGGGTTAAGTATGAGTTTTCAGCATTAGAGACACTTAATCTAAACCTAAGAATTTCCTCTGAAACCATCCCTTCCAGTCCCTATCATGAAACATTCTGAACTGGTTTATGTTGTTTTAGTGGGCATTGGAGCATTGGCTTCAAATGGAATTTGGGGAAGAAATATCTACAAATGCTTACATAACAAAAGGTAAGGCAATTACTTTATTTGAAGAGCTCTCCACTAGGATACCTGAAAGATTGGAATTCATCATTCTTTGAGCTGCTGTCTAGTACATATCAGTTTGATGTAAAGCACTGATATAAGGTGTATCCATCTCCCTGAAGTTTCTGTACAGGGAAACTGATTACATACAGAAGTTTAAGTAGGTGCAGCATATAAATCTTTATGTGCTTTAACTTAAAATTGCTAGCAGTTCACATCAAGACTATTAGAAAATGAGTAAGAAATGAGTTTTGATATTTACTGTATGTTTTGGCAGCTGCTCAGAAGACCAATGTTTAATCTGCTCATCTCATGGGGATACAGACAGGATAAGAACCTCTTTTTTTCTGCATACAGATTAAGAGGATATGTACTGTCTGCCTTACCACAAAAACCACAGTCCTTCTCCTGAAGAGCTTTAAACTTTGCAGGCCGAGCACTTACACCCCTTACAGCTTTCCTCCCCCCAGCAATTTTAAACGCCAAAGTTGAAGTAAAAACTTAAAGATGTTGGCATTTGTGGAACTGATATAGTTGCTGTCTTCCACATGGTAAATAGAAGTGAGAATGATAAATGATGCCAACAATTATGCTGTTAGAGTTTTGAACTAACTACACATACAGAATTTAATATAATGATTTAAGAGAAACTTTAGCCTCGACTAATCCAAAAAGTTATAACATCTTCAATATTATAATTAAAACAGGGAAGTGGTGCAAGGTAAGCATTTTAACTTCCTAAAACAAAACAAAAAGAATTCCAACCTTACTTCAAGGCAAAGGCTGAGATTTACATTTACAAATTATATTCCTGTACATGAGAACAACAACAACAAAAAAACAAAACTCCCTTTTCACCAAAAGCTTCTGTTCAATTGCAATATGGAAGATACGAAACGATTTTTCATTCTGAAGACTGTCAATGAAATGTCAATGAAAACCCAGAATAATTATAGCTCACACCAAGTATTACCTACAATATGGCCTCAAACATACATTCACTACTATTTCATCTCTAAATTTAAGTTGATATCCCAGTTGCTCTTCAGCTACTTATTGTACCGGTATCTGTGCTGGGTAGCTGTTCAGTATGGTTACACTTCTCATAGAATGACCAACATGACTGTTTACTGAACTCAGATAATCACATATCCACTAACAAACACACAACAACATCCTTAAATGTCAAGGACCAACAAAGCATGAATTTCACATTTCAAACATCATGAATATTTTATGAAAAGCATTAAATTATGGAATCATTTTTTTCTAGACGGTCTGTAACTAAACTGTAGATTCCTATACTTAAAGCACTGTATGTGTGAATATTTAAGTAAACACATATACATCAAAATAAGGAGGTTGTGGTGTATATATATACACACTTTCTCCCCCATTTTTTTTGTTCTCCCAGACATTATTGGTTAAAACAAACAAACAAACAAACAAACAAACAAACAAAAACCAACAAACAAAAAACAAACTGGTTTTACATATAAATCCCAATTAAATGGTGATGATGGGGCTTTTTTCTATTTCAGACTACAGACATACACTTTGTTTCTAATAGCAAATAAAGGTAACAATTTAAAAACCTAGTTACTCTAGAGTTCTACTACAACAACACTTTCTATTGGACAAAGCCCCCTCTTTTTTTTTTTTTTTTTTTTTTTTTAAGTTTAAGATAATTTTAGACACAAGTTATTGAAAATGTGATTTAGAATTCTTTACTTTGGGTGGTTAATTACAGCAGCAGAGTTGCAAAAATATGATGACATAATAAAAAGTAATAATTTTATCTCTGAAACATATCAGAGTAAATAAAATAAAACACAAATTAATACGAGTATTTTTATTACATTGAAAATATTAAATGTATGCCAACATGTAATCTAGTCCTAATGGTTCAGCACTGAACAACATATTCTAGGAATTTATAAAAACAAATGTAACTACCCAAACACATGGAACTTGTAACAAGCCACTCTTATATTGTGTTTTGAATAGAAAACTGTTACCCATTCATGACTGTGCGATTAGTCTACAATTCTTAAAGAAATTAATGTATTTCCTAACCACATCAACTAATGAATGCAACTGAGCCAAGGTTTTATCTTCATTCTATGTGAATTTTCCACCTCTTTCAATTGACAAGGAGAATAGAAGGTGCCTGTTTAACCAAAATATCTGATTTAGAAAGATAATGAAAATTCTTTTGCAGTGATTGGGTCCAATCTACCTCCAGTTATTTTGCAGCAAAAGAATCCATGATTTTATTCCTCTTTCACAAAGGGCACAGAAGTCAAATGAAGCCTTTACCTACGTTTCTGAAAAATATAAGTGTGAAATAACCTAAAAAGTTCTCTGCCAGACACACAATTCTGAATCCTTTTTTTCCCCCGTATCTTCAGAAGATTGGAACGTTATCAGTAGATACACTGATTAATGCAATTAAAGCCTTGGGAACATTTTATGCCTGAAGACCCTAAGAATAATTTAAATGGTTTTACCATAGTTGAGTGGTAAAGAACTGTCATGTATAGACCATCTAAGAAATTTTCTATGCTAAAGTATACAGCTATTTTTAAATTGCCAACATTGCACCTGAAGTTAAATATTCGATTTTGGTAATGTGCTTTACTCTAACCTAAAATAAGGAGTATCCTGCTAATTTTAATTTCCTAGGGCACAGATAATTTTTAACTCAGAATATCATTTTCTCAAGGACATGTGTTCCTGCAGAAAGGCTGGAGTCTCTGTATATACTTTAAAGGATTGTTTCATGATAGATTATACCTGACAGTCCTTAGTGAGACTATCACAAATATTGGTGAATAATGCACAGTGCAAAGACTACAAATGTCAGTATAATATTTGAGGTATCACAACATGAAAGCACACAATCTGAAACATTTGCAGAGATGCTGTCATGATACCATGCCTTGTGCACAGCACTGTTTTCAGGATAAGTTTATTAGAATGTCTTTAAATACTTAGTTTTATAAACCATAAATAGCACATCGCTGTCTATTTTCATTTGTACATCATCTACTGAAGAGATGGGAAAGTCAAAATGCCTGTGGGTTTTGCAATAGTAAGTCACCTTGACTATTCCACCATGTTTCTGCTTGAAGCAGGATGCAGACACTGTTAACAGTGAAAACACCAAGGGTGTCTCTCATCATACTCATATTGCTTGTTTGCCTCTTATCAAAAGCCTTAAACACTTACTGTATTTCATAACTAATATACATTTTATGTTCATAATACATTTTTACTTTAAAACAATTCTTTAAAGAATCAGACTATCTCTGACTACAGTAGAAGTTGCATGAAAAAGTTCACTATGTATTTCAACTTATTAAATTTCAGGTTATACTTTTAAAATCAACATTGTCTTTAAAAACAACTTATTTCAGATACAAAGAATATGCAAGTGTAAACTCCAGATAGATTATGAAGACTAACATCTCAAAGCAGTTATTGGGTAGCTTCTCCCAAACACGTTACTAGTTCTCAATTTAAAGTAGCAGAGATGCAGTTGGCCAGGCTGGCTGAAGTGTAAGGTTACATTTGCACCTCAAAAATATTTAAGCACGTCTACAGTTTTATTGGAATAAACTGGATGACAATACGAAAAAAATCTTTGAAAAATATTAGTTCTAGAAAGAAACTAATACATACCAAAAGAAGTCATTTTCTAACCATCTGTACTAATATATTGTCATCAAGTTTGAGTTGTCTAATTCCAAGATACAGCACCATGGAAACTGACATTATATTACAGTCTTGTAGAAACTTCATAGAAAACTTTATCTGCTTTTTATTTTTCTTGCTGTTGTTCTTGTTTGTTTTCAATATTTACTGCCTATTAGTATTTAAGATACATGTCAATAAAAATTTGACACAAAATATTGGAGAATATCAAACATTAAAGCATTTTAGACCACATCTGCTGATGGAAAATATTTAGTAAAAAAGAGGGCTTCCTGCTGAGAAAAGTCCATTCCATGGGCAAATACTGATTGTGAATTCTTGTATCCATTATATTGTCAATAAAGGAGGAACTGAAGGTGAATTGAAGTTTAAAACGCTCTGCCATACTTAAAAAAATATGAATAACACATTATTCAAGAAAGGTCAGTAATTAACTGGAAATTATGAAATGGAACAAACTTAATCTTCTTGATGGTAAAAGCATTTTACGTAAAAGCATGCATTTCTCCTTATGCTGTAAAAACTGACATCTCATTACTTTTATACTCACCTTCTAAGGTGTTTAGTAAAAGACTTGTGCCAGCACAGAATTCTTATATATGTGTATATATATTTATGTGTCTATGTAGACATACACGCATTTACATTTACATGTTTACATTTACTGAAAACACATATATTTTCAGTCTCGATTTCTGTACAGCAAAAGTTACTTTAGAAACCTACTTATTCCAATATATAACTTCAAGATGAAGTGAATGATAAAAAGACACTATTTTTCAAATGATAAAATGTTTTGACATTCACTGTGAAAGCGTTTTTCTCTTTCAAACAACTTGCACCACAGGTTGTCTAAATATGTTCCTAAATATATTATTCTTGCTTATGGAGCATTTTACTCACAGATTTGTCTGCTATATCCAAATACTGTCTGAAGTACTCCTATGTATAACATTACATGAAGAATTTCTTCACAATTCCTTCTGAAAACTGCTAGAATCAGGGCAAAGGCATACTGATAAACATGACAAGGATCATCATCCTCACCCTCTAATATCCTTGATTTCAAGGTAAATATAAGAAAAGGCATTGAAAAATCCTAAAAAATGGAACTGAAGTATAATAGAGAAAATATGCCACTTGCTCCAGAATATTTTATATATATATATATTTTTTTTTTTGGATTGTCATAAAATTCAGAATAATCTGAACAGAATAAATGCTTACCAATATTTCTTTAAATAAATATATGTCAATTAGAAACCAAAACAGCTTTCATTACAGGCTGAACACAATTTTAATTGATAAACGTATTTTGCATAGATATAGTGTTAAATATGTCTCATGGTTAATAAATTCTCATCCTTGGACCTTGATGTTTGAGTACACCTGAGATCAGAGGTGACTTGTAAAGTCACTATGTAAGTAGCTTATTGACACTAAACTGAGTCCTATAAAATGTTACAACTTGAAAACACCTTCTATACGTACACACAGAGTGAAATTTTCAATATTCATTTGTGGCATTTAGGACAATACCCAAATCTACATAAAACAACCAATGTCCATCAGGATTCCTGATAGCAAGGCTTGTAAAAAAAAAAAAAATAAATTAAAAAATAAAAATTGGTTGATGATTTCAAACTATGGCCTGGTTCTTCATAGGCACACATGTTTTCTGAAAATAAACAGGCCATACCATTTTATATATAACATGCAAATAGCATTACTCACTACCTAGAACACTCTACTACTTCTTCATACTTTGTCCATTCTTCTCTAAGACTGATTGTAAAGGATACATGTAGAATGTAACTAAATGATACACTTATAGGTCAAAGCAGTGCAGTTCTGTAGTTTGCAATCTAAACAGAGAATGCCTATGGATCTCACAAGAACCTTAATACAATACAAAGTCTTGAATATCTCTTCCTTTGTGATATTTATTGTTGACAGGTTATTATTAGGTTGGTTTTCTTCCCAAATTCACAGGTAATCATATAAATTATATGAATTATGAATTCAATTTTACATGAAGATGGACTCTGCTGTTATAATAGCTGTTTTGAAACAGCTCACAAATGAGAAACTCTAAGCATTGATATATGTCAAAACTGGTAACAAAATGAGTGAAAGTCAAATACACCTTCTAAATTATTTCTAAATTTTGCCCATGTACATAAGCACAAACAGACCTACACTACTTTTGTGAAAGCAAGAGCATTCATTCAAATAAAAAAGCATACATGCAAATAAGCATGGAGAAAAAAAAACTATACCCTCCCTATCTTTTAAGAGACATAGCCAAATTTTCAGTGTAGTTGACATCATCTTTCTTGGTAAACACTTACAAAAGCCTATCAGATTGATGTGAAGGAAATCAAGGACATTATTTTCACTTACATTCCCTTTTAAAAATGCAGAACTTCTTTTAAAAGATGACATGAAGGACATCAAAATAGTATTATTGTTATTGCATTTTAGATAACATCGTGCAACTGACTACCTTGTATCCCAAAACATGTAGGTTGGTGTCTTCAATACTGGTAATATATTACAGTATCCAGTCTGTGAAGAGATCGTTTGACTTGAGTTACTGACTGTAATATTTGCAATAATTGTGGATGTGTAACAATAACCTGTAAAATATTATTTCCAGTTAACTTACTACTGTACTTTAAGTTAATGAATCCTCCTAAGACATTGAGAAGGGCATATGATTTTATCTATGAAGGAAGGAAATGGCATGGTTAGGGAGAATGATTCCGTCTGCATCGTGAGGATGTATAAAAAAAGTTTCTGCCTTAATTTATGCTGTTTCAAAGTCCTAAACTAGTTTCCAAAACGTAGTCCATCAAAGGCATTCTTAATATTCAAAAAGACCTTGCTAATTAACTCCGAAAACTACCTCAAGTAGAACCTGCTTCTCCTGCTCCTTAGAAAAGTTTTAATTACACAGATTAAGCACTAGGATTCCAGATGCCACCTTCCCATAGCTTTCTTCCTTTCTAAATAAGGTGCTTTTGTGCTGATCTCCCCTTTGCTTTGAGAAGAGCTTTGGACAGGTTGTTTTTATGATTAAGCAATTCCATGTGACTATTAAAAATGATGTGACAGCATGGAAATCACATTTAACCACTTACTGAAGACTTAACTCTTTTCTGAAATGTTATGACAGCTGGCCATCAGAGTAGGTTTTACTTAACACAGATATTACTTGAAAACCTAAATGATAGTTATAGAGAAGATCATGGCAGTACACTCACATGGGTGTATGATGGCAGGACAATAGGCACAACTTCTTCCTTCACTGTGATCCCTTTACATAAGAAAAAAACCAACCCAACTCAACTGAGAGAACAATTAAATATAATAGGCTCCCCAGACAAACAGTGGAAACTTTTTTTTTGGTCATTAAAAATACTGAAGACATAGCTTGACAGGGAAATAGTCCCTCATCTGAGGCCCTTCTTTCAGCAGATGAGTGGATCAGATGACCTTCCAGAGTAGACTTCTGTCTGATTCTATGAACACATGCATCAGATGACAAAATACTACCAATGCAGTTCTCTCCTCCCTTTCTGTATTAACATTTAGTGGAAGATAGTCAGAATAGTGTTTCAATGGATGAGCAGAATTTTATCTGTGCAGTTCCAACCACCACTGCTGTATGAATAAAGTAAGCAACAGGGTTAGTGAGAGTAGCTCTGCAGAAATATACTTAGTTGTGAAAAGGTCTCTCGATTACTTTTTCCAGTGTGCAAGCCTTCCTTCAGATGACAGAGTTTGCACGAACATATGTATGCATAGAAACTATAAGTAATGCAACAGTTGATACAGTCTTCTATTTACAGTCACTGCTCTCCAGCCAGGATGCTAAGCATGGGCCCCATTTCCTGGATTTTCTCTGATCCTAACCCATGTGTAGCTGATGGGCTTACTAGAGATGACTGATAGGTAGGTACATGCAAATAGAGAAGGATGGTAATACTGACCAATTCAAAATACTAAGAATGAAAATTATTAGAATTGCCTACAAAACACTGTCCCAGAAAGCATTATTACTACAACATCCCACGTGGAATTTACAACAAAAATCTTGTATCTAAAAGCAGATGACAAACTATATTTTAATCAACATCTGCTTATATCTTCTACAGCATGCTCAGCAGGAAGCACTTTCCTAGTTGCAGCTCTACGGAATTGGCAATGTTCTGTATGCTCAGGAAATAAAACTATCTGCTACAAATATCTGAAAAAAAAAAGTACAAAAGTACAAGTACAAAAAAGAACTCTCACATTTTGGAGTAACAGAAAATGGGTTCAGATCCACATCAACTCACTGAGGTACAAATGATCCAGTTAGGTTAATTCAGGCAACTCTCCTCACCAGCTGAATATGCTTCATGTCATCACCTCCTAGCTGACTGTATGCCATTCTCTTAACTAAAACAGAGCTCTCCAATTCTCACCAGTCCTACCTCTCTTACCACATAATTTCCAGCTAACTGCACATCCCACCTGCCATGCAGCATCAGCATTAACCTCCACTAAGACTTGTTATGGAAGTCTACTGTAAAGATAAACAGAAGAGCAATACTTTCAAATAAACAGAAATGATTCAACTTCTGGTTGCAGTCTGTGTTGGTATTAATCTAAACTGGATATCTATCTTCATGAGAACATAGAAATTGGAAGTAGTTATTTGTTACCATTCTATTACATACGGTCTTTAAAAGTGAAGCTGAATACCATCAAAAAACTTACTATATAGAGCATTTTTTCTATGTTAAATATTATTTTGCTTACTGGTAACAGACAATTCTTTCTCCAAAAAATACTCTATGACCGCTTCAAATAATTAAGTTACATTTTTCTTTACTCCTTGTATGGTTTGAAAACAGGGTGTGTACTTGTAGAATTACAAAAAATTAATGATAAAATCTATCAAAATTAAGTAACAATCAGGCAAATAGTTTCACACTACCTTTTGAAGCATGGTATATACAGAAAAATATATACCTAAAGACTTTCAGACTTTAAGAAAAATAAATTATTTATAGGAATTAAACACACACTCCCAGTGAAGAGAGATTCATAATATTGAGTTACAAGGATATTTAACAAAAAATAAATTTTATCCCTAGATAATCACAAGGTTAATGGTAGCTAACCTATACTACGCATTTACTTCATGAAGTCTCAAAGCAAATTTTAACAACTGCCAAAAACTAGACATCATGTGAAAAATATTATCATTCTTTCCACAAAAAATTAGGAATATTCTCTTCAAATTTCTTTAGCATGACGGGTAAAAAGGGACATTTTAACTAATATATCAATTCTGAAGTGTCTTCCGAGTCTTCAGAAAGGACTACTGTATCTTTTGGGAAAAAATGGCATAGCTTTCTAGTCACTAAGTAGTTGATTGCTTACCCTGCTTCCCTAGAAATCTTGAAATAGTGGACTACAATGGTTTTATTGCTGAAATATATAGTTATTTCAGACCATTAATTTTTGTCTAGGCTATCTGTGAGAATGTGTCAATCCATATTGACCCATAACAACCCATAACAACCATACTGCAGTGGTTAAAACAGAACTTGCATGCAAAATACATTTGCGCAAATATGCTTCAAAACACATTTATACCTTGTAATAAGTTCCTGTTAATTTTTTTGTCAAAAGAAAATTCTGGGAAGTATGTATGCTCCACTGAAACCAGATCAGACTTAAGAATGGCCATATGATTTCTAGCAATATGATACAAATGATAACACTATATGCCTGTCATAAAAATTCAAACATATATGTAATTGCTTCTTGTAACCTGAAACAACTGCAGGGAAACTAGTTTAATGACTAACTTCAATGGCAGCAGAATCAGACACAAAAACTGTTTTAATATGAAGATACCACTGCCACTGGCATCCTTTTCTCACTCAGTTTTGAAAAAAAACTTGCCGAAAATTCTTACAAAGACAGAAGAAATATGTTTGAAATCCTACATCTTCCTACAGAGCAATGAAAGCCTTTGCTAGCTATCAACTGGATGACACAGACAAATGTAACGCATCTCCATGACAGGCATAGTAGTAGAGTAAGGCTTTAGAAACAGACTTCAAAAATGTGCAACCCTTAAAATTAGAGCTATACTATTATAAATAAGCAAGCAAACAAAAAGAATAAGTACATCAGATTTCTTCTACAATGAGGTTTTATTCCAGAAATAGAAATTTATTAAAATGTATCATATAAAAATGACACAGCTATCATTTCTGACTGATCACAAGTAATGGTTTAATGGTTCATTTGTGTACTGACACCAACATGATTACATACTCTTGGATCCTGCTGGAGTACACTGCCTCACAAAAGCTTAATTCTTTCATCATCATCCCTCTTCAATCAAGCAAAAACAACTACAGATGTTCACAAGACAGGTTGAAGAGAGATAAAGGAATAAGCTTGCTTGAGCTAGAGCCTTTTCTTCTTTGCCAGAAAAACATGCAACAACCAAGAAAGAAAAAGAAAAACATGTAAAGGGGAGGACACGTCTACAAAAAGTAAAAAAGAACGACTGAGGATGAGACATAATGAATTTGGCACTGGGTTGGGTATTGCAAGTTGATACCCTGCTGTAGACGAAAAGAATCATCATCCTTGCACCAAGGGGGAGGAGTGGAAATCATATATAAGTTATATTAAGGTGACTATTTTGAAGACTATTAGACATACAGGCCATTTAATACTGTGCTAAACTCAGATAGTTTCTGCCTGTGCATAGAAAGAAAAAGAATAACAAGAATCTGCTCCTTATTAAATCCTCATGAAGTGACAATTTCTGATGCATTTGTTTCATTTTCTTACCTCTGCTTGAGCAGCAAGAAAGGATCTAAAAGCAGCAGGTTTTATGCCACAAGTGATGCCTAGGTTTCCTACCCATAAATTTAACACAGTGTTTTTATACTTAAAGAAATTCTACAGATTAGTAGAAAGACAAAAATTCAGAGGGATACTGACATATGTGTTATCCCACCTTGGATGCTTATCAAACTCTGAGCTTTTGCTTCTAATACACACACACACAAAACAACAACAACAAAAAATGAAGTCATAATAGATTAAAAAAAATAAAATTCTCTCCTAATAAATTATTGTGCTGTTTACAGAATTTTCCTTTATACGTCTGTAATATTTTTGCATGCTTACATCAACTCTTATCTTACTCAGACAGTCAAGGTACTTCCAAAAACTGAGAATTAGAAGTAGCAACATTTATGTATGCACTGGAACAGTATATCTACAACCTCCTGCTATCTACTTCATGAAGATTCCCCAACCCCCCCTTTTATTTTTTTTTTCAGTCTTTACTGTTAAATTTTATTTCCTCCTTTGCTGTATATCAAAAAATTAAGACTGTGAATACAAAGAGTTCAGCAAAGTTGACACACCACTTATCTTTTCAAGCATTCCTCAAAAGACAAACCAGTTCTGGTTACAATTTTCTATTTCAACAACTCACATCTTTAATCTGGCTTTGTTTGGTTCTTTCAATTGATGCCAGGGTGCACAGTTGAGCTAGCAGTTGTGATTAAGAGGTCAAACATTGAATTCAGTAGTTTTTTTTTTAAATCTACTTTTTTCCACAACTATTACTTTAGATTCTTATGTTATACATATCAGCAGGAGGCTATGGGTGAACACCACCCCCCAGTCAAAAATTGAAACAAGCTTTATTATCAATTACTGCTTGAAGTAAATGAACTCAATAGGAGTTCAGATAATCCAAGAACATACATATTGCCCTTTGAATTCAGAAATTGCTTGGTTTTCCTTCCTCCAAACCATCAATCCCTCTTCAAAAACCTTCAAAAAAATTTTTTAATTATTTTATTATTTGGGGGGAAACTTCTTGCACAAAAAAAAAAAGGCAACAAAAAAATGTATTCCCATGGACAGAGTCCGTTAAAAATCAAATTACTTCCACACCATTCTCCTATTATTTACCTGCCAGTAAAATATGTAGACTCATTGTCTCTGCTTTCTCTGCTGGTCATTTTTGTATTTATTACTGAGTTACTAAGTTGTTTTTCTCTCCCTTTTTCTAAAGCATGTTTTTTCTGTTCTGAAAAACTGGGCCACATGCCTCTGAGGAGAAAGTAGTGCATTATTTCATTCCCACCTTTTCTTCTTTTTTGGCATCTCTGAGGCCTGCTATGCCCAGAAGTGCTTCCACTCAAGCTGGACCATCAAATCAATTATCACAGCAGTCTGATTTCTAAATATGAATGGCAATGAATGACAACAGGCAAGGCAAACTTTCAGCTTTGATTTGTCATTGGCAATGTAAATTTTTTTGTTTTGTTGTACAGATGTTTGTTATAGTGGCAATTTGACCAAACTCTTCCCCCTGCTGTCTGCAACTACACTGTGTAGATCTTGAGATGAAAAGCTTCACTTTTGCCAAGTCAATAATGAAAAGAATAAATATGGGATAGGCCATTATCAATATAAAAGTTCTCTTTTTTCCGCTACACTGTTACTACAATTGTTCCTGTCAAAACAAACGAACAAACAAACAAACATAAGAAAAAACAAACCACTATAACAAACTTTATGGTAGTTTCCATTAAAAAGAACCCTAGATATTTCACAATTACAAAGTTCAATTGTTTAGTACTGCTGTCCCACTATTTAACATCAGATCTTCATTTATAGTAATAAGCTTCATTTTTTTTCCAGCTAGAATTAGTATGGCCTTTTGCAGTACTAAAAGATTATTTACTGTATAGAAGCATCCACATGTAATACCAAAAGTACAAGACAATTTAAGTAGACAGTAAATTAGAAAAAAAAAGAGGTCCTACCCTTATTTATCATCAGTCATAGTTTGATGGTTTCTCCAACGGAGACTCATATATTATTTTGTTAAGAACAGAATTAAACTATGAAATATAAAAACTGATTAAAATATTTTTGTACATTTCTTCATTGACACTACTAGTTCAAAAACATGCAAAAACTGCACTTTATATTGAAAGCTTATAATATTTTTATAGAGAACCGATTATGAAAGTGTTTTTTAGATAGCAGCTGGGACACATTCAGAAAACTTTGGAGTCAATTCACCTGCAAGTTTGCTTTATTGACAGTATATATAAACTGGGTGGCAATATATACGAAAGACTATATTGCCTATTCTAGTGAAAACAATTTCAACCAAGCAGGTAATAATTTATTTCTGCAGTCACAGAAAAAAAAATAAATCTTAACTTAGGTACTTTTGAAACACTCTTGGATTGTAAATTTGCTTTAATCTTCTCAAAAAGGGAGGTTTAACAGTACCACCTAGTGGTATCTATCCATAGACATATGGACCAAGTGGGCATCATATGGATACTAGGAAAGCTTCCTACAATCTTCTGACAAACCAGAACTCTTAATGATGTCACAGTTGAACCCTGATTTTAGATGCCTTTGCTATTGTAGGACTTAAGATGGCAATCTTTTTTTATTATTATTATTATTATTTTTCCTGTGTGATATTCAATTCTTATGTAAACCAGACAATTCTTATGTAAATCCAATTTCAAAACAGACAATTCCATTTATGATAATTTTTTTCATACGTGCCATTACTGCTACATTGACCTTTAAAAGGCTATACTTAAAGAAGACATGAGACTGCAAGCAAACTGGTCTTACACTATTTCATTCATCTGGAAATGCGACTACATGAAAGACCAAAATACTGCAATTCTGACAAGCAGATGGTGGACTAAAAGTACTATGAAGTGATTACTATGAAAAAACAGTTTTCACAGTTATCTTACTTATTAGACACTGAACTTTTTTGCATAGAATGAGTGATAAAGACAGCATACCTGCATGCCAGCATGAAACTGTACAACCCCTCATCAAACCAAACTGATTAAGAAGAGTAGTTCTGAACTTGGAATTAGACTATCCATTATTCTTATATCTTATATCAAATCCTTTTAGAATCCATTATTCCTATATCAAAACACGTCACTTCAAAGAAAACATAATAGATAACTAAGAGAAAACTTCATCTGAAGATGACTATCTGCAATACCAGTCTCTCCAGTACATATATGCATAGTGGTTTATAATAGACTTTAACATTTTCTTTACGGAAACTGGGGTTATAAAAGAACAGTGAGGTCCACTTTACCATTTACTTGTATACTCTGCAGATACGAGAAAACTACCATTTTGAAGAGTTTTCCAAAGTGTGGATAAAATTATTCATTTTAATACCTTTCAAGTTTCTGGTATAAAACAGTATGTTATTATACTGGGTCTGGCTGGATCTGTGGGTCTTACTTTTATCATTTTTTAAACATCTGTTTCTCTTTATGTGGCTAAGGGGAAAGTTTATTCTGGATCAAAGTACTTCAGTAACTTTGTGAAAAAAGGGTTGCTGCTGGGTACTTAAATGGTAAATTTATTTTCTCAAGAAAGCTGTTTTCACTGACATGAGCACATGAATGGAAGAACGCATATCATGGTTTCAGTGACTTGCATTTACCAAGTGACAGATAATGTCTTTAGTAAATGATTGATCTTAAGTTGTTCTTATTGCCTGTAGCAACAAGAGAGATTTAGAAACAACTCATCATTCATTTTCCTTTAAACAACGCTACAGATAACTTTAGATTACAAACTGAATCAAACTATGGATTTAGCTAAAAAAAGTGGGAACACCTCTTCTGAAGACGTTTTTGTATTCTTTTATTTTATAAAGATTTATTTTACTTCATGGATATATTTTGCCATGAAAACAAAATTGCAAAACGCAAATTTGAGTTGCAGACACATCTACAAACCCTTTCATAGTGTAAAGAAAAGGAAGGCTTGGAACACCCTTCTTTGGTCATTCTTAGTTTCCATATGCCAGTTGTGAATTATGCCTCAATAAGATAAATAACTAGTCAAGAGTGAAAAAATGATCTGCTTTGGCGCACATCCTCAGGCCTGATGGGCTGACTACCTGTCAGATAATGTTGAAAGTAGGATTATGTCTGAAAAGGTTGACATACCACAGACTTCTCTAAATCAAACACACGCTGTTTAGCTAAACTCAGTGAACTTTAACTGATTAGCCCATCAGTACAGTGAATTTGTATCAAATAATTTTCAAAAGGCTAAACCAAGAGCCTATTTCAAATATCTTCAAATAACTTCAAATATCAATGGTAAACAAACTATTATATTGGAGATTTCTTGTTAAAAAATTGAACTAAACAAAAAACAAAAACACAAATGCATCCTTTTAATCCTTATTGTTCAAGATCAAATCTATAAAACACTATATTCAAAAAAAGGTAACAATAAAAAGGTACATACACATACACACAAAGTTTCCACTAGGCTGGAAAGCAGAAATCAAAGTCCTTATATATATATTTTCCTGCCTTTTTTTTTTTTTCCTTTTTTTTTTTTTTTAATTTTATATCAAGCACTATATCATTGAAAAAAATATTTGGGAACAGGAATTCCACTCAAAGAAAAGATCATCATAAGGATATTCAAGTCTACAAGGGAAATCTGGTAAAATGAAAAATCAGAAATGCAGAAAGCTTTAGAAAAAGAAATAAAACAATTTTTAAAAAACAGAACCAAATTAATCCTTCAGTTCAAGATGTCATGAAAATATTCTTGTTGGAATAGGGTAGACACAACAAATGCAAGAAATGCTACAAAAGAAACAGAAATATTCCGTGCTTTGTAACCATAGAGGAGTAGCTGTTAAAACTGCCTTGGACTTCTCTAACTCTTCTTTCCTTCTTACTGACTTGTGAAACAGGCAGTCAAATAAGAACAGAAAATACAATACAGTAGAGGTGGAGCTTTTTCTGGCTACACAGACAAAGCTCCAAGATTGCACTTGACAGAAAAAAAAAAAGTGATGGAAGAACATCCATCCGATTTAAAGAGTTTCATATCTGTTCTTCACAGATTAATAGAACAGTATTTGTTTCTTTTTAAGAGTACAGAAAAGAGAAAGAATATGCAGTCTCCAGTCCTCTCCTCTGCATTTCAGAGAAAAATACAATCTTTTCAAGATAAATACAACTTTCTCTCTTCTAATACCACAAACAACACTTAAGTGAAGTGTAGTTAAGAGCATAAGGGTCACTCCAATGCAAAGTATCATAATTTACATGCACACGTTTATCTTCAACAAATAATGATGTTTTGCTTGACAACAATTACTTGTCTTTCAAGCATGTAGTTCTACTGTTTATTATCATTCAAGATCACATCACTTCAAAACCTACATCAATACAATTACCAAATCTGTGAGCTCATTTTTAGAAAAATATATCAGAGTGCTCTCAGTATTTCAATTTCTGATGCAATCTTTACAGAACACCAGCTGTTAATTTGATTTGGAGGAAAAAAATAGCTAAAAAAAGCAAAAGAATGTCAGTTCAGAATGCTCGTAGATCATAAACTGTTAATTGTTTTAAATTTGTATGAATGTTTAGATGCAGCTGAAATCCTGAACTCCTTTATTTGATTGCAAAACCAGAGACAATAGTGACTAAATTTGAACAGCGTTACTTGTTTATGTATTAAATGTCACCTGTTAGTTGCTGGAGCTGTATTTTATTTTTTTTTAATTCCTTCCTTGATTGATTTTATTGAGATTTAACTATTAAGTTACAAGCATATGTCTGATGTTTTAGGCAGAAATACATCTTTGTATTTTATGAATAGAATTAAAATATACTCAAGCATAAAACAAAATTTTAAAGGTGAACACAACCTTTTATCCAAAATGTATCCGGATTTATGGCACTCCTTAAAACACCAAAAAAGTTACATGCAAGAATGTGGCAATGTACTGTAGTCTAAATTTAAAAGACTTGTCTACAAATGTTCTTTAGTTGGCTTTTTAAGAAATCCAAGTGTTGTTTCTAATTCCAATATTGTTATTTATTCTACAATATTCCTCCTTAATCCTTGAAAAATCAAATTTCAAGAAAAAACTCCTCAATTCAAATAAGCTGTGTCATATTCAAGTTCTGGCAGTCCAAAGCCATACAATTTTGTTGACTACTTTTTTTTTTTCCTAGAGAATACAAACTGTTCCAACAATATTTTCCAAAGGTATCCTACCAATTTCCCTTAATAGGTCATTTGCAAATAAATTCTTAAAAGTCCTTAGTAGTCGGAAGTCACAGTCACCCTATTTTAATAAGTCAATTAAAAAGTGTACAGTTAAAATCCACAGATACATTTACAGGTTTTATGCACTTGTATATGTATAATTCTCAGAGTAACATTGCCTTAATATCGATATTTTGCAGAACTTTCTCTCTTCAACTGATGCTTTAGTGTTAGTCTAAGAATCCTCTTGCTGCATTTTCTTTTCTGAAATGTATTAATATTCCGGCAGCATGAGGATAATTTTTCCAGTATACATCAAAGAACACAAAACTGACAAACTCGGGTTAAAGTTTCGTACTTTACGCAGTGATGTTAAAGTCCTTCCAGGCTACATGAGCATCTTTGAAACAGAAGACATGAATATTAGAGCTTACATTAGTCTTTCTGTTCTTCAACACAGACTCTAAAGAAACCGCAGGGCATAGGAGATGTTTGGAAACATGGAAAATTCCAAGACACATCAAACTTCCAGACTACTCTTTTCATGTTGTGATTATCTTCTTGGGTTGTCTAACTCCTGACTACATGGGCCAGATGACACCTCAAGGAGCTGAAGGCAACAAAGAAAGTAAAAAAATTAAAAATTATCTGCAGTTGCAGAGAGTTTTGACAGTTTAAAACGTTGCTTTCTTGAAAATATCAACAGTTTTTTCCAGGTCAGGTATGTTAACCACACAAAAGAATTGAAGATAGTACTGAAGATGTTATTTCTGACATCTGAAGGGCAGAATGCATTCTAAAATCAAGCACCAGACTACAAGGAAGGCGAGAATTGCCTCTAAAACAGCATAATAAGTGCAATGTCTTAAAAGATTTCAAACAGAACATGAGCGTTCACTTAGTAAGGATCATAAGGTGCTTTATGCAGTTAGTCATCTTCCCTGTCCAAAACTGATTTGTTTAGTAAGTTACTTTTATTTATGAAATCTTGTTTGAATATTCGAACAGAAGGGAAATAATACTGCAGGTATCATTAGACAAAACAAGTATGACACAATCACAGGAAATTACAGAGCATTATGTGCCAAAATTCTGAAGAACCAAACCTACAAAGGGTAGCATCTAATAACCTGTATCTAGAAAACACTTCAGATTATGTGAAGCTTCAGTGCAAAAACAAGCCTCTATAGACTATTTCAGAAAGTTCTCTGAACATGAAATGTTCTTATGATATGCCAGCAAATAATAATAGCTGGACATCACACATGCTGTCCTGGGAGACAAACGGAAAACTATAGTGTACTGAATTTGTACAGGGTAAATTGGAAGACCAAAGGTCTTCCTAAAGGTACTTTAATACCTGACAATTGATACTCAATCTAGTACAAAACGTTCTTATTCACAATTTTATTGTCCATTCTACTTTCCATGGTCAAAAGTCACAGAAATGTCTGAAGACCCTGGACTGTTTGAGTACCTCTATACAACGAAAGAACTTCTCTACAGGTTTTTATAGTCCATTAGATTGCTTTGTCTTTGAATCCTCCATCCTTTCAACTACTCCTCTAACGGTAAGTACTCACACAAGTGCAGTTCCAGCAAACTGCTAAAACAGATCTTTACAAGCTTATATATACCCCTACATTCTCACGTCAGTGCTAAAAAGCTTTCAAATTATTCAACAATACAAACATTTTACAAATACAACACAGAAATACAGCCAAACTCTGTTCAGAGACAGACAGCATCTTTTTTTCTGAAATGTATATTCCTTAGTAATAGAATCAATCTTACTCCAACTGCAAATAAATATTCGGACTCCACAACAGTTCTAGCTTCCTTCAGATTGGTTGTCTACTCGAAGAAAACTTTTGGTAAATCTCCCTTTTTCATTCTAGTAAAGAAAATCTAAAAATAAAACATGCTTATGTGTCATCCACCATGTAGTGAGTTATGTCTATACACAAATAATGTGATTCACCACAGATTAATTTTATATTAATAAAATGATTAAGCTAATTGACTTCCATATAGTTGACTCAACACTGTACTAAATTGTAATCAGACCCCAGTAATGGTGGAGTTTGGTTTTGTTCTAAAATCAACTTAATTCAAACTCAAAGTAAGCCCTAAGAAAAGCCATAAAGAAATTGCATCCTCCATTGTGTCCTGTTTTATCCATTCTGCTGACACAGATTAAATCTGCATAATTTGGCCGTGTATTGAGATTATAGAAGGTAAATGCTGCGACCCCTAAAGCTGGATTTTCTCCCACCCTCTTTTGTTTAGGAAATAAAAAATTAAAAAAAGCATTCTCTGGTCTGCTTAGTCTGACTGACAGCTTCTATAGACTGACTTAATGAACCTTTCAGCCCAAAAGTCTTCACACATCCCCTGATAAGTAGTGGAGTCAAGTTTTACTTTGGGCATTCTCATAAATTACCAATGATATCACTGGAGTTCAAAGCTGTCAAAAAAGTAAAAACAAAACACACTGTTAAAACTTCAGGAAGATCAACTCCTGAGGAAACATTGAGGATTTTAATTTTCATCGATTTTATGTTATTTTGGAAGTCTGTTCACTTTGAAATGCAAAAAAAATCTGCATAATAATTGGACATTTCCCTAATTCAGTGCGACGCGTCTGTTGTTCTTCGTAATTTCATGGGGAAAAAATGCAGAAAGACTGTCATTACATTCCAATAATATGTTTGTGAAGAAATAGAAATTGTTTTACAGTTCTATATACCTGACATATTAAACAAAATAATCTTCAACAACAGAAGAAACACCTAACGCGTTAACAGAAAATGTACAAAAATACAGAAATAACACAAAAAATGAAAAGCAAAAAGAACAGAGCTCTGATCTGAATAGCACCACTATCTTGTTTATTTTTAGACATCCATGTGGAACGCACTGTACTGTATGCACATGGCTTTTAAATAGCAATATTATGATGTTATATACTTCCATGAAAGGGTAAAAGAGGATAAACTAATTCACATATTAGTTATAACATGCTCACGGAATCTTACAGCCTACACTGGCCTCCAAAAAAGAAATAAGGAGTATATATATAATGAAGTGATCTTCTACTGAAACTAATGAAACCAATCATATCTAATCATAACTCCTGCAGTATGTTTTGAAACGGACTAAACAAAACCAACTCTTTGGATGTTGGTGTCTAGTTTATACAGGATATAGATCAATCATTCTAGGTTTTGGAATTAAGAGTTCCTCAAAACGTATCACCACTACAATTATTATTAACCTATATTATAAAGTTCAGACCTGCTTTTATTCATCATTAAAAGTAACTTCACTCTACTTGTAGCAGCCTTTAAAATATTAGAGTATTTAATCTGAAATGATCTAGTATTACATTCAGTGATTAATTAGCACTGATGGTTTTTAGGATGTGAGAGCAATTCCTGAGCTATGTATATTACAAACTTAGCAGTTCAGCTACATTACATTGAGGCCATAATGTGCAACCATTAATGGAAGCACCTGTGCCAATGTTTCAGAGCTGTAATGGGGATAGTGACATAAAGATGCATTAAAGATTTTGATTGACCAGGACACGGCATGCTCCTTGAAATTCAAACTTTCCTGGAGCACAAACTACAAAATGTAGTCTGAGAAAGTCTACTGCCATGCAGTCAGACCTGTATTCATTTAAGCCCAACATAATATGAATGAATGGCCAAAGACCTTTTGGAGAAAGATAAAAAAAAAAAATCATGGCACAGAACCAGAAATAATATGCTATTAGGCAAAAAATCCTCCTAAAATTATCTTCTCCACAATTCTTAAAACCATGAACATTATGAAATTCATACCTAGACAATATTACAAAATATATACCAAAAAAAAAAAAATAAAAGAAAAAAGAATCCTTCATATATAATAAGCTTCAAATATCAGGGTATGGTTTTTGGTAGCACTCATCTAATAATAGTAGTTTTAGCATAGAAAGAAATAGAACAGATTTTAAAAAAATCTTATTTATATCTCTAAGACATAGTAACTAGACTTCTTACTAGATTTCTTATATGCTTCTTTTTCCCCTTTAAACACTGTGTTGACAAAAATTTGTGTCACGCTTAAGAAATGTTACATGTTACATATAACCCTTTTCCAAATTCAAAGCAATGCTGTGCTTTCCCCAAACACATGACAATAGTTTATGTGTTTCCCTAGACACATGAGAAATACACAGTTCTATCTCGTTTGAATGTTTCTAATTTTCTTTCCAGGTATTTCTGCATGCAAAAATGCATTAAACTAGGAATAATGCAGAAACATTTTTCTAATTCCACTATACTCATAAAGCATCATTCCATGTCAAGCCCCAGCGTATCTCACATACAAATATCATTTCAGTATTCCTAAAACATCAATAAAAAATGATATTACCTAACACTTTTTAAAGTTATTTTATTGACGCAATAAATAAATCTTTTTAGTACCTCCACTACTGAAAATACATATTGGGTCTTCTGTAGACAAATGGACTTGGCTTTACTACACTGCAGGTGACTTAGAAGCCAGCATAGTTTATGCACTAGTGCAGTAGTTCATAGCCACTCAAGAACTTTGCTGGGCTGGGATCAGCACTTCCTTAGACAAACCTAAAGACCATTTAAAAAACTGGCTAGTAGTTGTTTGGCTTCAGACTAGCTTGATGTTCAGGCTGTTTATGCCTGCAAACGGCTCTGGAATTATGCACGGATTGTTGCATAAAAAACAGACCCTTTAGAGAGTCAAAATATTCCAGTATTACCATTACTTCTTGATCAACTGAAATTGAAAGAATCACAAAATTCTAGAATTCCAAACAGGTAGGAACTTTATTTTAGTGACAAATTTTTTCATGTGCAAAACTTTGAATACCAGTATGATTTCTAAGTATGTTACCACACCTGATACAGAAGTTCTTTCCTAACTACATTGGTTGGAGTTCTAAAATCAATGGTATTACTGCCTTCCATGAAGTCCCTTTGCTTAGGCTAGTCACAAAATGAAACTCAGGTATACCTTTTGTTACAAGCTTAAAAAAAAAATATAATCTTTTTTGCCAGAGCAAGATTGCCTCTTTCAGCACTAACGCTGGTGTATGCTAGTTTAGAAAGACTTAAGAAATGCATCATTCATTTACTTGTCTGTTAAATGAAGGAAGGAGAGTAGTGTCCACTGCCGTAAAGAGCTTTTCGATTTTCAGATCGATACAGTGAACACAGAGTAATACCCCCCACTATCCTTATTTAATCTCATATCTTGAGATTAATCCCCATCCCTTTCTCTTGGCTGACCTTTCCCAACACTTCCAGGAAGTCCATCTGGCCTCTTTCTCTAGTGTGGACTGCTAGCTTTGCATGCTATTCATTAGTACTCAAGTAGTTGGTAAATGAGTACACAAACATCCTTTTTAAGTGTGTAAAAGTGGTTTCTCTAATTTCAGGTACCACACAGAGATGTGGCCAAAATTCAGCCACCAATCTCAAGAAATTTAAGCCTTAACATCTAGCAAGACATACCTATTAAAATGGAAGAGTGTGAATTAAAAATAAATCAATATTCCTAAATGTGAGTAACTTATACAAAGCTCCTACAAACTTATATAAAATTCTAACCACATGACCTTGGCATTCTCATTCTTGATGACTTTTTTTTTTTGAGAAGCTAGTCACTATGAACACTTCTTCTGGTTCTCATAAAAACTTTTAGTTCTAAAGGTCTATTCCAACATGTAAGACATCCAAAAGGTTTTGGAATCCTAAACAAAGCTTCTAAGAGATTCAGAAAAAACTGTGTCAAGTCAGCTCTCAGAAAAAAATACTCCATAAGATATACTCTACAGCTGTTTCAGGTACCTATGATGAAAGGCAAAAACAACTTTAAAGAAACAATTTCAACATCTGAAGCATCGGGCACAGCCCTGCATCTCACTTACATAAACTCAGATGTTATATGATGCAACTTACAGATGTCATGGGGCTGCAGCATAATCTTCAGTATTTCCATAATCATTAACAAGCAATGCATTTTTAGTGCAAAAGCAAACAGACATTCTGCTATGCTTGAAATTTCATATATGTACAGCCTTATATTTCTGGATCTCAGAAGAATTTGATGACTGCAGTAATGCCAGTGTTAATTTAAAAAAAAAAAAGATGTGTTGAAAAGCTTGAAAGAGTGTTCTGATACGTTTACGTTCAGTGTAAAATTTTATGTAATGCTTTTCCAGAAAAACTAACAAAGCATACTTTACATACTACACTGAAATGGATTTAGAAGCACTTACACCAATAAAAGCAAGTGGCACATTATTTAGCATTACCTTGTATAAGTTATTACTTAACACAATGACACTTGTGTGCATTACCTAGCACATTACATTGCGTAAGTTATTAAATGCTTTAGGTGAATTACATAAACTCAGATGTAACGAGTTAACAATTAAATAGCACCTTTTTGAAGGACATGTTTAGAATGCGTATCACTTTCTGTTTATTCAGATAAAGGTCTTGTTTTAGAAAAAACTAATTAAAATGGCAACTAACAATTCACAATTATACAAAGCAATATAAAACACACACACAAAGTCTAAAGTTCACAACACACTTGTCTAATTTACCAAGGATTCATAAGTACTTTACTGAAAAAATATATATATTTTTTGGAAACCTCACACCTTTTTTTCCAAGTATTACGTAACCTCACTATGTCAATGTGTCAAGAATCTCTTAAGTACCAAGATCTAAGAATCAATTTGAAAGAAACTAATCAGTTTTCAATACTATCTCCAGTGAAAGGTAATAACCACAATAACACAGGAGAAAACAATATGAAAATTACTCAAATGTATGCAATTCCTTATTTTTTTGTCTTTATGTTCATACACTTATTAATTGTGAGGTATTTTCAGACCCTCTTCATTCCCTTCATGCTTAAGGGCGTCACCCATGTAAAAACCTGGAGAATCTAGTCTAAGTAGGTTTTAGGTTAAAGCCTGCTTCTTTTTTTTTTTGGTGTGTTTCTTTTTAAAAATGTAAAATATATTTTAAATAAAAAATTGGAAAATAGAGCATACCGTGAGCTTTAATAAAAGGTAAATATATAGTAAATGCTATTTACAAACTGTATGCAACAGGCATACTTGTAAGGGGAGAAGAATGGAAAAGAGAAAACACTGCAACTGCTTAGCTCTTTCTCAAATTTCCTCATGACCTAACTTGCAGGAAGCACTACTTGTTCAGACTACACCTGTAAAATACTATTGTCTTCTTCAAAAAAGTAGATGATTTTTATTGTAAATCAACTTTCACAGCTACACAGAGTACATCTTCCAACCAAACAAGAACATATTTAAGACTTGTGCTTAAAAATGATGACCGGCTATATTCTTATACCAAACTCTTCCTCGTGTAAGAAGTTAACATTTTTCATCACTGCCTACAATAAACTGATTATACTTATGGTTTTAATGATTAAAACAGACTTGCTTTGTGCAGTCATGTTTTTAAATTACACTTGAAACAGAAGAACCCTTGTTATATTTCAGAGCCTCCAATTACCTGAATATAAAGCTATATTTAAAAATCCATGACCAAAAAGAATGAATTCCTACTGAATTTTCACAGTAGCTCAGTGGTTTCCAGAGAAAATTATTTTTAAGTCTTGGCAAAATAACTTTTCTCCACTCAGTTCATAATTAAAAGTTTTAAGAAATCATCTTACCGTGTCCCCTTGGTGTTCGTTTCCTGCGATCTCTGAATGCTGCTCCTGACTGCAAGGCCTCAAGCAGACTATCCATCACTCCTGTCTCATCACCCTCTGAAAATAGGAGAAAGATATTATTAATCCCAGTGCAATTGAAATCAGAATGTTAAAAAACAAACCAAACCAAACCAAACCAAAACAAAACAACAACAACAACAAAAACTTACATAACACTTCCAAGCCACAGACATACGTCTTTATGTAATGGATGCTGTCAGCGCTTCAGGTATCCCTGCCTAGTTTTTATATGATGCTCTATTAAGTAAAATTTATGCCAATCCTACTGTTCTTCAAGACGTGATCTTGTGCATTATTGATGACATTTTCAGCATGCAGACAGATGCTGTTGAATGACTGTATTTTCACTGCTAAAATTCCTTTAAGAACATCTTGAAGTAGAAACAGGCCACTTTTTGGGGGATTTAATCAAAGCACAAGGAAAATCTGATGAAACTGAATACCGCAAATATTGTAGTACTGCATATATATTTGTGTTGACTCTTATTTTTATGATGCACTGAATCTTTACTAGCCACATACTACACTGCTACTCATGTAAAAGAATACCATGGATGACCTTAAGGCAAGATAAAGAAAAGAAAGAGTAAAAAAAAAAATGCAGTGAAACTAAGAGGTGCAATACTTTGTAAAAGCTGAATTCTATTTCTGCCAAATCTTCCTCTTGGTTTTCTATTTGGTTCCCCCCTTCTCACTCCTGACTGAAGCAAACTTGCTGCTTTTAAATTGCTGGATTTTACAGTGCAGTATGATAAAACAAGTAGAAGGTTTATTTTTTACATATTTAAGTTGTGAACTTCCTTTGCATTTCAGACTGTTAATAAAAGTTGATCACAGCACACCACAAGAAAAAGAGGTCAAAGCTGCAATATTACGAAACTGTTGATGAATACTTATTTTCCTGCTCACATCTGTGTTATAATCTAAAGCTAAAATATAGACTAGGCTCAGCAGGTAGGAGGTGAACATTTTATTTATCTCTCTCAGTCTTCAGGCTAATACAAATTACTCCACCAAAGAGTGGGAAGATAATTACTTTATGCAAAAGATTTACATTACTGGAAGATACTTCTGACTTGCACAAAATGTAGGAGTTTAAACGTACATTCAAGGCTCTCAAATGCTAAAGTTTAAAAGCAGCTTATTAAGGCAAAAGGTATTCTGCCCCGGTTCTCAGTTACATTTAGATGCATTAGATTAAATCCAGACCTGATATAAGAGCATGCAAATCCTAAATCAATACCTGGTTCTAATTTCTACATAATGATTATCAGTATAATTACTTGGTAAATTTAAATTATATATCAATGTAATTTCAACTATTAAGTATAATATGTCACATATATAAACTTATCTTCAACACCAGATGGAAGGGAGCAGAACAAGAGTAGCAACCTGAAGACTGAAATACAAGTCTTCCTGTACAGAAAATCTTGTTAATTTTCTTTGTCTACCTTACCATACACATGCTTATTCAATGGTTTATTGTTGGTTCTGCATGAAATTTATTTTCTAAATCAAAGATCTGTAAATACATTTTAACCAAACTATTATACTCCATGTTGATCTGAAACATCTAATGAATAATATGATTGCAAAACACATAGAGTTAGTTAGCATGTTAGAATATTTTATGCGTAGAAAAATTACAATCATTTGACCTTCAAAAAAAAAATTGGCAGAATGTATGCAAAAAACCTTCAATACTCCATAGATGTTTACACAGCATTCCACATTTTCTGCTGAGTGTGCTATTCTACCTGCTAATTACTGCGACTGCTAAAGAACACCCTATTTTGGGGTATCAAAATATACAATACAAAGAGACATGAATTACAGAAGCTGTAGAACACAGTGATGAGATTTTTAACTTCTCAAAGTGAAATTTATGCTGGGTATGCTCTCATCACTGCATCTTAATGAAAGTTGTCAGTTGACTAAATGGAAACTGGACAAAGAATTGCATTTTTAGTCAGCCTTCATTAAAATTCATAAATAAAATATTCAGTAGAAGTTTCAGACCTCACCCACAGTTTTTGCTGAGGTACTTCACATATTACAAGCTACCTCCTTGATTTATTTTAATACAGCCTGCAACAGTTTGCAGACACAAATCAGCTAAGTCAAAAAAAAAAAAAAAAAGTTTCTAAATTAACTTATTCTTAATCAAAATTGTCCATGAAAATATGATGTGGATGCCCATCCTTAGAAGTGTTTGAGGCCTGGGTGGATGGAGCTTTGGGCAACCTGATCTAGTGGAAGGTGTCCCTACCCACAGCAAGGGGTTGAAACTAGATGTTAAGTCACCTTCCAACCCAAAGCGGGTTAGATACTACAATTTTAAAAAGAAATATAATAACTGGGATAGCACTTTTGACTGGTGATGGTAAAACAACACAGCAGAATAGCTTAGGTCTTTTCAGTCACTTTAGTCGCTCTGGAGAACAGATTACAGAAACTGCTTGAAATCAGAACACGTCAGACCATCCATACAAAACATGGTCCATCTCCTGCCTGTTTGGTTTCTTCTGAGCAGTAGCTGTGAATCTGAATTGGCTCCCAAGAGCCCCTGGGAACATGTTCTCATTTCTAGAGTGTTCTGCTGTCTTCCCTTTGATTTGTTCATGCTGACTAGGAGAAGATCATGAAGAGAATGCCCTTGTATTTTACTGGTGCACCTCCCTTTTCCAGTAAGGGAAATGTATTTGCAAAACAGGTTGTACTCTTTGGGTTTCAAATGTACTAATTGTAAACTAACTTAAATTAACACAAACGTAAGTAATTGCATGGCCATTTGGACAGAAGCTTTCTGGAACTTTGCAGGAAATTTTTCTCAAATCTAGGCCCTTAGTGAAAGAGCCTTATCAAATGCCACTTTAGGTAACACATATCTACCTGTCTGCTTCTCCAGATGGTTTCAAATTCATACTCCTAATCACATCTTGCACTATATTTGTTAGCACTTCTGATGAGTTACATTTCAACAGTGGAACTACCAAAATGGTTCACTGCTCTTTCATGAGTCAAACCCATGTCCCTTATAAACTTTGAAAAAAAAAAAAAAAAAAAGACTGTGTATTCGTAACTAGTATTAGGATTCTAAAATGCAATATATTCACTTAACAAGGTCAATTTTCAGTGTCTTTTGGCAAGTATGTATTTATGTTTTCATACATTTGTATGTTATTCATCTGCTAAATTCATTTTGCAAGCATAATAAATATCTTCAGGAAGCAGTCTTCCTTAGCATTTTGCACTATAATACAATCTCGTGACTGTTATTTACTTTTTAATTAAATGGAGAGCAAGTTTGGACGGTATGACTGATAAATGAACCTACACCTCACGTCAGTTTACAAAAGAAGGGAAATCCTTGCTTACATACCAAATTAAGCATATTGTTTATGATAACCTGATCTCAGGCTTATATCAAGTTAATAGAATGAGAAAAATGTGCTTTGTTACACTGGCAGACCACTAAAAACAATTTCTGAAAAGTGCACACTTATTTTCAGAAAATGTCACAGTGGTCAAGGTCTACTTCAACAGGAATGTATTTAAGTGAAATGTATAAATATTACCCCTGGGGATCATTTGCCCCTTGCAAGGATTATTTACGCACACACGTGTGCACAGACACTGCCTCTGTGTGGGAAGGAAATGATTGTGTGGCTCCAAAAAAAGAGAGAGAAAAATACCATAACAATTGAAGATATCCATAATGAAGTTCCACTATTGTTTCAAAGGTTACAATTCTGTTACAGTATTAAGCAACTTGTAAGTGACATAATTAGCTGACACAGCACTTTTAGCATTAGAAAATCACTTAAAAATTGCTGATAGTTAACAACTCAAATATTTTATCTAAAAAAAAAAAAAAACACAAAAATACATATAAAAACTAAAAAACTCGCAAACATTATGCAACTTTCTGCTTCCAACAAAAATGTATACTCTGCATACTAACCCAGAAGCAGTCTTTGTTTCCGCTGCACATTAAAAAAATTAAATGCAATATTGTTACTTTATAATTATTTCTTAAACTTCTCCCAGTGGATTACAGAAGTCACCAGTGATCAGAAATTTCAAGTTCAAAGTTTGACTGTACAACTAACAAACAGCCATGAAATTAATGTCATAACGTTCAAATTACTTTAATTTGGCATCTATACCTGAGAAAAAGAAATCCACTTTTATCACTAAAATAAGCATCATTTGATGTCTTACAGAATTTAACCTTATAAGTATATATACATTTATATATTTTGGCAAATGAGCATTACTTAATTCATGAAGTTAACTTTATCTATACAACTATTAAACAATTTTGGGAAGAATGTTTTAACACTAATCATACAGTAAAAAGAGGCTCATTAACATGGTATTCTTTCCCACATAATTAGGGAAATTACTGTTGTTAAGACAGCATCTTAACAATCCTATTACAAATGAGATACTATAACCACAGAGAAAACAATCATTCCACTGAGACAAAATTTAGACACCAACCTTGTTCCCAGTTTAAATGGGGACACAGTTACATTTCACAACAGTTCAATGAGCAATTCTGTTATCCTGATTTCTGCACTGTAGAAAAAGCTATTTGATCAACTAATTATTACAGAAATGGTTTTTAACATTGGCAGTTCTACAAAATAGATGAATATAAATTTAAATAGCAATTATATTGGATAAAGACTATAAAGTATTTTCGAAAGTAACAATACGTGCTTTTGAAAATAAGAATACTTTTTCTACCAAGGAAAAAGAAAGGTGAATTTGCATGTATTAAAAGTTAACACTAGCTACTGTCCAGTAAATATTTCCAAAGAACCCTTAAGTGAAAGAATCTAATAGCATTGCCTTTCTTCACCTGTAATTATCCCGACTAGATTTCAGTCTAATGATTTTGTTTTTTTCCCATGACAATTTACCCCCATGGAATCTTTTTAGAGTTGGACTTGATGATCCTTAAGGGTCCCTTCCAACTCAGGATATTCTATGATTCTATGATTTTCATTTTGCCTACCATATTCATAAACAGAAATTTTCCATTACTTTTTTTTTTTGAGATAATATTTTCATTTCTAATTTCTTTTTGTCTACCATGCTTACATCTATTTGCATCTCTTGAGATGGTTTTGATCTATATTAACAACAACATTTACAGTAGTTTTAATTCTCCCCCCATTTTCCACGTGGCTTCAAAATACTGCATAAACACGGCTTATAATTTTTGAGCAACTCATGTAATTGGAGAAGAAAATACCAAGCCTTGTTGTACTTTTACTGGTATTTTTGACCATAATGTAAATCTCTATTTATTTTTTTCCTTTCTTCTGTGAAGATTACATTTCAGGAAGAATGCAGCATATTCAAATGGACCATTGACATGAATATGAAACATAAAGACTTCACAAATTAATTCTAACACTGATCTAATTGGCATCCAGCACCATAAACGAATAATTAACAGAATGTAAATATGCCTCATGTTTTACCATACCAGGTACCTCTTGCAATCACTAGCCGAAACAAACTCAAAGGATTAAGGCTAAGATACTGTCAACGTAATATGCATCTCATAATAAACTTAGTATGTATTTCTGTTTATGCTAAAGGGCATAGAAAGAACACAGCAATTAAGAAAGCATACAGTCAGTAAAAAAACAAGCATGACCTTCTTGAATTGCACCCTGCAATTGCCAATGCAAGTGTAAACTTTTCAAGGAAACAACTGAATTATTGCTGATACTAGTACATAACAATGTGAATAAATGGCAGATGAATTCTTATAAAACAGTACTTAAAAAGGGAAAGCAGAAATATCCATCAACCACTAGCATAGAACTTAATTTCTGTTATCTTCATCTGCATTAGGGAACAATGTTAATGTGTCTTCAAAATAATTTATTCAATACGAGTTGGGACTAAGCAAGTTCATTCTATCTTTTATCCCAATATCTTCAGATAAAAGGTGATTTTAATCACCATGGTAATCAGACATAGTGAAGAGCAAAACTGCTTCTGATTAAATAACATTTGCATCAGAATTGCTGTTACACGTTTTTCAGCTCCTTGAAAGCTGACTTCAGTTTTTTCCTCTCTTGTTCACTTAGAAGCAACATTGCAGGAATTCTGCAGATGTGAAGTCACGTGGAAGTCATGAAAACACTATACAAACATATAGCCCAGCCTACTACAGCTCTCACAAAAATGTAGACCACTGCTGTAAAATAAAGAATGTTTTCTTTTCATAGAGCTGGCAAGCCGTAGAGAAAAGATTAATTTTCAACTAGGCAACTAAAAATTTTGATAATAGATTCTTCAAATCACAATTTTTTTCATCCGCACTTAAGCATCTACTTTTAGTTGCATGTCAATGTCTTCCTCAAAAATGCTTGAGCGTGTCACATATAGGGAAGAATGAAATATTCTGAAAATATTTCTCTGAAATTTTGATTTGTGTCATCAGCTGAGCACTACTTAAGATCTTGTCCATCATGCTGCTGTTATAGAAAAAAATCACAAAAGCTATCTTTGACTCGAGCCACTACACCATCTTTTCAGTTAAAAACAGCCCAATTGCATGGACATTTGAACGCCAAGTAATACAAAATCCACTGACTTCAACACTAAAGAAGAAACTTGATGGAAATTACTTCAAAATAAATTATAGGCTGAAAAGATCTTATTGTTGTTTAATGTATTATTTTAGAATAGAACCAGAAAATCAACTAATCAACTAATCAACTAATTCTGACCTGGATGTTCCAGTGACTTACGCATCTGTGTGAAAGTTTTCTTGCTCTTACTTGGTTATAGAACTGCACCCTTACAGGGCTTGAAAATATAGGAATCCTATTACTATTGCTCTGACCTGAGAGGCTGTAGCGATATTTTTTGTTTGTTTTTGTTTTCTTTTTAATTGAAGATACAGCTGAAGAAATAACTATTGCATAGTTACGTTAAAACACCCTTCAGCTGAAATTACCTTGTCAAAATCACAGCTTGAGAGGACATATGTGTCCTTCCTCTAAGTCTTCTGCTTCACATTTGCTTAGACAAATCTGTGAACTATTTATATAAGCAGCAATGAGCATACAGAAGTAGGCATATCACGAAAAAAAATATAATTAGTTAAAAAACCTGGATATCAGTGTCCTGGATTCTAGTGGGGATAGAGCTATCACTCCACTCCACCCCTCCTACCATGGCAATAGAGTTCTAACATGCAGTGCATTCGAAGTGCACTGGTATCAAATCTATTCAAAAATTCAGAATGCAAATAAAGCTTTTACTTTCCCCCCAGTTCTTCTTAACACAGTCTGGTAATACAATAGAGAATCTATCATTTGTAAAACATATAAAGTAAACTCAGTAAAAAAATATCACTAGTAAATAAAATTTATCCTCTGCATCCATTTTTAGTTTTGAAGACTGATATGGTTCCTCACTTTCACCAAAATAAAAATATGAAATTTCTAACCACAAAAAAGCACAGAACTGTGACACTTGGTATACATATGTCAATAAAGATAAAATAGTATAACTTCCTGAAATCATTGCAAACATGACTCAATCTGACAAAGTAATGTGTAAGTAGATGGTATATATTTAAGATACACTGTTATTACTGTAACTGTATACCTGTTGTAAGAATTTCAGTTAAAAACAAACATAAATGAATTAATGGTTCAATGCAAGTATCTGATCGGTATTAAAAAATACATACAGGTCCCAAAGGAGGTTTCTGGAACACAAGTCCTATGAGGAGCTGCTGAGGGAACTGGAGTGATAGGAATGCCCCTGTGATTCTTAAAGTGAAAATATGCTGGTGACGGCAAATCTTAGGGTTGTAATTGCTCTCTGAAGAGCACAGGGATGGAGTAAGGAACTTGAAGAACAAAGCATTCTCAGTACTGCATCTACAAGATCCATGTTTTTACTACGGCTGTACCAGAGGTACACATCACCTTAAACACAAGTTCATTTAAACCACAGACTAAAGATTAAGCCTACCAAAAACAGAGACTGTAGAGGATCATGGTAGCCAAACCAGAAGGAGAGGATGGTGACCTGACACTCCTTAAGTGCTAGCTGTCAACACACACGTCACAGATTTCCACTGGTCACAGGAAATTTACTTATTTGCAAGAAATACCGGCATTCTAAGTACATTTGACACCATACAACTGCATAAGCAGTGTTTCTGCATGACTGCATTATCAGTGATTAAAATGCTGTCCAGAACCTTGTCCTTCCATGACTTAGATTGCTTTCACTTTCACAGCCATCCTCAAAGATGTTGCAGTGGGCTTTTTTTGCCTGGCCTAGCGTTTCTCCAGTGTTTTCCATACAATCTTCTCACAGCTGACAAGCTTAACACTGCTATTTATAATGCTGAAATATAATTCTACACTTAGGCCCTGAGCTCAACCAGATTTTCCAGATCATAATAGGATTGTTGGGAGAACATACATTATAACATGGAGCCTCCAAGCCCAAGAAGGAAGACATAAATTGCCACAGTATCTTGATTATAAAGATGTTCACAGAATGAAATTAACAACAAAGCAAGTAAGATACTACTTCTTGGAAGTAAATCCTTATGAAGAAATCAATTAACTGCAACAAAGGGAAACAAGGCAATAATTCACAGCAAAATGGCTTGAAAGGAACATTGTACATAGCTAATGACAAATACAGAATTATAAAATCAGAAAGGCCAAAGCAAAAGAGTTCTCACTGAAAAAATTTACCTTTTTTTTCTGCTTGCAAAACAGACAGCAAGTATTTTTCATATTGACCTGAAACAATCTTCAGCTCGTTATTCCCCACCACCACCCCGTTATTTCTCTAGTAAAAATGATGCCTTACCTTTGTTCATATCAATCAACTGCTGTTTCTTCTTCTGTCTCTCCAGTTTCTCACGTTCAGCCTTTTCTTTTGCCAGTTTGGCTCTTTTCATTTTTTCTTCCATCTCTCTTCTTTTGTTGTTTTCTTTTAAAGCCTCCTGCATTAGATAAAAAGAACATGGAAGTCTACACACTGAGGACTAGAAAAAATAACAAAAATTAACCTTGTTTGCACAGATATGCATTTACGTCTCACATAAGTGAAAAAAATAAAAAGGAACTGCTACATTTTAAGCATTGTCAGAAATTTTAAAGAAAAAAAATTATCTAATAATGTGTATAATAGTATGGTAATCAGAAGAATGAAATCTGAAATCACTTTACGTTTATGGTGATTAAAAAATTCCAGATAGTTCAGCAGCAACATGTATGTTTGTTTGTTTGTTTGGATTTGCTTTTAAGACTGAGTCTAGCTTAAACCAACAGCTTACTTTTAAGAGGAGTAAGTGTAGATGAAAGCAAGTTTCTGTCATTATGCAGTTCAACTACGAGTAACTAAAATTAATTTACCAACATTTAAGCTACAATTCCTCAAATATTTTGAAATATACTGAAATATCCAAAGCAGTCTGCATTGCTTAGCTACACAAAAGTTATCAAAATTCATGGAAAATAGTTGAATTTGTGGATCAAGACAGCAAATCTAAAGTCTCTTTGATGACAGGTTACATAAAGTACCATGCTAAAAGCTATAAACATAGAGCACTCCTGGATGAAAACCTTCCACAATCCTTCCTACAATTAATCTAGAATATATCCTCCTTTTCCAAATGAGGTTTTGGAAATGAGTCTTGATTTCCTACTGTGTTGGGTTAACCTGGGCTGGCTGCCAGACACCTTCCAAGCCACTCTTTCACTCTCCCTCCTCAACAGGATAGGAAGAAAAAAAAAAAAAGATGAAAAGCTCATGTGCTAAGACAAAGGCTGGAAGTGGCTGTTTCTGGCATGGGGCAGGTCCAGTCTCTCCTCACAGAGCCTCTCCACAGTGACCCCTCCCCACTACCAAAACCTGGACACACAAACCCAATAAACTTATTATGTCCTCAAAACCAGTCATAATTCCTATTGCACTCCTTGCTCTCTTAAAAAAACAAATACTTGAGTTCCTTTAAGCTTTTACATAAGATCTTCAATACATCCTTCGTTTCACCCTTCCTAAGATTCATTTATCATTAGGAAATTCACTGAAATCCATCATGATTTAATTTCGCCTAACATTATAGATAGACATGATAAATGTTAAGGGTAATTTTCTTATTTATATTCACAAATAGACATTTATTGCTCCCTTTCCTCTCCAACTCACAGTACCCTAATATACTCTACCTACAAGTAGTGTAGGTCTGGGCTTCAGGTTATTTTGGACATTATGTCCAACAAAATAGGTACAGTAATGGGGCGACTGGATCTAAAACCATCCAGCCTCTAAACTTCCTAACTGAAAGGACATTATATGCAAATACACAGTTCATAAATACAAAATATATACAGTTAATAAAATACGCTACCTACTCATGGCATTCGAACAAAAAACATTCAAAACAGAGACAGAAATCCAAACAGGGCATCACATTAACAAGTCTCTAGGGCTCTTGGTTCCCAGACTGGCAGTTTTGGAACTAATAGAATGAAATGGAACACTGCACCCATACAGTTTCAGAAGGCTTTTCATAGCAATGGTAGAGTTACTCTACTTATTCACCCTTGGCTTCACTGTAGTCATCCAGCAATTCTTTAGTAACGCTCTAGTATTCTGATTAGTATTTAGCAGATCCTTTCCTGCTATCCCTTATCCACTTAAACCTCCTACCTACTCACCCACCCAATTTTATGCCACATTCCTTAAAATTGACCATCTATTCTTTTCCTTTACATACCACTCCAAAATGAGGACTGAAAAAAGAAAATGATTTGCTATTTGACACATCAACATTGTTTAGTGAAAGTATTCCTTTTCCTTCAAAAAAGTGTCTCAGAACCAGGTCACACAGAAAGTACTTGTTTATCATTACTCTCCACCAGCTAGTTCCACATTTGCTATGTTATTTACTACTGTAGACAATCAGACAATAGCCTGAAATATATAACTCACAAGAATATATTACCAGATGTTTTTCAAGCTATGTGCTGAAAGCAAAATAATTAAATGTTCAACTGTATTTATAAACATATTTTATATTTGAATTAACATCGACCATACTTTTTCAAAGCTAGTTGAAAAAGACTCTAAATAAAGGAAAAGAGACCTTTTACTTGGATGAATGGTGTTGTCTACAGAATTTGCTCTACCTCAATTATAATAAAAATCCTTTAAGTTTTCCTCTACTTAATTATTTGTCACCCTCATGTGGCTTTGATTCCTTCCTTATTTACTCTTTGCTCAGTTTCTAGACCTCCAGACTGTGAACTAGCCCAGTGATTTCTAATATAAAGGTAGAACAAGTCTGCACATGACTTACCATGGTGTGTAACTCAATGTCTTACCATTCTAAAGTCTAGAGATGTCACATGATTAAAATGGGGCATTCAATTTTTTGGAGTGATTCATACAGCAGCAAAAGTGTATGGGACATATAAGTGCATAAATTTTGAGGCTAGTGGTTTCAAACAGCTGTAACAGATTGCTTTTACAAAAACTTATGCACACAGTAACATTAGCAGGAACATGACCTATGCTGATACTATAAAATAAAAAGTAAAACAGAAAAAAATTAGAATTATAAACTCCCTTCAATGCTACAACTTTTTTGAGAAAAACTACAGTGGTTGAGTTCTAAAAAGACATCTATTAGTTCATTCACTTTTACGCACGCTGCCTATGAGATGTTAGATAATCAACTTATCATCATTCATTCTACAAAGTAATAGAAGAGAGTACTTGATTTTTATGCATAAAAATGCCACTTTAAATTGAATTTCTACACTACTTTAATAGCATAATGTAGGACACCCACAGAAATTCATTCTCCATGCCTTAAAAATAATACTTGCAGATCACTCAGACCTTTCCTAAATTTGCCTTGCGCGAGCAAAATATGTGATTCAATATACAAGAAATAAAGAATTGCATCATAAATCAATAGGAACAGTGAACTCAAATTAACTGGAAATTCATGTATACAGAAAGAGTTAAGATGCAGCAGATTGCTCAATGTGTTCATATAAAGATCTTTCGTGAGTGTTCCATGGAGGATAACATTCAAGTTATCTTTATGACAATAATGCAAAAGAGATGCTGCAACCTAGAATTAAACAAGAACAGAAATACTGAATTTCCTGATGGGTGGCTACAAAAGAGTAAGTAGAAAAGATTATTTAGGATACTGCCCCGTGCTTCATGAATCCTAACCATTATATCTAACATAAAATATCTTTGGGATGCTGTCACTGCAGGTCAAGCTCACCCAGGACCAAGACCAGCATTAGCAGGAGCACTGGCATTTACTCAAAGGCACAGCCATTCTGCACTGGGGCCCCAACGCAATGCCAGAGCTGGGGCTGGGGACAAGGGCCAAACCAAGGCATGTACACAACCCCAAGCAGAGCCATCCGCCATCAGGCTTACTATAGCTTATGCAGCACATAAATTAACATGCATAAATATATGCACCACCTTGTGTTGTTCAATAAGTACAATCCACTTGCTTCCAGCTACTACTTATCATTATGGCCCTCAGGTGCGTCTACATCCAGTATCTGCCTGTCTTGCTGGCACCAGACAGATCATTATCAAAGAAATCAAGGGTTTCTGGATGAGGGAGGGTGTCATCTACTTTAGTTCATCATTACGTCTTCTCACACCCTACAGACGCCATTATAGGGTAAGACTTCTGCAGGTGTAGCTGCTGTTGTATATGCAAGGTGGGGAGTACGGTTTTGCACTGGCTAATCAGCAATATTACATTTTAATATACTTAGAACTGTATAGCTATGTAAGGTAGAAGAATCCTTCACTATTTACTGAATCAAGTTTAAGGGTAACAATTAAAAACAGTAAGTAAGCATGTTCCAGCAATACTCTTTCCAATAATCACAAAACAGTCGTCAAGCAGACAGATTTGGAACTGTTTTATTAACTAACTTGATTCAATATTTTACCACCAGAATAAACACACATGCCTAATTCAGGTTATTACTGAAAGAGACAGAGCTGAAATGCATACTTACATACTAACAAATGTGTATTATTGTCATTACAGAAATGAAAAAAATATCTGCGAACAATCTGAGCAGAGGAACCGAGGACCATATCAGACAAATTGTTGTTTAGGTCAAAACCAGATCCTTTTTGGGTCAAGAAAGAGATGAATCAATAGGTCAGCTTTGCACCATTATGCAAGTGAAACCTTACATTTTAACAAACAAACAAACTAAAAAAAAACAAACTTATTTCAAGGTGATTTTGTAAAATCTATTCCTAAGCTTTCTACGCGTGCCTAAAATCAAGCAGAAAGTGATGGTTTTGTTCTTCCATAGATCAGGATCTTAAATGTGATGCATTGAAAGGACTCAAAGTTTTTGCCTGGAATTCTCAAATTTTAACAGAGATTGCAAGGATTACTACACTGTGCAATGTATATTGATGTAAGTATCTAAACACCAAACCCATCAAAATAACAATAAAATAAAACAGCATGGGTTTGAAAGCTTTTACGTGCTTCCTTCAAGAGAAGACTGAGAGACTATTAAGCAAAAGCGTTCCTTCCAGAGAATATATGCCAATACACCCTTAGGAAATGAAAAACACAAAAAAAAACAAAACAAAACAAAAAAAAACACCAGAACATTGCAAGGATACTCATAGTCATTGGCTTTTTTTTTTTTTTTTTTTTTTTTCCCAAGGCTTCTTATACCTTTCACTTCATGCTTCATATTACATTTTGACAGAATAAGCCAATTCTACTAGCTTGCTTTCGAATTTCCTAAACATGATAAGCCAATCTAAACTTCTGGAAATAAGCTAATTTACTCCAACATCAGCAAGCTAATTGAAGATATAGTAACAGTGATCAATCAAATGACAATTAAGACAAATGGGGGGTTCAAATTATCAAATTATTATCTTAATATGATATATGAACAAGCACAACGATGAGCCTGAGAGTCAATGAAGTGGCCTTGTGGAGACTTCAAAAGAGAGATCAGATTACTACTAATCTAAGACCCAAACACAGCTTTTTCTCTAACAAATGTGTTAGATGCAGATACAAGCATCTGTAGACTGTGGACATCTTCTATGGCAGGGTCTCTTTTAGACTTAGAATCTTGCAAAAGGGAGTCACTTAGGACAGGTAATAAACCCTATTTTTTTTTTTTACAAGAGCTCTTGAACATCTGGGTTAGATTCACATCTTAGGTACTGTGATTCTCAGCATCCTAAACTATGGCTGGTTTTCAGCATGGAATAAGGATTTAAAATCCTCATTTAAATTTTATAAACTTCCAAGATAATGGTAAGGAATAACGAGAAGACTCAATTAGACTTACTGCAATCAGTGCTGACTGGACAATCAGCTTAGAACTATTGAAAATGATAAAAAAAAAAAAAAGTTTTAATCATGTCCCTTTTCAAGATTAGGAAGCCTAACTGCTGTTTCTTCTAGATCATGTTATCCTACATTACTTATGAAAAAAATTATCCAAAGGCCTCACTACCATAAAATATATATATATTAGTTTTCCCATCTACAAGGCCTATGACACTGCCACAGAAACGAGTTAGGCTTGCCAGGAACAAATCCCAATCCCATCTACTTTGCCAGTTATACCTACGCTTGACTGCTTTTTAGTGCTTGTAAATGCAGTGTACTCCAATTCACTTTATTTTGTATTGTATTTTTATTATCTTCTAAGAGAAATGTCATCCTTACCCTTTTATGTCAGAAATAGGGCGGCCACCTACCTAGCAGCACTAACAACCTGTTAACGAAGTCAGTAAGTTACCACACTTATATGAATCCTTTTGACTCCAATTCCATTACTTACTTAAAAACTTTCCTAGCCTCCTAGCCTACACTCAATTCCTGATTTATCTTTAAAAAAAATAAAATAAAAAAAATGAAGTTCTCATTAGCACAAGTTGGACTTAGATGAGAAATGAGAGACCTTAGAAAAGGGTCTTTTTTTTTTAAGGAGGACAGCAAGGGCTTGCTATATACTGCCTGTTAGTATTGCCTCCTGGAAAACTTTGCCGCAGGAAATATTTCTTGGTGATTTTTTTTTTTTTTTTTAAAGGCAGAAGGGGCAAACTGTATTCCCAGACAAATAACCTGGAAGAAGAGTGAATAAACATATTCTTTCTTTTAAGTCATTCTTAAATTACAAACTCAATTTACTAGTTTAAAACCCGAGAATTCAGCTTGAATTTATGTAGTGCCTTTCACTAAAAAAAAAAAATAAAATTATGTGTTATGTATTGTATATTCATTGATTTGTATCACTGTAACAAATGTCCTACTGTATTCAAGGGACGCTTCAAAAACAACCATGGGAAAAAAAAAAAAAGCTCCTGCATCATACAGCTTAAAGTTTGCTTTGAAGCATATTATAAGTAAACAAATACTAGAAAGAAGAAAAGGGCTTACAATTATACTCAAGTTGCTGAATTCACTGTGATGAAAAATTCTTCATATGAAAGAAACATAACAGATGTTTTGTTTCCTGCTTGATACATGACATACATCTTATAAAATCTTGAAAGACCAGGACACTTGTGGTCCAATAAAAAGATCGTTTAATGTTGTATCATTTTGGGGGGAGTTCCATTTTCTGGATCTTATATTACAGGGTTACCGTAAAATATCCCAGCTACTCACAAATCATCAGTGAATCAAAAGTCACTGCTGACACAACAGTGCAGTTTATTTCAATGCTCTTTTACAAGCAACCATCACATACTGCCAACTGATGTTACTTGTATCTGCTTAAATATTTCACTATACTAGAATACAACCCATTTTTCTTTAAGTACATTCATAATGTAATCAGAAGATTTTCTTACTCAAAAAGCAGCAATTACAAAAATGTTTTCTAGGAGAGGGAAGCAGTCACCACTGATAGAAGTTCACTAAGTATAAAAAATATTCCTTTGCTGAAGGAAGAAGCTTCTTTGCATTTTGTAACAACTATACCTACAAATGCTAGATTTCACCTCTCTATTTTTTTATTTACTTCCTCCAATTTTACTGTACTTTTATAGACATTATTGCAACATTGCTTTTGGACTTAATATTCACCCTTAAGACTACCTGCATGAAAGGGGGAGCCCACAGGGAAAAAAACAAGTGAAAAAAAAAAAGAAAAAATTAAGAGCTGAATAAAGAAAAAAAATCCCCATCTAATGTTAACGTTTGTATTTCATACACCTTTCATAAAGCATAGGACCTCATTAAAAGGAAATTTATGTGCATTTTTAAATGCAGGCATAACAGATTTGGTGGATATTTGTAAATACTCTAGCGCCAACAAACATCCAGAAAGTGACAGTTGTGATAAAAAATATTTCAGATCATTTGATATAAAGTTTGTGAGACAGCAGGCTAAAGTGAAGAACCAAAACAGAAAAGAACAAACAGGCATCTTGGTTCAGGCAACTGATTAATCATTCCTTGATAAGAGCCTGAAAACTATACCAAACCAAGTATATCAGGTTGCAATTGTTCCAAGGCTACACTGCAAATGAAGGACAAGAGAAGTTTGTGTTTACTTTCACTGAAAGGAAGGACTAAATCAATATTACCTAAAAAAATATATGTTCCAAAATGTCCCAAATATGAAAAGCATATTCTTATTCTGTGGATCTACTATTATACATGTATATGTAAAAAGGAAAAAAACAAAATCACTACTTTTGATTCAATTTCCTGGTAACTGTCAGCTCTGACAGAGAAGAAAATACATAAATCCTCCCCACACATGCATGTCCCAGCTTGATTTTGAATCAGGTTTCATTTACAAAGGAATGTCCTCATGCTTAAGTGCTTTATGTACATCTTGAATACAACGAGGTTATGAAGATGTATCTAAGCACTAAATCAAAGAAATAAACCTAGGTAGAGGTGACACAAAATTACTTGTTAAAAGCTCACTTCTAAGGTTTAAATATTCTACCTGATCTTAGGGTAAAGAAGAGAGTGAACAAGAAGCAGCACAGCCAAGTAAAGACCAAGAAAGGCAGGATTTCCAACTGCAAGAGGTAAAGACAATTTCTGAGGTAAAGCAACACAAACTTGATTTAGTCCTCTCACTACACTCTTGGCTCTAATTATGTTTCTTCCAAAAAGCGCAGAAAAACCTAGAAATAAAAAGTGAGCATATATATTTATAGCATATATCAATAAAACAACTGTGTTTCATCCATCCATATTTCTAGATTGATTCACTAGGCTGCAGCTTGATGAATTGAAATGGCTCAAAAGGAATGTTTGGTTAGATAAGTCATAGGTGCTCTGAGTTTATTTGGTTATTTGCAACCATATGACAGACAGTTTTGCAAATTTAAATGTGAATTCCTAAGTATGCAGAGCCGTCTTCTCCTAACATCACAAAACAGTGCAAAAAATGATTTATTTTCACACAGCTTGACAGATACCGATAAAGAACTAGCTATGAGATTAATTTGGTATTTGACTGCGAACTCTGTGTGAGGGCAGTCTTAAAGATATAAAAAAAAATGAAAAAAAAATGTTCATAAGTAAATTTCTGTTCAACAAGCCAACGTCTATTTCTCTAAAAAAAAATAATAATAATTAGTCAGTGCTAGCTACCACTCCCACCCCTCCTCCAAGTATAGCAAGGCATTCCAGTGGCAGTCAATATGTCTCAAAACACAGAGGAAGGTCAGCTACTATATCTGCTTACATGGCCTCCTTGTAATTTCCTTTTCTGCTGTTATTCAGGGATAACAGAGTAACAGCTTATTTATATGGAAAATCTTGTTGGAAAATAATTTGGGAAACTACTGAACTGAAATAAGTATCACTGTATAGGTGATACATATATATCACTGTATAGGTGAACTTGTGGAGGTGCATTTAGTAAGTACTGTTTCTCTCCAACTTGCAGAAGAAATAATTAGAAAATGTATGTATTATTTATTTCAAGAAATCAAAAACTGGCATTATTTTCCATTTAATGTATGCCACTTCTGACAATGATCATTACAGTCTTGAACATATTTTCAAAAGACCAGATGCTATGTAATACGAGCATTACAAGAAAAACATATCATGCAACAAGCATATATTTTATATATGATATATAGATGTGTATGTGTATACATACATAAACACAGATTTCTCTGTGACCATTAAATGTGCCTTTCAGAATAATTTTTTTATTAAAGATGAGCCTAAAATTAAAATATATTGATAAATTTCATCTTTTTCAAAAACACTAGCTGAATTTCAGTATTGTATAACGTAACAATCCTATCTGCAGTTGCAAATGAAAGAAGAGAAAGCAAAATGCCGTAACAAAGAGAGACAGTAATTTATTTAGTCAGCACACTTGCTTCCACACAGCAAAATTATATACAGAGTCACAGGATAAGCAAAGGGAAATAGTGGTTAAAGCTGTTATACAAAGCTAACAGAAGAAATGTTAAGATTTCCTGAAGGGCTCTGTTGAATTCTAAGTGCTGATGACTGGCCTTTATCTAGAACTATATATGCTGTAGACTCAATTAAAACATAGCATATATATATATATATATAAATCTATCTATCTATATATATATATATACACATAACTGATCTTCAAGGAAAACCTTCTCCAAGCACTAAGATCACCATCCTGTCATGCAGGAAGCTGAGGAGGTTTGGCAGGTTTAAGTGTGGTTGAACAAAGAACTCTTGATGTAGCTCTGATGTAAAACAGAGAAGTTGAAAGCTAGAAGCATGGTTATGCTACCCAAGAGAAATACAGCACTACTGCACAGGGAGGGAAAGAATTAAGAAAGCCAAAGCTCACTGTGAGATAAAATTGGCAAGTGATGTGAAAGGCAATGAGAAGGGCATTTACATCTACAAAGGCTGATTAAAGAAGAGATAGTTCTGCTGCTGAATTGAGCATGGAACCTAACCTCAGAGTCTCATGTACTCAGTACCTTCTTCATCTCAACCTTTACCATCCCTGTCTCACAGGCTATCAGGGCAGCTGACTGATGTCATTGCAAGGCCTCTATTTCATCAAAAAGCTGCAGGACTCAAAGGACATCACCAATGCCTGTGAAAAGCAAGTGTTATTCTCATCTTAAAAAGAGCGAGAAAAGCTTGGCGAACTTCATACTACTCAGCCATCACTTGTGTTTTCATGAAGTTCACAACATGATTCCTTCTGGAAGCCATTTCCTGTTACACAAAGGACACGATGCTGACTGGAAACCAAAAGAATGGACTTAGCAGGGACAAATTGTGCCTGACCAACCTGACTACCTTCTATACTGAAATGACTGACTGGCTCTGTGGAGGGGAAGGCAATGCATGTTTTGTTGTTGTTGTTGATCTTGGCTTTAGCAAAGCCTTCAACACAGTCTCCCACAGACATGGTATCTCAATTCATGGAGATATTCAAAACAGGGTCCCACGCAGCTTGAACTAACTTCTGCACTAGCCCTGCTTTGAGCAGGATGTCAGACTCAATGACTCTCTACTATGTTCTTCCACACTAAATTACCTCATGATTCTATGGTATGTCTTATTATAAACGCTCACACCAGAAAAATTAGCAACAAAACCAAAAGCAGCAATCTGAAGAACTCCTGAACTTTTAATTGTTAGCAGCTGTAGTACAAGAAATAACACAGGAGAAAGACAAACAAGAAAAGCCAAGTCAGGCATATTTCAAAAAATATCTGGAATTATATTTTGGCCATTTACTTCAATCATTTACCATAAATGGGGAAAAAAACAACACTTAGAAGCAGCATGCAGGCACTATTCTGGTTTGAAAACAATGTATTTAATAAGTAAGCATGCTCTACAGAACATCTGGAAATGCTGTATATACTCAGCTTTCTCCGATGGCACCTGAATTCTTATCAGTAGTTATGAATTTTTACAGTAAATTCCACAGATTAAATGAGTTCCAGTGATTTATTGCTTTTTCTTGATTTTTCCTTAAACTTGAAAATTGATTGCTTTTTTATCTTTTTGAAAAACTTTTCATAGCCATCAAAATGTTGCAGAAAAACTTAATTCTTTAAAATAATTTTCCTTACAGAAAATAAAATCATTGTACTGCAAACTTCTAATGCTTGCTCTAGGCCTTCTTCATGCATATGGAAAAATTAAATCCTTAAACAAGAATCTTTATGCCACTGAAGTCTACAAGGTTCTGCTCTGGATAAAATAAGTCCAGAAATTCTCAAAAGACCTAATTACAATTACTACAACTAGTGTATATATCTGAACAAGTCAATTTGACTAAAGCACAAATTATACTAAGGAAAGAAAGCTTTTCCTTAAGCTATACACGTCTCAGATCTCACTTTTTTATACTGAAGACTTTAATATTTAATATTTAAAGAGGCTTAGTAGATAATACAGATAAAAACTTTTTTAAACCCTAGCACCACACAGATAATTAACTATTCAGACCAACATATGCAGCATTAAAACAGTATCTTAGTAGACTACTCCCTGCTTCCTAAAATTATAAAGTGACACAAGAAATTAGCTCCACTTCTCTAGAAACTTGGAAAGATTATTTGTTGTCTGTCTTTTCTGTTTGGAATTCAAGTCTAATATTCCAAACCAGAATACAAAACTTGATAGGTCTGTCTTAGTAAACTGAATCTATTCACAGAGATTTAGTCTTTAGGATAATCTCCCACCCTTAAAAAAAAAAATAAAAAAAAAAAATTATTGCAGTTTTTTAGTATTAAGTAAAACAAACATCAAACAAATATCCTAAGAAGAGGCGACCATACATAGGTGTTTAGAAAAAGCAGAATAGCTAGTGGATTCTGATCTCTGCAAGCATGTACATGTATAACTGAAGTTTCCCTCTGTAATTACTTTCCCTTAAGACAGAAGGCACTTTACATCAATTAGGTAATAAGACAATTATGCTTTGCAATGACTGTATTTACAGCACAAGATGAAGGTGTTGTGGAGATATTCAAACATAATAACCTTGTAACAAGGATTGTGAAAATGTACATGTGAGGTTATCGAGATCCTCATTGACAAGGAAGTACATGACTATGTAGTGCCTACCAGAAAGATGCTGTTTTCTTGCTTTGTGAATAGCTAATAGTTGTGTCTGAATTTTAAGAAGGAAAAGTCCATTAAAAGTAATTTAGTACATAAGTGAAATACTAAAGGCAGATTACAGTGGAAAAAATGAAGAGTAGTTGCAGTCTACTGAAAATACGCAACTACTTGCTCAAAGTAAATCCTTTTTCTGCTAGATTTGATGTTTAAGGAGTATTTTATCTGTACCAAACACTCTGATAATATCCTCTTCCCCTCCAATAAAATAAAAAAAAGGAAAAAGAAAAAACAAACAAACAAAAAAATGTCAAGACAACTTTGCTGTCTGCTTTCAGTACTGTCTAGTAATCAGAACACAGGTATTCCTGCACTCATACATAAAGAAAGTAAAGCATATTCTGGCAAATAAAACCCAGATAATATCTCATGGTAAAAATTATCTGGGTAGTTTATAGAATTTACACCTCTTTTCCACATCCACAGAGGAGTATTTGCAGAAGACATGTATACAGCATTAACAAGACGATTATGTGCATGTTGGGAATAATAATTAACAGTAGTTTGCTGGTAGTTTTCAACACCTTCATTACTCTGATTGCTACAGTTATTTCAGTGATTAAAAATAATGTTTGAAATGTCCTAATTTTTAACAGTTTTCTAAAACAGTGAGAATTGGCTATCTGGAGCCTTGCTGTAAGTACAAGTGTACAAAATGCATACAGAAGAGAAATTTATTCTCAATGCACATTTAAATTATTCAGTGACATAATACACTTCCTTCCTCCCAAGTCATACTGCATTTATCTGCATTCTGTATTTAATGTGCAAATGTTCAAAGTCACCTGAACATTCCAGATTTAGAAGCATGTGATTGAAGTATTTCACTAAATGTTTCTGAAACAGGACCTCATTTAATTGAGGTAAATTAGCAAATATTTGAAAAACAAATAAAAAAGCATACATACTTCAAGTCCACATTAACAGTCATCACTGAAGTACAGGTATTAGAGATGCAGTGAAATCCGTTCCAGACAGTATTCTCACAAATAATATTTAGGAAAGTCAGTGAAACTTAAAAACTGGACCACCAAAAAATTCACAAATATACAGTTTTCTATAGTATAGACTTACACTACATTACTTAACCCTAAACACAACTGATGTAAAATGCAAAAGCAATCCTAGAAAGCTGCTTTGAAGAAAAACAAAGTTACTGGTGGACAACTGGTTGGATGAGAGGCAGCAGTATGCCTTTGGAGCAAAGAAGTTTGAATGCACAGTCAACTTTTTAAATAGTACAGTAACAGGTTGAAGGAGGCAATTCTTCCACTTTACCGCTCCTTGAAAAAACACATCTGGAGGAGTTCTGTGCCCAGAATGAGTTCCAATGAATATTGGAGCATGTCCAGTAGTTGATATCAAGACGGTCATGAGGTTGGAGCATATGACAAGCAGAAGCTGGGAACTGAGTTTGTTCAGCTGTAAGAAGAGAAGGCTCTCAGGCGACCTAATTGCTATCTACACAACATAATGGGATGGTATACAGAAGACGGATCTAGATTCTTCTCAGAGGTGCAAAGCAATTGAACAAGAGACAATAAATACAGTCGCTCATGTTATAACTTTTTTCCTATTCTGCCACCACAGGTGTGATTACTGTGGAAAACAGAGAGGTCGTGAAATCTCCATTCCTGAATAAAAATGTAACTGAACAAGGCCCCATGATACCTGCTGGAACTTGACCTTACTTTGGATTATATAGGCGGACTAAATAATCTCTGAAAGTCCAATCAACATAGCCACATGAATTTAGACATAACACAGCCAACAACATAGTGTTGATATTGTAAATATGACATAAAAATTAAACACTCATAAAATAACCTGATTTGTGTCTTTGCAAACTCTGGAACTTATATCAGCAGAAGATTCAATGCATTCATACATTTGAAATTTTGGCACCCCAAGCCTTGTAGTAATTCCTGCCACTGGGATTAATCCTAGATTTTTATTGTGTTTTCTCTTTGTCAAATTACCAAAATATTAGACATATATAAAGTCTTAACTATTATTATAATATATATTGTAGCCATCATATTAAAGGACAGAATAACCACTCTATTTTATAAAATATGACATTTTATATAGAAAATATATAACTATTATACCTTGTCATGAAAAGAGATTTGCCTCCTGGACAAGCATACAGATAAATCTCAGAATTTTCTCCTTAAATAAGTAGCAATGAATTAAAGCCGATCCCACCCTCTCCGCCATTATTATTCAGTCATTTCAAATACAATTATAACCAGCAAAGAGCAACAGGCTATTAGCCAGATCTTGAGATAGTCAACAAAGAAATAAAATAGACATATTTAAGCAATTGGAAGTATTTTCATTCTAATATGCTTTCTAGAAAACCTGGATATTTGTTCTCTGGCTCCTGTCACCTTCATAGCTGTTTAAATACATACTTGAGGACAGATTTTTCACCACAGTATTTGGATATTGCTAGTTTGAAGTCTGTTTCAAGTAGTTACAATGAAGTAGACTTCCAAAATTAGATATCCATGTTTGAAAATGTGAGCTTTGGATTTATGAAAAATTAAATGCATTGAAATAGTTTATGACAACTATTCCTGTTTTTGACACATCTTCGTGCAGATGTGTTGGCATACTTACTAATTATAAAAAAAAAATCGCAATTTGCTTACAGTAAAAAAAAGAATAATTACTGCCAAATTAAAATGAACAGTTAGATATATTGTAATAAAAGTTTACTAATACAGTAAACTTAGCACTAAAATTACGTTTTGAAGTGGTTATTCATTGGCATACTTACTAATTATAAAAAAAAAATCGCAATTTGCTTACAGTAAAAAAAAGAATAATTACTGCCAAATTAAAATGAACAGTTAGATATATTGTAATAAAAGTTTACTAATACAGTAAACTTAGCACTAAAATTACGTTTTGAAGTGGTTATTCATCCATTACACCGAAACCAAAATTCCTATGATTATGTGATGAATTAAGGCAGATACTGGCAATAGAGAGATCTCAGAGCTACAGCTGCATGGTAAACAGTGGTATTTCCAAGCGATGTTAATATACTCTAGAGACATAATGTGACACTGCAGGCATCTGTTTTCCTTGTGCACTTCCTATGGTGCTGCTGATTATGGCTTCCAGACAGCCACTAGGAAAGATGACATTAAAGCCGTTTAAATAACTTAGGTGTTGAATAAAATTCTTAAATTCCAGCATAAAGAAGCCAAACGCTGACAGCAACCGTACCAGCTGACTAGAAATAGTAATATGAACATTTAAGTGAGTATCAGGAATTCTGTCAGAAATGGAGGGCTTATTATGGAAGTGTAAGCTTTAGCATCACAGCATCATTAAGACATCAGTCAGATTCCCACACAATGTGAATATAGGTACATCCATTCTGGTTTTTGTTCCATTATTCACTAAGGTTGTTGGTTTTTTTTTGTTTGTTTGTTTGTATGTGTGGTTTCTGGTTTTGTTGTTTGAGGCTTTGTGTGTGAGGTGGGGTGGTAGGGTGTTTTTTTTACACTTTTTCTAATTATCCATTTCTTGGTCACATTGAGAGTTGGATTTGCAAGTTAAAGAATTATAATTATCAGTGACCAAAATCAAATTAATTCTGGACACGTGCAACTGATTCCCTGCCACAGCATAAAAGAAAAAGTTAACTAAAACTCAAGGAAGAAAGAAGAGGAAGAAATTAAACTTGAGAGAACCCACAGGAAAAGTAAGAACATATGATGTTTTGCAGACATTACTTACCAAAAATAGAGTTCTGAAGTTGCTCAGATCGCCAAAGAATTCTTCTATGCTTACTGCTTTGGGATCAAAGCTAAAGTACTCTCCCAAATTTTCATACAATTTAGTCATGTTGTTGTGCATGTTGGATAGTTTTTCATACTGTTCTCGTGCACTCTCAGCGAAGCTGTAAGGTTTTGTTAAGGAAAATAATTCACGTGCAATTAAATCTACCAGCAAAATATAAACAAGAAAAAAACTTCAGTACTAAGTTTGTAGAATTGGAAAATCTGCTAGTATTGTCTTGCTGTCAAGTGGGACATATTTTATGTAATCATAGTTCAAAAGCACTTATGCCCCCTTGTATGTTTAATACAGGTAATACAGCTACATAATTTACCCGGAATACTGTGTTCAACTCTGGGCCTACAGGAAAGCTAGGGAGGGACTCTTTATCAGGGAGTGCAGTGACAGGGCAAGGAGTCATGGCTTTAAATTAAAGGAGGGGAAGTTTAAATTAGATATAAGGAGGAAATTCTTTACTACGAGGGTGGTAAGGCACTGGAACAGGTTGCCCAGAAGAGGTTGTGGATGCTCCATCCCTGCAAGTGTTTAAGGCCAGGCTTTGAGCAACCTGGTGTAGTGGAAGGTGTCTTCGCCTGTGGCAGGGTGCTTGGAGTTAGATGATCTTTAATGTCCCTTCTAATACAAACCATTCTGTAATTCTATGTTAATTTGGTCACAGCTTATGAATACACAAAGATGACAGCTATACAAGACGCTGAGGGGTAAATATTCTCTGTCTTTCAAGTTGGTTTACAAATAAATTCTCAAAAACTCATGACTTCTAAGCTAGCAAGAAAGAGCAAATAACAGGACAGGTGAAAAACAAACAAAATTCTTCTCTAAAGAATGTCCAGACACTTCTCTACTGCAGTGGAAGTAAAAAGCTGGATAATTGCCAGCTATTTAAATGCACCACAGAACGAAACCCAAAACACGAGTATCTAACGCAAATGTACACTTTTATATTAGGTAATATCAACTCTAAATCAATCAGGAACTCTCAACAATATTTAATCAGAGATACAAAAAAATACCTGAATTATTTAAGTACTAGTGATAAACAGGTAATGAATTGTTGTACAATTGGAAATGAAACACCAAGGAAGTTGACCAGACTGTCATCTACATCCATTCTGTTCCATGCTCTTTTACCCTCTCCCACATGTGGTGGTTTTACCGTGCTAGGCAGCTAAACACCACAACTGCTCTCTCACTCCCCCTCCTTAGATGAGGAGGGGAAGAAGTAAAGAATAACTCACGGTTTGAGATAAGGATAATTTAATTAAGGGGAAAATAATAATAATAATTATTATTATTATTGAGGAAAGATTACTAACTAAACAATTTAACTAAAGGGGAAAAAAAGAAAAGGAAAAGGGAAAAGGGAGGGGGAAGGGGAAAAAAAAAGTCCTGATGCTGTGCCAGCACTGCTCAGCAGCAGACACAACACTGGTGTGATAACACTGCTGTTCTAGCTACAAGTGCAGAGCACAGCACTGTATGGGCTGCTGCAGGGAAAGTTAACATTCCAGCCAGACCCAGTACACCACACTGAAAGAAGTACCTATTGCTTTCATTTCCATGAAGTGATATTATTAAAAGGTCACAGTATATTACATGTTGTATTAGTAACTGAAGAATGTAGAAATGAATCTTAGACTTATTTCCATCCCAGCAGTGATCATTAAAAGTTTGCCTTAATCATTTTAAAAAATGATTTTTAAATGGTTATGATTTTAATGATGATTTTTAATGATGAAAAATGATTTTTTAAAAAGGGGGACTTTTTATTTCTATATGGAAAATTAGTTTTAGAATAATTTATTCATAAACAAAGAAATAGTGCAAGCTGTAAAGGAAAATATGACTTTGCTTTAAAGCTAATAAAGGTTCTGTCTGCTGTTTTGTTGTGGTTGTTCATATCTGCAAAGATATAAAGTCACAAATCACTGTAAAAAAAACAGATCGTACATTATTAAACTAGTTCTATGGATCATGAATTGTAGCTGATTAACAGGTTGTGCTGGATGTATCAAAACCTAAGAACAAGAAGATATGAGTTTTTCCCTGACCCACAGAAACCATGCAGCCTGACTCCCTTTTGTGGCTTTTATCTGTAATGACTGTCTTCCACGCAGATTCCCTGATGCTTAATATAGCAATTCTCATGACTCAGTTTCCCCATACTTGTGTCTCTAATCTGAGACTCTGCCTAGTTATCACATTACTAACTAAAAAATATCTGAGATCCCTAACTCTCTGCAAAAACAACAAATGACCCAGAAACTAATTATGGGAACGAGACATAAAGATTTGATATAAACAACTTATTTTTGAGCTTAGACTGAGCCCCAGTACAATTCTTCTGAAATCTACCAATAAATTGCATAGCGGACAAAAGAGAAGAAATACAGGTAAATATTCTCTTCCTAACATGTGCTCCTTGGTGTTTGGATGCTCTTGAGCACTTATAAGGCTATGTCATTTCATAAGTTATGTGCAAGAATGTCAAGGCTGAAAATACATTTTATTGGAAAGATGATTAATATTTTGTTTGAAATCTTCTGCTCTAATTTCAGGTCATCTGAAGTCATTTAAAAATTGGTTGTTCAAAGTATGATGGAAAAGTTTTTATATAATATAAATTTCTCTCCTAGGAGAGATATTTTCCAAGTAATTCCCTCTTCTTCATGAAAGTCTCAGTATCATAAAAAGAAAGTTTTATTCTTTTGCTAGCTTTGCATGTTCATTTAGGATGGCAAAAAAATTAAAACACCGTGATGGACATTAATAAATACCTTTTTTTTTGAAACAGTATGTACCTATATAGTTTCATACCAGGGCAAAGACAAGAGTAATAACTATATTTTCATTTTAGTTCATGAATTTTAACATGCCTGGTTATAATTTCAAGTGCAGAGCACTGAATCCCTCATCTTAACACAAGACAAACCTGGTATAGTTCAGTGTTTGATGACATTTAGCCGTATAAAAGGAAATGAAAAATTAGTGTCAAGAATATATTAAATAGGTAATAATGTCACATTACTGAATTATTGAGCAGAGTCTAAAAATTTCTTAGAAAAACACCAACCACCTTACAGTCAGCAGACTACTGTCTTGGACAGCCCACCAAAACTTTTTCCATTATCATCATGATGGATCATCATTTGATACTGAGAAACAGAAATACAGAGATAACACAATTATTCAAATTACATCCAAGGTTCCTTTCAAAAAAGCTCAAAATATAAAATTGAATCAATTAAAGGTTGCACATGCAACTTCAGAAATAACAATAACCACCACAATGAAAAAAACAAACAATATTTCTACTGAAACTAGAATATATTTAAGAGCAACACTGTATAAACATATACTATAGTTTCAACACTAATATTTTTCATTCAGTAAGTTCCAAACTGCAAATAAGAAATACCATTAATAGATGACTTGTAAGAGAAAGGGAAGTCAGCAAAGTCAGATTAATATGATGAGCAAAAAAAATGGACTATTTTAACTGTGCTTAATGTTAAAGAAAATAAGTCAGTGCTTTAGAGACAATAGCTTCAAAGATCATATCCAAAGTCTTGTTAAGAAAATTATTTTTAGTCACACAATATGCTTCTTACAATCTTCATATTTATAAAGTAATAGCAATTTGAAACATCATTTTGAAATATACAGTAATTCCAGAGGGGAATTACTGCCCACCACTTGGGCAATTCTGTACACATAAGCCTTAGTAAAGTTTTGAAATACTTATTTCAGTGGTTACTAGGTAAAAGAAAGTCTATGCTCTTTAATAAAATTCCACTTCTTATTTCAACAGCATTGTAGATGGCAACTACAAAAAACAACTGAGATTTTCTAAGCATCAAGTCAGAATTTTTGAAACTGTTAATTTTAAAATTTATGAGGGAATTACAGATGTCATGACCTCTTTCACTTGTTTCAACACTTGACCCTGCATTTAAATATAAAAAGTAAAAAAATCACTGTTGTAGTAACTGATACTAATACATAGTTTTATCGTATAATACAGTAAAATTTTCTGTATGTCATATCTGTAGAGAATTTTACAGAAATTAGACTCCCTATTTACTTGTGCTGACAAATTTTAGTTATCAACGAATTCTAGTTTTTCTAGTCTTTCTGTTAAAAGAGAAAGGCTGCAAAACATTCAAACTTCTGTTTTTCCTCCACAAAATGTTTTTGCTTGCTTTTGCATTGCTGCAGACTTGAGTTTCCACCCAGTTCTTATGGATAAGTCACTACACCAATGATCTTCACATTTTGAAATAGGACCACATGCCTATGTCACTTTGCCAAGAGGCTTCCTCATTATGTCAGAGAGAAAGAATCTCCAATTGCTGTTGATACTAGATTTGAATTATGTTTCAATATATAGGAATGGTATCATGGTACTTCCAAGCTTTTGTTTGGTTTATTTCAAGTAAACAGATGATAAAAAAGTATCAGAGTAATGAAGGTTAAAAACCTTAGATCTGCTGGATCGTTAGTTATCACTATCATTCACTATCCATATATCAATCATTATTTTTCTGTTAGTTACTCAAAAATTCCTCAGCACTCCATTTACTATTCTGAAAATTGTTGATTTCCATCACAGTGTTCTGTATCTCAGATAACAAAGTTTAATTAAACTGGCTTATTAAAATTTCCGTTACAAATTACATGTTTGAATGTTTCTCTGTGCTGTCCTGAAATGAACTATGGAATTAGTGTCTACAGTACTTAAAGTAGAAGGGAATGCAGCTGCATGACATGGCACCTTATCATTCTGAAGATACACATACATTCCACAACTCTTCAAAAGGACAAATACAGCTGCAATATTTGGGGAAATACAGTTAAGTATCGATAAAATTACAACTTAGATATTAAACCAACACAGAGTATGTAAATGTTACCAGTATAAAACTAGTTTATTGTCTCTACTGCAAATTCTTTTATTCTGGAAAAACAGAAGTTGGTTTTATAATTTTAACTGTCATTAACTTATTGTCAGTCAGCTCAGTGCACAACATGTTGCTGCCAACACCAGTGAAAATTAATAAACCAGCCGAAAAACTGCCAATTTAAAGAACTTAAAAGTGAATCTGTTGGAGCCCCAAATGAAGTAATAGGGGGAGAACTAATTAGGCAGAAAGAACTGTATAAATAACCATACAACAGCTGAATTTTGTTTGTATGCCTTCATGATGCATTAGATAAACCATACAAGTGGTATTAAAAAAACGTTTATGACACACCTCATCATAAATGTTGCGTTTTACTAATATGAATGTGTGGATTAGCGTATCTGCTTGAAAATTCACCTTATTCATAGGTGGCACTTGTCATCTTCGGCAGTAGGAAATTAGCAACAAAAGGATATTAAGTGTATTGTAGATCAGACAAGATGAGGAAACGATTTGAACACTGCGCTTCCACATAGGGGTCTGTGTTCATACCTAATAGTACTTCAATGAACTTAATTTATTTGGCCTTCCATATCTTCTGAATCAGGTGCTGACTTGCAGCCAAACTGAGCTTAAATGAGTGACTGAGTGCTGACACAGATAGCCCAGAGAGGTTGTGGAATCTCCCTCCCTGGAAAAAGCCATATGGACATGGTCTTGTGAAGCCTGCTATAGTTGGCCCTTCTAGAGCAGAGAGGTTGGACCTGATGACCTCCAGAGGTCCCTTCCCATCTCAGCCACTCTATAATTCAGTAAAATCCAGATGTATAAACAGAATAACCAACACCTTCCTCATAATTTCGACTTTACACTGTAACACCTCAAAGAATTTTCTTCAGCTAGATACACAATGCAACTTCATGCCATTCAAAAATCCCAAACTTACCAAGAAGTTTTATGCACTGTATTTAACTCACTAGAGCTTTTACCACTCCAAGCATGCCAGAACAAAATCGAACTATGAAGACTGCTGAAGAAAGACATGAAACACTAAGAACATACCAGTTGCCAGAAACTTCACTATTAACTAAAAACACTTAGTTCTAAAATTACCTTGCCGAATAGTTATTTCGGCAAACTGAAGTCTTGATTAAACTTGTAAACTAGTATTTTGCAAAACGCTGATGATCAGAGTAACTACATTTATTAAAAAATACCGGCAATTCAGTTTTAGTAAGTAAAAGGACCAGATACTTGCAATGCCTGCTTTGTGTTTGATTTAGCTTTTTATCTGTACCTAAGCCAAATCATTGTTTGATTTAACACACACAAAAAACACCTACACCTGTGCTTCAGAAACCATCTGTGAAAACAATGTAATCTCTTGACATCCTTACTTGAAATTAAAGCCTTAAGTATACTGCTTGCAAATCTATATAGCCATACACTACTCACAGTAAAACACTTCCCCCTGCCCCAGGGATACACCTATCTACTACTATTAGAGAAATACGCTTGAACAAGAATGCGAACCTTTTAATGACTTCGAAATAACTACCAGTTAGTGTCAAAATGTACCGAAAATATTTCAAGTACACATTCTGCATTCCATCGTTTCAAGCTAGGATATCATTTCAGAGCAGGACTCCGGATTATGGAAAAGCCAAAGAAGGCTAAAAATATATTTTACATTGCTACAAGAGAAACTGTTATACAATATTGTCATCATCTTTAATAAAGGGTGTATCACTACTCGCAGTTTCTAATCTCTAAACTCATCCATAATAGAGCATTCTTTGAATTGAACTGCAGAAACAAACAAACAGAACTTATTAGCTGAAGACAAATTCAGCTTTAATAACAGTCATTTACAGAGAGAGCTTTATTTTCACCTGCTATCAGTAAGTAAACAGATACTAACAATTTTATCATTCACACCACATACATAATGCATCTCTCTGACTACAGAGAAGATGACTTCTGGAACATACACAGATAATAATGAATCACAATTATATACCCAATCTTTTATTCCCATAGAAAGCCTATCTTTTCTGGTAGAAAAAAATAGGGCAGAAATCTTCATTACAATACACTTTATATACACAAATTAGAACCCAAAGAAATCAAGACCCAAACAAAGAAAAACAGTTTACCCATTTATATAAAATCACATCCTTTATAAGTATTTAAAGATTCACTAATAAAATACCCATTAAAAGCTCAGTGTAGCGATTTGTTTCTCGAAACAGGGCAAATTAATTCATCATTTGACAGAGTAGCCTGGGGAAGTGTTGTTGCTCCTCAGTTACACATCTAAGGGTTCTGTGCCTCTCCCTGACCTCAATTACAACCGCATTCAGTGTGTACAGACACTATTTAAGTGTTTGTGTCCATGGAAGTGAAGCACAAAGATCATAATGATCTTTGATAAAAATGCTAGCTGTAGCCTACTCACTCTCCCTAAATTGCAGACTCACTCCAAAGTGATGTTTATCAACAAGGCCTTTCTGACTTGGCCCTAAATAGCCATAAAACTTTCATCTTCATAAACATGAGAAAATATCAATGCTTTCTAACTCCTAGCTCTAAGCATTTATATCAATTTCAAATTTTCATCAATTCAAGCTTCTCAATAATAACAAGGCTCTTTCCATTGACTACACGTATACCACTTTAATATGCACAAATGAAAGCTTCTATCAACAGAATTTCAATAGTGCTTGTTTATTTATTTATACTCCTGTTAATCAGGAAGCAGAGATCAGTGCCCACTTCTCTAAAAGTTCCATAGGAACTCTCTAGGCAAAAACTGATAAAAGTGTATTTACAAAACATTCAGTACAAGGAGCAAAGCTCCATGAGCTGTTTCTTAAATTGTTTTATGTTAGAAAAGCCTGCTCAAATACTTGCTACAAAAGTAGCAATACTAATGTTTTAGCAATACTGCTACAAAAGCTGACAAAGGAGCTTTCTCTAGTAGCATGAACAAGTAAACTTTAAAAAGTAAGTAAGAATAATTGGCTATTCAAACAGCATACATAGAAGTCAGCATTTATAAAGCCACAGTCTACCAAGAAGAGAAGATATTGGCTGTCTTAAATGGATAAAAAGAAGGTTGGAAAATCCTTGAAATTATAGTTAGGTGTTAACCTAAATTAACCTAAAGCCACTTCCCCCCCGCCCGCCCCCCAGAGGAAGACAGTTACTTGACCTGAGAAGTTAATAAATCTGTATCATTTTTTTCATAACCAATAGGAAAATAATTCCCCCAAGTTTATACTTGTAAACTTTTTCCCCCCTTTTTTTTTGATTAAAAGTATTGTTAACTGAAAAAAGAAATATCAGAACAATTTTAAAAAGCACTAGAATGCCTGATAGCAAAACAAACCTCAAATCCTGACAAAACCAAGCCTTTATTTCTACTGATAAAATCGACAGAATTTTAGAAACTCCTTCTAGAAAAATACACTGAAAGGAATTGAATTTACTAACACTGGCTGAGAGCTAAAAAGCATACTTCCAAGAGAATGGCAAAATGCTGTTCATGAATGAAAGAGGTGGACTATTTAGCTTCATGTGTTCTGAAATGGAAGTTGACACCTATTAAAAACAAAAAAAGACTACACCAGATTAAGAATTAAATTTATAGGTAGATGTAGGTTTAGGTTATATATATATATAGGTATGTAGGTTATACATATATAGATTATATGTAATTTATATATTTATATATGTATAACATCAAACACAGTTAATATTGGTTTCATGATCTATGCCCACAGTTTTTAAATCCTTTTACACCAATAGCACATACTTCAATGATGCCATAAAAAAGGGTAATTGATGGGAGTCCTAGAATAACAACTGTAAAAAGATAACAGGTCAAACAAATGAAAACTGACATAAAATTACAGCAGAAAAATAAAGAATTTATCCTTTTTTTTTTATCCCAGCTTCGTAATGCTTTACAACTTTTTGTTTTTCTCTGCTGTGCTTGTACAAAATTCATAAAACTCTGTTAAGATCCTTCACAGGTCAGATCACATTTTTACCAGAAATCTTATACTAAGATTTCTGAAAATCTTAGTTGCTTCCTATCTACTTTATGCAGATGCTTTTCCAGCATGTTTTACAAGGGAAACCATCTCATTTTTCATCTAATCCTCATTTGTGATATTTTGGGTTAAAAATTATTTGAAACAATATGAAGAGTCATATTCTATAATTTTTTGGAGATCTCTCTCATTTATAGGGGTGCCAAGCAATTAGCTATAACCACTATTTATACATTAGAAAGCAACACAGAAGACATAATAACCAACAAAATATTGCAAGAGTAATGCATTTCTAGTGCATCTTCCCTGCAGAATAATTATATGAAAATCTGTTTGGAGAAATAAAAACAAGAAAACAAAAAGCAGCTATTACAAACAAAATGATACTTCAAAATTTGTTTCTTGTATTATATACAAATTAACTAAATACGAACGTTTCAAATAACACAAAGCATTGACATATGAAGTTTTATCAACCATTAAAAAATTAATTTTAATTAATTAATTATTTCAGCAAAACCACAATAAGGTAGCCATTCCTAGAAACACTCTTATTAGTTTTGGAACATAAAATGAGATGCCTTGAGCAATATTTACAGCTTTGTGTGCCCTAAATCTTTCAGAGAATCTGCAACCACATTCCCTTTCTCTTTGATCGTGCAGTTTTTCCTCACTTCATCTGGATTTAATTACAAAAAATATGTTTGAGCTGTCAGTTTTACCCTGGTTTAACAAGCTTCAGTCAGTAGATGTGATGGTTACTTCATCAAGATAAAGTTTTTTTTGGGGGGGTAAACTGTGGGGAAGGAATTGAGAAGTGACTAAGTCACATATTTCTAGGCTTCCTTTAATGCCGCAATGTCATGAAGCCCTCATTATTTTATTTTATTTTTTTTCAAATTCTGAAAAAAAAATCACTCAGCACAATGTTTTAAGACACTAGATGTTTAAAATCAAAGGAATGATTTTAATACTGATGGACAATCTATCTTATAGAAAAGCCACCTGGTAGAAAAATGTTGATTAAGTTTATTCAAATAAATTATTTAGTGCAAAGAACTGTTTTAATGAAGTGTTCAGAAACTGAAGTACAGGGAAAAAAATGACAGTCCAATCTAAAAATGAGTCTGTTTTGCACCAAAGTAGTATTTTGAATACCAGGTGCAAATTTAAAACCACCCTTCACGTATAATTTGAGTAATACAGTTTATGTCTTGAATTCTCTTTCAAGATATTAATACCAGAGCTATGTAACCACCCTTGTAGACCCCTTTTCAGGATTGAAGAAGCACACAGGGCAAAATGTAGTTCCACAAACTGCAAATTTTTTTGTTCAAGGAATTTCATTTTGGTATCTAATGCTGCAGTTAAAGGGACTTACAGTATCCACTCTCCCATTATTTTCAGATTTTAAAATAAGCATAAAGCAATTAGAAAATGGATCTCTACGGAATTATCATTTTAGCAGTGTACAATAGTTTTTCTTTTTTTATTAAAAAATCTGTATTAGTAATCTCTACAAATTGATTTAATATAGATTTAAGGACGAAAGCACTTTCCCTCAGGCAATTATTCATAATCAAGGCAACTTTAAATTTTCCATGTATTTAAGTAGACTTCTGTTCACAGAAGTTTGCTCTTAAAAATCTCGAAAACATCCAGGTTTTTCCTCCAACATAGCTTTTCAAGTCTGCTTAGATTTCTGTTCAAAATTCTTGTCTTACTACTTGGCCAACATATGTACACTTCAACCTTCACCCTTTTCTTGTATTAAAATTCTCTCTCAATTTTACTCAGTGCTAGCTTTGAAGCATAATTCTAGATTTGCGGTCTTTCAAGTGCAGAACAGAATAGAGCTCCCTCATGTGGTCTACCTGTATAATCTCAGGGATTAAACAACCAACGAAACCAGAAAATTGATAATCTGTTTTGTGTAACACTGTTTTCATTTACACTGAAAGAATTGCAACAGCTTTAATACACTTATGAAAAATTATATGATTTGAGAAAGATGAATTAGTAAACCCTCTTGTTTCCTATTTTTGGCTTTATAAACTCTCCCTTCTGTTTTCCTCTTCTCCAGGCCCAGCAACTTTTAACTCCATATGTAACAATTCTCAAACTTATCTAACTTCTTCCATATATATGGTATCTAACAACTGTAACAAAAATACCTCAATACACTTCAAAAGTTACCCCCACTCAACAAAATAAAGATTATTCTCTTTGCAAAATCAAAATAACTATTTTTTTTTCTCTATGAGGTAACGTGAACACATGATCTATACTGCATTCCCAACTGTGCTTGCTTCTTGCAGTGCACACTTTTGCAAAGTTATTCTCCCCTGATTATGTCCTGATTACATTTTTATTCTCCCAGGGCCCTTTTATACTCCTCTCATTTGTGTTTCTATTATTTACTGATTTAAGTGAATCTTACCACATTAGACTTGACCAGTTTAAAGCTTTCCTAATTCTATTTCACTGGATGACTATAACAACAACAACAAACTAACACACAGTAACTCAACTTTGAAATTATCTGCTATGTGATGGCATGCAATCAAAACAGACTCACAATTCTTTTGATGCATACTGCACCACAGAGGAAAATTTATCTCAGCATAGCTTAGGTAAAAATTCATGTATTTTGTGTGTTAAAAAAAAAAATACACACAAAACTCACCAACATGTACTCCAGGACATTTCATATTTTCAACATCCTTTATTAGAGCCGAAAGGGAGATAATAAAGGAGGTGGATTTAGATTTACAACAGACAGTGCATTCACTCTGTTTCAAGATAAATCCACTACTTTGTATACCCTAAAAGAAGCCCTTATAATTCCACATCTGCTTTCTATATTAACAGTTTCTTCCATTGGACTGCCAGTTTCTTCAAGCACTATAGCTCACATACATACCTCTTATTGTAACATTTAACCCTAAGAAATAAAGCTGAGGACAAAGAATGAAGACTAAAACTTCACATAAAGCTCCTTCATCCTCCAAACAATTCAACAAGGAACAACAAAGAAAATATTCTTAATATCAGTCTCTCTCAGTACATGACCATGAAGGAAGATAACCTTCAAACTCCTCTTTAGTAGAAATGTCTCCCTAACATGATAATGATATAAGGTATCATTAAATGAATGAAAATGTTTCACTTAAAATGGATAGAGTAAGAAACTGTGTAGCAATTCTGAAATTTTATAAAATTATAAATTCTGAAGCTATAAAATATGGTGGGAGTTCTAGTAAGTACTAAGACAAGGGGGTGGGGGAACAACAGTTTCATGAAAAATGGATTTTTTCACTGATTTTAGGAATCCTAATTTGGGGAAACAATGATCAACTCTGTCATTTACTGTATTAAATAGCAAACCAAACCCAAATGTATTTCAACCACAACACCAAAGGAAAATCATTATAGTTGAGTAGTAAAATATGTTGCCTTACTACAGCAATTAATCATTGTAAGTCAATTTTGCATAAAGATTCAAAGCTTTTATGTGCTTCATATTACAGCTGACACAACAGGATATTGTATTGCATGTCTAGAATATTTACATACAATATGAACACTGCATTTAACCTTATACCTTACAGTGAAGTCTGTTGGCCTTCATAGCATATAGACAGTCATACAAAATGTGACACCACTCATGCAAACAATTCAAAGCAATTATAGTAGGGGATTAATATTTTTTTCAGGGTCAAAAATTATTGATGTGAAAGGATTAGTAAATTCCACAAAGCCATATTAACATCTCTCCAAGGAAATTAAATTGAATAGCAACATTTATATGATGGCTGTCACTGAAACAACATGGAAGAAAAATGACACAGAGACAATCCTAGAAACTGAGTATTGCCGTATTGTTCAGGACTGACATCTTCAGAAAGCATTTCTGACATCATATCTTCTAATTGCAATAGATCCTGGACGTATTTCTGACATGTTGATTACCTAGTTTTTAAATTGGTACCTTCAAAAAGGCATCTGTACAATCAGATCATTTTATTTGCTGAAGAAAAAATCTCTACAGACTAAAATCACAGCAGTGCATGAGCTCAAATCTCTCATATAGCAGTCTCTCTGCCCCCCCTCATAACTTAATAATGTCAATATGTCAAACGTAACTGAACATTGTACAAGTTGCTTTGAATCTGATTCTGAACTTTGCAGGGTCAATTCTTCAATGGGATTCAGAATGCTGAGATGCTATGAGCTTGAACAATAAGCAGTGCAAAAACAAAAAAGACAACACTGTTCATTGATGCCCTGAATTTTCTAAGAGAGCTGCCAGTTAGGAAACTAAAAGCAGATTATATGTATTACTAATTCTTCCCATTTTCTATCACAGTGCTTTCAGAAGTGGGATATTCTGCCTATGCTGATCAAATACAGCAGACCTTCGGATGTACTTCTAAGAATTACAAGCACGATCAGTTTAATCAAGTTTGTCTTGGTTGCTTTAGCACGCTCATTTCAATATGATGAGTGTTCAGACAGAAGAGATTCTTAAATGTAACCTCATAAAATGATATACTGTTGATTTTCTTTTTAAAAAGTACATTCCATTATTCTTTTTGTGCATTTAGTGCAACACAATATTAACACAAATTTGGGGCATAGACATTCGGTGGATCGAAGTCAAACAGCCAAGCAACTCACTTAAATCTTAAAAACATTTACCTACAAGTGACAAATTTTATGTTCTCACAGTTCTACAAACTTAGAATAAAGCATTCAGGATGCACATTTAAACATATACCAATAGCATGAGATTCTTCCTTTGCACATCATGTTAACCAATTTTGCGAATTTGAATAAAAACGTCTACAGAATATGTACTACAAGGTACATATTCTTTTAGGAACATTTTAGTATCTCATTAACAGCAATCAAGTTTACCGCTCCACTACAGACCTTGGTAAATGTTATCCCTGTTACTTAAATATACTTCAAAATTTGAACATGAGCAATTTATATACTTGGGAATGTGCTGCAAAGCTGACTAAAATCCAGAGAACTACAACATCAAAACGGAAGTTGCTTACAGTCAAAAGCAGGCCTACATATTAGTCTGTACACTCAATTCTGAAGACACAAACTAAAAAAGGAATCACACCTGAAATGTAACATTACTTATAAAGCAAAAAAAACATACAATATAGTGGGACTTATATTTACTGCTTAAAGCCTTTTATTTACTGCTTAAAGACTACTCCATTTAAGAAGTACTAAACATGTACTAAGGATGGCTTACAAAGCAGCAACTTTCAGTTTATAGGCACAATGCATATTGTCATCTCCATTGAGTTGAACTTTATTCTGTCCTAAGTGTTTCTAAACTCTTTCATTCTGACACCATGCCCTTTACCTTAAAACCTATATTATCAATTTTAATCTTTCCTTCTTCACGCTACTTTCCATTCTCCACTTACTAAATGCTCTTCCTATTTTTTCTCCAGCTGATTGCTTTCTCACCTCTCATTCTATTATTTTACTCAGCTGACTAGAGCAGAACAACAAAATGAAACTGATTAAACTGGAAGCCCAACCGAATCATAGCTTGAAAATTAATTCAGTTCACATTCCTACTTCATCAGATGTCCTCAGCCCTCAGCCCAAAAAATATAAGAGAACATCTTATATTTTTTATCTTTTAAACTAGAATAAATCACTCCTGTTTCATTCCCCTTCACTGCATGCGCTCTTAAGTCCTCTTAAGTAAGACTTTAGAGGACTGAGGCTAGCAAGTCTTAAGACGTGCTTTTTTTTTGGTTATTCCTTGAAGTTTATTTTCGACTGCAAGCTGCAGGCTTAACTTTAAATGAATTCTTACCACTATGAGTACCAAAACACCATGTTCTCACAATGCAACGAAAACAACAAAAAGGCTACATCCAGAAGCCTGGTCTTTCTGTTCCTTTATTTACCACATAACTTAATACTTTAGAATTTTCCAACAACAATGAAATGAAGATTTTCCACCATGTTTCATTTTTTCTTGGTTGGGTGGTGTGTAAAAGAGAGAAAGAGGAAGGACAAGAAATGGGTTGAGTTTGGAAAAAAAAAAATCTTCCTGTTGTCTGGAAAACAAAAAAAATCTACCCGTTGTAACTTCAGCAAGGTAAACCTTCTGTCCCTAGACACTATATAGGAAAAGTATTTTGTCTAGTTACATAACCAAGATTTTTCTGAAATACCTCTTTTAATCAAAAACTGCACTTGCTGATGAATTTTTTTTCAAATACTACTTTTGCATATAAGAACAAAAAATCTTTATAAATATTTCAAGAAAAAGTACATTTAGAAGATGATCTCAAAGACTGTACATGACCTAAAATTCAAAGATCTTTGAATGGCTTTTCTTTTCTAGTTCCCAGGAGTAGTGACAAGTGCATTCAGGCAACAGGTATTTCAAATGCATTTGTACAATGCATGTACAAAACTTCATAGAAATTTCACCCTTTGGTATTACTTTTGAGGCACCCTTAAGTATGAGCAAATTCTAATATACATAATATACATACTCATAAAGAAATGAAGGGGCCAGTGCACTTCAAATTGTCTCATAAACAAAACAGGCTTCCCCAAAAATGACATCTCAAAACACCACGTGAATTATTTTTTCCGTAACAAGCTAGGAGGATATCCAAGTGCTAACAGATAAGAGTGTCACAGACATCATTAATACATCTCAGATATATTATGTTAAAAAAAAAAAGTCTGATTCTTTACAAATTATATAATGGTCCAAAAGCAAGACCTCTGATTCTTTATATACAAGCAGCTATAGCAAAAACCTAGTTTCCTTAGAAAGACAAACACTCATGCTTTAACATCACTTAAAAAGAAAATAATCCATATACCTATTACTTGTAAGTACAAAATTCTGAGTTTTCCATTTAAAATCTTTAATTATAGGCACAAAAACTGAAACAAATCAAGGAGTGAAAGCCAAATTTGTCATAGTCTATAATTACTTCTCCAGTGCTACATGAAGCTGGGATAATTATAAAGAAACCTCTCACATATATATGATCTTCAAGTAAAATACTATTTGAGTCCTGGATCAGATTATGAAAAAGTTACTTAACATACCATATAATTCACAGGCAGAACATTTTAATGTCTTTTCTTTTTCTGTAACCGTATTACATTTTACTTTACTTTACAGAACAGCTGTAATTCTCATTAGGTTCTGAAATCAATTGCTATTGGTGGCCAACCATATAAATAATCTTCAGGATCCCAGTAACTTCAGACAGTGCTGTGAGTATTCCTTAAAACTTGGGCAATTAAGTACCTGAAGAAAATCCCAATATAAGGCAGGTAAACTAAAACCCTAGTATGACAGCATGATAGTGCCTATACTATCACTTCAGAATCCCACAAAAATTTTTCTGTGCAGTTCCCCCCTAAAGTCCAGTGTTCCTTATAAACAACATGTAACTGCACTTACAGGATGCAGACCTGTGTCCCCACAGCAAGTAGTGGTCATGGAAGCAACTTTGCATTGTTTCCTAATGGTTTGATGCTTGGACTACATGATCTCAGAGGTGTTTTCCAACCTCAGTGATTCTAACCGAATACAAAGTTCCACTGTGATGGTGGTGACAGAAACAACTTCTGATGTAGAACAAAAACAAATAATATTAAATTTTTAACTCATGCCTGTGAAGCTACAAAAATACTGAAGCACTGTACTTAGTTGGAAACTGCTTTACAAAAGCATATTAAAAAAACACCAAGAATACTAGAGAAATGAGCCTACTTGGTTACCACAGATAAATTTAAGTCACCTGACCATAGTATCAAAATTCTTGCACTGAGAAAGAGATATGTAATAGCCATTAAGTCTTAAAAAACTTAAGATGGCTAGAAACTGAAACCATGAGAAGTCAAACCAGCATCAATCTGTGTATTTTTGAAAGAAAATCATTCATTGATAGAATCTATTAGGAACATAGAAGAAATTATACTATCTGAATTTTTCAAGTCAAGATTTATACTCTCATAAAAGACATGCTTTTAGACAGAAAAATCCAAGTATGACGTTGACAGTGGCATTACCTGTACTCTATCATAGTTGAAATCAAATCATATTATCACAATAAAATTAATTGGTTATAAAAGATGGAAATCAAACTACAGTCGCTTCATCTGCAATTCTTATTATGTTCACTGATCCTTATGAACAATCAAATAGAAAAAAATCATACACCCTTAGGCAGGAAGTCACATTGACACAACTACAGAACCAATTCACCAGAACCAATATCTGCATAGTCCTAAAGCAAGTCTAATAGAAAACCAAATATACTTGTGAAATCAAGTGATTTTATTTAGTTGCCTCCAGTTTTAAATATAAACTGCTCAGATAACTCATTTTGCCTCAGTTTATACATAATAAAAATGTGTCAAAATAAGTGTCTGAAATGTGTACCCAGTTAGCAAACTATAGTCATTGAATTAAATTGAATTTTGAATTCAATTTGTAAATTACATTGAATTAAAACTCTTAGAGCTATATTTAATTTTTTTAGTCAGTGGGACATACTTACTCATCTACTGTGGAATAGTAAAATATTATTCTTCCTGTCTTTGTATTTAATACCTACTGTAGTTCTGGGTTTAGGTCTCTGTCAATACTCTATCAATAACTACATCAAGTTGTGTGCACTGAAATGAGTAACCGTACACACCAAATAAAACACTGTTTAAGAAAAGTCACAAATTAACCTGCTTAAAAATGGGTAATGGAAATTAAATCTAACTCAAAAGTAAGCGGGATTCATACTCGTATTTTTGTCACTCATAATACAAAAAACTCGCATTATTTCTCTTTTAAGTTATAGAAACCAAACTTGTTCTATACCATTTCCTTCTACACTATGAATTATATTATTACTTTATCATTATAAATATTACAAGTGGTATTTTTTATTGTAATTAATGTCCTAATTTAGTAGGATACCAAGCAATACTCCTTTCATGCTGTCTGAAGGAAGTCTCATTCACAATTACTTGCACACTGCTTTGTTTAGTGGCAGGTAAAGAAAAGAGAAACTATGCCTTTAATCCTGCATGCCAAAACCCTACTGAGAGATGATTTATATTCCAACATGTACCAATTTTTCTGAAACACTCAGGCAGTTAGAGATGTTCAGCTTGAAATTCCTCAACTTCCTAATCTCAGTATGTGCTATCGACAACAGTTCTTCAACAATATGACAGAAACAAAAGAAACAGATTGATGATTAAAATGTGGTATTTTTCCTCTTAAATAATTCCTCTTAAAACCCTTCCAAATTTATTGTCCATTCTAAAAAATATAACACAGGAATGTAGAACATTTTAAAATATTAAACACATTTGATCATTTGACATAACATTCCTTAGGCAGAATCAGTTCATTTTTTAGTCTTATCTGTTTTGTTAAGCCACCAAATCCACTGATAGGATAAAAAGCTGTCAGACATCTACAGTTCAGGGTACCTACTTTAATAACCAGGAACTGGTAATCTAGCTGTGACATTAACATATGTGCACCAGAGCAAGTCTGCCTTCTTAATAGACTTGCAACATTTTTTTATTTTTTTTTTAAAGGATCTTTATATTATCGCTAATACAAAAAGCCATTTATATACATATATATGTACACATGTTTTAATCTCAGTAACACTGAGGCAATCTTCGTGCTTCAATAAATTCAGGAGACAAGCAGCAGATACAAAAAAAGGTACCTATGTGGCCTCACCAATACTTGAATGATATAAATAATCTTCTCTAAGTATAGTAAAGGCACAAGCAGAAAAATAACAAATGACAAAGCACTGGCTCAACACAACTGAAAGTATGTATACAACTTGCAATACAGTTTGTTGTAGACAGTAAGTCTACAACACATGTAAAATTCCAAATGACACAGTGGCAAAAGGTGTATTTCAATATCTTGGTTTCACGTCCAAAGAAAACTGGTTTACTTGACTGTATTCAGCCTACACACAATGTCAAAACAAAGGGCTATTACAAGTGAAGGTTTCCCTATGTGAATGCATCTCAGGAAAACAATTTTTTCTTCTACTAAAAAAAACAGCAAACCTGATTAAATGTGATTACTAACACGTCTCCTAACCTTGCAAAAAAGACAAGGTAGAATAAGGCAGAAGAGAACAAAAATTTTCTTCTTATGAGTTGTCTACTTCAAGTTAGTTTTCTAGTCTTGACAGAAACTTAAAATAAATGCACACAGAGAAGACATTAAACATATTCTTGTGAATTTCTGTCACCGAACCCATTCAGATGATTAATCCTGCTAAAACTCAGATTCCAAATACATTGGGTGAATCCTTCATTACATTCACCTAAGTATGATGAGCAAGTAACAGCAGCTCTAGACATCCATCTCCATTTTTTTAAACAAAAAAAAAAACCACAAAATTATAACTTCTGTCTCATTGCATTATCATTGCATTAAGATACCACATGAATTATCGGAGCTTCTATAAATGCAGAAAACGCCTGTCTTTACCATGTACCATACTCTAAATGGTTCCACACAGATGTGCTTTATGCATTTTACTTATTTTATTTTTTTAAAGAAACATGAACTTCTGCCTGGTCTCAGAAAATTTTGTGAGCTTCTTGCACTGACAGTTTACTTATTACCTTATATTCTTGCACAAAAGTAAAGACTGATATGTAAAAATTTTGGAGAGAAAACGATCTAAACGAACATGCTTTGGTGTTCTCCCACAGTTTTTCCTTGTACTAAAGAACGTACAGTCTCTATTCTCTATTTATTCTGAAATAAAAGCACAAATCTCTCAAGTACCAAGTATCTAAATACTTTTACTCTAAACAGATCTGACCAAAAAAAAAAAAAAAACCACCCGATACTCTCCCCTTCAAATATCAACCTATCTGAAGCTAAAATAAGAACCGATCTTAACTCTACTGCTGGCAGTTGTTGAGACAGAAATGACTTAACAATTACCATTAAATACTGTTCTTTAGAAGAAAAACAAAACTATCTTCATGACAAGACACTTTAATTCCTTTAAGAAAGCTATCTGCTTTTCTCCTTTGGAATACTTTAAATTATACACCAATTACGAATAAAACATAAGATTCAGCTTAGTTAATGGCTTCCTTGTTTTCTTACATTCAGCATATTCTGACATACTTTTCTCTCCACTAGAATAAAAGCATGGAAGAAGAGATTTAAAACTTAATTTTAAGTGTTGTGAAATACTTAACCAGACAAAGTTAACATTGATATCAGCCGTATAAACATGCAAAAAGGATATGCTCATCTTTTCTACGAACTTATCATGTTCATCTTGTGTTTTAGGGAAATTCTCAATGTCATTCTCTAGGCGCTGGATTTGCTGGTTCATTGAATCAAGGTTGCTCTTCAGAGTCTGGGCTGAAACTAAGAAAAAGAGTCAATAAGTAAAAAGCTTCCAGAATACAATTAAAAAGAAAGGGTGTCAGAAAGGGAGAAAACAACGACATTATGAATAGTCTTAAGAAGAATTATTCCATGAAGTAGACACATTTTTCTGAATTACTGTTCATAAAAAAAATTCAACTCTACATAAAAATAAGTAAAAATATCTAATGTAATACACCAAATCATCACACTTAATATGGAAATGTCACCACTTAATTCTACCATTAGTTCAAATGATTCAATTTCTATTCAAATTTATTGGTAAAAAATCTAGTATTTCATTCTTTTATATGTAATTCAAAGATTAGAAAGTAACTAAGGTTCAAAGAGACTTCACCTTATTAATGCATGTACTTGCTTAAATGAATCATCTTATTAACGCATGTACTTAGTTACAGAAGTGATTTAAGGAACAGACACAGAAAAAAGATCAAATATTTTTCTTTTACTGAAATTAAACTGATTTCTATAAACCAATGTCTGTGAAACCCTCTGTTAACATCAAAGATAGGTTTGAATAATACAAGTCACTGACAATTAAAAAGAAGTAAAGGACTCATAGTACAGCACTAAAAAGTAAATAGAGAATAGACACATACATATGGCACACACTTAATATCCAGGCACATTTTGAGATATATACTGTCTCACAGGCATACATGTGTGTATTACGCACAGACACATGTAATATATAAATGTACGTATCTCTGATATGTAATACTTTATCATTTCAGACTTTGATTAAAATATAACAACTGTTAATGCAATTGTGTATGGATTCTATTATCCTCTCAATTTGCCAACTGCAATTTTAAGGTAAGAACACCTTTTTTTGCTGCATTTGTTTGTTTGTGGTGATTCTTCTGGATGAATCCTGATGTTTTATGCTTATTTTGTGACCTGCACAAATCCTGTGTGCCAGCTTCCTACTTTCTCTGACATATGCTGTCAATACCATGCTTTTCGTATATTTTCACCTAGGAGTAAACTGCCAACAGCACATTTTTATATATACATGTTTTATATAAATAATTCACTGTGAAACAACTATGGCACATGATATACTACTGTGGTATATGTGCAGAAATTGCAGGCAGAAAGGAATCCAAAGTAAGAGGAGGAGTAAAGTGTTGGTAACACAATCAGGGAAAGCTGTTCAATCACTGAGTTATTAAAAATGCACTAGACAAGACATGGAACAATTTGATCTAACAGTCCTCCTTTTCAGGCTCTTAACTTTTAACAAGTGTTTGGTCTTTCCAATTTGTTGAAGTGCAAGCCATGCCTCCAGAGGCATAACAACCTTCCTCATATCAAGAAGAGTGTAAATTCAAGAACAGATGAGAATAAAAATAAGTAGCACTGTGAAAGCTACAAAACAGTACCAACTTCTCACTAAAGGTTGGTAATAAGGAATTCTGAATGGATTTCTTTCTTTGAGAAGCCACTTAAAGGGGTCTTCAAACCTCAATTGGTTTAGCTATATTCAGAAATTCTTTAATGCTCTAATTTCTTTAATAAGTAACAGCCTATGAGAGTCATCTGGACTGTTCCCTAATTTTGCCTCTGATAATTACTCTTCAGGAAGAGAAGTGAATCCTTAAAACACATGCCATACTGAAAAGCTTTGTTTAAGGTGGAATTAAAATTATAGCTTGAAAATGTAGCTTCAAATTCCAAACTACCATGACTTTGCATAACACTACACATTAGAAGATAACAGCCAAAAAAAAGCCCATAAAGCCTAAAGCCCATAAAAGACAGGGAAAACTTTTTAGACATATTTGCAGGCCAATCCTGAATCCTACTGAGTCTCCCAACAGGATGTATTTCAGAAATTGAAGATTGGAACTACAACACAAAATCTGCAAAGCTTTACTTCTCCGTCTTCTTCACTGAAATCTTGTCAGTGAAAGAGAACACTTCTGTCAAAAAGCTTTTAATGAGATGATGGATAAGCTACCATCAATACAACAATGATATATGCAAATATGGGACTGCAAATACATATGCATATGATATGACATATGCAAATACAGTTTTCTGGAGGACAGCAGTTATCCAGTATTTGATGCACCTACATTCAGAAAAAGACATTGAGATATTTTCTGACATTTCATTATTGCATTTTATATGAATGAAAAGAATGACAGAAGTCACTATACAGTGTAAGACTGACTTTTGATTGTGAAGCAAAATGCCAGCTTTCAGATTCTATTATGGAAAGAACAGTCACAGATGCAGGCATTATATTTATAATGCCATAAGGCACTGTCTATTTCATATCCACTAACATGCCAGATCGGGCAAAATCTGTTTCAGCAACGTAATCTGTGCAAGGTAGAAAATACCACAGATTTCTTTGTTAAAAACATTTTCTTCTACTGCAATGAACTATAGAAATTCCATTTGACAGAAAAATGACTACTATTTATGAGTATAAATAAAAAATAAATAAACAAACAAAAAAAATTACAAAACTTCTCATGACTCTGCATTCTGGTAGAAAGCCTAGTAGTTCCCAACTTTGGCAGACAAAGCAAGCAGGTAACATAAGTGTGTCAAGAATTGTTAAACGCAGGAGGAACTAGTCAGAATAATCAACTGATAAAAATGTTTCATTTTAAATATACATGCTATTTAAACCATGAACTATGATTTACAACTATTGTTCTTTTAAAATTTGATAACAAATTATTATTATAAAATATATGGTAACTTTCATCTTCTTCATTACGTGGGTTATGTATTTCTTTTCTACCATTTCTGGTAAGCTTAACAGTCATAGGAGCTTCAAGTAACAGAATATATATCTTTTGCAAGGATTTTCAAATACTTTTTACAGTACAACTTTTTTCTAGAAATCCCAAACATATTGCCTGACTCCAGTGAGGTATTCTTATTTTTAAAGTTTTTCATTGACTGTAGAAATGGATGTGAATTTGTTAAATATTTATTAAAATCACAAATCATAAAATTTTAAGAGAAAATGCCATAACTGAATATTACTTGCATCCAGTTTGTCACAACCATGTGATTTTATTGCTTTTTTTGCTTTTCTTCTCATATTAGGTAAGAAAGAATGCTTTGCCAATAATCTCTTGATAGTTAATCAGTTTGACCTTTGCTTATACTTTCCAGAATAAAACTGTTTCCTAATTTAGTTTTAGTTTTCAAAAAAACACTAGGTTGTTATTCCATGTTTAAAAAGATAAAAATATTTTATTATACCTAATATCAGATTATTGAAGATTTTGGTACATGCACGGGCAGTTCACCTAATTCCCATTGACCTTTACATATTAAAATCCAGTTTTATGCTTTATCTCCTATTTGTTCAAAACCATACATCTTTTGTTCAGATACTCGTTCTTTATGCTTATATGAAAATAAAAGCAAAGTAAGACTTTATTTTATTTACATGGGACCAAGAATATTGTCCTGAGATGTTAAAAGAAGTTGACTAAGTCTATGAATTTAGCTTTATGTATCGTTCAAACTGTGTGTCTGCCTTCTGCCTAAAAAGTAGATTTTGTTTATCTTTCCTTATTTAAATTCATACAGAGATAATATTGGCTGATAGATTTCCTTCTGTTTTACAGAAAAATGATCTGAATGCCCTCATATCTGCAGCCAGTTTATTCAAACAAAAGAAGCCTCCTACATGAAAATTAAACCTGACTGTTCATTCCCGAAAACCACTGGTTTATAAAACAACAAATGATAAATAGGAAGTGAAAATCATCTCTTCCACACAAAGCACATGAACTTGCTACACAGAGGAAATGACCACACGTGACAGGGCAGATGAACATTGCAGTTAAACAATAATCAAGAAGTACCATGGGAACAGTTGAGGCAAGTTACATAAATCAGGTTTATTCTGCCAAAAACCTGCTTTGTTACAGAAAGAAAAAAAAAGTCTGAAAGGGAAATTTTGGTCATTAAACATGAACAGTAATTTATGTTTCTGATAAGAAGTCTGCACTGTTTATAAGAAACTTAATGAGCTCCTATCTTACAGGATGAAATGTCTAACTGCAGTCAAACCTGCTTTGTATCTATCTTAGATTTCGGGATTAACAGGGACTTCACTCCCATTAAATGCTTTCTCCCTATTGGATGCTGTAGTTTAACTAAATTTTACTAACTCTTTCGGTTTAATTCCTCAAGTCAACCTAGAGAATATCAAAGGTTTTGAATCACAGTATAAAAAAACTCAAAGCTGCAAAACTCTTAATCATAGTTTTTGTGAAAACACAGACCAAACTAAGGACGCTTACAAAGTAAGCTGGGGAAGTGGGGAGAGCCAGACCTTGAAATCAACCATTCAAGTTTAAGATCAGTTTAAGAAAGTTATCTGTCTCCATATGTAACATTCATAGCAATGCTCAGACACAGCAGTCAGATGTAGGTCATCTGCTGTACATTAAGGCTTCACCTTTATTTATCAACTACTTCAATATTGCAATGTACAAGTCATTTCTTCAGTTTCTATGTTGCCTTAAACTACAATATCATCCTCAACCCTATTCAAACAGAACAGCTGAATTTTGTCAATAGGCATTCATGCCAATTAGGTATCCAACAGCAGAGAGGTGAAAAACATGAGACAAGTGAATGCTCAGAATAAAAATAAAAGTCTATATATTTACTGTAGCCCTGGTGATACTTTCATTGGATGTAAAGAAGAAAAACAAAGCTGGATTCTGAAATAACTACCTTTCTTGGAGTACAACTAACAACTTAAAGCATTAATTTAACATGGATTATTATCCTAATTCTGAAGTAGTTATATATACTGAGGTAGGAGTGAAAAATTACTGCAGTCCACTTCAAAAAGTTTTATCACATTGTCATTTATCCTGATTATCAGTTTTATTGCACTTGTACAGTAATTTCTCTCGTTAACATATAAAACTTTTCTGTTACAGTTCTGAAGTCTGTTATTTCATGTATTAACTAAACTGGGGTAGGGGAGTTGGCTTTGTCTGAACCAGCAAGACCTTTTCAACTTTAAGCAATATATATTTTAGTGTTTATGCAGAAAGAAAGTGTGAAAGGGTACTTATGAAGTTGACAAAAAAAAAGTCTATAACAAAGAATAGCAGTTGTGGCTTAATTGCCATTGGTATTTGAAACAGAATTTTAACATAAGAAATGTAATGCTTTGATGTAACATTTTTATCTCAAAGATAATCATAAACCTCACTCAATTACTACTAAATTACTACTAAGGCAAATATGATCAGGGAAAAATTCTGTTAGGATAAATCTTTATTATAACTTATACTACATGATAACCATTTATACTGTATGGCAGACATTATTTACGATATAAATAATCTTAATCTTTCCATAGCTAAGCAACAAGTGCACTAAAAAGCACACCTTATTATATACAACGGTTATCCAACAATAAATAAAGTTCTCTATCACATCTACTGGGCAATACTGCAAACTGACCAAAAATAAAATAAGTATTAATCATCGACTGTACAGTGTAAATTGAATTGTACCTTTCATATGCAATCTGAGCACATTAGAAAACATATTTGCTATTCTCTAAAAAAAAAAAATCAGGTATTAAAATGAGAAACATATGCATATACACACATGGGTGCTTACTCTCAAACAGTAAGTCTTGAAAGGCCTAACAGTAATCAACGCTGCTTATACAATTTTTTTACGTATCATTTTGTAAGCACTTCACTGTGTTGTATTATTTCCACAACCTACTTCAGAATAAAAGTTACTTTATTACTATTTCTCCCCCTCACTTTTTCTTAAATCAAGAAACATCAGAAAAGAAAAAAATCCACGTGGATTATTAATGCTTACATGTTACATAATCCTGCAATCTAAAGAGAAATGTTTTGACATGAAATATCTCCAAAGAGCTATTACCTCTAGGTGTTTCATCTACTTGCTTACCTTTACTTGCACTCTCAACATGCTGCAGTTCATCTGGGAATTTTAAGATGTCCCGGTAATTCTCCTCACAGATTTCTGCCAGAAAATGCAGTAAGGTTGTTTTCTGATCTGTTGATTTAGTATCTCTAATCTAAAAAGTGAATAGAAGAAAAAAAAACAAAAACACTTTTTAAAAACATTTTGTCACATCTGCCAAATTAATTTTATTTAAACTCATTAGCAAAATGTTAACTAAATAGGCTGCCTGCAAACAAAGCAAAAAAAAATTAAAAAGAAACTTCTGCAATTCTACTTTCTACAAGACTACAGAGGGAATTTAACCTCATACTGTATTTTTTGTTTTTATTTCTTAAACCTGAAGACAGTACAATTAAGTTTTCAGATTTTAGCAAAGGCAGTTCAGAATCCTGTCATGTATATATATGTGTGTGTATATATATATATATATATATATATTATAAAAAGATGTGGAAGAGATTAATAGTTTAGTTCATTCTATGGATGCCCCCACTGCCATTTCTAAAGCAATGCCTCTGAAATGCTGCATAGCTGGACATAGTGCTAAAATTGCTCTTTCACCAGACAAGTTAAAGAGAATTAATATAGCTGGACATAGTGCTAAAATTGCTCTTTCACCAGGCAAGTTAAAGAGAATTAATATAGTAAATTCTCAGTTTTTATTGAAGCAAAATCTAAAGAATAATGCTTGATCTTAATCTTCCAGCTTGCTTGGATTTTCAGACAAATTCTATTCAGAGAAATGAAATAAATGCACCACACTGGGACACCAAATGACAACAGTAAAGCAAAAGATATCCTAACTACCAGTAAAAGAAATTCAATTAGTCCAGTTTCATTCAGGTTAAGGTGCATGAGAATTATACACACTGAAGGCAATTTCATATTTTCACTTTACGCTCAATTGGACAGGCAATTTCTAGTGGTCTGAAATAAACTAGTGTTCTGAAGGCAATACGACCCTCTGCTCTCCATTAATATAAGGGCATTAACTGCTAGAATCAATTTATTATTTTAAAGATTGTCCTGAAATCATTGTTAAAATACAGGTCTAGTGATAAAACTTTAAGTACATATGTATACTTGTGGCATGTGCATGTAAATAAAAAGAAACATCACAACCTCAAGGGAATGACAAAAAGAATTTAAGTCCAAATTCAGTTTATCCATTTTCATGCAGACGTAAAGAATGAATGCATGAGTTGACTGAAGATTTAGTGGAAGTAGAGATTACCCCTTATTTACAAAGTTCACAGATACAGTAGGTGGATGCAAGAGTTTGAGATGAATGTACCTCACTTTTCATAGAGAAGTGGTGTTACAAGTATATCTGCGAAGACCTTTAAACTGAATTTTATTAACCATAGTTCTTGCACAAAAAAAAAAGAAAAAAAGCTACAGCATACAGAACAAATGAAATCAAGGATTTATTTAAGAAGTATATATAAATGTGTATAAAATCTCCTATTTGTTTTCTCATTCTGTAAATCACTAGTTCTAATTCTATAATCCTCATGACAGGCTTGCCATTGATGTTCAATTTAATACAGGCCTTTCAGCTTTATGGATTACCCTTTAAGAATAAATAAGTGCAGTCCAAAAACGGGCTTTTAAAAATATAAGGTATTTAGGCAATTAAGAATGCAATTTAATTCATAACAAATCAGTGATATAAGATTAAACAGTGCTCAGTAACAGTATGTAGTTAAAAGGTTTTAATATGCTATGTATATATAAAGGTTTTTCCAACTTGAAAAAAAAGCATGTTAGCGGCCCAACATCTGCATAGTAGGAAGAAATTGCATTCCAATTTGTCCATGAACAGCAACTACGGGATTTACACTCTTTGATCTTTATGATATCATAGTGGATAAAACATTTGTTCCCTGAAAACAACCAAATTACTTTACCTACAGATTACAAAATAAACATGTTTTGTCACCACCATTAATATCCAAACTAATATTAACATCTGCTCAACTGTTTAAAACATTTCATAAAGTCATACAGATCCTGAGCAACCTTTTCAAATTCTCTACTTTAGCCCAATCAAGGAACACATTATATTAAATTAATTCATATTTGACTTTCAATACCTAATATTGAGTAATTATATCAATATTTTAAAATAAAATTCTAAACCTACTAATAATGAGAGAAGAAAATACACACTTCTCAAGTGTAGTTTGGCAGACTTTAAAAATAAATTACAAACAAGACAGAACCTAGAACGCTAACAAAAGTTTGAATATGCTTTGAAATTGTCTGATTACCCTGAACACGAGTACACTCTGTGAAAACTTAATGGGTCCTTTCTCTTTTGACTCTCTGGTAGAACTTCACATTTTTGACTTCATGAAAAACACAGAAGATCTCCCATTTTTAAAGGAAACGGTGGATTTTAGGGTTGTATCTTCATAATTTGTCAAGAGAACTTCATTGCTATCAACCTAGCTATATTAAATAATTAAAAAAAAATATGAAAATATTTCGCATCCTGCCTAATAACTATATGTACTGAAACACAAGTTCGTGACTCCTAAAAAACCTCGCTTTTCAAATGCTTCTGCATTATGCCCCCTTTGTTTTTACTGTTTTATTTCCAAAGCATTCCCAGGGAAGTTACAACAGTTCCCTGAGACTTAATAAACAAAAAAACTCATTAATATTAAAAAAAATCATCATTTGGATTTTTTTTTTTTTAAGCAAAATAACCTAATTTATCTACTACTTCTCTAGAAGTATTAATGCATTGGAACAGAAGAGCTTTTATAGAGCAACGCCCACATATATGGCATTTGTAAAACATTAGTAATGCATGTCACTGATTTAAGGTTTTCCAATCCATTTATTTTTATATGAGATACTAACACGGATGTTAAAATCTTCAAATATAGATTTTGATTCCATGGCCTTAATCTGAGAGAAAACGTGGAAATAACACATTTGATTAAAGAAGTCAGTAGATCAATATAGGAGGTTTTATGGAGCAGCTTCCTGCTGAATGTCAAAGCATTAATTTGGTACTATTGCATTCCTTGTTTGGAATTTAAATCAAAGATAAATATACACAGAACACAATACTTGCAAGCATAGCCATTCAAATCAATCAAATATAGAGTATCTAGGTCTGCAGTTCAAAAATAACATCAATATAATAAAATAGTCCTGTTTCTTGCAATATTTTGATAAACGATTTAAAATGGTAAATCATACCATAACCAGTTTCAGGTTTTAATTTATTTTTCTTGCTTAACGGGTATCTTTGTATTAAGTTGTCAGGTGCCGGAGATAAAAGCGACAGTGAATGTAACGCAACTTAGTATATTCATAGAATCACCACCAGAGCAACATTTGATTATTATAAATCATAGAATATCCTGAGTTGGGAGACACCCACAAGGATCATCCACGTCCAGCTCCTGGAAGAGCTTTCTATTGATTTAAATGAGATTACATAAAATCATGCATCTTATGCCAAGAAATCTCTCTCTCTCTATCCCTACCTTAAAAGAGAAGAGACTGGTAGTCAATAATAATAAACACTAGTCAGTGATACTCAACCTATATGAACAGCTCATCTTGTACTATTCTCACTGTGAACAACACAGAAATATTACTTATTATATAAAATAACAAATTGTTCCAGATGGAATAATAGAAAAGCTTTATTTAAAGCAACAGTGCTTGCTGTTAGCCTTTCCATTAACTCAAACACGAAACAACAGAAGTTGTACTCTACATATGCTTAAAGCTAATTTTATTTCTTTCAATTACATTTCTATCTAGCCTAAAACTACAAGGGTTTTCTCATGCTTGAAAAGATGGTAACTATCATCTTTTTGCAAATAATTACAGTTTGATCATTTACACACAATAATCAAAAGCAACAACTCAAAAAAATTCAACTTCAGTTAATTATTACAGCATCTTCCCTGCATAACTTTGCTACTTCTGCCATATTCATGTTTTCACAGAGCACTTGACACTTAGGCAATCAAGAATACTCTAGTACATACACCAGGAGTAACGGCTTGGCCTCTCCTATTTAAACAAAATTAAGTTTTCTGTATTCTTCCAAATGCTGTTTACAAATCACTGCTTTTTCGAATCTACTCTGCAGTGTAACATTCAGAAACAGAATTTGCTTTTAAGGATTTGCAATTACCACAAAAGCATTAGCTTTCTAACTATAACCAAGTAAGTTTGAATCAGTGTTTTCTTTTATTGAACTTTATTAAAAGCTATTACACAATAAGATTTCTGTATATCAGATGACCAGCTATATTTTAAGAACATGTATTTCACAAAAGATTTGTCTCAGATCAATACCTGCCTTGTTTTTGATTTCAGCTCTACTAACAGACAATTAATTTTAAGATTGTTCAAGAAAAACAACAAAATCAATATGGATATCAAGTTCTATTGAAAAGTGAATTTATCAGGTTAGGATACTTTATAAAAACAAACTGATTTCTAAACGTATTTTACTTAAAGAAATGTGTATACAGACACTTCTAACTTACTGACAGTCAGAAATTCTGGTTCTACCAAAATAAATAAATAAATACATAAAAGCTCTCTTATTGTGGTTCCATGCATAGGCAGAAAGCCTAAAGACAGTTTAAATTACTGGTCTAATGAAAAAAATCTTACCATCTTACAAGTATCAAGACTTCAAAAATTCTTGATTAATATCCACTGTTTGATTCCCCTGAACCAACTATATTTTCTGGTTATTTTTCTGAGACTTAAACGCTAGTCAAAACATCAAATATAAAGAATAGCTAAAAACTAACATACAAGCCACATTCCGCTTGATTTAGAATAAATCATGTTCACATAACAGTTGAAGTCCTTCTAGAACAAGAATATTCAGAGGATAATACTGTTATTAAACTTTGATCATGCTTTATCCAATGAAGTAGACTACAGTGAGCTTAAAAAAACACCATCAGTCCAAAAATTACCAGTGAAAAATAAGCATTTGAAAACATTAAGCTAACCATTCTTATTTGTTTATAAAACTCCTATAGAAACGGTCACTAGATATGTAATCTTCAAAAGTAGACAAACAGACATCCTCATCTCTAAAATTGTCATCACCTGTGATATAGACAGACATCAAAACATAATTGTTCTTCACAAAATAGAAGCTTAATCGTGCTAGTAATTCAAAAAAAGACATTCATACTTTCCCCTTTTTACTTTTCCTCTTGTGTCCCACTGTATGTTTTTGAACTTCATGAACAGTTCATAACACTAAGTTTTGCCATCATTCATGAGCCACTGAAATAAGCAAAATGCACCTAATACAGACTTTTCCTTTGTATAGTTGGCCCTGACAACAGAAGACTAGCCAAAGCATCACTTCAAATTAACACCATTGTTTATTACAATCCCTTGATTAATAAAAAAAACAAAACAGTAAGCTCCAAGAAGTTGCAAACTTAATAGCAAAAAAGCCATACTATGAAAGCTTTCTTTATTTAATACAGTAAAAAGTTATATGCTACTTATTTATATAGTATGAAAATAACACCTTCACAGTATATTTGAAAAGAAGCTGACAGAGATTTTAAATACTGGGACAGAGAATGAACGCACTTTGTACAAGTGTAGTCTCAGGTTAAAGCTCTTCCCAAAACTGGCAGCAACTTAATAATTTAAAATGTCGTCTTTTGTTTTAAGAGAATAGATGATCTTGTGGTTAGTAGAAAGAAATTGTGTTGTCTGATTTTTTTCCTAACTGATTAAATATGCCAATTGACAGGCAGAACAGCAAACAAGTTCTTAAAGCATGCTAAGCATGCTCTACAGCATTTCCTGTACTTTGCAAATTGTAGTTTATATTCATGCCATAGTGTGACTCAACAAAAGGCAATATTAGAAAAGGTAAGAAACATTTCTGTTTCTAAAGTCACTTAAATAACAACAACAACAAAAAAAAACACTTCCATGGCAAGCAAAACAAAAACTTAGGATGAAATTTCTTTGACATTTTATACCTGACGCCTAGTCTAACAATGTACCTGACATTATAGAAATGCAATTTCTAAATAATAACATACTATGACTTATGAGGGTTCCACACACAAAAACAGAGCTCACAAAACAGTAAAGTAAGTTAGTCATTATTATGCTTTACATATATTCTATCAAAATGCTAACTAATGGCTCTCAAATTCCTCTATAAAAGCTTACAACTCAAATATATTGCCTGGGAGAAGAAACAAATACACTTGAAAATTATTCAAGGCAGACCTTTTTATGCAGTAATGCTGCCTTCTCAAATTGCCACCAATAAAATAAAATAAAATAAATAAATAAATGTCTTTCAGTGTTTACACAGCCTTCAAAATTTAGTAGCATATAGGTACACCACAGAGCAAACACGTATAAGCCACAAGACACTGGCAAACAGACTGCTATCTTGTTTTTGCTGTGAAATTTCACTTTTTTCTCTTAGTGCCTTCAGCGAAAAAACAGAAGACAGGTATTTCTATTTTTTCTATTCACAGTAAGGTTTCTCTGAATAGGACATTACACTCACCCTACCATCCTTATGCATACAGAAGCATTGATTTACACAATTGAAGGCCAACCATTTTTCAAGTCTTTGATTTCAACACTGTTTTAATCATGTAATGAAGCTGTTAAGTGGCTACAAATATATTAAATCTGGTGTTTACAGAAGATACCACCACCTGATATAGTTTAATATTTTATATTCTTCAAGGCAGTTAATGAAGGTCTGTGAGACTATACTCTTAGTTAAAAATACAGAGCCAATAATGCCATCTTACTACTTTGGGGGGAGAATGGGAGGGTAGAATTTGAAAGCTATATAACAAAGGAACCAAATGCAATTACCAATCAAAAATAATGTACCAAAAAAAAAGTCATTATCCAAATATCAGCTTTGTCTATAGAAGTAATGAAATTAAGAAAAATAATCAAGAATACTAAGTGTGTAAACACCTCTTTTTAATATATATATATATACACACAAAATAAATATCAATGGTCCGGAAGGGTGGTTCTTTAAGTAAGACGCTACAGGGACAAATTTTGAGGAAAAAACATCTATAGCAAAAGCACATTATTATAATGATCTAATTCAAATTTGAATGGTAAATGCATAAAAGCAATGAAAATCAGAGGACTAAATGGAAGCAGCAAGCATCTTTTAACTTAATTAATAAACAACAGAAGCAAATAACAACTACGTCGCTCTGTCTGGAGAAACTTATCCACTAACTTAAATTACTTTTCCTGACTTTGCAACTGATTAGTGATAATTCACAAGCATAATATTATAACTATAATATAATATATAATATAATAACTATACAGAGGTATTAATGATACAATTTTATGTCTACAGTTTGGTGAGACCTCCTTTTTCACTCCAACAGACATCACTGTCCTTGTAATTATTTTATTTTTAGACATCACCTTACAACAAAACATAATTAACATCTAAATGCAGCAGCACAGTAAGCATTTTGTTATGGAGAATGCTTAAATATTTTCTCTCACAGGTAAAAGAGTACTTCCTTCAGAAACATGTATTGAAAAAAGGTGGGTTGTTTTTTTTGAGGGCAAGGCAAGTAGTCATAAATTTTTATCTCAGTTATTTTAAATGGAATTCAGCTGTAAGCACAGAGAGTTATGCTTCAGCAATTACTCAGTTCAAGTAGAAAACAATTTGCAGGATTAGTCAATCTACATTAGCTGTGTCAACACCTTTGGGATTTGCATTGACAGCAATTTATAAGTCACCTGGAATGCAAGAATACCTTCTCAAATCTGTGCTATGCTAGAATACCATTTATGCATAGTCATCATTTTATCTCCCTCTAAATTAAAAAGATTTCCACTTAACTCACTAATTTCCCTTTAGATTCATATGTTAGTGACAAGAAAAAGCACCATTGGATTTATAAAATAAACTTCAAATTGGCTACTCTTTAAAAAAGCCATTAATGAATTAAACTACTTTCCGGGTCATGGTTTTATTTTACGTCATGTTGGCAAGATCTTTGTATTAAACTATAGTTAGCAGAGGGTCCTCCTCTACTGAAATATGTCAGATCAGACTTGCTGTGTATTTGAAAGGCTGTTTTCCCCCATAGTTACAACTCCTTGAAGTACGTATTAGATTTCTATGTGGCCTCAGATGGGGACTTGAACCATGGGCCCTCATATTATATCAAAGATAAGAAATAACAGCAAAATTCTGAGATTTATGTTTTGTTTTGTTTTGTTTTAAATATGTTTACAGATGTTGCATCTCTTTATTTCAAAGACAGGTACTTTACAAACTGAGATGGTCAAGCTCAGATCAATGCCTTAATCACATTTCATCATTTAAATAAACAAGTACTGCTACAAATTAAGTCGATGTTGTATCTCATTTTGCCACCACAAGTGAAGTTTAACATAGGATAAAGAAGTCTGTCTTTAATTCCACATACTTACCTCTTGCTTTATGGATAGCAGGATGGAATACAGAAGCAAGAGACAAGTAGCCAGAGCAATTTATCCCAAAGTCTATGTGCATACTATTGAAGAGATAATGGTTGAAAAAATTGAGGTTGGAAAGTCTGTTCTACTTTTATGTTCCAGAAAGACTCAGAACAGACTTACTGTTTAACGACTGCCTTTAATCACCAGTGCACTGAGTAGGACAGCTATAGGAACATAGCATGCTAGAAAGTTTTATTCTGTGTTTGTGCATCTGTTATTTAAAATAGCGATGTGGTCAGTAAACTACATTGACTGAGTGTTTTTCCCTAACTTGCGGTAGTTTCTCTTGTGGTTGTAAGCTTCATGAATCTGCACTTACCAGTTTTATAGTTTCATCTTACCTTGCAAAGAAAACTGATGTTAAAACCAAGAGACTGTGCATTTCTGGAACCAGAGTTCATGTAGTTTCCAAGAAATAACACTAACTCTAAAAGCCTGCTGAAGCTTTCACTCTTCTTCAGCTCTTCACAAGCCATTGTAACCGCCATAATGTCAGGTTTGATATTGTTTACGTGTTCTTCAAACATAAGCCTGAAAAGGATCCCATTGAGACGTGACCGCAACATTTTCACTGAACTCATCTATAAAACAAGAAAAGTTACATCAGAACATAAAAGAACAAAGGTTTATATTAAAAACCAACATTACGCAGCCAGAGTTGGAAGACTACAATTTCTATATTTTCATTGCCTATCTTGTATTTTCAAAGAATCTGTACCCGCACAAAGGTATTTTTTCCCAAAACCATATGCTTTGCTTGAAATAATTCAGTAAAACAACATACTGAAAATAAGAGTGCTTTGTGTTACCAAATCATTAATTTCCAAACTCACTAGCAATAAATGTACGCTACTAAACTTGTTCCTCATCACAGAATGTATGTAAGCCAGTTCCACCAGTTAACATATTAGCCTGAAGGCATATGTAATGACCATTTAGTCAAAGCTCCAATGAAGTTAGACTTGTAAGCTAAGTTTCTCAAGTTTTTCTTCCTTCAGAAATGGTCTAAACCACAGACGCTTGAAAGATTGTAAGATAGCAGAAATATAAACAGTTACAGTCTGATTAAACAAGAGAATTATCATTTTTAGACTCTCTTACTGAGCTGATGCACAGTTCTCAAGTTCTCTTCATCACTGGGAGAGCAGTTGGGGAGAAAAAGATGACGAATTCTTAGGGGCCCTTGTGGTAGGCCTTGGGAATATCTAAGTGAGTTTGAGACACTGAAGGTCAGGGTTCATTAGTCAGATGTTTATATGAAGCCAGATTACATTAGTGCCACTGTTCACGGAATATTGCCATTGTACTAATGGGAGCTATAACTTATGATATTTGCTGATAACATCAGCAAATTATATTAGTGCTACATCTAATTTGGTGATTATTTTTGCAGGTTTTAATTAAACTGAAGCTTAAATAGTTTTCTGTTATTACCTATACTGATACCAAGTGATAAGTAATATGTATCCTATCAGCATTTTGGAATGACGGTTACGAAACAAGCTCAAAGTTATATTATATATACAGTATGATATATTTGATATGAAAGCTTTTTAAGTTCATACCATCCAAGAAAAAGTCTCATCTTTGTCTATCCCAATGCATAATCCAGATTTAGGAGGTGAATGAAGAGTTTTGGGCTCAAATTTATGACAAGTTTCTATAGATTTGAAAAAATATACACAGATACTAAAAAAGGATATACTTAGGTTTACTCACTCTTTCAGTTCTGATCACATAACATCATGAAGTGTAGGCAACAAACTGCCTACTATTCAACTTGTTGTCTTTTGAAACAAACTTTGTAAAGCTTCTCCCCAAGACACTATTTTCTGTCTCAGGGATTTTTTAAAAGGTAGTATAGCACTAATTCATTCCTGACCTGATGGGAAGGCTATAAGATAACAAAGTTGTACAACAGTACATGACACAGATACTGAGAAGTATCTCTGATAGCAATATCATTACCTTAAACCCCAATACCAATTTTATTATTCTAGAAATTATTATTTTGTATTTTGCACAAGTAATCAGTAATATTTCCTTCTACTTTGCCATGGACTTTAATTCATAAAAATATGTATAAATTTAAGAAAATAATATGTATTGAAAATTTTTAATCCACTTAAAAATTTTCATTTAAATGCAAGAATGATTACCTTCCAAATCTAACTCTTAATTTTAATTAGAAGAATACAGAAAGATTTCTCCCCCAATGTATTCACTATCAGTGGTGTTCCTGAAGCACTTTGTCCCCCTGAAAGAAAAGCTTTGTTATGTGACAAATCACAGATCTTGGCCATCAAAACAAAGATTTTTATTTGCTTATGTATTTTGCTCAGACTTTGACCACATCTCCTTTGAGGAACTTTGAGATTTTTCTATGAGGAAAATGAATGATTCAGTAAAAAAGTGTTTCAGCATAACTTGCTTTTTAATCCCCATTATTAGAAATATCTACTGAAGCCTCCATAAGACGCCACCATTCAGTCTTGAAACATTACTTTTCTAATCATTCTCTGTTTCACAAAAGTCATACTGAAAACATTTGTTCTGAAAACAATCTACATTCACTGTGCTACAGTAAATGGAAGTCAAAGCAAGTTAAGTGATTAAGTGACTTTTGCAGGAAAACCTCCAATTAATGTTTTTATTCAAAATAGCATAGGAAAAAGTTGTAAAACTCTTTATATCCTGAAAGCAGTATTTTACCATATGGTTTAGTAAGAAATAAATTTGAATATGCCAACAACCTTCAACCCTTTCATGAGGTAAACATCACCATTTTGATATGCTTGGTTTAGCTTTTTTTTTTTCTGGTTAACGTTGGATCACACACTTTTGTAGTCAGTCATCCCTCAAAACAAATAATCACAAATAAATGACTATATTAGTATTGTCTGAAAAAAAGTATATTTTTATGACTTCTAATTTTTTAGTCAAATCTTAGTGAAGAACCATTTAGATTCAATCCAGTAGTAATCACAAGTGAGGTAAATCCAACATCATCTATTTCTAAGGCAAACAAGAAAGAGAATACAGTCTCCCCAACCACTTTCAATTAGTGGCGTAGTTTCTGGGAAAAGAAAAAAATCATAATACTATATAGAAGGAATGAGAAAGCATTAAGCAAGCACTAGATATAGTTGCTAGAAAACTGATCAATTAAAAACTTGAACTATGCAACAACTGCTAAAACCCAAGGTTACTCCTCCTCAGTTCAAGTGGTTTTCAGATATCAGTAAAGCCAACTGGCATTAATTCATGCTTTGGTAAGAAGTGTCTTGAGAGCACCTACTTTCTACACATACCTAATACACAGGGCTTGTATCTTGGCAACTTCATTAATTACTTTTGGTTTACCACTAAATGAAAACAACACAAGAGTCCTTCTTCTAGTCTTCTGGATCAAAGAAAAAAAATCTTCCAAATAGGAGAACAAAAACATTCTCCACATATTATCATACGCTCAGTACTATGTTTGGTAACAGAAAATTGGAATAGCTTTTGCACTCTGTCAAGTCACATTGCACTTGGTAAATTAATTTACGCTCACTGTGCAGACAATTCATATATAAACATGCTAAAGTAAACGAGAGCATCAGTTATGTTCTTTCATTTATCAAAGTCATATTCATTCAATCAAGATGAAGCCAAATATATGGCAAATAACGGAAGATTATTTTGCAGGTTTTCTTTACTTTAGAAATAAATGCTTCCACAGGGATAGATCAACATTTTGATACCTGTAATAATTACACCTTAAGTTAACTATCAGTTTGTTTTATTTCTAACAGCAGTGTATTAGCATAATACCAAAATTGCACATCCACTGGTCAAATATGACCAAAAGAGGTACAAAATTCAAAACCTCATCCTGCCTGTCCTATGCCCCATTAGAATTTCAGATGAAGTTGCAATTTCTTTCATAACACCTTCTGAACATGTTAAATTAGAGAAATAATTCTATCTTTATGAACAGCAGATCATCTTTGCATAAATGTACAAATAGAGTTACTTCAATTCTTAAAAAAAATATATATGCTTCTAAAGTAAGCCTATGACAAGCAAACAAATTTTGGCAGCAACAATCTGCCAACAAAAGTTGGACTAATCTGTTTTACTGCATTTGGCTAGGATTAGTTAGTTTTCTTCATAGCAGACTGTATGGTGGTTTTTTTTTATTATTATTATTTATGATGAAAACAATGCTGATAACAGTGATGTTCTAATTACTGATGAACAGTGTCACAGCATTCTCTGTGTCTCAATCTGCCTTCCCCCAATGAATAGACAGGAGTTGCACAGTAAGTTTAGGAGTTGAAATAAAGATGCCATTACATCACTTTCGTTTTTTCTTCTTCCACTTGTCCTTCATTTATTGTTTTTTTTTTTTTTTTTTTTTTTTTTAAATAATCTCAACTTCTGTGCTTTCTTTCTACCCTGTAGGGAGGGGATATAAGGAACAAATAAGTGAGCATTTATGCTCTGCTTAACTGTGTACCCAGATCAACCCACAACACCTGTTTCTTTAGTGAATAGCTGCCCTTAACTACCATTTGTAACTACCTAAATGGAAGAAACAGAGAAAACACAGAGGATTCTTGAAAGTGCATAGTGATAGAGCAAAAGCAAAAGACATGATGGTGCTGAGGAACTTCTGACTGTATGTAAGGAAAACACTTTTGAAAACGAAGATAGCCAAAACTGAGTTCAGCCTCATCATTCCTCATCAGGAAAATAATTTACTATTACCCAACAGAGAGCAGAACAGTCGGAGGATGTAGATAGACAGTATAGCATTCCAGAAATACCATTATGTAAAAGCTAGAGAGAAATGCAGCAAAAAGTGAATGGGGAGAAAGACTGAAGCTGAAGAGACAAGGAGGGTATGATGTTTATAAATTGCAGTGTTCAGAAGGCATCAAGCTGGGAGAAAAATCTCAGTTACAAAGATCAAAGGTGCAACATGAAATACCTTACAGCAGTAAAAAGAAGGAACTGAGAAATTTCAGAAAATTATGCTTAACTAGTTAACTGAATGGCAGACACCAGTCATTTGTCCCAGTGCCTCTGCCATGCTTGCTTCCATCCTGAGGTTTTCTTGCACAACATCTACAATTTGCCACTTTGGCTTTTCAGGTACATCAGTCACTCCCTGTCACCCTTTGCTTGTCGCCATTTCAAAAGTAGGCAGGAAGCAGACAGTGCAATTGTTCTGGCCTGCCTGCCTTCCCTCCTAGAGATTAAAAGCCCTTTCTGCCATAGGGCTGGAAGCACTATTGTCATTTTATCACACCATTTTATTCACTAGAAATGTCTGTTACATGACAGGAGGGAACAACATCTTCCTCCTGGGGTTTTAAAGAGTTTATATAAATATTACATTATAATAAATACAAAATAATACATAATATAAACTGTTCCAAAATCATGTTTCAGAACAATGAGGAAATCTGGTAGAATATTAGGAATGAATATGTTCATATTCTTCCAAGTTTCCTTGTTGTTCTGAAATAATGTTTTTGGAACTTTATACCATTTATAAAAAATTAAAATCAATTGCCTAGGAATTTTCAAAACTCATGGATACCTTTCATTTTTTGTATCCTCTACAAAAATCTCACTAGTTCAAATCATGTTCCCTAAATACAAACAAATCACTCAAAAGGTATTTCTGAAGCCAACTTACACTCAAAGCAGAGACTGTTTATATATACATATACACATGCGCACACACACACACGCATATATGTAAATAAAGCTGTTTCTACTATTTCAAGAACTGCTATTTCTGTTTTAATACTTTTTAATTTACATAATGCTGTAAAATTCCAACAACACCAAGCCTAGCTCCTCTGGTGTTAAGAATACATTCAAATACATTACAAAGGCGATATAGTCTCTCAGAATGTCAAAACTAAAGTGAAATGATAAACTAAATTGCTTAAGGCTTTATCAAGTCTTTGGAAAACCAGAATCAGAAAAAGAATCTTCCAAGTCCTACCTTAGTACCTGGTACCATAAAATCACATACCAGCATGTATTTGGCAATTTATGCAAACTGAATGATTTCATTCAGAGACAGGTTCTAGTCATTTTATCTGATATCCCTTCCTTTGTAATAGATACATTTATTGAACGCCAGTAAAAGCAACAGAATATGATGTTAAATTTCAATTCTATTACAAATCCATGCTTTTTCTAAAGCAGTTTCATAAATATATGTATACATACACATTCATACTGTATGTATATGCATGTAGGTGTATACACACATTTATAATATATAGAATCATAGAATATCCCAAATTGGAATGGACCCACAAGTAAAATCGAATCCAACTCCTAAAAAAGCTTTCTATTGATCAGAGTGCAATTTTGTAACTCTTCCTACAAAGAAATCTTTCCCCCACCTTTAAAGATGTGCAGATATATCTTGCCAAAAGATAAAACCTGAGTTGAGATATTATAAGCACGACTTTCAGATGTTCAGTTTTCAATACAGAAGAATAAATTCATCAAATTTGTCAGTGCCACAGTAAATGGATCTTTAAGAAGTTAAATTTCTAAGACTTCATAAAACAGTTATGAAGAACACTCTAGGCACAATAAATACTTAAGTGTTCCATGCAAAACACCGTACAAGAATCAGATTAAAGACTTGGTCTGATAAAGAAATGTCTTAATGTTCTTAATCACATGCTATAATCACTACCACAAGAAAACAAGTATGAATTTACAGAGATTTTTAGACTGTTTCTGATCAATAAATACAGCAACATTTACTTAATGCAGAATGTGAAATAACACTAACCAAAAGACTTTCGAGTTTCATCTATTTGATGAAATAATACTCTCCAGTTAATTACTGCATTAATACATACCACAACTCCAAATTGTTCTGACTCAGCGAGATCATTATATTCATCCTTCAGTTCAGCTAAGGCATTAAGTTCTTTCTGCTCAGGAAGATTCTTCACTAGGTTCTAAAATAAAAAAGGCATTATATTAAACTTGATATAACAAATGAGCTGGCATCTTAAAATAATGTTTAAAATAACACAACACAGAAATACATGAGGAAATTATAGGGAACTTATTTTATCTACATAGCTTAGACACTATATAAAAATTAAATGAAACCAGTAATTAATACAGACATCAGCACTGTCTTCAATTTGAAGAATGCCTTCACAGTATTTAGAAGTTATAGACAGATAAACATATAGACAGATAAAGATGAAACATGCAATTCTATAGCATTTTGATTACAACTTAAGACTGTTGTGGAGATAACATAATCTTACATTAAATGTTACAAGTAATGCTAAATGTTATATCTTAAAAACAAAAAACAACAACAACAAAAAAAACATTGCTTAAAAAAATCCATGCTAAAATTTGACAAAGTGATGAAGTACTAACTGTGTAAAGGCTTGTTCAGCCCAATCTCCCTGGAATAATCATTTTCAACAACCAAGAAAGGAAGAAAACATTCATTTACAAAGCCTTGTGGGAATTAGGACAGGGTCACAAACAGGGGACAACGAAGAACAAAAGGACAAACAGCAGCCCACTACATTAGCTACAAAAATATCAATTAGTGAAGACTGGATCAGCTGGTAATGATGACACCAATAATCTGCATAGGATATTAAGAGGAAGTAATTCAACATCAGTATCATCAGTGTGCTGCATCTATATACCATTTCAGGTTTGCCTTTTTCTCTCTTGTGCTCTTACTCCACAGAGATTGCTCTCCTCCTACTGTGAGGACAGCAACCAGAGACATGTAAAGAAGCTGTACTCCATATTTCCATCTCTCTGGCTGACAGATTTTGGCCTTAAAATAAGATCAAAGACACTCAGAAGCAGGTCTGATTTATAGATTCTTTCTGTTTCTTTGGTTGGTCTTGCATTGCACTGTAGCAGTATCCTGAAACATTCAAGTAGTTTCATCTATCACTACTGACAAGCAGAGGTTTTTCAACAAGAAGCTTTCCTGAAACTCTATTATCCACTAGCCTAAACTAGGTAAACATTTGTCTCAAGCTCAAAAACTAGAATCAGATTATTTTTTTTAATCTCCTACATTATGAATTTTCGCTTTCAGAAGAAAGAATTTTAAGAGTCTTTTAAAGACAGTTTTATTGCCATATGTAAGCATATACAAAAGTAGAAGTGAAATAAACAAAACACTAAATTCAAGTGATATATTTATAGCTGATATCTAGAAAACTCTACACTATTGTTACTTCTTAATTCTTACACCTTTGTATCATTTGTATGATACAACATCATTTGTAATCATTTGTATGTACAACACCCTATGAACAAAACCAAACATTTTTCACATACCTGAATCAAGGATTCACTCAGCTTTTCTTCATCAACCTCTAAAATGATATTTTTTATTTCTTCGTAAGGCAAACGGAAAGAACCCAAAAATATTGCTGAAATTCAGTAAGAAATCATTAGAATCCAAAAGGTCAAAGAAGATGGGATGTAGGAATACAAATTTCAATTCTAACAACTCAAAAAAATGTATCTTGATCCAAATTAAGCTAACTCACACGAAGAAAATTTTCTATATAAACTAAGTGTTATATGAAGTATGCTATTTGCATTGAAATCATAATAAATGTCATTTCTAAGAAATCAAACTATGACAACAATTTGGACTGTTTCTTCCTAGCAGTATTATTTATCTGTCAGAAATAAGTCTTTTTTTTTCTTTTATGAATAGCAACATACTTGTGTTACTACTAAAACAGACATGTTCAACCCATTATAAGACTTTAGCTGGTACTTCTGCTTTCACAACCACGTTTACACACCTGTACTGAATTTATAACTGGTTGAGTATTTTCATAACATTCTAAAAAAAATCCTTGTCAAAGGCAAAGACAATATATATACACACACTCTAACTCCTCTACCATTTTTAAGTAACTAAGCTTATAAGAGACTATATATATTGTATATGTTTCAAAGATGACATTTGTAAAATAATTTGATCCCAGGATGTTACAACGTCTCAGAACCCTATTCCATAAAACGCAAAATATCCCTAACACATACAGACTGATACATCGTTTTTCATGATATGCTACATATTCAACCCAATTACTATGTCTGATTTTCCTACAATCCTATTTTCAATGATTTGTTTAAAATTTTCTATCACTTGTGTCATAGCACTTTTTCTGCTTAGGAAAATGTATTCATGGATATGGCAATAAACAATGCACGGATTTGTTTTTATATACTTGCTTTGCCTCAAGTGTAGATGGACTACTGGCATTTTAAGGTATTTCTAATTCAGATATTAAAAAATCTACTACTCTCAGAAATCAATTTCCCTCCATCTTAAAATGGAAAAGCAAATTAAAAATAATAGGTGGTGCTGTTTTCTTTAGATTTTATAATAGTGGTTTTTGCACCTAATTTATCCCATTTGGCAATATTTGTCTCTTCAAAAGTCTATCTATCCCTCATCAAGTTCTTTATCCACTGCTGTAACCAGAAAAATCCACTGGGGATGGAAGCTGAGAGGCCAAACCTAAAACCCACCAACACTGTGTCCCTGAATCAGTGACTATCACTTAATTATACTTCTAGTCTAATGCAGTTAGAGAAACAATCAACTCTGTAATTAAAAAAAAGGTATAATTAAAATTTAAGTTTACACCATTTTCTGTTTGTTTTGTTTTGTTTTGTTTGTTTTTCTTTTTTTTTTCATTTTCCAAGGCTGTAAAGTGAATTTAGATCATACTTACATAAAACTTCTCTGAACTTAAGACTTACATTCACATTAGCCAATTTTTAGAAAAATATTGCACATTTAAACAAGGAAAGAATATTTAAGAACAGCCATGTGGAAATTATAATTATTCATTTATAATATTTGACACTCACATAAGTTTTGTGCAGTTTTTCCGTCCAAAACTCTTAATTCTTTAATCTTTTTCTTCGACTGAGCTACTTTCTTTTCTTCTGTTTCTTCTATTGCCTTTTTAGCTGTAAAGAATGTATTTATTAAATTCTGATACAATTGTTGAAGAGACTAATAGCAACTTAGTCAGAAAGCCATAACTCATCTATAAGAATTAGCTCAAGAAAATGCAAATCCATTGCCTCAATGTACTAAAAAATATCTAAGTAGAAGGAAAGTGAAACAAAATTCTTAATAAGATGACAAATTTTTCATGTACTATCACGTTATATTTATACATATATTATATATACTATCACATTATATTTATATATATTTATATATATTTTTAACCCAGAAGTTCTAGTATCTTCAGTCCAGTTTATTCCAAACACCTTTAAAAATGCACTGATTTGGTGTTACCACAAAGCACATGAGTGCCCTCTGTTGACACTGCAGTATCTCAGATAGCATTAGAAGTTAACCCAAAACCAGTAAGATAAATTATTCTAGATTCATCACAAAATAAACTTGAAGAGGTAGGTTTTTACTAATTGTCTTGTCCATAGTAAATAGCAAAACACACACAAAAAAAAAAACACACTGTAAAACATATAAAAATACTTTAAATTGGATTCTTTTATCGTTTGTTTATAAGTAACAAAGATTGCTGCCTTTATATTCAGTACTTAAAATTATACAGAAAGTAAAATGGTATTCAGATATTTAAAATATATGATGATTTTCTGAATAATTCAGTGTACTTAATTTTTACAAAATTTGCTAAAGTATTGCATAAACCCATTAACAAGGATTTATTTCCTTTTAAATATTATAGAACATATTTGGCACTGAAGAAATAGAAGCTTAACATGTCTAACACTAATAAAATTTGATGAACATTTTAAGTCAGCCAGAAGTGATTGAAAAACTTTGAAGTATAATTAAGAGTAAGTTTTAAGCAGACTAAATATTTTTCTTCTCAGAGCAGTTTTTTTTTGCTGTGCTGTTTCATCAGGATGGGTTTCACTACAGTTATCTCCTATAAAAACATGTATACTTTTAGTGTTAAGAGTTAACACTAAAGCCTCAGTTTCAACCTCTTAAAGAAAAAACAAAGTTGCTTTCACCTCGTACACATTACCAGCAGGAAAACATCTCAAAGTAATACTACTGGGTTTATACCACTTGAATAATTAGTTTACCCTGTGCGGCTGCATACCAGCATAAACTAAGCTAGTCCAAGACAGTTCCTTTATCTCCAGCTACCTCTAAAACGCCTGAAGCAGAGAAAGCTAAGCAGAAAAGACTGTTCAACAACGTAATGCTTGTTCTCCCCTTTCCCTGCTATTATTTTGCAAGCCTGGCCACGTATGACCAGCCTGCTATATATTTGGCAAAGGACAGAGTTACACATCAACTTTACAGCAATCTTACAGATAGCCCTGACCCAATGAACTACAGTTCAAAATCCTAAAGTGACACTCTATGAAATAATCAAACCCTTCTCACTAACTGTTCTCAATTAAACATGGATATAAAACCAGATGCTGAACAAATAAAAAAGTAATAATCCAAGAGTTAATAATGACTTCTCCCATGACAACACAATAAACGTTGTGAGTTCTGTTAAAGCATGAGAAACTATTGAAAAGCAGGAATTTGTTTGGTGAGACAGGTGTGAGAAATTATTTGAGAAGATAAGTGACTTATTCCTAATCCCTTTAATGAAGCCTTCCTAATTTCCATATAAAATCAAATGTTTATGGAAATATGGTGAAGAACATACATCCTTATAATCTGCTTACAGAGAGAGTATGAGACTTGTCAATCAGCCACAAACATTAAAGATAAACCTGTTCTTTTATTAGCTAAAAGAAAATACACAAAGACAGTACTATTTGTCTCTATCTTGAGACCTGCAAAACTGCAGGGCTAACAAAAATATTTTGTTATAATATACAAAACCAGAGAAGCAAATATGCTACCAAATGTCAGTTCACAAAAAGGATTTTTTTTTCCATTGATAATTCACATACACCTGATCAGACACAGAAAGAAAAACAACTTTATGAGCAAGAGTCCACACAGGGCAAACAACAAATTTTCAATAGTATCCCTCCCTCAACTGTTTCCAGATTGCATTTCTTTAGGTGTTGTGAAACTAGTAATCATACTTACAATACAAAAGACCAAACTTTCAGAAATTTTGTAACAAACTACAGCTACTCTTCAAATAGTTTCAAGCAGGAGACTAAGAACTTTTAGTTACCTTCATGCCAATTCACAAAAATCATAAAGAAATAACTGAAATCACAACTAAATTCAGTGACTATACCAAACTTGCTGTTGAGCATCTACACAAATCTTACCAACTTAAGACTCACAGGCAGAAGAGACATTAAATTACCAGAAATTCTTCTACACAGTTTGATTGATTACAAGCATAATGCTATCAAAAGTCATGCTTCTGCCCCTTCTGTTATTGAGCCTCTTTCTCATTCAGTCCATTTTAGCAGTGACTTGACTGCAATAGAACCACAAATTACAGATTTTTAAAGTAGAATTAAATAAATAAAACACTAGATAAATTTAAGAATCAATATACTACTACTGACCAACCTCCCAACTCTTTTCAGGTATTCCTTGCACACGTGCCTGTTTCACGATGAGACAGGCTTTTTATCTTGATGCCAAAGAACTAGTTGAAGGTAGAGATGAATAAGGATTTTACAGCAGTTAACACAGGGTAGCTCAAAAAAGATTAAAAAAAAAAAAATCAATCTGGAAGCTAAAGCATCTGTATTGCTTCATACAGATGTAGTTTAGTGCAATTCTCCATTTAGTTGGGAAGAAGCAACAAGCTTTTTTTTTTTTTTAAACTATCAACAATCATTCACTGAAGTGGCAAAAAAACTACCAATGCACAGTTATCTCACACTGATTATACCTACAGAATGTTTTGGTTGGTTTTACCTTTGTTTACCATCTTTCTAAAGCAGACAGGAGAGGGAAAGGTAGAGAGCCAACATGATCAAGCAGAAGGAAGAAAGGGGGTTTTAACACATGCAGATGTCTCTTTGAAGAAAAGAAAATTATCTGAATCCCCATGTTATATAACCTACTTTTTAAATTCAGAATTCAGTTCTATTGTGTTAATAAAAACATATTTGTTTATCACTGTAAGAGGAAAAAAGCTGATGCAACATGCTGCAAGGCATTGTTTTCTGTTCATCATACATTATGCAATCAATGCACATGCTACTTAAACGGGTACCTTTAGTGATGCCTTCAGCTGGGAACTAATATAATCCCACAAAAAGTACACTACTTGAAAACCACACAGGATCTAAACAAAAAAGAAGTGACACTAAACAGTGTTAAAAATATTAAAAAAATACTTCTAACAAGAATAACTATAACTGTGGCAAAAAATATACACAAAGATCTTGAAATACTTCAGAGACTTAATTAAAAAAAAAGTTCTACCACCAGTACTTTAAACTTCTGTACCAATATAAATAAGCACGTATGGCTTTTCAAAATTATTTTTCTACACTTGCCTGTAATTCAGCTACTGTAAAGTCACAACAAATTTTTAGAAATACAAAAATGCCAAGTAAATAGGACCCTAACATTTTCTGAAAGCCACCGAACGACAAAAAGATATTTCATAGCACAAAAAATCAGTAAACTTTACGAGAAAATTAAACTTCTTTGAACATGACTAAATTGGTGACCTTGGGAAGCTATTGATTAGCTATTAATTGCAGAGGTACCCAATAATAATAATAAACTAAAGAATAATTTAATAAACTAAAGAATAATTGTTCAGTTGGAAGAGACCTACAAGGATCATCAAATCCAACTGTCTGACCACTTCAGGGCTAACCAAAAGTTAAAATACAGTATTGAGAACATTATCCAAATATCCTCATTAACTAACGGAAATGGGGTAGCAATCACCTTGCTAGGAGGCCTGTGACAGTGTTTGACTATGGTGGGTTTTGCTGGGCACTAAGACAACACAGATTTTCACTGTCTATGCATCAGTACTTGATTAATTACTAAAAAGATCAGCCAATGCATTTTAGAAGTAATACAGTAAGTTTCTATGTGGGTCAGAAAACACATTTGTCTAATAAAATAAAATAAAATGCTTCCTGTAATAGTAATTTTAATTTAGACAGTCTCATATCCCAGTTGTTTTTTTTTCTCCCCTCACATATTAGGTCATTATCACAACAGACTGTAAGGCAGAGTAGTGAAGTATTTTCCAGACCTCTCCCCTCCCCCCCCAAAAAAAATCAAAGTAAAACAAAATGTTGGAAAAATCTTATTTCATCAACATTTTCATAAACTCATTTTCTGTTATTATGACAAGTGTGGTAAGCAAAAATCTTTTAAACGAATAGTTCAACTACTTTTCTGCTTGAGTAGGTACATCTTCCCCAATAAAGACACTCGTGAATTTCATATTACAAATGAATTTTAGAAGTAACGAAGCTAAAAAGAATTGAAAGATCTAAAACCCATTTATACACTCACGGTAGGTAGATATTGGTGCACAGACTGTCTTTTCTAAAATTGGAAGTTTTAGGTCCTCCGCCCACTACATACACTGTGCTATTTGACATTGAAGTCCCTGCCTGAATATTTAAACATTAAAAAAAACAAACACATCCCCAAATGCACCTTCCAATATCCTCTCCCTTTTAAAAATATTTTGCTATTATCAATATTTAAAAAAAAAACTGCACGAAAAACTGTTTCACTTGTATGTATTATAATCCCCAAATTCTCCATTTGTTTGCCATCTTCAAGATCTACTGTAGTCTGTAGTTTAAGTGCAATTTGATGTATTCTGGATATACAGTCTGACCTATGCAGTTAACTACAGAATCTTTCATTTCTGTTGACTTAGTACTTGTAAAATTCCATTAAATACTTCCTAAAAAGAACTGCATTCTCATACTAATTTAAACTTAAAAATAAATAAATTAAAAAAAAATAATAAATTACTAGGCTTGAGAAAGTAATTATCAGTATTAATAACAATGGTAATATGGTCATATTTACTGTTTTATTAAACAGAATAACAAGCAGAACTCAAAGGGATACTTTCATAGTTACTGAATCCAAAGCCTAAATTTTTATGGGAGAGATTATATTTTAAAAATTGGGGAATTATCTCTCTTAAGAGACTCTGTTATTTTCTGTAACCAGTAACCTATGCCCTGTGACGTTGACTGGAAGTCACAGCTTTGATAAATACTGATAGCAACTTTTTCCTTATTAATAAAATTACTAAAAAATAAAGAAATAAAGAAATTACTCTTCTAAGTGTAGAAGTCTGTGTCATCTGAAAATATGGTCTTGTCATGGGCAGTATAAAATTAGTTGTAATATATAATAAGCATATCTTTTAACTTAATATTATAAATGCATCTGTGTCCACAAGTCAGTAACAAGAATCCAGCTTACTTCTACCTTTAAGTTAGAATTACTTAGTTTTATTCAGACACATTATGAGGAAAGTGGCTTGTTTGGAACAAGAACTGCCATAGAACGCATGTAGAGTGTCTTTCTACATTACAGACATTCTAACTAAAGATCAGTTTGAAGTCATCCCAATGGAGCTGCAATATACCAGGACAGTGAAATGCTTGTACCATACTAACACAATATTCTTTATGATAAATAGTAATTGATTTATTTTTTGAGTAATTACTGATAGACAGTAATTGAGATGGTTGAAAAACATTATGTTTTTCATTGATGTTTTTCTTCATTGTTGTTTTCTAATTATTGCAGTAGGTCAACTGATACTTATTAGGTAACAGCCACCACTCAGTGATGTCTTGCTGTTTGCCTTTTGTGTATAATATACACTTTTGGTTTTCTCCACCAGTATGACAGCGGTCTTTGAAAGCACTGAGAAAGTGGAAAGGAATTAATTATTAATAAGGCTTATGAAGAGAAAAAAGGTAGCAACAAACCAGAAAGAACAGCAAAAACCAGGTTTGAAATACAGAGGAGATCAATGGTACAAGTTATGAATGCTAAAAGATTGCATGAGTTCATTGAAGAAAACATTGAGCACTTTGCCATGTATAAAGATGCAACTTCCCACTCAAAAACTCAACTGTTTGAAGCTGAGAACTATCAAATCATTCAGTTTACTCTATCTGCATAGTCCACAGAGACAGTCTCTATGTACTAAGTAACGTGTATTTACCTTTTTCTTATACCTTTACCTAAGCATCTACTCTCAGCCATCTGTTGTAGTCAAAATACCAGGGTTAACTGGCCTGAGGATGTACGGCTTCATATGTTATTGCTACAGTCTTATAGATCTGACCTGAAAACACTTCCTTGGAACCCCAGAATTTCAATGGGTGTTCAAAACACTCTCATATACATCTAAAGCATGTGCAGTGATTATTTGCCTTCAATAGGTAAATGATAAATTACGTCCATATTACAAGATTGCTCTTAGGGGACCCAACAGAATACTAAATTAAGTCACCTATGTTGTAGCGGACTTAAGACAGTCTTGACACACAACAGTACCAGTTGCTCACCTTTACCAACATAAGTTAGCTTTAAGCATAGACGCATACAAAATCCATATTATATTTTAAATTTAGAACGTCATCTATGATTTGCTTACCTTTATTTTAGCAACATAAGCAAAATAGAATTTATTAAAAAGGCAATGTATCAGCACGAATAATAAAAATGTCTTAAATGCAAGACCAATAGAGACAGTAATTAAACCAAGCTTCTTCCGTTTTAGAATACACAACTTAGACAGTTTCAAAACCATTTATAAAAATCAACCAGTGTAGCACAATGACATTCTGCTTTTAGAAAGCGGTTAAACTGGAAGTTTCTTATTCCCCTGCCTCTCCACCTTGGGAAATACATTTGTGTTAGTGTTTTAAATAAATTATATTCTCACCTTGAAGACTAGAAAAAGCTATCTAAAGGAATTACGTTACAAAAAAGTATCAGTTTCTCACAGCTGCATATACATAACTTTGTATACTCTGTAAGTATTGTTTCATTTCAATTTTACATCCTTCAGGGACCATTAACAAGTAATTCAGTAAGTCCACAAAATTATCAGCTTTTTATCTGCCTACGTACCTAATACTTTCAATTTCTCAATGAATTCAGAAGGTTAGTAGCATAATTGTTCACTCTTAATCCTTTAGATAGCTTTTTACATGTACCTATCTCCAAAGAATCTTTATTCACTTACGTAATAGATCTATCCGTGCTCATTGCATACATGGCAGACATTCTTGCAGTGGAAGATATTACATTCAAAGCATCTCCTAATAGAATTACAGCTGAAACAGCTAGCAACCTCTAAATGAGGTGAGAATTTATTTATTCAGTTAATTTTGTTCAGCAAAAAAGAAAAATCAGTTTTGCGCATAAAACTATCAGGGGACAAAAGTTTTTGGTTTTTAAGTACAAGAGCATTACAGGTCAGTAAATACGTATCTAGAACTGGTCCATGAAGCAGAATACATTTTGACAGTTCATAGCAAAAAGCAACATTTAATTTAACAGAAAATTGTGAGAAAGTATATTTAAGAAGCTGTGTATTACGAACTAGCTATAGTTCTGCTGGTAAGATGTAGGCAACAACTCTCGTGCAGACTTAAAAGAATTATTTCATAAGAAAACACTTAAATTTTGGTTATATCTTTTTTATGGTGGATTTTCTTATTTAAACAAATACACTGTTATTCCTGCTGGAAGTTTTCAGGACATGAAAATATAGGTGCATGAACTATTCACTTGTCAACACAAACTTTCTTGGTAAATAACAGATTCTTTTCAGCATTTTTCATCCTCTTCTCCACTGACTTAATTTTTTCCTCCCACCTTCACTTCATAAACTCACAACCAACTGTATGGCTGTACATCAGCTAAAGAAACTAAATTACAACTCTCAGCTTTCTAGCAGTAACTAGATAAGGAGCCTTCTTTACTAGTATTGAAAAAGTTTTCAGTAAACTTAGCCACAACTACAAGTAACACATGAGAAAACAAAACATTCTTAAAAACCACCCTGCACAGAACTACAGAACACAGACCTAGAAGTGACAACAAGTGCCTGACCTCCAACTCATTATCACCATGAGGATTTTATGTTCTTTGATACATAAACACTTAAACAGGAAAGATTAGCCACCCTTCAAAAAAACTTCCACAACAGATAATATTACTATTACATTTAAGGGAAAACTGTCATTAAAAAAAGGAATAGGCTACTTAATCATGTTCTGATACTTAATCATGTTCTGAGTGCTTATCTTCATATTAAATTAATTTCCCTTGTAAAAAATCAAGTTAAAAAAACAACCTTTGAAGAATAACTTGATTTTTTCCTCCTGTTTTGACATTAGATAAAGCATTCTTTACAGTCTAATCTATTTACCAAATATATTTAATTCTAGAAATACATGCATATTTTTATCTAAAAAACACTTTCAAGATTTTTTTTTTCAGTTCAACTTCTGAATTTCTTTTTCTCTGAACTCAAAGAAAAGATACTCTCTGTAAGAGCATTATAGATCAAGACTACTTCATGAATGTATTCATATTTCATGCTAATTAGTCTTTGTACATAATCCCTTTCCCTGGTGTGCCTTGTATATGTGTCTCTGTCCTCAACTGCTCATTAAATGTGCTATAGTTCATTTGAGCACTGCATCACTGAGACTGAAATAGACATTTCAGAATACGAAAAAATGTCTCTCTCTTCCTCTGCTGTATTTTATAAAGCCACTACAAACAAAAGCTCTATTTCCCTTAGAAAAACAATGTGTATAGTACAACATTCTGTACATTACCAGCAGAGATCACACAGTAGACTGGAATTTCATGCCTCTTGAATATGTTTGTCAATAACATATGCTATCTGTGTAGTGATCTTAACTCTTTTCTAATGGGGCCCTCTGACATACTAAATGTAGGGGAAAAATGCATGAATTTAAGAGTTCCCCCCTTCTCCCTTGACAATTTTTTATCATAAAAAATGACTCTTCCACCATTCATCCTCAATATTTTCACTTTCAATTTCTAAGAACCCTGGTCTAACACATTACTACACTGATTCTTTAAATTGCCAATCAAAACTTAAGATGTTGTAATGAAAATAACTCCTTAATCAAGAAATACATTCTTATGCAATTAATTTTAAGATCATTTAAGAAAGAAAGTAACACAAATACATATATATATACATGAATCTGTACTAAGTAGTAATAATAGCAGGCATCAGTTTACTTACAACAGAGCTTTCCCCATCACTTAATCCAACAGTACCAATTGCAAAAATCATTTTGAAAAAGAAAGGAAAAGATGGAGAAGTTGCTCTCCCTTTCTCATAGTACTTGGATTTATTCTGTTGTTGAAAAATAACTCAAATACATTTGAGTTGACAAACAAGACTGCTTCTATTGGAAGCTCATATATGAAATTTGATTACATAATCAAGCAGTAACTAAGTGAAATTCCAGAAGACACAGAAGCACTTCGTAGCCCTATACCCCAAAGCAGTATCTTCCTTTGCTCTGAAGTCATACACTTCTGAAACAGAGGGTAAGGAAAAAGAAAAATACACATGCTGAATTAACTGGAAGACCAAGGGAGCCACCTGCAGCTTGTAAAACCCCAAACAAATACACTAGGAGTATTTTTTTTTTCCTTTTTATTTCACCAAGACAACACATATAGTTGACTGAGCAAAACATGTATCTGTGCTTAATACTAGAGGTTTCTGTATCAAACTGAAGCTATTGCTCTCACACTTAAAACAAGAGAGCTGTGTGCTACACAACTTTGGAGTGTAAAGACATTTAAGGCTTGTAAAAGTTAAGTTCTCTGGTGAATTTGATCTGGGCTTCTTAACAAATTCATCTCCATTCTTTAGAAGTTCTAATCACTTTTTCTTTTATTTACGAAAAACAAACAAACTCGAAGGAAAACTGTTTGTGATAAACAGACTCCATTCTTTAGTTGCTACTTGCCCTCTTTACTAAATAATAGCCGAAAAGTGATCCTGAAAATTTTTTTCTCCTCACTAAGAATGTATCATTACCTCAAGCATAAAGAAAAGACTTATAAATAATGATACATATTTCATGTTGTTCTTAGTCAGTAAGGAGCAATAGTGAATAAAGCCTTGTAACATTCCCACAGAAACATTGTAAAGAAGTAGAATCAATCTTGAAATATTATTAGCACCTAAACAGAATAAAAATTAAAATCTGCATTTAGTAAATGTAATTCTGATTATTTCAGTGGAAATGACTGAAGCTAAAACATTCATTCTGATCCAAGAAAGAACAGTATCTGCTTTGGAAGACTAACTGGTCATATAGGGGGGAAAAATAACACAATTCATGTCAAAATGCAATACCTGTTAAATAAGGGGGCAAGGATGACAGAAATAAAACTATCTACATACTTTCTCTGAAACTAGCCTGTGTTCCTCTCTTTCTCCCTCTCCTCAATATCTGATAGCTGTGTAAACAGGAAAAGTACGTAAGTTACCATAGATATTAAAAAAAAAAAAAAAAAAAAAAAAAAAAATAATTTAAAAATTTAACAATGGGCAGTTTCACAGAGGAAAAAAATACGGATTAACTGCTTCAGGAAATGAAAAACAGCCTGCTTTATAAAAAAATTCATGATGAACCCCAACGAAAAAAAGCAAACCTAAGATACTAGTCAATGACCATCTGACAAAATAAATAAATAAATAAATAAATAAATAAAAATAAAAATAAATTAGAACTGTCAATATCTTTTTGTTAGTGTTTTACCAGAAAGCTGTAAACCCAAGCAGACTTAAAAGGAAGAAGAAATCTCTACTGTTCGATCATACAATTTTAAGTGAAGACTGCAAAATGTTTATGACATTGGACCACCTTCTCTCTTCAAGCAAACAGAGGATTGGTAGGCATAACGTCAGAAAAAAGAAAGCGTGGATGCTAAGAAACTGGTGTTTGAGCTTATCTTTCAGCATAACTAATGGATGATAGTTAAGTGCTTGTTGTATTTTGATTAGACTTAGACAGGATTAGAACAAATAAATTTTGAATTCTCTAGAAGGTGTATATACTTACTGTATGTGAAAGCATTACAAACAACATCTGCATAAGTCTACTATGTCACTAACTTGCAGTAATAGCCATTATTTCACCTCCACCTATTTCTACCACCAGTCCCCTTGCTACCTTAGATGGATTTGAAGAGAATATTTATGTCAGCATTTACAATAAACTTGAATAAACTTGGTTACTTGCTTACAATTCTGCACAAGTACAGTTTCCCAAATCATTTGTATTCTAAACTTATAGCACAAAACTAGAAACATTTACTACTCTCTAATAGGTGTTATTAATGGTGTTGCCAAAAGGTGTTAAGACCAACTAGTGATGGTCTCATTTGAACATCACCTTTTTCTAAATCTCACCACATCATGTGTTATTTCTTACTCAGAAGTGATATTTTCTCCCTTGATTGTTCTTCGGCTTTTTTCGTGTTAGATGAACTTTCTTCCTTAAATTTTTACAATCACCTATTCAAGCTACTTTCAGCTGCCTCTTTGAACCTCCTCAACCGACAAAACAAGATTAAATACTGAAATCCTGGCACTAACCAAAATCACAAACAAGTTAAAACCACACTTTAGTTTACCCTATCCATGTTTTAGTGTTTTTTTCCTGATTGCTGTTATTTTAAAACTGAGCTACAAAGGAGTTTTTAAAATTGTCCACAGTGGGAGATACCAAAGTTAGGACTGGACAGCCACCTACATTTTCCTATTATGACTGCTAAAAACAAGACCATATTAAGATAGCCCATTTTATATATTTTGTTACATACTACATTATACTTATAAAAATTAAATATCTTGTTCAATTATAGTTTATGCACAGCTTGGTATTTTCTCTTGTCCTTTCTCACTCACACTCAATAAAGTAAAACAAAAAATAACAACCCACAACTCAGCTATTAAAACCTTACTTCAATCTTCAAAACACGCATCAAAATGACTGTTGAATTATATTTTAAAAGTCTAATCATAAAGAAGCTACAGAACCCTGATTGAGAAGTTTTCCCTTGAGGTAAGTTGGATAGATAATGAATTCTGTACTGGAACAATCCCAGTAGTTACAGACTATTATGTACTAATTACTACCTTTACAGATCTACTGTACACATAATTAATTTCTTCAGAGTACCACTATCATTCTTGACTGGCAAAATACACAACCTAAATTACAAGAGCCAGAAATTAACATGATCCTTTTGGGAGAAGGCATTAACTTGCTTTGTAGTGTTTTGCAATTAGTCTATCAATCAAATAGTAAAAAGTCATTTTGATAGCAGCAGGGCAGATACGTTGGATACTGTCACATTATAAGAAAACTTAACCATAACATTTTAATCTTTTACAGTTACCCAATACACAACTGTGCCTCAAATATTCACAAAATTAAACAACACATGGAGCTCTTGAGATCATGTTTCACAAAGCATCACAGATACCAGACTGCTGATGATGTTCTTTTTGTCATGCACATAGCTGACCATAGAGTTTTATGTCAGTTAAAGGGATGAAAGCAAAATTCAAAAAACTATTTTTCTAGTTGAACAACAATGATCTGATTATATGCTTTTACAGATTGACTATTAGGAAAGTTCTTGCCAAGAACACTAAAAAAATTAAAAAAAGTCTCGACGTATAGTCAAGCTCTTCATCCAGTCCAGCCTGTCCAAAACAACAACAACAAAAAATTCAGCAGCCCAAACTTACAGAAATGTGTAACGACTGGATTAAAACACTGAGCGTAAATTCTTGTTGAACTTCATTAAAGTAAGTCCCTCTCTAGAAAATTGTTAGTCATTTAATCAAAAGTGCATTCATTTTTTAATTCTAAAATCTTAGTAGTGGGACAATCTCTGTCAAAAAGGTGTCATTCTTAGTCGACAACGCATCTCAGTATTCCACTGTACATCAACAGAAATTAATTACTTCCTTAAGATCACTTAACAGACTCATAAGGACAAGATGCATTTATTTGATCTCTTGGATCTCCTCACTTGACATAAGAGACTGCACAGTCAACACTATGTAATCCAGCTAAGGAGGATGACTGATGAATTAATTTCACATTCTCTTGATACTCTTTAATATTACTTTATAAAATTCTGGATGATGTTACGTCATCTTTCACTATTAACCAAGTTAAAAGAAAAAAGAAACTAGTTAGGGTACAGAAGGTATTATTTTTTTTGTTGTTGTTTTTTTCTGTACAGTTACACAAGGAAATAAACATACATTTGTGTGTTTAATTGCCACCTACAGTACAGAGACTGTCCTATTTCTTAATATCACCCAACTTTATAACAACAGTTGCCCATTCTTTTTCAAGTATACCCAATATGAAACTATTTACTTGCAAAAACAGTCCATGAGACTGTAATCATCATCCCCAGCTCTGCAACTGGAAGCACAATTCCAAGCTCAAAATGTTTATCTTTAATGAAAATTTGAAGCCCTGGAGTCCATTCATCACGGGCCCTTAAAAGGTATTCAAATATATATTTCTTTTGAAGAAAACTGAAAATCCTTCAAGACTGTACTGAGACAGGGATAATTGGATATCAGTTAACTTAGATCAAATCCCAAGATCTCAAAACCTTGGGAAGTCTTACAGACAAAACTATTGAATGATTCCTTTGTTCCCTGCACAATGCGTATTTTCATGTTTCGGCTTCATAACTGATTTTACATACTAAATACTGCAGTTTGACTATTAGTAGTAATTTAAACCTAATTGAAGACATTCTACACTGTACATCCATATTAAACATTTAATGTCACAATAGCAAGCAAAGATTTTAACCTTACACTTACCCTTTAAAAGAAAAGTTGTATCTAACTATAATTAAAATAAAATTATTTTACCTGCAAGGTAAAATAAGGGAACATTCCTTTTTGCTTCTGGAGCTGTGATTAAATATTCCTAAATTTCTAAGCAGCTAACCAATGAATGTAATACTTCTTTAACTAACAAAAAGTATGCTTCAGAGGTGTACTATTATGACTTATTTTTCCCTAAGGTCAGTTTTCTGGAAGTACCACTTCCCTGAGAGCAGGTGGTGCTCAGATAATGAGGAAGCATAGAGAATCTTGGTGAGAACCAAGATTAAGTTACTCCTGGAGTATCTTAAACAAAACTATGTTAAACAAGGGCAGGGGGAAGGAAGCAAAATGTCATTTTCATTGCCCCAAAGAATCATGGATAGAATTTAAAGGTTTAATCAAGTTTGAGTGCTGCAACCTTGAAGGAATATGCAACTTATTAATAAGTGCATATCATTTGTTTCACTTCAGTTACTACTGCCACAGGCATTCCAAAATCCCATGAAATACAAGATGATAAACACTAAGTCATCAGAAAAAGTTTTTAAAGATAGTCAGTTTTTAAAGACAGTCAGTTTTCTCCCACTCACCCACTCAAAATGTGTATTTGTTTTACACATTGACTGTGCTCTCTAGAGAATATAAAACGTGTTTCTATTTGCATTTCTTTAATTCTCCTGTAATATACATGTAGATCACACCAAAAAAATGGGACTAAAGCAGAGAAAAAAATTGACTCTAGATTATGCTTAAAATTAATATTTAGATGGTTAATGTGATGCCTGTGGTTTTTAAGGCAAAGTGTGAGAAATAAAAATGCTGATTATTATTTTAATGTTTCTCTTTGCGAATAGCAGTTTAAGAAGGCAGTTGCTTGTGAGATGCAATAATTTCAGCATATGCTACTACTAGATACTCTGAAGCTCCTGAACTTCTAGAAGCTTTTTAAGTATCAAAGTAAAGTTGAACTCAAAGAAAGAACAAGCTAACTTTCTCTACTACCAGCTAAATGAAAGTACAATAAATAGGTGTTTAAATAACCTGTCCTGGGCAATATGCAATAACTTCTCCAAAAATAGTAGGTAGCCCATGTGAAAATTGGCTGATATAATTATCTAGTTTATGACAGAATAAAAAAAGATGGCTCAAGGTAGAAACAGCAATGTAGTCTTCTTATTTCTCCCCATCCTTTGTCATGGCATGTTATTTTCTACAACCATTAAATGAGAATGGCAAAAGGATTAACACAAAAACTATCTGCAAGGCTATCACCAAGTTAACCTACGCAGAGAATTTCTATTGCTTCTTGTTTTATAACTGCGCAACTAGGTCAACAAGAATTTTCTCCCATGAAACCGACAACTACGTCAAAATTTCAGAAGAGTTTTTTCAACATTTTTAATGAAGTGGCTTTCTCAGGAATTCAGAAACATTCCTTCAGATTGCTGATGAAAGGATTCAGCTTAAGGCAGAAGCTTGTCATTTTCACTTAGAAGGTTCTCAATCCATTGCAAATATCTGCTGCCATGTGTTTTTTCCTTGAAGGTTTTATTGGTTTGCTGTCACACCCAAATCAGTGGCAAACTCCACATTATTTTAACCAGATGGCAAAACTATGTATCCTTTTTCTGAATTATCCCTGTAATTCATACAACAGCCAGGAAATCACAGACCCCTAAGTGCAATACAAATTCATTCTAAAAGTAATAAAATCCTATTGTAATTGACAGAAAGGGATTCTAGTTGAAGTTACAGAAGACTCGCTACAATCAAAACACAAGGCATCACATGAAATGTTAATTCTCAAAGCCAAAAAGTTGAAGTAAAAACCGCAATGCAAAAATACTTAACATTCACTTCAAATTCCTAAATGTTTGTTTGCTCACTAAGATTTGGCCTACAAATACTTGATCATCTGACTTGAACATCTGCCTCCATTCAGCTTCCAGAATTCCACATCCCTCAAGTATATCATATTCTAACTTGTTGACAAATGGATGAAAGATCTGCGGCTAAAGCACAAATTCTTTCTTTAACTACCCAACACTTCTTAAATTCTAATTTGTTGGGCTTCCTCATTAGCTCCCGATTAAGTTATTATTAAACCATACTTCAAATGTACTTGCTCCTTTTCAAATGTCTGAAACAAATTACGAATAAATGGCCAAATATGAACTACCGATCACTAGTTCACTGTAATCTACAGTTAACGATAAGACTTCAACAGACTATATGCAGCCTCATAAGTACTTAAAGGCCATCTGAAGGCTGTAAAAAGTTCAAAATAGCATTAAGTAACCAACCTTCAGTTGTCCGTAACTGCCTTCCTGACTCAAGATATAAATATTAACATATTATTTCCTACCTAAATAAGTGTTCAAAAAGTTAAGGATTTTTTTTTGTTTTAAATCTAGAAGCATTACCAGAAAAGCTATTTACATGACACATTGAGCAGCCAGCCTCATGTGGACTTGACACAAGCTCCAGCATAGTTCTTGCTAACAGAGAAACAGCTATTGCTCATTGCATTTCACCAAAAATTAGTAAAGTACCTGATGTTTTCCATGGTATTATGCAAAGTTTAAACAGTGTGTGTGCACACAAAGATTAAGGAGATGTATGTCTACAAAACATGCTACAAACAGTCATGAAATGTATCTAGTCTGAGCTTTAAGCCAACCAAGAGTTGGCTGTAGTTGCCAAGTATCAATGAAATTTGTATGACTAATCACACACCTGTAGTGGAAGAAGACTCTGAGGAGATAACTCTGCAAAAACTATGTCTTTGAGACTCAGGAGAAAGAAGTGATTAACCACAAGTGTTGCAAAGAGTTCTGAACTTACCTTCACAAAAAGGGAGCAAGAGTGTAGCCTCTGTTGTAAACAAATGGCTCTATCACCTGATCGGACCAAGCAGTTATTTAACTGTTTGTCCCCAGGTTAAAAGCACACAAACAAAACACGACAACAAAAAACACACCCCAACAACACTCAAAAACTTAGAAGAGAACAATGGTTTCAACTCGCAGATTCCAGTATCGTGGCATCAGGCACATTACAGGAGTTGTGATGTAACTGCATGTTGTAATAGCTAGATTCTTAAGTCTCATTTTCAGTGGTGTGGGATTTTCATTTACCACAGTGGTACAAATAAGCACATGTTTATTACACATTAAACCCTTCCCAAGTGATGAAGAAGAACCTGACAACTTGCAGTCTGTGAAGCTAGGAGCATTAATGCGGATAAGCATGATGCTAGTGTTAGAATCTGAAGATAGATCAGGGTTTAAATTGAAGATTCAACCTGTCTAGAACATACTAGGCAGATTCAGAATGCATTATTACATAAGGTTGTTACCACCAAAGGCCATGAAGTGAGAGGAATACAATTCCTGTAATAGATGGCAATGCTTAAATACACATTGTAAATCATCTTCCTACTTTAAGTATTGTATAATTCTATAGCAATCCACAAAGCATAAAAAAAACACCACTGCAGCTTTACACTTAATAAAAGCATGAGACAAAAAGTAAAAGAAGAACATACCTTTCACCTGTGTTCCAAAGGTGATTGCCAATTTTGCAAATAATTCTGGGCTTTCAAATTTATCTTCTTCAGCTTTTACCCAAAAGCTGCTTTCTGCTATTTCTTGGGGCTCAACCTGAAACAGAAATGTCACTTCCAAAGTTAATAACTCATCCTGTTAATAGCCAAATTAAAGCCAACTCCACAGGACTGTTGCAATAACTGGACTGAAATGCGTTTAGTTAAGTTCTATGTATTATATGTTGTCTTAAAAATCAGTAATTCTTAAAGAATACATTCAAACAAAAATTGTTGTGTAGGTTGATGGCAGTTTATAAGATTTTATTTATTTTTCTACGATCAGTTGAGCACTGACCAACACCCCCAGACCCTTTTCCTCTGCACAGCTTTCAAGCCACTCTGCCCCAAGCTTTTAGTGTTGCATGAGGTTGTTGTGGCCAAAGTGCAGGATCTGGCATTTAGCCATGTTGAACCTCATCCCATTGGCCTCTGCCCATGATCCAACCTTTCCAGGATCGTCTGCTGGGCCTTCTTACCCTCCAGCAGATCGATACTTCCCCTCACCATGGTATTGTCTGAAAACTTACTGAGTGTGTACTCAATAGATGTTATACACAATTATGAAGTAACTCAAATTCCTCTCTTCGATGCAAAGAACAGTGGCTACACTGATCAAAGAGAAATTTTACAGAAATATATATCTAATCATACATGTATACCCGTGTAACTTCTTCCACCCCATCCCCCAACAAAGTTATGTTTCAACAAGTAACTATGGTCACATGTTGGCAAATCAGAAACTGTCCTTTTATTTCACTGTTCATGTAGATGCTTATATTTTAAGATTAAAAAAAAAAAAAAAAGTTTGCTTAAGTATAAGTAATATAAATGGGCTATATGGTAAAAGTTCACATTCAGTCTAAGATAATGGTGCCCAAATATTTCACTTAAGCAGTCCCATAGCTCCTCCCAGTGGCCACAACCCTGCCCTACCACAGAAATAATTTGAAATCAATGAATATTCCAGATCAAGAACTTAAGCATCATTACATTATCAACACAGATATCCACATTCTCTGAACATAAAACTAGATTAGACTTCAACAGCATGGAAGCTTTCTACATAAAACAGAATGCTGTTGGATAACTGCTAGTTGCAAACTACTTTAAAACTGTTCCTCAATGTTTGTATATACTTATGCAACTTGATGCAAAGTTACAATTCATTGTTCATGCCTAATAGAATGATACCCCTTCTTTTCACCTCGATCATGACAGTTTTTCAGTCCACTTTGGCATGGATCAACAATACAAGCAACATTCTGCAGAAGAAAAATTCAGTAAGCATTCACTCTCTGATGATACTCCACGTACCTCAGAGCAGTCAAAGGACCAGAAAAGAAAGTAAGTAGTTACCTTCCACCATCTCTTGCTGTCATTACATAAATCCACCAAGCCTAGTACACATCCTCTGAAAGTTTTCATGGAAACAAATAATCTCACTCAGCAATGTGCAACCCAGGGACTTTTTCAAAAAGAACTGTTTGGGAACTAAATTAGCTTCATGGGTTGCTCATCTGCCAAACATCAAACAATTTCTGCCAAAAAATCTCATTTAAAAACTCACATACTACATCATATCACCTATACTTGTAAAATAAATGGTGAGCTTCTCAATTCTACCAGTTAAATGACTCTACCAGCAATGACTCTACCAGTTAACTATTAAAACTGCATACTGCTAAATCCAGTGCAGTAAAAACTTTAAACAAAACTGATACAATGTAACACCACTGCCTTTACTACCTTATGATAAGCTCTGCAATATCAGTGTAAACACCTGCCTTTCCCAGAGAAAGGCATTTATCTTAACAACAGAGTTATGGAAGATGTTGCTGTTAAAGCATGCTTTCTAGTACAACTATCATTGACAAGTAAGGCAATGAAAATCAAATTTCCTTTAAAACTTACAGAACATGTCACAAGAAGAAATATGCGAACACAATCATTTGTTTCATTTCCTTATTAATGCTTTAATTTAAAATAAATTGTTTATTCAGAGGACTAGTCTCAAAATAACACAACTTCACATCAAGACATCTGTCCTTACAAGAAAATTTTAGTGGTGTAGGTCTGTATACTTATCACAGCAAATAAGGATGTTGCTTTTTACTAGGAACAATTCTTTCTCCAATGCCTTCCCAACATTTTTTTGAGGGACTAGTCAAGTTCTTATGTTTCATGAAAGGCTCTTGAAAGGAAACTAGGAAAAAAAAACACTATCAATGTTACCATAACGGTTTCCTTCAAACTTCTTTTTTTTTTTTTTTTAAAGAAATTCCTAGAAAGCATAACCAAAGCACTGTGCTTTTGAGACAGTATCAGACCTAAAATTACACATTCTGTAAGCCTGATCCACTTTCAACTTGCCCTCAAAAAAACAAGCAAAAATATTTTTTATTGTACATACAAAATACACAATTTATGACTCCAACAGACTGCTTAATCCACAGCACAAGAAAACAAAATCAGAGCTCTGCTTTGCAGTGCCTTCCAAAATACCATTTAACTACTCACACCAGGTTTTACTGCATTTTATTGCTAGAGACTTAATTCCTCTAAGTTCATCTCCTTTTACAAAATCCTTTCTTATTACTCAGCCACAGCTACTTCAATTAAGTAAACACAGTGGTAGTCATCCCTCGACTCCGGATCCCTCTGTCAACTGTCAGATTGCCAAGATTCATAAATGGCAGTCTTCTCAACAGTTTTCTACCCAACTGTCAACTTCAAAATTCATTTCCCCAATCCTAAACACTAATAATCTTTTAACTAAATCAATCTACTGAAAATAGTAGTACCATGATTAAAGTATACACTTAAACTACCTGATAACTTAAACCTACTTGAAACACATTTAACTTCTGAAGTTTTTACTTGGCAAATCAAGCATCAGTTACAGCTAAAGACATATAGAACTTACCTCTACAGAAAATTACTAAAAAAATTTCAGATCTGCTAGCTACTCATATCCCCAGAATACAAGATGCTGAGTATTAAATACATTGAGTTTCCCCCATAAGATAAGGTGTCCTCGAAAACCAACACCAGCTGCATCACAACCAGTGCATTAGAAGTATTTTGGATACAGGATTTAATGAATTCCCCAAGCTTCATGAGTACTATCAGCTACTTAATATAAACCCTGACATTTCACCTTCTTCCTCAAAAGCCACTTTTTAATCAATGGGAGAAAAAAACAAAACATTTTGTAATACCTTTGACCAGTTGATTCTCTTCATAGAGACCTCCAGCTTATATTTTTTCTTCTCCTTCATTCCATGTGGTAATGCTGGTATCACTGCAAAGGGAGCAAAAGGAACACCTCCAAGAGGTGGTGGCATAGGAGGCCCACCAAAAAGAGGTGGTGGAGGCGGCACTGCTGCACCAGGAAGCGGTGGTGGTGGAGGTGGCAGCGATCCACCAGGCAGTGGTGGTGGTGGAGGCGGCAATACTGCACCAGGCAGTGGCGGTGGTGGCGGAGGTGTCGATCCTGCACCAGGCAGTGGCGGTGGTGGCGGAGGTATCGGTGTTGTACCAGGCAGTGGCGGAGGAGGTGGCACTACTGCACTAAGCGGCAGCGAAGGTAGCACTGCTTGTGTACCAGGCAGCGGCGGTGGTGGTGGTGGTGGTGGAGGGGGTGGCACTGCATCACCAGGCAATGGCGGAGGAGGAGGTGGTGCTGGAGGAGGAGGTGTCACATTCTCAGTTGATATTGGAGGAAGTGGTGCTTCTGTCTGTTGACTTGTCAGGACTGGAGCCTGAAATTTAAAAGAGCAATTCTTTTCATCTGGGGAGGGAAGGAGGTTTAATATAAACTGACTAGTCTACCTTGTAGTCTACTGTACCTCAATAAAATGAGAAATACCATGTACCATAAAACTACCAAGTAAACTGAATCACCTAGTATTTATAAACAAATGGTTTCCATTTTCAAGACAATGTACTAGTAGCACTAACATTGAAGAGAACAACATATGAATTTATATCTAATCGATGAACTAAAATAATTTCCCCACTCAGGACATCCTGGAGAGCTGTGGCAAAGATGGTAATAACCACACTTGATTTTAAGAACACTAAACTGCTGGTGGAAGGTTTTTGAATTAAATCACTGAAGCAGCTAGGGCAGTACAAGACTTGTTGTAACTATCCTGACATCTTGTGTGGGCATGGGGGTGGGGAGTGAAACAATCATGCTTGGTTTTAAAACTGTCTGCACTTGGATAGGAAGGAAAAATGAGCAATTCCAATATCCATTCCAATAAATTATTAGAGTGTCAAATTCACAGACAACTGTCTTTTAAAAATGGTTTAAAAACTGTTTCCGGAGATATGCACAAAATGCCACATGAGCTCATATTGTAAATCCTCTACATACTAAGGAATCTTTTGTTGCAAAATCATTACATAATGCAGGCTTTTCATTTAATCTAATTTACATACTCTTTCCATGCCTAATTATTTACTACTTCTAGTTTAATGAAACCAATTCCCGCCCCCCCCCCCAAAAAAAAAAGTAAAATACCATGCTGAAAAAAACTGAGTGCACCTAGAAATAAATGTCATCACATTCTAAGCTAGTTGAGAATGTAAATGGGAAACATAACTCAAGATTAAAAAAAAAAAGGTATAGATATGACAAAGTTAAGATATATCACTTAACTGTACCACTATTAAGAATGAGCTGTAATGTCTAGATAATATGAACTGTGTTGGCAATGATATAGCTGGATTAGACTAAAAATAAATTATTGACTTTGCTTAAAATGTGTTTCTTTGTCCCATGAACTATGCAAGTGTACTATTACAACTGTAATGCAACAACTGGTGGAGAACTCATTAAAACTGATTGACAAATTTCAGTGTAACTGTCTTGTAGAGATCTGTAACAAACATTAAAGTGGATAGGAACTAGGCATGAGGCATTGAAAGAAGCGTTTGTGAAGGAAAACAGCAATAGAAACCATAAGGTTTGTAACCACAAGTTACATCAATGACTTGCATTGAAAACCAGTGACACAATGTACAGCAATCCATCTGTTAAACACAATGTAACATGTTTATAGTAACAAGTAACAATGTAACAAGAAAGCCTGTGCTGTGAAAAGGCTACAGCACAGATTATTTGTCAGAAAAGGACCAGCATGTTGACAGCAAAAAATGGCAACCAGGTTATAACACAACATATGCTGTTCCTCCTCTTCTAATACAAACAGGAAGACCACAGTTATTAAGGTACCCACAATTAGAAAAAGTGCAACAGGCAGGCATTGGCTAATGCTCACGGAATGGCAAATTAGCTAGAGTGAGGCAAAAGGATCAAACTATAACAACTACTGGTTGCCAAAGGCCTGCCTAAAACCCCACTCATCATTAAACAAGAATCACCCAATAGATGTAATGACAACTCAACACAGAGCATCTCTTGCTTTCCACCTCACAGGTGATCCTGGATAGATAATCTGGACACACATTTTTGGTACCTGTGAGCAAAATTTATGAAGAAATAAATTCAAGTAAAATCAGCTTGGCTGAAATTATGTATCACCTTCCCCTTCCATGAGGTTTTGAATTTTTTGTTACATTTCTCTCTTATACTGTATAAAACTACTTCAACATTATTTTAGAAAAGGCTATAGCCTGGTATCTGGAGTTCAAAAAAAAAGATTTATTATCAGACTTCGCTTGCATGCACATTCTGAAAGGCATTTAAGTTATGCATGCACAGCTATCATGATTTCTACCTTTGCTACTCAGATATAAAGCCTTCTGAAAAAAAAAAAAACAAACAACACTTTCTGCAAAACATATAGAATTAGTGATATTAAGGCATAAACAACAAGGAAAAAAATGTCAGGCTAAATTTAAACTTTTCATAGCCTAAATATTTTTTTTTTCAATAAAGCAGGTATCTAGGACAGATTTTGAACACACTGCTATTTGAAAAAGACTACTTCCATTAAATAGCTTTAGTAGTTTACACTGCTTAAAAAACAAACCAATACAACTATAACATACATTTCAAATTCTACAGAAAGAACATTCTCCATGGCATTTTCCTCTTGATTCTGTAAAAACAGTTTTCAGTTGAAGAACTTAATGTAATTTAGTTTTATTACCTGTGTTCGTAGCTGTTTGATTTCTGTTTCAAGTTCTTTGATTTTCTCCTCTCGTTTCTGCAGTTCCGCTTGTGCCTCCTGTCGAGCTGTGAACTCTTCATCAAACTGTAACAATTAATCATAATCACAAAAGTTTGTCCATACTAGATATTATAATTTCATGAATTCTTTGAACAATAACAAATATAGACAATGTACAAGTCAATGCACCAGTCAATGTACAAGGAGGCATCCAAGTAAGTCACTAATACCCTTGATGTCCCTATATAAAATGCAAAAGTCCTATTTATAATATTTAAGTATGACTGTGAAAAATTCTTACTATATTTTCATCCTGCTACTGTTTGCTAGGCTTAATACATTATTAGCATATTCAAAAGCTTCTGTTAACTCATTCTTCCTCAGGACAAAACAACCAATCACTAAGAACACATGTTGACTTGCAGCAACAAAGTACATTCTGATGCAGGATTCTGTACAGTAGCATTACAACAATTTGCCTTCTCTAAAATTCAGACACCATAACTGTACTAAAAATGAAACCCCATTTAACACTGAAGGAAGAAAAATTGACTGTTTCACTGATTTCTTTTGAAATTCTTATTACATTCAAAAAAAATATACTACACTTTGGTCTGCAAAAGGCTTTTTAGGCTAAATAGTAAACATCAAAATTTTGAATGTTTTAGTATACAACACTATGTACAGGTTTTAAGTACTATTGCAGCCAATATAGTGCACTGAGCATTTCATATCATTAAACAGACTGTGTGATCAGCTGAGATTAACAAATTATCTATTAAATTCCTATCTCCTAGATAATTTTAAAAGTAATTTGAGAAAGCATTAATCAAGCTACTGTCAGCACAAATATGAACAGTGATAAAGCAGAAGGATAAGCATCAATTAATTCAGAAATACAAACATTTTTATTACAAGAAGAACACAGCTGGAATTCTACAAAATTATTTTAAAGGTCTAACCTCTTACGTTTCTGATAATATTTCAAGACTTCCCATAACTGAAAGGCTAAGTTATCAAGTTCCTAATAGAAGAGAACTGGACCAGAAGAAAGTAGTAGTTTGCAAAACTAGTTCTAAAATACCCTATAAGGCTCAAATGTGAATAATACGGAAAGAAGCTATTCTTCCCCATAACATAATACTTCATCTTGGGCATTATAAGGAGCTAAAGCAGTCTTTTCGTGTTAGCATCTCCATAGTTAGAGTTGATGCTTTTTGAAACATTGAATGACCCTGCCTTAGGTAAGTTTACTCAGGTTTGAAGCCAGCACTAGATGAAGAGCTAAGACAACTCCTTTCTTCTTCTCTGCACTCCTCCCCCTCTCCCCCCCTTTTTAAAAAGCGTTATTTAGTCATAGTTAAACACCTAAAGTGCAACACGTTTCAGGACAAAATAGTAGCAAGTGGAAATCTTTTCCCATCAGTTATCTACAGCAGATTGATGCAACTGAAAAATATTCACAGCTAATAGTAATCACCTGCTTTTGATTTTGGAGGAAGCTGGAATCTGAGCCTTGCACAGCAACGCCCCCAGAGCTATTAACTGTGGAAGAACAGGACTCCTGCCTGTGAGATTCATTGTTTCCAAATTTCCATTAAGTTTCTACTGTGAAACAAGCCTATAGCATTCTCGTCAGACTTCTGTTCCATAACTTAAAAAGAGTAGTGACAAGGACTTACTTTTCTGGAAAATTCTGCTGCCTTTTTTTCACTCTCTTCTACTTTAGCTTTGTCCACACATGCATCTGAAAGTTGAACACACAAAAGTCAGGTAAAACATCACAGCTCCACAGCTCTAGGGTCCCTTCCAACCACAATTGCACCATGACACGAAAGCAAGAAACAAAAGATAAAATGAATTACTAGGCTGATCTGACCAAACATTTGTTGAATTATTTTGATGAGCAAAATCTGTGACTATGAAAAAAAAAAAAAAAAAAGCTGTGAGAAGACAACTACTATTTTTTTAATATGAATAACTACAGCTTGTTTTGTCTCTAACAGATTACAGTTTGTACATAATGATTTTTGCCCTTCTAGATTAATCTACTCCTAAGTATTAGGTGAAAAAGGACTCCTACACTAGCATGAAGTAATAGTTACTTCTGAGTTTTCAATTCAGAAAGCCTCCTTCTGAGATAAGAAACCCAAAACTGAGCTGCTTCTCATTTTAGTAAAATTCAGAGGTGAAGACAATTTGGACAGGCTATAAAGCAGGTTTCTTCACTCAGTGGTACAAAATATTTCTATTGGTTTATAATGGATGGTAAAAAATATACTTTTTATAAGTGAAGCAAACAAAATTAACAGTATTATAAGTAGGAACTGGCATGGATAGACAAACCAGTTATTCCCTCAACTACTAGATCAATGGAAAAGATTTTGAGGTAAGATTAAGTGACCAGGTTCCTAGTCATAACTAAATAAAATACAGATACACCTTTTTAGATGTGGAAGTTACTTTTTCAGAAAGCAGTTCTTCCCCACCCTTCCAACGCAACCTGTACAGCATCCTTTCTCACCTTCTTTTACCAAAAAAGCTTTTTTGGTAAATGAAGATGTTCTCAAAGAGTAACTACTTCCTTCTATGAAACATTTACTCCAGAGGATGCCACTATTTAAAGAACACAGTCTATTCCACCCATCTTAAGAAAAGCTTACAGCAAAACTTTTAAATGCTGTTAACTGCCATTTAATTGATACTGTATTTATTCAGCTGCTTCTTTCACAGATGACATAAAGAACTGCAGGACTCTGGATGTTCAACTGACTAGTTTAGCTTACTAAACCATCTCAAATGTCTGGAAAATATTCTTAGAATTAACCCTATAACAATTAAAAATTCATTAACAGTTAATGTTAATACAAATTTTGGTACTTGTTACAGACCTGAAATTCATAAAATTTATGAAAAAGCAATTTTTACTTAGCAAGACTATCAGATTCAGATATATGCCAATATAACATTGGAGAATAAAACTTCATCTGTGTCATTTATTAAGGGCTGCAGAGCTTAATCTGACCTTTCCTACAAGTAAACCTGTAACTTACATGCAGGTTTCTATAAAACTGAGAAAATTCATGCAAGATTTTTAGACAGCAGCACAGAAAGGAAAACATACACTTTAGTAAAACACAATGTAAGATTGCTTGTAGTATACAAACCAACAAGGTGAGTAAAATCCACATCCATTCTTCCTCTGCATTTAAAATCTGGGTCCATTCCACTAGAGTGCAATACTATCTGTGATACACATTCTTCGATTATCTTGTAATACTGAGGTCTAACAAAGAACACATTTTACAAGACAACATGAACAATAATTTATGCAACAAGGAGTGGAAAATGGGGCAACTCCTAATATAAGAATTTTACATTTGCCAGTAAAAGGATCAAGCCAAGTATTACTTGCATGCTGGCTAATAAAGCACTATTACAACATTAACTACTTCAGTATTTTCAACATACGCTGCAGAAATTCTTTAGTAAGTTATCAATACACTTGCAGAGTTATTTTACTGTTAAGTTAATCGATTGATATTCCTCTCTAAACAACTGTATCAGGGTCCTGTAACATTAGAGAATTCTGTGCTCAGAATTGTTAGTTGTAACCAGTGCAGTGTATTACACACCTCAATTCCACATAGCACTGAGTTTTCAAAGTAGGAAATGCTCAAGCCTGAACTTGCAATATTTCAAACTTCCCCAAAAAATTAAGAACTGAAGATTTCTCAGGTTATATTTTACTTCTTAATTTCATTTTGCACATCAATTGTTTTTATCATTAACTTACAGGAAAACATTTCCTAAAACAAAAAGCTATACGTAGTACTTCTACACTGCTAAGATACAACGAGGTGCACATACAGTAAAGATAAGCTTAAAGAGGAAAGAAGATGCAGAGCATCGTGAAAGACTTTTGAATTACTAGTTATACAACTAACATAAGTTCATTGAAGCCCCAGAAACTATCAAACTCAACTGACATGTGCTTAATAAATTAAAATATTAGGGGATGAGGGTGCTAGAGAAAGTAAGTCTCAAGTCTTTTAAACAAGTATTATATTTAATATGATCTTTATAAAATTAACACTGAGCAGAAAAACAAGCATCATGTAACATATCAGCTACAGAGCAAACTACTCGTAAATGATCATGAGCCACTCAATTTATTTTATTCTTCCCCTTAACACCTCCAAATATCAACCCTGACAGCTGACTCTTACCTGACATAGTAATCATTCCTGATGAGAAGGAAGTGTTGGAGAATCGACAACAAGTAGCCTTCAGAAGTAGTATCTTTCAACATATTGTACAATAGGTGAAATACTTCATTCATATCAGTGCAAACATTGTTAAGGAAATGCACGAATTAAAAATAAATAAATAAGAATAAAAAAATAATATTTTTTCTTACAACTTAGTTATCAAAACTAAGTTGTTATTTTATATTTTCATGTATCACAAGCCAGAGTTTAGTTTAGTAAAATTTAGTTTAGTTTAGTAAATGCTATTCACAACATACTGAGTTCCTAATTATTCACATTGAAATCACAAATATTAATACTAATTTTCTAAGTAAGTTTTTAACAAAAACAAGTGGAATGAGATGTGCTTGAGCAAGTCCCTGCAAAATCTGCAACTGCGACAAATCAATTGCATGTAAAGCTTTCTACCTTTCATTTAATAGTTATTAAACAAATGTAATAACACCATTTCTACAAAGGATATTCCATTTCAGCTCTGATATCATTGAGACGATGTGACAGTTCAATCAAGTCTTCGTCTTTGTTCTCATCAAACACTTTCAACTGAATATCAAGCTCTTCATTCTCCTTATCTTTCAAGGCCTGTTTTTAAGACAGCGCATTTTAATTTCGCCTTTTGTTTCCTAAAGCAAGAATTCCACCACCACCACTCCTACCCCTACAAAGATTACATCATGGCAAAATCTAAGACATAAAACTTAGGAGCAGAAAATACATCTTTTAAAAAGTTGTAACTCAGAGATTTTTTTAAATGTTATTGCACAGTTGAGGAAAAATTAAGGCATAATATCAGCCAGTAAGGCAGAACAATAAGCCAGTATCAGATACAGGCTATAGAAATATGAAACTTTCTGACTGAGTTTTATTTTCTTCATGGAACACAGTTGACAGTTCAGACCTCAGGTCAAAGCACGTGAGGTAAATTTCAAAGCATTAATAAAAGTGAATGTAAAAAACCTGAACAAGTGTAAAAGACATACTAAAAAACTTTTAAAAGTCATTCTACAATACAGCATGAAAAATATCTGTGGTACACTGAGAAACATTTACAAGTAAAGCAGAGAAGAATAAAATTAGTATTACGAGTTAGGAAAAAAACGGTTTTCTTGAAATACACAAATACTTGAGAGACAGGTTTAACTTTCTACTGGGCAAATCATAAAAAAAAAAAACTTAATGCAAAAACCATTAGTGTGAACGTACTTCATGCTCTAAATGAAAATTTGCCGGGAGTCGTCATAACTTGATACATACAAACTAAATGCTAAGTATGTGTTTCTACTTTTGTTGTTGTTGTTTATGTATTCTGATTCTAATGTTTGAAAACCAGAGAAGCATACTATGAATACTCAGAGCATGAGACAGAAATATGGATCCTCCCGAATTTTTCTTATTTCAGAACTGCTCTGCACTTCAGTTTCTTGAAAAATAACCCATTCTACCATGTCTTCTATCGTGATTTATTATAATTCAGTTCATTTGACACCCCACTTACCCCCCAATTCTTAAGTTCTAGAAGCATTTATTAATCATGTAAAGACTAATTTTCAGTAGCTGTTAAAACACAAACATACACAAAGAGCTCTTTAGGCTTTCAGAAGCTCTATAACAAATGAAGACTGCATGATCACATTCAAGTACAAACATGATATAAAACCTATGTACCCTAAAAAAATAGACATATAAGTATCAGTACCTTTTCAAAGCAAAAAATACAGTTGCATGAATTCACACAAACATAAACAGGTATGTCATAATTTCTCACATCTCCTGCATGCCTTTAGAATATATAAACAACAACATGTCAATGAAGCTATCTGTTATTCTTCAACAATCTCAGGTAACAGGCTATCATCAATTCCAATCAATATACAAACTACGTACAGGCAATATTTTCTTCAGGCCACAGCGTAAAAACTCATTTCTCAAGTGTATCCTGAAATCAAGTTCTTCTGGAGATGTAACAAGGGCATTGATGAGCTGCATGCAGGCTACCTGTTATTGAAATTACAGGAAAAAAAACTTTTAGTATGCATGCAAATGAAAATAAATACCTATTGTCTTCAACTATTTCAGTTTACTCTGTAAAAAACAAGTATCAAGAGATTGATATTATTCATTACATTGTACGCAGACAACAGTTTGACTGACTTATGCTAGTCAAGCATCAAATACTGTCCTGCTTTCATATTATGAGTACTTCTGCTACTTCAACATGGTATCAGGTAAAAAGGATTAAACTTCATTTCAGAAAGTTATTACAACACTACAGTTCCACACTGCAAGTCCTCTTCTTCCTTAGTACATACTAATTTGAAAACAACCTGTTGTTTTTTTACAGTACTCAGAAATTATGTGAAAAATAACACACACTAAATATTTTGCATCAGCAGGTGTCTTTTCTACTCCTGCACCTCATTTTTGCAAAATGCCTGAAGTTTCAGACTATGGGCCTAATGCTTTAATTGAACAGCTGTGCACTTGAATTAATTTTAAAACAGGTACACAATATCATAATGCCAAAGTGCTGACACATTATAAGACAAAAACGGGACTCCAGGGAAATACCATGAAAGAACTGTTAACTGCAAATAGAAGTAGCATTAGGGTAGACATAAATAAACAAACAATGGCTTCAGAGAAAAAATCAGATAAATACACCCTTCTAATTTTAATTACATTCACTATTTAGTTTTAATGGCACATCCTATGGAGCCTTAATTTCTATTAAAACACTTTCAAAGACACTCCCTTTATATAGCTGCATCATCTGCATCATCTGATAATGTAGTATCATCACATTTGCTTCAATAATTCGTATGTTACCACCAAGACATAACTTAACAAGCCAAAAGTACAAGTCCAATCAGAAATTAATAGAGAGAAAAGGTGCCATCTGCTGTGATTGCTTTTGCCAGAAGAGATGTTGGCCTAATGACTTGTGCCATACATTACAAGTTAAGAACAGTTTTGCCAGAAACAAGTTAATGAGTCTTACGATTGTATATTTATTGAAGTATAAATGTAGTTTGGGGGTGTTTTTTCATTCGGAGGGTGTTTTGTTTTGCGTGGTGTTTTTTGTTTTGCTTTTAAATCAACAAGGTCAAGGTTGGAGGTATCAAAATGAATTTCTTTTGTGATAACATTACTATTAATTTAACAAGCATGCTTAAGATGCAATCTCATTACATAGTATCAAAACAAAGGCAACCAACCATTTCAGTTAAAAGTGCTTTCAAAAAGTTAACATGTTTATTAGTAGTAGAAAGATAAATGTCAATCTCCATTTCATCTTTGGCTTTCAGGAACACCCACCCACGTTCATGGTAGCTAGCATTTGTCAAGCATTTCCACCTACATTTCATAGTTATTCTAAATTATTAGTATTTTGAAGTAATTTGCTTATTTATGACAACATGATTAAAAACCCTGGGGGAAAAAAAATAGTAAGTATATTTCATGACTTACTTCTCCAAGACTGTACCTTTAAACAATAGAAATAGCTTTAACTGAGACTCCAGTACAATTGAGTTGCATATGGGTTTCTCCCTATCACAAACTAGACAAAATTTTATGCTATTTCTGCCAAAGAGCTTTAAATTCCATACTTTTGAGTGACCTAACCTTTAATATTGCACTTTACCAAAAAGATTTGCTGGGTAGATATTTTCAAAATTGACAAATTTCAAAAGAGAATACAAACTCCATTTTGTGGATACTATGACCAAATTGCTTCTAAGAAATAAGTTTTACCCAAGTTCATACAACACTGCTTGAAAGCAGATGTCATCTATATAAACTTGCTGAACACCTAATCAGCTCCAAAACATGAGTTTCAGATACTAAATTAAGACTCCTGTAGGTGACATATATGATCTCATAATGGATAAAGGGATCCCTTCCATGCAAAAAATCTAATATCAGCAGGTCTTTTCTATTTTTCCTCTTTTAGTAAACTGGAGTAATAGTAGTAAGTAGTTTTCACTGGTAAATAATTTAAAGATTGTTAAATGGTACACGGTCTTTTAGTATTTCAGATTTCTTAGCTATTGGTAAGCATATAAAAAACGTAAACCCACCTGCAGTTGTAAGAATTCATGATTCTCCAGTCCTTCAACAATCTGAGAAAAGCGTTCTCTATTGTTCCTCTCAGCAGCAGTTGTTATAGCTCCTAAAAGCTTGTCCAGCCTAAGAGAAAGATGAACTGTCAAAACGTATACAACTCCCAGCACTGTCATTTTAAAGATTTGTAGTCTTTATTTATGCAACGCAAGATTTTAGTGCAGTTGTAGATAATCTGAAAGCATTTATCTACATTCATCTACATACAGCTGAAAACAAGCCAAGAATCAAGCATTAAAATATATACGTTTAATGACATACCTATGTAAAGTTGAAAAAAAATCAAGAACTATGTGTTAAAATATCTACAAGATTAATGTTGAACTATAAAAGGTTGTGACATTCAGCTAAGAAAGAAGACATGGTGAAAAAAATTACTACCTTTGCAAACTGCGCAAAGTACTACCAGAAATGTTTAATGCTAGAATTCCCAAATAACCTGTCTTTTCAGAACCCTTATGTAGTGAATAGGCAAAAACAGTCTGAAGACAAAATTCACCATTTTTTATGTTCAGTAAACATATGCCAAATGATTATCTTTATTTTACAAAGACAGTGGACATACCTTAACATGTGATGCCAAACTAGTCAATTTCAAAAAATCATCAGTTCATCTCCCCTCCTCAGATGCTGATGTCCTAATTGAATTCCTCCCAGTAATGGGACCAGTTGTGCCCCACGGTAACAATTTTAAACACTCTAAATCTGACAGCTTTCCCTGTGGCAAATAGAAGTTTGCTATTCCGTAACATTCTTCTCAGGGATATATGAAATAATCTATGCTTTGTTTTTTGTTTTTTGTTTTTTTTTTTTAGCAGATATTTATGAATGTTGATGGCTTAAGTCATCTCTTCTCTACAGTACATCATTATATATTTTTCAGACATTTTTCAGGTCATGTTTTATAAATTTATTTGCTTTTCTCCAATTTAATGCATCAGAACAGGTGAAAGTCTCTTCTCATTTAAAATACAAGTAGCATTAATAAAGCAATGGCATAACAGATTACAAATACATATACAAGTTCTCACCTGTGTCCTAGCTGAGAACACAAAAGCATTCAGAAAAAAGAATTTTTCTTTTAATGTCTTACTTACATATTCTCCTCTCCAACGATGCAAAGAGCAGAAAGTATTTTTACTGTTTCTGTCATCATGTGTGGTTGCCTTGGATCAATTGCTCTTGATAACAGTAAGAGACTTCTTTCATCTCCTAGAATCCTTTGCAATCCGTACTTAACAAAACAGAAAGCTTACAGTGAAAATAAAATATTGGCCTCAAATTCTCATAATCATTGGATTTCAGAACCTTAGGCACCTTCAGACACATGCACACGTTCCATATGAAACTTGGTAACATTCTACTAAAACCTGGCTATTACTGCTTGGAGATGGAAGTCAGACTCCCAGTTTTATATTTGATTTTTTTTTTCCAGGAAAACAAAATTCAGTTCCTAAAAAAGATAGCCAATCTTGTAAAATTAGGTACCAGTTCGTATTTTTTATCTGAACTACCTCAACAGCATGAAGAGTTAGTTCTTATATTTCCACCTGTCCCACCCTACCCCGTAACAGCCCCTGGGCAAGTCAAAACACACATACACACACACACTAAATCATAGAAGTCAAAAACTAAGCTCGTTTTTATTGTATACTTGTAAAAGAGCTGAAATAGGGTAGGTCAAAAAAAACTTTCATTGGCATTTATTGAATTTATTTTTTTTTTAATTTTCATCAAGTACAAGTAAGTTGGCAAAAAGTTATATTACCTTAAGACCTACATTTTAAGAGTCTGCTAACAAAAGATATATGAAATTTCCTTGCTTTTCTAAGATTCAACATGCGACATTCATCTTGAAATCAAAAAACTACCATACCACAAGTTATCTGCATTTTAAATATTTCTTACTTTATTGTTCATAAATGCTTTGAGGCACTGGATAAGTTTATGTTGATTCTTCTTATCAATATTTTCTTGCCTTGAAAGGAAAAAAGAAAACAACATAAGTACAATCTTCACGTGCTACCCCATCTCCCCCCTCTTCAAGTGATTTGAGTCCTTACTGTTTCTTGTCCAGAAGCCTTTCCAACACATCCAACATAAGTCCAAGACCTTCATGTCCAAAATTGTTAACCCAGCTGGAAAAGGGAGGGAAAATGCTTCTAATTATTTCTTAATCAAACCTTAAGCTTACAAAGCTATGTCTCCAGTACTGCTCTCTTCAGGCATACTACTGTAAGTCTCACTTTCCAAGAAGACCTGATCAACAAGACCAATGCTTAATTCCAGAAATTAGACTTTATTAAGAACCATCAGAAAACTCAAGAAACTATTGCAGACAATTGTAGGCAACTCATTTATCCTTTTACATTGTGCTGAGAACTACGTTTTGGTGCCAATAAGCATGCGGCTGGATGTTTCACAGAAAGTGACTAATGGGAAAGAATCCCACATTCACACAAATTCTATTAATCCTCGAAGTTATATCTGCCTACACCTCTGTGTATCCTCATGCAAAAAATCACTTTGAATAAAACATTCAGAAACGTCCAATCCTCTGGAAGGCAGTAACCCATGCCACTGCAAGATCTTTAAAAAAAGTTCCGTAAAACTGAGTAAGAAGTTTGTTTAAAAACAAAAAGCAACAGTAACAATAATAATCATCATCTTTTATCACTTAACTAGCAGTTAAGCTATGATTCTGCCACAATAGAAATGTGGAAAACGGTTTTGGAAACATCTCGTTACGGATTTGCACTGCTTTAATAACTTCCCTCACAAAATATTTGTTTCAGAAAAAAACAGATTTGGTTTACATAGTTCATACTAAGAACAAAGTTTCATGTATAAACTAAAACAGACTTAGGCAACCTGTTGGAGCTAGTCTGAATACAACTGTTGTACCATTCACTTCCAGAGTAGGAACAGAATAAATCATTACAATCAATACAAATTTCGTCCTCAAATTGCAGGGTGCAGACAATATTTTGATATTCAGTCATCCTATTTGATATCAATGTGTTATTGACTACTGATGTAAAATGAATTCCCACCTTTAAAAGAAGGGATCTCAGAACTTTCAAAACCAACCCTTTTTAAAGCGTTAATGTAAAGGCTCTGGCAAAAACAAAAATAAAAACCCAACACTACTTTGCACTGATAAAGAAAAACAGCATGATGAAAACCAAAGCAGAAGTTACTCACCTGACTGGATTGCTGGTTAGAGACACTCTCAAAGACTCTAGACAATTGAGAAGCTTTTCCTCTGCAATTCCGGATCGCAATTCATGAATATATTCTTGTGAGGACAGTGTGCATTCATGCTTGCTGTTTTTCAGTCCACCCTATCACAGAAGAGAGAATGCTGCTTAACGGTATATAGATCATTGTAGCATGTAAGCAGATGGTAACACATAAGCATGTCAGTATTTCCACATGAATTTTAAAATCACTGTTTTCCCTGTAGAACTATTAAAGACACCTGACCGATTTTCGAAAAATGTTTAATACGTTGGATTTTGTATCACAAGGGTAAACATATTTCTGGCATCTTTTTCACTTCCTTGAAAAAAGTCCATGTACCACATGTTGGATATAAAAACCTACTCTTATATTTCAATTGTATTAGCATATTTGACTGCTTAAGACAATCTCATTTAGCATTTGCTTCACAATACTGCATTAGAAACCACCATAAACATATACACTCCAAACCCCCACAGTTGTTGTTACGCTTCTCTTATCATTCTCTCTTTACCTGTCTTCAATATTTATTTTTATAGCTGCATTACCATATCCTGACACTCAAATTCTCTCTTCTGCAGGAAGAATAGGAGGTTAAGCCACTGAAGATGACATTGAAAAGGAACTGGTACCCACTGACTGTTAAATTGGTGTTTTCAAAACCATGCAAATACATGGCTCAATGATTTCTTGTAGAAGAACTCCCTGCTTGGTCACTAACAGATCCCTAGAGGAACTTAATTCGTTATAAAACAGAAGAATGATGTAGAAGATTTCACAAAGAGCTCATCTCCCTGCTATAGTGCCAATTTTGAAGAATAACCATGTACAAACGTGTTTCAGTATACCTTTCAGTATATCTGTTACTCAGTTTTTAGAGCTGTAGCATTCAAAACCATGAACAGTGCTCAAAACATTTTACCAAAAGGTGCAAATAACCCTTTGCAGAGCTCTGATCAGCTGTAGAAAAGTAGGCTTATCTTCAAAGCGTGGTTATCACTAATAGGCAGTTGTTAAAGCTCCTTACCTCTCTACAGTTGAAGAGAACCTGATATAGTTGTGTCATGAGTGTAAAGGCAATATTAAAAATGTCTGACCCAAAAGAGGATTTACATGTATTTGGTTTTACTTGAATCAGGAAGTTCAAATGCTGTAACCTTCCACTTGTGCCTCCTTCAGAAAGCTACATGTTTCATGAAGTTTGCTTTCCTTTACTTAAATTCTTAACATTCGTTTTCCAACAATGACACTAAATATGGTTGTTGACAAAATAATGCCTTTTCTACATTAAAGTTAACGATTATGACCTACATATATCCCAATGTTAATTCATATAACAACTATTAAAATGTTTGCAGTATATATTCAAATATACACAACATCAACAGGACAACAATCTGACAGGGACTGTGAATGTATTAAGACAAGAGTGCTCTCAAGCCTGTGTCAGCTTTGGAGATGTGGATGTGAATAGTGCCTTTAGCTAGCCAATGCATGCCAGTTACACATAAAAGGACTAGGAGAGCTAAGAAGATGAGAAATAGCATATAAAGGAACTATAGTCTGTCAATATCAACTTTCTAAACAAAGGAATGCTGTTATGCAAAACATACACTTGGCTTTAAATCAAGGAAGCATATTAGTACTACGTATTAATAAATCATAATAGTACTGCAAAATCATTATTCTCAAAGTCCGTAATGTAAAGAAGTGGAAGACAGGAACAGCTTCATGCTGTTCACTGCTTTGGAAGGAAACCTGGAAAAGATTATATGTGTTACTATCACTATCTGCATTGTACTACATGCAGTTTTTGTCATCTCAGATGTTCCCTAAGAGTGTAAAAAAAAAAAAAAAAGCACTGCTGTAAGCCAAAAAAATATAGAGAGAGATAATGGAAGCTTCAATCATATGTCTTTACATATGAAGTTAAACCCTAAAAAAGCACTCCAAAATGCAAGACATGTTTGGTTTTCAAACGGTGATTTCCTGTGTCTAGCCCTTTCACTGTAGCTTGCTGCAAACTCCAAAGAAGTACCTACACAGATGAGGCATTTAAGACTTTTTTGTAATGTTTTCTTTTATATGTAAACTTAGCGTGCTCTTGCTGACTCTCTTTCATAGGCACTTAGGACATTACTGAAGATCCTCTGTTCTATTTCCTTGCTTCCGTAAAACTCAAGATTCCTTCAAAAACAGGTACAATTTATGAACAGGTGAAAAGTTGCAGGAATTGGAAGTATGATCTCCTAAGCCTTCTTATCATGTTTTATGGAACAGGTGTACTTTTCCATTTCTGGCATAACTAAGCACCTTTAACTGCATGACAGTAAGAAACCACCTCAGCTTCCTTCCCCCCAACCCTTCAAAAACAGATTATCACTTAAAGTGGCTCAAAAAATCCATTCTCAAAGCCTTTTATCCAAGTACTCTAAATCATACTAGAGAATTCTCAGCTTCTTAACAGGATTACTTCTTTGTTTTCTGCAAGCAATTTGTCAGTCTCATTCCACTCTTCTTTCCTCTAGCCACGCTAAACTCAAGTGCTACAACCAAGTGCTATTTCTTTTGTTTCTCTATTAAAAGTTTTATTTGAATGCTATATTTAAGTACTGCTATGCCTTTACATGGTTCAGATTTTAATATATATATTTCAGTTATTCTGAAAGCACAGCCTAGAAAAAAATGGAATACAAGGTCACAGTTAAGTATAGGCTTTGTGTGAGAGCTTCTGGTAAGACTGACGGCAAAAGTACAAAGGGATGTAGATGACTAGGTCCCACACTAGAACTTTCAGAGATTAAATCGAGCATAAGATGAAAGATCTTAGAAGTAACTTTACAACCAGTCACCTCAGTATTACAACTAAGGTATATAATTATTCATCTATGATCACTCAAACGAAAGCTTGGACCACACATTTAAAATAATTCTCTGAGGAAGTCAGAAGTTAAGTTTAAGGAAAAAAATAAGTTTAAGGAAACTGGGAAGTCTCACCAGAAACAACTGTATGAAAGAAAGCCCAGCTTGCTTTCTCAAGAAGAAGGTTAAATCTAATGAAATCACACATTTCAAGTTTTAAGGGACAACAGTAACAAGACAGATACCTTACAGCACAGAACATAACAAAAAATCAACTGAAGTATGGCTTTCTCTCTACATGTTTAATTATTCCCTAGAAAAACAGACAATAATTAAATATTTTAAATATTTCTGTTTTCAGTTTCTCGTTCTACGTTGGCTACAGGTGCTAGACAATAAATTCTTCCCCCAGTAATTTAGTAAATGTCAAAAGGGTCTTCCAAAGTGTCCATCTTTATACGCTACTAAGGTTTAATTGCCAGAGGAGGCCTGGAAACAAGGTTAGAAGCCAATATCTAACAAAACAAGAACAGAAAAAGCATTTTTACCTTCATGAGGAATATGCCAGTATTCTCTCTACTCTGTGCTGAAGAACTATGAAGCACCCCTACACCAAACAGATGGGCTGCAACAGTTAAACTACGAGACCAGAAAAATCTGTACAAGCTGCTTGTCTTTGAGGCACCAGACGGATAAAATCTCACTGGTTTGAGGCTAAAGCTGAGTTCATCAGCTGAAGAAGTTTTAACTATGTTGCTTCCAATAAACAGGCATTTTTTACTTCAGGGAGAATGCTGGTAGCCAGTACATTGACTAGAAATCTCACAATATCATAAGTGGTCACTTCTTTCCAATTCACTGTACCTGTTACAGAAACAGCTGGTACCAGAACACTTATTAATGAAGTCAAAGTAGTAGCTTGTATTCCATCCCCATCACCTCACATTAAATGACTGAACTGAAGAGTTTTTGTATACCGTCTATTAATGCAATTCTGTTGCTATGCCAAGCAAATGAACAACTATATTTTAATTAGAGCATAACAAGAAAGGCAGATAAGACAATTGAGGTGGTGCTCAGAGACCTTTTAAATTCTACATACTTGCAGCACATTTTACTCAGATAAGCAGTGTCCTTGTTCAAGCTATGAGTAAAAATGTTGTATCATCTCCTGTACTAGAAAATGAAACTCTATATAGCACCTATCCCTTAGACATTAGCCAGACTTGCTAGCTCAACCCAACAAAACCAGAACCTAGTTCTATGTCAGATATCTATGTTAGCATCTTACAGTTAAGCATAGTTGTGCCATTTCAATGCACTTATCTCTGCCTTTAAAAGACAAGAAAGGTTGCTAAATGGGCAGCTCAAATGGCAAGCAGGCACCAATGTTTGATGTCCCAAATAAAACTCAAATAAATTAAAGCTCCAGGTTCTCCAGAAACAAGCAAACCTCCTCTACAACTGTACTATACTCCAACAGTATCAGCATCAACGGCACGAGCAGTCCAAAGTTCTCTTCCTTTCTAACCATAAAATCTGTAGCTTTTCAGGAAAGTAACTACATATAATATATACAAGTTTCAACCTTTTTGTAAATGAAGTGAACAAGATAGTTGTCAGTCACCCAGAAGGCTCAGTCTGCCTGGAGGCATGCTGGTCTGGAACTTAGGGAGCAGCAGGTGGATTTATTTTGTTGTGTGTTTATTTTTTGTTTATTTATCATTCTCCTTCTCAGAGTACAACACCAGTGCTGTCAGATGCACTCAATTTCCAACTGATGAATCCGATAAAAAACAAACACTGAGAATAAGCACAACATGCATTCTTTAAGCCATTATATGTGTGCATAAGCCATGCTTTAAGAAGGGTATTTCTTATTTTCCTAGTTACTTGTGCAAAAACATGCTTTTAATGCATAACTATTAATTCACAGTCTAACAGAGAAAAAGAAAAGGCATGCAGAAAATGACATTCTGGTATATTCTATTGCGCATATCCCAATTTCCTTTATAAAATCTCTTCACAAAGCAGCTGTTCAGAACAATTCATATTACAAGGAAATTACATGGGAGCAGCAATTATTTGAAACTGGTTTGAATGCATGTTAATAACCTTTGAGGTAATGATTTTTATGGTGTTGTTTTTGTTTGTTTATTTTAACTACAAAATAGAAACATTGAATACGACCTAAGTAGTAAACCTTCCAATAAAAAAAATATAATAAATAAATAAAAAGCCTGCTTGGCTACAATTAAAGGCCACCCATAACTAAAGAGAACATCTTTACTTTCAGGCATTCTTTAAATTGTAAATATAATTATTCCCAGAAAGTCATTTTGATCCTTTTTCCTGGATTTAGTCCTGATAAAAGTATCAAATACTTGTTTTAAGAAGTTAAATACCAATAAATTCAACCATGACAATATAAAACACAACCAAGAACCTATTAATGCAATAGCTATGCTGCCTATACTACTTAATTGACCTTTCTGAATCCTGTGTTAATCCTATTTACACTGATATCCTGGAGCATATCCTGACATTTTCACAGTGAATGAATTTTCACTATGAATGGTAACAACGTAACAAAAATCTGCATCTAAACAGAATGAAAGAAGTCAAAGACTAATTTCAAGTTTCAGTTGATTGCCTTCAATACAAAAGCACAACAAGCCTAAACTGTATTGGTTGCTCATGATGAGTAGATGAATTCTCAGAGTTGCAAGTCTCTTGAAATAGATCCCTAAAAAAATTAAAATGAATCCCTTGGAGCAATAAATAATTTTATAGCGGTAAGTTAAGTCCGACTGTGGTCAGAAATAATTATTCTGATGAAGTAAGGATGCATTTATGCCCATGGAACTTTTAAATCCATGAATGTCTAAATTATTCTAACCTACTCTCTAGAAACCAAAACGTATTTATAATAAGAAAACAAAACTATCATGTTCATACTCACCGGAACTTTACTTCCGACTATCTGCATGCAGTGGTCAGCCAAGAGAGGTTATTGTGTGAAAAAGATAATAATAATAATACATAAATAAACACAGCAAAGTACTTAGTAGGATGTAGCATCACACAATTTTTTTCAATTTAATCATTAGTAATAGTTACACTCTTATTATTTGGTCAAAATGCTTAAGAGTTACATTTTCTCAACAGGAAAACAAGTTCTACTGTAAGAGAAAGAATTTGAAATTTTTATGTTCCACTGCTGAATCATCAGTATCTCACACATTTACAAATAGCTAAATGTTTAGCCTGACATCTACCTCTGGAGAGATTAAGAGATATGCCATATTGTTAAAATTAACAGGTCAGGCACTGTAAAAGTGAAAAGAAACTAAAAAGAAGACACTGAGAAAACTACAGAAAAAAAATAATGTCATACTGATTTTCTTGTTTTTACAAAAAATCATTTACCACAGTACTTTTTTATCTATTTAGATGATGTCATCATTGTATTTAATTAGATTTTCATAATCAAAAACATAGCCTACCATTATAAATCTAACTCATACTTCAGAAAATCTCGTGCCATTTTTCTTTAACTGTTCAGTATGTATGCTTTTACATGGATGATTAACCAGTGATTTACAGACGGATATTTTCTCTTTTTCACCATCGAACAGGAAGTCTGCATATTCATGAACAGCAAGTTGACTTCACACTGGATTAACACTTGACAGAAAGGCAACACAACTCTGCCCTGTTCCACCAGTTTGTGTAAATGACCATGATCCTGTAAAAAACTGTACTATGGACTTTGCCTAAACATTATAGACCTTTTCTTGTCAGCTATTTTCTACAATCTGAAAGCAGACCTTTTAATTGAATATCCATGTTTATCTGATCGATAGCCTGAGACGGTATGATTTTCTTCCAATATCTGAATTTGACAGTATCTGTTCAGCATCTGCCTGCTTTGTTTTCTACTTTTATCTTTTCCGTTACTCTTTTAGGAACTCTTTCAGAAGACATAGTCCTCTCAAGTCTTTCACAATTACCTCTTTTCTCCTCTTACTGACAAAGCTTCCTCCAGAAGCACAAGGTGCAACTGTCATCACCAGTCAGGCAATCTTTCTTCCTAATTTACAACCTTCTCTCACCAATGTTCAAGTAATTCGATATGACATAAGATGTCACTAAGATCAGTTCTGAAAAAGAATTCTGAGCCTTCACCATTTCCCAATTACCATTTCCATGGTCAACAATGCATCTCTACAAATGAGAGAAGAAATCGGAAGCCCAGATAATTACTTCACATCAAAGGATCCAGCTTATTTGCTTCCATCTTTCCTCAGTCCCCCAAGAAAAAGGAAAGCTTTTTTTCATCCATTAAAAATCAAGGATTCTCACTCAGAACTCTGAGGACAACACAGTGTTTCAGAAAAGCATGGCCAACAAGCTGCAGATGGCACGCAGGGCAAAGAATATGAAGACCGATTTTTAAGTTGGTTAAGACAACATGAGCAAATGAGAGTGATACTTCAGATGAATGGAGAGATCTCAAAGGCTCAAACTAAAATGACCATGAGATGGAACTGGAAAAAAAGTTGCATCAATTGGCCAGTGTGCTTCATGAGCAATGAGCTCTAAGTGTAAGAAAAGGCCAAAGTATCTTCAGTACAGAAAAGAAGATAAATGAACAGTTATCTGTGACGAAAGAAAGGGAGAAAATTTTAAGTAACATCATTTTTTATGCAGTCAGCATTTCCATGGAAGACAAAGCTGAGGACAGCCTGACGAAAAGAAAGCTTGCCAAGTCAAGACGTGGTAAAAATTGGTTAGGGCTTGAATTCAACTAAGTCAAATTAGTTGACTTAGAATTAGAACTAAGTCTGTTCGGCCAAACAGAAGATGCAATTAACAGTGGAAATGAAGTTTGGCTTTATTATAAGATCCCAATCAATATTTTACAATTGAGTTCTACTTCATACATTTTTAAGTCAATTAAGATGCTAGCTATTTTCAGGCTATGAAACTATAGAAAGCTCATTCATGTCTCTGAACAACCTTAAACATCCCATTCAGATGGTGTGATTCAATTGCAAGGAGCACACAAAGTTCGATACAAGCCCTTTTTCTGTTAGGAAAAAAAAAGATTCTGCTTATCTATAGAACATCCATACTGGAGCTGATTTAAATTAAAAGCATATATTCATGCATTTTGGGATTTTTTTTTTCCAGTTGTTAGTGGCAAATGTACACCCAGTTGCTGCAGCTCATATGGTAGGCAGTAATGCAGTCTGTTAAAATTTTTCAACAGTTAGACATGCCATGCTTTTCTTACTTTACTACTGTATCATGGTACTCAAGGAGTCTACATTTGAATACCTTTATATGCATGGGAGAGAACCATCTCCTAATTAGTTCTGGGAAAGAAATGCCATGTAAATACTTTGCATTGTGAAAATTTCTGCTGCTTCAATAAAAATATTTTTGCTTATAAAAAAAAAAAAGATTTAACATTGATAATCTAGTAAAAACAAAACATTAGAACACAATCAATAATTCTCAAGACAGCCTAGGCAAAGCATATTAACTGAAAATTTCACATTTACTGCATAAGCTTGAATAATTTTCTATTATCCTGTATATTTAGCTAACCAATGCTTAATGCACTTGATTACTTAAAATTTGCAGTCCTTCACTCTGTCCTTTAAGGTAAATATGTGCAAGAATATCACTCCTCTTAGAAGGGTAATCACCATTTGCACATTGTAATAGAAACTTTTCCTCATTTAACTTTTTAATATTTAATGCAAAGCATTTAGGTTTAGTAATTGCACGTGATTCTAGCTTTTTTTTTTCTTTTCCTGAAGTTTAACTCCAGCAAGCTGATTTTAAATGTTAGAAGAAAAAAAACACTTATTGTGTCATTTGCAGTCTATTCTTACAGATTCACTAAGTAGACACCAAAAATAATCTTATTCTCTGCTCCATTTAATTAAGAAGCAAATTACTATTTAATATAATGTTATCAGTATCCCGCAATCAGATTCCGCCATATAGAGCTGCTAGTGCTGTTGCGATGAGGTGTTTGAATAATTACTCCATACACAGGCTTCGTGTCTAGTAAGCTACTGTTTGCAATAAAAGGTTAAGCGTGAAAAAAAAGATGAGATTCATCCTAATTTCTAAATAAAACCATACACATTATCTAATTCTATTGAAGAACCATGTTGATATCAAATCTGGTATCTTGAAGAATACTACTGCCCCTTAAATATGAAAAGCTAACCCCTTCTACCACTTGCCCCCAGTGCTGATAAGCAGTTCTGACATTATTGCAATTAATTCAGTTCCTTAGAATTCAGTACTATAATAGTTCTTTGAAGTTCTATATGCAGCAAACAATGTATACAGCAACAATATATACAGCAAACAATAGAACAAATCAGGATACAAACTATTTCTAGTGAAATCATCCATTTGTATTTGTGTTTTGTGCAATACTTGTGTAGCCTTGTGATTCATTCTCTTATTACATAAAAGAACTGTATAGTTCTTTTTGTATATTGCCATAGTAAATATTTTAACACAGAAAAAGCATTATTGTTTTATTTTATAACTACTTAGTACTAATATTCCCACTACTGAAGAAAATGAATTGTAGCTCATCAGCACTTGAGATGATGTTGCCACACCCAGCAGCTGTTCAAGCATATACTAGTTCTCTTACACTTACTTCTATTACCCCAAAACAGACATTTTTCAAAAATTCTCCATGGAGGATCCATCAACTAAGGGTTAATCAGTCACCTTTCAGTACAGACAATAGCCAACACAAATAAAAGGTCTGAAAAATACTTTTCTACTTGAAAACAGTTTCAAATAGACCATCTTTTCACTACCTTCATAGTATATAAAATGATTAACAAAATATTTAACACAATCTTCAAGCCTGCTACATGTTCAAATTAAGCTAAAATCTTGACTTTATTTCTAAGCAATTCAAATATTTTGGTTGTCTAACACTGCAAATTGCACATCCAGTATGTATAACGTTACTTAAATCATAAAGTCATGCTGTCCTTTCCAAGTACTTCTGGTTCCAAACAAATCATACAAATTGCACAAAAATATTTTATAGTTCTATTATCCATTACTCTTCATCAGTGAATTTGAAATTTATTGTGATTTACAATGAAGCAGCACCTTTCCACATTGCCCAACTCAAATGCAAACACTTCATACACAGCTGCAGGAGTTTCCCCTCCTACCACTCTTAGAAGGTAAATCCAAACAAAATAAAACAAAACAAAACAAAAAAAAAGGAAGTTTCATCTTCATACGCATAACCCTCACGAAGCTAACCTTATTAGTTTCACCTGTTTGGGAGAGGCGACTACTTACAGATTTGGCAGTTGCAGAAATGTACTGGACAACCATCTCACGTTTTGTTGTCAAGTCTTTATCTCTTAAAGGAGCTTTACGGTCTTCATTTAAGTTCATGTCTTCCTGTAAAGAAAGAGACCATCGGGATTTTATTTAATATTTTTTATTATTTTTATACTCCTTTTCTTGTACAAAATGCTCATTTTTAAGCAGAAGTGAGTTTTTCCAGTATACCTGCTTTAGTCAGTTTAACTCTGATCTGATTTTCTAATCTAATACTGTCCCTTAAAGTGCCTGCTGTTTTAAAGAGTTCATCAAAGATGCGATTGCACTGAAAGCAATTGTCATTAAAATGAAATTTAGCTCAAAAAATAAAAACAGATGACAATACTCATTACAGAAGTATTAACTCTCATCACATTCCTGTGCCTTTTTTTTTTTTTAATAAAAACACAAATTTTGTTACAACTGACAATGTTCCTGCAAAATTGCTTCTACCCAGAAGGCTCAGATTACATGTATTATTAGCTTGCCACTGGGGTAGATGTGACTATGTTTCAACTGATATATTTAAAACAACCTTAAAAATCCAAATACCCTACTAGATATGTAAGATGTATAAATGCCTATTTCAACTTAATAATTAAATAAAAAATGCAGCCGTTACTAGCCATGAATATCTTGCCATTAAAAATCAAGGTTACATCAGATTAGCAGCTAAAACCATTCAATATTACTGCAAGAACTTACTAGTCAATAGCTTTTCAGAGAAACACTAGTCTCTGGAAGACTGAGCTATTGTCTTCTTCAATTTATATTACTTGGAAAAGTTAAAAATGAATCCTTTAATCTAACAAGAAAATCAAGCAAATATTATCCAGTCTTTCAAACAAGCTTCCTTGAATAGAAGAGAACCGTGCAATGGAATGGGACAGTTCTTAGGCCATGCTGGCAGTGTGGAAATTTATGACAATTTTCAAGAATGATACAGAAAACAGTACCTAAAGCAATCTCAAAAGGTTGCCCATCCTGATGCTTTGTGTACCAACACTAATCTGCATGACAGAATTAATACACATCTATTTCTAAAGTTTGCTTCTATACTACTAATAGAAAGCTAGAAAGCATGCTTGTGAGTGGAATCACAAACCTTGACAAGGTCACCTAAGAAAAAATGATCAGGATTATACAAAATTCAGCTTTGAATAATTATATAATCGAGAATTAATGGAAATTATTATTTTCCAAAGGCATTTACTTAAGTTTATTAAAAACAATCCCTCAACAGCAGTGCCTAACTACCACAACTACGGCATACAGAGATTATCTTAATGAAATAATCCCGTTTCTCCCACTTTTTTCTCCTTCTTCCCTTTATTTTCTCTGAAGAAGTAGTCTAAGAAATTTGTATAGAAAGGATTCCATCACTCAGAGCTATCAGCTGTTTACATACCAGAACTTCCAAAACAACATTTTAAACTTACTACTACATAAATAACATGAAATTCTCATAAAACAATTTGGCATGTCATCTTACCATCATTTTTTCAAAGAGATCCATAACTTCTTTTTCTGATAAGTTCATGCAACGTTCATCAACAAGTGCCTGGGAAAGTGGGATTTCACTTATAGTAGGTTGAGCATCAATAGGATGCTGAATAAGAGGTTTCTCTTTTTTCACTGCTGATTTTCTGAAGCTTGTTATTCTGTCACGCTGTAAAGATATCCAATTAAAAATAAGCAGAGACAAACAGAAACATAGGAAAACAGAGGCATTAACTCAATTATATGATAGTAATACACACATTTTTAGTTCATCTCAGCAGCAGAGACAAAATTCAAACTACTTTAAGTAATAATTCTCTTACATTCAGAGATTAGTTTTCATAGAAAAAAATATTTCAGGTAGATTCACGACAGGTTACATGCAAATGCGATATGATGTCCTAACAGTTTCAAAAGTATACCATCTACATTACATTCTTAGCATTTCAAAATCCCAAGTTGATCTTCTGTCATTACTCCCTAATTATTCTCATAGTGAGTAAACATGGTACCACAAAGGTCATGTCCAACGTTCCTTCACCTGAAGAGCTATAAGCCTTTGGAGGACAACTGAAAAAGCCAGCGTTGGGAAGGAGGCACTCAAGTTCATCAGGCTTATTAAAAAAATCCTGCTGAAGTAAAATAAAGTTCATAGAGGAATTAATGCTCCTAGTTCACAACTTCTTGAAGTGCTTTTGAGCACAGACTCCTGAAATTAGCATGTAATTTTAAAAAGCCAGGTAAAAGATTACTCACATAAAAGCAGCCATCCATAGTTAAATACACATAAAGGACATTAGTGAAAGCATACCATATAGTTTGCCATGACATTTCACTGGTTAACACTGACTTGTTTTATGCCTTATACCCCCCAACACACACTTTTTTTTTTAAAGCATGCTTATTCAGTTAATTTGTTAATATTGGAAACAACAACAAGCACACCTTCCTTATAAGGCTATTTGTTACTGTATTATTTAATATCTAACTCTATCCTAAATAGAGTTAGATGCAGACTTAGAAATTTTTTTACTTCAGTAAAACCATCTTTACAGATAGGTGTGCATATATATACACACACACACATATGAATGCAATGTTACATGTATACAAATTTTGTAAATTAACTGTTTGCATCAACAAATATGAGTATATTTGTTTTAGGCAAGGAACAGCCTTATTAAGATGTGCTTTCATTTACCAGCAGCTTACGTAGGGTTACCAGTATCATTCATAGCATTTATTGTAATATCTATCAATACATGTAATACAAAACTTATGTTGTCTATAATTAACGCACGTAAGGTGTAAAAAATTCGAAGTACTGTTTCATTTGTATGAAACAGATTAATTTAAAATTAGTCCAATCTGGAGGGGAGAAATTCGATTAAGTGCTTTTGAAGACAGGCAAGAGCAGTTGTTCATTGATTTTTCCTGTTTTATTTCGTTGTGGTAGTGATGTTTTTTTTGTTTGTTTGTTTCAGGGTTTAGTTTTCGTTTCTAGGTTTTGCTTTGAGATCCTATTTGAGACTGTTGTAGGTTTTTGAACCAGAAGTATCCCCAGATAAGCTGCATGTCCTTTGAACTTTTGGAAAGTTATTTTTTTGTGTTTGTGGTTTCGAGAGGAGTGGGTTTAGATTCTTTTTTTTTGTTTTTCCACTTAGAAGTCTTACATTTGTGGACAGAAACACATTACCTAAAAGGATATTGTCATTTTTTTAAAAAATGCAACCATTTTACACTAATCACATTTTTCCCTTACAAGAATAGTTATGCTTCTTTGAAATTAAAATTAGGGCATATCCTATTGAAAAGTCTACAATATGTAACATAATGCTGGCAAAACGACACCCAACATTAACCAATATACATCAAATGCAGTTTTACTCCTCACTTACATTAAAGTGCCCTATCAGCAGTCATGATGAAGTAATGCATAATCAATTTCACTGTACTGTGATCCATTGAAATACACATCATTAACAATAAATGTGTTTAATCAAACTGCGATGTAAGATCACTTTAAAGACATAAATGAATCTTACATACGATTACTAGGCACCATTTCTTCACTTCAGGTATGTAAGTGATGACTAACTAAATAGCCAGCATGGCTTAACTATCATGTATAAAAAATGGAAGTTGATAGTTTTACTGCAACCTATTTTGAAATTATGAAATAATATCAAGTATATGCAAGTATTCAAAATTATCTGCTTGGTGCTGTTGAATACAAAGTTGTTCAACATACAGTGCACTATTATTCGCCAAAATAGTTCCACTTGAATCATGTAGTAACTAACTTCAAAGAAACACTGAAGAGTCTTTACTGTTAAAAAGGCCAAAAGAAGTAACACCAGTTACTTCCAGAAAGTTTAAATACATCTACAGTATTACCAAAGCTTTTAGAATATGGTTAACGATAACAATTTGGAGAAGCATCTTTAACAACTTTTCTTTAATTGAAGTTACAAATGAAGATCCTTAAGTATAGGTAACTAATTTTTCTAAAATCCAATGCTTAATATCCTTATAAGAACATGTTATATTGTCCACAAGATTTGGAATAAAATAGCATGCAGTGTGTAGTTATCGTTGCAAATTAAGATATTCCGAAGACCTTACCACATCATCTGCCAAAGTTTTTATTTGGATATTCTATTAAAAAAAGACACACACACAAATCAAAGAAACAAGAAGAAGTTACCTACTGTTTTAGAATAAAGTCTGTATTCCATCTATCCTAACATTTAAAAAGCACCCAAAATTTCAGGAAGTGTTCTACCACAAGCACAACTACATGAGCATGGAACCTGATGTATGCTATTGAAAAAAACAGGCTTGTATCCCCTCTCACCTTGTCTTTCACCCAGTTAACTCACAAAACTGCAGCATGTATAACTAACACCTCTACTATAACTACACCTCTACTATAAATAAATAAATAAATAAATAAATAAATAAATAAATGAAATCTCTCTTTAAACAGCTTTCCAAGACAAACACTAAGCTGAATCAGCAAATAGCTATGACAGTCTCAGTTTTGACAGTTGTTGATATTTGAAGAGAATTTACTGTGCCCTAGCTTTTTGATCCTTATATCATTTTAGCACTGTCTCATCTACTAAATTCACCTCAATACTCTCAATAGTAAGTACCATAAATTGATTGAAGAAGTAATGTTAAACACTATTGTCTATGACCCCTATTCTCACTTTTTCACTAACAGTACGAAAAACCTGCTGACACAGATCATAAGCATCATATCTTTATTCACAACCAAGAAAGCAATCTTTATTGCATTACCATTACAACAATCATATCAAGGAAGAGTAGGTTAATAAGCATTAATTTACACCGCACAGTCATGAATAGATAATGGTCTAGAACTTAAGGAGGAAAAAAGAAAAAAAACAATTGCTGTATCTGAAAAAGTGCAGTAATGGGTCAATGACACAGCCCTGCAAGTCACTGGTTTTAACCAGCAATCGATCCTTGGTTATGCTCTCACCAGCCAAAGCATTCCAGGTGCTTTTGTCAACACCCCATGCCACATGAGTCAACAAACCTTTGGCTGGGTTTTAAGTTATTCCAAGTATATTGTACTCCCTTGGTTAATGAGAACTGATTAACAACTCCCCTTGCAATAAGGGTCCAGTAAGAAACAGTAACAACAGAAACAACAACAGAAAACTTGACACTGTAAGCACTGTTCAGCAAAAGCTAAAACACCAGTATGTTAACACTGTTTTGATCACAAATCTAGAACACAACACCACAAGGAGTGCTACAAAAAAAAATCATAATAAAAAAAATTAACTCCATCCCAGCCAGACTCAGATGAGACAGATAGAATAAAATGTGTTTCTAGTCCAGATATTGACACCAATCCTTTTCCTTCATAACTGCAACATCTCAAACCTCTTCCTTCCACCCTCCAGTTCTCCTCTAGTTTCACTGTGTGAACTAAGATTTATTTATTCCAGTAGACTTTCTTAACGAACATTGTTCATCACTAAGTCCAAGAGAAGTAAAATTCAACCATGATTTCAATCCAGAGACATCTATGTAAGCAAGAAGCTCTAGAACTTGGAATGTTTTAGCAATCACTTGTACTAGAAACATTCCCTATTCCCCCCCCGCCTCCCCCCCTTTTTAAGTACTGTCAATCTCTCCCAGAACCTGCAGCAGGATAATCTACTCCATCTCTACATTTATATTGCATTTGTCACTCAAAATCCTCTGGGCAAAATACTGAATACGAAATTAAGATACCACACAATGTTGTTTTGTTTTTTTTTTTTTCTCCCTAGACATCAAGCCCACTTCTCAGAACTCCTTACGGTGCACAAGCTATGCTGCTGCCAGTAGCTACTCAAGATAAGCAACACATTTAACAGGTAGAAGTGAAACTGCAAGAAGTTGGAGGCAGAAGTAAGGTAGGTATATGCCTGTAGATTCTCACTGACACAGAGTTTTGACAGTCTCTTATACTAAGAAGCAAATCACGATATCTTCTAACTATTGCTTTCAGACTGATTTAAGAACATAAATGAAAAGTAGTTTACCTCCCTAGGAGAAAGCTTGAGATATCACAGTGTTTGCAATCAGTCCTCTAGCATTAGTCTTTCAGCCCCCTATAAGATAGCCACAGCATTACAAGATGAAAAGAGATCAATTCTTTCCTAGCTTGTTAAAGACTCAAACTTCCTGATTTTAATAGTATCTCAAAGGCAAAAGGTTTTGCAAGAACCTTTATGATTAAATATTTGCAAATAAGAGATATTAATGTTGATACATAAAACCACACAATTTAAGAGGTCAGCATACCATCTCTTTTCCTCCTTGCTTGTTAATATTAGCACAAACTATGGAACTTGACCAATTCCTGTATCAAAGCACAAATACCTACTGATTTACCTAAGTCTTTTCAGTGAAGGTGGAATTAAGTAACAGAGCTTTTTTCAACTGGAATGCCTTTCCATTCCACCAATACTTAAAAATATTTACTCCATCCAAGTTTAGTGTATTGCTGTTAGTATCCCACTACAGACAAATCACAATAAGGCACTCCAAAAAAGAACAGCATATACTAATGCAATCGCACCACTCAATTCTTTTATCTTTAAAGGTCAGTTTCAACCTTGCTTATGTCCTAATAGGGACTACAAAGAAATTTTTACAACAGCTCACCACATCTTTTGGTATAAAGATCATGATTTCCTTATCAAAGCTGAGTTCAGACTACTGAAGTAATAATATCAACATGTAAAGAATTAAATGATTTGAGATGATTAGCTTTTAATGTTAAGATCACAGCAAGTATATATTTTTTCATCCTTTTCTAATTTCTGTATTAGCAAAGCATTCCAGGTCACATGGGAGCTGGCCATGAATTCTAAGTTGCAAAGATAACTCATAAACACTGCATTATATTTAAACGGTAGTTCACTGTGTTCAGAGCTGTTACAATCAAGATTCTCACTTCTGACACAAAAATAAAATTAAAAGCAACTCACAGTTTACCACATATATATAATGAAACACTGATCAATCAGCTGGGTAGCTTCTAAACCTACAAGCAATTTTTACTCTATTGCTTGCCACTCAGCAAAATCACAGTGTGTTGTAGTACCCTCTTCTGACCATAGGCTACAATTTCAGGTGAAGCAAACTGAAATATGACCTTCCTAGTTAAAAAAATAAATAAATAAATCAGAAAGTCAAGAGAAGTCTTGTTTTTGAATTTACATGGACTTCAATACCTGAAAGAGACATCGGAAAATTTGGCTCAATTAAAAGTGTTTTTTAACTTCTGGCCATCCTCTCAACCTGGTTGCAAGAAGCTCTCTGGCATTCCCCAATTACTGTACTTTCTTCCCACATTCAAGAGGAGATTGATCATTTAGAATTGAGCAATACTAGGAAAATAAGATACACAACTCCTTGTCAAAGCCAGAAGGTTGCCCAGGGTGGTCATTATTAACAGCAGGGGGCACCAAGCCGTTAATGATAGAGCTAGAACACTGAACACATCAGCACTGCTCCCAGATTGGAGGGAAGAGAGACACAGGCTATAGGCACATTAATAGTGTACAGTGGCCTTCACAAATGCCATTTGCTGATCCTCAAGGGATGAAGGAAAGGTGCACCTCCACACTCCGTCCCTGTGCAAGGGGAATACACAGACCCTAGGAAGCTTTCTGGTCTGACTTCAACAGGAGGTTCAGAGAAACTGAAATGGCTTCCTTATTTTTGTCTGATTTGACAGAACACTATTAATACTCCAAAAGCAAACAGACTAATCAAGAAACAGCATTTTTCCAGATGACATAAAAAAGCCTTTGCCAAAAAGCAAGTTATTTCAGAAGATTAAAATAGTAACTCTAAAGAAACTTAGATTAATTTTCTTCAACTCCTTCACGAAACTTTTGTTATTTGTAGCTCAAAATAAGCTTGTTTCAGACAATGAGTCATTGATGTTCATACGTAAGCTTTAAAATCAGAGCAAAATTAAGAAGTGTAGCTCCACAGCAGTTTAAGCCAATAAAATTGTTGGTTGTGAGACACAAGGACAACGGTGATACTGGGAAAGCCACCAACTGGATCACATTAGACAATTGAAAAAAAAAAAAAAAACTCAGAAAGCCTATTAAAATGGTACAGTTTTCACACTAGCCAGTGCAAAGGAAGATAAAAATAAGTTCTGACATTTTCAAGAGCTACTGCTAGAATCCAAATAGTATCCACCAAGTTCCTACATCAACAGTATCAGACAAGTTCTCCTTAAAGCAGCACAGGATCAGCAGTTTATACCAGCATGCTACATGACTGGTGAGTTCTTTACATAGCACTTCGTACATTCAACTTATTTACAGATTGGTGGAGCCATTCCCAAACAACACAGGTAAAAGTACAGCAGTAGGCTTTGATAAAGTTTCCATCTGTAAACTGAATATGATTTTCTTCTGACCTTTTAAATGACTAATTTGTGCATTCCTATTTGAACTTCAGAAAAAGCTTGGTAAAACAGTAGCTCCATTAAGGTTAGCTCACAGTATACTGAGATTGAAGCTAATTCCTGAATGACTTTTGAGATAAACAGTAATCCTACCAGTTAACATTTTACATTAAAGTATTTGTTTCATGAAATCATGGTAAAGATTTTATAAAATTCACATGTGTGTTCATGGGTAATTTAAGCACATACTACTCTTCAGTACTATGACAAACTATCTGTTTTGCTTACCTTCCCCTCGTAGCATTTAATACTTTCCTCATAACCCATTACAAGCACCTGGAATCATGAATTCCTGCTCCTTCTTAACAGGAACTCTCAACTGTACTGAAGTAAAATGATCTTACTAGCTTCCTCATTATTATGTACAATATAATTCCTCTCTATTCACATGCTACTTCATTTCCTACTTGCCTGTAGGACAATCAATCTTCTCAGGAAGCTGCTATAAACAGGAAAGAATACAAAAAGGAAGAGAAAGCCCCTGTTTGTATCTCAGCAGCTGTAAATTCAGTTTAAGCCACTGTTTTGACTACTGAGTTGCACTGTAGTCTACACATGCTGGTTATTACTGAACTTGAATTTCTGTTCTTCAAGCAAAAGCTAAAGTCCATTGCTACAGCAGCATTACTCATTTTCCCAAATTTTACCATTATATTAAATGCATTATCAAATTTATTATTGGAGGAAAAAAAAAAAAGGCAACTTTACAATCAACTTGTTTATGAAGAGACCAAATACTGGCCAACCAAACATTTGCTCTTTTTAGGAATTGTCTTGGAAGAAAGAACAATATTCTAAGGAGCTGTTGACATGGCCACTGTAACCATAGTCCATGATTACTGGGTACAGACAAAATGAACACTGAGGGTACTTCCCACTCCTTTGGCTCACTACATCCCTTCCACTGCCAGTTCCTTTGCAAGGAACTGCTTTTGGTTGGCTGAGTTCTGTGGTATTTTGGTGGTGTGGTTTGCTTTGTTTTTAAATATTAAAAACAAATATAGATGTCCTCTCTTCTTCAAAGTCTATCAAACATAAAATTCTCAATTTTCAAGGAGCTGCCCGGTATTTGATTGGATTCTTGGTATGGGTTTTGTTAGCTTCTGCAACGTATTATGGGTCTTCTGCTTTATTGTTATGTATGTAAAATCTCTCCCAACAGCAACGTTCTACTTTATTTTAATCCTCTCCTCAAATGGTAGCAAAGGAATCATCAAGTAGACTGTGATATTTATTTCACTGTCTATGGTACTCACAAGAGCAAGAGGTATTCCAGGAAACCAACAGCATACTCAGTTAAGAGTCTTCCCAAAACTATCTCTGCATATAGCAGTAAGGAAAGTATACAGAAACTGAGACTGTCACTTCACAGGGATAATTAGAGTATATACATGTATACCTGCATGGTATACCCATATTGCCAAATGGGAAGCAAGTAAGCAGGAATAAAAAACAATATGCAAGGTTTGTGCGTAAGGACTGGAGAATTTTCTCCAATCAAACCGTTATCTCAATGACTTCAGAAGAACTCTCTCAAAGTTAACTAGTCACTGTTCATCTTAAAAAAAAAAAAAAAAACACGTAACTTTAACTTGCAACAAATTATTAACCCCAGGTTAGAGGCATAGGTTTGCAGTTAAAATGGCTGCATGTCTATGAAAGGGTAAAAACAGACTAAGACTTCAGTAAAAGTGAATATAACCCTTCTAAAGTTAAAAAAAGTCTCTCTAGGGAATGGGAGGTAAAAGGTGGTGGCTTATTCTCATTACTCTTAACTGACCAAACTCAATAGCTTTATAATAGCTTTTACTCAGTCTGACCAGCTCCACAACATACCTAAATGAAAAGATCAGCTGCTTGCACTCAGGAGAACAGAGGACAGGGAAGGAAGATGCACAGTAATTTGATGCACAACAAGTGTTGCTATCTAGCAAACTAGCTTTGTGCTGACGCTACACTGAAAGTAAAAAAGCTCAATTCATAGCTTGCGTGCAAGCATCAAATTGAGATCGAGTTGGCACTTAATATATCAAGAATTGCTTTGACATGTTTTTTCCAATGTAAGCATTCCAAAACGTTTTTTTGCAAAAGCGCTCCACAATAATAGTATTAAAAAAAAAAAAAGTTCCTTAAGAACTCAGAAGTCAAGTACATGTATTTTTTAAAAACAAGCCTCAGAGATACAGGGCTTAATATGGCCCCGACAGGCACAGTTGGCAGAAAAGCAAGAAACATGCAGTCAGCTCAATAAGCATTTAAACGATCCATTTACCACACCAGGAGCTTTACTGCATTCACTTGTAATGAAGTCCCAGAAGTTGATCCAATGACTATTGAAGTGATTAACCTAACAAGTGATTTCAGTCTATTTTCCCAGGAAAAAAACACTTCCAGATTTTCTTCCAAACCAAAACCAATTCACTTGCTTACTCTAGGTGCAGTAAACAGAATATGCTGATACTGACAAGCAATCCTGCCCATTACCAGTACAACAGCAAACACATGAACAGTTCTCTAATAAAGCATACCTGCCACTTTTTTTCCCCCACAGGCACACAATATATGTACAGAAAGCTGTGTGGGTATCTTAAAAGATTTTTAGAAATATTCAGACGAACTTCCCACATCTAGTATTTTAGTAAATGAAGCTTAAGAAAGCCCACTTCAAAAGCTACACTTTCTATCAAGCAAAGCATGAGATGTATCTGACACTCAACTATCTGAATTCCTGTTCTTTTTTTCATAAATACAATGGTATTCAAGAAAGACCATTAAGGTATTAATTGCCAAGACTATTAGACTTGAAATTAAAACTAAGCCCTAAATAAATACAACTCTGCAATGCTATTCTGTGTGTGGCTCAAAAAACTAACTGCATATGGCATCAATATATATGCTTAGCTTGACAGTTGAAGTACACTAAAAAATAGAATTTGATTATTTTCCCTGTTTATACCACTGATGACCACTGCAGTCCCAGTCTTCTTTTTTCTTCCTTAAGCAAATACTTCCCTGCTGTAATGCAACTGGAACACTGCATGTAACTAAGATTAATAACTGCCATGTTCTCATCTCCTCATGCAATCAAATGCAAACATCCAGCTCAGTTCCATTATGAAGACGCAGTTATTTTTAAAGCAACTTCAATTCTATAGCAATACAAGTATATAACAGCAGAATATGAAGAACCAAAATGTAACAGTAAAACAAAAAGAAACTGTACTGTACAAGAAATAACTATGTGTATCTAGAATCTACTGAACCTCACATTGTCTTTTTATGTGTTCCTCACAAGAGCTACACTCATCAAAAAAAAAAAAAAAACACACATCCTCGAAGGTCAATATTCTAATAACCATCATTAGCTCTTGCCACACTACTAACTGAAAGAATAATGGCTACAAAACTAAAATTTCTCCTGGCCAAAGTACTTTGCATCACAAACTATCACAAGGTAACTGGCAAGCAGTTGATCATACTTAATAGTGGTAATGGATGAACTTAGATAAACGGAAGGAAAAGGAATTTTAGTAAACAACCAAAGAAGAAAATGATTAGGGAGATTTTTGACTGGATCATTCTCTTCATCCCATTTGTGCCAAACAGAATGGTCAGTTTAGCACTGAGGTGGGAACAGAGACTAGGCCATCAATGCTGTCCAAGAACAGCTGATAGTCTCCTCTGAACAAATATTTTTAAGGCCACCTTTAATGTTCTACACCTAAATAGCACAGTCTGTTCAAAGTCACAGATGCTGGTATTCAGTTTAAGAGACTTTCTGAAGAAAAAAAGCAACTGCTTCAGCATTTCACTGATTGTCATCCTTTTCCTCCATACAATTAATTAGTAGGTAACAAGCTTTACAAACTGCAATTATTACTTTTGTCCAGCAAGATCCAGTTTATTTACCTATTAGAAAGTTATGCATGAAATCAGGAGGTCTACAGACACTTACTCTACTAAAACTGTAGGAAAAAGCTACTTCATTCACAAGACAGTAATGAGTTTGATACAAAGTAACGTGTAAGTTTATCCTAGTCCAAATTAGTTTTGTCTACTTGAAACTTTTAAGTTAGTACACAGACAAAGACTTTCAATTGTTAATGTTCTCTAAAAATTATCTTCTCTCCTATTATAAAGGGTTATAACGGTAAAGTTATTTCTCCAAAATGAAGTTATTAAATGATAAAAGATACTGAATTTAAAGAATGACCATGGCACGCAAGTAGTAAAGAACTATGTAAAACCATTCATTTTAGTCATTTCCTAACTTCTTGTGGTTTTAAGGTTAAACAAGTTAACTGATGAATAACCAACTGAAACTGTCAGTTGCTTCAGCGGCAACGGACATCTTTTCTTCTACTTGGCCTCTAGAATTAGGCAGGGATTAAAAGAATTAGAGCAACTTTATTAGCCACTATTGTTTACCCCTAAAGAACTGCAATTGATGTGGAAAACATGAAGTCTTCTTATAACCCACCCAACTTTTTTTAAGCCTTAACCTCTTCCTTCTACTGGGTAATCAGCAATCACATTGCTTATAGGCTATTTGCAATACAAAAACAAAAGTTTGTACTCTAACTTGGATATTGGACACCACAATACTTCAGCTCTCAGAAAGCATCACTCCTGTATGATGAAAGCATCACTCTACAGCATGATATGCACACTGTTAGTTTTCATGGTAATTCTCTTCCGTGTTGCCTCAGTGAAATCTGGTTTGTTTGCAAAGCTTCCTGTATCGTATAGAATATCTCTACAGTTTTGTCTTACAAGTAGTAGTTCAGGAAGTTTAATTACCACAAACAGATAGGCTTATCACTGTAAGTATCACTTCATTTAAACAGTGTCAATATCAAATCACATTACAAGCTAAAGCTAGTCAGCACTAAGTATGTCCTGTTCTACCATACTAGAACCAGTGCCTGATCAGTATCTTTTTCTGCAACATAAGCAAGTTTTTTTAAGACATCCAGTTGCTGGAATATCCTGACTCTGATCTAAGCACACCCAGCACCTTCTAAAACATACATATTTTAGGGGTATTTCAAGCATATACTTTAAGTGAGAATCCTCTACAGGCATTCACTGATTTTACTGAGACGCTATCATCTCAAATGTAATTCATTTTATTCATTTGCCAAAATCTTTGCTTAACATGATTCATAATTCATGAATTATGAGTCTTTTCTTATGTGTTCTTTCCTGTGCAAAAGAGCACATTCTCTCTCCACGGGAGAATGACACCCAACAGCCTGAGGTAAACAAGGTGGTGCTCCTACAGAGCACTGCCCAGCAGTGACCAATACTACTGACAGCTCATTTCTGCCCTGCATTCCTGCCCTGACGTGCGTTTCCTAGCTATGTTACTCCACCCATCTACCAAGTACACTCAGTTTACTTCTGCATTTAAGCTAATAGATAAGGCTTTTATTCCACTTTTTGACACTAGCTTGTAGCACATTAGTCAGAATCCTGGGTCCATACTTTTTGATTCATCTCAGAGCTCACACTGTTTAAAAAGACTTCAATATGAAGCATAAGTGATTTCTACTTTTAAACTAAAGTATGAGTTGCTCCTTGTAAGATGAATCATCAAAACCACGTCATCAGATCTACTTGCATTCCAATTAAATAACCTTTCTCTTACCCCTAAGGTTTTGATTTTTTTACCCCATGTTATACAAGCTGTCTCTATCAATCTACTTTTAAAGACAGCAAGATACTCACACCACAGCCCTTCTCAGAAATAAAGTTTGTAGCTAAGTGAAGCATCTATCACTGAACAACTAACACACAAATAAGAAATTAACTTGGGAGTAAAGAAGCATGCTTTTAGCATGATACTTAGCCACTATATGCACAGATATACTTCTATTTATGCCAATACAAAACCAAGAAGATACATTATAAAACACAACTCAGACAAAAAATACTAACCATAGTAAGTTCTAGCTAGACAGCATTCAAATAGCCAGGAAACACCACATACCCTGTTATAACATCCCTTTTCAAGCAGTGATTTGTACCATCACATTTGAAAGGATCTCAGGTCTCTAGTCCTAATTGTATGTTGACCCTCAAGAAGCAGGGTCAAGATAAGATTCAAACCAAGCTGCTCAAGGCTTTGTCCAGGTTTGCAGGCCATGAAAACACCCAAGGATCAATATTCCAAGTATCTCTGATCAACCAGAGCTTGATCACCCTTCAAATGATCTTTTCCCTTCAAACCTAGTCAGAATCTCTCGTTCCAGTTTATAACCACTGTTTCCTATTTTCATAGCATGAACTTCTGTAAAAAGCCTGGCTTTAAACTCCAAGAAGACTGAAGATGATTAACAACTGGAAGAGCCTTTGGGTTCAGCAAAGTTAGGAAAGCTATGTCCAATCAGATGCAACACTTTGAAGCACTTAACTGTTTCCTATGTAGCCAATAGATACTTCCAGTGTTAAGAACAACAAACAATGTCCAAGTTAAGGACTAACAAATACAAATGCCAGCAATTTCCCTGACAACCTTAGTCTGTTTCTCCTAGTACAGCAGGCATACTTTTAAACAAGCAAAACAAGCATGTTGCCAAAACCAAGCTAAGAATGTGGCTGTTCACTGTTGTCGCATGCCAGCCTATCCTCAGGGCTGGCATGAGATCACATGATTGTTTGCCAAAGCAATTTAATTTTTTCTTGCCTATTTCACTGCAAACAAAAATAATGACAAAAAAAAAAAAAAACAAAACTGGGCACTCATTCCCACCTCCAGTCCTTGTGACAGCACAAAATGATGTGGGAAAAAAATGAAATCAGAACTCTTCCACCAGCTGCAACGTGTCAAGGTGCTCAAACTAGGCTATCAAATTTTAAGAAAATACTCATTTACACACTACTAGTACAAAACTGGGAGCTAAATTCTAATTGTGCAGTTCTGTTAAATTCAACAAGTTATATTAAACTTAAACGATTTCCAAAATGACCCAAAGCATAAAAAAGAAAAATGAGTACTAATATAGCCCATCTTCAACTATTTGTGTGTGAATATGCATCGATTTAATTATCTAACACAGAACTATTTCATAGAATTGTCTGTGTTAGAAGGAACCTTAAAGGTCACCTGGTTCCAACCCTCTGCCATGGGCAGGGACACCTCCCACCAGACCAGGTGGATAGATGATGGAAAGGCAGTGGACATGGTGAATCTTGATTTTAGTAAAGCCTTTGACACCGTCTCCCACAGCATCCTCACAGCTAAACTGAGGAAGTGTGGTCTGGACAATCAGGTAGCGAGATGGACTGTGAACTGGCTGAAGGGTTACTGGCTGAAGCCAGAAGGTTAATGGTTAATGGGACAGAGTCAAGCTGGAGTTCTGTACCTAGTGCAGTCCCTCAAGGGTTGGTACTGGGACCAGTATTGTTCAGTATATTCATCGATGACTTGGGTGAGGGAATGGAGTGCACCATCAGCAAGTTTGTAGTGGCTGACACGCCAGAAGGCTGTGCTGCCATCCAGCAGAACCTCGACAGGTTGGAGAATTAGGTGGTGACAAACTTTATGAAATATACCAAGGGTAAGTGTAGAGTCCTGCATCTGGGTAAGAACAACCCCAGACACCAGTATAAGTTGAGGACTGTCCTGCTGGAGAGCAGTGAATGGGAGGGGGACCTGGTGGTCCTGGCGGACAGGGGGTTGACCATGAGCCAGCACTGTGACCTTGTGGCCCAGAAGGCCAACATCATTGTGGGGTGAATTAGAAGGGGTGTGGTTAGTAGATTGAGAGAGGTTTTACTTCCCCTCTACTCCACCCTAGTGAGACCACATCTAGAATATTGCATCCAGTTCCGGGCCCCTCAGTTCAAGAAGGACAGAGAACTGCTTGAAAGAGTCCAGCACAAAGGCACGAGGATGATTAAGGGAGTGGAGCATCTCCCTTACAAGGAAAGGCTGAGGGAACTGTGTCTCTTTAGCTTAGAGAAGAGGAGACTGAGGGGTGACCTTATTAACGTTTATAAATATGTAAAAGGTGACCGTCAGGAGGATGGGGCCAGACTCTTCTTGGTGATACCCAATGATAGTACAAGGGGCAATGGGTGCAAGCTGGAACATAGGACATTCTCCTTAAATATGAAATTAAGCTTTTTCATGGCGAATGTGACAAAGGACTTGAACAAACTGCTCAGGGGAGTTGTGGAGTCTCCTTCTCTGGAGACATTCAAAACCCGCTGGTTTGCGTTCCTGTGTGACGTGATTTAGGGATTCCTGCTGTGGCAGGGGATTGGACTAGATGACCTTTCAAGATCCCTTCCAATCCCTAAAATTCTGTGACTCTGTGCCCAAAGCCAATCCAGCCTGGCCTTGGGCACTGCCACAGATGGAGCTTAGCTGGGCAGCCTGGGACAGGGCCTCACCACCCTCATTGTGAAGTATTTCTTCCTTGTATTTCATCTAACTCTCCCCTCTTTTATTTTCAAGCCATTGCCCTTTGTCCTAACACTATACCCCTGACAAAGAGCCCCTTCCCAGCTTCCCTGTAGACCCCTTCAGATACTGGAAGGATGCTATAAGGTCTCCACAAAGCCTTCTTTTCTCCAGGATGAACAACCCCAGCTCTCAGCCCATCTTCATAAGAGAGGTGCTCCAGCCCCTTGATCATCTTTGTGGCCCTCCTCTGGACTCCTTCTAATACTTCCATGTCCATCTTTAGCTAGGAGCCCCAGCGCTGAATGCAGTGCTCCAGGTGGGGTCTCATGAGAGCAGAGCGGAGGGGGACAATCCTCTCCCCTGCCCTGCCAGACATGCTGCTTTGGATGCAGCCCAGGGGATGGTTGGCTTTCTGGGCTGCAAGCGTAGATTGTTGGCTCATGTCAAGCTTCTCATCAACCAACACCCCCAGGTCCTTCTCATCAGGTCTCTCAACCCACTCTTTGCCCAGCCTGGATTAGTGCTTGGGATTGCCCCAACCCAGGTCCAGGACATTGTGAAATTCAGCATGGCCAAATGCAGAGTTTGCACAAGCCCACCTGTCACACCTGACATGGTCCCTGCAAATGGCAGTCCTTTCCTCCAGCGTATCAAAAATTTTATTTGCCCTGATTTGTAATTCAAACCATCTTTTTCATTACTAGCGCCAATTACATCTCCGAAGTCTAGTCTTACTGGCATTTTTCTTGATTGACTGGGAGTAAATGAGGCTTTGCACCCTTTAAAAGACAAAAATGAAGAAAGCTACATCATTATACTGAACCACATCAAGCACTGCTGCCTCCCTTTTACCTTCAGACGGACATGGATATGAAGCAGAGAACCTGCATCTCCTCCTAGAATCCCTTCCCCCCACTCCCCCCCCAAAAAAAAAAACTTTGTCTTTCCCAGCTCCACCTCTTCTGGAGCCACAGACAAACTATTTTTTTTTTTTTAATCATTTCCCCTAAAGCGTATATATACAAGCAGCTTTTCTAGCTAGTTTAGGTACAAAGTTTGTTTTTATTCGTACTGTATAAGGAAGTAAGAGCTTGTTCCTAGTAACACCATTAAACAAAATAAAACAGCATATTTGGTTATGTTCCCTTAAGACAGTCACCTTTAATACACAGTTCAAGTTATTTAATGTTTTTTTTCTGACATCCTTTTAAATAATCACCACTTTCAGTATATTTTAATGCATTACACATTATGCATTTAGTATCTTCCCTCCACACATTCCCATCGAGTTTTCAACAAGAAAAAAGAAGAGGAGTTTCCAGGCTAATCAGTCCAAGGTTCTTCCATACTATACTTGAGAAGAAAACTGCAAGGTGGGAGCACACAGGTATTAACTAAGTTTTACTATTACCTGTGAAAAGCCATGCAAGATTATACAATGAAGTCTGTAACTAGGACTTTATTCACTATGAAGAGTCCAGTAAGCATTAAGCATCCACTACACCGCTTTTCTGGAAATCCAATCAGAAGGCTAAAGTGAAATATGTTACTTCGATATAAACCCAAATAAACGGGAGTACAGAAATTAACGATACAAAGTAAACACTAATGCAGTAACCATTTCTGCTGCTCCCACATTTATAACTTGCGATATACTGCAGGGCTGTTGGCTGTGAAATGCACCTGTGTTTCGGGTTATCAGGTAGAATCCATAGCCCTAAAGAGGATTTGTGCACTCAAAAGCTGGCCTCTACCGATTACAAAAAAAAAAAAAAAAAGGAAATGGAGAATTTCCAAAAATTTTCTTGCCCGCGCACCACCGCCCCCAAAAAGCGCTACAAAACCGCATTAATTCCGTAGTTCCCTCGGGAAGCACGCGGCTGCCATCAGCACCGCCGACGCGCTGGGTGCTCCCCCAGCCTCTCCCCGCCCGGGCGGCCCCAGCTGCGCCCGGCCCCGGCCCCACCAGGCCCGCAGCGCGCCCCCTTCCAGCTGTCACCAGTCCCTACGGCAGCGCCCCAGACCTCGCGGGCTGTTTTATTGTTATTATTGTTGTTATTGTTATCTCTAAGCCTGCCGTTCCCACGGCCCCGGCCGCCCGCCGGGCCCCACGTCCTCCCACCGGGAAGCCGCAGGGCGGCGGCCGGCCGCCTCCCCCGCCCGCCTTCCTCGTTCCCCCCGCCGCCCCTCACCAGCTTGGGCTTGTTCCGGCTCTCCTCCTCCGCGGCGCGCCCGCCCCGCTTCGGGTTCATCCTGCCGGAGCCCAAGGGCTCCTCGCCACCGCCGCCAGCGCCCGGGGCCCCTTGGCCCTCCATCCTCCCGCCGACTCGGCGCTAACCACCCTTCTTCCGTAGCCGGGGCCGCGTCCTCAAGGCCCCATGGGGCCGCCGCTCGCGCGGTCGGGCGTTTCCTCGTCCCCTCCCCGGCGCAGCCGGAGCAGTTCCTGGAGCCGCTGCCCCGCCGCCGCCTCCGGCCGCCGAACGCCTCCCTCGGCGCAGGCGCGCGCGCAGCGGGCCGCCCTTGTTGCGCATGAGTCGGGGCGCAGCGCATGCTCTGGCAGCGCGGGCGGGAGGGCGCTGGGGTGGGGTGGCGGCGCCCGGCCAGGAAATGGCGGAGCGAGGGGGTGCGGGACGGCGCTGGGAAGGTGAAACCAAGCTGATTGGTGCCGTGCTGGGGTTGTGCGGAGCGCTCCTAGCTCAGCCCTGCCTCAGACGGGTTGTTGGGAGAAGGAGAGGCCGAGTCCACTGCCTGGCACGTCCGGGGAGAGCTGGGGTGGCCGGAGCCCGCTGTGGTAGCAGGGACTCCTGAGAACGTGGGGCGGCTGGCGATGACTGGGGCAGGAGAGATTCGCCCGTAAACCCCGGCCTCGGCGGCCTCTGCTTCACGCAGCAGCGCTGGGCCCCATGCACAAGCGCTGACACTTCCCACGCAGGGTTTTTCACGAGGTGATTGTGGCTTCAGCATGTTTCCCTGTGTCTTATTTTAGAAACACACTGTGCACAGCAGTTAACTGTGCTGCTGTGACAAATTCAGTTATCAGAAATGAGAGACTTTCTTTTCTCTTAAACTTTGAGAACCCCAGCCTCCCCCTTTTGAGGCTTGTACACATGTTCATGTTTGACAACATCAAAAGAAACTACTTGAAGTCTTTCCTTACAGTAGAGATTCCCTTTGGGTGGGCCGCATGGTTGTCCCTGTATTATCAGAAGTATTATTAAAACAACAAAAAAAATTACGTTGGCATAACAATGTATGTTTGTTAAAGTATACCAGGAAAACAAACAAAATGTGGTGGTGTGATGGGACAAGGACAATCCACAAACCTTTGGAGTCCATATCTAGATAAAAACCTGTTACTTCACTGACCTCTAACAAAAGAGTGCCAATTCATGTAATTAAAGCATGCCTGATTCATGAGATTCATGTAGCAGTCCTGCATTTCTTTAGACTCCCCAAGAATAGCTTCAGTACCAGATGAAATAATAATAAAAAAATACAACAGTGGAAGCCTGTAGACAAAATCTGACAATGCCATCTTTCAAATAAAATCCCTGGTCTAAAACTTGTAGGACTCTTAAAATCTGAGTAAAATCTTTGCGGAAGTTTAAAGGCCTTAGACTTAGCCAGCTCAGTGAAGGTACTCAAATCCAAACTTCCCTTGGGCATGTGACTTCTTAGTACACATTCTCTTCTGATCTTATTTTTCTTATTTTCATAGCACGTATTTGGACACAGCTTATGCTACCTTAACTACACGGAATTTCCAAACTAATCAAGTAATCATGAATTTAAGCACTTGTTTCTCATGACAAACAGTAAGTTATTTCAAGCATCATCAGTGTAACATCATTCTACAGCAACAGTTTAACAACAATTTTGCCAGTTTGGGTTAAAAAAAAAAATCGTATCTGTTTTCCTCAGTGAGCTCTAATGCCCATTTGGCTTTGTTTTTGTGCTATCTTAATTGTCTGTATTAAGCAGCAACCATAAGTAGAGGAGAAAGGTAGTCTTTGTAGAGTCAGAGCAAACAATTTCTAATTGCCTGATGTTTCTGCACACAAATTTAGGGGTTTGAATTAAAACTTCGCAGCACTATTTGTTCAGCATAACTAAAATATTCAAGAACATTGTTTTACACAAATAGTCTGAGTTTTCCACAAAGCTAACTGCTTTAGTCAAGTCTTCTCCAGTGAAACTTACATCAGACTAAGCTCTAAGATAAAAAAGCAGCAGGCAAAACATTACAAAAAATACTTCACAGGATTAGCAAAAACAAGTATACATGGCAGAGCTCAAAAGATCAACCAATTGTACATTTAAGCTTGGAGTTAATTTAATTTTAGGTGGAGTAAAACAGATTACATACGTGATCTTTTTAAACAAAAGAAGAGAAAATGCACTGAATTCAGGTTTAGGGACTATGCATATTAAATTGAAAATAAACCCCAAAATATTTACTAGTTCAAGGGCTGTTAGGCAGTAGTAGCTGTACCGTGACTAAGTGGAGAAAAGATGTGCAGCCATCAGGCTGCTACTCCACAAGTAGTCATACTTCCTCTTCCTACTGCCATTTGCTGCTCTCCTGGAATAAATGTCTGGTTAGTTAGCATGACTATTTTTTTTCTCTTTCATCTCCAACTTACAAATATTTAGCAAATCTCCCCATAGCGTGCTCAGCTCAGGTCATTGAGTTGTACTTACACTGCTACAGGATTTTCTTTTGAATAGATTTTTATAAATCAAGCACTGCTGGGATGACTTCAGTCTCCTCAGCACAAGTTAAAGCCAACCATATTCTTTTTGACAATATTTTTAGTTATACTCCAGAATTTCAGTATTCCTATTATTTTTTCTTGTTTCAAGGACCAAGAAACAAATATTCAGTATATATAAATTAACAACTTACAAGCATGTAAACTCTGCAAGCAATTTTAAGCAAAAGGAGTGAGGTGATAAAATGCAATGATCCCAGTTAGGAAAATATAAATGGGAAAGCCCCTCTGCAAGAAAATATATAGAACAAACAAAACAACAATATGTAATAACAGCAAACAGAAAACCACAACTGTGCTTAAGGCAACCAGACGAACCTCAGATCATTTTGGCAGTTGGTTTGCAATACAGTGTTTTGGCCCATCTCCGAGAGCAACACAGTATGGCCTGAGGGTGGAAACTAGTAGTTGTACAAATTGTTATTAACTTCACTTCATCTCTGAAGAAAAATTAGTTATACATTTATTAAAAATCGTTTTGCAATATTAAAAATATGTAGCTACAGAAGGTCACTGCTATGTGGGTGGTAACATTTCTTTGTGGTTTCTCATGTAATCTCAGCCACTTAACAACAGCTACATGACAGAAAATGACATCTATATAAAACAGACAAACAAAAAAAAAAGATTGTCTTACAGCAAAATGATCGACTGATAAACATGAGATATTTTGAGCCTCCAACATGCTATTTTATATATGAATTTAAACAAAGCTTTTTGAAGATGACTGTTGGATCCAGCAATGTAAGAACTTAACATTCTTAACACTCTCCCTTTAGACATATGAAAAAATACAGCTGTACAAGTTTACAGAAGCCACATACTGCAAAAATATCTGAAAAAATAAAGGGTTCTGAGTTTATGAGTTATAAATTCAAAGACAGGATTTCCATTTACCAGCGATGACACAGGCTTCTGCTTAAAATAGCCATTCTAAAATAGCTGCAGTCAACTGATCACCAAACAAGCTATTTAAGTTTTAGTCCTTGAAAAAATGTTCTATTCTACAGTGTTGTAGTCTTGAAGAAATAAGTTAACAAGCTTGAAACCTATGTTGTAACTGTAGAGGGTGGCAGAAGTTGGAATGGAGAAAGGGAAAAAAAAAAAAGGAATTGTTCTGCATATAACCACAAGAGAACACAAACTGTATTTAACTTAACCACAAACAGGAAACATGCTTCTAAGTCACCCACTAGTATGTATTTAAGCTTTTCATCCAAAATCCATATATCATTAGCACAAACACTGTACATCGCAAGATATACCACAATCTTTCAACTACTCATATACAACTGTAGACTTTTTTTCAATGTATTGTTTCCTCTCCTGATCTCCATCATCACAGCAGTCAGTTTTCACTTTCCTGTCCCTGTTAAACGGATTGCAAAGTGATCTGTGTTAAAATTTAGCTTATTTAAAAATGACTTTAACCTCACTCAACAATCCTTGATTTTGCCTATCATAAGGTCTCAGAAATACCTAGCTTTTCTTTTGTATCATTGCAGGTAAAAGTGCATGTAAATTCCCAATATTATTCAGCTGTTCCTTCCAGGAATTCAAGACCCTTTCTAATCTGGCTCAGTTGCGTAATCTAGGCTCTGCCTGCTGACAAAATTGCTAAATTGTGAGGAACAGTGGAACAGCTGTGTGAGACTATAAAAGAGAGCCAGAGAAGAGGGGAAAAAAAAAAAAAAAAAAAAAAGAACAGAATTGCAGCTTGAGATTGGGTTGATTCTAGTTTTAGGATTAAAAAAAAAAAAACAAAAATGCTAACATGGAAGTACTTAAAATCCCCACTGAAAACACTAGGGACTTAATGGAATGTAGTTACATAGTGGTAGTAAGGTTGTGTTGTTGCAAACAATGAAAGTAGTACTTCATCTCCCTTACTTCTGCTTTTTTATTCTCCAAGGATTTTTTCTGAGTGTTTTACAAGCATAGTGGCTGTACTAATCTTCTCATGGTAACTTGTTAACTTCAAGCTATTTTATTACGTGTGTTAACCTCGACATTATTTTATTACATTTTGAAGTTGCATTTGTATTCTGTTCAATCCATCTCTTGGTTTGTGGTGGGAAACGTGACAAAGTGACTGAGGCAGTGACGTACAATGTACTTTAATAGAGCTATCAGCTTGTATTATTTAAGTACAGAAAGCAATGTGTACTGGATGTGTTTCCATAGAAAGTGTCAGGATGTGATGTTTTTCATTTCATGACAGCAAAAAAGCTTTTCTGGATTTCATTGCTTTTAGAGAAACCAGTTGATACATTGATAAATGTTTTTGTTTATTTCTGGTCCTTTTTGAGTCTTAGTGATACTTGAAACTGATATTTGTAGGCCATTCTGTGAGTTTACACCTTCTAAGTGGCGTTGCTGTTCTGATTAGCTGTATATTCCTATTTAACAAACCTAATGTAGATGTAAAAAGCTTAATTTTCTTAAAAGCTTGTAAGTAATTGATAAAGCAATTTTGTTAGTATGATTCAAATCTTCATTTTAATCCTTTGTGTTTTAACAGTCTAATCTTAGTATAAGTTTATTAGTCATGGTTAGCCAATTAAATTAATTCCTGAAATTACTTCTTGAAAACAAATCAGCACTTTAACAAAACTAATTGTTTTTCTTCATTTCTAGTAAATGAATGCACGTCACAAGACAGTATCTACAGGTAAGAATCTGTACTTTTAACTTATTGAGTAGTAGTTGCTACTAGTAGCAGTATACTGAGATGAACTGCAGTGTTAGTTTGTAAGTGTAGGAAAAATAGTAAAAGAGTTCATGTAGTGAACTCAGATTCTGTCCTGAAACAATCTAACTGCTACATCCTTCTAATCGAAGGAAGGTGCCATTATCTGAACCTACAATAAAACGGTCTTTCTTTCAGAGGAATGATGGCAAAAGTATTGATAGTTTTCCAGTCTCTCTTAACAGTGTAATTTAATGATGATGTTTTCTTGTTGGGCATTGACTGACATTCAGGCAGGCTTGAGTGGGTGTGACAGTGCATACCCTGAAAGGGGATTCCCATTGTTTATACGTTAGGAATAGCAGTCTTTAACTTCTGCATAGACAGGTATTGCAAATTCCTTGTTTCTCTGGATTGTATAAAGCATCATGTTTCCTGCTTGTTTTTCTAGCAATATGCAAGTATATTTATTTGTATCTAGTACCTGGTTAAACGAGCACTGACTGTGAGCTTGTTCCAACAGGCTAAGGCAGGTTAAGAATTCTGATGTATCAAAGTTACCCAACATCACCTTTGTCTTACTGAAAAAGCCGTGAGTCAGTATATTACAAATAGCAATGACATCATGTTGCTTAAACTCTGAACTGATTAGTCGGAGTTCATGTGATCCTCAGTATTAAGGCACACCTAAACAAGCTAACATAGTGGAGCATGCTGTAGGAACTTTGAAAACACTGCCTTTGCAGTACATCTTACAGCGCTTGCTTTTTCCTGTTATCCTTTTAGGAAAGGTCTTTGTGGTTGCCTTTATGACAGAAAAACAATTCTGTAAAAACTAGGCTTCAGAACATAGTACTTGTGTTTTTCTGTGTATTTCTTGTGTGATGAGTCACTAAATCAGTTAATGTAGTCATATAGTCACTTGTTTATGGTTGAACAGGCTCAAGTTAAAAATACTTTAATTATATGAATGCTTAGATAAGGGGAATGACAACTGGGAACAACTCCCAGGTTTCTTTAAAAACTGAGACATTATTTTAAGTTTTATAATACATCTTTTTTGAGATGCGGGTGCTATGTCAGTTATGTCATGCTCCCTGAAATCATCAACAGTAACTTCCATAGTCTTCAATAGTATTCTATTTGTTGTCATAGGAGAGCTAATCAACTAAACATTCTTCAGCTGCTAAATACAGCCAACAAGCTGCTTATGAGTCAAGACTCTGGAAGATAATTCTGTTGCATATAAGTACAAACTTCATTGGCTAGCTGTCATGTTCCCTGTGTGAACAAATACCTACAACTTTGGCCTTTCGTTTTGGCATTCTAGGTTAACATTCTGGTGAGCCATGTTTTCAGTAGTTTGTAGTAAGCTTATACTTGTTAAGGACTGCAATTGTCATACAATCATTCTAGAGTATAATGCACAGTCAGCTTGGAAACTTACACTGCTATATCCGTGGCTACTTACTAATTAGCCTTTCAAACGTTCATGAATCTAATTTCCATACAGAGCAGCAGTTCAGGGTAAGTTACTAGATAAACACAGTGATTACCTGAAACCAGAGCTACATAATTTTATAGCAGTTTTGAAAATCTTTGCAGTTTGTTGCACTTCTATTAGGGGGGAACGCTGCATTGTACAATCATACTTTTACTTTAAGGGACGTGAGATATGAGTGCTACTTAGCCTCTTTATAGAGACTCTGAAATTAATTTCTGCCAATTACAGTAGTTATGGAAAAATGAACTTTTTTCTTTTGTCATTTATTTCTGTATCTCCTGCTATAGAATCTGTTAATCTTTAAAAATAATAAAATAAAATAAAATAGAAAAGGTGCTCATTGTCAACTGCTTGGTAGAATTCCTTAAATTTAATACTGACTTTGAAAGATAAGTGATCACTCAAGTATGTCCAATGCTCACACTTACTTCTGTGTAAATTTTATGTATAAAATAAGTTATCATAATAAGAAGCTTGCTATCATATTAGATTAGTGGATCAAGAGTACTCTACAGCTAAGCAGCTGCACACTTAATTGAGATAAAGGAAACCATCATTCTTTATTTGGAGCTTTGGAGCATGTTATAACGCTGTTTTTCCTGTATAGTAATGCATAGTCAGTAGCCATGAACAAACTAACAGCCTGATGGATATCAAGTGAGGAAAAAAATTAGTTATATTGGCAACCTGTTTGAGAGCTGTTTTTGTCTTAGAGTTTACATTTGTCTGAGATGTACTGACCTGCTTCTTTCAAGAGCTATTAAAATTTCTCCAGTGTGAAGTGAAACTTACCTCACTTCAGAAATACATCTGTGCTGACTCATCAGTGGGGCAGAACTGTTCCATCCTTTAGATCTGTTTGTTATAACATATGCTGAGTTCATAGCAGCTGCATAGCTTTCCAAACTGTGATGGAAGATGAGAGAAGGAACAGTAGGAGAATGGGAGAACCTAATCTCTGAAGGTTTAGGGATCTTCTGAATGCGGGCTTCCCATAGCTCCCTTGCTTAGAAAAAGTTGATGTTCTTTGGCAATCCCTGGCTGCAGTTCTGTTTTCTAGCTCTCAGCTTCTCCTGGTTTTGGCTGCTCCTGGCATTGCCCATTTAGTCAAGGAATTCACTGTATTGTGCCTTTAATGAAGCCAGTTTTCTTGTGAAATGACAGCACCATTATGCGGTTTTCATGCAACTGGCACACCAAATGCATTCAACTAGTGTCACAGTAAAAGAACATCATTGTAAGGGGAGACCAGGGAGGTAGTACCTTTTTTTTTTTTTGGGGGGGGGGGGAGGGGAATCAAAACTTAAATGTCAAATGTCACAAGCACATGCTGGACCTACGTGAATAATAAAGGACAAGTATTTATAAAAAGAAAGTATATGGACTTTACATACTTTTTCCTGGGGTTTTGTGTGTGCTTTTTTGTGTATTTTTACTTCTAGCTAAATACGTCAGAATGTAAAAAGAAGTGCTTTCTTAGTAGATAAACTTAACATTATGAAAAATGTAACAAGTTTACCACACAGCCTGCAGAAAACAGGAAACAGCTTTTTGTCATACTTCCTTTTTTGAAGGAATGCTTCATCATGACACCACTGAATATTAAACATTAATTTGTCAGCTGTGGCCAATGACCAGTTTTGCACACTGAAGTAAATGGGTACAGGCAAAGTGGTTTCAGCTGCTAGAATGGCAAATGTTTTTTTCCGCAATCAGAAAAATTAAGTTATTTGGTTCATCTTTGTGCATCTACAGGAACTAAAAGGAAACTTTCAGTAGTGCCAGTGATCTTTGTACAAATATAAGAATTGCTGTTTACTGGATCTTCAGGTAATGACACCTTATAAGAAAAGGTTAAGTGCTCTGTTTACTTCAGGATCACTGACTGTTGTGTTTTTAATAACACAGCTAAAACAGCAAAATAAATGTCACTGAGCATCAGCTTTATTTTAAAACATTAAAGTGACTGCTTTGTAGAAATGCTCTACTTAAAACACTGTATTTCAGTTGTCTGACAAGTATAAGTTCACGGAATGCTTCTGTTAGAAGAAACACAGGTTTCTGCAGTCAGTTAACCAACTTTGTGCCATGCCTACATTTCAGTTTGAAATGTGTTAGATACTGAATACCAGTGGTTGAGAGCCTCTGACTCTGTGATGTACGCGTTCACTTACCCACTACGCATGGTAAGACACTGTGATTTAAAAGGCAATTTCAGATTTCTATCTGATCTGATTTGTGCATCTTTGAAGTAAAGGGTATTGTTTTAACTTGTATTTGGCAGCAGCGGTATAGCAATTGTTAAAAATAACAGGTTTGCTTTGCGAGTCTTGCATGTAACTACAAATGAGTAGAGTGAAAAGGAGGTACTGTCAGTACCCTTCAAACACTGAGTGATGACTAGTATGTCAATTAAAACATGAGTGAATGCAGCTAATCGTGTCCTGTTTTATATTTCTGAGGCTGAAACACAGACAAGTCTGACTCATCATAAACACTCCAGAAAAGCTATTAAAGGAAGCTGCATTAGACCTGTTTGTGTGTGGAATTCCTAAAGAACTTGTTTGGTGGGAGTGAGGGAGAATGCACAGCTTCCAAAAGAGATTTTGAAGGCATAAGCATAATGGTATTTATTTAAAAAAAAAAAAAAAAAAAAAAGACTCTAAAAACACAACATTCAACAAATGGAAAACATTTATTAGAAAACAAGATGTACATGTATTTTATTTCTACCTTTCTGAATGCTCTGCTTAATTTAATTCATTTTCACATTAAGACTGAACAAATACTTTTCTCTGCTTTGAAAACAAGTGTGCATACATGCTTCATTCTGCATTGGCTCTTCACAGATAAGGCTTTTACTTCCCAGACTTCATTAAGCAGTCAGTTGAGCAAGCTAAATGTGTTCCAAGTAGTAATGGATACTTACTCCATGTAAGTACAACAAGATTATGAGATACTGAAATGCTGAGTACTTAACTGGCACGGTATCATTTATATTACAAATAAATCTATCAGGTAAATAATTCACATGTTTAAAATAGCAACATATCTCCTAGCTCTTAATAGTGTAGTTCTGGGTCACTAGATGTGTTTTTTTTTGTTGTTGTTATTTTCTACTTCAAGCCTTGTATCTTCAGTTCTATCTCTGAGATGATCTTAGCCTTTTCAGAAAATAAATGCCTCCTGTAAGTTGATTTTTTTTTTTAAGCCACAATAGAAAAGAAAAGCTTTCATCAGAATATTTGTGAAATACAAGTACATTATTTTAAGCTAGTTTACACACATTAAGTGTTTGTTTTGTAACATTCTAGGTTGTTATGCTTAGATAATTTTGCTAAACTTGCCTTGTTTTCTTCAAGTTCAGACTGCAGTTGTTCAAATATAAGCAAGCTTAGATTTAAATAAGTCTTGCTTTGAGAACTTTAATGTCACTAAAATTACAACAAAACAAAGGAAATAAAAGGAAAAATAACTTTATGAGTAGCAGAATTCATGAAGTCTGGCTTTGTTAAATTTGCAATTCACATTGTAATATCCAACGTATAAACTTTGCAACTTTGTCAGGTTTTAAAGGCTTTTGAAACTTTTGAAAGGTATAAACTTTGAGGCATAAAGGACAAATCTATTCTATTGCTTTTTCCTTGCAAGTACAATTTACCATGGCTTTTTTCACTATCTTGCTGACTATTTTCAAAGACACTGTAAAAGTTGTCTTCTAAGATTTTCTTTAAATTGGAATGAGAATTTAAAATAAAAGGAAGAAGAACACAATTTCTTTCTTTGTAACACTAGTAGTTCAAAAACTTAGGTAAGGAAGTTCTTCCTGATAGTAATCCGAAGAGTTCTGGTCTGGCAGAATCAGCAAAATGTTTGTACCATAAATTGGATAGGGTTTCTACTGTCTTATGTTATTTGCTTATAATGGTGTTTTCTAAATAATTGAGGATAACTTGTGTTTTTTAAGAAAACAAAAAAAAACACTTAATAAGCAGTGATAACACTAATACATATCACAACGAATAATATTGAAGATGATCTGACCTTCATTAGTGTTCATGTTACTATCTGAAGCACATTCTCACTTATTTTTCTCATAGTGATCCAAGAACTTTCTCTGGATTCTCTCATTAATATTGTTGAATGTACTGAGTCAACAATAAGAATGCATTTATTTATTTTGCCCTCACTTTTAATTAGGTTGGATATACAATCCCAATATGACTTGGGTACTTCATCATAATGAAAGATATGTAATAATGTCCTGAAATACAGAGCCAGAAATACACATGAGAAATGAATCAACTCACCTGTGTTTTGTAATTCATGGACAGTGAGGGCGATTCATAGTATGTGAAGACAGAATGGATCACCTTGGAGTTTACCCTGAGTACATCAATGAGGCCTTGAGATACTGTCCCAGTCAGTGCATTAGCTTGTTTTTAAAAGAGGATAAGAGAAATCAACTGCATGGGGTCAGTGTGGGAGGGGGAGAATAGAACAGAGGGGGTAGGTGACACATTCCATTTAAAAAATAATTGTTCTATAATCAAATAATGAAAATAAAGAATATATTTCCAAGTCAATCTTTTTGCTGGTGAGGTTATTTTTTTTTTTAATTTAAAGCTTAATTTTTGATTGACTTTATACTTGAAAAGCCAAATTCAAACCCTTGGAGGAAGACCTTGTATACCAGTAAACAAATTTTGTTTTCTAAAAGCAGCGCATGCATACATGCATGTTCATGTGAATCACCTTTCATTTTCCCTTCCATTTCCCTTTAAGTTTTTTTTGATCTAATAAGTGTACTTCTGTGTATATCTTGGACTTGTATGTTGTTGTGGCTATTACAGTAAGAAAAATTAATACCTGAAAATGAAAATTGCTGCACTAGATGAATCCCTGCACCATATTGACTAGATAATTTTTCTTTAAAATAATTAGTTTTCATAGTGATAAATATATTGGCTATTACGACTGAAATAATAAAGGTATTTCTTCTGCAATCACTGAATATAAATCTTCTCTGGACTGTGTCTAGTTCTTGCTAACTGTTAAGGCTCAGTTAGGACATTGTAATACTTTTGAAAGAAAACAAGCTTTATTATTTCACAACTTCACTTTTAATCTCTGGTATTTTTCTTGATTTCCAATTTTGAATTGGTATCAATAAGCTCAAGTGTTTTTGATATCTAAGTCTGAGTGAAGCATGTTGAATTGCTTTCCCTGAGTGTTCTTTGAATACTCTCTCTATAGTTGCATCTTCCAAGATTAGGTCTCTCATATTATTTAACTTTCATAGTCATTTTGAAACAATGAAGTTGTGCCTATTTGCTGCTTCTGGTGCCCAGAACGTGAGGCTCTAGAATACAACAAAGGATGTGCAAATACTATAACCGTCTTACTTTGTGTAAGTAGTCACATGATTAAAAAAAAAAAACAAACACACATTTGCTTATTCAAAAACAAGTTACACAGATGAGAACGTCTGCATACTGAAGCATGGTTGACAAGGGCAAGGGTTCATTTGTGGTATCTTTTCTACTGCACCCCAAAATAACATTGTCTATCTATTGCCTATTTGAGTAAGGTAGGTGCGGATGGATTTCACTACTGGAAAGTAACATTTTTTTGACAGTAAATTCTGTGGGGGAAAAAAATGTTGTAGAATAGTTACTGCATATAGATGCTTCACTGACAGTTTTAGGTACTGAATAACCACACTGATCAAGTTATTGCAGGGTGCCTCACACTTTGTAGAGTAGTTGTAAGTATCTGTGTTGTTGGCAGTAGTTTTAGAGATGTTTAAAGAGACAATGAAAAAGATTATCTTTGCAAATGTCTACCTCAATACACTAACAGAAACTGGATAACGTGATCTCTTTAAATTATTTTTTTTGTACTTGCAGGCTAGCTCATTTTATTTGAACAAATTTCTTCCCCAGCTGATCAAATGTTTCCAAATGCTAGCTTGTATTTGCATGTGTGTTGCTAAGATAAAAATAATGACATGGGAATAGGTGAAAATGAAAAAAAAAAAAAAGATAATAAAAAAATTTGATTGCACTCATTGGATCACTAACTTGAATTAGATATAGTGGATGATTTATACTTACATATCATACATTTATACTTTTCAATGGAAAAAATATTCCCAGCTGCTGTAGTTTTCCAAAACAGATCTCTCAGCCATATGGAAATGCAAATTGCAAATTCAGTGCACAACAGAGTAATCCCTTTAAACAGAGCAACCAATTGCATTAAGCAACCACAATTAATATGCTTAAAACTCATACAAAGGAGCTTTATATTTAGCTTCAAAGAGCACGTAAAAATAATTTTGCAGTTATGAACTGTGGATTACTTAGCAGTATTTTACTATACACAGGATTTTCTTGTGGTTTACCTAGGATGATGATGATGTTAACTATAGCTACTTCAGGTGGAAGGACTCAGAAGCAATGATGGACATCTTAATCATTATTTTACATGTGAAATGTGAAATGACTTCTGATATTTAAGTATTGCCTTATACTAAGAAAGGAATCTTTCCACCCAACTGCAGCTAGTCCCACAGCTGTGGCAGGTTAATTTAATTCTAGTTATTTCTTCAGAAGTGGAAGAGGCCAACAGTGCAAAGAGTTTCATTCTGTGCTAATATCAGAAGACTTTCAAATAGTAATATATTTTATTAGCTAATTAATAAATAGCTAACTTAAAACAAACAAGCAATATGGCCTTTCTAATACATTAACTTGCTCTGCAGTCTGAAAAGTTAGGTGATTTTTCCTTGGCCATAATTTACTTGTGGAGGTTGGCCCCAAAGTTAGGGCATACAGACCTAGCATTTTCAGTTTCTCCAGTTGAAAACTGATTCAAATTTGAGAGTGCCAACTATTTCTACTCAGCGTTGTTTCATGCCAGATTTTTCAGTTTTATTTAATGTTGTTAGATGTTGCTCTATACATACATAACACATTGAAATGCAAACAGGGTACCATTGCTGTACTAGTTATTCTGTGAAATAGTTTTCACTGAATTTTCCTTTTCATGAATGTGCTAGAAAGCACCAAGTGCTTCCAGGTTCTGGCAATATTTCAAAATAATGAAATAAATACATTTCTAATAAGAATATTCTGAGGAAAATTCAGATGTTCCCTAACAAGTGGCAGTAATATTGTAGCGAACTTTAGTGTTGTGAATAATTTCAGAGAGACATGTTCTTTATTAAATAATGAATTGCCATAAACACGATTAAAGATGATACATGTGAATTCATTTTCAGTTTGTTTGTTTAATCATGTCAGAATCCTGCTAGTTATGGAAGATCACTTCGATACTCAGTTATTTATGTTAGAAACTCCAAAATCTGCTATCCAGACTTAAAAGTGCCTCTTCAGTTGGTCTTTATGAATTTACCATTATAGTCCACTGCTTTTATGCTAATGGCATTTTTGCCTATTTTGTGTAGTGAAACTTTATTTTAAGCCCTACTAGAAATTGCTGTGCTTAAGAAATAGTGTGTTCCAGGAAGTAATGGGAACATAATGTAATTAAATGAAGAAATATCTTTATCTTCCTGAAGGTAAGAGTAGAACTGAGTCACAAATGGAGCCAGTCAATGGTACAGAATAGCATTGCCTTTAGGTATTTATAAAGTCAACAAGGTAATCAAAGATGAAGCAGAAACTGGAAAAAAAAAATCTAGAAATGGTTTCTGACACTTGGAGATTGCGAAGTCATTACGGTTAGAATGTGTCACAAACCTGCTGTAAGACACAAAGTACAATTTTGACAAGGTTATATACCTTTGGAGGGAGGTACAAGTTGGTAACACAAACATCTGTATTGGAGAGGCAGGAGTGTGTTTATGTTTTGCCCACACACATTTATCTTCTACTGAAAGAATGTTCATTTCTGTTGAATAAATTCTGTTTTTGACCTTTATCAGCATGAAATGGAAGCCGAGTTTCTATGCAGTGTGAAATATACAGTAAGAAGACTGTCTTCTGTGCTAAACTCAGGTGTTGGTGCAAGCTGTGTAAAGTCAGTGCAATATATTCTCTTACAGCTTTTCTAATTGAGAATAGACATTTTCATAGTCATCACCTAAATCTCCTTATATGCAATGCTTTCTTTGTATCTTAAGTCCCTTACAAACTCAGACAATACATAGTGCTATTGATGTGTTTGAATATGTAGATACTTAATCATCTTTATTCCAGTTGCATGGTTCCATAGTTTGTTTTAATTATTGATGTTTTCTCTGTTATGTAGCGGCTAGGGGCAAAATTAAAAACTTGTGGCATGCTTAGATAGTCTCTCCACAAATTAGTATAAGTGCATGTGGTGGTTTTACCATGCTGGGCAGCTAAACACCGCAACTGCTCTCTCACTCCCCCTTCTTAGATGAGGAGGGGAAGAAGTAAAGCAAAGAACAACTCATGGGTTGAAATAAGGATAATTTAATTAAAGGGAAATAGTAATAATAATAATAATTAAAGAAATATTATTATGAACTAAACAATGTAACTTAAGGAGAAAAAAAAGAGGGGAAAAGGAAGGGGGAAAGGAGAAAAAAAAAGAGGAAAACAAACAAATGAAGGCTATGTGGAAGTGCAGAGGAAAGAAATTACTCTCTACTTCCCACAAATGAATGATGATTGGCCACGTCCTTGAAGCAGGGCCTCAACGCACGTAGCCAGTGCTCGAGAGAAGGACCGCCATTTCCACGAGAGCCCACCCCTCCCCTCTTCTTCCTGTTTCCACCTTTTATTGCTGAGTGTGACATCACATGGTATGGAATATCCTTTTGGTTGGTTTAGGTCAGCTGCCCTGGTGATGTTTCTCTTCTCACTTTTTGCCCACCCCCTAGGAGGGTTCGAGAGAGGCCCAATGCTGTGCCAGCACTGCTCAGCAGCAGGCACAACGCTGGTGTGATAACACTGCTGTTCCAGCTACAAGTGCAGAGCACAGCACTGTATGGGATGCTGCAGGGAAAGTTAACATTCCAGCCAGACCTAGTACAGTGCATGAAAGTTAATCTTAGAAAGCAGACATGTCTAAAGAGTACAAAATCATATAAATACCCTAATATAAATTATTAGGGTGACAGAGAATACTAGATAGGTTTAATAAAGAGAGGTATATAGCATCGTGGTCGTGATACTTCCCTTACTTGGATCAAAACAGACTCACTCACTGAAGTAGTGTAAAAGCTGTTCTTACAGAACAGCTGAGCTCTCTGCAGCACAGAACTGCATAAAGAATTAGATCATAAGTGGGGAAGTTACAGATTATCATAATTTATCATAGTTTTCATGCCTCTCTCTCAAGTTTTCCAGTTTTTAATGTCCAGACCTTGGAACTTTCCAAACATCATGGGAACATAGATTTAAATACCAAATAGGATGTTTGTTTTTGTGTTTACTTTTACATGTATAAATCCAGGACATATTTATGCAAGTCTTGGTGTGCTATTATGGACCATCAAACTGCCATGCTATTTCCTGAGTCTGTAGAGAAGATATTGGTGTTAACAGTGATTTACAGATAACATTGTGATTTATGTCCCCAGGAGCTTTGTTAGAGAGGAAGTGATTGTGAAACAGGAAACTGGGCATTGTATAAAAACATCCATAACTAAGTCACTGGAGAAAAAAGCTACAAAGAGTAATTTATGAAATGTATTGCTCTTTTTTTGTATAAAAATGTATTTCTCATTGTGTGCAGCCAGATGTTCTAATTGTTGATAGTAATACGAGCGACTAATTTGATTTAAAACTGACTTTTTAATTGAACCTTAGCACTCAAGTGGAAGAAAAAGAAATCAGTAACAGAAGTAGCAACACTTTGGTGTGATCAGGGTTTGGTTATCTTTTCTGGATTGAAAAAACTTTTAAGCCAAGGAGAGAAAGAAATGAATGTGAACAAAAGGAATGTTCAAACTTATGTAAGCATATAATTGTCTTGTATTCAAGAGTTCATACATGCTTAGCATTAGTAATCGGGAGCAAGTATCACGATGTTTTGCTCTATAGTGAAATCTTAGTAAAAAGCCATGTGCAAAAGCTGTTTTATGTTGTCTAGAACTAACCTAACATTATATAATCAGAATGAAAAGATTGCTTGTACATCTTATTTTTTCCCACCTTTTTTAATGGTTTAGCATATATCCATAATCCATTTCTTTTTGACCAAATTCTTCTAACTCTTCTTTATTCTTCCTAATGGCATACAAACTGAATGGAATCCTTAAATAGTTCTGAGGATGACAGTCATAGCAATGACATAGCAATGGGAAGGAATTGCAAACTCTTCAAACATTGCTTGAAGGTTTGGGGTGGGCGTAGGGTTGATAGCTTAGTTACTAAACTGGTGAATAGATGAAGTGTGGTCACTGGGGAGTAGAAGATACTCAGATAAGTATATCCACTTTGATTTGGGAATATAGTTTTTCTTCCTTGGGCGACTAGGCAGAACAAACAGCCTATTAAAACTCTTGGGAAAACTGCTGTTAAGAAAACAACAAGCAGTTTGCAAGGGAAGCTAGCCTTATTTAAAATCTAAGAAGGGAGAATAAAATGAGTGTAAACTCAAAATGAAAATCTGAAGTTGATCTTATACACTCAGCTGAAGCTAGCAAACTAATTGCTAAGCAGCTGAGGACAGATGCATTTTCATACAAATGTTAGTTCGTAGTCTATGTCAGGTTGAAGACTGCCAGCCAAATTCCATATATTCGAAGGGATAAATTTCCTTTTTTTTTGTTTATTCTCCTCTTCTCCCTTGAGAATGGAAGAAAAACTATTCTTTTCAAAGACAGAATGTTATGAAGACAATATTATAATGAGAAAAAATGTTTAGCCCTTATCTAAACTTATTAAGCCTGTCTGAAATTAAATCTGCTTGTTTTACAGACTGAAAAGGTGAAGGCATAACTACACAATTGTTGTCGTAGAGCAAGCTCTACAGCAATTGCCATTTAATAAATATATCAATATTTATGGAGGGAAGAGTTAGAGTAATGAGGAAAGGCTCACCTGTCTGATCTGAAATTGGTTAGAAATAAGGTTAGAGAAAACTATAGATAATTTTGTCTCTCCTTGCTTTTTTGAGCCCTGGAACAGAATACATACATTGTTTTTCTATTGTGAGTGGTAGACTGTTTAAACATTTTCTCTTTTATTTGAAGGAAAAAGCAGATTAAATTAGCAGGATAATCAGTTGTAGAGAAGAAAAGTTATTGTTTAAGTTGGTAAAGCTCTTTCCAGTGTTCCCAAACAAGAAACTGTAGTGTTCTGACATTGGTTGGAGGAATGAATGCGAAACAAAACACTTGAGCTGCACTGGATTAGAAGGAGGTTTTAATGCTGAAGTCTGTTTTGTTAGGTTGTTGGTGCTCCCCATTCCCCTGCCCCCAGGTACCTATCTAGGCATTGAATATTAGTCTTTCTGGGATTTCTGAGAAAATGAAAGCTGTAGGAATAATTCAGATTTGCTCTTCAAAAGATAGGGCACTATCTGCAACTTGACTTCTGTTCTTGAATTATGTTGCTTTTTACAAGTATGACAGCTTTATGGCATAGTAGTGTTCAATATGGGAATGATTTTAGGTCAAGCCAAGTCACCAATTTGCTGCAAAATGGACTTCTTCTCTAACAGTGATAAGAGCCTTGACGTAGTGACATTGGTTCAGCTGTTCAAGCTGCTTCTCTCCCAGCCCTCCCCCCACCCCTTGTACTTCTATTGCTTTGTAGGAACTCTCATGGTTTTCCTATTGTTGAGTGAATGCACCTTCTTAAGGCTGCTAACAGACACTTCTGTTTGCTTTTGTATTGGCCTGTGATAAGAGCTTTGGGATGAGTGAATGAAATGCGCATCCCTTGTGTAACTTTTCTATATCTATTTAAGCTTATTATTTTTTATGTACCTAAAGAGAAACAACATCTCTTTGTGGCCTTTTAAATTTTGGATGAAGGATAGTAAAACAAATGGGAAGTCTCATCAAGGCAATTGGTTTAGTTTAACTTCTATTTATCAGAGTTAAAGGACAAGAAGGCAAATATGTTGAACTATTTTAAGTATAGAAAATGAAAGGATCAGGGAAGAATTAAGCTTTATAACTTTGGGAAAAAAATATCCCCTTCTCTCTTAATCCGAATTAAAATATTAATGCCAAAACTAAAAGTCCCTTGCAGAATCATCATTTATGTGCATCGTTCCTTCCTCCTGCAGCAGTACTTCAGCAGGCTCCAACAATAAACATCACTTGATGAGAGCACTACAGAATTCTTCAGTGGTTTCAGCATCTATACTGTCCTGTATAATAGGTCATAGCTTTGAAAAGCATATTTGGGAAAGTACTTATTGGAGCTGAATCATAAAGCGTTCTTACATGTGGTAGTGAATTCTGCTAACGCTTTAATGTTAAATTTGGGGATGTGCTGCTGCCCTCTACTGTCTGATCCACGAGGAGTAGGTTTTATCTAGTGAAGCATGCAACAAAAATATTCTGAAAAGAACAACCTAGGCTTAGGAGCAAAGAAAGAGGATTCATATTAGTCTCCTACACGAGAAGGATTAAATCTTTTACCTGCATCATAAAATCACTTTCTTCTGTAAAGTGACTAAAATTACGGCAGTTTTGGAAAAGTGAAAGGACACTAAACCCATTAATATTTTAAGCCATTTCATGTCTACTAGTAACATTGATGCTAAGTATTAGCAGTAAATCACAGAAAGCATGCAATAAAGTATTTGAATTTTTCAGGGAACACTTTCATCCAATGTAGAATCCATGAACCATATAGCCTCTGAATGATATTAAAAACTTATCTTTCAGCTTAACTTTGTAATAAAAGAATCTAAATGCACCTTTAATTTCAAAGGAGAACTTAAGGAGAACTCATTCTCTGATTTAGTGCAAAACCACACAAATTTCCTGGTTAGTCACAGTATGCAAGATTAGAACAATAGATGCTTACTTTTCAATTGTAGTAGCTTCTCCATGAAAAGAGTGACCAGTAATAGTAATAATAGTAAATGGTGGTAGTCTAACATAAATGTTCAAAGACACTTGTTCAGTTTTACTGCATTGACAGTGTGGGGCTTTCACATACAAAGCATTTACATATCATGGTGTGTTCTTTCAAGAGGTTGAGAGAGTTCTGTGTTTAGGACATAATATTTTTATTCTTTAAATTATGCCATTTTGCCTCTATCATGTGTAATATTGAAGATTCTTCACTTTTGTAGCTACGGATGAATAGCTCGAGGCACCCTTTTTTCCCTTTAAAATGCAAATTCTTACATTAAATTGTTCTGAGCTTCTGAGAGGCTGCTCAAGTTAGCTTCCTTGAGATGTGCAGAAACTTAACGTGTTCATGCAGGAACATGTTCATTCAGCTGTGTCCTTTGCACTTTCCTTATGCAGCTGTTATCCTGCAGTAACAGGAAGAAGGTTGACTGCTGCTATTGAGTGCACATTAAAAATCTTTGGCAGGATTTATCAAGTAGTTTATTAACTCCTGTGGTGGATTTATATAAATTTTTGTGTTGTGGACCTATTTTAAATTCTCTGTAACATCTCAAGATAAAGATTATCATTTTGAGCTTGAGCTTTAAGGCCACATATAGAAATGCTAGAAATGCATTCTCTCCCCTTATTCACCCCTTCAGAAAATATTAATACTTTTAAGAAATCCTTCTTGTATAGGTACATCTTTTCAAATACACATCCTGTTCCCTAACACCACCATCTCTTCTGTCTCCATCTACTTGCCACTTACTTCTGACAATGAAGTTCTGACCGGCACACAGTGGGTTTCCTTTTTATTCCCCTTTTCTTCCCACTCTGTAAGTAAGAACCAAGGAAAGTTGTAAAAGCTATAAAAAAAAAAAAAAAAAAGGCTTATTTTTGAAGTTATTTAATGTCATTTGGATGACGAACTCTATGAGTCAGTTTTTAGCTGTACTATCAAAAAAGATGGAAACGAGGAGAAAGTGAGCAAGGTGTATAAAGAACATTTGTGAAATAAGATTTTGAAAATAGGACAATACTCATTAGAAGAAAAAGTAGATCTGAATTCTAAATGTTTTCCAAACTGGAGAAAAAAAAGACTGCTATGATTTTGGCCAAACCAATTAGTTGGCTTAACTGATTTCTGTGTTTCCGTTGAGGTAAGAAGAATAAGGCCTAATGTAAAATAAATGTTGGCATGACAGTTCTTGTTTGAAAGTGATGATAATGGTAACTGCTGTGAAGTGACCAGCTTAATGGAATTTTTTTTCTCCCCATTACTTTGAGTCTAAATTTGGGTGACAAGAACACTATAACCTGGTACATACTGGTTTATCTTATGTTTGTCAGATTTTATTACTTCTAGTAATGTGCAGTTGCTACTAAATATTGACACCTCATTGTTGCTTTCAATTTAAATGTCTTTGTAAGAGAGGAAAGACATCAGGAAAAACAAAATAATTTTCTTACTTTGCATTTATTTATTACTGAATGGGTTGAAGCCAGACTTCCTTTTCTGTATTTATATGGTTGCTTGATACATTAGCAGCCTTAACTATATCTATATATTTTTACAGGAATACATGATGATTTAGAATGAGCTGTGTGAAGAATTACTGCCAGTGCATGTACACGTGTAAATCCATTACCAGATTACAGTTTTGTCCTTTTTAATTGTCTGGAATTCTGGGACAAACATTACTTTGTCTTGCAGAAAGGGTGGTGGCGGTGTTCACATACATGCACACTGATGATCAGCTACCTTAAATTGGCAAAAATAATTAGGCTTCAAAATGTTTACTTGAAGTAATTAACTGAAGACTTAGGAAAACAAATGGTAGCAAAAACTGATGATGTATTCTGTGAATAAATGTTAAAAGTAATGTAGGTGACTGATGTATTTCTGTTTGTAATGCAGAACAGAACAACCCAGCTTGAATTATTTCTAGATTTCTGCCAGGTTTTATAGATCAGATTTAGCTCCTTAATGTAAGACATCTTTAAACCCTCTGTTTTCTCACAGTCCCTGGAGGTGTGACACTGCATTACATACTCATTCTGCTAGGCACGATGGGGAATTGCTAAAATACTTGGCATGAGGATAGGAATAGCATTTCTTTCCCCAAGTTTAATTTAGAAACAGTTTTCATAGGAAAACTTGCATTAAAATAGGTGTTACACATTTAAAAAAAAAAAAAAAAAAAAGGAAGCTGGAATGGCTACTTCCACGTTATAGTCTTATCCATAATGTACAGGGATGCTCCTGGGACATGGATCAGGTACCTGTTGAAAATAGCCCTTTGGCCAGATGAATACTTTTTTTTTCTCTTGCTGTACCAGATGGTACAAGTGTAAGACCTGATGGCACATAGCCCTGCACTTCCTGAAATGACAATGAACTTTTTTTATAAATTTATAATATGTGAAATTGCAAAAGGAAGTTTGGCCAGTCTATAAATTGCCAGTACTTAAACAAAGAAAAATTAACATATAGTCACAGAAGTGCTGACTATTAACAGTCCTCCTTGATGGAGGAGAAAATATTCTTGTCAAAGTTCTTGTCAGATTAGCAAAGCTATAGAAAAGCATTAGATGTTGCTATAAAGAAACCTTGGGTGAGAATGCCAAACCTGAGCTTGAAACATGTAGTGGGAATTGTGTACTTTACATAAAAACTAAATGACCTTGTTAAAATTTTACTAGTAACACTTCAGCTGCTTTGTGAGTTAACTCCACAAATTGTAATTGCTAAAGTTGCTTCTATATATAAAGTCTATCTATGAAGTTCGGAGGCCTTAAAAAATTCCTCAGTGTTATGGAATGAATTATATAATGGAAAAATACTTTTTTTTAAATGTGTATTAATAATTTACTCCTAATGTCTGAGGAGTTGAAGATTTAATGAAAACTACGATATTGTGGACTTGAGCAGCAATTATGATCACAATGTGTTCATGGAGATGAGTTCAAAAATGGAAATTGTATTTGTCAATTCCATTCTAGTAAATGGATGAGTTTTGCCGGATAAGTTTATTTGGTAGCATGAAGTAATTTAAGTTCTTAATTCACCCTAGTAGAACAAAACTTACTACAGTAACTGTCTTTCACTCAGCATACTGATTAATATATTATACCTTCCTTCCCTTCCTTCTGACTCATCCTCTGTTACCCGCATTAAGTAGCTCCTGAAACATGAAGTGGCTAATGAGTGAATAAATCTGTATCAATAACATACTGTATTTTGAATTTCATTTCTGTTGAGGCTAGGAAAGCATCTGTTCCAACACAAAATGTTGGCTACATTTAGTATGTGTGAAGATACAATGAAAGTAATCTTCAGGCTTTCATCTCAGCTTTGGTGGACTACAGGGATAAGAGGCATGGTGTTTATGTTTGACCTTTTGATGACAAGCCTCACTGAGATTCTCAGAAATGGGAGGCAGTGGAATAAGAATAACTGGAGAAGTCGCTTTTTGCTTAAAGCTTACTCCTGTAGAATGGGAAGAACAGTAAAAGGAGAGTTTAAAAAAAAAAAAAAAAACACAAAAAACAAAAATAAACTTAGCTCTGTGGAACTGTAGAGTGTTACTATAGATAGGTTGCAAGACAAAAGAGCTGTCTTGGCATGTTTATGGCTCAAAGATGTGCAGCCTCATCTGCAGAACTCCTTTCTATCCTAAGGAGTTTTTCTTAGGAATTTCATACTTCAGCTAGCACACTAAAATGTAGGTTTAATCACTGCATTTTGTCTCAATTTTTGATTTATCATTTTGGTCTGTCATGACCCCATTTTCTGTCTCTTAGCTTGGCTCTTAATTTCCCACATATGTGGTTATTGGAGTGATTTGTTGAGAAACATAAACCTGTATTGGTTGGTTGGGTACTTTTGGACACGTGACATACGCAACAGCAAATATCAAAACTCAGATGCTGAAGTCCCACGTGGTACATGCTGTCTAACGCTTAGCTGACCGCTGTTGATTTGGAAGTTTCCAAGCTAACTGCATGACATCTGCAACATGTTTATTTTCATGGAATTTTGTGAGGCTTTAGCAAAGGAAGAGATAATGTTTAGTGTGTTAAAACACTAAACACAGTGGGTTGTCTCTGTATCAGGTCTTAAAACAGTAAACACAGTGGGTTGTCTCGGTATCAGATCTCATGCAATAGTATTTTGCATAGGGAAAAACATAGCAAGAATAATTCATCAGTTCATTGCTTAGATTTATTATGTGAAATAAAAACAAAAATCTGTCTTGACTCTCTAGTAGTACTGTAATACTGGAGAAAAAAACTGTTTCTCAGCAGTGGAAGAAGAAAATGATTCCTTCTGTTCCTCTGAAGTAGAAGGGTACTCAGTGGCTGGCAGTGAATGAGCAATTCCATTGTGAAGAGGGGTCGTTTTATTTTATTTCCTGTTATGGTAAGAAAATTACTTTTTTCAAAGTCACATTTTACTTCACGATCAGAGCTTAGCAAATGTTCTTTGGTTTCTTTAACTTCTCAGTTGTGCTTGAAAAATTCTTATTAAGGTCTGCCTTCAAAATGTTGCCTTCTCTTTTATTCAAAGAGTTAGCTGTGCTCAGTCATGTTAGAAAATAGGAGCATTGCTGGATACTTTGACTTTTTCCCTCTCCATTATTCAGCAGCCCGCAAATGTTGACTTTAAATAAAGACAGTATAATCCTTCGTGCTGTGAAACTATTAAATTGAGGGATCATTTGCCGCACAATTGACAATTTTTTATAAAATCCTAATTTCCTTTGCTGCTACTTTTAAGAGAAATGTTGTTTAGTATTCCCTCTTTTTCAGCCCAAATAAAAGGATGTAATGATGAATGATGTTTTTCTTGGAAGTTAATTTTTCTGTTCTACCATCTTTACTGCAGGCCATCCAGTTCTCATGTTATCTTGTAGTTTTGATTTTCATCACATTTCTATACATAAAAGTGGAATCTTAAATTTACTACTTTTCTACTTTTAGCAGTAAACTTCATCATAGTTACTTCACTCTTCAATGCAGTGCAAAAACAGAAACATATTTCATTAAGTGTTATTGGTTGTTCTAGGCTTTTTATGGCCTGGAAGAAGCAATGGGACTGCTCTTTGGATAGAACTTTGGAGCTAACTAATGAGAGTTCTGGGGTAGCCTGCAGTCATAAATACACTTGCCAATTTAACTTTTGGACAAGTAAACATGCCCTTCATTTTGAGAGTGTTAAGTTAATTCATCTTCTCTCTTCTTACATACCTTAATCTCTCTCCTGTACCATCAAATGACAATCTCATACATTATTAATCCCATTTGATGTTAAGCTGTACAAAAAGTTCTGCTTGCTGCCAAGGTTCAAGATTATAGAGCATTGCCTGTGGTTTGTGCTGTGATGCTTGACTCTCTAAGGAAAGCAGAGAAACTGTGGAAAGGTAACACTGATTTTAGTTTAACACTTGATCTCTGCAAGCATGTAGAGGACAAAGTTCTTCAGGAAGAAGTAAGGGATGCTGAAAAATATCATCCAAAAGTAGCTGTTGAACTGTTCTGAGAGGACTTGCTTTGTGTAGTTAAGCATGGCACTTACCCTCTGCAAGCCAGTTGTGCTATAAGAGTAGCTGGGCCAGTTTATCAATACCAGAGCTTCTGTAGTAAATCTTCAGAACTTGCTGGTGATTACTTGTAATCTTCCAAATAATTCTTGTAGTTTAGCAGAGATGAAAGTTTCTAGTTTGTCATGTTGTGTGTGCCCTCTAGGTAATAACTTAAACAATTTAAAGGAGAAGGAGAGTGCACTTATTTAAGATGAACCAAACAAAATTTGTGTGTCCTTCTGGTAAACAGTCTAGGACAAGCTGGTAAGTAGTGAGTTCACTACTCCAGGGAAGGTGCCTGCCTGGAGCGGAGGGCACAGTGGGACGCCAGTCTAATAGAAGCATTAAAAAGCACTGTGTGAGATATTCTTGTCAGCTGCTGGGATTTTCTGCACTGGAGAAAACCATGTACCCCTCTATCTCCCCATGGAAAGAGAGGAGGGTGTCTTAAAGACCTTGTGTTCTGGGTTCTCTCATCTAGCAATTATCAGCTTCTCTGAGTTTAGAATTTTCTTGTTCTAGTTCTTTTTTTTTTAAATTTATTTTTTATTTGTTATAAAGTAACTGTACTTCTCATTCTTCAGTGTGCTGGTGGAAATTCAAGGAGGAATTGCTAACGTATAGTAAGAGGTGGGTAAAATGGCAGGGAACTCTTCTTTTATCATGAGGGAATCAGTGTTAATAAGTCAGATCAGTGATTTTTATTTAGTCAAAATAAAAACACCAAAAACATATGTTTACTTGCTTTACCAGCTGTCATAAAATTTTGGAGAAAAAAGGTTGCTGCCAAGCTTTCCAAGGGGAATATTTCACAGAAGTATTTTAACCTTTATACCTTACAAAACCAATTGGCTTCTTTTTTCTTATAAAGTTTTTTTTTTTTTTTTTTTTTTTTTTTGCTGAGATTCTACTGCAGCAAAGCTTTAGATGTGAGGAAAAATACCAGCTCTGAAAGAAATGACTGGACTGCCTTCTAGTGGTTTTGGTTATAGGCTACTCTTTACAAAAAAGAACTCATCTCTTCAAGTGAATCATATTCCAGATTTAATAAACTCCCCCCAGAATCTTAGTATTGAACAACTAAAAGTGTGTTCTATGATATTTGCTCTTTAAGAAGCACAAGGCAGATCATACTAGCCACTTAAGGTGGGCTGGTTGCGTAATCTTAAGAGAAGTCCTTTAACCTGTTTCTATTATTTTGGGTAGTATAGAGGCATCTACTGCTACATCAGGAGAGGTTAATTTTAAAATAAATGGCTCAACTTTTTAATTCCTTTGGATAGTGTTAAAAAAAAAAAAAAGTGATAAAGTCCCAAGGAAAGTAATGTGGTGTTAATCATTTTAAATTTGATTTGTGTCATCAGACAGTAGCAAAAGAGCACCTTATACAAAAGTAGTGAAGACATTGATCTGAGAAGGTGTAGGGGATTTGAATGTTTGGTATTAAGTAAATAAACAGACCTAAATTGTTGCAACTCCCTCATAATTTTTCTTGGTGTCATAGCAAGTATTATTGTACACTTCTCTTCTGCTACTGCTTGTCAGTAGGAAATATTAAGATCTCTGTAAATAGATGCATGTTTTACTGGGTTCTGACTTTAATGTACATACAGTATGTTCTCCTGATGACTCATATAGTTCATCTTCATGTTAACAGAAATGAAAGCCTATCGTTATTACCATCAACAGCTTTATTATGAATTTCCAACTTTGTGTACCCTTTCATGATTGTTTTGTTTCCCATCAGGGACCAAAACTTACACTGGTGAGAGTGAAGATTTTTTTTTCTCCTGTTAGAATGATAGGGCAGAAATGATATCTTAAGTAATATCCTGAAATCAGAACACTTTAGAATGCTCTTAACTTCAGTAAGAGTCCTAGAATTGACATCTTATTGGAAATTTATTGTGAAGAGAAAAATTATGCTTCTGAAGTTTGGTGCAAATTATCTTCCAGAAATAACATAATTAGATATGCAGAGATTTTATTGCTTTTTCCTGTATGCTGATACTTCAAATAAATAAATAAGAAAATTAGAGCAGGGCAGTGTCAACTTTATTTGGAGGTTATATTAAAGGCAATTCTCTATGATAAAGATGTGCAGATACAGTTGAAGAGCTGTAGAGATCACTACATTTCTAGTAGGGTAGGTTAAGGTGCACTTTACAAGAAGGTAACTAGTTGCAAAATTAAACCTTAAGTAAGTTGGCAGAGAAGTTAAGTAGTGAGATCTTAGTTTTAATCTGGATAACAGCCTTGCAAAGATGCTGAAGGAAACTGATAACTGAAGTGTGACACAGATTGAGTTAAATGAAGGGATAGGTATGTACAGAAATGGCAGCAGTGCTCAAGGACACTATAATATAGAGGGTGACAGGAGACTCTTGAATCAGCAAATTATGATCAAATTTGTGAAGAGGCTGACTACTGGAAAAGATTGATAACCTTCAGTCTGAAGTATTAGTGTACATAGGCTCTTAAATCTGTCATTAAACTTGAAAGAAGGCAGTTACAACTTATATTGACAAAGATAAGTACCATGTGGAGGCAAAAGTCATGAGAGGTATTAAAAATGGTCCAGCTATTTACTAATACTGTAAAAATAACACTTATGACTAGAGGAGGAGAAGTAACTTCCACTGGTGTCAGAAGAATCCTGTGTTAAAATATGGCTGTTACTGTAATTTTTTTTTTCAATTGCTTTCAAAGAATGTTTGTGATACCTTTGATAAAAGTAAAATCATTATTTTGAATTTGTGTATGTTCACAGGCTTACTGGTGTTAATGTCAATCTGATTACCTGTGTTTTCTTAGTCAGCATTGGTGAGTAACACAGCTAAATAGTTTGTAAGTTTGAACCTGGAAAAAATATTGTTTATATCTCATCAGGAATGATTTTTGTAAGCAAAAAAAAAAAAATCACTAACTGAAAATCACTAACTGAAGCTGATGGAGATTAAGTTAAAATGGATAATATTTCACTTTCGGCCGTTACATTCTTTTTTGATGATTTGTATTTCCCAGCAGTGAAAGCCTGTGGTGGCTATGAAAATTGGGCATTTTAAAGGTCAAGAATCACAGTATGGTGAACTTGTCTTTTGTGGTAGTTTTGTTCCTATGTGCCGAACGCTAGATTTCTGGCTTACAAGATTCTCTTCCTCGTCCTTGTGAGAAATAGAAATGAGGATTAACTGAAAACTCTTCTACTCAACTATGTATACAAGGCTATTTTTTTCAACTCTGCATGGAGGGAAATTTTGACTTTTTTTTTTTTTTTTGGGGGGGGGGCTCTTTTTGAAGTTCTTAGTGTTTAATTGTACTGTGTTTTTTTTTTTTTAAGATTCCATTTGAATTACCGACTTCATTCTGAAACTGAAATTTTGATTCTGTATATGACCTTACCTTATAAGAATACAGAATAAATAACAGCTAAGGAGAAGAGACCATGATTCCATTACTGCTTATGAGTGATATAACTCCTTTTGAACAGTTCCTTTGAGGCAGCACAGAAAATGCATGGTGCTAGAGAGCAGGCCCTGAAAAAACTTACTAATCCTTCAAGTATTTTTTTCCTTGGGAATAGTTCATTATTTTTATTATTTTTTTCCCAACCTGTGATTGAGGTTTTCATGCTTGGGAGTTTCTAACTATGTCATAGTTTATGTAGCTATTTTATTGTGCTAAGTCACCCATGGAACTTGAAGTTTTTAGTTTAAGTACAAGCCTTTAATCTCAGTACACTGTAGTCTATGGTAGCCTTAGGGATGTTCAAAACTTCTAGCTAATATTCTTTGCTTATCTTGGGGGCCAGCTGAATGCAAAGCAGGCTTTTTATCATTCTACTTCAGTATCTTTAGTCATTGCCCTGATTTCTGTAATAAAATGACATATGCATTTTACATTATCAATATAGTAGTTATCCAACAGAAGCACATAAATGGGAATTAGTGTTTGTCAAGTAATTGAAGTGTTCATCTTAATTCAGTTTGGTTCTAGATTTCTGTCATAAAAGATTGGATAGGTTTCTTGCAAGTTCTTATATCTCATTTACATCTCTGATGTCTTCATGACCGCTCTAAATCTCTGAGGAGAACTAAGGTATAGATTAAAAACCTTTCCTCCTTAAAAATGTTGAGCTACCTGACAGTAATCAATTAAAAACACAGGCTGGAGGTAGGATTAAACTAACCAAGAAGGTAGTTTAAAAATAGGCTTTAAAACTCAAATCATTATTGACCAGAAATTCTTCAGGGACATTAACAATGTATTTGATAGTTGCCAAGGAAACACAACCTTCCCAGTGGCAGTATGCATTGCACGTAATAAGTAACTGAAGTAATTCTGACAAAGACTGATCTACTTGGCCATATCTATTCTTCCTTTAGTGTCTGAAAAAACTGCAAATGTGTTTACATTCAGGTAGATTAGTTCTCACTGTATATGCTGCACCATTACAGCTTCATATTTGAAGTTGCAATTCAATTCAAAACAAAAACAGGATATCAGTTTTTCCTGATTGAAACACTGTCATTTTGCAATGAAACAGGCAGTAGATGTGTGTCTGGCCTGCCATTCTTGATTAACCATAGGGCGTTTGGAGGAGGCAAAAGCTATTTGCATAATTGTATTATGTTTATGCTATATATTGATGCAATACAGAATCAGTGTATTCAACCCAGAAAGTCTAAAATAGCAGCAGACAGTTTTGCAGAGCTTCATAGTGTATTTTAACATGTATGTGTAGAACTCTATACCACTGTAGCAAATGCAGCATGAACTTGATTTATTTTTTGTGCCTCAGGGTAAATGGAAGTGTTGAGAGTAAGAAATTTCCTGTTCAGATATGGTGGAAGTGCAGTGAAGAACCTAGGGAGTAATCCCAATCCATTAAAAATATAAGAAAATAACACATTATTTAAGATTGGTACTGAGGTATCAAATTATGGTAATGGAAGCAAAGCAAAATTGCCAAAATGGATCTTCTACCCAAGTGACCAACCTGATTTCTTGAAGTGCTAAAAAGATCTAAAAGAAACGAGAAAATACCTGTCAAAGTGGCATGTGTAACATCAGAAAGATAGGGGTTTCAATTCTGCGTTCCTTAGTGCTGTAACTGAATCAAGGTGACCTGGTCTATGCATAACTTCCTTAATTGTAATGAATGTTTTAGACTCAAGTTGGTATTTGAAGTGTTACACATAGTCATGACATATATAGCACTCTTTGAGGAGACTACTGTTGAGGCTGTGGAGGCTTGTAACTCAAGTTACTGATGAGGAGAAATTGTTTCTGAAAACTTGGATTTGCAGTGAAGCTTTGGTAATTGTGAGCATTTCTGTCTTTCAGTGCTTCTAGTCACAACACTGTTACATGTGTGATGAAGTGTTTGATAACGTACTTGGATGAGGCCTTTCTACAGGATCTTGAGATCTGTAAGCGTGTGAGCCCTCATTACTACTTTCCAGGCAGGAAATACTCTCACATCTAAGCAAGTAGTATCAGCCTATGTATGGGACACTGCAATAGAAAGTGAGCATGTCTGCAGTGTTAATTACATTAATTCAAGTAAGTAGGTGACACAAATTTAATGTCTCCTGAGAAATATTCAGAAAACTGATTTTTTTTTTTTTTTTTTTTTTTTTTCCGAAGACACATTTTCAGAATTTCACCATGCTTGCAGAATTGATCCTTCTACATTAAGGACATTTTTTTTTATAATTTAGCAGTACGTAATTCTTATTTCATTTTGATGTTGGCATTTGGATATTCTTTTAATGGGTTTTACTAAGAAAAATAATGACTTGATTAAACAGTGGCTGAAATAATCCCAGAAGATGTCTTTTACACCATAAATTAATGCATGTTGTTGTCGTATCTTTTATATAACTGATTGGTCCTTTCTCCCCTCTCCTCCCCTCCCCATGTTTAGGTTGATCTCCATTTTACAAAATAAATCATAGCTAAAATTCAGTGAAGACCTTCCTATATTTTAACCTGCGTCAAATATGCTTGAATCCATTATCCAAGCACAGTTGGGAAACGGATCACAGCTCTTGCTTGCTGCCATGTTGCTGTGATCTTTGGCAGCTAGAACACCTTTTCTAAGGGGGAGAAAGAATGACTGAGAATGGCTTGAATTAAATATGTATCTCATCTTTATAGAGGAGTCAAGAAGAGATTAAAATCATAAAAGCATTTCCTGAGGCACATAATCTACCTAGACCTAAATTATTCAGAAAATCGTAACTTTTTTTTCTGAAACTTTGAAATACATGTGCTGTAACTTCAGTGAAGCATCTGTGAGTTCGTTGTTTTTATACTGGCATGAAATGAAATATATCTTAATTTGGGATTTCTAACTGGGTATTTTATAAAGATGCTGTACACTAACTGTTCACACTTAAATATTTCCAACACAAAGATATCAATGGCCAGGCCATAAGCATTGCATAAATTTATCTAAAAATGCAACAGATAATCAGTTAAATTATTACAAATCAATCCTTGAATAATTGTAATAAATTCTGTAAAAAAAGCATCGTAGTTTACCTTTGTGTGGAGCAAGCAAAGTGTAGTAATTTTCCAAATGTATTTCTATTTTGTTTACCTTGATCAAACTCAGATGTTTAGTACATGCATGCAAGGAATAGTCAAGCATGTCTTTGGATTTGGAAGTGATGCATGTCATCTCTTTTGGCTTCTTTTATCAAAGAGCTAATTAAAAATCAAAGTAATATAAACAGTCAAAATGAAACCTTCAATAGAATTTAAGTTGTATGCTACTGCCATGAGAAGCATTTTTTATATGGCTCCAAAAATAAGAATTCCAGAGCTTGTTTTGAATTCAGAAATGAAACTTGCAATGAAGTTTTAGACTAAACTCAAGATGCTCGCTTAAGGTTTAAAAAATAAATTGTTCTTTGATGTTCAACTTTGGATGCTCTCTTTGGGGTGAGGGGAGACAAATCTAGTTGCATTTGATGTCATTGGTATAGAAGTATTTGTTCATCTTAAACTTCAGAACTATGAGCAAAAAGCAGGCCTTCTTTGAGTACTAATAGAGATGTTTGGTGACTTACCTTCTTTAATTACTATCTCAGTAGTACAAACATCCCTTGTTCTTACAGTGACGTGATGCTCGCGTGGATAAGTAAGAATAGGAATTCATCTTTTTCTGTGGCTGGTTTTTTTGCTGTTAAAGTTAAGAATATAGTGCAGAAAAGAAGGTACAAAAGTACATTCTGCTAGTACATTCAATGTCTTTGCTCTCTGAAACATAATCAAAATTGTTTATTCAATATTTGTAGAACATTTGACTGTCAGGCCATTAATAAAATGTCTTTTTTTGAGAACATTCATATCTTAGCTGGAGCAATAAAAATTCTGTTGTAAATAAGCAACATACTCAGATAACTTTGGGTAGTTTGGGAAAAGCTTTTCATAGAAAATGTGATACTGGCATTCTTCAAAAATTTTGATTGGAATTTTTTAATGTTATATTAATAATAATAGAGCTGGTTTGATGTGTCCTTTTTCATATTTGCTCTATTAACAGTAATAACTATTATATTTAGTTACGGTTTCTGGATGTCTGCACTGAATTTTTTTAGGAGTGCACTAGAGACAAAAATCCAATTTTTCCTTCCTTTTCTTTATCTCCATTTTACTTCCTCCCCTTCCTTTGGATTCCATGGAATTTCTTCTTCATGTTTTGTTGTTCAAGCGTATTGCATTGAATGCAACACTGTATTTCCCGCTATCACTAAGAAATTTTAAATTCCTGTTATCATTACATGCAAGTCCTTTTGCAGGTTTATTATATTTCCCTCAGGCCATTGTCTCAGCCCTCTTTTATATCAAATGATTATGATATAAATGGATCTTGTATTTTAAATGAGTACTGATGTAAATTGCTAATGGTGTAATAGTGTATTTTGTGGTTGTATTTGTTGCTTTTTAACTTTATGAATGTTGATTCCCAAGGAATAAAGATTTACTGTGGAGGAAATGCTTGAATTTTATTTATTTAGTTAGTTATTTTAGTTCTGGAGCTGAGGTGAACATTGACAATTATGACCAACCAAACACAGAGCTCAGAACTCAAGTGTTTTACAAGGCAATCAAACTGGTTCAGTCAAACACACATGACAAAGAAACAGTAAAGCCAATACTTACTGTCAAATCATGTTAAAATGTTAGTTAAAGCATGTATGGATGATATTCTTCAAAAATATTTTTTCTATTTAATAACATGAGAAGCTTGATTTAAAAACAAACAAACAAAACATTAGTTAAAAATGGGAACTGAACTTCTGATACGATTTTTTTTAAAAAAGGGTAATGTGCCATTGGCAACAGAGGGAAGAGGAACGAAAGGAGTAAAGGTTACTAAAGACTGCTATGTACATGCTTATATGCATGTAGTTTTGTCTGAGGAAGGAAAAAAAATGTGCAAACGTGTTCCAAGTTATGATGAAGGGCTTACTTATTTAATCCTTATCACTTCTGCAGCTTGGTTGTAGATCTGTTCTGCTGCTAGCTTCTCTCAGCAGTCTCCTACTCTGTCTTCCTAAACAGCAGCAAAGTCTATTCAGCTGCTGCAATATGGAGGAGTAGAAAGGAAAAACAGTGATCAAGAAGCCAGCAATATATGAGCAATCTTTAGCAGTGTTCTCCTTGAGCTTTAAGTAAGCAAGCGGCAAGGAAAGGAGAACAGGAATGGGCAGATACCATCTTTTCTGTCAAAATGACTGTGGCTAAACAGTAAATGGTACACCAGAAGGAAACTGATAACACATAGCTACACCATCTGTTATGGTGGGAGTATCCATATGGAATGAAGATCATAGAATCATAGCATGGCTTGGGTTGGAAGAGACCTTAAAGTCCATCCTATTCCAACCCCCTGCCATGGGCAGGAACACCTCCCAGCAGCCCAGGCTGCCCAAGTTCCATCCAGCCTATCTTTGGGCATTTCCAGGGATAGGGCAGCCATAGCTCTGGGCAGCCTGGGTCAGGGCCTCACCACCCTCATGGTGAAGAATTTCTTTCTTATATCTGATATAAATATAACCTTTTGAAGTTTATAGCCATTCCCTTTGTCCTATTGCTATGTACCCATGTAAAAAGTCTCCATCTTTTTTTTATAAGCCCTGTTCAAGTACTGAAAATCTGCTATAAGGTCTGCCCAGAGCCTTCTCTTCTCCAGGCTGAAGAACCCAGTGCTTTCACTGGAGAGGTGCTCCAGACCTCTGAGCATCCTCAAGGCCTCCTTTATGTTGTACTCGAATAAGTGAAATGAAGCTGCTACTGATTATCTATCTTGTATCTAGTATCTTGTTGGAGTAGGATGGAGTTTATTTTCCATCTCCTCAATAGTGTTAAAATTGTACCTATTTTGTGATATCAGAGGGCCCAGCTTTGCTCACACCAATGGTAATCAGGAGTGGTGAGGGAGGAAAAATAAATATTTTAAGGATAGATGGCAGGTGTTATGGCCATGCTCTGTTTCACCACTTGCTGTGACTTGTTGTGGCTTCAGGTAATTGCGTATGCACTAATCTAAACTAAGAAGAGAGCAAGTAAGTAAAGAAGTAACTTTCTAAACTAGTAGCTCTGAATGTGTTCTGTGCTTGACAAAAACCTTCATGTTAGTATGGAGAGGAACTTGAAAAAGACTGTTATGCGTTATAATCATTTATTGTATGCTTTGCTAACTTTGCCAAGTCAGCTGTGCTTTCTCTAACTCAAGGCAGTATAACTTGATTTTAAGATACATTGCTAGCTAGGATGATAATATACTAAAGTTTCTTGAAGTGTCTCAATTCCTTTAAATATGGACTAGAGCACACTGTAAAGGACAAACGTTCTGTATAGTGTTTCATGTGCTGTATGGTGTTTCACATGCTTACTTGCATGTGGCTGTTGTAGAAGAATGGTAAGGGTTACTGAAGGGGTGAAAATAAAGGATCTTGTTAATTCATGACGATTTAATTAAAACATCTTGTGCTTTTCTATTCTAAAATGAGAATTTGAATTGGTAGTAAATAGGTAAATTGGCATTATTACATGTTGACAGTCTCTGCAACAGCAGTATCTCAGTAGTTCATGTGGTGATAAGCCTGAAACTTATTTAAATTCTTTCAGTAAGAAAACACCTTTTCTTTGGGGGGAGAGAGGGATACAAGAAAAGTAATTTTTAATGTCAGATATCTAATGTCTACATGCTGTGGAAAATGACCTTGTTACAGGTATAGTGCTTACTGTTAATCTGGAGGTAGAGTGATAAGGATCTAAAGTATAGTCTTATGGTCCTGTAGCTCAGAGTTTGATCATATTACTATTTGACTGTTGTGGTTATACCCATCCAGAGATCCTGAGGTACTCAGGCAAATTATATATAATTGGTTATTTTGGTCACTGTTTACTGAACCTGCTCAATGCCAGTTTCTGCTAGATGACAACTCAACCATTTTTTTGTGCTAGTGATAATGCTACTTTGAATGCCAATGTAATAAGAACACTGATTGGAAGAAAACTAAACTGAGTACTTGGTGTGTCCTAGAGTTTCCAGCCAACGTAGTCGATAAGGTTTCACAGATGTTGAGACTGATATTATTGTTACTTTTAAAAAAATAATTAATAAAGGATAGGGGAGCCTGGACCAGTGAGAGTGGCTTTTTTGCAGCACCAGAAATAATTGCAAGTATTTTATATAGTGTAGCCAGTAGAATTTTTATTTGCACTAGGGAGCTTTAAAAAAAATAAAAAGCAAAAGCACTCTTGCTGCATGTTAAAATACTACATAATTATCTGTTCCACAAAGAACTGCCTTGAGGTAAGGGATAGGACTGTGATTCCTTAGGGTACCTTCCAGATCTGTGATATCTGAAAAACAAACTGATCTCTGTTGGGTAGCAGCTATCAGAGTGACTATTCACCTTTTACAAAGCTCCAAGACAAAAGATAATCTACAATATCAAAGCAAGGTGTCAAGGACATCAAGAAATATGAAGTAACTTTGCTCTACGCTCTCTTAAATACAAGTTTCAAATTGTATCTGAGGAAATTCACTGTCAGAAACTATTAACATATATTATGTAATGATGCAATTATTATTTAGCTGAGTAAACCTCAGCTGACCTTTACTCCTTATTAAACTACAATGAAACAAACTTATAGATTAGCCCTTAAAGGTTAATCTTCCTTAGGTTTATAAATGAATTTTGACAGGGTCTTGTTTTATCTTGATTGACCCAAATTAGAAAGAAGATGGAAATAGATTAAGGTTATTGACGTAGTGATGCAAAGAATCAGATAGCTTTAGCCAAGAAAAACTGATTTGCAACACCAAAGAAATGACAGCCATGTTCCAAGGTCATCTTTTCTATTTGTTTTTGTTCTTGTTTTTGTAAGCAATAACTCATTCTGTGGGGATGTAATGAAGCTGGTGTGTATAGTATGGTTGCAATCAGCAGTTAGGGAACAGACACAAAATATGTGGTAAGGAGTTCTTTATTGGCTTAGTTACTCCAAGCTGTCACCAGGTCAGGGCAAAGGCAAATAGTACTTTCCAGCTCACATTATTACCACATTATCTATTTGAGATAGCGTATATACAAACTTGAAAATTCCAGGGTTTCCAACATTTTTCTTGGTGTTTTTTTTTTTTTTTTGTTTGTTTGTTTTGTTTTGTTTTGTTCTGTTGTGGGTGTTGATTTGTTTGTTTTCTTACTGTAAGTCAGTTGACTCGCAAGGTCTAACTGAGTTGCTGTTCTTAATACATGTATGCTGGCTGTTTACTAGTGCTTGTAAAAATTCATGGCTCACTTTGTTAAATATATTTACCTCCAACATTTGACATCAGAAAAACTTGAAAGAGGAAATTCAAGGAATTAAGCCCCTTCATGTGTTTTGGTGTGTTTGTTTTAAAATTGTAAAAGTTTGGCTCCAAACCAGAGGAGCAGTCAGAAATAAAGATAAATTCTCATGAAATTTTATCTGTGAGCTCAAGTCTTGCCTGTAAGAGTCCATGCCATAAATTTTACTGTTATACATTCTTGTTTGAACCAAGCTCATAAAGACAAGATGCATAAAACTGAAAGATTTCAAGGTAGTAGCAAATCCAGTATGTGACATCATGAGCATGCCTGAAACTAGGTAGGGTGTGTAGTGAAGAGCACATCCTTGTGCTTCTAGATTTTTATTTTTCCAGGGTTGCAAATTTGTCACAAAATATAAATTGAAACATTCATACTTAAATGTCTGAACAGTACATCCTACTGCAGAATATGATCTATCTAACTTGCTTCCAGCATACACATTGTTGTCATGGTAGCATTCTGTATATGTAGGAGTTAAATACATGCTGCAAAATAAGTGTTTTGAACATGTGGGATGGAATTTCTTTTCAATCAGAAAGGTGGCTTGTGAGTCTGAGAATAACTCAGTGCTGAGGACAGGTTTTGGCCTGTAACAAACTCAATTTTAATTAACCTGAATGCTTTAGGCATTGGATTTTCTTAGATGGTTTGCACTTCAGGAGTTCTAAGATTTCTGTTGGGTTCTGTTTATATGTAGTCTGTGTTTTTTTTTTTTTTTTGTATGTTTTTTTAAGTACTGCTGAACAGCAAGGGTTTTCTTATGTTTAGTAAAGAATAGAAATAACTTGCTGAAATCTCTTCTGCTTCAGGATTATAGTTTTCTTAGCAAATGTAACCAGACTGGTTTATGAAATAGTGTTCTTATCTTTCCTTTTTCTTTTTTTATGGAAATGACCTTTTCTTACATCTAATGGTTGCAGAATATATGCCTGTCTGCCTTTCTGCCTGTCATTCTTATGGGGAGGGGGGGCGGAGGAGGGGGGGGAGGGTCAAAAAAACACAACAAAGTAGCTTTAAAGGACTGTAGTATAGTAGCATTTTGAAAAAGCTAACAGGGTTTATAATCACGCACAGAACAACTTCAAGTTACTGTTACTGTAATGAACTTGAAATATCAAGGCAATATTATGCAAAAGGTAATTAAATTATACATCAGGAATGTTTTTCTAACTAATGTTAATTAACTCTTCTCTTGGCCTGCTTCCTTGTGTTAAAAACATGATTAATTGTATCAAAGTTTTTTTGAACTAAATACTTCAACCTTAGCTGTGTTTCTGGATATATGATCTTTATCCAAAGCAAAGAGGGAAGCAAATGAAGACAGAAATGCCAGTCACTCAGTGAAATGTAAAATAAAACTGTCCTGGAACAACCAATTTTTTCTCCAGGGATGCTGCCAAAATGGTCAGTTAGACTGCAGATAAAACGGACAAAGAAATTCTACACAATGACCAAAATGTTTCCAGATACAAAATTAATTTAGGATCTTTATGTTCCAAATTTACTTCTTTTATTTATTTTTTTTTTAAAAAGCTAACATACAGTAATTGCTATTAGAACTAATACCACAAGAAGGAGTTCTACTATGGAGCTTCTAAGCAGTGGCAAGCAAGAATATCATGGATTTTCTTTTTAATGGTGAAAGTTCTGTCATAATGAGAATAGATATAATGTGAAGTAGAGGGATTTTGATATTTTTAATCCTTCTTTTCCCTATGTGCTGTTAATGACATTGATGTATTTGATGTAGAAAACATTTGTTGTTCCTAAATCCAAGTTATAATCATCAGTAACACTTATCTGAATTTAGATAGCTTATGTTAAAAGTCCCAAAACAGTGTGATAATGTCTCAATTTTGTTAATCACATACTCTGTGACAAAATCTATTGGAATTAGTTTCTTCTTAAACAATGTATGTTCCATTGATCAGTGAAAGCCTTGAGACCTGAACATGGCTTTACCACAAGAAAGAAGTCAAAATTAGGAAAGTATTATATCACCAAAATTAAATACATATCCTATTGAAGATTAGAAGTTGAATTCAGCTGTATATTTTGTGGTGTGGAAACAAAGGATTGAGATCATATGAAGAGAATGAAATTCTGCCCCCAATGAATGCCATCAAAACACAACTTGACTGTTTTAACACAATATGAATATTTTTTTCCACATCTAACATGCGTGAACAGTCAGGATGTTTTTGTAGGACACAAATCTCCCTGCGTAAATAACAAAGCATGGGCCTTCAGTTAGAAAGTCTCTAGTTTATGCTAACCAGGAAAAAAAAATATCTGTTCAATTACCATTATTGAAGTTGATAGAGAAGTATGAGGGACAATGGACACAAGTTGCATCAAGAAAAATTCCAGTAGGATGTTAGGAAAAGAAATTTCACAGTTGACATCCTTCCAAACAAAACAAAACAAAACTTTATTGTTATTTGGATTGCCTTTTTTCAAGCTCGTGCTTTTTCTATGTTAGAGACATAAGTCAACTGAGATCCTCCAAGCCTTAAAAGGCTGACACTCAGTTTCACTGAGTGACTTTTCAAAGATAGCTACTACTCTATGTAGTTGGGAGCTATTTTTTAAAAGGGATCTGTTAAACTCCCTGTTTGAATTAGATGTGATAAAAGATGAAGTTGACTAGGGATTTTCTTTCATCTCTTAAGCAGCTTTGATTCATATTTAATGGTGGACTTCACCACAATTCTGATTTTCTTTCATGTCCATTCTTTACTCAAATATATATTTAAATGAAGGATTTATTTCTTTTCCTTATGAAATACCTTTGAAAGTGGAATAAGCATTGACTTAATGTGGTCATATCTGTAACTGATTCACATATGGTATTAGAAATCTACTATTTAATACTTACCTTAGACTTATCAGTCTTCAAAACAACTGCACAAGAGAAATTCTGAAAAGGGGGTCACTAGGATAGTGAAGCTACTGGGCTAGAATGTCAAGTTACTAATTGTTTGTAAATCAAGTGATTCATCTGGACTTTGAAACTCTTGACATCTGATAAAGCTAGAATACCATCTACATGTATAATGACTTCCTAGTTCTGAAGATATTCTGCGGGAAGTATTTGAAGCAGGAATTTAAAAGAAAATGCTGAGGCAATTTTATGATGGAAGTTTTCCATTGAGAGAGTTTTGCTCCTAGTGCAACTAAGTGCATGCTTGCAAGCAATTTGGAGTGATTATTATTATTTTTACAAATTTCTTTGTAGTCGACATTCTGGTGTATAACAATATATAGCTGCTATTCAGGAGACTAAAGAGAGAGGAGTGAAATTTTTTCAAAAAGACCAGTCACACAATGTCCAAGGTTGGAAGGGGTCTCTGAAGATCAACTGGTACAGACCCCAGCAAAGCAGGATTGCCTAGAACACATTGCGCATGTTGGCATCCTGGTGGGTTATGAATATCTCCAGAGAAGGAGACTGCACAAGCTCTCTGGGCAACCTGTTCCAGATGCAGAGTATGTGGAGTGAAAACTGTCATGCTAGCTTGAGGATCGAACAAAATGAGATTACCTAGTACTTTAAACAGATTGCAACATTGGTCCTTGGTAAGTATGTCTTATAAATGTTTAAGTCTGAACTTGATAAAATATTTTAATTCTTTTTCTCAGGATCCTGTCAGGGAGTAAGTACGGTATTGATTCAAAATGGAATACAATTTTTCTTTCAAACTTTAGTACTGAACTTTGAAAGTTTGTACTTTAACATGACGATGTGAATATACAGTATGAACATTTGAATATACAATACCAGTACTGTTGTACCTATTGCTAGTACTTTGTTATATAGTAAAATTGAAAGTTTTAGTACCATTTTCAATAGTTCAGATAGTAACCAAAATAGCAGCATTGGGGTTACTGCAAAGAGTTTTAGAATATTATGAAGACAGTGAGAAAATTAAGCTATTTCCAGATTATTCAGAAACAAACTAGTAATCCCACTATTTAAATATGTATATAAGGAGGAGCCCTTTTGTATTTCAGTCTAGTTATGTAGGATATCTTCTAAGTTGTCATTTTTTTAAAACAATACTGTAATTCCAACTTCTAAGGAGCTATAAGCAATTTAAAGGAATTTCATAGCTATCTGGCTGTTGGTCATTTAGGGAAATTCAGTACAAAAGGAGGGAATTACTGAACTGAGCAGAAAATAGCAGTTACTAAGAAGTAAGCAAAAACATTTTAGCTACTTTGTTATTGATGGAATTTTTAGGTATTCTGTTAAAAAAAAATAAATGTTGGATTAGATGATTTTATAGGTCTTTTCCAACCTTAATGATTGTGTGATTAAAATAAATAAGCAACCATTACTGTATTACTGTACAATATTACTGTAAAATCCATTATATGCTGTGCTGTCTTGAATTCTTTCAATTTCAAAAAGTGTTTAGAACAAGGAAGAAGTTCAGGATGACTGAGGAGAATAAGATACAGGATTTTTCTTGGCCTCGTCAGTTACTCATGTAGTATAGATCACAAACTAACTTGCTTCTTTACAGTAGGTAGATTCACAGCATGATTCATCAAAATTGCAAGTTCTTAAAAAAAATTCCTTCTCTTTCATTTTCAAACTTCAGTGAGTGTTACAGAAGGTGGGAGCTGTTATTCTGCACAGTGTGAACCTCTTGAAAATGCAAAGTGCAACAATTTAGAGCTGGCTGGGTTAGCTGCATAACCCGGTGTAGGTGGTAATGGAGTCTTGCTTATTGTACCTCCTGCTGATTTTTTTTCTTTTAGTTTCTTTTTGTTTCGTTTCCCCACCCCCCACCCCCACCCATCCTCTGTATCCAATGCAGCTTTTCTGGAAGTGGAAGTTCCAGAAGAGCCCATCCTAACATACCAGCTAAGGTGAAATAGATATCACCTCACAGTTGACCTTAATGGAGGGTCACATTGTTTTTTGGGGGGGTTGATCTCTGAATGCGATTTCTGTTAAATTAAATTTCTGTAATGCTGTCACAGATGATGTTCTGTAGTTTAATGGCAAGATATTCAGCAGAAAAAAAGTAATTTTAAATTAAGGTAGTAAGGTATTCATTCTGCCAAAAGTATAGGTGTACAGTCAGTGAGAAGTTGATCATTTTGAGAACAGTCACAAAAGTCAGAATAAGTGTGCAGAGAAATGAGGTGGATTTGTGGAAAGACATAGAATATGATAAATTCTTTCAATACTTGGGAGTAAAACTTCAAATTATGCTTAGTGAGAAGTGTCGTTAAACATCACCGATACTGGTACTTTCAAAAGATACTGGATCTTTCAAAACATGTTTGATTTTCATACAATTTGTTGATATAAGTTGCATACTATAACAAATTAAGGAACTTTTAATGGTATAATTTCTCTTTTATTTGTGTGAAATTTTGTAAAGTGGTTTGAGTGTATGCTAGATGCATTGTAATAGAGAGTCTTGATTTCTTTCCTGCCTCTTACCTGAGGAACAAGTTTGGCCAAATACTTGTTTTTCTTTGATTTGATTTAGTTTTTATTCTTTGATAACTAAAATTTAATCACAAGAACAATTTCCAATGTCCCTATATGGCAAAAAAGAAGAGCGGGGAACTTCTTTATTCTTTGCATCAGTTGTTAGAATGTGACACCTTAAATCTGTCAGCTTGGGAATACTGTGAATCTTCCTACAGTCCCATCCACATATGCATTGCAACGATCCAAATGTATTTGCTGTGTGTTTTCCTGAAATGACCACACAGTAATAGTGTTATTTCTCTTCATTTTTCATTAAATTTAATTTTGAAGTCAGACTGTTGTAACATATTGATTGATTTAGTGTTATTATTTTTGGAAGAAGTACTGTTCTCTTAACCTGAAAGTTCTGCAACAACTAAATTAAATGCAAGCTTTTTTTTTTAAAAAAAAAATAATAAAAATCTAATGGTTTTGTATCAGTACATATTCTCACTGCCACAATCCTCCTAAAGCTGAAGAAATTAAAACTAACATATTACTCAAATTGTTTATTACAGCACCAGCAAAGCTTTTGCACTGGTTTGATCCTCAACTTCAGGTAAAGATGCTATAGCTTATGCTGTTGATGATAGAATGGCATAATCATGACACACAAGGAAATGAAGTAAAAAGACATGACGTTACACTGTAAGAGTTTGTTGTTTGTTCTTTAGCTTATGAACAGTGTGCCAAATCTTTGTCTCATTCCAAACTGACTTGAATGCCGCCTCTGATGGAACTTTTTTCTCCCCTGTTATCAAGGCACTGAGGTAGCTAGCATTTTGGTACTAATGTGAACTTCCTCCTGTTTTCTCTCAAAGCATAAAAAGTTCCTGCAACATCTTTTCTCCACATACATCCCTCTTACAGTCTTCCATAGTATCCTCTATCTTTTTGTTCTGAAGTCAGAAAGATAGTTTGGTCAATCCAAGTAGATTTCAAAATAAATTCTCTAATAAAGGCAGGTGGGGAGAGTGAGAGGAAGTAATATTAGTCCTTTGTGAATATTAATGAAGGAGGTGAATAGTAGTTTAGGCAAAAGGTAGTAACATGTACTTCATTAATGTTAAATTGTTGAGATGTTTTTTCTTAAATTGGAGACTGTAAAGGAATTTTCAGGGCTAGTTGTGAAGACTTAAATGCTCTACCTACAAAGTGAGTGAAATTCAATTCAGTCTCCATATACATTACTTTTGTTCATTTAAATCTGCCAAGACAGGAGCCAATTAGTGTTACAGATAATACAAGCAGCTAGACTGAGACCACCAAAGTGTTACATGTTCCATGTAAATCAATGAAATATCCTGACTTCATAATGACCTCCTGTCACTTCTAGTGATGGTGTGACTTTACAACTAGTTTTCTAGAAGTGAGAAGCTCTGTGATTCTGTTATAATCTTCATGAAATTTCCAGCTTTCAGGTTCCTTGGGGTTAATAGACTCATAAATATGTCTAGAAATTGAAAAGTTTCAGAAAGTTTGCAGGTGGCTCATTATAACATTACTATAATGACCCCTGACAGTGTGAATAAAAGAGCTCTGCTCTGTTATGATCAGAAATGATTGTTCACTTAAAATGTGCTTAATTGAATTACTATGAAATATGTACATCTCTAATTTTCCACTTATTATTTGTAGACTTAAATATGTATTTTTACTTGGTCTTTTCTAAAAAAAATTACATTATGCTGGTACTGTCACAGCTTTTCTGTAGGGATGCAGAAGCAGCAAAACTTTAGTGTTCTGTGAGTGAGCAGCTGCTCAAAACCCTGTTTAAGACCAACCTGTTATCATCTGCAGCAAGGTGATTTACATTTTTGCTAACACACACAAGGCAATTTAGGTGCAGGTGTATCTTGATGTTTTTGAGGAGCCTCATGATATCATGTGGAAAGCATGCACTGTCACCCAGTGCATTTAGACTCAGGACTGTGTGTTAGTATCCCTACAGCTCTTACAGTTGTTTTTTTTTGTTCAAGTAGGGTAATTTTGTTCTTCATTTTCCTACTATTTAATTATCACTTTTCCTGTTTAGTGGAATCCCTGAAGTGGCTTTGTGCTTGTGATAGAACGAGGGTGGCAGTGGAAAACAGCACAGACTTGTTTTTTCTCAGTAGACTTAAAATAAATGTCCATATTCTTGATATGGAAGCTGGTTCTGTCTGGAATTTAAAAAGATACAACAAGATCCTGTAGAGCTTACTTCTCTTTAAACTGTTAAATGGAAATCTGAACATGGGGAGTGCCTGTTGAAGGGGCATTATATGAAGCACTTAGCAGCAGAGCACCTACAGATCCAGCAGCTAATAAATTATCTGACGCAATTAAAAATCTTAAGATTCTAAATTGTGGATTGCCTACGTGCTTAGCTGCCAGACGGGTTAAACCACAACAGTCATGCTTGAGCAATCTTTGCTAAATTGTTCTGTACAGAATTCAATGTTTATCCTTTTAATTTTAAAGGCATATTGCCAAATAATTACTCATACAGTCAAAGAAAATAAATAAATAAGTAAAAATCATTGAGTATAACCCTTAAGCAAGCTATATAATCTTACTCTCCAGGTTTTTCAGCAAATGAGATAAGAGATAACTTTCAAAAATGCATTTACCAAAACAGAACCCTTTCAAGTCATTTCTAGTACATACTACTATGGCTCTTAATGACTGTTGCAGTAAGCTTGGTAAATTACTTTCACTGTTTTATGTGTATTTATACTTGTATTGTTCTTACGGTAAATTCCATTAGTCTCTTTTGTCCTGATGGCTGATGCTTAGCATTTTAGGTGGAAATATTGCATCAAAGTTGGAAATAAAATTTAGAAAAGAGAGAACTACTCTAAGTGATGCTTATTGTAATTACTGTGATTTGAGAGTATATGCAACAAGCAAGATACCATAATTAAACTATTCCTCACAAATAGTGGAAGATGTTTACTGAAAGACACAATACTTTTCCTTTTTTCTAATGATGAAGGACCCCATCACTGGACAGCCGTTTTTGCTTCTATTGAAAGTTAAATGATATTGTTTTCATTATCAGACTGAGATGATGTATTCAACTTTTTATACATTTGTTTTATTTTGTTTTACTTTGCTATTTTTCTTAAAAGACAGTTTAATTTCTGATTATGTATTTGTGGCTGAGGTTCAGGTTACAGTTTCTAGAACCATGCAGAATACAGCCAAAAGTGAATTTCAGTGAACAGTCCTCAGAGTAACTGCTTTTCCTCTTAGAGGTCTGTAACTTATATTGAATAAACTTAGAATTGAATATTTATTGAATATTGAATAAAAAACTAGAATTGAACTTTAATAATAAAACTTTATTGAATAAAAACTAGAGCACTTCCATCTTGTGTAGGAGAACTCATCCAGTCCTTAGCTTTGGAAGGTATTTACCAGTGTCTGACCTGAAAAAATCTCTTGCTGCAGTATAATCCATTGCTATCAATAATGTGCAAAGACAATATACTTTTCTGCAGCAGCAGCCTGTTATGTATTTAGTTAGGTATCATACGCTTCTCTTGACTTTTATTTTTTGCAAAACTATCCAAATTAGTTCAGTCTTTTTTGTTAGGTTACTCTCCTCAGATCTCTGATGGTTTTTATTGCTCTGTCACCTTTTCCCAGTTATATTTGTTCTCCAAGAAGCTGAAGCTATATGCCCCAAAGAAGGCATACATTATGCATATAGTACAGGTTTTATCACTAATTGGAAGGATTATTTGTTATTACTTGTTATCTGTAAATTGGAAGGATTATTTGTTGTGTTTTACATCAATATTCCTATGTCTTTTCCATTATCCCTTTTTAGCAAGTGTGGCACTAACTTTCCTTAAGGACTTTTGCTTATTTGTACAGTTATTTAATTCTATCTATGCAAAATGATGTATTTTAGAGAAGAAAATTTTAAACTGTGAGCAGCTCTACACTTGCATCATATCTTATAGGCATGTTCCTTGTTTTATTGTGCAGGCCCAGGACAGGCTTTTACAGATTCCTTGTGCTCATTTGACAGCAATAGTCACTACCAGTAAATGTAGCCTGGATACGTATATCTAGTCAATTGTATTTCACAACTCTCATCTCAACTGCATCTCCTTAGCTTGCAATTGTGAAACAAGGTCAAAAGTCTTATTTAAGTCTCCTCAAGTAGCTTTTCAAGATGTCAGAGGAGGAAACTTCATGGATTTGATGCAACATCTTGGAAATGGATGTTAGCTCCTAGCTAACACAGTGTTGTTAGGTAATTTTTAATTAACAGTGGATAAAATGATGACTACATTAATGTCAAAAGTGAAATGCACAAATGCTATAGAGAGTCTTCTCCTTAGTCTTGCAAATACCCATCTCCATTTAGGCAGAGTTTTGCTCTCCAATTTACATTGATCCCTAGTGCAGAAGTTGCAAATTTGGACTCCGCTTTGTATTTCTGTACTGGTATTCAATAACATCTTAACACATAATATATGATTTCAGAGCAAGTATGAAGGTTGTGGATTATTTGGTCTGGAGATAAAATCTGGGCACTGAGAAGCATGGAGAAACACTAAATAAAATACATCAATTCTATAGTTTAAATGAAGTTTCAGAATGAAATTAATTGCAAATCATATAATAAGTTACAGCTGATTGACTTGGTAGGTCTCTCAGCTGTCTGATCTGTCATGTAGAAGATATTTCTATTTGGAAGAGGGTGTAGTTATTCATGTGGATGTGTTGGGAGAAATCTGGAGACATATCACATATGTCAGTATGTATCATAGCCGCAAGATGTCAAACTGAAATCTTAGAAGTTCTGGACTGTTTCTCTCAGTGAGGCATTATGGGAGGAATGCTGGTGGAAAATCATCAGGGGAAATTTCCATTTATTCAGTCATGGATAAGAGACAGTAAAAATTGTGATACTTTCCTACCCTTTACACTTAGGCTAGTGAAAGTGGACAGGCAGCGATATCATAGGTCTGTCTTCTCAGGATGTTTGGAGAAGTATTACTGCAAAGTAGTTCAGTTCACTTCCACATTGCATCCAGTTGTCTTGTTATTTACCTGGTTGCAGTGTTTTTTAGAATACTTGAGACTTGTTTTATCATGTACTAAAAATCTAAATACATTTAATGTCCTTACAACCTCCTTGAGGTACCTCTAATGTGATTATGAAATTAGGGTAAGGAGATTTCTCAGTGCGTACTTGTGTAAGACTTCTTGAATATCGATAAGGAAAAAAGATACTAAGTATGTGGGAACAGCCCCTTGAAGTTCAAGGGTAATTGAGTTAAAAGGAGAGAAAACAACACCGGTGGGAACCTGCTGAGTATATTAGGGGGGAAACTGAAAGAAGTCAACATATTTGAGTAAGTTTATATAGTGGTTATATGCATTAAATACATGAAATTAAATTCCCAAGTCCTGTAGTCTCTATTTTTTTTCCCTGTGTTTTGTGGGGTATACAAAGGTACATAAGTAGAATAAGAGAAAACATGCTTGGAATCAGTCTAATATCTCAACAAAGTTGACAAATACGCATTAGAAAACAACTGATGCTAAAAATCTGAAAATAATGTGCAATTATTAAATATTATTGGCTTCATTGAATTTAATTTATGTGTAGAGGGAATCTGCAGCATGTTAATAGAAGTACTTGTTTTATGGAGGGAAAAGTAGGAAAATAAAGGAAAGGGTTTCTCTCCGTTAAGAATGTTGAAAGAATTTATGTACTTAAAATAGTTTGGAAGCTTTAAGTAGCATAGAGACAAAACATGCTTTAATGGAAATATTTTCCTCATCTCTTTTTTTTTTTTGCCTGTTTGTTTAAAAAAGATGAGTACAAAAATATAGTTATCCAGAAAGGCAAAGCTTAAAGCATTCCAAAAGCCTTCTTGTTTTTTGTGCTTTGTTGTAATTCTTCCAAAGCCTCAAAAAAACTAGGCAGAAACCAGATACTATACAACCTTGAAAAATGCTAAGCAATGCTGCATATAGAGGAAGATGAAATCAAACTGCAATACAGGAAATTTCATATTGGCTGAGATCTGGTATTGCTTTCAAAAACTGCAAAAAACCAAAAACATTAGGTTATATTTGGACTTAAGCAGTGGAGTTGTAAAGCTAGGCATTAAAAAAAAAACAACACCTATCATCAGATAGGTAACTTTATAGAAGGATGGCTTGTTTAAACACAATGTTTGAGGAAACATTTAAAAAAAAAAAAAAAAGAGAGAGAGAAATAAAGCTGCTGAGATATGCAGGCATTTGTTTCAGCCCGTGGAGATTGTTTGCAACTGGAAGACAGTCATTTTTTTCTCAGAAATGTTACCATTGGGGGTTCTAAAACTTGTTAGTTCTGCTAACATATTGCCACTTCTCTTCATAGAAACTGATAACTTCTTTCATTTCTAGTTTTTTTTTTCAGTGATTGTTATTTTTCGAGGAATCAAAATTACACACAAATGATTATTAATACATGGTTTGACAAGTCTCTTTTTCATACCCTAAAGAAGTTTTCTTCTGAGAATGTGGAATAACCTAAAACTTTTGAGTATTTACTGCTTCTAACATAATGGTGCTTTTAAGTTACCATTTAAGTGACATAAACTGCTAGAGAACTGTTCACAGGGACCATAAGAGTGGCACTCCCAGTGGCACTCCCAGTGGTAGCAGTGCTGCCAGTGCTGAAGGAGTGAGGAAGGATAGACCTGTGACAGCTGTGGGGTGAAAGATATTTCAAGTAGGGTATGCTTTTTTGTTGTTGCCTAGTGAGTTTTGGGAAAGGAGGACATGGTATTTGGATAACTACTGTGTGAGGATGCCATAGGTATGACTTCTGTCATAATAAAATAAAATACAAGACTAAATATATAGTCATGTGCACAGTACTTCAAACTTACTGAGATATTTCTGTTCATCTTTGAACTTGCAAATATAGTAATATGCTGCAATTTTCTTTTCTTTCCGGCAAGGACAAGAGCCAACTTCAGGGAATCAATTTGTTAAGTGTGTGTAGTAAGAAAAAAGGGACATGAGTTTTGAGCTGCACGTGAAAAAGAATGATAATTGTGTTTGTAGCTTATAGCACCCAGAATCCCTGTTATAGTCTATTTTCCCACTTAGTTCTGATGTCAGAACTAGAAAACTGATGAAATTATTATCTAAACCTATCTTCACCACAACAGATAGTGAAACTGTTACATATTAAATAGAGTCAACTGAATTATCTTTTTGCTAATGACTGCAGTAATATCACGCGAGATAATTAGTGAGGTTAAGGTAAGAGAGAGATCCTATTCCTACTTAAAAATAATAGTGCTATAGCCTGATTATTTTTTCCACTTTTCAAAAGTGCACACTGAATACACAGTCCATAATTGAACTGCTACACTTGTTTTCAAACTTAAAAATCTTACACTAAGCCAGTAAGTACAAAAATATGAATTCTAAAATTATGTTTTGATGTTATGAACTTCAGAACTGAAGGACTTGTTAGACTAAAATATCAGCACTTTAACAGCAAACATGAGCTAGGAATTGAACTATTTCAGTAACTAAAAATAATAAGTCCTCATGATGAATCTCTGAAAAATTAATTTGAAACTCATAAGACATGCACAGATTTCAACAGCATGAATAATCCTACATTACCATTGAGAGAGGACTAACTTTTTTTTTCAAGCAGCAAGAAGACTATATGATGCTGTTACACAGTAGTAAATATGGGTTAAAATAACTGGAGAATTGCATAAGTGAACAAGCGTGCAACAATTGCATAACAGTACAACAAAAGTCAAAAGCTTGCAGAGCAGCTGAAAATCTGCATGATAAATTACATCACATTGCATGATAAAATAATGGAAGATTGTGCACAATGTAGCAATGAAGTGTACATTTTTTTTGTGTAAATTTAACACTAGAACTGCACTGCTTAGTGTAAGGAATAGGGTAATAGCAGTGCAAAGGGATGTAAAAATTTGATTTCATAAGCAGTGTTACTTTCAGTTTAATATCAGATTAGATTAAGACTGAATTTAATTACTTACAGTAGATTTGATTTTTAACTAGAAATACTATAATAACTATAGAAAACAATGTATTGGCCCAATGGCCAATTTCTTTCTTCTCATTAGCTAGTACAAAGGCACCAGTAAGTACTAGTTAGTAATTTTGTCTCTTATCAGAAGCAGGCAATGTACATGACTCAATTAGTGAAATAAACACTATGTAAATATGCAATGTAAATGTGCCTTGCAAACTCTAAATTAAGATGTCATTCCATATTCTCTTAACAATACAGCATCAGTCTACTGGATGACTGTTCCATCAACCTTTTCTGTACCTGTTTACTTCAGGCAGGCAAGTTAAGAATTATCAGTAGTTGAATATTCCTGTTTATATTCTTTTTAGCATTCTGTAGAAAATAAGATATGTCCCTTTTTTTCTCTGGGAAGCACGTAGTTCTTCCCTGCTAATTAGATTTCACATGTAAGAGACAGTGATAAGAGCACAACTCTTATACTGATTAGGTTTGTAATCTTAGTTGTAGTCTTAAATTGTTTCTGTTGCTAGGAAGTGATAAACATGTGCTGACTTTTCTAAGGAACTACCTAATGTTTCCTTTTAAAGTTTTCTTAAATTTAAGCAATGGAATCAATTTTTTTCTTGTGTTAGGGCCAAAACCTAGAGCACATTTTAAGCTAGAGTCAGCTTAAAACAATATTTTTATAGTTGAATTAACACACAATGGTAGATATACTATTTTTTCTGCGGTGTCTTATCTGCAATGTAATTTAGAAGATAGGTCTGATTGCTTCTTCAGTTTTCCTTAAGTGTCAGATTATTTGGGGCAATCTTTCAGTTACTCTTTCTCCAACCTTAGGATTGTCATCCCGAGTCTTATTACCCTTGCAATGGGATATTTCCTTGGAAGTTGTTATACTAAACAGAGATTTTGGTAACAGTGGAAATTTTTATCTGTAAGTAATGAATTAAAGTTGCTGCCTTATCGAGAAGGGATGCAGTACTGATCTGTTTTTGTTCCAAGTTACCAATAAGGTAATAAGGTAAATTATTTAAACTAATTCTATTTTTGTCTCAAGTTAAATAACATTCAGGTGAACTTACATGCAACAGTCTAGAAAAATGTACAAATGAACAGAGGTGTGGGTGGTCATTGAACTTTTCCAGCAATTCAGTGTCATTTGAATGGACCCTTACATAGCTAAACTATATGCTGGCAAAATAACAGTACTCAGTATGTGCCACATAGGTGGGCAAGTAAGTTACTGATGATAAAGAAGTTCCTACTTGGAACCCATTTTTTTTTTAACAGCTATTATTTGGTACCATTCAGAATTGGTTACCCTTCTCGGGACAGTGTGGAGGCTTCTAGAATAGCCAGAGCTTTGCAAGAATATCAGAGACAGGATATGCTCTCAACTGATATGGCTGCATTTCATATTCTAATACCCATTCAAGAATTTATACTGGAGAAACCCTGAAGACAAATCTGTAGAAATAAAAGGTATTGGACTGGTTGTAGTGAAAGTATAAAATTTATTACTTGTCCTGTTTTCTGTTCGTTATGTAGGTGACATTTACCCCTTAGCTAGTTATACTGTATTTAAAAAAAAATGAAAACAACCACCCACCTTTGGATGGCATAGTCCATTCTGTCTGTCATGCAAAGAATTCTATATTCATTGTATTGAAAACAGAACCTGGAATGTTTATCTTAAAAACAGAAAGCTTCCATTTGATGTGGTTGTTTCATTAACATCTGCAAAACATGGCTATAGCTTGATCAGATTTTACTGGTGTTGCTCATTACTCAAAGAATGTTGTGTAATTTAATAGTGCTGTGTTTTATAGAACTGTGACTAAATTATAACAGCCAAGTTGTTACCCCTACCCCACCCCCCACCCCCTATTCCTCTTTTGTCAGGTTTGTCATGTTTCAGTATTTCAAATAATAAAGCTGGACTTCAGTGCAAAACTATGATGAGGTATCTCTTTTCCTCTTTTAGTTATGTACCATGAAAAGAACTATGCAGGTCTATTTTCAGAAAAATTCTATGTTTTGGCCACTTTTGAAGGAGAGAGTGATTACCTTAGTATAGAAATTGCAGTGTGATACCTGGAAATAAGTTGCTGCTTTTTCAGTGTAGAAATATAGCCGTTTTCAACATGTCTAGTGAAGTATGGCATGCAAATTTGTACAACTGCTATTTTTGATTTGCTTCAATTAAGTCAATACTCAGGATGCAAAATAAATCTTAAGAACTTACTTGCTTAGTGAACAGGAGGTTGTTACTCGATATAAGAGCCACAGCTTAGACTGCAAAGAACATGTCAGTAATGATAGCCATAAGAGACTTCTGAACTAGGTAAACACAACTGAAAATGAGGATGCAAGAAACTGTTGCCATGGCCATGTGGGTTTTCTGTAGAAATTGCACACATTATGGATTAAATTTAATTCTGAAGGGCTAGAATAATGAGCAAGTGTTTGCTTACCAGTTCAGTAACCCTCATGATGTTGTTGACAACATGCTAGGGGAGGAGAACTGGATGAGCACTGACACTGTCACCTCATTATGTTCCTGATACTGTGCTGGGAGATAGGGTCATAGGAATGTGTGTGTTGCTGGGGGGGAGGGGAGGGACAAGCAAAGAAAGGAAAGTAATTAGGAGATTGAGTGGTAGCTTTAAAGACTCTATGGATTTGATTGCCATTTGCATACATTTGACTTCTGTCATTTCAGAATATAAACAGAATATGATTATAGAGAATTAAAGTGTATTCCTACTGTGGGGCACAGAGCAAGGTCAAAAAGCAGAGTGATTTGAATTGTGCAAATTAGACAAAAATTTTGAGAAATATTTCATGACATAAAGCTATCAAAAATCGTAATTGAAGAAAAGAGACCAAGGAAAAGGTCATAACTGTATTCTTAACTGTATGAAGTTGCCAAACAGTAGAATATCTTAATTTTAATGAAGCAAGAAGACTCCACAGAGGGTGATGAACAGTCAAGTAAATAATGTCAGTTTAATAAGATTCTAAAGGTTGCATGCCTTGTTGTAAAGCTTTATTTTGCTCATCATTGTATAGCACATGATCTGTGTTAGTAACAATATAATGTCCTAGGGTACGCTAACAAGGTAATGAAGTTACATAATAGGAGTGCAATCTTATACAAAAGCATCTGTGGTGTCTAAATTTTCGCCTACAATGTGATTAAAAATAAATAAATAGGTGAAACAAGTACTGAACTGTAGGCTGAATAAACAACAGAGCTGATCTCTACTCAGAGGCAGGATAGGGTCCTCCATTCAGTGTATTGTGGCTCTGTCAGAATGCTGTGTTTTCCAAGGTGGAGAGGTCTTCAAGATGTGATATTTTGTTCCAAAGTAGGATGATGGTTTGAAAGGAAAATTGCAAGAAACATCAGTAAAGAGGTACGTTCATTAAAACAGTGAAGATCCATGGTGCTAATCAAAGTACTTGCTAAGTGTGCACTAGTTAATTAAGATTCTTTTGACGTAAAATTAAAAAGAAACCAATTGAATGATTTACAATTACCTTTTGGGCAACTATATTAACGTACTGAAATTACAGCATTTAAAGACAACTGTATGGAGTATAAGTTCAAGTAAAATCAGTTTTCAGCACCATTTTTGTTTCATGTGCATCTATGAAGAAGGAAATGTGCTCTATAAATCACTGGTTTATCAAAACTGAACTGTTAAAACATTTAAGTTACTGCCACAAGAAGTGAGTTCTTCAGATTGGATATAATTATGTAAATTAGGAGACTTATTTAGCAGTATGTCAAATGATGCTCAGTTTAATTAGTGTTTTTCTTGAAAGAAAATGGAAAATAGAAATATCAATAATTTTGCCCTTAGATTGACTCATGATTTCTAAGGTTTTGGTTTCTGACTAAAAGACATAATTATGTCACATTAGTGTTGTATCTCTACATTTATTAACTATTCATGATCTTACAGAAGAAGACTGAAGTCCCTGTTTTAAAAGTAAGCAGAAACAAACATTTAAGAAACAGGGGAAAAAAACAACTTGTTCCCTATCTTCATGTGAATGCATTTCCTCAATATTGGTGAGGAGAAAAAAAAAAAGGAAATTAAGTATTGCCCTGTATGTTAACATTCCATTCAAAAGAATTTACATTTTTAATTATTTATTAACCTATTTTTTCTTTTTTATCACGATGTATTCTAGTAAAACAGTCACCATTCTAAATCAGCATTTTGTTATCTGTACATATTTGCTCAAAGGAGTTGAATGGCAATGCAAATAAAGACATTATTTCATATTAGGGTTTAAAACAACTGAAACCAGTTACTTCAAGCTGAAAAAGGTATGCTGTCTTCTGCAAGCATACATTGTCTTGTACCTTAACTTCTTCTTCAAGTTAGTATAAATGTATCCTTGGATGGCACTAAGATTTTTTTCTTTCTAATCCCATAACACTGAATTTCAGTATTTGACCATGATGTGGTTAATCACTTGTTCTTTTGGAGAATAAACAGTGTATAGAAATATGCTTACCATGAAAAGAAATCTGTTGTGCATATTGAAGTTAGTTGTTATAAATGAGATAATAAAAGGAATACATATAGGGTCATATGCTGTCAATTTGCATAATTCTACCTTGTGGCATGTCATACTTTAAAACATGCATAAGTCCAGCAATATTTTGCCAGCACTCAGTTAAGAGGCGTGAAACTCTTTCTTGATTAAAGATGAAATCTGACACTTTACCATCAGCTTGAACTCCTCAAAGGGACAAGCTGATGGTGTTACAAGGTTCTGTGGATATGGTGCAGTGACTGAAAAACTGAGTCAGTGTTTTGATATGCTTTCAATTGTCCTCCCTGAAAAGCCACCTAGGGGATGACTGACATACAGTCTTGTTAAACTCTGAAAGCTGTAATTACGCTATTGATGCCTTCAGTATGTTTGTCCTGGCCTAACTACTTGAAATATAGGAAGGCATTCTACTTGCACAAGAAAAGAGAAGCTCTGACTTGCCTTGCTAACAGGAGATGAAAGCAGCTAAACTTTTGGCTTGGTAAGACAGTACATGAGTTGGAAAACACAGGGGAATATCTCATTCCAAAAATCTTTTTTGCATACAGCCTTGCAGAGCAGTGTTGTATATGACCTTGGAGTAAGACTGCTGACACTGATAGGGCTTGAGTTTCTTTTATTTTGTTCCTACTGTAGTCATTTGCTCATTGATGCCCTTGGCATATTTTCTCTGATGACTGTTCTTTTGGATTGTTCTAATTCTGAATTTTTACTTTGTTTTGTCCTTAAATCCTCAAAATAATGGCAATTAAATCGCCCTAATGTCTCTTTACTTCTTTTTAATCCTGCCTGTTAAATAATCATAGCATCAAATCCTGCATGTTTTAGTGTTTGTCAGCTGGTAAAAATACTCTAAAAATCCCTCCTACCTCTTCCATAATCCTTTAACTCATTCTAATGTATTCAGCTCCAAACATATATCTAACAAATTTCATGAAATTTGCAGAACCTTAGTGAAAAACTTCAGCTTTTCAAGTCAATACTTTTCTAAGATGCCAAAGATCTACCAGGGCATTACTAATTTGTTTTTTTGCTTGTGAACTAAACTCTTCTAACCCTTCTAGTCCTCACCTAAATTAATATTGAACAATAGCAATTGCATTGCCACTCAGACTTGTGGCTTTTTTTTTTTTTTTCTTCCTAATTCAGTACTAAACCTGAAATCAAAAGTTGTATTTGGGAAAATGAATGCCATTGCTTTATGTCATATGACTTGACTGAATGTCCTTGTGTTCTCCAAAAACTGAATTTCACATTTTTTTTCTTAAACATTTTACAGAGCAAAATGGCAATTGAGAAAATTCCCTATCCTGCCCTGGGTGCTTAAGCTTTTTGGCTTGTTTGCTATCTACCACTTGTAGATTTATTTATTTATTTATTTTTAATATATTCTAATCAATAATATGTGATACTAAAATCTTCATTTGAAATTTGCCATTGCAAGTATACCAGTGCGTTCAGGGATTGTCATTTTAACAAGAAAGGCACCAAATGCTTGGCCCAGTTGTTCTGGGGTTTTCTTTAAATCTGTTTTGTGAATAACCAGACTGGCTTGGAAAGCCTTCAGTGCATGGTGGGAAAAGAATGAGAAGTGAGGCATCCTTTACCAGACCTTGTGCTGCTGAGGCACGTGGCACTGCAGTAGGTGAGCTGTCATTTGGAGATGCATGTGTAGTCTGGGTCTGGCACTAGTCTGGCTAAATATGGTACTAGCAGTCTCTGAGAAAGCCAACTCAATTTTTCAGATGCAATTTGTTCCTTTTTTAATTTAAATTTTCAGCCAAAAGTTAAATGTTGTTATGCATGTACCATGCCATATTTCTGTACTCATCTATGCACTATGCTGGCTTTGATGTTTTGTTTATAGTGTAAAAATATAACCTTTTATTTTAAATTAAAGCTATTTGACCCACTAATTAGGTGTCTACATTTTCTGCATGAGCAGCATTTTTGCCTAGCACTAATATTATCCCTTATATAATTTATGGCAAGCTTTTGTTTCTCTCAGTCTTGATGATGATTCAGTTGTAATTTGTGGTACCATCTTCAGTGTATTGTCATATATCTGGAAAGGGGAGCATATTTTCTTAGCTTCCCTTCAGAGGTTTTAGGTGAAAAATTACAGCAAACTCCCCAGCATCATCTTCATGTTTACATACAATGACATACTTTGGGGGTTATTTAGCTATTGTCTGCCATCAAGAACTCTTTTTCTTGATTTTTCTTTAACTAGTACACTGTACTCTCATCTACAGATGTTTTTTTCTTTTGACAAGAGGCTTTCAGGTAGTTTGTATTTTCTGTGGCATCAAAACATACACGTATGTTGTGCATGCCTCCTACATTAGGGAGGGATTTTGTACTCACGATATTTGTATGCCTGAGAATTGAAAAGACAAAGTTTTGTTTTATAGGAGTATACTTTGGAAAAGCTTCATAGCATGTAATTCTGGAGTTTAATCAAATCTTTCTTGTCGGTTTGGGGGGATTAAGACTGGAAAAGGAGAGAGCACAGGAAATAAATGCCTTCAGCCTATTTTTCCCCCCTTGAAAGGAGAAAAAAATACCACCCTGTTACCATGGAAGAATCAACATGATAGAGAACTGTTGCATCTCCAATACAATTTTTTTAAAAATCCAATTGGTTACAGCTGTACTGAGAGGGAACAAATGTTTTGCTGCCTTTGCTGCCAAATCATAGATTATATTTGGAAGCATAAGACTAATGAAGAAACAGTTCAGAAACAGTGACTGCAAAGCTTCAGGCATAAGAAATGAAACTGTTAGCTTTCCTTGTAAAACATATTAGGCTCTAATATTTTTGTTGTTGTTGTTTGTTTGTTTGTTTTTAATAGAATGTTAATTTATATATAATGTTGTTTCCAGGGGATTCAGTTTTTCACTGTTTCCAGGGGATTCAGTTTTTCACTATGGCAGTGATCCCAAGCTTTATGATTTCTGCTGGCTATCATTTATCTATTTAACAGCAGCAGCTGTCTGCTTAGAAAATTATTAACTGAAACTGAGCAGAGGAGGTAGGCTGGATGGGAGCACTGACCAGAGTGTTGGGGATTGCAGACATGGTGCCCCTGATTCTCTTTGTATGTTCAGTACAAACACCAAAAGGTTGTTGAACAACCTTCTGTTATTGACATATGACTGACTTTTTATTGAGACACTACCATGCAACAGACTCGGGGCATGTCAGTGTGAATTACAGTAGGATTTTGATGTCTCAAATAGCATGCTTTTCAGTAGCAGCCTTTCTCCCTGTCATATCTTGCATTTTGATTTTCACCTAACCTATTTGATTGAACATGTAGGTTTTGGCGAATTCAAAGATTGAACTTGCTGAAGTTCACTATGTCTGGGTGGAGGTATCAGTATTTTTTTTTCTTTCTTTCTTTTTTTTTTTTTTTTTTTTTTGAGGGCATTAATAGGTATATTACCATAGGTTCACGCTTTAGAATCCTGCTAGAGATTTCTGGGAGGAAAAAAAAAAAAGCTTGTTTTGTGTGGTATTTACTATATTGAGCAGACTTTACTTATGTGCTCTCAGCTGATCAGCTGATTTAAATGCCACAGAAAGACATTGGCTTTCTGTGAAAGAATTGGCTTTTTTGGTAAATCTATAAGAGGACTGCAAGGTGAACACATAGTCCCAATATTTAGTGGTACAGTTAGTGTTGTACAAACTCTTTAAGTCCACACACATAGCACAAGAGGTGTGGGCAGTGGGAAAGCTGGGCAAACAGAGGGAGGAGGAAGTTGGGTGTGGATTATACGGAACTATAAAATTCTGTGCTTGTCTGTCACCAAGGCAATTGCTGTTGATAAGCAGAAAACAATGAATATAAATAGACAAAGATTAGAAAACCTTAACAGTAGAAACCACTAGTTCAGACAGTGTTTTCATTGGCTGTGTTCATCATACATTCTGTGACCCTAACCCTTAAATTAATAAATGTAAATAAACTGCTAATAAGGATAAATCATGTTTTAAAGATGTATAGAGAAGTTATTAGTGGACAAAACATTTTAGAGAGCAGGGAAACCAAAAATTTCAAGTATATATCAAAATCTAGGAGGTTTTGTTTTGTTTTTATTATTAGTCTCCTTTAAACAGTTGGCCAGTTGATTAGTCTTTTGCTTTTGAAATTAGTAGACCTGTATACCTGCTATGGAAAGGTGGTGCTCTATTACAGTCTTATTTTCTCATTTGATTTACTGTTAGCTGGTAAACTACTGGACACTGTAGTTTAGTTGCTGATCAATGACGTAGGAATTTAAACCTTTCAGAAGTAACCATCTGCTATGAAATAGATCACAGATGTCTCCTTTAGCAGCCTGTTGCAGTATGGTAAAAATTACTTATTACAAACTGAGCTAACTAGTTGACTCTGTGTTACTACACTAGTAGTATCCCCAACAGCATATATATTTTAACTTCTGTGAGGCATATATGGGTCATGCACTCTTGGAGCGATGTGCACAGCAGTGAAAACTGAGAAGTTGAATTTAGAGATCTGGAGTGCCTTGCAGTTACAGCTCCAAGTTGCAACTTTCTGTTGGTTATAAACAAGAGTTAACACCTTGACAGTTCATTATCTGTGGCCAAACTGAGGCCTATTTGGCAGCATGTTTTTTTGGGGTGGGTTAATTAAACAAACAAACAAACAAAAAACACAAAAAATACTTTCCTCCATATTATGAAGCATGTTTGGTATCATGTTGGATAACATTTTTTGTATAATTCCTAAAACATTACTTAAATGGAGAAAATCATTCTTAGAAGCTATTGTATACCCGGGGTTTTAAGCTTAGATTACTCCTAGTACAAATATAATTGTTATAAAATCATAATATGCATTAGTGAAAAAGGCAGAATGATGAATAGTATTTCAAGATTTTTTTTTTTTAATCAGACACCTATCCTGAGTTACAGACATTGTGCTAGATTTTCATTTTTTTTTGGTAATTCAGACTCAGAAAACCTGCAAGTAGAGAATAATTCGTTTGATTCACTACCTATACAGTACTTTATTTTGTAGTGAATTAAATTCTAGCTAATGATCTATTATTGTTTGTTCACATTAATTTGCACTTACTTAATGATATCTTCAAATTCTCCAAATATATCAGTAGCCTTGCTACTGTGGGGCCTTCAGGCAAACACAGTCATAAAAATGCAGGTGTATTTAGCATACATAATAAAAATACAATAAAAATGCAGGTGTGCAAAGCAGGTTTGTGAAGTGACTCTTGTACAGACTAAAACTAACAGTGTTTATGTGAGTTAAGAGGTAATGACTAGCACTGAAGTTTCTGATTGCCTTTCCTCCGTGATCTTCTCTCCAGCTCTAGCATTACTGTGGCATTTTACCAGTGTGTGCAATGACTCAATTCCCCATTTTATTTTCTCTCACAGATGGCATAATTTCATCTGATGCTCTGAAAGTGACAAGTGGCACTGTGGCACTGACTTTATTGTATTAGGCTGTGCTAGCTGTGATGAATATATGATCTGTGTTTGAACATTGTGTCCACCTTTGCACAGCAGAAGATGAAATAAGAAATAAGGAAAGCCAATATAAGACCTCAGATACTACTGATGTGGCTTTGAGCATGAAGGCAGTATCAGTAAGATCATTACTGGTCACCATGTAGTAGCACTAATTAAAAAAAAGAAGTATCTAATGTGCCAGGAAACATAGAGACCTGTGGCTGACTCACTGGCTGACGTAGTTGTTTTGGCATACAGCTTGTACAGTGCTGCCAGTTCTGTCTTACTCTGTAGGATCTATTTGCCCAGAGCTTTTCAAATTCATTTCCAGAGATGGCAATTTTGGTGGAACAGTAACCTATACATCCCAAATCACTTGAATTTTTGAAACTGTGTGATACATAAGTATTTGATCTATTGCCAGACTGAACAATATTCCAAAACCCAGTGTGAAAAGTTTATTCTTTGTATTTTTGTGCTAGTGTTTATTTTCCCCCTCTGTTATGATAGGCAGGCAGTGAATTTTATTGAAGGGAAAAAAAATGCGTTGTGAAAGACCTTCGAACACTCCCTTACCTGAACCATGCACGCTATATACTATATATATTTAATCTGTGTTCCTAGACTTGCTTGCAAGAGTTGGGCAATAAGGTAGAGGCAGAAATGAGAAAAGGCAACACCATGATTTGTAGTAACTGGCAGATTAAGAAGTGGCTTGATGGGTGATTAAACAGATATACATCTGTGTTTGGTGATGAAGGTAATTCATTACAATGAGTCCACGTCTCTGGACTTGACCTTGATATAGTGGAAGGGATAATAGGTGGAATAGGACCTCAGAATGAAACACATAAGTGTGCAGGTATGACTTCAATTAATATCTGTATCACTTGGATTAATATCTGTGAAAGTGGTCTCAAAAAGCCCGATGTGTATGCAGGCTTTATTGGCCAATAGTCTGGTCTTCAGCTCTGGAACAGTTTTGTTGCTCTTTCTATCACTATCACTGTCAAGCTAGTCTTGAGAGCAACATACCTTTGAGTCGGTATGAGAAATGTTAAAAATATTCACAGACTAAACGTTATTAGTATCATAATATTTTATATACTCTTGTAAAGACTTTACAAAAGCAGATTTCCCATCCCAAACAGTGTTACTTTCAGAGCTTGCTTTCAGTGGGAGGAGAAGCTCTACAGGAGCTCCATTTCCATTTGTGCCTTTGTTCTCTGCAATTACTTTGTTTACTGCATAAAGAATTGTGTTTTTTTCAGTAGTTCTTCAAGATAATTATCCGAAGCATAGGTTCATTTGGAGGGTGGAGGAAGGGCCAAGATAACAAAAATCTCTTCCATGTAAGTGTATGTACTTGCCTGCAGAGACATTTCTGCAGCAATTTCCCTGTACATATTAAATGAAAGACCTGGAGTACATTTTTTCTACATAATGACTTTAACAGATATTTTTCAAGGGAATAATATATATTTTGGAGGTGCATAATTTATTATGCAGGTCTCATAGCTCAAATTGAGAGACTATTCCCTGTAGAATATAGTGGCATGTGTTACAGTGGCATATATTCCCATGTAGAAGTGAGGCACTATCAATGACAAGGCCAGGTCATGTATGTTGCAGAAAAAGTGCTTCCAGGTATCTGTCCTTCACTCTGCAGAATTTTGATGTTCTGTGCTCTCACTGATTGTCTCTCAGGATGCATTTCTTCATGCTGCTTCATGTAGCCATGACCAGACCACTCAAGCCCCAGTTATCCTTAACTTTAAGGCACTCATTGCTGTAGAGAATAGCTTTATCCCCAGTGTTGTTTTGGAGACCTAGAACAACTGTAGAAGGCGTTAGTGGAAACAAGAGGGGGAAAATGAGAGAGAAGAGTAGCATATTTGTGTGCCTGCAGGTAGGATTTATTAGCCTTTTTTTTTTTTTTTTTTTTTTTTTTTTTAAATACTTAGATTGGAAATAGTTATATTTACACATAAAAAGCTTTTTATTTTTTTCTTCAAATTGCAGTGCTTTATGCAGCAATACAACTTGCCTGTTGCTAAATGCCAGCTGCAAAAATCAGTAGAGATTTGCTAATTTCACTTGCTCTGTAACACTAGAATAAATCTGACCATGTCTTGATGTACTGATCAAACTAGTATCCAAATCCATACTTGTTGTATATGGAATGAAGTTTTGAGTGCAGCAAATGCTATTTACTTTGCTTATGCTTTATGTGGATAAAATAAAAAATGCATGTGTCTTCAGGTGAAGTTTGCATCCAAATGGGACTTTTTATTAAATATATATATATATAGCAAAAGAAATTATGATTGAATGCATATATAATTTTATCAATTTCCTATGTTGGAAGGTCCACTAATATGAAAAGATAATTTTGTCTGAAATGCACTGTGTTCAGAAAGCATTCTTGTTTTTTTTAGCTTTTATCCATTTTCCAGATTGTAGGAAGTCTATTAATACTCAATATTTTAATGTGTCCTATTGCAGTGTCCATTTGGACGCTATTATGAATGTATCATCTGATAAATTTGGAGTAACTATTTAATATTCTGTATTCCAAACATTGGAGTAAATGACTGCTTGATGTATTGCATTCCTTTCCAAAAATACAGATATAAATTTAAACTGCTGTATAAAATTGTTTAATAGCTCTGTAAAATAAACTGCGTATATCCATGTAGCTGTACTATTTGGACATGAAAGATGTATACAGAAAGTTATCCACACCAGAGAAGCACCATGTTATAACAGCCAGGATACTAGAACAGGACTGAAAATCTAAGTCACCTGATTAGCTTCTTTGTAGTATTTTTGACTTTGTAAATCACCTTGGAACCGCATATGTAAAGCAGTATTATTCATTAGTCATCTTTGGGCATATTGTAAACAGTTAGCCAGAGTGCTGTACTGATGCATGATATTCTTGATAGTTTCAAAAAATTGACCTGCTGTGTAGGGGAAAAATTTATTCTGCTACTACAAACTACAGCATATAAAATATATGTATTATGTATATATACATGTAAATTGTTTTAATATTTTGAAAGTAATATTACTATGCATTAATATTATGTTTATATATATGAGAAGTTATGCATTACTTTGTTTTTATACAACACAGACTGTTTCTTTTCAGGGTGAGTAAAGAGTGTATCATGTATATCAGATCCAGATTCCCATCTCAGATGAGTTATAAGAATCTGGAATGATTTGATTACAGCAGATTTAGCATTTCTGAACAACAATAGAAAGGTACAGTGCAGACTTTAGAAATCATAAATGGGGAATTAGCAGTTAATCTTTCTAGAAGTGTATGCAAACTGTTGCTGGAAAATGACTCAAGCTTAAATTAGTTTAACCGGTTGAAAAATGAATTCCATAATGTACTCCATTATCATGAATAATTCTGCTGTTCTGACTGAAGTAGTAGTAAATAATGAAAGAATTTAGATCATGGAAATTAGGCAATCTTTCACATTGTTTTAATAACTGTGGCTTTGAATTTTGTTCTGACCTTTACCAGAGGCTTCATATCAACATGTAGCACATCATGATCAGCACAGGGGAAGGCTTGTTTAACAGTGAGGGGAAAAACGGAATTGTGAAGAAATGCAGTGGAGAAATTGAGGAACATGCTATTACCTTGTTACTGAATCCTCCCTGGAACCTTTAAAATATTTTAATAAAGCAAAATAAAATAATTGTATGAGGAGATGCTTTTAAATACCTGAAGAATATAATGGATTGGTCAGTGATTGTTTTTCTATCTGGCTTGATGAGGTCAAGTCATTGCATTGAGTAGTATAACAGATTTTGTATTTTATTATTATTGGAATTATTGGCATTGGAACGGGTTGCCCAGGAAGGATTACTGTCCCAGGGGGATGTTTAAGTAAAGGTTGGACCTGGTGCTTAGGGACATGGTTTAGTGTGTGACATAGTGCGTGGTAGGGGGATCATTGGACCAGATGATCTTGAAGGTCTTTTCCAACCTTAATGATTCTGTGATTCTACCTAGATAATCTTTTACTGGTTTCACCATTTATAAGAAACAAGGTATGTCACATGGATGTTGGTTTCCTGGCAGACTTTTAAAATAAGAAAACAGCAGTGATTCATGAACTTGGCAGGGATTCTTTCAAGTATGAGATAATTAAAAAATATGAACTACTTTTGATACATAGATTCATACTAATATTTCAGAAAACACCAAGAATTAACAGCTTTTTTGGTATAAATACCTTGCAGGAATAAGCTTTATTGTGTAGAAAATATACATGTATAATATACACTCTTTGTACCCTTCTTTCTTAATATATTTATTTAAAAGTTCTTGTTTCACTGCTTAATTGCTTTGAGTAGTATGCAGGAAATAATATTTTGCATAGCTTAGTTAAACGGTTTATGTGTGAACATAATCACAACTGTAGCTATTAAAAATAGAGGAAAGGTAAAATGTACAATTCAAATATTTCCCTCTTTGAGGACAGAGACCAAATAGATATAACAAGTCATTGATAAAATGTTCCATTCAACTGGACTAATAAGAAATGATAGTTGAATAGCAGTCATGGCAATAAATCCAGTGGGACAGTATTCAAAATACAATCTTTTATTGGGAACATTTTATTGATTTCTCCTTAGTTAGATGTATTGCTGAGATAAAACCAATCTAGGTTTGTAACCTTGGATTAGAATCATAAAGATACTACTTATTGTCACTATTTAGACTTGTTAATGTCCACATAGGCACAATCTGATGTGGCCAGAACTTTAAGGTGAGTCTGTTGAGGTCTTTTCTTATAGTTCAGGTCTTTTTCTTTCTTTTGTTTGGGTCAAAAGGCTTTTTAAACAACAAAAAAGCTTTACTAGGATACAGATTGAAATATCTAACACTTCAAATAAATCATGTAGGTGAGGTAGAGCACAAGTTAAAAAAGACCCCTGTATCTTTGTTTCTTCCCCCTGCTTCCTCCTCCTCTCCTATTCTTTTGTGGTAGGTCACTTCCCCAAGTCTTGGCTTCAGTCAGCTTGCTCATTTTAAACAGTAGCAAACTCCACGCAGCCCAGTCTAGTCACTACAAAGTTTTGCTTCATCCCCGCTGAGGAGTCAGTGTTTTCCCTTTCCCAGGAAAGGGAAGGTATGGGCTCTTCCTGAGATGCAGATTCTCAGCACTTTCTTCCCCCAGATATCATATAGATTTGGGCATCTTATTACTGCTTATCAATAGAGACCGATCCATATGTCATTTCTATTTTCATGGAGTATAACACAGACACTCAGCGCAAATGAACTAGTACTGTCTATAGTAACATTAGTATCCACGTGCTTTTCAAAAGCAAGCAGTGGAGAAATCAATATGCAATGGCTGACAATAAGATGTTTAAAAAAGGAATTTGAAACTAACTGGATGTTTTAGACAAACAGAAAAGTAAGAAGAATCATTTTCTCCTCTGAGAGGTCTACAGGGAGACCTTGACCTCACTGCGCAGTAGATCTGAAGCAGAAGAGATTTCTTAGGGACTGCTTTGGTGAATTACAAAATAAAGTACTCCTACCCAGTACATTATTTTTGTTTTAAACTATTTATAATGGTGGAAAAGTCTTCATATTTTGGCCAACCTAATACATAATTGTGAAACTAAGATGTTCTTGGCAAAGAAGGTATTTCAGCTTGTGTGTTTTTAGAAGATGCTGCTCTTCTCAAAGCTGATTTATTTTAGTCTGGTTGCTGTGACAATAGCCACAAAGCAAAATTTGGCTGTTCTGGGAAGAGAGGGTCAAGTGCAGGCCACTCCTGCTGTCAAAGTGAAAAGGGCATGGAGAAATGATGAAGTGGGATAGGGAACTAAGGGGGAAAAAGGAGAGGGTAAAAAAAAAAAAAAAGAAAAAAAAGTGAAATTTCTGCTGTGAACAAAATGGGTGCTGACTGCTGCTTATAGAAGAGAGTTCTTGCTTCCAGCAGTAGTGGCTGCCCTTATAACATCCTGACCCTTCCCTATTAGCAGCAGCAGCCACCAGCCTGACACTCAAAAATCCCAATTGAGAAAAAGAGCCCTTTGCTTTTTTGCTACATAGCAGCAGTCTGTGCCCTAGGCATATAATTTCATTGCTTTCACCAGAGGTGTGTATATGGTGTAGTGTATAGTACAGAGGCTTCATCTTGACCTACTGAAGGGTTTGGTTCTGATTTATCCTGTAGGCATTTAATTTTAACTATACATCACTGGTCATTATATTTAAAGCTTTAAGTCCATTATCATTAAGATATGAGAAGAAAATTGAAAAACCTCCAAAATGAATGGATATGATAAAACAAGATAAAATGAGTTCTGTAAGTTCTGTTAGTGTGTGTTTGTTTGTTTTTATCATGAAATAAGGACTTAAGGGCTCTTATTTTACTTCTTTCAAATAATTAATGTTATATATGAGAAATATTTGTTATCAGTATATGTCGGGAAATATCTTCACTTAGAAGAGAAGATAATGTTTCTGAGAAAAGTATTCCAAATACAGGCAAATGGAATTCCCAATTTAACTTTCAAACCATAATTGAAAGTACTTAGTTGAAAAGGGAACCTGAAGAGCTTAATCAATTAACCTTCAAACAGCTCTTGTTTTATTGTAAGAGCATAGCTGCTTCAGCTCCTAGAATAAGAGCTCGTGTTCAATAATAAGAACACAAGTATATATTTATTTGCAATTTAGATGTACTGATATTTGAAAGAGTTTGAACATCAAAGTTTCCTTAGCTAATTTTTGGTAAGGTAGGATATGACGAGTTTGAATGTGAAGTCTTTGCAGCTTCTTCTTCAAGCAAAAATATACCAAGATGACTTTAACCCTGTAAGAAGTTCATGTGTTCTTTACTTCTTGAACTGGAAGCAGGTCCTTTTGGCAATGCTAACTTCACTGGCAAAGAAAAGTAGTTTAACATTGATTCAGTAGTATATAAGCAAGATAGCACATGAATAGAAACAATCTGATGTCATGTGGTTTAAACCAATATTTTCAATAGCTAAATCATATCCCAAAAGACATTGCAAGGCCTCCCTAGGGGAAAGTCAATCAAATACTAAAAATATGAATGTGTTCTGGATGCATACAGTAATGTATGAATGTAGCAGGGTAAGAACAAACTATGGCATATTTCTAGTGTTTTGTGCAATTCCTCTTGAAATTTCCAAATGAGTTGTTTCGAAATGCTTGCCAATGTTTCCCACATGTTTGCCTGGTATTCATACAACTAGCTAAAGAATGTGCTGCTCAGTACTGGATCCATGTAGCTGAGCATGTTTCAATTCCTGTATTATTTCTGAGAACAGGAATGCCAACTGCTTTATACATTGATTCACATTTCACATTCTTTTTAGATGAATTAATTAGGGCTCTCGAGCTTACATTTTCAAAAGGTGTTTTCTACTGGAAGAAACTCATTTTTCTGAAACCAGGTTCTAGAGAGTGATACATAGGGAAGGATGAGAGACAAAAGGGCAAAGCTGAAATGAGGTTCAGACTGGATATATTGGGAAAAATATTTCTGAGGTCAGTCAAACATCAGGATAGGTTGCTTTCAGAGATCATGTAATTTCCATTTGGGAAGGCTTTCAAGACCCAAATGGGTAAAGCTCTGAGCTTTGTTCATGCTTGTTTTTTATCCAGCTCAGGTCTGATTTCACAGCTGACCTACTTTGAGCAATAGGTTGGACTACGTAACCTGTTGAGTCCCTTCTGGTGTGTTTTTTTGCAAGGTCCTATGCTTTGTGTTTAATCTTTATTCGGTTTAGTATGTTCATGCTCAGAAACTTGTGGTTTACTCAAAACTTGTAGGTTACTCTAGCAAGGTTTTCAAAATGGCTGTGTAAGTGCCTGCTCTTGCAACAGCATGCATTCACCATCACTGTGAGTTTTCATAATAGAGAACTGGTTTCCTGTTTCATGATCAACACTTGCCAGATGCATCTGTTTTAGTTGCTTAACACGCACTTGTGACTCAGGCAAAGATTGTCACTTTTTAAGAGTTTGTCTAAAACATATGTACACACCTCTCCCTCAAACCTTTCACATGATGTGAATGGTTTTGAGTGAAACTAGACCCATTTGAAAATGTCACATCAAGCCAAAACATACACACATATATATATATATATATATACACACACACACACATGCACGCTTTTTTATTTCGGTGGTTTTATGCAACTGTTAATCATGATTGCTTTGGAGTCTTTTTTTTTTTCTTTTTTTTTTTTTTTTTTTTTCCTTAAAGGCTGAATTACAAAGCTCAGAACTGGCATGACTAACTAGGAGAGATGCAATCCTAGAGAGAGAGGAATTCTCTTCTTCCACACACATGGGGAAAACAAAAATGTCTTTTTCATTAAGTAGTATGGGGAGAACAGAGTTACACAATTAAAAGAGTAGGTAACCATTTAAAAAGATTTCTCTAACCAATTTCAGCCTCTTAACACTGTCAAACTTCTCTGTATTTCTTATCTTTCTAGTACTTCCTGTTGTCTGTCTGCGTACATCCCCACTATATCCCTCTTAGGTGTGCTGTTGATGGGATGCGATATGTTCCGCGCCACTGTGGGCACAGTGAAGCTGGCCACTTGGCATTTGTTTTGTACACGGGACAACAGACAATAGGAATAGACTTGCATCGTAGGTGTAATAAAATTCAATCCTGTAGTAGTTATTTGTAACATTTATGAATGATATGACCTTATAAGTGCATGTAATAGTGTGCCAAATGGCAGAATAAAGTAATAATAGCTGTGAGTTTGTTAGTTTATTGATTATGCAATTTCTGTTATTTTTTTTAGTAGTGTTGCTTAATAACTAATTAAAGAAACCATGTTATTTATATTTTGGGTCTGCAATTCAAGAGGTAGAATCAGACCCATAAACAGGGCCATGTGTTGCTGGGGTTTCAGCTAAGTCTCAGAAATGATGAATCCATGCAGAACAATCAAGAAGAGCAGTCTCTGTAAGCAAATGGACATGTTAGTAAATAAGCAAGATTAAAAACAGTGTGTTTAACTCTCCAAAGAATTATAAATAATCATGAGTTGATAGTGGTCAGTGGAAACTCATTTTGGAAAGCAGATGTTCCAGTTTTAGAGAATATCATGTCCCTATACTGATGTTAACGTAGCAACCATTCCCAAGTCACAACAATGATGAATGCCATTTGCACTATTTTTCTTAATTTTACATCAGCATCTTGGCAAATTCTTATCACAAATGTTTCATATAAAATTAACTGGCTTCATTCCAGCAACTCTGAGAATAAATAAATTCTAGCACCAGCTATCCTAGTAAATACTTTGTTTCTAAGCATTCATGTAATCTTAAAAAAAAAAAAAAAACAAAAAAAAACAGGGCTGAAGGAAACTTGAGAGGTCATCTAATTCATTGAACTGCCTCCTCATAAATCTTCATCCCTGCCTAAAAGCTTGGGGTGAAATAGTTTCTAGAATTGCATTAAGTGGCATGATCCAGTTCTTCACTACCTTATAGTGAAAAAAAATTGCCTACTTCTAATTAATTTTTATTGACAGGAGTGAAAAGTCACCATTCTTGTTCTGTTCAGTGTATACAGAATTCATGTCCTCCTTTTATCTTTCCAGTAGCTTTTCTTATAATTTGCTTATTAACATGTATTTTCAATTTGTTTATTAACATGTATTTTCAATCTCCAGATTCCTACAGTAGGCAAACATCTTTTTAAAAAATAAAAAATTCTTCAAAACCCATTTTCTAAAAGCACTTAATTTTCTTGGTCAGCTTGTGGGTATATTATATATATGCAGATATTACATATACGCATTACTTGGCAAGGTGGAAGGCTTGCCTCATGTTTTGCATATAACATTGCTATTTATATGTGCTGGAATGTGAACATTTTTCACAGTTTATACTGGTGATTTTGTGTATTTTGTTTAACTTCAATTTAGTTCTCATTTCGATTAGTTCTTTTATTTCTACTGAACTGTACTACTCTATCCAGTTTTTGAATTAGTCTGCTCATACTGCAGCACTTATCCCATCTGTGCAGTCCGGTACCAAGACCCATTTTTTACAAAATGATGCAACTTGGGTACTTACCTGTTACTTCTAGCCACTTCTCTGCTTCTCTTGATGTGATTAAAGTAGATACTGGATGTGTTATTGTACCTGAACAAGGGAAAGATGAAAAAGACTAAGAAAAGTACAAGTATCCTCAGTCTTTTTCCATGAGTAAAGAAGTAATGAGTATAGAATACAATAATTATTATAAAAAATATAGTAATGTATTGTATAATTGTATTACTATTATATCGTCCAGGAAAGGTTGGGAGATTAGAGTAAAAAGCTGATCTATACTGATCTATTTGTATAAAGTTCCATTTTTTTTTTTTTGTCTTTAAGGTTGGTACAAGTTGAAAATTTGCTGAGCAAGAATGTTTGGAAATAATGGCAACAGAATTGGCAGGACTGTAGCTAGCCTAATCAATAATAAAAGGATAATCTGTCTTTCTTTGTGGTGTACAAAGCAATAACTTGTTGTTCAGATTGATTAACAATCGAAGCAGAGCTGAGGCATTTAATCGATCTCTAAAACTGTTGTGAGTGTAATACAAAGTAGTAGAGATTAGGGACAGCAATGACAGTGATATTAACAGAAATGGGGGAGGCAGTCATTTCATGATGTGAAAAATGCTGAGCTGAGGATTTATTTTATTTTTTGATCAGGCTTTCTGTTGTTATACACATGATTGCTTGACTGCAGCATCAAGTTGCAGAGCTCTAAAAGGGGGGGGGGAGGGGGGCTAAATGGTGACTTCTTTAAGGGAAGAAACTGAGTGAATGGTTTAGTAAGATATAGACTATTTGGTGTTTGGAGCTGTTATTGAAGGAATATCTTTCATCTGGTAAATTGTATCTGTTCTTTTGTGTTTTTCTGAACACTTCCTTCTATTTTTTAACCACAAAGACTGTCTTTTCCTCCTTGTATATCTTTGATTATTTATGCAGTAGCCACAGTATTTGTAGAGCTCCTCCACGACTGGAGACCATTATGTGGCTGGAATTTCAGGAGCATTTTGGAACAACTGAAGCCATTCCTTTGTCACTCTAACCAAGTTTGTGGCTTACTGCATGGGTATATTAAACATGATACCATAGAAATACAATAACAGAGTACAGGTTTTCATCTTCCTGGGAAATAATTATAAGACATGAGACACTGGATTTTTTTCATTTAAAGTTGGAAAGTTCTGCTTAGATGAGGGTTTTTTAAACTTATTTACACTGTGTAAAATGAGATGAAAAACCTTAAGTTAACTATAAAACTTAAGTTCTGTGTAAGATAATTAAATAGATACATATTCACATGGAAGTAATTGAGGATGGACTATATTAGAACTAATTATTTTTTTCTGCTTTGGGTCATTTTGAGGGCCATTTAATTTTGATGTAACTTTTTGAACTTTTCAGAACTGCACAATCAGTATTTACCCCAGAAATTAATTGTACAAGTAGTGTGTAATTTGGAGTATTTTCCTAAAATTTAATGCTTTAGTCTGAGCACCTTGACACATTACAGCTGGTGGAAGAGCTCTGATTCTATCTATCTTTTTTCCACATCATTTTGTGCTGTTACAAGGACCAGAGGTGGGAATGAATGCCCTTTTTTTTTTTTTTATTTTGTTTTAATTTCTTTGTTGCTTTTGGTGGTTTTCTGTTTTCTTTATTTATATAAGCAAAATTTAGATTATTTATATTTTGAATAGGAACTCACAAAGGGAGTCCAGTAGAAGCCACCAAGGGGCTGAAACAGTTGAAGTTTGAGAAGTGTCTGAGCATTGGCTTTGCTGAGCTATGAGAAGAGAAACCCCACAGAAGATGTTATTGCTGTTTACAACAACCTAATAGAAAAAAGTCAGAATCTTCTCAGGGGCACAGAGTGATAGGACAGGAGGCAATGCACACAATTATGCACAAAGAAATATTTTAATTAAACATTAATAGTAATAAAACAAAAGTTTCCATAGTGAGTGTAGTCAAACTTTGGAAGCGGTTGCTGTAAAGGCTGTGTTATTTCCATCCCTGGAGATACTCAGGCTTGACAAGACAACTTCTGGAGCAATCTCTTTTAAGTTGGCCCTCCTCTGAGTCCATGTTTGGACCAAATGACTTCCAGAGGTCTATTCCAACTTACCTTAGAGTCATAGAATCATAGAATGGCTTGGGTTGGAAAGAACCTCAGAGATCACCTAGTTCCAACCCCCCTGCCATAGACAGGGACATCACCCACTAGATCAGGTTGCTCAGGGCCTAATCTAACCTGGTCTTGACCTTATCTAACCTTATTTTCTGTGACTCAGTGATTCAATAATATGATATGTATGTGTATATGTATACATATATGTATGTATGTATGTATTTTGTATGTATTTTGGATGTTAGCCTTTAAATAGATCTGGTACAACTGGTGAGAGCAGGTGAGTTGATATTTATTTATCTTTGTCTTCTGAAGGGCTTCCTTTAACTGACAGGAATCCTTGTAACACGAGCTTCTCAATCATGTTGTCTTGTCATTATTGGCAGTTACTCATCCTGGTTGTCTGAATAACAGCACGTAGTTAGCTTTAATTTGATCAGAGGTACTGGAGGGAGAGGGTAATACTCAAATCCAAACATCAAAAATCCAGGGAACGTAACTCAGAGATGTATGTCTAAGCCTGACTTTATGACTTTAGTCCTAAAGTCTGTAACTGTTGATTTATGCACATGAGCTTTGAATTCTGTTATGGAAATTTATCAATTAAGTATCTACGGGAGTTCTAGAAGGAAAGTACAGAGCTCTATCCAAATGTTAATATGTCACTTAAATACATTACTTTTTTTTTTTTTTTTTTTTTTTTTTGATCTGCAGCCGTGTTTTCACTTCAAATATTGAATTTCTTCTTATTTGTCTAGTTTATTTTTTTGAAGAGGCAATGAAAACTGTGGTCTTGACATTAAAAACTGAGACAATGGGAATAATTGTAATCTTAACAATACTTTATAGGAGTAACTGTCTTCCAAAGGTGGTTTGGGCAGATTGTCTGTTCCATCATAAAATGTACTAACTTAAGTAAGGGGGCAGAATGTCAAACACCCAGACATATATTTATTGACTGGCCTTAACAGACTCTTTGGTTCTTGTGCACCTTCGATCCCTTACGCTTACTGCTTCATGATGCATAAATTTAGGAGTCCATGTGCTGAACATCAGCCTCTGTATTCTACTCTACAGTCAGCCAGAATAGACTAAACAGGACTTGAAAAAAAGAAATGTACCTTGACAAGCGAAAATCGTGTCTCCCATGTTAAGGTTCTTTGAAGCTGGAACTGTCTTTGAATTTAGGCAATCAGTTCTTCAATAAAAGATCACAGTTCCTTTTTTGTTCTCTGGCGTTGTAATCCATTTGAGGATTCTGTCAACACCCCTTTCAAAAACTGCATAAACCTGTTAAGATTTGTAGGAGAAAAATCAATACAAGTTGCCTTTAGTCATAAGTTGAAGTTCACAGCCAGGGCTTCCTCCAAGAAAAGTTTCAGTACTAGAAAAGAGAAAGCAGACGTGTTTCTTTACAGTTCCCAGTTGAAAGCAATTACTGGTACTGCTATATCTTTGGCATAGATCTTTATTTATTTATTTTGTGTGTGTGTGTGTGTGTGAATTTAGAGATTATTTTGGTTTCCCACTATTTGCAGTAACTGACCAGAATGTAAGGACATGTCCTAACAGTGACAGAACACTAGGATATCAAGAGAGTAAGTACAGCGCTTGAAATGTAGACTAGCTGGAAAGCATGATGAGTTCTCCCAAAAGAGATTTGTAGATTCATTGCAGCATCTATTCCTTACCTTACTTTAATTTCCTGCATCATTTACCCAGTGTCTTCTGTGGCAGTGCTTCCCTTTATATTAATAAATAGTGGCTTAACTTATACATTTTTTTTCTGTAGTGGTGAATGTAATCTGTTTGGGTTGCAGATGAAAACTCAAGGCAACTCTTCTGTCTTCTTATTAGAAACCCACACCTGTGAATAATACATGGGAAACAGCCTGTAGTTCAAATGGAAGCTTTTTTCCTCTGGCTAAATTTAGTTTATGATTAAACTCTTACTGTTCTTTATGCTAATACTTTCTGGCTCCTCTCTGGAACTTTCTTTATCCATACCAAAGTTCATCATACCTTAAACAACTTTTGGTCCAAGTGTAGTTTGAGGGTATTGAGGTGGGGGAAAAAAAGACAATGCTACATTCCAAAGTCAACTGAAAAATACGGGTGAGAATGTTTTGTATAGAGCTGCATTCTTAAAATATACTATTGTGTATTTTGAGCCACTCAGTTATGTAAGCCATGTCCTACATGCAAGGCTATTAAAATATCTTGATGCCCCAGCCCTACAAAAACTCCAGGAGTCCATGTCAAATTAACTTTTAACTGAGTTAATTCTTAGTTCAACTATAGCTACATTAAGAGAAATGGGAAAAATCAAGCAAGCATTAAGATAAGGTTAAACAGAAGAAAGAGGCAAAATTCTTCCCAAATGAAACGTTCAAATTGCTGCAAACTTCACTTTTAATGCCTGCTGTGTTTTGTTTGGGGGTTGTATTAACTGCTTGTTCCTTGTTATCCCCTTCTTTCGCAAGTCCTTAATTTTTATTCAGCAGAACAGAAAACTTTCAGTAGTGAAAAGGTACTAAAAAATCTTTTTTTTTTTTTTTCTTTTTTTTTTTTCCCCACTTACACAAGCATCCTCCTCACTAGGTTATACTGTGATGCTTTTCAGGCTTGTTCCATTAACAGTTCTTTAAGAAACAAAAAACGTAAATTTACATTTCAAAACTGCATTCTAGTCTCTTTAGATGATGGTTTTGACATCTCTTCTACGTTCAAAGCAGTTCTACATAACTATTAATTGGGTCTTTTGTGGAAGATGAGCAAAATTTCTGCTTTAGGGAAGATAAGCAAAATATGGGCCATAGGAATTTCACCCTGAAGATTAAGGTCTGCAAGAATCTTTATCTCATGGCCATTCCATTCTCACACATTTTCCAACTGAAAAGAAGTGTTATGAATGTATGCAAAAGTATTATATGGTGCAAAAAGTGGTTGGAAGGTGATTAACATTTACATGTATATCAGTGTAAATGGAAAAGTTTATGTTTTGTGAGAAGTGTATGTTGTAAGAGTATTGTTTCATGTATTCCTTCTGCCAACAACACCTTAAACGAGCAGAAACAAATTGTATTACCTGTTCTGTATTACAATTGCTGTTTCTGTGGTTTTAGGAAATCGTTTGCATTATTCTTGTTCTGCATCTCTCCATTCATTTCTTATGAGTCTGCAGGCTATTCTAGCCTCCATCTGGCAGAGAAGGCTGTTTCACAGCCTTGCTGCCTAAAGTTGTTTTTTTTTTCTAGAGTTCTTCAAGCACAGTCTAGAAGAACAGAGTATGTCAATCCACTGCAGAAAGAAACTAAAAAAAAAATTGCTGCCCTGCAATCTAAGTAGCATTGGGCATCTTTAAAGTCAGGAGAAAGACCTTCTCTTAGATAACTTGTCAGTCAGCTCTTTGAGCCACACATGAACAGTCTTCAAGATAGAAATAAGCTCTTAGACTGATTCTGAGCATCTTTGTATTTTTCTTTATAGAATGGACTCAGCTTTTCTGCTGATCCTTGTTAGCTTCTCTGATATATCCACTCACTGGATGTTTCAAACTTCAAGTAGAATAGAACTACTCTAAGTACTAGCCAGTATGTTCTCTACTAATTAGTAGTTGACGGAACTGGAGAGAGAGGGAAAGAATTTCACTTCAGTGCTAAAGATAATAAAGGCAGGAAGAGAGGTCCTTGATAAATAAGAGAAGTAGGAGAATGTTATGGATTTGGTTTAGAATAAAAAGAGAGATTGTTTATGCACTGTTTGGAAGCTTGTATCTATGCTGATGCATCAAAGCTATTTTGAAAGCCTTTCAAAGCCTTTCACCACTGAAAACCTTTCACTCCCAGAAGAGGGTGGGGAAAGGGCAGCCCTGGAAATGACGCATAAACTTACGCAGAGTATTGGACATAAAAGATAAAAAATAAAATAAAAAATCCATGCCAAAATTCAGGAGCATTGTATATTAAACCTAAGTGTAAGACATGAAATTTTGTTATGACACAATGAAATAAACCAACTTTACTGGCTAAATCACTGGCATGACTCTTTTTTTAGGACACTCATGAAAATTTGCACATACCCATTGAGCCAAAGAAACATCTTTGTTGAATAGTTGAATTTCTTGCTGCCTCTGAAACCCTTTTTATTCATCTTAGAAAGGTATTTCCTTATTTTTTTTGTTCGGTCCAGGTAGGTATCATAACTGATAATTCAAGATAATGATTTTAAATTGTTGATGCATAAATTACAGCATGTAGCTGTTTGAAATTATTGTGAACATGTTGATAATAATAGAAGTTAAAGCGTGGGAGAAAATAGTTGTAAGCAGTAGAGGATTCCAGTAAGTTTGTTGCTTTCTTTCAGTTGCTTTGGTAGATAAAACAGAACACTTCAAGAAAGTATATGAATATAACAGGAGAAAGAAAATGATTAATGTTACTATGTTAGAGACAGGAAAAAAATCAATCCTTCTGCATGAAGGCCTCATCACTCTCCTTTTTGTTCTGCAACCATTTTAATAAACATTTGATAAATATCTATTTGGCCATGGCAGGAAAAAATCAAGTTTAAAATATTGGTTCATAGGTAATCTTTCAAAGCATTACATCGTAATAGTTAAAAACCTTATCAGTTTCCATGTGAGTGTTTAATGTCTGAGGTGTCAAGCAATTATCAGAAGAAAGCAGTGAGAAATTTTGTTCTGAATTGTAACGCATGTTACAAGGAGGATATAATGCATATGTATTCATAGTAGCTCAGAACCGATTTTATAAAAATGCCACTGGAGATATTGGTCTCAGAGGAGAAACACATTACTTCAAATACATATATTTAGAATAACAATGAAACCACACTGAGTTTTTCTGTGATGTCATGTGTGCACTGTGAATGTTACTGAAAAGTAGGAAGGGAGGAGAAGATACAAATACTTTACTGTGTTAAGTCTTGTGGAGACTGAAGTGCATATGTATAAAGGTGTTTCAAATAAAAAAAAAAAAAGGATGTGAATGTAAACGCTATGTGCAAATTCTTAGACTTCTAAAAATGCACTCCTGTTTATTTAGTAAGCATTTGCAAGTTCTGTTTCATTTTAAACTTTGGCCAAAAACGAGGTGCAAATGATGGATCAAGACTTCTGCAAGTAGGTGTAGTAGGCCTAGTGTACTAGTTTGGTAGTAGGCCTTTAACAATAGCTTGAGCCCACCTACATAATGCTCACGTAGTCTGCATCTCTACAAAGAGACTGTAAAGCCTCTTCCTTCTTTCTCTTGTACACATTTGTGTGCAAAACACTATCTAGCAAAGTTTCTATATGTTCTTAAATTGCATTACCAGAGCTTATTTCCACGTGCATTTGGAAGGTGACAGAGACAGCAATTGTGTTCTTGAGGAAGGTACTGGCTCATGAAAGATCTTTACATACCTCCCTGGTGGAGGATTGCAATTACTATTCTACTTCCAGCAACTCTTTGCCTGAATCATGACAGCTCTTAATTATGTGTGAAAGCACAAGTTACATACAGAGAAATTTCTTAGAGAAAATTACCTAGGAGTTGTATTCAGGTTTGGAATGGTCTTCAACAGGGTAATTCTTTTCGTCATTCTCAGTCTATTGTTTTTGCTTCAGGAGCTCTGAAACTTTGCTTGACTTTCATACCAAAGAGTGGTTATTCTCCTTCATTCAAAGTTTCTTTTTTTTTTCTTTTTTTTTTCTTTTCTTTTTTTTTTTGGTGGTCAGATTTGGTCCTCTTTCTTTAAATAAGCCCCTAGTAGTCTATTCCGAAGTAGTCTATTGCTCAGTGTAGTACTACTTGAGTACTACTCAATGAAACACAAATAAGTAACAAGTTTTCACATTTCTGATCAAACTTACTATGTTAAATCTTATTACTCAGCTACGTAAATTTTATTACCCTTACAATACAACTGTTGCATTTTTAGTTTATGTATTTAATGACAAAGATTTATTAATGTCTGTTGCGCTTAGAGATATCACATTGGCAGTTGTGTTGGGGTTGACTTTCAAAATAATTTCAAGCCTACAGAAGCTGACATTTCAAAAATGCACTATTCCAAGTCATGATAAATCCAAGATTTTAAGGGATGTCCAGCTTCCATAGCTGCTTAATGAACAAAGACAGCTGAGTCAGGACAAACGTACAGCTCCCTCTCCCAGATAGTGTTTGGAACTCTGCCACTTCATATAGAAGAATGAAATTGAAGTAAGTTGCCTTAAAAAGACAAGAAAGGGGATTTAAATCTGTTCTCCTTTATCCCACAGAAACACTCCAGGGTGTTGTGTCAGGATTTTAGTGCATAGCCTATCTTAAAGTTTTCTGTTTATGTGGAAAGTTTGGGCTTTATTGTATGAACATTATCAGATAAATTGTTTTCAATGAAAACTTGCAGGAAACTCTCCATGTGCTACAACAGTTAACTTGCATTTATGCTAGCTTGTTCTCTTTATTCATTTAGGATTTTTCAATTATGAATGGTCAATCTGACTTTTAATAAGCATTTCTTAATTCACATTTTGACATGAGACCTATAATGGCTTGAAATAAGCCTCATTTATTAAAGGTAACCCTTATAGCTAAAGGTAGGTTAAATTATGAAATCCAAAGAGTTTCAGGAAAGAGGTGATCATTAGGGATTGTAGTAGTATCTTGATTTTGTAGATTGACCATTCTCTAATCAATAAAAAACAGCTACTTGTGCCATGCTAATTCATCTTTGTCTTGTGTTTCTGTAGTTAAGCGGCCAATATAACTGTCAATAAAGGAGCTGGCCACTTGTTGGAAAGCTTACATCCATAAATAGTAGAGAAAGATCTTGTAAAAAGACGTTGGTCTTCCCAGAGCTCTGAGAGTTGAATTTCAGAAAGCCAAGTAAGCATTTGTGCACTGCAGTTTTTCTGCTGTAGGGCTAAGCGTTACAAGGATGACAAGGTCATCCTGATGACCTCAGAGGACGGGAACACCCCAGCTGCTTGGAGGATTAGAATTATAGGGCTTTTTTTTCCTGCCTAATTATATTACTTTATATTTTGCATGTTCTTCTGCATATGTTAGGAAGAAGTCTGTAGGGAGCTCATTATGTTACTAGACTTGTACTTGCAGGCTTGCAGAGCCATGGCTTGAGGGATGTGTGAGGTGCATTCATTTGAAGAAATTCCATATCCAGACTGAAACACTGTTGAAAATTTGTAGGAACTCTGCAGGTTGTCTCTCATGGGATATGCTTTATCCCTTCCTGCATGTTCCTGAAGGGAAACTGTCCAGATGAATCACTCTTGACATATTTTCACTTTCAGCTAGTGGCTAGGAACAGACATTTTGCTCATCTGTTAGTGAGTCTCTAACCCATGAATGGATTTGTGAAGGAAAAGGAGCCAATGAAACCTGGCTAGTCACCTTGCAATGCTTTTTTCAGAGCTATTCCAAGTCCCATGACCAGCATATTCTAGAAGTACAATTTAGTTGTGTGGGGTTATTTTCTACCATTTTTGGTGGACACAAGTTGAAAGATGACAGTCACACTCCCAGCACAGTGCTATGTTAACACACTCAAAACTTTGTTGCTGAGGGGAAGACAATGTCAAGAGAAAGGATATAAGGCAAGATTTTATGACAATGCTTTCAGGATGATAGCATGACCATTTGTTGCAGAAATGGGTAGAATCCATGTTCACTCAGCACTTTCAGCTTTCCTCTTTTAAAGATGAAATAAATAAAATGGCACACCATACCTCATGGTATAACTGATAAAACTGACTTAAATTGTTTAAACTGAAGATTGTCATAATTTTCTGGACATCATGGAACTATTGTGGCAGCTGCATCTCAAATTTGTCTATACCTTTACCAGCAATGAAGATAGAGAATGTTTAATTCTAAGATTCCAAGTTCTGAATCTAATTAGTATATTGAGGAGAAATATTAACCAGAGATTTAAAACACACACACACAAATGGAATCAGAATTGTCATTTGATTTCTCCAGCTGATGAATCACATCTTTATTTCTCTTGCTACCATCAGATAAATGATTTTGCACTTTCGTAGTCGTTTTGGGATATTACACACCTGACATCACCCCGTTAACAGGTTTAAAAAATCAATTTTTATTTTAATCACAGACATGAAATGATATTATAAACTTATCTTTCACTGAAATATAAATGCACAGAACCCAGAATAACTTCTGTCAAAAGGACAGGATAATCCTGATTTCTCAGTTCAGACCTGTAAATAGAATTCGACTGCCAAGCTTGCAAAAAGATACACATTTTGTTGATTAAGACCAATAGAACCCACAAGCAAAATTTGAACCCACAAATTTGAAAAATGAAAAATAAGTTTCTGTCTGACCCTTTGAGAAAGACTAGTCAAAACTAGTCAAAGACTAGTCAAAACCCTGTCCTCTTCCCCCAACATATTTGTTGCCTTTTGTTTAGCTTAGTTTGAATGTGACTTTTGTCTGAGATTTTAGCTTCAGAGACAAAAGGCAGAAAGGGGAAAGTGCACTGAGATCAATATACTAAAGAGTTATGACCAGTTGTACTATCCACATTTATTTCTATTTAAACCATGCAGTTTGTGAGCCTAAGCACTGTTTTAGCTGTTGAGAATTGGCATGTCAAGAGTTCTCTTTGTATTTCTGAGGCAATTTGTCCCAAATGCATACTTTTGTCAGCAGCACAGATGTGTGCATACTCAATTAGAATGCTTTTCTATTCTTAAAAATATAAATTCTACAGTGTTCCTCAGCTTTTACCTTCTATAGATAAAACAAACAAACAAACAAATAACAACAACAACAAAAAAAAAAACACCCTCATTTGAGACAGAACACAAAATGCCTTCCCATTCTACAAAGCAGCTAGTAACTGTTCATGATGACAGTTTCAGAGGCAGAAAAAATCAGAACAACTTTACTACCAGCATTCACTATCTGCTGTGCTGAATGGCTGGGGTCCAAATTACAGGTATAGAATGTGTTAAACTTGTCAGCAAAACCTGTGAATCAGTGATACTTCCTGGGTGCACTCATTTCCTAAAGTGAAGACAGCATCAGACTTCAATTTAATAGATAGATATTATGAAATATCTTGGTTAGATAATGCAAATAAGAGATTGAATTGCAACCTTGATATTTAACAGAAATATTATTTTTGTTTGTTTGTTTTGCTTTTAGAGGGATGCAAAAGAACAATCTATCTCCAGCAGGAATGTCTGCTGGAGAACTTGGTGAATGTTTTTTTGGGAGAGCAAGTCTCATTTCTTATCATGTCTTAATGCTTTCCTCCTAGAAAGCAATATAGTGCAGCTGTTTAAATTGTGTCCTAGTGCTGAAGAGTGTATCTGGGGATGGTAGGAGAAGAGTCTCAATATCTACAGATACTTCATTTATTACTGCAGAAAGACTGAAATTCTGACATTTGATTTTAATATTTTTTCTTTTATGAATATAACTCCTGGGGACCCTGGGGACTTGATGATCCTTGTGGATCCCTTCCCACTTGGGTATTCTATGATTCTGATTCTATACCACCTCAATGCCCCAGAACTGAATGATTCACCAGTCAGTTAACATGCAGTATTGCTCCTAGAAGCCAATTATTGTGCTTTAGAATTTAAAAATTAAACTTTTTTCACATATGAAAAACATATATATATATTGCTACAATGCTGTTTTTTTTTTGGCCATAAATCATTTGATTTGGGGATGGTCAACCTTAGTTCTTCTTGGTTTACTGAAGTGACAGGCTTTTTTACCTGTGTCATTCTGTGGGATGTAGAACAGGTTGGGAAACCGCAGAGAAATATGCCATCATATTATGCCTGAATTATTATGTGGATAAAATTCACCAATTTTCATTTGGAACCTTATTTGGAAAGATGCATGAAAAATAAATGTCTATTTCTAGTGAAGGCAACTGCTACTCAATCTAGAATAAGTATTCTGTTGTGAGAAGATTTATGGTGTTAGTCTCATCTGCTTTTTACAATTACTGCATCCTCTTGGGCCTTTTCTGCTGCTTCTCCATTCCATTTTCAATTTTTGAACTTCTCGTTTGCCTAACTGCTCAGATAATCTGGAAGGTGAAGAATGACCAGAAAGGACTGAAATGCCATTTTTTCATGCTTAATATCTGACTAAAAAGAGCTGGCCTATCTCCAGTGTTCATGCACAAATACTTTATCTCTCAGGTTTTTTAAACTGAGTCATAATTGCCTATGTCAAAAGCTGTCAGTACAACAGGGTAGAAAGCAGTCAGCTCTTTTTAGTCTTTGTATTACATAAAGATGTTATTTTGGAAGAATGAGCAACGATAAAGAACTGTTGCAGTGCTTTTGGTAGATCCCTGTTTTCACAGTAACTGTGAAGCTCATGGGGCTTATAGTATTGATCTCTTTTTCTCTTGTAAGGAAGGAATTCAAAACAAAGCAATAGGAATTTAAGCACAATATACAGGGAAAATAGGGCTGGACATCTAGAAACATTTGTATCTAACATGCACGTTCCTGCAGCCAGTGTAATAATGTATGAAAATGTGTAAAACATGAAACTGAGTAAATTGTTTTTACTGTGGTATGCACATTAGGACATGCTATTGTCTAAATGTTCTTTAAAAGGAAAATTAAACACAAACCATTCTTGTATCTATCTATTATACATATAGCACAGTATAGTGACTTCCCTAATTCTGTGTGATTTTATGAGTAGTATAAAGTATAATTAATATTTGCAGTGTTTGAAATCTCAATAAAGAATACTATCATTGTTTACTGTAGTATCCACTTTTTCAAGTGGACAACAGAACTCCTAAAGATTTTTGAGAACTTGTTTATTTTCATCCTCATGAATATTCAAATGACTTTTAAGATAATTAATGAAAATAGATTGTATAATCCCGCTTCGGACCACTTGTTGCAGTTAAGTAATAATTTAGCTCTCTGAAACCTACAAGGTAATGCTTCTGAAGTTCTGTATTTATTTATTTATTTATTTATTTATTTATTTATTTTTATTATCTGTAGCTGAAAATCAGTCTTGAGAATTACAATATATATGGCAATATGTGTTCATGCATTAATTCCCTGAGTCAATGTTCCAGCTTTCTGGTTCACCTCCTTTGCTGAGGTGATAATGGCTTTTGTGAAGCTGTTCTGCAACAGAACGAAGTGCTTTCTCAACTAATGACTCATTGTTTTTGTATATTATGCTTTAAAAATTTCAAAGGGGACAATCCATCCCCATTAAATAGATGTAACCTCCCTAGCTTGCTTGTATTCCTCCTCATGCTATTACATTTCTGCTGTTATCTGACTGCAGCTTTCAAATGACTCTATGGTAAGGAAATATATTTAGCTGACACAGAAGCAGAAATCCAACTGACTGCAGGCTCTGTAAATTTGCCTTAAAAATGCTCCTTGCCTTTATAACATATTGAGCAAAACTGAAAATGGTGAAATTCTTTGTAAAGTGAAAAATGCTAGAACATAAACAAGGCATGTTTTAGAGGGAAAAGCATGTGTTTACATAAATGGGGGTAGCACTTAGTAACTAAAATAAGAATGCAAAAGCAAATGTGTTGTTATACACGATATAAAATCACAACGCAGAAATTATTTATTATATGCATGCTTTATAAAGTGAACTGCACCAAAGAGGCTGACTTATTTGCCAGCTGTAGGCTTTTTGTTCTTCTTGCATGCATCTAGTAGCATAAATATTATGTAAGTGGTGGAATTTATTTTTCCGGACAAGCAAGATGATGATGACTAGTAACTACAAATTGGGTAGTTCTTTCAACTTTGTGATATCCAGGTTATGTCTGATTATTTGGAATTAAGATTTGGAATCTGGGCAAGTCACAAGGTTGGAAGCATAAAAGAATGGCTTCTATGTATAATTTATAAGGATTCCAGAAATCCTTAATCACAATTAGGTCAAACATAAGCTATTGAGTATCTTTGGTGTGAGATCTTTGATATACTCAGTGGTTTTGAAGATAAAATAATGAAAATCTGGAAGATCAGTAGCCTTGCTGTGTGGTACCTGTGAGGAGAAGGGTACTGGGAAAGCATTAATATGTTACATCATCACTGCACTTCCCTAATGACAGAATATTGCTGCAACTCAGTACTTCAAGTTCCTTTGAAAGTTCCATTTCTCAAGATAAATTCTAAGACAAGGTATTCCTTGTCTTGGAACTGTTTAGCATTCTGTAGCCTTTGTAATCCAAGACAGCTTGTTACAGCACCACACTTATCACTGTAAACTTGTGTACCCCTGTAGGCTTTTTTTCTGGTACCACGGCCACCTCACGGCAAAATAAGCAAGCAATGTTGGAAGGTATGCATGTGAATAAAGTGTGTGCTTCAGCCTCAGCATTTTTCATCATCTGCCAGCAGCTTTGTATTTCACAAAATTCTACGCTGAACTGTCTGCCTGCATCATGGAAATCATCCTACTTGGGCGAACTATATAATGTCCTGATTCCCAGTATGACCTTGATCTTTAAAGAGAGAAAGAAAAGTTACTGTACTATTCAAATCAGAATAAGGTAAAGATCTTGTAAGGAAAGCCTTAAAATTTCTGTAGCCTCTTTTATCAGTAGCAATACAATAAATACTGCATTCTGTTTTTCTTGGTATTGTTTCATCTGTCATATTTCACGTTTAACATCATTTAAAGATTTCAAAGGAAAGAATAGATGACAGACCTATCTGCTGAGGCATATCTGTTCTTTTTTCAAACTGGTTTCTAGTTCTGATTAATCTTTTGAATGACCATATTTTATTTTTCACCATGCACATTTTAATTAAAATACTTAATCTGAGATGTTAACATTCAAAGCAAGAATTGTATAAATATGCTTATAAAACAAATATATTGTTAGTATGTTTATACCAGTCACTTCAAAATTACTTATCTCATTTATCCCTTAATTATATTGTCTGGTCTGGCTTTAACACATTCTTACTTGTTTGTACTAGCAAATGTGATGGATAAGGATCATAAGTAGTATACCTAAAACACCTCAAAAAATGTAATCCTGATACTTTTCCTTGTGCTGCTTTCTCTGCAATGCACATACATCTAATAGTACTAGAGGAGAAGTTTTCTATGCAAAATTATGTTCTGATAAAATCTGTCTCAAAATGGTGCCAAATCTCTACATCCAAACATTCACAAAAAGTCTAAAAATGACTTAGTAGTAGTATGTGTAAGTGGTAGTAATTTGAAGTTTAGTGCATGTGGGGGACTCATTTGGTAACTGATTTATGTTAACCTAGCTTCCATCATAAAGGAGAAAAGGCTTGCAGCAAAATAGGCTGACACGAAATATATTTTTCATTTCATTACCAGTGTTACACTTCCAACAGCTTTCTACCTTTCCTTCTACAAGTTAACACCATGCAGGAGGTGTTAGCTTTGTAGTGCTTGAACTCTTAAACCTGATCTCTGGGGGAGTGAGGAGGCTGTAATTACAATGAACTTCTAGTGCTGATGGTGAAAGAAAACTTGATATTTACAAAAGCTCAGAAGAAGCTAGACTAGGACTTCATTAACTTGATACCTCTAATTGATGCCTGGGCTAGGTCTCCAATGGAGCATGAATTCAGTGGTTTTCTTTAAAAATATTTTCCTCAGATACACATTAAATTGACTTTTAAATAGCTCACAATTGCTATCAGTTACAATGCCACCCAGAAATCTGAACTGCCGAGTGTCTTTTTTTTTTTTTTTTTTTTTAATTTGGATGAATGTTTTAAGTACTACGAGAAATTATATGCATAGTGTATAAACATAATCTTCAAATTTAGTTGTAACCCAGAACATGATTTAAAAGCCTGAAACCTGCTTAAAACCAAAAACCTTAATATGATTATGTATGTTTTACTCTGCTTTTGAAAGAAAATATAAGAAACAGAATGCATGAAACAACAAATGAATTAGTAGCTTGCTTTTGTAAACCTGGCAACAGAGGAGAAAGTTTTAAGCCAATTACTAGCTTTTCTTGAGATTTGCAACTTTTTTTAAAGGCAACTTTCATGTTAAGAATTTTTTAATTGTCATATTAACAATTTCTCACCTCTCACATTCTTTTCTTGTGTTTGAACTTATCACTGTGAACTGAAAATAAATGAAAGGTGACCAAAACAGAATATGTGGAATAAACCATTCAATAAAGAAGAGAAATAAAAAAGTAGCAAACAGTCTTTCATAATATTTGAAAAATTAACTAATTCAGTTTTTGTTCATTACCACTGAAATTATGACTTTTTAATGAGACTTTTTTGTTTTTACAAGAGAGCTAATGTCCTTTGTGCCACAAGTCTAATGTGAAGAAACACCTTGATGTACTACTTTGTAAAATATTATCATATTATCAGAGTAAGACATAGGTTTTAAAACTACAGGAGTCAGCAGAAGTGATGAGTGACTTCCTACTTCATGTTTGTGATTATTTCAATGTTTTGTCTATAAATCATCATGTTTGTTTGTTTGTTTGTTTTTAATCTCCAAAAAGGTAAAAGTTTGTGGTACATAATTTATCTCTTCTCAAAGGCAGCGGAAATGAGAGACAAAAAAGAAAATGTGTGTTTCCCTCTGAGTTTGTCACTCTCTTTTTAAAACTAATCCTTTCTACATTGATTTTATTGGCTTTTCTGATTTGTAAGTTTTCTGAAATAGAATGAAGAAATATACGAGAACAAGGATCGCATGTTATTTTGATTTCCTTATGATTTCTTTTTTCTGGATACATTCTGCCAAAAAGATTTGAACAGGTATTTAGCAATGGCAAATGTAAACTGTGAATTTCAGTTACGCATACTTAACAAGTTACGCATGTTTAAAAGACATTTAGATTTAGAGCTTAGTGATATGGTTTAGTGGAGGAATTGTTAGTGTTAGGTCAGAGGTTGGACTAGTTGATCTTAGAGGTCTCTTCCAACCTAGATGGTTGATTCTGTGATTCTATTAAAATATAAAACTGTCTGAATAAAAACATGCACATGATTTTTACCTGGAAAGTTACTTGGACAAAAATTAGAGTCAGATAGCTCAGAGTGAACTAAAATCTTTTTAGTATACCACTTGACCATTTGAATTCTTGTAAAGGTGTGTCTTCATCTTTCTCTCCTTACTAAGAATAGATTCAGCTCTATCTCAGTGTTTCAGGTCATCTTGAAATATATTACTTCTCTCACAGTTTTGAAACTTAAAAGAATTGTGAAAAATAATTCATTCTCAAGAGATCCAAGTCTACCAATTTGATCCGATTTGATCACAGTGCTCTTATTTTTCATCTAGGTATTACCTCTGCTTCTTTACCCTTGATTCAGTTATCCTTTAAGCAATTGTACTTAAGAAGTAGTGGATATTTTCTGATCCAACTGATTACAAGTGGTTTAAGTGGTTTTAAATTCTCTAAATCACTTCATTTTTATTTTATTTTTATTTTTTTATTTATTTTTAAGTAGCAGTTCCTCAGTACCTAAATAGAAGCAAGCAGGAAGATGATAGAAGTGCTTAAATAGGGCTGAAGCTGAATGTATTTTCTTCTGAGCTCTGTTAACTTTTGATCTTTAATTTCAGCTGGAACTTTGACTGTGTTAATTGTAAAACAAACGAAAAACAACTAACCAAACAAAAACAAGCAAACAAAAGAAAACAATGAAAACAAAACTGTGGGCTCACTAACTGGTGACTGACTACTACATAAAAAATGGATTTCCTATACAAGGAAGCATTTATCTTATCTCTGTGAAACTTAATTTTTCCTTTTTATTTTTACTTTAAAATATTAGTTTGCAGCAATACATACCACAATGATAAAGAAGCACAGGTGACAGAATAATGATTTTCCAGCCAATGTACAAAAAGCCTCATTTTTGAGTGCAGTCTGGGTTGTATAGATTTCAGGGTAGTTCTCTATTCATTACGCTGTATTTCAAAAATTTTACATGACCCTGAAATATAGTTCTTTTAAAAAATAAAATAATAAAAAAGTAGCTTTGGTTTTATAAGTGTTGAATTTGCAAACTGAATTGTAAATCTTCCCAATGTTGAGATTTTCCCAATTTTTGAATGTCATTTTTCTACTTTAAATAGTCTTTCAGGTTTCTTTCTGCTATGTTTTTAAATGTAGATGACCATCCAAATGGTCTTTTTTTGAATATGGTCTTTTATCTGTGGACTACATCTAATGCACATGCATATATGGATTTAGCTGAGATAAAGTACTGGATTGTATTGTTGTGTCTGACTGCCAGTATTGTTCCTGATAGTGACTGCAGAAAAAGCACTGTCCACAGCTTGAGCTTGATTGTACACTCTGTCATAGAGAAAGTCAAGGAAAATATAAGATTCCATTTGTGAAACAAATAAAAAAGACCACATTCATTTCAGCTGTTTTAGTAAGAGCAAATAATCTCAGAGAATTGGTGAATGAGACTTCCTAATGCTCACCTACTTTATGCATATCCGTCAATTTTCATTAAAAACAAAAATACCATGTACAGACTGTGTCCGGTATGTCCATGTAGGTTATGACATGCTTATTTCAGCTTTTTTCTTGCTTTTATTCCATTTTCTTCTTGAAAAAATAGACCGATATATTCCTCTGCAGTTTGTCTTCAGGACTATTTAGGGTAGTCCCACTGATTAAGATTTTCATATTCATACAGAATGTAATCAGCATGAAATTGCAAAAAGAAAGTCATCATGCTGTTTTGGCAGTGAAAATGTGGAATAAACAACTCAAAATTTGTCTTCTACCTTTCTGAAGTATATGATGGGTTAATCATTCATAAAGCAACTATTATCTTACAAGTATGACTTACAGCTGAAGAGAAATGAAAAATAAATACTGTGCTGTTATTTTTCTTTATTTGAAGACGTTCCATAATGTCTGCATGCAGGGAATGTTGGATACGTGTTTAAAGTGATCAAACTACTATTTGTTAAGGATTTTGACAGAACTGGAAAAGTTATTACTAAATGGCATGCCGCTTAATTTTTTTTTTAAAGGCTATAAAATCTTACAGAATAGGTAACAAGTCTGAGTAAAGAAAAATAAATGCTAGGGGCTTGCCTAAAAAAGACAGACATAGGCTTTTAATTTTTAATACAAGTAAATTTTTTTTTGAGTCCCACTTGTGGGAAAAGTAACTTCAGGTCAACAAAAATATGATTGAAGTAAGCCTTTCAGATTCATAGAATGATCATTGGCAACCTCACTTACGATGCATGTAGTGGTGGGGTTGAGTGGGGTGTCTGTGCTGCACAAGACTGAGTTCTGCACATTCAGTTGCATTTTGTTGACTTTTTTTTTTCCTGGCCCTTATTGTATCTTAATGAAATGACTTAATAAGGTGTGTTTTTGTTGCATCTCCCTCCCCCCTCCCCCCCCCCCCCCCCCCCCCAAATAAAAAACATTTTACCAAATTTGCTACACCAATTTGCAAATGTGATGTTTTGGACATAAAAAGAGAAATTGATGGAAACCTCAGTGAGTGAAGACCAACCTTATATATGAGGTTGTCTAGAAAGTGTCTGAATTTTTAGATTCTGTATTGAAGGGCATTTAGGGAGAAAAATAAATGGTAGAAATGCTTGAAGATCTTTCAGAACAAACATTTTTAGCTACATATAGTCTCTAGTTTTGAAAAGCAGCTTCTAGGAAAAAAAAAAGTTTGATTAAAATTAGACTTTTTGTTTTTTGATCTTAGGAAACAGGAATTACGGACAATGTACTTATTCTTTTAGTATCTTCCTTCCCCCACCCGGTCAAATCTACTTAGGAGCAAGTTAACATTTTTAAGCTTTGTAATGGCTGAGAAGTTTGCTTACGAAAAAACTATCTCTTTACCCATTGTATGTGTTCTGTATGGGTAAAACAGCAACGTCTAAAGCAAAAGAAGCATGGTGGAAATAGAAGATAAGGACAGCTGTGTGGAGATAGGACTTGTTAATGTTGGATTTTGGAGCCAATATAATACTGTATTTTATACTGCAAGGAAAGACTGATAAAGTGGTAGCATTTTGATTTTAGTATCTATACTTTCTTTTTAAGAGATGTGGTAGTTCCTACAATTTATGTAGATTTGTTCACAAAAGGTTTATTGACTTCAGGTGTAAGTATCTTGGAAAACAGGTTGCCTTTCTGGTACCAAAACATTAATGTTAGAATTTAATTCAGGGCTTTGAACTCAAGCTTATGTATTTTAGGTAATAAAGGAGTTCTGACTAAGGTGTTTCTTCCCATCATTTCCAAAACTGTCTGAACCACTGTTCAGTGGCAACAATGGCAACAATTGCCATTACATAAAATTATGAGAGTCTCTGAGAAATATTAGTATAATAATGTGGGAAAAAATGCACCAATTCTTCTACTTAACTACGACTTTAAATGCTTGTCTGTAAAATGCAAGTATCTGCCAATCTTGACTGCTGATCTTGTCAGTAAAATTGGGTGTTTTCTGTTTTATCAGTTTTATAATATTGATAGCAATGATATTGTAATGACTTATATTTATTGTGGGAGCTAAATCAGTCTGATTGTGCACTAGTAACAGCCACAAAGTTCTGAAAGTCACTGCAAATTTGTGAAAATATTACAGAATGCCATGGTGGATGCATTTTTGTGTCAAAAAAGTGTTGGTGATTTACTGTGTCCGGATAACTGAAAATTAATACTTAACAGCTATTATTAAGCAACATAAGTACAAAATAAATTTGTTTCCAAGGACACTATTGTGCATGACAAAGGAGAGAATAATCCATAGCTAGTAATTTTTAGCATAGGGGGATAAGCTTCTTTCCACCTTTCTTTCTGATGTTTTTCAGGATTTTTCCATGTAGACTAAAGGCTTTATACAGAGATGGTTAACTTGGTGGAGAATTCGGGTGTCCAATTTGCACTCAAGATTTATTAAATTGCTGAAAACTTGTACTTATAGCACACTTGCATATTATTTGGCTTTGACAAAAAAAAAAAAAAAAAAAAAAAAAAGAAAAAAGAAAAAAAAAGGTTTGGCAAAATCATCTGGAACTTTCAGGGAACTGGAAGAAAGAAACCCAATGGTTACTTATACACATCTGTTCTTCTCTTTGTAATTCCTACTACTGCTTGAATCAATGTCTGTATACGTCAATTTTATGCACTATTGTATCTGATCCATTGCCTTTCCTCAGTGGTTTCCAGAAATTGCTATTTATGAACCTTCTGTAAACATTTATGTGATTCAAGCCTCTTAAAGGACGGTGAATTATGTATGAAAATTTAGTGGCTGAATAAGTGGCAGTAGCATGGTACGTATCCAAAATAAGTTCATGTAATGCATACCTTTCGGTTTCCATTTCCCATGGGAATATGTCAGAAGACAAGCTACATTACTAAGTTAACCAAACACAAATTTGCCTTACAATTTTTCCATGCATTCAAATGGGACATGAATATTTTGCTTCCTAAGCTGCACAATTACCGTCAAGCTCATGTTGCAATGTGTCAGCAAAATGACAGCTTCCTCTGAATGACAACTCAAAGCTCTAGTGAAAAATGACATGATTTGTAAACCAGGGTTTGTTCAAAGAAAAGACTCGGTTCTTGAATGGCTATTTTGCATTGGGATCACAGCTGATCTGCTTTTTACAATACATCTTAAATTTATTTTAAAATGACATGCTTAAATGGAGTTGTAATGGTGTATAATAACATATCACAGAACATACTGTAGTATGTTAGCACCTACTAACATAACTTGTTGATAGCAACTAAAAATGCTCAGCAATGAGGCATATATTCTATGTAATTCAGTAAAAGCAAGTCAGTGGTAATGGGTCTCAGAGATCTTAAATGTTCACCTTAGTGGCAGGCTTTTTTATCATGCCTTTTGTTGTCTCTTGAGCAGTAACTGTCTCCAGCCATTTCTCCAATGGAGGCCTTATTTTTCATGTAGTATAAACCACTACTTAACTCCCTGAATGTCCATTTGTATGAAACTGTTACACCTGGCATTTCATCTTATTTATTCTTAAGTTCTTTTAATGGCATCTTTCTTAACAAAAAAGGTGAAATGGTATGTTACATATGTGAGCATAGGAAATAAGTGTGAAAGTGCACTTGGAGACTTTCATACAGTTTTTGTCCTCATGCATAAAGATAAAGGTCTAAGTATAAATTACCATAACATTTGCTATGTATCTTAAATACAAGTTTTGGAACTTGAGTTCATATCTGTGCTACATGTTGACTGTATTTAGTTTCAGTTCTTGGGACAAGGAATTGACCATATGACATGTTTACGTGGCCGCTAGAATGAAGCTCTATTTGTACTTGGAGACTAAGGAAGCTGCAAAATGTGTAATGATAATTATAATAATATGATCATTCATAAAGTAAGGAAAATAATTCCAAACATTTAAAGTGTTTTTGAACACTTCCAAAATATTTGGAAATTCTCTGTGATTGTTTTCAGGTGTAGTAAGAGATGAAGAATGAGTGGATACTGAAGGTGGATTAAGTGGATACTGAAGACATTAAAGAGAATAATCCTATTGTCCCTCTGGCTTAATTTTTCTTTTGTAGCATAAATATATATTGAGAGTACATAAAACATGGGAAGTAATTTGAATTGGTTCGCAAAACGTTGCTGGTTTGCAAATCGTTAGGACATTTCAACTGCATTGCCTAGTTCTGAGTTAGTATCTAGGCATTTTGCATTATATTATACCTTGGAATTGTGTCTGAAAGTTATGGCTACACGATACAGTTTCTGAGACTTGGTATTTAAGGTTGAAGGAGTAGAGCAACTTCTAGACAAGATCTCTGGTGTGAAGTTCTGGTTACAGTGACATTTATAACTTCTTTGTCTAAATAGTGCTGATGGGTTTGTCTTTCAACTGCACTTCAGTGCAGGAAATTTATTTTGACTCTTCTGTCTTCTTAGCTTCTCAGATTCTTCATGTTTATGTTCATAGAATTTCTTGAGATATTCCTGTAACACTTAAGAAATGATTCTCTAATTAATCATACTATACTATAATATAACTATATAATTCTCTAATTAATCATACTTCAGTATCAAACCCAAAGACTTTGAAAGGAGCATTGCATTCTAGAAAGTATGTACCTCTATAGATGTTGAACAAAATCTGTAGATATCCATGGCGTTGTTTGGTATACTGGTGGTTGAAAAAAGTATATCTCAAAAGGATGGCTATATTATTTTAGGGTATTTTGAATTTTCAGTAATTAAATTATAGTCAATTTCACAAATATTATATAACCTTAATGAATAAATAGGATTTATAATATTAAACAGTTAATGACTATGACATTTTGTTTTCAGCAGATGAATGGCATTTAAAAAAAATCATTATTTTACTGTGTTAATACTCAAATAATATCATTTAGAACAATAATAGGACTTAAAATTGTACTTCTGTTACTTATCTGCCTATAAGATTTCCCAAAGACCTTTAGAACTAGCCACTGTCAGACAGCTTCACTGGAAAATGTTTGGGATGACTTCAACATCCGTGACTGGCAAATCCTCACATCAATTATGGAGGTCACCTCAAATGAGTTACATTTCTTCAAATAGGCTTCTGCAAAGATCTCAAATAGCTAGACTGCATTTTCTATGCAGCCAGGCTAGTGAAACTTTCACTTGCTGCATACCAGGGATTGGTATCCTGTATAAATATCCTGAGTAAGAGCTGTATCCGTATGTGATGAGTAAGAGAGAAAATTTATTTTTATCATAAATTTATTTTTAAGCTGCATATGCCTTTTAAATTTCCCCATAAGAAGATATACCTGAATGTCCACTCACACATCACATTGGATTATTACTTGAACAGTATTTCAGCGTTTGTTTTGCTTTTAACTGAAGGTGTCATCACCAAAGTATTGGGACCTAACAAACACAATGGCTAATGATGCATATCTTTTTGGCTTGACTGGAAAGAGACTTCACTATTCCTCTGTGAGTAGAGTTCAATTGCCTTTTTAAGGACAGATGATAGTAAGTACAACATTGCCACCTTTTGGTCATAAGGAAAAGATGTATGTATGGTTAACACAGCAGCATTATGCAAGTTGGGGATGCTACAGCAAAACTATTTAATCGTATATTCATTTGTAATGTAACTGCTCAATAATGGTAGCCTAGTTCAGTGGAGGTTGTAGGCATCATTTTTTTTTGATTGTGTGTATTTCACATCATGGTGATGTGTTTAGAGAGAATATATTATGCTACATACTAATTATGTTTTCCTGAGGACTGAATTACATATGCATTGTGAAGATAGTATGAAGGCTACCATGGTTACCATTGTGCACCCAGCAACTTATTTTATACAGTGCCAATTAATCTGAGGTAATGCTTGAGAGAGGAGAACATTGTGTAAGGAATGCTAGTGTCTCAGCTGAAAGATGGAAATTAGATATAAAAGCACAGCTTTTATTGAAGATTATATGTCAGGGTCAGCATCTATAAATGAATCCAATGGTAAGACTAAAACCAGTAGTTCTGTCATACATAAAAATAAAACAAAAAATCTCAATGTAGGCCTAATTGACACACAAGAAACTCTTCTTCTTTATTGAGGGTATTCTCTGAATAGAAGGTTTTTCCCTTCACATGATTTTAATGCTGTATTCATGCAGTGCAGACTGTAATTGGAGATTATTGTTATTTCAGAAAGAACATGCATGTTCATGATGCAAAGACATCTAAGCCTGATATTGGCTACAAATGCTAGGGACAAATCTTATACCTCTGTCCCAAGACTTCCAGCTGGAGAAGACTAGGTATACTACAGTTCTAACTCTGTCCTGATCCTGACAGTTACTCAGTTTTGTCAGTGGGAGGTAAATGGTAAAATTAATGGACAAGCTGCATATAAAGTATAGTTATGATTCTTACCTTCCCATCTCTGCATGTGTACTTTTGCACTGGGACAAATGGTTTTAGTAGAGCAAGAGTATCCAGTCAAGAGCATTCAGATCCAGACTCCTCCTAAGTTCTCCTCAGTTCTGAATACAAAACAATGTTGTTGTAATTTCTAAATGGGAACTTGGAGGAAAAGTCAAGTGAATACATTGCCAAAGTCAAGCTCCTGACAGAATTGCAGATTTTCTGCTTGAATGTTTTTGTTAGATTCCCTGTGCATATTTATATCAATACAGCATAATAGTGTTAATGAGTAGCTGCAGAGCAGTGTACTGTGTAGTGTCACGGCCACTCCTCTTGATGCTTTTTCTGCTGCTCTAGGACTCTTGTAGCGTTTTGTTATTGATTCTCACTGCAGCAGCTGTTCATACCTTGCAACAAAGATCTAACTTAGCTATAATGAAGCAAATCACTAAAGATTGGTAATACTAACATTTTAAAGCTGTTTCAGGATAAAAAGGTTTAGACAAACTTCAAGATGAGTTTAATTTGTGTGTGTGTGTGTGTGTGCGCCTTGATTCTTATCATCCTGCAAAAATGTACATAAGATTAAATGTTTGGTGTTTAATGTTTAGCAGAAATTCTATCATATGATTCTGCAAAATGTATGAATGGTTGGATTTAAGTTAACTATCTATCTTTATACTGAAACAAATGAGGGGATACTTGTAAGATTCATTCTGCTAGCTGAGCAACATCATTTTCTACAGGGCTAGCAATTTTTGGCAAAGAAGTAATGGTAACAAACAGTTGGGAGGTAGTAACTTCAGCTTCCACAGATGTTCCATCAGTGAACAGTTGCCTAAGGCAGCAGCTTCAATGCTTAACTCATGGAATATTTATCTTAAATGATAAGAAAAAAATAATCTAAAAAAATTTAATAAAAAGCATAGACACTTTTTGCAAGTGTTATTCATTAACACAGTTCACAGGCTTCTGTGATTTGTAACTATATTGTTACTATTTACCATTAAAAACGAATTTGCTGTACGTAGTAAGCACTTCTCTGTAATCTGAGGAATTTTCAACAAAATTCCTGTGTAAAAGCAAATACCAAATTTCAGTAACTATTCACTCGTTAGTGATAAGTCACTCCTAAACTTTTTCTACATCGTTATTAGCACTCTGGTGGTTGAACTGAAGATATTTAACTCTTCTGCAGAATTAATCACAGGACTCCTTTAACCATAATATATAATGAACAACTCTTTCGCAAAGCTTTGAAAAATAATATAGTGAGAAACATCTGTCTGGTAGATGTAAATCAATTTTTATTTTTTTTACTGATTACCTTGTGCTGAGTGAAATTCAGATTGTTTACATTCATACACATCCTTCTTTTGATCCTAAGAACATGGCTTATTTACTTATTTATTTATTTTTCTTGGAGCTGGGCCAAAGCTCCTGATCAGGGTACTTGTTCAGTCAAGTCAGTATAACAGAGAAAAGTTGCAGTGATTTATGATAATAAATCCATATAGTTTATGCAGGTATCTTTTTATCTAATTTCAAAAATAAATAATTGAGCTGAATAAATGCCTATTAGTGGAAACCCAACGGATGTAGTTTATAAATAGAAACCATAGCTTCTCGTCCTGATGAAATCTGCATATTCTCTGAATTTCTCCCTTGGTGATATGGTTGCTTTCTGTTAGTTTTTATGATAATGCTTCCAATTAGACATTTAATTTTCTCTGGGGAAAAAAAATAAAAAAAATATAAAAACTATATGAATTATTTTTGAACTGTTATATATATTGCTGTATATATAACCCCAATCATTAATTCCCTGATTTGGAACTTTTGTTTTAGGGCAACTTTTTCTTTATATATAAAATATATATACATACATATATATACATATATGTATATATGTATATATACATAAAATATATATATAAAATATATATACATAAAATATATATACATACATATATATACATATATGTATATATGTATATATATGTATGTATATATCTACATATATATATATATATTTTTTTTTTTCAGGCTTCCCCTTAGTTCTAGCAGCAGAAACAGTTGAGCTGCACCTGACTAACTGACTAAACAATCGAGGGCTCCAGAGAGGTTAGTTGCTGGCTTTGCTGGTAGGGCTGAAAACTGCGGTTATGGTAGCAACATATTTCAGATATTGATACATCAGGCAAGGTGGATGAAGTGTTTTTCAGAGCATCTGGTTCTTTGGATGGATGGGCACGCAGATGGAGAAGTTCTGAGTGGCTGAACATTACTGAGGTTATTCAGCAAGCTGGCACAAATTTGTTTCTCCACCAGGAAGTCTGCAGTAGTGCTTTGGGCCATTACAAGTGAAAACCTGGAACTAAAAGGACAGAGGGTAACAGGGGAATACAAGGAAAACTGCATTAATTATTATTCTTTTTAGAAGATTAACTTTTCAATTAAAATTTCAGTTTAAGTAGAGGAAGTTTAGACATCAAGAAAAAGTACGAAGTAATATAAAAGCAACTTACTTCATTTACAATCCAAATGAAAACATTTTTTTTTCAATTTATGATATTTTTAGAAATTAAGACTAGTGTTCTACAAATACAAATCATTACAGTGAGACCAAAAAAAACTAATTGTAGTTTTGATAATTGCTGTAGCCTTGACAGTAGGTGTTGCAAGATAGGGTATGCTAAATTATATTCAAGTAAGTGAAATGTTTAATTACCTATTGAATAACACATTGAATTACCCTTTTGAAGAAGGACAACAGTTGCTTCTAATGGTGTTAGCATATTCCCCCACTCCTTTTGCTTTACCAATCATTAAGTCCCTGATTTGTGGCAACTTTTGTTTTTGTAGTTGAGCTGTACTGTGTTTTTGTATTGTTTTGCTTTGTTTTGTTTTTCCAGCATGTGTAGCAATAGTCAAAAAATTGGTTTAAACTTTTTTTTTCTATAGTCAATAGAAAATAGGATAGTACTCTGTACCGATTAATACCTATAGAGGATGGAAGGAGACAGGAACTACCATAACTACAATTACAAAACATTCCTATGAATCTGTTTTTCACTATGTTGTATGACTGTGGGAAAAAATTGAATTTTTAAATTGCCTGCAAGCCCATCACTTAACAGTTGAGTATTTTATCAACTTGACGTAAATGACAATTGTCTCTTGTCATGTTTGATTGTTAGACTTTCTATACGGTCTTTTAAGACATAACTGCATTTGGAATAACTTTAAGGTTATTCTGTCCTTGAGGCGGAAGTAGTAAGACACTCTTCTGTTTTCACTGGAGTGTATGTAATGTAGAGGAAGACAGTGTTTCCAGTGAAATGAATTCTTCAGTGTGGAAGAGAGTCCCAGTGAACAGACTTTTGCTCATTTACTCCCTGCAGAGAAATGACATTTGTTCTCGACAACATTTTCTCTTGAGAGGACCAGTTATTGGCTTATGTCACAAGCAGTCTACCGTTCTTCAGTGATATATTCCTTAAGGCATACATGGATCACTTTCAATACTCTGTGATCCAAATTCCACTCTTATTGATTGTATGAATGTGCTGTGTCTGTGAGAACAGAAATTGTTCTTCTGTATGTGTTAAAGTTCATTTGATTTTCTTTCTGATGTAGTGCTGATATGTGTTTCTCCATCTATATGTTGTGTGTGTGCATACACATACATATATATATGTTTATGTAAAAAGCTTCAGTGGTCTTTTACTTTTAAAGGGCTGGCTCTAATTCTAACCAGCCCTCTGCTGCAAATACAGATTTGCAGATTCTCTCTAGGGAATCAGAATAGCAGAGGCTCTCCTTCTTCCTTGCCCATTGCAGATGGTTTGAGGGTAAGTAGTAGGCATTATTGATAATTTTTTGTCAGTTTAAGGATAATAAAAACAACAAAATTCAAGATGTGTTGAAGGGAAAAGTTTACCATGAGAAAGTATAGTGAAATTTGATGAAAACCCTATGGGTAGCTACCCATACTGTTTGTATCTCTGAGGTTTAGCTGAGACAAACTGTATAAATACATGTACACAGTAAAATAATTAAATGCTCTGTTAATTTCTGGAGTGAGCAGGCCTCATTAATTTAGCTCAGGTTGTGCAGCTAAACATCTAGAATATACACAGTTAAATACAGTCAGGTAGAACTTGGCATTGACTGGAACTGGCATTTTGATTATTGAGGTACTTCTGTACTGCAATACAGTTCTGCCAGGAATGAGTACAAAAGGGACAAAAGAAAGAATTTCGTTCAAAACATGGGGAAAAAATTACAAAATTACTTAAGAACTTACGACAGACTGGACTCATGGCTGCTTTTTTTTTTTTTTTTTTTTTTTTTTTAAGCTTTCCTGGTTAAATATATTAAGCTGACTGTTCTGGTGCTTTACACAGTACATTAAACAACTTAATCATACTGTCCTGTCTTGCATTAATAATTTAGCATTTGTATTCTTGAAGCCACTATGTTTTCTTCTTTTGCTCTGTTTCAGTTCTCCTTCAGAATACAAATTCTGACTCATTTCCATTTTTTCCAGACCTGGTTGACTTTCTTGTTATTTTTTAGCCTTCTTGTCCAAAAATTGATTGTTTTGAGGACCACCACTGTATTTTTTATATGAATATTTCTTTCATTGTTGTATATTTCCCAGAATTCTTTAGCATCGTTCAAGAAGGAGGGCATTCTGGGACAATATCTTTGAGACAGAAGAGATTGTTATTCTTCGTGAATTTTACTCTGAACTAATTACTTTCATGTAGAATTAATTGCCATGTTTTCACAGGCATATATTCTGGATGAACACATCAAAGAAAGTTGGAACTTTTAAGATAGAAATTAGTGGGTTTTGTGCTTTGTCCTTCTGGAAACCTCAGATCCAAAACATCAGAAATTTGGTAAGTAAAGTAAAGGTAAAGGTAAGTAAATCCACAAGGCAATTTCAAGTTTTGGTCATAGATGCATATGCTGATCAATCCCCTTCATTGCTTCAGAAATAATTAGTATTAAAGAGAAGACTGCAGGCTTAAAGGGAAGTCTGTTTCTCTTTAAAATCTGAAGACAGCTGCTGAAAGGAGATGAATTTATATCTTAAGCTTATATCAAATGATTTAAAATTAATCTTATCATTTAAAAATACCAAACTCTGGACTTGTAAAGGCTATCAAAAATAGAAAGTCCCTAAATTTCAAGCAACTAGGAACAATACTGCTATTAGTTAAGATGGCACTTCTAATTTCTTCTTAAAGAACTACTTTTATGAATAAGCAGCAATTCAAGTTCTGTCCTGTTTGTACCATCTTTCTATAGTCTTCAATGACAGGGCTACTTGGGATGGTGCTTAACAGGGTAAGTGACATTTGAATGGCTCATCAAAACAAAACATCCATTTGTTGCTTCTGTCATTAATATGGATGCTACAGAGGAAATGTGCATTTTGCAGGGTTTAGTGATTTAACACAATAAAATGTAACAAGTTACATTTTTAAAATTCATCAGCATCATCATATTCTGAAGGTGGACTTTTAAAACTGCACCCAACTCCAATTGTGTTATAGATTAAACAATTTAACAATATATCAGTGATGGCAATTATAGGTTTATTGTATGTGCTCAGCTTGAGCATATAAGGTTTTCATTTTGCTTAGTAGCAGCTTTTTGGGGTGTTTACATAACTTTGTTTAGTTTTTGGTGATAGACGAAGGGGTATAACTACTAAATCTGAGGCATTTATAAAACCTAAATTTTGAGAGGAGCTATTTTAAAGAAAAAAGAAAACCAGGAAAATGTGGTTTGCTTCTCTAAAGCTCTTTGATAGGTGTAATAAGTAGTGATATCTTGGCTAGACAGTCTGTCCCTTCTATAGACTTTCAGGTGGTTTCTGCTGTAGAACTGACCAAGTCATACCTAAATAAAATGCCTGTAAATAGAAGAAAATCTTCTTGGTGATACAGAAATGGTGCCAATCATTAGACAATTTCAATAGTTGTTCAGATTTTCTGAATGGATGTACTGGCTCTGTCTGGGATGGAGTTGATTTTCTTCATAGCAGCCCATATGGTGCTATGCTTTGAATTTGTGACTAAGACAATGTTGGTGTTTTAGCTGTTGTTGAACAGTGCTTATGAAGAGTCAAGGTCTTCTTTGTTTCTCACTGCCCTGACTGTGAGTAGGTTGGGGTGCTCAAGAGGCTGGGACAGCTGATCCCAAAGGGATAATCTATGCCATATGAAGTCATGTTAAACAGTAAAAGCTCAAGGGTGGATGTTCAGTGTCATGACATTTGTCTTCCCAAGTAACTGTTAGGTGTGATAAGGCCCTGCTTTCCTGGAAGTGGTTAAACATCTGTCTGCCCCTAGGAACTACTGAATGAATTCTTCTGCTTTACTTCTGTGCACAGCTTTTGCTTTAACAATTACACTGTCTTTATCTATCATCCCATGAGTTTTTTCACTTTCACCTTTCCAATTCTCTTCCCTATCCTTCTGGGGCAATGTGAGTGAGTGGTTCTGTGGTGCTTAGCTGCCTATTGGGCCTAAACCACAACAGTGGTTTGAGATAATCGATAGCAGGGAATCATGCCTGAACTGGAATGACCACATAAGATTACTGGCCAGCTGGATGTAAATTTTCAGCAAGACACAAGCTTGAGAAGTCATCCCCGGCCCATCTGCAAATGCCATTGAAGGATTCTTGTGATAGAAACTCCTGTTGCTACCCGGAAAGTGTCCATCCATCCTGTTAGAGATTTGATTCCACATTGTGAGTTTAACTGCATGCCAAGATCATTATTTTTATTAGTATTTATTTATTTAAACAGTCTCTATATACAGCAAGGGGGAAGCAAAAGATGTATTTGGGGACCATGTAACAGGTTTGACATTTTGCAGTGCTCCTTTACTGTAACCTACTACAGGAGTAGACTGCTGACTATCCCTTACGATTTTGCATTTCTTATGTGCATGCCAAAGTGGACGTTATGTGGCAGTGTATGAAGGTAGTATCTCTTAAAACATGAGGGAGCAAATTAGAAAGAATTGCTTGTTGCTTTTTGTGTTTAATCACAACCTTCTTGGGAGTTTTGCATACAGCTGTCTGGCCAAAACATCAGGAAGTTGTTAGCATTGTAGGAATTAACACATGTTCCAAAAAGATTCAAGGAAATTGTCTGAAGTTCTAACATTAGTAATGCTTGAGGAAAAATACAACAAAAACAACAAAAAACTTCTGCAAACACTGCAGGATACTGCAAATTGCAGCACTGGAATCTATTTTATTTTATTTTAGCTGACAGTACTATCTAGTACTTTACTGTTATTTTTCCTTAGATTCTGTCTTTCTGTGCTACACAAAGGAACGCGTATGTTTTTGTTTTATTGCCTTTACTGTGGCAGCAAACATGCAGAATAATAATGACTGATGTTCTATGAGATTTCTTATCTTTCATGATATCATTTCTTTAACAGTCATTCTTCTTCCTACATATTTTTGGTGTTTAATACAATTCATCATTTCACATCTTTTCTTATTGCCATTCTCCACATTTTCTACTTTTGCTGACTTAGAGAGCAGTGAAGTTGTAACAATCTTTTAGAAAGAGAAAATCAAAAGGAGAGCTTCAACTACTGTTAATGCAGAACTATTTAATCATAGCAGATATTAGCAAACCTTTCATGGAAAACTACATTTTCTTTTATCAGGTTGTCATTAAAGAAAGCCTTGAGTCTGAGGTTCTTCTCCCTGACATCAAAAAAAAAAGGGGGCACATGCATGAGTAAGGCACATGGAAGACTGCAGTCTAATCCAAGAAAGACTATACTTGGAAATGAGAGACAGCCTTATTACTTCATTCTACTTGTCAGTTCCTTGCTTCCTGTGCTGAGAATGCCTAAGAGGATGCCATTTACAATAGTAAGTTTTTAATACTAGCCCTTGACTGACACAGGAGCATCTCCTTCAAATTTACTTTACATTTTCCTCTTCATCACTATAGTTTCACAGTGATTTTCTGTTTGTTGCATAGAATTTTTCTATTGATAGAAAGGATAGGACATTTTAATTCTATCTATGGATCACACTTTTAACAGGACTGAATTTTAGTTATAGAGGGAGAGGGACAGTATTTACACAGAGGTGGTTAAAAAGCCCAACTTCCTGTTATAAAGTTGCTTTACTATCCTAGGAGGTCACTACATGTATAGAAAAGCTATAGCAAAGGGTGGCAATGAAAACGAATGAGCTGAAGTGTTTTTTATAGAAGTCACACAGCAGGTGAGTGGTAGAGTGAGGAATAAATTTAAAGAGTTGTGAGTCCCAGACCAATGTGCTTGCAGTGAATTCTGCTGTTCTAGAAATCTCATTACTTAAAGAACACACCAGAAAAATGTAAAAGTTGGGTGATACATGCAGTGCTGATTGGAAATCGCCATACCCTGCTTAAAAATAAAAACCCCACACCACTGGATTCAAATCTAATTAAGCTTCACCTTATCTCTGATTACAAGAAATCCATGAATATATTTATATTCTATACTAGCATTTATTAGTTATGATCTCTTCTGAAATAAAGGCATCTGGAATCTAGAGCCATGGAAGAGTAGGAAGAACTCACCAGCAGAGACACAGAGACAGCGACAGAAATGTATCAAATACACATAAGAATTGGGGGTCTGAGGGGAATAATTCTGCTTGGTTCTTTAAAGGTTTCCTAGCTCTCAATATTTGGGGAGGTTTTTCTTTTGTATTTTTTTTTTAACTGGGAAATATTGCCTTTTGTCTTTTTTTTTTTTTTTTTTTTTTTTTATTTAACCGTTCTTTGTTTCATAAACATCTTATTATGTGTTCAAACGCTATGCTCCAAATTTTTTATTCCCTCCCATTCCCCTGCCCCCATTTTTCTCCCTTGAGTACAACCCCTGGCATTTGCAATAAATCTTTAATTCACCACCACCTGAAAATCACTAAAGGGTATGTTTGTTTGTTTTTATTTCAAGTCAATTTTCAGAAACTAGGGAAGTAACTTGTAATTATATTACTCTAACAGTTCTGCAGAGAGCACTTAGCTATAGAAAGTGCTGCAAATGTTTCACTTTTTTATTCAAAAATTACACTGGCTTATCAAGATAGCTTAAAAATCAGTTAAAAGTCTTGTTCCTTTTTACAAACTTGCAGCACATAGTCTGCACAATGGATATAAAAGCTTTCATCGTGAGCACTTACTTGGAGAAAAGATCTGGCAGAGACTGGGTAGATTAACAGTCTAATATAAAATGTGGAAAAAACTTGTCTCCATCTCATTAATACCATCTTCTTACTTGGTCTCTTTTCTTCGCTGAATGACAATTTGTAAGCACAGACAACTGGAAAGTAATTTGCAGCTGGCTGACAGTCTACAGAAAGTCATCCTGAACATCTAAAGTTTATATGGAACAAATATTTTTAAAATCCCTTACAGCACAGTCATAGGCACTTCACAAACAGAATCTAGGATAATAACAGTCAATCATAGCTTATACTACTCAAAAATGATGACTTCCTTAACTGAAACACATCATTTTGCATCACAATACATATAAGGTTCTTTCTTTAAAGAAGAACTTTCTCATGTGTATCTGAAGATCCTTATGGCATAACTATTCTGATATTATCTCATTAGAATAGATTAATAGAAATACATTAAGAGTGGTCTGATCAGTTTCTGAATTACCTAAGAACATCTATTTTTTAATGAGGACACTGAAGCAAGAGTTACAGGCTAATAATGCATATTGGTATTTTTTTCATGACTGAGCATAGAGAAAGACATGCTTAGTGCAGTTAAAATTCACCATCTACGTGCTGCCAGTATTAGTAGTACTAGCATCTGACTGAAGAATGTGATAATTTGAATCAAGGAAATTAATGCTGAAGTGATCTTGAACTGTGTTGGACTGGTCAGATTCGAGATCCAGAAAACTAAATTTCAGATACTCTTATTAATTGTACAGTTGAGTAGCCTGTAAACAGTTTATTAGTTCAAGAATGGCCAACTCACCCTTACATTTAAGAACAATCAAAATAAACTCTCCCAACCTTGGGTCATTCTGCTTTAGTATTTTTAAATGTCCAGTGTTTATGTTCTACAGTAAAGCCATTCATAAAGTAAATAATCTCAGGAGCATTCATGAATCAATATACCTAGGAAAATATAATTCAGATCCAAGCCAACTATATCCAGGAGGACATATCATATTATAACTTTCTTTAATTATCTATTTGGAAAAAATAGATTTAAGTAAAATGAAATTTGAATTGAAAATTCACAGTAAATCTCCATAAACATCTTGAGGACTTTGGAAAAGACAATGCTTTTGCTAAGGGGAAAAAAAAAAAAAGTAGGAATGACATATCCAGGAATAAATTTAGAATGGAAACCTCTTCTTAATTATCAGACAAGTGGGCAAGCAGAATTACTTTTCAGAAGGGAGAGTAAGAGCAAAATTCATTAACTTCAAATGAAACTCCACGACTTTATTGAAGGTTTATATGATACAGTTGCCTACAGCAATGTTTTGCTGTATTTGGTGATCCAGGAAACCCTTTCAGTCCCTGTGTTTGTAATGATTATGCAAAAATTCTTCCCTAGAGTAAACAAATACGACCTATTGCCAGGCACCTGAGGAAACTATGTTTATTTTAGTGATGTCTTACAGATGTATGCAATGACATATTAAAAATACCCCAAAGATTTAACATTAAAAAAAAAAAAAAATCAAATCTCAGGATAGATATTTTCCTGGTACATTTTACTTTCCTGTGGTGATTCTCAGAAGTTGCATAACATGGAGCCAAGTGGAGATTACTGCTATGAGCTAGTGGTATAGGTTCCACTTTTCCCATGCTCCCAAAGAAATTTAGTATAGTAGCTAAGGCAAAACCCAACGTGCTGACTGCTGTCTCCGAGAGAGATGGGAGAGATGGATGTTAGAATACAGTGGGAAAGGGAGCCATTTGAAGACAGAGAAGTCTGAGAAAGGTTCTCTCATATACTTAACTGTGAAGAAGCTTCTAAACTTCAAGGAAGCAGGAAATTAAAAACATTTTAGTTGTTTGAAATATTTTTCAAAATGATTGAAAACATTGTTTAATTGAAAGGGAACAATTTTCTTAGGTATCAAACAGTTCAATAGACTGACAAAATATGTCTGAATAATGGAAGTGTGGCACAGCTTTACATGTCTGTAACTCCTAGACAGATAACTAACCATGCTTTACAAGCAGTCCTCATCCAGGAGGCTACAAAAGATAATTTCAGGATATATCTTAATTCAGTATGGTCTTGAGGAAGGGATAGTGTACGAGGTGTGCAGCTCTAGTGTCCTTAAAAGCAAAGAATTCTTTTCTGCTTCATCCTTTCTTTTTCTCAGGGGGAGTAATTGTGATTCACTTCTGTTTCTTGCCACATGAAAAAAAAATAAAAAAAAGAACCAGCCCCGAGGTCTACCACTAACTGGTCAAGTAATTATACAGTAAGCAAGGGTATTTTAACCTATTGTGAATACAAGGTGAAAAGAATCAGATGGCCATGAAAATGCTCTAAATTGGAATGAAAGGAGATAGAGAATTTTGCACATCTGCTCCCAAAATCCAAGTGGCCTGATAAGAGCTTAAAAATGTGCTAGGCTTTAATTAATTATGGAGAATGTTAGTTCTTGCTTAGTGTTTGTTGTATGGCTCTACAGATACCAAAGCTTTTTAGTTAAATAGGAAGATCAGAAAAAAGCCTGTTGCTGAGAACAGCACGGACACTCCATAAAAATAAGGGTTGGTCAGAAGTGTCATAAAGGTTTGAGTTTGTACATGTATGATCACCCCTTCCCCCTAAAATGGAAGTTAAAGGCATGCCTTTGCAATTACGGTAAGCCAGGTTTTTTTCCCTGAGATAATTTTAATCAGAATGTGACAATTTATTAGAAGGCATTATGAAAAGGTCAGTTTTTGAAAAAGCTTCAGAAAGAAAGTTATTTCAAGTCAAAATGAAAGACCTGATAATAAGAGACCTATCAGAATGGTTCTCCTAACATTCATTAGGGGGTGAGAGGAGCAAGGTCTTAGGTCTGGTTAAGTGGCTATTCCTGTCTTTTCCATCAGAAAACTTCAGGTTAGGGGCAGTACAGAAAGGGAATAAGAAAAAAAGTTTAGCATCGATGTTCTGAAGCGATCAATCTTGCTCTATTCATATTTTTATAAGCATAACCCTTCTGGAACCATATCACCCTCACATTTTATCACTATCTCAATGAGTTATTTTACAGCAGTTTTACTTTCAAAATTTATCCTCAACAGGGAAAAAGATCATTTTATGAATGAATAGGGAAGTACTCAAGATCACTGAAACCTAAACTGGCCATACAAGTAAAGTTTTAAGTGGTAGTCTACTTCTACATTAATTGTAAAATGCCTATCCTACCCCTTTGTCTCTCCAAGCCAATTTGCTCTGTACATGCTCAAGTTTTGAGTTCTGAGTGCACCAAGTGGAATCGCATTCTTGTGGAATCAGAAGTAAAATCTATTACCTTTGTGTCTTACTCTAAAAATAATATTTGTGACTGGAGAGAGCTCAACTCTTTCATTAAGAGTTGAGGGCCAACACAGATGGGCTCATTAGACCACTGCAGCAATGTGCTTTTCTCTTGTTTTAGGCAAGAGGTGAATAATAGATTCAGCTATAGATTTTTCCCTTACTTTATCTTCCCTAGATATCTCTGTTTTCAGAGGGAATAGTGTAATGCCTTCACACTGATAAAAGTCAGAGCAAAAAAAACAGGGAAAATAATTTGGTTGCTGCTTGAAAGCATCTACAGTTTGCCAGTATCTGAGTGTTTGTCAGATACCTTCATAAATTTCATCTCTTCCTTTAACAGCTGTTTGAAGTTGAGAACCAGGCCCTCACTTGTATAAATTAGTACTGATTTGTAACTCAGTTGTTGGGATACATTTGCGCTCAAATAAATGTAAACATCCAATTTGTACGTCATAATTACACTGTGCTTAGCTTTTGAATTATAGAACTGCAATCTCTTTTGTATGTATATTGGTTAACAGTATTGTATCTCTTCTGCTAGAGGCAACAGAAAGATATTCTTATATTAAAAAAAAACAAACAAAAGATGTCTCACTGACGAAGCAACAAATTAAACCAACCAACTTGTACAATATAAAAGTCACAGTATTTCCATCAGAAAACAAAGGTTGATGGGAAACACTTTTAGAGGTCTTAGGATACTGCCAATTTAACAGTAATACCGCCAGCACCACCACCACCAAAACACCATATGCAGATACTGAAAAACATCTAAGATACCCTGTATTTAGCAGAGAGCATGCTTTCAAGGTGTCAAGGAGACAATAATAATATAGATTCCCTCAATGAAGAGAGAAGTAAATGCCATTATAAAAACAGACCCAAGAGCATACACTATTAGCTTTTTTTTTTCCCCCTGTTTTTGTACCTAATTAGAATATAAAACAAGATATAACTAGGAAAACCTGTGCTGACACTGAGTTATAAAACTTTGTGGAAAATGGCAGTATTAAAACTCAGGCAGATTTTTAGCATTGGTATGAACAATTAGGAATTGTTGACATTTTCTATCAGTGCAAAACCTCAAGTAGTTAACAGCTATACATGTTTCTAGGCAAACATAATCAAAAGGTGTTGGATGCCTAGTTTCAGGATTTGAAAAATGCCCATAACTAATATAACTTGATACAATGTATTTTAAAGTGAATTTAGAATGTTTTTAATCCTCTGTTCCTTCTTCATTCTCTCTCTCCATCTTTTATACATGCCATGGAACACCTTTCCATACACAAATACAATATGAGAGAAATGTAAGCGTATGCTTCATAGCAGTATAACTGAATTGCTGTAAAGGATTTTAAAGGCCTAAGCTCTTCTTTGAGACTCATCTTTATTTTTTTGAATACCCAGATTATGAAGAAGACATATGATAAATTAAGTCAGTGTCAGTTCCTCTCAATAACAAAACAAACAAAAACAAAAAAACACAACACAATAAAGACTTTTAAAGTAAAGTGGAGTTTGGTTGCAGTGAGGTTTGGCAAGTGTTTCTGACTGCCACAGCACATTTATAGCTAAACAGACAGCGTAGATTCTCTAAACATCCAAGCATAGCCATTTTTTTCTTGATGTTTCTAAATTATTCTTGCTCCTCTCATAAAAATCCTTGTAGCAGAACCAAGTATTCAGCAGTTCTTTGACAGGAGAGACTATTATTTTAGAAACACAACTATTTTTCTTCAAATGATCTTGTTGACAAGAGAAAAACAATGCTGGAGTCACTCAGAATGCTTCCTACTGCATGACAACAAACAAAAACCTTTATCACTTGCAATTTTAATGTGCTCTGCTTCCATGGAGTAAAAACTTATAAACTGTCATCTCCATGCCACCTTCTATCTTTATTTCCTAAAAATATTCAACTACAGGTCAGCTTTTGCAGGACTAGATATCTAGATTTGCTGAAGGGTCAAAAATTTACTTTTGTCCTAATTTTGACCAAACTTTGGACTGACAACCTTCTTAGATTAAAAGTTTAAAACTGTTGTTACAAATTTTCATTACAACAGAGGATAAAAATAAAAACCACCATCTGTGTTGTGTAAAATTTAAGCTCTATCCTTCTGAATTAGATTCCCTGCAAACTAGGTTGACATTATTTAGTTTAAGTTAGTGGACTCATGTTATGAAGCATTATAATTCAGTACCAGAAAAGAACACTATTCAGTCAGTTCATCTGCTTTCAGAAAAAGCAGTAGATAAACAAAGCAGTTCTGCTGCTCTCTAATTGACAACAACAAGAAAAAGATTGTTGAAGCTTTACATAAGTGCCCAGCGATGACTGAAAAAATAACTGAAGTGCAGGCAGTGAGCTTGTCCCCCCTTTCAGCAGTCTTCTCCAAATGTTTAGTTCTTCTCTAAATGTACAGTTGAAAGTCCTATCAGCATGAAGAAAAAAGAAATGTGCATGGTTTCAAAAAGAGCAAAAAAGCCCTGAAGCGAGTTCCTACACCCACTCCGAAATCCCACACATCCATGCAGTGCAGCTACAAACCCACATCCCAGCTGCAGCAATCAGCACCTCAGAAAGCTGAAGACAGAAGGATTTTTTTTTTTTTTTAAGCTTTGAAGTGCAAGGTTTTGAATGATAACTTACACATTCTTCAGTTTTTTTCCTTTTGCATTATTTTAAGTATTGTGTTGTTTATCAATACTCAGAAGAAAACTCTTTCTTAAACAGTAAACCTACCATGGAAAGTATTGCAGTACTTTCCCCCGCTGCCTTTATTTCCATATATCCAAAACCTAGTATTTCAACACTCTGCTCTAACTTTATATGGTGGATTGAATATGTAAAGAATCCTTAATCACTCTTTGTTTTCAGTGCTTGGTCATCTAAAAATTTGTACGTGTAAGACTTTCCATGTCAGGGAATATGCGGTGAGATATAGGAGGTCAAGGACAACCACAGTCATGATAGGCACAACTACACAGCAATTTTTAGGTACGAACAACTTGAGATAAAGAATCACCCAGAAAATCCTTTTTACTTAATGAACTTGCATATTTGGACAGTGGTAGCATGTTCTTAATAAGATATCTATTAGCGTTATAGAGCTGTGAAGTCTTAAATGCAATCATTAGTTTTAATTTTTTAAGGTATTAAGATGTACTTTACCTCTCTGTCACTGTCCTACACAAAGCAGTAAAGGAGCAGGCACTACTCTTACAATACTAAGAAGTTTGTGCATTGCGGTAAGTTGGAACTTTATCTTTAAAAATGGCAAATGATTTCTATGTAAATTTCAGTCACTCACTTTCATCTTATATTGAATTCAGTTTTAGAAATCAACAAATACAATTATAGACATGTGACTAACATTGAAGAATGCATAAAACTGTAAACTGAGCTGGACAAAGAAGATAACATTTTCCTTTAATAAATTCCTCTTAAATATTGATTGCTATTTCTCTTTGAGTTTTACTAGCTATCTTAAAGAAACTGTTATTTGAGCATAACGCCAGTAGAGACCAACTAAGACACCAAACATTCTCCAGTAACTTACATACTTAGTACAGTATGTACTAAGTACTTACCGTAACTTAGACAGTCACAGCTAAACTATTTTTAGTGATGCTTAGGAAGTCAGATCATTCTGGGAACAGCACGGTCTGTTTCATGTTTTTACAAATAAATGGGTAGAGGACTCAAGAACTAGCATTTATTTGGAAAATTGCTTGTTCTTTTCTTCCAGTAAAATATAAAAATACATAATATCTTTACCTATCACATGTTTATCTCAAACAACTCTCCACTTATTTCTTTAGATATTGTCAGTTTTAATTAAATCTGTTTCATTTCTGATTTCAAGAGACCTCTCAAAAATTTAAATCAAATATTTGAAGATAAATTTCACAGAAATACAAAAATTAAACTTGTGTGTTATCTCTTTCAAAACAAACAAACAAACAAAAAACTGTAAGCACTTGAGTTATTTAGATTCCTGAACATGTGAATCTTACATTATGATACTACACATAGAGTCCAAATTCTTTGGCAGAGAGTCACCTGGTATGACAGCAAGAATGAGAAACAGACATTGTTTGAAGCATCCTCCATAATGTTTTGAAAATCACATGGAGAAAAAAATACCATGTTTGGACAAAAATTGAGAAGTGTTTAAAACATATTGCACTTCATTAAAGTATTTAAGCCTGCAGTAGTTTATCAGTGCTCCAACAACCATTTCAGTGTTTTTGAGCTTTTTGTTTCCTAAACTAGATTCTTTTTACCGTGTTCCTTCCTGATCTTTATTCTCTCATTCCTAATCTTTATTCTGACAATGGCAGTCTGAAAGTCTCTTGGGTCCCCTACTTCCCCTCCTGAAACGTCAGACTCCTCTCAGCCCTTTTTACTCACCTTCATATCTGCAGTCCTCTTGAATTTTCAACATTTAACTTCCATTTCCAGCATTTTTGCTGTTACTCTCCTCCATTCCACCCCATTTCTCAAGAGCACAGTTGACTGCCAGTGCAAAAAGAAAAAAAAAAAGTTTTTTCTACAGTGCTGAAAAGTCTTCAGCTATCTCTAACACATCACACGAAGCCCTCTAGTGTCACCACTTCTGTTGTGTCAGCAAAGGCCATGCAATCTAAGCAAGCTTTTTTTCCTCCATCAGGCACTGCTTCTTGTCCTTTTTCGCTCTTCAGTTTTAAAACTAATGTTCCCAGACCAAGGTTACACTAGCTATTCCTTTTTTTTTTTTTTTTTTTTTTTAAGGCTTGTATCTCTTTCACATAAATCCTACCCTATTCCTATGTACATTTCCTTGTGTTCTCCCACCTCACCCCCCCCACCAGCAGGGGATTATGAGAGCACCAACTCCCAGTTCTAACCAAGTGCCCTTTTTCTGCACCCCTCCTTCAAGCTCCAAGCATCATGAGGCACCAGTTACCCTTCAGGATGGCAAATTTCCAGTTCTTTCACTTTCCAAAGCTGTAGCTGGCGGTGCACGCTCAGTTAGTCTGAAGAGGTAGTTCATTAACAGTCTGAACATGTAGATGCTGTGTGAGAACAGATGATATAGAGCCTGCTCAGGCAGAAAAGTTGGGAAAGGATCGACTACAACAGCAATACACCTTTCTGAAAATTGGCCAAAATTCTTAGTCTTGTGATTTAAAAAATATGGACAGGTTTTCACAGGGGCAGGGAAGGCACAATAGTGGTAAAGGCCATCCAATTAAGTTTCTGCGCCAAAGCCTAGTTTTTCCAAAAAGAAAAAGGTTCAAGAGAATGAAGGGAAAGAAATATCTAAACTTAAAAAAATAATAATAGAAAAGTCCAGCACTATACTACTTCCTTATGTTAACTCTCAGAGACTTCTGCAACTACTTTGGCTGAAATAAAATAAAACAATAAAGGCAATATGAATATATATACCTATATATGAATCTAGAAAAGCCATTCAGAAAGGAAAATTGCACTTAGTTGCTTGGCAAAGTTATGAGCTAATAAAAATTCAACATTATTTAAAAAAAAGTGTCAGAAAACGTTAACAATAACCACAGTGACATTCCCACCTAAAACATATGCTATCATGGCAGCCAGAAAAAAAATCTATTCCTAATGGGACTATGTAAAATATTGCAGGTCTTCAGCTTTTGTAAAACAAAGTGCCCTCTCATTCCCAAATGATTTTTTGGGGAGAAAAACAAACAAGAAAACAAAAAACAACAAACACACAAACTCTTGTGTGTTTCTATGACAAACATCTTTCATTTGCATTATCTTTTCACAGTATGCTTTCTGCAGCAGAATCATAATGACCCCCAGGGAAATGTATCATTTATTCTGTCCCGAGAGAGTACATTTATGCCATATCATTGCTACTTTAAAAGAGGTTGCTTATTATCCTCAGGAGAACAATTCAGTTGCATTACCCTGCCAGTGGCTGCTTCCAGATGTATTTTCATCCTAAGGAAGAGCTGCTGCTGATGCTTTGTTGACAAGAAAATCAGATCTGTTTTCACAAACATTTAAATTCAGCCTTACAAGAAATTACTCTCCAAGTATCTATGCAAGTATCCACAAAAAAGTGAAGCAGCAGAGGCTGCTTTCTGGGTTCAGGGGTTTATTTTAGGGAAAAAAAGAAAAGGACACAAAAAACATTTACTTTAAAAAAAAAAAAAAAAGAAGGAAAGCATTACTTTGTTCTACTTGCATTTAAGAAACTGTAAGAATAAATTGTGCTTTAATTTTTATGATTATTTTAATCAGTGCCAGATACTCCTGAGGCAAAGGTAACTCAATAAATAGGACAACCTGAATATTTTATACCTGAAGATCATTAGATTGAAGAAGGATGGTTGCTGAATCCCAATTTCACTACTTCTTTTTAGGACTACATTATCCCCCCACACACCTTGTTCATCAACCATTTTTCAAAAAATAGGGATAAACAACTTCAGAAAAGTCCAGGGCACAAAATATAATAGTTTAAAAATGTTTTAGAAGAATTTCAGTGGAGATGGGTCTCCCCTGCAAAGCATCATACAAACCGTTGGAATAAAAAAAATCCCTTTCCACTCTCACTACTTAGGCAGAAAAAGAGAAGCAAATGGGAGCAGCTCTGTAACCATAGTAACATTTGCCTATTATTTCCAAAGAATTTCTGAAGCACCGAATTTTGGATTCTGCATTCTGGGAATAAAGTTTGTATCAAGGAAAAGAACAGAATGAGTATTTTGTTGCAGTGCCTTATAATAACTTTTAAAATATATTTTTTCCTGAGAGAAGTCGATTGAAAAAGGGGTCATATGCAAAGAACTACAACAAAAAAATGTTACTGTGGACATATACTTTTTTTTTTCTTTAATGAGGTGAAAGATAATTTGGTAACTCAGGAGACAGTATCTGAAATTTATTAGTATTCATGAAGACATACTAATTTAGAATGGCCAATTATAAGAAATTTGTGATAAGGAGTCTTTCCATGCATTGTCTGCTTACTCAGAAAATTATTTTTATTTCCTCCCCCAATCACCCAGACTCATGAATATGTTTCCTAGCTACTATTGCTTGGGTCCAAGTTTTCTCTCTGCCTTCCTTTCCCTTTCCGGGGACTTAGAAGCAAGTCTGAACTTACACTGAAGAATTGTATTCACAATATCTTACAAGTATAGCCAATTATTTTACCAAAACCAACCAACCAACCAACCAAACAAAAAAACAACAAAAAAAAACCCCACGCCTTTCCAACTTACAGTTAATAGTTCTTGTTTATAAGAAGTCATACTTAGAAGTCAAGCTAAAATCATAAAGTAACAGAAAACTTATTTAAAAAAATAAATCTTGAAGTTGAACTATATTCAAATTCACAGTATAAAGATAGTAAAGGGCCTATAGGGGAAGATGTATGAGGAACAGCTAAGGTCACTTGGCTTGTTCAACCTGGGAAAGAGGAGGCTGAGGGGAGACCTCATTGCAGCCTACGGCTTCCTCACAAGGGGGAGTGGAGGGGTAGGCGTGGATCTATTCTCTTTAATGATTGAGATAGGACCTGAGGGAAATGGTGTCAAGCTGTGACAGGGGAGGTTCAGGCTGGATATCAGGAAATGGCTCTTCACTGAGAGCGTTGTCATGCACTGGAACAGGCCCCCCAGGGACGTAGTCATGGCACCAAGTCTGTCAGAGTTTAAGAAGTGTTTACTATGCTCTTAGTCATATGGTCTGAATTTTTGGGCAGACCTGTGTGGAACCAGGGGTTGGACTCAATGATCTTTATGGGTCCCTTCCAACTCAGGATATTCTATGATTTGATGAATTTTTAGCTCAAATACACCAAGGTCAAGGGTTCACTGGATCTTTTTAGACTACATCAAGAGAGAAGGGAACAGAGAGAGACTTGCTGATTAAATTAGGTCCTTGTTATTATGAGAAAGAGTAGTGGAAGAAAAGGGACAGTAGCGTAGCACTTGGACAATGTAAGTTCAACAGCTTACACAACTCCAAATTCTGAGGATGCTGTGCAAGTTACTTCATCCACATATCTCATTTCTATTTCCAAAGCGAAATAGTATGATGATGCCCACACAGAAGTCAGTAAAGCATGCAAATACCACTGAAGTGGCAATTGTAATGCCGTGGCAAATACTGTCTAGGATCCTTATATTTTTGAGTAGCATTTTGATAAAATCTTGCATCTAGCTTGCTTTATTTTCTTAGTCTAATATTTCTTGTGAGAGCTCTCAGTTAGCAATGTTCTTCTATATCTTACATGGTCAAATTTAGATGATTTATTGCCTAATAAAGTTAAAACATTAAGATTTTATGTAAATTATATGTAGCTCCCAGGAGGTAACTAACCTTCATGCAAAACTGAGCTACCAGTTTTTCTTTAGGATACACAAGTTATATATCCTTTAAGGACTAATCCATGCAATGCACAACAGGATTTATTTGTATTTACATGAAGGTCAAATTGGTAACAAGAGAACTAGAATTCCCGAGATGTAATATATTTTAAATGCATCATGCCAAATGAGGAAAATATCCTTTTAAATTGTTAAGAGAAAATGTATCAGAAAAGAATACACAGTAACACTCTGTGTGTAGCCAATATAATTCATTTATCCTTGCAATTTCAAGTGAACTGAGTATTTGACTTCAAACAAGCACAATCACACATACTTCAGCCAATCAGAGAAGCCAAGAGAGTACTTCACTTGGAGATCCTTAGCTGGGTGTTGTGGATGTTGTAAGGATTGGCCAGATAGAGACCACTGACCATATCTTAAATTTAGGCTTAAGCTACAGCTGTAAAAGGAGGTTACTATCCCTGCTGACCTACTTTAGAGCATTTCAGTTCAAAGCTCAGTGATTCAGTTTGGGAAGAAGTGACTATTTAAACTGTTCTGCCTGATTTTGCCTAAGACACACAAGGTAGCATTTGCATCAACTGTTTCATCCGCAGATTGCTGGTGCATGACAATGTTAATCTTTAATAACAGGACAGTGACAATGAGCTGCAGCTGATAATCTTTCTTTACTCACACAATTATCTCTGCAAGATCCCTCCACAGCTTTTTTTTCTGCAAACACCAACTAGAAAGAGAAGGAAATAGAGACAAAGTTTCTGAGAAACCCCTACCTGACCTTTTGGCAAATCACACACAGAATCACAGAATCTCTAGGTTGGAAGAGAAATGATCCACCCTGTGCCATCATTTGTACATCCTACTCTACACTGCAATCTCAATCTTATGATAAGTGACAACAAGACTAGAGCAACTACTTGAACTAGAAAATGACAAATGTACTGAAATCACTGTCCATCCTTTTTTGTAAGAATGTTAACAATAGGGTTCGGTTTCAGCAGGGAGGCAACAGGTCTAGGAACACTGCTGATGGCAAAAGTAAATGGTCCTACTTTGCATGTCAGTATTGTACTGTGATTTTGTCATTACGCTTTTCCTCACACCGCCACCTCTGCTTGCCCAACAGCATCATCTCTGCACTGCACTGACAGGATGGAGATGGAATACTCTGCCATTACAACAAAATGGACTGTGCTTAGAATTTTTTCAAGACAGAATGCTCATGGCCCTGCCTAGCTCATGGTAAAGTCTGTGCAGTGTATTTTGTAACTGCTGGCTGATATGCCTGCTGTCAGCCAAGAAATTCTGCTTGCATAAAGTCTTTGATGTGATAAGCAATCACTCTTTCAGTTATGCAGCAATGCCAACTTCCATCACACACCAGCTAATTCATATCAGATCCTCCTTTTCTAAGGTTTATGATTTTTAACCTATTATAAGCTAATTTTGTCTTAAGGGCTGATTATAGATATGTAATCTCAACAGGATTTTTACTCAATCTAAGTTTATAAAAATAGCACAGTTTCATTTCATGGTAGGCAGTTCAGATGGAAAGAAAATTCCACTTCTAAAACTTCCAGAAATACCTCTCAATACAAACTTCTGTTTGAGGACCAGTTGAGCACTAAAATAACCAAAACAACAACAAACAAATGTCAGAGCAGATTTTGCGTTTGTCTGAAGAGGAAATAGTACAAAGAGGTGCTATAGGGACAGAGGAAATATTAAGTAGGAACAAAACTGTGAAATTCAGTCTAATCATAAAAAAAAAATAAAAGTAAAATAGAGGAGAATCCAAGATGGTTTTACTTTATTGGCACAGAAAAAGTGACCATATAGTCTGTTAGCTTTACTTGGTAGGTCCCTTCCAACTGAACTGAAAACCTATTTTTTTTTTCTTAGTGTCTCTCTTAATATCCCTCTCCTTAAATTAAAAGAAAAGGCACTAGATATGGAAAAATATCACTATTATTTGTGAAGGAGCAGACAGGTGGAAAACGAATCATTCTTAAAATACCATAGAGCTAACAGGAGGAGGGACACCAAATGGCATTGGGGGAGGGGGGGGGGGAGGGGAATGAACAGCCATAAATAATTTTCAGGATGCAGATTAAGCACAGGAGTTAATCAGAAAAAGAATTCTCAATTGTAATATGACATCTATTGTATTTTATTGTATGGCTGATGTCAGCTATTAGGGAAGTAATAGAGAACCTGGATGACAAGACAAGCCTCCAGTCCCTGCAAAAACATCTCTTTTTATCTTAACTTGTGACAGTAAATTTTATGTTCAGTTTTAAGATGTGAAACCTGACAGTTAAAAATCTATTTCTGTCAAATCACAATTAATTTAGTAAACATTAATCAAATGCAGAAGACTACGACAAATCATTAAGTTGTTCATTGAAATAATTCACTGCATGTAGAAAAGTCACCTACTGTCCTCAGACAACCTGCTAGAAAAAATACAAACCAGACAGAGTGCTCTGATATAGCAGAGCCTAATGGAAAGGGAAATGATGCACCAGGTTGTACGTTTCTAACAATGGAGTATTTTGATCTTCTTTATGTGCACGATCCTGACATGTGACCCTGTAACAGGTAGACACAACCAGCTATTAGGTCTACTGAGATAATCATCTGAAAATTAAGTGGCAATAAGTCCAAAGGATGTCTCTGTACTAAAGTTGCTAGGGCTTTCTCGGTCAATAGCCTGCATAAAATCAAGTCTCCTCTTATACCTCAGCACAAGCTGTAATGACTACAAATTACAGCAGTAATTGTATTATACAGCAAAGTGATTTGATTTATTGCTTACACGGCATACTTAATAAGTTGAAGTAAGATTATCTCTATGTTCCATTTTTGGAATCTATTTTTTAAAGAGTAGTTTGCTGTGACTTTTTTTTTTCCCCTCAATGTCTCATTGCTCTGACTGCCACAAATAATTAATGCCTTTTTTTTTTTTTTTTTTTTTTTTTTTTTTTTTTGGTGAAAGCTTAGCGTATAACTTTAAAGCACGGAGGTAAGTCTGGTAAGGTCTGTAAAGAATCAAGAGGCTTTGCTACCACCAAGAGATAAAGTGGAGTTGAATAGAGATCAACAGGCGGTCTTGTATGGCAGAGAGCTCTTCACGTGCATCTGCTGGTGAATGAAGGCAGGCAATTGACTAAACCAGATTGCATGAGCATTTCTGTTAGGTTACAGTTTATTTTAATCTCAAATCACATGATTAATCATGTGCTAGACTCCTTTTATTTAATATACATTCAAACCCCACTTATCTTAGGATATATTTAGTGAAGGAGCATCTTAGAAGGATATATCATAGGGCATAGGAATAGTTCTCCCAGATGAAAGTTTCTTTCTTCATAAAGCAGAGATAACAATTCCCCTGAGTATACTTCATGTAATTGTCCATCTGCATCTATTTTTGTTAGATAATGTCAACACTACAGAACTAACAAATCTGCTAGCTAAAACAGGTATGTACTATCAAAAGGACTGTCAATAACAGTTCAGTACATTAAAAATTAGCTTTCATGCTTATGTTACCAAAAAAGTATTTTATTCTATTTAAAAACAGTGCAGGTACCCTGCATCTCACAAAAGAAAAACCACTTGCAAGTAAGAACTTTAGACACTGTGAAATACAACTCTGTACGTTACTACTTTATGACTCCCAGTTTTAGAATTGTGAAAAAATTGAAGTTCACTGAGTTACTCCATAAAGGTGTATTGAAATTCTTCTATTGAAGAATTCTAGGCTGAAATTTAATTAAATAGCCACAAAATAGTTCAATTATTTCAATAGTTCTGCACCCTGGTGATCACATTGCTTTTCTGACAGCTCTGAAAAAATACTATGTTTAACACTGAACCACAGTACTGAATCCCTGTTACACTGTCAGCCTATTTACTTTTATGTAGAAGCATATGTTCCAGAGTGCAATGCAAATATCCTTCAACATGAAAACGTTAGTATTCATTACTTTCCCAGTGAAATCAGAAATGACTGTGATATATTCATTAACTCAAACAGATGCCGTCTTTGTTTTTAACACCCAGATATACTGCAACTATTTCAATTTACTACTGCTTACTTTCCAGGCTTTGCATTGAGTTCTATAAGCCTTACAGCTCATTCTAACACATTTCATTTGCATACTGTGGTGGAAAGGCTAATCTCAGGCCAAGGTCATGTGCTCTGATTTTTCAGACACAGTTAGCTGTTACACACCAAAAAAAGAATAACTAAAACCACAACATAATGAAATCATCACAACTACACATCCCTCTCTAGAGGCAGACAGGTAGGTCCTTTATCTGCTTTCTCCTACACAAATGCAGTGTCCTGGTAGCACAGACTTGTTATACTAAAACTAATGTGCTTGTTAAGGCATCAGTCCCACCTTTCTTACATGCTACTGCCTCTTTCACATCAAACACCTGTATGAGCCTCACCTTAATAAAACCCCTAACCAAGACAAAGCTTCTGCATAAGCTTGCATTATTGCATAATGTTGTGAAATCAACATAAAGGACAACACAGTGTGGTACATCAGTAAAACATCTGCATCTCTAATTGACTTCACAGTTCTCACAATCCCCTAAAATACTGTTACTCTCCTGTCAACGTCAATTACCATGAAGAAGTTTCCAAAGAAGCAGTGACACAATAGCTTATACTACCTTTTGTCAGATACAGAATTCACAGTGGTGTGCTTGGCTGCCCACAGCCCATCAGACCGTGCTTGCTTTTGCAGTACCTCAAACCATCGACACAAGGTTGCATTGTACATTTTTGTGCACCAAGCTAGCAATACTGGCTGTACCTTACCTCTTACACAGTGATCGAGTGATCGTTGTGTTTGAGATACTTGGCTTTTGCTAGCTTCTTCGCCTCCCCCCCCCCATTTTCTTCATTGTATTAATGGAGATTTAAAAGATTAAACAAAATCAATGCCAAAGACATTGCAGTAGCACTAAACACTGGTCATCTAGGTTGCTCTGATTAGATAAAATTGATTCAATTGAATTTGAATTTCACTGGAAATTCAAAACATAAATGTATGGAAAAATACAGTGATAGATGCATTATTATCACTTGTTTCAAAAAAAATAAATTATTAAACATTGTAAACATTTTCACTACTGACACCCCATTTCAAACATTAAATAATGCAATTTTCCACATATTTACATAATACCAATGATTAAGTTATCAGAAATTTAATTGCTGCTCACAACAGAAATCAGAAATAAAAACAGAGCATTCACAATAGTTTTACCTCATATAAGATTTTGGCACTACAGCATAAGAAACAGTAAAACAACCAATCTGAAGCATGGAAGTAGCACTCTTCAGTTACTCACTCCTTCAACCACACTAAAGTCAGCTTCTTTCCCCCAGCATAAAATTTGCTCCAGCTAGTAGTAGCCCACTGAGCACAACCCACAGAAACACCTTCCTGCCTGGAGAAGACTACTGAGGTGAGTGCTCTCTTCGATCACAGCTCTTACTACATTACGGGGTCATTACCATGACAATTTAGTTCTTAAAGGAACTACAAACCCTCAAGGCCAGAATTATTTGGTAACCAGAGAGTAAGAATTTAGCCTTCCCTTACATTATTTCAGTGTAATCTCATGTCCCTCCAGTCTATTAGAGACACCTGTTAGGATTTATATTGAGGTAGTTTTGATATTCATCTGATGCATATGACAAGATATAAGCTATTCATATGAACATAGCAGAATTTTAATGAAAATTACCTTGGGATTATCATTACTTCATGCAGATTGCCATTCAATTTCCTCTCAAAATAATACATGCTTTTTCACAGTTTATAATTATATCATATTATCTCTTTAACCTCTATAGTAAAACCAAAGTTTTGGAGTAGAAAGTGTGTCCTGCAGAGAACTAATAGAGAACATCTAGAAAGCCAAAGGTTAGAAGAGCAGTTTGAATTCCTTTCCGTTCTATGGGAAGGGTTATGTATAAAAACTGCTGGCAGACACTTTTAAAGATACAACTTTAAAATATCACAGAAAGATAAAAGTGATCAATCCATACGCTATGAAATCATCCCATCTGGTTCCAATACACAGGAAATTAATCCAGACCAAATCAAAAACCACATATATCAGCTTAAAACTATTTGAAAAAAGAGTTGAACAATCCACAATAATCAACTATGAAAACAGCTGCACCAAAGATTCCCAAGCCAGAAGAACTTAATCCTATAAATTGGTCTTCCTAGCAGCAGCAGAGTTTAAGACATAAATCAACGTTTGAAATACGATTCTAAAATAAGAACAAACAAAAGTTGTCTAGAATGCTTCCATAATCACAGTGAGAATTCTGTCATTCTTTTCTCTAAAGGAACAGCTTAAATTGCCTAAGAACTGCCATTTTAGAACATTTGATTTCTCTGTTATCATCTTCATACTCATTTACAGTAATTTTCACGGTTTAGAAAAAAGTCTGGTAAACAAGCATATCAATTTTCTTCTTAAAAAAAAAAAAAAAAGTACAGAATGGGCAGCTGCATAGTGATATAGCAGCATGCCTCTACCCTGATTTGCAATGAATTTGCTTTCCTCATTGAAAATGAGGAAAAGCAAATTGAGGTAAAAAGTTTAGACTGACTTTTCACACGGAGAATTAATGATATTCTTACTATGCTTACTATGAATCTCAGTATTATGAAAGGGAAAAGATACGTATATAATTTAGTACCCCTTTACGTACATCAAAGCCATACCCCCTTCTTCTCTCACCTTTCAGCTGTGTCTTCTGAAAGTCAAAAATAGTCAATATATTTCTTTTTATTCTTTATAGGTTTGTTGCAAAGTCATTGAAATTAATGCAAAACCTCAACTTGCATTTAAATTCTAAATAAGGCTGTACACGGTTATTTCCTTCGATCAGAGGACATGAATAGGTCATATTGGCTGTAATTCTGTATTTGTCTGGGAAAGGCCTGTGACATTTGGGCTTCTTAGTTGTTTTTATTGTGTTCATGGCAGGGATGAGAAGTAGAGCTGGAAAAGAAGTGGGGATCATATTGGTGATCATCTAGTGAATGCAACTGTGTATCAACTTCATTCTTCATGAAGCTGAAATTAGAGTTCGCCATTTCAGAATTAAAATTTGAAATTATTTTTTTTTTATTACTTTGAAAACAGCTGTAGCAGTTTTGGTATTACTGTGCTGTATTTGAGACTAAACAGAAAGCTCATTTTGCACTCCTGTGTGAAGTTGTGGTATTACTTGAACCTTTGGAGCAATGATGCATGCTAAAATAGATAACTTCACTGAAATAATGAAAATAAATTCAATAACAAGGATCATAACTTTCAGCAGTTTAAATAGTCAGCAAACTGCGTCTCTCTCTCCAGATAGATCTGCAAAAAATATGCTTGTGTTGCACAGGGACTTCCTGAATGTTATTAAAAGATATTAGAAGCTTTGTATGAATTTGAGGACATATTAACATGCCTAGTTTTTGCTTTGTTTGCTTTGGTATATTATTGTTTTTTCAAGTTCTGAAAGAGAAAAGCATCTTTTGGAACAGCTAAGAGGAAAGAGGTTTATCTCATTAGCACTACACAGATTATGCTTAGATGAAAGCTTATGGAAAAGCAAAATGGGTATAGAAAGGGGATACTACAGAATGATTCTTGGCATGCTTTCGACCCTGAAAACATTACAGAGAAAAAGGGACCTAATTTCTGAAAAATTTACTTCTAACTACAGCAAGATTTACTGCAGTGGGGAGGAGAGGCTCAAAATACATTATTACTGGCATCAAGGTATCTACTTAAGTACAACCTTGATGAATTATTTCTAAAAATAGTATTGATGCAGGTAATCAAGCTTACATTTTTTTTGTCAAAAACGGGCATCCTCCTGCCTTCCTCCCCCTTGATATTGATTGCTTATAGTAGGAATATGTTTAAGAATGATAAAAGGCATTTTAGTCAATGCAGACTGCGGCCACTGACATCTTGAGGCACATGCGTCAATTTGTTTGTTTGTTTTTGTTTACATGTTTCTTTTCCTCCTCTGTTAAGTGCTGTGAGTTACACAGCTCCCACAGTAATTGCTGTTCTACTTATTTCTCTGATTACATTTTGCAGTTATGTTTTCAAAGCACAAATAATTGTTGACTTTTGCAACAGCAGCACCTCACAAGCAAGTACACAGTTGAAAAATAAGATTGGAGGGAGAATAGAGAATGATGGGCATACCATGAAATAAGTGATTTTTCTTCTGGTTGTAATGCTGATACAATAAAGACAGCAGATAAGATTCTCCTATATTAACTATATGTCATTTAAAAGTTAAGTAGCATTTCAAATCACAAGATGTATTCACAGAAAATACCAGCAATATTGTGGCAAAACCTTGACAAGAATTGATGCTAGCAATTTTGAACCTCTGACAATGTATCCACTGAGAACGTAGCTACCTGAACAGTACAGCTAGTACTTACCTCCAATGAGAACAGTTACTGCTTCACTGGCACATTCAGAAACTCAAATAAAACTGTGTATTCTGTCTTATTCAACCCTAATTTGTATTCAAGTAGGGATGTCAAGGTCTACAAAATGTAATGTATTTTCTCTTTGTAGATTTCACATGTATGTTTTTCTTCATAATGCTACAAATGTCTTCATTCCATTTAAAAAAAAGACTTGAAAGCCAGATTAGCTACAACAACAGGAAATCCATGGACATACATGAGACAAGAAAGAATTTCTAAAATGAAAAAAATAATACTCAGCCCTGCCCTTCCAAACTTCACACCTTAAACTTTCCACAACTATATTACAAATAAGAGGGAAGACAAATTAGTATTTTTTATAACTAATATTATTAACAAAAGACATAGATAAGATAGATATAACCTTTATCTATACACAGAGAGCATGTCCAAATTACCCAAATGTAAGAGCTACAGAATATCTCATGATACTCCATACCCAAGAAGAAATTTTCACCATTTATTTTAGTCATCAAATGAAATTAAATAAATGGCAATAGAAGATAAAGTTCCACATACTATCTCCTATCCTCTGAAACACACTGCGTATTGAGATATTTCTGAATTATAATACCAAAAAAAACTTTAACAGCATGGGTATTACAGGGGCAATAGTGAGCTTTGTTTGTGGTGCAGCAAAATTTAAGTCCACTTTTAACCATGAAATTTTATAGAGAACTATTTAGGACAACAAATAAACATGAAGTCAAAGAATCTCATTTATTTCCCACATATTTAGTCTGACCATTGAACCATTGACCAATTGACCAAACAGGCAGAGAGCTTGCTGCTTTGGTCAATCACACTTAAAGTCTGTAGTTCCAAGAGGGTGGTTTCTAATGGTGTGCCTAAATAGAAAACACGTTGCTCATAGAGGTGTTTGGAGCTTTAAAGCCCAGCCACATTGACACTGATTTCAAGCTGAAGGCCATCCCCAGTGAAGACAGAAGGCATATATCAAGCACATCTCCCTTCATTTACCCATTATCAGCTTCATTACAAGTCCTGCCTCTTCCCATCTGCCATACCTCCAAGATGCCTAACTCCACCAGTAAGTAAATTCAAGCTCTTATTCAAATTTGATTTAATACCCAGAACCTAAAATACAGCCTTTCAAACATGCTAATACCTACATTTTTTTTATGGTCCTCAGATATCATTAGTAATAACTAGTAACATTTGCAAAGAATAAATTAAATATTTCAAGAAGGGAAAATTTTAAATTCTATTATGTCATGGTCAAATCCATTTTGATATCTCTTTAATGGGGATGAAATATGGCATATATACACCTTATTTAGCAAATTTCTCATTTGTAATGTTGAACATCTTTGGTTTATTCATGATCATAACTCTTACTGCTGGACTGTCTGACATAATTCTATCTTAGAATCTGTTTAATTTGCATGTGAAATAATATGTTCATAGCATGTCTTGGCATAAATACAACTTAGAAAAGAAGGAAAAATTAATAGAATATTAGTAGTATATTTATAACTACGAGGCAAGAACAGGATACTACTTATGCAAATTTCAAATATTTAAAAATATAATTCTGAAAAGGACAGAAAAACTCAGAGTTAAATAATTACTCTTGATAACATCATTCTATTTTACTCAAAAAATTTAAATATGTAGAAATATGGAACTGTGCTGCTCTTATGTTGCAAAAACAGGGATCGAAAAATAATTCAGTGCCCTGTCAGACTATCTGCATAGCAACAAAAAAACCCTGTTAGTATCATTCAGCCTGCCTCTCTCTTCCAAACTATTCTTAATAAATACACTCTTCCCTCTCCTTTCTTCTATCACGTTGTGTTGGAAAGGAAAATAGAGGTTGAGGAAATATCTCTACTACAGTGATTTTTCAGTGTGTATTTGTGATATTCAGTAAAATGAGGTTAAACCTCTATTTTTATGTTCTTTAAAGAACAATATTCCCATGCTGTAATACAAATAGTGGTGATAGTAACAGATATATGGTTCCCTCAACTGCACAGAAAACTCCCCCACTAATTTCACAGAAGTCAGACTTCCATCTAAAGCCAGGCTTGCACTGCACATAGCTTCATATCACTTCCAAACATTTCAGCCTTTGTGAATGATACTTCCTGGAATCTCATTATAATAGATTATGTATGTTTTATATGTTGCCTCTGAGACCTGCATATTTTAATACGTGCACATTTCATCAAGAAATACTAGATCTGCCAGTTTTACTTTATCTACCCTCCATAGATAATTTGCCTTCTGAACAGAACTGAAGAGATTTTAAGTGATTTTAATACAGAAAGATATCCAGCAGCTGGATCCAAGTGTTAAAAAAATTGAAGTCCTATTAATTTTTTATCACATGTCCAAAAAGGCACTGCTCTGTGTAGATTATACAGGCATATTCAAATAAATTTAGGAAGAAAGCTTCAGACATTCTTCTCAGAATAATTTTAAGTAATGGATAATGATGAAAAGAGCAAGAAAAAAAGATGCTAAGAAAAATGTATTTTGATCAACCAGCCAACTACAGAAGTATTTCAAACACATGCATTTTCATTTCTCTAAGAACAGGTTCAATGAAGCATTAAAGAACATATTACCACAGAGACAGCTGTATTCTAGCATACCAAATCAGGAGACATACAGGTTACTTTCCTGATTTATGTATCCCATAGCATCTTCCTGCCAAGGCTGAGTCCCTTGACAGAGAGAGCAGAATAATTCTAAAGACATATGCTGTACTTCATCTTTTCTCAAAATCTCAAGCCATTGTGATTGTTGTAGAACCTGACACAGAAACTAAAAGATTTATAGGGTTAAGACTTGCACAGCTTGCAAAGATTTGCGAAGATGACCAAAGAAGCACTTATTTCACACACTTACTAATTTGATCATAAAAGCCAAATCAGTTTGTTTATAGTGATGAAAACCCATAGAAATTAATTGGCAAAAGATCTTTATTCTAGATTTTTGACCTTTCTCTTTAAGTTCTCAACACATAAGACATAAAATTTTTATGTTCCCACTGCAGCTGGGATGTTCTTTTCCTCTTTCAAAGGCTTCCCCATCAAAAAAACTAATACTACTCACTGACTGCACACTTTTATTTGGTGTTCAAAACTTCAACTTCACCTCAGAAAACATTTTCACTAAATAACAGAAGTTGTAGAATTATTCCCTACTATTGTTAAAAAAACTTGAAATGACAGATGAAAGCTGTAGATCCTTTGGTACATGGATAAAAAGCCTTGATGGTATAGAAATGAAAGAAAATAAAGTTAAAAATAATATTAAAAGATTTTAAGCAACAGCAATCACAGACAAGCTGAAAACAGTTATTTTTCAATCTTCTAGTCTATCACTAAAGATAAATTAACACAAATCTAGATAAAAAAGAAATGAGATGCTGTTGGCATTGAAAAAGTTTAGTGGCATATCTTCTCACAAAGCAAAAACATTCTTCAGTCCTCAGAATATGCAAAAGATCAAAAATAAAAAAAGGTCGTCAGGACAATTGAGACTGGCTGAGCCACAGAGTTCAGTAGAGGGCTGCAGTCACTAGGGGGATGAAGCACATTGGGTATGAAGAGATGCGGAAGAGTGAAAAGTGACTGCAAACATCCCCGAGCAACTGGATTTAGTTTTCCTCGCATCCCTGCTTTGAGCAGAGTGTTTGACTTGAAGACTTTCAGAGGTCTCTTCCATTCTGAAGTGCTCGTGATTGTCTGCATGGTACACTATGTGCTGAGGTTAGTTCTAAGCACTAAAGGATTTTCAAAATGTCATTTAATACATAGGACAGTGTATCTGAAATTAAGATCAAATAGACTAAAAAGGGTTTTGAAGCTGTACTAGTAAAAACAAAATCGACTGTGATGATCAACTGTGAGATTCTTTCAGATAGTTTTCTATGTTACCTTACAGTAATTTTTATATAAAACCTAAATATAAAATTACATTGATGAACTAATTATTGCGTGTTAAATCTACATACAGATATCTGGTATAAGTAAATGTCATTGATTTAAAAACAAAACAAAACCATTTTGAATTAAAGTGTATTGCAATACAAGCAAATAGCACCCCCCCCAAAACAAAACAAAAAAACAACAAACAAACAAACAAACAGAAACAACAAAAACCAAAAAAAAACACAATTGATTTTTTGAGTGTTTTACAATCTTGAATAGAAGTAAAAGCTGTGCTGAATACCACACTGTGTGATAAATGCCACCACAAATCCCTAAGAGAAAAAGATGATTGGTCCCACATACCACTCTTTTTTAGGCCATTCTGATTTTTTTTTGGTACTGCTGCTTACTCTCCTCCAGAAGAGCTTTGCAGCCTCCCACTGATCCATCTAATAGAAACGTGTCACCCCCAGTATACACCCCCACAGAAGGATTTTATTAGGAAAAACTTCAATCATATACAAAGTCCTACACAAATACATGCTTCAACAGAATACAAAGTGACACAACAGACTGTGAATTCTGGTTACAGAAAGGCATAAAGAAGACTTCATCAGGTGCATTGACTGTCAACTAACTTAAATATCATTTATTTGAATACATGCACTGCATGCATTCCTGCTCTAGGGAGTTGCTTTTAGTCACACCTTCATCCACAAAAATGCAGACTATGAAAACCCCTTTAAAATACCACCCCAGCCATCTCAGGGCAAAAAGAAATTCAATATGAAATCTTATGCAACAGGAATACCAATTTAGAAAAACAGTCAATCAATCAAAAAATGCAGTCATCCAGTACTTTGCCATGTTATCAGTCTCCAACTAGGATTCTGACACATGCAAGGATAAAATTCAAGCAACCAATGACAAGTTGAAAGAAACACTTAGTATGTAAAACAAGTAAGCTTCATGCTGTACTAACATACTGTAGACAAAGTACAATGGAACCACGCTGAAAGCTGATGTATATAACTACATATTATTAGAACAGTTATCTTACCCACACAGGTACAGTCCCTTATGACACTGCTTTTTAAAATAAACTTAAAATAGAGTAGGTGAACTCTATTCTATGCACATTTGTCAAAAGTAGGTTAAAGATTTTAATAATTAGCACTCCCTCAGATTGTCATTTCCTCCACTTACAGTCAAATGATGTTCAAAAGAGCAAGTGAAATACTTTCATATGTTCAAAGTGTTGGAAATGTTTATTGCCTCTGTGATCCCTGGGTGCCACCTTTAGTGAGGACAAACAAAAGCTTTTCTGAAGTAAATTTTGACCTGTGCATGGGAGGTAGTGATCATTAAACAGTAATCAAACAAGAACAACAAAACGTAACAGAAACAACCAGTATGGCAAGGTGCTTTCTGCAGTCTGCTAATGCTGAAGAACTTCTAGAAGAGAGACAGAACCAGTCTTTGGATTTTTACTCACTCAGAGCTACCTCAGTGGTTGACAAAAAGTGTTCCCTGTTATTTGCTTAATGACTCCGAGCAATAGGTTGGGGTTTAGTTGTGATAGATTTAATTGTGAGTTTTGATCGTTTCACTTTCTTACCTTCAAGTGGTTAATCTTAATTTTCACTCTCTGCAAATATTTAGAAATTGTGCACTTTCTCATTTATGGGATAGAACTACAATTGGTAGAAGCATTCCAGGAAAACATCACAAATATTACATGATCAAGTACATTTTGGAAAGGATCAGAGAAATAGATTAGAAAAAGATAGGAGCCCTTGTGCTTCAAAGCTTAAAATGCCTGCAGGTACAGGAAAAGGTTTATCACTGCTGAGTTTGGACATCTTCTCTTATGTGATCTCAAGCTCTTTTGACAAAGCAAGGAAGACACAGAAATGAACCACATGTACTAAGTGCATGTCAGACATAAAGAAACCTATTAGGACATACATTAAGCAAAATTTCCACTGACAGCAGTACAGGTATTTGGATGACAGGACCCACACCTAGTTCTGCTTTAAAGAAATGTTGTAACTATTTCTGTCCTTTTAATATGGACTTGAAATGACACAAAATGAACATATACAGTTACAAAGACAGGTATAATACAGAATATTGAATCTACGTAAATTATGGATGAAGAAGAACTAGAGGTCCCAAACACATCTTCTTTAGTTATAAATGTTGTCTTTGAAGGTATGTTTAGAAAGTCTGTATGAATGATGCAATTATAGTTCAGAAATAGCAGCATTTTCTTTAGTTATTGAAGGTAACAAAATGAGTAATATAGCACAAGGTGAAAAAGAAATACTCTGAATAATATGTACTTCATTTGCTAATAGTTTCAATTTATATTCTGCACCTATATCTAACCCATGCTTGGAATCATATCCTCAGAATACCCTTTGTTGGAGTGTTTTCATTAAAAAATATATATATAATAATAATATAAAAAAAATTTACTGCATATCTCACTCCTGCACTATTGTAGTGAAATGAGTAGGAAAATCTTTATTTCTATTTTTTATTTTCATTAGCCTTCAGTGCCATCAGAACTAACACTTAGAGGCTTTTCTTGTGAGCTTTACCAGGCAAGTTTACTTGAGACATCATTTTTGTTATGGCCACTGATCTTAAGTCTGCACCAGAGTGCTTACCCTCACTCCCTCCATTCTGTAAAGTGCTTCTGTGACTATTTAACAGATTCATTAGTTCAAAAGGAAAAATAACTATTATTTGACTCATTCTTATCTTGAATACCTGTCAGCTCTCCTGAATGCTTTCAGCTTAGAGAAATATAAGATAACAGATAACATAGATTTTTCCCATCCTTTCACTAGGAGAAAATTGAGTGACTTTCAATTACATTATGAAATATAGGTTCTTTAATTTCACTGCACTGAATGTGCATAGAATAAGGTACTTCAGAAGATCCCCTTAGTTTTCACAGTATCATTTAACACTTGAACTAACACGTTAAAGAGTTTGTGCCTAACAAAATACACCAAATGCCATATACATACTTAGAAGCTTTCTTTTCTTATCTTTCTTTTTTTTTTTTTTTTTTTTTTTTTTAGGTTTCTAATAAGAATCATCTTAAAAAATAATTACAGCATTATTCTAATTATTAATTCTAAGAAAATATTTTTATAATAAATTTGCTTTAAACTTTTTGCAACTGCTGAAAAAAATGTTTTTGCATTATCTTTTTCAGAGTTCTGGTATTATACACTACATGTATTTTTAAAACACTGAATCATTACACAGCTTCTCAGAGGACAGCAGTAAAGATGTGTTGTCAGTCATGTGCAGTAAAATGACAGATCTGGAATAAATCTGTACTTCTGCAAGCCTCCCATCACTCACAGATTAGACAAATCCAAACCTTGATGGTTCCAACACCTCGAACTTCCAAATCTATATTCACCAGCTACTTTGTCTGTTAACATTTGATGACTTAGTGTTCTTATAATTACTGAATGTTAAGGGCAACCTGCCTTGAATTTTGGATTTAAACCAACAGAGATTAAAAGAATTCAGTAGCACACTGAATAAAAGCTGTGAAATTCCTTTGCTTCCCTCCACAGTTTATTTCAGTTTACATAAAATGAGTTATGTTGATACTGCTTTCCATTATCAGTATTAAAGAACTGCCTCCACATCACCACAGTTCCCTTTTACATCATCCCTGTGACATTTTCAATGACAGAGTAAAACATTATTTCAGCCAATGATTGCAACTTGGGAGAGAAAGGATGCTGCAAGTCCTGAGTGACAAAGAATTGTACAGAAAAACTTGCATTGTGTATTTACCATAAAGCAATCACTGCATTTTTTAATTTTATTTTATTTTATTTTATTTTATTTTATTTTATTTTATTTTATTTTATTTTATTTTATTTTAATTTTTTATTTTTTTTGTATGTGTGAAATGCTATAGTCAGGTTAGTCTGTCTTTATTCAAGGAGCCTACAATAAGATTTATAGAAATAGAGTAGGGTAGTAAGAATATACTCTTCCTAACTAAATCATGTTACTGAGTATTACGTTATCAGTTGCCAACCTGTTAGTAAAGTAACAATCTTATACATTCATGGCATAAACATTTTAACATCCTTACAGTATCATACAAAGTACCCTCAAAGTTAGTGCTTGGCCTCCCTGTTTGATTATAATCACTATCTACATTAAAATGTAGTTAGGACTATAATGATTTCCTTTCACGTTACTTTCTAATGATGGTGTACCCTATTCATCCTTGCTTTTTTAAGTTTCAAATTGTGTAAGGCACAACATATATAACAACCTCTATACTGCAAATGACTTGACATGAATTTCATTTTTTAGTATGGATATATTTTTCTTTCACCCTTGTTGTATTTTTCAGCTGCAATGATGTACAAACAATCTGAGCACTGGAACAGGTTGCCCAGAGATGTTGTGGATTTCCTTCCCTGGAGATATTCAAAAACTGCCTGGACACAATCCTGGGTAATGTGCTCTAGGGAAATCTGCTTGAGCAGGGAGGTTGGACCGGATGTTTCCTGAGATCCCCCTTCCAACCTCGACCATTCTGTGATTCTGTTATGAATACAAGGGAATGGAGGGGAAGGATGCACATGATTCTGCATCACCTGTGCCTACCATCAGATCTCTAATTCTTTGATCCATATCTGTCTTCTGAAATGTAATTCAGAGAGGCAGATCATTACGTGACTTAGGTAAGGTTTTGTAAGGCATGAAATTTCTTTCGTTTTTATACTCCACACATTTGTACTGTCAATCAGTCTGTTCTTGCTTAAGATACTATTTAAGTAACTGTCTAGGCCATGTGTCAAAAAAAAAAAAAAAAAAAGTGCAGAATGATCTTGGTAGTATCCCAAAGCCCTCTTCTTTAGAAATGGGTGTGATTAAATTTGAAATGAAAACTACATCAAGCTTCTGCTATAAATACTGCATTTGTCATGATTTAAGACAGACAGTTTAAGATGATAACAAACTAGACAAAATTTCCATTGGCATATTAGTAGTCATGTTGTATCAGTCAAACCCAGGTAAACCAAAATGCGCTTGAAATCCATTCTTGCTTTTACGTCAAATCCTCTTTATTGGTTTATAGGCTGACATTAACCTCAACTCATGCATAAGCAGTCTTCTGCTTTTTCACTAGATTTAATTTGTAGTCCTAGTTTGTCTTTAGAATGCTTTGATGCCCTTTATGTTCAAGTCTTAAAATATGCATGGTGAGTTTTCGTGGAGGTTATTCTGAAAGCCTTCCTTGATATCTTTATATGATAATTGTGGGGGGGAAAAAAAAAAAAAAGCTGTAAACCCTGCTTTAGAACATTTCTTCAAATTATTTCAGACAGCATTTCTGCACACTGTTGCTACCAACACCACCGAGTGCATTTTCTCTCAGAAAGTATTCCTTTTATTTTTTTTTTTTTCCTGCTCAGATTTGCTTGTAATGTTCTATAACTGGTGCAGACATTCTCCCTTAAGCTATAACAAACACCAGGACTTCTAGTGATGTTGGTTGTGGCTGTGCATGGTATTGCTCAGAAAAATTATGAGAGAAACAATGTGACTGGTTGCATTTTGGTCAATTACTTTAACCAGCTGGACAGAACAGCTGGTTCATTTGTGTAGGGACATTTCCTTCTATTTATGAAATGCTTCTGACATTTTGAAATCCTTATTGAGCAGAAACATCAAGCATAGAAAGAATACAGAAGAACTTCTGCTTTTCTTTGTCAGTTTTTGTCCTAAGTCTCCATCCTGGTTTGTTTCCTTTTCAGACATTCTAGATTTCACTTTATTTTCTTACAATCTGTAATACCTCAAAATAATGCTTAAATAAATTGTTTGGTCCCTCAATCTTGCTGTGTTTGAAGGTGTTAACTCTCCTTGCAGAAATACCATGTTTATCTCAGTAATGCATGTTTCTGACCCCAACAGAAGAAGAGTTGAGAATTGCACTCTTTATGCTACATCCCATTATTTATAAAGTCATAGTAAATAAACTGGATAGTTTTTCAAATATCATTTGTAAAGCATTTTTGTTTCTCTGACAAAATCACATTGTAGTTAATCCACCTTTCCCACCCTACCCACCACTTGAAATGTAAGTGAATGTGTGCACACAACACACATCAAGTACCACATTTAAGAGCCACTGTCTGTATTTGAACAAATCCTATCTAGCTGCATAGATAATAAAAAGAAATGCTACTGCTTGTGAGTAGTTGCCATCCAGAATTTATCCAGAAGTTGAGTATAGAGAAAACATGCTTGTGTTACACCTTGAATGAATCTGAAGTATTTTAAACACAGAAATATATGACTAGGAACAAAACATTAAAACTGGAACAGTTACTGATCAGAATTTGTTTTTCAGGCAGAATGTTAGCTCTCATTTTACAATACTACTATGGAATATAAGCTTTGAATGTTAATTGCTCGACTAATCAGCAGTAGCAAGAATGGATTAATGACTTTTTTTGAGTGGTAGTATATCATACTTAGTACTAGACAGAGAAATTTGGAACTGCTTGCAGAGTAAAGGAGGATGAAATGTTTTTAACTTAACTTAAAATATGCTTGAATCGATACTTTTATATCGAAAATCAGTACTTTCTATTAGAAACTTACCCTCCTCCCCCTCCCCCTTTTGTTATTGGCAGTCACACGTGTTTACACTTTTCTCAGTGGAACATAAGCAACAATTGCAGGCTGCCACATGGCTAGCATACACTAAGCATATACTTGTTTTCTGAGGACATAGTAATACCTGAGGAATTATTTGTAAATTTTTTATAATTCAAGAACACCACTGCTATTGTAAAGTGGTGAGGGAGTAAACTAGGCACTTTGGCTATAGTGTCAATTTGGCTACTATTATGTTTGATTGTTTTAAAAGAGTTGTCTTGGTTCTCTAGCTATTTATTTATTTATTTTTAATCCTGGTAAAACAATACATGTATTTTTGAGTATTTTTGTTTGTTTGTTTTTTCAACCTTAGTACTTTTTGTTTCCCCCTTTTTTCTTATTTAAAATGCATAATTCACTTTTGTAAGTGCAAATCCACAAATGTGGTGATCTGAAACTTTTTTATTGGAGTTGAGCAGTGTTGATCATTGTGTATGTTTAGAGAATGCGGGTGCTCTATAATATCAAATACTGTTGAGGGTATCTTCCAAAGCCTGACTCCTTTGCTTCACAGGAGACAAGTATATCTGAACCTTTGTGGCTTAAGGTTTTTGTCCTAAATTTGGTTCACAGTTGGAAGTGTCTGGGAAAATATCTGCTTTGGGAGCATCACAAAATATTTTGCCATAGTTAACAGAACTCCTCCTAACTTCTGAGGACAGAACAAACATAGCAATTGAGAATATGATATTACTATTTAATGGTAATAATAATAATAATAATATATATATATTTCTGGTAGTATGCTTTTAGCCAAAGATTTACTGCTTAGGCTGAAGTTTGCTTTTCCTATTTAGTAAGAATCACATCATGTGACCCAGGATGGCATTAAAATACTCAGTTTTCCCATGGCTTATTCAGCAACTGTCTTAAAACAAAGTGGATTCTCTATCCAGTACTTTACATCAGCATTGCTTCTGTCCATGGAGCAGCCTGGTTTGGGAGGTTGTTTGTTCTGTCCAGCAGAGCATGTCTGTTCTGCAGCATAAAATGTCTGCTTTGCTCACTTTTCCCTAGAACACGGAAGTCCCACCAATGACTTAATTTTATGAGTACAGTTTGCTGATTTTTCTTTTATGTAGTTAATTAATTATTTATTTGGTACCTGAGGCACTCACCTGATATCTGTGCACCATTAACTCAAGTCCCCATTGCTATTGTGGAGTGTTACTAGTACACATATTTATATCTGCTCTGCGTTTATCAGCAGGGTTCAGTCTCAAAATGGCTATGTTCAAAAGTGATGTTTCCTGTGGGCTACCTTATGAAGATACAGTACTACATCAGTAAAGCACCTCTCCATCTGTTAAAAGGTGCTCTTCACTTGCTTCAGTCTGTAGAGGTTACTGCATTTAATCCATATGCCAATTAGAAATGTAACATTACAAGCAGCAAGAAAGAAACTATCGACTTTGAGCTGAGCAATGTAGTAATAAAGTAATAAAGAGGACAATGCAAGGTGGTAGTAAGTAAATCATCACAAAGGAAAATAAAAAATAATAGCTGAATTTGATTAGTTGCTTCTTCCCTGACTAGGACCTTAAATAATGTTTGCTTCTGGTGAGAAATGAGTGTTTTGCTCACAGAAATAATAGGTAATACAGGCACTCAGCCTTCTTTGATGTGTAATTTAAAAATCTTACTATACTGATTTACAAACATCACTGACTTTTGACGTTTCCTTTATCTATACGAAGTTCTAATAATCTGGATCGCAATTTTCTTCCTCCCAGCCCCCAAGCTCTGAAATGGACATTTGTTTCATTCTGATGAGTTTCTAATGTACATGTATATTACATGTGTATTGTATAACACTGGGGTGTTGTAGTGGCAATACAATGAAAGCAATGTTATCTCTGAAAGTACTGAGAAAAGTTCAACTTAATTTGGAGCAAAATTAATTATTTCAGAATTTACTTCAGTATCTGTTGTTTTTCTCAGAAGCCCAAATCATAGTAGGTACTGTACCAAGTAAGTCTGACCCACCTTTGAAAAAATTTGAAAACAGTACATGCAATTGGCCTTATAGTTTAATAATATGAGTTCACCCAGCTATAATCTTACTCTGTAAAGATAACTGGAATCCTCTGTTATGATACAGGGAATGCCACTAGCACAAGGTTTGTAGTTCCTGCGAGCCCCCCCAACACCTATTCCTGGCTTTAAGTGCATTAACCACAGAATGCAGCTTGCCAAAAATGATTTATTAAGAGGAAATAAGTGCTAGATGTGAACAGGTTGCAAAACTAAAACAAGACAAAATCAGTCTATATTCTATTGAGTGGGATGGACAGGGTCTTTTGGCAGAATAATAGACTTTATTATTTTCTTTTTTTAATGGCCCTTGGATAAAATACTCAGTAAAATAGGATAATGAAACAGTATTGATCTGTCTGCATCACCAATAATACATGTGACCTGAAGAACCACATTAAATTCAATTAAGCACCTATTTGTTGCATCAACACAGTCAAACTTTCATTTAACTCTTGATCTGACCTTCAGGTCAGAGGACAAATTTTTATTCCAAAAGCTGGTTATCTGTGTGTCGGTACATATGTAAAATTCAGATTAGATTTTGGATTAGTGTTTGCACCATAAATTAGTTTAACATGGAGTTCATAGGCTCCCAGCTTTGTTTTCCATTTTGTGACCCTTTTCAGTTAAATACATTGAATCAGATCCTAGGTTGGGTACCCAGCTTCTAAGCCAAAGTTAAGTGGCCAGCATGAGCCACTTAATGGAATACAAAGATAACTAATTTTGAGCTTCTGGCTGCTGTTAATGAAGCTCCAAAATATTTTTGCATGTTTGTAACTGTTTACCTGCTGCAAAGATGTAATATTGACCAAAAATAGATTGCAAGGTTTGTTTTCTGAGTTCCATAAATTCCATCCATTTCAACTGCACGGTACAGTCTAGGCAGCTGCCTGGAGAGCATTTTAATAGTCAAAAATTATTCTTTTGTCTGTAGAGATGGGAATAAAACTGAAATAAAACCACAAAAGGTCAGCCAGTACATTTGCCAATTAAAGTCTACTCTGGCATGATATATTTTGCAGTTTACAAGGGAATTATAGATTTTCATCTCATAATTGTGCACTGTTCTTCACAGCAATTCAGTTCCAGGAAGCTTATTCCTTTTACTGTCCATGTGACATAATGGGAGAACAACAGGTGATCACTTATTAGTACTTTGTACGCAGCAGTGTACATGTAATTTCTAAGGATATATTCTTATGCACTGTATAGCTTAATACAGTTCTAAAATCTGAACAGAGTTTTCCAAGTAAACTTGGTTTAATTTAATTTTAATTTTAAATGAAGATAATGTTTAGATGCAAATAAAATTCATCTATATCTTATGTACAGATGTAGAAACAATTTACTAAAGGCATATTTAGAGCAAGCTGAGATAGTCCTGAGCTAGCCAATGTAGTTACTAAGCTAAGAGAAGCATACTGAATTATATTTCTTATCTACAGGCCTAGTCACACTACTGCAGAGTTGAATGACTTCAAGTTTTTCCTGACTTTGAGTAAAGGCTAATTTAATGAGATAGGGTTTACAATTTATAAATTAAATGTTCTTAAAAGACGAATGCCTGTTTAGAGCGTAGGAAAGATGAACTTTATTTTAGTGGAAGAATGTTTACAGAACAGAAGACTTTAACTGCAACTTCCAAGCACAATGTGCAAGTGGAATTTAAATGGACCTGTTAATACTGTTGATGACACTACGAATGAAGGTCTAATTCTGTCTAATTTTACTGTAGAAATGAATCTAAACGAATAAATGGGCTGACAAAGAAAAGGCGGTTGCTTTCCCTCAAGGGACTTTTCACTAGGAAGGATCTTAAATCTAAAGAGTTTTTGTTGTTGTTGTTGTGAAAGAGAATATTTAGTAAGTGAAACTAAGAGAAGTATCAATTGTATAATCACATGCATTTTAAATTTGGGATGTTTTGGAAGGAGCAGTAGCGAGATGGCTCAACTAGTACTAGTTTTAACTAGACTAGTATAACTATATGGTCCCAGGTTTAAACTGAACATGGTATAAACAGATTGTGGCTAGGAAGGGAAAGTGATGGTACAGAGAGATACTTTAGAGATCATTTCCCTAACCATCTTGTTTTGTAATGTTAGCTTTGATTTCAACAGCTGGCTTGTATGAGCTGCCTAATAAAACAAACGTATCCCAAACTGTAAGACTTTGCAGCAGATTTCATGCTACTGTACCTAGCAAAGACTTAAATGTTGCAGCCTGAACTGTCGTATTTCTTAATAAGGAAAGCTTATTGCTTCAGTGTCTTTCAGTGTTGTCTCATAGACTTACGTCCTACACAGATTGACGAACATGAAATAAGTGCTCAGCCCTTCCATCCGTTACTTTAACTGAAAACAAAGAAAATACCAAAAAATTGTAATGTTGTAACTGGTGTCCTGTTGACCTGTAAATCTCTAAATTAAATCATAGAATCATAGAATCATAGAATATCCTGAGTTGGAAGGGACCCTTAAGGATCATCAAGTCCAGCTCTTGACACCGCACAGGTCTACCCAAGTTCAGACCATGTGACTAAGTGCACAGTCCAATCTCTTCTTAAATTCAGTCAGGCTCGGTGCAGTGACCACTTCCCTGGGGAGCCTGTTCCAGTGTGCAACCACTCTCTCTGTGAAGAACCCCCTCCTGATGTCAAGCCTAAACTTCCCCTGCCTCAGCTTAACCCCGTTCCCGCGGGTCCTGTCGCTGGTGTTAATGGAGAAAAGGTCTCCTGCCTCTCGACACCCCCTTACGAGGAAGTTGTAGACTGCGATGAGGTCTCCCCTCAGCCTCCTCTTCTCCAGGCTGAACAGGCCCAGTGCCCTCAGCCGTTCCTCGTACGTCTTCCCCTCCAGGCCTTTCCAGAACTATACTAACAAACTTAAATCAAATATTAATTTTTCTGATAGATGTTTCCATATGTTAAAGCCATACAAAACCACTTACATGTAGCTGTTTGGAGTAACCACTCTCATGCCTGTACAAACAGACATATGCTTTTTTTGGATAACATGCACTTATAGAAGGGTGGTTACTGAACTATTTGGATTCTGGCTTTGTGAAAATTGCAATTATACAAACGCATAATACTAGATTAGGTATGGCAACGGAGAGAACTCTGTTGCTCTGGAGACCATCTTCCTGGTGTCTGTTCTCTTTGTATTACCTCTTTAAATGAGATGTTGCATTTCAGAGGATAAATGTGGTAAAATATTTCTTTGTATATTCCCCTAGTTGTTAATAAAATAAGATTGAGGAATTCACTGCATTTCTCAGCTAAGACTCATCCTCTTTATATTCTACTGTGTTAGTAGTAGTGTTTTCAGTTTTATTTTTTAATACTACGTACCACTGCTGTTACATCTACCTTTCCTATCTTTTATCTATCTTTTAATAAAATGAGACAGGGGTGTGGTTATTGTGAGACTATACTTCTGGAGTAGAGTAATAAATGAAGTCTTAATAAGGAGCTGGAAACACTGGTGATTTATGTCTTTCTACAACGTTCATTATGCATACACATCTATGAGTAACATCCCATAAATTATACTACGTGCTGTAAAAAGCTATAAATTGTCATTTTTTAGTGTAAGTTATTACCATTAAAGACATTTATTCCCTGCTTCTGGTGTGAGTTTCTACAGCTTTCTGACCAATTCCCTGACTAATGAATTCAGAAACTGCAGGAAGGAGACTGAGAGATGCAGTGGCTGATTAAGTAGTGCAATTGACTTAAATCTGTTAAGTCAGAGGTTAAACTACGTAATGAGAAAAATATGATCTGTTCACCTGGTAGCATCCTTAGCATTGAGCATTTCGAAATATCATTCAGATCAACAGTATTATTTTTATTCACTGTTAATATGTGCCTACTGAAAACTAGAAATGCTTTTAAAATAATGATACCACTTTATACTGAACAGTCAGCTACAGGAGAGTGAAGATAAGCTAAATCCTGGGGACCAATTCAGTGTCTCCCATTGATCTGCCCATCATTAGAATTCAAAGCAGTAGCTCAGAGATATGGCTGTAAACATAGGAAATACTACGGTACTGTAGCAATATTTTTACAATTATGTTACAGTACAATTTTACAATTATATTACAGTACAATTTAAACATTTTTATGTGAGGAGCCATTAAAATACTGGGTTGTGCATCTTACTTTGTAAGATACTACCTTGTTGTTGTTGTTTTGTTTTGTTTTCTGCAGCACTGCTGTGGTAGTTAGTCTTTGGGAAGGCATTACGGTCCTCAAAATGGTTGTGGTTGTCACTGGCACCCTATCTAAAGGTTTGTGCTTAAGGAAGGCAAGACATGATGTATGAAAATTCACTTGTTTTGGACACCCATTAGGATACTTTTATTTGAAAGGGGGTGCTAACTTTCAGGCTTCTGGATATAAAGAGTTAGCTTGAAAATTAGATGTTGGACCTTGCAAACAAAATGCAGAAATCAATCATCATGAAATTTCCAAGGAATCCCCTGAAACAAGTCTGTTCCTTTCTCTGAAACAGTTGGGTTTACCATTGCTTTTGAAGAGATTATTCTTCTTCATGATTTCATTAAATCTAAGTTTGGCAGATGTCTTTCCTCATCCAACCTCCTCTGTATTTTGGAGGGAAACACATCCTAAAAGGTATCTTGGTAATCTTGTTGTTTTGGGGCATGATGAAAAGGATAGATCAGATTTAAAATCAATTTAAACATTTTTACTAGACACTTCTGTTGCATTCTAAAGATCTTTTTGTCTTCTTGTCCCGCCCTGCTGACTGGAGTACATTCCTGGCTAAAGCATGCCCTCTAGCGAGCCTGGGAAGTGAGATAAAAATTGCATAGTGTTCTCATGTCTGGGGTGGATTTTTTTATATTTTTTTCCTGTTCTTATGCAGCTTGGAGAATGAATCAAGTTCATAGTAATAGCTAATTTGTACTTTGTTAGGTGAGATAGAGAGGTCAGTATTTTAGTATTTCTAACATATTCCTAAAGCTGCCACAGTTCTATGTAGTAGAACATGGGAAAAGAAAGCAGTCCCATTTGTACTTTGTAATCCTTAAGTGTCAGCGGTTTGAGAGCTGTCTGTTGTGTGGATGACCTCAGCAACAATATGAAGCTAGAAAATAGAAGGCCAATTATAACTGAATTCTTGTTCATTTTCACAAATGGATCTGTTTTGTATCTCCATGATTTACAAGAGAATGAGCCAGAGAACACCTAGAAATTAAGAAGAAGAAAAAACATATCACTCAAAGTAAATGCATAAACTGAATAAATTAATTCTGGAATTAAAAATCAGAAATACCTGTCAAAGTGTAGAGGGATGAATTGCTCTTTCCTGGTTTATTTTTAAATTACTGATTTAAACCAATGTTTGGATTCAGTTTGAGGCCTGCAATACATTGTCATTTGATAACATCAAATGGTTATCTAACAGTTTGAAATATTAATACGGTTTATATGTTCTGTTGTTTCAGATTTTAAAATAAATATTTATATTTATTTTAAATAAATATTTATAAAATGCTTGTTTGGCATTTTCTAGTTCATTCAGATTCAGACTGTTCAATCAGTTTAATTCATAATGGCATCTCTTGGTGTTGTAGTTTACCAACAGGATTTTAAGAACAAATACTGTCTGACACCTCTCAGGTGGGAATTTTGAGTGAATGGGAAGAAGTGATTTGTGCCTGTATTGTACATTATGAAATATGAATCTTTTATGAAGAATTTTGAAGGTCTAATCCTAGTTAATTATTTCAGCGTTGTTAAGAAAGAGAATTTATTCATATGTTGAATATTTTTGTGCTTCCAGATATAGCTGACATTCATAATATTCCTGTACCCAGACCAAAACCCAGAAGATTCTGTAGCTGATAAGGGCAGGTTTGTAAATAGGCTAGCTGGTGGGCACTAGAAAGTGGTCAAAACTTACGTGCTTCTCCTCACACTCCATTGATGCAACAATTTGCAGTGCTCCTCGATTCAGCCAGCCTAAGAGCGAGAGGTTCAGTGTGGTTCAGTGTGGTTCAGAGTTTCAGTGTGGTTCAGTCAGATGTTGTATTCATTATGCTGCACGTAAGAGCTTAAATTTAAAGGAGGACTGCTGAGAACTCTCTGGTTTTCTACAGATTCAGATTGTTTAGGAGTGCACAGAAGTAATACAAAGATGAAAGTTTAGAACTCCAGATAGCCATATGAAGTTGAACTGTTTGCACTGCATGTGAACACTACCTCTTAGCAGCAATAATACAACAAATTTACATGTGGAATTGAATGAATTTTGCAAAATTAAATTGCATTGAAATAGTTGTTGGCAGTAGTGTGTCTGTTTCTTCAGTGCTCTAAAAGGGGAAGAGACATTGGTTTCATTTGCATTGTGTAATAGGTGAAAAAAAAAACACACAAAAAGAACGAGATAAAAACAGGTACAACACGAGCTGGCAAAAGTCTGTGAGGAGAGTGCTGAGTTCTCATTCACAAAAAAAAAAAAACCCACACACAAAACAACCCTTCCTCCCCACCCCCCCCCCACCCCCCTTATCCCATATGATTGTAATTAATCCTGCAAAGCTATATACTAGGGTTATAAGCTTTCTGGAGTTTCAAGCGGTAGAGTTGTAACTTTAAGAGTTATACCAGAAAGAAAATTATCCTTATTTCTTATTTAGCTGAAAAATGTGAGGTTGATGACTTAATTGCCTTTCTGTCACTCCTCCAAGTAAGACTTGCTTCATTTCTGTTGTCAGTATATCTGCCAGCCTGTATATTCACAGCCAGTGGGAAATAGGCACTAACAGTTTACAAGGCCATCTATAAGTAGTAAATGTTTGATAACTGAGAGTCATGTGGCTAATGTGCACAAGATTACCTCAAACAAACATTAAGCCAACTTCAAGGGAAGAAAAAAAGGCATACCTTAATCATAAGTGAAACTTTATACATGGGAAGTTTTAAATACACACAAAAGACAGAACTGTAAATTGGGGTATTTTGAGTGATAACTTCTGTTCTGGGGAACGTGCTCAAGGGACTTCATTATACTGTCCTCGGCAGAACTCCCCTCTCTGCTGCTCCCTGCTCATCTGTGTCAGCACGCTCCAGGTCTGTTTTTCAGTAACAGATGTGATCTTCCACTTTTGTGCAAAGTAGCTGCAGCTGATACTTAATCACAAATATCTCTAAGAAGATATTTTTAGATTAAAGGGATATAAATTACTTCAAAATTATCACATGCTTGAAATACACACACTGCATTTATTTGTTTTGAATTGATAGATTGTTTATGGAGCTCATACATACATATCATTTTGTTCCAAAATGAATGGATAGAAAAATTTGGAAACACTAGTTCAAAAAGTTCTTTCAATTTCTAGTGGCCCTTTCGCTAGCTATTAGTGCATATAAGAGCTCTGAATGAAAACAAATCAGTTTATGCCCTTATTCAGAACAGTATTAAAACTAGATTGATACTTGTCTTCCAGTTGCAAGGCTATTACAAAGTTTGTTTTTGTTGTTTTTGTTTTTATAGTTAAAAACATCTCTGTGATTTCTAGCCAAAATTTATTTATGGCCATTAGTTGTCGATCTGACTTAAGAGCTTCGAAGATCTTTAATTGAAATACCTAAAACTAATTGTATTATATACAAAACTACACTATTTGCTCTACTGAACATTTTTAAGAGCATATTGAGAAGGCACCTGTTGCAGAAAATGTGGTAATATCTTGAGTTGGAAAAGGGGAGCTCTGGACAACAAATTCATTCTCTCTCTTCTCTTTGGAGTCACACATTTAACAGTAATTTCTAATCACTAAAACAAGTGATTCTGCTGTCTTTTTGTGTTAGTAGCTATCCTGTATTTCAGAACAGTCTCTGCTATGTGACAGCTACAACCACACTAGCAAATCCTACCAGGTGAGTAATAGCTACCTTTCTGGACATTTAAGAGGAAAAAAGTTTTGTAGTCTATATACATAAATTTTTAGGGCCTGTAATAGGGATAATAAGCATTCTACTCAAGCAAATTAAACAGTGCTTTTAAAGGTTTAATATAGAATTAACATAAATTACAAGAGAATGTTTTATGGAAGTTTGAGAGTGGTTTTTTTTTTTTTTGTTTGTTTGTTTTTGTTTTTCTCTTGTGGTCTTAAAGAAATTACTGCCTTGTTAGCTGTTAAATCATAATCAGCTTATGTAGGACTCCTTGAACTCAGACATTGACATGTAAAACATTTTCTTGTAAAATACTTTTTGTAAACATTGTCCAAATTCTTTGCTGACAAAACAGTGGTAGTTGGGTCAAAATAAGATTTGATCTGAACAGATTCATTCATCTGGGCCAGATTTTGTGTCACACATTGTAAATACCTTTAAAAGTTAGGTAAATGTAAGTAATCAGTTGTGAAATTAAATTGTATGTAATAGTAGGAATATGGAAAAGGAAATTCCATTCCCAGATGGTTTTAGGTAAGTCCTGAAACAATTCTGGCTTTGGCTTTGCTAGTTGGTTTTTAATTTGCTCTTATATGAAAAGTAGTTGATACCAGCTTTTCCAACTTATTTTCCATCAATTTTAAACATATGAATGAAGATCTGCATTTTCTTTCATGTTTAAACTTCACTCTCATTCTGCCTTCAGGCTTAAAGGTTGAATATGGGTATAGTCTTTGTCCTTGAGTATCTTTCCTCAACTGTATATACTTGCTGCAAAGGATTCTTCAAAGTTTGAGGTATTTCAGTTGTCATTCAGGAATACACAGAAAAGATTGCACTAAGGACACTGTGTCATTACTACTTGCTGCGGAACAAGCATTTTCATCAGGTATCTCAGTGGAAACTGGAAGCTGATGAGCTTGTGCAGGTGTGGACTTTTTAGGTTACATGATGAAAAAATGCAGCCTGGTGTGAAAACTCAGCTGTTAAATTTATCAAACATTTACTGAAATCCCCAAAGGTCTTTGGAAGCCGTTAGCATTGAACACTATCAAGGGTATCCAAAATAACATTTAACTAGAGGTTTTTGAAATTTATCTCTGTAGCAGCAAGCAGAAGTTAAAAACAAGAACCACCTAATCCATTCCTATTACAGCATGCAATAAAATTTTGTACTAAGTGAATGAGTGAACTTCAAAAAAATTGAGTAGAATATCACTGATTTCTAAGGAAAGCTTTTAGAAAGGATATTGATGGGGGTCAATATAACTTCAAGCTTATTTTCTTTCTTTATACTGTCTTAACAATTGATGTGATTTCAAGTAGACAATTATATGAATATAGTGAATTATCTTAGTTATGCATAACCCTATGCCCTTTATCAGACCATTCTTTGTTGCTCTTGATTTTCTTTTCTTCTGTCAGCTAGGACCCTAACAGCTGCTGAAATCCATTGTCTTTTTGCACTTCCAGCTGTTTCTATGCTCCCATGCTGCTTCATCAATGGGTGGAAGCCACACTCACAGCTTTGTGTACCTAAAGTAGAGAACAGTGGTAGTGATGGAACAAGAAATAACATCTCTTCCTATATTTGTTTCCTGGAGATCTTGAAAGTTAAAATGCTATGGGGTGTTAAGGATAATTAAATTGGTGTACATCTTGTGAACTAGCATGTGTGAACTCTGAAATGAAATTCAGTGGAGGAAACTCACTGCTACTCTGTCCTCCTAAATGTCATTATGCTAAAACTGTAAAATTAAAAAACAAAACAAAACACATTTCCATCAGCATTGCATCAAGACAGCAAAATGTTATGCACAAATACTCTAAAGAGTGAGAGACCATGTAGAATATAGATCAACAAAATTTAGATCTTACAAACATGTAAAATTTATTCCATTGGGAAACTGATAGTGAAACATTTTCATCTCATTTCTACAGGCTGTAACCTGTAAAGCAGCCTGTATCTAGGAAGTAAATTGAATCTTTTTCCTCTCCTTTCATACTATGTGTGCATATTCTTTATTACTGTTTCCTCATTTAGGGGTAAAGTGTTGTTTGACTGAGTATAGAAATGGCTATTTATTAATCCACTGAAAATCTACTCTGGTTTTAACCATCTTGATCTAATAGTTATATCTTAGGCTTCATGTACAAAGAACTGATTCTGAACACACATGCTTTCCTGTACTACTGCAGTGCTGCAGGAGACAAATGTAAGTGAAGCTTTAAATAAAGCACAGATGTTTTTTTGGACAGTATTCAGAAAAACTGGAGGTAAATGGGAAGTGATCATCATCTCTTGCACATAATAGTTTCCACTATTGGTCATGTGTATAGTTATGTCTGTGTGTATATTGCATATTCCTAATGTCTTATATTTCTCACTTGTTTATTTCAGCATCATCTACAGTTTCTCCTACCAAAGCAATTGTATTAACACCAGTTTGTAATAAATAATGATTACGATGTTTGGGAAGCATCTAGTTGCTGTGGCACCAAACACCATTTTGTTTTAGAATTACCAGGCAGTAATTGGTATGAACAGCTGTAGCACTGGAAACTCAAAGAGCTAATGGGTGCAGATTTTTTTTTTGGTTTATTAAGGTAAAACAGAAGTCATGGCTGTGGCCTCACTGTGGCACTACAGGTGATGTTAAGAGCTGTAGCTGCGGTAGTCTGTACTGGTGAGTACCTCTGTGGCCAAGGGTAGTACTAGAGGAGATGAGAAGAGATGACAGTTCGGCCTTGGTGGACAACTGATAGTGTGTGTGTGTACATATACATGGTATATATATGAGCCACCTCTCATATGAGATAGAACCCTTCTTATACAACACATCTTTATAAATAATTATAACAAATGGCTTCACTTGAAGTACTTAACATCATTGAATGTATGCACACCATTAAACATAACATTCTGTCTGTTCTGTCCTTGGATTTTTACTTCTTTGAGCCTTGCCACACTACTAAACTGTTTATATGTATTTTTGCCCTTCTAAAGAATGTTTTAAGTCAAACCAAGTCAGCTCACGTTGTAGCCAGTCAAACTAACTGCTGACTTCATGATCAGTGTAACTCCAAGGAAAGACATGATTTTTAGCAAGGGTAGAAGAATGGCACAATGGTTGTGAAATGCTTCTGTGAGTGAAGTTAGAGGCAGTGCCCAATTAACTGTGACTGAGGCTCTGCGATGGTGCAAGTCTATCTTACTCCTTCAAATTCAGTGATGCAGCCAGCGTTTTCAGTAATGAACTGTCAAGGATTCAACCACTTTAAAGCTTTTGGACAGTGGCAATTATCTGAAAACATTCCTACAGATTTATCTTCTTCATTTACATTTGTTTGCTCTCTCCATCTCATTCAAAGCAGTCAGGACTGGTTTGCTTCCCTCTTCTCTGGAAGTTTGCACTAGGAACCATTGTTAGAATCAGAATCCTGATCTGAGAGCACGATGAAAAATGTTGCACACAAACTTGTACATTGGAGAGGAAAATGTTCATGTATACGTCAGTATTGTACTCAAACAGCTGCTTACACCTTTTAACTTTTAAACCTGAGAAGCAACAGGTAGTTTCTACGTTGCCCTTGGGGATAGTGTACTCTTCTGTACTTTGCTTCTATACAAACAGCTCAAAATTTTAAAGTCATGTTGTCAGTCATACCACCAAACAACCTTGCACGGCATTGCACGTTCCCCCCCCAGATGGATCTTGCCGTGAATGCGAGACCAGACAAGGAAATAATGCCGGCACATAAAACTAACTTGTAGATATATCCCTTGTTGGCATTCTTTTTTTTTTGTTTTGTTTTGACGCTTTGTGGGGCTTAGCTGTACCTCAGGGAGAAGAATGTCTTCTGGTGTGAACTGAAATTATACCTCTCTGCCACAATGTCTCTCTATTTATTTATTTATTTTTTTGGGGGGGAGGGCTGGGGAGGGGAGAGAAGGGTGTTGATAATTCCTTGGGGACACCTGAAGGAGTTGCAAAATAATAAAATTTAGGTGAAGGAAAAGTTCCTTCTCTTAATTTTTGTCGTTGTTGTTTTTCTTTTCCATCTGGTCATAAAATGAAGGTCCCATTTTCTGGCTTTTGGCAGATTGCAAGCATGCTGGAACCATTCACGTTACGTAGACTGTATTTGTCTGAAATGATAATATCATACCTATAGTCTGCTGCAGGCTCAAAAGCAGCCTATGCCTCCTGGTCTGTTTTATGCCTTTGCTTTTGTTACTACATCCTTGTAAGTCTTCAACAGGGAAATGAAATTACCCTATACAAAAGAAACACCATCCAGAAGAAACTTCAGGTGCTAGGGCCTGAATTTTCACTGAAACCAAAGGCAGGTATCTTACTGACGTGAAGAAAGGGGCTTTATCTATCCTGGTTTGTTTACTAATGAAGGAGCGTGAAAGAGATGCCCAGCCCCCACCTCACTACAACCTCCTTTGAGGTATCTGTAGAGAGCGATAAGGTCGCCCCTGAGTCTCCTCTTCTCCAGACCAAACAATCCCAGCTCCCTCAGCCGCTCCTCATAAGACTTGTTCTCCAGATCCCTCACCAGCTTTGTTGCCCTTCCCTGGACTCACTGGAGCCCCTCAATATCCTTCTTGTAGCGAGGGGCCCAGAACCGAACACAGTACTTGGGCTGCGGCCTCACCTGAGCCAAGTACAGGGGGACAATCACCTTCCTTAGTCCTGCTGGCCATGCTGTTTCTTGTAGGAGTCAGGATGCTGTTGGCCTTCTTGGCCACCTGAGCACACTGCTGGCTCATACTGAGTCGACTAGCCACCAGTACTCCCAGGTCCTTCTCTGCCAGGCAGCTTTCTAACCACTCAGATGGCTTTTCCAACCAGCTTCAAACTTCCAGATCTAGAGGAACGCTTTGACTGCAGCCTAAAAGCCACGTGTATGTAAGCTGCCGCAAGCCAGCCAATCTTCTTCCCATGACCTGCCAGGAAACAGCAACGTAGGCAGGTAACCAAATTAAAGCCAAAACTTGCCAGCCCAGTCCTTGACCTGAATAGTGAGTGAGGATCCGGATCCTGGCATTTATGTGCGATAGCTTCTACGCAGTCGAAGTAAATACACCCCGGGTGCCCTGAGCTGGAGGACCACAACGGTGGGCACGATAAACTCCCAACCGACCCTGAACGTGTGCGGGATTTGCTGCTCCACCTGGATCTATACAAGTCCGTGGGTCCAGATGGGATTCATCCCAGGGTGCATAAGGAGCTGGCTGACGCCATCGCGGGACCTCTCTCAATTATTTTTCAATGATCTTGTGAATCTGGAGAGGTCCCAGTAGACTGGAAGCTAGCAAATGTCGTACCAATTTTCAAGAAGGGCAAGAAAATAGACCGTGGCAACTACAGGCCTGTTAGTCTCACATCAGCGCCTGGTAAAATTCTGGAGAAGATGATCCTTGAAGGTATTGAAGCGCACCTGGGGGACAATGCAGTCATTGGTCCCAGCCCACATGGGTTCATGAGGGGTAGGTCCTGCCTAACAAATCTGAATTCCTTTTATGATAAGATCACCCATCTGGTTGATCAAGGGAAACCGTCTGACGTGATCTTTTTGAACTTGAGCAAAGCTTTCGACATAGAATCATAGAATCATAGAATATCCTGAGCTGGAAGGGACCCTTAAGGATCATCAAGTCCAACTCTTGACACCGCACAGGTCTACCCAAAAGTTCAGACCACGTGACTAAGTGCACAGTCCAATCTCTTCTTAAATTCAGACAGGCTCGGTGCAGTAACCACTTCCCTGGGGAGCCTGTTCCAGCGTGCAACCACCCTCTCTGTGAAGAACCCATGGTTTCCCGTGGGATCCTACTGGACAAAAATGTCCAGCATACAACTTAGCAAAAACACCATACGATGGGTGAGCAATTGGCTGACAGGCAGGGCTCAAGGGCTTGTGGTAAATGGGGCCACATCAGGGTGGCGCACGGTCACTAGTGGGGTCCCTCAAGGCTCCATTTTAGGGCCGGTCCTCTTCAATGTTTTTATAAACGATTTAGATGTAGGACTAGAAGGTGTTTTGAGCAAATTTGCTGATGGCACCAAACTTGGAGGAGTTGTAGACTTAGATGAGGGGTTGAGTGTGGAAAGGCCTTGCAGAGAGATCTGGACAGATTGGAGAGCTGGGCGATCACCAACCGCATGAAGATTAACAAGAGCAAGTGCCGGGTCCTGCACCTGGGACAGGGCAACCCTGGCTGTACGTACCGACTGGGTGACGAGATGCTAGAGAGCAGCCCCGCAGAGAGGGATCCGGGCGTGGTGGTTGACAGCAAGTTGAACATGAGCCAGCAGTGTGCCCTGGCAGCCAGGAGGGCCAACCGTGTCCTGGGGTGCATCAAGCACAGCATTGCTGGTCGATTGAGGGAAGTGATTGTCCCGCTCTACTCTGCGCTGGTGTGGCCTCACCTCGAGTACTGTGTGCAGTTCTGGGCACCAGAGTATAAAAAGGACATGAAACTGTTGGAGAGTGTCCAGAGGAGGGCGACGAAGATGGTGAAGGGCCTAGAGGGGAAGCCGCATGAGGAGCAGCTGAGGGCACTGGGCCTGTTCAGCCTGGGGAAGGGGAGGCTAAGGAGGGACCTCATTGCAGCGTACAACTTCCTCGCGAGGGGGAGTGCAGAGGCAGGTGCTGACCTATTCTCCGTAATCACCAGTGATAGGACCCATGGGAATGGTGTAAAGCTGAGGCAGGGAAGGTTTAGGCTGGACGTCAGGAAGAGGTTCTTCACCGAGAGGAGGGTGGTTGCACGCTGGAACAGGCTCCCCAGGGAACTAGTCACTGCACCAAGCCTGTCTGAATTTAAGAAGCGATTGGACTGTGCACTTGGTCACGTGGTCTAAACTTTTGGGTAGACCTGTGCAGTGCCAGGAGTTGGACTTGATGATCCTTATGGGTCCCTTCCAGCTCGGGATATTCTATGATTCTATAAATAGTGCAGTCAGAGGTCATGGGGCTAGATTTAGAAAAGTCCTGCATAAAGAAGGGATCTCAGAGAAGAAAATGTAGATAGCATTAATATCAAGAAAAGGAATTCTGATTGCTAAATTGTTTATCTGTCATGACTAGACAGATGAAAATCTATGATGGCAAGTTTGCCTTTAAGGTCATTTTATTTTTATTCATTTCTTTTATTTATTTGTATTTATTTTTTTAACAGGCTCTGTACTAATTTTGCTCACAGAATGACTAACAGAAATATGACCCTAGTGCACCTTTTGTAGTTAATTCATTAGGTCAACTGTAACCACTAAGCCCCTTGTCAGGTTATTTCTACAAGTGATAAGGAGCAATAGACCTTAAAACTTTGAAGCCAGATAGATGAGCTTATTCCACAAGGTCTCTTGGCTTCACCCTTGTTAAGTGCAACCTGCCAGGTGTGGGTCATTTGATATTTGTTATATAGGAAGCCTGAGGACGGGTGGGGGAATTGCCTCCCCAGGAGAAACTGAGGCTTGGGTAGCCTAGGGTGTTTTTCTCTCTTGGTAAATCGGGCTCAGTGTTCCCTACTAGGCTGCTTTTCCTTCAAGTTTTCTGCCCTCTCTGTGAAATAGTTTTAGAGACTCTATGAGCCAGTTACATTGGTGGTGCCTTCTTCAGAAGAACCCTGGTGGGACTATTTCACTGCGAAGCACGTTGGAAGTGACTCGAGTTCAGGAGACAGCAGGTAAGAGTTCCTGGGTTCTGTGGTTGTTACTGTTGAGGAGTTTGAGTACTTCCTTCACCTTGTCTGTATCCTGTGAAATTACTTAGGTGGCTTGTAAGCTCCCTTCCAAGCACTGGAGGAAAAAAAAAGGCCTCAGAAGCCCAAGTGCACACAGGTCAGCCTGAAATTGAAGGAGGTTCTTAAGTATTTGGAAGATTGAAAAACAGGCTGTGTGAAGCGGGGGGCGCGGAGTCGCTGGGGGTGCGTTCCAGTGTGCGACCACCCTCTCCGTGAAGAACCTCTTCCTGTTGTCTAGCCTAAACCTCCCCTGCCTCAGGCTGACACAATTCACTGTGGGTCTTATCATTGGTGTCTGGAGAGAATAGATAGGTACCTGCCCCTCCACTCCCCCTCGTGAGGAAGCTGTAGACTGTGACAAGGCCTCCCATCAGCCGCCTCTTTTCAGAGTCGCTGGGGCGCAGAGTCGCTGGGGCGCAGAGTCGCTGGGGCGCAGAGTCGCTGGGGCGCAGAGTCGCTGGGGCGCAGAGTCGCTGGGGCGCAGAGTCGCGCCATTTATTTCAAGAAAATCCTTTTAATTTATTTTTTATTTTTTTTATTTTTTTTGGTTTTTTTTGCTGTTACTAGACAGATGAAAATGTGAGAGCAATTTAGCCGGTAATTTCATTCCCTTTCTTCTTTCATGTATTTATATATTTTTATTTCTCTTATATTAACGGGTTCTAAACTAGTTTTCCTCACGGAATGAGTAGCAGAAATATGACCCTTACGCACCTCTTGTAGTTAATTCATGAAATTTATTCTAACTACAAAACTCTGTGTCAGGTGATTTCTTTTATCAATAAGGAGCAATGGAACTTATTATTGATAATTGAACCCCAGCAGGCTGCTTTTTCTTTTTGTTTTCTACTTTTGCTGTGAAATAGCTCTAGAGACTCTATGACTAGTTACATTGGTGGTGCCTTCTCCGTGCAGTAGAGCCTGGTGGTACGGCTTGTGAAGTTGCTTGGAAGTGCCGCGAGTTCAGGAGCTGGCAGCTAAGTGTTCCTGGGTTCTAGAGTTGTTTCATGTTGGGGAGTGGCCCCGTTCCCTAAAATCACAGCTCCTGGGCCCAAATCTGAGTTTCTTTTCTGTTACATGAACAGCCGGAGAGGGTCAGCCTCCTTTGGCTTTTGAGTCCGTTGCCTCCTACTCTTAACAGTTTTAGTGTTCGGTAGCGTACCTCAGGCTCTCCTATTTTGAGAGGGGTTGTGCTCCACTTACGTAACATGGGAATCCCTTTTTTCTGTCTCAAGCGTGAATGGTGTAAGGCACTTAGAAATCATTGCAGATGAAAGGGAAGTGAAGTTATCTTATTTAGAAGAAAAGCTATCCAGAAGAAACTTCAGTTGCTTGGGCCTGAATTCTCACTGAAACCAAAAGCAGGTATCTTACCGTAGAGAGCGATAAGGCCGCCCCTGAGCCTCCTTTTCTCCAGGCCGAACAATCCCAGCTCCCTCAGCCGCTCCTCCTAAGACTTGTTCTCCAGATCCCTCACCAGCGTTGTTGCCCTTCCCTGGACTCACTGGAGCCCCTCAATATTCTTCTTGTAGTGAGAGGCCCAGAACTGAACATAGTACTTGGGCTGCGGCCTCACCAGAGCCAAGTACAGGGGGACAATCACCTTCCTTAGTCCTGCTGGCCATGCCATTTCTTGTAGGAGTCAGGATGCTGTTGGCCTTCTTGGCCACCTGAGCACACTGCTGGCTCATACTGAGTCGACTAGCCACCAGTACTCCCAGGTCCTTCTCTGCCAGGCAGCTTTCTAACCACTCAGATGGCTTTTCCAACCAGCTTCAAACTTCCAGATCTAGAGGAACGCTTTGACTGCGGCCTAAAAGCCACGTGTATGTAAGCTGCCGCAAGCCAGCCAATCTTCTTCCCATGACCTGCCAGGAAACAGCAACGTAGGCAGGTAACCAAATTAAAGCCAAAACTTGCCAGCCCAGTCCTTGACCTGAATAGTGAGTGAGGATCCGGATCCTGGCATTTATGCGCGATAGCTTCTACGCAGTCGAAGTAAATACACCCTGGGTGCCCTGAGCTGGAGGACCACGACGGTGGGCACGATAAACTCCCAACCGACCCTGAACGTGTGCGGGATTTGCTGCTCCACCTGGATCTATACAAGTCCGTGGGTCCGGATGGGATTCATCCCAGGGTGCTTAAGGAGCTGGCTGACGCCATCGCGGGACCTCTCTCAATTATTTTTCAATGACCTTATGAATCTGGAGAGGTCCCAGTAGACTGGAAGCTGGCAAATGTCGTACCAATTTTCAAGAAGGGCAAGAAAATAGACCGTGGCAACTACAGGCCTGTTAGTCTCACATCAGCGCCTGGTAAAATTCTGGAGAAGATGATCCTTGAAGGTATTGAAGCGCACCTGGGGGACAATGCAGTCATTGGTCCCAGCCCACATGGGTTCATGAGGGGTAGGTCCTGCCTAACAAATCTGAATTCCTTTTATGATAAGATCAGCCATCTGGTTGATCAAGGGAAACCGGCTGACGTGATCTTTTTGGACTTGAGCAAAGCTTTCGACATGGTTTCCCGTGGGATCCTACTGGACAAAATGTCCAGCATACAACCTAACAAAAACATCATGCGATGGGTGAGCAATTGGCTGGCAGGCAGGGCTCAAGGGCTTGTGGTAAATGGGGCCACATCAGGCTGGCGCATGGTCACTAGTGGGGTCCCTCAAGGCTCCATTTTAGGGCCGGTCCTCTTCAATGTTTTTATAAACGATTTAGATGTAGGACTAGAAGGTGTTTTGAGCACATTTGCTGATGGCACCAAACTTGGAGGAGTTGTAGACTCAGATGAGGGTGGAAAGTCCTTGCGGAGAGATCTGGGTAGAGTGGAGAGCTGGGCGATCACCAACCGCATGAAGTTTAAGAAGAGCAAGTGCCGGGTCCTGCACCTGGGACGGGGCAACCCTGGCTGTACGTACCGACTGGGTGATGAGATGCCGTAGAGCAGCCCTGCAGAGAGGGATCCGGGCGTGGTGGTCGACAGCAAGTTGAATATGAGCCAGCAGTGTGCCCTGGCAGCCAGGAGGGCCAACCGTGTCCTGGGGTGCATCAAGCACAGCATTGCTGGTCGATTGAGGGAGGTGATTGTCCCGCTCTACTCTGCGCTGGTGCGGCCTCACTTCGAGTACTGTGTGCAGTTCTGGGCACCAGAGTATAAAAAGGACATGAAACTGTTGGAGAGTGTCCAGAGGCGGGCGACGAAGATGGTGAAGGGCCTAGAGGGGAAGCCGTATGAGGAGCAGCTGAGGGCACTGGGCCTGTTCAGCCTGGGGAAGGGGAGGCTAAGGAGGGACCTCATTGCAGTGTACAACTTCCTCGCGAGGGGGAGTGCAGAGGCAGGTGCTGACCTATTCTCTGTAATCACCAGTGATAGGACCCATGGGAATGGTGTTAAGCTGAGGCAGGGAAGGTTTAGGCCGGATGTCAGGAAGAGGTTCTTCACCGAAAGGAGGGTGGTTGCACGCTGGAACAGGCTCCCCAGGGAAGTGGTCACTGCACCAAGCCTGTCTGAATTTAAGAAGCGATTGGACTGTGCACTTGGTCACGTGGTCTAAACTTTTGAGTAGTCCTGTGCAGTGCCAGGAGTTGGACTTGATGATCCTTAAGGGTCCCTTCCAGCTCAGGATATTCTATGATTCTATAAATAGTCCAGTCAGAGGTTATGGGGCTAGATTTAGAAAAGTCCTTTGCCTTTAAGGTCATTTTATTTTTATTCATTTCTTTTATTTATTTGTATTTATTTTTTTAACAGGCTCTGTACTAATTTTGCTCACATAACAGAAATATGACCCTTGTGCACCTTTTGTAGTTAATTCATTAGGTCAACTGTAACCACTAAGCCCCTTGTCAGGTTATTTCTACAAGTGATAAGGAGCAATAGACCTTAAAACTTTGAAGCCAGGTAGACGAGCTTATTCCACAAGGTCTCTTGGCTTCACCCTTGTTAAGTGCAACCTGCCAGGTGTGGGTCATTTGACCTTTGTTATATAGGAAGCCTGAGGACGGGTGGGGGAATTGCCTCCCCAGGAGAAACTGAGGCTTGGGTAGCCTAGGGTGTTTTTCTCTCGTGGTGAATCGGGCTCAGTGTTCCCTACTAGGCTGCTTTTCCTTCAAGTTTTCTGCCCTCTCTGTGAAATAGTTTTAGAGACTCTATGAGCCAGTTACATTGGTGGTGCCTTCTTCAGAAGAACCCTGGTGGGACTATTTCACTGCGAAGCACGTTGGAAGTGACTCGAGTTCAGGAGACAGCAGGTAAGAGTTCCTGGGTTCTGTGGTTGTTACTGTTGAGGAGTTTGAGTACTTCCTTCAGCTTGTCTGTTTCCTGTGAAATTACTTAGGTGGCTTGTAAGCTCCCTTCCAAGCACTGGAGGAAAAAAAAGGCCTCAGAAGTCCAAGTGCACACAGGTCAGCCTGAAATTGAAGGAGGTTCTTAAGTATTTGGAAGATTGAAAAACGGGCTGTGTGAAGTGGGGGGCGCAGAGTTGCGGGGGGTGCATAGTCGCTGGGGGCGCGTTCCAGTGTGCGACCACCCTCTTCGTGAAGAACCTCTTCCTGTTGTCTAGCCTAAACGTCCCCTTCCTCAGGCTGACACCATTCACTGTGGGTCCTATCATTGGTGTCTGGAGAGAATAGAGCGGTACCTGCCCCTCCACTCCCCCTCGTGAGGAAGCTGTAGACTGTGACGAGGCCTCCCGTCAGCCGCCTCTTTTCCAGGCTGAACAGGCCCAGTGACCTCAGCCGCTCCTCATACGACTTCCCCTCTAGGCCCTTCGCCATCTTTGTAGCCCAGTATCTTACTGACTTGAAGAAGGAGGCTTTAATCTATCCTGCTTTGTTTAGTAGCAACCACCCCTCACCGAGCATGCGCTCTGAATTTCTCGGAGTCTATTACTTTAAACGGAGACGGGAGAACTTTTCACCAATCATAACTAAGATATGCTTGGCTAGAGCCACTCAAGCTCCACCCAAAAGAGAGAAAATAATATAAATTGGCCTAAGAGAGAGGGGATGTTAGGGAAGATACCACCATCAGGGGAGGTACCACACCAAGGGAATACAACATCCTTCGGACCTCCTGACTCCTGGGACCAGTCGATGGGCTCAGACTTTTTCTCCCCCCCCCCATTGGGATGCCTTTGGGTGAGATTTGAACACTTGGTTATTGTCATAAATGAGGTCTCAACTCGATCTGAATTTTGTAATATTTATAAAACAAACATTTCTAAAAGGTAGAAAAGCTATAAAAGGCAAGTAAACAGCGCTGGGTGTGCGGGGAGTCTACGCTCCACCAACACTCGCACACAAACATCAAACATCCTAAATGTACAGAGCATTGCTTTACATACTAAACGCAAGTATGCCTCTACATACGTACAATCAGGAAAGGTAGCAAACAATCCTCTAAGTTCCATAACTTAATAAAAATCGAGTACGCCTATACATATGCATGATCAGAAGAGGTAACAAACAATCCTTTAAGTTCCATGACTTAACAGTCTCCATTTTCCATTCCTTTTGAGCGATGTGTCTCGCTTTAAGTTGTCAAGCAACTCGGTCTTAAGGCCTTATGTATCCCGTTCTTCCCAGATCGAAGAAAAGCATATCCATCTCCTTGCGAAGGCCAATAGACCTGGGTCAAAAGGCATGTCCAGGTCAGCAGGGAGCGCAACAGCAAAAGCCTTCGATGGCTGTAACAGCAGAGGGGCCCATGGCGTAGCAGTCGGATCAGTAAAGGAGCCCGCAGCTCCCTCACTGTCTGGCAAACCACACCTTTGTGATTGTGGCACCACAGGGCTCTTTAAGGCCTCAGAGGCTGCTCACCAGGTGCCGAGCAATCCCACTGCAACCTTGTCATTTTTAGTTGCAGAGTTGCACACCTTGACCTCAGTTTGGTCCCATATTTGAGGCTCATAAACTGTCCAATTGTTAATAAGGAGAATAAGCTGTAAGGTTACCAGGACAATCTTTGTTCCTAAGGACGTATGATTCCTCATAACGCGCAACTGCTTACCAGCGAGGGGCAGTTGTGTGCACAGGTCCGCTTCTCTCAGCTCGAGCTTCTCTCCAGCTCCAGTGCGCCTATTTCCAGCGAGTTTCTGTACGAGCTTCTCTGAGCAGTTTGAGTTTGGCCAAACCTATCTTCATGAGGCAATCAAAGTGCCTGTTCCCGTCCTGGTCTCCATTCTGCCAGCCTGTTCCTCTTCACTTCTTGTTCCTGCTTCTTTATTGATGTAACTTCATCGTGCTCCCTTTTTTTTTTTTTTGTCTTGAGGGCAGGCTCCCCTCTTATACCCTTCTCTCCACGGCAGTTCTTTTCAAAACAACTTTTCATTGCTCAAACAACTTTGAATGTAACGACAACAGCAAACACCCAGAAACATCCATGCCTTAACTGGAGAACAAGAAACCGGAGACTGCATGGAGTCTCCTGAATCACCCTTCTTTGTTCCCTCTAAACACTTTTATATTCCTGATGGCCTCGTCGTTAAGAGTCTAATGTTATCTCAACCACGGGGCTTTCCAACGCCCATGGCCACGTTCCAAATTTCCCCCTCTTTATTAATATCAACCATTTTCTCGACACGAATTTCCACTCCATATATAACAGTTATAAATCTTTCTAGAATCTTTGATCCGTTTAACGCATTAATTTCTAGGCTGTGCACCTGTAACACCTGTGTATTTCATGCATGCTAGCTTGCTTTTGCAGACAGGCACTATTGCCGGCAATCCAAAGAACCTGGTTATCTCTTGCTGTAATAAATCACACTTGATTGCATTGTCATAGCTCTCATTAAGTGCAACTAGGGTAAGGGTGGTTACATGTTATTGGTGAATCTGTGACCGTGATAGTTCAGTGTTCTGAATCCAAGCAGACCCCAGACGGTTAACACGTTACTGGTGAATATCCGACCGGACCCCAGACGGTTGACGTGTTATTGGTGTGTCCGACAGGTTCGGTACCCTGAATCCGACCGGTCCCATAACGGTTAATCAGCTACACCCCTTAATGCGACACTAATGAAGGAGCACGGAAGAGACGCATGTCCTTACCTCTGGAGAGGAGGTTCCTTGCACAGCCAGTGCAAGGAACACAAAAATCAGTTGCGCCAGACTAACGTGGTTGTATCTGAGCTTGGAGGCTGCAACCCTCTTCAGACTTCCAGATCTAGAGGAACACTTTGGCTGCAGCCTAAAAGCCACGTGTACAGGAGCTCCCCCAAGCCAGCCAATCTTCTTCCCATGACCTGCCAGGAAACAGCAAGGTAGGCATGTACCCAAATCAAAACCCAAACCTTTGGCCCAGTCCTTGACCTGAATAGTGAGTGACGATCCGGATCCTGGCATTCATACCTGACAGCTTATACGCAGTGGAAGTAAACAGTGTAGTCAGAGGTCACGGGGCTAGATTTTGGAAAGTCCTGCATCAAGAAGACATCTCAGAAAAGCAAATTTAAATACCATTAATGCCAAGAAAAGTAACTCTGATGGCTATATTCTTTATGTGTCATGACTAGACAGATGAAAAACTATGAGAGCAATTTTGCCTTTAAGGTCATTTTCTTTTTTCTTTGATGTCTTTTCTTTCGTTTGTTTGTCTGTTTGTTTGTTTATTTATTTATTTAAACAGGCTCTGTACTACTTGTCCTCACAGAATGACTAACAGAAATATGACCCTTGTGCACTTTTTGTAGTTAATTCATTAGGTCAGCTCTAACCACTAAGCCCCTTGTCAGGTTATTTCTAGTAGTGACAAGGAGCAATTAAGCTTACAAGACCGAAGCCAGGTAGATGAGCCTATTCCAGGAGGTCTCTTGGCTCCACCCTTGTGAAGTGAAACCTGCCAGGTGTGGATCATTTGACTTTTGCTATATAGGAAGCCTGAGGACTTGTGGGGAATTGCCTTCCTGGTGGGGGAGTTTGAGGCTCAGGTTCTCTAGGGTGCTTTTCTGCTGTTGTGGTGGAGCGGATTCAGTGTTCCCCGGTGGGCTGCTTTTTCTTCACCTTTTCTCCCATCTCTGTGAAACAGTGACTCTATGAGCTAACTATGTTGTTGGTGCCCTCTCAGTACGGTGAGAGCCTGGTGGTGCGAAGTCACTGTGAAGCAGTGTGGAAGTGACTCAAGTTCAGGAGCTGGCAGGTAAGTGTTCCTGGGTTCTACGGTTCTTTAATGTCGAGGAGTTTGAGTACTTCCTTCACCTTGTCTGTTTTCAGTGAAATTACTTCCGTGGCTTCTAAGCTCCCTTTCCAGCCCTTCCAAATCTAATGAGAATGAAAGCTAAAAAGAAAGCCCCACCAACTCAGAAGCTCAAGTGCTTACAGGTAAGCCTGACTTTGAAGAATGTTCTTAACTATTTGTTAGGATTCAACAACGGGCAGTGTGGAAAAAGGTGCCTTAATGTGCACTCAAATTATGCCTTGCAGTGAGTAGAAACCGATGGGGAAGGTACTGGTGGAGTTATGACAACTTTCACTCAGTGGAAGTCGCAAGACTGTGCTGTTCCTAAAAGAAATGCCGCTTTCACAACATGTAAGTCAAAAGCAGTGTGAAGAAAGCCTCTCCTCTTCCCTACAGGCCTGCGTCTCTGCTGTGGAGAAAGATTTGGAATAGGTCCACCAGTGAGGAGAGACTATCTTCCTCCCAGGCTGTACAAACCAGTATCTGAGGTGGCGTTGTTTTCTTCTAGTTGTTTGTCTGAGTGCTTTTGACCAATAATCTTGTGTGAAACACCGTCTGCCCCTGTTAAGTTCACTATAAAAGTTAGGCTATTCGGGTAATAAAATGGAGCAGCATGATCTGACTCAACCGGTGTCTGCCGTGCTTTCGGCCGTGCTTCCTAACAAATGGCGCCCGAACAGGCTGAGACCTGAACAGGGCATCGCAGCGGAGCGGGAGAGCAGCGGCGCCGGGACATCAGAGCGGCGTGGGACCGACACATCGGAGCGGCGCCGGGAGACCCGAGGCACACGGAGGGACTCCTGCCGGACGGAGAGAGCCCTGAGAGACGCTGCAGAGCCACGGATGGCTCTGAGAGACACAGACCTGACAGAAGCCGGAACACCTGAGAAGCATTGAGAAACTCCAAGCACCGACCCGGACAAAGGACTCATGGTGAGACACGGGGAAAAGAAACCGTGGGGAGCGTGGGAAGAGATCTGCGGGGAAACGCGGGAAACGGAACCGCGCAGGGACGCGGGAACGAGGTCTCGCAAAGGCTGCAACAGCATAAATAAAGGTATGGAGAGACAAGCGGCGTATGATTTGCTCAATTGCTTTTTAGAAAAACGGAGCACGCAGGGTATAGGCTGCAAAAAGGATTTACCAGGATTATTAGCATATGGAGTAACAAAGGGTTGTTTTATCAATCCGGATACAGTTTTTGAACAAACAGAGTGGAGTAAATTTGGGGACAAATTGTTTGATGAAGTTATTAATGAAAGTGAGGCTGCTAAAAAATTACTGAAGCCTTGGAGAGCAGTCACTAATGCCTTAGCTATACATCAGGCTGAGCAGAGAGTCGCTGCTGCTGCTACAGAGAGACTGGGATTGCCAGGAAGTGCTGGTAGTGTTAACCCTCAACAGGGAGGGATGGGGGGAGCTGGGGATTACCCATTGCCGCCTTCAGTGAGGACGATAACGCTGCCTCAGGGGGCAATGGGAGCCTCCTCCTCTCTCATCATCCTTCTCAGAGTCGGTGTTGGTGCTCCCGCCATCACCAGCAGCACCACCGGCTCCTTCTCACAAAAGTGGGGAAATGGATGAGGAAATAAGAGAGCAAAAACCAGACAGAAAAAACACAAGCCCGTTTATAGAAGGTGTTCAGGAGAGGCAGAGGGTGTGGAAGCAAATAGCAGATGAGGCTGTATGCGAAGGTGAACACGGGATAGCTGCACAATTGGTTCAAGAGGCCTTCCCGGTAGTATATTCACCACCGGACGCCCAGGGTAATGTTACAGTTAATCTCGTGAATTTGGACTGGAAATTGTTAACTCAGCTGCGGTCCACAGTAAATGAGTCAGGTCTGAAAGGTGAACCTACGAGACAGATGTTGGACTATATTTGGGGAACTAATATTTTGCTTCCAGGAGACATATGTAGCATAATGAAGTTAATTTTGACCCAACACCAGCAGCTCTTATTTAATGCCCATTGGCAGGCTGCTTGTCAAGAAGCAGTCACAGTGGTAAGAGCACCTGGGGACCCTTTACATGGGGTCACGCTGGAAGAGTTGATGGGGGTAGGACCGTATTTTAGGACAGAAGCACAAGCATTGCTGGGACCTGATAAAGCGAAGGAATCGATGAGAACGGCCAGAAGAGCATTGGATCGGATAAAGGGGCCAGGGGGAATACCTTCCTACATGGGAATCAAACAGGGTAGAGAGAATCCATTTGGGCTTTTTATTGACCGCATAGCAAACGCCATACAGGCGGCTGGGGTGCCTGATTACCTCCAGGGCACGATATTAAAACAGTGCGCAATTCAGAATAGCAACCCTTCTACTCGCAATATATTGGCTTCCTTACCCGGGACATGGACAATCGAGGAAGGGTTGGAAAGAATGGCTCAGGTACCAGTAGGCCCACAGGCTATGTTAGTAGAGGCAGTAAAGCAATTAGGTGACAGCATGCGAGAGCAGGCACAGGCTATGAAAGAGCATGCTGAGTTTACACAGAGTCAAGTCCTTGCAGCTCTTGCTCCTTTGCAAACCGCCGGGTCACGCTCTGGTGGTCAAGCACCACCCCCTGGTGGCCAAATACCACACCGCTTGCGATGTTATCCTGGTGGTGTTTTTGGACACGTGAGACGAAACTGCAAAGCTGGGGCAGTATGGTGCTCAGATTGTCAGTCGGGCAATCACAGTGAAGCGGCATGTCGATGCAACGTGTCGGGAAACGGCTGGAACAGCGGGAAGAGTCGCCCCGCGACGACACAAAACGCGGCCGCATGCACAGCAACACCGAGGGGGAACCCGTTCCTCTCCGACCAGCCACAAGAGGGAGCCGATGTATCTATAATCAGCACACACAACTGGCCGCAGCATTGGCCAACATCTGAAACCAATGCCACGGTGGCCGGGGTCGGAGGAATGACACTTGCCGTCAGTCACCACCCCTGCGGTGGACAATAGGGGACAAAGTGGTGAAATGTTGTGTCTCTGTTAGTCCGTTGCCTGACGGGGTGCACGCACTAATAGGGCGGGACATCCTTGCTCAAATGGGAATGGTCCTTACCTGGGAACGCCCTTTATAGGGAACGCCCTTTATAGATATGGCCATTGTTTGGACTTTCCCGATCCCGCTCCGGTGGAAGAATGATGATCCTGTGTGGGTCGAGCAATGGCCGTTAAAACGGGAAAGTCTGATACAAGCGCATGAGCTGGTTAAAGAACAGTTTCAACAGGGGCACTTAAGGTTGTCAACGAGCCCGTGGAATACACCTATCTTTGTGATTAAAAAGAAGTCGGGTAAGTATCGGCTGCTCCACGATCTGTGTGCGGTAAATAAGCAGATGTACGATATGGGAGCAGTGCAGCCAGGGTTGCCTAATCCTGCGATGATACCTGAAGGATGGCATTTACTCATAGTGGACTTAAAGGACTGTTTCTTCACAATTGCTCTCCATGAAAATGATAAACAAAGATTTGCTTTTACACTTCCTGCAATAAACCGAGAAGGGCCAGACCAGAGATTTGAGTGGACGGTCCTGCCGCAGGGAATGCGAAATTCGCCAACTCTATGTCAATTCTGTGTCGACGATGCTCTACAGCCGTTGCGATGAAAATGGTCAGGAACAATAATCTGTCATTATATGGATGATATTCTATTGGCCCAGTCAACACCATTTTCTTCACAGCAAAAGGATGAACTAACGAAGCAACTTAAACAGAGAGGATTAGTAGTTGCCCCCGAGAAGGTACAGGAGACAAGCCCATGGAAATATCTTGGATGGCATATCTCCGATGCTACGATCCAACCGCAGAAATTGACAATACAATCAGACCTTAAGACTCTTAATGACGCCCAGAAGTTGATGGGTGATTTGCAATGGATTCGACCAGTGGTTGGTATTCCCAACGAGCTGTTAAATCAACTACGACCTTTGCTACGAGGGACAGATCCAGCAGCACCAATTCAGCTTACAGACCAACAAAAACAAGCACTACAGCTAATAGCCTCAATGATTACAACACGGGCTACGCATCGGCGTATAGAGGGTGCGCCTCTTGATCTAACTATTCTGTGTGGCCCCCAATATTTGATGGGTGCGATAACACAGCAAAAAATAAAAATGGGGGAGAAGCAGGGAGATACGGTGGTACTAGAATGGCTAGCTCCTCCGTTGCGGCCACGACGAACAATTCAAGAAAAAATCACCACATGAGCAGAATTAATTAAAAAGGGACGAAGTAGAACCTTGCAAGTAGACGGGGCCCCTCCTAACACCATATGGTTACCCATGAAGTCAAGTGATCTGGAATGGTATATACAAAATTCTGAGGAACTGCAAACTGCTCTATTGCATGATGGAGCCATGTTAATAGCAAAACCATTACAATCTCCTGTCTTGTCCTGGATGAAAAACCAGGGCTGGATAAGTAGACCAAAGTGATCACCCCAACCAGTTGCAGACGCAATAACAGTCTTTACAGATGCCGGTAAGTGCTCCAGAACTGCTGCAGTGACATGGAAGGATGAGCATGGCTGGCAACATCAGATTTTGCAAGCTCAGAAAGAGGATTCATTACAGACACTAGAACTGTTCGCAGTAGTATGGGCGTTTGTAAAATGGAAAGCTGTTCCGTTGAGTGTTGTATCTGACTCTCTTTATGTAGTAGGCATAGCCAATCGCATTGAGGACTCAAGTTTGCGAGAAGTGCAGAATGGACGACTGGTTCAACTATTGACAAGTTTGCAGCTTGCAATCGCACAGAGAAGTAAGCCGTATGCAGTGATTCATATTCGCAGTCATCAGTGGGAACAAGGGCTCGGAGAAGGCAATGCCCGAGCCGACCGATTAGTTGCTGCTGCAGTCACTGAAGCTCCACTATCACCATTTTGCCGAGCTCGAGAAGCTCATTCCATATTTCACCAGAACGCGAAGGGACTAGCTCGAGCCTACAATTTGTCTAATGCTGACGCTCAAGCAATCGTGAAGGCTTGTCCCATATGTAGTTATCATAATTTAGGAATGGGACCCGGGTGTGGAGTTAACCCAAGAGGGTTGAAAGCTAATGAAGTGTGGCAAATGGATGTCACTCCTGTTACAGCCTTGGGACAGTTAAAATACTTGCATGTAACGATAGATACCTCTAGCCACATGACATGGGCTACTGCACAACCCAGGGAAAAGGCTCGGGATGTGCGGCATCACCTCACTAGTTGTTTTGCTGTGTTAGGGGTACCTAGCACTATCAAGACTGACAATGGTCCAGCTTATAATAGTGGGCCACTGAAACGATTTATGCAATTATGGAATATCAATCATGTTACTGGCATCCCACACTCCTCCACAGGACAGGCGATAGTGGAAAGGGCAGATGGAACAATGAAAGGATACTTAGAAAAGTTCAGAGACATTGAAGACGTAAAAGAAAGAATAGGAAAGGCTCTCTTTGTACTTAACCATTTATGTGTGTTTGGGGACAGCACTGAGCCCCCTATAGTACGTCACCATGCCGGGGCAGAAACTTCTAAGCCACCACGCATGAAGGTGTTATGTTGGGAACTGGCATACAGGACGTGGACATAAGCAACCAGGGGTAGGCCTTAGAAGTCTCAGGGCCTGCTGTAGCTGAGCAAACCAAGCTGCCAGAGTAACTGTGAGAAGCTCCCACGGCAATGACTCCCACATCACCCAATTAAGGAACTCAGAAAGTATTGTTATCAGCAGCTGGCCTCAAGGACTAGGCCTATGTGACCGTTAAGCACAAAGGGGGTTGTTTTCCTAACTTCTAATCAAAAGGGGGGTTCTTTTCTTGCAGGTGGTGTTATTTTCTTAATGGTTTGTCTGGGTGCTTTTGACCAATAATCTTGTGTGAAACACTGTCCACCCCTGTAAAGTTCACTATAAAAGTTGGGCTATTCGGGCAATAAAATGGTGAAGCATGATCTGACTCTGCTGGTGTCTGTCGTGCTTTCGTCCGTGCTTCGCAACAGTGTTATACAGAGACATGAAAACAGGGCAATGGCTAGGCCCTGCTGAAGTGATCTGCCTGGGGCGCGGTTACGCTTGTGTTTCTTCCCCTACAGGTGCAATCTGGGTGCCTAGCCGACGCGTAAAACCAGCTGTTGAAGACACAGGCGGCTGTCGCCAGAAGGAGAATATTGAAGAGTAAACAGCAGATAGAGTCAGCAGCTAAATTATATTCTTGTGAATGAGATTGTGGTATGACTGAGATTGAGATGTGCCAGAGGCCTCTGGGTGTGCGATTGTGCTCTGTGTGTGCGATTGTGCTGTGTACTGTGTGAGTGAGAGCATGCTTTTGCCATAGTGCAGGCTGAAAGCATAGGAAATTGGTGCTGGCAAAAATCATAGGAAAATGGAGGACGAAGTAGCCCTAGATTTGTTACAGCGCTTTTTAGAAAAACGGGGAGTCGATTGTAAGCAACTAGCAGGACTAGTTGCGATCGGTCGAGCAAAATCATGTTTCACAAGTACGGAGTCATTGTTTGAAGTAGCCACTTGGAGAAATTTAAGGGAATGTACTGTTTAAACCTTTTTGATCATAATGAGTCAATTCACAAATTCATTACTTTCCTGAAAGAGCACATGAGAAAGATTCAATATGGTATCAACCCTTTCAATCAATGGTTCACTGACTTGGTTGAAACAACGCATAGATGGTTACTGGCATTAGTCAAAGAGGGATTAAGGATTCTGTTCGCTGTGGTGTCAATCATCATTGCATGTAGTATTGTGATAAATGTGGTTAAAGGGTTACTTGCAAAAATGTTATAGAGATTTTGAAGTGGTGCTGGAAACAGGTACCCGGTGGATCCCTGCAAAGTGGACTGAAGCAGCCGTAGAATCTGCACATGCCGAAGACGACCATGAAGAGGTTCCTGATAATCATTCTGACAATGACATGGGCTGCGCCAACTCAAGGACTGCCAAGGACAGCCTTCGATCCTAAGGAGAATGTCTGGGTATCCCTGGCTAGGAAACTGAATACCACCACCTTCTGTGAAAGTCTAGCCAGCCCTAGCACACCTTCTGTTACATACCTTGTTGGGGTACCATTCATTGACTATAGTAGTTGTGGTGTGATTAGGTTTAAGTTGTGTTACCATTAAGTGATTACAGTAATTGTAATGTTATTAGGTTTAAGTTTTGTTATGTCATTGTAGTTGTGTTATGTTATGTATTCGACGTCTGATGAAAAAACCTTCGGCCAAGTACTGCTCGTACAAAAAGAAAAAGGGGGAATTGTTGGGAATTGGCATACAGGGCCTGGACATGAGTCCGTGGAACAATTGTTTGATCTGAGCTTGCCTTAAGCAACCAGGAGTAGGCCTTAGAAAATCTCATGGCCTGCTGTAGCTGAGCAAACCAAGCTACCAGAATAACTATGAGAAGCTCCCACGACAATGATTCCCACGTTGCCCAATTGAGGAATTCAGAAAAATATTGTTACCAGCAGCTGGCTTCAAGGACAAGATCTACGTGAGTGCTAATCACAAGGGGGGTTGTTTTCTTGCAGGTGGGGTTGTTTTCTTCTAGTTGTTTGTCTGAGTGCTTTTGACCAATAATCTTGTGTGAAACACTGTCCGCCCCTGTTAAGTTCACTGTAAAAGTTAGGCTATTCGGGCAATAAAATGGAGCAGCATGGTCTGACTCAACCGGTGTCTGTCGTGTTTTCGGCCGTGCTTCCTAACAGACCCCTGCCCTGTCGCCGTTGGGCAGAGGGAGGGGATCTGGGAGTTGAGGAGGAATGGAGACAGGTCCCTGCTCGACATCGCAAGTGATGCCCTCCCCTTCTGGTCCCACCTTCCCAGGTGCCCTTCCACAACAGGTTTGAGGCCCTGGAGCTCGAGAGACCGGTGGGTGAGGAAGAGGTAGCAAGTGTTCCCAGGAGGATGCCTAGGGCGAGGAGGTCAACTCCACGCCTCAGGGCTGCCTCCACCAAGAAAGACAGAAGGGTTATTGTTGTGGGAGACTCTATCCTTAGGGAACAGAGGGCCCTATTTGTCGGCCTGACCCTATCCATCGGGAAGTCTGCTGCCTCCCTGGGACCAGGGTCAGGGACGTTGCCAGGAAGCTTCCCAACCTGGTACGCCCCTCTGACTATTATACTCTTTTGATAGTCCAGGCAGGTAGTGACGACATTGAAGAGAGAAGCCTGAAGGCTATCAAACAAGACTTTAGGGGGCTGGGACGGTTAGTGGATGGAGCAGGAGTGCAGGTGGTGTTTTCGTCCATCCCTACAGTGGCAGGGAGGGGTACAGAGAGGACACGGAAAGCCCACCTCTTAAACATGTGGCTCAGGGGCTGGTGCCAACGCAGAAATCTTGGGTTTTTCGACCATGGGGCACTTTACTCGGCACCCGGCCTGATGGCTGCAGGCGGGTCCCTATCTTTTAGGGGAAAAAGGATCCTGGGCCAGGAGCTGGCAGGGCTCGTTGAGAGGTCTTTAAACTAGGTAAGAAGGGGGATGGGGCTGAAGCAAGGATTGTTGGAGCTGTGCCAGAGGGAACAATAGTAAGGCCGGGGGATAAGGCAATGGCCCAGCTGAAGTGCATCTACACCAATGCACGCAGCATGGGTAACAAACAGGAGGAGCTGGAAGCCATCGTGCGGCAGGCAGGCTACGACTTGGTTGCCATCACGGAGACGTGGTGGGACCGGTCTCATGACTGGAGTGCTGCAATGACTGGCTATAAGCTCTTCAGAAGGGACAGGCAGCACAGAAGGGGTGGTGGTGTGGCTCTCTATATGAGAGAGTCTTTTGATGTTGTAGAACTTGAGGCTGGGAATGACAAGGTCGAGTCCCTTTGGGTTAGGATTGGCAGGGACAACAAGGCTAGTGTCCTGGTCGGGGTCTGCTATAGACCGCCGAACCAGGATGAGGAGACGGATGAGGAGTTCTACAGGCAGCTGACAGAAGTTGCAAAATCTTCAGCACTTGTTCTCATGGGGGACTTCAACTTCCCTGACATATCCTGGAAGCACAACACAGCCCAGAGAAAGCAGTCTAGGAGGTTTCTGGAGAGCGTGGAAGATAGCTTCCTGACGCAGCTGGTTAGCGAGCCTACCAGGGGTGGTGCCCCGCTAGACCTTCTCTTCACAAACAGATGTGATTGTCGGGAGCTGTCTTGGGCAGAGTGACCACGAAATGGTGTTCTCTATTCTTGGCGAGGCAAGGAAGGGGACCAGTAAAACCACTGTATTGGACTTCCGGAGGGCTGACTTTGTGCTGCTAAGGACACTGGTTGGTAGAGTCCCTTGGGAGGCGGTTCTGAAGGGCAGAGGGGTCCAGGAAGGCTGGGCGCTCTTCAAGAGGGAAATCTTAATGGCGCAGGAACGGTCTGTCCCCACGTGCCCAAAGACGAGCTGGCGGGGAAGAAGACCAACCTGGCTGAACAGAGAATTGTGGCTTAAGCTTAGGAGAAAAAAGAGGGTTTATAATCTTTGGAAAAGTGGACAGGCCACTAGGGAGGACTATAAGGATGTAGCGAGGCTGTGCAGGGACAAAATTAGAAAGGCCAAAGCTCATATGGAGCTCAATCTGGCTACTGTCGTTAAAGATAACAAAAACTGTTTTTATAAATACATCAACACAAAAAGGAGGACTAAGGAGAATCTCCATCCTTTACTGGATGCGGGGGGAAACCTAGTTACAAGAGATGAGGAAAAGGCGGAGGTGCTTAATGCCTTCTTCACCTCAGTCTTTAGCGGCAATACCGGTTGTTCTCTGGATACCCAGTACCCTGAGCTGGTGGAAGGGGATAGGGAGAAGGATGTGGCCCTCACTATCCACGAAGAACTGGTTGGTGACCTGGTACGGCACTTGGATGTGCACAAGTCGATGGGGCCGGATGGGATCCACCCAAGGGTACTGAGAGAACTGGCAGAGGAGCTGGCCAAGCCCCTATCCATCATTCATCAACAGTCCTGGCTATCGGGGGAGGTCCCAGTTGACTGGCGGCTAGCAAACGTGACGCCCATCTACAAGAAGGGCAGGAGGGAAGACCCGGGAAACTACAGGCCTGTCAGTTTGACCTCAGTGCCAGGGAAGCTCATGGAGCAGATTCTCTTGAGAGTCATCACGCAGCACTTGCAGGGCAAGCAGGCGATCAGGCCCAGTCAGTATGGGTTTATGAAAGGCAGGTCCTGCTTGACGAACCTGATCTCCTTCTGTGACAAAGTGACGCGCTGGGTGGATGAGGGAAAGGCTGTGGATGTGGTCTACCTTGACTTCAGCAAGGCTTTTGACACCGTCTCCCACAGCATTCTCCTCAAGAAACTGGCTGCTCTTGGCTTGGACTGGCGCACGCTTCGTTGGGTTAGAAACTGGCTGGATAGCCGGGCCCAAAGAGTCGTGGTAAATGGAGCCAAGTCCAGTTGGAGGCTGGTCACTAGTGGCGTCCCCCAGGGCTCGGTGCTGGGGCCGGTCCTCTTTCATATCTTCATCAATGATCTGGACGAGGGCATTGAGTGCATCCTCAGTAAGTTTGCAGATGACACCAAGCAAAGTGTGTGTGTCGATCTGCTTGAGGGTAGGAAGGCTCTGCAGGAGGATCTGGATAGGCTGCACCGATGGGCTGAGGTCAACTGCATGAAGTTCAACAAGGCCAAGTGCCGGGTCCTGCACCTGGGACGCAATAACCCCAAGCAGAGCTACAGGCTGGGAGATGAGTGGTTGGAGAGCTGCCAGGCAGAGAAGGACCTGGGAGTGATGGTGGACATTTGGCTGAATATGAGCCAGCAGTGTGCTCAGGTGGCCAAGAAGGCCAACGGCATCCTGGCTTGTATCAGAAACAGTGTGACCAGCAGGGCTAGGGAGGTGATCGTCCCCCTGTACTCGGCTCTGGTGAGGCCGCACCTCGAGTACTGTGTTCAGTTTTGGGCCCCTCGCTACAAGAAGGACATCGAGGTGCTTGAGCGGGTCCAGAGAAGGGCGACGAAGCTGGTGAGGGGCCTGGAGAACAAGTCCTACGAGGAGCGGCACAGAAGTCTGCTGCAGAAGTCGCTCATAGGGTTGTTCAACAATCCTTTCCACGCTCTTTAGCCATAATGTCTAATCTGTGGTGGCTTGCAAAGGAGTTTCTGTGCCTGCAGGGATACGTTAAAGTAGTTTTGTGGCAATGCAATGTAGTTTTGGAAGTTGTCTTACCCTTTTATACGTCTGTAACCTCTTTCCTGCATCCAGAGGAGAAGCTGTGAAGCTTGACGTTACGAATGTCTTATGCAGAATATCAACCCCACATAGTTAAGGTAGTTGTTCATCTTGGAGGGGGTACATTTGAATCCAAAACTCATCTTTAGAACAGAAGCAAGTGTGAGATATGTTCACCTGATTCGTGTCAGTATGGAACAATGCTAGGGCCGCATTGTATGATGAATGTGACCTTCTGTCTTGCATACCCTTGTATAACCACAAGTCTAAGAAAAACAGTGGTTAATGTATATAGTTCTTGTATCTTGCAAAGGAATGTTTTAGCAACTCATGTCAATAGAGAGCTTGAAGGGAAATGTATTTGTAGACTTTTCCTTGAAGTCTCTGGTATCTGGGGGGTTTCAGAATAACTGCTAACTATGATGACTATTGCGTGGGACACTATGCAAGTCTCTGATATCTGGGCAGGAGATCAAGGAGACAGGGAGAGCTGAAGAACAACTAAAAGACAAAGCTTGCAGGGAAGGTTGCACAAGTCTCTGACATACAGCCAAGTTGGACAAGAGGGAGGAAGACTATGAGCCTTCAGCACGAGAGACCACCAGAGGGACCACCGGAGACTGATACGCATGCTCCAGTAGGAGGGTTTGGATTCCGGAATCTAATTATAATAACCCTGTTGTTTTTTTTAGAAGTAGTAATGAATATGTATTAGCCTAGGAGCATAAAAATCAGCTGCTTGATGTAACTGGTGTGCGTCTTGGTGGAGCAGAGACTCCTGGTGCACCCAGCGCTGTTTGCTTACCTGTATTCCTTTAATAAATTGTAAACTTTGATTATAGTCCTATTTTGAATACTGAGCTATTTATTACACAAGGTATTAAGCTCTTTATGTTAATAGGAACGTGAGTCTTTCTGCCTGGAACACAATTCAACAGAGCAGTCAACCATTTCTTTAGCTTTGAAGATGCTGAAATGGACCCTGGGTTAAAAAGAACCGGTCCAGAGAAGGGCGACGAAGGGCGACGAAGCTGGTGAGGGGCCTGGAGAACAAGTCCTATGAGGAACGGCTGAAGGAGCTGAGCTTGTTCAGCCTGGAGAAGAGGAGGCTCAGGGGCGACCTTATCGCTCTCTACAGATACCTTAAAGGAGGTTGTAGCGAGGTGGGGGTTGGCCTGTTCTCCCACGTGCCTGGTGACAGGATGAGGGGGAATGGGCTAAAGTTGTGCCAGGGGAGGTTTAGGTTGGATGTTAGGAAGAACTTCTTTACCGAAAGGGTTGTTAGACTGTGGAACAGGCTGCTCAGGGAAGTGGTGGAGTCACCATCCCTGGAAGTCTTTAAAAGACGTTTAGATGTAGAGCTTAGGGATATGGTTTAGTGGGGACTGTTAGCGTTAAATCAGAGGTTGGACTCGATGATCTTGAGGTCTCTTCCAACCTAGAAATTCTGTGATTCTGTGGTTCCCAGCCTGTCTCTAAAGATAGTTGTTTAGTGCTAAAATGTGAGTTTCCTTTCTGGTATGTGACCATCCTAGTCTTAAGATTTCCAGTACTCAGTCATGTACCCCAGACTCCCGTGTTTTGAGGGGGATCGTACTCCCCTTACCTAATATGGGAATCCCGTTTTTGTGCCTCAAGGGTCAATGGTGTAAGGCACTTAGAAATCATTGCGGATTGTGGTTGTTGTCAGTTGCCACGTAAATTAAGGCCATGCAAGGACCTTCTACTCTTTCATCTTCCCTTTCATTTGTTGTCAGGTTACTACTCAATATTACACCTTTGGTGAGAAGTCCTAAAAAAAACCAACAAACATTACATCTTAATGTTAACAACTCTTGTTTTTTCTTTCTCTAGGTCTGCCAGTAGCTGACAAGGTAGAAAGATGACCTTTTCTCTTTCATTCTTGTGAAGTTAGAGGCAGTGCCCAATTAAACTGTGACTGAGGCTCTGCGATGGTGCAAGTCTATCTTACTCCTTCAAATTCAGTGATGCAGCCAGCGTTTTCAGTAATGAACTTTCAAGGATTCAACCACTTTAAAGCTTTTGGACAGTGGCAATTATCTGAAAACATTCCTACAGATTTATCTTCTTCATTTACATTTGCTTGCTCTCTCCATCTCATTCAAAGCAGTCAGGACTGGTTTGCTTCCCTCTTCTCTGGAAGTTTGCACTAGGAACCATTGTTAGAATCAGAATCCTGATCTGAGAGCACGATGAAAAATGTTGCACACAAACTTGTACATTGGAGAGGAAAATGTTCATGTATACGTCAGTATTGTACTCAAACAGCTGCTTACACCTTTTGACTTTTAAACCTGAGAAGCAACAGGTAGTTTCTACATTGCCCTTGGGGATAGTGTACTCTTCTGTACTTTGCTTCTATACAAACAGCTCAAAATTTTAAAGTCATGTTGTCAGTCATACCACCAAACAACCTTGCACAGCATTACACGTTCCCCCCCCCAGATAGATCTTGAATGCGACACCAGACAAGGAAATAATGCCGGCACATAAAACTAACTTGTAGATATATCCCTTGTTGGCATTCTTTTTTTTTGTTTTGTTTTGATGCTTTGTGGGGCTTAGCTGTACCTCAGTGAGAAGAATGTCTTCTGGTGTGAACTGAAATTATACCTCTCTGCCACAATGTCTCTCTATTTATTTATTTATTTTTTTGGGGGGGAGGGCTGGGGAGGGGAGAGAAGGGTGTTGATAATTCCTTGGGGACACCTGAAGGAGTTGCAAAATAATAAAATTTAGGTGAAGGAAAAGTTCCTTCTCTTAATTTTTGTCGTTGTTGTTTTTCTTTTCCATCTGGTCATAAAATGAAGGTCCCATTTTCTGGCTTTTGGCAGATTGCAAGCATGCTGGAACCATTCACGTTACGTAGACTGTATTTGTCTGAAATGATAATATCATACCTATAGTCTGCTGCAGGCTCAAAAGCAGCCTATGCCTCCTGGTCTGTTTTATGCCTTTGCTTTTGTTACTACATCCTTGTAAGTCTTCAACAGGGAAATGAAATTACCCTATACAAAAGAAACACCATCCAGAAGAAACTTCAGGTGCTAGGGCCTGAATTTTCACTGAAACCAAAGGCAGGTATCTTACTGACGTGAAGAAAGGGGCTTTATCTATCCTGGTTTGTTTAGTACTGAAGGAGCGTGAAAGAGATGCATGTCCTTGTCTCTGAAGAGGAGGCAAAGGAACAGCTAGTGCAAGGAACGCAAAATTCAGTTATGCCGAACTAACAGGTGGTTGTATCCCAGCTTGGAGACCACAACACAGAATCACCTAGGTTGGAAGAGACCTCCAAGATCACGTAGTCCAACCTCTGGCGTAACACTAACAAGTCCTCCACTAAGCCGTATCCCTAAGCTCTACACCTAAACATCTTTCAAAGACCTCCAGGGATAGTGACTCCACCACTCCCCTGGGCAGCCCGTTCCAATGCCTAACAACCGTTTCGGTAAAGAAGTTCTTCCTGACACCCAACCTAAACCTCCCCTGGTGCAACTTTAGCGCATTCCCCCTCGTCCTATCACCAGGCACATATGAGAATAGACCAACCCCCACCTCGCTACAGCCTCCTTTGAGGTATCTGTAGAGAGCAATAAGGTCGCCCCTGAGCCTCCTCTTCTCCAGACCGAACAATCCCAGCTCCCTCAGCCGCTCCTCCTAAGACTTGTTCTCCAGATCCCTTGCCAGCTTTGTTGCCCTTCCCTGGACTCACTGGAGCCCCTCAATATCCTTCTTGTAGCGAGGGGCCCAGAACCGAACACAGTACTTGGGCTGCGGCCTCACCAGAGCCAAGTACAGGGGGACAATCACCTTCCTTAGTCCTGCTGGCCATGCTGTTTCTTGTAGGAGTCAGGATGCTGTTGGCCTTCTTGGCCACCTGAGCACACTGCTGGCTCATACTGAGTCGACTAGCCACCAGTACTCCCAGGTCCTTCTCTGCCAGGCAGCTTTCTAACCACTCAGATGGCTTTTCCAACCAGCTTCAAACTTCCAGATCTAGAGGAACGCTTTGACTGCGGCCTAAAAGCCACGTGTATGTAAGCTGCCGCAAGCCAGCCAATCTTCTTCCCATGACCTGCCAGGAAACAGCAACGTAGGCAGGTAACCAAATTAAAGCCAAAACTTGCCAGCCCAGTCCTTGACCTGAATAGTGAGTGAGGATCCGGATCCTGGCATTTATGCGCGATAGCTTCTACACAGTCGAAGTAAATACACCCCGGGTGCCCTGAGCTGGAGGACCACGACGGTGGGCACGATAAACTCCCAACCGACCCTGAACGTGTGCGGGATTTGCTGCTCCACCTGGATCTATACAAGTCCGTGGGTCCGGATGGGATTCATCCCAGGGTGCTTAAGGAGCTGGCTGACGCCATCGCGGGACCTCTCTCAATTATTTTTCAATGATCTTGTGAATCTGGAGAGGTCCCAGTAGACTGGAAGCTGGCAAATGTCGTACCAATTTTCAAGAAGGGCAAGAAAATAGACCGTGGCAACTACAGGCCTGTTAGTCTCACATCAGCGCCTGGTAAAATTCTGGAGAAGATGATCCTTGAAGGTATTGAAGCGCACCTGGGGGACAATGCAGTCATTGGTCCCAGCCCACATGGGTTCATGAGGGGTAGGTCCTGCCTAACAAATCTGAATTCCTTTTATGATAAGATCAGCCATCTGGTTGATCAAGGGAAACCAGCTGACGTGATCTTTTTGGACTTGAGCAAAGCTTTCGACATAGAATCATAGAATCATAGAATATCCTGAGCTGGAAGGGACCCTTAAGGATCATCAAGTCCAACTCTTGACACCGCACAGGTCTACCCAAAAGTTCAGACCATGTGACTAAGTGCACAGTCCAATCTCTTCTTAAATTCAGACAGGCTCGGTGCAGTAACCACTTCCCTGGGGAGCCTGTTCCAGCGTGCAACCACCCTCTCTGTGAAGAACCCATGGTTTCCCGTGGGATCCTACTGGACAAAAATGTCCAGCATACAACTTAGCTAAAACACCATACGATGGGTGAGCAATTGGCTGACAGGCAGGGCTCAAGGGCTTGTGGTAAATGGGGCCACATCAGGGTGGCGCACGGTCACTAGTGGGGTCCCTCAAGGCTCCATTTTAGGGCCGGTCCTCTTCAATGTTTTTATAAACGATTTAGATGTAGGACTAGAAGGTGTTTTGAGCAAATTTGCTGATGGCACCAAACTTGGAGGAGTTGTAGACTCAGATGAGGGGCTGAGTGTGGAAAGGCCTTGCAGAGAGATCTGGACAGATTGGAGAGCTGGGCGATCACCAACCGCATGAGGATTAACAAGAGCAAGTGCCGGGTCCTGCACCTGGGACGGGGCCACCCTGGCTATATGTACCGACTGGGTGATGAGATGCCGTAGAGCAGCCCTGCAGAGAGGGATCCGGGCGTGGTGGTTGACAGCAAGTTGAACATGAGCCAGCAGTGTGCCCTGGCAGCCAGGAGGGCCAACCGTGTCCTGGGGTGCATCAAGCACGGCATTGCTGGTCGATCGAGGGAAGTGATTGTCCCGCTCTACTCTGCGCTGGTGCGGCCTCACCTCGAGTACTGTGTGCAGTTCTGGGCACCACAGTATAAAAAGGACATGAAACTGTTGGAGAGTGTCCAGAGGAGGGCGACGAAGATGGTGAAGGGCCTAGAGGGGAAGCCGCATGAGGAGCAGCTGAGGGCACTGGGCCTGTTCAGCCTGGGGAAGGGGAGGCTAAGGAGGGACCTCATTGCAGCGTACAACTTCCTCGCGTGGGGGAGTGCAGAGGCAGGTGCTGACCTATTCTCCGTAATCACCAGTGACAGGACCCACGGGAACGGTGTTAAGCTGAGGCAGGGAAGTTTTAGGCTGGATGTCAGGAAGAGGTTCTTCACCGAGAGGAGGGTGGTTGCACGCTAGAACAGGCTCCCCAGGGAACTAGTCACTGCACCAAGCCTGTCTGAATTTAAGAAGAGATTGGACTGTGCACTTGGTCACGTGGTCTAAACTTTTGGGTAGACCTGTGCGGTGCCAGGAGTTGGACTTGATGATCCTTAAGGGTCCCTTCCAGCTCAGGATATTCTATGATTCTATAAATAGTCCAGTCAGAGGTCATGGGGCTAGATTTAGAAAAGTCCTGCATAAAGAAGGGATCTCAGAGAAGAAAATGTAGATAGCATTAATATCAAGAAAAGGAATTCTGATTGCTAATTTGTTTATCTGTCATGACTAGACAGATGAAAATCTATGATGGCAAGTTTGCCTTTAAGGTCATTTTATTTTTATTCATTTCTTTTATTTATTTGTATTTATTTTTTTAACAGGCTCTGTACTAATTTTGCTCACAGAATGACTAACAGAAATATGAGCTTTGTGCAAATTTTGTATTTAATTCATTATGTCAACTGTAACCACTAAGCCCCTTGTCAGGTTATTTCTACAAGTGATAAGGAGCAATAGACCTTAAAACCTTGAAGCCAGGTAGACGAGCTTATTCCACAAGGTCTCTTGGCTTCACCCTTGTTAAGTGCAACCTGCCAGGTGTGGGTCATTTGACCTTTGTTATATAGGAAGCCTGAGGACAGGTGGGGGAATTGCCTCCCCAGGAGAAACTGAGGCTTGGGTAGCCTAGGGTGTTTTTCTCTCGTGGTGAATCGGGCTCAGTGTTCCCTACTAGGCTGCTTTTCCTTCAAGTTTTCTGCCCTCTCTGTGAAATAGCTTTAGAGACTCTATGAGCCAGTTACATTGGTGGTGCCTTCTTCAGAAGAACCCTGGTGGGACTATTTCACTGCGAAGCACGTTGGAAGTGACTCGAGTTCAGGAGACAGCAGGTAAGAGTTCCTGGGTTCTGTGGTTGTTACTGTTGAGGAGTTTGAGTACTTCCTTCACCTTGTCTGTATCCTGTGAAATTACATAGGTGGCTTCTAAGCTCCCTTTTAAGTACTGGAGGAAAACAAAAAAGGCTGCAGAAGCCCAAGTGCACACAGGTCAGCCTGAAGTTGAACAAAATTCTTAAGTATTTGAAAGATTGAAAAACGAGCTGTGGGAAGAGGCGCAGAGTCGCTGGGGCGCAGAGTCGCTGGGGCGCAGAGTCGCTGGGGCGCAGAGTCGCTGGGGCGCAGAGTCGCTGGGGCGCAGAGTCGCTGGGGCGCAGAGTCGCTGGGGCGCAGAGTCGCTGGGGCGCAGAGTCGCTGGGGCGCAGAGTCGCTGGGGCGCAGAGTCGCTGGGGCGCAGAGTCGCTGGGGCGCAGAGTCGCTGGGGCGCAGAGTCGCTGGGGCGCAGAGTCGCTGGGGCGCAGAGTCGCTGGGGCGCAGAGTCGCGGGGGCGCAGAGTCGCGGGGGCGCAGAGTCGCGGGGGCGCAGAGTCGCGGGGGCGCAGAGTCGCGGGGGCGCAGAGTCGCGGGGGCGCAGAGTCGCGGGGGCGCAGAGTCGCGGGGGCGCAGAGTCGCGGGGGCGCAGAGTCGCGGGGGCGCAGAGTCGCGGGGGCGCAGAGTCGCGGGGGCGCAGAGTCGCGGGGGCGCAGAGTCGCGGGGGCGCAGAGTCGCGGGGGCGCAGAGTCGCGGGGGCGCAGAGTCGCGGGGGCGCAGAGTCGCGGGGGCGCAGAGTCGCGGGGGCGCAGAGTCGCGGGGGCGCAGAGTCGCGGGGGCGCAGAGTCGCGGGGGCGCAGAGTCGCGGGGGCGCAGAGTCGCGGGGGCGCAGAGTCGCGGGGGCGCAGAGTCGCGGGGGCGCAGAGTCGCGGGGGCGCAGAGTCGCGGGGGCGCAGAGTCGCGGGGGCGCAGAGTCGCGGGGGCGCAGAGTCGCGGGGGCGCAGAGTCGCGGGGGCGCAGAGTCGCGGGGGCGCAGAGTCGCGGGGGCGCAGAGTCGCGGGGGCGCAGAGTCGCGGGGGCGCAGAGTCGCGGGGGCGCAGAGTCGCGGGGGCGCAGAGTCGCGGGGGCGCAGAGTCGCGCCATTTATTTCAAGAAAATCCTTTTAATTTATTTTTTGTTTTTTTTGCTGTTACTAGACAGATGAAAATGTGAGAGCAATTTAGCCGGTAATTTCATTCCCTTTCTTCTTTCATGTATTTATATATTTTTATTTCTCTTATATTAACGGGTTCTAAACTAGTTTTCCTCACGGAATGAGTAGCAGAAATATGACCCTTACGCACCTCTTGTAGTTAATTCATGAAATTTATTCTAACTACAAAACTCTGTGTCAGGTGATTTCTTTTATCAATAAGGAGCAATGGAACTTATTATTGATAATTGAACCCCAGCAGGCTGCTTTTTCTTTTTGTTTTCTACTTTTGCTGTGAAATAGCTCTAGAGACTCTATGACTAGTTACATTGGTGGTGCCTTCTCCGTGCAGTAGAGCCTGGTGGTACGGCTTGTGAAGTTGCTTGGAAGTGCCGCGAGTTCAGGAGCTGGCAGCTAAGTGTTCCTGGGTTCTAGAGTTGTTTCATGTTGGGGAGTGGCCCCGTTCCCTAAAATCACAGCTCCTGGGCCCAAATCTGAGTTTCTTTTCTGTTACATGAACAGCCGGAGAGGGTCAGCCTCCTTTGGCTTTTGAGTCCGTTGCCTCCTACTCTTAACAGTTTTAGTGTTCGGTAGCGTACCTCAGGCTCTCCTATTTTGAGAGGGGTTGTGCTCCACTTACGTAACATGGGAATCCCTTTTTTCTGTCTCAAGCGTGAATGGTGTAAGGCACTTAGAAATCATTGCAGATGAAAGGGAAGTGAAGTTATCTTATTTAGAAGAAAAGCTATCCAGAAGAAACTTCAGTTGCTTGGGCCTGAATTCTCACTGAAACCAAAAGCAGGTATCTTACCGTAGAGAGCGATAAGGCCGCCCCTGAGCCTCCTTTTCTCCAGGCCGAACAATCCCAGCTCCCTCAGCCGCTCCTCCTAAGACTTGTTCTCCAGATCCCTCACCAGCGTTGTTGCCCTTCCCTGGACTCACTGGAGCCCCTCAATATTCTTCTTGTAGTGAGAGGCCCAGAACTGAACATAGTACTTGGGCTGCGGCCTCACCAGAGCCAAGTACAGGGGGACAATCACCTTCCTTAGTCCTGCTGGCCATGCCATTTCTTGTAGGAGTCAGGATGCTGTTGGCCTTCTTGGCCACCTGAGCACACTGCTGGCTCATACTGAGTCGACTAGCCACCAGTACTCCCAGGTCCTTCTCTGCCAGGCAGCTTTCTAACCACTCAGATGGCTTTTCCAACCAGCTTCAAACTTCCAGATCTAGAGGAACGCTTTGACTGCGGCCTAAAAGCCACGTGTATGTAAGCTGCCGCAAGCCAGCCAATCTTCTTCCCATGACCTGCCAGGAAACAGCAACGTAGGCAGGTAACCAAATTAAAGCCAAAACTTGCCAGCCCAGTCCTTGACCTGAATAGTGAGTGAGGATCCGGATCCTGGCATTTATGCGCGATAGCTTCTACGCAGTCGAAGTAAATACACCCTGGGTGCCCTGAGCTGGAGGACCACGACGGTGGGCACGATAAACTCCCAACCGACCCTGAATGTGTGCGGGATTTGCTGCTCCACCTGGATCTATACAAGTCCGTGGGTCCGGATGGGGTTCATCCCAGGGTGCTTAAGGAGCTGGCTGACGCCATCGCGGGACCTCTCTCAATTATTTTTCAATGATCTTGTGAATCTGGAGAGGTCCCAGTAGACTGGAAGCTGGCAAATGTCGTACCAATTTTCAAGAAGGGCAAGAAAATAGACCGTGGCAACTACAGGCCTGTTAGTCTCACATCAGCGCCTGGTAAAATTCTGGAGAAGATGATCCTTGAAGGTATTGAAGCGCACCTGGGGGACAATGCAGTCATTGGTCCCAGCCCACATGGGTTCATGAGGGGTAGGTCCTGCCTAACAAATCTGAATTCCTTTTATGATAAGATCAGCCATCTGGTTGATCAAGGGAAACCGGCTGACGTGATCTTTTTGGACTTGAGCAAAGCTTTCGACATGGTTTCCCGTGGGATCCTACTGGACAAAATGTCCAGCATACAACCTAACAAAAACATCATGCGATGGGTGAGCAATTGGCTGGCAGGCAGGGCTCAAGGGCTTGTGGTAAATGGGGCCACATCAGGCTGGCGCATGGTCACTAGTGGGGTCCCTCAAGGCTCCATTTTAGGGCCGGTCCTCTTCAATGTTTTTATAAACGATTTAGATGTAGGACTAGAAGGTGTTTTGAGCACATTTGCTGATGGCACCAAACTTGGAGGAGTTGTAGACTCAGATGAGGGTGGAAAGTCCTTGCGGAGAGATCTGGGTAGATTGGAGAGCTGGGCGATCACCAACCGCATGAAGTTTAAGAAGAGCAAGTGCCGGGTCCTGCACCTGGGACGGGGCAACCCTGGCTGTACGTACCGACTGGGTGATGAGATGCCGTAGAGCAGCCCTGCAGAGAGGGATCCGGGCGTGGTGGTCGACAGCAAGTTGAATATGAGCCAGCAGTGTGCCCTGGCAGCCAGGAGGGCCAACCGTGTCCTGGGGTGCATCAAGCACAGCATTGCTGGTCGATTGAGGGAGGTGATTGTCCCGCTCTACTCTGCGCTGGTGCGGCCTCACTTCGAGTACTGTGTGCAGTTCTGGGCACCACAGTATAAAAAGGACATGAAACTGTTGGAGAGTGTCCAGAGGCGGGCGACGAAGATGGTGAAGGGCCTAGAGGGGAAGCCGTATGAGGAGCAGCTGAGGGCACTGGGCCTGTTCAGCCTGGGGAAGGGGAGGCTAAGGAGGGACCTCATTGCAGTGTACAACTTCCTCGCGAGGGGGAGTGCAGAGGCAGGTGCTGACCTATTCTCTGTAATCACCAGTGATAGGACCCATGGGAATGGTGTTAAGCTGAGGCAGGGAAGGTTTAGGCCGGATGTCAGGAAGAGGTTCTTCACCGAAAGGAGGGTGGTTGCACGCTGGAACAGGCTCCCCAGGGAAGTGGTCACTGCACCAAGCCTGTCTGAATTTAAGAAGCGATTGGACTGTGCACTTGGTCACGTGGTCTAAACTTTTGAGTAGACCTGTGCAGTGCCAGGAGTTGGACTTGATGATCCTTAAGGGTCCCTTCCAGCTCAGGATATTCTATGATTCTATAAATAGTCCAGTCAGAGGTTATGGGGCTAGATTTAGAAAAGTCCTGCATAAAGAAGGGATCTCAGAGAAGAAAATGTAGATAGCATTAATATCAAGAAAAGGAATTCTGATTGCTAAATTGTTTATCTGTCATGACTAGACAGATGAAAATCTATGATGGCAAGTTTGCCTTTAAGGTCATTTTATTTTTATTCATTTCTTTTATTTATTTGTATTTATTTTTTTAACAGGCTCTGTACTAATTTTGCTCACATAACAGAAATATGACCCTTGTGCACCTTTTGTAGTTAATTCATTAGGTCAACTGTAACCACTAAGCCCCTTGTCAGGTTATTTCTACAAGTGATAAGGAGCAATAGACCTTAAAACTTTGAAGCCAGGTAGATGAGCTTATTCCACAAGGTCTCTTGGCTTCACCCTTGTTAAGTGCAACCTGCCAGGTGTGGGTCATTTGACCTTTGTTATATAGGAAGCCTGAGGACGGGTGGGGGAATTGCCTCCCCAGGAGAAACTGAGGCTTGGGTAGCCTAGGGTGTTTTTCTCTCGTGGTGAATCGGGCTCAGTGTTCCCTACTAGGCTGCTTTTCCTTCAAGTTTTCTGCCCTCTCTGTGAAATAGTTTTAGAGACTCTATGAGCCAGTTACATTGGTGGTGCCTTCTTCAGAAGAACCCTGGTGGGACTATTTCACTGCGAAGCACGTTGGAAGTGACTCGAGTTCAGGAGACAGCAGGTAAGAGTTCCTGGGTTCTGTGGTTGTTACTGTTGAGGAGTTTGAGTACTTCCTTCACCTTGTCTGTTCCCTGTGAAATTACTTAGGTGGCTTGTAAGCTCCCTTCCAAGCACTGGAGGAAAAAAAAGGCCTCAGAAGTCCAAGTGCACACAGGTCAGCCTGAAATTGAAGGAGGTTCTTAAGTATTTGGAAGATTGAAAAACGGGCTGTGTGAAGCGGGGGGCGCAGAGTTGCGGGGGGTGCATAGTCGCTGGGGGCGCGTTCCAGTGTGCGACCACCCTCTTCGTGAAGAACCTCTTCCTGTTGTCTAGCCTAAACGTCCCCTTCCTCAGGCTGACACCATTCACTGTGGGTCCTATCATTGGTGTCTGGAGAGAACAGAGCGGTACCTGCCCCTCCACTCCCCCTCGTGAGGAAGCTGTAGACTGTGACGAGGCCTCCCGTCAGCCGCCTCTTTTCCAGGCTGAACAGGCCCAGTGACCTCAGCCGCTCCTCATACGACTTCCCCTCTAGGCCCTTCGCCATCTTTGTAGCCCAGTATCTTACTGACTTGAAGAAGGAGGCTTTAATCTATCCTGCTTTGTTTAGTAGCAACCACCCCTCACCGAGCATGCGCTCTGAATTTCTCGGAGTCTATTACTTTAAACGGAGACGGGAGAACTTTTCACCAATCATAACTAAGATATGCTTGGCTAGAGCCACTCAAGCTCCACCCAAAAGAGAGAAAATAATATAAATTGGCCTAAGAGAGAGGGGATGTTAGGGAAGATACCACCATCAGGGGAGGTACCACACCAAGGGAATACAACATCCTTCGGACCTCCTGACTCCTGGGACCAGTCGATGGGCTCAGAGTTTTTCTCCCCCCCCCCCATTGGGATGCCTTTGGGTGAGATTTGAACACTTGGTTATTGTCATAAATGAGGTCTCAACTCGATCTGAATTTTGTAATATTTATAAAACAAACATTTCTAAAAGGTAGAAAAGCTATAAAAGGCAAGTAAACAGCGCTGGGTGTGCGGGGAGTCTACGCTCCACCAACACTCGCACACAAACATCAAACATCCTAAATGTACAGAGCATTGCTTTACATACTAAACGCAAGTATGCCTCTACATACGTACAATCAGGAAAGGTAGCAAACAATCCTCTAAGTTCCATAACTTAATAAAAATCGAGTACGCCTATACATATGCATGATCAGAAGAGGTAACAAACAATCCTTTAAGTTCCATGACTTAACAGTCTCCATTTTCCATTCCTTTTGAGCGATGTGTCTCGCTTTAAGTTGTCAAGCAACTCGGTCTTAAGGTCTTATGTATCCCGTTCTTCCCAGATCGAAGAAAAGCATATCCATCTCCTTGCAAAGGCCAATAGACCTGGGTCAAAAGGCATGTCCAGGTCAGCAGGGAGCGCAACAGCAAAAGCCTTCGATGGCTGTAACAGCAGAGGGGCCCATGGCGTAGCAGTCGGATCAGTAAAGGAGCCCGCAGCTCCCTCACTGTCTGGCAAACCACACCTTTGTGATTGTGGCACCACAGGGCTCTTTAAGGCCTCAGAGGCTGCTCACCAGGTGCCGAGCAATCCCACTGCAACCTTGTCATTTTTAGTTGCAGAGTTGCACACCTTGACCTCAGTTTGGTCCCATATTTGAGGCTCATAAACTGTCCAATTGTTAATAAGGAGAATAAGCTGTAAGGTTACCAGGACAATCTTTGTTCCTAAGGACGTATGATTCCTCATAACGCGCAACTGCTTACCAGCGAGGGGCAGTTGTGTGCACAGGTCCGCTTCTCTCAGCTCGAGCTTCTCTCCAGCTCCAGTGCGCCTATTTCCAGCGAGTTTCTGTACGAGCTTCTCTGAGCAGTTTGAGTTTGGCCAAACCTATCTTCATGAGGCAATCAAAGTGCCTGTTCCCGTCCTGGTCTCCATTCTGCCAGCCTGTTCCTCTTCACTTCTTGTTCCTGCTTCTTTATTGATGTAACTTCATCGTGCTCCCTTTTTTTTTTTTTTTGTCTTGAGGGCAGGCTCCCCTCTTATACCCTTCTCTCCACGGCAGTTCTTTTCAAAACAACTTTTCATTGCTCAAACAACTTTGAATGTAACGACAACAGCAAACACCCAGAAACATCCATGCCTTAACTGGAGAACAAGAAACCGGAGACTGCATGGTGTCTCCTGAATCACCCTTCTTTGTTCCCTCTAAACACTTTTATATTCCTGATGGCCTCGTCGTTAAGAGTCTAATGTTATCTCAACCACGGGGCTTTCCAACGCCCATGGCCACGTTCCAAATTTCCCCCTCTTTATTAATATCAACCATTTTCTCGACACGAATTTCCACTCCATATATAACAGTTATAAATCTTTCTAGAATCTTTGATCCGTTTAACGCATTAATTTCTAGGCTGTGCACCTGTAACACCTGTGTATTTCATGCATGCTAGCTTGCTTTTGCAGACAGGCACTATTGCCGGCAATCCAAAGAACCTGGTTATCTCTTGCTGTAATAAATCACACTTGATTGCATTGTCATAGCTCTCATTAAGTGCAACTAGGGTAAGGGTGGTTACATGTTATTGGTGAATCTGTGACCGTGATAGTTCAGTGTTCTGAATCCAAGCAGACCCCAGACGGTTAACACGTTACTGGTGAATATCCGACCGGACCCCAGACGGTTGACGTGTTATTGGTGTGTCCGACAGGTTCGGTACCCTGAATCCGACCGGTCCCATAACGGTTAATCAGCTACACCCCTTAATGCGACACTAATGAAGGAGCACGGAAGAGACGCATGTCCTTACCTCTGGAGAGGAGGTTCCTTGCACAGCCAGTGCAAGGAACACAAAAATCAGTTGCGCCAGACTAACGTGGTTGTATCTGAGCTTGGAGGCTGCAACCCTCTTCAGACTTCCAGATCTAGAGGAACACTTTGGCTGCAGCCTAAAAGCCACGTGTACAGGAGCTCCCCCAAGCCAGCCAATCTTCTTCCCATGACCTGCCAGGAAACAGCAAGGTAGGCATGTACCCAAATCAAAACCCAAACCTTTGGCCCAGTCCTTGACCTGAATAGGGAGTGACGATCCGGATCCTGGCATTCATACCTGACAGCTTATACGCAGTGGAAGTAAACAGTGTAGTCAGAGGTCACGGGGCTAGATTTTGGAAAGTCCTGCATCAAGAAGACATCTCAGAAAAGCAAATTTAAATACCATTAATGCCAAGAAAAGTAACTCTGATGTCTATATTCTTTATGTGTCATGACTAGACAGATGAAAAACTATGAGAGCAATTTTGCCTTTAAGGTCATTTTCTTTTTTCTTTGATGTCTTTTCTTTCGTTTGTTTGTCTGTTTGTTTGTTTATTTATTTATTTAAACAGGCTCTGTACTACTTGTCCTCACAGAATGACTAACAGAAATATGACCCTTGTGCACTTTTTGTAGTTAATTCATTAGGTCAGCTCTAACCACTAAGCCCCTTGTCAGGTTATTTCTAGTAGTGACAAGGAGCAATTAAGCTTACAAGACCGAAGCCAGGTAGATGAGCCTATTCCAGGAGGTCTCTTGGCTCCACCCTTGTGAAGTGAAACCTGCCAGGTGTGGATCATTTGACTTTTGCTATATAGGAAGCCTGAGGACTTGTGGGGAATTGCCTTCCTGGTGGGGGAGTTTGAGGCTCAGGTTCTCTAGGGTGCTTTTCTGCTGTTGTGGTGGAGCGGATTCAGTGTTCCCCGGTGGGCTGCTTTTTCTTCACCTTTTCTCCCATCTCTGTGAAACAGTGACTCTATGAGCTAACTATGTTGTTGGTGCCCTCTCAGTACGGTGAGAGCCTGGTGGTGCGAAGTCACTGTGAAGCAGTGTGGAAGTGACTCAAGTTCAGGAGCTGGCAGGTAAGTGTTCCTGGGTTCTACGGTTCTTTAATGTCGAGGAGTTTGAGTACTTCCTTCACCTTGTCTGTTTTCAGTGAAATTACTTCCGTGGCTTCTAAGCTCCCTTTCCAGCCCTTCCAAATCTAATGAGAATGAAAGCTAAAAAGAAAGCCCCACCAACTCAGAAGCTCAAGTGCTTACAGGTAAGCCTGACTTTGAAGAATGTTCTTAACTATTTGTTAGGATTCAACAACGGGCAGTGTGGAAAAAGGTGCCTTAATGTGCACTCAAATTATGCCTTGCAGTGAGTAGAAACCGATGGGGAAGGTACTGGTGGAGTTATGACAACTTTCACTCAGTGGAAGTCGCAAGACTGTGCTGTTCCTAAAAGAAATGCCGCTTTCACAACATGTAAGTCAAAAGCAATGTGAAGAAAGCCTCTCCTCTTCCCTACAGGCCTGCGTCTCTGCTGTGGAGAAAGATTTGGAATAGGTCCACCAGTGAGGAGAGACTATCTTCCTCCCAGGCTGTACAAACCAGTATCTGAGGTGGCGTTGTTTTCTTCTAGTTGTTTGTCTGAGTGCTTTTGACCAATAATCTTGTGTGAAACACCGTCTGCCCCTGTTAAGTTCACTATAAAAGTTAGGCTATTCGGGTAATAAAATGGAGCAGCATGATCTGACTCAACCGGTGTCTGCCGTGCTTTCGGCCGTGCTTCCTAACAAATGGCGCCCGAACAGGCTGAGACCTGAACAGGGCATCGCAGCGGAGCGGGAGAGCAGCGGCGCCGGGACATCAGAGCGGCGTGGGACCGACACATCGGAGCGGCGCCGGGAGACCCGAGGCACACGGAGGGACTCCTGCCGGACGGAGAGAGCCCTGAGAGACGCTGCAGAGCCACGGATGGCTCTGAGAGACACAGACCTGACAGAAGCCGGAACACCTGAGAAGCATTGAGAAACTCCAAGCACCGACCCGGACAAAGGACTCATGGTGAGACACGGGGAAAAGAAACCGTGGGGAGCGTGGGAAGAGATCTGCGGGGAAACGCGGGAAACGGAACCGCGCAGGGACGCGGGAACGAGGTCTCGCAAAGGCTGCAACAGCATAAATAAAGGTATGGAGAGACAAGCGGCGTATGATTTGCTCAATTGCTTTTTAGAAAAACGGAGCACGCAGGGTATAGGCTGCAAAAAGGATTTACCAGGATTATTAGCATATGGAGTAACAAAGGGTTGTTTTATCAATCCGGATACAGTTTTTGAACAAACAGAGTGGAGTAAATTTGGGGACAAATTGTTTGATGAAGTTATTAATGAAAATAAGACTGCTAAAAAATTACTGAAGCCTTGGAGAGCAGTCACTAATGCCTTAGCTATACATCAGGCTGAGCAGAGAGTCGCTGCTGCTGCTACAGAGCGACTGGGATTGCCAGGAAGTGCTGGTAGTGTTAACCCTCAACAGGGAGGGATGGGGGGAGCTGGGGATTACCCATTGCCGCCTTCAGTGAGGACGATAACGCTGCCTCAGGGGGCAATGGGAGCCTCCTCCTCTCTCATCATCCTTCTCAGAGTCGGTGTTGGTGCTCCCGCCATCACCAGCAGCACCACCGGCTCCTTCTCACAAAAGTGGGGAAATGGATGAGGAAATAAGAGAGCAAAAACCAGACAGAAAAAACACAAGCCCGTTTATAGAAGGTGTTCAGGAGAGGCAGAGGGTGTGGAAGCAAATAGCAGATGAGGCTGTATGCGAAGGTGAACACGGGATAGCTGCACAATTGGTTCAAGAGGCCTTCCCGGTAGTATATTCACCACCGGACGCCCAGGGTAATGTTACGGTTAATCTCGTGAATTTGGACTGGAAATTGTTAACTCAGCTGCGGTCCACAGTAAATGAGTCAGGTCTGAAAGGTGAACCTACGAGACAGATGTTGGACTATATTTGGGGAACTAATATTTTGCTTCCAGGAGACATATGTAGCATAATGAAGTTAATTTTGACCCAACACCAGCAGCTCTTATTTAATGCCCATTGGCAGGCTGCTTGTCAAGAAGCAGTCACAGTGGTAAGAGCACCTGGGGACCCTTTACATGGGGTCACGCTGGAAGAGTTGATGGGGGTAGGACCGTATTTTAGGACAGAAGCACAAGCATTGCTGGGACCTGATAAAGCGAAGGAATCGATGAGAACGGCCAGAAGAGCATTGGATCGGATAAAGGGGCCAGGGGGAATACCTTCCTACATGGGAATCAAACAGGGTAGAGAGAATCCATTTGGGCTTTTTATTGACCGCATAGCAAACGCCATACAGGCGGCTGGGGTGCCTGATTACCTCCAGGGCACGATATTAAAACAGTGCGCAATTCAGAATAGCAACCCTTCTACTCGCAATATATTGGCTTCCTTACCCGGGACATGGACAATCGAGGAAGGGTTGGAAAGAATGGCTCAGGTACCAGTAGGCCCACAGGCTATGTTAGTAGAGGCAGTAAAGCAATTAGGTGACAGCATGCGAGAGCAGGCACAGGCTATGAAAGAGCATGCTGAGTTTACACAGAATCAAGTCCTTGCAGCTCTTGCTCCTTTGCAAACCGCCGGGTCACGCTCTGGTGGTCAAGCACCACCCCCTGGTGGCCAAATACCACACCGCTTGCGATGTTATCCTGGTGGTGTTTTTGGACACGTGAGACGAAACTGCAAAGCTGGGGCAGTATGGTGCTCAGATTGTCAGTCGGGCAATCACAGTGAAGCGGCATGTCGATGCAACGTGTCGGGAAACGGCTGGAACAGCGGGAAGAGTCGCCCCGCGACGACACAAAACGCGGCCGCATGCACAGCAACACCGAGGGGGAACCCGTTCCTCTCCGACCAGCCACAAGAGGGAGCCGATGTATCTATAATCAGCACACACAACTGGCCGCAGCATTGGCCAACATCTGAAACCAATGCCACGGTGGCCGGGGTCGGAGGAATGACATTGCCGTCAGTCACCACCCCTGCGGTGGACAATAGGGGACAAAGTGGTGAAATGTTGTGTCTCTGTTAGTCCGTTGCCTGACGGGGTGCACGCACTAATAGGGCGGGACATCCTTGCTCAAATGGGAATGGTCCTTACCTGGGAACGCCCTTTATAGGGAACGCCCTTTATAGATATGGCCATTGTTTGGACTTTCCCGATCCCGCTCCGGTGGAAGAATGATGATCCTGTGTGGGTCGAGCAATGGCCGTTAAAACGGGAAAGTCTGATACAAGCGCATGAGCTGGTTAAAGAACAGTTTCAACAGGGGCACTTAAGGTTGTCAACGAGCCCATGGAATACACCTATCTTTGTGATTAAAAAGAAGTCGGGTAAGTATCGGCTGCTCCACGATCTGTGTGCGGTAAATAAGCAGATGTACGATATGGGAGCAGTGCAGCCAGGGTTGCCTAATCCTGCGATGATACCTGAAGGATGGCATTTACTCATAGTGGACTTAAAGGACTGTTTCTTCACAATTGCTCTCCATGAAAATGATAAACAAAGATTTGCTTTTACACTTCCTGCAATAAACCGAGAAGGGCCAGACCAGAGATTTGAGTGGACGGTCCTGCCGCAGGGAATGCGAAATTCGCCAACTCTATGTCAATTCTGTGTCGACGATGCTCTACAGCCGTTGCGATGAAAATGGTCAGGAACAATAATCTGTCATTATATGGATGATATTCTATTGGCCCAGTCAACACCATTTTCTTCACAGCAAAAGGATGAACTAACGAAGCAACTTAAACAGAGAGGATTAGTAGTTGCCCCCGAGAAGGTACAGGAGACAAGCCCATGGAAATATCTTGGATGGCATATCTCCGATGCTACGATCCAACCGCAGAAATTGACAATACAATCAGACCTTAAGACTCTTAACGACGCCCAGAAGTTGATGGGTGATTTGCAATGGATTCGACCAGTGGTTGGTATTCCCAACGAGCTGTTAAATCAACTACGACCTTTGCTACGAGGGACAGATCCAGCAGCACCAATTCAGCTTACAGACCAACAAAAACAAGCACTACAGCTAATAGCCTCAATGATTACAACACGGGCTACGCATCGGCGTATAGAGGGTGCGCCTCTTGATCTAACTATTCTGTGTGGCCCCCAATATTTGATGGGTGCGATAACACAGCAAAAAATAAAAATGGGGGAGAAGCAGGGAGATACGGTGGTACTAGAATGGCTAGCTCCTCCGTTGCGGCCACGACGAACAATTCAAGAAAAAATCACCACATGAGCAGAATTAATTAAAAAGGGACGAAGTAGAACCTTGCAAGTAGACGGGGCCCCTCCTAACACCATATGGTTACCCATGAAGTCAAGTGATCTGGAATGGTATATACAAAATTCTGAGGAACTGCAAACTGCTCTATTGCATGATGGAGCCATGTTAATAGCAAAACCATTACAATCTCCTGTCTTGTCCTGGATGAAAAACCAGGGCTGGATAAGTAGACCAAAGTGATCACCCCAACCAGTTGCAGACGCAATAACAGTCTTTACAGATGCCGGTAAGTGCTCCAGAACTGCTGCAGTGACATGGAAGGATGAGCATGGCTGGCAACATCAGATTTTGCAAGCTCAGAAAGAGGATTCATTACAGACACTAGAACTGTTCGCAGTAGTATGGGCGTTTGTAAAATGGAAAGCTGTTCCGTTGAGTGTTGTATCTGACTCTCTTTATGTAGTAGGCATAGCCAATCGCATTGAGGACTCAAGTTTGCGAGAAGTGCAGAATGGACGACTGGTTCAACTATTGACAAGTTTGCAGCTTGCAATCGCACAGAGAAGTAAGCCGTATGCAGTGATTCATATTCGCAGTCATCAGTGGGAACAAGGGCTCGGAGAAGGCAATGCCCGAGCCGACCGATTAGTTGCTGCTGCAGTCACTGAAGCTCCACTATCACCATTTTGCCGAGCTCGAGAAGCTCATTCCATATTTCACCAGAACGCGAAGGGACTAGCTCGAGCCTACAATTTGTCTAATGCTGACGCTCAAGCAATCGTGAAGGCTTGTCCCATATGTAGTTATCATAATTTAGGAATGGGACCCGGGTGTGGAGTTAACCCAAGAGGGTTGAAAGCTAATGAAGTGTGGCAAATGGATGTCACTCCTGTTACAGCCTTGGGACAGTTAAAATACTTGCATGTAACGATAGATACCTCTAGCCACATGACATGGGCTACTGCACAACCCAGGGAAAAGGCTCGGGATGTGCGGCATCACCTCACTAGTTGTTTTGCTGTGTTAGGGGTACCTAGCACTATCAAGACTGACAATGGTCCAGCTTATAATAGTGGGCCACTGAAACGATTTATGCAATTATGGAATATCAATCATGTTACTGGCATCCCACACTCCTCCACAGGACAGGCGATAGTGGAAAGGGCAGATGGAACAATGAAAGGATACTTAGAAAAGTTCAGAGACATTGAAGACGTAAAAGAAAGAATAGGAAAGGCTCTCTTTGTACTTAACCATTTATGTGTGTTTGGGGACAGCACTGAGCCCCCTATAGTACGTCACCATGCCGGGGCAGAAACTTCTAAGCCACCACGCATGAAGGTGTTATGTTGGGAACTGGCATACAGGACGTGGACATAAGCAACCAGGGGTAGGCCTTAGAAGTCTCAGGGCCTGCTGTAGCTGAGCAAACCAAGCTGCCAGAGTAACTGTGAGAAGCTCCCACGGCAATGACTCCCACATCACCCAATTAAGGAACTCAGAAAGTATTGTTATCAGCAGCTGGCCTCAAGGACTAGGCCTATGTGACCGTTAAGCACAAAGGGGGTTGTTTTCCTAACTTCTAATCAAAAGGGGGGTTCTTTTCTTGCAGGTGGTGTTATTTTCTTAATGGTTTGTCTGGGTGCTTTTGACCAATAATCTTGTGTGAAACACTGTCCACCCCTGTAAAGTTCACTATAAAAGTTGGGCTATTCGGGCAATAAAATGGTGAAGCATGATCTGACTCTGCTGGTGTCTGTCGTGCTTTCGTCCGTGCTTCGCAACAGTGTTATACAGAGACATGAAAACAGGGCAATGGCTAGGCCCTGCTGAAGTGATCTGCCTGGGGCGCGGTTACGCTTGTGTTTCTTCCCCTACAGGTGCAATCTGGGTGCCTAGCCGACGCGTAAAACCAGCTGTTGAAGACACAGGCGGCTGTCGCCAGAAGGAGAATATTGAAGAGTAAACAGCAGATAGAGTCAGCAGCTAAATTATATTCTTGTGAATGAGATTGTGGTATGACTGAGATTGAGATGTGCCAGAGGCCTCTGGGTGTGCGATTGTGCTCTGTGTGTGCGATTGTGCTGTGTACTGTGTGAGTGAGAGCATGCTTTTGCCATAGTGCAGGCTGAAAGCATAGGAAATTGGTGCTGGCAAAAATCATAGGAAAATGGAGGACGAAGTAGCCCTAGATTTGTTACAGCGCTTTTTAGAAAAACGGGGAGTCGATTGTAAGCAACTAGCAGGACTAGTTGCGATCGGTCGAGCAAAATCATGTTTCACAAGTACGGAGTCATTGTTTGAAGTAGCCACTTGGAGAAATTTAAGGGAATGTACTGTTTAAACCTTTTTGATCATAATGAGTCAATTCACAAATTCATTACTTTCCTGAAAGAGCACATGAGAAAGATTCAATATGGTATCAACTCTTTCAATCAATGGTTCACTGACTTGGTTGAAACAACGCATAGATGGTTACTGGCATTAGTCAAAGAGGGATTAAGGATTCTGTTCGCTGTGGTGTCAATCATCATTGCATGTAGTATTGTGATAAATGTGGTTAAAGGGTTACTTGCAAAAATGTTATAGAGATTTTGAAGTGGTGCCGGAAACAGGTACCCGGTGGATCCCTGCAAAGTGGACTGAAGCAGCCGTAGAATCTGCACATGCCGAAGACGACCATGAAGAGGTTCCTGATAATCATTCTGACAATGACATGGGCTGCGCCAACTCAAGGACTGCCAAGGACAGCCTTCGATCCTAAGGAGAATGTCTGGGTATCCCTGGCTAGGAAACTGAATACCACCACCTTCTGTGAAAGTCTAGCCAGCCCTAGCACACCTTCTGTTACATACCTTGTTGGGGTACCATTCATTGACTATAGTAGTTGTGGTGTGATTAGGTTTAAGTTGTGTTACCATTAAGTGATTACAGTAATTGTAATGTTATTAGGTTTAAGTTTTGTTATGTCATTGTAGTTGTGTTATGTTATGTATTCGACGTCTGATGAAAAAACCTTCGGCCAAGTACTGCTCGTACAAAAAGAAAAAGGGGGAATTGTTGGGAATTGGCATACAGGGCCTGGACATGAGTCCGTGGAACAATTGTTTGATCTGAGCTTGCCTTAAGCAACCAGGAGTAGGCCTTAGAAAATCTCATGGCCTGCTGTAGCTGAGCAAACCAAGCTACCAGAATAACTATGAGAAGCTCCCACGACAATGATTCCCACATTGCCCAATTGAGGAATTCAGAAAAATATTGTTACCAGCAGCTGGCTTCAAGGACAAGATCTACGTGAGTGCTAATCACAAGGGGGGTTGTTTTCTTGCAGGTGGGGTTGTTTTCTTCTAGTTGTTTGTCTGAGTGCTTTTGACCAATAATCTTGTGTGAAACACTGTCCGCCCCTGTTAAGTTCACTGTAAAAGTTAGGCTATTCGGGCAATAAAATGGAGCAGCATGGTCTGACTCAACCGGTGTCTGTCGTGTTTTCGGCCGTGCTTCCTAACAGACCCCTGCCCTGTCGCCGTTGGGCAGAGGGAGGGGATCTGGGAGTTGAGGAGGAATGGAGACAGGTCCCTGCTCGACATCGCAAGTGATGCCCTCCCCTTCTGGTCCCACCTTCCCAGGTGCCCTTCCACAACAGGTTTGAGGCCCTGGAGCTCGAGAGACCGGTGGGTGAGGAAGAGGTAGCAAGTGTTCCCAGGAGGATGCCTAGGGCGAGGAGGTCAACTCCACGCCTCAGGGCTGCCTCCACCAAGAAAGACAGAAGGGTTATTGTTGTGGGAGACTCTATCCTTAGGGAACAGAGGGCCCTATTTGTCGGCCTGACCCTATCCATCGGGAAGTCTGCTGCCTCCCTGGGACCAGGGTCAGGGACGTTGCCAGGAAGCTTCCCAACCTGGTACGCCCCTCTGACTATTATACTCTTTTGATAGTCCAGGCAGGTAGTGACGACATTGAAGAGAGAAGCCTGAAGGCTATCAAACAAGACTTTAGGGGGCTGGGACGGTTAGTGGATGGAGCAGGAGTGCAGGTGGTGTTTTCGTCCATCCCTACAGTGGCAGGGAGGGGTACAGAGAGGACACGGAAAGCCCACCTCTTAAACATGTGGCTCAGGGGCTGGTGCCAACGCAGAAATCTTGGGTTTTTCGACCATGGGGCACTTTACTCGGCACCCGGCCTGATGGCTGCAGGCGGGTCCCTATCTTTTAGGGGAAAAAGGATCCTGGGCCAGGAGCTGGCAGGGCTCGTTGAGAGGTCTTTAAACTAGGTAAGAAGGGGGATGGGGCTGAAGCAAGGATTGTTGGAGCTGTGCCAGAGGGAACAATAGTAAGGCCGGGGGATAAGGCAATGGCCCAGCTGAAGTGCATCTACACCAATGCACGCAGCATGGGTAACAAACAGGAGGAGCTGGAAGCCATCGTGCGGCAGGCAGGCTACGACTTGGTTGCCATCACGGAGACGTGGTGGGACCGGTCTCATGACTGGAGTGCTGCAATGACTGGCTATAAGCTCTTCAGAAGGGACAGGCAGCACAGAAGGGGTGGTGGTGTGGCTCTCTATATGAGAGAGTCTTTTGATGTTGTAGAACTTGAGGCTGGGAATGACAAGGTCGAGTCCCTTTGGGTTAGGATTGGCAGGGACAACAAGGCTAGTGTCCTGGTCGGGGTCTGCTATAGACCGCCGAACCAGGATGAGGAGACGGATGAGGAGTTCTACAGGCAGCTGACAGAAGTTGCAAAATCTTCAGCACTTGTTCTCATGGGGGACTTCAACTTCCCTGACATATCCTGGAAGCACAACACAGCCCAGAGAAAGCAGTCTAGGAGGTTTCTGGAGAGCGTGGAAGATAGCTTCCTGACGCAGCTGGTTAGCGAGCCTACCAGGGGTGGTGCCCCGCTAGACCTTCTCTTCACAAACAGATGTGATTGTCGGGAGCTGTCTTGGGCAGAGTGACCACGAAATGGTGTTCTCTATTCTTGGCGAGGCAAGGAAGGGGACCAGTAAAACCACTGTATTGGACTTCCGGAGGGCTGACTTTGTGCTGCTAAGGACACTGGTTGGTAGAGTCCCTTGGGAGGCGGTTCTGAAGGGCAGAGGGGTCCAGGAAGGCTGGGCGCTCTTCAAGAGGGAAATCTTAATGGCGCAGGAACGGTCTGTCCCCACGTGCCCAAAGACGAGCTGGCGGGGAAGAAGACCAGCCTGGCTGAACAGAGAATTGTGGCTTAAGCTTAGGAGAAAAAAGAGGGTTTATAATCTTTGGAAAAGTGGACAGGCCACTAGGGAGGACTATAAGGATGTAGCGAGGCTGTGCAGGGACAAAATTAGAAAGGCCAAAGCTCATATGGAGCTCAATCTGGCTACTGTCGTTAAAGATAACAAAAACTGTTTTTATAAATACATCAACACAAAAAGGAGGACTAAGGAGAATCTCCATCCTTTACTGGATGCGGGGGGAAACCTAGTTACAAGAGATGAGGAAAAGGCGGAGGTGCTTAATGCCTTCTTCACCTCAGTCTTTAGCGGCAATACCGGTTGTTCTCTGGATACCCAGTACCCTGAGCTGGTGGAAGGGGATAGGGAGAAGGATGTGGCCCTCACTATCCACGAAGAACTGGTTGGTGACCTGGTACGGCACTTGGATGTGCACAAGTCGATGGGGCCGGATGGGATCCACCCAAGGGTACTGAGAGAACTGGCAGAGGAGCTGGCCAAGCCCCTATCCATCATTCATCAACAGTCCTGGCTATCGGGGGAGGTCCCAGTTGACTGGTGGCTAGCAAACGTGACGCCCATCTACAAGAAGGGCAGGAGGGAAGACCCGGAAAACTACAGGCCTGTCAGTTTGACCTCAGTGCCAGGGAAGCTCATGGAGCAGATTCTCTTGAGAGTCATCACGCAGCACTTGCAGGGCAAGCAGGCGATCAGGCCCAGTCAGTATGGGTTTATGAAAGGCAGGTCCTGCTTGACGAACCTGATCTCCTTCTGTGACAAAGTGACGCGCTGGGTGGATGAGGGAAAGGCTGTGGATGTGGTCTACCTTGACTTCAGCAAGGCTTTTGACACCGTCTCCCACAGCATTCTCCTCAAGAAACTGGCTGCTCTTGGCTTGGACTGGCGCACGCTTCGTTGGGTTAGAAACTGGCTGGATAGCCGGGCCCAAAGAGTCGTGGTAAATGGAGCCAAGTCCAGTTGGAGGCTGGTCACTAGTGGCGTCCCCCAGGGCTCGGTGCTGGGGCCGGTCCTCTTTCATATCTTCATCAATGATCTGGACGAGGGCATTGAGTGCATCCTCAGTAAGTTTGCAGATGACACCAAGCAAAGTGTGTGTGTCGATCTGCTTGAGGGTAGGAAGGCTCTGCAGGAGGATCTGGATAGGCTGCACCGATGGGCTGAGGTCAACTGCATGAAGTTCAACAAGGCCAAGTGCCGGGTCCTGCACCTGGGACGCAATAACCCCAAGCAGAGCTACAGGCTGGGAGATGAGTGGTTGGAGAGCTGCCAGGCAGAGAAGGACCTGGGAGTGATGGTGGACATTTGGCTGAATATGAGCCAGCAGTGTGCTCAGGTGGCCAAGAAGGCCAACGGCATCCTGGCTTGTATCAGAAACAGTGTGACCAACAGGGCTAGGGAGGTGATCGTCCCCCTGTACTCGGCTCTGGTGAGGCCGCACCTCGAGTACTGTGTCCAGTTTTGGGCCCCTCGCTACAAGAAGGACATCGAGGTGCTTGAGCGGGTCCAGAGAAGGGCGACGAAGCTGGTGAGGGGCCTGGAGAACAAGTCCTACGAGGAGCGGCACAGAAGTCTGCTGCAGAAGTCGCTCATAGGGTTGTTCAACAATCCTTTCCACGCTCTTTAGCCATAATGTCTAATCTGTGGTGGCTTGCAAAGGAGTTTCTGTGCCTGCAGGGATACGTTAAAGTAGTTTTGTGGCAATGCAATGTAGTTTTGGAAGTTGTCTTGCCCTTTTATACGTCTGTAACCTCTTTCCTGCATCCAGAGGAGAAGCTGTGAAGCTTGACGTTACGAATGTCTTATGCAGAATATCAACCCCACATAGTTAAGGTAGTTGTTCATCTTGGAGGGGGTACATTTGAATCCAAAACTCATCTTTAGAACAGAAGCAAGTGTGAGATATGTTCACCTGATTCGTGTCAGTATGGAACAATGCTAGGGCCGCATTGTATGATGAATGTGACCTTCTGTCTTGCATACCCTTGTATAACCACAAGTCTAAGAAAAACAGTGGTTAATGTATATAGTTCTTGTATCTTGCAAAGGAATGTTTTAGCAACTCATGTCAATAGAGAGCTTGAAGGGAAATGTATTTGTAGACTTTTCCTTGAAGTCTCTGGTATCTGGGGGGTTTCAGAATAACTGCTAACTATGATGACTATTGCGTGGGACACTATGCAAGTCTCTGATATCTGGGCAGGAGATCAAGGAGACAGGGAGAGCTGAAGAACAACTAAAAGACAAAGCTTGCAGGGAAGGTTGCACAAGTCTCTGACATACAGCCAAGTTGGACAAGAGGGAGGAAGACTATGAGCCTTCAGCACGAGAGACCACCAGAGGGACCACCGGAGACTGATACGCATGCTCCAGTAGGAGGGTTTGGATTCCGGAATCTAATTATAATAACCCTGTTGTTTTTTTTAGAAGTAGTAATGAATATGTATTAGCCTAGGAGCATAAAAATCAGCTGCTTGATGTAACTGGTGTGCGTCTTGGTGGAGCAGAGACTCCTGGTGCACCCAGCGCTGTTTGCTTACCTGTATTCCTTTAATAAATTGTAAACTTTGATTATAGTCCTATTTTGAATACTGAGCTATTTATTACACAAGGTATTAAGCTCTTTATGTTAATAGGAACGTGAGTCTTTCTGCCTGGAACACAATTCAACAGAGCAGTCAACCATTTCTTTAGCTTTGAAGATGCTGAAATGGACCCTGGGTTAAAAAGAACCGGTCCAGAGAAGGGCGACGAAGGGCGACGAAGCTGGTGAGGGGCCTGGAGAACAAGTCCTATGAGGAACGGCTGAAGGAGCTGAGCTTGTTCAGCCTGGAGAAGAGGAGGCTCAGGGGCGACCTTATCGCTCTCTACAGATACCTTAAAGGAGGTTGTAGCGAGGTGGGGGTTGGCCTGTTCTCCCACGTGCCTGGTGACAGGATGAGGGGGAATGGGCTAAAGTTGTGCCAGGGGAGGTTTAGGTTGGATGTTAGGAAGAACTTCTTTACCGAAAGGGTTGTTAGACTGTGGAACAGGCTGCTCAGGGAAGTGGTGGAGTCACCATCCCTGGAAGTCTTTAAAAGACGTTTAGATGTAGAGCTTAGGGATATGGTTTAGTGGGGACTGTTAGCGTTAAATCAGAGGTTGGACTCGATGATCTTGAGGTCTCTTCCAACCTAGAAATTCTATGATTCTGTGGTTCCCAGCCTGTCTCTAAAGATAGTTGTTTAGTGCTAAAATGTGAGTTTCCTTTCTGGTATGTGACCATCCTAGTCTTAAGATTTCCAGTACTCAGTCATGTACCCCAGACTCCCGTGTTTTGAGGGGGATCGTACTCCCCTTACCTAATATGGGAATCCCGTTTTTGTGCCTCAAGGGTCAATGGTGTAAGGCACTTAGAAATCATTGCGGATTGTGGTTGTTGTCAGTTGCCACGTAAATTAAGGCCATGCAAGGACCTTCTACTCTTTCATCTTCCCTTTCATTTGTTGTCAGGTTACTACTCAATATTACACCTTTGGTGAGAAGTCCTAAAAAAAACCAACAAACATTACATCTTAATGTTAACAACTCTTGTTTTTTCTTTCTCTAGGTCTGCCAGTAGCTGACAAGGTAGAAAGATGACCTTTTCTCTTTCATTCTTGTGAAGTTAGAGGCAGTGCCCAATTAAACTGTGACTGAGGCTCTGCGATGGTGCAAGTCTATCTTACTCCTTCAAATTCAGTGATGCAGCCAGCGTTTTCAGTAATGAACTTTCAAGGATTCAACCACTTTAAAGCTTTTGGACAGTGGCAATTATCTGAAAACATTCCTACAGATTTATCTTCTTCATTTACATTTGCTTGCTCTCTCCATCTCATTCAAAGCAGTCAGGACTGGTTTGCTTCCCTCTTCTCTGGAAGTTTGCACTAGGAACCATTGTTAGAATCAGAATCCTGATCTGAGAGCACGATGAAAAATGTTGCACACAAACTTGTACATTGGAGAGGAAAATGTTCATGTATACGTCAGTATTGTACTCAAACAGCTGCTTACACCTTTTAACTTTTAAACCTGAGAAGCAACAGGTAGTTTCTACGTTGCCCTTGGGGGTAGTGTACTCTTCTGTACTTTGCTTCTATACAAACAGCTCAAAATTTGAAAGTCATGTTGTCAGTCATACCACCAAACAACCTTGCACGGCATTACACGTTCCCCCCCCAGATAGATCTTGCCGTCAATGAGAGACCAGACAAGGAAATAATGCCGGCACATAAAACTAACTTGTAGATATATCCCTTGTTGGCATTCTTTTTTTTTTTTGTTTTGTTTTGATGCTTTGTGGGGCTTAGCTGTACCTCAGTGAGAAGAATGTCTTCTGGTGTGAACTGAAATTATACCTCTCTGCCACAATGTCTCTCTATTTATTTATTTATTTTTTTGGGGGGGAGGGCTGGGGAGGGGAGAGAAGGGTGTTGATAATTCCTTGGGGACACCTGAAGGAGTTGCAAAATAATAAAATTTAGGTGAAGGAAAAGTTCCTTCTCTTAATTTTTGTCGTTGTTGTTTTTCTTTTCCATCTGGTCATAAAATGAAGGTCCCATTTTCTGGCTTTTGGCAGATTGCAAGCATGCTGGAACCATTCACGTTACGTAGACTGTATTTGTCTGAAATGATAATATCATACCTATAGTCTGCTGCAGGCTCAAAAGCAGCCTATGCCTCCTGGTCTGTTTTATGCCTTTGCTTTTGTTACTACATCCTTGTAAGTCTTCAACAGGGAAATAAAATTACCCTACACAAAAGAAACACCATCCAGAAGAAACTTCAGGTGCTAGGGCCTGAATTTTCACTGAAACCAAAGGCAGGTATCTTACTGACGTGAAGAAAGGGGCTTTATCTATCCTGGTTTGTTTAGTACTGAAGGAGCGTGAAAGAGATGCATGTCCTTGTCTCTGAAGAGGAGGCAAAGGAACAGCTAGTGCAAGGAACGCAAAATTCAGTTATGCCGAACTAACAGGTGGTTGTATCCCAGCTTGGAGACCACAACACAGAATCACCTAGGTTGGAAGAGACCTCCAAGATCACGTAGTCCAACCTCTGGCGTAACACTAACAAGTCCTCCACTAAGCCGTATCCCTAAGCTCTACACCTAAACATCTTTCAAAGACCTCCAGGGATAGTGACTCCACCACTCCCCTGGGCAGCCCGTTCCAATGCCTAACAACCGTTTCGGTAAAGAAGTTCTTCCTGACACCCAACCTAAACCTCCCCTGGTGCAACTTTAGCGCATTCCCCCTCGTCCTATCACCAGGCACATATGAGAATAGACCAACCCCCACCTCGCTACAGCCTCCTTTGAGGTATCTGTAGAGAGCAATAAGGTCGCCCCTGAGCCTCCTCTTCTCCAGACCGAACAATCCCAGCTCCCTCAGCCGCTCCTCCTAAGACTTGTTCTCCAGATCCCTTGCCAGCTTTGTTGCCCTTCCCTGGACTCACTGGAGCCCCTCAATATCCTTCTTGTAGCGAGGGGCCCAGAACCGAACACAGTACTTGGGCTGCGGCCTCACCTGAGCCAAGTACAGGGGGACAATCACCTTCCTTAGTCCTGCTGGCCATGCTGTTTCTTGTAGGAGTCAGGATGCTGTTGGCCTTCTTGGCCACCTGAGCACACTGCTGGCTCATACTGAGTCGACTAGCCACCAGTACTCCCAGGTCCTTCTCTGCCAGGCAGCTTTCTAACCACTCAGATGGCTTTTCCAACCAGCTTCAAACTTCCAGATCTAGAGGAACGCTTTGACTGCGGCCTAAAAGCCACGTGTATGTAAGCTGCCGCAAGCCAGCCAATCTTCTTCCCATGACCTGCCAGGAAACAGCAACGTAGGCAGGTAACCAAATTAAAGCCAAAACTTGCCAGCCCAGTCCTTGACCTGAATAGTGAGTGAGGATCCGGATCCTGGCATTTATGCGCGATAGCTTCTACACAGTCAAAGTAAATACACCCCGGGTGCCCTGAGCTGGAGGACCACGACGGTGGGCACGATAAACTCCCAACCGACCCTGAACGTGTGCGGGATTTGCTGCTCCACCTGGATCTATACAAGTCCGTGGGTCCGGATGGGGTTCATCCCAGGGTGCTTAAGGAGCTGGCTGACGCCATCGCGGGACCTCTCTCAATTATTTTTCAATGATCTTGTGAATCTGGAGAGGTCCCAGTAGACTGGAAGCTGGCAAATGTCGTACCAATTTTCAAGAAGGGCAAGAAAATAGACCGTGGCAACTACAGGCCTGTTAGTCTCACATCAGCGCCTGGTAAAATTCTGGAGAAGATGATCCTTGAAAGTATTGAAGCGCACCTGGGGGACAATGCAGTCATTGGTCCCAGCCCACATGGGTTCATGAGGGGTAGGTCCTGCCTAACAAATCTGAATTCCTTTTATGATAAGATCAGCCATCTGGTTGATCAAGGGAAACCAGCTGACGTGATCTTTTTGGACTTGAGCAAAGCTTTCGACATAGAATCATAGAATCATAGAATATCCTGAGCTGGAAGGGACCCTTAAGGATCATCAAGTCCAACTCTTGACACCGCACAGGTCTACCCAAAAGTTCAGACCATGTGACTAAGTGCACAGTCCAATCTCTTCTTAAATTCAGACAGGCTCGGTGCAGTAACCACTTCCCTGGGGAGCCTGTTCCAGCGTGCAACCACCCTCTCTGTGAAGAACCCATGGTTTCCCATGGGATCCTACTGGACAAAAATGTCCAGCATACAACTTAGCAAAAACACCATACGATGGGTGAGCAATTGGCTGACAGGCAGGGCTCAAGGGCTTGTGGTAAATGGGGCCACATCAGGGTGGCGCACGGTCACTAGTGGGGTCCCTCAAGGCTCCATTTTAGGGCCGGTCCTCTTCAATGTTTTTATAAACGATTTAGATGTAGGACTAGAAGGTGTTTTGAGCAAATTTGCTGATGGCACCAAACTTGGAGGAGTTGTAGACTCAGATGAGGGGCTGAGTGTGGAAAGGCCTTGCAGAGAGATCTGGACAGATTGGAGAGCTGGGCGATCACCAACCGCATGAGGATTAACAAGAGCAAGTGCCGGGTCCTGCACCTGGGACGGGGCCACCCTGGCTATATGTACCGACTGGGTGATGAGATGCCGTAGAGCAGCCCTGCAGAGAGGGATCCGGGCGTGGTGGTTGACAGCAAGTTGAACATGAGCCAGCAGTGTGCCCTGGCAGCCAGGAGGGCCAACCGTGTCCTGGGGTGCATCAAGCACGGCATTGCTGGTCGATCGAGGGAAGTGATTGTCCCGCTCTACTCTGCGCTGGTGCGGCCTCACCTCGAGTACTGTGTGCAGTTCTGGGCACCACAGTATAAAAAGGACATGAAACTGTTGGAGAGTGTCCAGAGGCGGGCGACGAAGATGGTGAAGGGCCTAGAGGGGAAGCCGCATGAGGAGCAGCTGAGGGCACTGGGCCTGTTCAGCCTGGGGAAGGGGAGGCTAAGGAGGGACCTCATTGCAGCGTACAACTTCCTCGCGTGGGGGAGTGCAGAGGCAGGTGCTGACCTATTCTCCGTAATCACCAGTGACAGGACCCACGGGAACGGTGTTAAGCTGAGGCAGGGAAGTTTTAGGCTGGATGTCAGGAAGAGGTTCTTCACCGAGAGGAGGGTGGTTGCACGCTAGAACAGGCTCCCCAGGGAACTAGTCACTGCACCAAGCCTGTCTGAATTTAAGAAGCGATTGGACTGTGCACTTGGTCACGTGGTCTAAACTTTTGGGTAGACCTGTGCAGTGCCAGGAGTTGGACTTGATGATCCTTAAGGGTCCCTTCCAGCTCAGGATATTCTATGATTCTATAAATAGTCCAGTCAGAGGTCATGGGGCTAGATTTAGAAAAGTCCTGCATAAAGAAGGGATCTCAGAGAAGAAAATGTAGATAGCATTAATATCAAGAAAAGGAATTCTGATTGCTAATTTGTTTATCTGTCATGACTAGACAGATGAAAATCTATGATGGCAAGTTTGCCTTTAAGGTCATTTTATTTTTATTCATTTCTTTTATTTATTTGTATTTATTTTTTTAACAGGCTCTGTACTAATTTTGCTCACAGAATGACTAACAGAAACATGAGCTTTGTGCAAATTTTGTATTTAATTCATTATGTCAACTGTAACCACTAAGCCCCTTGTCAGGTTATTTCTACAAGTGATAAGGAGCAATAGACCTTAAAACCTTGAAGCCAGGTAGACGAGCTTATTCCACAAGGTCTCTTGGCTTCACCCTTGTTAAGTGCAACCTGCCAGGTGTGGGTCATTTGACCTTTGTTATATAGGAAGCCTGAGGACAGGTGGGGGAATTGCCTCCCCAGGAGAAACTGAGGCTTGGGTAGCCTAGGGTGTTTTTCTCTCGTGGTGAATCGGGCTCAGTGTTCCCTACTAGGCTGCTTTTCCTTCAAGTTTTCTGCCCTCTCTGTGAAATAGCTTTAGAGACTCTATGAGCCAGTTACATTGGTGGTGCCTTCTTCAGAAGAACCCTGGTGGGACTATTTCACTGCGAAGCACGTTGGAAGTGACTCGAGTTCAGGAGACAGCAGGTAAGAGTTCCTGGGTTCTGTGGTTGTTACTGTTGAGGAGTTTGAGTACTTCCTTCACCTTGTCTGTATCCTGTGAAATTACATAGGTGGCTTCTAAGCTCCCTTTTAAGTACTGGAGGAAAACAAAAAAGGCTGCAGAAGCCCAAGTGCACACAGGTCAGCCTGAAGTTGAACAAACTTCTTAAGTATTTGAAAGATTGAAAAACGAGCTGTGGGAAGAGGCGCAGAGTCGCTGGGGCGCGGAGTCGCTGGGGCGCGGAGTCGCTGGGGCGCGGAGTCGCTGGGGCGCGGAGTCGCTGGGGCGCGGAGTCGCTGGGGCGCGGAGTCGCTGGGGCGCGGAGTCGCTGGGGCGCGGAGTCGCTGGGGCGCGGAGTCGCTGGGGCGCGGAGTCGCTGGGGCGCGGAGTCGCTGGGGCGCGGAGTCGCTGGGGCGCGGAGTCGCTGGGGCGCGGAGTCGCTGGGGCGCGGAGTCGCTGGGGCGCGGAGTCGCGCCATTTATTTCAAGAAAATCCTTTTAATTTATTTTTTATTTTTTTTATTTTTTTTGGTTTTTTTTGCTGTTACTAGACAGATGAAAATGTGAGAGCAATTTAGCCGGTAATTTCATTCCCTTTCTTCTTTCATGTATTTATATATTTTTATTTCTCTTATATTAACGGGTTCTAAACTAGTTTTCCTCACGGAATGAGTAGCAGAAATATGACCCTTACGCACCTCTTGTAGTTAATTCATGAAATTTATTCTAACTACAAAACTCTGTGTCAGGTGATTTCTTTTATCAATAAGGAGCAATGGAACTTATTATTGATAATTGAACCCCAGCAGGCTGCTTTTTCTTTTTGTTTTCTACTTTTGCTGTGAAATAGCTCTAGAGACTCTATGACTAGTTACATTGGTGGTGCCTTCTCCGTGCAGTAGAGCCTGGTGGTACGGCTTGTGAAGTTGCTTGGAAGTGCCGCGAGTTCAGGAGCTGGCAGCTAAGTGTTCCTGGGTTCTAGAGTTGTTTCATGTTGGGGAGTGGCCCCGTTCCCTAAAATCACAGCTCCTGGGCCCAAATCTGAGTTTCTTTTCTGTTACATGAACAGCCGGAGAGGGTCAGCCTCCTTTGGCTTTTGAGTCCGTTGCCTCCTACTCTTAACAGTTTTAGTGTTCGGTAGCGTACCTCAGGCTCTCCTATTTTGAGAGGGGTTGTGCTCCACTTACGTAACATGGGAATCCCTTTTTTCTGTCTCAAGCGTGAATGGTGTAAGGCACTTAGAAATCATTGCAGATGAAAGGGAAGTGAAGTTATCTTATTTAGAAGAAAAGCTATCCAGAAGAAACTTCAGTTGCTTGGGCCTGAATTCTCACTGAAACCAAAAGCAGGTATCTTACCGTAGAGAGCGATAAGGCCGCCCCTGAGCCTCCTTTTCTCCAGGCCGAACAATCCCAGCTCCCTCAGCCGCTCCTCCTAAGACTTGTTCTCCAGATCCCTCACCAGCGTTGTTGCCCTTCCCTGGACTCACTGGAGCCCCTCAATATTCTTCTTGTAGTGAGAGGCCCAGAACTGAACATAGTACTTGGGCTGCGGCCTCACCAGAGCCAAGTACAGGGGGACAATCACCTTCCTTAGTCCTGCTGGCCATGCCATTTCTTGTAGGAGTCAGGATGCTGTTGGCCTTCTTGGCCACCTGAGCACACTGCTGGCTCATACTGAGTCGACTAGCCACCAGTACTCCCAGGTCCTTCTCTGCCAGGCAGCTTTCTAACCACTCAGATGGCTTTTCCAACCAGCTTCAAACTTCCAGATCTAGAGGAACGCTTTGACTGCGGCCTAAAAGCCACGTGTATGTAAGCTGCCGCAAGCCAGCCAATCTTCTTCCCATGACCTGCCAGGAAACAGCAACGTAGGCAGGTAACCAAATTAAAGCCAAAACTTGCCAGCCCAGTCCTTGACCTGAATAGTGAGTGAGGATCCGGATCCTGGCATTTATGCGCGATAGCTTCTACGCAGTCGAAGTAAATACACCCTGGGTGCCCTGAGCTGGAGGACCACGACGGTGGGCACGATAAACTCCCAACCGACCCTGAACGTGTGCGGGATTTGCTGCTCCACCTGGATCTATACAAGTCCGTGGGTCCGGATGGGATTCATCCCAGGGTGCTTAAGGAGCTGGCTGACGCCATCGCGGGACCTCTCTCAATTATTTTTCAATGACCTTATGAATCTGGAGAGGTCCCAGTAGACTGGAAGCTGGCAAATGTCGTACCAATTTTCAAGAAGGGCAAGAAAATAGACCGTGGCAACTACAGGCCTGTTAGTCTCACATCAGCGCCTGGTAAAATTCTGGAGAAGATGATCCTTGAAGGTATTGAAGCGCACCTGGGGGACAATGCAGTCATTGGTCCCAGCCCACATGGGTTCATGAGGGGTAGGTCCTGCCTAACAAATCTGAATTCCTTTTATGATAAGATCAGCCATCTGGTTGATCAAGGGAAACCGGCTGACGTGATCTTTTTGGACTTGAGCAAAGCTTTCGACATGGTTTCCCGTGGGATCCTACTGGACAAAATGTCCAGCATACAACCTAACAAAAACATCATGCGATGGGTGAGCAATTGGCTGGCAGGCAGGGCTCAAGGGCTTGTGGTAAATGGGGCCACATCAGGCTGGCGCATGGTCACTAGTGGGATCCCTCAAGGCTCCATTTTAGGGCCGGTCCTCTTCAATGTTTTTATAAACGATTTAGATGTAGGACTAGAAGGTGTTTTGAGCACATTTGCTGATGGCACCAAACTTGGAGGAGTTGTAGACTCAGATGAGGGTGGAAAGTCCTTGCGGAGAGATCTGGGTAGATTGGAGAGCTGGGCGATCACCAACCGCATGAAGTTTAAGAAGAGCAAGTGCCGGGTCCTGCACCTGGGACGGGGCAACCCTGGCTGTACGTACCGACTGGGTGATGAGATGCCGTAGAGCAGCCCTGCAGAGAGGGATCCGGGCGTGGTGGTCGACAGCAAGTTGAATATGAGCCAGCAGTGTGCCCTGGCAGCCAGGAGGGCCAACCGTGTCCTGGGGTGCATCAAGCACAGCATTGCTGGTCGATTGAGGGAGGTGATTGTCCCGCTCTACTCTGCGCTGGTGCGGCCTCACTTCGAGTACTGTGTGCAGTTCTGGGCACCACAGTATAAAAAGGACATGAAACTGTTGGAGAGTGTCCAGAGGCGGGCGACGAAGATGGTGAAGGGCCTAGAGGGGAAGCCGTATGAGGAGCAGCTGAGGGCACTGGGCCTGTTCAGCCTGGGGAAGGGGAGGCTAAGGAGGGACCTCATTGCAGTGTACAACTTCCTCGCGAGGGGGAGTGCAGAGGCAGGTGCTGACCTATTCTCTGTAATCACCAGTGATAGGACCCATGGGAATGGTGTTAAGCTGAGGCAGGGAAGGTTTAGGCCGGATGTCAGGAAGAGGTTCTTCACCGAAAGGAGGGTGGTTGCACGCTGGAACAGGCTCCCCAGGGAAGTGGTCACTGCACCAAGCCTGTCTGAATTTAAGAAGCGATTGGACTGTGCACTTGGTCACGTGGTCTAAACTTTTGAGTAGACCTGTGCAGTGCCAGGAGTTGGACTTGATGATCCTTAAGGGTCCCTTCCAGCTCAGGATATTCTATGATTCTATAAATAGTCCAGTCAGAGGTTATGGGGCTAGATTTAGAAAAGTCCTGCATAAAGAAGGGATCTCAGAGAAGAAAATGTAGATAGCATTAATATCAAGAAAAGGAATTCTGATTGCTAAATTGTTTATCTGTCATGACTAGACAGATGAAAATCTATGATGGCAAGTTTGCCTTTAAGGTCATTTTATTTTTATTCATTTCTTTTATTTATTTGTATTTATTTTTTTAACAGGCTCTGTACTAATTTTGCTCACATAACAGAAATATGACCCTTGTGCACCTTTTGTAGTTAATTCATTATGTCAACTGTAACCACTAAGCCCCTTGTCAGGTTATTTCTACAAGTGATAAGGAGCAATAGACCTTAAAACTTTGAAGCCAGGTAGATGAGCTTATTCCACAAGGTCTCTTGGCTTCACCCTTGTTAAGTGCAACCTGCCAGGTGTGGGTCATTTGACCTTTGTTATATAGGAAGCCTGAGGACGGGTGGGGGAATTGCCTCCCCAGGAGAAACTGAGGTTTGGGTAGCCTAGGGTGTTTTTCTCTCGTGGTGAATCGGGCTCAGTGTTCCCTACTAGGCTGCTTTTCCTTCAAGTTTTCTGCCCTCTCTGTGAAATAGCTTTAGAGACTCTATGAGCCAGTTACATTGGTGGTGCCTTCTTCAGAAGAACCCTGGTGGGACTATTTCACTGCGAAGCACGTTGGAAGTGACTCGAGTTCAGGAGACAGCAGGTAAGAGTTCCTGGGTTCTGTGGTTGTTACTGTTGAGGAGTTTGAGTACTTCCTTCACCTTGTCTGTTCCCTGTGAAATTACTTAGGTGGCTTGTAAGCTCCCTTCCAAGCACTGGAGGAAAAAAAAGGCCTCAGAAGTCCAAGTGCACACAGGTCAGCCTGAAATTGAAGGAGGTTCTTAAGTATTTGGAAGATTGAAAAACGGGCTGTGTGAAGCGGGGGGCGCAGAGTTGCGGGGGGTGCATAGTCGCTGGGGGCGCGTTCCAGTGTGCGACCACCCTCTTCGTGAAGAACCTCTTCCTGTTGTCTAGCCTAAACGTCCCCTTCCTCAGGCTGACACCATTCACTGTGGGTCCTATCATTGGTGTCTGGAGAGAACAGAGCGGTACCTGCCCCTCCACTCCCCCTCGTGAGGAAGCTGTAGACTGTGACGAGGCCTCCCGTCAGCCGCCTCTTTTCCAGGCTGAACAGGCCCAGTGACCTCAGCCGCTCCTCATACGACTTCCCCTCTAGGCCCTTCGCCATCTTTGTAGCCCAGTATCTTACTGACTTGAAGAAGGAGGCTTTAATCTATCCTGCTTTGTTTAGTAGCAACCACCCCTCACCGAGCATGCGCTCTGAATTTCTCGGAGTCTATTACTTTAAACGGAGACGGGAGAACTTTTCACCAATCATAACTAAGATATGCTTGGCTAGAGCCACTCAAGCTCCACCCAAAAGAGAGAAAATAATATAAATTGGCCTAAGAGAGAGGGGATGTTAGGGAAGATACCACCATCAGGGGAGGTACCACACCAAGGGAATACAACATCCTTCGGACCTCCTGACTCCTGGGACCAGTCGATGGGCTCAGACTTTTTCTCCCCCCCCCCCCCATTGGGATGCCTTTGGGTGAGATTTGAACACTTGGTTATTGTCATAAATGAGGTCTCAACTCGATCTGAATTTTGTAATATTTATAAAACAAACATTTCTAAAAGGTAGAAAAGCTATAAAAGGCAAGTAAACAGCGCTGGGTGTGCGGGGAGTCTACGCTCCACCAACACTCGCACACAAACATCAAACATCCTAAATGTACAGAGCATTGCTTTACATACTAAACGCAAGTATGCCTCTACATACGTACAATCAGGAAAGGTAGCAAACAATCCTCTAAGTTCCATAACTTAATAAAAATCGAGTACGCCTATACATATGCATGATCAGAAGAGGTAACAAACAATCCTTTAAGTTCCATGACTTAACAGTCTCCATTTTCCATTCCTTTTGAGCGATGTGTCTCGCTTTAAGTTGTCAAGCAACTCGGTCTTAAGGCCTTATGTATCCCGTTCTTCCCAGATCGAAGAAAAGCATATCCATCTCCTTGCGAAGGCCAATAGACCTGGGTCAAAAGGCATGTCCAGGTCAGCAGGGAGCGCAACAGCAAAAGCCTTCGATGGCTGTAACAGCAGAGGGGCCCATGGCGTAGCAGTCGGATCAGTAAAGGAGCCCGCAGCTCCCTCACTGTCTGGCAAACCACACCTTTGTGATTGTGGCACCACAGGGCTCTTTAAGGCCTCAGAGGCTGCTCACCAGGTGCCGAGCAATCCCACTGCAACCTTGTCATTTTTAGTTGCAGAGTTGCACACCTTGACCTCAGTTTGGTCCCATATTTGAGGCTCATAAACTGTCCAATTGTTAATAAGGAGAATAAGCTGTAAGGTTACCAGGACAATCTTTGTTCCTAAGGACGTATGATTCCTCATAACGCGCAACTGCTTACCAGCGAGGGGCAGTTGTGTGCACAGGTCCGCTTCTCTCAGCTCGAGCTTCTCTCCAGCTCCAGTGCGCCTATTTCCAGCGAGTTTCTGTACGAGCTTCTCTGAGCAGTTTGAGTTTGGCCAAACCTATCTTCATGAGGCAATCAAAGTGCCTGTTCCCGTCCTGGTCTCCATTCTGCCAGCCTGTTCCTCTTCACTTCTTGTTCCTGCTTCTTTATTGATGTAACTTCATCGTGCTCCCTTTTTTTTTTTTTTTTGTCTTGAGGGTAGGCTCCCCTCTTATACCCTTCTCTCCACGGCAGTTCTTTTCAAAACAACTTTTCATTGCTCAAACAACTTTGAATGTAACGACAACAGCAAACACCCAGAAACATCCATGCCTTAACTGGAGAACAAGAAACCGGAGACTGCATGGTGTCTCCTGAATCACCCTTCTTTGTTCCCTCTAAACACTTTTATATTCCTGATGGCCTCGTCGTTAAGAGTCTAATGTTATCTCAACCACGGGGCTTTCCAACGCCCATGGCCACGTTCCAAATTTCCCCCTCTTTATTAATATCAACCATTTTCTCGACACGAATTTCCACTCCATATATAACAGTTATAAATCTTTCTAGAATCTTTGATCCGTTTAACGCATTAATTTCTAGGCTGTGCACCTGTAACACCTGTGTATTTCATGCATGCTAGCTTGCTTTTGCAGACAGGCACTATTACCGGCAATCCAAAGAACCTGGTTATCTCTTGCTGTAATAAATCACACTTGATTGCATTGTCATAGCTCTCATTAAGTGCAACTAGGGTAAGGGTGGTTACATGTTATTGGTGAATCTGTGACCGTGATAGTTCAGTGTTCTGAATCCAAGCAGACCCCAGACGGTTAACACGTTACTGGTGAATATCCGACCGGACCCCAGACGGTTGACGTGTTATTGGTGTGTCCGACAGGTTCGGTACCCTGAATCCGACCGGTCCCATAACGGTTAATCAGCTACACCCCTTAATGCGACACTAATGAAGGAGCACGGAAGAGACGCATGTCCTTACCTCTGGAGAGGAGGTTCCTTGCACAGCCAGTGCAAGGAACACAAAAATCAGTTGCGCCAGACTAACGTGGTTGTATCTGAGCTTGGAGGCTGCAACCCTCTTCAGACTTCCAGATCTAGAGGAACACTTTGGCTGCAGCCTAAAAGCCACGTGTACAGGAGCTCCCCCAAGCCAGCCAATCTTCTTCCCATGACCTGCCAGGAAACAGCAAGGTAGGCATGTACCCAAATCAAAACCCAAACCTTTGGCCCAGTCCTTGACCTGAATAGTGAGTGACGATCCGGATCCTGGCATTCATACCTGACAGCTTATACGCAGTGGAAGTAAACAGTGTAGTCAGAGGTCACGGGGCTAGATTTTGGAAAGTCCTGCATCAAGAAGACATCTCAGAAAAGCAAATTTAAATACCATTAATGCCAAGAAAAGTAACTCTGATGTCTATATTCTTTATGTGTCATGACTAGACAGATGAAAAACTATGAGAGCAATTTTGCCTTTAAGGTCATTTTCTTTTTTCTTTGATGTCTTTTCTTTCGTTTGTTTGTCTGTTTGTTTGTTTATTTATTTATTTAAACAGGCTCTGTACTACTTGTCCTCACAGAATGACTAACAGAAATATGACCCTTGTGCACTTTTTGTAGTTAATTCATTAGGTCAGCTCTAACCACTAAGCCCCTTGTCAGGTTATTTCTAGTAGTGACAAGGAGCAATTAAGCTTACAAGACCGAAGCCAGGTAGATGAGCCTATTCCAGGAGGTCTCTTGGCTCCACCCTTGTGAAGTGAAACCTGCCAGGTGTGGATCATTTGACTTTTGCTATATAGGAAGCCTGAGGACTTGTGGGGAATTGCCTTCCTGGTGGGGGAGTTTGAGGCTCAGGTTCTCTAGGGTGCTTTTCTGCTGTTGTGGTGGAGCGGATTCAGTGTTCCCCGGTGGGCTGCTTTTTCTTCACCTTTTCTCCCATCTCTGTGAAACAGTGACTCTATGAGCTAACTATGTTGTTGGTGCCCTCTCAGTACGGTGAGAGCCTGGTGGTGCGAAGTCACTGTGAAGCAGTGTGGAAGTGACTCAAGTTCAGGAGCTGGCAGGTAAGTGTTCCTGGGTTCTACGGTTCTTTAATGTCGAGGAGTTTGAGTACTTCCTTCACCTTGTCTGTTTTCAGTGAAATTACTTCCGTGGCTTCTAAGCTCCCTTTCCAGCCCTTCCAAATCTAATGAGAATGAAAGCTAAAAAGAAAGCCCCACCAACTCAGAAGCTCAAGTGCTTACAGGTAAGCCTGACTTTGAAGAATGTTCTTAACTATTTGTTAGGATTCAACAACGGGCAGTGTGGAAAAAGGTGCCTTAATGTGCACTCAAATTATGCCTTGCAGTGAGTAGAAACCGATGGGGAAGGTACTGGTGGAGTTATGACAACTTTCACTCAGTGGAAGTCGCAAGACTGTGCTGTTCCTAAAAGAAATGCCGCTTTCACAACATGTAAGTCAAAAGCAGTGTGAAGAAAGCCTCTCCTCTTCCCTACAGGCCTGCGTCTCTGCTGTGGAGAAAGATTTGGAATAGGTCCACCAGTGAGGAGAGACTATCTTCCTCCCAGGCTGTACAAACCAGTATCTGAGGTGGCGTTGTTTTCTTCTAGTTGTTTGTCTGAGTGCTTTTGACCAATAATCTTGTGTGAAACACCGTCTGCCCCTGTTAAGTTCACTATAAAAGTTAGGCTATTCGGGTAATAAAATGGAGCAGCATGATCTGACTCAACCGGTGTCTGCCGTGCTTTCGGCCGTGCTTCCTAACAAATGGCGCCCGAACAGGCTGAGACCTGAACAGGGCATCGCAGCGGAGCGGGAGAGCAGCGGCGCCGGGACATCAGAGCGGCGTGGGACCGACACATCGGAGCGGCGCCGGGAGACCCGAGGCACACGGAGGGACTCCTGCCGGACGGAGAGAGCCCTGAGAGACGCTGCAGAGCCACGGATGGCTCTGAGAGACACAGACCTGACAGAAGCCGGAACACCTGAGAAGCATTGAGAAACTCCAAGCACCGACCCGGACAAAGGACTCATGGTGAGACACGGGGAAAAGAAACCGTGGGGAGCGTGGGAAGAGATCTGCGGGGAAACGCGGGAAACGGAACCGCGCAGGGACGCGGGAACGAGGTCTCGCAAAGGCTGCAACAGCATAAATAAAGGTATGGAGAGACAAGCGGCGTATGATTTGCTCAATTGCTTTTTAGAAAAACGGAGCACGCAGGGTATAGGCTGCAAAAAGGATTTACCAGGATTATTAGCATATGGAGTAACAAAGGGTTGTTTTATCAATCCGGATACAGTTTTTGAACAAACAGAGTGGAGTAAATTTGGGGACAAATTGTTTGATGAAGTTATTAATGAAAATAAGACTGCTAAAAAATTACTGAAGCCTTGGAGAGCAGTCACTAATGCCTTAGCTATACATCAGGCTGAGCAGAGAGTCGCTGCTGCTGCTACAGAGCGACTGGGATTGCCAGGAAGTGCTGGTAGTGTTAACCCTCAACAGGGAGGGATGGGGGGAGCTGGGGATTACCCATTGCCGCCTTCAGTGAGGACGATAACGCTGCCTCAGGGGGCAATGGGAGCCTCCTCCTCTCTCATCATCCTTCTCAGAGTCGGTGTTGGTGCTCCCGCCATCACCAGCAGCACCACCGGCTCCTTCTCACAAAAGTGGGGAAATGGATGAGGAAATAAGAGAGCAAAAACCAGACAGAAAAAACACAAGCCCGTTTATAGAAGGTGTTCAGGAGAGGCAGAGGGTGTGGAAGCAAATAGCAGATGAGGCTGTATGCGAAGGTGAACACGGGATAGCTGCACAATTGGTTCAAGAGGCCTTCCCGGTAGTATATTCACCACCGGACGCCCAGGGTAATGTTACGGTTAATCTCGTGAATTTGGACTGGAAATTGTTAACTCAGCTGCGGTCCACAGTAAATGAGTCAGGTCTGAAAGGTGAACCTACGAGACAGATGTTGGACTATATTTGGGGAACTAATATTTTGCTTCCAGGAGACATATGTAGCATAATGAAGTTAATTTTGACCCAACACCAGCAGCTCTTATTTAATGCCCATTGGCAGGCTGCTTGTCAAGAAGCAGTCACAGTGGTAAGAGCACCTGGGGACCCTTTACATGGGGTCACGCTGGAAGAGTTGATGGGGGTAGGACCGTATTTTAGGACAGAAGCACAAGCATTGCTGGGACCTGATAAAGCGAAGGAATCGATGAGAACGGCCAGAAGAGCATTGGATCGGATAAAGGGGCCAGGGGGAATACCTTCCTACATGGGAATCAAACAGGGTAGAGAGAATCCATTTGGGCTTTTTATTGACCGCATAGCAAACGCCATACAGGCGGCTGGGGTGCCTGATTACCTCCAGGGCACGATATTAAAACAGTGCGCAATTCAGAATAGCAACCCTTCTACTCGCAATATATTGGCTTCCTTACCCGGGACATGGACAATCGAGGAAGGGTTGGAAAGAATGGCTCAGGTACCAGTAGGCCCACAGGCTATGTTAGTAGAGGCAGTAAAGCAATTAGGTGACAGCATGCGAGAGCAGGCACAGGCTATGAAAGAGCATGCTGAGTTTACACAGAGTCAAGTCCTTGCAGCTCTTGCTCCTTTGCAAACCGCCGGGTCACGCTCTGGTGGTCAAGCACCACCCCCTGGTGGCCAAATACCACACCGCTTGCGATGTTATCCTGGTGGTGTTTTTGGACACGTGAGACGAAACTGCAAAGCTGGGGCAGTATGGTGCTCAGATTGTCAGTCGGGCAATCACAGTGAAGCGGCATGTCGATGCAACGTGTCGGGAAACGGCTGGAACAGCGGGAAGAGTCGCCCCGCGACGACACAAAACGCGGCCGCATGCACAGCAACACCGAGGGGGAACCCGTTCCTCTCCGACCAGCCACAAGAGGGAGCCGATGTATCTATAATCAGCACACACAACTGGCCGCAGCATTGGCCAACATCTGAAACCAATGCCACGGTGGCCGGGGTCGGAGGAATGACATTGCCGTCAGTCACCACCCCTGCGGTGGACAATAGGGGACAAAGTGGTGAAATGTTGTGTCTCTGTTAGTCCGTTGCCTGACGGGGTGCACGCACTAATAGGGCGGGACATCCTTGCTCAAATGGGAATGGTCCTTACCTGGGAACGCCCTTTATAGGGAACGCCCTTTATAGATATGGCCATTGTTTGGACTTTCCCGATCCCGCTCCGGTGGAAGAATGATGATCCTGTGTGGGTCGAGCAATGGCCGTTAAAACGGGAAAGTCTGATACAAGCGCATGAGCTGGTTAAAGAACAGTTTCAACAGGGGCACTTAAGGTTGTCAACGAGCCCGTGGAATACACCTATCTTTGTGATTAAAAAGAAGTCGGGTAAGTATCGGCTGCTCCACGATCTGTGTGCGGTAAATAAGCAGATGTACGATATGGGAGCAGTGCAGCCAGGGTTGCCTAATCCTGCGATGATACCTGAAGGATGGCATTTACTCATAGTGGACTTAAAGGACTGTTTCTTCACAATTGCTCTCCATGAAAATGATAAACAAAGATTCGCTTTTACACTTCCTGCAATAAACCGAGAAGGGCCAGACCAGAGATTTGAGTGGACGGTCCTGCCGCAGGGAATGCGAAATTCGCCAACTCTATGTCAATTCTGTGTCGACGATGCTCTACAGCCGTTGCGATGAAAATGGTCAGGAACAATAATCTGTCATTATATGGATGATATTCTATTGGCCCAGTCAACACCATTTTCTTCACAGCAAAAGGATGAACTAACGAAGCAACTTAAACAGAGAGGATTAGTAGTTGCCCCCGAGAAGGTACAGGAGACAAGCCCATGGAAATATCTTGGATGGCATATCTCCGATGCTACGATCCAACCGCAGAAATTGACAATACAATCAGACCTTAAGACTCTTAACGACGCCCAGAAGTTGATGGGTGATTTGCAATGGATTCGACCAGTGGTTGGTATTCCCAACGAGCTGTTAAATCAACTACGACCTTTGCTACGAGGGACAGATCCAGCAGCACCAATTCAGCTTACAGACCAACAAAAACAAGCACTACAGCTAATAGCCTCAATGATTACAACACGGGCTACGCATCGGCGTATAGAGGGTGCGCCTCTTGATCTAACTATTCTGTGTGGCCCCCAATATTTGATGGGTGCGATAACACAGCAAAAAATAAAAATGGGGGAGAAGCAGGGAGATACGGTGGTACTAGAATGGCTAGCTCCTCCGTTGCGGCCACGACGAACAATTCAAGAAAAAATCACCACATGAGCAGAATTAATTAAAAAGGGACGAAGTAGAACCTTGCAAGTAGACGGGGCCCCTCCTAACACCATATGGTTACCCATGAAGTCAAGTGATCTGGAATGGTATATACAAAATTCTGAGGAACTGCAAACTGCTCTATTGCATGATGGAGCCATGTTAATAGCAAAACCATTACAATCTCCTGTCTTGTCCTGGATGAAAAACCAGGGCTGGATAAGTAGACCAAAGTGATCACCCCAACCAGTTGCAGACGCAATAACAGTCTTTACAGATGCCGGTAAGTGCTCCAGAACTGCTGCAGTGACATGGAAGGATGAGCATGGCTGGCAACATCAGATTTTGCAAGCTCAGAAAGAGGATTCATTACAGACACTAGAACTGTTCGCAGTAGTATGGGCGTTTGTAAAATGGAAAGCTGTTCCGTTGAGTGTTGTATCTGACTCTCTTTATGTAGTAGGCATAGCCAATCGCATTGAGGACTCAAGTTTGCGAGAAGTGCAGAATGGACGACTGGTTCAACTATTGACAAGTTTGCAGCTTGCAATCGCACAGAGAAGTAAGCCGTATGCAGTGATTCATATTCGCAGTCATCAGTGGGAACAAGGGCTCGGAGAAGGCAATGCCCGAGCCGACCGATTAGTTGCTGCTGCAGTCACTGAAGCTCCACTATCACCATTTTGCCGAGCTCGAGAAGCTCATTCCATATTTCACCAGAACGCGAAGGGACTAGCTCGAGCCTACAATTTGTCTAATGCTGACGCTCAAGCAATCGTGAAGGCTTGTCCCATATGTAGTTATCATAATTTAGGAATGGGACCCGGGTGTGGAGTTAACCCAAGAGGGTTGAAAGCTAATGAAGTGTGGCAAATGGATGTCACTCCTGTTACAGCCTTGGGACAGTTAAAATACTTGCATGTAACGATAGATACCTCTAGCCACATGACATGGGCTACTGCACAACCCAGGGAAAAGGCTCGGGATGTGCGGCATCACCTCACTAGTTGTTTTGCTGTGTTAGGGGTACCTAGCACTATCAAGACTGACAATGGTCCAGCTTATAATAGTGGGCCACTGAAACGATTTATGCAATTATGGAATATCAATCATGTTACTGGCATCCCACACTCCTCCACAGGACAGGCGATAGTGGAAAGGGCAGATGGAACAATGAAAGGATACTTAGAAAAGTTCAGAGACATTGAAGACGTAAAAGAAAGAATAGGAAAGGCTCTCTTTGTACTTAACCATTTATGTGTGTTTGGGGACAGCACTGAGCCCCCTATAGTACGTCACCATGCCGGGGCAGAAACTTCTAAGCCACCACGCATGAAGGTGTTATGTTGGGAACTGGCATACAGGACGTGGACATAAGCAACCAGGGGTAGGCCTTAGAAGTCTCAGGGCCTGCTGTAGCTGAGCAAACCAAGCTGCCAGAGTAACTGTGAGAAGCTCCCACGGCAATGACTCCCACATCACCCAATTAAGGAACTCAGAAAGTATTGTTATCAGCAGCTGGCCTCAAGGACTAGGCCTATGTGACCGTTAAGCACAAAGGGGGTTGTTTTCCTAACTTCTAATCAAAAGGGGGGTTCTTTTCTTGCAGGTGGTGTTATTTTCTTAATGGTTTGTCTGGGTGCTTTTGACCAATAATCTTGTGTGAAACACTGTCCACCCCTGTAAAGTTCACTATAAAAGTTGGGCTATTCGGGCAATAAAATGGTGAAGCATGATCTGACTCTGCTGGTGTCTGTCGTGCTTTCGTCCGTGCTTCGCAACAGTGTTATACAGAGACATGAAAACAGGGCAATGGCTAGGCCCTGCTGAAGTGATCTGCCTGGGGCGCGGTTACGCTTGTGTTTCTTCCCCTACAGGTGCAATCTGGGTGCCTAGCCGACGCGTAAAACCAGCTGTTGAAGACACAGGCGGCTGTCGCCAGAAGGAGAATATTGAAGAGTAAACAGCAGATAGAGTCAGCAGCTAAATTATATTCTTGTGAATGAGATTGTGGTATGACTGAGATTGAGATGTGCCAGAGGCCTCTGGGTGTGCGATTGTGCTCTGTGTGTGCGATTGTGCTGTGTACTGTGTGAGTGAGAGCATGCTTTTGCCATAGTGCAGGCTGAAAGCATAGGAAATTGGTGCTGGCAAAAATCATAGGAAAATGGAGGACGAAGTAGCCCTAGATTTGTTACAGCGCTTTTTAGAAAAACGGGGAGTCGATTGTAAGCAACTAGCAGGACTAGTTGCGATCGGTCGAGCAAAATCATGTTTCACAAGTACGGAGTCATTGTTTGAAGTAGCCACTTGGAGAAATTTAAGGGAATGTACTGTTTAAACCTTTTTGATCATAATGAGTCAATTCACAAATTCATTACTTTCCTGAAAGAGCACATGAGAAAGATTCAATATGGTATCAACCCTTTCAATCAATGGTTCACTGACTTGGTTGAAACAACGCATAGATGGTTACTGGCATTAGTCAAAGAGGGATTAAGGATTCTGTTCGCTGTGGTGTCAATCATCATTGCATGTAGTATTGTGATAAATGTGGTTAAAGGGTTACTTGCAAAAATGTTATAGAGATTTTGAAGTGGTGCTGGAAACAGGTACCCGGTGGATCCCTGCAAAGTGGACTGAAGCAGCCGTAGAATCTGCACATGCCGAAGACGACCATGAAGAGGTTCCTGATAATCATTCTGACAATGACATGGGCTGCGCCAACTCAAGGACTGCCAAGGACAGCCTTCGATCCTAAGGAGAATGTCTGGGTATCCCTGGCTAGGAAACTGAATACCACCACCTTCTGTGAAAGTCTAGCCAGCCCTAGCACACCTTCTGTTACATACCTTGTTGGGGTACCATTCATTGACTATAGTAGTTGTGGTGTGATTAGGTTTAAGTTGTGTTACCATTAAGTGATTACAGTAATTGTAATGTTATTAGGTTTAAGTTTTGTTATGTCATTGTAGTTGTGTTATGTTATGTATTCGACGTCTGATGAAAAAACCTTCGGCCAAGTACTGCTCGTACAAAAAGAAAAAGGGGGAATTGTTGGGAATTGGCATACAGGGCCTGGACATGAGTCCGTGGAACAATTGTTTGATCTGAGCTTGCCTTAAGCAACCAGGAGTAGGCCTTAGAAAATCTCATGGCCTGCTGTAGCTGAGCAAACCAAGCTACCAGAATAACTATGAGAAGCTCCCACGACAATGATTCCCACGTTGCCCAATTGAGGAATTCAGAAAAATATTGTTACCAGCAGCTGGCTTCAAGGACAAGATCTACGTGAGTGCTAATCACAAGGGGGGTTGTTTTCTTGCAGGTGGGGTTGTTTTCTTCTAGTTGTTTGTCTGAGTGCTTTTGACCAATAATCTTGTGTGAAACACTGTCCGCCCCTGTTAAGTTCACCGTAAAAGTTAGGCTATTCGGGCAATAAAATGGAGCAGCATGGTCTGACTCAACCGGTGTCTGTCGTGTTTTCGGCCGTGCTTCCTAACAGACCCCTGCCCTGTCGCCGTTGGGCAGAGGGAGGGGATCTGGGAGTTGAGGAGGAATGGAGACAGGTCCCTGCTCGACATCGCAAGTGATGCCCTCCCCTTCTGGTCCCACCTTCCCAGGTGCCCTTCCACAACAGGTTTGAGGCCCTCGAGAGACCGGTGGGTGAGGAAGAGGTAGCAAGTGTTCCCAGGAGGATGCCTAGGGCGAGGAGGTCAACTCCACGCCTCAGGGCTGCCTCCACCAAGAAAGACAGAAGGGTTATTGTTGTGGGAGACTCTATCCTTAGGGAACAGAGGGCCCTATTTGTCGGCCTGACCCTATCCATCGGGAAGTCTGCTGCCTCCCTGGGACCAGGGTCAGGGACGTTGCCAGGAAGCTTCCCAACCTGGTACGCCCCTCTGACTATTATACTCTTTTGATAGTCCAGGCAGGTAGTGACGACATTGAAGAGAGAAGCCTGAAGGCTATCAAACAAGACTTTAGGGGGCTGGGACGGTTAGTGGATGGAGCAGGAGTGCAGGTGGTGTTTTCGTCCATCCCTACAGTGGCAGGGAGGGGTACAGAGAGGACACGGAAAGCCCACCTCTTAAACATGTGGCTCAGGGGCTGGTGCCAACGCAGAAATCTTGGGTTTTTCGACCATGGGGCACTTTACTCGGCACCCGGCCTGATGGCTGCAGGCGGGTCCCTATCTTTTAGGGGAAAAAGGATCCTGGGCCAGGAGCTGGCAGGGCTCGTTGAGAGGTCTTTAAACTAGGTAAGAAGGGGGATGGGGCTGAAGCAAGGATTGTTGGAGCTGTGCCAGAGGGAACAATAGTAAGGCCGGGGGATAAGGCAATGGCCCAGCTGAAGTGCATCTACACCAATGCACGCAGCATGGGTAACAAACAGGAGGAGCTGGAAGCCATCGTGCGGCAGGCAGGCTACGACTTGGTTGCCATCACGGAGACGTGGTGGGACCGGTCTCATGACTGGAGTGCTGCAATGACTGGCTATAAGCTCTTCAGAAGGGACAGGCAGCACAGAAGGGGTGGTGGTGTGGCTCTCTATATGAGAGAGTCTTTTGATGTTGTAGAACTTGAGGCTGGGAATGACAAGGTCGAGTCCCTTTGGGTTAGGATTGGCAGGGACAACAAGGCTAGTGTCCTGGTCGGGGTCTGCTATAGACCGCCGAACCAGGATGAGGAGACGGATGAGGAGTTCTACAGGCAGCTGACAGAAGTTGCAAAATCTTCAGCACTTGTTCTCATGGGGGACTTCAACTTCCCTGACATATCCTGGAAGCACAACACAGCCCAGAGAAAGCAGTCTAGGAGGTTTCTGGAGAGCGTGGAAGATAGCTTCCTGACGCAGCTGGTTAGCGAGCCTACCAGGGGTGGTGCCCCGCTAGACCTTCTCTTCACAAACAGATGTGATTGTCGGGAGCTGTCTTGGGCAGAGTGACCACGAAATGGTGTTCTCTATTCTTGGCGAGGCAAGGAAGGGGACCAGTAAAACCACTGTATTGGACTTCCGGAGGGCTGACTTTGTGCTGCTAAGGACACTGGTTGGTAGAGTCCCTTGGGAGGCGGTTCTGAAGGGCAGAGGGGTCCAGGAAGGCTGGGCGCTCTTCAAGAGGGAAATCTTAATGGCGCAGGAACGGTCTGTCCCCATGTGCCCAAAGACGAGCTGGCGGGGAAGAAGACCAGCCTGGCTGAACAGAGAATTGTGGCTTAAGCTTAGGAGAAAAAAGAGGGTTTATAATCTTTGGAAAAGTGGACAGGCCACTAGGGAGGACTATAAGGATGTAGCGAGGCTGTGCAGGGACAAAATTAGAAAGGCCAAAGCTCATATGGAGCTCAATCTGGCTACTGTCGTTAAAGATAACAAAAACTGTTTTTATAAATACATCAACACAAAAAGGAGGACTAAGGAGAATCTCCATCCTTTACTGGATGCGGGGGGAAACCTAGTTACAAGAGATGAGGAAAAGGCGGAGGTGCTTAATGCCTTCTTCACCTCAGTCTTTAGCGGCAATACCGGTTGTTCTCTGGATACCCAGTACCCTGAGCTGGTGGAAGGGGATAGGGAGAAGGATGTGGCCCTCACTATCCACGAAGAACTGGTTGGTGACCTGGTACGGCACTTGGATGTGCACAAGTCGATGGGGCCGGATGGGATCCACCCAAGGGTACTGAGAGAACTGGCAGAGGAGCTGGCCAAGCCCCTATCCATCATTCATCAACAGTCCTGGCTATCGGGGGAGGTCCCAGTTGACTGGCGGCTAGCAAACGTGACGCCCATCTACAAGAAGGGCAGGAGGGAAGACCCGGAAAACTACAGGCCTGTCAGTTTGACCTCAGTGCCAGGGAAGCTCATGGAGCAGATTCTCTTGAGAGTCATCACGCAGCACTTGCAGGGCAAGCAGGCGATCAGGCCCAGTCAGTATGGGTTTATGAAAGGCAGGTCCTGCTTGACGAACCTGATCTCCTTCTGTGACAAAGTGACGCGCTGGGTGGATGAGGGAAAGGCTGTGGATGTGGTCTACCTTGACTTCAGCAAGGCTTTTGACACCGTCTCCCACAGCATTCTCCTCAAGAAACTGGCTGCTCTTGGCTTGGACTGGCGCACGCTTCGTTGGGTTAGAAACTGGCTGGATAGCCGGGCCCAAAGAGTCGTGGTAAATGGAGCCAAGTCCAGTTGGAGGCTGGTCACTAGTGGCGTCCCCCAGGGCTCGGTGCTGGGGCCGGTCCTCTTTCATATCTTCATCAATGATCTGGACGAGGGCATTGAGTGCATCCTCAGTAAGTTTGCAGATGACACCAAGCAAAGTGTGTGTGTCGATCTGCTTGAGGGTAGGAAGGCTCTGCAGGAGGATCTGGATAGGCTGCACCGATGGGCTGAGGTCAACTGCATGAAGTTCAACAAGGCCAAGTGCCGGGTCCTGCACCTGGGACGCAATAACCCCAAGCAGAGCTACAGGCTGGGAGATGAGTGGTTGGAGAGCTGCCAGGCAGAGAAGGACCTGGGAGTGATGGTGGACATTTGGCTGAATATGAGCCAGCAGTGTGCTCAGGTGGCCAAGAAGGCCAACGGCATCCTGGCTTGTATCAGAAACAGTGTGACCAGCAGGGCTAGGGAGGTGATCGTCCCCCTGTACTCGGCTCTGGTGAGGCCGCACCTCGAGTACTGTGTCCAGTTTTGGGCCCCTCGCTACAAGAAGGACATCGAGGTGCTTGAGCGGGTCCAGAGAAGGGCGACGAAGCTGGTGAGGGGCCTGGAGAACAAGTCCTACGAGGAGCGGCACAGAAGTCTGCTGCAGAAGTCGCTCATAGGGTTGTTCAACAATCCTTTCCACGCTCTTTAGCCATAATGTCTAATCTGTGGTGGCTTGCAAAGGAGTTTCTGTGCCTGCAGGGATACGTTAAAGTAGTTTTGTGGCAATGCAATGTAGTTTTGGAAGTTGTCTTGCCCTTTTATACGTCTGTAACCTCTTTCCTGCATCCAGAGGAGAAGCTGTGAAGCTTGACGTTACGAATGTCTTATGCAGAATATCAACCCCACATAGTTAAGGTAGTTGTTCATCTTGGAGGGGGTACATTTGAATCCAAAACTCATCTTTAGAACAGAAGCAAGTGTGAGATATGTTCACCTGATTCGTGTCAGTATGGAACAATGCTAGGGCCGCATTGTATGATGAATGTGACCTTCTGTCTTGCACACCCTTGTATAACCACAAGTCTAAGAAAAACAGTGGTTAATGTATATAGTTCTTGTATCTTGCAAAGGAATGTTTTAGCAACTCATGTCAATAGAGAGCTTGAAGGGAAATGTATTTGTAGACTTTTCCTTGAAGTCTCTGGTATCTGGGGGGTTTCAGAATAACTGCTAACTATGATGACTATTGCGTGGGACACTATGCAAGTCTCTGATATCTGGGCAGGAGATCAAGGAGACAGGGAGAGCTGAAGAACAACTAAAAGACAAAGCTTGCAGGGAAGGTTGCACAAGTCTCTGACATACAGCCAAGTTGGACAAGAGGGAGGAAGACTATGAGCCTTCAGCACGAGAGACCACCAGAGGGACCACCGGAGACTGATACGCATGCTCCAGTAGGAGGGTTTGGATTCCGGAATCTAATTATAATAACCCTGTTGTTTTTTTTAGAAGTAGTAATGAATATGTATTAGCCTAGGAGCATAAAAATCAGCTGCTTGATGTAACTGGTGTGCGTCTTGGTGGAGCAGAGACTCCTGGTGCACCCAGCGCTGTTTGCTTACCTGTATTCCTTTAATAAATTGTAAACTTTGATTATAGTCCTATTTTGAATACTGAGCTATTTATTACACAAGGTATTAAGCTCTTTATGTTAATAGGAACGTGAGTCTTTCTGCCTGGAACACAATTCAACAGAGCAGTCAACCATTTCTTTAGCTTTGAAGATGCTGAAATGGACCCTGGGTTAAAAAGAACCGGTCCAGAGAAGGGCGACGAAGGGCGACGAAGCTGGTGAGGGGCCTGGAGAACAAGTCCTATGAGGAACGGCTGAAGGAGCTGAGCTTGTTCAGCCTGGAGAAGAGGAGGCTCAGGGGCGACCTTATCGCTCTCTACAGATACCTTAAAGGAGGTTGTAGCGAGGTGGGGGTTGGCCTGTTCTCCCACGTGCCTGGTGACAGGATGAGGGGGAATGGGCTAAAGTTGTGCCAGGGGAGGTTTAGGTTGGATGTTAGGAAGAACTTCTTTACCGAAAGGGTTGTTAGACTGTGGAACAGGCTGCTCAGGGAAGTGGTGGAGTCACCATCCCTGGAAGTCTTTAAAAGACGTTTAGATGTAGAGCTTAGGGATATGGTTTAGTGGGGACTGTTAGCGTTAAATCAGAGGTTGGACTCGATGATCTTGAGGTCTCTTCCAACCTAGAAATTCTGTGATTCTGTGGTTCCCAGCCTGTCTCTAAAGATAGTTGTTTAGTGCTAAAATGTGAGTTTCCTTTCTGGTATGTGACCATCCTAGTCTTAAGATTTCCAGTACTCAGTCATGTACCCCAGACTCCCGTGTTTTGAGGGGGATCGTACTCCCCTTACCTAATATGGGAATCCCGTTTTTGTGCCTCAAGGGTCAATGGTGTAAGGCACTTAGAAATCATTGCGGATTGTGGTTGTTGTCAGTTGCCACGTAAATTAAGGCCATGCAAGGACCTTCTACTCTTTCATCTTCCCTTTCATTTGTTGTCAGGTTACTACTCAATATTACACCTTTGGTGAGAAGTCCTAAAAAAAACCAACAAACATTACATCTTAATGTTAACAACTCTTGTTTTTTCTTTCTCTAGGTCTGCCAGTAGCTGACAAGGTAGAAAGATGACCTTTTCTCTTTCATTCTTGTGAAGTTAGAGGCAGTGCCCAATTAAACTGTGACTGAGGCTCTGCGATGGTGCAAGTCTATCTTACTCCTTCAAATTCAGTGATGCAGCCAGCGTTTTCAGTAATGAACTTTCAAGGATTCAACCACTTTAAAGCTTTTGGACAGTGGCAATTATCTGAAAACATTCCTACAGATTTATCTTCTTCATTTACATTTGCTTGCTCTCTCCATCTCATTCAAAGCAGTCAGGACTGGTTTGCTTCCCTCTTCTCTGGAAGTTTGCACTAGGAACCATTGTTAGAATCAGAATCCTGATCTGAGAGCACGATGAAAAATGTTGCACACAAACTTGTACATTGGAGAGGAAAATGTTCATGTATACGTCAGTATTGTACTCAAACAGCTGCTTACACCTTTTAACTTTTAAACCTGAGAAGCAACAGGTAGTTTCTACGTTGCCCTTGGGGGTAGTGTACTCTTCTGTACTTTGCTTCTATACAAACAGCTCAAAATTTGAAAGTCATGTTGTCAGTCATACCACCAAACAACCTTGCACGGCATTACACGTTCCCCCCCCAGATAGATCTTGCCGTCAATGAGAGACCAGACAAGGAAATAATGCCGGCACATAAAACTAACTTGTAGATATATCCCTTGTTGGCATTCTTTTTTTTTTTTTGTTTTGTTTTGATACTTTGTGGGGCTTAGCTGTACCTCAGTGAGAAGAATGTCTTCTGGTGTGAACTGAAATTATACCTCTCTGCCACAATGTCTCTCTATTTATTTATTTATTTTTTTTGGGGGGAGGGCTGGGGAGGGGAGAGAAGGGTGTTGATAATTCCTTGGGGACACCTGAAGGAGTTGCAAAATAATAAAATTTAGGTGAAGGAAAAGTTCCTTCTCTTAATTTTTGTCGTTGTTGTTTTTCTTTTCCATCTGGTCATAAAATGAAGGTCCCATTTTCTGGCTTTTGGCAGATTGCAAGCATGCTGGAACCATTCACGTTACGTAGACTGTATTTGTCTGAAATGATAATATCATACCTATAGTCTGCTGCAGGCTCAAAAGCAGCCTATGCCTCCTGGTCTGTTTTATGCCTTTGCTTTTGTTACTACATCCTTGTAAGTCTTCAACAGGGAAATGAAATTACCCTATACAAAAGAAACACCATCCAGAAGAAACTTCAGGTGCTAGGGCCTGAATTTTCACTGAAACCAAAGGCAGGTATCTTACTGACGTGAAGAAAGGGGCTTTATCTATCCTGGTTTGTTTAGTACTGAAGGAGCGTGAAAGAGATGCATGTCCTTGTCTCTGAAGAGGAGGCAAAGGAACAGCTAGTGCAAGGAACGCAAAATTCAGTTATGCCGAACTAACAGGTGGTTGTATCCCAGCTTGGAGACCACAACACAGAATCACCTAGGTTGGAAGAGACCTCCAAGATCACGTAGTCCAACCTCTGGCGTAACACTAACAAGTCCTCCACTAAGCCGTATCCCTAAGCTCTACACCTAAACATCTTTCAAAGACCTCCAGGGATAGTGACTCCACCACTCCCCTGGGCAGCCCGTTCCAATGCCTAACAACCGTTTCGGTAAAGAAGTTCTTCCTGACACCCAACCTAAACCTCCCCTGGTGCAACTTTAGCGCATTCCCCCTCGTCCTATCACCAGGCACATATGAGAATAGACCAACCCCCACCTCGCTACAGCCTCCTTTGAGGTATCTGTAGAGAGCAATAAGGTCGCCCCTGAGCCTCCTCTTCTCCAGACCGAACAATCCCAGCTCCCTCAGCCGCTCCTCCTAAGACTTGTTCTCCAGATCCCTTGCCAGCTTTGTTGCCCTTCCCTGGACTCACTGGAGCCCCTCAATATCCTTCTTGTAGCGAGGGGCCCAGAACCGAACACAGTACTTGGGCTGCGGCCTCACCTGAGCCAAGTACAGGGGGACAATCACCTTCCTTAGTCCTGCTGGCCATGCTGTTTCTTGTAGGAGTCAGGATGCTGTTGGCCTTCTTGGCCACCTGAGCACACTGCTGGCTCATACTGAGTCGACTAGCCACCAGTACTCCCAGGTCCTTCTCTGCCAGGCAGCTTTCTAACCACTCAGATGGCTTTTCCAACCAGCTTCAAACTTCCAGATCTAGAGGAACGCTTTGACTGCGGCCTAAAAGCCACGTGTATGTAAGCTGCCGCAAGCCAGCCAATCTTCTTCCCATGACCTGCCAGGAAACAGCAACGTAGGCAGGTAACCAAATTAAAGCCAAAACTTGCCAGCCCAGTCCTTGACCTGAATAGTGAGTGAGGATCCGGATCCTGGCATTTATGCGCGATAGCTTCTACACAGTCAAAGTAAATACACCCCGGGTGCCCTGAGCTGGAGGACCACGACGGTGGGCACGATAAACTCCCAACCGACCCTGAACGTGTGCGGGATTTGCTGCTCCACCTGGATCTATACAAGTCCGTGGGTCCGGATGGGATTCATCCCAGGGTGCTTAAGGAGCTGGCTGACGCCATCGCGGGACCTCTCTCAATTATTTTTCAATGACCTTATGAATCTGGAGAGGTCCCAGTAGACTGGAAGCTGGCAAATGTCGTACCAATTTTCAAGAAGGGCAAGAAAATAGACCGTGGCAACTACAGGCCTGTTAGTCTCACATCAGCGCCTGGTAAAATTCTGGAGAAGATGATCCTTGAAGGTATTGAAGCGCACCTGGGGGACAATGCAGTCATTGGTCCCAGCCCACATGGGTTCATGAGGGGTAGGTCCTGCCTAACAAATCTGAATTCCTTTTATGATAAGATCAGCCATCTGGTTGATCAAGGGAAACCAGCTGACGTGATCTTTTTGGACTTGAGCAAAGCTTTCGACATAGAATCATAGAATCATAGAATATCCTGAGCTGGAAGGGACCCTTAAGGATCATCAAGTCCAACTCTTGACACCGCACAGGTCTACCCAAAAGTTCAGACCATGTGACTAAGTGCACAGTCCAATCTCTTCTTAAATTCAGACAGGCTCGGTGCAGTAACCACTTCCCTGGGGAGCCTGTTCCAGCGTGCAACCACCCTCTCTGTGAAGAACCCATGGTTTCCCATGGGATCCTACTGGACAAAAATGTCCAGCATACAACTTAGCAAAAACACCATACGATGGGTGAGCAATTGGCTGACAGGCAGGGCTCAAGGGCTTGTGGTAAATGGGGCCACATCAGGGTGGCGCACGGTCACTAGTGGGGTCCCTCAAGGCTCCATTTTAGGGCCGGTCCTCTTCAATGTTTTTATAAACGATTTAGATGTAGGACTAGAAGGTGTTTTGAGCAAATTTGCTGATGGCACCAAACTTGGAGGAGTTGTAGACTCAGATGAGGGGCTGAGTGTGGAAAGGCCTTGCAGAGAGATCTGGACAGATTGGAGAGCTGGGCGATCACCAACCGCATGAGGATTAACAAGAGCAAGTGCCGGGTCCTGCACCTGGGACGGGGCCACCCTGGCTATATGTACCGACTGGGTGATGAGATGCCGTAGAGCAGCCCTGCAGAGAGGGATCCGGGCGTGGTGGTTGACAGCAAGTTGAACATGAGCCAGCAGTGTGCCCTGGCAGCCAGGAGGGCCAACCGTGTCCTGGGGTGCATCAAGCACGGCATTGCTGGTCGATCGAGGGAAGTGATTGTCCCGCTCTACTCTGCGCTGGTGCGGCCTCACCTCGAGTACTGTGTGCAGTTCTGGGCACCACAGTATAAAAAGGACATGAAACTGTTGGAGAGTGTCCAGAGGAGGGCGACGAAGATGGTGAAGGGCCTAGAGGGGAAGCCGCATGAGGAGCAGCTGAGGGCACTGGGCCTGTTCAGCCTGGGGAAGGGGAGGCTAAGGAGGGACCTCATTGCAGCGTACAACTTCCTCGCGTGGGGGAGTGCAGAGGCAGGTGCTGACCTATTCTCCGTAATCACCAGTGACAGGACCCACGGGAACGGTGTTAAGCTGAGGCAGGGAAGTTTTAGGCTGGATGTCAGGAAGAGGTTCTTCACCGAGAGGAGGGTGGTTGCACGCTAGAACAGGCTCCCCAGGGAACTAGTCACTGCACCAAGCCTGTCTGAATTTAAGAAGCGATTGGACTGTGCACTTGGTCACGTGGTCTAAACTTTTGGGTAGACCTGTGCGGTGCCAGGAGTTGGACTTGATGATCCTTAAGGGTCCCTTCCAGCTCAGGATATTCTATGATTCTATAAATAGTCCAGTCAGAGGTCATGGGGCTAGATTTAGAAAAGTCCTGCATAAAGAAGGGATCTCAGAGAAGAAAATGTAGATAGCATTAATATCAAGAAAAGGAATTCTGATTGCTAATTTGTTTATCTGTCATGACTAGACAGATGAAAATCTATGATGGCAAGTTTGCCTTTAAGGTCATTTTATTTTTATTCATTTCTTTTATTTATTTGTATTTATTTTTTTAACAGGCTCTGTACTAATTTTGCTCACAGAATGACTAACAGAAATATGAGCTTTGTGCAAATTTTGTATTTAATTCATTATGTCAACTGTAACCACTAAGCCCCTTGTCAGGTTATTTCTACAAGTGATAAGGAGCAATAGACCTTAAAACCTTGAAGCCAGGTAGACGAGCTTATTCCACAAGGTCTCTTGGCTTCACCCTTGTTAAGTGCAACCTGCCAGGTGTGGGTCATTTGACCTTTGTTATATAGGAAGCCTGAGGACAGGTGGGGGAATTGCCTCCCCAGGAGAAACTGAGGCTTGGGTAGCCTAGGGTGTTTTTCTCTCGTGGTGAATCGGGCTCAGTGTTCCCTACTAGGCTGCTTTTCCTTCAAGTTTTCTGCCCTCTCTGTGAAATAGCTTTAGAGACTCTATGAGCCAGTTACATTGGTGGTGCCTTCTTCAGAAGAACCCTGGTGGGACTATTTCACTGCGAAGCACGTTGGAAGTGACTCGAGTTCAGGAGACAGCAGGTAAGAGTTCCTGGGTTCTGTGGTTGTTACTGTTGAGGAGTTTGAGTACTTCCTTCACCTTGTCTGTATCCTGTGAAATTACATAGGTGGCTTCTAAGCTCCCTTTTAAGTACTGGAGGAAAACAAAAAAGGCTGCAGAAGCCCAAGTGCACACAGGTCAGCCTGAAGTTGAACAAAATTCTTAAGTATTTGAAAGATTGAAAAACGAGCTGTGGGAAGAGGCGCAGAGTCGCTGGGGCGCAGAGTCGCTGGGGCGCAGAGTCGCTGGGGCGCAGAGTCGCTGGGGCGCAGAGTCGCTGGGGCGCAGAGTCGCTGGGGCGCAGAGTCGCTGGGGCGCAGAGTCGCTGGGGCGCAGAGTCGCTGGGGCGCAGAGTCGCTGGGGCGCAGAGTCGCTGGGGCGCAGAGTCGCTGGGGCGCAGAGTCGCTGGGGCGCAGAGTCGCTGGGGCGCAGAGTCGCTGGGGCGCAGAGTCGCTGGGGCGCAGAGTCGCGGGGGCGCAGAGTCGCGGGGGCGCAGAGTCGCGGGGGCGCAGAGTCGCGGGGGCGCAGAGTCGCGGGGGCGCAGAGTCGCGGGGGCGCAGAGTCGCGGGGGCGCAGAGTCGCGGGGGCGCAGAGTCGCGGGGGCGCAGAGTCGCGGGGGCGCAGAGTCGCGGGGGCGCAGAGTCGCGGGGGCGCAGAGTCGCGGGGGCGCAGAGTCGCGGGGGCGCAGAGTCGCGGGGGCGCAGAGTCGCGGGGGCGCAGAGTCGCGGGGGCGCAGAGTCGCGGGGGCGCAGAGTCGCGGGGGCGCAGAGTCGCGGGGGCGCAGAGTCGCGGGGGCGCAGAGTCGCGGGGGCGCAGAGTCGCGGGGGCGCAGAGTCGCGGGGGCGCAGAGTCGCGGGGGCGCAGAGTCGCGGGGGCGCAGAGTCGCGGGGGCGCAGAGTCGCGGGGGCGCAGAGTCGCGGGGGCGCAGAGTCGCGGGGGCGCAGAGTCGCGGGGGCGCAGAGTCGCGGGGGCGCAGAGTCGCGGGGGCGCAGAGTCGCGGGGGCGCAGAGTCGCGGGGGCGCAGAGTCGCGGGGGCGCAGAGTCGCGGGGGCGCAGAGTCGCGGGGGCGCAGAGTCGCGGGGGCGCAGAGTCGCGCCATTTATTTCAAGAAAATCCTTTTAATTTATTTTTTGTTTTTTTTGCTGTTACTAGACAGATGAAAATGTGAGAGCAATTTAGCCGGTAATTTCATTCCCTTTCTTCTTTCATGTATTTATATATTTTTATTTCTCTTATATTAACGGGTTCTAAACTAGTTTTCCTCACGGAATGAGTAGCAGAAATATGACCCTTACGCACCTCTTGTAGTTAATTCATGAAATTTATTCTAACTACAAAACTCTGTGTCAGGTGATTTCTTTTATCAATAAGGAGCAATGGAACTTATTATTGATAATTGAACCCCAGCAGGCTGCTTTTTCTTTTTGTTTTCTACTTTTGCTGTGAAATAGCTCTAGAGACTCTATGACTAGTTACATTGGTGGTGCCTTCTCCGTGCAGTAGAGCCTGGTGGTACGGCTTGTGAAGTTGCTTGGAAGTGCCGCGAGTTCAGGAGCTGGCAGCTAAGTGTTCCTGGGTTCTAGAGTTGTTTCATGTTGGGGAGTGGCCCCGTTCCCTAAAATCACAGCTCCTGGGCCCAAATCTGAGTTTCTTTTCTGTTACATGAACAGCCGGAGAGGGTCAGCCTCCTTTGGCTTTTGAGTCCGTTGCCTCCTACTCTTAACAGTTTTAGTGTTCGGTAGCGTACCTCAGGCTCTCCTATTTTGAGAGGGGTTGTGCTCCACTTACGTAACATGGGAATCCCTTTTTTCTGTCTCAAGCGTGAATGGTGTAAGGCACTTAGAAATCATTGCAGATGAAAGGGAAGTGAAGTTATCTTATTTAGAAGAAAAGCTATCCAGAAGAAACTTCAGTTGCTTGGGCCTGAATTCTCACTGAAACCAAAAGCAGGTATCTTACCGTAGAGAGCGATAAGGCCGCCCCTGAGCCTCCTTTTCTCCAGGCCGAACAATCCCAGCTCCCTCAGCCGCTCCTCCTAAGACTTGTTCTCCAGATCCCTCACCAGCGTTGTTGCCCTTCCCTGGACTCACTGGAGCCCCTCAATATTCTTCTTGTAGTGAGAGGCCCAGAACTGAACATAGTACTTGGGCTGCGGCCTCACCAGAGCCAAGTACAGGGGGACAATCACCTTCCTTAGTCCTGCTGGCCATGCCATTTCTTGTAGGAGTCAGGATGCTGTTGGCCTTCTTGGCCACCTGAGCACACTGCTGGCTCATACTGAGTCGACTAGCCACCAGTACTCCCAGGTCCTTCTCTGCCAGGCAGCTTTCTAACCACTCAGATGGCTTTTCCAACCAGCTTCAAACTTCCAGATCTAGAGGAACGCTTTGACTGCGGCCTAAAAGCCACGTGTATGTAAGCTGCCGCAAGCCAGCCAATCTTCTTCCCATGACCTGCCAGGAAACAGCAACGTAGGCAGGTAACCAAATTAAAGCCAAAACTTGCCAGCCCAGTCCTTGACCTGAATAGTGAGTGAGGATCCGGATCCTGGCATTTATGCGCGATAGCTTCTACGCAGTCGAAGTAAATACACCCTGGGTGCCCTGAGCTGGAGGACCACGACGGTGGGCACGATAAACTCCCAACCGACCCTGAATGTGTGCGGGATTTGCTGCTCCACCTGGATCTATACAAGTCCGTGGGTCCGGATGGGGTTCATCCCAGGGTGCTTAAGGAGCTGGCTGACGCCATCGCGGGACCTCTCTCAATTATTTTTCAATGATCTTGTGAATCTGGAGAGGTCCCAGTAGACTGGAAGCTGGCAAATGTCGTACCAATTTTCAAGAAGGGCAAGAAAATAGACCGTGGCAACTACAGGCCTGTTAGTCTCACATCAGCGCCTGGTAAAATTCTGGAGAAGATGATCCTTGAAGGTATTGAAGCGCACCTGGGGGACAATGCAGTCATTGGTCCCAGCCCACATGGGTTCATGAGGGGTAGGTCCTGCCTAACAAATCTGAATTCCTTTTATGATAAGATCAGCCATCTGGTTGATCAAGGGAAACCGGCTGACGTGATCTTTTTGGACTTGAGCAAAGCTTTCGACATGGTTTCCCGTGGGATCCTACTGGACAAAATGTCCAGCATACAACCTAACAAAAACATCATGCGATGGGTGAGCAATTGGCTGGCAGGCAGGGCTCAAGGGCTTGTGGTAAATGGGGCCACATCAGGCTGGCGCATGGTCACTAGTGGGGTCCCTCAAGGCTCCATTTTAGGGCCGGTCCTCTTCAATGTTTTTATAAACGATTTAGATGTAGGACTAGAAGGTGTTTTGAGCACATTTGCTGATGGCACCAAACTTGGAGGAGTTGTAGACTCAGATGAGGGTGGAAAGTCCTTGCGGAGAGATCTGGGTAGATTGGAGAGCTGGGCGATCACCAACCGCATGAAGTTTAAGAAGAGCAAGTGCCGGGTCCTGCACCTGGGACGGGGCAACCCTGGCTGTACGTACCGACTGGGTGATGAGATGCCGTAGAGCAGCCCTGCAGAGAGGGATCCGGGCGTGGTGGTCGACAGCAAGTTGAATATGAGCCAGCAGTGTGCCCTGGCAGCCAGGAGGGCCAACCGTGTCCTGGGGTGCATCAAGCACAGCATTGCTGGTCGATTGAGGGAGGTGATTGTCCCGCTCTACTCTGCGCTGGTGCGGCCTCACTTCGAGTACTGTGTGCAGTTCTGGGCACCACAGTATAAAAAGGACATGAAACTGTTGGAGAGTGTCCAGAGGCGGGCGACGAAGATGGTGAAGGGCCTAGAGGGGAAGCCGTATGAGGAGCAGCTGAGGGCACTGGGCCTGTTCAGCCTGGGGAAGGGGAGGCTAAGGAGGGACCTCATTGCAGTGTACAACTTCCTCGCGAGGGGGAGTGCAGAGGCAGGTGCTGACCTATTCTCTGTAATCACCAGTGATAGGACCCATGGGAATGGTGTTAAGCTGAGGCAGGGAAGGTTTAGGCCGGATGTCAGGAAGAGGTTCTTCACCGAAAGGAGGGTGGTTGCACGCTGGAACAGGCTCCCCAGGGAAGTGGTCACTGCACCAAGCCTGTCTGAATTTAAGAAGCGATTGGACTGTGCACTTGGTCACGTGGTCTAAACTTTTGAGTAGACCTGTGCAGTGCCAGGAGTTGGACTTGATGATCCTTAAGGGTCCCTTCCAGCTCAGGATATTCTATGATTCTATAAATAGTCCAGTCAGAGGTTATGGGGCTAGATTTAGAAAAGTCCTGCATAAAGAAGGGATCTCAGAGAAGAAAATGTAGATAGCATTAATATCAAGAAAAGGAATTCTGATTGCTAAATTGTTTATCTGTCATGACTAGACAGATGAAAATCTATGATGGCAAGTTTGCCTTTAAGGTCATTTTATTTTTATTCATTTCTTTTATTTATTTGTATTTATTTTTTTAACAGGCTCTGTACTAATTTTGCTCACATAACAGAAATATGACCCTTGTGCACCTTTTGTAGTTAATTCATTAGGTCAACTGTAACCACTAAGCCCCTTGTCAGGTTATTTCTACAAGTGATAAGGAGCAATAGACCTTAAAACTTTGAAGCCAGGTAGATGAGCTTATTCCACAAGGTCTCTTGGCTTCACCCTTGTTAAGTGCAACCTGCCAGGTGTGGGTCATTTGACCTTTGTTATATAGGAAGCCTGAGGACGGGTGGGGGAATTGCCTCCCCAGGAGAAACTGAGGCTTGGGTAGCCTAGGGTGTTTTTCTCTCGTGGTGAATCGGGCTCAGTGTTCCCTACTAGGCTGCTTTTCCTTCAAGTTTTCTGCCCTCTCTGTGAAATAGTTTTAGAGACTCTATGAGCCAGTTACATTGGTGGTGCCTTCTTCAGAAGAACCCTGGTGGGACTATTTCACTGCGAAGCACGTTGGAAGTGACTCGAGTTCAGGAGACAGCAGGTAAGAGTTCCTGGGTTCTGTGGTTGTTACTGTTGAGGAGTTTGAGTACTTCCTTCACCTTGTCTGTTCCCTGTGAAATTACTTAGGTGGCTTGTAAGCTCCCTTCCAAGCACTGGAGGAAAAAAAAGGCCTCAGAAGTCCAAGTGCACACAGGTCAGCCTGAAATTGAAGGAGGTTCTTAAGTATTTGGAAGATTGAAAAACGGGCTGTGTGAAGCGGGGGGCGCAGAGTTGCGGGGGGTGCATAGTCGCTGGGGGCGCGTTCCAGTGTGCGACCACCCTCTTCGTGAAGAACCTCTTCCTGTTGTCTAGCCTAAACGTCCCCTTCCTCAGGCTGACACCATTCACTGTGGGTCCTATCATTGGTGTCTGGAGAGAACAGAGCGGTACCTGCCCCTCCACTCCCCCTCGTGAGGAAGCTGTAGACTGTGACGAGGCCTCCCGTCAGCCGCCTCTTTTCCAGGCTGAACAGGCCCAGTGACCTCAGCCGCTCCTCATACGACTTCCCCTCTAGGCCCTTCGCCATCTTTGTAGCCCAGTATCTTACTGACTTGAAGAAGGAGGCTTTAATCTATCCTGCTTTGTTTAGTAGCAACCACCCCTCACCGAGCATGCGCTCTGAATTTCTCGGAGTCTATTACTTTAAACGGAGACGGGAGAACTTTTCACCAATCATAACTAAGATATGCTTGGCTAGAGCCACTCAAGCTCCACCCAAAAGAGAGAAAATAATATAAATTGGCCTAAGAGAGAGGGGATGTTAGGGAAGATACCACCATCAGGGGAGGTACCACACCAAGGGAATACAACATCCTTCGGACCTCCTGACTCCTGGGACCAGTCGATGGGCTCAGAGTTTTTCTCCCCCCCCCCCATTGGGATGCCTTTGGGTGAGATTTGAACACTTGGTTATTGTCATAAATGAGGTCTCAACTCGATCTGAATTTTGTAATATTTATAAAACAAACATTTCTAAAAGGTAGAAAAGCTATAAAAGGCAAGTAAACAGCGCTGGGTGTGCGGGGAGTCTACGCTCCACCAACACTCGCACACAAACATCAAACATCCTAAATGTACAGAGCATTGCTTTACATACTAAACGCAAGTATGCCTCTACATACGTACAATCAGGAAAGGTAGCAAACAATCCTCTAAGTTCCATAACTTAATAAAAATCGAGTACGCCTATACATATGCATGATCAGAAGAGGTAACAAACAATCCTTTAAGTTCCATGACTTAACAGTCTCCATTTTCCATTCCTTTTGAGCGATGTGTCTCGCTTTAAGTTGTCAAGCAACTCGGTCTTAAGGTCTTATGTATCCCGTTCTTCCCAGATCGAAGAAAAGCATATCCATCTCCTTGCAAAGGCCAATAGACCTGGGTCAAAAGGCATGTCCAGGTCAGCAGGGAGCGCAACAGCAAAAGCCTTCGATGGCTGTAACAGCAGAGGGGCCCATGGCGTAGCAGTCGGATCAGTAAAGGAGCCCGCAGCTCCCTCACTGTCTGGCAAACCACACCTTTGTGATTGTGGCACCACAGGGCTCTTTAAGGCCTCAGAGGCTGCTCACCAGGTGCCGAGCAATCCCACTGCAACCTTGTCATTTTTAGTTGCAGAGTTGCACACCTTGACCTCAGTTTGGTCCCATATTTGAGGCTCATAAACTGTCCAATTGTTAATAAGGAGAATAAGCTGTAAGGTTACCAGGACAATCTTTGTTCCTAAGGACGTATGATTCCTCATAACGCGCAACTGCTTACCAGCGAGGGGCAGTTGTGTGCACAGGTCCGCTTCTCTCAGCTCGAGCTTCTCTCCAGCTCCAGTGCGCCTATTTCCAGCGAGTTTCTGTACGAGCTTCTCTGAGCAGTTTGAGTTTGGCCAAACCTATCTTCATGAGGCAATCAAAGTGCCTGTTCCCGTCCTGGTCTCCATTCTGCCAGCCTGTTCCTCTTCACTTCTTGTTCCTGCTTCTTTATTGATGTAACTTCATCGTGCTCCCTTTTTTTTTTTTTTTGTCTTGAGGGCAGGCTCCCCTCTTATACCCTTCTCTCCACGGCAGTTCTTTTCAAAACAACTTTTCATTGCTCAAACAACTTTGAATGTAACGACAACAGCAAACACCCAGAAACATCCATGCCTTAACTGGAGAACAAGAAACCGGAGACTGCATGGTGTCTCCTGAATCACCCTTCTTTGTTCCCTCTAAACACTTTTATATTCCTGATGGCCTCGTCGTTAAGAGTCTAATGTTATCTCAACCACGGGGCTTTCCAACGCCCATGGCCACGTTCCAAATTTCCCCCTCTTTATTAATATCAACCATTTTCTCGACACGAATTTCCACTCCATATATAACAGTTATAAATCTTTCTAGAATCTTTGATCCGTTTAACGCATTAATTTCTAGGCTGTGCACCTGTAACACCTGTGTATTTCATGCATGCTAGCTTGCTTTTGCAGACAGGCACTATTGCCGGCAATCCAAAGAACCTGGTTATCTCTTGCTGTAATAAATCACACTTGATTGCATTGTCATAGCTCTCATTAAGTGCAACTAGGGTAAGGGTGGTTACATGTTATTGGTGAATCTGTGACCGTGATAGTTCAGTGTTCTGAATCCAAGCAGACCCCAGACGGTTAACACGTTACTGGTGAATATCCGACCGGACCCCAGACGGTTGACGTGTTATTGGTGTGTCCGACAGGTTCGGTACCCTGAATCCGACCGGTCCCATAACGGTTAATCAGCTACACCCCTTAATGCGACACTAATGAAGGAGCACGGAAGAGACGCATGTCCTTACCTCTGGAGAGGAGGTTCCTTGCACAGCCAGTGCAAGGAACACAAAAATCAGTTGCGCCAGACTAACGTGGTTGTATCTGAGCTTGGAGGCTGCAACCCTCTTCAGACTTCCAGATCTAGAGGAACACTTTGGCTGCAGCCTAAAAGCCACGTGTACAGGAGCTCCCCCAAGCCAGCCAATCTTCTTCCCATGACCTGCCAGGAAACAGCAAGGTAGGCATGTACCCAAATCAAAACCCAAACCTTTGGCCCAGTCCTTGACCTGAATAGGGAGTGACGATCCGGATCCTGGCATTCATACCTGACAGCTTATACGCAGTGGAAGTAAACAGTGTAGTCAGAGGTCACGGGGCTAGATTTTGGAAAGTCCTGCATCAAGAAGACATCTCAGAAAAGCAAATTTAAATACCATTAATGCCAAGAAAAGTAACTCTGATGTCTATATTCTTTATGTGTCATGACTAGACAGATGAAAAACTATGAGAGCAATTTTGCCTTTAAGGTCATTTTCTTTTTTCTTTGATGTCTTTTCTTTCGTTTGTTTGTCTGTTTGTTTGTTTATTTATTTATTTAAACAGGCTCTGTACTACTTGTCCTCACAGAATGACTAACAGAAATATGACCCTTGTGCACTTTTTGTAGTTAATTCATTAGGTCAGCTCTAACCACTAAGCCCCTTGTCAGGTTATTTCTAGTAGTGACAAGGAGCAATTAAGCTTACAAGACCGAAGCCAGGTAGATGAGCCTATTCCAGGAGGTCTCTTGGCTCCACCCTTGTGAAGTGAAACCTGCCAGGTGTGGATCATTTGACTTTTGCTATATAGGAAGCCTGAGGACTTGTGGGGAATTGCCTTCCTGGTGGGGGAGTTTGAGGCTCAGGTTCTCTAGGGTGCTTTTCTGCTGTTGTGGTGGAGCGGATTCAGTGTTCCCCGGTGGGCTGCTTTTTCTTCACCTTTTCTCCCATCTCTGTGAAACAGTGACTCTATGAGCTAACTATGTTGTTGGTGCCCTCTCAGTACGGTGAGAGCCTGGTGGTGCGAAGTCACTGTGAAGCAGTGTGGAAGTGACTCAAGTTCAGGAGCTGGCAGGTAAGTGTTCCTGGGTTCTACGGTTCTTTAATGTCGAGGAGTTTGAGTACTTCCTTCACCTTGTCTGTTTTCAGTGAAATTACTTCCGTGGCTTCTAAGCTCCCTTTCCAGCCCTTCCAAATCTAATGAGAATGAAAGCTAAAAAGAAAGCCCCACCAACTCAGAAGCTCAAGTGCTTACAGGTAAGCCTGACTTTGAAGAATGTTCTTAACTATTTGTTAGGATTCAACAACGGGCAGTGTGGAAAAAGGTGCCTTAATGTGCACTCAAATTATGCCTTGCAGTGAGTAGAAACCGATGGGGAAGGTACTGGTGGAGTTATGACAACTTTCACTCAGTGGAAGTCGCAAGACTGTGCTGTTCCTAAAAGAAATGCCGCTTTCACAACATGTAAGTCAAAAGCAATGTGAAGAAAGCCTCTCCTCTTCCCTACAGGCCTGCGTCTCTGCTGTGGAGAAAGATTTGGAATAGGTCCACCAGTGAGGAGAGACTATCTTCCTCCCAGGCTGTACAAACCAGTATCTGAGGTGGCGTTGTTTTCTTCTAGTTGTTTGTCTGAGTGCTTTTGACCAATAATCTTGTGTGAAACACCGTCTGCCCCTGTTAAGTTCACTATAAAAGTTAGGCTATTCGGGTAATAAAATGGAGCAGCATGATCTGACTCAACCGGTGTCTGCCGTGCTTTCGGCCGTGCTTCCTAACAAATGGCGCCCGAACAGGCTGAGACCTGAACAGGGCATCGCAGCGGAGCGGGAGAGCAGCGGCGCCGGGACATCAGAGCGGCGTGGGACCGACACATCGGAGCGGCGCCGGGAGACCCGAGGCACACGGAGGGACTCCTGCCGGACGGAGAGAGCCCTGAGAGACGCTGCAGAGCCACGGATGGCTCTGAGAGACACAGACCTGACAGAAGCCGGAACACCTGAGAAGCATTGAGAAACTCCAAGCACCGACCCGGACAAAGGACTCATGGTGAGACACGGGGAAAAGAAACCGTGGGGAGCGTGGGAAGAGATCTGCGGGGAAACGCGGGAAACGGAACCGCGCAGGGACGCGGGAACGAGGTCTCGCAAAGGCTGCAACAGCATAAATAAAGGTATGGAGAGACAAGCGGCGTATGATTTGCTCAATTGCTTTTTAGAAAAACGGAGCACGCAGGGTATAGGCTGCAAAAAGGATTTACCAGGATTATTAGCATATGGAGTAACAAAGGGTTGTTTTATCAATCCGGATACAGTTTTTGAACAAACAGAGTGGAGTAAATTTGGGGACAAATTGTTTGATGAAGTTATTAATGAAAATAAGACTGCTAAAAAATTACTGAAGCCTTGGAGAGCAGTCACTAATGCCTTAGCTATACATCAGGCTGAGCAGAGAGTCGCTGCTGCTGCTACAGAGCGACTGGGATTGCCAGGAAGTGCTGGTAGTGTTAACCCTCAACAGGGAGGGATGGGGGGAGCTGGGGATTACCCATTGCCGCCTTCAGTGAGGACGATAACGCTGCCTCAGGGGGCAATGGGAGCCTCCTCCTCTCTCATCATCCTTCTCAGAGTCGGTGTTGGTGCTCCCGCCATCACCAGCAGCACCACCGGCTCCTTCTCACAAAAGTGGGGAAATGGATGAGGAAATAAGAGAGCAAAAACCAGACAGAAAAAACACAAGCCCGTTTATAGAAGGTGTTCAGGAGAGGCAGAGGGTGTGGAAGCAAATAGCAGATGAGGCTGTATGCGAAGGTGAACACGGGATAGCTGCACAATTGGTTCAAGAGGCCTTCCCGGTAGTATATTCACCACCGGACGCCCAGGGTAATGTTACGGTTAATCTCGTGAATTTGGACTGGAAATTGTTAACTCAGCTGCGGTCCACAGTAAATGAGTCAGGTCTGAAAGGTGAACCTACGAGACAGATGTTGGACTATATTTGGGGAACTAATATTTTGCTTCCAGGAGACATATGTAGCATAATGAAGTTAATTTTGACCCAACACCAGCAGCTCTTATTTAATGCCCATTGGCAGGCTGCTTGTCAAGAAGCAGTCACAGTGGTAAGAGCACCTGGGGACCCTTTACATGGGGTCACGCTGGAAGAGTTGATGGGGGTAGGACCGTATTTTAGGACAGAAGCACAAGCATTGCTGGGACCTGATAAAGCGAAGGAATCGATGAGAACGGCCAGAAGAGCATTGGATCGGATAAAGGGGCCAGGGGGAATACCTTCCTACATGGGAATCAAACAGGGTAGAGAGAATCCATTTGGGCTTTTTATTGACCGCATAGCAAACGCCATACAGGCGGCTGGGGTGCCTGATTACCTCCAGGGCACGATATTAAAACAGTGCGCAATTCAGAATAGCAACCCTTCTACTCGCAATATATTGGCTTCCTTACCCGGGACATGGACAATCGAGGAAGGGTTGGAAAGAATGGCTCAGGTACCAGTAGGCCCACAGGCTATGTTAGTAGAGGCAGTAAAGCAATTAGGTGACAGCATGCGAGAGCAGGCACAGGCTATGAAAGAGCATGCTGAGTTTACACAGAGTCAAGTCCTTGCAGCTCTTGCTCCTTTGCAAACCGCCGGGTCACGCTCTGGTGGTCAAGCACCACCCCCTGGTGGCCAAATACCACACCGCTTGCGATGTTATCCTGGTGGTGTTTTTGGACACGTGAGACGAAACTGCAAAGCTGGGGCAGTATGGTGCTCAGATTGTCAGTCGGGCAATCACAGTGAAGCGGCATGTCGATGCAACGTGTCGGGAAACGGCTGGAACAGCGGGAAGAGTCGCCCCGCGACGACACAAAACGCGGCCGCATGCACAGCAACACCGAGGGGGAACCCGTTCCTCTCCGACCAGCCACAAGAGGGAGCCGATGTATCTATAATCAGCACACACAACTGGCCGCAGCATTGGCCAACATCTGAAACCAATGCCACGGTGGCCGGGGTCGGAGGAATGACATTGCCGTCAGTCACCACCCCTGCGGTGGACAATAGGGGACAAAGTGGTGAAATGTTGTGTCTCTGTTAGTCCGTTGCCTGACGGGGTGCACGCACTAATAGGGCGGGACATCCTTGCTCAAATGGGAATGGTCCTTACCTGGGAACGCCCTTTATAGGGAACGCCCTTTATAGATATGGCCATTGTTTGGACTTTCCCGATCCCGCTCCGGTGGAAGAATGATGATCCTGTGTGGGTCGAGCAATGGCCGTTAAAACGGGAAAGTCTGATACAAGCGCATGAGCTGGTTAAAGAACAGTTTCAACAGGGGCACTTAAGGTTGTCAACGAGCCCATGGAATACACCTATCTTTGTGATTAAAAAGAAGTCGGGTAAGTATCGGCTGCTCCACGATCTGTGTGCGGTAAATAAGCAGATGTACGATATGGGAGCAGTGCAGCCAGGGTTGCCTAATCCTGCGATGATACCTGAAGGATGGCATTTACTCATAGTGGACTTAAAGGACTGTTTCTTCACAATTGCTCTCCATGAAAATGATAAACAAAGATTTGCTTTTACACTTCCTGCAATAAACCGAGAAGGGCCAGACCAGAGATTTGAGTGGACGGTCCTGCCGCAGGGAATGCGAAATTCGCCAACTCTATGTCAATTCTGTGTCGACGATGCTCTACAGCCGTTGCGATGAAAATGGTCAGGAACAATAATCTGTCATTATATGGATGATATTCTATTGGCCCAGTCAACACCATTTTCTTCACAGCAAAAGGATGAACTAACGAAGCAACTTAAACAGAGAGGATTAGTAGTTGCCCCCGAGAAGGTACAGGAGACAAGCCCATGGAAATATCTTGGATGGCATATCTCCGATGCTACGATCCAACCGCAGAAATTGACAATACAATCAGACCTTAAGACTCTTAACGACGCCCAGAAGTTGATGGGTGATTTGCAATGGATTCGACCAGTGGTTGGTATTCCCAACGAGCTGTTAAATCAACTACGACCTTTGCTACGAGGGACAGATCCAGCAGCACCAATTCAGCTTACAGACCAACAAAAACAAGCACTACAGCTAATAGCCTCAATGATTACAACACGGGCTACGCATCGGCGTATAGAGGGTGCGCCTCTTGATCTAACTATTCTGTGTGGCCCCCAATATTTGATGGGTGCGATAACACAGCAAAAAATAAAAATGGGGGAGAAGCAGGGAGATACGGTGGTACTAGAATGGCTAGCTCCTCCGTTGCGGCCACGACGAACAATTCAAGAAAAAATCACCACATGAGCAGAATTAATTAAAAAGGGACGAAGTAGAACCTTGCAAGTAGACGGGGCCCCTCCTAACACCATATGGTTACCCATGAAGTCAAGTGATCTGGAATGGTATATACAAAATTCTGAGGAACTGCAAACTGCTCTATTGCATGATGGAGCCATGTTAATAGCAAAACCATTACAATCTCCTGTCTTGTCCTGGATGAAAAACCAGGGCTGGATAAGTAGACCAAAGTGATCACCCCAACCAGTTGCAGACGCAATAACAGTCTTTACAGATGCCGGTAAGTGCTCCAGAACTGCTGCAGTGACATGGAAGGATGAGCATGGCTGGCAACATCAGATTTTGCAAGCTCAGAAAGAGGATTCATTACAGACACTAGAACTGTTCGCAGTAGTATGGGCGTTTGTAAAATGGAAAGCTGTTCCGTTGAGTGTTGTATCTGACTCTCTTTATGTAGTAGGCATAGCCAATCGCATTGAGGACTCAAGTTTGCGAGAAGTGCAGAATGGACGACTGGTTCAACTATTGACAAGTTTGCAGCTTGCAATCGCACAGAGAAGTAAGCCGTATGCAGTGATTCATATTCGCAGTCATCAGTGGGAACAAGGGCTCGGAGAAGGCAATGCCCGAGCCGACCGATTAGTTGCTGCTGCAGTCACTGAAGCTCCACTATCACCATTTTGCCGAGCTCGAGAAGCTCATTCCATATTTCACCAGAACGCGAAGGGACTAGCTCGAGCCTACAATTTGTCTAATGCTGACGCTCAAGCAATCGTGAAGGCTTGTCCCATATGTAGTTATCATAATTTAGGAATGGGACCCGGGTGTGGAGTTAACCCAAGAGGGTTGAAAGCTAATGAAGTGTGGCAAATGGATGTCACTCCTGTTACAGCCTTGGGACAGTTAAAATACTTGCATGTAACGATAGATACCTCTAGCCACATGACATGGGCTACTGCACAACCCAGGGAAAAGGCTCGGGATGTGCGGCATCACCTCACTAGTTGTTTTGCTGTGTTAGGGGTACCTAGCACTATCAAGACTGACAATGGTCCAGCTTATAATAGTGGGCCACTGAAACGATTTATGCAATTATGGAATATCAATCATGTTACTGGCATCCCACACTCCTCCACAGGACAGGCGATAGTGGAAAGGGCAGATGGAACAATGAAAGGATACTTAGAAAAGTTCAGAGACATTGAAGACGTAAAAGAAAGAATAGGAAAGGCTCTCTTTGTACTTAACCATTTATGTGTGTTTGGGGACAGCACTGAGCCCCCTATAGTACGTCACCATGCCGGGGCAGAAACTTCTAAGCCACCACGCATGAAGGTGTTATGTTGGGAACTGGCATACAGGACGTGGACATAAGCAACCAGGGGTAGGCCTTAGAAGTCTCAGGGCCTGCTGTAGCTGAGCAAACCAAGCTGCCAGAGTAACTGTGAGAAGCTCCCACGGCAATGACTCCCACATCACCCAATTAAGGAACTCAGAAAGTATTGTTATCAGCAGCTGGCCTCAAGGACTAGGCCTATGTGACCGTTAAGCACAAAGGGGGTTGTTTTCCTAACTTCTAATCAAAAGGGGGGTTCTTTTCTTGCAGGTGGTGTTATTTTCTTAATGGTTTGTCTGGGTGCTTTTGACCAATAATCTTGTGTGAAACACTGTCCACCCCTGTAAAGTTCACTATAAAAGTTGGGCTATTCGGGCAATAAAATGGTGAAGCATGATCTGACTCTGCTGGTGTCTGTCGTGCTTTCGTCCGTGCTTCGCAACAGTGTTATACAGAGACATGAAAACAGGGCAATGGCTAGGCCCTGCTGAAGTGATCTGCCTGGGGCGCGGTTACGCTTGTGTTTCTTCCCCTACAGGTGCAATCTGGGTGCCTAGCCGACGCGTAAAACCAGCTGTTGAAGACACAGGCGGCTGTCGCCAGAAGGAGAATATTGAAGAGTAAACAGCAGATAGAGTCAGCAGCTAAATTATATTCTTGTGAATGAGATTGTGGTATGACTGAGATTGAGATGTGCCAGAGGCCTCTGGGTGTGCGATTGTGCTCTGTGTGTGCGATTGTGCTGTGTACTGTGTGAGTGAGAGCATGCTTTTGCCATAGTGCAGGCTGAAAGCATAGGAAATTGGTGCTGGCAAAAATCATAGGAAAATGGAGGACGAAGTAGCCCTAGATTTGTTACAGCGCTTTTTAGAAAAACGGGGAGTCGATTGTAAGCAACTAGCAGGACTAGTTGCGATCGGTCGAGCAAAATCATGTTTCACAAGTACGGAGTCATTGTTTGAAGTAGCCACTTGGAGAAATTTAAGGGAATGTACTGTTTAAACCTTTTTGATCATAATGAGTCAATTCACAAATTCATTACTTTCCTGAAAGAGCACATGAGAAAGATTCAATATGGTATCAACTCTTTCAATCAATGGTTCACTGACTTGGTTGAAACAACGCATAGATGGTTACTGGCATTAGTCAAAGAGGGATTAAGGATTCTGTTCGCTGTGGTGTCAATCATCATTGCATGTAGTATTGTGATAAATGTGGTTAAAGGGTTACTTGCAAAAATGTTATAGAGATTTTGAAGTGGTGCCGGAAACAGGTACCCGGTGGATCCCTGCAAAGTGGACTGAAGCAGCCGTAGAATCTGCACATGCCGAAGACGACCATGAAGAGGTTCCTGATAATCATTCTGACAATGACATGGGCTGCGCCAACTCAAGGACTGCCAAGGACAGCCTTCGATCCTAAGGAGAATGTCTGGGTATCCCTGGCTAGGAAACTGAATACCACCACCTTCTGTGAAAGTCTAGCCAGCCCTAGCACACCTTCTGTTACATACCTTGTTGGGGTACCATTCATTGACTATAGTAGTTGTGGTGTGATTAGGTTTAAGTTGTGTTACCATTAAGTGATTACAGTAATTGTAATGTTATTAGGTTTAAGTTTTGTTATGTCATTGTAGTTGTGTTATGTTATGTATTCGACGTCTGATGAAAAAACCTTCGGCCAAGTACTGCTCGTACAAAAAGAAAAAGGGGGAATTGTTGGGAATTGGCATACAGGGCCTGGACATGAGTCCGTGGAACAATTGTTTGATCTGAGCTTGCCTTAAGCAACCAGGAGTAGGCCTTAGAAAATCTCATGGCCTGCTGTAGCTGAGCAAACCAAGCTACCAGAATAACTATGAGAAGCTCCCACGACAATGATTCCCACATTGCCCAATTGAGGAATTCAGAAAAATATTGTTACCAGCAGCTGGCTTCAAGGACAAGATCTACGTGAGTGCTAATCACAAGGGGGGTTGTTTTCTTGCAGGTGGGGTTGTTTTCTTCTAGTTGTTTGTCTGAGTGCTTTTGACCAATAATCTTGTGTGAAACACTGTCCGCCCCTGTTAAGTTCACTGTAAAAGTTAGGCTATTCGGGCAATAAAATGGAGCAGCATGGTCTGACTCAACCGGTGTCTGTCGTGTTTTCGGCCGTGCTTCCTAACAGACCCCTGCCCTGTCGCCGTTGGGCAGAGGGAGGGGATCTGGGAGTTGAGGAGGAATGGAGACAGGTCCCTGCTCGACATCGCAAGTGATGCCCTCCCCTTCTGGTCCCACCTTCCCAGGTGCCCTTCCACAACAGGTTTGAGGCCCTGGAGCTCGAGAGACCGGTGGGTGAGGAAGAGGTAGCAAGTGTTCCCAGGAGGATGCCTAGGGCGAGGAGGTCAACTCCACGCCTCAGGGCTGCCTCCACCAAGAAAGACAGAAGGGTTATTGTTGTGGGAGACTCTATCCTTAGGGAACAGAGGGCCCTATTTGTCGGCCTGACCCTATCCATCGGGAAGTCTGCTGCCTCCCTGGGACCAGGGTCAGGGACGTTGCCAGGAAGCTTCCCAACCTGGTACGCCCCTCTGACTATTATACTCTTTTGATAGTCCAGGCAGGTAGTGACGACATTGAAGAGAGAAGCCTGAAGGCTATCAAACAAGACTTTAGGGGGCTGGGACGGTTAGTGGATGGAGCAGGAGTGCAGGTGGTGTTTTCGTCCATCCCTACAGTGGCAGGGAGGGGTACAGAGAGGACACGGAAAGCCCACCTCTTAAACATGTGGCTCAGGGGCTGGTGCCAACGCAGAAATCTTGGGTTTTTCGACCATGGGGCACTTTACTCGGCACCCGGCCTGATGGCTGCAGGCGGGTCCCTATCTTTTAGGGGAAAAAGGATCCTGGGCCAGGAGCTGGCAGGGCTCGTTGAGAGGTCTTTAAACTAGGTAAGAAGGGGGATGGGGCTGAAGCAAGGATTGTTGGAGCTGTGCCAGAGGGAACAATAGTAAGGCCGGGGGATAAGGCAATGGCCCAGCTGAAGTGCATCTACACCAATGCACGCAGCATGGGTAACAAACAGGAGGAGCTGGAAGCCATCGTGCGGCAGGCAGGCTACGACTTGGTTGCCATCACGGAGACGTGGTGGGACCGGTCTCATGACTGGAGTGCTGCAATGACTGGCTATAAGCTCTTCAGAAGGGACAGGCAGCACAGAAGGGGTGGTGGTGTGGCTCTCTATATGAGAGAGTCTTTTGATGTTGTAGAACTTGAGGCTGGGAATGACAAGGTCGAGTCCCTTTGGGTTAGGATTGGCAGGGACAACAAGGCTAGTGTCCTGGTCGGGGTCTGCTATAGACCGCCGAACCAGGATGAGGAGACGGATGAGGAGTTCTACAGGCAGCTGACAGAAGTTGCAAAATCTTCAGCACTTGTTCTCATGGGGGACTTCAACTTCCCTGACATATCCTGGAAGCACAACACAGCCCAGAGAAAGCAGTCTAGGAGGTTTCTGGAGAGCGTGGAAGATAGCTTCCTGACGCAGCTGGTTAGCGAGCCTACCAGGGGTGGTGCCCCGCTAGACCTTCTCTTCACAAACAGATGTGATTGTCGGGAGCTGTCTTGGGCAGAGTGACCACGAAATGGTGTTCTCTATTCTTGGCGAGGCAAGGAAGGGGACCAGTAAAACCACTGTATTGGACTTCCGGAGGGCTGACTTTGTGCTGCTAAGGACACTGGTTGGTAGAGTCCCTTGGGAGGCGGTTCTGAAGGGCAGAGGGGTCCAGGAAGGCTGGGCGCTCTTCAAGAGGGAAATCTTAATGGCGCAGGAACGGTCTGTCCCCATGTGCCCAAAGACGAGCTGGCGGGGAAGAAGACCAGCCTGGCTGAACAGAGAATTGTGGCTTAAGCTTAGGAGAAAAAAGAGGGTTTATAATCTTTGGAAAAGTGGACAGGCCACTAGGGAGGACTATAAGGATGTAGCGAGGCTGTGCAGGGACAAAATTAGAAAGGCCAAAGCTCATATGGAGCTCAATCTGGCTACTGTCGTTAAAGATAACAAAAACTGTTTTTATAAATACATCAACACAAAAAGGAGGACTAAGGAGAATCTCCATCCTTTACTGGATGCGGGGGGAAACCTAGTTACAAGAGATGAGGAAAAGGCGGAGGTGCTTAATGCCTTCTTCACCTCAGTCTTTAGCGGCAATACCGGTTGTTCTCTGGATACCCAGTACCCTGAGCTGGTGGAAGGGGATAGGGAGAAGGATGTGGCCCTCACTATCCACGAAGAACTGGTTGGTGACCTGGTACGGCACTTGGATGTGCACAAGTCGATGGGGCCGGATGGGATCCACCCAAGGGTACTGAGAGAACTGGCAGAGGAGCTGGCCAAGCCCCTATCCATCATTCATCAACAGTCCTGGCTATCGGGGGAGGTCCCAGTTGACTGGCGGCTAGCAAACGTGACGCCCATCTACAAGAAGGGCAGGAGGGAAGACCCGGAAAACTACAGGCCTGTCAGTTTGACCTCAGTGCCAGGGAAGCTCATGGAGCAGATTCTCTTGAGAGTCATCACGCAGCACTTGCAGGGCAAGCAGGCGATCAGGCCCAGTCAGTATGGGTTTATGAAAGGCAGGTCCTGCTTGACGAACCTGATCTCCTTCTGTGACAAAGTGACGCGCTGGGTGGATGAGGGAAAGGCTGTGGATGTGGTCTACCTTGACTTCAGCAAGGCTTTTGACACCGTCTCCCACAGCATTCTCCTCAAGAAACTGGCTGCTCTTGGCTTGGACTGGCGCACGCTTCGTTGGGTTAGAAACTGGCTGGATAGCCGGGCCCAAAGAGTCGTGGTAAATGGAGCCAAGTCCAGTTGGAGGCTGGTCACTAGTGGCGTCCCCCAGGGCTCGGTGCTGGGGCCGGTCCTCTTTCATATCTTCATCAATGATCTGGACGAGGGCATTGAGTGCATCCTCAGTAAGTTTGCAGATGACACCAAGCAAAGTGTGTGTGTCGATCTGCTTGAGGGTAGGAAGGCTCTGCAGGAGGATCTGGATAGGCTGCACCGATGGGCTGAGGTCAACTGCATGAAGTTCAACAAGGCCAAGTGCCGGGTCCTGCACCTGGGACGCAATAACCCCAAGCAGAGCTACAGGCTGGGAGATGAGTGGTTGGAGAGCTGCCAGGCAGAGAAGGACCTGGGAGTGATGGTGGACATTTGGCTGAATATGAGCCAGCAGTGTGCTCAGGTGGCCAAGAAGGCCAACGGCATCCTGGCTTGTATCAGAAACAGTGTGACCAGCAGGGCTAGGGAGGTGATCGTCCCCCTGTACTCGGCTCTGGTGAGGCCGCACCTCGAGTACTGTGTCCAGTTTTGGGCCCCTCGCTACAAGAAGGACATCGAGGTGCTTGAGCGGGTCCAGAGAAGGGCGACGAAGCTGGTGAGGGGCCTGGAGAACAAGTCCTACGAGGAGCGGCACAGAAGTCTGCTGCAGAAGTCGCTCATAGGGTTGTTCAACAATCCTTTCCACGCTCTTTAGCCATAATGTCTAATCTGTGGTGGCTTGCAAAGGAGTTTCTGTGCCTGCAGGGATACGTTAAAGTAGTTTTGTGGCAATGCAATGTAGTTTTGGAAGTTGTCTTGCCCTTTTATACGTCTGTAACCTCTTTCCTGCATCCAGAGGAGAAGCTGTGAAGCTTGACGTTACGAATGTCTTATGCAGAATATCAACCCCACATAGTTAAGGTAGTTGTTCATCTTGGAGGGGGTACATTTGAATCCAAAACTCATCTTTAGAACAGAAGCAAGTGTGAGATATGTTCACCTGATTCGTGTCAGTATGGAACAATGCTAGGGCCGCATTGTATGATGAATGTGACCTTCTGTCTTGCACACCCTTGTATAACCACAAGTCTAAGAAAAACAGTGGTTAATGTATATAGTTCTTGTATCTTGCAAAGGAATGTTTTAGCAACTCATGTCAATAGAGAGCTTGAAGGGAAATGTATTTGTAGACTTTTCCTTGAAGTCTCTGGTATCTGGGGGGTTTCAGAATAACTGCTAACTATGATGACTATTGCGTGGGACACTATGCAAGTCTCTGATATCTGGGCAGGAGATCAAGGAGACAGGGAGAGCTGAAGAACAACTAAAAGACAAAGCTTGCAGGGAAGGTTGCACAAGTCTCTGACATACAGCCAAGTTGGACAAGAGGGAGGAAGACTATGAGCCTTCAGCACGAGAGACCACCAGAGGGACCACCGGAGACTGATACGCATGCTCCAGTAGGAGGGTTTGGATTCCGGAATCTAATTATAATAACCCTGTTGTTTTTTTTAGAAGTAGTAATGAATATGTATTAGCCTAGGAGCATAAAAATCAGCTGCTTGATGTAACTGGTGTGCGTCTTGGTGGAGCAGAGACTCCTGGTGCACCCAGCGCTGTTTGCTTACCTGTATTCCTTTAATAAATTGTAAACTTTGATTATAGTCCTATTTTGAATACTGAGCTATTTATTACACAAGGTATTAAGCTCTTTATGTTAATAGGAACGTGAGTCTTTCTGCCTGGAACACAATTCAACAGAGCAGTCAACCATTTCTTTAGCTTTGAAGATGCTGAAATGGACCCTGGGTTAAAAAGAACCGGTCCAGAGAAGGGCGACGAAGGGCGACGAAGCTGGTGAGGGGCCTGGAGAACAAGTCCTATGAGGAACGGCTGAAGGAGCTGAGCTTGTTCAGCCTGGAGAAGAGGAGGCTCAGGGGCGACCTTATCGCTCTCTACAGATACCTTAAAGGAGGTTGTAGCGAGGTGGGGGTTGGCCTGTTCTCCCACGTGCCTGGTGACAGGATGAGGGGGAATGGGCTAAAGTTGTGCCAGGGGAGGTTTAGGTTGGATGTTAGGAAGAACTTCTTTACCGAAAGGGTTGTTAGACTGTGGAACAGGCTGCTCAGGGAAGTGGTGGAGTCACCATCCCTGGAAGTCTTTAAAAGACGTTTAGATGTAGAGCTTAGGGATATGGTTTAGTGGGGACTGTTAGCGTTAAATCAGAGGTTGGACTCGATGATCTTGAGGTCTCTTCCAACCTAGAAATTCTGTGATTCTGTGGTTCCCAGCCTGTCTCTAAAGATAGTTGTTTAGTGCTAAAATGTGAGTTTCCTTTCTGGTATGTGACCATCCTAGTCTTAAGATTTCCAGTACTCAGTCATGTACCCCAGACTCCCGTGTTTTGAGGGGGATCGTACTCCCCTTACCTAATATGGGAATCCCGTTTTTGTGCCTCAAGGGTCAATGGTGTAAGGCACTTAGAAATCATTGCGGATTGTGGTTGTTGTCAGTTGCCACGTAAATTAAGGCCATGCAAGGACCTTCTACTCTTTCATCTTCCCTTTCATTTGTTGTCAGGTTACTACTCAATATTACACCTTTGGTGAGAAGTCCTAAAAAAAACCAACAAACATTACATCTTAATGTTAACAACTCTTGTTTTTTCTTTCTCTAGGTCTGCCAGTAGCTGACAAGGTAGAAAGATGACCTTTTCTCTTTCATTCTTGTGAAGTTAGAGGCAGTGCCCAATTAAACTGTGACTGAGGCTCTGCGATGGTGCAAGTCTATCTTACTCCTTCAAATTCAGTGATGCAGCCAGCGTTTTCAGTAATGAACTTTCAAGGATTCAACCACTTTAAAGCTTTTGGACAGTGGCAATTATCTGAAAACATTCCTACAGATTTATCTTCTTCATTTACATTTGCTTGCTCTCTCCATCTCATTCAAAGCAGTCAGGACTGGTTTGCTTCCCTCTTCTCTGGAAGTTTGCACTAGGAACCATTGTTAGAATCAGAATCCTGATCTGAGAGCACGATGAAAAATGTTGCACACAAACTTGTACATTGGAGAGGAAAATGTTCATGTATACGTCAGTATTGTACTCAAACAGCTGCTTACACCTTTTAACTTTTAAACCTGAGAAGCAACAGGTAGTTTCTACGTTGCCCTTGGGGGTAGTGTACTCTTCTGTACTTTGCTTCTATACAAACAGCTCAAAATTTGAAAGTCATGTTGTCAGTCATACCACCAAACAACCTTGCACGGCATTACACGTTCCCCCCCCAGATAGATCTTGCCGTCAATGAGAGACCAGACAAGGAAATAATGCCGGCACATAAAACTAACTTGTAGATATATCCCTTGTTGGCATTCTTTTTTTTTTTTTGTTTTGTTTTGATGCTTTGTGGGGCTTAGCTGTACCTCAGGGAGAAGAATGTCTTCTGGTGTGAACTGAAATTATACCTCTATGCCACAATGTCTCTCTATTTATTTATTTATTTTTTTGGGGGGGAGGGCTGGGGAGGGGAGAGAAGGGTGTTGATAATTCCTTGGGGACACCTGAAGGAGTTGCAAAATAATAAAATTTAGGTGAAGGAAAAGTTCCTTCTCTTAATTTTTGTCGTTGTTGTTTTTCTTTTCCATCTGGTCATAAAATGAAGGTCCCATTTTCTGGCTTTTGGCAGATTGCAAGCATGCTGGAACCATTCACGTTACGTAGACTGTATTTGTCTGAAATGATAATATCATACCTATAGTCTGCTGCAGGCTCAAAAGCAGCCTATGCCTCCTGGTCTGTTTTATGCCTTTGCTTTTGTTACTACATCCTTGTAAGTCTTCAACAGGGAAATGAAATTACCCTATACAAAAGAAACACCATCCAGAAGAAACTTCAGGTGCTAGGGCCTGAATTTTCACTGAAACCAAAGGCAGGTATCTTACTGACGTGAAGAAAGGGGCTTTATCTATCCTGGTTTGTTTAGTACTGAAGGAGCGTGAAAGAGATGCATGTCCTTGTCTCTGAAGAGGAGGCAAAGGAACAGCTAGTGCAAGGAACGCAAAATTCAGTTATGCCGAACTAACAGGTGGTTGTATCCCAGCTTGGAGACCACAACACAGAATCACCTAGGTTGGAAGAGACCTCCAAGATCACGTAGTCCAACCTCTGGCGTAACACTAACAAGTCCTCCACTAAGCCGTATCCCTAAGCTCTACACCTAAACATCTTTCAAAGACCTCCAGGGATAGTGACTCCACCACTCCCCTGGGCAGCCCGTTCCAATGCCTAACAACCGTTTCGGTAAAGAAGTTCTTCCTGACACCCAACCTAAACCTCCCCTGGTGCAACTTTAGCGCATTCCCCCTCGTCCTATCACCAGGCACATATGAGAATAGACCAACCCCCACCTCGCTACAGCCTCCTTTGAGGTATCTGTAGAGAGCAATAAGGTCGCCCCTGAGCCTCCTCTTCTCCAGACCGAACAATCCCAGCTCCCTCAGCCGCTCCTCCTAAGACTTGTTCTCCAGATCCCTTGCCAGCTTTGTTGCCCTTCCCTGGACTCACTGGAGCCCCTCAATATCCTTCTTGTAGCGAGGGGCCCAGAACCGAACACAGTACTTGGGCTGCGGCCTCACCTGAGCCAAGTACAGGGGGACAATCACCTTCCTTAGTCCTGCTGGCCATGCTGTTTCTTGTAGGAGTCAGGATGCTGTTGGCCTTCTTGGCCACCTGAGCACACTGCTGGCTCATACTGAGTCGACTAGCCACCAGTACTCCCAGGTCCTTCTCTGCCAGGCAGCTTTCTAACCACTCAGATGGCTTTTCCAACCAGCTTCAAACTTCCAGATCTAGAGGAACGCTTTGACTGCGGCCTAAAAGCCACGTGTATGTAAGCTGCCGCAAGCCAGCCAATCTTCTTCCCATGACCTGCCAGGAAACAGCAACGTAGGCAGGTAACCAAATTAAAGCCAAAACTTGCCAGCCCAGTCCTTGACCTGAATAGTGAGTGAGGATCCGGATCCTGGCATTTATGCGCGATAGCTTCTACACAGTCAAAGTAAATACACCCCGGGTGCCCTGAGCTGGAGGACCACGACGGTGGGCACGATAAACTCCCAACCGACCCTGAACGTGTGCGGGATTTGCTGCTCCACCTGGATCTATACAAGTCCGTGGGTCCGGATGGGATTCATCCCAGGGTGCTTAAGGAGCTGGCTGACGCCATCGCGGGACCTCTCTCAATTATTTTTCAATGACCTTATGAATCTGGAGAGGTCCCAGTAGACTGGAAGCTGGCAAATGTCGTACCAATTTTCAAGAAGGGCAAGAAAATAGACCGTGGCAACTACAGGCCTGTTAGTCTCACATCAGCGCCTGGTAAAATTCTGGAGAAGATGATCCTTGAAGGTATTGAAGCGCACCTGGGGGACAATGCAGTCATTGGTCCCAGCCCACATGGGTTCATGAGGGGTAGGTCCTGCCTAACAAATCTGAATTCCTTTTATGATAAGATCAGCCATCTGGTTGATCAAGGGAAACCAGCTGACGTGATCTTTTTGGACTTGAGCAAAGCTTTCGACATAGAATCATAGAATCATAGAATATCCTGAGCTGGAAGGGACCCTTAAGGATCATCAAGTCCAACTCTTGACACCGCACAGGTCTACCCAAAAGTTCAGACCATGTGACTAAGTGCACAGTCCAATCTCTTCTTAAATTCAGACAGGCTCGGTGCAGTAACCACTTCCCTGGGGAGCCTGTTCCAGCGTGCAACCACCCTCTCTGTGAAGAACCCATGGTTTCCCATGGGATCCTACTGGACAAAAATGTCCAGCATACAACTTAGCAAAAACACCATACGATGGGTGAGCAATTGGCTGACAGGCAGGGCTCAAGGGCTTGTGGTAAATGGGGCCACATCAGGGTGGCGCACGGTCACTAGTGGGGTCCCTCAAGGCTCCATTTTAGGGCCGGTCCTCTTCAATGTTTTTATAAACGATTTAGATGTAGGACTAGAAGGTGTTTTGAGCAAATTTGCTGATGGCACCAAACTTGGAGGAGTTGTAGACTCAGATGAGGGGCTGAGTGTGGAAAGGCCTTGCAGAGAGATCTGGACAGATTGGAGAGCTGGGCGATCACCAACCGCATGAGGATTAACAAGAGCAAGTGCCGGGTCCTGCACCTGGGACGGGGCCACCCTGGCTATATGTACCGACTGGGTGATGAGATGCCGTAGAGCAGCCCTGCAGAGAGGGATCCGGGCGTGGTGGTTGACAGCAAGTTGAACATGAGCCAGCAGTGTGCCCTGGCAGCCAGGAGGGCCAACCGTGTCCTGGGGTGCATCAAGCACGGCATTGCTGGTCGATCGAGGGAAGTGATTGTCCCGCTCTACTCTGCGCTGGTGCGGCCTCACCTCGAGTACTGTGTGCAGTTCTGGGCACCACAGTATAAAAAGGACATGAAACTGTTGGAGAGTGTCCAGAGGAGGGCGACGAAGATGGTGAAGGGCCTAGAGGGGAAGCCGCATGAGGAGCAGCTGAGGGCACTGGGCCTGTTCAGCCTGGGGAAGGGGAGGCTAAGGAGGGACCTCATTGCAGCGTACAACTTCCTCGCGTGGGGGAGTGCAGAGGCAGGTGCTGACCTATTCTCCGTAATCACCAGTGACAGGACCCACGGGAACGGTGTTAAGCTGAGGCAGGGAAGTTTTAGGCTGGATGTCAGGAAGAGGTTCTTCACCGAGAGGAGGGTGGTTGCACGCTAGAACAGGCTCCCCAGGGAACTAGTCACTGCACCAAGCCTGTCTGAATTTAAGAAGCGATTGGACTGTGCACTTGGTCACGTGGTCTAAACTTTTGGGTAGACCTGTGCGGTGCCAGGAGTTGGACTTGATGATCCTTAAGGGTCCCTTCCAGCTCAGGATATTCTATGATTCTATAAATAGTCCAGTCAGAGGTCATGGGGCTAGATTTAGAAAAGTCCTGCATAAAGAAGGGATCTCAGAGAAGAAAATGTAGATAGCATTAATATCAAGAAAAGGAATTCTGATTGCTAATTTGTTTATCTGTCATGACTAGACAGATGAAAATCTATGATGGCAAGTTTGCCTTTAAGGTCATTTTATTTTTATTCATTTCTTTTATTTATTTGTATTTATTTTTTTAACAGGCTCTGTACTAATTTTGCTCACAGAATGACTAACAGAAATATGAGCTTTGTGCAAATTTTGTATTTAATTCATTATGTCAACTGTAACCACTAAGCCCCTTGTCAGGTTATTTCTACAAGTGATAAGGAGCAATAGACCTTAAAACCTTGAAGCCAGGTAGATGAGCTTATTCCACAAGGTCTCTTGGCTTCACCCTTGTTAAGTGCAACCTGCCAGGTGTGGGTCATTTGACCTTTGTTATATAGGAAGCCTGAGGACAGGTGGGGGAATTGCCTCCCCAGGAGAAACTGAGGCTTGGGTAGCCTAGGGTGTTTTTCTCTCGTGGTGAATCGGGCTCAGTGTTCCCTACTAGGCTGCTTTTCCTTCAAGTTTTCTGCCCTCTCTGTGAAATAGCTTTAGAGACTCTATGAGCCAGTTACATTGGTGGTGCCTTCTTCAGAAGAACCCTGGTGGGACTATTTCACTGCGAAGCACGTTGGAAGTGACTCGAGTTCAGGAGACAGCAGGTAAGAGTTCCTGGGTTCTGTGGTTGTTACTGTTGAGGAGTTTGAGTACTTCCTTCACCTTGTCTGTATCCTGTGAAATTACATAGGTGGCTTCTAAGCTCCCTTTTAAGTACTGGAGGAAAACAAAAAAGGCTGCAGAAGCCCAAGTGCACACAGGTCAGCCTGAAGTTGAACAAAATTCTTAAGTATTTGAAAGATTGAAAAACGAGCTGTGGGAAGAGGCGCAGAGTCGCTGGGGCGCAGAGTCGCTGGGGCGCAGAGTCGCTGGGGCGCAGAGTCGCTGGGGCGCAGAGTCGCTGGGGCGCAGAGTCGCTGGGGCGCAGAGTCGCTGGGGCGCAGAGTCGCTGGGGCGCAGAGTCGCTGGGGCGCAGAGTCGCTGGGGCGCAGAGTCGCTGGGGCGCAGAGTCGCTGGGGCGCAGAGTCGCTGGGGCGCAGAGTCGCTGGGGCGCAGAGTCGCTGGGGCGCAGAGTCGCTGGGGCGCAGAGTCGCTGGGGCGCAGAGTCGCTGGGGCGCAGAGTCGCTGGGGCGCAGAGTCGCTGGGGCGCAGAGTCGCTGGGGCGCAGAGTCGCTGGGGCGCAGAGTCGCTGGGGCGCAGAGTCGCTGGGGCGCAGAGTCGCTGGGGCGCAGAGTCGCTGGGGCGCAGAGTCGCTGGGGCGCAGAGTCGCTGGGGCGCAGAGTCGCTGGGGCGCAGAGTCGCTGGGGCGCAGAGTCGCTGGGGCGCAGAGTCGCTGGGGCGCAGAGTCGCTGGGGCGCAGAGTCGCTGGGGCGCAGAGTCGCTGGGGCGCAGAGTCGCTGGGGCGCAGAGTCGCTGGGGCGCAGAGTCGCTGGGGCGCAGAGTCGCTGGGGCGCAGAGTCGCTGGGGCGCAGAGTCGCTGGGGCGCAGAGTCGCTGGGGCGCAGAGTCGCTGGGGCGCAGAGTCGCTGGGGCGCAGAGTCGCTGGGGCGCAGAGTCGCTGGGGCGCAGAGTCGCTGGGGCGCAGAGTCGCTGGGGCGCAGAGTCGCTGGGGCGCAGAGTCGCTGGGGCGCAGAGTCGCTGGGGCGCAGAGTCGCTGGGGCGCAGAGTCGCTGGGGCGCAGAGTCGCTGGGGCGCAGAGTCGCTGGGGCGCAGAGTCGCTGGGGCGCAGAGTCGCTGGGGCGCAGAGTCGCTGGGGCGCAGAGTCGCTGGGGCGCAGAGTCGCTGGGGCGCAGAGTCGCTGGGGCGCAGAGTCGCTGGGGCGCAGAGTCGCTGGGGCGCAGAGTCGCTGGGGCGCAGAGTCGCTGGGGCGCAGAGTCGCTGGGGCGCAGAGTCGCTGGGGCGCAGAGTCGCTGGGGCGCAGAGTCGCTGGGGCGCAGAGTCGCTGGGGCGCAGAGTCGCTGGGGCGCAGAGTCGCTGGGGCGCAGAGTCGCTGGGGCGCAGAGTCGCTGGGGCGCAGAGTCGCTGGGGCGCAGAGTCGCTGGGGCGCAGAGTCGCTGGGGCGCAGAGTCGCTGGGGCGCAGAGTCGCTGGGGCGCAGAGTCGCTGGGGCGCAGAGTCGCTGGGGCGCAGAGTCGCTGGGGCGCAGAGTCGCTGGGGCGCAGAGTCGCTGGGGCGCAGAGTCGCTGGGGCGCAGGGTCGCTGGGGCGCAGGGTCGCTGGGGCGCAGGGTCGCTGGGGCGCAGGGTCGCTGGGGCGCAGGGTCGCTGGGGCGCAGGGTCGCTGGGGCGCAGGGTCGCTGGGGCGCAGGGTCGCTGGGGCGCAGGGTCGCTGGGGCGCAGGGTCGCTGGGGCGCAGGGTCGCGCCATTTATTTCAAGAAAATCCTTTTAATTTATTTTTTGTTTTTTTTTGCTGTTACTAGACAGATGAAAATGTGAGAGCAATTTAGCCGGTAATTTCATTCCCTTTCTTCTTTCATGTATTTATATATTTTTATTTCTCTTATATTAACGGGTTCTAAACTAGTTTTCCTCACGGAATGAGTAGCAGAAATATGACCCTTACGCACCTCTTGTAGTTAATTCATGAAATTTATTCTAACTACAAAACTCTGTGTCAGGTGATTTCTTTTATCAATAAGGAGCAATGGAACTTATTATTGATAATTGAACCCCAGCAGGCTGCTTTTTCTTTTTGTTTTCTACTTTTGCTGTGAAATAGCTCTAGAGACTCTATGACTAGTTACATTGGTGGTGCCTTCTCCGTGCAGTAGAGCCTGGTGGTACGGCTTGTGAAGTTGCTTGGAAGTGCCGCGAGTTCAGGAGCTGGCAGCTAAGTGTTCCTGGGTTCTAGAGTTGTTTCATGTTGGGGAGTGGCCCCGTTCCCTAAAATCACAGCTCCTGGGCCCAAATCTGAGTTTCTTTTCTGTTACATGAACAGCCGGAGAGGGTCAGCCTCCTTTGGCTTTTGAGTCCGTTGCCTCCTACTCTTAACAGTTTTAGTGTTCGGTAGCGTACCTCAGGCTCTCCTATTTTGAGAGGGGTTGTGCTCCACTTACGTAACATGGGAATCCCTTTTTTCTGTCTCAAGCGTGAATGGTGTAAGGCACTTAGAAATCATTGCAGATGAAAGGGAAGTGAAGTTATCTTATTTAGAAGAAAAGCTATCCAGAAGAAACTTCAGTTGCTTGGGCCTGAATTCTCACTGAAACCAAAAGCAGGTATCTTACCGTAGAGAGCGATAAGGCCGCCCCTGAGCCTCCTTTTCTCCAGGCCGAACAATCCCAGCTCCCTCAGCCGCTCCTCCTAAGACTTGTTCTCCAGATCCCTCACCAGCGTTGTTGCCCTTCCCTGGACTCACTGGAGCCCCTCAATATTCTTCTTGTAGTGAGAGGCCCAGAACTGAACATAGTACTTGGGCTGCGGCCTCACCAGAGCCAAGTACAGGGGGACAATCACCTTCCTTAGTCCTGCTGGCCATGCCATTTCTTGTAGGAGTCAGGATGCTGTTGGCCTTCTTGGCCACCTGAGCACACTGCTGGCTCATACTGAGTCGACTAGCCACCAGTACTCCCAGGTCCTTCTCTGCCAGGCAGCTTTCTAACCACTCAGATGGCTTTTCCAACCAGCTTCAAACTTCCAGATCTAGAGGAACGCTTTGACTGCGGCCTAAAAGCCACGTGTATGTAAGCTGCCGCAAGCCAGCCAATCTTCTTCCCATGACCTGCCAGGAAACAGCAACGTAGGCAGGTAACCAAATTAAAGCCAAAACTTGCCAGCCCAGTCCTTGACCTGAATAGTGAGTGAGGATCCGGATCCTGGCATTTATGCGCGATAGCTTCTACGCAGTCGAAGTAAATACACCCTGGGTGCCCTGAGCTGGAGGACCACGACGGTGGGCACGATAAACTCCCAACCGACCCTGAACGTGTGCGGGATTTGCTGCTCCACCTGGATCTATACAAGTCCGTGGGTCCGGATGGGATTCATCCCAGGGTGCTTAAGGAGCTGGCTGACGCCATCGCGGGACCTCTCTCAATTATTTTTCAATGACCTTATGAATCTGGAGAGGTCCCAGTAGACTGGAAGCTGGCAAATGTCGTACCAATTTTCAAGAAGGGCAAGAAAATAGACCGTGGCAACTACAGGCCTGTTAGTCTCACATCAGCGCCTGGTAAAATTCTGGAGAAGATGATCCTTGAAGGTATTGAAGCGCACCTGGGGGACAATGCAGTCATTGGTCCCAGCCCACATGGGTTCATGAGGGGTAGGTCCTGCCTAACAAATCTGAATTCCTTTTATGATAAGATCAGCCATCTGGTTGATCAAGGGAAACCGGCTGACGTGATCTTTTTGGACTTGAGCAAAGCTTTCGACATGGTTTCCCGTGGGATCCTACTGGACAAAATGTCCAGCATACAACCTAACAAAAACATCATGCGATGGGTGAGCAATTGGCTGGCAGGCAGGGCTCAAGGGCTTGTGGTAAATGGGGCCACATCAGGCTGGCGCATGGTCACTAGTGGGATCCCTCAAGGCTCCATTTTAGGGCCGGTCCTCTTCAATGTTTTTATAAACGATTTAGATGTAGGACTAGAAGGTGTTTTGAGCACATTTGCTGATGGCACCAAACTTGGAGGAGTTGTAGACTCAGATGAGGGTGGAAAGTCCTTGCGGAGAGATCTGGGTAGATTGGAGAGCTGGGCGATCACCAACCGCATGAAGTTTAAGAAGAGCAAGTGCCGGGTCCTGCACCTGGGACGGGGCAACCCTGGCTGTACGTACCGACTGGGTGATGAGATGCCGTAGAGCAGCCCTGCAGAGAGGGATCCGGGCGTGGTGGTCGACAGCAAGTTGAATATGAGCCAGCAGTGTGCCCTGGCAGCCAGGAGGGCCAACCGTGTCCTGGGGTGCATCAAGCACAGCATTGCTGGTCGATTGAGGGAGGTGATTGTCCCGCTCTACTCTGCGCTGGTGCGGCCTCACTTCGAGTACTGTGTGCAGTTCTGGGCACCACAGTATAAAAAGGACATGAAACTGTTGGAGAGTGTCCAGAGGCGGGCGACGAAGATGGTGAAGGGCCTAGAGGGGAAGCCGTATGAGGAGCAGCTGAGGGCACTGGGCCTGTTCAGCCTGGGGAAGGGGAGGCTAAGGAGGGACCTCATTGCAGTGTACAACTTCCTCGCGAGGGGGAGTGCAGAGGCAGGTGCTGACCTATTCTCTGTAATCACCAGTGATAGGACCCATGGGAATGGTGTTAAGCTGAGGCAGGGAAGGTTTAGGCCGGATGTCAGGAAGAGGTTCTTCACCGAAAGGAGGGTGGTTGCACGCTGGAACAGGCTCCCCAGGGAAGTGGTCACTGCACCAAGCCTGTCTGAATTTAAGAAGCGATTGGACTGTGCACTTGGTCACGTGGTCTAAACTTTTGAGTAGACCTGTGCAGTGCCAGGAGTTGGACTTGATGATCCTTAAGGGTCCCTTCCAGCTCAGGATATTCTATGATTCTATAAATAGTCCAGTCAGAGGTTATGGGGCTAGATTTAGAAAAGTCCTGCATAAAGAAGGGATCTCAGAGAAGAAAATGTAGATAGCATTAATATCAAGAAAAGGAATTCTGATTGCTAATTTGTTTATCTGTCATGACTAGACAGATGAAAATCTATGATGGCAAGTTTGCCTTTAAGGTCATTTTATTTTTATTCATTTCTTTTATTTATTTGTATTTATTTTTTTAACAGGCTCTGTACTAATTTTGCTCACATAACAGAAATATGACCCTTGTGCACCTTTTGTAGTTAATTCATTATGTCAACTGTAACCACTAAGCCCCTTGTCAGGTTATTTCTACAAGTGATAAGGAGCAATAGACCTTAAAACTTTGAAGCCAGGTAGATGAGCTTATTCCACAAGGTCTCTTGGCTTCACCCTTGTTAAGTGCAACCTGCCAGGTGTGGGTCATTTGACCTTTGTTATATAGGAAGCCTGAGGACGGGTGGGGGAATTGCCTCCCCAGGAGAAACTGAGGTTTGGGTAGCCTAGGGTGTTTTTCTCTCGTGGTGAATCGGGCTCAGTGTTCCCTACTAGGCTGCTTTTCCTTCAAGTTTTCTGCCCTCTCTGTGAAAACTATTTCACTGCGAAGCACGTTGGAAGTGACTCGAGTTCAGGAGACAGCAGGTAAGAGTTCCTGGGTTCTGTGGTTGTTACTGTTGAGGAGTTTGAGTACTTCCTTCACCTTGTCTGTTCCCTGTGAAATTACTTAGGTGGCTTGTAAGCTCCCTTCCAAGCACTGGAGGAAAAAAAAGGCCTCAGAAGTCCAAGTGCACACAGGTCAGCCTGAAATTGAAGGAGGTTCTTAAGTATTTGGAAGATTGAAAAACGGGCTGTGTGAAGCGGGGGGCGCAGAGTTGCGGGGGGTGCATAGTCGCTGGGGGCGCGTTCCAGTGTGCGACCACCCTCTTCGTGAAGAACCTCTTCCTGTTGTCTAGCCTAAACGTCCCCTTCCTCAGGCTGACACCATTCACTGTGGGTCCTATCATTGGTGTCTGGAGAGAACAGAGCGGTACCTGCCCCTCCACTCCCCCTCGTGAGGAAGCTGTAGACTGTGACGAGGCCTCCCGTCAGCCGCCTCTTTTCCAGGCTGAACAGGCCCAGTGACCTCAGCCGCTCCTCATACGACTTCCCCTCTAGGCCCTTCGCCATCTTTGTAGCCCAGTATCTTACTGACTTGAAGAAGGAGGCTTTAATCTATCCTGCTTTGTTTAGTAGCAACCACCCCTCACCGAGCATGCGCTCTGAATTTCTCGGAGTCTATTACTTTAAACGGAGACGGGAGAACTTTTCACCAATCATAACTAAGATATGCTTGGCTAGAGCCACTCAAGCTCCACCCAAAAGAGAGAAAATAATATAAATTGGCCTAAGAGAGAGGGGATGTTAGGGAAGATACCACCATCAGGGGAGGTACCACACCAAGGGAATACAACATCCTTCGGACCTCCTGACTCCTGGGACCAGTCGATGGGCTCAGACTTTTTCTCCCCCCCCCCCATTGGGATGCCTTTGGGTGAGATTTGAACACTTGGTTATTGTCATAAATGAGGTCTCAACTCGATCTGAATTTTGTAATATTTATAAAACAAACATTTCTAAAAGGTAGAAAAGCTATAAAAGGCAAGTAAACAGCGCTGGGTGTGCGGGGAGTCTACGCTCCACCAACACTCGCACACAAACATCAAACATCCTAAATGTACAGAGCATTGCTTTACATACTAAACGCAAGTATGCCTCTACATACGTACAATCAGGAAAGGTAGCAAACAATCCTCTAAGTTCCATAACTTAATAAAAATCGAGTACGCCTATACATATGCATGATCAGAAGAGGTAACAAACAATCCTTTAAGTTCCATGACTTAACAGTCTCCATTTTCCATTCCTTTTGAGCGATGTGTCTCGCTTTAAGTTGTCAAGCAACTCGGTCTTAAGGCCTTATGTATCCCGTTCTTCCCAGATCGAAGAAAAGCATATCCATCTCCTTGCGAAGGCCAATAGACCTGGGTCAAAAGGCATGTCCAGGTCAGCAGGGAGCGCAACAGCAAAAGCCTTCGATGGCTGTAACAGCAGAGGGGCCCATGGCGTAGCAGTCGGATCAGTAAAGGAGCCCGCAGCTCCCTCACTGTCTGGCAAACCACACCTTTGTGATTGTGGCACCACAGGGCTCTTTAAGGCCTCAGAGGCTGCTCACCAGGTGCCGAGCAATCCCACTGCAACCTTGTCATTTTTAGTTGCAGAGTTGCACACCTTGACCTCAGTTTGGTCCCATATTTGAGGCTCATAAACTGTCCAATTGTTAATAAGGAGAATAAACTGTAAGGTTACCAGGACAATCTTTGTTCCTAAGGACGTATGATTCCTCATAACGCGCAACTGCTTACCAGCGAGGGGCAGTTGTGTGCACAGGTCCGCTTCTCTCAGCTCGAGCTTCTCTCCAGCTCCAGTGCGCCTATTTCCAGCGAGTTTCTGTACGAGCTTCTCTGAGCAGTTTGAGTTTGGCCAAACCTATCTTCATGAGGCAATCAAAGTGCCTGTTCCCGTCCTGGTCTCCATTCTGCCAGCCTGTTCCTCTTCACTTCTTGTTCCTGCTTCTTTATTGATGTAACTTCATCGTGCTCCCTTTTTTTTTTTTTTTGTCTTGAGGGCAGGCTCCCCTCTTATACCCTTCTCTCCACGGCAGTTCTTTTCAAAACAACTTTTCATTGCTCAAACAACTTTGAATGTAACGACAACAGCAAACACCCAGAAACATCCATGCCTTAACTGGAGAACAAGAAACCGGAGACTGCATGGAGTCTCCTGAATCACCCTTCTTTGTTCCCTCTAAACACTTTTATATTCCTGATGGCCTCGTCGTTAAGAGTCTAATGTTATCTCAACCACGGGGCTTTCCAACGCCCATGGCCACGTTCCAAATTTCCCCCTCTTTATTAATATCAACCATTTTCTCGACACGAATTTCCACTCCATATATAACAGTTATAAATCTTTCTAGAATCTTTGATCCGTTTAACGCATTAATTTCTAGGCTGTGCACCTGTAACACCTGTGTATTTCATGCATGCTAGCTTGCTTTTGCAGACAGGCACTATTACCGGCAATCCAAAGAACCTGGTTATCTCTTGCTGTAATAAATCACACTTGATTGCATTGTCATAGCTCTCATTAAGTGCAACTAGGGTAAGGGTGGTTACATGTTATTGGTGAATCTGTGACCGTGATAGTTCAGTGTTCTGAATCCAAGCAGACCCCAGACGGTTAACACGTTACTGGTGAATATCCGACCGGACCCCAGACGGTTGACGTGTTATTGGTGTGTCCGACAGGTTCGGTACCCTGAATCCGACCGGTCCCATAACGGTTAATCAGCTACACCCCTTAATGCGACACTAATGAAGGAGCACGGAAGAGACGCATGTCCTTACCTCTGGAGAGGAGGTTCCTTGCACAGCCAGTGCAAGGAACACAAAAATCAGTTGCGCCAGACTAACGTGGTTGTATCTGAGCTTGGAGGCTGCAACCCTCTTCAGACTTCCAGATCTAGAGGAACACTTTGGCTGCAGCCTAAAAGCCACGTGTACAGGAGCTCCCCCAAGCCAGCCAATCTTCTTCCCATGACCTGCCAGGAAACAGCAAGGTAGGCATGTACCCAAATCAAAACCCAAACCTTTGGCCCAGTCCTTGACCTGAATAGGGAGTGACGATCCGGATCCTGGCATTCATACCTGACAGCTTATACGCAGTGGAAGTAAACAGTGTAGTCAGAGGTCACGGGGCTAGATTTTGGAAAGTCCTGCATCAAGAAGACATCTCAGAAAAGCAAATTTAAATACCATTAATGCCAAGAAAAGTAACTCTGATGGCTATATTCTTTATGTGTCATGACTAGACAGATGAAAAACTATGAGAGCAATTTTGCCTTTAAGGTCATTTTCTTTTTTCTTTGATGTCTTTTCTTTCGTTTGTTTGTCTGTTTGTTTGTTTATTTATTTATTTAAACAGGCTCTGTACTACTTGTCCTCACAGAATGACTAACAGAAATATGACCCTTGTGCACTTTTTGTAGTTAATTCATTAGGTCAGCTCTAACCACTAAGCCCCTTGTCAGGTTATTTCTAGTAGTGACAAGGAGCAATTAAGCTTACAAGACCGAAGCCAGGTAGATGAGCCTATTCCAGGAGGTCTCTTGGCTCCACCCTTGTGAAGTGAAACCTGCCAGGTGTGGATCATTTGACTTTTGCTATATAGGAAGCCTGAGGACTTGTGGGGAATTGCCTTCCTGGTGGGGGAGTTTGAGGCTCAGGTTCTCTAGGGTGCTTTTCTGCTGTTGTGGTGGAGCGGATTCAGTGTTCCCCGGTGGGCTGCTTTTTCTTCACCTTTTCTCCCATCTCTGTGAAACAGTGACTCTATGAGCTAACTATGTTGTTGGTGCCCTCTCAGTACGGTGAGAGCCTGGTGGTGCGAAGTCACTGTGAAGCAGTGTGGAAGTGACTCAAGTTCAGGAGCTGGCAGGTAAGTGTTCCTGGGTTCTACGGTTCTTTAATGTCGAGGAGTTTGAGTACTTCCTTCACCTTGTCTGTTTTCAGTGAAATTACTTCCGTGGCTTCTAAGCTCCCTTTCCAGCCCTTCCAAATCTAATGAGAATGAAAGCTAAAAAGAAAGCCCCACCAACTCAGAAGCTCAAGTGCTTACAGGTAAGCCTGACTTTGAAGAATGTTCTTAACTATTTGTTAGGATTCAACAACGGGCAGTGTGGAAAAAGGTGCCTTAATGTGCACTCAAATTATGCCTTGCAGTGAGTAGAAACCGATGGGGAAGGTACTGGTGGAGTTATGACAACTTTCACTCAGTGGAAGTCGCAAGACTGTGCTGTTCCTAAAAGAAATGCCGCTTTCACAACATGTAAGTCAAAAGCAGTGTGAAGAAAGCCTCTCCTCTTCCCTACAGGCCTGCGTCTCTGCTGTGGAGAAAGATTTGGAATAGGTCCACCAGTGAGGAGAGACTATCTTCCTCCCAGGCTGTACAAACCAGTATCTGAGGTGGCGTTGTTTTCTTCTAGTTGTTTGTCTGAGTGCTTTTGACCAATAATCTTGTGTGAAACACCGTCTGCCCCTGTTAAGTTCACTATAAAAGTTAGGCTATTCGGGTAATAAAATGGAGCAGCATGATCTGACTCAACCGGTGTCTGCCGTGCTTTCGGCCGTGCTTCCTAACAAATGGCGCCCGAACAGGCTGAGACCTGAACAGGGCATCGCAGCGGAGCGGGAGAGCAGCGGCGCCGGGACATCAGAGCGGCGTGGGACCGACACATCGGAGCGGCGCCGGGAGACCCGAGGCACACGGAGGGACTCCTGCCGGACGGAGAGAGCCCTGAGAGACGCTGCAGAGCCACGGATGGCTCTGAGAGACACAGACCTGACAGAAGCCGGAACACCTGAGAAGCATTGAGAAACTCCAAGCACCGACCCGGACAAAGGACTCATGGTGAGACACGGGGAAAAGAAACCGTGGGGAGCGTGGGAAGAGATCTGCGGGGAAACGCGGGAAACGGAACCGCGCAGGGACGCGGGAACGAGGTCTCGCAAAGGCTGCAACAGCATAAATAAAGGTATGGAGAGACAAGCGGCGTATGATTTGCTCAATTGCTTTTTAGAAAAACGGAGCACGCAGGGTATAGGCTGCAAAAAGGATTTACCAGGATTATTAGCATATGGAGTAACAAAGGGTTGTTTTATCAATCCGGATACAGTTTTTGAACAAACAGAGTGGAGTAAATTTGGGGACAAATTGTTTGATGAAGTTATTAATGAAAGTGAGGCTGCTAAAAAATTACTGAAGCCTTGGAGAGCAGTCACTAATGCCTTAGCTATACATCAGGCTGAGCAGAGAGTCGCTGCTGCTGCTACAGAGCGACTGGGATTGCCAGGAAGTGCTGGTAGTGTTAACCCTCAACAGGGAGGGATGGGGGGAGCTGGGGATTACCCATTGCCGCCTTCAGTGAGGACGATAACGCTGCCTCAGGGGGCAATGGGAGCCTCCTCCTCTCTCATCATCCTTCTCAGAGTCGGTGTTGGTGCTCCCGCCATCACCAGCAGCACCACCGGCTCCTTCTCACAAAAGTGGGGAAATGGATGAGGAAATAAGAGAGCAAAAACCAGACAGAAAAAACACAAGCCCGTTTATAGAAGGTGTTCAGGAGAGGCAGAGGGTGTGGAAGCAAATAGCAGATGAGGCTGTATGCGAAGGTGAACACGGGATAGCTGCACAATTGGTTCAAGAGGCCTTCCCGGTAGTATATTCACCACCGGACGCCCAGGGTAATGTTACGGTTAATCTCGTGAATTTGGACTGGAAATTGTTAACTCAGCTGCGGTCCACAGTAAATGAGTCAGGTCTGAAAGGTGAACCTACGAGACAGATGTTGGACTATATTTGGGGAACTAATATTTTGCTTCCAGGAGACATATGTAGCATAATGAAGTTAATTTTGACCCAACACCAGCAGCTCTTATTTAATGCCCATTGGCAGGCTGCTTGTCAAGAAGCAGTCACAGTGGTAAGAGCACCTGGGGACCCTTTACATGGGGTCACGCTGGAAGAGTTGATGGGGGTAGGACCGTATTTTAGGACAGAAGCACAAGCATTGCTGGGACCTGATAAAGCGAAGGAATCGATGAGAACGGCCAGAAGAGCATTGGATCGGATAAAGGGGCCAGGGGGAATACCTTCCTACATGGGAATCAAACAGGGTAGAGAGAATCCATTTGGGCTTTTTATTGACCGCATAGCAAACGCCATACAGGCGGCTGGGGTGCCTGATTACCTCCAGGGCACGATATTAAAACAGTGCGCAATTCAGAATAGCAACCCTTCTACTCGCAATATATTGGCTTCCTTACCCGGGACATGGACAATCGAGGAAGGGTTGGAAAGAATGGCTCAGGTACCAGTAGGCCCACAGGCTATGTTAGTAGAGGCAGTAAAGCAATTAGGTGACAGCATGCGAGAGCAGGCACAGGCTATGAAAGAGCATGCTGAGTTTACACAGAGTCAAGTCCTTGCAGCTCTTGCTCCTTTGCAAACCGCCGGGTCACGCTCTGGTGGTCAAGCACCACCCCCTGGTGGCCAAATACCACACCGCTTGCGATGTTATCCTGGTGGTGTTTTTGGACACGTGAGACGAAACTGCAAAGCTGGGGCAGTATGGTGCTCAGATTGTCAGTCGGGCAATCACAGTGAAGCGGCATGTCGATGCAACGTGTCGGGAAACGGCTGGAACAGCGGGAAGAGTCGCCCCGCGACGACACAAAACGCGGCCGCATGCACAGCAACACCGAGGGGGAACCCGTTCCTCTCCGACCAGCCACAAGAGGGAGCCGATGTATCTATAATCAGCACACACAACTGGCCGCAGCATTGGCCAACATCTGAAACCAATGCCACGGTGGCCGGGGTCGGAGGAATGACATTGCCGTCAGTCACCACCCCTGCGGTGGACAATAGGGGACAAAGTGGTGAAATGTTGTGTCTCTGTTAGTCCGTTGCCTGACGGGGTGCACGCACTAATAGGGCGGGACATCCTTGCTCAAATGGGAATGGTCCTTACCTGGGAACGCCCTTTATAGGGAACGCCCTTTATAGATATGGCCATTGTTTGGACTTTCCCGATCCCGCTCCGGTGGAAGAATGATGATCCTGTGTGGGTCGAGCAATGGCCGTTAAAACGGGAAAGTCTGATACAAGCGCATGAGCTGGTTAAAGAACAGTTTCAACAGGGGCACTTAAGGTTGTCAACGAGCCCGTGGAATACACCTATCTTTGTGATTAAAAAGAAGTCGGGTAAGTATCGGCTGCTCCACGATCTGTGTGCGGTAAATAAGCAGATGTACGATATGGGAGCAGTGCAGCCAGGGTTGCCTAATCCTGCGATGATACCTGAAGGATGGCATTTACTCATAGTGGACTTAAAGGACTGTTTCTTCACAATTGCTCTCCATGAAAATGATAAACAAAGATTTGCTTTTACACTTCCTGCAATAAACCGAGAAGGGCCAGACCAGAGATTTGAGTGGACGGTCCTGCCGCAGGGAATGCGAAATTCGCCAACTCTATGTCAATTCTGTGTCGACGATGCTCTACAGCCGTTGCGATGAAAATGGTCAGGAACAATAATCTGTCATTATATGGATGATATTCTATTGGCCCAGTCAACACCATTTTCTTCACAGCAAAAGGATGAACTAACGAAGCAACTTAAACAGAGAGGATTAGTAGTTGCCCCCGAGAAGGTACAGGAGACAAGCCCATGGAAATATCTTGGATGGCATATCTCCGATGCTACGATCCAACCGCAGAAATTGACAATACAATCAGACCTTAAGACTCTTAACGACGCCCAGAAGTTGATGGGTGATTTGCAATGGATTCGACCAGTGGTTGGTATTCCCAACGAGCTGTTAAATCAACTACGACCTCAAGGTCTCTTGGCTTCACCCTTGTTAAGTGCAACCTGCCAGGTGTGGGTCATTTGACCTTTGTTATATAGGAAGCCTGAGGACGGGTGGGGGAATTGCCTCCCCAGGAGAAACTGAGGCTTGGGTAGCCTAGGGTGTTTTTCTCTCGTGGTGAATCGGGCTCAGTGTTCCCTACTAGGCTGCTTTTCCTTCAAGTTTTCTGCCCTCTCTGTGAAATAGTTTTAGAGACTCTATGAGCCAGTTACATTGGTGGTGCCTTCTTCAGAAGAACCCTGGTGGGACTATTTCACTGCGAAGCACGTTGGAAGTGACTCGAGTTCAGGAGACAGCAGGTAAGAGTTCCTGGGTTCTGTGGTTGTTACTGTTGAGGAGTTTGAGTACTTCCTTCACCTTGTCTGTTTCCTGTGAAATTACTTAGGTGGCTTCTAAGCTCCCTTCCAAGCACTGGAGGAAAAAAAAGGCTGCAGAAGTCCAAGTGCACACAGGTCAGCCTGAAATTGAAGGAGGTTCTTAAGTATTTGGAAGATTGAAAAACGGGCTGTGTGAAGTGGGGGGCGCAGAGTTGCGGGGGGTGCATAGTCGCTGGGGGCGCGTTCCAGTGTGCGACCACCCTCTTCGTGAAGAACCTCTTCCTGTTGTCTAGCCTAAACGTCCCCTTCCTCAGGCTGACACCATTCACTGTGGGTCCTATCATTGGTGTCTGGAGAGAATAGAGCGGTACCTGCCCCTCCACTCCCCCTCGTGAGGAAGCTGTAGACTGTGACGAGGCCTCCCGTCAGCCGCCTCTTTTCCAGGCTGAACAGGCCCAGTGACCTCAGCCGCTCCTCATACGACTTCCCCTCTAGGCCCTTCGCCATCTTTGTAGCCCAGTATCTTACTGACTTGAAGAAGGAGGCTTTAATCTATCCTGCTTTGTTTAGTAGCAACCACCCCTCACCGAGCATGCGCTCTGAATTTCTCGGAGTCTATTACTTTAAACGGAGACGGGAGAACTTTTCACCAATCATAACTAAGATATGCTTGGCTAGAGCCACTCAAGCTCCACCCAAAAGAGAGAAAATAATATAAATTGGCCTAAGAGAGAGGGGATGTTAGGGAAGATACCACCATCAGGGGAGGTACCACACCAAGGGAATACAACATCCTTCGGACCTCCTGACTCCTGGGACCAGTCGATGGGCTCAGACTTTTTCTCCCCCCCCCCCATTGGGATGCCTTTGGGTGAGATTTGAACACTTGGTTATTGTCATAAATGAGGTCTCAACTCGATCTGAATTTTGTAATATTTATAAAACAAACATTTCTAAAAGGTAGAAAAGCTATAAAAGGCAAGTAAACAGCGCTGGGTGTGCGGGGAGTCTACGCTCCACCAACACTCGCACACAAACATCAAACATCCTAAATGTACAGAGCATTGCTTTACATACTAAACGCAAGTATGCCTCTACATACGTACAATCAGGAAAGGTAGCAAACAATCCTCTAAGTTCCATAACTTAATAAAAATCGAGTACGCCTATACATATGCATGATCAGAAGAGGTAACAAACAATCCTTTAAGTTCCATGACTTAACAGTCTCCATTTTCCATTCCTTTTGAGCGATGTGTCTCGCTTTAAGTTGTCAAGCAACTCGGTCTTAAGGCCTTATGTATCCCGTTCTTCCCAGATCGAAGAAAAGCATATCCATCTCCTTGCGAAGGCCAATAGACCTGGGTCAAAAGGCATGTCCAGGTCAGCAGGGAGCGCAACAGCAAAAGCCTTCGATGGCTGTAACAGCAGAGGGGCCCATGGCGTAGCAGTCGGATCAGTAAAGGAGCCCGCAGCTCCCTCACTGTCTGGCAAACCACACCTTTGTGATTGTGGCACCACAGGGCTCTTTAAGGCCTCAGAGGCTGCTCACCAGGTGCCGAGCAATCCCACTGCAACCTTGTCATTTTTAGTTGCAGAGTTGCACACCTTGACCTCAGTTTGGTCCCATATTTGAGGCTCATAAACTGTCCAATTGTTAATAAGGAGAATAAGCTGTAAGGTTACCAGGACAATCTTTGTTCCTAAGGACGTATGATTCCTCATAACGCGCAACTGCTTACCAGCGAGGGGCAGTTGTGTGCACAGGTCTGCTTCTCTCAGCTCGAGCTTCTCTCCAGCTCCAGTGCGCCTATTTCCAGCGAGTTTCTGTACGAGCTTCTCTGAGCAGTTTGAGTTTGGCCAAACCTATCTTCATGAGGCAATCAAAGTGCCTGTTCCCGTCCTGGTCTCCATTCTGCCAGCCTGTTCCTCTTCACTTCTTGTTCCTGCTTCTTTATTGATGTAACTTCATCGTGCTCCCTTTTTTTTTTTTTTGTCTTGAGGGCAGGCTCCCCTCTTATACCCTTCTCTCCACGGCAGTTCTTTTCAAAACAACTTTTCATTGCTCAAACAACTTTGAATGTAACGACAACAGCAAACACCCAGAAACATCCATGCCTTAACTGGAGAACAAGAAACCGGAGACTGCATGGAGTCTCCTGAATCACCCTTCTTTGTTCCCTCTAAACACTTTTATATTCCTGATGGCCTCGTCGTTAAGAGTCTAATGTTATCTCAACCACGGGGCTTTCCAACGCCCATGGCCACGTTCCAAATTTCCCCCTCTTTATTAATATCAACCATTTTCTCGACACGAATTTCCACTCCATATATAACAGTTATAAATCTTTCTAGAATCTTTGATCCGTTTAACGCATTAATTTCTAGGCTGTGCACCTGTAACACCTGTGTATTTCATGCATGCTAGCTTGCTTTTGCAGACAGGCACTATTGCCGGCAATCCAAAGAACCTGGTTATCTCTTGCTGTAATAAATCACACTTGATTGCATTGTCATAGCTCTCATTAAGTGCAACTAGGGTAAGGGTGGTTACATGTTATTGGTGAATCTGTGACCGTGATAGTTCAGTGTTCTGAATCCAAGCAGACCCCAGACGGTTAACACGTTACTGGTGAATATCCGACCGGACCCCAGACGGTTGACGTGTTATTGGTGTGTCCGACAGGTTCGGTACCCTGAATCCGACCGGTCCCATAACGGTTAATCAGCTACACCCCTTAATGCGACACTAATGAAGGAGCATGGAAGAGACGCATGTCCTTACCTCTGGAGAGGAGGTTCCTTGCACAGCCAGTGCAAGGAACACAAAAATCAGTTGCGCCAGACTAACGTGGTTGTATCTGAGCTTGGAGGCTGCAACCCTCTTCAGACTTCCAGATCTAGAGGAACACTTTGGCTGCAGCCTAAAAGCCACGTGTACAGGAGCTCCCCCAAGCCAGCCAATCTTCTTCCCATGACCTGCCAGGAAACAGCAAGGTAGGCATGTACCCAAATCAAAACCCAAACCTTTGGCCCAGTCCTTGACCTGAATAGGGAGTGACGATCCGGATCCTGGCATTCATACCTGACAGCTTATACGCAGTGGAAGTAAACAGTGTAGTCAGAGGTCACGGGGCTAGATTTTGGAAAGTCCTGCATCAAGAAGACATCTCAGAAAAGCAAATTTAAATACCATTAATGCCAAGAAAAGTAACTCTGATGTCTATATTCTTTATGTGTCATGACTAGACAGATGAAAAACTATGAGAGCAATTTTGCCTTTAAGGTCATTTTCTTTTTTCTTTGATGTCTTTTCTTTCGTTTGTTTGTCTGTTTGTTTGTTTATTTATTTATTTAAACAGGCTCTGTACTACTTGTCCTCACAGAATGACTAACAGAAATATGACCCTTGTGCACTTTTTGTAGTTAATTCATTAGGTCAGCTCTAACCACTAAGCCCCTTGTCAGGTTATTTCTAGTAGTGACAAGGAGCAATTAAGCTTACAAGACCGAAGCCAGGTAGATGAGCCTATTCCAGGAGGTCTCTTGGCTCCACCCTTGTGAAGTGAAACCTGCCAGGTGTGGATCATTTGACTTTTGCTATATAGGAAGCCTGAGGACTTGTGGGGAATTGCCTTCCTGGTGGGGGAGTTTGAGGCTCAGGTTCTCTAGGGTGCTTTTCTGCTGTTGTGGTGGAGCGGATTCAGTGTTCCCCGGTGGGCTGCTTTTTCTTCACCTTTTCTCCCATCTCTGTGAAACAGTGACTCTATGAGCTAACTATGTTGTTGGTGCCCTCTCAGTACGGTGAGAGCCTGGTGGTGCGAAGTCACTGTGAAGCAGTGTGGAAGTGACTCAAGTTCAGGAGCTGGCAGGTAAGTGTTCCTGGGTTCTACGGTTCTTTAATGTCGAGGAGTTTGAGTACTTCCTTCACCTTGTCTGTTTTCAGTGAAATTACTTCCGTGGCTTCTAAGCTCCCTTTCCAGCCCTTCCAAATCTAATGAGAATGAAAGCTAAAAAGAAAGCCCCACCAACTCAGAAGCTCAAGTGCTTACAGGTAAGCCTGACTTTGAAGAATGTTCTTAACTATTTGTTAGGATTCAACAACGGGCAGTGTGGAAAAAGGTGCCTTAATGTGCACTCAAATTATGCCTTGCAGTGAGTAGAAACCGATGGGGAAGGTACTGGTGGAGTTATGACAACTTTCACTCAGTGGAAGTCGCAAGACTGTGCTGTTCCTAAAAGAAATGCCGCTTTCACAACATGTAAGTCAAAAGCAGTGTGAAGAAAGCCTCTCCTCTTCCCTACAGGCCTGCGTCTCTGCTGTGGAGAAAGATTTGGAATAGGTCCACCAGTGAGGAGAGACTATCTTCCTCCCAGGCTGTACAAACCAGTATCTGAGGTGGCGTTGTTTTCTTCTAGTTGTTTGTCTGAGTGCTTTTGACCAATAATCTTGTGTGAAACACCGTCTGCCCCTGTTAAGTTCACTATAAAAGTTAGGCTATTCGGGTAATAAAATGGAGCAGCATGATCTGACTCAACCGGTGTCTGCCGTGCTTTCGGCCGTGCTTCCTAACAAATGGCGCCCGAACAGGCTGAGACCTGAACAGGGCATCGCAGCGGAGCGGGAGAGCAGCGGCGCCGGGACATCAGAGCGGCGTGGGACCGACACATCGGAGCGGCGCCGGGAGACCCGAGGCACACGGAGGGACTCCTGCCGGACGGAGAGAGCCCTGAGAGACGCTGCAGAGCCACGGATGGCTCTGAGAGACACAGACCTGACAGAAGCCGGAACACCTGAGAAGCATTGAGAAACTCCAAGCACCGACCCGGACAAAGGACTCATGGTGAGACACGGGGAAAAGAAACCGTGGGGAGCGTGGGAAGAGATCTGCGGGGAAACGCGGGAAACGGAACCGCGCAGGGACGCGGGAACGAGGTCTCGCAAAGGCTGCAACAGCATAAATAAAGGTATGGAGAGACAAGCGGCGTATGATTTGCTCAATTGCTTTTTAGAAAAACGGAGCACGCAGGGTATAGGCTGCAAAAAGGATTTACCAGGATTATTAGCATATGGAGTAACAAAGGGTTGTTTTATCAATCCGGATACAGTTTTTGAACAAACAGAGTGGAGTAAATTTGGGGACAAATTGTTTGATGAAGTTATTAATGAAAATAAGACTGCTAAAAAATTACTGAAGCCTTGGAGAGCAGTCACTAATGCCTTAGCTATACATCAGGCTGAGCAGAGAGTCACTGCTGCTGCTACAGAGCGACTGGGATTGCCAGGAAGTGCTGGTAGTGTTAACCCTCAACAGGGAGGGATGGGGGGAGCTGGGGATTACCCATTGCCGCCTTCAGTGAGGACGATAACGCTGCCTCAGGGGGCAATGGGAGCCTCCTCCTCTCTCATCATCCTTCTCAGAGTCGGTGTTGGTGCTCCCGCCATCACCAGCAGCACCACCGGCTCCTTCTCACAAAAGTGGGGAAATGGATGAGGAAATAAGAGAGCAAAAACCAGACAGAAAAAACACAAGCCCGTTTATAGAAGGTGTTCAGGAGAGGCAGAGGGTGTGGAAGCAAATAGCAGATGAGGCTGTATGCGAAGGTGAACACGGGATAGCTGCACAATTGGTTCAAGAGGCCTTCCCGGTAGTATATTCACCACCGGACGCCCAGGGTAATGTTACGGTTAATCTCGTGAATTTGGACTGGAAATTGTTAACTCAGCTGCGGTCCACAGTAAATGAGTCAGGTCTGAAAGGTGAACCTACGAGACAGATGTTGGACTATATTTGGGGAACTAATATTTTGCTTCCAGGAGACATATGTAGCATAATGAAGTTAATTTTGACCCAACACCAGCAGCTCTTATTTAATGCCCATTGGCAGGCTGCTTGTCAAGAAGCAGTCACAGTGGTAAGAGCACCTGGGGACCCTTTACATGGGGTCACGCTGGAAGAGTTGATGGGGGTAGGACCGTATTTTAGGACAGAAGCACAAGCATTGCTGGGACCTGATAAAGCGAAGGAATCGATGAGAACGGCCAGAAGAGCATTGGATCGGATAAAGGGGCCAGGGGGAATACCTTCCTACATGGGAATCAAACAGGGTAGAGAGAATCCATTTGGGCTTTTTATTGACCGCATAGCAAACGCCATACAGGCGGCTGGGGTGCCTGATTACCTCCAGGGCACGATATTAAAACAGTGCGCAATTCAGAATAGCAACCCTTCTACTCGCAATATATTGGCTTCCTTACCCGGGACATGGACAATCGAGGAAGGGTTGGAAAGAATGGCTCAGGTACCAGTAGGCCCACAGGCTATGTTAGTAGAGGCAGTAAAGCAATTAGGTGACAGCATGCGAGAGCAGGCACAGGCTATGAAAGAGCATGCTGAGTTTACACAGAGTCAAGTCCTTGCAGCTCTTGCTCCTTTGCAAACCGCCGGGTCACGCTCTGGTGGTCAAGCACCACCCCCTGGTGGCCAAATACCACACCGCTTGCGATGTTATCCTGGTGGTGTTTTTGGACACGTGAGACGAAACTGCAAAGCTGGGGCAGTATGGTGCTCAGATTGTCAGTCGGGCAATCACAGTGAAGCGGCATGTCGATGCAACGTGTCGGGAAACGGCTGGAACAGCGGGAAGAGTCGCCCCGCGACGACACAAAACGCGGCCGCATGCACAGCAACACCGAGGGGGAACCCGTTCCTCTCCGACCAGCCACAAGAGGGAGCCGATGTATCTATAATCAGCACACACAACTGGCCGCAGCATTGGCCAACATCTGAAACCAATGCCACGGTGGCCGGGGTCGGAGGAATGACACTTGCCGTCAGTCACCACCCCTGCGGTGGACAATAGGGGACAAAGTGGTGAAATGTTGTGTCTCTGTTAGTCCGTTGCCTGACGGGGTGCACGCACTAATAGGGCGGGACATCCTTGCTCAAATGGGAATGGTCCTTACCTGGGAACGCCCTTTATAGGGAACGCCCTTTATAGATATGGCCATTGTTTGGACTTTCCCGATCCCGCTCCGGTGGAAGAATGATGATCCTGTGTGGGTCGAGCAATGGCCGTTAAAACGGGAAAGTCTGATACAAGCGCATGAGCTGGTTAAAGAACAGTTTCAACAGGGGCACTTAAGGTTGTCAACGAGCCCGTGGAATACACCTATCTTTGTGATTAAAAAGAAGTCGGGTAAGTATCGGCTGCTCCACGATCTGTGTGCGGTAAATAAGCAGATGTACGATATGGGAGCAGTGCAGCCAGGGTTGCCTAATCCTGCGATGATACCTGAAGGATGGCATTTACTCATAGTGGACTTAAAGGACTGTTTCTTCACAATTGCTCTCCATGAAAATGATAAACAAAGATTCGCTTTTACACTTCCTGCAATAAACCGAGAAGGGCCAGACCAGAGATTTGAGTGGACGGTCCTGCCGCAGGGAATGCGAAATTCGCCAACTCTATGTCAATTCTGTGTCGACGATGCTCTACAGCCGTTGCGATGAAAATGGTCAGGAACAATAATCTGTCATTATATGGATGATATTCTATTGGCCCAGTCAACACCATTTTCTTCACAGCAAAAGGATGAACTAACGAAGCAACTTAAACAGAGAGGATTAGTAGTTGCCCCCGAGAAGGTACAGGAGACAAGCCCATGGAAATATCTTGGATGGCATATCTCCGATGCTACGATCCAACCGCAGAAATTGACAATACAATCAGACCTTAAGACTCTTAACGACGCCCAGAAGTTGATGGGTGATTTGCAATGGATTCGACCAGTGGTTGGTATTCCCAACGAGCTGTTAAATCAACTACGACCTTTGCTACGAGGGACAGATCCAGCAGCACCAATTCAGCTTACAGACCAACAAAAACAAGCACTACAGCTAATAGCCTCAATGATTACAACACGGGCTACGCATCGGCGTATAGAGGGTGCGCCTCTTGATCTAACTATTCTGTGTGGCCCCCAATATTTGATGGGTGCGATAACACAGCAAAAAATAAAAATGGGGGAGAAGCAGGGAGATACGGTGGTACTAGAATGGCTAGCTCCTCCGTTGCGGCCACGACGAACAATTCAAGAAAAAATCACCACATGAGCAGAATTAATTAAAAAGGGACGAAGTAGAACCTTGCAAGTAGACGGGGCCCCTCCTAACACCATATGGTTACCCATGAAGTCAAGTGATCTGGAATGGTATATACAAAATTCTGAGGAACTGCAAACTGCTCTATTGCATGATGGAGCCATGTTAATAGCAAAACCATTACAATCTCCTGTCTTGTCCTGGATGAAAAACCAGGGCTGGATAAGTAGACCAAAGTGATCACCCCAACCAGTTGCAGACGCAATAACAGTCTTTACAGATGCCGGTAAGTGCTCCAGAACTGCTGCAGTGACATGGAAGGATGAGCATGGCTGGCAACATCAGATTTTGCAAGCTCAGAAAGAGGATTCATTACAGACACTAGAACTGTTCGCAGTAGTATGGGCGTTTGTAAAATGGAAAGCTGTTCCGTTGAGTGTTGTATCTGACTCTCTTTATGTAGTAGGCATAGCCAATCACATTGAGGACTCAAGTTTGCGAGAAGTGCAGAATGGACGACTGGTTCAACTATTGACAAGTTTGCAGCTTGCAATCGCACAGAGAAGTAAGCCGTATGCAGTGATTCATATTCGCAGTCATCAGTGGGAACAAGGGCTCGGAGAAGGCAATGCCCGAGCCGACCGATTAGTTGCTGCTGCAGTCACTGAAGCTCCACTATCACCATTTTGCCGAGCTCGAGAAGCTCATTCCATATTTCACCAGAACGCGAAGGGACTAGCTCGAGCCTACAATTTGTCTAATGCTGACGCTCAAGCAATCGTGAAGGCTTGTCCCATATGTAGTTATCATAATTTAGGAATGGGACCCGGGTGTGGAGTTAACCCAAGAGGGTTGAAAGCTAATGAAGTGTGGCAAATGGATGTCACTCCTGTTACAGCCTTGGGACAGTTAAAATACTTGCATGTAACGATAGATACCTCTAGCCACATGACATGGGCTACTGCACAACCCAGGGAAAAGGCTCGGGATGTGCGGCATCACCTCACTAGTTGTTTTGCTGTGTTAGGGGTACCTAGCACTATCAAGACTGACAATGGTCCAGCTTATAATAGTGGGCCACTGAAACGATTTATGCAATTATGGAATATCAATCATGTTACTGGCATCCCACACTCCTCCACAGGACAGGCGATAGTGGAAAGGGCAGATGGAACAATGAAAGGATACTTAGAAAAGTTCAGAGACATTGAAGACGTAAAAGAAAGAATAGGAAAGGCTCTCTTTGTACTTAACCATTTATGTGTGTTTGGGGACAGCACTGAGCCCCCTATAGTACGTCACCATGCCGGGGCAGAAACTTCTAAGCCACCACGCATGAAGGTGTTATGTTGGGAACTGGCATACAGGACGTGGACATAAGCAACCAGGGGTAGGCCTTAGAAGTCTCAGGGCCTGCTGTAGCTGAGCAAACCAAGCTGCCAGAGTAACTGTGAGAAGCTCCCACGGCAATGACTCCCACATCACCCAATTAAGGAACTCAGAAAGTATTGTTATCAGCAGCTGGCCTCAAGGACTAGGCCTATGTGACCGTTAAGCACAAAGGGGGTTGTTTTCCTAACTTCTAATCAAAAGGGGGGTTCTTTTCTTGCAGGTGGTGTTATTTTCTTAATGGTTTGTCTGGGTGCTTTTGACCAATAATCTTGTGTGAAACACTGTCCACCCCTGTAAAGTTCACTATAAAAGTTGGGCTATTCGGGCAATAAAATGGTGAAGCATGATCTGACTCTGCTGGTGTCTGTCGTGCTTTCGTCCATGCTTCGCAACAGTGTTATACAGAGACATGAAAACAGGGCAATGGCTAGGCCCTGCTGAAGTGATCTGCCTGGGGCGCGGTTACGCTTGTGTTTCTTCCCCTACAGGTGCAATCTGGGTGCCTAGCCGACGCGTAAAACCAGCTGTTGAAGACACAGGCGGCTGTCGCCAGAAGGAGAATATTGAAGAGTAAACAGCAGATAGAGTCAGCAGCTAAATTATATTCTTGTGAATGAGATTGTGGTATGACTGAGATTGAGATGTGCCAGAGGCCTCTGGGTGTGCGATTGTGCTCTGTGTGTGCGATTGTGCTGTGTACTGTGTGAGTGAGAGCATGCTTTTGCCATAGTGCAGGCTGAAAGCATAGGAAATTGGTGCTGGCAAAAATCATAGGAAAATGGAGGACGAAGTAGCCCTAGATTTGTTACAGCGCTTTTTAGAAAAACGGGGAGTCGATTGTAAGCAACTAGCAGGACTAGTTGCGATCGGTCGAGCAAAATCATGTTTCACAAGTACGGAGTCATTGTTTGAAGTAGCCACTTGGAGAAATTTAAGGGAATGTACTGTTTAAACCTTTTTGATCATAATGAGTCAATTCACAAATTCATTACTTTCCTGAAAGAGCACATGAGAAAGATTCAATATGGTATCAACCCTTTCAATCAATGGTTCACTGACTTGGTTGAAACAACGCATAGATGGTTACTGGCATTAGTCAAAGAGGGATTAAGGATTCTGTTCGCTGTGGTGTCAATCATCATTGCATGTAGTATTGTGATAAATGTGGTTAAAGGGTTACTTGCAAAAATGTTATAGAGATTTTGAAGTGGTGCTGGAAACAGGTACCCGGTGGATCCCTGCAAAGTGGACTGAAGCAGCCGTAGAATCTGCACATGCCGAAGACGACCATGAAGAGGTTCCTGATAATCATTCTGACAATGACATGGGCTGCGCCAACTCAAGGACTGCCAAGGACAGCCTTCGATCCTAAGGAGAATGTCTGGGTATCCCTGGCTAGGAAACTGAATACCACCACCTTCTGTGAAAGTCTAGCCAGCCCTAGCACACCTTCTGTTACATACCTTGTTGGGGTACCATTCATTGACTATAGTAGTTGTGGTGTGATTAGGTTTAAGTTGTGTTACCATTAAGTGATTACAGTAATTGTAATGTTATTAGGTTTAAGTTTTGTTATGTCATTGTAGTTGTGTTATGTTATGTATTCGACGTCTGATGAAAAAACCTTCGGCCAAGTACTGCTCGTACAAAAAGAAAAAGGGGGAATTGTTGGGAATTGGCATACAGGGCCTGGACATGAGTCCGTGGAACAATTGTTTGATCTGAGCTTGCCTTAAGCAACCAGGAGTAGGCCTTAGAAAATCTCATGGCCTGCTGTAGCTGAGCAAACCAAGCTACCAGAATAACTATGAGAAGCTCCCACGACAATGATTCCCACGTTGCCCAATTGAGGAATTCAGAAAAATATTGTTACCAGCAGCTGGCTTCAAGGACAAGATCTACGTGAGTGCTAATCACAAGGGGGGTTGTTTTCTTGCAGGTGGGGTTGTTTTCTTCTAGTTGTTTGTCTGAGTGCTTTTGACCAATAATCTTGTGTGAAACACTGTCCGCCCCTGTTAAGTTCACCGTAAAAGTTAGGCTATTCGGGCAATAAAATGGAGCAGCATGGTCTGACTCAACCGGTGTCTGTCGTGTTTTCGGCCGTGCTTCCTAACAGACCCCTGCCCTGTCGCCGTTGGGCAGAGGGAGGGGATCTGGGAGTTGAGGAGGAATGGAGACAGGTCCCTGCTCGACATCGCAAGTGATGCCCTCCCCTTCTGGTCCCACCTTCCCAGGTGCCCTTCCACAACAGGTTTGAGGCCCTCGAGAGACCGGTGGGTGAGGAAGAGGTAGCAAGTGTTCCCAGGAGGATGCCTAGGGCGAGGAGGTCAACTCCACGCCTCAGGGCTGCCTCCACCAAGAAAGACAGAAGGGTTATTGTTGTGGGAGACTCTATCCTTAGGGAACAGAGGGCCCTATTTGTCGGCCTGACCCTATCCATCGGGAAGTCTGCTGCCTCCCTGGGACCAGGGTCAGGGACGTTGCCAGGAAGCTTCCCAACCTGGTACGCCCCTCTGACTATTATACTCTTTTGATAGTCCAGGCAGGTAGTGACGACATTGAAGAGAGAAGCCTGAAGGCTATCAAACAAGACTTTAGGGGGCTGGGACGGTTAGTGGATGGAGCAGGAGTGCAGGTGGTGTTTTCGTCCATCCCTACAGTGGCAGGGAGGGGTACAGAGAGGACACGGAAAGCCCACCTCTTAAACATGTGGCTCAGGGGCTGGTGCCAACGCAGAAATCTTGGGTTTTTCGACCATGGGGCACTTTACTCGGCACCCGGCCTGATGGCTGCAGGCGGGTCCCTATCTTTTAGGGGAAAAAGGATCCTGGGCCAGGAGCTGGCAGGGCTCGTTGAGAGGTCTTTAAACTAGGTAAGAAGGGGGATGGGGCTGAAGCAAGGATTGTTGGAGCTGTGCCAGAGGGAACAATAGTAAGGCCGGGGGATAAGGCAATGGCCCAGCTGAAGTGCATCTACACCAATGCACGCAGCATGGGTAACAAACAGGAGGAGCTGGAAGCCATCGTGCGGCAGGCAGGCTACGACTTGGTTGCCATCACGGAGACGTGGTGGGACCGGTCTCATGACTGGAGTGCTGCAATGACTGGCTATAAGCTCTTCAGAAGGGACAGGCAGCACAGAAGGGGTGGTGGTGTGGCTCTCTATATGAGAGAGTCTTTTGATGTTGTAGAACTTGAGGCTGGGAATGACAAGGTCGAGTCCCTTTGGGTTAGGATTGGCAGGGACAACAAGGCTAGTGTCCTGGTCGGGGTCTGCTATAGACCGCCGAACCAGGATGAGGAGACGGATGAGGAGTTCTACAGGCAGCTGACAGAAGTTGCAAAATCTTCAGCACTTGTTCTCATGGGGGACTTCAACTTCCCTGACATATCCTGGAAGCACAACACAGCCCAGAGAAAGCAGTCTAGGAGGTTTCTGGAGAGCGTGGAAGATAGCTTCCTGACGCAGCTGGTTAGCGAGCCTACCAGGGGTGGTGCCCCGCTAGACCTTCTCTTCACAAACAGATGTGATTGTCGGGAGCTGTCTTGGGCAGAGTGACCACGAAATGGTGTTCTCTATTCTTGGCGAGGCAAGGAAGGGGACCAGTAAAACCACTGTATTGGACTTCCGGAGGGCTGACTTTGTGCTGCTAAGGACACTGGTTGGTAGAGTCCCTTGGGAGGCGGTTCTGAAGGGCAGAGGGGTCCAGGAAGGCTGGGCGCTCTTCAAGAGGGAAATCTTAATGGCGCAGGAACGGTCTGTCCCCACGTGCCCAAAGACGAGCTGGCGGGGAAGAAGACCAGCCTGGCTGAACAGAGAATTGTGGCTTAAGCTTAGGAGAAAAAAGAGGGTTTATAATCTTTGGAAAAGTGGACAGGCCACTAGGGAGGACTATAAGGATGTAGCGAGGCTGTGCAGGGACAAAATTAGAAAGGCCAAAGCTCATATGGAGCTCAATCTGGCTACTGTCGTTAAAGATAACAAAAACTGTTTTTATAAATACATCAACACAAAAAGGAGGACTAAGGAGAATCTCCATCCTTTACTGGATGCGGGGGGAAACCTAGTTACAAGAGATGAGGAAAAGGCGGAGGTGCTTAATGCCTTCTTCACCTCAGTCTTTAGCGGCAATACCGGTTGTTCTCTGGATACCCAGTACCCTGAGCTGGTGGAAGGGGATAGGGAGAAGGATGTGGCCCTCACTATCCACGAAGAACTGGTTGGTGACCTGGTACGGCACTTGGATGTGCACAAGTCGATGGGGCCGGATGGGATCCACCCAAGGGTACTGAGAGAACTGGCAGAGGAGCTGGCCAAGCCCCTATCCATCATTCATCAACAGTCCTGGCTATCGGGGGAGGTCCCAGTTGACTGGCGGCTAGCAAACGTGACGCCCATCTACAAGAAGGGCAGGAGGGAAGACCCGGAAAACTACAGGCCTGTCAGTTTGACCTCAGTGCCAGGGAAGCTCATGGAGCAGATTCTCTTGAGAGTCATCACGCAGCACTTGCAGGGCAAGCAGGCGATCAGGCCCAGTCAGTATGGGTTTATGAAAGGCAGGTCCTGCTTGACGAACCTGATCTCCTTCTGTGACAAAGTGACGCGCTGGGTGGATGAGGGAAAGGCTGTGGATGTGGTCTACCTTGACTTCAGCAAGGCTTTTGACACCGTCTCCCACAGCATTCTCCTCAAGAAACTGGCTGCTCTTGGCTTGGACTGGCGCACGCTTCGTTGGGTTAGAAACTGGCTGGATAGCCGGGCCCAAAGAGTCGTGGTAAATGGAGCCAAGTCCAGTTGGAGGCTGGTCACTAGTGGCGTCCCCCAGGGCTCGGTGCTGGGGCCGGTCCTCTTTCATATCTTCATCAATGATCTGGACGAGGGCATTGAGTGCATCCTCAGTAAGTTTGCAGATGACACCAAGCAAAGTGTGTGTGTCGATCTGCTTGAGGGTAGGAAGGCTCTGCAGGAGGATCTGGATAGGCTGCACCGATGGGCTGAGGTCAACTGCATGAAGTTCAACAAGGCCAAGTGCCGGGTCCTGCACCTGGGACGCAATAACCCCAAGCAGAGCTACAGGCTGGGAGATGAGTGGTTGGAGAGCTGCCAGGCAGAGAAGGACCTGGGAGTGATGGTGGACATTTGGCTGAATATGAGCCAGCAGTGTGCTCAGGTGGCCAAGAAGGCCAACGGCATCCTGGCTTGTATCAGAAACAGTGTGACCAGCAGGGCTAGGGAGGTGATCGTCCCCCTGTACTCGGCTCTGGTGAGGCCGCACCTCGAGTACTGTGTTCAGTTTTGGGCCCCTCGCTACAAGAAGGACATCGAGGTGCTTGAGCGGGTCCAGAGAAGGGCGACGAAGCTGGTGAGGGGCCTGGAGAACAAGTCCTACGAGGAGCGGCACAGAAGTCTGCTGCAGAAGTCGCTCATAGGGTTGTTCAACAATCCTTTCCACGCTCTTTAGCCATAATGTCTAATCTGTGGTGGCTTGCAAAGGAGTTTCTGTGCCTGCAGGGATACGTTAAAGTAGTTTTGTGGCAATGCAATGTAGTTTTGGAAGTTGTCTTGCCCTTTTATACGTCTGTAACCTCTTTCCTGCATCCAGAGGAGAAGCTGTGAAGCTTGACGTTACGAATGTCTTATGCAGAATATCAACCCCACATAGTTAAGGTAGTTGTTCATCTTGGAGGGGGTACATTTGAATCCAAAACTCATCTTTAGAACAGAAGCAAGTGTGAGATATGTTCACCTGATTCGTGTCAGTATGGAACAATGCTAGGGCCGCATTGTATGATGAATGTGACCTTCTGTCTTGCATACCCTTGTATAACCACAAGTCTAAGAAAAACAGTGGTTAATGTATATAGTTCTTGTATCTTGCAAAGGAATGTTTTAGCAACTCATGTCAATAGAGAGCTTGAAGGGAAATGTATTTGTAGACTTTTCCTTGAAGTCTCTGGTATCTGGGGGGTTTCAGAATAACTGCTAACTATGATGACTATTGCGTGGGACACTATGCAAGTCTCTGATATCTGGGCAGGAGATCAAGGAGACAGGGAGAGCTGAAGAACAACTAAAAGACAAAGCTTGCAGGGAAGGTTGCACAAGTCTCTGACATACAGCCAAGTTGGACAAGAGGGAGGAAGACTATGAGCCTTCAGCACGAGAGACCACCAGAGGGACCACCGGAGACTGATACGCATGCTCCAGTAGGAGGGTTTGGATTCCGGAATCTAATTATAATAACCCTGTTGTTTTTTTTAGAAGTAGTAATGAATATGTATTAGCCTAGGAGCATAAAAATCAGCTGCTTGATGTAACTGGTGTGCGTCTTGGTGGAGCAGAGACTCCTGGTGCACCCAGCGCTGTTTGCTTACCTGTATTCCTTTAATAAATTGTAAACTTTGATTATAGTCCTATTTTGAATACTGAGCTATTTATTACACAAGGTATTAAGCTCTTTATGTTAATAGGAACGTGAGTCTTTCTGCCTGGAACACAATTCAACAGAGCAGTCAACCATTTCTTTAGCTTTGAAGATGCTGAAATGGACCCTGGGTTAAAAAGAACCGGTCCAGAGAAGGGCGACGAAGGGCGACGAAGCTGGTGAGGGGCCTGGAGAACAAGTCCTATGAGGAACGGCTGAAGGAGCTGAGCTTGTTCAGCCTGGAGAAGAGGAGGCTCAGGGGCGACCTTATCGCTCTCTACAGATACCTTAAAGGAGGTTGTAGCGAGGTGGGGGTTGGCCTGTTCTCCCACGTGCCTGGTGACAGGATGAGGGGGAATGGGCTAAAGTTGTGCCAGGGGAGGTTTAGGTTGGATGTTAGGAAGAACTTCTTTACCGAAAGGGTTGTTAGACTGTGGAACAGGCTGCTCAGGGAAGTGGTGGAGTCACCATCCCTGGAAGTCTTTAAAAGACGTTTAGATGTAGAGCTTAGGGATATGGTTTAGTGGGGACTGTTAGCGTTAAATCAGAGGTTGGACTCGATGATCTTGAGGTCTCTTCCAACCTAGAAATTCTATGATTCTGTGGTTCCCAGCCTGTCTCTAAAGATAGTTGTTTAGTGCTAAAATGTGAGTTTCCTTTCTGGTATGTGACCATCCTAGTCTTAAGATTTCCAGTACTCAGTCATGTACCCCAGACTCCCGTGTTTTGAGGGGGATCGTACTCCCCTTACCTAATATGGGAATCCCGTTTTTGTGCCTCAAGGGTCAATGGTGTAAGGCACTTAGAAATCATTGCGGATTGTGGTTGTTGTCAGTTGCCACGTAAATTAAGGCCATGCAAGGACCTTCTACTCTTTCATCTTCCCTTTCATTTGTTGTCAGGTTACTACTCAATATTACACCTTTGGTGAGAAGTCCTAAAAAAAACCAACAAACATTACATCTTAATGTTAACAACTCTTGTTTTTTCTTTCTCTAGGTCTGCCAGTAGCTGACAAGGTAGAAAGATGACCTTTTCTCTTTCATTCTTGTGAAGTTAGAGGCAGTGCCCAATTAAACTGTGACTGAGGCTCTGCGATGGTGCAAGTCTATCTTACTCCTTCAAATTCAGTGATGCAGCCAGCGTTTTCAGTAATGAACTTTCAAGGATTCAACCACTTTAAAGCTTTTGGACAGTGGCAATTATCTGAAAACATTCCTACAGATTTATCTTCTTCATTTACATTTGCTTGCTCTCTCCATCTCATTCAAAGCAGTCAGGACTGGTTTGCTTCCCTCTTCTCTGGAAGTTTGCACTAGGAACCATTGTTAGAATCAGAATCCTGATCTGAGAGCACGATGAAAAATGTTGCACACAAACTTGTACATTGGAGAGGAAAATGTTCATGTATACGTCAGTATTGTACTCAAACAGCTGCTTACACCTTTTAACTTTTAAACCTGAGAAGCAACAGGTAGTTTCTACGTTGCCCTTGGGGGTAGTGTACTCTTCTGTACTTTGCTTCTATACAAACAGCTCAAAATTTGAAAGTCATGTTGTCAGTCATACCACCAAACAACCTTGCACGGCATTACACGTTCCCCCCCCAGATAGATCTTGCCGTCAATGAGAGACCAGACAAGGAAATAATGCCGGCACATAAAACTAACTTGTAGATATATCCCTTGTTGGCATTCTTTTTTTTTTGTTGTTTTGTTTTGATGCTTTGTGGGGCTTAGCTGTACCTCAGTGAGAAGAATGTCTTCTGGTGTGAACTGAAATTATACCTCTCTGCCACAATGTCTCTCTATTTATTTATTTATTTTTTTGGGGGGGAGGGCTGGGGAGGGGAGAGAAGGGTGTTGATAATTCCTTGGGGACACCTGAAGGAGTTGCAAAATAATAAAATTTAGGTGAAGGAAAAGTTCCTTCTCTTAATTTTTGTCGTTGTTGTTTTTCTTTTCCATCTGGTCATAAAATGAAGGTCCCATTTTCTGGCTTTTGGCAGATTGCAAGCATGCTGGAACCATTCACGTTACGTAGACTGTATTTGTCTGAAATGATAATATCATACCTATAGTCTGCTGCAGGCTCAAAAGCAGCCTATGCCTCCTGGTCTGTTTTATGCCTTTGCTTTTGTTACTACATCCTTGTAAGTCTTCAACAGGGAAATGAAATTACCCTATACAAAAGAAACACCATCCAGAAGAAACTTCAGGTGCTAGGGCCTGAATTTTCACTGAAACCAAAGGCAGGTATCTTACTGACGTGAAGAAAGGGGCTTTATCTATCCTGGTTTGTTTAGTACTGAAGGAGCGTGAAAGAGATGCATGTCCTTGTCTCTGAAGAGGAGGCAAAGGAACAGCTAGTGCAAGGAACGCAAAATTCAGTTATGCCGAACTAACAGGTGGTTGTATCCCAGCTTGGAGACCACAACACAGAATCACCTAGGTTGGAAGAGACCTCCAAGATCACGTAGTCCAACCTCTGGCGTAACACTAACAAGTCCTCCACTAAGCCGTATCCCTAAGCTCTACACCTAAACATCTTTCAAAGACCTCCAGGGATAGTGACTCCACCACTCCCCTGGGCAGCCCGTTCCAATGCCTAACAACCGTTTCGGTAAAGAAGTTCTTCCTGACACCCAACCTAAACCTCCCCTGGTGCAACTTTAGCGCATTCCCCCTCGTCCTATCACCAGGCACATATGAGAATAGACCAACCCCCACCTCGCTACAGCCTCCTTTGAGATATCTGTAGAGAGCAATAAGGTCGCCCCTGAGCCTCCTCTTCTCCAGACCGAACAATCCCAGCTCCCTCAGCCGCTCCTCCTAAGACTTGTTCTCCAGATCCCTTGCCAGCTTTGTTGCCCTTCCCTGGACTCACTGGAGCCCCTCAATATCCTTCTTGTAGCGAGGGGCCCAGAACCGAACACAGTACTTGGGCTGCGGCCTCACCTGAGCCAAGTACAGGGGGACAATCACCTTCCTTAGTCCTGCTGGCCATGCTGTTTCTTGTAGGAGTCAGGATGCTGTTGGCCTTCTTGGCCACCTGAGCACACTGCTGGCTCATACTGAGTCGACTAGCCACCAGTACTCCCAGGTCCTTCTCTGCCAGGCAGCTTTCTAACCACTCAGATGGCTTTTCCAACCAGCTTCAAACTTCCAGATCTAGAGGAACGCTTTGACTGCGGCCTAAAAGCCACGTGTATGTAAGCTGCCGCAAGCCAGCCAATCTTCTTCCCATGACCTGCCAGGAAACAGCAACGTAGGCAGGTAACCAAATTAAAGCCAAAACTTGCCAGCCCAGTCCTTGACCTGAATAGTGAGTGAGGATCCGGATCCTGGCATTTATGCGCGATAGCTTCTACACAGTCGAAGTAAATACACCCCGGGTGCCCTGAGCTGGAGGACCACGACGGTGGGCACGATAAACTCCCAACCGACCCTGAACGTGTGCGGGATTTGCTGCTCCACCTGGATCTATACAAGTCCGTGGGTCCGGATGGGGTTCATCCCAGGGTGCTTAAGGAGCTGGCTGACGCCATCGCGGGACCTCTCTCAATTATTTTTCAATGATCTTGTGAATCTGGAGAGGTCCCAGTAGACTGGAAGCTGGCAAATGTCGTACCAATTTTCAAGAAGGGCAAGAAAATAGACCGTGGCAACTACAGGCCTGTTAGTCTCACATCAGCGCCTGGTAAAATTCTGGAGAAGATGATCCTTGAAAGTATTGAAGCGCACCTGGGGGACAATGCAGTCATTGGTCCCAGCCCACATGGGTTCATGAGGGGTAGGTCCTGCCTAACAAATCTGAATTCCTTTTATGATAAGATCAGCCATCTGGTTGATCAAGGGAAACCAGCTGACGTGATCTTTTTGGACTTGAGCAAAGCTTTCGACATAGAATCATAGAATCATAGAATATCCTGAGCTGGAAGGGACCCTTAAGGATCATCAAGTCCAACTCTTGACACCGCACAGGTCTACCCAAAAGTTCAGACCATGTGACTAAGTGCACAGTCCAATCTCTTCTTAAATTCAGACAGGCTCGGTGCAGTAACCACTTCCCTGGGGAGCCTGTTCCAGCGTGCAACCACCCTCTCTGTGAAGAACCCATGGTTTCCCATGGGATCCTACTGGACAAAAATGTCCAGCATACAACTTAGCAAAAACACCATACGATGGGTGAGCAATTGGCTGACAGGCAGGGCTCAAGGGCTTGTGGTAAATGGGGCCACATCAGGGTGGCGCACGGTCACTAGTGGGGTCCCTCAAGGCTCCATTTTAGGGCCGGTCCTCTTCAATGTTTTTATAAACGATTTAGATGTAGGACTAGAAGGTGTTTTGAGCAAATTTGCTGATGGCACCAAACTTGGAGGAGTTGTAGACTCAGATGAGGGGCTGAGTGTGGAAAGGCCTTGCAGAGAGATCTGGGTAGATTGGAGAGCTGGGCGATCACCAACCGCATGAGGATTAACAAGAGCAAGTGCCGGGTCCTGCACCTGGGACGGGGCCACCCTGGCTATATGTACCGACTGGGTGATGAGATGCCGTAGAGCAGCCCTGCAGAGAGGGATCCGGGCGTGGTGGTTGACAGCAAGTTGAACATGAGCCAGCAGTGTGCCCTGGCAGCCAGGAGGGCCAACCGTGTCCTGGGGTGCATCAAGCACGGCATTGCTGGTCGATCGAGGGAAGTGATTGTCCCGCTCTACTCTGCGCTGGTGCGGCCTCACCTCGAGTACTGTGTGCAGTTCTGGGCACCACAGTATAAAAAGGACATGAAACTGTTGGAGAGTGTCCAGAGGAGGGCGACGAAGATGGTGAAGGGCCTAGAGGGGAAGCCGCATGAGGAGCAGCTGAGGGCACTGGGCCTGTTCAGCCTGGGGAAGGGGAGGCTAAGGAGGGACCTCATTGCAGCGTACAACTTCCTCGCGTGGGGGAGTGCAGAGGCAGGTGCTGACCTATTCTCCGTAATCACCAGTGACAGGACCCACGGGAACGGTGTTAAGCTGAGGCAGGGAAGTTTTAGGCTGGATGTCAGGAAGAGGTTCTTCACCGAGAGGAGGGTGGTTGCACGCTAGAACAGGCTCCCCAGGGAACTAGTCACTGCACCAAGCCTGTCTGAATTTAAGAAGCGATTGGACTGTGCACTTGGTCACGTGGTCTAAACTTTTGGGTAGACCTGTGCGGTGCCAGGAGTTGGACTTGATGATCCTTAAGGGTCCCTTCCAGCTCAGGATATTCTATGATTCTATAAATAGTCCAGTCAGAGGTCATGGGGCTAGATTTAGAAAAGTCCTGCATAAAGAAGGGATCTCAGAGAAGAAAATGTAGATAGCATTAATATCAAGAAAAGGAATTCTGATTGCTAATTTGTTTATCTGTCATGACTAGACAGATGAAAATCTATGATGGCAAGTTTGCCTTTAAGGTCATTTTATTTTTATTCATTTCTTTTATTTATTTGTATTTATTTTTTTAACAGGCTCTGTACTAATTTTGCTCACAGAATGACTAACAGAAATATGAGCTTTGTGCAAATTTTGTATTTAATTCATTATGTCAACTGTAACCACTAAGCCCCTTGTCAGGTTATTTCTACAAGTGATAAGGAGCAATAGACCTTAAAACCTTGAAGCCAGGTAGACGAGCTTATTCCACAAGGTCTCTTGGCTTCACCCTTGTTAAGTGCAACCTGCCAGGTGTGGGTCATTTGACCTTTGTTATATAGGAAGCCTGAGGACAGGTGGGGGAATTGCCTCCCCAGGAGAAACTGAGGCTTGGGTAGCCTAGGGTGTTTTTCTCTCGTGGTGAATCGGGCTCAGTGTTCCCTACTAGGCTGCTTTTCCTTCAAGTTTTCTGCCCTCTCTGTGAAATAGCTTTAGAGACTCTATGAGCCAGTTACATTGGTGGTGCCTTCTTCAGAAGAACCCTGGTGGGACTATTTCACTGCGAAGCACGTTGGAAGTGACTCGAGTTCAGGAGACAGCAGGTAAGAGTTCCTGGGTTCTGTGGTTGTTACTGTTGAGGAGTTTGAGTACTTCCTTCACCTTGTCTGTATCCTGTGAAATTACATAGGTGGCTTCTAAGCTCCCTTTTAAGTACTGGAGGAAAACAAAAAAGGCTGCAGAAGCCCAAGTGCACACAGGTCAGCCTGAAGTTGAACAAAATTCTTAAGTATTTGAAAGATTGAAAAACGAGCTGTGGGAAGAGGCGCAGAGTCGCTGGGGCGCAGAGTCGCTGGGGCGCAGAGTCGCTGGGGCGCAGAGTCGCTGGGGCGCAGAGTCGCTGGGGCGCAGAGTCGCTGGGGCGCAGAGTCGCTGGGGCGCAGAGTCGCTGGGGCGCAGAGTCGCTGGGGCGCAGAGTCGCTGGGGCGCAGAGTCGCTGGGGCGCAGAGTCGCTGGGGCGCAGAGTCGCTGGGGCGCAGAGTCGCTGGGGCGCAGAGTCGCTGGGGCGCAGAGTCGCTGGGGCGCAGAGTCGCTGGGGCGCAGAGTCGCTGGGGCGCAGAGTCGCTGGGGCGCAGAGTCGCTGGGGCGCAGAGTCGCTGGGGCGCAGAGTCGCTGGGGCGCAGAGTCGCTGGGGCGCAGAGTCGCTGGGGCGCAGAGTCGCTGGGGCGCAGAGTCGCTGGGGCGCAGAGTCGCTGGGGCGCAGAGTCGCTGGGGCGCAGAGTCGCTGGGGCGCAGAGTCGCTGGGGCGCAGAGTCGCTGGGGCGCAGAGTCGCTGGGGCGCAGAGTCGCTGGGGCGCAGAGTCGCTGGGGCGCAGAGTCGCTGGGGCGCAGAGTCGCTGGGGCGCAGAGTCGCTGGGGCGCAGAGTCGCTGGGGCGCAGAGTCGCTGGGGCGCAGAGTCGCTGGGGCGCAGAGTCGCTGGGGCGCAGAGTCGCTGGGGCGCAGGGTCGCTGGGGCGCAGGGTCGCTGGGGCGCAGGGTCGCTGGGGCGCAGGGTCGCTGGGGCGCAGGGTCGCTGGGGCGCAGGGTCGCTGGGGCGCAGGGTCGCTGGGGCGCAGGGTCGCTGGGGCGCAGGGTCGCTGGGGCGCAGGGTCGCTGGGGCGCAGGGTCGCTGGGGCGCAGGGTCGCTGGGGCGCAGGGTCGCTGGGGCGCAGGGTCGCTGGGGCGCAGGGTCGCTGGGGCGCAGGGTCGCTGGGGCGCAGGGTCGCTGGGGCGCAGGGTCGCTGGGGCGCAGGGTCGCTGGGGCGCAGGGTCGCTGGGGCGCAGGGTCGCTGGGGCGCAGGGTCGCTGGGGCGCAGGGTCGCTGGGGCGCAGGGTCGCTGGGGCGCAGGGTCGCTGGGGCGCAGGGTCGCTGGGGCGCAGGGTCGCTGGGGCGCAGGGTCGCTGGGGCGCAGGGTCGCTGGGGCGCAGGGTCGCTGGGGCGCAGGGTCGCTGGGGCGCAGGGTCGCTGGGGCGCAGGGTCGCTGGGGCGCAGGGTCGCTGGGGCGCAGGGTCGCTGGGGCGCAGGGTCGCTGGGGCGCAGGGTCGCTGGGGCGCAGGGTCGCTGGGGCGCAGGGTCGCTGGGGCGCAGGGTCGCTGGGGCGCAGGGTCGCTGGGGCGCAGGGTCGCTGGGGCGCAGGGTCGCTGGGGCGCAGGGTCGCTGGGGCGCAGGGTCGCTGGGGCGCAGGGTCGCTGGGGCGCAGGGTCGCTGGGGCGCAGGGTCGCTGGGGCGCAGGGTCGCTGGGGCGCAGGGTCGCGCCATTTATTTCAAGAAAATCCTTTTAATTTATTTTTTGTTTTTTTTTGCTGTTACTAGACAGATGAAAATGTGAGAGCAATTTAGCCGGTAATTTCATTCCCTTTCTTCTTTCATGTATTTATATATTTTTATTTCTCTTATATTAACGGGTTCTAAACTAGTTTTCCTCACGGAATGAGTAGCAGAAATATGACCCTTACGCACCTCTTGTAGTTAATTCATGAAATTTATTCTAACTACAAAACTCTGTGTCAGGTGATTTCTTTTATCAATAAGGAGCAATGGAACTTATTATTGATAATTGAACCCCAGCAGGCTGCTTTTTCTTTTTGTTTTCTACTTTTGCTGTGAAATAGCTCTAGAGACTCTATGACTAGTTACATTGGTGGTGCCTTCTCCGTGCAGTAGAGCCTGGTGGTACGGCTTGTGAAGTTGCTTGGAAGTGCCGCGAGTTCAGGAGCTGGCAGCTAAGTGTTCCTGGGTTCTAGAGTTGTTTCATGTTGGGGAGTGGCCCCGTTCCCTAAAATCACAGCTCCTGGGCCCAAATCTGAGTTTCTTTTCTGTTACATGAACAGCCGGAGAGGGTCAGCCTCCTTTGGCTTTTGAGTCCGTTGCCTCCTACTCTTAACAGTTTTAGTGTTCGGTAGCGTACCTCAGGCTCTCCTATTTTGAGAGGGGTTGTGCTCCACTTACGTAACATGGGAATCCCTTTTTTCTGTCTCAAGCGTGAATGGTGTAAGGCACTTAGAAATCATTGCAGATGAAAGGGAAGTGAAGTTATCTTATTTAGAAGAAAAGCTATCCAGAAGAAACTTCAGTTGCTTGGGCCTGAATTCTCACTGAAACCAAAAGCAGGTATCTTACCGTAGAGAGCGATAAGGCCGCCCCTGAGCCTCCTTTTCTCCAGGCCGAACAATCCCAGCTCCCTCAGCCGCTCCTCCTAAGACTTGTTCTCCAGATCCCTCACCAGCGTTGTTGCCCTTCCCTGGACTCACTGGAGCCCCTCAATATTCTTCTTGTAGTGAGAGGCCCAGAACTGAACATAGTACTTGGGCTGCGGCCTCACCAGAGCCAAGTACAGGGGGACAATCACCTTCCTTAGTCCTGCTGGCCATGCCATTTCTTGTAGGAGTCAGGATGCTGTTGGCCTTCTTGGCCACCTGAGCACACTGCTGGCTCATACTGAGTCGACTAGCCACCAGTACTCCCAGGTCCTTCTCTGCCAGGCAGCTTTCTAACCACTCAGATGGCTTTTCCAACCAGCTTCAAACTTCCAGATCTAGAGGAACGCTTTGACTGCGGCCTAAAAGCCACGTGTATGTAAGCTGCCGCAAGCCAGCCAATCTTCTTCCCATGACCTGCCAGGAAACAGCAACGTAGGCAGGTAACCAAATTAAAGCCAAAACTTGCCAGCCCAGTCCTTGACCTGAATAGTGAGTGAGGATCCGGATCCTGGCATTTATGCGCGATAGCTTCTACGCAGTCGAAGTAAATACACCCTGGGTGCCCTGAGCTGGAGGACCACGACGGTGGGCACGATAAACTCCCAACCGACCCTGAACGTGTGCGGGATTTGCTGCTCCACCTGGATCTATACAAGTCCGTGGGTCCGGATGGGATTCATCCCAGGGTGCTTAAGGAGCTGGCTGACGCCATCGCGGGACCTCTCTCAATTATTTTTCAATGACCTTATGAATCTGGAGAGGTCCCAGTAGACTGGAAGCTGGCAAATGTCGTACCAATTTTCAAGAAGGGCAAGAAAATAGACCGTGGCAACTACAGGCCTGTTAGTCTCACATCAGCGCCTGGTAAAATTCTGGAGAAGATGATCCTTGAAGGTATTGAAGCGCACCTGGGGGACAATGCAGTCATTGGTCCCAGCCCACATGGGTTCATGAGGGGTAGGTCCTGCCTAACAAATCTGAATTCCTTTTATGATAAGATCAGCCATCTGGTTGATCAAGGGAAACCGGCTGACGTGATCTTTTTGGACTTGAGCAAAGCTTTCGACATGGTTTCCCGTGGGATCCTACTGGACAAAATGTCCAGCATACAACCTAACAAAAACATCATGCGATGGGTGAGCAATTGGCTGGCAGGCAGGGCTCAAGGGCTTGTGGTAAATGGGGCCACATCAGGCTGGCGCATGGTCACTAGTGGGATCCCTCAAGGCTCCATTTTAGGGCCGGTCCTCTTCAATGTTTTTATAAACGATTTAGATGTAGGACTAGAAGGTGTTTTGAGCACATTTGCTGATGGCACCAAACTTGGAGGAGTTGTAGACTCAGATGAGGGTGGAAAGTCCTTGCGGAGAGATCTGGGTAGATTGGAGAGCTGGGCGATCACCAACCGCATGAAGTTTAAGAAGAGCAAGTGCCGGGTCCTGCACCTGGGACGGGGCAACCCTGGCTGTACGTACCGACTGGGTGATGAGATGCCGTAGAGCAGCCCTGCAGAGAGGGATCCGGGCGTGGTGGTCGACAGCAAGTTGAATATGAGCCAGCAGTGTGCCCTGGCAGCCAGGAGGGCCAACCGTGTCCTGGGGTGCATCAAGCACAGCATTGCTGGTCGATTGAGGGAGGTGATTGTCCCGCTCTACTCTGCGCTGGTGCGGCCTCACTTCGAGTACTGTGTGCAGTTCTGGGCACCACAGTATAAAAAGGACATGAAACTGTTGGAGAGTGTCCAGAGGCGGGCGACGAAGATGGTGAAGGGCCTAGAGGGGAAGCCGTATGAGGAGCAGCTGAGGGCACTGGGCCTGTTCAGCCTGGGGAAGGGGAGGCTAAGGAGGGACCTCATTGCAGTGTACAACTTCCTCGCGAGGGGGAGTGCAGAGGCAGGTGCTGACCTATTCTCTGTAATCACCAGTGATAGGACCCATGGGAATGGTGTTAAGCTGAGGCAGGGAAGGTTTAGGCCGGATGTCAGGAAGAGGTTCTTCACCGAAAGGAGGGTGGTTGCACGCTGGAACAGGCTCCCCAGGGAAGTGGTCACTGCACCAAGCCTGTCTGAATTTAAGAAGCGATTGGACTGTGCACTTGGTCACGTGGTCTAAACTTTTGAGTAGACCTGTGCAGTGCCAGGAGTTGGACTTGATGATCCTTAAGGGTCCCTTCCAGCTCAGGATATTCTATGATTCTATAAATAGTCCAGTCAGAGGTTATGGGGCTAGATTTAGAAAAGTCCTGCATAAAGAAGGGATCTCAGAGAAGAAAATGTAGATAGCATTAATATCAAGAAAAGGAATTCTGATTGCTAATTTGTTTATCTGTCATGACTAGACAGATGAAAATCTATGATGGCAAGTTTGCCTTTAAGGTCATTTTATTTTTATTCATTTCTTTTATTTATTTGTATTTATTTTTTTAACAGGCTCTGTACTAATTTTGCTCACATAACAGAAATATGACCCTTGTGCACCTTTTGTAGTTAATTCATTATGTCAACTGTAACCACTAAGCCCCTTGTCAGGTTATTTCTACAAGTGATAAGGAGCAATAGACCTTAAAACTTTGAAGCCAGGTAGATGAGCTTATTCCACAAGGTCTCTTGGCTTCACCCTTGTTAAGTGCAACCTGCCAGGTGTGGGTCATTTGACCTTTGTTATATAGGAAGCCTGAGGACGGGTGGGGGAATTGCCTCCCCAGGAGAAACTGAGGTTTGGGTAGCCTAGGGTGTTTTTCTCTCGTGGTGAATCGGGCTCAGTGTTCCCTACTAGGCTGCTTTTCCTTCAAGTTTTCTGCCCTCTCTGTGAAATAGCTTTAGAGACTCTATGAGCCAGTTACATTGGTGGTGCCTTCTTCAGAAGAACCCTGGTGGGACTATTTCACTGCGAAGCACGTTGGAAGTGACTCGAGTTCAGGAGACAGCAGGTAAGAGTTCCTGGGTTCTGTGGTTGTTACTGTTGAGGAGTTTGAGTACTTCCTTCACCTTGTCTGTTCCCTGTGAAATTACTTAGGTGGCTTGTAAGCTCCCTTCCAAGCACTGGAGGAAAAAAAAGGCCTCAGAAGTCCAAGTGCACACAGGTCAGCCTGAAATTGAAGGAGGTTCTTAAGTATTTGGAAGATTGAAAAACGGGCTGTGTGAAGCGGGGGGCGCAGAGTTGCGGGGGGTGCATAGTCGCTGGGGGCGCGTTCCAGTGTGCGACCACCCTCTTCGTGAAGAACCTCTTCCTGTTGTCTAGCCTAAACGTCCCCTTCCTCAGGCTGACACCATTCACTGTGGGTCCTATCATTGGTGTCTGGAGAGAACAGAGCGGTACCTGCCCCTCCACTCCCCCTCGTGAGGAAGCTGTAGACTGTGACGAGGCCTCCCGTCAGCCGCCTCTTTTCCAGGCTGAACAGGCCCAGTGACCTCAGCCGCTCCTCATACGACTTCCCCTCTAGGCCCTTCGCCATCTTTGTAGCCCAGTATCTTACTGACTTGAAGAAGGAGGCTTTAATCTATCCTGCTTTGTTTAGTAGCAACCACCCCTCACCGAGCATGCGCTCTGAATTTCTCGGAGTCTATTACTTTAAACGGAGACGGGAGAACTTTTCACCAATCATAACTAAGATATGCTTGGCTAGAGCCACTCAAGCTCCACCCAAAAGAGAGAAAATAATATAAATTGGCCTAAGAGAGAGGGGATGTTAGGGAAGATACCACCATCAGGGGAGGTACCACACCAAGGGAATACAACATCCTTCGGACCTCCTGACTCCTGGGACCAGTCGATGGGCTCAGACTTTTTCTCCCCCCCCCCCATTGGGATGCCTTTGGGTGAGATTTGAACACTTGGTTATTGTCATAAATGAGGTCTCAACTCGATCTGAATTTTGTAATATTTATAAAACAAACATTTCTAAAAGGTAGAAAAGCTATAAAAGGCAAGTAAACAGCGCTGGGTGTGCGGGGAGTCTACGCTCCACCAACACTCGCACACAAACATCAAACATCCTAAATGTACAGAGCATTGCTTTACATACTAAACGCAAGTATGCCTCTACATACGTACAATCAGGAAAGGTAGCAAACAATCCTCTAAGTTCCATAACTTAATAAAAATCGAGTACGCCTATACATATGCATGATCAGAAGAGGTAACAAACAATCCTTTAAGTTCCATGACTTAACAGTCTCCATTTTCCATTCCTTTTGAGCGATGTGTCTCGCTTTAAGTTGTCAAGCAACTCGGTCTTAAGGCCTTATGTATCCCGTTCTTCCCAGATCGAAGAAAAGCATATCCATCTCCTTGCGAAGGCCAATAGACCTGGGTCAAAAGGCATGTCCAGGTCAGCAGGGAGCGCAACAGCAAAAGCCTTCGATGGCTGTAACAGCAGAGGGGCCCATGGCGTAGCAGTCGGATCAGTAAAGGAGCCCGCAGCTCCCTCACTGTCTGGCAAACCACACCTTTGTGATTGTGGCACCACAGGGCTCTTTAAGGCCTCAGAGGCTGCTCACCAGGTGCCGAGCAATCCCACTGCAACCTTGTCATTTTTAGTTGCAGAGTTGCACACCTTGACCTCAGTTTGGTCCCATATTTGAGGCTCATAAACTGTCCAATTGTTAATAAGGAGAATAAACTGTAAGGTTACCAGGACAATCTTTGTTCCTAAGGACGTATGATTCCTCATAACGCGCAACTGCTTACCAGCGAGGGGCAGTTGTGTGCACAGGTCCGCTTCTCTCAGCTCGAGCTTCTCTCCAGCTCCAGTGCGCCTATTTCCAGCGAGTTTCTGTACGAGCTTCTCTGAGCAGTTTGAGTTTGGCCAAACCTATCTTCATGAGGCAATCAAAGTGCCTGTTCCCGTCCTGGTCTCCATTCTGCCAGCCTGTTCCTCTTCACTTCTTGTTCCTGCTTCTTTATTGATGTAACTTCATCGTGCTCCCTTTTTTTTTTTTTTTGTCTTGAGGGCAGGCTCCCCTCTTATACCCTTCTCTCCACGGCAGTTCTTTTCAAAACAACTTTTCATTGCTCAAACAACTTTGAATGTAACGACAACAGCAAACACCCAGAAACATCCATGCCTTAACTGGAGAACAAGAAACCGGAGACTGCATGGAGTCTCCTGAATCACCCTTCTTTGTTCCCTCTAAACACTTTTATATTCCTGATGGCCTCGTCGTTAAGAGTCTAATGTTATCTCAACCACGGGGCTTTCCAACGCCCATGGCCACGTTCCAAATTTCCCCCTCTTTATTAATATCAACCATTTTCTCGACACGAATTTCCACTCCATATATAACAGTTATAAATCTTTCTAGAATCTTTGATCCGTTTAACGCATTAATTTCTAGGCTGTGCACCTGTAACACCTGTGTATTTCATGCATGCTAGCTTGCTTTTGCAGACAGGCACTATTACCGGCAATCCAAAGAACCTGGTTATCTCTTGCTGTAATAAATCACACTTGATTGCATTGTCATAGCTCTCATTAAGTGCAACTAGGGTAAGGGTGGTTACATGTTATTGGTGAATCTGTGACCGTGATAGTTCAGTGTTCTGAATCCAAGCAGACCCCAGACGGTTAACACGTTACTGGTGAATATCCGACCGGACCCCAGACGGTTGACGTGTTATTGGTGTGTCCGACAGGTTCGGTACCCTGAATCCGACCGGTCCCATAACGGTTAATCAGCTACACCCCTTAATGCGACACTAATGAAGGAGCACGGAAGAGACGCATGTCCTTACCTCTGGAGAGGAGGTTCCTTGCACAGCCAGTGCAAGGAACACAAAAATCAGTTGCGCCAGACTAACGTGGTTGTATCTGAGCTTGGAGGCTGCAACCCTCTTCAGACTTCCAGATCTAGAGGAACACTTTGGCTGCAGCCTAAAAGCCACGTGTACAGGAGCTCCCCCAAGCCAGCCAATCTTCTTCCCATGACCTGCCAGGAAACAGCAAGGTAGGCATGTACCCAAATCAAAACCCAAACCTTTGGCCCAGTCCTTGACCTGAATAGGGAGTGACGATCCGGATCCTGGCATTCATACCTGACAGCTTATACGCAGTGGAAGTAAACAGTGTAGTCAGAGGTCACGGGGCTAGATTTTGGAAAGTCCTGCATCAAGAAGACATCTCAGAAAAGCAAATTTAAATACCATTAATGCCAAGAAAAGTAACTCTGATGGCTATATTCTTTATGTGTCATGACTAGACAGATGAAAAACTATGAGAGCAATTTTGCCTTTAAGGTCATTTTCTTTTTTCTTTGATGTCTTTTCTTTCGTTTGTTTGTCTGTTTGTTTGTTTATTTATTTATTTAAACAGGCTCTGTACTACTTGTCCTCACAGAATGACTAACAGAAATATGACCCTTGTGCACTTTTTGTAGTTAATTCATTAGGTCAGCTCTAACCACTAAGCCCCTTGTCAGGTTATTTCTAGTAGTGACAAGGAGCAATTAAGCTTACAAGACCGAAGCCAGGTAGATGAGCCTATTCCAGGAGGTCTCTTGGCTCCACCCTTGTGAAGTGAAACCTGCCAGGTGTGGATCATTTGACTTTTGCTATATAGGAAGCCTGAGGACTTGTGGGGAATTGCCTTCCTGGTGGGGGAGTTTGAGGCTCAGGTTCTCTAGGGTGCTTTTCTGCTGTTGTGGTGGAGCGGATTCAGTGTTCCCCGGTGGGCTGCTTTTTCTTCACCTTTTCTCCCATCTCTGTGAAACAGTGACTCTATGAGCTAACTATGTTGTTGGTGCCCTCTCAGTACGGTGAGAGCCTGGTGGTGCGAAGTCACTGTGAAGCAGTGTGGAAGTGACTCAAGTTCAGGAGCTGGCAGGTAAGTGTTCCTGGGTTCTACGGTTCTTTAATGTCGAGGAGTTTGAGTACTTCCTTCACCTTGTCTGTTTTCAGTGAAATTACTTCCGTGGCTTCTAAGCTCCCTTTCCAGCCCTTCCAAATCTAATGAGAATGAAAGCTAAAAAGAAAGCCCCACCAACTCAGAAGCTCAAGTGCTTACAGGTAAGCCTGACTTTGAAGAATGTTCTTAACTATTTGTTAGGATTCAACAACGGGCAGTGTGGAAAAAGGTGCCTTAATGTGCACTCAAATTATGCCTTGCAGTGAGTAGAAACCGATGGGGAAGGTACTGGTGGAGTTATGACAACTTTCACTCAGTGGAAGTCGCAAGACTGTGCTGTTCCTAAAAGAAATGCCGCTTTCACAACATGTAAGTCAAAAGCAGTGTGAAGAAAGCCTCTCCTCTTCCCTACAGGCCTGCGTCTCTGCTGTGGAGAAAGATTTGGAATAGGTCCACCAGTGAGGAGAGACTATCTTCCTCCCAGGCTGTACAAACCAGTATCTGAGGTGGCGTTGTTTTCTTCTAGTTGTTTGTCTGAGTGCTTTTGACCAATAATCTTGTGTGAAACACCGTCTGCCCCTGTTAAGTTCACTATAAAAGTTAGGCTATTCGGGTAATAAAATGGAGCAGCATGATCTGACTCAACCGGTGTCTGCCGTGCTTTCGGCCGTGCTTCCTAACAAATGGCGCCCGAACAGGCTGAGACCTGAACAGGGCATCGCAGCGGAGCGGGAGAGCAGCGGCGCCGGGACATCAGAGCGGCGTGGGACCGACACATCGGAGCGGCGCCGGGAGACCCGAGGCACACGGAGGGACTCCTGCCGGACGGAGAGAGCCCTGAGAGACGCTGCAGAGCCACGGATGGCTCTGAGAGACACAGACCTGACAGAAGCCGGAACACCTGAGAAGCATTGAGAAACTCCAAGCACCGACCCGGACAAAGGACTCATGGTGAGACACGGGGAAAAGAAACCGTGGGGAGCGTGGGAAGAGATCTGCGGGGAAACGCGGGAAACGGAACCGCGCAGGGACGCGGGAACGAGGTCTCGCAAAGGCTGCAACAGCATAAATAAAGGTATGGAGAGACAAGCGGCGTATGATTTGCTCAATTGCTTTTTAGAAAAACGGAGCACGCAGGGTATAGGCTGCAAAAAGGATTTACCAGGATTATTAGCATATGGAGTAACAAAGGGTTGTTTTATCAATCCGGATACAGTTTTTGAACAAACAGAGTGGAGTAAATTTGGGGACAAATTGTTTGATGAAGTTATTAATGAAAGTGAGGCTGCTAAAAAATTACTGAAGCCTTGGAGAGCAGTCACTAATGCCTTAGCTATACATCAGGCTGAGCAGAGAGTCGCTGCTGCTGCTACAGAGCGACTGGGATTGCCAGGAAGTGCTGGTAGTGTTAACCCTCAACAGGGAGGGATGGGGGGAGCTGGGGATTACCCATTGCCGCCTTCAGTGAGGACGATAACGCTGCCTCAGGGGGCAATGGGAGCCTCCTCCTCTCTCATCATCCTTCTCAGAGTCGGTGTTGGTGCTCCCGCCATCACCAGCAGCACCACCGGCTCCTTCTCACAAAAGTGGGGAAATGGATGAGGAAATAAGAGAGCAAAAACCAGACAGAAAAAACACAAGCCCGTTTATAGAAGGTGTTCAGGAGAGGCAGAGGGTGTGGAAGCAAATAGCAGATGAGGCTGTATGCGAAGGTGAACACGGGATAGCTGCACAATTGGTTCAAGAGGCCTTCCCGGTAGTATATTCACCACCGGACGCCCAGGGTAATGTTACGGTTAATCTCGTGAATTTGGACTGGAAATTGTTAACTCAGCTGCGGTCCACAGTAAATGAGTCAGGTCTGAAAGGTGAACCTACGAGACAGATGTTGGACTATATTTGGGGAACTAATATTTTGCTTCCAGGAGACATATGTAGCATAATGAAGTTAATTTTGACCCAACACCAGCAGCTCTTATTTAATGCCCATTGGCAGGCTGCTTGTCAAGAAGCAGTCACAGTGGTAAGAGCACCTGGGGACCCTTTACATGGGGTCACGCTGGAAGAGTTGATGGGGGTAGGACCGTATTTTAGGACAGAAGCACAAGCATTGCTGGGACCTGATAAAGCGAAGGAATCGATGAGAACGGCCAGAAGAGCATTGGATCGGATAAAGGGGCCAGGGGGAATACCTTCCTACATGGGAATCAAACAGGGTAGAGAGAATCCATTTGGGCTTTTTATTGACCGCATAGCAAACGCCATACAGGCGGCTGGGGTGCCTGATTACCTCCAGGGCACGATATTAAAACAGTGCGCAATTCAGAATAGCAACCCTTCTACTCGCAATATATTGGCTTCCTTACCCGGGACATGGACAATCGAGGAAGGGTTGGAAAGAATGGCTCAGGTACCAGTAGGCCCACAGGCTATGTTAGTAGAGGCAGTAAAGCAATTAGGTGACAGCATGCGAGAGCAGGCACAGGCTATGAAAGAGCATGCTGAGTTTACACAGAGTCAAGTCCTTGCAGCTCTTGCTCCTTTGCAAACCGCCGGGTCACGCTCTGGTGGTCAAGCACCACCCCCTGGTGGCCAAATACCACACCGCTTGCGATGTTATCCTGGTGGTGTTTTTGGACACGTGAGACGAAACTGCAAAGCTGGGGCAGTATGGTGCTCAGATTGTCAGTCGGGCAATCACAGTGAAGCGGCATGTCGATGCAACGTGTCGGGAAACGGCTGGAACAGCGGGAAGAGTCGCCCCGCGACGACACAAAACGCGGCCGCATGCACAGCAACACCGAGGGGGAACCCGTTCCTCTCCGACCAGCCACAAGAGGGAGCCGATGTATCTATAATCAGCACACACAACTGGCCGCAGCATTGGCCAACATCTGAAACCAATGCCACGGTGGCCGGGGTCGGAGGAATGACATTGCCGTCAGTCACCACCCCTGCGGTGGACAATAGGGGACAAAGTGGTGAAATGTTGTGTCTCTGTTAGTCCGTTGCCTGACGGGGTGCACGCACTAATAGGGCGGGACATCCTTGCTCAAATGGGAATGGTCCTTACCTGGGAACGCCCTTTATAGGGAACGCCCTTTATAGATATGGCCATTGTTTGGACTTTCCCGATCCCGCTCCGGTGGAAGAATGATGATCCTGTGTGGGTCGAGCAATGGCCGTTAAAACGGGAAAGTCTGATACAAGCGCATGAGCTGGTTAAAGAACAGTTTCAACAGGGGCACTTAAGGTTGTCAACGAGCCCGTGGAATACACCTATCTTTGTGATTAAAAAGAAGTCGGGTAAGTATCGGCTGCTCCACGATCTGTGTGCGGTAAATAAGCAGATGTACGATATGGGAGCAGTGCAGCCAGGGTTGCCTAATCCTGCGATGATACCTGAAGGATGGCATTTACTCATAGTGGACTTAAAGGACTGTTTCTTCACAATTGCTCTCCATGAAAATGATAAACAAAGATTTGCTTTTACACTTCCTGCAATAAACCGAGAAGGGCCAGACCAGAGATTTGAGTGGACGGTCCTGCCGCAGGGAATGCGAAATTCGCCAACTCTATGTCAATTCTGTGTCGACGATGCTCTACAGCCGTTGCGATGAAAATGGTCAGGAACAATAATCTGTCATTATATGGATGATATTCTATTGGCCCAGTCAACACCATTTTCTTCACAGCAAAAGGATGAACTAACGAAGCAACTTAAACAGAGAGGATTAGTAGTTGCCCCCGAGAAGGTACAGGAGACAAGCCCATGGAAATATCTTGGATGGCATATCTCCGATGCTACGATCCAACCGCAGAAATTGACAATACAATCAGACCTTAAGACTCTTAACGACGCCCAGAAGTTGATGGGTGATTTGCAATGGATTCGACCAGTGGTTGGTATTCCCAACGAGCTGTTAAATCAACTACGACCTTTGCTACGAGGGACAGATCCAGCAGCACCAATTCAGCTTACAGACCAACAAAAACAAGCACTACAGCTAATAGCCTCAATGATTACAACACGGGCTACGCATCGGCGTATAGAGGGTGCGCCTCTTGATCTAACTATTCTGTGTGGCCCCCAATATTTGATGGGTGCGATAACACAGCAAAAAATAAAAATGGGGGAGAAGCAGGGAGATACGGTGGTACTAGAATGGCTAGCTCCTCCGTTGCGGCCACGACGAACAATTCAAGAAAAAATCACCACATGAGCAGAATTAATTAAAAAGGGACGAAGTAGAACCTTGCAAGTAGACGGGGCCCCTCCTAACACCATATGGTTACCCATGAAGTCAAGTGATCTGGAATGGTATATACAAAATTCTGAGGAACTGCAAACTGCTCTATTGCATGATGGAGCCATGTTAATAGCAAAACCATTACAATCTCCTGTCTTGTCCTGGATGAAAAACCAGGGCTGGATAAGTAGACCAAAGTGATCACCCCAACCAGTTGCAGACGCAATAACAGTCTTTACAGATGCCGGTAAGTGCTCCAGAACTGCTGCAGTGACATGGAAGGATGAGCATGGCTGGCAACATCAGATTTTGCAAGCTCAGAAAGAGGATTCATTACAGACACTAGAACTGTTCGCAGTAGTATGGGCGTTTGTAAAATGGAAAGCTGTTCCGTTGAGTGTTGTATCTGACTCTCTTTATGTAGTAGGCATAGCCAATCGCATTGAGGACTCAAGTTTGCGAGAAGTGCAGAATGGACGACTGGTTCAACTATTGACAAGTTTGCAGCTTGCAATCGCACAGAGAAGTAAGCCGTATGCAGTGATTCATATTCGCAGTCATCAGTGGGAACAAGGGCTCGGAGAAGGCAATGCCCGAGCCGACCGATTAGTTGCTGCTGCAGTCACTGAAGCTCCACTATCACCATTTTGCCGAGCTCGAGAAGCTCATTCCATATTTCACCAGAACGCGAAGGGACTAGCTCGAGCCTACAATTTGTCTAATGCTGACGCTCAAGCAATCGTGAAGGCTTGTCCCATATGTAGTTATCATAATTTAGGAATGGGACCCGGGTGTGGAGTTAACCCAAGAGGGTTGAAAGCTAATGAAGTGTGGCAAATGGATGTCACTCCTGTTACAGCCTTGGGACAGTTAAAATACTTGCATGTAACGATAGATACCTCTAGCCACATGACATGGGCTACTGCACAACCCAGGGAAAAGGCTCGGGATGTGCGGCATCACCTCACTAGTTGTTTTGCTGTGTTAGGGGTACCTAGCACTATCAAGACTGACAATGGTCCAGCTTATAATAGTGGGCCACTGAAACGATTTATGCAATTATGGAATATCAATCATGTTACTGGCATCCCACACTCCTCCACAGGACAGGCGATAGTGGAAAGGGCAGATGGAACAATGAAAGGATACTTAGAAAAGTTCAGAGACATTGAAGACGTAAAAGAAAGAATAGGAAAGGCTCTCTTTGTACTTAACCATTTATGTGTGTTTGGGGACAGCACTGAGCCCCCTATAGTACGTCACCATGCCGGGGCAGAAACTTCTAAGCCACCACGCATGAAGGTGTTATGTTGGGAACTGGCATACAGGACGTGGACATAAGCAACCAGGGGTAGGCCTTAGAAGTCTCAGGGCCTGCTGTAGCTGAGCAAACCAAGCTGCCAGAGTAACTGTGAGAAGCTCCCACGGCAATGACTCCCACATCACCCAATTAAGGAACTCAGAAAGTATTGTTATCAGCAGCTGGCCTCAAGGACTAGGCCTATGTGACCGTTAAGCACAAAGGGGGTTGTTTTCCTAACTTCTAATCAAAAGGGGGGTTCTTTTCTTGCAGGTGGTGTTATTTTCTTAATGGTTTGTCTGGGTGCTTTTGACCAATAATCTTGTGTGAAACACTGTCCACCCCTGTAAAGTTCACTATAAAAGTTGGGCTATTCGGGCAATAAAATGGTGAAGCATGATCTGACTCTGCTGGTGTCTGTCGTGCTTTCGTCCGTGCTTCGCAACAGTGTTATACAGAGACATGAAAACAGGGCAATGGCTAGGCCCTGCTGAAGTGATCTGCCTGGGGCGCGGTTACGCTTGTGTTTCTTCCCCTACAGGTGCAATCTGGGTGCCTAGCCGACGCGTAAAACCAGCTGTTGAAGACACAGGCGGCTGTCGCCAGAAGGAGAATATTGAAGAGTAAACAGCAGATAGAGTCAGCAGCTAAATTATATTCTTGTGAATGAGATTGTGGTATGACTGAGATTGAGATGTGCCAGAGGCCTCTGGGTGTGCGATTGTGCTCTGTGTGTGCGATTGTGCTGTGTACTGTGTGAGTGAGAGCATGCTTTTGCCATAGTGCAGGCTGAAAGCATAGGAAATTGGTGCTGGCAAAAATCATAGGAAAATGGAGGACGAAGTAGCCCTAGATTTGTTACAGCGCTTTTTAGAAAAACGGGGAGTCGATTGTAAGCAACTAGCAGGACTAGTTGCGATCGGTCGAGCAAAATCATGTTTCACAAGTACGGAGTCATTGTTTGAAGTAGCCACTTGGAGAAATTTAAGGGAATGTACTGTTTAAACCTTTTTGATCATAATGAGTCAATTCACAAATTCATTACTTTCCTGAAAGAGCACATGAGAAAGATTCAATATGGTATCAACTCTTTCAATCAATGGTTCACTGACTTGGTTGAAACAACGCATAGATGGTTACTGGCATTAGTCAAAGAGGGATTAAGGATTCTGTTCGCTGTGGTGTCAATCATCATTGCATGTAGTATTGTGATAAATGTGGTTAAAGGGTTACTTGCAAAAATGTTATAGAGATTTTGAAGTGGTGCCGGAAACAGGTACCCGGTGGATCCCTGCAAAGTGGACTGAAGCAGCCGTAGAATCTGCACATGCCGAAGACGACCATGAAGAGGTTCCTGATAATCATTCTGACAATGACATGGGCTGCGCCAACTCAAGGACTGCCAAGGACAGCCTTCGATCCTAAGGAGAATGTCTGGGTATCCCTGGCTAGGAAACTGAATACCACCACCTTCTGTGAAAGTCTAGCCAGCCCTAGCACACCTTCTGTTACATACCTTGTTGGGGTACCATTCATTGACTATAGTAGTTGTGGTGTGATTAGGTTTAAGTTGTGTTACCATTAAGTGATTACAGTAATTGTAATGTTATTAGGTTTAAGTTTTGTTATGTCATTGTAGTTGTGTTATGTTATGTATTCGACGTCTGATGAAAAAACCTTCGGCCAAGTACTGCTCGTACAAAAAGAAAAAGGGGGAATTGTTGGGAATTGGCATACAGGGCCTGGACATGAGTCCGTGGAACAATTGTTTGATCTGAGCTTGCCTTAAGCAACCAGGAGTAGGCCTTAGAAAATCTCATGGCCTGCTGTAGCTGAGCAAACCAAGCTACCAGAATAACTATGAGAAGCTCCCACGACAATGATTCCCACATTGCCCAATTGAGGAATTCAGAAAAATATTGTTACCAGCAGCTGGCTTCAAGGACAAGATCTACGTGAGTGCTAATCACAAGGGGGGTTGTTTTCTTGCAGGTGGGGTTGTTTTCTTCTAGTTGTTTGTCTGAGTGCTTTTGACCAATAATCTTGTGTGAAACACTGTCCGCCCCTGTTAAGTTCACTGTAAAAGTTAGGCTATTCGGGCAATAAAATGGAGCAGCATGGTCTGACTCAACCGGTGTCTGTCGTGTTTTCGGCCGTGCTTCCTAACAGACCCCTGCCCTGTCGCCGTTGGGCAGAGGGAGGGGATCTGGGAGTTGAGGAGGAATGGAGACAGGTCCCTGCTCGACATCGCAAGTGATGCCCTCCCCTTCTGGTCCCACCTTCCCAGGTGCCCTTCCACAACAGGTTTGAGGCCCTGGAGCTCGAGAGACCGGTGGGTGAGGAAGAGGTAGCAAGTGTTCCCAGGAGGATGCCTAGGGCGAGGAGGTCAACTCCACGCCTCAGGGCTGCCTCCACCAAGAAAGACAGAAGGGTTATTGTTGTGGGAGACTCTATCCTTAGGGAACAGAGGGCCCTATTTGTCGGCCTGACCCTATCCATCGGGAAGTCTGCTGCCTCCCTGGGACCAGGGTCAGGGACGTTGCCAGGAAGCTTCCCAACCTGGTACGCCCCTCTGACTATTATACTCTTTTGATAGTCCAGGCAGGTAGTGACGACATTGAAGAGAGAAGCCTGAAGGCTATCAAACAAGACTTTAGGGGGCTGGGACGGTTAGTGGATGGAGCAGGAGTGCAGGTGGTGTTTTCGTCCATCCCTACAGTGGCAGGGAGGGGTACAGAGAGGACACGGAAAGCCCACCTCTTAAACATGTGGCTCAGGGGCTGGTGCCAACGCAGAAATCTTGGGTTTTTCGACCATGGGGCACTTTACTCGGCACCCGGCCTGATGGCTGCAGGCGGGTCCCTATCTTTTAGGGGAAAAAGGATCCTGGGCCAGGAGCTGGCAGGGCTCGTTGAGAGGTCTTTAAACTAGGTAAGAAGGGGGATGGGGCTGAAGCAAGGATTGTTGGAGCTGTGCCAGAGGGAACAATAGTAAGGCCGGGGGATAAGGCAATGGCCCAGCTGAAGTGCATCTACACCAATGCACGCAGCATGGGTAACAAACAGGAGGAGCTGGAAGCCATCGTGCGGCAGGCAGGCTACGACTTGGTTGCCATCACGGAGACGTGGTGGGACCGGTCTCATGACTGGAGTGCTGCAATGACTGGCTATAAGCTCTTCAGAAGGGACAGGCAGCACAGAAGGGGTGGTGGTGTGGCTCTCTATATGAGAGAGTCTTTTGATGTTGTAGAACTTGAGGCTGGGAATGACAAGGTCGAGTCCCTTTGGGTTAGGATTGGCAGGGACAACAAGGCTAGTGTCCTGGTCGGGGTCTGCTATAGACCGCCGAACCAGGATGAGGAGACGGATGAGGAGTTCTACAGGCAGCTGACAGAAGTTGCAAAATCTTCAGCACTTGTTCTCATGGGGGACTTCAACTTCCCTGACATATCCTGGAAGCACAACACAGCCCAGAGAAAGCAGTCTAGGAGGTTTCTGGAGAGCGTGGAAGATAGCTTCCTGACGCAGCTGGTTAGCGAGCCTACCAGGGGTGGTGCCCCGCTAGACCTTCTCTTCACAAACAGATGTGATTGTCGGGAGCTGTCTTGGGCAGAGTGACCACGAAATGGTGTTCTCTATTCTTGGCGAGGCAAGGAAGGGGACCAGTAAAACCACTGTATTGGACTTCCGGAGGGCTGACTTTGTGCTGCTAAGGACACTGGTTGGTAGAGTCCCTTGGGAGGCGGTTCTGAAGGGCAGAGGGGTCCAGGAAGGCTGGGCGCTCTTCAAGAGGGAAATCTTAATGGCGCAGGAACGGTCTGTCCCCACGTGCCCAAAGACGAGCTGGCGGGGAAGAAGACCAGCCTGGCTGAACAGAGAATTGTGGCTTAAGCTTAGGAGAAAAAAGAGGGTTTATAATCTTTGGAAAAGTGGACAGGCCACTAGGGAGGACTATAAGGATGTAGCGAGGCTGTGCAGGGACAAAATTAGAAAGGCCAAAGCTCATATGGAGCTCAATCTGGCTACTGTCGTTAAAGATAACAAAAACTGTTTTTATAAATACATCAACACAAAAAGGAGGACTAAGGAGAATCTCCATCCTTTACTGGATGCGGGGGGAAACCTAGTTACAAGAGATGAGGAAAAGGCGGAGGTGCTTAATGCCTTCTTCACCTCAGTCTTTAGCGGCAATACCGGTTGTTCTCTGGATACCCAGTACCCTGAGCTGGTGGAAGGGGATAGGGAGAAGGATGTGGCCCTCACTATCCACGAAGAACTGGTTGGTGACCTGGTACGGCACTTGGATGTGCACAAGTCGATGGGGCCGGATGGGATCCACCCAAGGGTACTGAGAGAACTGGCAGAGGAGCTGGCCAAGCCCCTATCCATCATTCATCAACAGTCCTGGCTATCGGGGGAGGTCCCAGTTGACTGGCGGCTAGCAAACGTGACGCCCATCTACAAGAAGGGCAGGAGGGAAGACCCGGAAAACTACAGGCCTGTCAGTTTGACCTCAGTGCCAGGGAAGCTCATGGAGCAGATTCTCTTGAGAGTCATCACGCAGCACTTGCAGGGCAAGCAGGCGATCAGGCCCAGTCAGTATGGGTTTATGAAAGGCAGGTCCTGCTTGACGAACCTGATCTCCTTCTGTGACAAAGTGACGCGCTGGGTGGATGAGGGAAAGGCTGTGGATGTGGTCTACCTTGACTTCAGCAAGGCTTTTGACACCGTCTCCCACAGCATTCTCCTCAAGAAACTGGCTGCTCTTGGCTTGGACTGGCGCACGCTTCGTTGGGTTAGAAACTGGCTGGATAGCCGGGCCCAAAGAGTCGTGGTAAATGGAGCCAAGTCCAGTTGGAGGCTGGTCACTAGTGGCGTCCCCCAGGGCTCGGTGCTGGGGCCGGTCCTCTTTCATATCTTCATCAATGATCTGGACGAGGGCATTGAGTGCATCCTCAGTAAGTTTGCAGATGACACCAAGCAAAGTGTGTGTGTCGATCTGCTTGAGGGTAGGAAGGCTCTGCAGGAGGATCTGGATAGGCTGCACCGATGGGCTGAGGTCAACTGCATGAAGTTCAACAAGGCCAAGTGCCGGGTCCTGCACCTGGGACGCAATAACCCCAAGCAGAGCTACAGGCTGGGAGATGAGTGGTTGGAGAGCTGCCAGGCAGAGAAGGACCTGGGAGTGATGGTGGACATTTGGCTGAATATGAGCCAGCAGTGTGCTCAGGTGGCCAAGAAGGCCAACGGCATCCTGGCTTGTATCAGAAACAGTGTGACCAGCAGGGCTAGGGAGGTGATCGTCCCCCTGTACTCGGCTCTGGTGAGGCCGCACCTCGAGTACTGTGTTCAGTTTTGGGCCCCTCGCTACAAGAAGGACATCGAGGTGCTTGAGCGGGTCCAGAGAAGGGCGACGAAGCTGGTGAGGGGCCTGGAGAACAAGTCCTACGAGGAGCGGCACAGAAGTCTGCTGCAGAAGTCGCTCATAGGGTTGTTCAACAATCCTTTCCACGCTCTTTAGCCATAATGTCTAATCTGTGGTGGCTTGCAAAGGAGTTTCTGTGCCTGCAGGGATACGTTAAAGTAGTTTTGTGGCAATGCAATGTAGTTTTGGAAGTTGTCTTGCCCTTTTATACGTCTGTAACCTCTTTCCTGCATCCAGAGGAGAAGCTGTGAAGCTTGACGTTACGAATGTCTTATGCAGAATATCAACCCCACATAGTTAAGGTAGTTGTTCATCTTGGAGGGGGTACATTTGAATCCAAAACTCATCTTTAGAACAGAAGCAAGTGTGAGATATGTTCACCTGATTCGTGTCAGTATGGAACAATGCTAGGGCCGCATTGTATGATGAATGTGACCTTCTGTCTTGCATACCCTTGTATAACCACAAGTCTAAGAAAAACAGTGGTTAATGTATATAGTTCTTGTATCTTGCAAAGGAATGTTTTAGCAACTCATGTCAATAGAGAGCTTGAAGGGAAATGTATTTGTAGACTTTTCCTTGAAGTCTCTGGTATCTGGGGGGTTTCAGAATAACTGCTAACTATGATGACTATTGCGTGGGACACTATGCAAGTCTCTGATATCTGGGCAGGAGATCAAGGAGACAGGGAGAGCTGAAGAACAACTAAAAGACAAAGCTTGCAGGGAAGGTTGCACAAGTCTCTGACATACAGCCAAGTTGGACAAGAGGGAGGAAGACTATGAGCCTTCAGCACGAGAGACCACCAGAGGGACCACCGGAGACTGATACGCATGCTCCAGTAGGAGGGTTTGGATTCCGGAATCTAATTATAATAACCCTGTTGTTTTTTTTAGAAGTAGTAATGAATATGTATTAGCCTAGGAGCATAAAAATCAGCTGCTTGATGTAACTGGTGTGCGTCTTGGTGGAGCAGAGACTCCTGGTGCACCCAGCGCTGTTTGCTTACCTGTATTCCTTTAATAAATTGTAAACTTTGATTATAGTCCTATTTTGAATACTGAGCTATTTATTACACAAGGTATTAAGCTCTTTATGTTAATAGGAACGTGAGTCTTTCTGCCTGGAACACAATTCAACAGAGCAGTCAACCATTTCTTTAGCTTTGAAGATGCTGAAATGGACCCTGGGTTAAAAAGAACCGGTCCAGAGAAGGGCGACGAAGGGCGACGAAGCTGGTGAGGGGCCTGGAGAACAAGTCCTATGAGGAACGGCTGAAGGAGCTGAGCTTGTTCAGCCTGGAGAAGAGGAGGCTCAGGGGCGACCTTATCGCTCTCTACAGATACCTTAAAGGAGGTTGTAGCGAGGTGGGGGTTGGCCTGTTCTCCCACGTGCCTGGTGACAGGATGAGGGGGAATGGGCTAAAGTTGTGCCAGGGGAGGTTTAGGTTGGATGTTAGGAAGAACTTCTTTACCGAAAGGGTTGTTAGACTGTGGAACAGGCTGCTCAGGGAAGTGGTGGAGTCACCATCCCTGGAAGTCTTTAAAAGACGTTTAGATGTAGAGCTTAGGGATATGGTTTAGTGGGGACTGTTAGCGTTAAATCAGAGGTTGGACTCGATGATCTTGAGGTCTCTTCCAACCTAGAAATTCTATGATTCTGTGGTTCCCAGCCTGTCTCTAAAGATAGTTGTTTAGTGCTAAAATGTGAGTTTCCTTTCTGGTATGTGACCATCCTAGTCTTAAGATTTCCAGTACTCAGTCATGTACCCCAGACTCCCGTGTTTTGAGGGGGATCGTACTCCCCTTACCTAATATGGGAATCCCGTTTTTGTGCCTCAAGGGTCAATGGTGTAAGGCACTTAGAAATCATTGCGGATTGTGGTTGTTGTCAGTTGCCACGTAAATTAAGGCCATGCAAGGACCTTCTACTCTTTCATCTTCCCTTTCATTTGTTGTCAGGTTACTACTCAATATTACACCTTTGGTGAGAAGTCCTAAAAAAAACCAACAAACATTACATCTTAATGTTAACAACTCTTGTTTTTTCTTTCTCTAGGTCTGCCAGTAGCTGACAAGGTAGAAAGATGACCTTTTCTCTTTCATTCTTGTGAAGTTAGAGGCAGTGCCCAATTAAACTGTGACTGAGGCTCTGCGATGGTGCAAGTCTATCTTACTCCTTCAAATTCAGTGATGCAGCCAGCGTTTTCAGTAATGAACTTTCAAGGATTCAACCACTTTAAAGCTTTTGGACAGTGGCAATTATCTGAAAACATTCCTACAGATTTATCTTCTTCATTTACATTTGCTTGCTCTCTCCATCTCATTCAAAGCAGTCAGGACTGGTTTGCTTCCCTCTTCTCTGGAAGTTTGCACTAGGAACCATTGTTAGAATCAGAATCCTGATCTGAGAGCACGATGAAAAATGTTGCACACAAACTTGTACATTGGAGAGGAAAATGTTCATGTATACGTCAGTATTGTACTCAAACAGCTGCTTACACCTTTTAACTTTTAAACCTGAGAAGCAACAGGTAGTTTCTACGTTGCCCTTGGGGGTAGTGTACTCTTCTGTACTTTGCTTCTATACAAACAGCTCAAAATTTGAAAGTCATGTTGTCAGTCATACCACCAAACAACCTTGCACGGCATTACACGTTCCCCCCCCAGATAGATCTTGCCGTCAATGAGAGACCAGACAAGGAAATAATGCCGGCACATAAAACTAACTTGTAGATATATCCCTTGTTGGCATTCTTTTTTTTTTTTTGTTTTGTTTTGATGCTTTGTGGGGCTTAGCTGTACCTCAGGGAGAAGAATGTCTTCTGGTGTGAACTGAAATTATACCTCTCTGCCACAATGTCTCTCTATTTATTTATTTATTTTTTTGGGGGGGAGGGCTGGGGAGGGGAGAGAAGGGTGTTGATAATTCCTTGGGGACACCTGAAGGAGTTGCAAAATAATAAAATTTAGGTGAAGGAAAAGTTCCTTCTCTTAATTTTTGTCGTTGTTGTTTTTCTTTTCCATCTGGTCATAAAATGAAGGTCCCATTTTCTGGCTTTTGGCAGATTGCAAGCATGCTGGAACCATTCACGTTACGTAGACTGTATTTGTCTGAAATGATAATATCATACCTATAGTCTGCTGCAGGCTCAAAAGCAGCCTATGCCTCCTGGTCTGTTTTATGCCTTTGCTTTTGTTACTACATCCTTGTAAGTCTTCAACAGGGAAATGAAATTACCCTATACAAAAGAAACACCATCCAGAAGAAACTTCAGGTGCTAGGGCCTGAATTTTCACTGAAACCAAAGGCAGGTATCTTACTGACGTGAAGAAAGGGGCTTTATCTATCCTGGTTTGTTTAGTACTGAAGGAGCGTGAAAGAGATGCATGTCCTTGTCTCTGAAGAGGAGGCAAAGGAACAGCTAGTGCAAGGAACGCAAAATTCAGTTATGCCGAACTAACAGGTGGTTGTATCCCAGCTTGGAGACCACAACACAGAATCACCTAGGTTGGAAGAGACCTCCAAGATCACGTAGTCCAACCTCTGGCGTAACACTAACAAGTCCTCCACTAAGCCGTATCCCTAAGCTCTACACCTAAACATCTTTCAAAGACCTCCAGGGATAGTGACTCCACCACTCCCCTGGGCAGCCCGTTCCAATGCCTAACAACCGTTTCGGTAAAGAAGTTCTTCCTGACACCCAACCTAAACCTCCCCTGGTGCAACTTTAGCGCATTCCCCCTCGTCCTATCACCAGGCACATATGAGAATAGACCAACCCCCACCTCGCTACAGCCTCCTTTGAGGTATCTGTAGAGAGCAATAAGGTCGCCCCTGAGCCTCCTCTTCTCCAGACCGAACAATCCCAGCTCCCTCAGCCGCTCCTCCTAAGACTTGTTCTCCAGATCCCTTGCCAGCTTTGTTGCCCTTCCCTGGACTCACTGGAGCCCCTCAATATCCTTCTTGTAGCGAGGGGCCCAGAACCGAACACAGTACTTGGGCTGCGGCCTCACCTGAGCCAAGTACAGGGGGACAATCACCTTCCTTAGTCCTGCTGGCCATGCTGTTTCTTGTAGGAGTCAGGATGCTGTTGGCCTTCTTGGCCACCTGAGCACACTGCTGGCTCATACTGAGTCGACTAGCCACCAGTACTCCCAGGTCCTTCTCTGCCAGGCAGCTTTCTAACCACTCAGATGGCTTTTCCAACCAGCTTCAAACTTCCAGATCTAGAGGAACGCTTTGACTGCGGCCTAAAAGCCACGTGTATGTAAGCTGCCGCAAGCCAGCCAATCTTCTTCCCATGACCTGCCAGGAAACAGCAACGTAGGCAGGTAACCAAATTAAAGCCAAAACTTGCCAGCCCAGTCCTTGACCTGAATAGTGAGTGAGGATCCGGATCCTGGCATTTATGCGCGATAGCTTCTACACAGTCAAAGTAAATACACCCCGGGTGCCCTGAGCTGGAGGACCACGACGGTGGGCACGATAAACTCCCAACCGACCCTGAACGTGTGCGGGATTTGCTGCTCCACCTGGATCTATACAAGTCCGTGGGTCCGGATGGGATTCATCCCAGGGTGCTTAAGGAGCTGGCTGACGCCATCGCGGGACCTCTCTCAATTATTTTTCAATGATCTTGTGAATCTGGAGAGGTCCCAGTAGACTGGAAGCTGGCAAATGTCGTACCAATTTTCAAGAAGGGCAAGAAAATAGACCGTGGCAACTACAGGCCTGTTAGTCTCACATCAGCGCCTGGTAAAATTCTGGAGAAGATGATCCTTGAAGGTATTGAAGCGCACCTGGGGGACAATGCAGTCATTGGTCCCAGCCCACATGGGTTCATGAGGGGTAGGTCCTGCCTAACAAATCTGAATTCCTTTTATGATAAGATCAGCCATCTGGTTGATCAAGGGAAACCAGCTGACGTGATCTTTTTGGACTTGAGCAAAGCTTTCGACATAGAATCATAGAATCATAGAATATCCTGAGCTGGAAGGGACCCTTAAGGATCATCAAGTCCAACTCTTGACACCGCACAGGTCTACCCAAAAGTTCAGACCATGTGACTAAGTGCACAGTCCAATCTCTTCTTAAATTCAGACAGGCTCGGTGCAGTAACCACTTCCCTGGGGAGCCTGTTCCAGCGTGCAACCACCCTCTCTGTGAAGAACCCATGGTTTCCCATGGGATCCTACTGGACAAAAATGTCCAGCATACAACTTAGCAAAAACACCATACGATGGGTGAGCAATTGGCTGACAGGCAGGGCTCAAGGGCTTGTGGTAAATGGGGCCACATCAGGGTGGCGCACGGTCACTAGTGGGGTCCCTCAAGGCTCCATTTTAGGGCCGGTCCTCTTCAATGTTTTTATAAACGATTTAGATGTAGGACTAGAAGGTGTTTTGAGCAAATTTGCTGATGGCACCAAACTTGGAGGAGTTGTAGACTCAGATGAGGGGCTGAGTGTGGAAAGGCCTTGCAGAGAGATCTGGACAGATTGGAGAGCTGGGCGATCACCAACCGCATGAGGATTAACAAGAGCAAGTGCCGGGTCCTGCACCTGGGACGGGGCCACCCTGGCTATATGTACCGACTGGGTGATGAGATGCCGTAGAGCAGCCCTGCAGAGAGGGATCCGGGCGTGGTGGTTGACAGCAAGTTGAACATGAGCCAGCAGTGTGCCCTGGCAGCCAGGAGGGCCAACCGTGTCCTGGGGTGCATCAAGCACGGCATTGCTGGTCGATCGAGGGAAGTGATTGTCCCGCTCTACTCTGCGCTGGTGCGGCCTCACCTCGAGTACTGTGTGCAGTTCTGGGCACCACAGTATAAAAAGGACATGAAACTGTTGGAGAGTGTCCAGAGGCGGGCGACGAAGATGGTGAAGGGCCTAGAGGGGAAGCCGCATGAGGAGCAGCTGAGGGCACTGGGCCTGTTCAGCCTGGGGAAGGGGAGGCTAAGGAGGGACCTCATTGCAGCGTACAACTTCCTCGCGTGGGGGAGTGCAGAGGCAGGTGCTGACCTATTCTCCGTAATCACCAGTGACAGGACCCACGGGAACGGTGTTAAGCTGAGGCAGGGAAGTTTTATGCTGGATGTCAGGAAGAGGTTCTTCACCGAGAGGAGGGTGGTTGCACGCTAGAACAGGCTCCCCAGGGAACTAGTCACTGCACCAAGCCTGTCTGAATTTAAGAAGCGATTGGACTGTGCACTTGGTCACGTGGTCTAAACTTTTGGGTAGACCTGTGCGGTGCCAGGAGTTGGACTTGATGATCCTTAAGGGTCCCTTCCAGCTCAGGATATTCTATGATTCTATAAATAGTCCAGTCAGAGGTCATGGGGCTAGATTTAGAAAAGTCCTGCATAAAGAAGGGATCTCAGAGAAGAAAATGTAGATAGCATTAATATCAAGAAAAGGAATTCTGATTGCTAATTTGTTTATCTGTCATGACTAGACAGATGAAAATCTATGATGGCAAGTTTGCCTTTAAGGTCATTTTATTTTTATTCATTTCTTTTATTTATTTGTATTTATTTTTTTAACAGGCTCTGTACTAATTTTGCTCACAGAATGACTAACAGAAATATGAGCTTTGTGCAAATTTTGTATTTAATTCATTATGTCAACTGTAACCACTAAGCCCCTTGTCAGGTTATTTCTACAAGTGATAAGGAGCAATAGACCTTAAAACCTTGAAGCCAGGTAGATGAGCTTATTCCACAAGGTCTCTTGGCTTCACCCTTGTTAAGTGCAACCTGCCAGGTGTGGGTCATTTGACCTTTGTTATATAGGAAGCCTGAGGACAGGTGGGGGAATTGCCTCCCCAGGAGAAACTGAGGCTTGGGTAGCCTAGGGTGTTTTTCTCTCGTGGTGAATCGGGCTCAGTGTTCCCTACTAGGCTGCTTTTCCTTCAAGTTTTCTGCCCTCTCTGTGAAATAGCTTTAGAGACTCTATGAGCCAGTTACATTGGTGGTGCCTTCTTCAGAAGAACCCTGGTGGGACTATTTCACTGCGAAGCACGTTGGAAGTGACTCGAGTTCAGGAGACAGCAGGTAAGAGTTCCTGGGTTCTGTGGTTGTTACTGTTGAGGAGTTTGAGTACTTCCTTCACCTTGTCTGTATCCTGTGAAATTACATAGGTGGCTTCTAAGCTCCCTTTTAAGTACTGGAGGAAAACAAAAAAGGCTGCAGAAGCCCAAGTGCACACAGGTCAGCCTGAAGTTGAACAAACTTCTTAAGTATTTGAAAGATTGAAAAACGAGCTGTGGGAAGAGGCGCAGAGTCGCTGGGGCGCAGAGTCGCTGGGGCGCAGAGTCGCTGGGGCGCAGAGTCGCTGGGGCGCAGAGTCGCTGGGGCGCAGAGTCGCTGGGGCGCAGAGTCGCTGGGGCGCAGAGTCGCTGGGGCGCAGAGTCGCTGGGGCGCAGAGTCGCTGGGGCGCAGAGTCGCTGGGGCGCAGAGTCGCTGGGGCGCAGAGTCGCTGGGGCGCAGAGTCGCTGGGGCGCAGAGTCGCTGGGGCGCAGAGTCGCTGGGGCGCAGAGTCGCTGGGGCGCAGAGTCGCTGGGGCGCAGAGTCGCTGGGGCGCAGAGTCGCTGGGGCGCAGAGTCGCTGGGGCGCAGAGTCGCTGGGGCGCAGAGTCGCTGGGGCGCAGAGTCGCTGGGGCGCAGAGTCGCTGGGGCGCAGAGTCGCTGGGGCGCAGAGTCGCTGGGGCGCAGAGTCGCTGGGGCGCAGAGTCGCTGGGGCGCAGAGTCGCTGGGGCGCAGAGTCGCTGGGGCGCAGAGTCGCTGGGGCGCAGAGTCGCTGGGGCGCAGAGTCGCTGGGGCGCAGAGTCGCTGGGGCGCAGAGTCGCTGGGGCGCAGAGTCGCTGGGGCGCAGAGTCGCTGGGGCGCAGAGTCGCTGGGGCGCAGAGTCGCTGGGGCGCAGAGTCGCTGGGGCGCAGAGTCGCTGGGGCGCAGAGTCGCTGGGGCGCAGAGTCGCTGGGGCGCAGAGTCGCTGGGGCGCAGAGTCGCTGGGGCGCAGAGTCGCTGGGGCGCAGAGTCGCTGGGGCGCAGAGTCGCTGGGGCGCAGAGTCGCTGGGGCGCAGAGTCGCTGGGGCGCAGAGTCGCTGGGGCGCAGAGTCGCTGGGGCGCAGAGTCGCTGGGGCGCAGAGTCGCTGGGGCGCAGAGTCGCTGGGGCGCAGAGTCGCTGGGGCGCAGAGTCGCTGGGGCGCAGAGTCGCTGGGGCGCAGAGTCGCTGGGGCGCAGAGTCGCTGGGGCGCAGAGTCGCTGGGGCGCAGAGTCGCTGGGGCGCAGAGTCGCTGGGGCGCAGAGTCGCTGGGGCGCAGAGTCGCTGGGGCGCAGAGTCGCTGGGGCGCAGAGTCGCTGGGGCGCAGAGTCGCTGGGGCGCAGAGTCGCTGGGGCGCAGAGTCGCTGGGGCGCAGAGTCGCTGGGGCGCAGAGTCGCTGGGGCGCAGAGTCGCTGGGGCGCAGAGTCGCTGGGGCGCAGAGTCGCTGGGGCGCAGAGTCGCTGGGGCGCAGAGTCGCTGGGGCGCAGAGTCGCTGGGGCGCAGAGTCGCTGGGGCGCAGAGTCGCTGGGGCGCAGAGTCGCTGGGGCGCAGAGTCGCTGGGGCGCAGAGTCGCTGGGGCGCAGAGTCGCTGGGGCGCAGAGTCGCTGGGGCGCAGAGTCGCTGGGGCGCAGAGTCGCTGGGGCGCAGAGTCGCTGGGGCGCAGAGTCGCTGGGGCGCAGAGTCGCTGGGGCGCAGAGTCGCTGGGGCGCAGAGTCGCTGGGGCGCAGAGTCGCTGGGGCGCAGAGTCGCTGGGGCGCAGAGTCGCTGGGGCGCAGAGTCGCTGGGGCGCAGAGTCGCTGGGGCGCAGAGTCGCTGGGGCGCAGAGTCGCTGGGGCGCAGAGTCGCTGGGGCGCAGAGTCGCTGGGGCGCAGAGTCGCTGGGGCGCAGAGTCGCTGGGGCGCAGAGTCGCTGGGGCGCAGAGTCGCTGGGGCGCAGAGTCGCTGGGGCGCAGAGTCGCTGGGGCGCAGAGTCGCTGGGGCGCAGAGTCGCTGGGGCGCAGAGTCGCTGGGGCGCAGAGTCGCTGGGGCGCAGAGTCGCTGGGGCGCAGAGTCGCTGGGGCGCAGAGTCGCTGGGGCGCAGAGTCGCTGGGGCGCAGAGTCGCTGGGGCGCAGAGTCGCTGGGGCGCAGAGTCGCTGGGGCGCAGAGTCGCTGGGGCGCAGAGTCGCTGGGGCGCAGAGTCGCTGGGGCGCAGAGTCGCTGGGGCGCAGAGTCGCTGGGGCGCAGAGTCGCTGGGGCGCAGAGTCGCTGGGGCGCAGAGTCGCTGGGGCGCAGAGTCGCTGGGGCGCAGAGTCGCTGGGGCGCAGAGTCGCTGGGGCGCAGAGTCGCTGGGGCGCAGAGTCGCTGGGGCGCAGAGTCGCTGGGGCGCAGAGTCGCTGGGGCGCAGAGTCGCTGGGGCGCAGAGTCGCTGGGGCGCAGAGTCGCTGGGGCGCAGAGTCGCTGGGGCGCAGAGTCGCTGGGGCGCAGAGTCGCTGGGGCGCAGAGTCGCTGGGGCGCAGAGTCGCTGGGGCGCAGAGTCGCTGGGGCGCAGAGTCGCTGGGGCGCAGAGTCGCTGGGGCGCAGAGTCGCTGGGGCGCAGAGTCGCTGGGGCGCAGAGTCGCTGGGGCGCAGAGTCGCTGGGGCGCAGAGTCGCTGGGGCGCAGAGTCGCTGGGGCGCAGAGTCGCTGGGGCGCAGAGTCGCTGGGGCGCAGAGTCGCTGGGGCGCAGAGTCGCTGGGGCGCAGAGTCGCTGGGGCGCAGAGTCGCTGGGGCGCAGAGTCGCTGGGGCGCAGAGTCGCTGGGGCGCAGAGTCGCTGGGGCGCAGAGTCGCTGGGGCGCAGAGTCGCTGGGGCGCAGAGTCGCTGGGGCGCAGAGTCGCTGGGGCGCAGAGTCGCTGGGGCGCAGAGTCGCTGGGGCGCAGAGTCGCTGGGGCGCAGAGTCGCTGGGGCGCAGAGTCGCTGGGGCGCAGAGTCGCTGGGGCGCAGAGTCGCTGGGGCGCAGAGTCGCTGGGGCGCAGAGTCGCTGGGGCGCAGAGTCGCTGGGGCGCAGAGTCGCTGGGGCGCAGAGTCGCTGGGGCGCAGAGTCGCTGGGGCGCAGAGTCGCTGGGGCGCAGAGTCGCTGGGGCGCAGAGTCGCTGGGGCGCAGAGTCGCTGGGGCGCAGAGTCGCTGGGGCGCAGAGTCGCTGGGGCGCAGAGTCGCTGGGGCGCAGAGTCGCTGGGGCGCAGAGTCGCTGGGGCGCAGAGTCGCTGGGGCGCAGAGTCGCTGGGGCGCAGAGTCGCTGGGGCGCAGAGTCGCTGGGGCGCAGAGTCGCTGGGGCGCAGAGTCGCTGGGGCGCAGAGTCGCTGGGGCGCAGAGTCGCTGGGGCGCAGAGTCGCTGGGGCGCAGAGTCGCTGGGGCGCAGAGTCGCTGGGGCGCAGAGTCGCTGGGGCGCAGAGTCGCTGGGGCGCAGAGTCGCTGGGGCGCAGAGTCGCTGGGGCGCAGAGTCGCTGGGGCGCAGAGTCGCTGGGGCGCAGAGTCGCTGGGGCGCAGAGTCGCTGGGGCGCAGAGTCGCTGGGGCGCAGAGTCGCTGGGGCGCAGAGTCGCTGGGGCGCAGAGTCGCTGGGGCGCAGAGTCGCTGGGGCGCAGAGTCGCTGGGGCGCAGAGTCGCTGGGGCGCAGAGTCGCTGGGGCGCAGAGTCGCTGGGGCGCAGAGTCGCTGGGGCGCAGAGTCGCTGGGGCGCAGAGTCGCTGGGGCGCAGAGTCGCTGGGGCGCAGAGTCGCTGGGGCGCAGAGTCGCTGGGGCGCAGAGTCGCTGGGGCGCAGAGTCGCTGGGGCGCAGAGTCGCTGGGGCGCAGAGTCGCTGGGGCGCAGAGTCGCTGGGGCGCAGAGTCGCTGGGGCGCAGAGTCGCTGGGGCGCAGAGTCGCTGGGGCGCAGAGTCGCTGGGGCGCAGAGTCGCTGGGGCGCAGAGTCGCTGGGGCGCAGAGTCGCTGGGGCGCAGAGTCGCTGGGGCGCAGAGTCGCTGGGGCGCAGAGTCGCTGGGGCGCAGAGTCGCTGGGGCGCAGAGTCGCTGGGGCGCAGAGTCGCTGGGGCGCAGAGTCGCTGGGGCGCAGAGTCGCTGGGGCGCAGAGTCGCTGGGGCGCAGAGTCGCTGGGGCGCAGAGTCGCTGGGGCGCAGAGTCGCTGGGGCGCAGAGTCGCTGGGGCGCAGAGTCGCTGGGGCGCAGAGTCGCTGGGGCGCAGAGTCGCTGGGGCGCAGAGTCGCTGGGGCGCAGAGTCGCTGGGGCGCAGAGTCGCTGGGGCGCAGAGTCGCTGGGGCGCAGAGTCGCTGGGGCGCAGAGTCGCTGGGGCGCAGAGTCGCTGGGGCGCAGAGTCGCTGGGGCGCAGAGTCGCTGGGGCGCAGAGTCGCTGGGGCGCAGAGTCGCTGGGGCGCAGAGTCGCTGGGGCGCAGAGTCGCTGGGGCGCAGAGTCGCTGGGGCGCAGAGTCGCTGGGGCGCAGAGTCGCTGGGGCGCAGAGTCGCTGGGGCGCAGAGTCGCTGGGGCGCAGAGTCGCTGGGGCGCAGAGTCGCTGGGGCGCAGAGTCGCTGGGGCGCAGAGTCGCTGGGGCGCAGAGTCGCTGGGGCGCAGAGTCGCTGGGGCGCAGAGTCGCTGGGGCGCAGAGTCGCTGGGGCGCAGAGTCGCTGGGGCGCAGAGTCGCTGGGGCGCAGAGTCGCTGGGGCGCAGAGTCGCTGGGGCGCAGAGTCGCTGGGGCGCAGAGTCGCTGGGGCGCAGAGTCGCTGGGGCGCAGAGTCGCTGGGGCGCAGAGTCGCTGGGGCGCAGAGTCGCTGGGGCGCAGAGTCGCTGGGGCGCAGAGTCGCTGGGGCGCAGAGTCGCTGGGGCGCAGAGTCGCTGGGGCGCAGAGTCGCTGGGGCGCAGAGTCGCTGGGGCGCAGAGTCGCTGGGGCGCAGAGTCGCTGGGGCGCAGAGTCGCTGGGGCGCAGAGTCGCTGGGGCGCAGAGTCGCTGGGGCGCAGAGTCGCTGGGGCGCAGAGTCGCTGGGGCGCAGAGTCGCTGGGGCGCAGAGTCGCTGGGGCGCAGAGTCGCTGGGGCGCAGAGTCGCTGGGGCGCAGAGTCGCTGGGGCGCAGAGTCGCTGGGGCGCAGAGTCGCTGGGGCGCAGAGTCGCTGGGGCGCAGAGTCGCTGGGGCGCAGAGTCGCTGGGGCGCAGAGTCGCTGGGGCGCAGAGTCGCTGGGGCGCAGAGTCGCTGGGGCGCAGAGTCGCTGGGGCGCAGAGTCGCTGGGGCGCAGAGTCGCTGGGGCGCAGAGTCGCTGGGGCGCAGAGTCGCTGGGGCGCAGAGTCGCTGGGGCGCAGAGTCGCTGGGGCGCAGAGTCGCTGGGGCGCAGAGTCGCTGGGGCGCAGAGTCGCTGGGGCGCAGAGTCGCTGGGGCGCAGAGTCGCTGGGGCGCAGAGTCGCTGGGGCGCAGAGTCGCTGGGGCGCAGAGTCGCTGGGGCGCAGAGTCGCTGGGGCGCAGAGTCGCTGGGGCGCAGAGTCGCTGGGGCGCAGAGTCGCTGGGGCGCAGAGTCGCTGGGGCGCAGAGTCGCTGGGGCGCAGAGTCGCTGGGGCGCAGAGTCGCTGGGGCGCAGAGTCGCTGGGGCGCAGAGTCGCTGGGGCGCAGAGTCGCTGGGGCGCAGAGTCGCTGGGGCGCAGAGTCGCTGGGGCGCAGAGTCGCTGGGGCGCAGAGTCGCTGGGGCGCAGAGTCGCTGGGGCGCAGAGTCGCTGGGGCGCAGAGTCGCTGGGGCGCAGAGTCGCTGGGGCGCAGAGTCGCTGGGGCGCAGAGTCGCTGGGGCGCAGAGTCGCTGGGGCGCAGAGTCGCTGGGGCGCAGAGTCGCTGGGGCGCAGAGTCGCTGGGGCGCAGAGTCGCTGGGGCGCAGAGTCGCTGGGGCGCAGAGTCGCTGGGGCGCAGAGTCGCTGGGGCGCAGAGTCGCTGGGGCGCAGAGTCGCTGGGGCGCAGAGTCGCTGGGGCGCAGAGTCGCTGGGGCGCAGAGTCGCTGGGGCGCAGAGTCGCTGGGGCGCAGAGTCGCTGGGGCGCAGAGTCGCTGGGGCGCAGAGTCGCTGGGGCGCAGAGTCGCTGGGGCGCAGAGTCGCTGGGGCGCAGAGTCGCTGGGGCGCAGAGTCGCTGGGGCGCAGAGTCGCTGGGGCGCAGAGTCGCTGGGGCGCAGAGTCGCTGGGGCGCAGAGTCGCTGGGGCGCAGAGTCGCTGGGGCGCAGAGTCGCTGGGGCGCAGAGTCGCTGGGGCGCAGAGTCGCTGGGGCGCAGAGTCGCTGGGGCGCAGAGTCGCTGGGGCGCAGAGTCGCTGGGGCGCAGAGTCGCTGGGGCGCAGAGTCGCTGGGGCGCAGAGTCGCTGGGGCGCAGAGTCGCTGGGGCGCAGAGTCGCTGGGGCGCAGAGTCGCTGGGGCGCAGAGTCGCTGGGGCGCAGAGTCGCTGGGGCGCAGAGTCGCTGGGGCGCAGAGTCGCTGGGGCGCAGAGTCGCTGGGGCGCAGAGTCGCTGGGGCGCAGAGTCGCTGGGGCGCAGAGTCGCTGGGGCGCAGAGTCGCTGGGGCGCAGAGTCGCTGGGGCGCAGAGTCGCTGGGGCGCAGAGTCGCTGGGGCGCAGAGTCGCTGGGGCGCAGAGTCGCTGGGGCGCAGAGTCGCTGGGGCGCAGAGTCGCTGGGGCGCAGAGTCGCTGGGGCGCAGAGTCGCTGGGGCGCAGAGTCGCTGGGGCGCAGAGTCGCTGGGGCGCAGAGTCGCTGGGGCGCAGAGTCGCTGGGGCGCAGAGTCGCTGGGGCGCAGAGTCGCTGGGGCGCAGAGTCGCTGGGGCGCAGAGTCGCTGGGGCGCAGAGTCGCTGGGGCGCAGAGTCGCTGGGGCGCAGAGTCGCTGGGGCGCAGAGTCGCTGGGGCGCAGAGTCGCTGGGGCGCAGAGTCGCTGGGGCGCAGAGTCGCTGGGGCGCAGAGTCGCTGGGGCGCAGAGTCGCTGGGGCGCAGAGTCGCTGGGGCGCAGAGTCGCTGGGGCGCAGAGTCGCTGGGGCGCAGAGTCGCTGGGGCGCAGAGTCGCTGGGGCGCAGAGTCGCTGGGGCGCAGAGTCGCTGGGGCGCAGAGTCGCTGGGGCGCAGAGTCGCTGGGGCGCAGAGTCGCTGGGGCGCAGAGTCGCTGGGGCGCAGAGTCGCTGGGGCGCAGAGTCGCTGGGGCGCAGAGTCGCTGGGGCGCAGAGTCGCTGGGGCGCAGAGTCGCTGGGGCGCAGAGTCGCTGGGGCGCAGAGTCGCTGGGGCGCAGAGTCGCTGGGGCGCAGAGTCGCTGGGGCGCAGAGTCGCTGGGGCGCAGAGTCGCTGGGGCGCAGAGTCGCTGGGGCGCAGAGTCGCTGGGGCGCAGAGTCGCTGGGGCGCAGAGTCGCTGGGGCGCAGAGTCGCTGGGGCGCAGAGTCGCTGGGGCGCAGAGTCGCTGGGGCGCAGAGTCGCTGGGGCGCAGAGTCGCTGGGGCGCAGAGTCGCTGGGGCGCAGAGTCGCTGGGGCGCAGAGTCGCTGGGGCGCAGAGTCGCTGGGGCGCAGAGTCGCTGGGGCGCAGAGTCGCTGGGGCGCAGAGTCGCTGGGGCGCAGAGTCGCTGGGGCGCAGAGTCGCTGGGGCGCAGAGTCGCTGGGGCGCAGAGTCGCTGGGGCGCAGAGTCGCTGGGGCGCAGAGTCGCTGGGGCGCAGAGTCGCTGGGGCGCAGAGTCGCTGGGGCGCAGAGTCGCTGGGGCGCAGAGTCGCTGGGGCGCAGAGTCGCTGGGGCGCAGAGTCGCTGGGGCGCAGAGTCGCTGGGGCGCAGAGTCGCTGGGGCGCAGAGTCGCTGGGGCGCAGAGTCGCTGGGGCGCAGAGTCGCTGGGGCGCAGAGTCGCTGGGGCGCAGAGTCGCTGGGGCGCAGAGTCGCTGGGGCGCAGAGTCGCTGGGGCGCAGAGTCGCTGGGGCGCAGAGTCGCTGGGGCGCAGAGTCGCTGGGGCGCAGAGTCGCTGGGGCGCAGAGTCGCTGGGGCGCAGAGTCGCTGGGGCGCAGAGTCGCTGGGGCGCAGAGTCGCTGGGGCGCAGAGTCGCTGGGGCGCAGAGTCGCTGGGGCGCAGAGTCGCTGGGGCGCAGAGTCGCTGGGGCGCAGAGTCGCTGGGGCGCAGAGTCGCTGGGGCGCAGAGTCGCTGGGGCGCAGAGTCGCTGGGGCGCAGAGTCGCTGGGGCGCAGAGTCGCTGGGGCGCAGAGTCGCTGGGGCGCAGAGTCGCTGGGGCGCAGAGTCGCTGGGGCGCAGAGTCGCTGGGGCGCAGAGTCGCTGGGGCGCAGAGTCGCTGGGGCGCAGAGTCGCTGGGGCGCAGAGTCGCTGGGGCGCAGAGTCGCTGGGGCGCAGAGTCGCTGGGGCGCAGAGTCGCTGGGGCGCAGAGTCGCTGGGGCGCAGAGTCGCTGGGGCGCAGAGTCGCTGGGGCGCAGAGTCGCTGGGGCGCAGAGTCGCTGGGGCGCAGAGTCGCTGGGGCGCAGAGTCGCTGGGGCGCAGAGTCGCTGGGGCGCAGAGTCGCTGGGGCGCAGAGTCGCTGGGGCGCAGAGTCGCTGGGGCGCAGAGTCGCTGGGGCGCAGAGTCGCTGGGGCGCAGAGTCGCTGGGGCGCAGAGTCGCTGGGGCGCAGAGTCGCTGGGGCGCAGAGTCGCTGGGGCGCAGAGTCGCTGGGGCGCAGAGTCGCTGGGGCGCAGAGTCGCTGGGGCGCAGAGTCGCTGGGGCGCAGAGTCGCTGGGGCGCAGAGTCGCTGGGGCGCAGAGTCGCTGGGGCGCAGAGTCGCTGGGGCGCAGAGTCGCTGGGGCGCAGAGTCGCTGGGGCGCAGAGTCGCTGGGGCGCAGAGTCGCTGGGGCGCAGAGTCGCTGGGGCGCAGAGTCGCTGGGGCGCAGAGTCGCTGGGGCGCAGAGTCGCTGGGGCGCAGAGTCGCTGGGGCGCAGAGTCGCTGGGGCGCAGAGTCGCTGGGGCGCAGAGTCGCTGGGGCGCAGAGTCGCTGGGGCGCAGAGTCGCTGGGGCGCAGAGTCGCTGGGGCGCAGAGTCGCTGGGGCGCAGAGTCGCTGGGGCGCAGAGTCGCTGGGGCGCAGAGTCGCTGGGGCGCAGAGTCGCTGGGGCGCAGAGTCGCTGGGGCGCAGAGTCGCTGGGGCGCAGAGTCGCTGGGGCGCAGAGTCGCTGGGGCGCAGAGTCGCTGGGGCGCAGAGTCGCTGGGGCGCAGAGTCGCTGGGGCGCAGAGTCGCTGGGGCGCAGAGTCGCTGGGGCGCAGAGTCGCTGGGGCGCAGAGTCGCTGGGGCGCAGAGTCGCTGGGGCGCAGAGTCGCTGGGGCGCAGAGTCGCTGGGGCGCAGAGTCGCTGGGGCGCAGAGTCGCTGGGGCGCAGAGTCGCTGGGGCGCAGAGTCGCTGGGGCGCAGAGTCGCTGGGGCGCAGAGTCGCTGGGGCGCAGAGTCGCTGGGGCGCAGAGTCGCTGGGGCGCAGAGTCGCTGGGGCGCAGAGTCGCTGGGGCGCAGAGTCGCTGGGGCGCAGAGTCGCTGGGGCGCAGAGTCGCTGGGGCGCAGAGTCGCTGGGGCGCAGAGTCGCTGGGGCGCAGAGTCGCTGGGGCGCAGAGTCGCTGGGGCGCAGAGTCGCTGGGGCGCAGAGTCGCTGGGGCGCAGAGTCGCTGGGGCGCAGAGTCGCTGGGGCGCAGAGTCGCTGGGGCGCAGAGTCGCTGGGGCGCAGAGTCGCTGGGGCGCAGAGTCGCTGGGGCGCAGAGTCGCTGGGGCGCAGAGTCGCTGGGGCGCAGAGTCGCTGGGGCGCAGAGTCGCTGGGGCGCAGAGTCGCTGGGGCGCAGAGTCGCTGGGGCGCAGAGTCGCTGGGGCGCAGAGTCGCTGGGGCGCAGAGTCGCTGGGGCGCAGAGTCGCTGGGGCGCAGAGTCGCTGGGGCGCAGAGTCGCTGGGGCGCAGAGTCGCTGGGGCGCAGAGTCGCTGGGGCGCAGAGTCGCTGGGGCGCAGAGTCGCTGGGGCGCAGAGTCGCTGGGGCGCAGAGTCGCTGGGGCGCAGAGTCGCTGGGGCGCAGAGTCGCTGGGGCGCAGAGTCGCTGGGGCGCAGAGTCGCTGGGGCGCAGAGTCGCTGGGGCGCAGAGTCGCTGGGGCGCAGAGTCGCTGGGGCGCAGAGTCGCTGGGGCGCAGAGTCGCTGGGGCGCAGAGTCGCTGGGGCGCAGAGTCGCTGGGGCGCAGAGTCGCTGGGGCGCAGAGTCGCTGGGGCGCAGAGTCGCTGGGGCGCAGAGTCGCTGGGGCGCAGAGTCGCTGGGGCGCAGAGTCGCTGGGGCGCAGAGTCGCTGGGGCGCAGAGTCGCTGGGGCGCAGAGTCGCTGGGGCGCAGAGTCGCTGGGGCGCAGAGTCGCTGGGGCGCAGAGTCGCTGGGGCGCAGAGTCGCTGGGGCGCAGAGTCGCTGGGGCGCAGAGTCGCTGGGGCGCAGAGTCGCTGGGGCGCAGAGTCGCTGGGGCGCAGAGTCGCTGGGGCGCAGAGTCGCTGGGGCGCAGAGTCGCTGGGGCGCAGAGTCGCTGGGGCGCAGAGTCGCTGGGGCGCAGAGTCGCTGGGGCGCAGAGTCGCTGGGGCGCAGAGTCGCTGGGGCGCAGAGTCGCTGGGGCGCAGAGTCGCTGGGGCGCAGAGTCGCTGGGGCGCAGAGTCGCTGGGGCGCAGAGTCGCTGGGGCGCAGAGTCGCTGGGGCGCAGAGTCGCTGGGGCGCAGAGTCGCTGGGGCGCAGAGTCGCTGGGGCGCAGAGTCGCTGGGGCGCAGAGTCGCTGGGGCGCAGAGTCGCTGGGGCGCAGAGTCGCTGGGGCGCAGAGTCGCGCCATTTATTTCAAGAAAATCCTTTTAATTTATTTTTTATTTTTTTTATTTTTTTTGTTTTTTTTGCTGTTACTAGACAGATGAAAATGTGAGAGCAATTTAGCCGGTAATTTCATTCCCTTTCTTCTTTCATGTATTTATATATTTTTATTTCTCTTATATTAACGGGTTCTAAACTAGTTTTCCTCACGGAATGAGTAGCAGAAATATTACCCTTACGCACCTCTTGTAGTTAATTCATGAAATTTATTCTAACTACAAAACTCTGTGTCAGGTGATTTCTTTTATCAATAAGGAGCAATGGAACTTATTATTGATAATTGAACCCCAGCAGGCTGCTTTTTCTTTTTGTTTTCTACTTTTGCTGTGAAATAGCTCTAGAGACTCTGTGACTAGTTACATTGGTGGTGCCTTCTCCGTGCAGTAGAGCCTGGTGGTACGGCTTGTGAAGTTGCTTGGAAGTGCCGCGAGTTCAGGAGCTGGCAGCTAAGTGTTCCTGGGTTCTAGAGTTGTTTCATGTTGGGGAGTGGCCCCGTTCCCTAAAATCACAGCTCCTGGGCCCAAATCTGAGTTTCTTTTCTGTTACATGAACAGCCGGAGAGGGTCAGCCTCCTTTGGCTTTTGAGTCCGTTGCCTCCTACTCTTAACAGTTTTAGTGTTCGGTAGCGTACCTCAGGCTCTCCTATTTTGAGAGGGGTTGTGCTCCACTTACGTAACATGGGAATCCCTTTTTTCTGTCTCAAGCGTGAATGGTGTAAGGCACTTAGAAATCATTGCAGATGAAAGGGAAGTGAAGTTATCTTATTTAGAAGAAAAGCTATCCAGAAGAAACTTCAGTTGCTTGGGCCTGAATTCTCACTGAAACCAAAAGCAGGTATCTTACCGTAGAGAGCGATAAGGCCGCCCCTGAGCCTCCTTTTCTCCAGGCCGAACAATCCCAGCTCCCTCAGCCGCTCCTCCTAAGACTTGTTCTCCAGATCCCTCACCAGCGTTGTTGCCCTTCCCTGGACTCACTGGAGCCCCTCAATATTCTTCTTGTAGTGAGAGGCCCAGAACTGAACATAGTACTTGGGCTGCGGCCTCACCAGAGCCAAGTACAGGGGGACAATCACCTTCCTTAGTCCTGCTGGCCATGCCATTTCTTGTAGGAGTCAGGATGCTGTTGGCCTTCTTGGCCACCTGAGCACACTGCTGGCTCATACTGAGTCGACTAGCCACCAGTACTCCCAGGTCCTTCTCTGCCAGGCAGCTTTCTAACCACTCAGATGGCTTTTCCAACCAGCTTCAAACTTCCAGATCTAGAGGAACGCTTTGACTGCGGCCTAAAAGCCACGTGTATGTAAGCTGCCGCAAGCCAGCCAATCTTCTTCCCATGACCTGCCAGGAAACAGCAACGTAGGCAGGTAACCAAATTAAAGCCAAAACTTGCCAGCCCAGTCCTTGACCTGAATAGTGAGTGAGGATCCGGATCCTGGCATTTATGCGCGATAGCTTCTACGCAGTCGAAGTAAATACACCCTGGGTGCCCTGAGCTGGAGGACCACGACGGTGGGCACGATAAACTCCCAACCAACCCTGAACGTGTGCGGGATTTGCTGCTCCACCTGGATCTATACAAGTCCGTGGGTCCGGATGGGATTCATCCCAGGGTGCTTAAGGAGCTGGCTGACGCCATCGCGGGACCTCTCTCAATTATTTTTCAATGACCTTATGAATCTGGAGAGGTCCCAGTAGACTGGAAGCTGGCAAATGTCGTACCAATTTTCAAGAAGGGCAAGAAAATAGACCGTGGCAACTACAGGCCTGTTAGTCTCACATCAGCGCCTGGTAAAATTCTGGAGAAGATGATCCTTGAAGGTATTGAAGCGCACCTGGGGGACAATGCAGTCATTGGTCCCAGCCCACATGGGTTCATGAGGGGTAGGTCCTGCCTAACAAATCTGAATTCCTTTTATGATAAGATCAGCCATCTGGTTGATCAAGGGAAACCGGCTGACGTGATCTTTTTGGACTTGAGCAAAGCTTTCGACATGGTTTCCCGTGGGATCCTACTGGACAAAATGTCCAGCATACAACCTAACAAAAACATCATGCGATGGGTGAGCAATTGGCTGGCAGGCAGGGCTCAAGGGCTTGTGGTAAATGGGGCCACATCAGGCTGGCGCATGGTCACTAGTGGGGTCCCTCAAGGCTCCATTTTAGGGCCGGTCCTCTTCAATGTTTTTATAAACGATTTAGATGTAGGACTAGAAGGTGTTTTGAGCACATTTGCTGATGGCACCAAACTTGGAGGAGTTGTAGACTCAGATGAGGGTGGAAAGTCCTTGCGGAGAGATCTGGGTAGATTGGAGAGCTGGGCGATCACCAACCGCATGAAGTTTAAGAAGAGCAAGTGCCGGGTCCTGCACCTGGGACGGGGCAACCCTGGCTGTACGTACCGACTGGGTGATGAGATGCCGTAGAGCAGCCCTGCAGAGAGGGATCCGGGCGTGGTGGTCGACAGCAAGTTGAACATGAGCCAGCAGTGTGCCCTGGCAGCCAGGAGGGCCAACCGTGTCCTGGGGTGCATCAAGCACAGCATTGCTGGTCGATTGAGGGAGGTGATTGTCCCGCTCTACTCTGCGCTGGTGCGGCCTCACTTCGAGTACTGTGTGCAGTTCTGGGCACCACAGTATAAAAAGGACATGAAACTGTTGGAGAGTGTCCAGAGGCGGGCGACGAAGATGGTGAAGGGCCTAGAGGGGAAGCCGTATGAGGAGCAGCTGAGGGCACTGGGCCTGTTCAGCCTGGGGAAGGGGAGGCTAAGGAGGGACCTCATTGCAGTGTACAACTTCCTCGCGAGGGGGAGTGCAGAGGCAGGTGCTGACCTATTCTCTGTAATCACCAGTGATAGGACCCATGGGAACGGTGTTAAGCTGAGGCAGGGAAGGTTTAGGCCGGATGTCAGGAAGAGGTTCTTCACCGAAAGGAGGGTGGTTGCACGCTGGAACAGGCTCCCCAGGGAAGTGGTCACTGCACCAAGCCTGTCTGAATTTAAGAAGCGATTGGACTGTGCACTTGGTCACGTGGTCTAAACTTTTGAGTAGACCTGTGCAGTGCCAGGAGTTGGACTTGATGATCCTTAAGGGTCCCTTCCAGCTCAGGATATTCTATGATTCTATAAATAGTGTAGTCAGAGGTTATGGGGCTAGATTTAGAAAAGTCCTGCATAAAGAAGGGATCTCAGAGAAGAAAATGTAGATAGCATTAATATCAAGAAAAGGAATTCTGATTGCTAATTTGTTTATCTGTCATGACTAGACAGATGAAAATCTATGATGGCAAGTTTGCCTTTAAGGTCATTTTATTTTTATTCATTTCTTTTATTTATTTGTATTTATTTTTTTAACAGGCTCTGTACTAATTTTGCTCACATAACAGAAATATGACCCTTGTGCACCTTTTGTAGTTAATTCATTAGGTCAACTGTAACCACTAAGCCCCTTGTCAGGTTATTTCTACAAGTGATAAGGAGCAATAGACCTTAAAACTTTGAAGCCAGGTAGATGAGCTTATTCCACAAGGTCTCTTGGCTTCACCCTTGTTAAGTGCAACCTGCCAGGTGTGGGTCATTTGACCTTTGTTATATAGGAAGCCTGAGGACGGGTGGGGGAATTGCCTCCCCAGGAGAAACTGAGGCTTGGGTAGCCTAGGGTGTTTTTCTCTCGTGGTGAATCGGGCTCAGTGTTCCCTACTAGGCTGCTTTTCCTTCAAGTTTTCTGCCCTCTCTGTGAAATAGTTTTAGAGACTCTATGAGCCAGTTACATTGGTGGTGCCTTCTTCAGAAGAACCCTGGTGGGACTATTTCACTGCGAAGCACGTTGGAAGTGACTCGAGTTCAGGAGACAGCAGGTAAGAGTTCCTGGGTTCTGTGGTTGTTACTGTTGAGGAGTTTGAGTACTTCCTTCACCTTGTCTGTTTCCTGTGAAATTACTTAGGTGGCTTCTAAGCTCCCTTCCAAGCACTGGAGGAAAAAAAAGGCTGCAGAAGTCCAAGTGCACACAGGTCAGCCTGAAATTGAAGGAGGTTCTTAAGTATTTGGAAGATTGAAAAACGGGCTGTGTGAAGTGGGGGGCGCAGAGTTGCGGGGGGTGCATAGTCGCTGGGGGCGCGTTCCAGTGTGCGACCACCCTCTTCGTGAAGAACCTCTTCCTGTTGTCTAGCCTAAACGTCCCCTTCCTCAGGCTGACACCATTCACTGTGGGTCCTATCATTGGTGTCTGGAGAGAATAGAGCGGTACCTGCCCCTCCACTCCCCCTCGTGAGGAAGCTGTAGACTGTGACGAGGCCTCCCGTCAGCCGCCTCTTTTCCAGGCTGAACAGGCCCAGTGACCTCAGCCGCTCCTCATACGACTTCCCCTCTAGGCCCTTCGCCATCTTTGTAGCCCAGTATCTTACTGACTTGAAGAAGGAGGCTTTAATCTATCCTGCTTTGTTTAGTAGCAACCACCCCTCACCGAGCATGCGCTCTGAATTTCTCGGAGTCTATTACTTTAAACGGAGACGGGAGAACTTTTCACCAATCATAACTAAGATATGCTTGGCTAGAGCCACTCAAGCTCCACCCAAAAGAGAGAAAATAATATAAATTGGCCTAAGAGAGAGGGGATGTTAGGGAAGATACCACCATCAGGGGAGGTACCACACCAAGGGAATACAACATCCTTCGGACCTCCTGACTCCTGGGACCAGTCGATGGGCTCAGACTTTTTCTCCCCCCCCCCCATTGGGATGCCTTTGGGTGAGATTTGAACACTTGGTTATTGTCATAAATGAGGTCTCAACTCGATCTGAATTTTGTAATATTTATAAAACAAACATTTCTAAAAGGTAGAAAAGCTATAAAAGGCAAGTAAACAGCGCTGGGTGTGCGGGGAGTCTACGCTCCACCAACACTCGCACACAAACATCAAACATCCTAAATGTACAGAGCATTGCTTTACATACTAAACGCAAGTATGCCTCTACATACGTACAATCAGGAAAGGTAGCAAACAATCCTCTAAGTTCCATAACTTAATAAAAATCGAGTACGCCTATACATATGCATGATCAGAAGAGGTAACAAACAATCCTTTAAGTTCCATGACTTAACAGTCTCCATTTTCCATTCCTTTTGAGCGATGTGTCTCGCTTTAAGTTGTCAAGCAACTCGGTCTTAAGGCCTTATGTATCCCGTTCTTCCCAGATCGAAGAAAAGCATATCCATCTCCTTGCGAAGGCCAATAGACCTGGGTCAAAAGGCATGTCCAGGTCAGCAGGGAGCGCAACAGCAAAAGCCTTCGATGGCTGTAACAGCAGAGGGGCCCATGGCGTAGCAGTCGGATCAGTAAAGGAGCCCGCAGCTCCCTCACTGTCTGGCAAACCACACCTTTGTGATTGTGGCACCACAGGGCTCTTTAAGGCCTCAGAGGCTGCTCACCAGGTGCCGAGCAATCCCACTGCAACCTTGTCATTTTTAGTTGCAGAGTTGCACACCTTGACCTCAGTTTGGTCCCATATTTGAGGCTCATAAACTGTCCAATTGTTAATAAGGAGAATAAGCTGTAAGGTTACCAGGACAATCTTTGTTCCTAAGGACGTATGATTCCTCATAACGCGCAACTGCTTACCAGCGAGGGGCAGTTGTGTGCACAGGTCCGCTTCTCTCAGCTCGAGCTTCTCTCCAGCTCCAGTGCGCCTATTTCCAGCGAGTTTCTGTACGAGCTTCTCTGAGCAGTTTGAGTTTGGCCAAACCTATCTTCATGAGGCAATCAAAGTGCCTGTTCCCGTCCTGGTCTCCATTCTGCCAGCCTGTTCCTCTTCACTTCTTGTTCCTGCTTCTTTATTGATGTAACTTCATCGTGCTCCCTTTTTTTTTTTTTTGTCTTGAGGGCAGGCTCCCCTCTTATACCCTTCTCTCCACGGCAGTTCTTTTCAAAACAACTTTTCATTGCTCAAACAACTTTGAATGTAACGACAACAGCAAACACCCAGAAACATCCATGCCTTAACTGGAGAACAAGAAACCGGAGACTGCATGGAGTCTCCTGAATCACCCTTCTTTGTTCCCTCTAAACACTTTTATATTCCTGATGGCCTCGTCGTTAAGAGTCTAATGTTATCTCAACCACGGGGCTTTCCAACGCCCATGGCCACGTTCCAAATTTCCCCCTCTTTATTAATATCAACCATTTTCTCGACACGAATTTCCACTCCATATATAACAGTTATAAATCTTTCTAGAATCTTTGATCCGTTTAACGCATTAATTTCTAGGCTGTGCACCTGTAACACCTGTGTATTTCATGCATGCTAGCTTGCTTTTGCAGACAGGCACTATTGCCGGCAATCCAAAGAACCTGGTTATCTCTTGCTGTAATAAATCACACTTGATTGCATTGTCATAGCTCTCATTAAGTGCAACTAGGGTAAGGGTGGTTACATGTTATTGGTGAATCTGTGACCGTGATAGTTCAGTGTTCTGAATCCAAGCAGACCCCAGACGGTTAACACGTTACTGGTGAATATCCGACCGGACCCCAGACGGTTGACGTGTTATTGGTGTGTCCGACAGGTTCGGTACCCTGAATCCGACCGGTCCCATAACGGTTAATCAGCTACACCCCTTAATGCGACACTAATGAAGGAGCATGGAAGAGACGCATGTCCTTACCTCTGGAGAGGAGGTTCCTTGCACAGCCAGTGCAAGGAACACAAAAATCAGTTGCGCCAGACTAACGTGGTTGTATCTGAGCTTGGAGGCTGCAACCCTCTTCAGACTTCCAGATCTAGAGGAACACTTTGGCTGCAGCCTAAAAGCCACGTGTACAGGAGCTCCCCCAAGCCAGCCAATCTTCTTCCCATGACCTGCCAGGAAACAGCAAGGTAGGCATGTACCCAAATCAAAACCCAAACCTTTGGCCCAGTCCTTGACCTGAATAGGGAGTGACGATCCGGATCCTGGCATTCATACCTGACAGCTTATACGCAGTGGAAGTAAACAGTGTAGTCAGAGGTCACGGGGCTAGATTTTGGAAAGTCCTGCATCAAGAAGACATCTCAGAAAAGCAAATTTAAATACCATTAATGCCAAGAAAAGTAACTCTGATGGCTATATTCTTTATGTGTCATGACTAGACAGATGAAAAACTATGAGAGCAATTTTGCCTTTAAGGTCATTTTCTTTTTTCTTTGATGTCTTTTCTTTCGTTTGTTTGTCTGTTTGTTTGTTTATTTATTTATTTAAACAGGCTCTGTACTACTTGTCCTCACAGAATGACTAACAGAAATATGACCCTTGTGCACTTTTTGTAGTTAATTCATTAGGTCAGCTCTAACCACTAAGCCCCTTGTCAGGTTATTTCTAGTAGTGACAAGGAGCAATTAAGCTTACAAGACCGAAGCCAGGTAGATGAGCCTATTCCAGGAGGTCTCTTGGCTCCACCCTTGTGAAGTGAAACCTGCCAGGTGTGGATCATTTGACTTTTGCTATATAGGAAGCCTGAGGACTTGTGGGGAATTGCCTTCCTGGTGGGGGAGTTTGAGGCTCAGGTTCTCTAGGGTGCTTTTCTGCTGTTGTGGTGGAGCGGATTCAGTGTTCCCCGGTGGGCTGCTTTTTCTTCACCTTTTCTCCCATCTCTGTGAAACAGTGACTCTATGAGCTAACTATGTTGTTGGTGCCCTCTCAGTACGGTGAGAGCCTGGTGGTGCGAAGTCACTGTGAAGCAGTGTGGAAGTGACTCAAGTTCAGGAGCTGGCAGGTAAGTGTTCCTGGGTTCTACGGTTCTTTAATGTCGAGGAGTTTGAGTACTTCCTTCACCTTGTCTGTTTTCAGTGAAATTACTTCCGTGGCTTCTAAGCTCCCTTTCCAGCCCTTCCAAATCTAATGAGAATGAAAGCTAAAAAGAAAGCCCCACCAACTCAGAAGCTCAAGTGCTTACAGGTAAGCCTGACTTTGAAGAATGTTCTTAACTATTTGTTAGGATTCAACAACGGGCAGTGTGGAAAAAGGTGCCTTAATGTGCACTCAAATTATGCCTTGCAGTGAGTAGAAACCGATGGGGAAGGTACTGGTGGAGTTATGACAACTTTCACTCAGTGGAAGTCGCAAGACTGTGCTGTTCCTAAAAGAAATGCCGCTTTCACAACATGTAAGTCAAAAGCAGTGTGAAGAAAGCCTCTCCTCTTCCCTACAGGCCTGCGTCTCTGCTGTGGAGAAAGATTTGGAATAGGTCCACCAGTGAGGAGAGACTATCTTCCTCCCAGGCTGTACAAACCAGTATCTGAGGTGGCGTTGTTTTCTTCTAGTTGTTTGTCTGAGTGCTTTTGACCAATAATCTTGTGTGAAACACCGTCTGCCCCTGTTAAGTTCACTATAAAAGTTAGGCTATTCGGGTAATAAAATGGAGCAGCATGATCTGACTCAACCGGTGTCTGCCGTGCTTTCGGCCGTGCTTCCTAACAAATGGCGCCCGAACAGGCTGAGACCTGAACAGGGCATCGCAGCGGAGCGGGAGAGCAGCGGCGCCGGGACATCAGAGCGGCGTGGGACCGACACATCGGAGCGGCGCCGGGAGACCCGAGGCACACGGAGGGACTCCTGCCGGACGGAGAGAGCCCTGAGAGACGCTGCAGAGCCACGGATGGCTCTGAGAGACACAGACCTGACAGAAGCCGGAACACCTGAGAAGCATTGAGAAACTCCAAGCACCGACCCGGACAAAGGACTCATGGTGAGACACGGGGAAAAGAAACCGTGGGGAGCGTGGGAAGAGATCTGCGGGGAAACGCGGGAAACGGAACCGCGCAGGGACGCGGGAACGAGGTCTCGCAAAGGCTGCAACAGCATAAATAAAGGTATGGAGAGACAAGCGGCGTATGATTTGCTCAATTGCTTTTTAGAAAAACGGAGCACGCAGGGTATAGGCTGCAAAAAGGATTTACCAGGATTATTAGCATATGGAGTAACAAAGGGTTGTTTTATCAATCCGGATACAGTTTTTGAACAAACAGAGTGGAGTAAATTTGGGGACAAATTGTTTGATGAAGTTATTAATGAAAATAAGACTGCTAAAAAATTACTGAAGCCTTGGAGAGCAGTCACTAATGCCTTAGCTATACATCAGGCTGAGCAGAGAGTCACTGCTGCTGCTACAGAGCGACTGGGATTGCCAGGAAGTGCTGGTAGTGTTAACCCTCAACAGGGAGGGATGGGGGGAGCTGGGGATTACCCATTGCCGCCTTCAGTGAGGACGATAACGCTGCCTCAGGGGGCAATGGGAGCCTCCTCCTCTCTCATCATCCTTCTCAGAGTCGGTGTTGGTGCTCCCGCCATCACCAGCAGCACCACCGGCTCCTTCTCACAAAAGTGGGGAAATGGATGAGGAAATAAGAGAGCAAAAACCAGACAGAAAAAACACAAGCCCGTTTATAGAAGGTGTTCAGGAGAGGCAGAGGGTGTGGAAGCAAATAGCAGATGAGGCTGTATGCGAAGGTGAACACGGGATAGCTGCACAATTGGTTCAAGAGGCCTTCCCGGTAGTATATTCACCACCGGACGCCCAGGGTAATGTTACGGTTAATCTCGTGAATTTGGACTGGAAATTGTTAACTCAGCTGCGGTCCACAGTAAATGAGTCAGGTCTGAAAGGTGAACCTACGAGACAGATGTTGGACTATATTTGGGGAACTAATATTTTGCTTCCAGGAGACATATGTAGCATAATGAAGTTAATTTTGACCCAACACCAGCAGCTCTTATTTAATGCCCATTGGCAGGCTGCTTGTCAAGAAGCAGTCACAGTGGTAAGAGCACCTGGGGACCCTTTACATGGGGTCACGCTGGAAGAGTTGATGGGGGTAGGACCGTATTTTAGGACAGAAGCACAAGCATTGCTGGGACCTGATAAAGCGAAGGAATCGATGAGAACGGCCAGAAGAGCATTGGATCGGATAAAGGGGCCAGGGGGAATACCTTCCTACATGGGAATCAAACAGGGTAGAGAGAATCCATTTGGGCTTTTTATTGACCGCATAGCAAACGCCATACAGGCGGCTGGGGTGCCTGATTACCTCCAGGGCACGATATTAAAACAGTGCGCAATTCAGAATAGCAACCCTTCTACTCGCAATATATTGGCTTCCTTACCCGGGACATGGACAATCGAGGAAGGGTTGGAAAGAATGGCTCAGGTACCAGTAGGCCCACAGGCTATGTTAGTAGAGGCAGTAAAGCAATTAGGTGACAGCATGCGAGAGCAGGCACAGGCTATGAAAGAGCATGCTGAGTTTACACAGAGTCAAGTCCTTGCAGCTCTTGCTCCTTTGCAAACCGCCGGGTCACGCTCTGGTGGTCAAGCACCACCCCCTGGTGGCCAAATACCACACCGCTTGCGATGTTATCCTGGTGGTGTTTTTGGACACGTGAGACGAAACTGCAAAGCTGGGGCAGTATGGTGCTCAGATTGTCAGTCGGGCAATCACAGTGAAGCGGCATGTCGATGCAACGTGTCGGGAAACGGCTGGAACAGCGGGAAGAGTCGCCCCGCGACGACACAAAACGCGGCCGCATGCACAGCAACACCGAGGGGGAACCCGTTCCTCTCCGACCAGCCACAAGAGGGAGCCGATGTATCTATAATCAGCACACACAACTGGCCGCAGCATTGGCCAACATCTGAAACCAATGCCACGGTGGCCGGGGTCGGAGGAATGACACTTGCCGTCAGTCACCACCCCTGCGGTGGACAATAGGGGACAAAGTGGTGAAATGTTGTGTCTCTGTTAGTCCGTTGCCTGACGGGGTGCACGCACTAATAGGGCGGGACATCCTTGCTCAAATGGGAATGGTCCTTACCTGGGAACGCCCTTTATAGGGAACGCCCTTTATAGATATGGCCATTGTTTGGACTTTCCCGATCCCGCTCCGGTGGAAGAATGATGATCCTGTGTGGGTCGAGCAATGGCCGTTAAAACGGGAAAGTCTGATACAAGCGCATGAGCTGGTTAAAGAACAGTTTCAACAGGGGCACTTAAGGTTGTCAACGAGCCCGTGGAATACACCTATCTTTGTGATTAAAAAGAAGTCGGGTAAGTATCGGCTGCTCCACGATCTGTGTGCGGTAAATAAGCAGATGTACGATATGGGAGCAGTGCAGCCAGGGTTGCCTAATCCTGCGATGATACCTGAAGGATGGCATTTACTCATAGTGGACTTAAAGGACTGTTTCTTCACAATTGCTCTCCATGAAAATGATAAACAAAGATTCGCTTTTACACTTCCTGCAATAAACCGAGAAGGGCCAGACCAGAGATTTGAGTGGACGGTCCTGCCGCAGGGAATGCGAAATTCGCCAACTCTATGTCAATTCTGTGTCGACGATGCTCTACAGCCGTTGCGATGAAAATGGTCAGGAACAATAATCTGTCATTATATGGATGATATTCTATTGGCCCAGTCAACACCATTTTCTTCACAGCAAAAGGATGAACTAACGAAGCAACTTAAACAGAGAGGATTAGTAGTTGCCCCCGAGAAGGTACAGGAGACAAGCCCATGGAAATATCTTGGATGGCATATCTCCGATGCTACGATCCAACCGCAGAAATTGACAATACAATCAGACCTTAAGACTCTTAACGACGCCCAGAAGTTGATGGGTGATTTGCAATGGATTCGACCAGTGGTTGGTATTCCCAACGAGCTGTTAAATCAACTACGACCTTTGCTACGAGGGACAGATCCAGCAGCACCAATTCAGCTTACAGACCAACAAAAACAAGCACTACAGCTAATAGCCTCAATGATTACAACACGGGCTACGCATCGGCGTATAGAGGGTGCGCCTCTTGATCTAACTATTCTGTGTGGCCCCCAATATTTGATGGGTGCGATAACACAGCAAAAAATAAAAATGGGGGAGAAGCAGGGAGATACGGTGGTACTAGAATGGCTAGCTCCTCCGTTGCGGCCACGACGAACAATTCAAGAAAAAATCACCACATGAGCAGAATTAATTAAAAAGGGACGAAGTAGAACCTTGCAAGTAGACGGGGCCCCTCCTAACACCATATGGTTACCCATGAAGTCAAGTGATCTGGAATGGTATATACAAAATTCTGAGGAACTGCAAACTGCTCTATTGCATGATGGAGCCATGTTAATAGCAAAACCATTACAATCTCCTGTCTTGTCCTGGATGAAAAACCAGGGCTGGATAAGTAGACCAAAGTGATCACCCCAACCAGTTGCAGACGCAATAACAGTCTTTACAGATGCCGGTAAGTGCTCCAGAACTGCTGCAGTGACATGGAAGGATGAGCATGGCTGGCAACATCAGATTTTGCAAGCTCAGAAAGAGGATTCATTACAGACACTAGAACTGTTCGCAGTAGTATGGGCGTTTGTAAAATGGAAAGCTGTTCCGTTGAGTGTTGTATCTGACTCTCTTTATGTAGTAGGCATAGCCAATCGCATTGAGGACTCAAGTTTGCGAGAAGTGCAGAATGGACGACTGGTTCAACTATTGACAAGTTTGCAGCTTGCAATCGCACAGAGAAGTAAGCCGTATGCAGTGATTCATATTCGCAGTCATCAGTGGGAACAAGGGCTCGGAGAAGGCAATGCCCGAGCCGACCGATTAGTTGCTGCTGCAGTCACTGAAGCTCCACTATCACCATTTTGCCGAGCTCGAGAAGCTCATTCCATATTTCACCAGAACGCGAAGGGACTAGCTCGAGCCTACAATTTGTCTAATGCTGACGCTCAAGCAATCGTGAAGGCTTGTCCCATATGTAGTTATCATAATTTAGGAATGGGACCCGGGTGTGGAGTTAACCCAAGAGGGTTGAAAGCTAATGAAGTGTGGCAAATGGATGTCACTCCTGTTACAGCCTTGGGACAGTTAAAATACTTGCATGTAACGATAGATACCTCTAGCCACATGACATGGGCTACTGCACAACCCAGGGAAAAGGCTCGGGATGTGCGGCATCACCTCACTAGTTGTTTTGCTGTGTTAGGGGTACCTAGCACTATCAAGACTGACAATGGTCCAGCTTATAATAGTGGGCCACTGAAACGATTTATGCAATTATGGAATATCAATCATGTTACTGGCATCCCACACTCCTCCACAGGACAGGCGATAGTGGAAAGGGCAGATGGAACAATGAAAGGATACTTAGAAAAGTTCAGAGACATTGAAGACGTAAAAGAAAGAATAGGAAAGGCTCTCTTTGTACTTAACCATTTATGTGTGTTTGGGGACAGCACTGAGCCCCCTATAGTACGTCACCATGCCGGGGCAGAAACTTCTAAGCCACCACGCATGAAGGTGTTATGTTGGGAACTGGCATACAGGACGTGGACATAAGCAACCAGGGGTAGGCCTTAGAAGTCTCAGGGCCTGCTGTAGCTGAGCAAACCAAGCTGCCAGAGTAACTGTGAGAAGCTCCCACGGCAATGACTCCCACATCACCCAATTAAGGAACTCAGAAAGTATTGTTATCAGCAGCTGGCCTCAAGGACTAGGCCTATGTGACCGTTAAGCACAAAGGGGGTTGTTTTCCTAACTTCTAATCAAAAGGGGGGTTCTTTTCTTGCAGGTGGTGTTATTTTCTTAATGGTTTGTCTGGGTGCTTTTGACCAATAATCTTGTGTGAAACACTGTCCACCCCTGTAAAGTTCACTATAAAAGTTGGGCTATTCGGGCAATAAAATGGTGAAGCATGATCTGACTCTGCTGGTGTCTGTCGTGCTTTCGTCCGTGCTTCGCAACAGTGTTATACAGAGACATGAAAACAGGGCAATGGCTAGGCCCTGCTGAAGTGATCTGCCTGGGGCGCGGTTACGCTTGTGTTTCTTCCCCTACAGGTGCAATCTGGGTGCCTAGCCGACGCGTAAAACCAGCTGTTGAAGACACAGGCGGCTGTCGCCAGAAGGAGAATATTGAAGAGTAAACAGCAGATAGAGTCAGCAGCTAAATTATATTCTTGTGAATGAGATTGTGGTATGACTGAGATTGAGATGTGCCAGAGGCCTCTGGGTGTGCGATTGTGCTCTGTGTGTGCGATTGTGCTGTGTACTGTGTGAGTGAGAGCATGCTTTTGCCATAGTGCAGGCTGAAAGCATAGGAAATTGGTGCTGGCAAAAATCATAGGAAAATGGAGGACGAAGTAGCCCTAGATTTGTTACAGCGCTTTTTAGAAAAACGGGGAGTCGATTGTAAGCAACTAGCAGGACTAGTTGCGATCGGTCGAGCAAAATCATGTTTCACAAGTACGGAGTCATTGTTTGAAGTAGCCACTTGGAGAAATTTAAGGGAATGTACTGTTTAAACCTTTTTGATCATAATGAGTCAATTCACAAATTCATTACTTTCCTGAAAGAGCACATGAGAAAGATTCAATATGGTATCAACCCTTTCAATCAATGGTTCACTGACTTGGTTGAAACAACGCATAGATGGTTACTGGCATTAGTCAAAGAGGGATTAAGGATTCTGTTCGCTGTGGTGTCAATCATCATTGCATGTAGTATTGTGATAAATGTGGTTAAAGGGTTACTTGCAAAAATGTTATAGAGATTTTGAAGTGGTGCTGGAAACAGGTACCCGGTGGATCCCTGCAAAGTGGACTGAAGCAGCCGTAGAATCTGCACATGCCGAAGACGACCATGAAGAGGTTCCTGATAATCATTCTGACAATGACATGGGCTGCGCCAACTCAAGGACTGCCAAGGACAGCCTTCGATCCTAAGGAGAATGTCTGGGTATCCCTGGCTAGGAAACTGAATACCACCACCTTCTGTGAAAGTCTAGCCAGCCCTAGCACACCTTCTGTTACATACCTTGTTGGGGTACCATTCATTGACTATAGTAGTTGTGGTGTGATTAGGTTTAAGTTGTGTTACCATTAAGTGATTACAGTAATTGTAATGTTATTAGGTTTAAGTTTTGTTATGTCATTGTAGTTGTGTTATGTTATGTATTCGACGTCTGATGAAAAAACCTTCGGCCAAGTACTGCTCGTACAAAAAGAAAAAGGGGGAATTGTTGGGAATTGGCATACAGGGCCTGGACATGAGTCCGTGGAACAATTGTTTGATCTGAGCTTGCCTTAAGCAACCAGGAGTAGGCCTTAGAAAATCTCATGGCCTGCTGTAGCTGAGCAAACCAAGCTACCAGAATAACTATGAGAAGCTCCCACGACAATGATTCCCACGTTGCCCAATTGAGGAATTCAGAAAAATATTGTTACCAGCAGCTGGCTTCAAGGACAAGATCTACGTGAGTGCTAATCACAAGGGGGGTTGTTTTCTTGCAGGTGGGGTTGTTTTCTTCTAGTTGTTTGTCTGAGTGCTTTTGACCAATAATCTTGTGTGAAACACTGTCCGCCCCTGTTAAGTTCACCGTAAAAGTTAGGCTATTCGGGCAATAAAATGGAGCAGCATGGTCTGACTCAACCGGTGTCTGTCGTGTTTTCGGCCGTGCTTCCTAACAGACCCCTGCCCTGTCGCCGTTGGGCAGAGGGAGGGGATCTGGGAGTTGAGGAGGAATGGAGACAGGTCCCTGCTCGACATCGCAAGTGATGCCCTCCCCTTCTGGTCCCACCTTCCCAGGTGCCCTTCCACAACAGGTTTGAGGCCCTCGAGAGACCGGTGGGTGAGGAAGAGGTAGCAAGTGTTCCCAGGAGGATGCCTAGGGCGAGGAGGTCAACTCCACGCCTCAGGGCTGCCTCCACCAAGAAAGACAGAAGGGTTATTGTTGTGGGAGACTCTATCCTTAGGGAACAGAGGGCCCTATTTGTCGGCCTGACCCTATCCATCGGGAAGTCTGCTGCCTCCCTGGGACCAGGGTCAGGGACGTTGCCAGGAAGCTTCCCAACCTGGTACGCCCCTCTGACTATTATACTCTTTTGATAGTCCAGGCAGGTAGTGACGACATTGAAGAGAGAAGCCTGAAGGCTATCAAACAAGACTTTAGGGGGCTGGGACGGTTAGTGGATGGAGCAGGAGTGCAGGTGGTGTTTTCGTCCATCCCTACAGTGGCAGGGAGGGGTACAGAGAGGACACGGAAAGCCCACCTCTTAAACATGTGGCTCAGGGGCTGGTGCCAACGCAGAAATCTTGGGTTTTTCGACCATGGGGCACTTTACTCGGCACCCGGCCTGATGGCTGCAGGCGGGTCCCTATCTTTTAGGGGAAAAAGGATCCTGGGCCAGGAGCTGGCAGGGCTCGTTGAGAGGTCTTTAAACTAGGTAAGAAGGGGGATGGGGCTGAAGCAAGGATTGTTGGAGCTGTGCCAGAGGGAACAATAGTAAGGCCGGGGGATAAGGCAATGGCCCAGCTGAAGTGCATCTACACCAATGCACGCAGCATGGGTAACAAACAGGAGGAGCTGGAAGCCATCGTGCGGCAGGCAGGCTACGACTTGGTTGCCATCACGGAGACGTGGTGGGACCGGTCTCATGACTGGAGTGCTGCAATGACTGGCTATAAGCTCTTCAGAAGGGACAGGCAGCACAGAAGGGGTGGTGGTGTGGCTCTCTATATGAGAGAGTCTTTTGATGTTGTAGAACTTGAGGCTGGGAATGACAAGGTCGAGTCCCTTTGGGTTAGGATTGGCAGGGACAACAAGGCTAGTGTCCTGGTCGGGGTCTGCTATAGACCGCCGAACCAGGATGAGGAGACGGATGAGGAGTTCTACAGGCAGCTGACAGAAGTTGCAAAATCTTCAGCACTTGTTCTCATGGGGGACTTCAACTTCCCTGACATATCCTGGAAGCACAACACAGCCCAGAGAAAGCAGTCTAGGAGGTTTCTGGAGAGCGTGGAAGATAGCTTCCTGACGCAGCTGGTTAGCGAGCCTACCAGGGGTGGTGCCCCGCTAGACCTTCTCTTCACAAACAGATGTGATTGTCGGGAGCTGTCTTGGGCAGAGTGACCACGAAATGGTGTTCTCTATTCTTGGCGAGGCAAGGAAGGGGACCAGTAAAACCACTGTATTGGACTTCCGGAGGGCTGACTTTGTGCTGCTAAGGACACTGGTTGGTAGAGTCCCTTGGGAGGCGGTTCTGAAGGGCAGAGGGGTCCAGGAAGGCTGGGCGCTCTTCAAGAGGGAAATCTTAATGGCGCAGGAACGGTCTGTCCCCACGTGCCCAAAGACGAGCTGGCGGGGAAGAAGACCAGCCTGGCTGAACAGAGAATTGTGGCTTAAGCTTAGGAGAAAAAAGAGGGTTTATAATCTTTGGAAAAGTGGACAGGCCACTAGGGAGGACTATAAGGATGTAGCGAGGCTGTGCAGGGACAAAATTAGAAAGGCCAAAGCTCATATGGAGCTCAATCTGGCTACTGTCGTTAAAGATAACAAAAACTGTTTTTATAAATACATCAACACAAAAAGGAGGACTAAGGAGAATCTCCATCCTTTACTGGATGCGGGGGGAAACCTAGTTACAAGAGATGAGGAAAAGGCGGAGGTGCTTAATGCCTTCTTCACCTCAGTCTTTAGCGGCAATACCGGTTGTTCTCTGGATACCCAGTACCCTGAGCTGGTGGAAGGGGATAGGGAGAAGGATGTGGCCCTCACTATCCACGAAGAACTGGTTGGTGACCTGGTACGGCACTTGGATGTGCACAAGTCGATGGGGCCGGATGGGATCCACCCAAGGGTACTGAGAGAACTGGCAGAGGAGCTGGCCAAGCCCCTATCCATCATTCATCAACAGTCCTGGCTATCGGGGGAGGTCCCAGTTGACTGGCGGCTAGCAAACGTGACGCCCATCTACAAGAAGGGCAGGAGGGAAGACCCGGAAAACTACAGGCCTGTCAGTTTGACCTCAGTGCCAGGGAAGCTCATGGAGCAGATTCTCTTGAGAGTCATCACGCAGCACTTGCAGGGCAAGCAGGCGATCAGGCCCAGTCAGTATGGGTTTATGAAAGGCAGGTCCTGCTTGACGAACCTGATCTCCTTCTGTGACAAAGTGACGCGCTGGGTGGATGAGGGAAAGGCTGTGGATGTGGTCTACCTTGACTTCAGCAAGGCTTTTGACACCGTCTCCCACAGCATTCTCCTCAAGAAACTGGCTGCTCTTGGCTTGGACTGGCGCACGCTTCGTTGGGTTAGAAACTGGCTGGATAGCCGGGCCCAAAGAGTCGTGGTAAATGGAGCCAAGTCCAGTTGGAGGCTGGTCACTAGTGGCGTCCCCCAGGGCTCGGTGCTGGGGCCGGTCCTCTTTCATATCTTCATCAATGATCTGGACGAGGGCATTGAGTGCATCCTCAGTAAGTTTGCAGATGACACCAAGCAAAGTGTGTGTGTCGATCTGCTTGAGGGTAGGAAGGCTCTGCAGGAGGATCTGGATAGGCTGCACCGATGGGCTGAGGTCAACTGCATGAAGTTCAACAAGGCCAAGTGCCGGGTCCTGCACCTGGGACGCAATAACCCCAAGCAGAGCTACAGGCTGGGAGATGAGTGGTTGGAGAGCTGCCAGGCAGAGAAGGACCTGGGAGTGATGGTGGACATTTGGCTGAATATGAGCCAGCAGTGTGCTCAGGTGGCCAAGAAGGCCAACGGCATCCTGGCTTGTATCAGAAACAGTGTGACCAGCAGGGCTAGGGAGGTGATCGTCCCCCTGTACTCGGCTCTGGTGAGGCCGCACCTCGAGTACTGTGTTCAGTTTTGGGCCCCTCGCTACAAGAAGGACATCGAGGTGCTTGAGCGGGTCCAGAGAAGGGCGACGAAGCTGGTGAGGGGCCTGGAGAACAAGTCCTACGAGGAGCGGCACAGAAGTCTGCTGCAGAAGTCGCTCATAGGGTTGTTCAACAATCCTTTCCACGCTCTTTAGCCATAATGTCTAATCTGTGGTGGCTTGCAAAGGAGTTTCTGTGCCTGCAGGGATACGTTAAAGTAGTTTTGTGGCAATGCAATGTAGTTTTGGAAGTTGTCTTGCCCTTTTATACGTCTGTAACCTCTTTCCTGCATCCAGAGGAGAAGCTGTGAAGCTTGACGTTACGAATGTCTTATGCAGAATATCAACCCCACATAGTTAAGGTAGTTGTTCATCTTGGAGGGGGTACATTTGAATCCAAAACTCATCTTTAGAACAGAAGCAAGTGTGAGATATGTTCACCTGATTCGTGTCAGTATGGAACAATGCTAGGGCCGCATTGTATGATGAATGTGACCTTCTGTCTTGCATACCCTTGTATAACCACAAGTCTAAGAAAAACAGTGGTTAATGTATATAGTTCTTGTATCTTGCAAAGGAATGTTTTAGCAACTCATGTCAATAGAGAGCTTGAAGGGAAATGTATTTGTAGACTTTTCCTTGAAGTCTCTGGTATCTGGGGGGTTTCAGAATAACTGCTAACTATGATGACTATTGCGTGGGACACTATGCAAGTCTCTGATATCTGGGCAGGAGATCAAGGAGACAGGGAGAGCTGAAGAACAACTAAAAGACAAAGCTTGCAGGGAAGGTTGCACAAGTCTCTGACATACAGCCAAGTTGGACAAGAGGGAGGAAGACTATGAGCCTTCAGCACGAGAGACCACCAGAGGGACCACCGGAGACTGATACGCATGCTCCAGTAGGAGGGTTTGGATTCCGGAATCTAATTATAATAACCCTGTTGTTTTTTTTAGAAGTAGTAATGAATATGTATTAGCCTAGGAGCATAAAAATCAGCTGCTTGATGTAACTGGTGTGCGTCTTGGTGGAGCAGAGACTCCTGGTGCACCCAGCGCTGTTTGCTTACCTGTATTCCTTTAATAAATTGTAAACTTTGATTATAGTCCTATTTTGAATACTGAGCTATTTATTACACAAGGTATTAAGCTCTTTATGTTAATAGGAACGTGAGTCTTTCTGCCTGGAACACAATTCAACAGAGCAGTCAACCATTTCTTTAGCTTTGAAGATGCTGAAATGGACCCTGGGTTAAAAAGAACCGGTCCAGAGAAGGGCGACGAAGGGCGACGAAGCTGGTGAGGGGCCTGGAGAACAAGTCCTATGAGGAACGGCTGAAGGAGCTGAGCTTGTTCAGCCTGGAGAAGAGGAGGCTCAGGGGCGACCTTATCGCTCTCTACAGATACCTTAAAGGAGGTTGTAGCGAGGTGGGGGTTGGCCTGTTCTCCCACGTGCCTGGTGACAGGATGAGGGGGAATGGGCTAAAGTTGTGCCAGGGGAGGTTTAGGTTGGATGTTAGGAAGAACTTCTTTACCGAAAGGGTTGTTAGACTGTGGAACAGGCTGCTCAGGGAAGTGGTGGAGTCACCATCCCTGGAAGTCTTTAAAAGACGTTTAGATGTAGAGCTTAGGGATATGGTTTAGTGGGGACTGTTAGCGTTAAATCAGAGGTTGGACTCGATGATCTTGAGGTCTCTTCCAACCTAGAAATTCTATGATTCTGTGGTTCCCAGCCTGTCTCTAAAGATAGTTGTTTAGTGCTAAAATGTGAGTTTCCTTTCTGGTATGTGACCATCCTAGTCTTAAGATTTCCAGTACTCAGTCATGTACCCCAGACTCCCGTGTTTTGAGGGGGATCGTACTCCCCTTACCTAATATGGGAATCCCGTTTTTGTGCCTCAAGGGTCAATGGTGTAAGGCACTTAGAAATCATTGCGGATTGTGGTTGTTGTCAGTTGCCACGTAAATTAAGGCCATGCAAGGACCTTCTACTCTTTCATCTTCCCTTTCATTTGTTGTCAGGTTACTACTCAATATTACACCTTTGGTGAGAAGTCCTAAAAAAAACCAACAAACATTACATCTTAATGTTAACAACTCTTGTTTTTTCTTTCTCTAGGTCTGCCAGTAGCTGACAAGGTAGAAAGATGACCTTTTCTCTTTCATTCTTGTGAAGTTAGAGGCAGTGCCCAATTAAACTGTGACTGAGGCTCTGCGATGGTGCAAGTCTATCTTACTCCTTCAAATTCAGTGATGCAGCCAGCGTTTTCAGTAATGAACTTTCAAGGATTCAACCACTTTAAAGCTTTTGGACAGTGGCAATTATCTGAAAACATTCCTACAGATTTATCTTCTTCATTTACATTTGCTTGCTCTCTCCATCTCATTCAAAGCAGTCAGGACTGGTTTGCTTCCCTCTTCTCTGGAAGTTTGCACTAGGAACCATTGTTAGAATCAGAATCCTGATCTGAGAGCACGATGAAAAATGTTGCACACAAACTTGTACATTGGAGAGGAAAATGTTCATGTATACGTCAGTATTGTACTCAAACAGCTGCTTACACCTTTTAACTTTTAAACCTGAGAAGCAACAGGTAGTTTCTACGTTGCCCTTGGGGGTAGTGTACTCTTCTGTACTTTGCTTCTATACAAACAGCTCAAAATTTGAAAGTCATGTTGTCAGTCATACCACCAAACAACCTTGCACGGCATTACACGTTCCCCCCCCAGATAGATCTTGCCGTCAATGAGAGACCAGACAAGGAAATAATGCCGGCACATAAAACTAACTTGTAGATATATCCCTTGTTGGCATTCTTTTTTTTTTGTTGTTTTGTTTTGATGCTTTGTGGGGCTTAGCTGTACCTCAGTGAGAAGAATGTCTTCTGGTGTGAACTGAAATTATACCTCTCTGCCACAATGTCTCTCTATTTATTTATTTATTTTTTTGGGGGGGAGGGCTGGGGAGGGGAGAGAAGGGTGTTGATAATTCCTTGGGGACACCTGAAGGAGTTGCAAAATAATAAAATTTAGGTGAAGGAAAAGTTCCTTCTCTTAATTTTTGTCGTTGTTGTTTTTCTTTTCCATCTGGTCATAAAATGAAGGTCCCATTTTCTGGCTTTTGGCAGATTGCAAGCATGCTGGAACCATTCACGTTACGTAGACTGTATTTGTCTGAAATGATAATATCATACCTATAGTCTGCTGCAGGCTCAAAAGCAGCCTATGCCTCCTGGTCTGTTTTATGCCTTTGCTTTTGTTACTACATCCTTGTAAGTCTTCAACAGGGAAATGAAATTACCCTATACAAAAGAAACACCATCCAGAAGAAACTTCAGGTGCTAGGGCCTGAATTTTCACTGAAACCAAAGGCAGGTATCTTACTGACGTGAAGAAAGGGGCTTTATCTATCCTGGTTTGTTTAGTACTGAAGGAGCGTGAAAGAGATGCATGTCCTTGTCTCTGAAGAGGAGGCAAAGGAACAGCTAGTGCAAGGAACGCAAAATTCAGTTATGCCGAACTAACAGGTGGTTGTATCCCAGCTTGGAGACCACAACACAGAATCACCTAGGTTGGAAGAGACCTCCAAGATCACGTAGTCCAACCTCTGGCGTAACACTAACAAGTCCTCCACTAAGCCGTATCCCTAAGCTCTACACCTAAACATCTTTCAAAGACCTCCAGGGATAGTGACTCCACCACTCCCCTGGGCAGCCCGTTCCAATGCCTAACAACCGTTTCGGTAAAGAAGTTCTTCCTGACACCCAACCTAAACCTCCCCTGGTGCAACTTTAGCGCATTCCCCCTCGTCCTATCACCAGGCACATATGAGAATAGACCAACCCCCACCTCGCTACAGCCTCCTTTGAGGTATCTGTAGAGAGCAATAAGGTCGCCCCTGAGCCTCCTCTTCTCCAGACCGAACAATCCCAGCTCCCTCAGCCGCTCCTCCTAAGACTTGTTCTCCAGATCCCTTGCCAGCTTTGTTGCCCTTCCCTGGACTCACTGGAGCCCCTCAATATCCTTCTTGTAGCGAGGGGCCCAGAACCGAACACAGTACTTGGGCTGCGGCCTCACCTGAGCCAAGTACAGGGGGACAATCACCTTCCTTAGTCCTGCTGGCCATGCTGTTTCTTGTAGGAGTCAGGATGCTGTTGGCCTTCTTGGCCACCTGAGCACACTGCTGGCTCATACTGAGTCGACTAGCCACCAGTACTCCCAGGTCCTTCTCTGCCAGGCAGCTTTCTAACCACTCAGATGGCTTTTCCAACCAGCTTCAAACTTCCAGATCTAGAGGAACGCTTTGACTGCGGCCTAAAAGCCACGTGTATGTAAGCTGCCGCAAGCCAGCCAATCTTCTTCCCATGACCTGCCAGGAAACAGCAACGTAGGCAGGTAACCAAATTAAAGCCAAAACTTGCCAGCCCAGTCCTTGACCTGAATAGTGAGTGAGGATCCGGATCCTGGCATTTATGCGCGATAGCTTCTACACAGTCAAAGTAAATACACCCCGGGTGCCCTGAGCTGGAGGACCACGACGGTGGGCACGATAAACTCCCAACCGACCCTGAACGTGTGCGGGATTTGCTGCTCCACCTGGATCTATACAAGTCCGTGGGTCCGGATGGGGTTCATCCCAGGGTGCTTAAGGAGCTGGCTGACGCCATCGCGGGACCTCTCTCAATTATTTTTCAATGATCTTGTGAATCTGGAGAGGTCCCAGTAGACTGGAAGCTGGCAAATGTCGTACCAATTTTCAAGAAGGGCAAGAAAATAGACCGTGGCAACTACAGGCCTGTTAGTCTCACATCAGCGCCTGGTAAAATTCTGGAGAAGATGATCCTTGAAAGTATTGAAGCGCACCTGGGGGACAATGCAGTCATTGGTCCCAGCCCACATGGGTTCATGAGGGGTAGGTCCTGCCTAACAAATCTGAATTCCTTTTATGATAAGATCAGCCATCTGGTTGATCAAGGGAAACCAGCTGACGTGATCTTTTTGGACTTGAGCAAAGCTTTCGACATAGAATCATAGAATCATAGAATATCCTGAGCTGGAAGGGACCCTTAAGGATCATCAAGTCCAACTCTTGACACCGCACAGGTCTACCCAAAAGTTCAGACCATGTGACTAAGTGCACAGTCCAATCTCTTCTTAAATTCAGACAGGCTCGGTGCAGTAACCACTTCCCTGGGGAGCCTGTTCCAGCGTGCAACCACCCTCTCTGTGAAGAACCCATGGTTTCCCATGGGATCCTACTGGACAAAAATGTCCAGCATACAACTTAGCAAAAACACCATACGATGGGTGAGCAATTGGCTGACAGGCAGGGCTCAAGGGCTTGTGGTAAATGGGGCCACATCAGGGTGGCGCACGGTCACTAGTGGGGTCCCTCAAGGCTCCATTTTAGGGCCGGTCCTCTTCAATGTTTTTATAAACGATTTAGATGTAGGACTAGAAGGTGTTTTGAGCAAATTTGCTGATGGCACCAAACTTGGAGGAGTTGTAGACTCAGATGAGGGGCTGAGTGTGGAAAGGCCTTGCAGAGAGATCTGGACAGATTGGAGAGCTGGGCGATCACCAACCGCATGAGGATTAACAAGAGCAAGTGCCGGGTCCTGCACCTGGGACGGGGCCACCCTGGCTATATGTACCGACTGGGTGATGAGATGCCGTAGAGCAGCCCTGCAGAGAGGGATCCGGGCGTGGTGGTTGACAGCAAGTTGAACATGAGCCAGCAGTGTGCCCTGGCAGCCAGGAGGGCCAACCGTGTCCTGGGGTGCATCAAGCACGGCATTGCTGGTCGATCGAGGGAAGTGATTGTCCCGCTCTACTCTGCGCTGGTGCGGCCTCACCTCGAGTACTGTGTGCAGTTCTGGGCACCACAGTATAAAAAGGACATGAAACTGTTGGAGAGTGTCCAGAGGAGGGCGACGAAGATGGTGAAGGGCCTAGAGGGGAAGCCGCATGAGGAGCAGCTGAGGGCACTGGGCCTGTTCAGCCTGGGGAAGGGGAGGCTAAGGAGGGACCTCATTGCAGCGTACAACTTCCTCGCGTGGGGGAGTGCAGAGGCAGGTGCTGACCTATTCTCCGTAATCACCAGTGACAGGACCCACGGGAACGGTGTTAAGCTGAGGCAGGGAAGTTTTAGGCTGGATGTCAGGAAGAGGTTCTTCACCGAGAGGAGGGTGGTTGCACGCTAGAACAGGCTCCCCAGGGAACTAGTCACTGCACCAAGCCTGTCTGAATTTAAGAAGCGATTGGACTGTGCACTTGGTCACGTGGTCTAAACTTTTGGGTAGACCTGTGCGGTGCCAGGAGTTGGACTTGATGATCCTTAAGGGTCCCTTCCAGCTCAGGATATTCTATGATTCTATAAATAGTCCAGTCAGAGGTCATGGGGCTAGATTTAGAAAAGTCCTGCATAAAGAAGGGATCTCAGAGAAGAAAATGTAGATAGCATTAATATCAAGAAAAGGAATTCTGATTGCTAATTTGTTTATCTGTCATGACTAGACAGATGAAAATCTATGATGGCAAGTTTGCCTTTAAGGTCATTTTATTTTTATTAATTTCTTTTATTTATTTGTATTTATTTTTTTAACAGGCTCTGTACTAATTTTGCTCACAGAATGACTAACAGAAATATGAGCTTTGTGCAAATTTTGTATTTAATTCATTATGTCAACTGTAACCACTAAGCCCCTTGTCAGGTTATTTCTACAAGTGATAAGGAGCAATAGACCTTAAAACCTTGAAGCCAGGTAGACGAGCTTATTCCACAAGGTCTCTTGGCTTCACCCTTGTTAAGTGCAACCTGCCAGGTGTGGGTCATTTGACCTTTGTTATATAGGAAGCCTGAGGACAGGTGGGGGAATTGCCTCCCCAGGAGAAACTGAGGCTTGGGTAGCCTAGGGTGTTTTTCTCTCGTGGTGAATCGGGCTCAGTGTTCCCTACTAGGCTGCTTTTCCTTCAAGTTTTCTGCCCTCTCTGTGAAATAGCTTTAGAGACTCTATGAGCCAGTTACATTGGTGGTGCCTTCTTCAGAAGAACCCTGGTGGGACTATTTCACTGCGAAGCACGTTGGAAGTGACTCGAGTTCAGGAGACAGCAGGTAAGAGTTCCTGGGTTCTGTGGTTGTTACTGTTGAGGAGTTTGAGTACTTCCTTCACCTTGTCTGTATCCTGTGAAATTACATAGGTGGCTTCTAAGCTCCCTTTTAAGTACTGGAGGAAAACAAAAAAGGCTGCAGAAGCCCAAGTGCACACAGGTCAGCCTGAAGTTGAACAAACTTCTTAAGTATTTGAAAGATTGAAAAACGAGCTGTGGGAAGAGGCGCAGAGTCGCTGGGGCGCAGAGTCGCTGGGGCGCAGAGTCGCTGGGGCGCAGAGTCGCTGGGGCGCAGAGTCGCTGGGGCGCAGAGTCGCTGGGGCGCAGAGTCGCTGGGGCGCAGAGTCGCTGGGGCGCAGAGTCGCTGGGGCGCAGAGTCGCTGGGGCGCAGAGTCGCTGGGGCGCAGAGTCGCTGGGGCGCAGAGTCGCTGGGGCGCAGAGTCGCTGGGGCGCAGAGTCGCTGGGGCGCAGAGTCGCTGGGGCGCAGAGTCGCTGGGGCGCAGAGTCGCTGGGGCGCAGAGTCGCTGGGGCGCAGAGTCGCTGGGGCGCAGAGTCGCTGGGGCGCAGAGTCGCTGGGGCGCAGAGTCGCTGGGGCGCAGAGTCGCTGGGGCGCAGAGTCGCTGGGGCGCAGAGTCGCTGGGGCGCAGAGTCGCTGGGGCGCAGAGTCGCTGGGGCGCAGAGTCGCTGGGGCGCAGAGTCGCTGGGGCGCAGAGTCGCTGGGGCGCAGAGTCGCTGGGGCGCAGAGTCGCTGGGGCGCAGAGTCGCTGGGGCGCAGAGTCGCTGGGGCGCAGAGTCGCTGGGGCGCAGAGTCGCTGGGGCGCAGAGTCGCTGGGGCGCAGAGTCGCTGGGGCGCAGAGTCGCTGGGGCGCAGAGTCGCTGGGGCGCAGAGTCGCTGGGGCGCAGAGTCGCTGGGGCGCAGAGTCGCTGGGGCGCAGAGTCGCTGGGGCGCAGAGTCGCTGGGGCGCAGAGTCGCTGGGGCGCAGAGTCGCTGGGGCGCAGAGTCGCTGGGGCGCAGAGTCGCTGGGGCGCAGAGTCGCTGGGGCGCAGAGTCGCTGGGGCGCAGAGTCGCTGGGGCGCAGAGTCGCTGGGGCGCAGAGTCGCTGGGGCGCAGAGTCGCTGGGGCGCAGAGTCGCTGGGGCGCAGAGTCGCTGGGGCGCAGAGTCGCTGGGGCGCAGAGTCGCTGGGGCGCAGAGTCGCTGGGGCGCAGAGTCGCTGGGGCGCAGAGTCGCTGGGGCGCAGAGTCGCTGGGGCGCAGAGTCGCTGGGGCGCAGAGTCGCTGGGGCGCAGAGTCGCTGGGGCGCAGAGTCGCTGGGGCGCAGAGTCGCTGGGGCGCAGAGTCGCTGGGGCGCAGAGTCGCTGGGGCGCAGAGTCGCTGGGGCGCAGAGTCGCTGGGGCGCAGAGTCGCTGGGGCGCAGAGTCGCTGGGGCGCAGAGTCGCTGGGGCGCAGAGTCGCTGGGGCGCAGAGTCGCTGGGGCGCAGAGTCGCTGGGGCGCAGAGTCGCTGGGGCGCAGAGTCGCTGGGGCGCAGAGTCGCTGGGGCGCAGAGTCGCTGGGGCGCAGAGTCGCTGGGGCGCAGAGTCGCTGGGGCGCAGAGTCGCTGGGGCGCAGAGTCGCTGGGGCGCAGAGTCGCTGGGGCGCAGAGTCGCTGGGGCGCAGAGTCGCTGGGGCGCAGAGTCGCTGGGGCGCAGAGTCGCTGGGGCGCAGAGTCGCTGGGGCGCAGAGTCGCTGGGGCGCAGAGTCGCTGGGGCGCAGAGTCGCTGGGGCGCAGAGTCGCTGGGGCGCAGAGTCGCTGGGGCGCAGAGTCGCTGGGGCGCAGAGTCGCTGGGGCGCAGAGTCGCTGGGGCGCAGAGTCGCTGGGGCGCAGAGTCGCTGGGGCGCAGAGTCGCTGGGGCGCAGAGTCGCTGGGGCGCAGAGTCGCTGGGGCGCAGAGTCGCTGGGGCGCAGAGTCGCTGGGGCGCAGAGTCGCTGGGGCGCAGAGTCGCTGGGGCGCAGAGTCGCTGGGGCGCAGAGTCGCTGGGGCGCAGAGTCGCTGGGGCGCAGAGTCGCTGGGGCGCAGAGTCGCTGGGGCGCAGAGTCGCTGGGGCGCAGAGTCGCTGGGGCGCAGAGTCGCTGGGGCGCAGAGTCGCTGGGGCGCAGAGTCGCTGGGGCGCAGAGTCGCTGGGGCGCAGAGTCGCTGGGGCGCAGAGTCGCTGGGGCGCAGAGTCGCTGGGGCGCAGAGTCGCTGGGGCGCAGAGTCGCTGGGGCGCAGAGTCGCTGGGGCGCAGAGTCGCTGGGGCGCAGAGTCGCTGGGGCGCAGAGTCGCTGGGGCGCAGAGTCGCTGGGGCGCAGAGTCGCTGGGGCGCAGAGTCGCTGGGGCGCAGAGTCGCTGGGGCGCAGAGTCGCTGGGGCGCAGAGTCGCTGGGGCGCAGAGTCGCTGGGGCGCAGAGTCGCTGGGGCGCAGAGTCGCTGGGGCGCAGAGTCGCTGGGGCGCAGAGTCGCTGGGGCGCAGAGTCGCTGGGGCGCAGAGTCGCTGGGGCGCAGAGTCGCTGGGGCGCAGAGTCGCTGGGGCGCAGAGTCGCTGGGGCGCAGAGTCGCTGGGGCGCAGAGTCGCTGGGGCGCAGAGTCGCTGGGGCGCAGAGTCGCTGGGGCGCAGAGTCGCTGGGGCGCAGAGTCGCTGGGGCGCAGAGTCGCTGGGGCGCAGAGTCGCTGGGGCGCAGAGTCGCTGGGGCGCAGAGTCGCTGGGGCGCAGAGTCGCTGGGGCGCAGAGTCGCTGGGGCGCAGAGTCGCTGGGGCGCAGAGTCGCTGGGGCGCAGAGTCGCTGGGGCGCAGAGTCGCTGGGGCGCAGAGTCGCTGGGGCGCAGAGTCGCTGGGGCGCAGAGTCGCTGGGGCGCAGAGTCGCTGGGGCGCAGAGTCGCTGGGGCGCAGAGTCGCTGGGGCGCAGAGTCGCTGGGGCGCAGAGTCGCTGGGGCGCAGAGTCGCTGGGGCGCAGAGTCGCTGGGGCGCAGAGTCGCTGGGGCGCAGAGTCGCTGGGGCGCAGAGTCGCTGGGGCGCAGAGTCGCTGGGGCGCAGAGTCGCTGGGGCGCAGAGTCGCTGGGGCGCAGAGTCGCTGGGGCGCAGAGTCGCTGGGGCGCAGAGTCGCTGGGGCGCAGAGTCGCTGGGGCGCAGAGTCGCTGGGGCGCAGAGTCGCTGGGGCGCAGAGTCGCTGGGGCGCAGAGTCGCTGGGGCGCAGAGTCGCTGGGGCGCAGAGTCGCTGGGGCGCAGAGTCGCTGGGGCGCAGAGTCGCTGGGGCGCAGAGTCGCTGGGGCGCAGAGTCGCTGGGGCGCAGAGTCGCTGGGGCGCAGAGTCGCTGGGGCGCAGAGTCGCTGGGGCGCAGAGTCGCTGGGGCGCAGAGTCGCTGGGGCGCAGAGTCGCTGGGGCGCAGAGTCGCTGGGGCGCAGAGTCGCTGGGGCGCAGAGTCGCTGGGGCGCAGAGTCGCTGGGGCGCAGAGTCGCTGGGGCGCAGAGTCGCTGGGGCGCAGAGTCGCTGGGGCGCAGAGTCGCTGGGGCGCAGAGTCGCTGGGGCGCAGAGTCGCTGGGGCGCAGAGTCGCTGGGGCGCAGAGTCGCTGGGGCGCAGAGTCGCTGGGGCGCAGAGTCGCTGGGGCGCAGAGTCGCTGGGGCGCAGAGTCGCTGGGGCGCAGAGTCGCTGGGGCGCAGAGTCGCTGGGGCGCAGAGTCGCTGGGGCGCAGAGTCGCTGGGGCGCAGAGTCGCTGGGGCGCAGAGTCGCTGGGGCGCAGAGTCGCTGGGGCGCAGAGTCGCTGGGGCGCAGAGTCGCTGGGGCGCAGAGTCGCTGGGGCGCAGAGTCGCTGGGGCGCAGAGTCGCTGGGGCGCAGAGTCGCTGGGGCGCAGAGTCGCTGGGGCGCAGAGTCGCTGGGGCGCAGAGTCGCTGGGGCGCAGAGTCGCTGGGGCGCAGAGTCGCTGGGGCGCAGAGTCGCTGGGGCGCAGAGTCGCTGGGGCGCAGAGTCGCTGGGGCGCAGAGTCGCTGGGGCGCAGAGTCGCTGGGGCGCAGAGTCGCTGGGGCGCAGAGTCGCTGGGGCGCAGAGTCGCTGGGGCGCAGAGTCGCTGGGGCGCAGAGTCGCTGGGGCGCAGAGTCGCTGGGGCGCAGAGTCGCTGGGGCGCAGAGTCGCTGGGGCGCAGAGTCGCTGGGGCGCAGAGTCGCTGGGGCGCAGAGTCGCTGGGGCGCAGAGTCGCTGGGGCGCAGAGTCGCTGGGGCGCAGAGTCGCTGGGGCGCAGAGTCGCTGGGGCGCAGAGTCGCTGGGGCGCAGAGTCGCTGGGGCGCAGAGTCGCTGGGGCGCAGAGTCGCTGGGGCGCAGAGTCGCTGGGGCGCAGAGTCGCTGGGGCGCAGAGTCGCTGGGGCGCAGAGTCGCTGGGGCGCAGAGTCGCTGGGGCGCAGAGTCGCTGGGGCGCAGAGTCGCTGGGGCGCAGAGTCGCTGGGGCGCAGAGTCGCTGGGGCGCAGAGTCGCTGGGGCGCAGAGTCGCTGGGGCGCAGAGTCGCTGGGGCGCAGAGTCGCTGGGGCGCAGAGTCGCTGGGGCGCAGAGTCGCTGGGGCGCAGAGTCGCTGGGGCGCAGAGTCGCTGGGGCGCAGAGTCGCTGGGGCGCAGAGTCGCTGGGGCGCAGAGTCGCTGGGGCGCAGAGTCGCTGGGGCGCAGAGTCGCTGGGGCGCAGAGTCGCTGGGGCGCAGAGTCGCTGGGGCGCAGAGTCGCTGGGGCGCAGAGTCGCTGGGGCGCAGAGTCGCTGGGGCGCAGAGTCGCTGGGGCGCAGAGTCGCTGGGGCGCAGAGTCGCTGGGGCGCAGAGTCGCTGGGGCGCAGAGTCGCTGGGGCGCAGAGTCGCTGGGGCGCAGAGTCGCTGGGGCGCAGAGTCGCTGGGGCGCAGAGTCGCTGGGGCGCAGAGTCGCTGGGGCGCAGAGTCGCTGGGGCGCAGAGTCGCTGGGGCGCAGAGTCGCTGGGGCGCAGAGTCGCTGGGGCGCAGAGTCGCTGGGGCGCAGAGTCGCTGGGGCGCAGAGTCGCTGGGGCGCAGAGTCGCTGGGGCGCAGAGTCGCTGGGGCGCAGAGTCGCTGGGGCGCAGAGTCGCTGGGGCGCAGAGTCGCTGGGGCGCAGAGTCGCTGGGGCGCAGAGTCGCTGGGGCGCAGAGTCGCTGGGGCGCAGAGTCGCTGGGGCGCAGAGTCGCTGGGGCGCAGAGTCGCTGGGGCGCAGAGTCGCTGGGGCGCAGAGTCGCTGGGGCGCAGAGTCGCTGGGGCGCAGAGTCGCTGGGGCGCAGAGTCGCTGGGGCGCAGAGTCGCTGGGGCGCAGAGTCGCTGGGGCGCAGAGTCGCTGGGGCGCAGAGTCGCTGGGGCGCAGAGTCGCTGGGGCGCAGAGTCGCTGGGGCGCAGAGTCGCTGGGGCGCAGAGTCGCTGGGGCGCAGAGTCGCTGGGGCGCAGAGTCGCTGGGGCGCAGAGTCGCTGGGGCGCAGAGTCGCTGGGGCGCAGAGTCGCTGGGGCGCAGAGTCGCTGGGGCGCAGAGTCGCTGGGGCGCAGAGTCGCTGGGGCGCAGAGTCGCTGGGGCGCAGAGTCGCTGGGGCGCAGAGTCGCTGGGGCGCAGAGTCGCTGGGGCGCAGAGTCGCTGGGGCGCAGAGTCGCTGGGGCGCAGAGTCGCTGGGGCGCAGAGTCGCTGGGGCGCAGAGTCGCTGGGGCGCAGAGTCGCTGGGGCGCAGAGTCGCTGGGGCGCAGAGTCGCTGGGGCGCAGAGTCGCTGGGGCGCAGAGTCGCTGGGGCGCAGAGTCGCTGGGGCGCAGAGTCGCTGGGGCGCAGAGTCGCTGGGGCGCAGAGTCGCTGGGGCGCAGAGTCGCTGGGGCGCAGAGTCGCTGGGGCGCAGAGTCGCTGGGGCGCAGAGTCGCTGGGGCGCAGAGTCGCTGGGGCGCAGAGTCGCTGGGGCGCAGAGTCGCTGGGGCGCAGAGTCGCTGGGGCGCAGAGTCGCTGGGGCGCAGAGTCGCTGGGGCGCAGAGTCGCTGGGGCGCAGAGTCGCTGGGGCGCAGAGTCGCTGGGGCGCAGAGTCGCTGGGGCGCAGAGTCGCTGGGGCGCAGAGTCGCTGGGGCGCAGAGTCGCTGGGGCGCAGAGTCGCTGGGGCGCAGAGTCGCTGGGGCGCAGAGTCGCTGGGGCGCAGAGTCGCTGGGGCGCAGAGTCGCTGGGGCGCAGAGTCGCTGGGGCGCAGAGTCGCTGGGGCGCAGAGTCGCTGGGGCGCAGAGTCGCTGGGGCGCAGAGTCGCTGGGGCGCAGAGTCGCTGGGGCGCAGAGTCGCTGGGGCGCAGAGTCGCTGGGGCGCAGAGTCGCTGGGGCGCAGAGTCGCTGGGGCGCAGAGTCGCTGGGGCGCAGAGTCGCTGGGGCGCAGAGTCGCTGGGGCGCAGAGTCGCTGGGGCGCAGAGTCGCTGGGGCGCAGAGTCGCTGGGGCGCAGAGTCGCTGGGGCGCAGAGTCGCTGGGGCGCAGAGTCGCTGGGGCGCAGAGTCGCTGGGGCGCAGAGTCGCTGGGGCGCAGAGTCGCTGGGGCGCAGAGTCGCTGGGGCGCAGAGTCGCTGGGGCGCAGAGTCGCTGGGGCGCAGAGTCGCTGGGGCGCAGAGTCGCTGGGGCGCAGAGTCGCTGGGGCGCAGAGTCGCTGGGGCGCAGAGTCGCTGGGGCGCAGAGTCGCTGGGGCGCAGAGTCGCTGGGGCGCAGAGTCGCTGGGGCGCAGAGTCGCTGGGGCGCAGAGTCGCTGGGGCGCAGAGTCGCTGGGGCGCAGAGTCGCTGGGGCGCAGAGTCGCTGGGGCGCAGAGTCGCTGGGGCGCAGAGTCGCTGGGGCGCAGAGTCGCTGGGGCGCAGAGTCGCTGGGGCGCAGAGTCGCTGGGGCGCAGAGTCGCTGGGGCGCAGAGTCGCTGGGGCGCAGAGTCGCTGGGGCGCAGAGTCGCTGGGGCGCAGAGTCGCTGGGGCGCAGAGTCGCTGGGGCGCAGAGTCGCTGGGGCGCAGAGTCGCTGGGGCGCAGAGTCGCTGGGGCGCAGAGTCGCTGGGGCGCAGAGTCGCTGGGGCGCAGAGTCGCTGGGGCGCAGAGTCGCTGGGGCGCAGAGTCGCTGGGGCGCAGAGTCGCTGGGGCGCAGAGTCGCTGGGGCGCAGAGTCGCTGGGGCGCAGAGTCGCTGGGGCGCAGAGTCGCTGGGGCGCAGAGTCGCTGGGGCGCAGAGTCGCTGGGGCGCAGAGTCGCTGGGGCGCAGAGTCGCTGGGGCGCAGAGTCGCTGGGGCGCAGAGTCGCTGGGGCGCAGAGTCGCTGGGGCGCAGAGTCGCTGGGGCGCAGAGTCGCTGGGGCGCAGAGTCGCTGGGGCGCAGAGTCGCTGGGGCGCAGAGTCGCTGGGGCGCAGAGTCGCTGGGGCGCAGAGTCGCTGGGGCGCAGAGTCGCTGGGGCGCAGAGTCGCTGGGGCGCAGAGTCGCTGGGGCGCAGAGTCGCTGGGGCGCAGAGTCGCTGGGGCGCAGAGTCGCTGGGGCGCAGAGTCGCTGGGGCGCAGAGTCGCTGGGGCGCAGAGTCGCTGGGGCGCAGAGTCGCTGGGGCGCAGAGTCGCTGGGGCGCAGAGTCGCTGGGGCGCAGAGTCGCTGGGGCGCAGAGTCGCTGGGGCGCAGAGTCGCTGGGGCGCAGAGTCGCTGGGGCGCAGAGTCGCTGGGGCGCAGAGTCGCTGGGGCGCAGAGTCGCTGGGGCGCAGAGTCGCTGGGGCGCAGAGTCGCTGGGGCGCAGAGTCGCTGGGGCGCAGAGTCGCTGGGGCGCAGAGTCGCTGGGGCGCAGAGTCGCTGGGGCGCAGAGTCGCTGGGGCGCAGAGTCGCTGGGGCGCAGAGTCGCTGGGGCGCAGAGTCGCTGGGGCGCAGAGTCGCTGGGGCGCAGAGTCGCTGGGGCGCAGAGTCGCTGGGGCGCAGAGTCGCTGGGGCGCAGAGTCGCTGGGGCGCAGAGTCGCTGGGGCGCAGAGTCGCTGGGGCGCAGAGTCGCTGGGGCGCAGAGTCGCTGGGGCGCAGAGTCGCTGGGGCGCAGAGTCGCTGGGGCGCAGAGTCGCTGGGGCGCAGAGTCGCTGGGGCGCAGAGTCGCTGGGGCGCAGAGTCGCTGGGGCGCAGAGTCGCTGGGGCGCAGAGTCGCTGGGGCGCAGAGTCGCTGGGGCGCAGAGTCGCTGGGGCGCAGAGTCGCTGGGGCGCAGAGTCGCTGGGGCGCAGAGTCGCTGGGGCGCAGAGTCGCTGGGGCGCAGAGTCGCTGGGGCGCAGAGTCGCTGGGGCGCAGAGTCGCTGGGGCGCAGAGTCGCTGGGGCGCAGAGTCGCTGGGGCGCAGAGTCGCTGGGGCGCAGAGTCGCTGGGGCGCAGAGTCGCTGGGGCGCAGAGTCGCTGGGGCGCAGAGTCGCTGGGGCGCAGAGTCGCTGGGGCGCAGAGTCGCTGGGGCGCAGAGTCGCTGGGGCGCAGAGTCGCTGGGGCGCAGAGTCGCTGGGGCGCAGAGTCGCTGGGGCGCAGAGTCGCTGGGGCGCAGAGTCGCTGGGGCGCAGAGTCGCTGGGGCGCAGAGTCGCTGGGGCGCAGAGTCGCTGGGGCGCAGAGTCGCTGGGGCGCAGAGTCGCTGGGGCGCAGAGTCGCTGGGGCGCAGAGTCGCTGGGGCGCAGAGTCGCTGGGGCGCAGAGTCGCTGGGGCGCAGAGTCGCTGGGGCGCAGAGTCGCTGGGGCGCAGAGTCGCTGGGGCGCAGAGTCGCTGGGGCGCAGAGTCGCTGGGGCGCAGAGTCGCTGGGGCGCAGAGTCGCTGGGGCGCAGAGTCGCTGGGGCGCAGAGTCGCTGGGGCGCAGAGTCGCTGGGGCGCAGAGTCGCTGGGGCGCAGAGTCGCTGGGGCGCAGAGTCGCTGGGGCGCAGAGTCGCTGGGGCGCAGAGTCGCTGGGGCGCAGAGTCGCTGGGGCGCAGAGTCGCTGGGGCGCAGAGTCGCTGGGGCGCAGAGTCGCTGGGGCGCAGAGTCGCTGGGGCGCAGAGTCGCTGGGGCGCAGAGTCGCTGGGGCGCAGAGTCGCTGGGGCGCAGAGTCGCTGGGGCGCAGAGTCGCTGGGGCGCAGAGTCGCTGGGGCGCAGAGTCGCTGGGGCGCAGAGTCGCTGGGGCGCAGAGTCGCTGGGGCGCAGAGTCGCTGGGGCGCAGAGTCGCTGGGGCGCAGAGTCGCTGGGGCGCAGAGTCGCTGGGGCGCAGAGTCGCTGGGGCGCAGAGTCGCTGGGGCGCAGAGTCGCTGGGGCGCAGAGTCGCTGGGGCGCAGAGTCGCTGGGGCGCAGAGTCGCTGGGGCGCAGAGTCGCTGGGGCGCAGAGTCGCTGGGGCGCAGAGTCGCTGGGGCGCAGAGTCGCTGGGGCGCAGAGTCGCTGGGGCGCAGAGTCGCTGGGGCGCAGAGTCGCTGGGGCGCAGAGTCGCTGGGGCGCAGAGTCGCTGGGGCGCAGAGTCGCTGGGGCGCAGAGTCGCTGGGGCGCAGAGTCGCTGGGGCGCAGAGTCGCTGGGGCGCAGAGTCGCTGGGGCGCAGAGTCGCTGGGGCGCAGAGTCGCTGGGGCGCAGAGTCGCTGGGGCGCAGAGTCGCTGGGGCGCAGAGTCGCTGGGGCGCAGAGTCGCTGGGGCGCAGAGTCGCTGGGGCGCAGAGTCGCTGGGGCGCAGAGTCGCTGGGGCGCAGAGTCGCTGGGGCGCAGAGTCGCTGGGGCGCAGAGTCGCTGGGGCGCAGAGTCGCTGGGGCGCAGAGTCGCTGGGGCGCAGAGTCGCTGGGGCGCAGAGTCGCTGGGGCGCAGAGTCGCTGGGGCGCAGAGTCGCTGGGGCGCAGAGTCGCTGGGGCGCAGAGTCGCTGGGGCGCAGAGTCGCTGGGGCGCAGAGTCGCTGGGGCGCAGAGTCGCTGGGGCGCAGAGTCGCTGGGGCGCAGAGTCGCTGGGGCGCAGAGTCGCTGGGGCGCAGAGTCGCTGGGGCGCAGAGTCGCTGGGGCGCAGAGTCGCTGGGGCGCAGAGTCGCTGGGGCGCAGAGTCGCTGGGGCGCAGAGTCGCTGGGGCGCAGAGTCGCTGGGGCGCAGAGTCGCTGGGGCGCAGAGTCGCTGGGGCGCAGAGTCGCTGGGGCGCAGAGTCGCTGGGGCGCAGAGTCGCTGGGGCGCAGAGTCGCTGGGGCGCAGAGTCGCTGGGGCGCAGAGTCGCTGGGGCGCAGAGTCGCTGGGGCGCAGAGTCGCTGGGGCGCAGAGTCGCTGGGGCGCAGAGTCGCTGGGGCGCAGAGTCGCTGGGGCGCAGAGTCGCTGGGGCGCAGAGTCGCTGGGGCGCAGAGTCGCTGGGGCGCAGAGTCGCTGGGGCGCAGAGTCGCTGGGGCGCAGAGTCGCTGGGGCGCAGAGTCGCTGGGGCGCAGAGTCGCTGGGGCGCAGAGTCGCTGGGGCGCAGAGTCGCTGGGGCGCAGAGTCGCTGGGGCGCAGAGTCGCTGGGGCGCAGAGTCGCTGGGGCGCAGAGTCGCTGGGGCGCAGAGTCGCTGGGGCGCAGAGTCGCTGGGGCGCAGAGTCGCTGGGGCGCAGAGTCGCTGGGGCGCAGAGTCGCTGGGGCGCAGAGTCGCTGGGGCGCAGAGTCGCTGGGGCGCAGAGTCGCTGGGGCGCAGAGTCGCTGGGGCGCAGAGTCGCTGGGGCGCAGAGTCGCTGGGGCGCAGAGTCGCTGGGGCGCAGAGTCGCTGGGGCGCAGAGTCGCTGGGGCGCAGAGTCGCTGGGGCGCAGAGTCGCTGGGGCGCAGAGTCGCTGGGGCGCAGAGTCGCTGGGGCGCAGAGTCGCTGGGGCGCAGAGTCGCTGGGGCGCAGAGTCGCTGGGGCGCAGAGTCGCTGGGGCGCAGAGTCGCTGGGGCGCAGAGTCGCTGGGGCGCAGAGTCGCTGGGGCGCAGAGTCGCTGGGGCGCAGAGTCGCTGGGGCGCAGAGTCGCTGGGGCGCAGAGTCGCTGGGGCGCAGAGTCGCTGGGGCGCAGAGTCGCTGGGGCGCAGAGTCGCTGGGGCGCAGAGTCGCTGGGGCGCAGAGTCGCTGGGGCGCAGAGTCGCTGGGGCGCAGAGTCGCTGGGGCGCAGAGTCGCTGGGGCGCAGAGTCGCTGGGGCGCAGAGTCGCTGGGGCGCAGAGTCGCTGGGGCGCAGAGTCGCTGGGGCGCAGAGTCGCTGGGGCGCAGAGTCGCTGGGGCGCAGAGTCGCTGGGGCGCAGAGTCGCTGGGGCGCAGAGTCGCTGGGGCGCAGAGTCGCTGGGGCGCAGAGTCGCTGGGGCGCAGAGTCGCTGGGGCGCAGAGTCGCTGGGGCGCAGAGTCGCTGGGGCGCAGAGTCGCTGGGGCGCAGAGTCGCTGGGGCGCAGAGTCGCTGGGGCGCAGAGTCGCTGGGGCGCAGAGTCGCTGGGGCGCAGAGTCGCTGGGGCGCAGAGTCGCTGGGGCGCAGAGTCGCTGGGGCGCAGAGTCGCTGGGGCGCAGAGTCGCTGGGGCGCAGAGTCGCTGGGGCGCAGAGTCGCTGGGGCGCAGAGTCGCTGGGGCGCAGAGTCGCTGGGGCGCAGAGTCGCTGGGGCGCAGAGTCGCTGGGGCGCAGAGTCGCTGGGGCGCAGAGTCGCTGGGGCGCAGAGTCGCTGGGGCGCAGAGTCGCTGGGGCGCAGAGTCGCTGGGGCGCAGAGTCGCTGGGGCGCAGAGTCGCTGGGGCGCAGAGTCGCTGGGGCGCAGAGTCGCTGGGGCGCAGAGTCGCTGGGGCGCAGAGTCGCTGGGGCGCAGAGTCGCTGGGGCGCAGAGTCGCTGGGGCGCAGAGTCGCTGGGGCGCAGAGTCGCTGGGGCGCAGAGTCGCTGGGGCGCAGAGTCGCTGGGGCGCAGAGTCGCTGGGGCGCAGAGTCGCTGGGGCGCAGAGTCGCTGGGGCGCAGAGTCGCTGGGGCGCAGAGTCGCTGGGGCGCAGAGTCGCTGGGGCGCAGAGTCGCTGGGGCGCAGAGTCGCTGGGGCGCAGAGTCGCTGGGGCGCAGAGTCGCTGGGGCGCAGAGTCGCTGGGGCGCAGAGTCGCTGGGGCGCAGAGTCGCTGGGGCGCAGAGTCGCTGGGGCGCAGAGTCGCTGGGGCGCAGAGTCGCTGGGGCGCAGAGTCGCTGGGGCGCAGAGTCGCTGGGGCGCAGAGTCGCTGGGGCGCAGAGTCGCTGGGGCGCAGAGTCGCTGGGGCGCAGAGTCGCTGGGGCGCAGAGTCGCTGGGGCGCAGAGTCGCTGGGGCGCAGAGTCGCTGGGGCGCAGAGTCGCTGGGGCGCAGAGTCGCTGGGGCGCAGAGTCGCTGGGGCGCAGAGTCGCTGGGGCGCAGAGTCGCTGGGGCGCAGAGTCGCTGGGGCGCAGAGTCGCTGGGGCGCAGAGTCGCTGGGGCGCAGAGTCGCTGGGGCGCAGAGTCGCTGGGGCGCAGAGTCGCTGGGGCGCAGAGTCGCTGGGGCGCAGAGTCGCTGGGGCGCAGAGTCGCTGGGGCGCAGAGTCGCTGGGGCGCAGAGTCGCTGGGGCGCAGAGTCGCTGGGGCGCAGAGTCGCTGGGGCGCAGAGTCGCTGGGGCGCAGAGTCGCTGGGGCGCAGAGTCGCTGGGGCGCAGAGTCGCTGGGGCGCAGAGTCGCTGGGGCGCAGAGTCGCTGGGGCGCAGAGTCGCTGGGGCGCAGAGTCGCTGGGGCGCAGAGTCGCTGGGGCGCAGAGTCGCTGGGGCGCAGAGTCGCTGGGGCGCAGAGTCGCTGGGGCGCAGAGTCGCTGGGGCGCAGAGTCGCTGGGGCGCAGAGTCGCTGGGGCGCAGAGTCGCTGGGGCGCAGAGTCGCTGGGGCGCAGAGTCGCTGGGGCGCAGAGTCGCTGGGGCGCAGAGTCGCTGGGGCGCAGAGTCGCTGGGGCGCAGAGTCGCTGGGGCGCAGAGTCGCTGGGGCGCAGAGTCGCTGGGGCGCAGAGTCGCTGGGGCGCAGAGTCGCTGGGGCGCAGAGTCGCTGGGGCGCAGAGTCGCTGGGGCGCAGAGTCGCTGGGGCGCAGAGTCGCTGGGGCGCAGAGTCGCTGGGGCGCAGAGTCGCTGGGGCGCAGAGTCGCTGGGGCGCAGAGTCGCTGGGGCGCAGAGTCGCTGGGGCGCAGAGTCGCTGGGGCGCAGAGTCGCTGGGGCGCAGAGTCGCTGGGGCGCAGAGTCGCTGGGGCGCAGAGTCGCTGGGGCGCAGAGTCGCTGGGGCGCAGAGTCGCTGGGGCGCAGAGTCGCTGGGGCGCAGAGTCGCTGGGGCGCAGAGTCGCTGGGGCGCAGAGTCGCTGGGGCGCAGAGTCGCTGGGGCGCAGAGTCGCTGGGGCGCAGAGTCGCTGGGGCGCAGAGTCGCTGGGGCGCAGAGTCGCTGGGGCGCAGAGTCGCTGGGGCGCAGAGTCGCTGGGGCGCAGAGTCGCTGGGGCGCAGAGTCGCTGGGGCGCAGAGTCGCTGGGGCGCAGAGTCGCTGGGGCGCAGAGTCGCTGGGGCGCAGAGTCGCTGGGGCGCAGAGTCGCTGGGGCGCAGAGTCGCTGGGGCGCAGAGTCGCTGGGGCGCAGAGTCGCTGGGGCGCAGAGTCGCTGGGGCGCAGAGTCGCTGGGGCGCAGAGTCGCTGGGGCGCAGAGTCGCTGGGGCGCAGAGTCGCTGGGGCGCAGAGTCGCTGGGGCGCAGAGTCGCTGGGGCGCAGAGTCGCTGGGGCGCAGAGTCGCTGGGGCGCAGAGTCGCTGGGGCGCAGAGTCGCTGGGGCGCAGAGTCGCTGGGGCGCAGAGTCGCTGGGGCGCAGAGTCGCTGGGGCGCAGAGTCGCTGGGGCGCAGAGTCGCTGGGGCGCAGAGTCGCTGGGGCGCAGAGTCGCTGGGGCGCAGAGTCGCTGGGGCGCAGAGTCGCTGGGGCGCAGAGTCGCTGGGGCGCAGAGTCGCTGGGGCGCAGAGTCGCTGGGGCGCAGAGTCGCTGGGGCGCAGAGTCGCTGGGGCGCAGAGTCGCTGGGGCGCAGAGTCGCTGGGGCGCAGAGTCGCTGGGGCGCAGAGTCGCTGGGGCGCAGAGTCGCTGGGGCGCAGAGTCGCTGGGGCGCAGAGTCGCTGGGGCGCAGAGTCGCTGGGGCGCAGAGTCGCTGGGGCGCAGAGTCGCTGGGGCGCAGAGTCGCTGGGGCGCAGAGTCGCTGGGGCGCAGAGTCGCTGGGGCGCAGAGTCGCTGGGGCGCAGAGTCGCTGGGGCGCAGAGTCGCTGGGGCGCAGAGTCGCTGGGGCGCAGAGTCGCTGGGGCGCAGAGTCGCTGGGGCGCAGAGTCGCTGGGGCGCAGAGTCGCTGGGGCGCAGAGTCGCTGGGGCGCAGAGTCGCTGGGGCGCAGAGTCGCTGGGGCGCAGAGTCGCTGGGGCGCAGAGTCGCTGGGGCGCAGAGTCGCTCCATTTATTTCAAGAAAATCCTTTTAATTTATTTTTTATTTTTTTTATTTTTTTTGGTTTTTTTTGCTGTTACTAGACAGATGAAAATGTGAGAGCAATTTAGCCGGTAATTTCATTCCCTTTCTTCTTTCATGTATTTATATATTTTTATTTCTCTTATATTAACGGGTTCTAAACTAGTTTTCCTCACGGAATGAGTAGCAGAAATATGACCCTTACGCACCTCTTGTAGTTAATTCATGAAATTTATTCTAACTACAAAACTCTGTGTCAGGTGATTTCTTTTATCAATAAGGAGCAATGGAACTTATTATTGATAATTGAACCCCAGCAGGCTGCTTTTTCTTTTTGTTTTCTACTTTTGCTGTGAAATAGCTCTAGAGACTCTATGACTAGTTACATTGGTGGTGCCTTCTCCGTGCAGTAGAGCCTGGTGGTACGGCTTGTGAAGTTGCTTGGAAGTGCCGCGAGTTCAGGAGCTGGCAGCTAAGTGTTCCTGGGTTCTAGAGTTGTTTCATGTTGGGGAGTGGCCCCGTTCCCTAAAATCACAGCTCCTGGGCCCAAATCTGAGTTTCTTTTCTGTTACATGAACAGCCGGAGAGGGTCAGCCTCCTTTGGCTTTTGAGTCCGTTGCCTCCTACTCTTAACAGTTTTAGTGTTCGGTAGCGTACCTCAGGCTCTCCTATTTTGAGAGGGGTTGTGCTCCACTTACGTAACATGGGAATCCCTTTTTTCTGTCTCAAGCGTGAATGGTGTAAGGCACTTAGAAATCATTGCAGATGAAAGGGAAGTGAAGTTATCTTATTTAGAAGAAAAGCTATCCAGAAGAAACTTCAGTTGCTTGGGCCTGAATTCTCACTGAAACCAAAAGCAGGTATCTTACCGTAGAGAGCGATAAGGCCGCCCCTGAGCCTCCTTTTCTCCAGGCCGAACAATCCCAGCTCCCTCAGCCGCTCCTCCTAAGACTTGTTCTCCAGATCCCTCACCAGCGTTGTTGCCCTTCCCTGGACTCACTGGAGCCCCTCAATATTCTTCTTGTAGTGAGAGGCCCAGAACTGAACATAGTACTTGGGCTGCGGCCTCACCAGAGCCAAGTACAGGGGGACAATCACCTTCCTTAGTCCTGCTGGCCATGCCATTTCTTGTAGGAGTCAGGATGCTGTTGGCCTTCTTGGCCACCTGAGCACACTGCTGGCTCATACTGAGTCGACTAGCCACCAGTACTCCCAGGTCCTTCTCTGCCAGGCAGCTTTCTAACCACTCAGATGGCTTTTCCAACCAGCTTCAAACTTCCAGATCTAGAGGAACGCTTTGACTGCGGCCTAAAAGCCACGTGTATGTAAGCTGCCGCAAGCCAGCCAATCTTCTTCCCATGACCTGCCAGGAAACAGCAACGTAGGCAGGTAACCAAATTAAAGCCAAAACTTGCCAGCCCAGTCCTTGACCTGAATAGTGAGTGAGGATCCGGATCCTGGCATTTATGCGCGATAGCTTCTACGCAGTCGAAGTAAATACACCCTGGGTGCCCTGAGCTGGAGGACCACGACGGTGGGCACGATAAACTCCCAACCGACCCTGAACGTGTGCGGGATTTGCTGCTCCACCTGGATCTATACAAGTCCGTGGGTCCGGATGGGATTCATCCCAGGGTGCTTAAGGAGCTGGCTGACGCCATCGCGGGACCTCTCTCAATTATTTTTCAATGACCTTATGAATCTGGAGAGGTCCCAGTAGACTGGAAGCTGGCAAATGTCGTACCAATTTTCAAGAAGGGCAAGAAAATAGACCGTGGCAACTACAGGCCTGTTAGTCTCACATCAGCGCCTGGTAAAATTCTGGAGAAGATGATCCTTGAAGGTATTGAAGCGCACCTGGGGGACAATGCAGTCATTGGTCCCAGCCCACATGGGTTCATGAGGGGTAGGTCCTGCCTAACAAATCTGAATTCCTTTTATGATAAGATCAGCCATCTGGTTGATCAAGGGAAACCGGCTGACGTGATCTTTTTGGACTTGAGCAAAGCTTTCGACATGGTTTCCCGTGGGATCCTACTGGACAAAATGTCCAGCATACAACCTAACAAAAACATCATGCGATGGGTGAGCAATTGGCTGGCAGGCAGGGCTCAAGGGCTTGTGGTAAATGGGGCCACATCAGGCTGGCGCATGGTCACTAGTGGGATCCCTCAAGGCTCCATTTTAGGGCCGGTCCTCTTCAATGTTTTTATAAACGATTTAGATGTAGGACTAGAAGGTGTTTTGAGCACATTTGCTGATGGCACCAAACTTGGAGGAGTTGTAGACTCAGATGAGGGTGGAAAGTCCTTGCGGAGAGATCTGGGTAGATTGGAGAGCTGGGCGATCACCAACCGCATGAAGTTTAAGAAGAGCAAGTGCCGGGTCCTGCACCTGGGACGGGGCAACCCTGGCTGTACGTACCGACTGGGTGATGAGATGCCGTAGAGCAGCCCTGCAGAGAGGGATCCGGGCGTGGTGGTCGACAGCAAGTTGAATATGAGCCAGCAGTGTGCCCTGGCAGCCAGGAGGGCCAACCGTGTCCTGGGGTGCATCAAGCACAGCATTGCTGGTCGATTGAGGGAGGTGATTGTCCCGCTCTACTCTGCGCTGGTGCGGCCTCACTTCGAGTACTGTGTGCAGTTCTGGGCACCACAGTATAAAAAGGACATGAAACTGTTGGAGAGTGTCCAGAGGCGGGCGACGAAGATGGTGAAGGGCCTAGAGGGGAAGCCGTATGAGGAGCAGCTGAGGGCACTGGGCCTGTTCAGCCTGGGGAAGGGGAGGCTAAGGAGGGACCTCATTGCAGTGTACAACTTCCTCGCGAGGGGGAGTGCAGAGGCAGGTGCTGACCTATTCTCTGTAATCACCAGTGATAGGACCCATGGGAATGGTGTTAAGCTGAGGCAGGGAAGGTTTAGGCCGGATGTCAGGAAGAGGTTCTTCACCGAAAGGAGGGTGGTTGCACGCTGGAACAGGCTCCCCAGGGAAGTGGTCACTGCACCAAGCCTGTCTGAATTTAAGAAGCGATTGGACTGTGCACTTGGTCACGTGGTCTAAACTTTTGAGTAGACCTGTGCAGTGCCAGGAGTTGGACTTGATGATCCTTAAGGGTCCCTTCCAGCTCAGGATATTCTATGATTCTATAAATAGTCCAGTCAGAGGTTATGGGGCTAGATTTAGAAAAGTCCTGCATAAAGAAGGGATCTCAGAGAAGAAAATGTAGATAGCATTAATATCAAGAAAAGGAATTCTGATTGCTAAATTGTTTATCTGTCATGACTAGACAGATGAAAATCTATGATGGCAAGTTTGCCTTTAAGGTCATTTTATTTTTATTCATTTCTTTTATTTATTTGTATTTATTTTTTTAACAGGCTCTGTACTAATTTTGCTCACATAACAGAAATATGACCCTTGTGCACCTTTTGTAGTTAATTCATTATGTCAACTGTAACCACTAAGCCCCTTGTCAGGTTATTTCTACAAGTGATAAGGAGCAATAGACCTTAAAACTTTGAAGCCAGGTAGATGAGCTTATTCCACAAGGTCTCTTGGCTTCACCCTTGTTAAGTGCAACCTGCCAGGTGTGGGTCATTTGACCTTTGTTATATAGGAAGCCTGAGGACGGGTGGGGGAATTGCCTCCCCAGGAGAAACTGAGGTTTGGGTAGCCTAGGGTGTTTTTCTCTCGTGGTGAATCGGGCTCAGTGTTCCCTACTAGGCTGCTTTTCCTTCAAGTTTTCTGCCCTCTCTGTGAAATAGCTTTAGAGACTCTATGAGCCAGTTACATTGGTGGTGCCTTCTTCAGAAGAACCCTGGTGGGACTATTTCACTGCGAAGCACGTTGGAAGTGACTCGAGTTCAGGAGACAGCAGGTAAGAGTTCCTGGGTTCTGTGGTTGTTACTGTTGAGGAGTTTGAGTACTTCCTTCACCTTGTCTGTTCCCTGTGAAATTACTTAGGTGGCTTGTAAGCTCCCTTCCAAGCACTGGAGGAAAAAAAAGGCCTCAGAAGTCCAAGTGCACACAGGTCAGCCTGAAATTGAAGGAGGTTCTTAAGTATTTGGAAGATTGAAAAACGGGCTGTGTGAAGCGGGGGGCGCAGAGTTGCGGGGGGTGCATAGTCGCTGGGGGCGCGTTCCAGTGTGCGACCACCCTCTTCGTGAAGAACCTCTTCCTGTTGTCTAGCCTAAACGTCCCCTTCCTCAGGCTGACACCATTCACTGTGGGTCCTATCATTGGTGTCTGGAGAGAACAGAGCGGTACCTGCCCCTCCACTCCCCCTCGTGAGGAAGCTGTAGACTGTGACGAGGCCTCCCGTCAGCCGCCTCTTTTCCAGGCTGAACAGGCCCAGTGACCTCAGCCGCTCCTCATACGACTTCCCCTCTAGGCCCTTCGCCATCTTTGTAGCCCAGTATCTTACTGACTTGAAGAAGGAGGCTTTAATCTATCCTGCTTTGTTTAGTAGCAACCACCCCTCACCGAGCATGCGCTCTGAATTTCTCGGAGTCTATTACTTTAAACGGAGACGGGAGAACTTTTCACCAATCATAACTAAGATATGCTTGGCTAGAGCCACTCAAGCTCCACCCAAAAGAGAGAAAATAATATAAATTGGCCTAAGAGAGAGGGGATGTTAGGGAAGATACCACCATCAGGGGAGGTACCACACCAAGGGAATACAACATCCTTCGGACCTCCTGACTCCTGGGACCAGTCGATGGGCTCAGACTTTTTCTCCCCCCCCCCCCCATTGGGATGCCTTTGGGTGAGATTTGAACACTTGGTTATTGTCATAAATGAGGTCTCAACTCGATCTGAATTTTGTAATATTTATAAAACAAACATTTCTAAAAGGTAGAAAAGCTATAAAAGGCAAGTAAACAGCGCTGGGTGTGCGGGGAGTCTACGCTCCACCAACACTCGCACACAAACATCAAACATCCTAAATGTACAGAGCATTGCTTTACATACTAAACGCAAGTATGCCTCTACATACGTACAATCAGGAAAGGTAGCAAACAATCCTCTAAGTTCCATAACTTAATAAAAATCGAGTACGCCTATACATATGCATGATCAGAAGAGGTAACAAACAATCCTTTAAGTTCCATGACTTAACAGTCTCCATTTTCCATTCCTTTTGAGCGATGTGTCTCGCTTTAAGTTGTCAAGCAACTCGGTCTTAAGGCCTTATGTATCCCGTTCTTCCCAGATCGAAGAAAAGCATATCCATCTCCTTGCGAAGGCCAATAGACCTGGGTCAAAAGGCATGTCCAGGTCAGCAGGGAGCGCAACAGCAAAAGCCTTCGATGGCTGTAACAGCAGAGGGGCCCATGGCGTAGCAGTCGGATCAGTAAAGGAGCCCGCAGCTCCCTCACTGTCTGGCAAACCACACCTTTGTGATTGTGGCACCACAGGGCTCTTTAAGGCCTCAGAGGCTGCTCACCAGGTGCCGAGCAATCCCACTGCAACCTTGTCATTTTTAGTTGCAGAGTTGCACACCTTGACCTCAGTTTGGTCCCATATTTGAGGCTCATAAACTGTCCAATTGTTAATAAGGAGAATAAGCTGTAAGGTTACCAGGACAATCTTTGTTCCTAAGGACGTATGATTCCTCATAACGCGCAACTGCTTACCAGCGAGGGGCAGTTGTGTGCACAGGTCCGCTTCTCTCAGCTCGAGCTTCTCTCCAGCTCCAGTGCGCCTATTTCCAGCGAGTTTCTGTACGAGCTTCTCTGAGCAGTTTGAGTTTGGCCAAACCTATCTTCATGAGGCAATCAAAGTGCCTGTTCCCGTCCTGGTCTCCATTCTGCCAGCCTGTTCCTCTTCACTTCTTGTTCCTGCTTCTTTATTGATGTAACTTCATCGTGCTCCCTTTTTTTTTTTTTTTTGTCTTGAGGGTAGGCTCCCCTCTTATACCCTTCTCTCCACGGCAGTTCTTTTCAAAACAACTTTTCATTGCTCAAACAACTTTGAATGTAACGACAACAGCAAACACCCAGAAACATCCATGCCTTAACTGGAGAACAAGAAACCGGAGACTGCATGGTGTCTCCTGAATCACCCTTCTTTGTTCCCTCTAAACACTTTTATATTCCTGATGGCCTCGTCGTTAAGAGTCTAATGTTATCTCAACCACGGGGCTTTCCAACGCCCATGGCCACGTTCCAAATTTCCCCCTCTTTATTAATATCAACCATTTTCTCGACACGAATTTCCACTCCATATATAACAGTTATAAATCTTTCTAGAATCTTTGATCCGTTTAACGCATTAATTTCTAGGCTGTGCACCTGTAACACCTGTGTATTTCATGCATGCTAGCTTGCTTTTGCAGACAGGCACTATTACCGGCAATCCAAAGAACCTGGTTATCTCTTGCTGTAATAAATCACACTTGATTGCATTGTCATAGCTCTCATTAAGTGCAACTAGGGTAAGGGTGGTTACATGTTATTGGTGAATCTGTGACCGTGATAGTTCAGTGTTCTGAATCCAAGCAGACCCCAGACGGTTAACACGTTACTGGTGAATATCCGACCGGACCCCAGACGGTTGACGTGTTATTGGTGTGTCCGACAGGTTCGGTACCCTGAATCCGACCGGTCCCATAACGGTTAATCAGCTACACCCCTTAATGCGACACTAATGAAGGAGCACGGAAGAGACGCATGTCCTTACCTCTGGAGAGGAGGTTCCTTGCACAGCCAGTGCAAGGAACACAAAAATCAGTTGCGCCAGACTAACGTGGTTGTATCTGAGCTTGGAGGCTGCAACCCTCTTCAGACTTCCAGATCTAGAGGAACACTTTGGCTGCAGCCTAAAAGCCACGTGTACAGGAGCTCCCCCAAGCCAGCCAATCTTCTTCCCATGACCTGCCAGGAAACAGCAAGGTAGGCATGTACCCAAATCAAAACCCAAACCTTTGGCCCAGTCCTTGACCTGAATAGTGAGTGACGATCCGGATCCTGGCATTCATACCTGACAGCTTATACGCAGTGGAAGTAAACAGTGTAGTCAGAGGTCACGGGGCTAGATTTTGGAAAGTCCTGCATCAAGAAGACATCTCAGAAAAGCAAATTTAAATACCATTAATGCCAAGAAAAGTAACTCTGATGTCTATATTCTTTATGTGTCATGACTAGACAGATGAAAAACTATGAGAGCAATTTTGCCTTTAAGGTCATTTTCTTTTTTCTTTGATGTCTTTTCTTTCGTTTGTTTGTCTGTTTGTTTGTTTATTTATTTATTTAAACAGGCTCTGTACTACTTGTCCTCACAGAATGACTAACAGAAATATGACCCTTGTGCACTTTTTGTAGTTAATTCATTAGGTCAGCTCTAACCACTAAGCCCCTTGTCAGGTTATTTCTAGTAGTGACAAGGAGCAATTAAGCTTACAAGACCGAAGCCAGGTAGATGAGCCTATTCCAGGAGGTCTCTTGGCTCCACCCTTGTGAAGTGAAACCTGCCAGGTGTGGATCATTTGACTTTTGCTATATAGGAAGCCTGAGGACTTGTGGGGAATTGCCTTCCTGGTGGGGGAGTTTGAGGCTCAGGTTCTCTAGGGTGCTTTTCTGCTGTTGTGGTGGAGCGGATTCAGTGTTCCCCGGTGGGCTGCTTTTTCTTCACCTTTTCTCCCATCTCTGTGAAACAGTGACTCTATGAGCTAACTATGTTGTTGGTGCCCTCTCAGTACGGTGAGAGCCTGGTGGTGCGAAGTCACTGTGAAGCAGTGTGGAAGTGACTCAAGTTCAGGAGCTGGCAGGTAAGTGTTCCTGGGTTCTACGGTTCTTTAATGTCGAGGAGTTTGAGTACTTCCTTCACCTTGTCTGTTTTCAGTGAAATTACTTCCGTGGCTTCTAAGCTCCCTTTCCAGCCCTTCCAAATCTAATGAGAATGAAAGCTAAAAAGAAAGCCCCACCAACTCAGAAGCTCAAGTGCTTACAGGTAAGCCTGACTTTGAAGAATGTTCTTAACTATTTGTTAGGATTCAACAACGGGCAGTGTGGAAAAAGGTGCCTTAATGTGCACTCAAATTATGCCTTGCAGTGAGTAGAAACCGATGGGGAAGGTACTGGTGGAGTTATGACAACTTTCACTCAGTGGAAGTCGCAAGACTGTGCTGTTCCTAAAAGAAATGCCGCTTTCACAACATGTAAGTCAAAAGCAGTGTGAAGAAAGCCTCTCCTCTTCCCTACAGGCCTGCGTCTCTGCTGTGGAGAAAGATTTGGAATAGGTCCACCAGTGAGGAGAGACTATCTTCCTCCCAGGCTGTACAAACCAGTATCTGAGGTGGCGTTGTTTTCTTCTAGTTGTTTGTCTGAGTGCTTTTGACCAATAATCTTGTGTGAAACACCGTCTGCCCCTGTTAAGTTCACTATAAAAGTTAGGCTATTCGGGTAATAAAATGGAGCAGCATGATCTGACTCAACCGGTGTCTGCCGTGCTTTCGGCCGTGCTTCCTAACAAATGGCGCCCGAACAGGCTGAGACCTGAACAGGGCATCGCAGCGGAGCGGGAGAGCAGCGGCGCCGGGACATCAGAGCGGCGTGGGACCGACACATCGGAGCGGCGCCGGGAGACCCGAGGCACACGGAGGGACTCCTGCCGGACGGAGAGAGCCCTGAGAGACGCTGCAGAGCCACGGATGGCTCTGAGAGACACAGACCTGACAGAAGCCGGAACACCTGAGAAGCATTGAGAAACTCCAAGCACCGACCCGGACAAAGGACTCATGGTGAGACACGGGGAAAAGAAACCGTGGGGAGCGTGGGAAGAGATCTGCGGGGAAACGCGGGAAACGGAACCGCGCAGGGACGCGGGAACGAGGTCTCGCAAAGGCTGCAACAGCATAAATAAAGGTATGGAGAGACAAGCGGCGTATGATTTGCTCAATTGCTTTTTAGAAAAACGGAGCACGCAGGGTATAGGCTGCAAAAAGGATTTACCAGGATTATTAGCATATGGAGTAACAAAGGGTTGTTTTATCAATCCGGATACAGTTTTTGAACAAACAGAGTGGAGTAAATTTGGGGACAAATTGTTTGATGAAGTTATTAATGAAAATAAGACTGCTAAAAAATTACTGAAGCCTTGGAGAGCAGTCACTAATGCCTTAGCTATACATCAGGCTGAGCAGAGAGTCGCTGCTGCTGCTACAGAGAGACTGGGATTGCCAGGAAGTGCTGGTAGTGTTAACCCTCAACAGGGAGGGATGGGGGGAGCTGGGGATTACCCATTGCCGCCTTCAGTGAGGACGATAACGCTGCCTCAGGGGGCAATGGGAGCCTCCTCCTCTCTCATCATCCTTCTCAGAGTCGGTGTTGGTGCTCCCGCCATCACCAGCAGCACCACCGGCTCCTTCTCACAAAAGTGGGGAAATGGATGAGGAAATAAGAGAGCAAAAACCAGACAGAAAAAACACAAGCCCGTTTATAGAAGGTGTTCAGGAGAGGCAGAGGGTGTGGAAGCAAATAGCAGATGAGGCTGTATGCGAAGGTGAACACGGGATAGCTGCACAATTGGTTCAAGAGGCCTTCCCGGTAGTATATTCACCACCGGACGCCCAGGGTAATGTTACGGTTAATCTCGTGAATTTGGACTGGAAATTGTTAACTCAGCTGCGGTCCACAGTAAATGAGTCAGGTCTGAAAGGTGAACCTACGAGACAGATGTTGGACTATATTTGGGGAACTAATATTTTGCTTCCAGGAGACATATGTAGCATAATGAAGTTAATTTTGACCCAACACCAGCAGCTCTTATTTAATGCCCATTGGCAGGCTGCTTGTCAAGAAGCAGTCACAGTGGTAAGAGCACCTGGGGACCCTTTACATGGGGTCACGCTGGAAGAGTTGATGGGGGTAGGACCGTATTTTAGGACAGAAGCACAAGCATTGCTGGGACCTGATAAAGCGAAGGAATCGATGAGAACGGCCAGAAGAGCATTGGATCGGATAAAGGGGCCAGGGGGAATACCTTCCTACATGGGAATCAAACAGGGTAGAGAGAATCCATTTGGGCTTTTTATTGACCGCATAGCAAACGCCATACAGGCGGCTGGGGTGCCTGATTACCTCCAGGGCACGATATTAAAACAGTGCGCAATTCAGAATAGCAACCCTTCTACTCGCAATATATTGGCTTCCTTACCCGGGACATGGACAATCGAGGAAGGGTTGGAAAGAATGGCTCAGGTACCAGTAGGCCCACAGGCTATGTTAGTAGAGGCAGTAAAGCAATTAGGTGACAGCATGCGAGAGCAGGCACAGGCTATGAAAGAGCATGCTGAGTTTACACAGAGTCAAGTCCTTGCAGCTCTTGCTCCTTTGCAAACCGCCGGGTCACGCTCTGGTGGTCAAGCACCACCCCCTGGTGGCCAAATACCACACCGCTTGCGATGTTATCCTGGTGGTGTTTTTGGACACGTGAGACGAAACTGCAAAGCTGGGGCAGTATGGTGCTCAGATTGTCAGTCGGGCAATCACAGTGAAGCGGCATGTCGATGCAACGTGTCGGGAAACGGCTGGAACAGCGGGAAGAGTCGCCCCGCGACGACACAAAACGCGGCCGCATGCACAGCAACACCGAGGGGGAACCCGTTCCTCTCCGACCAGCCACAAGAGGGAGCCGATGTATCTATAATCAGCACACACAACTGGCCGCAGCATTGGCCAACATCTGAAACCAATGCCACGGTGGCCGGGGTCGGAGGAATGACATTGCCGTCAGTCACCACCCCTGCGGTGGACAATAGGGGACAAAGTGGTGAAATGTTGTGTCTCTGTTAGTCCGTTGCCTGACGGGGTGCACGCACTAATAGGGCGGGACATCCTTGCTCAAATGGGAATGGTCCTTACCTGGGAACGCCCTTTATAGGGAACGCCCTTTATAGATATGGCCATTGTTTGGACTTTCCCGATCCCGCTCCGGTGGAAGAATGATGATCCTGTGTGGGTCGAGCAATGGCCGTTAAAACGGGAAAGTCTGATACAAGCGCATGAGCTGGTTAAAGAACAGTTTCAACAGGGGCACTTAAGGTTGTCAACGAGCCCGTGGAATACACCTATCTTTGTGATTAAAAAGAAGTCGGGTAAGTATCGGCTGCTCCACGATCTGTGTGCGGTAAATAAGCAGATGTACGATATGGGAGCAGTGCAGCCAGGGTTGCCTAATCCTGCGATGATACCTGAAGGATGGCATTTACTCATAGTGGACTTAAAGGACTGTTTCTTCACAATTGCTCTCCATGAAAATGATAAACAAAGATTCGCTTTTACACTTCCTGCAATAAACCGAGAAGGGCCAGACCAGAGATTTGAGTGGACGGTCCTGCCGCAGGGAATGCGAAATTCGCCAACTCTATGTCAATTCTGTGTCGACGATGCTCTACAGCCGTTGCGATGAAAATGGTCAGGAACAATAATCTGTCATTATATGGATGATATTCTATTGGCCCAGTCAACACCATTTTCTTCACAGCAAAAGGATGAACTAACGAAGCAACTTAAACAGAGAGGATTAGTAGTTGCCCCCGAGAAGGTACAGGAGACAAGCCCATGGAAATATCTTGGATGGCATATCTCCGATGCTACGATCCAACCGCAGAAATTGACAATACAATCAGACCTTAAGACTCTTAACGACGCCCAGAAGTTGATGGGTGATTTGCAATGGATTCGACCAGTGGTTGGTATTCCCAACGAGCTGTTAAATCAACTACGACCTTTGCTACGAGGGACAGATCCAGCAGCACCAATTCAGCTTACAGACCAACAAAAACAAGCACTACAGCTAATAGCCTCAATGATTACAACACGGGCTACGCATCGGCGTATAGAGGGTGCGCCTCTTGATCTAACTATTCTGTGTGGCCCCCAATATTTGATGGGTGCGATAACACAGCAAAAAATAAAAATGGGGGAGAAGCAGGGAGATACGGTGGTACTAGAATGGCTAGCTCCTCCGTTGCGGCCACGACGAACAATTCAAGAAAAAATCACCACATGAGCAGAATTAATTAAAAAGGGACGAAGTAGAACCTTGCAAGTAGACGGGGCCCCTCCTAACACCATATGGTTACCCATGAAGTCAAGTGATCTGGAATGGTATATACAAAATTCTGAGGAACTGCAAACTGCTCTATTGCATGATGGAGCCATGTTAATAGCAAAACCATTACAATCTCCTGTCTTGTCCTGGATGAAAAACCAGGGCTGGATAAGTAGACCAAAGTGATCACCCCAACCAGTTGCAGACGCAATAACAGTCTTTACAGATGCCGGTAAGTGCTCCAGAACTGCTGCAGTGACATGGAAGGATGAGCATGGCTGGCAACATCAGATTTTGCAAGCTCAGAAAGAGGATTCATTACAGACACTAGAACTGTTCGCAGTAGTATGGGCGTTTGTAAAATGGAAAGCTGTTCCGTTGAGTGTTGTATCTGACTCTCTTTATGTAGTAGGCATAGCCAATCGCATTGAGGACTCAAGTTTGCGAGAAGTGCAGAATGGACGACTGGTTCAACTATTGACAAGTTTGCAGCTTGCAATCGCACAGAGAAGTAAGCCGTATGCAGTGATTCATATTCGCAGTCATCAGTGGGAACAAGGGCTCGGAGAAGGCAATGCCCGAGCCGACCGATTAGTTGCTGCTGCAGTCACTGAAGCTCCACTATCACCATTTTGCCGAGCTCGAGAAGCTCATTCCATATTTCACCAGAACGCGAAGGGACTAGCTCGAGCCTACAATTTGTCTAATGCTGACGCTCAAGCAATCGTGAAGGCTTGTCCCATATGTAGTTATCATAATTTAGGAATGGGACCCGGGTGTGGAGTTAACCCAAGAGGGTTGAAAGCTAATGAAGTGTGGCAAATGGATGTCACTCCTGTTACAGCCTTGGGACAGTTAAAATACTTGCATGTAACGATAGATACCTCTAGCCACATGACATGGGCTACTGCACAACCCAGGGAAAAGGCTCGGGATGTGCGGCATCACCTCACTAGTTGTTTTGCTGTGTTAGGGGTACCTAGCACTATCAAGACTGACAATGGTCCAGCTTATAATAGTGGGCCACTGAAACGATTTATGCAATTATGGAATATCAATCATGTTACTGGCATCCCACACTCCTCCACAGGACAGGCGATAGTGGAAAGGGCAGATGGAACAATGAAAGGATACTTAGAAAAGTTCAGAGACATTGAAGACGTAAAAGAAAGAATAGGAAAGGCTCTCTTTGTACTTAACCATTTATGTGTGTTTGGGGACAGCACTGAGCCCCCTATAGTACGTCACCATGCCGGGGCAGAAACTTCTAAGCCACCACGCATGAAGGTGTTATGTTGGGAACTGGCATACAGGACGTGGACATAAGCAACCAGGGGTAGGCCTTAGAAGTCTCAGGGCCTGCTGTAGCTGAGCAAACCAAGCTGCCAGAGTAACTGTGAGAAGCTCCCACGGCAATGACTCCCACATCACCCAATTAAGGAACTCAGAAAGTATTGTTATCAGCAGCTGGCCTCAAGGACTAGGCCTATGTGACCGTTAAGCACAAAGGGGGTTGTTTTCCTAACTTCTAATCAAAAGGGGGGTTCTTTTCTTGCAGGTGGTGTTATTTTCTTAATGGTTTGTCTGGGTGCTTTTGACCAATAATCTTGTGTGAAACACTGTCCACCCCTGTAAAGTTCACTATAAAAGTTGGGCTATTCGGGCAATAAAATGGTGAAGCATGATCTGACTCTGCTGGTGTCTGTCGTGCTTTCGTCCGTGCTTCGCAACAGTGTTATACAGAGACATGAAAACAGGGCAATGGCTAGGCCCTGCTGAAGTGATCTGCCTGGGGCGCGGTTACGCTTGTGTTTCTTCCCCTACAGGTGCAATCTGGGTGCCTAGCCGACGCGTAAAACCAGCTGTTGAAGACACAGGCGGCTGTCGCCAGAAGGAGAATATTGAAGAGTAAACAGCAGATAGAGTCAGCAGCTAAATTATATTCTTGTGAATGAGATTGTGGTATGACTGAGATTGAGATGTGCCAGAGGCCTCTGGGTGTGCGATTGTGCTCTGTGTGTGCGATTGTGCTGTGTACTGTGTGAGTGAGAGCATGCTTTTGCCATAGTGCAGGCTGAAAGCATAGGAAATTGGTGCTGGCAAAAATCATAGGAAAATGGAGGACGAAGTAGCCCTAGATTTGTTACAGCGCTTTTTAGAAAAACGGGGAGTCGATTGTAAGCAACTAGCAGGACTAGTTGCGATCGGTCGAGCAAAATCATGTTTCACAAGTACGGAGTCATTGTTTGAAGTAGCCACTTGGAGAAATTTAAGGGAATGTACTGTTTAAACCTTTTTGATCATAATGAGTCAATTCACAAATTCATTACTTTCCTGAAAGAGCACATGAGAAAGATTCAATATGGTATCAACCCTTTCAATCAATGGTTCACTGACTTGGTTGAAACAACGCATAGATGGTTACTGGCATTAGTCAAAGAGGGATTAAGGATTCTGTTCGCTGTGGTGTCAATCATCATTGCATGTAGTATTGTGATAAATGTGGTTAAAGGGTTACTTGCAAAAATGTTATAGAGATTTTGAAGTGGTGCTGGAAACAGGTACCCGGTGGATCCCTGCAAAGTGGACTGAAGCAGCCGTAGAATCTGCACATGCCGAAGACGACCATGAAGAGGTTCCTGATAATCATTCTGACAATGACATGGGCTGCGCCAACTCAAGGACTGCCAAGGACAGCCTTCGATCCTAAGGAGAATGTCTGGGTATCCCTGGCTAGGAAACTGAATACCACCACCTTCTGTGAAAGTCTAGCCAGCCCTAGCACACCTTCTGTTACATACCTTGTTGGGGTACCATTCATTGACTATAGTAGTTGTGGTGTGATTAGGTTTAAGTTGTGTTACCATTAAGTGATTACAGTAATTGTAATGTTATTAGGTTTAAGTTTTGTTATGTCATTGTAGTTGTGTTATGTTATGTATTCGACGTCTGATGAAAAAACCTTCGGCCAAGTACTGCTCGTACAAAAAGAAAAAGGGGGAATTGTTGGGAATTGGCATACAGGGCCTGGACATGAGTCCGTGGAACAATTGTTTGATCTGAGCTTGCCTTAAGCAACCAGGAGTAGGCCTTAGAAAATCTCATGGCCTGCTGTAGCTGAGCAAACCAAGCTACCAGAATAACTATGAGAAGCTCCCACGACAATGATTCCCACATTGCCCAATTGAGGAATTCAGAAAAATATTGTTACCAGCAGCTGGCTTCAAGGACAAGATCTACGTGAGTGCTAATCACAAGGGGGGTTGTTTTCTTGCAGGTGGGGTTGTTTTCTTCTAGTTGTTTGTCTGAGTGCTTTTGACCAATAATCTTGTGTGAAACACTGTCCGCCCCTGTTAAGTTCACCGTAAAAGTTAGGCTATTCGGGCAATAAAATGGAGCAGCATGGTCTGACTCAACCGGTGTCTGTCGTGTTTTCGGCCGTGCTTCCTAACAGACCCCTGCCCTGTCGCCGTTGGGCAGAGGGAGGGGATCTGGGAGTTGAGGAGGAATGGAGACAGGTCCCTGCTCGACATCGCAAGTGATGCCCTCCCCTTCTGGTCCCACCTTCCCAGGTGCCCTTCCACAACAGGTTTGAGGCCCTGGAGCTCGAGAGACCGGTGGGTGAGGAAGAGGTAGCAAGTGTTCCCAGGAGGATGCCTAGGGCGAGGAGGTCAACTCCACGCCTCAGGGCTGCCTCCACCAAGAAAGACAGAAGGGTTATTGTTGTGGGAGACTCTATCCTTAGGGAACAGAGGGCCCTATTTGTCGGCCTGACCCTATCCATCGGGAAGTCTGCTGCCTCCCTGGGACCAGGGTCAGGGACGTTGCCAGGAAGCTTCCCAACCTGGTACGCCCCTCTGACTATTATACTCTTTTGATAGTCCAGGCAGGTAGTGACGACATTGAAGAGAGAAGCCTGAAGGCTATCAAACAAGACTTTAGGGGGCTGGGACGGTTAGTGGATGGAGCAGGAGTGCAGGTGGTGTTTTCGTCCATCCCTACAGTGGCAGGGAGGGGTACAGAGAGGACACGGAAAGCCCACCTCTTAAACATGTGGCTCAGGGGCTGGTGCCAACGCAGAAATCTTGGGTTTTTCGACCATGGGGCACTTTACTCGGCACCCGGCCTGATGGCTGCAGGCGGGTCCCTATCTTTTAGGGGAAAAAGGATCCTGGGCCAGGAGCTGGCAGGGCTCGTTGAGAGGTCTTTAAACTAGGTAAGAAGGGGGATGGGGCTGAAGCAAGGATTGTTGGAGCTGTGCCAGAGGGAACAATAGTAAGGCCGGGGGATAAGGCAATGGCCCAGCTGAAGTGCATCTACACCAATGCACGCAGCATGGGTAACAAACAGGAGGAGCTGGAAGCCATCGTGCGGCAGGCAGGCTACGACTTGGTTGCCATCACGGAGACGTGGTGGGACCGGTCTCATGACTGGAGTGCTGCAATGACTGGCTATAAGCTCTTCAGAAGGGACAGGCAGCACAGAAGGGGTGGTGGTGTGGCTCTCTATATGAGAGAGTCTTTTGATGTTGTAGAACTTGAGGCTGGGAATGACAAGGTCGAGTCCCTTTGGGTTAGGATTGGCAGGGACAACAAGGCTAGTGTCCTGGTCGGGGTCTGCTATAGACCGCCGAACCAGGATGAGGAGACGGATGAGGAGTTCTACAGGCAGCTGACAGAAGTTGCAAAATCTTCAGCACTTGTTCTCATGGGGGACTTCAACTTCCCTGACATATCCTGGAAGCACAACACAGCCCAGAGAAAGCAGTCTAGGAGGTTTCTGGAGAGCGTGGAAGATAGCTTCCTGACGCAGCTGGTTAGCGAGCCTACCAGGGGTGGTGCCCCGCTAGACCTTCTCTTCACAAACAGATGTGATTGTCGGGAGCTGTCTTGGGCAGAGTGACCACGAAATGGTGTTCTCTATTCTTGGCGAGGCAAGGAAGGGGACCAGTAAAACCACTGTATTGGACTTCCGGAGGGCTGACTTTGTGCTGCTAAGGACACTGGTTGGTAGAGTCCCTTGGGAGGCGGTTCTGAAGGGCAGAGGGGTCCAGGAAGGCTGGGCGCTCTTCAAGAGGGAAATCTTAATGGCGCAGGAACGGTCTGTCCCCACGTGCCCAAAGACGAGCTGGCGGGGAAGAAGACCAGCCTGGCTGAACAGAGAATTGTGGCTTAAGCTTAGGAGAAAAAAGAGGGTTTATAATCTTTGGAAAAGTGGACAGGCCACTAGGGAGGACTATAAGGATGTAGCGAGGCTGTGCAGGGACAAAATTAGAAAGGCCAAAGCTCATATGGAGCTCAATCTGGCTACTGTCGTTAAAGATAACAAAAACTGTTTTTATAAATACATCAACACAAAAAGGAGGACTAAGGAGAATCTCCATCCTTTACTGGATGCGGGGGGAAACCTAGTTACAAGAGATGAGGAAAAGGCGGAGGTGCTTAATGCCTTCTTCACCTCAGTCTTTAGCGGCAATACCGGTTGTTCTCTGGATACCCAGTACCCTGAGCTGGTGGAAGGGGATAGGGAGAAGGATGTGGCCCTCACTATCCACGAAGAACTGGTTGGTGACCTGGTACGGCACTTGGATGTGCACAAGTCGATGGGGCCGGATGGGATCCACCCAAGGGTACTGAGAGAACTGGCAGAGGAGCTGGCCAAGCCCCTATCCATCATTCATCAACAGTCCTGGCTATCGGGGGAGGTCCCAGTTGACTGGCGGCTAGCAAACGTGACGCCCATCTACAAGAAGGGCAGGAGGGAAGACCCGGAAAACTACAGGCCTGTCAGTTTGACCTCAGTGCCAGGGAAGCTCATGGAGCAGATTCTCTTGAGAGTCATCACGCAGCACTTGCAGGGCAAGCAGGCGATCAGGCCCAGTCAGTATGGGTTTATGAAAGGCAGGTCCTGCTTGACGAACCTGATCTCCTTCTGTGACAAAGTGACGCGCTGGGTGGATGAGGGAAAGGCTGTGGATGTGGTCTACCTTGACTTCAGCAAGGCTTTTGACACCGTCTCCCACAGCATTCTCCTCAAGAAACTGGCTGCTCTTGGCTTGGACTGGCGCACGCTTCGTTGGGTTAGAAACTGGCTGGATAGCCGGGCCCAAAGAGTCGTGGTAAATGGAGCCAAGTCCAGTTGGAGGCTGGTCACTAGTGGCGTCCCCCAGGGCTCGGTGCTGGGGCCGGTCCTCTTTCATATCTTCATCAATGATCTGGACGAGGGCATTGAGTGCATCCTCAGTAAGTTTGCAGATGACACCAAGCAAAGTGTGTGTGTCGATCTGCTTGAGGGTAGGAAGGCTCTGCAGGAGGATCTGGATAGGCTGCACCGATGGGCTGAGGTCAACTGCATGAAGTTCAACAAGGCCAAGTGCCGGGTCCTGCACCTGGGACGCAATAACCCCAAGCAGAGCTACAGGCTGGGAGATGAGTGGTTGGAGAGCTGCCAGGCAGAGAAGGACCTGGGAGTGATGGTGGACATTTGGCTGAATATGAGCCAGCAGTGTGCTCAGGTGGCCAAGAAGGCCAACGGCATCCTGGCTTGTATCAGAAACAGTGTGACCAGCAGGGCTAGGGAGGTGATCGTCCCCCTGTACTCGGCTCTGGTGAGGCCGCACCTCGAGTACTGTGTTCAGTTTTGGGCCCCTCGCTACAAGAAGGACATCGAGGTGCTTGAGCGGGTCCAGAGAAGGGCGACGAAGCTGGTGAGGGGCCTGGAGAACAAGTCCTACGAGGAGCGGCACAGAAGTCTGCTGCAGAAGTCGCTCATAGGGTTGTTCAACAATCCTTTCCACGCTCTTTAGCCATAATGTCTAATCTGTGGTGGCTTGCAAAGGAGTTTCTGTGCCTGCAGGGATACGTTAAAGTAGTTTTGTGGCAATGCAATGTAGTTTTGGAAGTTGTCTTGCCCTTTTATACGTCTGTAACCTCTTTCCTGCATCCAGAGGAGAAGCTGTGAAGCTTGACGTTACGAATGTCTTATGCAGAATATCAACCCCACATAGTTAAGGTAGTTGTTCATCTTGGAGGGGGTACATTTGAATCCAAAACTCATCTTTAGAACAGAAGCAAGTGTGAGATATGTTCACCTGATTCGTGTCAGTATGGAACAATGCTAGGGCCGCATTGTATGATGAATGTGACCTTCTGTCTTGCATACCCTTGTATAACCACAAGTCTAAGAAAAACAGTGGTTAATGTATATAGTTCTTGTATCTTGCAAAGGAATGTTTTAGCAACTCATGTCAATAGAGAGCTTGAAGGGAAATGTATTTGTAGACTTTTCCTTGAAGTCTCTGGTATCTGGGGGGTTTCAGAATAACTGCTAACTATGATGACTATTGCGTGGGACACTATGCAAGTCTCTGATATCTGGGCAGGAGATCAAGGAGACAGGGAGAGCTGAAGAACAACTAAAAGACAAAGCTTGCAGGGAAGGTTGCACAAGTCTCTGACATACAGCCAAGTTGGACAAGAGGGAGGAAGACTATGAGCCTTCAGCACGAGAGACCACCAGAGGGACCACCGGAGACTGATACGCATGCTCCAGTAGGAGGGTTTGGATTCCGGAATCTAATTATAATAACCCTGTTGTTTTTTTTAGAAGTAGTAATGAATATGTATTAGCCTAGGAGCATAAAAATCAGCTGCTTGATGTAACTGGTGTGCGTCTTGGTGGAGCAGAGACTCCTGGTGCACCCAGCGCTGTTTGCTTACCTGTATTCCTTTAATAAATTGTAAACTTTGATTATAGTCCTATTTTGAATACTGAGCTATTTATTACACAAGGTATTAAGCTCTTTATGTTAATAGGAACGTGAGTCTTTCTGCCTGGAACACAATTCAACAGAGCAGTCAACCATTTCTTTAGCTTTGAAGATGCTGAAATGGACCCTGGGTTAAAAAGAACCGGTCCAGAGAAGGGCGACGAAGGGCGACGAAGCTGGTGAGGGGCCTGGAGAACAAGTCCTATGAGGAACGGCTGAAGGAGCTGAGCTTGTTCAGCCTGGAGAAGAGGAGGCTCAGGGGCGACCTTATCGCTCTCTACAGATACCTTAAAGGAGGTTGTAGCGAGGTGGGGGTTGGCCTGTTCTCCCACGTGCCTGGTGACAGGATGAGGGGGAATGGGCTAAAGTTGTGCCAGGGGAGGTTTAGGTTGGATGTTAGGAAGAACTTCTTTACCGAAAGGGTTGTTAGACTGTGGAACAGGCTGCTCAGGGAAGTGGTGGAGTCACCATCCCTGGAAGTCTTTAAAAGACGTTTAGATGTAGAGCTTAGGGATATGGTTTAGTGGGGACTGTTAGCGTTAAATCAGAGGTTGGACTCGATGATCTTGAGGTCTCTTCCAACCTAGAAATTCTATGATTCTGTGGTTCCCAGCCTGTCTCTAAAGATAGTTGTTTAGTGCTAAAATGTGAGTTTCCTTTCTGGTATGTGACCATCCTAGTCTTAAGATTTCCAGTACTCAGTCATGTACCCCAGACTCCCGTGTTTTGAGGGGGATCGTACTCCCCTTACCTAATATGGGAATCCCGTTTTTGTGCCTCAAGGGTCAATGGTGTAAGGCACTTAGAAATCATTGCGGATTGTGGTTGTTGTCAGTTGCCACGTAAATTAAGGCCATGCAAGGACCTTCTACTCTTTCATCTTCCCTTTCATTTGTTGTCAGGTTACTACTCAATATTACACCTTTGGTGAGAAGTCCTAAAAAAAACCAACAAACATTACATCTTAATGTTAACAACTCTTGTTTTTTCTTTCTCTAGGTCTGCCAGTAGCTGACAAGGTAGAAAGATGACCTTTTCTCTTTCATTCTTGTGAAGTTAGAGGCAGTGCCCAATTAAACTGTGACTGAGGCTCTGCGATGGTGCAAGTCTATCTTACTCCTTCAAATTCAGTGATGCAGCCAGCGTTTTCAGTAATGAACTTTCAAGGATTCAACCACTTTAAAGCTTTTGGACAGTGGCAATTATCTGAAAACATTCCTACAGATTTATCTTCTTCATTTACATTTGCTTGCTCTCTCCATCTCATTCAAAGCAGTCAGGACTGGTTTGCTTCCCTCTTCTCTGGAAGTTTGCACTAGGAACCATTGTTAGAATCAGAATCCTGATCTGAGAGCACGATGAAAAATGTTGCACACAAACTTGTACATTGGAGAGGAAAATGTTCATGTATACGTCAGTATTGTACTCAAACAGCTGCTTACACCTTTTAACTTTTAAACCTGAGAAGCAACAGGTAGTTTCTACGTTGCCCTTGGGGGTAGTGTACTCTTCTGTACTTTGCTTCTATACAAACAGCTCAAAATTTGAAAGTCATGTTGTCAGTCATACCACCAAACAACCTTGCACGGCATTACACGTTCCCCCCCCAGATAGATCTTGCCGTCAATGAGAGACCAGACAAGGAAATAATGCCGGCACATAAAACTAACTTGTAGATATATCCCTTGTTGGCATTCTTTTTTTTTTTTTGTTTTGTTTTGATGCTTTGTGGGGCTTAGCTGTACCTCAGGGAGAAGAATGTCTTCTGGTGTGAACTGAAATTATACCTCTCTGCCACAATGTCTCTCTATTTATTTATTTATTTTTTTGGGGGGGAGGGCTGGGGAGGGGAGAGAAGGGTGTTGATAATTCCTTGGGGACACCTGAAGGAGTTGCAAAATAATAAAATTTAGGTGAAGGAAAAGTTCCTTCTCTTAATTTTTGTCGTTGTTGTTTTTCTTTTCCATCTGGTCATAAAATGAAGGTCCCATTTTCTGGCTTTTGGCAGATTGCAAGCATGCTGGAACCATTCACGTTACGTAGACTGTATTTGTCTGAAATGATAATATCATACCTATAGTCTGCTGCAGGCTCAAAAGCAGCCTATGCCTCCTGGTCTGTTTTATGCCTTTGCTTTTGTTACTACATCCTTGTAAGTCTTCAACAGGGAAATGAAATTACCCTATACAAAAGAAACACCATCCAGAAGAAACTTCAGGTGCTAGGGCCTGAATTTTCACTGAAACCAAAGGCAGGTATCTTACTGACGTGAAGAAAGGGGCTTTATCTATCCTGGTTTGTTTAGTACTGAAGGAGCGTGAAAGAGATGCATGTCCTTGTCTCTGAAGAGGAGGCAAAGGAACAGCTAGTGCAAGGAACGCAAAATTCAGTTATGCCGAACTAACAGGTGGTTGTATCCCAGCTTGGAGACCACAACACAGAATCACCTAGGTTGGAAGAGACCTCCAAGATCACGTAGTCCAACCTCTGGCGTAACACTAACAAGTCCTCCACTAAGCCGTATCCCTAAGCTCTACACCTAAACATCTTTCAAAGACCTCCAGGGATAGTGACTCCACCACTCCCCTGGGCAGCCCGTTCCAATGCCTAACAACCGTTTCGGTAAAGAAGTTCTTCCTGACACCCAACCTAAACCTCCCCTGGTGCAACTTTAGCGCATTCCCCCTCGTCCTATCACCAGGCACATATGAGAATAGACCAACCCCCACCTCGCTACAGCCTCCTTTGAGGTATCTGTAGAGAGCAATAAGGTCGCCCCTGAGCCTCCTCTTCTCCAGACCGAACAATCCCAGCTCCCTCAGCCGCTCCTCCTAAGACTTGTTCTCCAGATCCCTTGCCAGCTTTGTTGCCCTTCCCTGGACTCACTGGAGCCCCTCAATATCCTTCTTGTAGCGAGGGGCCCAGAACCGAACACAGTACTTGGGCTGCGGCCTCACCTGAGCCAAGTACAGGGGGACAATCACCTTCCTTAGTCCTGCTGGCCATGCTGTTTCTTGTAGGAGTCAGGATGCTGTTGGCCTTCTTGGCCACCTGAGCACACTGCTGGCTCATACTGAGTCGACTAGCCACCAGTACTCCCAGGTCCTTCTCTGCCAGGCAGCTTTCTAACCACTCAGATGGCTTTTCCAACCAGCTTCAAACTTCCAGATCTAGAGGAACGCTTTGACTGCGGCCTAAAAGCCACGTGTATGTAAGCTGCCGCAAGCCAGCCAATCTTCTTCCCATGACCTGCCAGGAAACAGCAACGTAGGCAGGTAACCAAATTAAAGCCAAAACTTGCCAGCCCAGTCCTTGACCTGAATAGTGAGTGAGGATCCGGATCCTGGCATTTATGCGCGATAGCTTCTACACAGTCAAAGTAAATACACCCCGGGTGCCCTGAGCTGGAGGACCACGACGGTGGGCACGATAAACTCCCAACCGACCCTGAACGTGTGCGGGATTTGCTGCTCCACCTGGATCTATACAAGTCCGTGGGTCCGGATGGGATTCATCCCAGGGTGCTTAAGGAGCTGGCTGACGCCATCGCGGGACCTCTCTCAATTATTTTTCAATGATCTTGTGAATCTGGAGAGGTCCCAGTAGACTGGAAGCTGGCAAATGTCGTACCAATTTTCAAGAAGGGCAAGAAAATAGACCGTGGCAACTACAGGCCTGTTAGTCTCACATCAGCGCCTGGTAAAATTCTGGAGAAGATGATCCTTGAAGGTATTGAAGCGCACCTGGGGGACAATGCAGTCATTGGTCCCAGCCCACATGGGTTCATGAGGGGTAGGTCCTGCCTAACAAATCTGAATTCCTTTTATGATAAGATCAGCCATCTGGTTGATCAAGGGAAACCAGCTGACGTGATCTTTTTGGACTTGAGCAAAGCTTTCGACATAGAATCATAGAATCATAGAATATCCTGAGCTGGAAGGGACCCTTAAGGATCATCAAGTCCAACTCTTGACACCGCACAGGTCTACCCAAAAGTTCAGACCATGTGACTAAGTGCACAGTCCAATCTCTTCTTAAATTCAGACAGGCTCGGTGCAGTAACCACTTCCCTGGGGAGCCTGTTCCAGCGTGCAACCACCCTCTCTGTGAAGAACCCATGGTTTCCCATGGGATCCTACTGGACAAAAATGTCCAGCATACAACTTAGCAAAAACACCATACGATGGGTGAGCAATTGGCTGACAGGCAGGGCTCAAGGGCTTGTGGTAAATGGGGCCACATCAGGGTGGCGCACGGTCACTAGTGGGGTCCCTCAAGGCTCCATTTTAGGGCCGGTCCTCTTCAATGTTTTTATAAACGATTTAGATGTAGGACTAGAAGGTGTTTTGAGCAAATTTGCTGATGGCACCAAACTTGGAGGAGTTGTAGACTCAGATGAGGGGCTGAGTGTGGAAAGGCCTTGCAGAGAGATCTGGACAGATTGGAGAGCTGGGCGATCACCAACCGCATGAGGATTAACAAGAGCAAGTGCCGGGTCCTGCACCTGGGACGGGGCCACCCTGGCTATATGTACCGACTGGGTGATGAGATGCCGTAGAGCAGCCCTGCAGAGAGGGATCCGGGCGTGGTGGTTGACAGCAAGTTGAACATGAGCCAGCAGTGTGCCCTGGCAGCCAGGAGGGCCAACCGTGTCCTGGGGTGCATCAAGCACGGCATTGCTGGTCGATCGAGGGAAGTGATTGTCCCGCTCTACTCTGCGCTGGTGCGGCCTCACCTCGAGTACTGTGTGCAGTTCTGGGCACCACAGTATAAAAAGGACATGAAACTGTTGGAGAGTGTCCAGAGGCGGGCGACGAAGATGGTGAAGGGCCTAGAGGGGAAGCCGCATGAGGAGCAGCTGAGGGCACTGGGCCTGTTCAGCCTGGGGAAGGGGAGGCTAAGGAGGGACCTCATTGCAGCGTACAACTTCCTCGCGTGGGGGAGTGCAGAGGCAGGTGCTGACCTATTCTCCGTAATCACCAGTGACAGGACCCACGGGAACGGTGTTAAGCTGAGGCAGGGAAGTTTTATGCTGGATGTCAGGAAGAGGTTCTTCACCGAGAGGAGGGTGGTTGCACGCTAGAACAGGCTCCCCAGGGAACTAGTCACTGCACCAAGCCTGTCTGAATTTAAGAAGCGATTGGACTGTGCACTTGGTCACGTGGTCTAAACTTTTGGGTAGACCTGTGCGGTGCCAGGAGTTGGACTTGATGATCCTTAAGGGTCCCTTCCAGCTCAGGATATTCTATGATTCTATAAATAGTCCAGTCAGAGGTCATGGGGCTAGATTTAGAAAAGTCCTGCATAAAGAAGGGATCTCAGAGAAGAAAATGTAGATAGCATTAATATCAAGAAAAGGAATTCTGATTGCTAATTTGTTTATCTGTCATGACTAGACAGATGAAAATCTATGATGGCAAGTTTGCCTTTAAGGTCATTTTATTTTTATTCATTTCTTTTATTTATTTGTATTTATTTTTTTAACAGGCTCTGTACTAATTTTGCTCACAGAATGACTAACAGAAATATGAGCTTTGTGCAAATTTTGTATTTAATTCATTATGTCAACTGTAACCACTAAGCCCCTTGTCAGGTTATTTCTACAAGTGATAAGGAGCAATAGACCTTAAAACCTTGAAGCCAGGTAGATGAGCTTATTCCACAAGGTCTCTTGGCTTCACCCTTGTTAAGTGCAACCTGCCAGGTGTGGGTCATTTGACCTTTGTTATATAGGAAGCCTGAGGACAGGTGGGGGAATTGCCTCCCCAGGAGAAACTGAGGCTTGGGTAGCCTAGGGTGTTTTTCTCTCGTGGTGAATCGGGCTCAGTGTTCCCTACTAGGCTGCTTTTCCTTCAAGTTTTCTGCCCTCTCTGTGAAATAGCTTTAGAGACTCTATGAGCCAGTTACATTGGTGGTGCCTTCTTCAGAAGAACCCTGGTGGGACTATTTCACTGCGAAGCACGTTGGAAGTGACTCGAGTTCAGGAGACAGCAGGTAAGAGTTCCTGGGTTCTGTGGTTGTTACTGTTGAGGAGTTTGAGTACTTCCTTCACCTTGTCTGTATCCTGTGAAATTACATAGGTGGCTTCTAAGCTCCCTTTTAAGTACTGGAGGAAAACAAAAAAGGCTGCAGAAGCCCAAGTGCACACAGGTCAGCCTGAAGTTGAACAAACTTCTTAAGTATTTGAAAGATTGAAAAACGAGCTGTGGGAAGAGGCGCAGAGTCGCTGGGGCGCAGAGTCGCTGGGGCGCAGAGTCGCTGGGGCGCAGAGTCGCTGGGGCGCAGAGTCGCTGGGGCGCAGAGTCGCTGGGGCGCAGAGTCGCTGGGGCGCAGAGTCGCTGGGGCGCAGAGTCGCTGGGGCGCAGAGTCGCTGGGGCGCAGAGTCGCTGGGGCGCAGAGTCGCTGGGGCGCAGAGTCGCTGGGGCGCAGAGTCGCTGGGGCGCAGAGTCGCTGGGGCGCAGAGTCGCTGGGGCGCAGAGTCGCTGGGGCGCAGAGTCGCTGGGGCGCAGAGTCGCTGGGGCGCAGAGTCGCTGGGGCGCAGAGTCGCTGGGGCGCAGAGTCGCTGGGGCGCAGAGTCGCTGGGGCGCAGAGTCGCTGGGGCGCAGAGTCGCTGGGGCGCAGAGTCGCTGGGGCGCAGAGTCGCTGGGGCGCAGAGTCGCTGGGGCGCAGAGTCGCTGGGGCGCAGAGTCGCTGGGGCGCAGAGTCGCTGGGGCGCAGAGTCGCTGGGGCGCAGAGTCGCTGGGGCGCAGAGTCGCTGGGGCGCAGAGTCGCTGGGGCGCAGAGTCGCTGGGGCGCAGAGTCGCTGGGGCGCAGAGTCGCTGGGGCGCAGAGTCGCTGGGGCGCAGAGTCGCTGGGGCGCAGAGTCGCTGGGGCGCAGAGTCGCTGGGGCGCAGAGTCGCTGGGGCGCAGAGTCGCTGGGGCGCAGAGTCGCTGGGGCGCAGAGTCGCTGGGGCGCAGAGTCGCTGGGGCGCAGAGTCGCTGGGGCGCAGAGTCGCTGGGGCGCAGAGTCGCTGGGGCGCAGAGTCGCTGGGGCGCAGAGTCGCTGGGGCGCAGAGTCGCTGGGGCGCAGAGTCGCTGGGGCGCAGAGTCGCTGGGGCGCAGAGTCGCTGGGGCGCAGAGTCGCTGGGGCGCAGAGTCGCTGGGGCGCAGAGTCGCTGGGGCGCAGAGTCGCTGGGGCGCAGAGTCGCTGGGGCGCAGAGTCGCTGGGGCGCAGAGTCGCTGGGGCGCAGAGTCGCTGGGGCGCAGAGTCGCTGGGGCGCAGAGTCGCTGGGGCGCAGAGTCGCTGGGGCGCAGAGTCGCTGGGGCGCAGAGTCGCTGGGGCGCAGAGTCGCTGGGGCGCAGAGTCGCTGGGGCGCAGAGTCGCTGGGGCGCAGAGTCGCTGGGGCGCAGAGTCGCTGGGGCGCAGAGTCGCTGGGGCGCAGAGTCGCTGGGGCGCAGAGTCGCTGGGGCGCAGAGTCGCTGGGGCGCAGAGTCGCTGGGGCGCAGAGTCGCTGGGGCGCAGAGTCGCTGGGGCGCAGAGTCGCTGGGGCGCAGAGTCGCTGGGGCGCAGAGTCGCTGGGGCGCAGAGTCGCTGGGGCGCAGAGTCGCTGGGGCGCAGAGTCGCTGGGGCGCAGAGTCGCTGGGGCGCAGAGTCGCTGGGGCGCAGAGTCGCTGGGGCGCAGAGTCGCTGGGGCGCAGAGTCGCTGGGGCGCAGAGTCGCTGGGGCGCAGAGTCGCTGGGGCGCAGAGTCGCTGGGGCGCAGAGTCGCTGGGGCGCAGAGTCGCTGGGGCGCAGAGTCGCTGGGGCGCAGAGTCGCTGGGGCGCAGAGTCGCTGGGGCGCAGAGTCGCTGGGGCGCAGAGTCGCTGGGGCGCAGAGTCGCTGGGGCGCAGAGTCGCTGGGGCGCAGAGTCGCTGGGGCGCAGAGTCGCTGGGGCGCAGAGTCGCTGGGGCGCAGAGTCGCTGGGGCGCAGAGTCGCTGGGGCGCAGAGTCGCTGGGGCGCAGAGTCGCTGGGGCGCAGAGTCGCTGGGGCGCAGAGTCGCTGGGGCGCAGAGTCGCTGGGGCGCAGAGTCGCTGGGGCGCAGAGTCGCTGGGGCGCAGAGTCGCTGGGGCGCAGAGTCGCTGGGGCGCAGAGTCGCTGGGGCGCAGAGTCGCTGGGGCGCAGAGTCGCTGGGGCGCAGAGTCGCTGGGGCGCAGAGTCGCTGGGGCGCAGAGTCGCTGGGGCGCAGAGTCGCTGGGGCGCAGAGTCGCTGGGGCGCAGAGTCGCTGGGGCGCAGAGTCGCTGGGGCGCAGAGTCGCTGGGGCGCAGAGTCGCTGGGGCGCAGAGTCGCTGGGGCGCAGAGTCGCTGGGGCGCAGAGTCGCTGGGGCGCAGAGTCGCTGGGGCGCAGAGTCGCTGGGGCGCAGAGTCGCTGGGGCGCAGAGTCGCTGGGGCGCAGAGTCGCTGGGGCGCAGAGTCGCTGGGGCGCAGAGTCGCTGGGGCGCAGAGTCGCTGGGGCGCAGAGTCGCTGGGGCGCAGAGTCGCTGGGGCGCAGAGTCGCTGGGGCGCAGAGTCGCTGGGGCGCAGAGTCGCTGGGGCGCAGAGTCGCTGGGGCGCAGAGTCGCTGGGGCGCAGAGTCGCTGGGGCGCAGAGTCGCTGGGGCGCAGAGTCGCTGGGGCGCAGAGTCGCTGGGGCGCAGAGTCGCTGGGGCGCAGAGTCGCTGGGGCGCAGAGTCGCTGGGGCGCAGAGTCGCTGGGGCGCAGAGTCGCTGGGGCGCAGAGTCGCTGGGGCGCAGAGTCGCTGGGGCGCAGAGTCGCTGGGGCGCAGAGTCGCTGGGGCGCAGAGTCGCTGGGGCGCAGAGTCGCTGGGGCGCAGAGTCGCTGGGGCGCAGAGTCGCTGGGGCGCAGAGTCGCTGGGGCGCAGAGTCGCTGGGGCGCAGAGTCGCTGGGGCGCAGAGTCGCTGGGGCGCAGAGTCGCTGGGGCGCAGAGTCGCTGGGGCGCAGAGTCGCTGGGGCGCAGAGTCGCTGGGGCGCAGAGTCGCTGGGGCGCAGAGTCGCTGGGGCGCAGAGTCGCTGGGGCGCAGAGTCGCTGGGGCGCAGAGTCGCTGGGGCGCAGAGTCGCTGGGGCGCAGAGTCGCTGGGGCGCAGAGTCGCTGGGGCGCAGAGTCGCTGGGGCGCAGAGTCGCTGGGGCGCAGAGTCGCTGGGGCGCAGAGTCGCTGGGGCGCAGAGTCGCTGGGGCGCAGAGTCGCTGGGGCGCAGAGTCGCTGGGGCGCAGAGTCGCTGGGGCGCAGAGTCGCTGGGGCGCAGAGTCGCTGGGGCGCAGAGTCGCTGGGGCGCAGAGTCGCTGGGGCGCAGAGTCGCTGGGGCGCAGAGTCGCTGGGGCGCAGAGTCGCTGGGGCGCAGAGTCGCTGGGGCGCAGAGTCGCTGGGGCGCAGAGTCGCTGGGGCGCAGAGTCGCTGGGGCGCAGAGTCGCTGGGGCGCAGAGTCGCTGGGGCGCAGAGTCGCTGGGGCGCAGAGTCGCTGGGGCGCAGAGTCGCTGGGGCGCAGAGTCGCTGGGGCGCAGAGTCGCTGGGGCGCAGAGTCGCTGGGGCGCAGAGTCGCTGGGGCGCAGAGTCGCTGGGGCGCAGAGTCGCTGGGGCGCAGAGTCGCTGGGGCGCAGAGTCGCTGGGGCGCAGAGTCGCTGGGGCGCAGAGTCGCTGGGGCGCAGAGTCGCTGGGGCGCAGAGTCGCTGGGGCGCAGAGTCGCTGGGGCGCAGAGTCGCTGGGGCGCAGAGTCGCTGGGGCGCAGAGTCGCTGGGGCGCAGAGTCGCTGGGGCGCAGAGTCGCTGGGGCGCAGAGTCGCTGGGGCGCAGAGTCGCTGGGGCGCAGAGTCGCTGGGGCGCAGAGTCGCTGGGGCGCAGAGTCGCTGGGGCGCAGAGTCGCTGGGGCGCAGAGTCGCTGGGGCGCAGAGTCGCTGGGGCGCAGAGTCGCTGGGGCGCAGAGTCGCTGGGGCGCAGAGTCGCTGGGGCGCAGAGTCGCTGGGGCGCAGAGTCGCTGGGGCGCAGAGTCGCTGGGGCGCAGAGTCGCTGGGGCGCAGAGTCGCTGGGGCGCAGAGTCGCTGGGGCGCAGAGTCGCTGGGGCGCAGAGTCGCTGGGGCGCAGAGTCGCTGGGGCGCAGAGTCGCTGGGGCGCAGAGTCGCTGGGGCGCAGAGTCGCTGGGGCGCAGAGTCGCTGGGGCGCAGAGTCGCTGGGGCGCAGAGTCGCTGGGGCGCAGAGTCGCTGGGGCGCAGAGTCGCTGGGGCGCAGAGTCGCTGGGGCGCAGAGTCGCTGGGGCGCAGAGTCGCTGGGGCGCAGAGTCGCTGGGGCGCAGAGTCGCTGGGGCGCAGAGTCGCTGGGGCGCAGAGTCGCTGGGGCGCAGAGTCGCTGGGGCGCAGAGTCGCTGGGGCGCAGAGTCGCTGGGGCGCAGAGTCGCTGGGGCGCAGAGTCGCTGGGGCGCAGAGTCGCTGGGGCGCAGAGTCGCTGGGGCGCAGAGTCGCTGGGGCGCAGAGTCGCTGGGGCGCAGAGTCGCTGGGGCGCAGAGTCGCTGGGGCGCAGAGTCGCTGGGGCGCAGAGTCGCTGGGGCGCAGAGTCGCTGGGGCGCAGAGTCGCTGGGGCGCAGAGTCGCTGGGGCGCAGAGTCGCTGGGGCGCAGAGTCGCTGGGGCGCAGAGTCGCTGGGGCGCAGAGTCGCTGGGGCGCAGAGTCGCTGGGGCGCAGAGTCGCTGGGGCGCAGAGTCGCTGGGGCGCAGAGTCGCTGGGGCGCAGAGTCGCTGGGGCGCAGAGTCGCTGGGGCGCAGAGTCGCTGGGGCGCAGAGTCGCTGGGGCGCAGAGTCGCTGGGGCGCAGAGTCGCTGGGGCGCAGAGTCGCTGGGGCGCAGAGTCGCTGGGGCGCAGAGTCGCTGGGGCGCAGAGTCGCTGGGGCGCAGAGTCGCTGGGGCGCAGAGTCGCTGGGGCGCAGAGTCGCTGGGGCGCAGAGTCGCTGGGGCGCAGAGTCGCTGGGGCGCAGAGTCGCTGGGGCGCAGAGTCGCTGGGGCGCAGAGTCGCTGGGGCGCAGAGTCGCTGGGGCGCAGAGTCGCTGGGGCGCAGAGTCGCTGGGGCGCAGAGTCGCTGGGGCGCAGAGTCGCTGGGGCGCAGAGTCGCTGGGGCGCAGAGTCGCTGGGGCGCAGAGTCGCTGGGGCGCAGAGTCGCTGGGGCGCAGAGTCGCTGGGGCGCAGAGTCGCTGGGGCGCAGAGTCGCTGGGGCGCAGAGTCGCTGGGGCGCAGAGTCGCTGGGGCGCAGAGTCGCTGGGGCGCAGAGTCGCTGGGGCGCAGAGTCGCTGGGGCGCAGAGTCGCTGGGGCGCAGAGTCGCTGGGGCGCAGAGTCGCTGGGGCGCAGAGTCGCTGGGGCGCAGAGTCGCTGGGGCGCAGAGTCGCTGGGGCGCAGAGTCGCTGGGGCGCAGAGTCGCTGGGGCGCAGAGTCGCTGGGGCGCAGAGTCGCTGGGGCGCAGAGTCGCTGGGGCGCAGAGTCGCTGGGGCGCAGAGTCGCTGGGGCGCAGAGTCGCTGGGGCGCAGAGTCGCTGGGGCGCAGAGTCGCTGGGGCGCAGAGTCGCTGGGGCGCAGAGTCGCTGGGGCGCAGAGTCGCTGGGGCGCAGAGTCGCTGGGGCGCAGAGTCGCTGGGGCGCAGAGTCGCTGGGGCGCAGAGTCGCTGGGGCGCAGAGTCGCTGGGGCGCAGAGTCGCTGGGGCGCAGAGTCGCTGGGGCGCAGAGTCGCTGGGGCGCAGAGTCGCTGGGGCGCAGAGTCGCTGGGGCGCAGAGTCGCTGGGGCGCAGAGTCGCTGGGGCGCAGAGTCGCTGGGGCGCAGAGTCGCTGGGGCGCAGAGTCGCTGGGGCGCAGAGTCGCTGGGGCGCAGAGTCGCTGGGGCGCAGAGTCGCTGGGGCGCAGAGTCGCTGGGGCGCAGAGTCGCTGGGGCGCAGAGTCGCTGGGGCGCAGAGTCGCTGGGGCGCAGAGTCGCTGGGGCGCAGAGTCGCTGGGGCGCAGAGTCGCTGGGGCGCAGAGTCGCTGGGGCGCAGAGTCGCTGGGGCGCAGAGTCGCTGGGGCGCAGAGTCGCTGGGGCGCAGAGTCGCTGGGGCGCAGAGTCGCTGGGGCGCAGAGTCGCTGGGGCGCAGAGTCGCTGGGGCGCAGAGTCGCTGGGGCGCAGAGTCGCTGGGGCGCAGAGTCGCTGGGGCGCAGAGTCGCTGGGGCGCAGAGTCGCTGGGGCGCAGAGTCGCTGGGGCGCAGAGTCGCTGGGGCGCAGAGTCGCTGGGGCGCAGAGTCGCTGGGGCGCAGAGTCGCTGGGGCGCAGAGTCGCTGGGGCGCAGAGTCGCTGGGGCGCAGAGTCGCTGGGGCGCAGAGTCGCTGGGGCGCAGAGTCGCTGGGGCGCAGAGTCGCTGGGGCGCAGAGTCGCTGGGGCGCAGAGTCGCTGGGGCGCAGAGTCGCTGGGGCGCAGAGTCGCTGGGGCGCAGAGTCGCTGGGGCGCAGAGTCGCTGGGGCGCAGAGTCGCTGGGGCGCAGAGTCGCTGGGGCGCAGAGTCGCTGGGGCGCAGAGTCGCTGGGGCGCAGAGTCGCTGGGGCGCAGAGTCGCTGGGGCGCAGAGTCGCTGGGGCGCAGAGTCGCTGGGGCGCAGAGTCGCTGGGGCGCAGAGTCGCTGGGGCGCAGAGTCGCTGGGGCGCAGAGTCGCTGGGGCGCAGAGTCGCTGGGGCGCAGAGTCGCTGGGGCGCAGAGTCGCTGGGGCGCAGAGTCGCTGGGGCGCAGAGTCGCTGGGGCGCAGAGTCGCTGGGGCGCAGAGTCGCTGGGGCGCAGAGTCGCTGGGGCGCAGAGTCGCTGGGGCGCAGAGTCGCTGGGGCGCAGAGTCGCTGGGGCGCAGAGTCGCTGGGGCGCAGAGTCGCTGGGGCGCAGAGTCGCTGGGGCGCAGAGTCGCTGGGGCGCAGAGTCGCTGGGGCGCAGAGTCGCTGGGGCGCAGAGTCGCTGGGGCGCAGAGTCGCTGGGGCGCAGAGTCGCTGGGGCGCAGAGTCGCTGGGGCGCAGAGTCGCTGGGGCGCAGAGTCGCTGGGGCGCAGAGTCGCTGGGGCGCAGAGTCGCTGGGGCGCAGAGTCGCTGGGGCGCAGAGTCGCTGGGGCGCAGAGTCGCTGGGGCGCAGAGTCGCTGGGGCGCAGAGTCGCTGGGGCGCAGAGTCGCTGGGGCGCAGAGTCGCTGGGGCGCAGAGTCGCTGGGGCGCAGAGTCGCTGGGGCGCAGAGTCGCTGGGGCGCAGAGTCGCTGGGGCGCAGAGTCGCTGGGGCGCAGAGTCGCTGGGGCGCAGAGTCGCTGGGGCGCAGAGTCGCTGGGGCGCAGAGTCGCTGGGGCGCAGAGTCGCTGGGGCGCAGAGTCGCTGGGGCGCAGAGTCGCTGGGGCGCAGAGTCGCTGGGGCGCAGAGTCGCTGGGGCGCAGAGTCGCTGGGGCGCAGAGTCGCTGGGGCGCAGAGTCGCTGGGGCGCAGAGTCGCTGGGGCGCAGAGTCGCTGGGGCGCAGAGTCGCTGGGGCGCAGAGTCGCTGGGGCGCAGAGTCGCTGGGGCGCAGAGTCGCTGGGGCGCAGAGTCGCTGGGGCGCAGAGTCGCTGGGGCGCAGAGTCGCTGGGGCGCAGAGTCGCTGGGGCGCAGAGTCGCTGGGGCGCAGAGTCGCTGGGGCGCAGAGTCGCTGGGGCGCAGAGTCGCTGGGGCGCAGAGTCGCTGGGGCGCAGAGTCGCTGGGGCGCAGAGTCGCTGGGGCGCAGAGTCGCTGGGGCGCAGAGTCGCTGGGGCGCAGAGTCGCTGGGGCGCAGAGTCGCTGGGGCGCAGAGTCGCTGGGGCGCAGAGTCGCTGGGGCGCAGAGTCGCTGGGGCGCAGAGTCGCTGGGGCGCAGAGTCGCTGGGGCGCAGAGTCGCTGGGGCGCAGAGTCGCTGGGGCGCAGAGTCGCTGGGGCGCAGAGTCGCTGGGGCGCAGAGTCGCTGGGGCGCAGAGTCGCTGGGGCGCAGAGTCGCTGGGGCGCAGAGTCGCTGGGGCGCAGAGTCGCTGGGGCGCAGAGTCGCTGGGGCGCAGAGTCGCTGGGGCGCAGAGTCGCTGGGGCGCAGAGTCGCTGGGGCGCAGAGTCGCTGGGGCGCAGAGTCGCTGGGGCGCAGAGTCGCTGGGGCGCAGAGTCGCTGGGGCGCAGAGTCGCTGGGGCGCAGAGTCGCTGGGGCGCAGAGTCGCTGGGGCGCAGAGTCGCTGGGGCGCAGAGTCGCTGGGGCGCAGAGTCGCTGGGGCGCAGAGTCGCTGGGGCGCAGAGTCGCTGGGGCGCAGAGTCGCTGGGGCGCAGAGTCGCTGGGGCGCAGAGTCGCTGGGGCGCAGAGTCGCTGGGGCGCAGAGTCGCTGGGGCGCAGAGTCGCTGGGGCGCAGAGTCGCTGGGGCGCAGAGTCGCTGGGGCGCAGAGTCGCTGGGGCGCAGAGTCGCTGGGGCGCAGAGTCGCTGGGGCGCAGAGTCGCTGGGGCGCAGAGTCGCTGGGGCGCAGAGTCGCTGGGGCGCAGAGTCGCTGGGGCGCAGAGTCGCTGGGGCGCAGAGTCGCTGGGGCGCAGAGTCGCTGGGGCGCAGAGTCGCTGGGGCGCAGAGTCGCTGGGGCGCAGAGTCGCTGGGGCGCAGAGTCGCTGGGGCGCAGAGTCGCTGGGGCGCAGAGTCGCTGGGGCGCAGAGTCGCTGGGGCGCAGAGTCGCTGGGGCGCAGAGTCGCTGGGGCGCAGAGTCGCTGGGGCGCAGAGTCGCTGGGGCGCAGAGTCGCTGGGGCGCAGAGTCGCTGGGGCGCAGAGTCGCTGGGGCGCAGAGTCGCTGGGGCGCAGAGTCGCTGGGGCGCAGAGTCGCTGGGGCGCAGAGTCGCTGGGGCGCAGAGTCGCTGGGGCGCAGAGTCGCTGGGGCGCAGAGTCGCTGGGGCGCAGAGTCGCTGGGGCGCAGAGTCGCTGGGGCGCAGAGTCGCTGGGGCGCAGAGTCGCTGGGGCGCAGAGTCGCTGGGGCGCAGAGTCGCTGGGGCGCAGAGTCGCTGGGGCGCAGAGTCGCTGGGGCGCAGAGTCGCTGGGGCGCAGAGTCGCTGGGGCGCAGAGTCGCTGGGGCGCAGAGTCGCTGGGGCGCAGAGTCGCTGGGGCGCAGAGTCGCTGGGGCGCAGAGTCGCTGGGGCGCAGAGTCGCTGGGGCGCAGAGTCGCTGGGGCGCAGAGTCGCTGGGGCGCAGAGTCGCTGGGGCGCAGAGTCGCTGGGGCGCAGAGTCGCTGGGGCGCAGAGTCGCTGGGGCGCAGAGTCGCTGGGGCGCAGAGTCGCTGGGGCGCAGAGTCGCTGGGGCGCAGAGTCGCTGGGGCGCAGAGTCGCTGGGGCGCAGAGTCGCTGGGGCGCAGAGTCGCTGGGGCGCAGAGTCGCTGGGGCGCAGAGTCGCTGGGGCGCAGAGTCGCTGGGGCGCAGAGTCGCTGGGGCGCAGAGTCGCTGGGGCGCAGAGTCGCTGGGGCGCAGAGTCGCTGGGGCGCAGAGTCGCTGGGGCGCAGAGTCGCTGGGGCGCAGAGTCGCTGGGGCGCAGAGTCGCTGGGGCGCAGAGTCGCTGGGGCGCAGAGTCGCTGGGGCGCAGAGTCGCTGGGGCGCAGAGTCGCTGGGGCGCAGAGTCGCTGGGGCGCAGAGTCGCTGGGGCGCAGAGTCGCTGGGGCGCAGAGTCGCTGGGGCGCAGAGTCGCTGGGGCGCAGAGTCGCTGGGGCGCAGAGTCGCTGGGGCGCAGAGTCGCTGGGGCGCAGAGTCGCTGGGGCGCAGAGTCGCTGGGGCGCAGAGTCGCTGGGGCGCAGAGTCGCTGGGGCGCAGAGTCGCTGGGGCGCAGAGTCGCTGGGGCGCAGAGTCGCTGGGGCGCAGAGTCGCTGGGGCGCAGAGTCGCTGGGGCGCAGAGTCGCTGGGGCGCAGAGTCGCTGGGGCGCAGAGTCGCTGGGGCGCAGAGTCGCTGGGGCGCAGAGTCGCTGGGGCGCAGAGTCGCTGGGGCGCAGAGTCGCTGGGGCGCAGAGTCGCTGGGGCGCAGAGTCGCTGGGGCGCAGAGTCGCTGGGGCGCAGAGTCGCTGGGGCGCAGAGTCGCTGGGGCGCAGAGTCGCTGGGGCGCAGAGTCGCTGGGGCGCAGAGTCGCTGGGGCGCAGAGTCGCTGGGGCGCAGAGTCGCTGGGGCGCAGAGTCGCTGGGGCGCAGAGTCGCTGGGGCGCAGAGTCGCTGGGGCGCAGAGTCGCTGGGGCGCAGAGTCGCTGGGGCGCAGAGTCGCTGGGGCGCAGAGTCGCTGGGGCGCAGAGTCGCTGGGGCGCAGAGTCGCTGGGGCGCAGAGTCGCTGGGGCGCAGAGTCGCTGGGGCGCAGAGTCGCTGGGGCGCAGAGTCGCTGGGGCGCAGAGTCGCTGGGGCGCAGAGTCGCTGGGGCGCAGAGTCGCTGGGGCGCAGAGTCGCTGGGGCGCAGAGTCGCTGGGGCGCAGAGTCGCTGGGGCGCAGAGTCGCTGGGGCGCAGAGTCGCTGGGGCGCAGAGTCGCTGGGGCGCAGAGTCGCTGGGGCGCAGAGTCGCTGGGGCGCAGAGTCGCTGGGGCGCAGAGTCGCTGGGGCGCAGAGTCGCTGGGGCGCAGAGTCGCTGGGGCGCAGAGTCGCTGGGGCGCAGAGTCGCTGGGGCGCAGAGTCGCTGGGGCGCAGAGTCGCTGGGGCGCAGAGTCGCTGGGGCGCAGAGTCGCTGGGGCGCAGAGTCGCTGGGGCGCAGAGTCGCTGGGGCGCAGAGTCGCTGGGGCGCAGAGTCGCTGGGGCGCAGAGTCGCGCCATTTATTTCAAGAAAATCCTTTTAATTTATTTTTTATTTTTTTTATTTTTTTTGTTTTTTTTGCTGTTACTAGACAGATGAAAATGTGAGAGCAATTTAGCCGGTAATTTCATTCCCTTTCTTCTTTCATGTATTTATATATTTTTATTTCTCTTATATTAACGGGTTCTAAACTAGTTTTCCTCACGGAATGAGTAGCAGAAATATTACCCTTACGCACCTCTTGTAGTTAATTCATGAAATTTATTCTAACTACAAAACTCTGTGTCAGGTGATTTCTTTTATCAATAAGGAGCAATGGAACTTATTATTGATAATTGAACCCCAGCAGGCTGCTTTTTCTTTTTGTTTTCTACTTTTGCTGTGAAATAGCTCTAGAGACTCTGTGACTAGTTACATTGGTGGTGCCTTCTCCGTGCAGTAGAGCCTGGTGGTACGGCTTGTGAAGTTGCTTGGAAGTGCCGCGAGTTCAGGAGCTGGCAGCTAAGTGTTCCTGGGTTCTAGAGTTGTTTCATGTTGGGGAGTGGCCCCGTTCCCTAAAATCACAGCTCCTGGGCCCAAATCTGAGTTTCTTTTCTGTTACATGAACAGCCGGAGAGGGTCAGCCTCCTTTGGCTTTTGAGTCCGTTGCCTCCTACTCTTAACAGTTTTAGTGTTCGGTAGCGTACCTCAGGCTCTCCTATTTTGAGAGGGGTTGTGCTCCACTTACGTAACATGGGAATCCCTTTTTTCTGTCTCAAGCGTGAATGGTGTAAGGCACTTAGAAATCATTGCAGATGAAAGGGAAGTGAAGTTATCTTATTTAGAAGAAAAGCTATCCAGAAGAAACTTCAGTTGCTTGGGCCTGAATTCTCACTGAAACCAAAAGCAGGTATCTTACCGTAGAGAGCGATAAGGCCGCCCCTGAGCCTCCTTTTCTCCAGGCCGAACAATCCCAGCTCCCTCAGCCGCTCCTCCTAAGACTTGTTCTCCAGATCCCTCACCAGCGTTGTTGCCCTTCCCTGGACTCACTGGAGCCCCTCAATATTCTTCTTGTAGTGAGAGGCCCAGAACTGAACATAGTACTTGGGCTGCGGCCTCACCAGAGCCAAGTACAGGGGGACAATCACCTTCCTTAGTCCTGCTGGCCATGCCATTTCTTGTAGGAGTCAGGATGCTGTTGGCCTTCTTGGCCACCTGAGCACACTGCTGGCTCATACTGAGTCGACTAGCCACCAGTACTCCCAGGTCCTTCTCTGCCAGGCAGCTTTCTAACCACTCAGATGGCTTTTCCAACCAGCTTCAAACTTCCAGATCTAGAGGAACGCTTTGACTGCGGCCTAAAAGCCACGTGTATGTAAGCTGCCGCAAGCCAGCCAATCTTCTTCCCATGACCTGCCAGGAAACAGCAACGTAGGCAGGTAACCAAATTAAAGCCAAAACTTGCCAGCCCAGTCCTTGACCTGAATAGTGAGTGAGGATCCGGATCCTGGCATTTATGCGCGATAGCTTCTACGCAGTCGAAGTAAATACACCCTGGGTGCCCTGAGCTGGAGGACCACGACGGTGGGCACGATAAACTCCCAACCAACCCTGAACGTGTGCGGGATTTGCTGCTCCACCTGGATCTATACAAGTCCGTGGGTCCGGATGGGATTCATCCCAGGGTGCTTAAGGAGCTGGCTGACGCCATCGCGGGACCTCTCTCAATTATTTTTCAATGACCTTATGAATCTGGAGAGGTCCCAGTAGACTGGAAGCTGGCAAATGTCGTACCAATTTTCAAGAAGGGCAAGAAAATAGACCGTGGCAACTACAGGCCTGTTAGTCTCACATCAGCGCCTGGTAAAATTCTGGAGAAGATGATCCTTGAAGGTATTGAAGCGCACCTGGGGGACAATGCAGTCATTGGTCCCAGCCCACATGGGTTCATGAGGGGTAGGTCCTGCCTAACAAATCTGAATTCCTTTTATGATAAGATCAGCCATCTGGTTGATCAAGGGAAACCGGCTGACGTGATCTTTTTGGACTTGAGCAAAGCTTTCGACATGGTTTCCCGTGGGATCCTACTGGACAAAATGTCCAGCATACAACCTAACAAAAACATCATGCGATGGGTGAGCAATTGGCTGGCAGGCAGGGCTCAAGGGCTTGTGGTAAATGGGGCCACATCAGGCTGGCGCATGGTCACTAGTGGGGTCCCTCAAGGCTCCATTTTAGGGCCGGTCCTCTTCAATGTTTTTATAAACGATTTAGATGTAGGACTAGAAGGTGTTTTGAGCACATTTGCTGATGGCACCAAACTTGGAGGAGTTGTAGACTCAGATGAGGGTGGAAAGTCCTTGCGGAGAGATCTGGGTAGATTGGAGAGCTGGGCGATCACCAACCGCATGAAGTTTAAGAAGAGCAAGTGCCGGGTCCTGCACCTGGGACGGGGCAACCCTGGCTGTACGTACCGACTGGGTGATGAGATGCCGTAGAGCAGCCCTGCAGAGAGGGATCCGGGCGTGGTGGTCGACAGCAAGTTGAACATGAGCCAGCAGTGTGCCCTGGCAGCCAGGAGGGCCAACCGTGTCCTGGGGTGCATCAAGCACAGCATTGCTGGTCGATTGAGGGAGGTGATTGTCCCGCTCTACTCTGCGCTGGTGCGGCCTCACTTCGAGTACTGTGTGCAGTTCTGGGCACCACAGTATAAAAAGGACATGAAACTGTTGGAGAGTGTCCAGAGGCGGGCGACGAAGATGGTGAAGGGCCTAGAGGGGAAGCCGTATGAGGAGCAGCTGAGGGCACTGGGCCTGTTCAGCCTGGGGAAGGGGAGGCTAAGGAGGGACCTCATTGCAGTGTACAACTTCCTCGCGAGGGGGAGTGCAGAGGCAGGTGCTGACCTATTCTCTGTAATCACCAGTGATAGGACCCATGGGAACGGTGTTAAGCTGAGGCAGGGAAGGTTTAGGCCGGATGTCAGGAAGAGGTTCTTCACCGAAAGGAGGGTGGTTGCACGCTGGAACAGGCTCCCCAGGGAAGTGGTCACTGCACCAAGCCTGTCTGAATTTAAGAAGCGATTGGACTGTGCACTTGGTCACGTGGTCTAAACTTTTGAGTAGACCTGTGCAGTGCCAGGAGTTGGACTTGATGATCCTTAAGGGTCCCTTCCAGCTCAGGATATTCTATGATTCTATAAATAGTGTAGTCAGAGGTTATGGGGCTAGATTTAGAAAAGTCCTGCATAAAGAAGGGATCTCAGAGAAGAAAATGTAGATAGCATTAATATCAAGAAAAGGAATTCTGATTGCTAATTTGTTTATCTGTCATGACTAGACAGATGAAAATCTATGATGGCAAGTTTGCCTTTAAGGTCATTTTATTTTTATTCATTTCTTTTATTTATTTGTATTTATTTTTTTAACAGGCTCTGTACTAATTTTGCTCACATAACAGAAATATGACCCTTGTGCACCTTTTGTAGTTAATTCATTAGGTCAACTGTAACCACTAAGCCCCTTGTCAGGTTATTTCTACAAGTGATAAGGAGCAATAGACCTTAAAACTTTGAAGCCAGGTAGATGAGCTTATTCCACAAGGTCTCTTGGCTTCACCCTTGTTAAGTGCAACCTGCCAGGTGTGGGTCATTTGACCTTTGTTATATAGGAAGCCTGAGGACGGGTGGGGGAATTGCCTCCCCAGGAGAAACTGAGGCTTGGGTAGCCTAGGGTGTTTTTCTCTCGTGGTGAATCGGGCTCAGTGTTCCCTACTAGGCTGCTTTTCCTTCAAGTTTTCTGCCCTCTCTGTGAAATAGTTTTAGAGACTCTATGAGCCAGTTACATTGGTGGTGCCTTCTTCAGAAGAACCCTGGTGGGACTATTTCACTGCGAAGCACGTTGGAAGTGACTCGAGTTCAGGAGACAGCAGGTAAGAGTTCCTGGGTTCTGTGGTTGTTACTGTTGAGGAGTTTGAGTACTTCCTTCACCTTGTCTGTTTCCTGTGAAATTACTTAGGTGGCTTCTAAGCTCCCTTCCAAGCACTGGAGGAAAAAAAAGGCTGCAGAAGTCCAAGTGCACACAGGTCAGCCTGAAATTGAAGGAGGTTCTTAAGTATTTGGAAGATTGAAAAACGGGCTGTGTGAAGTGGGGGGCGCAGAGTTGCGGGGGGTGCATAGTCGCTGGGGGCGCGTTCCAGTGTGCGACCACCCTCTTCGTGAAGAACCTCTTCCTGTTGTCTAGCCTAAACGTCCCCTTCCTCAGGCTGACACCATTCACTGTGGGTCCTATCATTGGTGTCTGGAGAGAATAGAGCGGTACCTGCCCCTCCACTCCCCCTCGTGAGGAAGCTGTAGACTGTGACGAGGCCTCCCGTCAGCCGCCTCTTTTCCAGGCTGAACAGGCCCAGTGACCTCAGCCGCTCCTCATACGACTTCCCCTCTAGGCCCTTCGCCATCTTTGTAGCCCAGTATCTTACTGACTTGAAGAAGGAGGCTTTAATCTATCCTGCTTTGTTTAGTAGCAACCACCCCTCACCGAGCATGCGCTCTGAATTTCTCGGAGTCTATTACTTTAAACGGAGACGGGAGAACTTTTCACCAATCATAACTAAGATATGCTTGGCTAGAGCCACTCAAGCTCCACCCAAAAGAGAGAAAATAATATAAATTGGCCTAAGAGAGAGGGGATGTTAGGGAAGATACCACCATCAGGGGAGGTACCACACCAAGGGAATACAACATCCTTCGGACCTCCTGACTCCTGGGACCAGTCGATGGGCTCAGACTTTTTCTCCCCCCCCCCCATTGGGATGCCTTTGGGTGAGATTTGAACACTTGGTTATTGTCATAAATGAGGTCTCAACTCGATCTGAATTTTGTAATATTTATAAAACAAACATTTCTAAAAGGTAGAAAAGCTATAAAAGGCAAGTAAACAGCGCTGGGTGTGCGGGGAGTCTACGCTCCACCAACACTCGCACACAAACATCAAACATCCTAAATGTACAGAGCATTGCTTTACATACTAAACGCAAGTATGCCTCTACATACGTACAATCAGGAAAGGTAGCAAACAATCCTCTAAGTTCCATAACTTAATAAAAATCGAGTACGCCTATACATATGCATGATCAGAAGAGGTAACAAACAATCCTTTAAGTTCCATGACTTAACAGTCTCCATTTTCCATTCCTTTTGAGCGATGTGTCTCGCTTTAAGTTGTCAAGCAACTCGGTCTTAAGGCCTTATGTATCCCGTTCTTCCCAGATCGAAGAAAAGCATATCCATCTCCTTGCGAAGGCCAATAGACCTGGGTCAAAAGGCATGTCCAGGTCAGCAGGGAGCGCAACAGCAAAAGCCTTCGATGGCTGTAACAGCAGAGGGGCCCATGGCGTAGCAGTCGGATCAGTAAAGGAGCCCGCAGCTCCCTCACTGTCTGGCAAACCACACCTTTGTGATTGTGGCACCACAGGGCTCTTTAAGGCCTCAGAGGCTGCTCACCAGGTGCCGAGCAATCCCACTGCAACCTTGTCATTTTTAGTTGCAGAGTTGCACACCTTGACCTCAGTTTGGTCCCATATTTGAGGCTCATAAACTGTCCAATTGTTAATAAGGAGAATAAGCTGTAAGGTTACCAGGACAATCTTTGTTCCTAAGGACGTATGATTCCTCATAACGCGCAACTGCTTACCAGCGAGGGGCAGTTGTGTGCACAGGTCCGCTTCTCTCAGCTCGAGCTTCTCTCCAGCTCCAGTGCGCCTATTTCCAGCGAGTTTCTGTACGAGCTTCTCTGAGCAGTTTGAGTTTGGCCAAACCTATCTTCATGAGGCAATCAAAGTGCCTGTTCCCGTCCTGGTCTCCATTCTGCCAGCCTGTTCCTCTTCACTTCTTGTTCCTGCTTCTTTATTGATGTAACTTCATCGTGCTCCCTTTTTTTTTTTTTTGTCTTGAGGGCAGGCTCCCCTCTTATACCCTTCTCTCCACGGCAGTTCTTTTCAAAACAACTTTTCATTGCTCAAACAACTTTGAATGTAACGACAACAGCAAACACCCAGAAACATCCATGCCTTAACTGGAGAACAAGAAACCGGAGACTGCATGGAGTCTCCTGAATCACCCTTCTTTGTTCCCTCTAAACACTTTTATATTCCTGATGGCCTCGTCGTTAAGAGTCTAATGTTATCTCAACCACGGGGCTTTCCAACGCCCATGGCCACGTTCCAAATTTCCCCCTCTTTATTAATATCAACCATTTTCTCGACACGAATTTCCACTCCATATATAACAGTTATAAATCTTTCTAGAATCTTTGATCCGTTTAACGCATTAATTTCTAGGCTGTGCACCTGTAACACCTGTGTATTTCATGCATGCTAGCTTGCTTTTGCAGACAGGCACTATTGCCGGCAATCCAAAGAACCTGGTTATCTCTTGCTGTAATAAATCACACTTGATTGCATTGTCATAGCTCTCATTAAGTGCAACTAGGGTAAGGGTGGTTACATGTTATTGGTGAATCTGTGACCGTGATAGTTCAGTGTTCTGAATCCAAGCAGACCCCAGACGGTTAACACGTTACTGGTGAATATCCGACCGGACCCCAGACGGTTGACGTGTTATTGGTGTGTCCGACAGGTTCGGTACCCTGAATCCGACCGGTCCCATAACGGTTAATCAGCTACACCCCTTAATGCGACACTAATGAAGGAGCATGGAAGAGACGCATGTCCTTACCTCTGGAGAGGAGGTTCCTTGCACAGCCAGTGCAAGGAACACAAAAATCAGTTGCGCCAGACTAACGTGGTTGTATCTGAGCTTGGAGGCTGCAACCCTCTTCAGACTTCCAGATCTAGAGGAACACTTTGGCTGCAGCCTAAAAGCCACGTGTACAGGAGCTCCCCCAAGCCAGCCAATCTTCTTCCCATGACCTGCCAGGAAACAGCAAGGTAGGCATGTACCCAAATCAAAACCCAAACCTTTGGCCCAGTCCTTGACCTGAATAGGGAGTGACGATCCGGATCCTGGCATTCATACCTGACAGCTTATACGCAGTGGAAGTAAACAGTGTAGTCAGAGGTCACGGGGCTAGATTTTGGAAAGTCCTGCATCAAGAAGACATCTCAGAAAAGCAAATTTAAATACCATTAATGCCAAGAAAAGTAACTCTGATGGCTATATTCTTTATGTGTCATGACTAGACAGATGAAAAACTATGAGAGCAATTTTGCCTTTAAGGTCATTTTCTTTTTTCTTTGATGTCTTTTCTTTCGTTTGTTTGTCTGTTTGTTTGTTTATTTATTTATTTAAACAGGCTCTGTACTACTTGTCCTCACAGAATGACTAACAGAAATATGACCCTTGTGCACTTTTTGTAGTTAATTCATTAGGTCAGCTCTAACCACTAAGCCCCTTGTCAGGTTATTTCTAGTAGTGACAAGGAGCAATTAAGCTTACAAGACCGAAGCCAGGTAGATGAGCCTATTCCAGGAGGTCTCTTGGCTCCACCCTTGTGAAGTGAAACCTGCCAGGTGTGGATCATTTGACTTTTGCTATATAGGAAGCCTGAGGACTTGTGGGGAATTGCCTTCCTGGTGGGGGAGTTTGAGGCTCAGGTTCTCTAGGGTGCTTTTCTGCTGTTGTGGTGGAGCGGATTCAGTGTTCCCCGGTGGGCTGCTTTTTCTTCACCTTTTCTCCCATCTCTGTGAAACAGTGACTCTATGAGCTAACTATGTTGTTGGTGCCCTCTCAGTACGGTGAGAGCCTGGTGGTGCGAAGTCACTGTGAAGCAGTGTGGAAGTGACTCAAGTTCAGGAGCTGGCAGGTAAGTGTTCCTGGGTTCTACGGTTCTTTAATGTCGAGGAGTTTGAGTACTTCCTTCACCTTGTCTGTTTTCAGTGAAATTACTTCCGTGGCTTCTAAGCTCCCTTTCCAGCCCTTCCAAATCTAATGAGAATGAAAGCTAAAAAGAAAGCCCCACCAACTCAGAAGCTCAAGTGCTTACAGGTAAGCCTGACTTTGAAGAATGTTCTTAACTATTTGTTAGGATTCAACAACGGGCAGTGTGGAAAAAGGTGCCTTAATGTGCACTCAAATTATGCCTTGCAGTGAGTAGAAACCGATGGGGAAGGTACTGGTGGAGTTATGACAACTTTCACTCAGTGGAAGTCGCAAGACTGTGCTGTTCCTAAAAGAAATGCCGCTTTCACAACATGTAAGTCAAAAGCAGTGTGAAGAAAGCCTCTCCTCTTCCCTACAGGCCTGCGTCTCTGCTGTGGAGAAAGATTTGGAATAGGTCCACCAGTGAGGAGAGACTATCTTCCTCCCAGGCTGTACAAACCAGTATCTGAGGTGGCGTTGTTTTCTTCTAGTTGTTTGTCTGAGTGCTTTTGACCAATAATCTTGTGTGAAACACCGTCTGCCCCTGTTAAGTTCACTATAAAAGTTAGGCTATTCGGGTAATAAAATGGAGCAGCATGATCTGACTCAACCGGTGTCTGCCGTGCTTTCGGCCGTGCTTCCTAACAAATGGCGCCCGAACAGGCTGAGACCTGAACAGGGCATCGCAGCGGAGCGGGAGAGCAGCGGCGCCGGGACATCAGAGCGGCGTGGGACCGACACATCGGAGCGGCGCCGGGAGACCCGAGGCACACGGAGGGACTCCTGCCGGACGGAGAGAGCCCTGAGAGACGCTGCAGAGCCACGGATGGCTCTGAGAGACACAGACCTGACAGAAGCCGGAACACCTGAGAAGCATTGAGAAACTCCAAGCACCGACCCGGACAAAGGACTCATGGTGAGACACGGGGAAAAGAAACCGTGGGGAGCGTGGGAAGAGATCTGCGGGGAAACGCGGGAAACGGAACCGCGCAGGGACGCGGGAACGAGGTCTCGCAAAGGCTGCAACAGCATAAATAAAGGTATGGAGAGACAAGCGGCGTATGATTTGCTCAATTGCTTTTTAGAAAAACGGAGCACGCAGGGTATAGGCTGCAAAAAGGATTTACCAGGATTATTAGCATATGGAGTAACAAAGGGTTGTTTTATCAATCCGGATACAGTTTTTGAACAAACAGAGTGGAGTAAATTTGGGGACAAATTGTTTGATGAAGTTATTAATGAAAATAAGACTGCTAAAAAATTACTGAAGCCTTGGAGAGCAGTCACTAATGCCTTAGCTATACATCAGGCTGAGCAGAGAGTCACTGCTGCTGCTACAGAGCGACTGGGATTGCCAGGAAGTGCTGGTAGTGTTAACCCTCAACAGGGAGGGATGGGGGGAGCTGGGGATTACCCATTGCCGCCTTCAGTGAGGACGATAACGCTGCCTCAGGGGGCAATGGGAGCCTCCTCCTCTCTCATCATCCTTCTCAGAGTCGGTGTTGGTGCTCCCGCCATCACCAGCAGCACCACCGGCTCCTTCTCACAAAAGTGGGGAAATGGATGAGGAAATAAGAGAGCAAAAACCAGACAGAAAAAACACAAGCCCGTTTATAGAAGGTGTTCAGGAGAGGCAGAGGGTGTGGAAGCAAATAGCAGATGAGGCTGTATGCGAAGGTGAACACGGGATAGCTGCACAATTGGTTCAAGAGGCCTTCCCGGTAGTATATTCACCACCGGACGCCCAGGGTAATGTTACGGTTAATCTCGTGAATTTGGACTGGAAATTGTTAACTCAGCTGCGGTCCACAGTAAATGAGTCAGGTCTGAAAGGTGAACCTACGAGACAGATGTTGGACTATATTTGGGGAACTAATATTTTGCTTCCAGGAGACATATGTAGCATAATGAAGTTAATTTTGACCCAACACCAGCAGCTCTTATTTAATGCCCATTGGCAGGCTGCTTGTCAAGAAGCAGTCACAGTGGTAAGAGCACCTGGGGACCCTTTACATGGGGTCACGCTGGAAGAGTTGATGGGGGTAGGACCGTATTTTAGGACAGAAGCACAAGCATTGCTGGGACCTGATAAAGCGAAGGAATCGATGAGAACGGCCAGAAGAGCATTGGATCGGATAAAGGGGCCAGGGGGAATACCTTCCTACATGGGAATCAAACAGGGTAGAGAGAATCCATTTGGGCTTTTTATTGACCGCATAGCAAACGCCATACAGGCGGCTGGGGTGCCTGATTACCTCCAGGGCACGATATTAAAACAGTGCGCAATTCAGAATAGCAACCCTTCTACTCGCAATATATTGGCTTCCTTACCCGGGACATGGACAATCGAGGAAGGGTTGGAAAGAATGGCTCAGGTACCAGTAGGCCCACAGGCTATGTTAGTAGAGGCAGTAAAGCAATTAGGTGACAGCATGCGAGAGCAGGCACAGGCTATGAAAGAGCATGCTGAGTTTACACAGAGTCAAGTCCTTGCAGCTCTTGCTCCTTTGCAAACCGCCGGGTCACGCTCTGGTGGTCAAGCACCACCCCCTGGTGGCCAAATACCACACCGCTTGCGATGTTATCCTGGTGGTGTTTTTGGACACGTGAGACGAAACTGCAAAGCTGGGGCAGTATGGTGCTCAGATTGTCAGTCGGGCAATCACAGTGAAGCGGCATGTCGATGCAACGTGTCGGGAAACGGCTGGAACAGCGGGAAGAGTCGCCCCGCGACGACACAAAACGCGGCCGCATGCACAGCAACACCGAGGGGGAACCCGTTCCTCTCCGACCAGCCACAAGAGGGAGCCGATGTATCTATAATCAGCACACACAACTGGCCGCAGCATTGGCCAACATCTGAAACCAATGCCACGGTGGCCGGGGTCGGAGGAATGACACTTGCCGTCAGTCACCACCCCTGCGGTGGACAATAGGGGACAAAGTGGTGAAATGTTGTGTCTCTGTTAGTCCGTTGCCTGACGGGGTGCACGCACTAATAGGGCGGGACATCCTTGCTCAAATGGGAATGGTCCTTACCTGGGAACGCCCTTTATAGGGAACGCCCTTTATAGATATGGCCATTGTTTGGACTTTCCCGATCCCGCTCCGGTGGAAGAATGATGATCCTGTGTGGGTCGAGCAATGGCCGTTAAAACGGGAAAGTCTGATACAAGCGCATGAGCTGGTTAAAGAACAGTTTCAACAGGGGCACTTAAGGTTGTCAACGAGCCCGTGGAATACACCTATCTTTGTGATTAAAAAGAAGTCGGGTAAGTATCGGCTGCTCCACGATCTGTGTGCGGTAAATAAGCAGATGTACGATATGGGAGCAGTGCAGCCAGGGTTGCCTAATCCTGCGATGATACCTGAAGGATGGCATTTACTCATAGTGGACTTAAAGGACTGTTTCTTCACAATTGCTCTCCATGAAAATGATAAACAAAGATTCGCTTTTACACTTCCTGCAATAAACCGAGAAGGGCCAGACCAGAGATTTGAGTGGACGGTCCTGCCGCAGGGAATGCGAAATTCGCCAACTCTATGTCAATTCTGTGTCGACGATGCTCTACAGCCGTTGCGATGAAAATGGTCAGGAACAATAATCTGTCATTATATGGATGATATTCTATTGGCCCAGTCAACACCATTTTCTTCACAGCAAAAGGATGAACTAACGAAGCAACTTAAACAGAGAGGATTAGTAGTTGCCCCCGAGAAGGTACAGGAGACAAGCCCATGGAAATATCTTGGATGGCATATCTCCGATGCTACGATCCAACCGCAGAAATTGACAATACAATCAGACCTTAAGACTCTTAACGACGCCCAGAAGTTGATGGGTGATTTGCAATGGATTCGACCAGTGGTTGGTATTCCCAACGAGCTGTTAAATCAACTACGACCTTTGCTACGAGGGACAGATCCAGCAGCACCAATTCAGCTTACAGACCAACAAAAACAAGCACTACAGCTAATAGCCTCAATGATTACAACACGGGCTACGCATCGGCGTATAGAGGGTGCGCCTCTTGATCTAACTATTCTGTGTGGCCCCCAATATTTGATGGGTGCGATAACACAGCAAAAAATAAAAATGGGGGAGAAGCAGGGAGATACGGTGGTACTAGAATGGCTAGCTCCTCCGTTGCGGCCACGACGAACAATTCAAGAAAAAATCACCACATGAGCAGAATTAATTAAAAAGGGACGAAGTAGAACCTTGCAAGTAGACGGGGCCCCTCCTAACACCATATGGTTACCCATGAAGTCAAGTGATCTGGAATGGTATATACAAAATTCTGAGGAACTGCAAACTGCTCTATTGCATGATGGAGCCATGTTAATAGCAAAACCATTACAATCTCCTGTCTTGTCCTGGATGAAAAACCAGGGCTGGATAAGTAGACCAAAGTGATCACCCCAACCAGTTGCAGACGCAATAACAGTCTTTACAGATGCCGGTAAGTGCTCCAGAACTGCTGCAGTGACATGGAAGGATGAGCATGGCTGGCAACATCAGATTTTGCAAGCTCAGAAAGAGGATTCATTACAGACACTAGAACTGTTCGCAGTAGTATGGGCGTTTGTAAAATGGAAAGCTGTTCCGTTGAGTGTTGTATCTGACTCTCTTTATGTAGTAGGCATAGCCAATCGCATTGAGGACTCAAGTTTGCGAGAAGTGCAGAATGGACGACTGGTTCAACTATTGACAAGTTTGCAGCTTGCAATCGCACAGAGAAGTAAGCCGTATGCAGTGATTCATATTCGCAGTCATCAGTGGGAACAAGGGCTCGGAGAAGGCAATGCCCGAGCCGACCGATTAGTTGCTGCTGCAGTCACTGAAGCTCCACTATCACCATTTTGCCGAGCTCGAGAAGCTCATTCCATATTTCACCAGAACGCGAAGGGACTAGCTCGAGCCTACAATTTGTCTAATGCTGACGCTCAAGCAATCGTGAAGGCTTGTCCCATATGTAGTTATCATAATTTAGGAATGGGACCCGGGTGTGGAGTTAACCCAAGAGGGTTGAAAGCTAATGAAGTGTGGCAAATGGATGTCACTCCTGTTACAGCCTTGGGACAGTTAAAATACTTGCATGTAACGATAGATACCTCTAGCCACATGACATGGGCTACTGCACAACCCAGGGAAAAGGCTCGGGATGTGCGGCATCACCTCACTAGTTGTTTTGCTGTGTTAGGGGTACCTAGCACTATCAAGACTGACAATGGTCCAGCTTATAATAGTGGGCCACTGAAACGATTTATGCAATTATGGAATATCAATCATGTTACTGGCATCCCACACTCCTCCACAGGACAGGCGATAGTGGAAAGGGCAGATGGAACAATGAAAGGATACTTAGAAAAGTTCAGAGACATTGAAGACGTAAAAGAAAGAATAGGAAAGGCTCTCTTTGTACTTAACCATTTATGTGTGTTTGGGGACAGCACTGAGCCCCCTATAGTACGTCACCATGCCGGGGCAGAAACTTCTAAGCCACCACGCATGAAGGTGTTATGTTGGGAACTGGCATACAGGACGTGGACATAAGCAACCAGGGGTAGGCCTTAGAAGTCTCAGGGCCTGCTGTAGCTGAGCAAACCAAGCTGCCAGAGTAACTGTGAGAAGCTCCCACGGCAATGACTCCCACATCACCCAATTAAGGAACTCAGAAAGTATTGTTATCAGCAGCTGGCCTCAAGGACTAGGCCTATGTGACCGTTAAGCACAAAGGGGGTTGTTTTCCTAACTTCTAATCAAAAGGGGGGTTCTTTTCTTGCAGGTGGTGTTATTTTCTTAATGGTTTGTCTGGGTGCTTTTGACCAATAATCTTGTGTGAAACACTGTCCACCCCTGTAAAGTTCACTATAAAAGTTGGGCTATTCGGGCAATAAAATGGTGAAGCATGATCTGACTCTGCTGGTGTCTGTCGTGCTTTCGTCCGTGCTTCGCAACAGTGTTATACAGAGACATGAAAACAGGGCAATGGCTAGGCCCTGCTGAAGTGATCTGCCTGGGGCGCGGTTACGCTTGTGTTTCTTCCCCTACAGGTGCAATCTGGGTGCCTAGCCGACGCGTAAAACCAGCTGTTGAAGACACAGGCGGCTGTCGCCAGAAGGAGAATATTGAAGAGTAAACAGCAGATAGAGTCAGCAGCTAAATTATATTCTTGTGAATGAGATTGTGGTATGACTGAGATTGAGATGTGCCAGAGGCCTCTGGGTGTGCGATTGTGCTCTGTGTGTGCGATTGTGCTGTGTACTGTGTGAGTGAGAGCATGCTTTTGCCATAGTGCAGGCTGAAAGCATAGGAAATTGGTGCTGGCAAAAATCATAGGAAAATGGAGGACGAAGTAGCCCTAGATTTGTTACAGCGCTTTTTAGAAAAACGGGGAGTCGATTGTAAGCAACTAGCAGGACTAGTTGCGATCGGTCGAGCAAAATCATGTTTCACAAGTACGGAGTCATTGTTTGAAGTAGCCACTTGGAGAAATTTAAGGGAATGTACTGTTTAAACCTTTTTGATCATAATGAGTCAATTCACAAATTCATTACTTTCCTGAAAGAGCACATGAGAAAGATTCAATATGGTATCAACCCTTTCAATCAATGGTTCACTGACTTGGTTGAAACAACGCATAGATGGTTACTGGCATTAGTCAAAGAGGGATTAAGGATTCTGTTCGCTGTGGTGTCAATCATCATTGCATGTAGTATTGTGATAAATGTGGTTAAAGGGTTACTTGCAAAAATGTTATAGAGATTTTGAAGTGGTGCTGGAAACAGGTACCCGGTGGATCCCTGCAAAGTGGACTGAAGCAGCCGTAGAATCTGCACATGCCGAAGACGACCATGAAGAGGTTCCTGATAATCATTCTGACAATGACATGGGCTGCGCCAACTCAAGGACTGCCAAGGACAGCCTTCGATCCTAAGGAGAATGTCTGGGTATCCCTGGCTAGGAAACTGAATACCACCACCTTCTGTGAAAGTCTAGCCAGCCCTAGCACACCTTCTGTTACATACCTTGTTGGGGTACCATTCATTGACTATAGTAGTTGTGGTGTGATTAGGTTTAAGTTGTGTTACCATTAAGTGATTACAGTAATTGTAATGTTATTAGGTTTAAGTTTTGTTATGTCATTGTAGTTGTGTTATGTTATGTATTCGACGTCTGATGAAAAAACCTTCGGCCAAGTACTGCTCGTACAAAAAGAAAAAGGGGGAATTGTTGGGAATTGGCATACAGGGCCTGGACATGAGTCCGTGGAACAATTGTTTGATCTGAGCTTGCCTTAAGCAACCAGGAGTAGGCCTTAGAAAATCTCATGGCCTGCTGTAGCTGAGCAAACCAAGCTACCAGAATAACTATGAGAAGCTCCCACGACAATGATTCCCACGTTGCCCAATTGAGGAATTCAGAAAAATATTGTTACCAGCAGCTGGCTTCAAGGACAAGATCTACGTGAGTGCTAATCACAAGGGGGGTTGTTTTCTTGCAGGTGGGGTTGTTTTCTTCTAGTTGTTTGTCTGAGTGCTTTTGACCAATAATCTTGTGTGAAACACTGTCCGCCCCTGTTAAGTTCACCGTAAAAGTTAGGCTATTCGGGCAATAAAATGGAGCAGCATGGTCTGACTCAACCGGTGTCTGTCGTGTTTTCGGCCGTGCTTCCTAACAGACCCCTGCCCTGTCGCCGTTGGGCAGAGGGAGGGGATCTGGGAGTTGAGGAGGAATGGAGACAGGTCCCTGCTCGACATCGCAAGTGATGCCCTCCCCTTCTGGTCCCACCTTCCCAGGTGCCCTTCCACAACAGGTTTGAGGCCCTCGAGAGACCGGTGGGTGAGGAAGAGGTAGCAAGTGTTCCCAGGAGGATGCCTAGGGCGAGGAGGTCAACTCCACGCCTCAGGGCTGCCTCCACCAAGAAAGACAGAAGGGTTATTGTTGTGGGAGACTCTATCCTTAGGGAACAGAGGGCCCTATTTGTCGGCCTGACCCTATCCATCGGGAAGTCTGCTGCCTCCCTGGGACCAGGGTCAGGGACGTTGCCAGGAAGCTTCCCAACCTGGTACGCCCCTCTGACTATTATACTCTTTTGATAGTCCAGGCAGGTAGTGACGACATTGAAGAGAGAAGCCTGAAGGCTATCAAACAAGACTTTAGGGGGCTGGGACGGTTAGTGGATGGAGCAGGAGTGCAGGTGGTGTTTTCGTCCATCCCTACAGTGGCAGGGAGGGGTACAGAGAGGACACGGAAAGCCCACCTCTTAAACATGTGGCTCAGGGGCTGGTGCCAACGCAGAAATCTTGGGTTTTTCGACCATGGGGCACTTTACTCGGCACCCGGCCTGATGGCTGCAGGCGGGTCCCTATCTTTTAGGGGAAAAAGGATCCTGGGCCAGGAGCTGGCAGGGCTCGTTGAGAGGTCTTTAAACTAGGTAAGAAGGGGGATGGGGCTGAAGCAAGGATTGTTGGAGCTGTGCCAGAGGGAACAATAGTAAGGCCGGGGGATAAGGCAATGGCCCAGCTGAAGTGCATCTACACCAATGCACGCAGCATGGGTAACAAACAGGAGGAGCTGGAAGCCATCGTGCGGCAGGCAGGCTACGACTTGGTTGCCATCACGGAGACGTGGTGGGACCGGTCTCATGACTGGAGTGCTGCAATGACTGGCTATAAGCTCTTCAGAAGGGACAGGCAGCACAGAAGGGGTGGTGGTGTGGCTCTCTATATGAGAGAGTCTTTTGATGTTGTAGAACTTGAGGCTGGGAATGACAAGGTCGAGTCCCTTTGGGTTAGGATTGGCAGGGACAACAAGGCTAGTGTCCTGGTCGGGGTCTGCTATAGACCGCCGAACCAGGATGAGGAGACGGATGAGGAGTTCTACAGGCAGCTGACAGAAGTTGCAAAATCTTCAGCACTTGTTCTCATGGGGGACTTCAACTTCCCTGACATATCCTGGAAGCACAACACAGCCCAGAGAAAGCAGTCTAGGAGGTTTCTGGAGAGCGTGGAAGATAGCTTCCTGACGCAGCTGGTTAGCGAGCCTACCAGGGGTGGTGCCCCGCTAGACCTTCTCTTCACAAACAGATGTGATTGTCGGGAGCTGTCTTGGGCAGAGTGACCACGAAATGGTGTTCTCTATTCTTGGCGAGGCAAGGAAGGGGACCAGTAAAACCACTGTATTGGACTTCCGGAGGGCTGACTTTGTGCTGCTAAGGACACTGGTTGGTAGAGTCCCTTGGGAGGCGGTTCTGAAGGGCAGAGGGGTCCAGGAAGGCTGGGCGCTCTTCAAGAGGGAAATCTTAATGGCGCAGGAACGGTCTGTCCCCACGTGCCCAAAGACGAGCTGGCGGGGAAGAAGACCAGCCTGGCTGAACAGAGAATTGTGGCTTAAGCTTAGGAGAAAAAAGAGGGTTTATAATCTTTGGAAAAGTGGACAGGCCACTAGGGAGGACTATAAGGATGTAGCGAGGCTGTGCAGGGACAAAATTAGAAAGGCCAAAGCTCATATGGAGCTCAATCTGGCTACTGTCGTTAAAGATAACAAAAACTGTTTTTATAAATACATCAACACAAAAAGGAGGACTAAGGAGAATCTCCATCCTTTACTGGATGCGGGGGGAAACCTAGTTACAAGAGATGAGGAAAAGGCGGAGGTGCTTAATGCCTTCTTCACCTCAGTCTTTAGCGGCAATACCGGTTGTTCTCTGGATACCCAGTACCCTGAGCTGGTGGAAGGGGATAGGGAGAAGGATGTGGCCCTCACTATCCACGAAGAACTGGTTGGTGACCTGGTACGGCACTTGGATGTGCACAAGTCGATGGGGCCGGATGGGATCCACCCAAGGGTACTGAGAGAACTGGCAGAGGAGCTGGCCAAGCCCCTATCCATCATTCATCAACAGTCCTGGCTATCGGGGGAGGTCCCAGTTGACTGGCGGCTAGCAAACGTGACGCCCATCTACAAGAAGGGCAGGAGGGAAGACCCGGAAAACTACAGGCCTGTCAGTTTGACCTCAGTGCCAGGGAAGCTCATGGAGCAGATTCTCTTGAGAGTCATCACGCAGCACTTGCAGGGCAAGCAGGCGATCAGGCCCAGTCAGTATGGGTTTATGAAAGGCAGGTCCTGCTTGACGAACCTGATCTCCTTCTGTGACAAAGTGACGCGCTGGGTGGATGAGGGAAAGGCTGTGGATGTGGTCTACCTTGACTTCAGCAAGGCTTTTGACACCGTCTCCCACAGCATTCTCCTCAAGAAACTGGCTGCTCTTGGCTTGGACTGGCGCACGCTTCGTTGGGTTAGAAACTGGCTGGATAGCCGGGCCCAAAGAGTCGTGGTAAATGGAGCCAAGTCCAGTTGGAGGCTGGTCACTAGTGGCGTCCCCCAGGGCTCGGTGCTGGGGCCGGTCCTCTTTCATATCTTCATCAATGATCTGGACGAGGGCATTGAGTGCATCCTCAGTAAGTTTGCAGATGACACCAAGCAAAGTGTGTGTGTCGATCTGCTTGAGGGTAGGAAGGCTCTGCAGGAGGATCTGGATAGGCTGCACCGATGGGCTGAGGTCAACTGCATGAAGTTCAACAAGGCCAAGTGCCGGGTCCTGCACCTGGGACGCAATAACCCCAAGCAGAGCTACAGGCTGGGAGATGAGTGGTTGGAGAGCTGCCAGGCAGAGAAGGACCTGGGAGTGATGGTGGACATTTGGCTGAATATGAGCCAGCAGTGTGCTCAGGTGGCCAAGAAGGCCAACGGCATCCTGGCTTGTATCAGAAACAGTGTGACCAGCAGGGCTAGGGAGGTGATCGTCCCCCTGTACTCGGCTCTGGTGAGGCCGCACCTCGAGTACTGTGTTCAGTTTTGGGCCCCTCGCTACAAGAAGGACATCGAGGTGCTTGAGCGGGTCCAGAGAAGGGCGACGAAGCTGGTGAGGGGCCTGGAGAACAAGTCCTACGAGGAGCGGCACAGAAGTCTGCTGCAGAAGTCGCTCATAGGGTTGTTCAACAATCCTTTCCACGCTCTTTAGCCATAATGTCTAATCTGTGGTGGCTTGCAAAGGAGTTTCTGTGCCTGCAGGGATACGTTAAAGTAGTTTTGTGGCAATGCAATGTAGTTTTGGAAGTTGTCTTGCCCTTTTATACGTCTGTAACCTCTTTCCTGCATCCAGAGGAGAAGCTGTGAAGCTTGACGTTACGAATGTCTTATGCAGAATATCAACCCCACATAGTTAAGGTAGTTGTTCATCTTGGAGGGGGTACATTTGAATCCAAAACTCATCTTTAGAACAGAAGCAAGTGTGAGATATGTTCACCTGATTCGTGTCAGTATGGAACAATGCTAGGGCCGCATTGTATGATGAATGTGACCTTCTGTCTTGCATACCCTTGTATAACCACAAGTCTAAGAAAAACAGTGGTTAATGTATATAGTTCTTGTATCTTGCAAAGGAATGTTTTAGCAACTCATGTCAATAGAGAGCTTGAAGGGAAATGTATTTGTAGACTTTTCCTTGAAGTCTCTGGTATCTGGGGGGTTTCAGAATAACTGCTAACTATGATGACTATTGCGTGGGACACTATGCAAGTCTCTGATATCTGGGCAGGAGATCAAGGAGACAGGGAGAGCTGAAGAACAACTAAAAGACAAAGCTTGCAGGGAAGGTTGCACAAGTCTCTGACATACAGCCAAGTTGGACAAGAGGGAGGAAGACTATGAGCCTTCAGCACGAGAGACCACCAGAGGGACCACCGGAGACTGATACGCATGCTCCAGTAGGAGGGTTTGGATTCCGGAATCTAATTATAATAACCCTGTTGTTTTTTTTAGAAGTAGTAATGAATATGTATTAGCCTAGGAGCATAAAAATCAGCTGCTTGATGTAACTGGTGTGCGTCTTGGTGGAGCAGAGACTCCTGGTGCACCCAGCGCTGTTTGCTTACCTGTATTCCTTTAATAAATTGTAAACTTTGATTATAGTCCTATTTTGAATACTGAGCTATTTATTACACAAGGTATTAAGCTCTTTATGTTAATAGGAACGTGAGTCTTTCTGCCTGGAACACAATTCAACAGAGCAGTCAACCATTTCTTTAGCTTTGAAGATGCTGAAATGGACCCTGGGTTAAAAAGAACCGGTCCAGAGAAGGGCGACGAAGGGCGACGAAGCTGGTGAGGGGCCTGGAGAACAAGTCCTATGAGGAACGGCTGAAGGAGCTGAGCTTGTTCAGCCTGGAGAAGAGGAGGCTCAGGGGCGACCTTATCGCTCTCTACAGATACCTTAAAGGAGGTTGTAGCGAGGTGGGGGTTGGCCTGTTCTCCCACGTGCCTGGTGACAGGATGAGGGGGAATGGGCTAAAGTTGTGCCAGGGGAGGTTTAGGTTGGATGTTAGGAAGAACTTCTTTACCGAAAGGGTTGTTAGACTGTGGAACAGGCTGCTCAGGGAAGTGGTGGAGTCACCATCCCTGGAAGTCTTTAAAAGACGTTTAGATGTAGAGCTTAGGGATATGGTTTAGTGGGGACTGTTAGCGTTAAATCAGAGGTTGGACTCGATGATCTTGAGGTCTCTTCCAACCTAGAAATTCTATGATTCTGTGGTTCCCAGCCTGTCTCTAAAGATAGTTGTTTAGTGCTAAAATGTGAGTTTCCTTTCTGGTATGTGACCATCCTAGTCTTAAGATTTCCAGTACTCAGTCATGTACCCCAGACTCCCGTGTTTTGAGGGGGATCGTACTCCCCTTACCTAATATGGGAATCCCGTTTTTGTGCCTCAAGGGTCAATGGTGTAAGGCACTTAGAAATCATTGCGGATTGTGGTTGTTGTCAGTTGCCACGTAAATTAAGGCCATGCAAGGACCTTCTACTCTTTCATCTTCCCTTTCATTTGTTGTCAGGTTACTACTCAATATTACACCTTTGGTGAGAAGTCCTAAAAAAAACCAACAAACATTACATCTTAATGTTAACAACTCTTGTTTTTTCTTTCTCTAGGTCTGCCAGTAGCTGACAAGGTAGAAAGATGACCTTTTCTCTTTCATTCTTGTGAAGTTAGAGGCAGTGCCCAATTAAACTGTGACTGAGGCTCTGCGATGGTGCAAGTCTATCTTACTCCTTCAAATTCAGTGATGCAGCCAGCGTTTTCAGTAATGAACTTTCAAGGATTCAACCACTTTAAAGCTTTTGGACAGTGGCAATTATCTGAAAACATTCCTACAGATTTATCTTCTTCATTTACATTTGCTTGCTCTCTCCATCTCATTCAAAGCAGTCAGGACTGGTTTGCTTCCCTCTTCTCTGGAAGTTTGCACTAGGAACCATTGTTAGAATCAGAATCCTGATCTGAGAGCACGATGAAAAATGTTGCACACAAACTTGTACATTGGAGAGGAAAATGTTCATGTATACGTCAGTATTGTACTCAAACAGCTGCTTACACCTTTTAACTTTTAAACCTGAGAAGCAACAGGTAGTTTCTACGTTGCCCTTGGGGGTAGTGTACTCTTCTGTACTTTGCTTCTATACAAACAGCTCAAAATTTGAAAGTCATGTTGTCAGTCATACCACCAAACAACCTTGCACGGCATTACACGTTCCCCCCCCAGATAGATCTTGCCGTCAATGAGAGACCAGACAAGGAAATAATGCCGGCACATAAAACTAACTTGTAGATATATCCCTTGTTGGCATTCTTTTTTTTTTGTTGTTTTGTTTTGATGCTTTGTGGGGCTTAGCTGTACCTCAGTGAGAAGAATGTCTTCTGGTGTGAACTGAAATTATACCTCTCTGCCACAATGTCTCTCTATTTATTTATTTATTTTTTTGGGGGGGAGGGCTGGGGAGGGGAGAGAAGGGTGTTGATAATTCCTTGGGGACACCTGAAGGAGTTGCAAAATAATAAAATTTAGGTGAAGGAAAAGTTCCTTCTCTTAATTTTTGTCGTTGTTGTTTTTCTTTTCCATCTGGTCATAAAATGAAGGTCCCATTTTCTGGCTTTTGGCAGATTGCAAGCATGCTGGAACCATTCACGTTACGTAGACTGTATTTGTCTGAAATGATAATATCATACCTATAGTCTGCTGCAGGCTCAAAAGCAGCCTATGCCTCCTGGTCTGTTTTATGCCTTTGCTTTTGTTACTACATCCTTGTAAGTCTTCAACAGGGAAATGAAATTACCCTATACAAAAGAAACACCATCCAGAAGAAACTTCAGGTGCTAGGGCCTGAATTTTCACTGAAACCAAAGGCAGGTATCTTACTGACGTGAAGAAAGGGGCTTTATCTATCCTGGTTTGTTTAGTACTGAAGGAGCGTGAAAGAGATGCATGTCCTTGTCTCTGAAGAGGAGGCAAAGGAACAGCTAGTGCAAGGAACGCAAAATTCAGTTATGCCGAACTAACAGGTGGTTGTATCCCAGCTTGGAGACCACAACACAGAATCACCTAGGTTGGAAGAGACCTCCAAGATCACGTAGTCCAACCTCTGGCGTAACACTAACAAGTCCTCCACTAAGCCGTATCCCTAAGCTCTACACCTAAACATCTTTCAAAGACCTCCAGGGATAGTGACTCCACCACTCCCCTGGGCAGCCCGTTCCAATGCCTAACAACCGTTTCGGTAAAGAAGTTCTTCCTGACACCCAACCTAAACCTCCCCTGGTGCAACTTTAGCGCATTCCCCCTCGTCCTATCACCAGGCACATATGAGAATAGACCAACCCCCACCTCGCTACAGCCTCCTTTGAGGTATCTGTAGAGAGCAATAAGGTCGCCCCTGAGCCTCCTCTTCTCCAGACCGAACAATCCCAGCTCCCTCAGCCGCTCCTCCTAAGACTTGTTCTCCAGATCCCTTGCCAGCTTTGTTGCCCTTCCCTGGACTCACTGGAGCCCCTCAATATCCTTCTTGTAGCGAGGGGCCCAGAACCGAACACAGTACTTGGGCTGCGGCCTCACCTGAGCCAAGTACAGGGGGACAATCACCTTCCTTAGTCCTGCTGGCCATGCTGTTTCTTGTAGGAGTCAGGATGCTGTTGGCCTTCTTGGCCACCTGAGCACACTGCTGGCTCATACTGAGTCGACTAGCCACCAGTACTCCCAGGTCCTTCTCTGCCAGGCAGCTTTCTAACCACTCAGATGGCTTTTCCAACCAGCTTCAAACTTCCAGATCTAGAGGAACGCTTTGACTGCGGCCTAAAAGCCACGTGTATGTAAGCTGCCGCAAGCCAGCCAATCTTCTTCCCATGACCTGCCAGGAAACAGCAACGTAGGCAGGTAACCAAATTAAAGCCAAAACTTGCCAGCCCAGTCCTTGACCTGAATAGTGAGTGAGGATCCGGATCCTGGCATTTATGCGCGATAGCTTCTACACAGTCAAAGTAAATACACCCCGGGTGCCCTGAGCTGGAGGACCACGACGGTGGGCACGATAAACTCCCAACCGACCCTGAACGTGTGCGGGATTTGCTGCTCCACCTGGATCTATACAAGTCCGTGGGTCCGGATGGGGTTCATCCCAGGGTGCTTAAGGAGCTGGCTGACGCCATCGCGGGACCTCTCTCAATTATTTTTCAATGATCTTGTGAATCTGGAGAGGTCCCAGTAGACTGGAAGCTGGCAAATGTCGTACCAATTTTCAAGAAGGGCAAGAAAATAGACCGTGGCAACTACAGGCCTGTTAGTCTCACATCAGCGCCTGGTAAAATTCTGGAGAAGATGATCCTTGAAAGTATTGAAGCGCACCTGGGGGACAATGCAGTCATTGGTCCCAGCCCACATGGGTTCATGAGGGGTAGGTCCTGCCTAACAAATCTGAATTCCTTTTATGATAAGATCAGCCATCTGGTTGATCAAGGGAAACCAGCTGACGTGATCTTTTTGGACTTGAGCAAAGCTTTCGACATAGAATCATAGAATCATAGAATATCCTGAGCTGGAAGGGACCCTTAAGGATCATCAAGTCCAACTCTTGACACCGCACAGGTCTACCCAAAAGTTCAGACCATGTGACTAAGTGCACAGTCCAATCTCTTCTTAAATTCAGACAGGCTCGGTGCAGTAACCACTTCCCTGGGGAGCCTGTTCCAGCGTGCAACCACCCTCTCTGTGAAGAACCCATGGTTTCCCATGGGATCCTACTGGACAAAAATGTCCAGCATACAACTTAGCAAAAACACCATACGATGGGTGAGCAATTGGCTGACAGGCAGGGCTCAAGGGCTTGTGGTAAATGGGGCCACATCAGGGTGGCGCACGGTCACTAGTGGGGTCCCTCAAGGCTCCATTTTAGGGCCGGTCCTCTTCAATGTTTTTATAAACGATTTAGATGTAGGACTAGAAGGTGTTTTGAGCAAATTTGCTGATGGCACCAAACTTGGAGGAGTTGTAGACTCAGATGAGGGGCTGAGTGTGGAAAGGCCTTGCAGAGAGATCTGGACAGATTGGAGAGCTGGGCGATCACCAACCGCATGAGGATTAACAAGAGCAAGTGCCGGGTCCTGCACCTGGGACGGGGCCACCCTGGCTATATGTACCGACTGGGTGATGAGATGCCGTAGAGCAGCCCTGCAGAGAGGGATCCGGGCGTGGTGGTTGACAGCAAGTTGAACATGAGCCAGCAGTGTGCCCTGGCAGCCAGGAGGGCCAACCGTGTCCTGGGGTGCATCAAGCACGGCATTGCTGGTCGATCGAGGGAAGTGATTGTCCCGCTCTACTCTGCGCTGGTGCGGCCTCACCTCGAGTACTGTGTGCAGTTCTGGGCACCACAGTATAAAAAGGACATGAAACTGTTGGAGAGTGTCCAGAGGAGGGCGACGAAGATGGTGAAGGGCCTAGAGGGGAAGCCGCATGAGGAGCAGCTGAGGGCACTGGGCCTGTTCAGCCTGGGGAAGGGGAGGCTAAGGAGGGACCTCATTGCAGCGTACAACTTCCTCGCGTGGGGGAGTGCAGAGGCAGGTGCTGACCTATTCTCCGTAATCACCAGTGACAGGACCCACGGGAACGGTGTTAAGCTGAGGCAGGGAAGTTTTAGGCTGGATGTCAGGAAGAGGTTCTTCACCGAGAGGAGGGTGGTTGCACGCTAGAACAGGCTCCCCAGGGAACTAGTCACTGCACCAAGCCTGTCTGAATTTAAGAAGCGATTGGACTGTGCACTTGGTCACGTGGTCTAAACTTTTGGGTAGACCTGTGCGGTGCCAGGAGTTGGACTTGATGATCCTTAAGGGTCCCTTCCAGCTCAGGATATTCTATGATTCTATAAATAGTCCAGTCAGAGGTCATGGGGCTAGATTTAGAAAAGTCCTGCATAAAGAAGGGATCTCAGAGAAGAAAATGTAGATAGCATTAATATCAAGAAAAGGAATTCTGATTGCTAATTTGTTTATCTGTCATGACTAGACAGATGAAAATCTATGATGGCAAGTTTGCCTTTAAGGTCATTTTATTTTTATTAATTTCTTTTATTTATTTGTATTTATTTTTTTAACAGGCTCTGTACTAATTTTGCTCACAGAATGACTAACAGAAATATGAGCTTTGTGCAAATTTTGTATTTAATTCATTATGTCAACTGTAACCACTAAGCCCCTTGTCAGGTTATTTCTACAAGTGATAAGGAGCAATAGACCTTAAAACCTTGAAGCCAGGTAGACGAGCTTATTCCACAAGGTCTCTTGGCTTCACCCTTGTTAAGTGCAACCTGCCAGGTGTGGGTCATTTGACCTTTGTTATATAGGAAGCCTGAGGACAGGTGGGGGAATTGCCTCCCCAGGAGAAACTGAGGCTTGGGTAGCCTAGGGTGTTTTTCTCTCGTGGTGAATCGGGCTCAGTGTTCCCTACTAGGCTGCTTTTCCTTCAAGTTTTCTGCCCTCTCTGTGAAATAGCTTTAGAGACTCTATGAGCCAGTTACATTGGTGGTGCCTTCTTCAGAAGAACCCTGGTGGGACTATTTCACTGCGAAGCACGTTGGAAGTGACTCGAGTTCAGGAGACAGCAGGTAAGAGTTCCTGGGTTCTGTGGTTGTTACTGTTGAGGAGTTTGAGTACTTCCTTCACCTTGTCTGTATCCTGTGAAATTACATAGGTGGCTTCTAAGCTCCCTTTTAAGTACTGGAGGAAAACAAAAAAGGCTGCAGAAGCCCAAGTGCACACAGGTCAGCCTGAAGTTGAACAAACTTCTTAAGTATTTGAAAGATTGAAAAACGAGCTGTGGGAAGAGGCGCAGAGTCGCTGGGGCGCAGAGTCGCTGGGGCGCAGAGTCGCTGGGGCGCAGAGTCGCTGGGGCGCAGAGTCGCTGGGGCGCAGAGTCGCTGGGGCGCAGAGTCGCTGGGGCGCAGAGTCGCTGGGGCGCAGAGTCGCTGGGGCGCAGAGTCGCTGGGGCGCAGAGTCGCTGGGGCGCAGAGTCGCTGGGGCGCAGAGTCGCTGGGGCGCAGAGTCGCTGGGGCGCAGAGTCGCTGGGGCGCAGAGTCGCTGGGGCGCAGAGTCGCTGGGGCGCAGAGTCGCTGGGGCGCAGAGTCGCTGGGGCGCAGAGTCGCTGGGGCGCAGAGTCGCTGGGGCGCAGAGTCGCTGGGGCGCAGAGTCGCTGGGGCGCAGAGTCGCTGGGGCGCAGAGTCGCTGGGGCGCAGAGTCGCTGGGGCGCAGAGTCGCTGGGGCGCAGAGTCGCTGGGGCGCAGAGTCGCTGGGGCGCAGAGTCGCTGGGGCGCAGAGTCGCTGGGGCGCAGAGTCGCTGGGGCGCAGAGTCGCTGGGGCGCAGAGTCGCTGGGGCGCAGAGTCGCTGGGGCGCAGAGTCGCTGGGGCGCAGAGTCGCTGGGGCGCAGAGTCGCTGGGGCGCAGAGTCGCTGGGGCGCAGAGTCGCTGGGGCGCAGAGTCGCTGGGGCGCAGAGTCGCTGGGGCGCAGAGTCGCTGGGGCGCAGAGTCGCTGGGGCGCAGAGTCGCTGGGGCGCAGAGTCGCTGGGGCGCAGAGTCGCTGGGGCGCAGAGTCGCTGGGGCGCAGAGTCGCTGGGGCGCAGAGTCGCTGGGGCGCAGAGTCGCTGGGGCGCAGAGTCGCTGGGGCGCAGAGTCGCTGGGGCGCAGAGTCGCTGGGGCGCAGAGTCGCTGGGGCGCAGAGTCGCTGGGGCGCAGAGTCGCTGGGGCGCAGAGTCGCTGGGGCGCAGAGTCGCTGGGGCGCAGAGTCGCTGGGGCGCAGAGTCGCTGGGGCGCAGAGTCGCTGGGGCGCAGAGTCGCTGGGGCGCAGAGTCGCTGGGGCGCAGAGTCGCTGGGGCGCAGAGTCGCTGGGGCGCAGAGTCGCTGGGGCGCAGAGTCGCTGGGGCGCAGAGTCGCTGGGGCGCAGAGTCGCTGGGGCGCAGAGTCGCTGGGGCGCAGAGTCGCTGGGGCGCAGAGTCGCTGGGGCGCAGAGTCGCTGGGGCGCAGAGTCGCTGGGGCGCAGAGTCGCTGGGGCGCAGAGTCGCTGGGGCGCAGAGTCGCTGGGGCGCAGAGTCGCTGGGGCGCAGAGTCGCTGGGGCGCAGAGTCGCTGGGGCGCAGAGTCGCTGGGGCGCAGAGTCGCTGGGGCGCAGAGTCGCTGGGGCGCAGAGTCGCTGGGGCGCAGAGTCGCTGGGGCGCAGAGTCGCTGGGGCGCAGAGTCGCTGGGGCGCAGAGTCGCTGGGGCGCAGAGTCGCTGGGGCGCAGAGTCGCTGGGGCGCAGAGTCGCTGGGGCGCAGAGTCGCTGGGGCGCAGAGTCGCTGGGGCGCAGAGTCGCTGGGGCGCAGAGTCGCTGGGGCGCAGAGTCGCTGGGGCGCAGAGTCGCTGGGGCGCAGAGTCGCTGGGGCGCAGAGTCGCTGGGGCGCAGAGTCGCTGGGGCGCAGAGTCGCTGGGGCGCAGAGTCGCTGGGGCGCAGAGTCGCTGGGGCGCAGAGTCGCTGGGGCGCAGAGTCGCTGGGGCGCAGAGTCGCTGGGGCGCAGAGTCGCTGGGGCGCAGAGTCGCTGGGGCGCAGAGTCGCTGGGGCGCAGAGTCGCTGGGGCGCAGAGTCGCTGGGGCGCAGAGTCGCTGGGGCGCAGAGTCGCTGGGGCGCAGAGTCGCTGGGGCGCAGAGTCGCTGGGGCGCAGAGTCGCTGGGGCGCAGAGTCGCTGGGGCGCAGAGTCGCTGGGGCGCAGAGTCGCTGGGGCGCAGAGTCGCTGGGGCGCAGAGTCGCTGGGGCGCAGAGTCGCTGGGGCGCAGAGTCGCTGGGGCGCAGAGTCGCTGGGGCGCAGAGTCGCTGGGGCGCAGAGTCGCTGGGGCGCAGAGTCGCTGGGGCGCAGAGTCGCTGGGGCGCAGAGTCGCTGGGGCGCAGAGTCGCTGGGGCGCAGAGTCGCTGGGGCGCAGAGTCGCTGGGGCGCAGAGTCGCTGGGGCGCAGAGTCGCTGGGGCGCAGAGTCGCTGGGGCGCAGAGTCGCTGGGGCGCAGAGTCGCTGGGGCGCAGAGTCGCTGGGGCGCAGAGTCGCTGGGGCGCAGAGTCGCTGGGGCGCAGAGTCGCTGGGGCGCAGAGTCGCTGGGGCGCAGAGTCGCTGGGGCGCAGAGTCGCTGGGGCGCAGAGTCGCTGGGGCGCAGAGTCGCTGGGGCGCAGAGTCGCTGGGGCGCAGAGTCGCTGGGGCGCAGAGTCGCTGGGGCGCAGAGTCGCTGGGGCGCAGAGTCGCTGGGGCGCAGAGTCGCTGGGGCGCAGAGTCGCTGGGGCGCAGAGTCGCTGGGGCGCAGAGTCGCTGGGGCGCAGAGTCGCTGGGGCGCAGAGTCGCTGGGGCGCAGAGTCGCTGGGGCGCAGAGTCGCTGGGGCGCAGAGTCGCTGGGGCGCAGAGTCGCTGGGGCGCAGAGTCGCTGGGGCGCAGAGTCGCTGGGGCGCAGAGTCGCTGGGGCGCAGAGTCGCTGGGGCGCAGAGTCGCTGGGGCGCAGAGTCGCTGGGGCGCAGAGTCGCTGGGGCGCAGAGTCGCTGGGGCGCAGAGTCGCTGGGGCGCAGAGTCGCTGGGGCGCAGAGTCGCTGGGGCGCAGAGTCGCTGGGGCGCAGAGTCGCTGGGGCGCAGAGTCGCTGGGGCGCAGAGTCGCTGGGGCGCAGAGTCGCTGGGGCGCAGAGTCGCTGGGGCGCAGAGTCGCTGGGGCGCAGAGTCGCTGGGGCGCAGAGTCGCTGGGGCGCAGAGTCGCTGGGGCGCAGAGTCGCTGGGGCGCAGAGTCGCTGGGGCGCAGAGTCGCTGGGGCGCAGAGTCGCTGGGGCGCAGAGTCGCTGGGGCGCAGAGTCGCTGGGGCGCAGAGTCGCTGGGGCGCAGAGTCGCTGGGGCGCAGAGTCGCTGGGGCGCAGAGTCGCTGGGGCGCAGAGTCGCTGGGGCGCAGAGTCGCTGGGGCGCAGAGTCGCTGGGGCGCAGAGTCGCTGGGGCGCAGAGTCGCTGGGGCGCAGAGTCGCTGGGGCGCAGAGTCGCTGGGGCGCAGAGTCGCTGGGGCGCAGAGTCGCTGGGGCGCAGAGTCGCTGGGGCGCAGAGTCGCTGGGGCGCAGAGTCGCTGGGGCGCAGAGTCGCTGGGGCGCAGAGTCGCTGGGGCGCAGAGTCGCTGGGGCGCAGAGTCGCTGGGGCGCAGAGTCGCTGGGGCGCAGAGTCGCTGGGGCGCAGAGTCGCTGGGGCGCAGAGTCGCTGGGGCGCAGAGTCGCTGGGGCGCAGAGTCGCTGGGGCGCAGAGTCGCTGGGGCGCAGAGTCGCTGGGGCGCAGAGTCGCTGGGGCGCAGAGTCGCTGGGGCGCAGAGTCGCTGGGGCGCAGAGTCGCTGGGGCGCAGAGTCGCTGGGGCGCAGAGTCGCTGGGGCGCAGAGTCGCTGGGGCGCAGAGTCGCTGGGGCGCAGAGTCGCTGGGGCGCAGAGTCGCTGGGGCGCAGAGTCGCTGGGGCGCAGAGTCGCTGGGGCGCAGAGTCGCTGGGGCGCAGAGTCGCTGGGGCGCAGAGTCGCTGGGGCGCAGAGTCGCTGGGGCGCAGAGTCGCTGGGGCGCAGAGTCGCTGGGGCGCAGAGTCGCTGGGGCGCAGAGTCGCTGGGGCGCAGAGTCGCTGGGGCGCAGAGTCGCTGGGGCGCAGAGTCGCTGGGGCGCAGAGTCGCTGGGGCGCAGAGTCGCTGGGGCGCAGAGTCGCTGGGGCGCAGAGTCGCTGGGGCGCAGAGTCGCTGGGGCGCAGAGTCGCTGGGGCGCAGAGTCGCTGGGGCGCAGAGTCGCTGGGGCGCAGAGTCGCTGGGGCGCAGAGTCGCTGGGGCGCAGAGTCGCTGGGGCGCAGAGTCGCTGGGGCGCAGAGTCGCTGGGGCGCAGAGTCGCTGGGGCGCAGAGTCGCTGGGGCGCAGAGTCGCTGGGGCGCAGAGTCGCTGGGGCGCAGAGTCGCTGGGGCGCAGAGTCGCTGGGGCGCAGAGTCGCTGGGGCGCAGAGTCGCTGGGGCGCAGAGTCGCTGGGGCGCAGAGTCGCTGGGGCGCAGAGTCGCTGGGGCGCAGAGTCGCTGGGGCGCAGAGTCGCTGGGGCGCAGAGTCGCTGGGGCGCAGAGTCGCTGGGGCGCAGAGTCGCTGGGGCGCAGAGTCGCTGGGGCGCAGAGTCGCTGGGGCGCAGAGTCGCTGGGGCGCAGAGTCGCTGGGGCGCAGAGTCGCTGGGGCGCAGAGTCGCTGGGGCGCAGAGTCGCTGGGGCGCAGAGTCGCTGGGGCGCAGAGTCGCTGGGGCGCAGAGTCGCTGGGGCGCAGAGTCGCTGGGGCGCAGAGTCGCTGGGGCGCAGAGTCGCTGGGGCGCAGAGTCGCTGGGGCGCAGAGTCGCTGGGGCGCAGAGTCGCTGGGGCGCAGAGTCGCTGGGGCGCAGAGTCGCTGGGGCGCAGAGTCGCTGGGGCGCAGAGTCGCTGGGGCGCAGAGTCGCTGGGGCGCAGAGTCGCTGGGGCGCAGAGTCGCTGGGGCGCAGAGTCGCTGGGGCGCAGAGTCGCTGGGGCGCAGAGTCGCTGGGGCGCAGAGTCGCTGGGGCGCAGAGTCGCTGGGGCGCAGAGTCGCTGGGGCGCAGAGTCGCTGGGGCGCAGAGTCGCTGGGGCGCAGAGTCGCTGGGGCGCAGAGTCGCTGGGGCGCAGAGTCGCTGGGGCGCAGAGTCGCTGGGGCGCAGAGTCGCTGGGGCGCAGAGTCGCTGGGGCGCAGAGTCGCTGGGGCGCAGAGTCGCTGGGGCGCAGAGTCGCTGGGGCGCAGAGTCGCTGGGGCGCAGAGTCGCTGGGGCGCAGAGTCGCTGGGGCGCAGAGTCGCTGGGGCGCAGAGTCGCTGGGGCGCAGAGTCGCTGGGGCGCAGAGTCGCTGGGGCGCAGAGTCGCTGGGGCGCAGAGTCGCTGGGGCGCAGAGTCGCTGGGGCGCAGAGTCGCTGGGGCGCAGAGTCGCTGGGGCGCAGAGTCGCTGGGGCGCAGAGTCGCTGGGGCGCAGAGTCGCTGGGGCGCAGAGTCGCTGGGGCGCAGAGTCGCTGGGGCGCAGAGTCGCTGGGGCGCAGAGTCGCTGGGGCGCAGAGTCGCTGGGGCGCAGAGTCGCTGGGGCGCAGAGTCGCTGGGGCGCAGAGTCGCTGGGGCGCAGAGTCGCTGGGGCGCAGAGTCGCTGGGGCGCAGAGTCGCTGGGGCGCAGAGTCGCTGGGGCGCAGAGTCGCTGGGGCGCAGAGTCGCTGGGGCGCAGAGTCGCTGGGGCGCAGAGTCGCTGGGGCGCAGAGTCGCTGGGGCGCAGAGTCGCTGGGGCGCAGAGTCGCTGGGGCGCAGAGTCGCTGGGGCGCAGAGTCGCTGGGGCGCAGAGTCGCTGGGGCGCAGAGTCGCTGGGGCGCAGAGTCGCTGGGGCGCAGAGTCGCTGGGGCGCAGAGTCGCTGGGGCGCAGAGTCGCTGGGGCGCAGAGTCGCTGGGGCGCAGAGTCGCTGGGGCGCAGAGTCGCTGGGGCGCAGAGTCGCTGGGGCGCAGAGTCGCTGGGGCGCAGAGTCGCTGGGGCGCAGAGTCGCTGGGGCGCAGAGTCGCTGGGGCGCAGAGTCGCTGGGGCGCAGAGTCGCTGGGGCGCAGAGTCGCTGGGGCGCAGAGTCGCTGGGGCGCAGAGTCGCTGGGGCGCAGAGTCGCTGGGGCGCAGAGTCGCTGGGGCGCAGAGTCGCTGGGGCGCAGAGTCGCTGGGGCGCAGAGTCGCTGGGGCGCAGAGTCGCTGGGGCGCAGAGTCGCTGGGGCGCAGAGTCGCTGGGGCGCAGAGTCGCTGGGGCGCAGAGTCGCTGGGGCGCAGAGTCGCTGGGGCGCAGAGTCGCTGGGGCGCAGAGTCGCTGGGGCGCAGAGTCGCTGGGGCGCAGAGTCGCTGGGGCGCAGAGTCGCTGGGGCGCAGAGTCGCTGGGGCGCAGAGTCGCTGGGGCGCAGAGTCGCTGGGGCGCAGAGTCGCTGGGGCGCAGAGTCGCTGGGGCGCAGAGTCGCTGGGGCGCAGAGTCGCTGGGGCGCAGAGTCGCTGGGGCGCAGAGTCGCTGGGGCGCAGAGTCGCTGGGGCGCAGAGTCGCTGGGGCGCAGAGTCGCTGGGGCGCAGAGTCGCTGGGGCGCAGAGTCGCTGGGGCGCAGAGTCGCTGGGGCGCAGAGTCGCTGGGGCGCAGAGTCGCTGGGGCGCAGAGTCGCTGGGGCGCAGAGTCGCTGGGGCGCAGAGTCGCTGGGGCGCAGAGTCGCTGGGGCGCAGAGTCGCTGGGGCGCAGAGTCGCTGGGGCGCAGAGTCGCTGGGGCGCAGAGTCGCTGGGGCGCAGAGTCGCTGGGGCGCAGAGTCGCTGGGGCGCAGAGTCGCTGGGGCGCAGAGTCGCTGGGGCGCAGAGTCGCTGGGGCGCAGAGTCGCTGGGGCGCAGAGTCGCTGGGGCGCAGAGTCGCTGGGGCGCAGAGTCGCTGGGGCGCAGAGTCGCTGGGGCGCAGAGTCGCTGGGGCGCAGAGTCGCTGGGGCGCAGAGTCGCTGGGGCGCAGAGTCGCTGGGGCGCAGAGTCGCTGGGGCGCAGAGTCGCTGGGGCGCAGAGTCGCTGGGGCGCAGAGTCGCTGGGGCGCAGAGTCGCTGGGGCGCAGAGTCGCTGGGGCGCAGAGTCGCTGGGGCGCAGAGTCGCTGGGGCGCAGAGTCGCTGGGGCGCAGAGTCGCTGGGGCGCAGAGTCGCTGGGGCGCAGAGTCGCTGGGGCGCAGAGTCGCTGGGGCGCAGAGTCGCTGGGGCGCAGAGTCGCTGGGGCGCAGAGTCGCTGGGGCGCAGAGTCGCTGGGGCGCAGAGTCGCTGGGGCGCAGAGTCGCTGGGGCGCAGAGTCGCTGGGGCGCAGAGTCGCTGGGGCGCAGAGTCGCTGGGGCGCAGAGTCGCTGGGGCGCAGAGTCGCTGGGGCGCAGAGTCGCTGGGGCGCAGAGTCGCTGGGGCGCAGAGTCGCTGGGGCGCAGAGTCGCTGGGGCGCAGAGTCGCTGGGGCGCAGAGTCGCTGGGGCGCAGAGTCGCTGGGGCGCAGAGTCGCTGGGGCGCAGAGTCGCTGGGGCGCAGAGTCGCTGGGGCGCAGAGTCGCTGGGGCGCAGAGTCGCTGGGGCGCAGAGTCGCTGGGGCGCAGAGTCGCTGGGGCGCAGAGTCGCTGGGGCGCAGAGTCGCTGGGGCGCAGAGTCGCTGGGGCGCAGAGTCGCTGGGGCGCAGAGTCGCTGGGGCGCAGAGTCGCTGGGGCGCAGAGTCGCTGGGGCGCAGAGTCGCTGGGGCGCAGAGTCGCTGGGGCGCAGAGTCGCTGGGGCGCAGAGTCGCTGGGGCGCAGAGTCGCTGGGGCGCAGAGTCGCTGGGGCGCAGAGTCGCTGGGGCGCAGAGTCGCTGGGGCGCAGAGTCGCTGGGGCGCAGAGTCGCTGGGGCGCAGAGTCGCTGGGGCGCAGAGTCGCTGGGGCGCAGAGTCGCTGGGGCGCAGAGTCGCTGGGGCGCAGAGTCGCTGGGGCGCAGAGTCGCTGGGGCGCAGAGTCGCTGGGGCGCAGAGTCGCTGGGGCGCAGAGTCGCTGGGGCGCAGAGTCGCTGGGGCGCAGAGTCGCTGGGGCGCAGAGTCGCTGGGGCGCAGAGTCGCTGGGGCGCAGAGTCGCTGGGGCGCAGAGTCGCTGGGGCGCAGAGTCGCTGGGGCGCAGAGTCGCTGGGGCGCAGAGTCGCTGGGGCGCAGAGTCGCTGGGGCGCAGAGTCGCTGGGGCGCAGAGTCGCTGGGGCGCAGAGTCGCTGGGGCGCAGAGTCGCTGGGGCGCAGAGTCGCTGGGGCGCAGAGTCGCTGGGGCGCAGAGTCGCTGGGGCGCAGAGTCGCTGGGGCGCAGAGTCGCTGGGGCGCAGAGTCGCTGGGGCGCAGAGTCGCTGGGGCGCAGAGTCGCTGGGGCGCAGAGTCGCTGGGGCGCAGAGTCGCTGGGGCGCAGAGTCGCTGGGGCGCAGAGTCGCTGGGGCGCAGAGTCGCTGGGGCGCAGAGTCGCTGGGGCGCAGAGTCGCTGGGGCGCAGAGTCGCTGGGGCGCAGAGTCGCTGGGGCGCAGAGTCGCTGGGGCGCAGAGTCGCTGGGGCGCAGAGTCGCTGGGGCGCAGAGTCGCTGGGGCGCAGAGTCGCTGGGGCGCAGAGTCGCTGGGGCGCAGAGTCGCTGGGGCGCAGAGTCGCTGGGGCGCAGAGTCGCTGGGGCGCAGAGTCGCTGGGGCGCAGAGTCGCTGGGGCGCAGAGTCGCTGGGGCGCAGAGTCGCTGGGGCGCAGAGTCGCTGGGGCGCAGAGTCGCTGGGGCGCAGAGTCGCTGGGGCGCAGAGTCGCTGGGGCGCAGAGTCGCTGGGGCGCAGAGTCGCTGGGGCGCAGAGTCGCTGGGGCGCAGAGTCGCTGGGGCGCAGAGTCGCTGGGGCGCAGAGTCGCTGGGGCGCAGAGTCGCTGGGGCGCAGAGTCGCTGGGGCGCAGAGTCGCTGGGGCGCAGAGTCGCTGGGGCGCAGAGTCGCTGGGGCGCAGAGTCGCTGGGGCGCAGAGTCGCTGGGGCGCAGAGTCGCTGGGGCGCAGAGTCGCTGGGGCGCAGAGTCGCTGGGGCGCAGAGTCGCTGGGGCGCAGAGTCGCTGGGGCGCAGAGTCGCTGGGGCGCAGAGTCGCTGGGGCGCAGAGTCGCTGGGGCGCAGAGTCGCTGGGGCGCAGAGTCGCTGGGGCGCAGAGTCGCTGGGGCGCAGAGTCGCTGGGGCGCAGAGTCGCTGGGGCGCAGAGTCGCTGGGGCGCAGAGTCGCTGGGGCGCAGAGTCGCTGGGGCGCAGAGTCGCTGGGGCGCAGAGTCGCTGGGGCGCAGAGTCGCTGGGGCGCAGAGTCGCTGGGGCGCAGAGTCGCTGGGGCGCAGAGTCGCTGGGGCGCAGAGTCGCTGGGGCGCAGAGTCGCTGGGGCGCAGAGTCGCTGGGGCGCAGAGTCGCTGGGGCGCAGAGTCGCTGGGGCGCAGAGTCGCTGGGGCGCAGAGTCGCTGGGGCGCAGAGTCGCTGGGGCGCAGAGTCGCTGGGGCGCAGAGTCGCTGGGGCGCAGAGTCGCTGGGGCGCAGAGTCGCTGGGGCGCAGAGTCGCTGGGGCGCAGAGTCGCTGGGGCGCAGAGTCGCTGGGGCGCAGAGTCGCTGGGGCGCAGAGTCGCTGGGGCGCAGAGTCGCTGGGGCGCAGAGTCGCTGGGGCGCAGAGTCGCTGGGGCGCAGAGTCGCTGGGGCGCAGAGTCGCTGGGGCGCAGAGTCGCTGGGGCGCAGAGTCGCTGGGGCGCAGAGTCGCTGGGGCGCAGAGTCGCTGGGGCGCAGAGTCGCTGGGGCGCAGAGTCGCTGGGGCGCAGAGTCGCTGGGGCGCAGAGTCGCTGGGGCGCAGAGTCGCTGGGGCGCAGAGTCGCTGGGGCGCAGAGTCGCTGGGGCGCAGAGTCGCTGGGGCGCAGAGTCGCTGGGGCGCAGAGTCGCTGGGGCGCAGAGTCGCTGGGGCGCAGAGTCGCTGGGGCGCAGAGTCGCTGGGGCGCAGAGTCGCTGGGGCGCAGAGTCGCTGGGGCGCAGAGTCGCTGGGGCGCAGAGTCGCTGGGGCGCAGAGTCGCTGGGGCGCAGAGTCGCTGGGGCGCAGAGTCGCTGGGGCGCAGAGTCGCTGGGGCGCAGAGTCGCTGGGGCGCAGAGTCGCTGGGGCGCAGAGTCGCTGGGGCGCAGAGTCGCTGGGGCGCAGAGTCGCTGGGGCGCAGAGTCGCTGGGGCGCAGAGTCGCTGGGGCGCAGAGTCGCTGGGGCGCAGAGTCGCTGGGGCGCAGAGTCGCTGGGGCGCAGAGTCGCTGGGGCGCAGAGTCGCTGGGGCGCAGAGTCGCTGGGGCGCAGAGTCGCTGGGGCGCAGAGTCGCTGGGGCGCAGAGTCGCTGGGGCGCAGAGTCGCTGGGGCGCAGAGTCGCTGGGGCGCAGAGTCGCTGGGGCGCAGAGTCGCTGGGGCGCAGAGTCGCTGGGGCGCAGAGTCGCTGGGGCGCAGAGTCGCTGGGGCGCAGAGTCGCTGGGGCGCAGAGTCGCTGGGGCGCAGAGTCGCTGGGGCGCAGAGTCGCTGGGGCGCAGAGTCGCTGGGGCGCAGAGTCGCTGGGGCGCAGAGTCGCTGGGGCGCAGAGTCGCTGGGGCGCAGAGTCGCTGGGGCGCAGAGTCGCTGGGGCGCAGAGTCGCTGGGGCGCAGAGTCGCTGGGGCGCAGAGTCGCTGGGGCGCAGAGTCGCTGGGGCGCAGAGTCGCTGGGGCGCAGAGTCGCTGGGGCGCAGAGTCGCTGGGGCGCAGAGTCGCTGGGGCGCAGAGTCGCTGGGGCGCAGAGTCGCTGGGGCGCAGAGTCGCTGGGGCGCAGAGTCGCTGGGGCGCAGAGTCGCTGGGGCGCAGAGTCGCTGGGGCGCAGAGTCGCTGGGGCGCAGAGTCGCTGGGGCGCAGAGTCGCTGGGGCGCAGAGTCGCTGGGGCGCAGAGTCGCTGGGGCGCAGAGTCGCTGGGGCGCAGAGTCGCTGGGGCGCAGAGTCGCTGGGGCGCAGAGTCGCTGGGGCGCAGAGTCGCTGGGGCGCAGAGTCGCTGGGGCGCAGAGTCGCTGGGGCGCAGAGTCGCTGGGGCGCAGAGTCGCTGGGGCGCAGAGTCGCTGGGGCGCAGAGTCGCTGGGGCGCAGAGTCGCTGGGGCGCAGAGTCGCTGGGGCGCAGAGTCGCTGGGGCGCAGAGTCGCTGGGGCGCAGAGTCGCTGGGGCGCAGAGTCGCTGGGGCGCAGAGTCGCTGGGGCGCAGAGTCGCTGGGGCGCAGAGTCGCTGGGGCGCAGAGTCGCTGGGGCGCAGAGTCGCTGGGGCGCAGAGTCGCTGGGGCGCAGAGTCGCTGGGGCGCAGAGTCGCTGGGGCGCAGAGTCGCTGGGGCGCAGAGTCGCTGGGGCGCAGAGTCGCTGGGGCGCAGAGTCGCTGGGGCGCAGAGTCGCTGGGGCGCAGAGTCGCTGGGGCGCAGAGTCGCTGGGGCGCAGAGTCGCTGGGGCGCAGAGTCGCTGGGGCGCAGAGTCGCTGGGGCGCAGAGTCGCTGGGGCGCAGAGTCGCTGGGGCGCAGAGTCGCTGGGGCGCAGAGTCGCTGGGGCGCAGAGTCGCTGGGGCGCAGAGTCGCTGGGGCGCAGAGTCGCTGGGGCGCAGAGTCGCTGGGGCGCAGAGTCGCTGGGGCGCAGAGTCGCTGGGGCGCAGAGTCGCTGGGGCGCAGAGTCGCTGGGGCGCAGAGTCGCTGGGGCGCAGAGTCGCTGGGGCGCAGAGTCGCTGGGGCGCAGAGTCGCTGGGGCGCAGAGTCGCTGGGGCGCAGAGTCGCTGGGGCGCAGAGTCGCTGGGGCGCAGAGTCGCTGGGGCGCAGAGTCGCTGGGGCGCAGAGTCGCTGGGGCGCAGAGTCGCTGGGGCGCAGAGTCGCTGGGGCGCAGAGTCGCTGGGGCGCAGAGTCGCTGGGGCGCAGAGTCGCTGGGGCGCAGAGTCGCTGGGGCGCAGAGTCGCTGGGGCGCAGAGTCGCTGGGGCGCAGAGTCGCTGGGGCGCAGAGTCGCTGGGGCGCAGAGTCGCTGGGGCGCAGAGTCGCTGGGGCGCAGAGTCGCTGGGGCGCAGAGTCGCTGGGGCGCAGAGTCGCTGGGGCGCAGAGTCGCTGGGGCGCAGAGTCGCTGGGGCGCAGAGTCGCTGGGGCGCAGAGTCGCTGGGGCGCAGAGTCGCTGGGGCGCAGAGTCGCTGGGGCGCAGAGTCGCTGGGGCGCAGAGTCGCTGGGGCGCAGAGTCGCTGGGGCGCAGAGTCGCTGGGGCGCAGAGTCGCTGGGGCGCAGAGTCGCTGGGGCGCAGAGTCGCTGGGGCGCAGAGTCGCTGGGGCGCAGAGTCGCTGGGGCGCAGAGTCGCTGGGGCGCAGAGTCGCTGGGGCGCAGAGTCGCTGGGGCGCAGAGTCGCTGGGGCGCAGAGTCGCTGGGGCGCAGAGTCGCTGGGGCGCAGAGTCGCTGGGGCGCAGAGTCGCTGGGGCGCAGAGTCGCTGGGGCGCAGAGTCGCTGGGGCGCAGAGTCGCTGGGGCGCAGAGTCGCTGGGGCGCAGAGTCGCTGGGGCGCAGAGTCGCTGGGGCGCAGAGTCGCTGGGGCGCAGAGTCGCTGGGGCGCAGAGTCGCTGGGGCGCAGAGTCGCTGGGGCGCAGAGTCGCTGGGGCGCAGAGTCGCTGGGGCGCAGAGTCGCTGGGGCGCAGAGTCGCTGGGGCGCAGAGTCGCTGGGGCGCAGAGTCGCTGGGGCGCAGAGTCGCTGGGGCGCAGAGTCGCTGGGGCGCAGAGTCGCTGGGGCGCAGAGTCGCTGGGGCGCAGAGTCGCTGGGGCGCAGAGTCGCTGGGGCGCAGAGTCGCTGGGGCGCAGAGTCGCTGGGGCGCAGAGTCGCTGGGGCGCAGAGTCGCTGGGGCGCAGAGTCGCTGGGGCGCAGAGTCGCTGGGGCGCAGAGTCGCTGGGGCGCAGAGTCGCTGGGGCGCAGAGTCGCTGGGGCGCAGAGTCGCTGGGGCGCAGAGTCGCTGGGGCGCAGAGTCGCTGGGGCGCAGAGTCGCTGGGGCGCAGAGTCGCTGGGGCGCAGAGTCGCTGGGGCGCAGAGTCGCTGGGGCGCAGAGTCGCTGGGGCGCAGAGTCGCTGGGGCGCAGAGTCGCTGGGGCGCAGAGTCGCTGGGGCGCAGAGTCGCTGGGGCGCAGAGTCGCTGGGGCGCAGAGTCGCTGGGGCGCAGAGTCGCTGGGGCGCAGAGTCGCTGGGGCGCAGAGTCGCTGGGGCGCAGAGTCGCTGGGGCGCAGAGTCGCTGGGGCGCAGAGTCGCTGGGGCGCAGAGTCGCTGGGGCGCAGAGTCGCTGGGGCGCAGAGTCGCTGGGGCGCAGAGTCGCTGGGGCGCAGAGTCGCTGGGGCGCAGAGTCGCTGGGGCGCAGAGTCGCTGGGGCGCAGAGTCGCTGGGGCGCAGAGTCGCTGGGGCGCAGAGTCGCTGGGGCGCAGAGTCGCTGGGGCGCAGAGTCGCTGGGGCGCAGAGTCGCTGGGGCGCAGAGTCGCTGGGGCGCAGAGTCGCTGGGGCGCAGAGTCGCTGGGGCGCAGAGTCGCTGGGGCGCAGAGTCGCTGGGGCGCAGAGTCGCTGGGGCGCAGAGTCGCTGGGGCGCAGAGTCGCTGGGGCGCAGAGTCGCTGGGGCGCAGAGTCGCTGGGGCGCAGAGTCGCTGGGGCGCAGAGTCGCTGGGGCGCAGAGTCGCTGGGGCGCAGAGTCGCTGGGGCGCAGAGTCGCTGGGGCGCAGAGTCGCTGGGGCGCAGAGTCGCTGGGGCGCAGAGTCGCTGGGGCGCAGAGTCGCTGGGGCGCAGAGTCGCTGGGGCGCAGAGTCGCTGGGGCGCAGAGTCGCTGGGGCGCAGAGTCGCTGGGGCGCAGAGTCGCTGGGGCGCAGAGTCGCTGGGGCGCAGAGTCGCTGGGGCGCAGAGTCGCTGGGGCGCAGAGTCGCTGGGGCGCAGAGTCGCTGGGGCGCAGAGTCGCTGGGGCGCAGAGTCGCTGGGGCGCAGAGTCGCTGGGGCGCAGAGTCGCTGGGGCGCAGAGTCGCTGGGGCGCAGAGTCGCTGGGGCGCAGAGTCGCTGGGGCGCAGAGTCGCTGGGGCGCAGAGTCGCTGGGGCGCAGAGTCGCTGGGGCGCAGAGTCGCTGGGGCGCAGAGTCGCTGGGGCGCAGAGTCGCTGGGGCGCAGAGTCGCTGGGGCGCAGAGTCGCTGGGGCGCAGAGTCGCTGGGGCGCAGAGTCGCTGGGGCGCAGAGTCGCTGGGGCGCAGAGTCGCTGGGGCGCAGAGTCGCTGGGGCGCAGAGTCGCTGGGGCGCAGAGTCGCTGGGGCGCAGAGTCGCTGGGGCGCAGAGTCGCTGGGGCGCAGAGTCGCTGGGGCGCAGAGTCGCTGGGGCGCAGAGTCGCTGGGGCGCAGAGTCGCTGGGGCGCAGAGTCGCTGGGGCGCAGAGTCGCCATTTATTTCAAGAAAATCCTTTTAATTTATTTTTTATTTTTTTTATTTTTTTTGTTTTTTTTTGCTGTTACTAGACAGATGAAAATGTGAGAGCAATTTAGCCGGTAATTTCATTCCCTTTCTTCTTTCATGTATTTATATATTTTTATTTCTCTTATATTAACGGGTTCTAAACTAGTTTTCCTCACGGAATGAGTAGCAGAAATATGACCCTTACGCACCTCTTGTAGTTAATTCATGAAATTTATTCTAACTACAAAACTCTGTGTCAGGTGATTTCTTTTATCAATAAGGAGCAATGGAACTTATTATTGATAATTGAACCCCAGCAGGCTGCTTTTTCTTTTTGTTTTCTACTTTTGCTGTGAAATAGCTCTAGAGACTCTATGACTAGTTACATTGGTGGTGCCTTCTCCGTGCAGTAGAGCCTGGTGGTACGGCTTGTGAAGTTGCTTGGAAGTGCCGCGAGTTCAGGAGCTGGCAGCTAAGTGTTCCTGGGTTCTAGAGTTGTTTCATGTTGGGGAGTGGCCCCGTTCCCTAAAATCACAGCTCCTGGGCCCAAATCTGAGTTTCTTTTCTGTTACATGAACAGCCGGAGAGGGTCAGCCTCCTTTGGCTTTTGAGTCCGTTGCCTCCTACTCTTAACAGTTTTAGTGTTCGGTAGCGTACCTCAGGCTCTCCTATTTTGAGAGGGGTTGTGCTCCACTTACGTAACATGGGAATCCCTTTTTTCTGTCTCAAGCGTGAATGGTGTAAGGCACTTAGAAATCATTGCAGATGAAAGGGAAGTGAAGTTATCTTATTTAGAAGAAAAGCTATCCAGAAGAAACTTCAGTTGCTTGGGCCTGAATTCTCACTGAAACCAAAAGCAGGTATCTTACCGTAGAGAGCGATAAGGCCGCCCCTGAGCCTCCTTTTCTCCAGGCCGAACAATCCCAGCTCCCTCAGCCGCTCCTCCTAAGACTTGTTCTCCAGATCCCTCACCAGCGTTGTTGCCCTTCCCTGGACTCACTGGAGCCCCTCAATATTCTTCTTGTAGTGAGAGGCCCAGAACTGAACATAGTACTTGGGCTGCGGCCTCACCAGAGCCAAGTACAGGGGGACAATCACCTTCCTTAGTCCTGCTGGCCATGCCATTTCTTGTAGGAGTCAGGATGCTGTTGGCCTTCTTGGCCACCTGAGCACACTGCTGGCTCATACTGAGTCGACTAGCCACCAGTACTCCCAGGTCCTTCTCTGCCAGGCAGCTTTCTAACCACTCAGATGGCTTTTCCAACCAGCTTCAAACTTCCAGATCTAGAGGAACGCTTTGACTGCGGCCTAAAAGCCACGTGTATGTAAGCTGCCGCAAGCCAGCCAATCTTCTTCCCATGACCTGCCAGGAAACAGCAACGTAGGCAGGTAACCAAATTAAAGCCAAAACTTGCCAGCCCAGTCCTTGACCTGAATAGTGAGTGAGGATCCGGATCCTGGCATTTATGCGCGATAGCTTCTACGCAGTCGAAGTAAATACACCCTGGGTGCCCTGAGCTGGAGGACCACGACGGTGGGCACGATAAACTCCCAACCGACCCTGAACGTGTGCGGGATTTGCTGCTCCACCTGGATCTATACAAGTCCGTGGGTCCGGATGGGATTCATCCCAGGGTGCTTAAGGAGCTGGCTGACGCCATCGCGGGACCTCTCTCAATTATTTTTCAATGACCTTATGAATCTGGAGAGGTCCCAGTAGACTGGAAGCTGGCAAATGTCGTACCAATTTTCAAGAAGGGCAAGAAAATAGACCGTGGCAACTACAGGCCTGTTAGTCTCACATCAGCGCCTGGTAAAATTCTGGAGAAGATGATCCTTGAAGGTATTGAAGCGCACCTGGGGGACAATGCAGTCATTGGTCCCAGCCCACATGGGTTCATGAGGGGTAGGTCCTGCCTAACAAATCTGAATTCCTTTTATGATAAGATCAGCCATCTGGTTGATCAAGGGAAACCGGCTGACGTGATCTTTTTGGACTTGAGCAAAGCTTTCGACATGGTTTCCCGTGGGATCCTACTGGACAAAATGTCCAGCATACAACCTAACAAAAACATCATGCGATGGGTGAGCAATTGGCTGGCAGGCAGGGCTCAAGGGCTTGTGGTAAATGGGGCCACATCAGGCTGGCGCATGGTCACTAGTGGGATCCCTCAAGGCTCCATTTTAGGGCCGGTCCTCTTCAATGTTTTTATAAACGATTTAGATGTAGGACTAGAAGGTGTTTTGAGCACATTTGCTGATGGCACCAAACTTGGAGGAGTTGTAGACTCAGATGAGGGTGGAAAGTCCTTGCGGAGAGATCTGGGTAGATTGGAGAGCTGGGCGATCACCAACCGCATGAAGTTTAAGAAGAGCAAGTGCCGGGTCCTGCACCTGGGACGGGGCAACCCTGGCTGTACGTACCGACTGGGTGATGAGATGCCGTAGAGCAGCCCTGCAGAGAGGGATCCGGGCGTGGTGGTCGACAGCAAGTTGAATATGAGCCAGCAGTGTGCCCTGGCAGCCAGGAGGGCCAACCGTGTCCTGGGGTGCATCAAGCACAGCATTGCTGGTCGATTGAGGGAGGTGATTGTCCCGCTCTACTCTGCGCTGGTGCGGCCTCACTTCGAGTACTGTGTGCAGTTCTGGGCACCACAGTATAAAAAGGACATGAAACTGTTGGAGAGTGTCCAGAGGCGGGCGACGAAGATGGTGAAGGGCCTAGAGGGGAAGCCGTATGAGGAGCAGCTGAGGGCACTGGGCCTGTTCAGCCTGGGGAAGGGGAGGCTAAGGAGGGACCTCATTGCAGTGTACAACTTCCTCGCGAGGGGGAGTGCAGAGGCAGGTGCTGACCTATTCTCTGTAATCACCAGTGATAGGACCCATGGGAATGGTGTTAAGCTGAGGCAGGGAAGGTTTAGGCCGGATGTCAGGAAGAGGTTCTTCACCGAAAGGAGGGTGGTTGCACGCTGGAACAGGCTCCCCAGGGAAGTGGTCACTGCACCAAGCCTGTCTGAATTTAAGAAGCGATTGGACTGTGCACTTGGTCACGTGGTCTAAACTTTTGAGTAGACCTGTGCAGTGCCAGGAGTTGGACTTGATGATCCTTAAGGGTCCCTTCCAGCTCAGGATATTCTATGATTCTATAAATAGTCCAGTCAGAGGTTATGGGGCTAGATTTAGAAAAGTCCTGCATAAAGAAGGGATCTCAGAGAAGAAAATGTAGATAGCATTAATATCAAGAAAAGGAATTCTGATTGCTAAATTGTTTATCTGTCATGACTAGACAGATGAAAATCTATGATGGCAAGTTTGCCTTTAAGGTCATTTTATTTTTATTCATTTCTTTTATTTATTTGTATTTATTTTTTTAACAGGCTCTGTACTAATTTTGCTCACATAACAGAAATATGACCCTTGTGCACCTTTTGTAGTTAATTCATTATGTCAACTGTAACCACTAAGCCCCTTGTCAGGTTATTTCTACAAGTGATAAGGAGCAATAGACCTTAAAACTTTGAAGCCAGGTAGATGAGCTTATTCCACAAGGTCTCTTGGCTTCACCCTTGTTAAGTGCAACCTGCCAGGTGTGGGTCATTTGACCTTTGTTATATAGGAAGCCTGAGGACGGGTGGGGGAATTGCCTCCCCAGGAGAAACTGAGGTTTGGGTAGCCTAGGGTGTTTTTCTCTCGTGGTGAATCGGGCTCAGTGTTCCCTACTAGGCTGCTTTTCCTTCAAGTTTTCTGCCCTCTCTGTGAAATAGCTTTAGAGACTCTATGAGCCAGTTACATTGGTGGTGCCTTCTTCAGAAGAACCCTGGTGGGACTATTTCACTGCGAAGCACGTTGGAAGTGACTCGAGTTCAGGAGACAGCAGGTAAGAGTTCCTGGGTTCTGTGGTTGTTACTGTTGAGGAGTTTGAGTACTTCCTTCACCTTGTCTGTTCCCTGTGAAATTACTTAGGTGGCTTGTAAGCTCCCTTCCAAGCACTGGAGGAAAAAAAAGGCCTCAGAAGTCCAAGTGCACACAGGTCAGCCTGAAATTGAAGGAGGTTCTTAAGTATTTGGAAGATTGAAAAACGGGCTGTGTGAAGCGGGGGGCGCAGAGTTGCGGGGGGTGCATAGTCGCTGGGGGCGCGTTCCAGTGTGCGACCACCCTCTTCGTGAAGAACCTCTTCCTGTTGTCTAGCCTAAACGTCCCCTTCCTCAGGCTGACACCATTCACTGTGGGTCCTATCATTGGTGTCTGGAGAGAACAGAGCGGTACCTGCCCCTCCACTCCCCCTCGTGAGGAAGCTGTAGACTGTGACGAGGCCTCCCGTCAGCCGCCTCTTTTCCAGGCTGAACAGGCCCAGTGACCTCAGCCGCTCCTCATACGACTTCCCCTCTAGGCCCTTCGCCATCTTTGTAGCCCAGTATCTTACTGACTTGAAGAAGGAGGCTTTAATCTATCCTGCTTTGTTTAGTAGCAACCACCCCTCACCGAGCATGCGCTCTGAATTTCTCGGAGTCTATTACTTTAAACGGAGACGGGAGAACTTTTCACCAATCATAACTAAGATATGCTTGGCTAGAGCCACTCAAGCTCCACCCAAAAGAGAGAAAATAATATAAATTGGCCTAAGAGAGAGGGGATGTTAGGGAAGATACCACCATCAGGGGAGGTACCACACCAAGGGAATACAACATCCTTCGGACCTCCTGACTCCTGGGACCAGTCGATGGGCTCAGACTTTTTCTCCCCCCCCCCCCCATTGGGATGCCTTTGGGTGAGATTTGAACACTTGGTTATTGTCATAAATGAGGTCTCAACTCGATCTGAATTTTGTAATATTTATAAAACAAACATTTCTAAAAGGTAGAAAAGCTATAAAAGGCAAGTAAACAGCGCTGGGTGTGCGGGGAGTCTACGCTCCACCAACACTCGCACACAAACATCAAACATCCTAAATGTACAGAGCATTGCTTTACATACTAAACGCAAGTATGCCTCTACATACGTACAATCAGGAAAGGTAGCAAACAATCCTCTAAGTTCCATAACTTAATAAAAATCGAGTACGCCTATACATATGCATGATCAGAAGAGGTAACAAACAATCCTTTAAGTTCCATGACTTAACAGTCTCCATTTTCCATTCCTTTTGAGCGATGTGTCTCGCTTTAAGTTGTCAAGCAACTCGGTCTTAAGGCCTTATGTATCCCGTTCTTCCCAGATCGAAGAAAAGCATATCCATCTCCTTGCGAAGGCCAATAGACCTGGGTCAAAAGGCATGTCCAGGTCAGCAGGGAGCGCAACAGCAAAAGCCTTCGATGGCTGTAACAGCAGAGGGGCCCATGGCGTAGCAGTCGGATCAGTAAAGGAGCCCGCAGCTCCCTCACTGTCTGGCAAACCACACCTTTGTGATTGTGGCACCACAGGGCTCTTTAAGGCCTCAGAGGCTGCTCACCAGGTGCCGAGCAATCCCACTGCAACCTTGTCATTTTTAGTTGCAGAGTTGCACACCTTGACCTCAGTTTGGTCCCATATTTGAGGCTCATAAACTGTCCAATTGTTAATAAGGAGAATAAACTGTAAGGTTACCAGGACAATCTTTGTTCCTAAGGACGTATGATTCCTCATAACGCGCAACTGCTTACCAGCGAGGGGCAGTTGTGTGCACAGGTCCGCTTCTCTCAGCTCGAGCTTCTCTCCAGCTCCAGTGCGCCTATTTCCAGCGAGTTTCTGTACGAGCTTCTCTGAGCAGTTTGAGTTTGGCCAAACCTATCTTCATGAGGCAATCAAAGTGCCTGTTCCCGTCCTGGTCTCCATTCTGCCAGCCTGTTCCTCTTCACTTCTTGTTCCTGCTTCTTTATTGATGTAACTTCATCGTGCTCCCTTTTTTTTTTTTTTTTGTCTTGAGGGTAGGCTCCCCTCTTATACCCTTCTCTCCACGGCAGTTCTTTTCAAAACAACTTTTCATTGCTCAAACAACTTTGAATGTAACGACAACAGCAAACACCCAGAAACATCCATGCCTTAACTGGAGAACAAGAAACCGGAGACTGCATGGAGTCTCCTGAATCACCCTTCTTTGTTCCCTCTAAACACTTTTATATTCCTGATGGCCTCGTCGTTAAGAGTCTAATGTTATCTCAACCACGGGGCTTTCCAACGCCCATGGCCACGTTCCAAATTTCCCCCTCTTTATTAATATCAACCATTTTCTCGACACGAATTTCCACTCCATATATAACAGTTATAAATCTTTCTAGAATCTTTGATCCGTTTAACGCATTAATTTCTAGGCTGTGCACCTGTAACACCTGTGTATTTCATGCATGCTAGCTTGCTTTTGCAGACAGGCACTATTACCGGCAATCCAAAGAACCTGGTTATCTCTTGCTGTAATAAATCACACTTGATTGCATTGTCATAGCTCTCATTAAGTGCAACTAGGGTAAGGGTGGTTACATGTTATTGGTGAATCTGTGACCGTGATAGTTCAGTGTTCTGAATCCAAGCAGACCCCAGACGGTTAACACGTTACTGGTGAATATCCGACCGGACCCCAGACGGTTGACGTGTTATTGGTGTGTCCGACAGGTTCGGTACCCTGAATCCGACCGGTCCCATAACGGTTAATCAGCTACACCCCTTAATGCGACACTAATGAAGGAGCACGGAAGAGACGCATGTCCTTACCTCTGGAGAGGAGGTTCCTTGCACAGCCAGTGCAAGGAACACAAAAATCAGTTGCGCCAGACTAACGTGGTTGTATCTGAGCTTGGAGGCTGCAACCCTCTTCAGACTTCCAGATCTAGAGGAACACTTTGGCTGCAGCCTAAAAGCCACGTGTACAGGAGCTCCCCCAAGCCAGCCAATCTTCTTCCCATGACCTGCCAGGAAACAGCAAGGTAGGCATGTACCCAAATCAAAACCCAAACCTTTGGCCCAGTCCTTGACCTGAATAGGGAGTGACGATCCGGATCCTGGCATTCATACCTGACAGCTTATACGCAGTGGAAGTAAACAGTGTAGTCAGAGGTCACGGGGCTAGATTTTGGAAAGTCCTGCATCAAGAAGACATCTCAGAAAAGCAAATTTAAATACCATTAATGCCAAGAAAAGTAACTCTGATGGCTATATTCTTTATGTGTCATGACTAGACAGATGAAAAACTATGAGAGCAATTTTGCCTTTAAGGTCATTTTCTTTTTTCTTTGATGTCTTTTCTTTCGTTTGTTTGTCTGTTTGTTTGTTTATTTATTTATTTAAACAGGCTCTGTACTACTTGTCCTCACAGAATGACTAACAGAAATATGACCCTTGTGCACTTTTTGTAGTTAATTCATTAGGTCAGCTCTAACCACTAAGCCCCTTGTCAGGTTATTTCTAGTAGTGACAAGGAGCAATTAAGCTTACAAGACCGAAGCCAGGTAGATGAGCCTATTCCAGGAGGTCTCTTGGCTCCACCCTTGTGAAGTGAAACCTGCCAGGTGTGGATCATTTGACTTTTGCTATATAGGAAGCCTGAGGACTTGTGGGGAATTGCCTTCCTGGTGGGGGAGTTTGAGGCTCAGGTTCTCTAGGGTGCTTTTCTGCTGTTGTGGTGGAGCGGATTCAGTGTTCCCCGGTGGGCTGCTTTTTCTTCACCTTTTCTCCCATCTCTGTGAAACAGTGACTCTATGAGCTAACTATGTTGTTGGTGCCCTCTCAGTACGGTGAGAGCCTGGTGGTGCGAAGTCACTGTGAAGCAGTGTGGAAGTGACTCAAGTTCAGGAGCTGGCAGGTAAGTGTTCCTGGGTTCTACGGTTCTTTAATGTCGAGGAGTTTGAGTACTTCCTTCACCTTGTCTGTTTTCAGTGAAATTACTTCCGTGGCTTCTAAGCTCCCTTTCCAGCCCTTCCAAATCTAATGAGAATGAAAGCTAAAAAGAAAGCCCCACCAACTCAGAAGCTCAAGTGCTTACAGGTAAGCCTGACTTTGAAGAATGTTCTTAACTATTTGTTAGGATTCAACAACGGGCAGTGTGGAAAAAGGTGCCTTAATGTGCACTCAAATTATGCCTTGCAGTGAGTAGAAACCGATGGGGAAGGTACTGGTGGAGTTATGACAACTTTCACTCAGTGGAAGTCGCAAGACTGTGCTGTTCCTAAAAGAAATGCCGCTTTCACAACATGTAAGTCAAAAGCAGTGTGAAGAAAGCCTCTCCTCTTCCCTACAGGCCTGCGTCTCTGCTGTGGAGAAAGATTTGGAATAGGTCCACCAGTGAGGAGAGACTATCTTCCTCCCAGGCTGTACAAACCAGTATCTGAGGTGGCGTTGTTTTCTTCTAGTTGTTTGTCTGAGTGCTTTTGACCAATAATCTTGTGTGAAACACCGTCTGCCCCTGTTAAGTTCACTATAAAAGTTAGGCTATTCGGGTAATAAAATGGAGCAGCATGATCTGACTCAACCGGTGTCTGCCGTGCTTTCGGCCGTGCTTCCTAACAAATGGCGCCCGAACAGGCTGAGACCTGAACAGGGCATCGCAGCGGAGCGGGAGAGCAGCGGCGCCGGGACATCAGAGCGGCGTGGGACCGACACATCGGAGCGGCGCCGGGAGACCCGAGGCACACGGAGGGACTCCTGCCGGACGGAGAGAGCCCTGAGAGACGCTGCAGAGCCACGGATGGCTCTGAGAGACACAGACCTGACAGAAGCCGGAACACCTGAGAAGCATTGAGAAACTCCAAGCACCGACCCGGACAAAGGACTCATGGTGAGACACGGGGAAAAGAAACCGTGGGGAGCGTGGGAAGAGATCTGCGGGGAAACGCGGGAAACGGAACCGCGCAGGGACGCGGGAACGAGGTCTCGCAAAGGCTGCAACAGCATAAATAAAGGTATGGAGAGACAAGCGGCGTATGATTTGCTCAATTGCTTTTTAGAAAAACGGAGCACGCAGGGTATAGGCTGCAAAAAGGATTTACCAGGATTATTAGCATATGGAGTAACAAAGGGTTGTTTTATCAATCCGGATACAGTTTTTGAACAAACAGAGTGGAGTAAATTTGGGGACAAATTGTTTGATGAAGTTATTAATGAAAGTGAGGCTGCTAAAAAATTACTGAAGCCTTGGAGAGCAGTCACTAATGCCTTAGCTATACATCAGGCTGAGCAGAGAGTCGCTGCTGCTGCTACAGAGCGACTGGGATTGCCAGGAAGTGCTGGTAGTGTTAACCCTCAACAGGGAGGGATGGGGGGAGCTGGGGATTACCCATTGCCGCCTTCAGTGAGGACGATAACGCTGCCTCAGGGGGCAATGGGAGCCTCCTCCTCTCTCATCATCCTTCTCAGAGTCGGTGTTGGTGCTCCCGCCATCACCAGCAGCACCACCGGCTCCTTCTCACAAAAGTGGGGAAATGGATGAGGAAATAAGAGAGCAAAAACCAGACAGAAAAAACACAAGCCCGTTTATAGAAGGTGTTCAGGAGAGGCAGAGGGTGTGGAAGCAAATAGCAGATGAGGCTGTATGCGAAGGTGAACACGGGATAGCTGCACAATTGGTTCAAGAGGCCTTCCCGGTAGTATATTCACCACCGGACGCCCAGGGTAATGTTACGGTTAATCTCGTGAATTTGGACTGGAAATTGTTAACTCAGCTGCGGTCCACAGTAAATGAGTCAGGTCTGAAAGGTGAACCTACGAGACAGATGTTGGACTATATTTGGGGAACTAATATTTTGCTTCCAGGAGACATATGTAGCATAATGAAGTTAATTTTGACCCAACACCAGCAGCTCTTATTTAATGCCCATTGGCAGGCTGCTTGTCAAGAAGCAGTCACAGTGGTAAGAGCACCTGGGGACCCTTTACATGGGGTCACGCTGGAAGAGTTGATGGGGGTAGGACCGTATTTTAGGACAGAAGCACAAGCATTGCTGGGACCTGATAAAGCGAAGGAATCGATGAGAACGGCCAGAAGAGCATTGGATCGGATAAAGGGGCCAGGGGGAATACCTTCCTACATGGGAATCAAACAGGGTAGAGAGAATCCATTTGGGCTTTTTATTGACCGCATAGCAAACGCCATACAGGCGGCTGGGGTGCCTGATTACCTCCAGGGCACGATATTAAAACAGTGCGCAATTCAGAATAGCAACCCTTCTACTCGCAATATATTGGCTTCCTTACCCGGGACATGGACAATCGAGGAAGGGTTGGAAAGAATGGCTCAGGTACCAGTAGGCCCACAGGCTATGTTAGTAGAGGCAGTAAAGCAATTAGGTGACAGCATGCGAGAGCAGGCACAGGCTATGAAAGAGCATGCTGAGTTTACACAGAGTCAAGTCCTTGCAGCTCTTGCTCCTTTGCAAACCGCCGGGTCACGCTCTGGTGGTCAAGCACCACCCCCTGGTGGCCAAATACCACACCGCTTGCGATGTTATCCTGGTGGTGTTTTTGGACACGTGAGACGAAACTGCAAAGCTGGGGCAGTATGGTGCTCAGATTGTCAGTCGGGCAATCACAGTGAAGCGGCATGTCGATGCAACGTGTCGGGAAACGGCTGGAACAGCGGGAAGAGTCGCCCCGCGACGACACAAAACGCGGCCGCATGCACAGCAACACCGAGGGGGAACCCGTTCCTCTCCGACCAGCCACAAGAGGGAGCCGATGTATCTATAATCAGCACACACAACTGGCCGCAGCATTGGCCAACATCTGAAACCAATGCCACGGTGGCCGGGGTCGGAGGAATGACATTGCCGTCAGTCACCACCCCTGCGGTGGACAATAGGGGACAAAGTGGTGAAATGTTGTGTCTCTGTTAGTCCGTTGCCTGACGGGGTGCACGCACTAATAGGGCGGGACATCCTTGCTCAAATGGGAATGGTCCTTACCTGGGAACGCCCTTTATAGATATGGCCATTGTTTGGACTTTCCCGATCCCGCTCCGGTGGAAGAATGATGATCCTGTGTGGGTCGAGCAATGGCCGTTAAAACGGGAAAGTCTGATACAAGCGCATGAGCTGGTTAAAGAACAGTTTCAACAGGGGCACTTAAGGTTGTCAACGAGCCCGTGGAATACACCTATCTTTGTGATTAAAAAGAAGTCGGGTAAGTATCGGCTGCTCCACGATCTGTGTGCGGTAAATAAGCAGATGTACGATATGGGAGCAGTGCAGCCAGGGTTGCCTAATCCTGCGATGATACCTGAAGGATGGCATTTACTCATAGTGGACTTAAAGGACTGTTTCTTCACAATTGCTCTCCATGAAAATGATAAACAAAGATTTGCTTTTACACTTCCTGCAATAAACCGAGAAGGGCCAGACCAGAGATTTGAGTGGACGGTCCTGCCGCAGGGAATGCGAAATTCGCCAACTCTATGTCAATTCTGTGTCGACGATGCTCTACAGCCGTTGCGATGAAAATGGTCAGGAACAATAATCTGTCATTATATGGATGATATTCTATTGGCCCAGTCAACACCATTTTCTTCACAGCAAAAGGATGAACTAACGAAGCAACTTAAACAGAGAGGATTAGTAGTTGCCCCCGAGAAGGTACAGGAGACAAGCCCATGGAAATATCTTGGATGGCATATCTCCGATGCTACGATCCAACCGCAGAAATTGACAATACAATCAGACCTTAAGACTCTTAACGACGCCCAGAAGTTGATGGGTGATTTGCAATGGATTCGACCAGTGGTTGGTATTCCCAACGAGCTGTTAAATCAACTACGACCTTTGCTACGAGGGACAGATCCAGCAGCACCAATTCAGCTTACAGACCAACAAAAACAAGCACTACAGCTAATAGCCTCAATGATTACAACACGGGCTACGCATCGGCGTATAGAGGGTGCGCCTCTTGATCTAACTATTCTGTGTGGCCCCCAATATTTGATGGGTGCGATAACACAGCAAAAAATAAAAATGGGGGAGAAGCAGGGAGATACGGTGGTACTAGAATGGCTAGCTCCTCCGTTGCGGCCACGACGAACAATTCAAGAAAAAATCACCACATGAGCAGAATTAATTAAAAAGGGACGAAGTAGAACCTTGCAAGTAGACGGGGCCCCTCCTAACACCATATGGTTACCCATGAAGTCAAGTGATCTGGAATGGTATATACAAAATTCTGAGGAACTGCAAACTGCTCTATTGCATGATGGAGCCATGTTAATAGCAAAACCATTACAATCTCCTGTCTTGTCCTGGATGAAAAACCAGGGCTGGATAAGTAGACCAAAGTGATCACCCCAACCAGTTGCAGACGCAATAACAGTCTTTACAGATGCCGGTAAGTGCTCCAGAACTGCTGCAGTGACATGGAAGGATGAGCATGGCTGGCAACATCAGATTTTGCAAGCTCAGAAAGAGGATTCATTACAGACACTAGAACTGTTCGCAGTAGTATGGGCGTTTGTAAAATGGAAAGCTGTTCCGTTGAGTGTTGTATCTGACTCTCTTTATGTAGTAGGCATAGCCAATCGCATTGAGGACTCAAGTTTGCGAGAAGTGCAGAATGGACGACTGGTTCAACTATTGACAAGTTTGCAGCTTGCAATCGCACAGAGAAGTAAGCCGTATGCAGTGATTCATATTCGCAGTCATCAGTGGGAACAAGGGCTCGGAGAAGGCAATGCCCGAGCCGACCGATTAGTTGCTGCTGCAGTCACTGAAGCTCCACTATCACCATTTTGCCGAGCTCGAGAAGCTCATTCCATATTTCACCAGAACGCGAAGGGACTAGCTCGAGCCTACAATTTGTCTAATGCTGACGCTCAAGCAATCGTGAAGGCTTGTCCCATATGTAGTTATCATAATTTAGGAATGGGACCCGGGTGTGGAGTTAACCCAAGAGGGTTGAAAGCTAATGAAGTGTGGCAAATGGATGTCACTCCTGTTACAGCCTTGGGACAGTTAAAATACTTGCATGTAACGATAGATACCTCTAGCCACATGACATGGGCTACTGCACAACCCAGGGAAAAGGCTCGGGATGTGCGGCATCACCTCACTAGTTGTTTTGCTGTGTTAGGGGTACCTAGCACTATCAAGACTGACAATGGTCCAGCTTATAATAGTGGGCCACTGAAACGATTTATGCAATTATGGAATATCAATCATGTTACTGGCATCCCACACTCCTCCACAGGACAGGCGATAGTGGAAAGGGCAGATGGAACAATGAAAGGATACTTAGAAAAGTTCAGAGACATTGAAGACGTAAAAGAAAGAATAGGAAAGGCTCTCTTTGTACTTAACCATTTATGTGTGTTTGGGGACAGCACTGAGCCCCCTATAGTACGTCACCATGCCGGGGCAGAAACTTCTAAGCCACCACGCATGAAGGTGTTATGTTGGGAACTGGCATACAGGACGTGGACATAAGCAACCAGGGGTAGGCCTTAGAAGTCTCAGGGCCTGCTGTAGCTGAGCAAACCAAGCTGCCAGAGTAACTGTGAGAAGCTCCCACGGCAATGACTCCCACATCACCCAATTAAGGAACTCAGAAAGTATTGTTATCAGCAGCTGGCCTCAAGGACTAGGCCTATGTGACCGTTAAGCACAAAGGGGGTTGTTTTCCTAACTTCTAATCAAAAGGGGGGTTCTTTTCTTGCAGGTGGTGTTATTTTCTTAATGGTTTGTCTGGGTGCTTTTGACCAATAATCTTGTGTGAAACACTGTCCACCCCTGTAAAGTTCACTATAAAAGTTGGGCTATTCGGGCAATAAAATGGTGAAGCATGATCTGACTCTGCTGGTGTCTGTCGTGCTTTCGTCCGTGCTTCGCAACAGTGTTATACAGAGACATGAAAACAGGGCAATGGCTAGGCCCTGCTGAAGTGATCTGCCTGGGGCGCGGTTACGCTTGTGTTTCTTCCCCTACAGGTGCAATCTGGGTGCCTAGCCGACGCGTAAAACCAGCTGTTGAAGACACAGGCGGCTGTCGCCAGAAGGAGAATATTGAAGAGTAAACAGCAGATAGAGTCAGCAGCTAAATTATATTCTTGTGAATGAGATTGTGGTATGACTGAGATTGAGATGTGCCAGAGGCCTCTGGGTGTGCGATTGTGCTCTGTGTGTGCGATTGTGCTGTGTACTGTGTGAGTGAGAGCATGCTTTTGCCATAGTGCAGGCTGAAAGCATAGGAAATTGGTGCTGGCAAAAATCATAGGAAAATGGAGGACGAAGTAGCCCTAGATTTGTTACAGCGCTTTTTAGAAAAACGGGGAGTCGATTGTAAGCAACTAGCAGGACTAGTTGCGATCGGTCGAGCAAAATCATGTTTCACAAGTACGGAGTCATTGTTTGAAGTAGCCACTTGGAGAAATTTAAGGGAATGTACTGTTTAAACCTTTTTGATCATAATGAGTCAATTCACAAATTCATTACTTTCCTGAAAGAGCACATGAGAAAGATTCAATATGGTATCAACTCTTTCAATCAATGGTTCACTGACTTGGTTGAAACAACGCATAGATGGTTACTGGCATTAGTCAAAGAGGGATTAAGGATTCTGTTCGCTGTGGTGTCAATCATCATTGCATGTAGTATTGTGATAAATGTGGTTAAAGGGTTACTTGCAAAAATGTTATAGAGATTTTGAAGTGGTGCCGGAAACAGGTACCCGGTGGATCCCTGCAAAGTGGACTGAAGCAGCCGTAGAATCTGCACATGCCGAAGACGACCATGAAGAGGTTCCTGATAATCATTCTGACAATGACATGGGCTGCGCCAACTCAAGGACTGCCAAGGACAGCCTTCGATCCTAAGGAGAATGTCTGGGTATCCCTGGCTAGGAAACTGAATACCACCACCTTCTGTGAAAGTCTAGCCAGCCCTAGCACACCTTCTGTTACATACCTTGTTGGGGTACCATTCATTGACTATAGTAGTTGTGGTGTGATTAGGTTTAAGTTGTGTTACCATTAAGTGATTACAGTAATTGTAATGTTATTAGGTTTAAGTTTTGTTATGTCATTGTAGTTGTGTTATGTTATGTATTCGACGTCTGATGAAAAAACCTTCGGCCAAGTACTGCTCGTACAAAAAGAAAAAGGGGGAATTGTTGGGAATTGGCATACAGGGCCTGGACATGAGTCCGTGGAACAATTGTTTGATCTGAGCTTGCCTTAAGCAACCAGGAGTAGGCCTTAGAAAATCTCATGGCCTGCTGTAGCTGAGCAAACCAAGCTACCAGAATAACTATGAGAAGCTCCCACGACAATGATTCCCACATTGCCCAATTGAGGAATTCAGAAAAATATTGTTACCAGCAGCTGGCTTCAAGGACAAGATCTACGTGAGTGCTAATCACAAGGGGGGTTGTTTTCTTGCAGGTGGGGTTGTTTTCTTCTAGTTGTTTGTCTGAGTGCTTTTGACCAATAATCTTGTGTGAAACACTGTCCGCCCCTGTTAAGTTCACTGTAAAAGTTAGGCTATTCGGGCAATAAAATGGAGCAGCATGGTCTGACTCAACCGGTGTCTGTCGTGTTTTCGGCCGTGCTTCCTAACAGACCCCTGCCCTGTCGCCGTTGGGCAGAGGGAGGGGATCTGGGAGTTGAGGAGGAATGGAGACAGGTCCCTGCTCGACATCGCAAGTGATGCCCTCCCCTTCTGGTCCCACCTTCCCAGGTGCCCTTCCACAACAGGTTTGAGGCCCTGGAGCTCGAGAGACCGGTGGGTGAGGAAGAGGTAGCAAGTGTTCCCAGGAGGATGCCTAGGGCGAGGAGGTCAACTCCACGCCTCAGGGCTGCCTCCACCAAGAAAGACAGAAGGGTTATTGTTGTGGGAGACTCTATCCTTAGGGAACAGAGGGCCCTATTTGTCGGCCTGACCCTATCCATCGGGAAGTCTGCTGCCTCCCTGGGACCAGGGTCAGGGACGTTGCCAGGAAGCTTCCCAACCTGGTACGCCCCTCTGACTATTATACTCTTTTGATAGTCCAGGCAGGTAGTGACGACATTGAAGAGAGAAGCCTGAAGGCTATCAAACAAGACTTTAGGGGGCTGGGACGGTTAGTGGATGGAGCAGGAGTGCAGGTGGTGTTTTCGTCCATCCCTACAGTGGCAGGGAGGGGTACAGAGAGGACACGGAAAGCCCACCTCTTAAACATGTGGCTCAGGGGCTGGTGCCAACGCAGAAATCTTGGGTTTTTCGACCATGGGGCACTTTACTCGGCACCCGGCCTGATGGCTGCAGGCGGGTCCCTATCTTTTAGGGGAAAAAGGATCCTGGGCCAGGAGCTGGCAGGGCTCGTTGAGAGGTCTTTAAACTAGGTAAGAAGGGGGATGGGGCTGAAGCAAGGATTGTTGGAGCTGTGCCAGAGGGAACAATAGTAAGGCCGGGGGATAAGGCAATGGCCCAGCTGAAGTGCATCTACACCAATGCACGCAGCATGGGTAACAAACAGGAGGAGCTGGAAGCCATCGTGCGGCAGGCAGGCTACGACTTGGTTGCCATCACGGAGACGTGGTGGGACCGGTCTCATGACTGGAGTGCTGCAATGACTGGCTATAAGCTCTTCAGAAGGGACAGGCAGCACAGAAGGGGTGGTGGTGTGGCTCTCTATATGAGAGAGTCTTTTGATGTTGTAGAACTTGAGGCTGGGAATGACAAGGTCGAGTCCCTTTGGGTTAGGATTGGCAGGGACAACAAGGCTAGTGTCCTGGTCGGGGTCTGCTATAGACCGCCGAACCAGGATGAGGAGACGGATGAGGAGTTCTACAGGCAGCTGACAGAAGTTGCAAAATCTTCAGCACTTGTTCTCATGGGGGACTTCAACTTCCCTGACATATCCTGGAAGCACAACACAGCCCAGAGAAAGCAGTCTAGGAGGTTTCTGGAGAGCGTGGAAGATAGCTTCCTGACGCAGCTGGTTAGCGAGCCTACCAGGGGTGGTGCCCCGCTAGACCTTCTCTTCACAAACAGATGTGATTGTCGGGAGCTGTCTTGGGCAGAGTGACCACGAAATGGTGTTCTCTATTCTTGGCGAGGCAAGGAAGGGGACCAGTAAAACCACTGTATTGGACTTCCGGAGGGCTGACTTTGTGCTGCTAAGGACACTGGTTGGTAGAGTCCCTTGGGAGGCGGTTCTGAAGGGCAGAGGGGTCCAGGAAGGCTGGGCGCTCTTCAAGAGGGAAATCTTAATGGCGCAGGAACGGTCTGTCCCCACGTGCCCAAAGACGAGCTGGCGGGGAAGAAGACCAGCCTGGCTGAACAGAGAATTGTGGCTTAAGCTTAGGAGAAAAAAGAGGGTTTATAATCTTTGGAAAAGTGGACAGGCCACTAGGGAGGACTATAAGGATGTAGCGAGGCTGTGCAGGGACAAAATTAGAAAGGCCAAAGCTCATATGGAGCTCAATCTGGCTACTGTCGTTAAAGATAACAAAAACTGTTTTTATAAATACATCAACACAAAAAGGAGGACTAAGGAGAATCTCCATCCTTTACTGGATGCGGGGGGAAACCTAGTTACAAGAGATGAGGAAAAGGCGGAGGTGCTTAATGCCTTCTTCACCTCAGTCTTTAGCGGCAATACCGGTTGTTCTCTGGATACCCAGTACCCTGAGCTGGTGGAAGGGGATAGGGAGAAGGATGTGGCCCTCACTATCCACGAAGAACTGGTTGGTGACCTGGTACGGCACTTGGATGTGCACAAGTCGATGGGGCCGGATGGGATCCACCCAAGGGTACTGAGAGAACTGGCAGAGGAGCTGGCCAAGCCCCTATCCATCATTCATCAACAGTCCTGGCTATCGGGGGAGGTCCCAGTTGACTGGCGGCTAGCAAACGTGACGCCCATCTACAAGAAGGGCAGGAGGGAAGACCCGGAAAACTACAGGCCTGTCAGTTTGACCTCAGTGCCAGGGAAGCTCATGGAGCAGATTCTCTTGAGAGTCATCACGCAGCACTTGCAGGGCAAGCAGGCGATCAGGCCCAGTCAGTATGGGTTTATGAAAGGCAGGTCCTGCTTGACGAACCTGATCTCCTTCTGTGACAAAGTGACGCGCTGGGTGGATGAGGGAAAGGCTGTGGATGTGGTCTACCTTGACTTCAGCAAGGCTTTTGACACCGTCTCCCACAGCATTCTCCTCAAGAAACTGGCTGCTCTTGGCTTGGACTGGCGCACGCTTCGTTGGGTTAGAAACTGGCTGGATAGCCGGGCCCAAAGAGTCGTGGTAAATGGAGCCAAGTCCAGTTGGAGGCTGGTCACTAGTGGCGTCCCCCAGGGCTCGGTGCTGGGGCCGGTCCTCTTTCATATCTTCATCAATGATCTGGACGAGGGCATTGAGTGCATCCTCAGTAAGTTTGCAGATGACACCAAGCAAAGTGTGTGTGTCGATCTGCTTGAGGGTAGGAAGGCTCTGCAGGAGGATCTGGATAGGCTGCACCGATGGGCTGAGGTCAACTGCATGAAGTTCAACAAGGCCAAGTGCCGGGTCCTGCACCTGGGACGCAATAACCCCAAGCAGAGCTACAGGCTGGGAGATGAGTGGTTGGAGAGCTGCCAGGCAGAGAAGGACCTGGGAGTGATGGTGGACATTTGGCTGAATATGAGCCAGCAGTGTGCTCAGGTGGCCAAGAAGGCCAACGGCATCCTGGCTTGTATCAGAAACAGTGTGACCAGCAGGGCTAGGGAGGTGATCGTCCCCCTGTACTCGGCTCTGGTGAGGCCGCACCTCGAGTACTGTGTTCAGTTTTGGGCCCCTCGCTACAAGAAGGACATCGAGGTGCTTGAGCGGGTCCAGAGAAGGGCGACGAAGCTGGTGAGGGGCCTGGAGAACAAGTCCTACGAGGAGCGGCACAGAAGTCTGCTGCAGAAGTCGCTCATAGGGTTGTTCAACAATCCTTTCCACGCTCTTTAGCCATAATGTCTAATCTGTGGTGGCTTGCAAAGGAGTTTCTGTGCCTGCAGGGATACGTTAAAGTAGTTTTGTGGCAATGCAATGTAGTTTTGGAAGTTGTCTTGCCCTTTTATACGTCTGTAACCTCTTTCCTGCATCCAGAGGAGAAGCTGTGAAGCTTGACGTTACGAATGTCTTATGCAGAATATCAACCCCACATAGTTAAGGTAGTTGTTCATCTTGGAGGGGGTACATTTGAATCCAAAACTCATCTTTAGAACAGAAGCAAGTGTGAGATATGTTCACCTGATTCGTGTCAGTATGGAACAATGCTAGGGCCGCATTGTATGATGAATGTGACCTTCTGTCTTGCACACCCTTGTATAACCACAAGTCTAAGAAAAACAGTGGTTAATGTATATAGTTCTTGTATCTTGCAAAGGAATGTTTTAGCAACTCATGTCAATAGAGAGCTTGAAGGGAAATGTATTTGTAGACTTTTCCTTGAAGTCTCTGGTATCTGGGGGGTTTCAGAATAACTGCTAACTATGATGACTATTGCGTGGGACACTATGCAAGTCTCTGATATCTGGGCAGGAGATCAAGGAGACAGGGAGAGCTGAAGAACAACTAAAAGACAAAGCTTGCAGGGAAGGTTGCACAAGTCTCTGACATACAGCCAAGTTGGACAAGAGGGAGGAAGACTATGAGCCTTCAGCACGAGAGACCACCAGAGGGACCACCGGAGACTGATACGCATGCTCCAGTAGGAGGGTTTGGATTCCGGAATCTAATTATAATAACCCTGTTGTTTTTTTTAGAAGTAGTAATGAATATGTATTAGCCTAGGAGCATAAAAATCAGCTGCTTGATGTAACTGGTGTGCGTCTTGGTGGAGCAGAGACTCCTGGTGCACCCAGCGCTGTTTGCTTACCTGTATTCCTTTAATAAATTGTAAACTTTGATTATAGTCCTATTTTGAATACTGAGCTATTTATTACACAAGGTATTAAGCTCTTTATGTTAATAGGAACGTGAGTCTTTCTGCCTGGAACACAATTCAACAGAGCAGTCAACCATTTCTTTAGCTTTGAAGATGCTGAAATGGACCCTGGGTTAAAAAGAACCGGTCCAGAGAAGGGCGACGAAGGGCGACGAAGCTGGTGAGGGGCCTGGAGAACAAGTCCTATGAGGAACGGCTGAAGGAGCTGAGCTTGTTCAGCCTGGAGAAGAGGAGGCTCAGGGGCGACCTTATCGCTCTCTACAGATACCTTAAAGGAGGTTGTAGCGAGGTGGGGGTTGGCCTGTTCTCCCACGTGCCTGGTGACAGGATGAGGGGGAATGGGCTAAAGTTGTGCCAGGGGAGGTTTAGGTTGGATGTTAGGAAGAACTTCTTTACCGAAAGGGTTGTTAGACTGTGGAACAGGCTGCTCAGGGAAGTGGTGGAGTCACCATCCCTGGAAGTCTTTAAAAGACGTTTAGATGTAGAGCTTAGGGATATGGTTTAGTGGGGACTGTTAGCGTTAAATCAGAGGTTGGACTCGATGATCTTGAGGTCTCTTCCAACCTAGAAATTCTATGATTCTGTGGTTCCCAGCCTGTCTCTAAAGATAGTTGTTTAGTGCTAAAATGTGAGTTTCCTTTCTGGTATGTGACCATCCTAGTCTTAAGATTTCCAGTACTCAGTCATGTACCCCAGACTCCCGTGTTTTGAGGGGGATCGTACTCCCCTTACCTAATATGGGAATCCCGTTTTTGTGCCTCAAGGGTCAATGGTGTAAGGCACTTAGAAATCATTGCGGATTGTGGTTGTTGTCAGTTGCCACGTAAATTAAGGCCATGCAAGGACCTTCTACTCTTTCATCTTCCCTTTCATTTGTTGTCAGGTTACTACTCAATATTACACCTTTGGTGAGAAGTCCTAAAAAAAACCAACAAACATTACATCTTAATGTTAACAACTCTTGTTTTTTCTTTCTCTAGGTCTGCCAGTAGCTGACAAGGTAGAAAGATGACCTTTTCTCTTTCATTCTTGTGAAGTTAGAGGCAGTGCCCAATTAAACTGTGACTGAGGCTCTGCGATGGTGCAAGTCTATCTTACTCCTTCAAATTCAGTGATGCAGCCAGCGTTTTCAGTAATGAACTTTCAAGGATTCAACCACTTTAAAGCTTTTGGACAGTGGCAATTATCTGAAAACATTCCTACAGATTTATCTTCTTCATTTACATTTGCTTGCTCTCTCCATCTCATTCAAAGCAGTCAGGACTGGTTTGCTTCCCTCTTCTCTGGAAGTTTGCACTAGGAACCATTGTTAGAATCAGAATCCTGATCTGAGAGCACGATGAAAAATGTTGCACACAAACTTGTACATTGGAGAGGAAAATGTTCATGTATACGTCAGTATTGTACTCAAACAGCTGCTTACACCTTTTAACTTTTAAACCTGAGAAGCAACAGGTAGTTTCTACGTTGCCCTTGGGGGTAGTGTACTCTTCTGTACTTTGCTTCTATACAAACAGCTCAAAATTTGAAAGTCATGTTGTCAGTCATACCACCAAACAACCTTGCACGGCATTACACGTTCCCCCCCCAGATAGATCTTGCCGTCAATGAGAGACCAGACAAGGAAATAATGCCGGCACATAAAACTAACTTGTAGATATATCCCTTGTTGGCATTCTTTTTTTTTTTTGTTTTGTTTTGATGCTTTGTGGGGCTTAGCTGTACCTCAGTGAGAAGAATGTCTTCTGGTGTGAACTGAAATTATACCTCTCTGCCACAATGTCTCTCTATTTATTTATTTATTTTTTTGGGGGGGAGGGCTGGGGAGGGGAGAGAAGGGTGTTGATAATTCCTTGGGGACACCTGAAGGAGTTGCAAAATAATAAAATTTAGGTGAAGGAAAAGTTCCTTCTCTTAATTTTTGTCGTTGTTGTTTTTCTTTTCCATCTGGTCATAAAATGAAGGTCCCATTTTCTGGCTTTTGGCAGATTGCAAGCATGCTGGAACCATTCACGTTACGTAGACTGTATTTGTCTGAAATGATAATATCATACCTATAGTCTGCTGCAGGCTCAAAAGCAGCCTATGCCTCCTGGTCTGTTTTATGCCTTTGCTTTTGTTACTACATCCTTGTAAGTCTTCAACAGGGAAATGAAATTACCCTATACAAAAGAAACACCATCCAGAAGAAACTTCAGGTGCTAGGGCCTGAATTTTCACTGAAACCAAAGGCAGGTATCTTACTGACGTGAAGAAAGGGGCTTTATCTATCCTGGTTTGTTTAGTACTGAAGGAGCGTGAAAGAGATGCATGTCCTTGTCTCTGAAGAGGAGGCAAAGGAACAGCTAGTGCAAGGAACGCAAAATTCAGTTATGCCGAACTAACAGGTGGTTGTATCCCAGCTTGGAGACCACAACACAGAATCACCTAGGTTGGAAGAGACCTCCAAGATCACGTAGTCCAACCTCTGGCGTAACACTAACAAGTCCTCCACTAAGCCGTATCCCTAAGCTCTACACCTAAACATCTTTCAAAGACCTCCAGGGATAGTGACTCCACCACTCCCCTGGGCAGCCCGTTCCAATGCCTAACAACCGTTTCGGTAAAGAAGTTCTTCCTGACACCCAACCTAAACCTCCCCTGGTGCAACTTTAGCGCATTCCCCCTCGTCCTATCACCAGGCACATATGAGAATAGACCAACCCCCACCTCGCTACAGCCTCCTTTGAGGTATCTGTAGAGAGCAATAAGGTCGCCCCTGAGCCTCCTCTTCTCCAGACCGAACAATCCCAGCTCCCTCAGCCGCTCCTCCTAAGACTTGTTCTCCAGATCCCTTGCCAGCTTTGTTGCCCTTCCCTGGACTCACTGGAGCCCCTCAATATCCTTCTTGTAGCGAGGGGCCCAGAACCGAACACAGTACTTGGGCTGCGGCCTCACCTGAGCCAAGTACAGGGGGACAATCACCTTCCTTAGTCCTGCTGGCCATGCTGTTTCTTGTAGGAGTCAGGATGCTGTTGGCCTTCTTGGCCACCTGAGCACACTGCTGGCTCATACTGAGTCGACTAGCCACCAGTACTCCCAGGTCCTTCTCTGCCAGGCAGCTTTCTAACCACTCAGATGGCTTTTCCAACCAGCTTCAAACTTCCAGATCTAGAGGAACGCTTTGACTGCGGCCTAAAAGCCACGTGTATGTAAGCTGCCGCAAGCCAGCCAATCTTCTTCCCATGACCTGCCAGGAAACAGCAACGTAGGCAGGTAACCAAATTAAAGCCAAAACTTGCCAGCCCAGTCCTTGACCTGAATAGTGAGTGAGGATCCGGATCCTGGCATTTATGCGCGATAGCTTCTACACAGTCAAAGTAAATACACCCCGGGTGCCCTGAGCTGGAGGACCACGACGGTGGGCACGATAAACTCCCAACCGACCCTGAACGTGTGCGGGATTTGCTGCTCCACCTGGATCTATACAAGTCCGTGGGTCCGGATGGGATTCATCCCAGGGTGCTTAAGGAGCTGGCTGACGCCATCGCGGGACCTCTCTCAATTATTTTTCAATGATCTTGTGAATCTGGAGAGGTCCCAGTAGACTGGAAGCTGGCAAATGTCGTACCAATTTTCAAGAAGGGCAAGAAAATAGACCGTGGCAACTACAGGCCTGTTAGTCTCACATCAGCGCCTGGTAAAATTCTGGAGAAGATGATCCTTGAAGGTATTGAAGCGCACCTGGGGGACAATGCAGTCATTGGTCCCAGCCCACATGGGTTCATGAGGGGTAGGTCCTGCCTAACAAATCTGAATTCCTTTTATGATAAGATCAGCCATCTGGTTGATCAAGGGAAACCAGCTGACGTGATCTTTTTGGACTTGAGCAAAGCTTTCGACATAGAATCATAGAATCATAGAATATCCTGAGCTGGAAGGGACCCTTAAGGATCATCAAGTCCAACTCTTGACACCGCACAGGTCTACCCAAAAGTTCAGACCATGTGACTAAGTGCACAGTCCAATCTCTTCTTAAATTCAGACAGGCTCGGTGCAGTAACCACTTCCCTGGGGAGCCTGTTCCAGCGTGCAACCACCCTCTCTGTGAAGAACCCATGGTTTCCCATGGGATCCTACTGGACAAAAATGTCCAGCATACAACTTAGCAAAAACACCATACGATGGGTGAGCAATTGGCTGACAGGCAGGGCTCAAGGGCTTGTGGTAAATGGGGCCACATCAGGGTGGCGCACGGTCACTAGTGGGGTCCCTCAAGGCTCCATTTTAGGGCCGGTCCTCTTCAATGTTTTTATAAACGATTTAGATGTAGGACTAGAAGGTGTTTTGAGCAAATTTGCTGATGGCACCAAACTTGGAGGAGTTGTAGACTCAGATGAGGGGCTGAGTGTGGAAAGGCCTTGCAGAGAGATCTGGACAGATTGGAGAGCTGGGCGATCACCAACCGCATGAGGATTAACAAGAGCAAGTGCCGGGTCCTGCACCTGGGACGGGGCCACCCTGGCTATATGTACCGACTGGGTGATGAGATGCCGTAGAGCAGCCCTGCAGAGAGGGATCCGGGCGTGGTGGTTGACAGCAAGTTGAACATGAGCCAGCAGTGTGCCCTGGCAGCCAGGAGGGCCAACCGTGTCCTGGGGTGCATCAAGCACGGCATTGCTGGTCGATCGAGGGAAGTGATTGTCCCGCTCTACTCTGCGCTGGTGCGGCCTCACCTCGAGTACTGTGTGCAGTTCTGGGCACCACAGTATAAAAAGGACATGAAACTGTTGGAGAGTGTCCAGAGGAGGGCGACGAAGATGGTGAAGGGCCTAGAGGGGAAGCCGCATGAGGAGCAGCTGAGGGCACTGGGCCTGTTCAGCCTGGGGAAGGGGAGGCTAAGGAGGGACCTCATTGCAGCGTACAACTTCCTCGCGTGGGGGAGTGCAGAGGCAGGTGCTGACCTATTCTCCGTAATCACCAGTGACAGGACCCACGGGAACGGTGTTAAGCTGAGGCAGGGAAGTTTTAGGCTGGATGTCAGGAAGAGGTTCTTCACCGAGAGGAGGGTGGTTGCACGCTAGAACAGGCTCCCCAGGGAACTAGTCACTGCACCAAGCCTGTCTGAATTTAAGAAGCGATTGGACTGTGCACTTGGTCACGTGGTCTAAACTTTTGGGTAGACCTGTGCGGTGCCAGGAGTTGGACTTGATGATCCTTAAGGGTCCCTTCCAGCTCAGGATATTCTATGATTCTATAAATAGTCCAGTCAGAGGTCATGGGGCTAGATTTAGAAAAGTCCTGCATAAAGAAGGGATCTCAGAGAAGAAAATGTAGATAGCATTAATATCAAGAAAAGGAATTCTGATTGCTAATTTGTTTATCTGTCATGACTAGACAGATGAAAATCTATGATGGCAAGTTTGCCTTTAAGGTCATTTTATTTTTATTCATTTCTTTTATTTATTTGTATTTATTTTTTTAACAGGCTCTGTACTAATTTTGCTCACAGAATGACTAACAGAAATATGAGCTTTGTGCAAATTTTGTATTTAATTCATTATGTCAACTGTAACCACTAAGCCCCTTGTCAGGTTATTTCTACAAGTGATAAGGAGCAATAGACCTTAAAACCTTGAAGCCAGGTAGATGAGCTTATTCCACAAGGTCTCTTGGCTTCACCCTTGTTAAGTGCAACCTGCCAGGTGTGGGTCATTTGACCTTTGTTATATAGGAAGCCTGAGGACAGGTGGGGGAATTGCCTCCCCAGGAGAAACTGAGGCTTGGGTAGCCTAGGGTGTTTTTCTCTCGTGGTGAATCGGGCTCAGTGTTCCCTACTAGGCTGCTTTTCCTTCAAGTTTTCTGCCCTCTCTGTGAAATAGCTTTAGAGACTCTATGAGCCAGTTACATTGGTGGTGCCTTCTTCAGAAGAACCCTGGTGGGACTATTTCACTGCGAAGCACGTTGGAAGTGACTCGAGTTCAGGAGACAGCAGGTAAGAGTTCCTGGGTTCTGTGGTTGTTACTGTTGAGGAGTTTGAGTACTTCCTTCACCTTGTCTGTATCCTGTGAAATTACATAGGTGGCTTCTAAGCTCCCTTTTAAGTACTGGAGGAAAACAAAAAAGGCTGCAGAAGCCCAAGTGCACACAGGTCAGCCTGAAGTTGAACAAAATTCTTAAGTATTTGAAAGATTGAAAAACGAGCTGTGGGAAGAGGCGCAGAGTCGCTGGGGCGCAGAGTCGCTGGGGCGCAGAGTCGCTGGGGCGCAGAGTCGCTGGGGCGCAGAGTCGCTGGGGCGCAGAGTCGCTGGGGCGCAGAGTCGCTGGGGCGCAGAGTCGCTGGGGCGCAGAGTCGCTGGGGCGCAGAGTCGCTGGGGCGCAGAGTCGCTGGGGCGCAGAGTCGCTGGGGCGCAGAGTCGCTGGGGCGCAGAGTCGCTGGGGCGCAGAGTCGCTGGGGCGCAGAGTCGCTGGGGCGCAGAGTCGCTGGGGCGCAGAGTCGCTGGGGCGCAGAGTCGCTGGGGCGCAGAGTCGCTGGGGCGCAGAGTCGCTGGGGCGCAGAGTCGCTGGGGCGCAGAGTCGCTGGGGCGCAGAGTCGCTGGGGCGCAGAGTCGCTGGGGCGCAGAGTCGCTGGGGCGCAGAGTCGCTGGGGCGCAGAGTCGCTGGGGCGCAGAGTCGCTGGGGCGCAGAGTCGCTGGGGCGCAGAGTCGCTGGGGCGCAGAGTCGCTGGGGCGCAGAGTCGCTGGGGCGCAGAGTCGCTGGGGCGCAGAGTCGCTGGGGCGCAGAGTCGCTGGGGCGCAGAGTCGCTGGGGCGCAGAGTCGCTGGGGCGCAGAGTCGCTGGGGCGCAGAGTCGCTGGGGCGCAGAGTCGCTGGGGCGCAGAGTCGCTGGGGCGCAGAGTCGCTGGGGCGCAGAGTCGCTGGGGCGCAGAGTCGCTGGGGCGCAGAGTCGCTGGGGCGCAGAGTCGCTGGGGCGCAGAGTCGCTGGGGCGCAGAGTCGCTGGGGCGCAGAGTCGCTGGGGCGCAGAGTCGCTGGGGCGCAGAGTCGCTGGGGCGCAGAGTCGCTGGGGCGCAGAGTCGCTGGGGCGCAGAGTCGCTGGGGCGCAGAGTCGCTGGGGCGCAGAGTCGCTGGGGCGCAGAGTCGCTGGGGCGCAGAGTCGCTGGGGCGCAGAGTCGCTGGGGCGCAGAGTCGCTGGGGCGCAGAGTCGCTGGGGCGCAGAGTCGCTGGGGCGCAGAGTCGCTGGGGCGCAGAGTCGCTGGGGCGCAGAGTCGCTGGGGCGCAGAGTCGCTGGGGCGCAGAGTCGCTGGGGCGCAGAGTCGCTGGGGCGCAGAGTCGCTGGGGCGCAGAGTCGCTGGGGCGCAGAGTCGCTGGGGCGCAGAGTCGCTGGGGCGCAGAGTCGCTGGGGCGCAGAGTCGCTGGGGCGCAGAGTCGCTGGGGCGCAGAGTCGCTGGGGCGCAGAGTCGCTGGGGCGCAGAGTCGCTGGGGCGCAGAGTCGCTGGGGCGCAGAGTCGCTGGGGCGCAGAGTCGCTGGGGCGCAGAGTCGCTGGGGCGCAGAGTCGCTGGGGCGCAGAGTCGCTGGGGCGCAGAGTCGCTGGGGCGCAGAGTCGCTGGGGCGCAGAGTCGCTGGGGCGCAGAGTCGCTGGGGCGCAGAGTCGCTGGGGCGCAGAGTCGCTGGGGCGCAGAGTCGCTGGGGCGCAGAGTCGCTGGGGCGCAGAGTCGCTGGGGCGCAGAGTCGCTGGGGCGCAGAGTCGCTGGGGCGCAGAGTCGCTGGGGCGCAGAGTCGCTGGGGCGCAGAGTCGCTGGGGCGCAGAGTCGCTGGGGCGCAGAGTCGCTGGGGCGCAGAGTCGCTGGGGCGCAGAGTCGCTGGGGCGCAGAGTCGCTGGGGCGCAGAGTCGCTGGGGCGCAGAGTCGCTGGGGCGCAGAGTCGCTGGGGCGCAGAGTCGCTGGGGCGCAGAGTCGCTGGGGCGCAGAGTCGCTGGGGCGCAGAGTCGCTGGGGCGCAGAGTCGCTGGGGCGCAGAGTCGCTGGGGCGCAGAGTCGCTGGGGCGCAGAGTCGCTGGGGCGCAGAGTCGCTGGGGCGCAGAGTCGCTGGGGCGCAGAGTCGCTGGGGCGCAGAGTCGCTGGGGCGCAGAGTCGCTGGGGCGCAGAGTCGCTGGGGCGCAGAGTCGCTGGGGCGCAGAGTCGCTGGGGCGCAGAGTCGCTGGGGCGCAGAGTCGCTGGGGCGCAGAGTCGCTGGGGCGCAGAGTCGCTGGGGCGCAGAGTCGCTGGGGCGCAGAGTCGCTGGGGCGCAGAGTCGCTGGGGCGCAGAGTCGCTGGGGCGCAGAGTCGCTGGGGCGCAGAGTCGCTGGGGCGCAGAGTCGCTGGGGCGCAGAGTCGCTGGGGCGCAGAGTCGCTGGGGCGCAGAGTCGCTGGGGCGCAGAGTCGCTGGGGCGCAGAGTCGCTGGGGCGCAGAGTCGCTGGGGCGCAGAGTCGCTGGGGCGCAGAGTCGCTGGGGCGCAGAGTCGCTGGGGCGCAGAGTCGCTGGGGCGCAGAGTCGCTGGGGCGCAGAGTCGCTGGGGCGCAGAGTCGCTGGGGCGCAGAGTCGCTGGGGCGCAGAGTCGCTGGGGCGCAGAGTCGCTGGGGCGCAGAGTCGCTGGGGCGCAGAGTCGCTGGGGCGCAGAGTCGCTGGGGCGCAGAGTCGCTGGGGCGCAGAGTCGCTGGGGCGCAGAGTCGCTGGGGCGCAGAGTCGCTGGGGCGCAGAGTCGCTGGGGCGCAGAGTCGCTGGGGCGCAGAGTCGCTGGGGCGCAGAGTCGCTGGGGCGCAGAGTCGCTGGGGCGCAGAGTCGCTGGGGCGCAGAGTCGCTGGGGCGCAGAGTCGCTGGGGCGCAGAGTCGCTGGGGCGCAGAGTCGCTGGGGCGCAGAGTCGCTGGGGCGCAGAGTCGCTGGGGCGCAGAGTCGCTGGGGCGCAGAGTCGCTGGGGCGCAGAGTCGCTGGGGCGCAGAGTCGCTGGGGCGCAGAGTCGCTGGGGCGCAGAGTCGCTGGGGCGCAGAGTCGCTGGGGCGCAGAGTCGCTGGGGCGCAGAGTCGCTGGGGCGCAGAGTCGCTGGGGCGCAGAGTCGCTGGGGCGCAGAGTCGCTGGGGCGCAGAGTCGCTGGGGCGCAGAGTCGCTGGGGCGCAGAGTCGCTGGGGCGCAGAGTCGCTGGGGCGCAGAGTCGCTGGGGCGCAGAGTCGCTGGGGCGCAGAGTCGCTGGGGCGCAGAGTCGCTGGGGCGCAGAGTCGCTGGGGCGCAGAGTCGCTGGGGCGCAGAGTCGCTGGGGCGCAGAGTCGCTGGGGCGCAGAGTCGCTGGGGCGCAGAGTCGCTGGGGCGCAGAGTCGCTGGGGCGCAGAGTCGCTGGGGCGCAGAGTCGCTGGGGCGCAGAGTCGCTGGGGCGCAGAGTCGCTGGGGCGCAGAGTCGCTGGGGCGCAGAGTCGCTGGGGCGCAGAGTCGCTGGGGCGCAGAGTCGCTGGGGCGCAGAGTCGCTGGGGCGCAGAGTCGCTGGGGCGCAGAGTCGCTGGGGCGCAGAGTCGCTGGGGCGCAGAGTCGCTGGGGCGCAGAGTCGCTGGGGCGCAGAGTCGCTGGGGCGCAGAGTCGCTGGGGCGCAGAGTCGCTGGGGCGCAGAGTCGCTGGGGCGCAGAGTCGCTGGGGCGCAGAGTCGCTGGGGCGCAGAGTCGCTGGGGCGCAGAGTCGCTGGGGCGCAGAGTCGCTGGGGCGCAGAGTCGCTGGGGCGCAGAGTCGCTGGGGCGCAGAGTCGCTGGGGCGCAGAGTCGCTGGGGCGCAGAGTCGCTGGGGCGCAGAGTCGCTGGGGCGCAGAGTCGCTGGGGCGCAGAGTCGCTGGGGCGCAGAGTCGCTGGGGCGCAGAGTCGCTGGGGCGCAGAGTCGCTGGGGCGCAGAGTCGCTGGGGCGCAGAGTCGCTGGGGCGCAGAGTCGCTGGGGCGCAGAGTCGCTGGGGCGCAGAGTCGCTGGGGCGCAGAGTCGCTGGGGCGCAGAGTCGCTGGGGCGCAGAGTCGCTGGGGCGCAGAGTCGCTGGGGCGCAGAGTCGCTGGGGCGCAGAGTCGCTGGGGCGCAGAGTCGCTGGGGCGCAGAGTCGCTGGGGCGCAGAGTCGCTGGGGCGCAGAGTCGCTGGGGCGCAGAGTCGCTGGGGCGCAGAGTCGCTGGGGCGCAGAGTCGCTGGGGCGCAGAGTCGCTGGGGCGCAGAGTCGCTGGGGCGCAGAGTCGCTGGGGCGCAGAGTCGCTGGGGCGCAGAGTCGCTGGGGCGCAGAGTCGCTGGGGCGCAGAGTCGCTGGGGCGCAGAGTCGCTGGGGCGCAGAGTCGCTGGGGCGCAGAGTCGCTGGGGCGCAGAGTCGCTGGGGCGCAGAGTCGCTGGGGCGCAGAGTCGCTGGGGCGCAGAGTCGCTGGGGCGCAGAGTCGCTGGGGCGCAGAGTCGCTGGGGCGCAGAGTCGCTGGGGCGCAGAGTCGCTGGGGCGCAGAGTCGCTGGGGCGCAGAGTCGCTGGGGCGCAGAGTCGCTGGGGCGCAGAGTCGCTGGGGCGCAGAGTCGCTGGGGCGCAGAGTCGCTGGGGCGCAGAGTCGCTGGGGCGCAGAGTCGCTGGGGCGCAGAGTCGCTGGGGCGCAGAGTCGCTGGGGCGCAGAGTCGCTGGGGCGCAGAGTCGCTGGGGCGCAGAGTCGCTGGGGCGCAGAGTCGCTGGGGCGCAGAGTCGCTGGGGCGCAGAGTCGCTGGGGCGCAGAGTCGCTGGGGCGCAGAGTCGCTGGGGCGCAGAGTCGCTGGGGCGCAGAGTCGCTGGGGCGCAGAGTCGCTGGGGCGCAGAGTCGCTGGGGCGCAGAGTCGCTGGGGCGCAGAGTCGCTGGGGCGCAGAGTCGCTGGGGCGCAGAGTCGCTGGGGCGCAGAGTCGCTGGGGCGCAGAGTCGCTGGGGCGCAGAGTCGCTGGGGCGCAGAGTCGCTGGGGCGCAGAGTCGCTGGGGCGCAGAGTCGCTGGGGCGCAGAGTCGCTGGGGCGCAGAGTCGCTGGGGCGCAGAGTCGCTGGGGCGCAGAGTCGCTGGGGCGCAGAGTCGCTGGGGCGCAGAGTCGCTGGGGCGCAGAGTCGCTGGGGCGCAGAGTCGCTGGGGCGCAGAGTCGCTGGGGCGCAGAGTCGCTGGGGCGCAGAGTCGCTGGGGCGCAGAGTCGCTGGGGCGCAGAGTCGCTGGGGCGCAGAGTCGCTGGGGCGCAGAGTCGCTGGGGCGCAGAGTCGCTGGGGCGCAGAGTCGCTGGGGCGCAGAGTCGCTGGGGCGCAGAGTCGCTGGGGCGCAGAGTCGCTGGGGCGCAGAGTCGCTGGGGCGCAGAGTCGCTGGGGCGCAGAGTCGCTGGGGCGCAGAGTCGCTGGGGCGCAGAGTCGCTGGGGCGCAGAGTCGCTGGGGCGCAGAGTCGCTGGGGCGCAGAGTCGCTGGGGCGCAGAGTCGCTGGGGCGCAGAGTCGCTGGGGCGCAGAGTCGCTGGGGCGCAGAGTCGCTGGGGCGCAGAGTCGCTGGGGCGCAGAGTCGCTGGGGCGCAGAGTCGCTGGGGCGCAGAGTCGCTGGGGCGCAGAGTCGCTGGGGCGCAGAGTCGCTGGGGCGCAGAGTCGCTGGGGCGCAGAGTCGCTGGGGCGCAGAGTCGCTGGGGCGCAGAGTCGCTGGGGCGCAGAGTCGCTGGGGCGCAGAGTCGCTGGGGCGCAGAGTCGCTGGGGCGCAGAGTCGCTGGGGCGCAGAGTCGCTGGGGCGCAGAGTCGCTGGGGCGCAGAGTCGCTGGGGCGCAGAGTCGCTGGGGCGCAGAGTCGCTGGGGCGCAGAGTCGCTGGGGCGCAGAGTCGCTGGGGCGCAGAGTCGCTGGGGCGCAGAGTCGCTGGGGCGCAGAGTCGCTGGGGCGCAGAGTCGCTGGGGCGCAGAGTCGCTGGGGCGCAGAGTCGCTGGGGCGCAGAGTCGCTGGGGCGCAGAGTCGCTGGGGCGCAGAGTCGCTGGGGCGCAGAGTCGCTGGGGCGCAGAGTCGCTGGGGCGCAGAGTCGCTGGGGCGCAGAGTCGCTGGGGCGCAGAGTCGCTGGGGCGCAGAGTCGCTGGGGCGCAGAGTCGCTGGGGCGCAGAGTCGCTGGGGCGCAGAGTCGCTGGGGCGCAGAGTCGCTGGGGCGCAGAGTCGCTGGGGCGCAGAGTCGCTGGGGCGCAGAGTCGCTGGGGCGCAGAGTCGCTGGGGCGCAGAGTCGCTGGGGCGCAGAGTCGCTGGGGCGCAGAGTCGCTGGGGCGCAGAGTCGCTGGGGCGCAGAGTCGCTGGGGCGCAGAGTCGCTGGGGCGCAGAGTCGCTGGGGCGCAGAGTCGCTGGGGCGCAGAGTCGCTGGGGCGCAGAGTCGCTGGGGCGCAGAGTCGCTGGGGCGCAGAGTCGCTGGGGCGCAGAGTCGCTGGGGCGCAGAGTCGCTGGGGCGCAGAGTCGCTGGGGCGCAGAGTCGCTGGGGCGCAGAGTCGCTGGGGCGCAGAGTCGCTGGGGCGCAGAGTCGCTGGGGCGCAGAGTCGCTGGGGCGCAGAGTCGCTGGGGCGCAGAGTCGCTGGGGCGCAGAGTCGCTGGGGCGCAGAGTCGCTGGGGCGCAGAGTCGCTGGGGCGCAGAGTCGCTGGGGCGCAGAGTCGCTGGGGCGCAGAGTCGCTGGGGCGCAGAGTCGCTGGGGCGCAGAGTCGCTGGGGCGCAGAGTCGCTGGGGCGCAGAGTCGCTGGGGCGCAGAGTCGCTGGGGCGCAGAGTCGCTGGGGCGCAGAGTCGCTGGGGCGCAGAGTCGCTGGGGCGCAGAGTCGCTGGGGCGCAGAGTCGCTGGGGCGCAGAGTCGCTGGGGCGCAGAGTCGCTGGGGCGCAGAGTCGCTGGGGCGCAGAGTCGCTGGGGCGCAGAGTCGCTGGGGCGCAGAGTCGCTGGGGCGCAGAGTCGCTGGGGCGCAGAGTCGCTGGGGCGCAGAGTCGCTGGGGCGCAGAGTCGCTGGGGCGCAGAGTCGCTGGGGCGCAGAGTCGCTGGGGCGCAGAGTCGCTGGGGCGCAGAGTCGCTGGGGCGCAGAGTCGCTGGGGCGCAGAGTCGCTGGGGCGCAGAGTCGCTGGGGCGCAGAGTCGCTGGGGCGCAGAGTCGCTGGGGCGCAGAGTCGCTGGGGCGCAGAGTCGCTGGGGCGCAGAGTCGCTGGGGCGCAGAGTCGCTGGGGCGCAGAGTCGCTGGGGCGCAGAGTCGCTGGGGCGCAGAGTCGCTGGGGCGCAGAGTCGCTGGGGCGCAGAGTCGCTGGGGCGCAGAGTCGCTGGGGCGCAGAGTCGCTGGGGCGCAGAGTCGCTGGGGCGCAGAGTCGCTGGGGCGCAGAGTCGCTGGGGCGCAGAGTCGCTGGGGCGCAGAGTCGCTGGGGCGCAGAGTCGCTGGGGCGCAGAGTCGCTGGGGCGCAGAGTCGCTGGGGCGCAGAGTCGCTGGGGCGCAGAGTCGCTGGGGCGCAGAGTCGCTGGGGCGCAGAGTCGCTGGGGCGCAGAGTCGCTGGGGCGCAGAGTCGCTGGGGCGCAGAGTCGCTGGGGCGCAGAGTCGCTGGGGCGCAGAGTCGCTGGGGCGCAGAGTCGCTGGGGCGCAGAGTCGCTGGGGCGCAGAGTCGCTGGGGCGCAGAGTCGCTGGGGCGCAGAGTCGCTGGGGCGCAGAGTCGCTGGGGCGCAGAGTCGCTGGGGCGCAGAGTCGCTGGGGCGCAGAGTCGCTGGGGCGCAGAGTCGCTGGGGCGCAGAGTCGCTGGGGCGCAGAGTCGCTGGGGCGCAGAGTCGCTGGGGCGCAGAGTCGCTGGGGCGCAGAGTCGCTGGGGCGCAGAGTCGCTGGGGCGCAGAGTCGCTGGGGCGCAGAGTCGCTGGGGCGCAGAGTCGCTGGGGCGCAGAGTCGCTGGGGCGCAGAGTCGCTGGGGCGCAGAGTCGCTGGGGCGCAGAGTCGCTGGGGCGCAGAGTCGCTGGGGCGCAGAGTCGCTGGGGCGCAGAGTCGCTGGGGCGCAGAGTCGCTGGGGCGCAGAGTCGCTGGGGCGCAGAGTCGCTGGGGCGCAGAGTCGCTGGGGCGCAGAGTCGCTGGGGCGCAGAGTCGCTGGGGCGCAGAGTCGCTGGGGCGCAGAGTCGCTGGGGCGCAGAGTCGCTGGGGCGCAGAGTCGCTGGGGCGCAGAGTCGCTGGGGCGCAGAGTCGCTGGGGCGCAGAGTCGCTGGGGCGCAGAGTCGCTGGGGCGCAGAGTCGCTGGGGCGCAGAGTCGCTGGGGCGCAGAGTCGCTGGGGCGCAGAGTCGCTGGGGCGCAGAGTCGCTGGGGCGCAGAGTCGCTGGGGCGCAGAGTCGCTGGGGCGCAGAGTCGCTGGGGCGCAGAGTCGCTGGGGCGCAGAGTCGCTGGGGCGCAGAGTCGCTGGGGCGCAGAGTCGCTGGGGCGCAGAGTCGCTGGGGCGCAGAGTCGCTGGGGCGCAGAGTCGCTGGGGCGCAGAGTCGCTGGGGCGCAGAGTCGCTGGGGCGCAGAGTCGCTGGGGCGCAGAGTCGCTGGGGCGCAGAGTCGCTGGGGCGCAGAGTCGCTGGGGCGCAGAGTCGCTGGGGCGCAGAGTCGCTGGGGCGCAGAGTCGCTGGGGCGCAGAGTCGCTGGGGCGCAGAGTCGCTGGGGCGCAGAGTCGCTGGGGCGCAGAGTCGCTGGGGCGCAGAGTCGCTGGGGCGCAGAGTCGCTGGGGCGCAGAGTCGCTGGGGCGCAGAGTCGCTGGGGCGCAGAGTCGCTGGGGCGCAGAGTCGCTGGGGCGCAGAGTCGCTGGGGCGCAGAGTCGCTGGGGCGCAGAGTCGCTGGGGCGCAGAGTCGCTGGGGCGCAGAGTCGCTGGGGCGCAGAGTCGCTGGGGCGCAGAGTCGCTGGGGCGCAGAGTCGCTGGGGCGCAGAGTCGCTGGGGCGCAGAGTCGCTGGGGCGCAGAGTCGCTGGGGCGCAGAGTCGCTGGGGCGCAGAGTCGCTGGGGCGCAGAGTCGCTGGGGCGCAGAGTCGCTGGGGCGCAGAGTCGCTGGGGCGCAGAGTCGCTGGGGCGCAGAGTCGCTGGGGCGCAGAGTCGCTGGGGCGCAGAGTCGCTGGGGCGCAGAGTCGCTGGGGCGCAGAGTCGCTGGGGCGCAGAGTCGCTGGGGCGCAGAGTCGCTGGGGCGCAGAGTCGCTGGGGCGCAGAGTCGCTGGGGCGCAGAGTCGCTGGGGCGCAGAGTCGCTGGGGCGCAGAGTCGCTGGGGCGCAGAGTCGCTGGGGCGCAGAGTCGCTGGGGCGCAGAGTCGCTGGGGCGCAGAGTCGCTGGGGCGCAGAGTCGCTGGGGCGCAGAGTCGCTGGGGCGCAGAGTCGCTGGGGCGCAGAGTCGCTGGGGCGCAGAGTCGCTGGGGCGCAGAGTCGCTGGGGCGCAGAGTCGCTGGGGCGCAGAGTCGCTGGGGCGCAGAGTCGCTGGGGCGCAGAGTCGCTGGGGCGCAGAGTCGCTGGGGCGCAGAGTCGCTGGGGCGCAGAGTCGCTGGGGCGCAGAGTCGCTGGGGCGCAGAGTCGCTGGGGCGCAGAGTCGCTGGGGCGCAGAGTCGCTGGGGCGCAGAGTCGCTGGGGCGCAGAGTCGCTGGGGCGCAGAGTCGCTGGGGCGCAGAGTCGCTGGGGCGCAGAGTCGCTGGGGCGCAGAGTCGCTGGGGCGCAGAGTCGCTGGGGCGCAGAGTCGCTGGGGCGCAGAGTCGCTGGGGCGCAGAGTCGCTGGGGCGCAGAGTCGCTGGGGCGCAGAGTCGCTGGGGCGCAGAGTCGCTGGGGCGCAGAGTCGCTGGGGCGCAGAGTCGCTGGGGCGCAGAGTCGCTGGGGCGCAGAGTCGCTGGGGCGCAGAGTCGCTGGGGCGCAGAGTCGCTGGGGCGCAGAGTCGCTGGGGCGCAGAGTCGCTGGGGCGCAGAGTCGCTGGGGCGCAGAGTCGCTGGGGCGCAGAGTCGCTGGGGCGCAGAGTCGCTGGGGCGCAGAGTCGCTGGGGCGCAGAGTCGCTGGGGCGCAGAGTCGCTGGGGCGCAGAGTCGCTGGGGCGCAGAGTCGCTGGGGCGCAGAGTCGCTGGGGCGCAGAGTCGCTGGGGCGCAGAGTCGCTGGGGCGCAGAGTCGCTGGGGCGCAGAGTCGCTGGGGCGCAGAGTCGCTGGGGCGCAGAGTCGCTGGGGCGCAGAGTCGCTGGGGCGCAGAGTCGCTGGGGCGCAGAGTCGCTGGGGCGCAGAGTCGCTGGGGCGCAGAGTCGCTGGGGCGCAGAGTCGCTGGGGCGCAGAGTCGCTGGGGCGCAGAGTCGCTGGGGCGCAGAGTCGCTGGGGCGCAGAGTCGCTGGGGCGCAGAGTCGCTGGGGCGCAGAGTCGCTGGGGCGCAGAGTCGCTGGGGCGCAGAGTCGCTGGGGCGCAGAGTCGCTGGGGCGCAGAGTCGCTGGGGCGCAGAGTCGCTGGGGCGCAGAGTCGCTGGGGCGCAGAGTCGCTGGGGCGCAGAGTCGCTGGGGCGCAGAGTCGCTGGGGCGCAGAGTCGCTGGGGCGCAGAGTCGCTGGGGCGCAGAGTCGCTGGGGCGCAGAGTCGCTGGGGCGCAGAGTCGCTGGGGCGCAGAGTCGCTGGGGCGCAGAGTCGCTGGGGCGCAGAGTCGCTGGGGCGCAGAGTCGCTGGGGCGCAGAGTCGCTGGGGCGCAGAGTCGCTGGGGCGCAGAGTCGCTGGGGCGCAGAGTCGCTGGGGCGCAGAGTCGCTGGGGCGCAGAGTCGCTGGGGCGCAGAGTCGCTGGGGCGCAGAGTCGCTGGGGCGCAGAGTCGCTGGGGCGCAGAGTCGCTGGGGCGCAGAGTCGCTGGGGCGCAGAGTCGCTGGGGCGCAGAGTCGCTGGGGCGCAGAGTCGCTGGGGCGCAGAGTCGCTGGGGCGCAGAGTCGCTGGGGCGCAGAGTCGCTGGGGCGCAGAGTCGCTGGGGCGCAGAGTCGCTGGGGCGCAGAGTCGCTGGGGCGCAGAGTCGCTGGGGCGCAGAGTCGCTGGGGCGCAGAGTCGCTGGGGCGCAGAGTCGCTGGGGCGCAGAGTCGCTGGGGCGCAGAGTCGCTGGGGCGCAGAGTCGCTGGGGCGCAGAGTCGCTGGGGCGCAGAGTCGCTGGGGCGCAGAGTCGCTGGGGCGCAGAGTCGCTGGGGCGCAGAGTCGCTGGGGCGCAGAGTCGCTGGGGCGCAGAGTCGCTGGGGCGCAGAGTCGCTGGGGCGCAGAGTCGCTGGGGCGCAGAGTCGCTGGGGCGCAGAGTCGCTGGGGCGCAGAGTCGCTGGGGCGCAGAGTCGCTGGGGCGCAGAGTCGCTGGGGCGCAGAGTCGCTGGGGCGCAGAGTCGCTGGGGCGCAGAGTCGCTGGGGCGCAGAGTCGCTGGGGCGCAGAGTCGCTGGGGCGCAGAGTCGCTGGGGCGCAGAGTCGCTGGGGCGCAGAGTCGCTGGGGCGCAGAGTCGCTGGGGCGCAGAGTCGCTGGGGCGCAGAGTCGCTGGGGCGCAGAGTCGCTGGGGCGCAGAGTCGCTGGGGCGCAGAGTCGCTGGGGCGCAGAGTCGCTGGGGCGCAGAGTCGCTGGGGCGCAGAGTCGCTGGGGCGCAGAGTCGCTGGGGCGCAGAGTCGCTGGGGCGCAGAGTCGCTGGGGCGCAGAGTCGCTGGGGCGCAGAGTCGCTGGGGCGCAGAGTCGCTGGGGCGCAGAGTCGCTGGGGCGCAGAGTCGCTGGGGCGCAGAGTCGCTGGGGCGCAGAGTCGCTGGGGCGCAGAGTCGCTGGGGCGCAGAGTCGCTGGGGCGCAGAGTCGCTGGGGCGCAGAGTCGCTGGGGCGCAGAGTCGCTGGGGCGCAGAGTCGCTGGGGCGCAGAGTCGCTGGGGCGCAGAGTCGCTGGGGCGCAGAGTCGCTGGGGCGCAGAGTCGCTGGGGCGCAGAGTCGCTGGGGCGCAGAGTCGCTGGGGCGCAGAGTCGCTGGGGCGCAGAGTCGCTGGGGCGCAGAGTCGCTGGGGCGCAGAGTCGCTGGGGCGCAGAGTCGCTGGGGCGCAGAGTCGCTGGGGCGCAGAGTCGCTGGGGCGCAGAGTCGCTGGGGCGCAGAGTCGCTGGGGCGCAGAGTCGCTGGGGCGCAGAGTCGCTGGGGCGCAGAGTCGCTGGGGCGCAGAGTCGCTGGGGCGCAGAGTCGCTGGGGCGCAGAGTCGCTGGGGCGCAGAGTCGCTGGGGCGCAGAGTCGCTGGGGCGCAGAGTCGCTGGGGCGCAGAGTCGCTGGGGCGCAGAGTCGCTGGGGCGCAGAGTCGCTGGGGCGCAGAGTCGCTGGGGCGCAGAGTCGCTGGGGCGCAGAGTCGCTGGGGCGCAGAGTCGCTGGGGCGCAGAGTCGCTGGGGCGCAGAGTCGCTGGGGCGCAGAGTCGCTGGGGCGCAGAGTCGCTGGGGCGCAGAGTCGCTGGGGCGCAGAGTCGCTGGGGCGCAGAGTCGCTGGGGCGCAGAGTCGCTGGGGCGCAGAGTCGCTGGGGCGCAGAGTCGCTGGGGCGCAGAGTCGCTGGGGCGCAGAGTCGCTGGGGCGCAGAGTCGCTGGGGCGCAGAGTCGCTGGGGCGCAGAGTCGCTGGGGCGCAGAGTCGCTGGGGCGCAGAGTCGCTGGGGCGCAGAGTCGCTGGGGCGCAGAGTCGCTGGGGCGCAGAGTCGCTGGGGCGCAGAGTCGCTGGGGCGCAGAGTCGCTGGGGCGCAGAGTCGCTGGGGCGCAGAGTCGCTGGGGCGCAGAGTCGCTGGGGCGCAGAGTCGCTGGGGCGCAGAGTCGCTGGGGCGCAGAGTCGCTGGGGCGCAGAGTCGCTGGGGCGCAGAGTCGCTGGGGCGCAGAGTCGCTGGGGCGCAGAGTCGCTGGGGCGCAGAGTCGCTGGGGCGCAGAGTCGCTGGGGCGCAGAGTCGCTGGGGCGCAGAGTCGCTGGGGCGCAGAGTCGCTGGGGCGCAGAGTCGCTGGGGCGCAGAGTCGCTGGGGCGCAGAGTCGCTGGGGCGCAGAGTCGCTGGGGCGCAGAGTCGCTGGGGCGCAGAGTCGCTGGGGCGCAGAGTCGCTGGGGCGCAGAGTCGCTGGGGCGCAGAGTCGCTGGGGCGCAGAGTCGCTGGGGCGCAGAGTCGCTGGGGCGCAGAGTCGCTGGGGCGCAGAGTCGCTGGGGCGCAGAGTCGCTGGGGCGCAGAGTCGCTGGGGCGCAGAGTCGCTGGGGCGCAGAGTCGCTGGGGCGCAGAGTCGCTGGGGCGCAGAGTCGCTGGGGCGCAGAGTCGCTGGGGCGCAGAGTCGCTGGGGCGCAGAGTCGCTGGGGCGCAGAGTCGCTGGGGCGCAGAGTCGCTGGGGCGCAGAGTCGCTGGGGCGCAGAGTCGCTGGGGCGCAGAGTCGCTGGGGCGCAGAGTCGCTGGGGCGCAGAGTCGCTGGGGCGCAGAGTCGCTGGGGCGCAGAGTCGCTGGGGCGCAGAGTCGCTGGGGCGCAGAGTCGCTGGGGCGCAGAGTCGCTGGGGCGCAGAGTCGCTGGGGCGCAGAGTCGCTGGGGCGCAGAGTCGCTGGGGCGCAGAGTCGCTGGGGCGCAGAGTCGCTGGGGCGCAGAGTCGCTGGGGCGCAGAGTCGCTGGGGCGCAGAGTCGCTGGGGCGCAGAGTCGCTGGGGCGCAGAGTCGCTGGGGCGCAGAGTCGCTGGGGCGCAGAGTCGCTGGGGCGCAGAGTCGCTGGGGCGCAGAGTCGCTGGGGCGCAGAGTCGCTGGGGCGCAGAGTCGCTGGGGCGCAGAGTCGCTGGGGCGCAGAGTCGCTGGGGCGCAGAGTCGCTGGGGCGCAGAGTCGCTGGGGCGCAGAGTCGCTGGGGCGCAGAGTCGCTGGGGCGCAGAGTCGCTGGGGCGCAGAGTCGCTGGGGCGCAGAGTCGCTGGGGCGCAGAGTCGCTGGGGCGCAGAGTCGCTGGGGCGCAGAGTCGCTGGGGCGCAGAGTCGCTGGGGCGCAGAGTCGCTGGGGCGCAGAGTCGCTGGGGCGCAGAGTCGCTGGGGCGCAGAGTCGCTGGGGCGCAGAGTCGCTGGGGCGCAGAGTCGCTGGGGCGCAGAGTCGCTGGGGCGCAGAGTCGCTGGGGCGCAGAGTCGCTGGGGCGCAGAGTCGCTGGGGCGCAGAGTCGCTGGGGCGCAGAGTCGCTGGGGCGCAGAGTCGCTGGGGCGCAGAGTCGCTGGGGCGCAGAGTCGCTGGGGCGCAGAGTCGCTGGGGCGCAGAGTCGCTGGGGCGCAGAGTCGCTGGGGCGCAGAGTCGCTGGGGCGCAGAGTCGCTGGGGCGCAGAGTCGCTGGGGCGCAGAGTCGCTGGGGCGCAGAGTCGCTGGGGCGCAGAGTCGCTGGGGCGCAGAGTCGCTGGGGCGCAGAGTCGCTGGGGCGCAGAGTCGCTGGGGCGCAGAGTCGCTGGGGCGCAGAGTCGCTGGGGCGCAGAGTCGCTGGGGCGCAGAGTCGCTGGGGCGCAGAGTCGCTGGGGCGCAGAGTCGCTGGGGCGCAGAGTCGCTGGGGCGCAGAGTCGCTGGGGCGCAGAGTCGCTGGGGCGCAGAGTCGCTGGGGCGCAGAGTCGCTGGGGCGCAGAGTCGCTGGGGCGCAGAGTCGCTGGGGCGCAGAGTCGCTGGGGCGCAGAGTCGCTGGGGCGCAGAGTCGCTGGGGCGCAGAGTCGCTGGGGCGCAGAGTCGCTGGGGCGCAGAGTCGCTGGGGCGCAGAGTCGCTGGGGCGCAGAGTCGCTGGGGCGCAGAGTCGCTGGGGCGCAGAGTCGCTGGGGCGCAGAGTCGCTGGGGCGCAGAGTCGCTGGGGCGCAGAGTCGCTGGGGCGCAGAGTCGCTGGGGCGCAGAGTCGCTGGGGCGCAGAGTCGCTGGGGCGCAGAGTCGCTGGGGCGCAGAGTCGCTGGGGCGCAGAGTCGCTGGGGCGCAGAGTCGCTGGGGCGCAGAGTCGCTGGGGCGCAGAGTCGCTGGGGCGCAGAGTCGCTGGGGCGCAGAGTCGCTGGGGCGCAGAGTCGCTGGGGCGCAGAGTCGCTGGGGCGCAGAGTCGCTGGGGCGCAGAGTCGCTGGGGCGCAGAGTCGCTGGGGCGCAGAGTCGCTGGGGCGCAGAGTCGCTGGGGCGCAGAGTCGCTGGGGCGCAGAGTCGCTGGGGCGCAGAGTCGCTGGGGCGCAGAGTCGCTGGGGCGCAGAGTCGCTGGGGCGCAGAGTCGCTGGGGCGCAGAGTCGCTGGGGCGCAGAGTCGCTGGGGCGCAGAGTCGCTGGGGCGCAGAGTCGCTGGGGCGCAGAGTCGCTGGGGCGCAGAGTCGCTGGGGCGCAGAGTCGCTGGGGCGCAGAGTCGCTGGGGCGCAGAGTCGCTGGGGCGCAGAGTCGCTGGGGCGCAGAGTCGCTGGGGCGCAGAGTCGCTGGGGCGCAGAGTCGCTGGGGCGCAGAGTCGCTGGGGCGCAGAGTCGCTGGGGCGCAGAGTCGCTGGGGCGCAGAGTCGCTGGGGCGCAGAGTCGCTGGGGCGCAGAGTCGCTGGGGCGCAGAGTCGCTGGGGCGCAGAGTCGCTGGGGCGCAGAGTCGCTGGGGCGCAGAGTCGCTGGGGCGCAGAGTCGCTGGGGCGCAGAGTCGCTGGGGCGCAGAGTCGCTGGGGCGCAGAGTCGCTGGGGCGCAGAGTCGCTGGGGCGCAGAGTCGCTGGGGCGCAGAGTCGCTGGGGCGCAGAGTCGCTGGGGCGCAGAGTCGCTGGGGCGCAGAGTCGCTGGGGCGCAGAGTCGCTGGGGCGCAGAGTCGCTGGGGCGCAGAGTCGCTGGGGCGCAGAGTCGCTGGGGCGCAGAGTCGCTGGGGCGCAGAGTCGCTGGGGCGCAGAGTCGCTGGGGCGCAGAGTCGCTGGGGCGCAGAGTCGCTGGGGCGCAGAGTCGCTGGGGCGCAGAGTCGCTGGGGCGCAGAGTCGCTGGGGCGCAGAGTCGCTGGGGCGCAGAGTCGCTGGGGCGCAGAGTCGCTGGGGCGCAGAGTCGCTGGGGCGCAGAGTCGCTGGGGCGCAGAGTCGCTGGGGCGCAGAGTCGCTGGGGCGCAGAGTCGCTGGGGCGCAGAGTCGCTGGGGCGCAGAGTCGCTGGGGCGCAGAGTCGCTGGGGCGCAGAGTCGCTGGGGCGCAGAGTCGCTGGGGCGCAGAGTCGCTGGGGCGCAGAGTCGCTGGGGCGCAGAGTCGCTGGGGCGCAGAGTCGCTGGGGCGCAGAGTCGCTGGGGCGCAGAGTCGCTGGGGCGCAGAGTCGCTGGGGCGCAGAGTCGCTGGGGCGCAGAGTCGCTGGGGCGCAGAGTCGCTGGGGCGCAGAGTCGCTGGGGCGCAGAGTCGCTGGGGCGCAGAGTCGCTGGGGCGCAGAGTCGCTGGGGCGCAGAGTCGCTGGGGCGCAGAGTCGCTGGGGCGCAGAGTCGCTGGGGCGCAGAGTCGCTGGGGCGCAGAGTCGCTGGGGCGCAGAGTCGCTGGGGCGCAGAGTCGCTGGGGCGCAGAGTCGCTGGGGCGCAGAGTCGCTGGGGCGCAGAGTCGCTGGGGCGCAGAGTCGCTGGGGCGCAGAGTCGCTGGGGCGCAGAGTCGCTGGGGCGCAGAGTCGCTGGGGCGCAGAGTCGCTGGGGCGCAGAGTCGCTGGGGCGCAGAGTCGCTGGGGCGCAGAGTCGCTGGGGCGCAGAGTCGCTGGGGCGCAGAGTCGCTGGGGCGCAGAGTCGCTGGGGCGCAGAGTCGCTGGGGCGCAGAGTCGCTGGGGCGCAGAGTCGCTGGGGCGCAGAGTCGCTGGGGCGCAGAGTCGCTGGGGCGCAGAGTCGCTGGGGCGCAGAGTCGCTGGGGCGCAGAGTCGCTGGGGCGCAGAGTCGCTGGGGCGCAGAGTCGCTGGGGCGCAGAGTCGCTGGGGCGCAGAGTCGCTGGGGCGCAGAGTCGCTGGGGCGCAGAGTCGCTGGGGCGCAGAGTCGCTGGGGCGCAGAGTCGCTGGGGCGCAGAGTCGCTGGGGCGCAGAGTCGCTGGGGCGCAGAGTCGCTGGGGCGCAGAGTCGCTGGGGCGCAGAGTCGCTGGGGCGCAGAGTCGCTGGGGCGCAGAGTCGCTGGGGCGCAGAGTCGCTGGGGCGCAGAGTCGCTGGGGCGCAGAGTCGCTGGGGCGCAGAGTCGCTGGGGCGCAGAGTCGCTGGGGCGCAGAGTCGCTGGGGCGCAGAGTCGCTGGGGCGCAGAGTCGCTGGGGCGCAGAGTCGCTGGGGCGCAGAGTCGCTGGGGCGCAGAGTCGCTGGGGCGCAGAGTCGCTGGGGCGCAGAGTCGCTGGGGCGCAGAGTCGCTGGGGCGCAGAGTCGCTGGGGCGCAGAGTCGCTGGGGCGCAGAGTCGCTGGGGCGCAGAGTCGCTGGGGCGCAGAGTCGCTGGGGCGCAGAGTCGCTGGGGCGCAGAGTCGCTGGGGCGCAGAGTCGCTGGGGCGCAGAGTCGCTGGGGCGCAGAGTCGCTGGGGCGCAGAGTCGCTGGGGCGCAGAGTCGCTGGGGCGCAGAGTCGCTGGGGCGCAGAGTCGCTGGGGCGCAGAGTCGCTGGGGCGCAGAGTCGCTGGGGCGCAGAGTCGCTGGGGCGCAGAGTCGCTGGGGCGCAGAGTCGCTGGGGCGCAGAGTCGCTGGGGCGCAGAGTCGCTGGGGCGCAGAGTCGCTGGGGCGCAGAGTCGCTGGGGCGCAGAGTCGCTGGGGCGCAGAGTCGCTGGGGCGCAGAGTCGCTGGGGCGCAGAGTCGCTGGGGCGCAGAGTCGCTGGGGCGCAGAGTCGCTGGGGCGCAGAGTCGCTGGGGCGCAGAGTCGCTGGGGCGCAGAGTCGCTGGGGCGCAGAGTCGCTGGGGCGCAGAGTCGCTGGGGCGCAGAGTCGCTGGGGCGCAGAGTCGCTGGGGCGCAGAGTCGCTGGGGCGCAGAGTCGCTGGGGCGCAGAGTCGCTGGGGCGCAGAGTCGCTGGGGCGCAGAGTCGCTGGGGCGCAGAGTCGCTGGGGCGCAGAGTCGCTGGGGCGCAGAGTCGCTGGGGCGCAGAGTCGCTGGGGCGCAGAGTCGCTGGGGCGCAGAGTCGCTGGGGCGCAGAGTCGCTGGGGCGCAGAGTCGCTGGGGCGCAGAGTCGCTGGGGCGCAGAGTCGCTGGGGCGCAGAGTCGCTGGGGCGCAGAGTCGCTGGGGCGCAGAGTCGCTGGGGCGCAGAGTCGCTGGGGCGCAGAGTCGCTGGGGCGCAGAGTCGCTGGGGCGCAGAGTCGCTGGGGCGCAGAGTCGCTGGGGCGCAGAGTCGCTGGGGCGCAGAGTCGCTGGGGCGCAGAGTCGCTGGGGCGCAGAGTCGCTGGGGCGCAGAGTCGCTGGGGCGCAGAGTCGCTGGGGCGCAGAGTCGCTGGGGCGCAGAGTCGCTGGGGCGCAGAGTCGCTGGGGCGCAGAGTCGCTGGGGCGCAGAGTCGCTGGGGCGCAGAGTCGCTGGGGCGCAGAGTCGCTGGGGCGCAGAGTCGCTGGGGCGCAGAGTCGCTGGGGCGCAGAGTCGCTGGGGCGCAGAGTCGCTGGGGCGCAGAGTCGCTGGGGCGCAGAGTCGCTGGGGCGCAGAGTCGCTGGGGCGCAGAGTCGCTGGGGCGCAGAGTCGCTGGGGCGCAGAGTCGCTGGGGCGCAGAGTCGCTGGGGCGCAGAGTCGCTGGGGCGCAGAGTCGCTGGGGCGCAGAGTCGCTGGGGCGCAGAGTCGCTGGGGCGCAGAGTCGCTGGGGCGCAGAGTCGCTGGGGCGCAGAGTCGCTGGGGCGCAGAGTCGCTGGGGCGCAGAGTCGCTGGGGCGCAGAGTCGCTGGGGCGCAGAGTCGCTGGGGCGCAGAGTCGCTGGGGCGCAGAGTCGCTGGGGCGCAGAGTCGCTGGGGCGCAGAGTCGCTGGGGCGCAGAGTCGCTGGGGCGCAGAGTCGCTGGGGCGCAGAGTCGCTGGGGCGCAGAGTCGCTGGGGCGCAGAGTCGCTGGGGCGCAGAGTCGCTGGGGCGCAGAGTCGCTGGGGCGCAGAGTCGCTGGGGCGCAGAGTCGCTGGGGCGCAGAGTCGCTGGGGCGCAGAGTCGCTGGGGCGCAGAGTCGCTGGGGCGCAGAGTCGCTGGGGCGCAGAGTCGCTGGGGCGCAGAGTCGCTGGGGCGCAGAGTCGCTGGGGCGCAGAGTCGCTGGGGCGCAGAGTCGCTGGGGCGCAGAGTCGCTGGGGCGCAGAGTCGCTGGGGCGCAGAGTCGCTGGGGCGCAGAGTCGCTGGGGCGCAGAGTCGCTGGGGCGCAGAGTCGCTGGGGCGCAGAGTCGCTGGGGCGCAGAGTCGCTGGGGCGCAGAGTCGCTGGGGCGCAGAGTCGCTGGGGCGCAGAGTCGCTGGGGCGCAGAGTCGCTGGGGCGCAGAGTCGCTGGGGCGCAGAGTCGCTGGGGCGCAGAGTCGCTGGGGCGCAGAGTCGCTGGGGCGCAGAGTCGCTGGGGCGCAGAGTCGCTGGGGCGCAGAGTCGCTGGGGCGCAGAGTCGCTGGGGCGCAGAGTCGCTGGGGCGCAGAGTCGCTGGGGCGCAGAGTCGCTGGGGCGCAGAGTCGCTGGGGCGCAGAGTCGCTGGGGCGCAGAGTCGCTGGGGCGCAGAGTCGCTGGGGCGCAGAGTCGCTGGGGCGCAGAGTCGCTGGGGCGCAGAGTCGCTGGGGCGCAGAGTCGCTGGGGCGCAGAGTCGCTGGGGCGCAGAGTCGCTGGGGCGCAGAGTCGCTGGGGCGCAGAGTCGCTGGGGCGCAGAGTCGCTGGGGCGCAGAGTCGCTGGGGCGCAGAGTCGCTGGGGCGCAGAGTCGCTGGGGCGCAGAGTCGCTGGGGCGCAGAGTCGCTGGGGCGCAGAGTCGCTGGGGCGCAGAGTCGCTGGGGCGCAGAGTCGCTGGGGCGCAGAGTCGCTGGGGCGCAGAGTCGCTGGGGCGCAGAGTCGCTGGGGCGCAGAGTCGCTGGGGCGCAGAGTCGCTGGGGCGCAGAGTCGCTGGGGCGCAGAGTCGCTGGGGCGCAGAGTCGCTGGGGCGCAGAGTCGCTGGGGCGCAGAGTCGCTGGGGCGCAGAGTCGCTGGGGCGCAGAGTCGCTGGGGCGCAGAGTCGCTGGGGCGCAGAGTCGCTGGGGCGCAGAGTCGCTGGGGCGCAGAGTCGCTGGGGCGCAGAGTCGCTGGGGCGCAGAGTCGCTGGGGCGCAGAGTCGCTGGGGCGCAGAGTCGCTGGGGCGCAGAGTCGCTGGGGCGCAGAGTCGCTGGGGCGCAGAGTCGCTGGGGCGCAGAGTCGCTGGGGCGCAGAGTCGCTGGGGCGCAGAGTCGCTGGGGCGCAGAGTCGCTGGGGCGCAGAGTCGCTGGGGCGCAGAGTCGCTGGGGCGCAGAGTCGCTGGGGCGCAGAGTCGCTGGGGCGCAGAGTCGCTGGGGCGCAGAGTCGCTGGGGCGCAGAGTCGCTGGGGCGCAGAGTCGCTGGGGCGCAGAGTCGCTGGGGCGCAGAGTCGCTGGGGCGCAGAGTCGCTGGGGCGCAGAGTCGCTGGGGCGCAGAGTCGCTGGGGCGCAGAGTCGCTGGGGCGCAGAGTCGCTGGGGCGCAGAGTCGCTGGGGCGCAGAGTCGCTGGGGCGCAGAGTCGCTGGGGCGCAGAGTCGCTGGGGCGCAGAGTCGCTGGGGCGCAGAGTCGCTGGGGCGCAGAGTCGCTGGGGCGCAGAGTCGCTGGGGCGCAGAGTCGCTGGGGCGCAGAGTCGCTGGGGCGCAGAGTCGCTGGGGCGCAGAGTCGCTGGGGCGCAGAGTCGCTGGGGCGCAGAGTCGCTGGGGCGCAGAGTCGCTGGGGCGCAGAGTCGCTGGGGCGCAGAGTCGCTGGGGCGCAGAGTCGCTGGGGCGCAGAGTCGCTGGGGCGCAGAGTCGCTGGGGCGCAGAGTCGCTGGGGCGCAGAGTCGCTGGGGCGCAGAGTCGCTGGGGCGCAGAGTCGCTGGGGCGCAGAGTCGCTGGGGCGCAGAGTCGCTGGGGCGCAGAGTCGCTGGGGCGCAGAGTCGCTGGGGCGCAGAGTCGCTGGGGCGCAGAGTCGCTGGGGCGCAGAGTCGCTGGGGCGCAGAGTCGCTGGGGCGCAGAGTCGCTGGGGCGCAGAGTCGCTGGGGCGCAGAGTCGCTGGGGCGCAGAGTCGCTGGGGCGCAGAGTCGCTGGGGCGCAGAGTCGCTGGGGCGCAGAGTCGCTGGGGCGCAGAGTCGCTGGGGCGCAGAGTCGCTGGGGCGCAGAGTCGCTGGGGCGCAGAGTCGCTGGGGCGCAGAGTCGCTGGGGCGCAGAGTCGCTGGGGCGCAGAGTCGCTGGGGCGCAGAGTCGCTGGGGCGCAGAGTCGCTGGGGCGCAGAGTCGCTGGGGCGCAGAGTCGCTGGGGCGCAGAGTCGCTGGGGCGCAGAGTCGCTGGGGCGCAGAGTCGCTGGGGCGCAGAGTCGCTGGGGCGCAGAGTCGCTGGGGCGCAGAGTCGCTGGGGCGCAGAGTCGCTGGGGCGCAGAGTCGCTGGGGCGCAGAGTCGCTGGGGCGCAGAGTCGCTGGGGCGCAGAGTCGCTGGGGCGCAGAGTCGCTGGGGCGCAGAGTCGCTGGGGCGCAGAGTCGCTGGGGCGCAGAGTCGCTGGGGCGCAGAGTCGCTGGGGCGCAGAGTCGCTGGGGCGCAGAGTCGCTGGGGCGCAGAGTCGCTGGGGCGCAGAGTCGCTGGGGCGCAGAGTCGCTGGGGCGCAGAGTCGCTGGGGCGCAGAGTCGCTGGGGCGCAGAGTCGCTGGGGCGCAGAGTCGCTGGGGCGCAGAGTCGCTGGGGCGCAGAGTCGCTGGGGCGCAGAGTCGCTGGGGCGCAGAGTCGCTGGGGCGCAGAGTCGCTGGGGCGCAGAGTCGCTGGGGCGCAGAGTCGCTGGGGCGCAGAGTCGCTGGGGCGCAGAGTCGCTGGGGCGCAGAGTCGCTGGGGCGCAGAGTCGCTGGGGCGCAGAGTCGCTGGGGCGCAGAGTCGCTGGGGCGCAGAGTCGCTGGGGCGCAGAGTCGCTGGGGCGCAGAGTCGCTGGGGCGCAGAGTCGCTGGGGCGCAGAGTCGCTGGGGCGCAGAGTCGCTGGGGCGCAGAGTCGCTGGGGCGCAGAGTCGCTGGGGCGCAGAGTCGCTGGGGCGCAGAGTCGCTGGGGCGCAGAGTCGCTGGGGCGCAGAGTCGCTGGGGCGCAGAGTCGCTGGGGCGCAGAGTCGCTGGGGCGCAGAGTCGCTGGGGCGCAGAGTCGCTGGGGCGCAGAGTCGCTGGGGCGCAGAGTCGCTGGGGCGCAGAGTCGCTGGGGCGCAGAGTCGCTGGGGCGCAGAGTCGCTGGGGCGCAGAGTCGCTGGGGCGCAGAGTCGCTGGGGCGCAGAGTCGCTGGGGCGCAGAGTCGCTGGGGCGCAGAGTCGCTGGGGCGCAGAGTCGCTGGGGCGCAGAGTCGCTGGGGCGCAGAGTCGCTGGGGCGCAGAGTCGCTGGGGCGCAGAGTCGCTGGGGCGCAGAGTCGCTGGGGCGCAGAGTCGCTGGGGCGCAGAGTCGCTGGGGCGCAGAGTCGCTGGGGCGCAGAGTCGCTGGGGCGCAGAGTCGCTGGGGCGCAGAGTCGCTGGGGCGCAGAGTCGCTGGGGCGCAGAGTCGCTGGGGCGCAGAGTCGCTGGGGCGCAGAGTCGCTGGGGCGCAGAGTCGCTGGGGCGCAGAGTCGCTGGGGCGCAGAGTCGCTGGGGCGCAGAGTCGCTGGGGCGCAGAGTCGCTGGGGCGCAGAGTCGCTGGGGCGCAGAGTCGCTGGGGCGCAGAGTCGCTGGGGCGCAGAGTCGCTGGGGCGCAGAGTCGCTGGGGCGCAGAGTCGCTGGGGCGCAGAGTCGCTGGGGCGCAGAGTCGCTGGGGCGCAGAGTCGCTGGGGCGCAGAGTCGCTGGGGCGCAGAGTCGCTGGGGCGCAGAGTCGCTGGGGCGCAGAGTCGCTGGGGCGCAGAGTCGCTGGGGCGCAGAGTCGCTGGGGCGCAGAGTCGCTGGGGCGCAGAGTCGCTGGGGCGCAGAGTCGCTGGGGCGCAGAGTCGCTGGGGCGCAGAGTCGCTGGGGCGCAGAGTCGCTGGGGCGCAGAGTCGCTGGGGCGCAGAGTCGCTGGGGCGCAGAGTCGCTGGGGCGCAGAGTCGCTGGGGCGCAGAGTCGCTGGGGCGCAGAGTCGCTGGGGCGCAGAGTCGCTGGGGCGCAGAGTCGCTGGGGCGCAGAGTCGCTGGGGCGCAGAGTCGCTGGGGCGCAGAGTCGCTGGGGCGCAGAGTCGCTGGGGCGCAGAGTCGCTGGGGCGCAGAGTCGCTGGGGCGCAGAGTCGCTGGGGCGCAGAGTCGCTGGGGCGCAGAGTCGCTGGGGCGCAGAGTCGCTGGGGCGCAGAGTCGCTGGGGCGCAGAGTCGCTGGGGCGCAGAGTCGCTCCATTTATTTCAAGAAAATCCTTTTAATTTATTTTTTATTTTTTTTATTTTTTTTGGTTTTTTTTGCTGTTACTAGACAGATGAAAATGTGAGAGCAATTTAGCCGGTAATTTCATTCCCTTTCTTCTTTCATGTATTTATATATTTTTATTTCTCTTATATTAACGGGTTCTAAACTAGTTTTCCTCACGGAATGAGTAGCAGAAATATGACCCTTACGCACCTCTTGTAGTTAATTCATGAAATTTATTCTAACTACAAAACTCTGTGTCAGGTGATTTCTTTTATCAATAAGGAGCAATGGAACTTATTATTGATAATTGAACCCCAGCAGGCTGCTTTTTCTTTTTGTTTTCTACTTTTGCTGTGAAATAGCTCTAGAGACTCTGTGACTAGTTACATTGGTGGTGCCTTCTCCGTGCAGTAGAGCCTGGTGGTACGGCTTGTGAAGTTGCTTGGAAGTGCCGCGAGTTCAGGAGCTGGCAGCTAAGTGTTCCTGGGTTCTAGAGTTGTTTCATGTTGGGGAGTGGCCCCGTTCCCTAAAATCACAGCTCCTGGGCCCAAATCTGAGTTTCTTTTCTGTTACATGAACAGCCGGAGAGGGTCAGCCTCCTTTGGCTTTTGAGTCCGTTGCCTCCTACTCTTAACAGTTTTAGTGTTCGGTAGCGTACCTCAGGCTCTCCTATTTTGAGAGGGGTTGTGCTCCACTTACGTAACATGGGAATCCCTTTTTTCTGTCTCAAGCGTGAATGGTGTAAGGCACTTAGAAATCATTGCAGATGAAAGGGAAGTGAAGTTATCTTATTTAGAAGAAAAGCTATCCAGAAGAAACTTCAGTTGCTTGGGCCTGAATTCTCACTGAAACCAAAAGCAGGTATCTTACCGTAGAGAGCGATAAGGCCGCCCCTGAGCCTCCTTTTCTCCAGGCCGAACAATCCCAGCTCCCTCAGCCGCTCCTCCTAAGACTTGTTCTCCAGATCCCTCACCAGCGTTGTTGCCCTTCCCTGGACTCACTGGAGCCCCTCAATATTCTTCTTGTAGTGAGAGGCCCAGAACTGAACATAGTACTTGGGCTGCGGCCTCACCAGAGCCAAGTACAGGGGGACAATCACCTTCCTTAGTCCTGCTGGCCATGCCATTTCTTGTAGGAGTCAGGATGCTGTTGGCCTTCTTGGCCACCTGAGCACACTGCTGGCTCATACTGAGTCGACTAGCCACCAGTACTCCCAGGTCCTTCTCTGCCAGGCAGCTTTCTAACCACTCAGATGGCTTTTCCAACCAGCTTCAAACTTCCAGATCTAGAGGAACGCTTTGACTGCGGCCTAAAAGCCACGTGTATGTAAGCTGCCGCAAGCCAGCCAATCTTCTTCCCATGACCTGCCAGGAAACAGCAACGTAGGCAGGTAACCAAATTAAAGCCAAAACTTGCCAGCCCAGTCCTTGACCTGAATAGTGAGTGAGGATCCGGATCCTGGCATTTATGCGCGATAGCTTCTACGCAGTCGAAGTAAATACACCCTGGGTGCCCTGAGCTGGAGGACCACGACGGTGGGCACGATAAACTCCCAACCGACCCTGAACGTGTGCGGGATTTGCTGCTCCACCTGGATCTATACAAGTCCGTGGGTCCGGATGGGATTCATCCCAGGGTGCTTAAGGAGCTGGCTGACGCCATCGCGGGACCTCTCTCAATTATTTTTCAATGACCTTATGAATCTGGAGAGGTCCCAGTAGACTGGAAGCTGGCAAATGTCGTACCAATTTTCAAGAAGGGCAAGAAAATAGACCGTGGCAACTACAGGCCTGTTAGTCTCACATCAGCGCCTGGTAAAATTCTGGAGAAGATGATCCTTGAAGGTATTGAAGCGCACCTGGGGGACAATGCAGTCATTGGTCCCAGCCCACATGGGTTCATGAGGGGTAGGTCCTGCCTAACAAATCTGAATTCCTTTTATGATAAGATCAGCCATCTGGTTGATCAAGGGAAACCGGCTGACGTGATCTTTTTGGACTTGAGCAAAGCTTTCGACATGGTTTCCCGTGGGATCCTACTGGACAAAATGTCCAGCATACAACCTAACAAAAACATCATGCGATGGGTGAGCAATTGGCTGGCAGGCAGGGCTCAAGGGCTTGTGGTAAATGGGGCCACATCAGGCTGGCGCATGGTCACTAGTGGGGTCCCTCAAGGCTCCATTTTAGGGCCGGTCCTCTTCAATGTTTTTATAAACGATTTAGATGTAGGACTAGAAGGTGTTTTGAGCACATTTGCTGATGGCACCAAACTTGGAGGAGTTGTAGACTCAGATGAGGGTGGAAAGTCCTTGCGGAGAGATCTGGGTAGATTGGAGAGCTGGGCGATCACCAACCGCATGAAGTTTAAGAAGAGCAAGTGCCGGGTCCTGCACCTGGGACGGGGCAACCCTGGCTGTACGTACCGACTGGGTGATGAGATGCCGTAGAGCAGCCCTGCAGAGAGGGATCCGGGCGTGGTGGTCGACAGCAAGTTGAACATGAGCCAGCAGTGTGCCCTGGCAGCCAGGAGGGCCAACCGTGTCCTGGGGTGCATCAAGCACAGCATTGCTGGTCGATTGAGGGAGGTGATTGTCCCGCTCTACTCTGCGCTGGTGCGGCCTCACTTCGAGTACTGTGTGCAGTTCTGGGCACCACAGTATAAAAAGGACATGAAACTGTTGGAGAGTGTCCAGAGGCGGGCGACGAAGATGGTGAAGGGCCTAGAGGGGAAGCCGTATGAGGAGCAGCTGAGGGCACTGGGCCTGTTCAGCCTGGGGAAGGGGAGGCTAAGGAGGGACCTCATTGCAGTGTACAACTTCCTCGCGAGGGGGAGTGCAGAGGCAGGTGCTGACCTATTCTCTGTAATCACCAGTGATAGGACCCATGGGAACGGTGTTAAGCTGAGGCAGGGAAGGTTTAGGCCGGATGTCAGGAAGAGGTTCTTCACCGAAAGGAGGGTGGTTGCACGCTGGAACAGGCTCCCCAGGGAAGTGGTCACTGCACCAAGCCTGTCTGAATTTAAGAAGCGATTGGACTGTGCACTTGGTCACGTGGTCTAAACTTTTGAGTAGACCTGTGCAGTGCCAGGAGTTGGACTTGATGATCCTTAAGGGTCCCTTCCAGCTCAGGATATTCTATGATTCTATAAATAGTCCAGTCAGAGGTTATGGGGCTAGATTTAGAAAAGTCCTGCATAAAGAAGGGATCTCAGAGAAGAAAATGTAGATAGCATTAATATCAAGAAAAGGAATTCTGATTGCTAATTTGTTTATCTGTCATGACTAGACAGATGAAAATCTATGATGGCAAGTTTGCCTTTAAGGTCATTTTATTTTTATTCATTTCTTTTATTTATTTGTATTTATTTTTTTAACAGGCTCTGTACTAATTTTGCTCACATAACAGAAATATGACCCTTGTGCACCTTTTGTAGTTAATTCATTAGGTCAACTGTAACCACTAAGCCCCTTGTCAGGTTATTTCTACAAGTGATAAGGAGCAATAGACCTTAAAACTTTGAAGCCAGGTAGATGAGCTTATTCCACAAGGTCTCTTGGCTTCACCCTTGTTAAGTGCAACCTGCCAGGTGTGGGTCATTTGACCTTTGTTATATAGGAAGCCTGAGGACGGGTGGGGGAATTGCCTCCCCAGGAGAAACTGAGGCTTGGGTAGCCTAGGGTGTTTTTCTCTCGTGGTGAATCGGGCTCAGTGTTCCCTACTAGGCTGCTTTTCCTTCAAGTTTTCTGCCCTCTCTGTGAAATAGTTTTAGAGACTCTATGAGCCAGTTACATTGGTGGTGCCTTCTTCAGAAGAACCCTGGTGGGACTATTTCACTGCGAAGCACGTTGGAAGTGACTCGAGTTCAGGAGACAGCAGGTAAGAGTTCCTGGGTTCTGTGGTTGTTACTGTTGAGGAGTTTGAGTACTTCCTTCACCTTGTCTGTTTCCTGTGAAATTACTTAGGTGGCTTCTAAGCTCCCTTCCAAGCACTGGAGGAAAAAAAAGGCTGCAGAAGTCCAAGTGCACACAGGTCAGCCTGAAATTGAAGGAGGTTCTTAAGTATTTGGAAGATTGAAAAACGGGCTGTGTGAAGTGGGGGGCGCAGAGTTGCGGGGGGTGCATAGTCGCTGGGGGCGCGTTCCAGTGTGCGACCACCCTCTTCGTGAAGAACCTCTTCCTGTTGTCTAGCCTAAACGTCCCCTTCCTCAGGCTGACACCATTCACTGTGGGTCCTATCATTGGTGTCTGGAGAGAATAGAGCGGTACCTGCCCCTCCACTCCCCCTCGTGAGGAAGCTGTAGACTGTGACGAGGCCTCCCGTCAGCCGCCTCTTTTCCAGGCTGAACAGGCCCAGTGACCTCAGCCGCTCCTCATACGACTTCCCCTCTAGGCCCTTCGCCATCTTTGTAGCCCAGTATCTTACTGACTTGAAGAAGGAGGCTTTAATCTATCCTGCTTTGTTTAGTAGCAACCACCCCTCACCGAGCATGCGCTCTGAATTTCTCGGAGTCTATTACTTTAAACGGAGACGGGAGAACTTTTCACCAATCATAACTAAGATATGCTTGGCTAGAGCCACTCAAGCTCCACCCAAAAGAGAGAAAATAATATAAATTGGCCTAAGAGAGAGGGGATGTTAGGGAAGATACCACCATCAGGGGAGGTACCACACCAAGGGAATACAACATCCTTCGGACCTCCTGACTCCTGGGACCAGTCGATGGGCTCAGACTTTTTCTCCCCCCCCCCCATTGGGATGCCTTTGGGTGAGATTTGAACACTTGGTTATTGTCATAAATGAGGTCTCAACTCGATCTGAATTTTGTAATATTTATAAAACAAACATTTCTAAAAGGTAGAAAAGCTATAAAAGGCAAGTAAACAGCGCTGGGTGTGCGGGGAGTCTACGCTCCACCAACACTCGCACACAAACATCAAACATCCTAAATGTACAGAGCATTGCTTTACATACTAAACGCAAGTATGCCTCTACATACGTACAATCAGGAAAGGTAGCAAACAATCCTCTAAGTTCCATAACTTAATAAAAATCGAGTACGCCTATACATATGCATGATCAGAAGAGGTAACAAACAATCCTTTAAGTTCCATGACTTAACAGTCTCCATTTTCCATTCCTTTTGAGCGATGTGTCTCGCTTTAAGTTGTCAAGCAACTCGGTCTTAAGGCCTTATGTATCCCGTTCTTCCCAGATCGAAGAAAAGCATATCCATCTCCTTGCGAAGGCCAATAGACCTGGGTCAAAAGGCATGTCCAGGTCAGCAGGGAGCGCAACAGCAAAAGCCTTCGATGGCTGTAACAGCAGAGGGGCCCATGGCGTAGCAGTCGGATCAGTAAAGGAGCCCGCAGCTCCCTCACTGTCTGGCAAACCACACCTTTGTGATTGTGGCACCACAGGGCTCTTTAAGGCCTCAGAGGCTGCTCACCAGGTGCCGAGCAATCCCACTGCAACCTTGTCATTTTTAGTTGCAGAGTTGCACACCTTGACCTCAGTTTGGTCCCATATTTGAGGCTCATAAACTGTCCAATTGTTAATAAGGAGAATAAGCTGTAAGGTTACCAGGACAATCTTTGTTCCTAAGGACGTATGATTCCTCATAACGCGCAACTGCTTACCAGCGAGGGGCAGTTGTGTGCACAGGTCCGCTTCTCTCAGCTCGAGCTTCTCTCCAGCTCCAGTGCGCCTATTTCCAGCGAGTTTCTGTACGAGCTTCTCTGAGCAGTTTGAGTTTGGCCAAACCTATCTTCATGAGGCAATCAAAGTGCCTGTTCCCGTCCTGGTCTCCATTCTGCCAGCCTGTTCCTCTTCACTTCTTGTTCCTGCTTCTTTATTGATGTAACTTCATCGTGCTCCCTTTTTTTTTTTTTTGTCTTGAGGGCAGGCTCCCCTCTTATACCCTTCTCTCCACGGCAGTTCTTTTCAAAACAACTTTTCATTGCTCAAACAACTTTGAATGTAACGACAACAGCAAACACCCAGAAACATCCATGCCTTAACTGGAGAACAAGAAACCGGAGACTGCATGGAGTCTCCTGAATCACCCTTCTTTGTTCCCTCTAAACACTTTTATATTCCTGATGGCCTCGTCGTTAAGAGTCTAATGTTATCTCAACCACGGGGCTTTCCAACGCCCATGGCCACGTTCCAAATTTCCCCCTCTTTATTAATATCAACCATTTTCTCGACACGAATTTCCACTCCATATATAACAGTTATAAATCTTTCTAGAATCTTTGATCCGTTTAACGCATTAATTTCTAGGCTGTGCACCTGTAACACCTGTGTATTTCATGCATGCTAGCTTGCTTTTGCAGACAGGCACTATTGCCGGCAATCCAAAGAACCTGGTTATCTCTTGCTGTAATAAATCACACTTGATTGCATTGTCATAGCTCTCATTAAGTGCAACTAGGGTAAGGGTGGTTACATGTTATTGGTGAATCTGTGACCGTGATAGTTCAGTGTTCTGAATCCAAGCAGACCCCAGACGGTTAACACGTTACTGGTGAATATCCGACCGGACCCCAGACGGTTGACGTGTTATTGGTGTGTCCGACAGGTTCGGTACCCTGAATCCGACCGGTCCCATAACGGTTAATCAGCTACACCCCTTAATGCGACACTAATGAAGGAGCATGGAAGAGACGCATGTCCTTACCTCTGGAGAGGAGGTTCCTTGCACAGCCAGTGCAAGGAACACAAAAATCAGTTGCGCCAGACTAACGTGGTTGTATCTGAGCTTGGAGGCTGCAACCCTCTTCAGACTTCCAGATCTAGAGGAACACTTTGGCTGCAGCCTAAAAGCCACGTGTACAGGAGCTCCCCCAAGCCAGCCAATCTTCTTCCCATGACCTGCCAGGAAACAGCAAGGTAGGCATGTACCCAAATCAAAACCCAAACCTTTGGCCCAGTCCTTGACCTGAATAGGGAGTGACGATCCGGATCCTGGCATTCATACCTGACAGCTTATACGCAGTGGAAGTAAACAGTGTAGTCAGAGGTCACGGGGCTAGATTTTGGAAAGTCCTGCATCAAGAAGACATCTCAGAAAAGCAAATTTAAATACCATTAATGCCAAGAAAAGTAACTCTGATGGCTATATTCTTTATGTGTCATGACTAGACAGATGAAAAACTATGAGAGCAATTTTGCCTTTAAGGTCATTTTCTTTTTTCTTTGATGTCTTTTCTTTCGTTTGTTTGTCTGTTTGTTTGTTTATTTATTTATTTAAACAGGCTCTGTACTACTTGTCCTCACAGAATGACTAACAGAAATATGACCCTTGTGCACTTTTTGTAGTTAATTCATTAGGTCAGCTCTAACCACTAAGCCCCTTGTCAGGTTATTTCTAGTAGTGACAAGGAGCAATTAAGCTTACAAGACCGAAGCCAGGTAGATGAGCCTATTCCAGGAGGTCTCTTGGCTCCACCCTTGTGAAGTGAAACCTGCCAGGTGTGGATCATTTGACTTTTGCTATATAGGAAGCCTGAGGACTTGTGGGGAATTGCCTTCCTGGTGGGGGAGTTTGAGGCTCAGGTTCTCTAGGGTGCTTTTCTGCTGTTGTGGTGGAGCGGATTCAGTGTTCCCCGGTGGGCTGCTTTTTCTTCACCTTTTCTCCCATCTCTGTGAAACAGTGACTCTATGAGCTAACTATGTTGTTGGTGCCCTCTCAGTACGGTGAGAGCCTGGTGGTGCGAAGTCACTGTGAAGCAGTGTGGAAGTGACTCAAGTTCAGGAGCTGGCAGGTAAGTGTTCCTGGGTTCTACGGTTCTTTAATGTCGAGGAGTTTGAGTACTTCCTTCACCTTGTCTGTTTTCAGTGAAATTACTTCCGTGGCTTCTAAGCTCCCTTTCCAGCCCTTCCAAATCTAATGAGAATGAAAGCTAAAAAGAAAGCCCCACCAACTCAGAAGCTCAAGTGCTTACAGGTAAGCCTGACTTTGAAGAATGTTCTTAACTATTTGTTAGGATTCAACAACGGGCAGTGTGGAAAAAGGTGCCTTAATGTGCACTCAAATTATGCCTTGCAGTGAGTAGAAACCGATGGGGAAGGTACTGGTGGAGTTATGACAACTTTCACTCAGTGGAAGTCGCAAGACTGTGCTGTTCCTAAAAGAAATGCCGCTTTCACAACATGTAAGTCAAAAGCAGTGTGAAGAAAGCCTCTCCTCTTCCCTACAGGCCTGCGTCTCTGCTGTGGAGAAAGATTTGGAATAGGTCCACCAGTGAGGAGAGACTATCTTCCTCCCAGGCTGTACAAACCAGTATCTGAGGTGGCGTTGTTTTCTTCTAGTTGTTTGTCTGAGTGCTTTTGACCAATAATCTTGTGTGAAACACCGTCTGCCCCTGTTAAGTTCACTATAAAAGTTAGGCTATTCGGGTAATAAAATGGAGCAGCATGATCTGACTCAACCGGTGTCTGCCGTGCTTTCGGCCGTGCTTCCTAACAAATGGCGCCCGAACAGGCTGAGACCTGAACAGGGCATCGCAGCGGAGCGGGAGAGCAGCGGCGCCGGGACATCAGAGCGGCGTGGGACCGACACATCGGAGCGGCGCCGGGAGACCCGAGGCACACGGAGGGACTCCTGCCGGACGGAGAGAGCCCTGAGAGACGCTGCAGAGCCACGGATGGCTCTGAGAGACACAGACCTGACAGAAGCCGGAACACCTGAGAAGCATTGAGAAACTCCAAGCACCGACCCGGACAAAGGACTCATGGTGAGACACGGGGAAAAGAAACCGTGGGGAGCGTGGGAAGAGATCTGCGGGGAAACGCGGGAAACGGAACCGCGCAGGGACGCGGGAACGAGGTCTCGCAAAGGCTGCAACAGCATAAATAAAGGTATGGAGAGACAAGCGGCGTATGATTTGCTCAATTGCTTTTTAGAAAAACGGAGCACGCAGGGTATAGGCTGCAAAAAGGATTTACCAGGATTATTAGCATATGGAGTAACAAAGGGTTGTTTTATCAATCCGGATACAGTTTTTGAACAAACAGAGTGGAGTAAATTTGGGGACAAATTGTTTGATGAAGTTATTAATGAAAATAAGACTGCTAAAAAATTACTGAAGCCTTGGAGAGCAGTCACTAATGCCTTAGCTATACATCAGGCTGAGCAGAGAGTCGCTGCTGCTGCTACAGAGCGACTGGGATTGCCAGGAAGTGCTGGTAGTGTTAACCCTCAACAGGGAGGGATGGGGGGAGCTGGGGATTACCCATTGCCGCCTTCAGTGAGGACGATAACGCTGCCTCAGGGGGCAATGGGAGCCTCCTCCTCTCTCATCATCCTTCTCAGAGTCGGTGTTGGTGCTCCCGCCATCACCAGCAGCACCACCGGCTCCTTCTCACAAAAGTGGGGAAATGGATGAGGAAATAAGAGAGCAAAAACCAGACAGAAAAAACACAAGCCCGTTTATAGAAGGTGTTCAGGAGAGGCAGAGGGTGTGGAAGCAAATAGCAGATGAGGCTGTATGCGAAGGTGAACACGGGATAGCTGCACAATTGGTTCAAGAGGCCTTCCCGGTAGTATATTCACCACCGGACGCCCAGGGTAATGTTACGGTTAATCTCGTGAATTTGGACTGGAAATTGTTAACTCAGCTGCGGTCCACAGTAAATGAGTCAGGTCTGAAAGGTGAACCTACGAGACAGATGTTGGACTATATTTGGGGAACTAATATTTTGCTTCCAGGAGACATATGTAGCATAATGAAGTTAATTTTGACCCAACACCAGCAGCTCTTATTTAATGCCCATTGGCAGGCTGCTTGTCAAGAAGCAGTCACAGTGGTAAGAGCACCTGGGGACCCTTTACATGGGGTCACGCTGGAAGAGTTGATGGGGGTAGGACCGTATTTTAGGACAGAAGCACAAGCATTGCTGGGACCTGATAAAGCGAAGGAATCGATGAGAACGGCCAGAAGAGCATTGGATCGGATAAAGGGGCCAGGGGGAATACCTTCCTACATGGGAATCAAACAGGGTAGAGAGAATCCATTTGGGCTTTTTATTGACCGCATAGCAAACGCCATACAGGCGGCTGGGGTGCCTGATTACCTCCAGGGCACGATATTAAAACAGTGCGCAATTCAGAATAGCAACCCTTCTACTCGCAATATATTGGCTTCCTTACCCGGGACATGGACAATCGAGGAAGGGTTGGAAAGAATGGCTCAGGTACCAGTAGGCCCACAGGCTATGTTAGTAGAGGCAGTAAAGCAATTAGGTGACAGCATGCGAGAGCAGGCACAGGCTATGAAAGAGCATGCTGAGTTTACACAGAGTCAAGTCCTTGCAGCTCTTGCTCCTTTGCAAACCGCCGGGTCACGCTCTGGTGGTCAAGCACCACCCCCTGGTGGCCAAATACCACACCGCTTGCGATGTTATCCTGGTGGTGTTTTTGGACACGTGAGACGAAACTGCAAAGCTGGGGCAGTATGGTGCTCAGATTGTCAGTCGGGCAATCACAGTGAAGCGGCATGTCGATGCAACGTGTCGGGAAACGGCTGGAACAGCGGGAAGAGTCGCCCCGCGACGACACAAAACGCGGCCGCATGCACAGCAACACCGAGGGGGAACCCGTTCCTCTCCGACCAGCCACAAGAGGGAGCCGATGTATCTATAATCAGCACACACAACTGGCCGCAGCATTGGCCAACATCTGAAACCAATGCCACGGTGGCCGGGGTCGGAGGAATGACACTTGCCGTCAGTCACCACCCCTGCGGTGGACAATAGGGGACAAAGTGGTGAAATGTTGTGTCTCTGTTAGTCCGTTGCCTGACGGGGTGCACGCACTAATAGGGCGGGACATCCTTGCTCAAATGGGAATGGTCCTTACCTGGGAACGCCCTTTATAGGGAACGCCCTTTATAGATATGGCCATTGTTTGGACTTTCCCGATCCCGCTCCGGTGGAAGAATGATGATCCTGTGTGGGTCGAGCAATGGCCGTTAAAACGGGAAAGTCTGATACAAGCGCATGAGCTGGTTAAAGAACAGTTTCAACAGGGGCACTTAAGGTTGTCAACGAGCCCGTGGAATACACCTATCTTTGTGATTAAAAAGAAGTCGGGTAAGTATCGGCTGCTCCACGATCTGTGTGCGGTAAATAAGCAGATGTACGATATGGGAGCAGTGCAGCCAGGGTTGCCTAATCCTGCGATGATACCTGAAGGATGGCATTTACTCATAGTGGACTTAAAGGACTGTTTCTTCACAATTGCTCTCCATGAAAATGATAAACAAAGATTCGCTTTTACACTTCCTGCAATAAACCGAGAAGGGCCAGACCAGAGATTTGAGTGGACGGTCCTGCCGCAGGGAATGCGAAATTCGCCAACTCTATGTCAATTCTGTGTCGACGATGCTCTACAGCCGTTGCGATGAAAATGGTCAGGAACAATAATCTGTCATTATATGGATGATATTCTATTGGCCCAGTCAACACCATTTTCTTCACAGCAAAAGGATGAACTAACGAAGCAACTTAAACAGAGAGGATTAGTAGTTGCCCCCGAGAAGGTACAGGAGACAAGCCCATGGAAATATCTTGGATGGCATATCTCCGATGCTACGATCCAACCGCAGAAATTGACAATACAATCAGACCTTAAGACTCTTAACGACGCCCAGAAGTTGATGGGTGATTTGCAATGGATTCGACCAGTGGTTGGTATTCCCAACGAGCTGTTAAATCAACTACGACCTTTGCTACGAGGGACAGATCCAGCAGCACCAATTCAGCTTACAGACCAACAAAAACAAGCACTACAGCTAATAGCCTCAATGATTACAACACGGGCTACGCATCGGCGTATAGAGGGTGCGCCTCTTGATCTAACTATTCTGTGTGGCCCCCAATATTTGATGGGTGCGATAACACAGCAAAAAATAAAAATGGGGGAGAAGCAGGGAGATACGGTGGTACTAGAATGGCTAGCTCCTCCGTTGCGGCCACGACGAACAATTCAAGAAAAAATCACCACATGAGCAGAATTAATTAAAAAGGGACGAAGTAGAACCTTGCAAGTAGACGGGGCCCCTCCTAACACCATATGGTTACCCATGAAGTCAAGTGATCTGGAATGGTATATACAAAATTCTGAGGAACTGCAAACTGCTCTATTGCATGATGGAGCCATGTTAATAGCAAAACCATTACAATCTCCTGTCTTGTCCTGGATGAAAAACCAGGGCTGGATAAGTAGACCAAAGTGATCACCCCAACCAGTTGCAGACGCAATAACAGTCTTTACAGATGCCGGTAAGTGCTCCAGAACTGCTGCAGTGACATGGAAGGATGAGCATGGCTGGCAACATCAGATTTTGCAAGCTCAGAAAGAGGATTCATTACAGACACTAGAACTGTTCGCAGTAGTATGGGCGTTTGTAAAATGGAAAGCTGTTCCGTTGAGTGTTGTATCTGACTCTCTTTATGTAGTAGGCATAGCCAATCGCATTGAGGACTCAAGTTTGCGAGAAGTGCAGAATGGACGACTGGTTCAACTATTGACAAGTTTGCAGCTTGCAATCGCACAGAGAAGTAAGCCGTATGCAGTGATTCATATTCGCAGTCATCAGTGGGAACAAGGGCTCGGAGAAGGCAATGCCCGAGCCGACCGATTAGTTGCTGCTGCAGTCACTGAAGCTCCACTATCACCATTTTGCCGAGCTCGAGAAGCTCATTCCATATTTCACCAGAACGCGAAGGGACTAGCTCGAGCCTACAATTTGTCTAATGCTGACGCTCAAGCAATCGTGAAGGCTTGTCCCATATGTAGTTATCATAATTTAGGAATGGGACCCGGGTGTGGAGTTAACCCAAGAGGGTTGAAAGCTAATGAAGTGTGGCAAATGGATGTCACTCCTGTTACAGCCTTGGGACAGTTAAAATACTTGCATGTAACGATAGATACCTCTAGCCACATGACATGGGCTACTGCACAACCCAGGGAAAAGGCTCGGGATGTGCGGCATCACCTCACTAGTTGTTTTGCTGTGTTAGGGGTACCTAGCACTATCAAGACTGACAATGGTCCAGCTTATAATAGTGGGCCACTGAAACGATTTATGCAATTATGGAATATCAATCATGTTACTGGCATCCCACACTCCTCCACAGGACAGGCGATAGTGGAAAGGGCAGATGGAACAATGAAAGGATACTTAGAAAAGTTCAGAGACATTGAAGACGTAAAAGAAAGAATAGGAAAGGCTCTCTTTGTACTTAACCATTTATGTGTGTTTGGGGACAGCACTGAGCCCCCTATAGTACGTCACCATGCCGGGGCAGAAACTTCTAAGCCACCACGCATGAAGGTGTTATGTTGGGAACTGGCATACAGGACGTGGACATAAGCAACCAGGGGTAGGCCTTAGAAGTCTCAGGGCCTGCTGTAGCTGAGCAAACCAAGCTGCCAGAGTAACTGTGAGAAGCTCCCACGGCAATGACTCCCACATCACCCAATTAAGGAACTCAGAAAGTATTGTTATCAGCAGCTGGCCTCAAGGACTAGGCCTATGTGACCGTTAAGCACAAAGGGGGTTGTTTTCCTAACTTCTAATCAAAAGGGGGGTTCTTTTCTTGCAGGTGGTGTTATTTTCTTAATGGTTTGTCTGGGTGCTTTTGACCAATAATCTTGTGTGAAACACTGTCCACCCCTGTAAAGTTCACTATAAAAGTTGGGCTATTCGGGCAATAAAATGGTGAAGCATGATCTGACTCTGCTGGTGTCTGTCGTGCTTTCGTCCATGCTTCGCAACAGTGTTATACAGAGACATGAAAACAGGGCAATGGCTAGGCCCTGCTGAAGTGATCTGCCTGGGGCGCGGTTACGCTTGTGTTTCTTCCCCTACAGGTGCAATCTGGGTGCCTAGCCGACGCGTAAAACCAGCTGTTGAAGACACAGGCGGCTGTCGCCAGAAGGAGAATATTGAAGAGTAAACAGCAGATAGAGTCAGCAGCTAAATTATATTCTTGTGAATGAGATTGTGGTATGACTGAGATTGAGATGTGCCAGAGGCCTCTGGGTGTGCGATTGTGCTCTGTGTGTGCGATTGTGCTGTGTACTGTGTGAGTGAGAGCATGCTTTTGCCATAGTGCAGGCTGAAAGCATAGGAAATTGGTGCTGGCAAAAATCATAGGAAAATGGAGGACGAAGTAGCCCTAGATTTGTTACAGCGCTTTTTAGAAAAACGGGGAGTCGATTGTAAGCAACTAGCAGGACTAGTTGCGATCGGTCGAGCAAAATCATGTTTCACAAGTACGGAGTCATTGTTTGAAGTAGCCACTTGGAGAAATTTAAGGGAATGTACTGTTTAAACCTTTTTGATCATAATGAGTCAATTCACAAATTCATTACTTTCCTGAAAGAGCACATGAGAAAGATTCAATATGGTATCAACCCTTTCAATCAATGGTTCACTGACTTGGTTGAAACAACGCATAGATGGTTACTGGCATTAGTCAAAGAGGGATTAAGGATTCTGTTCGCTGTGGTGTCAATCATCATTGCATGTAGTATTGTGATAAATGTGGTTAAAGGGTTACTTGCAAAAATGTTATAGAGATTTTGAAGTGGTGCTGGAAACAGGTACCCGGTGGATCCCTGCAAAGTGGACTGAAGCAGCCGTAGAATCTGCACATGCCGAAGACGACCATGAAGAGGTTCCTGATAATCATTCTGACAATGACATGGGCTGCGCCAACTCAAGGACTGCCAAGGACAGCCTTCGATCCTAAGGAGAATGTCTGGGTATCCCTGGCTAGGAAACTGAATACCACCACCTTCTGTGAAAGTCTAGCCAGCCCTAGCACACCTTCTGTTACATACCTTGTTGGGGTACCATTCATTGACTATAGTAGTTGTGGTGTGATTAGGTTTAAGTTGTGTTACCATTAAGTGATTACAGTAATTGTAATGTTATTAGGTTTAAGTTTTGTTATGTCATTGTAGTTGTGTTATGTTATGTATTCGACGTCTGATGAAAAAACCTTCGGCCAAGTACTGCTCGTACAAAAAGAAAAAGGGGGAATTGTTGGGAATTGGCATACAGGGCCTGGACATGAGTCCGTGGAACAATTGTTTGATCTGAGCTTGCCTTAAGCAACCAGGAGTAGGCCTTAGAAAATCTCATGGCCTGCTGTAGCTGAGCAAACCAAGCTACCAGAATAACTATGAGAAGCTCCCACGACAATGATTCCCACGTTGCCCAATTGAGGAATTCAGAAAAATATTGTTACCAGCAGCTGGCTTCAAGGACAAGATCTACGTGAGTGCTAATCACAAGGGGGGTTGTTTTCTTGCAGGTGGGGTTGTTTTCTTCTAGTTGTTTGTCTGAGTGCTTTTGACCAATAATCTTGTGTGAAACACTGTCCGCCCCTGTTAAGTTCACCGTAAAAGTTAGGCTATTCGGGCAATAAAATGGAGCAGCATGGTCTGACTCAACCGGTGTCTGTCGTGTTTTCGGCCGTGCTTCCTAACAGACCCCTGCCCTGTCGCCGTTGGGCAGAGGGAGGGGATCTGGGAGTTGAGGAGGAATGGAGACAGGTCCCTGCTCGACATCGCAAGTGATGCCCTCCCCTTCTGGTCCCACCTTCCCAGGTGCCCTTCCACAACAGGTTTGAGGCCCTCGAGAGACCGGTGGGTGAGGAAGAGGTAGCAAGTGTTCCCAGGAGGATGCCTAGGGCGAGGAGGTCAACTCCACGCCTCAGGGCTGCCTCCACCAAGAAAGACAGAAGGGTTATTGTTGTGGGAGACTCTATCCTTAGGGAACAGAGGGCCCTATTTGTCGGCCTGACCCTATCCATCGGGAAGTCTGCTGCCTCCCTGGGACCAGGGTCAGGGACGTTGCCAGGAAGCTTCCCAACCTGGTACGCCCCTCTGACTATTATACTCTTTTGATAGTCCAGGCAGGTAGTGACGACATTGAAGAGAGAAGCCTGAAGGCTATCAAACAAGACTTTAGGGGGCTGGGACGGTTAGTGGATGGAGCAGGAGTGCAGGTGGTGTTTTCGTCCATCCCTACAGTGGCAGGGAGGGGTACAGAGAGGACACGGAAAGCCCACCTCTTAAACATGTGGCTCAGGGGCTGGTGCCAACGCAGAAATCTTGGGTTTTTCGACCATGGGGCACTTTACTCGGCACCCGGCCTGATGGCTGCAGGCGGGTCCCTATCTTTTAGGGGAAAAAGGATCCTGGGCCAGGAGCTGGCAGGGCTCGTTGAGAGGTCTTTAAACTAGGTAAGAAGGGGGATGGGGCTGAAGCAAGGATTGTTGGAGCTGTGCCAGAGGGAACAATAGTAAGGCCGGGGGATAAGGCAATGGCCCAGCTGAAGTGCATCTACACCAATGCACGCAGCATGGGTAACAAACAGGAGGAGCTGGAAGCCATCGTGCGGCAGGCAGGCTACGACTTGGTTGCCATCACGGAGACGTGGTGGGACCGGTCTCATGACTGGAGTGCTGCAATGACTGGCTATAAGCTCTTCAGAAGGGACAGGCAGCACAGAAGGGGTGGTGGTGTGGCTCTCTATATGAGAGAGTCTTTTGATGTTGTAGAACTTGAGGCTGGGAATGACAAGGTCGAGTCCCTTTGGGTTAGGATTGGCAGGGACAACAAGGCTAGTGTCCTGGTCGGGGTCTGCTATAGACCGCCGAACCAGGATGAGGAGACGGATGAGGAGTTCTACAGGCAGCTGACAGAAGTTGCAAAATCTTCAGCACTTGTTCTCATGGGGGACTTCAACTTCCCTGACATATCCTGGAAGCACAACACAGCCCAGAGAAAGCAGTCTAGGAGGTTTCTGGAGAGCGTGGAAGATAGCTTCCTGACGCAGCTGGTTAGCGAGCCTACCAGGGGTGGTGCCCCGCTAGACCTTCTCTTCACAAACAGATGTGATTGTCGGGAGCTGTCTTGGGCAGAGTGACCACGAAATGGTGTTCTCTATTCTTGGCGAGGCAAGGAAGGGGACCAGTAAAACCACTGTATTGGACTTCCGGAGGGCTGACTTTGTGCTGCTAAGGACACTGGTTGGTAGAGTCCCTTGGGAGGCGGTTCTGAAGGGCAGAGGGGTCCAGGAAGGCTGGGCGCTCTTCAAGAGGGAAATCTTAATGGCGCAGGAACGGTCTGTCCCCACGTGCCCAAAGACGAGCTGGCGGGGAAGAAGACCAGCCTGGCTGAACAGAGAATTGTGGCTTAAGCTTAGGAGAAAAAAGAGGGTTTATAATCTTTGGAAAAGTGGACAGGCCACTAGGGAGGACTATAAGGATGTAGCGAGGCTGTGCAGGGACAAAATTAGAAAGGCCAAAGCTCATATGGAGCTCAATCTGGCTACTGTCGTTAAAGATAACAAAAACTGTTTTTATAAATACATCAACACAAAAAGGAGGACTAAGGAGAATCTCCATCCTTTACTGGATGCGGGGGGAAACCTAGTTACAAGAGATGAGGAAAAGGCGGAGGTGCTTAATGCCTTCTTCACCTCAGTCTTTAGCGGCAATACCGGTTGTTCTCTGGATACCCAGTACCCTGAGCTGGTGGAAGGGGATAGGGAGAAGGATGTGGCCCTCACTATCCACGAAGAACTGGTTGGTGACCTGGTACGGCACTTGGATGTGCACAAGTCGATGGGGCCGGATGGGATCCACCCAAGGGTACTGAGAGAACTGGCAGAGGAGCTGGCCAAGCCCCTATCCATCATTCATCAACAGTCCTGGCTATCGGGGGAGGTCCCAGTTGACTGGCGGCTAGCAAACGTGACGCCCATCTACAAGAAGGGCAGGAGGGAAGACCCGGAAAACTACAGGCCTGTCAGTTTGACCTCAGTGCCAGGGAAGCTCATGGAGCAGATTCTCTTGAGAGTCATCACGCAGCACTTGCAGGGCAAGCAGGCGATCAGGCCCAGTCAGTATGGGTTTATGAAAGGCAGGTCCTGCTTGACGAACCTGATCTCCTTCTGTGACAAAGTGACGCGCTGGGTGGATGAGGGAAAGGCTGTGGATGTGGTCTACCTTGACTTCAGCAAGGCTTTTGACACCGTCTCCCACAGCATTCTCCTCAAGAAACTGGCTGCTCTTGGCTTGGACTGGCGCACGCTTCGTTGGGTTAGAAACTGGCTGGATAGCCGGGCCCAAAGAGTCGTGGTAAATGGAGCCAAGTCCAGTTGGAGGCTGGTCACTAGTGGCGTCCCCCAGGGCTCGGTGCTGGGGCCGGTCCTCTTTCATATCTTCATCAATGATCTGGACGAGGGCATTGAGTGCATCCTCAGTAAGTTTGCAGATGACACCAAGCAAAGTGTGTGTGTCGATCTGCTTGAGGGTAGGAAGGCTCTGCAGGAGGATCTGGATAGGCTGCACCGATGGGCTGAGGTCAACTGCATGAAGTTCAACAAGGCCAAGTGCCGGGTCCTGCACCTGGGACGCAATAACCCCAAGCAGAGCTACAGGCTGGGAGATGAGTGGTTGGAGAGCTGCCAGGCAGAGAAGGACCTGGGAGTGATGGTGGACATTTGGCTGAATATGAGCCAGCAGTGTGCTCAGGTGGCCAAGAAGGCCAACGGCATCCTGGCTTGTATCAGAAACAGTGTGACCAGCAGGGCTAGGGAGGTGATCGTCCCCCTGTACTCGGCTCTGGTGAGGCCGCACCTCGAGTACTGTGTTCAGTTTTGGGCCCCTCGCTACAAGAAGGACATCGAGGTGCTTGAGCGGGTCCAGAGAAGGGCGACGAAGCTGGTGAGGGGCCTGGAGAACAAGTCCTACGAGGAGCGGCACAGAAGTCTGCTGCAGAAGTCGCTCATAGGGTTGTTCAACAATCCTTTCCACGCTCTTTAGCCATAATGTCTAATCTGTGGTGGCTTGCAAAGGAGTTTCTGTGCCTGCAGGGATACGTTAAAGTAGTTTTGTGGCAATGCAATGTAGTTTTGGAAGTTGTCTTGCCCTTTTATACGTCTGTAACCTCTTTCCTGCATCCAGAGGAGAAGCTGTGAAGCTTGACGTTACGAATGTCTTATGCAGAATATCAACCCCACATAGTTAAGGTAGTTGTTCATCTTGGAGGGGGTACATTTGAATCCAAAACTCATCTTTAGAACAGAAGCAAGTGTGAGATATGTTCACCTGATTCGTGTCAGTATGGAACAATGCTAGGGCCGCATTGTATGATGAATGTGACCTTCTGTCTTGCATACCCTTGTATAACCACAAGTCTAAGAAAAACAGTGGTTAATGTATATAGTTCTTGTATCTTGCAAAGGAATGTTTTAGCAACTCATGTCAATAGAGAGCTTGAAGGGAAATGTATTTGTAGACTTTTCCTTGAAGTCTCTGGTATCTGGGGGGTTTCAGAATAACTGCTAACTATGATGACTATTGCGTGGGACACTATGCAAGTCTCTGATATCTGGGCAGGAGATCAAGGAGACAGGGAGAGCTGAAGAACAACTAAAAGACAAAGCTTGCAGGGAAGGTTGCACAAGTCTCTGACATACAGCCAAGTTGGACAAGAGGGAGGAAGACTATGAGCCTTCAGCACGAGAGACCACCAGAGGGACCACCGGAGACTGATACGCATGCTCCAGTAGGAGGGTTTGGATTCCGGAATCTAATTATAATAACCCTGTTGTTTTTTTTAGAAGTAGTAATGAATATGTATTAGCCTAGGAGCATAAAAATCAGCTGCTTGATGTAACTGGTGTGCGTCTTGGTGGAGCAGAGACTCCTGGTGCACCCAGCGCTGTTTGCTTACCTGTATTCCTTTAATAAATTGTAAACTTTGATTATAGTCCTATTTTGAATACTGAGCTATTTATTACACAAGGTATTAAGCTCTTTATGTTAATAGGAACGTGAGTCTTTCTGCCTGGAACACAATTCAACAGAGCAGTCAACCATTTCTTTAGCTTTGAAGATGCTGAAATGGACCCTGGGTTAAAAAGAACCGGTCCAGAGAAGGGCGACGAAGGGCGACGAAGCTGGTGAGGGGCCTGGAGAACAAGTCCTATGAGGAACGGCTGAAGGAGCTGAGCTTGTTCAGCCTGGAGAAGAGGAGGCTCAGGGGCGACCTTATCGCTCTCTACAGATACCTTAAAGGAGGTTGTAGCGAGGTGGGGGTTGGCCTGTTCTCCCACGTGCCTGGTGACAGGATGAGGGGGAATGGGCTAAAGTTGTGCCAGGGGAGGTTTAGGTTGGATGTTAGGAAGAACTTCTTTACCGAAAGGGTTGTTAGACTGTGGAACAGGCTGCTCAGGGAAGTGGTGGAGTCACCATCCCTGGAAGTCTTTAAAAGACGTTTAGATGTAGAGCTTAGGGATATGGTTTAGTGGGGACTGTTAGCGTTAAATCAGAGGTTGGACTCGATGATCTTGAGGTCTCTTCCAACCTAGAAATTCTATGATTCTGTGGTTCCCAGCCTGTCTCTAAAGATAGTTGTTTAGTGCTAAAATGTGAGTTTCCTTTCTGGTATGTGACCATCCTAGTCTTAAGATTTCCAGTACTCAGTCATGTACCCCAGACTCCCGTGTTTTGAGGGGGATCGTACTCCCCTTACCTAATATGGGAATCCCGTTTTTGTGCCTCAAGGGTCAATGGTGTAAGGCACTTAGAAATCATTGCGGATTGTGGTTGTTGTCAGTTGCCACGTAAATTAAGGCCATGCAAGGACCTTCTACTCTTTCATCTTCCCTTTCATTTGTTGTCAGGTTACTACTCAATATTACACCTTTGGTGAGAAGTCCTAAAAAAAACCAACAAACATTACATCTTAATGTTAACAACTCTTGTTTTTTCTTTCTCTAGGTCTGCCAGTAGCTGACAAGGTAGAAAGATGACCTTTTCTCTTTCATTCTTGTGAAGTTAGAGGCAGTGCCCAATTAAACTGTGACTGAGGCTCTGCGATGGTGCAAGTCTATCTTACTCCTTCAAATTCAGTGATGCAGCCAGCGTTTTCAGTAATGAACTTTCAAGGATTCAACCACTTTAAAGCTTTTGGACAGTGGCAATTATCTGAAAACATTCCTACAGATTTATCTTCTTCATTTACATTTGCTTGCTCTCTCCATCTCATTCAAAGCAGTCAGGACTGGTTTGCTTCCCTCTTCTCTGGAAGTTTGCACTAGGAACCATTGTTAGAATCAGAATCCTGATCTGAGAGCACGATGAAAAATGTTGCACACAAACTTGTACATTGGAGAGGAAAATGTTCATGTATACGTCAGTATTGTACTCAAACAGCTGCTTACACCTTTTAACTTTTAAACCTGAGAAGCAACAGGTAGTTTCTACGTTGCCCTTGGGGGTAGTGTACTCTTCTGTACTTTGCTTCTATACAAACAGCTCAAAATTTGAAAGTCATGTTGTCAGTCATACCACCAAACAACCTTGCACGGCATTACACGTTCCCCCCCCAGATAGATCTTGCCGTCAATGAGAGACCAGACAAGGAAATAATGCCGGCACATAAAACTAACTTGTAGATATATCCCTTGTTGGCATTCTTTTTTTTTTGTTGTTTTGTTTTGATGCTTTGTGGGGCTTAGCTGTACCTCAGTGAGAAGAATGTCTTCTGGTGTGAACTGAAATTATACCTCTCTGCCACAATGTCTCTCTATTTATTTATTTATTTTTTTGGGGGGGAGGGCTGGGGAGGGGAGAGAAGGGTGTTGATAATTCCTTGGGGACACCTGAAGGAGTTGCAAAATAATAAAATTTAGGTGAAGGAAAAGTTCCTTCTCTTAATTTTTGTCGTTGTTGTTTTTCTTTTCCATCTGGTCATAAAATGAAGGTCCCATTTTCTGGCTTTTGGCAGATTGCAAGCATGCTGGAACCATTCACGTTACGTAGACTGTATTTGTCTGAAATGATAATATCATACCTATAGTCTGCTGCAGGCTCAAAAGCAGCCTATGCCTCCTGGTCTGTTTTATGCCTTTGCTTTTGTTACTACATCCTTGTAAGTCTTCAACAGGGAAATGAAATTACCCTATACAAAAGAAACACCATCCAGAAGAAACTTCAGGTGCTAGGGCCTGAATTTTCACTGAAACCAAAGGCAGGTATCTTACTGACGTGAAGAAAGGGGCTTTATCTATCCTGGTTTGTTTAGTACTGAAGGAGCGTGAAAGAGATGCATGTCCTTGTCTCTGAAGAGGAGGCAAAGGAACAGCTAGTGCAAGGAACGCAAAATTCAGTTATGCCGAACTAACAGGTGGTTGTATCCCAGCTTGGAGACCACAACACAGAATCACCTAGGTTGGAAGAGACCTCCAAGATCACGTAGTCCAACCTCTGGCGTAACACTAACAAGTCCTCCACTAAGCCGTATCCCTAAGCTCTACACCTAAACATCTTTCAAAGACCTCCAGGGATAGTGACTCCACCACTCCCCTGGGCAGCCCGTTCCAATGCCTAACAACCGTTTCGGTAAAGAAGTTCTTCCTGACACCCAACCTAAACCTCCCCTGGTGCAACTTTAGCGCATTCCCCCTCGTCCTATCACCAGGCACATATGAGAATAGACCAACCCCCACCTCGCTACAGCCTCCTTTGAGATATCTGTAGAGAGCAATAAGGTCGCCCCTGAGCCTCCTCTTCTCCAGACCGAACAATCCCAGCTCCCTCAGCCGCTCCTCCTAAGACTTGTTCTCCAGATCCCTTGCCAGCTTTGTTGCCCTTCCCTGGACTCACTGGAGCCCCTCAATATCCTTCTTGTAGCGAGGGGCCCAGAACCGAACACAGTACTTGGGCTGCGGCCTCACCTGAGCCAAGTACAGGGGGACAATCACCTTCCTTAGTCCTGCTGGCCATGCTGTTTCTTGTAGGAGTCAGGATGCTGTTGGCCTTCTTGGCCACCTGAGCACACTGCTGGCTCATACTGAGTCGACTAGCCACCAGTACTCCCAGGTCCTTCTCTGCCAGGCAGCTTTCTAACCACTCAGATGGCTTTTCCAACCAGCTTCAAACTTCCAGATCTAGAGGAACGCTTTGACTGCGGCCTAAAAGCCACGTGTATGTAAGCTGCCGCAAGCCAGCCAATCTTCTTCCCATGACCTGCCAGGAAACAGCAACGTAGGCAGGTAACCAAATTAAAGCCAAAACTTGCCAGCCCAGTCCTTGACCTGAATAGTGAGTGAGGATCCGGATCCTGGCATTTATGCGCGATAGCTTCTACACAGTCAAAGTAAATACACCCCGGGTGCCCTGAGCTGGAGGACCACGACGGTGGGCACGATAAACTCCCAACCGACCCTGAACGTGTGCGGGATTTGCTGCTCCACCTGGATCTATACAAGTCCGTGGGTCCGGATGGGGTTCATCCCAGGGTGCTTAAGGAGCTGGCTGACGCCATCGCGGGACCTCTCTCAATTATTTTTCAATGATCTTGTGAATCTGGAGAGGTCCCAGTAGACTGGAAGCTGGCAAATGTCGTACCAATTTTCAAGAAGGGCAAGAAAATAGACCGTGGCAACTACAGGCCTGTTAGTCTCACATCAGCGCCTGGTAAAATTCTGGAGAAGATGATCCTTGAAAGTATTGAAGCGCACCTGGGGGACAATGCAGTCATTGGTCCCAGCCCACATGGGTTCATGAGGGGTAGGTCCTGCCTAACAAATCTGAATTCCTTTTATGATAAGATCAGCCATCTGGTTGATCAAGGGAAACCAGCTGACGTGATCTTTTTGGACTTGAGCAAAGCTTTCGACATAGAATCATAGAATCATAGAATATCCTGAGCTGGAAGGGACCCTTAAGGATTGTTGGGAATTGACATAATTGTTCGATCTAAGCTTGCTTTAAGCAACCAGAGTAGGCCTTAGAAATCTCAGGGCCTGCTGTAGCTGAGCAAACCAGGCTGCCAGAGTAACTGTGAGAAGCTCCCACGGCAAAGACTCCCACATCACCCAATTAAGGAACTCAGAAAATACTGTTATCAGCAGCTGGCCTCAAGGACTAGGCCTACGTGACCGTTAAGCACAAAGGGGGTTGTTTTCCTAACTTCTAATCAAAAAGGGGGGTTCTTTTCTTGCAGGTGGTGTTATTTTCTTATAACTGTTTGTCTGAGTGTTTTTGACCAATAATCTTGTGTGAAACACTGTCCACCCCTGTAAAATTCACTATAAAAGTTGGGCTATTCGGGCAATAAAATGGTGAAGCATGATCTGACTCTGCTGGTGTCTGTCGTGCTTTCGTCCGTGCTTCGCAACAAATGGCGCCCGAACAGGCTGAGACCTGAACAGGACCCGAACAGGACATCGCAGCGAGACGGACATCGCACCGGAGCAGGACATCGCAGCACCGGAGCGGACATCGCAGCGGCGCCGGGGCGAACATCGCAGCGCAGCGGGACACCAGCGCAGCGGGACACCGGCGGCACCGGCACATCCGATCGCAGGTAAAGCGGGAGACCAGGTACATCGGGAACCAGCGGCGCCGGGTGCCGGGACATCGGTGCGGCGCGGGTACCAGCGGCGCCGGGACATCGGGGCCCAGCGGCGCCGGGCGCTGAGACATCGGTGCGGCGCGGGAACCAGCGGCGCCGGGACATCGGGGATCAGCACTGCCGAGCGCCGGGACATCGGTGCGGCACCGGGACCAGCGGCGCCGCGACCTCACAGCGCTGAGCCTGAGCCCGAGACTGAGACATCGGAGCGGCGCGGGACATCGGAGCGCCGCCGGAACATCGGACCGGACATCGGAGCGGACATCGGAGCGGACATCGGACCGGCGCTGTAGCCAGACACCGAGCCGCAAACGCTGTACACAGGACTTACGGTGAGACGCGCTACTCCCGGTCAGAGACGCGGAAAACGCGGTACTCCCGGTGAGAGACGCGAAACACGGTGGGCCGCGGGGACTTACGGTGACAGACGCGGGACACGCGGGGACGCGGGGACTCACGGTGAGAGACGCGGGGTACGGTACCGCGCAGGACATTAAAGTAATCGCGACACACTGAAGTAATTGCGGTAGAGGTAAAAGGGACGATAATCCCCGCACCTGCACTCTGACAGGTGAAAGGGACGTAAACGCGTAATCCCCGCACCCGGGAACGCCCGGGAGCACCTATAGACGGTCCCTGCCAGTCACTTGTCTTGCAAAGATTGTAACAGTATGGAGAGACAAGCGGCCTATGATTTGCTCAAATGTTTCTTAGAAAAGCGAGGCACGCAGGGAATAAACTGCAAAAAGGAGTTACCAGGATTGTTAACATATGGTTTGGCACAGGGTTGTTTTATCAATCCGGATACAATTTTTGAACAAGCAGAGTGGCGCAAATTCGGGGACAAATTGTTTTATGAAGTTATTAATGACAATAAGGCTGCTAAAAAATTATTGAAGCCTTGGAAAGCAGTCACTTATGCCTTAGCTGCACATCAGGCTGAGCAAAAAATCGCTGCTGCTGCTACAGAGCGACTGGGTTTACCGGAAAAAGCTGGTAGTGTTAACCCTCAACTGGGAGAGATGAAGGGAGCTGAGGATTGCCCATTGCCCCCTTCAGTGAGAACGATAACGCTGCCATCCTCTGAACCGTTATCTGTGCCCCCGCCACCGACAGCTCCACCGCTGACTCCTACTCACGAAATTGGGGAGATAGCCGAGGAAATAAGAGAGCAAAAACTAGACAGTAAAAATACGAACCCGTTTACAGACGGTGTTCAACAGAGGCAGAGGATGTGGAACCAAATAGTAAATGAGGCCCTATGCGAGGGGGAACACGAGATAGCTACACAATTGACTCCTGAGGCCTTCCCGGTAATATATTCACCACCGGACGCCCAGGGTAATGTTACAGTTAATCTAGTGAATTTGGACTGGAAATTGTTAACTCAGCTGCGGTCCACAGTAAATGACTCAGGTCTGAAAGGTGAACCTACGAGACAGATGCTGGACTACATTTGGGGAACAAATATCTTGCTTCCAGGAGACATACGCAGTATAATGAAGCTAATTCTGACCCAACACCAGCAGCTGTTATTTAATGCCCATTGGCACGCTGCTTGTCAAGAAGCAGTCGCAGTGATAAGAGCACCGGGAGACCCTCTACATGGGGTCACACTGGAAGAATTGATGGGAATAGGACCGTATTTTAGGACAGAAGCACAGGCATTGCTGGGACCTGATAAAGCCAAGGAATCAATGAAACTGGCCAGAAGAGCATTGGATCGGATAAAGGAGCCAGGGGGAATACCTTCCTACATGGGAATCAAACAGGGTAGAGAGGAACCATTTGGGCTTTTTATTGATCGCGTTGCAAATGCCATACAGGCGGCAGGGGTGCCCGATTACCTCAAGGGCATGATATTAAAACAGTGCGCAATTCAGAATAGCAACCCCTCTACTCGCACTATACTAGCTTCCCTACCCGGGACATGGACAATTGAGGAAGGGTTGGAAAGAATGTCTCAGGTACCAGTAGGTCCACAGGCTATGTTAATAGAAGCAGTAAAGCAATTAGGTGACAGCATGAGAGAACAGGCACAGGCTGTGAAACAGCATGTTCAGTCTACACAGAGTCAGGTCCTTGCAGCTCTTGCTCCTTTGAAAACCCCCGGTTCACGCTCTGGTGGTCGAGTACCACCCTCTAGTGACCCATCACCACATCGCTGCCGATGTTATCGTTGTGGTGCTTTTGGGCACGTGAGACGAAACTGCAGAGCTGGGGCAGTATGGTGCCCAAATTGTCAGTCGACTAATCACAATGAAGTGGCATGTAGACGCAACGTGCCGGGAAACGGCCAAAACAGCGGGAAGAGTCGCCCCGCGACGACAAAAAATGCGGCCGCATACACAGCAACACCGAGGGGGAACCCGTTCCTCTCCGACCAGCCACAAGAGGAAGCCTCGGCCTGGACCTGGCAACAGCAGTAGATTGCACGTTGATGGATTCAAAACCTGTTCGTATTCCTACAGGTGTCAAGGGACCAATTTGTATTAATGGACAAACTGTGGGTGCATTACTTATAGGGAGGTCATCAGCGACCATGCTGGGACTTCAAGTATTAGTGGGACTTATTGATAAAGACTGTCAAGGAGAAATTCAAATAATGGTTCAGACGTTGTTTCCACCGTTATTTGTGCCTAAGGGCACCAAGATAGCACAATTGGTTCCGTTATCACATCTTGCGGAAGGCATTTTGCCCACGCAGGAGCAACCGCGAGGGCAAGGAGCATTTGGCTCTACGGGAAATGTGGCTTTGTTAACTGTGGGGTTACAGCAAAGACCACGACACATGGTCACAGTGCAGTATAAAGAAGAAACCATAAGAATCAATGCCTTACTTGACACAGGAGCCGATGTATCTATAATTAGCACACAAAACTGGCCGCAGCATTGGCCAACATTTGAAACTAATACCACGGTAGCCGGGGTCGGAGGCCTGACACTTGCCCGTCAGTCACCACCCCTGCAGTGGACAATAGGGGACAAAGTGGTGAAATGTTGTGTCTCTGTTATTCCGTTGCCTGATGGGGTGCACGCACTAATAGGGCGAGACATCCTTGCTCAAGTGGGGATGGTTCTTACCTCAGAACACCCTTTATAGATATGGCCATTGTTTGGACTTTCCCGATCCCACTCCGGTGGAAGAACGATAATCCAGTGTGGGTCGAGCAATGGCCGTTAAAAAGGGAAAGTCTGGTACAAGCACATAAGCTGGTTAAAGAACAATTTCAACAGGGGCACTTAAGGTTGTCAACAAGCCCTTGGAATACACCTATCTTTGTGATTAAAAAGAAATCGGGAAAGTATCGACTGCTCCACGATCTGCGTGCAGTTAATAAGCAGATGTACGATATGGGAGCAGTGCAGCCAGGGTTACCTAATCCTGCGATGATACCTGAGGGATGGTATTTACTCATAGTGGACTTAAAGGACTGTTTTTTCACGATTGCACTTCATGAAAATGATAGGCATAGGTTTGCTTTTACACTTCCTGCAATAAACCGAGAAGGGCCGGACCAGAGGTTTGAGTGGACGGTCCTGCCGCAGGGAATGAGAAATTCGCCGACTCTATGTCAGCTCTATGTCGACGATGCTTTACAGCCGTTGCGACGGAAATGGTCAGGAACAATAATCTATCATTATATGGACGATATTCTATTAGCACAGTCAACACCATTTTCTTCACAACAAAAGGATGAACTGACGGAGCAACTTAAACAGAGAGGATTAGTAGTTGCCCCCGAGAAGGTACAGGAGACAAGCCCTTGGAAATATCTTGGGTGGCATATCACTGATGCTACGATTCAACCGCAGAAATTGACAATACAATCAGACCTTAAGACTCTTAACGACGCTCAGAAGTTGATGGGTGATTTGCAATGGATTCGACCAGTGGTTGGTATTCCCAACGAACTGTTAAATCAACTACGACCTTTGCTACGAGGGACAGACCCCGCAGCACCAATTCAGCTTACAGACCAACAAAAGCAAGTATTACAACTAATAGCCTCAATGATTACAACTCGGGCTACACATCGGCGTATAGAGGGTGCGCCTCTGGATCTAACAATAATGTGTGGCCCCCAATATTTGATGGGTGCAATAACACAGCAAAAAATAAAAACGGGGGAGAAGCAGGGAGAGACGGTGGTATTAGAATGGCTAGCTCCTCCGTTGCAGCCACGACGGACAATTCAAGAAAAAATCACCACATTAGCAGAATTAATTAAAAAGGGACGAAGCAGAATTTTGCAAATAGACGGGGTCCCTCCTAACACCATATGGCTACCTATAAGATCAAGTGATCTGGAATGGTATATACAAAATTCTGAAGAACTGCAAACTGCTCTATTGCAGGATGGAGCCACATTAATAGCAAAATCGTTACAATCTCCTGTCTTGTCCTGGATGAAAAACCAGGGCTGGATAAGCAGACCAAAGCGATCACCCCAACCAATTGCAGACGCAGTAACAGTCTTTACAGATGCTGGTAAGCGCTCCAGAACTGCTGCAGTGACATGGAAGGATGAGCAGGGCTGGCAGCATCAGATTTTGCAAGCTCAGAAAGAGGATTCATTACAGACACTAGAACTGTTCGCAGTAGTATGGGCGTTTGTAAAATGGAAAGCTGTTCCGTTGAATGTTGTATCTGACTCTCTTTATGTAGTAGGCATAGCCAATCGCATTGAGGATTCAAGTTTGCGAGAAGTGCGGAATGGGCGACTGATCCAACTATTGATAAGCTTGCGGCTTGCCATCGCACAGAGGAGTGAACCGTATGCAGTGATTCATATTCGCAGTCATCAGTGGGAACAAGGACTCGGAGAAGGGAATGCCCGAGCCGACCGATTAGTTGCTGCTACAATTACTGAAGCTCCACTATCACCATTTTGCCGAGCACGAGAAGCTCATTCCATATTTCACCAGAATGCGAAGGGACTAGCTCGAGCCTATAATTTGTCTAATGCTGATGCTCAAGCAATTGTAAAGGCTTGTCCTATATGTAGTCATCATAATTTAGGAATTGGACTCGGGTGTGGTGTTAACCCAAGAGGGTTGAAAGCTAATGAAGTGTGGCAGATGGATGTCACGCACGTTGCAGCCTTAGGACGGTTAAAATACTTGCATGTAACAATAGATACCTATAGCCACATGATATGGGCTACTGCACAGCCCGGAGAAAAAGCTCGGGATGTGCGGCGTCACCTCACTAGCTGTTTTGCTGTGTTAGGGGTACCTAGTACTATTAAAACTGACAATGGTCCAGCTTATAATAGTAGGCCACTGAAGCAATTTATGCAATTATGGAATATCAATCATGTTACTGGTATCCCACACTCCTCCACAGGACAGGCAATAGTGGAAAGAGCAAATGGGACAGTGAAACGGTACTTAGAGAAGTTCAGAGACATTAAAGACATAAAAGAAAGAATAGGGAAGGCTCTTTTTGTACTTAACCATCTATGTGTGTTTGGCGACAGCACTGAGCCTCCTATAGTACGTCACCATGCTGGGGCAGAAACTTTTAAGCCACCACGCATGAAGGTGTTATACAGAGACATGAAAACAGGGCAATGGCTAGGCCCTGCTGAAGTGATTTACCTGGGGCGTGGTTATGTTTGTGTTTCTTCCCCTACAGGTACAATCTGGGTGCCTAGCCGATGCATAAAACCAGCCGTTGAAAACAAAAAGTGACTGTCGTCAGAGGTAGAATATTGAAGAGTAAACAGCAGATAGAGTCAACAGCCAAACTGTACGAATGAGATTGTGGTATGATTAAGAGTGAGATGTGTCAGAGGCCTCTGTATGTGCGATTGTGCTCTGTATGTGCGATTGTGCTGTGTATGTGTGATTGTGCTGCGTGAGTGAGAGTGTATGTGACCATGGTTCAGGTTGTCGTTGCCATAGCGCAGGATTCCGGAATGTAACAATAGTTCAGGTTATTGTCACCATGGTGCAGGATCTTGGGATATAGCAATAGTACCGGTTATCGTTGCCTTAGTGCAGGATTCCAGAATATAGCCATAATACAGGTTGTCGTTGCCAAAGTGCAGGATTCTGGAATATAGCCTTAGTACAGGTTATTGTTACCACAGTGCAGGCCGGCAAAAATTATCAAAAGATTTATTAGAAAGATTCAATATGATATCAATCCTTTTAATCAATAGTTCACTGATTTGTTTGAAACAATGCACAGATGGTTACTGGGATTAGTCAAAGGGGGATTAGGTTTAAGTGTGTCACTATTAAGTTGTGCTACCTACTATTAGATTGTGTTACCATTAAGTGCTTACAGTAATTATAGTATCATTAGGGTTAATTTGCATAGTTGTGTTGATCACCATTAAGTATTTAGGTTTAAGTGTGTTACTATTAAATTGTGTTACTTACTATTAGATTGTGTTACCATCAAATGCTTACAGTAATTATAGTATTATTAGGGTTAAGTTATATAGTTGTGTTATATTGTATATTTGACACCTACTGTAAAACCAAGTACTGCCTGTACTAAAAGAAAACGGGGGAATTGTTGGGAATTGACATAATTGTTCGATCTAAGCTTGCTTTAAGCAACCAGAGTAGGCCTTAGAAATCTCAGGGCCTGCTGTAGCTGAGCAAACCAGGCTGCCAGAGTAACTGTGAGAAGCTCCCACGGCAAAGACTCCCACATCACCCAATTAAGGAACTCAGAAAATACTGTTATCAGCAGCTGGCCTCAAGGACTAGGCCTACGTGACCGTTAAGCACAAAGGGGGTTGTTTTCCTAACTTCTAATCAAAAAGGGGGGTTCTTTTCTTGCAGGTGGTGTTATTTTCTTATAACTGTTTGTCTGAGTGTTTTTGACCAATAATCTTGTGTGAAACACTGTCCACCCCTGTAAAATTCACTATAAAAGTTGGGCTATTCGGGCAATAAAATGGTGAAGCATGATCTGACTCTGCTGGTGTCTGTCGTGCTTTCGTCCGTGCTTCGCAACAAAGGATCATCAAGTCCAACTCTTGACACCGCACAGGTCTACCCAAAAGTTCAGACCATGTGACTAAGTGCACAGTCCAATCTCTTCTTAAATTCAGACAGGCTCGGTGCAGTAACCACTTCCCTGGGGAGCCTGTTCCAGCGTGCAACCACCCTCTCTGTGAAGAACCCATGGTTTCCCATGGGATCCTACTGGACAAAAATGTCCAGCATACAACTTAGCAAAAACACCATACGATGGGTGAGCAATTGGCTGACAGGCAGGGCTCAAGGGCTTGTGGTAAATGGGGCCACATCAGGGTGGCGCACGGTCACTAGTGGGGTCCCTCAAGGCTCCATTTTAGGGCCGGTCCTCTTCAATGTTTTTATAAACGATTTAGATGTAGGACTAGAAGGTGTTTTGAGCAAATTTGCTGATGGCACCAAACTTGGAGGAGTTGTAGACTCAGATGAGGGGCTGAGTGTGGAAAGGCCTTGCAGAGAGATCTGGACAGATTGGAGAGCTGGGCGATCACCAACCGCATGAGGATTAACAAGAGCAAGTGCCGGGTCCTGCACCTGGGACGGGGCCACCCTGGCTATATGTACCGACTGGGTGATGAGATGCCGTAGAGCAGCCCTGCAGAGAGGGATCCGGGCGTGGTGGTTGACAGCAAGTTGAACATGAGCCAGCAGTGTGCCCTGGCAGCCAGGAGGGCCAACCGTGTCCTGGGGTGCATCAAGCACGGCATTGCTGGTCGATCGAGGGAAGTGATTGTCCCGCTCTACTCTGCGCTGGTGCGGCCTCACCTCGAGTACTGTGTGCAGTTCTGGGCACCACAGTATAAAAAGGACATGAAACTGTTGGAGAGTGTCCAGAGGAGGGCGACGAAGATGGTGAAGGGCCTAGAGGGGAAGCCGCATGAGGAGCAGCTGAGGGCACTGGGCCTGTTCAGCCTGGGGAAGGGGAGGCTAAGGAGGGACCTCATTGCAGCGTACAACTTCCTCGCGTGGGGGAGTGCAGAGGCAGGTGCTGACCTATTCTCCGTAATCACCAGTGACAGGACCCACGGGAACGGTGTTAAGCTGAGGCAGGGAAGTTTTAGGCTGGATGTCAGGAAGAGGTTCTTCACCGAGAGGAGGGTGGTTGCACGCTAGAACAGGCTCCCCAGGGAACTAGTCACTGCACCAAGCCTGTCTGAATTTAAGAAGCGATTGGACTGTGCACTTGGTCACGTGGTCTAAACTTTTGGGTAGACCTGTGCGGTGCCAGGAGTTGGACTTGATGATCCTTAAGGGTCCCTTCCAGCTCAGGATATTCTATGATTCTATAAATAGTCCAGTCAGAGGTCATGGGGCTAGATTTAGAAAAGTCCTGCATAAAGAAGGGATCTCAGAGAAGAAAATGTAGATAGCATTAATATCAAGAAAAGGAATTCTGATTGCTAATTTGTTTATCTGTCATGACTAGACAGATGAAAATCTATGATGGCAAGTTTGCCTTTAAGGTCATTTTATTTTTATTCATTTCTTTTATTTATTTGTATTTATTTTTTTAACAGGCTCTGTACTAATTTTGCTCACAGAATGACTAACAGAAATATGAGCTTTGTGCAAATTTTGTATTTAATTCATTATGTCAACTGTAACCACTAAGCCCCTTGTCAGGTTATTTCTACAAGTGATAAGGAGCAATAGACCTTAAAACCTTGAAGCCAGGTAGACGAGCTTATTCCACAAGGTCTCTTGGCTTCACCCTTGTTAAGTGCAACCTGCCAGGTGTGGGTCATTTGACCTTTGTTATATAGGAAGCCTGAGGACAGGTGGGGGAATTGCCTCCCCAGGAGAAACTGAGGCTTGGGTAGCCTAGGGTGTTTTTCTCTCGTGGTGAATCGGGCTCAGTGTTCCCTACTAGGCTGCTTTTCCTTCAAGTTTTCTGCCCTCTCTGTGAAATAGCTTTAGAGACTCTATGAGCCAGTTACATTGGTGGTGCCTTCTTCAGAAGAACCCTGGTGGGACTATTTCACTGCGAAGCACGTTGGAAGTGACTCGAGTTCAGGAGACAGCAGGTAAGAGTTCCTGGGTTCTGTGGTTGTTACTGTTGAGGAGTTTGAGTACTTCCTTCACCTTGTCTGTATCCTGTGAAATTACATAGGTGGCTTCTAAGCTCCCTTTTAAGTACTGGAGGAAAACAAAAAAGGCTGCAGAAGCCCAAGTGCACACAGGTCAGCCTGAAATTGAAGGAGGTTCTTAAGTATTTGAAAGATTGAAAAACGAGCTGTGGGAAGAGGCGCGGAGTCGCTGGGGCGCGGAGTCGCTGGGGCGCGGAGTCGCTGGGGCGCGGAGTCGCTGGGGCGCGGAGTCGCTGGGGCGCGGAGTCGCTGGGGCGCGGAGTCGCTGGGGCGCGGAGTCGCTGGGGCGCGGAGTCGCTGGGGCGCGGAGTCGCTGGGGCGCGGAGTCGCTGGGGCGCGGAGTCGCTGGGGCGCGGAGTCGCGCCATTTATTTCAAGAAAATCCTTTTAATTTATTTTTTATTTTTTTTATTTTTTTTGTTTTTTTTTGCTGTTACTAGACAGATGAAAATGTGAGAGCAATTTAGCCGGTAATTTCATTCCCTTTCTTCTTTCATGTATTTATATATTTTTATTTCTCTTATATTAACGGGTTCTAAACTAGTTTTCCTCACGGAATGAGTAGCAGAAATATGACCCTTACGCACCTCTTGTAGTTAATTCATGAAATTTATTCTAACTACAAAACTCTGTGTCAGGTGATTTCTTTTATCAATAAGGAGCAATGGAACTTATTATTGATAATTGAACCCCAGCAGGCTGCTTTTTCTTTTTGTTTTCTACTTTTGCTGTGAAATAGCTCTAGAGACTCTATGACTAGTTACATTGGTGGTGCCTTCTCCGTGCAGTAGAGCCTGGTGGTACGGCTTGTGAAGTTGCTTGGAAGTGCCGCGAGTTCAGGAGCTGGCAGCTAAGTGTTCCTGGGTTCTAGAGTTGTTTCATGTTGGGGAGTGGCCCCGTTCCCTAAAATCACAGCTCCTGGGCCCAAATCTGAGTTTCTTTTCTGTTACATGAACAGCCGGAGAGGGTCAGCCTCCTTTGGCTTTTGAGTCCGTTGCCTCCTACTCTTAACAGTTTTAGTGTTCGGTAGCGTACCTCAGGCTCTCCTATTTTGAGAGGGGTTGTGCTCCACTTACGTAACATGGGAATCCCTTTTTTCTGTCTCAAGCGTGAATGGTGTAAGGCACTTAGAAATCATTGCAGATGAAAGGGAAGTGAAGTTATCTTATTTAGAAGAAAAGCTATCCAGAAGAAACTTCAGTTGCTTGGGCCTGAATTCTCACTGAAACCAAAAGCAGGTATCTTACCGTAGAGAGCGATAAGGCCGCCCCTGAGCCTCCTTTTCTCCAGGCCGAACAATCCCAGCTCCCTCAGCCGCTCCTCCTAAGACTTGTTCTCCAGATCCCTCACCAGCGTTGTTGCCCTTCCCTGGACTCACTGGAGCCCCTCAATATTCTTCGTGTAGTGAGAGGCCCAGAACTGAACATAGTACTTGGGCTGCGGCCTCACCAGAGCCAAGTACAGGGGGACAATCACCTTCCTTAGTCCTGCTGGCCATGCCATTTCTTGTAGGAGTCAGGATGCTGTTGGCCTTCTTGGCCACCTGAGCACACTGCTGGCTCATACTGAGTCGACTAGCCACCAGTACTCCCAGGTCCTTCTCTGCCAGGCAGCTTTCTAACCACTCAGATGGCTTTTCCAACCAGCTTCAAACTTCCAGATCTAGAGGAACGCTTTGACTGCGGCCTAAAAGCCACGTGTATGTAAGCTGCCGCAAGCCAGCCAATCTTCTTCCCATGACCTGCCAGGAAACAGCAACGTAGGCAGGTAACCAAATTAAAGCCAAAACTTGCCAGCCCAGTCCTTGACCTGAATAGTGAGTGAGGATCCGGATCCTGGCATTTATGCGCGATAGCTTCTACGCAGTCGAAGTAAATACACCCTGGGTGCCCTGAGCTGGAGGACCACGACGGTGGGCACGATAAACTCCCAACCGACCCTGAACGTGTGCGGGATTTGCTGCTCCACCTGGATCTATACAAGTCCGTGGGTCCGGATGGGATTCATCCCAGGGTGCTTAAGGAGCTGGCTGACGCCATCGCGGGACCTCTCTCAATTATTTTTCAATGATCTTGTGAATCTGGAGAGGTCCCAGTAGACTGGAAGCTGGCAAATGTCGTACCAATTTTCAAGAAGGGCAAGAAAATAGACCGTGGCAACTACAGGCCTGTTAGTCTCACATCAGCGCCTGGTAAAATTCTGGAGAAGATGATCCTTGAAGGTATTGAAGCGCACCTGGGGGACAATGCAGTCATTGGTCCCAGCCCACATGGGTTCATGAGGGGTAGGTCCTGCCTAACAAATCTGAATTCCTTTTATGATAAGATCAGCCATCTGGTTGATCAAGGGAAACCGGCTGACGTGATCTTTTTGGACTTGAGCAAAGCTTTCGACATGGTTTCCCGTGGGATCCTACTGGACAAAATGTCCAGCATACAACCTAACAAAAACATCATGCGATGGGTGAGCAATTGGCTGGCAGGCAGGGCTCAAGGGCTTGTGGTAAATGGGGCCACATCAGGCTGGCGCATGGTCACTAGTGGGGTCCCTCAAGGCTCCATTTTAGGGCCGGTCCTCTTCAATGTTTTTATAAACGATTTAGATGTAGGACTAGAAGGTGTTTTGAGCACATTTGCTGATGGCACCAAACTTGGAGGAGTTGTAGACTCAGATGAGGGTGGAAAGTCCTTGCGGAGAGATCTGGGTAGATTGGAGAGCTGGGCGATCACCAACCGCATGAAGTTTAAGAAGAGCAAGTGCCGGGTCCTGCACCTGGGACGGGGCAACCCTGGCTGTACGTACCGACTGGGTGATGAGATGCCGTAGAGCAGCCCTGCAGAGAGGGATCCGGGCGTGGTGGTCGACAGCAAGTTGAATATGAGCCAGCAGTGTGCCCTGGCAGCCAGGAGGGCCAACCGTGTCCTGGGGTGCATCAAGCACAGCATTGCTGGTCGATTGAGGGAGGTGATTGTCCCGCTCTACTCTGCGCTGGTGCGGCCTCACTTCGAGTACTGTGTGCAGTTCTGGGCACCACAGTATAAAAAGGACATGAAACTGTTGGAGAGTGTCCAGAGGCGGGCGACGAAGATGGTGAAGGGCCTAGAGGGGAAGCCGTATGAGGAGCAGCTGAGGGCACTGGGCCTGTTCAGCCTGGGGAAGGGGAGGCTAAGGAGGGACCTCATTGCAGTGTACAACTTCCTCGCGAGGGGGAGTGCAGAGGCAGGTGCTGACCTATTCTCTGTAATCACCAGTGATAGGACCCATGGGAATGGTGTTAAGCTGAGGCAGGGAAGGTTTAGGCCGGATGTCAGGAAGAGGTTCTTCACCGAAAGGAGGGTGGTTGCACGCTGGAACAGGCTCCCCAGGGAAGTGGTCACTGCACCAAGCCTGTCTGAATTTAAGAAGCGATTGGACTGTGCACTTGGTCACGTGGTCTAAACTTTTGAGTAGACCTGTGCAGTGCCAGGAGTTGGACTTGATGATCCTTAAGGGTCCCTTCCAGCTCAGGATATTCTATGATTCTATAAATAGTCCAGTCAGAGGTTATGGGGCTAGATTTAGAAAAGTCCTGCATAAAGAAGGGATCTCAGAGAAGAAAATGTAGATAGCATTAATATCAAGAAAAGGAATTCTGATTGCTAAATTGTTTATCTGTCATGACTAGACAGATGAAAATCTATGATGGCAAGTTTGCCTTTAAGGTCATTTTATTTTTATTCATTTCTTTTATTTATTTGTATTTATTTTTTTAACAGGCTCTGTACTAATTTTGCTCACATAACAGAAATATGACCCTTGTGCACCTTTTGTAGTTAATTCATTATGTCAACTGTAACCACTAAGCCCCTTGTCAGGTTATTTCTACAAGTGATAAGGAGCAATAGACCTTAAAACTTTGAAGCCAGGTAGATGAGCTTATTCCACAAAGTCTCTTGGCTTCACCCTTGTTAAGTGCAACCTGCCAGGTGTGGGTCATTTGACCTTTGTTATATAGGAAGCCTGAGGACGGGTGGGGGAATTGCCTCCCCAGGAGAAACTGAGGCTTGGGTAGCCTAGGGTGTTTTTCTCTCGTGGTGAATCGGGCTCAGTGTTCCCTACTAGGCTGCTTTTCCTTCAAGTTTTCTGCCCTCTCTGTGAAATAGCTTTAGAGACTCTATGAGCCAGTTACATTGGTGGTGCCTTCTTCAGAAGAACCCTGGTGGGACTATTTCACTGCGAAGCACGTTGGAAGTGACTCGAGTTCAGGAGACAGCAGGTAAGAGTTCCTGGGTTCTGTGGTTGTTACTGTTGAGGAGTTTGAGTACTTCCTTCACCTTGTCTGTTCCCTGTGAAATTACTTAGGTGGCTTGTAAGCTCCCTTCCAAGCACTGGAGGAAAAAAAAGGCCTCAGAAGTCCAAGTGCACACAGGTCAGCCTGAAATTGAAGGAGGTTCTTAAGTATTTGGAAGATTGAAAAACGGGCTGTGTGAAGCGGGGGGCGCAGAGTTGCGGGGGGTGCATAGTCGCTGGGGGCGCGTTCCAGTGTGCGACCACCCTCTTCGTGAAGAACCTCTTCCTGTTGTCTAGCCTAAACGTCCCCTTCCTCAGGCTGACACCATTCACTGTGGGTCCTATCATTGGTGTCTGGAGAGAATAGAGCGGTACCTGCCCCTCCACTCCCCCTCGTGAGGAAGCTGTAGACTGTGACGAGGCCTCCCGTCAGCCGCCTCTTTTCCAGGCTGAACAGGCCCAGTGACCTCAGCCGCTCCTCATACGACTTCCCCTCTAGGCCCTTCGCCATCTTTGTAGCCCAGTATCTTACTGACTTGAAGAAGGAGGCTTTAATCTATCCTGCTTTGTTTAGTAGCAACCACCCCTCACCGAGCATGCGCTCTGAATTTCTCGGAGTCTATTACTTTAAACGGAGACGGGAGAACTTTTCACCAATCATAACTAAGATATGCTTGGCTAGAGCCACTCAAGCTCCACCCAAAAGAGAGAAAATAATATAAATTGGCCTAAGAGAGAGGGGATGTTAGGGAAGATACCACCATCAGGGGAGGTACCACACCAAGGGAATACAACATCCTTCGGACCTCCTGACTCCTGGGACCAGTCGATGGGCTCAGACTTTTTCTCCCCCCCCCCCATTGGGATGCCTTTGGGTGAGATTTGAACACTTGGTTATTGTCATAAATGAGGTCTCAACTCGATCTGAATTTTGTAATATTTATAAAACAAACATTTCTAAAAGGTAGAAAAGCTATAAAAGGCAAGTAAACAGCGCTGGGTGTGCGGGGAGTCTACGCTCCACCAACACTCGCACACAAACATCAAACATCCTAAATGTACAGAGCATTGCTTTACATACTAAACGCAAGTATGCCTCTACATACGTACAATCAGGAAAGGTAGCAAACAATCCTCTAAGTTCCATAACTTAATAAAAATCGAGTACGCCTATACATATGCATGATCAGAAGAGGTAACAAACAATCCTTTAAGTTCCATGACTTAACAGTCTCCATTTTCCATTCCTTTTGAGCGATGTGTCTCGCTTTAAGTTGTCAAGCAACTCGGTCTTAAGGCCTTATGTATCCCGTTCTTCCCAGATCGAAGAAAAGCATATCCATCTCCTTGCGAAGGCCAATAGACCTGGGTCAAAAGGCATGTCCAGGTCAGCAGGGAGCGCAACAGCAAAAGCCTTCGATGGCTGTAACAGCAGAGGGGCCCATGGCGTAGCAGTCGGATCAGTAAAGGAGCCCGCAGCTCCCTCACTGTCTGGCAAACCACACCTTTGTGATTGTGGCACCACAGGGCTCTTTAAGGCCTCAGAGGCTGCTCACCAGGTGCCGAGCAATCCCACTGCAACCTTGTCATTTTTAGTTGCAGAGTTGCACACCTTGACCTCAGTTTGGTCCCATATTTGAGGCTCATAAACTGTCCAATTGTTAATAAGGAGAATAAGCTGTAAGGTTACCAGGACAATCTTTGTTCCTAAGGACGTATGATTCCTCATAACGCGCAACTGCTTACCAGCGAGGGGCAGTTGTGTGCACAGGTCCGCTTCTCTCAGCTCGAGCTTCTCTCCAGCTCCAGTGCGCCTATTTCCAGCGAGTTTCTGTACGAGCTTCTCTGAGCAGTTTGAGTTTGGCCAAACCTATCTTCATGAGGCAATCAAAGTGCCTGTTCCCGTCCTGGTCTCCATTCTGCCAGCCTGTTCCTCTTCACTTCTTGTTCCTGCTTCTTTATTGATGTAACTTCATCGTGCTCCCTTTTTTTTTTTTTTTGTCTTGAGGGCAGGCTCCCCTCTTATACCCTTCTCTCCACGGCAGTTCTTTTCAAAACAACTTTTCATTGCTCAAACAACTTTGAATGTAACGACAACAGCAAACACCCAGAAACATCCATGCCTTAACTGGAGAACAAGAAACCGGAGACTGCATGGTGTCTCCTGAATCACCCTTCTTTGTTCCCTCTAAACACTTTTATATTCCTGATGGCCTCGTCGTTAAGAGTCTAATGTTATCTCAACCACGGGGCTTTCCAACGCCCATGGCCACGTTCCAAATTTCCCCCTCTTTATTAATATCAACCATTTTCTCGACACGAATTTCCACTCCATATATAACAGTTATAAATCTTTCTAGAATCTTTGATCCGTTTAACGCATTAATTTCTAGGCTGTGCACCTGTAACACCTGTGTATTTCATGCATGCTAGCTTGCTTTTGCAGACAGGCACTATTGCCGGCAATCCAAAGAACCTGGTTATCTCTTGCTGTAATAAATCACACTTGATTGCATTGTCATAGCTCTCATTAAGTGCAACTAGGGTAAGGGTGGTTACATGTTATTGGTGAATCTGTGACCGTGATAGTTCAGTGTTCTGAATCCAAGCAGACCCCAGACGGTTAACACGTTACTGGTGAATATCCGACCGGACCCCAGACGGTTGACGTGTTATTGGTGTGTCCGACAGGTTCGGTACCCTGAATCCGACCGGTCCCATAACGGTTAATCAGCTACACCCCTTAATGCGACACTAATGAAGGAGCACGGAAGAGACGCATGTCCTTACCTCTGGAGAGGAGGTTCCTTGCACAGCCAGTGCAAGGAACACAAAAATCAGTTGCGCCAGACTAACGTGGTTGTATCTGAGCTTGGAGGCTGCAACCCTCTTCAGACTTCCAGATCTAGAGGAACACTTTGGCTGCAGCCTAAAAGCCACGTGTACAGGAGCTCCCCCAAGCCAGCCAATCTTCTTCCCATGACCTGCCAGGAAACAGCAAGGTAGGCATGTACCCAAATCAAAACCCAAACCTTTGGCCCAGTCCTTGACCTGAATAGGGAGTGACGATCCGGATCCTGGCATTCATACCTGACAGCTTATACGCAGTGGAAGTAAACAGTGTAGTCAGAGGTCACGGGGCTAGATTTTGGAAAGTCCTGCATCAAGAAGACATCTCAGAAAAGCAAATTTAAATACCATTAATGCCAAGAAAAGTAACTCTGATGTCTATATTCTTTATGTGTCATGACTAGACAGATGAAAAACTATGAGAGCAATTTTGCCTTTAAGGTCATTTTCTTTTTTCTTTGATGTCTTTTCTTTCGTTTGTTTGTCTGTTTGTTTGTTTATTTATTTATTTAAACAGGCTCTGTACTACTTGTCCTCACAGAATGACTAACAGAAATATGACCCTTGTGCACTTTTTGTAGTTAATTCATTAGGTCAGCTCTAACCACTAAGCCCCTTGTCAGGTTATTTCTAGTAGTGACAAGGAGCAATTAAGCTTACAAGACCGAAGCCAGGTAGATGAGCCTATTCCAGGAGGTCTCTTGGCTCCACCCTTGTGAAGTGAAACCTGCCAGGTGTGGATCATTTGACTTTTGCTATATAGGAAGCCTGAGGACTTGTGGGGAATTGCCTTCCTGGTGGGGGAGTTTGAGGCTCAGGTTCTCTAGGGTGCTTTTCTGCTGTTGTGGTGGAGCGGATTCAGTGTTCCCCGGTGGGCTGCTTTTTCTTCACCTTTTCTCCCATCTCTGTGAAACAGTGACTCTATGAGCTAACTATGTTGTTGGTGCCCTCTCAGTACGGTGAGAGCCTGGTGGTGCGAAGTCACTGTGAAGCAGTGTGGAAGTGACTCAAGTTCAGGAGCTGGCAGGTAAGTGTTCCTGGGTTCTACGGTTCTTTAATGTCGAGGAGTTTGAGTACTTCCTTCACCTTGTCTGTTTTCAGTGAAATTACTTCCGTGGCTTCTAAGCTCCCTTTCCAGCCCTTCCAAATCTAATGAGAATGAAAGCTAAAAAGAAAGCCCCACCAACTCAGAAGCTCAAGTGCTTACAGGTAAGCCTGACTTTGAAGAATGTTCTTAACTATTTGTTAGGATTCAACAACGGGCAGTGTGGAAAAAGGTGCCTTAATGTGCACTCAAATTATGCCTTGCAGTGAGTAGAAACCGATGGGGAAGGTACTGGTGGAGTTATGACAACTTTCACTCAGTGGAAGTCGCAAGACTGTGCTGTTCCTAAAAGAAATGCCGCTTTCACAACATGTAAGTCAAAAGCAGTGTGAAGAAAGCCTCTCCTCTTCCCTACAGGCCTGCGTCTCTGCTGTGGAGAAAGATTTGGAATAGGTCCACCAGTGAGGAGAGACTATCTTCCTCCCAGGCTGTACAAACCAGTATCTGAGGTGGCGTTGTTTTCTTCTAGTTGTTTGTCTGAGTGCTTTTGACCAATAATCTTGTGTGAAACACCGTCTGCCCCTGTTAAGTTCACTATAAAAGTTAGGCTATTCGGGTAATAAAATGGAGCAGCATGATCTGACTCAACCGGTGTCTGCCGTGCTTTCGGCCGTGCTTCCTAACAAATGGCGCCCGAACAGGCTGAGACCTGAACAGGGCATCGCAGCGGAGCGGGAGAGCAGCGGCGCCGGGACATCAGAGCGGCGTGGGACCGACACATCGGAGCGGCGCCGGGAGACCCGAGGCACACGGAGGGACTCCTGCCGGACGGAGAGAGCCCTGAGAGACGCTGCAGAGCCACGGATGGCTCTGAGAGACACAGACCTGACAGAAGCCGGAACACCTGAGAAGCATTGAGAAACTCCAAGCACCGACCCGGACAAAGGACTCATGGTGAGACACGGGGAAAAGAAACCGTGGGGAGCGTGGGAAGAGATCTGCGGGGAAACGCGGGAAACGGAACCGCGCAGGGACGCGGGAACGAGGTCTCGCAAAGGCTGCAACAGCATAAATAAAGGTATGGAGAGACAAGCGGCGTATGATTTGCTCAATTGCTTTTTAGAAAAACGGAGCACGCAGGGTATAGGCTGCAAAAAGGATTTACCAGGATTATTAGCATATGGAGTAACAAAGGGTTGTTTTATCAATCCGGATACAGTTTTTGAACAAACAGAGTGGAGTAAATTTGGGGACAAATTGTTTGATGAAGTTATTAATGAAAATAAGACTGCTAAAAAATTACTGAAGCCTTGGAGAGCAGTCACTAATGCCTTAGCTATACATCAGGCTGAGCAGAGAGTCGCTGCTGCTGCTACAGAGCGACTGGGATTGCCAGGAAGTGCTGGTAGTGTTAACCCTCAACAGGGAGGGATGGGGGGAGCTGGGGATTACCCATTGCCGCCTTCAGTGAGGACGATAACGCTGCCTCAGGGGGCAATGGGAGCCTCCTCCTCTCTCATCATCCTTCTCAGAGTCGGTGTTGGTGCTCCCGCCATCACCAGCAGCACCACCGGCTCCTTCTCACAAAAGTGGGGAAATGGATGAGGAAATAAGAGAGCAAAAACCAGACAGAAAAAACACAAGCCCGTTTATAGAAGGTGTTCAGGAGAGGCAGAGGGTGTGGAAGCAAATAGCAGATGAGGCTGTATGCGAAGGTGAACACGGGATAGCTGCACAATTGGTTCAAGAGGCCTTCCCGGTAGTATATTCACCACCGGACGCCCAGGGTAATGTTACGGTTAATCTCGTGAATTTGGACTGGAAATTGTTAACTCAGCTGCGGTCCACAGTAAATGAGTCAGGTCTGAAAGGTGAACCTACGAGACAGATGTTGGACTATATTTGGGGAACTAATATTTTGCTTCCAGGAGACATATGTAGCATAATGAAGTTAATTTTGACCCAACACCAGCAGCTCTTATTTAATGCCCATTGGCAGGCTGCTTGTCAAGAAGCAGTCACAGTGGTAAGAGCACCTGGGGACCCTTTACATGGGGTCACGCTGGAAGAGTTGATGGGGGTAGGACCGTATTTTAGGACAGAAGCACAAGCATTGCTGGGACCTGATAAAGCGAAGGAATCGATGAGAACGGCCAGAAGAGCATTGGATCGGATAAAGGGGCCAGGGGGAATACCTTCCTACATGGGAATCAAACAGGGTAGAGAGAATCCATTTGGGCTTTTTATTGACCGCATAGCAAACGCCATACAGGCGGCTGGGGTGCCTGATTACCTCCAGGGCACGATATTAAAACAGTGCGCAATTCAGAATAGCAACCCTTCTACTCGCAATATATTGGCTTCCTTACCCGGGACATGGACAATCGAGGAAGGGTTGGAAAGAATGGCTCAGGTACCAGTAGGCCCACAGGCTATGTTAGTAGAGGCAGTAAAGCAATTAGGTGACAGCATGCGAGAGCAGGCACAGGCTATGAAAGAGCATGCTGAGTTTACACAGAGTCAAGTCCTTGCAGCTCTTGCTCCTTTGCAAACCGCCGGGTCACGCTCTGGTGGTCAAGCACCACCCCCTGGTGGCCAAATACCACACCGCTTGCGATGTTATCCTGGTGGTGTTTTTGGACACGTGAGACGAAACTGCAAAGCTGGGGCAGTATGGTGCTCAGATTGTCAGTCGGGCAATCACAGTGAAGCGGCATGTCGATGCAACGTGTCGGGAAACGGCTGGAACAGCGGGAAGAGTCGCCCCGCGACGACACAAAACGCGGCCGCATGCACAGCAACACCGAGGGGGAACCCGTTCCTCTCCGACCAGCCACAAGAGGGAGCCGATGTATCTATAATCAGCACACACAACTGGCCGCAGCATTGGCCAACATCTGAAACCAATGCCACGGTGGCCGGGGTCGGAGGAATGACATTGCCGTCAGTCACCACCCCTGCGGTGGACAATAGGGGACAAAGTGGTGAAATGTTGTGTCTCTGTTAGTCCGTTGCCTGACGGGGTGCACGCACTAATAGGGCGGGACATCCTTGCTCAAATGGGAATGGTCCTTACCTGGGAACGCCCTTTATAGGGAACGCCCTTTATAGATATGGCCATTGTTTGGACTTTCCCGATCCCGCTCCGGTGGAAGAATGATGATCCTGTGTGGGTCGAGCAATGGCCGTTAAAACGGGAAAGTCTGATACAAGCGCATGAGCTGGTTAAAGAACAGTTTCAACAGGGGCACTTAAGGTTGTCAACGAGCCCGTGGAATACACCTATCTTTGTGATTAAAAAGAAGTCGGGTAAGTATCGGCTGCTCCACGATCTGTGTGCGGTAAATAAGCAGATGTACGATATGGGAGCAGTGCAGCCAGGGTTGCCTAATCCTGCGATGATACCTGAAGGATGGCATTTACTCATAGTGGACTTAAAGGACTGTTTCTTCACAATTGCTCTCCATGAAAATGATAAACAAAGATTTGCTTTTACACTTCCTGCAATAAACCGAGAAGGGCCAGACCAGAGATTTGAGTGGACGGTCCTGCCGCAGGGAATGCGAAATTCGCCAACTCTATGTCAATTCTGTGTCGACGATGCTCTACAGCCGTTGCGATGAAAATGGTCAGGAACAATAATCTGTCATTATATGGATGATATTCTATTGGCCCAGTCAACACCATTTTCTTCACAGCAAAAGGATGAACTAACGAAGCAACTTAAACAGAGAGGATTAGTAGTTGCCCCCGAGAAGGTACAGGAGACAAGCCCATGGAAATATCTTGGATGGCATATCTCCGATGCTACGATCCAACCGCAGAAATTGACAATACAATCAGACCTTAAGACTCTTAACGACGCCCAGAAGTTGATGGGTGATTTGCAATGGATTCGACCAGTGGTTGGTATTCCCAACGAGCTGTTAAATCAACTACGACCTTTGCTACGAGGGACAGATCCAGCAGCACCAATTCAGCTTACAGACCAACAAAAACAAGCACTACAGCTAATAGCCTCAATGATTACAACACGGGCTACGCATCGGCGTATAGAGGGTGCGCCTCTTGATCTAACTATTCTGTGTGGCCCCCAATATTTGATGGGTGCGATAACACAGCAAAAAATAAAAATGGGGGAGAAGCAGGGAGATACGGTGGTACTAGAATGGCTAGCTCCTCCGTTGCGGCCACGACGAACAATTCAAGAAAAAATCACCACATGAGCAGAATTAATTAAAAAGGGACGAAGTAGAACCTTGCAAGTAGACGGGGCCCCTCCTAACACCATATGGTTACCCATGAAGTCAAGTGATCTGGAATGGTATATACAAAATTCTGAGGAACTGCAAACTGCTCTATTGCATGATGGAGCCATGTTAATAGCAAAACCATTACAATCTCCTGTCTTGTCCTGGATGAAAAACCAGGGCTGGATAAGTAGACCAAAGTGATCACCCCAACCAGTTGCAGACGCAATAACAGTCTTTACAGATGCCGGTAAGTGCTCCAGAACTGCTGCAGTGACATGGAAGGATGAGCATGGCTGGCAACATCAGATTTTGCAAGCTCAGAAAGAGGATTCATTACAGACACTAGAACTGTTCGCAGTAGTATGGGCGTTTGTAAAATGGAAAGCTGTTCCGTTGAGTGTTGTATCTGACTCTCTTTATGTAGTAGGCATAGCCAATCGCATTGAGGACTCAAGTTTGCGAGAAGTGCAGAATGGACGACTGGTTCAACTATTGACAAGTTTGCAGCTTGCAATCGCACAGAGAAGTAAGCCGTATGCAGTGATTCATATTCGCAGTCATCAGTGGGAACAAGGGCTCGGAGAAGGCAATGCCCGAGCCGACCGATTAGTTGCTGCTGCAGTCACTGAAGCTCCACTATCACCATTTTGCCGAGCTCGAGAAGCTCATTCCATATTTCACCAGAACGCGAAGGGACTAGCTCGAGCCTACAATTTGTCTAATGCTGACGCTCAAGCAATCGTGAAGGCTTGTCCCATATGTAGTTATCATAATTTAGGAATGGGACCCGGGTGTGGAGTTAACCCAAGAGGGTTGAAAGCTAATGAAGTGTGGCAAATGGATGTCACTCCTGTTACAGCCTTGGGACAGTTAAAATACTTGCATGTAACGATAGATACCTCTAGCCACATGACATGGGCTACTGCACAACCCAGGGAAAAGGCTCGGGATGTGCGGCATCACCTCACTAGTTGTTTTGCTGTGTTAGGGGTACCTAGCACTATCAAGACTGACAATGGTCCAGCTTATAATAGTGGGCCACTGAAACGATTTATGCAATTATGGAATATCAATCATGTTACTGGCATCCCACACTCCTCCACAGGACAGGCGATAGTGGAAAGGGCAGATGGAACAATGAAAGGATACTTAGAAAAGTTCAGAGACATTGAAGACGTAAAAGAAAGAATAGGAAAGGCTCTCTTTGTACTTAACCATTTATGTGTGTTTGGGGACAGCACTGAGCCCCCTATAGTACGTCACCATGCCGGGGCAGAAACTTCTAAGCCACCACGCATGAAGGTGTTATGTTGGGAACTGGCATACAGGACGTGGACATAAGCAACCAGGGGTAGGCCTTAGAAGTCTCAGGGCCTGCTGTAGCTGAGCAAACCAAGCTGCCAGAGTAACTGTGAGAAGCTCCCACGGCAATGACTCCCACATCACCCAATTAAGGAACTCAGAAAGTATTGTTATCAGCAGCTGGCCTCAAGGACTAGGCCTATGTGACCGTTAAGCACAAAGGGGGTTGTTTTCCTAACTTCTAATCAAAAGGGGGGTTCTTTTCTTGCAGGTGGTGTTATTTTCTTAATGGTTTGTCTGGGTGCTTTTGACCAATAATCTTGTGTGAAACACTGTCCACCCCTGTAAAGTTCACTATAAAAGTTGGGCTATTCGGGCAATAAAATGGTGAAGCATGATCTGACTCTGCTGGTGTCTGTCGTGCTTTCGTCCGTGCTTCGCAACAGTGTTATACAGAGACATGAAAACAGGGCAATGGCTAGGCCCTGCTGAAGTGATCTGCCTGGGGCGCGGTTACGCTTGTGTTTCTTCCCCTACAGGTGCAATCTGGGTGCCTAGCCGACGCGTAAAACCAGCTGTTGAAGACACAGGCGGCTGTCGCCAGAAGGAGAATATTGAAGAGTAAACAGCAGATAGAGTCAGCAGCTAAATTATATTCTTGTGAATGAGATTGTGGTATGACTGAGATTGAGATGTGCCAGAGGCCTCTGGGTGTGCGATTGTGCTCTGTGTGTGCGATTGTGCTGTGTACTGTGTGAGTGAGAGCATGCTTTTGCCATAGTGCAGGCTGAAAGCATAGGAAATTGGTGCTGGCAAAAATCATAGGAAAATGGAGGACGAAGTAGCCCTAGATTTGTTACAGCGCTTTTTAGAAAAACGGGGAGTCGATTGTAAGCAACTAGCAGGACTAGTTGCGATCGGTCGAGCAAAATCATGTTTCACAAGTACGGAGTCATTGTTTGAAGTAGCCACTTGGAGAAATTTAAGGGAATGTACTGTTTAAACCTTTTTGATCATAATGAGTCAATTCACAAATTCATTACTTTCCTGAAAGAGCACATGAGAAAGATTCAATATGGTATCAACTCTTTCAATCAATGGTTCACTGACTTGGTTGAAACAACGCATAGATGGTTACTGGCATTAGTCAAAGAGGGATTAAGGATTCTGTTCGCTGTGGTGTCAATCATCATTGCATGTAGTATTGTGATAAATGTGGTTAAAGGGTTACTTGCAAAAATGTTATAGAGATTTTGAAGTGGTGCCGGAAACAGGTACCCGGTGGATCCCTGCAAAGTGGACTGAAGCAGCCGTAGAATCTGCACATGCCGAAGACGACCATGAAGAGGTTCCTGATAATCATTCTGACAATGACATGGGCTGCGCCAACTCAAGGACTGCCAAGGACAGCCTTCGATCCTAAGGAGAATGTCTGGGTATCCCTGGCTAGGAAACTGAATACCACCACCTTCTGTGAAAGTCTAGCCAGCCCTAGCACACCTTCTGTTACATACCTTGTTGGGGTACCATTCATTGACTATAGTAGTTGTGGTGTGATTAGGTTTAAGTTGTGTTACCATTAAGTGATTACAGTAATTGTAATGTTATTAGGTTTAAGTTTTGTTATGTCATTGTAGTTGTGTTATGTTATGTATTCGACGTCTGATGAAAAAACCTTCGGCCAAGTACTGCTCGTACAAAAAGAAAAAGGGGGAATTGTTGGGAATTGGCATACAGGGCCTGGACATGAGTCCGTGGAACAATTGTTTGATCTGAGCTTGCCTTAAGCAACCAGGAGTAGGCCTTAGAAAATCTCATGGCCTGCTGTAGCTGAGCAAACCAAGCTACCAGAATAACTATGAGAAGCTCCCACGACAATGATTCCCACATTGCCCAATTGAGGAATTCAGAAAAATATTGTTACCAGCAGCTGGCTTCAAGGACAAGATCTACGTGAGTGCTAATCACAAGGGGGGTTGTTTTCTTGCAGGTGGGGTTGTTTTCTTCTAGTTGTTTGTCTGAGTGCTTTTGACCAATAATCTTGTGTGAAACACTGTCCGCCCCTGTTAAGTTCACTGTAAAAGTTAGGCTATTCGGGCAATAAAATGGAGCAGCATGGTCTGACTCAACCGGTGTCTGTCGTGTTTTCGGCCGTGCTTCCTAACAGACCCCTGCCCTGTCGCCGTTGGGCAGAGGGAGGGGATCTGGGAGTTGAGGAGGAATGGAGACAGGTCCCTGCTCGACATCGCAAGTGATGCCCTCCCCTTCTGGTCCCACCTTCCCAGGTGCCCTTCCACAACAGGTTTGAGGCCCTGGAGCTCGAGAGACCGGTGGGTGAGGAAGAGGTAGCAAGTGTTCCCAGGAGGATGCCTAGGGCGAGGAGGTCAACTCCACGCCTCAGGGCTGCCTCCACCAAGAAAGACAGAAGGGTTATTGTTGTGGGAGACTCTATCCTTAGGGAACAGAGGGCCCTATTTGTCGGCCTGACCCTATCCATCGGGAAGTCTGCTGCCTCCCTGGGACCAGGGTCAGGGACGTTGCCAGGAAGCTTCCCAACCTGGTACGCCCCTCTGACTATTATACTCTTTTGATAGTCCAGGCAGGTAGTGACGACATTGAAGAGAGAAGCCTGAAGGCTATCAAACAAGACTTTAGGGGGCTGGGACGGTTAGTGGATGGAGCAGGAGTGCAGGTGGTGTTTTCGTCCATCCCTACAGTGGCAGGGAGGGGTACAGAGAGGACACGGAAAGCCCACCTCTTAAACATGTGGCTCAGGGGCTGGTGCCAACGCAGAAATCTTGGGTTTTTCGACCATGGGGCACTTTACTCGGCACCCGGCCTGATGGCTGCAGGCGGGTCCCTATCTTTTAGGGGAAAAAGGATCCTGGGCCAGGAGCTGGCAGGGCTCGTTGAGAGGTCTTTAAACTAGGTAAGAAGGGGGATGGGGCTGAAGCAAGGATTGTTGGAGCTGTGCCAGAGGGAACAATAGTAAGGCCGGGGGATAAGGCAATGGCCCAGCTGAAGTGCATCTACACCAATGCACGCAGCATGGGTAACAAACAGGAGGAGCTGGAAGCCATCGTGCGGCAGGCAGGCTACGACTTGGTTGCCATCACGGAGACGTGGTGGGACCGGTCTCATGACTGGAGTGCTGCAATGACTGGCTATAAGCTCTTCAGAAGGGACAGGCAGCACAGAAGGGGTGGTGGTGTGGCTCTCTATATGAGAGAGTCTTTTGATGTTGTAGAACTTGAGGCTGGGAATGACAAGGTCGAGTCCCTTTGGGTTAGGATTGGCAGGGACAACAAGGCTAGTGTCCTGGTCGGGGTCTGCTATAGACCGCCGAACCAGGATGAGGAGACGGATGAGGAGTTCTACAGGCAGCTGACAGAAGTTGCAAAATCTTCAGCACTTGTTCTCATGGGGGACTTCAACTTCCCTGACATATCCTGGAAGCACAACACAGCCCAGAGAAAGCAGTCTAGGAGGTTTCTGGAGAGCGTGGAAGATAGCTTCCTGACGCAGCTGGTTAGCGAGCCTACCAGGGGTGGTGCCCCGCTAGACCTTCTCTTCACAAACAGATGTGATTGTCGGGAGCTGTCTTGGGCAGAGTGACCACGAAATGGTGTTCTCTATTCTTGGCGAGGCAAGGAAGGGGACCAGTAAAACCACTGTATTGGACTTCCGGAGGGCTGACTTTGTGCTGCTAAGGACACTGGTTGGTAGAGTCCCTTGGGAGGCGGTTCTGAAGGGCAGAGGGGTCCAGGAAGGCTGGGCGCTCTTCAAGAGGGAAATCTTAATGGCGCAGGAACGGTCTGTCCCCACGTGCCCAAAGACGAGCTGGCGGGGAAGAAGACCAGCCTGGCTGAACAGAGAATTGTGGCTTAAGCTTAGGAGAAAAAAGAGGGTTTATAATCTTTGGAAAAGTGGACAGGCCACTAGGGAGGACTATAAGGATGTAGCGAGGCTGTGCAGGGACAAAATTAGAAAGGCCAAAGCTCATATGGAGCTCAATCTGGCTACTGTCGTTAAAGATAACAAAAACTGTTTTTATAAATACATCAACACAAAAAGGAGGACTAAGGAGAATCTCCATCCTTTACTGGATGCGGGGGGAAACCTAGTTACAAGAGATGAGGAAAAGGCGGAGGTGCTTAATGCCTTCTTCACCTCAGTCTTTAGCGGCAATACCGGTTGTTCTCTGGATACCCAGTACCCTGAGCTGGTGGAAGGGGATAGGGAGAAGGATGTGGCCCTCACTATCCACGAAGAACTGGTTGGTGACCTGGTACGGCACTTGGATGTGCACAAGTCGATGGGGCCGGATGGGATCCACCCAAGGGTACTGAGAGAACTGGCAGAGGAGCTGGCCAAGCCCCTATCCATCATTCATCAACAGTCCTGGCTATCGGGGGAGGTCCCAGTTGACTGGTGGCTAGCAAACGTGACGCCCATCTACAAGAAGGGCAGGAGGGAAGACCCGGAAAACTACAGGCCTGTCAGTTTGACCTCAGTGCCAGGGAAGCTCATGGAGCAGATTCTCTTGAGAGTCATCACGCAGCACTTGCAGGGCAAGCAGGCGATCAGGCCCAGTCAGTATGGGTTTATGAAAGGCAGGTCCTGCTTGACGAACCTGATCTCCTTCTGTGACAAAGTGACGCGCTGGGTGGATGAGGGAAAGGCTGTGGATGTGGTCTACCTTGACTTCAGCAAGGCTTTTGACACCGTCTCCCACAGCATTCTCCTCAAGAAACTGGCTGCTCTTGGCTTGGACTGGCGCACGCTTCGTTGGGTTAGAAACTGGCTGGATAGCCGGGCCCAAAGAGTCGTGGTAAATGGAGCCAAGTCCAGTTGGAGGCTGGTCACTAGTGGCGTCCCCCAGGGCTCGGTGCTGGGGCCGGTCCTCTTTCATATCTTCATCAATGATCTGGACGAGGGCATTGAGTGCATCCTCAGTAAGTTTGCAGATGACACCAAGCAAAGTGTGTGTGTCGATCTGCTTGAGGGTAGGAAGGCTCTGCAGGAGGATCTGGATAGGCTGCACCGATGGGCTGAGGTCAACTGCATGAAGTTCAACAAGGCCAAGTGCCGGGTCCTGCACCTGGGACGCAATAACCCCAAGCAGAGCTACAGGCTGGGAGATGAGTGGTTGGAGAGCTGCCAGGCAGAGAAGGACCTGGGAGTGATGGTGGACATTTGGCTGAATATGAGCCAGCAGTGTGCTCAGGTGGCCAAGAAGGCCAACGGCATCCTGGCTTGTATCAGAAACAGTGTGACCAACAGGGCTAGGGAGGTGATCGTCCCCCTGTACTCGGCTCTGGTGAGGCCGCACCTCGAGTACTGTGTTCAGTTTTGGGCCCCTCGCTACAAGAAGGACATCGAGGTGCTTGAGCGGGTCCAGAGAAGGGCGACGAAGCTGGTGAGGGGCCTGGAGAACAAGTCCTACGAGGAGCGGCACAGAAGTCTGCTGCAGAAGTCGCTCATAGGGTTGTTCAACAATCCTTTCCACGCTCTTTAGCCATAATGTCTAATCTGTGGTGGCTTGCAAAGGAGTTTCTGTGCCTGCAGGGATACGTTAAAGTAGTTTTGTGGCAATGCAATGTAGTTTTGGAAGTTGTCTTGCCCTTTTATACGTCTGTAACCTCTTTCCTGCATCCAGAGGAGAAGCTGTGAAGCTTGACGTTACGAATGTCTTATGCAGAATATCAACCCCACATAGTTAAGGTAGTTGTTCATCTTGGAGGGGGTACATTTGAATCCAAAACTCATCTTTAGAACAGAAGCAAGTGTGAGATATGTTCACCTGATTCGTGTCAGTATGGAACAATGCTAGGGCCGCATTGTATGATGAATGTGACCTTCTGTCTTGCATACCCTTGTATAACCACAAGTCTAAGAAAAACAGTGGTTAATGTATATAGTTCTTGTATCTTGCAAAGGAATGTTTTAGCAACTCATGTCAATAGAGAGCTTGAAGGGAAATGTATTTGTAGACTTTTCCTTGAAGTCTCTGGTATCTGGGGGGTTTCAGAATAACTGCTAACTATGATGACTATTGCGTGGGACACTATGCAAGTCTCTGATATCTGGGCAGGAGATCAAGGAGACAGGGAGAGCTGAAGAACAACTAAAAGACAAAGCTTGCAGGGAAGGTTGCACAAGTCTCTGACATACAGCCAAGTTGGACAAGAGGGAGGAAGACTATGAGCCTTCAGCACGAGAGACCACCAGAGGGACCACCGGAGACTGATACGCATGCTCCAGTAGGAGGGTTTGGATTCCGGAATCTAATTATAATAACCCTGTTGTTTTTTTTAGAAGTAGTAATGAATATGTATTAGCCTAGGAGCATAAAAATCAGCTGCTTGATGTAACTGGTGTGCGTCTTGGTGGAGCAGAGACTCCTGGTGCACCCAGCGCTGTTTGCTTACCTGTATTCCTTTAATAAATTGTAAACTTTGATTATAGTCCTATTTTGAATACTGAGCTATTTATTACACAAGGTATTAAGCTCTTTATGTTAATAGGAACGTGAGTCTTTCTGCCTGGAACACAATTCAACAGAGCAGTCAACCATTTCTTTAGCTTTGAAGATGCTGAAATGGACCCTGGGTTAAAAAGAACCGGTCCAGAGAAGGGCGACGAAGGGCGACGAAGCTGGTGAGGGGCCTGGAGAACAAGTCCTATGAGGAACGGCTGAAGGAGCTGAGCTTGTTCAGCCTGGAGAAGAGGAGGCTCAGGGGCGACCTTATCGCTCTCTACAGATACCTTAAAGGAGGTTGTAGCGAGGTGGGGGTTGGCCTGTTCTCCCACGTGCCTGGTGACAGGATGAGGGGGAATGGGCTAAAGTTGTGCCAGGGGAGGTTTAGGTTGGATGTTAGGAAGAACTTCTTTACCGAAAGGGTTGTTAGACTGTGGAACAGGCTGCTCAGGGAAGTGGTGGAGTCACCATCCCTGGAAGTCTTTAAAAGACGTTTAGATGTAGAGCTTAGGGATATGGTTTAGTGGGGACTGTTAGCGTTAAATCAGAGGTTGGACTCGATGATCTTGAGGTCTCTTCCAACCTAGAAATTCTATGATTCTGTGGTTCCCAGCCTGTCTCTAAAGATAGTTGTTTAGTGCTAAAATGTGAGTTTCCTTTCTGGTATGTGACCATCCTAGTCTTAAGATTTCCAGTACTCAGTCATGTACCCCAGACTCCCGTGTTTTGAGGGGGATCGTACTCCCCTTACCTAATATGGGAATCCCGTTTTTGTGCCTCAAGGGTCAATGGTGTAAGGCACTTAGAAATCATTGCGGATTGTGGTTGTTGTCAGTTGCCACGTAAATTAAGGCCATGCAAGGACCTTCTACTCTTTCATCTTCCCTTTCATTTGTTGTCAGGTTACTACTCAATATTACACCTTTGGTGAGAAGTCCTAAAAAAAACCAACAAACATTACATCTTAATGTTAACAACTCTTGTTTTTTCTTTCTCTAGGTCTGCCAGTAGCTGACAAGGTAGAAAGATGACCTTTTCTCTTTCATTCTTGTGAAGTTAGAGGCAGTGCCCAATTAAACTGTGACTGAGGCTCTGCGATGGTGCAAGTCTATCTTACTCCTTCAAATTCAGTGATGCAGCCAGCGTTTTCAGTAATGAACTTTCAAGGATTCAACCACTTTAAAGCTTTTGGACAGTGGCAATTATCTGAAAACATTCCTACAGATTTATCTTCTTCATTTACATTTGCTTGCTCTCTCCATCTCATTCAAAGCAGTCAGGACTGGTTTGCTTCCCTCTTCTCTGGAAGTTTGCACTAGGAACCATTGTTAGAATCAGAATCCTGATCTGAGAGCACGATGAAAAATGTTGCACACAAACTTGTACATTGGAGAGGAAAATGTTCATGTATACGTCAGTATTGTACTCAAACAGCTGCTTACACCTTTTAACTTTTAAACCTGAGAAGCAACAGGTAGTTTCTACGTTGCCCTTGGGGGTAGTGTACTCTTCTGTACTTTGCTTCTATACAAACAGCTCAAAATTTGAAAGTCATGTTGTCAGTCATACCACCAAACAACCTTGCACGGCATTACACGTTCCCCCCCCAGATAGATCTTGCCGTCAATGAGAGACCAGACAAGGAAATAATGCCGGCACATAAAACTAACTTGTAGATATATCCCTTGTTGGCATTCTTTTTTTTTTTTGTTTTGTTTTGATGCTTTGTGGGGCTTAGCTGTACCTCAGTGAGAAGAATGTCTTCTGGTGTGAACTGAAATTATACCTCTCTGCCACAATGTCTCTCTATTTATTTATTTATTTTTTTGGGGGGGAGGGCTGGGGAGGGGAGAGAAGGGTGTTGATAATTCCTTGGGGACACCTGAAGGAGTTGCAAAATAATAAAATTTAGGTGAAGGAAAAGTTCCTTCTCTTAATTTTTGTCGTTGTTGTTTTTCTTTTCCATCTGGTCATAAAATGAAGGTCCCATTTTCTGGCTTTTGGCAGATTGCAAGCATGCTGGAACCATTCACGTTACGTAGACTGTATTTGTCTGAAATGATAATATCATACCTATAGTCTGCTGCAGGCTCAAAAGCAGCCTATGCCTCCTGGTCTGTTTTATGCCTTTGCTTTTGTTACTACATCCTTGTAAGTCTTCAACAGGGAAATAAAATTACCCTACACAAAAGAAACACCATCCAGAAGAAACTTCAGGTGCTAGGGCCTGAATTTTCACTGAAACCAAAGGCAGGTATCTTACTGACGTGAAGAAAGGGGCTTTATCTATCCTGGTTTGTTTAGTACTGAAGGAGCGTGAAAGAGATGCATGTCCTTGTCTCTGAAGAGGAGGCAAAGGAACAGCTAGTGCAAGGAACGCAAAATTCAGTTATGCCGAACTAACAGGTGGTTGTATCCCAGCTTGGAGACCACAACACAGAATCACCTAGGTTGGAAGAGACCTCCAAGATCACGTAGTCCAACCTCTGGCGTAACACTAACAAGTCCTCCACTAAGCCGTATCCCTAAGCTCTACACCTAAACATCTTTCAAAGACCTCCAGGGATAGTGACTCCACCACTCCCCTGGGCAGCCCGTTCCAATGCCTAACAACCGTTTCGGTAAAGAAGTTCTTCCTGACACCCAACCTAAACCTCCCCTGGTGCAACTTTAGCGCATTCCCCCTCGTCCTATCACCAGGCACATATGAGAATAGACCAACCCCCACCTCGCTACAGCCTCCTTTGAGGTATCTGTAGAGAGCAATAAGGTCGCCCCTGAGCCTCCTCTTCTCCAGACCGAACAATCCCAGCTCCCTCAGCCGCTCCTCCTAAGACTTGTTCTCCAGATCCCTTGCCAGCTTTGTTGCCCTTCCCTGGACTCACTGGAGCCCCTCAATATCCTTCTTGTAGCGAGGGGCCCAGAACCGAACACAGTACTTGGGCTGCGGCCTCACCTGAGCCAAGTACAGGGGGACAATCACCTTCCTTAGTCCTGCTGGCCATGCTGTTTCTTGTAGGAGTCAGGATGCTGTTGGCCTTCTTGGCCACCTGAGCACACTGCTGGCTCATACTGAGTCGACTAGCCACCAGTACTCCCAGGTCCTTCTCTGCCAGGCAGCTTTCTAACCACTCAGATGGCTTTTCCAACCAGCTTCAAACTTCCAGATCTAGAGGAACGCTTTGACTGCGGCCTAAAAGCCACGTGTATGTAAGCTGCCGCAAGCCAGCCAATCTTCTTCCCATGACCTGCCAGGAAACAGCAACGTAGGCAGGTAACCAAATTAAAGCCAAAACTTGCCAGCCCAGTCCTTGACCTGAATAGTGAGTGAGGATCCGGATCCTGGCATTTATGCGCGATAGCTTCTACACAGTCAAAGTAAATACACCCCGGGTGCCCTGAGCTGGAGGACCACGACGGTGGGCACGATAAACTCCCAACCGACCCTGAACGTGTGCGGGATTTGCTGCTCCACCTGGATCTATACAAGTCCGTGGGTCCGGATGGGGTTCATCCCAGGGTGCTTAAGGAGCTGGCTGACGCCATCGCGGGACCTCTCTCAATTATTTTTCAATGATCTTGTGAATCTGGAGAGGTCCCAGTAGACTGGAAGCTGGCAAATGTCGTACCAATTTTCAAGAAGGGCAAGAAAATAGACCGTGGCAACTACAGGCCTGTTAGTCTCACATCAGCGCCTGGTAAAATTCTGGAGAAGATGATCCTTGAAAGTATTGAAGCGCACCTGGGGGACAATGCAGTCATTGGTCCCAGCCCACATGGGTTCATGAGGGGTAGGTCCTGCCTAACAAATCTGAATTCCTTTTATGATAAGATCAGCCATCTGGTTGATCAAGGGAAACCAGCTGACGTGATCTTTTTGGACTTGAGCAAAGCTTTCGACATAGAATCATAGAATCATAGAATATCCTGAGCTGGAAGGGACCCTTAAGGATCATCAAGTCCAACTCTTGACACCGCACAGGTCTACCCAAAAGTTCAGACCATGTGACTAAGTGCACAGTCCAATCTCTTCTTAAATTCAGACAGGCTCGGTGCAGTAACCACTTCCCTGGGGAGCCTGTTCCAGCGTGCAACCACCCTCTCTGTGAAGAACCCATGGTTTCCCATGGGATCCTACTGGACAAAAATGTCCAGCATACAACTTAGCAAAAACACCATACGATGGGTGAGCAATTGGCTGACAGGCAGGGCTCAAGGGCTTGTGGTAAATGGGGCCACATCAGGGTGGCGCACGGTCACTAGTGGGGTCCCTCAAGGCTCCATTTTAGGGCCGGTCCTCTTCAATGTTTTTATAAACGATTTAGATGTAGGACTAGAAGGTGTTTTGAGCAAATTTGCTGATGGCACCAAACTTGGAGGAGTTGTAGACTCAGATGAGGGGCTGAGTGTGGAAAGGCCTTGCAGAGAGATCTGGACAGATTGGAGAGCTGGGCGATCACCAACCGCATGAGGATTAACAAGAGCAAGTGCCGGGTCCTGCACCTGGGACGGGGCCACCCTGGCTATATGTACCGACTGGGTGATGAGATGCCGTAGAGCAGCCCTGCAGAGAGGGATCCGGGCGTGGTGGTTGACAGCAAGTTGAACATGAGCCAGCAGTGTGCCCTGGCAGCCAGGAGGGCCAACCGTGTCCTGGGGTGCATCAAGCACGGCATTGCTGGTCGATCGAGGGAAGTGATTGTCCCGCTCTACTCTGCGCTGGTGCGGCCTCACCTCGAGTACTGTGTGCAGTTCTGGGCACCACAGTATAAAAAGGACATGAAACTGTTGGAGAGTGTCCAGAGGCGGGCGACGAAGATGGTGAAGGGCCTAGAGGGGAAGCCGCATGAGGAGCAGCTGAGGGCACTGGGCCTGTTCAGCCTGGGGAAGGGGAGGCTAAGGAGGGACCTCATTGCAGCGTACAACTTCCTCGCGTGGGGGAGTGCAGAGGCAGGTGCTGACCTATTCTCCGTAATCACCAGTGACAGGACCCACGGGAACGGTGTTAAGCTGAGGCAGGGAAGTTTTAGGCTGGATGTCAGGAAGAGGTTCTTCACCGAGAGGAGGGTGGTTGCACGCTAGAACAGGCTCCCCAGGGAACTAGTCACTGCACCAAGCCTGTCTGAATTTAAGAAGCGATTGGACTGTGCACTTGGTCACGTGGTCTAAACTTTTGGGTAGACCTGTGCAGTGCCAGGAGTTGGACTTGATGATCCTTAAGGGTCCCTTCCAGCTCAGGATATTCTATGATTCTATAAATAGTCCAGTCAGAGGTCATGGGGCTAGATTTAGAAAAGTCCTGCATAAAGAAGGGATCTCAGAGAAGAAAATGTAGATAGCATTAATATCAAGAAAAGGAATTCTGATTGCTAATTTGTTTATCTGTCATGACTAGACAGATGAAAATCTATGATGGCAAGTTTGCCTTTAAGGTCATTTTATTTTTATTCATTTCTTTTATTTATTTGTATTTATTTTTTTAACAGGCTCTGTACTAATTTTGCTCACAGAATGACTAACAGAAACATGAGCTTTGTGCAAATTTTGTATTTAATTCATTATGTCAACTGTAACCACTAAGCCCCTTGTCAGGTTATTTCTACAAGTGATAAGGAGCAATAGACCTTAAAACCTTGAAGCCAGGTAGACGAGCTTATTCCACAAGGTCTCTTGGCTTCACCCTTGTTAAGTGCAACCTGCCAGGTGTGGGTCATTTGACCTTTGTTATATAGGAAGCCTGAGGACAGGTGGGGGAATTGCCTCCCCAGGAGAAACTGAGGCTTGGGTAGCCTAGGGTGTTTTTCTCTCGTGGTGAATCGGGCTCAGTGTTCCCTACTAGGCTGCTTTTCCTTCAAGTTTTCTGCCCTCTCTGTGAAATAGCTTTAGAGACTCTATGAGCCAGTTACATTGGTGGTGCCTTCTTCAGAAGAACCCTGGTGGGACTATTTCACTGCGAAGCACGTTGGAAGTGACTCGAGTTCAGGAGACAGCAGGTAAGAGTTCCTGGGTTCTGTGGTTGTTACTGTTGAGGAGTTTGAGTACTTCCTTCACCTTGTCTGTATCCTGTGAAATTACATAGGTGGCTTCTAAGCTCCCTTTTAAGTACTGGAGGAAAACAAAAAAGGCTGCAGAAGCCCAAGTGCACACAGGTCAGCCTGAAGTTGAACAAACTTCTTAAGTATTTGAAAGATTGAAAAACGAGCTGTGGGAAGAGGCGCAGAGTCGCTGGGGCGCAGAGTCGCTGGGGCGCAGAGTCGCTGGGGCGCAGAGTCGCTGGGGCGCAGAGTCGCTGGGGCGCAGAGTCGCTGGGGCGCAGAGTCGCTGGGGCGCAGAGTCGCTGGGGCGCAGAGTCGCTGGGGCGCAGAGTCGCTGGGGCGCAGAGTCGCTGGGGCGCAGAGTCGCTGGGGCGCAGAGTCGCTGGGGCGCAGAGTCGCTGGGGCGCAGAGTCGCTGGGGCGCAGAGTCGCTGGGGCGCAGAGTCGCTGGGGCGCAGAGTCGCTGGGGCGCAGAGTCGCTGGGGCGCAGAGTCGCTGGGGCGCAGAGTCGCTGGGGCGCAGAGTCGCTGGGGCGCAGAGTCGCTGGGGCGCAGAGTCGCTGGGGCGCAGAGTCGCTGGGGCGCAGAGTCGCTGGGGCGCAGAGTCGCTGGGGCGCAGAGTCGCTGGGGCGCAGAGTCGCTGGGGCGCAGAGTCGCTGGGGCGCAGAGTCGCTGGGGCGCAGAGTCGCTGGGGCGCAGAGTCGCTGGGGCGCAGAGTCGCTGGGGCGCAGAGTCGCTGGGGCGCAGAGTCGCTGGGGCGCAGAGTCGCTGGGGCGCAGAGTCGCTGGGGCGCAGAGTCGCTGGGGCGCAGAGTCGCTGGGGCGCAGAGTCGCTGGGGCGCAGAGTCGCTGGGGCGCAGAGTCGCTGGGGCGCAGAGTCGCTGGGGCGCAGAGTCGCTGGGGCGCAGAGTCGCTGGGGCGCAGAGTCGCTGGGGCGCAGAGTCGCTGGGGCGCAGAGTCGCTGGGGCGCAGAGTCGCTGGGGCGCAGAGTCGCTGGGGCGCAGAGTCGCTGGGGCGCAGAGTCGCTGGGGCGCAGAGTCGCTGGGGCGCAGAGTCGCTGGGGCGCAGAGTCGCTGGGGCGCAGAGTCGCTGGGGCGCAGAGTCGCTGGGGCGCAGAGTCGCTGGGGCGCAGAGTCGCTGGGGCGCAGAGTCGCTGGGGCGCAGAGTCGCTGGGGCGCAGAGTCGCTGGGGCGCAGAGTCGCTGGGGCGCAGAGTCGCTGGGGCGCAGAGTCGCTGGGGCGCAGAGTCGCTGGGGCGCAGAGTCGCTGGGGCGCAGAGTCGCTGGGGCGCAGAGTCGCTGGGGCGCAGAGTCGCTGGGGCGCAGAGTCGCTGGGGCGCAGAGTCGCTGGGGCGCAGAGTCGCTGGGGCGCAGAGTCGCTGGGGCGCAGAGTCGCTGGGGCGCAGAGTCGCTGGGGCGCAGAGTCGCTGGGGCGCAGAGTCGCTGGGGCGCAGAGTCGCTGGGGCGCAGAGTCGCTGGGGCGCAGAGTCGCTGGGGCGCAGAGTCGCTGGGGCGCAGAGTCGCTGGGGCGCAGAGTCGCTGGGGCGCAGAGTCGCTGGGGCGCAGAGTCGCTGGGGCGCAGAGTCGCTGGGGCGCAGAGTCGCTGGGGCGCAGAGTCGCTGGGGCGCAGAGTCGCTGGGGCGCAGAGTCGCTGGGGCGCAGAGTCGCTGGGGCGCAGAGTCGCTGGGGCGCAGAGTCGCTGGGGCGCAGAGTCGCTGGGGCGCAGAGTCGCTGGGGCGCAGAGTCGCTGGGGCGCAGAGTCGCTGGGGCGCAGAGTCGCTGGGGCGCAGAGTCGCTGGGGCGCAGAGTCGCTGGGGCGCAGAGTCGCTGGGGCGCAGAGTCGCTGGGGCGCAGAGTCGCTGGGGCGCAGAGTCGCTGGGGCGCAGAGTCGCTGGGGCGCAGAGTCGCTGGGGCGCAGAGTCGCTGGGGCGCAGAGTCGCTGGGGCGCAGAGTCGCTGGGGCGCAGAGTCGCTGGGGCGCAGAGTCGCTGGGGCGCAGAGTCGCTGGGGCGCAGAGTCGCTGGGGCGCAGAGTCGCTGGGGCGCAGAGTCGCTGGGGCGCAGAGTCGCTGGGGCGCAGAGTCGCTGGGGCGCAGAGTCGCTGGGGCGCAGAGTCGCTGGGGCGCAGAGTCGCTGGGGCGCAGAGTCGCTGGGGCGCAGAGTCGCTGGGGCGCAGAGTCGCTGGGGCGCAGAGTCGCTGGGGCGCAGAGTCGCTGGGGCGCAGAGTCGCTGGGGCGCAGAGTCGCTGGGGCGCAGAGTCGCTGGGGCGCAGAGTCGCTGGGGCGCAGAGTCGCTGGGGCGCAGAGTCGCTGGGGCGCAGAGTCGCTGGGGCGCAGAGTCGCTGGGGCGCAGAGTCGCTGGGGCGCAGAGTCGCTGGGGCGCAGAGTCGCTGGGGCGCAGAGTCGCTGGGGCGCAGAGTCGCTGGGGCGCAGAGTCGCTGGGGCGCAGAGTCGCTGGGGCGCAGAGTCGCTGGGGCGCAGAGTCGCTGGGGCGCAGAGTCGCTGGGGCGCAGAGTCGCTGGGGCGCAGAGTCGCTGGGGCGCAGAGTCGCTGGGGCGCAGAGTCGCTGGGGCGCAGAGTCGCTGGGGCGCAGAGTCGCTGGGGCGCAGAGTCGCTGGGGCGCAGAGTCGCTGGGGCGCAGAGTCGCTGGGGCGCAGAGTCGCTGGGGCGCAGAGTCGCTGGGGCGCAGAGTCGCTGGGGCGCAGAGTCGCTGGGGCGCAGAGTCGCTGGGGCGCAGAGTCGCTGGGGCGCAGAGTCGCTGGGGCGCAGAGTCGCTGGGGCGCAGAGTCGCTGGGGCGCAGAGTCGCTGGGGCGCAGAGTCGCTGGGGCGCAGAGTCGCTGGGGCGCAGAGTCGCTGGGGCGCAGAGTCGCTGGGGCGCAGAGTCGCTGGGGCGCAGAGTCGCTGGGGCGCAGAGTCGCTGGGGCGCAGAGTCGCTGGGGCGCAGAGTCGCTGGGGCGCAGAGTCGCTGGGGCGCAGAGTCGCTGGGGCGCAGAGTCGCTGGGGCGCAGAGTCGCTGGGGCGCAGAGTCGCTGGGGCGCAGAGTCGCTGGGGCGCAGAGTCGCTGGGGCGCAGAGTCGCTGGGGCGCAGAGTCGCTGGGGCGCAGAGTCGCTGGGGCGCAGAGTCGCTGGGGCGCAGAGTCGCTGGGGCGCAGAGTCGCTGGGGCGCAGAGTCGCTGGGGCGCAGAGTCGCTGGGGCGCAGAGTCGCTGGGGCGCAGAGTCGCTGGGGCGCAGAGTCGCTGGGGCGCAGAGTCGCTGGGGCGCAGAGTCGCTGGGGCGCAGAGTCGCTGGGGCGCAGAGTCGCTGGGGCGCAGAGTCGCTGGGGCGCAGAGTCGCTGGGGCGCAGAGTCGCTGGGGCGCAGAGTCGCTGGGGCGCAGAGTCGCTGGGGCGCAGAGTCGCTGGGGCGCAGAGTCGCTGGGGCGCAGAGTCGCTGGGGCGCAGAGTCGCTGGGGCGCAGAGTCGCTGGGGCGCAGAGTCGCTGGGGCGCAGAGTCGCTGGGGCGCAGAGTCGCTGGGGCGCAGAGTCGCTGGGGCGCAGAGTCGCTGGGGCGCAGAGTCGCTGGGGCGCAGAGTCGCTGGGGCGCAGAGTCGCTGGGGCGCAGAGTCGCTGGGGCGCAGAGTCGCTGGGGCGCAGAGTCGCTGGGGCGCAGAGTCGCTGGGGCGCAGAGTCGCTGGGGCGCAGAGTCGCTGGGGCGCAGAGTCGCTGGGGCGCAGAGTCGCTGGGGCGCAGAGTCGCTGGGGCGCAGAGTCGCTGGGGCGCAGAGTCGCTGGGGCGCAGAGTCGCTGGGGCGCAGAGTCGCTGGGGCGCAGAGTCGCTGGGGCGCAGAGTCGCTGGGGCGCAGAGTCGCTGGGGCGCAGAGTCGCTGGGGCGCAGAGTCGCTGGGGCGCAGAGTCGCTGGGGCGCAGAGTCGCTGGGGCGCAGAGTCGCTGGGGCGCAGAGTCGCTGGGGCGCAGAGTCGCTGGGGCGCAGAGTCGCTGGGGCGCAGAGTCGCTGGGGCGCAGAGTCGCTGGGGCGCAGAGTCGCTGGGGCGCAGAGTCGCTGGGGCGCAGAGTCGCTGGGGCGCAGAGTCGCTGGGGCGCAGAGTCGCTGGGGCGCAGAGTCGCTGGGGCGCAGAGTCGCTGGGGCGCAGAGTCGCTGGGGCGCAGAGTCGCTGGGGCGCAGAGTCGCTGGGGCGCAGAGTCGCTGGGGCGCAGAGTCGCTGGGGCGCAGAGTCGCTGGGGCGCAGAGTCGCTGGGGCGCAGAGTCGCTGGGGCGCAGAGTCGCTGGGGCGCAGAGTCGCTGGGGCGCAGAGTCGCTGGGGCGCAGAGTCGCTGGGGCGCAGAGTCGCTGGGGCGCAGAGTCGCTGGGGCGCAGAGTCGCTGGGGCGCAGAGTCGCTGGGGCGCAGAGTCGCTGGGGCGCAGAGTCGCTGGGGCGCAGAGTCGCTGGGGCGCAGAGTCGCTGGGGCGCAGAGTCGCTGGGGCGCAGAGTCGCTGGGGCGCAGAGTCGCTGGGGCGCAGAGTCGCTGGGGCGCAGAGTCGCTGGGGCGCAGAGTCGCTGGGGCGCAGAGTCGCTGGGGCGCAGAGTCGCTGGGGCGCAGAGTCGCTGGGGCGCAGAGTCGCTGGGGCGCAGAGTCGCTGGGGCGCAGAGTCGCTGGGGCGCAGAGTCGCTGGGGCGCAGAGTCGCTGGGGCGCAGAGTCGCTGGGGCGCAGAGTCGCTGGGGCGCAGAGTCGCTGGGGCGCAGAGTCGCTGGGGCGCAGAGTCGCTGGGGCGCAGAGTCGCTGGGGCGCAGAGTCGCTGGGGCGCAGAGTCGCTGGGGCGCAGAGTCGCTGGGGCGCAGAGTCGCTGGGGCGCAGAGTCGCTGGGGCGCAGAGTCGCTGGGGCGCAGAGTCGCTGGGGCGCAGAGTCGCTGGGGCGCAGAGTCGCTGGGGCGCAGAGTCGCTGGGGCGCAGAGTCGCTGGGGCGCAGAGTCGCTGGGGCGCAGAGTCGCTGGGGCGCAGAGTCGCTGGGGCGCAGAGTCGCTGGGGCGCAGAGTCGCTGGGGCGCAGAGTCGCTGGGGCGCAGAGTCGCTGGGGCGCAGAGTCGCTGGGGCGCAGAGTCGCTGGGGCGCAGAGTCGCTGGGGCGCAGAGTCGCTGGGGCGCAGAGTCGCTGGGGCGCAGAGTCGCTGGGGCGCAGAGTCGCTGGGGCGCAGAGTCGCTGGGGCGCAGAGTCGCTGGGGCGCAGAGTCGCTGGGGCGCAGAGTCGCTGGGGCGCAGAGTCGCTGGGGCGCAGAGTCGCTGGGGCGCAGAGTCGCTGGGGCGCAGAGTCGCTGGGGCGCAGAGTCGCTGGGGCGCAGAGTCGCTGGGGCGCAGAGTCGCTGGGGCGCAGAGTCGCTGGGGCGCAGAGTCGCTGGGGCGCAGAGTCGCTGGGGCGCAGAGTCGCTGGGGCGCAGAGTCGCTGGGGCGCAGAGTCGCTGGGGCGCAGAGTCGCTGGGGCGCAGAGTCGCTGGGGCGCAGAGTCGCTGGGGCGCAGAGTCGCTGGGGCGCAGAGTCGCTGGGGCGCAGAGTCGCTGGGGCGCAGAGTCGCTGGGGCGCAGAGTCGCTGGGGCGCAGAGTCGCTGGGGCGCAGAGTCGCTGGGGCGCAGAGTCGCTGGGGCGCAGAGTCGCTGGGGCGCAGAGTCGCTGGGGCGCAGAGTCGCTGGGGCGCAGAGTCGCTGGGGCGCAGAGTCGCTGGGGCGCAGAGTCGCTGGGGCGCAGAGTCGCTGGGGCGCAGAGTCGCTGGGGCGCAGAGTCGCTGGGGCGCAGAGTCGCTGGGGCGCAGAGTCGCTGGGGCGCAGAGTCGCTGGGGCGCAGAGTCGCTGGGGCGCAGAGTCGCTGGGGCGCAGAGTCGCTGGGGCGCAGAGTCGCTGGGGCGCAGAGTCGCTGGGGCGCAGAGTCGCTGGGGCGCAGAGTCGCTGGGGCGCAGAGTCGCTGGGGCGCAGAGTCGCTGGGGCGCAGAGTCGCTGGGGCGCAGAGTCGCTGGGGCGCAGAGTCGCTGGGGCGCAGAGTCGCTGGGGCGCAGAGTCGCTGGGGCGCAGAGTCGCTGGGGCGCAGAGTCGCTGGGGCGCAGAGTCGCTGGGGCGCAGAGTCGCTGGGGCGCAGAGTCGCTGGGGCGCAGAGTCGCTGGGGCGCAGAGTCGCTGGGGCGCAGAGTCGCTGGGGCGCAGAGTCGCTGGGGCGCAGAGTCGCTGGGGCGCAGAGTCGCTGGGGCGCAGAGTCGCTGGGGCGCAGAGTCGCTGGGGCGCAGAGTCGCTGGGGCGCAGAGTCGCTGGGGCGCAGAGTCGCTGGGGCGCAGAGTCGCTGGGGCGCAGAGTCGCTGGGGCGCAGAGTCGCTGGGGCGCAGAGTCGCTGGGGCGCAGAGTCGCTGGGGCGCAGAGTCGCTGGGGCGCAGAGTCGCTGGGGCGCAGAGTCGCTGGGGCGCAGAGTCGCTGGGGCGCAGAGTCGCTGGGGCGCAGAGTCGCTGGGGCGCAGAGTCGCTGGGGCGCAGAGTCGCTGGGGCGCAGAGTCGCTGGGGCGCAGAGTCGCTGGGGCGCAGAGTCGCTGGGGCGCAGAGTCGCTGGGGCGCAGAGTCGCTGGGGCGCAGAGTCGCTGGGGCGCAGAGTCGCTGGGGCGCAGAGTCGCTGGGGCGCAGAGTCGCTGGGGCGCAGAGTCGCTGGGGCGCAGAGTCGCTGGGGCGCAGAGTCGCTGGGGCGCAGAGTCGCTGGGGCGCAGAGTCGCTGGGGCGCAGAGTCGCTGGGGCGCAGAGTCGCTGGGGCGCAGAGTCGCTGGGGCGCAGAGTCGCTGGGGCGCAGAGTCGCTGGGGCGCAGAGTCGCTGGGGCGCAGAGTCGCTGGGGCGCAGAGTCGCTGGGGCGCAGAGTCGCTGGGGCGCAGAGTCGCTGGGGCGCAGAGTCGCTGGGGCGCAGAGTCGCTGGGGCGCAGAGTCGCTGGGGCGCAGAGTCGCTGGGGCGCAGAGTCGCTGGGGCGCAGAGTCGCTGGGGCGCAGAGTCGCTGGGGCGCAGAGTCGCTGGGGCGCAGAGTCGCTGGGGCGCAGAGTCGCTGGGGCGCAGAGTCGCTGGGGCGCAGAGTCGCTGGGGCGCAGAGTCGCTGGGGCGCAGAGTCGCTGGGGCGCAGAGTCGCTGGGGCGCAGAGTCGCTGGGGCGCAGAGTCGCTGGGGCGCAGAGTCGCTGGGGCGCAGAGTCGCTGGGGCGCAGAGTCGCTGGGGCGCAGAGTCGCTGGGGCGCAGAGTCGCTGGGGCGCAGAGTCGCTGGGGCGCAGAGTCGCTGGGGCGCAGAGTCGCTGGGGCGCAGAGTCGCTGGGGCGCAGAGTCGCTGGGGCGCAGAGTCGCTGGGGCGCAGAGTCGCTGGGGCGCAGAGTCGCTGGGGCGCAGAGTCGCTGGGGCGCAGAGTCGCTGGGGCGCAGAGTCGCTGGGGCGCAGAGTCGCTGGGGCGCAGAGTCGCTGGGGCGCAGAGTCGCTGGGGCGCAGAGTCGCTGGGGCGCAGAGTCGCTGGGGCGCAGAGTCGCTGGGGCGCAGAGTCGCTGGGGCGCAGAGTCGCTGGGGCGCAGAGTCGCTGGGGCGCAGAGTCGCTGGGGCGCAGAGTCGCTGGGGCGCAGAGTCGCTGGGGCGCAGAGTCGCTGGGGCGCAGAGTCGCTGGGGCGCAGAGTCGCTGGGGCGCAGAGTCGCTGGGGCGCAGAGTCGCTGGGGCGCAGAGTCGCTGGGGCGCAGAGTCGCTGGGGCGCAGAGTCGCTGGGGCGCAGAGTCGCTGGGGCGCAGAGTCGCTGGGGCGCAGAGTCGCTGGGGCGCAGAGTCGCTGGGGCGCAGAGTCGCTGGGGCGCAGAGTCGCTGGGGCGCAGAGTCGCTGGGGCGCAGAGTCGCTGGGGCGCAGAGTCGCTGGGGCGCAGAGTCGCTGGGGCGCAGAGTCGCTGGGGCGCAGAGTCGCTGGGGCGCAGAGTCGCTGGGGCGCAGAGTCGCTGGGGCGCAGAGTCGCTGGGGCGCAGAGTCGCTGGGGCGCAGAGTCGCTGGGGCGCAGAGTCGCTGGGGCGCAGAGTCGCTGGGGCGCAGAGTCGCTGGGGCGCAGAGTCGCTGGGGCGCAGAGTCGCTGGGGCGCAGAGTCGCTGGGGCGCAGAGTCGCTGGGGCGCAGAGTCGCTGGGGCGCAGAGTCGCTGGGGCGCAGAGTCGCTGGGGCGCAGAGTCGCTGGGGCGCAGAGTCGCTGGGGCGCAGAGTCGCTGGGGCGCAGAGTCGCTGGGGCGCAGAGTCGCTGGGGCGCAGAGTCGCTGGGGCGCAGAGTCGCTGGGGCGCAGAGTCGCTGGGGCGCAGAGTCGCTGGGGCGCAGAGTCGCTGGGGCGCAGAGTCGCTGGGGCGCAGAGTCGCTGGGGCGCAGAGTCGCTGGGGCGCAGAGTCGCTGGGGCGCAGAGTCGCTGGGGCGCAGAGTCGCTGGGGCGCAGAGTCGCTGGGGCGCAGAGTCGCTGGGGCGCAGAGTCGCTGGGGCGCAGAGTCGCTGGGGCGCAGAGTCGCTGGGGCGCAGAGTCGCTGGGGCGCAGAGTCGCTGGGGCGCAGAGTCGCTGGGGCGCAGAGTCGCTGGGGCGCAGAGTCGCTGGGGCGCAGAGTCGCTGGGGCGCAGAGTCGCTGGGGCGCAGAGTCGCTGGGGCGCAGAGTCGCTGGGGCGCAGAGTCGCTGGGGCGCAGAGTCGCTGGGGCGCAGAGTCGCTGGGGCGCAGAGTCGCTGGGGCGCAGAGTCGCTGGGGCGCAGAGTCGCTGGGGCGCAGAGTCGCTGGGGCGCAGAGTCGCTGGGGCGCAGAGTCGCTGGGGCGCAGAGTCGCTGGGGCGCAGAGTCGCTGGGGCGCAGAGTCGCTGGGGCGCAGAGTCGCTGGGGCGCAGAGTCGCTGGGGCGCAGAGTCGCTGGGGCGCAGAGTCGCTGGGGCGCAGAGTCGCTGGGGCGCAGAGTCGCTGGGGCGCAGAGTCGCTGGGGCGCAGAGTCGCTGGGGCGCAGAGTCGCTGGGGCGCAGAGTCGCTGGGGCGCAGAGTCGCTGGGGCGCAGAGTCGCTGGGGCGCAGAGTCGCTGGGGCGCAGAGTCGCTGGGGCGCAGAGTCGCTGGGGCGCAGAGTCGCTGGGGCGCAGAGTCGCTGGGGCGCAGAGTCGCTGGGGCGCAGAGTCGCTGGGGCGCAGAGTCGCTGGGGCGCAGAGTCGCTGGGGCGCAGAGTCGCTGGGGCGCAGAGTCGCTGGGGCGCAGAGTCGCTGGGGCGCAGAGTCGCTGGGGCGCAGAGTCGCTGGGGCGCAGAGTCGCTGGGGCGCAGAGTCGCTGGGGCGCAGAGTCGCTGGGGCGCAGAGTCGCTGGGGCGCAGAGTCGCTGGGGCGCAGAGTCGCTGGGGCGCAGAGTCGCTGGGGCGCAGAGTCGCTGGGGCGCAGAGTCGCTGGGGCGCAGAGTCGCTGGGGCGCAGAGTCGCTGGGGCGCAGAGTCGCTGGGGCGCAGAGTCGCTGGGGCGCAGAGTCGCTGGGGCGCAGAGTCGCTGGGGCGCAGAGTCGCTGGGGCGCAGAGTCGCTGGGGCGCAGAGTCGCTGGGGCGCAGAGTCGCTGGGGCGCAGAGTCGCTGGGGCGCAGAGTCGCTGGGGCGCAGAGTCGCTGGGGCGCAGAGTCGCTGGGGCGCAGAGTCGCTGGGGCGCAGAGTCGCTGGGGCGCAGAGTCGCTGGGGCGCAGAGTCGCTGGGGCGCAGAGTCGCTGGGGCGCAGAGTCGCTGGGGCGCAGAGTCGCTGGGGCGCAGAGTCGCTGGGGCGCAGAGTCGCTGGGGCGCAGAGTCGCTGGGGCGCAGAGTCGCTGGGGCGCAGAGTCGCTGGGGCGCAGAGTCGCTGGGGCGCAGAGTCGCTGGGGCGCAGAGTCGCTGGGGCGCAGAGTCGCTGGGGCGCAGAGTCGCTGGGGCGCAGAGTCGCTGGGGCGCAGAGTCGCTGGGGCGCAGAGTCGCTGGGGCGCAGAGTCGCTGGGGCGCAGAGTCGCTGGGGCGCAGAGTCGCTGGGGCGCAGAGTCGCTGGGGCGCAGAGTCGCTGGGGCGCAGAGTCGCTGGGGCGCAGAGTCGCTGGGGCGCAGAGTCGCTGGGGCGCAGAGTCGCTGGGGCGCAGAGTCGCTGGGGCGCAGAGTCGCTGGGGCGCAGAGTCGCTGGGGCGCAGAGTCGCTGGGGCGCAGAGTCGCTGGGGCGCAGAGTCGCTGGGGCGCAGAGTCGCTGGGGCGCAGAGTCGCTGGGGCGCAGAGTCGCTGGGGCGCAGAGTCGCTGGGGCGCAGAGTCGCTGGGGCGCAGAGTCGCTGGGGCGCAGAGTCGCTGGGGCGCAGAGTCGCTGGGGCGCAGAGTCGCTGGGGCGCAGAGTCGCTGGGGCGCAGAGTCGCTGGGGCGCAGAGTCGCTGGGGCGCAGAGTCGCTGGGGCGCAGAGTCGCTGGGGCGCAGAGTCGCTGGGGCGCAGAGTCGCTGGGGCGCAGAGTCGCTGGGGCGCAGAGTCGCTGGGGCGCAGAGTCGCTGGGGCGCAGAGTCGCTGGGGCGCAGAGTCGCTGGGGCGCAGAGTCGCTGGGGCGCAGAGTCGCTGGGGCGCAGAGTCGCTGGGGCGCAGAGTCGCTGGGGCGCAGAGTCGCTGGGGCGCAGAGTCGCTGGGGCGCAGAGTCGCTGGGGCGCAGAGTCGCTGGGGCGCAGAGTCGCTGGGGCGCAGAGTCGCTGGGGCGCAGAGTCGCTGGGGCGCAGAGTCGCTGGGGCGCAGAGTCGCTGGGGCGCAGAGTCGCTGGGGCGCAGAGTCGCTGGGGCGCAGAGTCGCTGGGGCGCAGAGTCGCTGGGGCGCAGAGTCGCTGGGGCGCAGAGTCGCTGGGGCGCAGAGTCGCTGGGGCGCAGAGTCGCTGGGGCGCAGAGTCGCTGGGGCGCAGAGTCGCTGGGGCGCAGAGTCGCTGGGGCGCAGAGTCGCTGGGGCGCAGAGTCGCTGGGGCGCAGAGTCGCTGGGGCGCAGAGTCGCTGGGGCGCAGAGTCGCTGGGGCGCAGAGTCGCTGGGGCGCAGAGTCGCTCCATTTATTTCAAGAAAATCCTTTTAATTTATTTTTTATTTTTTTTATTTTTTTTGGTTTTTTTTGCTGTTACTAGACAGATGAAAATGTGAGAGCAATTTAGCCGGTAATTTCATTCCCTTTCTTCTTTCATGTATTTATATATTTTTATTTCTCTTATATTAACGGGTTCTAAACTAGTTTTCCTCACGGAATGAGTAGCAGAAATATGACCCTTACGCACCTCTTGTAGTTAATTCATGAAATTTATTCTAACTACAAAACTCTGTGTCAGGTGATTTCTTTTATCAATAAGGAGCAATGGAACTTATTATTGATAATTGAACCCCAGCAGGCTGCTTTTTCTTTTTGTTTTCTACTTTTGCTGTGAAATAGCTCTAGAGACTCTGTGACTAGTTACATTGGTGGTGCCTTCTCCGTGCAGTAGAGCCTGGTGGTACGGCTTGTGAAGTTGCTTGGAAGTGCCGCGAGTTCAGGAGCTGGCAGCTAAGTGTTCCTGGGTTCTAGAGTTGTTTCATGTTGGGGAGTGGCCCCGTTCCCTAAAATCACAGCTCCTGGGCCCAAATCTGAGTTTCTTTTCTGTTACATGAACAGCCGGAGAGGGTCAGCCTCCTTTGGCTTTTGAGTCCGTTGCCTCCTACTCTTAACAGTTTTAGTGTTCGGTAGCGTACCTCAGGCTCTCCTATTTTGAGAGGGGTTGTGCTCCACTTACGTAACATGGGAATCCCTTTTTTCTGTCTCAAGCGTGAATGGTGTAAGGCACTTAGAAATCATTGCAGATGAAAGGGAAGTGAAGTTATCTTATTTAGAAGAAAAGCTATCCAGAAGAAACTTCAGTTGCTTGGGCCTGAATTCTCACTGAAACCAAAAGCAGGTATCTTACCGTAGAGAGCGATAAGGCCGCCCCTGAGCCTCCTTTTCTCCAGGCCGAACAATCCCAGCTCCCTCAGCCGCTCCTCCTAAGACTTGTTCTCCAGATCCCTCACCAGCGTTGTTGCCCTTCCCTGGACTCACTGGAGCCCCTCAATATTCTTCTTGTAGTGAGAGGCCCAGAACTGAACATAGTACTTGGGCTGCGGCCTCACCAGAGCCAAGTACAGGGGGACAATCACCTTCCTTAGTCCTGCTGGCCATGCCATTTCTTGTAGGAGTCAGGATGCTGTTGGCCTTCTTGGCCACCTGAGCACACTGCTGGCTCATACTGAGTCGACTAGCCACCAGTACTCCCAGGTCCTTCTCTGCCAGGCAGCTTTCTAACCACTCAGATGGCTTTTCCAACCAGCTTCAAACTTCCAGATCTAGAGGAACGCTTTGACTGCGGCCTAAAAGCCACGTGTATGTAAGCTGCCGCAAGCCAGCCAATCTTCTTCCCATGACCTGCCAGGAAACAGCAACGTAGGCAGGTAACCAAATTAAAGCCAAAACTTGCCAGCCCAGTCCTTGACCTGAATAGTGAGTGAGGATCCGGATCCTGGCATTTATGCGCGATAGCTTCTACGCAGTCGAAGTAAATACACCCTGGGTGCCCTGAGCTGGAGGACCACGACGGTGGGCACGATAAACTCCCAACCAACCCTGAACGTGTGCGGGATTTGCTGCTCCACCTGGATCTATACAAGTCCGTGGGTCCGGATGGGATTCATCCCAGGGTGCTTAAGGAGCTGGCTGACGCCATCGCGGGACCTCTCTCAATTATTTTTCAATGACCTTATGAATCTGGAGAGGTCCCAGTAGACTGGAAGCTGGCAAATGTCGTACCAATTTTCAAGAAGGGCAAGAAAATAGACCGTGGCAACTACAGGCCTGTTAGTCTCACATCAGCGCCTGGTAAAATTCTGGAGAAGATGATCCTTGAAGGTATTGAAGCGCACCTGGGGGACAATGCAGTCATTGGTCCCAGCCCACATGGGTTCATGAGGGGTAGGTCCTGCCTAACAAATCTGAATTCCTTTTATGATAAGATCAGCCATCTGGTTGATCAAGGGAAACCGGCTGACGTGATCTTTTTGGACTTGAGCAAAGCTTTCGACATGGTTTCCCGTGGGATCCTACTGGACAAAATGTCCAGCATACAACCTAACAAAAACATCATGCGATGGGTGAGCAATTGGCTGGCAGGCAGGGCTCAAGGGCTTGTGGTAAATGGGGCCACATCAGGCTGGCGCATGGTCACTAGTGGGGTCCCTCAAGGCTCCATTTTAGGGCCGGTCCTCTTCAATGTTTTTATAAACGATTTAGATGTAGGACTAGAAGGTGTTTTGAGCACATTTGCTGATGGCACCAAACTTGGAGGAGTTGTAGACTCAGATGAGGGTGGAAAGTCCTTGCGGAGAGATCTGGGTAGATTGGAGAGCTGGGCGATCACCAACCGCATGAAGTTTAAGAAGAGCAAGTGCCGGGTCCTGCACCTGGGACGGGGCAACCCTGGCTGTACGTACCGACTGGGTGATGAGATGCCGTAGAGCAGCCCTGCAGAGAGGGATCCGGGCGTGGTGGTCGACAGCAAGTTGAACATGAGCCAGCAGTGTGCCCTGGCAGCCAGGAGGGCCAACCGTGTCCTGGGGTGCATCAAGCACAGCATTGCTGGTCGATTGAGGGAGGTGATTGTCCCGCTCTACTCTGCGCTGGTGCGGCCTCACTTCGAGTACTGTGTGCAGTTCTGGGCACCACAGTATAAAAAGGACATGAAACTGTTGGAGAGTGTCCAGAGGCGGGCGACGAAGATGGTGAAGGGCCTAGAGGGGAAGCCGTATGAGGAGCAGCTGAGGGCACTGGGCCTGTTCAGCCTGGGGAAGGGGAGGCTAAGGAGGGACCTCATTGCAGTGTACAACTTCCTCGCGAGGGGGAGTGCAGAGGCAGGTGCTGACCTATTCTCTGTAATCACCAGTGATAGGACCCATGGGAACGGTGTTAAGCTGAGGCAGGGAAGGTTTAGGCCGGATGTCAGGAAGAGGTTCTTCACCGAAAGGAGGGTGGTTGCACGCTGGAACAGGCTCCCCAGGGAAGTGGTCACTGCACCAAGCCTGTCTGAATTTAAGAAGCGATTGGACTGTGCACTTGGTCACGTGGTCTAAACTTTTGAGTAGACCTGTGCAGTGCCAGGAGTTGGACTTGATGATCCTTAAGGGTCCCTTCCAGCTCAGGATATTCTATGATTCTATAAATAGTCCAGTCAGAGGTTATGGGGCTAGATTTAGAAAAGTCCTGCATAAAGAAGGGATCTCAGAGAAGAAAATGTAGATAGCATTAATATCAAGAAAAGGAATTCTGATTGCTAATTTGTTTATCTGTCATGACTAGACAGATGAAAATCTATGATGGCAAGTTTGCCTTTAAGGTCATTTTATTTTTATTCATTTCTTTTATTTATTTGTATTTATTTTTTTAACAGGCTCTGTACTAATTTTGCTCACATAACAGAAATATGACCCTTGTGCACCTTTTGTAGTTAATTCATTAGGTCAACTGTAACCACTAAGCCCCTTGTCAGGTTATTTCTACAAGTGATAAGGAGCAATAGACCTTAAAACTTTGAAGCCAGGTAGATGAGCTTATTCCACAAGGTCTCTTGGCTTCACCCTTGTTAAGTGCAACCTGCCAGGTGTGGGTCATTTGACCTTTGTTATATAGGAAGCCTGAGGACGGGTGGGGGAATTGCCTCCCCAGGAGAAACTGAGGCTTGGGTAGCCTAGGGTGTTTTTCTCTCGTGGTGAATCGGGCTCAGTGTTCCCTACTAGGCTGCTTTTCCTTCAAGTTTTCTGCCCTCTCTGTGAAATAGTTTTAGAGACTCTATGAGCCAGTTACATTGGTGGTGCCTTCTTCAGAAGAACCCTGGTGGGACTATTTCACTGCGAAGCACGTTGGAAGTGACTCGAGTTCAGGAGACAGCAGGTAAGAGTTCCTGGGTTCTGTGGTTGTTACTGTTGAGGAGTTTGAGTACTTCCTTCACCTTGTCTGTTTCCTGTGAAATTACTTAGGTGGCTTCTAAGCTCCCTTCCAAGCACTGGAGGAAAAAAAAGGCTGCAGAAGTCCAAGTGCACACAGGTCAGCCTGAAATTGAAGGAGGTTCTTAAGTATTTGGAAGATTGAAAAACGGGCTGTGTGAAGTGGGGGGCGCAGAGTTGCGGGGGGTGCATAGTCGCTGGGGGCGCGTTCCAGTGTGCGACCACCCTCTTCGTGAAGAACCTCTTCCTGTTGTCTAGCCTAAACGTCCCCTTCCTCAGGCTGACACCATTCACTGTGGGTCCTATCATTGGTGTCTGGAGAGAATAGAGCGGTACCTGCCCCTCCACTCCCCCTCGTGAGGAAGCTGTAGACTGTGACGAGGCCTCCCGTCAGCCGCCTCTTTTCCAGGCTGAACAGGCCCAGTGACCTCAGCCGCTCCTCATACGACTTCCCCTCTAGGCCCTTCGCCATCTTTGTAGCCCAGTATCTTACTGACTTGAAGAAGGAGGCTTTAATCTATCCTGCTTTGTTTAGTAGCAACCACCCCTCACCGAGCATGCGCTCTGAATTTCTCGGAGTCTATTACTTTAAACGGAGACGGGAGAACTTTTCACCAATCATAACTAAGATATGCTTGGCTAGAGCCACTCAAGCTCCACCCAAAAGAGAGAAAATAATATAAATTGGCCTAAGAGAGAGGGGATGTTAGGGAAGATACCACCATCAGGGGAGGTACCACACCAAGGGAATACAACATCCTTCGGACCTCCTGACTCCTGGGACCAGTCGATGGGCTCAGACTTTTTCTCCCCCCCCCCCATTGGGATGCCTTTGGGTGAGATTTGAACACTTGGTTATTGTCATAAATGAGGTCTCAACTCGATCTGAATTTTGTAATATTTATAAAACAAACATTTCTAAAAGGTAGAAAAGCTATAAAAGGCAAGTAAACAGCGCTGGGTGTGCGGGGAGTCTACGCTCCACCAACACTCGCACACAAACATCAAACATCCTAAATGTACAGAGCATTGCTTTACATACTAAACGCAAGTATGCCTCTACATACGTACAATCAGGAAAGGTAGCAAACAATCCTCTAAGTTCCATAACTTAATAAAAATCGAGTACGCCTATACATATGCATGATCAGAAGAGGTAACAAACAATCCTTTAAGTTCCATGACTTAACAGTCTCCATTTTCCATTCCTTTTGAGCGATGTGTCTCGCTTTAAGTTGTCAAGCAACTCGGTCTTAAGGCCTTATGTATCCCGTTCTTCCCAGATCGAAGAAAAGCATATCCATCTCCTTGCGAAGGCCAATAGACCTGGGTCAAAAGGCATGTCCAGGTCAGCAGGGAGCGCAACAGCAAAAGCCTTCGATGGCTGTAACAGCAGAGGGGCCCATGGCGTAGCAGTCGGATCAGTAAAGGAGCCCGCAGCTCCCTCACTGTCTGGCAAACCACACCTTTGTGATTGTGGCACCACAGGGCTCTTTAAGGCCTCAGAGGCTGCTCACCAGGTGCCGAGCAATCCCACTGCAACCTTGTCATTTTTAGTTGCAGAGTTGCACACCTTGACCTCAGTTTGGTCCCATATTTGAGGCTCATAAACTGTCCAATTGTTAATAAGGAGAATAAGCTGTAAGGTTACCAGGACAATCTTTGTTCCTAAGGACGTATGATTCCTCATAACGCGCAACTGCTTACCAGCGAGGGGCAGTTGTGTGCACAGGTCCGCTTCTCTCAGCTCGAGCTTCTCTCCAGCTCCAGTGCGCCTATTTCCAGCGAGTTTCTGTACGAGCTTCTCTGAGCAGTTTGAGTTTGGCCAAACCTATCTTCATGAGGCAATCAAAGTGCCTGTTCCCGTCCTGGTCTCCATTCTGCCAGCCTGTTCCTCTTCACTTCTTGTTCCTGCTTCTTTATTGATGTAACTTCATCGTGCTCCCTTTTTTTTTTTTTTGTCTTGAGGGCAGGCTCCCCTCTTATACCCTTCTCTCCACGGCAGTTCTTTTCAAAACAACTTTTCATTGCTCAAACAACTTTGAATGTAACGACAACAGCAAACACCCAGAAACATCCATGCCTTAACTGGAGAACAAGAAACCGGAGACTGCATGGAGTCTCCTGAATCACCCTTCTTTGTTCCCTCTAAACACTTTTATATTCCTGATGGCCTCGTCGTTAAGAGTCTAATGTTATCTCAACCACGGGGCTTTCCAACGCCCATGGCCACGTTCCAAATTTCCCCCTCTTTATTAATATCAACCATTTTCTCGACACGAATTTCCACTCCATATATAACAGTTATAAATCTTTCTAGAATCTTTGATCCGTTTAACGCATTAATTTCTAGGCTGTGCACCTGTAACACCTGTGTATTTCATGCATGCTAGCTTGCTTTTGCAGACAGGCACTATTGCCGGCAATCCAAAGAACCTGGTTATCTCTTGCTGTAATAAATCACACTTGATTGCATTGTCATAGCTCTCATTAAGTGCAACTAGGGTAAGGGTGGTTACATGTTATTGGTGAATCTGTGACCGTGATAGTTCAGTGTTCTGAATCCAAGCAGACCCCAGACGGTTAACACGTTACTGGTGAATATCCGACCGGACCCCAGACGGTTGACGTGTTATTGGTGTGTCCGACAGGTTCGGTACCCTGAATCCGACCGGTCCCATAACGGTTAATCAGCTACACCCCTTAATGCGACACTAATGAAGGAGCATGGAAGAGACGCATGTCCTTACCTCTGGAGAGGAGGTTCCTTGCACAGCCAGTGCAAGGAACACAAAAATCAGTTGCGCCAGACTAACGTGGTTGTATCTGAGCTTGGAGGCTGCAACCCTCTTCAGACTTCCAGATCTAGAGGAACACTTTGGCTGCAGCCTAAAAGCCACGTGTACAGGAGCTCCCCCAAGCCAGCCAATCTTCTTCCCATGACCTGCCAGGAAACAGCAAGGTAGGCATGTACCCAAATCAAAACCCAAACCTTTGGCCCAGTCCTTGACCTGAATAGGGAGTGACGATCCGGATCCTGGCATTCATACCTGACAGCTTATACGCAGTGGAAGTAAACAGTGTAGTCAGAGGTCACGGGGCTAGATTTTGGAAAGTCCTGCATCAAGAAGACATCTCAGAAAAGCAAATTTAAATACCATTAATGCCAAGAAAAGTAACTCTGATGGCTATATTCTTTATGTGTCATGACTAGACAGATGAAAAACTATGAGAGCAATTTTGCCTTTAAGGTCATTTTCTTTTTTCTTTGATGTCTTTTCTTTCGTTTGTTTGTCTGTTTGTTTGTTTATTTATTTATTTAAACAGGCTCTGTACTACTTGTCCTCACAGAATGACTAACAGAAATATGACCCTTGTGCACTTTTTGTAGTTAATTCATTAGGTCAGCTCTAACCACTAAGCCCCTTGTCAGGTTATTTCTAGTAGTGACAAGGAGCAATTAAGCTTACAAGACCGAAGCCAGGTAGATGAGCCTATTCCAGGAGGTCTCTTGGCTCCACCCTTGTGAAGTGAAACCTGCCAGGTGTGGATCATTTGACTTTTGCTATATAGGAAGCCTGAGGACTTGTGGGGAATTGCCTTCCTGGTGGGGGAGTTTGAGGCTCAGGTTCTCTAGGGTGCTTTTCTGCTGTTGTGGTGGAGCGGATTCAGTGTTCCCCGGTGGGCTGCTTTTTCTTCACCTTTTCTCCCATCTCTGTGAAACAGTGACTCTATGAGCTAACTATGTTGTTGGTGCCCTCTCAGTACGGTGAGAGCCTGGTGGTGCGAAGTCACTGTGAAGCAGTGTGGAAGTGACTCAAGTTCAGGAGCTGGCAGGTAAGTGTTCCTGGGTTCTACGGTTCTTTAATGTCGAGGAGTTTGAGTACTTCCTTCACCTTGTCTGTTTTCAGTGAAATTACTTCCGTGGCTTCTAAGCTCCCTTTCCAGCCCTTCCAAATCTAATGAGAATGAAAGCTAAAAAGAAAGCCCCACCAACTCAGAAGCTCAAGTGCTTACAGGTAAGCCTGACTTTGAAGAATGTTCTTAACTATTTGTTAGGATTCAACAACGGGCAGTGTGGAAAAAGGTGCCTTAATGTGCACTCAAATTATGCCTTGCAGTGAGTAGAAACCGATGGGGAAGGTACTGGTGGAGTTATGACAACTTTCACTCAGTGGAAGTCGCAAGACTGTGCTGTTCCTAAAAGAAATGCCGCTTTCACAACATGTAAGTCAAAAGCAGTGTGAAGAAAGCCTCTCCTCTTCCCTACAGGCCTGCGTCTCTGCTGTGGAGAAAGATTTGGAATAGGTCCACCAGTGAGGAGAGACTATCTTCCTCCCAGGCTGTACAAACCAGTATCTGAGGTGGCGTTGTTTTCTTCTAGTTGTTTGTCTGAGTGCTTTTGACCAATAATCTTGTGTGAAACACCGTCTGCCCCTGTTAAGTTCACTATAAAAGTTAGGCTATTCGGGTAATAAAATGGAGCAGCATGATCTGACTCAACCGGTGTCTGCCGTGCTTTCGGCCGTGCTTCCTAACAAATGGCGCCCGAACAGGCTGAGACCTGAACAGGGCATCGCAGCGGAGCGGGAGAGCAGCGGCGCCGGGACATCAGAGCGGCGTGGGACCGACACATCGGAGCGGCGCCGGGAGACCCGAGGCACACGGAGGGACTCCTGCCGGACGGAGAGAGCCCTGAGAGACGCTGCAGAGCCACGGATGGCTCTGAGAGACACAGACCTGACAGAAGCCGGAACACCTGAGAAGCATTGAGAAACTCCAAGCACCGACCCGGACAAAGGACTCATGGTGAGACACGGGGAAAAGAAACCGTGGGGAGCGTGGGAAGAGATCTGCGGGGAAACGCGGGAAACGGAACCGCGCAGGGACGCGGGAACGAGGTCTCGCAAAGGCTGCAACAGCATAAATAAAGGTATGGAGAGACAAGCGGCGTATGATTTGCTCAATTGCTTTTTAGAAAAACGGAGCACGCAGGGTATAGGCTGCAAAAAGGATTTACCAGGATTATTAGCATATGGAGTAACAAAGGGTTGTTTTATCAATCCGGATACAGTTTTTGAACAAACAGAGTGGAGTAAATTTGGGGACAAATTGTTTGATGAAGTTATTAATGAAAATAAGACTGCTAAAAAATTACTGAAGCCTTGGAGAGCAGTCACTAATGCCTTAGCTATACATCAGGCTGAGCAGAGAGTCGCTGCTGCTGCTACAGAGCGACTGGGATTGCCAGGAAGTGCTGGTAGTGTTAACCCTCAACAGGGAGGGATGGGGGGAGCTGGGGATTACCCATTGCCGCCTTCAGTGAGGACGATAACGCTGCCTCAGGGGGCAATGGGAGCCTCCTCCTCTCTCATCATCCTTCTCAGAGTCGGTGTTGGTGCTCCCGCCATCACCAGCAGCACCACCGGCTCCTTCTCACAAAAGTGGGGAAATGGATGAGGAAATAAGAGAGCAAAAACCAGACAGAAAAAACACAAGCCCGTTTATAGAAGGTGTTCAGGAGAGGCAGAGGGTGTGGAAGCAAATAGCAGATGAGGCTGTATGCGAAGGTGAACACGGGATAGCTGCACAATTGGTTCAAGAGGCCTTCCCGGTAGTATATTCACCACCGGACGCCCAGGGTAATGTTACGGTTAATCTCGTGAATTTGGACTGGAAATTGTTAACTCAGCTGCGGTCCACAGTAAATGAGTCAGGTCTGAAAGGTGAACCTACGAGACAGATGTTGGACTATATTTGGGGAACTAATATTTTGCTTCCAGGAGACATATGTAGCATAATGAAGTTAATTTTGACCCAACACCAGCAGCTCTTATTTAATGCCCATTGGCAGGCTGCTTGTCAAGAAGCAGTCACAGTGGTAAGAGCACCTGGGGACCCTTTACATGGGGTCACGCTGGAAGAGTTGATGGGGGTAGGACCGTATTTTAGGACAGAAGCACAAGCATTGCTGGGACCTGATAAAGCGAAGGAATCGATGAGAACGGCCAGAAGAGCATTGGATCGGATAAAGGGGCCAGGGGGAATACCTTCCTACATGGGAATCAAACAGGGTAGAGAGAATCCATTTGGGCTTTTTATTGACCGCATAGCAAACGCCATACAGGCGGCTGGGGTGCCTGATTACCTCCAGGGCACGATATTAAAACAGTGCGCAATTCAGAATAGCAACCCTTCTACTCGCAATATATTGGCTTCCTTACCCGGGACATGGACAATCGAGGAAGGGTTGGAAAGAATGGCTCAGGTACCAGTAGGCCCACAGGCTATGTTAGTAGAGGCAGTAAAGCAATTAGGTGACAGCATGCGAGAGCAGGCACAGGCTATGAAAGAGCATGCTGAGTTTACACAGAGTCAAGTCCTTGCAGCTCTTGCTCCTTTGCAAACCGCCGGGTCACGCTCTGGTGGTCAAGCACCACCCCCTGGTGGCCAAATACCACACCGCTTGCGATGTTATCCTGGTGGTGTTTTTGGACACGTGAGACGAAACTGCAAAGCTGGGGCAGTATGGTGCTCAGATTGTCAGTCGGGCAATCACAGTGAAGCGGCATGTCGATGCAACGTGTCGGGAAACGGCTGGAACAGCGGGAAGAGTCGCCCCGCGACGACACAAAACGCGGCCGCATGCACAGCAACACCGAGGGGGAACCCGTTCCTCTCCGACCAGCCACAAGAGGGAGCCGATGTATCTATAATCAGCACACACAACTGGCCGCAGCATTGGCCAACATCTGAAACCAATGCCACGGTGGCCGGGGTCGGAGGAATGACATTGCCGTCAGTCACCACCCCTGCGGTGGACAATAGGGGACAAAGTGGTGAAATGTTGTGTCTCTGTTAGTCCGTTGCCTGACGGGGTGCACGCACTAATAGGGCGGGACATCCTTGCTCAAATGGGAATGGTCCTTACCTGGGAACGCCCTTTATAGGGAACGCCCTTTATAGATATGGCCATTGTTTGGACTTTCCCGATCCCGCTCCGGTGGAAGAATGATGATCCTGTGTGGGTCGAGCAATGGCCGTTAAAACGGGAAAGTCTGATACAAGCGCATGAGCTGGTTAAAGAACAGTTTCAACAGGGGCACTTAAGGTTGTCAACGAGCCCGTGGAATACACCTATCTTTGTGATTAAAAAGAAGTCGGGTAAGTATCGGCTGCTCCACGATCTGTGTGCGGTAAATAAGCAGATGTACGATATGGGAGCAGTGCAGCCAGGGTTGCCTAATCCTGCGATGATACCTGAAGGATGGCATTTACTCATAGTGGACTTAAAGGACTGTTTCTTCACAATTGCTCTCCATGAAAATGATAAACAAAGATTCGCTTTTACACTTCCTGCAATAAACCGAGAAGGGCCAGACCAGAGATTTGAGTGGACGGTCCTGCCGCAGGGAATGCGAAATTCGCCAACTCTATGTCAATTCTGTGTCGACGATGCTCTACAGCCGTTGCGATGAAAATGGTCAGGAACAATAATCTGTCATTATATGGATGATATTCTATTGGCCCAGTCAACACCATTTTCTTCACAGCAAAAGGATGAACTAACGAAGCAACTTAAACAGAGAGGATTAGTAGTTGCCCCCGAGAAGGTACAGGAGACAAGCCCATGGAAATATCTTGGATGGCATATCTCCGATGCTACGATCCAACCGCAGAAATTGACAATACAATCAGACCTTAAGACTCTTAACGACGCCCAGAAGTTGATGGGTGATTTGCAATGGATTCGACCAGTGGTTGGTATTCCCAACGAGCTGTTAAATCAACTACGACCTTTGCTACGAGGGACAGATCCAGCAGCACCAATTCAGCTTACAGACCAACAAAAACAAGCACTACAGCTAATAGCCTCAATGATTACAACACGGGCTACGCATCGGCGTATAGAGGGTGCGCCTCTTGATCTAACTATTCTGTGTGGCCCCCAATATTTGATGGGTGCGATAACACAGCAAAAAATAAAAATGGGGGAGAAGCAGGGAGATACGGTGGTACTAGAATGGCTAGCTCCTCCGTTGCGGCCACGACGAACAATTCAAGAAAAAATCACCACATGAGCAGAATTAATTAAAAAGGGACGAAGTAGAACCTTGCAAGTAGACGGGGCCCCTCCTAACACCATATGGTTACCCATGAAGTCAAGTGATCTGGAATGGTATATACAAAATTCTGAGGAACTGCAAACTGCTCTATTGCATGATGGAGCCATGTTAATAGCAAAACCATTACAATCTCCTGTCTTGTCCTGGATGAAAAACCAGGGCTGGATAAGTAGACCAAAGTGATCACCCCAACCAGTTGCAGACGCAATAACAGTCTTTACAGATGCCGGTAAGTGCTCCAGAACTGCTGCAGTGACATGGAAGGATGAGCATGGCTGGCAACATCAGATTTTGCAAGCTCAGAAAGAGGATTCATTACAGACACTAGAACTGTTCGCAGTAGTATGGGCGTTTGTAAAATGGAAAGCTGTTCCGTTGAGTGTTGTATCTGACTCTCTTTATGTAGTAGGCATAGCCAATCGCATTGAGGACTCAAGTTTGCGAGAAGTGCAGAATGGACGACTGGTTCAACTATTGACAAGTTTGCAGCTTGCAATCGCACAGAGAAGTAAGCCGTATGCAGTGATTCATATTCGCAGTCATCAGTGGGAACAAGGGCTCGGAGAAGGCAATGCCCGAGCCGACCGATTAGTTGCTGCTGCAGTCACTGAAGCTCCACTATCACCATTTTGCCGAGCTCGAGAAGCTCATTCCATATTTCACCAGAACGCGAAGGGACTAGCTCGAGCCTACAATTTGTCTAATGCTGACGCTCAAGCAATCGTGAAGGCTTGTCCCATATGTAGTTATCATAATTTAGGAATGGGACCCGGGTGTGGAGTTAACCCAAGAGGGTTGAAAGCTAATGAAGTGTGGCAAATGGATGTCACTCCTGTTACAGCCTTGGGACAGTTAAAATACTTGCATGTAACGATAGATACCTCTAGCCACATGACATGGGCTACTGCACAACCCAGGGAAAAGGCTCGGGATGTGCGGCATCACCTCACTAGTTGTTTTGCTGTGTTAGGGGTACCTAGCACTATCAAGACTGACAATGGTCCAGCTTATAATAGTGGGCCACTGAAACGATTTATGCAATTATGGAATATCAATCATGTTACTGGCATCCCACACTCCTCCACAGGACAGGCGATAGTGGAAAGGGCAGATGGAACAATGAAAGGATACTTAGAAAAGTTCAGAGACATTGAAGACGTAAAAGAAAGAATAGGAAAGGCTCTCTTTGTACTTAACCATTTATGTGTGTTTGGGGACAGCACTGAGCCCCCTATAGTACGTCACCATGCCGGGGCAGAAACTTCTAAGCCACCACGCATGAAGGTGTTATGTTGGGAACTGGCATACAGGACGTGGACATAAGCAACCAGGGGTAGGCCTTAGAAGTCTCAGGGCCTGCTGTAGCTGAGCAAACCAAGCTGCCAGAGTAACTGTGAGAAGCTCCCACGGCAATGACTCCCACATCACCCAATTAAGGAACTCAGAAAGTATTGTTATCAGCAGCTGGCCTCAAGGACTAGGCCTATGTGACCGTTAAGCACAAAGGGGGTTGTTTTCCTAACTTCTAATCAAAAGGGGGGTTCTTTTCTTGCAGGTGGTGTTATTTTCTTAATGGTTTGTCTGGGTGCTTTTGACCAATAATCTTGTGTGAAACACTGTCCACCCCTGTAAAGTTCACTATAAAAGTTGGGCTATTCGGGCAATAAAATGGTGAAGCATGATCTGACTCTGCTGGTGTCTGTCGTGCTTTCGTCCATGCTTCGCAACAGTGTTATACAGAGACATGAAAACAGGGCAATGGCTAGGCCCTGCTGAAGTGATCTGCCTGGGGCGCGGTTACGCTTGTGTTTCTTCCCCTACAGGTGCAATCTGGGTGCCTAGCCGACGCGTAAAACCAGCTGTTGAAGACACAGGCGGCTGTCGCCAGAAGGAGAATATTGAAGAGTAAACAGCAGATAGAGTCAGCAGCTAAATTATATTCTTGTGAATGAGATTGTGGTATGACTGAGATTGAGATGTGCCAGAGGCCTCTGGGTGTGCGATTGTGCTCTGTGTGTGCGATTGTGCTGTGTACTGTGTGAGTGAGAGCATGCTTTTGCCATAGTGCAGGCTGAAAGCATAGGAAATTGGTGCTGGCAAAAATCATAGGAAAATGGAGGACGAAGTAGCCCTAGATTTGTTACAGCGCTTTTTAGAAAAACGGGGAGTCGATTGTAAGCAACTAGCAGGACTAGTTGCGATCGGTCGAGCAAAATCATGTTTCACAAGTACGGAGTCATTGTTTGAAGTAGCCACTTGGAGAAATTTAAGGGAATGTACTGTTTAAACCTTTTTGATCATAATGAGTCAATTCACAAATTCATTACTTTCCTGAAAGAGCACATGAGAAAGATTCAATATGGTATCAACCCTTTCAATCAATGGTTCACTGACTTGGTTGAAACAACGCATAGATGGTTACTGGCATTAGTCAAAGAGGGATTAAGGATTCTGTTCGCTGTGGTGTCAATCATCATTGCATGTAGTATTGTGATAAATGTGGTTAAAGGGTTACTTGCAAAAATGTTATAGAGATTTTGAAGTGGTGCTGGAAACAGGTACCCGGTGGATCCCTGCAAAGTGGACTGAAGCAGCCGTAGAATCTGCACATGCCGAAGACGACCATGAAGAGGTTCCTGATAATCATTCTGACAATGACATGGGCTGCGCCAACTCAAGGACTGCCAAGGACAGCCTTCGATCCTAAGGAGAATGTCTGGGTATCCCTGGCTAGGAAACTGAATACCACCACCTTCTGTGAAAGTCTAGCCAGCCCTAGCACACCTTCTGTTACATACCTTGTTGGGGTACCATTCATTGACTATAGTAGTTGTGGTGTGATTAGGTTTAAGTTGTGTTACCATTAAGTGATTACAGTAATTGTAATGTTATTAGGTTTAAGTTTTGTTATGTCATTGTAGTTGTGTTATGTTATGTATTCGACGTCTGATGAAAAAACCTTCGGCCAAGTACTACTCGTACAAAAAGAAAAAGGGGGAATTGTTGGGAATTGGCATACAGGGCCTGGACATGAGTCCGTGGAACAATTGTTTGATCTGAGCTTGCCTTAAGCAACCAGGAGTAGGCCTTAGAAAATCTCATGGCCTGCTGTAGCTGAGCAAACCAAGCTACCAGAATAACTATGAGAAGCTCCCACGACAATGATTCCCACGTTGCCCAATTGAGGAATTCAGAAAAATATTGTTACCAGCAGCTGGCTTCAAGGACAAGATCTACGTGAGTGCTAATCACAAGGGGGGTTGTTTTCTTGCAGGTGGGGTTGTTTTCTTCTAGTTGTTTGTCTGAGTGCTTTTGACCAATAATCTTGTGTGAAACACTGTCCGCCCCTGTTAAGTTCACCGTAAAAGTTAGGCTATTCGGGCAATAAAATGGAGCAGCATGGTCTGACTCAACCGGTGTCTGTCGTGTTTTCGGCCGTGCTTCCTAACAGACCCCTGCCCTGTCGCCGTTGGGCAGAGGGAGGGGATCTGGGAGTTGAGGAGGAATGGAGACAGGTCCCTGCTCGACATCGCAAGTGATGCCCTCCCCTTCTGGTCCCACCTTCCCAGGTGCCCTTCCACAACAGGTTTGAGGCCCTCGAGAGACCGGTGGGTGAGGAAGAGGTAGCAAGTGTTCCCAGGAGGATGCCTAGGGCGAGGAGGTCAACTCCACGCCTCAGGGCTGCCTCCACCAAGAAAGACAGAAGGGTTATTGTTGTGGGAGACTCTATCCTTAGGGAACAGAGGGCCCTATTTGTCGGCCTGACCCTATCCATCGGGAAGTCTGCTGCCTCCCTGGGACCAGGGTCAGGGACGTTGCCAGGAAGCTTCCCAACCTGGTACGCCCCTCTGACTATTATACTCTTTTGATAGTCCAGGCAGGTAGTGACGACATTGAAGAGAGAAGCCTGAAGGCTATCAAACAAGACTTTAGGGGGCTGGGACGGTTAGTGGATGGAGCAGGAGTGCAGGTGGTGTTTTCGTCCATCCCTACAGTGGCAGGGAGGGGTACAGAGAGGACACGGAAAGCCCACCTCTTAAACATGTGGCTCAGGGGCTGGTGCCAACGCAGAAATCTTGGGTTTTTCGACCATGGGGCACTTTACTCGGCACCCGGCCTGATGGCTGCAGGCGGGTCCCTATCTTTTAGGGGAAAAAGGATCCTGGGCCAGGAGCTGGCAGGGCTCGTTGAGAGGTCTTTAAACTAGGTAAGAAGGGGGATGGGGCTGAAGCAAGGATTGTTGGAGCTGTGCCAGAGGGAACAATAGTAAGGCCGGGGGATAAGGCAATGGCCCAGCTGAAGTGCATCTACACCAATGCACGCAGCATGGGTAACAAACAGGAGGAGCTGGAAGCCATCGTGCGGCAGGCAGGCTACGACTTGGTTGCCATCACGGAGACGTGGTGGGACCGGTCTCATGACTGGAGTGCTGCAATGACTGGCTATAAGCTCTTCAGAAGGGACAGGCAGCACAGAAGGGGTGGTGGTGTGGCTCTCTATATGAGAGAGTCTTTTGATGTTGTAGAACTTGAGGCTGGGAATGACAAGGTCGAGTCCCTTTGGGTTAGGATTGGCAGGGACAACAAGGCTAGTGTCCTGGTCGGGGTCTGCTATAGACCGCCGAACCAGGATGAGGAGACGGATGAGGAGTTCTACAGGCAGCTGACAGAAGTTGCAAAATCTTCAGCACTTGTTCTCATGGGGGACTTCAACTTCCCTGACATATCCTGGAAGCACAACACAGCCCAGAGAAAGCAGTCTAGGAGGTTTCTGGAGAGCGTGGAAGATAGCTTCCTGACGCAGCTGGTTAGCGAGCCTACCAGGGGTGGTGCCCCGCTAGACCTTCTCTTCACAAACAGATGTGATTGTCGGGAGCTGTCTTGGGCAGAGTGACCACGAAATGGTGTTCTCTATTCTTGGCGAGGCAAGGAAGGGGACCAGTAAAACCACTGTATTGGACTTCCGGAGGGCTGACTTTGTGCTGCTAAGGACACTGGTTGGTAGAGTCCCTTGGGAGGCGGTTCTGAAGGGCAGAGGGGTCCAGGAAGGCTGGGCGCTCTTCAAGAGGGAAATCTTAATGGCGCAGGAACGGTCTGTCCCCACGTGCCCAAAGACGAGCTGGCGGGGAAGAAGACCAGCCTGGCTGAACAGAGAATTGTGGCTTAAGCTTAGGAGAAAAAAGAGGGTTTATAATCTTTGGAAAAGTGGACAGGCCACTAGGGAGGACTATAAGGATGTAGCGAGGCTGTGCAGGGACAAAATTAGAAAGGCCAAAGCTCATATGGAGCTCAATCTGGCTACTGTCGTTAAAGATAACAAAAACTGTTTTTATAAATACATCAACACAAAAAGGAGGACTAAGGAGAATCTCCATCCTTTACTGGATGCGGGGGGAAACCTAGTTACAAGAGATGAGGAAAAGGCGGAGGTGCTTAATGCCTTCTTCACCTCAGTCTTTAGCGGCAATACCGGTTGTTCTCTGGATACCCAGTACCCTGAGCTGGTGGAAGGGGATAGGGAGAAGGATGTGGCCCTCACTATCCACGAAGAACTGGTTGGTGACCTGGTACGGCACTTGGATGTGCACAAGTCGATGGGGCCGGATGGGATCCACCCAAGGGTACTGAGAGAACTGGCAGAGGAGCTGGCCAAGCCCCTATCCATCATTCATCAACAGTCCTGGCTATCGGGGGAGGTCCCAGTTGACTGGCGGCTAGCAAACGTGACGCCCATCTACAAGAAGGGCAGGAGGGAAGACCCGGAAAACTACAGGCCTGTCAGTTTGACCTCAGTGCCAGGGAAGCTCATGGAGCAGATTCTCTTGAGAGTCATCACGCAGCACTTGCAGGGCAAGCAGGCGATCAGGCCCAGTCAGTATGGGTTTATGAAAGGCAGGTCCTGCTTGACGAACCTGATCTCCTTCTGTGACAAAGTGACGCGCTGGGTGGATGAGGGAAAGGCTGTGGATGTGGTCTACCTTGACTTCAGCAAGGCTTTTGACACCGTCTCCCACAGCATTCTCCTCAAGAAACTGGCTGCTCTTGGCTTGGACTGGCGCACGCTTCGTTGGGTTAGAAACTGGCTGGATAGCCGGGCCCAAAGAGTCGTGGTAAATGGAGCCAAGTCCAGTTGGAGGCTGGTCACTAGTGGCGTCCCCCAGGGCTCGGTGCTGGGGCCGGTCCTCTTTCATATCTTCATCAATGATCTGGACGAGGGCATTGAGTGCATCCTCAGTAAGTTTGCAGATGACACCAAGCAAAGTGTGTGTGTCGATCTGCTTGAGGGTAGGAAGGCTCTGCAGGAGGATCTGGATAGGCTGCACCGATGGGCTGAGGTCAACTGCATGAAGTTCAACAAGGCCAAGTGCCGGGTCCTGCACCTGGGACGCAATAACCCCAAGCAGAGCTACAGGCTGGGAGATGAGTGGTTGGAGAGCTGCCAGGCAGAGAAGGACCTGGGAGTGATGGTGGACATTTGGCTGAATATGAGCCAGCAGTGTGCTCAGGTGGCCAAGAAGGCCAACGGCATCCTGGCTTGTATCAGAAACAGTGTGACCAGCAGGGCTAGGGAGGTGATCGTCCCCCTGTACTCGGCTCTGGTGAGGCCGCACCTCGAGTACTGTGTTCAGTTTTGGGCCCCTCGCTACAAGAAGGACATCGAGGTGCTTGAGCGGGTCCAGAGAAGGGCGACGAAGCTGGTGAGGGGCCTGGAGAACAAGTCCTACGAGGAGCGGCACAGAAGTCTGCTGCAGAAGTCGCTCATAGGGTTGTTCAACAATCCTTTCCACGCTCTTTAGCCATAATGTCTAATCTGTGGTGGCTTGCAAAGGAGTTTCTGTGCCTGCAGGGATACGTTAAAGTAGTTTTGTGGCAATGCAATGTAGTTTTGGAAGTTGTCTTGCCCTTTTATACGTCTGTAACCTCTTTCCTGCATCCAGAGGAGAAGCTGTGAAGCTTGACGTTACGAATGTCTTATGCAGAATATCAACCCCACATAGTTAAGGTAGTTGTTCATCTTGGAGGGGGTACATTTGAATCCAAAACTCATCTTTAGAACAGAAGCAAGTGTGAGATATGTTCACCTGATTCGTGTCAGTATGGAACAATGCTAGGGCCGCATTGTATGATGAATGTGACCTTCTGTCTTGCATACCCTTGTATAACCACAAGTCTAAGAAAAACAGTGGTTAATGTATATAGTTCTTGTATCTTGCAAAGGAATGTTTTAGCAACTCATGTCAATAGAGAGCTTGAAGGGAAATGTATTTGTAGACTTTTCCTTGAAGTCTCTGGTATCTGGGGGGTTTCAGAATAACTGCTAACTATGATGACTATTGCGTGGGACACTATGCAAGTCTCTGATATCTGGGCAGGAGATCAAGGAGACAGGGAGAGCTGAAGAACAACTAAAAGACAAAGCTTGCAGGGAAGGTTGCACAAGTCTCTGACATACAGCCAAGTTGGACAAGAGGGAGGAAGACTATGAGCCTTCAGCACGAGAGACCACCAGAGGGACCACCGGAGACTGATACGCATGCTCCAGTAGGAGGGTTTGGATTCCGGAATCTAATTATAATAACCCTGTTGTTTTTTTTAGAAGTAGTAATGAATATGTATTAGCCTAGGAGCATAAAAATCAGCTGCTTGATGTAACTGGTGTGCGTCTTGGTGGAGCAGAGACTCCTGGTGCACCCAGCGCTGTTTGCTTACCTGTATTCCTTTAATAAATTGTAAACTTTGATTATAGTCCTATTTTGAATACTGAGCTATTTATTACACAAGGTATTAAGCTCTTTATGTTAATAGGAACGTGAGTCTTTCTGCCTGGAACACAATTCAACAGAGCAGTCAACCATTTCTTTAGCTTTGAAGATGCTGAAATGGACCCTGGGTTAAAAAGAACCGGTCCAGAGAAGGGCGACGAAGGGCGACGAAGCTGGTGAGGGGCCTGGAGAACAAGTCCTATGAGGAACGGCTGAAGGAGCTGAGCTTGTTCAGCCTGGAGAAGAGGAGGCTCAGGGGCGACCTTATCGCTCTCTACAGATACCTTAAAGGAGGTTGTAGCGAGGTGGGGGTTGGCCTGTTCTCCCACGTGCCTGGTGACAGGATGAGGGGGAATGGGCTAAAGTTGTGCCAGGGGAGGTTTAGGTTGGATGTTAGGAAGAACTTCTTTACCGAAAGGGTTGTTAGACTGTGGAACAGGCTGCTCAGGGAAGTGGTGGAGTCACCATCCCTGGAAGTCTTTAAAAGACGTTTAGATGTAGAGCTTAGGGATATGGTTTAGTGGGGACTGTTAGCGTTAAATCAGAGGTTGGACTCGATGATCTTGAGGTCTCTTCCAACCTAGAAATTCTATGATTCTGTGGTTCCCAGCCTGTCTCTAAAGATAGTTGTTTAGTGCTAAAATGTGAGTTTCCTTTCTGGTATGTGACCATCCTAGTCTTAAGATTTCCAGTACTCAGTCATGTACCCCAGACTCCCGTGTTTTGAGGGGGATCGTACTCCCCTTACCTAATATGGGAATCCCGTTTTTGTGCCTCAAGGGTCAATGGTGTAAGGCACTTAGAAATCATTGCGGATTGTGGTTGTTGTCAGTTGCCACGTAAATTAAGGCCATGCAAGGACCTTCTACTCTTTCATCTTCCCTTTCATTTGTTGTCAGGTTACTACTCAATATTACACCTTTGGTGAGAAGTCCTAAAAAAAACCAACAAACATTACATCTTAATGTTAACAACTCTTGTTTTTTCTTTCTCTAGGTCTGCCAGTAGCTGACAAGGTAGAAAGATGACCTTTTCTCTTTCATTCTTGTGAAGTTAGAGGCAGTGCCCAATTAAACTGTGACTGAGGCTCTGCGATGGTGCAAGTCTATCTTACTCCTTCAAATTCAGTGATGCAGCCAGCGTTTTCAGTAATGAACTTTCAAGGATTCAACCACTTTAAAGCTTTTGGACAGTGGCAATTATCTGAAAACATTCCTACAGATTTATCTTCTTCATTTACATTTGCTTGCTCTCTCCATCTCATTCAAAGCAGTCAGGACTGGTTTGCTTCCCTCTTCTCTGGAAGTTTGCACTAGGAACCATTGTTAGAATCAGAATCCTGATCTGAGAGCACGATGAAAAATGTTGCACACAAACTTGTACATTGGAGAGGAAAATGTTCATGTATACGTCAGTATTGTACTCAAACAGCTGCTTACACCTTTTAACTTTTAAACCTGAGAAGCAACAGGTAGTTTCTACGTTGCCCTTGGGGGTAGTGTACTCTTCTGTACTTTGCTTCTATACAAACAGCTCAAAATTTGAAAGTCATGTTGTCAGTCATACCACCAAACAACCTTGCACGGCATTACACGTTCCCCCCCCAGATAGATCTTGCCGTCAATGAGAGACCAGACAAGGAAATAATGCCGGCACATAAAACTAACTTGTAGATATATCCCTTGTTGGCATTCTTTTTTTTTTGTTGTTTTGTTTTGATGCTTTGTGGGGCTTAGCTGTACCTCAGTGAGAAGAATGTCTTCTGGTGTGAACTGAAATTATACCTCTCTGCCACAATGTCTCTCTATTTATTTATTTATTTTTTTGGGGGGGAGGGCTGGGGAGGGGAGAGAAGGGTGTTGATAATTCCTTGGGGACACCTGAAGGAGTTGCAAAATAATAAAATTTAGGTGAAGGAAAAGTTCCTTCTCTTAATTTTTGTCGTTGTTGTTTTTCTTTTCCATCTGGTCATAAAATGAAGGTCCCATTTTCTGGCTTTTGGCAGATTGCAAGCATGCTGGAACCATTCACGTTACGTAGACTGTATTTGTCTGAAATGATAATATCATACCTATAGTCTGCTGCAGGCTCAAAAGCAGCCTATGCCTCCTGGTCTGTTTTATGCCTTTGCTTTTGTTACTACATCCTTGTAAGTCTTCAACAGGGAAATGAAATTACCCTATACAAAAGAAACACCATCCAGAAGAAACTTCAGGTGCTAGGGCCTGAATTTTCACTGAAACCAAAGGCAGGTATCTTACTGACGTGAAGAAAGGGGCTTTATCTATCCTGGTTTGTTTAGTACTGAAGGAGCGTGAAAGAGATGCATGTCCTTGTCTCTGAAGAGGAGGCAAAGGAACAGCTAGTGCAAGGAACGCAAAATTCAGTTATGCCGAACTAACAGGTGGTTGTATCCCAGCTTGGAGACCACAACACAGAATCACCTAGGTTGGAAGAGACCTCCAAGATCACGTAGTCCAACCTCTGGCGTAACACTAACAAGTCCTCCACTAAGCCGTATCCCTAAGCTCTACACCTAAACATCTTTCAAAGACCTCCAGGGATAGTGACTCCACCACTCCCCTGGGCAGCCCGTTCCAATGCCTAACAACCGTTTCGGTAAAGAAGTTCTTCCTGACACCCAACCTAAACCTCCCCTGGTGCAACTTTAGCGCATTCCCCCTCGTCCTACCACCAGGCACATATGAGAATAGACCAACCCCCACCTCGCTACAGCCTCCTTTGAGATATCTGTAGAGAGCAATAAGGTCGCCCCTGAGCCTCCTCTTCTCCAGACCGAACAATCCCAGCTCCCTCAGCCGCTCCTCCTAAGACTTGTTCTCCAGATCCCTTGCCAGCTTTGTTGCCCTTCCCTGGACTCACTGGAGCCCCTCAATATCCTTCTTGTAGCGAGGGGCCCAGAACCGAACACAGTACTTGGGCTGCGGCCTCACCTGAGCCAAGTACAGGGGGACAATCACCTTCCTTAGTCCTGCTGGCCATGCTGTTTCTTGTAGGAGTCAGGATGCTGTTGGCCTTCTTGGCCACCTGAGCACACTGCTGGCTCATACTGAGTCGACTAGCCACCAGTACTCCCAGGTCCTTCTCTGCCAGGCAGCTTTCTAACCACTCAGATGGCTTTTCCAACCAGCTTCAAACTTCCAGATCTAGAGGAACGCTTTGACTGCGGCCTAAAAGCCACGTGTATGTAAGCTGCCGCAAGCCAGCCAATCTTCTTCCCATGACCTGCCAGGAAACAGCAACGTAGGCAGGTAACCAAATTAAAGCCAAAACTTGCCAGCCCAGTCCTTGACCTGAATAGTGAGTGAGGATCCGGATCCTGGCATTTATGCGCGATAGCTTCTACACAGTCAAAGTAAATACACCCCGGGTGCCCTGAGCTGGAGGACCACGACGGTGGGCACGATAAACTCCCAACCGACCCTGAACGTGTGCGGGATTTGCTGCTCCACCTGGATCTATACAAGTCCGTGGGTCCGGATGGGGTTCATCCCAGGGTGCTTAAGGAGCTGGCTGACGCCATCGCGGGACCTCTCTCAATTATTTTTCAATGATCTTGTGAATCTGGAGAGGTCCCAGTAGACTGGAAGCTGGCAAATGTCGTACCAATTTTCAAGAAGGGCAAGAAAATAGACCGTGGCAACTACAGGCCTGTTAGTCTCACATCAGCGCCTGGTAAAATTCTGGAGAAGATGATCCTTGAAAGTATTGAAGCGCACCTGGGGGACAATGCAGTCATTGGTCCCAGCCCACATGGGTTCATGAGGGGTAGGTCCTGCCTAACAAATCTGAATTCCTTTTATGATAAGATCAGCCATCTGGTTGATCAAGGGAAACCAGCTGACGTGATCTTTTTGGACTTGAGCAAAGCTTTCGACATAGAATCATAGAATCATAGAATATCCTGAGCTGGAAGGGACCCTTAAGGATCATCAAGTCCAACTCTTGACACCGCACAGGTCTACCCAAAAGTTCAGACCATGTGACTAAGTGCACAGTCCAATCTCTTCTTAAATTCAGACAGGCTCGGTGCAGTAACCACTTCCCTGGGGAGCCTGTTCCAGCGTGCAACCACCCTCTCTGTGAAGAACCCATGGTTTCCCATGGGATCCTACTGGACAAAAATGTCCAGCATACAACTTAGCAAAAACACCATACGATGGGTGAGCAATTGGCTGACAGGCAGGGCTCAAGGGCTTGTGGTAAATGGGGCCACATCAGGGTGGCGCACGGTCACTAGTGGGGTCCCTCAAGGCTCCATTTTAGGGCCGGTCCTCTTCAATGTTTTTATAAACGATTTAGATGTAGGACTAGAAGGTGTTTTGAGCAAATTTGCTGATGGCACCAAACTTGGAGGAGTTGTAGACTCAGATGAGGGGCTGAGTGTGGAAAGGCCTTGCAGAGAGATCTGGACAGATTGGAGAGCTGGGCGATCACCAACCGCATGAGGATTAACAAGAGCAAGTGCCGGGTCCTGCACCTGGGACGGGGCCACCCTGGCTATATGTACCGACTGGGTGATGAGATGCCGTAGAGCAGCCCTGCAGAGAGGGATCCGGGCGTGGTGGTTGACAGCAAGTTGAACATGAGCCAGCAGTGTGCCCTGGCAGCCAGGAGGGCCAACCGTGTCCTGGGGTGCATCAAGCACGGCATTGCTGGTCGATCGAGGGAAGTGATTGTCCCGCTCTACTCTGCGCTGGTGCGGCCTCACCTCGAGTACTGTGTGCAGTTCTGGGCACCACAGTATAAAAAGGACATGAAACTGTTGGAGAGTGTCCAGAGGAGGGCGACGAAGATGGTGAAGGGCCTAGAGGGGAAGCCGCATGAGGAGCAGCTGAGGGCACTGGGCCTGTTCAGCCTGGGGAAGGGGAGGCTAAGGAGGGACCTCATTGCAGCGTACAACTTCCTCGCGTGGGGGAGTGCAGAGGCAGGTGCTGACCTATTCTCCGTAATCACCAGTGACAGGACCCACGGGAACGGTGTTAAGCTGAGGCAGGGAAGTTTTAGGCTGGATGTCAGGAAGAGGTTCTTCACCGAGAGGAGGGTGGTTGCACGCTAGAACAGGCTCCCCAGGGAACTAGTCACTGCACCAAGCCTGTCTGAATTTAAGAAGCGATTGGACTGTGCACTTGGTCACGTGGTCTAAACTTTTGGGTAGACCTGTGCGGTGCCAGGAGTTGGACTTGATGATCCTTAAGGGTCCCTTCCAGCTCAGGATATTCTATGATTCTATAAATAGTCCAGTCAGAGGTCATGGGGCTAGATTTAGAAAAGTCCTGCATAAAGAAGGGATCTCAGAGAAGAAAATGTAGATAGCATTAATATCAAGAAAAGGAATTCTGATTGCTAATTTGTTTATCTGTCATGACTAGACAGATGAAAATCTATGATGGCAAGTTTGCCTTTAAGGTCATTTTATTTTTATTCATTTCTTTTATTTATTTGTATTTATTTTTTTAACAGGCTCTGTACTAATTTTGCTCACAGAATGACTAACAGAAATATGAGCTTTGTGCAAATTTTGTATTTAATTCATTATGTCAACTGTAACCACTAAGCCCCTTGTCAGGTTATTTCTACAAGTGATAAGGAGCAATAGACCTTAAAACCTTGAAGCCAGGTAGACGAGCTTATTCCACAAGGTCTCTTGGCTTCACCCTTGTTAAGTGCAACCTGCCAGGTGTGGGTCATTTGACCTTTGTTATATAGGAAGCCTGAGGACAGGTGGGGGAATTGCCTCCCCAGGAGAAACTGAGGCTTGGGTAGCCTAGGGTGTTTTTCTCTCGTGGTGAATCGGGCTCAGTGTTCCCTACTAGGCTGCTTTTCCTTCAAGTTTTCTGCCCTCTCTGTGAAATAGCTTTAGAGACTCTATGAGCCAGTTACATTGGTGGTGCCTTCTTCAGAAGAACCCTGGTGGGACTATTTCACTGCGAAGCACGTTGGAAGTGACTCGAGTTCAGGAGACAGCAGGTAAGAGTTCCTGGGTTCTGTGGTTGTTACTGTTGAGGAGTTTGAGTACTTCCTTCACCTTGTCTGTATCCTGTGAAATTACATAGGTGGCTTCTAAGCTCCCTTTTAAGTACTGGAGGAAAACAAAAAAGGCTGCAGAAGCCCAAGTGCACACAGGTCAGCCTGAAATTGAAGGAGGTTCTTAAGTATTTGAAAGATTGAAAAACGAGCTGTGGGAAGAGGCGCGGAGTCGCTGGGGCGCGGAGTCGCTGGGGCGCGGAGTCGCTGGGGCGCGGAGTCGCTGGGGCGCGGAGTCGCTGGGGCGCGGAGTCGCTGGGGCGCGGAGTCGCTGGGGCGCGGAGTCGCTGGGGCGCGGAGTCGCGCCATTTATTTCAAGAAAATCCTTTTAATTTATTTTTTATTTTTTTTATTTTTTTTGTTTTTTTTTGCTGTTACTAGACAGATGAAAATGTGAGAGCAATTTAGCCGGTAATTTCATTCCCTTTCTTCTTTCATGTATTTATATATTTTTATTTCTCTTATATTAACGGGTTCTAAACTAGTTTTCCTCACGGAATGAGTAGCAGAAATATGACCCTTACGCACCTCTTGTAGTTAATTCATGAAATTTATTCTAACTACAAAACTCTGTGTCAGGTGATTTCTTTTATCAATAAGGAGCAATGGAACTTATTATTGATAATTGAACCCCAGCAGGCTGCTTTTTCTTTTTGTTTTCTACTTTTGCTGTGAAATAGCTCTAGAGACTCTATGACTAGTTACATTGGTGGTGCCTTCTCCGTGCAGTAGAGCCTGGTGGTACGGCTTGTGAAGTTGCTTGGAAGTGCCGCGAGTTCAGGAGCTGGCAGCTAAGTGTTCCTGGGTTCTAGAGTTGTTTCATGTTGGGGAGTGGCCCCGTTCCCTAAAATCACAGCTCCTGGGCCCAAATCTGAGTTTCTTTTCTGTTACATGAACAGCCGGAGAGGGTCAGCCTCCTTTGGCTTTTGAGTCCGTTGCCTCCTACTCTTAACAGTTTTAGTGTTCGGTAGCGTACCTCAGGCTCTCCTATTTTGAGAGGGGTTGTGCTCCACTTACGTAACATGGGAATCCCTTTTTTCTGTCTCAAGCGTGAATGGTGTAAGGCACTTAGAAATCATTGCAGATGAAAGGGAAGTGAAGTTATCTTATTTAGAAGAAAAGCTATCCAGAAGAAACTTCAGTTGCTTGGGCCTGAATTCTCACTGAAACCAAAAGCAGGTATCTTACCGTAGAGAGCGATAAGGCCGCCCCTGAGCCTCCTTTTCTCCAGGCCGAACAATCCCAGCTCCCTCAGCCGCTCCTCCTAAGACTTGTTCTCCAGATCCCTCACCAGCGTTGTTGCCCTTCCCTGGACTCACTGGAGCCCCTCAATATTCTTCTTGTAGTGAGAGGCCCAGAACTGAACATAGTACTTGGGCTGCGGCCTCACCAGAGCCAAGTACAGGGGGACAATCACCTTCCTTAGTCCTGCTGGCCATGCCATTTCTTGTAGGAGTCAGGATGCTGTTGGCCTTCTTGGCCACCTGAGCACACTGCTGGCTCATACTGAGTCGACTAGCCACCAGTACTCCCAGGTCCTTCTCTGCCAGGCAGCTTTCTAACCACTCAGATGGCTTTTCCAACCAGCTTCAAACTTCCAGATCTAGAGGAACGCTTTGACTGCGGCCTAAAAGCCACGTGTATGTAAGCTGCCGCAAGCCAGCCAATCTTCTTCCCATGACCTGCCAGGAAACAGCAACGTAGGCAGGTAACCAAATTAAAGCCAAAACTTGCCAGCCCAGTCCTTGACCTGAATAGTGAGTGAGGATCCGGATCCTGGCATTTATGCGCGATAGCTTCTACGCAGTCGAAGTAAATACACCCTGGGTGCCCTGAGCTGGAGGACCACGACGGTGGGCACGATAAACTCCCAACCGACCCTGAACGTGTGCGGGATTTGCTGCTCCACCTGGATCTATACAAGTCCGTGGGTCCGGATGGGATTCATCCCAGGGTGCTTAAGGAGCTGGCTGACGCCATCGCGGGACCTCTCTCAATTATTTTTCAATGATCTTGTGAATCTGGAGAGGTCCCAGTAGACTGGAAGCTGGCAAATGTCGTACCAATTTTCAAGAAGGGCAAGAAAATAGACCGTGGCAACTACAGGCCTGTTAGTCTCACATCAGCGCCTGGTAAAATTCTGGAGAAGATGATCCTTGAAGGTATTGAAGCGCACCTGGGGGACAATGCAGTCATTGGTCCCAGCCCACATGGGTTCATGAGGGGTAGGTCCTGCCTAACAAATCTGAATTCCTTTTATGATAAGATCAGCCATCTGGTTGATCAAGGGAAACCGGCTGACGTGATCTTTTTGGACTTGAGCAAAGCTTTCGACATGGTTTCCCGTGGGATCCTACTGGACAAAATGTCCAGCATACAACCTAACAAAAACATCATGCGATGGGTGAGCAATTGGCTGGCAGGCAGGGCTCAAGGGCTTGTGGTAAATGGGGCCACATCAGGCTGGCGCATGGTCACTAGTGGGGTCCCTCAAGGCTCCATTTTAGGGCCGGTCCTCTTCAATGTTTTTATAAACGATTTAGATGTAGGACTAGAAGGTGTTTTGAGCACATTTGCTGATGGCACCAAACTTGGAGGAGTTGTAGACTCAGATGAGGGTGGAAAGTCCTTGCGGAGAGATCTGGGTAGATTGGAGAGCTGGGCGATCACCAACCGCATGAAGTTTAAGAAGAGCAAGTGCCGGGTCCTGCACCTGGGACGGGGCAACCCTGGCTGTACGTACCGACTGGGTGATGAGATGCCGTAGAGCAGCCCTGCAGAGAGGGATCCGGGCGTGGTGGTCGACAGCAAGTTGAATATGAGCCAGCAGTGTGCCCTGGCAGCCAGGAGGGCCAACCGTGTCCTGGGGTGCATCAAGCACAGCATTGCTGGTCGATTGAGGGAGGTGATTGTCCCGCTCTACTCTGCGCTGGTGCGGCCTCACTTCGAGTACTGTGTGCAGTTCTGGGCACCACAGTATAAAAAGGACATGAAACTGTTGGAGAGTGTCCAGAGGCGGGCGACGAAGATGGTGAAGGGCCTAGAGGGGAAGCCGTATGAGGAGCAGCTGAGGGCACTGGGCCTGTTCAGCCTGGGGAAGGGGAGGCTAAGGAGGGACCTCATTGCAGTGTACAACTTCCTCGCGAGGGGGAGTGCAGAGGCAGGTGCTGACCTATTCTCTGTAATCACCAGTGATAGGACCCATGGGAATGGTGTTAAGCTGAGGCAGGGAAGGTTTAGGCCGGATGTCAGGAAGAGGTTCTTCACCGAAAGGAGGGTGGTTGCACGCTGGAACAGGCTCCCCAGGGAAGTGGTCACTGCACCAAGCCTGTCTGAATTTAAGAAGCGATTGGACTGTGCACTTGGTCACGTGGTCTAAACTTTTGAGTAGACCTGTGCAGTGCCAGGAGTTGGACTTGATGATCCTTAAGGGTCCCTTCCAGCTCAGGATATTCTATGATTCTATAAATAGTCCAGTCAGAGGTTATGGGGCTAGATTTAGAAAAGTCCTGCATAAAGAAGGGATCTCAGAGAAGAAAATGTAGATAGCATTAATATCAAGAAAAGGAATTCTGATTGCTAAATTGTTTATCTGTCATGACTAGACAGATGAAAATCTATGATGGCAAGTTTGCCTTTAAGGTCATTTTATTTTTATTCATTTCTTTTATTTATTTGTATTTATTTTTTTAACAGGCTCTGTACTAATTTTGCTCACATAACAGAAATATGACCCTTGTGCACCTTTTGTAGTTAATTCATTATGTCAACTGTAACCACTAAGCCCCTTGTCAGGTTATTTCTACAAGTGATAAGGAGCAATAGACCTTAAAACTTTGAAGCCAGGTAGATGAGCTTATTCCACAAAGTCTCTTGGCTTCACCCTTGTTAAGTGCAACCTGCCAGGTGTGGGTCATTTGACCTTTGTTATATAGGAAGCCTGAGGACGGGTGGGGGAATTGCCTCCCCAGGAGAAACTGAGGCTTGGGTAGCCTAGGGTGTTTTTCTCTCGTGGTGAATCGGGCTCAGTGTTCCCTACTAGGCTGCTTTTCCTTCAAGTTTTCTGCCCTCTCTGTGAAATAGTTTTAGAGACTCTATGAGCCAGTTACATTGGTGGTGCCTTCTTCAGAAGAACCCTGGTGGGACTATTTCACTGCGAAGCACGTTGGAAGTGACTCGAGTTCAGGAGACAGCAGGTAAGAGTTCCTGGGTTCTGTGGTTGTTACTGTTGAGGAGTTTGAGTACTTCCTTCACCTTGTCTGTTCCCTGTGAAATTACTTAGGTGGCTTGTAAGCTCCCTTCCAAGCACTGGAGGAAAAAAAAGGCCTCAGAAGTCCAAGTGCACACAGGTCAGCCTGAAATTGAAGGAGGTTCTTAAGTATTTGGAAGATTGAAAAACGGGCTGTGTGAAGCGGGGGGCGCAGAGTTGCGGGGGGTGCATAGTCGCTGGGGGCGCGTTCCAGTGTGCGACCACCCTCTTCGTGAAGAACCTCTTCCTGTTGTCTAGCCTAAACGTCCCCTTCCTCAGGCTGACACCATTCACTGTGGGTCCTATCATTGGTGTCTGGAGAGAATAGAGCGGTACCTGCCCCTCCACTCCCCCTCGTGAGGAAGCTGTAGACTGTGACGAGGCCTCCCGTCAGCCGCCTCTTTTCCAGGCTGAACAGGCCCAGTGACCTCAGCCGCTCCTCATACGACTTCCCCTCTAGGCCCTTCGCCATCTTTGTAGCCCAGTATCTTACTGACTTGAAGAAGGAGGCTTTAATCTATCCTGCTTTGTTTAGTAGCAACCACCCCTCACCGAGCATGCGCTCTGAATTTCTCGGAGTCTATTACTTTAAACGGAGACGGGAGAACTTTTCACCAATCATAACTAAGATATGCTTGGCTAGAGCCACTCAAGCTCCACCCAAAAGAGAGAAAATAATATAAATTGGCCTAAGAGAGAGGGGATGTTAGGGAAGATACCACCATCAGGGGAGGTACCACACCAAGGGAATACAACATCCTTCGGACCTCCTGACTCCTGGGACCAGTCGATGGGCTCAGACTTTTTCTCCCCCCCCCCCATTGGGATGCCTTTGGGTGAGATTTGAACACTTGGTTATTGTCATAAATGAGGTCTCAACTCGATCTGAATTTTGTAATATTTATAAAACAAACATTTCTAAAAGGTAGAAAAGCTATAAAAGGCAAGTAAACAGCGCTGGGTGTGCGGGGAGTCTACGCTCCACCAACACTCGCACACAAACATCAAACATCCTAAATGTACAGAGCATTGCTTTACATACTAAACGCAAGTATGCCTCTACATACGTACAATCAGGAAAGGTAGCAAACAATCCTCTAAGTTCCATAACTTAATAAAAATCGAGTACGCCTATACATATGCATGATCAGAAGAGGTAACAAACAATCCTTTAAGTTCCATGACTTAACAGTCTCCATTTTCCATTCCTTTTGAGCGATGTGTCTCGCTTTAAGTTGTCAAGCAACTCGGTCTTAAGGCCTTATGTATCCCGTTCTTCCCAGATCGAAGAAAAGCATATCCATCTCCTTGCGAAGGCCAATAGACCTGGGTCAAAAGGCATGTCCAGGTCAGCAGGGAGCGCAACAGCAAAAGCCTTCGATGGCTGTAACAGCAGAGGGGCCCATGGCGTAGCAGTCGGATCAGTAAAGGAGCCCGCAGCTCCCTCACTGTCTGGCAAACCACACCTTTGTGATTGTGGCACCACAGGGCTCTTTAAGGCCTCAGAGGCTGCTCACCAGGTGCCGAGCAATCCCACTGCAACCTTGTCATTTTTAGTTGCAGAGTTGCACACCTTGACCTCAGTTTGGTCCCATATTTGAGGCTCATAAACTGTCCAATTGTTAATAAGGAGAATAAGCTGTAAGGTTACCAGGACAATCTTTGTTCCTAAGGACGTATGATTCCTCATAACGCGCAACTGCTTACCAGCGAGGGGCAGTTGTGTGCACAGGTCCGCTTCTCTCAGCTCGAGCTTCTCTCCAGCTCCAGTGCGCCTATTTCCAGCGAGTTTCTGTACGAGCTTCTCTGAGCAGTTTGAGTTTGGCCAAACCTATCTTCATGAGGCAATCAAAGTGCCTGTTCCCGTCCTGGTCTCCATTCTGCCAGCCTGTTCCTCTTCACTTCTTGTTCCTGCTTCTTTATTGATGTAACTTCATCGTGCTCCCTTTTTTTTTTTTTTTGTCTTGAGGGCAGGCTCCCCTCTTATACCCTTCTCTCCACGGCAGTTCTTTTCAAAACAACTTTTCATTGCTCAAACAACTTTGAATGTAACGACAACAGCAAACACCCAGAAACATCCATGCCTTAACTGGAGAACAAGAAACCGGAGACTGCATGGTGTCTCCTGAATCACCCTTCTTTGTTCCCTCTAAACACTTTTATATTCCTGATGGCCTCGTCGTTAAGAGTCTAATGTTATCTCAACCACGGGGCTTTCCAACGCCCATGGCCACGTTCCAAATTTCCCCCTCTTTATTAATATCAACCATTTTCTCGACACGAATTTCCACTCCATATATAACAGTTATAAATCTTTCTAGAATCTTTGATCCGTTTAACGCATTAATTTCTAGGCTGTGCACCTGTAACACCTGTGTATTTCATGCATGCTAGCTTGCTTTTGCAGACAGGCACTATTGCCGGCAATCCAAAGAACCTGGTTATCTCTTGCTGTAATAAATCACACTTGATTGCATTGTCATAGCTCTCATTAAGTGCAACTAGGGTAAGGGTGGTTACATGTTATTGGTGAATCTGTGACCGTGATAGTTCAGTGTTCTGAATCCAAGCAGACCCCAGACGGTTAACACGTTACTGGTGAATATCCGACCGGACCCCAGACGGTTGACGTGTTATTGGTGTGTCCGACAGGTTCGGTACCCTGAATCCGACCGGTCCCATAACGGTTAATCAGCTACACCCCTTAATGCGACACTAATGAAGGAGCACGGAAGAGACGCATGTCCTTACCTCTGGAGAGGAGGTTCCTTGCACAGCCAGTGCAAGGAACACAAAAATCAGTTGCGCCAGACTAACGTGGTTGTATCTGAGCTTGGAGGCTGCAACCCTCTTCAGACTTCCAGATCTAGAGGAACACTTTGGCTGCAGCCTAAAAGCCACGTGTACAGGAGCTCCCCCAAGCCAGCCAATCTTCTTCCCATGACCTGCCAGGAAACAGCAAGGTAGGCATGTACCCAAATCAAAACCCAAACCTTTGGCCCAGTCCTTGACCTGAATAGGGAGTGACGATCCGGATCCTGGCATTCATACCTGACAGCTTATACGCAGTGGAAGTAAACAGTGTAGTCAGAGGTCACGGGGCTAGATTTTGGAAAGTCCTGCATCAAGAAGACATCTCAGAAAAGCAAATTTAAATACCATTAATGCCAAGAAAAGTAACTCTGATGTCTATATTCTTTATGTGTCATGACTAGACAGATGAAAAACTATGAGAGCAATTTTGCCTTTAAGGTCATTTTCTTTTTTCTTTGATGTCTTTTCTTTCGTTTGTTTGTCTGTTTGTTTGTTTATTTATTTATTTAAACAGGCTCTGTACTACTTGTCCTCACAGAATGACTAACAGAAATATGACCCTTGTGCACTTTTTGTAGTTAATTCATTAGGTCAGCTCTAACCACTAAGCCCCTTGTCAGGTTATTTCTAGTAGTGACAAGGAGCAATTAAGCTTACAAGACCGAAGCCAGGTAGATGAGCCTATTCCAGGAGGTCTCTTGGCTCCACCCTTGTGAAGTGAAACCTGCCAGGTGTGGATCATTTGACTTTTGCTATATAGGAAGCCTGAGGACTTGTGGGGAATTGCCTTCCTGGTGGGGGAGTTTGAGGCTCAGGTTCTCTAGGGTGCTTTTCTGCTGTTGTGGTGGAGCGGATTCAGTGTTCCCCGGTGGGCTGCTTTTTCTTCACCTTTTCTCCCATCTCTGTGAAACAGTGACTCTATGAGCTAACTATGTTGTTGGTGCCCTCTCAGTACGGTGAGAGCCTGGTGGTGCGAAGTCACTGTGAAGCAGTGTGGAAGTGACTCAAGTTCAGGAGCTGGCAGGTAAGTGTTCCTGGGTTCTACGGTTCTTTAATGTCGAGGAGTTTGAGTACTTCCTTCACCTTGTCTGTTTTCAGTGAAATTACTTCCGTGGCTTCTAAGCTCCCTTTCCAGCCCTTCCAAATCTAATGAGAATGAAAGCTAAAAAGAAAGCCCCACCAACTCAGAAGCTCAAGTGCTTACAGGTAAGCCTGACTTTGAAGAATGTTCTTAACTATTTGTTAGGATTCAACAACGGGCAGTGTGGAAAAAGGTGCCTTAATGTGCACTCAAATTATGCCTTGCAGTGAGTAGAAACCGATGGGGAAGGTACTGGTGGAGTTATGACAACTTTCACTCAGTGGAAGTCGCAAGACTGTGCTGTTCCTAAAAGAAATGCCGCTTTCACAACATGTAAGTCAAAAGCAGTGTGAAGAAAGCCTCTCCTCTTCCCTACAGGCCTGCGTCTCTGCTGTGGAGAAAGATTTGGAATAGGTCCACCAGTGAGGAGAGACTATCTTCCTCCCAGGCTGTACAAACCAGTATCTGAGGTGGCGTTGTTTTCTTCTAGTTGTTTGTCTGAGTGCTTTTGACCAATAATCTTGTGTGAAACACCGTCTGCCCCTGTTAAGTTCACTATAAAAGTTAGGCTATTCGGGTAATAAAATGGAGCAGCATGATCTGACTCAACCGGTGTCTGCCGTGCTTTCGGCCGTGCTTCCTAACAAATGGCGCCCGAACAGGCTGAGACCTGAACAGGGCATCGCAGCGGAGCGGGAGAGCAGCGGCGCCGGGACATCAGAGCGGCGTGGGACCGACACATCGGAGCGGCGCCGGGAGACCCGAGGCACACGGAGGGACTCCTGCCGGACGGAGAGAGCCCTGAGAGACGCTGCAGAGCCACGGATGGCTCTGAGAGACACAGACCTGACAGAAGCCGGAACACCTGAGAAGCATTGAGAAACTCCAAGCACCGACCCGGACAAAGGACTCATGGTGAGACACGGGGAAAAGAAACCGTGGGGAGCGTGGGAAGAGATCTGCGGGGAAACGCGGGAAACGGAACCGCGCAGGGACGCGGGAACGAGGTCTCGCAAAGGCTGCAACAGCATAAATAAAGGTATGGAGAGACAAGCGGCGTATGATTTGCTCAATTGCTTTTTAGAAAAACGGAGCACGCAGGGTATAGGCTGCAAAAAGGATTTACCAGGATTATTAGCATATGGAGTAACAAAGGGTTGTTTTATCAATCCGGATACAGTTTTTGAACAAACAGAGTGGAGTAAATTTGGGGACAAATTGTTTGATGAAGTTATTAATGAAAATAAGACTGCTAAAAAATTACTGAAGCCTTGGAGAGCAGTCACTAATGCCTTAGCTATACATCAGGCTGAGCAGAGAGTCGCTGCTGCTGCTACAGAGAGACTGGGATTGCCAGGAAGTGCTGGTAGTGTTAACCCTCAACAGGGAGGGATGGGGGGAGCTGGGGATTACCCATTGCCGCCTTCAGTGAGGACGATAACGCTGCCTCAGGGGGCAATGGGAGCCTCCTCCTCTCTCATCATCCTTCTCAGAGTCGGTGTTGGTGCTCCCGCCATCACCAGCAGCACCACCGGCTCCTTCTCACAAAAGTGGGGAAATGGATGAGGAAATAAGAGAGCAAAAACCAGACAGAAAAAACACAAGCCCGTTTATAGAAGGTGTTCAGGAGAGGCAGAGGGTGTGGAAGCAAATAGCAGATGAGGCTGTATGCGAAGGTGAACACGGGATAGCTGCACAATTGGTTCAAGAGGCCTTCCCGGTAGTATATTCACCACCGGACGCCCAGGGTAATGTTACGGTTAATCTCGTGAATTTGGACTGGAAATTGTTAACTCAGCTGCGGTCCACAGTAAATGAGTCAGGTCTGAAAGGTGAACCTACGAGACAGATGTTGGACTATATTTGGGGAACTAATATTTTGCTTCCAGGAGACATATGTAGCATAATGAAGTTAATTTTGACCCAACACCAGCAGCTCTTATTTAATGCCCATTGGCAGGCTGCTTGTCAAGAAGCAGTCACAGTGGTAAGAGCACCTGGGGACCCTTTACATGGGGTCACGCTGGAAGAGTTGATGGGGGTAGGACCGTATTTTAGGACAGAAGCACAAGCATTGCTGGGACCTGATAAAGCGAAGGAATCGATGAGAACGGCCAGAAGAGCATTGGATCGGATAAAGGGGCCAGGGGGAATACCTTCCTACATGGGAATCAAACAGGGTAGAGAGAATCCATTTGGGCTTTTTATTGACCGCATAGCAAACGCCATACAGGCGGCTGGGGTGCCTGATTACCTCCAGGGCACGATATTAAAACAGTGCGCAATTCAGAATAGCAACCCTTCTACTCGCAATATATTGGCTTCCTTACCCGGGACATGGACAATCGAGGAAGGGTTGGAAAGAATGGCTCAGGTACCAGTAGGCCCACAGGCTATGTTAGTAGAGGCAGTAAAGCAATTAGGTGACAGCATGCGAGAGCAGGCACAGGCTATGAAAGAGCATGCTGAGTTTACACAGAGTCAAGTCCTTGCAGCTCTTGCTCCTTTGCAAACCGCCGGGTCACGCTCTGGTGGTCAAGCACCACCCCCTGGTGGCCAAATACCACACCGCTTGCGATGTTATCCTGGTGGTGTTTTTGGACACGTGAGACGAAACTGCAAAGCTGGGGCAGTATGGTGCTCAGATTGTCAGTCGGGCAATCACAGTGAAGCGGCATGTCGATGCAACGTGTCGGGAAACGGCTGGAACAGCGGGAAGAGTCGCCCCGCGACGACACAAAACGCGGCCGCATGCACAGCAACACCGAGGGGGAACCCGTTCCTCTCCGACCAGCCACAAGAGGGAGCCGATGTATCTATAATCAGCACACACAACTGGCCGCAGCATTGGCCAACATCTGAAACCAATGCCACGGTGGCCGGGGTCGGAGGAATGACATTGCCGTCAGTCACCACCCCTGCGGTGGACAATAGGGGACAAAGTGGTGAAATGTTGTGTCTCTGTTAGTCCGTTGCCTGACGGGGTGCACGCACTAATAGGGCGGGACATCCTTGCTCAAATGGGAATGGTCCTTACCTGGGAACGCCCTTTATAGGGAACGCCCTTTATAGATATGGCCATTGTTTGGACTTTCCCGATCCCGCTCCGGTGGAAGAATGATGATCCTGTGTGGGTCGAGCAATGGCCGTTAAAACGGGAAAGTCTGATACAAGCGCATGAGCTGGTTAAAGAACAGTTTCAACAGGGGCACTTAAGGTTGTCAACGAGCCCGTGGAATACACCTATCTTTGTGATTAAAAAGAAGTCGGGTAAGTATCGGCTGCTCCACGATCTGTGTGCGGTAAATAAGCAGATGTACGATATGGGAGCAGTGCAGCCAGGGTTGCCTAATCCTGCGATGATACCTGAAGGATGGCATTTACTCATAGTGGACTTAAAGGACTGTTTCTTCACAATTGCTCTCCATGAAAATGATAAACAAAGATTTGCTTTTACACTTCCTGCAATAAACCGAGAAGGGCCAGACCAGAGATTTGAGTGGACGGTCCTGCCGCAGGGAATGCGAAATTCGCCAACTCTATGTCAATTCTGTGTCGACGATGCTCTACAGCCGTTGCGATGAAAATGGTCAGGAACAATAATCTGTCATTATATGGATGATATTCTATTGGCCCAGTCAACACCATTTTCTTCACAGCAAAAGGATGAACTAACGAAGCAACTTAAACAGAGAGGATTAGTAGTTGCCCCCGAGAAGGTACAGGAGACAAGCCCATGGAAATATCTTGGATGGCATATCTCCGATGCTACGATCCAACCGCAGAAATTGACAATACAATCAGACCTTAAGACTCTTAACGACGCCCAGAAGTTGATGGGTGATTTGCAATGGATTCGACCAGTGGTTGGTATTCCCAACGAGCTGTTAAATCAACTACGACCTTTGCTACGAGGGACAGATCCAGCAGCACCAATTCAGCTTACAGACCAACAAAAACAAGCACTACAGCTAATAGCCTCAATGATTACAACACGGGCTACGCATCGGCGTATAGAGGGTGCGCCTCTTGATCTAACTATTCTGTGTGGCCCCCAATATTTGATGGGTGCGATAACACAGCAAAAAATAAAAATGGGGGAGAAGCAGGGAGATACGGTGGTACTAGAATGGCTAGCTCCTCCGTTGCGGCCACGACGAACAATTCAAGAAAAAATCACCACATGAGCAGAATTAATTAAAAAGGGACGAAGTAGAACCTTGCAAGTAGACGGGGCCCCTCCTAACACCATATGGTTACCCATGAAGTCAAGTGATCTGGAATGGTATATACAAAATTCTGAGGAACTGCAAACTGCTCTATTGCATGATGGAGCCATGTTAATAGCAAAACCATTACAATCTCCTGTCTTGTCCTGGATGAAAAACCAGGGCTGGATAAGTAGACCAAAGTGATCACCCCAACCAGTTGCAGACGCAATAACAGTCTTTACAGATGCCGGTAAGTGCTCCAGAACTGCTGCAGTGACATGGAAGGATGAGCATGGCTGGCAACATCAGATTTTGCAAGCTCAGAAAGAGGATTCATTACAGACACTAGAACTGTTCGCAGTAGTATGGGCGTTTGTAAAATGGAAAGCTGTTCCGTTGAGTGTTGTATCTGACTCTCTTTATGTAGTAGGCATAGCCAATCGCATTGAGGACTCAAGTTTGCGAGAAGTGCAGAATGGACGACTGGTTCAACTATTGACAAGTTTGCAGCTTGCAATCGCACAGAGAAGTAAGCCGTATGCAGTGATTCATATTCGCAGTCATCAGTGGGAACAAGGGCTCGGAGAAGGCAATGCCCGAGCCGACCGATTAGTTGCTGCTGCAGTCACTGAAGCTCCACTATCACCATTTTGCCGAGCTCGAGAAGCTCATTCCATATTTCACCAGAACGCGAAGGGACTAGCTCGAGCCTACAATTTGTCTAATGCTGACGCTCAAGCAATCGTGAAGGCTTGTCCCATATGTAGTTATCATAATTTAGGAATGGGACCCGGGTGTGGAGTTAACCCAAGAGGGTTGAAAGCTAATGAAGTGTGGCAAATGGATGTCACTCCTGTTACAGCCTTGGGACAGTTAAAATACTTGCATGTAACGATAGATACCTCTAGCCACATGACATGGGCTACTGCACAACCCAGGGAAAAGGCTCGGGATGTGCGGCATCACCTCACTAGTTGTTTTGCTGTGTTAGGGGTACCTAGCACTATCAAGACTGACAATGGTCCAGCTTATAATAGTGGGCCACTGAAACGATTTATGCAATTATGGAATATCAATCATGTTACTGGCATCCCACACTCCTCCACAGGACAGGCGATAGTGGAAAGGGCAGATGGAACAATGAAAGGATACTTAGAAAAGTTCAGAGACATTGAAGACGTAAAAGAAAGAATAGGAAAGGCTCTCTTTGTACTTAACCATTTATGTGTGTTTGGGGACAGCACTGAGCCCCCTATAGTACGTCACCATGCCGGGGCAGAAACTTCTAAGCCACCACGCATGAAGGTGTTATGTTGGGAACTGGCATACAGGACGTGGACATAAGCAACCAGGGGTAGGCCTTAGAAGTCTCAGGGCCTGCTGTAGCTGAGCAAACCAAGCTGCCAGAGTAACTGTGAGAAGCTCCCACGGCAATGACTCCCACATCACCCAATTAAGGAACTCAGAAAGTATTGTTATCAGCAGCTGGCCTCAAGGACTAGGCCTATGTGACCGTTAAGCACAAAGGGGGTTGTTTTCCTAACTTCTAATCAAAAGGGGGGTTCTTTTCTTGCAGGTGGTGTTATTTTCTTAATGGTTTGTCTGGGTGCTTTTGACCAATAATCTTGTGTGAAACACTGTCCACCCCTGTAAAGTTCACTATAAAAGTTGGGCTATTCGGGCAATAAAATGGTGAAGCATGATCTGACTCTGCTGGTGTCTGTCGTGCTTTCGTCCGTGCTTCGCAACAGTGTTATACAGAGACATGAAAACAGGGCAATGGCTAGGCCCTGCTGAAGTGATCTGCCTGGGGCGCGGTTACGCTTGTGTTTCTTCCCCTACAGGTGCAATCTGGGTGCCTAGCCGACGCGTAAAACCAGCTGTTGAAGACACAGGCGGCTGTCGCCAGAAGGAGAATATTGAAGAGTAAACAGCAGATAGAGTCAGCAGCTAAATTATATTCTTGTGAATGAGATTGTGGTATGACTGAGATTGAGATGTGCCAGAGGCCTCTGGGTGTGCGATTGTGCTCTGTGTGTGCGATTGTGCTGTGTACTGTGTGAGTGAGAGCATGCTTTTGCCATAGTGCAGGCTGAAAGCATAGGAAATTGGTGCTGGCAAAAATCATAGGAAAATGGAGGACGAAGTAGCCCTAGATTTGTTACAGCGCTTTTTAGAAAAACGGGGAGTCGATTGTAAGCAACTAGCAGGACTAGTTGCGATCGGTCGAGCAAAATCATGTTTCACAAGTACGGAGTCATTGTTTGAAGTAGCCACTTGGAGAAATTTAAGGGAATGTACTGTTTAAACCTTTTTGATCATAATGAGTCAATTCACAAATTCATTACTTTCCTGAAAGAGCACATGAGAAAGATTCAATATGGTATCAACTCTTTCAATCAATGGTTCACTGACTTGGTTGAAACAACGCATAGATGGTTACTGGCATTAGTCAAAGAGGGATTAAGGATTCTGTTCGCTGTGGTGTCAATCATCATTGCATGTAGTATTGTGATAAATGTGGTTAAAGGGTTACTTGCAAAAATGTTATAGAGATTTTGAAGTGGTGCTGGAAACAGGTACCCGGTGGATCCCTGCAAAGTGGACTGAAGCAGCCGTAGAATCTGCACATGCCGAAGACGACCATGAAGAGGTTCCTGATAATCATTCTGACAATGACATGGGCTGCGCCAACTCAAGGACTGCCAAGGACAGCCTTCGATCCTAAGGAGAATGTCTGGGTATCCCTGGCTAGGAAACTGAATACCACCACCTTCTGTGAAAGTCTAGCCAGCCCTAGCACACCTTCTGTTACATACCTTGTTGGGGTACCATTCATTGACTATAGTAGTTGTGGTGTGATTAGGTTTAAGTTGTGTTACCATTAAGTGATTACAGTAATTGTAATGTTATTAGGTTTAAGTTTTGTTATGTCATTGTAGTTGTGTTATGTTATGTATTCGACGTCTGATGAAAAAACCTTCGGCCAAGTACTGCTCGTACAAAAAGAAAAAGGGGGAATTGTTGGGAATTGGCATACAGGGCCTGGACATGAGTCCGTGGAACAATTGTTTGATCTGAGCTTGCCTTAAGCAACCAGGAGTAGGCCTTAGAAAATCTCATGGCCTGCTGTAGCTGAGCAAACCAAGCTACCAGAATAACTATGAGAAGCTCCCACGACAATGATTCCCACATTGCCCAATTGAGGAATTCAGAAAAATATTGTTACCAGCAGCTGGCTTCAAGGACAAGATCTACGTGAGTGCTAATCACAAGGGGGGTTGTTTTCTTGCAGGTGGGGTTGTTTTCTTCTAGTTGTTTGTCTGAGTGCTTTTGACCACTAATCTTGTGTGAAACACTGTCCGCCCCTGTTAAGTTCACTGTAAAAGTTAGGCTATTCGGGCAATAAAATGGAGCAGCATGGTCTGACTCAACCGGTGTCTGTCGTGTTTTCGGCCGTGCTTCCTAACAGACCCCTGCCCTGTCGCCGTTGGGCAGAGGGAGGGGATCTGGGAGTTGAGGAGGAATGGAGACAGGTCCCTGCTCGACATCGCAAGTGATGCCCTCCCCTTCTGGTCCCACCTTCCCAGGTGCCCTTCCACAACAGGTTTGAGGCCCTCGAGAGACCGGTGGGTGAGGAAGAGGTAGCAAGTGTTCCCAGGAGGATGCCTAGGGCGAGGAGGTCAACTCCACGCCTCAGGGCTGCCTCCACCAAGAAAGACAGAAGGGTTATTGTTGTGGGAGACTCTATCCTTAGGGAACAGAGGGCCCTATTTGTCGGCCTGACCCTATCCATCGGGAAGTCTGCTGCCTCCCTGGGACCAGGGTCAGGGACGTTGCCAGGAAGCTTCCCAACCTGGTACGCCCCTCTGACTATTATACTCTTTTGATAGTCCAGGCAGGTAGTGACGACATTGAAGAGAGAAGCCTGAAGGCTATCAAACAAGACTTTAGGGGGCTGGGACGGTTAGTGGATGGAGCAGGAGTGCAGGTGGTGTTTTCGTCCATCCCTACAGTGGCAGGGAGGGGTACAGAGAGGACACGGAAAGCCCACCTCTTAAACATGTGGCTCAGGGGCTGGTGCCAACGCAGAAATCTTGGGTTTTTCGACCATGGGGCACTTTACTCGGCACCCGGCCTGATGGCTGCAGGCGGGTCCCTATCTTTTAGGGGAAAAAGGATCCTGGGCCAGGAGCTGGCAGGGCTCGTTGAGAGGTCTTTAAACTAGGTAAGAAGGGGGATGGGGCTGAAGCAAGGATTGTTGGAGCTGTGCCAGAGGGAACAATAGTAAGGCCGGGGGATAAGGCAATGGCCCAGCTGAAGTGCATCTACACCAATGCACGCAGCATGGGTAACAAACAGGAGGAGCTGGAAGCCATCGTGCGGCAGGCAGGCTACGACTTGGTTGCCATCACGGAGACGTGGTGGGACCGGTCTCATGACTGGAGTGCTGCAATGACTGGCTATAAGCTCTTCAGAAGGGACAGGCAGCACAGAAGGGGTGGTGGTGTGGCTCTCTATATGAGAGAGTCTTTTGATGTTGTAGAACTTGAGGCTGGGAATGACAAGGTCGAGTCCCTTTGGGTTAGGATTGGCAGGGACAACAAGGCTAGTGTCCTGGTCGGGGTCTGCTATAGACCGCCGAACCAGGATGAGGAGACGGATGAGGAGTTCTACAGGCAGCTGACAGAAGTTGCAAAATCTTCAGCACTTGTTCTCATGGGGGACTTCAACTTCCCTGACATATCCTGGAAGCACAACACAGCCCAGAGAAAGCAGTCTAGGAGGTTTCTGGAGAGCGTGGAAGATAGCTTCCTGACGCAGCTGGTTAGCGAGCCTACCAGGGGTGGTGCCCCGCTAGACCTTCTCTTCACAAACAGATGTGATTGTCGGGAGCTGTCTTGGGCAGAGTGACCACGAAATGGTGTTCTCTATTCTTGGCGAGGCAAGGAAGGGGACCAGTAAAACCACTGTATTGGACTTCCGGAGGGCTGACTTTGTGCTGCTAAGGACACTGGTTGGTAGAGTCCCTTGGGAGGCGGTTCTGAAGGGCAGAGGGGTCCAGGAAGGCTGGGCGCTCTTCAAGAGGGAAATCTTAATGGCGCAGGAACGGTCTGTCCCCATGTGCCCAAAGACGAGCTGGCGGGGAAGAAGACCAGCCTGGCTGAACAGAGAATTGTGGCTTAAGCTTAGGAGAAAAAAGAGGGTTTATAATCTTTGGAAAAGTGGACAGGCCACTAGGGAGGACTATAAGGATGTAGCGAGGCTGTGCAGGGACAAAATTAGAAAGGCCAAAGCTCATATGGAGCTCAATCTGGCTACTGTCGTTAAAGATAACAAAAACTGTTTTTATAAATACATCAACACAAAAAGGAGGACTAAGGAGAATCTCCATCCTTTACTGGATGCGGGGGGAAACCTAGTTACAAGAGATGAGGAAAAGGCGGAGGTGCTTAATGCCTTCTTCACCTCAGTCTTTAGCGGCAATACCGGTTGTTCTCTGGATACCCAGTACCCTGAGCTGGTGGAAGGGGATAGGGAGAAGGATGTGGCCCTCACTATCCACGAAGAACTGGTTGGTGACCTGGTACGGCACTTGGATGTGCACAAGTCGATGGGGCCGGATGGGATCCACCCAAGGGTACTGAGAGAACTGGCAGAGGAGCTGGCCAAGCCCCTATCCATCATTCATCAACAGTCCTGGCTATCGGGGGAGGTCCCAGTTGACTGGCGGCTAGCAAACGTGACGCCCATCTACAAGAAGGGCAGGAGGGAAGACCCGGAAAACTACAGGCCTGTCAGTTTGACCTCAGTGCCAGGGAAGCTCATGGAGCAGATTCTCTTGAGAGTCATCACGCAGCACTTGCAGGGCAAGCAGGCGATCAGGCCCAGTCAGTATGGGTTTATGAAAGGCAGGTCCTGCTTGACGAACCTGATCTCCTTCTGTGACAAAGTGACGCGCTGGGTGGATGAGGGAAAGGCTGTGGATGTGGTCTACCTTGACTTCAGCAAGGCTTTTGACACCGTCTCCCACAGCATTCTCCTCAAGAAACTGGCTGCTCTTGGCTTGGACTGGCGCACGCTTCGTTGGGTTAGAAACTGGCTGGATAGCCGGGCCCAAAGAGTCGTGGTAAATGGAGCCAAGTCCAGTTGGAGGCTGGTCACTAGTGGCGTCCCCCAGGGCTCGGTGCTGGGGCCGGTCCTCTTTCATATCTTCATCAATGATCTGGACGAGGGCATTGAGTGCATCCTCAGTAAGTTTGCAGATGACACCAAGCAAAGTGTGTGTGTCGATCTGCTTGAGGGTAGGAAGGCTCTGCAGGAGGATCTGGATAGGCTGCACCGATGGGCTGAGGTCAACTGCATGAAGTTCAACAAGGCCAAGTGCCGGGTCCTGCACCTGGGACGCAATAACCCCAAGCAGAGCTACAGGCTGGGAGATGAGTGGTTGGAGAGCTGCCAGGCAGAGAAGGACCTGGGAGTGATGGTGGACATTTGGCTGAATATGAGCCAGCAGTGTGCTCAGGTGGCCAAGAAGGCCAACGGCATCCTGGCTTGTATCAGAAACAGTGTGACCAGCAGGGCTAGGGAGGTGATCGTCCCCCTGTACTCGGCTCTGGTGAGGCCGCACCTCGAGTACTGTGTCCAGTTTTGGGCCCCTCGCTACAAGAAGGACATCGAGGTGCTTGAGCGGGTCCAGAGAAGGGCGACGAAGCTGGTGAGGGGCCTGGAGAACAAGTCCTACGAGGAGCGGCACAGAAGTCTGCTGCAGAAGTCGCTCATAGGGTTGTTCAACAATCCTTTCCACGCTCTTTAGCCATAATGTCTAATCTGTGGTGGCTTGCAAAGGAGTTTCTGTGCCTGCAGGGATACGTTAAAGTAGTTTTGTGGCAATGCAATGTAGTTTTGGAAGTTGTCTTGCCCTTTTATACGTCTGTAACCTCTTTCCTGCATCCAGAGGAGAAGCTGTGAAGCTTGACGTTACGAATGTCTTATGCAGAATATCAACCCCACATAGTTAAGGTAGTTGTTCATCTTGGAGGGGGTACATTTGAATCCAAAACTCATCTTTAGAACAGAAGCAAGTGTGAGATATGTTCACCTGATTCGTGTCAGTATGGAACAATGCTAGGGCCGCATTGTATGATGAATGTGACCTTCTGTCTTGCACACCCTTGTATAACCACAAGTCTAAGAAAAACAGTGGTTAATGTATATAGTTCTTGTATCTTGCAAAGGAATGTTTTAGCAACTCATGTCAATAGAGAGCTTGAAGGGAAATGTATTTGTAGACTTTTCCTTGAAGTCTCTGGTATCTGGGGGGTTTCAGAATAACTGCTAACTATGATGACTATTGCGTGGGACACTATGCAAGTCTCTGATATCTGGGCAGGAGATCAAGGAGACAGGGAGAGCTGAAGAACAACTAAAAGACAAAGCTTGCAGGGAAGGTTGCACAAGTCTCTGACATACAGCCAAGTTGGACAAGAGGGAGGAAGACTATGAGCCTTCAGCACGAGAGACCACCAGAGGGACCACCGGAGACTGATACGCATGCTCCAGTAGGAGGGTTTGGATTCCGGAATCTAATTATAATAACCCTGTTGTTTTTTTTAGAAGTAGTAATGAATATGTATTAGCCTAGGAGCATAAAAATCAGCTGCTTGATGTAACTGGTGTGCGTCTTGGTGGAGCAGAGACTCCTGGTGCACCCAGCGCTGTTTGCTTACCTGTATTCCTTTAATAAATTGTAAACTTTGATTATAGTCCTATTTTGAATACTGAGCTATTTATTACACAAGGTATTAAGCTCTTTATGTTAATAGGAACGTGAGTCTTTCTGCCTGGAACACAATTCAACAGAGCAGTCAACCATTTCTTTAGCTTTGAAGATGCTGAAATGGACCCTGGGTTAAAAAGAACCGGTCCAGAGAAGGGCGACGAAGGGCGACGAAGCTGGTGAGGGGCCTGGAGAACAAGTCCTATGAGGAACGGCTGAAGGAGCTGAGCTTGTTCAGCCTGGAGAAGAGGAGGCTCAGGGGCGACCTTATCGCTCTCTACAGATACCTTAAAGGAGGTTGTAGCGAGGTGGGGGTTGGCCTGTTCTCCCACGTGCCTGGTGACAGGATGAGGGGGAATGGGCTAAAGTTGTGCCAGGGGAGGTTTAGGTTGGATGTTAGGAAGAACTTCTTTACCGAAAGGGTTGTTAGACTGTGGAACAGGCTGCTCAGGGAAGTGGTGGAGTCACCATCCCTGGAAGTCTTTAAAAGACGTTTAGATGTAGAGCTTAGGGATATGGTTTAGTGGGGACTGTTAGCGTTAAATCAGAGGTTGGACTCGATGATCTTGAGGTCTCTTCCAACCTAGAAATTCTGTGATTCTGTGGTTCCCAGCCTGTCTCTAAAGATAGTTGTTTAGTGCTAAAATGTGAGTTTCCTTTCTGGTATGTGACCATCCTAGTCTTAAGATTTCCAGTACTCAGTCATGTACCCCAGACTCCCGTGTTTTGAGGGGGATCGTACTCCCCTTACCTAATATGGGAATCCCGTTTTTGTGCCTCAAGGGTCAATGGTGTAAGGCACTTAGAAATCATTGCGGATTGTGGTTGTTGTCAGTTGCCACGTAAATTAAGGCCATGCAAGGACCTTCTACTCTTTCATCTTCCCTTTCATTTGTTGTCAGGTTACTACTCAATATTACACCTTTGGTGAGAAGTCCTAAAAAAAACCAACAAACATTACATCTTAATGTTAACAACTCTTGTTTTTTCTTTCTCTAGGTCTGCCAGTAGCTGACAAGGTAGAAAGATGACCTTTTCTCTTTCATTCTTGTGAAGTTAGAGGCAGTGCCCAATTAAACTGTGACTGAGGCTCTGCGATGGTGCAAGTCTATCTTACTCCTTCAAATTCAGTGATGCAGCCAGCGTTTTCAGTAATGAACTTTCAAGGATTCAACCACTTTAAAGCTTTTGGACAGTGGCAATTATCTGAAAACATTCCTACAGATTTATCTTCTTCATTTACATTTGCTTGCTCTCTCCATCTCATTCAAAGCAGTCAGGACTGGTTTGCTTCCCTCTTCTCTGGAAGTTTGCACTAGGAACCATTGTTAGAATCAGAATCCTGATCTGAGAGCACGATGAAAAATGTTGCACACAAACTTGTACATTGGAGAGGAAAATGTTCATGTATACGTCAGTATTGTACTCAAACAGCTGCTTACACCTTTTAACTTTTAAACCTGAGAAGCAACAGGTAGTTTCTACGTTGCCCTTGGGGGTAGTGTACTCTTCTGTACTTTGCTTCTATACAAACAGCTCAAAATTTGAAAGTCATGTTGTCAGTCATACCACCAAACAACCTTGCACGGCATTACACGTTCCCCCCCCAGATAGATCTTGCCGTCAATGAGAGACCAGACAAGGAAATAATGCCGGCACATAAAACTAACTTGTAGATATATCCCTTGTTGGCATTCTTTTTTTTTTTTTGTTTTGTTTTGATACTTTGTGGGGCTTAGCTGTACCTCAGTGAGAAGAATGTCTTCTGGTGTGAACTGAAATTATACCTCTCTGCCACAATGTCTCTCTATTTATTTATTTATTTTTTTTGGGGGGAGGGCTGGGGAGGGGAGAGAAGGGTGTTGATAATTCCTTGGGGACACCTGAAGGAGTTGCAAAATAATAAAATTTAGGTGAAGGAAAAGTTCCTTCTCTTAATTTTTGTCGTTGTTGTTTTTCTTTTCCATCTGGTCATAAAATGAAGGTCCCATTTTCTGGCTTTTGGCAGATTGCAAGCATGCTGGAACCATTCACGTTACGTAGACTGTATTTGTCTGAAATGATAATATCATACCTATAGTCTGCTGCAGGCTCAAAAGCAGCCTATGCCTCCTGGTCTGTTTTATGCCTTTGCTTTTGTTACTACATCCTTGTAAGTCTTCAACAGGGAAATGAAATTACCCTATACAAAAGAAACACCATCCAGAAGAAACTTCAGGTGCTAGGGCCTGAATTTTCACTGAAACCAAAGGCAGGTATCTTACTGACGTGAAGAAAGGGGCTTTATCTATCCTGGTTTGTTTAGTACTGAAGGAGCGTGAAAGAGATGCATGTCCTTGTCTCTGAAGAGGAGGCAAAGGAACAGCTAGTGCAAGGAACGCAAAATTCAGTTATGCCGAACTAACAGGTGGTTGTATCCCAGCTTGGAGACCACAACACAGAATCACCTAGGTTGGAAGAGACCTCCAAGATCACGTAGTCCAACCTCTGGCGTAACACTAACAAGTCCTCCACTAAGCCGTATCCCTAAGCTCTACACCTAAACATCTTTCAAAGACCTCCAGGGATAGTGACTCCACCACTCCCCTGGGCAGCCCGTTCCAATGCCTAACAACCGTTTCGGTAAAGAAGTTCTTCCTGACACCCAACCTAAACCTCCCCTGGTGCAACTTTAGCGCATTCCCCCTCGTCCTATCACCAGGCACATATGAGAATAGACCAACCCCCACCTCGCTACAGCCTCCTTTGAGGTATCTGTAGAGAGCAATAAGGTCGCCCCTGAGCCTCCTCTTCTCCAGACCGAACAATCCCAGCTCCCTCAGCCGCTCCTCCTAAGACTTGTTCTCCAGATCCCTTGCCAGCTTTGTTGCCCTTCCCTGGACTCACTGGAGCCCCTCAATATCCTTCTTGTAGCGAGGGGCCCAGAACCGAACACAGTACTTGGGCTGCGGCCTCACCTGAGCCAAGTACAGGGGGACAATCACCTTCCTTAGTCCTGCTGGCCATGCTGTTTCTTGTAGGAGTCAGGATGCTGTTGGCCTTCTTGGCCACCTGAGCACACTGCTGGCTCATACTGAGTCGACTAGCCACCAGTACTCCCAGGTCCTTCTCTGCCAGGCAGCTTTCTAACCACTCAGATGGCTTTTCCAACCAGCTTCAAACTTCCAGATCTAGAGGAACGCTTTGACTGCGGCCTAAAAGCCACGTGTATGTAAGCTGCCGCAAGCCAGCCAATCTTCTTCCCATGACCTGCCAGGAAACAGCAACGTAGGCAGGTAACCAAATTAAAGCCAAAACTTGCCAGCCCAGTCCTTGACCTGAATAGTGAGTGAGGATCCGGATCCTGGCATTTATGCGCGATAGCTTCTACACAGTCAAAGTAAATACACCCTGGGTGCCCTGAGCTGGAGGACCACGACGGTGGGCACGATAAACTCCCAACCGACCCTGAACGTGTGCGGGATTTGCTGCTCCACCTGGATCTATACAAGTCCGTGGGTCCGGATGGGATTCATCCCAGGGTGCTTAAGGAGCTGGCTGACGCCATCGCGGGACCTCTCTCAATTATTTTTCAATGATCTTGTGAATCTGGAGAGGTCCCAGTAGACTGGAAGCTGGCAAATGTCGTACCAATTTTCAAGAAGGGCAAGAAAATAGACCGTGGCAACTACAGGCCTGTTAGTCTCACATCAGCGCCTGGTAAAATTCTGGAGAAGATGATCCTTGAAGGTATTGAAGCGCACCTGGGGGACAATGCAGTCATTGGTCCCAGCCCACATGGGTTCATGAGGGGTAGGTCCTGCCTAACAAATCTGAATTCCTTTTATGATAAGATCAGCCATCTGGTTGATCAAGGGAAACCAGCTGACGTGATCTTTTTGGACTTGAGCAAAGCTTTCGACATAGAATCATAGAATCATAGAATATCCTGAGCTGGAAGGGACCCTTAAGGATCATCAAGTCCAACTCTTGACACCGCACAGGTCTACCCAAAAGTTCAGACCATGTGACTAAGTGCACAGTCCAATCTCTTCTTAAATTCAGACAGGCTCGGTGCAGTAACCACTTCCCTGGGGAGCCTGTTCCAGCGTGCAACCACCCTCTCTGTGAAGAACCCATGGTTTCCCATGGGATTTTACTGGACAAAAATGTCCAGCATACAACTTAGCAAAAACACCATACGATGGGTGAGCAATTGGCTGACAGGCAGGGCTCAAGGGCTTGTGGTAAATGGGGCCACATCAGGGTGGCGCACGGTCACTAGTGGGGTCCCTCAAGGCTCCATTTTAGGGCCGGTCCTCTTCAATGTTTTTATAAACGATTTAGATGTAGGACTAGAAGGTGTTTTGAGCAAATTTGCTGATGGCACCAAACTTGGAGGAGTTGTAGACTCAGATGAGGGGCTGAGTGTGGAAAGGCCTTGCAGAGAGATCTGGACAGATTGGAGAGCTGGGCGATCACCAACCGCATGAGGATTAACAAGAGCAAGTGCCGGGTCCTGCACCTGGGACGGGGCCACCCTGGCTATATGTACCGACTGGGTGATGAGATGCCGTAGAGCAGCCCTGCAGAGAGGGATCCGGGCGTGGTGGTTGACAGCAAGTTGAACATGAGCCAGCAGTGTGCCCTGGCAGCCAGGAGGGCCAACCGTGTCCTGGGGTGCATCAAGCACGGCATTGCTGGTCGATCGAGGGAAGTGATTGTCCCGCTCTACTCTGCGCTGGTGCGGCCTCACCTCGAGTACTGTGTGCAGTTCTGGGCACCACAGTATAAAAAGGACATGAAACTGTTGGAGAGTGTCCAGAGGAGGGCGACGAAGATGGTGAAGGGCCTAGAGGGGAAGCCGCATGAGGAGCAGCTGAGGGCACTGGGCCTGTTCAGCCTGGGGAAGGGGAGGCTAAGGAGGGACCTCATTGCAGCGTACAACTTCCTCGCGTGGGGGAGTGCAGAGGCAGGTGCTGACCTATTCTCCGTAATCACCAGTGACAGGACCCACGGGAACGGTGTTAAGCTGAGGCAGGGAAGTTTTAGGCTGGATGTCAGGAAGAGGTTCTTCACCGAGAGGAGGGTGGTTGCACGCTAGAACAGGCTCCCCAGGGAACTAGTCACTGCACCAAGCCTGTCTGAATTTAAGAAGCGATTGGACTGTGCACTTGGTCACGTGGTCTAAACTTTTGGGTAGACCTGTGCGGTGCCAGGAGTTGGACTTGATGATCCTTAAGGGTCCCTTCCAGCTCAGGATATTCTATGATTCTATAAATAGTCCAGTCAGAGGTCATGGGGCTAGATTTAGAAAAGTCCTGCATAAAGAAGGGATCTCAGAGAAGAAAATGTAGATAGCATTAATATCAAGAAAAGGAATTCTGATTGCTAATTTGTTTATCTGTCATGACTAGACAGATGAAAATCTATGATGGCAAGTTTGCCTTTAAGGTCATTTTATTTTTATTCATTTCTTTTATTTATTTGTATTTATTTTTTTAACAGGCTCTGTACTAATTTTGCTCACAGAATGACTAACAGAAATATGAGCTTTGTGCAAATTTTGTATTTAATTCATTATGTCAACTGTAACCACTAAGCCCCTTGTCAGGTTATTTCTACAAGTGATAAGGAGCAATAGACCTTAAAACCTTGAAGCCAGGTAGACGAGCTTATTCCACAAGGTCTCTTGGCTTCACCCTTGTTAAGTGCAACCTGCCAGGTGTGGGTCATTTGACCTTTGTTATATAGGAAGCCTGAGGACAGGTGGGGGAATTGCCTCCCCAGGAGAAACTGAGGCTTGGGTAGCCTAGGGTGTTTTTCTCTCGTGGTGAATCGGGCTCAGTGTTCCCTACTAGGCTGCTTTTCCTTCAAGTTTTCTGCCCTCTCTGTGAAATAGCTTTAGAGACTCTATGAGCCAGTTACATTGGTGGTGCCTTCTTCAGAAGAACCCTGGTGGGACTATTTCACTGCGAAGCACGTTGGAAGTGACTCGAGTTCAGGAGACAGCAGGTAAGAGTTCCTGGGTTCTGTGGTTGTTACTGTTGAGGAGTTTGAGTACTTCCTTCACCTTGTCTGTATCCTGTGAAATTACATAGGTGGCTTCTAAGCTCCCTTTTAAGTACTGGAGGAAAACAAAAAAGGCTGCAGAAGCCCAAGTGCACACAGGTCAGCCTGAAGTTGAACAAAATTCTTAAGTATTTGAAAGATTGAAAAACGAGCTGTGGGAAGAGGCGCAGAGTCGCTGGGGCGCAGAGTCGCTGGGGCGCAGAGTCGCTGGGGCGCAGAGTCGCTGGGGCGCAGAGTCGCTGGGGCGCAGAGTCGCTGGGGCGCAGAGTCGCTGGGGCGCAGAGTCGCTGGGGCGCAGAGTCGCTGGGGCGCAGAGTCGCTGGGGCGCAGAGTCGCTGGGGCGCAGAGTCGCTGGGGCGCAGAGTCGCTGGGGCGCAGAGTCGCTGGGGCGCAGAGTCGCTGGGGCGCAGAGTCGCTGGGGCGCAGAGTCGCTGGGGCGCAGAGTCGCTGGGGCGCAGAGTCGCTGGGGCGCAGAGTCGCTGGGGCGCAGAGTCGCTGGGGCGCAGAGTCGCTGGGGCGCAGAGTCGCTGGGGCGCAGAGTCGCTGGGGCGCAGAGTCGCTGGGGCGCAGAGTCGCTGGGGCGCAGAGTCGCTGGGGCGCAGAGTCGCTGGGGCGCAGAGTCGCTGGGGCGCAGAGTCGCTGGGGCGCAGAGTCGCTGGGGCGCAGAGTCGCTGGGGCGCAGAGTCGCTGGGGCGCAGAGTCGCTGGGGCGCAGAGTCGCTGGGGCGCAGAGTCGCTGGGGCGCAGAGTCGCTGGGGCGCAGAGTCGCTGGGGCGCAGAGTCGCTGGGGCGCAGAGTCGCTGGGGCGCAGAGTCGCTGGGGCGCAGAGTCGCTGGGGCGCAGAGTCGCTGGGGCGCAGAGTCGCTGGGGCGCAGAGTCGCTGGGGCGCAGAGTCGCTGGGGCGCAGAGTCGCTGGGGCGCAGAGTCGCTGGGGCGCAGAGTCGCTGGGGCGCAGAGTCGCTGGGGCGCAGAGTCGCTGGGGCGCAGAGTCGCTGGGGCGCAGAGTCGCTGGGGCGCAGAGTCGCTGGGGCGCAGAGTCGCTGGGGCGCAGAGTCGCTGGGGCGCAGAGTCGCTGGGGCGCAGAGTCGCTGGGGCGCAGAGTCGCTGGGGCGCAGAGTCGCTGGGGCGCAGAGTCGCTGGGGCGCAGAGTCGCTGGGGCGCAGAGTCGCTGGGGCGCAGAGTCGCTGGGGCGCAGAGTCGCTGGGGCGCAGAGTCGCTGGGGCGCAGAGTCGCTGGGGCGCAGAGTCGCTGGGGCGCAGAGTCGCTGGGGCGCAGAGTCGCTGGGGCGCAGAGTCGCTGGGGCGCAGAGTCGCTGGGGCGCAGAGTCGCTGGGGCGCAGAGTCGCTGGGGCGCAGAGTCGCTGGGGCGCAGAGTCGCTGGGGCGCAGAGTCGCTGGGGCGCAGAGTCGCTGGGGCGCAGAGTCGCTGGGGCGCAGAGTCGCTGGGGCGCAGAGTCGCTGGGGCGCAGAGTCGCTGGGGCGCAGAGTCGCTGGGGCGCAGAGTCGCTGGGGCGCAGAGTCGCTGGGGCGCAGAGTCGCTGGGGCGCAGAGTCGCTGGGGCGCAGAGTCGCTGGGGCGCAGAGTCGCTGGGGCGCAGAGTCGCTGGGGCGCAGAGTCGCTGGGGCGCAGAGTCGCTGGGGCGCAGAGTCGCTGGGGCGCAGAGTCGCTGGGGCGCAGAGTCGCTGGGGCGCAGAGTCGCTGGGGCGCAGAGTCGCTGGGGCGCAGAGTCGCTGGGGCGCAGAGTCGCTGGGGCGCAGAGTCGCTGGGGCGCAGAGTCGCTGGGGCGCAGAGTCGCTGGGGCGCAGAGTCGCTGGGGCGCAGAGTCGCTGGGGCGCAGAGTCGCTGGGGCGCAGAGTCGCTGGGGCGCAGAGTCGCTGGGGCGCAGAGTCGCTGGGGCGCAGAGTCGCTGGGGCGCAGAGTCGCTGGGGCGCAGAGTCGCTGGGGCGCAGAGTCGCTGGGGCGCAGAGTCGCTGGGGCGCAGAGTCGCTGGGGCGCAGAGTCGCTGGGGCGCAGAGTCGCTGGGGCGCAGAGTCGCTGGGGCGCAGAGTCGCTGGGGCGCAGAGTCGCTGGGGCGCAGAGTCGCTGGGGCGCAGAGTCGCTGGGGCGCAGAGTCGCTGGGGCGCAGAGTCGCTGGGGCGCAGAGTCGCTGGGGCGCAGAGTCGCTGGGGCGCAGAGTCGCTGGGGCGCAGAGTCGCTGGGGCGCAGAGTCGCTGGGGCGCAGAGTCGCTGGGGCGCAGAGTCGCTGGGGCGCAGAGTCGCTGGGGCGCAGAGTCGCTGGGGCGCAGAGTCGCTGGGGCGCAGAGTCGCTGGGGCGCAGAGTCGCTGGGGCGCAGAGTCGCTGGGGCGCAGAGTCGCTGGGGCGCAGAGTCGCTGGGGCGCAGAGTCGCTGGGGCGCAGAGTCGCTGGGGCGCAGAGTCGCTGGGGCGCAGAGTCGCTGGGGCGCAGAGTCGCTGGGGCGCAGAGTCGCTGGGGCGCAGAGTCGCTGGGGCGCAGAGTCGCTGGGGCGCAGAGTCGCTGGGGCGCAGAGTCGCTGGGGCGCAGAGTCGCTGGGGCGCAGAGTCGCTGGGGCGCAGAGTCGCTGGGGCGCAGAGTCGCTGGGGCGCAGAGTCGCTGGGGCGCAGAGTCGCTGGGGCGCAGAGTCGCTGGGGCGCAGAGTCGCTGGGGCGCAGAGTCGCTGGGGCGCAGAGTCGCTGGGGCGCAGAGTCGCTGGGGCGCAGAGTCGCTGGGGCGCAGAGTCGCTGGGGCGCAGAGTCGCTGGGGCGCAGAGTCGCTGGGGCGCAGAGTCGCTGGGGCGCAGAGTCGCTGGGGCGCAGAGTCGCTGGGGCGCAGAGTCGCTGGGGCGCAGAGTCGCTGGGGCGCAGAGTCGCTGGGGCGCAGAGTCGCTGGGGCGCAGAGTCGCTGGGGCGCAGAGTCGCTGGGGCGCAGAGTCGCTGGGGCGCAGAGTCGCTGGGGCGCAGAGTCGCTGGGGCGCAGAGTCGCTGGGGCGCAGAGTCGCTGGGGCGCAGAGTCGCTGGGGCGCAGAGTCGCTGGGGCGCAGAGTCGCTGGGGCGCAGAGTCGCTGGGGCGCAGAGTCGCTGGGGCGCAGAGTCGCTGGGGCGCAGAGTCGCTGGGGCGCAGAGTCGCTGGGGCGCAGAGTCGCTGGGGCGCAGAGTCGCTGGGGCGCAGAGTCGCTGGGGCGCAGAGTCGCTGGGGCGCAGAGTCGCTGGGGCGCAGAGTCGCTGGGGCGCAGAGTCGCTGGGGCGCAGAGTCGCTGGGGCGCAGAGTCGCTGGGGCGCAGAGTCGCTGGGGCGCAGAGTCGCTGGGGCGCAGAGTCGCTGGGGCGCAGAGTCGCTGGGGCGCAGAGTCGCTGGGGCGCAGAGTCGCTGGGGCGCAGAGTCGCTGGGGCGCAGAGTCGCTGGGGCGCAGAGTCGCTGGGGCGCAGAGTCGCTGGGGCGCAGAGTCGCTGGGGCGCAGAGTCGCTGGGGCGCAGAGTCGCTGGGGCGCAGAGTCGCTGGGGCGCAGAGTCGCTGGGGCGCAGAGTCGCTGGGGCGCAGAGTCGCTGGGGCGCAGAGTCGCTGGGGCGCAGAGTCGCTGGGGCGCAGAGTCGCTGGGGCGCAGAGTCGCTGGGGCGCAGAGTCGCTGGGGCGCAGAGTCGCTGGGGCGCAGAGTCGCTGGGGCGCAGAGTCGCTGGGGCGCAGAGTCGCTGGGGCGCAGAGTCGCTGGGGCGCAGAGTCGCTGGGGCGCAGAGTCGCTGGGGCGCAGAGTCGCTGGGGCGCAGAGTCGCTGGGGCGCAGAGTCGCTGGGGCGCAGAGTCGCTGGGGCGCAGAGTCGCTGGGGCGCAGAGTCGCTGGGGCGCAGAGTCGCTGGGGCGCAGAGTCGCTGGGGCGCAGAGTCGCTGGGGCGCAGAGTCGCTGGGGCGCAGAGTCGCTGGGGCGCAGAGTCGCTGGGGCGCAGAGTCGCTGGGGCGCAGAGTCGCTGGGGCGCAGAGTCGCTGGGGCGCAGAGTCGCTGGGGCGCAGAGTCGCTGGGGCGCAGAGTCGCTGGGGCGCAGAGTCGCTGGGGCGCAGAGTCGCTGGGGCGCAGAGTCGCTGGGGCGCAGAGTCGCTGGGGCGCAGAGTCGCTGGGGCGCAGAGTCGCTGGGGCGCAGAGTCGCTGGGGCGCAGAGTCGCTGGGGCGCAGAGTCGCTGGGGCGCAGAGTCGCTGGGGCGCAGAGTCGCTGGGGCGCAGAGTCGCTGGGGCGCAGAGTCGCTGGGGCGCAGAGTCGCTGGGGCGCAGAGTCGCTGGGGCGCAGAGTCGCTGGGGCGCAGAGTCGCTGGGGCGCAGAGTCGCTGGGGCGCAGAGTCGCTGGGGCGCAGAGTCGCTGGGGCGCAGAGTCGCTGGGGCGCAGAGTCGCTGGGGCGCAGAGTCGCTGGGGCGCAGAGTCGCTGGGGCGCAGAGTCGCTGGGGCGCAGAGTCGCTGGGGCGCAGAGTCGCTGGGGCGCAGAGTCGCTGGGGCGCAGAGTCGCTGGGGCGCAGAGTCGCTGGGGCGCAGAGTCGCTGGGGCGCAGAGTCGCTGGGGCGCAGAGTCGCTGGGGCGCAGAGTCGCTGGGGCGCAGAGTCGCTGGGGCGCAGAGTCGCTGGGGCGCAGAGTCGCTGGGGCGCAGAGTCGCTGGGGCGCAGAGTCGCTGGGGCGCAGAGTCGCTGGGGCGCAGAGTCGCTGGGGCGCAGAGTCGCTGGGGCGCAGAGTCGCTGGGGCGCAGAGTCGCTGGGGCGCAGAGTCGCTGGGGCGCAGAGTCGCTGGGGCGCAGAGTCGCTGGGGCGCAGAGTCGCTGGGGCGCAGAGTCGCTGGGGCGCAGAGTCGCTGGGGCGCAGAGTCGCTGGGGCGCAGAGTCGCTGGGGCGCAGAGTCGCTGGGGCGCAGAGTCGCTGGGGCGCAGAGTCGCTGGGGCGCAGAGTCGCTGGGGCGCAGAGTCGCTGGGGCGCAGAGTCGCTGGGGCGCAGAGTCGCTGGGGCGCAGAGTCGCTGGGGCGCAGAGTCGCTGGGGCGCAGAGTCGCTGGGGCGCAGAGTCGCTGGGGCGCAGAGTCGCTGGGGCGCAGAGTCGCTGGGGCGCAGAGTCGCTGGGGCGCAGAGTCGCTGGGGCGCAGAGTCGCTGGGGCGCAGAGTCGCTGGGGCGCAGAGTCGCTGGGGCGCAGAGTCGCTGGGGCGCAGAGTCGCTGGGGCGCAGAGTCGCTGGGGCGCAGAGTCGCTGGGGCGCAGAGTCGCTGGGGCGCAGAGTCGCTGGGGCGCAGAGTCGCTGGGGCGCAGAGTCGCTGGGGCGCAGAGTCGCTGGGGCGCAGAGTCGCTGGGGCGCAGAGTCGCTGGGGCGCAGAGTCGCTGGGGCGCAGAGTCGCTGGGGCGCAGAGTCGCTGGGGCGCAGAGTCGCTGGGGCGCAGAGTCGCTGGGGCGCAGAGTCGCTGGGGCGCAGAGTCGCTGGGGCGCAGAGTCGCTGGGGCGCAGAGTCGCTGGGGCGCAGAGTCGCTGGGGCGCAGAGTCGCTGGGGCGCAGAGTCGCTGGGGCGCAGAGTCGCTGGGGCGCAGAGTCGCTGGGGCGCAGAGTCGCTGGGGCGCAGAGTCGCTGGGGCGCAGAGTCGCTGGGGCGCAGAGTCGCTGGGGCGCAGAGTCGCTGGGGCGCAGAGTCGCTGGGGCGCAGAGTCGCTGGGGCGCAGAGTCGCTGGGGCGCAGAGTCGCTGGGGCGCAGAGTCGCTGGGGCGCAGAGTCGCTGGGGCGCAGAGTCGCTGGGGCGCAGAGTCGCTGGGGCGCAGAGTCGCTGGGGCGCAGAGTCGCTGGGGCGCAGAGTCGCTGGGGCGCAGAGTCGCTGGGGCGCAGAGTCGCTGGGGCGCAGAGTCGCTGGGGCGCAGAGTCGCTGGGGCGCAGAGTCGCTGGGGCGCAGAGTCGCTGGGGCGCAGAGTCGCTGGGGCGCAGAGTCGCTGGGGCGCAGAGTCGCTGGGGCGCAGAGTCGCTGGGGCGCAGAGTCGCTGGGGCGCAGAGTCGCTGGGGCGCAGAGTCGCTGGGGCGCAGAGTCGCTGGGGCGCAGAGTCGCTGGGGCGCAGAGTCGCTGGGGCGCAGAGTCGCTGGGGCGCAGAGTCGCTGGGGCGCAGAGTCGCTGGGGCGCAGAGTCGCTGGGGCGCAGAGTCGCTGGGGCGCAGAGTCGCTGGGGCGCAGAGTCGCTGGGGCGCAGAGTCGCTGGGGCGCAGAGTCGCTGGGGCGCAGAGTCGCTGGGGCGCAGAGTCGCTGGGGCGCAGAGTCGCTGGGGCGCAGAGTCGCTGGGGCGCAGAGTCGCTGGGGCGCAGAGTCGCTGGGGCGCAGAGTCGCTGGGGCGCAGAGTCGCTGGGGCGCAGAGTCGCTGGGGCGCAGAGTCGCTGGGGCGCAGAGTCGCTGGGGCGCAGAGTCGCTGGGGCGCAGAGTCGCTGGGGCGCAGAGTCGCTGGGGCGCAGAGTCGCTGGGGCGCAGAGTCGCTGGGGCGCAGAGTCGCTGGGGCGCAGAGTCGCTGGGGCGCAGAGTCGCTGGGGCGCAGAGTCGCTGGGGCGCAGAGTCGCTGGGGCGCAGAGTCGCTGGGGCGCAGAGTCGCTGGGGCGCAGAGTCGCTGGGGCGCAGAGTCGCTGGGGCGCAGAGTCGCTGGGGCGCAGAGTCGCTGGGGCGCAGAGTCGCTGGGGCGCAGAGTCGCTGGGGCGCAGAGTCGCTGGGGCGCAGAGTCGCTGGGGCGCAGAGTCGCTGGGGCGCAGAGTCGCTGGGGCGCAGAGTCGCTGGGGCGCAGAGTCGCTGGGGCGCAGAGTCGCTGGGGCGCAGAGTCGCTGGGGCGCAGAGTCGCTGGGGCGCAGAGTCGCTGGGGCGCAGAGTCGCTGGGGCGCAGAGTCGCTGGGGCGCAGAGTCGCTGGGGCGCAGAGTCGCTGGGGCGCAGAGTCGCTGGGGCGCAGAGTCGCTGGGGCGCAGAGTCGCTGGGGCGCAGAGTCGCTGGGGCGCAGAGTCGCTGGGGCGCAGAGTCGCTGGGGCGCAGAGTCGCTGGGGCGCAGAGTCGCTGGGGCGCAGAGTCGCTGGGGCGCAGAGTCGCTGGGGCGCAGAGTCGCTGGGGCGCAGAGTCGCTGGGGCGCAGAGTCGCTGGGGCGCAGAGTCGCTGGGGCGCAGAGTCGCTGGGGCGCAGAGTCGCTGGGGCGCAGAGTCGCTGGGGCGCAGAGTCGCTGGGGCGCAGAGTCGCTGGGGCGCAGAGTCGCTGGGGCGCAGAGTCGCTGGGGCGCAGAGTCGCTGGGGCGCAGAGTCGCTGGGGCGCAGAGTCGCTGGGGCGCAGAGTCGCTGGGGCGCAGAGTCGCTGGGGCGCAGAGTCGCTGGGGCGCAGAGTCGCTGGGGCGCAGAGTCGCTGGGGCGCAGAGTCGCTGGGGCGCAGAGTCGCTGGGGCGCAGAGTCGCTGGGGCGCAGAGTCGCTGGGGCGCAGAGTCGCTGGGGCGCAGAGTCGCTGGGGCGCAGAGTCGCTGGGGCGCAGAGTCGCTGGGGCGCAGAGTCGCTGGGGCGCAGAGTCGCTGGGGCGCAGAGTCGCTGGGGCGCAGAGTCGCTGGGGCGCAGAGTCGCTGGGGCGCAGAGTCGCTGGGGCGCAGAGTCGCTGGGGCGCAGAGTCGCTGGGGCGCAGAGTCGCTGGGGCGCAGAGTCGCTGGGGCGCAGAGTCGCTGGGGCGCAGAGTCGCTGGGGCGCAGAGTCGCTGGGGCGCAGAGTCGCTGGGGCGCAGAGTCGCTGGGGCGCAGAGTCGCTGGGGCGCAGAGTCGCTGGGGCGCAGAGTCGCTGGGGCGCAGAGTCGCTGGGGCGCAGAGTCGCTGGGGCGCAGAGTCGCTGGGGCGCAGAGTCGCTGGGGCGCAGAGTCGCTGGGGCGCAGAGTCGCTGGGGCGCAGAGTCGCTGGGGCGCAGAGTCGCTGGGGCGCAGAGTCGCTGGGGCGCAGAGTCGCTGGGGCGCAGAGTCGCTGGGGCGCAGAGTCGCTGGGGCGCAGAGTCGCTGGGGCGCAGAGTCGCTGGGGCGCAGAGTCGCTGGGGCGCAGAGTCGCTGGGGCGCAGAGTCGCTGGGGCGCAGAGTCGCTGGGGCGCAGAGTCGCTGGGGCGCAGAGTCGCTGGGGCGCAGAGTCGCTGGGGCGCAGAGTCGCTGGGGCGCAGAGTCGCTGGGGCGCAGAGTCGCTGGGGCGCAGAGTCGCTGGGGCGCAGAGTCGCTGGGGCGCAGAGTCGCTGGGGCGCAGAGTCGCTGGGGCGCAGAGTCGCTGGGGCGCAGAGTCGCTGGGGCGCAGAGTCGCTGGGGCGCAGAGTCGCTGGGGCGCAGAGTCGCTGGGGCGCAGAGTCGCTGGGGCGCAGAGTCGCTGGGGCGCAGAGTCGCTGGGGCGCAGAGTCGCTGGGGCGCAGAGTCGCTGGGGCGCAGAGTCGCTGGGGCGCAGAGTCGCTGGGGCGCAGAGTCGCTGGGGCGCAGAGTCGCTGGGGCGCAGAGTCGCTGGGGCGCAGAGTCGCTGGGGCGCAGAGTCGCTGGGGCGCAGAGTCGCTGGGGCGCAGAGTCGCTGGGGCGCAGAGTCGCTGGGGCGCAGAGTCGCTGGGGCGCAGAGTCGCTGGGGCGCAGAGTCGCTGGGGCGCAGAGTCGCTGGGGCGCAGAGTCGCTGGGGCGCAGAGTCGCTGGGGCGCAGAGTCGCTGGGGCGCAGAGTCGCTGGGGCGCAGAGTCGCTGGGGCGCAGAGTCGCTGGGGCGCAGAGTCGCTGGGGCGCAGAGTCGCTGGGGCGCAGAGTCGCTGGGGCGCAGAGTCGCTGGGGCGCAGAGTCGCTGGGGCGCAGAGTCGCTGGGGCGCAGAGTCGCTGGGGCGCAGAGTCGCTGGGGCGCAGAGTCGCTGGGGCGCAGAGTCGCTGGGGCGCAGAGTCGCTGGGGCGCAGAGTCGCTGGGGCGCAGAGTCGCTGGGGCGCAGAGTCGCTGGGGCGCAGAGTCGCTGGGGCGCAGAGTCGCTGGGGCGCAGAGTCGCTGGGGCGCAGAGTCGCTGGGGCGCAGAGTCGCTGGGGCGCAGAGTCGCTGGGGCGCAGAGTCGCTGGGGCGCAGAGTCGCTGGGGCGCAGAGTCGCTGGGGCGCAGAGTCGCTGGGGCGCAGAGTCGCTGGGGCGCAGAGTCGCTGGGGCGCAGAGTCGCTGGGGCGCAGAGTCGCTGGGGCGCAGAGTCGCTGGGGCGCAGAGTCGCTGGGGCGCAGAGTCGCTGGGGCGCAGAGTCGCTGGGGCGCAGAGTCGCTGGGGCGCAGAGTCGCTGGGGCGCAGAGTCGCTGGGGCGCAGAGTCGCTGGGGCGCAGAGTCGCTGGGGCGCAGAGTCGCTGGGGCGCAGAGTCGCTGGGGCGCAGAGTCGCTGGGGCGCAGAGTCGCTGGGGCGCAGAGTCGCTGGGGCGCAGAGTCGCTGGGGCGCAGAGTCGCTGGGGCGCAGAGTCGCTGGGGCGCAGAGTCGCTGGGGCGCAGAGTCGCTGGGGCGCAGAGTCGCTGGGGCGCAGAGTCGCTGGGGCGCAGAGTCGCTGGGGCGCAGAGTCGCTGGGGCGCAGAGTCGCTGGGGCGCAGAGTCGCTGGGGCGCAGAGTCGCTGGGGCGCAGAGTCGCTGGGGCGCAGAGTCGCTGGGGCGCAGAGTCGCTGGGGCGCAGAGTCGCTGGGGCGCAGAGTCGCTGGGGCGCAGAGTCGCTGGGGCGCAGAGTCGCTGGGGCGCAGAGTCGCTGGGGCGCAGAGTCGCTGGGGCGCAGAGTCGCTGGGGCGCAGAGTCGCTGGGGCGCAGAGTCGCTGGGGCGCAGAGTCGCTGGGGCGCAGAGTCGCTGGGGCGCAGAGTCGCTGGGGCGCAGAGTCGCTGGGGCGCAGAGTCGCTGGGGCGCAGAGTCGCTGGGGCGCAGAGTCGCTGGGGCGCAGAGTCGCTGGGGCGCAGAGTCGCTGGGGCGCAGAGTCGCTGGGGCGCAGAGTCGCTGGGGCGCAGAGTCGCTGGGGCGCAGAGTCGCTGGGGCGCAGAGTCGCTGGGGCGCAGAGTCGCTGGGGCGCAGAGTCGCTGGGGCGCAGAGTCGCTGGGGCGCAGAGTCGCTGGGGCGCAGAGTCGCTGGGGCGCAGAGTCGCTGGGGCGCAGAGTCGCTGGGGCGCAGAGTCGCTGGGGCGCAGAGTCGCTGGGGCGCAGAGTCGCTGGGGCGCAGAGTCGCTGGGGCGCAGAGTCGCTGGGGCGCAGAGTCGCTGGGGCGCAGAGTCGCTGGGGCGCAGAGTCGCTGGGGCGCAGAGTCGCTGGGGCGCAGAGTCGCTGGGGCGCAGAGTCGCTGGGGCGCAGAGTCGCTGGGGCGCAGAGTCGCTGGGGCGCAGAGTCGCTGGGGCGCAGAGTCGCTGGGGCGCAGAGTCGCTGGGGCGCAGAGTCGCTGGGGCGCAGAGTCGCTGGGGCGCAGAGTCGCTGGGGCGCAGAGTCGCTGGGGCGCAGAGTCGCTGGGGCGCAGAGTCGCTGGGGCGCAGAGTCGCTGGGGCGCAGAGTCGCTGGGGCGCAGAGTCGCTGGGGCGCAGAGTCGCTGGGGCGCAGAGTCGCTGGGGCGCAGAGTCGCTGGGGCGCAGAGTCGCTGGGGCGCAGAGTCGCTGGGGCGCAGAGTCGCTGGGGCGCAGAGTCGCTGGGGCGCAGAGTCGCTGGGGCGCAGAGTCGCTGGGGCGCAGAGTCGCTGGGGCGCAGAGTCGCTGGGGCGCAGAGTCGCTGGGGCGCAGAGTCGCTGGGGCGCAGAGTCGCTGGGGCGCAGAGTCGCTGGGGCGCAGAGTCGCTGGGGCGCAGAGTCGCTGGGGCGCAGAGTCGCTGGGGCGCAGAGTCGCTGGGGCGCAGAGTCGCTGGGGCGCAGAGTCGCTGGGGCGCAGAGTCGCTGGGGCGCAGAGTCGCTGGGGCGCAGAGTCGCTGGGGCGCAGAGTCGCTGGGGCGCAGAGTCGCTGGGGCGCAGAGTCGCTGGGGCGCAGAGTCGCTGGGGCGCAGAGTCGCTGGGGCGCAGAGTCGCTGGGGCGCAGAGTCGCTGGGGCGCAGAGTCGCTGGGGCGCAGAGTCGCTGGGGCGCAGAGTCGCTGGGGCGCAGAGTCGCTGGGGCGCAGAGTCGCTGGGGCGCAGAGTCGCTGGGGCGCAGAGTCGCTGGGGCGCAGAGTCGCTGGGGCGCAGAGTCGCTGGGGCGCAGAGTCGCTGGGGCGCAGAGTCGCTGGGGCGCAGAGTCGCTGGGGCGCAGAGTCGCTGGGGCGCAGAGTCGCTGGGGCGCAGAGTCGCTGGGGCGCAGAGTCGCTGGGGCGCAGAGTCGCTGGGGCGCAGAGTCGCTGGGGCGCAGAGTCGCTGGGGCGCAGAGTCGCTGGGGCGCAGAGTCGCTGGGGCGCAGAGTCGCTGGGGCGCAGAGTCGCTGGGGCGCAGAGTCGCTGGGGCGCAGAGTCGCTGGGGCGCAGAGTCGCTGGGGCGCAGAGTCGCTGGGGCGCAGAGTCGCTGGGGCGCAGAGTCGCTGGGGCGCAGAGTCGCTGGGGCGCAGAGTCGCTGGGGCGCAGAGTCGCTGGGGCGCAGAGTCGCTGGGGCGCAGAGTCGCTGGGGCGCAGAGTCGCTGGGGCGCAGAGTCGCTGGGGCGCAGAGTCGCTGGGGCGCAGAGTCGCTGGGGCGCAGAGTCGCTGGGGCGCAGAGTCGCTGGGGCGCAGAGTCGCTGGGGCGCAGAGTCGCTGGGGCGCAGAGTCGCTGGGGCGCAGAGTCGCTGGGGCGCAGAGTCGCTGGGGCGCAGAGTCGCTGGGGCGCAGAGTCGCTGGGGCGCAGAGTCGCTGGGGCGCAGAGTCGCTGGGGCGCAGAGTCGCTGGGGCGCAGAGTCGCTGGGGCGCAGAGTCGCTGGGGCGCAGAGTCGCTGGGGCGCAGAGTCGCTGGGGCGCAGAGTCGCTGGGGCGCAGAGTCGCTGGGGCGCAGAGTCGCTGGGGCGCAGAGTCGCTGGGGCGCAGAGTCGCTGGGGCGCAGAGTCGCTGGGGCGCAGAGTCGCTGGGGCGCAGAGTCGCTGGGGCGCAGAGTCGCTGGGGCGCAGAGTCGCTGGGGCGCAGAGTCGCTGGGGCGCAGAGTCGCTGGGGCGCAGAGTCGCTGGGGCGCAGAGTCGCTGGGGCGCAGAGTCGCTGGGGCGCAGAGTCGCTGGGGCGCAGAGTCGCTGGGGCGCAGAGTCGCTGGGGCGCAGAGTCGCGCCATTTATTTCAAGAAAATCCTTTTAATTTATTTTTTATTTTTTTTATTTTTTTTGGTTTTTTTTGCTGTTACTAGACAGATGAAAATGTGAGAGCAATTTAGCCGGTAATTTCATTCCCTTTCTTCTTTCATGTATTTATATATTTTTATTTCTCTTATATTAACGGGTTCTAAACTAGTTTTCCTCACGGAATGAGTAGCAGAAATATGACCCTTACGCACCTCTTGTAGTTAATTCATGAAATTTATTCTAACTACAAAACTCTGTGTCAGGTGATTTCTTTTATCAATAAGGAGCAATGGAACTTATTATTGATAATTGAACCCCAGCAGGCTGCTTTTTCTTTTTGTTTTCTACTTTTGCTGTGAAATAGCTCTAGAGACTCTGTGACTAGTTACATTGGTGGTGCCTTCTCCGTGCAGTAGAGCCTGGTGGTACGGCTTGTGAAGTTGCTTGGAAGTGCCGCGAGTTCAGGAGCTGGCAGCTAAGTGTTCCTGGGTTCTAGAGTTGTTTCATGTTGGGGAGTGGCCCCGTTCCCTAAAATCACAGCTCCTGGGCCCAAATCTGAGTTTCTTTTCTGTTACATGAACAGCCGGAGAGGGTCAGCCTCCTTTGGCTTTTGAGTCCGTTGCCTCCTACTCTTAACAGTTTTAGTGTTCGGTAGCGTACCTCAGGCTCTCCTATTTTGAGAGGGGTTGTGCTCCACTTACGTAACATGGGAATCCCTTTTTTCTGTCTCAAGCGTGAATGGTGTAAGGCACTTAGAAATCATTGCAGATGAAAGGGAAGTGAAGTTATCTTATTTAGAAGAAAAGCTATCCAGAAGAAACTTCAGTTGCTTGGGCCTGAATTCTCACTGAAACCAAAAGCAGGTATCTTACCGTAGAGAGCGATAAGGCCGCCCCTGAGCCTCCTTTTCTCCAGGCCGAACAATCCCAGCTCCCTCAGCCGCTCCTCCTAAGACTTGTTCTCCAGATCCCTCACCAGCGTTGTTGCCCTTCCCTGGACTCACTGGAGCCCCTCAATATTCTTCTTGTAGTGAGAGGCCCAGAACTGAACATAGTACTTGGGCTGCGGCCTCACCAGAGCCAAGTACAGGGGGACAATCACCTTCCTTAGTCCTGCTGGCCATGCCATTTCTTGTAGGAGTCAGGATGCTGTTGGCCTTCTTGGCCACCTGAGCACACTGCTGGCTCATACTGAGTCGACTAGCCACCAGTACTCCCAGGTCCTTCTCTGCCAGGCAGCTTTCTAACCACTCAGATGGCTTTTCCAACCAGCTTCAAACTTCCAGATCTAGAGGAACGCTTTGACTGCGGCCTAAAAGCCACGTGTATGTAAGCTGCCGCAAGCCAGCCAATCTTCTTCCCATGACCTGCCAGGAAACAGCAACGTAGGCAGGTAACCAAATTAAAGCCAAAACTTGCCAGCCCAGTCCTTGACCTGAATAGTGAGTGAGGATCCGGATCCTGGCATTTATGCGCGATAGCTTCTACACAGTCAAAGTAAATACACCCCGGGTGCCCTGAGCTGGAGGACCACGACGGTGGGCACGATAAACTCCCAACCGACCCTGAACGTGTGCGGGATTTGCTGCTCCACCTGGATCTATACAAGTCCGTGGGTCCGGATGGGATTCATCCCAGGGTGCTTAAGGAGCTGGCTGACGCCATCGCGGGACCTCTCTCAATTATTTTTCAATGACCTTATGAATCTGGAGAGGTCCCAGTAGACTGGAAGCTGGCAAATGTCGTACCAATTTTCAAGAAGGGCAAGAAAATAGACCGTGGCAACTACAGGCCTGTTAGTCTCACATCAGCGCCTGGTAAAATTCTGGAGAAGATGATCCTTGAAGGTATTGAAGCGCACCTGGGGGACAATGCAGTCATTGGTCCCAGCCCACATGGGTTCATGAGGGGTAGGTCCTGCCTAACAAATCTGAATTCCTTTTATGATAAGATCAGCCATCTGGTTGATCAAGGGAAACCGGCTGACGTGATCTTTTTGGACTTGAGCAAAGCTTTCGACATGGTTTCCCGTGGGATCCTACTGGACAAAATGTCCAGCATACAACCTAACAAAAACATCATGCGATGGGTGAGCAATTGGCTGGCAGGCAGGGCTCAAGGGCTTGTGGTAAATGGGGCCACATCAGGCTGGCGCATGGTCACTAGTGGGGTCCCTCAAGGCTCCATTTTAGGGCCGGTCCTCTTCAATGTTTTTATAAACGATTTAGATGTAGGACTAGAAGGTGTTTTGAGCACATTTGCTGATGGCACCAAACTTGGAGGAGTTGTAGACTCAGATGAGGGTGGAAAGTCCTTGCGGAGAGATCTGGGTAGATTGGAGAGCTGGGCGATCACCAACCGCATGAAGTTTAAGAAGAGCAAGTGCCGGGTCCTGCACCTGGGACGGGGCAACCCTGGCTGTACGTACCGACTGGGTGATGAGATGCCGTGGAGCAGCCCTGCAGAGAGGGATCCGGGCGTGGTGGTCGACAGCAAGTTGAATATGAGCCAGCAGTGTGCCCTGGCAGCCAGGAGGGCCAACCGTGTCCTGGGGTGCATCAAGCACAGCATTGCTGGTCGATTGAGGGAGGTGATTGTCCCGCTCTACTCTGCGCTGGTGCGGCCTCACCTCGAGTACTGTGTGCAGTTCTGGGCACCACAGTATAAAAAGGACATGAAACTGTTGGAGAGTGTCCAGAGGCGGGCGACGAAGATGGTGAAGGGCCTAGAGGGGAAGCCGCATGAGGAGCAGCTGAGGGCACTGGGCCTGTTCAGCCTGGGGAAGGGGAGGCTAAGGAGGGACCTCATTGCAGCGTACAACTTCCTCGCGTGGGGGAGTGCAGAGGCAGGTGCTGACCTATTCTCCGTAATCACCAGTGACAGGACCCACGGGAACGGTGTTAAGCTGAGGCAGGGAAGTTTTATGCTGGATGTCAGGAAGAGGTTCTTCACCGAGAGGAGGGTGGTTGCACGCTAGAACAGGCTCCCCAGGGAACTAGTCACTGCACCAAGCCTGTCTGAATTTAAGAAGCGATTGGACTGTGCACTTGGTCACGTGGTCTAAACTTTTGGGTAGACCTGTGCGGTGCCAGGAGTTGGACTTGATGATCCTTAAGGGTCCCTTCCAGCTCAGGATATTCTATGATTCTATAAATAGTCCAGTCAGAGGTCATGGGGCTAGATTTAGAAAAGTCCTGCATAAAGAAGGGATCTCAGAGAAGAAAATGTAGATAGCATTAATATCAAGAAAAGGAATTCTGATTGCTAATTTGTTTATCTGTCATGACTAGACAGATGAAAATCTATGATGGCAAGTTTGCCTTTAAGGTCATTTTATTTTTATTCATTTCTTTTATTTATTTGTATTTATTTTTTTAACAGGCTCTGTACTAATTTTGCTCACATAACAGAAATATGACCCTTGTGCACCTTTTGTAGTTAATTCATTATGTCAACTGTAACCACTAAGCCCCTTGTCAGGTTATTTCTACAAGTGATAAGGAGCAATAGACCTTAAAACTTTGAAGCCAGGTAGATGAGCTTATTCCACAAGGTCTCTTGGCTTCACCCTTGTTAAGTGCAACCTGCCAGGTGTGGGTCATTTGACCTTTGTTATATAGGAAGCCTGAGGACGGGTGGGGGAATTGCCTCCCCAGGAGAAACTGAGGCTTGGGTAGCCTAGGGTGTTTTTCTCTCGTGGTGAATCGGGCTCAGTGTTCCCTACTAGGCTGCTTTTCCTTCAAGTTTTCTGCCCTCTCTGTGAAATAGTTTTAGAGACTCTATGAGCCAGTTACATTGGTGGTGCCTTCTTCAGAAGAACCCTGGTGGGACTATTTCACTGCGAAGCACGTTGGAAGTGACTCGAGTTCAGGAGACAGCAGGTAAGAGTTCCTGGGTTCTGTGGTTGTTACTGTTGAGGAGTTTGAGTACTTCCTTCACCTTGTCTGTTTCCTGTGAAATTACTTAGGTGGCTTGTAAGCTCCCTTCCAAGCACTGGAGGAAAAAAAAGGCCTCAGAAGTCCAAGTGCACACAGGTCAGCCTGAAATTGAAGGAGGTTCTTAAGTATTTGGAAGATTGAAAAACGGGCTGTGTGAAGTGGGGGGCGCAGAGTTGCGGGGGGTGCATAGTCGCTGGGGGCGCGTTCCAGTGTGCGACCACCCTCTTCGTGAAGAACCTCTTCCTGTTGTCTAGCCTAAACGTCCCCTTCCTCAGGCTGACACCATTCACTGTGGGTCCTATCATTGGTGTCTGGAGAGAATAGAGCGGTACCTGCCCCTCCACTCCCCCTCGTGAGGAAGCTGTAGACTGTGACGAGGCCTCCCGTCAGCCGCCTCTTTTCCAGGCTGAACAGGCCCAGTGACCTCAGCCGCTCCTCATACGACTTCCCCTCTAGGCCCTTCGCCATCTTTGTAGCCCAGTATCTTACTGACTTGAAGAAGGAGGCTTTAATCTATCCTGCTTTGTTTAGTAGCAACCACCCCTCACCGAGCATGCGCTCTGAATTTCTCGGAGTCTATTACTTTAAACGGAGACGGGAGAACTTTTCACCAATCATAACTAAGATATGCTTGGCTAGAGCCACTCAAGCTCCACCCAAAAGAGAGAAAATAATATAAATTGGCCTAAGAGAGAGGGGATGTTAGGGAAGATACCACCATCAGGGGAGGTACCACACCAAGGGAATACAACATCCTTCGGACCTCCTGACTCCTGGGACCAGTCGATGGGCTCAGACTTTTTCTCCCCCCCCCCATTGGGATGCCTTTGGGTGAGATTTGAACACTTGGTTATTGTCATAAATGAGGTCTCAACTCGATCTGAATTTTGTAATATTTATAAAACAAACATTTCTAAAAGGTAGAAAAGCTATAAAAGGCAAGTAAACAGCGCTGGGTGTGCGGGGAGTCTACGCTCCACCAACACTCGCACACAAACATCAAACATCCTAAATGTACAGAGCATTGCTTTACATACTAAACGCAAGTATGCCTCTACATACGTACAATCAGGAAAGGTAGCAAACAATCCTCTAAGTTCCATAACTTAATAAAAATCGAGTACGCCTATACATATGCATGATCAGAAGAGGTAACAAACAATCCTTTAAGTTCCATGACTTAACAGTCTCCATTTTCCATTCCTTTTGAGCGATGTGTCTCGCTTTAAGTTGTCAAGCAACTCGGTCTTAAGGCCTTATGTATCCCGTTCTTCCCAGATCGAAGAAAAGCATATCCATCTCCTTGCGAAGGCCAATAGACCTGGGTCAAAAGGCATGTCCAGGTCAGCAGGGAGCGCAACAGCAAAAGCCTTCGATGGCTGTAACAGCAGAGGGGCCCATGGCGTAGCAGTCGGATCAGTAAAGGAGCCCGCAGCTCCCTCACTGTCTGGCAAACCACACCTTTGTGATTGTGGCACCACAGGGCTCTTTAAGGCCTCAGAGGCTGCTCACCAGGTGCCGAGCAATCCCACTGCAACCTTGTCATTTTTAGTTGCAGAGTTGCACACCTTGACCTCAGTTTGGTCCCATATTTGAGGCTCATAAACTGTCCAATTGTTAATAAGGAGAATAAGCTGTAAGGTTACCAGGACAATCTTTGTTCCTAAGGACGTATGATTCCTCATAACGCGCAACTGCTTACCAGCGAGGGGCAGTTGTGTGCACAGGTCCGCTTCTCTCAGCTCGAGCTTCTCTCCAGCTCCAGTGCGCCTATTTCCAGCGAGTTTCTGTACGAGCTTCTCTGAGCAGTTTGAGTTTGGCCAAACCTATCTTCATGAGGCAATCAAAGTGCCTGTTCCCGTCCTGGTCTCCATTCTGCCAGCCTGTTCCTCTTCACTTCTTGTTCCTGCTTCTTTATTGATGTAACTTCATCGTGCTCCCTTTTTTTTTTTTTTGTCTTGAGGGCAGGCTCCCCTCTTATACCCTTCTCTCCACGGCAGTTCTTTTCAAAACAACTTTTCATTGCTCAAACAACTTTGAATGTAACGACAACAGCAAACACCCAGAAACATCCATGCCTTAACTGGAGAACAAGAAACCGGAGACTGCATGGAGTCTCCTGAATCACCCTTCTTTGTTCCCTCTAAACACTTTTATATTCCTGATGGCCTCGTCGTTAAGAGTCTAATGTTATCTCAACCACGGGGCTTTCCAACGCCCATGGCCACGTTCCAAATTTCCCCCTCTTTATTAATATCAACCATTTTCTCGACACGAATTTCCACTCCATATATAACAGTTATAAATCTTTCTAGAATCTTTGATCCGTTTAACGCATTAATTTCTAGGCTGTGCACCTGTAACACCTGTGTATTTCATGCATGCTAGCTTGCTTTTGCAGACAGGCACTATTGCCGGCAATCCAAAGAACCTGGTTATCTCTTGCTGTAATAAATCACACTTGATTGCATTGTCATAGCTCTCATTAAGTGCAACTAGGGTAAGGGTGGTTACATGTTATTGGTGAATCTGTGACCGTGATAGTTCAGTGTTCTGAATCCAAGCAGACCCCAGACGGTTAACACGTTACTGGTGAATATCCGACCGGACCCCAGACGGTTGACGTGTTATTGGTGTGTCCGACAGGTTCGGTACCCTGAATCCGACCGGTCCCATAACGGTTAATCAGCTACACCCCTTAATGCGACACTAATGAAGGAGCATGGAAGAGACGCATGTCCTTACCTCTGGAGAGGAGGTTCCTTGCACAGCCAGTGCAAGGAACACAAAAATCAGTTGCGCCAGACTAACGTGGTTGTATCTGAGCTTGGAGGCTGCAACCCTCTTCAGACTTCCAGATCTAGAGGAACACTTTGGCTGCAGCCTAAAAGCCACGTGTACAGGAGCTCCCCCAAGCCAGCCAATCTTCTTCCCATGACCTGCCAGGAAACAGCAAGGTAGGCATGTACCCAAATCAAAACCCAAACCTTTGGCCCAGTCCTTGACCTGAATAGGGAGTGACGATCCGGATCCTGGCATTCATACCTGACAGCTTATACGCAGTGGAAGTAAACAGTGTAGTCAGAGGTCACGGGGCTAGATTTTGGAAAGTCCTGCATCAAGAAGACATCTCAGAAAAGCAAATTTAAATACCATTAATGCCAAGAAAAGTAACTCTGATGGCTATATTCTTTATGTGTCATGACTAGACAGATGAAAAACTATGAGAGCAATTTTGCCTTTAAGGTCATTTTCTTTTTTCTTTGATGTCTTTTCTTTCGTTTGTTTGTCTGTTTGTTTGTTTATTTATTTATTTAAACAGGCTCTGTACTACTTGTCCTCACAGAATGACTAACAGAAATATGACCCTTGTGCACTTTTTGTAGTTAATTCATTAGGTCAGCTCTAACCACTAAGCCCCTTGTCAGGTTATTTCTAGTAGTGACAAGGAGCAATTAAGCTTACAAGACCGAAGCCAGGTAGATGAGCCTATTCCAGGAGGTCTCTTGGCTCCACCCTTGTGAAGTGAAACCTGCCAGGTGTGGATCATTTGACTTTTGCTATATAGGAAGCCTGAGGACTTGTGGGGAATTGCCTTCCTGGTGGGGGAGTTTGAGGCTCAGGTTCTCTAGGGTGCTTTTCTGCTGTTGTGGTGGAGCGGATTCAGTGTTCCCCGGTGGGCTGCTTTTTCTTCACCTTTTCTCCCATCTCTGTGAAACAGTGACTCTATGAGCTAACTATGTTGTTGGTGCCCTCTCAGTACGGTGAGAGCCTGGTGGTGCGAAGTCACTGTGAAGCAGTGTGGAAGTGACTCAAGTTCAGGAGCTGGCAGGTAAGTGTTCCTGGGTTCTACGGTTCTTTAATGTCGAGGAGTTTGAGTACTTCCTTCACCTTGTCTGTTTTCAGTGAAATTACTTCCGTGGCTTCTAAGCTCCCTTTCCAGCCCTTCCAAATCTAATGAGAATGAAAGCTAAAAAGAAAGCCCCACCAACTCAGAAGCTCAAGTGCTTACAGGTAAGCCTGACTTTGAAGAATGTTCTTAACTATTTGTTAGGATTCAACAACGGGCAGTGTGGAAAAAGGTGCCTTAATGTGCACTCAAATTATGCCTTGCAGTGAGTAGAAACCGATGGGGAAGGTACTGGTGGAGTTATGACAACTTTCACTCAGTGGAAGTCGCAAGACTGTGCTGTTCCTAAAAGAAATGCCGCTTTCACAACATGTAAGTCAAAAGCAGTGTGAAGAAAGCCTCTCCTCTTCCCTACAGGCCTGCGTCTCTGCTGTGGAGAAAGATTTGGAATAGGTCCACCAGTGAGGAGAGACTATCTTCCTCCCAGGCTGTACAAACCAGTATCTGAGGTGGCGTTGTTTTCTTCTAGTTGTTTGTCTGAGTGCTTTTGACCAATAATCTTGTGTGAAACACCGTCTGCCCCTGTTAAGTTCACTATAAAAGTTAGGCTATTCGGGTAATAAAATGGAGCAGCATGATCTGACTCAACCGGTGTCTGCCGTGCTTTCGGCCGTGCTTCCTAACAAATGGCGCCCGAACAGGCTGAGACCTGAACAGGGCATCGCAGCGGAGCGGGAGAGCAGCGGCGCCGGGACATCAGAGCGGCGTGGGACCGACACATCGGAGCGGCGCCGGGAGACCCGAGGCACACGGAGGGACTCCTGCCGGACGGAGAGAGCCCTGAGAGACGCTGCAGAGCCACGGATGGCTCTGAGAGACACAGACCTGACAGAAGCCGGAACACCTGAGAAGCATTGAGAAACTCCAAGCACCGACCCGGACAAAGGACTCATGGTGAGACACGGGGAAAAGAAACCGTGGGGAGCGTGGGAAGAGATCTGCGGGGAAACGCGGGAAACGGAACCGCGCAGGGACGCGGGAACGAGGTCTCGCAAAGGCTGCAACAGCATAAATAAAGGTATGGAGAGACAAGCGGCGTATGATTTGCTCAATTGCTTTTTAGAAAAACGGAGCACGCAGGGTATAGGCTGCAAAAAGGATTTACCAGGATTATTAGCATATGGAGTAACAAAGGGTTGTTTTATCAATCCGGATACAGTTTTTGAACAAACAGAGTGGAGTAAATTTGGGGACAAATTGTTTGATGAAGTTATTAATGAAAATAAGACTGCTAAAAAATTACTGAAGCCTTGGAGAGCAGTCACTAATGCCTTAGCTATACATCAGGCTGAGCAGAGAGTCGCTGCTGCTGCTACAGAGAGACTGGGATTGCCAGGAAGTGCTGGTAGTGTTAACCCTCAACAGGGAGGGATGGGGGGAGCTGGGGATTACCCATTGCCGCCTTCAGTGAGGACGATAACGCTGCCTCAGGGGGCAATGGGAGCCTCCTCCTCTCTCATCATCCTTCTCAGAGTCGGTGTTGGTGCTCCCGCCATCACCAGCAGCACCACCGGCTCCTTCTCACAAAAGTGGGGAAATGGATGAGGAAATAAGAGAGCAAAAACCAGACAGAAAAAACACAAGCCCGTTTATAGAAGGTGTTCAGGAGAGGCAGAGGGTGTGGAAGCAAATAGCAGATGAGGCTGTATGCGAAGGTGAACACGGGATAGCTGCACAATTGGTTCAAGAGGCCTTCCCGGTAGTATATTCACCACCGGACGCCCAGGGTAATGTTACGGTTAATCTCGTGAATTTGGACTGGAAATTGTTAACTCAGCTGCGGTCCACAGTAAATGAGTCAGGTCTGAAAGGTGAACCTACGAGACAGATGTTGGACTATATTTGGGGAACTAATATTTTGCTTCCAGGAGACATATGTAGCATAATGAAGTTAATTTTGACCCAACACCAGCAGCTCTTATTTAATGCCCATTGGCAGGCTGCTTGTCAAGAAGCAGTCACAGTGGTAAGAGCACCTGGGGACCCTTTACATGGGGTCACGCTGGAAGAGTTGATGGGGGTAGGACCGTATTTTAGGACAGAAGCACAAGCATTGCTGGGACCTGATAAAGCGAAGGAATCGATGAGAACGGCCAGAAGAGCATTGGATCGGATAAAGGGGCCAGGGGGAATACCTTCCTACATGGGAATCAAACAGGGTAGAGAGAATCCATTTGGGCTTTTTATTGACCGCATAGCAAACGCCATACAGGCGGCTGGGGTGCCTGATTACCTCCAGGGCACGATATTAAAACAGTGCGCAATTCAGAATAGCAACCCTTCTACTCGCAATATATTGGCTTCCTTACCCGGGACATGGACAATCGAGGAAGGGTTGGAAAGAATGGCTCAGGTACCAGTAGGCCCACAGGCTATGTTAGTAGAGGCAGTAAAGCAATTAGGTGACAGCATGCGAGAGCAGGCACAGGCTATGAAAGAGCATGCTGAGTTTACACAGAGTCAAGTCCTTGCAGCTCTTGCTCCTTTGCAAACCGCCGGGTCACGCTCTGGTGGTCAAGCACCACCCCCTGGTGGCCAAATACCACACCGCTTGCGATGTTATCCTGGTGGTGTTTTTGGACACGTGAGACGAAACTGCAAAGCTGGGGCAGTATGGTGCTCAGATTGTCAGTCGGGCAATCACAGTGAAGCGGCATGTCGATGCAACGTGTCGGGAAACGGCTGGAACAGCGGGAAGAGTCGCCCCGCGACGACACAAAACGCGGCCGCATGCACAGCAACACCGAGGGGGAACCCGTTCCTCTCCGACCAGCCACAAGAGGGAGCCGATGTATCTATAATCAGCACACACAACTGGCCGCAGCATTGGCCAACATCTGAAACCAATGCCACGGTGGCCGGGGTCGGAGGAATGACACTTGCCGTCAGTCACCACCCCTGCGGTGGACAATAGGGGACAAAGTGGTGAAATGTTGTGTCTCTGTTAGTCTGTTGCCTGACGGGGTGCACGCACTAATAGGGCGGGACATCCTTGCTCAAATGGGAATGGTCCTTACCTGGGAACGCCCTTTATAGGGAACACCCTTTATAGATATGGCCATTGTTTGGACTTTCCCGATCCCGCTCCGGTGGAAGAATGATGATCCTGTGTGGGTCGAGCAATGGCCGTTAAAACGGGAAAGTCTGATACAAGCGCATGAGCTGGTTAAAGAACAGTTTCAACAGGGGCACTTAAGGTTGTCAATGAGCCCGTGGAATACACCTATCTTTGTGATTAAAAAGAAGTCGGGTAAGTATCGGCTGCTCCACGATCTGTGTGCGGTAAATAAGCAGATGTACGATATGGGAGCAGTGCAGCCAGGGTTGCCTAATCCTGCGATGATACCTGAAGGATGGCATTTACTCATAGTGGACTTAAAGGACTGTTTCTTCACAATTGCTCTCCATGAAAATGATAAACAAAGATTTGCTTTTACACTTCCTGCAATAAACCGAGAAGGGCCAGACCAGAGATTTGAGTGGACGGTCCTGCCGCAGGGAATGCGAAATTCGCCAACTCTATGTCAATTCTGTGTCGACGATGCTCTACAGCCGTTGCGATGAAAATGGTCAGGAACAATAATCTGTCATTATATGGATGATATTCTATTGGCCCAGTCAACACCATTTTCTTCACAGCAAAAGGATGAACTAACGAAGCAACTTAAACAGAGAGGATTAGTAGTTGCCCCCGAGAAGGTACAGGAGACAAGCCCATGGAAATATCTTGGATGGCATATCTCCGATGCTACGATCCAACCGCAGAAATTGACAATACAATCAGACCTTAAGACTCTTAACGACGCCCAGAAGTTGATGGGTGATTTGCAATGGATTCGACCAGTGGTTGGTATTCCCAACGAGCTGTTAAATCAACTACGACCTTTGCTACGAGGGACAGATCCAGCAGCACCAATTCAGCTTACAGACCAACAAAAACAAGCACTACAGCTAATAGCCTCAATGATTACAACACGGGCTACGCATCGGCGTATAGAGGGTGCGCCTCTTGATCTAACTATTCTGTGTGGCCCCCAATATTTGATGGGTGCGATAACACAGCAAAAAATAAAAATGGGGGAGAAGCAGGGAGATACGGTGGTACTAGAATGGCTAGCTCCTCCGTTGCGGCCACGACGAACAATTCAAGAAAAAATCACCACATGAGCAGAATTAATTAAAAAGGGACGAAGTAGAACCTTGCAAGTAGACGGGGCCCCTCCTAACACCATATGGTTACCCATGAAGTCAAGTGATCTGGAATGGTATATACAAAATTCTGAGGAACTGCAAACTGCTCTATTGCATGATGGAGCCATGTTAATAGCAAAACCATTACAATCTCCTGTCTTGTCCTGGATGAAAAACCAGGGCTGGATAAGTAGACCAAAGTGATCACCCCAACCAGTTGCAGACGCAATAACAGTCTTTACAGATGCCGGTAAGTGCTCCAGAACTGCTGCAGTGACATGGAAGGATGAGCATGGCTGGCAACATCAGATTTTGCAAGCTCAGAAAGAGGATTCATTACAGACACTAGAACTGTTCGCAGTAGTATGGGCGTTTGTAAAATGGAAAGCTGTTCCGTTGAGTGTTGTATCTGACTCTCTTTATGTAGTAGGCATAGCCAATCGCATTGAGGACTCAAGTTTGCGAGAAGTGCAGAATGGACGACTGGTTCAACTATTGACAAGTTTGCAGCTTGCAATCGCACAGAGAAGTAAGCCGTATGCAGTGATTCATATTCGCAGTCATCAGTGGGAACAAGGGCTCGGAGAAGGCAATGCCCGAGCCGACCGATTAGTTGCTGCTGCAGTCACTGAAGCTCCACTATCACCATTTTGCCGAGCTCGAGAAGCTCATTCCATATTTCACCAGAACGCGAAGGGACTAGCTCGAGCCTACAATTTGTCTAATGCTGACGCTCAAGCAATCGTGAAGGCTTGTCCCATATGTAGTTATCATAATTTAGGAATGGGACCCGGGTGTGGAGTTAACCCAAGAGGGTTGAAAGCTAATGAAGTGTGGCAAATGGATGTCACTCCTGTTACAGCCTTGGGACAGTTAAAATACTTGCATGTAACGATAGATACCTCTAGCCACATGACATGGGCTACTGCACAACCCAGGGAAAAGGCTCGGGATGTGCGGCATCACCTCACTAGTTGTTTTGCTGTGTTAGGGGTACCTAGCACTATCAAGACTGACAATGGTCCAGCTTATAATAGTGGGCCACTGAAACGATTTATGCAATTATGGAATATCAATCATGTTACTGGCATCCCACACTCCTCCACAGGACAGGCGATAGTGGAAAGGGCAGATGGAACAATGAAAGGATACTTAGAAAAGTTCAGAGACATTGAAGACGTAAAAGAAAGAATAGGAAAGGCTCTCTTTGTACTTAACCATTTATGTGTGTTTGGGGACAGCACTGAGCCCCCTATAGTACGTCACCATGCCGGGGCAGAAACTTCTAAGCCACCACGCATGAAGGTGTTATGTTGGGAACTGGCATACAGGACGTGGACATAAGCAACCAGGGGTAGGCCTTAGAAGTCTCAGGGCCTGCTGTAGCTGAGCAAACCAAGCTGCCAGAGTAACTGTGAGAAGCTCCCACGGCAATGACTCCCACATCACCCAATTAAGGAACTCAGAAAGTATTGTTATCAGCAGCTGGCCTCAAGGACTAGGCCTATGTGACCGTTAAGCACAAAGGGGGTTGTTTTCCTAACTTCTAATCAAAAGGGGGGTTCTTTTCTTGCAGGTGGTGTTATTTTCTTAATGGTTTGTCTGGGTGCTTTTGACCAATAATCTTGTGTGAAACACTGTCCACCCCTGTAAAGTTCACTATAAAAGTTGGGCTATTCGGGCAATAAAATGGTGAAGCATGATCTGACTCTGCTGGTGTCTGTCGTGCTTTCGTCCGTGCTTCGCAACAGTGTTATACAGAGACATGAAAACAGGGCAATGGCTAGGCCCTGCTGAAGTGATCTGCCTGGGGCGCGGTTACGCTTGTGTTTCTTCCCCTACAGGTGCAATCTGGGTGCCTAGCCGACGCGTAAAACCAGCTGTTGAAGACACAGGCGGCTGTCGCCAGAAGGAGAATATTGAAGAGTAAACAGCAGATAGAGTCAGCAGCTAAATTATATTCTTGTGAATGAGATTGTGGTATGACTGAGATTGAGATGTGCCAGAGGCCTCTGGGTGTGCGATTGTGCTCTGTGTGTGCGATTGTGCTGTGTACTGTGTGAGTGAGAGCATGCTTTTGCCATAGTGCAGGCTGAAAGCATAGGAAATTGGTGCTGGCAAAAATCATAGGAAAATGGAGGACGAAGTAGCCCTAGATTTGTTACAGCGCTTTTTAGAAAAACGGGGAGTCGATTGTAAGCAACTAGCAGGACTAGTTGCGATCGGTCGAGCAAAATCATGTTTCACAAGTACGGAGTCATTGTTTGAAGTAGCCACTTGGAGAAATTTAAGGGAATGTACTGTTTAAACCTTTTTGATCATAATGAGTCAATTCACAAATTCATTACTTTCCTGAAAGAGCACATGAGAAAGATTCAATATGGTATCAACCCTTTCAATCAATGGTTCACTGACTTGGTTGAAACAACGCATAGATGGTTACTGGCATTAGTCAAAGAGGGATTAAGGATTCTGTTCGCTGTGGTGTCAATCATCATTGCATGTAGTATTGTGATAAATGTGGTTAAAGGGTTACTTGCAAAAATGTTATAGAGATTTTGAAGTGGTGCTGGAAACAGGTACCCGGTGGATCCCTGCAAAGTGGACTGAAGCAGCCGTAGAATCTGCACATGCCGAAGACGACCATGAAGAGGTTCCTGATAATCATTCTGACAATGACATGGGCTGCGCCAACTCAAGGACTGCCAAGGACAGCCTTCGATCCTAAGGAGAATGTCTGGGTATCCCTGGCTAGGAAACTGAATACCACCACCTTCTGTGAAAGTCTAGCCAGCCCTAGCACACCTTCTGTTACATACCTTGTTGGGGTACCATTCATTGACTATAGTAGTTGTGGTGTGATTAGGTTTAAGTTGTGTTACCATTAAGTGATTACAGTAATTGTAATGTTATTAGGTTTAAGTTTTGTTATGTCATTGTAGTTGTGTTATGTTATGTATTCGACGTCTGATGAAAAAACCTTCGGCCAAGTACTGCTCGTACAAAAAGAAAAAGGGGGAATTGTTGGGAATTGGCATACAGGGCCTGGACATGAGTCCGTGGAACAATTGTTTGATCTGAGCTTGCCTTAAGCAACCAGGAGTAGGCCTTAGAAAATCTCATGGCCTGCTGTAGCTGAGCAAACCAAGCTACCAGAATAACTATGAGAAGCTCCCACGACAATGATTCCCACGTTGCCCAATTGAGGAATTCAGAAAAATATTGTTACCAGCAGCTGGCTTCAAGGACAAGATCTACGTGAGTGCTAATCACAAGGGGGGTTGTTTTCTTGCAGGTGGGGTTGTTTTCTTCTAGTTGTTTGTCTGAGTGCTTTTGACCAATAATCTTGTGTGAAACACTGTCCGCCCCTGTTAAGTTCACCGTAAAAGTTAGGCTATTCGGGCAATAAAATGGAGCAGCATGGTCTGACTCAACCGGTGTCTGTCGTGTTTTCGGCCGTGCTTCCTAACAGACCCCTGCCCTGTCGCCGTTGGGCAGAGGGAGGGGATCTGGGAGTTGAGGAGGAATGGAGACAGGTCCCTGCTCGACATCGCAAGTGATGCCCTCCCCTTCTGGTCCCACCTTCCCAGGTGCCCTTCCACAACAGGTTTGAGGCCCTGGAGCTCGAGAGACCGGTGGGTGAGGAAGAGGTAGCAAGTGTTCCCAGGAGGATGCCTAGGGCGAGGAGGTCAACTCCACGCCTCAGGGCTGCCTCCACCAAGAAAGACAGAAGGGTTATTGTTGTGGGAGACTCTATCCTTAGGGAACAGAGGGCCCTATTTGTCGGCCTGACCCTATCCATCGGGAAGTCTGCTGCCTCCCTGGGACCAGGGTCAGGGACGTTGCCAGGAAGCTTCCCAACCTGGTACGCCCCTCTGACTATTATACTCTTTTGATAGTCCAGGCAGGTAGTGACGACATTGAAGAGAGAAGTCTGAAGGCTATCAAACAAGACTTTAGGGGGCTGGGACGGTTAGTGGATGGAGCAGGAGTGCAGGTGGTGTTTTCGTCCATCCCTACAGTGGCAGGGAGGGGTACAGAGAGGACACGGAAAGCCCACCTCTTAAACATGTGGCTCAGGGGCTGGTGCCAACGCAGAAATCTTGGGTTTTTCGACCATGGGGCACTTTACTCGGCACCCGGCCTGATGGCTGCAGGCGGGTCCCTATCTTTTAGGGGAAAAAGGATCCTGGGCCAGGAGCTGGCAGGGCTCGTTGAGAGGTCTTTAAACTAGGTAAGAAGGGGGATGGGGCTGAAGCAAGGATTGTTGGAGCTGTGCCAGAGGGAACAATAGTAAGGCCGGGGGATAAGGCAATGGCCCAGCTGAAGTGCATCTACACCAATGCACGCAGCATGGGTAACAAACAGGAGGAGCTGGAAGCCATCGTGCGGCAGGCAGGCTACGACTTGGTTGCCATCACGGAGACGTGGTGGGACCGGTCTCATGACTGGAGTGCTGCAATGACTGGCTATAAGCTCTTCAGAAGGGACAGGCAGCACAGAAGGGGTGGTGGTGTGGCTCTCTATATGAGAGAGTCTTTTGATGTTGTAGAACTTGAGGCTGGGAATGACAAGGTCGAGTCCCTTTGGGTTAGGATTGGCAGGGACAACAAGGCTAGTGTCCTGGTCGGGGTCTGCTATAGACCGCCGAACCAGGATGAGGAGACGGATGAGGAGTTCTACAGGCAGCTGACAGAAGTTGCAAAATCTTCAGCACTTGTTCTCATGGGGGACTTCAACTTCCCTGACATATCCTGGAAGCACAACACAGCCCAGAGAAAGCAGTCTAGGAGGTTTCTGGAGAGCGTGGAAGATAGCTTCCTGACGCAGCTGGTTAGCGAGCCTACCAGGGGTGGTGCCCCGCTAGACCTTCTCTTCACAAACAGATGTGATTGTCGGGAGCTGTCTTGGGCAGAGTGACCACGAAATGGTGTTCTCTATTCTTGGCGAGGCAAGGAAGGGGACCAGTAAAACCACTGTATTGGACTTCCGGAGGGCTGACTTTGTGCTGCTAAGGACACTGGTTGGTAGAGTCCCTTGGGAGGCGGTTCTGAAGGGCAGAGGGGTCCAGGAAGGCTGGGCGCTCTTCAAGAGGGAAATCTTAATGGCGCAGGAACGGTCTGTCCCCACGTGCCCAAAGACGAGCTGGCGGGGAAGAAGACCAGCCTGGCTGAACAGAGAATTGTGGCTTAAGCTTAGGAGAAAAAAGAGGGTTTATAATCTTTGGAAAAGTGGACAGGCCACTAGGGAGGACTATAAGGATGTAGCGAGGCTGTGCAGGGACAAAATTAGAAAGGCCAAAGCTCATATGGAGCTCAATCTGGCTACTGTCGTTAAAGATAACAAAAACTGTTTTTATAAATACATCAACACAAAAAGGAGGACTAAGGAGAATCTCCATCCTTTACTGGATGCGGGGGGAAACCTAGTTACAAGAGATGAGGAAAAGGCGGAGGTGCTTAATGCCTTCTTCACCTCAGTCTTTAGCGGCAATACCGGTTGTTCTCTGGATACCCAGTACCCTGAGCTGGTGGAAGGGGATAGGGAGAAGGATGTGGCCCTCACTATCCACGAAGAACTGGTTGGTGACCTGGTACGGCACTTGGATGTGCACAAGTCGATGGGGCCGGATGGGATCCACCCAAGGGTACTGAGAGAACTGGCAGAGGAGCTGGCCAAGCCCCTATCCATCATTCATCAACAGTCCTGGCTATCGGGGGAGGTCCCAGTTGACTGGCGGCTAGCAAACGTGACGCCCATCTACAAGAAGGGCAGGAGGGAAGACCCGGAAAACTACAGGCCTGTCAGTTTGACCTCAGTGCCAGGGAAGCTCATGGAGCAGATTCTCTTGAGAGTCATCACGCAGCACTTGCAGGGCAAGCAGGCGATCAGGCCCAGTCAGTATGGGTTTATGAAAGGCAGGTCCTGCTTGACGAACCTGATCTCCTTCTGTGACAAAGTGACGCGCTGGGTGGATGAGGGAAAGGCTGTGGATGTGGTCTACCTTGACTTCAGCAAGGCTTTTGACACCGTCTCCCACAGCATTCTCCTCAAGAAACTGGCTGCTCTTGGCTTGGACTGGCGCACGCTTCGTTGGGTTAGAAACTGGCTGGATAGCCGGGCCCAAAGAGTCGTGGTAAATGGAGCCAAGTCCAGTTGGAGGCTGGTCACTAGTGGCGTCCCCCAGGGCTCGGTGCTGGGGCCGGTCCTCTTTCATATCTTCATCAATGATCTGGACGAGGGCATTGAGTGCATCCTCAGTAAGTTTGCAGATGACACCAAGCAAAGTGTGTGTGTCGATCTGCTTGAGGGTAGGAAGGCTCTGCAGGAGGATCTGGATAGGCTGCACCGATGGGCTGAGGTCAACTGCATGAAGTTCAACAAGGCCAAGTGCCGGGTCCTGCACCTGGGACGCAATAACCCCAAGCAGAGCTACAGGCTGGGAGATGAGTGGTTGGAGAGCTGCCAGGCAGAGAAGGACCTGGGAGTGATGGTGGACATTTGGCTGAATATGAGCCAGCAGTGTGCTCAGGTGGCCAAGAAGGCCAACGGCATCCTGGCTTGTATCAGAAACAGTGTGACCAGCAGGGCTAGGGAGGTGATCGTCCCCCTGTACTCGGCTCTGGTGAGGCCGCACCTCGAGTACTGTGTCCAGTTTTGGGCCCCTCGCTACAAGAAGGACATCGAGGTGCTTGAGCGGGTCCAGAGAAGGGCGACGAAGCTGGTGAGGGGCCTGGAGAACAAGTCCTACGAGGAGCGGCACAGAAGTCTGCTGCAGAAGTCGCTCATAGGGTTGTTCAACAATCCTTTCCACGCTCTTTAGCCATAATGTCTAATCTGTGGTGGCTTGCAAAGGAGTTTCTGTGCCTGCAGGGATACGTTAAAGTAGTTTTGTGGCAATGCAATGTAGTTTTGGAAGTTGTCTTGCCCTTTTATACGTCTGTAACCTCTTTCCTGCATCCAGAGGAGAAGCTGTGAAGCTTGACGTTACGAATGTCTTATGCAGAATATCAACCCCACATAGTTAAGGTAGTTGTTCATCTTGGAGGGGGTACATTTGAATCCAAAACTCATCTTTAGAACAGAAGCAAGTGTGAGATATGTTCACCTGATTCGTGTCAGTATGGAACAATGCTAGGGCCGCATTGTATGATGAATGTGACCTTCTGTCTTGCATACCCTTGTATAACCACAAGTCTAAGAAAAACAGTGGTTAATGTATATAGTTCTTGTATCTTGCAAAGGAATGTTTTAGCAACTCATGTCAATAGAGAGCTTGAAGGGAAATGTATTTGTAGACTTTTCCTTGAAGTCTCTGGTATCTGGGGGGTTTCAGAATAACTGCTAACTATGATGACTATTGCGTGGGACACTATGCAAGTCTCTGATATCTGGGCAGGAGATCAAGGAGACAGGGAGAGCTGAAGAACAACTAAAAGACAAAGCTTGCAGGGAAGGTTGCACAAGTCTCTGACATACAGCCAAGTTGGACAAGAGGGAGGAAGACTATGAGCCTTCAGCACGAGAGACCACCAGAGGGACCACCGGAGACTGATACGCATGCTCCAGTAGGAGGGTTTGGATTCCGGAATCTAATTATAATAACCCTGTTGTTTTTTTTAGAAGTAGTAATGAATATGTATTAGCCTAGGAGCATAAAAATCAGCTGCTTGATGTAACTGGTGTGCGTCTTGGTGGAGCAGAGACTCCTGGTGCACCCAGCGCTGTTTGCTTACCTGTATTCCTTTAATAAATTGTAAACTTTGATTATAGTCCTATTTTGAATACTGAGCTATTTATTACACAAGGTATTAAGCTCTTTATGTTAATAGGAACGTGAGTCTTTCTGCCTGGAACACAATTCAACAGAGCAGTCAACCATTTCTTTAGCTTTGAAGATGCTGAAATGGACCCTGGGTTAAAAAGAACCGGTCCAGAGAAGGGCGACGAAGGGCGACGAAGCTGGTGAGGGGCCTGGAGAACAAGTCCTATGAGGAACGGCTGAAGGAGCTGAGCTTGTTCAGCCTGGAGAAGAGGAGGCTCAGGGGCGACCTTATCGCTCTCTACAGATACCTTAAAGGAGGTTGTAGCGAGGTGGGGGTTGGCCTGTTCTCCCACGTGCCTGGTGACAGGATGAGGGAGAATGGGCTAAAGTTGTGCCAGGGGAGGTTTAGGTTGGATGTTAGGAAGAACTTCTTTACCGAAAGGGTTGTTAGACTGTGGAACAGGCTGCTCAGGGAAGTGGTGGAGTCACCATCCCTGGAAGTCTTAAAAAGACGTTTAGATGTAGAGCTTAGGGATATGGTTTAGTGGGGACTGTTAGCGTTAAATCAGAGGTTGGACTCGATGATCTTGAGGTCTCTTCCAACCTAGAAATTCTGTGATTCTGTGGTTCCCAGCCTGTCTCTAAAGATAGTTGTTTAGTGCTAAAATGTGAGTTTCCTTTCTGGTATGTGACCATCCTAGTCTTAAGATTTCCAGTACTCAGTCATGTACCCCAGACTCCCGTGTTTTGAGGGGGATCGTACTCCCCTTACCTAATATGGGAATCCCGTTTTTGTGCCTCAAGGGTCAATGGTGTAAGGCACTTAGAAATCATTGCGGATTGTGGTTGTTGTCAGTTGCCACGTAAATTAAGGCCATGCAAGGACCTTCTACTCTTTCATCTTCCCTTTCATTTGTTGTCAGGTTACTACTCAATATTACACCTTTGGTGAGAAGTCCTAAAAAAAACCAACAAACATTACATCTTAATGTTAACAACTCTTGTTTTTTCTTTCTCTAGGTCTGCCAGTAGCTGACAAGGTAGAAAGATGACCTTTTCTCTTTCATTCTTGTGAAGTTAGAGGCAGTGCCCAATTAAACTGTGACTGAGGCTCTGCGATGGTGCAAGTCTATCTTACTCCTTCAAATTCAGTGATGCAGCCAGCGTTTTCAGTAATGAACTTTCAAGGATTCAACCACTTTAAAGCTTTTGGACAGTGGCAATTGTCTGAAAACATTCCTACAGATTTATCTTCTTCATTTACATTTGCTTGCTCTCTCCATCTCATTCAAAGCAGTCAGGACTGGTTTGCTTCCCTCTTCTCTGGAAGTTTGCACTAGGAACCATTGTTAGAATCAGAATCCTGATCTGAGAGCACGATGAAAAATGTTGCACACAAACTTGTACATTGGAGAGGAAAATGTTCATGTATACGTCAGTATTGTACTCAAACAGCTGCTTACACCTTTTAACTTTTAAACCTGAGAAGCAACAGGTAGTTTCTACGTTGCCCTTGGGGGTAGTGTACTCTTCTGTACTTTGCTTCTATACAAACAGCTCAAAATTTGAAAGTCATGTTGTCAGTCATACCACCAAACAACCTTGCACGGCATTACACGTTCCCCCCCCAGATAGATCTTGCCGTCAATGAGAGACCAGACAAGGAAATAATGCCGGCACATAAAACTAACTTGTAGATATATCCCTTGTTGGCATTCTTTTTTTTTTTTGTTTTGTTTTGATGCTTTGTGGGGCTTAGCTGTACCTCAGTGAGAAGAATGTCTTCTGGTGTGAACTGAAATTATACCTCTCTGCCACAATGTCTCTCTATTTATTTATTTATTTTTTTGGGGGGGAGGGCTGGGGAGGGGAGAGAAGGGTGTTGATAATTCCTTGGGGACACCTGAAGGAGTTGCAAAATAATAAAATTTAGGTGAAGGAAAAGTTCCTTCTCTTAATTTTTGTCGTTGTTGTTTTTCTTTTCCATCTGGTCATAAAATGAAGGTCCCATTTTCTGGCTTTTGGCAGATTGCAAGCATGCTGGAACCATTCACGTTACGTAGACTGTATTTGTCTGAAATGATAATATCATACCTATAGTCTGCTGCAGGCTCAAAAGCAGCCTATGCCTCCTGGTCTGTTTTATGCCTTTGCTTTTGTTACTACATCCTTGTAAGTCTTCAACAGGGAAATGAAATTACCCTATACAAAAGAAACACCATCCAGAAGAAACTTCAGGTGCTAGGGCCTGAATTTTCACTGAAACCAAAGGCAGGTATCTTACTGACGTGAAGAAAGGGGCTTTATCTATCCTGGTTTGTTTAGTACTGAAGGAGCGTGAAAGAGATGCATGTCCTTGTCTCTGAAGAGGAGGCAAAGGAACAGCTAGTGCAAGGAACGCAAAATTCAGTTATGCCGAACTAACAGGTGGTTGTATCCCAGCTTGGAGACCACAACACAGAATCACCTAGGTTGGAAGAGACCTCCAAGATCACGTAGTCCAACCTCTGGCGTAACACTAACAAGTCCTCCACTAAGCCGTATCCCTAAGCTCTACACCTAAACATCTTTCAAAGACCTCCAGGGATAGTGACTCCACCACTCCCCTGGGCAGCCCGTTCCAATGCCTAACAACCGTTTCGGTAAAGAAGTTCTTCCTGACACCCAACCTAAACCTCCCCTGGTGCAACTTTAGCGCATTCCCCCTCGTCCTATCACCAGGCACATATGAGAATAGACCAACCCCCACCTCGCTACAGCCTCCTTTGAGGTATCTGTAGAGAGCAATAAGGTCGCCCCTGAGCCTCCTCTTCTCCAGACCGAACAATCCCAGCTCCCTCAGCCGCTCCTCCTAAGACTTGTTCTCCAGATCCCTTGCCAGCTTTGTTGCCCTTCCCTGGACTCACTGGAGCCCCTCAATATCCTTCTTGTAGCGAGGGGCCCAGAACCGAACACAGTACTTGGGCTGCGGCCTCACCTGAGCCAAGTACAGGGGGACAATCACCTTCCTTAGTCCTGCTGGCCATGCTGTTTCTTGTAGGAGTCAGGATGCTGTTGGCCTTCTTGGCCACCTGAGCACACTGCTGGCTCATACTGAGTCGACTAGCCACCAGTACTCCCAGGTCCTTCTCTGCCAGGCAGCTTTCTAACCACTCAGATGGCTTTTCCAACCAGCTTCAAACTTCCAGATCTAGAGGAACGCTTTGACTGCGGCCTAAAAGCCACGTGTATGTAAGCTGCCGCAAGCCAGCCAATCTTCTTCCCATGACCTGCCAGGAAACAGCAACGTAGGCAGGTAACCAAATTAAAGCCAAAACTTGCCAGCCCAGTCCTTGACCTGAATAGTGAGTGAGGATCCGGATCCTGGCATTTATGCGCGATAGCTTCTACACAGTCAAAGTAAATACACCCCGGGTGCCCTGAGCTGGAGGACCACGACGGTGGGCACGATAAACTCCCAACCGACCCTGAACGTGTGCGGGATTTGCTGCTCCACCTGGATCTATACAAGTCCGTGGGTCCGGATGGGATTCATCCCAGGGTGCTTAAGGAGCTGGCTGACGCCATCGCGGGACCTCTCTCAATTATTTTTCAATGATCTTGTGAATCTGGAGAGGTCCCAGTAGACTGGAAGCTGGCAAATGTCGTACCAATTTTCAAGAAGGGCAAGAAAATAGACCGTGGCAACTACAGGCCTGTTAGTCTCACATCAGCGCCTGGTAAAATTCTGGAGAAGATGATCCTTGAAGGTATTGAAGCGCACCTGGGGGACAATGCAGTCATTGGTCCCAGCCCACATGGGTTCATGAGGGGTAGGTCCTGCCTAACAAATCTGAATTCCTTTTATGATAAGATCAGCCATCTGGTTGATCAAGGGAAACCGGCTGACGTGATCTTTTTGGACTTGAGCAAAGCTTTCGACATAGAATCATAGAATCATAGAATATCCTGAGCTGGAAGGGACCCTTAAGGATCATCAAGTCCAACTCTTGACACCGCACAGGTCTACCCAAAAGTTCAGACCATGTGACTAAGTGCACAGTCCAATCTCTTCTTAAATTCAGACAGGCTCGGTGCAGTAACCACTTCCCTGGGGAGCCTGTTCCAGCGTGCAACCACCCTCTCTGTGAAGAACCCATGGTTTCCCATGGGATCCTACTGGACAAAAATGTCCAGCATACAACTTAGCAAAAACACCATACGATGGGTGAGCAATTGGCTGACAGGCAGGGCTCAAGGGCTTGTGGTAAATGGGGCCACATCAGGGTGGCGCACGGTCACTAGTGGGGTCCCTCAAGGCTCCATTTTAGGGCCGGTCCTCTTCAATGTTTTTATAAACGATTTAGATGTAGGACTAGAAGGTGTTTTGAGCAAATTTGCTGATGGCACCAAACTTGGAGGAGTTGTAGACTCAGATGAGGGGCTGAGTGTGGAAAGGCCTTGCAGAGAGATCTGGACAGATTGGAGAGCTGGGCGATCACCAACCGCATGAGGATTAACAAGAGCAAGTGCCGGGTCCTGCACCTGGGACGGGGCCACCCTGGCTATATGTACCGACTGGGTGATGAGATGCCGTAGAGCAGCCCTGCAGAGAGGGATCCGGGCGTGGTGGTTGACAGCAAGTTGAACATGAGCCAGCAGTGTGCCCTGGCAGCCAGGAGGGCCAACCGTGTCCTGGGGTGCATCAAGCACGGCATTGCTGGTCGATCGAGGGAAGTGATTGTCCCGCTCTACTCTGCGCTGGTGCGGCCTCACCTCGAGTACTGTGTGCAGTTCTGGGCACCACAGTATAAAAAGGACATGAAACTGTTGGAGAGTGTCCAGAGGAGGGCGACGAAGATGGTGAAGGGCCTAGAGGGGAAGCCGCATGAGGAGCAGCTGAGGGCACTGGGCCTGTTCAGCCTGGGGAAGGGGAGGCTAAGGAGGGACCTCATTGCAGCGTACAACTTCCTCGCGTGGGGGAGTGCAGAGGCAGGTGCTGACCTATTCTCCGTAATCACCAGTGACAGGACCCACGGGAACGGTGTTAAGCTGAGGCAGGGAAGTTTTATGCTGGATGTCAGGAAGAGGTTCTTCACCGAGAGGAGGGTGGTTGCACGCTAGAACAGGCTCCCCAGGGAACTAGTCACTGCACCAAGCCTGTCTGAATTTAAGAAGCGATTGGACTGTGCACTTGGTCACGTGGTCTAAACTTTTGGGTAGACCTGTGCGGTGCCAGGAGTTGGACTTGATGATCCTTAAGGGTCCCTTCCAGCTCAGGATATTCTATGATTCTATAAATAGTCCAGTCAGAGGTCATGGGGCTAGATTTAGAAAAGTCCTGCATAAAGAAGGGATCTCAGAGAAGAAAATGTAGATAGCATTAATATCAAGAAAAGGAATTCTGATTGCTAATTTGTTTATCTGTCATGACTAGACAGATGAAAATCTATGATGGCAAGTTTGCCTTTAAGGTCATTTTATTTTTATTCATTTCTTTTATTTATTTGTATTTATTTTTTTAACAGGCTCTGTACTAATTTTGCTCACAGAATGACTAACAGAAATATGAGCTTTGTGCAAATTTTGTATTTAATTCATTATGTCAACTGTAACCACTAAGCCCCTTGTCAGGTTATTTCTACAAGTGATAAGGAGCAATAGACCTTAAAACCTTGAAGCCAGGTAGACGAGCTTATTCCACAAGGTCTCTTGGCTTCACCCTTGTTAAGTGCAACCTGCCAGGTGTGGGTCATTTGACCTTTGTTATATAGGAAGCCTGAGGACGGGTGGGGGAATTGCCTCCCCAGGAGAAACTGAGGCTTGGGTAGCCTAGGGTGTTTTTCTCTCGTGGTGAATCGGGCTCAGTGTTCCCTACTAGGCTGCTTTTCCTTCAAGTTTTCTGCCCTCTCTGTGAAATAGCTTTAGAGACTCTATGAGCCAGTTACATTGGTGGTGCCTTCTTCAGAAGAACCCTGGTGGGACTATTTCACTGCGAAGCACGTTGGAAGTGACTCGAGTTCAGGAGACAGCAGGTAAGAGTTCCTGGGTTCTGTGGTTGTTACTGTTGAGGAGTTTGAGTACTTCCTTCACCTTGTCTGTATCCTGTGAAATTACATAGGTGGCTTCTAAGCTCCCTTTTAAGTACTGGAGGAAAACAAAAAAGGCTGCAGAAGCCCAAGTGCACACAGGTCAGCCTGAAGTTGAACAAAATTCTTAAGTATTTGAAAGATTGAAAAACGAGCTGTGGGAAGAGGCGCAGAGTCGCTGGGGCGCAGAGTCGCTGGGGCGCAGAGTCGCTGGGGCGCAGAGTCGCTGGGGCGCAGAGTCGCTGGGGCGCAGAGTCGCTGGGGCGCAGAGTCGCTGGGGCGCAGAGTCGCTGGGGCGCAGAGTCGCTGGGGCGCAGAGTCGCTGGGGCGCAGAGTCGCTGGGGCGCAGAGTCGCTGGGGCGCAGAGTCGCTGGGGCGCAGAGTCGCTGGGGCGCAGAGTCGCTGGGGCGCAGAGTCGCTGGGGCGCAGAGTCGCTGGGGCGCAGAGTCGCTGGGGCGCAGAGTCGCTGGGGCGCAGAGTCGCTGGGGCGCAGAGTCGCTGGGGCGCAGAGTCGCTGGGGCGCAGAGTCGCTGGGGCGCAGAGTCGCTGGGGCGCAGAGTCGCTGGGGCGCAGAGTCGCTGGGGCGCAGAGTCGCTGGGGCGCAGAGTCGCTGGGGCGCAGAGTCGCTGGGGCGCAGAGTCGCTGGGGCGCAGAGTCGCTGGGGCGCAGAGTCGCTGGGGCGCAGAGTCGCTGGGGCGCAGAGTCGCTGGGGCGCAGAGTCGCTGGGGCGCAGAGTCGCTGGGGCGCAGAGTCGCTGGGGCGCAGAGTCGCTGGGGCGCAGAGTCGCTGGGGCGCAGAGTCGCTGGGGCGCAGAGTCGCTGGGGCGCAGAGTCGCTGGGGCGCAGAGTCGCTGGGGCGCAGAGTCGCTGGGGCGCAGAGTCGCTGGGGCGCAGAGTCGCTGGGGCGCAGAGTCGCTGGGGCGCAGAGTCGCTGGGGCGCAGAGTCGCTGGGGCGCAGAGTCGCTGGGGCGCAGAGTCGCTGGGGCGCAGAGTCGCTGGGGCGCAGAGTCGCTGGGGCGCAGAGTCGCTGGGGCGCAGAGTCGCTGGGGCGCAGAGTCGCTGGGGCGCAGAGTCGCTGGGGCGCAGAGTCGCTGGGGCGCAGAGTCGCTGGGGCGCAGAGTCGCTGGGGCGCAGAGTCGCTGGGGCGCAGAGTCGCTGGGGCGCAGAGTCGCTGGGGCGCAGAGTCGCTGGGGCGCAGAGTCGCTGGGGCGCAGAGTCGCTGGGGCGCAGAGTCGCTGGGGCGCAGAGTCGCTGGGGCGCAGAGTCGCTGGGGCGCAGAGTCGCTGGGGCGCAGAGTCGCTGGGGCGCAGAGTCGCTGGGGCGCAGAGTCGCTGGGGCGCAGAGTCGCTGGGGCGCAGAGTCGCTGGGGCGCAGAGTCGCTGGGGCGCAGAGTCGCTGGGGCGCAGAGTCGCTGGGGCGCAGAGTCGCTGGGGCGCAGAGTCGCTGGGGCGCAGAGTCGCTGGGGCGCAGAGTCGCTGGGGCGCAGAGTCGCTGGGGCGCAGAGTCGCTGGGGCGCAGAGTCGCTGGGGCGCAGAGTCGCTGGGGCGCAGAGTCGCTGGGGCGCAGAGTCGCTGGGGCGCAGAGTCGCTGGGGCGCAGAGTCGCTGGGGCGCAGAGTCGCTGGGGCGCAGAGTCGCTGGGGCGCAGAGTCGCTGGGGCGCAGAGTCGCTGGGGCGCAGAGTCGCTGGGGCGCAGAGTCGCTGGGGCGCAGAGTCGCTGGGGCGCAGAGTCGCTGGGGCGCAGAGTCGCTGGGGCGCAGAGTCGCTGGGGCGCAGAGTCGCTGGGGCGCAGAGTCGCTGGGGCGCAGAGTCGCTGGGGCGCAGAGTCGCTGGGGCGCAGAGTCGCTGGGGCGCAGAGTCGCTGGGGCGCAGAGTCGCTGGGGCGCAGAGTCGCTGGGGCGCAGAGTCGCTGGGGCGCAGAGTCGCTGGGGCGCAGAGTCGCTGGGGCGCAGAGTCGCTGGGGCGCAGAGTCGCTGGGGCGCAGAGTCGCTGGGGCGCAGAGTCGCTGGGGCGCAGAGTCGCTGGGGCGCAGAGTCGCTGGGGCGCAGAGTCGCTGGGGCGCAGAGTCGCTGGGGCGCAGAGTCGCTGGGGCGCAGAGTCGCTGGGGCGCAGAGTCGCTGGGGCGCAGAGTCGCTGGGGCGCAGAGTCGCTGGGGCGCAGAGTCGCTGGGGCGCAGAGTCGCTGGGGCGCAGAGTCGCTGGGGCGCAGAGTCGCTGGGGCGCAGAGTCGCTGGGGCGCAGAGTCGCTGGGGCGCAGAGTCGCTGGGGCGCAGAGTCGCTGGGGCGCAGAGTCGCTGGGGCGCAGAGTCGCTGGGGCGCAGAGTCGCTGGGGCGCAGAGTCGCTGGGGCGCAGAGTCGCTGGGGCGCAGAGTCGCTGGGGCGCAGAGTCGCTGGGGCGCAGAGTCGCTGGGGCGCAGAGTCGCTGGGGCGCAGAGTCGCTGGGGCGCAGAGTCGCTGGGGCGCAGAGTCGCTGGGGCGCAGAGTCGCTGGGGCGCAGAGTCGCTGGGGCGCAGAGTCGCTGGGGCGCAGAGTCGCTGGGGCGCAGAGTCGCTGGGGCGCAGAGTCGCTGGGGCGCAGAGTCGCTGGGGCGCAGAGTCGCTGGGGCGCAGAGTCGCTGGGGCGCAGAGTCGCTGGGGCGCAGAGTCGCTGGGGCGCAGAGTCGCTGGGGCGCAGAGTCGCTGGGGCGCAGAGTCGCTGGGGCGCAGAGTCGCTGGGGCGCAGAGTCGCTGGGGCGCAGAGTCGCTGGGGCGCAGAGTCGCTGGGGCGCAGAGTCGCTGGGGCGCAGAGTCGCTGGGGCGCAGAGTCGCTGGGGCGCAGAGTCGCTGGGGCGCAGAGTCGCTGGGGCGCAGAGTCGCTGGGGCGCAGAGTCGCTGGGGCGCAGAGTCGCTGGGGCGCAGAGTCGCTGGGGCGCAGAGTCGCTGGGGCGCAGAGTCGCTGGGGCGCAGAGTCGCTGGGGCGCAGAGTCGCTGGGGCGCAGAGTCGCTGGGGCGCAGAGTCGCTGGGGCGCAGAGTCGCTGGGGCGCAGAGTCGCTGGGGCGCAGAGTCGCTGGGGCGCAGAGTCGCTGGGGCGCAGAGTCGCTGGGGCGCAGAGTCGCTGGGGCGCAGAGTCGCTGGGGCGCAGAGTCGCTGGGGCGCAGAGTCGCTGGGGCGCAGAGTCGCTGGGGCGCAGAGTCGCTGGGGCGCAGAGTCGCTGGGGCGCAGAGTCGCTGGGGCGCAGAGTCGCTGGGGCGCAGAGTCGCTGGGGCGCAGAGTCGCTGGGGCGCAGAGTCGCTGGGGCGCAGAGTCGCTGGGGCGCAGAGTCGCTGGGGCGCAGAGTCGCTGGGGCGCAGAGTCGCTGGGGCGCAGAGTCGCTGGGGCGCAGAGTCGCTGGGGCGCAGAGTCGCTGGGGCGCAGAGTCGCTGGGGCGCAGAGTCGCTGGGGCGCAGAGTCGCTGGGGCGCAGAGTCGCTGGGGCGCAGAGTCGCTGGGGCGCAGAGTCGCTGGGGCGCAGAGTCGCTGGGGCGCAGAGTCGCTGGGGCGCAGAGTCGCTGGGGCGCAGAGTCGCTGGGGCGCAGAGTCGCTGGGGCGCAGAGTCGCTGGGGCGCAGAGTCGCTGGGGCGCAGAGTCGCTGGGGCGCAGAGTCGCTGGGGCGCAGAGTCGCTGGGGCGCAGAGTCGCTGGGGCGCAGAGTCGCTGGGGCGCAGAGTCGCTGGGGCGCAGAGTCGCTGGGGCGCAGAGTCGCTGGGGCGCAGAGTCGCTGGGGCGCAGAGTCGCTGGGGCGCAGAGTCGCTGGGGCGCAGAGTCGCTGGGGCGCAGAGTCGCTGGGGCGCAGAGTCGCTGGGGCGCAGAGTCGCTGGGGCGCAGAGTCGCTGGGGCGCAGAGTCGCTGGGGCGCAGAGTCGCTGGGGCGCAGAGTCGCTGGGGCGCAGAGTCGCTGGGGCGCAGAGTCGCTGGGGCGCAGAGTCGCTGGGGCGCAGAGTCGCTGGGGCGCAGAGTCGCTGGGGCGCAGAGTCGCTGGGGCGCAGAGTCGCTGGGGCGCAGAGTCGCTGGGGCGCAGAGTCGCTGGGGCGCAGAGTCGCTGGGGCGCAGAGTCGCTGGGGCGCAGAGTCGCTGGGGCGCAGAGTCGCTGGGGCGCAGAGTCGCTGGGGCGCAGAGTCGCTGGGGCGCAGAGTCGCTGGGGCGCAGAGTCGCTGGGGCGCAGAGTCGCTGGGGCGCAGAGTCGCTGGGGCGCAGAGTCGCTGGGGCGCAGAGTCGCTGGGGCGCAGAGTCGCTGGGGCGCAGAGTCGCTGGGGCGCAGAGTCGCTGGGGCGCAGAGTCGCTGGGGCGCAGAGTCGCTGGGGCGCAGAGTCGCTGGGGCGCAGAGTCGCTGGGGCGCAGAGTCGCTGGGGCGCAGAGTCGCTGGGGCGCAGAGTCGCTGGGGCGCAGAGTCGCTGGGGCGCAGAGTCGCTGGGGCGCAGAGTCGCTGGGGCGCAGAGTCGCTGGGGCGCAGAGTCGCTGGGGCGCAGAGTCGCTGGGGCGCAGAGTCGCTGGGGCGCAGAGTCGCTGGGGCGCAGAGTCGCTGGGGCGCAGAGTCGCTGGGGCGCAGAGTCGCTGGGGCGCAGAGTCGCTGGGGCGCAGAGTCGCTGGGGCGCAGAGTCGCTGGGGCGCAGAGTCGCTGGGGCGCAGAGTCGCTGGGGCGCAGAGTCGCTGGGGCGCAGAGTCGCTGGGGCGCAGAGTCGCTGGGGCGCAGAGTCGCTGGGGCGCAGAGTCGCTGGGGCGCAGAGTCGCTGGGGCGCAGAGTCGCTGGGGCGCAGAGTCGCTGGGGCGCAGAGTCGCTGGGGCGCAGAGTCGCTGGGGCGCAGAGTCGCTGGGGCGCAGAGTCGCTGGGGCGCAGAGTCGCTGGGGCGCAGAGTCGCTGGGGCGCAGAGTCGCTGGGGCGCAGAGTCGCTGGGGCGCAGAGTCGCTGGGGCGCAGAGTCGCTGGGGCGCAGAGTCGCTGGGGCGCAGAGTCGCTGGGGCGCAGAGTCGCTGGGGCGCAGAGTCGCTGGGGCGCAGAGTCGCTGGGGCGCAGAGTCGCTGGGGCGCAGAGTCGCTGGGGCGCAGAGTCGCTGGGGCGCAGAGTCGCTGGGGCGCAGAGTCGCTGGGGCGCAGAGTCGCTGGGGCGCAGAGTCGCTGGGGCGCAGAGTCGCTGGGGCGCAGAGTCGCTGGGGCGCAGAGTCGCTGGGGCGCAGAGTCGCTGGGGCGCAGAGTCGCTGGGGCGCAGAGTCGCTGGGGCGCAGAGTCGCTGGGGCGCAGAGTCGCTGGGGCGCAGAGTCGCTGGGGCGCAGAGTCGCTGGGGCGCAGAGTCGCTGGGGCGCAGAGTCGCTGGGGCGCAGAGTCGCTGGGGCGCAGAGTCGCTGGGGCGCAGAGTCGCTGGGGCGCAGAGTCGCTGGGGCGCAGAGTCGCTGGGGCGCAGAGTCGCTGGGGCGCAGAGTCGCTGGGGCGCAGAGTCGCTGGGGCGCAGAGTCGCTGGGGCGCAGAGTCGCTGGGGCGCAGAGTCGCTGGGGCGCAGAGTCGCTGGGGCGCAGAGTCGCTGGGGCGCAGAGTCGCTGGGGCGCAGAGTCGCTGGGGCGCAGAGTCGCTGGGGCGCAGAGTCGCTGGGGCGCAGAGTCGCTGGGGCGCAGAGTCGCTGGGGCGCAGAGTCGCTGGGGCGCAGAGTCGCTGGGGCGCAGAGTCGCTGGGGCGCAGAGTCGCTGGGGCGCAGAGTCGCTGGGGCGCAGAGTCGCTGGGGCGCAGAGTCGCTGGGGCGCAGAGTCGCTGGGGCGCAGAGTCGCTGGGGCGCAGAGTCGCTGGGGCGCAGAGTCGCTGGGGCGCAGAGTCGCTGGGGCGCAGAGTCGCTGGGGCGCAGAGTCGCTGGGGCGCAGAGTCGCTGGGGCGCAGAGTCGCTGGGGCGCAGAGTCGCTGGGGCGCAGAGTCGCTGGGGCGCAGAGTCGCTGGGGCGCAGAGTCGCTGGGGCGCAGAGTCGCTGGGGCGCAGAGTCGCTGGGGCGCAGAGTCGCTGGGGCGCAGAGTCGCTGGGGCGCAGAGTCGCTGGGGCGCAGAGTCGCTGGGGCGCAGAGTCGCTGGGGCGCAGAGTCGCTGGGGCGCAGAGTCGCTGGGGCGCAGAGTCGCTGGGGCGCAGAGTCGCTGGGGCGCAGAGTCGCTGGGGCGCAGAGTCGCTGGGGCGCAGAGTCGCTGGGGCGCAGAGTCGCTGGGGCGCAGAGTCGCTGGGGCGCAGAGTCGCTGGGGCGCAGAGTCGCTGGGGCGCAGAGTCGCTGGGGCGCAGAGTCGCTGGGGCGCAGAGTCGCTGGGGCGCAGAGTCGCTGGGGCGCAGAGTCGCTGGGGCGCAGAGTCGCTGGGGCGCAGAGTCGCTGGGGCGCAGAGTCGCTGGGGCGCAGAGTCGCTGGGGCGCAGAGTCGCTGGGGCGCAGAGTCGCTGGGGCGCAGAGTCGCTGGGGCGCAGAGTCGCTGGGGCGCAGAGTCGCTGGGGCGCAGAGTCGCTGGGGCGCAGAGTCGCTGGGGCGCAGAGTCGCTGGGGCGCAGAGTCGCTGGGGCGCAGAGTCGCTGGGGCGCAGAGTCGCTGGGGCGCAGAGTCGCTGGGGCGCAGAGTCGCTGGGGCGCAGAGTCGCTGGGGCGCAGAGTCGCTGGGGCGCAGAGTCGCTGGGGCGCAGAGTCGCTGGGGCGCAGAGTCGCTGGGGCGCAGAGTCGCTGGGGCGCAGAGTCGCTGGGGCGCAGAGTCGCTGGGGCGCAGAGTCGCTGGGGCGCAGAGTCGCTGGGGCGCAGAGTCGCTGGGGCGCAGAGTCGCTGGGGCGCAGAGTCGCTGGGGCGCAGAGTCGCTGGGGCGCAGAGTCGCTGGGGCGCAGAGTCGCTGGGGCGCAGAGTCGCTGGGGCGCAGAGTCGCTGGGGCGCAGAGTCGCTGGGGCGCAGAGTCGCTGGGGCGCAGAGTCGCTGGGGCGCAGAGTCGCTGGGGCGCAGAGTCGCTGGGGCGCAGAGTCGCTGGGGCGCAGAGTCGCTGGGGCGCAGAGTCGCTGGGGCGCAGAGTCGCTGGGGCGCAGAGTCGCTGGGGCGCAGAGTCGCTGGGGCGCAGAGTCGCTGGGGCGCAGAGTCGCTGGGGCGCAGAGTCGCTGGGGCGCAGAGTCGCTGGGGCGCAGAGTCGCTGGGGCGCAGAGTCGCTGGGGCGCAGAGTCGCTGGGGCGCAGAGTCGCTGGGGCGCAGAGTCGCTGGGGCGCAGAGTCGCTGGGGCGCAGAGTCGCTGGGGCGCAGAGTCGCTGGGGCGCAGAGTCGCTGGGGCGCAGAGTCGCTGGGGCGCAGAGTCGCTGGGGCGCAGAGTCGCTGGGGCGCAGAGTCGCTGGGGCGCAGAGTCGCTGGGGCGCAGAGTCGCTGGGGCGCAGAGTCGCTGGGGCGCAGAGTCGCTGGGGCGCAGAGTCGCTGGGGCGCAGAGTCGCTGGGGCGCAGAGTCGCTGGGGCGCAGAGTCGCTGGGGCGCAGAGTCGCTGGGGCGCAGAGTCGCTGGGGCGCAGAGTCGCTGGGGCGCAGAGTCGCTGGGGCGCAGAGTCGCTGGGGCGCAGAGTCGCTGGGGCGCAGAGTCGCTGGGGCGCAGAGTCGCTGGGGCGCAGAGTCGCTGGGGCGCAGAGTCGCTGGGGCGCAGAGTCGCTGGGGCGCAGAGTCGCTGGGGCGCAGAGTCGCTGGGGCGCAGAGTCGCTGGGGCGCAGAGTCGCTGGGGCGCAGAGTCGCTGGGGCGCAGAGTCGCTGGGGCGCAGAGTCGCTGGGGCGCAGAGTCGCTGGGGCGCAGAGTCGCTGGGGCGCAGAGTCGCTGGGGCGCAGAGTCGCTGGGGCGCAGAGTCGCTGGGGCGCAGAGTCGCTGGGGCGCAGAGTCGCTGGGGCGCAGAGTCGCTGGGGCGCAGAGTCGCTGGGGCGCAGAGTCGCTGGGGCGCAGAGTCGCTGGGGCGCAGAGTCGCTGGGGCGCAGAGTCGCTGGGGCGCAGAGTCGCTGGGGCGCAGAGTCGCTGGGGCGCAGAGTCGCTGGGGCGCAGAGTCGCTGGGGCGCAGAGTCGCTGGGGCGCAGAGTCGCTGGGGCGCAGAGTCGCTGGGGCGCAGAGTCGCTGGGGCGCAGAGTCGCTGGGGCGCAGAGTCGCTGGGGCGCAGAGTCGCTGGGGCGCAGAGTCGCTGGGGCGCAGAGTCGCTGGGGCGCAGAGTCGCTGGGGCGCAGAGTCGCTGGGGCGCAGAGTCGCTGGGGCGCAGAGTCGCTGGGGCGCAGAGTCGCTGGGGCGCAGAGTCGCTGGGGCGCAGAGTCGCTGGGGCGCAGAGTCGCTGGGGCGCAGAGTCGCTGGGGCGCAGAGTCGCTGGGGCGCAGAGTCGCTGGGGCGCAGAGTCGCTGGGGCGCAGAGTCGCTGGGGCGCAGAGTCGCTGGGGCGCAGAGTCGCTGGGGCGCAGAGTCGCTGGGGCGCAGAGTCGCTGGGGCGCAGAGTCGCTGGGGCGCAGAGTCGCTGGGGCGCAGAGTCGCTGGGGCGCAGAGTCGCTGGGGCGCAGAGTCGCTGGGGCGCAGAGTCGCTGGGGCGCAGAGTCGCTGGGGCGCAGAGTCGCTGGGGCGCAGAGTCGCTGGGGCGCAGAGTCGCTGGGGCGCAGAGTCGCTGGGGCGCAGAGTCGCTGGGGCGCAGAGTCGCTGGGGCGCAGAGTCGCTGGGGCGCAGAGTCGCTGGGGCGCAGAGTCGCTGGGGCGCAGAGTCGCTGGGGCGCAGAGTCGCTGGGGCGCAGAGTCGCTGGGGCGCAGAGTCGCTGGGGCGCAGAGTCGCTGGGGCGCAGAGTCGCTGGGGCGCAGAGTCGCTGGGGCGCAGAGTCGCTGGGGCGCAGAGTCGCTGGGGCGCAGAGTCGCTGGGGCGCAGAGTCGCTGGGGCGCAGAGTCGCTGGGGCGCAGAGTCGCTGGGGCGCAGAGTCGCTGGGGCGCAGAGTCGCTGGGGCGCAGAGTCGCTGGGGCGCAGAGTCGCTGGGGCGCAGAGTCGCTGGGGCGCAGAGTCGCTGGGGCGCAGAGTCGCTGGGGCGCAGAGTCGCTGGGGCGCAGAGTCGCTGGGGCGCAGAGTCGCTGGGGCGCAGAGTCGCTGGGGCGCAGAGTCGCTGGGGCGCAGAGTCGCTGGGGCGCAGAGTCGCTGGGGCGCAGAGTCGCTGGGGCGCAGAGTCGCTGGGGCGCAGAGTCGCTGGGGCGCAGAGTCGCTGGGGCGCAGAGTCGCTGGGGCGCAGAGTCGCTGGGGCGCAGAGTCGCTGGGGCGCAGAGTCGCTGGGGCGCAGAGTCGCTGGGGCGCAGAGTCGCTGGGGCGCAGAGTCGCTGGGGCGCAGAGTCGCTGGGGCGCAGAGTCGCTGGGGCGCAGAGTCGCTGGGGCGCAGAGTCGCTGGGGCGCAGAGTCGCTGGGGCGCAGAGTCGCTGGGGCGCAGAGTCGCTGGGGCGCAGAGTCGCTGGGGCGCAGAGTCGCTGGGGCGCAGAGTCGCTGGGGCGCAGAGTCGCTGGGGCGCAGAGTCGCTGGGGCGCAGAGTCGCTGGGGCGCAGAGTCGCTGGGGCGCAGAGTCGCTGGGGCGCAGAGTCGCTGGGGCGCAGAGTCGCTGGGGCGCAGAGTCGCTGGGGCGCAGAGTCGCTGGGGCGCAGAGTCGCTGGGGCGCAGAGTCGCTGGGGCGCAGAGTCGCTGGGGCGCAGAGTCGCTGGGGCGCAGAGTCGCTGGGGCGCAGAGTCGCTGGGGCGCAGAGTCGCTGGGGCGCAGAGTCGCTGGGGCGCAGAGTCGCTGGGGCGCAGAGTCGCTGGGGCGCAGAGTCGCTGGGGCGCAGAGTCGCTGGGGCGCAGAGTCGCTGGGGCGCAGAGTCGCTGGGGCGCAGAGTCGCTGGGGCGCAGAGTCGCTGGGGCGCAGAGTCGCTGGGGCGCAGAGTCGCTGGGGCGCAGAGTCGCTGGGGCGCAGAGTCGCTGGGGCGCAGAGTCGCTGGGGCGCAGAGTCGCTGGGGCGCAGAGTCGCTGGGGCGCAGAGTCGCTGGGGCGCAGAGTCGCTGGGGCGCAGAGTCGCTGGGGCGCAGAGTCGCTGGGGCGCAGAGTCGCTGGGGCGCAGAGTCGCTGGGGCGCAGAGTCGCTGGGGCGCAGAGTCGCTGGGGCGCAGAGTCGCTGGGGCGCAGAGTCGCTGGGGCGCAGAGTCGCTGGGGCGCAGAGTCGCTGGGGCGCAGAGTCGCTGGGGCGCAGAGTCGCTGGGGCGCAGAGTCGCTGGGGCGCAGAGTCGCTGGGGCGCAGAGTCGCTGGGGCGCAGAGTCGCTGGGGCGCAGAGTCGCTGGGGCGCAGAGTCGCTGGGGCGCAGAGTCGCTGGGGCGCAGAGTCGCTGGGGCGCAGAGTCGCTGGGGCGCAGAGTCGCTGGGGCGCAGAGTCGCTGGGGCGCAGAGTCGCTGGGGCGCAGAGTCGCTGGGGCGCAGAGTCGCTGGGGCGCAGAGTCGCTGGGGCGCAGAGTCGCTGGGGCGCAGAGTCGCTGGGGCGCAGAGTCGCTGGGGCGCAGAGTCGCTGGGGCGCAGAGTCGCTGGGGCGCAGAGTCGCTGGGGCGCAGAGTCGCTGGGGCGCAGAGTCGCTGGGGCGCAGAGTCGCTGGGGCGCAGAGTCGCTGGGGCGCAGAGTCGCTGGGGCGCAGAGTCGCTGGGGCGCAGAGTCGCTGGGGCGCAGAGTCGCTGGGGCGCAGAGTCGCTGGGGCGCAGAGTCGCTGGGGCGCAGAGTCGCTGGGGCGCAGAGTCGCTGGGGCGCAGAGTCGCTGGGGCGCAGAGTCGCTGGGGCGCAGAGTCGCTGGGGCGCAGAGTCGCTGGGGCGCAGAGTCGCTGGGGCGCAGAGTCGCTGGGGCGCAGAGTCGCTGGGGCGCAGAGTCGCTGGGGCGCAGAGTCGCTGGGGCGCAGAGTCGCTGGGGCGCAGAGTCGCTGGGGCGCAGAGTCGCTGGGGCGCAGAGTCGCTGGGGCGCAGAGTCGCTGGGGCGCAGAGTCGCTGGGGCGCAGAGTCGCTGGGGCGCAGAGTCGCTGGGGCGCAGAGTCGCTGGGGCGCAGAGTCGCTGGGGCGCAGAGTCGCTGGGGCGCAGAGTCGCTGGGGCGCAGAGTCGCTGGGGCGCAGAGTCGCTGGGGCGCAGAGTCGCTGGGGCGCAGAGTCGCTGGGGCGCAGAGTCGCTGGGGCGCAGAGTCGCTGGGGCGCAGAGTCGCTGGGGCGCAGAGTCGCTGGGGCGCAGAGTCGCTGGGGCGCAGAGTCGCTGGGGCGCAGAGTCGCTGGGGCGCAGAGTCGCTGGGGCGCAGAGTCGCTGGGGCGCAGAGTCGCTGGGGCGCAGAGTCGCTGGGGCGCAGAGTCGCTGGGGCGCAGAGTCGCTGGGGCGCAGAGTCGCTGGGGCGCAGAGTCGCTGGGGCGCAGAGTCGCTGGGGCGCAGAGTCGCTGGGGCGCAGAGTCGCTGGGGCGCAGAGTCGCTGGGGCGCAGAGTCGCTGGGGCGCAGAGTCGCTGGGGCGCAGAGTCGCTGGGGCGCAGAGTCGCTGGGGCGCAGAGTCGCTGGGGCGCAGAGTCGCTGGGGCGCAGAGTCGCTGGGGCGCAGAGTCGCTGGGGCGCAGAGTCGCTGGGGCGCAGAGTCGCTGGGGCGCAGAGTCGCTGGGGCGCAGAGTCGCTGGGGCGCAGAGTCGCTGGGGCGCAGAGTCGCTGGGGCGCAGAGTCGCTGGGGCGCAGAGTCGCTGGGGCGCAGAGTCGCTGGGGCGCAGAGTCGCTGGGGCGCAGAGTCGCTGGGGCGCAGAGTCGCTGGGGCGCAGAGTCGCTGGGGCGCAGAGTCGCTGGGGCGCAGAGTCGCTGGGGCGCAGAGTCGCTGGGGCGCAGAGTCGCTGGGGCGCAGAGTCGCTGGGGCGCAGAGTCGCTGGGGCGCAGAGTCGCTGGGGCGCAGAGTCGCTGGGGCGCAGAGTCGCTGGGGCGCAGAGTCGCTGGGGCGCAGAGTCGCTGGGGCGCAGAGTCGCTGGGGCGCAGAGTCGCTGGGGCGCAGAGTCGCTGGGGCGCAGAGTCGCTGGGGCGCAGAGTCGCTGGGGCGCAGAGTCGCTGGGGCGCAGAGTCGCTGGGGCGCAGAGTCGCTGGGGCGCAGAGTCGCTGGGGCGCAGAGTCGCTGGGGCGCAGAGTCGCTGGGGCGCAGAGTCGCTGGGGCGCAGAGTCGCTGGGGCGCAGAGTCGCTGGGGCGCAGAGTCGCTGGGGCGCAGAGTCGCTGGGGCGCAGAGTCGCTGGGGCGCAGAGTCGCTGGGGCGCAGAGTCGCTGGGGCGCAGAGTCGCTGGGGCGCAGAGTCGCTGGGGCGCAGAGTCGCTGGGGCGCAGAGTCGCTGGGGCGCAGAGTCGCTGGGGCGCAGAGTCGCTGGGGCGCAGAGTCGCTGGGGCGCAGAGTCGCTGGGGCGCAGAGTCGCTGGGGCGCAGAGTCGCTGGGGCGCAGAGTCGCTGGGGCGCAGAGTCGCTGGGGCGCAGAGTCGCTGGGGCGCAGAGTCGCTGGGGCGCAGAGTCGCTGGGGCGCAGAGTCGCTGGGGCGCAGAGTCGCTGGGGCGCAGAGTCGCTGGGGCGCAGAGTCGCTGGGGCGCAGAGTCGCTGGGGCGCAGAGTCGCTGGGGCGCAGAGTCGCTGGGGCGCAGAGTCGCTGGGGCGCAGAGTCGCTGGGGCGCAGAGTCGCTGGGGCGCAGAGTCGCTGGGGCGCAGAGTCGCTGGGGCGCAGAGTCGCTGGGGCGCAGAGTCGCTGGGGCGCAGAGTCGCTGGGGCGCAGAGTCGCTGGGGCGCAGAGTCGCTGGGGCGCAGAGTCGCTGGGGCGCAGAGTCGCTGGGGCGCAGAGTCGCTGGGGCGCAGAGTCGCTGGGGCGCAGAGTCGCTGGGGCGCAGAGTCGCTGGGGCGCAGAGTCGCTGGGGCGCAGAGTCGCTGGGGCGCAGAGTCGCTGGGGCGCAGAGTCGCTGGGGCGCAGAGTCGCTGGGGCGCAGAGTCGCTGGGGCGCAGAGTCGCTGGGGCGCAGAGTCGCTGGGGCGCAGAGTCGCTGGGGCGCAGAGTCGCTGGGGCGCAGAGTCGCTGGGGCGCAGAGTCGCTGGGGCGCAGAGTCGCTGGGGCGCAGAGTCGCTGGGGCGCAGAGTCGCTGGGGCGCAGAGTCGCTGGGGCGCAGAGTCGCTGGGGCGCAGAGTCGCTGGGGCGCAGAGTCGCTGGGGCGCAGAGTCGCTGGGGCGCAGAGTCGCTGGGGCGCAGAGTCGCTGGGGCGCAGAGTCGCTGGGGCGCAGAGTCGCTGGGGCGCAGAGTCGCTGGGGCGCAGAGTCGCTGGGGCGCAGAGTCGCTGGGGCGCAGAGTCGCTGGGGCGCAGAGTCGCTGGGGCGCAGAGTCGCTGGGGCGCAGAGTCGCTGGGGCGCAGAGTCGCTGGGGCGCAGAGTCGCTGGGGCGCAGAGTCGCTGGGGCGCAGAGTCGCTGGGGCGCAGAGTCGCTGGGGCGCAGAGTCGCTGGGGCGCAGAGTCGCTGGGGCGCAGAGTCGCTGGGGCGCAGAGTCGCTGGGGCGCAGAGTCGCTGGGGCGCAGAGTCGCTGGGGCGCAGAGTCGCTGGGGCGCAGAGTCGCTGGGGCGCAGAGTCGCTGGGGCGCAGAGTCGCTGGGGCGCAGAGTCGCTGGGGCGCAGAGTCGCTGGGGCGCAGAGTCGCTGGGGCGCAGAGTCGCTGGGGCGCAGAGTCGCTGGGGCGCAGAGTCGCTGGGGCGCAGAGTCGCTGGGGCGCAGAGTCGCTGGGGCGCAGAGTCGCTGGGGCGCAGAGTCGCTGGGGCGCAGAGTCGCTGGGGCGCAGAGTCGCTGGGGCGCAGAGTCGCTGGGGCGCAGAGTCGCTGGGGCGCAGAGTCGCTGGGGCGCAGAGTCGCTGGGGCGCAGAGTCGCTGGGGCGCAGAGTCGCTGGGGCGCAGAGTCGCTGGGGCGCAGAGTCGCTGGGGCGCAGAGTCGCTGGGGCGCAGAGTCGCTGGGGCGCAGAGTCGCTGGGGCGCAGAGTCGCTGGGGCGCAGAGTCGCTGGGGCGCAGAGTCGCTGGGGCGCAGAGTCGCTGGGGCGCAGAGTCGCTGGGGCGCAGAGTCGCTGGGGCGCAGAGTCGCTGGGGCGCAGAGTCGCTGGGGCGCAGAGTCGCTGGGGCGCAGAGTCGCTGGGGCGCAGAGTCGCTGGGGCGCAGAGTCGCTGGGGCGCAGAGTCGCTGGGGCGCAGAGTCGCTGGGGCGCAGAGTCGCTGGGGCGCAGAGTCGCTGGGGCGCAGAGTCGCTGGGGCGCAGAGTCGCTGGGGCGCAGAGTCGCTGGGGCGCAGAGTCGCTGGGGCGCAGAGTCGCTGGGGCGCAGAGTCGCTGGGGCGCAGAGTCGCTGGGGCGCAGAGTCGCTGGGGCGCAGAGTCGCTGGGGCGCAGAGTCGCTGGGGCGCAGAGTCGCTGGGGCGCAGAGTCGCTGGGGCGCAGAGTCGCTGGGGCGCAGAGTCGCTGGGGCGCAGAGTCGCTGGGGCGCAGAGTCGCTGGGGCGCAGAGTCGCTGGGGCGCAGAGTCGCTGGGGCGCAGAGTCGCTGGGGCGCAGAGTCGCTGGGGCGCAGAGTCGCTGGGGCGCAGAGTCGCTGGGGCGCAGAGTCGCTGGGGCGCAGAGTCGCTGGGGCGCAGAGTCGCTGGGGCGCAGAGTCGCTGGGGCGCAGAGTCGCTGGGGCGCAGAGTCGCTGGGGCGCAGAGTCGCTGGGGCGCAGAGTCGCTGGGGCGCAGAGTCGCTGGGGCGCAGAGTCGCTGGGGCGCAGAGTCGCTGGGGCGCAGAGTCGCTGGGGCGCAGAGTCGCTGGGGCGCAGAGTCGCTGGGGCGCAGAGTCGCTGGGGCGCAGAGTCGCTGGGGCGCAGAGTCGCTGGGGCGCAGAGTCGCTGGGGCGCAGAGTCGCTGGGGCGCAGAGTCGCTGGGGCGCAGAGTCGCTGGGGCGCAGAGTCGCTGGGGCGCAGAGTCGCTGGGGCGCAGAGTCGCTGGGGCGCAGAGTCGCTGGGGCGCAGAGTCGCTGGGGCGCAGAGTCGCTGGGGCGCAGAGTCGCTGGGGCGCAGAGTCGCTGGGGCGCAGAGTCGCTGGGGCGCAGAGTCGCTGGGGCGCAGAGTCGCTGGGGCGCAGAGTCGCTGGGGCGCAGAGTCGCTGGGGCGCAGAGTCGCTGGGGCGCAGAGTCGCTGGGGCGCAGAGTCGCTGGGGCGCAGAGTCGCTGGGGCGCAGAGTCGCTGGGGCGCAGAGTCGCTGGGGCGCAGAGTCGCTGGGGCGCAGAGTCGCTGGGGCGCAGAGTCGCTGGGGCGCAGAGTCGCTGGGGCGCAGAGTCGCTGGGGCGCAGAGTCGCTGGGGCGCAGAGTCGCTGGGGCGCAGAGTCGCTGGGGCGCAGAGTCGCTGGGGCGCAGAGTCGCTGGGGCGCAGAGTCGCTGGGGCGCAGAGTCGCTGGGGCGCAGAGTCGCTGGGGCGCAGAGTCGCTGGGGCGCAGAGTCGCTGGGGCGCAGAGTCGCTGGGGCGCAGAGTCGCTGGGGCGCAGAGTCGCTGGGGCGCAGAGTCGCTGGGGCGCAGAGTCGCTGGGGCGCAGAGTCGCTGGGGCGCAGAGTCGCTGGGGCGCAGAGTCGCTGGGGCGCAGAGTCGCTGGGGCGCAGAGTCGCTGGGGCGCAGAGTCGCTGGGGCGCAGAGTCGCTGGGGCGCAGAGTCGCTGGGGCGCAGAGTCGCTGGGGCGCAGAGTCGCTGGGGCGCAGAGTCGCTGGGGCGCAGAGTCGCTGGGGCGCAGAGTCGCTGGGGCGCAGAGTCGCTGGGGCGCAGAGTCGCTGGGGCGCAGAGTCGCTGGGGCGCAGAGTCGCTGGGGCGCAGAGTCGCTGGGGCGCAGAGTCGCTGGGGCGCAGAGTCGCTGGGGCGCAGAGTCGCTGGGGCGCAGAGTCGCTGGGGCGCAGAGTCGCTGGGGCGCAGAGTCGCTGGGGCGCAGAGTCGCTGGGGCGCAGAGTCGCTGGGGCGCAGAGTCGCTGGGGCGCAGAGTCGCTGGGGCGCAGAGTCGCTGGGGCGCAGAGTCGCTGGGGCGCAGAGTCGCTGGGGCGCAGAGTCGCTGGGGCGCAGAGTCGCTGGGGCGCAGAGTCGCTGGGGCGCAGAGTCGCTGGGGCGCAGAGTCGCTGGGGCGCAGAGTCGCTGGGGCGCAGAGTCGCTGGGGCGCAGAGTCGCTGGGGCGCAGAGTCGCTGGGGCGCAGAGTCGCTGGGGCGCAGAGTCGCTGGGGCGCAGAGTCGCTGGGGCGCAGAGTCGCTGGGGCGCAGAGTCGCTGGGGCGCAGAGTCGCTGGGGCGCAGAGTCGCTGGGGCGCAGAGTCGCTGGGGCGCAGAGTCGCTGGGGCGCAGAGTCGCTGGGGCGCAGAGTCGCTGGGGCGCAGAGTCGCTGGGGCGCAGAGTCGCTGGGGCGCAGAGTCGCTGGGGCGCAGAGTCGCTGGGGCGCAGAGTCGCTGGGGCGCAGAGTCGCTGGGGCGCAGAGTCGCTGGGGCGCAGAGTCGCTGGGGCGCAGAGTCGCTGGGGCGCAGAGTCGCTGGGGCGCAGAGTCGCTGGGGCGCAGAGTCGCTGGGGCGCAGAGTCGCTGGGGCGCAGAGTCGCTGGGGCGCAGAGTCGCTGGGGCGCAGAGTCGCTGGGGCGCAGAGTCGCTGGGGCGCAGAGTCGCTGGGGCGCAGAGTCGCTGGGGCGCAGAGTCGCTGGGGCGCAGAGTCGCTGGGGCGCAGAGTCGCTGGGGCGCAGAGTCGCTGGGGCGCAGAGTCGCTGGGGCGCAGAGTCGCTGGGGCGCAGAGTCGCTGGGGCGCAGAGTCGCTGGGGCGCAGAGTCGCTGGGGCGCAGAGTCGCTGGGGCGCAGAGTCGCTGGGGCGCAGAGTCGCTGGGGCGCAGAGTCGCTGGGGCGCAGAGTCGCTGGGGCGCAGAGTCGCTGGGGCGCAGAGTCGCTGGGGCGCAGAGTCGCTGGGGCGCAGAGTCGCTGGGGCGCAGAGTCGCTGGGGCGCAGAGTCGCTGGGGCGCAGAGTCGCTGGGGCGCAGAGTCGCTGGGGCGCAGAGTCGCTGGGGCGCAGAGTCGCTGGGGCGCAGAGTCGCTGGGGCGCAGAGTCGCTGGGGCGCAGAGTCGCTGGGGCGCAGAGTCGCTGGGGCGCAGAGTCGCTGGGGCGCAGAGTCGCTGGGGCGCAGAGTCGCTGGGGCGCAGAGTCGCTGGGGCGCAGAGTCGCTGGGGCGCAGAGTCGCTGGGGCGCAGAGTCGCTGGGGCGCAGAGTCGCTGGGGCGCAGAGTCGCTGGGGCGCAGAGTCGCTGGGGCGCAGAGTCGCTGGGGCGCAGAGTCGCTGGGGCGCAGAGTCGCTGGGGCGCAGAGTCGCTGGGGCGCAGAGTCGCTGGGGCGCAGAGTCGCTGGGGCGCAGAGTCGCTGGGGCGCAGAGTCGCTGGGGCGCAGAGTCGCTGGGGCGCAGAGTCGCTGGGGCGCAGAGTCGCTGGGGCGCAGAGTCGCTGGGGCGCAGAGTCGCTGGGGCGCAGAGTCGCTGGGGCGCAGAGTCGCTGGGGCGCAGAGTCGCTGGGGCGCAGAGTCGCTGGGGCGCAGAGTCGCTGGGGCGCAGAGTCGCTGGGGCGCAGAGTCGCTGGGGCGCAGAGTCGCTGGGGCGCAGAGTCGCTGGGGCGCAGAGTCGCTGGGGCGCAGAGTCGCTGGGGCGCAGAGTCGCTGGGGCGCAGAGTCGCTGGGGCGCAGAGTCGCTGGGGCGCAGAGTCGCTGGGGCGCAGAGTCGCTGGGGCGCAGAGTCGCTGGGGCGCAGAGTCGCTGGGGCGCAGAGTCGCTGGGGCGCAGAGTCGCTGGGGCGCAGAGTCGCTGGGGCGCAGAGTCGCTGGGGCGCAGAGTCGCTGGGGCGCAGAGTCGCTGGGGCGCAGAGTCGCTGGGGCGCAGAGTCGCTGGGGCGCAGAGTCGCTGGGGCGCAGAGTCGCTGGGGCGCAGAGTCGCTGGGGCGCAGAGTCGCTGGGGCGCAGAGTCGCTGGGGCGCAGAGTCGCTGGGGCGCAGAGTCGCTGGGGCGCAGAGTCGCTGGGGCGCAGAGTCGCTGGGGCGCAGAGTCGCTGGGGCGCAGAGTCGCTGGGGCGCAGAGTCGCTGGGGCGCAGAGTCGCTGGGGCGCAGAGTCGCTGGGGCGCAGAGTCGCTGGGGCGCAGAGTCGCTGGGGCGCAGAGTCGCTGGGGCGCAGAGTCGCTGGGGCGCAGAGTCGCTGGGGCGCAGAGTCGCTGGGGCGCAGAGTCGCTGGGGCGCAGAGTCGCTGGGGCGCAGAGTCGCTGGGGCGCAGAGTCGCTGGGGCGCAGAGTCGCTGGGGCGCAGAGTCGCTGGGGCGCAGAGTCGCTGGGGCGCAGAGTCGCTGGGGCGCAGAGTCGCTGGGGCGCAGAGTCGCTGGGGCGCAGAGTCGCTGGGGCGCAGAGTCGCTGGGGCGCAGAGTCGCTGGGGCGCAGAGTCGCTGGGGCGCAGAGTCGCTGGGGCGCAGAGTCGCTGGGGCGCAGAGTCGCTGGGGCGCAGAGTCGCTGGGGCGCAGAGTCGCTGGGGCGCAGAGTCGCTGGGGCGCAGAGTCGCTGGGGCGCAGAGTCGCTGGGGCGCAGAGTCGCTGGGGCGCAGAGTCGCTGGGGCGCAGAGTCGCTGGGGCGCAGAGTCGCTGGGGCGCAGAGTCGCTGGGGCGCAGAGTCGCTGGGGCGCAGAGTCGCTGGGGCGCAGAGTCGCTGGGGCGCAGAGTCGCTGGGGCGCAGAGTCGCTGGGGCGCAGAGTCGCTGGGGCGCAGAGTCGCTGGGGCGCAGAGTCGCTGGGGCGCAGAGTCGCTGGGGCGCAGAGTCGCTGGGGCGCAGAGTCGCTGGGGCGCAGAGTCGCTGGGGCGCAGAGTCGCTGGGGCGCAGAGTCGCTGGGGCGCAGAGTCGCTGGGGCGCAGAGTCGCTGGGGCGCAGAGTCGCTGGGGCGCAGAGTCGCTGGGGCGCAGAGTCGCTGGGGCGCAGAGTCGCTGGGGCGCAGAGTCGCTGGGGCGCAGAGTCGCTGGGGCGCAGAGTCGCTGGGGCGCAGAGTCGCTGGGGCGCAGAGTCGCTGGGGCGCAGAGTCGCTGGGGCGCAGAGTCGCTGGGGCGCAGAGTCGCTGGGGCGCAGAGTCGCTGGGGCGCAGAGTCGCTGGGGCGCAGAGTCGCTGGGGCGCAGAGTCGCTGGGGCGCAGAGTCGCTGGGGCGCAGAGTCGCTGGGGCGCAGAGTCGCTGGGGCGCAGAGTCGCTGGGGCGCAGAGTCGCTGGGGCGCAGAGTCGCTGGGGCGCAGAGTCGCTGGGGCGCAGAGTCGCTGGGGCGCAGAGTCGCTGGGGCGCAGAGTCGCTGGGGCGCAGAGTCGCTGGGGCGCAGAGTCGCTGGGGCGCAGAGTCGCTGGGGCGCAGAGTCGCTGGGGCGCAGAGTCGCTGGGGCGCAGAGTCGCTGGGGCGCAGAGTCGCTGGGGCGCAGAGTCGCTGGGGCGCAGAGTCGCTGGGGCGCAGAGTCGCTGGGGCGCAGAGTCGCTGGGGCGCAGAGTCGCTGGGGCGCAGAGTCGCTGGGGCGCAGAGTCGCTGGGGCGCAGAGTCGCTGGGGCGCAGAGTCGCTGGGGCGCAGAGTCGCTGGGGCGCAGAGTCGCTGGGGCGCAGAGTCGCTGGGGCGCAGAGTCGCTGGGGCGCAGAGTCGCTGGGGCGCAGAGTCGCTGGGGCGCAGAGTCGCTGGGGCGCAGAGTCGCTGGGGCGCAGAGTCGCTGGGGCGCAGAGTCGCTGGGGCGCAGAGTCGCTGGGGCGCAGAGTCGCTGGGGCGCAGAGTCGCTGGGGCGCAGAGTCGCTGGGGCGCAGAGTCGCTGGGGCGCAGAGTCGCTGGGGCGCAGAGTCGCTGGGGCGCAGAGTCGCTGGGGCGCAGAGTCGCTGGGGCGCAGAGTCGCTGGGGCGCAGAGTCGCTGGGGCGCAGAGTCGCTGGGGCGCAGAGTCGCTGGGGCGCAGAGTCGCTGGGGCGCAGAGTCGCTGGGGCGCAGAGTCGCTGGGGCGCAGAGTCGCTGGGGCGCAGAGTCGCTGGGGCGCAGAGTCGCTGGGGCGCAGAGTCGCTGGGGCGCAGAGTCGCTGGGGCGCAGAGTCGCTGGGGCGCAGAGTCGCTGGGGCGCAGAGTCGCTGGGGCGCAGAGTCGCTGGGGCGCAGAGTCGCTGGGGCGCAGAGTCGCTGGGGCGCAGAGTCGCTGGGGCGCAGAGTCGCTGGGGCGCAGAGTCGCTGGGGCGCAGAGTCGCTGGGGCGCAGAGTCGCTGGGGCGCAGAGTCGCTGGGGCGCAGAGTCGCTGGGGCGCAGAGTCGCTGGGGCGCAGAGTCGCTGGGGCGCAGAGTCGCTGGGGCGCAGAGTCGCTGGGGCGCAGAGTCGCTGGGGCGCAGAGTCGCTGGGGCGCAGAGTCGCTGGGGCGCAGAGTCGCTGGGGCGCAGAGTCGCTGGGGCGCAGAGTCGCTGGGGCGCAGAGTCGCTGGGGCGCAGAGTCGCTGGGGCGCAGAGTCGCTGGGGCGCAGAGTCGCTGGGGCGCAGAGTCGCTGGGGCGCAGAGTCGCTGGGGCGCAGAGTCGCTGGGGCGCAGAGTCGCTGGGGCGCAGAGTCGCTGGGGCGCAGAGTCGCTGGGGCGCAGAGTCGCTGGGGCGCAGAGTCGCTGGGGCGCAGAGTCGCTGGGGCGCAGAGTCGCTGGGGCGCAGAGTCGCTGGGGCGCAGAGTCGCTGGGGCGCAGAGTCGCTGGGGCGCAGAGTCGCTGGGGCGCAGAGTCGCTGGGGCGCAGAGTCGCTGGGGCGCAGAGTCGCTGGGGCGCAGAGTCGCTGGGGCGCAGAGTCGCTGGGGCGCAGAGTCGCTGGGGCGCAGAGTCGCTGGGGCGCAGAGTCGCTGGGGCGCAGAGTCGCTGGGGCGCAGAGTCGCTGGGGCGCAGAGTCGCTGGGGCGCAGAGTCGCTGGGGCGCAGAGTCGCTGGGGCGCAGAGTCGCTGGGGCGCAGAGTCGCTGGGGCGCAGAGTCGCTGGGGCGCAGAGTCGCTGGGGCGCAGAGTCGCTGGGGCGCAGAGTCGCTGGGGCGCAGAGTCGCTGGGGCGCAGAGTCGCTGGGGCGCAGAGTCGCTGGGGCGCAGAGTCGCTGGGGCGCAGAGTCGCTGGGGCGCAGAGTCGCTGGGGCGCAGAGTCGCTGGGGCGCAGAGTCGCTGGGGCGCAGAGTCGCTGGGGCGCAGAGTCGCTGGGGCGCAGAGTCGCTGGGGCGCAGAGTCGCTGGGGCGCAGAGTCGCTGGGGCGCAGAGTCGCTGGGGCGCAGAGTCGCTGGGGCGCAGAGTCGCTGGGGCGCAGAGTCGCTGGGGCGCAGAGTCGCTGGGGCGCAGAGTCGCTGGGGCGCAGAGTCGCTGGGGCGCAGAGTCGCTGGGGCGCAGAGTCGCTGGGGCGCAGAGTCGCTGGGGCGCAGAGTCGCTGGGGCGCAGAGTCGCTGGGGCGCAGAGTCGCTGGGGCGCAGAGTCGCTGGGGCGCAGAGTCGCTGGGGCGCAGAGTCGCTGGGGCGCAGAGTCGCTGGGGCGCAGAGTCGCTGGGGCGCAGAGTCGCTGGGGCGCAGAGTCGCTGGGGCGCAGAGTCGCTGGGGCGCAGAGTCGCTGGGGCGCAGAGTCGCTGGGGCGCAGAGTCGCTGGGGCGCAGAGTCGCTGGGGCGCAGAGTCGCTGGGGCGCAGAGTCGCTGGGGCGCAGAGTCGCTGGGGCGCAGAGTCGCTGGGGCGCAGAGTCGCTGGGGCGCAGAGTCGCTGGGGCGCAGAGTCGCTGGGGCGCAGAGTCGCTGGGGCGCAGAGTCGCTGGGGCGCAGAGTCGCTGGGGCGCAGAGTCGCTGGGGCGCAGAGTCGCTGGGGCGCAGAGTCGCTGGGGCGCAGAGTCGCTGGGGCGCAGAGTCACGCCATTTATTTCAAGAAAATCCTTTTAATTTATTTTTTATTTTTTTTATTTTTTTTGGTTTTTTTTGCTGTTACTAGACAGATGAAAATGTGAGAGCAATTTAGCCGGTAATTTCATTCCCTTTCTTCTTTCATGTATTTATATATTTTTATTTCTCTTATATTAACGGGTTCTAAACTAGTTTTCCTCACGGAATGAGTAGCAGAAATATGACCCTTACGCACCTCTTGTAGTTAATTCATGAAATTTATTCTAACTACAAAACTCTGTGTCAGGTGATTTCTTTTATCAATAAGGAGCAATGGAACTTATTATTGATAATTGAACCCCAGCAGGCTGCTTTTTCTTTTTGTTTTCTACTTTTGCTGTGAAATAGCTCTAGAGACTCTGTGACTAGTTACATTGGTGGTGCCTTCTCCGTGCAGTAGAGCCTGGTGGTACGGCTTGTGAAGTTGCTTGGAAGTGCCGCGAGTTCAGGAGCTGGCAGCTAAGTGTTCCTGGGTTCTAGAGTTGTTTCATGTTGGGGAGTGGCCCCGTTCCCTAAAATCACAGCTCCTGGGCCCAAATCTGAGTTTCTTTTCTGTTACATGAACAGCCGGAGAGGGTCAGCCTCCTTTGGCTTTTGAGTCCGTTGCCTCCTACTCTTAACAGTTTTAGTGTTCGGTAGCGTACCTCAGGCTCTCCTATTTTGAGAGGGGTTGTGCTCCACTTACGTAACATGGGAATCCCTTTTTTCTGTCTCAAGCGTGAATGGTGTAAGGCACTTAGAAATCATTGCAGATGAAAGGGAAGTGAAGTTATCTTATTTAGAAGAAAAGCTATCCAGAAGAAACTTCAGTTGCTTGGGCCTGAATTCTCACTGAAACCAAAAGCAGGTATCTTACCGTAGAGAGCGATAAGGCCGCCCCTGAGCCTCCTTTTCTCCAGGCCGAACAATCCCAGCTCCCTCAGCCGCTCCTCCTAAGACTTGTTCTCCAGATCCCTCACCAGCGTTGTTGCCCTTCCCTGGACTCACTGGAGCCCCTCAATATTCTTCTTGTAGTGAGAGGCCCAGAACTGAACATAGTACTTGGGCTGCGGCCTCACCAGAGCCAAGTACAGGGGGACAATCACCTTCCTTAGTCCTGCTGGCCATGCCATTTCTTGTAGGAGTCAGGATGCTGTTGGCCTTCTTGGCCACCTGAGCACACTGCTGGCTCATACTGAGTCGACTAGCCACCAGTACTCCCAGGTCCTTCTCTGCCAGGCAGCTTTCTAACCACTCAGATGGCTTTTCCAACCAGCTTCAAACTTCCAGATCTAGAGGAACGCTTTGACTGCGGCCTAAAAGCCACGTGTATGTAAGCTGCCGCAAGCCAGCCAATCTTCTTCCCATGACCTGCCAGGAAACAGCAACGTAGGCAGGTAACCAAATTAAAGCCAAAACTTGCCAGCCCAGTCCTTGACCTGAATAGTGAGTGAGGATCCGGATCCTGGCATTTATGCGCGATAGCTTCTACGCAGTCGAAGTAAATACACCCCGGGTGCCCTGAGCTGGAGGACCACGACGGTGGGCACGATAAACTCCCAACCGACCCTGAACGTGTGCGGGATTTGCTGCTCCACCTGGATCTATACAAGTCCGTGGGTCCGGATGGGATTCATCCCAGGGTGCTTAAGGAGCTGGCTGACGCCATCGCGGGACCTCTCTCAATTATTTTTCAATGACCTTATGAATCTGGAGAGGTCCCAGTAGACTGGAAGCTGGCAAATGTCGTACCAATTTTCAAGAAGGGCAAGAAAATAGACCGTGGCAACTACAGGCCTGTTAGTCTCACATCAGCGCCTGGTAAAATTCTGGAGAAGATGATCCTTGAAGGTATTGAAGCGCACCTGGGGGACAATGCAGTCATTGGTCCCAGCCCACATGGGTTCATGAGGGGTAGGTCCTGCCTAACAAATCTGAATTCCTTTTATGATAAGATCAGCCATCTGGTTGATCAAGGGAAACCGGCTGACGTGATCTTTTTGGACTTGAGCAAAGCTTTCGACATGGTTTCCCGTGGGATCCTACTGGACAAAATGTCCAGCATACAACCTAACAAAAACATCATGCGATGGGTGAGCAATTGGCTGGCAGGCAGGGCTCAAGGGCTTGTGGTAAATGGGGCCACATCAGGCTGGCGCATGGTCACTAGTGGGGTCCCTCAAGGCTCCATTTTAGGGCCGGTCCTCTTCAATGTTTTTATAAACGATTTAGATGTAGGACTAGAAGGTGTTTTGAGCACATTTGCTGATGGCACCAAACTTGGAGGAGTTGTAGACTCAGATGAGGGTGGAAAGTCCTTGCGGAGAGATCTGGGTAGATTGGAGAGCTGGGCGATCACCAACCGCATGAAGTTTAAGAAGAGCAAGTGCCGGGTCCTGCACCTGGGACGGGGCAACCCTGGCTGTACGTACCGACTGGGTGATGAGATGCCGTAGAGCAGCCCTGCAGAGAGGGATCCGGGCGTGGTGGTCGACAGCAAGTTGAATATGAGCCAGCAGTGTGCCCTGGCAGCCAGGAGGGCCAACCGTGTCCTGGGGTGCATCAAGCACAGCATTGCTGGTCGATTGAGGGAGGTGATTGTCCCGCTCTACTCTGCGCTGGTGCGGCCTCACCTCGAGTACTGTGTGCAGTTCTGGGCACCACAGTATAAAAAGGACATGAAACTGTTGGAGAGTGTCCAGAGGCGGGCGACGAAGATGGTGAAGGGCCTAGAGGGGAAGCCGTATGAGGAGCAGCTGAGGGCACTGGGCCTGTTCAGCCTGGGGAAGGGGAGGCTAAGGAGGGACCTCATTGCAGTGTACAACTTCCTCGCGAGGGGGAGTGCAGAGGCAGGTGCTGACCTATTCTCTGTAATCACCAGTGATAGGACCCATGGGAACGGTGTTAAGCTGAGGCAGGGAAGGTTTAGGCCGGATGTCAGGAAGAGGTTCTTCACCGAAAGGAGGGTGGTTGCATGCTGGAACAGGCTCCCCAGGGAAGTGGTCACTGCACCAAGCCTGTCTGAATTTAAGAAGCGATTGGACTGTGCACTTGGTCACGTGGTCTAAACTTTTGGGTAGACCTGTGCGGTGCCAGGAGTTGGACTTGATGATCCTTAAGGGTCCCTTCCAGCTCAGGATATTCTATGATTCTATAAATAGTCCAGTCAGAGGTCATGGGGCTAGATTTAGAAAAGTCCTGCATAAAGAAGGGATCTCAGAGAAGAAAATGTAGATAGCATTAATATCAAGAAAAGGAATTCTGATTGCTAATTTGTTTATCTGTCATGACTAGACAGATGAAAATCTATGATGGCAAGTTTGCCTTTAAGGTCATTTTATTTTTATTCATTTCTTTTATTTATTTGTATTTATTTTTTTAACAGGCTCTGTACTAATTTTGCTCACATAACAGAAATATGACCCTTGTGCACCTTTTGTAGTTAATTCATTATGTCAACTGTAACCACTAAGCCCCTTGTCAGGTTATTTCTACAAGTGATAAGGAGCAATAGACCTTAAAACTTTGAAGCCAGGTAGATGAGCTTATTCCACAAGGTCTCTTGGCTTCACCCTTGTTAAGTGCAACCTGCCAGGTGTGGGTCATTTGACCTTTGTTATATAGGAAGCCTGAGGACGGGTGGGGGAATTGCCTCCCCAGGAGAAACTGAGGCTTGGGTAGCCTAGGGTGTTTTTCTCTCGTGGTGAATCGGGCTCAGTGTTCCCTACTAGGCTGCTTTTCCTTCAAGTTTTCTGCCCTCTCTGTGAAATAGTTTTAGAGACTCTATGAGCCAGTTACATTGGTGGTGCCTTCTTCAGAAGAACCCTGGTGGGACTATTTCACTGCGAAGCACGTTGGAAGTGACTCGAGTTCAGGAGACAGCAGGTAAGAGTTCCTGGGTTCTGTGGTTGTTACTGTTGAGGAGTTTGAGTACTTCCTTCACCTTGTCTGTTTCCTGTGAAATTACTTAGGTGGCTTGTAAGCTCCCTTCCAAGCACTGGAGGAAAAAAAAGGCCTCAGAAGTCCAAGTGCACACAGGTCAGCCTGAAATTGAAGGAGGTTCTTAAGTATTTGGAAGATTGAAAAACGGGCTGTGTGAAGTGGGGGGCGCAGAGTTGCGGGGGGTGCATAGTCGCTGGGGGCGCGTTCCAGTGTGCGACCACCCTCTTCGTGAAGAACCTCTTCCTGTTGTCTAGCCTAAACGTCCCCTTCCTCAGGCTGACACCATTCACTGTGGGTCCTATCATTGGTGTCTGGAGAGAATAGAGCGGTACCTGCCCCTCCACTCCCCCTCGTGAGGAAGCTGTAGACTGTGACGAGGCCTCCCGTCAGCCGCCTCTTTTCCAGGCTGAACAGGCCCAGTGACCTCAGCCGCTCCTCATACGACTTCCCCTCTAGGCCCTTCGCCATCTTTGTAGCCCAGTATCTTACTGACTTGAAGAAGGAGGCTTTAATCTATCCTGCTTTGTTTAGTAGCAACCACCCCTCACCGAGCATGCGCTCTGAATTTCTCGGAGTCTATTACTTTAAACGGAGACGGGAGAACTTTTCACCAATCATTAACTAAGATATGCTTGGCTAGAGCCACTCAAGCTCCACCCAAAAGAGAGAAAATAATATAAATTGGCCTAAGAGAGAGGGGATGTTAGGGAAGATACCACCATCAGGGGAGGTACCACACCAAGGGAATACAACATCCTTCGGACCTCCTGACTCCTGGGACCAGTCGATGGGCTCAGACTTTTTCTCCCCCCCCCCCATTGGGATGCCTTTGGGTGAGATTTGAACACTTGGTTATTGTCATAAATGAGGTCTCAACTCGATCTGAATTTTGTAATATTTATAAAACAAACATTTCTAAAAGGTAGAAAAGCTATAAAAGGCAAGTAAACAGCGCTGGGTGTGCGGGGAGTCTACGCTCCACCAACACTCGCACACAAACATCAAACATCCTAAATGTACAGAGCATTGCTTTACATACTAAACGCAAGTATGCCTCTACATACGTACAATCAGGAAAGGTAGCAAACAATCCTCTAAGTTCCATAACTTAATAAAAATCGAGTACGCCTATACATATGCATGATCAGAAGAGGTAACAAACAATCCTTTAAGTTCCATGACTTAACAGTCTCCATTTTCCATTCCTTTTGAGCGATGTGTCTCGCTTTAAGTTGTCAAGCAACTCGGTCTTAAGGCCTTATGTATCCCGTTCTTCCCAGATCGAAGAAAAGCATATCCATCTCCTTGCGAAGGCCAATAGACCTGGGTCAAAAGGCATGTCCAGGTCAGCAGGGAGCGCAACAGCAAAAGCCTTCGATGGCTGTAACAGCAGAGGGGCCCATGGCGTAGCAGTCGGATCAGTAAAGGAGCCCGCAGCTCCCTCACTGTCTGGCAAACCACACCTTTGTGATTGTGGCACCACAGGGCTCTTTAAGGCCTCAGAGGCTGCTCACCAGGTGCCGAGCAATCCCACTGCAACCTTGTCATTTTTAGTTGCAGAGTTGCACACCTTGACCTCAGTTTGGTCCCATATTTGAGGCTCATAAACTGTCCAATTGTTAATAAGGAGAATAAGCTGTAAGGTTACCAGGACAATCTTTGTTCCTAAGGACGTATGATTCCTCATAACGCGCAACTGCTTACCAGCGAGGGGCAGTTGTGTGCACAGGTCCGCTTCTCTCAGCTCGAGCTTCTCTCCAGCTCCAGTGCGCCTATTTCCAGCGAGTTTCTGTACGAGCTTCTCTGAGCAGTTTGAGTTTGGCCAAACCTATCTTCATGAGGCAATCAAAGTGCCTGTTCCCGTCCTGGTCTCCATTCTGCCAGCCTGTTCCTCTTCACTTCTTGTTCCTGCTTCTTTATTGATGTAACTTCATCGTGCTCCCTTTTTTTTTTTTTTGTCTTGAGGGCAGGCTCCCCTCTTATACCCTTCTCTCCACGGCAGTTCTTTTCAAAACAACTTTTCATTGCTCAAACAACTTTGAATGTAACGACAACAGCAAACACCCAGAAACATCCATGCCTTAACTGGAGAACAAGAAACCGGAGACTGCATGGAGTCTCCTGAATCACCCTTCTTTGTTCCCTCTAAACACTTTTATATTCCTGATGGCCTCGTCGTTAAGAGTCTAATGTTATCTCAACCACGGGGCTTTCCAACGCCCATGGCCACGTTCCAAATTTCCCCCTCTTTATTAATATCAACCATTTTCTCGACACGAATTTCCACTCCATATATAACAGTTATAAATCTTTCTAGAATCTTTGATCCGTTTAACGCATTAATTTCTAGGCTGTGCACCTGTAACACCTGTGTATTTCATGCATGCTAGCTTGCTTTTGCAGACAGGCACTATTGCCGGCAATCCAAAGAACCTGGTTATCTCTTGCTGTAATAAATCACACTTGATTGCATTGTCATAGCTCTCATTAAGTGCAACTAGGGTAAGGGTGGTTACATGTTATTGGTGAATCTGTGACCGTGATAGTTCAGTGTTCTGAATCCAAGCAGACCCCAGACGGTTAACACGTTACTGGTGAATATCCGACCGGACCCCAGACGGTTGACGTGTTATTGGTGTGTCCGACAGGTTCGGTACCCTGAATCCGACCGGTCCCATAACGGTTAATCAGCTACACCCCTTAATGCGACACTAATGAAGGAGCATGGAAGAGACGCATGTCCTTACCTCTGGAGAGGAGGTTCCTTGCACAGCCAGTGCAAGGAACACAAAAATCAGTTGCGCCAGACTAACGTGGTTGTATCTGAGCTTGGAGGCTGCAACCCTCTTCAGACTTCCAGATCTAGAGGAACACTTTGGCTGCAGCCTAAAAGCCACGTGTACAGGAGCTCCCCCAAGCCAGCCAATCTTCTTCCCATGACCTGCCAGGAAACAGCAAGGTAGGCATGTACCCAAATCAAAACCCAAACCTTTGGCCCAGTCCTTGACCTGAATAGGGAGTGACGATCCGGATCCTGGCATTCATACCTGACAGCTTATACGCAGTGGAAGTAAACAGTGTAGTCAGAGGTCACGGGGCTAGATTTTGGAAAGTCCTGCATCAAGAAGACATCTCAGAAAAGCAAATTTAAATACCATTAATGCCAAGAAAAGTAACTCTGATGGCTATATTCTTTATGTGTCATGACTAGACAGATGAAAAACTATGAGAGCAATTTTGCCTTTAAGGTCATTTTCTTTTTTCTTTGATGTCTTTTCTTTCGTTTGTTTGTCTGTTTGTTTGTTTATTTATTTATTTAAACAGGCTCTGTACTACTTGTCCTCACAGAATGACTAACAGAAATATGACCCTTGTGCACTTTTTGTAGTTAATTCATTAGGTCAGCTCTAACCACTAAGCCCCTTGTCAGGTTATTTCTAGTAGTGACAAGGAGCAATTAAGCTTACAAGACCGAAGCCAGGTAGATGAGCCTATTCCAGGAGGTCTCTTGGCTCCACCCTTGTGAAGTGAAACCTGCCAGGTGTGGATCATTTGACTTTTGCTATATAGGAAGCCTGAGGACTTGTGGGGAATTGCCTTCCTGGTGGGGGAGTTTGAGGCTCAGGTTCTCTAGGGTGCTTTTCTGCTGTTGTGGTGGAGCGGATTCAGTGTTCCCCGGTGGGCTGCTTTTTCTTCACCTTTTCTCCCATCTCTGTGAAACAGTGACTCTATGAGCTAACTATGTTGTTGGTGCCCTCTCAGTACGGTGAGAGCCTGGTGGTGCGAAGTCACTGTGAAGCAGTGTGGAAGTGACTCAAGTTCAGGAGCTGGCAGGTAAGTGTTCCTGGGTTCTACGGTTCTTTAATGTCGAGGAGTTTGAGTACTTCCTTCACCTTGTCTGTTTTCAGTGAAATTACTTCCGTGGCTTCTAAGCTCCCTTTCCAGCCCTTCCAAATCTAATGAGAATGAAAGCTAAAAAGAAAGCCCCACCAACTCAGAAGCTCAAGTGCTTACAGGTAAGCCTGACTTTGAAGAATGTTCTTAACTATTTGTTAGGATTCAACAACGGGCAGTGTGGAAAAAGGTGCCTTAATGTGCACTCAAATTATGCCTTGCAGTGAGTAGAAACCGATGGGGAAGGTACTGGTGGAGTTATGACAACTTTCACTCAGTGGAAGTCGCAAGACTGTGCTGTTCCTAAAAGAAATGCCGCTTTCACAACATGTAAGTCAAAAGCAGTGTGAAGAAAGCCTCTCCTCTTCCCTACAGGCCTGCGTCTCTGCTGTGGAGAAAGATTTGGAATAGGTCCACCAGTGAGGAGAGACTATCTTCCTCCCAGGCTGTACAAACCAGTATCTGAGGTGGCGTTGTTTTCTTCTAGTTGTTTGTCTGAGTGCTTTTGACCAATAATCTTGTGTGAAACACCGTCTGCCCCTGTTAAGTTCACTATAAAAGTTAGGCTATTCGGGTAATAAAATGGAGCAGCATGATCTGACTCAACCGGTGTCTGCCGTGCTTTCGGCCGTGCTTCCTAACAAATGGCGCCCGAACAGGCTGAGACCTGAACAGGGCATCGCAGCGGAGCGGGAGAGCAGCGGCGCCGGGACATCAGAGCGGCGTGGGACCGACACATCGGAGCGGCGCCGGGAGACCCGAGGCACACGGAGGGACTCCTGCCGGACGGAGAGAGCCCTGAGAGACGCTGCAGAGCCACGGATGGCTCTGAGAGACACAGACCTGACAGAAGCCGGAACACCTGAGAAGCATTGAGAAACTCCAAGCACCGACCCGGACAAAGGACTCATGGTGAGACACGGGGAAAAGAAACCGTGGGGAGCGTGGGAAGAGATCTGCGGGGAAACGCGGGAAACGGAACCGCGCAGGGACGCGGGAACGAGGTCTCGCAAAGGCTGCAACAGCATAAATAAAGGTATGGAGAGACAAGCGGCGTATGATTTGCTCAATTGCTTTTTAGAAAAACGGAGCACGCAGGGTATAGGCTGCAAAAAGGATTTACCAGGATTATTAGCATATGGAGTAACAAAGGGTTGTTTTATCAATCCGGATACAGTTTTTGAACAAACAGAGTGGAGTAAATTTGGGGACAAATTGTTTGATGAAGTTATTAATGAAAGTGAGGCTGCTAAAAAATTACTGAAGCCTTGGAGAGCAGTCACTAATGCCTTAGCTATACATCAGGCTGAGCAGAGAGACGCTGCTGCTGCTACAGAGCGACTGGGATTGCCAGGAAGTGCTGGTAGTGTTAACCCTCAACAGGGAGGGATGGGGGGAGCTGGGGATTACCCATTGCCGCCTTCAGTGAGGACGATAACGCTGCCTCAGGGGGCAATGGGAGCCTCCTCCTCTCTCATCATCCTTCTCAGAGTCGGTGTTGGTGCTCCCGCCATCACCAGCAGCACCACCGGCTCCTTCTCACAAAAGTGGGGAAATGGATGAGGAAATAAGAGAGCAAAAACCAGACAGAAAAAACACAAGCCCGTTTATAGAAGGTGTTCAGGAGAGGCAGAGGGTGTGGAAGCAAATAGCAGATGAGGCTGTATGCGAAGGTGAACACGGGATAGCTGCACAATTGGTTCAAGAGGCCTTCCCGGTAGTATATTCACCACCGGACGCCCAGGGTAATGTTACGGTTAATCTCGTGAATTTGGACTGGAAATTGTTAACTCAGCTGCGGTCCACAGTAAATGAGTCAGGTCTGAAAGGTGAACCTACGAGACAGATGTTGGACTATATTTGGGGAACTAATATTTTGCTTCCAGGAGACATATGTAGCATAATGAAGTTAATTTTGACCCAACACCAGCAGCTCTTATTTAATGCCCATTGGCAGGCTGCTTGTCAAGAAGCAGTCACAGTGGTAAGAGCACCTGGGGACCCTTTACATGGGGTCACGCTGGAAGAGTTGATGGGGGTAGGACCGTATTTTAGGACAGAAGCACAAGCATTGCTGGGACCTGATAAAGCGAAGGAATCGATGAGAACGGCCAGAAGAGCATTGGATCGGATAAAGGGGCCAGGGGGAATACCTTCCTACATGGGAATCAAACAGGGTAGAGAGAATCCATTTGGGCTTTTTATTGACCGCATAGCAAACGCCATACAGGCGGCTGGGGTGCCTGATTACCTCCAGGGCACGATATTAAAACAGTGCGCAATTCAGAATAGCAACCCTTCTACTCGCAATATATTGGCTTCCTTACCCGGGACATGGACAATCGAGGAAGGGTTGGAAAGAATGGCTCAGGTACCAGTAGGCCCACAGGCTATGTTAGTAGAGGCAGTAAAGCAATTAGGTGACAGCATGCGAGAGCAGGCACAGGCTATGAAAGAGCATGCTGAGTTTACACAGAGTCAAGTCCTTGCAGCTCTTGCTCCTTTGCAAACCGCCGGGTCACGCTCTGGTGGTCAAGCACCACCCCCTGGTGGCCAAATACCACACCGCTTGCGATGTTATCCTGGTGGTGTTTTTGGACACGTGAGACGAAACTGCAAAGCTGGGGCAGTATGGTGCTCAGATTGTCAGTCGGGCAATCACAGTGAAGCGGCATGTCGATGCAACGTGTCGGGAAACGGCTGGAACAGCGGGAAGAGTCGCCCCGCGACGACACAAAACGCGGCCGCATGCACAGCAACACCGAGGGGGAACCCGTTCCTCTCCGACCAGCCACAAGAGGGAGCCGATGTATCTATAATCAGCACACACAACTGGCCGCAGCATTGGCCAACATCTGAAACCAATGCCACGGTGGCCGGGGTCGGAGGAATGACACTTGCCGTCAGTCACCACCCCTGCGGTGGACAATAGGGGACAAAGTGGTGAAATGTTGTGTCTCTGTTAGTCCGTTGCCTGACGGGGTGCACGCACTAATAGGGCGGGACATCCTTGCTCAAATGGGAATGGTCCTTACCTGGGAACGCCCTTTATAGGGAACGCCCTTTATAGATATGGCCATTGTTTGGACTTTCCCGATCCCGCTCCGGTGGAAGAATGATGATCCTGTGTGGGTCGAGCAATGGCCGTTAAAACGGGAAAGTCTGATACAAGCGCATGAGCTGGTTAAAGAACAGTTTCAACAGGGGCACTTAAGGTTGTCAACGAGCCCGTGGAATACACCTATCTTTGTGATTAAAAAGAAGTCGGGTAAGTATCGGCTGCTCCACGATCTGTGTGCGGTAAATAAGCAGATGTACGATATGGGAGCAGTGCAGCCAGGGTTGCCTAATCCTGCGATGATACCTGAAGGATGGCATTTACTCATAGTGGACTTAAAGGACTGTTTCTTCACAATTGCTCTCCATGAAAATGATAAACAAAGATTTGCTTTTACACTTCCTGCAATAAACCGAGAAGGGCCAGACCAGAGATTTGAGTGGACGGTCCTGCCGCAGGGAATGCGAAATTCGCCAACTCTATGTCAATTCTGTGTCGACGATGCTCTACAGCCGTTGCGATGAAAATGGTCAGGAACAATAATCTGTCATTATATGGATGATATTCTATTGGCCCAGTCAACACCATTTTCTTCACAGCAAAAGGATGAACTAACGAAGCAACTTAAACAGAGAGGATTAGTAGTTGCCCCCGAGAAGGTACAGGAGACAAGCCCATGGAAATATCTTGGATGGCATATCTCCGATGCTACGATCCAACCGCAGAAATTGACAATACAATCAGACCTTAAGACTCTTAACGACGCCCAGAAGTTGATGGGTGATTTGCAATGGATTCGACCAGTGGTTGGTATTCCCAACGAGCTGTTAAATCAACTACGACCTTTGCTACGAGGGACAGATCCAGCAGCACCAATTCAGCTTACAGACCAACAAAAACAAGCACTACAGCTAATAGCCTCAATGATTACAACACGGGCTACGCATCGGCGTATAGAGGGTGCGCCTCTTGATCTAACTATTCTGTGTGGCCCCCAATATTTGATGGGTGCGATAACACAGCAAAAAATAAAAATGGGGGAGAAGCAGGGAGATACGGTGGTACTAGAATGGCTAGCTCCTCCGTTGCGGCCACGACGAACAATTCAAGAAAAAATCACCACATGAGCAGAATTAATTAAAAAGGGACGAAGTAGAACCTTGCAAGTAGACGGGGCCCCTCCTAACACCATATGGTTACCCATGAAGTCAAGTGATCTGGAATGGTATATACAAAATTCTGAGGAACTGCAAACTGCTCTATTGCATGATGGAGCCATGTTAATAGCAAAACCATTACAATCTCCTGTCTTGTCCTGGATGAAAAACCAGGGCTGGATAAGTAGACCAAAGTGATCACCCCAACCAGTTGCAGACGCAATAACAGTCTTTACAGATGCCGGTAAGTGCTCCAGAACTGCTGCAGTGACATGGAAGGATGAGCATGGCTGGCAACATCAGATTTTGCAAGCTCAGAAAGAGGATTCATTACAGACACTAGAACTGTTCGCAGTAGTATGGGCGTTTGTAAAATGGAAAGCTGTTCCGTTGAGTGTTGTATCTGACTCTCTTTATGTAGTAGGCATAGCCAATCGCATTGAGGACTCAAGTTTGCGAGAAGTGCAGAATGGACGACTGGTTCAACTATTGACAAGTTTGCAGCTTGCAATCGCACAGAGAGGTAAGCCGTATGCAGTGATTCATATTCGCAGTCATCAGTGGGAACAAGGGCTCGGAGAAGGCAATGCCCGAGCCGACCGATTAGTTGCTGCTGCAGTCACTGAAGCTCCACTATCACCATTTTGCCGAGCTCGAGAAGCTCATTCCATATTTCACCAGAACGCGAAGGGACTAGCTCGAGCCTACAATTTGTCTAATGCTGACGCTCAAGCAATCGTGAAGGCTTGTCCCATATGTAGTTATCATAATTTAGGAATGGGACCCGGGTGTGGAGTTAACCCAAGAGGGTTGAAAGCTAATGAAGTGTGGCAAATGGATGTCACTCCTGTTACAGCCTTGGGACAGTTAAAATACTTGCATGTAACGATAGATACCTCTAGCCACATGACATGGGCTACTGCACAACCCAGGGAAAAGGCTCGGGATGTGCGGCATCACCTCACTAGTTGTTTTGCTGTGTTAGGGGTACCTAGCACTATCAAGACTGACAATGGTCCAGCTTATAATAGTGGGCCACTGAAACGATTTATGCAATTATGGAATATCAATCATGTTACTGGCATCCCACACTCCTCCACAGGACAGGCGATAGTGGAAAGGGCAGATGGAACAATGAAAGGATACTTAGAAAAGTTCAGAGACATTGAAGACGTAAAAGAAAGAATAGGAAAGGCTCTCTTTGTACTTAACCATTTATGTGTGTTTGGGGACAGCACTGAGCCCCCTATAGTACGTCACCATGCCGGGGCAGAAACTTCTAAGCCACCACGCATGAAGGTGTTATGTTGGGAACTGGCATACAGGACGTGGACATAAGCAACCAGGGGTAGGCCTTAGAAGTCTCAGGGCCTGCTGTAGCTGAGCAAACCAAGCTGCCAGAGTAACTGTGAGAAGCTCCCACGGCAATGACTCCCACATCACCCAATTAAGGAACTCAGAAAGTATTGTTATCAGCAGCTGGCCTCAAGGACTAGGCCTATGTGACCGTTAAGCACAAAGGGGGTTGTTTTCCTAACTTCTAATCAAAAGGGGGGTTCTTTTCTTGCAGGTGGTGTTATTTTCTTAATGGTTTGTCTGGGTGCTTTTGACCAATAATCTTGTGTGAAACACTGTCCACCCCTGTAAAGTTCACTATAAAAGTTGGGCTATTCGGGCAATAAAATGGTGAAGCATGATCTGACTCTGCTGGTGTCTGTCGTGCTTTCGTCCGTGCTTCGCAACAGTGTTATACAGAGACATGAAAACAGGGCAATGGCTAGGCCCTGCTGAAGTGATCTGCCTGGGGCGCGGTTACGCTTGTGTTTCTTCCCCTACAGGTGCAATCTGGGTGCCTAGCCGACGCGTAAAACCAGCTGTTGAAGACACAGGCGGCTGTCGCCAGAAGGAGAATATTGAAGAGTAAACAGCAGATAGAGTCAGCAGCTAAATTATATTCTTGTGAATGAGATTGTGGTATGACTGAGATTGAGATGTGCCAGAGGCCTCTGGGTGTGCGATTGTGCTCTGTGTGTGCGATTGTGCTGTGTACTGTGTGAGTGAGAGCATGCTTTTGCCATAGTGCAGGCTGAAAGCATAGGAAATTGGTGCTGGCAAAAATCATAGGAAAATGGAGGACGAAGTAGCCCTAGATTTGTTACAGCGCTTTTTAGAAAAACGGGGAGTCGATTGTAAGCAACTAGCAGGACTAGTTGCGATCGGTCGAGCAAAATCATGTTTCACAAGTACGGAGTCATTGTTTGAAGTAGCCACTTGGAGAAATTTAAGGGAATGTACTGTTTAAACCTTTTTGATCATAATGAGTCAATTCACAAATTCATTACTTTCCTGAAAGAGCACATGAGAAAGATTCAATATGGTATCAACCCTTTCAATCAATGGTTCACTGACTTGGTTGAAACAACGCATAGATGGTTACTGGCATTAGTCAAAGAGGGATTAAGGATTCTGTTCGCTGTGGTGTCAATCATCATTGCATGTAGTATTGTGATAAATGTGGTTAAAGGGTTACTTGCAAAAATGTTATAGAGATTTTGAAGTGGTGCTGGAAACAGGTACCCGGTGGATCCCTGCAAAGTGGACTGAAGCAGCCGTAGAATCTGCACATGCCGAAGACGACCATGAAGAGGTTCCTGATAATCATTCTGACAATGACATGGGCTGCGCCAACTCAAGGACTGCCAAGGACAGCCTTCGATCCTAAGGAGAATGTCTGGGTATCCCTGGCTAGGAAACTGAATACCACCACCTTCTGTGAAAGTCTAGCCAGCCCTAGCACACCTTCTGTTACATACCTTGTTGGGGTACCATTCATTGACTATAGTAGTTGTGGTGTGATTAGGTTTAAGTTGTGTTACCATTAAGTGATTACAGTAATTGTAATGTTATTAGGTTTAAGTTTTGTTATGTCATTGTAGTTGTGTTATGTTATGTATTCGACGTCTGATGAAAAAACCTTCGGCCAAGTACTGCTCGTACAAAAAGAAAAAGGGGGAATTGTTGGGAATTGGCATACAGGGCCTGGACATGAGTCCGTGGAACAATTGTTTGATCTGAGCTTGCCTTAAGCAACCAGGAGTAGGCCTTAGAAAATCTCATGGCCTGCTGTAGCTGAGCAAACCAAGCTACCAGAATAACTATGAGAAGCTCCCACGACAATGATTCCCACGTTGCCCAATTGAGGAATTCAGAAAAATATTGTTACCAGCAGCTGGCTTCAAGGACAAGATCTACGTGAGTGCTAATCACAAGGGGGGTTGTTTTCTTGCAGGTGGGGTTGTTTTCTTCTAGTTGTTTGTCTGAGTGCTTTTGACCAATAATCTTGTGTGAAACACTGTCCGCCCCTGTTAAGTTCACCGTAAAAGTTAGGCTATTCGGGCAATAAAATGGAGCAGCATGGTCTGACTCAACCGGTGTCTGTCGTGTTTTCGGCCGTGCTTCCTAACAGACCCCTGCCCTGTCGCCGTTGGGCAGAGGGAGGGGATCTGGGAGTTGAGGAGGAATGGAGACAGGTCCCTGCTCGACATCGCAAGTGATGCCCTCCCCTTCTGGTCCCACCTTCCCAGGTGCCCTTCCACAACAGGTTTGAGGCCCTGGAGCTCGAGAGACCGGTGGGTGAGGAAGAGGTAGCAAGTGTTCCCAGGAGGATGCCTAGGGCGAGGAGGTCAACTCCACGCCTCAGGGCTGCCTCCACCAAGAAAGACAGAAGGGTTATTGTTGTGGGAGACTCTATCCTTAGGGAACAGAGGGCCCTATTTGTCGGCCTGACCCTATCCATCGGGAAGTCTGCTGCCTCCCTGGGACCAGGGTCAGGGACGTTGCCAGGAAGCTTCCCAACCTGGTACGCCCCTCTGACTATTATACTCTTTTGATAGTCCAGGCAGGTAGTGACGACATTGAAGAGAGAAGCCTGAAGGCTATCAAACAAGACTTTAGGGGGCTGGGACGGTTAGTGGATGGAGCAGGAGTGCAGGTGGTGTTTTCGTCCATCCCTACAGTGGCAGGGAGGGGTACAGAGAGGACACGGAAAGCCCACCTCTTAAACATGTGGCTCAGGGGCTGGTGCCAACGCAGAAATCTTGGGTTTTTCGACCATGGGGCACTTTACTCGGCACCCGGCCTGATGGCTGCAGGCGGGTCCCTATCTTTTAGGGGAAAAAGGATCCTGGGCCAGGAGCTGGCAGGGCTCGTTGAGAGGTCTTTAAACTAGGTAAGAAGGGGGATGGGGCTGAAGCAAGGATTGTTGGAGCTGTGCCAGAGGGAACAATAGTAAGGCCGGGGGATAAGGCAATGGCCCAGCTGAAGTGCATCTACACCAATGCACGCAGCATGGGTAACAAACAGGAGGAGCTGGAAGCCATCGTGCGGCAGGCAGGCTACGACTTGGTTGCCATCACGGAGACGTGGTGGGACCGGTCTCATGACTGGAGTGCTGCAATGACTGGCTATAAGCTCTTCAGAAGGGACAGGCAGCACAGAAGGGGTGGTGGTGTGGCTCTCTATATGAGAGAGTCTTTTGATGTTGTAGAACTTGAGGCTGGGAATGACAAGGTCGAGTCCCTTTGGGTTAGGATTGGCAGGGACAACAAGGCTAGTGTCCTGGTCGGGGTCTGCTATAGACCGCCGAACCAGGATGAGGAGACGGATGAGGAGTTCTACAGGCAGCTGACAGAAGTTGCAAAATCTTCAGCACTTGTTCTCATGGGGGACTTCAACTTCCCTGACATATCCTGGAAGCACAACACAGCCCAGAGAAAGCAGTCTAGGAGGTTTCTGGAGAGCGTGGAAGATAGCTTCCTGACGCAGCTGGTTAGCGAGCCTACCAGGGGTGGTGCCCCGCTAGACCTTCTCTTCACAAACAGATGTGATTGTCGGGAGCTGTCTTGGGCAGAGTGACCACGAAATGGTGTTCTCTATTCTTGGCGAGGCAAGGAAGGGGACCAGTAAAACCACTGTATTGGACTTCCGGAGGGCTGACTTTGTGCTGCTAAGGACACTGGTTGGTAGAGTCCCTTGGGAGGCGGTTCTGAAGGGCAGAGGGGTCCAGGAAGGCTGGGCGCTCTTCAAGAGGGAAATCTTAATGGCGCAGGAACGGTCTGTCCCCACGTGCCCAAAGACGAGCTGGCGGGGAAGAAGACCAGCCTGGCTGAACAGAGAATTGTGGCTTAAGCTTAGGAGAAAAAAGAGGGTTTATAATCTTTGGAAAAGTGGACAGGCCACTAGGGAGAACTATAAGGATGTAGCGAGGCTGTGCAGGGACAAAATTAGAAAGGCCAAAGCTCATATGGAGCTCAATCTGGCTACTGTCGTTAAAGATAACAAAAACTGTTTTTATAAATACATCAACACAAAAAGGAGGACTAAGGAGAATCTCCATCCTTTACTGGATGCGGGGGGAAACCTAGTTACAAGAGATGAGGAAAAGGCGGAGGTGCTTAATGCCTTCTTCACCTCAGTCTTTAGCGGCAATACCGGTTGTTCTCTGGATACCCAGTACCCTGAGCTGGTGGAAGGGGATAGGGAGAAGGATGTGGCCCTCACTATCCACGACGAACTGGTTGGTGACCTGGTACGGCACTTGGATGTGCACAAGTCGATGGGGCCGGATGGGATCCACCCAAGGGTACTGAGAGAACTGGCAGAGGAGCTGGCCAAGCCCCTATCCATCATTCATCAACAGTCCTGGCTATCGGGGGAGGTCCCAGTTGACTGGCGGCTAGCAAACGTGACGCCCATCTACAAGAAGGGCAGGAGGGAAGACCCGGAAAACTACAGGCCTGTCAGTTTGACCTCAGTGCCAGGGAAGCTCATGGAGCAGATTCTCTTGAGAGTCATCACGCAGCACTTGCAGGGCAAGCAGGCGATCAGGCCCAGTCAGTATGGGTTTATGAAAGGCAGGTCCTGCTTGACGAACCTGATCTCCTTCTGTGACAAAGTGACGCGCTGGGTGGATGAGGGAAAGGCTGTGGATGTGGTCTACCTTGACTTCAGCAAGGCTTTTGACACCGTCTCCCACAGCATTCTCCTCAAGAAACTGGCTGCTCTTGGCTTGGACTGGCGCACGCTTCGTTGGGTTAGAAACTGGCTGGATAGCCGGGCCCAAAGAGTCGTGGTAAATGGAGCCAAGTCCAGTTGGAGGCTGGTCACTAGTGGCGTCCCCCAGGGCTCGGTGCTGGGGCCGGTCCTCTTTCATATCTTCATCAATGATCTGGACGAGGGCATTGAGTGCATCCTCAGTAAGTTTGCAGATGACACCAAGCAAAGTGTGTGTGTCGATCTGCTTGAGGGTAGGAAGGCTCTGCAGGAGGATCTGGATAGGCTGCACCGATGGGCTGAGGTCAACTGCATGAAGTTCAACAAGGCCAAGTGCCGGGTCCTGCACCTGGGACGCAATAACCCCAAGCAGAGCTACAGGCTGGGAGATGAGTGGTTGGAGAGCTGCCAGGCAGAGAAGGACCTGGGAGTGATGGTGGACATTTGGCTGAATATGAGCCAGCAGTGTGCTCAGGTGGCCAAGAAGGCCAACGGCATCCTGGCTTGTATCAGAAACAGTGTGACCAGCAGGGCTAGGGAGGTGATCGTCCCCCTGTACTCGGCTCTGGTGAGGCCGCACCTCGAGTACTGTGTTCAGTTTTGGGCCCCTCGCTACAAGAAGGACATCGAGGTGCTTGAGCAGGTCCAGAGAAGGGCGACGAAGCTGGTGAGGGGCCTGGAGAACAAGTCCTACGAGGAGCGGCACAGAAGTCTGCTGCAGAAGTCGCTCATAGGGTTGTTCAACAATCCTTTCCACGCTCTTTAGCCATAATGTCTAATCTGTGGTGGCTTGCAAAGGAGTTTCTGTGCCTGCAGGGATACGTTAAAGTAGTTTTGTGGCAATGCAATGTAGTTTTGGAAGTTGTCTTGCCCTTTTATACGTCTGTAACCTCTTTCCTGCATCCAGAGGAGAAGCTGTGAAGCTTGACGTTACGAATGTCTTATGCAGAATATCAACCCCACATAGTTAAGGTAGTTGTTCATCTTGGAGGGGGTACATTTGAATCCAAAACTCATCTTTAGAACAGAAGCAAGTGTGAGATATGTTCACCTGATTCGTGTCAGTATGGAACAATGCTAGGGCCGCATTGTATGATGAATGTGACCTTCTGTCTTGCATACCCTTGTATAACCACAAGTCTAAGAAAAACAGTGGTTAATGTATATAGTTCTTGTATCTTGCAAAGGAATGTTTTAGCAACTCATGTCAATAGAGAGCTTGAAGGGAAATGTATTTGTAGACTTTTCCTTGAAGTCTCTGGTATCTGGGGGGTTTCAGAATAACTGCTAACTATGATGACTATTGCGTGGGACACTATGCAAGTCTCTGATATCTGGGCAGGAGATCAAGGAGACAGGGAGAGCTGAAGAACAACTAAAAGACAAAGCTTGCAGGGAAGGTTGCACAAGTCTCTGACATACAGCCAAGTTGGACAAGAGGGAGGAAGACTATGAGCCTTCAGCACGAGAGACCACCAGAGGGACCACCGGAGACTGATACGCATGCTCCAGTAGGAGGGTTTGGATTCCGGAATCTAATTATAATAACCCTGTTGTTTTTTTTAGAAGTAGTAATGAATATGTATTAGCCTAGGAGCATAAAAATCAGCTGCTTGATGTAACTGGTGTGCGTCTTGGTGGAGCAGAGACTCCTGGTGCACCCAGCGCTGTTTGCTTACCTGTATTCCTTTAATAAATTGTAAACTTTGATTATAGTCCTATTTTGAATACTGAGCTATTTATTACACAAGGTATTAAGCTCTTTATGTTAATAGGAACGTGAGTCTTTCTGCCTGGAACACAATTCAACAGAGCAGTCAACCATTTCTTTAGCTTTGAAGATGCTGAAATGGACCCTGGGTTAAAAAGAACCGGTCCAGAGAAGGGCGACGAAGGGCGACGAAGCTGGTGAGGGGCCTGGAGAACAAGTCCTATGAGGAACGGCTGAAGGAGCTGAGCTTGTTCAGCCTGGAGAAGAGGAGGCTCAGGGGCGACCTTATCGCTCTCTACAGATACCTTAAAGGAGGTTGTAGCGAGGTGGGGGTTGGCCTGTTCTCCCACGTGCCTGGTGACAGGATGAGGGGGAATGGGCTAAAGTTGTGCCAGGGGAGGTTTAGGTTGGATGTTAGGAAGAACTTCTTTACCGAAAGGGTTGTTAGACTGTGGAACAGGCTGCTCAGGGAAGTGGTGGAGTCACCATCCCTGGAAGTCTTAAAAAGACGTTTAGATGTAGAGCTTAGGGATATGGTTTAGTGGGGACTGTTAGCGTTAAATCAGAGGTTGGACTCGATGATCTTGAGGTCTCTTCCAACCTAGAAATTCTGTGATTCTGTGGTTCCCAGCCTGTCTCTAAAGATAGTTGTTTAGTGCTAAAATGTGAGTTTCCTTTCTGGTATGTGACCATCCTAGTCTTAAGATTTCCAGTACTCAGTCATGTACCCCAGACTCCCGTGTTTTGAGGGGGATCGTACTCCCCTTACCTAATATGGGAATCCCGTTTTTGTGCCTCAAGGGTCAATGGTGTAAGGCACTTAGAAATCATTGCGGATTGTGGTTGTTGTCAGTTGCCACGTAAATTAAGGCCATGCAAGGACCTTCTACTCTTTCATCTTCCCTTTCATTTGTTGTCAGGTTACTACTCAATATTACACCTTTGGTGAGAAGTCCTAAAAAAAACCAACAAACATTACATCTTAATGTTAACAACTCTTGTTTTTTCTTTCTCTAGGTCTGCCAGTAGCTGACAAGGTAGAAAGATGACCTTTTCTCTTTCATTCTTGTGAAGTTAGAGGCAGTGCCCAATTAAACTGTGACTGAGGCTCTGCGATGGTGCAAGTCTATCTTACTCCTTCAAATTCAGTGATGCAGCCAGCGTTTTCAGTAATGAACTTTCAAGGATTCAACCACTTTAAAGCTTTTGGACAGTGGCAATTGTCTGAAAACATTCCTACAGATTTATCTTCTTCATTTACATTTGCTTGCTCTCTCCATCTCATTCAAAGCAGTCAGGACTGGTTTGCTTCCCTCTTCTCTGGAAGTTTGCACTAGGAACCATTGTTAGAATCAGAATCCTGATCTGAGAGCACGATGAAAAATGTTGCACACAAACTTGTACATTGGAGAGGAAAATGTTCATGTATACGTCAGTATTGTACTCAAACAGCTGCTTACACCTTTTAACTTTTAAACCTGAGAAGCAACAGGTAGTTTCTACGTTGCCCTTGGGGGTAGTGTACTCTTCTGTACTTTGCTTCTATACAAACAGCTCAAAATTTGAAAGTCATGTTGTCAGTCATACCACCAAACAACCTTGCACGGCATTACACGTTCCCCCCCCAGATAGATCTTGCCGTCAATGAGAGACCAGACAAGGAAATAATGCCGGCACATAAAACTAACTTGTAGATATATCCCTTGTTGGCATTCTTTTTTTTTTTTGTTTTGTTTTGATGCTTTGTGGGGCTTAGCTGTACCTCAGGGAGAAGAATGTCTTCTGGTGTGAACTGAAATTATACCTCTCTGCCACAATGTCTCTCTATTTATTTATTTATTTTTTTGGGGGGGAGGGCTGGGGAGGGGAGAGAAGGGTGTTGATAATTCCTTGGGGACACCTGAAGGAGTTGCAAAATAATAAAATTTAGGTGAAGGAAAAGTTCCTTCTCTTAATTTTTGTCGTTGTTGTTTTTCTTTTCCATCTGGTCATAAAATGAAGGTCCCATTTTCTGGCTTTTGGCAGATTGCAAGCATGCTGGAACCATTCACGTTACGTAGACTGTATTTGTCTGAAATGATAATATCATACCTATAGTCTGCTGCAGGCTCAAAAGCAGCCTATGCCTCCTGGTCTGTTTTATGCCTTTGCTTTTGTTACTACATCCTTGTAAGTCTTCAACAGGGAAATGAAATTACCCTATACAAAAGAAACACCATCCAGAAGAAACTTCAGGTGCTAGGGCCTGAATTTTCACTGAAACCAAAGGCAGGTATCTTACTGACGTGAAGAAAGGGGCTTTATCTATCCTGGTTTGTTTAGTACTGAAGGAGCGTGAAAGAGATGCATGTCCTTGTCTCTGAAGAGGAGGCAAAGGAACAGCTAGTGCAAGGAACGCAAAATTCAGTTATGCCGAACTAACAGGTGGTTGTATCCCAGCTTGGAGACCACAACACAGAATCACCTAGGTTGGAAGAGACCTCCAAGATCACGTAGTCCAACCTCTGGCGTAACACTAACAAGTCCTCCACTAAGCCGTATCCCTAAGCTCTACACCTAAACATCTTTCAAAGACCTCCAGGGATAGTGACTCCACCACTCCCCTGGGCAGCCCGTTCCAATGCCTAACAACCGTTTCGGTAAAGAAGTTCTTCCTGACACCCAACCTAAACCTCCCCTGGTGCAACTTTAGCGCATTCCCCCTCGTCCTATCACCAGGCACATATGAGAATAGACCAACCCCCACCTCGCTACAGCCTCCTTTGAGGTATCTGTAGAGAGCAATAAGGTCGCCCCTGAGCCTCCTCTTCTCCAGACCGAACAATCCCAGCTCCCTCAGCCGCTCCTCCTAAGACTTGTTCTCCAGATCCCTTGCCAGCTTTGTTGCCCTTCCCTGGACTCACTGGAGCCCCTCAATATCCTTCTTGTAGCGAGGGGCCCAGAACCGAACACAGTACTTGGGCTGCGGCCTCACCTGAGCCAAGTACAGGGGGACAATCACCTTCCTTAGTCCTGCTGGCCATGCTGTTTCTTGTAGGAGTCAGGATGCTGTTGGCCTTCTTGGCCACCTGAGCACACTGCTGGCTCATACTGAGTCGACTAGCCACCAGTACTCCCAGGTCCTTCTCTGCCAGGCAGCTTTCTAACCACTCAGATGGCTTTTCCAACCAGCTTCAAACTTCCAGATCTAGAGGAACGCTTTGACTGCGGCCTAAAAGCCACGTGTATGTAAGCTGCCGCAAGCCAGCCAATCTTCTTCCCATGACCTGCCAGGAAACAGCAACGTAGGCAGGTAACCAAATTAAAGCCAAAACTTGCCAGCCCAGTCCTTGACCTGAATAGTGAGTGAGGATCCGGATCCTGGCATTTATGCGCGATAGCTTCTACACAGTCAAAGTAAATACACCCCGGGTGCCCTGAGCTGGAGGACCACGACGGTGGGCACGATAAACTCCCAACCGACCCTGAACGTGTGCGGGATTTGCTGCTCCACCTGGATCTATACAAGTCCGTGGGTCCGGATGGGATTCATCCCAGGGTGCTTAAGGAGCTGGCTGACGCCATCGCGGGACCTCTCTCAATTATTTTTCAATGATCTTGTGAATCTGGAGAGGTCCCAGTAGACTGGAAGCTGGCAAATGTCGTACCAATTTTCAAGAAGGGCAAGAAAATAGACCGTGGCAACTACAGGCCTGTTAGTCTCACATCAGCGCCTGGTAAAATTCTGGAGAAGATGATCCTTGAAGGTATTGAAGCGCACCTGGGGGACAATGCAGTCATTGGTCCCAGCCCACATGGGTTCATGAGGGGTAGGTCCTGCCTAACAAATCTGAATTCCTTTTATGATAAGATCAGCCATCTGGTTGATCAAGGGAAACCAGCTGACGTGATCTTTTTGGACTTGAGCAAAGCTTTCGACATAGAATCATAGAATCATAGAATATCCTGAGCTGGAAGGGACCCTTAAGGATCATCAAGTCCAACTCTTGACACCGCACAGGTCTACCCAAAAGTTCAGACCATGTGACTAAGTGCACAGTCCAATCTCTTCTTAAATTCAGACAGGCTCGGTGCAGTAACCACTTCCCTGGGGAGCCTGTTCCAGCGTGCAACCACCCTCTCTGTGAAGAACCCATGGTTTCCCATGGGATCCTACTGGACAAAAATGTCCAGCATACAACTTAGCAAAAACACCATACGATGGGTGAGCAATTGGCTGACAGGCAGGGCTCAAGGGCTTGTGGTAAATGGGGCCACATCAGGGTGGCGCACGGTCACTAGTGGGGTCCCTCAAGGCTCCATTTTAGGGCCGGTCCTCTTCAATGTTTTTATAAACGATTTAGATGTAGGACTAGAAGGTGTTTTGAGCAAATTTGCTGATGGCACCAAACTTGGAGGAGTTGTAGACTCAGATGAGGGGCTGAGTGTGGAAAGGCCTTGCAGAGAGATCTGGACAGATTGGAGAGCTGGGCGATCACCAACCGCATGAGGATTAACAAGAGCAAGTGCCGGGTCCTGCACCTGGGACGGGGCCACCCTGGCTATATGTACCGACTGGGTGATGAGATGCCGTAGAGCAGCCCTGCAGAGAGGGATCCGGGCGTGGTGGTTGACAGCAAGTTGAACATGAGCCAGCAGTGTGCCCTGGCAGCCAGGAGGGCCAACCGTGTCCTGGGGTGCATCAAGCACGGCATTGCTGGTCGATCGAGGGAAGTGATTGTCCCGCTCTACTCTGCGCTGGTGCGGCCTCACCTCGAGTACTGTGTGCAGTTCTGGGCACCACAGTATAAAAAGGACATGAAACTGTTGGAGAGTGTCCAGAGGAGGGCGACGAAGATGGTGAAGGGCCTAGAGGGGAAGCCGCATGAGGAGCAGCTGAGGGCACTGGGCCTGTTCAGCCTGGGGAAGGGGAGGCTAAGGAGGGACCTCATTGCAGCGTACAACTTCCTCGCGTGGGGGAGTGCAGAGGCAGGTGCTGACCTATTCTCCGTAATCACCAGTGACAGGACCCACGGGAACGGTGTTAAGCTGAGGCAGGGAAGTTTTATGCTGGATGTCAGGAAGAGGTTCTTCACCGAGAGGAGGGTGGTTGCACGCTAGAACAGGCTCCCCAGGGAACTAGTCACTGCACCAAGCCTGTCTGAATTTAAGAAGCGATTGGACTGTGCACTTGGTCACGTGGTCTAAACTTTTGGGTAGACCTGTGCGGTGCCAGGAGTTGGACTTGATGATCCTTAAGGGTCCCTTCCAGCTCAGGATATTCTATGATTCTATAAATAGTCCAGTCAGAGGTCATGGGGCTAGATTTAGAAAAGTCCTGCATAAAGAAGGGATCTCAGAGAAGAAAATGTAGATAGCATTAATATCAAGAAAAGGAATTCTGATTGCTAATTTGTTTATCTGTCATGACTAGACAGATGAAAATCTATGATGGCAAGTTTGCCTTTAAGGTCATTTTATTTTTATTCATTTCTTTTATTTATTTGTATTTATTTTTTTAACAGGCTCTGTACTAATTTTGCTCACAGAATGACTAACAGAAATATGAGCTTTGTGCAAATTTTGTATTTAATTCATTATGTCAACTGTAACCACTAAGCCCCTTGTCAGGTTATTTCTACAAGTGATAAGGAGCAATAGACCTTAAAACCTTGAAGCCAGGTAGACGAGCTTATTCCACAAGGTCTCTTGGCTTCACCCTTGTTAAGTGCAACCTGCCAGGTGTGGGTCATTTGACCTTTGTTATATAGGAAGCCTGAGGACAGGTGGGGGAATTGCCTCCCCAGGAGAAACTGAGGCTTGGGTAGCCTAGGGTGTTTTTCTCTCGTGGTGAATCGGGCTCAGTGTTCCCTACTAGGCTGCTTTTCCTTCAAGTTTTCTGCCCTCTCTGTGAAATAGCTTTAGAGACTCTATGAGCCAGTTACATTGGTGGTGCCTTCTTCAGAAGAACCCTGGTGGGACTATTTCACTGCGAAGCACGTTGGAAGTGACTCGAGTTCAGGAGACAGCAGGTAAGAGTTCCTGGGTTCTGTGGTTGTTACTGTTGAGGAGTTTGAGTACTTCCTTCACCTTGTCTGTATCCTGTGAAATTACATAGGTGGCTTCTAAGCTCCCTTTTAAGTACTGGAGGAAAACAAAAAAGGCTGCAGAAGCCCAAGTGCACACAGGTCAGCCTGAAGTTGAACAAAATTCTTAAGTATTTGAAAGATTGAAAAACGAGCTGTGGGAAGAGGCGCAGAGTCGCTGGGGCGCAGAGTCGCTGGGGCGCAGAGTCGCTGGGGCGCAGAGTCGCTGGGGCGCAGAGTCGCTGGGGCGCAGAGTCGCTGGGGCGCAGAGTCGCTGGGGCGCAGAGTCGCTGGGGCGCAGAGTCGCTGGGGCGCAGAGTCGCTGGGGCGCAGAGTCGCTGGGGCGCAGAGTCGCTGGGGCGCAGAGTCGCTGGGGCGCAGAGTCGCTGGGGCGCAGAGTCGCTGGGGCGCAGAGTCGCTGGGGCGCAGAGTCGCTGGGGCGCAGAGTCGCTGGGGCGCAGAGTCGCTGGGGCGCAGAGTCGCTGGGGCGCAGAGTCGCTGGGGCGCAGAGTCGCTGGGGCGCAGAGTCGCTGGGGCGCAGAGTCGCTGGGGCGCAGAGTCGCTGGGGCGCAGAGTCGCTGGGGCGCAGAGTCGCTGGGGCGCAGAGTCGCTGGGGCGCAGAGTCGCTGGGGCGCAGAGTCGCTGGGGCGCAGAGTCGCTGGGGCGCAGAGTCGCTGGGGCGCAGAGTCGCTGGGGCGCAGAGTCGCTGGGGCGCAGAGTCGCTGGGGCGCAGAGTCGCTGGGGCGCAGAGTCGCTGGGGCGCAGAGTCGCTGGGGCGCAGAGTCGCTGGGGCGCAGAGTCGCTGGGGCGCAGAGTCGCTGGGGCGCAGAGTCGCTGGGGCGCAGAGTCGCTGGGGCGCAGAGTCGCTGGGGCGCAGAGTCGCTGGGGCGCAGAGTCGCTGGGGCGCAGAGTCGCTGGGGCGCAGAGTCGCTGGGGCGCAGAGTCGCTGGGGCGCAGAGTCGCTGGGGCGCAGAGTCGCTGGGGCGCAGAGTCGCTGGGGCGCAGAGTCGCTGGGGCGCAGAGTCGCTGGGGCGCAGAGTCGCTGGGGCGCAGAGTCGCTGGGGCGCAGAGTCGCTGGGGCGCAGAGTCGCTGGGGCGCAGAGTCGCTGGGGCGCAGAGTCGCTGGGGCGCAGAGTCGCTGGGGCGCAGAGTCGCTGGGGCGCGAAACTTCAGAAATGAAAAACTCAGAGGTGCTCTTGGTATTTCTGTTGTTCCCTGTTATTCAGGGAGTTTTTCTTTTTAGTACTTGATGTATGTTTGGAACTGATCTGTTACCTGTAAAGATTCTGACATTTTTTGTAGTGAGATATGAGGAAAAGCCACCCTTCTTGACTTTATCAGACTTGGCTTTCAAACAGTTATGGTTTGAATGTTATTTATTACCATGCCTCATTGCATGATACAATTTGTGTAAAATAAACCCTTAATCAGCCTCTTCTGTTATTTTTGAAAAAGGGGCAAAGAAAGCAAGAAGCTCTTGGAATATCTTCTACGATGTTCTGAATTCACTATGTTAATGTAACAAATAGAAAATATATATGATTTGTGATACTATTAATTCATCCTTAAAAAAGGTTCAGTAACAGTTGCAATGATTGACACGATCTGAATATAAGCAAGCAGTTGTTGAACTGCTGTGCTTTTGTTCTGTACAGACTTCTAAACAACTCATCAGAATTTTACTTGTTGCAGCTTATGTTTGTTGCCTCTTTTCACAGTACTGTGTACCTACAAGAAGTCTGGCTTCATCTTTTCTCCACCTTTGGCAGATGTAGATAGGAATAAGACATTCCCTCTCCATATCCCCTCCAGTCTTATCTTAAAACTGAATAAATGGTTCTCTTGACCTCTTCTTATGGATCACATGGATCACCCTAATCATCTTTGTGGCCTATATTGGACTCCTTGGAGTGTATCAGTGTTTGTCTCAAGGTTGGAGGGTTTCTAAACAGGCTGCAGTATACAGTATGAAACAAACCATGGTAGGAGGGAGTAATCACTTACTCTAGTTTGGTAGCCATGTTTCTTCTAATCCAGCCTGGTGTGTGTTTGGCTGCCGTCGCTGAAAGGGTGCTACTGATTCATGTCAGGACCCTCACGTCTCTTTAAAGTCTTTCTTTAGCCAGCTATTGCCCAATGTGTACTGCTGTGTAGAGGTGCATCCTGACAGATACAGGACTCCGCATTTGCCTTTTATGAACTTGATGAGGTTCTTAGACTGTTTCTGCAGTCTGCCAACTTTCCTTTGAATAACAGTTCTGCCTTCCAATGTAGCAGTTGTTGCCATTAATGGTACTGTGCTGTGGGTGTACTCTGTGCTGTTGTCCAGGTTGTTAATGAAGCTGTTGAACAGTTTTGGCCCAGGGATGCTTGAGGGATTCTGCCAGTATTTAATTGCCAGTAGGATGTTGTACTGTTGATCACAACCCTTTGGTCCTACCAATTTTTCCTGTTTTTCACCCACATCATAGGCTACCTATCGAGTCCATATCTCCCCACTTTGGCTATATCGATACTTCGCATAATTCTACCAGAAGCCTTTTTGACACACTGTTATCAAAATTGTATGACAGTATGTCTCATTCTTTAAGGGAAAATAATTATATTTTGAGGACTACTTCAAATTTTAGAACATAAGTTATTTTATCCAGCAATGAAGCAAAAGTTCCTGTGCAGAAAGCTTGGCAAAGGAAACTTTTTTTTTTTTTTTTTTAGTAATTATATCTCTGTGGGAGGCATGGGAAACAGACTTTGAAGTCTTTGCAGGAATCAATTGCCATAAAACATTTAATATGTATACTACCTTGCTGTTTTAATTGTGTGGGATCATATGAAAAAATACAGAATACTTTGTAGCTCAACAAACTTTAATGTACAACTACTAGTATTGCTGTACTTCTTGAAGCCATTTATCAAATTCTGGAGGAAGAGTGAAGATTAAATGCTAAATGTTTTTGAGGATCTGGCTGTGGTTTGGAAGCTATTTCTGAACGGTTAAATTGAACATGTAAAATAAGTAGTGGGATGATTTCTGGAATTGTTAAACAGGGCAGTGACATGAAAGTAGTTAAATGTCCAGGTATCTTTCATATTTTAAGAAGTATCTACCAGATTTTAAGAAACCAGTTAAACAGCAGGGACTTTGAGGACATCACCAAAGGTTTGTATGTTTCTCCTATGAACACAGGTAGAAGCAATTAGGAAAATATAAGCATTTACATTTTTCAAAACTAATCATTTCAATCCATTGAAATATTTGAAAAAAAAAAAAGGTTCAAAAGAATGAAAAGAATGTTGTAACAAAAGTTTTGTAAAAGAGATGTTGTGTAGTAAAATGTTGTAAATATGTTCTCTTTGACAGGGGTGTTTGTACTGGGAGGGTAGGGGGGTATAGAGGGATGGGGACATAAAAAAACAAACAGCCCAAAAAAACACCACCAGAAGTGTAGCAAAAATGTACAAGAGAATGAAATAAAGCAAAAATAGAATTGCATTAGGAAACAAGATAAATTTGGTATATGCTTCTGAAATCCTTAATGAAAGAGTACATGCTTGAAAATGGATCTCAGTTAGCAGAGACAAAAGAACAAGGCCAGATGTGTGTGTCAGAGATTATTGTTCTGTCTTGATGTTAATTTAAGTTCTGATAGGCTTTGAAGGAAATACCAGCACAGGTTAGCTATTTTAATTCTTCCTAAATACATTTCCAATAAACTTAAAATAAATAAATAAAATTTATTTAAATTTCTAAAATACCACTTTGGTATTCATTTGGTCTTCATAAGTGATTTTGAAAAAATATGCCATTTAATTTATAGAGTAATAAGTCAGTTAATAAAATTACTAAATTAGGGCTGTATGTTTCTTTGGAAAGATAAAAAAAAAAATGTCACAAGAGGAGAGAATTGGAAAAGCTAGAGGAAAGTATGGGATCAGCATGAGTGGAAGTGTTTGCTTGTGTAAAGGACTGCATTTGTAGCGTGGCAAATGACGAAGGTGGAAGGCAATGCTGTCTTGGAAACGAGTTAAATTAAAAAAGATAATATGGCCTTTGCATATGCAGCAGGCAGATGCTATTGGTTATTATGAGTGTTGGTTGCTATGACAATCCAAATGGTTGACCAGTAGGTTGAAATTCAGTAGCTCTAATACCTAGCTGCTTATCAGGTTGTACACAATAAGATTTCAGAACAGCAGGGACATCTATTCTGTTATCAATTTTGTGTGTATTTTTAACCTCTTTCAACCATAATTTCAAATTTCTATAATGTCAATAAAATATTTTTCCTACAGTCTCCTCCTTTATATTTTCACATTGATCAGCTCTATACATTGCTTTCTTTCTCCTTTTGACATGAAGGCTGTTTCAATTTGAACTACTTTGAAAAGCTTCTGCTAGTGAGGTTTGCATTTTTCAAAATGTGTGTTCAGGGATCGTGTAAGACTGAATTACAAACACATCTTTCACTAGTGGCTTTAATGAGGGCTTCTTTATTAAGAGGAGAATATATTAGAAATATTTTATACCTGCTAGACTCTGGAAGGTCTGAATAAGCTAGGTCATCTTTAGGTCATCTTTATTCTGTAATCTTGATTTTTTTTTTTTTGAATGACTTTTGTGTGTATTAGTACATTTTCAAGTGAAACTTATTTGAGTTTATCTGCTAAAATAGACTACACTGATACAGTGCAGCTACTTCAATAGATGTTTTCATGCATTATAACTATGCAGCTTAAAAGCAGTATTGTTTCATATTGATGGTAGAATTCCTCTATGTATGTCAAGTTCAGAATTAAGTCCTATGTTTCTTGTGAACTCTGCAAGGTAAAATGCAATTCTGACTTTAGTTTGGAGGCTGTGCATGTGTTTCTCAGGTGAGACTTCTCTTATGCAATATCGGTCTCTCTGTCCCCCAAAGTCAGGGTGAACATCATAGCTTTAATTAAATCTTCAAGACCAGTCCTTGAAAATGAAGATCACAAGATTGTACACTACATTGAAATTTTGAAAGGATATTACATTTTGGGATCACATTATTCACTTTCTAGCTTTTTAACTCCTTAATTTATCTTCATGTAATGCTTCCAGACGTTTTTAATTTGTAAACATAAGAGATGAAGCTATTCTTGTATATATGTTTTTCATCCAATCTTCTGATACTGGGATTCAAGAGAAACAGAGAAATCACAAGGGTCAGACTTGGCTGTGCTATTTCATGCAGCTGACAGAAGACAATGCATTTGTTCCACAAGCCTTTTTTTTTTTTTTTTTTTTTCCCCATAGATCTAAACATGTTGAAAGAACTGTAGAAAGGTAATTCAAGTATTACATATGTTTTTAGATCCTAGATGTAAAATTTGCTAGTTTGAAGTGAGTTGTGTTTGTTCTGGTATGAACAAAAATTCAACTACATTTAGTTACATAAAAACACAACTAATACATAGTATATTCCAAATTCTTGACAGAACTCTGTCTCTTTTTAAATGGAGCCATAGGCCTACAGTGCTTTCTTTTAAAGATGGTAGTCTGATAGGAAAGATAAAATTGTTCTTTACAGTTTTATTGGGGTGTGTTTACCTTCTTGTTAGTGCTGTGTTCTAGGGTCAGCAGAGAGAAACAGCTTTGCATGCTTTCTGAATCAAAGCTATGGCAAGATTTTCTACAAGTCTTCAATAGTAAAAAGTGTAGTAAAGGTGAAGCAAACTAATTAAACCTTTACCTCATATTCAGTGCATCTTGTGTGCATTCTGTCACTTTCATTCCTTCCTCTTGGGGTAGAAACTCAGTGCAGCAAACACTGAAATTCAAAAACATCCCAGAAACAATGATGTTTTCTGAAAAACAGCAAAAAATGTGGACTCTACAAGGTTGGACCTGATGATCTCTTGAGGCCCCTTCCAACTCCTACAATTCTGTGATTCTATGAAATCTTTGTTGTTCTTCTACTGCTTTTAAACTAGTTCTGTTAAAATCTTCGTAATAACAGAAGAGAAATCAGGATAGTTGGATTAAGACCATTTTAACCTTTCAGTCTTAAAAAGTGTCTAATAGATAAAGGACATAAATTGTTCTCAACAGCAGAGCTCTGTTGAATGTTTCTAGTCACTGAATACTAAACCCCTCTAGAGTGAAGTTTTAATTTCATTTGATTTTGTGTATACTATGTTCATTCTTATAATAGATTATATGCAATTGCTATGTTCAGTTTTGAAATAGTGCAGCACTGTGTGTAACTATACTAATACTTCTTGGAAGACTTCTTACTGTAACCTACTGTTCTTGATAATATAGTGCATTTTAAAGTCACAACACATTCATGAATATAGTGATTTCTACATAATTGTTTCATTTTTCCAATAACAGATGATTTATTTAATGATTGAAGTTAACAACATCAACGAATTTCTTGGGCTGTCAGGTATTTTCTAAATGTAATTATTTAATCTGTAAATACTATGTCAACAATCCTCAACTGCTCATAACACTGTCAGTGAACAAAAGAAAAAATGAGGATATCATATGTAAGTCCTTTCTTATTACCTCTTTCTTTAAATAGCCAGCTGCTAACAGCTATTCTAGTTTGTGGTTGTGAGACAAGCTGTTAACACAGACTATGTCATTTCAGTTTTTCACACTTTTTTTCCCTTTGTAACAGGTTTTGCCACTTCAGTTTTTTGCACTTCTGTGTGTGTGTGCTTGTCTTTATATGGTATGTGTGCTGTAAATCACTGAAGACTCATGTCAGCAGGCAGCTGCCATGGGCCACTCATTTGTAAGAACACATTAGTTCAAAAAATGTCAAACAAAATGAAATAGTTCCTCACTCCAGCCAGGAAAAAAAAAAAAAAAAAGGTAGAGGGGGAATGGGAAGAAAAGAAAAAACAAGCCAACAAAATCTGTCTGCAGTCATTGCTATGGCTTATTTTCATGCAGTACCAGGTTGTTCCAGTTCATCAGCCAGACTCAAGTACAAGTAAACTGCTTCTTTATGCTGTTTCATTGAGGATCATCAGTTGAAAGACTGTTTCTGTTGCCTATTAAAGAATAACAATTACATCAGTGAACTCCAAGTATCTTTGGAGGAAGTATACAAAGGGTGAGTGGGCTATGGTAAAGGTAACAGAAAAGAGATCCTGCAAGTACACAAGTTACACAAATACCTCTCGGCATTTATTGAACCAATTGTGACCATTCTGCAGCAGTCTCTTAACCACTGCCAAAGAGTTGGACAAGAGTTGGTGAGACTGATGTGGTTGGATTCAGAGCATTGAATATCAACCTTAAAACTCACAGGTAAGGGTGATTATTACCCAGTCATGGGTAATCTCTAAAAGATAGTGTCCTTTGCAGGAGGGCTTCCAAATGTGAAATTAAATAACTGTGTTCTAGTATGAGTGTGTGAGTGTGACACCTGACTTAAGATAGTAAATACAGGAGAAGGGGAATTTGGGAACAAACACCACCAGTGCAACAAAAAACCTTATTTTTCTTAAATAATGTCAATCAAAAAGCTTGCTCAGACTTAATTAATTTCCCAAATTAAATCCGAATCCCAAACTGTAAATTATATTTGGAGTTTTGGCTGTTATTGTTGTTAATCAAGAGAGGTGCATTGTATTTTTTCAGTCCTCAAAAATTTTTCTCTCTTTAGGTACCCCAAGCCACAATTAAACCAACTTTCAAACATCATCATCATTATTATTATTACTATTATTATTTGCCATAGTGGCAGCATCATCCAGAAGCAGGTTTGCTTGAGTTCTGACATTAAAACAAAACAAAACTTTATTTTTGATTAGAATTGCCTATCCAAAATAGATATGATGGAAATAAGACCTTTAAGACCTTTAAGAAGAAGAAGAAATGCAGAGAATACCCAGAAAATTTTATAGTAACTTCTCTTTAATGTGTTGCATCAATATTGACTTATGGCTTCCCCAGGAGTTGGACTCAATGATCCTTGTGTGTCTCTCTCAAGTCAGGATATACTGTGATTGGTGACATAGGTATGCAGCAATGTGCTTTGAGTTTAAAAGCTTTGTATGGAACTTCTAGAGTGTATTTATTTTGTTTTGTTTTGTTTTTTGTAACTTCTAATTGGAAATTATAATTTAAAAATAGCTTCTTAAGTTTGGTTATTACAGAAGTCTTGTGTTTCTAGTCGTAAACACTATACCCTAAGCATAAGCACTTTAGACAATATTTTAATATGTTTTTCACAGGTGGGTCTAAGGCAGTCAAAGGTGTAAGATGTATGTTTTATAACCCTTTCCCCTAATTGTTGAGAACAACCAGTTCTGTTTCTACCATTTTCTGTACCACTAGCTGGTCATCTGTACCACTAGTTGTGGTCATCTCCTCTTTTGCCTCCTTCAGCAAACATCAAGCTTTGTCTTGGGCTGCTGCTTAGCTCCTGTAATTGTCATATGTTCTTTATAGTTTTGGATTCAGAAATAAAGGTCTTCAGTCATCAAGCAATGTCTGAGATGGAATTAATGGCTAATATAACCGGTTTAATGCTTTTTTTTTTTTTTTTTAATATATATGTGTCCTAGTGTTCTTACCTTGATGAAACCAACTGTGATGATGTTCAATAATGAATATTTCTTTGTAACTTTCTGTGTATCTTCAAGTACTTTTTGCATACAAGATGTAATGTATCGGAATTTGTGAGGAATTACATTTCAATTCAGTCCCCTGTAGACCTCTGAGAGCTACCAAAAGCTGAAGTATCAAGTAATGAAACTGTAATCAACTGAATCAAAATGTTCTTGGTTGGTGTGGGAAGGAACAGTTCAAGTTGAAGCAAGATTTGGAAAATAGGCCAAGCAAGAGTCAATAAACAGCATGGGCATTTGGCATCAGTTAACTGAGAACACACTTGTTCAGGGAAAAGTGCAGATAAACTAAGCAAATGGGCTGGAGAAAGCTACTGGGATCCTTGAAACTTGAGAGAGAATATAAATTGGATGTTTTTTCTTCACAATCCTAAAAGTTCATCTGACTTGTTTGGTGTGTAAGGTAAAATAAAAGCAGTCTGAATGTGTATGTAGGCTTCATGTGTTCTATTCTGTTTCTAAGCTTTTCCCTTAATAAGTCTGTTTTCTTTTTTATTTTTAGCTAAAAATGCTTGAAAGTAAGACTATTAAATGCTGGTAATGAGCTGTTATAAAATGATGGACTGTTTTTCTTATAATAAGAGCATAATAGTTTTACTTTGAAAGACATGAGGATGGCACTGAGCAACATTTAAGACAGGAGAGAGGTGAAGTCAGTCCTACAGTCTTGATGTGTTGTTGACTTCTGAACATGCAGGATTTATTTTATTGGGTCATTTAATTTTTGGAAGATTTCTGTTATGTCTCTGAAAGTAATTATATTCTAGAAAGGTACTTGATGGATGGAGGTAGGTGCAAAGAGATATTCCTAAATAGATAAAACAGCACAGCACCATTCGAAGCTTTACATGTTTGCTTGTCTTATTTTATAATAGTGCTTTATCTCTCCTGCTTTTTGTGAGTTTAGCTGATTATGAAATCCTGTGGTGCCATCTGGTGGATAAATTATAACTAAATTTATCAACTGGCCTATTTGAAATAAGGCTAATAAAACCCTCTCAACAACAGGAAAAATTATATGGGTATTCAGAAAAAATAAGTTTTGATAGACACAAATGTGTAATATTACTGAATAGGGTATGTAGAGAGCAGTCTGTGTACCACTTGTACTTAATATCCCTCTCAGGTTTGCTATTGACTGCTTGGAAATAAGAGTTTTGTTGTTTCGAAAGACTCCAGGGTTTTCTTTCTTGAAAATGTGTACCTATTGTTACGTGCCTTCTTAAGTTAGTATGTATTGCCTCAACTTTCCAGAAATAACATCAGCCATTTTCTATGTTAAACTTTTTTTTTTTCTACGTTAAACTTTTAACATAGAGACTTTAAATTTAGTTTGTATCTCAATTAATCAGTTATCCTTTAGAGAACTTTTTACACTGAAGCAAAATCATGTTACAGAACTAAGTACCTTCATGAAAAATTAAATTGTAAGTTCAGGGTTGAGGCTGCCAGATTCCACAGCAATTGTATTGTAGGCTGTAAGTTATGTGATAGCTTAATTTAGAAAACAAAATAGTTTTATTAACTGTTTATAGAAATAAATGATGCACTTATAAGATACATGTAGCCATAGTACTTTTTACTATAACTGACATTTTGGTGCTTTTACCACATTTGTTTTTACTACATCAGTGATGTTTTTGTTCCAATGCCAACAGTCCTACTCACAAAACAATGCTTTTTTTTTTTTGGCCTGTAATCTCTGTGGAAGTGTGCTTGGTGGGACAGTAGTTTTGCTGGGCATCACACAGCACATCTTCTAGCACTGCACTTCAAAAATTGGCTGAATTTTTTTTTTTTTTGATTTTGTTTTATCGAGCAGCTGGAGAAAAATAAATATTTCTTTGTAGATGAAGGATGTAAAAAAAAAAAAAAAAAGAGCATTAGAAAGGCAAAAAGAAGGTAATGACTTAATATGTCATTATAGTAAGTGCTACTACTCCTGGTAAGTATTCTCAGTGAATTGCTTTTAAAGAAGGTGGTGCTCTTAAGGTGGCCTACTGTCCTAGTCTCCATTTCAAGGTTGTGATCATAACTACTTTTGGTTTCGTTTCATTTTATTTTTATAGTACATATGACTAAAAATGTTTTTCAACTGCTAGAAGACTACAGAAGGTTACTGTCAAAGGTTACTGTGACTTCCTTCCTACACCCCTGCTTTTATTCTGAGAGTTTCAGGTAATATTTTTAGGTAGTTGTTCATATTCAGGGAACTAAATATGAGAATCAGTCAAGTAATTCAAATCTCTTGCTGAGTTGAGAGCCCAAGTAACCTAAACAAAGACACTTCACTTGTGAGTCATTAATTAATTGTACATTACAAATCCTGTATATTAATCATCTAGTTATATCTAAATTAAACAGTTGACATTCTCATTTAAAAGTCTGTTGTTAGGCTGCTGGTCAGTAAATCGGTTTACAGCTGTGACATATCAGAAAATGATCTTTTTCAGTGTTATGTTTATGAATTAATTTTGATAGGTGTTGAGTGAGCAAAACAGTGCTACATATGAATTCCTTTGTTTATGTTTAAGGATTGTCTGATGACTGTAATGTAACTTGATATTTTTCTCCCATAATTTTACTTCTGCACATACTTCTTGCAAATCTTAGTGTCCTAGGTGTTTATCTAGACACCTTACATGCTTGAGGAGGTGATTGAACAGAGATATCTTTTTGGATTTATAGCCAACTTAAAAATCTGAAATTAGCTCCTTTTTTTTATGTTAGGCTATGTTATCAGGAGCATACAATGTTGGTTTTGACCTACCTACCCACCCACAGAAATTCTTAACAAATTAAAATGACCGTATATTATACCTAAAGGGACAAGAAAAGTGTGGTTGATGTTAGACTGTTAGGTTAGGTGGTTCCTTCTTTATGTCAGACTAGCGCTCTGATCTCAGGGAAAAGAGTTTACTTAGGGATTTTAGGTGTAATGCTGATCTAGCACCATAATATGTGAAGTCTGAGTGAAGATTCATTGTTACAAAGCACAAAATCCACAATGGAATGAACTCCTATGAAGCACCCCAGTGGTCTGCATGGACCAAACTTGACTTCGTTTTATTAAACATTCATGCCCTAGGTATAACTGCCCGCAGCCCATTTTTCAGGATGCTATAATGAAACTGTGTTTAGGCTGTGCTGACAGTGCAGTCCATGTGAAGGTGTGCAGTTTTCTGCTGCATGGAATGAGAACTTGTTGTGTGTAAAGGCATGTGCTACTGTGTTTTCCTATACCTGTCTTAAGGACAGGTGACTTTAGAAAGTATTCCCAGACTGTCTGATGTTTGATTTAGGATTTTCATAGTTTAACTGATTTTTCTTATGCAGGTTTCTGTCCGTACGATTGAATAGAATGACTGGAAGGAGACAAGACACTAATTGGGAGACCTTTTCGTTTCGCAGAATATATTTTAGTAATGTAAAATGAAATGACTGACATAGCACAGAATAGCAAGCTACTCTTGCAGTTTACTAACACTTTAAAATAGTTATTGTTAGAGAATAAAAAATATTTCTCAGTGTTTATCTCATTCCACTTTATCTTTAATAGAATTTGTGATAATAAGAAGAAATTTAGGTCACATGTTTTAAAAACTGACAATCTGCAGATAGGAAGCATACCAGATCACTCATTTTTATTTTCTAAATAGTTCTATAAGATGAATATATCCCTTTTTGTATATCTTTCATTTTAATTTTGACAGTTTGCCTGAAAGAAAGCACATACTGCCCATTAGATTCACTGTACAGAGGATTTATTACTTCAGAGGGTTCTGTTCTGTTCAACTTTGTTGGCATGAGTATCTCAGTTTTGTCAGTAACTTACATTTAAGGAGAATCAACTCCTTGTCTCCTTTTTCCTTCTGTCTTTGAACAGATGAGTCTGCTTAGTCAATGTAGACAATTCACTGAAGCTAATGCTTTTTTATTTCCTATCATCATCTGTTCTTTTCTACTGGTTATATAAAAACTGCAATACTTAATTTAAAATATAGAACTGGTCGTAGCATTTTACCAGGAAAAAAAAAAAATATGGCTTGTGGCATTAGTTATAGCATGCAAGTCTTCAAGCAACACTGGACAGTGTGTTAATGCTACATGTTTCTAAATTTGTCTTTGCTCATGGAGGAATAAAAGTTAAAAACCAAGTAGGAAATCATTTCACATTCTAAAGAGGAGTGCACATTTTGTAGAGAAAATATGTAACTTAAATTTTGTGAGAGATTTACTTGCTATTTACAAATTTAAAATTTTCATATCCTTATTGGGTGAAAAAAATTAATAATTACACACTGTGGAGCTGTATATTGTCATATTTTAGAATACCTGACTGAAGGTTTTTCAAGGGGAAAAAGAGGAGGAGGGAGAGGAAACAGTGTTGTTTTTTCTTCCATGATTTTAAATTTCCTGTGTGACATATTATATCTTACACTTTGTCAAATTACACTTGTCAAGTTGTACAGGATGTGGCAGTACATGATACAACTGAAGCAACACAACATGAGGTATGTCAGTGTCTCAAATAGAAAGTTATAAACAAATGGTTGGATTTTAGAGAATGTTGATGTATTTTTCTTTACCCACAGTAAGGCATGCTGAGTGTTGCCTATTCTGAAGAATTGTGTATGTGTGTATGTATATTGATGATGGAGGTGAACTTAGTCTTGTATGGCTATTTGATGGGTTTAGTAAGCAAAAGCTAGGATTTTGAGAAGCTTTGTGCTAGTTCATTTTAAGAAAAACATCAGTGGAGATCTTTTTCTTTTCTTTCTTCTGGAGTTCTGACCAGTTCAGATTAAATTTCAGTGACATGTATGCATGATCACAAGTTTTTCAGACATGGAACTTTGAAACTAAACCATGTTAGAATCAAGTCTGTAAATCCATCAGTAGTAGACTTTGAATATCTAGGGAAATGAAGTGTACAAACGAGTGTACAAATGGTTTCTTGGTGGTTTCACTTACCATTTCATATTCTGTTGTGCTTGGTATGTATAAAAATACAGTCAGTGTATTCCTTGCAGATCTGGTATCAGATTGACAGAAGGTAGGCACATAAAGTGTTTGTCCCCGGAAATACTTAGCTTCATGTAGTTCATCACATTATTATTCTTGGCTAAGTTTCTTGTAATTTATTGAAACTCAACTTCATTTTCTTTTGTCACTGATTCCCTCTGGAACTGAAAATGATGAGTTGTTCTTCATGGACAACTTCGTGGAAATGTTATCCTTCATTTAATTTATTTGCTTTAATGTTGTGCAACATATAGATATATTTGTATAATACAAAGGAAGAATGCTTTGTACTGGACTTCTTTCGCAAAATTAATTGTTTTAATGAAGTCATTATGTAAATTCAAGGGGAAGGCAGCTTAGTATTTCAAGTAATTTTTTTTTCTTTTCAGCAAGTATGTAAAATTGCTATTAGGTCTGTAATTAAAATGCCAGATGGAACAATAAAACCTTGAAAAGATAGAAAGAGTCAATAATGAAATGCTGCAGAGCTCTGAAAAAACTTCTACCACACTAATAATCATAAAATGTGCATACAGCTGTAGAAATAAGCAGGACATTCTTATGAAGCAAAAACCAACCAACCAACCAACCAACCAAACACCTACATGGATTTATTTCCTTCAAAAATATCCGCTCAGAAATCTGCTAATGCTAGAAAATATTTGACATATTTACTATGATACTTTGTTTCAAGTTTACTATTAAAATATATAGGATATTAATTTTCATATCTAGGTAGATGTGAATAATCCTTGTAAATGCATGTTTTTTTTTCCATTATAGGGTTGATAAAATATTTCTGAGGTACCTTACAGTGGGGCTGTGTCTATTGCAGTTTGAGACCAAATGGCAGTGTGGAAATTAAAATGCATCCATATACCTGAACAATTCAACTATGGATATACACAATTTCACAAATTACATGACTTCCCCCTTCCATTTGGTGGTGCTGTCTAGTCTGCTAATGAGACTTCTGGATGTGTTTGCATTTCTTGGTGATCAGTAGGTGGTTTACATAACTGTGGTTTCTTTCTTTGAGCATGGAAAAACTATTCAGTTTCCCTTCCGCTCTTTGGAAAAAGAGATTTGTTTTAGTAGATGAAATATGGCAAAAGTTTTGTTGAAATTTGGTCTAAAGCTAGCAGCTGCGCTGGCTAGGCCTGACCCATGCTAAGTGCCATAGTGGCAGAGTTTGGTCTATTGAAAAACATCTAACTCAAAGAAAGGTGACTTTCAGAGTGTTTGTAGTTTGATAGATAGGGCCTTTTATTCTGCCTCATTGTATTCAGCTTTCTTTCACAAATCTTTTCATTCCTTGGCTTCCAGATCTGTTTGTGGGAACTGTTATTCACATTCATCTTGGATAACAAGCTTGTTAATGATAAGTGCTAACAATTTTCTCCTGTTAATTTTTAATTTCATTTCTCTTTTAAGTTTTCTCCTGTTAAGTTACAGGTTTTAAAATGAACTCAATTCTTTTATAAAGACTTGTTGCCTCTCTTTCAAGCTCTATTGTGATTTCTGCATGTGCAAGTTGTATATTTTACTTTACCACCAGATACCTCTGGCAAAGCAGATGAAGACTCCAGCCTGAGAACTCCTCCAGATGAGGAGAACCCGATCATATCGGTAAACTCATAAAATGACTGAGTGTAGGTAAGAAGTTCTTTTCCTTACACATATGCAACAGAGATGTTACTAAACTGTAACTGCATAGTATGGATAGAAGAACAGAGGACAGTGTGATATGTTAGTTCAGAATACTCCATGTAAGTGGAAATCCAATTGATTATATATTAGGAATTACACTACAGCTTTACTGTATTTCCAATTCCTCATGGCAGTAGTGGCAGGTGATGACTCTGCTTATATAAAAGTATGTGATATAAACTGGAACATAATTTGGATAACCACCAATGTAGAGAAAGTTCAAAAACTTACTTTATATTGAGCATAGTAGCAGTCCCAAACCTATGGAACTGGGAAATATGAATTGGTGGGATGATGAAGGTGATACAGATTAAATTCTGATTCAGAGGGTAAGGATAATCAGGAGGAATGGGGAATAAGAGGAAAAAATGGGTTGTGATTATAAGGTTGAGGAGAATGGAGGAGGAAGTAGAGATGCATTCACAGCTGAACTTGAGCAAAGCTTCTTATATGAAACAAAATTGGAGAAGTTCTATAATGTTAACTTGCTTTAAAGATATTTGATCAAATTAGCATCAAAGTTCAGGTTCGAGCAATTTAAAAAATTGCTCGAACCTATAAAAGCAAACTTTTATAGCTCTGTATGGAGTCTTGTTAAAAATAAAAGAGGAGGGTTAAGGAGCATTTGTGGTCTGCTTGGTTGAGGGAAAGGCTGTGGATGATGTGGTCTACCTTGACTTCAGCAAGGCTTTTGACACCGTCTCCCACAGCATTCTCCTCAAGAAACTGGCTGCTCTTGGCTTGGACTGGCGCACGCTTCGTTGGGTTAGAAACTGGCTGGATAGCCGGGCCCAAAGAGTTGTGGTGAATGGAGCCAAGTCCAGTTGGAGGCCAGTCACTAGTGGCGTCCCCCAGGGCTCGGTGCTGGGGCCGGTCCTCTTTAACATCTTCATCAATGATCTGGATGACGGCATTGAGTGCACCCTCAGTAAGTTTGCAGATGACACCAAGCTAGGTGCGTGTGTCGATCTGCTTGAGGGTAGGAAGGCTTTGCAGGAGGATCTGGATAGGCTGCACCGATGGGCTGAGGTCAACTGTATGAAGTTCAACAAGGCCAAGTGCCGGGTCCTGCACCTGGGGCGCAATAACCCCAAGCAGAACTACAGGCTGGGAGAGGAATGGTTGGAGAGCTGCCAGGCAGAGAAGGACCTGGGAGTGATGGTGGACAGTCGGCTGAATATGAGCCAGCAGTGTGCTCAGGTGGCCAAGAAGGCCAACGGCATCCTGGCTTGTATCAGAAACAGTGTGACCAGCAGGGCTAGGGAGGTGATCGTCCCGCTGTACTCGGCTCTGGTGAGGCCGCACCTCGAGTACTGTGTTCAGTTTTGGGCCCCTCGCTACAAGAAGGACATCGAGGTGCTTGAGCGGGTCCAAAGAAGGGTGACGAAGCTGGTGAGGGGCCTGGAGAGCAAGTCCTATGAGGAGCGGCTGAAGGAGCTGGGCTTGTTCAGCCTAGAGAAGAGGAGGCTCAGGGGTGACCTTATTGCTCTGTATAAGTACATTAAAGGAGGCTGTAGCGAGGTGGGGGTTGGCCTGTTCTCCCATGTGCCTGGTGACAGGACGAGGGGGAATGGGCTAAAGTTACGCCAGGGGAGTTTTAGGTTAGATGTTAGGAAGAATTTCTTTACTGAAAGGGTTGTGAGGCACTGGAACGGGCTGCCCAGGGAGGTGGTGGAGTCACTATCCTTGGAAGTCTTCAAAAGACGTTTAGATGTAGAGCTTAGGGATATGGTTTAGTGGGGACTGTTAGTATTAGGTTAGAGGTTGGACTCGATGATCTTGAGGTCTCTTCCAACCTAGAAATTCTGTGATTCTGTGATTCTGTAAATAAATACTAAACTAGGGCCAGGTTTTGGGCATTAATACAAAACTAATGCAAATTGCAGGTGAACTAATTAATATTTTTTTCTTCTAATTAATTGTTCAGCAGTTCAGCAGATAAAACATGATAAAACAATTGTTCTTTTCTGTGTGCCTTTTTAACTGTGTTGTGAAAGAAAATGAGCATAGAAGTAAAGTTAAACATGCCTCAGTCTGTTCTGTCTTTGAATCCATTGAACTTGGTGTATTGAAGATTACATCATGAACTCAATTACCACATTTTATTTCCACTGTAATTTTTCTCAATTTAGAGGCTGCTTATTCTATTAAAAGAGAAGACTTGAGCTAATGGTGATTGGTGATCTGCCCTACTGTCTTCTTTTACTGATTTAAATCAAATTTAGTTGTGCCACTGAGGATGTTATTTAATATCTATCACTTCGTTTAGGGTTTTAAGCACTACAGCATCTTTAATTACTGTTATTGAAAGTCTTTCAACTTTGAAAATTGGAAATATATTTCATTAGAGACTACACAACATGGTAATTGGCATATTGTTTGCAATGTATGCACTGTGTTGTTCTTATTTCAGTTTTCTACATTGAAGGTTGTTTGCTGATTTTCAAAAAAAAAGCTTAAAATTAATTCAATTCAGTCTCCATCAAGTAATTTTGCTTGTGGAAGTGAAACTCTAATTTTTCACACTGTGAATTATCAAAGTCTGCTTTGCTCAGAAAGATACACTTGAGATACAGAGCATCATTATTTCTTTTCATTTACTTTAATGAGAACAATATCATTGTTACAAGTCTTGTTTTTTAAAGTATGTTTTCCCATTGAAGTAAGTGTCAGTGTACTAAAAAGTTCTTAAAAAAAAAAAGTGTGACTTTTTTTCCTCCAGTAAATCATTTTACCCAACCCAACTATATTCAGCTATAATCAGTATTTTGGCATCAAATTATGGAAATAAAAATACTAGCAAGACAGTCCTGAATAAACTGCCTCAGAGCTCCTTCATGTCATGACATGCCATATTTCATAGGATAGGACTTTGTGTTTGTTTCACGTCAGCAATTAAAATTGTATATGCTGGCTGATATTTAGTGTTCCACATCGAAAATTCAACATTCCAAGGCTGGTTAAGCACTGGAACAAGTTGCCTACAGAGACCGTGGACTCACTACCATTGGATGATTTGAGTAAGCAACAGGACAATGCTCTGAGCAAACAACTGTGAATTCAGAGTCAATTTATTATTATTACCCTTTCTTTTCTGTCCTAATATACTGTCTCTATCTCAACCCTCAGGCTTCAGTTTTTCTGATTCTCTGCCCCATCCCCGAGAGGAAGGGGGGAGGGTGAGCAAATGGCTCTTGGTGCTTGGTTGTCAGCTGGGTTAAACCACAACAGTCTTGATCATTTTTATCTGCTGAAAAAATACACAATTACATTTTATGAATAATAACTGTTAATCCTGAAAATAATCCACTAAACTTTAATTCACTAATTTGAACTTGTTCAGACACTTTTATCTTCATCTTGCTCAATTAATAATTGAATTTAGTTTTGAAAGGCTGCTGTAATAACAACACTGTACATCCAGATTCTTTGCTGCCAGCACTGACAAACAACAGAGGTGGTGTCAAAGGCTGCCTGCTGTCTCATTCCTCTGGAGGAACAGAACCTCTCTCTGTAGGGTTATTTGATGTCCAATATTTTCAGTTTTTTATCTTTTCTGAGATAACAAGTAACGGTAATTCATGTTATTTGTAACCAGTGCTGTTATGAGAAAAAAAGATTTGTCTGGGTAAAATCACTCACTATTATAAGGCTAAGATGAAGACCTGACACAGTTTGGGTTCAAACTTGTGACTGAAGTTGAGACAAATTCTCTGTTATTAGTTCTTTGAGTGAGTTCTGTTCACATCTTGTAAGATACTTTATATAGAAGTGTAAAACACACAAATATCTTTGGGGGAAAAACAAAACCAAAAACCAACCACCACCACCAAAAAAGACTGCTTTGTCTCCCAGGTACTTTTTCTGTTGATTACCTCTCTTCTGTTTCCATCTGTTTCAAAATTTGTAATATGCAAATTAAAGGGTGGCAGAATAATTTTCTTATGGTTTCTAGTAAAACTTGTGATCATATAACTTGCTACATTTGAGGCTGTTAGGCTGTTGTATAGATCACTTCAGTCCTGAGGCTGGCTTGGAGCTGTCACTGCTTATTAGTGCTGCATACTGCTGCTGTGGCCTCTGATAAATGGCTTTTTTTATTTTTTATTTTTTTTTTTTTCTGTGTTGTGCTGTTGAGGATAAAAGGAAATTCCCTTTGCTATTTTTTATCTTAGAAATTTCTTAGAAATTAGGGGGACAGGTGGAGAATCATTTTATGCCACACAAGGACTCCTGAAATTTTCCCTTTCATGTAGTTTTTTTTAACTGCCTTGTATTGTCTAGAAAAGTTCCTCAGTGAATAATCATTAAGATAAATCAGCCTTAGAAATCATGACTGGAAGAGCAGAGATTTCTAGGTGTTAGGGTGAAGTATGTTATATGCAAGCATCTCTGCTAAAGGTATAGTTCACTTATATCTGGGTAGTTTTTTTTGGTGGAGAGTAATGTAAACTGGTATTTGTTGCTGCCATTTTTCCCTGCATTCTTCCTGTAAAAAGTTAGCAGTGCAGTTGCTGTCTGTGCAGTCTGTCAACACTTTCACCAAAGTCTACACTCCCTCTCTACTGAAAAAGGATCTTTTAACTTCTGATTCTTTGGTTATGAATTGTTTGTATGTACTTACTAACTTGCTAGTAATATTACTGGCTTGAAGGTATTTATTCTGTAAAGATAGCACAGCTGTTCCTGGTTTATCTCTTTTTAACTAATTCAGATTTCTTAGCATAGGATATTCAAGATTGTCCTGAGTGACAGAATGAAAAATACTGAGTGTAATGGAGATAAAAGAGATCTCCAGTAAAGGAGATTGTAAGATAATGCCTTGTTAATTCAACGTTTTTGATTAGACCAAGCTCAGGTAGCTGAATACTCTCTACAATGCTCTGGTTTGTTCAGAAAAGAGAAAAGAGAACCTTTCCATTTCCTATTTCATTCTCTCTTTGAAATATGTACCATCGTATTAATAATCATACCATATTGTGTTGAAACAACAGTTTTAAAATAAACCACTGTTGAATTTTACAGGCAGAAACAGTGCATAGTAAAATAGATATAAGATTAGCACATTTTCTACTTTTGCTGTGCTGAGATTGGATTTTTTTTATTTATTTTAAAAAATTTCATTGCAGATTTACCTGCTTAGACAGTCTGTTTGATCATATTTTATTTAATGGTAATGAAAAATGAGTGCTATTTTCCTTCATTGTCAAAACAAGTTATCTAACCCAGATGAATAGAGAATATGATAATGCAGGTCATGTTTTTACTGCTGGTTATACAAAGTTGCAGGAACTTTAATTTACAGTGTAACTCCATCACACAAAATAGCTACTTGGTAAAGAACACTTTTATTAATTAATTAAAAAAGAAAAATAACAATAATCATCATTTTTCTAGAATGCAAATGAGTTTGATGTCTACCAGTTAATCCTGAAGCTGTTCAAATTACCATGAGTTTTGCAACTGAGTTTGTGGAGTGAGTTGACCCTGATGGTAATTGGTTCAAGGAGACCTCTTGCATCATAGAACTGAATTCTTGCTTCCTAAGAATGTAGTTACAAAGGAGCAGTACCTGTCATGCCGTGAGGAGTCTGTTTGAACTTGATGGCTGTTCTTGGATCAACTTTAAAACAGATTTACATCTTCTTATATGAACTTGCTTTTCCACTAAAAAAGTGTTCATGCATTGGTTTCCCAAAAGGTGCTCTCAGGTAATGTGAAGATGCAAACTATGTAAGTGAGCTGGTATAGGTGTAACCATTTCTACAGTCCTTCACCGGTAAATCTAGCTTCAATCTTTTTTTTTTTTTTTTTTTTTTTCCTTTTTTCCTGATGAGAAAGAAAAGGTACTCATTGAATACCTATTGAAAATATCCCCATGATTTTGCCGTTCACAAACAATTGTAACGACATTATGGCTGAATGGCTGACATTCATATTAATGATGGAGAGTGGTGGAAGTCATGGTGTTTGAGAATTACTTCAAGCTGTATCTGCTTGAATTGAGCTGATTGTATTTATAATGGCAGAATATTACTGTCTTTTAGTTTAAATGGAAAAGGGTTATATAGGGGATCCAATTCATGTTGGAGGGTTTCATGAATAAATGATTACTGTTACCTTTATCTACGTGCCTGGTAGCTTTTAATTAAAATTGCATCATACTGCTATTTTCATAATTTACAGTGTAGAAATCAAATATCAATAGGTAGTAAGGTGAATAACACATTTCTGCATTTCACCAATACAGTGTAGAGCCACTGCTCTTTTGAGCTGCTGTGTAAGAGACTGTGAATGTCAGGGTTCAGCAGTTCAGTAGGCAATTTAATGTAAGGCATATATCTGCCAAAAATACATGCTATGGTAGAAACAGAAAGGAACCAAACTGTTGAATGAAGCAGATGTATCAGAATCTTTCCGGACTGTTGCAAAAAAGCTGACAGCAGCAGTTGTAGTGAAAGATTAATGCAACCAATACCCAAGATTAATAAAGGGTGTGCTTACAAGATGTTAACTTATTGCATAGGATTTGGTTTTTGATGTAGCACTCCCAAAGAAGTGCAACTACATAATTTAAATATATGGTTCCCATGACTGAATTATTAAAAGAGGAAAACTTAATGTCATTATTTTGTACCTTTTGTGGAAGAAAAAACATTAAATCAATTTTCAACAATCAAAATAGCTTGTTGGAAGAACCTAAGAATTTAAGAAAGCAAGACAGAGATGGTTAGAATCATGGGAAATAATTTCTTTGGTGTTTTCTAAGAGCTGTGTCACAGATGTCATGGTGGATTGGCACTGCAATATTTTTCTGCTGTCTCTTAACACGGTCACTTAGAAAGCAAGTCAGTTCAGAGAAAATTATTTCTAATTATGCAGACATATAAAATTTTAGAGTGGGGCACAGGGATTTAGCCATGTGACACCCATTAAAGTGAATGGAACCCATGCAGCTAAAACACTCTTCACTTTTATGAAAAAGATATCCCAGAGAGTTTACATAAAGGCATAATTGTCTATCACACAGGTAGACTTTAAACCATGGCTGGTATGTGTACAAGTAACCTAGCAGGAGAGATGAACATTTTAGGGTAGTGATTTTTTTTTTTGAGATTTGTGGAAAACCACATTTCAGGTACTTGAAAACTAATTTTTCCAATGCTTTCAGGTAATTAGCAAATTGAGCATATTAATGATTTGAATAGTCCTGCTGCTGTTTCTCGTGGCAGCAAGTGCTGTAGGCACTCAGCATCTCCATAACGGATGTGAACAGTAAGCTGTGAGGTTAAGCAGCATTCTGCTTGACAGTGCCTTTCATCTCTACTGAATGTGATGCCCCTGTTCACATGCTCTCCCCATAATGGTGTTTCTTTCTCTACTGTTACAGACAATCTGAGAATTTAAAGCCGGAGTAGGGTAGATCTCAGTCTCTGGAACCCTATATCACAAGACACAGAAATGTCTTAAACTGTAAGTGGAAGGTGTAAATATCTGAAAAGGTCAGCAGGTTTATTAAAATGATTTGTTGCTTTTATTTTGTTTAAGTACTTGATGGCTTGCTTTTGCACTAAAAACATTTTAGAAGTGAATTATGTAGCTGCTGATATATGCAAGTGAGGGGAAGGAGAATAATAACTAAGGCTGTTGAATTTTTGACTCAGGCATCCAACATCCATCACTAATTCTTACCAGAATTAGCAGAAAACAACAAAAGCAATTAAAAAAGTTAATTTCATGTATGACACACAGCAAATTTAAACTATTTAGTACATATTTAGTATTAATATAGATATATTAAAAATACTATATATAAAGTATAATAAAGCCTCTTGACTTGGGACCTAATGCAATGGAAAAATCAGATAAAAGAAGTTCTTTAACATTTCATTAGAATTCTCCCTATTTGTGTTAAGTATGGTATCCAAAATCAGTACTTGAAATGATTTTTTTGAATTTTATTCATTTTTATTTAATTATTTTATTATCACCACTTTATTGTCATTATTTATTTTTAATATTTTTATTTTATTTAAAATTATGTAAGAGCAATTTCCTGATTTTAAGGAAGTATGATTTTCTTTTACTCCCTGTTTTTAGGAAGCTGGAGAGCTTTAGTAAACAGATGTTGATTAAACCAATAAATAAACTCTACAGGTTTTGTAACATGGACTGAAGCCGGGAATCCAGTGATTGTATTCATTCTTGACTGAGCAAGCTGCATAAGAGAAGGGCACATGCTGAGAAAAGGGAACATGCAGAAGCAGTAATGTAGAAGTACAGCTAATTAGAATTCCTGTAGGCTTTATCAACAGGTCTGCAAAATACAATAATTAAAAATGTCACTTAGATGTTTTTGAAATGAGACAAACTAGCTTAAAATTACCCAGTTGAAAATTATTGCTTAAAGTCTTATATATATGTATGTATGTATATATATATAATTATATACATACAACATATCTGGTACAGCAGTAATTTTTGTGATTACTACAATCAAAGCTAACACTAAGTTTATTTTTCTGTAAAATGTACCATGCATATGTTTCTACCAACTAATACTAAAATGAAGCTGGATTGGCAGAAAAATACTCGATCTTGGTACAGCTGAAATGTGTGTATTTACCTGTGGGAAATAGGTTTCTAGGTAGGAGAGAAATTGGCAGTAATCAGTAGATTTGCATAAAGACTGCTTGATATTTATGTGTGGTAAATATTCTGGGAAGATGTAGTTAATTGAGTCATTTTAAAATGAAGTTGGTAGTGGTAGACAAAGTCTAATAACAGCTGAAGGTCTGAAAGCAGGAAATTGAGGGTTTAAGCTTGACATTCCACCTGCAAATTATTTTGTTGAAATGAAAGATGGAAAAAAAATACACTCAATACACTCTAGTTGACAGGACGATGTGTCAGTGCCTTTATTAAATCTTTGCTGTAGGTAAGGATGGGGAGTGTGTTCCCAACCTGCAAAGCATTTTTAAAATGGTATCCTTTTAGACTCTTACTGTAGAACAATGTAGCTAGTTTTTTTTTTTTTTTTTTTAATTTTATTTATTTATTTATTTATTTTGTATCTGTGTTTGTTTGGTAGCTGAGGATAAACGGGAAGGACAAGTGTCACTTGGTAGTGCTTTCCAAAATAGTGACATGGTGGTGGATTAAAAGTATTACTTAATCTACCGATTATTATGAAAATACATGTATGAGGTTATGTTTATGGATTTGAATATGAATATGTAGAAAAGGAAGAAACTTTGAAGCAATATTACTTGTAACAGAGAGTGTTTTCTTCTGATATGTGCTCTCTGGATTGATATGAATCTCTGATATGAACTCTCTGGATTTTTTTTTTTATTACTTTTGGTAGTTCTTGCTGTACTTCAGATGAAGCAGGCCTACTTAGAAAAGATATTAAGAAAAGTCTTCTCTTGGGGAATCTTTTTTCTTCGATTCTTGTATCAGTCTTTCAGGAGGCATTATTAGGCTATCAACCTAATAACCTCTGTATAGGGAAGTGGCTGCCCAGCTCCCCGCGATCAGGCTGCGGCAGAGGTACCCTGAAGCTCTGGGGCTGCGCTGCCATCTGCTGGGGAGAAGCCAGAGCTTGGAAGAAGCACCGAGAAATCTCACCGTCCAATAGTGGGTTGCTTTTGCTAATCTAATTCTATTAAAATTGTTAATTGCAGGAAAATATAAATGACTGTTTTTTACTTGAAAGCAAAATTCAGAAGAAAAATTTATTTCCTTTCCACAAGTACACATTGAGAAAGATTAGGCAGACTTCTTGGAAATGGTATTTCTGTATTATTTCCCGCTGCATTCTTTTCCTTAAACTTTTTTACAAGATGTCAAGAGGAACATCATGGAGGGAGGGAGATCTAGCCTATCGCAGATGAACTGTCAGATGCTGAAACATAAGGTGCCTCTTTCTTCTGGGATTCATCTATGTTGCATCTACAAAAGAAATGAAAATCATAGTATTTCATAGGGTCATAGGCTTCTTCAGGTGGAAGGAGCCTTGGGAGGTGCCTAATCTACTGTCCATCTCAGAGGGGTGTCAGCTGTTCATGCAGGCTGGGTGGCTTTGGGCTTTGGCCAGCTGGGTCTTGAAAACCTTCACGGGTGGAGATGCTGTAGCTATTCATTTGGCAACCTGTGATGCTGAATTATCTTCAGAGTGAATTAAGAAACATTTTTTATCCATCCATTCATTTGGAATATGGAACTGGTTTATATTTTATTCTGAAGTAATTTGTGTGATGTTTGTCAGTGGATGTTTACACACAGTCACTTAACCTCTTTGGCACCTTATAAAAACAGATGTGACACTTAAATCAGCATTCATCTTCCATGTGACTACAAAGAAGGCACTAACTAATGCTTGGAAAACAGTGTAGATGAGCTGTACACAATAATTAATTCTAAGAATGAAATTAGCAATTTTTTTCCCAAAATACTTGAGTATTCTTGTTTCACCATGTGGCGAATAAGCTGTTTGAGTAATTACACTTCCTGTTTTCATGTATTTTGAAATACGATATGGACACAGATATCTTTAATTATTTTTTTCTTTATTGTACGTGTAATGAGGATTTTGTATAATTTGATGTCAGTGGTAAGATATTCCAACTATTTAGGGTATAGTTAGCCTTAAATTTACCTCTGAGCTAGTAGAAAATTAGGCAATCCATCTGGTAATTAATGAATACTTGTATAGTTGCAAAAATCATTAACCTTTGTCCTTCATGTGCGTGTTTGTGTATTCATCCTCTGAGATGGTGCATTGGTCTAGTTGAACTGATTGCTATTTATTAGTAGGAATGATTATTCTTGTGATTAAATCTTAGTTACTGCTTCAAACTTATATTTTTGGAAGTGTTGAAAATTCTTGCATCAAGAATGGATATCAAACTTTTACTATTGCTGAAAACAGTTGTTTCCTTTTAAAACTGAATATTGTCTCATTGGGTTAATGATTCATGAGGTGTAAGAGAAATATTTTTTCAACAGCAAAAGAAATGAAAGATAGTCTAGAGGTATTACTGAGGTCTAGAAATACCATAGAAGTTGCTTTTAAAGAAAACATATTATTACTTTTTATGAACTGTTGGTAAAATTTAAAAATATATTCATCTGTTTACTTCTTACTATCATCTCTAAACAAAAACAATCTTATTCTTCCTTGCCTTGAGCTTAAGTTTCTGGCTTTTGCTGTGCTCAAAACAAATTCTGCCTTAGTTTTAACACTTAGAAAGAAAACTTGATTTTTAAAGAGTTTGTGGCAGGATTGGCTGTATTGAAATACAAGAAAGGGGGAATAAACTGAAAATGACTACCTCAAGCTGTGAGAAGTTTGTTTTATGGAATTGTCAGAAACATTCATGTAACTGACCTCTAACCCCAAAATTGCTTAAAGCAACCCTAATCAGATTCCTACCCCATTTCTTCTGAACATGTGTGTTTATGGTTGGGAGTGGGTAGTAAATTTCTGGATAGAATGCAAAGTGTAGGCAAAAGCTGTGTTTTAGTGTTCTCTGTTGTATGGATGCTGTGGTTTAAGTATGGAAAACAATAGGAACAAGTTTAGAATAGTGAGGTAAGAGCTATGACTTGCCTGTGATCTTTAAATAAACACCAAGTCCACTCTACTTCAGTGAAGAAATGTACATGTATAATAGGTTTTGGTGAAAGCTGAAACTACACAGAATGTAATAGAGGAACACGCTTTCATCAGTAAAGGTCATGGAACTGCGGGATCAGATAGATGAGTCATGCTTGTGAAGGATTCCTCATTATCAGCAAACTAAAAAGCAAGCATTGGAGAGCATCCAAGAGGTGTAACTTTACTCAGATTAATTCAGAGGTTTGATCTTTGGCCTGTCTTTTAAATAAATTCCATCTGGATTATGATACTTCCAGGTTCTGTTGTGTAACAGATCTAAATAAAACCAAATTTTAAATCAGTTAGAGCATTAGGATTATTATAACATTAATATTCTAAAGAAAAAGATGGGTGTGTACACAGCTGGCATGTTGTAGAAAAATAGAATTTTTCTCTTAAGAGAGTATAGTATCTCTTTATTTCACAGACTTTTCTTATCTAATGTACCTTTTGAAAAAAGGCTGCTCTTGAAGTACTGTCCCTGGATGATACTGTTGTTGGTATTAGTTGACTGACAAATCTAGGAGTGGCTCTAGTTATTAGTTAACTTTTTCTAATAATAATAATAATAAAAAAGTTATTTTTTTATGAGAAAAGTATGTTTATTTCATCTCTTATTACAATGTTAGAGGTTCAAGTGCAGGTTGTGTTGTAAATAGAACTTAAAAGTAATTCTGATAGAACTGCATTTGCAAAAGATTTATGTTTTCCTTTGAAGTCTAGGGAGTCATTTATCATAATTATTTTTGATGTATTCTGTGTTCCAGAGAAGAGAGAAGTTTATTTTTTTCAGAGAATAGTTTCTTTTCAATATGTATGCAGATCTTAAAGGATGACTGTGCTGTAATTGACACTGTCGTAAGGAGAGGTTTCTTACAGAATGTCAGCAATCTCTGGAAGGAATAGCTTATGTGTAGATTAACACCCTGAAAGAAATACATTTTCTATACATAACTCTTATCAGAAACTGAGTAAATTTTACTGCTGTCTTTCCAAGTCAAAACTGGCAGTAACACAGCTTCATTGTGCTGCGTGCACAATATATACAGTATATTTTCTGTCTGGATATAATAGTCAAGCTAAATTTTTGAAACAACATATCCATAGAATATGTAGTCTACCATCGTGTCAAAACACTACCTGGAAAATTGTCTATATATGTAATAAATTCTGAAAACAACAACAACAAAAACCACTGCATATATAAAAAGATCTATATCTATTACATCTTTCATATGTAGAAGTGGGACTCTGATTCTGCAGTTGTTTGAACTGCATCTTTTTTTTTCTTTTTTTTTTTTTTTTAAAAAAATGTAAAGTAAAATAAGTAAAATAAATGTATGCGAACAGATACTTGAGGTATATTTGACAGATAAAAATAGCATTTAGAAAGAGAATCAACTGTTAACCAAGAATTGTGTGACTTTAATGTTGGTCTTCCATTCCTGGCACCCCACTTCTCAGAGCTTTATCTGTAAAACTTCATCCTTTACAGGAAAAGAGCTCTGAGAATGTTTGTGTAGCTTTGAAATCTTCTCTGAGTTTGCTTAACACAGAAAACATCAGACCCTTTATGTTTTCTGAAGTATAAATAGATGAGTGAACTGTTTTTTTTTTTTTTTTTTTTTATGTTTACAATAACATTTCAAGCATAGAAAGCTTATAAATCATTTCAGAATTGTCGCTGGCAGATATGTCCACTCCTTGCTTTATACTAGAATAAGAATATTTTAAGGTACAAGTTCTCAGGTATCTTTACAGAAAGTGCCCTTCCTTAAGGCACCATTCTCATCCATTCCAAAATTCAAATAATGTGGTTCTGGTGTGTTTGTTACAAACAGCTTTAATCAGGCTGCTGAGGTTTTTCCACTTCTTAAATTGTTGGTAAAGTCAGGGCTCACTGATTCCTTGGTTAAGCTATAACTGAGACTTCTGTCAATATTTTTCCGTAACTCTACCGCAGGTCTTCAATACACTGTACTCAATTTAAAAGTGATGTTATGAGTGTTGCAATACCATGATGTAAAAGATACTGCCTTTATTATACATGTAGAGAATTTTCATGATAGCTGACTAGTATCAAAAACTTTAAAACTCTCCCAGTCTGAGAACTTGTTACATTTTAGAAAAGTACAGAAAAAGCCCTGTTGTATTCTAAATTCAAATTGTGCAAATGAAGTGCTGAGAGTCATAAGCTGGCATTATAAGCAACAGAGCGTTTCCAATGTTAGTTACAGCAATAGGGAATTAGAAATGTTGGGCTAATGCAGTAAAGTTGCACTTATAGCTCTTGGAACAGTATGCCAGGTATTAAGAGTTAAATGTGCTAGCACAATGCACAGTAAGAAATATTTTTCCCAAATTAATGTTTTGTTTTGTTTTTTTTTTTAAATAAAAATGAAAAATTTGCAAAATTTGCAAAAAGTAGGGAGGGTGGTTATTATTTTTAAAGCTCTATATCCATATAATGATTCATACTGGATGCCTAGATGATACTTTTAGGAAAGGCTAACAAAAGAACAAACAAAAAGCAAAATCACTTATTTAAATAGTCTACTTTATGATTTATGCTTGACATTCAGTGTAAGAAAAGTCAAGTTCTTATTAAATCTTTTGATTTATTGATAAGCAAACAGCATATTTCTAACTAATATGCTGAATGAAGAAATATCAAAGGCAAAAAATACTCTGTATAATGACAGTTTTTTACACAGAATTTATTATACACACATCCCACAAAGACAGCTTTTAAATTGTAGTCAAAACGGTTCTGCATCAGGAAAAAAAAAAGAACAAAAATAGCCTCATTCATCATCTGGTGGTTTCATGGTAAGAGGTGATCAAGGCCTAGTGAAATATTGTAATCTCTTTGATAAGATTTTTTTCCTCCAGAACTCTCAGAGAGTGGAGGAAATGTCAGCTGCCCTGCAGTTTCAGAATGAAGAAGTGATTTCAAATACTTACAGCTTTAAATACTTAGACATACTGCTTTTAATCAGACTTTTTATGAACTATCTATTGGAATGGTTGTTCAGAAAACAAGTAAGACGAACTTCTCTGAAGCACTTGTAAGAATCTTTTCCATGGACTCCTGTTAGAAGGTTAATACAGACAGTTGTTATGATAAAGGTACCAAATATGCAGAATGATCAATCTCTGCACCTTGTACATAGGTAAAGGTGATACCCCTGTTTTGTTACAATAATATTTCTAACCCAGAAAAGGGTTTTCCGTTTGTAATCCATTTGTAGAATTAATTCCTCTCCTAATGTGTTTATATTCCTACTATGTCAGCTATCAAAGTACTGGACAGCTTTGACAGTATCCTTGTTTTTCGTGTTTGGCTTTTATGTTTTTAGACTTCTGAATTATTCTGCATTATCTGAAATAATGATTTCTTTTGGCATTGATAAAGTGAAAAAGGTATAAAAATCAGTTCTTCTGTTCTATTCATTTCTATATATATCAATTTAGATGTAATATTTTTCGCCCAGGACTGTGCTTCTATGCTCCCTTGCCTTTACATTTTAGCAAGTATGCAGGTATTTTCCTCTGAAGAAAGAAAATATGGAGCTAGTGTTACGTGCTTAAGAAGGCAAGGATGCCGTGAATTGTACTTCTGAGTCCTTTTTTTTTTTTTTTTCCGATTAAATAGTTTACAAGGCAACATACACTTACCTATGTTGGCTGTAATACTACTTAATGTAATGATGTGTTTGAATTTATTTCCATCAATTCTTCAGAGACAGACTCACTTCAATATAGAAAATCTGTTCATCTTCTGCTTTATATTATGAATGAGAAAATAATACTGTCCAGTAACATGAAATTATCATGCTAGTTATTACTCTTCTTTGAAGAACAAGAAGGGTTAAATAAGCTCTATTAGATCTTAAATTGTCAATTATCTGTATTTTATTCTGTGATTAAAAATTAAAAGATCTCTGCATCCTTTTGGGGGGAGGCAATGTTAATTTTTATGTTGAAAGCACATTCTTTCTGTTGGCATTAGAAAAATGTGCAAAATTCATTATCAAAATTATGTGCAGAGCTCTTCTAGATGTTTCTGTCTGTATATTATGTCTGAATCTCTGATGAAGTTTGGATGCATGAAAATATAGTTCTTCATTAGACAGTTTTCTTAAGAAGTAGCATATGATGATGGATGAGATACTGTAAAACTATAGATCTTTGTCATTTTGAAGCTTCTCTGCTGTGTGATATTGAGATATCATTGTCAGAATTAAGTACAGAGTCCTGAAAATAGAGAGTCCTCCCTGCATCTTTAACCTAATGAAATGTTTGATATGGGACATATGGCAATAAAGGCAAAAGAGATGTTCAGAAGCCCCTGAAACAATGTAGCCTATAATAAAATAACTTTATTCTGTAACTTGTCCAGTTGCTCCTGTTGCTTCTGTTGCTTCTGTTTCTGCAGTCAGAGCCACAGTATGAGTGGACAGAGTACTGGGATAAGTCCTCTTCTGTAAGATAGGTCCTTAAAAGTTTTGCCTACCTTATAGGGGAATTTACTTCGAAACAACTGTTTAAAAATTATAATCATTTTACTATACTGAAATCTGTCTATGCCCATTAACAATGAGTAAAGAAAATAGTAATGATGTAATGGTTAATGTACATTCATACTCTGAACAAAGCATAGTTTACAAACAAGAACAAAAAAGTCAATTCTACAACTGAAAACACAATAGTTGATTGTAGCTCTCTAATTATTATAATAGCAGGATCACTTTATTTTGGCACTTAAAAATGGCGTTAGGTTAAATTTGTTAAGTAGGTTGTCATCTCAGGTGTGAAGGAGACATTAAATTAGGTTGCTGGGATAATTGACCTTGTTGGCTCGGCAGCCAAACTTGAATGTGTGGAGTGGCACCTTCATTTCATTTTAGAAGTAAGGCTTTGGTTACTTTTGAGTTATTACTTTTTTTTCTGTATTGTTCTGAATTGTTCAATAAATAAAAGCTTGGATTTGGTGTATATAATCCATAATGTGTTGAAGTAAGATTGCTAACCAAATAAAAGCCAGATCAGTTTGTTTTGCTGTGTGCATAGAGCAGAATGGTTGCCTGTATTATAAAATAGAAATCATGCTTGAATGAACAGTGTTTAATATCATTAGAAAAGTTAGGCATTTGATCCTGCATGTCTGAAGAGTTTTTTCTTATTTATTTAATTAAACCTTTTAATATGCTTTGATATGTGATTAATGCTGTTGTCATCAATGAATATGAAGTTTATTACTTTCCTCTTGTAGCAATTGAGTTGTGTGTAACTCACTGCTCCACCTTTTATTGGAAAATAGATATAGGAAATTTCCATTAATCTCATCTTTCTGGCTGTAGTCTACTTCTTAGAGCGAATAGTCATCAGTTGAGATGGTACTTAAAAAAAAAAAAAAAAAAAAAAAGACGAAATTTAATTTGCCTTGTAGCTTGGTTGCAAAATGTGTGTGGAATCATGAAAATATGTGTTCTGGATTATAAATTCAACAGTGAAAAAATTATCAGATTTGTAATTACAGTGTAAATAGTTTTATATGTATACATATATATATATATATAAGTATATATATATATATATATAGTTGTGCTACTCTATTTATTTCCTGTTTCTTCACAGTTACTGTTTAATAAATAGGTATGGCTTGGTTTTGTCTATTGAGCAAATACTGCTCTGTTTGGATGCCATCATAACTGAAGAGTAACTTTGCCCATTCTTTGTATAAACAGAAGTGTTTTTGTGGCATAGAGCTGAATAACAAAAACAGATGTACCTGCCTAGTATAGTATTGCTTTTGAAAGCATTGTTCACCTGCTTCTTTGTTGCAAAAGAATATTAAGTAAATATGCTTAATTTTAATTACCAACTTTAACAAATGGAATTGTTTAAACACTGTGATTCTAGGTTGATTTATTTGCTTTCTTTCTCTTTGTTTAAAGCTCATTTGTTGTACATTCAAAACCCAAAATACAGTCTCATGGTTTTGTAATAAGCAATATATAGTTAAATAAGTTTCAGCATAGTTGGTTGCACGCTGGAACAGGCTCCCCAGGGAAGTGGTCACTGAACCGAGCCTGTCTGAATTTAAGAAGAGATTGGACTGTGCACTTAGTCACATGGTCTGAACTTGGGTAGACCTGTGCGGTGTCAAGAGTTGGACTTGATGATCTTTAAGGGTCCCTTCCAACTATGGATATTCTATGATTCAATGATAGTATTAACAGCCTTGAATAATATCCCATTTTCCTGAAGCACCCCTTTTGTTGTGATGGTCTGATGAAGAGCTATTCTATGTGTGTCTATATCTATCAACTTGTCTATATACACACATACATATATATTTGTAGATGCAGAAGCTACTGACTTCCTCTTGAAGCTTTGTAAGGGAAAGTGAGCAGTCTGAGGGTGCACCATGTCATACTGATGATTTCTGAGTGTCCTACAAGTAAGAGAACAAGGGGATGCTGTAAAATATGAGTCCAGTCATTACCTTAATTATGAATCAGCAAGTAGACTGTACTAATTGCAGATAGAATTTTTTGAGGTACTCCAAAGAAAATATTTTATTTGTGAAATTTTTGAGGAGACAGCCTGAGCTCAAATAAAGGAATAACTAGAAGACTTTAATTCAGATGTATGAATGTTTTATGCAGACTGTGTGCACAGTATGCTATCTGGCTACTGTTCAGTGGAATTGAATAGCCTATAAAAATCAAGGTTCCTTAACTCAGTGTGGGACCAGCAAGAGAGCTCAAGAAGAAATAAGAAAATGAAGCATGAATTCACTGGCAAAGCCCAGGTTAATCTATTTTTTTTTCTTTCTTTCTGTAGAAGCAAATGTGTTCTGATTTCTAAAAGAGAAGAAAGCTATTTTAAGTTTTTGAAATAATGTGATCAAAAAATGTGATTTTAAGTTTTTGAAATAATGAATAGCAAGTTCACAAGATAATAATGTCAAATAAAAATCGGATACAAATCAACATCAGGTGAAAATTACTCATCTTAATTGACTGTCTACCATTGAACTAAAACCCTAAACCAGTTTTCATACCCTTTTCTGACAGTTCTTATTACTGATTACAATTATGTTGACTAGTTGTAGTGCTCATTACATGCAGAGTTGAAATCTGTTGTAAGTGAGCATTCTCTGATGCTCAGCACCTTAGGTCACAAATTTACTACTTTTCTAGCTGAAGTATATTATCTTAGTCACATAACAAATCTCCCATTTCAGGCTTGTTTACAGGAGGGAAGGAATTCAAGGTGATCAATCTTTATTTGGCAAATAATTTCAACATTTAACTCTCCATCAACCTGATGCTTACACAAGTGGGAATTTACTTCCTCAAAGCAGTTAAATTGCTATTTTTCTTAGAATATTATGATTTGTTACTGATCTATCTCACAGATTATTTTAATAGATATTTTTAGTATGGATATAGTATAGAAAACGTAGCGTTGTGCAAATATTATACAAACAATTTTTTAGGATTCTCTTTCAAGAGAAGTAATTTTCTTAAGATTTATTTTAAAAAAGTGTATGATATTTTATGCAAATAAAGGTTCAGACCCTTAAAATGGTCCTGGTTTTAAGTTCAGCATGAACAGTTCTAACAAAATGTTTTAAAAGAAATTGTTGTTGTTGTTGTCTGGACAATAATAGTAAGATGTATTATAATAGCAATGGAGTTTGTGTTTTCAGAATGTTGCTCAACATGGAAGAAATGCTTACAGTCAATATACCTGTGTTTGGGTTGAGACTGTGAATTTGTATGAAATGAGTTATTTAATCTTGCTGTTCATTAAACAGCTACTCTGTTTTTGTTTTTATAATTTGGTAGTGTTTTACTTTGCAATTGTATGTACCACATTGTACCTGTGATAAATGTACATTGTGATTCAAAACCTTTTTCTTGCAAAGTGAAAAAAATATACTTCAGAAAAGCTTTTTAAGTATTTTTTTTGTCTGCCATAAAACATTTTAAGAGCATTAGAACACATTACTAGTTTTTTGATTTATAAACCTCTAAAATACTTACATATTTTTATTCATAAAGCTTTAAATAGCTTTGGACTTACTTTTAAGACTGTTGGATTACATGGCACCCCATTGAGAGAGCTGGGAAGTTAAACTCTAAACTTGCATGAGTTAGGAGAAAAAATATATCTGAAAATAAGTTATTTATGATCTTACTGTTCAGCTTGGTCCAAATGTGGGATTATGATAGAGGCAGGAAAGTAGTGGCTCCTCCTGAAGGACTGATTTTTTGTTAGCAGGCATTTGCTTTTACAATCTTTCACGCATCTCTGCAGTCAAGACAAAAATGACTTTGCTAATCTTAAATATGTCCCTGCTGTGCTGGGAAAGTGACATCATAGAAAAAGGAAGATTTTTTAGCACAGCTGAGTCCTTAAGTTTCTTTCTCCTATCTGACCTATGAGGCTAAACCCTGGCTGTGGCCTATGGGGAATACTGGCCTTTGGGGAGGCAGCAGGATTCATGTTGCCGCTTGCTTGTTGGGGGGTCTACCTGAGCCTTCACCTACATTGCTCCTAGCAGAAGCAGGTGGGACAGGGAGCTTCAATGCTTGGTTTAGTGATGGTTGGACAAATAGTGAAATCTAAAGAAAATTTAAGGCATAGAGGGAGAGCAGGAACTTTAAGCTACCAGCATACCTGTTATTGCTAATATATCATCAAGATTATTTCCCACCCTAATGGAACAAATATTGCAGGCTACTAATTTTTTACAGAACTGGTGAACAATAATAGAAACAGGAATAGAACAATAATTTTTCTTTGAAAAATTCTCCAGAGTACATTATCTCAGATTTATTTTATTAAGGATTGTTTTAAACACAGTTGTATTTTCATGAAATATTTAGATCAATTCTGACACTAGCACCACCATTCTGAGCTATTTTTCAGTATTCAGGGTGAGCTTTCTGCCAATGTGATAAATTTAGAGAGAAGAAAGTACATGATTATCTTTAACAGCTACTACAAAAGAGAATTAACATTTATTAGCAAGTAATACTGGTTGCCAAAGAACAGCCATTGATGGAATGAAGGGTTACAGAGTGGTACACAAAAGCATGTGTTCTTGTTACTGACGTGGTAGAATTACAGTTTTGCTTTGTCAGTTGTTTGGAAAATAAATGGAGGCTAATAATAATAAGAAGAAGAAAAAATAGTGCAACCACTGCTTTTGTCATATTCACACTCCAACCAGCAGCAAGGATGCAATGACAATTATAGGTGGATAGCACTATGATAGAAAAAAGACATTTCTAGAACTGTTCTTGAATATATGTGGAATGGAAGGTATATAAAAGAGATGAAACAGATCAATAAACAGTTCTGCTGTCATTGTCCATGTCTCTTGTATACCCTTTCACTGGGTTACAGATGGTATATAATGCAATGGTTAGGCTGGACCCATTAGATCTTTGCTTTGGATTGTTTTGTCACAAGCATCATATAAAACCACTGCTGAATGTTTTGAGTTCTGTGAAAAACAGGATGTGAACAGAGTACTATTTTGTAAGGAACAAAACTAGGTATATTAAAATGTGTTGGGTTTATATGGATAAATTGTGAAATCAGAAGGAAATGATACTATTTAGTAAAACAAACAAGCAAAAATTAATCTGTTATGTTTTGTTGATTTTTGAAGAAGGTATTTTGTTAATGCTTCAAGCTTCAAATGAGAATATAGAAGCCAACAGTCCTATTCCCAAACCTTATTTCTCTGCTCTGCTGCTGTTAGTTGGATACACAGTACTGGATTTTATAGGTGATAGTTCTGACCCAGCAGGGCCATTCTGATCTTTTGTGATAATGTGAGCGGGATGATGGCAGGCTGTATAGGGAGCACTGTAGGGAAAGTTACCCTGCTGCTTACCTTCAGTCATAGAATAGAAAGTGAAGGAAAATCTGAAAGAAACCCCCAGACCCTAAATTGTTTGCTACCAAAATAATAATAATAATAATAATAATAATAATAATAATGTTCTGTGGAATGTTATTTTTGCTGAGTTCTTTTGTTTGTTAGACAGATGAAATGCTGTCATCTCCCAAATAGTACTAAATAATACAACAAGTTTAAACCTTTTGTTCAGAAGATGTTAGGGTGATAGTGTTGTTCCTGTTATCCTTCTTAAAATAGAATGCACGTAGGTAAGGTAAGTCTGTAGTTAAAATTCTGTTTATAACAGTCACAGTGCTGCAGGTGAATAGGTTAACAGAGAGCAACTGTAATAACTTATGCACATCTTTGCCTCTGTGACATAGACCAAAATGATGTGCAGGAAGTGCCAACTGATGGCTACATGAGTAAACATCCAAAAAAAAAAAAAAATCATAAGCCAGTTATGAGAAACATAGGATGGTCTTACAGGGATTATTACCTTGTTCACTGTATATGGTTTGGAATTAATCCCACTGGACTCCTAGATGCCTCTGGGTGCTGCTATTATCCCTATTATGGTTAATCAGTATGATACTGATACTGTACTGTGTCATCAGACTTTAAATTTCACTCTCTGTATGGTATAAAGAAAGCCAGCTGTCCCCCCAAGGATAAAAGATAAAGAGGAATTGCTCTGAAGAATTTAGCACATGAGATCAGATTCTGAGAATATGATGCTGTGATACAAGAGAAATATTAGGAATGCTTCTAGAAGATAAGGGGGACAAATTCAGAATGACCCAGGAAAGGTGGTATAATGGGTATCAGAGACACTGACAATTATTCTGCTAACTTTGATAATTTTGGTACTCCCTAAATGATTGGGACAGTCTTTTTTGTCACATATGTCTAGTCAAAGAAATGTCCAATAGAACTTTCATTATTGGCTGTGTTATCTCTGAATTTACTACTTTTTGAATTAAAATATTTAAATTATAGAAAATAAATATATTTAAGCAATATTACTGTAGAAATTATGGAATAAAATGGTTGGTTGGTTCTAGAGTAGGCAAGAGGTAGATCCAATGCAGTCAATACAACTGAACTATAATAAAACCTGTATAGGAATCAGAACTTTTACTGCTGAGTTTTCTTCAGGCATAACTAGGAATATTTTGCGAACCAGAATGGAATTAATTTTTTCCTCTCTGTTTCCTGATGCTTTACCTAGATTAAGAATAGCACTTCAATAAATACTACGTAGTTATAATTATCACTTCTTGATTTCTGCTTGGAGAAGCTTGTTTATTTATTTATTTATTTTGGGGCATCGTTATTAACTTAATGCCAATTATGATTGTAGTTATGGCTGTAGTCTCAAAGTATTTCATTCTCTGTGAATTCCTTTATTAAAAAATTGCTTTTGCTTTGACAGTGTGCACAAATTGTTCTCAGGATTACATAGATATGAGAGGCTAAAAATAATACAGAAACCTTTAATTAGAATATTCTTAGAGTTGCATTAAAAGAAAAAAAAAAGTCCTGTTTTGTTCTTGGCTTAGCTAAGTACACTTCACTGTACTGTGAATTGAGGAGTAAAATGTAACTTTTCAATTTTAATGCTGGGAAGTGCAGTTATACTAATCTGAGAATTAACTTCATAATATGCTAAAAAAAAATAGTAAAAAGACATGACAGTGAAGGTAGTTAACCACTAAACTAGGGTTTTTCAGAGATGAGCACAACTACAGCTAAGAATTTCTTCCTGAATTTATTCCTGAAAGCTGTTCAATTTTTTTTTTTTTTGAATACTTTCCAATACCAGTTATTGTACATTTGCAAGTAAAAGATCTTTTTTTCTGAAATGGAATTCCATTCAAATCAGTAAAATTTAAGAGGGATAACAACATTCTGCTTCTGGATAGGTTTAAAAATGGAGGAATTAGATGTGATTTAGGGTTTTTGTTTGCAAAATAAAATCAATTCAAAATTGAAGACTGCTGTTTGCGTGTAATGTTAGATCTTCAGCTGCAAACCAGAAGTCACTTAATACATAAGGGATCATGATAACATGGGTCTTCTGGTGTTGAGTTTCTGCTCAGCTAGCGAAATCATCATCTCCCCAGTTTATTGGAACAACATGGTCCTTCAATATGTCCTTCACTGACCAACCTTTCAAACATATTACTGCTATTGTTGTTTGTGACATAGCTAATGTGAACACAAGGCAGGAGAATCGGCAGCCTGTTCACCTTTAGATGGAGCTGTTTCTCCTTGAATGATTTGAAGATTGCAAATACTTAGTGTGCCTAACAAGTAAACTAAGAATGGACTGATTTGTGCTGTAATCCAGTAATGGATTTTTTAAAAAATGCATGGTTATCACTGCCAAAGAAAGTGTATCCTACTCATTCTTGGTCAAATATCTCTTATAAGAACTAAATATTGATAAGGAGAAGCAGGTATACAATATTTTGGTAAATATGCAAGTATATTTTGTATAATTCAGGTTGGCAGTATTTTTATGGTATGAAAAGAATGTGAACACTCCAAGTAAGATAGCATTACATTTAATTATTTCCCATGGAGAAAAGAAAAATTAAAAAGAAAAAATCTCTGTATTAGTAAGTGACTGTGACATTCTTGCAGAGAACTCCCTTGCTTACTGCTGGGTACTGCACCAGTTCTGGCCAGCTTAGGTGAAATGGGGTCCATTCTGTTACCCTGATGGTATTGCAAAAAATAGGTGAAGTATTTAAGAAGGTAATACTGAAAGCTCTGACTTTGCAAGCCTGTTGATTATCTTCAGATGTTATTTATTCAAGCTATATTTGATCGGGGGGGGGGGGAGGGAGGGAGGGAAGGAAGGAAAGGAGGGAAGGAGGGAGGGAGAGAACAACCCAGCCCAACCAAAACACAAAAAAAAAAAAAAACAAACACAAAAACCTGTAACACAACACACCAGAACTGAATCTCCCTCTCTGTTTCTAAATTATTGATAATATACTAAATAGACTAGTAATTAAAGGAGCTTATTAAGGAAGTGAAAGTTCATCAAAAGTGAACTTGGTGACAAAGCTCAGCCTTCAGTCTCAGTTTGTCTTCCTAAGAAATTCCCTTGCAAGACAGCATTTTCCTTAAGCTGCTGTCATAGCTTCTAAAGATTGTGCTTCAGATTCTCTCTTCTTGATTTCCTCTTTTCACACAGAATATTAACTCTTACCAATGTTTTTGCCCTTCGAAGTATTTTTTTCAGAATCTAGGCAGATTCAATGTATTATCCTGAAGTGGGATCTTTACTTCTGGGAGAGCACCTGGCTGTTCTTACTTAAAATAAGGATTACTCCATTTCTTCAGATACAAAGACATTACTTCAACATGAATTCCGGTCAACACCTTGCTCAACATGAGGTAAAATGTTTCTCTTGCTTTCTGTTGATTCAGATTAGAAAGAGTATTTTATTGAATTTTAGATTTTCAACCAATGTTTTCACTGAAAATTATTATTAATAATCTAACCAGACCAAATATATATAGCTCATTCATTATTGTCTCTTCATTGAGATAAGTAACAAGGACAGTTAACAAATTTGAGGAGATAGATTCCCCAGTACTTTCTACTAAGCATATCATAATAGCTGTATCTTTAAATGGCAGCATGCAGAAGGTAGGAATACACGTAGGAAAACACGCTTGGCTTTTATTATTACAAAGCTTCTTTATGGGTTTGTAGAATGACTCTAATGGATGGCCATCACCTGGTTCTTCAGTGAAGCAGGCACTAAATGTGTTCATTAGCCCTTTAAACTTCCTTCAAACTTTAGTTGTGGGCAAACAGCCTGGTTGGATATATCATATTTCTCTGTTGGAGATACCAACTGGAGTTTGATATGGGGAAGGAAATGTTTGTAAGTAGATCAAGCCAAAAATGAGAGAGAGATGGTGCTGCCTGACTTCAGAGTAGAAGGTGCACTGTAAGGTTGTGCCTGAGGGATGTAGCCAGCTGCTTGCATAAGGGCTGCAAATTCCCTGATGCCACTGCAAAGAGCAGAACAAATGTAGGCAGTACGCACTGCAGTGTTTGAAGGGAGCTTGAGGACCATCAGGTGGTTTTCCAAAGAGGAACACCCTCCCCCCACACTCCCATCGCACATTTCTCTGACAAACTTGTGTTTTATCACCTCAGGTAGGCCACCTGTGTAAAGGATTGTAGAAGAAACAAGAGTGTAGAGCTGTGTGAGTAGTTTGGTCTAGTTACACAGAGAAGGGAGCTGAAGCTGTTTGTCCTACTGCAGTAACCCCACTGCTGAACTAATGCCTGCCTTCCACCTTCTCTCTTTGCAGGCTTGAAGCTGTAGGAACAGGAATCAGATTAAGCAGGTGTGAGAATCATCTTAGAGGCAAATGCTGGGTGTTGTTGCATTAAAGCCTAGTAAAGCACCTGACACTTGGTGAGTTCATCCATTAGTGACATGGCCACTGTGACATATAGCCACATCATTGCAACTGCTGTACTGATACAGTTTAATGTTCAAACATATGTACACCCTGTAATATTCCACAAGCAACCCTGACCACAGTTCCCAAAGCTCAGCTTCTGGCAATGTTTCTGTAAAGCGTTTTCTAGTTTTTGAACTTCATCTGTCTGTTCCTGCAGGCAGTTGATGGAGTATTGCCCGGTCCTGCCTCTCAAATCCAGTCACCCTCCCAGAAAAAAATTGTCTTTAAAGCAGGATTGGCTGCACAGTTCGCTGATGACTTTTTGAAGGTGCCAGGACTGGGTAACTTGCCATACTTCTATTCCAGGTTCAGACTGAATTGAATCACACATCCAAAAATAAACATCTCTTGACATTTTCCTTTATGGCACATTATACCAGCCTAATTTCAGACAGACAAATACACTCATTTTCAACATACGTCCATTCAGGGCATAGGACAAAACAGATCTTTATATTTGTTCATACTTGTGACAGTAGATGGAAGTGACTTTCCTTTTATGTAATTTACCTGTTACTCTTTTGTTGTCCTCTTCAACTGTTTTGTCTATGAATATCAGACTACTGAGAAGAAGGAATATTGTCTAAAGCCAACAGTGCAGAGGAGTTGTATCAAACTAAAACTTATCAATGCCTTTTGGAAGCTTACAGATGGGAGATAGTTCTAGCATTTCAAGATAGCCTGAACCAAAAAACACTGATATAAATACCATCTTCTGATTATCAGCATATGCTGATTATATAATTGTTATTATACATACTTGTCTGTATGTTACTGGGTCTGTCTTTAGTATCTGTTCTGCTCATGACTTTCTGGAGAGCTCCCACAACCTAATTCAAATATTCTTTCTGGCTTCTGGTCAGATCCCTAGAGGTTGTGATAAAGCTTTATTAGTTTCATTAGACTTTCATTACAGAACAATCAGAATTGTACTAACAAATCCCCTTGTTATTGCTGTATAAATTGTACATCATATCTGCTTAGTGGTTTCTTAGTGGTGAGTAGCTGAATGTTCTACGAGTGCAAAAAGTAAATGAACATTTGCTGAGCAAAGGCCTGTCAGGCTCCTATTTATTTCCAGACAGTCCTGAAATTCTCTGTCAATCCTTTACTTGTTCTTGTCTTCTCTGAGTGAAGGTATTGAATAGCATTTTCACCTGGTGTCTGGCAACATCTTAGAATGTATCCAGTAACTGTTTAGAACTGGATGTAATGGGAAGTTGTGGTTCCCTATAAAGCCCAGCCTCTGAGAAACAGAACAATAAATAGCATCTCTTTTAAGTTTCTCTTTTTATGTGCTATGAAGAGAATATCCAAGAATTTATCTAGCAAAAGTGTATTACATAGTTATTTCTGCTTCTATTTTCCTACAAAATTGCTGTAATTAAAGAAATTGCAAGGTGACAGAGTGACTTCTAGCCTTCTAAAATAATTTGTCTTTTGATAAGATAGCAATTTAAAACCAGTTTAGAAGTGTGTTCATTTGGAGAAAAAGCAGAGAATCAGGCTCAGATTTGTGATATGAAGGCATTCTGGGTTTTCAATAGAAATACTTGTAATACCATCTTGTGATTTTATTTATTTATTTATTTATTTATTGTATGCATCTGTGATTTCAGCAGCAGTGCTTTTTGTGTATTGGTGATGCATAAACTTGCATGTGGTGTTAACTACTGTGAAGTCAGTCACATTTAGTACTGCACTTATGCACTGTTGTTCTCTAACCAGCATCTTCGCAGATTTCTTCTAACATTGGACCAGCAGGCATTAGCAGACGGGTTTTTGTTTGTTTGCTTGTTTTACTACTTGTATTATAAAGATGATTCCTGGATAATTTATTACTTTGGATCAATAGTCAAATGTGAATATAGATTTAGATAGATTTATGGATATGAATATGGACTTGTGGACAAATTCTGATGGCTTGGTGTTGAAACATTAGCCAGGAAAACAAGTTGTTTTCCTATGGTATATTATTATAACTCTACATAAATAAAAGGGAAAGGCTTTCTACATTAATGATAATATGTCAGTAGTAATTTTTGGCAGTTCTGTGGAGGAATAGAGCTACTCAGGAATGCTAGCATACTGACTCCTGGTTTGCTCAGCAGTATTGCCAGGTCACGCTGCTTTTATCTAATCTTATGCGCAGTAGTGGTAGCTTCAGAAAACAAACAAACAAAAACAAGAAACAACAGCAACAAAAAACATGTATCTGAGTGCATACCTATTTTCTAATTGGTTAATGCAGGTTTGATTTTGTTGCTCAAGGACATATGAGAGGAGTCTTGTTCTTTATGTTCAAGTACATATTTCAGAAGGGAATTCCTATCTGTCTGGGGGCTGGAAGAAATGATTTTGGGAGGAGATTTTTTTTATGATCCATCACTACAGATGTTCATAGCTATTTTCTGTATTCTATCCTATTGAATATATGTTAGACATAATGTGCATATGTTTTTCTGCAAGCCTGACATTGATTTTCTGGTATTTTGCTATTAAGCAGCTCTTAAACTTCTGCCACTTCAGTTTGACTTTTTGCAATCAAGGAAAACTATTTACTGTGTTTTAATACTGCTGTGGTAGAACCTACTTCAGAAATGATGTCCATTTCCATTTGTACAAATAAGTTGATTGACTGTTTGCTTAAGAGACTTGCTATTAAGTTTTGTGCAATATTTTTAATTAGCAACTTTTTTGTTTGTTTGTTGTGAAAGTCATTCAAACTTGCTGTATACGCTATCCAGGGATAAGACAGTTTTATTTCAGAAGACAGCTACTTGTGCTCTAACTTATGTTCTCAGGAATTCTACCTTTTCCTTATTTCCCTTTAATTTATTTTCCAGAGTAGCATACTTATAGGTTTAAAAAATATCACCTTATGACTTATCACTTCCATGATTTAGATATTAACTACCCAAATATTTCTTCTATAGGAAACAAAAGCTTTGACTGACTGTTCTTGATATAGTTCTTGATGTATTTTTGAAATTTCACATTGCTTTGGATGATGTATACTCTGTTTCATGATGACATCTATCTTACCACTGTGGAGTAGGAGCCTTCATATCATGAACAGACTTTTGCCCAGAATCTTCAAAAGGAAGCTATTTTTTGTCAAATTAAATAGAAAGGGAGGAGAAAACAATTTTATAGGAAGGTGTAAGGTGATTACTTTTCAATGATGCAAATTGTTAGATACTTGTCTTCACTTTCTTCACTTCTAATTTTAATGTTTGGGTTTATATATATTTGTGTCTTCTATCCTCATATGTTTTCCCATCTAATTTATTTATTTATTCATTTATTTATTTTTAGTAATGTAAATATGTAGGAAGTTTGAAAGCCAGGCAAATAAATCTACTGTGATATCTTGCTTTGGAAATTGTATTGCTTTCTGCTTTTTTGAAAAGAAAGAAGTAAACATCAGTGAAAGTGGGAGGGGAGATGAACTGTATTAGGAATCAGGAATGAGTTTCTCTTTAGAGGATTTATGTGAAGAATGCTGTTTTTTTCTTTTTTTTCTTTTTTTTTCTTTCTTTTTTTTTTCTTTTTTGATATTTAAAAGCTCACATCTGCAAGGAAAAGCAAAGACAAAACAAAACCCTCACAAAATTCATTGAAAATCCCATTCAGCTGGAAATACTTCAGATTATATTTTTGATCAAGAATACATTTTTAGCCTTGGTTATTCTCCATACCCAGCAGTAGCCTCCAAAGTTCTGTTGAAGGGCGAAACAAGGTGGGGGGAAGCAGTGGTGAAACCCCTCTTCCCCTGCTCACTCCTGCCTACTCTGTGTATGTGTTCTTTTGTGTTGAGTCCCTGATGTGATACCTTCTTGATGGGAAGGAATAAATTTTTGTTGTACTTATTGTGCACTTAGTGTTGGCTCTGTGAAATAGTAAACCTTTCATCTGTGGTTTGCATGGAGGCTTCTGTAGGGCTTATGGAAGAACTGCATAATCACCCCTCAGTGTTTGAGTGTTTCAGTCATGTAAAAAATTTAATATTCACTTCAGAGAATGAAATAGATCCCAGAACTGAGATACTTGGCGTTTGGTAATGTATAGATTAATCCCACTGAATTTTCTAATAGCAAGAAGGCTATTTTCTAGTAGCAAGAAAGAGAACCATCTCTCTCCAGGCACATAAGAGTGCCTGTTATTCTTGCCATTTTACTGTGATGGCTTCAGTCTAAAATCCTTATTGCTCTTACAAATGCTTTTGCAGTTCAATGTACCCTTCTACTTATAGCCAATAAATTCAGTATTTATTGGGTTCATTTTCTGTGGGGTATAATAAGGGAAGATAAACTGTTTTCAGAAAAGTCCCAGTATAAGCTTAGTTTTCATATTTAGATCCTAATTTCTTTGAGGTAAGTTGAGTATTACATAGGTTAATTAAAATAAAGTATGAGAAAATTATTTTTGTCTTGTAGTTGTGTCTTAGATAGGAGCACAGCATAAAGTCCTGACTGGCATGCAGTTCATTTTCTCCTAGAGCAGAAGATGCATCTTTTTTTTTTTTTTTTTTTCTGACAGATTTGTACAGAAAGAACAGGTCACAGCGACTCAGCAAGTGATGTATTTAGGGAAATCTTATTTATTTATTTATTTATTTTGCTTGGCAAAGTATTCTGGGATCATTTCAACACTCACTAACATAAAGTAGTGATGATTTCATGGCTTTGGAGACTTTGTATGAAGATTGGAATGGCCCTGTCCTGCTGAACACCTTCCCTCTTTGCTGACCGCAGCCATGTCATCCCCATGCCTGGAGCTGCTGGTCTCCTTGTCACACATGGCCTCATGCCTGTTTGCTGGCTGCTTGCATCTGTGCTCCCAGGTGGCTTGTGTACCTCCATAGTGCCAGCACAGGAAACTCTGCCAACATTGTGAGTGGAGTGGCCCAAAGCAGCAAAGGTTTTCCAGTGAATTTAAATGACAGTTTGACACAGTAATATAATTTACTAGCCCTTGCATCAATGGAGGCTTCATCGTTTACCCAGATTGATATAATATGTCAGAACTTCGTTCTTCTGTGACTTACAGCAGATTTCTCAGCTTCTATATGCATACATGCATGTAAGTAAATACACACACACTCAGCTTGAAGTATATTCCTTAATATTTTTGCCTTAGCTGAGTGCCACAGACCACCCATGCTGCTTTCTTTTTATAGTTGTGGAAAAAGTTGTTCACTTACTCAGAGGTAAAACGTGCTTTGAGCCTACACCTACAGCCTTGAGAAAATTCAAAACTAATGTAAAAGTGTTTTTCTATTGACTATACAAGATACAGAAGTGCTGACTACTAGAAATTGTATAAAAGAATTGTCTGAACTTATTAATTTCCAAGGATGTTTTGATTGCTTGTGTCAGCAGGAAAAAAAAAAAAGGAAACTGAAGTATAATGGCAGGAAATATTGTGATATTCAAACAGATGTCAAGAAATTCTTTGCTAGTCATTTTTCCCCCCTTTCTCACAGAAGCAGCAAAAACACAGTAAATGGATCATAAGCATCTTCATGAGTATGTGTGTGCAGAATGAGCCATTGCATGGAATTACTCATTGTGTGGAATTAAGTAGTTGGAGGGCCAGGATCCACTATAGCAGCTCTGTAGCAGTAAGAGCCAGGTGTAAAAATGCTGCAAAGTTAGTTTAAAGTAGAACCTCTTATCAGCCCCTCTGACTTCTCCCAGGAAAAAAAGTCAGATTCATTCCTGCTTGGGATATATTCTCCTGTACTTTACAACGTGTCTGTGGTATAATACTTAATACATTTTAATTTGTAGGTGTGGACTCTTGGATTTTTTTTTCAAAATAATGTTCCACTGAGGAATATTGGTCACAAGTGTATGGCAGTGTCCTTGTGCTACACTTCTTCCAGATGAATTACATGCCTCAGCTGCTACAGTGCTCAGGTCCTTTAGTAGTTACAAAGAATAGAAATCTCTTTAACTGTGGAAAATTTGTAGTTTTGGGAGAAAGAGATTTTTAGATAATGACATAACGTTTATATGAGGTGGTAACATCAGTTAACCTGTCTTGATAGTTTATTTTTTCTTGGAGAAATTTTCTAGCATGTCACTTTGCTTCACACAGATCAATTGTTGTTTCAATTTTCACTATTTGTAGATGTAGTGATATATCTTGCTGTAAAATTATACACTGGCAAAAAAATAAACAATTTTTGCAGGCTGACAGAATTAATAATTTGTTCCTTTTTGTCATATGGATAAATCTTATTTTAATGATTTTTTTTTATTATTTTTTTTTAAGCTAAGTATAACAGAGAAGACCAAGGATTTAGAAGCAGATAATGTTATAATGCTATTTCTCTTGGGGGGGGGGGGGGGGAAAAAAGTTATTTCTTTGGAAGATGATGCACTTTTACAAATGTATGTAATTTTTTTTAATGAATTTTCTCACCTTTGTGAAGCAATAAATGCATGGTGTGAGAAATATAATTTTCAAAAGAAAGGAAGATCATAGTTAAAATGTTTGTGTGGGTCTAAAAAATAAATCACTTTTTTATGACTTGTAAACAGTTTTGTTTATTCTGGGGTGTGTGTTTCTTTGGTTAGTAGTACTTACATTAAATTCCATTGAAAAATGAAGAGGAAAAAATTAATAATACTCTTTCCTGTCTCGTTAATCTGAACAGTGGCTTAGTATTTTTAAAAGCTAATGCTTTAAAGACTAATGCAGCTTTATCTGTTTTGAAATTCTTGTTTAAATCAAGGTTGAGGTAAAACATTTTTAAACAATAGAAATATTTGTAATCTTTGAATATGTTTCCTCACAATTTTCCCTGTTTCCCACACAATCTTTCAAGGACCCATTACAGAAGATGCATGCATAAGACTTAGAGTGGTTTGTCATGTACTTGAGAAGTTTGCTTTTAGTCAGGTTTATTAAGGGCTTTCTTTTTAACACAATGAAACAGTCAGTGATCCTCTCATGAGATGAAAATCTCTTTTTGGAAGAGAAGAAGGATCTCTATCTTCTCCCTTGTCTTAATTAGCCAAATTATTTGCCCTGTTGCCTTTGGGGGAATTCTGGCTTTTTTCCTTACTACCTTGCCTTCTTTTTTTTTTTTTTCTTTTTCTTTTTTTTTTTTTTTTTCCTTTGTTTATGAGATTCAATGTCAGACACATTAAAAGTCCAAACAGTTCTGTGATGAACCTACTAAAGTACTCTGATGCTGATAACAGAAGATATTATGGCAGCTTTTGGAGAATCAGCTGGAGAAGAGTCTGTTGCTTCAATTTTTCCTGTGGGATACCAGGATGATGGAGTATTCCATGCTAACACATAGAGGTATAAATGCTTGTAGTCTAATAATTACGGTGCAGAATACTAAATGCAGACAGACGTGTCATTTTACAAAGTAGAACTAAAGTATGAACAATTGGGAAGATGCATCCCCTCTGTATTTTGAAGTTGTATTAAAAAAAAAAAAAAAGAATCACAGAATGACTGACTTTTTTTTTGTAAATTTTCATATACTGATAAAGCTGTATGAAAAGCATTAATGAAGGTGTAGTTCTTTTTAAATGACAGAACAGTTGAAAAGTCTGAACCAAACCTTTCTAATGAGTCAGAAATTAGTTTATTGTTTCTGTCTAAACCTTTTCTAATTCTATTTTGTTTAAGGACTGATTCCTGTGACAGACTGTTAGTACTATCACCCTGAAGTGGAGGATCACTTGTCTGCTTATATTTAAGACTTATACTTACTACACTTACAGATAGCAGCAAGTTGTGTGGCTTGGTCTATAAGACAAACCTTTTATTGTTTTCCACATTACTATGCCATGCAGAAAAAACAACAACAAAGTCTTTCAGAAATTAGTGTATCTGGTGACTTATGGGACAGTTTGTTTCTTTAGTGATAGGAATCATTGACATGACTTGGTTGAACCAGACTGATTTTAAAATTCCACAATTAGCAGTTTTGTGTGGAGGCATGATGTTGCTTTCTATTGTTTTGTATATTTTTATCACTGTATAATGAATGCCAGATAATTTCATGGCTGCTGTAAAGCATGTTAGTGGTGGAGTTTACTATAACTCAAATGGTATTGGGCTAACTGATATAATAGAATTATTTTCTTGTTTAAGCTTTCCTCAAATGAACCATTAAGCCAGTCCTGAGTGTAGGTACTGTTTCTGGTCAAGACTGGGCCTGATGGCCACAGTTTCTCTGCTTGGTGTCCATGCAGGTCTGCTGCTCTAGTAGTGGAGCAGCAGGAGTCACAGAGTTACACTAGTTGACATTCATGGTCTAATATCCCTGGTTTCGTTAGTAAGGTTAATAAGGTTATTCGTAATTCGTAATAAGGTAATTTAGTTAATAAGGTTAATGCTGAATGGAGAATCTGGGATATTACATGTTTTTAATTTTGTCTTGGAATATTACTTGAAAATAGGTCTAAGTATTGAAAAGTCAGAATTAATCTCCCTTTGTCATAGCTCATGCCTCTTTCTAATTCCATTATTTAAACATGCACTGAACACACAGAGTGTGCAGTATCAAATCTAGGACATCTCAAGATGAAGAGGTGCATTCTTTGCAAAGTCAGTTTGGAGGAGTTATAAGCTGTATAAAAACAACTGTAGTTTGGGTCAACTGCAAATAGATGAGGTCCTCTCCTTGACCTCCTGGATCTTATTTCATGGTAGAGTTGCACTCTACTGCTTCTCTTAAAAATTACATTAATGACTCAAATCTTTTCCCAAGATGGTAACCTGTTGTTAACAAGTACCAAATATTCTTCTCTAAGTTATTCCGGACGTACATTCCTTAAAATCCAAAACAAAATGTCCATTTTACAGTGAAAAACAAAGAATTTGCAGTATCTTTGCTTTCCTTTTTTACTAAATAGAAGTACAAAAGTCTTGGTGCTTTGATATTTCAAGTTTAATCTACTAGAGATCACCCTGCTTTAATGACATAGAATAGACCACATAGACTAGACCACATTCCAATTTAACCAAACATTTCCAAATAAAGTACTTATCTAATGTTTGGAAATCTAATTCTTTTTTCTTTGAAGAAGTAGGTGTCATTACATTTTATTACTCTTTAATTTCCATGTACTTGCTTGTCAAATACAAATTGAGTTTTAAGTCTATTTTACCCCATTTCTGTTATCTGTTTTATGACAGAAACTGTGAATATAACTCTTATAATCAAACTGGACCAGATTACTGTATTGGGACATCTTAACAAAGTTGCAATTTTAGGCATGAGCAAGTAGCATAATAGAAATACTCATGTATCCATGAAGCCTAAAGTAATTATTTCAACATTTAATGTAAACTTAATAAATCTCCAAGCAGACAGGTTGTGCATATATATCCAATATTTATGGATTATTTTTTTTAATTTATTTTTACTTGCTTTTTGGCATTGGGCGTTACTAAACTCAGATTTTCTAGCAAGAAGACACTAGAATAAAATATTTTTGAAAGATAGAATTGGAAAACTTAAGAATTATTAAGAATGAAGGTGAAATAAGTCAATTCCTTTAGAAAAAATGTCAATTTAATTTATTTTTGTTAGAAAGTACTACAGAGATTTACAATCCTGGAGTATCAGAATTTTGTGATATTTGCATTTCAAATTTTAATGATATAATTGTTAAGCCAGAAACATTGTTATTAATTACTAGACAGCAAAGGCTAGAATTTCATTACTAACATTAGTTTTAAGTTTGCACTTAAAACTGGATCCCCAGGCAGTACTGATTTGATCCAGACCATATATGAATACATTACATGATTAATGTTCTGTTAGCTACAACATACTATTAGGATTCACAATTGCTTATTACTTCTGTGTTGGATGTAGGAGGATAGGTAAATAAGTATAGAATTATAATAGAGGAGAAAGACTGTGATAGAAAAGCTAATGTAACAAAGCTGTTTTTCAGTAATTATGAATAAATTTGAAATGCATTTGGGCTAGTGTTTGCAGTCATTTAGTTGGCTAATTTTGATTTACTGTGTCATTACATGATGCCATCAATTATTGTCTAGTGTAGGTATTCAGTATGGCCTTATTCAGAGATGGACAGTCTACAGAAACACAAACGTGTCCTCGTGAGCTCAAGTCACAGCTTTGCAGCAAAGGCAGATATATTATAAAATGTGTATCTCTTCTCAACTCTCTTGATTCTTCACCTCTGTGATACCCATCTCTCTGTTTGTTCCACTTCCTCTGGGTTTCACCTCATTGCCCTTGAGCTTTTCCCCTCCTTCATTGCAATCTTTCCTGCTGGAGTTCTAAGGGGCTACCTTGCTGTTGTGCTTGTATTTTGCTCTTCTTTCATGACCTCTATTTCTTCTGCTGAGGGAGCTAATGTTTTCCTTTGCTACTTACTGATGGGGTTAGTGCCCCTGTCTCCCTGATTCTCTTCTCACTCCATTCTTTAAAAAAAAAAAAAAAAAAAAAAGGAGTGGAAAAGTAGATCAGAAGTAAACTGGTGAATGACAATTTGATAACCTTCTTCCCAACCTGGAACTTCCAAACACTGAATTTTGCCCCAATGTGTCAGCCAAAAATGAATTCTATAGGAAGATTTTAAAAGGAATGGAGTAAAAAGAGCAAAGTAAGTAACCTCCATGGGGAGTTTCTACCATTGTATCTGTTTCAACAGAACAGTAGAACTTGGAGCTTTACTTGTAAAGCTCTCTTTGGAAAACAACTTCTTTTTATTCTCTCAAGAACTTTATGTCCTCAGGATAGAAACCAACACTTCATAACACACTCCATGCAATAATCCCATCCCAGGGAGAGGTGTTAACAATTAGCTGAATTCTTTGCATATGTTTAACAATACCTATTTGCAGGTCTGTTCTTCCTGATTAGTAAATGCAACAGAAACTTGTGCAGCTGCTGTAGAAACTTAAATTTGCTAAAGCAGAACTTCTTAATTTTTTTTAAGAAGTGCTTTTTTGCAGTGTCAATATTTTTGTTTGTTTGTTTGTTTTTAACCTTAGAATTTACAGAACAAGCACACATCAAATATAGTATTTTTTTCAGGGAGCAGTATGAGATCTTGGAAGTTTTACAACATCTTTTGTATGGAGATATACGTTTTAAGAAAGAGTTTTTTGTAAACTCTTCTCTCCTGCCATTTCTAAGTCCAACCTTTGCACCTTTGGGTGCATTTTGGAACTGAAGTCTATAAGGGTTAAAGAGGTAGTGAGGGATATACAGGGCATTAATCTTTAGAACTCAAGGGCTTCATTACCTCAGACTGTCTCCAGTGAAAAGATGGGTATCCTTTAGACAGTAACAGGAAGCCTAGTTCATTAGCATTTCTGATTCTTTTTATAGTTTAGATAAAGAAGACCCTATAATAGCATCCATCCTTGGCTCTCTTAAAAGAAACACCGGAAGTGTAAAAGATATATGCACATTCCCAGTGAACATTTGTATTTTTGCTCGTCTCCTAACGTGTATAGATACTTCTGAGATTTTCTTGTCTTACATAAAAGATAACTGATATCAGTTCAAGAAATGCATAAATGAATTTGTATTCACTGATTATTTCTGAATATAAGCAGAGTAGTAGTTTATAACAGAATGTGGTATTTTGATTTTTTAACAACTTTTATTTAATCAGTGCACAGCTCAACATGTTTTTTTTATGCCTTGACACCCCAGTATTTACTACATGGGAGAAGAATGCTAGAATACTGAGATAGAGGACATATGTTAGCTACTGCACCTTTACTTCAATAGAAATGTATCAGATGTTATTTTATTTTTGTTCATTTTTCTTAACATCTCCTATGAGGAAATTTGAACTTAGATGTTTTGCTTGAGCTCACAGAAGGTCTTTCAACACAGATTCTATACAGTCTTATCAATTCCTGTGCCAAAACTGGTAGGGACAGTTCTCAAGACTACTTGTCCTGCTATTTTGCTGTGCACAAAAGAATACTTTTCAAGCCTTTGTTATTATATTTTATTTTATTTTGATGGATGATTCAAGTCTAGAACCCACAAACATTGAAATCGTGTTTTGAACACAAAATTATGATGATTTGATAAAATCCTTATACAAAACTCACTTGCAGCTTTATTGAATGCATTTAATTTCTCACATAGTAAAAAGTTACAGATGAACTGACTTCTAGCAAAATCACGGTTGATCAGGATGGTCATAGAGAACTAAAAATCAAAAAGTATAAGAAGCTTCTCTGCTTTGAAATGACTGAGTTTTTTTCTATGATAGACTATGTGTGATAGAATGACATGATAGAATATGTGTGTTTCAGACTCGCATGTACTTGAAATGGAAATAATAAAACTATTTTTCCATAAGTATGCAGCATCTGACATTTCAGAGATATGTTCTAAAAACATCTTGTAGTAATGAGCATAAATAATATTTTCCCACCAGATGTTAATTATAATATAAATATTAAATCTAAATAATATGAAAGTGTTTTTTAAAAAGATTTCAGTACTGTATTTTTGTTTCAGAGCAGATACGTGAGATTGTTTTGTTCTTCCTCTGCCTTTTCAAGTGCATTTTTATTTTTTAATTAAAAAAAAAAAAAATCAACAGTTTGATTTAACAAAAAAAAAAGAGGAATATAAGACAAACAGAACATTGAACAGAACATTGACAATCTTAGTATTGTAATTCCTTTTATGGAAAACCGTTTGTACCCTGGAATTTCCTCATTCAGTACATGTGTTCAAAAACTGTAAATCAAGAAATTTCTCTGGTCTTTATGATGTGTATGCTTCCAGAAATTTGTCTGGGGTGGGACTTCAAAGACTAGGAAGAGTTGACAAAAAGAATAAAGCTTCACATTTTAAAAGAGAATGACAGAGCTTAATCCCTTCTGAAATATCTACCATTCATTGAGCAAAACTAGATCAATTTTATTTCACTACTTTCCTTGACTCTCAATTAGTTTGGTCATCTTTTTTAATTAAGTCCTCCAGATAGTAGATATGCATCTCATCATTTCCAGTAATGTATTTATACTTCACATCTTGCTTCATGATCTGATTGATATTAATCTCTTTTTAATCACTGATGCATTTAGATTTCATTTTATTGTCATTATTCTCAGAAATATCAGAGGATATAGTATTTATATTCCTGCTTTTTATTCTTTGGGAAATGAAAGTGGTGTGTTGCTAAGAGTAGAGGAGTTATAGTGTGGTAGTCCAGAGGTAGGATGTAGGTAAAATAATAAAAATAATGGGGCAAAAAACAAAACAAAAAAACACTTGTGAAGATAGTGTATAAACAGTTTTTAATCAATTGTTGCTACTAAAACAGTACAGCACATCAGTATTGCCCCTGATAATATTTAAATCAATACTGAATTCCAAAAATTTCATAAAAATGAACATTTTAATAAGTTTCATGTGTGCTGTAGAGATATATAGTCTTTCCTAGCAATTTTTCTTTTTATGGAATGAAAGATGAACTGCTTTATCTTAGGAATTTGTTTTTCCTCATTTTGTGGGCAGTTGCTGTGGTATGTGTTTGCTTGGGGGAAACACACACACACACACACACACACACACACACAAAAGAGGACACCAAATTAATTTAATTGTGCCAGAACGCTCACTTGTTTTTTGGAGAAGATGTTCTAGAATAACTCTTTTGCTAATGCGTTTTTTTTCCCTTTTTTTATTTTTTTATTTCTTTCTTCCCCCCTCCCCCTCTCAAGCCATATATATATTGTCTAGAAATAGAAAAATCAAAGAAAACAGAGAGTTGAAATAGAGGTATCATTTTTATATGTTCTTGCATGACTGCCTTGTTCAAGTACTAAAGCCTAAGGTTGTGGTTTTGAAGTGCCTGGTACTTTGGAATGTCCCTTTAAATACTAAAGTAACACCTAATCCATAAGACTCATTCTGCATGTAGGAAAATGTATCTCTTTAACTGTCTTTCAATTAGGATATCTACAGTCAGTAATAATTTCTGAAAATTGATTAATCATCAGCTTTATTATTCCTTTATAATTATGTGTATTTTGTGACCTTTCAGGAGACCATTAACCAGAGATGTGATGGACAAACAGATATTGTCCTTCCTTAGCACAAATCTGTTCCTGTTAATACTCGAGAACCTATGTTGTAAAGAAACAAGCCTAAATGTTGAAAGCATTTTTCTTATTCTGAACCCAACTTCTTACTCATTCTTTCACTTGCATTATTGTGGTTAAAAAATACGGAGGATGATTGGAACACCTAAAGGGATGAAATAATGATCTCCATGGGAATTTTGTGAGCTTGGAGACACTGCTGTTATATAAATGCGTATTCTTGGCCTGAATAAATCTTGATGCCAGTGGAAGTTGAAGTGCTGCAGTAGGTTTCACTTGGTTCTAGTTCGATTTACAGATGTGGAGTAACCAGAGTAGAGAGAAAAAAAATGATAAAATAATGTGATTTTTAAGCAAATGTTTATTCATGAAGTTCCCATTTTTCTGCTGGTCCTGTATGGCTGACTGGTCTCCCAGCAGGTTGTGCAACAAACACCACATGGCAGAGTAGCAGGCACAAAGCAGCAGCAGTAAGGCATCTGTTGCACAGTCAAAAGAGAATTTAAAACGCAACTCAGCTGGAAAGAAGAATATATTTTGTAGAGTAAAGACTTCATTATTCTTCCACCAGTTTTAATATAAAAGGGAATAAACTTGCTTACTGATGGCAATAGATTATTTCTGATTGATGCTACAAGAAGTTTTTGCATGCAAAAGGATTTAAGAAAAATGTTGCCTATTAAAGAAGTGAACTTTATTTATTATTCTATCCTATAGAAATAAATTGTGGCATAAGATACACACAGTAAAATGAGATCTGAATAGCTTCCCATACTAGTGCTTTCTGAAAACATGCTGTTTTCATCTCTCTTTCACTACTGACACATAGATTGCTTCTGTCACCTTAAGGGAGGTAATTGATGACATGTGCCATGCGTGTGTAGGTCTATATATATGTGGTGGGTTATGTAAAGATAACATTGTAATGCTATTATTAAAACCATGTAAATGCACTGAAAATTGCACAAAATCTGTAAAAACATGGTGCCATGAGTTTATTTCGAGTCATAAATATCATAATAAATTTGAAAGTTAATAAGATTACTAGGATTATTAGAATTACAATTCTTGGGGTTGTTCAACAAAAATTAATCTCTTAATTAAATCTCTTGTACAGTCTATCATATAATCATATTAACCACATTTATTTTGTTTAGAAGCACATCATTTCACAAGTTTATTGACATTTGCCACCTTTCCTGATAGACAAATAATTTAGGGCATTGGAAATGGATTTGCAGGTGATCACATTGGGATGTAGTAGTGCTGTTCAGGGAGAGACTATCTTCTGCAGTGAAGCCAGCATTCTCTTTCACATTCTCCATGGAGAGATGAAATCTTTTATATTCTGCTCTGTGGTCTTGTATCTACTGAACTGCTTGTCAGCAATTAGAGGTAAAGCAATCTGTACAGTGGAAACAATGGTTTGGTTGGATCCTGCAGAAAATAGAGGAGGCCCAGGGGAGACTTTATTATTCTCTACAACCACCTGAAATGAAGTTGTGGGGAGCTAGGTGTTCGCCTCTGCTTGCAGATAACTAGTGAAAGAACTAGAGGGAATGGCCTCAAATTGCACCAAAGGAGGCTTAGGTGGTTGGAAATGAGGAGACTTTTCTTCTCAGAAACAGTAACCAGGCATTTGAACAGTTTGCCCAGGGAAGTGGTGGAGTCACCATCCCTGGGGGTGTTCAAGGAAAGGTTAGACCTGGTGCTTAAGGAAATGGTTTAGTGGGGGACATTTGTAGTAGGGTAATGGTTAGATCAGACGATCTTAGAGGTCTTTTTCAATCTTAATGATTCCATGATTCCATGATTTGGATGGTTGAAATCAGCTCACTAAACCAGGCAGAGTGAACTGAGTTCCACCCTCTGGTGAACTATATGTTGTTACAGGTTTGGTTCCAGACAGTGACTGGACTGGGCTGATGTGGGTCACCAGCATCCTGGTTTTCCCCTTACTGTTAAACTAATGAAAGTAGCCAAACACATTGCAAGAAACTTGTGTATCTTGCTCTGAACTTGGACAGGTGTTCTGGTTAAATGTTACCTTGGCAGGTTCTTCCATGCCAGGCAAATACCCACCCACATTTAACGCTCAGACTTCTTTCTAGGCTATTATTTGATTAAACTATTTAGAATCATTAGTGCTTGTGTGTTTGTGTGTGTTTTGGTGTGTTCTCAAGCTTATCATAATTATGAATGACCAGATGGCATTGTAGAGATTTTTAACTTGAATGATAAAAACTTTAAAAGCCACTGAGAATGGCTGGTCAGTCGGTGTAGATACCTCCTAAGCAGGAAAGATGGTTATTTTGGCTTCTAATAGAGCTGGAGTCAAACTTTAACAGTAGAGCATATTAATATTTGAAGGAACGCCAAAGCCCCTGCATGATGTTTAGCTACCTTTGACTTTTACTTTTCTTAGTTTTCCTACAGTTTTGCCAAATAAAAACAGTTTATCAGTTTATTAGTTTTTCTCTGTTGTTCACTAATTCTGGAAGACAAAGTATTTTAATGATATCCCTTTTAGAAATAATAAATAAACAATCTCTTATTCCAAGCTACAGAAGCATAAATAACAAAACAAAACAAACAAACAAAAAAAAAAAAAGTGGGGGGAGGGGAGTGAATTCAGTGTTCTGTTACTCTGGCTTGGAACACAAATATTCAGAATGACACTATGAACAAGATGAATAAGTTCATTTTGTGAATATTCCCTCTTTTCTAACAATATAAATGAGGAGATAATGCCAGTGGAACAGAAAATTATCTCAGGTTGATAAGTGCCTCCTGCTACTTAAATGTCAGGGCAAAGCAGAAGACTTTAAGAAGGTAATAAAAATTGAGAATATTTAAAATCCATTTAGTGAGAAACAGTGGTCATTTCTGACAATTTTACCATTCATCTAGATGGTTTGCAACAAACTGATACCTGAACTCATTTAAATCCTTATCATAATACAATAAGAGATTAATGTATTTTGCCTGTATCATTTGAGAATTAAAAGTTAAATGTGAAATAGAATATCAGAGACCTATTTTGAAAAGAGTTAAGTACTCTTGAGGTCTTCGGTAGTAACCACTAAAACCACTAAGCGGGATCAGCCTGCAATAAAGCAATTATATTGGGGGAACTGGGAGGTGGGGGCAGGGGGTAAGAGGGGATGGAGAATGATAAATGATAAGAGTGGGTGGAGAATGATAAATGATAACATAGCAAGACCCCACCTGAATTCAGAGGTATTACATTGTCTAATGTATCCTTTACTCAGCACCTGCTGAGAGTCCAAAAAGCTTACAAAAATGGTTAATGAATGAGGGGAGTATTACTACTTCCATGCCCCCTATCCTTTCCATTTATTTCCCTTCCATTTCGTTTTATCTCCGGTAGTAACTAAGACTACTGCATGTGCCTACGAGAGGTAGCCAGATGCTCCCATGTTACAGAGCCAAGGTGATTGCAGTCCTGGAAGAACACTGAACTGAAGCTAGCTGAGATGCTTGACCTGTTCCATAAGTCAAGGTTTTTTTGTTACATTCAAGAAACATGCATATGTGAAACTGCTAGGTTATTTACAAATCATAGTAGGTGCAGAGAAGAAACGACTAGTTTTTTACCTTCATTTAATTTCAGGGTTTATTTAAGAAGTAATTCCTTTTCTTGCAATACAGCTGTCACTTTTGTCCTCTGAGTCTGGGGGGTGTATTCGCACATTCATCATTCTAATAGAACTGTGTAGAAAATGTAGTGTTGGTAATGTAATGTTGGTAATGTAAATTTGTTGGTAATGTAATGTAAAATGTAATGTTGGTATTTTGATTCCGGAAACATGCATTAGATGAGGAAGTATTTGAGGGAAAACCAGCTCTGTGTACCGAGCAGTTGCCTGGGTCCCTTTTTTGTTCAGAGTAGTATCTGTATTTATGGGCTTTCCTTTAATGAACTTACATACTCTTACATACTTTCTTTTTGAACCCTTACAGGTTTAAAATATCCACAATGTACTAATGGCAGATGGTTAGGAAATGGACATGTGAAGGAAGAAAGTGGTCCTTCTCATCTCTGTTTCCATTTTACATACTGTGTTATGCCTTGTGATAATAAAATTCAATGTTTGCACTTCCTAGTTCTTTGTTTTGCAATTCAGAAGAGCTCATGGGAATGTTTAAGGTACCTAGCCCATAGTGATTTAGCAGTGTGCAGCTTTAGTTGCATATTTCTCATTGTGACAGTGATGCATGTTTTAAGCTGATCAGTGATGATTACCCTGTTACACAGGCCTATCTTGGTGAATCTATACAGTCACACCAAATTCTAACATAATTAAGCAGATATTATATCATACATGTATTTTGAAATGACTTTAAAGGGCAAACTGAATTACAGTGGTTTTTTTTTGTTTGTTTTTTTTTATGACCTTTTAATCCTGTCTACAACAAATTAAATTTTGTCTACAGAAAACAAATTTATAAAGATGATGAAGTGTCTTATGGCAAGAAAATCCATTAGAAAGTCTTGAGTGTGTTGTGATAAAAATAGCTTTGTTAGCTTCACAGCAATTCAGCAGTAGACCTAGTGAATTCAATTGTGTTTGTTAGGAGGTGGAAGATAGACAAGAGACACTTCATTTATCTCATTGTGAAGAAATATTGATGTGGACAGACTTAAAAGTGCAGTTTAATTATCAAATTTTCTCATTCTGGCATCAGTGTGTAAAAAACAAACAAACAAACAAAAACCCAGCCACCCTACAATTATTACACTTTTGCAGGCATTTACTGAACCAAAGGCTTAAGTGGTAGAAAAACATAACTGACAGTTACTGAATTGTAAGAGATTATTTCTTTATTTCCAACAATAAGTAAGATCATGTTGCCTACATATGGATATTAACAAGTACAGCTGGACTGATACCACTAAGTGGTAAATTTTTTTGAGCGGATTACACAGATTGTGAAGAACACACTGAAAACCACAACCATGCAATCCATAAAAAGGGTGGGTATAAAGTAGGAGTAAATGCCAGTTTTGCAGCTGCTCTATTGTAGTTTCTGAAAGATCTGATAGAAAACTTCCTTCCCACAATTAATGCTGTCAGAAACTGTGAAGGAATGAGTACGTTCAGCTTCCAAGCAGCACTGATGAGACAAGTACTTTTTGATTGCTAATGCTGAAGTGAGACCTGTGCCCAATTTTATTTTGTTTCCTGTGTGGTATTTTTCCACTCTTCTGGTAAAACCAGAAAATCCCTCTGCTTGTGTAGTTCTAGAATAACTCACTTGTCTCTCTTTTGTCACAATAATAAATCTAAATACTTGAAGCACATCTTTGCAATGTTATGCTATTCACACCATCACTGACTTGTGAAACCTGTTTGTAAAACATTTTGTCAAAATAAGAGGAAATGGTGTTTTCTAAATATGGCAACATATCCATTTGGATGGTTCATATTCAGTTTGGATCCATACAAGTCCATGGGTCTGGATGGGATTCATCAGAGAGCTTAGAGAGCTGACTGACATCATCGCAGGACCTCTCAATTATTTTTCAACAGTCTTGGAAATCTGGAGAGGTCCCAGTTGACTGGAAGCTGACAAATGTTGTGCCAATTTTCAAGAAAGGCAAGAAGAAAGACCCTGGTAACTACAGGCCTGTCAATCTCACGTCAGTGCCTGGTAAAATTATGGAGATTATCCTGTGAGTTACTGTAGTGCACCTGGGGGACAATGCAGTCATTGGTCCCAGACAACATGGGTTCATGAAGGATAGGTCCTGTTTAACAAATTTGATTTCCTTTTATGATCAAATCACTCATGTCATCAATCAAAGGAAGCCAGCTGATGTAATCTTTTTGGATTTCAGTAAATCTTTTGACACAGTTTCCCATAGGATCCTACTGGACAAAAAGTCCAGCAGTATATAGTTCGACAAAAACATCATATGATGGGTGAGTTGGGTAGGCTGTTGATTGGCTGATGGGTAGGGCTCAATGGGTTGTGGTAAGTGGGGCCACATCAGGCTGGCAGCCAGTCACCAGGGGATCCACCAGGGCTCCATTTTAGGGTTAATTCTTTTCAATGTTTTCATAAACAATTTGGATGTAGGACTAGAAGGTGTTTTGAGAAAATTTGCTGATGATACTAAACTGGGAGGAGTTGTTGACTCCACTGAGGGTAGAAAGGCCTTGCAGAGAGATCTGGACAGACTGGAGAACTGGGCAATAAGCAACTGCATGAAGTTTAACAATAGCAAGTGCTGGATCTTGCACCTGGGAAGTAGCAACCCCAGCTATACATGCAGACTGGGCAACAAGATGCTGTAGAGCAGCCCTGCAGAGAGGGATCTGGGGGTTTTGGTTGATAGCAAGCTGAATGTGAGCCAGCAGTTTGCCCCGGCAGCCGAGAGGGCCAACCATATCCTGGGGTGCATCAGGCACAGTATTGCTAGTCGATCAAGGGAAATGATTTTCCTGCTCTACCCCATGCTGGTGCAGCCTCACTTCAAGTACTGTGTGCAGTGCTGGGCACCAGAGTACAAACAGAACGTAAAACTATTGGAGAGTGTCCAGAGAAGGGCTACTAAGATGGTGAAGGGTCTAGAGGGGAAGATGTATGTAGCTGCTGATGTCCCTTGGCCTGTTCAGCCTGGAAAAGAGAAGGCTGAGGGGAGACCTCATTGTGGTCTACAGCTTCCTCACGAGAGGGAGTGGAGGCACAGAAGCCAATCTATTCTCTTTAGTGACCAGTGATAGAACCCAAGGGAATGGGGTCAAGCTGCAACAGTGGAGGTTCAGGCTAGGTATAAGAAAAAAGTTCTTCACTGAGAGGATTGTCATGCATTGGAACAGGTGCCCTAGGGATGTAGTCACAGCACCAAGCCCGTCAGAGTTTAAGAAGCATTTGGACTGTGCTCTTAGTCATATGGTCTAAATTTTTGCGTAGACCTGTGTGGTGCCAGTAGTTGGACTCGATGATCTTTATGGGTCTCTTTCAACTCAGGATATTCTATGATTCTGTGATTCTATGATATGAAGCAGCACAAACTAAATAAATAAAACCCCTATGGACAAATGATTAAATTCTGTGTATCTAAAATGAACTGCTGTGGAGAAAAATGAGAGTATAGATCATACATTCTCACCAGTGTTAACATATTTAAATCCCGTTTAATAAAGGATGTAGCATGATTGGGAGGACTACAAATATCATAGTGAATAGTTGCATTGTGAAGGAAGTCTTCATAATAGCCTGTATAGGGTGTGCTGGAATGGGAATGTAGTAGAAAGGTTCCTGTAAATGCTTTTGATTTTAGTATCATGCATTAGGTGAAGGTTGAGAGGTTATCTGGACTTCTTCATCCAAGGTCCAGAGGTTTTTTTTTAGAGCATTTCCCTCCCCAGCGTGTTGCATCATTTATTTGCAGTAATAAATAAGTCAATGTATGTGGAAAATAAATAAATAAATATCCTGTGCTCATTTGACAGTTGCCATGGCTTATTATTGGATTTGGGAAATGAAAGAAATCTTTCTTTTATTCTAGAAGGGGTGAAATCATGCTTTGCTGGCTAGTAGTTCTGATTTGTATTCACTGTGGCATTAGTGAAACTACTTTGATAAAACAAAAGGTATTTGCAGAATATTTTGTCAAGTAAGTTGGATTTGGTATGAAAGACTCCATTTATTTACTTGTGAACTGTTGGGAAAGGTGTTGGGGAAGTCAATATACTAAAAAATTACAGGTTGAATAGTAAACATCTCCTTAAAAACAAAAATTTAAGTGAGTATCATTAAAAATATATTTATTAGGAGCAGGGCTCTTTTTATGTGATATCTGTGTGAAAACTAAATTATTGGATTGGGAAGAGAGGATAAAGAAGAGACATACAGCTTAGGGGAGATGAACCTTAAGAAATAAAAGAAGATTTAGCACTAGGATACTTTGAGCAAGTACTTAAAATCTGAGAGTCATTCAGAATCTAGTTTAGCTAAAGAGAAATTGAGCATTTGATCGGTCTCACTGCAACATGGTCTTTCTCCATTTGTATAGCTAAACATAAAAATTAAGAAGTGATCTGAAATATCAGCAGACATTTCCTAAGTACTGTTTCTTTCTCTCCTTTAATAACTTTAGAAGTGAAATAGAAAATTGCAATGACTTTGTTCTTTCATTTTCTAACTTGATGACCATTTATACTTTTTTGTAAGAACTATATTTCTTGTGATTTGTGAAACATATCATTCAGTTTGAATCAAATTAACATTATAAAAGATCCTCCTTTATCTTTGTTATGTAAATGTTAAGGTAAAACCAATATATTCTGTTTAATCCAAGTGGGCTTTGATTTAAAATGTATAGAAGTTTTCAAAAAGGGCACAAGAACTGTAACCACTTTAGACCTTTTGTATTGTCTTTTCTAAGTCATTAGTAGATAAATGGCTTGTTACACTTGGGAGTGATAGGTATTAGCACAGTCCACCACGCAGGTTGAGCAGCTACTCTAACAGACTTGGCACTGTAATAGCTTTGCTAGAAATGCCATTTCAAAAGGGTGTTTCAGAGCTAAGTGTTCCAGAATGGAGAGGAGACCTGTTTTGATAGTAATAGCATATGTGTTTACTAATCATATTCTTTCTTTGCATTTTGTGAAGTATTAGCTAGAGTAAATTTTACTGTACCGAATATAAGTGTATTAGAGCTGAATGCGTTCTTGCTTCAGCACTATTAGTATTCCGTGTACGCATTTTATCTTTAAAGTGCTCAGTCAGCTTTGAAATACATGACTCAATGAAATATTCAAAGAAAAAAAAACAACATAACCTTACCAATCTGTCTCATTAGTAACTGTGAATTAAAATGTTATTGATAATTATCCTTTTACTATTGACTACATTGTGTGCTGAACCACTGTAAGAAATTGTGATGAAATATCCCTAAGAATGTGCTAAACTCTTTATAAACATTGGCACCTCTCAGCCAGTGTGGGTTCAAGTCTTAATTTTGATAGCAATGCCTAACTTCTCCCCATAACTTGAACCCTCTCAGAATAAGCTGTTATTAAGAACCCATAACTCCATAAAAGCTCTTTTTGAATAACACTTCGGATCACAGAAATAACAGATGCATAGCAAAAAACCTCATGTGGTCTTACAATAAGAACTATTTTCCTTAATCAGAGTAGAACTATTCCAATGTTACATTTGTGACATTGGATTTTTTCAACCTAATATAAACTCTCTTGCTTTTTTTTTAATTTATTTTTATTTTAATTTAGGGAGAAGTGCTCCCTCAAGCCTCCTGCTGTATGTTCTATGTTCTTCTGCATAAAATATGTTCCAGGAGTATTGTGAAGCACTTAAGCTCTCATGGGGTGATGCATGCCAGGAGCTGCAGAACCTCTGCTTGCTCATTACCTTGAAAACCAGTGCAATTGGTCTGTGAAGCTGGTTTCTTAGAGCAGCTGAGAATCACCACACAGAACATTAAAGCATTGCTTGTGTTGGTCTTTGATGCCAAAGGCAACTGCACAATTGGTTATTTAGACATGTTTCACTGCAATGAAATTTGTAATTTTTCTTTGTTCCTGGTATTGTGTTCATATTTCCATGAATTGCATTATTTTAATGTGTGCAGGAGTTTGAACTGTGCAATTCAGGCTTCTTCTGGCTCAAGTAGTTGTAACAATATTTAAATTATGTGTAGGGTACCATATTTCAGCTGCTGATATGATCATTTATGACTAACCTATTACAATTTGTTAGCACAGAACTGACCTTTTTTCTTGTAAGGAAAGGGCACATTTTACAGCTTTCTGAACATGTCTTATCTACTTAGAAGGTTTTACAGAAAAGTAAGATGTAGTGACATTTAGTTTTATTCTAGTTCACTGCCATTAACCTCCTTCTACTGACTTTTAGATAGTTGTGTATAGTGCTTTATCAAGAGAGAACAAATTAAGCTTGTCTGTTTGATTCTGAAGCCTGTTAGCATGCTATGCATTACAGAACTGCAATATTTGAATGTTTAATGATACAGCATGTGTGTTCCTGACCGACAGACATTTACACAACTGCTTACAAAATGCAGTTTCATCAAGTAAATGATCACATTTCTCCATTGCTCTAAAACATCATTCCTTTAAATACCTACAAATTTCCCATGAGGAATCTTTGCTGATTGGCCTACACCAGTGTGCTTACTTGTATACTGAGAGCTCGATATGTAGAGTTTACATGGTAAGGTTCTTTTGAATATTCATATTTCACTTGGTTTGCCATTCCATTTCCATTTATGCCATGCTGTGTTATTTAGTATGCTCAGTGCTTTGCTTCACACCCCATGGATCAATTCAGCTATGAAGTTAACAAAGTATGGAAGGTTTCTGTGAACACATATTCAACCATGAATTTTCTATACTTTTTTTTTTTATTTTTTTTTCCAGTGTGTTCAATGGATTTGGGTATAAAATCTACAGGCATTTCACAGGCTGTTTGATATGTATGGGAAAGCACAGTTCAAAATGAGGTTTTCATTTCAGTTAATTTAATGTTTGGAGTCTGTCAGATTTACTGAAAGATGGGTAGTTATACTGTGTGAGTAACAAAGGAATCATATCATCCCTCCTCCACCCCTATGGTTAGCCTTCCTTGAATGTGTTCATTAAACTGATAAATGATTTCCAGCAGGGAACATTAAAAATGCTCCAGACTAAGAGCAAATAAAGTCAGAACTGCATAGGAAGCTGTCTAAAGCAGATTGGGAGTCACTGCAACTTTAATTATTGCTTTGGTTTTGTGTGCATTTCTGGTTGTTACTATGATTTCCAGTGTTTGACAATGTTGATGGATTTTGAAATAACAGCAACACTGAATACAAATTTGACCCAAATACAAATAATTTGCCAAATATGCAGTAGTTGTACTTATTAGCACTCACTAATATATAGCTGGATAAGAGTGTTTCAGTTTTCAGACATTCAGACAGAGCTTTTTACTAAGCAATTAATGCACAATGTATACTGCCATTTCCTGTGATGGGTAAAATCTTGCAGAGGACTGTCATTTCTTTTGGACACTTTCTGTCATTTGAACACATCAGTCCTGAAGTATTTTTGAACTTGTCTTTAGACTACAAAATTAAAATAGCATGAACTATATTTGATTCCAGGCAATTATTTAAGCCTCTCCCTCTTTCGTCATGTGATGTGGTACTGATCCTTAGGACAAATAATGTTTGTTTTATTTATTCACTAACAGGTTTATCCCTGCATTGCTTTTGTTTTAACTGGTTTATGTTAATTGGCTGACTATCAATGTCCATTACAAGTTTCTTTTTACCCATCTGAGACTTCTTAAATGAACACATTTAGTGGCTAGATTAGAGTTTAAACACATGCACCAATTTGAAAAAACAGTACAGCAAGTAACAGAATAAAGCTAAGAACACTAAGGATATAAAAGTTCAGATTGTCTGTGTTACCAGCTCTGTTTTTTTTTTTTTTTTTCTCTCCAGAGAAAGAAAATTTAGTAGTTTGTAAATGGTGCAAATGACTGTCCTCTGTACTTGATGTTGATAAGGTTTGCTTATGTATATTTGTCATTCAAGTACTTTAAGTCAGTAAAAGAAACAATCAATTCAATTTCTGAAGATTTGTCTTGAAGCAGGAGAGGTTTCATCTTTATATATATAGGAAGAAAGATGTATTTCTATGGCAGCTTTTATTTGTTTGCTACCTTTTGATTAGAGACAACAGCAAGGTCTTATAAAATTTTGCCTGAGAAATCGTTCTGCTGTGCTTTGGTAAAAATGAGATTTCAGCAGTTATCAGTAGCTAAAGTAATCTTACAAAACAGTACGATTAAGTAGTAGCTAAAATAATTTTACACAACATAGTAGCTAAAATAATCTTACACAATATAGCAAGATCTTGGGAGTCTTGGTGAATAAAAGTCAAGCACAAACTGACAATATACCCTCATGGTAGAGAAGGTCAACAGCATCCAGGGCTACATTAGGCAACCACAGCAGGTTGTCGGAGGTGATCTTTCCCTGCTGTGAAGGCCTAGTAAAACAGCTCTGGAGAGCTGTGTCCAGTTCTTACCTTCCCATTACAAGACAGACATAAACACACTAGGATGTGTCCAGCAAAGGGCCACAAATGCTATTAAGGGCTTGGAGAATCTGGTGTAAATGGAGAGATGGGGAGAGAGAGAGGTTGCACTGCTTGGTCAAGAGAAGTGGCTTTGTGCACAGGAAAGGGGGTGTTAGATTTCCTGTATGCGTATAAAATGTGTATCTAAATAACTGAAGGAAGGGACTAAAGAAGAGAGAGACACAGTCGTCTTCCAGTGGTGCCTACTAAATGGTCAAGAAGTAATAGACAAACTGAAACACACAAAATTCAATGTAAGCACAGTCTTTTTCACAGTGAGATTGGTCAAACACTGTAGCAGGTTGCTCAGTGGGGTTGTGGCCTCTCCATATTCAGAGACGTTCTAAACCAACTGGATGATGTCCTGAGGAAACTACTCTAGTTCATTCTGCTTTAAGAAGGGGGATTGGACTAGCTGGTCTCCAGAAGCTCTGTGTTTCTGGAATCTTACTCTGGAGTCTGGGTAGACTTATTTGGTGCCAGCATATTAGATGAATTGCTGTCCCTTTTCAGTTTCCGTCTGTCCTTAATAATGGTACTGCTTAGCCCAGTGAAAACTAAAAGTCTGTCGAGACGATTAGTTAATCTTTCATGCTGAATTTCATTGTTTGTGGTTTTTTTTTTTTTTTTTGTATGTTTTGGATGGTGTCTATGCAATGGAAATTTCCTTTCTGTATAAACAAACACCAGGATGAGTTTTTATCAAGAGGCACATATTTACATTAAAAGCTGCTGTTAACAGCAAGTTGAAAGCACCAAAGAAATGTAGTGAATCATTTTATGATCTTTAGTTTCAACAGTCATATTATAGTATTAAGACTCCCTTGTCCTGTATGGGTATGGTTAGAAAGATATATGATGTATATATCATATACAGGTATAGCAAGAGCTGTGTCCCAGTGCCCTACTTACAGAAGATTAACAAAACCCTCTGAAAAGTCACTTATAGTAAAAGTATGTGAGACTGTAAAAAATATGAGCTGGATTTGAAGGAGAGATAGGGTCTTTATATTCCCCTCCTCCCCCCACAACACCCTTACCCCAAAGAAAGACATAACCAACTAAAAACCTCTGAGAGTCTGTTTGGTATCACAGGTAAAGGTGTCTGCTTTTTCAAACTATTAAAAATTCGCAGACCTTTAGACTCTGTCAGTCAGGCAACCTTGATTTCACACATCTAATGTAATTAAAATAAGACTCTTAAAATAGCCAGGTAAGTGTAAGAGTTAATACTATAAATATAAAATTACTGTTATCTATTTATTTATTTATGCTGCTATTGCAAAAAGCTTTAGGAATTATCTGAACTGATGTTGTTTTCAAAAGCAGAATGTGCCCTTTAAAACAAATCAAGGGCATGTCTGAACTCTTAAATTTTTTTGAGTTATTGCTGTTGGAAAAGAGGTCAGATTAACTGGAAGATGTCTCCACTGGAGTTCTGAAACCCCGGGTGGTTTCTCACTTCAGACCTGCTTTAGAATAGTGATATAGAAAGAAATAAAAGGAATTACTTTTTTTTTTTTTCTCTGAAGAATGATATAACCTTTTCAGAAAAAGTCTATGATGCCTGGAGTCCCAATACATCCACAAACAGCTCTAAAAAATAATGGTTGCCATCTTTTCTTTAATTTCCAGTCTAGGTTACATGACTGGGTTACACTTGAATATTCAAATAAAAATACTTACTTAAATTAAAAACTCATCCCTTTCTTTTGTGCAATAAATGAGCTAAGATAAAATATTCCTTCATAATCAAGTTACAGAGTTAAATAATGATTCCATGTAAACTAAGGCATTAATATATTTTCAAGAGTAAATCAAAATTATGATTTAAAATATGGTCTCTGAAGGTTATACGTCCTTAAAAAAAGCCCAGTAGAGGCAGAGGTGTATGTCCTTTTTCCATCAGGTCACTGAGAGACTATCTGGCCATGGCACAGAGCCAGAACTCAGGACGTGTACCCAGTGAACAAACATTATCAGAGCTTCACTTCTCCTGTCTTTCACAGGAGATGGTGTCTTGGTGTTAAAGGATGAGTTCATAGAAAACAAATCTTTATAGATTCTGTCTCAGGTTTACTCTTTATGGAGGAGTTGGTCATCATCTGGAAATAGTCACAGGAAGAAAAGAGTTCTTGAGAGTCAGGAATCACAGCAGATTCTCTGACTCTTATTTGAGCAACGATGAAACTTTAAAAGGTGGGAAAGATTCCATAAGATTGACTGTAGTTTTGAGTCTCCAAGACAGAGTCATTGAAGTCAGAATTAAAAACTATGCTGAAGATGAGCAATTTGAACTAAGAAAAAAAAAAAAAAAAAAAAAAAAAAAAAAAGATAATTAATGCTGGCTTAATTGTTGCTACTGGCAGTTTCAGAGGAGGGAATATCACCTATCAAAAATTTGGGTTTATTTGAAAGTAAACGTCTGTCTCCATGATACCTCTGAAATAGCTTGAAAATGGGCAGAATGGGATGAATCATTTATTGGTAACCCAACAGATCTATTATGTATGATCCATATTTTTAGTCAAGACTTCAATAGTTGTTTTACTATATACATGTATGAAATTATATTTAGAAATGAATGTGGAAAAGGCATGTACTCTGTCAGGTAGGTTCTGCCTGCTACTGCACTGTGAAGTTGTCTCTTTGCTCACTAGCACTCCTCTTTTCTTTATTATATTTTTTTAAGGTAGGGTGTATGTTTTTGTGTGTATATATACACGTAAATATAGCTGTGTCCACAGTTGCTTTGAAACTGTAACAAAACATGGTAAGTAACACCACTTGGTAACACTACATACTTCAGTAGGTTTATTCTCATAGCATACTATCAGTTGTCAAAGATTTAAAAATAGAGGATCCTTTTCTGGCCATGTTTGTTATTCAGGGTCAAGTTAATTCTAGTGAATTGTCCTGTTGGAGGAAGGGCTCATATTTGGAAGGCTGCTAGTTGTGTTTGTTATGTTTGATATTTTGCCTGGTAGATAATCACCTTTTTAAGTCTTCCTTTTATTAATCACAAAGAAAATTTCTGATTTTGCTGATTCCTAAAATGTTTGCCCCGTTTTTATGCCATGTTGCTGGAGGTCTTTTGGACTTATTGCTGACAAATGCTTTGTTCCCCATTTCTGTCTTTTCCTGTAGATGTGTGTTCTGTTCAGATAAACAATGGAATGTTGGCTACCTTGTCAAGTTTATGTTAGAAATAGGTACTGAAGAAAGTTCTTTCCTAAAAGTACAGAACACAGTATATAACCTTAAGAAATTAAGTGATTAGAATTGCAAGGAAATCTATACAAAGATACTCTTTTTATTTATTCCTTTAAACAAAGGCCATATCTTGTTTTGATTAAATGTAAGAAGTTTCCTTAAATTAAAAGGAAGGTAATTTTGCACTGACATTCTTTTGTTAATGCTGCTTTAAAAAAAAAATGAACAAACAAAAACAACAAACATACCTATTTAAATAAGTTCTTACATTTTCTGCAGCAGTTTATATTTTTCAAGGAATCCTCTGATGTTTTGTCAACTAACTACTCCTAAAGAGAAAACTGATTTTTACCTTTTTGAAATTTCTGGCCCAACCATTTTTACAATATTCTTTGGGCAAAACAATCTTACCTGGGTTTAGTTTCTGAAGACTTTATCAATTAGGCAAAAAAAAAAAAAGTCCTACCAAAGCAAACATTTTTAAATGTGTATCATCAAAACATTTATTATGGTGTATTTTTGTTTAACATGCACAGAAATTATGCAGAGAATTTCTTTTAAAGATCCCTAAGTAATTCTAATTTTAGCAGTTTTATCTCCTTAATAATTTGGTGAGCATTGTGAGCCTTAATCGGGGTCTGAATATATTACCTTTCCAATATACTTGCAGCATATTTACAGAGCCTAGATTTTAAGAAACACTTCCAATGAAGTGCTGTGTTTTAGTTGTTAATGTATGGAATAAATCCAAATTTTAATAAATGGTGAATAATTAAAAACTAATTGAAGCCTTTTGTTTAATCTTATTTGTTTTCAAGAGAGAGGGAAATGAAAGAAAAAATAGCAATGAAAAATAACAGCTGATGTTTTCATCTCTATTGTGATGTAGTAGAAGAAAGAATTCATGAACAAAGAAATGCCTCAGGACTTGAAAAGTATCGAAATGTAGATATGGTGTATTTTACAAATGGGGTACATTATTGTTTGAAATTGAATATATTTTACAGGTAGAAGGAAGCTGTCCAGTGTAAAGCTTTCTCAGGACAAGTTGTGTCCTTGAGCTGAAACAAAATGTCAAATCTGGGACATGTAGTCAGAGCAGACAATGATCAGACTTGTGTAGAGAGACCTTCATGACCTTTCTCGATTGGAGAAATACTATGAAATAACATGTACGTGAAGGTAATAAAGGTCACGTATGCAAGGTGTAAAGACTGTCAGTGATAACGGATGGGAAGACTGCTGACTTGATTACACTGTGAGCTGTCAGTGTAATGCTGCTAATAAAATAAAAAAATCTGAGGGAAATATTTGTGCCACCTTATCTTGAATACCCTAGAATTTTTGTCAGCTGTAGTCAAGAAAGGATTACTTTGGAATGGTATATATTTATGACTAAGTGATCAGAAAGCATATTATATGGAGCAGCAGTTTATAAAGGTAGAATGAAGGAGCTTGATGTTGTAGGATTGTTATTGATAAAATTGTTATAAGGTTGTTATTGAGCTGTAAAATATATATAGAGAGAGAGGAGAGGAAACAAACACTAAAGAGCTCTTTATGCTGGAAATAAGAAGTGATTTAACTGTTCTAGTTTCTGTCAGTGGGTCAGAAAACTTAAATGTTTTTAAGATGGATCTCAACTATGAGCAAAGACAAAATGTTACAAGCTTTTGTCTCCTTAAGTGGACAAGGGTCAGAAGTGGGCCTTCATTGCCACTGAGCTGAAGTGTTTCCATCCTGAGAGCCTCCCTCTCCTGTTGAGCAGTATAAATCCATGACAAAATTTGAAAATAACATTAGGTTCTGAGATGTCTATGGGGGTTGTTTGAATGTTTTTCTGCTTAAAGTAAATTAGGTACTTGCAGTGTCACTGCAGAATAAGTATTGTTTTTATAGCAAGTTTTTGTCTGTTATAATGCATGTTGATGCTTGATAGCTTTAAATCTACAGTAGTAATGTGTAGAAACAAATGCAGTCTTTTAACAGTTGCAGTTATTTCTGTAGAACCTTTGCAGAGCACCGGTAAGCACAAATTATTAAAGCAAGACTTCTGAGCCTGTGTAATCATAGATCTGGATCTTGGACAAGGTGCAAGTAGTGATAAGTGGACTTGCAGAGCCCAGAGCTGGCTGAGTCAGACTGGTTCAATTGTCCTTTTTACAGATGACCGATCGGGGATGCCTTTTATTTTATTTTATTTATTTTATTTTTTTTTAAGAGCATACTCATTCTTTCTTCCCCTGACTGTGACCAATCTGTACCAGAGATAATCCACTGGATAAAAGAAAGACCTGAGGAAGGATTCCTAAACTGCTAGGTGCTTACAGTCAGCTGAATCAAAAATTATTCCAGTCCCCTCTTCTCTCAAATTTTCTGTTCCCAGGGACTAACTTTGTCCCTGGTTGTTTCCGTAAGATAATAATCTGTATGTTAGAATGCAATTCATTTTTTTTTTCTTTTAATTCTACAACAAGATAAATACCTCCAACTACTGGATGCTTATCCCCATGTGTCATCCACCACAGATCTTTCCTTTGATAGTGTTACTTATTTTTTCTTATCATCCAAGAATGTTATTAATTGCCTATGCAGAGTAAATAGTAACAATCACAAAGTGTTTCAAGATTTGATGAAAATCAAAAATTTAGCAGAAGTTTTGACATCCTTTGTAGATAATAGGAGAAAATACTAGAAGAAAAAAAAAATATATATATATATACATAAAAATATATATTACTATCAAAAGAAGACAGATAAAAATAAAATTGTTAGTTTTTGAGAAGATATTTAGTTGTTCTAAATGTAAAACTAATGACAGGTGTCCTGACTGACTCATGATATTTGAATTTCATGGATGGCAATACTGAGAAGAAAAATAATATTACTTAGATAGTAATTGTTCATGTGTGTTGATACATAATTACCTGAGAAATTGGTGAGTGTTCATAGCTTATAAGAATAAAAAACAATAAAGAATTTGAAATTCTTTTTAGAGCAAAATAAAAAAAGAAAATTATTTTATATTTAAATTCATATTTTTATAAACAGTTTTCAAAAGTCAAACTAGCTGGCAATGTATTTATTCTTTCTGTGAAATCATATGCCATATCAGTTAAACAGAATCTAAACAGAAATAGGTTTCAGTCTAAGTTTTTGGAAATCACTGGAAATTGTGTTATTAAAGACAAAATGTTAAAAAGTCTTTCAGTAGCTAACATAGATGGATGGGCAAAAATAAATTATCCTCATTTGGAGAGGAGTTTCGCTAGCACTATAGCATGTCACATTGAGAGAGGGAACAACTTCTTATACAAAGTGATGGTCCCTATAAAAAATTACTGAGCTATGTGGCAAAAAATGCAACAAATAATAGAAAATTAATTTTGAAGTTTGTTGAAGTTAATGATGAAGAAATGCAGGGCAGCACCATGTAACTGGAGGAAAGAGCACATGTAATTTTAATTTCTCTAATTCCTGATATTTTTTTAAAAGTTTCTAGGCTTCCCATCTGTATTTGTAACTTCTGACTCTCACCTTCCACATAGAAATTATAGATATTCAGAATCTTTTGGGAACTGAAATTTTAAATAATTACATTTAGACATCTATCAGACATGCCTTTGCATAAAGTAAAATCCTTTCACTGAAACCCTTTACTGCCTTCACACTTTTTAAGCTTAGTCAGTTACTCAGGGCCTTTAGAGTTTTGTACTGTGTCCTGCCACTGAAACATAACTCTTTAAGGTGAATTCCTTTCTTTCAGACAAACAAAGAAGCAAACAAAACCTCTACCCTTCATTCCTGGTTTCTGAGCTCTTAAATTTTGCCTTTTCACAGATTTGTAATATTACTGCACTGTAACCTGTCTTTCTCTATCTGCAAATAATTACAGTATGTTTTTCTCCCTAAAAGTCTTATAAGAAAGAAAGGGTAAGCATACCCCTTCATGTGTTATGTCAACAGGTTCACAATGACATTAGGTTGAATCCTTCATCTCTTTCTGATAATCAGTAGGTACATTATCGAAAATATATTTTCAAGCTGCAGTGGAAGTAATTTCTGTACATCATCCTTGAATCCTCTATGAGGAAATCTTTGTGGGAAGTCTTAGAGAAGCAGGTTAGCAAACTTTACGAAAGCAGTTGTAAAACTGCAACAGTAGAGGAATTTGCAGTAAAGGCTAAGACCATGTGAAGATGATCTATCTAGGTTCCCATATTAAATACGTGATGTATAAGACATATACAATGTAAAATGAAATGCTGTAAACTTTACAGTATAAATTCCATTATATTTAAGTTTTGCCTGTTGAAGCTTGTTTCTTGAAGAGGTAGATGTATGTAGCAGGTGATCTATTAGCATACAGAAAATATAGCTACAGATTTATCAGTTCTCTTAGAGTATAATAAGGAAATATCTTCTAGAAGTAAGAATTCTGTCCAACTGGGTGTTGATTCAACTTGTAGACATCCATGTTCATCACCATGCAGGAAAAAAATATTGATAAATATGTCACTGTGGGTAAAACATCAACTTCATTTTCTATGTAAAGTTTTCATCTGCATGCAAGTTGTACTGGTGAAAATAAATGCTGTGCTCTTTGAAGAGGAAGCAGGGTATTGCAGAATAGTTGAAAATGGCTGTCTGGGGTAAGGATATTATTCCCTTTTCCAAGTTATTGTGGTCAGGACCGAGGCACATAAAGGTTGTCACAAGGATTTATAATCTATATACAGAATTACAGCAAGTGCTTAGAAGGGGTATGGGAGGTCCAGGTCTATATGGAATCCTACTTTTTAATATGTGGTTTTGATTAAGGTGATCTTGAACAGCTGGCAGTAGAAATTCTATTCATCTGCTCAAACAACATCCAGAACAGTTTGTGTGATACAGCCTTATTGAAGTACAACATGTCTGTGTGCATACAGCAGTCAAGAAAGTGGGGAGGGTTTCATGAGGCAGCACTCACTTCCCTGCTAGACAGGATGATTAAATCCTTCACCACTGTAACCATAAAGTGTAAAGAGATTCCAGACTCGTTCATGTCAGAATTGGAGCACTGCTCTGATTACAAAATGCTGTATTTGGTTTTCTCACAAAAGTGAAGATGGAAGAAGCACTTCTAGAGCAAAGAGTGATTTCCATTCTAAAGTTTCATAAGATGACAGGCTACTTAGCAGAGTATGTCAATTATATAGTACTTTTCCCCATAATGGCAGGAAATAGTAGCTATTTTAAGCCTGCCCAAGTTGTCTTTGTTTTCACTTTTTACACCCTGCTCATATTTCCAGAAAAAGCACAGAACTGCTGTTTGAGCTCTGAATGAAATTCCTGCTCTCCTTCACTGTTATCTGCTAGACAGCACTAACAAGAAGCCTTCCAAGCAAGCGCTTAGATGGAAGAAGCTCTAATAACCTGAAAGAGGACCTTTTGTTGTGACTCCTAAACCCCAGAGGTGTGAGTTGTCTTTTCCTCAAAGCACGTATTCCTCTAAACCCCAAAGATGTTAGATCTTCTCTTCCTCAAAGAACACAGTCACAAAGCAGAGGAGACAGAGGGAAGGGGGTAGGGGGACTAGAAAAAGGCCTTTTGAGAGCAACATGCCTTTTCTAGTCCTTTGAGTGCCTGGGAGATGGAAGCAATGGAAACTAATGTGCCAATCCCAGAAGTGCAGTCTGCAGCTGAATGCTTTCTCAAAAGAAAGGAGAGAGTTAATGCATTAGCTCTACTACCCAGCTCTGCTGCTGTGTTACCTGCAGTTTGTTCCTACTGTGGTAGCACTAAGAGGTTCCATGTTCTTTAAAAGAACCCAGGGCTGAGGGACAAAGCTTCACAGTTTGTAGAGCAGGTGGGTGAATTCAGCCTGGCACATCCTAACCTTATAAAAGACTAATTTGGTTCCTTTGGTATCAGTGTAATTTAGAAGGAAGTTAGACCTACGTGAGTGCTGGGCATTTTCTCTTTGTGCAGATTCTTTGTAAATACCTGCTGAGTGAGGTGGCTGACACTATGGGAGATGCTAATATGGCTTAAGCCATAAAGAGCTGTTTGAGACCTTAAGGTCTCTGTGTTCATTTTTTTTTGCGTGTGCCGCTTTCTCAATCTTTTTGCAGTCATTTCTTTTACCTCACAGGAGCTAAGACACTGAGGATGAAATGGGAAAAAAAAAAAAAATCTTTTAAAAATGCATTAATAGGTAAAGCCAACCTGTGTAGAAATCAGTACATGAACACTGTATCTAGAATGAGAGTTTCAAAGGTTAGTGACTAAGTACTAATTTTGATTTTTTTCTGTGTGTTACTTAACTGGAAAAGGACAGTTCCTCCAAAAAGTGCATTAAGTAGTCTGTGACTATGGTGAATAATTTCTGCTTTCTGGAGCTTTCCTTAACTTTAAATGGCTGTACTTATACTCACTCCATCACTTATCATCAGTGCTGGATAGATATTTTTCACCATTGCACCTGATCTAGGTGCAATGGTGAAAAAAGTCAAAAACTAGAGGAGGTTTCCATTCAGCTGCTGAGCTTGTGTGGAGGGTCTGGAAATGCAGACTGAAAAATATGTACGGATGAGGAGTAGAGGTGATTCTGATAAACCCAAGGACACTTACAGATGAGATAAGAAATAGGGACCAGTTATCAGCTTTCTACATATCTTGCATGTGAAAATCACCACTGGGCTATGACAGGAGAATGCATCAGCTGTGTTGGAACAAGTAATAAATGTAACTGTCTGTGAATCTTGTTTGGAGAGCTGGATCATTTGAGGAGGGAAGACCTGCATGGTCTCACTGGGAGGACATTTCTGAGCTTCAGTTTAGCTCTCTGACGTCATTTCAGTTCCAAGTAATGCTGCATGGCTGGTTAGTTTCCGCATTTGCCCAAGACAGGCTTTGCAGTAGGATGAGAGATTAGCTTGTATATACCTTGCACTTACTCCATGGAATTATATGGATTAAAGAGTCCAGAGAAGAGCAACGAAGCTGGTGAGGAGTCTGGAGGACAAGTCCTATGAGGAGTGGCTGAGGGAGCTGGGTTTGTTCAGCCTGGAGAAAAGGAGGCTCAGGGGTGACCTTATCGCTCTCTGTAAGTACATTAAAGGAGGCTGTAGAGAGGTGGGGGTTGGTCTATTCTCCCACGTGCCTGGTGACAGGACGAGAGGGAATGGGCTAAAGTTGTGCCAGGGGTATTTTAGGTTGGATATTAGGAAGAACTTCTTTACTGAGAGGGTTGTGTGGCATTGGAATGGGCTGCCCGGGGAAGTGGTGGAGTCACCATCCCTGGAGGTCTTTAAAAGACGTTTAGATGTTGAACTTAGTGATATGGTTTAGTGGAGGACTTGTTAGTGTTAGGTCAGAGGTTGGACTCAATGATCTTGAGGTCTCTTCCAACCTAGACAATTCTGTGATTCTGTGATCACAAGAAGTGAGACCTAGTCATTAGCTTGCTGCTGTTGTACCAACCAGACAATTTATTGTTAAATGCTTCTCTGTAGAGAAAAATCTGCTTTTTTTTAGGAGCTCTCGATACCACTGACATTTACACAAAGTAAATCTAACATGGATTGGCTCAGAACAGTACAGCTTGACAGACATGACATTTACTACTGCCATTCTTTAACCAATATTGTGATGATAAGGTCTTGGATATCCAATGGAATTGGTGAAATGCAATTTTAAACCTAATGGATAGTCTATTTACCTTTGCACTAAGTTGTAATAAGAAATAAATTAAGAATCTTTCCATGCTTGTTGGTGTACACTGAGAGAACCTCATGAAGTAGATTTTACCTTAATTAACATTATCTTCAGACATTAAAAATAGAAGCTAGATTTTCCTTTCCTCTTTTACAGTTTGCAATTTTTTCCCCAAACCTTGTTATACTGTAGACTGATTGTACATGATCTTTAAATACTATGTGATTACTTTAAAAAAAAAAAAAAGCCATTCTACTGACTTTCAGTGCCATCCATAAAAAACAAGTGTTCTTTAAGTCATAAATGACCTTTGATAGTTTTCCAGACTTCTTGAAAAATTCAGCCTGAGTTACAGTTCTGCCCTGCCCTGTGCAGTTCAGTCCTATGTTTTCTGTCAAGTTGTAAAGTAAGTGAAACAGCAATTAATACACATCTAAACATAGAATCATAGAATGGCTTGGGTTGGAAGTGACCTTAAAGATCATCCAACTCCAACTCCCCTGCCATAAACAGGGATGCCACTCACCAGATCAGGCTGGCCAATGCCCCATCCAGCCTGGCCTTGAACATGCCAGGGATGGGGCATCCACAGCTTCTTTTGGCAACCTGTTCCAGTGCTTCACTCCCCTTACAGTGAAGAGTTTACTCCTAATGTCTAAACTGAATCTATTCTCTTTTAGTTTAATACTATTCCCCCTTGTCCTATCATTATCTACCCAAGTAAACAGTTCTTCTCCATCCTTTTTATAAGACCCCTTTAAGTATTGGAAGGCCTCAATGAGGTCTTCCCAGAGCCTTCTCTTCTCCAGGCTGAACATCGCCAGCTCTCTCGGTATTTCATCATAGGAGAGGTTCTCCAGCCCTCTGATTATCTTTGTAGCCCTCCACCAGATTCACTCTAAGAGGTCCACAACCTTATTGCAATGGGGGCCTCATGAGAGCAGAGCCGAGGGGGACAATCACTTTATTATTAACTGTTGAGTGTATGAGTGCATGTGTATACGTGCTGCTCCATTTCTTTACTACCTGATAGGAGCAGCAGACAAGACCTGGTGTCAGGAAATTCACACTTATGCTGAATTTTTAGAAATGACAAGATAAATTCCTTTCATCTTCCTAGCATACCATTCTTTGCATAATAATTAACCTCATTTATTTACTGGTATTTTGAACTTATTTCTATTTGTCTTAGTTTTTCCTTTAAAAACAAAAACAAATAAACGAGAAACAACAACAACGCAATCCTCTTTTGAGAGGATGGGCTAAATGCTTGATGAGATCTTTGCCCATACCTCCAAATAAGGGTCCCCAAAAGCTCACAAAAGATTAGTATTACTTATTGCCTCATAACTCAAGTGATACTGTTTTAAAAATATGGATGCTTACTTCACTGGACTGATCTGTCACAGCTGTCCACAGTGTTTCTGGAGTTATCAAAACTCTTGACTCATAATTTAATTCACCCCTCTCTGCAGCAAACTTGTGGGCTGACTCTGAAATGCATGTTTTGCTATCCTCCAGTCCTACGCAGACATGTGAACTTCTCTAAAAGCTAGTTTGTTAGTACTGAGTAAAACAGGTCCCAACTCTGCAACCCCTTGCTCTGAGAGCTCTGCCATACTCCAGGTAACAATTCTGGCTAGGCTGATCACATTTTGTTTGCTGTCAGCTCTCTGTATTTTATCAGTATAAAATAAGGATATTATTGCATATATCTGACAAGTGGTCAGCTTAAAACAAGCAGTGTTTTTTCCCCTTCAAAATATTGTTGTTGAAGTTAATTTCTAGCCAGTAGTTTTCAATGTCAGTGGTTTGTAGAACTGAATGCATTTATTAAAGTTTCTATATGCTACATAGCAATGAAGACTTATTTTCATAAAATTCGAAACAAGTTAGGTATCTAACTTTCTGAACTTTAGAAATGTTCCAGGGATATATTTATTTATTTATTTTTTACTTTAACTGTCTTGCTATTTGCTGCTAAAATGTAGTTAACAAAAGCAGTGCCTTGTATAGCTAGCCCTGTTTTGCTTTTTTTATTTATTACTTTATTCATATAAAAAAATAAAATATCTTCAAGCAGGCATATTTACCATAGCCCCTGTTTTGATCCATTATTTGAGAAACTTCAATGACTTCTAAAAATTAATTACTTTATAAGATCAAGTTATTTTTAGGCGCAGTTCTCACTATCAGCTTGGCACAGTGTTCATGAGCTGTGTATATTTTTGTTGTTTTGTTTGTTTGCTTTTTTAAAGAGTTCATATTGAAATCAGGGGGAGGGGTTGATTTTGGCATAAGACATGAATTGAAGGCAGAGTTTAGAACTTTTATTAAGTAAACCATCTTCATTCCCCAAACCACATGAATTTTTAAGTGAGATGAAATGGGCAGACATTTGCAGTTGTAAAGATTGTTGTGGTACAACATGCAAAAGAGTTCTTTCTAAGCAATCAAGTAAAGTTTAATGTGCAAAACCCATCAGTGGACTCCTGAAGGTGAGATGGACCATGATAGCTCCCATGAAAGCAACCTGATATCTTCACCCCTTACTTAACGCTCACTGCATCCCTCATCCCAAACAAGTGATAGAATTTTCTCATGGTAATTAATGAATCAAGAATAAAAGGCCTTGGTGAAAGAGAGGAGAAGAATACCAAATCGAAACGTTCTCTTTAAAAACAATGTTCTGGATAAGGAACATAAACATTACAAGTATTTGGCATCAGTAAGGAATATCTCACAGGAAATGAGATAACATATAATTAAAAATGTGGAATACTTTTAATTCCAATAAATGGAAATGAAAGAATTGCATGAGGTTATCTTTTTATATTTTTCATAAATCATTCGCATAATATTTCTTTCTTAGTATTAGTCATAAGTGCAATTATCATTAGAGTAGTGTGTTGGGAATTAGTTCCATCTTAGTGAGATCTAATTATTTATGAGTTTATTTTTGTCAGATTTTTTTAAAATGTGTTAAAGTAAAGGCTACTGTCCTTCATGGTCTAAGATAATCAAATTACACACACAGTGTTATGGGAGGAAAGCAATTACCAGTCATGCACGTGGAATTAAAATAAATTTTGAAGCTTTCAGAGAGCTTTAACATTTTACTACCATTCTTAAATAAGAATATTGTTATATCAAATTATAAACTGTTCGAAAGTCAAAATGTGTTCTTTTTAATGTATACTGCTTATAAATGTATTTTGGTGGAAGTTCCCTTTGAGTATAGCATCTTCAAACAAAATAGTAGTTCTGATGAATTATATCAAATTTTGAAGGGGCACATAGGAAGAAGAAAAAAGCTTGCTTGTACAACACTCTTGAAAGAACATTCTGAAGGTTTTCTTTTTTCTTTTTTTTTTTTTTTTTAAAGCTGCAGTTAATGAGATCCTCTTGCTTTTCTAACTGCAGTAGCTCTTGTTTAGAGGAGGATTTTTTTTTTGCCAAGAATATTGGATGAAATCTTGAGAAATAATTTTAACTCACCACTGTCCTACATAAAATTGCACTTTCAGTGTTAGGCCATTTGAATGTAAACGGTTGATTAATGTTCTTGAAGGGATAATAATTTTATTCCAAAAAGTACATTAAAATACAGTTTTCATAGTTGTAGTTTGCAGAGTTGTAGCTAGTACTTGATAGAAATGGCACAAGGCTTAATTAAGTAAATTAAAATCTTTTTAGAATGTATTAGAGAGTAAGGAGGACAAGAACCTTATATTTTATGGTTAAGTTAGTTTGCCACCTTAATAATGTTTGCTTTGTGTAGTTTTATGGCATAGAATGTCAGTGTGTTATTTACAATAAAATATCAATGTGTTTACTTTCTTTGAAATGTATGCCAACAAAGGAATCATAATGCAGTTTAAGTCAAGGTGATGGTCATATAACAGCATTTTTCTTAACACACTCTGGAAATAACAAAGACTAGCGCTGGTCAATAATCTCCAGTAGCAGCTATTTGTGAGTTTTCCTTTTTCAGTCTTTCATAGTTCAGTGCCATCAAGTCTGATCAGTCAGAACATATGCCAATGAACTAGCTCTCCCAGGATTAGGTAGATCATTTTACAACAGCAGGACCTTTCTGTTCAGTTTGGAATTTGTCTGAATGCAACATACACAAAGAATTTCTTACAGTGAACATAGAACTTGGAAAAAGTATTTTTACTTGTTGGAATAACTATGTCAAGTGAGCCTGAAACTGAATACTGAAATAAAGTGTTATGCACTGTAAAACTATAAGATTATGCTCATTAGGTAACACACAGAGTTTTCTGAAGATTGCTGGAAAAGCATGACAGCTAATCTACAATGTACTCTTCTTTGGGAGCTCTGATTCCTGTAGAATGTTACCTTTGAAATACTTGAGATTTGGAAAACAAAGATAACAGGAACTGTGTTTGTTTCCCTTCACATAAGGAAGTTGTGTACAATCTTTCTGTTGCTTTGCATCAGAAGGTGGAGAATATTCTGTTAAGTTTTTAAGAAGTTTGAAATAGCTTTTTTCTCTCTCTTTTTCTCTTTTTGTTTTGTTTGTTTGTTTTTGGTATGTAAATATTACAGACTAAAATAAAATATCCAAAAGTTGAAGTCATTGAATTTCTGTGGGTCATTTTTATCAATCATTTATATATTTTACATGTTAAAGAATACATGGTATAGCATTTAAAGTGTGCATGACTGAGAGGCAGAAGCTATCTGTTAAAAGTTAGAAATACAGACTGTGATAGTCAACAGTGGAAAATATGAACTTTCTTAAGCTTCATTCTGACAGATATTGATGTAACAAAGCTGTAAGTAATGGTGGCTGGTGACATCCCAGTGGGACAGTACTGGCAGGTAAAGATATGTGCCGAATCATTTTAAATCTGCAGTAGATCAAAATAAGGCAGGTATAAAATGTCATTGCGGTTTTGCAAAGCTGGAAGAAGCTGACATTCTTGACAACAGCTGCCACTGCTGTATTAGTGTTACTTCTGAATGTCAGTCATTCTTCATTTGAAGAGTGAATGACCTACTTGGAAAATCAAAGTAACCTGCCCTTGTCCTTTGGGAAGTAATGCCATTTTTTTCCAGATTGAGTTACCACCAATTAGTAGATGCTGAGTGAAACTACCACATGCAGACTTTGCCCCAGGCTGCAGAACAGGAGGAAATTCAGAGGATAACTCTGTGTTGAATGGTACCTTGGCAAATGTGACCATATCTTTTGGGCTTACAGTACAATGTTCCATATAGATTTGATCAACTTGTGAAGGCCTACACTAATGAGAGAAACTGTGCACCTTTCAAGAGGGAAAAAATGGAAGGACTTTTATCAAAATGTAGGATCCAGAATGATAATGATGAAAAGTTGAGGAACAGGAAAGGCTGTTACCTAATACTCTTACAATGATGAATGCTCCCCTCGATGACAGTGTCCTATTTTAGGAGGCATATTCAAAAAAAAAAAAAAAAAAAATTAGCCAGAAATGTCAGGCATTGCATAAGTAAGATTTTCAGTTGCTGGCAGAGCTCATTTGGTGTCCAAATAAGAGCACACATTTGACTGTTAGTTTTATTGTTTTCCAAAGGGAACCTCATATAGAGCTCTGAGTGCCACAGGGAATCTTAACAGCTTGCTCAAGAGGAGGAAACCTGAAATAAATGTTCTCACAGAAGTCAGAAGCAATGCAAGCACAAAACCCTGAATTACCAATTTTGAGCTTCTTTGTTAAGTCCAAATTCAAAAAAGAAAGTTTGGGGTGGGAGTAGGGCATGCATGATGGGGAGGAATCACTTCACTGTGTGCAAAATAACTTAGTTATTCTGTTTTCTTTATCACACATCACTAATATCAAGAATGTAACAGAAAGAGCAGCAATGATTTTGCAGAATTTTAATTAAAATAATATTTAAATCTCTATATAAATATATAAAATAAAATATCAATATAAAAAGAATATTTAAATTGAAAATTAGGATATTTAATTAAAATTAAAAAGAGGATATGTAACTACCTCTCAAATGTAGGTAAAAAGGTGTAAAATGTTAAATGGAAGTAGAGTCTCTTTTTCTTATTCCTGCTGTCACACACGTTGTCTAGACTAAGGTTTAATTCACCTTTGCTCAAATGGTCAGACCTTTCTACGCTGCCATTTAAAAATTAGAAAAAAGATGGTAGAATTCATAGGGTTGGCTGGGTCGTGTATAGAATTAGTTTTTATTGGTTTTGATCCCCCATAGACAGCATAAGATCTGCCAGTTTCATGGCAAAAGAACAAAGCAGGGAGCCTTGATGTTTAGAGTTGTGCCCTTTTCCATGCTGTACCCTTGCAGACTATGGCTACAAGACAGAATCTGGTTATCAAGGGAACAGTATGGCAGTTCTCCATAGCCTTTTGTTAACAATCTCATCTATGATGGTGAATGGAAATGGTGCCAGACAGTCAAAGCCAGGCACACAGTCAGTGGAACTGCAGAAACAAATAGTGGTGAAACTGAATGGCTTTGGAATTTTCTAGTCTCAGTGTGCAGAGGAAAAAGCAGTTTCTGTACTTAATTTTGTGTTCCACACTGAGGATTTATATAACACTGCCTTCTCAACCTACAGTGTCCACAGAGAAATTAGTCAGAGAAATCCGTACAAAATGTAAGACAATATCAAGTAATAGAAAATGGTTATCTAATCCAATGTCAAGCTCTAAGACACGATCGACTCTATCTGACTACCAGAGGTTTATTTTGCTCTTCACGTTACTAACTGTGGCTCTCTGAGGTGATGACAAAGAAGCAGGATATCATCAATCATCCCACATTCTCAGTGCTAAACCATGTGGTTGCTGTAAGAAGAATATTGAGCTCTTTTCTTTTTGACTGTGAGACTCAATTCTAGCACACATGAAATTGCAAGTAGACAATGAGCAGAGAAGAAGGCTGTCTGAAAATCAGATTCTTCCTGGTTTAAATGCTATTTATTCCAAACAAAGTATCTGAAAAATAGCTGAAGTTTTGAAAGTGTCTGCAAGGAAGACGTAACAATAATTTTACTTCATTTTTTTCCTCCCTAAATAGTGAAACATTTTCAGTAGGAGATAGAAGAGAAGAGCCATCTATTATAGTAATTTCTGAGTTCCTTGAGTTATTCTTCTTCATAAAAGTTGAGGGAGAGACAGTTCTGTCACAAAACAGAAATTTCAATACTGGCATAGTCAAAAGGTTGAAGAATATTTTTACCTCATCACAGACCTTAGCAATTCTTACGTTAATAGACACATTAAAGCATTAGCTAGACTTTGATGCTTTAAGTCAAGTGATGGTCATTAATGACTTTATGATAACTGATAACTGATAACATCTGCTTTGATAACTAAACTGAGGAAATTGTGATCTCATCAGTAAAAGAAATGATAAACCAGCAAAACAAGGCTCTGACATCATTAAACTTTTTTTTTTTATGTTGCTATTCTACTGAGAAAACAAAGTACATGTTTTTCTTTCAAGAAATAAGATGTATTTAATAAAACTTAAAACACAGCTAGAATGCAAGATTTTAATGATGAACATTCTATGAATTTCTTTATTGAGTAGCTTTTCATGTGGAGATGTTGTTTTCATACTTACCAAAATTGTCTCCAAATAATATAGAAAGATTTTCTATTACTTAGTCTACAGAGGTTTAGTTGTATTGCCAAATGGAAATGAGAAACATTTGCTAAGTGGTAAGCAGCATTTAAAAATTTCTGGCCTTTTGTACCCGTGTTTACATTTAACACTTAGTCTGAGTTTTGTGATGCATTACGGTAATAAAAAATGCACTGCATTTTCTCTAATAGTAGTAGCCTTTGACCCTCTTGGCATCAAGAGATAATAACAAGAAAAGTAGGTAAACAACATATGCTTGCTGCATTGCCAGGCTTAAAATTGGCATCTGGTGGTAATGGAAAAAAAGTAATGCAAAGCAAGCTTTTCCCTGCTTTAAGATTTTATGGTATTCAGTGGCTCAGAAGAGCTGAACACTTCAGTTGGTTTGAAAAAAATTCTTATTTCCTCTACCTTGTACAGGAGGACAGACAAAGCCAGGGATTCACTGTGTTGGAGTTGTACCATCAGTGAGCTGCCATGCAAATTGAAAGATGATGGTTGCTCTGAGTAGTGGTATCAGGTAGAGATTGCTGAGGCAATGCTGGAACTGAGAGCTCAGGGGCCACAAGGAGTATCAGTTTTCTGCTACTTCTCACAGCTAATTAAATGGGATTTAGAGGTTTTTGCCTAAGTTAGTAGCACTAAATGGTTGTTGAGTTAGATAGAAACTGTCTTACTTAGTAGTACAGGCAGGTAGTGCAGCATTGCATCACTCTGTGTTGGCATCCCCAAAACCTTGCCTTTAATGTGAATGCTGACATTTACACAAACCCCATAGCTCATTATAAGAAAGCAGTTTCATTAGAATAAATGATTTTAATACTTTATTTTTGTAATGAAATAGGAGTGACTGATAGTGGAAGAGGCCAGTCCTAGGTTCTCTTTTCTCACCCAACTACATTTTTTTTTTCCTAAACTCTTTAAATGCTATATTTTCTAAAAAGGAGTGTAACTTTTACTATTACAAAATGAATACTCTAGCTAGCATTTTTTTTAATAATACATGATCTGAAATTAAAAAAAAAAAAAAAAAAAGTGAAAATGACCTTTCTGAATAAAGTATGATATAATGGCTTTGAAAGATTATCTGATTATCTTATTCATCAAAATAAATAAATAAATAAATAAATGAAGCATTCAAGGCTCCTCCTCATTTAGAATATGTGAAAAATGGCAAAAAATAAAATAAAATTCAACTCAGTCTTTAAAGTTTAAAGAGCACAGTTACATACACTAGAAGAAATGATGTCTTCAACACCTGCTGAGTACTACTCTGTAAGAAATAAGTCAAGAAAGTTTCTCAAATACAGGTATGTGCTAATATAGGTCTCAGCAAACTACATTTAAGAAAAAAAGGTTACTGTTGATGGTATTAATCACTAATTCAAAGGCCAATCCTCAAGCAAGATATTCTTGGATCATTAATGAAACAGTAGGTTTCAAATTTAAAATAGTTTAAAAGAAAGGAGAACAACTTAATAGTTAAAGTACTGCCATAACAGTGCTCCACATATAAGAATCATCAAACTGTTTTGTAAAATTGTGTAGTTTCAGTAGATAGGCCTGGGGTAGATTTCATTCTTACTTGAATCAGTATAGGAAACCTTTTCAGCCACCTTTGTCACTACCTCTCAGCTTGGTGGATCTCTTAATCTTTAAAATTTTCCAGGTGTTTTTTGTCTTCCACTATGTATGCTATGCTGGTAGCAAGTCGACCAGCTTGTTCTCTCAGCTGCAAAGGAACGTAAAAATTACATGAAAGAGAAGCTGTTATGAACACCTGACCTAGATTTGAATCCTCTTTAAAGCAATGTGATTAATACTAACATATCCCACATTTACTAGGCTTTGTAAATTTGTTGTATCAATTCTGGATTGAAAGTTAAATCTATGCATGAATTGATTCCTTTAATTTCTATTAGCTTAAAGTTTTAAAAACAATGAAAAATCACATAACTAATGGTTGCTATTTAATACTCATTTGTTCCTCCTTATTCTTATTTCTTTCAGACTGTGCCATCTTGAAATACTGCAGCAAATGTTTAGTCTGTGTATTTCCTAAATTGTATGGTCACACTTTGATGATTAGTTTGTTGTACGAGAACAATGTGGTAAAAGCTAGGGTTGAGATAAGGAAGGTGCAAAAAGGCACATTTATGGAGCATTTGTGCTTGTATCTGTGAGGGCAAAGTAATTACAGACCGAATGGTGGATGGCAGTATCAGCTAATTTGGAACAGCTTCTCTTCATGCTGTCTTACAGCATGCTAATTTTCTGGATGTGGATCACTCAGACAAATTATTATTATATTCTTTCTTTTTGTTGTTGATTTTGGTTTGGTATGTGGTTAATTGGTTGGGCTATTTCTTGAAAAATCTGTATTTTATGGTCTGCCTTGGAGGGAAATAAAAGCATGTGTTATCACCTATTGGTCTTTATTTTTTTGTAAGAAGTGTTAACAAAATCCAATTTTTATTTCTCCATTTTGCCACAGGAAACTGATCAGTGTTTTATTGTGAATTACATATGAAGTTAATGTTGTCTTAGTATTTTATCTCTTCTTTAAAAGGGAAATATCTCTTATCATTCACACATACAAAAAAACAACCTACTGTTACAGCAATTTTAATATCTTTTTATGGTAACATTAAAAACAAACAAGCAAACAAACAACAAACAAACAAAACAACAATAACAACAACAAAAACAACCACCAAGGAACACCCAGCCAAACAACAAGAAACCCTGTAAGAGAACTTTGAGTGCTTGTACTTTTGTGCTCAGCATTTGCACTCAGATATTTTTTAGGCAGTTGCAGTGCTTTGTTTTCTTTCACAGCAATCATTTTTGAAATATTTGCAGGTGATTAAAATATTTTACTTGTGTAAAATGAAAACTGACTGTTGATATTACAAGGTCTGTGCTGTTTGGATCATGTTTGTTGCAAAAATATTTTAAGTTACTGACGTACAGATTACTCACTCTATTGGATGAAGCTTCCTTTGAAAAAGTGGGGAGTATGACCATGTCTGAAGTCTGAATTTGAAAAATGTAGTAAAAAAGGTTGTGACTGAATATTGAACAGAGTGAGGATTCATGGAAGAAAAATCCATCAGCAGTGTCTAAGTTTAAAGATGGACCCTCTGGTCATGAAGCTTTTGAGATATCATGTGTCACAGAATGCTCTTATGCTCTTCTTGGTAACTACTCAGTCCCTCTCAGGATATTGGGCTATAACAGCTTTTACTATATAAAGCTGTTATTAGAACTCTGCATGCTTTAAACAAAGAATCTGGAGTAACAATTGACATGTAAAGATCCTATCATAATCTGCATAGGTGCGTGGAAGGATGACATCCTTCACTTACAGAATCACAGAATCATCTAGGTTGGAAGAGACCTCCAAGATCACAGAGTCCAACCTTTGACCTAATACTAGGAAGTCCTCCACTAAACTCTATCACTAATCTCTACATCAAGCAACTTCAGCAGCTTCAGTGTAACATCTTACATATCTTCTTCTTGTGTGAACTGATGGCACACACACCAAAATTAGTATCTTTTGATACTGTTTTAAGAGGTTGACTCTCTAATAGGTAATAACTGATTACCAACACAATATTATTTGCAGCCTCCTACAATGGACATAGTAAGGAAATAAAGGGACATTGCTTCAACTGTTTAATCTCTTCTCAGAACAGGTTATAAGTATGCATTAAGAGTCAGTATTGTTTCCCTGTTTGGTCTCTAAGAATTAATTTGTTGTTGTTGTTGTTTTTTGTTTTTCTGATTTAACAGTTCACATTTCCTCTTTTCCACTAAATATAGAGGCTGCTTTGGCCCACCAAATCTTCCAAAACTCTTCATATTTTAGAGTTGCCAACTCTGGAAACTACTCATGACCTTGGGAAATGCTAATGCTGTTTGTGTGTTTACAGTCCCCAAGCTACAGGGAATATATTGTCCTTCAGCAAGCTTTTGAGTAGGCTTACTATGTTATTTTGGAAATTGAGACTGTTTACTTAGGGAATCACTTACATTTGGCAGGAGCAATACATCTATGTTTTGAACATTGAAACAGCCTTCATGGGTATGGACAGTCTCACTTTGCTGTTGGTATTCTTTGTGAAAAGGTATCCAAAGCAAAGACAACTTTTTTTTTTTCTTTTTTTTTTTTTTTCCCTTCTTTATTTCTTCATGTTAGATGTGGCAAGTGTTTAAATTACTGAATTGAATTATGATAGTGGCACCTACTGTATGCTACTCAGCATCAGTGGGATAGATTTCAGGATACATACGTTAATTTTAGGCAACAGAAATATGATCTTAAATTAAACTCCCAGAAAAGTTCGTATCAGGGATCCATACAGTATCAAGCAAAGCAAAAATTTTAATGCCTGTTTCCAAGCAGTGATCACTATTGTGAGGCTTTTTTTTTTTTTTTTTTTTTTTTACCAAAGCACCTTGCTCTTTACCTTCCTTCCCTATCTACCTTTTCTCCTTTGAACTTTATTTTTCTTACACTCTATACAGATACAAATGTATATCCTATATCCATGGTCTAATGGATCTGTTTTATTATCAATAATTCTTACTGCAGTGGGTCAAATTTGGATAACTCTGAACATCAAATAGTTTCAAACTTTGTCTGAATTTGGTACAGTATTTCTATTTCGAGTATCATTTATCTGTATTCAGACCATATCAATAAGTGTTAGACTCATGCTTAATGCTAAAGAGATTTTCTGTGTCAGTGCTATAGGCAGTGAAATACCTAAGCACATTTATAACTTTATTTTTAGCTGACTTTTGATTTATTTATTTGGTAAAATCTTTGCAGAAAAAGGTGTGCAATGTTACATGTAAATGCTTAGGATAGTCAGTAGATGAGCACTGAATGTTAAATTCTCATTAAGTCCTATAGAGAAATGGGATCTTTCTGATAGTGCAAACAGATTGCAATTTTTTCAAAAAGTTCTGGAAGATAAGTGTACTTCCTTGTGCCATGGAACACTTACATGAACCTATGGTATTCATTGAGATATATATAAGATAAAGAGGAAAATTTGACTTTGCCATCATAAGATTTTATACATTTTTTATACAATCTTACTATGCTGAGATATTGTAGATTTTAGAATTTTTGTTCTGTAGTTGGTAAAAGAAGATAACAGAGAAGAACTGAGATACTAATAATAATCAAGCTGTGATGAAAACTTGCTTTTCCAAGGAGTATTTTTCTTTTCCTTTCATTTTCTTGTGTAAGTATCTTCATGAGGTAAGTGGATGTTTATGGAAAGCAGATAGGTCATCATTTAAGAACAATAATCTTTTAAGTAACAGATTCAATATATATCAAATTGCTATCAGTTAGTCAGGAAGGAAATACAGGAGGAAGAGAACACTTCTGTGCTGATCACTGCCTATCTGGTCTGCTTGATCCTGCAAACTTTTACAATCAAGTTGAATGAACACTTTGAAATAATTTATTGGTTCTGTACCAATTTTAAGTACACTTAAAATTCTTCTTAATTAAATAAAATAAAAATATTAATCAAATAAAAAAAAGATTAATTAATTAAATGAAATAAAATGCTTCTTAATTTTGAGTGATGAGTAAATAAAATAAATTCAGTGGAGCTGCTTCTGCTAAATATTTATCAAGCACCAAATCATTTTTAGGACAGAAGCATTTTCTTTTAAAAAATATATAAATAACTAGCTGTAATTCTTTCCAAACTTTCCAAACTACATAGTTTATATCATCTAATTATTTCTGTTCAACTGATAATTTAACTACTTAAGAATTGAATGCTATTTATATAAAGTAATATGAGAAATTATAATATTTAATAATAATATTTTAATTAGTAAAATCTATGTTCTTGAGAATAATTCTTTAACAATATTCTGAGTTTAATTATCAGTTATATTATTCTGTCTTTTATGGTATAATAATTAATACATTACTAATTCTGTTGGCACAGAGAGAAGAAAATAATTACTTTAAATTTTTGTGCCTATAAAAAGATGAAATTAATTATGGTCATCATTAGAATAATTTTTACAGTGTTTTGGGTAAGTAATATTCTGGTTTATTTTCCTTGTTAAAAAAATGATAAAAGAGTAATCAATTTCTAACAAGTTAGTCACAGAAAAATTACATAACCTAATGCACGTATATATATATGGAAGATACACATCTATAATAGAAATATATAAAGAATGTAAATATAATTAAATAATTATATTTAATCTAATACCTTGTGTTTTGCAGTTTTTTAATGTACTGTGTTTGGTCACTATAGTTTTTACTATTAAAATTTAAGCAGGACTGTTCACTGTTACAGTTATTATCAGTTGGAATTTATCATAGCGAATTATGGACCTGTAGATAAAAAGGGCATAGCAGAATTTCAGAGTCATCCCAGTCTATCTCATATATATTTCAGCTCTAGTATGTTTGATTAGCTTATGTTACTAATGTGTGCATAACTGCAGTGTACTTTCTGGCAATAACTGTTAGCATAGATGATGTAATATTCTTCTGTGAATAATTATTCCAAAATAGGTGTAGGTGTAAGAGTAGGACTGGTAAAACATCTCAGGATATCATATCTTCTAATTTTTTCTTGTTGAAAACTTTGACTTATATAGGGAGGCTGTTGTACTTGATGCTACAAAGGCTAATTCTTAAAACAGTATTGTAACAGTCCCTACATCAGTAGGGAAATTGAGGTGGGATTTGAGTAAGACAACTGAGTTGATAATGTCAGTGGTATCCATCTCCATCCTAAGAAAAAACGATATGAGAAGTCACAGATATAGTTATTTGAAACCATCAAGTGAGCAATGAAGGCTGATATTAATGACCAGCTGAGCTAAAGCTATCATGCTGAAGGATAAAGGAGAGATGGTAAAGGAGAGATGCCGGAAAGGATGGCATAGATCAAATGGCAGAAGCAACAGACAGTTTGATAAATCAGAGAAGGGGAGGTAGAAGTTGTAAGAGAAAAGCAAAAGTCTGACATGGTGAAGTGAGAAGTCTTGGAAAATAAGTTACGGTAGTGTTTTTTTGTTTGTTTGTTTGTTTGTTTTTTGGGGGGGAGGGTGGAAATGAGCAGAGCAAATTTCCATTTGCCAAGATCGGAGAGATGATGATAACCTGGTGAGCCTATCATTAGAATCCATGCCAAGAAGAACCAGATCATAAAATCTTAGATTAGGAGCTCTGTTTTATTGATACTTAGTTTGATCCGATATTGAAAATGTGATGAAATAACTCAGTGAAATACCTCAGAAGGCAGTCTATGAAGACTTTATTTTCCAGGATTTTCTGCAACATCTGTTGGACAATTGAACCTCCCAGTCAGTTCATTGGAAGTGGTGTAATGTTTGTTAGGCTAGGAACATGCCACTAAAAATCAGGATCTATTTGGCTTGATTTTGCAGCAGAAAATCATGTCCAGTGTATCTATCCTATGCTATGCACAAAATACTACCCCCCACACACACACCAAAGCAAGTTTTTTGATTGCCTGATGATACGGTAAAAGATCTCTGCTGGGGTTGGAAGTGATTTAACCAGGCTGATAGCACACTGCTTGCTAGTTTAAAATAATGAGTTTCTCTGTTCTGTAGACTGTTGTGTTTTTGTGTGTGTGTGTGTGTGTTTATTTTTTTATTTTTTTTTTTTAGATTAAATCCATCAAGCAGAGAAATACAAGCAAGGGAATACAGTCCTACCTCCACACAATGCTGACATTTTAGTCATTAATTACACGGGAGCAGAAGGGGTCAATGGATTGTTACTAGGACTGCTAGCCACTGTTTACTAAGCAGTGAGACAGCCTGGAAGAACCTTTTTTAACATTTAAATAGGCAGCTGTAGATGAAATGATCTCATCTTCCTATTGCTCTGTCACATTCAAAATCCTAACTTTATCAAGCAGCATGCATTTTAACTGATAGGGAGCTGCAGTACTAATGCAGTAGTTTTAGTGCATTAAACTTCTTCAGAAACTTGTGTACGTGTTCAATTTCTCAGGTAATATGAGTTTGTTAATCCCCATCCTTTGCCAGAAAGATTTCATGTACATGCACAGACAAATGTTTCCTCAGTTTTCAGCATGATTTACAAGGTTACATCTTCAGTTAAGGTTAGAACTTTGAAAAGGTGAAGTGCAGATGAAGACTGAGGTACGTTAGCATGGCTGTGTGTGATCCAGCTCTACCTTACTTACCTGTTGCTGTTTTGCATTAAATTTCAGGCTCTTCTCTTCTCTTCGCTTTGCCTCTCTTTGCTTAGCTTCGCTTCTCCTCTCTTTGCTTTGCGTCACTCCTCTTCCTTTTTTTTTTTTTTTTTTTTCTCTCTCATTTTGCCTTGTAATCAATCATCCACTTTCTGGTTAGCTTGTTTGCAGAAGTTACTTTTCCTCTCATACATACAGAAATCAAGGCCCACTTCTGAATGTGCATGTTCTTTTCCTCAGAGATTTACATGTAGATATATAGTTTTGTCTGTTAAATACAACATTTATCATCTATAGCTTCTTTAATGGAATGTCAATAAAAAGAAAAAAGCAGAGGTATTTGCATTGAACTACTTCCAGGAAGTATACTTTGTTCCTTGAAAGGCAGGTCTAATGGGATGGCCAGATAGATTTATATTGTTACACTATATAAAGAAATTTCTAAGTCTTCATTAACTGAAGAGAACTGTGATTTATGCTGGCAACTCACAGAGAATTATAAAGCAGAACAGAAGAATGAGCTCTTAGGTTGCTGATGGCTCTTCAGTACTCTACTTATTACAAGGAAATGTGCTTCTGTACTTCTGGCTTCGGGTTCTTAAGGTCTGTAAACAGTCAATAGCAACCAGTATGTCTGCTTGGAAAGCAGATTTTGGCATCTCTCTAAATGCTTTTTGATTTAATATATTTTCACTCAAAGTGTATCTTTCATCAGAAACGAATAATAGAGAGGTGCTTTGGAGATGAAACAATAGTATCATGATTTCCCCTTTGGTGTTGATTCAGTTATGCATGAGTTGGTAGAATTAGAATTAATAGATAGAATCAATAGATAGAATTTTACCATCTTGCTTACACTTCTGCATACTCAGAAACCCTGATAGTAAAAAAGCATCTAAATAAATGACAAAGGATGTTATAACAGAATTCAAAAGCTTTAGGACTGGTATTTCTGCCTTACCATGACCATTAAATTTGTCCTTTCAAATAGATAATAATTAACGTTTATTATTGTCTTTGTAAGTAATTAACGTAGGTTAAAATATGATCAGGAATTTAGTAGCATTATAAATATTGGCTTACATGTAAGCTGTACACTTATGTAAACTGTTGAAATATTTTCTGTGCTTGCATGAAAGGTAAGCGCTTAGTGTTTAATGTGGATTTTTTATAGAGAGCATTTCATTGTGATAAGAGCTACTTACCACTGGATGGCAATATTTAATAAATTATATGAGATGAAGTTGTTTAAATATACAAACTTTAGGTTTAGAGAACATTATAGAAGTGACATTCCAAGTTAATATGTATATACTGTCTCTCTTTTTAGTAGAGAGTACAAAATATTGTGTTCAAATGAGGGCATTCATTGACCAATGAGGCCACCTTAACAGCATGTGTTGTATAAGAAACTTGGTAACTGTAGTACTGTAGATTTGCAGTGTAATGCATTTTATATTTTATTGAAGTTCTCATCCTGACTTCTTCAAAAGCATATGGTTTTAAATGCATAAATGTTTCTTCTTTTTTTTCCATTAGGAAAAACTTTTAATACAGTCTTGATATTACATGGTGTTATATTCCTTAATGTAAAATGTTAGCAGTTACCATTCAATAAATAATCTTTTTTATTTATTTTTATTTTTTTCTCCTTCTTATGCAGGATCATAAGAGAAATTACACATAGTAATTTGGCCAAATATGGGCCAAATTTGCCCAAAATTGGGCAATTCACACAATAAATATTCCAAATAAAAATGAAATGGAATCAGTTTAATTTGCTAGGAAGGAAGAATGCATGAATGTTCTCTTCCAGTTTTTGAAATATGATTGAGGAAGAACTTACACCATATATAGATAAGCCTGAACTTCACATATAAAAGCAAAATGACTGTAATAAACATTCATTTAAGAATGTGTCAAATTTCAATGACAGGCAGTCAAGAAATAAAATTCTGTGAGGGAATTAAAGAAAAATATGCTATCACAGCATAATAATATGTCAGGGAAGTGCAGAAATGTATGGAGTGTGATGATAGCACGTGCTCTTTTTTCTTTTTCCACCCAGTTGGTGAAACGGGTGTGTAGTTTTAGCTGGCAGATGTTAAACATCTGTATAGTAACCGTGGCTTCTTTTTTCAGAGTGGAGCTGAAGTTAATAATGATCAGGGTATAACTTTGTGCAGTTAATATTTACCATTTTCACTATGCTGAGTATCAGGGGGATGATGCAATAAGCTCTGTATGTAAAACCACACCATTCCTGTGTACAGGAATGACTTGTACAGTGTTACCTTCTGTGGATTCAGTACAGAATGAGCTTGCTTCTCTTTCAAGAAACAAATTCAGGATTTAAGAGGTTGTGTTCTTGATGTGACACAACCTCTAAAGTATTGCCACAGACAATTAAAAACGGAAATAACTACTGGCATGTATGTTTCCATTCTCTACTGCTGATAAAAGTGTTGTCATTCAAACTAGGAATGAAGAATATTTTCAATTAGAGTCATAAAATTAGAGTATATCCCAAGTTGGAAGGGACCCACAAGGATCACCAAGTCCAACTCTTGAGATATACTTGTCTGAAAATAGTTTTCTGAAACAAGAGATGTATTAGCTGAGAAGAGTTTTGTCTGCATCTTTTCTTGCATTTCTCATATCCTACATTTTACAGTAAGAAATAGATAGCCAGAGATAACTTGTTTTTATCATTGTGTAATGCATGTTACTTCCCCAGTCTAGAAAAAAAACAGACTGCAGTGTTTTCTTTATAAAAATTGCCTTCCATTTTTGGATCTTGGAAGGATAAGGCAGATGACCTTTAAAAAGCAAAAAGCAGTTTGCCAATAGTCTGTTATGAGACTGAAGATTCTTGGTCTCTAGATCTACAGCAAAGTCAATTTTCTTGTTACCAAACCAATGATACTTTTGATAATTTCAAAGTGCAGATTCCTTATATCACCTGACTTTTTAACATCAGTTTAAGAGGTCACCTACTAAATCTTTATTTCTGAAAAAGTTAATTCCACTTCATATTTCCAATTCTTTTTAGACTGTGCTAAATCTATTCAGAGAAGTATGAGTATTTACGGAATATTTCTCCTGTCAGTTTCTTCTCTTGAAGTACTCTGTTGCAACCGAGGATGCTCTGTGCAATCCTCAGTGCTAGTTAGACTATGAAGTGGCAGTAAAAGAAGCTCATCTGTGAACACTTTGCCCATGCTGTATAAACTGTTTATCTGACCTACAGCTGGTAAACATTGAGCACTGCAGGGGAGCTGTGGTGCCAGTCTCCAAACCCTGCAAGCACCATTTCCACCTGCAGCACTGCTGCAGAATGTAATGAAGACATTGCACACTGACAAAAAGATTATACCCTGCAGCAAGAAGATGGTGAAACAATCACTGTAGGAGCATTTTGGTTTTGTTTTGCATTTTAAGTGGTGGGTTTGTTCTATTAATTAGTTGGAACACAGAGCTTTTAATTTTGCAGTGCAGAAATACCACTGTGGTGGTATAAGGGGAATAGGCTAGCTAGACCATGTTCTTTAAGAAAAAAAAAATAAATAATAATTAATAAAAATAAAAAGACAGAACTGAGACACATTTCAAAATCACATCGTTTGGTTTCACTCTAGATTTGTCATAGCTTTTGAAAGCATTAATTCTAATTTCTAACAGTATAAAACAATGTTTATTGCAATATTATAATCTATTTCAATGTTTTGTTTAATGCTAATGATATTTTTAGATGCTGTCTTAGATAATTGGATGGAAGGATGAAAACTACATATTCTGTATGCTTTTCAGACAATGTTATAAAAGTAAAAGCTCCTCTTTCAACGTTGCATAAGCTTTCCTCTGAGACTATCCTAGGGACGGTAAGAGTTTAAGAATTTATGAAAGTGATACATCTATTCTATAAATATTTTGGAGAGTTTCTTATTCTTGTGGTCTAACTCCGGTAAGCAGCTCAGCCCCACACAGCCACTTGTTTTCACACATACACAGTGGGATGGCGAAGAGAACTGGAAGAGTAAAAGTGATAAAACTTGGTGGGTCAAGATAAAGACAGTTTAACAGGTAAAGCTAAAGCTGCACATATTGGTAAAGCAGAATAAGGAATTAATTCTCTACTTCTACTACATTGGCAGGTACATGTTGCCCTTTGTGGAAGAGTAGGGCTTCATCACACTTGGGAAGACAAACACTCCAAACTACAAACATCTCCACTTTTCTCTTTCTCTGAGCTTTTGCTGCTGAGTATGTCATCTGGTATGGGACATTCCTTTGGTCAGTTGGGTCAGCTGTCCTGGCTGTGTCCCCTTCAGTTTCTTGTGCACCCCCAGCTTCCCAGTGGTGGGGCACTGTTCTAACAGCTGAAAAGACCTTGGCTTGGTATATAAATTCTGTTCTGCAAAAGCTGAAACATCAATGTGGTGTCAACACTGTTCTGGTGACAAATCCAAATCACAACACCATATGAACTGCTATGAAGAAAATCATATCTATCCCAGCCAACATCTATACACGTCTAGTTACACAGAGAACATTGGGAAACAACATTACTACTGGAGTAGTTGAAAGATATTAATAAAAAATGAAATTGAAAGTAAAAAATAATAATAATACCATAATTATTTGGTATATATAATCATATATATATATATGATTATGGCTCCATAATAATAATCTTAATAATAAACTACTTTGTAATTATCACTTTCTTTCTTGAAATTTGATAATAACACTACTTTTGCAGATTCTTAGGCCAATATAAAATGTTTAATTTTACAATAAAAGCTGAAAGTAGAGGAATTGTAGAGTTACCTATGTTAATGCTATAAACAAGATAAACTAGGTATATATTTGCTGTCTTTACCTTTTTAGTGTTAGGAGGGAGATCTAAGAGTGATATTAAAATGGTTACTAGTAAAACAATTTAGTATATATACTATTATCACAGACTTGTTTTACCTTTTTATAGAAAAGATTGATTATATTTCATGTTCATAGTGCTTGAAGCATGCTGAAGCAGACTCTTCATTTTAAATTGCTTCTTGTGCTAAGTGGAACATTTTAGCATTAAAGAGTTTCACAAGATTTCTCTTTTGTCTTGTTAGAGGTCAAAGAAGACAGTATCTTTGGCCTTGCAACAACTAGCAGTTCTCACACAGGCTCTGATGATTTGGTAGCTTTCAGGGAAAGAAATGTCTGTATCATGTTCTTTTACAGTGTCTAAATGGAAATAGAGTTAAAGATCTGCATTACCAAGTTTTCAGATGGACAAAACCATAACAGGGTCATTAAATTTCCCAAGTCTACATAGCTACTGTTTTAGCTTTACTATGGTCAGTAAATTTTAAAGTGAAATATGATGCCCATATGATGATAAAAATTTGTATTAAATTTTTAATGAAAGTATCACAAGTGTCTAACAATTGACATGTTCAGAAATTTTACTCGTACTTGACGTGATTATTAGTAGTAATTCTATGGTTAAAGACAGCATATCAGGTTACTAAATCCACAGTAAGATACATATAAATGCTCTATGAATCATCAAAAGTCACTTCTCTACATGTTTTTCTTAAAAAAGTATTTCTCTTATGTTTTAGATAAATACTCTTAGAAATACTTTCCTTTTCAGTGTATTCAGCTAGAATAAATATTGTAATACATTGAGGGAAAGGGTGAGGGGGTGAAAGGGGGGGGAATGGAAGGAGGGGAGGGGAGCCTAAGTTTAAATCAACTATAGTTCTGTCTTTGTGGAACAGGCAGCTATTGATTATTTATACATCAGGTAAGTCTCTTTCTAATGCCATGATGTAAATATGTTATGTCTCAAAGCATGCATTTAAGATATTAAGTTCATTCAATGCCACTGTGAATGAATGATCTGTCTAGGTACTACTTTGTCTTAGTGATCACTTGGTTTAAATTCCTTGTACTGATTAAGTTTAAGTACAGTATAATACAATTTAATTTTTTATTTTTATTTTTCTTTGTTTAGTGTTTCAGAACCGTTTTATATATCTGATATGACCATGTACACAAATTCTTATTCATCCTCCCCAAGTGTTATGCATTCTACATGGTTTTAAAATTACAAACACCTCCCTCCTCCAAACCAGATTTGTCAATCTCATTAATTTTTGCTGTTTTCTTAAAAATTTCCATGTTTACCTTCCATATGGACCTTTGAAATACACAGAGAGAAAGAATATAAAAAGTATATAGTGACAACAGAAACCCAATTGACTGTCTGTCCTATGGAACATTGCAAGTTTGAATCCTTTTCTGCAGTTTCAGGGATGCAGTCTTCCACCTGTCAGACTGTCTATTTATTAATTTATATTATAAATACTGATATTTATGTTGCTAATGACTCAAACATAAGACAAAATGTTTGGAATTTGGGAGTGTGGTATTGAACATTAAAAGTTTTTATAAAAGCTGCTCAAATAATTTGAATTGTTTCTTGAGTGTTAGTTTTTATCCCTTATGTTCATTCTCATTAACAATTTTGGAAATCTGTCTTGTTACTCAGAATTTGTGAAGTTTTGACATATTTCTGAATTTTCTAGGGAACACTTTAATTATTTTTCCTGATGTTATATAGCAAATGTAGAATGTATAGCTGAACAAAGTGTCTACCTGAAGTGTTCAACAATTAGTCTGCAGTGGAGATTAAGGTAGATGGTCTGTAGGTAGGGCAGTTGTTGATTGAACTGTATGCCTTTTCTTCCTGACTTTAGCGCTACTAAAGATTTCCAAGACCAGAATAATTCTCCCAACTTCTGCTGATTGTTTCACTGTTTAGATTTAATTGTGGTTTCCCTTTCACTTACTTTGTATTTCATGATATATTTCCTGTATTAAGTCTTCAGTGGCAGAATTATCTTGATAGAAAGCTTATATTGTGTGCTTTCTAGAAAGACTTAATACAATACCTTCCTCTATACTATGTAATGTTTTGCAAAACATGGATCCAACATTTTGACAGAAATTAACTATTTACTTTTTTTTTTTTTTTTCTTAGAGGGTTGTTGGTCTACTTAACAGGCCTTTATAAAAAAAAAGAAAAAGAAAAGAAAAGAAATCATCACAGCACAAAGCTCTTTCTCTTACCAATATGAGCTATTGGAACAGTTGTAATTATTGTGATAGTCTTGTGATTATGTATCCATCTGTCTGTGTTATCCTTTTTCCTTAACCTAACTCTCCATAGTGATGCCTGCTGCCAGGTTAAGTGTGGTAGAAGCACTGACACAAGACAAGAGTACAAAAGGTTAGTGGCATTGCCCTTTTAGTAACCTTCCTGTTTACTGTCTTCTCTGAGAGGACCTTTAAATAGCAGAGTTAAAATGTTAGTGACAGTAACCACCTAACCCTCATTAGCACTGCTGGTATGTTTCATGATTGATGGTTCCAGAATGTTTATACTGTTTTTTTCTGCCAAGAATAGAGTACTGCTAATAGAAGTAAGCAAACAGATTTAAATACTAACCCATTTAGTATACTTTGTGCATTTGTATTAAAATTTCTTGAATGCATTGCTGCTGGAGGTTGCAACATTTTATCAGAGTAGTTGCAAAGGAAGTTGTTTCTCTTTTCAGCAAAAACAACAAACAGATGTGCCAATCCTTACTGAACCTCTGCACTGCAGATAGGAAAGATGCACCCATCTACAATACTCAAATCCTTTTATTGCATAAAGTTCTATAAAGTATAGTAGGCAACTCAGTTCTCTACAGCATAAGGTGCTCAGGATGAGAGATAATTGTACAGGTAAGAGGTTGTCATTATGGCTATTTGCAAATACCAGATAATTCTATATCCCTGTAGTTTGTTGCAAAAAGTGTTAGTGGAAAAAATGTAGTATAGACTTATGGATGAATTGATACCATTAGTTCATGTTCATTATTTTCTAGCAACCTGGAGAGAAAAATTACAATCTCCATTACAGCACCATTTGGTATTTTCTAAAGCAGCTAAAAATTACTGTTTTGGTGTCTCTTGGCATAAGCAAGTGCAACAGTTAACACAGCACATGGTGTGTTTCCTTCTGTGCAGTCAACTTTTTGTTCCTTGGAAAAGGGTATTCTTTGAAGTTGTTTTATCTAAAAATTTGAAGCAGCCTCCTATGAAACCACCTGTTATACCTAGTGTAGCTGGCATACCTAACAACCAGTGTTATATAATTTGGCACTGATGTCCTTGTTTGAGGAATGCAAATTCTCTTTATCAAATGAGATGTAGAATTAAAATTCTAGGCTCAGATTTGTGCTTATAAGGAACAGTTTTCATAGACTACAAAATGTCTATGAATACAACAGCATCCTACCCCTGCCTGCTAGTAACTTACAAGTTTAATATGGAATGATTAATATGCAGGTCAGGAAACCTATATTTGAGGGAGAAAGGATGAGTGAAGATCAATAATTACAACTGGCTTCATTGGAATATTTATTCTACTTGGAAAATTATTTATTTTTAACGATTTATTTTTAGCTGATACTTATTCTCAGGATTTTGAGTCCTTCAAAAATAAAAGAAATGAAGTTCATGAGTTTTTGTAGCATCCATTCTGCTGAAAACCCCAAGTGAATTCTAGGTGGGTATTCATATTCCTTAATCTGGGTTTCTGGGCACAGAAAATGGCTTCTCTGGACCCATTTTTAGCATTTGGAGTCAGCTTGCAAACGTGATATTTGGAGATGTGCTAAAAATCTAGGGGGTATGCAGAAGAAGTATGTTGCCTCTTGCCCGAAGAGCCCTTAATCAGAACAAGAAAATTTGGAGAATTCTCATAAACTACTTCTCCTCCTCAAACAATTCTAAAACTCAAGTGAACTTTTAGAACAAATGTACTTTGTATCTTTTTTCTCTGTTTCTACAGGCAGAAGGATTGCATGGCTCAGCATACTCCTTTGTTCTCTAGCCAGGGAGACAGTAAGCAAGTAAGTGACTTTTTTTAACATGGTGGTTGCTACAAGTGAATCCTGTCTGGAATGTCATTTTATGGATGTCTAACAGAAATTCAGGCTATATTCAGTGTCTATCAGCTTTAAGGATATGTGCCTTGTTTTAAATGATCAACAATACTTTAATGCATAAGAAAGTTAAGTGTTCCTGAAAGTGATTAAAAGGTAGAGCTTGTGAAAAATTTGATATATAATTTTGAAGGAAAGTACTGTATCATTGCTCTGAGTTTCATAAAAGCTAGTTTCCATGGTCTTTTGATTCTGGTTTAACACCTCTCTATTTTAAATATCCACCTATTTATTATGTTTTATATATATACATAGATATTTTGAATGTCTACTTTCTTTCTTACATTGAGTTAATCACTTTGTGCTAATTGTAATCTTAAAGGATGACCTAACCAGACTTGTCCAGTTTACTGCAAGGAAAAGGTAGAATAAATTCTTCATGTCTGTCACTTCTGTTTATGAAAGGCTATCTCTAAATGGATATATTTGTAGCTTCTTGCAAGTAAATAATCTGGTTCCAGATGCCAAACTAACACTGACATGTGACAGCACCATTGTAATATTTCCTGGAGTTCATACTGATATAGCTGGTGCAACATAAGAATGATTTGGAAAAAAGGTGGATCCCAGACAAATATTACCAACATTATAAGTTATTTAATTTGCATTAATTTTCTCTGCTGAGCAATGTATAAATATTCATGGTATTATCAGTATAGTTTATGTTTTGAGACCCTACCAGAGATAAGAGAGAAATTTGACATAAATATTTTAACTTTTTAAACTACATAATTAATTGATACCCTGATGATAGTCACAGTGACGTTAGCAGAAGAAAATCTTTTATAATAAAAAGTTTTATTTGTGTGAATAATCTCTTGTCCTTTTGAATATATTTATCATATAAGTATTTGTGAATCCAGTGGAATTGTTACTTTGTAGGTGTTTCCTCTGTGTGTGTGTGTATTTTTTTGTTTTGTTTTGTTTTAAATCAACATTGTATAATTCTGGCTAGGCTTTGAAAAATAATACACGAAGTCTTAATTAAATTGTCATTGCCACTGGTGTGTATTGTTGAGGAATATTCAAATAATATTCATGTGACATACTTTGGAAAGAAGCAATGTAGCAAGGGAAAGTTGTAGAAGTAAAATGTATAGTTAACCCTCAATGAAGAGCGGAAGTGGTATTTAAGTTTAGTCTCTTAGGCAGCAGCTACTGAAGTAAATGTGAAACTGTAAGGGCTTATCTTTGTCATTGGGTGGGGATATGCCTCTCCATATTAGCTTTGAACCTGAAAGTACAGGAAGGCCTGGTAAAAAGTATTCTAATCTGAGCAAGTGCCAGTCATGCAATTTTTTTGATCAATTTTTTAAAGAATATTTTGTATTTTAAATTATTCAAATTTATAAACATTTGAACTATTCAATTTTAAACTTTTTATTATTATTTATTTATTATTAGTAGTATAAATGTTGGAGAAATTCAGTACAGCCATTCAGTTCCCCAGTTCTGGTTTTGAAGAAGGTGCTATTTTATGCAAAAAGAGGTTATCAGCATGTTCCCTATTTGTCTTACAGTCAAGAGTTCGCATCCATATCTACTTATGAAGTAGACATGCTTACCTAATGGAAAAGCTTTCCTAATGGAAAAAGTCTTTACTTAATCTTTGATATTTTGCAGTACAGCTTCTGCTATGGCAGTGGATGATTAACATGGAATTACAATGTCCTTACTAACTATCACTTTAGGTCTTTTTGCAAAATCTTAAATTGCCTTTTCTTAAGGAAAGTCTTTTAGATTCAGTCTTCTAATTTGTTTGTGTCTGTGTGTGTGTGCACATATCTAATAAAAGTACTGATAGCTGTTTGTATAGCACAATTGACCTTAAAATTTGGAAACTAACTTCTGCCATTTTACACTCCGCCATTTACAGGATCTTACATTTTTATGTGTCATGCAGAGATTTCCAGAATACTAACTAGTTTTCTTATTGATATGTATAATATGTTATTTGGTATGTGTAATAAAGCTTTTATTCCTTGTATGCCTCACCAACCACCAGAGATAATGTTTGTGTTTGAAATCTATAATCAATTTAACTAAGCATTGTGAATGTGGTGTTTTTTGTTGTAGTTGTTTGTTTGTTTGTTTGTTTAATAAAAATTGCTGAAATAGCTACATTTGATGAAATATTTAACAGGAATGGTGTCATATCAAGAATGTCCCAAGTGGATTATTCAATAAGCTGGAGACACAGCAACACTTCATAAATTCTGGATTGGAGGATTTAACCATTTCTGAATTGCAAAGAGAAACATAGGAAAAAAACACTATGAACTTCAAAAACAATTTGCAGATTAGGACTAAACACTGTGAGCCTTGGTACTTCAGGAAAGATGATGAGCTTTTCTTACCGTACAGAGGGAAAAAGAGACATACAGTGTCTTAGAAAGCATGCTAAAAGTTAAAGCTAGGTTGTTGAAAACCATTATTCTTTACTCACTGTCATTTGGGTTAGTTGTGCCTTTTTGTCCTGAAACCTGTGTAAATAAATAAACCTTTATTATTATTATTATTATTATTATTATTATTATTATTATTATTATTATTGTTGTCTGTCAGAAGTGATGTAGCTTTCAAAACAGCAAGAATCCGTATTGCTTTTATTTCTATATAATCTTGAAAGCAAGTAATTTCTGTGATAGTTTCATAGTTAAAATTGTGTGGAATTATTGGTATCAAGAAACTGTCAGTTTAGAATTACAAACAATTTTGGATTCTGCTGTTAATTTGTGAAATGACTGCTAGTTAGGTTTTTTGAAGATTGCTTCCATTGTTTACCTTTTATTGTTAAGAAATTTCTTATCAGTTTTCTTGGAATTTTAATAGCTTTACTTATTGTGATTTTAATGACTTGGCAACACTTTCAGACACATTTTATATTTGACATCTGGGTTTCACAGTAATCAGTACACAAGAAATATCTAGGCAGATAAAAAGAATCTCATCACATTTAAGCTTCCAAATAGTTCTTGCTTTACATAAGAATATTGCAAACCTTACAGGAAGTTTGCTGAGGTAAGACACTATTCCTTGCCAAGAAACGCTTGATATTTTATAATTACAATGAAAAGCTTGGTAGTGTCACATTGTGCAAGACATTTTGTCATCATCCTAGTCATTACCATTAATGTGTTGCTGAATGCCAAATAAAATATAAAGCTTTAGCTCTAACTGGTTACAATCTGACATTTTTTTTGCACAGTATAAATAAATTTTGTATTATTTTTGTATCTGTGCTCAACAATCCATTAAAGCCAGTCAGTAGCAACAGTGCCATTTGGCTTCCTTTTTCCTTTAAGGAACAGAACAGTAATTTCTTCTGCCACCTTAATGTTGTGAATACTTTCCCCTGAGCTTTGGGAGAAACAGTTTATTATTAAAATAATTGGGTATTCTGTGACAACTTCCTATAATTTCTTTATTAATTATGTTTCTTAATATGGAAGAAACAACATCTTTGTGCATTTGAATTCTGTTGTCCTGACAAAGCTAATTGCTTCTCAAGAGATGCCATCCTGGGATGTGCTGGGAGTGTGAAAAAGAATAACTGCTGACTTTACTAACTTTTTTCCAAACCATTTAATATTTTTCATAAAATTAGCCCTGGTGTTCATAGATTAACAGATCTACTAATAGTATTATGCCTTAATGTCTGAAAACTGAGGATAACATAACATAGAACATATTCAAAGGGTGCTCACTTTTTGCACTGAGAAGTTTAGTAAGTACAATATTCACAAATGCTTCAACCTTCACAAATGCTTAAAGAAATTTCCAATAGAAATTTGATCACACAAGTTTATGGATCCGTGTTTTACTTGAATAATAGGGTAATCTACCAAAATGATTTTTTTGATTATTTTGCTTATAATCAGATTCTTTCTAAAGAGATATTTTAATTCATTAGTATCACCCACTTCATTAACTCAAAATCTAATGAGAGGGAAAAGAGAAAAACACCTCACCTGTGTCTGTGTATATACATATGGAATTAAGTTTTTGTTGTTAGTCTAAATAATGCTTTAGAAGTCTAATAGTCCAAATGATCTAGTTGCTAGAGAAAAGCTCTTTAACAATATGGTGAAGTCCTTATACAAAATCTTCTTACTGTCTATCCCTTTTCTCTGAGAGGACTGCCATGTTCAACGTGTGTGTCTCCTTGCATTGGGGTCTGTGTGTGTGTGCGTACATTTCCTTTTCAGTTCCTTTCTCCTTTGTTCCTAGCTGCAGTTTAAATGGGCTTGGTGTTGTAGGCAGCAGGTACACAGGCTTGCCCACAAGCCATAACTAGTGTCCACTAGCATGAGCTACACCAGGCCAGCCAGCAGTCACAAGGCCACCAGACAAGTGTTTTGACAGTTGAAAGAAGCAAAATGCAGCATAGTCTTGAGACCAAACTTTCATGTCCAATGTTGTATATTTTATTTTCACATAAAATGCCCATTGTATCTACCGATTCATACTCATTTTCAAATATTGCCTCGTGTTAATTGTAAAATAGTTGCTTGCATCTGATACTGCAGCTATGCAAAAATAAGTTGCAGTATGTTTTACTTAAAGTTATGATTTGACTTCAGCCCATCTCTGAGCTGGTTGGACTAGATGATTTCCAGGGCCCCTTACTACATCTGCTTCTGTAATTTGTGATGCCCTTGAGAGTCCTGAAGTCTGTAGATTGTTGAAGCAGGAAATTACTATTCCAGCTTCATGTAGCTGACTTGGTTGTGTTGGCAGCCAGAGCTGAAGGTCTGGCCATTCCTGAGCCAAGCCTTTTATTCACCTTTTGATTTGTACTAAGAAAAATCTAGAACATAAGAACAGTCATAATGTCCGAGACTAAAGGTCAGTCTAGCTACTGTCATGTCTCTAGCCCTGTACAAATGAGAAAGAAGGAGGATGAAACATGTAAATCTTCCTTCACATTCTCTTCCAGCCTGCAATTATTTTCAGCACAAAGATCATGAGCTAAATGCTTTTTTTTTTTTTGGATTGTTTTTTTTGTACTGTCTTGACCTAGATTTTTTTCTGCTATGAACTTCACTTACTTGACACCTTCTGCTATTAGAAGAAAAGATATACCCACTGAGCATGAATTAAAATAAAAGGGTATTTTATTTTGTAAGTTACAAGAACTCAGATACCAGTAATGCCATTGGAGGTCTAGTTCTTCTCACATTAGGAAAGTACACAGAGACAAGTAACTTAATGGCATTGCTGTTTATCAGTACAAATGTTTATCTGTGTTTTGTAGGTAGGTGAAGTTAAAAAGATGCCTTTAGCACTCCACAGTTCAATTGCAAAAATAGCCTCTGTTAGTATATTGATATGAAAGCCAGCTAAGGGGGTGGGTTTTGTCCTTGCTTTGAAGTGTGAGGGCAGACAGAATACGGATATGTTAATTACTCACATTTCTCTGATTGCCCTCAATAGACTAGGCCTTTTTTTTTTTTTTTTTTCCTGAATTGCAGTCAGATTTGGAAAGAAAAAAAAAAAAAAAGAAAAATCTTCATTTATTACATTACAATTTTATAAAGCTAATTTTTCATGCTTCATTATGATTTTCAAGATAATTTTTTTTTCAGTGTAATTGATATGCATAGGAATTAAAACAATCTTGTACTGAGTTCTTGAATTAAAATACTTATGTCTCATAGAAATATTCTTTAGAGCGCTTCTTCAGGGAAACAAAACTTAGGAGGAATTTATTAAGCATGAACTGTTTATAGGCCACAGGCTGACAGTACATAGCTGTTAATACTAGAAAAATTGCCATGATGCTATAGTTTCGTAAAGTTGATAGAGAGGTCTATAGCCTTAAAATTGCTAGTGGAATAAAACTTTATATTAGTAGCTTCTTAACTTTCTTAATAGCTACAATGCCATCTGCTTTATTCAGCATTCTCTTGATTGTTTCAAACTAGCTAGCACATATATATTCTAGTGAAGAAATTAAAAATATCTTGCTTTCAAACAATTTAAAGAAGGACAAATACTAGAACATGACAGCACATGGTAATCTCCAGATATTTACAAGTATTATTCTGTTTTTGACAATTATATCAGTCCGTGATTGGCTTTTGAGATGTGAAGAGCAGAATGAACATCTGCAATTCTATTGAAAGATTTTGACTAAAGATTTCAACATTACTTAACTGTAACTCTGATCTCTTAAACTTTGGAGTGATTGTTTTCACTGTAGGCTTTGTGACATATTTCTAAGCATGAACATTTAAATTCTGTATCCCTCCAGGTGTTTATCTCTTTACATATTTATATATTTTTATATATTTATATATTCCTTTGTTGTTGAAATATCACAGAGTAGAAGTAATACTTGGAACGCTTATCAGACCAGCATTTCTCCCACTGTTAGTATTGCTTGTACAGTTTACATTTTGTTTTTGTTGATAATTTCTACATCTTTCTTGGAGAAATTTAGACCAAGATATCAAAGAATTAGACCAAAACAGAGAGACATTGTGTGATCTCAGTTTTGTCAAGGGATTCCCAGTGTCTGCATACATTCCCAGTCTGCATACTTTTCAGTTTTGAAGTGAAGAAGCTATAGCTTTAAAACAGTTACCTAACTTTATACAGGTGCATAATCTTAAGTAGGCCCAAATATACAATAGCTGAGTTTTCTTTTTTAATTTCACAAACAAGTTAAATATTTTTAAATATTTCTGTCTAGGTGTTATGACTAGTGATTTCTTTGATAAACAAGGTATGACTGAATTGCATAAATACATATATTTTCTCTTAATTTCCTGAACCAATGAAAACTGGTTGATGGTTCCACAGTTTTACTCATCTAAGAAAATCATTTGTGACAGAATATGTGCACATCAGTATTAGATGTTTCTCCTTGCATTTTTATTTAATTTTATAATTTAAAATGTAATTAGCTACTAAAAACTTACTCTCTGCTGTTGTTTACAGTTCATGAGAGCAGTGGATCACTTAGGCATCCATTCACTGCAGTGATAGCTCACATGAAACTAGAGATTTAATGTTTTGTGTTGTCATTTTTACCCATGCCAGAAGTGACATTACATTATTAAAATAGTTGTTTAATTCTTTTTTTTTTTTTTTTAAATAAATCATTCTTTTTATGAGAAAAGCAATCTGAAACCCTTATTCTCTGTGATAAGCACTTGGCTTTTTAAGTTGGGCTTTTTCTTTTTGCTTTGTGCAGCTTGGCTTATTTTAATTATACATACTTGTATATTGAGCATTGAATATCAGACGTTGCCTTTGTTGTTTCCAATGGTTTTCTCTATTAACAATAACAAAAAAATCCTGCATTGTAACAAACAAAGAAACAAACAAACAAAAACAATTATTTCATTTTTGTTATACAAGGAAATCTAGTTTAAAATTGTAAAATGTTATGGAAAGTATTATGTAAAATATTATGAAAGTATCATGAAAGTATTCTCTTTTCATGGTAGATCATATTTAAGTAATCCAGAAAACAAAACAAAAGAAAACAAAACAAAACAGAAACAGAGTAGCATGATGCAGTGGCAGAGATTCCTATCTATAACATCTCACAACTCAACTTAATGAAGGAAACCTATACAGTTATTTGCAGACTGCTGGGGTGTGAGCTATTGGTAACAAGAAGCAGATGTTTGTCTAGATCAGATTTTGGTATTTGTAACCTGTCTGATCATAGCATTGCGATTTCCGTGGTAGTTGTGCATTATATCACTGCTGTAGCTCTGTTTGTGTCAGCCACAGAACTTATGCTCACCTGTTTTTGATTCAGACAAAACCAAGGCTGCTGCCTTGGTGTAACTCTAAGTCTAGTGAAAGGTTAGTCTCTGAAGCTTATCTGTGGATCTCAGTGGAAAGTCTTTTCATAGACTGCTCCAGAATAAACGTTTGCAGTGCAAATATTCCCTTACATGTTAGGTAGTTATACCAAGCCATGACTGTGGGCTGTTTCTTATCTGGAGCACTTGTACAATGACAGCAGCATGCTCTTATGTTTTCTTATTTTATTATTTTCTTTAATACATGCTCTTTCATTTGATAATGATCCATTCTAGTTACCATGGTCAAGTATTGCTTATGGAAAGCATCAAGGCCATATTGTTAGCAGGACTAAAATGCAACTTGCCCATTTGGTATGTACAGTAACAGTTTTTATGACATGTTAGGGCACAAATATTTTTTTGACCTTATAAAGCAATTTTATGCTCTACACTTTTATAGTGGAGACTTTGGATCATAACAGGCTATGAAACTATGTAAAGAACAAGACAACCTATCTTGGATTTTAGATGAGAAGGATGAGGTGCATAATTATGATTTATTTTATTTTTTTAGCATTGACACTTTTTGCTGTAAGACACTGTTTACACATTTCTCTTCTAAAAGTTTCCTTTTCAAAGCAAATATTTCAATTCTAAGCAATGAAAAAAAAAAACTCAGAAATGTAGAAAAAATATTTTCCATAAACTTTCTATTTGATGAGTTCATCTCAAGGCAGGAGAAGTTGAGACATGGTTTCAAGCTGACTGGTCTAAGCCTGCCCATGCTGTTTACCTGTCAGCTTGGCATGAGTTTGCCTCTGCCTGTAAGTGTTCTCAAAGACATTGCTTGAGAGTAGACTGAGAAAAGCAGTGGTCAAGGGGCAGTTTCTGTAGTCTTAGCCTTAAAATTCTTGGGGGGAGAAAGCGACCCTATATATAGAGAGCTGAGTACTCATTGTTTGTCCAAATAATGCTTTAGAATCTAATAATCCAAATAATCTAATTAATAGAGAAAAGCCCTTTAACAGTGCAGATGCAGTTGTTACACAAAAATGTCCTAGTATTTTCACCTTTTCACCTGTGATGACAAGCCTGCAGCAGGCAGTGTGGACAAGGCAACGCTGTTTTGTTTGAAGTGGAAAAGAGTTTAGTAATATAAATGCAAGGTAGCAATTTAAATGCAAGAGTTGCGATGCTACTTCTCCTCAACAAATGAATTACGGCCTTTGTATCTACTTTGACTATCTTCATCCAGAAAGAAAAACAGAAAAGAAAGAAAAGGTCCAAGAAAGAAAAACAGAAAAACAGGGAAATGGTGCTGGAAAAGGTCATTGGGCAACACCAGAAAAAGAGAATGGAGAGGAGGGAAAGAGGAAAAGGGGACTGGGACTACTGCACCAGACTTGGTACTGACATCACACATTGATTAAAAAAACAGTAGTGCCACACAGAAATGTGAGATGAATTAGTAATTTCATTGTAGTTACCAATTTGAGGAAAAAGTACCAGAACCTCTCATTTCTTCAGGTAGAAAGATTTACTTAGGTGGAATGAATGTTTAAGGAGACACATAGTCCTTTCTGAAAATTAACTTTCTTAAAAAGCTGACATAAGAGTTCAATTAAAATAAGCATCAAGAGAGTAAAACTTCTCACTTCTCTTGAATATTTCTTTATTATATACATAATGGAGCTGAGGTACATGTCATGCTTCTTAGCCATGAGATTGCAGAGAGGCTGGCACTCTCTGCAATACCTAATAACATCTCTCAGTGGTGTGAAAATGAAATTCACTCTTAATCCTTAGAGTCTAGTTTACTGAACAGAAACACCTCAAAGTGTTATATAAATCATTTGGGGATGGATACAGTGGTCATATTCATTATTTCTTACCATTGTCCTGAAACATTTTGTAGAAACAAGCATTGAGATAGCAAGGAAAGGAAAAAAAAAAAAAAAGTGGAGTAGGAAAATGATTGTGTGATAGTATTCAATTAAATCTTGAAGCAGGTGCACCTGAAATGTTTCTGAGAGCACCCCAGAGATGACAGGAAGGCTGAAATGCTAAGGTCTCTGCTGAAATGCTAACTAGAACGTGGAACTTCTAAGTGATACAAAGTAAACGTGATGAAGTTTGATATGACACAAATAAAGAATGATTAAAAGCTTTTCCAAATGTAGCAATCAAATATCGGGGAAAAAAATCAGTCAAACTCCAGCTGGCCACTGCATGTCTCTGCCTGCTTCTACATCTATCAAAATTGAATCATCTGTCCTTCTTGTTATTATCCCTTCATTTGGTGAAATGTGGAGTTTTAGTGGTGCTTTCTGCTTTCAAAAGGCATCAACCCCAGATTTTGTAGCAGCAAGTTTTTAACCAATATATTTAAGCACTTAAATGTAGTTTTACTTTTAAGAAGTAAAGAATCTTTGAGATGTCTTTGCTTTCTGAAGCTGTAATAACCATCCAAATGTAATTGTACTTTAAAAGCTTATTTACACAAGACAGACCACTGCTAATGACATTTGCATGGAAATTTCCCAAATGAATATTTACAAATACGAAATGGGAATAAAGTACAGTGTGTTGTATGTACTGGCACAAGCATTTCTATATACAGATATATGAATTTTGTTGAACTCAGCACAACTGACAGATCTCTTAGGGAAACACCGAACAGCTTGTTCCACATACAGATGTCCCTTTGGCATCTTATTATAAAGACTTCAAAACACACTGTTTTACTGGCAATAAAGCAGCAATATTGTCTTAATAGAATCTGAAAGAATAACTAAGCACTTCAAATGCCTGAAATAAAGAGGTAATTGAAGTTGCTTTGGGTTTAAGCCTGAGTAATTTCTTACTTCATAATATCTCAGGTGATTGTTTATGTCTAATGAAAGGCAATAAAATAAGAGCACGTTACTGATTGAGAATATGAACATTTGCTTGTATCTATAGCATATTTTTTGATACACATTACTTTAATAGAAGAAACGACTTATTTAAATTATATCTCATTATGCTCAGTACATGGTACTAACTCACTTGTGCAGACACTTTCCTTAAATTTTGCAAAAATTTTGATATTTGTTGCAGGAAAAAAGCTAAAGTTTGTATTCAGGGTTTTCTTGTTAAAGTGGGATCATTGAAATTGTTAGAATTATTTATGTCAAATACTCAAAACTCTAGAGTTAGGCTTCTTTTCTGATATTTTAAAAATAAGGGTGATTTATTTTTTCTGATCTGATCATTGTAGTCGTTATGTTTAAGATTTCTCCATAGGTGTAGACCCTTTGAGTGTACCAAGGAAGGAAGGCTGTTCCCACCCCAATCCAAGAACAGAGAGATGGTGTTTAAAGAAAAGCAGTGACTGTGAATAGGCAGCTTGGTTTTCAACATTAAGGACCAATTTTATGGCTTTAGATGTTTTGGTATTGTGCTTGGATTGCTGAAAACTGACTTTCATAGAGGTTATAGTGCCATAATAGCTCCAGATAAAACTATTCCTATGTGACTCACTTGTATCCTGTAGGAAGTTAGTATTCCTCGTCATACTAAGTCACGTAACACTCCAGTCCTGCAAATGGCCACTGTGACTGTGTTCTTTTAGCATTATAACTGTCATGCATAACAAGTCCAGTTGAGAAAATAGGTAAGCAGTATAGGATAGTCTTTGCATAACTGGTTAATTTGATTACTAAAAGGTATAAAGAATGGTAGTAATTGGCTGTTCTTTATTCTTTTTATGTTTAATCTCAAAGATACTATTTTCTGAAATAGATCAGCACTTCTGATGGTAGCTTAAACACCAAAAGGAAGACAAAACAAAACAAAACAAAACAAGAAAACAAAAAAAAAAAAAAAACAAAAAAACAAAGAAAAAGAAAACAAACAAAAGAAAAAAACCCCACCCACCACTATCAAAACCAACCAACCAATCCCTTCCCCTTCCCCAAAAAAACAACAAAACAACCAGCCAAACAAACAAAACTAAAAGAATATGAACCTATTAGAATTATTAGTGAGACCAGTGCAGCCCCCAGGGCATGGCGAGCATCACCCCATTGATTAGCAGAGCATAAGTCTTCTGGAAACCAGAGTATTTTAAAGTGTTTTTAATCTTAAATGTAAATGTAGGTATTCTCCAAGAACCTAAAACAGTATGCAATCCCCCCCCCCCCCCCCACCAAAAAAGAAAAAAAAAAAAAGTAAAACACATTTTATCACTCATATTCACATCTCCACACCTCTGTGCAGTACATTTTGTCATTGAATTCTGTCCAAAGAAGTGGTTGTAACATGGAGTTCAAAGTTTTATGGTGGTTAGTCAAATTAAATCAAATACTTAGCTTTGTCTACACTGATAATTAAATAAACATGTTTTTTTTTTGGACAGCAGTCATTATTTGTAAAATTTCAATAAAATGAACCAAGAATTCTTAAAGGAAAGTTCATCTGAACACTGTAAGAGCATTTGCCATGTTCTGTATTAGCCACCCAGTGTCAATATTTTGAACCAAAAAAAAAAACAACCTCATTATAATGGGTTTCAAGGTCTTTGAGCTTCTGCCTGAACAGAAGATCATAAAATAGTTAAAAGGCTGTAGAGATAATTTCTGGCAAAAGAGTATTTGTAGCTGCCCAAAGTCAGAATTCTGCTCGTAATTTCAACAGGAAATTGTTTCTATAACATCATCTTTCAAGGAATACAGAGCCACTTGGAGATATCCTGTTGGCTTGTACAGTGAATCAAAGGTTGGACAGGAGTCCATAAAAGTTGCTTTGCACAGCATGTTAAATTTTAACATGTTCTCAAAGTGAAAGAAGAAAAGAGTACTCTCAAGGGGAAGCTCTGCCTCTGCTATGAAGTGTGTCACGGGTTCAAGATGTAGTACAAATTACATCTATCTTATGCATTAGTAGAGTACCAAACTGACATTTAAGCAGAGTTTTTCTTTATTTTGTAATTGTAGTGAAAGCCTCAGCTTGGACTTTAACAGGTGCATAAATGTGTGCTTCCACACAGGATGCCTGCCCCAGTTTTGAAATGGTCTGGGGAGGTTCCAGCTCTGTGTCCACAAGCTCAATTTTTTGGGGAGGCAATGAGCTAGCAGTGTCTGCTTGCTGACTGACTACAGGACAGGTATCTGTATGCAGAGTGGATTTGTAGTATGGATTGAATGTGCCTACTCAGAGAATAGGTCACATAATACTGTTTAGAAATAGCTACTGTAGAAGAGATTATCATTAGAAGTTATAAAAATATCCTATTTGAATGGCGTCTGCATCTTCTATTATTGTCATAGTTGAATAAATATAGTTTTGACACCTTTATTGCAGCTGTCATGGCATGATATTTCTATTCTAGATAGTCTGGGATGAAGTAACAAAAGAAAAATGTATTCTCAACTCTCAAAAACATAGTCTTAAAACCAAAAGCTTGTTTCTCCCTTAATTTTACTTGCTGGCTATGGTCTTTATTATTGAAGTTGATCTTATTAGTGTTTTTCAGTTCAGTTTAAGCACAACAGAGCACTGCATAAAAGCAAAATGAGAAATGACAGTGGATTTTTTAGACTTTGACTAATCCTACCATGCAGAATTTTTTTTTTTAGATTTATTTAGCAGACAATGTTTTGCAACCATAAAGCCCAGAAAAATAGTGAAAAAGCTGAAATTGTGGTCAAAATTGTGTTTTTGGTGACTGCCTGAAGTCATGCTCTTCACACAGCATGGAGATGAATATCACCGAATCATTCAATTAGAAGTTCCTGTTGGACACCAATTGAAGAAACTGCCATTGGAGACATCTCTTTTTGGCTATTTATCCCTTGTTGAAGATGTATTTTTAGCAAAACTTGAGATATGAAGATATTAATAATGGTTCTAATTCTGAATTGAGAGGCATTGACTCCCAGATGGGCTCAGGCTTAGCTCTTTAATGTTTGCAACTATCTTACTCACTCCAAAAGTAGAATGTAGGTTCTTTAGTATGCAGAAATGTATATATAGATGTTAAGGTATAGAGAATGGCATTTTTTCTGACCATTATTGTGCAATTAAAAAAAAATAAAATATCAAAGTACTAAATATATTCTTTATTTTAAGAAAGTAGAAAGGAGAGGAGCAATTTCATTAGAATTTATAAACATTAATTCATTCATAGGAACATGGTGTGACTTCATTTGAATATCTGAATGTTAATTGCATTGACATTGTTATTAAAGCCATTATCACCTGTTTTTGATTGTGGCTTATCAACTACAATGAAGTACTATGGCATAAAAATTTATAGAATTATATTTATAAAATCATGATCAGATTAATCACTATAAAAAAGACAACAGATTTATTTACAAATAATAATTTTAATTAGTACATATTTGGTGAGAAATAAATCAGCAATTATTGTTAATAATATGTGATCTTGCCTATAAGCTGACTGTGTATATACACAACTGTACGTAGCCAGAAGGTTTTACTAGAGAACACAAATAATGTTTTAAGTATTGGTTTTGAAGAATAATTTATTATTTACCCATTAGGGAGAGTTATTGGTCTGTCTTAACACACTGAAAATCTAATTTTCTTTTTTAAAAAAATATATTATTCCCCCTAGCCAAGAAGGACTACATCATTAACCCCAAAAGAATGGTAATAAACAAAAATGGTTTAAAAGCTTTATTAAGTTCAATTAATTGGTTGTAGCAGACTAATTCTGTCATGCTTTGCTAGACAGTGTATTGTAAGTAATTTTGATGATCTCCAATTGAGTGGAGCAAACAAGCCTGCACACTAAAGCAAAAATTGAATTGTCTTGATAATTACAAAAGCCATTGGCCTGTTTGGTATTTGTGATAAATGGGTTAATTAGCTACTTTTTTTTTTCAGTACATCTAGGCTTTCAATGCAGTAGAACAATGGTAATATATTTTACTATGTAAACTAGCATAGTCAAAATCCTATTGTCCTGATTTGTTCAGGATAAAAACGTTTAGATCTACTTGATTTAATATTAGAGATCTGTGACTGTGAACATGGTTTTTATTATCTTATGTTTGTTTACATAATTTTTGAAACCTGCTTTCATGCAAGTTATGCATTGTTCAGTCTTTTCTTGGATGTTAAAGCAAATTTTGTCCCGTTTCAAAGGGCCCATCAAAATCACGCCTAAGCATCTACTGATGCTGTAGATTACTCTATGTGAAAAGGAATTTCTAGTAACCTGCTCATTAACCTGGTGGATGAATAGTAAGAAATTATCTGTAATTATAGTCATGTAAGCTTGTTTAAATTTTGTTATTATTGAACCTGAGATGATTTAAAGAGTATTGAAGCTACAAACCCACTTCCTTCAGGTCTGATTGGAGAAAATCTGTAGCTCTGTCCTTGAGAAGAAAGTGTCAGGCTATCAAGTATCTACAAAGTAGTTTCTTTTACTGTAGTAAGTGGACTGTACAGGAAGTGTACACTTCCTGTAATAAGTAGACTGTACTGCAAAATGTTTAGAAGCATATGCTATATACTCACCAAAATATATAGTAAAAGAAATGTTTTTGAAGTTGTTTATAATCTGATATTTTTATTTGAGTAAATTCTTTATCCTTAGCTGAAATTATAAGTTCCACTAATAATAAAACTTGTCATGAAATTATTTTAAAAGTTCCTGTAAAGCTATTAATTAAATGTCTTTATATTTAGCCACTCTTTCAGGTATTGGATCATATATGGATGTATGTTAAAGATAAATACATCCATTTTTATATACTTGGAATCTTTCTTTAGTGCATGGTAAAAGATAAATTCTGATCTTGATCAGATTGTGTAATTATGTTTGAAAACAGCCCTCCCAAATGTTGTATATTAATGATAATAGTTTTTTTGTTTGTTTGTTTTGTTTTGTTTCAAATAAGTGTTTACATTCAGGAGGAATTTATTATTGGCTATTATTATACCTTATTACATCATAAGGAATTTATTACCAGAACATCTAAAAATCACAATTAAAAACCTTTATTATCACTTAAAAGTTCAGCAACAATGAACTTACAGGACACAAAAATCCTAAAAATCCTAACTTACAGCACCATTTGTGCATATACTAAAAAATTCTGAGCGTCTGTGGTGGATTAGATGAAATGTCTGTGTATTTTAATATCCTGTCTCCTTGGACTTCCTAACAAGAGATTTTTGGGGAAAAGTTATGGATCAGAAATTCCTGGAAAAAAAAAAAACAACACAACAACATATATATATATATAATGACACAGCATATAGGGAGATATAGTCTTCATTAAGGTTAAAGTTACCAAAGATGGCTTAGTTGATCTAACAAGTCCTCACCTTGAAAAGACACAGTTCTACCTTTCCCTCTGCTACTCTTCCTTTGTGTATGCTGCTGACTGTGCATTTGTGTTTCACTCTTGCAATGACTCTGTTTTCCAAACCTTTCCCAGAGCCAGTTCGGATCACTCATTTGGAAGCTATTTAACTTCTATTTTATGTTATTTTATTTTATTTTATTTTATTTTATTTTATTTTATTTTATTTTATTTTATTTTATTTTATTTTATTTATTCAGATTAGTCTTCCTGGATAAATGAACAGCATAAAAGATATGCAGTTCATACCTGGATAAAAGAGCTGCAGGTCTGTTAACAATGACCAAAATGTCACCTGTTGTAATTTGTTTATTATTTCTTTGAGACCTAAAATAAGAAGGCAGTTTGATCTTGGGTAAGAATGTGTTTCTGATTCTGCTACCTGTTTGGAACTGACCTGTTGAGCTTCCTCTCTCCCACTTTATTCTCCTGGGAATGGGGACCGCACGCATGGTTTCTTAGTGTATGTTAACTCTGGTACAGTAGGGCCTGGAGGCATTAATCTGATGTACCTGACTGCTTGATTTTAGCAGTGACTGCAGAAAGTTTAGCATTATAATTACAATCAGCAACCATATTTTATATTTATATATATAAATAAATAACATTGTCTTTTTTTTTTTTTTTTTTAGGTGAATTGTATTTTAAGAAAATCAAAAACAAAAACCCATAACTCTCCAACAACCACCCTTCCCCCTTCCCCTGAAATGTGTGCCTTCATTTTGTTTAATAGCATTTTTGAAAGAGAATTTCCAGACACACTGATCCTCTAAGAAATCTAATTACTTCTTTCTCCTTTACAACTTTGGAAGGATTATTCAAATATTTTATAGTGCTAACAGCACACAGCACTTTAATCCTACTGTTTGTAGATTGTCATTCTTCTGGGTTCTTCCTGCTTGCAGTCTCCTATCAAGCAGTACAGGCACATCCATGGTAATCTCAAAATCCAGGAAAGTGCTATCTGGCAATCAATGTCTGCCTGCCCCCTCTATTTATTTTTCACTCCTTGCATATTTTAAAATAAGAGAACTGGACTCAAAATCTCTTCTCTAGCACAGTAGAAACTGATTAAAACACACACACACACAAAACAAAAAACATAATTGGTCTGTGCTTCTTACTCCTGAGCTTGTCAATGCCATCTCTTCTCATGATCTGCTTTCTGATAACTGCAAAGGATTCACCTGTTTGCTTTCAAAGAGGCATCTTGCCCTGAAGAAAGTATTAACTGAGTGAAATAAGATTCCAAGCTCCTAGACAAAAAGAAAAAGGATACAAGCACATATCTCCAAGTAGTAGAGCCTGTCTCAGACCCTATATTTCTGTGTAAGACACTGAAGTGCAAGTGCTGTGAATTTGCAAGAGCAATAAGTCTCCTTTTACTGCTTAATCCCAGATGTCTGAAAGAAAGGTGAGATCAGTGCTGGTATGTGCATGTTGAATGTGGTTCTTCCCATGTCTAGTGTAGACAATGCAGTCTATTTGGATGTAGTTGCTTGATTATGTAGGTATATCAGAGATTTTAGGACAGTACTTCTGTCAAGCTTCCAAAATATTTGTAAAATGAGTTCTCAGAATGTTCTTTAGCCCTATCCAGTTGTTGCTTTTCATTTTAAATAGAAATCAAGAATTCTGTGAATAGACTAACATGTATGTCACTGTTAATATTAAGTATGCAAATTGCATATATTTCAGCATAAAAAATCCAAAACATTGAAACCATTTGTAAGAACATAAAACAACTGAAAAAAAAAAGATTTATGAAAATATCAATACATCTAAAAGAAAAAAAAAAAAGATTTTTTTCTTCTTTAAGGAGATGGAGAAACTGCTATATATCAAGGATGCTATTACATCTGTGCAGATGGCAGTATGTCTTTTTCTGCAGTAAAATTTACTCCTTTTTGTTGTTATCTATTCTACCAAACCCATCCATGACTGGTATTATTGTCACAATATGTGCTGATGAACTGGTACAGAAATTATTTTGGCTGGGGTTTAGATAAAATAATAAGAAAGAAGTGTTTTCTGAATATTTTTTCTTGGTGCTCTGCAAGCTTCTGTAAAGAAACTGGGAGGTGAAATACTAGTTGTTCAATGAGCAATTGTACATTGCTCAATTTCTCATTAACTGTTCTGTGCTTCAGGAATCAGAAATATGTATTTGATGTTCAGAGTTGTCATTAGTGCATGTTGTTACTGCTGTGTAGGTCAACAGGCTATTTAGGATAAACATATGTATTATTTTTTCAAATTTCATTAGTGGAATCTGTTGTCTCCTAATGTACAAGGCAGTTTCTGGGAGAGTACTGAGTAGCAGCGTGATTTTATACTGCATGTAGTACCTGTAGTTAAGGCAGGTTGATAGTGTGTCTTGTTTTATGTAAATACTACATATTCAAAGGAAGAACTGTGACACTGAAAAAATGATTTTCAAGCAATAGGCTTGAAAAGGGTTTTGCTCTGTAGCACCATGTGACTATTTCTATACTTACCACAGAAATGAAATTAAATGAAGCTTTTTTTGCACCATCCTGTCTTAATTCATCATTATATATAGTTTAAGTTCCTTGAGTTCTACCTGTCCTTCTTTAACAAATTAAGGAAAATCAAATAAAAGAGATCAATCTTAATTTCTTAGCAATCATTGAAATCTGTTGGGAATGAGCTAAGTACCACTTAAGCTGTTCTGATTTGCCTCTGTATTTAACTCCACTGTTCCATAAGCAAAATGATCTGAGGGCTGCACTTGATATCATTCCTCAGTTCATCAGTTGCATTTCATAACATAGCAATTATTTCTATTCATGTTTCTGAAAGTAATTGTTCTGAGCCCAGTATGTGGTTCCAACTTTTATCACTGCATGTGACCTCCAACTTTCTCCATTGCCTGACTAATAAATCAGTCTATTTTTCCAGTTCAACAGATTTGTTTCACAACTACGTTACCGGGTGAGAAATGTTCATGAGTAGCTTTGTTGACAGGGGAAAAGGCTGCCAGAGCAGATTTTAGAAGTGGGGATATTTTGCCACCTGTATTGTTTGGAGACTTAAGAAACTAACAGACTGGTTAGTTGACTTGTTACAAGGCCTTCTGATTACCATCTGCCACACACACCTTGTATGATAATTTACCATTGGGAATGAGATCTTCAAATAGATTTACAGCTGGTGTGTACTTTTTCTTACAAGAATTCACAACAATTGCTTTCAAGTAAACACTAGAAATGTTTTTATTTTATTAAATGTTTTATCACCTAGTGTTGATAAGTCAAATGTTATGGTTAAATGCGTGATAAACAGTGTTACTTGTTTTATGTTATATAAATGCTACACATTCAAACAAGATTTTTTTTTTTTTTTTTTTTTTTTTTTCATCCTGTCTTTCAGACAGACTGAAAGAACTGAGCCTGTTTAGCCTGGAAGAGACTGAGGGGAGACCTCATTAATGTATATAAATATCTAAGGGGAGAGTGTCAAGAGGATGGCGCTGGTCTCTTTTCAGTTGTGCCCAGTGACAGGATGAGAGGCAACAGGCACAAACTGAAACACAGGAAGTTCTGGCTCAGTATGAGGGGGCACCTCCCACCCCACTAGGGTGGAATTGGCATGTGCAGCTTGATCCCTGAAGTGCCTGTACACCAATGCCTGTAGCGTGGGGAATAAGCAAGAGGAGTTAGAAATCCATGTTCATTCAGGAGACAAGTGAGAGACTAGATCATCTAACGGCAGTTACAGAGACATGGTGAGATAGCTCACATGACTTTAATGTGGTCATGGATGGGTATGTCCTGCTCAGGAAAGACAGGCCAGCAAGGTGAGGTAGCAGAGTTGCTCTTTATGTGAAGGAGCAACTACATTGTATTGAGAACTGTCCAGGGGAGGATGAGGAGTGAGTTGAGAGTCTGTGGGTAAGACTCCACAGGCTGGCATGGGAGATACTGTTCTGGGTGGGCCCCAAAGTCAGAATAAAGGAGTTTGCCTTGGTTGATGAGGACTGGGTTAAGGACCAATTAAGCAAGCTGGAAATCCACAATTCCTTGTTCCTCATCGTGGACTTAACATCCTCAACATCCATGGGTGCTGAGGGACCTAAATCATGTCACACGTGTTCCTGTGTGACATGATTTAGGTGTTCATGCTCTGGCAGGGAGATTGGACTGGATGATCTTTCAAGGTCCCTTCCAATCCCTAATATTCTGTGATTTTTAATGGATGGAAGAAGTGAAATGTTAGAAAATGTTTTTCCACTAAAATACTTTACATACATGTATAGATTATCCTTTATGGATAACAAGATAATTAAGTTCCCTTTGTTCCTCCTTTTCTTACATGTTAGTAAAATATATATATATATATATTTTTTTTTTTTTTTTCAAACTTCCCGCAACCTTCCAACCTGCCAGATAATAGAGATTGTATCGAATTTATGTTTTTAATTTTAGAAGTATCATACTTTGGACAAGGGGCAGAAGGAAATGCTGCTGCTTATAAAACTGGGTTATTCCTTTTTGGGATATTAAATCAGATTTTCAGTCCCTTGAGGATGTGCTAAAGAAAAAATGTTGAAAGACTTGGTAGAAGGACAACATTTAGGATGTGTTTCTGATTAACATTTAATTTTTGAAGTGTTATAAAGATAATATAAAAGTTCTTCAACCTAAATGTTCCATCAGATATTGAAGGCCATAAATCTATGGCAGTTTGTAAATCCAGTGGTGCTGAGTTTGGTAGAAAATCTGATATTTTATTTTCCTATCAGGTGAAGCAGCTGTTATAGTTGTACCAGTGAACATCCTTGCCCAAAATCCCTGTTAAAATAATGTTTTCATGTTTTGTCATTTATTGTGATCTACTTCATTATCTATCAGAAAGTTAATCTCTCTGTCTTGATGTTTTCAATATCAACACTGTGAGTGTGCCCATTATGCTTGTGAGATACAAAAAGGCAGGGAGAATTTGTAATTGACTGTATTTAAATTGTTGCATAGCATAAAGATAGGCACTTTTATGTACCTTAAAGTGTAGTTTGTTATCTTTCACAGAATTTCTGATGGGAAAAATAGGGTGCCTCAAGTTCTTTCTGGAAGAAAACAATAGCATAGCATTCTGAAGTGTTAATCACATTCTTTGGTAGTGGTGAAGATGGCAATATGAAGATTAGGGTTGTCAGTGGCCCCATATTTGAGTTAATTGGCAGTACATTGGTACCACATGCAGAATAGAAAAAGTTAGATTTTTTTTTTCTCATTTTCTCCAGTTAAATGAGAAGTTCTAATAATGCTGCAATGATGTAATGCATTTTTTCTACTTTAATTACATCAAGGACATGTGTCTGACTATCAAAATATCTTAACCTTTAAGAAAAACAATGGCCTATAGAGGGCAAACTTCTGACCTAGTATTTCTAACAATGAGGAAATAGATTACTGTTTTATGTTCTTCACTGTCTCTCTTTTCTTTTAAAGTTAGTTAAACTCACCTGTCAGTTCCCCTTTTTTCCTTAGCATTTTCATATGATCATTTTTATAATCAGCCTTGAAGATGTCTCTAATTCTTTCTTTTTCTGTTTTCCAGTAGACCTTAGAGCATAGCATAGAGTATTGTATTAATGGGGATAAAGTTTAATGATTTTTCTCAAAAGTTTTTTTTTTTTTTTTTATTAGGGCAGTGGAGGTTATTGTTTCTCATCTTTTCTCTGTGCTTGTTGTGTTACCTGGTTGTAATTACAATTAAATGTTTCAAGGCTAGGTAGAATAATTTTTTTTTTTTTTTAATTATTGGGGTTTTAATTTCATCCTGTTTGCCACCACCTGGAACAAAATATTTCTATTTGCAAACTATTTGCATTCATCTAGTTCATGGCTAAACCAATTTGCATATAGCTCATAAAATTTTTAATCTTTTTTGACTTTTTTGACTAATGTCTAAAACATACTTTAAGCAAGCACAAGAATATGTGCCATATAAATATGTATATATATATGTGGACATTTTTAGCCTCTTGGAACCTCTTATATGATGAGAGACTACTTCTTTCATTTCAAAAATGAAATGAAATGGTCAGTTATGACTCTAGTGATCCTTAAGACACAATAGTCAATATTCAAATGATATATCCCCTTTCCACTAATTCTGATTATTTATGGAATGGTAAAGCACTACAAGTTTAGAGAGGATAATACCTCCTAATAGGCAAATTTACTTTTTAAAGCTGCAGCTTGGATGCATTTTGTGTAATCAGTCTTGTTTTTCATGCAATTATGTTGTCTATGTAGTAGAATGGTTAAACAAAAAATGTGAACTGTTTCACATTAATAAAATTACCTTTCTGCTGAATATATTTAAATTGCCTCAAGAGAGCAGATAGTGAATTTATGAGAAATGGAGAGGTTGTTAAGATGCATACTTTTAAAGTATTACTGATATATAATCATTGGTAGCAGTCTTATTTTAATTTTGTTTCACAAATTGGGCATTCCTTGTGGGCAGTAATTAAATTAATACATTCTACTTTAAAGAAATAAGAACTAAACTAGTCTTTGACCCTATGCAGGAGAAAAAAAAAAGTCCTGTGACAGATTATATATCAAAACTTTAATGGAAACATTACTAAAGGCTTACATGTGCCAATATGAGTGATGATAATTATACCTTTGAGCAGTCTTAAAGAAATAAATAAAGTTAGTATCTTAATGCAACTCCTGCAAGTTACTTATTGCTCATCTGTGTCACTCACCTCACCTTATCATTCAGATCTGCTGCAACAGCCAGACTTCTTAGAAAAAAAATAAAATAGGAAATTAAAAAATCAGAAAAACGTTATCATATTTCAATACCACAAAATATTTTGTAATATTTCCTATAGTTGCAATTTAAAGTCAAGATATTATGATATTTATGACAAAATTTATTTGGTCAAACTCTTAGAGGCCAGATGACTTTATCCTTATGCATCCTGTAACTTCTACTGTTGCTACCCTGTGTTTGAAAATTGCCTTTTATCATCTCTAAAGCAAAGCAGCTTCCTTAGGTTCTATCAAACTCAATCACTTTATGTAGTTTATGTTCTACACTTTTAATTTGGTAACACTTAGTTAAGTATTCCATCTATACTGGAATTTGATAGAGCCTTTATGATGAGATGACAATAATGCTGATAAAGACAATAATAATTTTAGGTAAATATTTATGCTTATAGGATATTAGAGGAGATAAGGCTACATGTGAGCAATATGTGGATTTCAACACCTTTGATGTTTTTTGAAGTGATGCTTAGTTCAGTGTCTCTTTTTTTTTTTTTTTTTTCTTTATGTTTCTGTGTTAATAATCTGCATAGACCACACATTATAATTGTTTTCCTGGCATCCAGGTGGATTGCTGAAAGTTTAACTTATGCAATAAAGTGGAAACTGGAAGGGAAAGTAGATTTAGAGAGCAAATCTCCTGAAACAATAGATGTCATGTACTCGTATCTCAGATCTGCACTGTAAGCAATGATTCTGTTTTCTTGGATGCATTAAAAAAAAATAAAAATAAAAATAAAATAACCTAGGCATTTCTGCATAATGCTGACAATAGATAGTTATAAATATGATAAAATTAAAATAAATGTTATTTCCTTAAATAAAATCTAAATCAGATTAGATTTTAACATCTTCAGAATATGAGGATGTCTTCTGCAGTTAGGTTTTTCCAGATGCCTTCATTTGCTTCAGTGCTTGATTTTAATTCTCCACCTTGCTTTGTCAAAATTGTTTGTAGCTGTACATATTAAATCTGAATATGGTGTATTTCACACTTTCAAAAAGCAGTTGTATGCTAAACTTGAAGACTGGCTTAAAAGCATTACGTCCTGGCTTAAAAGTATTGCGTCCTTACTATTTATCCTGGTTCATCTTTTGCAGTGCCATCTGGTGTCAGTTAAAAGAAAGTAGAGTTCCTTGTTTCCTGCGTTGTAGCTGAAAGATAAAAAGTAGAACATAAAAGACAACTGAAACGGAACATAAAAGACAACTAAAACTATTTATAAAAACAACCTGACGTTTTTCTTAGACATGTATTTGAAAAAGGGGGGGGGGGGGGGGGAGGTGTCACTTGGATTTTAAAGGTACAGTATATTATATACAATAAATGGAATCATGGCAATTTATCATTTGTTACTCTTCTGAATTATTCGCGTTAGGCCCTACTTTGGTTGGCTATTAGAAAAGAATATGGTAAATATGGTTTCGGAAGTGAAAAGGCATCTAATATTTCACTGGTAAGTTGGCCTGCAAATAGCTTTATAGTACATAGCTTCAGTTTCCACCTTCTGCACACACACACACACACAAAATCTACCAGAAAGAATGATCTTTTCTTCCTCACTTTAAAAGAATAAATAAAAAAATAAGGTATTATTATGTCCATAATGCTGTAATATACAAAATATGAACTAGTTGGTTTTTTTGTTTGTTTGTTTTATGTGAGAAGACACCTTTACACCATAATAGATTATTCCTTTGACAGTAGATTTCTCATTAGGAAACGCATACCCATGACAGAATTCTTACTGTTCCAGAATGTTTTTCTTAAGATTTAGGTCAAATACAAGGGTATCGTGGTGAGTTAGGTACATGAATTTTTGGCTGATGTGGGATAAAGTAGGCTATATCAATTGATGATGATTAGCCGTATGAACTACAAACAAGTGTACTGTCTGAAAACTTTTCCTGTTTTGTAAGATTGGGCTATTGGAAACTTGGAAACTTTTTTTTTTTTTTCCTTCCCATACTGGAATTCATTCCAACCTGGATATGCTGGGTATTTATGGACTTCAAAACTAATATCAACTGGGATTTCTACCTGGAGAGCCTTCTCTTATTTTTTGTTGCCTCAGAGAAATTTGTTCTTCTGAAGTTAATAAAAACTAAACCAAAATGTATAGTTCCTTGCTGACAATGGAGTTCTTGTTTTTGTGTTATGCTGAATCTAACAGATGGTATTTTAGAGGACACAAGGACTTGCTGGCTGTGCAAAATCTTGATCTCAACACAACTTTTACTTGAGGTTACTGTAAAAACTTACTAAGCAGATTATTCTAATTGAACCAATTGACCCAATCCTTTGTCTCTTTCAATTTATCCTTAATGTATCTGTCAAGCTGTGCCTTAGAAAATGTCTAAATCTGAAATGCTAGCATTTGGAAGACATCTACTTTCATTCCTAATACTTCTAAGATTTGTGATAAGAACAGCTTATTTTTATAACGTAAAATAGTTGATCTTTTTTATTAAAAAACAAAAAATATTATCAAAGAGTAGGACTGTTTCCAGAGGTCAAGCATCAATATTAACTGTTTCATTTAGCTTCTCTGGGCTCAATCTATATTTTATCCATCTAAGTAAAACACAGATGTTTATATTCTCACCTAAAATAGGATCAGAAGCTATCCCTTCTTTATCTTCTGACTGTCTTTAAATCATTAAAGGTTACTTCATGTGCTTGAAATCAGGGAACTAATGACAGCTGTGTCATTTATGCCCTCTATCTGCAGCTATTGCAAGTCACATCTGCTACACTGGCATTCTTTTCACCACTATTTGAATTCTCTTTAGAGCTATCTTACAGTGTTGATTCTATGCAGAGTTTATAACTGTGTGATTCATATTGTTGTAAACCTTAATCCTTGGTTCTTGTTCATTTAGATCAGATTCTGAATTCATGAAAGGAAAGATGGAACAAGCTATATTTCTGCCAAGCTCAGCATAATGATAACAAATAAACAAATAATCCATCTGCGAGGCTACCTAGCTGGACTTTGTCTAGGTTTTTTGCTTTAAAGTCTATTGTCTAGGCTTACAAAAACATAGATAACTTGAAAAAACAGTTAAATAGAGTAGCTGACTCCTTTTGGAATGAATACAGGCTGGCCATGAAGATTCAGAGAAAAGAGAAAAAAAAAAAAAAAAAAAAGACACTGTCTGCATTTTCAGGCTTTTGAAAACTTGACCCTTCTCTTTATTTGTTTGGTGGATTTCCACTTCCCCCACCCCATTATAGAGAATATCTCTTTAAGTGTTATGTGATTTGGGAATTTGGAGATTGTTAACTTCCAGGATGTCTCACCTTTTTTGTAATCTAAGGTTGTAGTAGAGGAAAAATACAGTAGAACCAATTATCCAACTATAATCACATGTAATTATGCATTTCGTGTAATGCAATCAAGCATTTCATTTTAGCTCCTATTGTTATCTCATGTCAACAAATTGCTTCTTTTCACAGTCTTCTGTTTGCCAACAGATGGCAGCAAAGGATTGAAAAGTAAATTTGGCGTATTATGTTTGAACAAATAATTACCTACCGAGAAGCAATCAAATATCACTGAAGGCATGTTTTCCTCATCTCAGCAATATAAGATAAATTTTTAAAGGTGCTTTTTAGTGATCAGACAACACAAGAAAAATAGAACGTGATTATTTTCAAGGTTGTTTTTAAGCTCATCTATCTGTTAATGTGTATGCATCGGGCTGAAATTCTTTCTAGCATAATACATTAAGGAACACTGGCGTTTTGTCATCAGCATACACAAGGAATGAGTCATCCTCTGTTGTTTTTTTGTTTTTGTTTTTTTCACTAAAGTCTGTATTTCAGATAAGTTTATGGCACGGGACAGTTTCCATGGAACCTCCTGACATGAATGCCCAGATTCACAAATGCTTCAGGAGCTTGGCTTTCTGCATGAAGCTCTCATCTCTAAGATAGGTGTCTATTTTTGCAATCTGCAAGGATGCTCTGTAAATGATTTTGCAATAATTTAAATGGAGAGCAACAGGAGTACTTGATAAGAAACAAAGAAAATATGCTTGAAATCCTGTCTGTCTCCAGAATTTAAGTATCTACCATCTACCACAGAAATACCTTCATGGCCTGGACAGTCATTGGTGAGAGATACAAGGCAACATGAAGCTTGAAACTCTGCTGGTGAATGCCAGTATAGAAAACATTACTGTAGGTCAGCTAAGCTGTATAACTCATTCACTTCCTAGCTTGATGGCAATACTCCCACTGGTATGGTTGCCCTCCTTCTAAACAAAAGGTAGGGTTTCTGTAGAACAGTGCATTTTCCAGGTGGCTGTGTAAACATGGGTTAGGAGTTTTGGACAGCTAGGGATTACTGCATGACTGTGACATACCTTCTGTTATCCTATTCCAATGGAAGACTACACTGTGCTTTGCTGGTGTAAGTCTGGGTTTATAACATTACTTCTGCAGATTGTTCTTTTTTGGTTATAAATAGTGTCCTGCTTTGGAAAAGGAAATCATTACATCTGAAAGTTTCATTGATATATGTGGGCATGTTTTTGTAATACTACAGTAATTAGATATGATAGTTCTATCTTCCTGCTTTGAATATTTTATTTTATTTTATTTTATTTTATTTTATTTTATTTTATTTTATTTTATTTTATTTTATTTTCAGAATCACATTGGGTTCTTTGTTCATTTTAAGCAGAATGATACTGTGTGTGAGAGAGAGATGGAAATATTTCCATTTGAGTTTGCAAAACAGTGAGTCAATGAGAGTTGATTTAATCTGTTACAGAGGATTGATTCATTAGTTTGAATGTTCAAGAGGGAAGATAATCTCTTATTTTCTCCTCGTATAATGTAAATCTATCCATAAGCATGTAAACCTGCAGTATGTTTGTCTATGAGAACAGGATACCATAAATATACTTAGAAAAAAGTTCTGGTTATATTGTTCTAATTACATTGCAATTATATGAGCTCATTGCCTGTACAGGCACCAGTAGTGTTGTCATTGATGAAGGACTCCAAAAGTAAAGTATATATATGTGATATATTATTTCTATAGGCCATGCATTTGAGAGGCCTGATCTCATAGTGAACACCCCCAAATAATATTTGGTCATCTTAAACACATACTTCACCCTTGATCATTTTTGCCTGAGAATTTTGTGTTGAATAGTAATATAAATTTATACCAGTTAAAATGAAACAACATTTTCTTGGAGACAGAAACAATAGTTTAGATAAATTATTTCACCTGTTTTTAACAGTTATAGTTTAAAGTTACAGTGTAATAAATAAAAGGTGCATAAAAATATATAGCAAAGTAAGATCACATAATCACAGAATGTTAGAGATTGGAAGGGACCTTGAAAGATCATCTAGTCCATTCCCTACACTGGAGCAGGAATCCCTAGATCACGTCACACATGAACATGTCCAGGCAGGTTTTGAATGTCTCCAGAGGAGACTCCAGAACCCCCCTGGGAAGCCTGTTCCAGGGGGCTTTCACCCTCACTGTAAAAAAGTTTTGTCTCATATTTAAGTGGAACCTGAGGAGGGACTAAGAAAGAGAGGAGAAAAGAAGCATGATGGCCTCTCTGTGATATGTGGGGATAAGAAAGACACATTGGAATTTCAAACACTCCCAATGGCTTTACTCAGCAGAAATGGTCTGCATCTCCTTTGTGCAGGTAATATCTCAGCATACTTGGAACAAATCCTCACACTCTACTGACTTTTAATGCTTAAAAGAAAATGAGTTGCTGAATAAAAGATACGACAAGTTAAAAGGGTCTTTTCATTGGGAGTCAAAATAAATGCTGCTGAGAGTTGGTGCTTTTGCTGTCAAGAGCAGGTGAATTACATTTCTGCTCTCATCTCATCTCATCTCATCTCACGCAACTGCTTACAGCTTTTCTAACACATACCTGGGGATCTCTCTTCATGTGAGACTTAATCCATTTATGTGGAGGGCAGTTAAGAGACTAGTCTGCCGCTCATTAAGGAATGTAAAAGGAAGTCTAGGATAAGAAACACATTTTAAAACAGTACCCAGGAGAGGAAAGAGGTAGGCAGGGGATTGGAGTGTGAGTATTACAACAGTTTTAACTGTCATTATTTTTTATTAAGCATTGAGAATTCTGAGGAGACTTAATAATAAAGATCTAATTCTCTATGTAGTTTAGGGGCCAAGAAACAGAGGATTTGTTTTAAAACACTGAGTGAAAAAAAGTTGTCACGTTTCTAAGGGGATAGAAAAGATACAAGAGTGTTGTGGGGGGGCTTAAAGCTAATAAAATCATTGATTCCTGTTCTGACCCCTCCTTCTTTCTACAAGGGTTGATCTAGATCAGGCTCAACTGGTGTGTGCAGAGCTCACATCATGGAAAAAAAAAAAAAAAAAAAAAAAAAAGGCCAGTAAAGGTCTCAATTCCTTGGAGAAAATGAGTTTGAGAAATCAGTATCTCAATGCAAATAGATAGTGAATATTTATGAAAAGTTACAAATTTCTGTGACAGGTTGGTAGCATTATGCCATGGAATTACAGTACGAAAATAATGCATTCTTGCAGTTCTGTAGTAGTCAGCAAGCACTCCTTTTAAATGTGTTTTATTTATTAAATCAAATCCTTATTTTCATAATCCTAAATACCAGTGTTAGAAGCCTCTTTGACAGGTAGAAAGAAATATGATCTGCAAAACAACTAAGGTTTTGAATATATCCTATACCTGTTGTATGTTACCGTAATGCTATAGCTTCCAGTATCGGGGCAGTAAATGTGGATATTAAAGATGACAGCTTTTCATCCTTGGATCCAGATCAGTTTTATTTTAGTTAGCACCAATAGCATTTTGCTGGCTAAAATCAAACATTAAAATCAAACAAACCATGCTTGATTTAAAATAGAAATTACATTTATATTAGTAGAAGGAAACATAGATAATGATACTTCCCCCCAAAATAAGATTACTTTATAAGTAATGTCTAGCTCTCTTTAAACAAAAATAAATAAAAAATCAGAGGCTGAAATCTACAGTCTGCATCATATGATGCATAATACTGCATCATTCCTAATGAATACTAAACCATTATAAAATGAAACCATCGTATAGACTGGATATTAGTATTACTGTTAAACTCGTACCCTTTTTACTTTAATTTAAAAATTCAAGGTCAGTATGCTTTCCAAAATAATGCTATCAGTTCTTAGAGGCAAATGTTTAAGTAGGATTTCTTAGGAAGATGTATTTGTATGTTGTGCAGTGCATTTAAATATATGTGGATTATCCAGCAGCCACAAATCTGTGTCATCAAGCTACATGGCTGATTTGTGAACATATGTATAATGCTTTGTATTCACAAACTAGCCTCAGCCCTGTCAGTGCATAGTAAGTCCTCTGTACTTCACACATATGATTTCATGTCTTGCATTCTGTAAAGAATGTGTGTGTGTATGAGGAAAACATCTCTATAGAGAAACCAGAGACATGATACCATTAATGAGATGATTATTGCTAAGGCAAATTTACATCCTAATTGCTTACAACAATGACTTAACTGGGAAGAGTATAATCAATAACTGGGAGGGTTTCAGCCCACATCACCAAAATACTTGCATATATATATATATTTTTCTGATTTCTTAAATTTGTGAGCTCATACTCAAAACTTTGCACTATGACATTTTTCCACAGTCTTTGACTTACTGCAAGTAAGTGAACAGCTTCATTCTTTTTCTGTCTTACCATCTTTTTGTCACTCTCCTCAGACCTTTCTCTTGCAATAAAGGAATTTATGCCAGGTAGCAACAATAGCAGAAACTTTGTAGGAAGTAATTTGCTCATTAAAAATGTTTGTTGTTCTTGTTGTTTGTTTGTTTGCTTTCCTCTTGAAAAGATTTCTTCTTTTCCATTTTAGATTAGAGTCCACAGATCGAGTTCAGTAGTGGGTAGCAATTCTGAAATAACAGCATAGTTCAGAGAGAGGTTTTAATTGGTCCATAAGAGCAAAAATAAGCGTGAATTCTACAGTCTACTGAAAAACATAGACATGCAAACTGGAGAAGGGTAATATAGTCGCCATAGACACAATTGTGTATTATTTTCTCTGTTTACTGCACTGATAACTGCTTTTTTGAAACCTAGAAAAGAAAACTTGTGGATCTTCTGAAAAGCCTGTTATCCTTGCTATCAAAACCCCTAATTAACATAACAAGATTGTCCCACAGAGCTCCAGTTAAATATTTGCACAAACAAGAATACGTTCAAAATCAGTATGTAATTATGATATGCATAGAAAGATTTCATAGTCAAATTCATTAAAAACAGATGGACTAGCTACATATGGCTAGTAGAAGTTTAAAGTTAATAGGAAAAGTGTAATTTCTGTAGAATCACAACAAGAATGTAGACTCCATTTTCTTCCTTATCAGGAAGACAATATGTTAATTCATCCAAAGTCTGCTGCTTTCTTCTTTTGTACAGAATAGCTAAAATGTCAGTGGGAGTTGATTCATATGTGCATGTGACATAGAGACATCTAGAGAACCTCTTCTCATAATTTTGCATATTATTCTACTAGCAAAATTCTCCATCAAGTCACCGAAAGATAGAATATGATTTTATGCTATTTGGATGTCACTGGAATATAACTGAGCCCTTAAAAATCTTTTTATTGAATTAGATGTGAGAATTTTATAATATCAAAGAAAAGGCTTCGTTTTGTCTAATACAAAGGAGAAAAAAAAAAAAAAAAAAAAACACCAACAAAAAAAATGAGACCATTCATTTTAAAGCTTTGGTAACTGGAAGCTTGCTTATCGCTTAAGAAAAACTTGACAACCCAATGTGTAGGGATTTAACAACTAACTCCATTAACTCTAATGGGAGCAGTTAATGGGAGCTAATCTCTGACATTGCAACTGGACTGCTGACAAGCTCAGCTGTTCTTTCAGATGAGGGAATTGGAGGGAATTGTGGCAATTGAACAGGTGATAGTCACATAGCAAAGCATGGTATATCTGGAAGAGTTAGACAGGATTTTTTCATTAACGTTAAAGAGCTGTTGCTATTTAGGCAGCTTGCTATAGAGACCATGTGAGCATTTTCACTTGTATTTTTTCATAAGAAATATATGTATTTTATAGAATTATAGTTTAGTTTTTTCCTCAAGGAGATTCTGCACAGAAGTAAAATACTGGCATTTTTTTCTTTTGTTAAAATATAACAGTATATTTTAGCTGAAGTTTTAAAATGGTTGTCTGGAATCACAAAGCCTTTACTCGTTAGCATGCTGTGTCCTGAGCAGGGATAGGGGCAACATTTGTATGTAAGAGGCTGCAAGAATGTAGTTTTGACTTCTCCAGGCCAGGTTCTCTTTCATCATGCTGTTGCACTATGTTGTGTTTTCATGGCACTATACTCTGCATCATCACCAACCCTGACATGTGTTAGTGCTTGGTTGTCAAATGCTTCTATTAAAAACAAAATGGTTTTCAGTTGAATAAGCAATAATACAGGAGGGCTGAAGATAAGAGACTTAGCTATGTAGTTAATCACTGGGTTGCTTGAGACAACAGCAGAAAAAGAAGCTGGCCAGACAGAAATTTTGTGGCGCAGTACCAATTACCCCAGTATAAAAAAAGGTAAAAACAAAGCCTGATGTAACCATTTCTACTTCAGAAGCATTTTGTTCAGTGAATTACTGTACAAATGAGTGATACAAACTTTATTTGTATGTCTAAAAATTTATATAAAAATTTTGTTTGAAGGTGTTTCTAGTTCTTGAGAAGCATTTATTGCTACCAGTCTTGTCTCCTATGCAAACTATATTATTCTGATAGTTTTTTTTTTGTTTTTTTTTTTTTTAAATGAATGTATCCTAAAATGTAAGACCACATTAAAATAAGAAACTTTTTTTTTTTTTCTTTCCCCTTTGGGTGTTTTGTTTTGTTTTTGTTTTAGCTTTTTCTTCTGTATTTCTTCATTGCTTTCTTCCTTTGGAAGTGGCTGTTATAACTTAACTATAAGGGTGCGCATGCAGTCAATAAGGAAACTTTGACTGAGATGAAATGAGTTTCAGAATTAGAATTCTGAAATTAGAATTCCTAGGAATGCTGAAAGTGTCACATTTTGTCTTACGCTAATTTTACTGTATTTTCACTTTTTTCAGATATGATTTTGGGTATATTCTTTGAAGGTTATAAAATCTCTAATAAAAATTATTATCTAGAGTAGAATAATAGGAAATTATTCTAACTCGATAGAATAACAGGCTGAAAAATGTGTCAGATGCTGCAATGTATAGTAGTAATATTTTTTGATATTTAGGATAAGTAAAATATGTATGCTGTATATATTTCTACATGTTCTCTTTGTGGGGTGATAATAAACCATTATATAGACATGGGCTGTTGCCCTCATTCATTAGTCATATCTAAGCTTTATTTTAGTTTATTTTTGCATTGTCTTTGCCGCTACATTTAAATGTGGAGCTGAACTGTGACATTCCATACATTTTCTAATTGGGTTTATTATTTGTCGTGTAGAAGTTAATCAGTTCTGTTGGGTAGTATCTGCAGGTGCCTATGGGAAGCATATAATAAATTGATTTTTAATTTTTCAAATCAAACCAACTGCATACATACAGCTGTTGCTGTGTTTGGTATTGACAACAGAGTTATTTACAGACAGTCAGACAAAATGTAGCATGTATTGGGACAATTACAAACTCCATAGTGTAGATTTATTAAATATCAAATAAGAGAATGGTAACATGTGGCAGCTGATTATCCAAGATGGAGGATTCTGAAAGCATGGAGAGCTTCACAAAAGCATTCAGGACTAGTAGAAGAGTTGTTCAGCTAAGCATGAATGTCTGCTGATTTGCTGTGGTGATAAGTGAGGTACAATTGTGCCTCCCTAACATGAATATTCTCATGCAAGCATTTGATTTTATCAAATAGACTGCAGGTCAACATATTACCCTTCATGCTGAAAATGTTATAGAAATTAGAAGAACTGCTAAATTGCAAAGGTAGGTGACTTTGGAGGTAGATGGAGAAAATATATATGCATACTAATCATAATTAAAAATTTAATGGTATGTTTTCACTGCACACATTTTAAAAAACAAACAAAACACTTGGCAATTCATCTTAACATGAGATACAACAGATAAACCTGATAAGGCAAATATAGTGTGTACATGCTCCCGGTAAAGTGCAATCCTGTCACCACTCACTGTGTTTGTCCTCTAGAGAACTATGTCACAGAAACTTATAACAATATTCTTACCTCAGAAAGAGCTGATTCAGGTGCAGTTGTTCATCTGAACAGAGCTTGCAGGGGACATGAGTTTTTGCCTAGACTTTGGAAGTGGCCAGACTTCAAAACAAGCTTCATGTCTAAATTGGATATAACAGGTTATAAATAGTCTGTTTTAAATTATGCTTCCTAATCTGTCTTCCTCCACAGAACAATATTCTGTGCAAAGTGGATAATTGTTCTTCTTGTGGTAATTGTCAAGATTTCCAAGGCAATCTTAGAAATCATGTATTTTCTCTACAGTTTTATTTCGGATACTGTGGTCTGCACAATGATTTAAGTATTATCAGTTTCAATATATATATGTGTGTGTGTTTATATATATATATATATATATATATACATGCCTGGTAGAGATTAATAAAAGTCTACAGCCCAATTTTACACTTTTTTGTTGTTGTTTGTTTTTGGTGAACACAAAGCAGATTGATTAAAGTCATGCAACCATTTGGGAGTATAGTAGGGTTCTGACTGAGGAAAAGGACTGTAATCAAGTAGGCTGTCAGGAGACACCAGAGAAATGCTGCAAACCATCCTGTATTTGTGTCAGATTTTCTGTCTAGGCCTAGCTTTGGTCTTCTAAACCATGAATGACCATTTTTTCTCTTGCTTTAAGTTCCTAGCAGTTTGAAATTTTATAAAATATGTCTTTTAAGTAAAATCACCCATTTTAATTGACTACAGTATGGAATTGAGAAATTTTGGTCATATGGTAAATATCTGTATAGCATTATTAAATGTTCAGCTTTTGTTTATTTGCTTATTTATTTATTCATTTATTTTCCCTTTGTTTTGCTTTGCTTTTGGAAACATTTGCACATCTAGATGTAGTCTGACCCATGTCCTGAATTGGTGACATGCTGTAAATAGGTTCTACCTTGCATCTGTTAGAGATGCATAGTTTCTACCCAGACTTTTTAGAGGAGTAAAAATGAACTGTTTTAAGCTTCATTCAGTTAAAAAGATCTAAGTTGGAGAGACTTCTATGTCAGAAAGAAGGCACCAGTCTCTGCTCTAAACTTGAACAGTGCCAAGTATTGGATTTCATCAGTATAATGCATTATCTCCTTTCAGTTAAAAACAAACAAAAAAGTGCATTTCATTGCTTAAATAGAATTTGAATAGCACCGCTGAAATCAATAGTAGCTTCTTAACCATATAAAGATAATTGAAGCTTTTTGAATACAATGAGTATTTGATTGTCTCCTCCCATTTTTCCATTTAACACATTAACATAATAAAATTAAATGTTGCTTTGTAAAGGGACTGTAACATTCAGTGGTATTCACTTTCACAATACTTCTTTGTGGCCTGTTTTAGCAATTATCTGTATATAAAGATAAGAGTTGACACTTTGAAATGGGCAATATAGTAAGAACATTTCTTTGTGGTGTAAAGAAATCAGTCACCTCTATGGTCTGTGGTCATTGCTATAGTATGCACCTCACTCTTCACTGTTATTGTTTTCCTTATTTTCTAACATTAGTCCATCCTGTGTTTGTACCTTTGTGCTTGTCTGATCTGAATCTTAAAATATGGGAGTAGAGATTCAGAATATCTTTTATATTTAAAAGCAAAACAAGACAAACACCACAACCTTAATCCTGCATTGACCTGGAAATGTACAGTTTACTGCATAAGGATGTTAGAAGTATGAAGCAGAAGTAACCTTAAAGATAGGTGAGATCACAGGTTTTCAAACTCTTTTCTGATATGAAAAAGAAGCAACATCAGCTATTGTGTGATGGGTGCCCTTCTCTTCCCACTCAAAACAGTAGTTCCTGCTAGGAAGTAATGAAGTACAGAGCAAGAATCTGCTTCTTAACATTGCCAAGAGACAGCTTTTCTTATCTATCCAATATATTTTAGTATATAAGATGTTTTATGGATTTGTCATTGTTAAGACTAGCAGAGAAAATTTCATATCTTCTGTTTTAAGACCAAAATTTTCTGTTTCTTTATGTTTGTGTATACTGAACATTAGAGTTTGGTGGTGTGTAATAGCCAGAGTAGAGAGTAAAGATCTTTGAAATTTTCACAGTGGATCACCTCCCATAAACAGCCAATCTTGATCCATTATCAGTCTCCCAAAATATCTCTATATTTTTAAAAATTTTATTGTGCTCAATTAAATATCACCTCAGACCTTTTAGATTGCTTTTGCTTTCCATTTAACTTTATGAATTTGTTGGTCATTAAACTTAGACTAAATCTACTGTGATTATAAGTGTTATTCATCTGCTCTACTACAACTCTTTATTTCTTATCACTTTTTACATTTTGGTAGATAGAGAAGAAAGAGATTATGGAGAGAAATTGTAAAGTCTTTAGACTAAAGAGCTGAAAATATTGTTCAAAATTTTAAACATGCGATGCAGTCTGGAATGGAAGGGGAAAGAAAGTCTTTTTTATACACTGAAACTTTTATACAAAAGTTTTCTATTTTTGTCTAGTACTAATAAATTTCAAATTAGCTTTCAAGCCAGTGCAGGTGACACAATTTTTAATATGCACTGTGACAGAACCCATGGCTGATGAAGTGGTCTTGTTACTGAGCTGATGATAGCTGATCAGTGTTATCTGGCATGTATTCTGTCAAGTAAGTAATACAGTTCTTACTAGCCTGTGAAAAAGCTGCCCCGTTCTATCTCAGCATACAGTGCTAGCCATCTCACACAGACTTCTTGCTATGAGGTCTGCTATTTTGTTATGTTTTCTAGAAATCTTTGCCGTGGTCTTTCATTATCAATCTGCAAAGTCTTTATGAAACCTCTTTGGAGGGTTGGAGTTACATGATCTTTAAGGTCCCTTCCAACCCAAGCTTTTCTAAGATTACATTGGAATTTGCTGTATATGGAGTGTCTCACATATGCTAGATGTCTGTTCTTTCTTAGTCTTAAAACTAGTGCCCATGTTCTGTTTGACTACAGGCCAATTGCTTTGGTCTCCATTGTAATCCTCAACCCCTTTTCTTTTAATTCCTTACACATAATCCCTTACACACTGTCTCGCATCTCCACTTTTGAGGCATCTGCTGTCATACCATGATATATTCATCTACATTCATCTCACTTCATTTTGAAGTTAGAATATTAAATATTTAATTCTATACAGCATAACTACTTGATATTGATCTCTCTATTTTATATATAAAAAGAGAAATAAAGTAAATTAGGCATGGGAAAATTTAGGAAAATTCCTATATCACCAAGCAAGGTAAAAGAAAGCTCCAGGCTGGCCAAGAGAAGTTCAAACAAAGCCTGACAGGCCTCATTCCTGAGGCCTTACACAGGCATCATGGAGCCTGTGGCCTGTAATGAGTGATAGCAATTCTATTACTGGGCTGCAGGTCTACACAGTCCAGTATATACAGACAAGGTATGTTGAGCAATAGATCTTACATATTATGAAATAAAACTTGTCTTGTTGGAAGTGGAAAGTTGTCCCACTAAGCAGATTAATAGTTGTGGCTAAGCACTAACACTGAATCTGGCACCATATCTGGACAACAGATTGCATTAAAAACTTATGCCATGCAGTGTATTGCAAACTTACTCAGTAAGGTAGCATATTCGTTATAGTATGGTATAGTAGTATGGATTATTTGTTTTTTAGAAGTAACCAGAAATCAGCTGGTTCTGTTACAGCTCTTTTTTAAGCTTACACTGCAAATCCACTATGACCTACGCAGAATAGTTTGCTAGATGGTGATGATGATGAGCTTTGCTATAAACAGGAAAAAGCAGTGATTCAAAAGCAGGTTTTTATAATGTTTATCAGTAGAAAAACAGAAGTGGCAATTGCTTTTAATTGCCCAATAATTTTATTATTCAAAAGACAGAATTTACAGGAAGCAGCTGCAGTTGTAACTGAAACAGCTCTTTAATGTATTTCTGTTTTTTTGTGTTTCTGTTTTTTTTTTTTTTTCCTGTATTATATTATCTAATTGCAATAAGATGCCTGCTTCAAATAAATTTTCAAATACAGTAGGAGTTGGAATTACTAAACCCTGGGATGAATGCTCCAGTATTCTCGCTGAAAAAGACCTTTGTGTATTTGGTAGTTCTGAATTGTTTGTAGAAACCCCATTCCTTAAATTAAATCAACTTTCATTCTTTGTTCTCTCAGTACACAAGAATTTTAAGATTCTTGGTCTATTTCTGTTTTGCCTTTCTTCCTTTGTAGTTTTTCTACTTGTCTCTGTTTTGTTATTTGTTGTGCAAGAAAATGAAGCCCCACAAAGAACATTCACTCTACATTAATTAGATATTTTCTGTAAATACAAATAAATGACAGCACAAAATGAAAAAGCAGAAAGGGAAGGACTAGCAACTGTCACACCTCTTAGTGTTAGGGTTCCTAATTTTAAAAGATGTTGTAAAAGGTGCTACAGTTCCTTCACTGATGAACAATGTCCTTTGTCAATGACAGTGATATTTGTTAAGCAGGGTTTCACACTAACAAATTATTTCTGTGAGTCACAGCTTAAAGAATAAACATGATTTCCTTCATGTATCAGATCATGTTTGGAAGATTGTGAACACCTATTTAGCTAATATGACTAATGGAGTATAACTGACTCACCACAGATGACCAAAACTGTCAGTACATCACAAATTTCCCTCAGCACTTTTGAGATTGTGTTGAATGTGATTTGGCCTGCTCAGCAGTGAAGAAAAACAGTGCCAGTTAAAGTGCATGTTCATCATTCTTTCCAAACAGTTTTTGTTCAATACTAGGCAAATGTTCCCTGCGTGATCAGGGATGACCACCTGCAACAGAAAGTTTGGTAGAGCTGGATTTTCCACTGCAGATTAACACAGATCTTACTGTTCTTTCCCCCATACTTTATAGTGTAACAGGAGCTAAGATTTTTGTTAATAGTTCTGATTTGGTTACCAAGACAATTTTAACCACGACAATCTTGGTTAAAATCCCGATTTATACTGTTTTACTTCAAAGCTGGTGATAGGATAAAATAAATGGTTGCATAGCCTGTTGCAGACCAAGAAAATGATAAATTTGCAGTCTAAATGTAAAAGTGGGAAAATGAATATTTTAATTTCCTTATTTTCAGATAGTTATGTGTTTATTCAAAAGCAATGCTGTTCATAGTTTATAAGGCTTAAAAAGCTTGTGTCATAGTATTTTAATGGAATATGAGGAAGGTAAGGGTTATCTTCATGTGCCATGTTCTTCAGCTGATTTACCTACATTCCACATTAATACTGAATAGAACTTCAGAGAGATATATTTGTGCTTTTGTTAATCTGGACAGGCACTTGCAAAGCACTGTTGTAATTAAATTTATCTTTTCATTTGTGTGGTTGAATTAAACAAATATTTTCCTTTAGAGAAAAGTAACAATTTGATGTTAATTGCTTCTATCTGTTTCTGTGCATTGTCAAATATCATACTGTAAAAGCTACTTAATATTTCCAAGGGAATGCTATACATTGCATAACTTACTTCCTTTGCTAGTTATTTCATTTGATGGTTAAACAGTAATTGGAATGAAAGGAATAAAGAAGCACTTGTGGGTTGGGAACCACTCAAGGGACTGAGAATCTAAAGGAGAACAATGATTTAACATTTTTTCTGTTGTTGGGCTTTTTCTTTTCAGATGTGTGTTACATATGAGTAAGAGAGATAGGAAAGAAAATAAAGGGGAAATGCAGAACTCATTTAGATCAAACTCTCTGTGCCTAAGTGTACGGAAAATCTGCAAGCTGTCAAAGTTTTAGTTCATTCTTAGTCTTATTGGATGTTGTAAAATTTGCAAAATCATTCTGAGATAGGAAATTAGCCTATTAAAAATAAGAAAACACAAAAACAAAGCTTTAGCATCATACCAAGAGATATGTGGCTTCTAGTTACTGTGGAAGGGGCAATCAATAGAAAAGGCAGGAAAGAAAAGAAAGAGCATCCGCAACAGAGATTTCCTGGAATGAAAAATGTGCCTGGATTGTTACTCTATTGAATTTTGCTGCTGTAGGACGTATTAAAGGACAAATCAACTCTCAAGCATCCATTCAAAGTATACGAGGTATTTGCATGTGAAAATTGTCTAAATATATGTTCATTTTCAAATGACTAGTATCTGGAGAGTATCTGGACTACGTAAAAGGCAATAGAGATGTTTCCTCACAATTATATGTATAAATGACTTACATGCATGTGTGTGTCTATGTATGTGCATTGCTTTTTGAAATGTATGGCTGGGCAGTAGACAGGCAGATATCATATCATTATCAGGATGCTGAGTTTTGAGTCAAGGAAGCTGTATTCAGGGGAAAAAATGGTGTGTTCCTGAAAACAGCCAGCCACGTTCAGCTTGAAAAACTTTACAAGACTGCAGAAAAGGACAATAGTATTGGAGTAGATTCTTCATGGAGTAGATGTCTGATTCCTCAACAGAAACTGGAAGACCTCTGTGAGGAACAGGGCAATTCCACATCAAGAGTCTGCACATCTTGGAGCCTGTAAAGAGTTTGAGTTAGCAGATACAGAACTATGAATTAAAATTTTAGTGGAGTCATACTTAGCTGTGTATATGACTATCTTTGAAAGCGAGAGAAAATTGTCACTGTTGGGTTATCTTATCCAATCGATCAGCATGAGCCATGAATCATCCAGTGTTTTAGATGTATAGAGACATTTTTATCATAGATTGAGCCTGTCTTCCCTTCTGAATGTGTGCTTGTTTTTGAGTAGACTGAACTGGAGATGCTGGAGAACTGTAACAGTACTCAATTGATATTCCAATTTATAATTAAAATAAAGTAATTAACTGTGTTTTTCACCTATGGGAGTATAAAAATCCAGTTAATTAGAGGTTATTTATTATGATTAGAAAAAAAAATAAAGAAAAAAATGATATGGTTATTATAGAAAAAATCACATTGTTTCATAATGGGAAAAAAATGTAGGTATATGACTCCACAACATATTTGTGTTCTATTTATATTTTGCTGTTATGAAAAAGCATAACCCTGATTATTGTTGTTGTAATTCCCTGTTAAGTGAATTCTGTTAATTTCACAAATGAGAGAAGTTTTCATGGGTCAGTTCTGCATCTTTTTAGTCAATGAAAGATGTGACTCTTTTCCTTTGCCTAGCTTTGCTCTGTCAGAATGATTTGGTTAGTACCTGAATTCTGATTTCTACCTGCCTCATGAATATTCCTGGAGACAGATGATTTTCTTGGCTAGTTTTCCCCTCAGACTAAGCATTTCAAGCACTGGAACTGTTTTCAGGTGTGGTTGTTTCAAATTTCACCTCATTCTGAGAACTGAAAACTTCTTGCATGTTTTCTTGAAGGGCAACATGACAAGAGGACCATGAATACAAGCTGAGCAAATGGATTTCTTAAGTAAAGTGTGTATATATGTATGTATATATATATATATTTAAATATGTTCATGATGGAAAAAAGGACCTTTTGGTCAAAAGCCTCCTTTTGTTTTTATGTTTTTACGACAGGCCTTATGAGTGTTTTAAAGCAGGTATTCTTACGTAGTATAATATAAAAAGAGCAGTTAATCTCCTTTCTTCATAAGATTCACCTTTGGTTAATGACTGTATTTATATAAAACCTACCTAAGTAAAGTAAATAGCTATTCTCTGTGGCTTTGTCACACATTTTCAGACTTACTCTTTCTGAAGTGTCAAGTTCTGTCCTAGCAAATGACTAGACTAATTCACAAAGTGTACGTAACGATCACACTACCATTCAGAATGTGAAGTCAGAATTTTTGAACTGTAACAGGATTCACAACACACTGGAGCCCACAGTTTGATATGTAAATATGTGTCTGGTAGGCTGGAGTTCCATTTTCTTCTTCTTTGATATGGAGAGTTGCTTTTAGTTTAAATGATACTATTTATTTACTCAAAAAATCACATTTTCTGGGTGCCTTAGTGGATCATAGAGAGTCACTTTTGCTTCAGTGAAATACCTCAAACTGGGACATCACTGGCCTGCATGCAAATTTCTGAGTTATTTACGGCACCTTTTCTGTGAGGACTGTGAAATATTAAATACAATGGGAGCAATTTTTTCTCGTTCATTAAATATATATAATTCAAATACATTTAATGATTTAAAATAAGTACATTGAGCCTTAAATTGAAATGTTACCATTGTATTTTCTTTCCATATTTGTCTTCTGAGTAAATATAAGAAGTGTATACATATTTTAACCATACCTTATTTTATTGAGTATTTTTCACACAATTTTTATCAGCACTTCTGTTACTTTAAAGCATAAGAATCCATCAGTTCTTTAGAATTTAAACTGTTTTTCTTTCTTTCAGTGTCCTAGTAACATAACTAAATGCCCACCAGATAAGTAATTGTACCTTAAGATACATATGTATGCAAAACCAGAAACGTAAAAACCAGGAACATATAACCCTCCATGCCTGAATTTCACTTGTTCACACAATGTATTCATGTAGCTTTCATTGCCTGTTTTTACTTTCAGTCTCACAGTGGTTATTTCATTAGCAAAGGTGTTGGTTTTTTTTTTCTCCTTCAAAGCTTTATGGTGTTGTGCATTTTTTATGATTTATTTTATAGACAGTGGCACCTCTTTATAAATAAATACTCAAGCCTTAAAATACAGTTAAGCAATTAAAAAAATAAAGGTGTGGTTTACATTTTCCTTTTATGTCTTTATCCCAGTATGTCTGAAAGCTTTTTTGTACTACAGCCAAATTTGGAATCGTTTGTTCTAAGTAACAAGTAAGAAATCTGCAAATGTAAAAATTCTGAGTACGTAGCAATACGTCAGATTGGTTTTACCTGGAGCTGTTAAGCAGGTAAGTATGTGGCCATGACTTCCTCAGCTCAGAGCAACCTAAAATGGCTAGAACTTCATTCTGAAGCAGGAGAAAAAAATGAGGAATAGATTTCTAAAAGTTGGTATTGAAAGTTCTGTGCCCTTAGAAATTAATAGGTTATACTGTTCTAGTATTATCGACTTCAAAATGGTGTGTTTGGTATTTGAAACAATAATTTCTCTCTCCAATAAACCAGGGCATTGTTGATCTTTGATACAGATTTAACCATAGCTGGTATTGGATGCAATAGAAACAGATCATTAGATAGAATCAACAGATACTGAGGCCTCTACTGCAACTCTAAGTGCAGTTTGGGGTTTCACTTTGTTCCCTTGGCACAGCAGCCCCATCATGTGTGTGGGTCAGAACTGTGACAGACTAGTTACTATGTGGTTCCTTATGATCCCACTAGGGTATTGGGGGGAGGGGGGCATGAAATTTTATTTTTTTTAATTTATTTTTTTAACTGTGCTGTATAGAACAATCATATCCTGATGGATGTACTGTATAATGATGAGCATTTACATGGAAGACTGAATTATATAAAATGCAACATCCACTTGCCGAGGCGATCGGCTCTGGGGCAGACGTGTTCTGCAGCGGAGCGGGGGATCGGACAGGCAGGGCTAATTTTTCCAGCACCGAGCCCACTCAAGGGAGCCGCCAGGACCCGGCAGCCTTCGCGAGGGAGGTGAATGAGGAAGAGGTAGTAAGTCTACCCAGGAGGATGCCTAGGGTGAGGAAGTCAACTCCACACCTCAGGGCTGCCTCCTTCAGGACAGAAAGAAGGGTGATTGTTGTGGGCGACTCCCTTCTCAGGGGAACAGAGGGCCCTATTTGTTGGCCTACCCGTAGGGAAGTCTGCTGCCTCCCTGGGGCCAGGGTCAGGGACATTGCCAGAAAGCTTCCCAACCTGGTTCGTCCCTCTGACTATTATCCTCTTTTGATAGTCCAGGCTGGCAGTGATGACATTGAAGAGAGAAGCCTGAAGACTATCAAACGGGATGTTAGAGGGAAAGCCCACCTGATAAACACGTGGCTCAGAGGATGGTGCCAACTCAGAAATTTTGGGTTTTTTGACCATGGGGCACTTTACTCAGCACCCGGCCTGATGGCTGCAGACGGGTCCCTATCTTGAAGGGGAAAATGGATCCTAGGCCTGGAGCTGGTGGGACTCATTAAGAGGGATTTAAACTAGGTGAGAAGGGGGATGGGGCTGAAAGAAGACTTATTAGAGCTGTGCCAGGGGTAACAATGGCAAGGCTGGGAGAGAAGGCAATGGCCCAACTGAAGTGCATCTACATTAATGCACGCAGCATAGGTAACAAACAGGAGGAGCAGGAATCCATCGTGCGGCAGGCAGGCTACGACTTGGTTGCCATCACAGAAACGTGGTGGGACCACTCTCATGACTGGAGTTCTGCATTGTCTGGCTATAGGCTCTTCAGAGGGGACAGACAGCATGGAAGGGGTGGTGGTGTGTCTCTCTATATCAGAGAGAGTTTTGATGTCACAGAACTTGGGGCTGGGAATGATAAGGTTGAGTCCCTATGGGTTAGGATCAACGGGAAGGCCAACAAGGGAAGCATCTTGGTGGGGGTCTGTTATAGACCGCCAAACCAAGATGAGGAGACTGATGAAGAGTTCCACAGGCAGCTGACAAAAGTTGCAAAATCAGCAGTGCTTGTTCTTGTGGGGGACTTCAACTTCCCAGATATATCCTGGAAGCACAACACAGCCCAGAGAAAGCAGTCTAGGAGGTTTCTGGAGAGCATGGAAGATAGCTTCCTGATGCAGCTGGTTAGTGAGCCTACCAGGGGAGGTGCCCCACTAGAACTTCTCTTCACAAACAGAGAAGGACTGGTGGGAGATTTGGTGGTTGGAAACTGTCTTGGGCAGAGTGACCATGAAATGGTAGAGTTCTCCATTCTTGGAGAAGCTAGGAAGGGGACCAGTAAAACCGCTGTATTGGACTTCTGGAGGGCCAACTTTGAACTGTTCAACCACTGGTTGGTAGAGTCCCTTGGCAGGCGGTTCTGAAGGGCAGAGGAGTCCAGGAAGGCTGGGCCCTCTTCAAGAAGGAAATCTTAATGGTGCAGGAGAGGTCTGTCCTCATGTGCCCAAAGATGAGCCAGCGGGGAAGAAGACCAGCCTGGCTGAACAGAGAATTGTGGCTTGAGCTTAGCAGGAAAAAGAGGGTTTAGAATCTTTGGAAAAGAGGGCGGGCCATTCAGGAGGACTATAAGGATGTTGCGAGGCAGTGCAGGGACAAAATTAAAAAGGCCAAAGCTCATCTGGAGCTCAGTCTGGTGACTGCCATCAAAGACAACAAAAAATGTTTTTACAAACACAATGCAAAACGGGGGACTAAGGAGAATCTCCAGCCTTTGTTGGATGCGGGGGGGGGGGGAACTTAGTTATGAAAGATGAGGAAAAGGCGGAGGTGCTTAATGCCTTCTTTGCCTTAGTCTTTAGTGGCAAAACCAGTTGCTCTTTGGATACCTAGTACCCTGAACTGGTGGAAGGGGATGGGGAGCAGAATGTGGCCCTCGCTATCCATGAAGAAATGTTTGGTGACCTGCTACAGCACTTGGATGTACGCAAGTCGATGGGGCCAGATGGGATCCACCAAAGGATACCGGCGGAAGAGCTGGCCAAGCCACTTACCATCATTTATCAACAATCCTGGCTATTGGGGGAGGTCCCAGTTTACTGGCGGCTAGCAAATGTGATGCCCATCTACAAGAAGGGCCAGAGGGCAGACCCAGAAAACTATAGGCCTGTCAGTTTGACCTCAGTGTCAGGGAAGCTCATGGAGCAGATTACCTTGAGTGTCATCACGCGGCACTTACTGGGCAACCAGGTGATCAGGCCCAGTCAGCATGGGTTTATGAAAAGCAGGTCCTGTTTGACGAACCTGATCTCCTTCTATGACAAAGTGATGTGTTTGGTGGATGAGGGAAAGGCTGTGGATGTGGTCTACCTTGACTTCAGCAAGGCTTTTGACACCGTTTCCCACAGCATTCTCCTCAAGAAACTGTCTGCTCATGGTTTGGACTGGCGTACGCTTCGTTGGGTTGAAAACTGGCTGGATAGCCGGGCCCAAAGAGTCGTGGTGAATGGAGTCAAATCCAGCTGGAGGCCGGTCACTAGTGGCGTTCCCCAGGGCTCGGTACTGGGGTCGGTCCTCTTTAATATCTTTATTGATGATCTGGATGAGGGGATCAAGTGCACCCTCAGTAAGTTTGCAGATGACACCAAGTTAGGTGTGTGTGATGAACTGCTCGAGGGTAGGAAGGCTTTGCAGGAGGATCTGGATAGGCTGGACTGATGGGCTGAGGTCAACTGTATGAAGTTCAACAAGGCCAAGTGCCGGGTCCTGCACCTGGGGTGCATAACCCCAAGCAGAGCTACAGGCTGGGAGATGAGTGGTTGGAGAGCTGCCTGGCAGAGAAGGACCTGGGAGTATTGGTGAATAGTCGGCTGAATATGAGCCAGCAGTGTGCTCAGGTGGCCAAGAAGGCCAACGGCATCCTGGCTTGTGTAAGAAGCAGTGTGGCCAGCAGAACTAGGGAAGTGATTGTCCCCCTGTACTTGGCTCTGGTGAGGCCGCACCTCGAGTACTGTGTTCAGTTTTGGGCTCCTCGCTCCAAGAAGGACATGGAGGTGCTCGAAAGAGTCCAGAGAAGGGTGACAAAGCTGGTGAGGAGTCTGGAGGACAAGTCCTATGAGGAGTGGCTGAGGGAGCTGGGTTTGTTCAGCCTGGAGAAAAGGAGGTTCAGGGGTGACCTTATTGCTCTCTCTAAGTACATAAAAGGAGGCTGTAGAGAGGTAGGGGTTGGTCTGTTCTCCCACGTGCCTGGTGACAGGACGAGAGGGAATGGGCTAAAGTTGTGCCAGGGGTGTTTTAGGTTGGATATTAGGAAGAACTTCTTTACTGAGAGGGTTGTGTGGCATTGGAATGGGCTGCCCAGGGAAGTGGTGGAGTCACCATCCCTGGAGGTCTTTAAAAGACGTTTAGATGTTGAACTTAGTGATATGGCTTAGTGGAGGATTTGTTAGTGTTAGGTCAGAGGTTGGACTCAATGATCTTGAGGTCTCTTCCAACCTAGAAATTCTGTGATTCTGTGATATAGTTAGTTAATGAATGATGGGAATATGGTCTGTCCTGTGTAATACCAACATCTAAAAATTGGATTATATTAAAATACCTTTCATTTTGCAATAAAAATATTGCATCGTGAAGATGCATTAAAAATATTTTGATATTTTGTTGTTGTTGTTGTTGTTGTTTTATAGGTAATTTTTGAGCTGCTTTATCTACTAAGTTAAAGATTACATGGGAGAAAGAATTTGGGCTGCCATACCTGGAGACAGGAGTAAGAACTGGGATTCAGAATTCAGGCAGGAAGCAAGACAGAAGGAATCTTGATAGAAGCAGAAATCGGGATGGACAGTGTCTCAGACTGGAGGTAAAGTGAAGATATTACACTGAATACTGCCAGTTTGGCCTCAGAGCCTCTCCATACTACAAAGGTTCCTGTACAGGAGACCATCTGATTCACTCTCTGAACACAATTGGATGCTGATCACTACACATTATTCAAGGTAATAATATATACAACCTGTTAGTGACCGTGCATTATATGATTACTATAGGAGGAAGCCAATATTTCTCCTATTGGAAGGAGAAATTTCTTTCAAAAAAATGAATACTTCAGTGATTGTGTTGGCTTCAAAAGTAGAGTAATAGCAACATGGAACATTGCTTTAAGTTTGGTCTTGAATAATGTGTGATTCTTGTCCTTGTCAAGAGCAGGTAGTGAACAAAGGACAGCAAGCACGAAGTGTACAAGACTTTGTGTCAGAAATGAGCACAGCTAAAAATACCAAGACTTTGGATCAGCTTGCTTTATTTTTTTATTCTTTTATATCTTTAAACACACTTATGTTGATCTCACTTGTTGCTAGCTAGGTTAATATGAGCAGAGGACAGCATTTGGAATGTAAACATGCTCACTTAATCAAAGGGTGATTAAAAGATTTATGATTTATGATCAAATCATAAACTATCATGCCCTTTCTAAAATTAACAGGTTTAAGTTGAAGGTGCAGGAAGATATGTAGGACCTGAGGGGATTCTCAGCTTGTTTCAATATGTATTATTATCTGCCCAGAGGACACGTGATGTAGGCACTAGTAGAAGAGGTTAATTCTCTGGAGAAGGTGGCTGAACTGGAGCACTGAGGAAATTAGAAGCTCTTTACATGAACATTATGGAAGTGAAGATACAGACTGTGAAGAACTTGCATCTTATATTAAATGATCCTTGCATATTGTCAGTGAGTACAGATTAGGTTTCTCAGGCCACGCAGAGACAGACATGGCAGCACCCTTTTGCTATCCATAACATGAAGTTGTCTGTCTTCAAGTGGTGGCTGAATCTTTTGCAGGCTTTCACAAAGAAAATCACAAGACCTGCATTTGTGGTGTCCTTTGCATTACAAGACTGGGAGAGGGATTTTGGTATAGATTCTGAAACTGACCATTGAACTAGTAATTTGAGATCAGACTGAAACTGAAAAAACAGAGTAGTTCAATAATTTTGTAAGGCATGTGCATAAGGGTGTTGGAAACTGAATGCTGACTTTATAGATGAAGTTGCTTTGAGCTAAATGTCTTTGAATCTTCTTTTAAGAAAATTGGCACACCAAAATCTCACTGTCAAAGTTCTTCCACTCCCCTACCAGGAATGTGTGATAAATGTTTTAAGTAAAGGGTTTCAAATGATTTTTGCAAAGTCTTATAAATGTTCCATATGTCACTTTCTCTAAAATTATAATCTATTATCTCACTCAAGTGGAATAATAACGCAATGAAAAAACTAAATTTATCCCAGGTGCCCCAGCAGGTTGATTCTTCATTATGTATTAATCGTTAATGGCAATTTTCCATGGAGCATCTGCCAGTTCTAGTGAGCAGGGCTTCCAGAAATTATATTTTAATTTTAAGCATAGACACTATCAAAAGAGAGAGAGTGGCGTTTTTTAATCAATACTTACTTAAGGGGTGTGTGAATGTGAACTAGATGGACATATATATTTCAAGCAACAGTACAAAATATATTGATTTATAGAACTTAAAAGATTATTCTTGTTGTGTTCTAACTTTCTGGAATATTTTTCTAAAGTACTGCATGTACGGTGGGTAAGACAGTGACAATTACCTGCTGAGATACTATACTAGTATTTGTATGTATAAACAAATTAGTAATATTCTACAGGGTTAATGGTTAGAATTAAGTCCAACTGGTGTTGAGGAATTTCAGTGTGCAATTTTGCTACTTATTTGGAGTGATATTAGTCTGTACTTCAGTTCTCTTTCCAAGGTAAAAAAAAAAAAAAAAAAAAAAAAGGTGAAAAATTATTAGAGTAGGATAAAAATTAGTTGTCTTCATTTTTAAATGTGCTATTCTGCACTATCTACAATCTAGATTTAAATGAAATTTGTAAAGGTGACTGCATGTATATCTTTGCTTTGTCCCAGGAATTTAAATTGACAATTACAATACATGGTATAAATATACAAACAGATATAAACAGTAAGTTATATTTTTATGTTCTTACAACAATTAACTGAGGTTTACTACATTTCAGTGTCCTTTGGGATCTGTCTTTCTATACCTCTAAACTATGACCTGTTAAAGTTCTTTATGCTCTGACAAAGACTGTGTCTTTGGCTATGTCTTATGTCTATCTTATTTTTGTGCTAGGATTTGAGTGTGCAAAGTGAGAAGAATCAGTCATTCAGTCTGTGCTGATCCCTGATCTCTATGTTTATGTGACCAAAATCAGAGTAGGTCAAAGCATAATCTTTGTGCCCCAGCATGCTTTTCTTGGGATGAAAGTTCATGCTAGAGGAGTAGTATGTATCTAAATATCGATTCCACAGTGGAAAAATATATTGCAATATCTAAAAATATGTATCTCATCTCATTGTTATTTAAAAATATTCAAATTATCATTTAAAAAAAAAAATATATATATATACCTGTATTAAGCAACAGCACAGCAGATAGATACTTAGCAGATAGCAGATAGATACTTAGCAGATAGTAGATAGACACTTAGCAGATAGCTAAGCATATTAAAACTGTTTTTGAAATTATGTCCATCCAATTGTCCAGGCAAGGAACAAAAAGAACAGTGGATTCAGGATTTTGATTCATGCTGTGCTAACTACTTTTCAAATGCAGGGAAAGAAACACATTATTTTCATAATTGTCTTCAAGCTAAATAGATGAAGCAAAAACCAGAATTGAAATATGAACCTGAGAGAAATAGACCACAACCTGGCACAGCCGTTTCTGTTGATTGGAGACACTGAGTCAGTGATTATTGTCAGTTGCTGATTGTTTTTCTCCCTTCACCTTTGAAAGTTGAGTTACTGAATAGATAAGATTACCCAAAAGAACACTGAAACAGTTCACTGAGTAGATCTAACATCTGATAGAGGTTTGAGAAAGCAGGAATAAGCAGTTATGGGCAGTAATATTTCTGTCTCAGTTCTTTCACAGAACAAATTACAATTGGTGGACAATAAAATAACTGAAAACCTAAAAGATGTTTTGAAATTTTAGGTAAAGATTTAATATATTTTTTTCTGTGTAATCCAGTTGTATGCATATATATGCACTTATGTATATGCATAAAATAAAATGAAAAGTTGAAAAAAGTGACTTGAAGATGCTCTAGATAGAAAGAGTATGATGATGTTACTTGACAAAAATTCCAGTTCAGTTCATGACTGTCAGTGAAGCATGTTGTATTTTCCAGTAGTACATTTCTTACATTCATTACGTTTCATGTTCAGTACCAGATACTGCTTTGAAACTTGTTTGTATTTTTGAATTTATATGCAAGCTTTGCTGTTTAAATGGCCCAAATAATCAGGAAATTGATTATATGAAACATTTCAAAGATGTCAGGGAGAAAAAGGAGAATATATCATTCTCAGTTTGTAAAATTCTAGGTGTTCTTTTTAAAGATAAATGCATATTTGAGTTGAGTGTGATTCAGCCTGTGAAAATATGTCGGTATTTTCTTCATACATGGCCAATTTCCCTTGAAAATCAGTAAAGCAGTTCTCACTAGCAAATACTTTTGTATAATCTTTCTTTTCACATGAATACAATCCAGACTAGAAAATCACAGACATATAAAAGAAAATGGGCATTCTTTCTGGAGGTGTGAATAGTTCAGTTTTCATATTGCCTGAATAAAGGAAGAAAACCTCTTTTGATTACTAGATTACAAATACCTTAAGGTTTTCGAATAGTTATTCTGCTGAAACCCGACATAGAACTCTTGGAAGGCATTCTTGACAGAATGATCTGTTCTTTTTCTTATCTGCAATGTAATTAAATGTATATGATTCTATCCTGTCAGGAAGACAGCAGATAGTTTGTTTTGGGGTTCTGAGAGTTGCTATTTGATGTTCAAATTCATCATTGACTTCAGCTTTTCTTTTGCATTTAGTTGAAAAGGATTTGATATGTAATCTAGATTGTGTATTTACAAAAAGAAAAAGAAGAAAAAGTTTTGCTTCCAGGTCATGTAATTTTGTTATGTTTGTGAGAAATGAGGGGGGAGAAATAAAAACAAACAAAAAGTATAACCAAAAACAGGTAATTATGGAAATGTACAAATTATTAAGATATTAAGGTGAGGTGTTCAGGATAAATTACAAAGCAATCATATCTCAGATAATGAAGCTACATGTATGTTTTAATTCAGATTTCCAAAAGTGATGGGGAGGAATTCTAAGAACCTTAAACCTCTAAGATAGATGTGGTCTATACAATTAGGCTTTTGGCTTATTATTTTCCCAAGCTTTTATTGGAAGAAAAGCTGGAAGATCTTGCACTTTGTACTTCAGCTTGGCTGCTCAAGTGAAAGTGCTGAATATAATGTTAGGATTAATAGGAGGGGGTATAATGGTGCGACTCATGCATGTGCATGTGGTGGTAGTGGGGAGTATGAAGGGAATTGGTTTTCTCTTCAGTAGTTCAGTTAGTTGTTTTGGAGGGGGATTCTTAAAGTAACATTACTTTAAGAAGCATTGGTCCGTTAAACTGTTTGCTTGCTATAAAATTGCAGAATATAATAGTAACTCTTTACCATCAAATTCAGCTTCAAAATTTAATACCTCACAGGACTCAAGAGCTTTAGAGAGAGTCCCACATATAATGTGACATGAATGATCTGTGATGGTTTGATAGTTTTCTATGATTTTGCCTGTATTTTCATTTATTTCTCTAAGAAATTGAACAATTCCAAGAATACTGGAAATTCTTATGTCCACCACTAAGACTACAGAAGTCTATTAATAGAATAGTAATAGAAAGGACCGGACCTGATATGTTTATGATAATGATTGCTTGGTCTTGGAGCTTTTTTTTTTTTTTTTTTTTTTTTCAAATAAATTTTGAACTTCTGACATTTTTGCACTGTAAACTAAGAAATACAATGTACCAATACAAACAGCCTTGTTGAAGAACTGGACAGATTTTTAACAATCAGAAATATTGATTCTCTGTTGAGTAGAAGGTGCTCATATGGAGTGAAAACTTCAGATTTCTGAGATATCAAGCAGTTGCTTACACAGTTACTCTAAAATGTTGACAAACTTCAAAGTCACTGCTTGCATTTGTCTAGAAATAGAATTTAAAGTAAGAAAAATTAACATAGAAAATGTTAACCCTTTGATCTCTGTAGATTCAGTTACTACACATTCATCACTTTACAAATTGTACAGTATTAAAATAGAGTGCAGAGCTTCCTACAGAGCTCTAAGGTTGCTGTGCTCATAGAGAATGACACTGCAATGCTTTTTTTTGTGGAAGTCACAAAAAGGATGACTTTAATGTTTAAAAAGCAAATACAAAACCTAAAAATGTTTTGGCTGTTTTGTGCAGAATAGGTGAGTGTTGACTCCCCAAAAAGAAGCCTGCAACACTCCATTAACATCATGAACTAATGCAATATGCATTCCAGTTTATTTATTTTACGGCAGTTTTATGGATTCATAAAGTACTTTTGTATAATAAACAGCTCAGTGGAATATTATCTGAGAATGTTTCCCAGGTTTATGAGAAACACGGTATGTTTATATGTTTAGCTATTTCAAAGATTATTTAGGTTCTCATACAGAATGTATTATACTTTTGAAGTATCTTACACTTTCTGAAGTAACAGGACAGCAGCTTGTTGTGAAATTTCTTGTCAAAATCGGGAGATGTGAGATGTTTGTATAAATAATAAAACTGTTTCTGCATGGCCATCATTTCAGGTGAAACCTGAAACCTAACCTGATAGAAAAAAACAAACAAAAAATGATTTTTAGAAAAAAAAAAAAAAAAAAAAAAGACACCTTTTTGACACCTCTGCATTCAAATACTTGGATTTGGGAACATGAGAGAAAACATTATCCAAGGTAGCAGATTAAATCTTCAAAGCAATAGAACTAATTGTCTCTCCTGTGAAAGAAACTTTATTTTGCCAGTGGTATTTTTAGCCCAAGTAATTTGAGATTTTTTTAATATTGTTTTCAACACTCTCTTTGTGTCCTTACTGATGAACTCATTTTACTTTTCTGACAGCATTGTGGACAGTAGCATTTGAGTCTGTAGATGAGCACTTGAGTTCATGTTTAGAAAAACTTGATTCCTTTGTGGACATGGTCTAAACTAGAATTAATACTCTGAAGTCTTGTTGTAACTGCTGAATTCCTCTTTCATGTTGATTTGCAGGGAAGCTGCAATAAATTTAGAAATAATAGCTGTTTGCTTTTTTTTTTTCCCTCCTTTTGTAGTACCTAGATACACTTGCTAATAATTTCATGCGTGTTGAAGACTATTTCTGTTTCAGTTTCTTTTTTAACATTTGTGTACTTTTGGAAAAGCAAGATAATTATTCTTCTTGGCTCATTTTCAAACCAACTATATTACTGATGCATAATAATTCATAATTTCCATATGTGGTCAGTATTTTCAGGTTGCTGTTTTATATTCTTTACTGTATGTATCCTTTTTAAGTATCATATAATGTGACAGTGATAACAGTTTCTGAACAGGAATAAGTGGTGGCAATCCATTTTGAAAGATTTATAACACAATAGGAAATGATTTGTACTAATCATGGAGGACCACACTTCAAATAATTTTGTTCACCAGGGGTGACTATTTATTTTCAGTCTCATAGTGGCTAGAGGTATTTATCATTTTTCAGATGTTTCCATCACAGTATTGGTCTCCTGCTGTTGATCTGACAGACCACGTAGAAGGCTCCCTGTATTTTTTGTTTTTAAAGTACATTCAGTAGGAAGGAGGTAGAAAGGATTCTGTAGTCTGATATGAAAAAATAAATAAAGTACATAAGTAGACCATATGCCTAAAAAAAGTTATCCTCAAAATTAATGAGATTTGAGCATTTCAGACCTATAAAAATGTTTTAAAATAGGTTGAAGGGTTTTTTTTGAACACATCCCTAATGTTCTTGAAATCATTCTTTGACATTTTTAACTGAAATACCTCAGAATATCAATCCTTTTCAACAGAGTTTGTTGAAAACATCTGAAAACAGATAGTGTAAATCAATGCATTTTTACACATCACACATGAGTGATTCTGTACTCAATGCTTAGAGGTTTCTGAGACCAACTCCTATCAGTGCTCATGGGAATTAAATGAATTTCCAAATACAGAGAATAGCTCTTAATACGAATGCATTTTTTCCAAGTTGCAAATACAATTTTCTTTTCTGTATCAAGTAAGAAATTCACCAAAGTACCTTGTGCAGATAGCAAGGCATAATCTATTCAAAAATAATTTATTCAAATGTTTGTCCCAAATTCAATAATTTTTGTTCAACCCTTTTATGTATGTATTTATTTTCAGGAAAACACTCCAATTTGTTTAGGACTAGAAGAACCCCATTTGAAGATTTACATATATATGCACAACTGTATTTCTAATAAATTCCAGCATTGTGTAATTTTTCATATGGTGAAAACACTGACCTGGACAAAAAGTAATATATTGAGCATAGGAAAAAACAAACAAACAAACAAACAAACAAAAACACACTTAAACACACAAAGTTTTAAAAAGCACTCTCTCTTTTTATAGTTAGGACTTAAGTAATTTTAAATTACAGAGTCCTTTCTTTTCCTGCACTGCATTTCTCCATATCCCAGTAAGCCTACCAGAAAAATCAGTTTTCAGTGAATTGCATATTGCTTGGCATTTTCTTAAAAGCCTTCTCTACTTAGTTCAAATAGATTTTACTAACAGTTCACCATAATTTCTTGACCACTTTTTTTATGTTCAACATCACTGACCACCAGTTTAATAATAGCTTTCATTTTTTTGTTTTTCAAGTTCTTTTTTGATATTTTTTTAAAATGAAATATGTACCATTATACTTTCTTAACAACATTTCTGTTAGTGTCAGTCTGTTGCTGAAACTTTGGCACTGAATTTCAGTGTCCTCTAGTTTAGTTTATCATGAGGAAAAACAGTGATGTGCAAGTTAACTTGCAGTGTGTTTGATGTAGCAGAGATTTAGAACAGAATCAGCAAACAAAATCTGATTTCAAACCCACATCACTATTCAATTCTAAAGAAGGTATTCTGTCTGACATAGCATTCAAACAGATTTAAAAAGAAACAAACAAAACAACTCTACCCTTGTTGGTCAGCAAAACTGTTAAAGAACTTCATGTTTAATTTAACAATACATTCAAACGTAAATTTTTGCAATTACTTATCTATCATCTTAAAGGACTGTATTCACCAGAGCTTCTTGCCATGGATTCTGAAGTCAGTATCACCTACACTTTTCCTCCACCATCTAACCTAGGAAACATGATAATTTTCTTATGATTCTTACCCCGAACTATTCAGATGCCTTTTTTTTTTTTTTTTTTAAACCCATTTTTCAGTTTCACCTCTTGCACAGTACACTGGTTTTGTACCATTCTTTTCATCTAGTCTTAGTTTCCCTCTTAGAAATTAGATTACAGTACGTTATGTTTAATTTGTGCTGTAAAATTTTAAGAAGAATTTCTAGATTCTTCACTTCATATTTTAGTTGAAGCTGAGTCCACAGGATATTTTGTGATTACGAGGCAGAAATAGAAAACAGTATGCTGGTCAGTAATCAAACAGTGCTTTTTTCCCTGTCTGTTCCGAGAAGGAGGAAAAAGCAAAATACTACATTTTATACTGAGTGAAATGTACAATAGTCCTAATCTGTGAAGTGAAGCCTCACAATGGCTCTGGAAAGTGAATCCCTGTAGCTGTGCTACAGAATATAGAGTTTCTGCCATCTGATAGGTATTCATTACTCCTGCCAAGTATATTGATTAATAAAAATAAAATAAAAAGGTAAAGAATTAAAACATCCAGAAGTCATGGTAATGTTACAAAACAACGATAAAGCAGGAAAGAATTCATATACGTTATATGCTTTTGGATGAAATGAAATGTCTGGTGACAGGACGAGGGGGAATGGGCTAACGTTGTGCCAGGGGTGTTTTAGGTTGGATGCTAGGAAGAACTTTACTGAAAGGGTTGTTAGGCATTGGAACGGGCTGCCCAGGGAAGTGGTTGAGTCACCATCCCTGGAGGTCTTTAAAAGACGTTTAGATGTAGACCTTAGTGATATGGCTTAGTGGAGGACTTGTTAGTGTTAGGTCAGAGGTTGGACTCGGTGATCTTGAAGTCTCTTCCAACCTACAAATTCTGTGATTCTGTGATTCTGTGAAATGCAATGTAGATGATAACACAGTAGTAAGTTTTTTCTGTGCATAAAAGAAAAATGTCTTGATATTTTAAATTCTTGATGCACAAAGTTGTACATTGAACATATACATGTCTCTTTCAACCTTTTTAAATACAAACTTCAAATACAGTCTTTTATTGCAAGTTACCTGATATAGTAATTTTAGCAGGTATGTCAGGTGGTCAGTAGAGAGAAGAAGTAAGTTCTTAAGTTTTATTCCTTTTGATGATTAGCTTGTCACATTAACTAATTGGGGGGGTGGGAGGGAATAATTCATAAAATAAGGTTTCTATTTAATAGAACACTCTTGCCTCTTTATAAAACAGAGCCTGTGAATCCTTGGAAAAATTTCACAGTGGGTCTGAAAGATGGATTATTGTGGCTGTTTACATTTTTATCTTTCCTCATTTCACTTCCAGGAGTGGTTAGACACCCTATAGATATACAGCTACCTTTTGGGTCAAACCTACTTGCCTTGATACTATTTTATTTACTCATACCTAACCTCCCACATACTACTCTCATGACTTACAAAGTGGCAGTTCATTTCTAAATGTAAAAGCAACAACATGCTGTGAGATCTGTCTGATTCAAAGGGAATCAGATCAGTAAAGAGTCCTTGAAACACAGGAAGAATGGAGAAGGAAGACCAAAATGAAAAATACCTAAACCAGAAATAGAAAGTCTGTAAAAAAAAAAATGCTTAAGGGGAAATGTATAGGGAAAGACAATGATAACATTGAGAATGATAGAAAATGATGATTACTACATTATCCTCCAAATCCTTAAATCTCAAAGAGGAATCCACTAGTGGCCCCATAAGGAGCAGGATAATATCCTACATTGATCTTGGTCTTACTCGGTGTGATTTTTCTATTTGTTCATTCTCATTCTCTTCATCTGTCTATGTTTGATTTCTGTATATTTATCTCACAGGATGTCAAGGCTGCTTGCAGGAAGCTGAAGTGATTGTATTCACTAACAGTTCTTTTACACAAAGTTCTTCTCTGGTTCTTTTCTCACCCCTTTAAATGTTTTTCTCACACTCCCTCCAAAAAAAAAAAAAAAAAAAAGTTAAAAAAAAATCCTGGAGAGGTAAAGATACAATCAAGGTATTAGGTTGAGGTTTCTGTATATAGAACTTTTTCAAAACCCATTTCAATATTATTTACAGAATTGAGAACAGATTCTCTCTCAAGCAAGCCATTTCACTGGAAAGTCTTTCAAAAAGGTTATGTTGTCAAACCTCTATTAGGATTTTTAATTCAGATAGGATAATATCCTAATGCAAGGATATGCAATTCCAGTGTTCGCATTTCCTTTGAGAGTGCTATCTACCTGGGAAATACTCAGATCAAGTGTGCCAGCCTAGCCATACTTCCACTTGAAGCAGTGGAATTTCTTCTTTTGACTGTATTTGCATTTCACACTCACCTCAGCACACCAGGTAAGTGACTGCAGATCAGTAGGACTGAAATATTTATTGACAATTAGTGGACAAAAAATGCTTATTCATCTTAATAATTCTATCAGACACATCCTTTATCTCTGCTATGAATTCAGGATTGGGAATTATTGAAGTATCTGGGTGGTGCTCCGGTGTGCTTGCAGGACAGAGCAGAAGATATTCCAAATGTATGCGCAGATCCAGTGCAGATCGGGATCTTGGGTTCATGGAATAAGTGGATAAAGAGAGAAAAAACATGTGAACAATCAATGTAAAACTAGTACAAATTGAAATGAATAAAAATTTCATTTGCTGTCATCATAATGTTATAAATGAGGTAGCATATGTAGATCATAGTGCTATGTCTATGGATAGCCAAGGAAACAGTAAATCCACTTCGTGATGTTCAAGCATAGAAGTAAATATCTGAACTATGAAACAGTGACATACTGTTTCATAGCATATTGCTTGGGGTTGCCTAGCAATAACTCATTATGGTTGCTAATGGAGTGATAGGTTTGATATGAAGAGCTTTTAAGAAAGTGAGGTGGGTAGATGCAACAGCATAGTATAACACAGGGAAATTAAGAGGAAAAATAATCTTTATCAAAAGCGACAGACTAAGCAGAGAAAAGTGTATTGCAGGAGGATACTGTAAAAGTAATACAGTCACACGTTTAGCATGAGAATTTGTCTCTGGGCAATTACTGTTCAGCCTAGCTGCATAGGAGCAACTGGATTTAACCCTAGAATTTAACCCCAGACTTGGAATGGGAGTAAAAATTTTTCATAATTTATATTAAAGAATTTTGAATGTAGTAGTTTTCATTACCCAGCTTTAAGTGCTCAGTTTACACAGCTAAGAGATAGTAGTAATGTATGACCAATTGCTAATTACACATACCTTTCATATTCCCTGAAGTGGAATCAAGACTGCATGTACATACTCTTACAGAGAATAAAGCCTGTGTATAAGCTCACAGAGGTCCCCTGACATCATTTTGTCACAACTGTCTGTTCAACTACATATATTTCCCGCTTTACACATTATGGAGCACTCAGCATTTTAAACTGTTTTTGTTAAATATCTGCTGTGATTCATTTCTGAAATAATTGCATTTCAGTTCTGGGAGTGATACTGATACAAATAAAGTACTTGGGTATCTTTCGGAATAAATCATGTTTTACAAACATAAAATGATAAATAAAGACCACTTATAACTTAATGATAGCCATGAGCCACACAGGGGTCTTTTATATTGCCTCTTTATATTTTTATTTAATTTAATTCTGAAACTGTGTTTCAGAAAGAATCTGGAAACAGTCCTCTCCTGTGAGATTATTCTGGAACCATAATGGTGGTTGCTTCTCTAGACATAATGAAAATATGTACAAAGTTAGAGAGTTCATGCTCAATTAATAATTGCTCATGCAATTAGTTTTATTTAAATTTTAATAAGCAAAGTTCACTGCAAAATTTTAATTTAATACGGAGAACCTTATTAAAAAAAAAAAAAGTAAATAAAATAAATTTGAATGGTCTTTACAGTATCCTGTAGCTGTTTTTTAATTCTCCCAACCTTTTTTTATCTTGCATCTTCTGTTTCAGTATATGAGCAAGTGTTTACATACCTCATAATTTTTCAGAGTATTTTAAGTCCCCAAATATTCTATAGTATAAGGTGTGATATATGATAGCACATCATATAACAATATGATGTACATCGAAGTATGTATTAAATATATGTATTAATATATCACATTTTAATATATTACACATATCCAAATTAATATTATTATAGTGGACCACGTGTGGAATAATGTCATCTACTGGCATGCTGGAATTTCAGGGGGTAGGAGGGGTGTAGCCTGTGTCACTTGAAATCTCCATGAATTCCAACAGTTCCCCAAAAATATAACTTGCAATCTTTCTGTGTTATCAGTGCAATTGGATCATGCTGTTATTTTAAATTGTGTTTTCAGAGAAGACATTTGTTTGCAGAAGCAAAAATAATATATGGATTTTTGGACTGTCTACAGAGAAATCTAGATTTTATGGGTATTCAGATTAGCTTTATTATCAATGCTGTGTAAATGTAGGTCCACAAACAGCCATATCCAGCCATTTTCCTGTTTCATTTCATCTGCAACTAAATGTCTTGATCAGAACATGTTAAATTGCTAGCTATCTATTTCAGTTTGCTGGAAGGAGCAGTGGTAGTGTTTGCAGTTTAAGATGGATGGTTCACTTGTTGTTCACAGGAGGAGAAAAAATTTCCAATCATTCTGCACCAATGGAGTCTGGCAAGAGCTACTGAGAAAAGGGAGGATAAATGCCATCAGAAAAAAAAAAAAAAAAGGCAGATTTGAGGGTGCTTTCCAATGTATAAAGTTACTCTTACTAAAACATGTGGCTAAAATGCACAAAGCAGTATCTTAACAATGGTACAACCATAGAGTTTACGAGTTTACTTTGTTTTAAATAGCTATTCTGAGTAATTTAGCACAAATGACTTTTTTTTTTTTTTTTTTTTTTTTTTCCCCAAACACCTTATGTATTGAAGTCCTTCAGTTATAGTAAGCTCAGGGTATATAATTTCTTTTTTCTTTTTCTAATATTTTCTTTTTTCTTCTTGTGACTTGTGACCAGTTGTATCTGTTCTGTGGCTGAAGTTGTTTGCTGTGGAGCAGAAGGAGGAAGAAAGCAATAATCTTTCTTATTAGAGTGCTTACTACTCTGCTTATAATAAGACTTTATTATGAATATTTTTTTTATAATTCACCAGTTCTGTCCAAGGATAAAGTCATCATAAAAATGAGTTGTATCTATGTATGCTGGAGAAATATTTTAGCTACTTGAAAAAGCAACTAGAAGCTTCAGGGTTGCCATTTCCTTTCTTATTCTGGGTCAGTGTTTTTTTTCCCTCCTTTGTCCCTTCAGCTACTTGAAGTTGCACTTCTGCAACCTGACATATAATGAATTATTTTGCACAGTGTACTGTGTCTCAAAGAAAAGAGGACATGCTTAGCTATGCAAATAGCAGATTCTGAAATAGTGCTGATATGTGTATCTGTTTGGGAGAGAAACAGTCAAACTAACAAAATTTAATTGTGCTACTTCTTTCCAGTTTTGACTGTTCTAATGAATGCAGTGCTTGTTGCTTCTTCTATGTCTTAAGTCTTCTATCACATGCTGTTGCTAAGAAACAGTGCTATTACAAGCGATCTAAATAAAAGAACGAATTCCTATTAAATTCACTATCAGAAAAGAGTGGTTACTTGCATAGTTTCAGGATTTTTGTTTCCTGTAATGCACTAATTCAATCAAATAGCTTCTAATTTAAATGTTCTTGATATAGCAGTAGATGAAATGTCTAATGTTGAGTGTTTGGAAGAAGACCCAAATCAAAGTTGTCTGAATGATCTCCAGCAGAAAAGCGCGATACTTTTTAAAGAACTAATTGCTGTCTGCTAGGGAAATAAATTTTTTCTGTGAGTTACAGAACAGTAGAAATAATGAATAACTGAATCTCTTGGTTCCCCTAGATGAAGCAAAACAAGAGAAAGCAGGAATGGTGCAATATGACCTGAAACTTGAGCAGGGTAGAGAAGTTTTAATTTTAAACAGAAACTAGCAAACAGCAACAACAACAAAAAAGATAATGCTTTGGTTTGAGTTTAGTGCTTTTCAAAATTAAAAGACAAACTCAATTTCAAAACAAAATGCCCCAAGAAGAATATGGCACGTAATGAAAAGAAAGGAAATATATTTTCCCAGCTAAACTTCCTTCACAAATTCATCATTAATTAGCACAGAAGTGAAATGGTTAGAGTGAAAAGAACTTCTAATAAAGTTCTACCCTAGAATCTCCTCTGAATAGGGAGGGGTAGGTCCCATTTCTAAGAGATCTTCCAAATTCTCACACTCACATCCTTAATTGTGAGTAGATTAGGATACAGATGGCAGCAATGACTTTAGAGTCAAAAATTATCTCAGTGATGTTCTCCAAAGAACATGATGAATGTAATGAAAGTTCTTTAATACTTTTCAAGGCATATATATTGAATTACAGTATTTATACATTAATGAAGTTTTGTAGCATTTCAACGAAGTATTTCTGAAGGCTTTCTTGCTATAATTTCTTTGTTTGGCTTGGAGTGAGCCTGAAATTTCTGTAGTGAAATGGAGTAGAGTATACAGATGAAACTAATTAAATACTAGATGTCGCTCTTAATTTTGAAGCTCTGATTATTTTTTCCAAACTGTCTCAACTTTGATTATTAAAATATATATGGTAGTTCTCACCCTGTGTAACCTGTGAATGTTTGTCCTCTTTACTAATTAGGAGTCAGGATGTCAGTGATTAATGTAAAATGATGAATAAATTACAAATAAAAGCCATACATATGTGCAGAGCCACTTAACTAATTAAAATGCTATGCAGCAACAAGCACACTAGTGATAACCACTTCTGACCTTTGAGTTGGAGCTTCATTTTCCTGGAATTTCACTGATTGATTAAGTAGATGGTAATAGTTAAGTCAGTCACAGCTGTAAAACTCATTTGTCATAACAACGCAAACGACAATCTCCATCTGTACCTATTTGTAATTCAACATTTACATAGTAGAGAAAAATATGGTTAAACTGCAGTCACAAGTAGTGATTAAAACTTAATCATGACAAAAACAAATGAGTAGAAAATAGAGATGGCTCTGTGAAAAACCTGCATTCTTGCTTTAATATGCCTACCTACTTCCTCCCCTCATAGAAAGGAGACCGCAGACATCAAGTTAAATGTCATGAGAGATGGACAGAATACAATTTTAATCATTCTTCATATACCTGAGGGAGAAGGAAAAATAACTCCTTAGGAAAGAAACTGTCACTAGTGAGCACTTAGGCAGATCTATCTTTGGGCTTTCTTTAATGTCCTGCAGGGTTTTTGACCTGCATCCATGTGCAGTGGCTGAAACCTAGACAAATTGATGATTGATAACTGTGGGTCATAGAATTTAGTCAGATGTGTGTATTCATATGCTACTTTTGCTAAGTTGTATCAATGCTTTCCTGTCTATTTAGCTGCTCTGTATCTTTTGGCAGCACAAATCTCATGGGATATTTTTTTCTTTACTTCTTTTTCCCTGAACATGTGATTGCTGTTTTCACTTTGTCTCATCTATTCCTTATCAGAGCCATTGTGTTTTTGTTTTTGTTTTTTTTTTTTTTTTTTTTTTTGAGGGGGGAGGGAGGGAGAGAGGAGGAGCTTGCACAAAGGCCAATCTAAATCTAAGCTAATCATGCTTTGCTAGTGAGAATCTTGCTATCAGGTGAGAGTACTGCGGATGCCTTTCTTTAATTTAATTCCACCCTGGATGCCTAACAACTTTTGTAGGATCGTCCTTCAGTGGTTTATGTTTAATCTCATGGAAAGATGCTACACAGCAGTCAGGTCACATAGCTCCTGGTCCTTGCATCATTTTGACCAGGCCTGTGTCTGCAGGGTGCTACAACACCCTTGTAACCCAAAAATAGGGCACTGGGGATCTAGGGAAAGCTTCATACATGCTGATGTGGGTTCAGTTAGGGGTCTGCACCTGATCTTATGGGGTACAACTCCAAAGCAGTGTTTTTAGTAGGATTCATGTTATTAAGAAATGACATGTTCAGGAATCAGAGTTTTCTCTGTTAAAACACAGAGAGGTCAGAAACACAAAAACCTTCTGAGTATCAGATCCAGGATTTTCCAAACACCTGGTCCTTCAGCAGAAGTATATAGAGCAATGAAATAAATAGTATAAAAGAATTTAAATAAATTTTCAATACACATCAGTCTGAAACTTTAAAGTCAAAGATGAATGGATTTAATTAGCTCAGGACACTATTTGGTTTTTCTATAACACTAATTTGTCAACTTTACAGCATGCAGGCCCTTAGGCCTTCATTTGAATCAAGTCATCTTTATTTTAGAGTGTTTAAACTAGCCATCTATTGTAGCATTTGTGATACTCTGCAAAATGTGACAGGTTGTGACTAGGGCCTTTATTTTCATACCTGTAAATAAATGAAGAATTGTTTTATAGTGTTCCAATAAGTCTATTTTATGATCAGTCATGAAAAAGCTCAAAGAACCATTTTTAGAACAGGCTGTGGCTCTGCATTATTATGCTTTCAGTTAAGGTAATGGGAATTCAATAGAGCCCTGTCTGAAAGGAAATATCATGCTAGTAGTGCAAGTGCAATAAGAATCAATTTGATAGGCATTAATTACTTCAGTACTCATCTGGTGATTTTTTTTTTTTTATTTTTTTATTTTTGTGAACTGTGTGTATTATAGATCTAGTTCATTTGCACAAAACTAGACCCCTTTCATCTTCCAGGCTTTTAAGCTGTGCTGAAGTGAAGAATGTGCATCCAGCAGTGAGATGCAAGGAGTGATTGTGGTGAGAGGCACACAAGAGTACCAGGAACTTTGAGTTCAGGTCATCCCTGCTTTAGGTCATCTACTTTTTTTCCTCCAGGTTTATGCCATGAGCTCTTTGTCCTTAACAGGACAGGCTTGCACCAGTTTTCAATATTTATTTGAATTTGAAATTTTGAAATAAGTTGAAAATTATTTCATATAAATGAAGACATCAGCCAGCATCCAATTACTTTGTACACTATCAAATGATACTGACAGAACCTGAGTTTCCCATTCAGAAATGACACTGAGAGGCTTGTGAGAATATCTTATTTGCTTTATAAAAGGCTATTCAGAAAAGAAAGATAAATTTTAAATAGCTGTATAAAGAAATTAAAGTGATATATTCTATAGCACTGGAAAATTGTCCATTCTCTTTGGCTTCTGTCCCCATATGATTTTTAAGATCTTGTTTATAATGTGGATTTGCTTCCATTTCAGCAAAGGACAAACTGCTGTCAGAATATCTAATTTGTTGTAAATGCCAGCTGTGTAGGGTGTCCCATTACCACAGCCTGTTCTCTAACTTACTGTGGTTTCAAGGAAGAGTCATTTGTGCCAGTAAAAGTAGCAAACTTCATTACCTATACTAAGACTGGGGTCAGCGTGCGGGTCTAAGCTGGGTGAAAATATTGATCCTTACAGCTGTTCATCACTGCTCTGCCCTGAAAGCAAGTCCCCTCTGTCTCTCCTCATTCAGCTGTGTGGGTGCAGCAGTATATGTGGCTGTTCCCTGGCTGTGACACACACAGCTGTGTAGGTGAATTTGCAGGAGTGGCAATTCTAGCACAAGAGAGGAGAGCCATGAGACACTTGGGGTGGCTAGTAGGCTCAGCTGCAAGTAGGACTGCAGCTGAGGACCCAGTCCAAAATTGCATTGTACAATTAATCTGATATCTGATTGCTATGGAGCCAAACAATGTTCTTGCCAATAAAGGCAGCAAAGAAACCTGTTGCTGTTGACTTCATCTGTATTTTAAAAGAGTCAGAATGAGCAACAGTGCGCAAATAATCTTATGGTAACCTGAAATGTTTCTCAGATATAATATCACTTACTGTCTGTTTGCAGAGCAGAATTCCAATCTTCTGAAATGGCACTGCCATCTTTATTTAGAAGAAATGTATTCAAGGTGACTGTTTTTACAAAGACTTGCTATAGGCAGATTCAGTTTTGCCTTGTTTGTTCTTTTCAGTTTTAATCTGATTCTTTTCTCATTGCAAAAAAGCATGAACAGCTTAGAATGCAGGAACCAAAGAGCAGATACTCTGAGGAAGTATAAAATATTTTAATTCTCTTGGTTCAGATATATAAAACATGCTTCCTGGGAGTGAGGGGTGGGGGTTCCTTGTTAACTCATTTACAAGATAACTGAAGCTACTTGTGTTCAGCTTTAATAAGGCATTAGTGTGCCTGATTAAGGCATTTAAGACACTACAAATAACGATGTCTTTGCATGAAGGAAATGAACTCTGAGTGAATATATATATATATTTAACAGCAAACCTGAACAATCAAATAAGAAAGAAGGTCTTTAGAAAATAAAACTGGAGGATAAAATCTTTAATACATATAGAAAGGATGTTGTTGTTGAAAGAAGGGAGGAAGGACTATATATTTTTATGTGCGAGATATGAAAAGACACCCATAATATATAAAGGAATAACTGGTGTTGGCAGTACTGATAAGATCATTTTGTGCCTGGATTAAAATGTGCTTTAAAATATTGCTTTAAAATAGTGCAGAGCCAGCTTTCCTCTAGCAGGGAATGTTGTATTCCCTTGATTTATGAAATCTCATTTCTATTGCAAACCATTGCCTCTTCTGTGCTTGTGCCTGAGTACTGTCTAATTCTGCAGACAGCTAAACTAGCAGCATTGCTAAAACAAAGAGGAAATTAGATGTATTAAACCTGAAGAATCAGTGACATTCAAAAACAGTTTTGCTCTTGTATTTCTCATTTGTTATAAGGCAGTTCCTAATAAAAATTCTAACGTGTTAGCCATGGAAAAATGATCAACAGAACAAATTCAGGACAGAGGTTCTGACACTTTCTTAATTATAAGATGATGTCTGGTGAAGTGCGTGGCTGCCACTTGTCTTCCTCTGAACTTACTTTTTTTTTCCCTTCATCATTACATCAGACTCCCTCCCAACTCCAACTTTAATCAGAAGTGGCAAATTGGATCAGTGTTCATCTCTCCTGAAATTTCTTTAGAATTTGTTTTGTAGCAATATGATGTTGAGACAGAGAGAGGTGGAAACTTTAAATGTATTTGGTGGCATAGGAGTACAATTCCTTCTACATACATATGTAGAGAGAACAGCTTCTCTTTCTGATTTTGCAGGAGATACATCTATCTCTCATTACCGTATGGCCTCTAGTATTAAGTTTTTGTTTTGTTTTGTTTTATTTTTCCCCCTTTTGAAAAAGTTTGGGGCTAGATTTGCTCCTTTTTTACAGTGTTTCTTTTAGAAACAGCCAAACTTATAAATATTTGGCTGCTATGCTTGCCTTTTTTGTTAAGAATGTTGTTTTCCTTAAATGCTGATTTTATGTTTTGTTCTATGTTTTATGTTATTATTTATGTTATGTTTATGTTTTGCAGTCCAGGCTTAGGCTTACGTTGACAAGCTAAAGTTTCAGAATAACACAGGAAGTACTATCTTATGGTATTAGAAATTCTTCTCATACTCAATGCTGTTTGTAGATATGTTGTTTTATTATGGAAAACTTTTTAAAAATATATTTTATTATTTTATTATTATTATTATATAACTTCCTGTGAGTTTAAAAACTTGAGTATCTTGTACAGTTATTGATAGCTTGTTATTATTGCTACCTGGAAGACATAGAGAAAATTCAAGCAGCTTCAAATGAGTCTGAAAGCTTGGATGTAGTGTTAGGTACACAGGTATTTTTAAAAGGTAACTGTGGTTTGAACAAACATCTAGAATGACGATGTTACTCTGGGTACAGAGAAGCAATCAGTTAACTGTTACTTACATTGCTATCCTCTCCTCTTCTGTAGAACATTGGACTCACTGATTCCAGAGGGTACATTTATAAGAATCAAAAAAAATTTTTTTCCTAGTTACTTTAAAAACCTTAACATTTAGAGTATTTTCCCAAAAGAACATGTTAGCTGTCTTTTATAGTGAGAATTTAGTAACATATATGACAGTTCATTATAAAAGCATTTTTTCAGTTGATTCTTCTAAAGTTATGTAAATACAGGGTTTTATATTCTGTGAGCTTTATTTATCACTTCATTAATGTAAAATCTCATTAACTTTTTCTGTTTAATGGGAGAAGGGTCTTAAAACCTTTCTACCCATTGAGAAATTGAAATTTTAATTGTGTTTGGCCGGTTTATATCTGAATGTATTTCTTCCTTGGATGCTAATGCTCTGATATGTATTCCTTTCTTATTTTCCTTTCAGGTTTTCATTAGATTTGTATCTATTAAATTAATTGTATTATGAAGTTCATATTAAGTATATGCAATTTGTAGTATGTCTAGTAACAATTCTGCTAGGTCCTTGAATTTTGGAATTTCTTACTTCTGTATCTTGGTGTATTGCAATTAGACCTTTCTGTAGCTAATGAAACATATGTGATTTGTTTGTTTATGCCTGAGGACTGAATTTGTTGCTGAATAATGCAAAAACATATGTAAGGACAAGTATAGTAAATGGAATTAGGAATGTGTGCATAGGGAATATTTGACTAAAGGCAATTGAAGGAGATGTTCCAGACCTAGCTCTAGCTCTGTCTATTCAGTGCAGGTAGAAGCACCTTCATATTAATACTTATGCACCTGTACCAGAAGTGAAATTCACCAGAGAAGAATAGCTAAGAATTGCTAAAAATAGCTATGAATAGCTAAAGACTAGCCAAGAATAGCTAAAAGTTGACAAAAAAAAAGTAGTGGCTCACACAGATTTTTACTTTAAATGGAATTAAAGGACGCAATCCTAATAGCTCATACTCTAATAGGCTATTTGTTATGATACAAGCATTTTCTTTCCTTCCCTGTGTCTTGTTGGTAGATTCTAAGCAGAGTAGTCTCTTTGTACAGCTATCTAGAAAAATCAGCAAATGAACATCCACATTTCACTTTCAAGTATGTTAATATTTGAAAGCAGGTCTAGAGCATAAATGTTTTGCTAAAATTGGTTTCAATGAGATTTCAAGGTGGCTTCTTGTTTGCAAAAATGCTATTATTATTCTGCTCAGAATGAACTTCCTTTCCTTGAAACATCTCATCATTACTAGTCCTTTTGTAACAATAATGATCTTCTTTCTTAAAACCTGGTATTTTTTCAACAAATACAGATATGAAGAAGAGGAAATCCAGTTTAATTAAAAGGTATCAAAATACTGCAGACTTATACTAGTGAATTAGATTTTCTTCCAGAAATAACTTCAGTGGAATTACATCATGAACAAATGTGGTCCAGTTAATTTCGTAGTTGCATTTTGAAGGAGTATAAAAATAGGGAAGAATGTCATCTTGTATAAATTTGCTGTATAAAAAAAAAAAAAATCTTCCTGAGATGTTTCTTTAGTTGAGAAACTGCTCTGATTTTGACAGCAGCATAGTGGGTGCAGTTCCTTCATCCACAACACCTTATTTTGTCTGGCATCTATGGTGATGCACAGTGTCAATACAGATTTGCTCATAAACTTTGACAGATTCAGTATATAATCTCTACCCCTGCAGAAAGTCTTCAGATCTGCTGTCCATGCTGTGGAATTAATGCTACACAGCTTGAAAATTTGCCTTGAGCACATCCTTGTAGTGTTTGACTGGCCAATCTCTCAGTTTTTCACTGCATTTTAACTGGGCGTATACAGATCCCTCTGAGCAGTATTTATCAAACATATGCATTGAATGACCATACCAGCACAACTAAGCTTGAAGAAGCACTGGTTCAATGGTTAATATTTTACTGTGAGTTTAACTATATTGGTTATAATATCTGCCAAGTATTACTCTCCATGGGGATTGTTTAACTAATCAACCAGCAGTTAATTGAAAATCCTTGTGTCTGGTTATGGATACAGAGTGATTTTCTTACAATAAGACATTCAGCTATATTCTGCAGTACAATGTAGCTCATGTTAATTCATTAAAGGAACTCTCCTGAAGTATTACTTTTTAGTCTTTGTTCTCTTATACAGCATCTTGTTATCTATTTACATGTAAAAAAAAAAAAAAAAGGTCAGTGCTTCCAGTGCTTCTGGTTTTATGCATTTTGTATTATTTTGTAATATTATTTATATTTTATTTACAAAAGAAGCTTCAACTAATGCATATTTTTTTCCCAAATCAACCTAATAGAAAAAAAAAAAACAACAAAAAACTGATAAGATCACTCATCAAAATTATATAACTGCTTATTAATTGTGATCATGTGATCTAGTGAGTGGATTGGTGGATTGTTACCCTAAGAAAGTATGATTAAAAGCAATCAACATACATTCTAGACACGATTTGATTGATAAGAAATATTACTTGCTGAATAGTTTTAATGTTTTGTGTGTATGTGCACTTGTGTGTGCAGTTAGTTTCTTGTGACTTCTTTAACCTAACAGATTTGTCTTCCTTTTTGCTTTCATTTTCTTGCTTTCATTGAGAGGAAAATAAAAAATAATCAAAAATAAAAAGCTGGATATATTTCTTACAGAAATCTGCAAATATACATTTAACAGTACACCAGTCTATCCAGTTTATTATTTACAGATAAGGTCACGTTTGTTAGTGTGTATGCATTTTTGTACATACGTATATTTGTATTTTAACATGGATTTTTAAGTACAATGCAGTATTTGGTGCACCATTGCTTGGGAAGAGAGTTATTCAGATTCTCTAATCCATAGATAAAATTGTATCTGCATTTGTTTAGGCAGTTAAGCCTGAGACCTTCTCCAAAGAAAAGTGTTTACTGGTCTTATTTTATAACTGGCTATTCTGCGCTTAATAATTTTTGGGGCAAGCTCATGCTCTGATCTCCCTTCTGGCCTTCTCTCCCTTTCTGGCTGATTTCCCATGTCTGTGCATTGCCTGAGGCTGTTCTTCTGAAGGTGAATGTCAGATGTTGAGGTTGCCTTTGAGTTTCAGAATTACCATGCATCAGACCACAGGGTCCTCATCCACTGTGGCATGGAAGAAGTTATTTTCATTCCTGAAGTAAGGCAGCTTGCATACACTTTTAGCTTTAATTATATGGGTCCTGTTGAAGTCTCTAAGGTGACATAGCCTGAAGTTTTGTACTCATAGGTGGGGAAATTTTTGCAGAATCAGACTCCAATTTCATAAATGAGTTTTTTGGTAAGACTTAGGTGACAGGCACAGTTTTATAGATTGAGGGGAAGGTGGAAAAAAGAACAGATTTCTGAGAAAACTGAAGATTAATAGAAGCCATATGTGTGACACTTTAAGTGATTCAGCAGGGTCTAGACAGTTGCCCTTTCTTTCTGTTTAAATGTCTTGTGCAACAATGATAGAAGCCATATGTGAGCAACAAATAAACCCGTCCTAACTCTCACCTTTTCTCTTTAAACTTTAATCAATCTGTTTTAGCTGAAAGAAAATGGTTATTTAAGAGTGAAAATGTCACACAAACAGTATACCAGCATATATCACAAGATATGTTACAAAATTCAAATCATATTATGTTTATTAATTCGCTAATAAGGCTGAGAGAAAACAGAAACTCCAAAATCTGTGGCTACCTTATGACAGATAAAAATCTATTATTTATTCTATATCCTAACCTCTTCCTGTATTCTGATTTTCTTTACTTCATAAATTCTCTGTCCTTTGACCCAATGTCTTTCCTCATCTTTGTACCTATCATCTTCCTGCTTGTCTTTTTCCATATGCTTCTTTGCATTTTATTTATTTATTATTATTTTTACTTTTTATTGCTAGTAGTTAGACGGTTGGATGTGTTTCTCAGTGGTTTGTCTGCCTTACTCTTTTTACATGTGGATCTCAAGTTTCAAAGGCAAAATTAAAAAAAATTACAGCCCATTCAAAAATTTTCATAAACAATTACAATTTAGGAAGACATACACTGCTTAGGAACTTAAATTCTATTTTCAAGACTCATTTCAGCATGAAGAAACCTATCTTTGTTTTTTTTTTCTTTCCCTGATTAAGCTGTTTTTCTAAGTAAATTATGAAGAAGACTATAGGTTTGAAAATCCATTGCAAATGATCAAAAAAGAAAAAAGGGAAAAAATCCTAAATTCCTTAAGATCATTATAATTGTGATGATTATTTAAAAAAGAGCAGAAGAAAAAGCAGAGGAGGTACTTATTATCCTACGAGAGCTATATAGTAACAAGTTCTTTGTCTCTAAATGGCCTGTTTTATCCTTCAGATTTAGCAGAAACTCTGGCATGTTTTGTTATTGTTGTTTGTTTGTTTTTATATTTTCCTTTTATTAGCATAGCAGTATCCTCATATATTCATGAGCTGAGGTGAGTGATGTTTTCAAACTCAAATAGTAATCTAATATAATTATGTTTTGTACTTTGATATTTCCAAATCATTACAATTATGTTAGCTATGTCTATTTTTTTAATAATGGGGAAAAAATAGTAAGAAATAAGGTGAAGAACGTTTGTCTAAATAGTGCCAGATACACGCAATAGATATAATTATACCATATTTGTACTACTACTACTACTAATATTTGAAAGGACAGTTTTGTTCTGAAAAACTTCATTATGGAATGTTGGATGCCATCAAGTGTGATCTGTCTCCTTAATTAGCATCAGGTTTTGTATATCTTGCCAAGACTAACAGTTTGTCATTTGGTAAATAAATATTTGACTCAAATGTAATCAGTGACTTCAGCATTTGCACATTGTATAGCTGTCATAATATTGGGAAATTAGATTTTTCCAAGGCCAATGCAAGCCTTAATGTTCAATCTGTCACAAAGCTTAGGTAGATCCTGACGCACTTTTAAAGATTTATACTGCAACAGTACATTTAGTAATGGTAATAAACTGACTAAATATTAATATTTCAAAGTAATGTGCATTTTTGAGGAATTATAAGTTATTCAGTCACTATATAAAGTAAACACACACAGATATCCAGACATGGGATCTCTGAGTTGGTCTCACTTTTAAATTAAATTATGAGCTATATTAACAAATGGTACTGTAAACTCAGACAGAGTAGAAATACTCTGTCAAAGTGAATGGTTTAGCAACTAAACTATTTTCCATTGTGTTGCTGATACTTATGAGACAGTCAAGGAGACTTTCTGCTCGTTAAATAGTAGATAATATTTGGTTTCCATAGGATTTGCATTTGATCCATCTTTTCACTGCAACATACTTAGAAATTCAGTTAATTACGTTATTATTATTGTTGTTGTTAAAATAAGTTTATCAGTTTTATTATTGAGATTTGAGTTCAACTCTAAGGACACTCTGCAAGTGTCTACCCTAGTGTAAGAATCTCTTGTCCTGCGTTCGCACTGTTATGGTTCTTGTTGCAGGAAGACCTTCCCTAATTGGTGCTGGAGCAATTTCTTACCTGCCAAAGGGACTTGCTGTGTTTTCTTTAGAACCTGATCTGGGTCACAGCAATGCTGAACAAGCTGAACTAATGGGGTGTACCCCATGAAGAAACCAGAAATAGAAAGAAAATTATTAACAGTGTGGTCACTAATCTTTTATATCAGGGAACTCTTTCCTTACACAATGGCAGAAGAATACTGTCACAGCCTGAGGTGCGTTTCCACATTTCTGCAGTATTGTACATCATGGTAGGTGTCTGTGGTTCCAGAAAGTGTCAGTATTTATCATAACAACTCTGAACTTTTGTGAAATTATCTTTTTCTTTTCGATTTATTGAAAGTCTGTCTTTCAGTAAGTAACGCTTTCAAAACACTTGTCAGATATTCTTTCTTTAGATAGGTGTAACAATACCACTGAGAGAATCAAATGTTGGGGGGGCGGGAAAAAAAAGTAAATCTGTCATACAAAACTAAGATAAATGATGAGGAAACTGCAGAGGATAATTTTCTCTTAACATTTCTAAAGAATTTTTATTATGATATAGAAAACAGGAGTTTTTTGTTTTGTTTTGTTTTTCCAAAGCCACAAGTGCCTCATTTCTGTGGATTATTTGTCTATGCTGCCTATATCCTTCTTTATCCTGATAAAAATTCCAGAAAGTTATGCGTATTCTTATTAAATGTGTGATAAGATCCTAATATTTATTTCAGGTTATGGAAAAAGTAGCTGAAAAATCATATTTTTATGTTTTGCAAAGCACACACAACATAAATTATCCTTGAACTTATTCTAATCTTTGAGTACTGACCTTTATGTTATTTTCAGTTCAGGAATGTTTCAAAAAATTTCATTTAGAGGAAAAAATATATATTTTTGACAGGTTTATTGTCAGTTTCCTTGCTATTTGCTTGGGCAGCTCATGTTACTTCCTTTTTCTATCTATGAAGGTTTCAAAATTACAAATTTGATTTTCCCAAAGGACTTCAGAAGTCTTTTAGAAAATGTTTGATTTTCTGTTGAAGATATTGTTTCAAGAAATTAATTTCTGGTTAAAACATATATTTTTTCATATTAAATGTACTCAGCTTGCCTGAATCACATAAATTGCAAGGAGGAGTCTGATACCCAATATTCTTGAGAAGTCTAGCTTTGCCTCTGTATATTTAGGAATATTCTAGGGATCTACAGTTTACTTTAAAATAAAATACCATTCCCTTGATGTCTCTCTTTTTTTTTTTTTTTTCTTTTTTTCTGGTTAACATGAATTATTTTAATAATTTTCCTCAAAGATGAAGGCAATTGATTTTAAATGAGTCACTATTTTCACTAATTTTTTATGTGTTATCATAAACCAATAAGCTAAGCTAGACTTTTATTATCAAGGTTGCATTATGAGAGCAATTGCGCCTTTTGAAAAATTACCATATACAGTGATATGAGTAGATTGGGACTTTTTATACACAAAGAATGAATAAGAAAGGGCAGAATAAAAGAATCCACAATAAACAGTTGTGTTGACTAGGTTGACTAATTTATTTGTTTAGTGTTTTTTTTTTCATTGTGTTTAACAAGATAAGACATCTACTCAGTTTGCAGTACATTAATGAAATTAATTTTTGTACATTTTCCAAAACAGATACTGAATTCTTTGACACCAGATAGAACGGGGGACAGGTTCTTAAGATTCAAGAGAACCAGGGAGTGGCCACTTGCAGAATAATGATAACATCTGCATTTCTGATCTTCCATAATGCCTAGTATGTGGACACTAACCCTATATAGAAAAGTATTTTGCAGATTAAATATATATTTTACCACACTTTAGCAATGAAAATTTGAGTCAAAGAATGTACAGATCTCTCTTCAGTGATTCAGATTTTACCTGGCTTTACCTGAGTACAAGGCTCTGAGATATGGTCTGGTGTTTTCCCAATTGATCTGGGAGATATATAGTCTACTACAGGAAACATAACAGCTCAACACTGTCGTTTGCAAGGATCATGTAAATGGAGCAATATAACTTGGAACAATCTGAACAGTGGGAAGTTTCACAAAGTGAAATACTTTGTGTTCATTTCTTTCTTCTGGCCCCATTTTTAAGTAACATTTGAATTTTATTTTTTGAAGCTATTATGCTTCAAAATTAGATAAATGTTCTTCAGAATTGCATTCCAGTTGTGTCATTTTGCTATTCTATTCTGTTTATATAAGTTCAATCGCATTTGAAATTGTCTAAAATGGAGGCAAGAAATGTAGAGTGCTGAGCAGCCAAGAAGGTCAGCTGAGAATAACATATAATGAACTAGAAGAACTGAGAGAAAAAAAAAAAAAAAAGTAAAATAAAAGGAGAATTAGAGAATTAGTAGCATTAGTTTTGATGGAATACAACAGTGAAGAAGATAGAAAAGCAAAAACAGTCTAGGTAAAGAAAATATTTAACATACTTTGTCCAGCAAATATTTGATGGTGTATTAAGAAGTCCAGAAGATAAAATGTCTAACAGATCTGAACTCCCCAAATATTCTGTAGCCATAGAAAAAGAGAAAGGCGTCAGGATCAATACTGGTAAATTGATACCATGTTTTCCTGCTGAAGAGCAAATACAGGTTCTCTCCTAATTCGTTTTTCTTCCTTTTGTATTATAGATGGTTATCAAAATTGTTTAGTATTTTAACTTAGGATGGTTTTGGAAGCAACCAAAAACCCTCTTTATGCTTTCTTCTGTGGATCACACAGTTTATCTTAGTGTGGCAACATGCTAGTCCTTTGAATGGTTATTGTGAACAATTATACATCTAATCATTAATTGTAGCCTTTAAATTGCACTTTAATTAGTAGGTTTCACTGATAGGTTTATGTTTCTGAGATCTGTTCCTTGATACCAGCATGACCAAGTCCTAAATGGCATTTTTAACTCAGAACTTAAACATACCAGCTTCCTCATTTTCTTCCCAAATCAAACTCTTTGTTTCTCACTGTGCATTTTTATAGGTGCTGACCTATCTTACTTGTTAATGCAAATAAGCTGATAGAGCTTAAGGCAGTCATAATATTATTCAAGATGAAGCTGCAGTAAAGTGGAAACAAATGCAATAATCTATCAGGAGACCAGACAGTCTTGCTTTCTTATGTCAGAATCACTTCTCAGTCATATCACTTACTCTTATTTATCATTACCTTTAACATTCCCTTTGTTAAACTAGGAATTGGAAGTAATTAATACATTGAGTGCTGTAACTTGAATGAAAACTGTGCAGTGTGGATAAGGTTATAGAGAAGTAAAAGGAAATAGGTGTTCAATGTCTGTCAGAAGCATACAATGGAACCTAAACATGCAAGGCAGAAAGCTAACCTGAGCTAGAAAGTTAAGCTTAAGTAAACAAAAAAGGCCAATCCTATGGTTATTTTAAAGCACTAGATGCAGATTCAGGCAGCCTATAAAGTAATGAAATGATACCATTGGACCTGGAGAGCAGCCACCAGTATCCTGCACATGTTGAAAAGAAGTTGAAGTAATCCCTGACTAAGGATTTTAAAAGTCTCTTCATGAACATTGAACAATGCAAGGGAAAAAGAAATGTATTCAGAGTCAACACCTCACTGTCCTGTACTTGGTTTTATTCTGTATGTAGTAAGTGTACTGGGTCTGGCTGGAATGTTAACTTTCCCGGCAGCAGCCCATAAAAAAAACACCACAGTAAGGTATATAAAACAAACAAACAACTAAACAGATTTTTGTCTATGTTTGGAAGGTATCCTGCCTGGAACATTAAAAAAAATACAGAGAATTGAAATGTGTGATAATACCCTGTGACACCTCTGTGATCTAAACCCCAGGAAGATCTATGTTAATGTTTTTTTGTTTGTTTTGTTTTGTTTTCTCAAATACAGTGGTAAAAACCAAGGAGACAAATCTTGTGGTCTGATTGCTGCTTTACCTATCTAAATCCAAAAATTGTATATCCCTACTGCTACCAGATCAAGTCCCCTTGATCTCCAAATTGTCATTCTTAAATCTTACCAATGTCAAAGGCTAGGTGACTATCTCAGACTTAAACCTCCAGTTCCTTTGTCACTAAGACAGAATAAAGTATCAACATAGCACAAGTGTTTGTGAGATGTATGTGGAAAAGAACAACAATAACAAAAAGATTTTGTCATTTTTAAGGAAACATGCCAAGTTAGAAATAAATTCATGCCTTAACATAGTAAACTGTGTGTTGCATAGTGGGCCACAGGAAGGGGAGTCACACATATCTGTATTGTTTTTAGAATTATTTCTTTATTTATTTCTACACAAGCATGTTCTTTTCCAGCAGTCTCAGGTCTGCAGCATTAAATAATTTTATAGAAGAAAAAGCCATGCAACTTCAGGTTTTCATTCAGCATTACATTGCTGAAGGAGTACAGGTGACAAAATGTGTCATTTATTTCAACCTGGTTATCATTTTGTCTATGAGTAATTGTTAGAGTGTAATGCAGGGCTACTTACTTTACTTTTCATTTACAATGCTTAGGTTATTTTTTTCCTGTGACACCATTTAAGTGTCATTGATTTTGAGATAACCCAAATATTTGCTAGTGAACACCTCATATTGTCACATAATGTACTGGTGACACAGGAAATATTTGACTCAAGTTTCTACTGCAAGTGGCTGGAATGTGAGATGGGAAATTAAGAAATCCAGAAAATTCAATGTTTACATAGTCAGATAATCAGTAGCAATGCCAAGGAAGATCTTAAATACTTTTAAAAAACAAATGCAGCAGAGAAATTAGGGGAAGTTTATATACATTTATTTGAATACAATGTATGTGAGAACACAATATGAACCAAAGATTTTGTTTGTGCTGAATTATCCTTGGCTTCAATTAGTTCAACTCCTTGGTTACAGACAGGAGTCGGAACTTCAGTATCTAACAATATTAAGAGGCCAGTGAGTTTTGCCAATTAGCTACATGATCCAGTTAATGTAAAGTATGTTCTGGTGTAGTTTTACAAATCAGAAGCTAGTCTGTAGTAGTTGCTCTTGTGTATGCTTTTACTCCAAAGGAAGTAGTAGTGAGAAATGAGACTCAAAGTAGATGATTAATCTTGCATTTATTGCATGAGAAAAATTTGCATATGGGCAGTTGCTTACAGGGTTATAGTGACTTGTATATCTGTATCTTGGATTTTAGCCATTGTTTTACTATTTACTGAATACATTTTGCTTCCTGTTATGCTAGGGAATGCCTGGATTCCCTGAGTTCAAAAATGAGAAAGCTTTTACACAGACATTTAGTTACTAGTTCTATTGAATACTCATAGACATAAACAAGAATGCTCAATTAAAAAAAGAGTCCTTACAATCTTCAGGTGGATTGGGATGGGCTTCCCAAGCTGTTGCTCTGCTAAATCATTTTATCTAGTTAGCCTACATAACCAATAGAGCACATGGATAGTCTATAACTTCATATATGAAACTCCTGGCTGGAGACCAGCTGCACCTATTAGTCAAATATTTGATGCTGAAGGTAGCTAGGAGCTCAGTCGAGCACTTAGCTTGGAGATGGTTTGTTGGCTCACCTATGCAGACAACTGGCCTTGTCCATCAGGGGAGTGAGCAGGCTGTGTGCTCTGAGTGTGCTCAGTGAGGTGGCCCTGATACTCACTTACACCACAGTTATAACTCTACAACAAGCTTGAATTTTGCACTTTCATGCTCATTTGCAAGTTCAGTTCCATAGCTCTTGCCACAGTTATGCTGATTTATTATTTTTTTTTCCTGGAATTTGGAGATTATATAATATCATTTTCAAACTGCTTAACTGTTCTCATTCACTACCTCTATATTCATTCTCTTTTAATCTGTATCATATCAAGAGTGTTTTCTTTGGGAAATGTTTCTATAGAGAAAAATTCATTGTACTTAAAATAATTATGTGCAATATCTGTTGTTTTTAACAGAAGTCATTTTCATAATGACTTCTTACCGAAAATGCACACCTTAATATAATCTTACCAAAGGTCTGTGTTAGCATGAATGTTTTCAATTCTGTCTACGATGTTTGTTGAGTAAAGGTTTGTGTTTTAGTGTGAAGTTAATTGGTGCATAGTGACACTGAAGACCAATTACTGTTGGAGTTTCTGTTGTCATGTTAAGTTTCTTATGAGTATTTGAGAAAGCAAAAAGAAAAAAGTCATTAGTTTTATAAGTGGCATAGTCCATTTCATAGCTTGATCAGTCAGAAACAAGAAAATGAATTAATTATGAAGAAATACAAAATTAGGTAGAAGGCACTATTAACATAATTGTGGGTGTGGAGTACTAGGTTCTGTGTTTCCTAAGCAATTGTGGTGCTACAGTGCAGTATCACAGCTAGTAACACATTTTTGGTATCTTTTTCAGTCATTTAATTAAACCTGCTTCTAGAATAAAAAATGTGAATAATAACAGAAGTGAATTCTGCTATATAACCAATTCTTTCATGCTGTAAATGTATGGATGTTTTAATTATTTTAATTTTCTGGCAAAGCAAACGTATGTTACAGGTTGGAAGATTTCTTTGTTCTCTTATTTTCAAGTACATTTATCAGGCATCTCTAAGCAAGGTATTATCACGTGTCTGTGGTTTACATGAGATTATGGTAATTGTCCTGCTGTTTTTGACAGTTGCTCTACTGGTCTCATGTATTATGTGCAATTCTGAAATGAATTTGTCTTGCTATGACCAGGACAAGGTTGGGCATTGTTTAACTGAAAGTCTTAGCCACCAAACTTACCACACATAACATACTTAATAGTAATATCACTACCATTTGCCTTTCTTTGATATGAATTAATATTTCTAGAAATGAATAACAATTTATATTATAACTATGGATATATTTAAGTCTTTCATGTCTGTCAAGGTAAATATCTGGGTTTCTTTCTGAAGCCTGTACTGTTTTTATCTAATTTGTTTCATTTGCAACAATATGTTGCTTGGAGGATTTCAGTTACTAATAGCTCTTTCATAAATCCAGAATAAATACTTTTTCTCTTGGAAGTAGTGGTGTACATCTTTCTTTTCAAACATTAATAAAGCAGAAAGCTTACCAAGAAAGTTTATAACAGAAAAGCACTGGAGCTTTGTAAGCAGTTGGGAAAGAGACAGAATACTGCTTTATCACAGGAAGATCATTTACTTAGTCATGTGCTCCTGTTCAGCTTTAGTGTCTGAAGGTTGAGTTTTAAATAGGCATATAGAGCCAAAGGGGAAGTGTGGCCAAACATCAAACTGCAGAGATGTAGTCACAGATGCTTGTGACCTTTCCTGCAGGCAGCTTTTCTTCTCCTGAAACCAGTACCACAGGCTCAGGGTCTTTCCACTGACTCCATATTAATACCCTTCCTTTGTTTCACACAGTAAGAAATGGTTTTCCCTTACAACTTTGTCTGAAATGATTCCTGCTTTAATTTTTGATATAATTTATGAGGAAAGGTGGATGTTACCTATGATGTCATTTTTCTTATTTGAGCTAAAGTGACACCATCCTAAGTCTGAGGAAAGTGGCATCAAAATATTTCAGAACTTCTCTGAATTTCACTCTGTTTCTCCCCTGCTATTTCCTCCTCCAGTCCTGGAATTTACTAAGCTTCTAACTGAGAAACAGCTTCACATGAATAAAATCCAATCTTGTATTCATTCACTGTACGTCTCAAAGTGCAAGCGGTCAGCTCAGCCTATCAGTTGGTTTTGCCCTCTACCTCTTGTCAGTATAGCAGTCTGTCAGAGGGTCACCTCCCAGTCCCTGAGGACTGAAATGCCCTCTGTTAGCTTTGCTGGCCTGTCAGTTTTAGTCACAAGGCTCTTTGCAGTGAGTTGGAGTGAATTTTCATAAATATTCTTTGTCAGGTCCTTAGTTTTGTCTTGATTATTTCCTGTGCTCTGATATTTGTTCCTGTGCTCTCATCTGGAGTTATTTTCTTCTACGTATTGTAAAAGGCACTCCAAATGCTAAAGTGCGTCTTCAAGAGTTTATAGTCCCTGTTAGTATTTGGACATTTCCCATGCAAGTACATTTGTCTTGCCCCAGAAGAGCATATTACAATCTCTATGCACACACATGCTATGCATGCTTCTTAGCACACATTAAATACCTTGGTTAAAGTCATGCAGAAGGCTGTCATAAAGCAAGTCATCAAGGTTTCCAATTTTCAGGCTAATGCTCAGAGCTGGTGGATGGTCCTCCTTCTCTCATGTATTTCCTAAGGTATTTCCTAAGCTGACAAAGTATACTCTTTCCTGGCTAACAGTTAAGGTCATTTGTATATTAGTTCTCTCCCAGTTGAAACTAATATCCTTTTCTCCCCACTACACTTCTCTCAGGCATCTGTCTTTACTGGCTGCAGTCCTTTGGATCCTAATTAGGCTTCCAATGGCTTGGCTCAGAGTGTAACCATCACCAATTTATCATTCTCTTCATCTCCCTCTGGGACATTCATCGAAAGAACAGTACCTGAATATTTCCCCTTTATCTACAATTTCCAGTCTATATCAAACATGAGATCTTGACAGATGGAGTCCAATCTGTCACAGTGAGTTAGTGTATTTCTCTTCTGATTGAATTTATTTATTGTACAAAGAAATACAGAAAATCTGTAGAGGTGAGTATTTTAAATTTGGGGTATAGAATGGTTGTTTTGGTTGGGTTGGGGCTTTATTGGTTGTTTGTTTTTGACATCTGAGGAGATCTGTATTATGTTAGATGAATGATAAAACTATGTGACGCTTGTTTTTGTTGTGAAAAGAGGAGGGACAGATCGGATCATAACAAAAACAGATGTAATGTACGAAACCATAACGTAGTCCCTCATGTTATCTACCACACGCTTGCCTGCTGACCGGCAGAGAATGAAAGGAAACATTCTGCCTTCTGCCAATGAAGCCTCTGCCAGTGAACCAGTGGGTAAGATGGTTCCTGAAATACATTCTGCAATAGAAAAGTGTGATAAAAAATTATTCTGCCAAAGTGCTGGGCCGATCAATCAAGTGTTAATGATGGATCATGAAACCCATTTGTTGACAAATAAAACCTTGTATGCTGTGCCAGTGAAACCAACTGTGTCACCCATCTCCCAGTGACTGCCTGAAATACCACTTGCTGAAACAGAATTTATTGATGGAAGGGGCTAAAAATTCAGCTAACCCATCCAACTTAATTTGCAGGTGGATTATAATCTTAACTGTTAATCATGCTTGCCCCACAGAGGATATTGAAGTGTTTCCTCAACCAAGAGTTCTGCAGGAGGTAATGGACAAAGACCAAGTACAACATAGGCTCATTCATTTATACTTTGCAGCTGGTTTCTGTATTTGTGACCATGTGATGCAGTTAGTATGGTTGCAGGCTTAAATGGGAATACTAAGTGCTTTATTCTGGGAGGGAGCAGAGCTGAGCAATTATGTTTAAAATCTGAAAGATTCTCCAGTAGAATCAGAGCTGGAATTCCTTCTATTGCCATGCCTACAGGAGGGACTGGGAAGCTTTCACGGAGAGACTGAATCAGTTGGCTCCCAGTATATTGTTGCTCTTTGTTGCCTGTGAATGTTATTTTTTCTTTTCTCTGTGCTTAGCTGACAGGAGTGAGGAATAACTGGCTGTCTAAATAAATGTGAATGGTGCTGTGTGAGACTGCCAGGGTAGGGAAGTGAGGAATTGACCAAGGCATTACTGAGGTGTGCTTTAAAGGATCCCTGGCCCTCTACCTGCCTGTACATACAAAAGCACTAATGATTTTTTCATAGAAATTGAGGTATGAATTTGTGATATAAACCTTGTCACTCTTTGTTACTTCATATTATGAACTACTTTAACCTGGTCTACACAGAAGCAAAAGGCTAGACTCTTGAGGAACTTGAATATTAAATTGAAAACCGCCAAAGAAATAGCACAGTGGCATCCAGTATAGCAGGTGGTGACTAGATGCTCCCTTGGAGTAATGAACTGGAATGTACTGTAGTGTCCATGTGGGAAAGAATCACAAAAGGCTCTTGTTAATAACTCATGATTTTAGGAGAATTAAAAGGGCAAACTTTTAGCCCTTGGTATTGTTACAGAGTTTGAATTCTCTTGGCAAAGGGTGGCTATCTTCCAATGGAGACCAGTGGTGAGTATTGGGACTTCGAGGTCTATGCACCAAATTTTTGATCTAGTATTTGCAATTCTTTTCTATAAATAAAGAAAACATACACAACCTTCCTCTTTCCCCTCAGCTCTCCTCCACCCCTTACTTTGAGAACACTTCCATGAATATCTATTTTGCTATGTGATATTTGGCCTTAAAAATGGTCAGGGAAATAAGCAACTGAAACTAAAAAGTCAAAATGATTCCATAAGTGCCAAGTAATTTTTCCAAAATAATGCGTATCTTCTATTCTGCAGTTCAGAATGTATTTGACTGATTTGTACAGGACTCGCATGAAATATTCTTTTCTTACTTGCAGTGAAGCATGAGAATTTCATTTCTAAAGATTTGATTTATTCAGTATAGTGTTAGGTGATTGATGTCAGATTGTGGCATAAACAAAAATACTGACTATGACTTAAATAAGAAGGCAAAGCTACAGCTGTGAAGATGAGACCACTTCATCATACTTTTCATACGTAGATATAAGCTGTTGCAAGAAGCTACTGTTGGAGATACAGATTCACCATGCTGAAACCTTCAGCATGCTATTAGATATGGAGTATACTGGGCAATATGTTCTCTTTGCTGACCAACTAGTCTGCTTTTGGGGAAAACAACACAAAACAAAACAAAAACCTTTGTTGTGCATTCATATATTGGACACAGAAAGACCATCATATGCTGCAGCAGTCTGTGCTCTTCCTAGCACAGCACAACCCTCCCTCCCCCCTCTCTCTCTCATAATCTCTTATGTTAGAGCAACAGCTCCCCAATCATTTACAGGCTCATAAACACAATCCAGCAGCATCCGTCTGCCCAACAGACCAAGGAAACAGCTCAGAAATGAAAGCCAAATAAAACAATAACTCACAGCAAACAAACAGGCAACTACAACAATCAGATCATGCTGCAGAAGCCTTTCCAACAACCCAGACACTTCATTAGGCATGGAATAACAAAGGAGAGTAGACTAGTGTCATCCCATCTAACTTGCTTAAGCAAGTTACCTCTTTTTTTTTTTTCTTATTTATTTATTTATTTATTTTTCATCCCAACTCCTAGCTGTGCTTATTTTCTTCTCAAGATAAGGAAACGCAACTTATGTCTGGAGACAGAAGGAGCTGTTTTACAATTTGTAGTGGGTTTATGTGGCAAGGTTTTGGTAGCAGGGGGCCATAGGGGTAGTTTCTGTGAGAAGGATCTAGAAGCTGCCCCATGTTTGGTAAGGGCCCCACTGTTTTCCAGAGCTGAGCCAACAAGCAATGTTGTTTTGCGCCTCTGTGAGAGCATATTTAAGACATGGAAAAAAACCACTGTGCCACACACAAGCTGGGAGAGTGAAAGGAGTGAGGAATAGCCTTGCAGGTGCCAACATCAGTGCAGAAGGAGGGGGAGAGGTGCTCCAGGTGCTGGAGCAGAAGTCCCCTGCGGCCTGTGGTGAGGACCAAGGTGAAGCAGGATGTCCCCCTGCAGCCCATGGAGTACCATGGTGGAGCAGGGTTCCACGCTGCAGCCCGTGGAGGAGACCATGGTGGAGCAGGTGGCCCTGCACTGATGGAGGCTGCCGCCTGTGGAAGACCCCTGCCGGAGCAGATTCCGGGCCGGACCTGTAGCCTGTGGAGAGGAGACCACGCAGGAGCAGGTGACCTGGCAGGAGCTGCTGCCCGAGGGGGAGCCAGGTTGGAGCAGTTTTCTCCTGAGGGATGGACCCCATGGTACAGACCCATATCTGGAGCAGTTCTGGAAGAGCTGCTGCCTGTGGGAAGCCCACGTCAGATCAGTTCGTCAAGGACTGTGTCCCGAGGGTGGGACCCCACAGCACAGGGGACAAGAGTGACCGAGAAGGAGCGGCAGAGAAGAAGCACTGTAGACTGACCATAACCCCCATTCCCCCGTTCCCCTGCGCCACTCGGGGGGAGGAGGTGGAAGAGGGTGGATGGGGGGGGAAGGCGCTTTTGGTTTCTTTCCTTTGTTACTCACTTCTCTAGCTTGTTAGTAATGAGCAATAAATCTTACTATCTCCTTATGCTGAATCTGTTTTGCCCATTACAATAATTACTGCATGATTTTCTCATCCTTATCTCAACCTTTGAGCCCTTTTCACATATTTTCTCCCCATTCCTCTTTGAGGAGGGGGAGTGAAGAGAGAGGCTGTGGTGGAGCTTGACTGCCCACTCAAGCAGAAGCACAACACAATTATAGAATTGGGAAGTGAAGAATTCTTCAGTTATAGTTTTGCTTTTTCATTGATATTTTCATAGTCTTTGACGTTTTAGTAATTTTCAAATTATATTTTTTTGTCTCTTAATATATACTATGCTGCACTCTTGACCATAGCTTTAACTCTATACAAAATCTATCAAAGAGAGAATGCTTCTTCACCACATATCAGTTGTGGACAAAATGCATTCTATCACCCTTAATATTTTACCTAGGCTTTACTTAAATTACTTTTTTAATTATGCACATCCTTAAATTACAATGTATTTGCAACCATTGTTTGGCCTTTTTTTTCAGCAGTGAGTTACAAGGTTAAATCAATGAACGGTTGTATATTATTTTGCTGTTACAAATTTCAGTTGAAATAAGATTTTTTATACATCAGAGATCTGCAGTGCTCCCCATCTTTTAATGAACTTTTCATATTTCATTTCATATGTTATTTTGTTTTGTTTTTATCCATGAATGCTGCATTTTTTGTTTTGTTTTGTTTTGTTTACAGTGCTGGTTCAAAGTCTAGGAAGCTGTTTGTTGCTGCTTGCTGAAGAGAAGCTTCCTTCTCTTCATGTGTATTCAGACACACATTCCCATTCCCTTCTTACTTTTCAGACTGAGAGATAAGCAGATGGGCTAAAGTTTTGATCCTTAAAAACCCTTCCTCACATGCTACCTGAACATTAGAGACAAACAAACTGTTTTTAGGAATACTACTTTTTTTATTTCACTTAGAAGATAAAAGTTTATTAAGTGATCCAAACCTGAGAATCGTGAGGTCCTTGCCATTGGTTTAAGTCACAGATATGCCCAGCACAGTGTACCCTAAAAATACCAGTTCAAAACACCAAGAGTTTAAGTGAGATTTAAGTATTAAAGTCTCCTATAGGGAAATAGCTGATAGGAAAAAAAAAAAAAAAAAAAAAAGGATGTCTATTAAGACTGCAAGGCTGATATTTGTACCAGAATATATCATGTGGAAAATCCTTTCCAGTCATTAGTGAAAAGAGAAATTGTAAACAACAGGTATTTTAAACGTTGGAAAAGGTCGCAAACATCTACCAGCTGTTTGTAGAACACGTTGGGTAGAACAGTAAATCTGTGAGGTACTAAAGTGTAGCTGATTTCTTTACATCAGATTGAGCTTCAGATCTGTGAAAATCAGTTTAGACCTTGAGCTTTGGAATAACCACTACTACAAGGGGACAATTTTTATTTAAGAAAAAATATCAATATTTCCTTTATATCTTCACAGTCTGTTTATACAATCTTTCTTCTTGGGTAACTAATCTAAATATACTTCCATTGTTTAATCGAACTTGAAAAGCTTTACAAATATTGGTGAGCAGAGAACACTTTTTTTCAACATTATGCAAACTGGGATTTTTCCATGATATATCCATGTGACACTTTCCATGAGTTTTTTGTGAAGAAGATCAATTTGCATGCCCTGGTTATTGCATTGACACTCGTGACATTTGATACTGCTAGCAGTGGATGTTAGTAATGGCACTTCTGGGGTTTTTTGAGACAGTTGTGGCTGGCACATCACAGTTTCAGTGCTAAAGAAGCCTTGCTGAGCCAGGTCATTTCACTGATATGCGTGTCATTAGATAAGTAGATATTAAGGGAAAAAACAACAGTATAAGTTAACTTCAGTCTCTTTTTACAGTACTTGTTGACCATGTAGGTGCTGAGCACTAGGCTTTTAGCAAGTGTTCCATGTGTGGCAAAATGATGGTGCCATTTATGAATTATCCAATTTAATCCAAGGTGAGTGTAACTGGTTCACAATGTTCAACTGGTAACATCTCCCCATATGTGAAAATTTAAGATAATCCTTATGACTGGTTGCATACTGATTAGTAAGATGTTTAAGTCCTACACGGATATCAGTTGCAAGTGAAAATGAGAGATACTGTGCTAGGACACTGGTGATTAGTTTTACTTTTTTTTCTGTTTTGTATCTGTTAAGTTGTGATTGTATTAATTTTAAAGTCAACAAAGAAAATGCATCACTTCAGCATTAGAGAAAAGCTAATCTACTAAAAATGCTCAATGCTCATATATAATAATTCACTCACTGATCTGTTCTATCACTTAATTTTGTAGGAGATATCCCACAGATTATATATATTTGTTTCTTAGAAAAACGCTAATTTACTTTGTGTAACAGTAAATCCTAGTGTTCAAATCCAGAATACATTTTATGAGAATCTCCAAAGACTGCGTACACATAGGAACCATCTTGAGACAAAGGTCACTGGGCAGACCTTATTAGTGGACAACTGGGTGAAAATCAGATTGCTTAAATGCTAGCATTAACTTTTATACAAAATGGGGAAACTTCAGCACAGGAGGAAATCCCATTGCAACCTGTTTTTGAATGCTTTGAATATTTATTTTGTCAGGGACTTGATTAATCATTCCCTATTGTTTACTGCCTAACTTCTGCATCCCATACTGAGCAAAACTGTCCCATACTGCTTGGTGTTCAGGTACTCAGTTGACCATGTTCTTATCTCTACGGACCACTCAAATTCTCTACAATATAAAAATATTTTCTTCATACTCTCTGCAACCACATTTCTGGCTGTCACAATTCATGTGAATAAAGGCAATCTCTCTTTAGTTTTTGGACTGAAAGCCATGCTGCTCTAGTTCAGGGACAAAGAGTCCCTTACCATTGTTCAGCTTCCCCAGTGAAAAACTATTGGCTTTTTACACAAGCACCCTTGAATAAGTTAAGGCTTTTGCAGATGGCATTGAGCCTGCCTACTTTGCAATATGAACAAACTGTCACACCAACATTGTTCAGGGACCCATTAGGGTCCTGCTGTTTAGCTGTGGTACTTAGCGTATCCTGCTAATTTCCTTTCAGCAGCTAGATGTCTCTGTTTCCTCCATTATTAAGTTAACAGTAGGGGAGCAGTTTTTGCCTTTGGAAAAAGACTTGTTGCCCTCCATCATTTGTCCATTTTAGAGCCAAATGTAAGATTTGAATTTGCCTATAAATCTGCAACTCAGTGAGCATGTGGCTTGGTTTTGCACATAGCTTTTTCAGATCATTGATTGTTTCCCTCTATTAATCTGCTCTGTCCTGAGGCTGACCTATGTTTCTGCTTTTCATGTTCCTCTCTGCTTTCCAAGTAGGATTGTAGACTTTCTGCCTTCAGCATTCTTCTTTTCTCTTAATCACAGCTGTTTTCTACCTCATGTAACAGTTTGCATTTCATGATATTTTTAAAGTCACAAATACTGTCCTGTTACAAGAACCAAAATCTTTGGTGTAAGCTTTGAATTGTGAATGTATGGTTCTGGAGACTGATTCCTTGCACATGAACTGGGGTATGCAGTCTGTCTTTTGAGAGAAGGCAGGGCCTGGCATTTGTTTCGTGGCACGGTGGAAATCTTTATTTATTTATTGTTATTTTTATTATTTTTTACTAGTATTATTATTTTATTATAGCTTTATTCTTGCTTATGCTTCCACTTGCATTTCTCATGTTAACTTTTCTTCCTTCAGGGTGTCCTCATATTGGTGTGGACTAAACGTACAGAAACTGAAAGAAAGGTTCCTGTTTCATTTTGTTCTTTCATGTAGTAAATAAATTACAGTTTATCTTATGTCTTTCTCTAGGCTGTTAACTCAAAGGCCAAAAAACCTCTAGCTGTTCTAGCTGAGGCAATTAATGAACATTTGTAGTTTATAACTTGGATAATCTCCTAATCTAAAAAGGAGACAGCACAGATATATATAAATAAATAAATGAAATCTCTATTTGCAGATTTTAATATTATTTTTTTTTTTAGAAAATAAATGTTTTCTTTAAAGAGCATTCAGGTGTGGGCCAAGGAAAATTGTTTAGTACTATTAAAAGAGAATGATTTTTCAAAACACAGGAAAACTGAATAAACTGACAACGTTTGGTGTTGCACATGCAATTCTAGAAATAACATTAAAAAAAAAAATCAAGGTGCTGGGCATTTCATACACTTTTTCAAATATTTAATGTAATTAACATCACACTTTTCAAATTCTAAAGGTGTTATAAAGCACGGATAGTTCTATTTAAGAACATATGTCTTTAGTATAAAATAACATTTATGAAACCAATTTTAAGTAACAGATAAACCAGTCCACTTTTTTCTCTATGGGTAGTGATGCTGGTATGCCATGTGCTTGCTTTTGGTGTATTTATACTAGGTCTTTCTAGTAGAAATTATACCTCATGTTTGCAAATGAAATTCCACACATGCACTAACCATTAAGCATTTTTGAAAATTTCTAGTATATTGTACATTAGTGGGAGAAAAAAAGAAATACAGTTGTAGAATTTATAAATGTTAAATTAGTTTTGGCTTAGGAGCTTAGATCTGGAATTCAGTTTTTATAAATAATGTTTAAAGTTCAAAGATATGTGGCTATATGGGCAGATACAAAGAATTTATTATAAGTGTGTAAAGTAAACTATGCTTGTTCGCTTTTGTAAGTGCTTTATCCCTTCATTTTTTTGCTTAGCAAATAATATTTAAGAACAGTCATTTGCCCAAATAACAGTATTCAAAATGTATTACTCATTCACAGAGGCAAATTAACATGTATTTGGTTAGAAGGTATCAGAATCTATTAAGATTTTATTCATGGAAAACTTAGACCTGTAAGTTTAAACAGTGTTCCCTTTGAACACTGCTTTCCAGTCAAACTTATAGATTGGACACTGTTCCTTTTTCTTTTAAAGACAGCAAGCACTAATGACATTGGCATATGTAGCCAGAGACCCCCTTTCTGCCTGTGCAATGAGCTGGTGGCATCTGAGGCAGTACTGGTCAAAGAAGACACCTGTGCTCAGCACCATGCTTAAACCAGTAACAAGGGCCATGATGCTCACTTGAGCACAATGTTGGTGAGCAATGTATGCTGCACAAGGGATGCCTTAAACATTATCAGTCTGAAGTATAAACAGAGAGCCCTCACATTTGCCTCTATCCTTCCATGTCCATATGTTTCTGAGGAGGGTTTTTTTTCTGAGGAGCAAGTATGTTTTCAAACTGTGTTTCAGTAAAATATGCCAGTGGGCTCAGGAGCAGGAGGGGAGGCATTTTCAAGAGCAGGGGTGAGCTCTTCCTTCCATGGGCTGACGTGTGGAAACTGAGAGTTGCACCCTAACAGACTAGTTTTTGTAAGAATATCTCCACTATGATTCTGAAATTTAGACTTCTAGCATACATGCTGTATGCATGCTGGGCAGCAAACCTTTGCACCTTTAAAAATTTCATCCATATATTTCTGCCTGCTCTATTGCAACCTGCAATAATAACCCATTAATCAAGTGTCACCCCTCTAATACAGAAGAGTTCTTTCTTTATTGCCTTCGTTTATAATAATTTAGTTTATTCTTTACAATGTTATTGATTTTATGAAATGGCTCATTACATTTACACAAAGCTAAATCATTCAATTAAATGTTTTAAATTAAGTCATATAAATTTCTTACTAGATTTATTGTTAGATTGAATTGGAAATCAGGCCTTAAGAAATTATTTAAAAAAATAATTATTGGGAAGACATTCTTACTTACATTGTAGGCTAGTGAAAGAATGTAAATTGCTCAGCAAGTTTTTTAAATGATTAAAACCCCGATTCCCTTTTGTTAACTGATGGGTGGCATAAGCAGTGGAAAGTTTGCTTGTCTGCCTCCGCATGAACTTTCAAGGGGAAAACCATCATCCAAGGAGATTTTTTGTGTAGCTTTGGTCAGAGAGAAGAAACAAAGGTCTATCAGTCAGCCCCTCATATAGGTGCATATTCATGAGAAACTGAAAAGACAGGGAAGAAGGGTCTGTGTAAGACCCTTGGCTTCCTTATGCCTTCTGTGCTGTCCTGTGAAGTAAGGGTTGAAAGCTGGTCTGCTTATTTCCAAGGCAGAAATCTGTCCACTCAGTAAAAACCCCATGAATGTAGATGACATTCACAAATGAGTTTAGTGTTTTTAAACACTTTTTTTTTTTTTTTTTTGTCTTTAATTTTCATCCTTCTCTCTTGTGATGCTATTATGGAAAATTTTTATTATATATATGCATCTCAGAAAATTAAACATTTTTTTCATCTTCTTAAACTGAAATGGGGAGGAATGCCCGTTGGAGGAATACAAGCACACCAAAGGCAAGTCTATGCTGAAGTGCCTAAAGGAGTTTGGACCGCAGTCTTGTCATCACTGATTGTAAATAGCACAGTGATTTTAAACCAAGTAATCCTCAGTTTGGAAGGAAAGTGAAAAAATGCATCATGGCTAAAGTCTCAATAACTAAACCCATAAATATTTGTAATTCAAAAGTGATTTCAATATGATTCAAACTTGAGAAACTTTTTCCAGAAGAAACTCATTTAAAAATTGTATTTGTCCTAAGTCATCTATGATCAAGTCATAGTGGTAGAATTCTAAGATGAGGTGGCTCATTTTTAGTTAAGATACTACCTTTTCTCCATAACCTTTTCCACTGCTTTGTTATTATTTCAAACCCATTACTTTCACAGTTTTCTTGGCAAGAAGTTCCTTTTATACTTCCTTAAGAAAGCAAAAGGGGGGAAGCCCTTTCCTATGATTGGTTCCTAAAACTAGGTTTACAGTCTTTCTGCCTTTGGAGGGATTTGCTCAGACAGATGATCAGTTTATGATCTTCCCCCTTCATAAACATTTCTCAAGTTGACAAAAGTAACTGTGAAACTCCTGAGTGAAAACAGTCTAATCAAACAATAATTTACTACTACTAACAAACAAGCAAACAAACAAACAAACAAAAAAAAATAGTGATAGATGCTGTTGTTAGGATAAATGTTAAGGAAAAAGGATGACTACCACACAGCAGTGGCAAGAAACTTTTGGCAGTGAAAGACAGCACAGTAGTGCATTCTTTAGAGCATAGCAGCAGAGATCAGGGCCATTACCAAGTTTAATGGCAATTAATTAATTAACTAATTAAGCATTTAATGCATTGCCTTCATTCAATGACACCACATTGACCCTACAAAAGTTATTCTGTTTCTAACCATACGCCATCCTGAACATTTCTTCTTTAGTTTCATGTCTTATTTTTTTCCAGTATTTTCATTAGTTCCTTTATTATTTTTTATATATATATAATTTATATATATATATATATATATATATAAATTTATATATATAAATTTTATCTTGCTATCTGCAGTGCAGTTTCAACAATTTGCCTTTTTATTGCCTTTGGAACAGCCTTGCTTATCTTCCTTCTCCTTGTCTTTGCCAAAGATGACAGGCTTACCATCCTTAATTTTTTTGAATTATTAAAAGCCTTGAATCTTTTGTTACCCTCTGCTGGACTGCCAGGATTTGTGGCTTAAAAATAATAATAATTAGGTGCTCTGAGCTCTTGAAAGTATTCCAAATGTTTCCTTTCTCTGATAATAAAGGCAGCTCTTTCTATTAGGTCAGAACCTATCTATTCATTGTACAAAGAGATATTTTGTGTGAATGCAAAGTTAGTAAGAGATATTTAATTCTTAATAAGTGCACTTTTTTTCATCTTACCTTCTTTTCTACATTTCCGTTTGTATCTCATCACATGATCAGTGAAAAATTGCTGCTTTTCATCGATGAATGTTATAAAATATCATTATTTATGTGTACTGTGTTTATGCAAGACTACCTAGATGTTCAGAAGCTTTGTTTTTTAACCTTTCTCTTTTCTTTTTTTAAGTGTCCATTGCCTAGTCCTTAACAAACCTTTTTACTATGTCACCTTCAAAGCAACTGTTCAATCTCTAATTACATTTCTGTATTTAAACTTTTTCAAATAATGTTAAAGATTCTCCCCTTGAGTGCTTTTCTTCACAGTGTGATGCCCCATCACCAGTTCTTGACCCATTTCTGCTGCCTGTGGTGCAGTTCTCTTCAGCCTGTCAGCTGCAAATATGCAAGACCTTAAACTTGAAATAAATCCTACATCCCTGTCCTCTTCTGTTGTCAAATCAACTTTAGAACAGTCATTTCAGTGCCCTTGCTAGGACAGAATCCCTTGGTGGGAGAACAGTAGAAGTACCATGGATGGTTTCCTCTTCTGCTTCTCTATGTTGGCTGAAAATGGCAAGAACTACATGTATTACCCTCCCACACTGCAGTGCCACCAGCAGCATTGTGAAGGGCTTGTTCCTTTCTGTGAACTCAGCATGGCTGAGTTGGCACCACTTTATCAAAATCTGAACATCATGGACAACACAAAAACAGTGTGATGGGGACACAATGTTTGAAAAAGGCTTATAAAATACATTTGATTTAAACTTGTATTCCAGTCAATGGAGAAACAGAATTGGGTAAAAAGCTTAAGCAGAAAAGGAAAGAGATCGAAATTACCAGTTTCTTTTCATTCAATATTAGCTCACTTCATATCTACTGTCTAGTCCAAGCAAGCATATTATCTCATATGTGAGAGGGAAAATGATAAAGCACATTGGATTATTTTTCAGTTTTTCTCAATTTTGATTATTTCAAATCCAAAGTCTCTGGGTATGAATTAGATTAAAAGTTTCTCATAGACTAATAGCTATGTACCCTGAAGTTAGTCCATTGCAAATTTTCTTGTAATTGTTGTTGCACTACATACAAAGTAATAAATACTAGTTGATGTGGAACTTTTAGTATGGGTCTCCCAAAACCCATCCTGAGAGTCTTTATCGGCAAGACAACATATTTTCTCTCTGTGTCCCCATGAATTTGTAATTATTTATGCAAAAAGCAGTGGTTAGCAATCAAGAAATATCTATGCAGAATAACCAAGGAATTGATGATCACCTAGGAAATGACAATGAGCAGTATAAGTGAATTGCCTAGTGAGAGGGAGATTTCAGTCCCTTTGTTTCCCAGGTGAGCTCAAATCATCCAAGAAATTTGCAGTGAAATCTTCCTTTCCCCCTCTCTCCACACATTCTTTCCTCGTCTGTTTCAAAGGGATTTTTGACACTGTAGTACATAACTTTTTTGTTTGTTTCCCTTAAAAATGGTGAATAGCTAGCTTGCAGGTAAAGAAGAATGTAAAACATTTATGTACCAAATAAATCACATAGCAAATAAGTAGTTTTGGAACACTGCATTTCATTCATCTGGGGGGCGTTAATACCAGTCCTTGGGGACAGAACAGAAAGAATAAAATTGAGTTAAATAAAACCAAATTGTTTAGTCTTACAAACCCACCAGCAGACATCAGTGCCAAGCTTTAATTCCTTTCCTGCTGGCAGCAGGAAGGTGGGTGAGACAATACTGTCACTTGCACAAATTAAGTCACTGTGGCAGAAACACAACACAAATAAATAAGAAAAACAATGCAAAGAAAAACAGACTGTTGTTGCTACATAAACCTTCTTCCAACTTGGACGTGCAGAAAAAGGAAATGTAATGACTTAGTGCGTACCATCTTGTAACCTGACATTCCCTTTCAGAATAATTAGAGAGTGTAAGATGTCAGGAGAGGACTTGCTGCAAATTCTGATAGCGAAAATGGGCTTGCGCGTAGCAGAAGAATCCCCTTTTCATCAGACTGAGAAATAGAAGTCAGCTGTATGAAGCCCTAGAAAGCTAAAGACAGCCTAAGCTGAAAGAGAGGAAAGCTATGTGATAACACACATATGGTTCTTTTTTGCTCAGCATCATATAAGTGCCATAATATTATAGGCCCAACTTCCAAGATGTTTTCTCATAAAGGAAAAAAATCCCTATTTAACAAAAATATCTAAAATTTCCTGCTCATCTCACACAATAGGAGAAGCTACTTTTTCTACTTCTATCACATAATCAGATAATCAGTCTATCTGGGGCTGGGGGGAGGAGAGGGTATTTTCAGTCACTTTTACCTTTTTGTTTTTCATTTTAATGTTTCTATATGTAAAAGTTATATGTCAACTTTAGGTTTTATTATCCTACTTTTAGCTCTTTCTGCACATGATCCTTTTTCTTTGGCACATTCGCAACTCAGCTGTTTTCAGAGTTCCATTATGGGGCTGCAAGCAAAAGTTGAGGATAGAAATAATATCAAAGCAAAGGGACAAAGTGCAGGTCCCACATACTTCTTACAACATGGGACTGAGGGATTACTGTTCAACTGAAATTCTCCTACTAATGTAGAAGTTCACACTTGTATAATACACATCATCTCTTCTATTCCTAAACAAATTTAATCTAGCTACACTGATTTTAAAATAACACATAAAAGCCTGTACCCAAAGCAATCTAGTTACTTGCTAACTAAGAATGTACTTCAGTAGTCCAAGTAAATGTTTCTCCTGTGACCAGTACTGCAGACTGACAGGAGACTGGGATGTTGCCATGTCCCATAGTTAGACATAGTATTTACAAGAGAGAGAATTTACTGAGAGAATGCTGATGTACTGTTGGAGAATATGTTTTATAAGTTTTTGAGTCAACGTCCAAAACTATTCATATGCCAAAGTAAGCAAGTAAGTGATGACACAGTTATTTGGAGCTTTTGAACAACTATATTTGGAAGTGTATATTCTGCCCTAATAGATAGGATTGCATTTGGGTTTATGTGTGCTGTACTAAATGAATCCCTGTTATGGTGCTACACTGAAGCCAGGAATGAGACCATATGAATGAGACCTGAGACTATGGACAAGATTGTCAAATTTATCAGCTTTTTGGGGAAAACAAACAAGGCTAGTGATTACATTTGTACAGCTTCTGCGGCAGCAGTAACTTCAGGCCAGTTTTTTCCACCTAGTGTGTAGAAACTTCCCTAGCTGGTGATCTGGTTGTCTCATCCTAACTTGTGCTAAATTTGACCAACAGGGTGGTCAAAATTTTTGATTTCCAGCATGAACTCAAACTGTGAGCCAAAATAATAGAATAGATAACCATTTTAGTCTTGATGGAGTTTATACTGTAACAGTGCTTGCTGTGAGGTGCTGGAGTTGATCACACTTTTTTGAATACAAGTAAGTATATCATCTTGTTTCTGCTTTGCTGTCACTTCTGAAGACCCTATCCACTGAAGTACCCAGCCCAGAAGTCTAGGAAGTCATAAGGTCTTCCAGGCTGGAAAAAGGTCATTATTTTATAATGCCAGTTAATAGCTGACACTTTTTTTTTTTTTCCCTATATATATATTTGTGTTTTCTATGCTTTCGTATAAAGTATTCTTCTACACTTCTTCTAGTGAAAGACAATAAAATCTATGCCTTTGAGGATTCCATACATTAACAAATTAAATTCTGCAGGTCATTAATTTTACAATAAGGTAGGCAAATCTTTTTTTTTCTAGGTGTTCAGAGGAAGATTTACTTCTTAAACACTTAACAGTTCATTCCAGAAAGCAACTATCTTAAGGATTTACTTCAGTACTGTCCATGTGCTGATAGAGAATGTTCTTCAACCACTATGAGCTTGGGCAGGTGTTTGCTTTGCTGGTCTAAATCCTTTGACAGCAAATATTATTTTACTGAATGCTTTGCTTGAAATTTTAGTTATTTTTTATAACTCACTATGTTCATTTGACTTACTGTCATGGTATCAAAAATATTAATGGAGTTAATTTAACTATAATTTGCCTCATTTAATGAGGAATCCTTTTTTTAACAGTTAACAAGTAAATAAGCATTTAATTTGTAAATTGTTTTCATCTAGTTTATTCTATTTGAAGATGCAGATTTATTATTTTCTCTCATATATATCTGGATAGAAATAATGTTTAACAATATTCATTGATATGAAAAAGAAGTTCTCAGTTGAATGTGTTTAAAGTTACTTGAAGTATAAATCTAAGTAATTACATGTATATTTATTTACAACAACTTAAGGTCTATCCAAAATACATCTTATTTGGTACTGATATTCTAAGTTTATTTTGGTGGTTAGTGATGCATAGACAAACAGGGACTTAATCAAATATGCAGAAAGAAACTTCTATAAATCAAATATTTATATGTATGTATATATATTCTTTCTTATGTATTATAAAAGCATTTAGAATTCAGAAATTAACAAATAATTTTGAGTGATTAATTATTCATCTTGTGCCAGCATACAGAAAATAAGAATATAAGATTGATTTCGTAGTTTTTTTGACATTTTTTCATAATCTGTCATGACAGATTTCAGGGAAAGCATCCAAATGTTTTAGTACATATTTAGATTAAATTGTGAAATATATTAACCTAGACATGTGTATAAAATAAATAATTATGATACACTGGTAAGAAAGTTGCCTTCTTTCTGTTAATAGAAAATAATGACAAATTTTAACAGCAAGCAATCTGTAATAATAATAATTCAATTAAGCTAGTTCTTGACTTAATCTTTCCTGTAATAAATGCTTTGGGTTTAGTAATTGCCAATTAGAAAACTAATTTAAAAACATTGTCTGATATTGAAATGGTCATGATATACTACATGAAGAAAAAGCATGAGAAAATATATTCTCAATGCTCCATTTCATTTTTATGTACTTAAAATAGAATTGGTTTCTAAGAGGCTACAAAAGGCTCTTGAGTACAAGGTTAAAACTTGTACTAATAAACTGGAACAAAAAAGAGGCATTCCTCACCAGTGTGTGACATCTTTGTGAACAAATTTATGAAGAATACAGATAGGACCACGGGGATTTCATTCCTCTCACATTAGTTTTGCAGTAAGCTTTGCCAAGAATCTTGTTTGTTAAATATAAATTAGAACTACAGGCTTCTGATCAAGATTTTTGTTGATAATTAGTACATTTAAAGCCTTCAAGAAGTGTGGGGGGGGGGGGTTGTGTTTTTGTTTTGTTTTTCATATCAGGATATGATTTATTTTGGCAAATGTTTTACTATCCCACATCTCAAGTTGGATCATTAGAGTATGGTGGTACACAAATCTCATATGAGATAAGCAAAATTTATTTTTTAAATAGCAAAAAGTCATGTGAATGTGTTTCTTAGAAACACTCCCTAACCACAGCGGGAAGTCTAGGTGCCCAAGTATGATCAAAGTGATACAAACCCACTGCATGTAGAAATCAACTTCTATGGCTGATTAATCTGCAAAATACTTAACATCACATGCACTGTATATTAGGGTTCATTCAAACAAGTCTAAATATGAAGTCATTTTTGGAGTGGTTCCTGCTTTAATTTGTGGGCATCCTCTGGTCTAGAGAAGCAAAGGGAATGAATCAATGTTAGGATTATCAAAACTGGGTGAATATGTTGGAGTGTAGGATATGTAAATAGTTGCTGATTTTCTTTGGTTTTCTGCTCTTTTTTTGAAGAAAGGAAAAAACGGATGTAGCACAGCTCACTTATTTCTTTGAATAGGAAGACTGCATGTGTTTGTCTGAAATCTGAACAATCAAGCACTACTGTTTTCAATCAGTAGGGAGCAGCACATAATTAGTCTTCTACAGTTACAGTTATTCCTGTGACCTTCCTCAAGTTCGGTAATCATAAAAAAATCAATGTTTAGCAATTGCTTGTCAGCCTAGTTTTAACAGTGTCTTTCTCTGCTATTTATTTATATTACTAATATATATAAATGAGTATCACATGGCATGATAATAAATTTCACTTAGTGTGGTAGGGTGGTAAGGTTGCAGGTTTTAGCAGAACTGTCTGAAACAATATTCCCAGGTAAATGCAAGAGATGTGGTTCCCAAAAATCTGAAATAATAAATGGCACTGTCTTTCCCAACGGCATTTTAGGAATATTTAGCATGTGAAAACACATGTGAACACATGTGAAAACTACAGTGGGCTGAAGAGTACTGAATTGTACTCAGCATTATTGAAACTGAAAGGCAGAGAAGAGATGTATAAATGAACAAGCTCCTAGAGTTTTTTTGTTTTTGTTTTTGTTTTTATAGATTATAGGGGGAGAATGTGTTATAATAAAAAATAATAAGAGCTTTCCTGCCTCTGATAGACTCTACCTTTGGCTAACCTACAGCTATCAGGAGTCAGTAATCCATGCTGGATAAAGAGACTTCGAGGAGCAATTTTATTCTATTGGAATGCACCAGTTTGCACAATGGATTTGTTCGCCTTTTGCAGGTAGCTTTCCTGAGAGACAATATTTCTGAAGCTCTGCAAAGTGCTTTGTCTGTTTTCATTCTGCAGTTTTTTAATTGGATGAATGGGCTGCAGGGTCTTAGGAGTTGGACAGAGGGTAACCTTTGCACTCTTTGAAAAAACAGCCAAACAAAACACGTCTTGCAGTTTCACATGACAATAGGATAAAATGAACATAAAAGATGTGCCTGTTTAAAGAGCAGTGCATGAATGTTTTAGTGGTGTTCAGTTCAGACTGGCGCATGTTGCATGAGTCTTGTTCTCTCATGGGAAAGTAATATGCCCCAAATTGACTAAGTGCAGATCCTTTTTATAAGAAGTTGAAGGAATAGGCACTGGTAATGCAGCAACAGTGGTGTACTGAATACAGGATTGGGATATAATGCCATACAGATAATTAGCATCATGTAGTCTCAATGTGTTCTCTTAGGGGAATCGTGGTTCGAAATGATAAGTATGTAGCTTGAGACATTCTTAATCTGGACAAAAGGAAAACAACAATAAGTAGGGGCAGTCTATTTCACATAAAGTGCAGAGAATCCTTTTGCTCCTTTTATTATTGTTTAGTTACAGTGAATAGATGATGGAAGATGTACTATTTTAGACTTGGAGTATAGGGTTTGTTTTATGTCACTCTATAAAGAACTTTTATTTCTGATAGGTTTGTCCTTTGGAATACCTTTCTTTTGGTGCAATCTTGATGTTCATCAATGGCAGAAAACACCCTGAAGAATGTTGTAGGGTCAACAGAAATGACTCAAGAAGCATTGGTTTGCACGTTTTTTCCTCAAATACATTAAACACTCCAGAACAACCTGTATTCAGGCGGGTTCAGTGTACCAGAGTCTGGGATACTCAGTGTATCTCCTGCTACTTCTCGCATTAGATAGAAAAAACAGCTTTTTAGAAAGGTGCCAAGGTGCCATTAAAAAAAAATATATATATATATATTTTTTTTTTTTAAAAAAAAAGGCAGAGATTTCATTTTCTGGGGAGATGAAAGAGATCCATTTTGGCAAAAGTGGGACCACTTTCCAGCAGCTTCAGGGCAAATCTGGGAATTAGTCTGGGAATAGGAACAAGAAAAATGTTAAGGAATACATCACTTTTAAGGGTAAGATATTTGAAAACCACACAGGTAAAACAGGCATTTTCATGGGAGAGGGACTTGCAGCTGCTGAGATATGCTGGTGTGATGAGAAAATGAGAATATATTGATATTTGGATTGTTCATGTGCATTGTGTTTTTCTAGGATTTTTTTTTTTTTTTGCCTTGAAGAACTTTTTTGTCCTATTTTTGAACTAAGCAGAATCCATGTACTTCTAGCAGAGCTGAATTTTGACACATCTGGGAATAGCAACAATTGTAGGTCTGAGTCCAATGATTTTGATTGGAGGTTCAAACTTCAAGTGTAGTACAGATCACACTTTAAAATACCTGTCAGTTTTTGATTTGTCTTCTGTCACCAAAGGGAAGAGCAAGTTAAATGGTCTGTAGTAAAAAGCAATTGAACAAATCATTTTGGAAAAAAAAAAGAATAAAAAAAAAAGAACAACAAAAAAAAAAAGAGTGTATTCCTCTTTCTGCTTGGTTTCTAACAGTAGTTTTTGGGTATTTTTCAAAAATTTATGTCTCATAACAAAAAATATAGCACTAGCTACTTAAAAAGCTGTGCATATCTATGTTCATATATATATATATTCCTGTATATACATATGCCTTATGTGCGAACACATGCACTCATTCTAGGCATAAATAACCTTAGTTCACCAGTTATAATGAATATACAAAATATTTTCAACATTTCCTTCTGTAATTTTTCCCACTTTCAGAAGACTAAAAACAGACAGCAGCCATTTTTGAAGTAAAGGATAAATATACAGAAGAACAAAAAAATCACATCTCAGTTCTTTTCTGTACATCATCAGCTCTCATCATATGAAGAAAAAATATGTTTAGGGTTTGTAACAGTACTATTCTTTGCATTGAAGAGCACATCTGAAATACCTCAGCCATGGAAAAATATATGGTTTGGAAATAATTTCTCAGTACTTGTAAACAAAGCATATATGACAGATACAAATTAAAATTTGTGTGTTTTGTTGACTGATGGGGATTTTTCAGTGATATTTGACTGAAGGATGAACATTTGCTTCATTGGTGTCTGTTTCTAGCTTTTTTTTTCTGACATAAACATTTGTGTGGAGATTTTTTACCTGTTTTTTGGGGGGCTTGAGATTTTTGTCTTTTTTTTTTTTTTTTTTTTTTTTTTCTGTGCATGTTGTAATACTGATTCTTTGAATCATGCTGGGACATATTTTGGGAATTCATGGGATTATCACCAGGGCTACTGCTATCAGGCAGAACACATGCACATTTTATTATCTCATCCAACAGGTTTTCATTTTCTATGCACATTGAGTCAGCATAGAGGGGGAAACATGCTGCCATTACTACTGGCATAACTTGATAAATATTATAATGGTCTTTTCAGTATTGCAGAAGCTCATTCTGTCATGATAATTCAAAATTAAAGGTTTCTTCGAGTCCTTATTTCCTGTCTTTTTCTTTCTCTCATCTGCTCTTCCAACATGGACAGTATCCTGGCCCTGAGCAGCCTAAAAGGTGGTTCATATTCTTAAACTATGAAATGATTAAATTAGTCAAATGAGTTTGTGGAGTCTCTGAAATGTAAACACAGGTGTAGCCAGTGTCTCCTTTCTGGAAACTAATCTTTGACAGTCAGTTAGGAAGAAGAAACAGGTGCATTGAGTGAGAATAACTGTTTAAGAAATTAGTTTTATTAGTTTCCTAATACCCTGAAAACATCAGTCTGATAGGTTAATAATCTACTTGGTCTGAATTATAATTTGTTGTATAAAATGCAAACTGCATCAGGTATGGATCTCTATTTTGAGGTGACTATCACAGTAAATTCTAGTGTGGTTTGTGGAAAAAAACACAAGAGATGAGACAAGGTTAGTTCACCATACAATCTGTATTCCCATGAGGCTGACTATAGGACTGTCTCTGTGGAAGTGTGAGCTTCTCCTGTGGACACAGTGTGAGCCCAAAACACTCCTACATGCCAGTACAGCACCAGCAGCTTGCGTCTTTTTCTCTTCAGTTTTGCTTTTCCCTGTTTTCTCTCCTTCCCCAGCAGGAAAAAATGAAACGAAGTCTTGCTGGCAGAAAGTTGTCAGGTAAATGACTACAGGTACCTTAAATACAGCTGACTGCTCACATGCCAGATTGCTAGAGCCCCTGCACAAGTTGCCTTTCCTGAATCGCCTGGGGCAGTGTGCTGGGAAGGGCGCTGTACAATTCAGCACCTGGGAATGAGTTGTGCTTTGGCAGAACAAGCTACAAAAAGGGTAATTTCCCCTCTTGAAATCTGCCTCTGACAGTACTGTTGGAATTTTGTTCGATTTGTTTGTTTCGGTATTTTAAACAGGCATTTCCTTCTAATGTATTTATTAGAGGTGATGGAAGTTCATTATTGTAAAGATAAAAATGGCTTCCGTGATTACTAAAATCTCTGCACATGTGAAATTTAAGGATTAAGACTCTGGGTTTGTCATGCAATGTGACCCGTCCTGTTTATTTAATGTTATTGTTTTGAAATATACATGTTTATTGTTTTTTTTTTTTTTTCTTTCCCCTGTTACAATTTCTTCCCCTTCTAAGTGACTTCTGTGTCTTGGAGAAAAAAATTAATTTTATTTTTTTATTTTTATTTTATTTTGTGTGTGTGTGAGAGAGATTTTTCTCTCAATGTATTTTTGTAACCACTAATGCCATTCCTCTTTTATCCATTTGGACTGTGTGATTCTTTTTTGCATGGATTTTCCCCTTGTCTTCCTACTTCTCCCATCAGCTGGTTCCCCATATATCATGTTCCATTTTCAGATCCGTCGCCTTTTTTCAAAGTTAATCCACAATTCACAGTTATCTTTTTTGCAATCTTCACACTTCAACATATGCACAAACAGTTTGGAAATTCTGTGTATTCTAGTTGTTACAGGACAAAAGTTAGTCTTTCTATATATCTTTGACAAAATTAGAGGAAGGTGTTCAGAGACCTTTCATCATGCTAATAGTAGTAATTCAGTCTTTGTCTATTTCAAAGGGGAAAAAAAAAAAAAAAAAAAAAGCATTTAACTAGTCAGATAATCTTTTCACAATCAGGAACCAGCCACATGACAAAGTTAATTGGAGATACCTAGCAATCTGGGGCAAAAATTAAGACCAATCATTTCATTGTATTGAAATTATGCATTCGGGTGTGTAAATTAACCTTGGTGATAGGGATGAGACACGTAAGTAGGGAAGAGGAACCATGCTTGTAATTCAAAGATATTACGGCAACAAGCTGATAAATCTACTTTTCTAATTAAGAAGGATATTAAAAAACAAACAACAACAACAACAACAACAACAACATAAAATGTTATTCTGTAACGCCTATCTCTCATAGCTTAATTAATGAAAGCAATGTGAGAGCAAGTCTTTATCATACCTAACCATTCCTTTCTGGAGTTTATAGTAACAAGTATCAAATTTTAACTCTGTATTCAAGTGCTTTAACTGACACTTCCCAAACATAAGCATATTCACCTTATTCATATCTATAAGGTAGACATTGAAATTAAATGCAATATTTTGAAGTCCTTATGTTGTGCATTTTTTTTGGCTTTCTTGCCAAAAAAAGGCTGGAACTATTAGTCTTGAATGTACAAGAAGTGATACTCTGATATGGGGCAATCAGAATGTATAGTGTTCTGCTGGTTAGAATAGGTTAAAGATCTCTGCCCAGCATACAGCAAGGAATGTGTAAAGAATCCATTACCCTCCATAACCCTCTAGGCAGTGAATATCCTGAATTTTTCCTTTTCCAGCTGTGCCCTTCACTGTTTATGTTTTTTTCTTTTATGAGCCTCATCATAGGTCTTTAAATATGGGATGTTGTTTGCTAAGAAACCACCCCATTATTCCAGGAACATATGTTCATGACAAGTACAAGTCATGAACATTTGAATAGTCTCCATCTGGCATGAATTAACATAGTATCATAATAAATGAGAAGTGTTAATAGTAAGAAGCTATAGAAATTCTAGATTTAACTAATATTTATAGTTATACATATGAAATTTTATTTTGTATTTACATTGAAGAGCACAAATAAAAGTATGATTTACCATATCAAAACTGGCTTAAAGCCATGAGGTGCTTCTAGTAGTGTATTTCTTGAAATACCCTGAGCTCTATGAAACCCCTAAGTGATTTTAAGTGTTTTCTAGATCTTGGAGAGAGAAAAAAAAAAAAAGTAGGGAAAATAATAAGTGGAAAATTAGAATATATTGCTTTATGCTGTAGTGAGGACATGCAACATTATTTGTGAACATATGTACTTTAAACCTTCTATTGCCCGTTGAGTATATAACATGTATATAGCATCCATATGGCATTAGAAAGAACAAGCACACAGTAAAATTACCTTGACCCCAGTGTGTGTGTTGTTTATTCAAGAGAGTTGCTCTTACTTTCTAAATTGAGCAGAAAATATTATTTTTTTTCCTACTGCAACTTAAACCTAAACTGTTCAATAGAAATTTTGAGACAAGATGAACTAGCATAATATAGCAGACACTGGATTTTACAGATTATTGTGTATTCTGTAGATTGTCTAAATATCATTTAAAAAGTTGCTATTCCAACTGTACCTTTGCATTGAATATATTTAAAGTTTAAAGTGTACTTCTGCACTCTTCATAGAGCTTCCTCTGTTCTGTTTTTGGTTTATTTTCATCATCATGAAATGATTTTAGAATGCATAGAAAAGATATACTTCATAATACCATTATGGAGGCTGTACTTTTTGTTGTGGTCTTTGCTAATACTGACATATCACAGCAGTCCTTCCACACTTGAGTTTGACTTTTTTCCTTTTTTTTCTCACAAGTTTTCACCTTCTTGTTCTACTTTATTTACAATATGATACTCTGATACTCATAGTGCACACATCCCTGTGTCATGTGTACACCTTCCTTAATGCCTAAGTGCAAAAATTTACATTAAGGAAAGGATTTTGTCTTTGGTATACCTTTAAAAGGACATGAAGAGGCAAATTAAAAGGTAATAATCTTAGGATGTTCCATTAAAAATAAAAAAAAAGAAAAAAAGAAAATTAAGATGATCTGTGGCCTATACAGTATTTTCTAGCACTAAAAGTGTCAGGTAGGACTTTTGAAAGTACCTGAAAAATTTAAGCTGAAAGACATAATACAGATTTTTTTTTTCTGGTGACTAGGATAATACTCCCCTGAAAGGGCAATCAGCTACCAGAAAGCCATCCTTAGTCCCAAAGAAACAAAAGTCAGTGGGGAGAGGGAATATTTTGTTTTGTTTAGTGTTTCTTCATTCTGCTTTACAACACTTAATTACATCACAGCTCAAATGTAACACACAGTTGTAGCCTGTCCTGCAGTGCGCTGGTTATTTGCCAAGCAGCGATACAGTGATGTATTTAGTTTCCTATTTTGGATGTCCACAAATAAGAGTTAATTACACCTCTGTATATCACTTTTCTGCAATGTGTATACACCGTAAATAACATGGTATTGTCCATTTTTTATTTTTATTTTTCAAAATACATTAGTTGATCCCCAAAATACAATTTGGAACCTTCATCTTGGGTGATTCAAGCTATTCTTCAAGCTATTCAAGCTATTCACCTTTCGCTTTTTTTTTTTTTTTTTTTTTTTGTATTCGTGACTTACTTTTGGTTAAAAGGACAGACAGCAATGTCTAAACTGTTTCCAAATTTCTTCCAGGTCTTTATTATGGTGGATGCCTTTGAAAATTATTGCTTCCTAGAATAAGTCTGGAATCTGGAACACCTTGTTATATACAGGCAATGTTAACTGCGTGTGGACAAAATTAAACTTTGGCTATGTTGAAAGGCACGAGGTAGCCTCAGGTGGAGATCTCAGCAGAGAAGTCCTTGAGCCCTTTCCCAGCTCAGTTTCCAGCCTACTGTTTTGTCACATTCTTTTATAGCAGTTTTTCTGTAGTGCTCCCTGATGTAGCACATGTGAGGAGATGCCAGCTTGTTAGAAGTCCCTTTGGAATCTTTTGCACTTGACTAACTTATTCTCTGTAATGACTTTCATTTTGAGGAAAATCAGAAGGTCTGCTGGCATGAGGAGCTGAAGAAATAGAAAGACAGAGCCATGAGTTTTCAAAGATTTTTGACAACTTGTGTATTTTGGCTGAACTTCATGTGGAAGTCTGTGGTAGAGAAGCATTTTTTCCCTTCCTTTACACATGACTGTGACATCATTTTCAAGTCAGTAGTAGGAAAGGGGCAGAGTCTGGCAAATTGCATAACCCAAGTAGTGTTTTTAATAAAGGTCCTAGGACTTGGCAATGTGGAAGAAGCAGATAGATAGGGAGATAGCAGACTTGTCTGGCTGCCACCCTCAAGTAACATACAGCCTCCTTGTTTAGTGTGTCTGGGTGTAATATTCACTGACGTAGAACAAAGTATTTTTAGGAGTGAAGTCAGTTCATTGGCTGAAAAGCATTGTTTGGCATGCTGAAATCATTCCCAAAAGCACTCACTGTGTTTGAGAATGGCACTTTTCTCTTTGCAGAATGTTATTTTTCTGCATGGTAATGACTGTTTTGAAGGGCAGGTCAGGTAGTCAAATAAATGTGTGGTTGGTGTTTTCTGATTGTTTCTAAAATAGGCAGGCCAATTTCTGATGAAGGAGAGTGAGTCTGAAGTGTGCCAAAAATCATTCTGATTCGCTAGAAAAATTCCAATAGCTGTAAGCACAGCCAGGGGAGCTGGGCTAATGCGTGCAGCGAAAATGATCATGTAATGTTCACAATGCGGTCATCTTATCTGCATGCCTCTGTGCAGCCTGTGCAACAAAGGCAAACAGGAGGAAGAAGCAGAACTGGCTCTGAGTGGTGACCCAAAAGCATAGATTAGCTCAGAAATCACAAATAATTGTGTTTGTGAAGCGAATGCTTGTGTAGGCATATGGGTAGTGTTTAGTGACATCAGACAGGGAAAATAATTTAGATTCTTCTTCATTTATAATAATGAGAAATATCAGAGATTTTAAGTAATAATGATTCTTATTTTTGCAATTGTATGGACTTAGAAGATTGCATTACAAAAATACTGTACCACTGTACCCACTCTAAGACTCTTTAAAACATTTCTAAACAATTGAGGAACAGGTTTGCATGGATTTCTGAGGGAATTACTTTCCTAACTCATTAAAGCAATCTGCAAAATTCCATCTGTAATTACTGAATGCAGTCAAAGAGTGAGGAATAATAAGAGGAAAATATGCTGAAAGTTGTTGCTCTCTGACAGTGTATAATGAGCGTGTCAGGTAATACAGCTACTCTGTATGACAAAGTACAATCTTTCATCCTGTGTCAAAAAGCTTCTCTAAAGTGCTTTTCATATTAAAGGTGTCAGATATATATCAAGTTTCTCTCAATTTTATGAAGCAGAAAGTGAAGAATGAGTTAGTGATTTGCTAGGATCACTAAGAACAAAGCGAGGAGCTCACTTCTTTCAGTCCCCTCCTTTACTCTCAGGACATCTTAGGAGTTTTTCTTTTTAAATAATTCTAGGAATGTAGAAATGAATGTTTAAAGACATGGGGTATTACATCCAAGCCAGTGAGGTTAATTCATTTCAGCATGTGACTGTCATTTTATGCCACTGAATGCTAAGACCTCATTTTACAATTCATCTAAATAGAATCATCCCCATCTTCGGGGTAAATGTATTTTATAGAACGTTCTGAGTTCTCAGCAGTATGAACCAGGATGAAAACGAGAAATTTAGGGTTATACTATGGGGGAAAAATTAAATAATAATAATAATAAAAAAAAAAAAAAGCAGTGGCACAGTGGCAGTGGTTAAGTTGTCTAAGAGCAGTACCAGCCATGAACTTTCTCTTTTTTTTTTTTTTTTTTGGGGGGGGGGAGGGGAGGTGTAGGGAGGGAGGTGGGGGTGACTAAAGATGAAAGTTTGTTTATCTTATCTTTTGTCAAAACAAAAGTATTGTTGAAAATGAAGCACAAATGAGAACAGTTGCAAATGAGGATTTTGTGTCCGACACACAGCTGGTAGCTTTGACATGAGGCTGGGAACCATGATTCAGAATTGGTAACTAAAAGCTGTGAGTTCTGCAGAGTTTGGGGTGATAGTCTGCTTATTTCTCACTGTTTTTTCATACTTTAATATTTAATATCAACATGTATCTCTATCTCTTCATCCCATAGAGGCTAGCAATTTTAACTAGTCATATTAATCAGTTCAACTATTAAAAGATAAAAGCAGTTTGCACTTCACAACAATAAGGGATCAAGGGATTTGATGTTGACCTTATTCCTCTTGACAGTTTTAAAACCTGTATTTAAATGAATCTCATTTTTTTGTTTTATGTCTGTAGAAGTCTTGTGTGCCAGAAATAATGTATTGTTCAAATGGCAATTTTAACTTGAAAAGTGACTTGAAACATCTCGAACGTGAGGTTTCATGACACCTCGGAGTTCACCTAATAGCTTGCTGCTTTCTTCTCAGCCTCCTTTCTCACATCCTGTAATCCAGGCACTCCTCCTGCTTCTCCTGTGCCAACTCCACTTCTTGTCACTTTTTTATCCTGAATGTTATTTTGCTGGCAAAAAACTAAAACACTCCTCTACAAGGCCAGATGAGCATGTAATGAGTGCAAGGGAAGCTGGGAACAGCATGACTGGACCCTTTTGACATCAACAAATGCTTTGATCTTCTGGGATATCTCATGGGGTTCACCACAAGGTGTAGTTTGGCAAATGCTGAAAGATGCTGCCAACAGTAGTCCTGCCACCTCCAGCCTCAGGTAGCTCATTTCTACCCCAGCACCATTTCCCATGTGCCAATCCTGGAGGCCCTTCTCAATCAAGGAAGTGATTTTAATTAATTAATGATTGGAAAAAAAAAAAAAAAAAAAGAAAAAAAAAAGGATTCTTGCTTTTTTGCTGGAGTAATTCCATCTATTTTGCTGCAAGACTGAAGAGTTACTATAGCACATAGCACAAAGAGGGAAGTGCCGTAGCTCCTGATGTACTGCTGTTTGAGGGGCAGTTACATGAAAAGTTTTTGTTACTGCCATGTTGACTCTGCTAATGTAGAAGTTTGTGGAACTATTCTGAAGTATCAAAGCAAAAAAAAAAAAAAAAAAAGTGACATTTTTTAAGCTTCTGATACATCTGATGTTTTTTAACCCAGTAACTGTGAGAAGCAGTGGAATGCAGAAGACAAATTGTTAAACAGCTTTGCACCTGGAGGTAATAAATCATCAATCTACAGAGTAAACTAAACAAAATGGACCTGTTATCATTTTAACCAGACCTACGAAAATCTACTTAGAACTAGTGTGTTCTGCACTATCAAGAAAATCGAGATTTTCATTTTTTATACACTCCTGCATACTCTGTCCAGTTGAAAATTCACAGCTACCCCCAAGTACTGCTACTAGAATATGCTGCAAGCTCAGTTTTCTGCTTTTATGGTTTTCCAACCAGTTGTCTTACCAATTGGATTGATCATATTAATATAAAAAAGTAACTATAACAGTCAAAAATTTGGAAGCTTTTGAGAACATTAGAGGATTGCAATATTTGGCTCATATCCAGTTTATTTGGACAGATTTCTTCTGTCCAAAAGTTCTACCCTCAATCTATTTAAGCAGCTCTTCCCTGAAAGCACATATTTTCATTATGCACCATAGTGGTGCCCGTGGCTTCACCTTTTCTTGCAGTAGTGATAATGTTGTTACTAACTAGCAACCAAAACAGCTGATGCTGGCAGAAAAGATTTTGCAAACTTACCTAAAAGGGATGTAACAAATTAGATTGAATTAGGTTATGTTGCAACTTCATTTTGTTTTGCATTTTAAAAATTGTCCTGCAGTGATACTGAAACACAATGCGCTATTATATTAATGAATTATCATATTAAAGCTCCTTAATCTATCCCTTAAATTTATAAAAACTGAGTAATAGCTTGATGGAGTGCAGATGCTGCAGTTGCTACTGATTCTAAAATGCATACAACTGGCTTTTTTTCTATTTGAGAGAGTAACTTTCATTTATTTTACATATCAGATGTATTTAATTTAGAAAATGAATTTATTTATCCTAAATCCATTAAAAAAATGTTCAAAAACTGGATCTGTTCAGTTGTATTAAAAAAATGCTAATTCCTAGTGTCCTAGTGTCTTTATCATAAGCTTTTATATATATATATATATATATATATTTATATATAGTTTAGCAGTGCATCATTCTGTAATTTTACAAGTGCTCACTATAAATCTACTCTCAAGTTTTCCTTTAACTAACTTTTATTCTTAGTATTCCTTTATTTTAACCCCTTTCTTTTTATAGCAAGACTCAGGGTGCTGATTTGAAATGCCTTTTCTCTATGCTGAATTGCTTGAACAAGTTTGTTCCTGATTTATGAAGTGCAGAGGGTCTGTCCAACAGCTTTCTTTCTAACTGACTGCTCAGAGATGTTTGACAATTGTTGTGACAAATAACCTTCGATAAAAATAAAAAGAGGTTTCAGTATTTAAGCAGATTTTTCCAGTGATTTCTGCTTCTGTACAACTTTGAATTTCCTATTGTTTGTGTTGACCTATATACCAATGAAATGAGCCTGTGTTTGTTGATACCTTTTTTCATGTGTTGTAGTTTACATTGCAAAATATGGAATAGAAGATGAACTGTGGAATCCCTCTGGAAAAATACAGTTTTTATAAACTGGACTGGATATATATGAAGCATTTCTGCCCCCTCAGTTAGGTCTACTTGTTTAGTGTTATGCATGTATTCTGGGAGTGTTTTTCAGAAAAGACAGGTTCCCCAGGTTGGTGTTGGGGCCCATTCTCTTTAATATCTTTATTGATGACTTGAATGAGGGAATTGAGTGCACCCTCAGTAAGTCTGCAGGTGATACTAGTTTGCAGGGGAAGTGTTGATCTGCCGGAGGTTAAGAAGGCCCTGCAGAGAGACCTGGACAGGATAGGTAGTTCAGCAGAGGCCAATGGGATGAGGTTCAAAATGGCAAAGTGCTGGATCCTGCACTTTGGGTACAACAACTCCATAGAGCACTACAGGCTTGGGGCAGAGTGGCTCGAAAGCTGTGCAGCGGAAAAGGATCTGGGGGTGCTAATCAATGCTTACCTTAACATGAGACAATAGTGAGCCTAGGTGGTCCAGAAGACCAATGACATCCTGGCTTGTATCAGAAACAGTGTAGCCAGCAGGACCAGAGAGGTGATTGTCCCCTTGTACTCTGCTCTGGTGAGGCGGCACTCTGAGTACTGTCTTCAGCTTTGGGCCCCTCAGTACAAGAAGGACATCAAGGCCCTGGAGCATGTCCAGAGAAGGGCTACTGAAGGGCCTGGAACACAAGTCCTATGAGGAGTGGCTGAGGGAACTGGGGTTGTTTAGTCTGGAGAAGAGGAGGCTCAGGGGAGACCTTATTGCTCTCTGCAACTACCTGGAAGAGAGCTGGGGGTCAGCCTCTTCTCACAGGTAGCTAGTGACAGGACAAGAGGGAGAGGCCTCAAGTTGTGCCAGGAGAGGTTCAGGTTGGAAATAAGAAGACATTTCTTCTCAGAAAGAGTATACAGGCATTTGGAACAGGTTGCCCAGGAAAATGGTGGAGTCACCATCCCTGGGGGTGTTTAAGGAAAGGTTGGACATGGTGCTTAGGGACATGGTTTAGTGCGTAATAGTAGTAGGGTGATGGTTGGACCAGATAATCTCAAAGGTCTCTTCCAATCTTAATGGTTCTATGATTCTATGATGTTCTCCTCCCATGTTAGTTGCAAAACTTGACTGTATAGTGCAGAGAGTTTATGTAGAAACTCATTTGAAATTTAGGGAAAAAATGTTTGAGTTGTCAATTGAGATGTAATGAGCCACCTGAAGCCTTAGTACTCAAACTGCTTACTTTATCAGTCAGTCTTGTAACTGCCAGGGAAATGTTCTTTCAGCTATATTTATGTAGAGCATCCAGATGTCAGTTAGCTAAATCACAGTCATATATTCTCTAGAGAGATTTTAGGTCTTGTTTCTAGTTAAATGATACTGCAGGTGGTAATCAGAATTCAGATCAGATGTCAACTACACCAGAAGTTTTCGTCATTTCTCTCTTCATCGTCTTTGCACGTGTTCTCATGAGATGGACAGGGGAAACTGTAAAGCAGTATGATAGCAATTTGATAACTATGGTAAAAGAAATTTTATTATAAGGAAAAGAAGGGAATGCTAATCACATTTCTTAGTGTTTTGGTGTTTTTTTTTTTCTTAGTTTGAAGAATTCACTCTATAGCCTTTTTTCCATTAGTAATGATTTGAATTATAAAAATGGTAATGTATCTGATATATCTGTATAAAACACTATAAATGAAATTAATTTAACATGTTCTAAAACTTACAGTGTTTTTGTTTTTTTTTTTCTGAAGCTACTATTAATTTTTTGAACAGATAATCTGTAATTCCATCATAACTAAATCTGAATGCCTCATGTTTAAAGTCTCTTCATCTATTCAAAATCTGTGTCTTGAGTGGGAGTTTTTGTTGGTTTCACATAGATTTTTCAGTGCATTAGCTCTTTGGTAGAAATCTCTTTTATTGCAATTCTTAGTCATCAATTAAATTAATTCATTAACCAATATTTAACATGAAAACTATATATATTTGTTGTTCCTCTCCATAATATTACATTCATAAAACCACAGAATTACATATTTTTATATTACTTTCAATTACTTTTTTTTTTGTTGTTGGTGATGGCATACAACACTATTCAGTAATAAAGCATAAGTTGATGTTATCATAAAGACTTCAACATTTTTGTCAGAATTTAAAGGTAACTTAAAAGACCTGATTCTTGGTTAGACACTTTTAAAAAAGGTTTGAGTGTACTAAGTTGCCATACTGTTATACTGAGGAATTCAAATTTATATATATTTGAAATTGAATGTGATTAGAAAATTTAACTGGATTTAACTAGAACCCATTGAATCTTAAACTGAACTGACCATATCCAAAATGTAAGTTGTACCTAAGAATACCAATGAAGTTCAGTTGTTGGCAAAATTCAGCAACCATCAAAAAAAAATCAACTTTAGGAGTGTTCTCAAAGCTTGTTCAAGGCAAATCAGCTTATGGGAACTGACAAGACTGGACATCTTGCCACCTCGGTGTAGTCCACCATTTCACCCAGACAGGGAAGACCTCATGGTCTGTTGTTCCCCCTAGATAGTCCCTGCTGTCTCAAAGGTATTTGGATTTCATGGCAAATGGATCTCAAAGCAGCAACAGGCTTCAGACTACTATTATAATCTGCCAGCTCAGGTAAAAAATATAATTTGTCTCATGTTTTACAGGACAGCCACACCTCAAAGACAGATGTTTTTATTCTTGCAAGATTTTTATAGTTTTCAAGTGTTGTCAGTGGACCAAAGGAAACATAAACGCTCTTTTGGCTGCACTACCTCCAGGATAGAATTACTTCTCTGGTCATTGCCAAAAAAAATAATAATAATAATAATTCTATTTTACCTTCAGCCTGTATCCTTCAGTAGAATACTCAACTGTGCAGGATATTTTTTTATCTTGCACAATCACACACAGTGCAAGAGTAGCTGATGAAGATACAGTTAAATGAAAAGTTGGAGATTTACTATTTAGAAAAAGCAAAAAAAAAAAAACAAAAAACCAACTAAATGTACTTATTTCAAAACTTTTAGTCCAGTTTTGTTTCTAGTGCATGTCAGGCTGAGTGTAAGCCCCAAGCAACAAAAGAACACTTTGTTTCAGAAGAAAGAGGCTAAGGGATATGCTCATTAGATGCCATGCATGCATTCCTGGGGGGGCGGGGGGGGGGGGGGGGGGGGGGGGGACAGGTAAAAAAAAAAAGTTTTGTTTTGTTTTTTAAAGGTAGTGTAGCTTAGGACAGCTTAAGGCTGTCCCTTGATGGCAGTAACTTTTGAACTGAAAATTTACATTCATTCCACGTGCTTATTTTCCTCCACAGTTCATGAATAAATGAACTGATAGTGCAACAGCATTGCTGCTCGGTGTACTGCAATTTTTGTAGCCTGACAATTAGATGCTTTATGTCATACAAGTGTAGTGTATAAGCTGTGTCAGTTTTAGCCACCTGAAGATGAATATTGATAAAAACCCTCAAATGCCATAGCAGTTCTTTTTGTATCATTACCACCTTTTTTTGTATCATTACCATCTTTTACCACCTCTATTATCTATTAATTTTGAGGAGAAGGAAGAAAAGAGATGAAATGGTACTACTGTCAGATTTTGCATCTTTCTCCTTGATCCTGTTGAGATCACACTACTGTGATTTATTTTCCATTAGTATAACAGTAGAGCTTCCAGCTGGACCGTGTGCTGCTGATCACAACACTTTGAGCCCAGCAATTCAGCCAGTTTTCAATACGCTTCTCTGTCTGGTTCACTATCTGGTTCATGCCTTGATACTATTTCGGTTTAACTCAGCCGGCAGCCAAGCACCACACAGCCGTTCACTCACCCTCTCCCCTTCTTCTCTGGGATGATGGAGAGAATCAAGAAACTGAAGCCTGTGGGTTCAGATAGAGACAGTTTGTTAGGACAGAAAAGAAAGGAAAATAAAAATAATAATGATAATAGTACTGCTACTAATAATGTGTACAAAACAAGTGATGCACAGTGCAGTTGCTCACCACCCGCTCACTGATGCCCAGCCTATCCCTGAGCAGCCAGTCTCCCCACCCTGGCCAGCCCCCTGCATATTAATTGTTCCCTTTGGCCAGTTTGGGTTAGCTGTCCTAGTTCTGTCCAGCTCCTGCTGCACCACTGCACCAGCACCTGCCCACTGGTAGGGCAGAGCGAGAAGCTGAAAAATCCTTGGCTTAGTGCAACAATTAAAGCATCAGGATGTTATCAACATTATTCTCATCCTAAGTCCAAAACACAGCACCATACCAGCTACTAGGAGGAAAATTAACTCTATTCTATCTGAAACCAGGACAGAGATGACATAGGAAACCTTGCTAAAGTCAAGATGCAGATCATCCACTGTTCTCCACTGAGCCAGCCTCTCAACTTGTTGTTTAAGAATGAGTTCCCCTTGGTAAATCCATGCTCACTGCTCCTGGTCATCATTGTGCTTTTATTTCATTTTCAGTACTACAATGAAAGTGAGCTTTTATTTAAAAATAAAAATAAAAATGGGGAGACTGGAAAACAAATTAGTTATATTTTGTCTTAAAGCCTTAGAGAAGTCATACGTTGCTGTACCATAACCTGTATAATTATAGATCTGTGATTGCCAAAATTGTAGCTGTAAGTAAAGATGGTCATAAATATTCTCCTTCAAGTGTTATTTTTTAAAAAACTCTATTGTTACACAAAAAGTGTAAATATATGTATTTCCAATATTCAAAGTAAATTTTTAATGTTGTCATGATTAGGTACTGCTTTTGGTTTCACAGGTTTTAATAAAATGGAGATTCTCTTAAAGTGTAAATCCACATTTCTGTTAGTGAAGTGTCAGGGGTAAAATAGCAGTCAGTATGTTGTCTATTTTTTTTTTTCCTTTTTTTTTTTTTTTCCTTTAGTATAAAAATAAAAGAAAAAGTAGCGCTTTTCAGTGTTTAGAATGGTTCTTAATTAACTATGTTAGTTAGCCATTTCCACCCTATTTACTATTAACAGCTTGACAAGTTTAAGAAAACTTTTCAGGTTCTGTAACAGTAGCTGTTTCTGATTTTTCCTAATTAATAGTGTCTGATGCATTAATTATTTATTTTCAAGCATGTTTAAAAAGCCCCAAGGATTTCTTGTTGAATAGTGGGATAATTCATGCTGCCTAAAATTAATGTGAAAAATTCACAAGCCAGAATATAGCCAGAAGCAAGCTATTTGACAATGCCTGTAAATCTCGTGTGTGTGTGTGAGCTTCAGTGTTTCAGTGTCTTGCTTAGTGTTGCTGCCTTATTAACATAATTTTCTGTATTAAGGGAATCTACATTCAGGTTTTTGTTTGATTGTTTGTTTTGTTTTGTTTTGTTTATTTTTTCTCCTCTAAAGAAAGCATAGTTATTGGTTATTTCTTCATGGTTTTGTATTTCTGTCAATTAAACAAAAGTCAATCATGGTCATATTTTCACACATTGTGACTCAGAACTGAATGAAAATGTTTTTTTATGAAGATTGATCAGTAGGTTTAAAATTTTCAAACTGAAATTTTGACAGAGACTACATCTTTTACTTGAAGAAAAAAATGTACTAAAAATTTACTCAGAAATGCCTTAAGAATGTTTCTGGTGACTTATGGTAAGAAAAAAGGATGTGAAAGGAATTAGTCTAAGTCACTCACTGTGTGAGGTTACTCATATCGACAATGAAGATCAGAAATTGTACCAGATGAGTTTTGGTGGCAAATAACCACAAAATTTATATCTTGAGGCAGACACCACAGAGGGCTCAGTAGAAAAAGTTTTACTATATGTTTTGAATACCGGAAAGATCTCTGACAAAACCTGGCAATGATTTTGTGATAGTAAATGTATTTTGAAGCACTGGAGAGGGACTGGTCTCTAGAAGTAAAGGTGTGGCTTTTGTTCTCCCAAGCAGATGTCAGTGGATCCTGCCTTCTGCCATGGAAAGGAGTTTTCTGTCTTGCACTGACAATAAAAAAGGCCAACAGAGCAATAGAAAAAAAAATACAAATTCATGCTTGTTTTGTTTTCTATTTCTATTTCATTTCTATTAGTGTCTTTTGTTTTCCTTTGTCATTTTGTACAGATACTGAAAAAGTTTTTATGTGTCCTCAAAGGTGCATTTTTGTATTAACGCAGTACTCATTTTCCATACATATAGTGATCTTCTAGTATCTTTGCTATCTTTTGTTTTCTTAATTGCTTGCTTATATATTTTTAAAGAGTTTTTCATATATTTAGTCCCACTCAATTTGGCCCAGAGCAGTAAACCTTCTTCTTCTACTTCTGCTATTTTGACATGGCGTAATTGTAAAGATACAGAGAAAAAGACAGTATGTTTAGAAATTGTATATATGGATGTTATATTCTAGGATTTAAGGCAAGGGGAAAAAAATCACAATATCCAAATAAATGGTTGGTACTTTACATAAAACAAATAGGTGAATAGTGTTTAAAATTACCTATCTGTAAATAAACTCCTATATAGGAGTTTTATAGGAGAATGATCTGTAAATCATGATTCTATAGGAAGTAGAAGCACTGTTTTGACTGAGAGTCCATGTATGTATGGTCCATATCATTTCAACCATGCCATTTATAGTTAGTGAAAATAACTATGCCAAAAGTTTTAAATTTGGTAATTCATGAATGAATCACAAATGGCTAATGGGATGGAAAAAAAAAAAAAAAAAAAAAAAAAGCTTACACCAAAAGATCAAGAAAAGTAAATTATAGTGGTAGATGTGATATTCTCCTATGCTGACTTGTGCTATTTACAATGGTTAGATTCTCAGACTGAGTGTTAAATGTTTGATGTACATACACTTGTGTAGTATTGCTTATTCTGCTACTACAGTCAAATAATCCTTTTTATTATTTCAATTGTGAAGTATATATTTATATGTATATAACTAATAAGCATCATATTTAAACACTAGGATAAAAATGACTACATACCTTTGTTATTCTTTGGAAAGAGTCACTAATTTTCTCTATTTCATTAGGTTTAAATATTTATTTATTTATTTATTTTCCTTTAACTGTTGAGTTTTACCTGGATAGATAATCTGCATGACGTTCCATTACCTGGATAGATAATTAACTGCATGACGTTCAACAAGGCCAAGTGCCAGGTCCTGCACCTGGGGCGCAATAACCCCAAGCAGAGCTACAGGCTGGGAGATGAGTGGTTGGAGAGCTGCCAGGCAGAGAAGGACCTGGGAGTGATGGTGGACAGTCGGCTGAATATGAGCCAGCAGTGTGCTCAGGTGGCCAAGAAGGCCAACGGCATCCTGGCTTGTATCAGAAACAGCGTGACCAGCAGGGCTAGGGAGGTGATCGTCCCCCTGTACTCGGCTCTGGTGAGGCCGCACCTCGAGTACTGTGTTCAGTTTTGGGCCCCTCGCTACAAGAAGGACATCGAGGCGCTTGCGCGGGTCCAGAGAAGGGCGACGAAGCTGGTGAGGGGCCTGGAGAACAAGTCCTACGAGGAGCGGCTGAAGGAGCTGGGCTTGTTCAGCCTGGAGGAGAGGAGACTCAGGGGCGACCTTATCGCTCTCTACAGATACCTTAAAGGAGGCTGTAGAGAGGTGGGGGTTGGCCTGTTCTCCCGCGTGCCTGGTGACAGGACGAGGGGGAATGGGCTAAAGTTGCGCCACGGGAGTTTTAGGTTAGATGTTAGGAAGAGCTTCTTTACTGAAAGGTTTGTGAGGCATTGGAACAGGCTGCCTAGGGAGGTGGTGGAGTCACCATCCCTGGAAGTCTTCAAAAGACATTTAGATGTAGAGCTTAGGGATATGGTTTAGTGGGGACTGTTAGTGTTAGGTTAGAGGTTGGACTCGATGATCTTGAGGTCTCTTCCAACCTAGAAATTCTGTGATTCTGTGATTCTGTGTGATAATGAAGTATTGCCCTGAATTTGAATATTGGTTTATGTTGACTTTTGTTTGGAGTGCATTAAACACGATGATCTTGAATTGTAGCCCAGATTTTACTGGTATTTAATGAGACTGATAGATTCTGGAGAAAACTGTTCTGTCAGTCTTTTTAAAAGTGCAACATGCAGATGAAAATCCATTTTCTAACTAGAATTTAAACACCATATTTAATCAGGAGATGCGTATATCTGAAGATAGATTATAAATTTATTTGACTATATGATTAGTATTGAAAATTCTTTTCTCTTGCAACAGTGAAGACATTACAAAAATATGACGCCTGCTTAATTTAAAGTAATTGTAATAGACTGCAATTTTCTGTTATCTACTCTTGCATTAACTTAGGCTATGTCATTTGAAAATCGCTTCCCATAGAATTCTTTGTTGTTGTTGTTGTTGTTTTTTAAAATCTCAGCAAACAACCAAAACAATAATGAGCCCAAAATACTTTTTCTTCCATAGGCATTATAAAGTAATTTCTGTTGCATACATACAAACAAATACATCTATAAATTGTAAATTCTGACCTTTCACTTCATTTACACACAGTATGATGGTATGAATATATGGAAATCCCAAATGTCAAATATTTAAATGATCAGTTCTTAGGCCAAATATTTGAAGAAATTCACTCTCTTTCATGGAAAATTCATAAACCTTCCATTTGCTGACTACATTTAAGTTCCACTGTTGACTTTAGATCCATTAGAAATGTTTTGTTTTGTTTTGTTTTTTTCTCCTGTTATCATTGATTTTTCTTTATCTATATAATAAACTCTGAATAATTTCTAGAATAACAAAGAAAAAAAATTAAACAGAAAATCTTAGAAATTTAGCATTTTTTGTTCCTCCAAAAGAAAAGAGAACATTGGGAAATAAGATTGAAAGCCCAAAGAGAATTTTCAAATATTTGAAAGCCCAAAGAGAAATAATAAATTCAAAATTAATTTTTTTAGACTTAGAAAAGAGTTTGTTAAAATAAATTATTTCTTTCTTCTTTCATTTTGGTACTATTTTAGCAGAGATAATCTTTCACTGAAGTGAAATAGGAATATAATTGTTTTCTGGTTATTTCAGAACTTAACTCCTGATTCTAGTAGCTACCATAACTTCTACTGACTTTAGAGATTATTATTATTATTTTTTTTAAACCAGTAAATACTGGAGTACTGGATTACTATCACACTTACTGCTCTGAAGCAACATTTTAATACAAAAAAGGACATGACAGTGATCCAAAATTGATGTTTCCTCAATCCCAGATACTGAGCTGTAGATATCATGCTCATATTTTGGAGGTAAGAGTATACATCTGAGGTCTTGTTTTTTAATGGAAATAAACTTGTATTTTTGGTTATAATATTTATATGTATAATACATTTATTGCATTTGTGAGGCTTTTCTATATTTAAATAACTTGAGATCTGTATCTACAGTGTTTTCAACACTATTTTATACCGACAAAATCGATTACACAAACTGATTCAAAGTCTTCTCATATGAAACAAAATATAACAGACATTTCAATCCTAACTGAGGTGTTTTAGAAGATTATTGAAAATTGGGCCAGTTGTCGTGGAAAATGAAATGTAGATTTACAGCAAATAATTGTGTGCACATAGGTACAATTCGGGAGATGCTTGTCCTTTCTTAGCACATGATAATAACTTGCTGAAGTTGTTTGTTTACTCTTCTGATCTCCAAATCTTTTACTGGAAAACAACAATTTTTTAGCTGATAGACCTCTTTTCTATGATAGACCTCTGTCATAGGACTGTGATAGTTGCTGTGCTCGTGGAACTGCTTGTTACTTTATGACTATAGTACCTGCACCCTGCTATCTGGGAACAGATCCTTGTGTGAGGTTCATCAAGAATTCAGGTGTCAAACCTGGCAAAAGGAAAGAAGTATCACTTGAATTGCATATATTGTCAGCCCAGACATCCTTTTCAAAACCTGAAGTCCAGTCTGAATACAGATGTATCAATGCCGTTGGTCCTGTTCTCACAAACGTTTGAGAGATTTGCTTTTGTCCCTGTGTAAACACTCAAAACTCTGTCAAATGTGCATGTTTTGAAAACTAAATTAGCAAAAAATTTTATTTTACTTTCTGCTTAGCTGTAGTCAATAGATTTACATGGGATTCAAAATGTAGTTAATAAATTTTCAGGGCTCTCAGAATGCTTCTAATAAATCGATCATCACTAAAGCCAAAGCATTTGCATTGTTTACATCAAGTATGTCTCTGTCACTATAATATTCTAATTTATTTTGAAATAATGATCACTTAAACTTTCTCATATCACAATTCCAATGCAATAATGACATCACATTCTCTGCAGAAATATATATCATTCTCTGCATATATATATATATTGTCTTTCTTACTTACGGATGCTTTTCAGAGGGTTTTAAAAATCTGTACAATGTGTTTGTGAGAGCATAGGTATTCAGTTTTACCTTGCTTCTTTCTGGAGAGCAATAAATGCAGGTTTTTATCTTTTGATTGGTTCAAATAATTTTCTATCTCTCTGGGGGAAAAAAAAAAAAAAAAGTGTTATCATTTATTCAATCTTGTATTCTAAATGATTTCTATTCAATATCATCCTGATATTTCTGAAAAACTTGTTTTTGAAGCTTTTATCACTAAAAAAGTGGTAGTTTTTATCCTCCACTGTGAATTTTCCATCTTTCACACACTGCATCCAGAAACCACTGCATACCTTCTTATTTAATGTATGCTTGAATTACATGTCCAAACTTGCTTATTTCTTTTATCCAGGAATATAATCTTTGTTAGTTCTCTGAACTCTCTCCAGTGAATTTAATTATTGGTATTGGAGCAGAGTACAATTCAAAAACTTATTCGGTAAAACCCTACAAACAAGTTAAACAAATTGAAAACTTCTGATGGATACTTTTGACATTGTAATTTGCTACTGCAGTCACTATCTTTTTTGCTTGTTTGTTTGTTTTGTTTAGCCTCTCCTCCAAACCAGCCATCCTGAATATTTTGAACTGCCCAAGACTCATTTTATCCTACAAATGTTTATGCAAATGTGTTCCATACAAGTTAACGTATTATATAAACTGAGTTTTATTCTCAGGCTTAGCATTACATTTTATCAGGCTGTCATTAAAAATAGCCAGTTGCAAATTAGCAGTGCTAGCTGACTCTCTTTAATCAATTTCCTTAGCAATTGTGATGTTCAGAATTACTTTCAGAAACATTTAATAATAGCAGTGTTACATTTATATGGCATCTCAGGACAAAGGAGTTAATCAGAACACAGAATCTAAACTGCAGATTGACAGAAATAAATCAGATGAGGGAAAAGAATTCCCACCAATATTATTTCACAAACAGTGGCATCTAATTGCCTTCCGTGTGTTCACCAGGACTGCTCTGAATCTTGTTTCTGAATGATTGATTGCTCAGCTCAGCTGTTAAACTGGATTTGCAGTTTATCGAAGGCTGTTGTGAAGTGAATAAGCCTTGAAAATGAGTTGAACAGCATCATACATTACAGTTGGCTGCTGTGTTGGTTAATGCTGCACGTCTAGCCCTCTGACATTATCACAGACATTATAATCTTCTATTACTGCAGGGGAATGGCCTGCTATCAGTAATGTGTTCAGTCCTTGAAAGATTCAATAGCAAAAGCCATTTACTTCTGTAGGACTGCAAGTTTGTTCTATGTATTCCTATTCCCTTATAAAGGTATATAGGAGTTGTTAGGCCACTGTGTTCAGCTGGAACATCTCGAGTGGCTAGTACTATATAAATGGGTAGCATTTCGGTTTGACATTCTAAATGTTGCTGGACCCATACATAATCTGTGTATACTTATATAGAAAGACTTCACTGTGTCATTTGCATTTTCCTCTGTGCCTCTACAACCTGTAGTGACAAACCTGTCTCTACATTATCCAAAGGTCTCCAAAGGCAGACAGTAAACTCCACAGTACTGATCTTTAGCTGTACACTAGTGGAAAAAAAAAAAAAAAAAAAAAAAAAAAAGTCTAGACTGTACTATGGTACCATGATCCCAAACAGAAGTGGTGAGAAACCTTAAAAAGGTACACTTTCAGAGTGTACCAGTGTTCAAACACTGGGGAAAGCATGAAATTCTTCTGATTTTTCATGATGAAAAGTGACTGAGAAATGAACTGTACTGTATGGTATCTTGCTTTTCAGTCTAGGAATAGCTCATTCTATGTTTCAAATAGCTTGTTTTAGGCATTTCTCAACTATTAGTACTTATGAACAAAACATTATTTGAACACAGCCCTAGTCAAAGATTTGAGCTGACATACACCATATATTACAATCCAGCTAGAAGGACTAATAAAGAATACTTGTCTCTGTGTCTTATTTTTATTTATAGAGAAAAAAAACATATATATATATATATATATATATACTAAAATATATTTATGAAGAGACAGTTTTGTTCTACAGTAGAGGTCAAATGTTGATCCATCTTTCATGAATGTGTTGAGTCCAGTACTTAACTCTTATGGTAAGAAACAGCTCTTTTGGGTGTTTCTAGTGCTTGCTGTAGGACAGACATCTCTTGCTATGGATAAAGACTTATTTAATGTCATTTTAGGTCACTTAAGTAGGAGAGCAGCACAGTTAAGTAGTATGAACTATATGCACTGGCAGCTTGCCCAGCAACAAAATCAAAATATTAATTGGGAAGCAGAAAGGCAGGTGGGGATTAATGTGTGTTTTCAGATTCATTCTGCAGATCAAATGGGAGGTTTTGATTTCAAGAAGGATTTTTGTTTATTTGTTTGAAGTCAGGATTCTGCTTACTTCACTTTGCCATCTTGTTAAAATATTTTCTACATGATTCTGCATTAAAATGTAAATGACTTTTCTTCCTCTAGTCATTGCTTATGGGCATAATCTGAAGAAGCTGATTAATTTCACCATCTTTTTTAACTAAATCAATAATGGACACTGGGAAGATTAATGTTAGTAAAAGAAAAGTTGATATAACAATAATAAATCTTTTGTGGGAGTCATACATCTTCTTCAGTTTCCAGTACAGAAATGATCAACATAAATTAAGTGTGTAGCAAAGATTGCTTGTTAGTCATGGGGCATAACTCAGCCATGGTGGAAGAGGCAGGCACGATCTTTCTGCTGACATTGGGCTGGTCCCAGTTCTGTGGCAGAGCACTTCGAATTCCTTCCTCCACATGATATAACATTGTCTTGAGAAATTCACAGAGTTTCTAAAAGCTCTGCAGAAGTAAAATAACTTTAATTTTTCCATTGGCCTTTTCATTAGAAAAAAGCACATGAAATTAAAAAAAAAAAAAAAAAGCATCTCTGAAGTAATGTTTTGAAGAATATATCTTTCTCCTACTCCTTTATCATAATTGACAGGCCATAAAAACTCATCTCCCAAATGTTTTGTGAAAAATGTTTTGCCAGGATGGCTGAACAGGCTACACTGAAACCAAGTCCCAGCTGATATGTGAATAATCTTCATCCTGAATAATTTGGAACTGTAGTGAAAGTGTTGTCTGATAATAGACAGATGAGTCCATGCTACAATAACTGAGGGAGTTGCAAGAAAACCACATGGCTGGAGGCTAAATCCTCCCTATTGCTTCCCTGCCAAAGAAACCTACTCCTTCAGCTTTCAAAGTGAGAAGGAAATTTCATTGTCTCCTTAATCTCAAAGTCCTTTTCTACCAGTAGCACTCAGAGAGCAAGTGGACAAGATATATTTTGGGAAACAGCAAATCAATTTTTCTTCACCCAAGAGGCTTTATCTGCAAGGTAAAACATCCATCATAAAGGTCATTTTTACTACAGTGGTTCTGATTCTCTCCTTCTACACAGGTAATGATGCCAGCTAAATCCAGTTGCATGGAATAATTCCTATTCTCTTTGCAAGATCTGTTATTGCTCTTTGAGGGGTCATAGAAGATGATCATTCTTCGGCCATAGATCTCCCCATAGAGACAAACAAACAAACAAGCAAACAAACAGACTATATGGACTATGAGGTTGACTTTTATCCTGTGGTTTCCCCTTCACAACATCCTTCCAGAGTCTCTTTAGATGTTATACCAATGAAAACTTAAAAGAGATGATCAACAAAAAAATAAATAAAAATGATGTAAAGAGAAGTGAAAAGTTAAAAAAAGACACTTATGAGAGAATCATGTCTAGAGTTGGAATCTCCCATGGCATATCAGATTCTCAACCAGCATTCCCAAAATTAAGACCAGAGTGAGAATAGTTTTATTCCAAACCAAAACACTAGGAAAAAAATAAAAGACATGTTGAAATTCAGAATTCTATTTCTTCCTGAGCTGGTACGTACATGTGAGTGGGGTTAAATCAGTGTGGCAGTTCAGTGTGGTGTTTTTTTTTCCCTAATTCTAGCCATTCACAATCTTCCAAGAACCTAGTACGTGACTTGGCATTGAATGATGCACTTGGATACTTATTATGAATGTGGGTGGGCAGGTGGCGGCAATACTAAGATATTCTGGAAACTGTCAGATTTCAAGTGCTTCCTTTGAGTTTGGGTTTCCCAAGTCTGGACATTTGCTTCTCTCGAGAGACTGCTCAGAAGTGATAGCAAACCTTTGTACCTCCTTTGATACTTCTTTTCAGTTGGACTCTGTTTCATGGAGCACATTTTCATTTACTTTAGAATTTAAATAGATTTGTTAACAATGGGTGCTCAGACAGGATTTCATCAGTGTGTGTCGTTGGATGGAGACCACTGTGAAATTTAGACTGATGGTGTATTGGAGGTACTTTTATTGAGAGCAAAGTTGGTTGGTTGTTGTTGTTATTGTTGTTTTTTCCTCAGTGCAGCCTACCAGCAAATAAGATTAACTCATGGAAGATTCCACTAAAATTTGAAATAAAATTAAGTTGGTTCAAAGAAATTATCCAATACCAGTTAGGTGCTGTTTTAAAAAAGAGCTTTTAAGCTTTTTCAGATAAAATTTAGTTGAATTTCTACAGCTTTATAATTTATTGAACATTTTTATCCACAATCATATTTTTCTCCTTTTCTTGTGCAACAAAATACTATTGAAATAATCAGGGAAGGTTTTCACCTAAAAGCTTTGTGGATCTTTGCTGTCATTAGAAGCTCCCTTTTAATAAGAGTTAAGTGTGATTACATAATCCCTTTTTCATTGATTCACAAACTCAGCAGTGTCTTTGTTTCATTCTTGCTGTGATATGGTATTGTAACTAGCAGTCCCTTCTGTTTTCATGTTTTTCAACCTGAAAAAATATTATAATGTTTTAGTGTGAAGCATCAGGCAATTGTAACCTTAATTATCAAACTTCATAGTTTTAATCTTGAAATATAGATGAAATAGAAGTATTGATATTAATTTATTGGTTTCATTCATTAAGTGCAACACAGATTTATGTGTACAGGGATTTTCTTCAATTTTTTTTTATATACTGATAAATGAGGAAAAAATTTATAATTAAAAAAAATGCTCACACATCTAAATTACATCAGATAATATAAAGATACACATTATAGTAGCTCACAAGAGAATATATAGTTTGAAAAAATTGTCAACATAAATTTGTCTGATAAGGTCATAGTGATGTTGTCGACAGTAAAATAAGAATGAGAAAATACTATACTGCTTCCAGGCATCTTTGTGTTAAGTGAAGTAAAGAATAAAAAGAACAACTCAAGATATACAAGGCAAAATTCTCTCAAAGGAAAAACAAAAAACATTTTTGTATTGTTAGTAGCCTTGTAATAGTCTGCATAAATGAGTGCTGAAGCACACAGAGGTTCTTTTTCATGAGTTCAAACTGAATTAGGCAATAGTTTTAGCTACATCTGGATGAGATAAATACATCTTCTGCAATTTGAAATCACAATCACAGTAAGAGTTTAAGTTCTGACAGTCCATTTTGTGATTTATATTCACTTTCATATTTATATTCAATTTTATTACCTCTGACCAACTCTTGATGCTATGAACACAAATTTAAGGTACATATTATTTCTTTACCATTCTCAATAAGAAAAGAATTTGGAGACTACTCTTTTGCCTTTTGATGTGTAAATAGACAACTCTAAACAGATCTACTCTTTACTTGTCTCTAGTGTCTTTTGGATAAACAGTTTTAAAACACTGTAGAACTATTTAATTATAGATGTTACGGTATAAAAGAATTTACGTGGCAGATATGAAAATTGACTAGATTGTTCCTAATTTCTAAACTGCTTGTTCTGTTTATATGTAGTATACTTAACATGTTTCAGAGTTTAAATATATTTCTTCTAGAAATGTAAGTTGGCAGTGTAGGACACATTCTGCAGAGTATTAATCGTACTCTCATTGACATTAATAGAAGTCTTCTTTTCCTTTAAGCAAATTATCTGTCATCTTGCATTGTAGGAAGGTAGGAAAAGAATAACTGTCTTGCAGTGAGGTTATTTGCTTCAATATATCTTCCAGTCCAGAACCCTACAAACCCTAATTTCATAAGCTCTAGACAGTTTATGAAATTATTTGGGGTGATGATGAGTTTGTGATGAGTGTCCTGTCAAGCATGAAGAGTCAGGTGCTGGGGAGCCACTTGGAGCAGAGCAAACCAAGGGGAACACAGAAATACAGTAACTCCAGAACAAATGGAAAGGGTCAATTAAAGAAGAGGGAAGCCCAAATGTTAGGAGTAGAGGAGACAGAGCTGAGCATGGCCTTTTGACAAAGCATTCACCAAGTACAGCTGGGATGCGTCCTATTAACTTTCTTTCTGCTCCCCAGTCCAAGGGACTCTGTGAAAACATTGGACGAGGTAGCCATGGATCCAATCCTAAAATTCAAAGCAAGTCCTCACAGAAGAATATAAAAACAAAGGATAGAAATAAGACTTTTCTCTTGTTTCCTAGTGGTTAATTGTGTTTTGGTCAATGACACTAAAGAAAAGTGTGGAGTAATACTATTTTATGACACAAGAAGGAAGAAAAGGATGGAGGTTATTTTTATTTTGTGGAAAATCTTTTTTCAATGTTGGTGGCTAGTTTTTTGTTTTGTTTTGTTTTGTTTTAAGATCCAGGTGTGTTAATAAAATCTGTGTTGAAATGATGTTTAAGAGGTATCCTAACTGCATTATTCCATCTTGTTTACCTAACAGTGAATTAAAGAAAATCTGGAGAAAATGAGAAAATGTTAGGAAAAAAAAATGTGATTCTCTTAATACTTTTTGTTTTGCTGATAAGAAATGTTTTTATTCCTTTAATTTAATTCCTTTAATTTCCAGTGTCTAATTTACTGATATGTGCTGTTTAACAATTGCTTCTTCGATACAATAGGAATTACCATCCAGATGCCCCTAAACAAACCTCAGATTGTCTGAGAACACAGTAATGAAGGTAGCTGCAAAGGCTTTGTGGATGCTCTACAATGTGCTTCAGTGAACTTCTGACAAGTGCTTTTAAGAATATATCAGTAACTACTAACAGACGCTAGGTTTAAATTCCATCTGCAATTTACAGAACTAGTTAAAGAAAAAGAAAAAAAAAGTGGGGGAATCATTAAGGGAATATTGATTAGGTCCCTGTTGGTAATAATGATAAGAGTTAATGGATATTAACCTGAAATTTTGCTCTGGGACTGTCTTGCAAACCTATTGGTTTTCATTTTCTGATGGTTTCCATGCAACATAAACTCTACTTAAGGTGTTTTTGCTCCTACTGCTGCAAAAGTCAGTGCTAGGAACTATTTGAAAATAGTCAAATATAAATTGTAACTTTTTGTTGTTGTTGTTCCATAATACTTTCACTTTAAAATGAGCATTTTCTTCAAATCCTTATTAGGTTTCTTATACTGCCTCTGTAGCATGAGGCCCTTACCTTTCCTAGTAACACTTTCAGGTTGCTAATGTGAGCAAGATCTTCCTCCTGCTTGAACAGACAAAGGGGTTTTTGAACCTTTTCTTTGTCTGTCTGAATAGGTGTTTAGGTTATTTTTGTCAAAGATACTGTAATCTGATCTGCTTGTTCCATATTTTTTTTTCTGTAATTTCAGTTACACTGAATTTACAGTTTTCTTTGTTTTATTGTAGCACAAGAGCTTTGCTTTCTTTTACAAAATTGTTTTTAGTCTTGGGTCATATCTATTTTGATATGTGAGACACCTGGTTAGACGTCTGATTAGATGTCTCACATAACTTTAGCTATTTGTTAAGAAAGTAGAACATGTTTCTACTTTTTAAAAGAGGAGTGCAATGTGAAGAATGTGAAGAAATAATAACTTCAAAGGTACTCAATTTGTACTCCCCTCTCCGTTTTTTAAGGGTGCTTGCAATGATGTAAAACTTTCACATTATAGAAAATTACTTACAATTACATTATAGAAAATCTGTGGAAAACTGATTACAACAATGTCTCCCTTTGTTGGAAGTGTAATGTATTCTCATTTCACCCTTGTGATTGTTTAATGAATGATTAATTTATTACCTCCACTTCCCTTCTCAAGGAAGGGAACTTCCTAGCTACTGTGATATTTGGTCTTGACTTCCAAGCAATAAACTTATCCTGCTCCACTTTTGGCATATTTTTTCAGCACAGGCAAGCTTTCCTGATGCATAGACTATAAGGATAAGTTGTTTTTTTTCAAGTTTCTCCCACCATAGGGATTGCTTTTCTAAGTACTTTAGATGATATTCACTTTCAAACTCTAGTTGTATTTCATAATTTTTGTCTATATTTCCTCCTGGTTCATATAGATTTTATGTGTGTTTCAGGCTATTTTGCATGTCATACATGTACATTAAAATACCTTTACTTTTGTTTCTGCACTTACCTTTGTAGTATGACATATTGATTGTTTTGGGTGCTTTCAATCCCTGTTACAGGAACTTACGTACAGGCAAGCTGAACTTAATTTTCTAAGTAAGATTTATTAAAGAGCACATCCAATGAACTGCTGTCATTGATTAAGAGTTTGGACAGAGTTTTCTTTTGCTGGTTGTAATTAAATTAAATTCTCTGCCTGACACTGTATGTTAACTACAAGTTATAGGCTATGCTCAGGAATCATGGACTGATGCCTATTGTGTTTCTTGCTATATGGCCAGTCAGCCTGAAAAATGACGGTTGATCCTTTCAATCTCATAAGTCAATGTCTCTTTCAGCCATAGATGTAACAGTCTTATTGAAAACTTTATTTTTAAATTTAAAATATTATAATAAAGTAGTGGTCTCCAAATATTAAACCATGAGGAAAATGTAGGTTGAATCTTCAGTTCTGAAGTAGTGTTTTGTATGTCTAAGAGCCATTTCAGACTAAATTTAATCCTCTATCAATCCCGAAGTCAGGAAGGTTCATGGTTTAAAGGATGAACTATGTGGAGGACTGGAGCAACTTGATCAAGACTTCCTGTTTTTCTGAGGTGTGCTACCAAATAAATACAAAACAGGATACTTTTGGGAGCTTCCCTGAATGCATTTGGAGTAAGTACTTGATTTGTACTGCCCATTGGTGAAAACCACTGGTCCAGGTTACCCACTAGTCAAAGCCCACTTTTCCACTTGGCAGTAGTAGGGCTTCAAACGTTTAAAATATCATCCTGAGAGGTCAATGATCATGAACTTCTCCTTGGTTCCAGTGCTGCTCAGGATTGCTGTCCTAAGGGGCAGAGGGGAGAAGACCCATTGCTACAATGTACCACTGCTCTCCACCTTTCTTCTTTCACAATAAAACCTCATTATAGATGAGGTTTATTCTTAACGCAGATGAAATGCTCAATGTACATCCCTATCTCTGTGCAGCAGATAGATGTGCAGGTAATACCACAAAGCTGAATTAAGATTTTACTTGCTCTACACTGCAGGGTTCATACATGCCATATCCTCTCAATTCTTGGCAAGATACAGAAGGCCAAGTCTCCTGCCTAGATGCTGTTGCAGAAAGAAGCATGCTGTTTGCCCTTGACTTAAAAATCTGCAAACTTTAGATGAAGTTTTGAGAATCTCAATGTAAACTACAGTCAGTTAGCTAGGGTGATTTTTTTTATTATTATTATTTGCTTGTTTGTACATCATTTTGCTTTGTTTGTAGCTGGTTTGTTTGTTTGTTTGTTTGTTTGTTTGTTTGTTGTTTTTTTGAGGGGTGGGGATGGGATTGGTGTTGGGGTGGTGGTCCCTCAATAACCGAGAGGGAAGATTTGTTATAGCTTCCTATAGGAGACTATAGGAGTAACCTGTAGGGATCATTAAGAAGCTAATAATAGTTCAAGGTCTTTTAGGTAATAGAAGATTGAATGATAACCTTTTCATTTGGATTACAGTACTATAAGGAGTGTCAGACGTCACAGTGCAGGCTGTCATACCTACTATCTCAGGTATTTACCACTTGTTATTTAAGATTTATTATTTGAAGTTGTATAAGGCCTTTTTCACATGACTCAGATTATGTGATAGGCTTCCAAGCACTTTTAAACATCTGATATATATATATATATACATATATATATATATATATATATATATATATATATATCTTCATTTATGTTTATTTTTCCACAAATATTTTTGCCTCAGTTTGATAAAAATAATTGTGCTTACATATGTTCATTAAATAAGAGAAACTTTCTAGGTCATTCTCACCTTGATGAAAATATCAGATAAACATTATCTTTAAAGACTTGAAATATATTTTTTATTTATTAATAAAGGAAGTCATCAAACTATCAATGTATTTTATTCACCATTTTCAATGTTACACAGGTACAAAAAATCCTAGATATTTTACTTTCTTTCTCTGCTGTTAATTGATAATTGATTGCTGTTATTGATAATTCATTATCATATATTATACATAATACATACACAATTCATTATTGTGTATTATACATAATGATAATTATGTATAATTCTTGTATTGATCAATATTTTTTGTGTGAACTTGAATTGTTATAAATGCTTTTTCTGTTGAGAAAAATAATGAGTGAAAATTTGGCATGGGGATAATCCTCTGAATTTTCACATTGAGGTATGATTATTAACAATGCTAAGAACACACTCAGCAAAAATGTATGGCTGGTACATAGAAGATAAAAACCACTTGCTGCATCCTACTGTTACTGTATGCAGTAAAGTTGCTTATTCAGCCCAACATGTCAGTATTTTAAATTTATCATCCTTAGTACTTACATTTTGCTTATCTTTTCATTTGAATCATAATATCAGCTTCCATATTCTGAAACAATCATTATTTAAAGAAAATAACTGACTCACTGAAATAATATTAACTTTTTTTGAAAAAGTAAGCTCTGTGGTATTGAAGGATAAAAAAGGGGTCTTCTGTGGTTTTTTTTGTTTTTTTTTTTTTGTTTTTTTTTATAGAGGATTAACTGAAATCCAATGAAGAGCACTAGCAAATGTTTTATTTATCTATTTAATGTTAATGGACAAAATAAATGGCACTGAATTCTCAGCCTTGTAGTAATCAGTACTCCCACTGGCAGTGTTTGCAGATCATAGGAGATCGAATACGCATAAAACTATATATACTTCTTTGAAGAAATCATCTTTGAAGTACATTGTATGTTGAACAAATTGCTTGTGGAACATCCACCAGTGGTGGACAAGCTGATACTTTCACTAAGGAAAACACCACTTTTACACTTGAAGTAAAAGAGAATGGCAGTTAAAAGATCACAGAACTTTAAAAATATTTTCTGCTTAACTCACAGTTTAAGACAACTTATTTTAAATAATTTTAACAAACTTTATTTGAAAAACAAGATTTATCATTTGCACATTCCAGTTGTCATTTTCATTATGTTTGCCTTTAAAAAAAGTCTAGCAGATGCTTGTTGTGTGCCCAGCAACATGATGGAAACAAGTAAGCACATTAGGAAATTGTCAGTGAGTCTAGTATATTAAGTAATGAAATCAGAAGGCAAGAGAAAGACATTTTGTGTGTTTGTTGCTTCTGACAACTCAGAATCAATACAAATTTGATAATGTTGAACTGTACTCAGAGATACTTTCCTAGCTAATATTCCCACAGACATACTGCTTTATTCATACTTTGTTTTACTTTTCAGCTTGAAAAAAAAAAAAAAAAAGAAAAAAAAGACATACAGCACAGTGTATATTGGTATAGTTAACCAAAAGGAAACAAAAAGTGTATTGAATAAAATAGATATTATGAGGAACAAATTATCTTATTTATAGATTGCAGTATCCAAAACCAAATATATTTTACTGGAAGTCTTTCAAAGCTTTATCAGTAGAGCCTGCCTCATGTGAGGTATAAAATTAACAGTTTAGTTTTTAAAGTAAAAATAGATACGTCGCACTGTCTAGTAAATAGATGTCATTTATCAGCTTTTGTGGTACAAAATGTACTAATGCTTAGGGAAATTTGGATAGCACAAGAGAAGTTACAAAACTCCATAGATTTAGTGTTAAAATAGGTAGTAATAAATGTAAGGAACACTGTACTGATTCATATGTGAAATTAGATTTCTGATTGCTATGCTATGTAACTAGGTGTTTGCTCCTTATTATTAGGGTTATCATTTGTCAGTGGAATCCCTTAGAATGCTCTACATCTCAGTCTTTAATAATGCATGAGATTAAAAAAGTGCACCATGATGCCACTTTTTGAGAATAGTGTCACAGAAGACAGGATACAGTGCTATTTATGGTTTTCTAACATTTACATAAAATGTTTTTAAAAATATTTTCAATTTGCATATATTCCTGACAGAGTAAGAAAAATTAATAACACTTTAGGGACAAAAATAGACCTATCCTTTTAGGATTTCTAGAGCAACCTTTGTTGTTTTTTCAGTCTTTGTGCTTTTCTGCTATTCAAGTACATTCATATATGGTGACCTCAGCTAAGGGAAGTAGCACTTTTGAGATAACTTGCATATAAAGTGAGATGAACAGAAGGATCTGAGGATATGAATCCTTCCCAAAAGGGAAAGATATTTTAAAATGAAGTGTATTTAACAAGAAGTAATCTTGTTCCTTCTGATTGTTTATAATTAGAATTTACTTGGTTTTCTCACTTTGATGTTCAACTAAAGAATAAGATGAATTTCAGATAGTGAGTGTTGTTGACTACAGTGGTAAAGTTTGATGATGAATCTAATCCACTGGCAAGGTAACATTAATAGTAAGGGGTTTTGTGGAGAATTAGAACTCATGCCTGAATTATGTTCCTTTTTCATAGTCCACGCTTTTTTAAGCCTACTTAAAAAAGACAGCTCTCAAAACCTTAATATTTTTCATGTCCTCATTGGTTTGGAGTTACTAGCTGACATATGTGTCGTTAGTAATGGAATTAATTTTTTTCTTTATTCATCAGGTGGCAAGAGGCCACAGGTTTGTTAACACTTGAGAACTGCCTAGTGGTCTATTGTTGAATTAAAACTTCCAGTAACAACAAAACAAAAAAAAAAAAAAAATTCTCTCTGCCATTTCTCCATTATTTCTTAAACAACCAGCCAAGCCAAAATTAACCAGTCATATTGTGATATTAATTGCCTAACATATCAGTGTTCTTGGTTCAGTGATAACACCCATTTTGCTAGATGGGTAGCCTTTTTAAAATTTTGATCAGTAATTTCTTCGTTAATTTTGGTTAATGCTTCATTGTTCTAGGAATGGAATTATTCTGCTGAGTTCTTGTGATAAAATTCTGGAAGAAACGTATGTGTACATCACATAATTAGTTCTTATTTTTTCTGGAAATTTTGCTAATTTTTTAATGTTCTATTACCACACCATTGCTAAATGTGTATTCATTATATTAGATATTTCACTCAGTGAGATAAATAATTTTAGTATCATTTATCACAGAAATGCAAATAATAATAATAACAACAACAATAATAACAAGAACAAGTTCTGGCAGAAAAATAGGCACTTCTAAATATTTTATTTTTTCATAGTTGTCTTAAAATTATCTATGGGTTCACTTCATGTTTGTATTCTTTTTTATTGTCTTTAGCAAACTCTGTGGACATAATGAAGAGAACATTTTCGAAAAGAACCATGTTGCTAGCTATGTATTTAAAACAGAGAAATCAGTGCTCCTCCTTTTTGCCGTGTTAGGACTTGCTTTTTTATACTTCCCAAATTGTGTTGACCACTTATCTTTTTTAAACCACCTTTTTTCAATGATTACTGATATTTTGTATCCAGTTATTTAAAGAATATGTAGCTACCACAGAAACATTCAAGGACAATTAACAGTATGGCACTGTTACCTAATTACTTCATGAATCAAAATGCACATGTGACTATTAAGTAGGACGTCTTTCTTTATTTTCCAATGAAACCATTCTGCTTTGCCCTAGTAATTAAAACTTTATTGGATTGATTCAAAAATAATGTCCTTCTGGCAAAGTGCATATCCTTTTTCTGAATATCAAACTTTTATTTTTCCTCCTTTACTCTGAGTTTTATGTTTACTACAAATATTTTTGAAAGTGTATAGTCACATGGAAATATTTTTTTTTTTTAATTTTTTATTTTCTATCTGTAAATAATCTGCAAAAGAGGGACAGGTGTAACATCTGGGAAAATTTGGATAAAACTTTCAGTTTTCTCAATATTTCACTGCATTTGTTACTGCATATATTTTTCACTTTTTTCTTCTAACATGTAAATTAATATTAGAAACACTGGGCAACTTTAAAAAAAATACATTTCTAATCTATTTTTTCCTTGTTATTTTTGATACACATGCTAATACCATCTGTTAATGAGTCTGGTGATAAACTACTTCCTTTGCTCTTCCTACAATGGCCTCCTTTGAAGTTTGCTTTCACTAACTCATTTCTGTATAAGTATTATCAGCCTCAAAACAATTTATTATGAAATTTTGATCAAAGTATGTAAGAAACAAGAAAAATATTTAGAATAAGGTGTCTTCTATTTTAACTGTGTTATTGTATACTTTGATTCTATGTAAAAATTAGATCTAAAAGAATTTTATATAGTAAAATTTAATTATTTAACTTGTACTCTGATTTAGGTTATTTGTCCAGAGTGAACTAACCCTTATGAACAGAATATAATTATGAAAAGATTTGTGTGATCTTGTACCTTAGGATTCATACAAAACTCGTTTGTTGGTTGTGTGTATAGTTGGCACAGAAAAATGTTGGCACATTTCACTTTATACTTGCTTTTATTACAGTACTAGCAGAGTAAGAAGCAGTGTGGCCAGAGGGTCTAGGGAAGTGATTGTCCCCCTGTACTTGGCTCTGGTGAGGCCACACCTCAAGTACTGTGTTCAGTTTTGGGCCCCTCACTACAACGACATGGAGATGCTAGAGTGAGTACAGAGAAGGGCGACGAAGCTGGTGAGGGGTCTAGAGGACAAGTCCTACAAGGAGCGGCTGAGGGAGCTGGGTTTGTTCAGCCTGGAGAAAAGGAGGCTCAGGGGTGACCTTATTGCTCTTTATAACTACATTAAAGGAGGCTGTAGAGAGGTAGGGGTTGGTCTGTTCTCCCACGTGCCTGGTGACAGGACGAGGGGGAATGGGCTGAAGTTGCACCAGGGGTGTTTTAGGTTGGATATTAGGAAGAACTTCTTTACCGAAAGGGTTGTTAGGCATTGGAATGGGCTGCCCAGGGAAGTGGTGGAGTTATGATCCCTGGAGGTCTTTAAAAGACGTTTAGATGTTGAACTTAGTGATATGGTTTAGTGGAGGACTTGCTAGTGTTAGGTCAGAGGTTGGATTCGATGATCTTGAGGTCTCTTCCAACCTAGACAATTCTGTGTGTGATTCTGGGTAATTTGATCTGGATTTTTATGAAGCTAGCCAAACTCACCTTGGTTACTGCATGCTGATTAAAATTATTTCTGTACAGGTTAATATTGTATAAAGTAAATTTGGCAGAAAATAAATAAATAAAGAGCAATTTTTACCTTTTATAATCAAGCATCTTTATCTATACAAGAACTTTAAACATAATTTCATAAAAAGATCATTCCACGAAAGCCCAAGCACATCTTGGCCTACTCCTGAACGTGTCTGTGTTTTTGTGAAAACAATCCTGACAATAAGTGCTTTTACCTGTCTGTCTCCAGATAAATGCACCACTCATTCACAGCCACAGGATGGTGGAGGTTGAAAAGGGACATCTGGAGGTCTGGTTCAGCCTCCAGTCAAGTTTCCCAAATCTCTTAATTTTCTTTTACACTTACTCAGATTTATAAATTGAAACCCAATCCATAAAATCTATATTCTTGCTGAAAATAATGTAGGTGAAGGAATTAAATTATTGAAATGCACGTGACACATTGTGAGATCAACTACTTATATACTGGTATATACAACAATTACTCTGTAAGTTACTTTGAAAGAACTATTTCATAACATATATGTCAAGAAATAGGATTCTTACTGAAGCTGTAGTTTGATATTTTAGTCATTCATTGTCACTGTTGAGCCTCCTTGATACAAAGGCCTCTCTTTTATTCGTCTTTATAAATAAACAACAGTAAGACATTTCATAGACATTTCGTTGAAAATAGTACAGCTATGAAGTAGTACAAGTGAATTTATATTCAATCCTCTGTGACTGTTGGAATGAATAATGGTAAAATGTGTTTCAGTTGGAGCACTTCTTTAGAGTCTCTCACTACTACTACAAAAATTATTTAGAGAGAGATCACACCCTAGATCCTTAGAAGCTCTGTTCTGCCACGTGATCACTCAAATCAATAAAGATACAATGATGTATCTATCAGTTAAGGATATGGTCCTCAAAAAAGTACAGTCATAACAGTGAAAGACTGCGTTGAATTTCTCCTGCATGATCTAATAGGAAAATACAAAGCTAAGTTGACTGAAAGCACAGAAGTGCTCATTGTAGCCCATGATTACAGTAATTGCTATGTTCTCGGCAAAATCTTTTACAAACCAGCAGCAACACAAATGTTTCTGAAACGTCACATTTATTTATTTATTTATTTATTTAAGAGATTGTTACAGATTTCCCCTCCTGATTGGGGATGAAATTATTTCCTTGACAGTTGGCAAAAGCAGGAGATTCACAAGTCTCAGCAATGGTTTTCCTGGTGGAAACATCCAAGTGAAGTAATTAGAACATTTGGCAAAGCTCTTAAATAGTACAGTACTTTGAAACAGAACTAATCCAGTGCTTCCCAGAACATTACATCAGTGTCATTAGAAAAATTAATATTCCCCCCCAAAAAATGTGCTTAATAATAATTATACTTCACAGATATTCTACTGGAAGAAGTAGAACATGGTGATTTCAGGTTGAGCTCTCATGCAGGCAGTCTAATGTAGTGCCACTTCCTTTCTACAAAGAAATACTAATTACCTTGTTATAGATAAATAATAGGTGGAGAAAGTTACCAACAGCAAGTGCCCAGAATTTGAGATTATGTAAACAATAAATTCCCCATTTTATCAGCTGCTGTATTAATTTTTATTAGACTGAAAGAAAATCCACATTGTGATACATCTCTGGCTGATCTTTTAAACAAACCAAGGAACTCCATGGCTGAGGCCAGTATTCTGCTACCTTAAATGCAAATCTATGCACTGTTTTTTTATAATTCTCTGCTTGCTACCAACTAAAAGCAGGGCAGTCAGATTGGAACAGAGTGCTGTTCCTTCAGTTGGGTGAATGACTCCCCAGTAACATACTCAATGAAAAAGTGGGATATTAGCATTCTATTAAAACTCAACTGTATTTAATGGTGCCTAGGAGGGAAACCAAGGTCGAAAATGAAACTCTGGGGACATTCCCTAGCCTTTCACAACTTGAACAATTTTAGAAATGTTTTTTTTAACAGTGAAAAAAAAAAAAAAGGTATGTATTAAGCTGTTGTGAGCTAGAGAAGAGAAGAGAAGGCAGATTTAAAGGTAAACCTAGGAACAAGTGTGGTACACAACCTGAGCTATCAGAGAACACAACACTAGGAAAAAACAAACAAACAAACAAAAAGCCTAGCACAAGGTTTCGTAAGAGCTTGTTGAACGGACCTTGCTGCTCTGAGCAGATAAAAGTTTGCTTTGATTTCTCTGGTTCTCCAGAAGTTATATTTTACAAAATAACAAAATCTCAGTTAACAGTAATGTCCACTACCAGTTCTTCCTTCCTTCCTTCTAAGAAAAACAAAATAATTTTTTTCTTTTTTTTTTTTTTTTTTTAATTGTTGAGGTCATAAGTACAGCTTCCATGCTAGATAAAAAATCATCTCTGTGATTTCATGAAGTCACCTGGGAATACTGAGTGAGTTCAAATACAACCTTAACTCATCTGGAAATAAAAAGTTCTTGGACAGGAGATCTACATTTAAGATTTTTAAAAAATAAATAATTTGCTATAACTCCATCAAGCCAACATCTTCCAATAATAAGGTTCAGTTAACATGTGCTAGCCCTGTTCTACTTCTATTTAGCCAACTGTTAATCATAGCTTTGTTATTATAGCAAACCGTTATTCATGGTTCATTGGGAAAATTTATGTGTGTGGCCATTTAAAATCAAACAGTGAAATGTATTTCTGAGTTCCAAGAAAGGAGGATAAATTATTGAAAACTCCTGCTTCCATACAATTTGAAAATATGTCCAGTACTACTAATTAAATTACTCAGCTGAGCCTCTGAATTTAATTAACTGAATGAGGCTGTGATGGATGCAATGTTTATGTTATTTTGCCTGATATTTCATCTCTAATGAAACCTCAAATTTGTTTTCTCAACTTGCAAGAAAAATAAAATGTTTGATATATTTATTTAATTAGGTATCTGTAAAGTGCTTTAAATTATTTTTCCCCCTTGAAATGTTCACTGCTTCTAGTAGTAGGTGTTGGTTCTGCAGATCCACAAGTTCTTCATCTTCAATCTAAAGCCCTTCTGAAGGGTGTCCAGTGTAACATACCTGCTTGCAATACCATGTAGTATAAGTGGTGATACTTGGCATGCTCACATTTGTCAATGCAAAGCTCTCTATATATTCTTATGACTGTATCCTGTGCATGTGATCCACAGTTTACCCTTCCTTTCTTGTGTTCAAGACATTACTACGCCATAATGGAACTTACCGTTTTTAACTAGCAATTTAAAAAGTTACACAAGCTAAAACATATGATTTATTTTATTTTATTTTATTTTATTTTATTTTATTTTATTTTATTTTATTTATTTTATTTTATTTTATTTTATTTTATTTTATTTTATATAATTTTATTTTATTTTATTTTATATAATTTTATTTTATTATTTACTCCTAGGCTAGCCTGCATGTGCCAGTGAAGTATTTTTAATAATTTTTAATCAAATAGGAATATTATTTTTACGTATTTTTTATACCTCAGCTTTCATCAAAGCAAGATTTCTTTTTTGTAATCTTTTCTCTCAAATCCATGTTTTAAATTTCTACACTATTTTCATATAGCTTGTTGACTTATGCTGCATTTGGCTTGGTTTTGCATAACAATATTAAGATCAGCACCCAAACAGTGATGTTTTATTTCTTTCTTGCTCCGTATTTTTACTTAAGCAAGCCCTAAGATTTATTGAACAGCTTTAGCTAATACATCCTTGGTTGAATGGGGAATAGAGGAAAAAGAATGGAGAAAACTATTTCTTTCTTTAAACTTTTATTTCTCTTACCTAGCAGTTATTAAACTATGCAGGAAATGTTATATCATATTACTTAGTTTTGCTGACTCTAGTTTATAGAAAGGCATTAAAAGCAGTAGGATTTTCCACATTCACCTCTTCTAATGCAGACGGCCTTCGGATACTCCTCTTTGAATGAAACAGCATGAATTAGGATTTTGTGGGGCGTGTTTTTAAGGTATTTCATGCTACTTTCTCTTCTGAATTTTATGGTCAGAGAACAAAACTAGTCATTTACAAAATTGCTAGTTTTTGAGATGAACTGTTATTAGTACTGCAGTTTTCCATAACCTATTGTGTGTTTTTCAGTCTCGTCAAGCAAGACTCTTTAGGTTACTGATCCAAGTGTCTTTGGACTCAATTTTATAGAAAAATCTCCCCAAGACTGTTCTGAGTTGCGGGAACTTCAGGCTGTGTCAAAGATACTACTTTGTTACTTAGTGATAAGTAACACAATAGTGTCTTGCAGTTCCCTAAGCCAGTAGTTGAACACTTGACGGGTGATTTTAGACTGAAGTATCTTAAATTTAATCCAAAAGTTTATCTGGAGTGCTCTTCAGTGATAACAGGAATCAAGCTTAGTGAGTTTTTCCTTATTTCCGAACCATTCATCTATAACTGAAATCAGTGCAGAAACTTCCAAAGCATAATGGTTTTTCATAAGTGCTTTTTAGTACTTGTTTCATTAAGACTTTAAATAAAAAGTCTTTACAAAACAAGAAAACAAAAAACCCAGACATGCCAAAATTCAGATGTGGGCTCCATGTGAACCATTCTATGTTTGTTGACAACTTGTAAAATACTGTATAAAAAATGTACAATTTATTTTGAAGTTTTCTCTGAACATGAAAGTAGTAGTATTGGAGTTTAAGATATAAGTGGAAATATGTCCTGTATTGCATTCTGTTGTGAGGCAATGCAACTAGGGACATTTTAGCATAAGGTTTCTGTTATGCTTATTAGAAGTCATTTTGTTACTTTGCAAGGTTATGACATGTATCTTTGTGATTTTGTTGCATAAATTTCTACAACTCCTCTCATTGGGTCATACTGACAGGGACAGTAATTAGCACAAAACTCCAAGGCAATTTGTTTTCATAAAATTAATAATAATGAAGATAATTTAATTTTTTAAAGCAGCTCTGTGAAAGGCATCTCAGATTACTGTATGGAGATCTTGATTATGCAGTGAAAAGGAGCTATTCACAGGAGGGAGTATTAGCATAGCCACATTCCACTAAAACACTCTTACTCTTGCCAAGTTTCTGTGCATAAAATCATAATCATGCTGTGTTTATGTTATTAGCTTCCATCGTTCAAGCTGCTGCAGTCCCCTCTGTATAAGTCTATATAGAAGAATTTTTATATGCCAGGGAATACAATCCCTAAACACTTTAAAGTGTGATGCATTTAAAATAATGCAAAACAAAGTCAAAATCCAGAAAAGAAGACTGGGTGAATCACTATTTGAAATATTTCTGTTTTCTGTCTGTGAAAATTGAAATGACTGATGGTAGGAAGAAATGCTTAACTGTTTTTGTTATATTCACTTTTATTTCAGTTGCTTGTCTTTAAATTCTATGGTTCCATAACCAAAATCTTGAAGTGAGTTAGAGAAAGCAGCCTGAGACATTATGGAATCAATGTATAAATTTAAACCTGATTTGAACAATGCTACTCTTATTTTCTTTCAAAGCAAAGTATAATGTGGCTCTTAATGCCAGTGCAACATATATGAATAAATCACAGCACTAAACTGGTGACTGAGAGACCTTTTTAATTCATGAATTTTTGGTGTCGAAATGTCTTCCCAAACAGCACATGAGGGTTCAGACATATTTTGTGAATCTACTTAGAAGAAGATCAAAACTCTGAGTTGATTTTTTTTTTGTCTGTTTTGTTTTGTTTCATTTTGTTTTGTTTGGTTGTTTTTTGTGTTTTAAATGCAAAAGAGTAAACTAGATCAGGAAGAATAATTACTTATTGAAACCAAAACTGTTGTTTTGGGGACTTGATTTTCTGAATATACTTACACTCTGGCTTGTGCTAAACCTCTTCTCAAACTTTGTCACTTCTGGCCTTGCTATCTCATTTCTCAAACATATAGCTGAGCCAGGGTTTCATTGAATTTTATTTAAACCTCCATCACATTTCTTCATCCTTTTCTCTTTAAATTTTCTTAACTTCGAAACACATTGGTTAATTGGCAGAGGTGCTGTGTATATCCTGAAAATTGTATCCCTAAATATTTTACATTGGACATTCTAGTTTGAAGGGAACTTTGTTGTATCTCTGTCTCATCTATAAAATGAAGATAACACTATTGCCTCATCAGGTATGATGGTTTCTGTCTGTTAGTTTTTTGACTGCTATGGAGGATCTAAAGAGCTTATGAATTATTTGGTATTCTGGAACTGAGTTCAACAGAGTGCATGAATACATGGAGAGATAAATATCATCAACATTATTTACATATTGATGAAAATAATAGATCAGGTTGAAAGGTAAAAGTATTAAGTAAGTGCTTGTTCAAAGATTGTTCTTGGTCCTGAGATTCTAATGAATAAAGGCACCAGATATGGCACAGGGCATTTCAGAAATTTACAATACTTAGCTTACAGCCTTTTTCATTCTGTCAGCAGATATTAAATCCATAATCTTTACAAAGATTAATGAAAGACTAAGAACAAATACATCTTAAAAACTTAGAAGTTTTGAAATACTGTTAGTAAGATAAGATATATTTGCTTGTTATTAATGGTTTAAACTCATTACTTTGATATAACCTTATCAAAAATGTGTATGGCTTGTTTTCAAAACTAAACAAAAACAAAAGAGAACAAAATATATATATATATTTTTACCATTATCATTATTTTTACAATAAAACAATAAATGTGGTAGAATATTTATAAGAAAACTGTGTATTTTGAGGAATTACAGACTATTGAAAACATCCTGATTTTTTTTCCCCAGATATATTTTTTGAGTGTTTTCACTAAGTTGTTCATATTATGCTGAATCCAAATGAACCTGATAATGAGAATTAAGCTAGCCTTCAAGATGTGAAGAAAGCATGAATCAAACACAGTGAGGAGAGTAAAATGACATTTACTGCCATTGCACATATTTGCAATATGTGCAAAATATTACTGAAGTGCTGCTGTAACATACTTTATCTCCTGTCAAATACTGATCAAACACAAGTTCTTCCTATTGCTTTGTTTAAAATGGCTGCTTAGAATGATTGCAGAATTACACAAGCAAAAGCATGACTGAGAGTCAAGAGGCTACAGCAATTCTCTATACATCAATTCCCTCCAGCACTGCAGTGTCATGGAGCATTTCCTATTAGAAGAGGAAAGTGTGGGATGTTATTACTTCAGCTCTTCTTTCTTTCCTCTGCAGAATTGTCAGTTTTCATTGGATCATTGTCTAGCATTACAGGAGTGAAATGAGGGAGGAAGCCTAGAGCAATCCTGGAATATCAAGGATGCAGGTGGGTTTTACTTCCCTAACGTTGACTAAGGCAGGTGGTGAAAGGATTAAGACTGCAGGCAAAAAAATCTTACTGGCTAAACAGGTTAGCAGAACCTGTTTTCTTCCCATTGCTCAGATATTACTCATGCATCCAGAAAAGTTAGTGGTCAGGATATGTATCTGCATATTTGACATGTTTCACATGTTTATTATGAATTTAATGTGACTAAACTTTGTTATATTCTATTTGAGAATGCACTCAGTATGTGATTCATTTTGATTACTTGCTACAAAAGTTTCCTGTAATATAACCCCATTCTTTGTTGTCCCAGATTCTCATTTATACAAATTTCTTGTATCATGAATTTTGTACAGATTCCTGACAAGGTCCCCCATGTCACTAAGCTTGTTAAGGTCTGTGCTGCTCCATGTGGTACATCTAAAATCAATTTCAGTCACATTTGACCATTGCACAGATGGAACATAATTCATGCATTAGACTTTCTAAGTGGGGTAGAACAGAACCTTACATTTATTCCTTACAATTGTATCTGCATTTTTATATTATATATGGTTCAGTAACCTTTTGTAGAAGACCAGAAGATGCCTCTGGAGGCAACACAATGTGCATCAGAACTGATTTATACTATAACATCTGTCAACTTTTCCCTAGGATCTAGTTGTGCCAGGATACACATGTCATCTCTCCTAATGACTTATCAAAAGATAGCAGCTGACTGTGGAAAGAGATGTACCATGGGAATGAGTCTGATACTACTTTATGCCATTTTTCCAAGGAATAGTGTTGAATGTACATTTATTGGCTTAAGGATTTTGGAATTTGCAGTTTAGTGTGGATTTTGTCCATCAGGTTAATGATTTTTCTTAATGTGTTTCTAAAAATAAATAGTTGAAATGCTATTTTGAAACGCATAATTAATTTTGAAAATATATCAGAAAATATATAAAAATATATTCCAAAGAACACCATTTTCCTGTTCTATGAAATTTGCTGAAATTTCCAAAAAAAAACATCAAACCAATATCCTCCTTCTCCCAAGCAAACAGAAAAAGCAGGTAAAGGAGGATTCAGCATAGCCAATGTGCATATATTGTGTAGCACTGACTGTGCATGGACTTGAAAATAGATCTGCATCTCATGTGAATATTTTGCCTACTTGAATATTACTTGAACATCTCTGTCATTTTCAATACCTGTTTAATATGCCAGGTTTTGATGAAGACTGAGTGACAGCCAGATACTCACAGGAGTTACCTAAATGATAAAAGATGTTCCTCCTTTCAGTTTTACATCCATTATACTTTTAGTATATAGTTATTTTGTAGAGTCTCTCCTGTCCTGTCCTGTCCTGTCCTGTCCTGTCCTGTCCTGTCCTCTCCTCTCCTCTCCTCTCCTCTCTTCTTTTTTTGTATTCTTAATATAACGAGAATTTTCTTTCCTTAACTTAACAAAATTCCTTTGTTAAGTCCTTCCTTAACAAGCTCCAAGTAGATAAACACCCTCTTCAATAAAATTCTAGCTAGTAAGTTTTCTCAAAGATGAAAGAAAGAAAGAAAGAAAGAAAGAAAGAAAGAAAGAAAGAAAGACTGAAAAACAGATCAGAGCTACCTTGTTTTTTTTTTTTATAAAGTGTGTCTTCACATATAAAAAACATTTTAAAAGTTTCCTCCTGAGATATGTATTTGTATTAAAATATTTATTCTAATATTTTTGTTATTAGGAAAAAAAAGCCTTTAATACCGTATTTGGAGTTCATTGGTGTAGACATCCCTGATCATTGAACTGCTTCAATCAGTCAGTTCTTTTGTCTGTGAGGATGCTGTGAATATGAGCATTTTGTGACAGAGGTTTGATTCTGAATTTTTGAGGTTGGGGCTAAATTGTAGCAGTTAATGGAATTAAGTGCATAAATGAGCAGGATTTTTTTTTTTTTCTTACAAGAGAGATTAAAATTATTATTTATCATATGCTACAGAAATCCTATTTCACTCTGTCTTGAAAAAAAAATCATTTATTTGTTTCTCTTTGGTACTAAAGTGGGAAACTCTAAAATGGCATTTTTATTATGATTTTTATTTGGAATTTTAATTATTTTGACTAATATTAGTTAGACTGAATAATAAATTTCTAAGATTACACATACTGCATGCATGCATACAAAAGTAAAAAATAAAATTATAGTCTAACTGCAGCTGTCTGTGCAGATTTTAATTCTGCACCGTTTTGTGTCTCTTTTTGTGATAGTTTTTTGATAGAACATTAATTCAATTTTGTTTATTGTCTTATATGTTAGCATGATTTAGACTGATACATGTATTTTTATTTTCCTGTTTAGAACTCTCTTGTAAGTGAAAAAAAAATGTATAATTTGCAGAACATAAAATTAAGAGTTAACTACACAAACTGATATTTTAAAGATTAAATATAAAGCAAATATAATATAACATAGTTATCTGTATACAGCATAATGTAAGGTGAAACTGTTGTGCAATTTCTCATATAGTTTTATACCAATCATTGAAAATGTTCCATCCCACACAAAGGGAGGCATCAGCATTATTGCAAGAAGTCCCACTGAACCAGAAGGTAAAGACTTCTATCTGTGATCTTCATTCTGGAGCATGAGGTGATGAGTCAGACCTAGGCAAGTACCTTAAAACCAAAGATCTAGCTACCTCACCCACTAGTTGTAGGTAGTTATAGATGAGGACTCTTGATGGATAGTACATATGACAAGTCCTATAGTAAGGATTTCATAAACTTTTTTATGAAGAACTTATTTTGTGTATATTATCATATGCTAAAAGTGTTGGGAAGTGCTTCTGTCTCTATATCAGAATTTTATGTATTTTCTTTCCCAGAAGATGAGAAAATATGAGAGAGAATGTTCTGGAGTCCAGTTTCTAGTCACCAAGTTTCTGCTCTGCCTGTATGAAAGACCTGCAGCTGTTTTTCAAGTTTAAAGACAATGTCCTAATTAGGCACTGAGCTATACCGGCCATTCTGAGGAGAGATAATCTCATTGCCTTCTAGCAGCTGACCTTATTCTAAATAATCTCATACTCAGCAGTTCATAGGCAGAATTCTGATATGTAGATCTAATTTGCTTACTTAGTGGAGTTATCTAGAATATGAGACCTGGCTTCAATCTCTTAGTTGCTTATATAGAGTAGAGCAAATCTAAAAGAAAAAACTGTAAACTCACCTTGCTTTTTCTGGAATTTAGCATATGCACCTGAAATATGACAGGGTGAACAATAGGAACTTTGATAAGTCTTTTTCTCATGAATTCTGAGTTTCCTTTATGCAACTCTGTACTGTGGCACTTTAAAAATACCAATACCATGGTAAATAAACAGTACTGCAGCAAGGGCTACCAATATGAGAATGAACATCTTTCCTTTAACATTGATAGATGATTCAATAATACCTATAGAGCAATTTCAGGTGTGTATTCTGACCCAATACACTGACATCCTGAGCTGAATACGTTTATTTCATTAATGAAATTAGCCCAAACTCCAGTACAAGTTTATGAACTTTCTAGAAATAGGAAGCTTGGCTAAGGAAAATTTACCTAGGAATGATATATTCAGGGCAGTTTTTTTCCTTATTATTTGTACTCTTAAAGGTTGGAGTAAAGAAGGAAAGATTCCTGTCTTAAGTGAAACGTTGGTTTATGTAAGACACAACTGTCAATAGTTCCTCTTTCATTAGGTTAAGATGAAAAATCAGGTTAAGAGACAAGACCTCCTTCATGTTGTTCAGAACTTCTTGAAAATGAGTACAGTTTAAAGCAATTAACTGATGACATGATGGCTTGCAGATTTTACTGTTTTGTTTTGTTTGTTTTTGTTTGTTTGTTTTTTGGGGGAGGGAACCATGTGGAAGGATTTGGGGCAGTGTAGTACTTGTGCAGCCAAAGGCACTTAGCACATCTGAAACTCTTTTCTCTCTTGTTTATTCATTAGAGTAAAACAAAAGAATATTATGAAGATTTGCCTGGTATTTGGTGGGGCTGCTTATTTAATTCCCTGAAGTATATGTATTGGATATGATTTCCACAACAATATTAGTGGTAGCAAATACAAAGTAACATGGAAGTAAAAATGAAGCAACCATGATTTCAGAGCAATGTGGCTCCCCCTGTATGTAACGTGGAATAAGCCATCCTGTGGCTTTCCTCGCTTTAAAGTATTTCAGAAAGCTGAACAAATTTGGTAAGAAAAATGCAAAATAATGAAATATATGATCAGATAATCTCTGTGATGGAGTTTCCAAAAACATTTTCGCAATGAGAAAATTTTAGCAAGATGCATACTGCCTCAGCTCAAAGAAGTTTCTTCATGTACATATTCAATGTTTCTTCTTTTAATAACTTTTATATATAAAATTATAGAATCATAGTTGTATGTATATCCCGAGTTGGAACTCAGGACTCGTGACATCAAGTCCAAATCCTGGCACCACACAGGTCTACCCAAAAATTCAGACCATATTACTGAGAGCATATTCCAAACTTTTCTTAAACTCCAGCAGGCTTGATGCCATGACTACATCCCTGGGGAGCCTTGGTGAAGAACCTTTTCCTTATATCCAACCTGAATCTTGCCTGTCACAGCTTAAATCCATTCCCTCAAGTTCTATTGCTGGTCACCAGGCAGAATATATCGGTGCCTGCTCCTCCACTCACCCTCTTGAGGAAGCTGTAGATCATGATGAGGTCTCCCCTCAGCCTTCTCTTTTCCAGGCTGAACAAACCAAGTGACATCAGCTGCTCCTCATAAGTCTTCCCCTCTAGGCCCTTCACTGTCTAATTAACCCTTATCTGGACACTCGCCAATAGTTTCACATCCTTTTGTTCTGCGGTGCCCAAAACTGCACACAGTACTCAAGGTGAGGCCGTACCAGCACAGAGTAGAGCAGGACAATCACTTCCCTTGACCGACTATCAATGCCACGGTTGATACAGTTGGTCTTCCTGGCTGCTGTCTCATATTCAACTGTATAGCTGTATGTGTTTTTAAAATGTATTTATTATTGCCTTTTCTAGATGTATTCTGTTCTTGTCCCTCTCTTTGTGTTGGAGTGCATGAAAAATATAATTAAAACAAAACAAAACAAAAACAAACAAACAAAAACACTGTGGTTTTCTCTCTTGAGATTTCTACAATTTGAATGGTGGTACTTTATCCTCAAAAGGTCAATGGGTCAAAATATTGTACATGAAGTTGTGTCAGACAACATTGACTTACCATTAACTTTCTGTTCCAGCTGTATTATGTTTAAATCTTCAGAACTAAGCTGTGGGTATAATTTCCTTTATTGTTTTAGTCAAGGTAGAGAATTTTTGTCTGTAAACATTCCATAGGACTTGTATGTGGCTGCCAAGCAAGCATTCTGTCTGGCATTTTTGAGTTGATGAAAGAGCTGCTATAGGTTTATAGTTGGATTTCAAAATACAGAATTTGGAGAAGTATACTGCAAATGTAATGTTACCCAGGCTTCCCTTGATGAGAATTTAAATAAAGAATGACCCAGTGGAATTGCAGCACATACAGTGCAGCCATTTAAGACAATGTCTCAATTTCTCAAGCCTAGAGCATGTTAAATGCAGGGATCTGAAGCTTTTGGTCTCCTTGGGGAACAAAGTAAGTGCTTTTCAGTTTCTCAAGTCACCACTGTTGACTGAAGTAGCCTTCTATAGTTGCTAATAGAGAAAGACTATGATTTCTAGAACATAATAATAATAAAGATTATGAGTATATAATTATATATGCTATATATATGCCTAATATAGTGGGGAAAAAAAATTACAGGCTTTATTTTCATCTTCTTTTCAGTCAGTGTAGGAATAATCATAATATGATGCATTTTTAAAGGTATGATGCATTTTTAGAGGTACATGTGGTGGTTTTACTCAGGTGGGCAGCCAAGATCCACCACAGTCACTCTCTTACTCCCTCTCCTCATAGAGGGAAGGGGAGAAAATATGACGCAAAGAGCTCAAGGTTTGAGATAAGGATGATTTAATTAAAAGGAAGAGGAAGATGAAAAAAAAAAAAAAGCAAAAGCCTCACAGAAGCACAGAGAGAGAAGAATCAGTTACTAACTACATCCCATCAATGAGCGATGTTCAGCCACATCCTGGGAAGCAGAACTTCAATGCGCATAGCGGTTGTTAAGGAGGACAGACACTTCCACGAGAGCTCCTCCCCCCCCCCTCCTTCCCCTTTCCCACCTCTTATTGCTGAGTGTGACATCATATGGTATGGAATATCCCTTTGATTGGTTTAGGTCAGCTGCCCTGGTGATGTCCCCTCCCCATCACTTGCGCACCCCCAGCCTGCTCGTTGCTGGGGGCTTGGAGGGAGTCCTCATGCGGTGCCAGTATTGTGCAACAATAGACACAACACTGGTGTGATACCAATGCTGTTCTAGCTACACGTGCAGAGCACAGCACCGTATGGGCTGCTGCAAGGAAAGTTAACTCCATCCCAGCCAGACCCAGCACACGTGTTAAAAAAAGATAAACTACAATATAGCAGCTTATACCTGAAGCATTCAGGATTTCTGGATGATACACAATTCAAATTCTAGGTAGATCTACAAGCTTAGCTTCTGAGAGCTTTCTGCTCTTGATACTGGCCAGATTTCCTCTGCCATATCTACATGTGGTCACATGTAGAAACAGATTGGAAGATACCCTAGAGTAAGAGTATGAGGGCCCAGAATTCTCCCAGCTATACAAGAATTCTCCCATGTATGCAAGACAAAGAGAGAGTCACTTCCAGGGTGTGGTAGTGATCTTACATGGATCATATTCTGCCATTTCTGCATCTTATTGTTGGCTGTGTACAGAATCTACTTCTCAACCCCACAGTTATATACTTAAAGTTTGATGGGTAATTCCCAGTCTAATAGTGTTTCATTACAGTTCCTGCTTATTTTCAGCTTTTAAATAATAATAATAATAATAATAATAATAAACATTTAGGAGAAAAGATAAAAATGATGGGTTGTGTGATGTAAAATAAAAAAAAAAAAGCACTATGTCAGAATTTGCTGGCTGGAGTCTCTCTTGACCTTGTCAAGTTTCCATGCATATGTCTGCTTATATAATATAAAACATGAAATAGAAATATATGTGTACCAAAAATAAGCCCCAAAATCATTGATAGGCTCACGTGGGAGACATATATATTTATGCATATATACAACTTCTTAGTGTAGAAACACTTGATAGGTTAGGAGATTTCAATCGTGTTAATTGCAGTGGTCCTGCAATACATCACCATCGTTGCTCTGAAAATTGTCCCTTGGCACAATGGGGGTCAATGGTTGGCATTGATATATTCCATTTTTACTTTCTTAGGTCACTTTTATTTCAGTCTGGAAGTACAGTCAAAACTTAGGTTAGTTTTTCTAGTGACATGAACTGTTTAGAGGTAGATCTATGAAAAATGCAGGCTTTTTAAAATACAAGACTTAAGCAAAAGAAAGATTTGTTACCTCAGAAATCTTTACGAGTCACAAGTAATTGCCCACTACCCCTCTGAAATAGGTTTATAGGAAAATGTACATCCTCCTCCTTATATAAATGGAAAACAAAAGGAGATAGTAATGAAGTGATTTCCTCAGGGCCATAAGCTGTGATTGGAATCAAAATTGTTACGAAGTAGTTTGTAATTCCAGCCCAATACCTTGGCTGTAACAATACTGACAGAGTCTCCCATGTCTGCCTGTCTCTCCTAGAATTACTGGACCTCAGAGCTATTGCTCTGTGAATGACGAACATAGTTTACAGCTTGAGCTTATTCAGAAATGTGTTTTGTGGACAAGCACTTTTTCCTTTTTTTTTTTTTTTTTTTTTTAGTCTGTCTAAAGTTTCACTTATAGATATAAACTGTGATTTAATGATTCAGTCCACATTGTTTCAAGTGAAAATGGTGCTTCTATACCTTGTTTCATAAAATATTTCTTTTTCTGTTAGCAAGCATCAATTGTTCTCTAGTACTTGGGGAAAAAATTCTTCATTTTAATGAATATTACTGCTTCGTGCAATTGCATGCTGCAATACCTTTTATTTAGCTGACATGTAAAGGTTGAACAGATGATCAGACTTTCATTTGTTTCTGCTTCTGGTGAAGTTAAAAGTGAGACTTTCACCAAGGTTAATGGAAAAAGGTTTTGAACCATAGATATCAGGGGACCACTCCTAACACCTTTCAATTTATGGGAGTTCTGTTATCAGCTGGAATGTTAACAGGTTTTCCTGGGGTTTATTGATTCCTGAGTGCTGTCTAATCATTTATTTCCTGAGATGATTAGGACATGGAAACAGTATCTGTGCATCGTGTTTTCCTCAAGGAAAACACAGAGTCACTAAGAGGAAATCAAATAAACTGTTTTGCAGACTTAAGAGAATCCAGTGGCTATATTCTTCGGGCCATATAAAAATGGGACAACTTTTGCACCTTAATTATTACCGTGTTTGATGAATGTTAACCTTAAATAACACAGTCTGTAGAGGTATCTTAGCACAGCTGACAGTTTTACTCACCAGAGCTTGCCTCTGGCAACAGAAGGTTTCTAGCCACTTCTCAGCATATTTGAAAGGACGTTATTGTTGCTGACACAAAAAAAGGTAACATTTGTGCACATCAGTGACTAAGTTGTAGTCTATTATATCACATCCCATAAAATGGCAAAACTCTTCATTAAAAAAATAAATAAATAAATAAAATGGAGAATTAGAAGTACTTATTAGTATTGAATACCTATATCTAGTGTCAAGTGGGAGGAGTTACTGCATGTTATTAGAAAACTACCAAATGTAGATGATTATTTGGAAAGCTTGTCTTTCTAATTTCCTAGATTAAAATAATAATAATAATAAATAATAATAATAATAATAATAATAAAAACACTAATGAATCCAAACATTAAAAAGAGGAAAGAAAACTCTTTTGAAAGCAATCAAATAACATGCGAATGCCAAGATCAATAGATTTTTTTTAAAGTTAACATTATTTAAATTTTGTCTAAGCTTTAACACTGGGGTGGCTGGAACTATTACAAGCTGATAACTAAAGTAGCATCCAGAAGAGGAGGGAAGAAGGAATGGTCACAAGTGAGCACTAGCTCTTGCCAGGTAACCTTACTGATGAAGGCAATTGGAAGAACAGATCTTATATTGAATATGACTCTGAAGTAGCAGTTAGACTGCCTTCTTGATCTTGTTAAAAGATAACAATTTTAATTTATTTTATTTTTCCAATTTCTCTAAAAACAATGATATTCCTTATGTTCAGCTGTGACAAAGTGGTACATGTAGGTAATTCTAAGGTAAGTTTCAAGAAGGGTGCTTGGACATATAACAAAGTGTGTTTCCATGACCTGTGACTTTCCTGTACTTTTCCTTCTAGCAAATACAAGGGAGAACAGATAGCATTTTCTTTTTATGTGGATCTGTTAAGCACACTTAAAACAGTGTAACTGTATTACAGAAGGCAGAAAATAAAAAATACTAATAAAAGTTAAATTCCACCCATTTGTTTCATTTAAAGATCTTGTGGTTTATGTCATGGGACATTATAAATGTTTAGATATATTCTTGTAATCAATAAGAGTAATTTTATTGATTACAGTTTTTATTCTTCAGTCTGTAAGTATGTGCATACCAGAAATTAAGTTTTTTAATACTGTATTTTTGCATGTTACAATGAAGGAATTTCTTGACTGTAGAATCTGTTTCTCTGAACAAGACCAACTATTTAAATAACTTTGCTTTCACAGTAGTGTAGTACCTACACTAATGACAAATGACAGGTGCTCAGGAGTGTTTTGTTTTCTCTACTCTTGACATATAATGGCATAAAGAGTCATAGAAGTAAGGGCAAAATAGAGCATTTAAAACTTTAGTTGTTGTTGTTGTTGTTAGTAATTGTCTTTGTAGTTGATGATGAACAAGTTTTTTTCTAACTCCCATAATTCACATGTCTAATAGGTTAATAAAACTCTATCATTGGAGTGGATAGGTTCAAGTTACATGTTTTGTACTGTTCATCTGTTTTCTATTTTCCTTTTGAAGCAAAATTAATTTTTATTCTTTTATTTTAGCCAAGTATTGCTATATACCACAGAAGTGTGATATAGAGTGGAAAAGGCAGTAAAATGGAAGCTGAGACATTGGGTTAGATAGGAAAAACAGCAAGTCTTGACTTTGCTATTTAGCTCTGTAGATCATCTATTGCTTTTTAAATATGCTTTTTTTGCAATATGTCCAAAAATGCAACATGTTCAAATCAATTAAAATCTAGAGAAGCCTTGAAGAGAGAGGCCTGCTTCTTCAGTTGTAGTTGCACCATTGCTTTTAGTTTTAGGGTTGCTTTTTCTTCCTCAGACAGATTTTTCTTTGAACAAAACAGCATTGTTCCACTGCTGTTTCCATCTTTTCTCTTCTCTTATTTTTTTTTTTTTAAGGTTATTTTAACAATGAGTGAGTTAAAAATTGACCTACACTTTCACTGAACTACAAAATAAATAAATAAATAAATAACTTTGCATTGTTATGTGGCAAGTATGAAAGCCACTATTGGAATTCCAAGATATGATTTAGTAGCTCAGTGGGTAGTACTGGTGTTGGGAGGACGGTTGGACTAGATTATCTTGTAGGTCCTTTCCAACCTTGTGTTTCTATGATCCTATGAATTAATGTCCATAGCTTTCAATGTTTTTGAGCACTGAGAATTTTTTAGATGAACTCTGTTTATTTGAGAAATGCCTTTGAATTTCAAAGGGATTTGAAATTCGAATTATTTTCATCTAAACTTGTCTGAAATAATGAAACTTTTATTAATTAAAAAATATATAATATCTATATAAAGTATATCAATACTATCTAAAGTATATCAATATCTAATTAATGGAAAAAGTCAGCAAGCCACTCATTGTTTTTGTACTGGTTGAAAGCTTAGATTTACCAGTTACTGTTTTATCACAGAATCACAGAATCACAGAATTTCTAGGTTGGAAGAGACCTCAAGATCATTGAGTCTAACCTCTAACCTAACACTAACAGTCCCCACTAAACCATATCCCTAAGCTCTACATCTAAACGTCTTTTAAAGACTTCCAGGGATGGTGACTCCACCACCTCCCTGGGCAGCCTGTTCCAGTGTCTAACAATCCTTTCAGTAGTTCTACAAATATTAAAAGTGTTTTTATTTATTTATTTATTTATTTGAAAAACGCATTTTGATTACAATACGCTTCTGGTATTCTATCAAATCCTCTGCTACATTCTTACTGATTATTAGCAGCAGGCTTTTTGTAGTATGTCAGGTAGGTAACTTTCAAATGTGTACTCACACATCTTTACTCACAGAATTGTTAGGTAGCAGACCTTTTCTGGCTGCCTCATATTGCAATGAATTATCTTCAAGATTTTAAATCAAGGACCTGAGGAAGGCTGTCCTTACATAAAGTAATCACCAATGAAGCTACAGTTGATTGTGTATATTATAATATTTTGTATATTGTATACATTGTATATATGTGCACAGGGAATACTATCCCATCTTGGACTTGCAAAACTGAACTTCATTTCTGCCACATCATTTAATTTTCTTCTTCACTTTCACTACAAAAAATTCTACTGGCTTTTTGAGCAGGATATTGTTCCTGTCTTTTGACTTGTGGGACTAAGCAAAGCTCTTCAGTCTGCCTGTTGCTGGGAAGTAGATGTTATAGATAGACTGCCTCATTAGTGTACTTTCCAAAGGGGACTAAAATATTCTGAGCTCTGTTCTATTCTGTTTTAAACAGTGTATTGCTCTGATCCTGTCCTGCTGTGAAAAGTGAGCCTTAAAGCTAGCATAGCTGTAGTCAGTGACTGCTTCAATTCTAACCCTTCATTTCTGCATGCTGCAACACCTTCTTTCTCAGTATTAGTTGTGTCAGACCTTTTATGGTTTAGACCGAACTACAGACTGCCCAGAGAATTGCATTTGAGCCAGGATATAAAATAGCAGCCTACTGAAAAATATGGATTCCTCTTGCCCTTCTCCAAATCCATGTTCCTTCCTTTTTGTGTCATCTTATCTTTGTTCTAGAAATGTCTTGTCTTTGTTGAAGTTCCAGCAATTAAATCTCTTGAACCATCATCTAAATTTGCCCCAGTAAATAAGTTTTGTTCACTTGTTTGTTTGTTTTCTATCTACTTTGCCTTTCTGCTTATGATTTTCAGAAGGTGGCCTGTTCTTAGAGAACTGTACTAGCAGAGGATTCAGCTAAACTCATGTATGTTTCTGAATATAATGGAAGGGTCATTTGAAAATTTATATGTCGGGGATGTACTGCAGAGGTATTTCTGAAGTAATTTAAGAAATAATAACTTTGATCGTTTTTCTGTGTTTGTGGATTATATTTCAACATGGTTTACTTTGGAGTATGTTTTTTATTTTTTCCCATCAGGCAGGGACATATAACCAGTTGTCAGGATAGCAGCTGAGCAGTCTAACAAATAAAAATCAATGTAATAAACAGTGTGTTATGGATGTCTGAGATCATATTTAGGTTGTCTGGGGATTTCAGATGGATTATTTTCAGTGATGTTATGCATAGAATCATAGAATGGCTTGGGTTGGAAGAGACCTTAAAGATCATTTATCACCAGAGAACAGTGCAACATACAGGAATGACATGGTGCAGCTACATTTTTTCTTCAAAGAAAAGAGAGATAAAGAATGTATGGAAGTTACAAGGAAACAATTTCAGGTGTTAGTTTAAGCTAAATAAACAATGAGCAGCTCTCAGCTGCATGAATTTTATTATTGAAAGAATAGATTTAATATTGGTTTGATTTAAACACTTACTAGATAATTTATGGTAGAACTTTATAGTAACACTTGTATAAAGAAGATCGTTGCAGATGTTTATGACTTAAAAACATATAAAGCATTTCAGCAAAGTGTGGAGCAACTATCTTTCAAAGTCATAAAGATACTTAAATAAGATAATAGATGATTTCTGATATTATTTTAATGCCTATATTTTGCCCAGTAAAGTTAATGTTTAATGAAAATTTTATCATAATCTTCTCCACAAAATTTTAGTGCTGTAATTTGTAGTATGGTTATAACTTCTGACTAGGATAGAAAATATGTTAATATTTCTGCCTAGAAGAAATGTTTAAAATCAAATATAAGTCTGTTTATGAATGTAGTTATGATCGTATTTTACAGTCTTTTCTTTATATGAACATATTGACTTTGGCAGATTGGTAATTTTGGTTTTAGGGTATGTATCAAATTAAAAAAAAAATGTTTTTATTGAAGCTATTATAATCTGAATCAGTTACATCTGGCCAATGGCTAACTTCTCTTTTTCTCCTGAAATTTTTTACACTCCATATCTGAATTAAATAGTTTAAAATGATTCTAAATAGATGAATCATTTTATTATTAAAATATACATGGGAAATAGCTTAAAATGGAAAGACTATACCTTGCCATATGCACTTACAGAAGAGACATAAAATCTGTCATAAACAGTGTTGGATTTCTTGTATCTAGCAACTTTGATACACGTCTGACATAAGCATTGAATACTGCAGTATGTAATTGTTAGATTCATAAAATATGTGGGTGGGTAAAGTGAAATATATAGAGAGGGCATTGTCTTGAATAAATGAATCCTTTGTTAAACTTATTCCAAAGTTTATTTATAGCACACTCTGCATTTTGTACCAACAAATGTACTGTATGAAAGAGCACATGGAATTAAGAACTATTGTATACTTCATATGCATGAAGGAAAACATTTCTTAGAAATGAAACCATTAATGTTATATTCTGAATCACGAATACTTAACCACATAACCTGCTTATATGCAATGATGCTGAAGTACTTAACATATATATTCTTAAAGCTCTCTCAATCTACACAGAATTAAGCATTCCACTGTACGTAGTGCAGCTGGTTTTAAAGTGATGTCTATTAGAAATAAATGTTAGTGTTTTAGGAAACATATAGGTGTTTAAAGGTGATTCATGGTGTCTTTCTTTTAAATAATGAGAATTGTGTACTGCAGGACAAGTTTGAGAAGTATGAAAGCACTTTACAAAGGAAAGAAATTGAATACAGTGTAAAATATTAAAGCTTTATACTGACAGAACTGTTTTTGTTTAAATTTTTATTGAATTTTTTCTTTGAAGTAACAACAAGAGACACATACTGTTGGCAGATAAACGATGCTGTGCTGAATGAGTGGCTACTTAACCTTAGAGCTGTCAGATACCATTATTTTCAATGTCAAGGACCTGGAAAGCTTTATGCAATGTATTCCGTTCTTCATATTAAAATGTTCAAATTTCTGTTCATTTATACATTTCTCTGCTACAGCTACATACGATATGTAGACTACCTCAGCAGGGAATGCTGAATTTGGCTGTAGACCTGCTTACAACATGAAGCCAAATTATGCTTCAGGTTATCCTGAAAGCTAAAGCAGTAGTGCCTGAAGCACTGATGTTCTTTTGCTCTGAGTTTTGAAATATTCTAATGTCTGAAGCAGACATGCTATTGTCCTGACTAATAAAAATAACAATGTGAAAATCTCTCAAGGGCACAGTGTGTAATTCTATTTTGGCAAGAGTTTGCCATGTGATAATTTCCAGTTCCATAGTTGGTATTTACCTGTTACAATTAATTTAAGGACATTTTAGTATTTTAAGTTAGGGATGGCCATTATTTACATTTCTGATGAACTTGCTATTGCAAAATGCATGTGTACTGCTCTTGCTAGTATTTTTATGTTTGACCAGAGTATGTAGATTCTCAGACACCTGGCAGCTATCCCCCAGACAGGCTTGTCCAGCCCAATGTCTTTGGGAGATGATAGTGTATATTGTCACTAGTACAATAAAAGATGCATTTTATTTTACTTGATCACAGAATCAACACAATGCAAATGCTGTACTGTGCTATTGATTTCTGATTTAACATTCATTTAGAAAATACAAAAAGAATGAATAGGAAAACTACAACAAACAGAAGTCAGAAATTTTTATATGTTAAAATCATAGGATCAAAGGGTAACTCAGGTTACAAGGGACCTCAGGAGGTCATCTCGTCTGACCTAAAGGACTTCATTCAGTTTGGATGGCTCAGGACTTCATGCAGTAACTGATTTGTTCAATGCATTGAAAATGCATTTGATTAATATATGATGATCAGCTGCTTTGAGCCCTTGTCTGTGTACAGATTTTTCCTGTTATTTGCTTTCTTTCTTTTTTTTTTCTCTCCCACACAGCCATTTTTGTTTTTTTTTTTTGTTTGCTTGTTTCCAACTATATTGCTTAGCCATGACACACCACTTTTTTTTTTTTTTAAATCAACAAATATTTCAGTGGTAGTATTCAAGTACATATCATGAAAATATTCATGAGGATTATTCATACTAAAGTCATTCAGGATATTCTTGAATAACAGTTATAATTATTTATTGCAGTAAGGATTTTCTATCTCTCATTTCATTTTCACTTTCAGAAAGCAGGCCTTCCCTTCTTGAAGGAAAGGGCATGATCAAGAAAAAACACAGTACTTTTACCCTGAAGTTCTATAATCTTTTCTAATTTATCCTTAAAATTATCCTTAAACAAAGGATCTGTGTAAATTGTTGTAAGAAGTTCTAACAAGTGTTCTCTCCATGTGCTCAAATTCTTCATTTATCTTCCAAGAATAATGGAACTGATAACATTACTGAGATGATGGGAGAGGCTGAGTTGTGAGCTTAGTGAACACAATGAGGAATCCAGACAGAGCCATGGAAACAAGCATTTGAGCGTTCCTTGTCACCTTCATTACCTATGCTAATGCCAGGGACACAGAGTACCAATGGCTGAATTCCTTGATAGCAGACTCATGGGAATCTGTGTTTAATCTGTGGGTTATTTTATTATGAATGTTATAAATGAAGTCTCAACTCAATCTGAATTTAGTAATATTTATAAAAGGCAAGTAAACAGTGCTGGGTGTGCGGGGAGTCTGTGCTCTACCAACACGCACACACAAACATCGAACCTTCTAAATACACAGAACATTGCTTTTACATACTGAACCCGAGTATGCCTATACATATGTACAATCAGAAAAGGTAACAAACAATCCTTTAAGTCTATTACTATCAATGTCCATGACTAGGGGCGCATAGTTGGCCTGGTTGAAGTGCTCCCATATCTTCCATGACTTACAACAGCCTCCATTTTCCATTCCTTTTCTTGATTACAAACACCGGAGACACTGTCTGATTGTTAATAAGGGGAATAAGCTGTAAGGTTACCAGGACAGTCTTTGTTCCTAAGGATGTATGATTCCCCACAATGTGTAACTGGTTAGCAGCAAAGGGCAGTTGTGTGCGCGGATCCGCTTCTCTCAGCTTGAGATTTTGAGTGGTTTGCTGAGTTTGGCCGAACCTATCTTCATGAGGAAATCAATGCGCCCGTCCTGGTCTCCATTCTGCTATCCTGTTCCTTTTCATTCCTTCTTTCTACTTCTTTATTGATGACGTAACTTCATCATGTTGCCTTTTTTTTTAATATCTTGAGGACAGGCTCCCCTCTTATACCCTTCTCCTTACAGCAGTTCTTTTCAAAAACAACTTTTCATTGGTCAAACAACAACAGCAAATACCCAGCAACTTCCATGCTTTAATGACTGGAGAACAAGCAACCTGAGACGGCATGGCGTCTCCTGAATCACCCTTCTTTGTTCCCTCTAAACTCTTTCACATTCCTGATGGCCTCATCGTTAAGAGTCTGATGTTATCATCAACCACGGGGCTTTCGGACCCCCATGGCCACACTCCCACATCTCCCCCTTCTTTATTAATTTCAACCATTTTCTTGACACGAATTATTATGCCATATATCACAATGAAGTATGCTTATTTAACAAGTCTAATAGGTCAGCACAGAGCACCAGTGCTTGTATGATATAGAACATGGTGAACAATGATCACGAGGAAGTTTTGGAGCTGGTAAAGTGAGTTTCCTGCACCAACAGCTAGATCCTTCCCATTCTCTGTAGCTGACATGCTCTCTTTTTATATATCACCAGTAAAGTGTCGTGTCATGCTGCCGTCCCCATCTCCACCCCGTATTTATACATAAATTGTTATGTCAGTACTTCCACTGGTTTACCTGAGGTGGGGGATAGGATCTTCTCTGCTATATTTTCAAAAGATAAATATTATTTGTTGGTCAAAGCGGTAGAATGGTCTGCAAATTCTGTAAAGACTGAGAGCTGTGGTACTTGTGTGTTGAGCCTGAACAGCAGGAAGGGAGAAAACAGGTGCTAAACAGCAATGATTAGCATACGTATACCAACTGATGAGGTGTTAAACATAATCCCATGCAGAGGTGTCAAAACCTTGGCCAAAGGATATAACTATGTGAAATAATACAGCCAGATTATATAAAACACAATGGAATGTAAAAATCTTCAAATATCAAATGACCTGGTCAAAACAGTACAGCTCATTTACTAGGATATGTATTTTCAAGAAGCTGGGGATGTATACGTTCAGAACCAATGTACTTCTTAAAATGATAGGATAATTTCATGCTGGCTTCAAAACAAATGAACGCTTCATTATGTACTGTTGCAGTGGAGCTTTAAAAGTTAAATCTGGTATTTCCTTTTGTTACTTGTATTATTTACTGTGTGATATTCTTTTCCTTAAACATTGCTTGCACTGGAAGATGGAATGTAAGATTTAGTGATCTTAGTTTAAGTAGTTGCCATGGTTTGCTGCTTTTCATACATGGAAATTATCAGGTTCTATTAGAGATTGTGCTCTTCTCTTTCATTTTTATGCCATATATTCCTTATGATCATTTAATGAATGCACTTAACTGTACTACATATGAATCTGGTAGTCATGCATCTTTCATGATTTTTTTCCTTTAACTTTTACTCTCCGTTTCATGCCCCAGGCACGGCTTGAACCTTTTTCCTTTCTATTGTCACAATAACTTTCATTGTCTCAACTTTCACTTTGTTGTCTTGATGACAACTGAAGGATTCAGTCCAGACTAGAAGACTTGCTACTTTTAGCTATTAGTGTTTACTAATATGTAGACTATGGACTACTGCACCCTTTATTTTAATTAAAATTGAGTGGAAAAGGCCATCTTTAAAACAAGATATTGCTTCAATTTTCTGCATTCTCTTCCTTTCCTTCTATTATTTTTATTATTTTTTATGAAAAAAATAGTACTGTTAGAAGTGACCATCCTGCCTGGAAGTTATCCCTATGTTATTAAGAGAGCTGTTCTCTCAGTGAGACAAAGTACTGCATTAAGGAAGGAGCTTCCTCCTAGCTCTCATGTGGCAATATCCTTTCAAATTTTTCTCTGCTATTCCACTGAGATCCACTATCAGACAGGGGCACAGGGCTTCTAGGCATCCCCCTTTGTGGACTGGCCAAGTCTCAACTATTTTTTTTTTTTTTCTTTAAAAGGGAACATCCTTGCTGACGATGAGCCTGCTGATTTGTTCTAGGAGATGCCATTCTTGAAGATACATTTTAACTGCCACATAACAGCAGTTTGTTAGAATGTGCTGAAACGCACATATATATATTCCTCAAATGCTGTAAAGAGAGCTTATATCCTAATGACATCCACAGCCAGAGAACATTGGCCTAAAATGTGTTTGTTTTGGCAGAATATTTAATTCAGTGCTGGGTTTCTAAGAAAATATTTCCAGGTTTTCAAAGGTTCAAAATAGGGTTCAAAAAAGGTTCAAAATATTTCAATATATTGCAAGTCTTCACTTACAATAAAGCAATTCTCCCTTAATTCTTCCCTTTTGACTATTACTGCATACATAATTATTTTTCATAAACATACCTTTAAAATTAGGGGGTTGAATCTGTTTTGAAAAATAATCAAATGGCTGAATCTGAGGCTCAGTGTCTAGAATAATCTTGTTGCATCTGATCTTGGTTGCTTGTACCCGAGTAAAGCTTTGAGGTAGGTTCTGGTGCAGTGGATCTCAACATCGTCTTGTACCAATGTGGCTTTGCTAACTCCACAGCATTTTGAAGATGTGGCTAAAGTGGCGTAACATGAGATAGACTGAAAAATTGACTGTTAGGTGTGAATACTGCTAACCAGGCTAAACTACTTTAGCTCTGCTTTAATCAATGGCATTATCAAAAGTATTGTCAAACATACGCTAATATCAGGATAAAATATTGCAATTATGAGTGGGATAAATACAAATATATATGTATACATGTGTATATATATATATAAACATTAGAACTGGGAATGGTACAATGGTTAAGATAATTCTTTTCTGCCCTTAATGGAAAACACTTTTTCTTGACTCTATTTTGTGTATTATAATCAACAGATGTAAAGAGACTGATGGGTAGCGAGCATGATCCTCTCTAGCTGATTTTTAGCACTGTATAGCAATGACAGTAGGATTTCCATTATTTTTCAGTGACTGATTATTCCTTGTTGGCTAGAGTTCAAGAAGTTTTTGAGCATATGCTTGCCTTTTTCCACTTGAGATAATTCAACCACAGCAAGAAAGCATTTAAGGACACAGTCATGTAGTTCTTCAGATCTCACCAGACACTCTTGAGAGTCATAGTTATTCTTCTTAACCTCTACAGAAATTCTGAATTGTATTTGGCTTTACATTGAGTACCAGCTTCAGTATGAAGCTCATACGTCAGAACAATGAGCATGTGTTTAGAGGGAGAATATGAACAAACATATTTCTAGACTCCTAATTTTAATTATTTTTATTATTTTAGATTATGCATTTAACAAATAAGCCAGTTATTAAAATGAGACTGCCACTTTCCTGGCTGACACATGAGGGCACTTTAAAGTAAAGGAGTTGTTTATTGATTCCTATAGTCCCTACAGCATGATAAAGATTGGGATTTTTAAAATGTAGACAATGTTTATTAACAATCTAAACCAAGAAGAAGGAAAAAAAAAAAAAAAAAAAAAGAACACACTACAAAATAAAAACAATGTGGATGTACATCAGGGTTAGTACATGGTGTTGAAACCTTACTTGTGTTATGAGATGGACCTGGGGTTTTGGGAAGGGAAAGAATACGCACCACATGACATTCATTAATGTCCACTCAGATAATAGCAGTACCACTCACTGGCAGTAGATCACAAGACATAAAGTAATAAATCCTCTTTGTTACAGTGTAATTAACAGTTAAAATTTCAAGTGAGATCTCATTTGATATCTTAGATGAGATTTAGAATACGGGTTAAAGAGTTTCTGTGATTCCTATTAGTTACTGCATGAAATCTTGATTGGGGGATCACTACACAACCAGCTGCAGTGAAGGGAAGCTTTGCAGCACCTTACACAGGGTGTTGTAGGGAATGTAAATAAAGATAATTACCCTCCACTGTGCTATTAGTGGTTTGGGATCCTTTTCTACATTGTAAGGAGGCTGTAGTTGTGAAGCCCTTAATCCCACTCCTAAGAAAATCTATCAGCAAGAGCTTCGGTAGCACAATTTCCTTTCTGTATCAGTGCAAGGTTTAATATCTAATTTTTCCAATAATAGGTCATTTTGTTCCCACACATGTTAACCACAAAGTTCATTTTTCTCTCTTTTGATTGTGTTAGAGACACAAGGCAAACTTCCCAACAAATGTAACTGACTAATGTTTAAAATCTGGTGTGAGGGAGTTGAATTTTCATAGCTTAATTAGTGTCAGCAGGTTGCCAATTAATTAATGAAATTCTTTTGTGCTAGCTCCAGCTGTATTTAATTAGACTGTTTTTAGAGGAGAGAAGGCTACTATCTAAATGTAGCTAGGTGATGAAATATTTTTCAGAAATTGTGCTTTACACCTTGTTAAAGATCTTTTTTTCTTTCAAATTCTGAATTCTTCACATTCTGCAAATGAGTACAGTTTGTTCTGTCAGCAAATAAGTAGTTAGCAAGGTTATTAACTTTATGATATGACATGGAAGCCTTTGGATTAGTGTTTTAGATAAACCGTTGAAGTTCATTGGGGAAAAAAACAAGTGTGATTAATTAAAAATGCATTCATTAAGATCCAAGTTAAATACTGATATAATCCAACCTAATAATACGATATTTTAGAAGAGGGCTAAATTCAGATCTTTAAAGTATTTTAAATTAAAAAAAATAAATAAATACATTAAAAATAAAATGTATAATCTAAAAGTAATAAGCTATTTTGCACAAGCTGATACTTGTGAGAAACATCAGAATACTGCTGAAGTTTTAGTAACAGAACTTCTATCTTGTGATAAAGTGAAATTTTAGTATCTCTGCATCATTCATACTTGGATTTCCAGTTATTCCCAGCACACTAGTATTAAAAATAGTGGGGTTTTTGTGTTTGTTTTTTTTTTTTTTTTAACTTTATTTTTATTTTATTTATTTATTTTTAATAAAATGAAGAAACTTCTTAATCTTATTAATAAAAGTAACAGATTATGATCAGGAAGGCTGTTTTTCTAACTTTCTAACTCATTTATAAATGGAAGAACCAATTATCTGAATTTTACTATTTCCTTCATACTTAAGAATTCTGTATGGCTATTGCAAATTCCCACAGCTGGAAGGGCCTATCCTAGACACTGATAAGAAATATGAACTATTTCAGCATGCCAGTGGAGCAAAGATCTCAAATATTCTGAAAATTAATGAAAATCAATGCATCGTTGTATCAGAGTTTAGTACCTTAGAGACATTCTTAAGTGCAAGTGTATCTGACTCATTTTTTATTGAAAATTGATAAATACCTGAGTAAAAATACAACTGTGTATTTACAGGAAATTAAGTTTAAGGTGTAGCTTTAAATATTTCTTTTCCCATATCTAACTGTACATTGCCACCCACTAGACTCAGAACTCACAACTGAGTTATTGGTCTAGCTGACTGATCCCAGAAGCCAAACTGAGCTTTTAATATTACAGTCACCAGGATTCAGAAATGACATATAGTTTGGACACAAGTTTGTCTGTGCTTAGTTATATGTGCATAAAAGGATAACAAAATTATGTTTTCATGAAAACAGAGTGGCTCTAAATGGTTTTGCTAAATTGTTTAATTTGTACATAGGAGAAATAGTATTCTATTGCAGAATGTGGCTTTACTCAGTTCTGTATTGGTGTTAACCTGTTCAGGATTACGCCAAAACATTATTGTTTGAAAAGTACATGCACAAGTGGAAGCAACTATTTCCTTTCTATACATTTTGTGATAATCTTGTCAGAGTTGGCATCTCCATCCTGGTGCACTCAAATTGCAGCCATTGCATATTATACACCTACCTTGGCAAAACATCCTTCCCTCAATACCACCATAATAGTTCCAGCTAACCAGAAAATTCACTCCACTAATTTTTATTTTTTACTTTTCAAATAAACAATACAAGCATTTAAGATACTATTTATATCTCTTAGCAGGAAGACTACTGGAAGGAACACCCTGCATGACTGACTCCAGTTTCCTGCTAGCGCAGCCAGACATGGGTAAGGGATTGTAAAATAAATTGATCAAGCAACATCTCAAAAGCAGATAGGATCTCTATATTGACTCTGTTTGTTAAAAATGCTGGAATTCTGCTCCAGAACACCATGGCCCTAGAAACTTTAATTTAATTTATGTTTGTTCATACACCCTCATACACCTTCTATGAAGGTGTTCATACACCTTCATTTCTCTTACTGCATTCATATTGGATCATTCCAGTTCTTACACTATGATATTCCACATACCTGCTTCACTTTTATAAACTTCATTCTTAAGCCTCTTCAATATCTTTGTCAAATTATTTCCTTTGGTGATGAAGCTGTGATGAAGCAATATATGTAATGACTGGAAATGAAGGGCATGTTTTAATTTCTCCTATTGTAACCTAATACAATCACTGTCAGAATTACCTCTCAAAGACATTAGAATATGTACCTCCTAAAAGTCATTGTTTTCAATTAGGTAATAAAATAATTTATTCCTTTAAATTTTTCTTTTGGAGTTTATGCAAGAGTAATGTGCATGTAAAATAAAAATAAAAATTCAAGTAATATTCATCACTATTTAAGCAACATTACCAGCTCTTCAATTGCAAATTCTTTTGCGATCACAGGTAGGCTGATGCATCTCTGCTGACTACAACTGAATTGATCTTGCTTAGTCCAGCATTTAATTTGGCTTGCTACTGCAAAGGTATGTTAAAAGAGTAGTGTGCTATAATGTATCCACTAAATCTATTCTTTATCATTCAGTGGGGATGTAGCTGACTATTTTACTGTGGGAAAGACTTACATGTAAATGTTAAAGGGGCAGTGATAGCTTTTAGGCCTAATATTTAGTTGACTTAGTAAAATCCACCTAATGTACTCGTTTCACATTTCTTTATATGAATTACAAATAAAGACTTTTAATATACATTGAAAGAGAGAATGGTGATTAATGTAGGCATACATTTTGTTTTTAAGAGAGTCAAATCTGAAAAGCTCTTTATTTTTTTTAGAAGCCTTGTTTTTTGTTTGTTTGTTTTTCAATAAATAAAATCATATTTATTCCTTTTTCTCTTTAAGGTTTTCAGAAAGTTTTAGAGCTGAATTGATGAGTGTTGCCTGTGCCTGACTCTGTCTGCTATTCTCTTTATTATAGCAACACAGAGGGTTTTTTTTTTTAGATCTCAGTAAGGCTTTGTGTGCTTATTTTATCTTTATTACTATGTCATGGAATGTGATTTTGGTTCCCGTGTCTAGAATCATGTGAAAACAAAGCTTTTCCAAAATGAGGGAAGAGCAAAAATCTGTAAAGGTAAACATCTGTTCAGGCTACTATTGTGAAGGGCTGCTTGGATTTACAAGCAGATTGAACATCTTTCCAGATGGTCAGTGCTTCCTCAGCTATTTGCATGTCTTACTTTAGTTGTTCTAGCAGTGAAATAGCTGAAATAACAATCCAAGACCGAATATTTATTTCTAATAAGCGACTAGATGCAGTAATACAGTTCACAAAAGTTAAATAAGAGGGATTCACAAAAAGAGTTATGTATGGAAAAAAAAAAGTCCAGATCTTTGTTTATAAATGTGATATGTATACCACAGATGATTTCTTTTTTCCTTTGCAATTCTGTCTGCTGGTTTAGGCAGTGTACATAATATATGCTTGTAAATTAAGAGTCTAGTTACTCTCCCAGTCACCACACTTAGAATATTATGGCATATGGTTTATGTTAACTATGTAAGCCATAATTCTGTAATAAAAATCTTCAATTGCTGTAAGAAAATTCTCAAAAGTTAGATTAAACTGACATTATATCTACAAGGTCTTTTATGTGTTAAAACTATACCACTGGGGGTGGAGTTTCAAACTGGAAAGGGAAGCAAATTGTCCCTCCCTCAAGAGTCTTCACAGGTATCGGTGTCAGTCATGTGATAAATGGGATTTTTTTTGTGTTAAACTGTTCATCATTTCATCTGCATCGTCCATATACTTTCTGTGCAAAACTACCAATATACAAAATTCCTATGTGATACCAAATCTCTTTTTTTTTTGTTTTGTTTTGTTTTGTTTTGTTTGCGTGTTTGTTTTTTGCTTGATTATGAGGTGGTTGTTTTTTTTCCCCACCAAAATAAAAAAATCCGCTTCCCAAAGTCACACAACCCAGCATGTTCTGTGTCTCAGGCCCAGGCCTATCACCTTTCTTCTTCCCTGTTGCTCATGAGATTCATCCTATTACAGATTGCACAAATACTTTCCTAAATGAAAAAGATTGTCTACAGAGGAAAGCAGATCATGACAATCACTCCTTTAATATTCTGATTTAATAGCCCCACATGAGGCATATTATTTTAGTATTAAAGAACTGAATTATTTAAAATTGTAGAAGATTGCAGTTGTATCATCTGCACTGAAATAATGGGGGGGGAGAAGGGGGCTGCTAGAGGAAGGGGGAACACAGTAGCAGTCCTTTTCTAAAATGCTGCTTAGCAAACAATGCAATCCTAGCCAGTAGGAGTAAAACTGATGAGATACACTACTTCCCTCATTTTCTTAGCCCAACAGATTCACCAATATTCCATCTCCTGCTCTCAGTGGAGGAGAAATGGGGGGTGACATTCACGTGTTTCCAAGCTGTCAGGAAGAACAAGAACACTGCCTTTGTCTGCACCTCCAGGCTTGTTTCTGGCCAGGATGTTGCCTCACATCTACCAGTTTGTCATGGTTTCCTTGCTTCTCCGTGCATTTCAGCATTTTGTAGATTTCATCTCAAAGGTTTTCAGACTCTTGATATATCCTCACATCTACCTCCACTGCTTCAGTACTTTGTATTAGATCAACCTCTCAGCATTAACATGGTTCCTGTGGCATGTGAGGATTTTTAATGACATGTTTTCATGAGCATGTGCTTAAGGTGGTAATTCTGTTCTTTTGGTGGCTTTTGAATGAAGATACATAAATTGACGGTGGCTTTAGCAAGCTTTGACTGGTAATGTTATAAGATGGAAAAATTGGTTCTGAGCTTTGGTAAACAGGTACCTTTTATCTTTTTGGCATATGGTTCTCCAGCTTAATGCCAAAGTGCTGCAAACCCGTCTGTCCAGAAAAACAGAATATGCGATGATATTATGAATGGGTTTGTGATCAATCTAACCATGAGTTTTATGATTTTTATGCACATGAGTGCTAACCTGTGTTTCATGAGTCACTGATATCTCTGTTCTGAAGACCTGCTCATGTGAATTAATTATATATATGTCCCCTGCACTTTGTTAAGAACAAAAAGAAAAGCTTCATATGAAGAACAAAATTTGGGGTCATCTGAGGTGACAGATGCTTGCTTGTTCAAAGACTCCATTGCTCAATGCTGGAGCGGAAGGGAGAAAAAATCAGAGGCTACTCCTTCATAAGCATTTCCTTTTGCATTATTTAATAAGCCTTTTTAACTTAGAAGACAAGTTGCAAAGGTTATTGAAAGAAAATGGTGGTCCTTATTTGTGCTTGCTGACTAAGTAGATTTCTGTCTGTGTATTGAAGTTTCCATTAGTGTGAGATTTTTAAATTTAAATTTCATTGCAAGCATATTTCCTCCTGGGAATTGAAGTCAGTTCATTGTAACAAATAAAATCACGGTAAAATAACTTTGCTTTTTCACAGATCGCAGATTATTGAATTGATGCTTTAACATGGAAATTTAGCATATAAGAGATATGTTATTACTGTCATTTGCACTCTAAAGAAGCTCTTCTCAAAAAGTACTTTTACTCTAAAACTGCCTAAGTGCTTTACACCACACAGAATAAGGCAAATCTAACTTTGTGCTATTGAACAGTAGGACAAAAGCTGTCTGTTAACAGACCAAGGAAATGATTGGGAGAAAAATGGAGTAGCTGAGTTTCTTTAAACCTATATATTATTTTTTTTTTCTTAATGAGCAGTTTAACTGGCAATTGATCAGTCATTCAGCATTACAGTAAATGGCCAATCAAATATATAATCATTTGAGACTGCACTTTAGACCTAATCTGGCAGCAATCAGGAATGCTTAAGAATAAATACAGAGCAAATTTCTCCCTGTAGGTACTTTAAAAGATAAAAACAACAAAATGTATCCAAAACCAAAACAGCAATAACAAACTACGAGGCAGTTAATCAGTTGTATTCTTTATTGTGCATGGCAACATACTTGCTCATGAATTTCCATTTTATATAAATAGACAAAAGCTTTTTTTTGCAGGATTTTTTTTTCTGTTAGATTTCAAATATGACTCCTGTGGAATGGTTGCATTAATAAGGTCTTGAGATCACAAATCTTTATAGACTTGTTTAATTTTATGCATGTGAGCTCAAGGCAACTATCCAAACAGATGACATTCAGAATATTGATATGTGTTGCAGTATTAATTCCTACATTAACACTCCAGGTAGGCTCATTACAGTGGAGAATTTCTGTTTTTATCATTTTAAAATTGTAATGCTTTTCGTTTTCAGAAGCAAATCTTTGGTTCTAATCACGTAAAATTCAAGACCTCATCACTGTCTTGCTTCTTGCGAAAAATATAGTATGAAACAGTCCTTTGACCACTGGCATTTGCTAGTGTGAATGAGAAATACCGTCTAAAAATAGAAATCTTCTTTTATTTACGTGAGGTGTGAAATATACCGTTATAGGCAGCTGTCAGTGTGAATGGGTTAACATTTACCTAATTTATAATGTGTGAAAATAGACACCTAGTAGCAGAACTAGAATGGAAAGAGAGCAGTCTCAAAAGAGCACAGTTCACATAACGTTTACCCCTTTTCCCTGACTCAGGTCTTTTGGCACTGAATACATTGTTTGAAGGGTTGTTAAATATTTGACTTTTACTCTGTGACCTCCTCTTTCAAGTGTAGAAGGAAATAGAAAAGCTCAGTTTGACATCTCTCAAGAGATCAGGTGGAGTAATGGGTAGCACTTACCTTTTTTGATCCCCAAGTTAAAGAAGAAACTTTTATTTTCCTAATAACTTGCAGTAAATGAAATTGGTATTCTCTGCAATGTGACCTAATGATCCTGGGAGGCTAAGGGAAAGTCAGCATACATATAAAACTAGCTTTTGACAGGACACAGGTGAGTGACTCTGGTGCATCTTCCATTGACAGTTTTCATCTTCAGAACTGTTCAGATATCTGGGTAATATCTATCTATTTCTGGGCAAAATTTTTCAGTAGGCTTGGAATGATAAGAGTATCCCCACATCTCTACAGTTTCTTGTATGTGTACTGTACATGATTAGCCGAACTTTTTCTTGCACCAGGTGCAAATAATGAATGTAATAATCAACGAATGTGATAATCGGGTAGTCTGCAAAAGGTACAGGGGCATTTGGCAATTGTAGTATTAAAACAAACTAATTATGGTATCATTAACAACTCTTTTCTGCACACACAGCTTTATTTAAATTTGATTTTAACTTAACAGAACTGGGTTTTGAAAAGTTCTGTAGTTCTGTTATTGATTAAGACTGAACATGATTAACATTAATTATTGATCGAGCTTCTCCACATCTTCAGATAGCATCAAAGAGAGATTTATTGATGAAGTCTGAAAGGTCTTAAAACTGTAGTAATTATGCTGTAATTCCTTTTGACTACAGATTAAGTGGACTATTCACAAGATATCTTGATGCATGTGGAAACTAAGTGTAAAGTCCATCTCCTAAACATTACTAGTTCAAGAATATTAAAAGTTCTCAAAATCTTTATTGAAGCATGAGTTTGATTTTGGAGTGTTTTGTTGTGAATTTTTTTAGGGGTGAGTGAGGAAAGAAATGCAGATGCTAGATCAGGAGATACAGATTCTAACATACAGGAGATACAGGAAAGCCAGTTTGCTCCCGATTATATGTCTGGAATAGAAAATTCTGTGGCATGTGAGACAGTTTTGCGGCTCTTTGTTAGTAATTAACCTTAAGATGATTTTTTTTTTTTTAATCTGGAAATTATTTGGAAAATATTTTGTCTTTGATGAATCATCATATTTTAGAAAACTAAACTAAAATTACTGTATGAATAAATAATGCTTCAGTGAAGAAAATACTATAGCATTGATCTTTAGGGAATCAGAATGATTGTTACATTGGATTGTTAATTAATGAAGGTATGTTGTAGAATAGTGTCTCAAAATAAATTGTTTTTCCTTGTCATTATTCAGGAGAAGTGAAACAGCAATTCAAGACTTTTTTAGATTAATTGATCTTCTTATTTATCTACTATCCCATGTGTTCAGTAAATATTCAAATAATATTGTTCTTTTTTAACTCAGAAGATATTTCTGTTAAACAAAGGATGATACTGTAGTGGGATAAAGAGGCAGTTGCATTAGAAGAGTGGTTTTGTATGACTAGTGCAGCTTCAGGCTCCTAGCTCCAGATGAGAACTGCAAATCCAGATGAGAGGGTATGGATAATGTTATGTCAGTAGCTGAGGGAGAATCACTCCTTCCCTTACTGTCTCCTACTATCCTGGTTAAGCAATTTCAGTCTGATATTTATGACTTTTTCTACATTTTGCATAGGGAATTCATTACCTGAATTGCTGAAATTCTTAAAGATGGATAGATATAAAATATAAAATGGGAATAAACCTATACTCGTGGGTTTTGTTTGTTTGCTTGTTTAAATCTATACAGGTGGAAAAGAAAGCACACTACAGTTGGCTTCATATACAGCTGGATGGTTATCATTTTTCAAAGTATCATGATAATGAAATACTTCCTTGGGAACAAGTATATACGCACTGGCAAAATAATATTTACTTCTTAACACCATGGAAGATCACCTTACTCTTGTTACTGCTGTATTGTGGTATTATTTTAATTGGACTTTTCTTACTGATTTACACACTCAGTTTGCAAAAGATGCTAGAGAATATGTGGCTTTGGCATGTAAACAAACTCTCTGAACAGGGTAATTAAAGCTGGGGTTAATCCCAGTATAGACAGAATTCTGTAACAGCTAGTGAACAAATGCAGTTGACCACTTGACATTGATTATTTGCAAACAATAGTTCTTACACTTAAAACACATAGAGAAAATTAATTTTTCAGGTACGTGTTATTTGGACCAACCAGGTCACTGAGCAAAATTACATCAAAGTACAAAAATGAAGCAGGAAGAAGGGAAATGATTTACCAATTGGAGCTATCTTTTAGAAAGTGAATAGCATCCCCAGCTGCACTTCTGCGTGTCCAGGTCAACCCAGGCTGTAGAGAATTCTTTCTCTTCTTTCCTGGATGTATTTTTCCTTTCTCTGTTGCAAAATGAAACTTCTGTCATTGCTGTTTTTTAGCTAATGTTTTTTTCCAGAAGCCAGGTGTGCTGTGGAACTAGTAGGAATATTTCAGGTTAAAAGCTGAATTATGAAGCTGATGGTTGTAACAAGGGCAAGATTCTTTGCTTGACATCTTCAGGCAATTATTATGTCTCTGTAATTTGTTTTAATAGTTCTTTAACCAGAATGGTAATAAATAAATAAATATTTACTGAATCATTTTGTCTTTTTCAATCTTTTTCACCTTTTGAGATGGCAATAATCATGTTTTTCTTTCCAGTCTTCATGACTATCTTCCATGTCTGCATTACAGCCTTAGATACATTACTACAGTACTCTAAATAATTTTGAGCATTCTCTAGGATGCAAAAAATAGTCTTTTACATATAGATACATGGATGCTATTACTATTAGAAGATCTAAGATGAAATTCTTTTTGCTACAGTGCATTTTCAGATACATTGAAACTAAACTTTATAGTTCAATTGAAGAAAAAAAAAAAAAAAAAGAAAAGAAAAAAGAACATTTTTCAATTCTGGATTTGTTTTCTTTCTTTCCCATAGTTTTCCTTGTTTGTGTGGGAGGTAGCTTTTGGTTATATGGTAGTTTGTGATTATATATAGAATTAGTGAATGCATGTTGTCAGTTCATTTCTTGATTTGAGGCACTCAAAGGGATACAAATGGAAGATTTCTTATAATAAGGAATAATAGGAAATAAGGAAAAAAAATTTAATGGCCTTTGTCATAGAAGTACAAAAGCATAAGATGATAAATACAGAAGATGACTGTCTGACTTGTCTTAAAGGATTACTATATTAATCTAGGTCCCTCTGATGTGTAAGTTTCAAGTCTCTGAAATTACTTTAAGGTAAGTAGTTTTTGATCTGATATTGACACTTTAAAAGAATACAGTTGGTTTTCATAAAACAAACAAAATCCCCTACATTCAGGAAATAGCTTATTCTCTGTTACAGTGTGCAAACATGAAGAATAAATGCTATGGATATTCTGAGTGGTTGGAAAAAGCACACAAGGGAAGGCAATACATTGGTTCATTCTTCAAGGGCTTCTGTCAGGCTAGTGAGAAGTGCTATGTGCCTGCAGATATTCTGGCAGGGAGTACTGTCAGTTTGTAAATGCACAGTCAGAGTGTGACTGTGTTAAAAAGAAATGTAGAATATTCTCTTTAAAAACAAAACAAACCAACAAAAAAGAAACACAACCACTTGTGTTAGGTAGAAAGTAGCATATATTTTATGTGTTGAAACCTATAGGGAGTTAATATTCATAGCCAGGCTTCTCCGTGTGTATCAATGACTGATTCAGATAGAGAAAAAACAGAATGGGGAGGTTTAGCTTGGTCACTTGAAAATAAATGTATTCCAACCAATCTTAAGAAGGAACATAGAGAGTATATTAACAATGGATCATGACATAGACCTTGGCACTTAAATGTAACTGTTCATGTAAATTACCAGAAGCAGGTTTTGTGGCCCCATACGTTTTGTATAGTCATTCACAGCTCATTAAACCTTCACCAGTGTTGTCATTCACAAAATACAAAGGTAGCATAAGAACAATATAATTAGTGTTTAAGTCAGACTGTCCTAGCTGAATTTCTAAACAGTAACTGCTCTACCTGCAACTCATTGTGGATTTGAGGAATAAAGGTTAGAGCAGGCAATGAGCAAGATGTATGCTAGTGGGTCTCAGAAGCTTTGGCATTTTATTGAACTAACAGACCTTCACAGTGTTTCAAATCATTGTTACCAAGACATTCTATTAGCTGAAACAAACTGTGGTTCTGCTGTTTTGCTAATTTATTATTATTTTTTAATTATAACATAGGACCATTATATATGTATTTATTTATTTATTCCCAGGGTTTTGTCATATGGCAGTAAACTTAAAAGCATGTGACTATCGGTGGACATTTAGAATCACTTGGTGACATACTGATAATGTTTCCTTGGGCTGATATTCAAGAACAGGGCTGAATGTATATTAAGCAACAATTTCTCTTAGGTATCAGATGCTTTCAAGTATAAGCAAATAATATTTAGGGAGCTTACTTTGTATCAAAATTTAAATTAAGTGAGGAAGGGCTGTTATGTATGTGACTGTCTCCTGTCTATGTTGCTTTTCAACTTTTTAGTGGACTGCTAACCAGTTTGCTCTGGAGAGCCCACCACACATACTGCATGTACTTTTCTGCTTCTTTGACCTATTTGAGCTTCAGAATTTGTGATTTCTTCATTGGTACCCCTGGCATGCCTCTTTGGAAAAGAAGAACGTCAGAACATTGGTCCTTAGACTAGCTGAGAACTGAACATAGCTACACATCCTGCAAATCAGAAGCTTTAAAACAGTCTTAGCTTCCCAAAGTAAGAGCTTGAGCTTAGCATCATACTGACAAAACTGCTTCTGCTCTTGACGCGAGAGGAGTCTAATGACGTGAGAGGACTCTAGCCCATTTAATATGGGAATTCGTGGCCTGAATTCTTTTCCATCTCACTGACATACACTATAAATGTCACAGATTTAGTGAAACTCACAAAACAGCTGCCTCTATTGTCTTACCCAAGGTTGCCTCACCCTCAGCACTTTAGAGCACACCATTTCCTGTAGTCTTTCACCTAACAAACAGTCTTGGTAATTCATTTTTCAACTAAAAGCAGATATGCAGTTTAACTTAGCCAAAGTTTCTGTACATCAAAAATGTAATGAAGAGAGAAATAGTCACTACAACTCTGATAAATATAATAGGAACAACTAGGCTCTCAATTAATTTGTCTCCCTGCTTAGTCACATTTCCTGGTCCCCTGATCAGTGTTGCATACATAGTTAATTTACTGATGACGTCTCTTTTGGTTTGAACTAAACAGTTCTCTCTGAGCAAAAACACAGGTGTGATTCTGGGAATCACTTGCTTCAGGGACTTCTCCCAGTGACCAATGTGGAGGAGACTGATGCAGGTTTTACTCTGCCTGTCCTGGGACACAATGATCTGAATCTGTTTGACAGAAAACTAACAAACAATGACAAATAAAAATAGTTGGCACCCTGTATATGTGAGCTCCATGGGCACCCCAGCACAAAAGCAAGTGTGGGAGCATTCAGACAGGGAAGCACTACCACATGCTAGATCACACCTTACATTGGTTGCCCATGGCATGATGAGCTTCAGCTGCTTGTGCAGCCACAACATTGGGCTCTTGAAAATGGGAGTGAGATGCTTGTGAAAAGATGCATTCCACCTCTATTTTGTATTCCTTAGTTCTGCATATGTTATTTGGGATATGTGTATCCCAAAATACTGCATCATGTTTGCAAGCAGCTACTTAAAGAGTTTTTAGTTCTTGAATGAACAGGGTATTGCTCTGTGTTGCAGAATACAGTGGTGTTGCTCTGTGCTTTAGTTTTGCATTTCAGTGCTAATGATAAATCCTTTTTTTCTAGCTCAAAGCATGTTTTTATACATGAGAATGTTCTTGTTTTTCATTGCTACTCAATACAGTTTATTGTTTGTATAATTAATGTAATTGTCTCTAATTATGTAATTACTGCAAATACATGTAATCAGTGATTCTAATTTGTAATTATAGAATTTTGATGTTTATTTGTGTAAAAGTCCTTGCAAAACTTGGTGAAGGGGAAAAATGCTCATGTAGAGCAGGTAATTTAGAAAAAATGTAAGACAGAAATTGCACAAATTTTTGTTGTAGTTCTTGCCAGCTACCGAAAGGAAATTAGTTTTCATTATTTACTAATTGGGTAAACATTTTTTTTTTTTTTTATAAAAGGTAATAATTACATGACAGAAGCCTAAAACACAATTTTTTATCCTCTTACGTTATAGCTTAAATGAATTTGCAAAATATTAGATAAGTAGAATGTAGGTGCCAAATTTAACCTGTAATTATAGCAGCCACTTGCAATGAAATTACAGCACAAAACTTCTAATCAAAAAAGGTAGAAAAACATTTTTGCAAAACCCTTTCCACCATTCTAATATACAAAGCAGGCTACTTACAGAGCTGTTGTCCAGACATGAAGTAAAAGCTTTTGCTTGGGAGAGTAGAATAACCCAGTGCAGTTAAAAAAGTCATATGGAAATTAGATTCTTACCACATGCAAAATCCTTTGCTTTTTACCGTCTTCTTAGCTCTCTACTCTCTCTGTTCATGAAAACCAAATAAATTCCTATAGTCCTAAAGCTCTGTCTGGGTTTCTTTAAGGGAAGATCAATAGCTACGAGTTTCAGTCCAATTTGTGTTTCTTTTTATTATAGCTGTTGGTTGGTGCTATATATATATATATATATATATATAAGTGAATATATACATATTTACAGCCTTTTATTTTGTAAGACAGACTCTATCCTGGTGCTATGCAAATTATGTTTTTGATTTGGGAATCAAAACTGGAAGTAAAATAAACCAAATCAAATCTCTTTAAACTGTATTTTTTGTTTCCATATAAAATGGACTTTTGCTTCTGGTATCATTTTCTATCATGAATATCTTTACCCAAGATGAACTTGGATATTTTACATCTTTTATTTTTAATTATTTACAATAAAAGAGAAGGAAAAAATGAGCTAGATGTGCAACCAAATCCATGCTGCTTCCTCCTGATATCCAGATGGTAAGAGCATCAAATTAGGATGGGGGAAAACGAAGTTCAAATTTCAAATATTAATCTAACTGGTTAAGCTTTGAAAAGGGATAATCTTTTCATGTTGAAGGTGTTTCATTTTGCAAATTTCAGCCTTCAAAGAGAGGAAAAAAGCTCTGTTGCTGATGATTAGGGTACTCTCCAAAGAAATGGGATATCTCACTTCAGAGCATTTCTGTGTTTGTAATTGCATGTGGATTTGTGTTGTTTGTTACAGTGTCTTGAAATTTTTCTCTTTTCTGTCCTGCTTAATTCTATGAAATGTGTAATTGCTTCAGGAAAATTAGCAGTGAAAAGTATTTCTTTTTCGTTGAGAATCAAACTTTTTTTTTTTTTCCTGAAAACAATTCATTTTCACATAGAGTTTACATTTTCTGTGATTAAATTGTTCAAGGGTCAATTTTGCCAATGTCTGATTCACGTGCAATTAGAAAAATATCTAGGTTTACCCTAAATTCTTCTAATCTCAGAACTGAATTATTTTTCTAGTTGTTCCCAGTGTTAATGAAATAGGACAGATATTTATACAAATGTTTAATTGTTTAATATACACAATTTTAAATATATAAACATAATATAATTGATTATTGGAATATTCCTTATAGTATATACATCTAACACATATTACACTATTATGTTTTATATTAATAATATATAGTATTAATTTTAATAGCCAATTGTTGAAATGGTAGTTTTAAGAACCTGAAATAAATACTTTTTATCTTGAGTCCAGTTCACAATCATGAAGTATCTAAGACACCACTATATATCTGAATATTACACTGTTATCATTTCTAGATAGATAATTAGGTAAAAATTATGTAATTACTTGATCACTGAGTCTCACTGTAGGTTCCCATCCAGTAATTTACACATTTTTATTGTCCTTAAAACAAACAAACAAACAAAAACCTACTAATTTCAGAGAAAAAGTGTTCTTCAGGTATTTCTAATTCAGGTTGGAATTTACAAGACTGAAAGCGTATGTTGAATGCACTTAAGTTTGGGTTTTAGGAATGACGAGAGCATTTCCATGGAAGTATCACTCTAAACTTGCCCTGTTCCTAAATTTTTCCTTAAAGTCCAAATAGAGGCAGACAAATCATTGTCATAGAGGGATGTCGTCCACGTAAGCTCCTGTTAATGCTTTCAAAGGTGCCATATTTCAGCCATATCAGTCTGAAAAGTCAAGTTTTCTCAATGGTGTTTCTAGTCTTGACACATAAAATAATAATTTGCTTTCTGGAGTGAGTCATAGTTTGTCATTTGTTCTGTACCTAATGTTTAAGTGTTTTTAATACAGTGATAAATTCCATAAGTGAATCTGTTTGTGACTTCTAATGATAGAGTGCATAGTATCATATTAATGATATAGTGGATTATAAACCTGAAGTGTATGTTTTTTGAGTCTTGGCTTTTAAATGATATCTCTGCTCTTTAGCTTGGAGCAGGAAATGCTTTCTGGAATATATGTCAGATTTCTTATTACCCTCACAAAGCTTAAAAACCCCCAACCTCATAAACTTCTTCATTAAATGATGCCTGGAAGCAATGAGTTCCATGTGTTAATTATTTATTATATTAAAAAAGAAAGGGGGGGGAATAGAAAAAAAAAAGGAAAGTCTATTTTAACAATTAGTTCCCAGTTTTCATTAACCCTCTCTTAGTTTGCTTACAATGATGTGGTGCATTTTAATTCATGTCATTTGTTATTTTATATACCTCTGTCATGCCTTTTCTTAAATCAATATATGTAACATGAAATTTTGTAGTTATTTTTAGTTTTATTGATTAACGTAAAGGTTTACATTATAATCTAGAAATTACAACAAAACAAATGGTCTGAACAAGAGTAGCATTGGAGAATGAATCATAGATGTCATTTCTAAATTATTAGCATCTCTGTTTTGTGATTTGACCAATATGGTGGAAAATTTAATATCTCTAAATCCCATAGATCAATCAAATGACCTTATGAAGTACTCTCAGTAGATTTTTATAAGAAAAAAAGTGGAGTGAAAAGTGCCATTAAAATATTTTCCGTCAATGTTTTCAGGCAGATGGATAACACTAGTACTCTTGCTGAGGATCATACCATAATCTAAATCTTTATCAGCCGTTGGTTTTCACTGATGAAGTGGGAACCTGCTTGCACTCAGTTCCATGGAAATGCCAGTTTGGAACACATCAAATGCCGATGTTTATAATGCCATGTGTAAATATAATCAATATGAAAACTTACTTAATAAGTAAATAAGTAAAACTTAATAAGTACTAAAAGACTTATTAGTCTTTTAGTATTGTCATGCTTCTAAATTTTTTGCAAATTTTTCTGACCAAATCTTAAAGTAACCCCCCCCCCCAAAAAAAAAATCACAAAAAAATTAGAAATCTATGCATAAACACACTGTCTATTCTAAAATTTAAGTCTTAATAGAACAGAATAGAGCATTATCTGTCATTGATCAATGTTTTACAAGGCCTTCACTAAGATGCTCTAGAGCAGCAGCAGGATACCATGATAGAACAGAGAACCTTTTGCATATTTTTCTGCCCATGCTATGGTTGTGCTCCTTCTGAGACCTGAATGAGTACAGCATTACAGGCATAGGGCTTGTATAAAAATCTTTTTCTGAGTAGCACAATAAAGACTAATTGCTTCTAACACTTCACTGGAGCCAGCGAATCATTTTCTGCTACCCAGATTATCTCTGATTCAGTTGCTGCTATGCAGTAAGTTCTCTTTATCTTAAAAAAAATAAAAAATAAGATACTCAGTATTTCCTTATACATTCAAATGTGACAAGGAAAGAAATGTTCTCATGTTCTCAGGGGACGGCAATTTGTTTCATCTCCAAAATATGAAGGACATTATTTGACGTGGCAGAATAGGTCCTCTGCTGACAGACTGAGCCAGTCATCACAAATCAGCTGCAGTGACCAAGTGTGTCTCACTGGCAACTGATGCATTTAAGGCCAGTTTTGAAAACATCCTCAATATGCTCATGAAACTGCAAGATTGTGTGACATACAATGGCTGTTGTGGGGCTTGCTTTATTATGCCATACTGGGATATATGCTTGTACATAGTCTTTGGATAGAAAAGTGTTATTCTTAATATTGGGATTTTGTGCACAGAAATGGAATTATTTCATTGTTTTAAAAAAATGTTTATAGTGCTATGCATTTACATAACAGTTTGCAAACATTGACAACTTGCTGCCCTGAAGAAATGAGGGGAGGAAAATAACTTTTCTTTTCTTTTCTTTTCTTTTCTTTTCTTTTCTTTTCTTTTCTTTTCTTTTCTTTTCTTTTCTTTTCTTTTCTTTTCTTTTCTTTTCTTTTCTTTTCTTTTCTTTTCTTTTCTTTTCTTTTCTTTTCTTTTCTTTTCTTTTCTTTTCTTTTCTTTTCTTTTCTTTTCTCTTTTCTTTTCTTTTCTTTTCTTTTCTTTTCTTTTCTTTTCTTTTCTTTTCTTTTCTTTTCTTTTCTTTTCTTTTCTTTTCTTTTCTAGTGGATCGGTGCCTAAGGTTCACTAATTATGGAACAGACATTGGGTAGAGTTGATGTATTATTTTGCAGAAATCTTTGTATCTCATGTTTCTCATCTACCATAAATATATAGCGGTTGTTTCAGGGTGAATGTTAAGTCAGAAATATTTTTCCTGAATATTTTGCCTTCATCCAGTTTGCCCTATCATAATCTACTGTCACAGGCAGTTTTCTTGACTGTTGTGTTCCTCTCTCTGTTACAATACTTCTGAAAACATATCTCCAGAAATACTATGTATTGTTGCAAAACATCAAAACATACTTTTTCTTACCATACTTTAGGAGTAGAGTGTGATTGATATGATATCTGAATATGGAGCATAATGTTTCAGATTCATAAAGGATCTGAAATTAACAAATACAGCAGATGCTTACATGGGATTAAGCCCAAAAGGACATTTGCTATGAGTTACATTTTTACAAATGTAAGGTATTCCTCTAAAATAAGCAGCACTGCATTGTTGGAAATTCACAGTAAATGAGAGAAGGTTTTGTGAGGAAATCTCTTCTGAATTGGCAGATGAAACACACAGAGCTTAGTTTTGCCAGCTGCTTCAGCCAGGTTTTGTGGACTGTATATTTGACATCCAAGACATCAAAAAATATGTAATTGCAATTATGCATGAAGTATCTGCTATTTCAGTATGTTTGTTAAGCTGTGGCAATATCATGCGAATGGATTGAAATCAAGTAAGGTAACTGAGGTAGCTCCTGGGTATCCCTCAACCCTGGGGAATTATTTATCCATGGAGAGCTAAATCTTGAACTGTAGGGACTAATACATATATACAGAGACTATTAATAAAGTATGCATGAAAAATGCAACCAAAGAAAAATTGAAGTGAAAAATGGGATCTATTGAAGCATTTGTTAATTTGCTGGGGACTTTGCCTTCAGCAATAGCATATTACATGTTTTTCCTAAGGAGTACGAACTATATCACTCTCAAACTACATGTAAATGTGTTTGGATAGAAATAGTTATTTCTGTACAAAAAGAAAAAAAATGATGTTAACTTGAAAAGCTTACAAACTGAGACCTATGATTGTTCTCAAATAGTCTGAAAGACTTTGTTAAATGGTGTATTAGTAATTTATCAGACAATATTTAATCTCAGCTTTCAGACCTAAAACCAGTCTGATGAACTAAAGAGGAAGGTCAGTCTAGTCTCTGAGGAAGGCAAGACTTTTTTTTTCCCCTGTTGTTCTTTGTGGTGGCTGATGAGGAAAGTTCATTCTTATAAGCTACACAGGCAATGTCATTTGTATTGTCAGTAGGGAAAATGGGAAGGATGAATTCAGTTTCCAGGAAAACATTCTCTCCTTTGATGGGTAAAATTGCAAGAGGCTGGAAACAATAAAGAGTGAACGTGATACACCATTATATTTATGTAGTAGGAATAATAAATGCTGGAGTTTGAAATGCTTAGTTGTTAGTGTGAAATTATGCAACTATTAAATGTGGTAATTTGCATAATTTTTCACTCATATAAGCCCAGTTTTGAGCACTTCCTCATCTGTCCATTTACAGATAATGTGGGTTTTGATTACCCTTGAGTCTGGAGGGAGGGATAGTCCTCATAACATGTAAACTGCCTTATAAAGTCTCCTCTTCCTACATAAATATGTGAACAAAAATCCAAATGCATTTATAGTTACAGCCATTGCTACCCAGCTGCCTGTGAAAGGCCAAACACAAATCACGTTGCACATAGCATGTAAGACTGCAGGTTAGGGTGGTGGTATTTGGCAAGATGGAAGGCACCGGTCAGGGAGCTCTGGAAAACACTTGCACTGTACAGCTATGTCCAACAGCGATCATAGGAAAAGTTGTACTGATACCTTATAATGCAAATAAACTTTCAACTCTGGATAGTAGAGAGTTGGATTATAGATAAAACATATTAAATGAGAGCAACCAGGAATGTGAAAACAGAGGGAAGGGATGAAAGCATTAGGCCATCTGATATTTTTATATTATCTCCATGGCCTGAAAGTTTTTGACACAGATGGGAATTTGCACACTCATTTCTGTGAAATAATCCAAATGCATGTATGTAAACACATCACTTGTTCATTGCTCTTCATTGTAGCTAATTTAATCTGGAGGGGCGATGTAGCTAGAATCACACTTTAAAATAGGCCTAAAAATACAGTCAGTTTCTGCATGGACATCATTAATAATATCACTCAGTAGTTTCAGGAAATACCATAATACCTCAAAGTTTAATAGATAAAAGATATATATTCATTATAGCTGAATTGGAGCAAGGAATCTATTATGTCTGTCTGTAAACTACAAAAGCAGATATAACTGTACACAGAATCCTTGAAGATAGCCTTTGTCTGGTGTTTAAGAGTGTTTAAGCATCTCATACTGAGATAGCAACTTAAGAACTTGTACAAGTCAACAGCTGTGACCTCAGTCAAGCAGGCAACTGAGTTTTCAGATAGCAAGCTGTGCCTCATTCTTCTTTGGCCAGAGCTATGTATATTTAATTAGTGTCCTCTCACCTTCACACTACGTATTTTCCCACTTGACAGTTCCTGGCATCAAAAGAATGTCCTTGAGAAAAAGTCAGGCCTATTGACTCCTAAGCATATTATTTGACTTGCTGTTCAAGTAGTCTGAAGAAAGAGCTGGAAATAATGAAAGACGCTGCAATGTGGAGCTGCCTTAACTGACAGTGTCAGGTGGGTCGAAGCTATTGAACAGTTCCTATTAAATTAGCTTACCTTCATCTCAGCTAGTTAAAGCTGGCATGCTGACAAATTAGTTGCTTTCTGTATATAAAAGAGGAGAAGCAGGATGAGATTCCCATTTTGTAGCTTAGTGACAGTAGATATGTCACATCACAAGGTCAATAACAATCTGTCCATGGAAGAAATGTAAATGTTTGGCTGATGTCAATACATTCTGCATTAGATTGTGAAATATTCATTCCTATAGCAGATGAGCTCATTTGCTCTAATAAAGACCACTTTATTCCAACCCAGTTAATTACAATGCTTTATATTGTCTGCTTTAAAATCTGATTACAGCTTTTGTTTAGCTTTTCCAATATTAGCTCTTGCACACTCTATATGCTATTTCTATCCAAGGAGTGTTAATAGAGAAAGTTAACAGACATGCTTGGAATGTGAAAAAGGCTAGTTTTTTATTTATTTCTGCTCATCAGAACATATGGATTTTACAATTTTCTGTAGAGGAAGACTCTGAAACTGTCACAGGCTCTTTTTGAAATTCAAACAGAGAAAATGTTATTCAGGTTAGTTGGTTGCAGTAAATGTGGATTATCTCATATAGCTAAACTCAGATTTTAGGAATAAATAATCTTTAAGAAGGTTAAAATGTTATTCTTCATTTTATCACATGTTCTGCAAGTAGCTGTTCTCCATAACTTTCCTACATTCTCAACAGTGTGGTAAGTCTTGGGGATACTTTTTTGCCCCTCCTGGCATATTCATTTCAAACTTCTTTATTGCTATGTTTCAATGCTGAATTCCTCACTGCCTAAAAGACTGCACTCTTCATCTTTTGGGAATAATCTCCGGTAAGGACATCATGACCTGTGTTTAAGCACTTCTCAATTATAGTGGTAATTACCATAGAGCTAACTAGTACTGTTCTCAGTTAAGTTACTGTTTCTAACATACTAGGGTAAATATTTTAAATGTCTTTTGAAAATTAAGTATTTCAAAATTTAATTACTGAAAAAAAAATAATTACTGAAATCACCAGTACAAATAAGTATATCAAATAAGTATATTATTTTAGGAGAGTTGGCAAAGTTTCTTTATAGTTGTCGTTTGCTATGACTATTCAGTTCTGTGAGCAGTTTGTCTTCTTCATATTTTTTATCTTTTTATGAAAGTATTTCAATGCTGTAATGATCTCCAGGAGTACAATATTGAATTTGCTTTCACAGTTTTCAGGACATGTAAATCTGTGAAGCTTCATTATCACTGAATTTAGTTTTGCCAAGTTATTTGGTCACAAACCAAAGCTCCAAGTGTTTCACTCAACTTCTGGTCTGTGCTGTAACGCATAGGACTTAGCCTAAGTAGAGGTGAGGACATTTTCTACCTCAGTGGCTACCAATCATAAAGGCTTAGATAAGTCTCTTTTAAAGATATATGTATATATATATATTCACACATTTTGAGAATTTCATAGAATCAGAGAATTCAAAGCTCATTTCCAATAAGAAAGGTTATGCTAACTGTAAGTATACACTCAAATGTGTACAACCCTTTTTTGCTTGTTTTCCTTTACTTTCAGGTCACTTTCATTAACCTGATTTGTATAAACTGACTTTTATCAATGAATGCTTCTCAGAAGAAATATTAGTGTCTTTCACGTCTAGCAACCTGTAAGTGAATGATCTCTGTTCAAGTCTCTAAGTGACTTAAAAAGTCAAGTAAGAGTCTCAATACTTTTTTTGGATGACGTTAATGTGTCTTTAGTGCTTTTTACTTGTTTTGCAGGGCCCTAATTCTGTCAGCAATCGCACAAGGAGTTAACCTAAACCTGATAATGATCTTGGACATGCAAACAAACTATCCTGTGCAAAAGTGGTGTGCAGCAGGACATGTCTGTAGATTGTGCCTCATTTCTGCTATCACATGGCTTAGCGTACTGGTGTAATAGTAGACATGAACTCAAACATATATCATGCAACTTATTATGCCAGAAGCCCATTTTATCTGTTATGCATTATGCTTATGCATTAAGATTAATGCATGCAATTGACATGTCTATGCATTTCTGTTAACTTAAATTCCAAATACAGGTTTGGTTTCAATTCTCCAGGAACAAAACCAAATAAACAGCATTCATACATCATGAAGGACTTGCAGGTATTTGTGTATAGGTTTGTTAATGTGGAAGTGAAAAGACTAAATATGCACGGCCATTCAGACATTAAAAATTGGGAAAATATTGTACTGGGTTGAAAATGAAATGGTGTACAATTGGTTTCCTAAGCTTTATAACTGAAAAACCTTATTGTATACCATGTTTGATCGCATATAGGGAATGAAATTTTATCAATATATGTATCCACATTACTATTATACATCTTTAGAAACTGAAAAGGCAGTCATACTGCATCAACATTGTCCTGGGAAAACACAATTTTCAGTATAAATAAATTATCTGGGTGATAAGAGTAGCTGGTGTTATATGAACCAACCCATCAGCTTGACGCTTTGGTGTATACCTGCAGGCAGAAAAGAAATAAAGTAACTTCTATTCCATGCTTCAGCTTCTGATGAGCATATAATAGAATATGGAAATACAAAGATATTAAAATTATAAATTTTTCATCTGGTGTGCTCAGCAAGCTTGTTCTTTTTCCCTTATCCTGTCTTTCAAACCTATGGGTCTCTTTACTGAGGTTAGTGAGCTGTCTTAATATTTTAAATCAGCAATAGCTGGAATGAGCACACATGAATTATCCACAGGTAGTGAGGTCTCTAAATGAACCAGCTCTCAGAAGATATTCAGAATTAGCGTCTTCTAACTTTCAGTTCTTGATGTTCTATTTGTTTCCATCTGTCTATTTGAATCTGAAACCACAGAGGACATTTTGTTAAATGCAGAGGAAATTTTTATTTTGTGGAATTAGCTATAGAAGCTGATTTTAATCTGTGCCTGAGAGAAATCCATTATTGGCAAAAAATAAAAATAAAAATAAAAATAAAAAAATCAATCAGATAGACACTTGCAGAAATGAAATGACATCTGTTACAGAGGTGTAAACGAACACAAATACTTTTGTATTCTCAATAGAAAAATTAATGTTCCTGGAATACCTACCCTGTATTTTTACTTCTAAAATATCTCTCTACTTTTAGAAAAAGTTATTACTGACAGATACTGTCTATACATTGTAGCACTCCTTTGAATCCAATTAACTGAATAATTAGGTAATAAGCATCCTGCACAAATATCACTTTTATTGGTCTGCAAAAGTGTTCATTTTATTGATGTTAGTGAGGAGTTGATTCAGTGTCATGATGTTTCATGCGTTGTTTTTTCTCAGCTTTAGACTTATCTCTAGAGAAGAAGCACAGAAGTGTATGGAAAGAAGCGTAGAACAAATTACAAATGCATACTTCCCAGTTGTGAAAATATTTCTTTCATTTGTGTGTGTGTTGAAAAGAAGGCAGTTTCTTGATCTCTGGCTGCTTCTCAAAAACTATTTAGTGGATTGGGTCCATTATTCCCAGCAAAATCATATAGATTTTCGTCTGTGATGTGGATTTTCTCATCTCTTTCTTTCACGTATTATGTTTGAGAATATCTTTCTCCTCCTGTGAAAAAGTAGGCAGAAACAATTTAAAATGAGGAGACATTTTGTATGTCATCAGGAACATGACTACAGTGTTCTTTTTTTAGAAGATTTTTTAACATTTTTTGATTTTTTAAGACCTTCATGTAGAAATAGATGTATTAAAGTGACTTCAAAGCCATATACAGACGACTTACTTGTGCTTCTGTTTTCAGACTAAATAGGTGAACTGAGAGTATAATTCTATAATGTATTAATTCAAAAGAATCCAAATTTGGGGGTTATGGAAAGAAATTTCTAACTTAGGTCAGTCTGATGTTCCCTGTGGTGAAGAAAATAAACCTCAAAGTATATTAACTACTCAACAGAACATTTGATCACTATATATTGTTTTGGTTTTGGCACAGCTATTTCAATACTGTTTGAAAAATTTTAAGAGTTATTAGTATTTTATCATTTTAAAAAATAATATTTACCTAGAACTTGGCCGAGTGCCAAGCTGCATGAAGTTTTACTGAAAACAAATTAAGCTGCTTACTCAGTGACTAAGTTAAGCAGCTAATGTACTGACTACTGGCTTCAGCTCAAAATAAGATGTCACGTAGTTCAAAGAAGAGAATAAGGACTCTGCTTACTCTATAGGCTATAATGAAGTTTGCTTAAAATCATACAATAACTCTTGAGGGACTTGGTTGGTAAAGGTAAGGCAGCAGTGATAGCGGATTGTCATATGAGTGACAGTTATGATATGACCAGCAGTGGCTGGTAAAATAGATTTTAGCATCCTATGACATCCTATTTCTGTTGACAGAAGGCATATTGCAGTCATGTTCTGTAACAGAGGATATGTTTTTCAGAAAGCGTTGGTTATCCCCATCTGTTTTCAAAATGTTTTGTGAAAACTGTAGCAATGAACCTGAAGCTATAGCACCTTGTCCAAGGACCAGCATATAATAGATTGCAGTGTTACTTTGCAGTGCCAAGGTCCCAAAAGCCTGGTGGAGGACAGAAACACCAAAAGCCCAGTACAGGACAGAATAACTACATTCTGGCCCAGGAACAAGGGATGAGAAAAGTTGTCTTTGTTGCCTCCCACTGTAAAGTCACAGTTAACAGTAGACCTGACATTGAACTATAGATATGAAATGAGAAACCACAGCTTGAAAGTGTGGCTTGTTTATTGCCAGACTGAATGAGTACCTGGAGGGTCATATCTGTTAGCAGGACTTGTACACCTAGTCTGCTTCTAAACTGTCTTTGACTATATTAATGCACTAACAGTAACAGCTCTTAAATCTAAGTTCTACTGCATTAGTGTGGATTACTGAGATTGTAAAAGTTAGCAGTTGTTGGTAAGACATTTAGTAACAATACTGGAGTATAGATGGGCAGTATCAAAAAGTTAAGGGAGCTTAATTTTTAGATTATTACCTTGCATTGTGCAAACTGAAAGAATACTCATTTTTCAATGATCAAATCGTAAGTGTTTAAAACCTCTCTTGCACTTTTCTTCTGCTCTCAATTTCATGCAGATTTTCTGGTTACAAATTTCACTAGAATGTTTTTTATGTATTCACATAGAGCAACTGAAGTGCTGTTGCTGAGCTTATAAGTTTTCTCAGAAAAGCCATGAAGCTGGGGAGAAATACTAATGGAATGCTTTTACATCACTCCATCAAATATTTAACCCCTTTCGTTTCTTCTTCACACACTAGTTATTCCAGCAGCTATACTTTAATTGTTTAGGGCTCTATTCTCATGAAGTCAAGTGGTATACTTCTGACCTACTTTTACTGCCATCTTATCCTTAACAGGTGACATGGGAACTGGAACAACTGTAAACCACTTCCAGGCACTTCTTACTGCACAGAGAAACTGCTGCTATAATATTCTTCTGATCCATCTGAAGGACTTCTCCATTCATGTGATTGAATTTTTACACAGCTGTTTCTAATTTTGCTATCAAATATGTAAACGGTAGAAGGCTGAGAAATTGAATAGGTATTCATTTAGTACAAAAGATATATATTTTATGCTTTAAATTGGCCCCAAATTTACAATGAATGAGATTAGTTTTGCATATTGACTTTTTTAACTGTCCTTGGGTTCAGACAGAAGAGCCTTGTAACTCAAGCTAGTTTCGTCCATGATGTCTGCTGTTCTGGTTGTTTATTTTAATCCTACTGATTGTATTAACTTATCCTAAGGCCTACCAATATTAATGCTAGTTTAATGTTGCCAACAAGTAGCAGTTCCTGCAGAGATATGTTACTGGAAACTGCTGTACCCAGTACCTTATAAAATTGAATTATTTTTCATTGAGAACTAATTTGGAGCATAGGAGTAGGAAAGTGTCTTAACTGTAGTTGTGGTACTTGAGTTAAGATTGCTAGATAATGTAGGAAATTTTAAGTGCATTGCTAAAGTTAGTGGCAAGATACGTCTCTCCTAATCCTAATTTTGTGTCCAACCTATGAGACCATGTGATTATTGACAGTGGGAGATTGCCACCACTTCATTTTAATTCTGGTTGGAAATTACTGGCAACATCTCTGCTATGTGAAATACAGATGGTAATAAACTGCCAGCTTGCTCACATTTCCAAATGGCCTTAAAAATTGAAGAAAATGCTTAATGTGAGGGAACAGTAGCACTGTATGCCTATTTGAATAGAACTGACAATTATAATGAAATCTGGTGTTCCTTCTTCTATTATATGCCATTGCAAGACAGAGCAGTGCTTATGTATAGAGTTTTATCTGAGTCTGCTGATAGTACTAAAATCTTTGGGATTCTTGATGGAAATTCAATCAGCTTTCCTCAGAATTTTCTCCCCAGCTTTGTATATGTTATTTCAGTTGTATTCTTGTTAAACCTAGAGGTATGGAAAGGTTTTCATTCAATGGCCTTTTCAGACTTTTTTCCCCCTAAAGATTACATAATTATTCTGGCAACAAGTGTGGAGTGCAAAGAAGGCATTTCTTTTTGTGCCAATTTTGATATTTACTTCACAGTGTGCATTCATTGACTGATAATTATCCAGTGCTATATGCTGGGATAATATATTCTGCAGATATAAACAGCAGTGCAACTTTTAAAGGTATTAAACAATGGCAGCTTCTTTGAAATGGATAGGAGTTGCAGGCATTGTATCTCTGCTTACATGATTGTGTATGAATTTTATTCTTCATTCTGCTGTCTGTGTGGTACCATCATGGTTCAGCAAAAATAAATCTGTAGGGAAAAGAATTAATCAGATAGGAAACTGAAACAGGATATAAATGAGTTTACCATGCAGTCAGAGAAGAAATATAAAAATCCTATTCATTGAGGTAAGAGAGAGAAGATGAAAAATATATGGTATGAAACGTACTATAATTGTCTGCATTCATATTAAAGTTAGAACATGGACCACTTGTAAGCAAAGGTACAGAATGTGATTTCAGTAAAAATTATCTTGGCTAATCTTACTTTTCAAATTATATAAAGTCTATTCAATATTATGCAGCATTAATCATACTAAATGTTAGGACTAGCAATAGCAGGAATCTTGGTCGGGAGTCCAGGCCCCTTATCATTAGGAATTAAATCATATAATCCTATTTGCAAATGCTGAAAGCTTTATCTTACAATTAATTAGATTTCATCCCTGACTATTGCTGTCAAAAGGCTATCTAAGGCTCTAAAACCTTACAGTTTAACTATGGTCAAGCAGGAGGTAAGTTGAGATGTGTTGAATAATGACACCTTAAGAATTTAGTATCATTCTAATCTATTATATCCTTTTAATAAATACTGGCTCAATAAGATTTTTGAGTCATTATCATAAAGTTTATTCTTTAAAAACTCTACTGTGAGATGAGTATAATGTGTCTGAGAAAAATCACTGCATTTTAAAAATGTGCTGAAAAGGAAAAGAAAAGACACTAAACTAATTAGTTTTCATGTGTACTTTTAGTGTGGACTGGGTGTCATAGTTACAGAACAACTACAAGTAAGTTTAAATATTTTACTACCTCTAATTCATGATGCTTCATGTTCCATTAATGTCACCTTTCTTTGTCTTGCAAATGTACAAAGATGAATCTTCATCATTTAAATTTCTATTTGGGTGGGAATTCAAATATGTTTCATTCTGAAAGTTAATGAGATGCAATTTAATGACAGCAGAAAATGACAAAGTATAGGGAAAAAATTTAAAGAGCTTTTCTGACACTAAAGATACAGTAATATCCTCTATCATTAATGTGTTCAGATTTTCAAAAGTACTTCAAATGTGTATTTTTTTACTAGTATCCAGTTCTGTATGTGCAACATATATTTCAGACTCTATTTGTTATGCAGTTTCATGGTAAGTTTCTTTTGGTGAATGTTAAGAAGAAATTTTAGGCAAATTTTATTAGTTTGGCATTATTTCCCAATGGCATGTGAGCTGTTTCTTGTTCTTGTTAAGACAGCATGTGTCAAGTTTGCACAGTCAGTCTCCTAAGTACTTCAAGACTTAATCTATCTGTACTACTAAATTCTTGGGTTTTGCACTTGCTCTCTAGATCCTACTTCAAAGTTAGAAGACATGAATTGTTTGCATGGCAATACATTATCCTGTTAGACTTCATCCAGTCCCAGTTCAGATACATCTTTTTGACACTCAAACCTGTGTGTAAAAAGCATATTTCTTCTCATTATATTTTTTCCAATAAGATCTTAAAGTATTCTTTCATATTCATTCTTATCAGTCTTGAAAACGTCTACTTTTTTTTTCACTATATTTTTCTACTTTTTATTTCTACTTTTTTTTCACTACTTTCCTACCAGAAGTTAGTTCTTAACAGTAGAAGCCATAGTTAAGGTTAAAATTACCATCCTAGAGGAAGTTTTCTACCTCATTCATTTTCAATAAAATGAAGTAGTTAGCAAAGTATTTTAAGTATGCTACATGTTATGCCAGTTTATATTCATTTGTTTTGTGCCATGCAAGTAATGTGATGAAACTTAACCCAATTTAATATGACAAACTCTACAGGTAATTAAAAACAAGTTCAGATCTAGTCTGAACTAGACACCAGGTTTTCATTTAAAATTAGAAGCAAATGGACTTTATAGTGCATTATAAATGTACCAGATACCACAGTTCAGAGTACAGTTTCCTGAAAGGAAACCTTCTGAACAACTTTTCAAAAATTTTACAGCTATATGAAACAGTTAAGGAGCTAATACACCAACTGTCAGAGAACTAAAAGTTCATATGAAAACAAAATTGCTAAAAGAGTAGATTTTTTCAAACTGTCCTTCATATGCTATTAAATTTTTACCATCCGGTTATCTCCAGGTTACCACTCCTTTAGGAATTTATGATTTAGGTTAGGTGCGGTCAGTTTTCTTGTATGCTCCTACCTATGTACTTATGGAGATAACTTTTCTCCTTTGCTGTTTTCTGTCACTAGTCTCATAACTGAGACAATCCCATGGAAGTATTTATACAAACATTTGGGTTCTCAATTAGGAATTTATTCATTACATTTGATGTGAACCAAAATTCTGTTACTGGTTCTACATAGTTCTTTCTTTTTTAAAGTTGGTGACACGTAGATCCTGTATACATTTGGACCTCAGTTAATGTTTTAGACACCGTTGTAAGATCCAGTGGAAAATTAAAATATTTTTGAAGTTGACCAAGTTCTTTTGTTCTTTTACCAGACTAGTCCCAGATGACTGGAGACTTGCTAATGTGAGGCTCATCTATAAGAAGGGTCATAAGGAGGACCCAGGGAACTACAGGCCTGTCAGCCTGACCTTGGTGCAAGGAAAGGTGATGGGGAGTTGTAGGGAGCTGGGGGTTGGCCTCTTCTTGCAGATAACTAGTGATAGGACTAGAGGGAAAGGCCTCAAGTTGTGCTGGAGGAGGTTTAGGCTGGAAATGAGGAGACATTTCTTCTCAGAAAGAGTATACAGGCATTTGGAACAGGTTGCTCAGGGAAGTGGTGGAGTCACCGTCCCTGGGGGTATTTAAGGAAAGGTTGGACATGGTTTAGTGGGTGGCATTGGTAGTAGGGTGATGGTTGGAGCAGATGATCTTGAAGGTCTTTTCGAACCTTAATAATTCTGTGATTCTATACCTTCTGAACCACTGCATCCATGTTTTTCTTAATCTGATAAACTGTATAGGCTAATCCAAAGTATATCTAGGGTATGTAGGTCTTACGGAAAGAAAAATATCAACCTGCCTTTCTTTACAGCATTCGTAGCAACAGTTCTCTTTTTATAATATGACCCATTGAGTTTGACAGTGTATTTAATTTCTTGGCTACTGACTGGATTCTACCCATTTGAAAGTTTGGGGTAACCTTTTACAGGTCCCTTGTTTGCCCCTCCTTATCAATTTTCTAAAAAAAAATAATAATATAAGTGTCTGCATTAACACAGAGACAGTGAATAAAGCAAGCATGAAGAGGAAGGTCATATGGAAGACATTCCTCTGTGGAACTGTGGTATAAAAGGCAGAGATGTGTGAACTCAAATTTATAGGCTCTCTCTTGAGACATTTCCAGAATATTGCTCATAATACCACCATACTCTATCAATCATCCTTCTATGCGCTTCTTCTAACTCAATTTTTTTTTTTTTAAATGACAAGAAAAATTTAGAACTTTCCACTTATATTCTTATCATGAATTGAAGTTTCATAAGCACTACTTATAGGACTTTTTTTTTTTTTTTGATTTATTGTTTTGTTACTATTTCTAGTCCAGCTACTGTTCTGAATATTGCTCACTGTCAATATAAACAGATAGTGTTTTAATACAGTATTTTGTTTGTAATAATAACTCTAACTTAACACAAAGTTTTCCTGAATTAATGCTGTCTTTTCACTCTCAATCATTATGCTATTAACAAGAATTATAATGTCTTTAAAACCATCATCATGGTATTTCTGTAGGACTTCATCTCCTTTAACTTGAGATGCTCATATAATGCTCATTTTTGTTTCATTTGTTGCCCTAAGTTATGACATATAAGCAAAATCAAACCATTAAGGTGGAATTAATTTCCATCTGGCTTTTGTAACAAGTTTGTAAATTCTGAGTGCTTTAAGATCATATATATATATATTTAGTGTCAAAAGCAAGATGAAAAGGAAATTCTCCATGTAACTGGAGAATTAAAGCTCGGGAATCAGAGCACAGATGAGACAAAAATACTCATACAGGTTGCCCAAAATGATATACTGGTATTTTCACCATATTCGTGTATCCTGATATGGAACTTTGTATTTTTACATCACTTTATTAACTTAATTAGCTGCTGTACTTAATTAGCATATCTGTAAGCTAGATCAGTTCTTAAAAGCTGCGTGCTAGGGAATTAATGAAGATACCAAACTTTCTGTGAAGAAAATGACCACCTGTAGAAAAAAGTAAGTGAAGGGATTATGTAACATTATGTATGAACTGTACAACAAAGGCAATTCTAATTTCCATTTTAAGATTTTTATATTCATATGTCTCTTTTTGCTTTGTGGAATTCCTTCATTTCCTCATATTACTGTTCCACTTTTATCATCAATTTTGGAGTATTTCAATGTACTGCTCAGACCCGTTGAAATTTCTTGCTGAGGATAATAGCTTTCTACTGTCAAATCAACCAGTACCAGAAAGGAGGGAACATGTTACTGGTAGGTTTCACATATCTCCCTTAAAAAGAAATATTAAATTGTGTGCCCATTCCAATGGACTGTTTCATACATACCACTTTTCCTTACCTTTGTGTGTCTTTTGGCTTATTCTCTTCACCTAGTGAGAGGTTATTTCCTAGACTTATTTTTGTCTAAGTCACTTGGTATCCAGAAACACTTCTCCATTCCAATATCCTTGCCCAGTCCTTTCCGATTGTCATTCTCAAGTAAGTATATAAATGATAATTCATGTCTTTCAACACTGTCATAGTACTTTCCTCTATTTTGTTGTTGTTGTTGTTGTTGTTGTTGTTGTTGTTGTTGACCAGCAGCATTCTGAATCATGGAATAAAATGATTTTTTCTGCTGAATTCAGTGATGTGAATATATTGAGTCTTCTTCAGCTGCAGTTTCATTATCACATAAGTATAATCAGACTGGGATATATAAAAATTCCTTATGGGAGCAAAACTTTCTTTTAAAAATCCTATAATTAATTATATTATAATAATATATTAGATATGTAATATTATATTATAAATAATTAAAAAATATCTAGATAATTAAAATTTGGTGCTAATATAAACAAATAAAGAGATGATGTGAAAAAAAATCTTTAAAATACTGTGTGGTACACACTTTCTCATGATAATTAAGAATCATTACAGCATGAGGTAGTGCAATAGGCCACAGACCTAAGATTTCAGCTATAAAAGTCATTTCCTAGTTTTCTTCATATGTTACAAGGACTCATAAAATTTTTCAGAAAATACATTCCTTCATTCAAACCTGAATTTAAATTTTACAGTCTGTTTTACGGACTGTGGCAGCAGTCAGGGACTGTAAGTGGTTGGCAACCTGTGGCCAAGCCAACCCTGGGAGCAGGCAGGCAGCCAAGGCACAGGCCCTTTGTGTTGGTGCTGTGCCCCTGCCCACAAGGCTTGCACAGCTTTGTGCATTGCTGGCAGGACTGTGCATTACTGTGACATGGCTGCCTGATGTCACAGTGGGCATCTTTGTGTGCTGGGCCCTGTCCCCAGGCATGTTGGGGCACTTGGCCTGCACCCCTTTGGCATGGCTGCCCTGTGGGCCCTGCTCCTGCTACTCTCTGTGAGTGTCTTGTTTTGAGGTGAGGTAAACATTTTGCATTTAATGAGTCACAACTGTTACTTTTGCCTATTTAGAATGAACTTTCCAAGACTTTGCTGTCATGTGCAGAATGACTGTACATGACTCTCTGTTGGTGAGGCAAGAGGGGTCAGCAAACTGGGAGCAACAGGAAGCCCTCACGTAACCCAAGGTCAAATCCTCAGAATGGAAAAAAAAAGGCCAGGGTTTGCATCAGGCTGACTGGCCCATGAACAGTTAAGGAAATCTTCATCCTCTACTCATCTCTGTTGTCTTCTTATGAAATATAATATAATAAATTTAAAGGGTGTTGAGCCATGGTTTCTATTAAATACAATGGAAACAAGAAAAAGCACAATTTCAGTGAAAAATACATCCATAAGTAATTCCCTGGGGACTCGCTGTGGTCTGGGGATTAGGTTTGGGATTACTTTCAGAATTCAGCAGTGACTTATTGTGTAATTTTTGGTAAACCATTTAAGCTTGGAATTTTAAATTTACTATTGAGAAATGAGGTTGATAGTTTTCTGTCACATACATTAGCATTTGTAAAGCAGGCCATGTCTTTTCTTCTCTGCATTAAATTAGCTTCTCCTTTGCTTGAATTTCTGTTTTATACATTGTTGTTTTTATTTATCTATCTATTATGTTTAACTATAGTTTCTTTTCTGGTAAAATTGCTTATAAGAAATGGCTTTCTATCTTCTATCCATGGTACAGGATTACAAAAGTATATATAAACATTATGAAAAATGAACGTACAAAAACAATACAAACAAATTGTTCTCTCAAGAAAATGAAAAGAGAGGGGTCAGAAAAGAGGGGTTCAGGGAACTGGTCTTGCTCTACTAGTTGCTTACATCCCTTTTGTTTAGAAATATCTGGCATGTATGTTTTCAGACAGGACCTTCTGAATGGTGTGTTTCTTTGTCCTTTTTTCTTTCTTTTTTTTTTTTTTATTTTTTTTTTGGGGGGGGGGGAGGGGAGGGAAGGGGCTATTTCTTAGTTCCTTGATTTTTGTAGATAGGCAAGGTTTTGAGCTTCCACTAAATTTTATATTATTCTCAGTCAAAAAAAAATGGATGTCTTGAGAAATACTGAAAGGCATGCCTTCCCAGTTGTTCATTTTATTTTTTCTATCTCTGGTTGCCATACCCTTCCATTCATTATTTGTTCCTCTGTACAGATCTCATCAATTATGTCAGACTGAAGTGCCACTCTTTCTTCCCTTGAATTTTTGATTTTATAGTTCACTGGAGGTCTGTCTCTGGAAACCAATAAGTTTTATAGTTGGGATGAGTACAAAACTGATCAGTATCTATGTTGGACTATTTCACATGTTGAATACAATCAGACAGAGCAGTGGATGCCACTACTTTGTGCTTGCTGGTCAGACTCATCAGCTGCACCCATCTTACCTTAGACCTGATTGGCAGTCGTTTGCTTAATACACAATTTTCAAAAAAATCATGGTGTGAGCATTCCTTTCTCTGTTACTCACCACTATCAGTCTAGAATTATGCACTACAAGGCATGCATTCAAAAACTTGTAACTGCTGTGGAGATACCATTTGGTGTAGCTGTAAAGCCTTTTGCAAAATGACTCCACTAGGTTTGTAGGTTTCTGGGCTGTATAGCCTCCTATGAAATAAAGTACAAAAGCAGTGGCTGCTGCCATAATGTTTGTTTTCATTGACTCACCAGACAGTCCTTTTGGGTGCAGAAAATTGAATTACTTCTTGTTTACCTAAGCTAAGTGAATAAATTATTACAATTTTACATGTTGTGGCATTGTAAGTCCACAAACATCATGGTGGGGGTGAACTTAACTATGTGTGTACTGTACAATTTTCTTTGAATAGCTTCTATGTTGCAGGTGTCAGTGTTTGCTTCGTTTTTGGTTCTCACCTATGTAGTAGCTTTAAAAAGAAAAGCTATAATTTATTTCTTGAGGTGAGTGAATAATTCATAAGTATTTTTGCATCTCGCTGTCAGTCCACAAACATCAAGCTGGAGGAACTTAACATTTGTCTTACAGTGTTTTTACTACTACATTACCCTCTGTGTATCAGATGTCACTGTTCACCTCTCTGTTGAGTATCAGCTGTCTACCAGAAAATACTTTCAATTTACAGTAGTAGTATTGCTGAGCAGCTGGAAAATAATTTTTCTAACATGTGGCAGAACAAATTATTGCACAGGAGGGGGTTAATGGAATTGTCTGCTAAAGGAATAAATAATTGAAGGGACACGGATCTACTTATTAGCTTGAATAGAGGCTTGATGTCCTAAATTATACCTTGTTAGATGTAGAGAGCCTACGCTTTGTTGCAACAGAAGCTGACTTCAGGTAACAGTGTCAATATACCTGATATTTTTATCTCTCACATATGTAATACCACCTAAGAGTTTGAAAAGCTGGTAGTAGTAATTCTCACATACAATTAAGATACTATTAATTTTTCCCTATGAAAAAAATTCTGTTACAGTGAGTCAGAAGCAGTGAGTGGAAACTGTCATCTTTAAAAGCAAAGCTACAGTTGTTTTACAGTGGTCTGGTTAATACTGATATTAATGATGGGACTATTTGCTGGGTTTTCATGATTTTTTCTACATGTTTTTTTTTTTTTTTTTAAAGGATGCTGTTTAGGATGTTTACATCCAGCTGTTGTTTTTACATTCAAAGCTTAAACTACATCTTAAATTCAGAAGTTTTTGTTTGTTTGTTTTCCTGGAGACTTTTTTCAAAATGACATGATTACTTCAAATTTTATTTCTATTCTCTCTCATATTTTTAACATAAAAGCAGAACTGAATGCTGACTTAAGAACACTTCTTACTCTCTGAATTTGTTTACTGCATGTATTTCATAGCAGTTCTTACAAAAATAATGTGTTTCTCATCTAGGAAGAGGGAAATGTTTTCTTGAAATTAAGTTTAAAAAACTGTATTATTTTGCAATCTAACAGAGGGAATATGAGGCAAGGTATAGAAATTGCTAAACATCCATAGAGGTTGATTGGGTTGCAAAATGATTATAGACTAACATACGAGCAAGAGGGCTGGATATTTAACAGTAAGACAAATAGCCCCTAGAAGATATTATGCACCTCTGTGCACCTTCAGGCACTAAAATAGTTTCAACAATCTGTCTGTAATAAATAAATAAAAATAAAAATAAAACCAAAAACAGGTTATAGCCTTCCAAAATCAGCTCATATAAAAACTGATTTTGACTACTGATGATTTTACTGAAGCCTTGTGTTCTTCATTCAGTCACCTTGGAGCACCAGCCTGAAGTTAATCCTGGGATTCTGATACAGGACTGCTCTACAGCAGAATTACCCATAATTGCCTCAATTCCTGCTGACTGGTTATTTTTGCACCAGTGACTCAAATTAGGCACAGCTGGCCATAGCAAGTTGGAGTTTAATAACAGCCAATTGTCAGAAACTAGCTGGTCTTTTTTTTTTTTTTTTTTTTTTTTTTTTTGTCTCAAATAGATGAAAGGAACAGTGACAGTTTTCTCTCCTGTCCTCAAACAAGGAGGTATCTACTTTCTGAAGCTGAAGAAATAAGTTGAGTAAATTTCTTCCTGTGGGGACATCTTTTTTTTTTTATTTTTTGCTTTTTACCAGTTGAACTAGTGTGTCTGTGCTAACCACGTAAGTATCTGATGGGCGTTAACAACAAAATACAAAAGGCTGTCATTCATTTTAATATAGGTGTTGAGCATTGACCCAATGAAATTGAAAAAGAAAGATGAGATTTAGTCTGGGAGAATCCATACCAAGGAATTTGATCAGGGAAATCTTTGCTTTTGGAATAAGACTGACAGTGATTGATCAGGTGCTGTGATAGCCTGTTGGCTGATTTTCCCCCCAAAAGGGCATTGAAGTCCAGAATGACAAAGCAGCAGCCCACAGACCAGCCAGAGAAGAGTCTTACTGCTGAATGGGTGGTTGTCTGTTCGGTCTTACTGTCACGTCTGGTTGTTGCTTCTGTCAGTGATGCTATGATTTTGATTTTGCATACCATGATATCTTATCTCATACTCTTTTTCTTGGTAGAGATGGGAAAGTCTTTTGTGGCAAACTTGGCAAGACCATGTTTTGTAAGAACTCAGGGAAAATTGTAGCTCTGTCAATAACAGGCTGAAAATATTTTGAGAAATCAGCTGCTGAGTGGATTTATAATGAGCAGTTGCAAGGCAGAGCTTCAGCTGTGTTTGGTTCTAACCAAGTATACATGCTTTTGAAAAATTCCCTATTTAAATTCTTGCTGGCTATATTGTAATAGTGTGTGTGGACTTGTCCCTACCTGTGAAAAGCTTAGAGCCATTACTGTGTTTTCTTCAGTGCTCACCTGTCCAATTAATATGAAAGAATCCTCTGAAGTTAATTACTGTTGCATCAAATAAGATCACTGATGACAAAAGCAGAATATTAAAGTTAACCAAAGCAGAAATGCTGACTTTCATTCACTGTCAAAACTGTTCAAAACTATCAAAACATTCCAAATCAATGAACAATGTAAACAAGGCTATTTAAAATAGTATTAAGTATTTGCTTCCAGAGTACTTAGTGAATACAAAGATATTTGCTGCTCATGTCTTTCTTCATTATTCTGTGAGACCTTTAAAAATCACAACTGCCAACATAAAGACATTATATCAAGACATCCCCAAGGGTAAGTTGAATAAAAATTCCCTAGAGCCTATAAATCTATTTGAAGGTTATAACCTAATCACTAGTATGCCTGTCAAATCTCAAGGAAAGTGATAAGTAAAACAGTAATTCTATGAAATATGGACTTTTACTTATCTGGCTTGACCTTTCCTCCTGCTCTTTAACCTTTCTGCCCTCCAAGTCTCAAAAAATGGTTGCGTACAAAGAATCATAATACAGACTTCTACTTGGTAAGCTGGAGGCGTTGAGCACCTCAATACTGCCTCAATACTGCCTTGAATCTTTCGCCTACTGAGGATCTATTTGGAAGCCAACATAATAAAATGAGCATAATGTGGTTGTACTCAATTGACCGTTTGTCCTTTTGTGAAAAATGTTCCATGAGAAAACAGGCCTTATATGATATTTTGAAACTAAATTTTGGAAGTAATATGGTCAAAAGAATGTTAGCTAAGGATGTACTGAACTCTGTATTGCCATAGTTAGCTTCTTTCAACATTGAAACTAGGTCATTCCTCTGTATTACTTATGTATTTTTGTGTCACGCCATTCAGACAGCAAAACCTGAAGAACAATAAACAATTGAATGAAGGTCAAAACAACAAGTTAGTTTGTATCACATTTCTTTAATCAGTGTTAGTCAGAACCTCTGGTGACCTAAGCAGATACCAGCCATCAGTGTAAAAGCTTGACCCGTTCCCCTTAATGAGAAGCCTTGTTTTCCACAGATATGCTTAATAAACATTCTGATTAAATTCATGGACCAATCAAGTATCCTAAATGATGAAAAGGATGATTAAATTTTAAAATTAATAGAGTGACTGAGGAATTAAAAATACCTACTTTCTTCAGTGATTGATGGTTTTATACAAAACTGACAATGAAAATAAAGAAATTGCACACCAATTTAATGCAATTAAATGCATTAATTTGAAGAATATAAAACTATTTTTTTTGCATTAATTCATTTCTACTTAGTCAATAAAATAACAAATATTAATACTTCTATGATCAGTATTTCATATATAAGAGATAATTATATTCACTTCATTTAAGCTGTCTAATCAAAGTCACAATTCAGGCAATGATACTATGTAGCTCTACGGATTTATTACACTATATTCATTCTTCTGCCATTAATTTAGCAGGAGTAGTCATATAAAGATGAGTGTGCATATAGGCTTGTAGAAACAGGGACTTTATAAGAAAACTAATAAATGGGTTAACAAATTTAATTTTAACTCTTAGGTCTTGATTATGATAAATCCAGTATGCCATAAATTACATCCATATATGAATACATAAAATGTTTCTTGAGCCATAAGTATTTAGAATTCAAGAGAAAAAACATCAGTTCAAGACCCGAAATTTTCCATGTGTTCGACAAAATCACAGTGGATCAAATCAAAGCACATTTCATCCTTTTGTTATATATTTCCAGTTAAGTCCAAAATTTACTTACAAAAACTTACTCCCCCATACAATCTAAAAAAAACATGTGTGAAACAAAATACTTGGGAAGCAACTACCCAAGACAGGACAGTAAACTTAAGCTTTTTTTTTTTTTTTTTTTTTTTTTTCTCCTCCCCTGAGAATTAAAATTTACATTTTAGATGACAGTTTAATTTTGTTTCTTCTGTAGCCTGCTCTCTAGAATATATTGTGTTAGGCTGAAATCAGGGACTTTAATGTTCTCTACAATGATTAGTTTATGTTAGGCTTCCTGTTGGATTGTGAAGATATTAAAGAACAAAATAAGATGTTGCAGTGCACTTCAATCTCTACTTACCTGAACTTCAACTTCCATTCGTATTTCTAATGTGTTTCTAATTGCATACTAGTAATGACAGAGAAAGAAATCTAAGAAATTTGTGTTTCCTGTTCTGTGTCTTATGTGAGGCAATGCAGTCTGCGCCAATTAAAATGGTTGATTGAAGGAGATCACTTGGTGAAGCTTCGGAAAAGATATATTTTAACTTTCTCCTAGACTTACTTTCCCACTTCATACAGCTATTCTCTTTCTTGCTTGAGCATACCATTAGGCTCCAAGATGGATTTAGAAGTTTAATTAATTTTCAGTATTGATAGAATTTGTTCTATAAGTGGTAAAATAAACTCTGCTGTTTGTAAAACAATTTTATCATCAGTAGACTTTAATGTGTTTGGTACTCTGTTTAGTTTGTGATACCATACCTCAAAATGCTATCACTCTGCTAGGTATGAAAAGCAGTCTCATCTCTGGCTTTTAGCTTCTTGGTGCACTTTAGTTATGGCTGCTTTCCTTCATCTCACTCCTTGTTCCTATCTGTTTAACTATCTACTGCCCACTTACCACAGCTGTAACCCTGTATTACACTTAGTGGTCAAATTTCATGTACTGTCTTATACAGAACTCTGTTGTATGATCAGCTTACATCAGAGCAACATGCTGAGCATATCCTTATGAAAGAAATTTAAGAATTTAAGATTCTTAATTAATTAATTCTTAATTAATTCTTAAGATTTTAAAAATGCTGAGTATTTTCTTAAATTTTAAAGGGCTTTAATCAGAAGACCAAGGTTAAGTTTGCAACAAAATATGTTTCTAGCCATGGGAATTCTTTATGTCCAATTTATTCTATCATATCACATGCTCATTTGCATGTCATTTATTCACATGCCGTATAATTATATAATTATTACTTCATTAAATATGATTTTATTTATTTTATGTATTTCAGCTGATGGTTTAAAAAAAAAAAAAAACTTATTTGAGAGGAGAGTATCCAAGCTTTCATAAGATTCCAGAGTTACCTCAAAACATCTGATAGTTTTCAATTTTGCAAAGAAAAAACTTTTTTTCTGCTAAACTGGAAATTTGATATATTTGATATTTCCCTTGAAAGGTACAGCAGGTGAATAGTTCAACAGTTATGTTAAAAGGCCTCATTAGGCAAACTAATTAAATGTGTCTGGAGCAGAAAGATCTTCTTTTCTGGTACAGAAATTGACTTGTGGTTGACTTATCTTGAAACTTTATCTGTATGCATTTTACATGCTTGAAACTTTAAAAAGCTACCAAAAAAAAAAAAAAAAAAAAAAAAAAAAACAGAAGCATACCTATTTTAGGAAATGCTGGTTTGTTTTTAAATTGATAATTTTATTGGATTTATTTTTTTTTCTGTTTCAATCTTCAGTGCCATCTGCTCTTCAGCTTTATTTTTCTCTTTTGTGTTTCTGTCTTTAGACTGTACTAGCCAGAACCTAATTTTTTACATGTTTCCAAGATACCAGGTCCACCTGTGATGATGTGTATTGCAAATAAATGAAATTTACTTGATCTGCTATTGTTACAGCAAGCAAAAGTATCCCTGGAGACTTGTAAAGAAATTAAATATTTCTGCAGACACTACGTCTGGACAGTTCATATACTTTTATCTAGCTTTTCAACAAGAGATTTTTTTTTAACCTAAATTTATATAGAAGTAATATAGTTTAACCAACTTATTTCAAAAGAACTCTCTTGGGTTTTATTAAGTTACAGGAAATCCAAATGACATGTAGTTATTATACACTTTGGAGTTACTGATTGGAAAATGTATTTATCAAGTACTTAAGCTACCCATCTGAGCCACCCATCCATCCAGGTGGGGGATATTCTTTTGTTGTCACAGGTAAAAACCAGGATTATTTCACCAGTATATTTTTCTTTCTTACATGTAAGCTTTTTTCCTCTTAGCTGTGATTTCTGATTACCAAAGCTTACATCATCAGCAGAGAGGCATCTCCTTAACACTGTACTGCTTTATCTATTCAATATATTCACTGCTTAAGTTTATAAGGAGAAACCAGATTGTAGTTAACTTCAAGGACTAAAAGATGTTTTAACGTAGACCCCATCATAGTACATGTTGCAAACAGAGAGCCTGAAGTCCTTGAGCCCAGAGCTGCCCCTCTGCTCTCCAAGAGTTAGTAATTTGCTGGGGACTCCCTTTGCCCTCCCAAACACTCATGTACATCATGGATTTGGGAACACAGCAATGAGATAACCAAAGGTTGTCAAGAGCTGCCTACCTGGACCACAGTATTCACTGGGATAATGTCTCTGAGATTTTTATCTATGTTCTTTAGGTACTTAGAAAGAGCTAATCAGCAGATTGTGGAGCTGTTTGTGGAGCATTTTGACTCTGTACGCTGTATTGTGTATGTGAAAGAAATGATTTCCTCATTGAAGTGATGCAACTGGTGCAGAGATAAATGTGTCTCTATTGCACAAGTCATGCAAAATCTTTAATGTTTGATTGTAGTTTTAGCCACAGACTAGATTTACTGTCTTTTTAGTGTTTGAACTTCTCAACTTTCAAATTTTTCTTTTTTTTTTTTTTTTTTTAATTATGTGTTTTTTCTTTCTGTAAACACAGTTACATTTTTTCTTCAAATCTGGAACCAAAACAAAACTAATAGGCTAAATTTATGCAGGGAAAGAGCATTTCTGCAAGCTACTTAGAGATCCTAATTCTAGAGCTTTCATGGATCTTCAGTGCTTTTAAAATATCAGTAATTCCTTCAACTGGAAATATAGAAAACTATTTACAATACAGCAACCTTAAAAAGAATGTTTCTCTCCTCTAAAGTTCTGTATTTCCAAAACTGAAGTCTAGCCTTTAATACATTTTAAAATAAGTGCAAACAAAATAGAAGTAAGGATACAATAAAGCAAAATCATAGAATTGTATAATATATCTTATATCTGAATTGGAAGGGATCCTCAAGGCTCATTTAGTGCAACTCCTGGGTCACCAAAGGATCACTCTAAATAAATAAATAAATAAATAAATATCAGTTGTCTGAGAGCAGTGTCCAAACACTTTTTGAATGGTGGTCAGCTCAGTGCCATGACCACTTCCCAGGGAAGTCTGTTCCAGTGCCTGTCCACTCTTTTGGTGAAGAACTTTTTCGTGATACCCAGACTGAACTTGGTCACAGCTTCAAGCCATTCCCTCAGGTCCTATATCTTATCACCAGAGAGAAGAGATCAGTGCCTGCCTCTCCACGCCCTCTTGTGAGGAAATAGTTCAATTTATTTGCTGTTATGGATTTTTTCTACTTAATTATGAAGCTAATGGTGCATCTTATAACTATGACTACATTCTTCACTTTTCTGAAGATTTTAAAAATCTGAAAGCCAAAGTTTGATAGCTTTATCTTATTTAATTAGGGCTTAATCCTCTAGGTTGCTTTTGAAGTTTTCTCTCCTCTCCTCCCTTTTCCTCTCCTCTCCTCGAGTAAGGTCTAGTAAGGGATAGGAGTTTTTGCCTAGTATTGTAGAGTTAACATTAACTCATTAACACGAATGTCCTAGATTTTGAAAGCATATTGAGGTCGTTTATTGTACTGGCTTTTTCTAGGACTTATCTCTTTGCCAGCATTGTGTGGGAGTTGTGCTGGAAGACTTTTTGAATAAGTCAAGCCTTTTTTTTATCACATATGATAGCAAAAATTTAAGTTGTTCATGAAATTGATTGCAAACTATTTTACTGCCATAATTTTTAGGGCAAGTGAGGACTTTTTAGCTCTAATGTCCTTAATTGTATGCAATTAATAAATAGATAATTTGGGAATAAAATAATTTGTTCAATATTTGACCAATTCACTTTTAGTCATTCTGTATCATTGTTCCAGAAAAAAAACATTAAGCAGGTGAAATGGTTTCCTGTAATGCAGAAGATGATAGGAAGATTTTTAATAAAAATATGAGTTATAAATGTTTAATTTTTCTGCACATTTATTAATATACTCATTTTTAAGTGCTATTACCAGCATATCCATTTGCAGAAAGTGCTACATTACTAAGTTTATATGACTATTAAACCCTTTTAAAAAACACATATATATATTATATTTATATATATATATATATATATATATATATAAAATATGTATATATAATTACAATTAACCAGTAGAATGGAGGAGGAAAAAGAACACAAACAAGCAAAACCCTCTTTGGTTATTTAGCTGGGATAATGTTCCTCCAGATCAGCAGTCTCCCACACTGCACTGTACAGTTACAGGTTATGAGATTAAGCATAACAATTCATGGGTGGGAGGGGTAAGAGAAGATGTCCATTTTTTTTGGTAGCATCATACAGTTAGGATGAATGAAGCTTAAGGTGAAACTGCAGTTCTAAATAACTGCATCCTCCTTGACCCTTTTTTCTTTTTTCCTTTTTTTTTTTTTTTTTTTTCTCCTCCATTGACTCCTCTGAAATGATCCCTCTATGAATATCTTTGAATTTCCTTCATCAGGTTATGCAGCACAGTATGTGATTATTTATGGATTAAAAATGCTTGCAATGCTATGATAATTTGATACTTTTAAAGTATCATGTCCTTGCCCTGAATGGTTTCTTAAATATAAACTTGTCATGTTTGCATATGCCTGTTTATATCATCTGGTGTTGGTACCTTCCCTCTTCCCTCTTCAGGCTATATATCTTTATTCCAACTCCTTTTTTAAAAAAGGCATCTTGGGTTCAATTAGGGAAATAGTTAAAGTGCTTTTGTTCAGTTAATAGTTTATTCAGTAGATTGAGTGGATATTAACTTTGAGATGTTCAAATATGTCTGTGTATTGTTGTACCTATTTCTAGTTATCACCTCCTTTATTCTGAGTTTTTTCTTTTGCTACAGCCTTTCATCTCCTGATTACTTGTCAAGTAATTGGGTATAAAGTAAATATAATCATTAAAAATAGCTCCATATTGATAGTTTTTATAAAATGTTCGATATTGTGTGAGCCCAGATTTTTATTAAATTTAGCAAATGTGTTATTTAAAAGTTTTTTCTGCATCACCATCCGTATATATTTTCAATAAAAAGACACAACATAAGATGTTTGATACACTATTTTTTTAAGAAAAAAGTTAACATTTTATGTTTCTGTAAATATAAATAATATGTGTAAATACATACTCTTCAAAATTCCTCCTCCTCCATTAGAAGTTTTATCTTTATCAGCCATCTCATCCTAGCAAATATGGATCACTTTCTATCTTTACAGACTGACTTGCTGAAATCTCCTCCTCTCCAGAGTTTGTAGACTAGATAGTCTGGAATAGAATATTCCTTTATTTTTTTTCCCACGGTTAGACCATGCCATTAAGAATTCTACTTGACTTTTTTCATTAGGAGCTGTACTTAGTATTTCTGTTTTTCTTAGGAATTTTGTCACCAAAGGAAATACACATAGAAAAGTTCTCTGAATTGTCTGTCTCTCTCTCTTTCGCTCAGTCCAGTTTAGAGGACTCAGCATCCAAATTTCTTATATCCAAGCCTTCAAATTTCTTATCCTTTTGATCTCAAATTGCTGAACAGTTAATCTTACTAAATAGTACCTCCTCATGCCAGGAAATCTCATTTGTATTTGCCAAGTCTTGAGGAGGATACCCATTCCTCATTTAAAATTTTATGTCATTAAGTACTCCTTAGAAAAATCTACTTGGTTTCCATTTATAAGGATCCCTGCAGTTTTGTCAGGTGGAGTAGAGGAGATACAAAAAAAAAAAAGGGGGGGGGGGGTAATTAATGTTAATGTTCACTTAGTGCATCTGTCACTGCTTTTTCCAGCAGTACCTTTAAAACTGTGTGTCCTATTTCTATAACCCTGCTTAATAAGAGTCATGCAACAATCCAAAGTATGTTTCAAAACCTGTTTTTTATTCTGAAGTGCCAGTTTTCTGCAGAGAAATTGAATTCCAATATCAGGCCCCAAAAGTTTTACCTGAGTCATTCAAATACTTTTTTTATATTTAAGTTAAAGTTAAGGTTTGTATATTCTTGGATAAGCATCTGTTTTTTACAGATGATGATAAGGAAAGCAAAAGCTGGAATAAATTGAAGTACATAACATATAAAATGTCATGGTAGCAAAAAAAAAAAAAAAAGGAATCCAAAGCTTCAGAAGCCCTACTGCTAATTTGATCCCTTTCTGAAAAACACTTTAATATGAATCTTCAGACTGTGACAAATCAAGTGACTGTGTTTTAAACTTTTTTTTTTTTTGAAGTACTTCATCAAGTGAAACTAGGCATAGGTATGATATCTTTTGAACTGTCATTTATAGCAAAAAATAAAAACACTTTGTTACAGTGAAATTCCACTCTAAACGTTGGTTATTCTTACTGGGTACATGAGAACATAGGGAATCCACATGGGGTGGGAGAATGTTACCCTCTTTTCTTGATACATCTCTATATCTGAACTAAGCATGGAAATTGGTCTTTGTTGCTGTTTTGGCATTCTGTAGAACTAGTGTGGGTAAAATATGTACAAAGTAGAACATCTTAAGCTGTTCTGTTGTTGCTCTTCAATGTTTACTGTATTGTTTTGTTCTGTTTTAGATTCTGTTCTTTAATGTAACTATAACTTCTGTATTCACAATAGGGCATCTTAGGTTTAGGAACAATATATACGTATTTTTAAATGTATTCTTACATTCAAAAAGAAAAAGAAAAAGAAGAACAAGACAAAACTAAACTGTTGTCTATGTGAACAGTAAGCTGCTTGACTTGAATTAAAGTGAAAATATTATTTGAACAAAATCTAATTAAGGAATTTGGAACTAAAATGTTGATAAAACAGTAGTAAAAACAAGGCAAATCAAACTGTTCATGATTGTTTGTAGATCAAATAGCACTCAGCAGTTACACATTTTATTTAATTTTTATTTTAACACATTTTAAGGTACTCACTGTTTTAAAGAGCTTTTTAGAAAAAAAAAAAAGAGGAAAAATGGAAAATATTATCAAGATTGGTAGAAGGTCTAGATTATGGTAGTAAGACTGGCCTGGATCACCAGAACCACACATGCTAAAGGCATGTATAAGCACTACAGTTTAATGTTTTTAGTAGAATTAGAGGAACACCTAGAAAACACTGTTTTTGTTTGTTTGTTTTTGTTTTTTTTACCTTACCTGTTGTTTGAACCTTTATGCTTTATTGCACCTCATGCAGGGTTTGTTATCTACACAAAACAAACAAAAAATCTGCAAACTGTTTGTAGATATAAATGCATGTAGGATCTGTTCCTCCTTTTATTTTAATGTATTTGCCAAATTTCAAGCATTGAGAAAGGACTATTAATCTTAAAGCACATCCTGTATATGTGATATTTCACTGCTATATCTTACTAGAACCTTTTAGTGACTGTATCTACATTGTCTTTGTATCTTTTATTTTTCAATAAACACACGTTTGAACATGACATCTCATCAATTGTGTGCTCAGTACACGTTCCAGAAGATCCACATTTTTTTCTAATGTTTTATCTCTATTTATTTTCTGATATTATTTATACTTATTTCTTACTGTAATAAACATTTTCTTCAGCACTGGACACAGATTAGGGGATTGTTTTCGTAAAACCTGTGTTTGTTAAATGAGCAATATGTAATTTTTTTTTTAAGATTCAAAATGTCTGAATCAAAAATGATTAGTTAATACATGATGCTATGATTTGTTTATATGCTTCTTTTATCTTATTGATGCTTCAGTGAATTTCAGAAAAATAATTGGAGTGGACTAATAAGAAATAGATACTTAAATATTTCTGAATGTTTAGTCCTTTTTTTTTTCAGAAGTTAACTCACTAACAAAGGTCATAAAAACTTTTTCAGGGGATGAAAGGGGGTTCGATTAGGAAGTTTTAATGCATCTTTAACTTTTAACTTGAAAGCAGAAAAAATTAGGAACTTGTAATCAATGCTTGCCATTAGGTGGAGTTGCTGATTTTAGTTCAGTAAACTATAATAAAAGACTTTGGCTTTTTTTGAGATCTAGGTGAAAACATTCGTTTATTAGTTGTAGAGATGATAATAGATTTCTATAACAAGAGCCATTCACGAATAATGAAATGTCTGCACAGTAGGTGAAGTCTGGCAGGAATTTTACAGGCACAAAACACGGAAGGTCTCTGTTCTTGAGAATTCTTCATACAGTATAGATTAGGACATACTATGTTATCTATCCATACCTCAATTAATTTAAAGTCTTCAGTTTAAGGGCTATGTTTCTTACAGTGCACAGTACAATCAGAGCTAATCTGGATTACAGTGGGGGAAAAAATATGTTGGAAACTCAAGACTTGAGGAATGAGCAAAGCTTCTTCCCTGAGATTGCATCACTGTGGAGAAAAGAGGGGAGACATCAAAAAATGATAAAATAAAGGATAAAAGCAAATATCATACTTCCCACAAATAACATTGGATATGTTTCATGAGAAATTCAGGAGTGTTTTAAGTAGGTTCTCTTTTCTCACTCCTATATATACATAGGTGAAAGCTTTTCTATTATACCATTTTTATCTTTGATTTTATAAGCTCCAGAAAAGCTATGGTATTTGTCTCTGTGGTGGTGGCAATGTCTATTAATGTTATCTTTTGTGATTTCATCTTCTCATAATGTCTGAGAGCTATGCTTTAAACTAGCAGTCTGTGATTGTGACTGGTGAGATAAAAATTTCAGTGAGATAGAGAATGCTTACGCTAGTATGTGTGACAAATTGCAATGACAAGGCTGTGTTGATAGCAGCTTATGATGTGAAATGAAATCACAACCACAATGCCATAAAGATGTGTGCTTAGGGCATCTTTACAGAGCGCAAAGTGAAAGAAGATATGGCCAAAATGTCTACTAGACACTGCATTCCTTTTCTGCACTTCTTTTTATTGCTAAAGTTAGCCAGTACTATTCAAACGCTGCTTCGTGCATTTCAGATATTTTTTGGCTTTGCTATATATTTTTCTATGTTGCACCTTGTGCAGTGGGTACAATCGGTATCTGAAGATTAACTAAATTCACTATAGAAATATATTTGTTGAAGTGTGCAATTTAGCCGTTCAATTTGATTAATCTTATTGAATGATACATTTCATAGAATAAACAATAGGAAAGGATAACTAACTGAGCAATTACAGAAGGAACTCCATGAAAACAGAATTTTGCATCAATTTGTTTTTTCATATTAGCTATTTATATGACTGAGAAACTGGTAGTACAAGGAACTATGTTTGTGAAGCTGTTCTGAATATTAAGTGTAGAATTCTGTTGCCTAAATATTGAAAGCTAAAGCCATTTTTAGATATTCTAGTCATTCAAGGCATTTTTGTGGGGCTAAAAGGTATGAAGATGGGACATCAGCTCTCTTCTCAAGCAGCAGCTGGAGGCTACATGAGCTGTCCTAGAACATGTAAAATAGCACAACAAACCTATAGTAAAGTAACTGAATTATTGAGTAGTGACATGACAGCTGAAATTTGGGTTTCTTGGAAAAGAAGGTTTCTGGAATGGTAGGGAACAGCTGTTGCGAAACTTAAGTTCAAAACGTATGTTTGTTCTTTTTTTTTCATAATCTCAAATATTATCAAGCACATAGGAGAAAAAGTGTGTCTCCAGATCTAGATACAAATTTGGAGGTGATGTACATTCAGAGCACAGTTGCACAGATCCTTGAAATGATTTTAATTTCCTGGCACAAACTACTAACTAAATTGGCTTTGAAGGGCAGAATTTTCACCTTTCTGTATAAATAACCAGATCCATGATATATTGGGGAAAAAAAAAAAAAAAAAAAAAAAAGGCAAGAGAACTATTTCTAATTCAGTCTCATTCAGGAATAACTTTCATAATAAATAATTATTTCAGTTATTAAATATTTTCCTTTTATGTAATGTTTATTTTGAATTTAGATTATACATTTGAGCAATAAAATCCTAGTTAGTTACAATGCAAACAATAATTGTCAATTATCTTTTCTATATTGGCTCTGTAGTGGTCTGCCTGCTAAGATAAAGATGTTCTGTGCTTCCATGTGTTTTTTTGTCTGAATTCTGGCCCATCACAGTGTTTAAGTGTATTCTGCAGATTTTCTGAGTACAAGCCTAAATTAGTTAAGAAACTTTTCAGAGCACTTTATTTCTTTCTTAAATTTGAAGTTTCCCCCTTACTCATTATTTTCTATGATTTTACTGTAGGGCAATTAAAACAGTGGAAGATACTCTCCTAATGAAATGGGAAAGGCACAAACCAATAATTAATACAAATAGTATTGTGGTTCCTGATTAAAGAGCATGCAATAATTGATAATGGAGCATGCAAATATTATTTCCCACCAATAGGTGCCAGTATAAGCTAATTAAGCCAAAGTAGTTAATAGGTTTAAAACAAACGTTAGAAATACATACATATTTTACATGCATGCTATGTTAAATTTTAATGATATTTAATAAATACTGCTTTCTTTGTCTTTATATTAGAAATGGAAAAGTGGTTTTAAAACATATTCTGCAAGCAGAAGTGGAGAAGAGTTGTTTTCTTGCAGTCATTTGCAAAATGTTTTTTCTACCTTCTTCAAAGGGAACACTGAAATCAAGCTAGCATCGATATGGGCAATGCAGTGCATCAGCCTCTACAAATGGTCTCTGCAATTTAAAAATCCTTTAGAATCTGCTGCAGTTTAGCCATCAGCTAAGAAAAGAAAGCTGACTTGCATTGGACCTGTTCATGTTTGACTTTCCAGAAACATTAGGAGTCAACTGAGATATCCAGACAATAATTGTATTTCTTCAAAAATTATCCTTTTATTTAGGGCATAATCTATGTTGTGGGAATTTTGAGTGCTGAGGGCAAAGTTTCTGTTCTGTCCCTTTACTGTGCCCAGCTCACTTTTATCCATTATAGCTGAATATACACATCCCTTCTTTCTGTGTCTAGCCTTTAGATAACCAGTCTCTCTATACCCCCACACCTCTTTTAAGACGGATTCATTAAAGCTCTTTAACAGGGAAAACTTGGGGGTAGAAAAACAGCAGAAGATGTGCCGCAAGAGTTGCAGATTTCAGCAGCTGGACCTAATTTATAGAGGAAGAGGAAAAAATTACTTATTGTATAGGAACAGAGTGAACTGTCATTATAGCATTTCTTTAGTCATATGTTTTCCTTTAACCGTATGGATATATCTCAAGCTAAACTTCACCAAAATTTGGCTAGCCAGCCTCATGCGAATGTTTCAGGAGAAAAGATGGAGAGTATCATTTCACGCTATCTAAATGCAACTCAGCTCCTAACCTCCCCCATACTTAGTGCCCTGCTGTAGATGTCTGTAGCCAACCATGTAATTTAATCTCATTCCTATTCAGCCTTAATGGAAGGATGACCTTTCAACAGATTAGAATTGATTTGTTTATAAATCTGCTAGTCTTGTCAAAGCTTTGTTCTTACAGACAATAATTTTGCTATCATCTGGGAAGCACTGATACTTATCAGTGTATCATGGCAGCTGTAATGAAATAATTTTTATATTTTTTTGCTTGTTTGTTTGTGGAATCTGTATAGTACAGCCTTCCTGGGCACCTTTTCAACCATGTTCCATGCCCTTCTCCAAAGCCTGGACTCTGTGAAGTTACTTGCAAACCATGCCTCCACCCTAAGTGGGACTTAGTGAAGTCCCACTAAGAAAGTTCCTTCTTTTCCCTCTGCTCCCTTTTCATGATAAGCAAACATGTATGCCAAACAAGGTCAGGTCAACAGCAGAATATGAAAAGGAACAGCCCCTTATCTGCATCAGCACTGCTTTTCATCACAACTTTTTTCTTTCTTTTCAATCAGTTTCCACTAAACATGATCAAATCATGATTACTTTCTATACATAGTATGTTGCTACTGTGAAAAATTCAGGTAGTGTCTAAAGATAGTATATAAAAGATGCTACTTTTTATGGTACTCACCATAACAAACCCTTCATCCATTTTACATGCTCTCTTTACTATGTGTTGTTTGGTTGGGGATTTGAATAAGCAATTGAATTACACACAAAATAATAGGCTGTTTTCCGTAAACTGTTTTAATGAGAAGGAAAACTAATGCATGGTTCAGGTTTAGTAGGGAACATGGAATTAATTGCTGTACAGTTTTTTCAGCATTGACTGTAAATTTCGTATCACAACAAAAGCATCCTTCTGAATGCAATCGTACAGCATTTTGTATAGAAAGGCAAATTTTGAGAACTACTGAGATAAAATATACTGAGAAACTTCCTGTTGGTGGCAGCAATAACTTATGTTTACATTAGTGGAAATCTGGAAAATACACAGCTACTATGCAGGCTGCATGCAATACTGGCTTGCTGTGCATTTGAACAAACGGCATTAATTTTTATCTCATAATAGCTATTTTAATCCAGACTTAAAATCACATATTGGGTATAATGTACAGCTAATATTTTGCATAACCTTGAGAGTAAGGTTTAAAGCATAGTAGTGTGCTATAGATGCTTAAACTTCCAGGGAAATGCCCCTGTTGAGGGAAATGCCCCTGTTGATTTATTTCTTTATGTGTTTATTTACATTTATTTTTGTTTTCTTGTAGAAACATGATCCAATCTTTGTGTTTTCTTGAGGGTGCAATATCAGATCTTTTGTAGCTTCTGCACTCATAGTTAGCGTACTTTTGATAATGATTATGCTGTTCTTCCATGAAAAAACAAATCCGAATAATTTCTTGAAATAGTGTCTTATAGGTTGTTCATAATGGTGTACATTGTATAGTAACATGCGGTGAACCGCGTGGAGACACATATATTAACTCAGTTTGGATTGCCAACAGAAATTTATCCCAGAGTCTGTTTTTGGCTGAACACTCACACAAAGTGTGTGTTCAGCCAAATGATTTGAACATTTTTTGTTGAAGTGTTCAACAATTATTTGAAGTTGAAACAAGATGGTTAAAGCTTCCTCAGACTTGGGGTTTGTATTAAGCCATATGATTTTATAGAGCTTAATCAAAACTTTTTTCCACTAAATATTTAAATAAAAACAAAAACAAACCAAAAGACAGTTAAAAGGACATTTTCTAAATGCCTCTTGAACACTGACAGACATGGGACATCAACCACCATGCTAGCAAATCTGTGCCAGTGTTTGACCACCCTCACACTAAAGAAATTTTTCCTAATCTCCATTTTAAACCTCCCTTGGTGCAGCTCTGTGCCATTCCCATGTGTCCTGTGATCGGTTCCCAGGGAGTGGAGACTAGCACCTTGCTCTGCACTTCCTCTCCTCAGGGAGCTTCAGAGAGCAAGGAGGCCTCCTTTTCTCCAGACCAGACAGCCCGAGTGCCCTCAGCTTCTCCTCACAGAACATGCCTTCCAGCCCTCTTACCAGTTTTGTTGTCCTCCTCTGGATGCTCTCAAGGACCTTAACATTGTTTTCATATTGTGGAACCCAGAACTGCACACAATATTCAAGGTGAGGCTGCACCAATACTAAGTATCACTTAGTGAATCACTTCTTTTGTCCAGCTAGCTAGAGTGCGACGGTTCCTTTTTTACAAGGGGAAAAAATAAACACAAGACTTATTAACAAGCCAAGATGTCTTTTTCTTTGTTTATGACATAAAAATATTTTTTTATTTTATTCTTTTATAGTAGGCTTTATGTCAACACTGAGGGCTCTGTCACCTGAAATGTAACTGCCAACTTTCATACTGAATGCCACAAAATAGAATTTGTGGATATAGGTCTGTTCTGATCTCTCTGTTTTTCTCTCCTTCTAATGCACCCTTTTGTGACTGTTTTGCTTGGATAGTGGATCTGCAGTGTTCAGATGACATACTATAATTTCTCACCTTAGGTCTCCCTAAGAGAATGGACAGGAAACGCTCATTCTTTCTACAGACTGTGCAAGTGTTATCTTTAAATAATGCTGTCCTCCCTCAACCAAAGCAAGTAGATGTTGTCTTCTTCTTCTCTTACTTCATTAAAATGTTTGAATAAGTACTCAGAAAATATTGTACTTTATGCTATAGTATGCTTATATATATATATATATAGTATTATAGTACAGTAACAATTTATGATGTATTTTTGCATAAGTACTTTGATATGCACCTTTTGAAAACACGTGGTTGTTTGTGTGTGTGCTGATTGTCTTTCTGTGCTGCAGCCCCCAGTCTGAGCCAGGCAATGAAGAGAGTCACAGGCTGAGAGTACTTTAACTTACCAGTGCAGTGCTACAGACTCCCAGCAGCAACTCATTGCAAAGTGTGTTTGTCTGCGTTACAGGAGGTACAGATCTGTACTTGGCAAAAGATAAAATCAGTCCAGACAGAAAGAATAAGCAGAAAGCAGCTGTCCCCAAAATGTTAATGAACTGTCATAGCTATTTTAATTTCAACCATCTGTACTCAAAAGAAGACAGTCTGTCCAGAAGAGCTCTGTCTGTTAGAGAATATCTAGATAGGACTAGAACACCTGGGTTCTCATTGAGTTCTGGCTGCCAATGACTTTATCACAATCATTACTTCCCATGTAGTAATCCAAAGCACTAACCTTGCTGTCAGGTCTCTGTGAAAGCTGCAGCCATTTCTGTAAAGCAGTATGCTGTTCACAACTGTATGTGTAGGTGTGGCTTTATCTCAGTACTCACAATCCTTTCACTTCTAGAAAAAAAAAATGTTCCACTTCTGGTCCTTCCACTTCTAACAATAAACCAGCTTACCTGTTTTGTCTCTTTTTCAACACTTGCACAAATTCTACCAGGTTACTACAGAGGCGAAACTATACTTGACCAAAGAATATGTTTTTGTTGGTTACAAGTTTTGTTTGTTTATTAGTTACCCTTCTATCACCTGCATCTCAAATTTTGGAGATGAAATTAGGAAAAAACCTTCAATTTAGAGTGACGAGTTTGTTTGTTTGTTTCCTTTCTTTCTAGATATTGAGAAAGGAAAACTGTTTTACTGTTATATATTGACAATATCCCAAAGCTTTTGAAAATTAAAGATTTATTTCAAAAGTAATTCAAAAAAATACTTAATAGAGTAATTATGACATCAGTAATGTGGAACAAATTTTCCCCCTACACGTTATTTTTAAGCTGAAGGATGTATTTCATGTATGCTTCACACCATATAAAGTTTGTACTTAATCTTCTCTATTACTACTTTTCTATTACTACTTTTTCTTCTCTATTACTACTACTTTACATAATACTACTTTACATAAAATTTTCTATTACTACTAAGTGTATCTCACAAGTATGTTTTTGGACAGTTCCAGAATTTACTTCAGTGACCATTAACTTTCATCCAGCATTTGCAACACACTGAAAACACAGATATGTTTTTGTTTTTTTTTTTTTGGTTTGTTTGTTTGTTTAAAGTCACTAGTCTAAGCTTGCCAATTTTTACTTATTTCAAGACGAAATCTTGAGACTTGTTTACCTAATATTTCCTTCTCCTTTTTTTTTTTTTTGTTAATCATGAAATCATGTCTCACTGAGGAACTATATTTTGACGTTATCATATGCTTAACTCAAAATAGAATATTTGTGAATTATTAATTTGGTGCATTGTTACCACATTTTGCAAATGTGTTCCTTTTCAAGGAAGCCTTCTAACATTTTGCAGTTGTAGAACTAGAAATTATTTTTTCCCTTGAATGAATGGTTAAGAGTCTCCCCACACAGACTCTTAGTTACTGTTTTCCTCTCGATATATTTATATACATATATATATTTAATCAGTAACATTTAACATGTTTGGCTGCAATAAGAAAGGCAAATACAAGGCACATGCAGGCTGTTTTTCTGCTTTGTCTATATTCCCAGCCAATTACAACAGCCAAGATCCATAACTAAAACAATCACATAGTAAATACAGTTATTTTTATTGTTCTGGATATCTCTTTTAATATGTACACTAAACAGTGGCAAAGTTGTTTTCACTTTGGTGTGAACATCAATTCATAGCTTCCCAAATCCTCATGACAGACATGACAGTGTATGGTAAAAGGGACATTCTAATTCATTGGGTTAAAAGCATTTGTCACTTGAGGAAAACAATTAAAATACAGTTACTCTTTTCTGATGGCTAAGGTGGGTAGCACAGACTAGATTTTATCTGTCTTTCTGAACAGCCTTTAATTCAAATATGCCAGAATATGCCTAGATATGTGGACAATAGCTTTTTCTAGGAAGAATTCCTTTTGCTCACTGTGCTGTGCTTAGGAGCTTCATGGTGTGCTAAGGCAACAGGCTCATTCACCCTCAGATCATGATGACATTTAGATTCAGTTTGCCTATTTTTCTGTAATTTTTGCTTATTTAACCTTATAAAGTTTAAGCGAAAATTACTTGTTATCCGGCTGGAGCAGGAAAATTGTTTAGCTTCAAAGTTTCAGTTGAGCTTTGAAGCTCATCGGTTTCTGTTTTGTTAAATATAGATTGTGCTTTGAATTACATCTTCATCATCTTACTTCAGCTTTTGAGGCTACCCTTTCTAGAAGAGAGGTAGCTGTATTACATTCCATAGTTACGTTGTCTATATTGACTGATTTGAGGTTGCAACAATTAAGGTCTTTATTGACCTTGGTGATTTAATTGAAAGAAATGTTCTTATGACACCAAATGTATAGCTCTCTTGACAGGGAGTAGAAATTTTATGGGATGTTGGGCAGTGCTAAATAAAGTGGAAAGGAGGTGTGAGTGGTTCGTTTTTTTGTTTTGTTTTGTTTTTTTAATTTTTATGCTAGCGATTGGCCTAATTTAAATTATTTGAGTGTTAAACGTGCAGCAGTACATTGTGAAAGAATTATTTAAAAATGTACTGACACAACATTAGAAAATTCAAGTTTGTAGCTCTTCAGTGTCAGGCCTTTGAACTAATTTGTTTTTGTTCTTCAGCTTACAAAGCACTTTCTTAATTAGATTAGCCTGACATGTTCTCTCGACAACTTCAGATGTTTCTGGCAATTAAAAACAAATACAACAAATTAATCCATATTTAAAAAAAGGAAGGGGTAAATGGTCCAGTTACCCTGGCAGGAAAAACTCTGCTATAATCTCAGAATCTCACTGCAGCTTGTTGAAGTTCATTTATGCAACCATTGGTTATGCTGGAAGGCACAGAAAACTTATCATGGCATACTTCAAAGTTTACTCTTATTTATAAATTTGCTATCCAATTTCTTCTTTTACTCTTGCAAGGTGTACAAATTTTCCAAGTCAGAAATATGAAACTGACCTCAGGAGAACCTTATGTCCTTATTACAAAAATTTAAAGTTGGCATTAATATTTATTTCAGTAATGTTGCTTCAAAGTATGGTCTGATGTTTTAATTTTGCATGACATTTGAGAAGCAGCATGGTCTAAATGATTTTCTATAAATACGTTGACTTTATAATATTAAAGACTTCATTCTTTGGTGGAAGTTAATAGCACTGTTACCATGGAACACTATTCCTTTAATTTCATGTAAATTTAAATTTTATGATGTTTGCTTCTCCAAGATTATATAATCCCTTTTTATTGAAAAGAATCACAATTATGCAAATGATAATATCCAAGGAGACAAGCAGCAATTAACTCCAAAAGACAGGCAGTTACCATAAGAGTTTACTCACAATGAACGAACCAGGACCTCCTTTAAAATAAAACTTTATTTAAAGAAATCAATTTGGCATAGTTTCTGAAAGAAAGCAATTCATTCAGGCAGAAGTTTCTGGCCTAGGAATGTGATTAATAACAACTTTTTTTTTCTTTTCTCTTCAACTCCAAATGCATTTTTTCTGCATATGGAAGATGGAAAGAGGAAAGCTTCAGCATCAGCATGGGATTTGCCTTTCTATAGAAAGCTATTAATGAAGGAAAATAATCATCTTAAGCATGGAGTTATATAATATAATACTCACCAGTCTAGCTCTGGAAAGGTAAACTAATGTTCAAAAAAAAACACAAACAAAACCTGTGAGAGTTGCTACTAACCTTCCTACAGAAAGAATCTGTTTGGATCCAGCCCTGTACCATGCATTTCACTTACACTCCAAATGATGCCATAGTCTCCTGTGTACTTTGGAATGCACTTTAAAATGTTCACAGATGGCTTGAGAACATACTTAAGAGCTATATCTCCTTGGATATCTTCCCCGTGCTTGATAGGAGAGTTACACTGCTTCAGATACGGGCGGACGTGCGACTAGGCAATGTTTGTGCTCTTATATATTAGAATTAATTTTGCTTTTCCGATTTCCTGTGTAGTGAACTCAGAAGTGTTGGAAGAAGAAACAATAGCAGGTGGTTTCTGAGGAGGAAAGGCTTTTTCCTCAGTAACTTTGATATCTCGTATATGAGCTGCTAAGGAGCCTCAGGGGAGTCTCTGCAAAGGAACATAGGCATCGGAAGAGGGATTTAAGCCACAGAGCAAGCAAAGTGTGTCACAAACTGCAGTGCAGCACAGTTACTATACTTCATGCATGAGCTACCAAAGTCCATTGTATCTTCCTCTCTGCCCCTATAACTAAGCTAAAACATGATATATCAAATATATTTTGTCTCACCTCTTTACAGGTAATAGATAGATGTGAATAAATTCTGGGACAAGGGCTACACCCCTACGAAGTAAAACATACACTTTTCCTCTCTTCCTCTTTCTCTTCGACCAAATCAGCTGAGGGAGCAGCCTAGGCAGGGATCCATATGATTTGGCTGCAACAGCAAGGCTGTTGCTTCAAACACAGTTGTTACAGTTGTGCACAAGCTCAGGAAGGTCTGATGGCTGCCAAAAGTCTGAGGAGTGTCAGTTGATTCTATGTGCTTTAACTTGCAAGAACTGTCAGAAAGCTTCATAGCTACAGATGATGATTAGTGCACTTGGAAAATATTTTTTCACTAGTGGCTTTTCCTCAATGGAAAGCAAAGATTAAATAAATAAATAAATAAGCATCCTCCATAAATCATTTTTCAGAATTCAGCTGATAACTGTAAAATAAAGATACTTCATTTTATGAATTTTATTTGTAGCTCTCAAAGCATTTTATAAATGTGTTAAATCATCAGTGTGGTAAACACTGAGCTATTGTGTTTTACAGGTAGTTCAATACCAAAAATGGAGATATACAGTGAACTCCACATTGAAACCCTTCTTGTACATGGCTTTTATCTGTAACAGTAGTCATAAAGATAAGAGGTTGTGCAATGGGCAATTGCCTACCCTGAGCATGTTAAACAAAGGCAATATGGGAATATCAACTGGGAATAACAGAGCTCTTTTCTATTTTTATCAGGTTAAGGTTAGTTTCCATGCTTTCAGAAAATGTGAATGTACAGGGTTATTGTTCTTTTACAGATGAATGTCGGACAAGTTTCAGTAATGGTGGTGATGTTTTCCTGATATACTCTGCCATATAATCGTGTTATTCTCTGCCGTGGTTGAGGTACAACTGTGAGGACCATAAAGATGAATTTCTGAAAGTTTTTGATACAGGATTGCAATAAATTATGTGTGGGATCAGGGGAGCATTGGCATTGCAGTGCATTGTGAATGTAAAGTCATGGAAATCGTTAACCAAGTATTAATTATATTTACATTCTTCTTCTGTGTTCCCAAATACTTTACACCCAAATTGCTGATAACTCATGGCAGACATTAAAAGTGTTGCAGCTCAAATGATATCTAAATGGGGTACCATTTTTTTATTATTATTTGTATTTTTAATTCTGTGAAAATTGTATATAAGGGGGTGGACTTGACCATGTCTTAAAAAAGTACTTCACTTTGGAGGTCACATATAATAACATACAGAAAGACAAGGTGGAACAGTTGATACCAGACAGTTCTTTTCCATACAAATAAGTGTAGTTTGGTTGCGGCATCCTGAAACTTACTCTGTTTATGCTTTTTTAATAAAAAATCAAAACTCATGCAGAAAGTGAGCATTGATGATGATCAATTTGTAATACTTGTACAGCAAAATAAGAAAATATTTATCAAGATACAAAATAGGTTGAAGGAACAAAAGCATGTACTTCCGTTATTGGATAAGCTCAAAGTTTCAATTTCTTATTTGTTTAAGACAATACTGAGGACTGAAATCACTTGCAATTAAATAACAGCCTTTGTAGAAAATGGTTGCACAGAAAAGCACTGAGCATTGTAAAAATAACTTTTTATATATAGAAATGTTCTCCTGTAAGCAGTCCCTGTGTAAGTTATAAATGTTATAATTTTAATATCAACACAAAACATAACCATAATTTTCATCTCTATGCTGAAATAAACATACTAGAGAACAAGAACCTGAAGATACAGCAAAAGAAGGTTATTTGAATTGCACAAGAAATGCACAATACCTGAAAAAGGTATTTATGTGAATGATATGTTGTGGTATCATTTAGCTAAATTTTGTATCAAAATCTTTTTCTAAGACCTGTACTGGTATAAGTCTCTCCACTAATTTCCCTATTTCAATTTATAATCTCGCAGGTATTCTTCCTTTAATATATACTAGGTAATACACCAAAAAAAAAATAAAAATATCTCAAACTTAAGCCCCTAAAATTGTAGCTTGTTATACTGTTGGTTAGGAGGAAAGATCTAGACAAAGTGATTGTAAACTCTAAGAATTTTTGAGGCAGTACTGAAATTGAAATATCTCCTATAAATAGTAGCCTATGTAATAATTAATTTAAATAGCTCATATATACGTGCTTTCAGAAACTTCTCCCATGTGGAAAACTCTACTCCTCCACCCAGGTTCAGAGATTGGTTTGTCTTTAATTCAGCGGGGTGGTGATATTTCATCTTGTTAACTGGCACCTGTCATATTCCTATGAAAGTCTGAGCAGGGTTGCAGTTAAACATACTACAATGTCTTAGTGAGGTTTCCTCCAGTTTAAACATTTCATAAAGTTTTTTTCTTCCAGAGTTTCAGCAGTGTATGAAACATAACTAAGCTGATTAGGATGACATAATTATACAGATTTTGTCAAATAAAACTTGTCAAAAAAAAACCCTTTCTGAATTAAATAAGAAGGGCATTTCAATAATTAGCTGAAGCAGGCTGAAAAAGGCTTTCAAAATTGAAATATTTTGTGAGAAAAGAAAAGCTGAGGAAAAATCCATATATGCAACAAAAACGCATATATATATATATGTATATTATATATAAATATATTTAAGTTCAGTGTCTTGGCTCCTCTAAAATTTATATTCTTTTAAACTTCAAGGAATTTATCTGTACTGAATTCTTTGATATCTGAAGTTTATCCAAAACTTTGTGTGCTTTCTGGATGTTAAATATTTGTTAACAGTACAAACTTAGTTTGAGACCAAGAATCATTTTTACATTTGTTTACAAAACCTATAGGAGGTTTTAATATGAAAATCTTTCTGAAGAGCTTAGTTTGGATAGAAATATTGTTCTTTGTGGTACCAGACATTCCCTCCTTTAACTCATCTGCCTCTGCTATTGGTACAGCTACAAAAGAAGACCAGTCCATTATGTGTGGCCAAGCCCAAATGATCGACATTTAAGAAATCCCTCCCTAAATTTGTTAAGGCCTAATTTCTTTCTCAAAGCTAATATTCTTAGGTGGTTATAGTTAGCTGTTTCTAAAATGCCTGTAATAAATACACACAGACAAAAATGAGCCCATGTTGAAGGCCATGGTGCAGAAAAGTACTCCGGAAAGCTTGAGTAAAACATCTGAACTTAAGAACTAAGAGGTAAAAGTTATAGGTAAAAGAGATGAAAAATTTAAAAGGAAGAGAAAAGTCAAATAGCAGTGATGAAATAGAAAATAAATAAATCCTGATTATATCCTGAAAATGTTTCAAAGTAAAATAATAATAAAAAGTAAAAATAAAAGCTAGCTTGTACAGATGTCATAAGCAAAAAATTAACTAGAAAAGGAACTTGGATATAAAAGATAAGAATGTTTAAGTTTAAATCATTTACAACCTCTTTCAGAGATACTTAAAGGCAAAATATAGCATCTATGATTTTGTATCAGTGTCTAAAAGAGGAATTTGGAAATTCAGTCCATTCTCAGTCATTTCTTTTAGGCTTTTGATCATGGTATAGAAACATAGCTTGTACTGCCTTTGTACGGACCACTCATAGATGGCTGGCTCAGTTTCAAGTCTGTTTCCACTTGGGAAGTCATCTTTTTCAGCTTCCTCGATATTAAAAAGAAAAAGAAAAAAAGACTTGCTGTGAAGTTATGGCACATCAGCATAACTTTTTTTAATGCTGGAACAGAATTATTTCATAAGTTTTGTGCAAAAAAAACAACAAAAAAAATCATTATTTATTTCTTCATTAGATAACATTCCTTAGCTACTGATTGCATTCTGGTGTGGTCATTCTGTAGCTCTGAGTTTGAGCATCTGTATGAATATATGCATGTTTATATGCTAAAGTTCAACTCTTAGCAAATAGCTTGCTTTCTATATCTCACCTATATTTTACTTGCAAAGATAAGTATGTTTTTAAGCTGCTCACCTTTGTTTCTATGTTACAGGTCAGTTCTCTGTGTTCTTTAGTTTTCATTTAATATATATGAACTAGTTAGTCTGAATGTAATAATAAAGTATTTGATTTGTAGTTTGTTCACTCAGCCCTTAGTTTACATGATACAGTAAAAAAAAAAGGGGGGAGGGGGGAGAAGAGAGCTCTCTGGACAGCACAAAAACAATGGTAATTATCATAACCCACACAAATACATACTATGAGTCATTTCTACTGTCATAAATTACTGTAAAAGACTTGTGAGCCTAGAAGGAAAGTATAGGCAATCTTGTGTATGACTTAAGCCTCCAAACAGAATCTCACTGTAATGCTCTCAATGTTACATTAGATCCAAAATGTACAGGTGGTGTTAGGTTATAAATATAGCTGGGAAGATCTGCAATTAAGTCTCCACTGCAGTGCCAATTCATACTCTTGTCTGTAGTAATCACAATACACAATTTGGGACAGAAGAAGAAAATCTCTTCAAAAGAAGCAACAACAAGTCATAGAAGAATGAATATACCGTCAAGACAGTATCATGGGATGAGGAATTCTATTTATATTTGTATCAAATTTCTTCTGTGAAAGGAATTTTTACCAAATTACTGTATCATGTAGGATTTCATCTTTCTTTAGCTGTGAAGGTGTTCAGGTGGTTTTTTGTTTTGTTTTGTTTTGTTTGTTTTTTCTCAAAACTTTGTTTTGTTTCTGTAGCATCCCTTAACTTTGTTTAAAGAAGTTGGCTAATTTGCCATGGTGTATGACTTACAGATTTCATAGCTCCAGGAATTGTTCAGACCATGGACAATCATTTAGGAAGCATGAAAACATTTTCAAACTCTTTTAGTAATGTTTTACATTAGCTCTGCTCTCCCCCCTGAAATGTTATTTTTTTCATGTGGCAGTGCTCTGTATAAGCTGATTCTCAAAAAAAAATCTTTTTCCGTGACTCAGTTTTATCCCTTAAATTATGGATCTTATGGATATCAGGTATACTACTTTTAAGATGTGGTCTGAAATTAAATAATCATGTCATACAATGCTCTTCTCTGAAGATTTATTTTTTTTGAGAAACCTTGTTATTATCTAGTTTGATATTGAGTACCTGGCCTTCCATCCTGTGGAAGGGTGAATGCTTTTACTCCTTTAACTTTAGCATATGTTTTAAAAATACCTGCCCACTGGTTTGCGCCTACTAGCTTTGCAGTGTTTCACATAAACTATGCATTGGGAAGTGACCTTTCTGAAGGGATAGTCTGTTTGCTATGCTGACTAATGGGGCAAGATGTCTTTTGTAAAACTGCCACTGTCTTTTCTTTCTGTAAATCAAATTACCAAAGTTTAACAGAAGATGTCTTGTAAAATTGCAGGCTATGAATGCTCTTCAACTTCCTGACTATGTTTTCAAAGGTTCTCCTTTTCCTTCTTTGTCATTCTGAAGCAAATCAAGAGCTCTTAAGATCTTTACTTTAATTATTAAAACTTCTTGTCCTATGGTTACAGCAGTTATTCTTCATCAAGAAATGCCCTATTAAGTACCACATGGCTAAAAGTAACTGGCAACTAATTTTGTGAATGACAGATCTGAAATGGCAAAGCCTGGTCCTTCATGAGAGGGTGATGGTGAAGGATAGTGAAGCAAGAGCAATAACAGGAAATAAGAGAAAGATGTGGATTTTCTTTTCTATCTGTTATCTGACAATTTCTGTTTTGCTGTCATAATACATTTGTCTTCTAATAAAACAAGTTCCTTTTATTCACAAAAGCTACTATTTTACAGTGTTAGGAAAAGAAGTGTTTGTAGTTGTACGCCCTTCAATGAGAGAGTGAACAGAACAGAGAGAGAGGAACAGTCATCCTCTTTCTATAAAGAGACAATCTGTTGTCTTTTAACGGCAAATACACATTCATCTCTGACTTTCTCTCACTCTTTCTGTCCCTTCCTCTCTCTTTTTTTTTTATCTCCCTCCCCCCTGCCCCAGCTTCCATAAAGCTTTTGACATCTAATCCAATTACTCTGCAGTTTGTCTTCTCCATGCCTCTATTTTCCTTAGAGATTTTTTTAAAGTGTTAGGTTGTGTATTCTCCTTTTGAGCATTGTGTGAAGAATATCTGTGCTCTCCCTCTTGAGGAGAGTTTTGTGTCAGACAGCAACAATGAATAGAAAAAGTCTGTCTTTGACAGGAATACATATACTGACCTTCAATTAAGCTGCAGGTTAAGACAATACTGAAAAATCAATAGCTCATTTTCTGTCTTTTGTGCTCAGATTTTGATGTTTGCTAAGATAAAGGATGACGATGCTAAAAGCAGGAATCTTTGTGGAACATCCATTGATGTTGCCACAGGCTCAAGGGCCAGGTATGACCTAATCTTCTTAAAGCTTCCAAACACCATGTCAATAAATATCAACTGTGGCTTTATACAACATCCACTATCTCAGAATTTTCACCAAGTATCATTTTCTGTTCTTTTGACCTAGAGATTCCCAGGAAGGGTCATGAGTAATCAAACCTCTGTTCATTAGAGGTTACAGTTTCTGTGATGAAAATCTCTAGCCTTAAATGCTTTGTATCTAATTTCTAGGTTCAAGGCCTAACTTTCAGGTTCTCGTGTCTGCAAGTCTGGTTTTCATTTGGTGGGGGGAGGATACATGTGTACAGGGTTGAGTTTTATTTACCTGTGCAGTTTAGTCTACCCTGCTAGCTGTTTCTTTATCTCAGTTCTTTCAATTTCAAATGGATACCTGGAATGGAGGGTAACAGACCTCCACATTTTGGCACGTTTCTCTCTGGCAAAGTAACTACCAGCTCCAACATTTGCATAACTGTACAAACAACAATGGGCTAATTAACATGTGAGGCCAAAGTCAATGATTCAAGGCAGGACTTTTCTTGTTATGCTGAAAGGTAAATCATTTTGTATGTAATGCAAGCTAGTTCATCTTAATGGACTTCTTTTCATTTTCACAAATTTTGAAATTTACACAATTTTACTTTAATCCAAAATTGTTTGTTTTTCAAAGGGATTTTTATTTTTTTTAATATGTACAAGAAATACTATTTAATGATTATGATTGTCTAGTAACAGTGGAAAGGGAAGGGTCATGACCTTGGTGTGAACACATTCAGCCCTGGAACTTCTCCCCATATCTTGTCAGGGGAGCTCACACGGAGAGGCTCTTTGAAAAGGGAGACACATAGGGATGAGATCCAAGGAAGAAAATGATGCAAATCGGGAGGATAAAATAGGAGGAAAGAAAATTATAAATTATAATAATTATCTATCACCCTCCAACTCCCTTTCCCCATCCAGTGCTGTAATGATGAACTGTTTGACCTTAAGTGTAGCTGAGAGTTATTACAATTAATATGCTGGGTTTATCATAGGTGCATTCATGTGGGCAAACTAATCTGGATAAAACAAGTCAGATTTCACTTCACAAATAAAGTATTTGCAATGTGTCAAAACAACAAAAAAAATTACTCTTTGTCCTAAATATATTTAGATTTTGACATAAATAATAGTGTCATCTCTTCTTATTAGATCTTCACAAATTGATTTCATTGGTGATAAATAATTAAATAGATTGTATTCAAATACAAAACTTTATATTTAAAATTTGAGCTTGGGAAAACAGTTTGGCGTGCTCTACCATGCTGTATCAGGAACAGTCTTACATGCTTTGCTGTGATGTCTGTGTTAGGCCTGCAAATTAAACATTTGGTACTGTTCTGTGTTGACCTGTCTGAATGGTATTAGCTAGCTCTGACTGACAGCCTGCAGTCCTTAAGTAAAGATTTGGTAACTGTGATGTGAGACCCTGAAGCAGAGAAGTGTAAAGGTCAGAAAACTTATAATGTCCCTTACAAGCTCCTAGAGGGAGAATTCCCAGGAGACTTTCTGCCTGTTAAGTAGGAGTAGAAAAAAAAAGTGGAATAGCCATGTAGCCATGTGCAAAGGAAGTGAAATGTAGCCATGTTCATGTAAATGAATAAGAAATTTTTCTCTCATTCTACATTTTCTGCTGGCTCCCAGAGCACCTTTTATTTTCTTTCACATTTTTGCAGGTTAGCATCTCTCCTTTCTTCAGGTCTATTTTTTTTTTTTTTTTTATTATTTTTTTTTTGTAAGCCCTGCACATCATATTCCAAAAAAGAATAAGAAAGGGTACAATTCTCCCCAGGCGAGGTTTCTGCCTACCCAATAATCCCACTGACATGCTGCTTTCTGAGGCACTTGCTGTGAGTGAGTGCAAGATTTTACAGAGGCAGAGCAGCACAGGAGTGCTAGAGGCGTTCTTCTAACGAGCTGTCCAGGTTACTTTCAGATTCCCTATTTTATGTGTCTCTTTGAGTCAGGAGAAACCAAATACTGGACTCTCCCTACACTTCTTCCCATGCAGATTTTGAAGGGTGAGGAGCCTAGTTCTTTTCTGAATTTATAAAGTTTTTTTATTTTTAATAGTAAATGTAATAACAATGAGCCTTTATGCATGACCAATGAGTATTTTTATTTTTAAAACATTTTATTATCTTTATGAAGACTGTAAATAAGCCTTTCTACCCCAGTACCTGATACATTCCTGAACTCAGTTCTTCCACTGATCACAAAAAATCAAGGCAACAGAACTTGATATTTTGCTTTTTTCCTTTCCTACAAATCCTGCAGTGATAAGCAAAGAAGAAGCACCTTCACCTAGAAATATGACTGACTAAACTTTGTTTTGAGCCCTCTAAGTATTTTTTTATTATTCTTTTTATTTGCATGTTTCCTGACAACCACAGCTGATAGAATCCAAACACTTTTCTGAAGTAGAAATATAAGTAAAAATGTAAGCAAGAATCTTTTTTCAATGCAGTTTAAGAACAGCAACTCATAAAATAATAGTAAAGTCCTATACGGAGTCCTGTTTCTTGAGGCTATATCCTCAGCTCCTTGCAATTTTATGAGAGGTTCTTTAAAGTGTAATTGAAGCATTTAAAAAAAAAAAAAAAAAAGTGTGAAACTCTCATTATTTCCATTAGATTTTGATTGCATAAATTAATACTTGAATTCATCTTTTATATTGAAAGTAAACAAGCAACACAACTGCAATATGTACCTTAAAATGGACAAAAATATATATAAGTTTGAATTTTCTTACTGAGAAGTTTAATGAACTGGAGAAAAAATGATTCACTCAATAATTCAAATAAAGCTGGTTTTTCCATAGATATCATCTGTTATTTCACTCTTCTGGAGGAGAAAAATGAATCTGTTCTTTGGCAGCATGATATTAAGTGAAAGGAAGAATAAAATATATGTAAAGCTGACATTGGAACTAATATTGCATTTATGTTGTTCCCGTGAAAAAATAAATAAAGAAAAAGCTTTCTCTAATACTACTTAACATATGATTTTCCATTAAAAATGTCTACTAAAATAATAATTGCTGAAATTCAGTGGAGCTAAATAGTTAATATGTTCACTTTAAAAGCTTGGTCTCTTTTCTGGTTATTGTTTGTCAGCAGATTTTTTCTATTTTTTTTAAATAAATGTTAATAGTTTAAAAAATCAAGTTATTGAAATAATTTTGAACTCTGGAGATCATGTGTATTTCAGTAGATATTGACTGCTGGAGGTTGGGATTTTGTGGTAAATCAGATAAATCCCACAGCAGTAAGCCCTTCCAGCACAAATACTTTTGTGTGTGGATTTTACTTTCCTTCTGCAAATAGTGGTGCACAGTACTTTGAAATTAACTTTGCACAAATGTGCATGCCAATAAGTTAGTCACTCAAATGTTCATGAAAATCAAACACCCCAAAGGATGTGAGCATGGCCTAGGAGAACTGATTTAATAAAATCAGCTGAATATTCAGATATATTCTTTTCCTCAAGAAAATTGTTATACCATGGACAGAACCTTAATATGGACAATTTTGATAAGTGCCTCTGTAACTCAAAAGTGATGTCTTTGCCTAAGGGGCATTTTGCTTTCAATCATAGCCAGCTTACAGGGAGATATATAAAAAATAAAATTAAAAAAAAAAAGGGGGGGGGGGTGGATTGAGAACTGCATAGTTTACCTGACATAAAAATATCTGCATCTAGATGCTTAGAGCTTGAATGAATGGAGTTGCACTCTCTTGTGTCATTCCAAAGCCTTTGGTGTCCATCAAATGCAGATTTCTCTGTGGTTTAAGTAGCGGTGGTACACATACAATTTTGAGCCCAGGCTCTGCACTGGTTAAGGCTATAAGAGTTTTTACTGGGTTCTGATCACATCAAATTGGAAAAACTTACCTTGGTATAGTAACCACTTGTGAAGTACTATTACTTTACATTTATCATGAGGAAAAAGTAAATGACTGCCATTATAACAAATTATAAATTTGTTATAATGTGTTCATGCATTTACACCTTTACTTCAGCTGTGTTTCGTAATCTATGTATTTTATACATTTCAATTGTGAGATCTCCCAGAAAGTCTTACTGAAGACCTTCTCTCTAAGGATGAAAAAAACAAATCACTAAATAATACATATTTTATTCATGTAGCATCTGACTTGAAGATCCTAGCTTCTTCTGCTATTTCTGTATATGTAAGGTATTACATAAATAGTTAATGCAAACTTTTAAGAAATTTAATTCTTAAATATGGTGACTTTTTTGATGGTGAAATCTGAGTTAACCCTGTGAATGGGATTCAAAGTACCAGTTCTTATTAAATTCCATGATCCCAGACCTAATTTAATTTTCAGACATAAGCTAAAGACATCCAATAAAACACAAAGATTATGTTTTAATGACAAGCTGATGTAATTTGGCAGCTGATCTGACAGATCCCAATAGAGTTTTCACTAAGTAGGGTCCCTTGATGAGTTCAAATTACAGTTAGCACTGATAAAAATATGGGATTTCCCAACACTATTCTGGGTATAAAATAATCTTTACTTATGAAATGGCAGAATATAGAGATATATTGATTTATTATTCCAAAACTGCTCTGTAGACTTTATTTTTCTTCATAGTTCCCCAACATTTACAAAACAGCTTATCTGGAAACCTAAAAGTGAAAAAAGAATACAGAAAACTGCATATATTTGGTCTTCATATACCAACCTATAAAGACCAATATATATTTATTCTTTAAATATATGCATAACTTTACATTGCAGTTTAACAGGATTAAGAAATACAGCTGAAGCTGTCACTCAAATCCCTATATAATTAGTAAGTTTCCGTTTAGAAAAACAAGTATTGGAAATATCATCGACTTAGTATTTAAGGTTCAGATATTACATTACTCATTCAGATATTACATTATTCATTCTTCATCTCCACTGAAAAAAACTGTAAGAACTATAAATTATGTTGGAATAATGTTTTACATTGTCATCCAGCAACTTGGCTTTATTTTCCAGCAACTGGGAACTTGCTTCCAAACCTTTACCATATTACCTATATGAGGTAGAAAGAAGTGGCAAACAACGGGAAGTGTTTATTCATACACTCTTCTTCTATCACCTTTTATTTTTCCCATGAAGTTGTGAGGAAATTTATATAAGGAAAAAGGTATGACCCTTCTGTACTAAACTTGATGATTTTTTAAGGCTTATATGAGTTTTTAAATAGAGAGCTTGCAGAGAGCTTCTGTTGTTCAGGAGATAAGCAACTGCTTTTTAACATTGCTCTGAAATAGCAGATGCACAGATCAATGGAAACAGGGTTAAAATTAAATTAAAGATGTGGTGGATACAATTTGATCTAAAAAGTAATATTCAAGATCATGACCTTTCACAGAGAAACTTCTTCAATGTCTATCACGCAAACACATCCTTAACATTGACAGGAGTGACCAACCAATTTGTTTAGGTACAGAAGGTGTTATGCATTATTTTAATACCTGTGTCGACATCTAAACTGGGACCAAATTAATGCTGATGTTCTCTGACCTCTTAAATTGTGATGCTAATTATATGCTACTTCCATTAGAATACAAATGCCATCCACACCTGGAGCAGTGATGCTGTAAATTGCTTGGGGTAATCTGGGCAGTGTGTGATGTGCTGCCATCAAAATCCATTTTAAGTATGGATTACACAGGACCGCACTTACTGTTACTGAATGCTTGAAGAAGTCAACATATGAATTTAGTAATTTCTCAAAAGCTTCTGAATTCTAAATGTGAGATTAATCTGGTATTGAGAACCATTGGTTTTGCATTTGTTATTTGGTGTCTGATAAGTGTCTGGTGTAATAAGGTCACAAACACGAAGAAATTAAATGCCATTTTGAACAGTGGTTGTTGTGTTACTGTATGCCTTATGGATTATAGTTCATAATAATCCATGCATATGAATAAAATAGTGTAGATGGCTGGCCTGAATCATGAAGATGCTTTCTTTCCACAATTAAATCTCCTAACAAAGAGAGAAAGAAATCAGTGACTACAAATAGTAAATGAGAATTTAGTATTGTTAAAATATCTCAAAATAACTGCAAATGTGTAAATCATCATTGGACAAGCACTGACAGCTCTTTTTTCTTCACTTTGTACCAAGTCATCTGTTTAGATTTGTTGGTCTTGTTCTGTAGATTATGAATTCAATTCAAACTGCCTGGACTTTTTGATTTATTTTTTTTCTTTTAAAGTCAGCTATCGACTTGCCAATAAGGCATGGCAAATGATGGTGGCTCATACATGTTCAAAGAGGTGGCTAGAAATAGCTTTACTGTTGAGCAATTAAAACATATCATTGAAAACAGAGATAAAACGAAAGTACAATCTGTTTATCAGGCAGAGTCCAGACATGGAAGCAGAAACAGTTATGACTGTGGAAATGCTTCAGTCTGAAGAGAGGGGTCACAACAAGTGTAAGAGTATGCTTAGGAAAGAGAAGAAATAGCGTAGATGAGCTGATCTTGTCTGGATTTTACACTGAGTGCATGTTTATGAATTATCAGATTTTTATTCTTTAATTTCTACTTTCATGCTTGAAACTATCCTCGATTCTCTTAGAAAAGCTAAGTATTAGAGATGAGCTAAGTGGTGAAAGGTAAGAAGAAACAAAAACCTCTACTAGAGATAATTCATCGTCTGTTCTCTAAGATGTTTTTGCACATTCTCTGCAATATCTGGCTAGTAAATTTAAACTGTATTTATGAAGCGACATACTAATTTTTTCTTTGCCTGTGCTGTAGGAAAAAGGAGTGTCATAATCCTATGCAACAGATAGAAAAGTATTAAAGCAATTTTGATCATTAATCTGTCTGTAGTGCTTGAAATTTGGTAGAATGGCAGTTAAATGTAGTGCAGAAAGCCCTTCATGCCAGTAAGAAAATGAAAGTATCATTGTATGAATTTTCATTGCATGCTGTATTTACCTGGTGTTGTCCATTGTTTTAACAATAACAAGGTGACCTTGATTTCCTAGATTTAAGATTTCTGTAGTTTCTTTAACTGAATTCAAATGAGCACCGGAAACAGTATCTGCACAGAGTACTACCTGCAAACATGTACATGTATAACTCCTGCTGACCCAGAACACAGGAACATAGAAGGTACATATTAAGTAAATAAATAAATAAAACAAAACAAAACAAAATTGGATTCTAAATGACATTCGTGGATTCTAAATGACATTCACCTGTATAAAGGACATAAGGATGCTCCATACTTACTTAAAGGCAAATGAGATTATTAGAGTTCTGTTCTCTATAAACAGTTATAAAGAGGTATCTGGTATCTAGTAAATGTAATGTTTCAATTAAGTTAGATTTCACAGCTAGTTACTAAATTCCCTCATGCAAAATACAAAATAATAAATGGGTCTAAATATCATACTGTGCATCTCAGCAATGTTGTTCATACGTCCTTTAGTTATATTTTCAGGCTATCTTTATTTGGACTATTAGTTGAAATTTCAGCCATAGAAATTTCAATATATTTCATCCATAACTCCAGTCTATAAGTTTAGCCTAATTCTGTAGGAGTTTTTTATATTTTTGTTTGCTATTACTTATCTTATTACCTTTATTTACTATCTACTATTTTTTTACTATTTTTGTTTACTATTACTTTCGTTTACTATTACTGATCATAACTCTGCTATGTATTGTAAGAATGTTCTGACTTTTAAAAGTCAGAAAAGAGGGAAATTGGTGAGACTAATAATAGCCATCAGGGACATCAGTATGAGTTTCCTGATGGTGACCTGGAATGTAAGAATCATGTTAATGTTTGCAGATGAGGTAACATCCGGACACAGACACAGATTTTTTTTTTTTTTTTTTTTTTTTTACTATTGTTGCTAATTGTTGAGATATGTGTCCTTTGTTGCTTAACTGTCATGTATTTAAAAATAGGGTAGAACACTATATTCCAGAACTGTTGATTTTTATGTAATTTAAGTTCTGGTGTTTTGGTGAGTGTGTTCTTTTTTCTAAGTACGGTTCTCTGGTATAAATATGAAATGGCATGATTTAAGTTTAACGAGCAAGTGTACTACCTACAATGTCCAATACCTTCATTCAATATTCACAGTAAAACACTTAGAGATTTCTAAACAAGGAGAAACAGGATTTGTACATCGTCTTTTCTTCAACAGAATTTTTGTCAGATGAAAAGTGTATCTGGTCAAATCCTCACCTTAGAGAAACACTTCCAACAGTTATCTTCAAAACTATACTTGTTGCTCTACAATAAATAGCTTAATTTTTCTTTATTAAAACTAGTCTAGCTCCTTTGTTTTGTTAACCTTTTAGTGAGCTATCCTCAGATATAGTTAGATATTTTAATGTTTAGGTGTTGGGTTTCTTTGTTGTTTCTTGAAAAAAATTCTCATTCCCGGTGCATTGTATGTTTTGAGAAGTATAACTGCATTCCAACAGTCTTGTTCATGCATTATTTTAGTGATTGTCCTTCTTACAGCCTTTGTTTATCCTGTTTCCCTTGAACAATATTGATGCACTTCTTTTGTGTGGTCTCACCCTATTGGGTTTGTCCTCTCTATTTTAGCTTCCTTTCAGTTGTTCAGAAAAGAAGAAAATAATTATGAATAAGTTCATACTTCTAAAAGACTATTAACTTACTCTTACTAAGAGACTACAAAAACAAACTGTAAGATATCGGCATATCTTCAATGAGATGACAAGGTGTGATAGTAATTGATTCACATTTTTATGAACATCACGTTCAAAAATAAGATGCATATATGCATCCAATATGGATATGAAGTTCAAAAATAAGATGCATATATACATCCAGTAATATCCATATGCATCCATATCCATAAAATATCTTATGGATGCATATGGATATTATTGGATGTATATATGTATCTTATTTTTGAACTTCATGGCTAATGAACTGATCTGTATCATACATAGAGAAACACACACACACACAAAAGACAAAAAACAGCTTTATGATATAGTGTAAAACAGTTATCAAGGTGCTACAAGTAAGAAAATACAAAATGATTATTAAATTTTCTAATTTATTCATGTCCTATAAATTTTGTACTGCAGGGAGAAAGTACAGCATAATTGTAATATTTTGTTTTCGTACATATTGTATGTTGCCTTACCTTATTTTCCTTAAACATACAATAGCAATTACTTATTTGTCATTGTTCTGTTCTGCTCTGCTCTGCTCTGTTCTGTTCTGTTTTGTTTGGAAATCGATGATATGCCTCCAGAAGATGAAGCTGTCTCTAGAGATACCTTATCTGTTGATATAAAGTATATACCCCACATTTATCCAAGAACTGCATGTAGTGGAAAACATACACCCATGGTATCTGGATAACTAGAAAACTTTCTACAATTAAAACAACATATTTTTTTTTGTATTCGCAGAAGAGTTAAATCACTGTTAATTATAAACTATATTTGTTTCATTTAAGATAAGCTTCTTTCAAGCTGAGAATCGTTATCTTTTTCAGAAAAGTAATTTTACCACTTCTTTAAAAATCATAATCATATTTTAAACAATTGTTTCCTTAGAACTGCTTACATTCGATGGATTAGCCATGTTGCCAGGATAACCTTTAAGTCCCCAGTTCCCAGATTCACTGGATTATAGCACATCACCTAGGATCAATGGTTCTCATACTGTCATGGATCCTTATCATCAAACTTTCAATTGAAAATGTTCCAACAGGGATAAGATTTGGATGCCACTTGTGGAATACTCAGTAAGATACTGAAAACATAATTTAGTAACTAGTGCCCTAAACTAAGAAGCTTACAAATAAGAAGCTATTTGGTTAACAATGGGTTTACTTGTAGCTTTGGGGCATTTCTGAAGTGATATGCTAAACTGACTCTCTAAAGCAATTAAATTCACTTCTAAAAAAATTAAGACTTACTTTCCAGCTGTCACAGCATAATCACAAGGAAATGCCTATCATGGGAAAACTAACCTCTTACACCTCCTGGGCTTTTCTTCAATTATATTTTGGCATGTCACAGTAAAGATTTATACTAAAATACATTTATACTGAAATTTATGAAGTTTAATTCAAATTTATCTTATTATTATCATTTTTTTAATAACACTTTGAAAAAAATATTGTGAAAGTGCATTCCAAGCCCCACTGTAAATTGTGTACCTGGTATATTTTTCTTATGTAGATGAATTTGTCAAGCTATGGTTTGACAAACAACATTTGGCTGAGTTCTCTGTTCTAAATGTGCATCTTATTTCTCCTTTAAAGGAGTGATCAGGAAAGGTGACACTGTCTAGAGAGAGAGCAGACAGTGCCTTTCCTAGGCAAACACTGAACATTGTCTGGGGAGATTATGCCAGGCAGAAGAGAGAGACAGGGTTATAGCAGCAAGCTGGGCACTCGCAATGGATATGTAAACTAAGCAGAGCAGGGAACAGATTTCAAGGCCTTGACAACCTTCTGAATAACCTTCCTTGATAAGCAGGGATTATTAAGATTTTGCACAGAAAGGTGCAGAATAGACTGAAACCCACCTGGATGCAAGGTTTTATCTGGACGCTTGTTTTTAAATAGTTGTTATATACCTAGGCTTACTTAGCTACTTTGAATTTTCTGTATCAGAATAAATATTTTAATTTATTTTCTGGTGAAACTTAACTTCTGAGTTAAATGTGATTTAGTCTTTATGAATAATAATGTCAAGGCAAGACCATTCTAGAGTATTGGGTAATTCAGTTAAATTACTATGAACTTTTTCCTCCTAGGCTGTCCATTGATAAAATTTATCAAGTGATAAAAGCTCATTCAAAAGAGACTTAATTATTTGTGATTTAATGTTTGATGAAGTCTCTAATACAGAAAAATGTGTAGAACTGAACATTTAAAGTTATTTCTGGTTTTATATCACAATCAGTTTTTGATTTGTTGGTTGGTTTTGTTTGTTTAAGTAGCCTTCACAGTAGTTTATTGGAAAATGTGGTAGTTCTTTTATCTTCATTCTGTTTGGCTGGACCAGTGGAAATGAGCAGGCTTGAGAATTTCCAGTCAGAGAAGCAGAGCTGAAGTTTGATGTTTGGATTATAATTTATCACTTTATCAGCCATGATTCTTCTAAAATTGGGTTCAAAAGATCAGATTTAGTAAATTTTCAGTATATCCACTTCTAATTTGCTTGGCTGTTCTAGTTCTTACTTTGCTATTTTTTTTCTTCAATCATTTCCCCTTGCTACTGTACAAGAGCAGCATTTTTACAGTAAAATCATAGGCCTTTGCAAAGATATTAGTAGTATGCATCTCAACAATGGGCTGCTTTTATATGAGATAGAATAAATTTCAATCTGATAAGTGTTCCTTCACCCCTGTTCAGCAAAGAGCACATAATTTCATTGTTTTTCTAAGCTTAAATATGAAAATAGGCTGTTGGCCTGACTCTGCTTTGCTCTTTGGAAGAATCTTTTGAATTGTCATTGGTCAAGTGAAAGACACTCATTCACTAAACCATAATTCTTTAATACATGTAGCTCGCCTGTTCTAATCTATTTTACTTTGTTATATTTGTGGTTAGGTCTGGGTGTGAAGAATGAGGAGCTCATGAAGCTTACTTACATGATGCTTCATTCAATTTGAAAATTAATTTTTGCAATTTGAGAATAGTAAACACCTTTGAGAAGCATTGCTTCCTGTAATGGAAAGCAATAAATTCCTCCAGTGTTGTTAGGAAATAAATTTGTATCATGAAACTTTAATAAGTCATTCAATATGTTGTGCCCTTGGGCTAGTGGTATACCAGGAATCGTACCTGCATTCTGGAAAAAGCATGCAATTTGAAAACCTTTTCTTCTTTTCATGACATGTAACAATTTGAATCTTATTATGTTTGCCTGTAATAAGCCACATCTATTTCACCCTTTTCTTCTTACAGTAAAGCTTCTCAAATACATAGTATCTGTTTCCTATTACTAAAACATTGCATGTTTGTTTCAGCAGTACTGAAATAAAGTTCTGTTCTATTAAATATCACACTTCTCAGTATGTATTGCATACATTTTCAGTATCCCTTAGGGTCTGTAATTGTTTTAGTTATTATTTAATCAGGCTTTCTAAAGACTTATATTGGATAGTCTCCTGCCCATGCACCTTTGAACTATACATAAAGTATTTATTACAAGAAAGCTGAAAAGACCACATTCCTTTTCCAGAGGTCTATTGTAGAACTTAATGCGCTATCTGTGGATAACAGTACAATTTGTACATAACAATACAGTGTACTCTTGCAGTGACTCTAAAAAAACAAGACATATTTTTTTTGGAAAAAAAAGTTGTATTTTGTCTGTGTTCACATGCACTCACATTCAAGTATGTTATTGGCTAAGAGGAATGTATAGATTTAAGAAAGCCTAAGTGAAGTGTTAACTCTTTCAACACCTTCTATGTCAAATGAAAGGTACTAGTTTTCAAAAGTTTTTAGAATGATTAGACTCAAATGACATACTTTTTTTCTTTATTACACTGCAGTAAATATTAGGAATTACTTATGTGGAGTTAGAAGAACCTACATCCAATTTAATTATCCTAAGATTACGCTTTCAGACATCTAAATTATTTTTCTTCTATTTCAGGATGTTATTTCACCACCTTATTTCTGAAGCTTTTTTTTTTTTTTTTTTTTTTTTTTTAAAGACAAGGGTAACACAAACTATACATTTTGTTGTTGTTGTTTTCGAAGCTATAATTCTTTGTATAGAAGTTACTCTTACAGTAACTTCAGTATTCTTATTTATTCCATGGATGCTGTTCTTCTCAGAATGCACTAGTTAAAAAATCCATAAAATATTATTGGGGAAAAAAAAGAAAAAAGTATGACAAGCAGAAAGTTAGGTATCAATTGATTTTTAACTCTTGCAATAATTGTATGTTCTGAAGTTCACTGATGAAAGTATCTGTGTATTTGTGATCTCAGATGTAAGTAGAAACATTACATCTCAGTAGAGAAAGAATTTTCCCACTTTTTAATTATGTTCAACGGTTACATTTCTAAATAAATGCTTTCAGAGGCAAATTATTGACCATTGAGGAATCCAGAATCACTTTAGAATGAAATTTTAGCAGCATAAAACAAACAAACAGAAAAACCAACAACTTCAGCTAACGGAGAATTTCCTTTACAAGTAATTGATTGGAGTGTCTTTGCAGATCAAGCAGAGCAGAAAGAATATTATCCAGTTAGAACCTTCCATTAGCTCAGAAGTGAAAGATCATTACCCATAACTCTTTTCTCCTCTGATTTACACATTTTAAATTTAATACTATGGTTGATTTCAGTTCATGCTCAATACATGCCATTTTATTGTTTTAGGATCCTATCAGTGACTTAAAGCTTGCTTCTGTTGATGGCTCTTCAAAAAAATTTTGTTAATCCTACTGTAAGAGCAGCAGCAGGCAAAACTAAATTACTGTAATTATTATTATTACGATTAAGACTTCCAGACTGAAAAGCTGTGCTTTAGGAGAGACCAAACCAACTCTTCATCTGAATAATGAATGAAAGAACTCAGATTATGAGTATTTTATTAATATATATTACTCACTATTGTATGATTGACCAATAAATTATCTTTGAATAGTAATAAATAAATGCAGTCAGTCAATTCTGAGTAAAAATGGTCTAAAATAACATGAGAATTTTTAGAAGAAGAAATATCAATGCTCACTTCACACTATATGGGGCTCATTGTCTCATGGTAATCAGTTTTTCAACCTTTTCCTTTTAGACTCTTGCTTCTCTCCTCCTTCCTCAAGGAATATCAAGGTCACTGTTTAAGGTTTCACCCAATAAAATGAAAGCTATTTATGACTGTCCCTCTGCTTACTTGAGTTAAAAAAATAAAAAACAAACTGGGAGAGAAACCTTCACTTGCCTTGTCAGTAGTACCGTATTCCATTTCCAGTGTACAAGATATAATGTACTCACTTTTAGAGAATTTAAATAGAACTGTTCTGTTATCTGTTACCCTGTTGTCCTCATAAAACTTTGCCTGACATATTCCTTAAGACCTGCATTGATGGAGACTCTCTAGTTGCCCCACATTTTTATAGTCTCTGACTTCACTATTCCTATGAGAAAGGTTTCCCCTTCACTCCCAGGCCCAATTTCTCACTGCAATTTAAACCCACAAACATGAAAAACAGATTATTTCCTTCCTGTTTTCAAGGGCCTCTTAAAATCTTAAAGAACTCAGTCTTTCAGCTAAATAGTACCTAATGCTGTTTCTTTTCTAGTGCATGATGTTTCTCTTGACCCATCCACCTCACTGCTCTCCTCCATGCATCTCCTGGAACACAATGTCTGAAACTCCTATTTCAATAGAAACCCTATCCATGCTGGGTAAATAAGGATCACTTCATATATCTTGGGAGTACTGACTCCTGTTTGTAGATACCAGTATGGCATTTGCCTTCTACAAAGTCATGACATTGACTCATACTTTGGTCACAATCTAAAACAATTCCCAATTTTTTTTTTTTTTCAGAAGAAATTCTGCCTAATATTTGGTTCTTTATTGTGTTTGCAAAACTGATTAGCCCTATTTCAGTAGCTCCTTCACACACTGAAATCTGCATTTATAAGTGTGCATGTAGGTGTATGTATTACAAAATTATGTAAGACTAGGTGTAATTATAATAAAAAATGGGGAAATATTGAGATTTAGTCTTGCCTGTAGTCCATATGAACGGTTATCACCACAAAACTTCTAGAGTACAATGCTCTAAATTGGAGCATTATGTTTAGAAGTCTCTGATGTTGTATTTTCAGGCTAAATTAGGTCAGCAATGACAGAAGCAGAACCAGGGCTCATGCACAAGAATCTGACTTTTAGTCTCAAAGTGCATGCAAGAAATTGTTGTTGGATTTCATCGGTTTTTATTTTTGCACACCACATGGAAGGAAAAAAGAGGAACAGTGGTTAAGCTTATATTTAGTTGTGCAGGTTAAGTTCACAGAAAAAATTCTTCCATTTGTGAAAGCTAAGTTTGAAGCTAGCAATTAAAGATTGTAGACAGGAAATATGCTTAAGGTATACACTCAAAACACAGAATCCTTGTGTAAAGAAGATGGGTTTAAGTCATGTAAATGTCTATGCCTATGCATTTCAGCTTCTGACGTCCACATAGCAGTTTTGCCTGTCTTACACTAACAAGATGAAATCTTCCACTGTCAGTGAATGCTTATATTGAGTCACATTAAGTTATGCAGCTATTCACAATGTAAATTGGGGTAAGTTGCTATGGTAACCTGCTGCATAAAACAGCTATCCTTGCAAGCTGAACAGGCCTGATGTCGAACCCCATGGTGTTCAGGATCTGCTTTGATCCCAAGGAAATAGTGTCAGATAAGTGGTGAAGAGGACGATACTACACAACCGTCCTTTTCTGTGTATAATGAGTAAGCATTTTCCTTTGTGCTTTGAAACCCACAACCTCCTCTTCCTCTCCATAAAAACCACCAGCCATCCACTTATTTTTTAAGGATTTTTTTCCCCTTACATTGAAATTAAGGCAAACTATAATTTGTGACAATTAATTGTGACCTTCAGTATTTTGCAGAGTTCCCACGTTACATAGTTTTTGTTTTGTTTTGAACTAATGAAGAATTAATTATTTAGTGATTCCATAAATTTCTCCATTATTGTCCTTTTGTATTTGTTCAGAAGTCAGCCTACCATTCCTCATTTTGTGGATTGGCCTTTCACTGCAATAACAGAAGTTGATTTCAATTAATTTCACTAGAAAATACATTATTAACATATTGAGACAGAATGAGCAGACTACAGTAGAAGTCTAGTATTACACAAAAGCTTTTGAAATGGTTAGAAACACAGTAATGCTTTTAAAGCACAAACGCTACATCATTCACACCGTGTTCTTAAAGAAGGGCGGTGTTTATTGAATGGCTTAAGGCTTAGATCTAGAGTAGCACAAAATATGAAAGATGACAAACTAGCAAGGAACTAAACCACCTGATGAATTGGTACAAGGATTGCCTTCATGATACTCATTTTTCTTTCCAGTCTGTATGCTTACAGCCTTTGATGTTTAGACAGATAGGTCTTGTGTTTTTCATTGAATTTGTAGTACAACCTGGGGATTCTTTCATTTTCAACCAAACTGAAAGGTTTTCTTGTTAATTCATTTGCAAGCCTGCCCTCATTTGCAGATTTCTCACACCCATCCTGCTTTTTCTGAAGTGTGCACATACTTTTAAGGGCTGGACAGCACCTCACTAGGCTTGAAGTAATTTCAACAATCTTTATTGGGATTATAGGCTTAGAAAGACCCTCCTATGCTGAGAATAGTTCTTTAACTTTATCAAGGTTCATTTGAAAAATATATTATTTTCTTTTTTATGTTTCCCTCCTTTTCATTCTCCTCTTATTCAGGGGAGGCTGCTTCAGAATCTCACCCTTCCTAGAGTTATAAAACAGTTTCTTGTTTGTAGTCTAAATATGTTCTTTGCTTTAATGCTGATGTGACAACACTATCTTGGAGTTTTAACAGCTTTTCCTTCTCCCAGTGGTCACCACTGCTAATATATTTTCAAATAACTGCTAGTCAAAAAATAAAGCTAGTTGTGTATTTAAACTGATGCTTAAAGTAATTCTGGAACCCAGAATGTCAACAATTTGACAGAAACAATTTTGCTCAAATCCTGAAGACCTGGGGAAGGTAAGAATGTGCTCAGAGGTTGTGCAGACCCATTCCCTTAAGACAATAGGAGCTAAATTTTGTTAGAGATCCTGAACACAGCATCACCATTTCTTCTTCCAATCTTTCCCATTTCTCCATCCCAGGTCTGTTGTCCACGTTTAGAAACAATCCAGGAAACAAAGTCAAGACAGGACTAAAATGTATAATGTGAGAAAAATCACAAGGAAATGCTTATGAAGATTTGTGGCTTTTTCTTTACATTTAATACTTGTGATGTTTAAAGAGATTTATTTCTTGTTCATAGATAATAGCAAGGTCTTATAGAATCAACTAAACTGAAGGAAATTTTATCACATTTTTCATTCACCTAAGTTAAAAACTAGCCTGATGTCCCTTTATTTTCAAGGAGATGTAATTTATAATCATATGTCAAAGCAAATCTCTTGGGAATTAAATGACAGCTGAGAGTGAGTCTCCAGGTGCCGTAGATTGTATAGATCTTCATAGATACATAGATTACTGTGGATTTACAGTGATTTAAGCAGGCAAGAATTAGGAGCTAATGAAAAAAAAATTTTTTTTTGATAAAAAAATGATCCTGTGATGCTTGTTTTTCTCAAAATACCTTGCATAAGATGTGATGCACATGGTGGTATGTGTGAGTGTGTTGGGTTGAGTAATTGTTTGAATAGAGCTTGTCTTAAGTGTCAGCTTGAGGAAAATGGAGGAGACCTGGTCTGGCAATGAGGGACTGCAATAGCTTGTAAGCCTGATCAAATAATTTCCTATATGTTTTGTTTTCTATTATTCATGTTTATATCTTAGTAGTGAATAACAGTGCCCTTTAGTGACACACATTCAAAGGCCAAAAATGAAACTTAAGACTTTTTTTTTATCACTTGTCAGTACAAATTCAGTAATCCATTTGTTTCTGGAAAAAAAAAAAAACTTTATTGCTTCAATTTTTAAAAGAAAATATTTACATGACAAGAAAGGACTGCTACATCTGATCCTTGTAGCTATTAGTAATTAATACTTTCCTCAATAAAACATTTGACACTGTTGCCATTAGAAGCAAAAGGATGCCCTCTTTAACTCAGAAAGTCCTTCTTTCTCTGTAGGCAAAATATTCTTTAGCAGTAATATTTCTATAGAGCCTCAAAAATATTCAAATATTTATATACAATAGTTTTCTGAACTACTGTTTTGTAAGCAAAAATATTTTAATATTAAAACCAAGCAACTTGGTAGACAAAGATATGCCAGCTTTAGTGGCACCAGTAACATGTTACGATAGTTACAACTTGAATGTTCTCTTCAACCAACAAGAATGAAACAGGAGAGGCCAGCATTTCACCCTTATGCGACTGTCTTCATCAAGGTCAGCAAAAAGCATAAAGCATACTGATATATTTGCATCAAAAATACATCTAACAAATTGGAGGAAAGAAGCAGGTAAAGAATATTTGAACACTTCCCCAACCTTCATTATTTCTTATTTAAATCTTTAGCATCTGATTAATTTGTACTGCTGATTCCATTAAATACATGTATGGAATGAATACACATTTTTTAATATTTGTTACCAGAGGTAATTTTGATTTGTAAGGAGACAAATTATTCTATAGCACATAAAAATATATTATCTTGTTCTTAGTTTTAATTGGTTATAGTTTCTATTAACATTATTGGATACCATCATAGGTGTAATTTTGGACAAGAAAAATGCATCTTGCTACCATTCCAGTTAACATATCTAACTTTTGAATGCACTTTTTGGGAAAGATCCCAGTAGGGGTTGTTTTTTTTTCCCTTCATAAAGAATTATTTTTGTAGTATTACTAATAACCTATACTTATTATTGCTTGTTCAGGATAGTAGAAAATAGCATTTATAATGCTATTTACATCAAATGCCTCCTCACTGAAAGCTCATATTTTATTGTCTACTGCTACATTTGTTTTATTACTAACAAAATAAGCATCTGAAACAGTTTTTATCCGTACAGAAAAAATGTATATCAAAATGTATATACAAGGTGTATATACCAAATTTTACCCACAATTTGAGCAGTCTAGCTTAACAATGTTGATTATAAAGAAATGGCATTACGTTTCAGTCGGTTTGCTTTCCCCCACTGGAATTTGCAGTTAAGCTGTTAGAGTATAGGGAGTAAAGGAAGGAGGCATGAATGTTCACGAAAGAAAAATAAAAGGGAAAAAGCAAAATAGATATTGGAAGTAAATGCTGAAAGATATATGCTTTCCTAGTTGTCCGTGATTGATTACATTAATAGTAAGGTTTTATCCTTACTTTTAAGCTTTTAATTTTCTCTCCTTTAAAATAATACTCTATTCTGCTACATTAGCTTTATGTGGGGGTGACTTAAATACAGCTTCTACAATCAGAAAACTCAATTCAATATGGATATCACAACGCACAGTCTACATCCACCTTGTGTGAAATCCTGACCCAGTGAAATCGATGGCAAAATTCCTATTGACTTCAAAGGCACTGGATTTCACACCCAATCTCCTCTTTCTTTTTTCTTCAGCCTCTATGCTAAATAGGATCTCTTTTCCCAGATGGACCGTTTAATGCTATGCACAACGATCATTTCAACTTTCTTTTATGAAATGGTGAAACTCTTCTAAGGAAAATTCTGTCTTCTCTTCTTTGGTTTCTTTTTAGTTCAGTACTGACTTCCCCCACAGTAAGGCTAGAGTGCCAGTGCCATTCACGTCATCTGCTGTCTCAACAGTATTTTGTCTCATTTTTTTTTTCATTGACAATTTAACAGATCCTGGTTTTCAGAAGGTCACATTTTAAATGTCAGTTAGCTGTATACCAAGAGAACACAAGTTTTAGATAAGAATTAAATTCCACAGTGAATGTTTATATCCATGTAGAGTAAATTACACAAATAGCTAAACTGCAATTTACTGTAAAATAAATTCCCAGCTTAATCTCAGGGAGATGCCATTATTTTATCAGCTTCCCACTCTGAATTTTGATTTTTCTTGCTTTTAAAACACATATAGTATGCCTTTATAGATATTTACTCTTTGGGCTTATTATTAGATTTTAAATAATAAAATAAATAATAATATTAATAAGGTTTTAAGTTTTTTCATTTAACTATACTGGAATAAACGATTAAAAATATATGGGTTTAGATTTTTTTTTCTTCTTTTTCTGCTAGCTTGGTAAGGCATAAGGACAAATTAAGAATTAAACTGTATAATGAAATTCAGATTTGCTTCAGCTGCTAGTGCACTGATTTAAGGTGAGAAAAGTTTTCCCAGTTGTCTAAAGGATAAGATGATATCATTTAAAATCAGTGTACTTTCAAACACATTTATTTACATTCTGGTAGGGAAACTGAAACTTCTACAATATCTGACAAACTGTGATGTTTTATAGAAAACTATTGTGATATTGTTAAAAGTTCATATAAATTTCTCAAATTCATATGAACACTTCAATTTAAAGTCTGTCATGGTGTGAAAATTATGCATAAAACCAACAATGGCTGAAAGGATTAGCAGAGTCAAGTGGAGAGAAAATCTTTTAATGTGTTATATGGACAGACTTGTTACTCTTTCCCAACATTTCCCTCTTGACCAAGCCTATAATCCTCTTCCAGAGTTTGGCTCAAGTGAAATGCAAGGAGCTTCAAGTCTTCAATTATTATCCTCAGGGAAAATATTTTTTTCTGTTTCATTGTTTCCCTCAAATTGAAGATGAAGTGGGGAATGAGGGGGGTGGGAGGAGGAAAGAAGTCATTTCAAAGGTCAAACACCAAAGACAGTCAAGGATCCTCCTATGAAGTATTTTGAAGTTAATCAGAAAGTCTGTCTGACATCTGCAACAATTTCTCTGACAGTTAGATTATATTTTCACTTATGTGTTAAGTGAATAAATTCTGGTTTATTTCATAACATTCAGTTTGTTTGTAGTCTGAATATATCTTGAACAATATTTTCTAATGACTATTTTTCTCTTACCCTTCAAACAGTCAAATCAGGTTTTTAAAAATGGTGATTTGACGTTTCAAATATTCAAATATAACATCTCTGTAAAAAGCTGAATTATTTTTTATCACAGAATTTTTAACTTTCGTGTCAAATCAAATAGCCATATTTTTCATAGCTAAATAACATCAGTCAGATGTGCTGCAGGCCAGAGTGCGTTTAGAGTAGGGTATAAGCTAGAAATAAAATTATCTGTGTTATCTTGAGATCATTTTGAAATACAACCTAGCTTAAGGCTTTTATGAGTGTAGATTACCCTACTGAGTCTTGTGAATGAAGAGACCTATTCTTATACTACTTTGTATAATTTAAGTGAGGCATACTTACAGGACTTCCAGTTTTAGCATCTGGAATACTGATTTTCAGAACTATGGTTCCATTTATTCCTGCTTGTACTTGCAGTTGAACAAAGATATTGCATAAATTGGCATCCAACGGGATAGCCTTCAACTGCATCATGGTGACTCTGAATTACCAAGATGCAATTAAATATGGACTGCATTTTCTTTATTTTAATGGGTTCTTTAGTTCTGAATCTGGGTTTTGCAATCTAAACTTGAAATTAAGAACGTGACACAAATAACTTTTATACTTGTAAGAAAGAATTCTGTGCTCTAAAACACTAAAGACTGGAATGAAGCATTTACTTCCACAGAGTAGCCCATTTTTCTGATTACTGTTTACACCAGTTCACACTGGTTGTTTTTTTAACTTTTCCTTCGTGATTATTAAATCTTACATAAGTTTTGTTTTGGAAAAGAAAACTGTATTCTGAGTTGTATAGTGACAACCTAGTGAAGATTACACACTATTCTTACATAAATTGACCTTCAGATATTTCTTAATATGCTTAATCTGTTGAAAAAAAATGTTATTTTACTAAAACTTTTGATGTTTATTCTCTTAAATTGAGTTTAATTACCACGTAATTTTTTTCAGTTGACAGAAGAAACTCTTTCCATTATCTGTATGTATTACTTTCTGTAACCAATTAATGTCCTGACTCTGGGGCTGTAGTTAAGCAAGGGTGTTCTGCCCTATGCAGGGTCATCCCATTACATCACACCAAGGTCTTTTGCCCAGATATAATTTTGCCAAAACCACAAAACATTGCTAATTATCAGAGAAGAACAATAAATTGCTAGCAGCAAGCTATGTGATGAAGTAGTCATTTAACAAAATTAAAATATGTAGACTTCCAGTGATGATATAAATATCACCTCATCAGCATTATACACTCAGAACACCCCAAAATCTCAAATGTCAATACAAATAGTTGAGTAAAAAAATTAGGAAATTGAGACTGGCTCCTTGTACAGTATGCATTTCAGTCAATAAAATCTGTGCATGATTGAAAAATGCAGTTACAAGTTAGGGATTTTTTTTTTTCTTTTCATTACCTCTCCCCTGTCTTTTTGGTGGGGTGTGCAAAAATTCTTTATTCTATTCTTTGCTCCACTTTGGCTTTTTCTTACCAATATTTATTTCCTAAGTGGAAGACAAAACAATATTTAAGTAAATTCTTGTAAGTGCATTATTCTGAAAATGCTTTTGAACTAAACTTGGTATAGTGATATGCCTCTAACTGTGCAGATAATTCACAATTATCCTCAGAGAAAGATGTTTTCATGCTATGTGACATCTTACATCATAGAGCATGCCACAAAAACCATCAGTTGCTAAATTATAAACGTTCTCATTGGTCCCATGTGACTAAATCATTAAAACACCTTGTAGAAAGATCATCTGTAAAAACTTTATGAGCAGAATAGATGCTTGCAACATCCGGATGCAAGAAAAAAAAAATAATAAAAAACACACAAAAACAACAACAACAAAACACATTTTGTCATCTTTTCTCTCACTTTTGAATATCTGACCAGAATGTATTTGGTTGGTTGGTTGGTTGTTTTTCTTTATCATAACTGCACAGCAATAAGCATTTCATTTTCAACACTGTACTGAAAGATGTATTTGTGACAGAGCAGAGGCATATTTTTTTTCTTAGTTCTATAGCATTAATACTGAAACTACTGGAAGCCTCCAAGGTTGAAGTTCTTCTTTGCATATACAGTTATATGATGCAAGGGTTTGGTTTACTCCTTGTTTCCAGCCTTGAAAGAAATGGAAAAATAACTATTGCAAATGAGGATACAACTTAACTTTCTATAAAAAGCACAATCCTATGTATATATTGCATTTTTTAATCATTTGAGCACAGAAGGAAGTCTACCGTAGCCACTTGGAGCACCAGGAGAAAAATCTCTTACCAAGTACTCTTTTTGTTTTTGGTATCTTATTGTCTGTCTAAATTGCAATAAGGAAGTCAAAGCATAGCTAACACTCATTTCCAGTTAATAACACTTGAAGATAAGAGAACGTTTTCCCCTCGCTGTTCAACAAAAACAAAACTCAGATTGAAATTTTTGTTTTAAAATGAATGTAGTTAAATGATATTTTGCAAACAGTAAAGCAGTGTATTTATGATAATACATGCAAAACAAATCACTTGCTTATAATATAATTGGTACATTCATGAAATGGTTCCCTTCAAACCATTTGTTACAGTTTTTTAGCCTAGTGTCCTAATGAAACAATATTTGTGTGATTGTGCACTCTGTCTGGTATCCTTTCCTACCTTCAGCAAATGTTGAACTCCTTGGCCAATTTCAACCTGATTTAGGAAAGTGACAAAAGTCCCAAAGACAATTAAGTTCCTACAGATTTCAGGAGTAGTATACAAAGGGATTACCAGGGGAGGGAGCAGTGTGAGACTCTACTAAGATCACCAGACAAATTCTGTTTTTACACACTCACTGCCACTAGCAGACACACTGGTTATAAATACTGAAGGGGCTGAAAATGAAACAAGGCGTGCAATAGAGTATACACAAAGCTAGATTTATACAGAGGGGCCATAGAAAATATTAATTATGAAAATATGGGAAATAATTGTATTATAGTGGGCATGAAGAGCAATACAGGTTGTGTGAGGTCAGGGGAAAAAAAAAATCTACCAAACAGGCATTTTAATTCTATCAATAACTTAAGACTTGTTAACAATTTTCAGATCACTGGAGAGGATGAGTAAAATAAAATAGATAAACCATCTATTTTAAGAAAGCAAGACTTAGTAGCAAAGTGAATGTCATTTCACAATGATGATTATAAAGCTTTATATTAGAGGTGGAAAATAACAGGGTGGGCAAAAAAAAAATAATCCTCAAATATTTGTTTGAATTTAAAAGATTATTTAACCAGTATTTGTTCTTATTCTTAATTAAGAAAAAGAAGTGTTTTTTTGCTGTTTTTTGTTTGTTTGGTTGGTTTTTACATTTTAATAGAATGGTTTGGTTTGGAAGGGACCTTAATGATCTGGTTCCAACCCCCTTGCCGTGGGCAAGGGCATCTCCCACCACATCAAGTTACTCAAAGCCCCATTCTACCTAGCCATTCTGCCTTCCAAGGATGGGGCATCCACACCTTCTCTGGGCAGCCTGTACCAGTGCCTCACCACGCTCACAGTAAATAATTTCTTCCTTATATCTAATCTAAATCTCCCCTCTTTTAGTTGAAATGATTACCCCTTGTCCTATAACTACATTCTCTGATAAAAAGACCCTTTCTATATTTCTTGCAGGACCCATTTGTTATCATTTGTTATTCCATTATAAAGAATATGCATTTCTTGACTGTCTACTTTTTCCAGAAAGAGATGTACAGTAATGATAAATATGTGCATATTTTCATTAGATAGGCAAGTAAAAGTATTAAATTGCATAGACTTTTAAAATATATATATGCAAGACTTTCTTTAAAATAAAGTTATATGATCTTGTATAAATAGAGAAACTACTAAGTTCTAAAAATATAAGTCCCTAAGTATTTTTTTTGTTGTTGTTGTTGTTTGTCCTTAACCTGGCAGAGTATTATAAGGAACAGCTTGCTTATCTGCAGTAGGGTGTTACAGATCAATGCTGTCTTGCTTCATGTTTCCTTTATCCCCTCTTTTCAATTTGTCAGTATTCAGTGCAGAAATTATAAATTGTATTTGAAGTTAAACAAACAAACAACAATGATCCCAAGCCTATGGCTAACTGGGATCGAGACTGAAAGTAGAAACGGCAAAAATTATGTAAAACTACTCTAAACCTCTAGGCATTGTTAAAGACAGAGTATGAAATGTTTACATATACAAAGGAGCCCTAATGAAACAACAGAAATTTTATCATTACAGAATTCTATCATGACGTTGTCTGGAAGAAGAAATGAAAAATGAAAGCCTTCAGCAGACAGGTAGTCTTATAGAGCTTTCTAGTGTATTAATCAGCAAAGAATACACTGGTAAGAGGCAAAAAGAAATTTTGTCATAGTAGCTCACCAGATCTGGTAAATTGTTAGTAACTTGTGAGTGTTTTAGGAGTGATTATACTAGGAAAGGAATAGACAAAGGAAATACACTTCAGGAGATAAATTCACAGACATACTTCAACAATGCAAACTTCTTGAACAAATGTAAAATGAGTAGATAGGTGATGTCTGTTCTTTAAACATGCAAGGGAGGTAATCACAAAATAGTAAGAATTTAATGTAGATTGAATATAATTTTAACAAAGCAACAATAATTAAAGAAAAAAAAAATCATAGTTAAGATGTGACCTTTGGTGAAGCTGTAAGTTTTTAACTGCAGTGCTCATACCAAATATTTTTAATAGGAATTTATTTATGCTGCAGTTAAGTCTAGTTTTCCACTTACTCACTGGTTGCTAAAAAGAAAACAGAATTTCTTTGTGATCTATGTAAAATTCTGGAGTCTGGTGTCTGGATTTAAGAATCTGTAGGAAATTGCCAAAGATATCACTGGAGTGCATATGCTCTCTATATATGCTATATATATGCTATGCTATCTATATGCTCTATATAGTGCATATAGCAAGCCCTATGATTTAACTTTTTCTGTAAAATCAGAGATTGCTGCAAGGCATTTAGTTAAGGAGAGATCTTAGTAATTGAAACCATAGTAACTGAATCTTTTAAAGTGCGTAGTTACACTTGTAACTGAAGAAATATTTCTATCTTAGAGTATTGATGAAATACATAAATATGTGGGAGACTGAAATGTACAGTAACAACAAAAGTTTTAACTGGGTCACCAAATTATTTAAATGATGGAAAAATAAATGGTTTCTTGCACACAATGTTAAAAAAAAATCATTGACAAATATTTTTTTTTTTTCAATCTTGTCTCACAAATTGAAATTTTCTACTCCAGTGTGGTAGTCATTCTTTAGGAAGAAAACAAGACCTAGGTAGCATATTAGCATATTAGTCTGGATCTTTAACAAGATATTGATTAAAATAAATAAACAATTTTTGAAGGTAAAACATTTAAAATTAACATTTTCCAAAAAAAAAAAAGCCTATAATTGCATAAAGCTTTTCTCAATGTTCAAAAGTTTCTATTCCAGATGTTACTGTAATTATGTAACCTTTTTTAATGATCTCTAACTAAGAGACCAGCAGTTGTCATACAACTTACTGCTTTAGTATGATACTTTTGTTTTATTTTTCTTTGGCTGCACATTGGACACATTACCAAAGATACTTTTTTTTTTCTCTTCCCTCTCAGTAAGGCAAATTGAGCTCTTCTAAGCTCTCAATTGCAATAAAAAAAATATTCTGAAGTGTAGTCTTAGCTGTATCCATGGAAACCCGTTGCTTCACTGGAGCACATTCTATATCCCATTCAATAAGCTTGCTCGTCATAAAATCATAGAATATCCCAAGTTGGAAGGGACCCACAGGGATTATCGAGTCCAACTCCTGGCTCCACACGTCTACCCAAAAATCAAACCATATGTCTGAGAGCATAGTCCAAATGCTTCTTAAACTCCAGCAGGCTTAGGGCTGTGACCACTTCCATGGGGAGTCTGTTCCACTGCCTGACCACTTCCTCAGTGAAGAGGTGAGATATTTATGTTTTCCTAATATCCATCCTAAACCTCCCTGCCTTGAAAGAGGGAAAATGGGTTTGGACTTAATCATTATCCTCAAGAAAGCATAAAGGTTACCATTAAAGGTGTTGTTAAAAAGTATTCAGCCTAATAGTCCTTCATGAATTTAAGTATCTCATCGTGGTGCCCTCTGGCCTATCTAGACTGAACAGGTTTACTAAAGGTCTAAACCTTTAGTAATAAACCTAATAAATAGTTGGGTTTGAAGTCACACTTACATAGCATTGAGGAAATTTTCTCTAAAACTCTACCAGCACAACTGTGTTGGTGCTGGATGAAATCTCTAAGTGATTCATGATTTGATAATATTAAAAATTTGTTTGTTTATGTGGGTGTTGGTTCCTTTGTTTTAAAGGGTGTGGTTCAGCTAGAGAATTCACACACGGAGAGCCTTAGTATATATCCCTCTTTGAACGTCAAACTATGAGTAAAGTGAAAACTATTCTCTATAAATTACTTCCAACTTTGAAAAACTGAAATGCCTCATTAAAAACTGTCCAACATTGATGTCCTGCTTTTTCTGTTTAAGTATGAAATAAAGCACTTGCAAGGTATAATGAAAACTTTCTGAAAATGTGACCTGTATGGGTATCAAACAAGAGGCTAAGTCACTGAAGAGGTTGAAGCTGAAAGTTTCAGTAGGACTTAGGCTTGCAGTAGGGGTTAGCACCCTGTGCAGCAACTGGCAGGATGAGAGAGATGCCCGAACTGTTGGAAAGGTTGCTCAAGGACTGGGCAACTTCAGGTAGCAAGTGGATTGGTCAGAATAGGGGCTGGAAAAATTCAGAGCCCTCAAATCCCTTCAAAATCTGTGAAATCATATAGCTTTTCATTTGTGAAATGAAAAACAAGAAAAAGAAAGAAAAAAATTTCACGTGATTATTCTTTGTGCAACTGGAAGAATTTTATTTAATGGTTCCTCTTTATATCTTTGTAGAGGAGGAACCATTGCAGAAAAGCAATTACAATACTGTTTAGTTTATAATATTGTAAAAAACAAGACAGAGTAGGAGGAGGACAATCTAGGGTAATTACATGAGTGCTGTATTAAAAATATCATACTCTTCTTAAATTCAGTAGTGGTCCTGGCATAAATAGTAAACAGAGTTCAGTGTCTTGTCTGGGATGAAATAAATTAGGAAATTAGGTGCTAAATAATTGAAATTAAGTTTTGATTGTTTTTTTTTGTTGTTGTTGTTGCTTGCTTGCTTGCTTTTGTGTGTTTGTTGTTGTTTTGTGTAGTTTTTTTTAAGCGACATGAAAAAAAATGGTCCGTCATCATTCCTTCTGATGAATTGTTACTTAATTGGTGTAACATGATTCAGATTAGAGGTGACTAAAATGAATAAAATTCTGTTCTTCTGTTTCAAAATATTATACTGCTATCGAGTCAATACCTTATTTTTGTATCATTTTAATGGCAAACTACATTTCCATAACTTTCCTCCTCTGAATATATTAATCAAACGTAGACACCCACCTTTGTAAAGCCTTACAGTGCTCTATTGCTTTGGCTTTCTGAAGCATCTCTAAGGACTACTTTCAAAGGAGCTGATAATATTTTAAAGCATGGTGGTTTGGTACATGGGTTTGGAAAGACCTGACTATACTGTAAAATGGGATTTCACATTTCATTGACCATATGTGTTAGTGAATGTTACTCTTAGGATTCATGTTCAGAGACTGAATAGAGGATTGATCAGAGAAACTTTAGTTTTCAAAACTTTTTGATAAACTAAAGTTATACAACCTGTCTTGGACTGAGCATCTACAGTCAATAGCCACTTCAGAAAACAGAAATCCTGATTACTATGCCTCATTTTCTGTTTATGTAAATTATTGCTACCATCTAGAATAAAGACTTTTGCAGGTTTTAACAGACGTCATGGTATTTCAATGTCAAAAAAAAAAAAAGTATTTAGAGAGCTGTGTTAAAAATATAATTAAAAAGGATTTCCAAATATATTTTCAGAGAATATGCTCATTTTATTACATAACTATATGTTTAAACAAGGAAATAATATTGGCATAATTTGCTTTTGATACTTAGTCTACATTTCAGTCTTAACAGATCAATGTCTCTATTTCAGGCCAGTATTAACTCTCTCACTCTGATGTAGTTTAACTTCTTAAGGTTTCTGATGTGGCCACATGTGATGTCTATAAAGGATTCCTTTTGAACATTTTGCGTCCATTCATTTCAAAAAGAAACACCAGTAGCATTTATTTTATCACTTAAGAGATGAATATTGACTGAAATCAAGAAAGGTATTTTTAAAAAATACATCAAACATTTGACTTCTTTTTAAATAATATCACAGTTTTCACAGAACTTTAACTGTGTTATCATTCCAGTGGCTTTTGTCTTCTCTTTTATTATTAATTAAATACTTTTGATTAGTGCCTCTGATTTTTATACTGAAATAAAATAAAGATTTGATCAGTGTATGAATTAAGTAACTAAAAAGAATTTTTTATATTGGAAATGTATAAAGCACTTATATTTACAATCTACTTTTCATGCAGTAATCAATTTAGGCAGAATTCAAAGATACGTGTGTCCTGCCTAGTATCTGCAATCAAATAAGTGATATTCTATTCTCTGTTTTCAGTATATTTCAGCATTTGAATGCTCTGTGACATCTTTACATTACCTAGGGAGTTCTTATCGCTTAGAAAAAAAAAATAATCTCCAAAAGTTCCTTAAAAAAAAAAAATAGAGAGAAATTCTTTGTAGTGTCTATAGCAACATTTGGGCTAAAGACTGGTTTCAGAAAATTTTAATAATAGAAACCAACAGCTTCTTTTAAGTATTCATGTACAGATTTGCAGGCACTGTAAACCTAAAATAGTGAACAAAATGAAACCAAAACTTTTTGATTGCATTTCTTATGTTCCTGAAGGAATAGAAAATAACCTGAAGGTATGTTCAATTTCATCTCAAGTCGTGTTGAGTTTCACCTCAAGTCATGTAGTGTTGACATAAAATATAAATTGTCAAAACTGTATTATATAATTTTATTATGATACAAATTCAGTCTTAGTTCAAGTCAGTTAATGACCCTTAAGGATGGTGCATTTGCATAAAGCAACACAACAGGTTTTCTGTAACTACTCAGATGCATCTTTGAATGTTAAAAAAAAAATGTTACTTCAGCACATTTTCCAACTAGGCATCTATTTAATGCTAGCCAAACACTCTGCAAGTGTGTGGCAGTAACGGTGATGTTACATTGCTACCCTATGGGAATTAAGTGATTATCCAGCTCTTGTTTTGCAATCTGTACAACACCTGCAACTTAACACCTTCCTGTTTTTGCCACAGTATTAGTGACAGTGAGAACTGTAAAAGGAAAACCTAATACTGTAAAGGTGCAAGTTGAGCTTTATTACCTGACTCCAGGAACAATCTATTCTTTACAAAATGATGTGAAAAGCTTACACAAATAAGAAGAATTATGTATTGATTGAGAAAAACAAAAACAAGCTCTGTTGGCTCAGCCAGATGCTTCCTAGTACAACAGAACTGAAATCTAAGCTGCGGGTGGTATTGCCTGATGGATCAGTCAACGCTGAATCTCTAGTGAAAGGGATAATGCTTTAAACATCAAAGTTAAGAGTAACGGCAAAGTACTGAAGCCATTGCATTTGGTTTGAATTGAACTTGATGTTCAGTTCACATCTTTCTGACAATGTATCTCGGACCAACAATGATTGTCGTTAGAACAGCATAGTCTAGAGACACATTTTGATATTAAGAACTAACATGAGAAATGGTTCCAAGTATGAGAAGTATGAGTTTAGTTGTTGCAGTATGTTGTCATGGGAATTTCTTTTCCTGGTGTGATTTTTATATATATATATATATATATATATATAAAATCTGTGTTTTTATGTTGGGAAATAGACCAAACACCAAAACTGAATGAACCATTCAGACTCTATTCCTGGGACTGTTTAGGAGGAAGGGACAAACAAAAGATGTAACCTGCAGCAAAGCTGTTATCTCCTTCTACCTCTGTATAGTTTGTGCTGTCATTGTGAATTTTTCCCACATTATGACTACAGGAAGGAATGTGACCTTAGGAGAAATTCTCTTTAGTTGCAGATACTTCTTCAGCACGTTACATGGGACAGTGGCTTTTGGTAGCAGAATGATGGAGTGATCTCTGTAATCTTTTGCACTGATTGATTTTCATTCCAACTATTCTAGCACTTTACCTGAATGTACCAATTGATCTATGACCATGTAGTGATGACGAGAGTTTCATTTTCAAAGCTAATAAACTTGGAATGTAAAAGAAAAAAAGGAGAGGGAAAAATCAAGCTTAAAATATTTCTGAAACAAACATTAGTGACAGTAGAAATAAAATTGTTACTACTGTTTGTCTGACATTAATTTAATGTGTATTGATTTCAGTGTATTTTTTCTGTTGATGTGTCTCAAATAGTTTTGTCCAAGACTTTTCCTTTTAAATAATGGCAGAAGCTTAATAAAAACACTAAACTCTCTAAATCTTGGAGAGATATTCTGAGGGCTGCAAGTACAAAATAAGACACTTGATACCATAGTTTAGGAAAGCAGGAGTTTTTAGTACTTCATTTAGCTGAGTATCATAAAATGGTATTATCTCAACATAAAACATAAGATGTCAACCTCAAATACTGAGGAAGAATAAGCTTGACTGATCACCTTAGCCACATAGGGTTTTTTTGGCTTTTTTTCCTCTTCTTGCCATTTGACTTGCTCAAGGGAAACTGATGTCTCACAAGCAGTACTTCCATTTACATTCTTTGTAACTCTAATAAATATTTATTTGGTAAATTTTCTGAAAGAACCTGCACATGTTTAAAACAATAAAAATGTTTTCAATATGCAGGTAAATGGTCATTCGTAACAAAAACTAACGCAGTTAATTCTCTGTACATTAAATCCAGTTTCCAAAATATCCTTCATATCACTTAAATTGCCTTACTCAAAGGCAATTTGAGAAAGAGAAACTTGCCTTTCCTTATAATATTTTCTGTACTCAGAAATGTTCATTTTTACTACAAGCTTTCTTCATAACTTTATGCATGAATGTGAAAGTTACTATTAAAGTTCTGAATTCCCACTACCATGGAAGAATTATTGAAAGCAATGAAGAATGTGTTCTTAAGTTATACCCTGAAATACTGAATGAGTTTGAGAGATAAGTTAAATTTATTTTTTAATGTCATTTCAAAAAAAAAAAAACAAACAAATAATCAAAACAAACAAACAAACAAACAACTATGTTTATCATGAGTCATTTTCTGTTAAGCCCTAAAGTATGGATATTATGCTTTAATACCATTTTCTTTAACATTCAATTTACAATGGGGAAAAGCACTGGGTCAGAGTCATCATTTCATTACACTGTTCAGAGTTCCTTGGCTTCAACAGAGTAAACTGGAATAAGATAAAGAACAATCTGTTTTCTCTTCTCTCTCTTCTCTCTCTTTTACAATTACTCTGCTTATTTTTTTTATCTGCTGGATATTTTTCTTGTTGTTGGTTCGTTGATTTTTTTTTTTCATAATTGCACTCCAGAATTTGTTACATTCTAATTTGAGTGAAATCTTCAATACATCAGTTTAAATTATCATGGTATTTGCAGTGGTGTTTTTTTTTTTTCTCATTAGAAACCACCTAAACATTAACTGGATTCAGTTGAACTGCAACTGAAAAGCTTCTGATTTAACTTTAGAAAAGATTTTAAAGAAATACTATTTTGTGATAAATTAGACATGATTCAAGGAGCATTGAATGCTTAGATGAGAGAATTAAGGCTCAAAGAGACATAAATGCAAAGAATGAAGACCCATTTACCTGTCCAATGATTTTCTCTGAGTGCTGGTTAATTTTCCCTTACTTACATTCATCTGATTTCTTTGTATGTCTGTGCTTTAAAATTAAATAAGGCTCAGCAGATTCCAACTCTTATTTTAAGCCCATTTAGGGTGATATTTCTAGAACCAGCTTCCTTAAAGATGAGTTGTCAATACTCAGTGAGTAGCACAGACATTAACAGTCTTTTCAAATGCTGAACACACTCCTTTCCTGTCCTATATTTAGTTAGTTCACTTCTTCGGAAATAGCTGATGGCTCAAAGAAGTAGGTAGACTAAAATTTTAATATAACTGTTTTAAATCATGAAGAAATGCTCTGATTTAAAACCAACAAATAACAACAAGAAAAACCCAATAAATATTTTCTATTTGGTTCTTCCTTGTTATCCTTTGATTCTGGAAGGAAAATCATATATTGTTTCCAAACTTTTATTCTAAAACCTTATTGAGATCAACAAGAGTGCTAGGTCACTGTAAGACTTGCAGATCCTGTTTTGATGCTTGGCTTCTAGAGTGGAATCCAAACCCAGTTCAGCTTTTGTCAATACAAAGAAAGATGAGAAAACTGAGACAGGCAATTTCTAGAAAGACAATAGGGAGCCGCCTAATCCCAAGGGTGTATTCTTAAATCTTTCCACTGGGAACTTAAGCATGGTGGATTCAGTCCTCCCCACTCTGAAGTTTTCTTACTGTTAAACAAAGTTTGCTGAGTAGGGAGTTCCCAGAAAGGAATGGAAAATTCAAATGGTAACAAACAGAGAAGAAAAGGAAAAGAAAAAAAATATCTTAATTAGCACTCTTCACTTCAGAATTATTTTTCTTCCCTTGTGAGAGCAATTGTGTTCTGGTTCTGGCTGACTGACTTCAATAAATGTTTAGAGACTGCTGTTTTCCAGGCCATCCTGTAGTCTCGTGTATAAGCAATGCACAGAAACAGCGCAGTAGAGAAATAAGGCTGTAGATTCTTATTAAATCAATGTATGTTCATAAATTACATACAAATTCCCTAGATTATCACAGCTCAATCCTCAGAAAATAGTGTTAACCAAAGTGTTATGTTACTTCATATATTCCTTTCATATATTCCTTTGTATCCAATATACTCTGTGAGAAAAGAATATACATACTAGAAGTTCAACATAAAATCTTATAATAGCAATAGCACTATGAATAATGACTTTTAAAAGCATTTTTGTTCTCAACACCTGAAAAATAAAAATAAGCATAAAACATATACAGTAACATCAGCCAAAAATCAAGAACATTCTCAGAAAAAAAAAAAAAATCAAAAAAAAGAAACCAAACCAAAACAAAATCATAACACTGAGAAGCCATCCCCACACTCACATCAAAGCCCCAGGCCCTCACTACTAGACTTCAGTTTTATTCTTGCTCCAGTGAAGTCATAACTACATGAGCAATTCCCACCTTTCTCATTCTCTTGGCATTTTTATCATCTTAACAGTGACAGGTGAGAGCAGCATGCTGAAAAGAGGTACTGGCAATGTCTATTGTATTTATTTTGTGCAATGCATTTGCACAAAGAGTACCACAATTTTATGCATGCTATCTCAGATGCAGCATTGAGGAAGATCTGGATATATTTTCTACTAATTTCTGTCAGTGTAGCTTCACTGAAAATTAATACTCTTCATATTTAGAGAGTATGCAAAGACTAAAGGAAGATGGTATTTACAATGGGGAGGCCTTTAGAAAGGGAAGTATGAAGGTGGAAATATTTTCTATATTAAAATTCACAAACATCAGAGAAGATGCTGCAGGTCCAACAGAAAACCATGGTCTTCAAGGCATTGTAGTCTATTATGTTTTATTATGGTTTGCTGGATAGCACGTTTGGCTGATAGTGTTAGAAAATTTTCTGTATTTATGACCTTGTATAGATTTTTGTCATTTTGGCTAATTACTGTTTGTTGAGCTTCTGAAACTATTTATTTGCATTGACTTTCTTCATTATACGTGTAAATTGTACTTTCCTATATACGTATCTCCACGAATGAATGAATGTATTCGAAGTAGTACCTTGAAGCTGTTGTATATATATGGACCTTAATAATGAAGTAACAGTGGCAACAGTTATATGAAATAAACAGGAGGTCTTTGAGATTCAAGACTTGCATTCATGTACGGCTAGTGTATGGTCAAAACTTTTAGACCAGTCTTGTTGCTGATACAAAAGGGGTCTTACTCTTGGCTCACTCTTTTCTTATTTGGTGGGATTTATTTTACATGTGTCTTTTCCAGACTCATATCTGTAATCTTCCGGATTCCATATAAAAATAATATAAAAGCTAGTATTACTTCTGTGTTGAGTTCACATTTTCTTTCTTGCAGAAACTGACATAGTTTGTGGGATTTATTTATTTATTTATTTATTAAGACATCCAAAGGCAGAAACTATTTTTATGTAGAAAGACAACGTAATGAAGTCAAGCTGCTGTTTATGGACTCTGTGCTTGTCTCTTGGGATTGATTTGCTATTTTGAAATGAAAATGTTTATTTTAGGACAGTAGCTGCAAAGTACTTTATAGCAAAACCTGCATTTTTATCAGCTGGTCAGCTTATGCATCCCACATTCCATTTTTTCCCTTTTCTCTTATAATAAAAGTTTAAGCAGTTAAAACATTTTATGGCAGCAGGTGAGCTCATAAGCTCTGCCTGTTGAACAATCTGGTAATAGCCCTCATCTTAGAGATGGAAAATTAATGCATCAAGGTCAAATGATGTGGATAAAGAAAAAAAAATCTGAATAGATGGAACGTGAGGATTCTTGGTCTTAGTTCTCTATTGGATTGATAAAGGATCTCTTTGTCTCACCTTGGTGCAGGAGAATACCTTTTACATTATAGAAGTGATGATAATAGCTATTTTAAGAGCTGTGTTTCAAAGCTATTGACTGACAACTCCATATTGGATCTAAATCTCTAGATACCATTTGGACAGGAAAATGTTTTATGTCAGACAGTACAGGAAGTAACAAGTAAAGAAAGCATTCATTCAATAAATGTACATAATTATTCCAGCACTTGAATAACAAAGTGGCTTGTTGATTGGGACGTTAAATATACATCCTAAGGATTTAATTGTATGATTGTATGATGTTATTAAAATCGTCCCAGAGAACAAAGATTCTAAAGGTTACTCTAAGTATAACCCTATTCTAATTTTCTGAGACTTTCCCATTACTCACAACAACTGTGGCTTTATATGAGGAGCAATGTATTGAACAAAATGAAACTTACATACCTTAATTTTAATGCAATTTTTATGTATTTTTAGTATTACTGATCTCAGCCTAATAATCCTACAACAAAGCATGTGTGCCTACCCTTCAAAAAGTGAACCAAAGAAAGGAATGAATCAGCATCTTCTACTTTAGAAGCAGAATTGTCCATAACAGAAGCTTTTGCAAAATTTTGTATGAGGCATCAGCAGAATATGTAATTGCATGTTAATACAGAGCTTCAGTAGATCTATTTAAACCAGGCACTGAGTATCCCTAGCCAGCCACTTTCTTTTATTTTTTCCCTCTCCCCATATATATTTTTTGGTCCTTCTACTGTTGCTATCATTTGCGATCAAACATTCTCTTTCTTAATACTGTGGTAAATAAAAGCTAAACTTTCTAAAGGGATCTTTTCATCTGATACCTATCCTGTACAGTGTTTAGAACAACTACTTTAAAAAATAAAGTAGGTAAGAAAACAAGACTAGCAATATAGTTGGAGGAGGTTGGAAGGCATATTTTTGCTTTCTATAATTGCATCTATAATTTGTCAATTATAGATGAAATTTCAATAAGCACTTCAGATTTTTAAAAAAGACCCTAGCTGTTTTAAAGGTTTCCACTCGTAATCTAAAATGTATGGTTAAACTAAGTGTCTGGTAGGCAGATTGTTACATTCTTTTCAATAGACACATGCTAATTTTTTTTAAATTTTGTTTTTCATGTGGTTAAATATAGTAGTAGCCAAAAACAGGCCTCCTTATGGTTCACCATAACTGATTATATAAGATTGGTTATTCTTGACTATGTATTGAAGGAACTTAAAACTGGAATACGTCTTCTGATTTCAGTAAATGTTAGATGTGGCTCCACCTGAAAAACTCCCTTTGACTTTTAGGTAAACTTGCTTATATCATCTGGAGGTCAGCAAGTACCAGGACTCTTTTTAAAGGCCTCATTTATTCAACATGTGTTCACTAGTTGCTATTCAAGCTCATCCTGCTGTGCTGATGAATTAAGAAACCGTAGGAGTTATGGTTATCCTAATTTTCCTCCTAGAAATCTAATTTCCTACCAGTGACTGATAAACTCACTGTTTTTTCCAAAGATGGGAATCACAGCCAACTGGTCTTAATGTATTAATTAATGACCATATTTTTCAACATTCAGGAATTACATGTTGTTCTTTATTCCTTTCACACATATAATTTTAATGAAAATACTAGTCCAATGACAAATACAGCAAATAAATATTGCTATTATTGCTGGTGTTCTTGCAGTCCTGGAATCTAATTTATCTGAGTGCAGCAACAAGACAGTGCCTTGGACATTCACCACTGTACAATATAATATAAAAACACACATTATTTTTTTCCCATTGTTTCATTAGTTGAACTCCAAAAAGTAAAATAAGTACCACAAACAATTACTTAATGGAGAGGTTAAAATGTTTTCAAATTATGTAAAAATATTTTTGTTTCCTTTTCTACCTGCAAAGTAATTACATCTGTTTTCCCCTCAAGTCAAAAATTAGATATTAAAAATAGCTTCTTTTTAAATGCATTTACAGGTGGGTGAAAAGTAATCTCATGTGTTTGGCTTTTAATTATTGTTTACAAATTTTAGGTGATCATGGATAGCGTCCTTTCCAAACACATATTTCCAATCACTTTACATAGTATTTTTCTCTCATTTTGGTTTCATTAAAGCTATTGATGATATTTACTTTGATCTGTGCTCTGAAAAGCAAAAAAGGTTGTCAAAATGTCGTTATTCAGCAATTAGATTAATGCTAATATTTTATTCTTGTAATATTTAGTATATAGAACACCAAGGTTTGACCAAAACTTAAGTAAGCACAAGGGACTTCTCTAAGAAATCTACCTAAGTCATACAAATGCTAGTGGATATTTTGCATGTTGTAAGTCATGGTGTAAACACGATCCTCTTGATATTATTCTATAATGGATGCTGAACATTAGCACCTTTTATAGAAGTTCTTTGGAACTTTGAGTGGTAAGGGACAATTTAAAATGAGGCATTTGATCTCTTACTCTACATCTATATATTTTTTTATTTTATTTTCTTTAGAGCTACTCTGCTTAAAAGAAATACTAGAAAATTAACTTCTAAAATAATATCAAGGCATACAGACAAGAGAGAGATGAGAATAAAAGTCCAAATTAAGAGTCTTAAATATAAGTACACTTGTATGATAAATTCAGAGACTGCACACTAATGGTGACACAGTAATGATTCCCACTACTGTGGGAATTTTTAATAAAGAGTTTAATAAAGAGTTTAATGGAATTAGCCAAGGCTTTGATGGTTTAAATACCTCAAAAAATATATTTTGTTTTGTGGGTTTATTTTGTTTGTTTGTTTGTTTGTTTTTTACGTTGAACAGGGTTCTGATGCAATCATTACCTAATAAGAATTTTATACCCCAAAATAATGCTAGTCTGGCTATATTTCCAACAATGTTGTCTTAAATCTATCTCCTAACTTTTTTTGTTTAAATTCACATTGTCAATAAAATAATTCTTCTTATTCTGAATTCTTTCCTGATGAGATTTAAAGTAGAAGGGTGATTTTTTATTTTTTTTTTTTTTAATATATATATAGTGTTCACTTTAAAACATTGTTCTATTTCTTCAGTGATGAAAATTTAAATTTGTTCTTTATTTTATCAGAGCACATTCACCCATTCAATACAAAATAGAATGGGACAAACCGATATATTTAGCTTGCAAAGCATACTCATCAATATCTCTACTAGCAACATAATCTGAAAAGTAATTCATTTATTGGCACATTTAACACTCCCTACTTTATACATCACTCTGTCAAGCATGATTGGAATCAAACAAGTCAAACAGTCAAATTTACTAATTCTAACAAGCAATAGCCTCTGGTTATTCAGTTATCAGAACAGTGTTCTTACTGAGCTCACTGCAAGGTGGATCAATGCAATTATCATCCACTGACATATGGCAAGAAGCTATGAGTATTTTCACATGAACTAAATTGAATGGGACACAAATCGTTGACTTATGTCAAGGAAAGCAGAGAGAGCACCTGATATACTGCAAATTTCAGAGGAGCCTGACAGGCCATGAGTGAGGAAAACAGAACTGCGCATTGTTGATACTGTTCTGGACAAAAATCACTTAACCACAGTGAAGCTTAATATTTGCTCCGTCACCTCCAGCAAGTTAAGTAGTGCAGTGTGCTCTGCTTCATGTATGTCTCCTTTATTTATGCCAGTGTTTTCTTGCTCATTTTCATGTTCTTTCCAGAGAGTAAATGCCCTTATAACAAGTAACTTTTGTTAAATATAATTGGGAAAGTTATAACTGCCACTGGCAATTTATATGGGAAATAGCAGGAGTTAATAACAAGAGTTTCAATAGTCAAAATGTTTTCCACACTGTTCTCAGACTCAGCAATGTAGATAACAGTTTAAGAAGACTAAAAACTATACCTTTTTTTTTTTTTTTTCCTTTTTCAAATATTTACTGTTATTTTATGAAAACACACAAACAGTAATAGTGACTTAATTTGAATACTGGAAATTTTGTTTCAGCTTAAGACCACATTTGTAGATGGAGTGTGGTTCAATGTGTCTAGTTCAGCCTATTTGGTACATAAAAACATAGTTGCACCAGCTAACTTCAAAAGCTTTTGGTTCCCAAAGCTGGAAACTAATCTCCTTAAGCCTCCAGTTAAATTCATAAAGAGAGGGACAGATTTTTTCACAGGACAATTCAGAGTGAGAATCTAACTTAGATGCTTTGAATTGAATTCCTCCAAAGAACATCCTCCTCCTACTTTTGGTTCTATAGTGTGTGACTGGTTTTCTAACAGACACTTTTGTTAGGTGACAGAAAGACCGTGTAAGTATCTCCTTAAAGCCCCATGAAGGTGGGGACAAAACTGGGACAAAAATTTTCTTGCTCTTGTTAAATAGTGAATTCTCTGTAAAATACAATTTAACTGTCTTGAAACAATTTATGTATGTGAGTAAAATTCACAAAACAGATAAAATTCTGGAGATAGGTTGAATGTGGGAAAATATTGTTTCCTGGTGAGTAATGGCTGTGCTTTTTATAATTAGTATGTCTGAATCTTATTTCATTTTCATCATGACTTTAGAAAATATTAATTAAATAGGTTACGAATGTGCAAAGGTTAAATACTCTCAAGAAAAATATGCAATAATGCCAGACAGAGATATATATGTATGTTAAATATATTTGTCATGTTCTTTAAGCAAATATTTGAAATAGATTTGTGAATTGCCGTGAGTGTTATAGATCTGTTCAGGTGCACGGCTGCCAAATTTCATGAGTTATTTATTTTTTATGTCTTCCTTTCAATAGCTAATTTAATTGTATTTAATCCTGTAAGCCATTTTGCTTGAACAATGCACTTTTAATGTAAATCAACAAGTGTTTTGAGGGAAGTTAGATATGTAGACCATATAGTGAAAGAAATTTCAGTTTGACAGAGGATTCAAATAAGTTTGATCCATGTTTTGAGCATATGGAATGAGCACGCCAGGAGAGGTAGGGAGAAAATCTCTCAGCAAAGGTTAGAGGTTTCATTTCTTTAGCCTAGCAGGAACTACTGACTGCTTTCCGCCAGTCCACTTTTTCAAGAAAAAAAAAAAAAAAACAATAAATGTAAAACAACAATAGCAACAACAACAAAAAAAAAGTAGTTGCCTAAGGATTAACTTTAGAGCTTTTTGAGTTTTCTACCTTTTGCATCCCTTGTTGTTGACAAAATCTCCTTATTTTTTCAATTACCCCAGGCCTGGGCATTTTCTTTCCATAGACCATTTCCTTCTGGCTTTTGGCTTTTACTCAAGTCTCCATCCATCACGGCCTCTTTCTGAAGAAACTTTAAAGAGAGCAGCTCTGATGAAAACTCTGGAGAAACAAGACTGCTTTCAGGCCTTTCATGTACTGGCTGGACAAGCAAAGAATGGAGAAATAGACTTATGAGAGTACACAATGACTTTATATTCAGTAGAAAACCACAAATACTCAAGGGCCATTCTCATCCAGCCTGTCCTTCAACTGACAGCAAAAAGATATCTCAAAACCATTTTTTTGCTTCCATTTTTTGATGTGTTTCAGAGGGCATTGTGGCCTCCGGTAATAAAACAACCTCAAAGACTGCAACCTCTAAGTTAAGCTCTTAACTAGCCAGAGCGATGTATTCCCACCATGCTCCTGTTAGCTAGTGTGGGAAATACAGTTGGTCTAGTGTTTAGCAGTTCTGATCTAACCTGAAGATGAACTTTTCTCAGAGGCCATACTGAATATGCGTTCATTGGCCTTATAAAAAAAAAAAAAAAAAAAAAAGCTCCAGTAAAATGAAGATTGTATTAACAGAAAATTTGAGGAGTAAATACCTTCAGGAGTTAGTAATAATTAATGAATTACAGCTATGCATTCATGGATTTTGACTGTCATTCCTCTACCTGGATTTGTATTTGCTGATTATATTTATTTCAGTTTTATTTGTTTCCCTAAATGTGTTTGAGTAAATGTGTAATGTGTAAATGTGTAAATGTAGCACAAGAAAAGTATCTTACTGTTTAATTTACAGTGGATACTGACTCCATTTATCTGAATACTGGTGTGTGCGTATGGATAGATTTAACTATATTCTTTTTTTGTTTGTTTGCTTGGTTTTTGGTTATAAGTCCTAACATTATTAGGGATAGTTATTACCTTAGCCAAAACTTTCCTTCAATAATTGTTGACTGCTTTGTAATGTTTGATGTCTTTGTGTTGTGGTTTAACCCAGCAGGCAGCTGAGCACTACATATCTGTTCAGTCACTCCCCCTGCCCAGTGTGATTAGGGAGAGAATCAGGAAAAAAAGCAAAACACATGGGTTGAGATAAAGATGGTTTAATAGGACAGAATGGAAGGGAAAATAATAATGATAAAAGGATATACAAAACAAGTGATACACAATGCAATTGCTCACCATTCACTGACTGATCCCCTGCCAGTCCCCAAGCAGTGGCAGCCCTATTTCCCAGTCAACCCACCTAGTTTTGTTGTTCTGCATGACTCCATATAGTACGGAATATCCATTTGGTCAGTCTGAGTCAGCTGTCCTGGTTTTTTCCCCTCCCGGCATCTTGTGTATCGCCAGCCTCCTCACTGGAAGGGCAGTGTGAGAAGCTGAAAACTCCTTGGCTTAGTGTAAACACTACTCAGCAACAACTAAACCATCAGTGTGTTATCAGCATTGCTCTAATCTTAAATCCAAAACATACCACTATAGCAGCTACTAAGAAGAGAATTAACTCTAACTCAGCTGAAACCAGAACAATATCCATCCCTTCTTCTATACCATTTATGTCATGATCAGGTCTCACACTTTCCAATACATCCCAATTAATCATTGCCACCTTTCCTGTTTTTTGACATATACACACAGATATAATTCCCTTAGTCTATGGGCCATCCCTTTAAAATGTCTGTTGAGTTTGTTCAGTCCATGACTTTGGGCTCCATCTGTCATAACGATCCTTCAGGGCAGAAGAGATGGTGTGTGGTGCTGGATTGTTGCATGCTGAAGCCCATTCTTGTTCTATCACTGCTTTGCTTGTCTGATTCTATTACTGTTGCACTTTGCTGGGTTCCATCAAAATTAAGTCTTCGTTATCTGGGTGATTCATACCATAACACTGTTGATATGGCATATAGCAACCACAGTAGTGATGAAACACAGTATAATATAACAACATCATATAACTCAAATAACTGGCTATTCTTGTCCCAAATCAAATCCCCTTGAAGTACGCATCAGACTTCCCCATCCTTATGCATTACCCACTAATTGCACCCAGGTCCTTGAGGAAAAGCAATCCCATGGACAGGTTTGCCTTTGCTCAAGGCAGGAATAACCCAAACTGTCTTCTCCAGCATGTTCTTTATGTGCACTACCGGGATTTTATCCTGTATTGATTGGGCAGGGCCACCTCAATTTGCAGTCTGCCTTGTGTTGACTAACCAGGTGTCCTTTGCTAAATGTGTAATCCCAATGTTTGAATCTCCCCGCACACATTGCCTTCAGTGTTGTGTTTAACATTTCATTATATCATTCAATTTTCCCAGAGGGTAGTGCATGATAGAAGATGTGATATACCCACTCAGTACTGAGCTCTTCGGCCCAGGTGTCTATGAGGTTGTTTGGGAACTTTTTCTGGGGTGCAGTGTCACCATAAGACTTACTTTTCAAGGTCCAGGTAGTGTTCCAGGTGGTGACAAGGGGCACAGGATATATTTCCATCCATCCAGTGGTTATTTCCATCATTGTAAGAATATGGTGTTTGTCTTAGCAAGGTTATAGAACTATGATATAATCAATACCTCAGATATAGCTGCTGGCGCACCATTGTGGTAGCAATCAGCACCTGCTGTTCTTCAACCCTCAGGAACCCCACAACAGAAGGGATCTCCAAGAGACCAGGCAAGGTAGAGAGGTATCTAATTTTCTGTCTCCAAGGCAGTTATACCAAAAGCTCATTAGTACCCTTCTGGGTCCTTCTTGGGTTCTCTCTTGAGGTAGTCTATGGCAAGGATGCACAGAGCCTCTGGGCCAGTTACAATAGGGTGCTTTTGCCACTCCTCCAATAGGCTCACTTTTGCCTCCAATACAGTTACCAATACACACCTGTGGGTCTGATGTTCCAGGCTATTGAATAAGGTAAGTTTACAGTAAAATAGTGGTAGGTTATGGTACCTTCCATACTTGAATATACCTTTGATTTAATTTCTATTGATTACACATTCTACCTTCTGTTTTTCCACACCTTGCTTATCTTCTCCCTTGAGAACAAAATTACAGTTTGTTGAAAAAGTTAAATGTTTTTTGTACTGCCAGGTTATATCAAATTAATGAATTTAGTAAACCATAAAATTTCTTGGTCACACACTCTGAGCTCAGAATAGACATCCTTAAGGCTAACATTAATCAAACAGCAGTTCATTTGAGCTTTGTGGATATCTTTTTAAGGATGAGGGTTAAAATCATATTCAGAATATTTCTGTAATCTGTAAAAAAAATAAATAAATAAATAAATAAAATAAAAAATGAAATATTAGATCAGGGTTATAACATTCTTCATTTCTCAGTGTGGAAGGTCCTTTTCTGAGTTTAAACCTGCTATACATTGTTTTAACAGTAAATCAAAGAGTAGCATTACTGTATTTATAATTTGCATGTTGTCTCAGATTATTATTGAGAGACTTTGTGTTCAAGCTCAAATACTTTCAAAAGTGACATTTATTAAAGCTTTAACCATTGGGAGGACAGAAAATGCATTTGCATCAAATACAAACAAAAATTAGAAATTACTGAGATTCTAATTTTTAAAGAATGTAATTTCAGAGTACTGTTACAGTAGGGGAATACCTCGCTACAGATTCCCTATAAAATGTACTTCTTTATTACATCTTTCCTACTCTCTTCCTCAACCATGTCCCCAAAAAAGAAATTAATACAGAGACATAAGTAAATTACCTTTTAATTTGTAGGGCTTATGAAAATTATCTTTTATATTGAGTGAAGGAGGAGAGAGATGTGCATGAGTTTGCATACAATTTATCTTCTTCTAGTTGGAGATAATCACTTAGGCTGAGCATGCCCAAAGACATCTTGATGTCTAATGCAAGGCTTTGAAGGGAGACATTAATGAAGCTAAGAAGTTTTCATTAAAGGACTTGAAGCCTATGTGTATATATTTAGATATACTTTTTTTTTTTTTTTTTTCACAAAAGAGTTTGCCAGTACCACAAGCAACATATGTGCCTTGTTTGTAAAATTGTATTGTGATTGTATGTGTGATTGTATGTAATTGAAACTTGGATTCATTAGAAAGATCAATGCACCATAAATGTAATGCTAACTGCATGGCAAATAAACATTAATTCTGCCTTTTTGTAGCTGCCCCAAGGCCATTCATGTCATAAATGGCAGAAAGTTGCTAAGATTCTTTAAGTGTCTGACTTCAAAGCTATGTAACGATGTTGTAAGGACAGCAAGAGGAAAAACAATGGGTCCAGAAAGTGTTCAGATAAAATCGAGTCTTATCTCTTCTGTTGTACAGAGAAAAACAACTTAAGAATTGTGAAGCTTCTCATCCCTCAAGGATTTTGCAGCCTGCTCACTCAAGTCCTGCTGTTAAAATTCTGTTTTGCTCTCCATTTATTCTCTCTAGTACCACTTAAAGACAGGTGAACATAGACCAGGAAGTAGCATGAGCTAAGAAGACAAACCTTTTCTAGAAACTGAAAAAAGAAGGGAAGGGAGGTAGTTTGGGGAACTCGGAGTGCTAAAATGCTCTTGCAACCTTCCATTACACTCAACTCATACATAGCTATATTCTACACAGATGGGAATAGAAAGCAGATTAATGGACAGATACTATCCTAGTGATTTTTCTTTCTACGAAACTAGTTCACCACTGGCAAAACATTCTTTTTTTTTCTTAGCATTCTTATCTTTAGTTTTATTTATTTTATTTATTTATTTATTTATTTATTGTTCTGGATTGTTACATGTGACTCTTTATTTTTCCCTTATAAAAATCACTCTTTCCAATCTGTTTAATCTCTGTTACTTTATTAGGTAAACAATTTTTAAAGATTTAAATTAAAATTGAAGTGGAATATTATTTTCAGCCTTAAGCAAGTAGCTACAGGAAGATTAAGCAAACATAGAAGTACCACAAAGCAAGTCCTGCAGCTATGAAGCCATAAGTGATTTCACTCATATGGAAGAGCCTGAGTCTGGATAGCCACCAAACTGGGCAGTGCGAGCAAAGTTCTACTGATTTTGTGCCAGCCAGGCCACTAAGAGCTGCCTTATCTTCATCAACAAAACTGTCAGTAATCCTGATTGTTGGAAGTGATAGGAATGTTTGCTCCAATAGTTATATATATTATTTACTGTCTTGTAAATCACATAGATTAGAAGTCTGTAAAAGTTAGCAAATTCCCTACTTTGTTCTCTATATAAAGCTACACTGTGGAAAGCAGTCATCTAGGTCAAAGAGAGACAGGACAGTGGCACTGAAAACAGAATAAGGGATATTAAAAGGGGCAGTAAATATAATCACTAGTTATAAGGCTTATACAATTACTAAATGGGGAGTGGGGGGCAGAACAGGAGTATCAATAGTGAAAAGAATAAGTACAAGAGAGGTTTTAAAAAAAAAGTTTGGGAGTTAAAAATAACATTGTTAAACCTGTCGAAAGAATAACCATTATGTCAGGATTAAAATAAAAATAATAAAGCTGTTTCCAGCCCTTGTGAAACAAAGGTTATTGGCTATAGCAGGGAAGGATGAGAGGAAACATTTACTAAAATGCACCATGTGTAATCATCTAGCCTAAGTGACTTAAATCCTGGAGTCCAAAAGAAACTAATTGTATGTAGCCTTGGACCATAAATATTAGTATCAACATTAACAAGAAAATAGGGGTTGCACCAGAAGATTGAGGTTGTACAATTTCCCCAGCACTGGATAAAATGAAAATCATGACCTGAGAATAATTACACATTGACTGGCTTGATATTGATTCTAGGTAAAACAAAGGAACCATTGAGTTTGGACTTTAATAAGAACGATTATTACAATGTTGGTTCTTACATTGCTTGTCTATTTTTGTGGAAGATGTGTTTTCAAACCTTCCTTTCTGTATTTGTTTGTTCTTGCTTGCAGACCTGGTCAAAACAGAGAATCAGTATCATATCTGGATTTCTCCAGCTACATGTTGATTGAAAGCTCTCATTGCATGCATTAACAGGTTATATTGCAGAATAAGTTTAAAAGTGACTCCCTCAGAACAGATAAATTCAAGTTGCTAATGGGAAGAAAAGAAAGTAAAGAATAATTACTGGATAATGAGAAATTACTGAGTGATTAATATTTGCTGGAGACATATACAGAATTTGTGGAGCCATATACAGAATTTTCAGTGAAGTTTTCAAATGACATTTGTGGGGCAACAAATGATGACTAAGATGAGATACTGATGAAAAGAAAGGTATTAGATCCCAGGTATAGATGACCTGATCGAAGAGGCTACTCAACAGTAGCCAAGCAAGTGGAGCATATTCGCTGCATTAACCCATCCTCCTTCAGGGCAAATGTTACAACTTCATTAATCTCCTCCTCCTTCTGCTCAGTACATCTGGTCTTAAGAATGACCTGGAGCACTTAATTCAATGGTTACAATTGAATAGTGATATACATAATGATATGCATTTCAAAATGAAGACCACGCTCTTGTACAGAAATGCAGTTAAGTTAAAAAGCGTTTTAATGGTCATTGTGAGTAGATATGCTATTGGAATTAATTTCAGAGCTGATTCAAGAAATGCCCCAAAATGAACAAGCTAAAGAAGCATAATCTAGGAAAATAAATGATTTTTTTTTTTATTTTAATCTAGCCATGCTAAAACTACCACAGTTGAAAAGGAGTATCAATGTAATCAAATAGGACTACAGAAAATTCATGAAACATCCAGAATTTGGAAAATCAAGCTTTCTGTCATAAAGAGTGGTCTTATCAATGAGGGAGCGGAAGGAAGACTTGATGTTTCTGTAGAAGTGCTTAGACACAGTTTCATTTAAATACTGCAATGCACTAAGATCTTTATATGCAAAGACTCTTAACTGAGATTAGAGAAATATATTGCTTAAGTAGGATTATGATTTCATAGTGCTCTTACAGATGATGCAAAGATGCAATTTATCATTTAGAATCTTTGATGAGAGGTGGAACAGCTCTTAAGATGCACATGAATAAATTCATCTTAATCGAAATTTTCAGCTTGTGTGTACTGAGGAATTATGCTAAATATTTCAGGTGGTCTGTTCGACCTTTCTGGGGCATTTGGTGATAGTCTTTTTGCTCTAACTACTCTCACAATTACCTAATTTGAACACAATTTCTACTTTTAGTTAACTTGTGCAACTAGATTTCTTATTAAAAATTGATATTTTTTCATATTTACAAATAATAGTAATATTTTATAGTATGTCTTATGTCTTAGTAATGTTATAGTATGTTTTACTTAATAGCGATGTTTTAATTAAGTAATCTGATCTAAGGAGGCATGTAAAAATCTATATCACAAAATGAACTAGTAAAGCTTTTACTTTATAATAGTGGTGTACTTTCTGGAATATGATGTAAGACATCTGCTAGAGAAGCGGTTAACGCAATCATCACATTATATGACAAGTCTCTCTATGCATTCCAAAACATGATGATTTTGCTGCACCTGTCTAATACTGTTTCATTAACCTCTCTCTTATACTTATATTTCTTATATATTTATAGTTCTTATACTATACAGTTCATTTACTGTTTAATTTTCACTGGAATATCACAAACAAGGGGTAAGTTGTGGAACCAAATAATCAGTATTTGGGTATATGATGCTTGTGCATGACAATCCATCACTGTACCTATTTGCTTTACAAATTGCTATGTGGAACTGATTAAATGTGTTTTGATCATTAACAAAAGAATCCTGGTCATTTCTAACTCTCTCAAGGTTTCAGAATTACTTATTACTACATCCTCATATTTTGAGGAAATAGCAAGATTGCTGTTTGGTGTTTCATTGCTGTCAGTGGGCAACAGTCACCTTCTGTGGGCTATGAAACAGAGAGGTGTTCACAGCTGGGTGAAATATTCACAATGATTTGGGTCTGCAGTTCTGTATAGACTGCAAAAACTTTTGAGTATTTTTTTTTTCACTTGGCAATACAAAATATTATCAAAAAAAAAAAAACACCCCCACACAAAACAAATAAATAAACAAACAACAACAAAAAATATCATCTAAAATTCCAGAAAGATATTTTAAAATATAAAAAGAAAGATACATGAAGACATTTTTGGTTTGTTTTGTTTCATTTTAATTTTGAAATGACGTTTCATTGAGAAAGTTGCCTAAAATTAAATACCAGATTTTAAGGTTACAATATACAGTTAAAACTAATGTTTCATTTGACTCAAAATAAGATCTGTTGTTTGTTCTGAGCACACTAGAAAAAAATATTGACCCAAAAATGATTAAAAATTGTAGTCTCGCATCAAGAAAAAAGCTAATAACATTTTTTCACAGATCTAGTGAAGTACTTCTTAACATTATCTATTAAAATCAAAGTTATATATGAAATTGTATTACAAAATCCCCATTGCCATTTATGAGGAAAAATTCTATTTTCAAACCTAACCATTATATGTCATTTCACTGAAGAATATATATATATCTTTATTGGAAAAGTGTCTGATGAACAAGTTGTAATTAATAATGTACATCAATCTGTTTTAAGTATAGTCCAGAAATACAGTATGGACTGGTCATTTGTATAAGACATGAGTGATCCTGTCATAGAATACTATATGCAGTGTTTGATTTGACTCACAAGCTTTTACACCTTTTCACAGAAAAAAAAAAAAAAATATATATATATATATATGTATGTATGAAAAAGGACCATAGTTACCTAAGATATACAAATCTTTTAACAAGATTTAACAACATACCCCTTCTTAGGGTATGCTTTTAATAGGTTAACTGGCGTACAGAATAGGTAAGGCCAATAGTTTCAAATTTTGCCACCAGTTTGCAGAAACTTCAACTGGGGCTGGGTACATGGAGTGCTAAATGTACATGGTAATAGTGGAACTCAAGTACTTAATTAAAAAGCTATTTGAAGCCTTATAAAGCCTAGTACTAAGTGCCTTCAAAAAGGGATACACTGAGAATTAAAGCTCCTAAATTTAAACTTTTATTGTTCCTTCTGAAATTACAGTGGAACTGCAGTCCACAAATTAAATTATTGACCACAACCATCATTAAAAGTCAATATTCTTGTAAATTAATGTATTCTGGGATCTGAGAAACTGAAGTATTTCTCTATACACAGAAAAGGAAATCACTTTTTCTATGGTATATACATCAATATTTTAACATATATAACATTATAATTGAGGCAAAGTACCTCAATTACAACTTCAGTGTCTTACCATCAACTGTTTGTAAATCTATGAAAAATATTTTTTCTTCTTTTTTTTTTTTATTGTAATGCTGAAAAAGAGATTCTTACAAAAGTAAACATGAGTATTAAGCTTAAATAATTCTGGTTATGCAACAAATTTTTCCAAGCTTTTAGTTGCTAAAATATGTTAACAAAAATGCAAACCAATTCTGATGGAGGACAGAAAAACAATTGACCATGGTTGTTCTGGTAATAATTTGCCTTTTTCTGTGAGTGTGTGTAGGCATGCATAAATATAAGACAGATATCTGTATGTATCTTATAGCTAGTCGCATATTTGTACATGTCCATTTAAATGTGCATCAATCCCCCTCTCATATTCCTTCACATTATGTTACCGATGGATCTACCCCCTTTTTTCCTTTAAACTTCATTAATCATCCTTGTAAATGGAATACTTCCCTTGAGTGACATTTTTATTTTAAAATTATATTAGATTTGAAAAGCAACCTAATTAAGGTAGGCATCCTGTAAGCTATTTAAGTCTCACCTCCCAGTGGAATCATGGAACATTTAGAAAAATAATGAATTACATCTTATATAATCTTTATTGCTACTTTTCAAAATGAATAGTATCTTCAGTTTGGGTTGAAATAACATATCCCTAAGGTACAATTCATTTCCACAAATTAGATTGGTCCCTCACATACAAGATTATTAAGCATGAAGAAGAAAGTTATTGGGTTCTGTATGCCCCCTAGGAATAGTATTTTTCCTTCACATCTAAGCTTTAAATGTAGCCTGATTCGAGACAAAGTTGGTAAATAGTTAAAAGAACGATGCTCTTTCTTGGGCTTACAAATTAACTCTTTAAAAGAAAAATTCCTCCTCTTTTGTTCTGAAACAGCCGAAGAACATGATTTATACATACAGATCAAAATGATATGCAAAGAACAGAGATGTTATTGTGATTCTTTATTTTTGTAGATGTTCAATGTAGTTTTAGTCCTCTTTGTAGTTTTCCTCACCAGGTGATTAAAAAACTCAGTGAATTCAATTTTACAAAGAAGGGTTTAGTTATTATTTCTAGACAAAAATGTGATTATATCAGTAGTACGAAGTGAGGTGAAACATGTTCAACATAGAGTTTCCATTAAATAATTTATGAGTCTGATAGTTCCTCTGCAAAAGGTTTGAATAACAAGTTAAGTGATGAATCATGAAAAACTATTTTTAAATGATGGAAAAAAAATGCAAAAAATCATTGCCTAAAACACTCATGTAGTTCTCTTTACAATTACATTAAATAATCATTTGTCATTTTGCATGAAGATAGAGGTATACAGTTGTTTCAAGGTGATCTAATAGGGCAAGAAAAACAATTACTGTTCAGAGCTAACAACTCCATTCCAAGTTACACTTCAAAAACACGTGTATTTAATATTAATAGTGAAACTAGTAAATTCAAAAGCAGATCATGCAGTATCCCCTGTCATCTTTGCTGATTCTGTTGAAGTATATTTGTAGTTGAAGAGACAATACAGTAATTTTTTTAAGTTGGCTGGTAATTATGTCTAGAAACCCCATTGAATTAAAAAGTTAAATGTGGGTAGTTTTGAAACTAAAATGAATATGAATATGGAAATATAAAGTTCCTTCTTTAACCTTTTTTTTTTTTCCTTGGGAATTTTATAAAGTTCTTGTCATTAAATGTATATTCAGACTGGTTTTCCCAAGTTATATCAGCTTATATTCTGATTTAAATTCAGGTAGTGAGTCATCTAATCTGCCCGGTGGTATAAATAGGTTGTCCTGGTCTGTTTTTCAGCAACATCAAAAATGCACGTAGTTAGGTCTTAGAAAGATTTTTACTCTTATGGTAAAGGTTGTCCAAATGAGCACTTTATACAATATCAAGAGGATATCCCAGGATAGTCCTACTGTTCTTTTTACTGCTAGCATTTCACAAAGTCAGTGCAGAGGATAGTTAGAAATTTAAATCCTCTTATTACCTAGCCTTACTTGTAACTAGCTTAAATGACACAACTGGTAAGAGCTGGGATGATGTAGCATGTGTATTATATTAAATTCTTGCTGCTATCTCAGAAAGATTTTAAGATAGCAATGAGGTAAATCTACTGTTATAACCTCATTAGAATTTTTATCATCCTTACAGATTAATTGTAATAGACACTCATATTAGTGTTGGATTTTTTTTTCTTTTCTTTTCTTTCTTAGAACAAATTGTAAGGAAAGGTATGAACTCACTAAACTTTCTTCAAAGAAAAGATACTCTGATGGATAGGGAGCTAAAAATGAATTGAGAGGCCAAGGCTCGACTGCTTGCTCTTTTATCTGCTCTGTAGACTTTGGATGAGTCAGCTGGAAGGTGGAAAGAGGGATTTCTCTCACAAAGGTGAAAGTGTGAGGAGGCCAAGCTCCCAAAGCTGCCAAGAGAATGAGATGGACTCCTCCAGCTAGTGTTTTGGAGAAAACTTACAGTATTGTCACAGTTCTTCAATTGAAAAACAACAGAAATGGAAAGTGGAAATGGAAAAAGTGAGATGTGTGATTTTGAAGAAAAATATCTCCTTGATAGATACAAGCATTATTACTCAGTGGTCAGACCCTAGGTATTTGCCTATTTAATGTATATTAATGCATTTAAATAGGCATTTAATGCCTATTTAACTCAGCCTATAGTATATATGTATAGATAAGATACAGAACAGCAGGACAAATTATGCTTCTCTCTGTGCGTGAGCATAGATTTGCTTTGCCTTTGGTTTTCCTTTAAGGAAAAAAGTTGATGGGTTTTACCATAACTGAGGTGCTGTTTTATTTGACAGGCAACCACAGATTTTGGTTTCAAACAAGGCTGATTTCATTTGTGACAAATTCAATATGTGAAAGAATGAAGCACTCCCAGGAAACTGCTGGCATTCAACTCAGCTACAGGTGGGACTAATTTCAGGTATCTCAGGTGTGCAGTAGGCATGGTATGTCTTTCTAAATTCTTTGGTCATTTCTCAGTCTGAGGTAGTTTGCTACAGCACTGTCATCCTAATGCTATTGTAAGTGCTTCCGTATCAGGTGAGACAGGTGGGGTGCTCTGCCATGTGGTCCTACTGGGTTACAGATCCAAAACTACTTGTCTAAAACAGGGATCCCAAATGCTTGCTGTGAGTTGGTTAACATGCATGAATTCTCTCTTGCGCCACCTCTCCTTGCTTGGATTGCTTTTGATAAGTAGTCTGTTGGCATATTCTTTGCTGGTCTATTTGAATTATCATGATGTGGACTTTTCTTCCAGGCAAGCTCTTTGTAGTTATCTTTTTCTAGTTTAGACTCTGGGCTATGAGTTAGGCATGGAGTTTTACAAGACGGACATTAAGGTCCTGGAACATGTCCAGAAAATATGTTTGTCCAGAATGATTCATCTATGGAAGGAGACTGTTTCTCATTATTGCCAACTGCAAATTCAACTCCTATACTGCTGTGTCATGCAAAATCTCTGCCTTAGAACTTTAGAATTTACAGTAGTGTTTACACAGTTCTGGGAAAGTGGGATGTGCAAAAACAACATCCTGGGTGCTGTTCAAGAAACACTGTATTAATGTAAATAAACAACAAGAGAAAAAAAGAAAAAAAAAAAAAAAGAAAAGAAAGGAAAAGAAAAAAGAAAGAAAAGAAAGAAAGAAAGAAAGAAATATTCTGTTGATAAAAAAAGGCTTAGAAAGAGGAGTGGGGAAATATAGAACAGAGGTGGGAGGGGTGGAGGGAGGAAAGGTGAATGTTTTTTTTTGGGTTCCTGGGTCCTGATTTTGTCAAAATATAAAAAACAGAGTAAGACCCACAGTACTAGTTCTGCATGCCAGCTCACTCTGATTGCACTGCTCAAGTTCTGGTTGGTATTTGAATTGAAGACTAGCAGTTACTATTTATGGAATCAAATTTTCTCACCATTCACAAAATGCCAATGGGATCATATGACACTTAAGAGAATCGAGCTGGCAAGAGGTTACCTGGTAGCATGTTTATTCAAGTAGATTTAATGTTCAAAAGCTTTCTGAAGTATCTCAGTTGGTTTGTGTAATGACAATATAATGTTGATGCTAGCTCAGTCACAGGATCTTCTGAGCAGGTGTTAATGGTTGTGCTTTTTAATATAAACCAAAAACCCCCAAGAGGTTCTAAATTTCATCTTGTCTTAGTAATTTATGAATTTTCCCAGTAAATTCTGTTTCCAATGAGATTAGCAGAACTTTCCAATTGACATAGATGAGATTACATGTGTCGCCCTTAACCTGTGCAGATGACAAAGCATAATTTATACATCATACGATGGTATTCCAAAGTCATTAGAATGCCTCTGAATCATTACAGCACTCCATTTTACCTTGGCCTTCTGAGAACTTAAATTAATGCTCATAAAGACTCAACAGTCTTTATGACTCAACAGCAAGTGGTCACCTGCTGTAGTGAATAGTTACCTGAATTTATAGAAATGACAGGGTTTTGTTCTAATATGCTTATCATTTACAAATCCAAAGCTTGCTTTTACTTTTCTTAACCAGTTCCACAAATAATAAAGCTACCTGGTTATTTTAACTAGCTATTCTAGGGAAGAAAATATCTTTCATAAATTGATTTCAGATAATGATATTCTTTTTATTTGTTAATACTCTTAAATAAAAATAGTTTTTATTTGAAATAAACTTGGAGTTTTTGTATTTTGGAGGAGTTGTATTTATTTGTACTACTTTTACTTTTTAAGTGCAACACGTACTAAGTCAAGAATTTTCAAATTTTTAAAATATTCCAGAGCAGGATTAAAAAGAAAGTACAAAAGATAAGTATTAAAGAAAAGTATACCCAGGGTCCAATTTCTTCTTGTTCTATTCTGGGAATGTGCCTACTGTACTGAAATAACTTGTATTGCTTTCCTAAAGAGATGAGGTTTTGAAAAATCTAAGAACTAGATAGTATCTGATGCATTAGTTCTTCTTCTTCACCTTTTCTTTGGGTGAAGTTTTAAAGGCTGAATGTCATTACTGCTGGTTTGGGGTGTCCCGTGTGTCCCCCAGCCCCATTGCATCTGCTACTGTGCTTTTTTGAGTAATCATTTCCAAGGAAAGCAGGAAAGGGTCCTGACATATTCAAGGGAGTGGTAATAATAGTTTTTTTTTTCCTGTTATTTTATCTTTGTGCCTCACATGCTATTTTACTGCATTGTGTGAGCTTGTCCTGCTCACCGCTGCTGCTGTCATAAAAGTCCAATTATCCTTTATACTTCAGGGATGTTTCCAGCCTAAAGAACTCATTCTGTCTGTTCATTCCAGGTTATTCACAATACACAGAAAAGTTCACAGTAACTTCTTAGATAGTAGCACAAAGGTGATGTTTCCTGGCTTTATCACTAATTCAAGATTCAAAACTTAGCCAAGCCATATGTTATTTCTACACACTGTATTTTGAATGAAATATAATGTGAACCTACTCAAAAACAATGTCTCACTAAGATAAACAAATACCAAAGCTGTTTTTTATTGCAGCCAGTGTGATATCTGGGGTGATAGGTTGTTTTTGTGTTGTTTTTGTTTATTTTTTGTTTTTTTCTCCCTTCTGCATGATGTCCATGATTACAATGGCTTTATATTTCAATTGCAGTGCCTAATGGCTTAATGCTTTTCCTTTAGTCAACAGATATACTGAACACATTACATAGAGCAACAAGGAATACATCAGTTTAAACATGGGATCATCTCCAGAAGTGACTTGAAGTTAAATAGCAAAATATCTTTCACATAGTATTAAGCACTAGAAAAAGATTAACTTTGGCTTCTTGTTTTATCTGAAAGAAAGTATTTGCTTCTGATGGAGTTATGTGCTTATCAGTCTTTCTGCTTCTTTGGACATCTGATATTTAAAAGTGAGAATATTCAAGTAATTTTGTAAAGCAGAAGCTTTTGGTCAGAAATACACAGTATGTCTGTCATCAGGCATTTTATGTTTTCTTGTGATTCTGTGATTCTTTGTTATCAAGCAGCAGGAACACAGCAAGGCTAATTCAGGGAGCAATACTAACCTATAAAGAATGATCTTTGTTATTATAAGGATAGTCATTGAACCAACAGTTGTGTGATAAACTCCTTGTGTGGCAATAAACAACCTCATCTATCAATAATTTAACAGTCTAAAAATTATGCTGACTAAATTAGAAAAAAATAACCACAAAAAAAAAAATTGATGTTATTGTTAAATAAGGGAAGTTCAGCAAAGAAAAGAGTGCTGAACATTTGTGTGACTTCTAAAAATGTTACATGAATTATCTCTCTTACATGCAATACTATAACCATATAAACGAATTCATCAAGACTTATGGCAAAGCTAAAGTGTTCTTATAATTCATGAAAAGGAACAAACATACTCTCTCTGGCTTAGAAGGAGAAATCTGCATCTGTGAGTTTTCAGTGCCTGACTCTTTTTAAGTATTACTCCTTTTTATATATTCCTTGTGATGTAATATTAATCTGTAGGGGGATGAAATTTACAAAATTTATATTTAAAATAGCTTTGCTATCTATTTTGTTTTGAGAGTGTGATAGAATGATAGAAAAATAAGAACATACAAACTTGTAATCAAATGACTGTACTTGCTGTATTAGAAATCAGTATGAATTCCAACAATAGATCTGTGTAATAGTTCCTGTGTGGCATATTATACAAAGGTATAAAAAGCAGTTTGCACTTTGCTCTTATTTTAGAAGCAAATGGTACCTTATAAACTGCAAAACATAACAGCATAGGTGAATATTCCAGACTCTCCAAACTCTAAATAAATTATGCGTTTGTAGAAGACATGCAAAGTGCTCCTGTCACTTTTCTTATGAAGTGTTCTGAGTTGTGCAAGGAAAATTGATCTGAATAGAGTACTTGAATACTTGAAGCAGAGTCATCACTTGAAAACTCTTTTGTTCTATAAAGTTGTTTCAAACACTGTCACTTGTGGTCCTCTTATACTTGAGATACACAGCTTATGTGTGAATCTAAATCAAGTTATACTTAATGTATACCTGGATTCTATTTAATTGATTTCTTCTCCACTGGGAAAAGGTCTTGAAAAATCTTGAATGTTTTCTACCTTGTTGCAGAGACAATAATGTAACTTTCTGTCAATTTAGAAACAGATAAATTGGTACTTTATTGTTGGATAATTTCACAAGAGTTCAACAGCAATTGCAATGACCTATTTGTAGAAAAGTATAATCTTGTGTTTATTTTAAAAAGTAGTTTGAAATCTGAAACAACTTCATAGAATTCTGTAATGATGCTGTAAACTTGTTGGAAGGACAAGTGCCATATATGATGACACAATTAGCATGAAATAACCTATTTCTTAGCTGTCCATTTGCTTATTTACTTATATTTTTAATTGTATGTGTTAAATGACTATTCTGTAGATGCAGAAGCATAGTCACAATACTCAGCAGCATAAAGGAATAGTCATTATTTGATAACACTTCTTTTTTGATAACTTTTTTTTTTCATTTTTTTTTAAATTCTCCTGTAAATTCTTCCCACATCAAGAATTCAACAACTAAATCTGGCATTTCTATAACTAAGGTTAAGGTTTAGGCTGACAGTAGATGTTTTTGCCATGATGTTCACCCATGGATCGTTACCTTTTTTTTTTTTTCCTTTTTTTTTTTGGTTGTTGTTATTGCCAGTATCGTGTTAATGCACAATTCGCTTGGCCAAATGGCACATGGAGTAAACCAGAGGCAGAAAGGCTGTGTTTCCAGTGCCAAGTCCTAAGGAGAGATGTTTGATCAGGTCTCTCTGTTACAAATGCAAAGCTTTGTATCAGGACATTTCAGATAGTCTTTACACAACTGTGACCTTTGTTTCAGCTTTCCTTTTGTGTACTTTCCCATATATGCACTAGTGACTGCAAGTATATTGTTCTTTTTTTTTGTCAGAACATGTGATTTAAATGTGTCCTTTTGTAGCATATAAATACCTGTATATGGGAGGTGCTAATTTCAGTCAATCTTCCATAATATATTTGAGCACTGAAATAATATGAAGTGGTTATAATTAGTGTTTTGTGAGTATTTTTTGTGGTATTTAGAAAGAAAAGCCATGAAAACATTAGAAAAAGTTAAACATATCTGAAAATGGGAAGCAAAGTCCAGTAACACTAGTAAAGTAAGAGGCAGCTACAGGGACCGTTTTTTGTTGTTGCTGCTGTTGTTTTTTTTCCTCTAAAATCCCTATAGACATATGGGTGGAATCTCACATCAGGTGTCATCAAAGTTCCAGCATGCAGGGAAGATGGGTAATAACTTAGGAAGTAGTGGTGACCTGTATGACTCCGTGTCATGCTGCCTTTCCTCCCCATCTAGTTGATTCATTACAAAATAGTCATCAAAACAGTTTTTTCTTTTGTTGGTCCAGGTTTTGTACCTAAACTTTTGTACCGAGGCCAGTTAACCTTTCAGAGATGATCCCTCATTGACTACATTAAGATATATTGAGCATTAGGGAAACCTGGACTATAAAGTTATGTTTCCTGTTCCTGACAAGATTTCTCTGCAGATGCCCTAATTTCCAGGACAATCTGCCTACCCGTAAGACACAGCCTGCTTCCCACTGGAGAATGTAATTTAAGGCAGTTTATTAATCCTTTCTGTGTCTTCAATAGGTGCTGTCTTGGTGTCCTTTTAGGAAGAAATGTAGAATTGTATGTAGATAGAATTAAAAATATATAGTCTAAATAAATGCATTTCATGTCAAATTTGCTCCATGTGTTATAACCATGAATGCCAGGTAAGAATCTGACTGTATGTCTGATGGTCAGAAATTAAGTTCTAATGAAGGATTAAGAGCTCTATTTAAATCAGACTAAGCTGCAGCTCATAACTAGGTAAATGTGATTAGGTTATCAAACAGACAAAAGAGAAGAAAAACAAGCTGGATACATTTTAATAAGGATAATTAAATTTAAAAATGAAAATAGTTGCAGCCAAAGCCAAAAGGAGGATGGAAACCAAGGACAGAGTCTTCTGGAATCCCATAACAAAATATGAACACAATGAAGTAACAATAAAAAAGACAAAAAGAAAAAGGAAATTACAAATATGCATATAAGATCACAGAAAGAATAAAATAAGTGAGAAAAATAAAAGAGACAAAGAAGATACTGAAGTCATCTTACAGGTTGTGACAAGATACCAAGTCACCGTAAGTACTGAAGAAGAGCTGTTGGCAGGAGTATTAAATTAAGAAAGCAAAAAGGCTTTCAATCTCCTTGTAATTATACCTTTAGAATACTGGTTACAAAGAACAGAGAACTTTAAATTAAGAATGCAGATTTGCTATGTGAAAATAATGCAATCAGAGGTCAAATTCTTTCTCCCTGTTGGCTCATATTTCCTGAAAACAGACAGTAAAGAAATTCTTAATGCGAAAACATTCAATGTTATTTAAGATTAAATGAAAGGAGTTCTCTTGGTTCCACAGCTGAGGCACTGAGCAGAGGATTGGTTTGTGGTGTTTTTTTTTTTTTTTTTTTTTTGTGTGTGTGTTTTTGTGTCTTTGTTTTCCCTGTGTTTGTCTCAGAATGCAAAAATCTTAAATTTGAAGCACCTGTGTGAAGTTTGTGAAGACTATTGGAAAGTTACTATGGGAGCTGCATTTTTCTCTTTTTTTGGCTTGATTTTGTTTTGCTATTAGTTTTTTCCTCAAGTATTAGCTCCATTTGTGCAAAAAGTGAATAAAGAAAGGAAAAAAAGCCCCTTTCATTTTGTTCCTTACCTCTTTGTGTTTTTTTGTTTGTTTGTTTGTTTGTTGTTGTTTTGTTTTTTTGCTGTTGTTGGTTTTTTGTTTGTTTGTGTGTGTGTGTGTGTGTGTGTGTGTGTTCTCAAATTTTTCTGCTAAGAAAACAATGAGCTAAGGGGAGTTACAATTGTCTTGGAGTAATTCGTAACTGTTTATAAAATATACATCAAACCCATCAGCAATCTGTTGTTTTGTAACAGTAGTGATGTCCCTCGTGCTTCTTGAAGAATAACGGTCCAAATTCATCCTAATGCAATTTTTTGGCTTACATGCACTTCACTGAAGCTTGATGCACTAGTCAACAGCACAGATTTAGTTTGAGTCATTTTTTATATTCCTGCAAAATGTTCAGTAACTACACTGAATGCACTGATGTAACACCAAAAATTTGGTGCCTGGGAGGAAAAAAAAAAAAAAGACTCAGACAACTGAACTTAAATCTTACTGGAAGACATGTTAACAAGTCCTTCCTTTTTCCAAATGCCCGTCTTTTGCTGGCAATGAAGTCATCAACAGACGTTTATCATACAGATTGTCATGAATAAGGATCATGATGTCATTTCTTTCTTCTTGAAACATCTGTTCAAATTTTACCTGTCTGGGAGTAGCTTAGGTTGACAGTAGTGGTATCACAAGAAACTGAGCAATGTAAGCGAAAGAGCTAAATGGGTCAGTGAACTTCAGATACTTCTCGGAGAACTGTTTTGAGCCTTGCAGGTATCAGTGGAGATGGTATTATTCCTATGTAACCTTAGCAAATTAGCCTTCAGATTTTGAATAGGTCAATGCCTGCTATTAGTACAAAAGGGATTTACACCCTTCAGATTTTTTCCCAGCTTTTTATGCTACTCTTCTTAAGATCAAAATGCACACCAATAGGTGTATTGTAGAATGAAGAGACTGACTATGTATTAACTTAGCACTTTTATTTCTAGACTGTAACAGAATAGAAAATGGTACTTGAGGCTACAGGGGTTTGAGTCAGGTGGAATGTTAGAGTCTAGAGAAAGGAAAATATTTTCCTTCCTTCAGTCATATAAAAAAATAAATAAATCTAAAGAAAGTGTCTTCATGCGAAAGCATCATATTTTCTTTCATTCAATCTCAAACAAGGAGAAAATGAGAAATAGTGAGTAACAAAGAGGAATAAATAGTCCACCAAGTTCTTATTTTAATTAGACGTGTGTTCTTCACAAAAACTATAGCAAACACATACAGCACAGAGATCCAAAAATGATACAGATGTGTTTTCTAATTATGTGTACCACTGCTGGATCATAAGCTGTCTAGTAAAAAGATGTACTTTCAGTATTTAAAAAAAAAAAAAAGAAAAAGAGAGAGAGAGAGAGAGATCAAATATTACACTTATCCACCCCTTCCCAAGATCTTGTATTACAAACATGGTTGTCTTAATAAGGGGTGACTATCACTAGATTTTTTGCAGAAGACAAATCTAAGAAACAGGACTTCAGTGACTTTAGTGTACAGACTCTTAACTAGATAAGTAACTCAGCTCCTTGTTAGGGACTAGTGTTTATCACTCACTGAGTATGAATGATATGAGTTTTTGTGTGTTATTTATGAAATTAGTATCTATTAGTATCTAATTAGTATCTATTTATGAAATTAGTATCTAGTCTTCAAAAAGTGTTTCTTCTTTATCAAAGATTCCAGTGATTTTTTAAGAACTTTAATAAGCTTTTTAAGCAGTCCTATTTCATTGTCCTCTGTCATTTTCTGACTTTGTACTTCATTTGTTTTCAGTCTGCTTGCTAACTAGCTATTGCTTTTGCAAAATTTATTTCTGAATATTTTCAAAGTAAATCTGTCTTGAACAAACACTAGAAATGAAAATGTTCATTTTATCCTAGGACAGAAATTTCTCTCTGTTGGATGCTTTCAATTTGATTTTCCGCCCCCTGAAGTTTTAATACATTTTGACAATTGTTCTAATTCGAATCTCTAAAAAGAAGGAACATTATTTCACTGTGATTGACAGTGGAAACTTTGCAGTTCATTTTAGAGCTGCAGGTAATTAGTCAGTCATTACAGTGAGCTTCTGTTAGATGGCAGAACTTCTGTTAGATGGCAGAACTATTTTCTGAGCTACCCAGTCATAAGGGCATGACAACAATGTGTCATTTGCCAATGACTGCAAAATGAAAGCTTTCAGTTTAGCATGTGATAAGAAGAACTAAACCTTTACAATAAGCTTTGTGTTTTAATGCTGGATCACCTCTGAAACTGCTATCAAGCTGTGCTTTGACCACAGCAGGGGTGCATTTGATTAACTACCAGCAAGAAAGAATGCAGTGAACAATGAGACATCAAAGATGACAGCCTTCTGACAGCATTTATTGAGCAGTGATTAATGAATGACATAAATGAGGAATGTGTAACCTCCAGTATATTTAAGAAGGCTAATCAAATATCATGAGATGAAGTTCAAAAGAATCATTAATTGGTAAAAGAATAAAGAACAGCAACTTAAAAAATAGGATTCAAACTTTACATTTACTGGATTTAAAAAAGATTAGTTGTATAGTGTGATACTAATATTTATATTGAAAATTTATTTAGTAATGAACACATCTTGGAATAGAATAGTTTTGGGGAAAATGAATGTTGATTGCAATAAACATTACAATACTGGCTATGCTTTCAATAAAGCCATTTTGTATCATAACTAGTTACTGGCAAAACTGAAGAGTTTAAGGAAGGGTAAAACTGTTAGAAGCTTCAATGATAAAGGGAAAGGTAACTGAGTACTTTACAACTTAGGTGACTTTTTTTTTCTAATGTGCCCTTGGTTTATGTTGCTGAGAACTTATGGACCAAATATGTATGTAACATATTTCATTGTAATCAGATGTATATATCCAGACTTGCATTTCAAAACCTGCTAAATGGTATATTTAGTTTATGCTGAGCTTATTTTGAATGTTTGTATCCATAAATGGCTAAAAGCACATTTAATTTTCTTTTGTATATGTAAGAACTGAGAAAATACATCCTGGAAATTTCGGAAAACTCTGCTTCTGGTTGAGACAATCCATAGCAGCATGCTCTTTCTCTGCAAGTTCTGTGGGTCCTCAGCAGCCTCACTGGCTGTGCCAACAGCAAATCAGGAACTCTGTAGATCAAGAACTGTTGAGGACTAAAGGTGGAGTCAGACCTTATTGCTATGTCCCAGCCCTATGTGCTGCTAGTTTGTCATATAGTTTTTAATATATATATATATGTATATATATATATATATATAATATTTTTATACTGTTGGCAATTTTTTGTGGTGCTTTGGGATGCTTGAGCATGCTACTAAAGTGCCTAAAATCTTCAAGTGACCTCAGGGCTAGAGTCTGTCAGTGTTGCATCCAGAGGTACAAAACTGCTTATATTTTGTGTGTGTATGTGTGTTTGAGCATGAGGGCTGATTTATGGTCAGACTAGTGCTAATCCTCTAGTTTACTTATGCTACTTTCATGCACTACAAAATCCCATCTCTACTCAACAAAGGATGATACTGTGGCTATGACATGGTCAGAAGATCAAAATGGTGACAAAAGAAAAGCTTGACAAGTTTGTGTGCTGCTTGATGCTGGTTCTTGCCTCCCAGAAAGCATTTCTTACCACTTAATGTGCTCTACTATAAATGCAACCACACTCCCTGTGTGGCTCAGTCCTTTTATGTGTCATATTGCACAAGCTCTATCCAGCTGGAGGAGCTATGGCCAGCATTAGACAGCCTTGCGTGCACCTAGTGGAATTCATAGATCTAAATTAGGTTAATAAGATTATTAATTTTTGTTTTCCGTGCAGGGAAAGCTGGTAATACATTCGGATCGAAGCCAGCATGTTAAACTGTTGACTGTGTAATTTATGTTTGGAACTGAACAAGGCACGCCCACAGCTGGAGTGCAACACAAACAGTAGTTTTCTCAGAAAAGGTGGCCACTGTAAGCCCCTTGCTTCCCTTTGTAATAGCACAAAAATGAGGGTAGTCAGAGGGATTAGAGGAGATCAGATTCAGTTCCCTCCTCTGCCTACACAGATTGTTAAATATTTCAGAAGAGTCCTAGTTTGTGTATTATGAAGTATTCTAAGGAAGAATGCTCTTGGTCTCTTGGTCTCTCCTGATGTTATTGAACAGTTTAAATCTTAAAGAGTTTAAAATTAAATATTTGCTGGAGAAATGATGCAATGGGAAGGTGAATGGGGGTGGGAGAGAGCACATGGACACAACTTTTAAGAATAATGCCTGAGAAAGGCAGACTTCTATTCTCATTCCTATAACTACACCAACGTTTCACAGTGCATTTTCAATGGAGAAGGGAGAATACACCTCCCCATTTCAAATAGCTCCCTATCAAATTTTGATTGAGACATCAAATCTTATTTTAAGAGATTTCTGAGAGACTCACAGAACATCTGTTGTTGCACATACACATCGTTCTTCTTTCCTTCAGGGAGGATAAGACACCTTCACTGAGAGGAAATTTGTTAGTGTCCCTGAGTAGTCGAAACTGAAGATAAACCCTTTCAATTGCAGATTGCAAGTTGGCTAAGAGGGAAACATTTATATATGTGATCTTGATGCTTCTGAAGTGAAAGTTTAACAAGAGACAAGGCTGTGTCACTTGTCTGTGTCACAACAGTGTTTGGCTGAAGTATTTAATTTGATTAAGAAGCTGTAAAACAGAGGCTTGCATGATTGTACCTGAGTTTTGCTATATGAAAGCACTACGATGCTTTTGTTATATGGGCCATGACCACAGCTGGAAAATAGCTGCTCTGTTAGATGTCAATCACATTTGTGACTGAATGACCTATATAATAATAATGATACAGTTACTTAAAACCACTCAATCGTACCTTTTCAGAAAAAAAAAAAATCTGCTGTATTTGAGAATTATTTATTTATTTATTGCCCTTAATATTGGCTAGTAATATTTTGTGTGTGTGAATCTACATGTAAAACATATCAGACAAACGTTCTTGGGAAATAACTTCTTCAGTGAAAATTATTTATCTGGGGTCTTTGTAAGTAATAGCCTAAGTGTGTAAAGTTTTTAGAAACTACATGTTAATGCAGTGATAAACATATTCAATAGTTTTTATATCTGGACTTTTTGTAATACTTTAATAAGATAAAATGATATCTGAAGCTATTACTTTTCTGTCGATGATCTTGTATCTTTCAAAGATAGTAAGCCTTCTGCTTTTATCAAAACATTTTTGGGCTTAAGAAAATAAAGGTCTTTTCTTGAGACTTCTAGCAATGCCTCATTTAGGTTAAAAACAATGTTTCACTGCTTTTAAATCCAGGAAATGTCAGTTATAATTAATAATGTTAACTAAAGAATTTCAAAGACTGTTAGAAACTGAGAAGGCTTCAAGTGCTAGGGAGGGCAAGGTCACGGTTTCCAGTGTTATGATCCTATTACTACAGAACAGTTAAACTAATCTGAGCTGTGTTAAGTCTAGGTTAACACCAGTGTTCAGGAATGGTGTTGAAAATTCAATAGACAGCACTTAAGAGTTGATGCAACCTTAGAGCTACTGCATGGCTTCAAAAGCCTTTCTGGCAGTGGCTTCTGCATGTGCCTCTTTAAGTGCCCTGGGATCAGGCTGCAGATACACTATCATGTTTTTTAAGAGAACTTGCTGTACAGCACCTCTAATTGTGTTGTTTGTGGCTGGAATTCCAAGCACCAAATATGCTCACTCCTATTGATCCACCTGACTCAAGTCTGTCTGGAAATCAAAATCCATGTACCTTGCCATCAGTACCTATAAAACTATAAACAGTTTTATATTTTAGTTGTTCAGTTACATAATAGTGTTCTCTACTTGGTGTATGCTCTTTACTCCCTCATTATCCCAAAGGATTCATTTGAGAGATGAAAGAAATGATCCCTGTATATAACTTGTATTTTCTTGTATGCCTGTACTTGAAGGCACATTTTAAATGCAAAAGAGAAATTTTATTTTGATCAGTATTTTGATCTAAAGTGGCAAACACGAAGGAAAGTTATCAAGTTCCAAGTTCTCTGAATTCTGACAAAAATTCTGGTGTCTTATAGTGATATTCACTCTCTGCACTGACATAAAAAACAGATGGGAATGCAAAGCTTTATGTTTTGCATACCCCATATGTGTGATGCTGGGTGAAATTTGACTACAGTTACATTATGAAGACAGACTCTTCATCCCTCATCTGGAGTAGAAAAATAGAAAGCTTCCAAATGTGGTGGAAAACTGAGCTTAAATGCTCAAACTCCAGAGTATAGAGAAGATCTCTTATAGTCTTAATATTGCAACACACTTTTGCTTTCAGACTTTTATACTGTTGTAGAGAGGTTATCTGAAATTAGTACTTGTCACTCATGGTCATCATGGCAACCTGTAGGTTTTGCTAGTTGTGACTCTATTTCATGTCAAGATGTGCACACTGATACTAGTAAATAGCTGGCAATCCGGTCTGCTTGTCAGACCAAGATAGCTGCTACTCTGCCTGTGTGAAAGGGCTGCTCTTAGACTTGGACATTTCTCCAGGCCCTCATGTACCTGTATGGTTTTGTACCATTCTGTATGGTTTTCAAAGAAAACACCTGTCACAACCAACAGTTGCATAATCTCATGACTTGTTTATGGCAGTAGCTTTGCAGCGTTCTCTGCCTTGACACTGCTTTATGCAATTTTTTTTTTTTTTTTTTTTTTTTTGAATTTTTGGGAAGGTTGGTGTCTTATGAATCCTCATGCTTGTAGCACCCTAGCCTTGGCACAGTTTTACTGCCACCTCCTGGCCATGAGGTGAGCAAGAAACTGCATCCCAGGCTCATCAGACTTGGGCTTTGCAGTCTGCCTCTGTAATTATTCATTGCCTCTTTTTTCTTAAATGACAGATCTTTGCATCAATGACTATTCATATCACTTGCACCATTCCTTGGGCAGATAGAAGAAACAATTTTTTTTTAAAAAGGGAGTGTAGGGGGAAGCTTATAAGTAAATTTGGAAAACAAAGGGACGAACAGAGTTTACTCCGTCTTAAAAAATAAAAGTACAGATTACACCACTACTTAATAAGTGAGTCATATTTGTAAAGCTCATATATGCCAACATTTGTTATAATCAAGAGATTATTAGAATACAGCAGATTTAAAATGCAATGTCATTGATTCACTAAGCCATGAAATAGAGTGTGTCAAGCCCTGATCATGCTCTCTGCTTCCAACGCTCACCTCTCTATCATGCGTGAATCCTAGCACTGGACTCTTTAGCTGGTGGGTTGCTGCACCGGAGCAGGCTATGAGGTATGAATCTGTCATTTACACCAGTCCATAGCCTGATAGGTTGGACCTCTTGGCTCCGTTCTTTTTTTGATCCTGCAGCAATATTACTAGCCTTTTCCCTTCAGGCTCTGCAGACCTCTGACACTAGTTTTTCTGCTGAAGTTCAAGATTTTATCTTTTCTTCTATTACTGCACTTATTCTAGTGTTGTTTATTTCTGGAAACTCTTTTAAAAGGTAAAGATTTACCATCAACTAAGCATGGCTTACTCAAAGGTGTCTACCTCATTTCTCCCCCAATCTCCATGTTCTAGTTGATGTCTATAAACAAACAAAAAAAAAAACACTTGAGAGAAAAATGAAGCTTGATAGTTCATGAAAACTGACTGTTTGTTTGTCTTCATTTTATCTGTTTATCCTTCACAAATAGTTTCATGACATCTTTTGACAAGGAACAATTTTCTCAGCAAAAGTTCTTGGTGTTTGCTGGAGAAGTAATAACATTAAGTCCCCTTTTCTTTCCTACAACCACTTCTTTTCCACTGAAAGTTCAAGGCTCTGCTTTTTCTCCTTGTATATGTGTGAGGAGTTACACCAGAAAATGCTGGTATTTATTTACAAAATTTGTACGTATACTGACTTTACTCATTATCTATCTCCAAACATTTTCACTCTCATATTGTCATACTCACAAACACAGGTGCCAAAATAGTCTGCCCAGGGTCACTTATGCATAACACAGGATGAGAGACACCAATTATTCAATCCTCATCATGTCTCTGAGGTACTTCCCCAGCACAGCAAAATCATTTTTGGATGTTTGAACCCTTTGGATTCCACAGTTGTAGTGAAGTGGGACTTTTCTTCAGAATCCTGCCTGCATTAGTCTCCATAAATCATAGGCAATGTTGCCATGTTTTTATCTTGTTCCTGCTTGAGACAGACCCATTTACAGTCTGTTTTTCTGGAGGGCTACCTAGAAATGGAGTGGGAGATGTGGCATGCTGTAACCTTGGTGCTATCACCCTGATTGCATAAAGCACAGTCTTCCTCCAACATGTGACCTGTGTTGTATCAGAGCACGAGACTTCTGGATTTGGCAAAAGCAGCCCATGCCTCACTTTATTGCTTCATATAATTTCCTCTTATATCAAAATAGGATATTCCCTTAAGTCTTGTTCTGCTGCTTCATCTGGTGCTTACATTCATGTATTCAGACTTAGTTCATACTGATCTTAGAAATTCTCTTATGTCTTCCCAAGGACACTTAAAGCAATGTGCTGAACTGAACAAACTAAGTTGCGCTAACATATTAGCATTGATAAATGCATTATATGCCAGCCCTGAGATACCAGTGCTTTTATAAATACTGCCCTCCAGAATGCAGTAACAATGGACTGTGGTAAATACATGATATATATAGACTGTGGCCTGTAGCAGCTATGCTTGTACTTTCTTTCTCCTGCAATTATCACTTTCCCAATAAACATTAAAGTCCCAGCTATATTTTACCTTTTCTGTATGTCATAATATTGTGTTAAAGATTTCTGGAAGATATAGAGACTTTTGGAAAACAGTTATCCTTGTGCTAGTAAAAGATAAGGCATGAATTCAGCCTTCTATAATACTGCTTCATTTACCTAAGACATTCCTAAGTTTGTTGCAGTATTCTTAAGCACCCTAATTTAATTGCAAAATCAATGTTAAATGAATTTACAAGTCATGCACACTTTGCACAAGTACCTTCTTCCATGAACTTGAACTGTCATGTTAATTCAGTTTTCTCCTAAAGGGCTTTGAGAGTGATAATCTGTTTTGTTTTTTTTCCTGTCTAGTTTCATATGTAACAGAGAAACAGAGATGACAAACTACTGGCCTGGAGTACAAAATCCTTCAAGAGCACAATGGTATTTTATGAATCTTAAAATACAGTGAGCTCAATGTTTTCTTTTAAAAAATATATTCAAAACGAATACCTGATAAATATGCTGTTTAATGAAAAGAGATGTGAAGTGATTGCCTTGAGAATAACTTTTAAAGATGACTTCTACTCTCATGTTCTACACTGAACGTTTCTCTTACTAGTTTCGAAGTGGATTTTAGTGCCAATATCTAATGAGGCCTTAAAATGGCTAGAAGTAAAGAAAGTTGTGCTCCTATGAATAACAAATGCTTTCTTACAGAATCCCCTCCATCCCCCAGACTTATTCTGAAAGTAACCTGCAACTACAGTGGATAACCCACTCAAATTTGAATGGTCAATCAGTTGTAAGCTTTTCTGAATACCCAAGAATGTCCACTTGGGTGTATTTTCTGCTGCACTACTCAGTTGTCTCATGGTCTGGGAAGGCACAGGAGCTCAGTGATAATGTCAGAGGTCAAGCAAAGTAGGTCTGAATGTTTCCTGGGAATATCCTGAGAATATGAACATTGATGGCTATGCAAACTGGGAGCACAGTAACTGAGAACTGGGAAAGAGAAGGCACGTGTAGGGAGGAACTATCCTATTGAATAGGCTTCTGTCCCAGAGGTGTTTCAGAGCAGCCTGTTGCTGTGGAGACCTCTGCAACTCAGAGAAGTCATTATGCAGCTATTAAGGCTTACAAATTTGGCTTGAACATCGGCTGTAGTGGAAACAAAGCTGACCATCAAAGCTGGCATGTGTAAGCTGGGCTTTCCAACACTAACGTTCTGAGAGAGGTTATGATACTGGGTAGAGGAGTGTCCTCAAGGATAGCACAGTATAGGGATAAATGGTAAAAGATAAAAGGTAACACAGTATAGAGATAAATGTGTCTTCAGAAACCAGATCAGATCTCACAGCATTTTGTGTGTCTAAATTCACATTCTTGGCTATTAGAAAATGGTGCAGGATCAATGAAACTTTCCATGTGTTGTGCAAAGTAGCTTCTTCATAACTTCTCTGTCTCATACCATACACTGAATAAACCACCACTGGAACAACTTCCTAAAAGATATAGTAGATTTGCAAACAGAATTAACTTACAAAAAAAAAAAAAAGTCCAATGGGTTTTGTGTGAAATATCCTAGTGTGGTGGTTTTACTCAGGTGGGCAGCCGAAGCCCCACCACAACCGCTCTCTCGCTTCCCCTCTCCTCAAAGAGGAAGGGGGAGAAAATACAACACAGAGAACTCGAGGTTTGAGATGAGAAAGGTTTAATTAAAGGAAAAGGGAATGGGGAGAAAAAGAAACAAAACAAACAATAAGTCCGCGCGGAAGCACAGAGAGTAGAAAAAAAAATAATTCTCTACTTCCCACCAACGAGTGATGTTCGGCCATGTCCTGTGAAGCAGGGCCTCAAAACGCGTTGTGGTTGTTCAGGAGGAACAGCCCCCTCCCCTACAAGAGCCCCCCTTTTTATTGCTGAGTGTGACATCAGGTGTTATGGAATATCCCTTTGGTTGGTTTAGGTCAGCTGCCCTGGTGATGTCCCCTCCCCAGCCTGCTGGCTCTTGGGGGCTTGGAAGGAGTCCTGATGCTGTGCCAGCACTATGCAGCAATAGACACAACACTGGAGTGATATCAGTGCTGTTACAGCTATGAGTGCAGAGCACAGCACTGTGTGGGCTGCTGCAGGGAAAAGTGACTCCATCCCAGACAGACCCAACACACCTAGTCAAATAGGAATTATTTCAAGAAAATCAATTTTCTTGAGTTGAGCATGAGGTTCTTAGAGATCATAATCATGATTCTCTCTGGGTTCAAAAACTTTACAATGTGACTTGCTTAGCGGGTGAGGGAAAGGCTGTGGATGTTGTCTATCTAGACTTTAGTAAAGTTTTTGACAGTGTTTCCCACAGCATTCTCCTGGAGAGAATGGCTACTTATGGCTTGTATGGGAGTATTCTGCTCTGGGTAAAAAGCTGGCTGGGTGGCCAGGCAAAAAGTTTTGGTGGGTGGAGTTAAATCCAGCTGGAGGCTGGTTGCAAGTGCTGTCCCATAGGTACTGAGACCAGTTCTCTTTAATACCTTCCTCAGTGGTCTTGGTAAAGGGTGATAAAGTGCACCCTCAGTAAGTTTGTAGATGACACCAAGTTAGGCAGGAGTGTTGATGTGCTTGAGGGTAGGAAGGCTATACAGAGGAATCTGGATGGGCTGGATTCATGGGCAGAGTCAACTGTATGAGGTTCAACAGGGTCCTGCGCCTGAGACATGACAACCCCATGAAATGCTACAGGCTGGGGGAAGAGTGGCAGGAAAGCTGTCCAGCGGAAAGGGACCTGGGAGTATTGGTCAATAGATGGCTGAATTAGGGCCACCAGTGTGCTCAGGTGGCCAAGAAGGCCAACAGTATTCTGGCTTGTACCAGAAATAGTGTGGCCAGAAGGACTAGGGAAGTGACTGTCCCCCTGCACTTCACTGCATTGAGGCTGCATCTTTAGTACTGTGTTGAGCTTGGGGCCCCTCCTACAAGGACATTGAGGTGCTGGAACATGTCCAGAGAAGTGCAGAAAAGCTGGTGAAGGATCTAGAGAACAAGTCATATGAGGAGCAGCTGAGGGAACTAGGGTTATTTGAGACCTTATCACTCTCCACAGAGTCAAAACAGAGAAGAGCCAGAGTCAAAGAAGGTTGTAGTAAGGTGGGGGTCAGTCTCTTCTCCCAGGCAAGAAGTGGTAGGACAAGAGTCAGGTTGCTCCATTGGAGGTTTAGGTTGGATATTAGGAAAAATTCTTCACTAAAAGGGTCATGAAACATTGGAACTTGCTGCCTCAGAAAGTTATTGAGTCACCACCCCCAGAAGTACTTAAAAGATGTGCAGATGCCCGGTTTAGGGACATGGTTTGGTAGTAGACGGGAGTGCTAGGTTAACAGCTGGATATGATAATCTTAGAGGTCTTTTCCAACCTAAATGATTCTATGATGCTATGTTTCGTCTTGGTTCTCCAAGTTTGTATGGGCCAGTCTTTTGTATATTTATTTTATTTTGATAACATTTAAAGGAGAATGCCATTTATGTGCAGAAGTCTTCTTATGAATGCCAGAGACTTGCGTATAAAGACCTAGTGTATCTATTTTTAGGTATGCATATTTTAGGTGACATGTTCTTAATTAGAATTGAGATTCTGTTGCTTTTTAAAAAAAAAAAAATAACTCTACTACCCTTGTATCTGTCTCTCTTCCAACCTTCTCTTGGTGGTAAAGAGTACTATAAATGATAGCTGAATCTGATAATTAGACAAGACTTTCCCTTTCTGCCCTGCTTTTTTTGCTGTAATACATTTTGTCTGTTTACTGGCTTGAGGTCCCTTTCTCCCTGTGAGACTTATCTTTTTAATGGCAGTCATTTTTAACATGCACAATTGTTCTGTAAGCATGACATTCACTATCTCTATAATAACAATCATTTGGCTTATGATTTAAACCATTACAGCAGTATACCATGCTGTGAGACTCAAATGCTGGCTTCACTTTTACATTGTTTACTTTCCTATCAGCATGTTGACAGTTCATAACTCTTGGCTACTTTCACATTGACTGCAATTTCTGTAAAGCTCTAGTGGAAATAAAGAACTCCATCAGACGATTGTTTTTTGGATAGCTTGCCTAAGCATGCTGTAGGCTTGGTTTAGACTCCTGGTAAGACACTGAACTATCTAGTCATTTTAATGTGGCATGAATTTAACAGTAAAAGTGTGCAATGGGTGTAGCACACTATTTTTAAACTTAAGTGTAAAAAAATGAAGATCAATTAATGCTTTGTACCAACAGAAATGTGAGATGGGGTATATTAAGTGCTAAACTCTTACCTGATGATTTTTTTTTTTGTCTTTTTGCTTCTTGCTCTGCTGCCCCTCTCTTTCTTCCCTCCCCCTACTCCCAATATTACTTCTCCATTTGAGAAGAACACTTCTTGAACATTTAGCCAAGATGCTCTTTGAGAGTGAACAAAGCAGAAGACCCTGGTTTAAAGATGAGTTTATTTTGATTACTGGTATTTAGTTGATTATATTATAAGTCTACACAGACCTTTGATCCCTCCTCTCATTTCACCCATTTATGCTGCTCTACATTTTCCAACTAAATCCTGCCCAGCCAGCAGGAACATGAGAATGTATTTCTAGGAAAATTCATCTTAGTGTAAATGAAATTTAGCACAAAGAACTCTTGAATGTGTGCAAATGACTGGGGTTTTGGTTTTTTAGAGGTTTATATCCTGAATAAATGAAATTTTTGCAGCTGTTTCTCAAGTCATCTCACATCTCAACCACATTTTGAATCCTGTCCTATTTCAAAGAAAAGATCTAAAGATTTTTTTACATGGAAAGGAATTATTTTTCAAAGATATCCAACCTCAGATGTACATATGTTTAACTTGGGCAATGTTTTATGAGAGAGACAGTTTCTGGTCTGCATATTTTAATGTTAATTAACCTTCCTGATAAAATGCAGTCTAGTGTTCTCATCTTCCATATATGCATGTACTGGTATAGATGGAAAAAATTATATTAAAGCAGAAAATGTCTGTTGTACTCATATGCACTTTACATGCACTTTTTATTGTTGTGGTTAACTGGAGGTTGTTTCTTTTGTGATTAAAATGAAAAAAAAAAAAAAAAAAAAAAAAAAAGAATCATGGAGAACTTCTTATATTAAAGATCATAGAATCATTAAGAAAAGACCTCTAAGATCATGTAGTCAACCAACCACATAACACCATTATTGCCCGCTATACCGGGTCCCTGAATAGCACTTATACTGTTTCCTTAAACACCTCCAGGGACAGTAACTCTACCACTTCCCTGGGCAACCTGGTCGTCCAAAGATGGTTAAATCTTTTGGTCATAAGCATAGTATAGAGTTAGAATTTAATTTATGGAAAAATTAATTTATTTAATAAAATTTATTTTTCTAAGCTCTAATACTAATGAGCTGGGGATCTTATACTTTCATGTGTTACTAACTACTTATGAGTGTTTTATGCTTTACACAAGTACAGGTTTATCTAGTTTCTTAATTATATCGTAAGTTTTTCTTGCTTATATTTTCTTGCTTGAGAAATTTTTTGATTATGCTTTTTAAAGAAAATATTTCTAGTATGTTTGGTTTTAAGCTTGAAATTGTGCTTTTTTAACATTTATTTTAAAGGCTTAAAACCTAGAAAACTTAGAAATACTTGAAAAATGCTTTTTAAGAAATCTTATTTAAAACTTTATGTTGAGAAATTGACTGAAGATATCTGAGTGACTGCGGTTGTAATGCAGTTTTGCATAACTATTTTTCGTAACAATTGAGCATGTACCTGTTAGATAAATTATGTACCTTGAGGGTACTATGCCTTTTTTACATGTCTGGAGTTTAAAATGATGTTTTGTTTTGTTTTGTTTACAAATTCCTTAATTTTTTTTTTTAGTGTTTCAGTGGAGTAGAACTATACAAATTGATGACATATTTTAAGGAATATTTTATAACATTTTACAATTTGCATCATTCTAGTATACAAATATTTCTAACCTCTCCTTCTCATTTAACTTGTATTCTGGCATCCAAATTCGTGTTCTTGTTAGAGTGAGCATGCAATAGAAAGGTAGGGGAGAAACTATTATTGAAGCATTCTCCTATTTGGAGTTTGCCTGATTCTCATCTTGAAATTAAAATTGATGAACAGAGAATAATTTGTGCTAATGCAGCTGTTATTCAGTTTGAAAGATGACTAACAGGGAGCTAGTGTTCTTATCTGGGGAACAGAGGGTGACAAATGTCACTCTGCACATCAAGACTTTCCCATGCTGCCTCTGAAGTAGACAATGTACTGGTTCAAAAAATGAAAAAAAGGCATTTGAACCAGTACAGTGTCAATATGGTAGAACAGTCTCCCAAATCTCTTGTCATCTGTGATAAGGACATCAATAATAGTCATTGTCAACATTCATTAAGTTCAGATCTTCCAGTTTTACATCCCTCAGGATGCTTTTCATTGATATTTTCCCTAGAAAGGGAACAGGGCTTGAATCAAGATAGTCTATAAAGCTTTTTTCCTTTCCTCAGGGCTCTTAGTACAAAATAAACAATTTAATTACTCTTTTTCTGTTCTTTCTTGTTGTTGTTGTTGATCGTGGGTTTCTTATGTTTAATTCTTGCTTTGAAATGGGAATGGGAATGTTCCACTTCTAAAAAAAAAAAAAAAAAAAAAAAAAAAAAAAAAAAGCTGATAAGAAAGCGTTTCCCCTTTCCCAGAGATCTGTCAAAGTATCCTTGCTGATATTCCTTATTTTAAATGTCTGGAGTTAGTTTTTAGAATCAACAAAATTTTTAGAATCTTGTTAGCTTTTAGAGTTTGAGCTATGGGCTTCAAGCAAAAGTGTTTTCATAACTGGCAATTTTACAGTCCAGAAAGTCTTTTGGTGACAGTCCTGCAGGCCTCTGCAAAATTAATTGTGCATGCTAGCTTGCAATTAATTACTTAAATGTTTTGTAACTTTTACAGTTGCTTGTTATACCAACATGCCTTCTCTCACCTCAGAATTGTGTATATTTACTCTAAACTCAGGAATTTTTAGTTTATTTTTATTTTTTAAGGATTTTATTTTTTTATGGAAATAGATTTACTACAAAATCCCATGGACTGGATACCGTTTTCTGATTTCAGCTAGATCTATGAAAAATGATTCTTTTTTCACTATAACTTGTCCAAACAAGTTTTATTGCATTTTCAGGATCAGTTAACAATCCAACTGATAGTAAAACATGTTGAAGAAGTGAATATACTTTTAGCCTGTTTATAAATAAGTCTCTTCCAAAATCCTCATAAATCTGAAATCAGTTTCCAGCAAATCTAGACTGATTGATTTCAAATGTAAATAGCTGCAACGTCTGCATCATCTTCATTACAATTGTGACATATTTAAGATCCTGTGATCACATTTTTGTGTCCTATGCAAGGTATTTCATGAGACATCTCTGCTCAATGTAGGAGTTGGGGTACATCTTTAAAAATATGTACCAATGGAATTTCATATATTAATTAACTTGTTTGTTTGTTGATGAGGTTTCTTTTTTTCCCTTCCTTTTTTAATTACTTTTGATCAACCAATCCCAATTGAAGTTTCATTAGTACAGTGGCTGCCGAGTTCAGGAAATTTCTTTCTCTGGCCTGTGTTATAAGAGACTCTTCAGGTGGTGTATGTACCCATCATCCTTCTTTTGTCAGTGTTACGGGACTTCATTACAGTGTGCAAGCACTTAAAAGGACAATACCTACTGTGTGAAAGACCTGTGCAGCTTATAAAAGAAGACATCCCATAGTGTCATTATGAGTTGTCAATGCAATTGTACCTCAGGCCATTCCCACAACATATCTAATTCTGTTCCCTTCTGACCCCTTTCATGCCAGAAAATGGCAGAATTGTGCAGTTTTGTCTTTGAAAGTGGTGTAGAGCCTGGCACAATAGATTTCTTATAATATCATACAGCATATTGAGCTAGACCTACAGAGATTTTGAAAGAGATGAAATTATGCTGATCATCATTGACATATATATCTTTTTCATTGAAAGACAGTCTCTAAAATCATGTGTAATGTGATCATGAAAGCTAGTACTGACTTGAAAATGCACCATATTTTTAAAAATAGTTCAGATTCAAGGATTCTGTGTGAGCCTTCCTAGCACTAGAATACTGGCTGACCCAGATCCACCACTGAATCTGCATTCTGTGCACTTAAATACCTCTGGCATCCCAAGTGGTATAATGCTCCAAGAGTTTCTTGCATGTGTAAGGAAATTGGAAAAACAATACTGTTCTCTAATATAGCTTATAATTAACACTCAGCTTAAGCATTTCTCTTAGAGCAGACTGGAATTGGTCTACATTACACAGCCCTCCCTCATTCTGGTGCAGACACACAACCTATACTCATTATCTGGACCATATGTTCATGGAAATGTAGTCACAAGGTGTCTGAGATGAAGGAAGAGCACTGCAGAATCCTGCTAGACATAGTTTAGGGATGACAGACATGCATGTGAATCTTGCATTTATATGCAGGTAAGCACTTCCCTTTCTCATCTTACATTTACACTTTTCTAAATCCGGATAAAGTTCCTGATATTATTCTTCTTACATATTTGTGAGGAATTATAGTCTAGAAAATCTTGATTTGATTTACTCCTTTTTCTTTCACCTTCCCCAGTTTAAAGCCATGGTTCCTGAGAGTTTCTGAAAGCAAAATTATGTTCACCTCTTGGCTTTCTTCTGTAAGCATAATATTCTGAGTGTTTTCACTATATTAATGTGTAGCTCATAATTGTTAATATTGCCAGTGATTTACTGATGAGCCTCTTAACTTTAAGCAATGCTGTGGCTCAATCCCTTTCCCTGTAGTATTAAGAACTAATTTGACAGTTGCTACAGGCAAAGCTGCAAGATGACTCAGATTGTCAAATGTCCTTTGTCCTCATAAATGCAAAATCCTCCAGCCAAGTTTCAAATGCAATTCCATTTTATTCTAATTTATTGTTCATTTCTCTTCTTGACTTAGCAGCTCCGTAACAAGTCCATACATCATTACTTAAATGCTTGCTCACAAAGGAGTGTTGTCAATCACTGGCACAGAACATCAAGCAGAAAGAAAGTCTGATCAAACACATTTTGAAAGGTCTGCCACAACAATAGAGAAAAGCTGAATCAAACTTGGGGGAAGGGAAGGGCTAAACAAGACTTATTTGTATCAAGCAGATGAGATTATTTTAAATAGGCCTAAGACTCTGAAAATACTGTGGAATTAATTCATTTATAGCTAATTCTTAGAGTGCGTGTTTTTTTAAACATTGATGATAATGCAAGTGGTGAATAAAATACTAATATCAATGAACACAGCAAAACTTAACCATCAGACCATTCAGACCTTCCTGGGGCTGCAAAGAACCTTGGAATGAGCCTGAGCATTACTTAAAACAAAATTAGAAATTATTGCTCAGAGGGTGAATCACTCCCAGGTCATCTATATAAACATTAATAACATTCAAAAAAAAAATCATAATTTTTGAATGCATCTTCCTAAGCCACAGTCTTGATTTTATTTATTTTGAAATGCCCACAATAAGAGAATATCTGTGGTTCTTTTACAAACAGTACGTTGCTTTTAATTTATTCTAAAATACAATTGTTCTTTACATAGTGGATCAAAGCCTACATCAGTTCAAGAGATAAACTACACAAAGGAAAGGATCAATTTTAAATTCAAAATACTAAAATAGATTTCTTGTTTTGTATACCACAATGAAAAGAATTAGATTTTTTTTCCACTAATCTGAGGGGAATTTAACAACCGTGTATTGCTTTGAACTTCTCCTGATCTCTGCACTGTAGCTGCATGCAGATCAATAATACACTTCACTTACAAGAGTTTATGTCCTTGTCAGCTCAAAATTCTGGTCACTCAGGGCTGTCATGCTGAAGATGAGCTTTGCCCATCTTCTCTTTGGATTGGTTTATCGCTTCTGAAGGGGCAGGGAGTTAAAGTGGAAAGAAAATAGCAATGGTTGTACGATTCTCTGCCAACCATACTTCACCCCAAATCTCAAAAATAGCATAATCTTTCTTACAAATTGGAAAATGTTCCAGTCCCTGACTAATGTCTGGTGTGAGGTAGGATGGGCTGCAAGAACAGCTGATTTAGTGTTTCCATTGTACTACATAGGATTCCTGCTCTAGGAAAGGAAAAACAGTTTGTCATTATTTAATATAGCAATAGCTGACCCACATAAATGAAGTATAGATAGCATTATTTTATCTCCAACTTTTAAATGCCTCACTATGAAATTGCATTTTAAGTAGCCTTGATGCAATTCCCTATGGATTTTTTTTTTAAAGTAAACAAAAAAGCCTCCATTGTGTGAAAATTCAGTATTCCCATGGTCCACTCACTATCTGGCTTTATGAACAGATTTAGTTGATATACCAATAACTTGAAATAAAATCATTGTGTATGGCTAAAGTATGTAAACACTCTTGAGGTAAGATTACAAGAGACCTGGCTAAGAAGTACCATTATTCTCAGGACAGCTGAGCAGTCCCCTGAACCATTAAAAAGTCTTAGCAAAGAACTTCAGGGAAATTAACAATAACATTAATGGAAGTATAAAAACTTTTCAGGAATATCTTCAAATTTACAATTCTAGGAAGAGAAAAAGAAAAAACAAGACACATTAGGGTTCTTGTTGAACTTTTCCTGGTGACTGTTGGGTAATTTAGTAATTCCTTGAAATACTGTAGATCTAATGACATTAGCATTAAAACCTTCTAAATAAGTGGCATAATTTACCCTGTGCTTGTGTTCAACCTACGGAGTATATCGTGTATCTAAGCTTGTTGGTAGTTTAGATGCTAGATTTTGAAATGTCTTTTTTCCCCCCATGTAGAATTGGAGTTGAGTTCTGGCTTCAGTTCAGAGATCAGAAACCAGACGAATGGTAGTAAGTACCATTTGGATAGAAAAGAACATGAAATATACATTAACATTGGGTAAAACTGGGAATAAGCATCAGTTTATCAACCAGAATTGGGGATAAGCATCAGCTTAAAAGAGAGCAAAAGAAAGTGACAATATTAAGTTATATGTTGGTCTGATTTATACTGGATGAAAAAATTGCTGTTAGGTTTATTTTACTGAAAAATTAAATAACAATTAGTTGTTGTTGTTGTTGTTTTTAAAGTGCAGATTGCTTTTCAGTTAACAAAACATAAAACCAACTCAGTGTTTCAGAAGTGGATGTCCTTTTTTTTATTCTTTTCCCTTTTTTCACTTGGTGATTGTGTAAATCACTACTGGGTCATAAACTAAGGTCTTAAAAGTGTATATATGCACTTCTTAAAAGTGTATATATGCACTTTTAAAATATGTACATATAAAAAAAAAAAAAATCCTTATTTTCCTGGGTTTAAAAGATTGTTTAATTCACTTTTAGCTCATCTGAATGTGGGTGCATTGACAAGGTCAATATTTAAGTAATTTTTTCATCCAATAACTGGGGAAAAGATTTGTTTCATTACATTTCTAGCAGAAAATGAATTGAGATGTAAAAGTAAATCTTTTTGTAAAGTGATCATCTTTAAACAGCTGTAAATTAGCTTCCAGGCTGGGAAAATCCATATGAAGGAACATTTAATGATTCATAATGCCACCAAAAACATATTTATTGCTACAGATTTTGTGTTTTGTTTTGTTTGTTTGTTTGTTTTTAAAATTTTCAGTGGGGATCATGGAGTCATTAGAATTCTTTTTTTAAAAAAAAAAAAAAAAAAAAAAAAAAAACTGTTTAAATTGTGGATAAAAGAATCCCTGGACTTGATAAGGTTGTCAAATGGTCTCACAAGCTTCGTGCTTGTAAGTGCTTTAAGTCCAGAATACCTAGAAAGCTTCAAAAATGCTGTGTGTTTAAGCAAAAACCTTCTGCAGTAAGTCTAGCAGTTCTTAATAGTAGTAGGTTACTACCATGAACACATATTTATATAGCAAATCCCATGAAAGCTTGGATACAGAAAAATTACCCAATTTCATAGACAATACCCAAGCTGGCTTTTGTCCCTTTTATCATTCTTCCCACTCCCTTTGATATTCTTCCTTCTATAGTAAGAAAACTAAAAATTATTTCACCCAAGAGACTGAGTGCTGCTCCTTGTTATCCAGAAACAGGGTTTCATCAAGATCTAAACCTCCTTCCAAAATAAAAGATTTGATAAAACTGTTAATTCTGCTAAGGAACAAGACACCTAGCAAATGGTCAGACTAAAATGTTGCTACTAACATCAAGCATGATATGTACTGTTTGCAGAATAAGTGCATTTACTTAGCACATATTCCTAATCTCTTTGAATGTAAGGAGAAAAAGCAGTAATTCTGTTAAAACTCCCCTCTTTCCTGTCTTTATTCTAGGTGCTCTAAAAAAAGCGTTCCTTAAACTGATTGACTTTCATCAAGAACTCTTTCAATGTCACAGAAATAGATTTCATTGGTTTTGACAGCTTTGCTTGATGCTAAGCTTGTATCAAAAACTTACCAACAGGAAAAAGACTGCTGAGCTGAACATAATGGTCATATCTGGGGTTTCTGCTGTGCATGTCTCTGTGGTGGATGTGATTTCCTCTATTTGGACCCCAAGAAGCTTGTACAGCAGCTCATTTAAAGTTCATGGCTTCAAAAGGAAAATAGTGGAAATGTGAAAAGAGAAATGATCAACTGCACTTTCATTTTGAGTAGCCCTCCCACATGCTGGGAGCTCTGTGGGGCAGCAGGAGATGGGAAATCTGTGTTGCCCTTAAAACAGAAGAAAATTTTTGTAACATAATATACGTTAACCACTTCACTATTCTCACTTCCTGTAAACGATGGAAAGACAGTAGGTGCAAAATCTTACAATGTGGCCAGCTCTTCTAAATCTCTGTCCTCTTGAAGCTTCCCATGATCACGTTCTTGTTGCCTTTGCCTATACACTTAGCATTATGTGGCATCCTAGCGGGTCTGTGAATAATATAATTATCAATAACTTTCACATCTTCTGAGAACATTCCCATTCCTGAAGCAATTTGGATCAAGAATGTAATGAAAACAGTACTCCAAAAATGCATTTTTATACCAGCCACTGTGAAAGCCTAGTCCCAAACTGGGTGAGCCATTACTTCTTTCTGTATCATTTTAATTTCCTATATAGTCATTGAAAACAAACAAACAAAAAACAACAACATAGGAACAGTCTAACACTGCTGTGAAGCCACATCTGCTTCCTACGCTCATATTTTCCTCTTTGTAACTGATTGGCAGTACCTAGTAGTGCAAACTTGGGGAAAGAAATATTCTGTCTCCTTCATGTACCCTGACAGACTGTTTCCTGTGTAAAAATGGAGGAGGGCTATAATCGTTCATTCTGTTTCTTCTTCCCTAAAGTCTAGTCAATGGCAAGTTCATAGCTATAGTCAACAAATCATATAAATGCACACAGCCTTTCTGTGCATGCCATTCATTTGCTTGTGTTATTGTGATGTCTCCTTAGTGTGTGATACTGATGGGTATCTCCAAGGTTGAGGGGGAGCACTGGGAATGCAGCGGCTAACAGACAAATTCACTTTTTTTTCACAAATTCACAAAGTTTCCCACTCCTCCCACCCCATTAAGCAATCCTGCTTTGAAAACAGAACAAAAACAAAACTTTAAGCAGCAGCAGCAAAACTACAGCTTTTATGGAACTTAAAAAGTACCAATTTATTCACATCTGCTGGGTAATGCTTATACTAGAGTTTGCTTGTATTTTTTTGCCAAAGAAGCAAAACTAAGTTATACTTTTATCCTTAGCTATGAATTTTTGAGAGCATAATTCAGCCATAGAAGGGAGCTTATGTTAAGTATTACAGTTCAGTAGATGTTCCCTTATATCTTTTTTGATTTTTATGAACAATCTTGTAAGATTTTTATTTTATGTTATTTTTAGTTTATACAGATGTAAAACTTCTTGTGTGGGATGGAGTTCAGTTAGTGCACAGAGACATAGTTAATTGCTTAAAATACTTTTAAAATGTTGTTATTTGATATGAATAACTTGAATTATAAACAGCTAAAATTAAGCTTGGTGCTCATTTCTCTTGTGTTCCTCCCACTTGGCAAAAATAGAAAATGGCTAGTCAGCTTTCCCATTGTTTACATAGTTTTGAGTTTTTAATTAACATAATCTGCTTATTGCAATGTAGCTGCTAATTGCAGCCAGTTGAAGGAGAGGGGTACAAATTGCTGTGTTTACGTGGCAGAAAGAGGAGCCAAATGATTAGGGAAACTGTTTCCCATATAGAAAACGATTATATTTTCTTTCTTTACATGAAAATGTAAATAAATCTGTGACCAACTGTTCAGACACCATTTAAAAAGCACTGTAGCAAAGCAAAGAACTTCAACATCAGATTGGTTCATTTCTTCATCAACTCGTCTGAACACTTAATTCTTATTAAAGAAAATGCAGCTTTCATTAAAAGGAAATTGGTGCTCAGTTATTAAGGATTTGGGATAGCGAGTCCTTGTGGACTCACTGTCCTTTCCCAAGACCACTCTGCAGTAGAACTCTGAAGGTGCAGCAATACCAGCCTGGACTTTCAACATCTGAGACCATTGCTGGAATTTCTGAGCCTTTTTAAGGATGAGTATAATTGTACACAAACACTCCAGGGCTAACTTAGTGTCATCATTATTTACAATTAAAATCACGACGGTTTAGATGTTGAGCATTTCTATTTAGTTTCCTTCAACCTGGAATGTTTTAAGCAAGAAAAAACAAAAACAAAAACAAGAATACCAGCGGTTTTATCAGATATTCAGATAATAGATCTGGCTCTAACTATGCTTTATTAATATATGTAACTCTGGAGGGTAATCTTAGGAAAAAAAAAAAAGAACCATTACTTTTGAATTTTTATGCAAACCTAAGGAAAAAAAAAAAAAAGCAACAACAACAAAAAAAAAAACTAATAACAGAACCGAGTTTTGTCCTAGCCAAATAATCCACTGTGTAAATTTTATTCTCCTTCACACTTCCACTGCAGCCAAATATGATAAAGTTTATTAAGTAGTCTAATCTTGTAAAATAAAAAGAAACAAAAAATGGATGCTGTTAAGATGACTAAGTTCTCTTCAAATACAGCAAGATTTACTTTATGCTAGAATGAACATTGATTAAGAAGCTTTGACTGTGTTATTAGGAATCTTTAATTGCAAAATGAGAAGCAGTTATGTATTCTGTAGAATGTAATCGAAATTGTTTGCAATACCAAATTAAATGTATTCATGAATAAAATTTCCAAATAATGTATCTGTTGACCTTTACCATACACTGTAGAAGTTTAGTATTGGCACTATTCTGTGACTTTAGAACTAACAATTTTGAAATGTGTGGGCATGATTCTGATTTCATTTGCTTCTAATGTAATTCTTTTGAACACTGGAAGCAACTCTTGACTGGCAGTGCTGACAGCTAATTGGAATCGTGTCTTAAGGCATAAAGATTTTTCTTATGCCCGCAATAATATGAATTTCAGAAATTAATAAAAAGGACGACAGCTATTAATCTATTTCAAATTACTGCACCTGAGTCCAGGAAATGGATGATGTGGTATTTATTCTGATGACAGGATTAAATACTTCCTTGTCCATTTGTGAGATATTTTTCTTTTCTTTGACTATTCCAAACCATGGTTACTAATGAAATATCCAGATCTTGTCTGCATAAATGGGTTAAAACCTCCTGGTTTTCCCTTTCATCTTTTTGCACAACAAATTCTTCATACAATCATTGGTGTCCTGCCAATAGGGTAGCTAGTAGCTTAACTATAAACTAGCTAGAGACAGGGTAAATTAGGCAGGTGAGAATGGCTTACAGATTTATGGCAAATGCCTAATGTAGTTTGAAGATAAGGAACACATAGAAATTTTGCTGGAGAAGTCTGAAACAGGTGAGGGTTTTACTATTATGGTTAGCAGCTTTAATCCTCTTGATTGGTACTCACAAGCAGACAGTGATGACAAAGATGTTACGGTATCATGATACTGTACCTGCTTCTGCTGGACCTCGCTCCTGTAGAAGGGCTTTGGTTGCAGGCAGCCTTGTGGTGAGTGGGTGATGGCCATCAGTGCAAGCCGTACCAGAGTGCAAGTGGTAAAAAGGTGTTGTTTCAATCAGTTTAGATTATTTTGCACACTTCAGTAACCTGTGGAAATTGGTGCAAAACATTGTACTGACAACTGAGAGCAGATTAAATAAAACATGTATAACAGACTAATATGAGACAACCTTTAGGCAGTTTGCTGGTGGGAAGGAAACTAGGGAGAGAGGCAGCAATGTGCACAATACACCATGCCAAAGGAAATCAGCAAATGAAACTTTTTTTTTTTTTTTTTTAACATTCCAAATCTGGAGAACAATTCAGTTGCTGTAATAAAATTTTCTCAAAAGCCCAAGGGATAAAGAAAATGGCTGCATGATACAGTGACATCTTTGCAATTCTGATGGCTTCTAATGATGAATAGGAGAATCCAGAAACACTAATTTTGTTTTATTTTCACTTTTAACATGTCTTCATAATAAACAAGCTCTATGAATAAATATGCCTGATGAAATAGTGAAATACACTACATGCTATTGAGAACATTTCTTCCCCTGCAGTACTGTAGCTGGAAAATTATGATACAATCACAGTGACATAGTTCCCCCCCATGGAGCATTTTTATGGCAAGACAAGTTAGAAGTAAAAATAAGGTAAAATGTTATTATAAGGCCATTAATCTTATATTACCTAAAAAGGAATGGATATAGGTGTTACAGCTGACAAAGTGCTAAGCTATCCCAGCTTATGCAAGGCTCAGGACATAACAGTGAAAAACAGCCTTATCAGATCTTTTCCCAACTTGGGGCGAGGGGTGGGGGTGGAGGGAGGTCAAGGGAAGGTCTTTAGAACCAGTAGGACTATAAAAGCTGTCAGGTTCACAAACAAAACAAAGCTTGGATGACAGATACAAATGCAGAATCCATGAAAATATAAATTCCACTTTAAGAAAAAATAGCTTTCAAACATCAAGTCTACTTGCCAAGTAATATCATGGAGTCAGATTTTATTACCTAGTTATAAAGTCCTAATACAGAGGTTTTGAAATAGATGTGTTCACACAAAGTGATCTATAGAGACTCCAGTGGTGGAACTGAAATGGCTGAGTCCAATGCTGAGAGCTAGCTTCCAGCAGACCAAGGATACTGACATGTCTCAGCATCACTGGACTCTGTTACATCTTACCATCTTATAGCAAGATTGGCATGTATAAGCATAAAATCCTAAGACTGCTTAGAATTTAGTGCTATCTGCAGTGCAATTTAATTTCTATGCTACTCTATGTTAATAATCATAACAATAAAAATAGATTATTTTCTCATGCAATTTGTGTTTTTTTTCCTTTATCCTTTGTTTTCTTTCCTCACCCAGTCCCGTTCAGTGTGATCATTCTAATACACCTCTTTTACCGCAGAGTTACAACAGGTTGATGAAATGCATACTTCAGGGCTATTTTTCTTTCCTTGCCATGTGACGTCCTTTGGATAAGTGCTCTTCTGTTTTTAATGAAGTTTTAGAAGGTTAGTCTGAGCCACTTTCAGCACTGACACTCTTATCAGAGTTGGAAGTAGAGCAATCTATTTCCAGAAATAGTTTGGAAGTATACTGAAATATATATATATAGTATATATATATAATATATATGTTACATTATATATTATACATATTAACATATATATATACATATTTTAGATATATTATATAATATGTATTATATATTATGTATATATAAATACTTGGTTTTCTTATCTATGAATTATTCGGGAATTGACTGAGAGTTCTCAGAATATTCTTTGTTTTAAATCATACAGGACTTGTTTGGAAATTCCTCTTTCTGCCAGTTGGTGGGATGACTGGTTACCATTCAGTATGACTTCAATGGAAATGTGAAAACTATTGACTTAAATAACTCTTCTCTGAGCTTTGCTTAGGAGGAGGCTTCTTGTTGAAGAAAAAAAAAATGCCATAAGGGTGCCCACGTGTACTTTCAGTTGAAGGAACTGTGCTTTCAGAAGAGGATTGCAATATAATATCATAGAGTAAGAAAAAAGCATGTCTAATCTAGCATTAAAATTCACCAGTCAACCTATTACAGTGCTAAACCCTCTGCTTTGTTACAAAGATTTTTTCACTGCCCTTCAGAGCTTAAGTTCCTGCAAAGGAATGGGCCCAAATACTAGGCTCATGCTGCAGTCCAAGGAAGGTGTACATTGTCTGAGTGACCATCAGGTATGAGGCAACCATTATGCTCTGGCACTGGGGGTAGAGGGAGTAGCCTTTCCTTCATTGACCCCCATGGGAGCTGACCTGGCCTCAGAGGAAAGATCTAAAAGTTGTAATGCAAAGTGGCTCCAGGAATGAGTCCTTGCTTGTTCTTTTCTGTGCATCCTGTCTGTTTCAGACAACCCTTTTTTATACATTTTCCTCCCGCATTTCTTAGATGTCTGTTTATCTTCCATGTCTAGTCCAAGAGGAAAGGCTGCCACTGAGCTGCTGGAGCAATGCTGGAGCAAGTACATGGCTTTTAATGCTCACTCAGCCTTCTTTGGGCTCAGGTTACCAATCTGGCATCTCTATAGTGACACTGATTTATAAGAAAAATAATACTCAGAAGGTAGCACATAATACTTTTGGTAGTCTAAGCTATACCCATATAGTTATATTGAATAAAAATATTGTAAATTAAATGCCTTTTAAGGCATTTTACATGGTGTAGTTTCTTCAGAATTGTTGCTAAAGTTTTTGTAAGTTTTTTAGTTTGGTTTATTTTTAAAAGAATAGTTGGAATATGAGAAAATCACACTAAAGTATTTCTTGTGAGCATAGAATCTGCATTCTATGTCTTTTTACAGAATGTGATCAAATTGTGGGTAGAGTAAGCTGGTATGCAGTGTACTTTATTGCTAGTATGCAATGCACTTTACACTCTATTAGTCTATATACCAACTAAAATAAATAGCACTGGCATATAAAGAGCATGGGGAAAAAATGTCAGTTCAGAGCTGGTAGTAAGCCCAGTTTAGTGGAAGACACATCTTTGTCAGGAAAAGGAACTACAGCCATGAACTACAGCCTCTGCAGTAAAAACTGTGTGTTAGGCATTCACAGAGCAATGATGAAGAAAGGAGGCAGACATTAAACAAATCCACCATAAGGTGTAAGGGAAACTGAACTGTATCAATCCTTTATGCTAACAGTATCGGGCCACAAAGAAGCAAAATGAAAGCCATGAAGTCCTACAACTTGTTCTGTTATAAAATACCCAATAAAGCATCTGTAGTTAGACAGTCATAGATGAGGATCTAATAAGGACCATTTAACTTCTCAGCTGCTTGCAAACAGCTTAAACAGAAGGGTTTTACAGACCTTAACTCATAACTCATATGCTTATAGATATTATGACTTTTTTTTTCATTATATTTATTGGCAGAAAACTAATCATATTGATAACAAAAACTGTGTTTTCTTGGCAGGAATATCATCTAAATATCTGTTATTTTGGGCACAACTCTGTATGAGAAGAACTAATACTTCAAACCTTTTTTAGGTTGTTTAAGTTACATATTTATGGTAGCTTTTTAAGCCATTTTAGGATCCAAAATTTTGTCTTGATATATAAGCCCGTAGAGAAAAATGTATTTTTTTGGGTGCATGAACATATACAGCCTCTCTCACAGGAAATGAGTTTCCTTTTCTTGTATCTGTCCCTAGTATTGAATATCGGATATGAAAAAAGGCACCACCCAAAGACCATGCTAAAGTGAAATCTATTGAGACACCACCCCCATCCCTTGAAAGTATTCAAGATAATTCAAACCTATCTGCTGCATTGGAGCAGTAATATCTGTACTGTGTTTAACCTGACTAAAAGATGTGATCGTAGGCTTTATATTAACTCCAGCAATCTGAGCATTGCATTTATCCTCTATGTCCTTTTCAGATTCTAGGTTGCTTTGTTTTGTTTTGTTTTCCCCATAAAAATATATGTTTTCTGGTCGATGGCATTAAACAAAATGACACAAAACAAAACTAATTAAATCACATGTTTATAACTGTTTATCCTTAGAGAATAGATTACATATATATAAAAAAAAAAATAAAAAATATGTCAAGAACAGAAATAAAGTATTGTAGCCAGAGTAGCCCACTATCAGCTGGGTCAAGATACACCCTCATTCCCTGCTCTCTGCCTCTGAACAGCAGTTATGGATTAGGTCTGACAGTATGAAAATAAATGGCAGAATGTAGCTGAAGCCAAGCATTTATCAAGTCTGGTTGTACTCTATGCAAGGCAAGTCTGATACAATTTAATAAGATAACAGAAAACTTAACACTGTCTTCAGGATGTCAAAATAAGGATTTATGCCCTGTGCCAATGCTACTACTGTTAACTTGATGAATTTTAAGCTATTTTGGGTTCTGAGTTTAGCATCCAGAAGTCAGTGGTGTGATAGAAATGCTTTTCAGACACAGAATGGAATACTTGGACATACTTATGGCAGGAATATTCAAAACTATCAATTATTATTATTATGAAAATTATTATAAGAGAAGAACTGGAGAAAACATTAGGATAATGGCTCATCTCATTATATGTTCTACTGCACTTTTCATTCTCCATTTTGTTTCAAAAGTTTAGGAACTAAATCTGTGAATGCAGGAATAGAGAGATCAATAATAAACTAAAAGAACTTCCTTTTTTGTTGCCCTTTTGCAACTGGAGATGCCTGTCACAGACCCTTTTTTCCCTGTTATTCATTAGATTTAAGCTAAGCAAACTTGAAATGTCTTCATTAAAAAGAACATTATTTTTCTGACACTCATTTAATATTCCCACTGGTATCTGAAACTGTGACTAAGACAACATCCTACCCTGTGGGTGTGGTGACACTTTGTTGAAGAACCCTGCAGTCTTTCACAGCAAAGTACATATGGGCCTAACTGCTGCTGGTAGCAATGAGAGGGATTTAAAAATTGCAGGTGTTTTTTTTTCCCCCTGTTTAATAAACACTAGAAAGATACCAAGTCATGAGTTAAACTAGCCTTTTGGTCTATATAGAAAGAATCCCCATAGTCTCTCAAATACTATTTATCATACTTTTAAAAAGTGATTTTGACCCAAATTGATTGTTCCCTTGTGCTACTCTATGTTCATGTCTTTAACATACACTATGGAACTATCTGTTCTGGAGATGGCAAGGGCTTTGATAAATATATCCAATCATGACTGCTTTTTTTTTTTTACTACATATCCATTGATTCTTATACTATGAACTTTCAGGATTTGCATCATTTGTTAGAATTCCTCTCTTTACTTTTAAAGGCCCTCTACATTGATACACAAACAAATCATATCTTACTAGTTCCTTTCAGCATTCCTTATGGCTCCCTTTATCAGTCATCCTAGCCTCAACTCAGGAAGGACATTGTCCCACTTACCTATTGAATGAAATACCACAGGACTGGGTCCAAAGCATTTTAAGAGTCAAGCATGAAATGCTTGACCCTGAGCAGATACTGAGCAGAAGGAAACAGAGTAAGTAGGTGATATTCCTGAGCCTAATTTTCAGATACACTATAGGAGGCTATGTTTAATGCAGAGAAGTCAGTAAGTACATTTTGTCAGAGACATAAGAAACAGCTTTGCCTTGATCTGTTTCAGAGATCATCAAAGAACAGATTAAAAGGTCTGAAAGCTCTATTCAGACATCATTCAGCTGTATGCTGTATAACAACGCAAACATGCTTCCCTTCTGCCTCACCAGGTAGCTCAGTTTAGACAGGCTTTTTTCTCTTGTGACAACAATGCTTCCCTCACTGTTCATATGTTTTTGTTAGCTCCATGTGTAAAAGCTAATTGAATTTATCTGTTAGCAAGTGGATATAAGCTTGAAATTAAATGAAATAGATGTCAAATAGTAGGTGCAGAGCTTCTGCTAAGGACTCCTTTCTTGACAGGGTAAGGACTCTTCTTCATACATACACTGGGATGGAAGCAAGGAGCAAAAGGATCAGGGAAGATTCTCAGTGAAGCAAAAGTGATGTCATTTTAGATCATAGTTTCTCCTGTAGCCAAACAAAAGCAGTTACAATATCATCTAGCAATGAGCAGGCTACTGTTTGAAGAGCATCAGAGAAATAACTTGGAAGCTAACATTGTAAAGAATAATATTTAGTTGAGGGGATATATGGTAGTCATACCTTTAATTTGTTTAAGAATTGAGGCAACTGAGAAGCTACTCTACATGCAGGATCCATATCTTCCTTTGTAATGCACATTTAGTTAATCTGTTCTTTCCTTGACTTATTGGCTTATTGGTCTTCTAAAATGCTAGCCCCCCGATTAAAATTAATATAAGAAGATAAATTTCCAGTGCTATTTCATATAATAAATTGCCCATAATTAAATGTTCAAGTTCTCTTACTACCAACTATTGTGCTGATTTCTTCTCTGGAGTTTGATGTATGAGACATGAGGCTATATTGCTAAAATCTATTTTAATCAAAGGAAATTTAAATTATACAATTGTTAAATACAATATTTGATTAAAATACAGAAATATTCCTGATTATTAAGATGATAGGTCATGTATTCTACTTCAGCAAAAAATACCAATCCATTTTGTTCATGTGAGAGCAGATAATTCTCTTTTCATTGTTACATTTTTGTGAATGTTTATCATTTCAAAACATCTGTTTTTAAATATAAGTAATATTATAGATATTAAATCATTTGCATTGCAGTGATAGATAGACACTCAAAAGCAGTAGGATCAACAGTAGAAATTTTTTAATGAATTCAGTTCTCTTTGCAGTCATTGGAAAAACACTTCTCCAAAACAAGTGGATTGGAAAAACACTTCTCCAAAACAGATGCTGATATTTGTTTTCATTTTTGATGAAGAAATTTCTTTAAAAAAAAGTGTAAAATTTATAAGGTGGAGGGCAACAAGTGATGAATAATGGTATTTCTCCAGAAAAAAAGTGAAACATGGGCAAATCAAGATGCTTGCCTTGATCATTGCAGTATGATAATTTGGCACTAAAGAACAAGGTCTTTTTTCCTCAGTGGAGTTGTTCATGGCCATCATGAACAAGCCCCAACTATGTTCCATTAACAGGTTCTTCTTTGTAATGATATTAAAGAAGCCAGATACTTCTAATTCAATCTGGGCTAATCATTATGTACTTCATCTTAGTTTAAAGGAGCCTTGAGTGTGGTTCACTGGGATCATGGATTAAACATTAATGCAAAATTGTAGGTATAGTTTTAAAATATAATGAATAAATTACATCTTGTTCAGTTTCAAATTGTTATTTTAAAAGAGGAATCTATTGTGTGAGACTACTAGGTTCTCCTGCCTGAAGTTCTTTTTTCTTTCCACAGAAAAGTAGAAGAGGCAAAAGTGGCTAGGGTATAACATATCACTTGATCTCTTAATTAAAAATAAATAAATAAATAAAAATAGATACAGACAAAGTTATACATTCCCTGGTAAAAATATGACAAAATCTTTTGACAGGAAACACGCAAGTAAAGAACCTGGAAGAACCGGGGAGAGGTATGAGTTGGTGGGGCTTTTGTGACACGTAAACTTGTAAGAAATGTTATGGAACTTGTTCACTCACTAACCATGTGAAATAAAGCTGACAGTGTACTTTTAGGTCACTGATTAGAAACCTGTAACCACCTTAAAGAAATGAGAAGGGTTTTAGAAGGAAAAAAAAAAAAAAAAAAAGATTTTGATGGAGGATGCTGTAATGACAGTCCAATGCTGTATGTTATATCCAAGACAGTGAAAGATTGAAGGCAGTATGATCTGTATGATGTGCAATTCAGGGTAATATTCAACATTACAGAAAGTTGAATGATAAATTAGAACTGCGCAGCATGCAGCAGGGAACAGTAGCCAACACTGAGCATTGTGAAAGGATCCAACATTTTATGAGATAATTATCTGAACAGTTGTCGAGTGAATATAATGCACTGTTGAACTTATTGGGAAGTCAGATAATTTAAACAACGTGTACTAGAAAAGTGCTAGTAACAATAGACTGGCAGTTCGATTTTTTTTTTTTTTTAATTTGAACAATATCAGGCTGAACTAGCATCTCACCATTTGACTGAGCAGTGGCTGTTTGTAAATCACATATTACAGCACAGAGAAGAAAATAAATACATATAGCAGGGTTTATAGAAAGCAAATAGTTATTTTGTCTATTAAAGGAGTGTGGTGTAAATGCCTGAAGTAACTAGGAAAATAAAACTAACATTCACACTTTTAAGGAAAAGGTACAGCATTGAAGAGGCTTTCAGGGTAGGGCATAACTGCATTCCCTAGGCTCCCAACCTTAGATGCTATCGCGCTGGGGAAACTTGGTGTGCTAGCTCTAAGGAACACCACGGAGCGTGGAGTGGAGTGGAGACACCACAGCTAGGCTCTGTAATCAGGTGGGGCCTCGATTGTTCTTGTGCACAAAGCTGCACTTTTTGCCACTCTAAGCCAAAGACCTGTCATGTTTTGACAAATGCTGTACCCTAGTGTACTTTTTGCTCATTATAATATCATTATAATACCAAAACACACCTCCATCCCAAAAGCTACCCGCCTCCAAGGTGCGACCACCCCTCACTGAGCATGCGCTCTGAATTTCTCGGAGCCTATTACTTTAAACGGAGACGGGAAAACTTTACACCAATCATAACTAAGATATGCTTGACTAGAGCCACTCAAGCTCCACCTAAAAGATAGAAAATAATATAAATTGGCCCAAGAGAGAGGGGATGTTAGGGGAGATACCATCATCAGGGGAGATACCATCCCGAGGACATACAACATCCTTAGGACCTCCTGACTCCTGGGATCAGTCGACGGGCTGAGCCTCTCTTCCCCCCCCATTGGGACGCCTTTGGGTGAGATCTGAATATTTGCTTATAAATCTCTATAGAGTCTTTGATCCTTTTAACGCGTTTATTTCTAGGCTGCGCACCTGTAACACCTGTAACACCTATAACACCTATAACACCTATAACATCTGTAACACTTATAACATCTATAACATCTATAACATCTGTAACATCTGTAACACCTGTATAACATCTGTAACACCTATAACACCTGTGTATTTCATGCATACTAGCTTGCTTTTGCAGATAGTCACTATCGCCGGCAATCCAAAAGAACCTGATTATCTGTTGCTGTAATAAACCATACTTGATTGCATTGTGATAGCTCTCATTAATGCAACTAGGGTGAGGGTGGTTATCCGTGATAGTTCAGTGTTCTGAATCTAACCAGACCCCCAGACGGTTAATGCATTGTTGGTGAATGTCTGAACGGACCCCCAGGCGGTTATTACGTTTTTGGTGAATGTCCGAACGGACCCCGAGTTTTGGTGAATGTCCGACTGGTTCAGTACTCTGAATCCAACCGGGCCCGTAACGGTTAATCAGCTACACCCCTTTAACGCGACAAGGAGCATCAAACTAATTACAATATAGGGGCAAAATCAATATGCTATGACTCATAAATGTAAAGGATACACAGGATGAATTGATGATCACTTTTTTTTGGAAGAAAGTAAGCGGTCCAGTGATTTTAGCAGCAAATGTGAGAAATTTGTGAAATATAATATAACTCTCAAAACCCAGAGCTTTTCTGGGGCCACAACACAGAATTTTTTGAAAGGAGGAAATGTCAGCAACTTATTGGATCCTTCAGAGGATTTCACTACTCTGCTTAAAAGTATTTGTTTCTTCTTTTATTCTTTCAGGAAGAACTGGACTATTCATGTTTCCTTCCTAGCTTAATTAATCATAAAAAAAAAAAAAAAAAAAAAAAAAAAAAGTAATTATGATTTCTTTTGCCCACATAACAGGAATGTATGCAAACAGAAGTGTGTAGCCATCCTTCTCACAGTTACCATCTTCAAATGTATATTCTGTGTACACATTAAGATTTTTTTTATTATCATTTTTTACTCTGAAACACAAACCCAACAACCATGCCGTGCACATTTCTGGGAATTTTACTTCAGATTGACTCTAATCTGTTCTCCTGGACTGAAATCCCATTAACAGCTGGTGCTCCACCACATAAAGCAAAGCAAAGTGGGGAAAGTTCAAATATATTAGTTTCAATATATGTGATTGAAGTACTTAAATTAATAAATATCTTGAGATAAAATAAATCAAGAAATTAAGTAAAGATCTTGAGCTCTTGAGCTACTCAAAAATTTTGAATTCCATGCTTATTTTTTATTTTAAAATGTTATCTTCTCTTCATTCCTTTCCTATAGGGCTGCCAGGTCTGAATTATCTGATTTTAAAAATTATATTCCAAATTACAAAATTGGTTTCATATGTATATAAAATTATTACAAACCTATATACTGTAACTCCTTGGTCTTGCTTCTGAATTTCTTTACTAATAATATTACTATTATTATTTGTTTGTATAGTAGCATACAATGGCACTACTCCCAGGTCAGGGAATCTGTTGTGTTAGTAGATAAAATAATCAGAAAGAAAAAGATGTCCCAAATTGTGTACCAAGTACAAGTCATTTATTGGTGTATGCAGAATTTGAAACTGATAAATAGCTTAATTCCCATAATGAGTGTATTCTGTAGAGACATAATCTTACCTTTGCTAAGTTTGCTGTGGGAACAGTAACAGAGTCTAGATTGAGACTAACAGGAAAATAATGAAAGATACATCTGTTTGTTCTGGTTTTGTTTGTTTGTTCATTCATTTTGTTGCTGTTTGTTTGCCTTTTCTTTTGGGGGAGATTAAATCTTATATGTGCTTGCTCGACCAAGTGGAAGCCATAAAGACAGAGTTAGCAGAATATAAGAAAAAGGTACTCTCCCTGGAAAAGGCTGTGGGGTAAACCCTGAAATGGCCTTGTATGTATTTTTGTAGAAAAGACCTCTATAGTTTGAAGAACAGCACAAAGGAAAGAACCAATGTGTTTGTCCCTAACTCCAGTAAACAGCTGAACAAGCTGAGATCAGAAGCTAATCAGTGGTGGCACTTGATGTATCAGTAGTTCATGCAAAATGACGAGTTGGAGGAAAGGCCAGATAGGCACATGACAGTCAGGTTGTCTGTCATGTAACAGAAATGGGGGGGGGAAAGATGCATAAGAAAGAAGAAGAGAAATGCTCTTTGTAACAGCATTTTGAATGACTGCCAGTAGGGCAAATCTGAACTTGTAAAATCTGTAGAAAATATTAGTGTTGTAAGATAAAACCTGGACAAAAGCTTGTGGATGAAATTTGTCCCACGTGATTACAGAGCTGAGAGGTCCAAGCCCAGCTGGTATTCAGGTAAGGGATTTCAGCAAGGAGAATGCAAGACAATTCTACTGGGTTCACTTAGACTATTGTCCTGTCTCTGAGAAAGGTGAGTTGCAGATTCCTCTGGAAGAGAACTTATATGAAAACTGGAAAGGCAAGAATGGCAATACTGACCACAGAAATAACATGTGGAGATGCTAAAAAAACATTTGAGGACACGAAAGACTGACTAATAAAGCACAGCTAAACCAGATAGGACACCTTTGTTTTTTCCCATGTAAGACTAGCTTTAATAGTAGTCAAGAGCTCTTTCTTCCATATCGCTTCCCCAGATCATCTCAGAGGAAACTGCCTCACTAGTCCCTTAAATACACAGAATGCATAGAATAAAAGTCAGGAAATACTAGACTTCCAAAGGTAATGCTTCTAAGAGCTAATGGAGGGAGGAAAATAATAACCAAAACAAAACAACAGCAGCAACAAAAAATAAAGAAAAACAAACTGGAGTTTTTCACACAATCTGTAAGGGTGGATGCCTGTTTCCCATGATTGTAGGTCACTCTTCAGTGCTTCATCTTGATATGAATAGATCCCTCAATAGTTAATTTAGCCAAGGGAGGATTCAGATCAATCCTCCTCACTCCAGCCATGTTTCCTTCTAAATCAATAATGGCTGATGAATACTGCTGCCAAGCTCACAACACAGACACAATGGAAATCCTGCTCTTTCAGAAAGTTCCTTTGCAAGCTCTTTGGATAAAGGGTGCTTTACTGCTTCTCTGCAAAATCTCAGCAATGAAGCTGAATACCTGATGATGCTGTCATTCTGCAGAAGCAGCACTACACTGGTAACCTGCACCTTGCTGCTCTTTGAGGATTTAGTAAGAGCTGTTTGAATTCCTTTCCAAATGAATTCAAACACATGCTCTATAGAGCTTGCATCTTTAATAAAATCTGAAAATATGTTTTTTGTTGTTTTTGTTGTTGTTGCTTTGTTTTGTTTTTAAGCTAGCTTTTGTTTTCAAAACACATGCAATTTTGTTTTTCAGAATCTCTCTCTGAGAATTGGAAGAGTGATTTTATTTAAGTTATATAAGTTGTAGTTCTGTAAGCAACGCAAGCTATCTGAATTAAAATTTAGCTCGGTTGTTCATCTTCTGGAAGAATTAGGAAAATGTAAAGGCAGGAAAGCCAGCTGGATTTTGCAGTTCACATACATAAATAAATAAAATATACATAAAATATACATATGTTCACATACATAAATAAAATCTCTAATGTACACCAATAAACTATACTAAAAGAAGATTCCATTTTGTTAACTAGAAAGATATGATACACTCTTTTGAGAATTCAATCCTTTTTAATGTAGATATGCCCAGTAAAAACTATGCCTGAGTATAAACCATATAATCATTGTCCATAGTTAACAATGGTTTATAGGATAGTTACTTAAAAATTCCAATAATTAATAATAAATATCACTTTTCAATTGCACATGAAACTCTGATACTAAAAATAATACCAAATTTACAAACATGCCGCTCCAGAGTATGCAGTCAGACTTGGCAGTTATAAGTACGGATTTGTGGCTAGAAGGATGCATTCTCCTTGAAGCTGTTTGTGCATCCTACTTATCAGAAAAAAGAGATTTCCTGGAGATTTCCTTTAATTAGCTGGAACAAGCCATTAGTAAAACAAGCAACTAAAACCATAAGTATATAAGCCATTAGTCTTCTAGCATAGTTTGTACAAAAATAATAATTAAAAATATATCCTAAAATTCAATAAGGAAGCAGCCAGATTGAATAACAACCATTTCTACATGGGCAACAATGTTTATGAGTGTAGGAAGGGAAAAGATAGCAGTCAGTGAAGATAACAAGAAGAGAGGACAGACATGCTCCATATTAATGTGGTTTATGTCCCTTACTTTTTAGCTCATTAAAGGCTCCACTTATCCTTGTGGCAATCAGAAGTAATCATTGGTGCCAATGATGTGTTTGTATTTGGTCATTAATATGATGCAATGTCATTTCAAAAAAAAAAAAAATCAGATGAACTTCAAGCTTTGAAACACAGCTATTTTATTTTGACTGTTTACTGGAGTAGCCACTTCCCAGTGTGATTTGAATATGACTTGTGAGGTGCACTTCGAGGGGCTCACATGCGGCAATAGAAGTGTTTCTTCTATTAACTATAATGAGAATCGCATGACTCATTCCACTCACACCAGGCTAAAATGTACCCCTGTGGTTCTGTACTATGTATATTGACTTGAATGAAGCTTTGTATAATAAGATTTAAATTGTAATGACTCATTATGTCAACCTTTTTTCTGGTATTTTACATAGTAAGTGTACTACATAGTGTGCAGTATGCTACTGCAGAAAATCCTAGTACGTACGATAAGATGGCAGTGGGTAGCTAAAAAACAGACAAACAAAACAGAAAAACACACTGTTATTAAAAGTTCTGACAAAATCTTGGCACAATCATAGTTTCAAAAAGAAGTTTGGCTGTTTTTTTTTTTAATGTGTGTGTGTGTGTTTTCACTGACATTATCATTGGCCCAGAGTACACTCCTGAAGCCACTACATTTAGATGTGTATCCTCATTTAGTGGGTGGAACAAGATATTTTTGTTTATATGGGTTTGAAGTGAATGATGTGAAAATATTATTTTTCACAACTGTTTAAACATTCCGACATACACACAAACACAACTGTTTCCTAATAATCCTTTTATCTGCCTGAAGCTGAAATAACTTTCTTTCTTGTAAGGATCTGTTATTGAGAGTTATTTATTAGTAACTAGATGTTGACCTTGATTTCATCAAAAAATAAGTACAGTCCCAAAGAGCTCTTGATTTTCATTTTAAATTGCATAACATGTAGACTATAAATACAAACTGTTTTGCTCAGAACAGTGGCATTTTAACTGCTTGAAATAAAAGGTTTTCTGGATCAGAGTTTTCTCTCATCTTTTAAGTGTATATTGGTGGCCTGTTACAAAGATACCTCTGAAACTTCCAAAGCTGTTTCGAGCTAGATGTGATGGTGGAAAATTGTTTTTTATTCACTCAAGAAAGTGTTAAAAAAAAAAAAGGAATGGATATTTTGTGCAAAATCACCTGTAGATACATATCTTTCCTTCTTATAATGATTACCTATAGAGTACTTAAAGAATTACTATGCCCTGAGATACCATTTTGTGCCTGATTACTTTAATAGACAAATCTCGCTAATCTACACACAGAAGTAAATGGCCTGTAAGCCTAGACTATGGCTCTTTTGTACCAGTTTTTGAAGAGAGAGGTTAATGAAACTATGGAACAAACATACATACACATCTTGCTGTATGTATCTGCATTCATCTACAAAGCACTGGTTTCTAAATGGTGTCCCCATTTAAATATCCACTGCAACTATGAACACCCTTCTCTCCCCCTGAACTTCCTGTTTCAGAATTTCATATCATCAATCAAATCATTTAATACTAAAGGTTGGGAAAATGGGAAAGGGACCAGAAGATTGACAAAGAAATAAGAAAGATAACTGAAGCTTAAAGCTTCTTACAGTCTGTCACAGTGGTTCATGTTACCCCTACATCAGTGCTCTTGCTTCTTTTAAATATCTAAGTATTTATGGAGTAGCTACCAGAGGCAGTGAAGTGAAAGCTACAGAACTGGCAGACATCAGTTTCTAATAGCTGATGGCCTTCCTCCTTTTCTTCCCTATTATATATGCTCTGTGAAATGTTATCAATGAACAAACAGCAACCAAGCCAGCTTTTAATTTTCCCAACTCACTTAGATGTACTTTGTCTCACCCTCCCAGCAAACTGGTAGGAATTTTTGGTTTGGTTTGCTTGTCTTTTTTGCTGGCAGCTCTTCCTGCTCTCATTAGTACATGAAAGTCTAATTGTGTTGAGCAGCTCTGTCTTGGCAAGCAGCTTGCAAATTATATGTGAACTGGGATGGGAATCTCAGAGAAGCCTAGCAGATGTCATTAATTCTACTCTTAGTAGGTAAGTTTTTCTCAGGTGAATGATATGCTATTCTTCTTACCTGAAAAGATGGTAGAGATTTTTTCCTAAGCCTTCTGCATTGTAGTATCAATTAAGGTATGCAAGAAATATGCTCATAACTAATTAGAAATCAGTCAGAACTTCAGTGTGAAATTTAGAGAAAAAGAGCTTCATACAGTAGAGAATCAAACAATTACTTTCTGCTTATTGAGTAGTGACTCAATATCTAGTTTGTTAGCTATGTTTATGTTTTGTTTTGTTTTGTTTAGTCTATTTTTGTTTTTAATCTGTATCTTAATTCAAAAGCACACAGGGAATATATCTATGTTTTATTTCCCTTGTAGAAAAAATAAAAATAATAATAATAAAAAGCCAAAACATAAGATTGCAGACTCATTTTTTTTTTTTTTCCCCAATAGGATCATAAATTATTTAAAGTTTCTTCATCTGCAGAATGCCCAGATGAATGCACTGAGATGCACAAAGATGGGAACCTAAAAAGATTATACTGATTCAACGATTCCTGCCAACAAATGAAATAAAAATCATGTCTTTTTCATAATATTTAAAATATAGGGAATTTATTTTTCTCATTTAATTTTTCCATTGTATCAACAAATCATTTAATACACATCAGTGTCAAATGGAAGTGTATAAACATAGCTGAAATGCAAATGTATGTTATCCATCCATTTTCATTTTCCTTGAAAATACTTTTTTTTTTTTTTTCCCACTCTGTTCTCTGCAATTGGAAAGGCAATATTGTTTTATGAGTGCAGTGGTAATTAATTCTGGCATTTTTTTTCTTTAACTACTTCTTTTCTTGGTGCTTACAGAAGAACTTTTCAAAATTAAATACACAGGGCTCCTTTTCAACACTAATATTGATCTTTTGTCTTTTAACAAATAGACAGAAACAATACCCAACAAGGAAAAAATAACAAGCTGACATTACTCAAAAAGCAAAATCAACTTTTTGTTCTTTTATTAATGACTACTGTGAGCAAGCCAAGATCCAGCAGCACCCCAAGAGAAAAGAAGAGAGTCCTTCAAGTATCAGTGATATGGTCAGTAGTTAAATCCAATAGATGGATTTTTTTCCCCCTCTTGAACCTAAAAATTAAGAAATTCAAATGAGAGCTCTGCAGTTCTTTTTCTTACCTCTAACATGCTTTTCAACATCCATGGCAGTGCCTTTCAAAAGGGGCTACAAATACTTTAATCCACGAGGATGCAGGAAATGAATCCTAACCATAAACAAACATTGCCCCTGTAGTCCAAGTATACAAGATAAGGTTATGCAATCTCCACCCCTTGTGCCTAACCTGGCAGGAATACAAGTGGCAATGTATCATAGCATTTTGTGTATGCACTTCTCAAAGTTCAGTCCTTTGGATCTGGAAGTACCAATGTGTGTGAATGGACAGAAAACAAAAAATAGTAGGCTAAAGAGAAAGTGTATACTGAGAGATAGTGTTTAAATCCTTCTGAGGTCTGATAAGCTCTGAAGGCTGGTGGTCTAGATGAATCTGCAAAAAGATCACTGTGACCCTCCATGAGTTGGCCTCCCATTTGTTAACTCCATCCATGTTACTGTGAGTGACAATGTGAGAGTATGTGTGTGTCTGAACTGTGAGTTGGTATTCATATGGTATGAATAGTTACCTGTGGTTAATAATGAAAGCTTTATTAATAATATGAACTTAAGTAATACAAGGTATTTTAATAAATATTGGTCATAGTCTGTCTCCCCAGCTTGATCTCCTACCAGGAGAAATGTTATTTATAATAATTTAATATTATTTCTATTTGGAAAGGGAAAGGGGTGAACCATTTAATGTAAGGTGTGCTAGGTAGTTGCAGAGGAGACCTGGACCCCTTTATCTAAGTGTTGTGCAGTAACTTCACTTCCTGAATGGGTAGGTTCTACCAGCAATAAACACCTTACAATTTCTTTTTATTAATATATTTATGAGCCTTCAGTTCATATTAAGTTTAAAAGGGTCATACTCTTTTGTTTTGATGGTGCAAAGGATTCTGGTTTGCTTTTGCTGTTTTTAAATCTTAACTAGAGCCAGAAGGCTGGATCGTTGTAGACATAATGTATTATCATTAACTTCATGAAGCAATTTCTCATGTACAATTTTGCTAGTGCAGACATTCTAGCTTTTAGTTTAATTGAATTTGTTGATAAATCTGTCATGACATGCTTTCTATATATGATCTTTCTACAGAAAAATTATTTCTACAGAATAAAATTCTCTTCATGAATAGGATCAGAACAAAGCTTGGACACTTCTAATCACATATTGAACTGGTTTCTAATAAGCAGTAGGAAGGACTTAGATTGGCTGTCTCTTCATTTATGATTTTCCCGTTAACATTTGCAATGAGAAAAACAAACAAACAAACAAACAGAAACAACAAGCATATGTTGAGATCACACATTTCAGCAAATGTTTTCATTAAATATTACCAATTTTTTTTCATTATTGAAAGTGGAATAATCTTTATTTCATCAATGAAGCCAGTAAACAAATGCACTCTTGCCTGCAGTGTCTTTTATATTAGAATTTCAGTTTCTACACTTGTCCCCAAGGCCAAGAAAGAGCATGACTTCGTGTTCTCAGTGTGCTGTGTTTCATCAGGTTGTGTCTTAGTATATACATGTTACTTTAGATCTAAGGAGATGTGACAGAAGGTAACAGACTATACTGTGGTGCTGCAATGTCAGCCTGCTCACCAGAAAGATTAGAAAATGCAGTGCTGTAAGCACATTGACTGGAAAGCAGAAAGCAAACATAGTAACAGGTTTTTTTTTTTTTGACAGGAAATCAAATAATTGGAGTACACGTGCTCCGTCATTGAAAAACAAACAAACAAACAACTGTTACTGCCATGAGAATAAGTTTGCTTTTCATTTTGGTATGGCAGCAAGTGATTATCACCTTCAGTAGAACTGGATCAGACAGTGAGTATATTGTAGATACATGGAAGAGGAAATAGTGACTAAGCACTACTGGATTTAACACACTTTATTGTAACAATAATTAAAAAAATATATTTTTTTCTGAATCTGTGTTTTGTTACTTTTTATGATGGTGGTAGTATGTTTTGTTTATTTGTTTGTGTTTTTTTGGTTGGTTGGTTGATTTTTGTTTTTGTTTTTTGGTATGAGAATCTTACTGACTTCAGTTTGCATATTTTTTGGTAATAAGACAGCCTTTCTTATTACAGTGCTACATTTTGTATCTCTTTGACCACAAGATGTTCCAGTTACTTAAAGCTTTCTTGGTGTTATTGCACTGAGAAAATTTACTTCAGTAGCCCTAAAAGCCATTCCAGGAATAAGACTTGATCCTGCACTCAATTATCTGTCCACATTCCATCAAATATCTGAAAAGAGGTTAAACAAAATGTAAGAACACCAGGCCTTAGATTAGCCAGTAAATGTTATCTGGGAATTGACTTTTTTCTTTCCCCCTAATGCAACAAAAATTAATGCCAGCAAGCATCTTGATTGTATCAAAACTAGCCTCACTTTCATGACTGCCAAACTGTTTTTACAAACTCAATTATCAGTCATTTTAATTTCCCTGTAATTCATAAAAAAATGCAGAGGAGGACTCACATCTTAGAAGAGGATGTAATATTGGTGTGGTCATGCAGAACAACATTGTCCTTAAAAGTTATTAAAGCCAGTCAGTGGGAGAAAGGAAATAAAATTAGCTCATCTTAATTCAAAGTCCTATTTTATTTTAATTGTCATTTGGCTGTTGGGAATCACCAACCCTATCCAACCTTCATATTTATATTCTCTCTCATTTCACATTTATGTTTTTGTAAACAAGCAAAAGCTTACCTTTGTAAGTTTTTAACTGGCCAGTTTCTGAAACTTTTCAAATAGATTTTTTCAGTGAAATGTCTATTTGACATTACTGAGTAATCTGAAGTAATACACCATGAGTTACCATACCATACCTTCTTCTGTTAGATGAGACATCCAACTATAAATTTGGTGACTGTGGCCACTTCAGCATGCTGAGTATTCAGGAAAAATTCTAACAAAATTTTAGTTTAGTCTAAAACTAAAAAGAAGATAATTTTTGACAGTCGCAGTCCAGGTAGTTATGCCCATATGCATTTATTAGCACACTAATATGTACAACAGCACAAGAGGCAGGGAGAGAGAGTGTAAGTGCCTAAGTGGAAATGCAGTGAATAACCTTAAGGATTAAAGTGCATCAGATCTTTATAGCAAGTGACACAGTCCTGCTGTCAGTTACTGGAAAAATACCTCTGCTTCTTCCTTTTATGAAATCACTCTCTGTGAGGTTTCAAGGACAAATTGAAGAGGATAAGAGGATTGTTTTTCTCTTTCTTCCTTCCTTTCTTTCTTTCTTTTTTCCTTTCTTTCTTTCTTTTTTCCTTTCTTTCTTTCTTTCTTTCTTTCTTTCTTTCTTTCTTTCTTTCTTTCTTTCTTTCTTTCTTTCTTTCTTTCTTTCTTTCTTTCTTTCTTTCTTTCTTTCTTTCTTTCTTTCTTTCTTTCTTTCTTTCTTTCTTTCTTTCTTTCTTTCTTTCTTTCTTTCTTTCTTTCTTTCTTTCTTTCTTTCTTTTCACTCCAATTTTTAATAATATACTGACATGAAGCATCCTTCATTGTTTTGGCACATGGTACTCTCCAACACTCCAGTCCCCATTTTAGGTACAAATTAATTTTGAAATACCTGAAATAAAGGCATATATTGGGCAAAAGAGTTCACAATTTGTTTGGCTCAGTATAGATGGGAGGGGGGAGCAGACAGGAAGATCTGAGCAATATGTACAAATTGTTAAATAGTACAAGGAAAAGCAATGTGACAGAAGAATTTAGAAGACCAAAAATAAACTGAAATTAGCCATCTCTCAGTGTTTTCTTTACCAGAAGAGGAATTTGTGTTGGTTATTTATAAATATCACCAGGGAAACAACTAACAATAATGCTATCTCTTCCTATTACAAGGAATTTGTGCCATGTTTTACCTCATCCTCCCCAAACATACACCTCATTTTGAACACAAACAGTGAAACTGAAATATCCCCATTCCAGCAAGCTTAAAATAGGAGTGTTTTTAGTTATATTTCCCCATCTGCCATATAAAAGTCAACTCTGATTTGGGGACATGAAGCAAAATTTCATCTAAAATTTAGGTTCTTACTTATGTGCAATGTTATCTTTGCAGAAGAGGTAATTTCTAGAAATTAGATAGTTCAGGAAATGTCTTTTATAATAATAAAAAATCTTTCACCATCTTAACCTCCACATTAATGCAGAGCTTATACTAATGTACCTGCACATCAAGTGTTAAAAGAATGTGCTAAAAAAAGTCTGAGAAGCTGCACTCTCCATCCCCTAACCACGGATACTATTGTCCACTAGATCTGCCTGTTTCTGAGGCAGAAAGGCAAAGCAAGTAAGAAAGAAGATAGTTTTACTTTTCTCTTGTAAATCTATTCTGCTTACTTAGAAAAAGACAAACAGATAGATCTGTGGACTATTCTGAAATTTTATTGAAAAAAAAAATCAATTTTAAAAGTAGCTGGACTGCTACTGTTAAAGTTTGATTTAAAATCTATTTAAAATTTAAATATTATTTATTTATTTATTTGTCTTGTATTCTTCATAGTGTATTTACATCCCGTTAATGAAATGTCAGAAAGCTCTGTCTGCCTGGCAGCTCACAAGAGCTGAGTATTGAACCCTTACCCCACAGAGATAGTATCACAGCCACCCACAGTTATGAATTCACTGGAGTCACTGCTGTGCTAGCAGTGAGAGCCCCAGTCTTATTATTGTTTATGAATTTTCAGGAGATGATATAAACATGCAGTATTAAGACTTGCAAAATTTGCTGAAGCCAACATATTCCACAAATTCATCCTTTATTGCTATTTACAACCTGAAAACAAAAATGCTTTTGATTTTGGAGGGTTAACTTACCTAAACATACAACAAACCTTTACATTTCAAGTGTGTTACATTTTTTCAGCTACCCTTTGGGACCACTAGCCAAGATTTTACAAAAGAAGACACTTAAAGGTCAGAAACTATTCTGACTGAAGTGGTTTTATATCCTGTGTGCTGAAATACAGAAAAGAGAACATCAGATGACATGCATGTCAGCTCTCAGTTCAGACTCTTAAATTGATATGCCTGTATTTACTGATCTTGACAAATCTGAATGCTGGACACCAGTGGAAATCCAGAGTTTAGAAGCAATGGCTAGCAGGTGAACCCAGATAAAGAAGGGATACCTGCTGCATAGACAGGCTTTATTTCTGTGGCCTCAGTGCATAACAGGACAGAGTAATAACTCTCAGTGACTATGAGAAAGCTGAACACTTGTATCACAGACTCAATTTCTTGTTCATGTGGTTTTTGTACTGCAGACTACACTGCTGTCAGATGAATATTGCATCTAAAGAATAAAGAATATTCCATCTAAAACACTTCTTAGCAAATAACTTTTTGAGTATCATGTTGAAAAAGAATGCTTTCCATTAATTTTAATAAAAAAGATATCTTTGTCTTACTCTTCCCACACACAAATTGCGATGAAAACAAGCAAATAAAGTCATAAAGTATGCCTGACTCAAACCCTGCTCCGTGTGTCCAGCAGATAGCAGTATGTGGTGGTTTTACTCAGGTGGGTGGCTGAGCTCCACCACAACCTCTCTCTCATTTCCCCTCCTCAAAGAGGAATGGGGAGTAAATACAATGAAAAGGGCTCAAGGGTTGAGATAAGGTTGAGGAGATTACACAGTAATTATAATGATGAGCAAAATAGACTCAGCATAGGGAGATAGTAAGATTTGTTACCTATTACTAACAAGCTAGAGAAGCAAGAAACAAAGGAAAGAAACCAAAAGCGCCATTCCCCCCCCCCCCCCCCCCCTTCCACCTCCTCCCCCTGAGTGGCACAGATGAACAGGGGAACAGGGGTTATGGTCAGTCTACAGCACTTCTCCACTGCTCCTTCTTGGTCACTCTCGTCCCCTGTGCCGTGGGGTCCCTCCCACAGGATGCAGTCCTTGCTGAACTGATCCAGCATGGGCTTCCCACAGGCAGCAGCTCTTCAAGAACTGCTCCGGATATGGGTCCATACCACGGGATCGATCCCTCAGGAGCAAACTGCTCCAACCTGGGTCCCCCATGGGCAGCAGCTCCTGCCAGGTCACCTGCTTCTGCATGGTCTCCTCTCCACAGGCTACAGGTCAAGCCTGGAATCTGCTCCAGCAGGGGTCTTCCACGGACCACAGCCTTTGTCAGAGCAGGTCCACTTGCTCTGCCATGGTCTCCTCCATGGGCTGCAGCGTGGAACCCTGCTCCACTGTGGTACTCTGTGGGCTGCAGGGGGACAGCCTACTTCACCATGGTCCTCACCACAGGCCGCAGGGGACTTCTGCTCCAGCGCATGGAGCAGCTCTCCCCTTGACCTTGGCACCTGCAAGGCTGGTTCTTACTCCTCTCACTCTCCCAGCTGCTGTGTGGCGCAGCATGGTATCTTGTTTGGTTGGTTTTTTGTTTGTTTGCTTGTTTCCCCTGTCTTAAATATGCTCTCACAGAGGCACAAAACAGCATCACTTATTGGCTTAGCTCTGGTCAGCTGCAGGGCCCTAACCTAACATGGGGCAGCTTCTAGATTCTTCTCACAGAAACCACCCCTATGGCCCCCTGCTACCAAAACCTTGCCCTGTAAACCCACTACACAGTACAACAGCCTAAGCCAAAATATTCACCTCGTACATGTGGAGATTTGCCTGGTTGGCGTTTGCCGTGGGATCTTCCTCATCCCTTCCCATTCATGTAGTCTTGGTGACTGTCTAAATCCTATATACTTGTATAAATGGTCAAAAATATCTGGAACAAGTACAGTGTATCCTATCATAATGAATGACTTAGCTACCTGAGATGGAAACCCAGAATCTCTCAGAAGGCTGCTCTACCTCTTCCATTCATGGAAATGTAAAAGACAGAATCAGACTTTTCGTTACTTTATTTTTTAATTACGTTGCCTTGTAAGTGACATACCCTCTAGGTCTTACACAATTCTAAGCTGCAATGACTATGGCATTTTTCCTTTTTTAAAAAAAAATAAAAAATGTGTCTATCCATAGGAGCTTCAGCAGCTATACAATGGCTTCATTTCACTTTTGTAAAAGTATTAGAAATTATTCAGGCCTCAAGACAAAAATGCTCAAAGTTGAGTTTTTTATCACTTAAACATCAATACCTCTGGCTGCACACAAACTATTCAGAATACTTTCACAGAGTTGGCAGAAAGCAAAGAAAGACATTTTTCACAATACTGCTATCAATTAAGCTTCTTGTCTCACAAAGGCAAACTCATGCCTTTGGCAGCTTCCTGTCCAGGACAGATTTGGTCACTGTCATCATCAAACAGGAACCAAGGATGTCTTCCGTGTATTGATCTCCATTATGTGGCTGCAGAATTTTTTATTATTTTTTTTAATGTAAGAATGTAGACTATACTGGAGAAAGCAGAAGCTTCATAGGGGAGAAATACCTGACTTTTTTTTTTCCTTAGATGTAAGGTCCACTTATTTGGGTTTCTTGTTCCAGCCCTTAATCTATGGTAAATTGTTTGTCCGTGACGAAGTTATTAACTGACTCAGTTTACTGTCTGGGCAGGCAATAATCAGATGTGGGAGTGCGAGGCCAATCCTAATCAGCATTGTTCCAGGAACATGCAGCTAATGGTCTTATGGCAAGAAATTGAATCTCTGTCCTTATCAAATCAAAGATTAAGAAATCTTTGAACATGAAGATTTCAGGCTCAGTGTTTCCTCTTTGCAGAATAAGTCTCTCCTCCCTCCTCTCCAAAGAGTGGAGAACAGAAAATAAAGGATTTCCCAAAACATTCAGTCCTTAGAACACAGCATGCAGGAAGTCTGCAAGACTCCATACATACTGAGTAGGTGCATTGGGCAAGTGTCTGCATATTTTCAGGGAGATTTAGTCGCGTAACTATTGTTTCTTTCTGGTCACTTATGTCTTTAAAAGTCTTTGTAACTGTATGCATTCAGACTTTTTAAATAACCAGACTGTCTTACATAATTACTTAGACCTTACATATAGCCAATCAAACTTCTCTTAGCAAAAGTTTTTGGTGAAGGAAGTTGATTCACATTTGGCAGAAATATTCTGAGCTCACATTGTTTGGAAAATTAATTTCTCTAAGAATTAGGTACAGACCTTACCATCAGCATCAGCAAGTGTGATGGGAGTTCTGAAGAGATTTTCCTTTCTCCTTGATTTCACTCAGCAAAGACAGAAAAACAGAAATATGAACATTTCATCTAGCATTTCTCTCACATAAGCAGTTCCAATTCCTCCATTTCTAAAATGAGAAGATACAAATTGGAATAAGCTCCACAAGATTTATTATTTAATGTTTCATTTTTGTCCACAGAATATCAACCAATCTTGCTTCCACCATTAATTTAATGATGACCATGACACCAGGTAGCAGAAGTTAATGAAGGTTCTTCCAAACAACTTCACTAACTTACTCTCTTTTGATGCATCTAAATAACCCAACTAGAGCTCATGGCAGACTTCAAAGTTAATTATCAACTAGTTACTGCCATTTTAGTACTGTATATGTATGTATAAATTATACCAATACTGGCACTTAAAACAAACAACCTACCCACCTTCCTCCCAAAAAAAAACAAACAAACAAACAAAAAAAAAAGTGACACTGTAGTACCAGGAGCATTAGGTGACAAAAACACAAAAACAGAAACTGCAATCTGGTTAGTATCTTCCAAAGTGAGTCTTAATTGTCTTATTGGAGATTGATGAAAGAATTTTTTCAGCCATCATTTTAAGTGAACACTAAGTTATTCAAAATAACTTTGAGAATCAAATAATTAGTCAAATAACACACAAAGTCAATAATGTGTGACCATCAACAAATGACAAATGTATGAGCAATGGAACAATACTGGTTAGCTGCAGAGAATTCCTGTGTATCCAACATTAATTGTTTATTCCGGTTATTACATTCATTCAAATGTATGAGAAAGCAAACTATTGATTTACTGATGTCAAGGAGTACTTAATGCAACAGTTTAAACAAATCATGGCTGTCTCCATATATAATTCATGTTTATTATAAATGTAAAGGAGAAGAAAAATGCTACAAGAGTATGTGTAGGCTCAGCTATGTAAATACCTCTTGTTTTCTGAATGTAATAAATACTCTGTTTATCTGTAGAAATAATCAGAATTTTTCCTGCACTGGGTAGGTAATTTCCAGAATGAGAGTCAGTGTTATTAAAGGCATTCTCCAAACACAAATAGCTTCATTCCAAGTTAAAGCACATCATTTGGTATTTAAAAAACTGTCTGGATTTGTTGCTTTATTCTTAACACGCTTGATACATGTGCCTCACAAATTTTCAAATGGATCTAAAACATGTCCTGTGTTACATTTTTTGTGGGATGGCACTCATTTAGAGAATGCACAATGGTGCAATCTTCTTCTGTTCGCTCAGAACCCTGTTTTTCTGTTATTGAGCTAGTAATGTGGTTATGTCAAGATATCTTTAAAATTTTAAACTTCTGGTTCACTCAATTTCATTAGCAGATGTTTTCTCCTTTTCCATATGTCAGCATCACATTATAGTAATAATAATAGAATTATTATTATTATTACTATAAAATTATAGTAATTATTTTAATTACTATTAAAATGTAGTAATTATTATTACTATAAAATTATAGTAATAATATGATGCTCCCTCTCATTCCAGGAGTTTGTAATGTCTTCACTGGATACCCCTCACTTTTTTTCTTATCCTGATAAAAAGCAGAAATTGGGATTTGTTTATCAATTACATATTCACCATGTAATTGACGTGGGAAAAGTAATGATCTAGGTGCACATTTCTAATTAAAATATCATGCCAATTACTAACTTGAAATCAAAATCCTACTGTGTAATGGTTTATTATGCAATGTATCTGAACAAACCAACGCAGGGCAATGCATAGCCCCTTTTTGTTTCAGTGTCTTCAGCAAAATAGGTCCAGACCACTAAGCTACTCAGAAATAGTGTATCAGAGTGAATGAGAGCATATGTAAGTCCCTTGAAGGCATAATAATGATAGCACTTGTTAAGGTCACTATTTTCATTTCAAAGTACAGCAACAACTCTTAAAAAAAAAATCACAACCAAGAAGAACTAAGAATTAGCACAGTGTCACAGCATATTTACAGATGCTATGTCATGCCTGTACACAAGAAAATAGCCCCAGAGTAAATAATTGCCTAAAATACAGGAACTCATTTAGACCATAGAGAATAATCAACCAGAAATCATAAATGCTTTGGATAACAGAAGTGATCAATCATCATCCAATTACCTGTGTAGATAAGCTGTATGCTTTTAGAGAGTGAGTTACTGTGCTAACTCTTGTCTCTTTGCTTGTAAGGTCTTCAAAAAATAATAATTCTGATCTTGAAATAAATAAGGTTTGAACTTCTCTTTTACTTTAATATAATTCTTAGCAGATTAGACTTGGTAAGGCTCTTAGCATTTTAAGTCTTAAAGTACTGTCTTTAAATAAGCTTGTCTTTGCTGACCTGTCACCTTTAAGTTATTTGCAGAGAACTTTGATTAAGTAGCATTAAGTAAGTCTTTTCCCTAAATGATCCAGAAAATGTAACTTTAAATAGGTCATTAAAAAAATAAATAAATCTGCGCTAATTTCCTCAAGTCTTTTCCCACTATTTGTCTTAATAGGTAAAGCCCTGTCTGCATTTGCTAGGGGTTGCAGCCCTTGCTGCCAACAAAGAAGGTAGTCAGTTAGACACATTCCTACAGTGACCTCAGAGCTTTCATATGAACTCTCTGCCTTCTGGAAATACTGTACTTTACTTGGAAAGCACCTTTCTCACTTCCAGTCCTACATTTTCTGAAAATTTTTGAGTTCTGCCGAGCACACTCAAAACTGTCTGCAGTCCTATTTAACTCTCTGCAGTCCTGTTTTTCTTACTTGCCTTTAAGAATGTTCAATTTTATCAAAATAATTTCATCATTCTCATATTTCTTTTCTTTTCTTTTTTTTTTTTTATTTTTTATTTAAAAAAACAGAGTTAAGTGCATTGGGAAGTAACCTACAGCAAAAGTAAAATGGCTACATATATTTAGTTACAAATAAAAACATCCTTCTTCTTGAAATATTTTCAACTGACCTTTTTGGTCCTGTTAACTAGAGAAGGGATTGTTTCTGAGAGTGGTTTAGATGCAATAATTGCTTAAACATGACATTTAGGATTTGCTCAGAGGTGAGAGGCAAAAAGGGACCTTTTTCCAATCAGTGAGCAATGTCTTACATTTCTTCCTAGTCTCCTTATCCTCAGCTGTTTCTGAACACATCTTGTACATAAGAACTTCTGTAGACGATGCAGCAAATTTTCAGCCTGTAGGAAGTTTGAGCAGTTAAGAAGACTAGCATAGCACTAATAAAATCTAAACGCTTATAGTCAAATCTTATTCCTGATGCTGCTAAATGGGAACTTACAACTTAACATAATAGGCAATTTAGCATATAAATGTGCCCCATAAAAGCAGGATGTTGGCAGTGCAAAACTATAAATGTTAACCTTTGGGCAAGCTGTTAGAAATGTGCTACAGGCTTTTGCAATTTTAATGAACTTGTTTGCACATATGAGGTTTATTTTGTACTAAACACTAAGGATACACACACAGACTAAGAGGAACACCTTCAGAAACGCAGACCTGTAGGAGTTCATCACAAAGCACAGGCCTACAAAATTTGTTACCTTTTCTTTTTTTTTTTTTTTTTTAATTTGCCATTCTGAAGCTGTCTTAATCATTGAAAACAATTTCATAGCAGTGTAAATAAATTAAATTAATGGAATTAACATTATTGTACCTTACCATGCATCAGTAGTACTAACATACATAGGTCTAAAAGATGGAACATTTTGTGTCTGAATTTTAAGAACAGAACATCACCTACATACTTTGCTTTGTTGCTCTGTATTATGCCACTTCACATGCTGTTAAATATATCCTTGACATTAATTTTGTGTAGAAAGCAACTAAGAAATTTATTTGTGTAACCGTGAAAAGAAAAATCCTTTAAATCATTAATATTAAAAATATTCGCACTCACTTATACTTCGCCTATGAAATAAATGGTTCATTACATTTCTATTAGAATTTCTTAGTTTAATTTAGTCAAATCTAAGGTAATTACCTGTATTCTCCTAAATTCAAGACTGCAATATAAAACTTCTTAAATTTAGGGAACAGAGAAATCTTGTGAATAGATGTAACAGAATATGTATGATAATGCATTACACTTCTTACATGTATAGTATATATTACATGTCTTGCCTTTGTGTAGCTATATTTATACATCAGATGGAAATTCATTATTTTGGTATTATTCCTGTAACATTTTTATGATATGAAGCATTACCCTGAAGTACAAAAGGAAAATCCTTGGGGTAACACTTTCTTTTTCAGATCGTTGCCCATCATGATCCCTCAGGAAAAATTAAAAAATAAAAAATAAAAAAAAAAAATAATAAAAATGCTCACTAGCATTGTGGCTCCACTTATGGCAAAAGACAGAATCAGGACAGGAACACATTTCTCATTGCTCCCATTAGTCTTGCAGAAGATGCTCAGTGTCAATAGAACTCAAAGATACACTGGGCATACAGACCCTTGTATGAATGGTGTAAACATATCTTCTTCTACCCTTAATGCCTCTGTCTTTTCTGAGTATGATTAGTATGTCAGGTAAAACAAACAAACAAAAAATATATTTGTCAGATACACTTTTTCTGAAAAAGTAAAAACATTCCCAGTAAAAACATTCTTTTTCATTTTCTGGTTTAGGAAACCCAGCACTTTCTTGCCATAATAGATGGGTAGCCATTGCACTACACTTACATGAAAATATCAGGAAACTGTGAACATGAAATACAGCAACTTATGTTTGGCTCATGTTACAATAATATCTAAGGCTTTGTCTATTTCCTTCCTGGGTGCCAAAGATTATATGTGTCTCTGGCCCACAGCTTCTCTCACCTTTCTGATCTATAATATTTTTATGTTAAGATTCACAGGGAGTCTGAGGGTAATACTTGGTTTATCTTGATTGATCCATCATTCAGATTTTAAAATTTAGTAAATTTTGTTGACAATACAAAGATATTTTTTTTCTAAATTAGGAGACAAAAATTGGCAAAGTCTTCAAAAACTATGGTGGCTGTCATCTGTGTGATTTACTCCAAAGCATATCATTTTATTTACTCCAAAAATCTCCATTCCTCCAGTCATTTTTGTTTGCTGTTAAAGCAGATCATGTGCTGTATATCCAAATTTAGTAGCTCTTTCATAAGTTATTATTCCAATAGTACCATAGATTATTCCAATGGTACTTTTATACCTCTTTGTTTTCAAAATATATGTTAATGATAAAGTTCAGACAAAAAAAAAAAAAAAGAAACTCTGTTACTGTTTACGTATATATAAACAGTACTGAAGTGCAGAAAGAAATCTGTTCAGTGAGCTAGACCCTGAATTGCATGCTACACATTGAGTTACTGATATCACTTCCTGCATCTGCCATAGCATCAACCACACTGCTGAATTAAATATAGTATCCACAGCATCTGGGATATCATTTCAATCAGAATTCATCACCTTTCATATGAGAAACATCATCTAAATGAATTATGTACATTAAGAACTGAATCTAATACACAGTGTATTAAATGATTCAATGAAATCAACTTGTGTTATAGAATAATGCAATTCTAGATTTTCTTTCTAGATTGTCTACATCTTTAAAGAAGCTTGTATGTAGTTTCTTTACTGGAATTTTATATTTAAGAGAGGTCCATGCCTTTCAATGAGACCAACAAAACTACATGACTTTTCAGAAAAACAAGAGCATGTTCATCTGGATATGTTCAGACACACTGATTAAAAAAAAAAAAAAAAAAAAATTATTATTATTATTATTTTTTAACTACACAACTATTTTGCATATCTTGGCAAGTCCTTTTCTAACATAACTTGATTTTTTTTTCCACTAAACTGCTGATAATCTGTTGCCAAGCTTTACTATCTACTGCTTGGTACCATTCAGTCAAGTACATTCATTTTACTCATGCAAAAACCTCTGTGAGATTGTGCGTATCAGAAAAACATTTTCTGAACATGTTTAACTTCAGTTTTATGGTCCTATTTCAGCACTAGCATTTGTGTCTAGATATCCCAGAGCAGTGATAAATAGAGCCAAGTGTTGTTTATTACAAATGTTTGCTATCTTGAATGTATTGCCATCTCATTACAATGTTTCAGCTTTTGCATGGTCAGGTCTCTTACACTCTATTGCATTTGTGAAGGGAGCACTAATACTTAAAATAGTAGAAAGCAGAGGAAAAGAACACAGTTTCTAATACTTCTTGATATTTTCTTTTTATTATTTTTAACATCAGAAGCTGATGTCTCAGTATCCAAAACTTTCTGATTTTAGGATTCCCAGATGAAGATAGCTATGGTTAAAGCACAAGACTAATATAAAAATATTATTCTGGGTAATCTGCATGTTTGGGAGCTGTCATCCAACCAATGCATACAATGAAAAGTATGGATTACTTTGCCTCAGACTGCCAAAACAAGTTTGAGGAAACTATAGTAGAACTAATGATAGATTTATAACTTCCAGATGAGAAGGTCCAGCTTACCTTTTTTTCCTGCCCTGGCCTCTGTTAATACCATTGTGTGATTTCTGATATAAATAAACATGACAAATTTTACCTGTATTGCTTTATACAGCCCCTATGAAATATTGGCAGGCAGGTAATCAGGACAAATTCTGTAGGCAATACTTTAGCTGTATTTTCAATGAGTTCTGTAAAGAACTAGTATTATTATCATATGTAACAAGTGATTAAATTACAGTTAATTTATGGAATTCTTCAAATAGACGAAGAAATTGTCCTAAATATAAAGTAAGAGCAAATGTCAGACCTAACGTACATCAGCTGTTTGAAGTCTGCCTGGAAGCTGATTAAAGTGTCATTCATTAGAGGTGACCCCTCATACTTAACATGGAATCATAGAATCATTAAGGTTGGAAAAGATCTCCAAGATCATCTGATCCAACCATCACCCTACTACCAATGTCACCCACTAAACCATATCCCTAGGTACCAGGTCCAACCTTTCCTTAAACATCCCCAGGGACTCCACCACTTGCCTGGCTCTCTGGAAGGTGGGTGCTTGGCATATGCAAGCTTGTAGGTGACAACTGTCTTCCTGGCTGCCCTCCCTGCCATTTAGAGGCAGACTGAAAAAAATGATCCAACAGAGACCTAACAAAGTTCAACAGCTTTTCAAGGGAAATGCAAAGGTCTATATTTGGAACATCACAACCCCATGTTACGCAACTGGGAGGACAACTGTCCAGAAATTGGCTTTGCAGAAAAGGATCTCAAGGTCTTGAGGGAAAAGTTGAAAATGAGACAGCAGTGTGTCCTTGTGGCAACAAAGACTAACTTCATATTATGCTGCGTTTACAAAAGCATAGTCAGTAGGTTAAGATAAGTGTTTATTCCCTTTAATACAGCATTTTTTGAATCACATCAAGAGTACTTTGCCCAGTTTTGAGCTCCGAGTACCTAGACAAACTTTTAAAAATTGAGATATCTAATCTCTTATTTTAAAAATATCTAATATCTTTACATTGCATGTAAATTTAACCTTAGAGATATCTGATATTTATTCTCACTTACCTATTGAATATTTCATAAGGAAGTCAGAAGTAGAGTTTTCTCAGATATGCACAACAGCAAGACTAGCAGTGATGGACATAAGTTCTAACAAAATAAAGTTTTGGTTAGACATAAGTAAAATTTCTTCACACTGAAAATAGTCCAACATTGTAACAAGTGCCCAGTGAGGCTGTGAAATCTCCATCACTGGAGGTATTAAAAACTTCAGAGGAAAAGGCACTGAGCAACCTTGCCAAATTAGTCTTGTTTTGAAGAGGGAAATTGAGTTGATGACCAAAAGTCCCTTCCAACCTGAAATATTCTACATATTAGAACATTCTAGTCTGTGGTTCTAGAATATTGCATCTAGATAAGTTGTTTGCTTGTAGTCCAGCAGTAGTTATCTTTTTCGAGGGGGCAGAGCTGTTGAGTTTTTTTTCTTATGAAAAAAACCCTTAGCATCTGTTCCTCAAAATAAGGTCCTGATGCCAAAAATCATTCTTCAAACAACACTGGGTAACTGAAATTTTTCCATATTACAGATTTCTAAGGAGGATAATTCATGGCAAATATCATGTTTTCCCCACACTTCCAGTAACCTATTTCTTCAAGATCCAAATAAACACTGTTAGAACAATGAATGAACTGTTCTTGCAGAATGAGAGAAGTGCAATCTTTCCACATTATACTATCTACCTCTCTAAGGAGCTAAAAAGAATTTGCTTTGGTAAAGAAAGCACTCTATTATATGACTTTCTCTTTTGTAGTCTCATATCTTATGTTTCAATGGGTAAACTTTGCAAGTCAGATTTATATTCAAGTCTAAAGTTATGTTTTGTTGCAGTAAAATCAAAGGAAGCAATGACATTGATGTATAGAAGAACAGGTGGGAACAGAACAGACCTTATTAATCTTTTTCTCTACTTGGTGGCACTCATGTGCCTTTAATATATGGAGAGAATTTTATCTATTGCATGGAAGGTAACCTTGAATTGGAAGTAGATTTCCAAGTACCAGATGCAATTGTTTGTATTAATAACTTGCACTTTTTGGCAATTTGGAGCTTTTGGTAACAGCACCTTGTCCTCTGTGTTCAGAGGTCAGTATTTAACATGGATCCTCTTCTGAGATACTGCTTCCCATGTTTTATATCCAAGACAGTGGACTGAATTCCCTTTGTGGAACAAAGGACTCCAGAACTTGACTTTTAGTCTTTTCAGGCCACTATCTAAGGCATTTTAGCAATTTTATAGTGCATGATAAAGAGCTTCATCTTCCTGTTTAAGTGACTATTTCAGTTTAAGAAATAAAAATTAATTGAACTAAATATAGCCTAGTTTAAGCATGACATTGCTAACAACTACAAAAGAAATGAGAGGTTCCTGTACTCAAGCACCTTCTGCTCTGTGTATGTTACATGAAATTGTTTTCTTTAACACGCCTCTTTCATGGCTCCCTTCGGCTGCCAATTCAAGGGGTCTAAGTATAAAGCCGATCTGTTTGTAAATACAGTCAAATATTACAAAGTTGAGGTTATAAGCATTGCATAAATATTAGTCGACTATCATTATACATGCTAAATGTTTTTTACTTGTAACAATTGATACTTTAACAAGTTCAGAATATTACCTAGCAGTATCTTCACAACATTGTTTATTTCCCTCTGATTAGAAGGACACTGTAATTTCAATCTAATCAGGCACTGAAAAAATGCAAGTGAATTTTTTCTGTCTTAGACAAAAAAAAAATGAAGTTAGGTAAATAAAAGCAACATTATTGTAATGGTTGACCTGTCTCATCTGGAGCGAGAGTGAACTAAGCTGAAAGACAGGTTACAGGGATGCAGAGACTAGGAGGGAAAAATCATCCCCCCAGAATGACACAAATTTTCTTTTTATACTTGATTTTCTTCTTGAACTGTTTATCCCTGATGAAAATGCCCAGGAGCATGGCAGAAAATGAAGAGCTACATAAGTCATTGACTGCTGTTATTGTCTTTCAGATAGTGTTAAAAAATGCATCTACTGGTGTCAATGCCATTAAAAGAATTTCATAAGTTAATGCAATAAAATGTAATCATGTTGATTTAGCTGTGTCTCTATTATATAATGAAAGTTCTGTAAGACTCAATACATAAAAAACTCCAAGTTTTCTACTCACAGTTGCTAAAAGAGTTGTTTCAGAATCAGCAGCACCGAAACAAACATTTTATTCACTTCCACATGGTTACAAGCCTTCATGCTTGAAAGTTGAAACCTTCATGCCACAGCTGAAAAGAAATCGTATTCTCATAGTCAAATAGCCTAATACTGAATCTTTATTGGTAATAACAGGCTTTGTCCTGAGTTTGCAAGGTGTCAGGACTAAGGTTGGTCAGGGTCTTCTGTCCAGGCATTAACTGCCAGCAGGTGTGTTTTACTTGGTTTAGCCACAACAGCAATATTTCCAAAGGCCCAGTGGCTAAGCCTGGTTTCTTTTGGTAACCTTTAGTCATACCTTTTCATGTAGGTAACAAGTAGTTCAGTTATTCTGTGTGTTATTAGATATTTATGACTGCAGAATGTCATGTAGAGGAATATAGGCCTGGTACAATAGCAGAGATATCAAGAGTGGGGACATAGGTTGATGTGTAGAAGTGTGCAGGCTTTGGATAACAGCCAACAGGCACTGGCTAGCACTGGAGCCCCCAGGGCCATAAATGACTCTCAGATGGTTGGTTCAAGAAGTGCTAACAAGGAGCTGGGCAGAACCATTTTCAGAGGTAACAGAGAAAAAAGAACAAGTAGGTAGCATGTGTTGGTCATACCATATTTAATAAAAATTTGACATAATTTGGAGCCGCAGGTGAATAAACAAAGAGAAAGATATACAGGTATATTAGAAAATATTAATTAATTAATTAATTATATAAATAAAGCAGGTGAATAGAAAAATAAGGAGGGAGAGGAGGAAAAAGAAACCCTCAAAACCTGCATCATACTCTCCAGACCAAAGGACTTAACTATACCCTGAAAAGACATACCCTGCCACCCAACCCTTTCCAGAATGTCTATGATTAATTAACTGTAATTCTCTGATGAGATGGTTAATATTTTGATTATGCTAGTCATAAATTCTCATCTTTTCATATAAGATGTGTTTTCTTTTAGTCCATAATGAGATCTTTAGCATAACAGTACATTACAGTACTTTTCTTACCTTCTAGTGAAAACTGTTTCAATAATGTGAAATAAAATAAAATGTAGAAAAAATAAATTTTCTGCTTGTTTGCTAGGCACTTAGGAAATCACAATCTTTGCCAGAAAACAATAAATTCAGCTGAAGATACCATAAGAAGGCAGAGAAAATGTGGTCAGTTTGCATAAACACTTCTGTGGATCTTTGCTTGATGGTTGTTTCTTCCTCTTAGCAGTACGCATTCTGTAATCCGAACTAGCCCTCTTTTTTTTTTTTTTTTTTTCCTTAACCCTGCCTTCCAGTAATACCCAGAAATAAAAGCAAAGCCTTAGAAATACACGTAAATGCAAGTCATGGAAAAAATTAATGAGAAAGTAAGTAGCAATTTTCAGCTCATTCTTTCTACTACTCATCCTTTCTAATACTTTTCATGGTTAATTAAAGAAGCATTTAGAAAAAGCTGTAAAAAGGGGTTTACAGTGATAAATACTATAAAACAAATAAACAAACAAACAAACAAAAACTATAAAAACTGTAAAGCCTACATGTATTTTTCACCTGTTCAAAATGACTTACAATTTACACTTATCATTGCAGTAGTATGTGGAGTACTTATTAAGTCAGGTTTCTGCCAAAAAAAAAAAAAAAGTTGGAATCAATTATATCCTTATATATTAATAACACGTGAAATATAGAGAAGGCAAAGTAAATCATTTAATTGGAATCACTTATTACAGATGTGCTGGTTGGCACCAAGCTTTTATTCAATATAATTAAAATTACATACATAGAACAATAATAGCAGTACATCAGAGTGAAGAGATTGAGTAGGATATTATAAACCCAGGCTGGATGGTATGGAGCAAACATACTGGATTTTCACAATACATGTGCATGCCTCTGCAAACTTTAACACATTTCTCTCTCTTCTGCCCTCTCAGTTGCTGCACATATACAGTGTTAGGACTTCACAATAGTTTTAATGCCTCATGCCTCACCTTACTTGTCCTTATAGGTAGCTCTACAAACTAGTAATGGCTTAATAGAATTCTATATTAGAACTCGAAATAGTGAGTGCTCCAGTTTCCAGATGATCACTAATGAACTTAATGCTTCTTTGTATGCTGAGTTATCCACTTCTAAAAAGAATGCCTTGTGATAGCTATTGTCACACATAAGTATCACAGAATATGAAGGAGGTTGCTGATCCAAAATAAAGAAAAAACAAGTATGTCTCTCCATAAGCTATTTAGATTTAATGAAATTACTTACAGAGGTTATTTTTACCATAGCCTAAGTTACACTTGATCTTGTTCTACAGCCATATGGTGTTATATCTTTACTAGAATAATGGCACAGGAAAACAGTCTTAAGGCCATAGCAATTTAATTTAACATATTAGGCAGTAGCCAGATATCCTCATGCTGTTATCAAAATAATTAATATGCCACACAAAAACACGGACAATAAAAATCCCTCGTTTATTCTCCCTGCATATCAGCAGGATTAATGTCAAAAGCTCTCCAACTTCCTGAATAAAAGGTTTCTTGTTTTTGCTGTGACAAATGAGAAACAAATCTCAGCCTGAACTTTTTCATGAGCTGATTATTTTCTTTCATAATTTTCATTTTTTTGACAGCTCCAGGTGGACTGGAGGTAATACCTGTCACCAATCCTTGTTCACAGAAAGGCAGAAAAACTGCCTTTTGTACTACAGGCCTGTACAAAATCCTAAAATTCTGAATATTCTGTTCCCATCTCTGTAAAATTGAGGTTTTCCTTTCTGCATTGCATAAGTTACAATATTGATGTGATTCTATAAAAATAAGAGTAGGATGCATGTTAAAGGTTTTTCTGACACTAAGATTTTTTGCTACTGTTGGAGAGACCTGTGGAAATTATCACTCTTAATGTGGGCCATCAAGTATATGGATGCACGTTATCAGGGACTGTGTGATAGAATATCACAGGACTGCCTTAAGTCAGTCATGGCATAAGCAAAGAATGAAACTTGTAAGAAAGAAATTATGATACACTTTGAAATTATTGGTCCTACATAATAAGTATCAGTTATTTTTGTATCAGAACTTCTTCCCTTTGCCAAAACCACACAGCACAGCTAGGAAAACCAGAGGAAACCATAGAGTATTAAACTAAAGACCAAATCCTTCACTCTCCCAGCTTTACAACCTGTATTCCGCAAGAACATTTTCATGCAGGAGGAATCCACATCTAGAGCAAATGAAATCAATTATTTATGCAGGAGCTTTTTCAGATCATTTTGCTCTTCTTCAGAGATTGGACTAGAATGGGAAAGAGAGATAAGTTTAAGTTAAGGAGTTTTAATGCTTCTATGCTAGGAATTCCCAAGTTTATTCATTTTCTTTTGCAAGCAATACAATTTTTATTTGAAATAAATTCCCCTTTAGTGTCAACTTCTTTCTTTGGGGAGCCTTTAAGGCAGTTCTAAGAGTCACATTCTGCATATTCAGTGGGAAGGAAAAAACATCCAACTGTGAATTTACTAATGCTGAGAATAACATCTCTAAAATGAAAGGAGCTTATCTATTAACTATTACCAGAGACAAAGCTACTGCTTTCAATTCAGCTAGAGTAGATAAAATGCTGTTTAGGAGCTGGATCCAGCCATCTGGAATAATCACAGCAGTTACAAAAGAAGAAAGAGGACTGGAAGAGAACTGGAAATTTCTTTCTTTTTAACTCAACCAATAATCTCTTCCTACCACTCATTGTGTCTTCCTACCACAGATTTTCAAGCTGATACATGCTAGATTTTTGATGGCTGAACGCAGTCATCATACCCCAAAGCTGACTTTAATACTAAGAAATCTAAAAAGCTACACCTTTAGTAATTACCTTTAAGATAATGAGGTAATTGGTATACATGCCACTGATGCGATATGAATTTTCACCTTCAGTGAAAATTTTCAAGAAAACTTTCTAGAGAATTCCACAGAACATTTTTGTGATGTGCTCTAATGCTCTGCTTCAGAATTCATCTGCCCAAAATTAATGTAGCTACATTAAGCTCAGACATTCTGAGTTGTCTTAGCTGTCAACATCCTATGCCTCAGTTTCTGTACTGTATAGGCATCATCATGTAATTTTACATTTAGGACACTATCCATCATACAGTGATTCTAGATTGTAATGTCTCCCCAGAACAGCAGTTAGTACTGCTAGATTTGTGCATGATTTGTTGTCTTTCCCAGTTCAAGAATCAAATTTTAACTATCATCAAAGAAGAAAAAAAGAGGAGGATCTTTTTTTCCCAGCTCCTACTGTATTTAAATTGATCATTTGATCAAACTCTTGTGAAGAATCTTAATTTTCTTCTAATTGTTATTTTCCTGAAGTTATTCAGTGTTTCTGGAAATGCTTTGTCTTTCCCAAAGATATGTAGATTTTGCTTCTTAAACCTCTAGTACCATAATGTATGATTTTCATTCTTCTCTGCCTTCATGTGAATAAGACTTTCTGCAGTCATTCTGCTGCTAGTTTGAGCCAGTGTGAAAGTTCATCTGATCGCTAAGTCTTTGTATGCTGATCTATATTTCCTAGTGATGGAGTATGGTTATGTGAAGTCCTAATTATATCTATCATGTTTCACACAGATTTAGAGATAAATTCCTACAAAATCAAGTACCATAGAAGAATTAGTAAGATGACTGACAGTATTCAAGATACCTTCTCCCATATGAAATTATTTTATTTATGAAAGAAACAAATTTAATTAGTACTTTGAAGTACTATTTTCATTTTATTATATAGTTTCTGTTTTATGATATGATGTTTTCTATCTTATCTATTAAATAACGGTCTACTTAAATTGGTAATTCAAAACAGATCAGTTACATACGTTAAACACAAGAGTCTCTATGACAACTAATTGGGTTGTATATGAAATTTATTTACTTGTAATTAGAATATATTGATTTGTATGTAGCTAACTGTTTACACTGTTTGTGCCGTCTGCTGTGATCAGTAATCATCACATCTAAAACAGATGGGATTGTGTATAGAGCATATTGGATTTTGTGTGCATTATAATACATTGTAGCACTTTACATGCTCAAATATATATATGAAGTTACTAAACTCTATTAAATGAATGTTCTTTGTACCACCTCCAGCAATAGATCCTATACACTTCAAGAAATAGTCAACATATTAGAAATGTGTATTTATGATTCTATTTATTCTATTCTCATACTGCGTTCAAATGAAGGAACTACATCCCACTAGCTATTAATGAAATGAAGATGCTCATTAGATTATACGAATTTTACATGAACATATTTTGCTTTTGACAAGTACATTTACTTGTACTAGTATGTCCAAGACAATCTGATGATTGATAGTCACCTGGAAAAACTGTGGTATAAGCAGCATGTAATACAGTGGAGCCTCAAGGTTACTTCGTTAAAAACAGATTTTTAGTTTAATTTTGTCTCAGTATATGAAATCCACATGTACATTGAAGTCAGGCATATCTGTGGGATTGCAATTGTCCATTCTCCATGGAGGTCCAGCTGCTGCAATGATCACGCACACTGACAGCCTGCTCAGGGTCCTAAACAGACAGGGACCAATGCTGCAGTAAAAGTCATAAGAACCTGAAAGCCAGCTTCAGGGAAGCATGCAAGGGAGACATGGGAAATTTGAACAGTGCCGGATGTAACCCACTTCAAATTGATCTTAAAATTAAATATGAACTATCTGGAAAAATAAGTGAATTACAGATTGAGTTACATCCATTTGGTTGCATATTCTATAGTGTCATATTTACATCAAGACTACAGCAATGTAAGTAGTTTTATAATAAAACAGGAGGAAAAAAATGATTTTTTTTTCTAAGAACAAAGTGAAGTAAATATGGTTTTGATTCTTTTCCTCTATGTTTACGGACAGCACAGTAAGTATTGTTACACTTCCTCTTTCAAACCTGTTTTTAAATTCCTTCGAATAAAGTGGTTGTCAGTATTGACACAGCAATTATAAAAGAATGTTAATCATTACATAATATGTGCACACTTAATTGAAAGGTTCACGATTATCAGAAAAAATGACACATTTTATGCTATTTCGTATATGCTGATATATATAATGCTCCTTTGACTCCCTCTGGAAAATTAGATAAGTATTTGAGTACAATGTTTATAAGTGGTTGATCACAATTACATTCTGAGTGCCCTCAAACATTATGCGAAGTGCCTGTTGCCCTTTTAAAACAAAATAAATTGATTGTATTCCTATAATAAGAGCCTATATATATACATATATATGTATATACACACACATACACTGTAACAAGCTCTTAATGAGAGAGTGCCTATTCCTTAGAGGTACTTGGGAATCTGTTCTTTATGGCTTCCTCTGGTCTTTACGGTCTTCTCTGTTTCCCCTCCGGTCTTTATTTTGTTGATCTACTATTCAATACCAAAAACCTTGTAAAGCCCTCTATGCTTTTTCCCTAGATGTGCAAGCCTTCTTTCTTCCTGGTTTCTTACCACCACTATTCCTAGAACCTTGCAAAATCTTCAACAGTAATTCAGATCTTGAGACTGGCTTTCCCAGAAAGCTAAGAAATAACTAAGTTCTACCATATATATATGTATTTACCAGAAGCCTTTCTGAGTCAGATCCATAGTATCTAATACCTTCACAAATCCTCATAAGTCATGAAATGTTTGCTTTTATTTATAAAACACATGTACTAAACAACATAGCTATTAAAAGAGTCAATATATTTTCATTATATCATTATTTATATTATTTTGATAGATTTTTTTTTACTTCAGGAAATCATATTTTACAGTAAAATTGCAGTGATCACAGATGTACAAACAGCTTCTACTTAATTTCTCAAATTGAACACACATTCGAGTAGTCACATAATTTATACTACAGTTAACTGGAGCATTTCAATTTTATCTCCTTTAAAATGTGGATCATACCTTAGAAAAAAAGTATTTCCAACAGTATTTAGCATACATCTCTTTTATTATTATTTTACTTTCCATAAAATTAGGTAATAGTTTGGAAAAAAAAAAAAAAGTGACAAATAAAAGTCCTCTTCTGAGTCAGTTCTTTGGCAAACTGTCCAGAGTTGTTGGGTGTGTGCATGTGGAATGGACATAAAAAAACAATACTCCAGTACTCAAAGTTCAGTATCTTAAGAAGGTAGAGAGAAGACCAGAGACTATTATAGGAACAAGACTTCATAGTTCACCAACTACATTAGGAATCTCACAGTAAACATTTTCCTTCACCATGTATACATAAACTGGACAGAATTATCTATGATATTTGGGTTAATAACAACAAACAATGAAGATGCAAGATGTTACCTTGCTGAAAAAGTTTGCCATGCGTGAGGAGAGGACAACACCATGACCAGCACATGAAGTCATGCCACAGCTGTGTAAGCAAAAGGGGACTAAAAATAGACCTGCCCACTGGGATACCCAGCACCTAGAATTCTTTATTTGGACTGTTTTGTCACTGTGTTTCTGAATGCTATGAATTTGACCCAAAGTCCTTATCTTTTTAAAGGCTTTAGATGACTTTGGATAATTTTCAAATCATACTAGTTCCCAGTAATATAACCTATGAAAGAATTTTCTTAGGACCATAGACAGTTTTAGACCATACAAGTGACTTTACGTATTTCAGTGGCTATCCACATTTCAAAAGATTATTGAGTTCAAGAGGAGAAAACTGCAAGGGACCACAGACCAGAACTTCAAAGGACGTTTGTCCTTGTAAGACCTCAAGCAAGTTGTAGCAGAACACAAGATGGAGGACTAGAGTTGAATTTGTTTACCAACAATATTTTTTTTTCCCTAACAATAAATTTTCATTTAATCAGTTAAAGTAACTTCATACATTTAAGGTCATCAATCTCAAAGTTTAAAATGTAGCTTTTTTTTTTTTCTCATAATGTATGAACATATTTTAAAATAAGTTTATAAATAAAGTAGTGGCAAGGAGTGCTAAAAAACAGATGCATTTAACACCCTAGATTTATAAAAGTCCACTGACTGACAATTAGAAAGCTCGCCTAAAATGCTTTCAAGAGTTAAAAAAAAACATTCTTGGCATGGTTTTGATATCATGTTTCACATAAGCTCTATATAAGAGGAATTATCGCCATGTTTCTAGAGGCAAAAAGGGGACACATTCAAATAAATCCTCCAGCTTCTCCCTGGCAGGGTAGAGGGGATGACAAGTCTTCAAAGGACAATTTTTGTTTCTGTACATATGTTCATAAGTCATGGAGCTTTGGAGAATTGATTCCAGGTCATAAGAAAGCATCCAGATGATAGCACAGAAATACTTAGTATGTAACTAAGTAAATTGATCTCAAGTGTTTCAGTTAGAGCCATTCATCGACAGGTCTACTTGTGAAAAACAAGGGCAATGAGAAGAAAGCAAAGGATGTTCTACAGCAGTAGCTGACTCTCCAGCCATTAGACATGGCAATTCTAAAGAATGCAAGAAAATGAAGCAGTACATTCTACCACATAGAAACTTTAAGTGAGATTGAAATTAAAAGGAACAGGGATGGAAGGGATCAGCTAGTTCATCCTGCTGACAATTCAGTAATGTTCCTGTGAGGATTAGCATATTGTTCAGCATGGTGTTAAATATTCCCTGCTAGGAGCTTTTTTTTTTTTTTTTTTCTTGAGGGACCATTTAAAATAGAACAGATATTACAATCAGGAAGTAGTCTTGTCTGTTGCCTAAATATTCGTATTTCTTAATTTTATCCTATTATATCTGCTTAAACCATGACACACACTGCTCTGTCAAGTAATGACTACCCTGTTTAACTCCTTCAGATACCAACTGTAGAGTCTAGCAGGGCTTGATTAGTCAGAAATCAGTCCTGTTAGATGCTTTTTTCACATTTAACCTCTTCATGACTTCACTTTGCAACAGAATTATTAAAATCATATCAAATACTCACTCATTCTAAATTAAATAGAGTATTTGATATTTATCATTTTAAAAGCAACAGTGGGAGAACAAAATCCAGTGTGAGTTACTTTATGTCAACTGTCTTAACATTTGCTTTAAAAGTTCTCATCAGTCTGCCACAATAAAGCATGAAATAGAAGACATACGTTCCTCTGAAAACATTCCCAAAGGTTCAGACTTAAAGATTCTTACTGTGCCAAATATCAGGCAGTCTGCCAGTAAGCTCAATTAGAATTTTTGACTGAATTAAGTAGTGCACAATCACAGCATACAAATGAAAAAAGCACCCTCAAAAAGGATAGTTTTCCTGTAGGTGTAACGAAATCTTTTCTTCTCTGCTTGAAATAAGTCTCAAATTATAGTGATGTTATTTGACTTTAGGAGTGCACAGATGTGTTAAGTATTTCATTGGGAATACGGTGTGGTTAGTTGGACAAGCATAAAGCATACATAATTAATTTCAGTCTTGCAGTGCCTCTGCTTTTGAACATGATATTTGTTACCGTAGCAAAAGAAGCTTACCCGGCACCATGTTTAGCTAACAACATTGAAGGGAATTGTTAAAAAGAAGAAAAATCTGTTTTCATTCCACTCTTAAATTTGCACCTAGTTTCAGACTGTATGTCTGCATTTAGTATTTTAAAGCAGGCACAAGAAGAATGGCAGGTTCCTGGAGAGAAATATGTCACTGGTGATAAACAGCCCTAAAATCAGTAGAGCAGATAATGCATTGCAGGTCAGAAACTACACCCCTGACAATACTGCACATGCAGGTAATACACCAAATGTCACATTTGAAAGGGGTAATGCTTTTTCTACTGCTACATCCTCAACAAATTGTAGTACATAGCTGAGTTACAAATTGTAGTACCTAGCTGACATGGAAGCATGAAGGATTTTTAGGAGGCAGAAAATACAATGAGAAACTGAACAAGATAGACCACCAAAACAAACACACACACACCAAAAAAAATCCAGCAAAATTAACAGCCCAGCTCTCAACAACAACATGAGCCAAATAATATATCAACTTAGACTGTAGTTGTAATCTATAAAAAAAATAATTTTTCTTTATAGCTCCATATGAAAAGATTAAGCCCCCTAGACAGAAAGACATCAGACCTAAATAAGGTTAAAAATTGCTTGATTTATGGACATTTTTTATGCTTTATGTACATATTTTTTAACAACACGTTTCCTTTTAATGAATGAAGGTAAATTCATCTGTGTTCATAACAGAAGCATACATATTAGCATATTTTCTTATCACTGGTACTAACTCATTAATTCCTGCCTAAAATCATACTGGCATTGTGACTGGGACACAACATGGCTGCCCCATCCCTGGGTGAGTTCAAGGCCAGGTTGGACACGGCTTTGAGCGATGTGGCATAGAGGAAGATGTCCCTGCCCATGGCAGGGGCCTTGGAACCATATGACCTTTAAGGTCCCTTCTAACCCAAACCATGGTTCTGTGATTTCACTCACATGCTCATTCTCCTGGCCCATGCATCTTCTTATTCACCATTGCCCCAGAGCACTGAGGAAGACATAGACTGTAGCATTAACAGTCTTTAATACAAAGCTGCAAAAACCACTCATGGTCAAACAAAAAATACTGAAGCTCCTAATGAAGCTTCTCCTCTGGACCAAGATGTACAGTACCTCGGGCAAACTAAACGGTGAACAGATGAACTAAACACCCTGAATATAAATATGTATGCATGCTCATATACATGAAGGAAATGCAGCAATCTCTAACTCACAACAGGGTGAGGAGGAAAGAAGCACTGCCAATTAAATAGACCCCCTAAAGTTCAGGGAAATTTAGAAAGAGTTATAAAGGGTTTTCTTTTATTGTACAGAGTGTGCAGCTTCCAGATTAGATTCACATAAAACTGTTGAGTTCAGCAAACCTCTTCCAAGTGGGAGTGTCTTAAAATATAAAAACATCAAACAGTGGAGTATGACAGGTCTGCTTTCTATAATGAGATCATCACTTCTTGATGATCTGAAGATGCCTCTCTTAGGTCTGGAGCTAAGGAAAGACCAGGAATATTTTTGAATCCTCACTTGTCTTAGCCAACAGGCAAATCTACTTCTGATTTACTGGCCCAGAGCACAAGATGTGGACAAGATGTGTTCAGAGTTTTAAAGATCAGAAAATCTGCCTAACAGAGCAACATGGTAAACAGTCTCTGTTAGCATGGTAGAACACAGCATTTATCCTTCCTATCTCATAATCAAGTAAGTATGAATTCTTGATTTCTCAGCTGAGAATGATATTAGCTTAAGCAGATTTTTCTGCTTAAAGCAAATATCATGTTTTCATCTATGAACTGTCTGAGTGCTGACTGTAATAAGGATGATTCAGATGATATGCAGACTTCACAATCCACTATTTCTGGTGTTTTCTCCTTTTTTCATAGTACCCTTTGCAGCATGTTTTAAACAGGTATATGGTGATTCCCAGAATTCCTGCAGGAATATACAAGAACAGATAATAGTGGATAAACATGACGAAAGCTGGCAGCAAATATGTAATTTGGTTCTTCCTATGCTGTGCAATACCTTATCTCCAGTTCTGCAGCCTTTTAGAAAGTCCCGTGATGCCTTTCTAATCTAGATTTTTAATTCATGAAATACATAGGAAGGAAATGTCTAGAAAGAGAGAAGCAACACATAAGTGCTTAGAATTATCATGATTCTGTAATTTTTTTAAAAATCTCATAAGTGAATAATCACAGCAGTGGTTCACTCTGCAGTTTAGCTGGAGAGAGCCATCTTTGGGACAGTAAGCTAACTGAAAGTTTGCTGAAGGAAATAATGTGCTTCATTTTTTAAAGCTACAGAGAAGAGAGAGCTTTGTTACAACCCTATTCCTGGAGGAAGAATACTCAGAAACTTCAAATTTGTCTTTAGTGAGAAACAGAATGTAAACCAGAGATACTGTACATAGATACAGTACATAGACACAACTGTACATAGACATAACTGTACAAAGACACAAACCCCTAATATGCACTGAAGGAAGAAACAAACCACATTTCTTACTACATAGATGTACTAACAGTGGAAAACAAGGATTTATGTGCATAGATGACCTACATTTACCAAAAAGACCATAATGAGGAGGTAAATTTGATCTGATATATGATAAGGCTGAGTCATATAGTCAGCAGGACATTAGTGGATTGCATTTGTTTATGCATTCCACTTTAATTACATTAATATTTATTAAGAAATCTACTACAATTTAACTCGTCATTTCTCAGTAATCACTAAGAAATTCTTCCATGTGGACAGGAGGACTTAATGCAGCATGCTATTTGTACTACCACTTTTACCTTTCAATTTTCATGCATTTTTCACCACTGGAAAAGAAATGCTCATATGCCTGTGCAGCTACACAGCTACAAAAAACTTGCAAAGTCTGGCATGTCAAAATACAGATATCAAATACATGATGTGACAATCCCAGATCAAAGTAATAAACTGTATATATGACAGCTGTCTGTAGCGATAGTCTTGTCAAGTGCAGAAATGACGGTTAAAAGTTGATGCTAGGACCAGGTATGGAATAACACTTCCTGACAGACAATGACTTTAAATATATCACCTTGTATGTCCAATTCTGTCTCAATTTACATAGGTTCAGCTGATGTTAATCTTTAGGCCAGAAAAGATCTGAAATCTCATTTTTCCTGCTCTTAAAAACAATGGTAAATATAATCTTTAATAAAATCATGGCATTTTTCAAGGCAGAGAAAAAAACTATATATGGAGCATGCTCATGCTTTAATGGTAGAGTAGCCAAGAACCAAAACAGAACTGGCCCATTATGATCCTTCTAATGTTGTAATTATGTAGCTGTTCCTAACAGAGTAATTAAAAACAGAGAATTAGACTTCTACATACTATTTAACAGCCACTACAGTGGATTGACCCACTGATTCCAAAATCAAAGAACCTTGAATCCTAATCTATTTAATGGTTTCCAATTGAATATTTTCAGGGTGGGTCATAGCACATTCTGCATATATACCAAAACGTTAGAATTACAAAAATATGCTGTCAGTCAACACAAACAATGGGTTGATATGAAATATTATACAGGAGCCCAACTTTATGCCAAACTTATTCTTTCTTTATATATTTTCTTCTATTTAGGGCAATGACACACTATTGACTACATCAGTTTTAACAACTGATAAAGTTGTTGCTAATCAGTTGAGCTAAAAAAAGAGGAAGAATTCCCATTGAGTGCCCAGTTCTGAGTTAAAAACACGTGTTTAAAATATGAGTTCTGAATATCTTCTAATATTCTTCCTCTCCCCCCATGTTCTTCTGTCTTAAAGCAAACACAGTCAGTTTGCCTGAGATGTTCTTCATGGTTGAAATCTTTCTCTTCTGTTGAATGTTGAATGATCTATTTCAGTCAATGTATAATACCAGCCTCTACTGTGTGTCCACAGTGTGTTCAAGAAAAGTCCCTTTGTGCCTTCTCCCATGATGTCCTTGCTGTAGAGGAAGCTTCTGAAAATCCAGAAAAGTACTTAATATCCTTCCAGCAGCTGACTTGCTGCCATGTGTTCTTAGAACTTGGGTCTGGAACGCATCACATTGGCCTCATTACACTCATCATATTATATACATGTTCATCTATTCTACCTTGACCTATGCTTTATATTATCCTTTGAAGCCCCTTGGAGCTGGGATCACCAAGTTCTGTGTTTATATAGGGTCTACATATACAAATATGAAATAGGACTGCTACTAGAACTTACAGCTGTTAAAAAAAAAAAAAAAAAAAAGGAATTGTACTGAATTCAGATTATCTTCTCTGCTGTTATACATGTACATACATTGAAATTAGTTTATTCCAATATTACCTACATGAGACTTAACCTAAAATCAACAACAATTATGCACGCTGTGGACAATTACTGAGCAGTCTCTCTCACTGTTCACACTGTTCTGGGTTTTCTTTCTTGTAGAAAAGCTTGAATTTAAATTTTATGTTTTGATAATTATTTTCCCACATTTATATAGTGAACTGCTGCTAACTCAATCTCTTAAAGTTAAAGCAAATATGTATAGCTACCTCAAGTAGATGAATTAGTTGTCATATATTATTTATGTACTGGCCATTCGGAGATGATAAAAAAATACATGCCTTAACTCCCAGCTTATATTTAAGTGCAGCCTTGGCCATTTCAGTTGTATCAGGATTACTACCGACAGAGGCCTGTTTTTCAGTTTCTACTAGCTTTATATGCCAAGGTGATTGAGCTGATTTTTGTTAGCAACAGACTGAAGGTTAAATTTCTCAAGGAAGCACTGCCTTAACTTGAGATAGATGTCGACGCATCTCTATTACAAAGACAAAGTAGTTACCAGACTGTTTTAAATACTTTTGTCCCACCTGTTACAAAGAGATGGGATTTCTTGGGAGTATCAGGTGATACACAGAGTACAAGAAAGAAAAGTCAAGTTCACTCCAGACTTACTACATTTTTACTGGTCTATACATTGAAATGGACATATTGCCAATAGCTCCAATGCAGCAAGAGAGACCTGAATTTCTGTCACTGACAGGATAATAGAAGATAGTTTGTTTCTGAATGGAGTCTGCTACATGACTCATGCTGACTTTATCCAATTTTGCCATTGTCTAGATTATTTATTGAACTATGTTCAGTGTACTGGTAATATTATTACACCCTTAAAGTTGCAGAGGAAATAAGATAGTCGTTTAATATGTAGGCAAGTAGAATAAGAATGAATCAGACAATGCTGATTCTAAGTCTCAGATAAAGACTTTCACTTGCTTGTACAAAACATTTTCTGCTAGCCTTCCTTTTCTCCAATAGCACAGAGGATGCATTTGGATAGGTCATAGTGCTCTATATTCAGTCTTGCAGACTCTTCTTTGTTCCACTTGGCCTTGCAGCACCGTCATGTGGTTATTGCTGAGGAAATAAGAATATTTGGCCTATTGCCAAATACCACCTGCCTGCCATAAGTACAGATGAAATTGGTAAGCAGTCCAGAATTGGATGGAGCAAAGTCTATTTAGAGAGAAAATGGGAATAACAAGTACTAGGAATGAGGAACAGTGTGTTCTCTCTCAAGGTCATTTGGTTCTTCTCTCTATTAAGTTTAATAATTGATATTATTTGAGCTTTTTCTGCTTTTTATGTGCATCTCACCTGAATGAGATTTAGGTCTTTGCTTAGCCTTTCTGAACATAAAATCATGTCTGATCTTCATACCTTTGCAATGTCACCTGGCTTTTAATGCATAAAACTTTTCTGCTCAAAATTCTGACTATAAAAGAGGTGTGACATCTTGAACTCATCCAGCTTCTCTTCTGTGTTGTTTTTTTTTGTTGTTGTTTTGTTTTTTTTTCTGGATGGAGGGGAAGGGAAGATACTCTACTGGGGATAAAAGATGGGGTTTATATATGTTCATTCTCTGAAAATTCTTTGAGTGTATGATTAAGAGATACACTTCTTAAGGACATTACTGTAATATAGTTTTCCCCCATTATTATTTTTTTTTTCTAAGAAATGTTTTATCTAGAGCATTATAACATTGAACTTTGAAGATTTTCTTCACCTATGGGATATATTCAGGATATGACACCACCTATGTTCTCTCTTAAGAGATCCTGGCTCGTATAAGAAGCAGTGTGGCCAGGAGGTCTAGGGAAGTGATTGTCCCCCTGTACTCGGCTCTAGTGAGGCCGCACCTCAAGTACTGTGTTCAGTTTTGGGCCCCTCGCTACAAGAAGGACATCAAGGTGCTTGAGAGAGTCCAGAGAAGGGCAACAAAGCTGGTGAGGGTTATGGAGAACAAGTCTTACGAGGAGCAGCTGAGGGAGCTGGGTTTGTTCAGCCTGGAGAAGAGGAGGCTCAGGGGTGACCTTATCACTCTCTATAGGTACATTAAAGGAGGCTGTAGCAAGGTGTGTGTTGGTCTATTCTCCTATGTGCCTGGCGACAGGATGAGGAGGAATGGGCTAAAGTTGTGCCAGGGGAGGTTTAGGTTGGATGTTAGGAGAAACTTCTTTACTGAAAGGGTTGTTAGGCATTGGAATGGGCTGCCCAGGGAAGTGGTGGAGTCACCATCCCTGGAGGTCATTAAAAGACGTTTAGATGTAGAGCTTAGTGATATTGTTAGTGTTAGGACAGAGGTTGGACTAGGTGATCTTGAAGGTCTCTTCCAACCTAGACAATTCTGTGATTCTGTGATATTACCGTATGCCTGGAATTACTCATACTCTGACCTGGGAATAGATCATTTCGTGATAAATTCATAAAACTACTCACTATTCAATATTACTGTATTAGGAAAATCTCTTAAGTTTTGACACAGAATGAAGCAATTTTATTTGATTAAGGAACATCCACATTAACATTCTCAACTTGTCAAGAATTCTGTTATAACAGCTAGTCTGTGGGAGCCTGTACAGTTCAGCTAGAAGTGCCTTAAGTGTTAAGGATATGAATATTACATAGTATGAAGGAGATAGCAGGTCTCTACCCCTGTGAGCACAAGTACTTGTTCCTTATCTAAAAAGATAGACTGAAGAATTGAGTTGAGCAAAAGTCACAGCAGTGCAGGTGATGTAAGAGACTACTGCAAAGAGGAAGGTCATGCTTTCAATGTTCACAAGAGCACAATAAACAACAGTGAATCACTGTATTATAGCAAGGCAGACTAAAGTCAGACATTATGAAAAGCTTTGTAACATTAGAGACAGGTAAATTTTGGAACAGACTGCCAAGACAGACAGCTGATAACAGCTTACAAAAAAAGGGATGGTCCTTGTGACTTTTCAAGCTCTTTCAGACACGTTCCTTTATCATTATGTGATTGTTTTTTTTTGTTTTTTTTTTTTTTGTTGTTGTTTTTTCTGAATAATTTGGCATTTGATGCCAAAATATCCAAGTTAACAGAGGACTGAAAAATAATTTGTATTTGTATTTGTTTACAGTCTTCATATGTCTTTATTTTTTATTTCTTTCACCTTTTTATTCAGACAAAAAATTCAACCATTTTAAACAGATAAGCAAATGACCTGACTTTAGATATGTTTTACGGCTTTGAATTCCACAGATAGTCTTCAGCATAGTCACAGGAATAACACTGCTAAACACTTCAGTGATTTTGACATCTTTCCAGCTATTGCTTGCTGTTGCTTTCACAACAGAAAATAAGAGTTGTTATCCATAAAATATGAATGATAAACACAAATTGTAGCCTTCCACAAGTTCTCAGGCTTTTGTGGCTTTCTTAGACAGCACATGCTGCAGTGTACCAATGAGATGATCATATTGCTACTTGTCTTCATCACTGCTCTACCATTTATCCTTGGACTGCAGAAACAAGTTGGGTTGCTGTCCCAGGATGAAAATGCAAGACACAGACAGAATATTTATGGCCAAATATGTAAATATTTTTTTCTTTGATTGAGCTCATTCTCTTTCATTTTCAGGGTCAGAGTGTGATGGTCACACTAATCTTAGGATTTAGCCTGATATCTGAATAAAATTCTACATATATAGCCAAACAGAAGAACATCTAAGAATAAGATAAGAATATCTATCTCCTGACAGTCATATGAAAATCAGCCTCACAAGAGTATTGCCATGTCTTGCCATGTTTCATTTAAAGACAAACTTGAAATACCAATCTCCTAATTTTAAATTGATGAAAACGTACCATCTATTTAATATGCATAACGCAAAACTGATTATAAAACAATCTCTGTCTTCATACAAGACCATTCAAAGGTAGATAACTGGAATACAAGATATGTCTAGTACTTTTCCTAAAATTTTAAATTTCTCAATATTTTTTAGTTTCAAATTCAGTCTGTGTCTTATTTTACTTCAAGTACATAGAGCATTTTTCTTTCCTATCTATATAAATGACATGCTACTCTTGTAGAATGTGACTAATTAAAAATTAAAAGACATCAGTAGATCTTGGGGGGAGGGAGGAAGGGAGTGTCAAGGTTTTTATTAAAAATAGTATGAAAATACAGAATATTTATTTAGAAAAAAATGATTTAACACTGTCTCCCCTTCTCTCCCCCCCCCCCCCCCCCCCAAATAATCTAGATAGACAGATAGAAGTAGTTACATGGGTTTATATGTATGTATATAACTACAGAGATGTAGTAATATCAGACATAGTAACATCTAGGTTGATGTGAAAAAAAATGTAAATACAATTATATTTACTCTTAAGAGAACATGTTTTAAATTCACAGTACATACCAGTAAGCTACTCCAATATATCCCTGTGAAGGAAAGGTGTAACATGAGGCAGTATGCTGATGGATAGAGATAATCCTTGTTTGACTGATAATCTCCTGTTAACTTTCTGAGAGGGGAAAGATTTATTAGTTACTTTGATGCTGCTGGAAATTCCTACTTAGATTTTGTGTGTCACTGTGAACTGAGCTGATATGTGTGTTATTTCAGGGCCCTGCTGCATAAGCTAGATATTACATTCAATCACGTTTTGGCCACTGGTAACAAGAAAAATCAACAGAAATTTAAAAATAAGATTAAAGCATATCTACCAGGAAAATATATTGGTATACTCAAACTAAGTTACCACTCTCGATGTTAGCATAAGTCCCCGCTTATGTTTGGAACTGGGTGTTATTTATTTTTCTTTCCCGTTTCTTTCCTTTCCTTTCCTTTTTTTTTTTTTTTTTCAATTTATTTTTGGTGTTTTGCTGCATTTCAACCATTCCATGGAGACAACAACACCCTAAAGAATGCTGTACTGCTGTACTGTATACGCGTTATGTTACGTTTCAACTTATTTAATACCTTATAAGGTATTCTTTTGTTTAAAAGCAAGTGGTATACATGACAGCAGAGCTGCAAAATCATGTTATAGAAGATGAGTGTAATTGCTGTCATGGTGAAATAGCACACTCAAGTCACTAAAGACACTGTGATGCAATGCACTGAAGTTCATGATTTGTGCAACACAATGCTCATGTGTTCCAGGGTACATTTATAGAACTCTACCTCTGGATCTTACGGTAATCAATAAATGTAAAACCACTTCTTTGCTGAAGCCAGCTTATTTTGGCTGTTGTTTAATCATGCCATATTTAATATTATCATAATACAATATATGTAAGAAAACACCTTTGAACATGCAGTCGAACACATTCTTTAAAAGCAAATTGTTTAATCCTCAAGGACTCCAGATGGAACCAACTTTTTTTTTGTTTTTAATTTTATTTATTTTTTTAGTTGTAAGGAAGTCACTGTACATGTCTGTTAGTTTACTGCATCTTCTGTAAAATTGTTGGAAGAGCAGAGGCTTTCCTGACAGGAATAAAATGCATATAAAGAAAAAGTAGAAATAAAAGTGAAGAGTTCAGGAAGTTCAGATTATTCTCTAGTTGAGCCTTTCACAGATGGCTCTTAGTACTAGTTGCATTTATATGAATTGCATTCAGCTGTCATTGACTTGTCATTGATTTTTTAACATTTTTTTCTCTCATTAATTTAATTGCCTTGGATTTTCTTATTCATTCTATGAAGACTATCTCTACAAATGAGAGTTACTAACTTCCTATTAGAACTGTTAAAGCTTGGAGATATCAAGCAATGCCTTCTATTTTATGGAAAACACTTAATGAAACACCACTACTTGTGGGTGCAAACAGAAATTCAAATTTATAAATCTGACTATTTTTTTCTTTGAAAGAACTCTTTTTTGTAACTGTTCATCTCTGTATGCAATTCAAATGACCCCGACTCTAGTGTGAGAAAGCAACTGAAAAAGAAAAAAAATAAAAGAAAAAAAAAAAAAAAAAAGAGGAAGAGGAAAAGGGAAAAGAGGGGAAGGGGAAGGGGAAGAAGAAGGGGAAGGGGAACGGGGTGATGGGTAGACTGAATTTAAGATGAAAAGGAGTTAAACACACTAATGAAATGTTTATAAAACAAAGTATTCTCTTTACACTGACCACTGTTCAAAGGACAAGTTAACAATTCGTGGTGTGACATGACCGCTCATTCATCTCTATTCTGCATCCCAGAGTAAGACTGCCACAGAAGAGGGAGCCAAGAGCCATGGCACACTAAATAAATCCGAAAGAGGCAGCTCCTGGTAGTGTTTGGCTGCCATTCTCTTTCAAACCTGTCAGAGGGGTAGTATTAGCACTATCTGCATCTGCATTAAGAAATCAGTAGCATCTTGCTTCTTGAGAAGGAAATTCAGCTGGAGTCAGGAGACAATGAGAACACAGTCTTTAATTTGGAAAGGAAAAATAAAATTTAACACTTAAATGAAGTTGCCAAAGCCTAGTTTGGAGGCCAAACTCTTCAACTGTTTAGATCAGTGTTGTATGGGAAACATGAACACATAGTCTGGGACAGGGGAAATTAACTGGCAACGCCTAACCAAGTACTTGCACCAAAACTAATCACCCATACTCTGTAGAGTTTTAGCATTACTTAGTCCCCCTGTAGTCTTATTTCAGAACCTCTCTTTCTATACCCTGCCTTAAACTTCAACTATTTTCATGTTATGTATAACATGTGTACATGTACTGAACCTAAACACATATCACTAATACTTCCTTCACTCAATCTGTTGTTGATCTAGAAGATTCAGTAACACATTGTTACTGTAACCTTCATGCCTTCATAATTATCCCAAAACCATTTCCAGCATCAAAAAGCATTAGCCAACACTTTATTTTTAATTTTGATATCTGCTACTAGTCTTGGTAACAGTAGGCTTCTTTCTAGCCTCTCTAGGGTTCAAAGCAGCCAATGACAACCAATGACAAGTAATGATATCTAAAATTTTTTTTTGTTTTATTATATCAGTTGATCAAGCCAGTCCCAGACTTGCCTATACATGTGACACAAGACCCTTTTCGAATATATTTGTCCAGTGTAAGAAGTTTGTACAAAGCAGAATAAAATTTCAGCTCTTCAGGATGATGCTAAAAACCTTTTCTGAGTGCCTATACCAGCACGTCACATGGCTTATACTGTTGAATCAAAGGTCCATCATTCATATATGCATACCTGCCTTAGGAACACACATCTTGTGTATTAAGAGGGTATCTTCTACTATCAAGACAGTGTTTTTAACTACATTTTCCAAATTTGTGCTATAGCTAGCCTGTCCCACATCAAAGCTGTAGACATGTAACTTTTATTTCTGTCTAGGTAGTAATGTTTGAAATACAAATCTTACTGTTAACCAAAGTAACTGAATGCTGCATGTCTGAACAGCTATCTTGGAGACAGTCTGATTAGAGGTGTGGAATATATTGCTAGAAATCCTTGGTAAATTGTGGAAGATCATAAACCAAGTAAATAGTTTTAAAGTAAACAGTTTATATTCCAAGTTCATTTAATCTCTAAAGAAAGCAAACTGAATAAACATAGGGGTTTGTTTTTTCTTTATACCATGAAGAATCTCTTCATGAAGAAAACCCTGAATTGGCATGTTTGCTTCAATTGAAAGTTGTAACAGGAAAGCAAATCTTTCATGGCTTTAATCAGAAGCATTAGGGCTTGAAGCCTGAACACCTGTTTACTATTCCACTATCTCGTAAAACTTGAGAACTGTAGAGAAACTAATTGAAAAGAAAGACCTGAGATCTAAACAGGCTACAGTAAATCTAAAACTAGTCCACCAAACAAGAGAGTTTCAGTTTACCTGAGAAATCTCTATCTGAACAGTGGCATTGCAATTAATGAACATTAATGAAAAGAAGAAAATGATAACCACTTCAAATCACTCGATTTGCAAGGCTAAAAACTCACTAGAAATGAAAGAAAAACAGGTTTCAGGATAATTTTTGTTGTAATGTATGCTACCTTGTAATAATAAAGAAATTATGCCTAATTCTATTTAAGTATTTGTTAAAGAAGGAAAACAAAAAAAAAAAAACAATGAAGTCTGCTAAATCAAGCTTTGATATCTTCAACTGGCTTTAATAAGAATGTGCAAGGTGTTTGGGGTAAATTTTGTTCTTCATAATTGATACATTATCTATCACTTAGAGTATTATGAATTATGAGTTAAGCCCCTATTCAGCAAAATATTTAAGCATCTAATTTAATCCTTCCATATTCAGCAAAGAAATGTACCTGCCATTATACAAACTAATGTAAAACAAACAAACAAACAAACAAAAACAACAAAAAACCTTTGATCAAATAAAATATTTAAGTGGAATTAAATAAGCATGTTTATTGTATTTAAACATATTTCCATTTTCTTAGACGTCTTAAAATGTTACAGTGCTCCCTCTAGTTTATTGGACACAATAAGTCATCCCTTAAAAAAAAAAAAAAAAAGAAAAAAACTGAAGTGTTGATAAACTAAACATAAAAACACTGTAAGTCAACCAAATAAGAATTCAAGAAACAACAAGCAAAAAGAATTTTCCTTTTTTCCATAAACATCAACAGCAGAAATCTTTTCAAAAAGTCTGTAAGGTCAATACACATATTCCAAGAGAAACATTCAGAGAAGATAACACTGTTTCTGAGAAGCAGCATTCTTCGAATGTGGCAGAGAGGAGATTTTCTTGCCAGAATCCTCCTCTGTGAAGGGCTCAAATGATCTGTCTGAAAATGAAATGACTACAGAATAGTTTCCTGGATGTTTTGACGTTATGAACAGTATCAAATCACAGGAACTAAATGGTATTCATCAAAGACATCTAAGACAAAGAAGACAAAGAGCCAAATTACTCACAGCAGTGAATAACCATTCACTTAAAATCACCTTAGGATTTGAGCATCAGGAGCAGCATAATATTGTACCAAATTTTAGAAGGATGACAAGAAATATATGAGAAAAGTGTCTGGAAGTCTGACGTCTGTAGGAGGTGTAAAGAAAAAATTAATGCACATCTGGATAAAAATAATGTACTTTGAGAGAATCAACATTCTTTCTGTTAAATGAAATTGGCCCTCATAAGCCTCAAGGAATTCTCCAACAAGATCATCATATGCAGCTAAAATGATCCAACTGATAAAAGTCTACATGTATTTCTAAGAGGCTTTCGACAAATTTCTCCATTGAGGCTTTGAATGAAACTGAGAAGCCATGGCATAAGAGGGAATGTCATGGATAAATGATTGGTTAAAAGATAGGAACAAAATGTAGGAGTAAATGATCTGCCCTCATGAAGAAGGGAGGTCACTAATGACATACTGCAGGGATCTGTACTGTGACTATTGAACATTCACAAGATAGGAAGGGAACAAGTACATAGGTGTTAGAAGTTCAACAATGTAAAGTCATTTGAAGCAGTAAGGACAAAGAGCAGCTACAAAGAACTACAAAAAGAGTCTTAAGTTTGAGCAGCTGGACTCAAAGCAGACAAAACTCAAGAAGAAAAACATGAAGTGATGCATATGGAGTGAGCAGAGCAATCCTAATTTTATATATAAACAACAGGCTCAGAGGCAAGTATTAGCATTCAGGAGCAAGACATTAGGGGTTATTATACATAGTTCCATGAAAATACCAGCTCAGCAGCACACCAAAAGACAAGGCAAATGTTAGTTATTGTATAAGAAAGCAAGAGAAAGCAACGCAAGCAACCGCAGTAATATGTGATTCATTGATAACTTGCATGTTGTATACTGATCTTATCCTCTCACCTTGAAAAATATAATAGAACTTGAACAGGTTCAGAGGATGGCAATAAGCATTATCGATGCTATGAAAAGACTTCTTTATGAGGTACCATCAAATAAATGAAGACTCTTCAGCCTGGTAAAGAAGTGACTGAGAGAGGATACAATATAACTGAGTGGCACTGACTTTGTAACAATTTGTTCTCTGTATTCTTAGTATAAGAACTAGATATCAACAAGTAAATAACCAGGAGGCAGGTTCCAACCTGCATCAGTCCAGCATTAACCCAGTATGTCATTAGCATGTGGAACTCTTTGCCAAAGAACATCTTGGGTGCCAGAAGTTTACATATGTTCAGTAAGAGTCTAGATGAGCCCACAAGAAAAAGCCTGCAATAGGCATTACTAGCTACATAGAAACTACATCTGCTTAAGTAAGGAGGCAAGTAAAAGTAGTTGAAACTATAGGGAAAGTACAAGGTGGCAAACTCAGCTAATAGAGGAGCCTTGTCTTTCTTTTCTTCAAGCATCCATATACAGCTACTCCAGGAGATGTCCTAGAGATAGTACTCTGTAAAAGCAACATAACATATCTCTGCTCGTAAGGAATATGAAAAAAGTCTAAACATAAAAAGAATTACAATAGAATTTGTTTGTTTTTTTTTTTTTGTTTTGTTTTGTTTTCAGAGTTTCCTATCTAGTATGTTACTTTAAGTAAACCGTATCTGAAAGATGCATATTCACTCTTGCATGCTTGGCCAGAACATGCAACTCTGCTCTAGTAAGGTCAGGTCAATAGGTCTGAGGGAGGCCTCAGGCCCTCCTTGCCTCCCTAGGGCATGAAGAGCTGAGCCCTTAAGCATGGCACCAACGCTGCAACAGCCCCTCTGAAGAACTTTTCAGCCCCTTACCACACGTAGACAGCCCCCTCTGACAGGTTGCCCCTTGCCAGCTAGGGGCATGTCCCTCCACACGTGCTCATCAACCCAGTCAAGCAACTAGCTGCCAAAGACTAGCCCTGTAGATGCATTTAATTTATGAACCAGCCAAGCAGGAGTCAGCTAACAACTAATCACAACTGATAGAAGCTATGGGCTCTAGAAGCTTCTAAAAGCTTCCAGGAGCAACTGAAAGTAGCAGTAAATAAATAAATTAATTAAATTAAAAAAAAATAATCCAGTAGAAACACCGAGCAAGTAAGTAAAACACAAACAAGTAAGTAAGTGGTCCAGTTCTAATTAGACATGAGTGAAAAATAATTAACAGAGAAGGTGGGTGTGTGGGCCCAGGGAGACAAGCCCCAAGCAACCTGTCCTAACCTTAGCTTTGGTTGGGATGGTGAGATGAATCAGATTGCCTTCAAAGGTCTCTTCCATCTTAATGATATTCTCTGATTTATACCATTGAGCATGCACAGATTGAGTAATGTCATGTTTATTGGCCATCCATCCCTGAGCTCAATAACCAAACTGGATGGCCATGAATATGAAACATAAAAGAGCTTGTAGTATTTTCAAGCCAATTGTCCGACTAGCCCAGCGGATGCGTACCTTGGCAAGACACTATGATAGTGCTAAAGCAGGTGCAATGCTTTCTCCTGCTACTCTCTCAGGAACCAACCATTTGCAGCTTCAGCCTTTCCTGAGCTGATGTTGTTGCTCAGGAATGATGTTTAATAACACAGAGATTTATCCTCTAGTCATTTATTGTGTCTTGAAGTGATTAAGTGCTAAGCAGTGACAGTATCATGTGACTGGGAATGCCAGACATGAACTGCAAACACATGTAGAGCCACCTCCTTTTGTATGCTTTCAGCTCTTGATAGTTTTGTTCTAGTTCTTTGATGAGCAATTAATTGCTCTTCACCTGTCAGAGGCCCTTCATAATTTTCTAATCACACTCTACTTGTGAGCTTATTGCTACTTAAACATGTCATTCCTGAGTGACAGGACCAAATGAACCTGTGACTGCAGGGTAAATGTAGGCATTGAAGAGATCCAAACTTAGCTATACAAACCTGTGTTGCAGTTAGGTCTGTTTCTCAGAAAAGGTTCAAGTATTAGCTTTTCTGAAAGTCCCAAGACAGCTGCTTCTCATCTGTGCAGACACTTCAGTCACTCAAGGACCTGGATGATATTGTGTTTGCTCTTGATATATGAGCTGTATCATCAGGTGTCACTGTCATTTGAGTCTGGAACATCTCATGCTATCTACTATTGATCTGATAGATGTTGAATAAGAGAGAGGACAGTATTAGTTCATGTGAGATATGAGAGCATATGAGAGCTTTTGGTATTAAAAATAGCTGCCCATCTCAGATCTGGGATATATAACAGAAAAGGAGTGAAGACAAAATAATGTCATCTTAATGATTCATGCCATGTTGTGTAGCTGGGTCAATTATACTTTAAGACTGATGGATAAGACAGGAAACTGAGATATTTTTCCTGCACACTGACATTGCTTTGTGTTTTCTATATTATACTTAAAACAAAATCAGTTTTTACAAATTATTTATATTAGATTTATATTAGGTACCTCCCAAAACTTACATACTCAGGATACACAAAACTCATCCTGTATACTGGTCTTGTACCAGCCAGTCATCCCTTCATCCAGACAAAGTTGCTTCTGTATAGCTCCCAGATTCAGTCTATACAAGAGATTAGATCAGTGTTTGCTAAATACTGATCTCAAAAGCAATGCATAACAAGATAGCCTAATTAAATTAAAAGACTTTCTACACTTGTAATTATTTGTGTAGATGTGTTTCTCTATAAAAATACACTGCAAATAAATAATTGTTTATTTTATTTTAAACATAATAATCTGAAGAGGAAAAGGCGATGTATAGGGCAATAACAGCAGGGCAAACAACATGCAAAATATTTCAGTTGGGAAGAAAAAGAGCTAATCTTCAATGTAAATATAAATTTTAAATAGTCCTTACTAACTAATGTTAAGTAATTTTTATTTTTTTTTTGACAGTTAGTGAGAGGTATAGTAGGTATCCCTAAAACAATCGTTAAGAATAAATGATATACTATTATCTTCTATAAGAGAATCCTTAATCATTTTGTATATGATTAAAAATCCAACAAGAGCTGGTGAAAATCTTTTGGTTACTTCACTGGCTTTTGGTTCTGAAGTCTCAGCTCCTGGAAATTCCAGACCCCAGCAAAAGTATATGGACAAGGACTCAAGATTTAAATGGAATTAACTATATTTCACTCCAAGACATATTATTAAAAAATCATCTGGGTAAAGAATGTGCCTAACTTTTTATCTGTAGCATTCTGCCAACTTAATCATTCACATGCCTGCCATATTTGAAACAAGGAAGTATTTTGCTGGATAACCCTCAAACTGCAGCAGAAGTTTTATCACAGGTTCAAAACGGAAAGTAATGCTGCTGTTAACATCTAGTTTTCCTAACATAAATCTACTGGCATTACGAGGTCGTCCTTCCAGTGCATTTGATTATGTTTTAACAGATTTATGATGAATAAGCACAGATGGAAAAATAGGTTAGATTGAATAGAAGGTATGATAAATACATTCTCTCTGGCTTTGCAGTGACCTGCTCACACTATAATGAAAAAGTACCTTTGTGTATATATATATAGGTTATCGCTTACCTACCATTAATTGAAAATATTTTTTTATAAAATCTACCTATATATGCATTTAAGCATTCTCAAAACTGGATAGGAAAATATATTAATGCTTAAGCTACTCTTTCTTACATTTCAGGTAAGATAGAAAGACTTCAATGTCTACATCATTTCATGTTTCCAGGTTAATATTATGTCCTGAAGAAAATTTGCATATACTCCAAGCAGAATATGCTTTTCTTCAATATATTGCAGATTTTTCAATAGACATGAATTAACAAGCAGATAAAATATCTTTATTCCAGAGACATAGCACATAAAGCTAATGGAAATGTAGGCACATGGAGACATTTTGTTCCTGCAGGACTAAACAAAACAGGTTTGCAAATCCCATAGCTCCAGTTTGTGGTTTTTGTCTAGGGAAAACACTATCCGATATTAAAAAGAAAAAAAATCTTCTTGCTATCTATATTTTTTCTCAGAAAATACAAAGCACATTTGGTTTGAACATATGGCCACTGAAATCAGTTGAAACAATCCATTGATTTCGATAGGAATTGGATTGGGTTTGAGGTCTCAAACTTGCTAGTAGATCTGAGAATAAATTTGATATCTCTTGGAACAGGACCATGGGTTTAGGCATGTCTGCCAAAACTCAGACTCCCAACTGGATGCTGCAATTTCAAAGCCTCTTTGGAAGTATAGAATTTCCAGGTTGTTGATTTAGTTTAAAAATAGCTATATGATTTTGATATATGATATTGCAGCACACAGGTAAAAATAATATTTAGATGTCTAAAATATGCTCCTTCGGCATTGGTTTTAAGGCTTACATAACCAAAATTCTAATTTCAAAAAGGCTGTTCAAAAATATTCTAGCAGATCTTTAGTGTATCAGTCCCAAAGAAATGTGGTTTCTCTATGTCTGAAGCACCATGCCATTACTTTTCGGATGTTGAGAGATGATATGCATGTCTTCCTGAACACTTCTTCCTCCCTGTTTCCCCATTTCTCCCTTGAAAAAAATGTATTGATGGTGAAATACTAGGAAACCACTCGTGTTGAGGGGGCAAAATGAAACCAAGGAAGAATTGATTATCTCAGGAATTAAACATTAGATCACAGAAACAGCAAGGAAAAACTCCTGATGTTATGCCAGAAAATTCACTGACATAAATAGATTGTAATAGGAAGGAAACAAATTCTGGCTGCAGGAGCTGTTTTTAATTAAATGCCTGAGATCTCTTCATTCTTGTCTTGCCCTTGATGATGTCACTTAGTGGTTCAAAATGCCATAAAATCAGCAATATTCACTATCTCACAACAAATGGTAGTATTTCTCACATGTTCTTTGCACAGCTGCTTAATAACCACCAAACTGCAGTTCACCATTAACAGAGACATAATTCTGTTTCACAAGAATAGTTTTTCCTGGTTCATTTGCAGTGTGGGGCATCTGCCCTATCCATGTTGCTCGTATGACCAGAAACAATTATTTAGATGACTGTTCCATGATGGTAAGGGTGACAAAGTGCAGAAACCTAGCCTGGACCTTTTTGCCCTTGCAAGGAAGGTAAAATATTTATATTGATTAAAAATAAATATAAAAATCCCATTTTCTGTTATGAAAATTGAGTAGTTAATATTACTAGAGATTTTGTTATATTGTGAATATTCTATTCACAATATTCAATTTGAGTACAAGTTGCACTCTTTGAGGTTCTTTGAATAATTCAGATGCATTCATTTACTCTTGATTAGTGGATCAGGTTCTTCAAAAAGTGAGTATTTATTTTATTTTATGACATGTAGCATTAATAATGTATTACCTTTCTCACAAGCTGCTTTTTAAAGAAAGCAATAAAAATATGCAGGGAGACAAGACTTCTGAATAGAGATTAAGGAACCATGGAGCCACTTAAGCTGTCATTTTGAAAATAGTCTAACTGCTACTACTCAGGGAGGAAAAATACAATCTTGATAATGCAAAAGGGTGAGTAACCTGTGTTGAATGGATGATTCAATGCCAGAGAAGAACAGCACTGACTTCTGTACAATGCATGACAGAGAGGTAATAGTATTCCATGCCTTCACTGTGATGAATGTGTGTTTGCAGAATAGCTTTGAGTATTTTTATGAAGCATTACATGGAATATCTCTGTATTCTCAAAAAGTGTGTGAAAATTGCAAAGGACAAAGGCCAAATAAAATTACTAGGACCACTAGTAATATTACTTGGCGCAAATGAAAAATAAATCACAGCTGCAAAGTCTGAAGCCTTTAAACCTTTTCATTCAAAGATAGAAATTTTTAAAAAACTATTGCTTTATGCAGAAAAATCTTCCAAAGGCCATATCTACAGACATATTAAAGAGGTTCCTGGGATACAAGATTAGTTCCAGCTGTGAGCATTGTTAATTGTCCAGGTGTCCCTGACAGACTGTGCAATCACATGAGAAATGCCCTATTTGGTGAGGCTAGAAGAAGTGTGTCCAGATCTGTGTTCAGTCTCTGATAGGGAGAGCTAGGCATGCTGCTTCAGAGCAACTGAACTAAGTAATCTTTTGTCACACTTTTGTGACAACTTTTGTCATAGCAGTCAAACTTTTTGTGTTAGGGGTGTTAGAAGCCCATTCTTTTTAGTCTCTGGTTGTCTTACTTGAACCTATGGGTTTGTCTAATTGATCCTTTGTTTGTCTATTGATCTTGCTGTTGCAGTCTGCCTGCACAGTCTCCTGTGACAGGTATGAAGGTAAGAACGTAGGTAAATTAGGTTAACTGCAGTTAACTGTTGCTGTCCCCTGTGAGTATGATGTGTTGAAGTTTTACAAAGTTTTCTTTCTAGACTAAAATATAAAAGTGTGAAAAGGACAAAGTTAAAAATAGTAATAGTAGAATGATTTTTACTTACCTGTAAAGATATAATTTTTTTGATACTGAGCCCAAAGCGGAGTGTATGACAGTTGAGGGAAAAATGTAGAGAAAATTACGTAGAAATATTAAATATTTTTTTTTAAAAAATAAATAATAATAATTTTAATTAATATTTAGAATTTAAATATTTATGTAAAATTTAAATAAAATTAAATAAAAAAGCACAGTACCTATTTGCACTAATGTGCATATTTATACGCAACTGAACCAAGCAACCATAACTCTAGTAGTCATTTACTTCATACCAGCTTCTTCACTGTTATTATCTGTGCACATTTCTGTTGTTAAATGTATATCTCAGGTCAACTTCCCTGAAGAATACTACTAAAGATGTTTTTCCAACAAATCACAGTCTGAAATTACTATTGTATCTGCTTCAAACTTTCTGGCTTTACAAGTTCCTCATAAATTTCTATCAATGGCATTATTGAGGCTGGTGTTACTGAAGTCGGTGTTACTTTAATTAAGTAGTTTCCATCTACAGCCAACCATGACATTTCAGAATAGGTGTTTCTGGAAATTTCCTGACTTGGAGGCCTTTCTAGAAAGCAGAAAGCTGCCAAAAAAATCCTAATTCTGGTGCCACCTTTTTAGTGTGTTAGGCACATCTGATGACTAAGTCAGATGCTATTAAGTTATATGCTTTTGGCAACTCAGTCTTGAAAATGTGTAGAGCATGCTGTGTTGACACAGTCCAGCAAATAATGAATTAAAAATGAGCAATAAATTGTCAAACCAGTGGTTGAAATAAACCTGTGAATCTTAAGTGAGAAATAAAGTTTAAAATGTATATAGAAGGATCTAGTGAAAACTGAAACAATTTACTGGAAAAAATAGATTTTAGTCCTTTCCTTTTAGAAATGGCACTGACAGGTTTGTGTGACTGTATGACATCAATAATGACATTGCAAGAGACTTCCAAGTAAAAGAGACCCAGGGGTATCACCAAGATCAGTCCAGTATGACCTTCACAATGAAGTGCTATTTCCCCAAGTATGGCCTTCCTTCAGGTGATCAGCTGTTACATATATGCAGCTAAGTTCATAGACAAAATTGTGTGTTTTTTGTTTGTTTGTTTGTTTGTTTTAGTTTGCTACAGTCACAGGTTATTCAAATAAAAGCACTTAGCAAACAGGTAAACTCATGAAAATAAAAAATCTCTTCCCAGGTTGTATTTTTTTTTCCATGAAGAGACAATTTATCATTTTTTTTCCCCTGCATTATGGCAATGCTCCTTGCAGCATCTTTTTGCTGTTGATGTTTCTCCTGCACAAAGGGAAACATTATTTAATGTTTTCATTTGGTTCTCTATGGTACAGGTGCACATGCCTAAGCACAGTTGGCTCCCTGCTAGTTTTCCGAAAGACTTGTCACAAAAAAGAAAATGATGTGCCAATTGCAACATTTAGTAAGGGAGTAAAGAAAGGGAAGTGGAAACCCAGCAACTGTTCTTACCTTCTTAAATAGATTCTGTTTTGCGCTATAGGAGCACGCTTCTCTGCATGGCGGTCTCTTGTGCTAGTTAAGCAAAACTTGTCACAGGAAACAAAAATATTTGCCAACTTGGCTTTAATGCAAAACCTATTCTTTGTTCTTTTGCATACATCAAATGTCAGCCTCTGTATACCCCTCTGACAGGAGGCTGACATGAAAAACAAAACACTACCAGGTGCATCCTGGCATGCAAACTATTCTGAAGAGTTTAGTAGTCTTGCTTGATGGGAGATGAGGGGTTGGGCTTCTTTTATTTGCTATCCACCAATCACATTAATTTTCATACTTAGAATATAGAATACAACCTTTTATGAAAATACTTTACATGCATCTGATTTTAGCCATATAAAAAGAAATGCAGCCATAATCTTGTAGCTTTCCTCCATCATCAGCTGGGTACATGCAGATTCTTAAGTTTTGGATTTGAAGGAATTAGCCCTACAGGTACCTTTTTCCTAATATGCAGATTAGAAATAGTTTAGACAATTAATTTAGACAAAAGGCCCCCCTAAAATCAAGCACAAGGTATCTACCTTGGATATTGTGTGTAGTTAGAAGCAGACATGAAGAAATACACTTTTTTCCAGTATGTAATAGGCAAATGTGTGCATATACTTACATGTTTGCTTCTATTTAGCCTACTGCCTAGATTTACTTTCATTGTAATTACTGTCATGTACTCACTTTACATCAGGTATTCTGACTAGAGGAAGCATTAACATTCTTGAATTTTCATTACATTTCATATATCTGAGGAAACATTTATATGCAAATTCACACAAATTTTACAGCATAAATCTTTAATATTAGTGTGTTTTTGGTCATTTCTGCATATTTTGAAGGAATTTCAGACAAGCATTTCCAAAACAGCAATAGGCTTCAATGACTGCCTTTTGTAGACTGAAACGACAGCTTTTGGATAAGAAAATTTGATATTTTCTTTAATATTCAGTAGTATTACAGCGACAAAAATACATTTACGATTCAATAGGATGAAACCTGATAAAAAGCATTTAAAAATCCAAGTAGATTGATTGTGTGCAATCATTGCAAGAAAGCAAATTCAATAATAAAAGGGCTTTATTAAAATGTTTCATTGTAAAAAATAATTAAATATATATATATATATATATATATATATATGGGTATAGCTGTGCAATACATTATTTGCATCCTGTAAGCTACAAATATGACCCTTAACATTATTTTTTTCTGCCTTCAAAATACCCGTTTAGAGTTTCAGAGACTTGTTTGCTTTGCCAGTTTCATCAGCGTAGTTTTTATCAGCCAGTCAGATCAGACAGCCTAATCTTTTTAGATGTCAAGGTCTTGTGCTACGTTTCCTATGTTACCAGGCAGGCACAGTGCTAAGTGTCTCTGCTGCAATTAAAACAAACAACTTGTATCTGCCAAGACAGGTAGATTTGACTTTGTGCACACCTATATAATATAATGAATATTTTTAGATTTTAAATAGTAATCAGTGTGATGCTCAGTCATGACACCTGTCTCATATACATAGATGAACTTCAAAAGCAAATTAAATTAAAAATGTGTTTATGTGCAGATAGATTACACATCTCTATTTTCTTGTTAAAATTCAATGTATAGAAATATCTGAAGGGAGGGAGTCAAAAGGATGGAACCAGACTCTTCAGTTGTGCCCAGCAACAGGACAAGAGGCAACAGGCACAAACTGAAGCACAGGAAGTTCCATCTAAATGGGAGAGGGTACTTCTTTACTAAAAGGGTGACAGAGTACTTGAATGGGTTTCCCAGAGAGGTTGTGGAGTCTCCTTCTCTGGAGATATTCAAGACCCACCTGGATGCCCTCCTGCGCAATGTGCTGTAGGTGATCCTGCTCAACAAAGGGGTTGGACTAGATGACCTTCAGAGGTCCCTTCCAACTTCAACCACTCTGTGATTCTGTGAAATTCAGTTTTTAGATTTTTATGGGCCATTTTGTTAGAATCATTTGAAAGCACGAGCTCTTGAAAAACAATAGAAAGAGATCCTTTATAATTATTAGAAATAAATCTCTAGTCCTATCTCATACAAAGGCCTTTTAAATAGGTCTAATCACATTCTAGATATGTCTACATTATCACTACAGATGTCAATTCTATTGGTTAAAAAAAAAAAAGTGCAAAACTAAAATCTGAAGTATCTACAAAATCTTTACCATTAAAATTATGTTTTAAGTCTGTCGACAACCCAGTGAATCTTAGCATATTTGTTAACTGGAAAAGTTGCTCATTTTTCCTACTTGCCTCTCTGTTTATAGTATTTCTCCTGAGGTATTCACCTTCTTTTTTTCCCCCATTTCCAATCACTTCATTTTTCAGTCTAATTTTGACTTACCTCGGTTCAATTATTCTCCTGAGAACTATACACCAGTTTATTTTGGTTTCCTACATCTGTAAATTGAAGCTTACTCTGCACAGCAAAGAAGCAAAAATACATCTCATATAGAACAGCTGATTTTCAAACATTTAGACAATCTTTTGGGCATGGAATCTTTTATTATCTCTGATGACTAAAAACAACTTCAAGCTAAGTATAGGTTAAAAACAATTTATCTTAGTTTAATCTAATTATGTTAATCAACTCTTTTACTACATATGTAACAGCTGCAGTAGCAATGAATAACTTCATTTCAGTGCCTTAGAAAATATGTTTTTGAGTGCACATCCAACTCATCTGCTCTAGAACACTTAAAAGCTCATAGCTTAAAGCTATGAGCTGAAGTCTAGCACAGTGATTCTAGGCACCTTATGTATCTGTCTCTTTTGTTGTACATGTACAGACTAGCTTTCATTCTTATAGATACAAAGACAAATCCTAGTCCTATGAAAGAAAAAGCACGTAAGAAAAAACATCAGCAAGGACAGGGGCAAAAGCTATCCAAAAAAACCATGGACCTACAGATTTAAATTCTTGAGAAAAAAGATTACTTTTGCATTTACTATTAAAGCCTTAGTTTTAAGTATGAAATTAAGCCCCAACAAAATACCTCTATATCACTAAAATGATTAAAATAAAAATGTAAACATATCATCAGTCTCATTGCAGTTATCACACAATAATTTTTTCATGCTGGATCATGAATGTAAGGACCAAGAAAAAAAATTACATTTTCAAAAAATATTTGTTAATTGCAAGTAGAGTCTATATGTACCCTCTGAAAGCATGACTTTCACCATCACACAAAGTAGGAGAGTTGTCTTCTGCTCATTGTAGAAACTACCTTCTTGCTCATTTCCTTCTTTTGCTTGATACACAGCTGAGTCCTAAGGTCACACCTGGAAGAAACCTGAAGAAAAGGCAAAGAAAGTGCTAAATGAATGTATGGGCAGCACATCTCCAATATTGCCTGCTACCAGTAAACCCACATTCTTCTTTAAATACATCCCTGAGTACATTCTTAAAAACAATTAACTTACCACATATAACTAGCAGGAAGTCTTGGAGTCCATCTTAAAGGTAAGAGGTGCTTTCTGAACACTGTGACAGCCCTCAGTGCTGCAGCACTTTGCAGGAAATGCTGCACTCTGCGGAGCTACCCAACAGATGTCTGGGATCCAAATATTTCTAATACAGGCAGAGAAGAGTACCATGCATTCCCTTGTACCCACAGAGAGGAAAGAAAAACAATGACTCTCAGGGAACATTACTTCTGCAGTCCCCCTGCAGTTTTGCACAACACCATCAATGCTAAAATTATACAGGTCTTCAGGTATTGCATATTTCTGCCTTACTCTATGATTCTTAAAATTGGCTTATAATAACCCTGTAAAATTCCGCAGATTTTCATTGCCTCTTGAGGTTGCCCTTCCAAACTATTAGTGAACCCAACTTGAGAATTTATGATATAAACCAGGAAAAACTCCTATCTCCTAAAACTCCCTTCCCTTCCCTTCCCTTCCCTTCCCTTCCCTTCCCTTCCCTTCCCTTCCCTTCCCTTCCCTTCCCTTCCCTTCCCTTCCCTTCCCTTCCCTTCCCTTCCCTTCCCTTCCCTTCCCTTCCCTTCCCTTCCCTTCCCTTCCCTTCCCTTCCCTTCCCTTCCCTTCCCTTCCCTTCCCTTCCCTTCCCTTCCCTTCCCTTCCTTTCCCTTCCCTTTTTCTTTCCTGAATTTGGAGGCTCAGTATATTCTCTATAATAAAAATTATTGTAGTAATACTTGTCAATGAAAGAACATATTCATGCATAATTTTGATGCCAAAATGGTTATTATATTTTCCTGCCTGGAAAGGATCCTACTAAAAAGAAGGTTCTGCTTAACACATAACTGTGTTAAAGAATAAGATACTACTGCCTTGATATTAGGAGAACTATCAAAAGAGTTACTTTTAAATATGGACTTAACTACTATAGAAAATGTATGAAAAGTTATTTCCTTAGTTTCTTGTTTGGCTGTTTGGCTGTATATGACATCCATAATGAGGAGAGAATAATCTCTTCAGCTCAACAAGTTACTAACCACGTTCTCTCAGTTAGAAAAAGCTTTTTTTTTTTTTTTTTAACAAAACCCCATAAATACTCCCACCTCCAGCATGTAATGAGCTGGGAGCATGGTGTTAAAAAAGTGACACAGAAGGGGAAAATACATCTTATAATAAAAAGCTAGAGTGGTGTACACATTGTGTGTGAATGTTTCTACTGTCTACCAAAAGCCCGCTACTCAATTTGATGAAGTAACTGCAAGCTAAGTTAACTTTTCTGCTGGGAATGGGAGGGAAGTGTAGCTGGAAGAATCCTTTTTAAATGCCTGTATTACAGAAACAAAAAGACGACAGTGCAAAGGAGGAAACAGTTTTTTTGGATCTAGTTTATTAATAAGCATTGTAAATAACAAGACAACATGCTGTACAGAAACCTGAAATAGAACTACTGCAAATTTACTGGACTTTAAATGCTGCTGGACTATGATATATGATGTCCAACTGCATGATTTGTAAAGCATGGTTAGGGCTGTTTCAGTACATAGACATACACTGCTCACTCTCAGATCCTGTAGTATGCCATAGAGCAGGGAGGCTTTCCAGACATACAAAACCAAATATTTACAAGAAATCATCCATCTCTTTCTTCTCTAGGGATAATGTTATACACAATTTTCCTATGTATATCAAATAAAATCTTTGCCTTCAACTTTACTTTGTGTCTGCACAAACCAATCCCTCCCTTTTTGTTTATCCAATTAAATAATGGTAATAAACTTCAAACATTTAATCAATAAATTTTGATAGGAACTGGTATTAAAGCTGCAAAAGAAAAACTTGTGCTAGAACTGTTGGAAACAAAATACAATGATCAAGAATTTCAAATTAAAGCTTTATAAGCTTGAATCAAGAGACCTTGCACTAATCAACCATTAGCAGCTAAAAATTATTTAGGTCTACTCTCTGGCTCAGTGACACTAGAAGAGGAGTAACAATGGTAACTTGAGGCTGATGTATTTGCACACTGGATTAGAGCTCGCTCAGAATACAACAGAGCAAACTTCCACTTCTTAGAAAACAAAGAAACAACAACAACAAAAAAACACACCAACACCCACAAACAAACAAAAAAAAACCCTGCATACACTGGGCTCATGAGTATCTAATACAAAGTGGCTGCACTTCTCCACCTCTGTGCCTAGCAAAAGGACCTGTCTGGATTCAGACTCACATAACTAAAGTTATGTCAACCTAACTGTCATGCTAACATTCATAAACCCTCAGGTCCTATTAGCATGGGCTCATTGCCATAATAATGAGCTAAATGACCTGCATCCGGCCAGCTCACAGCCGAGAGAGCAGGTGCTCAGTAGTCTCTGTCTGGCCAAGCAGATGTGCCTCATTATTCTTCCTTTAGAATTAAGTTACACAGCACAGTTTATGAAAACAAAAAACTGATATATTTCACTTCAACCAGTTTGACTTCAGTTCATCTTTTTTTTTTTTTTTTAATATTTGACTCCTTTACATAATCAAAAGTTACCTTTCTTTCTGCCACCACTACCTATATCTTGCAATAGTTCAAAGTGCAACAAGCATGTATTGAATTTGGAAAAAAAAAAAAAATCTAGGCTAGACTGTGACACATTACTTTGAAGGCAAAGGTTTTCTTTTATTGTTACACTGTATGAAACAAATCTAATCATGTAACTACCATTTTACTGTATATTGTATATAGGATTGTTTTCTCCACAAATTCACACAAGATGAAATAATTGACTAAAAAAATTACACAAAAATATACAGCCTATGCACTAGATAAATTATTTATATATATGGCAAGATGTGCAAAGAGTCTATAGTAATGTTATTCCTCTGGATACTGACATGACACTTGTACATTTTTTTCAGAAAAAAATGTCACCTTTAATACATAATTTTATATATGTAATATATAAAAATGAGGGCATAATTTTACTCCCAATAAATTTACAATTAAATGTTATTTATCTTGTTGATAGAATTTTACAATACCATAGCACAATGTCATGGATATAATATTTAACACTTCCTATAATCAGATTCAACTTTATAATTCTTTTTGTTTAAGCAGTTTGTTTTTTTTTTGGTTGGTTGGTTGGTTTCTGTTTTTCACTTTTTGTTTATTGTGTGTTTTATTTGGAGAAAGGATGGCAGTTAATTGCTTCCATATCTCAAAGAAAAAAAAAAAAAAAAAAACGTTAAAAAAGAAAGGGTTGGGGTTTTTGATTGATTGATCGATTGTTTTGTTACCTGTGTGTGTGTGTGTGTTTGGGGGGGGGAAGAAAGTATAATTCTGGTATCTTTATCTTTTCCTATTAAACTCCTAATGCTGTAGAAATTGATTGTTTTGTCAGGAAATTTCAGTTACAATCTTCACCCAGAAAGGAAACGTTGAAGGCTAAATAAATAAATAAATAAATACAGTTCTAAAATGCAGCTGCCACTTGGTATGGCAGCCATCTTTAACTAAAACTATAGTTCTCCGTTTACAATAGGAAGTATTACATGTCAGCTTTATTCTAAATTTGCACAATTAATATGTTTGGTAAAGCTGTGTAAACTACAGATAAGCTTTTATTGTGTATCCCTGAAAAGGACTGATGAATTTTCTCACTGTGATGTCTCCAAAGTAAACAACAAAAGACTCTGTATATATTAGGTATGAATTAATTTGTCAAATTTTTAGTTTTCCTGGAACTGGAAATGAGCTGTGTCAACTACTGTGTGTCAGTAGCCAAAGGATTTTTTTTGTTTTCTTTTTTTTACCCTGGATTTACATGCAACTGGAAAGCAGTGTGCCACATTTTTTCTAAACATTATTGAGAAATACATTAAACAAAATAAAAAAAGAACAGAAGTACATCATTAGATAATCTTATGTTTATTAATTAAAGCCTATCAGTAGATCAAAAGTGAAGCTTCTTTTAGTTTGCACATAAAATGTAAATGTGATTTGAATAGGATTACAGTTGGGACACAATATATAAAGCTACTTATACCTGCTGGGCACATAAGAGAAGCTCTTTTAGTGTTCATTGGAAACCTTCAACAACTTGTACTTCTGTAAATTTTACAAGCAGCTAATATTACAGCATTTTTACACTTTTTTTTTTTATAATAAATTACACATAAGTTACAATATGAAGCCAACACAGAAATCTATCCGTAAGAAATATTCATACACTGTCATTTTTTCTTTCACAAAACTTTGATTGTCTCACTTAGAGTATCAATAAAACTAAACAAAGTTATGCAGTTTGATAAGGAAAAAAACTTGGTATCATAAATGATGAAAGAGCTAAATGGCTAAACAGCAACAAAATACTAGAAAGGAAATATTTTGTTTTGTTTTTATTTAAGAAAGGAATTTCCTTTTCATCCGCTGTAGAATTTACTAGTTTTTTTTGTTTGTTTGTTTGTTTGTTTGTTTTTTCCTGTCACTATTAAGAATGTACTGTTCGGTTAACAGAACACTGAAAAAATTTTAATCTTTACAGAGAACCACCTTGAGACTTTATCAAATAACATAATCGGGGTGTACTTATAGTTATCCAGCATTCATTACCTTCTTTCTTTGCTGAAAAATGTCAGCAATTCTCTAATAAACTAAGCTACGATGACAACTACTCCTTTATCTAATAGGTTTGGGGTGAAGTAACTAATATTATAGCTAATCTTCTACTGAATACTTGTAATAGGTGATTATAGCTGTAAAACAAACATATACATCACTATAATATTATTTTAAACATCAGTAGCTTAAAGCCACAATATGACACCGGCCAAAATAACTAGCCCAGTTTCCTACTGTTTTCAGCAGTGCCCATGTAATTTTCAACTAACAGGAACAGTAGCCAAAGCAAGCTCTGCAAGATAAAAAAAAAATAATAATAAATAAAATTAGCCTTATAGCTTGAAAAGCACATTTATCACACTTTTGCTTCCATTATTGTAGAAAATAAAATCTTAGAAATAAATTTAAAAAAAAAACAAAAACAAACCTGATCCTTATTGTATGGTCATGTTTTCAATTTCACACAGAAAAGCCTAGTTAAGAGTTTTCTATTTCATCTATTGCATTCTTTCATAGAATAAATACCTGTGTATCCAATCAGTTAAAATTAAAAACAAAAGCAGTTGTCATGTCTTTCAGTACATTTTCCTTCTTAATTACATGAAAGATAAATTTTGTTGAAAACATATACCATCCTTCCTAAGAAGTAGATCTTACACATTCTATTATGTAAGGTAATCAAATGAGACATTGCCCGCTTGATCTCTATTGCTAAGCAAATGGAAGGTGAAATTTATGAATATGCTATAAATTATAACAAAGAAGATAGAAAAAAAACTAGTGAGTTATATTACTGTAATATTTCCTAAACTGTACTAAGAAAATGCTTTCAACAAAGAGGAAGAACTGCTAGCAGGTATTTGTGCTATATGACCCATATAAGAAAATCAGTGGGATTTTGTGTTTTCTTTTGTTAGGTTCGGGGTTGTGGGTTTTCTTCCCCATTTTATATATTTTGCCAAGAACTATGGTCAATTTTAACTAAGTCCTAAGGATTTAGCTTGAAAAGCTAAATTCAAATTCAAATTTAGGATTCTATATACATAAATATTCACAAGCCTAACAAGTTTGTATGTGCACTAAGAACAGAGTTAGGCTTAAGTTACACTTAAAGCCTGAAATAGTGGATTTGCCAGATATGCATTTATAGCTGGTGCTCATGGATAAACGTAGTGCTACTCCCAGACACCGGTGTCTGGTGGGATACAGCAAAGTTTGCCAGAGGGATGACTTTGACAGGATCTTCACTGGTGCAGTGTCTTTCACAGGTGTTGTAGAACTGGGGCCTGAGCCCACCTTGGCCTTTGTCAGCATCATCCTTTGGAAGGGACCTCCCAAGAGTGTGGCATCCATCAGGCCTGGCTCCTCGGCCCCAGCCTTGCTGGAAGCCAAATGATGGCAAAGGGGTGTTGGACTGTTGATACTGTGTCAAAGAAGGTGGCATCCAGCAGTTGTCTGAATGGCCTAGGATGAGACACTCCTGTGTGCAGGTTTCAGAGGCTTCAGCCAGGGCTTTCTGGAGATTTACTTCAATAGCTGGGAGGGCAGAAAAAGACAGGAAATTATCAAAGGATCTGAAGACTGACATATGCAGGGAATCAAGGGTAACAAAGCAATTCTAGTTCAATGATAATGGACATAGTTGGGAAAGAAAATACCTGCAGTCGTAAAAATTAAATGAATGTTTAGATGTTTGCAAGTTTGAGGCCCACAGTATCATCAGAAAAAATATTAAAATTTCATCAACATATGATACTGTGGCTTCAGTCAGGTAACCAAAGCCATTATACATTCTACTTATGACATTTTTATTTTTTGGAATTGTCCCTCATGTGAAAACAAACAAACTAATAAAACTTTATAATAATACAATATCACTATTCTATATGTTTGCATACAATTACTTGAAGAAAAAATAAAATTGTATTATTTTTATTGAAATATTCTCTTGAAGTGGCTTCAAAGATGTACTCAAGAGCTTTAAGAATGAAAGACAGCCTAAAAACTATTTTAAAGAGAATTGATTTCTCTGTGCATTCAATACTGGAAACCGTGAAAAATCAAAGGGTAATAGCCAACGAAGCTGTAACCTCTGTAGTTTACTAGTAATCGAACCTGAGTTCTTGAGTAGATGCAAGGTTTATGCCCTTGAAAAGAGATTACAGAAATTATAATTTGTTCAAAGACAAAGTAAGCTACTTTGTCTACAAAACATAATTTGCAATACATAAACAATCTTGATCTGTTTCATTGAAATTATTCTGGGTTTACCATGTTGTGTGAAATCAAATTAACATAACTTATATACTACATATCATTCCTTGAGATATTTTTATTATTATATACATTATTTTTATATTATCTTGCTACGTACATGGTTTAAGTATATCAAAAGAGAGAAAGAGTCCAATTAGATATTGTATTGTGTTGTCTTCACAAACTGCAAGAATGTCCTTTTTCTGAAAGATGTGTATATATTATTCGTATTTATTTTCAGGAAAATATTTAGAATTGGATTGACAACCAGTGACTCACAACCAGTGGAGAAGGTATGCTGCTACAAATTACTTATTGCAATAATAGTTCTGAGTGGGAGCCGCTCATCTTTTGAGACATTTAAACAGATGCTGTATTTCTGTTCTAATAAATACTTTGCATGTTGAAGTCTGTGTAAAGCTACAAAGCACTAACACATATTTCCATGTTACATCTAAATATAAATTAATTTACTTTTTCCTTCAGTCATTGAAATATATAATGCTGCTGACCAAAATACAGGTTACATCTTTTTAAAATCTACCAGTGTTAAGTGGACAATTGGTTCTCTGTTGTTTCCTGAATGTTATGTTCTTGATTATTTCTCCTGAAGTAAATTGTACAAGTATGTGCCTGGTAAAGAAATGATTGTTTATAAATATTGTTGTTTTGCCCTGTTTTTAGCATTTCAACATGTCTTCAGTCATCTTGTCTCTGTATTTTAGAATGTAATCCTGACAAAGCCTCGGCACCTTGTTGTTGAAGTACTAATCCAGTTTTGATGGGCAGTCAGATATATAAATATGGAAATAATTCAGTAGAGGAAATAGTTCATGCAAAAAAAAAAAAAAAGTTACTGCTGGTAGATTAGTCTAATCTTTCTGTGTCCTGCTATCTGCTATTAGAGACATAAAATTAAGTATATACAAGTTCTTTAAGCTCTTTAATTATCCAAGTTTTCTTCTCTTCTAATCAAGGCAACTCACAGAAAACAGGTATGTCCTTGACTTAATGTTGAGTTATCACTGATTTATGCATAAATTGATATTTTTTGCATTTATTAACAAAACCTTGTTGATACCCAATCCCCCAGACATTCCTCTAGGCTTTCTAATATCTCTTAAAATTCTGTTACTTAGGTGAAACTGGAAAAATACTATTTTTATTTGGAAATAATAATTATTATGCATTGCTAGATCTCCACAGCAATTAGTTACTATACTTATAATGTAGTACCATCTCAAGCTAGAATAAAAAAGCAAACAAAATTAAACCATCAAAACCAGTGTATGGCAATACTTAACTTGAGCTTTAGACAAGGGAACTGCAGAAATAAAAGGTCGCTTATAAAGCATTCTCTACACCATATTGACATAAGCATTTTGTGCCATGTGTTGCCAGACTACCTGTAGACTTGGAACATGCTAACATGTGAAGAACAACAATGTTGTCAGAATGACATTCTCATTTATTCTCTCAATAATGAGATTGATACACAACCTTTAGCAAAAACAAACAAACAGAAAACAAAGAAAGCAAACAAACCTTTAGCAAAACCTACCTAACCTTCATGGGTATAATCATATGCTGTGAATACAAGTTATTTTGGCTTTTAGGTTTGGGTTTCATTATATAAAAATCCTTCATTGTCAGACTTTTTGTAGCAGTCAATCTTTCAGTATATGTATTTTGTACATGTAATCTTGACTGTCAGAGTAATTATATTTTTCATCACTGCTTATGACTAATAACATGTAAAATATACAGTTCTTAATAATTTTGAAGAGTTAAAACCCTTTTCTACTGAGTATCTCTGCAGCGTTGCAAGAGAATAGAAAGTAAAAATGTATTTAGCAAATACAAGTACTTTTCTGTATGATGTCTGACATCTTTTTTTTCCAACTGTAACAGTCAAGCTTTGGTTTATAATATACTGCACTCATTAGAAAGAAAAAAATAAAATTAAATCAATGATATATTTAACCCATAGACTAACTTCAAAAGGAATCATATTTCAAGAAAAATGAATAGAACTGTTTTGTTTTTAATTTATATCTTCTGCATATAGGCCATAGCATTAGCATAGCCCTGAGGTTTTCTTTAGGAGACTGGGTATACTGTAGGAAAACAAATTAACTGAGAGTGTGACAATAAGTATATTGCAAGATGGATAAGGTCTCCAGTATTTCCATTTAATGGAATCTTAGCAAATCTCAACAACTGGTCTGCTGCAGTAAGAAGTACTAGCAAGGGTAACTCAGACACAAAACAGCTTTGTCTTGGTATGAAGTAAAAATAAATATATAAAGCCAGGAGTATCAAATGCTTTTAGCACAATCAACGAAAAAAAAAAAAAAAAAGACTGTTGGAACATAATTCTTCTGGTTTTCAATGAACTAGCACAAAATGTAGGATTTTTTCTTCATGAATATTCACTAGGCATTATCTTTTTTGACTGTTCTTCCAGGCAGTGAAATGTAGCTTCCTTCAGTCAGTATAATTCATTCTCTATTTTTCTAAGATATCATTCTACTGCTTCATTAGCACTTGAAACCATTCTAAATAGCTGCCTAGCCCTGGCATTGTATTGCCATCCAAGCTGTTTTACTTAAAAAAATATATATTTCTAACAATTCCCTTTTTTATCAAAGCAAAGAGCTATTTATCAGCAATATATCATACTAGTGGTGCCACTTTACGATATAAAGTAGTTGGTTTCCAATGTTCTGTTACTGACTTAATAATATGTCACTGAGACAGTGACCTCTGAGAGGTCACTGTAACTAGCATTATGATGTTGTCCACAGCACCCAGGCTGGATTCCCCTTCACCACTTGCTGCCCACTTAAAAGGAGAGACTCAGGCTGGGTCAGCAGAGCATCCCAAAAGACCATCTGAAGAGGATTTCAAGCCATACAGTTGTGTCAGTGTGAAGTTCAGTGCTCAAGTGGCATTTATCCAAGCCTGGGTAAACTGAGCATAGCATTTTCTAGCTGCTACTCCTTAAGCTTTCTTCTGCTTTGCATTTTCTTATGCAGGCAAGTGTTTGCAACACTAACCTCTTGCAAGTCATTGTTAAGTGTGGGTGAAAAGAAAAAAAATTGAGCTCTTCTCTCATTCAAAAGAGGTAATGTAGGTGATTATTCCAGTCCCATAAGTATTCTGGCAGGAAAGATCTGTGACATCTGCCTCTAACAAACAAGTAAAAGAAGGTTTCTGCTGTCTTTGAATATTTTCAGAAGAAATAATGGTTTTCTCTGCTGAAATTTAGTGTCTGGTAATATGTTCTCACAAAAGATACGACAGGTTTATAACTGGAAATAAAACTGTAAATATTCCTCATGTATTACAAATTAACAATACGTTCATTTCAACTTTTATCAGTTTGCCTTGTTTCTTCACTCATTAATAAAACCTTAATTTTATATATTTTTTCATACTGCATGGAGGTTCATCAACTATGACATGCAGGTTGTCTGAGAGATATTTTTTAATTCATACAATGGAACACACTTATGCACATGTGAATTTACCATTGTCACTTGAACTCCAGATTGTTTTAGGAATTAAGCTGTTTTTTAAATTGTCTGCCTCTGAACTAAGAACGTTTTTAAAGAAGGTGTCTGTCAGCTCTTATGAAATGTTTAGATCAGAGCTGTCAAGTATAACTAAAAGCACAGTAGTTAAAAGACTTGTTCATTGTTCCACAGTCTTTATCATTTTTAGGTCAAACCAGTCTTCAGTAAGAATATTTACTTTTACTTAAAATGTGGAATTTCAACCTTGCCAGGTAGCTATCCTTCAGTCAAAACAATTATAACAAAAAAATACTATTTGATCTTTTTCTGTTTGTTTTGGTTAGAGACTTTCTATAATTATAAAGCCCACGTACAGTACATATAAATATAAATGAAAATATAAATGTTGGTTGTTCTTCTTGCGTATGGGGTATGAAAGCTGAAGAACACTACAATGCAGGTTGCACTTGGTGCTATATATTTTGTAGACTGAATGTTGCTTGCTTTGACATTTCTAGCTCAATATTTGTTGCAGGTTTAAGAATATTTCTTATAGAGAATTCTCAAAGGAAAACAGGTCGTTAGTCTGAGAGTGTTATCAGCATTCTCATAATGTTGAAGCATGTATTTAGTGTATACATGATACACTTTCTTTTCTACTCCTATGCCCCTCCATTCCACCAAAAAGGAGAGGTACAATCAACACCATGAGCTCCTGGACAAACCTTAAAATGTCTCCAATGTCTCCACCTTTACCCACTTACACGTAATAATGATCAAAAAACGTATTCATCAGCAAAATGCTCAGATTCAATAGAAGTTCAAAAACTGACAAACTGCATGGTATCAATCCAGGCTTAGGACTTTTATAAATTGCATAAAGAATTCAAAAATAATTTCAAAAAAAATAAGTAAATGATATAAAATACAGGATATAGATAGAATGCTTAAATTTAACACCATGTAGCTGAAGTCTTAATGAAAAGCCAGTATTGAATATGACACATTTTGGATGCAAACCATCCAGTGTTACATTCAGAGCACTCTTGTTTCATAATAAAGCAAGCAACAATTAGCAAGCAATTAAGCAAATTGCCCATAATTATGCCATTGCTGAGCTATTTTTCATATTTTCACAACACAGCACATATATGAATACATGGCATGCAGTGCCAATGCTATTCTGTCAGCATCCAGAAGTGCCTCTCATTTACTGAAGCATTTTTTATTAAACAGCTCCCATCACAATTTCAGTGCTCTCTGCTCAGCAGGAACTCACCAGAGTGATGAAGATGACAACCTTATACTGCTCATCTCAGCCAATAGCTCCTAAGGAATGGGTTGTGTTCCCCCTGCATCTCCCTCATTTTTTCCCTCATGTGTATGTACTATATGTGGTACTCAATCTAAGTAGAAATTGAAGCATAATATAAGTAAATTATAGTCCAGAATTACCCTTGTGACAGAAAGCTGCCATGTGGGCAACATCATTTAATGGTCTCTGCTGGGTTAAGAGAAGAGAAATAACATTAACAATAAAATAGGGAGGGTAGAATAGTTTGTTAGTATAAACTGGGATATATTAATAAGGAAGAAGCTGAATGTAGAAACCCTGAATCATTGATCATTGCTGTTATATCAATGCTGTTATATCGATATCTTTTATAATATAATCCCTTTGGGAGAAGATTCCTATGAATATTTTATTTCCTGTATGGATCTCAATAACTTAAAAACCTAAATAAATTACTAAAATTCTAGCCTTTGAACCTTTTTATTCAAAGAACAATTAGGACATACCACTTCCCTTAGTCTTCAGCCTCATGTACAGATCCCATGAGAAATCATACTCTGAGGAAGGTTTATCCTCCAGATGTTCTAAATGCGGAATCAACAGGCATGCAGGAAATCACACATTTTTGTGTGCCACCTTGGCTGGCCACACTATACTGGGTATCGTGCCATTCCAGTCACATTTAGTAGTCATTTCTACAGATAAGTCATAACATTGGTTCTCTCTTCTTCAAACCTTGCTAAAGAGGTTACTCCCATTTTCATTCTTACTTACACTCAAATATGTATATATACATACATATGTAGATTTAGAGAAGAATATTGTTGCTTACGGTATCCACAGTGTGAATACAGTGTAATTATACAAAATAGTTTTTAAAGTTTAAGGTGTGAGAGTGCATGAGAGAGAAAGGAAGCTTAGTGATTTTGTTATAAATCACTAAATACCTCAAAAGCCTGAAGATTCATGAAGAGAACTAAGAAACACTGAATTTACATAAACTCATTTGATATGGAAACAGCGGAAAACACATTTTTTTTTATAAGGAGATGAGATGAAAAAGTCATTCTCAGCAGAATGCATTCTCAGCAGAATGCAGGGTGATGAATAGGGGACAAGCAGAAGTTCCTTTTCAGGAAAGTCTGAGATACCTCACATACAACAGCTTCAATGAAAAAGTATGGGTTAAAGGACCTATAGGTCTGCTTCAAACTTCACTATTTACAACCTATATTCACTTGAGTAAGTTTTCTGATGTTTCTTCACAACAAGTGGGCTGTGTTTTCATGAAGTTCAAAACGCTATTATTTTAAAAAGTATTGACTTTACAGTAAAAATAAATTAGAATACTAAGTAATTTTGTTAAGTCCTTGAACAATTGTTGGCAAATATTCATGGTTCAGACACTTTAATGAAATCCTAATTTTCAAAAGAAAACCATAAAAAAATCAAATACTAAGTAAGCATATCTTTCCTGCAGTGACCCAAGAGGGTTAAGATGTTTTGAAATTGTGCTTTTATCAGATACACACAAACAGAAATTTAAAGTCACAGGCCAATAAAGCAGAAAACAAAAAACCCTACAACAGTCTAAAAATATTCTGTGGCTTTTATGCTGTGACTCTAATTGCATTTCAAGAAAAAAAAAAAAAAAAGCATATTTATTTATTAGAATGTAAAACAAAACAAAACAAAAGTTCTTATTCTTAATACGTTGCCCTTAATTTATTTTGTGAATACTTCTAGATACTTTCGTGATGTTCAAATGCAATGTTTTAAAGTGAAATCTAAGTAATACTGTTTATAGCAATGACAGATATTGCATTTGATTGGAGGGTCAACAGCATTAAATCTGTTTTCTTGGGTTCAATAAGTAAGTAAAGCTGGATGAAGCTTTTTTGACAAAGCTTTTTTTTTCCATCAAAAATGTTTCAAGTTCACCTGTTTTGTGATCCTATTGATTCAAATGATGTTTTTGAGGTATGAAGTATGGAAATGAGTAGTTTCCATTTTCTCATTTTATTTCCAAGTAGATTTTTAAAAGATGAGAATCTTTGCCATTCTAACATTATGCAGAGATGACAGTATTGAAAGGACATGTTCTCATTTTGCCAAAGTCTTTCCTCAGATTTTCCATTTCACTATAAATTTCAAGTTCAGCCTATGTTTCTGAAAAAACAACATTGCTTGCCGTTAACTGTACTTGCAGCATGGTCTAACAGAATCCACAATAATTTCCACTTCCTAAATTCGCTGTGATTCCCTTACCCCTACAGAAGAACAAGCCTTGTGCTCCACCTAATAATTATGTTTTGCTAGATTTTCAAGTTTTTACAAGTGATTAGGATAACTATTGTATGCTCAAGAAGTCACACTTCAAAATTCCCATAAACTGACCAGCAGCATGTCAGATCTCTTGTACTTATTAAGCTCATTAGTCATGATGTACAACTTTGTGGAAAGACAAGAAGAAGTAAGACTTTGACATTTCATATCACCACAGGACAAAAGGATTCCCCTCCTGCAGCTTTTGTCCTCCCCAGGAGGACACTCCTCCATATGGCTGAAGCCCAGGTGGGTTTAAGTCTTGGAAAACCCTCTGAACTGCAGGCTCCTTGATGACTAGACAGCATTTTCTAACCACTTTTTTTCACAGCAGTTTTTTGTCATTACCACTTTGTCAATCTGCCACAGACTGCCCTCAGTGGAACCAGGTATCTACTCAGGAAAGACCTCTAAAATGTGAGATGGCTATGTTTGATTAACAACTTTGTGATTGATGTAAAAATGAAATTTGAAAGGTAATAATTACATTTGTGATTACTTAGTTCTAAATCACTTATGTTTTCTGTTCCCTCTCTTTCTGGGCAGCTAGAGCAATGACTCATTAATAATAATAAAGTCATTTAACCCTGCAGGCACATTACAAGGAGAAAGATGCCATTTGTCACCAACACAAATAGAACAATCACTGAAAAATACAGAAAGACCACTACTTCATAGTTGTTGCAAATGATAAAAGGGACATTTTGCATTCGTTCTTAACATGACATCCCAATCTGTTTTTAATTATCAGCAAACATAAGGGGACAGGATACAACATATGAGGGACTACTAATAATGTATTGTCCTGCAGTGACATTTCCATAATCACTTTAAATCTATCCTATACATATGTACTAGTTAAAGCTTTCTACTCAAGAAATCATACCCCCTAGTACGGAATGAATTATCCTTTGCAGATTTAGCATACAAAACAGCTCTTTCCCAGGTTTTGAGGGTCTGACAACTGACATGCATATTACCATTACTTTAAGTGATAAGGTTTGGCATTCTTTTGCACTTACAGTTGAATACAGCATCACATATCTAAGTACATTTGTATGTTTGTATTCTTTTGGCAGGAACAATTCAGTTTTAATTCTCACGAGAACTAATTTAGCCATAAACTTCTGCAAGTTGCTTAATTTTGCAATACTTTTTAGTATTGTTCTAAACTTCACTACTGAAGGAATTCTGCAAGAAGCACTCTATATTAGCGTTTCTTGCAAATGCCCTTATTTGTAGGGAACTCATGTACATCAGAATTTACTAGATTTTTAAGAAAAATTACTGATGTAACTGCCTATCTATGAACCAAATTTCTGATGAAGAGATGAGGCTATCCTTTTAGACGAGGCTATTCTTTTTATAAATGATTTGTTCCAGAGAGAGAGAGAGACTCCTACTATGGTATTAATATGAAAACAAATGAAAGAAGGAAGTTTCATGTATGTAAGAGTCACCATAATCTGAGTTCCAACTCTTTCAGGCTAGAATTACAATTTTTTCTTTGCTTTGCTTTATCATCAGTTTTTGCTTTATCGTCTTACCATCAGGTGTGTAGAAAGACCAGAGAACAAATTTAGAGTATGAAGTTAGACTGTTATTGTGTGGGGTAGAAGGGAGGTAAGCAGACCTCCTAAATCTGTTTATATTTTCCCTAGGTACCACAACAGGCTATATATAAAGATATTCTTTAAGAAAGTTAAATAAGTAGTGTTAAGAAATAACACACATCAGGAAGGAGTAAAATGCACAGAGTAAAATGCATATTTTCACTCAAGATAGTGACAACACAGAAAAGCTTATACATGGAGTGAGATGTTTTGTCAAATTGAAAAATGGAAATAATATGAACACTACAATTTTCACATCAATTTGAGGTAAAATGTTTTGAATTACAGTCATTTTAATCTTGTTTTATAAAGAAAATTACTTAAAATGGGTGATAATTTAAAACAGCATAATCCAAACTTCATTGTGTTCCAGTCAGGCATAGAAGTGAGAGTGGCTCTGAGTGTTTTCGAGCAATATCTGTACTGTAGCTCAGACCTTCATTCAGAATAGACATTTAAAAGAAGAAAGGGGATACCTGACTAGTTTCTATCATTTCCCTGTGAGTACAAAACCACTTACAGTGATGTCTGCTACCTTCTAACTGGGGTTTTCAAGGGATTGCTAGCACCTTCAGAAATTCTGCCACGATTCTGATGAGGCACTAATTTCACAGTTATCTCTTTAAGCATTCAGTTGTGACCACTTTCTCCACTGTAGTTTTGCTGTTTGATTGTTAAGTTTCTCATATCACTTAAGTCTTTTCCAAATATTAAGAAGTCGTTGGCATCAAGGATGCCTGCAGGTTAGAAATATATATTATAAACATTCCCTTTTTCTTTGCTGAGGGGAAAAAAAAAAAAAAAAAAAAAAAAAAAACACACAACAAAACAAAACAGAAAATCCACTGCCGAGTTTTAATTCTCATCTAGTTTCCTTTGAACAACCTCCAATAATGACTTTCAGAATTTCTTTAATATTATTTTTAGTTTTCCAAAGCATTTGTCAAATAAAATATAAAAAATATATTAATCTGAACTAGGGTTATAGAGGGTAGTTTACTTTTCTAAATCTGATGATTTTCTCAGCAGTTTGGACAACTGACACATGATGGGGATAATTTAGGCCAGCTCAACTTTTGACAAAATTCTTTAAAGAGAGGGGAGGAAAAACCAACAACAACATCAACAATAAAACAGTATTAGGGAACAGTCATGGCTGTGATGATTCTGGAAGATTTTAGGATCAGCAATATCATCCCAGAAAATGGGAGACAGTAATTGCTGACAGTAATGTTTTCAGCCCACTTCAATCACTGTCAGGATAACCACAAGTATTATTTTGACTTGAAACAAAGTGGTTTTGTTTGTTTGTTTGTTTTTGTTGTTTTGATTTTTCTTTGTTTATTTTTAGAAGAAATAAAAAAAAAAAAAAGAGTGCACCAAATATAGAAGGGTGGGGATATAAAGTTAAGTATCCAAATTTTCAGGAAAGTAAATTCCATTATTTTAGAAATGTTGCATTATTTGCATAAACATAGCTCTTGTATCACCACATGCTATGTGTCTAAAGTGAGGATTCTGGAGAGATATTTGTGCAACTCCTAATTTCAGAGAGTTGGTGTTCAGTTTTGATTCAGAGCTATTTGCATAACAAGATGTCCTAACAAAAGAAAATAATTTGGATTCTAATACATTGCATAGACCATAATTTTCTTTGGAAAAAAAAAAAAAAGTGATTTTTACTCCTGTTTTATAAATATGACAAGGCTAATAAAAACCTAATATGTGTTATTAAATGAGGTTAAATACTGCCATTCAGATTTTTCAAGGAATTTACTGCTTTCCTTAGTATATGAGATTCAATCAGCCATTTCTCTACTACATAGGATAGAGGATCCTTTAGAAAGGTATTTAAAAAATATTCAGTTCTTATAAAGTCACTAAAGCTTAGCATCCAGCACTTTAGAAAGTTTAAGTTTCAAAGTTTACTTTTAGTTTGTTAATCCTGAATGTAGCATGCATACATCAAAGTTAACCAAATAAAACTACATCAGAATAACTCTTGTTTGAGATGGAACTCCCTATACTGCCCTTTTCTGTTGTTTATAAGAGCAGATCCACAAAAGCAGGTAATTTATTTTTTTTCTTTTTTCATAAGCTCTACAGAAAAGATATTTTAAGTATGTGCTGCTCTAGCAGAAGTATATATAAAGCTCTCTAAATGTTTGGCACTCATTTCTTTTTATGAGGGTATAAACCTTAATTTCTGGAGTTGACATTACCTAATCTTTAGTGGAATACATTTGACAATCGTCTCTTCTACAGCAAGTATGGTTGGCAGGAGCAGTTCATACTTAGTCCGTATTGCAAATGGCTGCTTTAAGATCTTTCTGTGGTTTTTAATTAACCATAGGATACAAAAGACCTAAATGAAAAGCTACCAGTCAATTGCTGGCTAAACGTTCACCAGACTGTTATTGAACCTCTTCAACAATTTATTCCTTAATTCATCTGTAGTCTCCTAGAGATGTCATTAATATGCTCAGAGTTAATTCATTATCATCTATTGCTTCTATTCAAGCTCATGTTAACAGAATAAATTCATCAAAAATGATCAGACTTGAAAAGACAGATTTGGATTCTGACAGAGAATAATTTATCATGGCTGGGAAAAAGCCTCCCACCAACTGGGCTGTTTGAATGCTGGGAGATGAAATTGTAATGACTACAGAACCTCTGTAGAAAAGGACATTAAAGTCTCAAGGAGAAAGCAAGTAAATTATAAAGCCAAGACTCTACTGCCAAAATATGTATGTTCCTGACACTGATTCCTTTTTTTTTATTTATTTACACTCACAGGCCTCTCACTGTATGTGCTGTCTTGAGGCAGAAGTAATTATTAAGGCTCTGCTGTCCATTTGCATACTGCAGAGCAGAGCCTAGGAGGTACAGAGGGGCACCACCACACAAGTGCAGGTGCGACAGCAGCTTTCAAAGCTACAGAAATGCTACTGATACTCTGTGCGTCGCAAACTGTGAATCAATAGATCCATGAGACAGAAGTCTTCATAATAATGCTGCATAATGTAACACTAATCTATTTTATTCAAAAATTGTTGTAATTATCACTTAAATAACAGTAATTAACAAATTGAGTAATCTACTGTTCTAAGAATGCTACGCTTTCTAGGTATCTACTTATAATCTGAATTCCAGGAACAGCTGGAGAAAACAGCGTTTATAACACATTTTAGGTGTTAAATTGATTTTATTCTCTCTCTCTTTTTTTTCTTTTTTTTTTCTTTTTTTTTTTTTTTTTTCATTATAACTCCATTCTATAGAAGAATCGGAAAGCACTGTGATATTGTCATGAATGTGGTACCACTGCAATATGACTTGTAGACATTTATTTTAAAGACTGGAAACTTTTGTTTAATCACCACATTATGGTCAATATTCTAGCTGTTATAGTTTCACCCAGTTATTTTATCCAGGTGGAGCAAAGGAAGAATTTCCCTTCTCCTGTACTAGAAGCTGCTGTATACTGGACACACCCATTTCCCTAAGAGATTACTCCATTTATCTATCCCTTTATATACTTTTATTCTAATCCTCTATGTACCAGAGCCATTTTTTCTGTTCCTTGTCTTGTCACACTGAGAAATTATGCTACTTCAGGACTTGAGTTTCCCCAGTTTCCCTGGGGAAGGGAAAAAACAAACAAACAAAAACCAGCAACGAGTACTCCAGACCTGCTTGAGAAATACAAATCTTACTAAGCACTGCCTAGATATTTCACAGATGATCTTAAAGGAGCTTAAATAAATATTTGTAAATATCGGTATGAAAATATCAGTATAATATCAGTAGGTTTATCTGACTGTTTCAATCAGCATATACATCCTAGTTTTCTTCCCCCTTCCATTCTTTCATATTCCAAAACCAAATAGAATCATGCTTCCAACTTCACTGCTATCACTATTTTGGCATTCCATTTTAGATTCAAGACATATACTTAATTTATTATATGAATGCCTTCAATCTAAAAAATTCAGTGGGGTGAATATGCCAAATGTCTGATCGGTAAATAATGCCACACTGAAGAAACACTATATTTAAAATTAAAAAAAAAAAAAAAAAAAGTTAACATTTCCCAGTGAAGTACTGAAAAGTTAGGAAGTGCAAATTCTGCAGTATTAATTCATCTCCCTTGTGTAAAAGTGTTTTGATGCAAACTTTAATTAAATAATCATATACTATTTTTCTCATAGGACCCTTGGGCCCAATTCAGAGAGAAAGTAGTTATTCAATATTTCTTCTTATCTACTTTAATCAGCATGTGGCCATACACCTTTTTAATTAATACTTTCAAAGCCTTGTCTTGAATGCAGATTTATTCATTTCATTGCATGCTTTTTATGTCATTTTCACAGCACAACCAAATGTTTCATGAACATAAATAATATTGCATTTGGATTATTTGCTTTATTGAGGCTATTTGCATGCTGGGAAATTGAAACAAAAAATTAAAAAAGTAAAATCCTGCAAGATCTCCATTATTTCTGGGTACCCAACTTGAGCTAGCTTATACCAGATTTTTGCACACATTTTCTTTTACACTAAACTTTCTGTTGGAGTGGTGATCAATGCCATTGGCACCTAAGAAAATTTTCACCTAAGGAGAAAACATAAGAATCACAGACTGGTTTGGCTTGCAAGGAACCTTTAAAGATCATCTAGTTTCAACCTCCCTGTTTGAACTTTACCAAGTTCAAAATCTGAATTTTGTGAAGTCTTACAAATTCCACTAAATTTTAGTATGGAGAGCAATTCTAGCTTTTTTTCTTGATAAGTCTATTCATACAAAATTGACCATATGTATGACAACTTTTTCTCTATATCCAAGTGGTGAAATCTATATTGCAATAACAAATTTCCTGGAACAGTTAGTTTTTCTTTACAGTTTATAGTTTTTGGAAAGCATTCCAAAGAATGACCTATTTTATTTTATATTTCAAGCTGTGCTTGAACTGTTTGTTATATTATAATCTGCTTCTATTTTTCCTCCTCCTTGGAATAGACAATGTAATGATTTATATTCCACTGTCGTTAGTAAATCTAACCAAATATAATATCAGTAAACCAATACACACTTTAAATAATCCTCCTGTGACAAGATCTCATTATTTTTATAAACCACTAAAAATCCCAGGGATATATGTTCTTTGATGATTTGATATGGTATCAAATCTTTCCATAAGATAAATCTGAATATATTATTAACTCTAAATTAATAAAATGTAATGATTTCATGAAATTCTACATGATAAAGCAATTTCTAGAAATTCCTCAAGGTGCTTCTCAGAATTTAACTTCAATTCTTTCACAAAGTAGATTGGACTACAGTTAGACCTCTTCCCATAATTTTTGTATGCAAATTAAAAATAAATTTAGCCATATGTAATTAAAAATACAAGCATACATCTGTGTAGCTCAAAATTACTGTGTTATTATCTCTACTGATTAGTATTTTATTTTTAAGACTTTTTCATGTATATTTCTGACATGGAATGTAAACTGTCCTTCCTAACCCCTACAGGCAGACTACAGTCTCTGTGCAGTGGAGTTAAACACTTCTTTCCTCAGGGAACAAGCTAAATAAAAAGATAGATAATGAAGTGAGGGAAAGGAGACGTATGCAGAAGAAAGTATAAAATATTTAAGTGCTGAAAGTCTGTTCTTTCCCCTTTCTATTTTCACTACAGTCATCATCTGTGGAAAAGTAAATCTTACAAATCATTATCATACAGATGTCAAGAAGTTAAGAATTGATTCAGAAGGGCTATGTACATATATATATATACAAATATATGTACATATAGAGGTCTATTCAGCAGTCCACACAATATGGATCAAGATCAATTAGTTACATCCAAGTCAGCTCAGGCATAACTAGCTTTCATCTCCTTTTACAATACTTACTGCTTTAGCTTCTCCATAAAAAAGGCAGAAGAACAAAACCCCACAGAGCACTGCATCAATGTACCTAGCATGAGGCAAAATTTCAACCTCCCCAAAGCAAAGTCTTGGTCATTTTATTTCTTCTACTTCATAACAAAGATAGGTGATACGTTAGGAAATCTTCATTATATTCTCGATGGTCAAGCTCTTAAGAAACTAATACTAAAATATTACCTTGCTAAATGATATACCATTACCATAACATCACATTAGATCTATTACATTAGTATGTTATTTCCATGTTAAATGACCAATACCAATTTACTGATCATGCTAAATGTCTAGTAAAATAGATTACCTTACACAACATACTTGATTTCTAGTCAGCAAAGCATGCTTTTCTTCTCCTATAAGACATTAGACAAAACAAGTCATCCTTATATCTGGAGACTTCAAACTACTTTTATACTTTTCTAAAATCAGGTCAGAGTCTCAGATCATGAAACATACTTGAATTCAAGCACCTGTGTACATGAATATCAGTAACAGTTCATGTCAATCATTTCGTGTAACTTCTGTCATAAAACATGGTAAATAGCTCACAGATCATGTTAGGAAAGAAGATAAAGGTAAAAAAAAAACAAACTCCTCAAATCGCTGTTTTGAAGCTGGCTTGTTTTTAATTTATTTGTTTTTAATAAAGACAGCTGAGATTATCTAAAAGTTGTTTTTCAGAATATATATAACCTTATCAAATTTTGAGAAGTAAGCATTGCTGGAGATACTGGAGACATGATGCAAGAAGAAGGAATAAAAGAATAAAAATAAACCCATGGGAAATGACTGGGATGTTTCCCTTAGCTATAATTTAATATTGTTATGGTATGCAAGTCTATATTGCAGGGGGAAAAATCTTTGGATAGAATCTTTGGTAATCTATTTAAAATAAAGACTTTTCAGAGTACTTTTCATAGATCCAACAGTTGATAAAGAATTGTTTTAATTTCATTTTTTGTTTCTAAGGAAGACGAAATAGTATTTTAACAAGCGATTGATTACAGAACATATAGCAGGCACAAATAGTTAAGTTGTTGCATAGAGAATGATTTCAGTTCACAACAGATTAAATATTTATTTAATTTATTGCTCATTTATTTGTCTTTCCTGTCCTTTCCCCAGGTTCCCTCCCTTCCCATAAACCCTATGCAGAGGTGGGGCCTTGTGTTTAGTCAGTAGCCAATTACAACTTCTCAGGTGCAGTTTTTCATCACAAGGGAATATGGTAATCTTACACTTATTAATTAAACTACCATCTCCAAACAAACTGTTAAAAATCCTATATTCACAGCTTGCATATCTAATCTAGATAACAGGATAAGCAATGTGATTGCCAAAGTTCATGTAGAAATGAAAACAAAAACACCCTGTATTCATTCTTCTTTGTGGAGTTCCTAAACAAAGAATAAGTTGTACTTTCGGGTAGAAAATCTAATCTGCATTTAAATAGAATTTTTCCAAATAATAAACAAAAGCCTGAAGCAACATTTTTACAGCAAGTCATGCTGGTAGTTCAAAGACTAATCCTTCTATCTCTATCTGTAATTCTTTCTACCCTTGTATATTTATTTTCTTACCAGTTTATCAATGCATCTTGACTGTTGGAGTTCACAGTAACAACAGTAACTTTGCATTTCCTCAAGTTTTTTCAAAGCTGAGCCTAACACTTAAAACTTTGGGTGATTGGCAACTCAAGGCAAACTGCAGTAGAATCACCTATACAAAAAGGAGGAGAAATTATTAACCTAAAGAGTGAGAAACATGACAGATTGAAGGGATGTGCTTTCATTGTGAAATACTAACCACAACAGAACAGCTTCTAAGGTACAGCTACAATGCACTATGTAACATTACTGAAAGCTTCTGATGCATTTGAAGGTGTTATTCTCTGAGTTGTAAACAGCTGCTGATGCAGATCATACAGATAACTATGCATCTCATGTGATCCAGAATAAGCATAACGGCAAATCAGATGTCACCAAATCAGCACGCATGTGCAACTTTTTTAACAGCTATCCAAATGGCTAGTTATAGTGAAAGAATGGTCTACATCTTCATTTTCTGACCATCACTTTGCTCTTCTTTGAGGCTGCAGGATAATACCACTGCCCACTTGAAGAAATCAAAAGCAGTGGCCACATAGAACTCCCCGAAATGAGAGATTTAGGTTTCAGATAGGAGGCTGCTAAATGCTAGAAATTACTTTTAAAAACTTTTTGAAACAGGGAGAGTTCAATTTTCATAAGCTACCTCGCTACACAAGCAGAGTATTTTATTCTTCTATTTAAAGGAAGAGATCTGATTCTACTTTGACTACACAACTCTCCTACTGCTTTGTCTCTGAATGGAGTATTTGTATATTTCAGTGCAGAAATTGAAAGATGACCTGAAAAAAGCGAGCTCTGTTTTAAATGTAAAAACATTGAAGAAAGATATCACTAAATGAGAAGATACCTCAGAGGGAAAAAGTGGAAGGACAGAGTTAGCATTCTAGGTGAGATTTACAAAATTCTCAGATATAAAGAAAACTAGTACCAGATGAGCTAAAACTAATTTAATTCATACTTATCTCCTTTAATAAATGTCACGCCTAATTAGTGAAATGCCTTTTCTTTTTTTCTACCTGACTCCCACTTTAGTCCTAATATCGACAGACCATCAGCACATTATCCTATACAATATTTTGTCATTCTACAGCCCAACAAATTTGACCTATAAATCTATTTCATTCTAAGATATTGTTCTAAGCTGGCACATTCTTTAAAGGGCCAAGCAAACCTGTCTTTCTTTGAACCAATACTGTCTGCAGGTATTGTGTACCTGTCAGGCATTGTGATCATTTTGTTTACAGGACTCAATGTAGGGGCTTTCCTTTGTTTGTTTGTTTCCAGAAAACAGAGTTATAACTCGACTTGTGAATTATTTTTTTTTTGGGGGGGGAGGGAGGTGGGGATGGGGGGGTGCTTTTTCAGGCTTTCAGGAAAAAGATAACTTAGGAATCAGTTCTCCTGCAGACTGCAATTATTCATGTTCAGGGTAAGAAAAGCAATATTAAGAATTCTGTATAAGGACTCAATAAGCTTATTTAGTAAGCAGGAAAAAACAAATTACCAATTACTCTCTCAAGGAAACATTCTCTTTATGAAATAAAGCAGTATGCCAATAAATATTTACTTTATTTTAGGTAGAAGACACTTCGTCTTCAAGGTAGCAGATTATTATGTAAATTACTAGGCTGAAGGACAAAATGGTTCTAGGTAGGAAAGAAATAACCTCTTCACTTTATAACTAATGATAGCAAGTTAAAGAAAAAAAAGTATATAAATTAATTCATTATTGATGGATAAATAAAATATTAATTAGAGACAGCATAATAAAAATAATTTACTTTTAATCAATAACAGTTCGGTGTATCTAGAGACTGTAAACTGTTCCACAAAGTGTATAGGGGCTATTTTAGCTATGACTGGAGGCTTAATGTTTCACCGTTCCACTGAAAGGTATGTAGGCATTCAGAGGGGAAAAAAAATCCCACTTAAACATCAGTCAAATCGCAAAGAATAATTAAAACACTATTTTGGTATTTGCAAAGTCAACTCTGGAGATTATTCTTCCAACCTGTAGTACAGAAGGTCAGGCTTCCTCACCTTGATGGCAGATATGCAGATATTGTGCAGAACTCACTCAAACCTTTTTGTGCAGTCAGTTTAAAAGCCAGGCACAAGACAAATCTTTTCTGCTACCGTGATGGGCAACAAGGCATAAGGAAGTGAAAGAGAAAAAAAACTGTAGGTATTCCCTCAATTTTCATTTGCTGCAGAAATAGCAACCCATATCTCAAGGTCCTTACAGAAGAATGTGTAGTGCTGAACAGAAGAGGCTGACATCTGCCCCCTTTTTCTTCAGGGGGACAGTGCATTTTTATACTAAATTTGCTATATATTGACAACAGAGACATCCAATGACACACAAGAACTGTCATGTCTCTTAAGCCTAAGCAAACGTGATTTACTGAGAATCAGATTCAAAGATCAAGGAAAATGTCATATTTAGACACCATTTTATAGAGCTGCATTCATCTCTACCTCTGATTTTTGCATCTTCAGGATGCTTTTTGTCTCAATTCACATAGATAAAAGCTTATTTTTCAAAACTAAAAAGTCCTTCATTGCAGGTTCTCAGAAAGCATAGACCATAGACCCTAAGCAGGATGTAGCATGAAAAAAAAATCAGGAAACTACTAAGTAAAAATGAGAATCATCAATTTGGAGAAATTACAAAAGTGAGAATACAACAGATACAACAGTTTTTGGCCTACCTTAAAGAATATTTACATTTTCCAGACTATAAAGCCTGCCAAAGAACAAATTTAACCATGTAATGCTCTATTTGAATAGTATTTTCTGTAGGTATTTTGTTATTCTAACTGAAAAAAAATATGTTATCAGCGTTCCTCCTTGAGGAGTCATACAATATAAATAAGCACATTCATAAAGTCAATTAGAAGTCAAAAGTAAATAAGTGTTGAACTGCAGTAATTATACTATGCAATATAAATGATTAATCCATTAGAGTTCACAGCAAAGGTAAGATGCTGATCTGGCATGTACAGTGCCACTAATGGAGAATGGATTTTAAAAAACCCTCTAATTAGGTAGAATTAAGTGGTCACCTCTTTAAATTGGAAGGAAGACAGAATTCAAACGTAAAGAGGAAAAGCTCATTTTTAACATAGGAATGTAGCTGTCCCATCTACCTCACTCTGGCATCATGCTGAGCAGTCCCACACAACGGGCTTTGACATCTGCCTATTGCCACATGCCTAGCCAACTCAGCTGTGCTTCACCCAGCAGAGCACTGAGCTCTGACTGCTGCACCTCGTGGAAAGGGTTGCTGCTAAGGTGTAGTGTCAGCTCTTCCCATTCTTACCTCAAAGAGCTGAGCACACTTAATGTTCTTACAAAGTTACTGGCAGTCCAGCCTGAGGAATCACAAGAAAATAAAAAGGCAACTACTGGGCCACTGGCTACTCCAATGAAACAAGTATTTTGCTGTACTACTTAGAACAGATATTGGCAAACACACATCTCCCCTTCAAGAAGTTAAATTTTACCTTGAGTGACTACGGCATTAGAGAGCAACTGAAAGATGAGGGGAGAGCATTTTGGAGCCAGCTAACAGGAAAAACAAACAGATAAATAAATGAATGATCAGGCTATATTAAACATTTCCACTCCCTATACCACAGACATGCCTAGATTTTTAGGGTAACTCCAAGTTAGCAATATCCTTAGGAAAATAAATAAATTAATTAATAAAATCAGGATTTTAGCCTTATACTTAAAGAAGGTTGGTGGAGTTTTTTTGTTTGTTTGCTTTGACAAACAACACTAAAAATCTAGCAGTCACCTCTAAACAGTTTTGTTTTGTTTTGTGTTTTTTTTTTTTCCTTTTCATTCAGTGTGTTGTTAACATAAATCACACTTCTCTCACAATCTTTCTGGTACACATGTGGATACCATAGCAACTATCACAACGTACAAATCCTATGCTCATAAAACACACAACTGAGTGATGAAGGGATTATTATCTTTAAATCCAGAGATCTGCAATCACCCTATAGCTATGGCTTAAAGGTACAAATAATTATAGCATAGTCTTTATTTATTTATTTTTTTACATAAAAATCCAGCAACAACAACAAAAAGTTCAAATATGCTTTTCCAACCTAGCTATGTTGAGATCAGCATTAAGAAGCTGAGTAATTAATTATATTACCTTCATTGTTAGTGAATAACTGTCAGGAAATAGCCTTAAAATACAGATTCTGTTTTAATTTGTTATTTATAGGCAGAAGTCAGGCTTTCAGGTCGCTTAATGCAAAATAACTTAGACTGTGAATACTAAAAGAGATGTAGAGTTAAAATAGACATAGATTTAAATAGAAGAGGTGCTTAAAATTATACGATTGCTTGAAAACTAACCAACCAGAGTAAACACAAGGATCAGAGTAAACACAAGGATGGGAGTAGGAATGCAAGGCCAAAGCACAGAGAAAAATTAATGGGATGTACAGATACCCCTTTCCTTCAGCATAGTGTTAAGCAGAATTCTCGTAGCCTGTACTGCACTGCTTCTTTATATAGAAAGTATTGTCTTCTCTTCATTAAAGGGAACTACATCTTAGGATCTGTTTTAAGGTTGCTTATATTATATTTGATGGGTTTTGTTATTCTTCTTTGAGGATTGGCTGTTAAGGCTGGATGCAACACTACACAATGAGAACACTGATGAAACTGAGACCTGTTTTCATGCAAGTAATAACACATATGCGAAAGAATTTCTTCATGGTGAGGGTGACGGAGCACTGGAACAGGCTGCCCAGGGAGGTTGCAGAGTCTCCTTCTCTGGAGATATAAAGTCTGTCTGGATGCCTACCTGGGCAGCCTGATCTAAGGAACCTGCTTTGGCAGGGGAGTTGGACCCGATGAACTCTCGAGGTCCCTTCTAACCCCTTCATTTCTGTGATTCTGTGATAGCAGAATACATTCTGCTGTGCCAGAGTATGTCAAATGTAATAATGGGATGCCATGTCCCTGTAAAAATGCAAGCAATATGACAATGACTAAAGAAGAAAGAACTGAAGGTTGAGTGAAAAATAATGGATCGATGAGAGCTAGTGATTCTATAGAGAAATACCAGTTTCTACTCTAAATACACTTCTGATGGAATTTGTCTAAAGTCTCAGATCACTTGTAGATAACACTTCACACTTCCTGAATTGTAGATTTTGGGCATTTTGAAAAGATCCAAGTTAGTCCTAATTAATACTGTAACATGAACAGCAAATTCATGTTTGGCCTGAACTTTAAGAAACTTACTGCAATCTCCTTGAAGACATGACATTATAAGAACCCCTCACAAATTAGCTCATATAACAGAAGATAGAATTGAGTTTACCCTTTAGTAAGAGAGAGTTCACAGTCTTCAGGTTCTGAAAGTAGAAATTGGAGCTGAAAAGAGGGCAAATTGTTTTAACATTTAACCAATTTGGATCAGACGGACTGAAGCCTGCAGTAACAATGAACTAAGTAAAGTATAAAGGAAACTTAATTGTCCCATTTTGTTCTACTGAAAAATGGGTTTCTAATCAAGCAGTTAATACAGTGAGGAAATGGCCTGTCATAGTCATGGCACACTTGTGACAGTGCTGTTGCTGCTAGTTTATGAACTCCATGACTATATGTGATTCTCTTCATGTACCAAATCAAAGGCTGAGGGACAGAGCATTCCAGGCCCGCATATGAGCTTGTGTTGATGGTCAGCTTGTGCATTATATCCTTATAAGATAAAGGTATCTATTATATTTACCATTTTGAAAGTTTTGGAAGCCACATGTTAGTATAAAACAATTAGATATAATTGCATGGTTAAAGTTTGATGGGGAGCCCTTTCAATTTCTTTTTGAGTGATTTCAAACATGACAAAAATTTATTCCTAGCAAATAAACAATCCAAGGAATACCATCTAGAAATTTAGAATAATTTTTGATTGATTCAGGATATACTTAGCCTTAATAATGCCTTTATTTTATATGTGCTCTCTAAGAAATCCTTTACAGAAGAATGGAAATGGATGCTGCTGAACAAAAAGTTTCTTGCAAAAATATTTCACACAAATGCACACACAGGAATCCATGCAGTAGAGGCCTATTTGCTATTTCATGTACTAGCTGGCAAGAAAAGATGTCCCAGCTTTTAAACCTAATTCCACTAGAGATGACCTACACTTCTAATCATTCAGAAGTGGATGGAAAAATGTAACAATTCCCACCCGAACCAAAATTTTGATATGGTAATAAAATTCAAAGCATTGTTCTTCATCAGGTTGAGTAATCACAGTGTTTCTGAGAAAGTGGACAATAAATATATTTCTGCTGATTGAACCAATCCAATCTGATGGACATCGGTGCAGGAATTCATACTGCTCTGGCCTAGAAACCAGTTACATGATGTAAAAAGATAGATTGCATTGTTAATGAGAATGCATAATTATGCTACTGGTTTTCAAATAATTATTTTGAGCAGAACCATCCCAGTTTCTGCTTGAGGAAAACAAAAAATATTCTACAACTATGATGGTAGGCACTTAAAAAAATTCTAACACAAAAGGTGTAACAATGATCACAAAATAACATGTAGTAGCCTATGACAGACATGCTGCAAATTAGATGTCACCTTAATAAGCAGGAGGAAGAATATTTTTAAAAGATGTAAAATAGTTTTGAAGAAACTGATAGTTACCTCTGTACGTGTTAGACTTAAATAATGTTTAAGTGGCTATTATTCTGCTCAGGAAGTTTGTTCTGCTGTGCATTCCACTGAATTAAATCAAGAATAAATTTGGGTGAAGTTAAAGTGCCAGCTCCATCAGTGAGAATGGAACAGAGATCACAGTCAAGTCAAAGGAATAAAAAGAATGATTAAAAGAGTTCTATGTGCTTTTTGTAGGACATAAGGCTGGAGGCTCTTTTATGTGAATCTAGAGTTCAAAGCTGTCTCGTAGGAGTACATTAAAAATAAAATAGTACCAAAAGTAGATAGAGGGCAGAATTTTTACCCTGAGTTTCTGCTTTCTGTGCTAAATTATGGATAACTCTTATCAGCAGTACTTAAGCCCACTTCTCTTCCAAGAACTTAGTGGCAGTCAGGAATATGATGACAGTTCACCTTCTTTAAGTGGTAAAGATACAGCCTAGAAACACCAAAGTGAAAGGAAGGAAGTCTTAAAGGTATAATGATTGTAGGGACAAATCTCTATGTGGAGAAGCAACCTATGGCACATACTGTAATAAAGACAACATTCAGCACAAAGATACTACATGGGATTTTCTAATCTCAGACAATGTAACAGATTGATATTTGTAAATTTACATACACCAGTATTTACTGTTGCTGCATCCAACCCAATCCTATGTGTGCACACTGGCAGAAGGGAAGGGAATACCTTCTGTCATTTTTAAAGATTATTTATTTATTTAGAGATTATATTGTTTATTATTCACAATAAATAATTAAATAAATAAAAAGTCTATCCCGACATTCTGAGTCAATCCAAACTGAAAGAAAATTTTACTCCTACATTTACCTTCAGAAGATACTCTATAATACTAAATTTCAGTTTATAAACCAGTGTGAACCCATTATTACTTACAAAGCATTGGAAGCATAACACTTCCTTCAGTGCACTAAACAACCAGTTTAATATATTCTCTCTCTTTGAATCTAAGAGAAAATGTCACCATGGGTCTATTCTGGAGAACTGGACCTGTGGAAACTCCTGTCTTAAGTTGCTGGGTCCAGGAGTCACTTTTCTAATATTTGGCAGGGATAGGGACAACAGTATGAAACAACTGTTTGCTCTAGTTTGCTTTGGACTAACAGCTCATATCACCAGCCATGAAACTGGGGTGAGAGCTTCATGAAACATAGGTGGAGAAATCTTTCTATACATATTAAGAGGCCAACTACCACCTACCACTCCTTAGCCATCCTCCTCAACTTTAGCCATCCACTCAACTTTAGCCATCCTCCTACCTATAAGAGACACTTCATTCTTTTGCATTTTCTTATTTTCATTCTATTTGTGAAAGACCATATTTTTGCACAGAGGTTCAGCACTTCTTGCTATTTTCTTCCACATCATCACCTCCAACTATAACAACCTCTGTGCAAAAGACCACTGTGTATGGAAACAAAGTTGGTGATCTCCTTCCAAATCTTTTGATGCATTTTAATGGAATATTAAGTAAGACTGAATGCAACAGGCAATCCACACCAATATTAAGCTGCTTACTCTTGAACAATAATAACAATTCAAAAATGTTATCTTTTTAGAAATAATCCATGCTACTGAAATAACTTAATTATGAATTTTTTGCTGTTATTGCTGAGGGGGGTGGAAAGAGGAGAGAGTGGAGATGTGTAGAATAAAGTAGAGGCTAGAAGAGGAGTACTTACAAAGCAGTTCCATTTGTCACTTAAAAAAAAAAAAAAAAAAAAAAACATGAACTTGAAGGCAATTTCCAAAAGAATTTTCTCCCTTACAAGTTAAATCCTTTTTCTCCTCCTCCTGTTCCACTGCTGTTAACAAAAAAGCAGCTCATAAATCAAACTTTAATCAAGCTGAAAATCCCAATTTTATTTCTTCACTTCCCTAGGGGGTCGGAGCATTTTGCAGAATCTTTTGTTTTCTGAACTTCTCCACTTCAGAACTTCTGTTTGCTGCTTGCTTTCTCTCCTAATAAAATTACTTTCATTTAGGATTACTACCCTTCTCCCTTTCCTGACATTGCACTTGCTTCCTCAGCCTCCCGTGACTGAAAGTATTTAAAGCCCTGCAACTTAATTGGAAAAAACATGATTGTAAGGGATTAGCAACCCCTAAATTCAATACACAGAATTACGTTTACACGGCCAAAGAGAGATTAATCTGCCTTTTTTTTTTCTCTTTCTTTAGTTTTCTTTTGTTTTCTTAGTTTTACACTTCAAATCTTTATTAACTAACATGGAGACCACATTCAAGTAGGACAAAAGAAGGAAGCATTATCATTAACTACTTATATTGTTGACAGTGATTATGCTGAAATCACTTCTAAATATTCTAACACCATGTGCAATTCTTTAAAATTCTTTCACATGCTATATTTATGAAAACAGCCTGATGCAAAGTTTAACTGAGCCTGCTCATTTAATACGTTTTGAATCAATTCCTGGATGAATTTATCCTGGTATGAGACATGACACTTCCTTTTAATCCACAGTTAAGATTGCTAGCATTTTTGTAAGATTATATATATACACACACAACTGATTTGCTAACAAAAAACAAAACACTGATTTGGAACAGACAGGTTCTGCCTAAAAATTTGGAATAGATTACAAATATTTTTCCTCACTTTTATTACTGCTCCAAAATATAGTTTAAAACGTTATATTTGAAGCACCACAAGACCTCTTTAAGGTTTATTTCTGAATAGGACAGAGGCAAGAATGAATAAAAATAAGCACACTGTCTTTGGATAGCATGACCAGAAACTCAACCATAGTAAGCAAATGAAAGGAATGTTTCCTATGAGACTCCCATATGAGATTTTCAGAATGACTAAAGATTGTCTTTAAGGTGATAAGCCAAGTTTTATATTGTCGTTTAGGGAATCACTTCCCAAGAATGAATAGAATTATGCCTATGGCATTTAGTAAAATCAATGTTGAAGGACAAGAAAGCCCTACAGCTAACAGTTAAAATCTCTCTTTTGCTTCTTTTTCATTACCTTGTTTTCTTTGACTATATGATAGGGATAGCTCTGAGCTGTAAGATGTAAATAAAAAGGAAAACTGCTTTACACAATGGAACTTCCCAGTTCAATCTGTAGTAAATTCAGACATTCCAGATATAGAATTTAATTTCTTTTAAACTTCATTACACATATAATAATAATAATAATAATAATAATAATAATAATAATAATATAGAGATAAACCCCTACCAGTAAAGAGGAAGTTTTACACCAGATATACCTTCCTTATTTCTTTTAAGGAAAGACCTCTTTTATTCCAAAATAAAAGTAAATCAGTTAAATGTATATAACACAAACCACTTCCCTAAACCCAAAGTCCCATTCCATGGTACTGTATTTTTATAGAGCAGAATCCATGACACAAAGCTCAAGATTGCATTTCCTGTCATAAGGAAGTGGAAACGTCTGGATTCTCAGGTCCAGATGAAGAAATCAATACTTTTGGAATGTGTGGCAATGGTTTGCTTTGAGCCACATTTAAATGCTATAACTTTATACAATATTTACGTGAATATCAAAGTAGAATATAAGCAATCCTTGTAAATCAGCACTATAATTTACTCAAGTGCTGCTGGGACAGTTTAAAGAGTTTAAAAAGTGATATATTACAGACTGCCTGCTCTTTGCTTTCCATGGATTGGAAGTCTCTCCAGGTAGCTGGTGTTTTCTAATGATTTTGATGAACAGTTAAATGTTTTTGGATTTTGCTGACTACCACTTCTGTTGACAAATAATGCATCATCAAAAAAAAAAAACAACCACTGATTTTGGAATTTTCAGCACTAAACAATAAGTAGAAGACTTGTCGTGAAAGCTTCCAATGAGCTAGCCCTTTTAAGCAGAGATCATCTTATTACTAAAAGACAAGTAAAAGCCTACAGTAAGGTCACAATCTACATATGTTAAAATACGACCATTGTTTTATAAGACTTTTTTTTTTAATTTATTCTGGTGCACCAAAGTCATTCTAATCACTGTGGATGGAAAATCTTTACACCTAATTTAAGTAGGCTTAATGATTTGGTTCAGTCAGTAATATGAACAAAACCCATTGAACTCATTATTAATGCATTTTCATTTTTCTCTTTGGGTTTTGTCTCACCATTCAAATAGAATTTCAGCTGTGACAAATAATGGATTAATTCTTTGAGGAAGTGCTATTAATTCAGCATTGAATGTCATGAGTTTACCCTTCTCCAGAAGTTTTAACTGTTTTTATAAAACTGTGTTATACCCTTAATTGGACTTTGTATACAACTAATTCTTATAGTAATTATCCATATTATGTAGCTGACTATGTCTACTTCAACTGAAAACATCGAGTGTGCACATCTGAGTGTGCCGCATTTTAGGTATCTAGCTATCTAGTCTGCCTGCAAAAAACACTGCACAGTTTAATATGATTCAGTGGACTGTGTAGATAGTGTACTCCATCACTTTCAAAAGTACAGGTAGGAGAACAGGGATTTGCATGAAAGTGCTGATGCTTTGGAGAAATGGGGGACCACGTTAATGTGTCCTTCACACAGCAGATGGTACGTGAAATCTGTTTCATGGTTGGTATGTTTTGTAAAGGCTTGTAAAGATTTGTTGCCCACTGCTTCAACCATAAAATGAAGATATATACCCACACCAAAAGCATCAAAAAAAAAAAAAAACATCAATGGTAATGGCACCACCTCATAAAATAATCCAAGTTTTTCTTAAAGTAGGAGAAATGTTCCTTAGTTTCTGTTAAATCACAGGCTTTGACAGACAGTAAGAAATTTTATACCCCAAACTTAAACCTATGCTTGCATACCTGTGAACCCATATTTTCCAATTAAAAAGAAATCAAAATAGAAACATTCTATTCCAATAGGAATGACAACTTCCAATAGGATTTAAAATATTCATTGCCACAGCACTTTATAGGAACATGGAGGCAGGCCAAGTTCACTTGGTCGTAAGGTCCTTATCATACTCATGTCCCAGACATAAGAAAGAACTCTAGATGAACATCTCATTTTGATAAACATCCTCTGCTATTAATCAAGTAGTAGTTCAAATTAACTGTTGTTCAAATGTTATTCAAAGTTAGTTATAAAATATATTTCCATATTTGTATTTTCTAAATATAAAGACCTAGTGAAATTGAGGCACATGTGAAAACCAAGAAGTTGTATCATACTTGAAGGATATAGTAAAAAAGAAAGCAATCTTTACAAAACAGTGTCTTGGGTTATAACAGCTGGGTACAGCAGAGGGAATGCTCATGTTATATCTTACTGTAAGGTCATTGACTTTTATTATAATCTCACTTCTGTATAGTATGCTGTCATTCTAAATCTTTCCAGACCGAAATATAAGATTATCACTGTACTGGGGCAAGCTGGCTGGAGTTACTTTCCCCACAGCAGCCCACTCAGTGCTGTAGCTAGAACAGCATTGCTATCACCAATGTTTGGGCTATTGCTGAGCAGTGCTGGCACAGCACCAAGACTCTCTCCAAACTCCCCAAAGCCAGCATGCTGGGGGTGAGCAAGAGGTGGGGCATCGATAGGGCAGCTGACCTAAACCGACCAACCATTTGTGAGCAAAATAATTATCATATTATGCTACTATAAGTTAATATATACATATATTATTAGAAGTGACTAAATGTTCACTCTTCACCTGAACTGTAAAGAGATTAGGGCCAGAGTTTGTGTAGTAGCCTCAGCATGGTGCCAAGCCCATGCTGCCATATTGAATGTGGGTATTCAGTGATTTGTATCCATTTTTTATCTGACATCAAGCACACAAATGCAACAACCAAGACATGAGATGTCAGCTGAACCTTAGTAATATTCAAAAATATGGAATCTGAAAAATCTTGGAAATTAGTGACTATTCTTCAGAAATGAAACATCAGTTGTTAATAAAATTTCATCTAGAGAACAATCTTAATCACAAGAATTCTTTTCAAAAACTCTCAATAATTATTATTTTTTTTATAACATAGGTATCTATGTCATTATTTCTGTTATGATCAGTTTGAGTTAGGTGAATTAGAATATGAGATTATAAATTGAGAATTTAAGATTGAATTTGAGATTACAAATAAATATAAATATGTATTTATATTTATATATTATTTTCTATAGCAGAAACAAGAACTTGAATATTTTGCTTGCATTTTGACTACTTCTGAACATTGACCAAGTGACCTGCAAAAACTGCTATTGGTATCTTGTGTAAAAGTCTGAAAACACACACAATGAGAGATAGTCAGGAACCAAAGCCTGCTTTCCTCATAATTTTCCCTGGCAAGGAGGAAAAGAAAAATAAATAAATAAATAAAAATAATAAAATCATGAGATGATATATTTTCTTAATTTTAGGAAATAAACACTTTCTCTCATTAGTGACTTTCCTCCTGTTTGACCTTGTTTTCCTGATACACGGGATTTCTTTTACTAACCATCTCAGCTTTTGTCATACAAGATTTCTAAAAGCTACGTTCTGGAAATTGGGTTTGTGCATCATGGCAGGTCTGGCATGCGAGGAAATCAGCCATGTGCTAGATTTTTTCCTCCCCATATCTATCCAAAAATACACAGCACAATTTCCATCCCATCATTTCAGCTAAGAAGAAAATCTGACAATTTATTACAGTCCTCCTGTACCAGATAATAGTCCAATTGATGGTATGTGACAGAGCAGCTTAACTTCAAGAGCCAGCGCTTCTTCGTATAACTGCTGTCACTTTTGCTTTTCTCAACTTCACCTCAGTAACTGATGTTTTTTTCTGCTGTTTTAATTTTGATATGTCTTGTTTCCTCATAAGCTTGCCAAGAAAGTGAATAAAACATAGGTTGATACAAAATGCGTTGTGTAAGGTGTATCAGTTTCTACTCACGTATCCACAGAGGAGAATAGTGTGCAGATATTTGCCATAGGTCTTGTGCCTACAAACAAATGCCTAAAGTGTTCACTTTGAAGAGTATCTGATCCTGCAGATCTGTCTATAACATTTATGCTGAGAAGCCCTGCTAATTTACACTGAGGTCTATATTGCTGGGGTCAGATTGTTACCATAACTGAACTTGCCCATGTAAAACTAGTTTGGCTGAGTTGCACTGCAGCTACAGCTAAGCATTTACAGTACAAAACCATATTACTTTAAATAAGGTGGAAAGGACAAACAGAGGAACAAGAAGTTCTGGAAGTTTTTTGCCTCTCTTCATTGCAAATTTGCCGGTCCTACTGTCCTATTAACATTACAAAATATCAATACACTACTATGTCTAAAAGAACTCGCAACTTGAAGAAGGTCTAACATTGCCAAATGTTCCAAACTAAAAATACAACAAAAATAAATCTGAAATCCCAGGACCTTATTGACTTCAAATCAGATTTTTAATTTCAGAAAATTGTATTCTCTTTAGACAAACTTCCCTGTTGCAGCTTAAAGAACTTACGTTGGAAGTGCCATATTAACAGAGGTCCATCCTATACTACTGCTCATAAGAAGAAGAGTGAATAAGTAGATAGCTTAAAAGACTAAACTTACATAGCAATGGATGCAATAGCACCAATGAAAAGTTTGTCTAAGGAAAGTATGGGTTCATGGGAATCAATATGTATATATGATTGTACACATTTAAATTTTTAAATAGTTACAAATATTCGAGAAACATATATACATATCACATAAAAATATGCCCATGTAAACAAATATTGAAGAAAACCATATAAACATAATTAATTTATTTATTTTTTGTAAACATAATTTAAATGTATTCATGTCATAATTTAAATGTATATGTTTATATGCTAATGTATATGAGAAAAAAAACTTCTCCCTCTCTTTTTGCATATAAACATACACATATATTTCAATTCAAGGAGAATTCTCCCTCAGAAACACCTTAACCTCACTATATAAGAACATTTGCATTGGATCATGTGAAAAGACCACCTGCCCCGGCATCATGGCTCTGACAATGACCAAGTAGATGGCTATACCATCACTCGTCACAATTTTCTGCTCAGGAGCTATCTGAAGCAGTGGAGAAGTGGTGTTCATGAGAACTGAAAATGCACTGCAAAAAGTGTTTATATTCATTTACTATTCTCAGTAAAATTAGTATCTAAACTAATTATATTACTACTATACTAATTATGCACGTTGTATATATATATATATATATATATATATATATATAAAATCTATGCCATAGTAAATATATATATGAATACTATTATATTAGTATTAGTGTCTTCAATTCTCATAGTAAAATAGTGAAAATTATAATTTAATATACTATTTTAATTTATAAAATAATGGTAACAATTGTAGAATACAAAGCAGCTCAATCCTTGTCATAGCAAGGTTGTACGTAACTGATGACTCTACAGAAATGGGGAGAAATTATACCTGAGTTGTGTTAATACATATACTCAGGTTTTTAACATACTAAAGGTATTAACCTTCACAAGGGCCCAAGAAGTTACATGTAGTGATGCTCAAGGTAAACATCAGACAATAGAGTATCTTAGATGTGAATGAAATAAAGTTACCTAACCTCTGTCAAGGAACATGCCCTCACTAGAAATTTAAACTAAGATTTTCAACTATTAGCTGTTTGCACACAACATGTTTACCTTTAAAAAAATAATAATTAAAAAAAAAAAAAACAACTCTTTTTAAACAGAAAAGCAAAACAAAACAAAACAAGAAGTTGGAATTCTTTACTGAATTCTCCCCATGAATGTCAAAATAGCCTGTATGATGGAATTCCATTTTATTAATTCATACTGAAATTGATTATTACATTATACCATCTAATGGCTAACCACTTTTGAAAGGATCCATGAACCATGACATTTTCCCTGCATATTTGAAGGAAGCAACAAGAGTGCTTCTTTAGAATACTTAAACTTTGGAGTTCTATGCAATAAAAAAAGTGCTTTTCTTTTAGAATTACATATCTTTTTATAGTATTTCCTAGCAGCAAGTCTTTTCAAACACATGCATTTAAACAATCAAACTTATTTGCTAACAGTAGCAACACAAAATAAAACAAAACAATCAGATTGTACTTTGGAGATTGGAGTGGAAGGTGAGACAAGATGAAAGCACTCTCTCCTCACAAAGAACAGATTGGGATAACAGCTAGACTAGACAAAAAGTAGTCAATACTTGGTACCCACTCAGACACTGGAAAGGTGAGTGTTGTGCATTTGAACTATGTGTGTTCGAACAAATCAAGTTTCTTTAGTGTTTGGTTTTGTTATTTGTTTATATTTTTATTGTTATTGTTTGTTGACACAGGAATATGGCTCCACTGTTAAGCATACATAAGTGTTTATCGTCTTATCAGAGCATTTATTAACGAATACATAGCTTAATACAGTATAAAGAACAGCAACAAATTTTAAAAGTATTAGTATTTTTATTGAGTCTGAGGTACTGTAATTATACAGTGTACTGTGAAATTAAAGGTTTTAGCCTTGGCTTCTATAGTAGTTATTTCACAGGTTTTTGCATGAGAGCTCAATCCAGAATCTACTGAAAGTCAGTGGAACAGCTATTTTTTATTTTTTATTTTTTATTTTTTCATTAAACGAACAAAGGGAAAAACACTAAGCTTACCAGATCAGTTCAGTCACTTTGCAAGCTGCAGTTGGACAAGGTAGGAGTATCTAATTCTATCACTATGGATCACCCTTGGACCTTGCCCTGAGATTCTTGCTCATTTCCAAAATTTCTTTCAGAATGTAAGCAATAGATTTTTCCACCACACGAAACCCAGAACTAGTTGTACTAGTCTGTATAGTCAGTATATTGTACTTAGGTGGTACTGCAGAGGTTGCATCAGACATCTCTGCCCTTGCCTAACTCAGGCTTTCAGAACCACCCCCTACATAGTTTCATCTTGCTATGAAAATACATACACAGTTCCCTGGGAAACATGCTGGATATACTATTATGAAACTTTAATTCCTAGATGATCCTTTCTTTCTCTTAAAAAAAATATGTGTCTCAGCATCAAAGAATTACAACACTGAGACAGTGATCTTGTGACAGTGCACCTCATATTGTCCCAGATTTATCAGAACTACATGGACTTCATGTCTACTTTCAGGAACTTAACAGTTTTGTGCTTCTGACCTAGAACACATCCCTGAAAAACACTGGTCAGAATGACAAAGTTCCCAAACGTTCATTAAGGCTTTATGACAGCTGAAGAGATCCTAGAAAATATAGAAAAAGGATTAGGCATGCTACATCCACAGTGCTAGAGAAACTGGGGACATGCGTTTTTGGAGTAAACGCCCCAAGCAAGGGACGTCTGTGTGAGCCTTCTAGAGCACATGCAAAAGAGTGTCCTTCAAAACGTGGATCATATGGTTGTGAATATATCCAATTTAGGCAGAAGATCACTCCCAAAACTGGGTTAAAACAAAAATTAACAACAAAACCAAAACCCGTACAATACAGACATAGCCTAGTGCACACATAAAAATCGATCTCAGAATTTCTTAGACACAACAATATGAAGAAATAGACTATTTTCTTTTATACTCCATTATTTAATTGTAAAATTGAAGATACTGTCTTCATTATTTTCACCGCACGTTAAAAATCTTCACCTGCCATCAATAAATGAGAATGACACTTAGTAGAGTCATAGAAGCTTACATACCCAGGGTTGGTGCTTTTTGTTTGTTTGTTTGTTAGTTAGTTAGTTTTTTTGTTTGTTTTAAGCATTAAATTGAGTATTAAAAATGTAAGTTTCTGGATCAACATGTGTTTTGATAGATACGTTCAAGTATTTGTAAGATCTCCTTCCAGCGTACTGATGTCAAGGTAAACTGCTATTCTATGCAGTGTCACTGATCCATACAAATTACGATCCAAACTAAAGACTGACTGAGAACATAAAACATTCTTAAAATTCATACAACCATATACTCTTCTATGAACTGATATTTTGGGTGACACTTTCCAAGTGAGCATTAAAGTAAATTTACACAGTAGGAACTGCTTCAAATCTATTAGAAAAAATAAAAATCTAAGCCAAGATGGTCACAGTTAGGACCTATTAACTACCTGACTGAATCACAGCAATCTCCAAAGACTGGAGCCTTTGCATACCATATGTGCTGTGAAGCTGTCCTGAAAGAACGGACTACATAGTGTTTTGTGTTTAAACAAACAAACAAACAAACAAAAAACTTTAATCATTCTTTTGTAAAGATGGGTACAGCAAAGGGAAAGAGGGTGTGCTCAAATGTGCTCATATGTGCTCATATGCTCATGCATGTCTACACAAGCACACACAATTCAGTAATTCATCCAGTTAAAATAAGAACAAAACAAGATCCTAGTTTCATCGCTTAAGTAGCCATTATTCTTCAAGTCTTTACGTACTCATTAAACATAGTGTTTTCACCAAAAATTCTGGTCCTGTTTATGACATTATCTAATTGTCAAAGGTACATTGACCTTCATTAACAGTAATGCTGCTTCTGAATAGCTGCAAAACAGTAACATTTGGGGACTAAATTCAGACATCTGCTTATTCCACTCTCAAACCCTTTCCAATTTAAACGAGGGCATTTTTGCTATAACTAAGTGAAATAAAATAATAATAAAAAAAAAATCTTTAGTAGATTACCATAGTATTTGATGTCCCCTTAATTACAGAAGCACAGATTACTCACACAGAGTTGGCAGCTCCTTAGTTTTTTAATTACTATCAACTACGTCTGAGTAGACTAATTTGTCAGTAAATATTCAGTGCTAGTTAAAGGTTGACTGAAAATCTCAACCCGTCACAGCCTTTTGTCAGATCATGGAGCAGCTCTCCATCTCCCAAGGCAGTCAAATGATCAAAAATCTTTTAGGCAACAAGTTTCACTCCTAGAAATGGAGTGTCAGAGGAACGGCCAGCACAGATCAAAGCAGTCATCCATCTAATCCCAAATCCTGACTTGAAAAGTGATACTTTACAGGAAAAAGAACAAAACTCTTCATTTAGGAGACAAATCTACCCTGTGAAAACTGTCTTTTTTGCCTCATGTGCCACAAGACCATTTATGCAAGGAAGCATGAAGATTTATAATCCTTTCAATACTCTGGACATATTTTTAAAATACTAATCATTTCAAAGTAGCATGTTATTTTATTCTTATTAATGTTCAGTACAGAATACCATATGGCAATGTGTGATGCAGATTATTCATTAGTCCCAAAGGAAAAACAACCTTCATGTGCTGCTTTTGAACAAGCCAACTTTCCAGTTATGCTCTTCTTTAGGACATGAAGAATTTTGAAACTCTGCATCCATCTCCACATCTTCTATGATCTTGCATCACAGGTTTCCCATATCTCTCCACCAAAATTCTCTCCCTTGTATTAGAAGACTTCAAGTGACATTACTGAAGGTGCTATAGGTTTATAAAAAATAGACTGGGGATTGTTTTCTTAGGATGTGTACTAGGTTAAACATTAAGAGAAAATCAGTGTTTTGTAGTTTTAAGTGATGGCTGGGAGATAAAGAATGTGAGCCAGTAGATGGGAGAATAGACCACCAAACATCTGGAGAGCTGTCCTACATCTGGAGACTAACTTAGCTACTTGTACCTTCTGCATGACTTCACTATTTCTATCAGTTCTCCCACAGAATAAATTTTGTCCTCAAGATTGCTTTATGAGGATCAGAAGGACTCTGAAGTGCTCAAGTTCAACTTCAAGTAGGAACATACAAGTACAATTATAGGGATAAACAAATTAGTTCTGTAGTGCTGTAGTAAGTGAGAACTGTACTCTAAATATAAAAAAAAAAAAAAAAAAGAAAGAAAATACAAAGTGAAGTGCAGGTGACTAATGACTTTTTTTTTTTTTTTTAATTAGGGTAAATCATAGTGGTTGAATGGAAAAACTGAAGGTTTCTAGTCACATGCTTGCTTCTTATCTGCTTTGTTTTTGTACCTACTTTTTGGCATCACAGCCAATGTTGTTTCTGTACAGCGTTTATGTCCAGGAGGCAATTAATAATATATAATCCTGCTACAGTTACATTTTTTTTATTATTAATATTTTTCACTTTTTTTACATTTATTTATTATAACTGCTCTGTTAAGTTGTACATACTAATTCACTAAAATGATTCCTCAACTTACCAGAATATACTGCAGGTCATTATAGCTTACACTAATACTTTAAGTTAGACTTCCTAAAGTAGGAAAGTGATTAACATAACAAACTTCATTTCATTCATGATAATTTGTTGTCTCATTAGAATGTTTATTCCTAAACTTATGTTAGGTGTGGCATTTGTTCCCTGGCTGCTATCATTAAATCATTAAATGCTTGGATTTCTCATGGCTTAAAGACACCACAATTAAGGACAGTGTTAATCGCTCAGGGGGAGGAGGTGGAAGAGGGTGGATGGGGGGGAAGGCATTTTTTGTTTTCTTTCCTTTGTTTCTCAGTTCTCTAGCTTGTTAGTAATAGGCAACAAATCTTACTATCTCCCTACTCTGAGTCTGTTTTGTGCATCACGATAACTGTTGAGCAATCTCCCTGTCCTTATCTTAACCCTTGAGCCCTTTTTTCTTCCCCTTCCCCTTTGAGGAGGGGGAGTGAGAGAGCAGCTGAGGTGGAACTTGGCTGCACACCCGAGTAAAACCACAAGAGTTCTGCATAATTTTGTGAAAAAAAGAACATTTTTCAGCATACATATATACTTCTGAAATAGTGGCTTGGACCTACACAAATTTCTACTACTGCAATGGAGTCCTACGGGTGATAAAGCACCAAGTTATTTGTAAATGTAGTTGAATATTGTATACAATGCTTTTACTGTGAATACTAATGTATACATACACCGATTAATCTAGGAGAAGCTACCCAATGGAAAAATACACAGACTGAAATAATCCTAAAAGACAATAGACAAGGCCAGAAAACAACTTCACAACTTCAATAGAGACCAACAAAAAACAAAAAATCAATTTCAATACCATAGACAGGTTTGGAAAACCACCTGAATACTGCTTTCAAAGTGCAAATTCATCACATGAGGACAATGTAAGATTGGTCATGTTCATACACATTGTCCCAGCTTGACAAGTCATTTTCTAGGGACATATTTCCATTTACAATGTTCATAGGGTACAGCGTCAACAGGTTAAAAATACCCAATATTAATATTTTAGGGGAAGCACGGAAAACATTGATAAACAATAAAATTCAAGAATGAGCAAACTAACACATTTAGTTTTCTCCTATCTTCATGGACTTTACCAACAGCCAGACTCACTGATGTAGGAATTAACTCCATAGATCTTATGCCACACCAGCATAATGGCATGAAAGCCAAATGGACATCGTGTTCCTACTGAAGTTTTCTCACCCCAAAGGAGAATTCCCTATTAAAATGGAATAGTTTTAGCTTCTCCATTTCTCCTCAGTACTTTGTAGCCTGACTGGGCGGCTGATGGCTCAGACCCTAAGAATATTATCATCACTAATTGGTCAATAAGTAAATCATAGAATCATAGAATATCCTGAGTTGGAAGGGACCCTTAAGGATCATCAAGTCCAACTCTTGACACCGCACAGGTCTACCCAAAAGTTCAGACCATGTGACTAAGCGTGGTCCTTTCCTCCCAATGAAAGAAGCAGCCTAAGAAATCTACATAAATAAGGTGTGAATATATACAGATCAGTCCTCATAACTATTTGATAATGACTTTTTTTGCCATAGGCAAGAATAGTTCTGCATGTGTCTGTTTCCAAGCAGCATTTCCAGCTATACAGACCTGCACAGAGTACATCTTCCTGTGTAGCATGTTTTCTGCCTCTGCTCTTTTTCTTTACACTGTTACATGTTTATGCATTCTGTAAATTATCTGAGTAAAGAAAGTATACATTACTACAGCTTTGTTGTGCAAAAGTCATTGCAGGGAACAAGTCTGACTACACATCATGTCAGTTTTTTCTTTACAGAAAAGTGATAGGTGCACTGCTTACACAAGTATCATGACAACCACATCAAATAAACTTCATTTTTCATAGAGTAAACTGACAGTGACATTTAATATGAAGAACAGGGGATAGATTTTCAAATCTATGGAAATCTTTGACAGCTTAGATACAAAACCAGGCTAGCATACCATAGATATGTCAGGTCAAAATAAAGTCTAACTTTTTCACAGACAATAGACAGGATTTTACAGCTTAGCTATTTATAGGCTCATTCAATTACTCTAGAGCAAATGACATATTTTTCACTACATTTTCTCAAAACAATCACAGTCATCATATTTAAATATTCTGCTTTAAAAGGGGAATTGAATATCCTCAAACTTCAGGTGCAAGATTTCTCATGGTTTGCCTTTAGAACATGCAACCCCTATATCCAATGAATTAAGGACAAACATTTTTGTTTGAATAATATTTATTTCAGTGTTGTTGGGCAAGGAGAGGAGGGTCTGATGAGGTCCCTAAATGAAATTTCTTCCGTATCAGTATCTTTAACCTCAATACCTGGAAAGTAGTTGGGTAAATACTGATAATTCATATACACTGAACAACAACAACAAAAAAATTAGATTTTCAGTTTCCTGTATGGGATCCAGAAAATTCTGAAATCCTAAATGCAAATTAATGCAATAATACTGTTTCCATATAGCACATTGTTTTGATGGTATAAAGCAAAATAAGGTTTTCATGGAAATAAATTTTGGAAGTGAAATGTTAAGAGAAGCTTATGAATTTCAGAAATTCCTGCAGGTTATGTATTATTTGGTAAAATTTTGAACATTTTCACTAAAAATTTCCAGCTCTTCTGTTTCCAAAGACTGAACAGCCTGAGAATTCATGGTTATCTTGTTTGTTCACAACCAAATTGAAACAATAATGCACTTACCAAGGCATGAACATCTGCCATGTAGCTGGATAGAACGTTAACATCCATATGCAATTTGCCCAGATTAATTGTTAATAGCTGTATGGATAGTTTGTTCACAACAAAAATTTGCCACCACCACATTAGAGTACATTGCTAACTTAGGATACAACATAACTGAGAAAAACAGATACTAAAGTCTAGGTAACTGCACAGTTTTAAAAATAGCTGTAATAGGCATGCATCAAGGCAGTATAGATTTCACTTTTGTGACACATAGCTTTTCCCTGAAAAGCTGACACAGGATGTAATTACGCAATACATTTTCTTCAAAAGTGTTTAATACACCCAGTCCAGACGATCACTCTTGTGACTCATTTTGCTGGATTTCTTCAAACTGCACCAGTACAGCTATTAGCAGGACTTTGTTGTAAATCAAATTAAAAAAAAAAAGGGGGGGGGGGAGGGGAATGGGGCATATGTTTTTTGTTTGTTTGTTTTTGTTTTTTAGCTCAACTAAGCCAATTTCAAGGTTCACAAACAATCAATACACATTTGGTAGAGGAGGCAGAAGGACAGAGACAGCAGCAAACCTGATGCAGAAGGGCAGACAGAAGCAGGGAAATAGGGCAAGATCTTCCCAAACCAGATCTGCTGAAGAAAAATATGTCTATCTTAGGGTTGCCAAGACAGTGAAGGATCTAGAGGGGAAGATGTATGAGGAGCAACAAGAAGCTGTCTCAGGGGAGGTTCAGATAGGATATTAAGAAAAGGTTCTTCACTAAGTGGGCAGTTGGGCACTGGAACAGGATTCCCAAGGAATTGGTCACAGCATCAAGTCTCTCGGAGTTCAAGAAATGATTGGACACTTCTCTCAGGTTTGATTTTTCAGTGGTCCTTTGCGGAGCCAGAAGTTGGACTCAATGATCCTTTGGCATCTCTTCCGGCTCAGGATACTCTATGTTTCTATGGCTCTATTCTGAAACTAGTGTACCTCTGGAGTGTGCAGCATAGGATTGCACAAGCGATGAGTAAGTTGATGATTAGTAGCAAACAATACATAAAATGTGTTTAGCATAATGCATGTACTAACCCACTGTTTTACAGTATCTAATACTAAACATTTTAATTTTTAAGAGTAATTTCAAGAAATAGGGTATATCTCAAAAAAAAAAAAAAAAAAAAAAAAAAGAATCAACTATCTAATTAACATTTTATAGATCATTGTAAAATATGATTAATTTGGTTAGATAGAGACCCAGACTTCAGGGTGGCAGAAATATGTGCTGTTACTGATTTTACTCTGAGTATTAGCGCATCACAGTTGTGTTTGTGAGATCTGGATTCAAAGCAGCTACAGGTACTCAGAAGCAAGTGTTAGGTTTCACTGAAAGCAAGGAAGAGTAAAACAACTCAGTAGAAACAAAGTTTCACATTGGCAGGATGCTGCCAATGAGCTGATCGGAAGCACCCTGACTCTGAGATATAGTGATTTTCCACTCCTAAAGCCTGATGAACCAGGAAATATAAAATTCTTTAAGAGATTATAGATATATTTAGAGGACTTGAATTTACTCTTGAAATTATTGTTATTTGTATTTTTAGAACAATGACAAAGTGGATATGACTTTCCTGGTTAACATAGGAAATCCTACTACAAATACTTGGACCGCTCTGATGAGCCAGGTGATCAAAAAGTTTGCATACTATACTGCTAGGCACATTGCAATAATTCTGTTTTATTCAATTTCCATTTACACATACATTACTTTATATATATATATATATACATATATATATAGGATATATATATATATCCAAAGGAAAAATTTAAGCCAGTGTGAATTCTTCAGAGAAACAAGGCAGAAAGACAGCACTCAATATAGCCATAAAAACATGGATATTATAATTCCACAAAAATGGGGACTTGAGTTACTTGCTGTATAAATTAGGTTTGGAAATAAATGAGCTACCTTTTATTGTTTAGCTCTTCTGTGATAAGTTTCCCTTCCACATGGATTGAAGAAACGTATGAGACATTCCTATCCTTGTAAGGACATAGATAAATAATAAATGACAGACAGCATGAGTTTAACCACAGCTTTAGATGTCAGAATGATTAAATTTATAGATAAAGAAAATGTGTTACAAGTAATCTATCTAAACCTTAATATTAATTATTTGACACATATAGGAAACTACTAGTTAATCTGTAGAAAATGGTGGTAAAAAACTCTAATGATAGATTAGAGTTAGATTAGTAGTTAGAACTACTTAAAGGGCACTTATCAAAGACATTGCAAAAGAAAAAGGAACATCTGGGCTGGAGGCTTCTTATCTAATATTAATGACTTCCCATAAAAAAGCAGGAGGTGCTGTTTTTTTTTTTGTTTGTTTGTTTTGTTTTGTTTTTTTTTTTTTGTTTGTTTGTGTTGTTTGTTTGTTTTGGTAACAGGAAGTTGGAAGCCATCAGATTGAAGGGCAATAGAACATCAACCATGAAGATGAACAAGATGACCTTGAGGATGATGGTAGAATGAAATTTCACACTATTAAAATTTAAGTGTACTAATAACAGGAAATGGTGGCCCAGGGGGTAGTTCATAGGAAATGTTACAAGATGAAAATATCTTTTGAATGTTAATTAAACAGAATGACTGTGTCCCAAAATTCTCCCACCCTGGCATTTACTTCCCCTTTACCTCTTTTAATGCCTCAGATTTCCTATCTCTGTTTTGAGGTATCACCTTTTTCCCTTCATTAGGTATATTTAAAGAGTTACAGAGGTGCTTCTGACTCGGTGAGAATGGGTACCTGCAGAACCACCTTAGCTGCTCCCCTCTGTAAGCATTCCTAGTTCTCATGATCATGAAAAATATGTTTTGTTTTTCTATACAAGTATTGTTGTTATTTTTCTATACATATTGGGAAACACTCATGCTCTAGTTCAGTGAATGAAGTTCTCATCTAGAAGGTTTTCTAGAATTCTTGTAACCAGCAGTAGAAAAAAAAAATGAAGTTAAAATGGCATGGGCATAGAGGTGAACTATTAAGACCAATTGATGAATGGTGAACTCTCTCATCAAGAACGGACTAAAGAATGTTTGCCCTTCTGTCTAATAAAATGAATTCCAAACCACAATTATAATTTATTTCCAAGCAAACAAAACAAACAAAAAGGATCAGAAGAGTAAGTTGTTAAAATAATAATGTCAGCACAAAACAAATATTACCGTGAGTAAACTGGCATGGAAATTAGAAAACTTAAGAACCATTAAAGGAATTTGATAGCTCCAAGCAGTCATAAAAATCATTTTTAAAACAAAGCCTGACATAAAAGACATTATGAGATATGGTTGTCATAAACAGAGGCTGAATTTGTTAACACATAAGTGTTCTGTGGTTATAACTCTGAATTTGGCAAACTGTGTGTACCAAAAATATGTGACATACTTTAATTACAGGGATCTTTCTTGGTTCATATAAAATATTAACATAAGACACTTAAGTTAAAATACATAGATATTCAGACACATACAAAAGGCATTCAGACACACTAGATTCATGCATAACCAATTTTACATAAAGACAATTTGACCATTGCTACTCTTTTAGACATTTCTCTTATTCTGGGTCTACTGCTGCAATCAGCAGAAGCATTTGTTACTGTAATTATGAACACAAAGTACAATAGTAATACTTAATGATCAGCTGATCTGCTAATAACACTGATGCTATTTCTGATAAGAGTCAATGATCTATAATGATTTTCAATTAAATTTTGTACTATCTCTCAGTTTGAAAATCCACTCTACATAAAATACCTTAGCCAAAACGCTTTTTTTATACACAAAATTTCATTATTTAAAAAATAAGACTTCATTTGATTAAAAGGTAAAAAGTTAATTTTGATTCTCGTTCTCTAACACCCAGTAGAAATTGAAGTAGGTGGAAACTCTGTACTTGTGGCCAGCAATTTTCTTTAGTGGTCTTTTTTCCCCTAATTTTACACACAGTTTGTTTGCCAATAGTATTATTAATTGAGGTTCCTCCTTTTTTTCTCTCCATAGGAAAGATGTTGCACATTCCAGAACATTATCAGGCTCTGAGGTACTTGTCACTTATGTAACCAGAATATCACAGAATTACAGAATCACAGAATTGTCTAGGTTGGAAGAGACCTCAAGATCATTGAGTCCAACCTCTGACCTAATAACATATAATTTTGTATGTGTGAAAAGTGCCTCTTAAAAATGAATAAAGTTACCAGTACAGAATCAGGAGTTTTAATTCATGCTTATGGAAACAGGAATGGTGTTACGTAAAGCTGTATAACAACTGATTAAACTCCATTGTGAAGACAGACATACATAGCAAAAATTACTTTTTAATCCTCTGAGTAAAAGTTATGCTAGGAAATAGCATATACAATATTCTAAACTACAAAAACAGTTTCTAGAAGTATTCACTGTCTCTTAGTAGCAGTACCAAAATCTTTTGTGGTAAGTATCCTGGAATCACCATACATAATTAGTGAGAAGTAACATCACATATCAAACTTCTGATTTGCTTCTCTAGTAAAGAAATAATTACAAATTACATTGTTTTTATTAAATAGTAAATTTAAATTTTCAAAACAATCCAAACCCCACATTTTTAGACACAGGCTGACTTCTGCAGATTCAGACCACACAGTCACAGCCCACCACTGCCATGCTGGTTCCCCAGGTGTGTGCAGTGTAGGAACACTACCTTACAAACTTCACCCTTCAGAAATGTAGGGAATCATTAATTTATATTGCATGTGCAAAAGACAGTGATTATACCACATTTGCTCCCATCTGGTTTTACTGCCATGCTGAGTATTAAAAAAAAAAAGCAGGAGAAAGCAGGACACAGAGTTTGGGTGGGACCTGGCATTATGTAAGTTAGGAGCTCCCACCTAAGTATTGTTTTCCTGGGGAATGCAATGTTCTGGTGTTAGATGTGAGATTTATTTTGTGTGTTTTTTTTGTTTGTTTGTTTTGTTTTGTTTTGTTTTTCAGTCATATCTCCATTTTCTAAGAAGTACCTGTATCAGGAACAACCCTCAGGAATAAAGGAAAGCTGTTCTGCGCTTCAGAGGTTGGAAAGTTAGCAGAGATGAGTATGATGGAGGTCATGGGCCTGACTGCTTTGCACCACTCGGCCAGGCCTGCAACCTGCCTGTGCTCCTGCAACTCACTAGCACATGCACAAGGGTGGTTTTTTTTATTTGTTTGCTTGTTTTATTTTTTTTTTTTAATGGAACTGTAAAATAAGGTATGATTTTGATGTAACTAATATATATGGTTCTGAAACTTAAAACTGTTAGTTTTGTGTTGTGGCTGCTAGGGTGAATTCATTAAGTCTGAGACGAGGTGCTTATTGTGCTTTATGAACAAATTAGTAAGGAAAGAAATGGGAAAAGTAATTGTTTATGTTACCGTAAAGAAAAATCTTTTAAATAAAGATTAATGTTCAAATTGTTTAATATTGTTGACATGTAGTTCAAGCATTCCCTTATACACGAATAATAAATGCCTATTTCTTTGTATAGCTTGTCAGCATATATTGCTTTCTGATGTTTATGGTAAAACATCAACACAAAACCTCAGTATATCAGGTCTCTTGTGTTTTAACCCATTTAGTGGATACGGTTCTATCAAAGTAACACTGTACTAGGAAAAATGCGCAGTATCTTTTCCACTTGATAAGACTACCCTTCAGGGATCCTCATGTATTGAAACAGTTACGCATGCCCCACAGGCTATTTTATTTTTTCCTCCTACTTCTAGACCCTCATTTATTTTTGTTTTTAACAGAATTTAAAATTAAAATTTTTAGAACAGATAAAACAGACAAGTGCTCACTGATGCTTTTAGAAAAATCCTTCTTTTGAATGCAAAAGCTGTTGCAGTTCACGCTATCCATAGCAGATCACACAGAAAAGTCTAACAAGCTTCTGTTGAAGCAGTGAGCTTTTTTTATTATTATTATTCCAGTCAGTCAACTGACAACAGCTCCAACCCAGTTAGAAATCCTTTAAACTGCACTTCGGAAATCACCATCACAATTGCTACTAATTGGCACTTTTGTTGGCAGCCTCAGGAGAAGAAAGAAGCCAATGACTGAATGGGCCATGGAGAATGAACTCCCCTTCCAGCCTGTCACAAACCAGAATAGGGCAAAAGTACATTCCTGTAGGAATGTGTTTTTTTTTTTTTTGTTCGTTTGTTTGTTTGTTTTTCTTTCCATTATTATTAAAAAAGAAAAAAAATGCCCCTAATGCACAGCATCTCTGCTCTACCTGGCTTGTACCTAGAAAACATCACTCTCAGGACTAGCTATCTAAAGTGTTTCCAGGATCTTAAGAATCATTTAGGAAAGATTGTTGAAATACGTGTTTGTTTTTTTTTTTTGTTTTTGTTTTTTTGTTGTTGTTTTTTCCTTTTGTTAGTTTTCTAGTTTATTACCTAAAAGGAAATTTCTTTAATAGGAAAAAAAAAAATCATCTGAAGCTAGATGAAAGAAAGCTAGCGACTACACTATGCCCAATGAAAACAGATCTGAAAGAAGATTAGAAAACAGATGATCTACTTAAAATTTTAGAAATATTTTATTTTATTTGTTGTTGTTGGTTTTGTTTTTTAACGATACTACTAAATCTATGTACCGTGCTTCAATTTCAGTCCATACATAAACAACCCTCCAGCCCACTTTCTCTAACATGAGCCACTTTTTAATCAGATCGCGTATAGTAAGATTCTAACTGAAGGTCCACAACCGCTTTTCATAAACTCACATTTCCATTACTTGTTTTCACTTCTTTCTGATGCGTAATTGTAAGTTATAATCATCATCATCGTCATCATCATCATCATCTAGGTGTAGGTTCAAAACCCATCTTGAACCGCTGAACTTCAGGAAGACCAGGTCTTAACTCATGTTAAGGCAAAAGCTTATTCACGTGTGAAACCTGCAGAAATGTGAATTGTCTAAATGATTGCCCTATTGATTACTTGATAAAATGGCTTTCTTAATGTGTGGCAATTAAAGGATTGTGGCATTCCTTTCTTGAAACGTACATTATTGCATGTCAGCCAAATACAAAGATTTAGGTTTTTGCTTTATTTGGAAGTCCTATTGAACAGCTGGATACTCACAATACTCCTCTGTAACTATTGAATTGCTGACATTGTTAGGTTGGCTAAGCATATAATTAGCATAAGTTATATCAACCTGTCCACTAAGTTCAAGGAACACAGAAGAAATTATTACACTTATTTCACGTTCTAATGGACAATGTTAACACCATTTTCCTATTTTGAACAAGTCTGTTTTATGTTGAAAGCATCTCACTGTCAGACATGGCAATAGCTGGAGGATGGTCATGCAATAAGACTAGGATTTGGGCCTTCTGCTTAGAATTACTCACTATTTTCCCAAGTGATGGTTTAATAAGACTAAAGTCTATACATGGCAGAGTTCACTTTGTGCTGAATAGTTAGAGAATTGTATATCAAACACACCATCAGCTCATTGTTTGTGTCATTAAACAAAATAAAAAATAAAAAATAAAAAAATGTCTATTGTGTTGTAAAGAGCCTCTGGAAACTCCAAAAGAGGAGGGCAAACTTATTGCCACCCACCATACACATAAAGCACCTCTCCTACTCCTTAAGTGAATAGGTACTGGCTTTCTATCGTGCCAGTCAAGAATAATCACACATAACCAATCCAGCCTTATCTAAAAATGAATATCTTTACTGTGGGGATGATGAAAGCAAAAGTTCCTATAAAAAGTGCAGAACCTCAATTTAGCTGCTCAAAGACCACACTGAAATAGCCTGAGCTAAAAATTTAATCGGTTAATGGTGACACCTGTACTGTTCAAAATAAAATAATAATACTAATAAACAACAAAACAAAAATTCTTGGCATTTGAGGTTAATTAGGTAATAATTGAAGTCTTCTGGTTTCTGAAGGTTAAAATGTTTGTGTAGTATATAATATATAGTGTGTTAATATGACAAAGGACAGTTTTATGCCACTTCATTGTAATACAGCAAACTATTGTTTTCTAGATTGGGAAAACAAACCACTTTTTTTTTTTTCCTTAAAATGGGAACATTGGTTGCTGGCAGCATTAAATATTTTTTCTACTTACTGATTTATTTATTGTTCTGTCAAGCTAAGAACATTCAAAGCACTTCAGCTCTAAATATACTCAACTTATCAAAAATCATGTACAGAATGAGAAGTGTCAGAATAAAATTAACAAGATTTTTTTTAGTGTAAGTTGTAACAAACAGAGCTTTATATTTAGTGCAATGTATTTTTTGTTGTAAAGCCAAAGTTTAGCCTTTAAAATAAACCGCAGAATTAAAAAGTGAAACACTGTTGTTTGTTTTTTTTTCTGAGGAGGAATTTAGAAACAGTGTTATGCATATAATTTTAATTAATGGAAATTACTGCAAAACAGTAATTATGAGGCAAAAATTTGCTTGACACCTGATTTTCAAGTGGAAAATGAGTAATGCATTTTTTGGAAAAGAAAGGGATGTAATTGTTCAATATGTTAGTCAACTGCAGTAAGAATGGGGAATATGAGAATAACCACAAGCTTTTTATTTATTAAATCTCTACCATTTCAACTGCCAACTGACAAAGAGGAAATGACTTAACTACAAAATATTAACAGAAGTTTTCACCAAATTGAGTTAGTTCCTAACAGAAAATGACTGTAGTGTGGCTCTTAGTATGCTAGTTAAGATTTCTGTGAGTAAAATGTGAAAATGACAGATGCTTAACAGAGGCAGGACATTAAAACATACCAGTTTCACTTTCTTGGAGTTTTCAGTCAACTAGAGAGAGCTTACGTATAGCTGATAGCCCTTACTTGATTTTCACAAATGTCAGCTATTACGGGATATCTTTGAGATTCTTATTTGCTTCCTATTATCTGGAGTAAAAAGCAGTCATACTTGCAATTTTAGTTTTAGTAGGCTGGTAGCTAGTTCTGGGGGAGAGTTTAGGACTCCTGTGTTATAGATTCTTCCAGAAGTTTGCTATGCAGTCATGTCAGATGAGCAAGAAACATATGTTCCTTGATTGTTACAGGTACAACGCTGGAGTGAAAAGTATGAGACTTTTATATATATATATATATTAAATGACTGAAATAAGCTTAAATTCTGATCATATCATTTATGACAGACTATAGCTTTCATATACATTAGCTTCTCCTAGCCTTTATTCCAGTGAGATATGACAGCAGTAATAGCATATATAACAACCTGAGTAACCACAGAATGATCTAACACTGAAATCTTTCAGTCTATACGTTTTGGTTAGTTTTTCTACTTCGATTAATCTTACAGAGATGCTTGGGGATGGAGGATTGTAGGCAGTCTTTATTCTGAGAAGTGTTATATTCTTAACTCCTTACTTTTACAGGTATAAGAACGTTTTAATGCTTTGCACCATCAAGATGCATTTTAAGAAGGACAATGCTGTACTTGATTTGTATGCCTAATTTGCAGTGCAAAAAGAAATCAACTACTTGTTCTTGATTCATATTTTCAATGAGCTTGTTATTTGCTCTGTTCAGTGTTTGTGCAAGAAAAATTGCTCATCGGAAAGAAAAGTAGAAAAGAACAAAGAAAAACATTTTTAGCTTAATTTTAATTTGTGCATGCTGGGTAAACAGCATACATTTTCTTGTAAAAATTGTGATGAAATTGGAGCCATTGAGCTAGGGAGTGTTCAATCTCAGTTTTGCTTGTTTAACCAGTTCTCGATTTCTATGCAAGTGAATCTAATGCAATATGGCTGGGGGATGTTTCTTACTGTATTTCATTACAGCTGCAGAGAATTTACAGCAATTAGCTTTTCATGTTTCTCTCTGTTTCTTTTTGTATAGTACTCCCTATCATGGGATTACTCTTATTATCTTGTATGTTAAAGCTCATCAAATTTGTATCCTTATTTGCCAGGCAAAAATTAGCTATAAGCTATATGAGTTGCATTTGAGTTATGTACTTTGCTGATTTTACAATGTGTTCTCTTCAAAGATCAGCTAGTAAATTACTGGTGTGCCTCAGGACCTAAGCAGATGCTCTTAGTTTTTGTTAGTTCATATGAATTTGGACAACAAACACTCCTAAATGTATGCATCCTTTTCATTGTCAAAGTTATTTGAAGAGACTGTCATAGGACATGGATTATATCTGGTTACAGTTCTGAAAGTCAAATTGTACAATACTCATTTTCTTTTGCACCAAGTGATTTTTATTTTTTTTTTTAATTTGTAAAGAGCTCTTCTAGATCCTGATTGTCCCTCTATTTTGTGACCTTTCCGATAATCACTCAAGTTTAAATATAGCTAAATGTGCATGCAATTCCCAGAAAGTGAAATAGGCATTAAATGGCCTTAAAACAAACTGCCAGGATCTCTAGTAAGGTTTCCTCAGCATGTATGAGATTTTTTTTCTTTTTCTTAGGCTGCAAACTAGAGTACAGAAACCAATTTAAAATGCTAACAGTGGTAAGAAATTGCTGTTTCGTTAGTCACAAAAGTGCTGCCACTGTGCTGCAATAATGTCTCAACAATGCAGTGCTTATTTGAATGTTTTAAGCTTGAGATGATGCAAGGCTCCAATTCAGCCAGACTTTGAGAGCCTGAATCTGTGTAGATTTTCTATTTATAAGGACCATAGGAAAAAGGGCTTTCAAACTCAAAAGCCAAGTTTAATTAGAACACATCTGGAGCTATTAACTTCTTAAATAATTCAAAATGAGACAATATACCTGAGACTAATAATAATGAGACTAATGAGACAATAAACCTGACAGATTTATAAACAGGTCACCCTCTTTGTCACTGTGTCTTTACAGGATATTGGAAAGGCCTTTATTTCCGTCTTGCTCTCATTCTCCCAATTTTGACATGGTTACAAGCTTTATTCGTTCTGCTCTAAGTCCCTAAGTTTTTTCTGTCTGCTGCATCTGAGGCAACCACATCTGTCTGCATGTCAGCTCTGTGCTGGTTGCCTCTCCTCAATCCTTTCTCTCCTTCTTCATGCATTAAAAACCTTAGAGTTTGATTAGTTGCCCTTTTAAATTAAGAGATATGGAAGACATACATCTTGCTAGATGACCCAGTTTGCAACCACCAAGTCAAGACAAACCTATAACCACACTTTTTGAAAATAACATTGCAAAGTAAAATGCAAACATAAAAAACACTTCACAAAAAAAGTCAAGCTTGCGCATAATGGGAAAATGATCAAAATTCCCTAGCAGAAAAACTAAAAGGTGTGAAACTTAGTCTATTTTATTCAAATCAGCAGCCTAAAACAAAAACAAAAAAAAAAAAAAAAAAAAAACAAACAAAACAAACAAACAAACAAACAAACAAACAAAAAAAAAAAAAAAAAAACAAAAAAAAAAGTGAAAGGGAGGGAAAAGACCCAGGTAACAGGATATAAAATTCTGCTGTAAATCTACCCTTGGGCACTCTTGGGCAAGGTGACACTGTGAAACTGCTGGTCACATGATGGAAAACACTGAACTAGTTTAAAGTGTTTTTTGTTTGTTTGTTTGTTTGCTTGCTTGCTTTTCCACAAACAGTATCATAAGGTCTGGATAGGAACATGACAGTCTACACATCAAATACATTTTCAGAGATGTATCTTTTCAGACACTTTAATAGTTCACAGCCTTGGTGTTGATGAGCAGTAAGCTTGTTATTGGATGTCATTCTTATTTTCTACCACTTTCTGGAAACACAGAATACACAGACAATAAAACCAGTATTTGATGAAAAAGTATGAGTAGTCTAGTTGTAAGCATTTCATATTTATCTCATGTTAAAGACTAGACAAGAGCAGCCTGAGAAATGTTTTGAAAATTGAAAACTCTGTTTCTGTCATATTCATTTTTTGTTCTGTCTGCAATAGCTAACAATGAGCAAGTTAACTATGGTGCTCTTTTTGTTACAGACTTTTTTTCTGGTAGAAATAGGTTAAATTCCTTTTAATCAGAATGTGCTGTAGACGAATCCTAAATAATCATAAAAGTCCTACCTCAAGGCTTCTGAATGTAAGAGAAACTAAATTTTGCCATCCATGAAAAAAATCTGTTACCAGTCCTAGATTTTTTTCCCCTCTCCTGTAAATGTGTGTGGGAACTTCTTGCTGCAGAGGCCGCCTTAGCAGTCATGACCCTAACACTACCTTGCTGATGGAGCAGTTGCGGTAGGCACAGTTATCTAAAGCTCTCATATAAACAAGATAGGGCAGCCATATCTGCTTCTCATCTCGTTTTGTTCACGATTAGAATGGATCCTGTTCTTCATGCTCTCCTTTCTTAAATATTCAAGCCCCACACTCCCCAAAAAGTTGAAAATAGGGCATTTTCTTACATCTTCTACATTGTATGCATTCTATTTCTTTCAGTTTGAGGGAGGGTTTCAGGTCCTTTCTTCAGAACTGTCATATGGTTAAAACTGATTTTTTTTTTTTTTACTTTTATATTTTTCTGGAATATAGTTAGTACTTCACATCTAAACCTCTGTTCTGCATTTTGACAGTAAGCTTGAATCTGGTAATCTAACAGAAGGAAAAAGCAGTCTCAGCAGACGTGCTCCAACTTTGTGTTCGACCATATTAAGAATTAATACTTAGTCTTTCCATACAACCCAGCTTTAGTAAAGCTACCTAAATCCTCTTGGCTGCTGCTTTGGCAGAGCAGCATCAATCAGAGTGCTCAACTTTTGTATTTGCTAATTCAATAGGCAGCCTGACAAGGCTTTCAGATCTGCATTTATGGGATAATGAGGCTTTTTACATAGTTTCATTTTTTGCTATGTTGACAGGAAAAAAAAAAAAAAAAAGAAAAAAGCATTTTTGAGAATGATGGATTTAAAAAATATTTTCATAATAAATGCATCCTGCATATTAAATATTCCTGATAGGGTAACAAACTTTCTTTCAAAATGTTTAGTACATCTTCAGGAACTTGGGATGTGCTTCCTTTTTTTAACTTCACTGGCTGTTTTCATGAAAAAATAAGAAATCTTAAATTATCATTAGTTTAGACTGAACATAACTGTCAGCTTTCAGAATTGGAGAACATGCTTTTTGTGTCTTTTTTTCTTGCATTTTATGTAGCTTCTGCTTCTCTGAGGTAATATTACTACCCATTTTGGCAGTTTCATTTATATTTTAATATTTTAAAAGCACAAACATGCATGTTTAGCTTTGTTTACCTTATTTCTAGAAAGTTTGTGCATCTGAGTGGAAATTTAGAAGATGGCTTAGTGTTGATTTGGTTAAACACACACAATCACCCCAAAGAATCACACCTCAGATCTGCCTCCATATAGCTCTTTGTTAAACCCTATAGTGCAGCAGAGGAGCTCATCATGTTGCCTGGCTCTGGCTCGCTACAAGGAGGGCACTGTACAAATGTTAGTTTACACATCTTTTCAATCCAGGTTATATGAGTGAGAGTACTCTGTTATGCTCTTACCAATTCTAAAGTAGATTTATAAACTGACACATAAGAATGAATGTTGGAAGAAACAATACATTGTGGCAGGCACAGACAAGATTCACAAATTCTGACTTGACTACCTTATCCTGTCCTTAACTGACAGAATAAAATTTGTTCTACAAGTAGAATTGGTCAAATGACTGCTTTTCTCTTTTGCTTTAAATGAAGTGAGAATATGTTTTGGGTTTTGTTTGTTTTTCATTTGAAACACAGACTCAGTGTCAAAGACAAAATTCTCACTAATTTGACAATGTCAAAGTTTTACTCATGATTGGGGAGGACAATTTTCAAATAAACGGAGCTCTGAAAGTAAGATTTTTTCCATTCCGGAGTGTCTATTTTAGGCCTCTCATATCATTGAAAGATTTTGTACCAATCCATTATTTTTTAATGGAGTTTTTCTGTTCATTTCTTTCCAGTACATTTTTAATTACATTTGGATCTTGATTGGAAATTTTGACCTCTGAAGAGTTTCAGTTTTAAAAATACCTGTAGTGATCAAAATAGTTTTGATTTAAAACTCATTATCATTTACAATTTAAAATCAAGAATCTTTCAAGCATATCTTCAATCAGCAGAGTTAGGGACCATGGTAAAACTGTTGCCTTCGGGGTGCCTGTCTGTTACATGAGCGGATCTACTGGTGTACAAATTACTTGAACATTTCTACTAGGGTTAGATGATAAATATAGCCCAAATGCAGATAATATGCATTCCATGATACTGGAATTTGCTTGCCTAGCTGTTCTGGTTTAATTCAAATTACTAATTGAAACAAGTGATATTATGTACAACATGCAACAACACTAGTATTAAGTAGTTGTAGTAGTGAAGTATTAGCACTTACATAGCAATAGGTGCTTTTAATATGCTGCACAGCATCAGTTCAGCTTCATAACCGTCTAATATCCTCAAGATAAGCTTGATTCCAGCTTATATAAACTATGCATACTTCCGTGTTTTACTTCAGCTGTTACGCTCACAAAGATTATGAGGTGGTTCACGTGTGACTCTGCTTTGGCACTAAATCCCTGGTAAATGTTGTTCTATATAATTTTTTTTGACAAAACAACATTTCAGAGGCTTTACCCTTTTGTCTTTTCTGCACCCAGTTGATGTTTGGGACTGAACACAACAGCATTTATTTAAACATACATATGCACATGCACACAAAAAAACACAAATACAGGATTAGGAAATTTTAAATGGAAATATATTGTATGAGTACATGGCCTTCTCTCTCATTCTTGATTTCTTCCTCACCCTGCTTGCAAAGGCATTGTCTCTGTAGTCCTATAATTTAGTTGTTTTAAGCCGTTCATCTTTTGACATCTACTAAGGTCTTTCATTGATTTATCTTAGTTAAGTACATTCATATGTTGACAGTTCTTGATGGTTTATTCTTATCTGCCCAAATGTAGCTCTACAAGCCAATCTCTCTCAATCTTCTAGGAAAGAAATCACCACAAATCAAAGCCCTAAGGTAACCAAACAAAAAACTTAGTGGGCAAACTTTGCAAACTGAATCACCTGTTACTTTTTTAAAGCATGGTTTTCTTAATTTTTCCTCAGTTTTTGAACCACCCTTAACACAGTTCTGAATGAAATTACCACCTAATAAGATTCAGTTGTGTTACTAGCTCTATTTATGAGGTTAACTTGTGGAAAAACTTCCATAAACAGAATTTGGCACCTTGCTGTTTAAAAGTGGTATTTGTTAGTTGCTCATATCATGAATGGCAGCACTGATGTTGTCAAGGACTTAGTCTCCTATAATACCCAGGTGAATGTAGATGGCTGTTCACATTAAAAACTGTTTCTCATGCAATATACAGTGTTGCTCAAAACGTGAGTTTGTCTCCTGCTGCTGCTGAGCTGAGCTATCCCTTCACTTCTCTAGCCCAGGGGCATGCTGGTTTCTATTCATAAAAGCTTTGCATCAGTGTTCCACTGCTGCCTAATTGCAGCTAGGAACTCAAAAAAGCAATACTGTGGCTTTTTCTAATGGATTGTGGTTAGAAATTCCCATGCCATACTGTGGCAGGATATCAGATTCCTGTCACACAACAAAATTCTAGTCAGCCATTAGAGTTGTAATTGTGTTAACAGCAAATTATCTGTTGCTGAATTCTTTTTGCCCAGTAACAATTTGTAAAACTATCAAAGAGTTTTCTAAGTAGAGAAATAATTGTATTTTCACTAAATGTGCTTATATTTTTCCCTGCTCTGGAAGTACTGTATTCATCGCCATTTCTAAGCCCAATAATTCAGTGAGTTGCTAAGTCCTGCACTTTCACCACCACTGTAGGTCAGAAATGGTGACAGTTTTGTAGTCTTGAACGACCTCCGTGATCTCTCAAGCCCTGTAATGACAGTAGATTTAAACAATTATCAGCATTTTAAACTCCAGTTACTATGGGGTTTGTGACTCAGCCATAAAAATAATCATGCAGTGCTAAAGCCCGACATACAAGCTCTAACTTGTACAGCTATTAATATTGGGTTATGCATTTTAAAAGAAGTCAACAAAATATTTTTCACATCATAAATGTATGACAAAAAACAAATCAATGTGGAAGGTGTCATTACACCCTTTTATTATCGGCTCTATTTCCAAATAAGGTATTTGACAAGATAAAGCAGTATTGAAGAGTGCTGGTTATTTAACACAGTATTGTTGGTTTGTTATGTACATATAGCTCCAAGCACAATGACGCTTTGATTGTTCTTGCATTACATACAGTTGTTAAAAGAAAAAAATAGGCTACTTAAAAACAAATCTTATACTTTGAACTTGGTTTCTTAATCATTAGATATCCAAACAAAGCTGACTGAAAAAAGACATAATATAGCTTTATATCAGTCTAAATAGTAAACAGGAGAAATAATGCAACAGTTGATGATTACACAAATTAATAAAACACTTGCATATTTTCTGTATTGTAATAACAAAACAATAACTCATTATAACTGAATAAATTAGTGCTAACAAAGAGTACAAGTTTTGTAATATCAATAAGCAGAAAGCATAGCAGCATTTTCTTTTTTAGAGAGACTAATATAACTAAATAAAAAACAGAGATAGACAGATTTTTCATAGCTTCTATGTTAAAAGTCTGTATGAAGTTTTGAATTTATAAGTTAATCTGACTTTTTAACAATTTTAATATAAACCTAGAGGATATCCTAGAATTATACGTGGCTACCAAAGGCACATTTTTCGTGTGCTGGGAAGCTTCTACTTCAAGATCTTTATTTATTTATTTATTTATTTTTCTGTTTAACATCAATTGTTTGCTTTTAGCTATGAAATATTAGACATAGTATATATAGCAGGAAAATCTAATATAGCTAACATTCAGTTTTCTGTATATATTTATACAGTGTTACATATTATATTTATACTCCAGTGTTATAATTCACTGGAGTACTCAAACTTGGAGTACTGCATACAGGTCTGGGGCCCCCAACACAAGAAAAGCATGGACCTGTGATGGACCATGGACCATGGATCCAGAGGAGGCCATAAAGATGCTCAAAGGTCTGCAGCACCTCTTTATGAAGACAGGCTGAGAAAGCTGGGAATTTTCAGCCTGGAAGAGAGAAAGCTTTGGGAAGACCACATTGCAACCTTTCAGTATTTAAAGGGGGCTTATAAAAAAAGATGGAGAGCAACTTTTTACATGGGCATGTAGTGACAGGACAGGGGAAAAAGGTTTTAAAGTGAGAGAGGGCAGATTTAGGAATGTTAGGAAAATTCTTCACTATGAGGCTGTTGAGGCACTGGCATGGGCTGCCCAGAGAAGCTGTTGATGCCCTATCATTGGAGGTGTTCAAGACCAGGACAGATGGGGCTTTGAGAAGCACGGGCTGGCAGGGGGTGTCCCTGCCTGTGGAACTGCATGGGCTTGCAACCCAAGGATTCTATGAATTTCTTTTTAGCATTTTGAATATTAAGTTCACATTCATTGCAGTTTGAAAGAAAGTACACAATCAAAATACAGGGTTAAATGGGACCAGTCAATATAATGTATATAAAACAGGAGTAAAATAAATAAATAAATAAATAAATAAGAAATTCAAGTCAGATACTTTATGAGATATGAAATGTCATAGTTAATTTTTCATCCATCTAGACCAGAGTGGGACTCCTGCATTATCCATGAAAGTGAAATAGCTTTTGATAATTTGACAGTGATGCTGCTTAACATTATCCAAAAGAGTTGAGCCACTCCATCATTTACTATCTTACATGCACTATCTACTAACTAGTATATATATATATGATAATCAGTGAGCCTTCCAAATTATAGATTCTTAATAATTAAAATGTGAAATTTTTGTATAACATATAGTTAAAGAATATGGGCTGAATCCTCATCAGTAAGCAACACAAACATCATCACTCTGAGAATTTTCTCATTTTTCTGTTACTTTCCCCCACACACACACACATATCAGTCAGACCACTTCCACAGCATGGCTGAGGCTGGCAGGGCATCTTGAGACCATCCAGTCCACCCCTCTGCTCAGAGCAGAGTCAACTAGAGCAGGTTGCTCAAGGCTGTGTCCTGTCAGGTTTCACGTATCTCTGAGGATTTCACTTTGCAACACAGAGAATAAAATGTAAACACTGGAGCCAAAGGATGCATGTACTTATATGCTGTCTGTCTGTCTATGGCATGCTATGTATGTAATGCTCCCATAAGCCATGCTGTCTTTACTTAATGAAAAGACAAAGAAGGAAGTAAAAAAAAAGTTGTGTGCTGATGTAGACAACTGAGATCTCATACAAGCAGGGTATGAAACTATTGCAAATTAATTGTTTTCTATAATATTAATATTAATCAACTTTTTGTAATAAACTGCAAGCAAGACTTTCTCTGAACTTTATCCTGCCTACTCAGTTGAAAAACTCTGTTACTCAGATTCAATTTTTCAAGTGACTGTTCTTTAAAAAGCAAATAAAAAAGCTCTTCACTTCTTCAATATCCTCTGGAAGATTTTCTTCCGGTTTTGTTCATCTCAAATGACAATTTTACAAGCCAAATAAAGTACTTACTAACCCATGGTGATGGCTACTCTCACACAGAAATTGCAAATACTTCTGTAAAATTCCCGTCCATCAACTTTAAACAAGACATGTCTGTAACAAGCTCTGACTGCAAAAAATCTGAGTACTGCCTACTGTTTCTAACTATTAGGCAATCTTTTGCTGTCTTGGACCCTACAGTAGTGGTATTTTCTCCTTTGTTTTTACTGAGACATTTTTCTAACTTGTCTTGGTGGTAACTATGGTGACAGTGATGTCAATGAAGAACAGATCAAAATATATCAGATAAGATAGAATTGACAAGTCCCAGATACCTGTGTGATTCTTCGTATGTTAATTTGTATTTAATAATTAATCAAATAAGGATTTCAGATATAGATATACAAAAATACTGGTACCTAACTGGCAGCCATCGAGCTTTGCAGTCTTGAACATGAATTCAGGATTGGATTACAAAAAAAAAAAAAAAAAAAAAAAGAAAAAAAAAAGGCATCAGTCACACTAAGCACCCATCTGGAAATTAAATGTCAAAGATAAATGCAAGAGAGGGGGAAAAAATCAAATCAGAAAAGCAGTGTGCTTACAGAAAGACACAGACTGTTCTGAACAAAATTACCAAAGAAATGAGGTATTTGCTGAATGCCAAATACTTGCTTTGATTTTTTTCAGAGTACCCCCAACTTAGTGTCTTTTAAAAACATGATCTTTTTTGTAAATTTACTTAAAATAGTTATTTCTGTGGCGCATTTCAGAGTTCAGTTTAGGAAAAAAGTAAACTTACCACTTCCTCTTTACAGCTCACAGATTGCATTTTATTGACACATAAGGAAAAATCTTAATCATTATATCTGTGCATGAATATTTTTCCTCCCTTCTGTTGCTTGAGTGACATTCTCTTCATACACATCCTGTGCGGTTACCATTATATGACTGATAGAAAGGACCACATTGTAAAATGTAAAACTTCATGTAATTTTATGTCATGTAGAAAAACACCAGATTTATGTAGGAAATACTTGGAAGTCCATAAATAAATAGATCTGAAGAAATGGATAGGTAGAACTATACTCCATTTCCTTTAAGCTTCAAGTAAAAGTATGGGTTCATCACAGCATAATTTATTCTAATGGATTCCTTCAAATAGACTGTTTTAGTTCATGTCACAACTACTGAAAATCTTCACAATTATATATGTGGAGATATTCAAGCTTCTGTCGGAAGAAATCACCAGTGCCAGCACATGGGTGGTTGCACAAAACCTGAGCATTAAGGATGCTGTTGAAAGAGAAATTCTGGCAGGTCTTCCCATGATAATATAAGGAGTTACCAGCTGCTCCTGCAATGCTTCTCCTGGAAGTTATCACACACAAAGGAGTTGGGGGAAGAATGGTGAGAACAGCTGGTGGCTCCATATATTCTCACACCCACAGACGTTGACAAAAGGGAATGTCTGTATGCATCTTCAGTACTTCAATGCAAAGTCTGAAACTGAACTTAAATCAACCTAGCAGTGAAATTCATCAAAACTAAGTTACTAATACCCTCTGTCACCTGCTGATATTTTGGTAATGTGAGATCTCCTTTCTTATTGAGCTGTTATGAGGAAAGCAACAGTTTGCCTGAGAAAACAGGGTTAAAATCAGCTCTTTAAAATGTGTTTTGTTGCTCAGTATGCACAGACTGAGGTCTTCATTTTGATGGAGTTTATCAGTTCATAGGGTTACATCTCATTTGTCTCAAATGTGAAGCTGTGAAATTTTGAAAAATTAAATTCACATGCAAGATCTTACTCGTATATGTTTTTTGGATGTAGAGGTCTAACTTCACTTTTGTCAGTTTTTACATAAGGAGAGATGTATGAAACTAATGAGAAATATATAGTTACAAAACCATGAATAAGCCATACAAAATATTACTGTAGTCCTTATTTCATTATACATCTTGACAGGATGAATGGTGCTGCTAAAAGCAGTGCAATAGCTTTCACATTATATTCCTAAATCTGCAAATATAACCAAGGTGAAATTATCATTGAATATCATCACACACAGACATGAGAGGATATAACACAACTATCTTGAACACTTCTTCATTTAGATAGGTGCTCATTAACAAGTGATTCAGGCATCCTATGTCATATTTGGACTTTAGGGAAGGAATCATTTAATCAGCTATCTGCAAAAAGTTTCATTATTCCATACAAATTCAACCATTTTGTACCTTATCGATTTATCCCTCTGCACAGCACTAAGCCACCTCCTTTTTGTCCTAAGAATTTTTCACACTTGAGAGAAAATTACTGCAATATTGAATGCAGTCATTTTTATTTCCTTATGGCATCTGTGAATCAAATACAAGCTTAGTTAACCTTGATCCAGTCTGATCCAGCACAAAAGCAGTCTTATAAATGCATTGTACTTTGCAAACTAGATTTATTTATTTATTTATTCTTCCCCAAGAAGAAAATATGGCTGACATAATTTTGAAAAACAAATAGTAAAAAACATAAGTAAGGGTATTCTGTGTCTCTAGAAATTCTAGGAGAATGCTTCTATGTGTTGCAGTACCAAGGTGAAGTTCAGATTGTTTTTAGTTTTAGTGACAATGTAGAACACAAAAGGAATTTGCTACATAATTAGCAGAAAATATCCTGAGATAGCCATTAGGGAGTAATCTCTATGAAAGTATTACCATAATCAATTAGTAGGGATGCATTCTTAATTAAGTTTAAGGAATGAGAATGGTTTATTCTGCAATGCTAGTATTGAATTAATTTGTAAATAAAACTGGGTAGAAACTGCAATATAAAATTCTTGTAACGAACCTACTGTAAAAGCAATATTATGTTATATTTATTTTAAATTTGGTGTTTTTTGACCTTTAACCTTAACTAATTAAACTCAATAATATGATTAGCAAACACACAGTGTTGCCCAGGTAGAGAAGTGACCACCTAAAATCATGAATTGTGAAAAACATTACAAGTCACTGGAATTAAATATTTATTCAATATCTGTTGCAGAAATAAATGCACTTGAAGCATATTTATCATGCTCCTGAAACAATAAATTTTATTGTTCATTATCACCCATATAATTGGTCTAAGTTCACTAAGATTACCCTGTTGTAAATAACATTAGTGAGTATAACATTTTAATTTTATTTAAGTTTCAGTCCTCTCAAAAGTCTATCTCCAGGACAATATAATTTCTAATCTAAAAATTAGATACTTTCTAAGATTTTTTGCAGTACAATGGAGCAGCTAAGAGCAAGGAGTGAACTATATCACTCCATGAGACATTGGCTTCAATAACAATATCACTGGACATTCATTACTGGACATCCACTATTTTGTCTCTTCCACAGAACATTTCACATAGCTTGCCTTTTCCAGGTTGCGGTGAAGACAGTCTTGTGGCAGACAAAAGTACTTAGAGCTTTTGTCATTCTGCTGGGAAGAACAACAAGATTTTTCTTGGATTTCCTATGTAAAGATCAAGAATAAAATCTTTACTTACAAAAAGTGTCGTGCTGCTTTTCCAGTGGCCTTTCAAATGCCAAGGCAAACTCTAAATGCCCTCCAGAGTTTCCTTCAGAACTTTATGAATCTGTGCTTCTAGTATTGTATTTGGCATATTTGCTCCAGTACTGGGGAATTTTAACATTCTGATCAAAAAGTATAACATGATAGGAGATGCTATTGAAAGTGTTGCTAGCTTTCTCATGCCTGCCTCAGTGATCAGTTATAATATCATACAACTGAAATAACTAAATAATCACAACTTACTGTCAAGAAAGTTATTATTTAGCCAAATCAAACTATATATGGTCTTCTCACTCCAAAATACCCATGTCTTTTAGGATCACAGAAAACTAATGTGATAAAGCATATCAGCAAGCCACTCTGAAGAGTAACTACACATTGGGCCCATCCCCTTTTACTTCTCTTTGCCTCATGGTTGAGACTTTGCTTGCTGGGTGAGAACTTCATAATATTGCCTTCTCTGCCACTGTGAGAAAATGCTCTTAAAATATATATTGGTCTCAAGTTCTGTCAGTATGGCACAACTCTAAAACATTTTCTGCATACAAATTTGTAGCTGTCATCACAGTTTTGGCATAGTGCTGTTTGGGTGTCTTTATGTCCTAGTTCGATTTGCGGTGTATGTGGCATGCAAACACTGCGTGCAAACACAATAAATCTGATGTGTCCAACACCAGGTCTACTTTGCATGCACACAACTTGTCTTCATGGAAAATGTGCACTTGCTCTGCAAATCTGACACTGAGCTGGTGGGTCTTGGAGATTCCTTTACTCCAGAGGTTTCAGGCCCTGAGCAAAGACTATATGAAGCCAGAATCTAAGTAACTGCAGTTCTATTTTTCTCTATGCTTTTATTAATAAACCTGGATTACATCATGTTAACTGTGAATTAACTGTGGGGGGAAATAACAATTGCTCTGAGGCACCTGTAACTTTTGACTCACTATCCTAGTTTAGTAACAAATGTAATATAATAGTATGCATTACTATGGAGATCCAGGAAGAGGAATGTAATTATCAATTAATTTATTTTTGGAAGGGTAAGAGCCTTCTGCAGTAAATGCTAACAACTAGGCGACAAACTCTGTTCATTGCTGAGGGTCTAGAAGGGACACCAGAAAAGAGGTTTTCTGCAATCCAGGCTGGATGCTTTTTGGCAAAGTACTGCTTCTTTCTTCACTTAATTCATAAGGAGACAGACTGGATATTTGACAGGATTAGAACCCAATTTCATTTTAACTTTTAGTCATCTGTTCATTCGTTACTCTCTATTTGTATTACATCTGACCACCTGAAGAACATGACAACTTATGAAACATAACCAGAACACGTATAATGTTTTTAATAAATTCAGCCTTAGATCCTTTTTCTCTTACATTGCTTTTTAGTATATTCTATATAAAGAAACCTATTTAATAATGGCCCTGAATAGTGAAGAAGTGCTTTCCTGTTAATTTTGAAGTGACTGATTTATTTTCATAAGAAATTGCATATAGAATATTTGTCATTCCTTAGCTAAAGGCATATATCCTTAGAATATGCCTTGTTAAATTTCCAAGGAAATGGGATCCAAGGATATAACCATAGCTGAAACATCCAGACATTTTTCAAAATGCCTTTGATTGAACTGCATTCCTACAGCAGGTATGCAAGAATTCATGCTGAATGCATTTTCAAAGTGACCCTGTCAAACTTATAGTGACTGTATCTTCTCTCTGAACTTTTGATAAAACACTCATGATTAGATGCTGATTTTTTCAGGAACTCCATCCAGGCAAGAACAGTGTATTACTGGCAGCAAGGTCATGATACAGCAAGTTTGCATCCCAAAAAATAACCTACCATTATGAACTCATTTTTACCAATTTATTGCCAAAGCTCCTGTGGAATGTATATGTAGACATACTCCTTTTATACACAGCTTAGCAGATGATCTGGTATCCAGTGAATTCTAGCAACTCAGAAAAGTGCAAAGAAATTCTGCTTGCATACAGCGTGTGTTAAAAAAGTATCTGGAGAGCACATAAAGCACTGAAGAAATGCTCTAGCATTTTAGCTATACGTATTATCACTAACTGCATTTATATTATAAAAAATCAAAATGCTGGCAAACCAAAATGCATATATTTTTACCTCTTATAGCACACTGATTTGTTGGAATGTAAATGCTTGCTATTAACAGGGCATCAACTTGTATGCTTCAGTTCAGATTTGATATTCAGTGTTAAGCCTAGCTGTTCTTTCTTCAGTTTGTTTTCCTAACTCTTCCACTTTTTTTTTTTTTTTTTTTTAAATCGATTTAAAATAGAATAGGAATATATCATTGTAGAGATAATAAAGATTTTTGAGACTAATTTTTTTTCCTCTTTCTTAGAATCTAAGTGCTTAATCTTTAAATAATTTCATTTAACTCTCTCTTTATTAAAATATAAATAAATGAGAGAAGTAAATAAAGACTTATGTTTCACTCTGTTAATGCTTGAAATTCATCAGTAGAAACCATGACTAATCAGTGCTTGTGAAAGTTGCAACAATTTCCAAACTGTTTGAAATAGCAGTAGAGTTCTGGACAATCTTTAAATTACTCTTTCTGCTCTGGATGCACAATAAACTTGGGGAGGACTAATTTTTTCTTTTTAAAAATCTGATTTATAGTAGAGAATGTACATTAATGTATGTACGCAACAAAGTATAAAGCTATGTACAAAGCTAATGGGGCCAGAAGCTTACTACATAGCATGTTTTATAAAATGTTTCTTTATACTTGCTCACTTTGACACAGCCAAGAAATAAAGAATTTGGCACTATTTAGAAATGAAAGATTGCTGACTTTTCTGTAAATTTCTGTAATGTAAATTTTTTTTTTTTAAATTTTAACTGTGAAGAAATAGGTGTGTATATGTGTGTGTTTGTATGTCTTTTTCTTCATAGCATTGTCCTAATCTGTTACCCAATTTATTGTTGTTTCATAAAACTATACTTATATAAAATCATTGGAAATGTTCAGTATAAATGTCAAGAGGCACATAATGTACTTTTCACTGAACATGCTGCAGTCCTGAACTGTTTAAAACCAGCAAGAAATGGTGAAAAGTATCTTATTTATTGGTCTGTTGATAGATTTTTATCAAAACAACACCAGAATCTTTTATGATCTACTGGAGAAACTATCCTTTACCTATTAAAGCACAGATGAAAACTGTTAAGATTGCTTCATGATTGTATACACTACATTTCTTGAATGTGACAAAACAAACAGCAATTTCTATGACTCTATTGTATGCTGAAATCTAGAGGTCGCATTTGAACCATGTGCCTCAATGCTCCGTCTCACAGAGCTATTCCCCATTTCTCCCTGTTAAGTCATAAGACCTCATAGGAAAAAGGTTGTATAGAACATTATGAAAATTACTAAAGACTGAAAAAGGACACAAAGTTGCAATAGTATTTTCTATAAACTCAATTTTCATCTTCTTTTACTGTTTATCTCTTGGTTCTGCTTCCTAAATTTAATATAATTTTAGCAGTATTCTCTTTTCTAAATAGTCATTTCCCCTTGACACTTACACAATTTTACCTGACAGAATATTAGGGAGTAAATACTTTTACTAAGACTCCTTCACCCATGCTGTATATTATTTGAACTTTCTTTCCCCTCCCCAAGGAAGAAGTTGTGTACCCTACACAAGGTGTCTTTTGGTTTACCATCTTTTGCATACCAACATGCAACAGGGTACGGTAAGAAAAAAGTACTCATGCCATTACTGAGATTTAATGCTGTGTTTAAAGAATCCTATGGCAATTTTAGAAAGAGGGTACAAAGGGTTTGTTAAAAATTGAAACAAAAATCATTGGGTAGTAAAAGCACTTGCACTATTCTTTGATCATTTCACAGAACCCCTTGCATACTGAAGGGGTTGTTGATAAAGCAGCCTTTGTGACTAGTTGAAAGAACTGATATAGTCTAATTCAGTCTTCATCTGTGTGATGTCAGTAAACTCATCTAACAGATGAGTTTCCTTGAGACAACTTTTATGAAATTCTTAAGAAACCTGTTCTGACTGAGTCACTGAAACCTGAGGAAATATTTAATAAATACCGAGCTTTTTTAAAAGTCTTTCCCCTTGGCTCTCCTGTCTTCTCAGAAACAAATAATTGCTTAAAATTATTTACTTAATAACTTCACAGTCCTGCCACAATATACAACATAAATCACATAAATTCTTTTATTGTACACATATTTGTCCGTGTTAACTGAGAGAAAACTTTTCTATGTATTCTAAATGTCATAGATTGACAGAACTATGGTATAATATCTGTCAGGACAGCACAGATTTTTGGACAGACTTCAAGACCTATTACCAAATTAGAAATGTATTTTATATAATGTAGTGTTTGATGTACTAAAGTGTGACATGAGTGACAACATCACTATTGAAACCAACCAACGTATGTTAAAATAGATACTTAGTCATTTCAGAAGTGTGCCCTGGCACGTCATCTAGTATTGCCAAGGAATCTTTCTGCCATTTCTTAGCCACCTCCAGCACAGACTTATAGACAGAAAGCTTTAACACAGCTGCAGCTGTCAGCCTCATATTTCTGCAATAAGGTCATTCTTGTGTTTTCTCGACCTTGAGGCTTTGCAAGGGAAAAATGTGATCTATAAAGCAACCTCTGGCATACTGCAGATTTGAGAGTGCATTGTTTTCAAGTTGAGACTCCTCCTAATCTTAACAATTGTGAAAGATGACAGTCTGGAAATTGGTTTACAGATTCTTCTAAGAGCTGGTCTCCTCTCATCCCTTGGTATGAATTACTATTTTTGTTCCTTCATATGGTATGTATTGACTCTTGCTGCGTGATGCTTTAGCCTAGTGGCATGAAAAATGACAAATGAAAGAAAACATTTGTTTCACACTTCTGTACTGGTCAGAGCCGACCTGTCTCTGACATGCACCAAATACGTCCTTTTTTTTTTTTTTACCTTTATCTCTTGTGGTCCTACTTGCCAAAGAGTGACTTCAGAATGGTGCTTTATGTTATGCTTATGTAGGAGCTTATGGTGCTTACGTAGGAGCTGCATGGCATCTTTGCATGGTGTGTAAAGTCCAAACTAACAGCATTTATTATTGTTGTCCAAATAGCCAAACCTACATAATGGCTATGTGAGCCAAGTTCAGTCTTCAATTATAAAGGCCAAATAAGGTTCTGCTAATGATTGTGAATTTAGGATTTGTTATTTAAACAAGCTTATTTAAAATATTACTAAGGTTTCTATTTCAGAGAAGACAACAGAACTCCAAATATATTTGTGTGTGTGTGTGTGTTATGTATTATTTTGTGTAACTCTTTGTTACTTTACTAATATCTTCTATCATTCTAAAAAAAAATCATTTAAATTCTACCCTGTCTGTACCATTTTGCCTTTTTTACCCCATCTCCCATTCCATCTGGAAAAGATATCTGATGTTATAATTGTATACATGCTATGCTTTTATATTTTATTAAGCTATTTGATTTTATTTCTGTCTATACAATTTTTATATTTTGCAGAATCATTTTTCTGGTAATGTAGCAGACTGCACTTGAGTAGTATTTTTTTTTTAGGCAGATTAGTAAAACTTTGATAACAAGCTTAGAATTTTATTTTTTTTCCTTATTTAAGGGCTGGTGCCTTTAGTAGTGTTATAATCGTATGAAGTTGATTTGCGGTTAAATGAACAGAAAGTGTCTCAGGTTCATGCCATTGTCGGTGATAAGTTCATTTTATGTACACTTTTTTTCTTCATTTATTGTACTTTTTTTGTACAAAAAATACATACTTTCCCAACAATCAATGTTATTCTGCAATAGTGTCTCAGAAAGCAGTGTCCATTATAGTTGTCCTACCACTGTGTTCACTCACTTTTTGAGGCATATGTTTTAAATATAAATATATAAACGATAGAGTGGTTTAAATTTATGTAATATAAATATGTTCATGAACAGAGATAATAGACCACAAAGGAACAGGTATTCAACAACAACAACAACAACAAAAACAAACAAACAAACAACAACAACAAAAAAAAAACAGCTTTGTTCCTATTGTTATGAATATTTTTATCTTTCAGTTAACTACATGTTTCCTTTTGAGTAATAAAATAGCATAAAAATATTTTATTCATTTACTTGCTTTTTCCATTTTCTGTCTCAGCTGACAGCAGGTGTATATAACTTGGTTATATGTTGAATTTTTGTCTTTTCATAAATTTAATGGTACTGAAGAATTTGGTCCTGACAAATAATGGCAAGACACATAGACCTTCCATGTCAGGCTTCAGGAGAGAATGTCCTCTTGTGCAGATTTCTAGTATTAACAACACAGCATAATCTTTGTGATATTATCACACAAAAATTGCTGAAGGTTTTCCCCAAGAAGCTTCCAGAAGTTACCTAGCATGCTGAATTTGAGCAATAACAGTCTGACAGAACCATGTATAAAAATGTTTGATAATAAGCAGCATGTTGGGCACTGTTAATGAGGAGACAGACTATCATGAGACTATCATTATCATATCTATCATAATAGATATGATACTATTTTCCATTGTATAATCATTTTTAATACAAGAATTGATAATGAAATGAGGAAATGATTCCTTTGTTATCAGAATAATGGGTCATACACCAAATAAAAAAGAAGAAATTGTTTTGAAGTGCAGAATATTAGCAAAAAAAAATCATTTTCTTTAAACCTGGTTTTCTATTTTTCTTATTTCAGTGAACAATAATAAAACACACCCAAACTGATACTTCAGGTTGCATAGTGTTTTTTGTTTTTGTTTTTTTGGTAGATAAAAACTGAATTTGTAATATATGCCAAAATGCAGGAGATTTTTTATATATTTGCATAGTTCAATAAAAAAAATGACTAGGTGATCTTGGAGATCTGTTCTAACCTAGATGTTTCTGTGATTTTGTGGAAAAAAAAAAAAAAAAAAAAAAAAAGTATTTTGGTTGCATTTTTCCAGTGCTTAATTTTGGCTGACTCTTACCCATAAAATGTTTCAAATTAAAGAGGCTCTTGCATGACTTTGCTTGCAATAGTGCCTCAAAATACAGTGATTTGCTCTGTATTGACTTAAAGTACAATTTATTCGATGAAAAGACGCTAAGGAAAAGGAGGATGCTTCAGGAATAGCGTGAAGTATTGACCTAATCCAACCGTGCTCAGACAAATTGACAGTAGCTGAATTGAAATGGTACATTTAGAGGCAAGAAGAAAAAAGTCTGGTGTCTCTACAATTTACATATTCTTCCACACAATAATATAAAATAAAGCTTCAACTGCTTCTGCAAAGCAAACCTTCTGGCTATGTGTAAATTTCTGCACAAATTCTGGTATCGGATCCTGAGCTTCAGACGCATTAATTTACATCTGCAGATGATCTAGATTGTTTTTTTATGCTGCAGTGTGATAGAAAGATCTGGAAACACATTTCAAATGACCAGCTTAAAAAAAACCTTTCTCACAAAGCTCGTCACAGAAAGATCACTGCACAATCTGAGATTAGGCAAAAGTTTTAGCTCACACTGCAAGTTTTCACAAGCACAAATAGTGATTTTTTTCTGACCTAAGGCAGTAAGAGGAGCACTTTTTCTCTGTAAAATGTAAATCACTGCAGATGCCAAATCAGAAAACAGAAAACAAACAAAAAAACAACAACAAACAAAACAAAACATAGAACAAAACATAAACAAACAAAAAACATGCTATCATCTCTACTAAGCATAAATTACACAAATACTGCAGAAATTTCCTCAATGACAACCTCACAGCAATCAATTTCTAGTTCTGATCTGAGTTATGGTGCAGAAGAACAGGTACTTAGTCTGACATACTAAAATGCAGAAGTTCTGCCTGTTTAGAAGTTTAATTTCACCTCAATTACAAATGAAATACTGCCATTTCTTAATATAGTTTGTTTCATTTTTTTTTTTAATAAATGCCAAAATACTTGTTTTCAAAAGTGCTAAAATAATTTTGAAAATATGTTGTTTCAGTTGAATTCAGCTCATTGTTTTGCAGCTGCGTGATATTAAACAGCATTTCTGACAGGTACACTGTTTCCTAAGATCTACAGAAAACTTTGTAATCCTGTTCTTTAAAAACCTGTTGCTGACTACATCTCCCATTGTAGTATTCTCTCACCTAAGGAGCAGAAACATTTTTTCATAGTTTTATTTGAGGTTTTCAAACATACTGTTTGCTTTATACTTCAAAAGAGTCATTTTGATTTAGGATTATAGTCCTCCTGTTATCAGCCCACAGAAAATACAACCTGAATTGGAGCTTCTCACAGCTGCTGAGTGAAGTAAGCTTGGAGAGAAACAGTTTTACATTCTTGTGAACTGATTAAAAAGTGTTTCAAGTTCAAATTAAATTGTATCACTGATGTGAAAATTACATTTTTCTTATTTTACTGGTGTAAAAAATCAGACTTTCAACAGAAAAGTCTTTCCCTATTTCTATTTTACAGCAACTTAATTTTCCTTAAGGAAATCATGCCGTCAGAAAATCCTGAGAATGAGTCAGATGGAAAACTCAAGAAGAAATACATGCATTATTTGGTGCCAATCAAAAGGGACATCTGTTTATATTCCTACAGTAATGTCTTAATTCTGCAAATATAATGGGAAGTGACATTTTGTAACACTAGTACATATTTGTGAAATAAGAAAAGGTTAACAGAAGTCACACAGGATAATGTTTTTTACCTCCAACTTTATTCTGACTTGGTGCTGAGGTTCAATCACCTTGTCATGTGGAAAGGTTGCAGCAGAAAACACACATACATACAGACACACAAAGCTCTTAACAGTTCTAATTTACTTAACCCAATCATAAAGTAAAAGGTAGTACTTTACAAATGATTACTGAATCTGCAGTAACAATCTGTACTGAATAGCAAATCAAATATCACCACTGCGAGTTGGAGCCTGTTATTTCTTTCTGTTCTTCCTTTGTATGTTTTGCAAGGACTGGACATCTTTATTATTACTCCTTTTATATTTTATTTTCACCATGAGATACTTCAAAGATGTTCATTTCCTCATCGAATAGTAACTGGCCACTCATGATCTGCATTTATACATTTTGGATCTCTAGTATCATCATGAGCCTGTACTTCCCATGTGCCCACTGCCTCCTTTGCTTGGCCCCCTAGGTATACAGTAAACCACAGTACTTAGTTACATGGTTTTTACAAACTGTGATTATTTATTTATTTATTGTTACTTCTCACTTCTTACCAGTTCTGTATGCTATATTTTCAAATATTTTATCAACTGTAACTTTTAAAAAGATGATCCAGCAGCAGTTTTTTGCATGTTGCATAAGTGAGGGTAATAAAAGTAGAGTACTCCCCTCCCTACACAAATCTAATATCCAACTGTAGTCCTATAGCATATAACTGATCCAAACCTCTGTCTAAAGTTGGGGAACAGGTTGGATCAGAAAGTGCCTTGTTGTGGACAGTCATTTGACCCATCCTGGCTCACGACCTACTTCTTTGAGCCCCTGCATAATTACCTACTTACTCCACGGTACTGCCACAGCAAAGATTTTCTTGAAAGGGAAACAGTGAGATAATATTCTCTGTTAAAGTCTGAAGGAACAAAATATTTTAAAAATCTGTTTAGTCTGATTGTACTTGTAATAAAAGATTTTTTCTTCATCTTTCTTCACAGTGAATCTTTATTGCTAGGGGAAGGGCTTTTCTTGCTGTTTTCACTTCTAAATCAGTATTAGTTTTGAAAGAAGATAATTGGTCAGCTTTTATCTAAGGTTAAATTAAAAGTAAATTATTGGCTATTTTCTACCTGAGGTCCCGTGAAAAATATAGTACTGGAGATTATAGATTCATGAGTTTAATCTTAGTCTCTAAGTAAAATATTATTGAATCATATATGGACAAAAATAATAAAGATTGCAGAAATTATTATTTGATGTTTAAGGGCATTCTCATTGAAAAGTTGAATTACTTTAATGCAATAATCCTACACTTCAGACTTAGCTTTATGGATATAGTTTTATGAATATGTATTCCATAGCTGTTTTTCTTTCCTAACTTTATATAAAAAGTCTCATATGCTAATTGCCACTGCAGAGAATCTCTAATGAGCCCTGAATTTACTTCTAAATTATAGTCTCTTTTATTATGGACTAACCTTAGAACATTTTTTCCTCAGTGTTCAAGAACGAAATTTACTGTACCAAAGATCAAATCATGCGGAAAAGTACAAATGAAAAAAAAAGCATTCTTGAACATGCAATAACATATTGACTCACTATCTGTATTTCTGCAAACAATATTCATTTTAATAACATTTTAATGTTAAGAACAGATGGTTGTGTCATGCTTATGTTGGAGTACACAGTGTCAACCAAAGCGTTAAAAGACTACAAAATTTCAAGTTTTCACTTTATGAAATTCTAGTTTCAAAATCTTATTCTAAATAAAAACGTTTAGAAGACTGGGGTCATCTAAAAGTTGTATGTGCATATGTTAAAAATGACATGCCTACCTACTTTGACCACAACACTAACAGAATCTAAGCTAATTCTGTGTAGTGTCAGACCTCTCAGATTAGCTACACAATTCCATTCTGCTCTAATGGTCTTTCACTAAAAATCAGAGAATTGCAGTATGTTGTTTTCATTAAAACAGCTTAATCCAGTCAACAACAGAAGTTCATGTTTTACAAGCCGTTTCATTCCCCCCCGTCATGAAGTGTTTTGAAAACATTTTGTGTATACAATGAGATTCTGTTGTATAGAGATTGCATGATCTTCCATGGTAGATTTTCAAAGACATCTGCTGGATTTTGCTGAACAATTCTCAAAGGTACTGTTGAAAAATATGCATAGACAAGCAGTTTCAAGAAGTTTTGAAAATACTGAGTTTCTATCTATGGAATTTGACTTTCTTTTGACTGTCCCATTTTCACTTATGTGATGGGAACATCGCTAATATAAAAAGAAGATAATGTAGAGTTGTAATTACTGGAAAAAAAGTTACACAGCCTCTAGGCAGGTGTGGTTAATATCCTATAGCTATGTCTAATTTACAAGGGAAGTCAAATTTAGCTTGTCTGTAAATCAGGAAAAAGTAATTTTATTGGCTATAACCCTGTTTCATTGCCATGGATAACTAATTTAAAACAAACCTCCTGCTGAGATCCCCAAAAATAAAAGGAAACAAATTCTCTTTGAACATTTTACTTTTCCAGCAACAAGTTAGTTCCTACATGGCTCTACTATGGCTCTATTATTACAACACCATAACATGGTGCAAAGCATCATTTTCCAAAAAGTACAACCTTTTCCTTTAAAATCATCAAATTTAGAAGAAAAAATAAACAGACCTTTAATGCTTTTCTACTTGAAAAACTAGCTATTCAGAAATAACATACCCACATTGAGCCACTAAGCTACTAAGCTTTTTTATTATTATTATTTTTCTTTATTTTTTCTTTTCTTTTCATGTGTGTGTTGATAAAGCAATGTACACAAAGGCAAATTAACTTACTGAGTTTCAGCTATTATAGTTCCTGTACACCTGAAAGGTTATACTGAAACACAATATATACTGAAACACTCAGTATGGGCAATATATACTCATATATACTAGTACTCTGTATGCTACTAACTACCTGGAAATGATACTTAGTTTACACTTTCTGATATTATCTGGGATCATTTGTGACTTTCAGGAATTTTAAGTATTTTCTTTGTGAATTTTATGTGGCTAAAATAGGTAATGCTGGCACCATGTTTCATTTTAACCATTTGAATTCTATAAGCCTTTTCTGTGTGTTTGCAAATTTATTTTCAGTGTTATTTAAACTAGTTTCTTTGAGTGAAACAACGTGATTTAAGAAAAAAGCTAAACTCATTTAAAATTTTATCATTTGAATTATTACCAAAATTATGCCCTACAAATAGAAGCCAAACAAAAAAATGTGTGCTCTTAAAGAATAAAACAGTAAAACAGATGAAAGACAGGTGCAGACAAATTACGTAGCAGGATGGAATAAGAAAACACAAGGAATGGCAAGATATCCAAAAAGCGCATAGCTGACTGTTAAAAGCATCTTATCACTCAGGTAAGATGAGAATGACTTTCAGCTAAAAATGTGTGATTAAAAACTTTAGTAACAGTAGTTTCAATTGATTGCAGAAGCTGGTTTGTGGTGAGACTGTGAGGAAAAGTGCTTCAAACAACTGTAATGAGAATACTGAATATAACAAAGAGAATGGAGAAAACAGAAGCAGTGTTAAAGGTCTTTTTTTAAAAAAAAAAAAAAAAGCCGAGAGACTTAACGCCTAATCATGTTTTTATTGTCAAGGGAAATAAAAGAAAATGAAAGATGAAAGTGCAAAAAGTATATGTAAATGTGGATAGGACAAGCAGAAGTCAGAATAGGAAGCAGATGAGAAACTTGTGCTTCTTTGTAATGAAGGATATTTTTGATGGAGAACAGAATGTCAAACCAACAAGATGGCAGATATACATATACACCTCATGTTATCTTTTTTTTTTCCCAGAAAAAAATGACACCATTTATAATATATATATATGGGAATATAAAATAAACTAAATGGAAGCAAGGGAAGAACAAGAAGGGAGCACAGACCAGAGAGAAGTTTGAAATAAGTCCAAAAGACATGGAGTGTGACATGCAAGAAAAGGCTGATAGCAGCATTAAATACATTCACTGAAAAGGAGAAACAACTTACCTCAAAGAAAGAAAGAAGAGTGTCTAATAAAATAGTAAAGAGAAGATGTTTTGGTGCAGAGAAAAGTTGTAGTAGGGCCATAGATTAAATGAAAACTTGAACAAGGAAATAGCTCAAAAGAAATTTGTCATTAGCCTGTAAGCATCCAGAATGAACATAGGATATCGAAGCAAGGAAAACAGAAACAGGTGGAAATCTGCTTCTGCTAATGGGAAGAACTGATTAAAGAGTAAATGTCAGTAAGTTAGAGCAAGAAAGAGATAGAAGCGGTGGTATCACTCAAGGGAAGAGAAAACGTAAAGAGAAGAAGAGTTTTGGAAATTAAAGTAAAATTAATTTCAAGTAAGGTATGTGAATATAACCTGTTCAACATTAAGTGATTCCATTTAATTTAAAAAACAAACAAACAAAAACAAACAAACAAACAAACAAAAAACATTAGTTAGTTTGTTTTTAGATACTATTCTGACATATAGGGATATGTCAGAATATACATATTATATGAATGGACCCAGGGTTTGGGCAGATCATAGTAAAGAAGAAGATTCTGGAGACTTGAAGTTAAAGGTCTTGATAGAGCTTTCTTATAAATTTTCAGTTTATTGCTTTTTGATAAAGCAGTCATTAAAAGTTCTCATAGAAACAGACCTGAAGATTCACTCCACTTTTTGCATGTATGTCCCTCCTACCTATAATTGTAGTACTAAGCAATGTGATATTAGGTGCAGTATAGCAAAAACAGTGTGGAATTAAATGGTAATTCTGTTTGAAAAGAATGTAGGACAAAATGACTTTATATTTCATTTAAAAATGCTTTCTCTTTAGACACCGGTGATTTCCATGATCTTTTCCTGTGCATAAATAAACAAGTATTCATACTATAAGTGATCATGAATAAGTGACTTGCGATCTGTATATGACATAGAGAGTAAAAGATAGGAAAAAGGACAAAATTCTGAATCTGACAAGATCAGATAATGAAATTAGTAAGTATGGTTGAACAGTACTGACAGTATTCTGAATGCAACGTTAATCCAAAATCTGACTGTGAAGCCATAAATTTCTAAAGGTCTTATGTGTTTGGCAGAACATTTGATCATATTAGATCAAAATTGCAGATTTACTTGGGTTTTGCATCAGAATTTTTCTATCCCCAAACACATTACCTGAACTGGAAGTGATGTAAATCCCAAAGGACTGTATCAGCAGAAGATGTACATATTATAATGCAGGCCCTGCTTTCATTTAAATCATCATTTTGAACCATAAGGGTTAACAGTATTCTAAAGTTAACAGTCTATTCAACTGACATAATTAACTAGAAAAAATGAAACAGGCTCTCAATATTAAAACAAAAACAACAAAACAAACAAACAAAAAAAACCACAATTGGATATATCTGTTCACATCAGAAAGGAATGTCACTTCAGTGAATTGATGAGAGAAGTGTACATTTATATGAATATAAATGCTGACAAGTCTTGAAGTTCTTAAAAGTAGCATGCTGATATTTGTGACAATGCTGAAGTTACAATATTTTGTATTATGTGTTGAGCTATGTAAATTGAGCAGCATTTGGGGTACTTGGCATGTTCCTCAGAAGACTAAGTCCGATAAAATTTTGTAATATTCGGGAAAGTTGTTCTCTGCTCAGAGAGTTGCCAGAACTACTCCTGTTCATCCACATTACTACTTCAAAGATAGGCTGTTTACAGAAATTTACCAACATTACAGTCCTCAAGAAGGTTAATTGGAATTAACTAAAATGGATGAACTTTGAAGTGGATTAATTACATTATCCGAAGTCCTTGTGTAGATATTCCTATTTAAAATTAAAATGATCTTAATTTAGTTTAGCTTATCTCACTACTAAACTAAAGATAAAATGAATTAAGATAATTTTAGAACTCATTTGCATTAATTTTCCTGTGTACACATGTGTAAACAAGCACGAAGATCTTAAAACCTCATTTAGTTTCATTAAGCATATCAATAATACATCAGAACTGTAAGATTGGTTTTCAGACACAAGTTCTTCACAATGACATCATTTACAATGATCACAATCTATGAGCTTTGCAAAGTTTCAAAATCCTTCTTTAGATACAGACATTCCTTTAACAGAAATTACTTTCTATACAATTGTACTAAAAAGTGGAGGAGAGCAAATGGAAAATGTTATAAACATCCTGATTTATACAGATTTCATCTTTGAATAATGGCATCCTAAAAACAGGAGTCTGCAGAAGTATTTCATACACAAAAAAAAACATATACTTGGATTGCCATGTTGCTTTAAAACCAATGAGCCTAAAACACATGAGAAAATGTGGAATTCACACAATTAAGAACAAATAAATTTTTAGCAGCCCTGGTAAATGAAGGCAGATTGCTTATTGAGGTTATTCAGCAAATAGGTGATGAAGGAGTTCGAATGAAGTCTAAATATATTCTGAAGTCTAAGATATTCTGAGTAAAACACTAGACATGCAGTAAGAAACAAGTCTGTATTCACTGTCACAGGTATTTCATCTAACAATTTTCTAACAGTTGTAATAAAAAAGACCTCTAAAGAAAACTTATCATGATATTGCTTCTAGTAGAAATTTCTTTAATTTCTTTCTCAAAATAGACAAATATAGGGGTTGGAAAAATATACTTACATGAAAGAACCGTTGAAATATTTGTAGCATGAGAAAATTTTCCAGTGAAAACAACAAGAGATCATAATAATACCACTAGGAAATGTAATCTTAGTGAATAAGACTAATAAAGGAGCAGTGCACTGAATCCAATCCTCAAAACCACAGTGTAATCATTAGGATGATTTTCACCAATAAATACAAATTCCACTGTACCTCTCTAATAGCTGAACCTTACTAATTATGAATATAAAAATCATCAGAGTTGATACATATTTTGTATTATTGTCAGACTGATAAAAAATAATGTTTCTTAAAAGTAAGTTTTGCTACCTTAGTTGTGCCTTAAGTAAAGTTTTAATGACTCTGATTTCAAAATATTCTTTTCAAATGCAGTTCTGATTGTCTCGTATTGTCTCTGGGCAAAGGTGTAGCTGGATACAGTGTTAATAACAGGTAAGGAACAGGAATCAGGAGACCATGAGTATTTCTAAATCTCCTTAGAGTATCTTATGTGACCTCAAGTATCTAAACTCTTTCTATCTAATTTTCTCAATTTTTCAACTGAACACAGTCTATGTTTGTGTATCTTTGTGATATATAAGACTAAAAAGAGATATAAAATATCATACAGTTGAATAAGATTTTTATTATTGTTAGACCATGAGACTCAAAAGAAAAAAATTATATATTTTTAAAACTGGTGTGCTCCCTATACCAGTCAGTTGCTCAGTCAAGGAAGGGGAAAATGACTAAAAAATCCTGTAGTCATTACTGACCAATGAACTTGTAAAAAATAGAGGAGGTAAATTAGCCAGGAGTTAAAAGATAGTTTTGAAAAGAATCGGAATGCAGCATTTTCTTTTAGATCTCTGTCAGACTAGATGTTATTTCAGTTATGTTTTGCATCTTATAGCCATATACAATTTCTACTGTACTTTTGAATTACTGTTATTCCTCCTCATCTCAGGCACACTATTTTCCCAGAGCATTTGCTGTCTTTTCACCATAATCAGAGCACTGAGAGAAGAAAGAATAACATTAGTTCGGATTGCTGCTGGTCTGACTGCAATTATAAGACAGAGCTATGACTAGTTTGTGTTCATTAAATAGGAAGGTTACAGGTATCTTTGAACTGACACTCATTCTTTGTGTGCAAACATATTCTCTTTCATGTTCTTACCTCCAGAAGGTGTCTTTTAACTAAACTTTTGGGAAAAAAAAAATCAATTGGCAGTACATGCTTCATCTTTCATAATATCTAATGTGAATTTCTTGAGACTTCTTAAAATATTTTAAAAGGAATATTTAAAAATTGGAAAAGTCAACTCATTAAGCAACATATTTATAGTAAAAACTTCTATCTTCCACTGAAGGTAATAACAACAGCCTCTCTGAAAATTTTCTCTAGACAATAAACAACCTTTTGGAGTTTGACACTTTCTGAAGTGACTGACTCTGACTTTCTCAGAAAGGTATTTTCTAGAAGTACTAGATATGTGGAAACGTTAAAAAAAAAAAAAAAAAAAAAAAAAGAAAGCATTCTAAATTCTATTTAGTATGTTATATCCTTTTATGTCCTGAGATACTGTAGAGATATAAAAAAAACTTTCCTTGAAAGTCATATCACTTTTGCAATGTTTTCTTTACTTGTGACAGCTTAATTAAAAACTAAAACATTTCTGGAAGATATGTACACTAACTGATCGTTAACTAGTAGGGCCCCTAGTAAAAATAACTAATCTGCATGCTCAAATGATGCAGTTAATAGACATCTCTGTTAATTTATGTGACGCAAACAACAGACATCTAAGTAAATTCCAGTTCAGGTGATAATTTTGAGTGGAACTTACCTTTGATTATTTTTGAACATGATCCACAGTAAGTACTATTCAAGATTAACCAATAATCACATTATTCAGTGGTATGTACATGTTACTGATTCTAGACTTTGCGTACATAGAACAAACCAAAAAAAAGCACCAAAACTGTACAATATCTGAAGGATATGTCACAGAATCACAGAATCATAGAATGGCCTGGATTGAAAAGGACCTTAAAGATTATCTAGTTTCAAGACCCCTGCTCTGGGCAGGGTTGCAAACCACTACGGCAGGCTGCCCCAGAGCTGCAACCATCCTGGCCTTGAATGCCTCCAGGGATGGGGCATCCACAGCCTCCCTGGGAAACCCATTCCATTGGCTCACCACCATGTCTGAGGTATGCAAGGTTAATCCGCCATTTAAAGAAGAGTGTTTGGTGCTCCAGATTCTTTGTTTGCTTTTTTTTGTTCCTTTTAATTTTTCTTTCTTTTTAATTTCCTATTAGCAATGTTTACACTTTACAGAAAAACTGAATCTTGATTCTCTTCATTGCTATCCATTCAGATGGAGAATAAGCAGACGTGTTGAGCTTGTTCTTATCTGAACTTCCTGGTTCAGAACTACTCAGCCAGGAATGCAAAGTACAGATTCACAGTGATCCTGTAAATTATATCACTCTAATGCTCCTCACGCCTCAGCAGACTCAAGCTTCTTGATACCATGATATGCAGAACCAGAAAAGCACTTTAAATACACCCATTTCTAATTCGGTAAAGAACGAAAAAGAATAAATGTTTCTTATAAGACTTTTCTGCATTTCACACTGAAACTATTTCTAAAACGAGCAGAGATTTTTGCTCATTTAAAAATGAGTTATGTGATGATTACCTCGAGGAATATTAAGAGTAACATGAGGATAATTCCATCAAGGCTTTTAAAAATCCTGTATGCAATTTGTCTTTCTTTTCAGAGGGTTAAGAATCTAAACTGCGATGGCAGAAACAACCATTTATCTGCCATTGTTCATTCCCGGGAGTTATTCATAAGCCCTGCATTAGTTTTCAGAGGGAGCTAACTACCTCAACTTTTATTCCAAACATGTACTGTCTGCACTGTTCATTGGTTGGGTCATACACAATTTACTCTTTTATGCATTCTCATCTCATTTTTGCTTCCTTATTTAAATGCAGTATTATTTATTGTGGTATAAAAAGAAAACAGCCTGAATCCAAGGTGATTGCTAAGACAAAACAAGCGATAAGTAGCTTTTGTCATTATTGCCCACATAGTATCATTATCTACATGCTAGTGCCTAAAGTCAGGAGAGTCAGAGGTGCTTGTTTTTTTTTCTAGGGCTTTATTTCTAAGGTAGTTCTCAACCTTTTTTAATTATAGAGATGTCAACAGCCCAAAGAAAGCAAGGAAATGAAGAACAAGAATCATAAGCACACTACAGCAGTGTATGATATTGGCACAATGGGTTTTAATTGCCATCATTGACACTTTTTTTTTCTTGTGATCTTTAAAATATGAAATATGGTATGTACAGTCTCCCATATGCTGTAGAATTGTGCAAACTTTGACCAATTAGTAGGAATCACGTGTGCACACATATATTCTCTCACACACTAACTTTGGATGAACAGTGTTAAGATTTAAAAAGTCAAGTACTCAGAGAGTACTGAATGCCTGAGCTAAGCTTTTCTTTGTAACCTTTGAGGTCTCTGTGTGACTGCAGTATGATACAGGTTTTGATTCTATGGTATTGTGTGGTATTCATGGTATTCGTTTAATGCATAGTTCATTTTGTTAGTGTGTCTTCATTAGTGTGTGACTTGTTTAATTTTTATTGCACACATCAAACTCAACTCAGGACAGATCTGTTCACCTCTTGATGGGGGAATTATTCATCTCTCGACTACCTCTTCTATAACACTGATCACTGGGGTATCTGGCTTCACTGATATTAATGACTCTTCTTTCACAGAGGTCTTGTGAGATAAAATATGTGACAGACTAGAACTAAAGAAATTAAGGTGGAGAGAAATTAAGATTAAAGATGCTCTCAAATTTTTGATGATCAGACTGAGGCAGTTAGGACCTGGTAGCTCAGCATACTTAGAGTACCTTACAACAAAGTTTGACAGAAAAAAAATCTACAGAAAAGTTTTTTTTTTTCTTTTTTTTTCTGGAATTTATTGATTTAAAGAAATTTTAACATGTAATGAGAAAAGTACAGTTTCAGTTATGTGATTAGATATACTCTGTGCTTCATGTTTAGTTAAGGAAATAACAGAAAATTAAGTTGCAACCTACTGTCTATCCACCCTTTTATGACTTAAAGGATCTTCATACACAAATTATATTAATCCTACCTGAGAAGTATTCCAGTTTGCACCTTCATTTCATTGATGGTCTAGAGTGTGCTAACACATAACACTGCACCATAAATCTTCACATTACAAAGATTTATGAAGCCCTAGTCTGCATGTTGTTAGAACAGAAACTCAGCCATCAAGAAACATACAAATAAGTTAAACAGATCACTAAACAGAAAAAATAAAATAAGTGCCGTATCGGTAAGAAGAAAATATTGTCAGTATAATAAAGAACAGAGACAGTCGTGACAAATGAGTATTCATGTCATCCACTTTGCACAATATACATTCCACTTTTAAAATTGGAATGCTTTCAAAACTTTTTAAAAGAAAGGCTACAGAAGAACATGTTTACACTAAGGCAGGCCTTAAGGTTTGTCAGAATAGCTGCTAGTCGTTCTACTCGTTTCTGCCTTCTCATTACATACTCTACTTTTGCATTTCTGCATGCATGACAGCCATTCTACTTATTTATTGAAAGTCTTATTTCTATTTTACTTCCTTCAGGAAAACATTTCATATTATCTGTTAAGAGAATGATACATAAACTAAGCTATACTGTATACACTTTGGATTACAAGGAGGCACTGCAAGAGATACTCCACCTAATTATGAGAAGATATGGGGCAAGATAGGCCTTTTCTGGATCTAGAATTATTTCCCATTAAGCTACCTAATGACCCTAGGATATTGGTGAGTCCTAACCATTTTGTAATAACGAATATTATGACTCATCCATCCATCCTTCCTTACTTTTCAATGCACCATTGAAAAGATAGGAAGCCATTTTAGTAACATATCCTAATATATCATAGCAATTTAACTTCTAATAAATTTTATTATTGCTTTTAATTTTTTTTTCTTTCAAGGATATTGATTTTGAGAGTACACTATTCTTGCAATTAGATACAACTGGTTTTTCAGTATGTAATCATTTTTGCTTTGTAACTTTTGCAGGAGACAAACTGCCTTAATATAACCTCAGCTCTCTCTGGCTCGTACAGATGTTAAAATAACAAGGACATAAATACGATACACAAGCAAGTGAATACAAGACAAGACTGTATGTATAACACTCTAAAGAAATGGCTTTATTGTCTAACTCATCAACACACTAAAACCTAAAGCTGCTATATACCTGCACACACACAGCACTCACAAAGCAGTCAGGTGAAGCAGACAGAGGTAACACAGCTTTTCACTGGGTAACATTTTCTATCACCACATTTTCTAGAAGAGTTCTCACAAACAGCCTGCTAAGAAATACAGCAGGCATCTCCACAGAGGTCTCAGCGATCTATTTCTCAGCAAGCACATACTCCAGGCTCAGCAGAAGTATTCTGTAGAGAACATATTTTATGATCTGCTTCTCTGTGAAAATTTCCATAAAAACAACAAGCTTCTTTGGTTAGAAGACGGTGTTTTACAGGGCTAGATCACTTTTCTATGAATAGTACTTGTTTAAGCATTACACTGTGAGCTTTTATTAACAATTTTGCTGCTGTTCTGCACATATTAAGAAGCTTCTCTAGTGATGCAGAAACAAGGCATTAAACCACAAGAAGAAATGTTATTCTAATATTATCACAAAAAGTATATTATATTTAATATTCACAGGAGGAGAATCAATATTGATGTTCAGTTCTTTTGGGGAGACATAAAGTGTTAAACACTACATGGAGTTTTGTCAGTACCTTTTCTCAGAACTAATGCTGATTGCTGTATATATATAACCTAGTTAAAATTTCTGTTCTATTGTCATAATATTTGTTATCAGTCATAGTTTTTTGTTTTGTTTTGTTTTTGTTTTTTTAATCTCAAGTTATCTTTTATTTTTTGGTGTACTTAGAGTAAGAAATTGACATTTTTTCTTACATATCAGCAGGGTGGTACAAACCCTTTTTTATGATCTACATGAAAACATGGTCATTATTGTAACCTAATCTGGAGTTTATTTTTAGTACACACAGAATTCCCTCCCACAGTGTCCTTCACTTATAATTATGTAACTTATAATTATCAATGCTGGAGTAAAGAGCAAATTCCTGCTAGAGAATGTAACAAATGAAGCATAGCACTTGGTTAATGCATGAGAGTAGAAATAGTTATCCCATGATTCCATCAAAATTAAATGGGATTTAAATGACTTGAAGAGCTCAGGTACAACTCAGGAGCCAAGATGTCTTGTTTTAGATACCTTCATTGTACACACCAACACTGTAGTCAATAGTCTCATAACCTTGTTTGAGCAATAAGAAAAAATTACCCTCAAAAAAATTGTATTTTGAAGTGATTGTTGTCTTATCCTGTCTGTGATTTAGATTAGGATGTTTTTTTAAGAAAGCACTAGAAAAGCTGATTCAAGTAATTCAAACCAAACTCAAACACCTTTGGAACCACACAGATGCCCTTATGCACCGGATCACCAAGAGCTGTCGTGAAACAAAGCACCTATTCCTCTGAATGACCTAAAATTGGTAAGAATGATTTAGGAATTAGCTGTTTCATTTATCTTTCTAGTCACTAGAACACAGATATTTTTTTCTGCACATATTTATTTATTTATTTTCCTTTTAAGAGAAATAATAGATTGCAGTGTATATATCATTTAAGATGCCAGAAGTATCTCTTCTTTCCTCAGGAACAATAAGTTTCTGTACCAGCATGGGTATCTGAAATACTTAGAACCATTATTGATTTTACCATGTATAAAACAGCAGAAGCATTAGACAGCAGACATTCCTAGTCATAAACATTACAAGGTATCTCTGTATCTTCAGGAAATACACAATGCTGTTGTTAATGTAGCTGATTATTCACTTTGGAATCAGAGTCCTGGAAGTGTCCTTGGTATCTGCTTCTACATACTTCAGCTGCAATGACTATCAGAAGGGTAAGGCTACTACTGGGTATTACAGCGCAATGCCATTTTAAGCACATACCTGAATACATCATCTTGCTGGGGAATTATCTTTGTAATTGAAATTGCAAATCCATCCTATCTGGAAGCATCTGAAAATTTTAGTAGCCATATTAGACATGAAAGAGTCAAGCAAGCCCAGTGGCACTGTGCTTGTGAAAAGCACCCCAAAACAGCTTAACTGACCGTTATCACCTCATTTACACTTATGGCATCCCTAACTATAATTTAAAAGAATGAACAAGCAAACAAACAAACACTCAGAAGTTTAATGTCTTTGTTTTAAATCATGCACTGTATTGGGATTAGAAAACAATTATTCTTCCTCTTTTAGGTAAACAGATTATCATTCTACTAATTATTCTCAACAGAATAGAAGAGATGAGAAAATAATCTAAAACTTTTCCTGATGGAGTTAAACCCATGACTAGGCTTAATAGGCTCATTATAATTATCAAAAGCATTTACCTTGCTATTTCCAGAAAGAAAATGTTCCTAGGATAACATTTGAAGCTGACTTCCAACACACAAAAATTTTGTTGCTGCCCATATTATCGCAAAAAAAATGGAATAATCTCTGTGTAGTTCTGTGGAAAGAAAGTTCATTTAAATTTATTTATTTATTTATTTATTTATATGATTTAAGAGTAGCTTATGTACACTTTGGGGCAGTTTAGAAGCATCTGACCTGGGCAAAGAGATACCTGAGCAAATTCGGGTAATGGAGCAGGCTACCGGTATTAGCAGGGAAGGGTTACAATGTTCCCAGTACAAAAGCTAGCATGGCAGCTCAAGGCTGTTCCATATGAAGGTGTACTTTGCAGGTGGGTTCTGAGGGAATTATGAAACAATTAGCACTCTACTTTCCAAGTTTCTAGGTTTTAATAAGAACTATACTTGAAACCTGAGGAATATTTACAAGTGCTGACTGAATATAAACTGGACTGACTCATCAAGAGCAGTAATGCAGTACTTGTACTCCTAGAGATTTCATTTTGTGGGAATGATTGTATCAGTCTCCATATAGTTAGAGGAGTCAGAAATTGCTTATGGACTGCATGACAGATTATAACTCAGAAAAATTAAAACAGATAGCAGGTAGCTGTGTGAACAAGAGCCTCCATCGGTCCTTTTCTTGTTCTACGACTGAGTAAGTACCCACATCAAAGTTATCTTTAGTTTACCGCTGCAATGATTAGAAATGAAGTTGGAACTTTTTATAGGAATTAATGAAGTACAAGATCTTACTTGCTGGGTGGGTTTTCCCCAGAAACCTACAATACTGATTACAAAACTCGATTAATAACATTTTTAATGTTCGGTAGTTTATCACACTTAATATTTGCTATCATTTTATTTCTTTAGTTATTTTCCTTTTTTACAACTTCATTTTCACCAACATTAGCTAACAGACAAATAAAAAAGATCAGAAAACAATATTTTAGGTCCCATTAGGATCTTCATTTAATACTGGATATATAAACTGTATTATGCAATGATGGGTCACAAGACAAAATATATAAGTAGATAAAATAATTCCAGAATGTTTATAAAAAAATTACAGAATGTTTGTTCATGCAGTTTGGTTTAAAATTCTTTCTGTTTATTGTAAAGTTCTCCTAAAACACAACTCTGATGCTGACTTCTTTCATCTAAAGCAACGGGTAATTCCCCAAATCCTTCATGTGCTATATTGTCCAGTCCACCTTCAAATGAGCAAAGAAAAATTTACTCATTTCTAAAGTCATATATGTTATCCATGTGAAAACAAGGTAATTAAACCAGAGCCTGGAACTAGACAATAATATTTGTAATTTAAACCAACTGTGCTATTGGAAGTCATGAATTCTGGTAGCATTGCAGAACATTGCAAAGTTGATACTTAAGTTTAAAGTGAGAACACCATAAAGATGAACTGTTAACAGAAATAAATAGAAAGTAGATAGAAGTAATTAATAGAGCTTTTGTTTAAAGAAAAAATACAAACCCAAGAAGAAGGAATGTTAAATGAAGTAAACTGCCTACTAACAAATTACTTATATTGATTCTTTAATTATGGAGTTACCATAGTCAATACACATTGGTTAAAATCAGTCAAAATAATATGAACAGTCTTGTGATTAAAGAACCTGACTACAGTAAGAAACATCTATTGCTATTTCCTGTCCATTGTAGAGAATCTAAATTATAAGTGTTTTATTAAGTTTTTGTCTGCCTGTTTCCACCTTTAAAATGGAATCCAATAACAACTGACACAAGAAGCTTTACAGATTAACTGAATAGTGTTGACAAAGTATTTGATAATGTAGAGCTGAAGGTCATAAGGTCAAGAAGAAAATTTACCGAGCTTTTTTTTTTTTTTTAATTCATTGCAATAAGATTACAATCAGAAAACAAAACAAAACAAAACAAAGAAAAAAGCACCAATGTGAAACCACAAAGCATTTCTGCCATTTCCACTAGAAACTGCAGAAATACGTAATTAAGATAGTACAAGGAAAGATCAGAGTGAAAAACACTGTCATTGTTACCACTGGGCGAAGAACAAATTCTAGAAATGACTGTTATTTTACTATTTTATATTACTTGATCTACAAGAGTAAATGAGCAAAATAATAATGGAAATTTAGTATTTTTCCCCATGCATTTTAGACCAAATAATAGCTGCTGAACCATAACTACTTCAAACCATATATCCAAATTTAATTAGTTAACATCAGGCTGTCAATTCTGCTCAGCCACATCCCTGCAAATCAGAAAGTTTTATAATGTATATGGTATGTAGTCATATGTTGAAAATAATACTTATTTAAAGCAAAATATACCAAAATTCACAATGATTATTTCGTTCATTCTATGGCTTATATTCTGCATCAGAAATAAACTTTAAAATACTTAAAAGCATTGATTTCCCCAGCATAATAACAAAAAAGTACCTGTAGAGAGGTTTACATATGGAGGACAATGAAAAAAGGTTTTCAATTTGGTTTTCTACTGAATCACTGAAGAGTAAATTTATTTAAAACACTTCAATCCACATTTACATATGCTATATCATGAGCTAACCAGCCACTTTTCTCATGAGTGGGCAGAACACATTAAAGCAACCAGAAACATGGTTTGATTTATGTTTTCTCCTGAACCCACATTGATTAATATCCATAAATATACCACCATGCATTTGGTTCTGATGCCTGCCATGTGTCCTGTCTGAGAAGACACTATTTGATCGAAGGAAAAATTATCCTTACTCTTTTCCATTGATTTTAGAAGAGTTTTGATTCTTTTTGCTGGAATTCTATTTCTTCAAAATATAAAAACCAGCAGCCATTTCATTGATCATCTTTTTGTTTGTTTGTTTGTCAAAACCAAAACATCCACAAAAACTTGAAGGCTTTGACAGTGAAATAACAACACATTTACTTAATATAATTTCAAAATGCATCTCCATTGTGTTTATTAAATGAAAAAAGCAAAAACAAAAACTTGATATTGCAACAACATATATTATTTTACCCCAGAGTACTATTTTCATTTAACTTTAGTTAGCCAGTTTTTTGTTTTTTTTTTAAAACTTTTTTTCTGAATTTTTATTTAATATATATAAGCTATTTGAATACCTCAAATCCTTTTCTGGCAGGTCTTAACTGGGCTTGAAAAATGACTTACTGTGACAAATGAACAGTTCATCAGACTATTTGACAGCACATGAATAAGGACTGATGCATATTTCAGTCTGGAATATTAATTGAAAAATAGAATTTCCAGGTGTTTTCAATACTGGGTTTAGAGAGGATAGTCTTAAATAAATGTTTAATACATTAAAAAGTACAAAACAAATCAAAAATATAAATTCATAATAATATTTGGCTGTCACCATTAAGAGTAATAAAAAGTAATTAGAAACTCTAGAATAAAAGGTAATTAAAAATTTGACCTCCTTAAACATGAAAACAGTCAAGTTGCAAAGAATCGTGCCAGTCGTCTTCTGTGAAATCCAAATAAAAGCTTTGTAATTGGAAGTTGTAGTAACAGAGGCCAGTTTTATCTTTCTAATCAATCATGTGCATCTTGCACATATACATTTTACTCATTATATACGTGTTTAGAGCTCTATTTCCACTATAAGACAATTGCTTATTTCAGTGCAAAAAAGCAAACCAATACTGCAGATTAAGAAGGGGCAAGAAAGCCACAGTGAATCATAAGTCAATGTAGCTCTTTTGTTAATGTCTTAAGAAAAGCCTAGTTTGTGGCCAGCTACTTAGTTCCTCTATGATTTTGTTTTGGAGGAATTCTGTCCTGGTTTGTTGATGGGTTATACAATATATAAGATATGCAAGGCAGACCTTGTGTACAATTACTGTAAAATTGGGTCAAAAGATAACTCTTAAAAAATATATTGAAAAAAAAAATCCTACACAAATGCACAATGCATTACCCAGGACATGTGAAAATAAATATGAAGTGCCATACCTTGCATTAAATAAACTAAGATGGTTAGAGCAGCAACACTCCAGAATTATTTATTAGGTAAAGATTATTGCTTGGCTGCATAAAGAATGCACTGTAAGCATTGTGGAGTTTTTCAGAAAGAAGAAAACAGAATTGCATTCCCCTAACAATGTACTAAAAATTGCAATAAAGAATGTGGCCTGGACATACTGGCCAGGAACTGAAAAAGGCTCAATTCAAGATTACTGAGAGATTCATGGATATTTATATTAAAAGATGACTCCAAGGCATGAGTAAATAAGAAAATGTAAGTACATTTCTACCATAACAGCTGTAAGCAGATGGGAGAGAATTCATTATCAAACAGAGTTGAGTGTAAAATGGATTTTTGTTTTTGTAAAGGAACATCACACAAATTACCAGGGAAACACATGAAGATTTCTAGGGTAACAAGTGAAGTTAAAACAGTGCACTGTTTGGATAAAATTAGGCTGTCTCAGTTTACAGTGGTATTTTTGCAATGTTTATGAGTTACCAGTTGAAGAATGTTGGTGAGTCCTTTTGCCTCCAGTGTCTTCCTAGCCCCTATGGTTCATTGCACGTTGAGTTTATCTCCCTTGGGAACTTATTATGCAGTAAATAAGGCTGCAAATTTATAGGGCACTCTGCACTTATTCCACTTACAGACACTGTTAATGTGCCAGAAGAATCCCCTGTAAGAGTTCAATCTCCCTTTTCGAAACAAAGTAACAGAAAATACAGACAATCTGCATGGGGAATTAGTACAGATCACTAAATGTGATGTAGCTTTCTCTCTAAATTTACTTCTTGCAAATACAAGGTTATCTATGTAGAAAGAACTGTAGACTTCCATCTATGTGTGCTGGAGCACTTGCTGTATGTAGATACACTGTGCACAGATTTCCTAGCCCCAGGAGCCTCTATTAACTAGTGCCACATGTAGTATGATTAGATGTCATTGTACTGTAGACATCAGAATTGTCCCTCCTTATTAAAGAATCAATAATAAATCAAAACAGAAGTAAACATAAGTATAGACAACATGAACAATTGCAAAATAGAAAAAACATTTAAACATAAGTACAGAAAACATGAACCATTACAAAACAGAAAAATATTGCCCTCAGAGCTGTGTTTTGTACTTCAATGTCTTAGAAAACAACGTGTACCCACTACAGTGCCACCTCCAGTAATGTTACCTTTGATTTGTTCCTACAATTAATGATAACAATGCTAAAACTACAGAAGTTTTAAGAGCTCAGGCATGAAATGAGAACTTAGTTGTGATTCCTGTCCCCACTAAATTTTCTGCTTTCCACTGGTGCTGGAAGCTACATTAGTAGGTTTTCTTTCTTTTCTGAAGCAAGTTGAACACTTGCAAATGTGTTTTTTTTTTTACTCAGCAGACTTTCATATCTTATCCAAAAGCAAAGCTTTAAGATAGAAATTGCAGGAAGGTATTTGTTAGGCAAAAATTCATAGATACTTAGCACTGCACAGAAAAGACAATTTCACTTAGAGTTCCTATGAGAACTTCAGCTGGGATGGTATCTTATAGACCATAACATAGCCTTAATAAGCCTTTAAATCTTGCATTCCTTGCTCAGCCTCAATTCATTTAATTTATTAAAGTATCAGCTTGCAAATGCATTATGGAAAAATGAACACAAAGCAGCAGCAAGAGTTTCAAGTATTTCTATAATTCATGCCTGCAGAGAAAACAAACAAACAAAAAACCAAACCAAAACAAACGAACAAAAAATAGAAAATATAAGATGTTTCAAAAGAATAAGTGGAAAATATCCAAAAAAGTCATATCCAAAATTCAACATTAATGCTTAGAAGAGCCTCATTATTCTTTCTAGAACTCCCTACATTAAATTTGAATTAAATGTGAATGGTAGCACCAAGAGTGCATTGTTCTTTATTATCTGTCACAAGTGACCACGTTGTGAAATCAGAGCCAGAAGTTAATTTTTTTCAGTAATTGTGTGGAAAAGCAAAATTTTCCAGGCTGTTAATGTTAATGATTCAAGTTTATAGAGAAAAACAGGAAGGTGCAGAAATACTTAAAACAAAGCAGTACCATGTTAGCACTCCTTAATCTACGACTTTATGATTTTAATACTGATATCTGACCTTAAAGTGTTTTTTTTTTCTAGTATTTCAATATGCTGTATCAGTTTGAAAGTAGAAACGATAGCCTTCTGCACTGTGAAATCAGTATACACATATACAAATTATTTGAGGATAATTCAGCTCATCATATTATTTGTGGCATTTCTTAAAGCAGGATGTGAATATACTCAGCTGAAGGCTTTCCAATAAAATTTGCAAGGAGTTATGAGAATTGGATGTATTTTTCTTTTTATAATACATCATTTCTGCAAAGCTATTGCCATTCTCAAATGAATATTTCTGATTATTTATAACAGAGTAAGGGTCAGGGAACATTAGAAACTGACCATAGGCAGAACTGAGCTGAATCCCAAGATACAATGCTAGTAGGCAAAATCTGAGATTTCTTTCATTCTATTGTTAGTGACCTCATATATATACCTCATATATATACCAGTTACCTCAACCATATACCAGGTAGTTGTATGCAACTGAGCATGTCTATCTAGTTGCTGAGCATGGATTATACTGCAATCCATAAACCTGTCTTCTGACATATTCTGAGAATATTCTTTTTCTCCCCAATCCTCAGAATTGATGGAATTTATCTTTGTTACTTTATATCAAGTATGTTGTTACTTTATTACTTTGTTACTTTATATCAAGTATGCCTGTTACTCATCAACTATATTTCAAAATTGGTTAAAACATGCAAAATAAATTCTGTGAATCAATTCCACCAGTAGCTGTTTAATAACATATACAATCTACAGCTAACTCCATAGTAATCAGATAAGTACAGTAGTTGTATATTTCTCAATATGATGTGGTATCTTTATGTATCTGCAAGACATTGTTACCTCAGGACAAATTGTAAAACAAAAATTAAGTAGATTGTTTTCATTTGGAAAAGGACTAAGCCAAAACAAAATGTGGAAAAAAAAAAAAAGAAAGAAAAGATAAGATAAGGAAAATGTGCACATGCACATTTCCTGTGACTTCTGATCATTTACAACTTCAGTAGATACACAGTAAAAGAGAGTAAGATAGGATACATTATAAAAAAAAAATAGTATAAAACTATTTGGAATTTGGAATAGCTAAAAGCAAAACAGGCAGTTATAGATCATTTTATAAGAGTATTTTTAAGGGTATTTTGTACAATACTAGAGTGATTTAAAACAAATACTGATTACTTTCACTATGTCAGTTCAAGATAAGCATAAGAAAAACATATACTTTTTTCATCAGTACCACTGGGATTGTAATTTTTAAAAAAGCATTTGAGATTTTCAGATAAATTCATTTTAAATCAATATATTTACATTCACTTCCAGTGGCACTGAAGTTTTCACTCTGTGCTACTGGAGTTGTGTTTAAACGTATAGTAAATATACTGAAGGCATATTAATCACCATAAGTAGACATTGTTTTCAAAGTATCTAACAAATTTTGAGGAAGTTTTATGATACAGTATGAATCATGGAAAGTACTTTAGTGATCTTTAATGAATATAAATATCAACAGATATTTTTTATTCTCTGTTTTAGATAACATTCCCACTTCCTTTTCCTTAAAGACTTGACAAATTGCAACAGCATACTTGATAAAAGAAATCGTGACGAGATGACAGATGTTAAGGGTCTGTATATAATAGAATAGTATAGTTCATATATGTATGTGTACTATAAATTCTATCTGAAAGAAATTCCAATCCACGGTGGAAACAAAGTAAGACAAAAGCACTATGATATCATATTCTTTTAAAGTGTGTTCGGTGGGGGAAAGCATAATCATTTCTTCCAATACATGTGGTCAGCAACATCATATTCTACTACTAAATGAATTAATGCAAATCTACAAATATAATCAAAACTGTAAAACAAATGTAAAGGATGTTTTCTTATATAGTCCTGTTCCTTTCTACCCATGATAGCCTCTGTAAATCCCAATGTTCTCCACCTGCAATTCTTTTGCTGCAGTGACAATATTCAGATATATATTAAAAAAAAAAAAAAGATAAAACAAACAAAACAAAACAAATAAATTCAGCTACTTCCTCCCATTCTCAGACATTTTTAAGATGAGCAAAATCTCTATTGCCAAAAAGGTTAAATCAGTACTTTGAAGATAGTTTTATTTAAATCATTAAAAAAATAGTTTTATTTGTAGAGATACACAAGTGTCAGATGTCATACTGAGCCTTCTGTATTCCAGAAAATATAGTTTTAAAATTATAAGCTGTGAAATCACTCAGAACATGTTCCAAAAACACTGAGTAGTCAAAACAAAAGACTCAAATTAGCTCCAAAATGAAAAGGTGAATAAAAATTACTCTGTAACAGCAGACTTGTTAAATACTTGATGGGCACCTCTAAAATAACCCACAGGACACTCCAGGTGACTGCAAATCATATAGTGCTGTATTCACCTTTTGAGTCCACACTATGACATGGATTATATATTTACAATTACTGTAGTCCCTTATCATAACAATTCAAAAGACTGGGATCTGCAGCAGTCCCAACATCTTCCTGCCAGTCTTGACATTGGCAAGAGAACTTCTAAATGCTGTGATTAAAAGTCTTGGCAAAAGATGGAACTGACACAAAAATGAAAAATGATTGTTCATTACATACAAAATGCTATCTATCCTATTTAGTTTTGCTATCTCTAAAGCTGGGAAAGTTCACCTGTATTTGTACATTCAGATGGGAAATCAGCTCTTGTTGAGCTTTTGGTTTTAAATTATTTGGCTATTTCAAAATTAGTAAATTCTCATATTATATATATAAAATCATAATTAGTGCTGCAAGCATAGCACACAAGGCAAAGATGAGATTCAAATCATGGGAGTCTTTAGAGATTTATCACAATTATGAGATATTGTGCGTTATGAAGTATTAGGAGCTAAATCCATAAAATACATGGGTTTTGCCCTGAGCATTTTTAATGGGTTAAAAGACATTTCACAGAAAAAAGCAATTAGTGAGCATGTTTGGAAATTGGTAATACCATCTTGATATGGAGTTGAAGATGCCAGAGGGTTCAATTTTAATCTTTTTGATGTTCTGAAGTTTAGTTAACAAGAAATCTGTTTCTGTGGGAGTTCTGCATCTATCTATACCGGGCAGCAAAATTATGTCTGTGTCCTTATCAAATACCTCCATCCCCCAACATCTTTCTAAGCGTCATGGATAGTTACTAAATGAGGAAATATCATTTATATATATTAGTGACGAATACAACGGAAAAGTTACATTCACGACTGCAAATAGGTCAACAGATAGAAGTACAATTTACATATTGAACCTTTCTTTCTGAGATGCTCTTCAAGATTTGGGGTCTTGGGTAGCACTCCAGTAATGTCAGTTAAAATCCTACCAAAATTGGGGGGATCTTCAGATTATAATATCTCAATACTATTCATAGAATCACAGAATGGTAGGGTTGGACCACCCCCATATTAAGTAATTTCTTCCTAATATCTTATCTAAATCTCGCGTTCTTTAGTTTAAAGCCGTTACCCCTTGTCTTATCACTGCAACTCCTGACAAAGAGTCCCTCCTCAGTTTTCCTGTAGCCCCCCTTTAGGTACTGGACAGCCTCTACAAGATCTTCCCAGAGCCTTCTCTTCTCCAGGCTGAACAAGACCAGTGCTCTCTTTGTAGGAGAAGTGCTCCAGACTCTGCTCATCAGGAAGGTCTCCTCTGGACCCACTCCAAGAGGCCCATGCCCTTCTTGTGCCCAGAGCTGAGCGCAGTACTGCAGGTGGGGGCTGACAAAAGCAGAAAGGGGGGAATCACCTCCCTTGCCCTGCTTGCCACACTTCTTTGGATGCATCCCAGGATACTGTTTACAATAACTCATTGTTATTGCAATAATTTGCACAATTGCATTATTATTGCAATAACTCATTAGCTTTCCACATGAAAATTAAGATTTTAACCTTTTACTGTAAAAGGAGGTGAAAGAAAAAACAAATCCCCACTCATGCAAGAAAGTCATTATATCTCATATTTTCCTTTTTTTCAGACATCATCTCATTATTTGGATCACAGTTTTTGAAAGCCCAGCTACTCTTTTAAAAAGTAAGTTTACAATTCAGCTCAATATTTTCACTGAATCTCCCTTTTATCAAATAATAAGAAAGCAGAAATATAAAGTTGTAATACACAAGAAGAGTAAATTCACAACTCCAGTTGTCCTCATTTATGACCTATCTTAACTTGCATTTTAATTTCTGTTTTTCAAAAGCCCCAAACAAATGATTACCATTTAGTAACTACAAGAACATGCAAACAACCATGCTAGTGCAAGCTGAAGTTTCATCTAGTCCAGTATGGTGTGTCTAGTTTTGTTGGTAAGCATGTACCCGAAGAAGGATAAAACTCTTCTTGTACCCTCACAGTCATCAACTGTATTCTGTAGACTCCTGAACCTTATGTGGTTTGCTTAATAATCCTCCATGGATCTTTCTTCCAAGTACATATTTAGTTTCCCCTAGAATATTTTGCTAGTTTCCTTAGAACTTCTTGCTTCCTTTGATAAGGAATTTCACAGACATAGTACCCACTCTGCATGATCAAACATCTTCCTCTATAGCAAAGAAATGGTCAGCCTAATTTCCTGGCACAAACTGTATGAAAAATGATCTCTAAAGTAAGAAGAGGCGTAAGTCAGAAGGTCCAGTGCATACCAGACAGCCACGGTGCGCTGTGCTGAGGTCCAGATAGGGACCAGATCATAGAGAAAGCAAAAACTATAAATACTTGTACATAAACATATCTTTAAGCTACTGAGGGGAAGTTCTGGAACAAAGCATGGCAATTTTGTATTCAAACCTTGATTTATGGTATGTTATGCCTCTTCCCGTAGACCTTCTAGATTACAGAAAGCAGTTTATACAAGAAAGCAGGAAATATTTGTGAAGAACGTGTGTCTGAAGACCTAAGGCTGAGAAAAATAATTTGAAAAGAGAAGATTTTGTTATCATCAATGAAAATGCCAATGCCAGTCTCAACAGGGCTTTTAAAATAGTCACTTTCCTTCCAGAATTTGACAGTTTGCATAACAAAAGGCAAGTAACATTTAAACAACCACACAAATTAATAGAAAAAAAGACAATTTCATACTTCAGGATGTTGTTCCAGACTCCAGATATCACGAGGAACAGCTTCTTTGTAAAAAGGCTAGTGCTTGTAGTGATTATGTCCTCTATTACTGCTATATGAATCTTTGAATATTAAATGATTTTTGTCTATCAGGACATTCCTTGCAAACAAATTATTAAATGAGTTATGACTGCAAGTGAATTAGGAAATGACATACAGGACCTTGCTTCTGCATGGATTATACGGGTATATCCACCAATGCCTATTCAGAGTACCATCTTTAATGTTCAGATATACAAATATAATTTACTGAGCTATCATTTTTTGGTAAACTGCACTTTGCAGACAGTGCAGAGAGATTTGATGTCTCTCAAGGTAGATAATGGCATGAATAATTCATTAGGCTTACTGGAGTTAATGTTGTTGTACTCAAGGTTAAGTATTCCCCCATTTCCATATAAGGAATTACTTGATTGTTTACCTTAAAAATGAACTTTCTTTAAAAAGCCATTGTATAAATAATAGGATATGTCTAACTGCCATAATTTGTAAACTAATCCATCAAGGTATCAGCAAATAACTATATACTGAATAAGCTTACTTCTTTCCCTAGGTACTTTGCAACTCTTCATAACAAACACAACCATTTAACGAAAATATTGTCACTCTGAGACATTTTTTACTCCTTACTTAACTCTACTAATGATTTGAGTGATTTTATTTATTAAGGACTATAATATAAAAGCAAAATTCAGGGGCTATGTCTAGATGGGTCATGAGATTACGTGCAATTAACAAAGATAACAAGAGTGAAGCAATGTGTTATTTTAGTTAAAATGACAGATAAGCTGTAGCATTTGGATTATCCTCAAATTGGGAAAAAAACTACAGCACGTGCGCACACACACACACGCCCCCGCCACCCCCCCATCCCTCAAGAAACAAGGCCATGGAAACAAGCCAAGCTGTTTGGCTGGTGGTGGATTTAATTAAAAGCAGCAGCCAGACAACTAACTATAGCTAACTAAATGGCTTCGCTGTGTCCTCTATGAGCAAGTCCTTCTGCATGGCAAGATCAAATCCTGCAGAACACAAAGTCCTTTCTGACAAGAGCAGCCTTTACCTCTAGCTAATAACTCCCTGATCAAATTCCTATTGAACCCAGCAGGAAACAAGGACTTTGTTGAACCATTCTGAAGGGACTCAGCATCTTAAAGAGGGACATCTTGGTTTCTCCAATGATAATATAATGCAGATTATTTGGAAAATTTCTGTATGAAACAAAAATAAACTCACTTCAGTATTCAAGGGACACCAGTTACTTAGACTCTCAGATTCTTTAGAAACTGGAGTACGTATCACTTATGTATGTTTAAGTCCCAGTTACTTGACTGGCTAGAAGGTCTTTTTCACATGCACAGTTATGTGAATGATGACTCTTGCTTGCCCTGCTGCAAGACAAGGCTTCAGAAGTATGCCTCCACTTAAGCATGCTCAATTTCAGAATATGGATGCCCTCCTAATCACACTGAAAGAACAAAAAAAAACACTTAATAGCACCACTGAATGCTTATCTATTATTAATGCACTGCAGGTGATAAACAACTGTGGGAAATTATTTCAGCTTGATTGAAATCTACCAGTATATTTTGAGGGGTGACTGTAAATGATACTTAACTTGGTTTCTAGCATTGTAGTGGTCCTGCTCATTTAGCTGACTCCCAGATCTCTTATTTCTTGCTTCAGCAAATGATAACAAGCTATTAATTTGTCTTCACATTGCATTTACTCATAGCAAGTGCCATCTACCAGGTACGGTCATAGGTGAAATAAATTAGCTAGGTTTCTGTTCTGTTGATGAAATAATAGTCCATGATCTGAAAACTGTCATCATAAAGGAAAACTGTACTGTAAAGAAATTGTCACTTAACAAGTTGGGGAAAGTAACAAACGTAACTGATCAAATAGTACCCTTTACTCACAGTTCACAAATCGTAAACTCCTTGTGGATAATTATAGCAACACAATATAATTTCCTAATGTTAGCAAAGCTACAGGACACATAATTGCAGATTTCACAGAATTCAGGTGAAAAAGAAAAGGTATGTAAAATTTGGTTGTTATAGGAGATAGATAATTCTTTTCTAAATACTATTAGTGAACAAAATCAGGAACTCTTCCCTTTCAACCTGCATATACAGATTCTTTCATTTCCCACAACACGTGCATATGGTTTGAATACTATAGAAAGTTTTGAAAAATCTAGCTTGAACTAACAGGTACTAGTTCCAGAATTCCAGCAGGTAGACTTAAAAATAACACTTTTTTTTTTTTCTTTTTTTTCTTTTTTTTTCTTTTTTTGTGATACCATCTGGTATCACAAATATTAAGTAATAACAAAAGATCAATTGAAATCCTTATGGATGCATCTAACACCTCAGCCGTTGGCACAAAATGGGCACAAAGCCTATTCAGAAAGACAACAGATATGCATCTCTAGACTTCCATTCAGAGAATTTATCTAGAATTTCTGATAACTACTCTAAAATGAATTACCAGTGCTGAATGAATAAGAGCATTTTCTTATTTTGAAATAACAGTAATACGTATCTGTGTTTTCCACATCATTTCAGGAATATTTTAATTGCCAGTATTAGGATGCAGAGTTCAGCATTATGTGCTTGTGTCCGTGAGCATGTTAAAGAAAAGTTCACAGTGATCTAAGAGAAAATGTAATAAAAAAGGAAAAATCAAAGATAGAAAAATGGCAACTTTTAATTAAAAAAAAAAAAAAAGATTTCATTTTCATTATTAGCATAATGCCTATAGATCAATTTTTAGCTCATTCTGTCAGCAATATTTTCTTTCTCTATGATGTTAGCATCATAGAGCTTTGCGTTTCCTTATGGGGCTTGTCATTTATTTTCCCACAAATGTTGATCTAACAGAGCATCTTCCTTCAGCTCAAGTTCTAAATGATTGTGAAAAATCTTTCCATTTTCAGTTTAGGATAACAAGGATTAGCCCATTGTATCAGGACTTCTTATATTAATAATTCTAAAATCTATTCAAGGTTGCACAACATAAAATTTAAATTCACAGACATATAAATGGTTTGTATTATTTTCTAAGTACAGCTTAACATAGCTAATCTCATTACCTTTACTAATACCAAGTTGTTAATTTTCATTTTTAGAAAAGTTAAAGAAAATGTAATTGAGGTTTTTTGTTTATAAAGACAATGATGACAAGTACTTCATTTGAAAGTGACATTGATCTGTCATTTGAAAAAGAGATTGTATGCTCTACTCTACTTTTCTGTGGACCACAAACATCCATTAGACTAATAATTACTTCAATGTTGATATTTTTAACTCATAAAAACATCAGAAAATTTCAGTAAAATACGGAAATGGGAGTGGATTTTGTGGGAAATTCTTTACAGAGCAAAAAGATAGGCAGCAGCTAGGAGAACAAAGTCACCAAAATTAATGGGAAGCTACTCATGCACCATTAAAAAAAAAAAAAAAAAAAAAAAAAAAAAAGATTCCTAGGATAATAGTGGCTATAAGCCCCTGGCAAGCAGTGTAGCTCTGAAATCTGAAATCCAATTTCCATTGTCACATTTACTACTCAGATAGCACAGTAAATGATTTTCTAATGGTGGCTGTAATGTGTCTAGCTAACATTTGCAGTTGGACAGTAAGTTCAGTCAGTCACTATTATCTCTTGCCAAAACCCAAGAAAACGTTTTCCATGACTGTTATACCAGAAGCTTTCCTAACCATTTCAGATGAGTCTGATGATCTTTTGACTAATTTTTTATGAAATGCATCTTTTCTGCTTACAAATATTAGATATATAACTTTTTTGTTGTTGTTTGTTTGGTTGGTTTCTAATTATTTTTTTGCTCAGATGTCAGTAACAGCGCATAGAAGTCACTCTAAAATGTTTGTGAAGGGAGTTATACTATTGCTGGATTTATTCCTGAGAATAATGAGAATGAATGATCTCAAACTGACTGGAAAAATGAAAAATGTCAGCAGAGCTTTGAAAAATACATCTGAAGATTTATTTCTATACTAATTTTTATTTTAGGACTGTTCTTAGCTTTAACTTATGTTCTACTTTTGGAATTGTGAATTTAATTTTCAAATATCCATCTCTTTCATAACTTCTTTTGAAAATTTAGTAATTGAAAGTAGATTTGCAGAGGTGTGGAGATATTCATTAATTAATTGTTTAATATCTGCCTCTAAATCAAAATTCTTTTTTTTTTTTTTTCCATAACTGCAAGGAAAATCCAGCTCCTAGATAGGTCAAAAGAAATCATATAAAGCTCCTTAATAATTTATTCTTACGTTACTTTTATGTATACATAATTTGTGTTGTTAAATTCATTTCTGAAAATTCCTATCATTTTCTCTGCTTGACTGCCCTCCTATGTAACTACCTATCAATTTTCCTATAATATAACATGCATATTCATATTTTTGTAACTCATTTATCAGACTACAACTTCGTATTATCAATCCAGATACATTTTATTAGTGACTCATAAAATAAAATGAAACCATATAAAACTACTTTAAATTTCCTAAGCAAAAACATTTATTATTTTTTTTTTTCCTTTGAGATATGGAAAACATGAAACATTTGAGTATAGAAAAAAAAACTGGCAAAAAGATTTAGACTGGTAAAAGATATGTGAACAAACTGTATAAAATGGATATTTACAATGCACTTATTTTCAGCATTTCTATTTGAAAGCACTACAGTCTCAAGTGAAACATGAATTTTTTACAAGTGAAGCATTGAGATTACATTCAATATTAACCAACCTTTCCTTAAGTTTTTCAGCATTTATATCACAGACATTTCATTATTGCAATGTTTGATTGCTATCTTATGACTACAATTAAAACACGTACAAAGTTGTTTTTGTATTTTTAAAAACATCAGAAATAATGCCTGTTTTTTTTTTTCCTAATATTAAGTTATTTACATAGTGGCAAAGATCTGTTATGACAGCATGATCAAAACCCACAGGGCTATGAATCATGCCCTCTCAACTCTGCATAGGAAAAGTTATCTTCATTTCGCATGACCCCATGCAGAAGTCTCCCCTCATTAAATCAGGCCAGTCTGGCAAAGGTAAATACCCAAACAGGAGCTTTCTTCTCTGCTTTTAAAGAGCTTATTGCAAAAATATATTCTCCTGAAGTGCATTATTTGTTCTTCATTCCAGTGTGAGGCCCTGGATGTCTCTGTGCATGGGAAACAGAGTCCAGCTGTACTGCATGAGTGGCAGTGACATTAGAGACAGATTTATAAGAGGCTGTGTTGGAAATCATGGTGGGCCAATAAGTATCATCACAAAGTCCCTAATATTTGGGCTCCTTATCAATACCTTCTGTAAGAAAAGAAAATAACTACCATGGCATAGCTAGTATCAGGATTCCTTTTATGATAAGTAAGATGAAACCAATATTATGAGTACATGAAACCAATATTATGAGTACATTCTACCTAATATAGCCAGATTTACTGCCATACAGTTCTACATAAACAGAAATCCCAGTTTGAAGTTCAGCAAATTTTTTGAGGACAAAAGTTTTTAAGAGTTCTCACACAAAGGGAAAAAAAACGAAACAAAACAAAACAACAACAACAACAAAAATAGTTTAAAAGCCATAGAAAAACTTGGTGGTTTTATAAAAGAAATTTATATCTATGCTCCTATTTCAAAGACTTTATCAGAGCAGGCTGTGAAACTACATTGCCAAGCATTAAAAATGTTAGTGATTTTTGCTGCAAATGAAGAATAAACAAAGCATCAGTTTCAGAAAATGTACATCTAAAATTCCAACAACTAATGGGAAGAGAATGTCGCTGGGCAGTTAATTCCAAGAATCACCAAAAAAGCAGAGGCTGGAAGCTGACACCATCTCCTCAACACTCACCACAGCCCATGGCCCCATGCAGCCCCTGCAAGCAGCTCTCACCATTGCCTCCGCTCTGCTGCTGCAAAGCCAGCCCAGGGTACAAACTCAACATAGCCTCTACGTACCCTCACCAGTGTCTTCTCCATGCTTTTGTGGATGGAAGCACGCTTGCTTGAGACACTGTGTATTAATTTTAGCAGGTTTCTTCAAGAGGCAAAACGAGACAGCTACAGGCCTACAGTTTGCAGAAGTGTATGTGCTTGTGTCAGCCTGACATTAAAGGTAAGTTTTCAGAATATCCAATCTCTACATTATACAGAGCTCTACATTATACAGAGTATTATAATTACATTGGTATAGCTCCTGCATAGGCCTGGATAACAGTTTCTACAAGATTGCTTTCCCATTTGTTGTATACCAAAAATTATTGTCACAACCGTACTGTTAAAAATAGTGCACTTCTAAAGATTTAGCACAGAAGTTCTTTGCTAACTACAGCTATTACAGTTCAGTAAAATAGAATTTGATTACAGAATTTGTTTTAAAAAGGTGTTATGGAAGTAGGATATCAGGTCTGTTAAAAAGCAAGGTGTGTAACTGTAATCATATGTCTTAATTTTTTAGACTTTTTTCAGACTGGATTTCAATCACCATTTTGATTAAATTCAGTGACTAAAACCAGTGCAACCACCCATTTCTATTTACCCTCTTTTATGGCTGTTTATACTGGGAAAATTAAGTCTCACAAAAGAAGCTTGAAAACGTGACTCTGGTGTTTGTTCTGTTAGATATTATCTGTGGACAAAGCTTTACTTATCTCCAGGTCTCCTCTGCTCTTCTGATTGCAATCTCATTTCACTTGTCCTTGGGATCTCATGTCTGCTATGACCTCCAGCTTGTTAAATATTCAGCAGAACGTTTATGGACTTTCCCATAACCTTGATTAAAAGCCTATGGGGAACCTGACTGCTGAAAAAAACCCTTTATTTGAAAAGTAACTCAAGTACACTGTGCTGATTTCTGTTTCACTAATAGTATTTATAATCAGCAGTCAATGACACAGAGTTGAAGCTAGAGGAAAAAGAAAAAAAAAAAAAAAAGATGATTCAATCTTCAATCTTACCTATTTAATAATTACTGTATCATGCCAAATCAGGATTTTATAACGTTGGCTCTCATTTAACTAAGTAGAATATGTGGGAGCAATGCAGAGAGGAAGTTGAAAATACATACTTAAAAATGGTCTTTCAAAGAAAGTATAGAAACAACATTTGAACAACTACAGAATTGTACATCTTTGTCCACCTTCTTGGAGGAATATGATTAGTATTTTGAAGATGCAAGTTTCTGTGGTCTTCAGTAAGTCCATCTCAGCACAAAGGATTTTTGCAGTACTACCCTCTTTGGCCCTCCAAGCCTACATTGTCTGCTTGCTAGCATCTGAGACACATTACCACAGGTACTCTGGGTTTACCACCTTTTTTTTTTTCCTCAGAGGGAATCATTACAGGAAAACGAGCAGACACTCAAAATTTGTAGGGTCTTTTTAGGATTTTTCCCATTATTGTAGAGTAGTAGGCATTGAGTATTTAAATAGTACAGGAGATACATGCACAGAAGAGAGGGATCTGGGGGTCGTGGTAGACAGCAAGTTCAATATGAGCCAGCAGTGTGCCCTGGCAGCCAGGAGGGCCAACCGTGTCCTGGGGTGCATCAAGCACGGCATCGCTAGTAGGTCAAGGGAGGTGATTGTCCCGCTCTACTCTGCGCTGGTGCGGCCTCGCCTCGAGTACTGTGTGCAGTTCTGGGCACCACAGTATAAAAAGGACATGAAACTGTTGGAGAGTGTCCAGAGGAGGGCTACGAAGATGGTGAAAGGCCTGGAGGGGAAGACGTATGAGGAACGGCTGAGGGTACTGGGCCTGTTCAGCCTGGAGAAGAGGAGGCTGAGGGGAGACCTCATCGCAGTCTACAACTTCCTCGTAAGGGGGTGTCGAGAGGCAGGAGACCTTTTCTCCATTAACACCAGCGACAGGACCCGCGGGAATGGGGTTAAGCTGAGACAGGGGAAGTTTAGGCTTGACATCAGGAGGAAGTTCTTCACAGAGAGAGTGGTTGCACACTGGAACAGGCTCCCCAGGGAAGTGGTCACTGCACCGAGCCTGACTGAATTTAAGAAGAGATTGGACTGTGCGCTTAGTCACATGGTCTGAACTTTTGGGTAGACCTGTGCGGTGTCAAGAGTTGGACTTGATGATCCTTAAGGGTCCCTTCCAACTCAGGATATTCTATGATTCTATGATTCTATGATTCTATGATTCACTTTTAGTTTGCCATTGTCTTTATTTTTATTTCTGTCTTTTGTTCCTCTTTCAGTAATAGACAGAGATCTTTTATAATTGTAAGGTGATTAAAGGCCCATCAGGTAGTTTTGTGTTTAAAGATTATAGCCTTTCTGCTTTAGGCTTCAAAATAATTTGTTCTGAGTGATTGTCCTATTTCTGATCAAGACACACTAAATAGAAGACAGGTCAAATTTTACTGTGCCTTTACTGCTACATAAAGTGTAAGATGCAGTGATTTTTTCATCACTGTTTTTGGAAATTACCTCAATATGTGAAGAAAAGAGCATAAAAGGCAAGTAGTATCAAAAATTAAAATTGTGTTTAAGCCTTAAGTAGAGCTACTATCTTAATTAATCAATCATACATTAATTTTAATTCTCAATCGTACATAGAAAGATTTGTTACATCTGAAGATGTTTTTTTGAAGTAGGAAGACTGTATTACATAAAACATACAGTAGAAGAAAAATCAAAACAGCCTTTTCACAATAAATGAGATATAACACAATGCTTAACAGTTCAGAAAGCATTTTTGTTCATAAAAGCATTTTACAGCTATTAATCATTGCTTTATTTTTAATTTTTCCTCAATTATACAGTAAAAAGAGGATGAGTGAGATAGACACAAATTTCTAACTCTGTCCCAAGACTAAAAAAGGAAATAAGAGGTATTGCTAGCCCCAGGAAATCCTGCCTCTTCATCATAGCTGATTACCATAGATCACAATACTTGCAAGAAACTCTATAATAAAATAGAAAATATTTGTTGTCTTTCATTATTACTATCTTTTATTTATATTCTTGAACTGGAATGACTTTATAAAGTTGTGTTTGTTATACACAACTGCAAAGATGTATACAGATTATATTTAACTATAATCATACTAAAGCAGCCTCATTTTCTGAATGGATTATCCATGTGTTGCATTGATTGGGATCCTTGAATAAGATGCAAACCACTGAAGAGGTTTAAACAGCTATATTCTTTCTAAAGTACTCTTTAATTAATGTTGTCTAGAGTACTAATTATGAAAGCTTGTAAAGCCTAAAGCCTGAAAACACTTATGCACCTACTTAACTTGCCTCACTCAGAGTAGACCCACTGAATTCATTGGAACTGTTCAGAGTTTCAGAGTGTGCAGCTTAGCTAGAGAATGAACATAGACTGCTGCTGATTAAAAGCTAAACAGTGAACTCAGTTTTGTTTGCTTATATCCATGGTGGACTTGAAGCATTTCGCTCTTCATCATTTCCAATCACACGACTGTCTTCCATGAGCATACTTGTATTTCCCCAACAAACTGAGGAACTGCTCCGACAGTGTCCTTGACAAAATGTTGAATTAAGCAAAACTAAGCTGTGAGTCAGTGAGATATGAGATGTAAGTATCTATATATACATATGTTCAGATGCACACAATTTGTCCACGTTAAAAAGGCAGATAAATACGCATATATATGCATATAGATGAGCATATGTCCTACACAGTGAAAAATAGAGAATTTAGAATGGAAGCTGAATAATTGTCTACCATCAGTGGAGAACTCCTAAATCTCTTTAAAAATAGAATACTAACATTTCATTTATTTTAACTTCAGAAACCACATTTACTTTGCTAAACAGATTTCCATTTGTGTAAATAAGAATTACAGACAGATACAAATTTTAAAAGAATACATTACCAATATATCCTTTTATAAGCAGCCATTCAAGCTTTTTTTTTTCTCTCTCCACTTTAGCTATAAACCCGATAATGTCATTTGAAAGTTCTGACATGTACATGCTTTGAAACACAGACTTAAAGCTGATAAGGAAATCTCACTAATTTTGCTGTTCTTTTTATAATGGATCCTTCTTAAATTACCACACCTCATTTAGAAGGAGAAAGCTTTACTCAAGAAAGGAAGTGGGGCACTAGATGCCTCAATTATATTTTGGTTATATATTCCAGCCTCCTCATATTCTTATCAATCTGTTCTAATTTTTATACTGATTGAACAACTTCTGGTGCATGTGCGCTGGTTGGCCAGCCAGTTGGCAAAGATTAAACATATTTTCTTGTCTCAGCTGTCACACGTCAAACAGTGGCTCTGGAGGCAGCGCTTGGCCAAGTGGGCATATACATGTAAGTCTCTTCAGTAGACTTGTTAGAAATACGTAGCTAGATTCCAATATCATGCCCCAGCCCTATTCCTCTGCTCAGATAAACTAGATTGTGATCCCAAAGATCACTGACTGCCAACTCTGCTAGTGTCAACTGCAGCCTTTATCTCCACCTCTACTGTGCTCCTTACTTCTCTTTGTCAGGACCAAGGAAGTACTGAGGAGGAGGAATCATAGTCTTTATTCAGACCACTGTTTAAACAAGGTTCAATAATTGCATAGTAGAGAATACCTGCTACAGATTTAAAATCAACATTGAAAGGCCACTCATTCAAGCCACACTGTCGATTCTATGACTACATAAGCAAGATGTGTAGAAAAATAAGATTTGGCCGAAGTGAATAGCATACAGTATATGCAAAATACACCAAACTGAGATTACACAAGAAGTCTTGATTCTTATTTTACCCTCTTCTGAATATTTGGCTTTAAAACCTTAACAGACTCTACATGTAGATCATGGCCACTACCGACGGTGATCATATAATTCAGGCTTAATATGGAACTGCTGTACATCATTCTGTCTTGTTAAATGAATAAGTACTTAATGAAAAGCCAAACAAAACAACTTTAATAAGTCAAAATGTAACATTTTTCAGTTAGATATTGAAAAGCCCACCAGAAGAAGGGTATCTGACTCAGCATATAATTTACCTACAATTCAATCAACACACCATGTCAATTATGGAACTATTCCATTAGCAAAGTAACAACACACAGTGCAAAGGTGTCATTGGTTCAGACTGATACATTTTTCTTCCCCTGCCTTACATTACTTATGCAAATTACATTAATGCAAGACTTTAAGTTCTTCAGTGGAAATTTTGTATTGCTAGTAATAAACTCATAGACTTAAGCTAGCATAAAATACCATGGTGTAGCAAGTTATATGTGTATGTGAACAGTTCTCACAATAAAGAATGCTTTGGCCTCAACTTTGGTTTCAATGACAGAGGGTTATCTCTGACAGGAGACTCTAGAATCCATGTAACAGCAATACAAAATCCTAGGAAGCAGCAGAGTTATATACAATTTATGTGTGCCATACAATTTCTAGATCCTCTGGTTTGTTTCATGCAGCTTTGGGGAAATATTAGAGAATAAAACCACTCTGTCAACAGCTGGTGTTAGATATCACAGTGATGGGTGCATGATGCAAACCTACAAATGCAGATAGTCTTTACTCTCACTAGAGAGACACCAAGAAGTTTCTGCAAGACAAAAGAACTAAATTTGAACTTCAGTACAGAATTGCATCAAAATATGTACGTGCAACTCTTAGAACAGAGAATAATATTATGAAATAAGTTTTTCCTATTACCAGAGACTTCCTTATCCATATGATCCACAAGGAACAGGATCTGAGCCTCCAGGCTTCCCAGGGTAGGAAGGCTCTGCAAGAGCCTACCCCACCTTCCGAAGGTAGGAAGGCTCTGCAGGAGGTCTGGATAGGCTGGAGCGATGGGCTGAGGTCAACTGTACAAGGCCAAGTGCTGGGTCCTGCACCTGGGGCACAACAAACCCAAGCAGAGCTACAGGCTGGGAGATGAGTGGTTGGAAAGCTGCCTGGCAGACAAGGATATGGGAGTATTGGTTGATAGTCGGCTGAATATGAGCCAGCAGTGTGCTCAGGTGGCCAAGAAGGCCAACGGCATCCTGGCTTGCATAAGAAGCAGTGTGGCCAGCAGGGCTAGGGAAGTGATTGTCCCCCTGTACTCGGCTCTGGTGAGGCCGCACCTGGAGTACTGTGTTCAGTTTTGGGCCCCTCTTTACAAGAAGGACATCGAGGTGCTTGAACGAGTCCAGAGAAGGGTGATGAAGCTGGTGAGGGGTCTGGAGTACAAGTCTTATGAGGAGCAGCTGAGGGAGCTGGGTTTTTTCAGCCTGGAGAAGAGGAGGCTCAGGGGCGACCTTATCGCTCTCTATAGGTACGTTAAAGGAGACTGTAGCGAAGTGGGGGTTGGTGTATTCTCCCAGGTGTGTAGTGACAGGACGAGGGGGAATAGGCTCAAGTTGTGCCAGGGGAGTTTTAGGTTGGGTATTAGGAAGAACTTCTTTACTGAGAGGGTTGTGAGGCACTGGAATGGGCTGCCCAGGGAAGTGGTGGAGTCACCATCCCTGGAGGTCTTTAAAAGACTAGGTGTTGAACTTAGTGATACGGTTTAGTGTTAGGTCAGAGGTTGGACTTGATGATCTTGAAGTCTCTTCCAACCTAGAAAATTCTGTGATAGTGTTTTTTCTGTATGATGAACATCCTTCAATACCTAGATGGCAAACAGAGATTTCTGTTCAAATTGCAGACTTCATACATACATCCCATGACAGTAAACACCAGACTAGAAATAGAAAACTCTAAAGTGCGTTTTCCAGCATGATACAGCTATAAAAAGGGATCACCAGGTCCTCCAGCTAACAAGATGGATGACAAAAATTGGAACACAAAAATTTATCTACATGTCTTCATAGTCACAAGGAGTTAATGTTACCTTTATCCTCAAAGGTCTTAGTAGTGCTGTGCTTCTAGACAGGATTGAAAACATATTTCATAAAATGTGTGATTTGCTTGGTACAGCATCATCATATAAGGTGCATGAAAGGCATTATTGGTACTATATCAGGATCATTGAGCCTTTGCACATCTCACACAGAAATGATGCATGTTTGCAATCCATTTCTGTAGTTGTTTTATGAAGTGTAATAGTGGCTAAGGAACTGAAAGAATACAAATGAGACGTTATCATTTGATCTGCCGCATTTCCTTAAAATTCCAAATCTTGCTACAGGAGCTCATGCATGCTTTACACTGCAATTGTTAGATTATTACTCGTTATAAATGAGCACAGGCTAAAGCCTGACATACTGTTCAACCTTCTGAGCACCTGTAAGTTTCAATGCTAAAATGGAAATGTAATATACTTCAAAACAATTTTTACTGACCAAATGTGCAGAATTTAAATCTAGGAATAGTTTGTTTTTTCAGAGGACAGGAAAAATCCATCTTTGTAGTTCAGAGTGAAAAGCACAGCCTCAATGTAAAAGGTTATTTGAAATTTACGTTACTATATTTCTTCCTTTATGACTTACTAAACACAGACTGTTGGACAAAATGGTCTACAGGAGACTGCACGTTAACTAGATCTTCCTTTGGTTTGATATCATACCTGTGAGTAATGTGTAACGTAATTACAAATGTGATATCTGCTGGATGCTTTGAAAACCACCCTGATAGTTTCACTTTAGTTTCCAGTGAGAAACTGCTCATCTTTCAAGAGCCCATGACACTAAGTCTGTAATACATTCAAAGGTCTGAAGTCAAATGCTAATATTCATTGGAAATACAGTCTATGATCAGTGTTCAGCTAATTCATCACTGTTGAGCAAGTGTTGAACACTGTTGTGTTATAGATGAGCAATTCCATCTTGTTTGTCAGTTAGTCACACCAACCTCTCACATCAAAGAGTTGCAACTTCTCAAATTACCAATGAACTTGAGAAAGGAAATCTACAAAAGGAGTCATTGCTAAAGGTTTGGTTATACACAAGCATGCATGTACTTCAAATTCATAACATGCTATGGTTGCTGAAGGCATACTACATTTTTTATTATTTAGGATATTACAATATTTTAAACTAATATTAGAGAATCATCTAAAAGTATCTGTCTAGCAAAGAACCCATCTACTGTTTTGTGTGCTAACAAAACTTTTCTTCTGTTCTATCTCCTCCTACTAATATAGCCAGATTTAAATGTGGCTATATGCTAGCAATGGTCTTTTGTCTATTTCCTTTGCTGCTGAAAAAATAAGTAATCACCTCCACCACTCCAAACCACTTTATGACTAATTTATTTGCATTTATTCATAGAAGCTGTCATTTCTGCAGATCTACCACTCTAGTTATTCCTTCCACTTCATGATGAAGTTGTGCGTGTTACACTGGTGAACGGAGTTTCCTAACTTACATCTTAGCATTTGTAATTGCATAGTATTGGTACTGATTTATGGATTTATAGTTCTTGTCATTAACCACTACTCAGAATTTCACTGTATGTAGTGCCAAAAAGCATCTGTCCCAAAAGTCTGTGTCATACATAACTTCTGTTCTGATGCAACTGTTGAAGCCCAATATTAAACCAGAAAATTCATCCTTCAAAAGTCTAACTAGAACACAATAGGCAGAGCAGGAATAACCAGAAGCACACCTATACCAGAGACCTACTCAGTGATAGATAATTATTTAGATAAAATATTCACAAAAGATCCTGGAGGCCAAACCAGGGTCTTGCTGAAAGGTAATTAGGTATGACTGAGGAACAGTGTATTACAGTTCCATCACTTGATGCTGAATAGGTGAACAAGTTGAAGCATACAAAAAGGAAAAAAAAAAAGAAAAAAGAAAGAAAAAAGAAAAGCTGTACTGTCTCACAGAACTGTTCTGTCCAACTTTTCAGATTTTTATTTTCTTCTCAGTCATTCATTGGTCTGTTATATGTAAAATCAAGTCTGCAAATTACCCAGTTCAGTAAGGGTTGTGCATCTTTTTTCCAGACAAATCGAGTACAATCTATGTAACGTTACTTTTACATATTATATATCTTACACATGAAGCTATAATTATTTTCACACCAAATAAACCAGAAGGTCTTCTAGTTCAAGATTCTCAAACAGCAATTTAGAAATACATTTTGCAACTGATATGTTTTCTGCAATGAACAGACACAACAGCAATAAATGCAAGTTCCATCAAGGACTCTCAAGCAAGCTCTCATATTCTCAAAAACATTACAAGAAAAGTGGCATCCCACTTTCTAACTGTTCTCCTCCAGAAAAAGGAATTTGTGGAAACAGAACTACAAAGTTGGGTAAAAATCTGAAATCTTACTGATTTTAGAATGAAGTCTGCTAAACACAACGCTGTGTTTTCTTACTGATAGTTTCATACACATATCCTCTCAGACTGGGTTAATTTTTCCATTTCTATCTTCAATACTTGAAATTATTCCTTGTACAGTATCAAGAGTCAGAAAGATTGTGAACAATCCAAAGGTAAGCTCTGGATGGACATACAGAATCACAGAATCATAGAATTTCTAGGTTGGAAGAAACCTTAAGATCATCGAGTCCAACCTCACAGCTAACAGTCCCCACTAAACCATATCCCTAAGCTCTACATCTAAATGACTCACACAGTCCTCAAGGAGAATTTAGCATGTTTTCCTACTTGTCAAAATGGTCAAGTAAAGACTTAGCAATCAATGTAAGTTGCTGAGGCTGGCTTACAACTATTAAAAGCACATTAATGTCTTGAAAAAAATTAGCATTTGCATGATGAAAAACAGTAATACTAAATTAATACTAAATACTAAATTAATACTAAAGTATTAAAAAAAAAAAAGTCTGTGAAGAGATTACTGTTAAAATATACAGTTGATTATCAAATGTATATTATAAAATATACAGTTTATTACCAAGGACATCTGAATAAAGGTAGCATATTTTTACTGGAATCATCTTCTACTGCTGGAAAAAGAAACCTGTATTAAAATATGTCCCTCCACTATCTATCTATCTATCTATACATGCAAAAAGATGATGATAATTTGAGTAGAGTACATACGGAGCAAACACCTGAGAAGCAGGTATTTTGCCCCCATGCAATTTTTACAATGAAATACAAATATGTCTTATTTAGAAATATACACACTGACATTAGATTAAAAAAAATCTTTTTAAGATACATTTCCAGCTTTTTCTCCCCCCCTTAAAAAAAAAAAAAGAAAAGAAAACAACAACAAATCACTTTCTTCCTTTACAGCAGCTTAAATTGAAAGAGAAATGCAATCTTTAATCTTGAGATACCTGTTCCTTTTTGTTTGTGTCATAACCTTATTATTTAAAAGCAGTTCTTTTTATTTAACATCTTACCTCAGCATGCAATACGGTTATGGATCAGAGTACATCTGCTAGTGGGGAAAACAACTGTGACTGTGAATTAGAAATACAGGTTGACTGGATCACTGTTTCCATTCCAGCTTCTGGATCAAAAAAGTCTCACTTTTTAAGGATAGTCCCCTATCGTTATGTCTAAAGATAAGCACCTCTGTGCTTCTTTTAAAATTGTGCATTAATAGACAAAGAACAGTTAGTGCAGGATGTTCAGGATGTTAGACCCAGTTTCTGTCATTCACAGTAAGTACTTAGATACATTTGCAGTATGTGCTTAGAGCGTGATCAATTTTTAAAGTATAAATGAAACACAGTACTGTACTATATACTCTGAAGCTTTATCTGTGTTGCAGGTAAGAAACTACTTGTTCGTCTTCCAGTGCAGGAAGCTGTCTGGATCTGGTTTCCAAATTCACAGATTGGACCATCTGTAATTCAGCTTGCCAATCATTTGGCTAAAAAGCCAAGATCTTTTCTGACATACAGTCTATACTAACCAAATAACCTAGAAAACTACTTAGGTAATGCCAGTTCCAGTTGAATAATACAGTGGATAATCTGTGTCTACATGTCAGTGGTAATCACACGCTCTGTCTGCAAGCTGCCAGTGTGCAAAGCACCAAACAGGGGCAAGCAAACAGCTCAGGCTGCACTTCTTGCACTTTCATTGTGAAATGGGGCAATGACTGTTAAGATCACCTTGGGAAAAAAAAAAAAAAAAAAAAAAAAAAAGTCCAAAAAACTGATAGCAAGAGCATTATAATGATACTATTATTTTGTGTCAGCATTTCTTTAAAAGATTCTCAAGGAATATTAAGATGATGGTGGTGCGGTTGCTAGCTGCACTGCAACCACAGCTTGGTGGTACACAAAAAAGTGTTAGGAGAATAATTGCAGCTCTATCAGAGAGTTAAACACTTGAGATTTATTTTTGTGGTTATGAAACAAGAACAAACAAAACCCACATTTCACAGACTTGTTAAACTAAAGTCTTACAGAAAATGAGCAGCTACTGTTTCTTTTAAATTCATTCTGGAATTGTTACTGGGTAAAGCATTCTGTTTCCACTGAATAGTTGTGCAGCACAGCTGTTTATCAGATTCCTATTTTTTACTTCTTGACTTTTGACTATGATTTAGAAAACTATAGGGCTTTCTTCAGCCTGTAAAGCACTTTTTAACAAAAAATATTAATGTACCCCTATACATATCATTTTCTCTCCTTATTCAGCAAGGATAGTTATACAAAATAGAAAATATCTGCTTAACTGTAGTATAATTGCTCTTGAATTTACTAGATTAGAAATAGATGGGAGAGGTTAATGATGAATGCACAAAGGAGAATAGAGTTTCTTCACGTATGTTTCAAAGGCAAAACAAAACCTAAAATTCATTATTTACATAAAAAATAAAATTAAAAAGGAATTATGAGGTAAATTTTATAATAAGTAAAGATCTCTTAATATTAATACCTTAAGTTTTGTAATCCCTATAGTAATTTACTCCTAACCCGGGAGCTAGAATAAATTTAGAGCATTTTCTTGTTTAATTTGCTCCCAAATATCTTGTCTTTCTTGGGATTTGTGGCAGTACTGTCTATCAGAGTGGTTGATTTTTATGTTGGTGCACTCAATTATCAAGATGTGGACAGTTGTCTCCTTGGCAATTTTAATCATGTTGTAAAGTGAATCTCTCTTTTCCTCTCTTTGCTTTCAGCTGCTTCAGCTCTGTGAGAAGGGCTCTGATTGCAAGATGCCTGTCACAGCATGTCTTCTGTGTGAAACAAACACTACTCTGAAATGCTCCTTAAAGGCCTCACTGGATATGTCTCATCTTAGCTCAAAGACAGAAAATCTCCTGCTGCTTGCAGTGAGATTTAGTGAGTCAGCTTTCTTCTTACAAAGGCTGGCTGTTTCAAATAAACCAAGTGTACTCATTAAATTTATCTAGCAGTTAAGATATGTTAGAGCCCTACTAACTATTATATAGCTGGTATCAGTAGCGAAGTAAGTCATAGTAACGTCACAGCTCTTTCCTTATCCTTTCTTCTATTGTGCCAGTTATAGGATTACAGAGAGAATAACCTTTCTGAAGCTGTGACACAAATTTGTCAACTTGCTCCATTCTGACACAAATTAAGGGCCAGGAGTCATACAATGATCCAGGCACAAACTCCCTCCACAGAAATACTTCACTGTATCAAAAACTCAGAAGAGTCCAGGAAAAAAAGAAAGAGAGGGAGGAAGGGAGGAAAGGAGGAAGAGAGAATTATACTTTTCCAGCTCCAGAATAATTCACAGCATTGTACTTTTGAAATCTTTCTGTAGCTTAGCAGAGGTGAACAAAAAATAAGAACAAATTGAGGAGAAAGTACCTTCACATTTTGCCAAAATCTAAATATCTTGCAATCATGAATCCTCAAATGGAAAAACGGGTATTTCAATATCCAAGCTGATTATTTAACCTTTCATATTCTTTAGAACATATAAATCATAATTTCATTGACTCAACTCCTAAGTATCATACAACTCAGACCCCACACACAGACATAACCAAATGCTAATCCATTCATTGGACATAGCAATGAATGGTGAAGGAACTGTTTTATTTGCAGATCTTCTTGAGCATGGATTTTTTTCACAATCCTGCGAATACATTCCAGTATGGGAGTAGGTCAGAGTAACAACATGCTGACTTGTAATGGGGCCTATGGAAAGAGCTGTTTATGATCTTCCCAAAAAGCAGAAGTAAGGAGCTAATTTTAGAGACAGATGTTTTAGAGCTCCACACTCAGCAGAATCTGTAATCAGTGATAATTGACCCCCAGAGGAAAAATTAGCATATGAATAAAGAAGAGCTTTAATATCAGTTGTATTATGCTAAAAACAGGTTTTGCTTTTATAGTTTTCAAAGTGCTTTCTCTCACCTTTCCTATTTCCCCATTGCCATTGTTCTTCTTCACATGTACTGCTACCAAGTGGCAGAGGTTTTCTTTCATTTTCTAAAAAGTTCTTTGGTGTAAGATTGGTATGTGACACAAGTAAAACCTTTGTAAGAGAAATGCTTGCTTTCTGTTAAAGAATTAGGTGAGGGCTAAACTCCATAGCATCTCATCCCAAAGAGGACTCATTTTCTGGGACACTGGTTTTGGAACATCAGTCAAGATAACCAGACCAAAAAAATAGCTATTTAAATAGTGCCACTGTTCTTCTTGATATGTCAAGGAAGCAGTTGTTCTGGATGAGAGGAATTCAAGTACAATAGACCATACAGAATTAGCTGGTCAGGTCCTTATCCCAGAAACAGCATTTTAGCATTTTAGTTGTTGCTTCTGATTGTTACCTGGAGATAATTTTAATTTGAAGCACTAAGGCTTTAAGTAGAACTTTAAAACGTATCTGGAGAAGCATTGCAGAAATGCTGCTTGAGAGTAGGACATGTCAGAAAAATATTTTGTTCTTTAAAAATCAAAAAGAAGAAAAAAGGGAATGTCTGTGAACTCCTGTTCCATCTCATTATCTCATCTAATCCATGCTGTTTAGGCTGCAACAATGATGATCACAGACACAAGGAACACACATAACACAAAAACATTGTTTAAATACAATCAGCAAATTAGTGTTATTAACATGCAAAGGTGCAAGCAACATTTGCCAGCTACTTTTAAAAGTAAAGTTAAACTAACTTCTTACTGCGAGACCCTAAGAGAAACAGCTGATCTAGCAGTCAGGTGACTCTACATGATGCTAGCCCACCACAGTACTTCACAGCACCATCAACACATGTTCTGACATCACATCCACATAAGGCTCCTGCCTTTTCAAAGCATAATGAGTTACCCAATTCACATCATTCCTAGCAGTGTGATTGAATTTAGGGAATCCAATACAAGACAAGCTAACTACCTATTTTTACAGGATTAAATGAAAACAAAAAGACTTGATATGCACTTAGAAACATTGCTAATACAGCGTATGTTATTTGTATAGATCAGTATCACATATATTATAAAAGTATTAGTGATCACTTCTACTGCAATTGTACTGGGAGCATAAAACAAGTATAACAGCTGCATTGTGCTTGGAGTCACGCAAATACATAGCAGACGTGCTGCGTGTAATCCAGGGAGTTTACAATTTAATTTAAACCAAAACATGAAAAGGAATATGTACAAATAACCAAGATAGCATGAGAGCAGGATGAAAATTATGAAAGGAACACATGATAATGGATAGTTCAATATTAGATCCTATTTCCAATCAAAATTCCACTTGCGATTGGAATTTCCACAATTCCAAGAAAAACATCAGATTAAAGGATGTTCATCCAAGACCACATCTCTACGCAAACAAGGACTACAATCACTAGATGTGTTGAGTTGATTGAGTTTGTTTCAGCAAATGTTGTGACTTTAAGAGCACTGACAATTGGGAATATTCTTTGTTCAACTCTTTTTAATTTCTAAGACACACTGGTAGCTGTAGACAGTTATTAAATATATATGTCTTGATATATTTTTCATTAATCACAGTGAAATCAGGTATTGAATTATGACACTTCAAACACAATTATAAACATGCAATTTTTCACATGGCTTAAGTCATCTAAAATACCAAAAAGGAAAAAAAAAAAAAAAAAAAGAGCTTTTTCTATATTTCTACCTTTAAAACAAGAACTAGTTACTAACAAATGTCTCAGTATTTCATATATTCAGAAGTTCTTCTTGGTGCCACTGATTGTCGTAACTTGAAAAAAGAAAGGAAAGGTAACTGACTCATCTTTTCTTAAAAATAAGAAACAAGTGAAAGTATGAGACAAAATAAGACAGACAGAAGGACATGAAGTGAATTGCCTCATGGCTCAGAAGTAAGAGAAACACAAATGTCATACGAACATTATTTTACTGTGTGGATGGCCCAGTAAAAATTGGAAGTAAAGATAGGCTTATTGTCAAGAGAAGCCACTTCTTCCCTCTGATGCAGTACTCGCTCGAGCTGTGTGACTTGGCAGCCCCCGTGACAGCTGCTTTTGCTTGGCACTTGTGCCAGGTCTTCACACTTGTCATTTTCAAACACTGTGGACAAGATAAGGGATTGATTTGCTCACAGAGGTCTGGTTCTTCTTGATAAAGTTCTATCTCATCCATAACTAGATTTAAGATAGGTAGGATACACTCATCTTCAAAGCTGTCACTAGAAGGGAACTCTATCAATGACTTCAGCTTTCATATATTACAGATAAACTTTCCGTTTTAATCTGTGCCCTTTGTGACTTTTCAAGCTATCATAACCATCATACCCCTAACATGTTCCCAGATTCAGGGTGCTCCAAATTAGGTTCCATTTACCCAGCCAAACTTCAGGGCCACTATTTACTGCAAATGTGACAGCAAGTCAGATATGAAAGGAGTCTGAAAAAGTAGAGGAAAGAAATTTGTTCTGTCTCCACCTTTGCCCTGCCAGGCTGCTTGCCATAGTGATATATTTTAAAACTTTGATAAACCTCAAACAGAAAAAATAGGATTATCCATTACCATGTCAGCTTAAGTGATAACATAAATATGTATCACAGAACATCTGCCACTAAATCACTGTTTATAGATGTCAGATATCATTTATTATTAAAAAAAAAACACAAACACAAACAAAAAAAAAACACCACCACCACCACAAACCAAACAATTCAAAGCCGTTCTTATTATTTGACAAGAAATGACTGCTTTCTAAACTGTAAGGTTGAGCTATTCTTTCTAATCTTTCTATGCAGAGTAACTTCTGTCATAAACCTCAGTCAAGAATAACATTAGATGGAATTCACAAACACAGTATTACTGTTTGCCTGAATTCATCCCAGTATGTAGTCTAGAAGATACAACAGAGTGCTGGGGAGGCCATAAAGAGAACTGCTAGAAAATTCCCCCATTGATTCTGTGTGAAAGAAATGATGTATCTAGGAAAATGTGCCTTTATCTTCCTTATCTTCAAAAAGCAGAAAATGTACATCAAGGCTTTATGTACATCAGACATTGTAGTCTGATATCAATAAGAAAACATCGAAAACTATTTTATAGAAAATATTTTATAGAGTGCTCCTTTTTTACAAAAAGGAAAAGATTTTTAAAATCAGAGTTATAACAATTACAGTGATGTCCACCGCAGTATGTGACTGTTAGGGTCAGCTGAGCTGCAGCATCTTTTTGTTTTTGTATTTCTTCATTTCATTCACTTTGTCCTTTTTTTTTTTTTTTTTTTCTTTTCCCTTTGTGTCAGCTGCTTTAATGATACTTAAGTCAGGCACTCAGGGATCAAATTACCAAATTATGGAATTGTTTCTGAATATGCAATCTGTATCTCTTCGATACCAGTAAAAATCCACTTGCAAAAGCTACTCATCTGCATCATTGTAAATTCACCTCTCCAATCTGACCTCTTCCTCACTCTCAAATCTCCAGTTATCAAGAATCTAAAGAATAATGGTTTGTTTTATAGAAGTCTTGCTTCATTGCATGTACTTACGACTAGTCAGTAATTTTGTTTTATATACAGATAGCTAAAACATCAGGAAAACCCACACTCTTGTCAGCCTCAACTGATGTTCCATACCCTCATACATAAGCCGAAAAATTGTAAAGTTGCCATTCTAAAGAAGACATACTTTAAAATGTAGCACACCCTGATTTTGATTTCTGACCATTCCCCAACTTTTAAATCAAATGGCCACTCAGTATTTGCCCTCATGGTTTATATACATGCCGTTCATGCTAGTGCTCTCAGGAGGTCATCAGAAAGGTGAGCATTTTACAGAGTGGTACAGTACTACAATCAGCCTTTACATTCTCCCACCTACATACAAGTTAATTTGATTAAAGGTAGAAGATCAATCAAACTCTGTTGCCTCAGAAAGATTAATTACCTCAGCACTTCCAGAATTAATAATTAGTGCACAGCCATGGGGATAGAAAAAAACAATACAGTAGGGGTAAAGGCACCCAACGGGCAGATGTGCTATACTGGGATCTATTCTAGCTTAAGATTTATTATCTTTAATTAATGACAGAGTCTTCCTATTTATCTCAAATTTGACCTAACTGCTATAGCAAATTTACAATTCAGCGATGACAGAATTAAAATATTACTGTTACATTTCGGCCTTAATGTGGAACTGAAAGCACACAAGAACAAAAAAAACGAAAACATAACAAACAAACAAATAAATAAATAGTCACATCATCTGGCAATCACACCTAGCCCCAGTATCTGGACAGGGAACAAGATACTCTAAATGCTATAATTTTATTTTTTCTTGTGCCCTGGCATGAGGTCTGAAGTCCAGCTGCCAGAGCAGTGTTATTGATGATGTTTACAGAGTATATTTCAGCAACTGCAGAGTTTCTGATTATCAGACAAGTCAGCATGGTCAAAAATGCAGCCATTTTCTCCAGGGAGAGAGAGCTTCCTATCATCAGCTGTCTTTTGACAGTGTGCAACATTGACTCTTTCTTCTTCACAATGACATCAATGAGATTTATAGGATCCTGGATGGCATTACTTAGGCAAACTTCCCCTAGTGCCTGTGAATGCCAAGGCCACCGGCTTGGCTCCATCAGCCCATGCAGCCAGCAGCAGCAAGGCAAAGCCGCTCAGCCAGGCAATGCCATGTGGACACCTGGTGCTGGGGCTGGAGGGGGTAACACTGTACTGAGACTCAGCAAGCTCGCACTGGCAGCTTTTCTACTGTGAACATAGAAAGGGGACTTCCTGGATCACAGGGTACATTTGCTGCTGTTACTGGGGGCATTCTGTTTGCCCCCTCAAAAATTTATCAGGCGTCTGTTTAAATGAAGGTAGTATTCTCATTCCCTGCTTCTCTACTTACTGTTCTCGAGTTTGAAATCTCAGAATTTCTGGCCTCTTCTGGTTTATAGATGACCTATTCATTTGTCCATGAAGCAACTTGGTACTTCTTTTAGGCCAACACATTTCTCTTCCCTTATTCTTTCCTATTGGTTGAGAGCAGTTCTAGTCCCAAGCCAGCCTTTAACTTGCAATTTAAAAAAGCCAATATTAATTCTTATTTCTGTGTATAGGCATTCTATTCCCTTGTTATTAATAATATTTCTTTACACCTGTTCATCAAGTGAGTTCTCTTCTCTTCAACTTCTGAAGTCAGTCCTTTTTATAATATTCCAGTTGTGGTATCATCATTGCCTTGTGGGTTGTTGTTTGTATTGTTTTTGCTTGTTTTCCTCTGTACCAGGAATAAACCAGGATTTTTTCACATCACATTAGGTACTGATGATTTATAGCTTATCTTTGTAATAATACTCAGTTGTTTTTTTCTTTATGTCATTTTCTGCTGGTGATTTATATACTAGTTACATACACCAGTTCCTATGAGAAGACTTGCAACTATTAGATTTCATCCCAGTGCTATTATTCCAAATCCTTAGCAAAATCCAATTCTTCTGTTATACACCTCCTTCTCCATATTTTCAGTGATGCTTGACTTTGAGATAGCAGAATATTTCATTGACATGTCCCTACTTTTTAATGCCAAACTCATTAACAAAGATAATGAAGGAGATTTTTCAATTCTTTTATTAATGTGTCTTTTCCTTCTTAATTACTAATGCTCAACCTTAATGTCATAATGATAGTTATTAGGTCTTAAATCTATATAGACTAAAACTACACGTGTTCCCCAATATTAAAAAAGTGTCGCTGAAATGAGATAATAGAGCTAATATTGTACCATCCTTGGGAAATATACAACACTCTTTATTCTCTTCTTCATGCATATCTTAGTTTTTTTCTTGTAAACATTTTCCAGTAGTGAAGCCTGGCCTAAGTGTCATTCGTTACTCAGAAGCACTTTTTTTTTTTTTCTTGACACCCTGTCTCTTAGAATTACAGAAAAACAAGGAAAACACTACCAGTTTTGATACTCTGGGAGGAAGAGTATCTCCGCTCCTCCACATGAAGGCACTGAACCAACTATGACTTTTATTTCCATTACCATAATTCTTCATCAGCCTGTCTTTGCTCCCAACATCATCCTCCTTTTCAAAAATTAAAGCAAGGTGAAGATGTTCTTTTATTTTGGGGGAATAAATTTATGTTACCTTTAATAATCAACAGATGTCATCTTTGCTGCAAACCTCCTTCTTACATGGCTAAATAACCATAGATTAATGGATAATTCTTAAGACTAATTCTCTTGAAGTCCAATAATCATTTGAAGTGATCACAAGATTTGCCCTAGCTGCTCATTCGCTTACTTGCATGTCCACATGTAGGACTGGGGGACTGAACTTCTTAAATATAACTTTTTTTCTGGCCCAAGATCAAGTTGAACTCAGAGTGATTATTCTATTCAGTTCACCGAATAGCTATACAAATGCTTATGCTACCACAAGCAAAGGTGCAAGTGGGTTATACAAACAAGAAATCAAACACATGTTTGGCAAGACCAGCTTGAAGTGACCATTATGTTAAAGTGCACATCAGTTTGCCTTTTAACCATCCTCTGCTTAGCTCTTCCTCTTACGATTTTGAATACAACTTTCTTAAATTATTAGTCCCTTTTTTGTATAATCTCAATTCACGTTCAGTATCCTTATGCCCCCTGTCCTTAATATACCGATTTTGTCCTATTCAAAAGCCTGTAATCTCATTAACTAGCCCTTTAATTTTCAACTAGTTTTGTCTATACTTTCTTTTTGCTTACAATTACAATTATGTAATTGCATATTATTTTCTATAAACAACTCTCTCTTTTTTTTTTCTTTTTTCTCTGTAAACTGCTATCATATATTCCTCTTATTCTGTCCAGTTTATTAGCTGAGCTGGATGTTTTACATTCTCCAAATGAAAGTAGAAAAAATAGTTTTTAGATTTTTTCATCTTGTAGGTGAAATGTGACACAGTGCTGAAGCTTCAAGGAAGGAAAAAAAAAAAAGACTTTTTTTATTTTTTACAGAATCACAGAATGGTTGAGCATCTAGAGCATTTTTAGAAGAAAAAAATAGCCAGATTGTTTCGATAAGGCTTTAAAAATATGAGAAGTTTGAAATTTTGTCATTAAAATGTTACACATTTATCCATTAACCAAGAATAATTGCAATTAATATGTACCTTTTCCTTCAAAACTTTCTGTCAATATCACTCCCACTAAGTGGGCCCCGTTGAGAGAGAGTTTGCTGGAGAAGTCTAGCTAAAGAGAATTTTCTAAATTTTGCCTACAGTTGTAGTGTGTTTTGTATTCAAACACAGGGGGGAAAAAGGTGGAATGGTCAAAATCACAGGCACGGGGAGTTATTGAAGCATCCTTATTAGTTTCAGCAGTTTATTAACAGAATATTTTAACACCATACACTATGCTGTTACTTAAGGACAACGTTCTCTACAAACCTATGTGCATTTCTATATTACTATTAGTTTTTATTGGCATCTTTTCCTTAGGAAGCACCCACTATAATGCCATTACTTCAGTATGCTTTGAGGAGGAGGCTACAAAATTAAGAGAAGACAAATCATTTTAAATAGTCTTTTTCTAATTTTTATTAGTACAGACAATTAATTTTAAAGCTGTACTTTGAAACTGCTCATAGTTTTTTAACCCCTTTATACTTGGATCATGTAAAGAACAATTACACAATTAAAACAATTCTTACCCTGTTGCTTCAGTCCTATTTTGGATATGAATTTGTAAGGCTTCCTCTCACCAATAGTTCCCAGCTTGCTTTTTTTTAATTTATTTTATTCCAATACAAGATCTTTTAAGTGCTTTTTAATAAATGCTTTGCTATTGCTAGTAAATGGATAGTAAATAAAATCATTTCCAATAGTAGAGAAACAAATAAAACCAAAGAACTATATTGAGGAAAAATAAGAGGGAGAAAACACCTCTGAATATATTCCTGTGTGAGGTGGCATCCGTAATCTGCATTCATAAACCACTTAATGTCCCAGTATTTTCTGGACATTATGGAAATTGTTTCATCCTAACTGTATCTGTTCTTGGTTGGCAAAGTTGAACTAAATTACCATCAGAAGGTTAATCAGGCTTAACATTTTAGACAGGTTTCATATTAAGATAGGTCAGATACAAGAGATCTTAAGACAGAATGAAGGCTACGGTTATTCTGCTGTATGAATTGAGGTATTTACTCATATTATCTGACTGTATATTCTTTTCACACTCTCTGTTTACATTAAAAACATTTTGGTCCATGAAACAAGAATAGAAGTACTTCAAATAGATTAAGCCATTTGAAACTAGATTTAGAATCATAGAATATCCCAAGTTAGAAGGGACCCACAAGGATCATCAAGTCCTGGAGCCTTCTGGCTCCACAAAGGACCACCCCAAAATTAGAGAGCATTGTCCAAAAGCATTGTCCAAATGCTTCTTGAACAACAGCAGTCTTGGTCCCATAACCCAGGGGAGCCTTTTCCAGAACCCTTTCAATGAAGAACATTTTCCTGACATCCAGCCTGAACGTTCCATATTGCAGCTTCATGTCATTCCCTTAGCATGTTTTTAAAAAGAAACAAACAAACAAAAAAGAACCCTAACAGCATGTTTGTAGTGGAAACTATCAGTTCACAATGGTCTCCACTATTTCACTGTTGACTAAATTTGCCACACATGCACAGATGAGTGAAATGAACCTCAGTCTGAATACTTTCATAAATCGGCAAAGAAAATATTTTGGTTGCTTTTACCTAGTAAAAGTTAATTTTTAGCAGTACACTGAACATAAATATGCCGCAGGTCTTCCTTTTCTATTTTACTTAGAGGTATAAAAGCACATGACAGATATCTATTTATATCTACATGTTTTTCTGCCTCTAGATGTTGCCATTAATATAAGCATAAAATGCTAAAAAGAACTGCAAACTAAACTTTTAATACTGTAGCATCATGCTATATTGTGTCAATTAAATTGTTTCAAAAAGAAACAAGTTAGAAGGGCAAAGAATCTCCACAAAATGTAAATGCTAATTAAACTGTGATTTTGAGTTCAAAACTGAGCTGTCAGGTAATTAGACAGGTGATTAAACTTTCTTCAAATTTCACACTTGAAAAGACATCAGGTGCCTGCACAGTGATATGTGTCAATGAGATTCAGATGTCAAAGCTATATTGGTTTTAGGCCAACATTTTAGAAGAGTCATGAATAATATTTCTCCTACAATTGCAAAAAATGAGTTCAAAAAGCATTGGAAGTCCAAAACCTCTTTAAATAGCAAGACAACATTCACATGCCTGTTCTAACAATTCCCACGCACCATGCCCAGTGTACAAGAGGAGCCAAATGCTAAGTTTATGTACAACCTGCTCACTTCAGTAAAGCATAAAAAAGAGTTACAAAGAACAAAAGAAGGATGGAGCTGGAAAGTAAATTCAGATCATGTGTATGCATGAGAAAGCAGCATATACAATGTATACTTGATATGTGCTTTCTTTTGGGGTATATGTGTAGCCCCTTAAAATCTCATTCTATGAAAAATTCAGCTGGACTGTCTAAAATATTCTTAAGGGTATATTACAGCCTCAAATATATGAACACACAGAGAACCAAACGAGTTACATTTTCAACAGAGTATGCAAAACTTCTGCTGCTTCTTGCCAGCTGTCTATCAACTCAGAAAAAAAAAAAATAATCTGGAATTACTTCAGGAACCAGTTAACTTTACAAAGTTTTAAAAGTTTAAAACTGAGGATCCCCAGTTAATAGTTCAAGACCTAAAAGAAAAACAGAGAGAGGACCTCATCTTTGCACACAAGGCCCTCAGACTCTAGTCTCAAGCAGTACAAGGCAAAGACAGCAGCGTGGTTTCCAAAAGCCAAGCTGACTTTATTAGAGGCAGCTCTGAGTCAAAGCTAATGCTCTCTGCTGGATGCTGTATTTGCCAGTGCAGAGATGTAACTACCTTTTCACAGAGCTATTCCAACTGCATTGGACTTACTAATTCATTCTTCATGATATAATAAAGCAGCTGAAATACACCTTTTGGGCCAACTTTTGCACAGAACAGATGTATTTCCAAATCACTTATTAGGCCTCTAACAAGGCCTTAGAGGTTTCCACACATTCAGGTGTCTTTTTATCAATGGCACAGTTCAATTTAATCCAGATAAAGAGCCCCTGGATAATTAACAGTTGCCTGTACAGTGGAGTTTCTAAGTGGCTATCATGTCAAGGCAGAGAAAGCAAAACTAGTATCTATAGTTCTAGCATGGTCCTGAGCTCACCTTGATTTGCATGTTTTCAATGTCATAAAAAGCCAGTGATAACCACTGAATTAAGTCGTATGACATACTTTCTTGAGATAGTTACTACATATCACAGTTGCTCTCAAAAGACAAATCAATAAACCTTTATTTCTAAAGACTGTGGTGTCATCCTGAAGTTCTTTGTGTTAAACACACTAGTGCGCACGTTAATGTTGGATACAGAAACATATAAGAAAGCATAAACTCCCTAGGAGCAGCACGTATGATTGCAATGGCAATAGTGTTAACCTCATCAGAAAGCTCCCATACATACAGCACCTCAGATCTATAAAAATACCAGGTAATCCATAAGCTCTTTACAGCTCAAGACTGTTTCATTCCCAATGGACATACTTACTCTGCATTTTTAGAAATGCACGGCTTTTTTGGCCACGTTAAAATCAACATTCAATTATAATCACTGCCTTAAATCATTAAATGTCAAAAAGGGGCTTCTTTTTAACAACCAACACAACCAGAGTTCGTCACTTACTGGACTCGGGGTCTGAGTTGCCATCTCCTTCTGTCCGGCTGTTGGGTGATGCTTGCTCATAGTACTCCTCCTGGGGAAAGCCAAGGGGCAGAGGGTGCGATGTACTGGCACCGCTGGCGGGTTCGTGGTCTCCAAGCCCACTGTCACTGCAGCTTTCCTGGGAGCCATCTGGTAGGTGAAACGTGACACGGCGCTGAGGCTACAAGGAAGGAAGAAAATTATATGGTTTCTACTACAGTATCAGTAATTGCTTAATGCAACCAATTTAGGAAATGTATTATTTCAGTTATCTGCTGAAGACACATTATCTACAGTTGTGCACAATTTCAGGCTTTCATGAACAAGCAGCCTGCTTTCAAACCTGCTTCACCTGACAGCATTGCTTTTTTCTACTTTTTAAAAATGTAAGACCTGATGCAAAATGAAAGACACCTCAAACTAAAGAGATTTTGTCAGACTTCACAAGTCTTTGGACACCTTTTGTATATTGACTTGGAGATTTCAATCATTTTTTGAGGCTCAATTTATTTCACTGCTCAGTTTTATAGTTTTCAAAAGATATTTTCTTTCCTATTAAAAGCTGCTCCACACTTTGGGGCCTAGAAAATGTGACACACTTGTAATATTGTTGTATTCTTCCAAGTCAGAGAAGGAACAAACAATAACATGCCTTATGCATTGAAAACAATTTTAATAGGTTTTGCACATCCATTCAACTAATGAATTGAAAGTAGATTCCACTTCTCTGCTTCAGACATTTCATTACAATCCCTTTGATTTCCATTATAACACAGATCTATGTCTTAACAGTAAAAGACTGGAAGCTCTGGGAAACAGACGAAGGAAAGCTGCCACAGTATGGCTATTGGCTTGAAGAAAGGGTCAGGTGAATAAAGGACCCAATGCATCAGGTACAGGACAACATTTTCATTATTACTGAAAGGTAAATCTGTCATAGCATTTTTATATATAGGAACAAAGAAAAAAGCAGATCTAGTTGTGTCTTGGAAAACATGGGACACAAATGTTAAAAAAAAAAAGAAAAAAGACAATTTGAAATGTACTTAATATTCAAAATTTCATTTGAAAGGCTATGCAAAACTGTCTAGTTCCAGAATTGCTGGGATTAGTAATGGTGGAGAGCCGTGCAATTATGCAGAAAAAAAATGCTTACCTATGTATACATATATTATATATACTGTGTTTATAGTACAGCAGATGTTGTCAGATTTGGTCACTATAGATGAATGCCATCCATTGTATGAAGGGTTTGCTAAAAAGTGAACGAAGTTCATCTATTTTTCAAAATTTCTTCCACTGTGACATTACGTATGACCAAAGACAGCTGCTGCATAGTGTGGCACAGCCAAGAAAATGGCAAGATCAACTTTACCTATGTAATTCCTGACAGATGTGAGTCAAAATTGTTCTTAAAACCTACCAGTAGGAAATTCACTGCTTTTCCAGAAAGTATGTTCTAGTGCTTCACCATTACTAATGGATAGGTTTTCTTTTAATGTCTAACCTGACTCTTGTTACAAAATAAATCACTGCTACAGTCCCATCCATCATGGTCTGGTTATCTTTCTGGTATTTCCACTTTATTTCAGAATAAGCAGACCTTACTATTTCTGTCTGTCTTCTGTCTTCTGGTATTTCTTAGTGTTCTTCCCTGCACACATGCTCTCATATGCTTCTCTGTGCACTACTCAAAACTTGTTACAGAGTTTCAGCTGAGATCTTCAAAGCGTGGAATAGAGCTGAAGGATCATTTCAAATCCCCTACAGGTTCTACTACTGCTTTGTCTTCTTCAAGGAATGTTTTCCTTACCAACCACTACAAGGTCCTTTTCCAATGATCATTTGGGGGCCACCCTTTCTGGTGTATGCCATTGATTACTGCAGCCTGAGTGCAGCACTTTGCATTTGTTCTTTCTGGTATTCTGTTTTTTTCCAGATGATTTCTTCTGTTGATCTTTAAGTATAATGTGTGTTCCAGTCCTGCTTTCTGAATCAGCTCTGTACATTTACCAAATTGTTATATTCTCTCTTATTTGGCAGTAATCTAAGAAAAAATTGTACAGATCGAGCCAAGGAATAAGCTGAAGTGCTCTAGAAAAGCGAGTACACAATTATCCCTCATCACACAGGATGGAAAGGGACAAGGATATCCATCCTGGAATTGCAGGAGCAGCCTTAGGGAAATCCACTGGGAAAAAAAATATATAAAAAAAATTGCAGACAGTGAACAGTTCAGAGCTAAGTAGCATACCACCACCCCCAGTTTTGGTATCACCAGAAGAATCTTATTATTAAACCCTATAGCTAGTTGTCTGCAGCTGATCCCACAGCCATAGCAGAGCTCTGTGAAGAGCTGCTTGGGACAGTATTCTTACTCATCCTGCCACCTATATGATCCTTCTCTCACCTCAGATGGGTGGAGATACTTGCAGTGTCTCAGAATGGTCTAGAAAGACAGATGGATCCACAGAAACAACCAATATGATTTATCCAGTTCTACTTCTTAACTGGCAATTGCCTCTCAGAGCCTTATTTATACCAGCAGTCTCAGTCTACTGTTACCTGAAAATCTGAAAACTGAAGTTTAGTGGAGTTGGTCCAGCAAAAATATTCCTGCAGTATTTCTGATTTACTCCCTGCATACAAAACCATACCTGGCTTGCACAGACGTACAGATACTGTGTGTAGGAACTGAATATACTATTGCTTTTGTCTTAAATGAGTCTGATACTCACAATACCTATGAGAAATCAACTTTTGCTGCATAATCTGTCTGTAAAAACTATGCACATTTTGTGAGTTTTACATTGCATTGTGCTGTCATACATTGCACGTTGCTATTTGGTACTCATGCTAGTGTGTATCTTCTCATTTCCAAGCTACCACTGAATGTTAAGAATAAAATATTCCTAAAATGTTATCAGCCCAAGTGTTAGATTTAGATACCGATATTAGTTTTTGCAATAGTCTGGGAATGCAATTATTACTATTATGTACAACGAGGATTCACTGAGTTTATACATGTGAATATTTCTGTTTGTGGTTTGTAGTCAAAATACAGCAAAAAGTCTTAGCAGCTGAAGTAAAGGAGACAAGAAAGTAATGAAGTTATTTTATTAACTGCCTAGTGAGAAGAAAAGAAGAAGAAAAACAAAATCCGTGCCCCCTCCAAAGTTTTAAATCTCAAAAAGTATCCCCCAAACTAACCATAAAATTCTAAACACTTAGTTACATAAATTGAGGTGTTATTAGTAGGAAAGAAGAAAAACACATGATTTTAAATAAACTGGAATCAGCTAAAGGCTCTTGATTTTTATTTTGGTAGCGACCCTGGATAGGTCACACCTGATAACACTGATGACAGAGTACTGTCAAAAAACAAAAACACAACAACAAAAACACATCTCTTTCTCTACATAGCACTGTTACCTTTTTCTAAATTCATGTAGACATCAGACAATGATCTGGAACAAGTCATTCTAATAACACTTTCCCAAAAGCTGTGACTTATCTTCTGTCACATTTATTTTTTAAATTTCCTCCTTGAGGCATTAAAATTTCAATTTATAAGATTACAAATTATCCTTAGACTCCAGCTGCTTTTCTGTTTATCTCCAAAAAGAGTTAACACTGATAGTAATAGAATAACATGGATTATGGTTTGTTTTATTTATTTGAATGACAGTATATTTTTTTCCTGAAAAGAGAAAAATGAAAGCAAAACTTTTATGTATTCTTAGTGCATTTCAAAAATGCTGATGTAGGTAGGAACTTCTAATACAGACGGTGAGACTGATAGGTAAAAAAGAGGGGAGAATTTAAGGAAAAGTGTCCAGTATTATACATTTGCTCTGATATTTTCAGCAGTATTAAATTATTTTTTATTGTTCTGAAGAGAATTTTGCTTCCAGAGATGTCATGAACCCAGCCACAAATTCTGTCAGAGGTCTCATATGGTATCCAAAAAAGAAATGCATTTTGTAAAAGCAGTGTGTCTGGAGGGATCAAATTATCTCAGAAGACCTCAAACCTTTTACTCCCATTATTGAAATTTATATGAAGACTGATCAAAGCCCCAAACTATTCTGTGTTCAATCTTTCATTACAATAATTAGGCTGTGGCAGAGGGAATAATAAAAGATGAGCCTAAGTAAATAGCTTTGGATACACTGAAGGGATGATTTCTAGAATTATACACCAGGGGTTAGCCAATTTATAATCAAAAACTGAAAAAAGGTAATAGAAAATGCAGCAGACATAAACTGAAGAACATTAAACTATTAACCTTATTATCTTCATTCACTGAAGCAAATTAATATCTTTTTAAAAGGAGATCACAAAGAAAAAAATAGTGTTTAATTTATATTGAATTAATTATATTATTTAGAAGATAATTCTGATTTAAAACAGACCGTAGTTAGGAAATGCTCTAAAATAGCATGAAAATAAAACAAAAGGACTACTTCAGTATGTTTCTTCACTACTATGCAGACAGTGAACATAGAAGTATTCAAAATATTTTTTAACTTTAAAATCTATTTTCTTAGTTGCTTACGTCTTTCAAATGCTAGGAAAGTATGAAATAAATACCTTAAATAATTTAACAATAACTATCTTCAGCTATGACAAGTGTTAATTCTATTCTTAAATACAATCCCCAAAGTATAACTTCCAACTCTAATCTTTATGGACTTTTTTTTATATCACCTTTCGTTCCATAACTACAATCTTTTGTTCCATGTGTTTCGACAGAGATATACAGTGTGAAATTCTCAGCAGCTTAAAAGGATCCAACCCCAAGCCCAATGGAAAACAAATTTTCTGCTGAAATTCTCTTCATTCTCTAAATTTAATAGTGTGCAATATAGCTAGTACAGTCCAAACAGTTTCTATCAATTGTTTTCCAAGTCTGCATTTCACATACTGATTTGCAGCACAGAACATTGAAGCAAGGTATCACTTCAAGAGAGTACTCCTTTTAAGGTACAAGTCACAACTTAAAAGATATGGCACTCACAGTGTTTTTTTCTTTAAAAAGCATTATTAAAAAAAAAAAAAAAAGTAAATCAGTCCTTTGAAGATCTGAAGGACTCTTTTCCACATAAAATACAGTTCAGTTTCACATTCTTGAAACTTAATTATCTGTATTAGAGCAAAAAATGATGAACAACAAATCAGATCTTCACTCTAAAGTTGTCTATGAACTGAGTTTTTTTTGTTTGTTTGTTTTTAAGCGATAGTATTAAATCCATGTAAAATAATAAAAATTCTTGGGCGTTTTATGTCCTTGTTCAACCAAGTCCTCCAATGTCCTACATTTTTCTTAGTTTATTAGAGAATTTTCTACTCTACAAAATCTCTTCCAAATCATGCCCCAAAAGCCAAGTGCATAGACCAAAACTCGGGAGCTTTCCAAGCTCACTGCAGAACATCACAATCTTGGAGTCATTCCAGCAAGCTGGAAGTATAACATTTACAGAATTCATTGCCGTAAGGTGTTGTGGATGAAAAAGTTTGCATGGTTCAGAGGGAAAGATCCCCTGGGGTTTACTCTGAGCAGACCATGATAACAGCCTGCCTTGAAATCAGTTTGTGCCTGGGAGCACTGGGAGATGTCTCATATATTCTTGCCGTGTTTGTAGCCTTCCCTGGGTACATTTGTGGCCACTGCTGGACACAGGCTATATGAAGCCTTGGTCAGCATGATACTAACAATTACATGTAGACAAACATTACAGAGAGGCTAAATTACAGTATTATTGATACTGGATAACAGTTTAAGCCTAATTCCATATATATATATATATGTATATATATAAGCACATACATATTCTGTATAGAGATAAATAGATAGACAGAATGGAGCCCATTATCATTTAACACTCCAATGAGAATAGCTTCTAAATTTTTGCCAACACTAACCTGTATTTTCTTTTGGAGTATATATAAAGATGCTGAACATTTTTGGTCACCAATATTACACACAGCTAGAAACACTTCACTAATAATAAAACCACTATTGTAACCACTTTTTAAGATTTAGCTTGCTTTAAACATTTCTTCACTATGGCCTGCAATAGTCCTGCACAGGACTGTTTTTTGAAAAGAGCACAATGAAGGGCTTGTCTTTGGGAGAAGGGGAGAGGCAGTGCTCATCAAAGTGGCAGTATCCTGCTGATTTGATTATTATAAATTCAGGTTCAAGCTTTGTGGACATTAAAGTCAGCATTTTCCCCATCTCACAAGAAAAAGCAACCCCCCCAATTATTGCCAATACTATCAGCCTTAATTGTCATTTCATACAGATCAAGCTTGTTGAACCAACCCCCTTTTTTATTTAACATGTGCAACTGTATCAGCTACTGTTCCACTATCAATTGCATCCTTTTCAGCTTCTGATATTCAATATGTTTGTCAAGTCAAACAGACTTTCTGTTCTCCTGGTTTACCATATTTGTTTTTAAATACTGGCAAAATATTACATTTCAGATACCTAAAACTTCAGAAACCCAGTATAAACCTGTGTGATTCAGAGAGCTCCTTTTGACATTCTTGTTATAATTTTATCTAGTCCTCCTGATTTAATAATGGGTATCTTACATCCTCACTAATTACTAATGGAAAATACATCATCTGGCTTCTTTCAAAAGAACAGAAAGCTTTGATAAATACTTTTACCTTTCATCACTGTGATTAACATTCTGACTGTTCCAGAGTAATATGAGACATGTAAATAGTTTTATGCTTTCACTCATTACTGATTGAAATAACTCCTTTCACTTTATTAATTTATTTAGATGCAAGAGGCATAATCTATTAATTTTGATAAGGCAAATGAAAGCTTGGTTGACTGCCCAGACAAACACAAGTTAAATTTGGATGACTACCCTATTCAGATTTGTAGTTTTTAAATGAAAGAATTACTTCCTGTTGCAAAATAGTGGAACATAAGGTACCCATTTTCCTGCTCAAATGGAAATTACTTGCAACTGGGTTCCCTCACACACATAGTTGGCTGATGAGAAGAAATCTTGCAAGACTGTCTTTTAACAACACAGGATGCCTTTTAAAAATCATACCTATACACCCCATAAGCATTTCTTGCAGGCATGTGAAATTTTACCTAACCGATACAAAGAAAAATTTTCATATATTTTATCTATTAGCTATTGATTTCAGGAGTAAATTTTTATGAATGCCATTTTTCACTGCAGTAACTAGAAGCTGCACTGATGCTTCCATCTTCCTTTTGCAGCACGGAGGCTATTAAACAAACTTATTAGATGAATCATTGCTGAAAACAAACAAACAAACAAAACCAAAACAAAACAAACAAATAACCAAAAACAAACAAACAAACAAACAACATTAAAAACCTGGAACTTCACAAACTTTTGCCTGAGAACCTCAGTGGATAGTTATTTTCAGAATCTCATCCCCCTTGTACCAGAGTGTTTCTAATACAAAAATTTCCAGTAACATTTAATAATTGAATTGATTTTTTGCACTTCCCAACATAACAACAAAGAACTGAAATAAAAGAGCAAATAAAACTGAAAATAACATTTAAAGCTTGTCAAACATTTTATTTTGCTTTTGAAAGGCAGTTATTGTATGCTAACTAGATGTCAAAATGAAAGCTGAAAGCATGCTTTTTGAAGTTTAATTCATGTAAGTCTTCAATTTGACATGTGATTAAATAAAAATTACACACAAAAGTTGCACTAAAGCTGTGCTGTTGCTAAGGCTGAGAAATAGGAAAGTCTCTATTCTGATTTTTTTTTTAGTGTATTCTTCTCTTTCCAGGTTATTACCTTTGAAGTTATTACCCTGAATGCTTGATTTCTGATAGGCAAAGCCATATTAGTAATGATAACAAAATAAATAATAATATAGAAATATTTGGGTAACATTTGACATTACTTCTGTGTGCGAACCCAGCAACACAGATCTTTTTTAGCAGAATACTGATCAGATGTTATTACGATTGTGAATATTAATTTTATATCCAACAGTACTGCTTACCTAGTATTTTTTTTGTGTTAACACTAAAACAGCACAGATTTTATATTTTCATAAATATACCTAACACTCTAGCTCTAATTTAATTCTATTAATTTATACATTTTGGTTGTGCCTCAGATAAATATTTATTTATTTATTTATTGTAGGTTTAGATTTATGGAATAATAAATGTTGTTCCAGTGAATTACTCACCAACCTCCACCTCCTACTTTTGCATCATACCAGTCAAGGCTAAGCCGTTAAGTTCAAGCGCAATGAGGTGATTAGAGCTATAGAGACCTGGAAGAAATCTCAAGAACCTGATTCAATTTCCATCCATGATTTTTTTTTTATGTAGCTGTCAAATCAAACACATCTTGCTGTTTCTGGAGAATCACACAGAATAGCCAGAAAGTAACCCTTTCACTCAAAATGGGCTCTCAGGAAACTAAAGAGTCCCTCAGAGAGAAGTGAAAGAATTCTTTCTTCTTCCCTCTGTATCAATATTTGCTTGTGAAGCCTAACATTTTGTCCGTCAGCAAACATCCTTTAGCCACCTAGACTACTTATTCTTAATTTTAAATATACAGGGTGTTTGAAATCTAAGGTAACCTATCTAAAGTACTTTCTCATGGCAATTATAATTAGGCCATCTTTGGGTGAAATGTTTAAGAAGAGGCAAGAGAATATAAAGAAAATCTGCAGGCCAAAATTCATAAGCAATGATGTAGCTCATGATGTATTTGTTTTGTACAAAGTAAAATTCTAGCAATTTTAGGCAACTTTTATCAGCATCACATTTGCTGAAGTCCAGTGGTCCAGGATAATCTGTCTTGGATTGAGAAAACTTTAACCAGAAGAGATACCACTGAGAAAAATCCAGGAATGGTTTCAGGATCAGAACATGTATCCTGAAATTACCTTTCTAATTACAAGGTAAAAGTTTTACTCCTAGGAGAAGTTGTTCTATATGCTGACATAAAGGAATTTTTGACATGTAAGCATTGCTTAGTTTCAATATTGCTATTGTAAATAGGAAAGATGCTATGGGATACATGCCACAGCGAACACTGTTAAAATACTTAGTTATTTCAAATATATGAAATATCTATTTTAATTTCCAAACTGTTTTAACAAAAAGCATTGTGTTTTAATTGATAAAAGAAATCTCCCATTTTCATCATCATTTTCATGGCTTATACCAACAGGTTGGTAATTAGTAAGTTTTTAAATTGTTTAGAATCCAATACATGAAATATTCAAAATGACTACCTTAGCTACCTTCTACTAACATTCTTAAATGGATGTCTGAAATATGTATTTGTAAATGAGAAAAATGTTATGAATTTAAGTGCTGTATTGTATCATTGACACTATCCTTCCCTCCTACAGAGCTATATCTCTGCAATTGTCCTTTCAGATAATCAGAATATATAACTGTCTTTCAGAATTCACCACTTGTGTGATTTCAGTAAAGCAAAATATAGAACCATTAGCCTTCCCTTGTTCCTTAATCCTCCTAATTTATTTCTATATTCAGTGCAGTCATTCCGTGTGACTATTAAGATTACTTACTCATTTTTCTTCACAGAGCAAAATATACAATGAAGCATATGCTAATTTGCATAAAGAAATAATGAAGTTCTCAGTGAGGAGAACAGCTAGCCTTTGGCTGAAGCCTGAGGAAAGCCATTTCCTTCCACAGCAAGCTGCAAGCGGCCGTGTGCAGCTCGAGCAAACGCGACCTGCCTGCGGCACAGCTGCCACGCCTGCAGCTGCCCCCACTCAACACCAACCCTGACTTCAAACATGAGGCTTGTGATGTGAAACCACAACAAGCGTGCAGCTGTGAAAGGCAGCTGTAACTCAAGGCTTGGATTTTTGAGGTTTAGATGTCTGTCACCAAGGGCCTTGTTTGATAATGTGCAGACCTGAGACCTTGGGTTGCTTTACTGAAAAATAACGTTACTGACCTGAGTGAGAAAACATGAACTAAAGCCATGCAAAATAAGTAGAGAGCAAGACAGAAGTAACTCAAGGAGTCCTGAGAAATACATTAACGGAAAAAAAAATGTATATATATATATGTATATCAAACACCAAGGAGAAGAGATAGAGAAATGCACAGAAGAGAGGATCGGGCAGCTCCAGTGAGCACAAAGGCCAGGCCTTCCTTGCAGGCCTACTAGCCGCCACTTTGCACAGACCACCAAGGTCTGTGCAAGCACTGAACATACTGCTGTTTTGCTAAGAACAAGTTCATACCAGTCATTCACTGTATAATACCAAAAATAACATCACTGCATACTAGTAAATCACATAATCCTGGGTCAGAGACCCCACACCTGTGCAAAGATGCCCAAGTAGAAGTGACTCAAAGAGCTGAAAAGTGAAAGAAGCTGGGAGAGAAGAACACAAGGGCACAACAAATGCCACGTGCAACTCCTTAAGGAGATGCAGTGGCTACTTCTGTTTCCTCATGTGATAGACAAAAGATTAATACTTCAACCATCTTTCCTGCAGAATTATTCAAATTTCATGTAAGGTTCAGTTAAATCAGAGGTAAATAATCAGAGATAAATAATCAGAGGTAATTAAATGTTCTACTCACCACTGGTGAGGCTGCACCTGGAGTTCTATGTCCAGCTCTGGGCCCCCCAGCACAAGAGAGACTTGGGCACACTGGAGAGAGTCCAGTGGAGGCCTGGAGCACCTCTGCTATGTGGGGAGGCTGAGAGAGCTGGGACCCTTCAGCCTGGAGGAAGCTCAGGGGAGATCTTATCCGTGTGTATAAATACCTGAAGAGTGGCTGCAAAGAAGATGGAGCCAGGCTTCTTACTGTAGTGTTCAGTGTCAGTACTAGGGGCAACAGGCACAAACTGGAACACTGGAAATTCTGTCTAAATATCAGAAAACAGTTTGCTATATTGATGACGGAGCACTCGAACAGGTTACCCAAAGATGCAACCAAGACTTCTCCCTCCTTGGAGATCTACAAAAGCCTGGGCAGCCTGTTCTAGGTATCCTTTCTTGAGCACTGGGGCTGGACCAGATGACCTCCAGAGGTCCCTTCCAATCTTAACCATTCTGTGATTCTGCAATTCTGTGAAAATATTCACCATACAAGCCCCAATAAACATGCAACCAATAAATCCACAATACTTTCACAACTCTCACGCAGAGATGATCAAGAAAGGTAACTGCTTGCTCTAGGTGACACAGAAAAGCACAGTGGTGCAGAATTCCATTGTAACATGCAGCCATCTGAAAACAGATGCAATGGTTTGGTTCTACTCTATATTCTTCTTAGTCAGGAGAAAGAAGTGAGACTGCTGAGAACAAGAGAGGACCTTTGAAGGAAAACAGCAGGAAAAAAGGGCTTGGAGAGAATGGCATTAATGCCAAAACAGCTGGTATAAAAGTCATGTGGGCAACAGGTGGACCTGATGGGCATGGTTGTCTTCTTCCACGCACACTCTTGACATACATGCAAACAGACTTTCACTCCTCTATCAGTTACACTCCTGAATAACATGGCAACTGCCCTGTTTGCTCACCCTGGAACCATCATTATGCACAAATTTGCCTGAATAAAGAATTCAAATTAATTCTACTCTTAAAGATATTTCTCACTGTTTTCTTATTTTCATTGGCATACAGCGTGTCTATGCTTTGCACAAAACAAAAATGCATTTCACACATTTTCCAGGCAAAATGTTTAAATACAAACTTGCAGAACTACTTATGTTCCTTCACATACTGTTTTTAATTAATTTGACATTTGGTCTTTTTTGTCAATTCAGGTGGCACATTGCAATCAGAAGAAAGCTACTGTGTAAATATCCTATTCTGCAAGTCACCAACTAAATGAGTAAGCAATGGAACAAAATCTATAGCATGCAATTAGCATTCTCCTTTTGATTTTTCCTGTACTTCACAGAACTCATTAATAACTTTTAGTAGGTAAAATTGAAGCTAGGAGACCTCTTACACTTTAGGTGCATTATATTCTATCTTTGCACAAAAGAAATTCTTTTGATGTACTAGAAATCTTATTAATAGATTCATCAGAAAACAAGCATGTAAGCTGGCAGAGGCAATTGCACGAGGTAAAATGAATGTAAATGACAGATGAAAGAAAATTTCCATGCCATTCAGATCAATATAAACAAAAGTGCTGCAACAACCACAGCACAGAGACAAAGGGAATTCATCAAACTTGTATTTTGGATTATTTGTCCTCTACCAAATGCACCCTCTGTGTTCCTGAGCTATATTCTTCCTTCATGCAATTAACACTACATTAAGATGCACTCCTGCAGGGTTTTTTTCCTTATGTTACTGAATTGAAGTTTTTCAGCACACTCAGATATTGGGGGGGTGGGGTGGGGAGTGTAGAGAATAGCTTCCTGCTTTTCTGTACTGCTATTTGGAAAGCCTGTAATTACAGCACTTAATAACTTTCTAAATACTTAAGCCAGAATTAATTATCTCTGCTATTATTGCAGGAGTATGGATCATATATTGGGTATGATGGAGAGAACGTGCGATAGAACATTTTATTGTACTCAGTGCAGGCAGTGGGTGTGCAAGGCACTTAAACTATTAGCAGCAAAAGGCTTCTCTACTTTGATTTTTCTCAGTATGATCATCACTTATCTACAGAATCAGCTTTGCTCATTTTGTGCTTTTTGTTGTTGCCTAATTAAACGCTTCCAGGACCCTTCATTACACCAGGGACTAATCGTCACTTTAAAATAAATCCCACTTTATTTTAAATCATATTGGTACTTGATGAAAAATAAGAGGAAGGTAAATGCTTACTGTTAAACAACTGCCCTTGCAACAGACTTTGAAATGTGTTTTTATTAGTAGTCAGAAATCAAGGCCTTTAATGGGTGAATTCTTCTGTCTTCTTTTAATTTCGTATGGTGTTGAGGAATCAAAAATATCTGTAGCTACTGTAAAAGCTAATTGCTCACACTGCTTAAAAATACCTTAATAAAGAAGCTGTATTACAGGAGGGGGTGATGGGGAGGAGAGGAATGGCTGCAGAATTGATGCTGTAGTCAATTCCACAGCAGAAATAATATCTGGAATGTGTAATACCTTTAAACATTTCAAAATACATAACAAAGAAAATAGAAAAACATGATATTTGCAAGGGGGAAATTAAAGCTGCAGGAGATGAAGCTTCACTTCCAGAAAAGTGGATTCAGACCTTTGTATAGAATACAAATTAAAGTAACTTTGATTTCATTCTAGTATATCAAAACAAAAAAAAAATAATTTCTTACAAAAGCCAACAACCCCTTCCTCATAAAAGCAATGCTTGTCTAAGATTAAGTGGAATAAATTTAGAAGGTCGAGGCAGGCTCATTGATTGAAAGAAGTTTGGCAGCACTGCTTGGGTTTCAAAGTAGTTTACCAGGAAATCAGAAATGAAGCAGCAGCCTGAAGCAAAACCAACTTATTCACACCCTTACCACAAGTTCTAAAGGTTTGGGCTGTGTTAACATAGGTGGCTGAAACACATACAGGGATATATTTACAAGAGAAGTGTACCACCATATCTCAGTATAACACAATCAAAATCAAGCATAGATTTCAGTCGGTGTTCATGTAGGAGGGTGGAAAGATAGTAAATGCTATCATGAATGTTGAAACAGAAGTGATCGAGATCCCTCTCAACTACATCTCCAGAATTGCCTTTGAGACTCAGGCCATGATATGTTCATTTGTTTCATAACAGAAATAATGACTAATGCTAAGAGACTCTGATGAAAGAGATCAAGCAACTGTGCAAGTAATTTCCCTAAACTGGGAGACAATCATTTCCTCTCTTGTTATATGCCCTTATGTTGGCTGACTATAAACCCAGCCAACAAATTCACTTTCTATAATTGTTTACAACCTTGCCTCAAAAGATAAACCCGATTTTTTCCACAGTTAAAGACTATAAATCCACTCTTGGTACAGACTAGTCTAATTCCCCACTGAGTCCCTAGGGACTCACAGTAGAAAGAGAAGACAAACAACAACTACAGGAAGATTACTTTCTAGCTCCAATCAATAATTTGCTTGTCACTCCACAAGCACATCGCTGTATCAGCATAACTTTGCAAAGTTCCTTATCAGTGATGCACTCTTACACTTCCTAGGTAGACATTAAGTATTTTTGCATCCCATGGGTTTTGCATTTCAGTAAATCTCCTTTTCTCAGTGATACAAATATACAATAACTGCCACAGACTGACAATAGATGTTAGAAATTTGAAAAACAGCCTATAGTGTAATAGTACTTTGCACATATATATCGTTCTTTATTCCAATGGGCTTTAGAAAGATGAATTCAGTTTCAGAATAACAGAATAGAAAAGATAGTTATTAAAACAGTTTACAAATCAACAAACCAAAGCACAAACAGCTATGCCCACTTGACTCTTGTGATTGAGGTTAAAGCTAAGTCAGTGGTAAAATCGAGAAATGAAATCAGGAGTTCTGGACAGAAGGGACACTATTATGCAAGATATAATCACATTTTATATTTTCCATCTACTATACCTCCACAGAGAAAAACTTTTCCTTTCTCAAAGTGTATATATAAAAAAAACGTATTTACCTGTTGTAAAACATTCCAATATGCTACCACAGTCTGCCCCAAACAGGGAATTATGAATGTGCATTTTATCAGAATAATGCCCATAAACACACACACATAAAGCATCACTTAAAAACATATCAAAGCCAGAACATACACCACAAAGCCAAAAGAAAGATATTCAGTAAAACAGTTTTCTGCCTAGTTTGGCCAATGCCAACAGGTATTCACTGAAGAGAGGTGTAATGCAGTCTGTTTCAAGGGAGCTATACAGATTAAAAAAAAATGCCATTAGTAATACCTCCTAACACTAAACCTCTGCGAACAAGTGAGAGAACAATAATGATCTTATCTGCTCTAAGAAGACTGGAATACTGGTGATTGCAGAAGATGGATTCTGCCAAATATTCCATCTGTGAATAAAAGACCAGTTCATTAATGGAAATCTTCCAATTAGAGACAAGAAACTCAGAGCTAAGAAAGGAGTGCCTTGACAAGCAAAGTTCCCACTTAAAAGCTCTACAGGTTCATGAGGCTTAAATTTGAGTCATTATAATTATATGATATCACTTAAAAATATGGCTTCAGAAATATCTTTTGTTCTGAAGATGTATGCACCAGTAGTGCTCCTGCCAGCACGTGCCACTTATTCCAGGAGAACCACCGGAGCATTGCAGGCAGCTCTGAGAACATGGACTGAACTCTGTCGCATATGTCATCTCACCAGCTCCACAATATAATAAAGAATTTCAGTTAGAAGCCTGGGTGTTCTTTTCTGAGTTTAATCTTACAATCTGCTCACTCAGACTCTTTAAATGTTTCTAGGTAGTACCATCACACCCTAGACAGAAATATCTACATCTAGCAGAGTTTATCCAAATCTCCCCCAATATCTGTCTCCCTCCCACTAATGAAACTGATTGAGTGAAGTAACTGATAAATAAAGTTATAACGCCCTAATAAAGTCCAGATTGATAAACTAACACATGGTCATACTGATCAGTTCAAAGATACTCAAGGGTGCTGAATCTTGAGTCCCAACATGCTGTCATTGACAAAACCAGACATCCTCAGAGGAAAAGTAAATATTATTTTAAATGGCAAATTTCCCTTCACAAAGGAGACATTAGTAGACAAATATTCCATGATTTTCCTACATCAATATTGTCAAATTTGTACCAGACTATCGGAAGAAACAACATTCTATGGAAAATGATCATAATATTTTTCTATAATAATCCTTAGTCAAAGACCTGCAATAGAAGAACACTAGAAACCTTCTTCGGAAGTGTTAGCACAGAAGTTTCATGAAAGACATATTAAATGAACGCTGAAATATTTCAGTTACTCATTTCAGAAACTCAGACAGAATATCAGAACTGCTCAGATCCAGGCCCACTACTACATTGTTTTATTTAATTTTTCAGGCTCCAAAGCCACATGGGAGTGGAGCTGGATTCAGCAGGAGACTACCGAAGAACTGAGTGGCTTGCATAAGTTGCACATTTATGTAAAAGCCCTATGGAGGAACAAATAGGAATGACCACATTTCTAATAAAAGCCTAGAAGTAATCAAACAAAAATACAGGCAAATCAATGCAAATCATAATCATATTTCAGGATGCCAAAAGGCATTAAATCACAAACCAACACATTTATACATTCCTCTGTAAAGATTTGATTTTGTCAGAGCTTACATCTCTTACAAAGATGTTGCTACAGCTCCAGATGCAAATACACTCAAATAACTAACTGAAGTGTTAAAAAAATAGCAACACTGAAAATAGTAATAGAAAATTTCCCATAAGAGACTATATGGTTGGGCTGAATTATTGCATAGGCACTATATGTTCTGCTTCATTTTCAACACCAACTTTTTTAAAACCTGTGACTACAATCATATGCACCCCCTTCCCACAGCAACAGGCCAGCCAGGAGTCCTTGCTAATTCCCAGGTTAAAGTACGGTGGCCAAGAAGTAACTCACCCCCCCAGTGCATATACAAAGCTGCAGTACAGTCATACTGCTAGGCATGATTTACTCAACAGGCTCCTGAAAAACATTAGCTGTCACATCAGCGTTTCTAATTTAAACTGTATTCTTTTCCATCTTGCCACAAGCAGCAAACAGATTAACCAAATCTTCAGCCTGAACAAAACCTTTAAAAAACAAAAATAAACTTTGCCCCATGTCCCTCCTCCCCTTCCCCCCCAAAAAAAACAGTAGCAATTCTGTCTTTTTAAATTTTGATTACAGTTTGCTTAAACTGGTCTGATTTCTAAAAATGTTGAACCACATCATGCCTAATTCCAAACAGAAGCCAGAGTGGATCCAGCTAATTTCTAGACAGCTGATGATATCAACGTCCTCAGCTTTTTACTGTTTTGTTCACTCAAATTATTATATTATTGTATGTAATTTGACTTCTAAACTTGAAGAAACTTGATAATTCCTGTGAGAAAAAATTAGTCTTATTTTCCTGATGGTTTCAGTGACTGAAAAACAAATTGATTTTAGTCATATTTTCGATTACAGTTGGAAGAAACGTTGTACCTTAATGCAAATGTGCAAATATGTTTTTCTTTTTCTGTTTCAAAAGGATCTCTTAGCAGGTGAAAGGTGGTTTGTGTGAGTTATTTTGCTTTAACTATTGTAAGGCTCATTAAAAATAATAAAACTAAAAAAGTCAAATTCTGCTTTTAATGATGAATGACTATTGCTTCCAGACTGCACTTTTCACAAGGGCTAAAGGCCGTGCCATCCAGACAGGAAAAGCATGCACTTTCCCCACTGCTATGGTTTTGTTGAAACAAAGGGATGCCATTGAATTAGAGTTCTGACTAAAATGCTTGTGATACTTGTTGCTTGACAAGCAAACATAAGGTAGACTTATGTCTAGTGAGTCTGTTTTGCAGCTCAGAAACCTAGCACAGACATCTATCAAATGCTGCCTTACTGTCCACCAGTCCTGTAAGTGTACATTTGCAGATAAAATAAAAATGAAAAACTGATCAATTCATAGTGGTGAGGGAAGAGCAGACAATTAACTTTGGAAATGGGAAACTGAAGCAGTCAGTGTCTTGTCAATGTCTGACAATGTTTCCCACTGAGAGATCCCCAGAGGCAGAAGGCACAATTATAAAAAAGTTTAATTTTAAGTGTAGTGATCTCTGTTATCCCAGCTAGAATAGCTTAAAACTTGAGTAAAACAATCAATGGCTGTTTTCCCATCCATGAAAATGAAGCATTGGACATCTGGTTTTCTTTTGTTTGTTTTGTTTTGCTTGTTTGCTGAGGGTGGGGGTTGGTTGGTTAAATTTAAGTTCACCAGAATGCTAATTCAGGAAAAATTGAATTGTCTGACCCTAAAATTGAATTGTCTGACCCTAAAAGATCCAAAAACAACTGAACAACAATACTGAACTTCTTCATGAAATTGAAGCAAAACTCAGAAACAGAAGAAATCCTAAAAATCCAGTTTAAATAATGGTTCACCTTGGCTTTACTTAATTTCATTTAAGTGAATTAAAAACAAATAAGCAAATAAACATTTGCTTAAATACATTAAACCTACTTTGCTATATTTGTACAATACTCTGTCACGAAATAAAATTGAAAGCTTGTCACTCTTTAGGTCACTACTCATGCTCATCTCTCTGAAGCAGGTTCCCAGCCGTTGACAGTTGAACACAAAGCCACTGCATAACTGTGCCATTAGTACTTTACTCATAGGTAAATCCAGTGAAACTCTAAAGACAGATCACACAATATCTTTCAATCCTGGAATTATGGCTATAATCTAGCATATATAGCACTATTTGCCACATAAGCACACTCACTCACCTCTGGGTATTTTTCAAGGAAGATTGATTCTTCCATACACAATAAAAATGCTAAGATGCTGAAGCTCTGTTATCATAAAACAGCAACTAGAAGGCTGGAGCTCCAGCAGTACATCAGGAGGGCAGAATGCCCCTAGTGTGTGACACATAGCAGACCTCGGGTTCCTTTGTTTATAAACCCTGGATTTACACCTGGAGATATTTTTAAGTTGCTACTCCAAAAACAAGCATATTCCTCTACCTCTCCCAGGAGAAGGAAGGTGTGAAGAAAGGTGACTGCATGCCAAGAATGATTTCATTCAGAAAGAAAAAATATGTCATTTCTAAACAATGTGTACATATTTATATCTTACAAGTTAGATGACTTATGGTAAGAAAACATATGACAAAATAGAAGGGGGGTGGAGGGGCATGTTGCACAACAGCCCTTAATTTATACCTATAAATAGCTTCTGCTTTTTCACTGTCAGGTTCAAAGTGACATTCATCTTCCCTGAATTTGGTGATATCTAGTAACAGTATGGTGCATGCCTTTGAATAAAATGTATTTTAGACATTGTATTTGTCCATGTTGTTTATACTTTCAAGATACCTATATAATTTGTCTGTCAAAACCACTAAACTGGGGAACAGATTGTGTGTACTTATGTGAATGCCTTACTATAGGTAAAGAAAATGTAATACTTAATTGTGGAACAGCTTATTGAACTATTATTCAAAATCCTGCTTTCAAAACAAACAGCAAATCATCTTTTCTTCAAAAAAAGGAAAGCTTGAATGAAGAATGAGCTACCTCTTAATACACTTGGTCCTCTTTCAAAGAGTAGGCAAATCCAAAACTACTAAATTCAAAGTTGATCAAGGTAGTTAGCTTCTCCTTTTCATTCCTCAGTTACGTAAAAGTTGCTCATAGTCTGATCCAGTTCTGAAGTCAATGAAATGACCAGTCTATTGGCCAGCCATATATCTTAATAAAAGAATCTTCATTATGCAATCTCCTTAATACTTCAACAGCTGGTCTGACACTTGTAAGTGCTAATGAGAGGTCAGCAGTAATTCTGCAAATAATAATTTGTGACTGAACTGCAACCTTTCTGTTTCATTCATTATTTATTATACAGTATGACTCAAATATGAGCATAGTGAACAAAGGACAACTCATTTCAGACAGTGCTTAAATGGATAATTTAACCTTAGTACAGCATCAAACATTACATGCCAAAGTCAAGCAGAAAACTTCACATACCAACGTTTGCCAAAGCACAGGAGCTACAAACAGGGGAAAAAGCCACCTGGTGTAACATCGTAACATCTCTGCTTGCACAGTAAGAGAAAAAAAAAAAAAAAAAAAAAAAGCATCCGGAAGAGCTACAGCTCAGTAAGACAGACAGAAGAATATTTTAGGGATAGGCTGACAATTTAACCTACTCAAAAAACTGCTTATTATTCATTTGGGTCCATTACTGCAATCACACAGTATTATTGTCACAGTGTACAGACACAGCAATGCAACAACAGCTTGCTTTTTGTCCCATATCCTGTTCATACAGACATTTTCATTATTCCCTCATATCTTACTTTTTCAGAATCACTGACCCTCACTAATCTAAAAATACAAAATCCTTGAGAGCTTGGACAAATACTAAAAGCCTGCCACATATGAAGAAAAAAAAAATGTTTCAGAGACATAGCAAGAACTATTTTATTCTTCTCTTTGTCTTAGTCTGTTAGTTTTCTTTTCAGTACCAACAAACAAAATTACAAAAACCCACAGTGGCATTCCCAAACATGAAAATCAATACAGAGAAGCCTTAGACAGCACACAGTTCATGAAATGGGATATTGTGGTTATTTAAACTGTGTTCAAAACAATATCAAATCAGCACTCTTTATTTCTTAAGACTTGAGGGACAAGTCCACTTAATGGCCTTCTGGGATATTTTGACTCTTAAGCTTCTGAAAAGATAAATTATATTACATGGGCATACAGTAATCACAGTACATGTTTTGGTAGTGAAGTACATATGAGAGACTGCCCACAGATCCCACAAATGGGTGAGATTTGAAAGGAAAGTAATTCTGTAGGTGATATGACTAGCAATCAAGGAAGAGGCAGAAAAAATGGGTGCTGAAAATCACAGGGGGAGCAAACAGTGTTACTCTTAATACTTGGAATTACTTATGAATTCTTATTGCAAATTACTGGGAGTCCAGATATTTCTCTTGGTGTGCTTACTACTCAGCATCTCCACCAGACACAACCCTGTTTCCCTTTGCCCAGAACTCAGAATTTAAGAACTCAGGGAATATGCACAGACACACAATTCATCCTCACTATTCACTATTAAGAGGGTTCAACTATAATTTGCCAGCATTCAGATACTTCACTGCTTGGTACGTTTTATAAGTCATCCATTGCTAAGGAAAATAAAAACAAACTCAGGGTATAAATGACACACGTGTAGCAGATCTAGGTACAAGCCTGAGGCGCAAGAACTGTGAGTACAACAAGGTTAAGTTTGCAAACAGGTAAGTGTGAAAAAGATAGTTATAGGTTTTAGATTATTGTGGTGAAGGAGAAGAGTTTAGTTTCTGGTATGTTCATAGAGAATAAACTTCCAGGTAACTCGTACTTTTGCATGTAGCAAGTAAATATGGTGCTGCCTTTGCTTGGAACGGGCCCCAGGTTTTGTGCTGAGCTGCAGCACAGACCTTGGACGTTCTCAGACCGTGTCTGAGTTTGTCATGGCTGGACAGAGATGTGGCTTTCTTGTTTACTTGCTTTGCTTGTAGCAGCAAGAATCAGAAAAGCAGGTGCAATTTTTTTTCTACTTCTGGTACAGTGAACTATCTATTGTTTTTTATATACCCTTATAAATATAAACTATGAAACTAATAGATAGCAATAACACGCAGCTATTCTAGGTAAAATGATCTATGAGTATAGATAAAATGCAGCATAGAAGAATATAGGCACAGAATTACAGGGGCCTTAATAGTGAAGGCACAGGATGACACTGGATGGCCTGAGGTTAAAAAAAAAAAAAAAAAAAAAGTAGTGGTGAATGCACCCTTGGGAGCTGGGTAAAACCAGTTTAAAGGATAACAAAAAGAAAAAATACATCCAATACATGCAGAAGACACCATATACTGTAAATTTGGATGAAAGTAGTCCAATGAAGAAAGACCAAGGTGTAGAACATTTTGCAAGCACACAAAGGTGACCCCAACTGGAGCTTAGGGTGAGGAACAAGAAACCACTGATATCAACATCACACTTGTGGCAGAGGGCTTGAATGCTGATGTATTTTCATCTCCCTCCACAACGAAGCCATTAAGCAGCGAGGCAGTGGAAATGTGACTTAACACCCGAGAAAGGATACTAGAAAGTTTGCATATATTAATTTTAATGGTATTTAATTTGAATTACAAGTGGAAGTATCACTGTAACTGGACTACTTATAGCTTTTTAGATCATTCGGGCTTCAATTAGACTAACAAAAATTCTTGGTTTTGCACAGAAGCTATGGGGGGTTTTGCCTGTCACAGGATTTTGACTGCAAAATTACTGGAGAAGTCAAGTGACCTCCTCTGTGATTTGGATGCAACAAATTGGTAATGGTTGCAGCATACAAGATTATGTTTGTGGAGGAAACTGGGAGAGATGCTTACTCAACTGTAGCAATAAGGAAAACTGTGACCATATCCTGCATCAATTCTGGTTTTGGAAAGTGGAATGGAGAAATCAAATTGAGAAACTGGAAAAGAACAGTATCAATCTCATTAAATCTCTAGATAATTAGTGTTGTTTCTTCTTCCAAAATAGACTGGTTTTAGCATACTTCCCAGATTTACTAAAATACGTAATTTGAGATGATAAAATGCAATTATAATGGTCTGTTTAGATTCAGAAAGAAAAAAATAAGCATGCAATAACAAGAAAATTCTAGCATCTCACTACAATGAATATTTTATAAGCATGCAAACATCATTAAAAAAGCAAAAAGCAAAAGTCACTGAGCTGATACTTGTACAAGCATAATTATAGTTAATTAGTACATCAGGACCTTTGACACCAGTTAATTATTCATCTGTCATTTTCAAAGGTGGGCCCAAGAGCTCACTGAGAAATGTAATGACTTCCTCAGAGCCAATTCCTGAGCAATTTTTTTGTGGCATACTCTGCAGAAAACCCCCACAAATTTTTTAAAAGCAGTAGTGCAGTTAAGGGAAGATGAAAAGAAGCTTGTACTCACTATGAAGATAAGCTCTGAATTTTTAACAGATACCTCAGAAAACTGGAAGAATCTTCCTCTTTAAACTCTTTTTACAAATACCAATTTGGATAGCCAATAATCAAAACTTCTAGCAAACAGTTCACTGAAGTTCTAATCATCCCTCCATTCGTTAGAGGCTGCTCCAAAAGCAGTGTCTTCAAATCCAGCACCTGGCCACAACATTATAATTAGCTGTGATAAAAAAGGAGTTAAGCCCTTAATCAATATCCTTTCAAGCTGTCCTGACAGACTACAGCAAAAGAGGTGGTACAACTAATGAGATGAAACTCCAGCAGAGAAAGAGCTCTATGACCAAAGCATTGTGCAGCAATCAAGAGGGAATCATTTCAACCCTTTAAGCCATAGGTGAGACCACATTACAGCAATCTTGAGTTCTTTTCTTTTGCTTCTGCAGTAAGAAAACAGACATCAGTGTCTAGGGCTTTCACTACTTCACCTTCTACACTACTTTACCCCAATACCAAAAAAAGTTAAAAATCTACTTGAAAACTTAATTTGCTTGTGAATGTTGGTTATTGTAGGAAAACTGCAGGAGGATGCAGAGATAATGACAGGGGTACAGAACATGGAAAGAACAGAAATCTGTTTCTTTCCCAGTTAGTACCCCAATGCCACGTATACCACTCCAGCTCAGCATGCCCTCACAGGGTCACAACTTCCTTGGATGACCACAAAATGGATTGGGATGAGCTCTACATGCTTGGATGACTCTGAACTTCTAGCATGTGTTGATACCTAAGGCAGTTATCTTTCCAAAATCACAGACTTTTTAAAATGCCCATTTAGAAACAGCATAAATAGATTATTATTTTTTTTTTCATATAACTGTTATATTATGTCGGGGTCAAAACTGATGAGGGAACCACTGTGCCATTACTTCCTTAATTCCATTATTCAATAGTAAACCTGAACACAAACATTTTGGAAACAGATTCATATTTCTGTATGCAAACAGAAGTAGAGTCTGGATGCAAACTTAATTCTGGTGTGGGGTCTTTACTATGCTCTCCCTCCCTGCACCTGTATTGTGCCTGGGAGGTAAGAAACTTGGAGCATTTAAGTGAGTGGGCAATCAGTGCTAGTAATGACAAAAAGGAGCATCTGAGCAATTCACAAACTGACATTTGTCTGTAGGAAATACTTAACAGGTAATTCAGAACAGGAAATTCATAATGATGAAAGCTTGCAGATGAGTAGAAAAGGACGTGAAATTTGTCAAGCAGATTTGCTCACGAAGGCAAGTTCTGCTTGGTGACTCTGGAATGTTCTTCCCTTTAATGTATGCCAATGCACAACTGTCCACCTTTACAGGTGCTCACTATGGTTTGGTTTTCTTTTCAGCTGTTTGTTGTTTGAGTAATTTCACTTTATTTATTCTTTGTGTGAGGGTGGTGACAAAGTAATAAACTGCCTTTTAGGAAATGGTCTGACACATGTTGAAAGATTACTGCATGATCCTGCAGGTTCTGTCCTACACCAATGCACACTGCACTTTTCCTCCCTCATTTACATTTGCTTGCTTTGGCAGTGGTGGTTATGAATAAAGCAGACAGAAAAATCAGTCCATATAGTGCTAGCGAGGCACAGTGACCTCAAAGGTGGCATATTTTGGGAAGACAAATTGTTAACGTGATTACTTGGGCACAGGTTAAAATGCAGATATGTTTTGTTTCTGTGGGACCTAATCCAAGAGTTTGATCAGAAACATAGGGATAGAGGACAACACAAACATCATCCTAGGGATTGCTCATTAAGAGCCAGGGATCCCCCTACCTTTCTATAACAGTATTCTAAATCCTTTTCTTAAATGATGGGAGAAAATACTCTGTTAGTATTCTGGAAAGAAAAAGTATTCTTTGTTGCAGCTACTTAATATATAAAATATTAAAAAGAAAGGAGAACAGTGATGAATTTGACACATCTGATTACAAACACTTTTAATAGGGAAAAAATAAATAAATAAAACATTCCAGTATGACTCAAAATGGCGATAAAGCCAGAATTTATGGAATGCTCCTGTTCTGAAAAAGATGTAGTTAATAGTATATTTTTATAATGGAAAGCTATATTTAAAAATCTAGTATCTGAGAAGTAGAAATACATTATTGTTACTTTCTTTAATACATGTTACTGCTTTTTGTTTATTTGTTTTGTTGTTGTTGTTGTTGTTTTTTTAATGCCTAATCTTTTAACATTCTTCTTCAAGTAATTTGCTTTCAGGATTACTTTCCAAGTACTTACTCAACATTTATGAACAAATCTTAAGTATTCCTTCGTGAAGAGAAATAAATATTATTCTCACTTAACCTGAAGCATAGCAAGAACAGGTGACTATGTGTGATCTAAGACAGAAACCTTATGTAGACTTCCAGTTCCTTAGCATGGCAATAGGCATACATAAAAACTTTACTGAAGAGTATACTGTTTACAGATTCTGAACTCAGATGTGATAATAAAGAAGAAAACCTTTCTTTTGATCAACAAATAGTGGGGAGTGGGCATTCATCTAAGAAGTATAATGACATTCTTGTGATTAGACAAAGGACTCAGAATGGTGATCACACATTTTTGGTCAAAAGGTCCTTCATTTCTTCCAGAGCTGCTCATTCTCATACATAGCATAGAGCCCCGTAGATCCCATGAAAGCCCTAAAATTGAAGAGCTGACCCATGCGGACTGCCTTTTTGTTTGTTTGTTTTAAATTAAGATAAATAAAGTCCATTGTCCACCAAAATATTTGAAATATGCACAGGTCAAATTTTGCTAAATTAAGCCATTTTCTTCAAGGATGAAGATGCTCAGCATAGAATGTCATTCAAGTAAGTACACCTGTGCTATCACAAAAAGGTAAATTACATTAAAAAAGAAGAATCATAGAGGCTCCCCAATAAAAAAGGTGATCATAACACTGAGAACTTAAAAGACTACTGCTTTACTTTTCAGTTCCCAGCTGAGCGGACTCCTGCAGTACTTCTTTTCATTGCAGCTCGTTAGTATCCTGGTTAAACAGGAAATTAATTTGAACTATGACAACAGCACATATAACAGTGCTGTTATAATTTCAGTCACTATAATTTCAGTCAAACGAAAGTGTTGAATCCTGAGAAGCAATGCTCAGAATGAGGGGCATGAAATATATTCAGCGCATAACCTCACATGAATAGTCAGATAATTTTGCTTGAATGAGAAATGAACACTGAAAAACATCACTGGATCTACGTGGTGATTGGATTAAATAGCACAATCAAAGCATTGGAAGCATTCACTTCTTCACTGATTCAAGGCCCTTACGGCCACAGGCAATCAGAATATACATGGGTAGGAGAGACAGAGATGCAGAACATCTATTCCACAAGTCACTGCACAGAAGAGGCCACCGAATGTACTCCAATGTCCAGCCAACTGAACTGAAAGCCAACTCTAATTTTGCAATGAAAAAACTCCAAAAAAACATCATGAAATGTCAAACTATGTTTTTTCAGAGGAAGATGGGGAAGAGACCACAGAAATCAAGCTAAAAAGTGGGTTCAGCCTCATGTTGTGCAAAGTAATACTTGGAGCTTACATTTGAGTGAACATAAATTCTTACCCTGGGAGGGATACTGATATGACTGCATACGGGTGCAACTTGGCTTTCCAAAGTATTGAAAAGAAACTTTTTGGCAAGTCAGACTAGTATCTGAGCAAGAAAAGAGTTCTTTGACATAATTCAGTACTAATTCTCCATTAATTAATATTGTATTAGCAATCAAATCACACCTAAGAGTTTTGCAATGTGAATGACCAATCACTTGCACAGTGATTGTAACAATACATTTACACACATAAAAGCCTCAAGTACCTGGTAAAACCAAGGCAGAATGATAAACAGCATTAACGTTAACTACACAAAGAAAAAGTTGTTCTGAATAAAACAAAGCAACAAGATAGGGAGACATAAACTCAATTGTGAGCAATAAGATAGATGAGCTATCATGACAGATAGAGACCTGATTTTCTAAGAAGATTAGCCGCTCTTTGTGCTCTGACTAAAAGCAAAGAGCAGAATTTACTGTCCTGATAAATTTAGCTAATTAGCTCAACCTTAAAAATTCAGAAAAGACTATATCAAATGCAATCCAAATTATTCCTGTGTCCTGTATCAGATGAAGTCTGTACTAAAGCAGGTTATTTTAACACTGTTTACTACTTACTGAAAGCATACACATCTGAGTTAATGGCAATTATAGGAAAAGTAAACAGTCAGTCAGTCCCTCCTAAAAACAAAACAATAAGAACAAAAACAAAAACTTAATAAATTACATTCAAGGTCAATGATGTTTGAATTGTCTGAAATCTGATTTTTTCATACGCTCTGTGGAAAATTACTGGTGATTTATTTTAATACTTTGAATGTCAGCATTTTGTAGACTGCTAGAATGACAGCTGTACAGAAGGAAATGTATTTATGTCTGTAGTCTCAGAGGAGTTACTGTGATAAGTGTAAAGGCATGCAGCAGTAAATTTCAGTTGTACCTTAAGTATTCAGCTGACTCATCACAGTATATTCTCTTATTACAAGGGGGAATAAACCACCATGAACAGAGGAAAACAGTTGAAATACACAACATCCTGGAACATGCTTAATGAAAGCTCCAGCTCTCAGACTGAAAAGCAGAAGGCTGCCTCTAGACTTAAGAAGCAATTGACAAAAAAGCAGGAAAATTTATGCCAATTACTTTAAGAATTTCAGTCCCAGACATGCAGATTCAGCTTTAAGATGCATACTAAATGGGTATTAGCTAAAGACATGACTGCTGTGTTTTTGTGTGTACACACACATGTAAATCTATGTATATGTGTATATACATTACATACCAGAGGAGTCTGTTTAAAATGTGAATTTCACAATATTGTTAAAACTCTGATGTCTAGTTCTCTTCTTTCAATGACTGAAGAATGAGATAATCTGTGAGATAAACTATGCTATGTGTAGCTATGAATGCATATATAGATAGATCTGATTTGCGTGAAATATTCCTGCCTTCCAACATACTATGGCAAAAAAGAAACAAAAGTGACTTTACAGGACGGTCTGTCTGAAAAATACATAGTTTAGGGTTTTTCTGGGAAAAAGAGAGGTTGATTCATCTTGTTGTTGTTGGTGGTGGTGGTGGTGGTTTTCTTGCTTCTCTATAGATCTACAAACAAATCTGGTGGATACAGTTTGGCAACAGTAAGCTATTATAAAAGAGCAAATGAAATGAAGAGAAAAATAGTATTTCTTGCCCTAGGCATGAAACAGTGCCCTTGAATTATGTGTTACAATCAATTTCTAAGCTTACACTATAGATAACATCTTTCAGTGATGTCTCATCAAACAAATTAGATCTGACTAGTGAAATACTGTGAGTTAGCTGGAATTGATGGAAATATTAACGTACTTGCTTTACCGAGCCTGCACTGCCTGAAGTAACCCCCTTTAACTCCTTTTGAGACCAATAGCTAGTTTACTTTAAGCAGGGACTTCTGACCCATGGACAACAAAATTTAACAAAATCTGTTTGGATTTACAGTTAAGAAAATTAGTATTCTACAATACTACAATTTAATGTTCTAATTAAAATCTGGACTGGTAAGAATGTTGCTTTTTCTTATTAGACAAGACAGTAATTCCAGTGTTTCTGGAAAAGAATCCTAGCACAGATACAAATCAGCATTTGACAGAGTGAAAACTTAATGGACAGCTGCTGTTTGGCATCCTGTGGTAAGTCATCACAGAATTAAAAAAAAAATCTATAAACCTACATGAATCAAATTAAAAGTTGGATTTGAACTTCACTTATTTGTAGGTGGAAATAAGCTTTGTTTAAGAACTAAATCCTCACTGCTAATGTCACTATGCCACAGTTATTTATGTTTTAATAAATATGGAGTGTTTAATATGGAGTGTTTAAAGCTACATTCCCACATATACAAAACCAAAATCTGTCATTGTAAGGTGGATGAAAATAGCAAGTGTCTGACATTTAGAAAAATTAGGTCAACATTTATTTAAGAACCTAAATACTGCAATTTCATTTGTACATCTGATTTAATGCACTTTCTTGTATATACCTTGTCTTTCATTTACTTGGATGTCAGAGTTCCCACTGATAAAACACAGCTGTATCACTGCTACTCAAGCAATTTGGGATGTCTAAATTGTGTTACAGGATGAGCTTTTATACTAAGCAACTCTCTTCTTTGGACATGCATATTGTGTTGCTGTCATTTAAGGACATGAGAATGTTAACATCTACCTGCAAAATAGAATAAGCCATATTTATATTAGCAATTTATTTGAAAGAATATTATGATAATAAAGGATTTGCAAGAAATTCATAGTTAATTTAGGTGGATCCAAACTAAACAAGTCATAAAAGATGATGCTTCAATTTAATTGAGTTAAAAAATATAAAGGGATAATGGTTAATCTACACCCTATGTTTTTATGCACCTTGCCTCTAGGTAAAGTTAAAGCAGTTCTAGGCATAAAGTAAATTAAATCCTAGTGCATCAAAGATGCACAGAAAGAGCAGTTTGGTTTTGGTTTGCTATTCAGATTATCTCCCAGGGACTATTTCCCTCATGGATCAAAGTGTGGCTGTTTGATCGGAGCACTGGCATGGAAAAAATCTCTCAGGATAAATTTACACCATAGACAGAAAGAATGCAGGCTCTGTGCTCTTCAGAATGAGTAGACTCTGCTCCTTCCCTGAGCACAAGGCAGATCTACCATCCATACCAGCCTAACCATATAGGATGGCAAAACTTTCCATAACACTCTGCTACAATATTTGAAAAGAAGGGCAGCAAAACCAGTGGTGTTTTTTTTTGTTTTGTTTTCTGTTTTTTTGTTTGTTTGTTTGTTTTGTTTTGTTTTTGTTTGTTTTGTTTTGTTTGTTTTTGTTTTTTCCAGACAAACTGAATGTGAGAGACCAAGATTTAGGCAGTCCTTAGAACTGAGCAGAGAATGACAATGAAAGGTTGTGTTTTCACAGACACTGGGGTGTCTGAAATTATTGCACTGGTGATCTTGGTCAGAAACCAATAGATGCTTCTCAAGGGAAGCTGTCCTATCACCACAGCCATACAGTCACAATCTCTTTTAATTTTTTGCTTAAAGTAATAAATAGGACATCACGTGGTATACATCATTGAGCAGTATCACTAATTGTTTATGTTACTACGAGCACTGATTATGAACATGCCAGAATCTACCCTGTATAGCTACATCTGAAGAAAGCTTTAATGCATAACAACACAATTTCTTTTTATGGAATGTATTGGCAGTGCCTCAGACCTAGTCAAGCACAGAGCAAACAAGCAGCCTGTAATTTGCTGATGCAGTAATGAGGCAACCAGAAAGATCCTTACAGATTAGCAAGCAATCAGGGAGAGTTTCACTGTATGCTATCTGCTTCACTGCTGGCAAATGTGGAAAAATAACAAACATGGTGGTTCATGCTTCTCTTACTAAAGTAAGCTTTTTAATCAAAACTGGGGAAACATATCATGCAAAATGCTAAAACACAGGACAGCATTTTAAATTGCCTCAATCCCAATTAGCGAATTGAACACTACACCTGTTAATAAGTACACAGTAGATAGACATTGAGTTGCATAAGTAAATGCAGATTCATAGCACATATAGCTGCTGAAAAATATAAGCACAAAGGGTGAGAGACAGTAAAAACAGATGAGTATGATTTGTGATGTCCGTGCTTTATTTATGAGGCTGGATTGGCTATGGGACAGTTTTGTTTACCTGTCAGGGACTGTGCAGAATTCACCATCATTTCTGTGTTTTAGCATACTAGGATTCTGTGATTCTGTTTATTCATTTTATTTCTATGGATGTATATTTTTAAGGATAATAGAAAATTTTGAACTATCTGTGTTTGAAGAATATTATTCAAATGCTAAATGAGGAAGTTCTTCTGTTGTAAAATACCACTTAAATAAGGTAGGAGAAACTACTATACCATGCTTTTAACTTTCAGTAACCAGGTTTGTGACACTGATCTTTACATTATTAGACCCAATGTTTGTATGGAACAGCACAAAAAAAAAATGTTTCTTTTCATTGTTCTCCCTAAAAATGAAGAATCAAATTCTAAAGGAAACAGAGAAGCCAAATCTGCAATGTTATTCCACCTAACCTCAAGAAACCAAAAATGTTTATGTATCAGGCTTTTCTGAGCTCAACATAAACAGATTTCAAAGTCCAAAATGATTTAAGTACTCAAATTGATAGATGCCTCTATGACCTAACCTGTACAAACATGTCAAGAAATGGAATTTTGTCTGTAGTTTCCCTGTACAAAATAGAGAAAAAGGATTCAGAAAACAGTAGAGTTATTGGAAAATCAGAAATCTGTATCTCAACACACTTTTATGCTTCCCAAACCAAATTAAAATTTTTGTAAATCAAGTTTTTGAAAACAGTTTGCATAAACATAATGAACATAAAATGAAGGTACATGTCAATTAAGCTAAAACATTTGTTCAGTGTTCTAACTGAAAAAAAATAAAATAAAAAAGCTAATTTACACAATAGATTTTAAATTCATTTACAGAGCATAACCAGGAAACTTCTACCTCTTCAATTTCAAACCTGTCAGAAGTTTGAAAAAAACTTTTTAAAAACATTTATTCAATCTTGATATATTCCTCTGGGAAAACACTTGGGATGCAAAGGTATCAAATTTATTCACTGAGATTTCCACACCATAGGACTGTATCATATTCAGAATATGCAGTGTGGGTCCACCATTCCCAGGCTGTCAAACCTCCAAATCTCCAAAGCACAGCAAGTAGATACTCAGCAATTTGGATATGCTCAAGGCCTGTGGGATTTATTGTGAAAGCACAGATTACCACACTGCTCTTAGAGAGCTGATCCAATAATTTTATTGGTCATTGCTAAAAGAACCAGTGTTTATGAGCATGCCTGGATCATTATCAGGGCCTGCCACATGTCAGGCAGCTCAATGAGATAAGTATGTAGGGATAAATAAATTCAGCACATCTGTGGAAAAGGGGAAGTAACTGAGTATGCAGTAAATGAGCATGCAGTAACTCAAAGCAGTTTGTAAAAGCATGACTACGTGACATGATCTGAAAACACAGAAAACTGTTGTTAGAATTTACATGGTCACCTGATTTTCTTCTTATACAAGAGGGCCTTTTCCTGACGCTTACTTTTAGATATGCAAAAATTCAAGCACAGAAAATAGAAACATTCCTTCCATATCATATGTTAAGTTGTTGACCATGATGTGTGTTATCTAGAAAGTGGAAATGATCAAATTATTTGCATTTATCAGATGTATTTTAAAAGAAAAAAAGTTACATTATTTCCTTCTAAAATAAAAATGAATTAGTTAACAGTATTAGGAGTTCACTGAAAAGAAACATCATGACCAACCCTAGCCTTATTCCTGCTCACCTTTGAGAAATCACCTCTAGATGGGACAATACATTTTAAAGTATGAAAGTGATGGTCTCATAAAAATATTGGAACAGATTCCATTGAAGATAATATCTCTGATTTCATAGATTGAAGCATATGCTGAATTAGACTCATAATAAGATGCTAAGGAGGTTTTAGGGAATACATGCCTGCCAAATGTAGACGTTCATCTTACAAGTCTTTCATAGCACAAGACTAAATGTACCTGTAACGACTGTTTCCAAGTTCTGCAAAACTATAAAGTATAACATCTAAATTATTTTGTTCAAGAAAATTAAATTTCAAATACAAGCAAGCAAAAATCAATGAATAAAGGATGCCATTGGAGCTTTAATTTGTTCATTGTCATAAGTAAACCATAAAGTTATCTTTAATTAGAACATGATCATATCTGACCTTTCTCCCAGAACTCAAGGCTCATTTACAAGGTAGAAGTGCTCAATAAATAAGGAACTTTTCAGTATTTTGTTCTTCTTGCTTAACGTGAAGAAGCATACTGTGTTTCTATATACTCTTCAATTTTTTTCTCATACTACTGATGAATACTCAATTATTAATCTTCTTAATATTTTTTATACACAGACCATTAGTGTAGCTTAGTGATTCATAGCTACTAATTACTTTATTATTGCAATAGTAATAGTAATTTTTTTCAGTATACTTTTTTAGATTTATCTGGAGAAAAGACAGGTTTTAAAGGGCCTGTAGGCAGTTCTCTTATGCACTGTAAATGTACAACCATTCTCCTGCCATGCCTTATTCTTCTATGACAGACAATAAGTAAACACAAGACCCCTTAGATCCTTCCATCCGCAGTGTCACTGTACCTGGAACTTCATACCATGAACCTGATTCATACTCGTGCTTTCCAAGACAGAACAATATGGGATTGTATTATAATAAATATACATAATAGGACTGATAGCTTCACTTAAACTGTATCACTAACACTTTCTAATTTTTCAATGAGTAATTTTGTAATTCTCTTTCTGCAATTTCCTAGATTTTAAAGCAACTTTCATCTCATTCATATCACCAAAACAGTTACAAATTCCAAACCCTTTCATTTGCTACATTAAACTTATGCTCAATGATCCAACCAAATAACTGACAGCAATAGCTTCTTCTCCTCTGTAAGAAACAGGAATGGACTGAAATATAACATTCACTTCACCTCAATTTCCTTATGATTAGGAACAATGAGATTCAACATCCTCTCAATAAATCTTTCCTAGGTTCCTTCAATTCTTGTCCCCTTCAGACAAGTGCCTTGCACATCAAAAGATTGTTTAAATACCCTACAGCGTGTAGATACAGTTGCAGAAATTATCTTTACTCAAAAACACTGAACATCCTACTCAGCTAACTGTGACTAAGATGCATTCCAGCTTCACCTTACTCTGTCCCACAAGAGACTCTGCAACTGGGTCCATTTTTTCAAGTGAATCTCCTTAAGTTGCTAAATTCAGAGGAATTCTAGCAGATAAGCCAAGAATAATGTTAGATCCATGTGAGAAATTACCTTTTTGATAAATATTGTTAATATCTTGCATAGAGTTGATATATATTCTCATTAACTTGAGACAGACGGATTGGTAATAAAACCTTCTGACTTCTATCCTGAAGTCAGAGAAATGCAAAACTGTCTTCATTTTTTTTCTGCCATTAAAAAAATCTGAGAAGAACAGCAGAAAGAAAATCTGTGATAGAGGTTAAAACCAATCCTGTAAAAGTCAAGATAATTTTAGGTTCTGAATTGCAGAAGTATCTGATTAGGCATTATTGTTTCCTATAGTATGGAGAACAATAGAACTGTGATCACTGTAAATAAATATTTTGCTTTGCATGTTCCTTAAAAGCAGGAAATCAACTGCCAGACTTACTTTTCCCCTCTGAATTGTGAAATGATCTGTATGGGTTCAAAGCTTCTAACAATCAAAGGAAAAAATGCAGAGATGACTGCCAATTTCCCATGCCTGTTACTAAGCAAATATTTTATGACAAAACAGAAAATAATCAAGGCAGTAGTGGGGAATAAGAAAACATGTTTAATAACATGGTAAAAGATCAGAATATAAAGCATATCCGAAAATTCACACCCCTACATATATTTTGAATTTCCCAGTTGAAGTTTCTATAAGATTATCTTCCTGTAACTGAATTAAGCAAGAGACAGTCATAGCCTGTTTCTTTGAATGGACCTACACTGAAGCTGATCGGATAAACAGGCGCAGTCTTGAGTTTGCTATATATACTTGAGCTTTGAGTCAGCTTGACTCTAGATGATTACTGATGTTAAGAATAAATATTTTTGTTAGTTAAAAAGTAGCACACATTTCCCATTCCCACTGGAAATGTCTTCATATTTCAGTATTTCTGCCAATGTACTGATGAACTACAGTGTGGTGGTTTTACTCTGCTAGGCAGCTAACACCACAACCGCTCTCTCATTACTCCTCCTTAGATGAGGAGAGGAAAAAGAACAACTCACAGTTTTAGATAAGGATAATTTAATTAAAAGGAAAAAAAAATTATTATTATTGTTATTAAGGAAAGATTATTATTAACTAACTATTTAACTAAAGAGGGAAGGGAAGGGAAGGGAAGGGAAGGGAAGGGAAGGGAAGGGAAGGGAAGGGAAGGGAAGGGAAGGGAAGGGAAGGGAAGGGAAGGGAAGGGAAGGGAAGGGAAGGGAAGGGAAGGGAAGGGAAGGGAAGGGAAGGGAAGGGAAGGGAAGGGAAGGGAAGGGAAGGGAAGGGAAGGGAAGGGAAGGGAAGGGAAGGGAAGGGAAGGGAAGGGAAGGGAAAGAATAAAGGCTATGTGGAAGTGCAGAGGAAAGAAATTACTCTCTACTTCCCACAAATGAGCGATGCTTGACCACGTCCTTGAAGCAGGGCCTCAACACACGCAGTCCGTGTTCGGGAGGACCACCAACATTTTCAAGAGAGCCCACCCTTCCCCTCTTCTTCCTGTTTCCGCCTTTTATTGCTGAGTGTGACATCATATGGTATGCAATAATCCCTTTGGTTGGTTGAAGTCAGTTGTCTTGGTGATGCTTCTTCTCACTTTTTTGCCCACCCCCTAGGAGTGATAACCCACTGGTGTGATACCACTGCTGTTCTAGCTACAAGTGCAGAGCACGGCACTGTATAGGCTGCTGCAGGGAAAGTTAACATCCCAGCCAGACCCAGTACATACAGTTCTTCTAATACTTTCTGCTTATGAGAGCAGAGCAAGCCAGTGTGTCATTGCCACAAACACACACAATGGTCCTTTAAATAATTGATGAAAGAAGCTGAAGGGAATGTTTGGACATTACCTTTGGTGGCCAAATTGAAGTATTAAAAATGATTTCTATCTGAATTCAAAAAAAAAAAAAGGGAGGGGGGTAGGGGGAGTTTTTACAATATGTCATGAGATTTAGGAATCAGGAAAAAATATTAAAAAACTACTTGAACTTCATAGACTACAACACAGAGGACCAATGATACCTAAGAGTCTAAATCTCCCAATTTCCAAACAATTCTTTCATACAAGCAGCAATGCAAGTGCATTCATCCCAGGACAGGGGTAGTAAGCCCCTGCGGAGTATCTAAATTTAAAAAAATAAACCAAACCAAAACAGTAGAATTAACCAATTCAAGTTTTCATCTCTTTCTTTCTCTTTTGAAAATAAAATAAATAATAATTATTTTTAAAAATGGCCATGAGGTATACACAATCTTATTCAAGAATAGCTTTCACTATCCACATAGTATTTACCTGTCATAGATAAACTGCCAGGTAAATTAAATTATATTTAACCATAGTACTAGAACATTAATTTCTCATGATCAAACAGAATACTAATATAAAAAACAATGAGCAAACCCAGTGCTATGAGAGTAGCAGAAACTTCCAAATTACAAATCACTTCAAGGAAAAGGACAAGGATGGAGTCAAATATTTCCCAGCTTGAGAGATTGGGATGCAAAATATTTTGGGAGTTGTACAGCAGTTGGTTAATTATAACAGGAGGAAGAAATGATATTTGTGTTTTGTTTTGTTTAAATACTGTCTGAGCTTTTATTATATGTAAATGTAGAAAATGTTGTTATTGTCTTTCTCCTTATTTCAATTTTCTTAAGCATTTCTAAAAAAAAAAATCTACATGCTGTAAGCAAAACTTTAATGGATGTGTTAATACAAATTATACAGATGGGTAAGCTAAGGATTTATTAGAAACTCCAACTGTTAAATTTCCTTTGAAGTGTACAGATTCAGTACATCCACACTATAAACCCAGAGGTGAGGTGATAAATTTTGTAAATTGAAAACATAAGACACACTGAGCTCCCAGTTATTTAAATGGCAGCTCAAAGGATTTAGGGCAGAAATTGATTAGTTTATGAAAGAAAGTTAGATGACACGGTTACTTAGTATAATAGGTAATCTGACTATGCTCTCGTCACAGGTTTCTGCTCTGTCATAGCTGAAACTTACACCTGGTATAAATATTATAGTGAGGTAGTGTAATAGCAGAGAACTGTCCAGAACCTTTAAAACTCAACTTTCTCTTTCCAGTATAAACTGTCTTTGCTTTTAATTGTTGTTATAGCTTTGACTCTACCAAAACTTGAGTTCTTGAGATCTAGAATCAGATGCATTGTTGATCATAAATAGAAAACATGAAAGAATAATTATTAATGTAATTATCAAACTTATCATGAATGTAAAAAACAAACCAACAAACAAAATCCCTCTTCAATAAAACCTACTTAAAAAGATTAAAGCTTCCCAAGAAACCCAGAGACATTTTTGTGTTTTGATCTGAAAAGGAATGTAAAATAATACTAACGACAGCAAATCACAACTTATATGAACAACTCATTGCCCCTAAAGAGAAGGAAATAGAGAGAAGGTGGCACACAAAGCTCTGCCCTTCAAAGATAACTCCTAAATCTAGGACAAAACCATTAAAGTTACCTGCATATGCATTTGACTTTGACTACATATACACTGCTGTAGCCTGTGTTCAACAGACATGAGTGTTGTTTTTTGTGGCTTATGAGGACTGTGAGTTGATGCCAGTCTTCTGTTTCTAGCCAAAAAGCTTCCAAGGGGTTACAAGAAGAAGGAAAGAAATATCATTAAAAGTGAAGTTTTGAGGATGAAAAATGAAAGCCAATTGCAGAAGATAGAGGGGAGGGAGTAAGAAGAGGAATGACCCCAAAAAAGAAAACAAATAAACAAAAACTATTACCATAGGCCAAAAGTAAAGTAAGCTGTGACATGAAGCTACTGGGCTAAAGTAGAAGAAAGGGGAGAAAATTAAAAGGGGGTGGGGTGGGGTGGGAGGGTAGAAGGGATTTTCCCTCAGGGCAGGAAAAACAGAATAAGAGAATAAAACACTAACCAACTAATTGCTTATATTTATTTTTCTTGCAATCTTAGCTGCCAAAATATTCACAAAAACTAAGTTTGTACCTCACCTACTTAGTGATGTCAGACTCCAGTAGATTTGACTAAATAACCAAAGCTTCCATATTTTTCAATGGTTCCTGCTTTTCGAACATACCTAATATTAACAAAGACATTGACTGATTAAAGCATAATGCCAGGTCATTATTTCTGATAGTATACGATTTTAAAAAATTGCATCTAGAGAATAAGAAACTATTTATAAGCAATTAATGTCATGTTTTACATTAAGTATTGTATTAAATCAAACTGCATGAATATGGAATGCATTATATTTTCCCATCACTTCTGAAATTTCTTAATAGGTAATTTCTGTAAAAGAGTTATTTCAATCATTACTTATTAAATAATATTCACCAATTATTGCCAGAAATAACCTGAAAGTGTTAGCTATTTAAAAAGTTTTTTTTTTTCTTTGAAGGATATTCCTTATGTAAAAGGGCACAGTAAGAAAAAAAGTTACATAGCTAATTAAAAAACAACACATGCACACAAAAGAAAAAAAAAAAAAAGATACATTCTGAAATGATTTATTCTAGTTTCTAGAAATATCAAGACTTCCTTCAAGCATATTAATTAACAGGTGGTCCAATTTTACCTGCTTTATTCCAAGCCCTCTTGTGTACAAAACATTTACATGCACATACATTTAACCTCAAGGTAGACTGCATTTAAATCAAGAGTATAACTCCACTGAGCAATAAAGTAAAAGCTATTGCTCTTATTACTATAATTAAACTATCATGACTGCCAACAATATTTTTTTCCATTTTTATATAGCTTGTAAAGGTTAAAAAGAACAGAATCTTGTTTTATAGGTAAAGGAAAGCTTTAAAACAATAATTTATTTAAAAAAATCATTTAGGTAAATATACATGGCAGAAATAGATTCACAAGACAGAGGAGAGAAATGAAATAAACCAAAAAGCAGTACAGAAATGAAGTTGTTCCTTATACAGAGCTCAAAGGAATTATGAAGTCAAACTTTATGTAGGTAATATGCTTTTATTTACCATCCCTTCCTTTTTGCCTTATAAGCACCACTACTGCTCTTAATCACTTTGGTCAATGATTTGCTTGGCTTCTCAGGCTATACATTCTGTCAGGAAGGAAAAAGAACTTGCAAAATCCACTCTGAACAAAAATTATGAAATACTTTATGGTAGTAACATGAGTCTGGCCTCAACGAGTCTTTTATTGTATTTAGATATTTGTGTGATACAAAGGATCGTCTTGTCAGGAGTCAAGAGAGACTAATTTTGGCAGAGAATACGCAAAACGTTGTCTGCATGAATGAAGGATTATGGCGTAATGTTAGAGGAATCCCATCTGAAAACAACTTTGGATTCTGTTATCACAAGGTTTAAGTAGTATAAACTTTAAGGTGTAAGATAAAGTGTAGATGTTTTGCTCCAACATGAATCTCCATCTGGGCTGTTCACTGACATTAAACAGACATTTCTATTTTACAGGAGACTATGACTGCCTGATAAGAGAGATATGACCTTTCCTTTTCCTCTCTCTTTTCCTCAACAAAAATGGTCTACTTCAAAATGTCATGAAAGTGTAAGAACTTAATCTCAAATCTGTCACAGGACCAATAGATTCATTGCCAATGCAGTATCTTATTTTCCATTCTTAACATGTGGTAAATAGCAAATCACCCTTTGCTTTCCTAATTAAATAAGCTCATGAGTTTACCCTCCACAGAAGTACAAAATGTAATGACAGTGTTAGAGGAACTGTAGATTTACATTTTTATTATTTCTTTAGATTTTCAAAATAAATATTAATATCCATAATAATCCCCATACCTCTAGAGTAAACAGGCAATAAACTATTTTCTTTGAACAAGTATGTGGGATCATGTTTTGTGAGATGACTCAATTGGCAAGTGTCCAGTGGTAAGAGTTAATTTTCTTCAGAGTGTCTGGTATGGTGTCGTGTTTCTGATTTAGGAAAATATTAATGCTGATAACACACTGATGTTTTTAGTAGTCGCGGAGCAGTGCTTATACAGAGTTAGTGGCTTTTCAGCTTCTAGCTGAAAAAATATAATTATTATTTTCCTTTCCTTTTCTGTCCTATAAAACTGTCTTTATCTCAACCCATGAGTTTTGCCCTTTTTCCAATTCTCTCCCTCATCTGACTTGGGGAGAGTGAGCAAATGGCTGTGTGGTGGTGAGCTGCCTGTAGGGTTAAACCACAACAGTAAGACTGTGATTTTTAACTACACAGTCATGTTTTACCAAAAACTAGCAAGCGATTCTCAACAGTGGCCCTGAAATCCTTCAAAATTTAACAAAAGAGTAGACAATAATACTAATACTGGCCAGTTCTTAAATAATACAACAGCCTTTTATTTCTACTCAGAGTGAGATTCTGAAGGCAGGTATTTGCTGCTGACTTTGAATAGCAGACTACAGAGTGGTTATATATATAAACCAGCCTAGTTTCCAGACTGGAAGAGTGAGAAAAAAAATTATAGTGTATTCAGATCCATGCAGTTCTGTATATAAAACTTTGTTTCTTCAACATCTTACTTTATAAAGAAATGCATGCCCTCTAATTTAAGCCCTGTAAGTAGACAGGACTGGAAGATATTAAACTTAGATGTCAACTTACCATCTATTAATGACAGCCTGTATTTTGCTGAGTTCCTATTTATAGAATAAGGTTTAATGAATTACACTTGAATTCTCCATGTGCAAAGCCAGAAAAATCCATTTATGTTTTCTCATGACTTTGAAATACTTTCTTCTTTAAGATAGAGGTAATTTAAATTCATTTTTGGGAGAAAGTGGACATTTAAAGGATGTATAAAGAACATAATTCATTTGATTTTCCAGTCAGCTTTTCTTTTTGTAAGTGGTACTATTAAGAAAAGCAGAATTCTTTACTTCCATTTCCCAGTATGTCTTGATTAAAATATAGCTATAATAGAAGCATTTTAATTGACTTCAGATGATGTAGAAATGTGGCATTATTACAGGTACTATCTTTTCAAAAGGGATCATAATTGATGATCTAAAATGTTAAGAGCATAAGTTATAGTGAAGTCTTAATCTTGCAATGAGCTTGATGTTCTCTGCTTCAACCCAGGTGATTTGGCTTCCATTGACTTTAAAAAAAGGTTGTATTTCATAAGTATTTCAGTATTTCATAAGATTGCATCTCAAATATACATAATCTAATACACATTTGTGAAGTAGTATAGTTCAAGGACAAGACTGCTTAATCTCACAGATGTCATTACATCAACTTTCTAACGCCACTTTACTCGGTAACTTGCAAAATCTTCTGCTTAATTACTAAATGCAAGTAATCCAACAACATCAGAGAAAGATATAAAGAATGTTGTGTATTTCATAACATAATCCTCTTTCATGTGAATTTCTTCTGAAAACATTCAAAGCTTGGGTGTGGGATTGAACCTCTTAAGAATTGCTCTAACTTTTAGTGAGAGCAAGACATATAGATAATCAAAAAGCCTTTGAAGAAGTAGCTTTGCACCTCATTTTAGGATGTGACACAGCGGAGACCATGCACCAATGCCTGAGCGTGATACAGCAAATTACAAATTAACAACTCATATTGAGCAGGCTGTCAATTATTAGCAAACAGTCAACTGGCATGTCTTTCTGAAGCTCCCCTAATGAAACACTGCATAGGCAGCTTCATGGGTGAAGTTTTCAAGCATGCAGCCTGGTGATATAATTGCTCAGTATGTTGGAAAATACTTGGGAAAAAACATTGTTATGTAGTGGAAAGCATCCAAATTTTAAAAAAGTCTAGCTTTATTTATGTGCTATCCTGCAAATTCAATTACAGGATTGAAAATTAGCTACAGGTTTTCTACTTAAAAGTGCTTGTACTCATTTTAGCATAGACTTCTTTCTGTCTCTATGCCTAAATTATTCCATTAAACATAGAAGCACAGTGATGATCTTCTACAGCTGCAATTCTGCTCAGTGCTATCCTAATGTGGACTGGTCGTATTATTACAGTGTGAAACTCACCTTCTCTGAAACATCAGTATTTCATTTACCATCAGCATTGTGAAAAATGCCAAAGAAGAGGCAGCTATCTATATACATGCTGGAAAGGGTTAAACACGCAGATTTCAATTACAGTTATACTCAGTAACGGGGAAGAGTGTCTATGTCACCTGGAAGGTGTCCACAGAAACATCTGTAGATATTGTATTCGAGTACAGTTTTACTAACATACATCCTTTTAAAAGTTTAAAATCAAGGTGGAATCATGAGCCCATTTCTTCCTTGTCCTGCCCACTATGCTTTGAAATTTAATAAAGAACTACAATAATTTCTATTAAATAGTAGTGTAAAATTAGCTAAAGAGGGAATTTACAATAGACTTTTTTTTTTTTTTGACATAAGACAAATATCATGCTGGATAAAATTTATATTTTCTGTACCTTGCAAATAGAAATTTATGGCTTAGAATGACAACAGTTTAGAACACCTACTGTTTCATTTCTATGAGCTCAGGTAAAATCTCAAAATCTGCAGTCAGTTTCCTCAATCAGAGTTATACACTCTTCCTGGTCTTATTGCCCTATATCACCTTGGAATAGATTTTGTTACAAAGACTTATTAGACCAAAAGAAAGATAAGCATGCTAACGAAGCTGTCATTGTATGTATTATAAACTAAGCTTGTAATGGGTTTATTCTTTGGAAAATTTGTTAAAGAAATGAAGTTCGTGGTGCAGCAAGCTTGGAGGAAAATTAATGAATTCACAGATGTTCACCTTAATGAACAACAGATTGAGAATATATTATTAAATTCAAAAGGAAAACTTTGCATATGTTGTCAAAATTAGGTTTTGATCTTTACAAGCATTGTGCTCATGTGAATAATCAATTAATAATTGATTAAAGGCTTCCTCCAAATTTATCATGTCTGTACAGTTTATTATTTATTTAATTTCTCCTGAGAACTCAATAGATCAACATGTGAATAGGTTCCTCCTGGGTACCTTCATATATAATATAAATCTCTGATAGAAAAAGTTCCATTAAAGTGGTTTAGAAGTTGTCATATTTTGTGGCTAAGCAATAAAAACATCCATAGCACAGGGATCCTTTTTGAATAAGATTTTTTTACTTTCTCCATGTTTATGCTAAGCAGCAGATGCATCGGAAATCCTCCTCTCAACATCAAAGAAGGAGGTGCTGGGTTACTGCATCAGAGACAAGGCTAATGCAGGTCATCTGCCTTACAGAACGAAAGGTGGGACAGCTGGCAGGAACGCCAACTCTCACATAAAACCCAGGCTTCAATCCATTTGTTCCTGGTAAAAGGCCACCCAATTGACAAGGCAGTTAGAAAACGTAAAGGTAGTGCCATGTATAGCTGCAAATTATCGCATTCTAATTTGAGGAATGAAAGCAAACTGCAGATCTGTAATATGGAGCTACTTTGCATGTAATCTTCAAATAACTTGAAATTCACAGGTGGAAGAAAACATCTACCAAACAAGGAAAGAATATTATCCTGTCACTATTTGTCCCTAAACTGCAGTGTGGACTTTGGGCCAGTCTTGTAAGCAATGACATATTAAATTAACAGCAACAAACATCATGGAGCTTAACGAGCTCCCTGCGGATGTTGGTGAGGCACTTGCTGGATGCTTCCTGCTGACAAGCAATGCCTCAGACAATAACAACTTGTGCTATTTCAGTGGATTAACTATTCATATCAGCATCCTGAGTGTTCAGCCATGCAGCAAGACATGATGAGCAAACATTTTACAGTAAATAATTAGCTCTTTGCTACAAGAAGAAATTATATCCTTTATGTGACTTTTGCCCTGGCCTATAAAGTGAAGGGAGCATGGTACTTACTACTGACTGTAAAGGAAGAAACCACAGAACAAAATCAGCACTCTGTTCTCCATCAACAAATGGGCAGTGAAATGATGGTAAAAAAGGACAATGTCAACTCACTCTATTAAAAAGAAGCACAAACAATTTTGCACCTGTGGGTTAACAGCACCCTTCTTAGGCTTGTTTCGCATCAGTTACCGCAGCATATATAAGATCCTTAGAAATAAACCTTAATGTATGGAGTTTGGCTTAGCTGCCAACCAGGGTTAACCCACAACACTTATATATAAGAAATGCATTGGCATTTGTTTCTATAAACTTTCTATGTGACATGCAATAATATTCAGAAAACATAAATAGAGTAGATATATCAGTGTATTTTTTAAAGTCTACACAAAATTAGCCTGCATAAAACTAAGCCCACAAACAACCAGGAATATAGTCTAAATGCTGTTTTATATCTAAATCAGATTCCGTGTGTTGTTTTACAAGGAAAAACAAACAAACAAACAAAACTTAAAGACAGATGACTACAACAGACTACATTGAGAAAAGCCTCCCCTCCCCCCCCCCAATTTAGACAAATTACAAAAAAAAACCAACACATTCAAAGCTATGAAAAGTCACAAGACAACTTCTTTTGAAATATTCTTCAACTGCTTGCTTCTTTTGGCAGTTACGATCTGTAATATTGCTCATTTGTTCCCAAGAGTTAACACCCAAAACTCTAAGCAGGTCCAGCATAGAGCATAGACCAAAGTGCACAGGGAAGAGTAGAGGAATCAGTACACACACACATTCCCTCTCCGAGTAGCTGGCCACCCACTGCAATATAGTAGAAGATGAAATTTCTAAACTCCACCTGCAGCACTTCAGCACATTTAACTCAGTATTAGAGGCTTAAATCAGTTTCGCAACAAATTGAACTGGGACATCTAGGGAAATTACTCTCCTTAGCAGCCTTTCCAAACCCCCTCCTGGAGGATGCTACTCTGCAGCCCCACTGCAAGATGTCTGAGCAGCCTCTCTACTAATATATCTCACAGGCCACTGGGTTAAAGGAAGCAGTTTCTATTTTCTTTACTCAGCTAAGGTTTGAAGAGAGGTGCTTCAGGAGTGCCTGCATCCTCTGCAGGGTTGTCACACTTTGCGAGGCAGGCCAACAGCTCTGCTGCCCCACTGTAGTACAGAGCACCTCGCATATCAAGATCCAAGGGGCTCAGCACTCCTGTTGGGTGTGTGCCTTCTTACAGCTGTTTGAGCTGTGGGTTGGAATGTTTTGTCACAGAGAGTGGATGAGAAAAATGAGAAAAGGTGTTCAGCTGCTTAAGGAAAAGGCCGAGGCAGAAATACTAACATTATTCACTTAACAGAAGCCAGAGTTCATTTGACTCCCAGTCAAATGTGGTAAATGTTAAGTGAATTTTAATGTTTTCAAAGGATTTAAAAAAAAAAAAAAAAAAAAAAAAAAAAAAAAAGCGTGGAGCAGTCTTACTTTTCTCAGGCAAAATCTTTGGTATTAGAGAATCAAATATGAACCATCAACAATGATCTATGAGGAAAAGTTGTGAAAGTATGTTTTAGATTTATAACCCTGTATGTATTAGCAAGCTGTAACAGTAAAGTGAATTCATGCCACCATAAAATCAGCTAAAAGTCTCCACACAAAATCAAAGTCATTTTAGCAGGACTTAAATAGCAGAGTTTATTTTCCAAGGGATACTGGAAAATACAGAAAAGTCTTTTCTATACCAATTCTCTTTCATTCAAATTCCACATTTTTCAAAAGTTAATATAAGCCTGAAATGATTTCCAGGTTTACTTTAGATGAGCTGGTTTTTAATACCAATAAGTTAACTTTGAGCTGTAGAGGCTCATCCAGAACATTTCACAAAACTATTCCTCACATATCAATTCATTTAAAAATATTCCAGATAAGGGCATACTTTAACAAACCTTTCATCTCTAAAATAATAATTTTTAACTTGGCAAAAAGGCTATCCTGTTCAGATGCAAATATTCCCAAACCTAGACAAATGGAAAATGAAATAATGTACTTAGAGAGGGCTGATAACAGAGCTTGTAACAAAGCATTATTTTCCACCTAGATTTTGCAGACATTGGAAAATATGTTAGACAAATTTAAATGCATATTAGCTTGTAATGGAAAATATCCAGATGCTCCATAAAGTGCAGCAAAACCAGTGAGAGATAAGCTGTTCTCAACTGTATGTATTTGGAAGTGGCTTATAAGCATAGAATATCCCAAGATGGAAAGGACCCACAAGGATCATCGAGTCCAACTCCTGGCTTCACATAGGACCACCTAAAAATTAAACCAGCCACAGTACATACAGAAAGAGGTTATCAGGGACAGATGTTTAATAGCTTTATTAATTCTGTTCATTTATTGCAAGTCCTCAACCAAACTGGACATTAGTGTTATCTTCTGCAAGACATCCCAACAAACCTAGTCCTCGGATATACAGCAAATAAGTAAAAAGCTGTACGGACAAGAATTGGGTTACTTTTCACTTTCTCAGCAGACTTGCACATCTAAACATAGATTTCCTGTACTTATTTAGATTAGAAGTGATTAAATTATGAAAAAGAATGTAAATGCAATGAAAATGCAATTTATTGAAACAAAAGAAGCAATTGTAGCTATGTAAAAGTATAAATTCAAAGACTACAAAAATATAATATTTTACTGTGAAAGGGAATAGTTTTGAAATAACTGGGATCATAAAACCAGCAGTGAAATACTGAAGATATACAGTAAAGCTAAGTAAAAGAAAATTAAAGCTTTATTACAATAAAAGCTCTTTTTCTATAGATATGGTCATAGTTGCCAGTGATACCACTCTCATACTATTCCTATTATATTTTGCCGTTTTAAAGCTACTTTGAGGCATAAGAATAAAGAGAATAAAGATGATGAGTATTGAACAGTTGAGTCTAGACAACAGACTTGAACTGGTCCTTATGCCCTGTCTTGAGGGACCTGCTGAGATATGTGACACAGTACCTGACTTTTTTATTTTTTTTTCCACAAGCAATGGATTACTGAAGTCAGCAAATATTTTAGACAAAACCCAGCTTTCACAAGCCTAGTCAGAAGAAAATATTTCTGATGTTTTATTTTATTTATAAGAATGACTATTCATTTTATGGATTTAAATACAAAAAGGATCACTAAAATGAAGGAGACCTTTCTGCTCTCAGGATCTTCAAAAGAACACAATTATTATATAAAATTGAACCAGACAATATTTTCTGGCTTAGAATACTAGTGTGTTTTTTTTTCCTTAAACATGAAGAGCAGATGAATTATGACATTTTATACGATCATTTATATGAGTTAGTACTACTTTGCCACCCGGAACATTATTACTGGAAGCCAGAGATGAATGTACAGACATGCAGGGACACAAAAGTGCTTTATACATTGGCCAAGATTATAATTTGTTGTACTTAACATTCAAGACTAGAAAAGCAATGTGCTTTCAAATACTGTTTTCCTAGGGGAAAAAAAAAAAAAAAAAAAAGACTAATATTCTGATATTTATGTCCCTAGAAGACAGCTTTCACCTGTTTACATATAATCTATACGAAAAACAAATACCAGAGCAGACTAGGGATGGAAAGCAAATGGACTGTCCTGATAGTTAATTACAAAAACAAACAAACAAACATAAACAAACAAAAACCAACACCTTATTTGTATTTGTCCCCATTTTTGGTGGTAAAGATTAAAAAACTCAAGACAGTAAATAATACAGTTCTGAATTTGTAGTGAAATATGAATTAAATAGTTACTAGGGAGTTCACATGCTTAGTAGACTCTGAGTGAGGCAGTCTGACCTTGGCATCTTGGCATTCTCTAGTTAACTCATAATCATTCTTGGAGCAGTGGTTTGTATGATGCTTAAGGAGGTATTCCCCTCCACAGCAAGACAAAGATGAACCATTGGTCCTGCCAGATTTTAATACAACTACATAATTAAAGTTCATATTAAATAGAAGAAACACTCTTCTAAAATGATTAAGTATCTCCTGCCCCAATTTTAAGGACAGAGGTGTGCAACGTCTAAATTACAGACAAGATTTTGTCTTTTCAACTTAAAAGCATAAAATTAAAAAGTGAACAAGAAACAGCACTTCTTTTAAATTTGCAACTTTGCAGTCCCTATCTAATGCAGCCATATCTAATTTGAATGCAAAGTTCTCACTATCTTAGATGCACCTTCCTTGGCCAATGCTTCTGCCAATCCAATCAGGTTTTTATAATGATATAATTATTCTAATACTTGAGAGCATCTACAGGCCATAACCAAACTCTTTTAACACAAGAAGGACCAAATGAGACAGCTCTATACATATGCTGGAAGGATCTTTAAATTTCATTCATTCTTTATTCCAAAACAAGCATTTATTTCTCCCAAACTTTAAAGGATGATCTACATAGGTGTTTATAAAAAATCAGAAAATACAGTAAATTAAAGGAGTATTTTTAAGCCACTTCAAAAACATATTAAAACGCTCCTTTTTAAAGCTGAAACACAAGCAAACAAACACACACACACACACACAAATTAAAAAAAATCTTGTTTCCAGTGAGAAAAAATGTGGAAAAAAAAAGACACAATCATATTATGACTCAACTTCTTGCCACTCATGACAAAGAAAGTTATTTATGTCAGTGGTTATTTCTTTTATTTTTCCCCCTAAATTCATGAATAGAATTGAAACGATATGAGAGTGGTTTTGATTTCTCTGAATCAAAGTTATGATTAAAAATTATAGGCAAGTTTCCATTTCCCACCTTTCTCTGTTAGATGCATATGATTTGTGACACACAAAAATTGTTGTGTGCACATGTCTCTTAACTTACAAATGCACGGTGAAATGTATTCATATCTTTGAAAGTCTCATAGATACAAGCCCTAGACACAGTTCTATTCAGTTTTTAAGTAATACATGGAAACCTTGAAGGCAATATAAAGTATTTTACGACACGCTGCAGCAGGGTGCCTACATGCTTTGTACAGCAGTCCAGTGTGCAATCAGCAGACTGCAACATCACAGATGAGAAATGAGAAATTTTGAGGGCAATTGAGCACAATGAATTTTCACAGTGGATCAACACAAAGTCATTTAGAATGGGTATTTCTGAAGCACTGATACAATGAACACATTTACAGTGTTCAATGGCCCTAAAAATTCACCCTCTCACCTGTGGGATAGCTACTGTGAGTACTTAGCTGTTGTTTGTTTTTTTCTTTCTTAATTTGTAAGCAGTATGCCTAGTCATACAACTACATACATATACATATGTACCTTCAATATACTGATCAACTTATTGGAATATTATTAAAGAAAATATATCAAAAAAGAAAAGCTTAATTGAGTTTTAAAAACGCTGATGTTTTTTGACTCTTTCCAACTGCAAAGTAAGCTCCATGATAATGACAAGCCTCTTCCCAAGAAAACAAAAGCAAACAAACAAACAACAAAAAACTAGTGAGCTCCAGAAATCTGATTATCTTAAAGAGAATGAGTGGGAAACCATTGTTCTCTCTAGTTCTTTTCTTGCAGTGAAAAAGATAATTTGAAGAGCAGGGTGTTGTGGTTTAATCTGGTCGGCAGCTAAGCACCACACAGCCATTCGCTCACCCTCCCCTCTCCTTCTCTGGGATGGGGGAGAGAAAATGGGAAAGTGAAGCCTGTGAGTTGAGATAAAGACAGTTTATTAAGACAGGATGATGATGACGATAATAATAATAATAATTATTATTAATAATAATAATATGTACAGAACAAGTGATGCACAATGCAATTGCTCACCACGCGCTGACCGATGCCCAGCCTAACCCCGAGCAGTCCGGCCCTCCTCCCCCCGGCTAGCCACCCCTATACATTATTTAGCATGATGTCAGATGGTATGGAATACCCCCTTTGGCCAGTTTGGGTCAGCTGTCCTGGGTCTGTCCCCTCCCAGCTCTTGCTGCACTCCCAGCCTGCCCTTTGGCAGGACAGATTGAGAAGCTGAAAAGTCCTTGGCTTGGTGTAAGCACTGCTCTGCAACAATTAAAACATCAGCATGTTATCAGCACTCTTCTCATCCTAAGCCAAATCATAGCATTCTACCAGCTACTAGGAAGAAAATTAACTGTCCTAACTAAAACCAGGACACAGAATCACCATCAGCTAACTGTCCAAAGGTTTGAGAAAGAAGCCCAATCATGCCGAAAGAAAGTTAAAAGACACTTTCGGCTTCCAACAGTTTACCTGTCATAGTATATAGGATGGCACACATATACTCACTAATTGATTTTTAGTTTCCATTTGGGTTTTTATACTTAAAGTCATTTAGAGTACTAAATAACAAATATCAGATCTGTACTTTTTACCAGTTTAGCTGACTCAATAACTTATTTGTTAGTACAGGGCATTTTAAGGACATCCTGTCTTTCAATCAAACTCTTGCTTTGGTCAATAGCTAATTATTGTATCTGTAGGTGTGGTAGCTAAAACACAAAACAAAACAAAACAAAACAAAACAAAACAAAAAATCTGTCCAAATTTTACTCAGTACAGTCTCCATGTTTCTCCCCTCAGAGATTAAGTACCTTAAAGAAACCACCTTCCTTCTATTTCTGTGACCATTGCCAGTTATTTCTGAAATAAAAGTACCTGATTCATTAATAACAAGTTATCCACCTATTCCCCCTTGCCTCGACTACAGAATGGATTTGCCACATACTTTTACATTAGTGCTTTTAAGACCTGTCAAACTAACCCTTTTTTACTTCTGTAACAGAATACTATTAGTGCTTTGTACCTTTACCATAACTTGTCAAAACAGTTAAGTATGGTAGAAATGGGAGAGTGGAGGCCACCATTTAGAGATTATACAGAATTTTGACACATCTCTTTGCCATTTGGAGGGAAGAACTTACTATTTTCATCTTATGCAGGGGCTGCACACCAACCATAGCAGTTTCTTTTCCAGCAAAGCACTGAAGAATGCACTGCAGTGTAATAACACTGTCCTGAGAATGCAGAATAGGTCTATACTAAACTTTGTTAATGTAAGAGAGCTCATAAAAGGCTGTAGAAGATCTTTTATACTTTCCGTCAAAAAATCACCATTGCTACTTTGCAAAGACTCATATTTTATAGAAAAAAATAATGTTAAAAAGTATTAAACTTTGTTTAATTTGTCACATAAGGTGACAAATGATCATCATACATAAGATATACATCTCTGGATTTAATAATACAAAGTTTTAGGGTGTTAACAAAAAATCCCGTTTTGTGGTTTGACGTCCTTTGGAAAAGTGTTGTGTTCTCGATGATACAAACAGTGACAGAAAATAATACTTTAGTGGCCATTAATTCTCTACATTTAATTTCTTAAGCGCCCTATCCAATACCCTTTCCTATTACAGACGATTTCTATCAGTAGAACCAGGAACAAAGCAGTAAGTAAACCCCCTAAATCTTCAGTTCATGAGGCTGTTGCAATAGCTGCCAGAGGTGTCTGAAATATCTGAAGTATCACTGAGGTATCAGCACTGGTCCCTAAAGGCTCTCAAGACCCCAAGTGTCTTCAGGATATTGATAGGTATTCACTCACTTCGTCCCTGTACGTTTAATAGCCTGATGCCAGTCCTCAGTGCCAAGATGGAAATAAATCTGTGTGAATCTCAGAGATAGGCAAACGCAGGCTGTCAGAAGCAATTGCAGTTAGGAATGGGAAAGCAGAAGTTCATCTGCAAAGCTGTTAACTTTTTGACTTTGGATTTTGACAGTTGAAATACGATAGGGAAGAGAGCTGAGGAAATACAAGGTGCGTAGATTAAGATGCTATCATTGTAGCAAATGTAGCATTCATTTCCACTGCCATCCTATTCCTACAAGGATAATTTAAGAGAGTTTATTTCTTGAGTTTCTCTGAGAGAGTTCTGAGATCTGGACAACCTTCACTAGTGTTTGTCTGGCTTTTTTCTCTCATCTTACTATTTTTTTCCACAATGGCAAATATTGGCCAATTTGTATGAGTATCGAGTATCTGTGCCTGAACAATCAGTAAAAAGAACTATCAAATGAAAAGCCTCCCCCCTACACAACTACTTTTTTAGATGTTGAATATGTTTTTGAGGAGTTTGATGAGAAGAAAAAAAATCAGAGTCAGAGAGTAATGTTGATTGAAAATAGCCTATTGAGCTCACTCTGTCCAACCTCCTGCTCAGAGTACATTCACCTAGAGGAGTTTGCCTCAAGCAACACCTAGTTGGATTCTGAATGTCCCCAAGGATGTAGATTCCAGAGCATCTTTGGGAAATTGGTTTGAATGTGACCACATTCATGGTGAAAATAGTTTTCCTTTAATCTAACTGGAGTTTCCCATTTTGTACCCTGATTATTTTGCCTTTCATTCTACCGCTGCACATCTTTGAGAAAAGTCTGACTACGTCTTTTCTCTGCCCTTTTATTAGGTAACTGCAGATTAGGTAACTGTAGACAAGACCTTTCCTTTACCTCCTCTTCTGAACAAACCTAATTGCCTCAGATTCTCATCACAAGACAAGTTTTCCAGATTGCTGATTATCTTGGTGGCCTCTGCTTAACATCCTTCAGTGATATTCAGCTGAATGGAGGGGAACAATCCTATCTTTGGACCTATTGGCTGCACTCTTGCTAATGTAGTGCAGCACAGCATACATTTGTATATATATGTTTGTATACATAGACAGCATTTTGCAGTTGAAAATCTTATTCCCACCCAAAAGATCCCCCAAGTAAAGTTAAAAAACAAACAAACAAACAAAAAACATCCAAGTGCGAAATAGGCTATGTTTCCAGAGTTCAGGCTCTGGAAACTTCTGTTGTAAAAGTTATTATGTTAAACACTGTCCTCTGAGGAAGAGCTGACAGAGGAAGAAAATCTCAGAATACAATAGAACACTGTACAATGTTTTTCACAGCTCACTCCAATCAGAAACCAAGGGCATAACCTCAATAAATTCTTAATGAGTTAAATGCTTAAGCTACAGATGCTAAAAGATCTTTAATATCTAACTTCCAGAATACTGCTTCTTTTGTGGAGTCACATACAATTTTTTCTATATTCAACAAAAATGGTAGAAGCAAATATTTCAGATACTGTGATAAAAACTGTAAAAATACAGATTAGTTTAGGTGTCAACATTCTAACAATCTAGATCATAATTGTTTTAATGTTTTATTATATTCTGAAACTATTACAGAGATGAAACTGATGCTATCATTTACTTCACATTTTTGCTCTAATTCTGAACTTCATTGAATTCATTTTGTTGCAGTTGCCCAGACAAAAGGATCATAAGCCCCATGAATCTTCTCCCCATACAGTGAGCAACTGTTGCAATACAACAGTTCCTACATCAGCCCTGTCAGCTTAATGAATGTAAAATGTGCTTCTTGTGCTTCTTGTGCTTGTGCTTCTTTGCAGACACATCTCTTATTCTGAAGAGTGAGCCATAAAAAAGCAAGGGGTAAAATGGCCCCTTGGATTGTGATTGCCCTGCAGAATGTTCAGTATACTTCTTAGACAGAGCTCAAGAAACTCCAGAATCATCCACTATCCAACTATCCAGTCCTTTGCCACTTACCTCTGGAGTTTTTCAGTTGCAATTGGAATATAATTTTAGTTAACTTATCTTTTCATCATATGAATGACAATTTATAATACATATTCTTCTGTATGAAAAGGACATAGATTCACTGAGTTTATAGAGGTCATTTACAAGCAAGCATGAACAACCATTCTTTCTCCGCTTCAACACTGTGTATTATAGCTGCGCATTACTTGGTAATATATTTTTATTTTGTTCTGTTTTTAGGTGGCTTTCCTAACAAAATCCTTTCAAAACCAAAAGGCAGGCTATAAGTGTACTAACATTAAATCAGCTTAAGACATTAAATTGAAAAACAAAGTTGAACTATATTACACTATTGCAAGCATCACTTTGTAAGTTAAGGTTACCTTTCTCCACGGCAACTCTAATCAAACTGGACGTTGCTCATCTAAAACAGTTAAGACTGCAATTTCAATTGTTGACTTCACTCACATTTTCACAGAAAAAGACATCTAAAAAATTTTAGTTACAAACAATGCACAGCACAAGACATGCACATTGCAATGTACTGAGGTCCATGGAAAGCAGTTAGATGCAAGGAGAGAAAAACATTTTAGTATCTTATTGGAGCTAGCAGGCTTTCTATTTATTTGTGCAGCATTCTTTTCCTCTTTCTGAAAGTGTAACAGAAATAGTGCCCACCTGTCCTCCTCTGCTCCTATTATGGCTTATCTTACACACAGGGGAAATGGGAAAGCTCAGCAGTCTGAGCGCCAGCGAGGGAGCGACATACAAAAAACGAACCATTTTTTATATTGCTATAAAAGTAGAAGACAATATAAAGGCAGTGCAATGCCAGCTAAACTGGTGTAGTTGACAGGTATATGGATTGAAAATATGCTGGCAATTAGAAGCTTCGGCTAAAAAAAAAGCGAACATATACAACTTTCAAACTATGCAACTGTCTTACGCATTTCAGCAGTCTTTGAGCTTTGTCATTATCTACCAGCTGGCAAGCAGGGAGAACCTGCCCTGGAAGAGGGAGGGCCCTGTGTAGTTTCTCTCAGATCTAACAGCCCTCTTTCTTGGTATTGAAAGGGGTCAAACACCTTTCACTTTAAGGCAGCCCCAGGGAAAGGCTTAAGGACTCTCACAAGAAAGGCAGCAAGTATGAACAGCAGTCTTCTCTGGTACCAATGTAGCTGTCACGGGAAAGGCTTTTGCTCTACTTGGGTGAAGTACTCATGCATCATCTGCTATATTCTACTGGACCTGCTGGACCTGTCCTTGTCTGAGCAAGCCAGAGCCCTGCCAGGGCCCAGGCTGGCATAGGTACATCCTTGCAGATGTCTGCTCTCATCCTGGAAACCTGGAGGAGCTGTAGTCCCAGGCTGTCCCCAGGTCCTGCAGATAGAAGCTCTGATGGAGAATATCAAAACTTTAAAAATAATAAATAAATAAATCTTACATTTCAATATTTTTTCCAGATAGGTAGGCAGGGGATTGAATGTGGCTTTTGGGGCTTCCAAGGCCAAGAAAACAGCTGATTCTGTCAGGATCTCAGGGATATTCTGTACATTGCAAGGTTAAGGTTTTATTTCCTTCTCCCATAATTTGTCAAACATATTGTTACAAAGAGTTACAGAATCAAAAAATGTCAGACAAATACAGAAAAGCTTTGAAACCATTTGTGATAAAGGAGAAGTAACAAGTACTGTTACAACAGCTGCATGCACAACTGTGTTTCCAAGGTAACAACTCACAATCCTTACAGCTACAAAAAAATCCTATACACCATGGGGGAGTTGTGAAATTAGGGAGACTCCAGCTAAAATAGAATATAGAAAAATAGACTAAAACAGAGAAGCAGCAGGAAAATTGAAATTATGAAACTCATGCTGTGTTTAACAGCTGGAGACTGACAGAGCCTTGGCTATGTTTTGGTGAAGTCATGGCCTCCAGATCTGTCACACAGGTTCTGCTTTGTCCCTCAGGTTCCAGATTGACCTTTCATGGTGGCCACAGGAAAAAGCACAAACAAATAAAAAAATATTAGCCAAAATTAGCCAAAATGCCAGTGTGTTTACTATCTCCCTGCCACTCTCTTTACTTTCAGAGTAAAGGCACAATCCTGCCCATGTTATTTTCTGGCTTAAGCAAGCATGTAGCCTATTAGCAAACCAGTGCACTGGGAGAAGCGAATTCTTCATAACAACCTCAAAGAACAGAAAAAAATGTCCCTTATTTTTCTTTTAATATTACTGTTATGGTTATGTGACAATAAAATGTTATAACTTTGGATCCAACGAGATATGTTTGTCTTGTGTGAAGTCATTTATAAACACGCTACATTATTTAAAAACAACTGGCAAGTTTGCACATAGAACTTCAGCTTTTGAAAAGCCACAGCTGCCCAATTCCCACCACCTGACCAGCGAATGTGAAGCTGGGACATGCAGTGAGAAAGACTGCAAGATTTCTAGCATGGAGAAAGATGAACACTGGCACTAATTTCTACTTACACGCTACCTGCGTCTACAGGATAAGCCAGCTTTGTAGCAGAGGCTCATTTGTAAGTAGTGTAGGTATCTCTTAGATGCACTGGATTATATTTTATGTATCTGGATGTGCGTGCGTAAACCATAAATAGAGGAGAAATAAACCTATTATTAAATGTATGTTACAAGCATGTCAATAAACACCATTGCTTTTTTAGATTTAAACTGGTCATTTTGCTGATTTTAGGTCCTTGCAGCTACTAAAATGGGGCATTAACACAGGGTTTAGTGATTAAACTTAGCATTTACTAATGGTAAAGTTACTTTCAATGTTTAACTTTTGTCTCTAAACAATGTTGTCGTTTAGTTAATATTTGGCTTATATTCACTTACCTTGATTTAAAATTTTTTTAAAATGCAGTCAAGTGGGCATGTTGGCTGGCTGGGATTTATCAAGGAGTCCTACACATTGCTTAGCATGTTGACTCTGGGTGAGATTTGACTGATGTACTCTGCAGTACATGGAACCAAATCTGTGTGAGCAGAGGGGCTGCTGTTCGCTTGTCTCTGAGGGGGAACTCCGCATGACTTCAATGTCTTTTTTCCTTTCTCTGGAGAAAAGAGCTTCCATTGGTACTAGTAAGATGTGCTGAGAGATTAGAATAGGCTGAATGCTGTTTGCAGTCCCTGTGGTATTCCTATATTCGTAGTCTCACTATGTCTCCTAAGCATACATAATAGTAGAATGATTTGATATTTCCTAATGAAAAAATTGATATTTGAAATGTGCATTTAAAATAAGCAGAAACACTGAAAGGTTTAATACATCTTAATGCATATATAATGACCAGATTTCAAATTACAGGTCTCTATTTTCTGCAGATTTTTCCTGCAACAGTGTACCCAACATAAAAATGTTGCAGAGTCTCTAAGATGGCTGATGTATGGGTATTTGTTAAGAATTTCTAACTTGAAAAGACAACAGGCATTCATCTTCCCTCTAAAGCACTTGCATTTGCAGTGTGAAGATTAGGAAGATGAAAAATCAAGTTACAGAATTTAACAGATATTTCATTACTAGCACTGTTAGTTGGTACATAGATGAAAATATCCTAGACAAGTAAATAGGCACTAAGCAGATTTACATAATGGTAAACAGGAGTCTCCTCTGTTCCAATTGTGTGAATCCAGGGCAATATGACTGAAATCAATAGTTATTTTGTGTTTCTAGAGAAATAAAAGCACACCTTTGCTCGGTGATTCTGCAGAACCATTGACCGTGTTTCTGTGTCATTGGTTCAGCTGTTTGTTCTATTCCTTCAATTCTTTTCAAGACGTTAGTTCTCTTATGCCTTAATGGTAAGTGGAGTATTACAAATATTTGCTTTGTATATTATTTGCATTTATTGCATGTAGCAAAGCTTCCAGTTAAATCTTAACACTCCCTTCCCTTCACATCACCATTTCCCACTGTTCATCAGTGCTCAGGACACAGAAACACTGTGACTTGATCATCATGGAATACATTTCTCCCCCCTAAGTAGCATTTCCTATAGAGGTGCTGATCAAAGACTAGGTGACAAACTCTATATCCTGATGCTATTTCTTTCTTTCATCAAGTTGGTATAAATAAGAGATGACTACAAACATCTCTCTAGACATACCCAGGGAATTTTTAGATCATGATCATTGTGGATCATTGTGGTTTTTTTTTTTGTTTTTTTTTTTGTTTTTTTCTTTGTTATTTATGTGAGTAAATACAGATTTTGATTGCAAGGCAAGACTTCACAAAGACAGCTTTAGATTGACTAATGTGAGCTGTGATCTCTTCCATACCCTTTTCCTGTTAACACACATTTTCATTTTAACAACGATATCTGGGCCACAAGGAATGATTCATGAGTCTGAGAATCATGAAAGTGGCAGAACTCAGGCCAGTGCTTCTAGCCTACTCAAGCACTTGTATTTTGATAGTTAAAAACCTTGAGGGAGACATTCACTGCTGTATATATTACATATACTTATTCCAGAGAGAAAGCAGAAAAGCAGCACAATGTATATATGCCATGTTGAAAAGAGCTAATTTTCACAAGCTAATGAAGTGACTAGTGAATTTTAATGCTTTGTGAAACATTAATCAGTCATTTCTATTAAAATATTGAAGATATTACATACTATGTCATAACCTCTATACCTTCAGTGATACAAAAGCCTATAAAAAGAAATATGGATATAGCCTTAATGGAATATGTAATTTTTTTCACAGACTTTGCTGTGCCATTTTCTCATACCTTTGTTAAAAATGGGGCTACATTGTGGATTCCGAGTCGAGCTTGTTTAGTTTTTAGTATCTCCCCTCACCCCCTGCACACACTCTGACCAGTACTCATGTATTTTCAGAGAACCCAGAGCTGAGTCTGGTCATAATGAAGTTATTTAAAGAGAAAAATCCAATAATACCAATAGAAGATGGTTTGGATCCACTCTTTTCAGGAAATATTGGCTTTCAAGAAAATACAAATGGATTAAAAAGCGCCACATCCCTTTATGTAAGAACAGATTTTGCCTTTTCTATTGAAGGTATTGTTAACAGCTCAACACAAGGGGAAATAGCAATAGGTTCTCAGAGAATCAAAGCAGCATGTATATAACAATGCTTTTGTCTTTGATGATAAAGCTAATGGTTCTCTACTTTCTAAAATGCCTCTGTATCTCCAATAGATTTTCCATACATTATTTTTCAGCCACTTCTGCTGGACAACGTGAAGCTTTCTTAGAATTACAATCAATAAATGAAAATATAAAAGTCTTTATTTACACTACCATTCAGGGGCTCTAATGCAGTCCTTGTAGTGCAATACATCACAGTTCTATACCTTTCCTTAGGGTTTATTCTCTCTTTTACACAACTGCAAATGGGTTTAAATCAAACCAAACACCTAGAGACTTTACAGTTGTATTTTTCTATCCTAAATGAGTAGATGTTTCTCTACCTGTCATATACCCAATCCATACAACAGTAAGAAACAGTTTCAAAGTATTAGGGAGGAAAGCAACCAGTCACACTGGCATATCCTCCAATCTGTGTGACACAATTGTTTGTGCTGACAGCTATTCCTTTCTGTTTATGAAAAAGAAAAGAAAGAACACATATTTAATTGCCTGTATCCTTCAAAAGTAAGGAACTCAACTTACTCTAAATACATAAATACAGGTAAAAGTAACTACTTGCAAAAATTTTAGAATGAAATAGCCTTAAGCCTTTCCAGCAGCATCTGCACAGATTGAACTAGATTAGATGCTAAACCTATCATTTTCACAATTCAGATACATAGTATTTTATCTGTTTAATAGGCTTCCTTTTTTTCTCTTTGCAACTCAACAACAATTACAAGCGCTATGAATATTGATACAACATAAACACAAGTTGCTTTTTCCTCACATTTTTTCCTTGAAATCTCTCATAGATATTTAGGTACTAGAGGTGTTGCAAATAACAAATTTCACCAACATGAATGATAAGGCTGTGGAGAAGAGATGGCTGAAATGTCAAACATAAAAAGTCCTCAACAATAAAGACAGGTTCTTAGGATAAAAATGACAGACATACATGAGAGAGAGACAGAGAAGAGAGAGAAAGGGAGAGAGAGAGGGATTACAGGGAATGGAAGATAAAAACCTTTTCTTTCAGCATCTGAAAACAAACTACTTCATAGATACCTATGTACCTGATTTCAGAAACCCAAACATAGACACAAGTGTCAAACAAATGTGAGACTACTTTTGCACATGGATATTAGAAAATTTTCAGACACAAACACAACACACGTTAGCACTAAAGCAAAACTGCCAAAACTGTGAACATGCTTCCTTTGCCTTGTTACATGTTACATTAAGGCATACCTATTCATGATTAGCTTTTCTTAATTTCAACTAATAATTAGTTCTGAGATATCAGTCTGGATTTTTGATTTAGATATGTTGTTTCAGTATAATGAATATAGCTTATATAATAATATAGCCTATAAAATGATTATAACCTATTAAATTTAGAAATAGAGGAATATTAAAAGATACAAAGAAATTCAGGAATTTTGTGTTTACAAAAGACTATCTTGTCAATTCCAACTCATTTCAACTAATAATTTGGCCTTCCTGATAAAATGTCATATTTTGGTGGATGCTCTGTTTTAGAGTATCTATAAGTTGCCCAAATTTCCAGACCAATTTACAAGTGAAATACAATTTGAAACACAATGTACTTTAATTCAGCCTTCTTATTGCTACTGAGAAGTAAGATGCTCTTTTAACCATTCTATTCTGTTCTACTCTACTCACTCTTTGTTCTGTTCCATTCTAAATGTTTTTGTTATAACTGCACATGAAATCGGAAAACTAGATACTGGACAGTTACTTTTCTGTTCCTTTGCCAAGTAATTGTCTTCTATCTGTTTTATTTTTCTCCACATTGAAAATGTACCTAGTTATACTCTAAACGTGTGCTCTTATGTCAAAAACAAATTATTTAAGACATAGAAAAAATTCAGAACAAGAAAAGGAAAAAGGATCAAATAAAGGAGATGTGCATTTATCAACTTATATACGTACACTCAATAGTAACGAAAGAACAAACACTGCTACTTTAATAGGCAGATGGACACTTATGCAGGTCTCCTAACAGAAGCACAGGTACAACATGGGCATTTTTCTCATGTACTGTATAGTTCTCTTCCATTTAGAGTTCACTCCTGCAGAATAAGTATGTACCTCAATGGGAGACATGTTCTGGATAGGTATGAATATCTAGTTCAGAAAGAAGATGACCTGGAACACAGATTTCTAGAGAAATGACACTATCAGTCATCACAGGGTCACACTTGTAGCAAATTAATGTCTTTGTAATGCTTTGTCATGAGATGTATTCTTAAGATTTTTTATTTTTTTTTTAAATCAACATTGGACTAAAAAATAGGCAGTATCCGTGCAATCTAGCATCCATTAACCTCTCAATTGTATCATTTGTAAAATGTGGAGGAGGATCAATTCTCTTCCAGAAGTAGTATAACAACAGTATCAGATTTATAGTATTAAAATAAACATAATGAATGAAAAATAGCTAAGGAAGTGTATATCATTTATATCCTTCAGGTAAGAGAAATTTAAGGAGCTGTCTTGAGATACTGCAAGCTTGGAGCACTTGGAGCTGATCTACCAATGAGTTGCCTATTCACATGACCATGGCTGCCCTTTATTACTGTGACCTTCCAGCACTCTGCCATATAATTCTATCTTTAAGATTATGATCATTCCGATGGCTGTCATGATAAAACACATCAATTTGCTGTTATCTATTTTGGACAGAAGTCCCTGCAGTTAATTTTTCTAACATAAGCCTTTGTTTACTTTTCAGAAATTTTGCTAGCACTGCACCTAAAAGATGTCAATTATCTTCCTGTTGGCAACATTTATTTCTCATGGTTCACATGCTGGTCACTGGAAAAAAAATAATAAATAATATATTTTTATATACACACACATATATACATGTATATATATATGCAGTTTTTACCAAGTTTTTATCAAGCCTTGTAAAATTCAGGTTTCCAAATTGTTACATTTAAGAACTTTTAAGAACTCCCAACAACTGATGTAACCAACAAGCAGCACAAACCGGTACATAAGGTAGAAGAGCCTAGGTTGGATCCTAAATAACTGTATTCATTTACTACTTCTATAGTTCAATGGCTGTGATGACTTGCATCTTATTTTGATTAATGAAATCTAGATTTTTGACATATTCACAAATAGTATTTTTGATTTTTTTTTTTAGATTTTTTTTTCCTGCCAAATTGATGGTTGCAAAAAGACAGTTTCACTGTTACAACTAAAAGCTGCTAAAGGGTTTTAATCAATGGGACATCTGTTTCACCATGTACGGTCTTTCCCTTATACCATTATAATGCCTCTGTCACACAAAGAAAAGGCTGCAAACTGAACACGCTCTTGTCACATACCCTTCCACAACCCATTTACTTGATTTCGATGACAGGAGTTAATTGTGTCATCATACACACATACATTTTCAGATACACACCATCAACACACATACACATGAGTGAAATAATAAGAAATGATGTTTCTGAGTAGTCACCAAAGCAATCTTCATTGCTCACACTATCCCATGTGTCTTCCAATAATTTGACGGGGAAGTATCTTGACAAACAAAACTACTATTTTTACTGCCTAAAGATGATTTTCTCTTGATAATCTGTTGCAGCTTCTGGCCTATAATTCTTGCCATCTTGAGCAACTTGTGGATCATCTTGTCTTTGATACTTTGAGAAAAAGCATAGTCAATGTCTTCCTACTGCCTTACCTCCTGTTTGCAGCTGTTGGTGGTTGACTAATCGACACAAATTCCACTTCCTAAAGGCAGTTTCTTGACTGGGACTCTGCCACACAAGGAATGAAACCAGTCAAAGCTATTTTCCACTTCATAAGATTAAAGGAATTTTAAAAACTGTCAGTCAGTTACAAATGCAATTGACGAATACAATTTCTGCAGCTGGATTCAATGATGCCCATAAGATTTACATGAGGGTTTAAATTTCTGGTTAACATAAGAAATTTCATGGAATTAATACTCCAAAGCTTCCCAGCTCAAATTCTAGTCAATCTAAGACTTTTATGAACACAGAACTATATATATCCATATATAAATATATACTTCATCAGCAGGCATGTAAAATTCACAATTTTACATGATATATCTAATACCTATGAATTTTAGGATAAGACTCTATTCCCAATTGTGCTAATGTTATATGTGGAATTACTACACTAACCAAATGAATTAATTACCCATAAATCCCATGTTAACCATACATCTTTGTGAAAGTTAGGGAAATTGAGAACGTGAAAAACAGAAGCGTATAATTATTATCTAAAATTATGAGTAGAACAAAAGTCCATTGCAAATATAACTCACTGGATTAAAAAGACAGACAAAAGCTCAATTTCAAATTTTACTGTTTATATTTTTTGTATGTCTAGTATCTGAATTTTTGTTAAAAAATGCATTCCAATCATCCAAATGAGTTTTTCTGAATACCTAACAAATTATACATTAGATGGAGCTGTGATATTATTTTTCTAATTATTTTATACATGTGAATGAAAAGAAAAAACTGCTCTAGTACAGAATCATGGAAATCTACCAATATCTCTAATGAAATTGTAATTCATCTTTGCATCCACAAGGATTAAAAAAGTAAAGCGGTGGAACATCCTTCAGCCAGCTAAATGAATCTCATTCATATTTTCCCTACGTCCTCCACAGTCTTGTGTACAACTCAGATCTACTCATTTCCACTGAGTTAGTTATTTTAGTTTCAGCAGTACCTTAGCTCTGGGACTGCTCTTTGACATAACTATGACTGAGCTTAAGTCTAATGTTTTGTTTTTCAGACAACTATGCCTCTATGCATTTTTTTAACCTTTTTTAAAATTATTTTAGTTACTTTTATTTTAATCTTATTAGGCCTCTCTCAATCTCCTTCAGACATTTTTAAACTAAGCTTTTATTTTCATCAATCCCATTCTAAATGAAAGCCAGCAGTATACTGCCATTCTTAAACATTTATCTATAACCTGCATATTCCCATGCAGATGAAAACATTCTCAAAACTGTTATTTCAGGAGTGTAATTTCAAATCTGTGTGTGCTCTTGGGAAGTGAACTGATTTTACATTAGCTTCAGTATTGTTTCATCAATCTTGTGTAGCACATATTTAACTTTCTTTGACACTAACTCCATTTCTTCCATAATCAAATTGATTATGCATTTTGAGATACAACATTTCTACCACTGTTCCCTTTTTACTCTGTTATTATCAGTAGCAACTTTACTGTATAAAAAAAATCACACCTTGTGCACTGAGATCTGGAAGTTCACTGCAGATTGCTGCATTATTAATTGCTAAGTCAACTAGTGGCAACAGGGAATCCAACTGCTGCCTATGGAAGGCCAAAAGGATTGTTAGGGAAGTATCTTTCTTAACAGCTGCTCTTTTTTCTTTCTTTCGTTCTTTCAGGGAATGCAGTCTGTTTTGTTTTCCTAAAAACTTGCAAGTGGTGATAGTAAGTGTACAAAGAAACTCTACACAAGGGACTGCGCTCTAATAGAAGCGTACCTTAATTTGATTATGTCACTAGAATTGTTTAGTAATGACTATTGAAGGCACAGAGAAAGAGTGCTGCAGCTATAATTATAGTACCTGACAGACCAACAAATTAAGTACTAGAAACCTCCGAATTTACCAATCCTTTCCTTTCCTGTCTTTCTACTGATGCAATATTTAAAATGCTTCACACAGACTCATGCATGTGCAGCACGACAATTGATTGACACAAGGCGATTTGTTTTCCTGAATGATACTGGTATGATCTTCACTCACAGTCTTTTATTGATCCTTGAAACAAATATCATCCTGTACTAGTTTCATTAGACAGGCTCTTTCTCGTTAATTACCGCTCACTCAAATCTTTTGGTGTTTCATTAACGTGAACAAATTGGAAGAATTAAATAAACAATCCATGTCAGGCTGCCACTGTGGCTCTCTCATTCCTGGTCTTTAATTCCCTAGAATGCCAATAAGGAAAGAAACTCCCTTCCCTTCCCTTCCCTTCCCTTCCCTTCCCTTCCCTTCCCTTCCCTTCCCTTCCCTTCCCTTCCCTTCCCTTCCCTTCCCTTCCCTTCCCTTCCCTTCCCTTCCCTTCCCTTCCCTTCCCTTCCCTTCCCTTCCCTTCCCTTCCCTTCCCTTCCCTTCCCTTCCCTTCCCTTCCCTTCCCTTCCCTTCCCTTCCCTTCCCTTCCCTTCCCTTCCCTTCCCTTCCCTTCCCTTCCCTTCCCTTCCCTTCCTCTATTTTCCTTTCCTCTTTTTGGCATTTCTGAGATCAAGTAACAACAAAGTGGTGCAATGCACCATAAGGATTGACTAAATCAAGTTGGAAAATAGTATGAAAGACTTGGCTGACTATATTGCAAATACTTTTGGACTTCAGGGAGTTGTTCTACCTAACTGCAGCTACATGCAGTTTCATCAGTTTGTCTGCAACAGATCAGAAAGAATGGTTTCCCTCTATTCACAAAGAAGAGAATGAAAGACTAAATAGCAGAGATTATTTGTATAGAGATTTCCAAAAAGTATATTATATTATACTGCTTTGATAAAAACATTTGAAAACTATGTCTGCAGGGAAAAAAAAAAAAAAAAAAAAAAAGGCTTTCAGATCTCCTTTACAAATCTCCCTCACAAATCTCTCTCTTGAGTGGTAAAATTTGCAAATTTGAAAGAAAAAGTTTTAAAAATTTACTCATTCCCTACACTGCGTATAACTGATTTTAGAAGGCTATACAACAGTTGACATTGGAATTAGAGAACATTCCCTGTAGTTGGGAATATCTAACATAAGCTCAAGATTCAAGCTGATTAAGAACAGCCTAGGCATTTTTCACTAATGAATCCTTTACTCTGTGTGTTCTCATACTTCTGGAAATGTCTGAATTTCCTTATGCATACTTAGCAGCTTTATCAGTATTAATGTAATGATTCCCACACCTCTTTTCACTGCATTGTCATCCAGTCACTAACAGATTTCTTTTTAATCTGCAATGAACTGCTAGAAAAATATACAGCATCAGAATTCAGAGAACGACGCTATTTTTCAGTCTTCTCAAAATCAGAAACATCTGGAAATGATTCAGTTACTGGTTGTGTTTTTTTGTTTGTTTGTTTGTTTGCTTGCTTTTTTTTTGTTTGTTTCCTCCTTTTTTTTTTTCCCTTTTGTTTTCACTTCTTAACTAGCGTGTCTTCCCCAGGACACAAGCAAAATGGAAAGAAACCACAAGACTATCAACTATTGCTAATCTGCAATAAGTAACAGACCAAGAGTGTATCTGGGCAAAAATCCACTTTCCTTTTTTTCCTTTTTCAAGATAACATATGCACTATGTCATATTTACACTGAAGAAAGTGAAAGGCAATGATCTTAATACATTAATAAATGTCGTGGTTTAACCCGGCCGGCAGCTAAACACCACGCAGCCGTTCGCTCACCCTCCCCCTCCCTCTCTGGGACGGGGGAGAGAAAAATGGGAAAGTGAAGCCCGTGAGTTGAGATAAATACAGTTTAATAAGACAGGAAAATACTACTACTACTACTACTACTACTACTAATAATAATAATAATAATAATAATAATAATACAATGGTGATAATAGTACTACTACTAACAATATGTACAAACAAGTGATGCACAATGCAATTGCTCACCACGCGCTGACCGATGCCCAGCCTAACCCCGAGCAGTCCGGCCCTCCTCCCCCTGGCTAGTCACCCCTATACATTATTTAGCATGACGTCAGATGGTATGGAATACCCCTTTGGCTAGTTTGGGTCACCTGTCCTGGGTCTGTCCCCTCCCAGCTCTTGCTGCACCCCCAGCCTGCCTGTTGGCAGGACAGAGCAAAAGGCTGAGATGTCCTTGGCTTGGTATAAGCACTGTTCTGCAACAATTAAAACATCGGGGTGTTATCAGCACTCTTCTCATCCCAAGCCAAAACACAGCATTCCACCAGCTACTAGGAAGAAAATTCTGTTCTGACTGAAACCAGGACAATAAAATAGGTATATTTTTGGCATCTCAAGCTCACACCTTGAACCTGTTCTTTTGATTTGGGGGACTAGGGGAGAGAAAGTTTTGGACTCAGTTTTCAGGATACATCCTCACATTTTCAGGATAAAGCACATACACTCAAAACCAACCAACCAAACAAACAAACAAAAACACTGTCAAGTGCCCCTATTTATCAGGTGAAAGCTGTAAAAATTAACAGCAATGTTAACATATATTTAAATGGACTGGAGACCAAAGGACAAACCATAATGTGAGGTTGAAAATACTGATTTGTCATCTTCCCTTCCTCCTCCATCCCCCTTTCACTCCCATTTCTCTTCAGTTTTCTGTCCTCTTCTCATCTTTATCTGAAAGGGACCTATCAGCTATTATGTGGCTGACTGGTAGTGATGAGACTGCCAAAATGTGACAGCCTTATCTGCAGCACAGCCCTGCAAATTGCCAACCATTGATCCGGTAGTCTGTGCCAGCTGATCAGTGCAAAGCTGTTTTGATTTCTTTTCTTCTGGGAAAGAAATGAACTTCTTTGCCAACAGTGACTATCCTGCCAGGGCTATTTCTCAGTCAGACAAAGGGCCTGAAAATTAGAATTTAGTTAGATGAATTAAAATGACATCCCTTTCTCCTCACTTGATTTTTGTAATACTAAGTATGCTGCATCCCATTCTGAAATGTGAGGAAAAACAATACAATTGATTACAATAATATCTCTTCAGACTTTATGTACATAAGTGTCTTTCAGGTATACAGTTTAGCATTGCCAGATCCCAAAAACCTTCTATCACAGGAGCTTTTCAAAGCGGTCTTTGTCTATTATTACAATCAAATTTCACTCCTGAAGACATTTCAGCAAGTTGTATCCCACTGTGAGAAGGAACAATATTTTGCTTTGCTTCTTCTCCCTTAATGATGTCCTTGTGGGATTATTTGAAAAAGTGTATTTATTTACCTCAAGAAAAAAAGAAAAATCAAAACCTAAAGAGGCAATCTCTGTTTTTACATCTATTTTGTAGCTCATACATATTTGTCCCTCAGTTGATAAATGATGCCAGCTTTACGGAAATAAAGAACATATGTAAGCTTCAACACAAAGAACAAACTGGATATACCAAAGAAAGACACAAAGCATCATTTTTTTTTGGCTACTTTTATCAAGAGGGGACATTTTGTTGTTTCTCTCTGTTTAACTCTACAATCTAAACATTCTCTTGATGAGCAGAGGTCCATGGATGGGTTTTTATTTGTTTGTTTTCTTAAAATTAATCAGTCACATTGCTGAGTAAAACAATAGCCTAGGGGTTGGCAGAAAACTTGGTGACACTAGATTCAGAAGAGATTTGTACAGATGAAATATAGTCTCAGTTTTGAAGCTTTGACTCTTGCTTTAATATACAGCACAATTAAGTTTAAAAAAAAAAAAAAAAAAGTATTTTCACACCAAATCACTTATCTACATTGAAAGATTTGTTGTTCTTTCACATTTTTCCCCTGTATTCTTTCTGCTTCATCCTTCAAAATTTCTTCATTTTATATCATCATTTCCTTGCCTATTTCTCAGTTTAGCTAAGCTTCCTGGGGAGGCATGCTTTTACTGGATTTAATTCTACATCTGCATCTCCTATTTCCTATTTTTCTTCTACATTCCTAAGTATTTCCCAAAACGTTCAATAGACTTCATTACAATACTTCTTTAAGTCAGAATATTTATCAGCCTACACAGTATGTTGCAAAATTAGCAGCATTTGTGTCAAACACTTTCTAACTTCCAGAGATGAAGTCAAGTGAATTAGAAAACTCGCTTCTTCTATCCAGTTACAAAAGATTTGTTGCCCTTTCACCCAAAATAAACTATTTTATATTGATGGACGTCTTCAAGCTCCAGGCAAATCTAAATGTGTATAGCCAGCTCCAAAATGTAACATCAGAAAGGATCTCACACCTCTCTTTATATCAGAGAAAGATGTAAAATATGCATCATGGCAGATGAACTCTTCAAAGGAAACTGGGTTTGTCACACTTTGTAACACTTCCTTCCGACTGCTGCGTTACCATTACAGAACTCCAGTGTACGGGATAAATCAAAGGGGACACAGACACTCACTAGTCCACAGGCAACCACTCAGCCTTAGCACAGCCTTCTGCAAACACAAAGCACTGTGCAAGCCCTAAGAATATAAAAATGATTTCTATCTTGATTCCTCTATACAGATTAGAGTCAGATCTCTCTCCAATCTTTCTGGGAAGTATTAAGCATTACTGCAACAAATTTCTCATTTAGATGTTACTTTTGCTTCTCCCCTTTGAGCTTAAAGTCTTAATTACACTTGGAAAAACACGAAATTCAAAGATGCTGTACCAATAAAAAACACTTGAAGTGAAAAGTGAAAACTCATGCAGAAAAACAATGAATGACTGGAAGATTATTGTACTAATCAGCAAACATAGGCTAATTCGTGCTGTTAGCACATGAAGGAAATAACTCTATTTCCCTCCAGCTCCCTTCAGTAGGAAGTAAAGACAGTAAACTCTACTGTGACTGTACAAGTTATGTTCCATATTCTGCCTGACTAGGATGTAATGGTATTTGGAAAAACACCATCCGCATCTAAATGAAGCACTTGGACTTATTCACTTGGGAAGACTTAAAGCAGATAAGCAACTGAAACTAGAGTATCTAGTTAACTGAAATTGTGTATTTAAGTGCTAAGTTAGATTAACATAATTTTACTAATTTTTCATCTTGGTATCTTCATCTGGATGTTGGCGATGCAACAGTATACAGTTTCATGGGAATGCCAGGTTCAAAATCACTTCAACACTGCTAATTTCTCACTAGGATTTTATTTGCTGACTGCAGATATGCTGGGGTTTAACAGAAGCCTGTGCTTGAGGGTTCAGGAATCAGTCAATGGCAATTGTGACTCACGGTTTTCTTCCATTTCCTTTCCACTACTTCTTGTATTGTTCTCAACCATGAAAAAAATAGTAATAATAAAGTAAAATAAAGTAAAATAAAGTAAAATAAAGTAAAATAAAGTAAAACAAAGTAAAATAAAGTAAAATAAAGTAAAATAAAATAAAGTAAAATAAAATAAAGTAAAATAAAATAAAATAAAATAAATAAAATAAAATCAGCCAGCCAGAAAACTCTTAGAAAAAAATGTCACTGCTTGCCTACAAGCACTTTGCCAAATGAAAGACTCAGTCAGAACCATGATCAGAAAAAGAAAGCAGCCACAGAATCCAAGCCAACATTTCATGAGCCGAAGGTCTAACAGCCTATTGACAAAAGCAGGCAATCCCAAATATGAGCAAATTACATAAACAGATGAATGTGCAGTTCCAAATTCCACACTGTGTTCATCAACTGACTACTTAGAAAATTAAAATTTGTTGAAAGTCTGGCCCAGGAACTTTCAAATTTCATGCCCTGGATTGAAATATGTCATTGAATGTTTCTTTTTTTTATTTTGAAAGCCTTGCAAAGCTTTATTACACCAATCATTTAACAAAATAACAAGACAATTAGAAAAATAAATTAAAATAATAGTGAGCAAGTTTAAGAAATGAGTCAGAATATCGTCAATCCTTGACTCCAATGCAAAGAATTAGAAAAATAATTCCCTCAGTACAATTATTAATGATATTCCACTTTAGAAAAAATGCTAGACTGGAAGGGAAAAGAGCTACAAGAACAGTTCTGTAAAATGGAGATATAACCTGACATCTTTTGACTTGTTACAATATCACTATTGTAAATTTTGAGAAGCAACAACTCTGGTTTGTTTAATGAAATATACATATTGAAGCTGTAATACAGCTTGATACATCCTGTAATATAGGAGCTCCTGTAAGTTTATTCTGCTTCACAATGTGTTGCTTCACAATGTATATGTAACCAGAAACCCTTACACTCATCACAGCTACAAGATAGGTATGAAGACATCCACAAAGTTTATAACAGCTTGAACGCTATTCCATGTCTCAGAATACTTTACACGGGCAGGTATGAGATTAGTCTTCTGCTACCACACCCAGAATTCTGAGCTGGAACAAAATGCTGAAAACAGCATCTCTTTGTAGCCAGAAAGAAGCTCGAGTTGTTAAGCTTCATGAAATATGATGTCACTGGAGTTTTCCTAGTGTTATGGGGACAGAAAAACAGAAGCAGAGAAATAGTATTTAGGTCACTTTTTTTTGCATATGAGCACAACAAATGTTTTGATTCTCCAAGGCTTTCAGACTCTGTCCCTTTTCAAGAAAATACTTGATGCAAACTACCTGTAATTCCACAGTTCCTTTGTTACGCTTAACTGTAAAGAACAGAGAAGCTGAATCCTACCATGTTTTTATTACCTTTAATCACTCTGCCTACAGAAGCAAGTAACTCTGTAGTTTTATGTTTCTGTGACATCCATTTTCCTGTTCAGGATTAACAGATGTACTCACTCACTATGTAGTCCCACACAAACCTCCACAAATATACACACAAATGCATAGAAGTCCAAAGGCATCGGAAATTCAACAAGAAGAACAAAAAATGCAGATACAATTTTTAATTAGCTTAACAGTGGCATATGTTTCCCTATGCCACCCACCATTGCATTCATGAGTTCCTGCTTAAGATCTGGGAATATGGATAGCTATAGAGGCTCTCTGGTAGGTTCCCTGTGCAGCATTGTGCAAGAACAGAGCTTCTCTCTGTTACTCGGTTCTCTGAATAGGACAGAGAAGATAAGTGTGCTGGGGTCAGGAGTCTGGACTTCTCATGAAAATATCAGCAAATCCTTCAGGCTACAGACAAGTAAGGGAAAGGATCTACAGTGGCTCAAAGATGCACAGGGTTCTGTGTAGGCTGGGAGAAATCTGTAGTGCTCAAAGTGGTAGCACTGTGCTGCTGAATAAAATGTTGGTTTATTTTTCCTTTTATATGCTTGTGGGAAGAAGGTGAATTGTTAGAGGGGTCTGACCTCTGTTAGCTGTTGCCCATTCCTAACCCTCATTACCGACAGGAGCACAAAGCCTGCCAAAGCGCTCCTGGATCACAGGCTAACAGCCCTGCCACAAACTGAGACAGCACTGATTTAACTGCACTGTTGAACTAGGTTCTTGTAAGCTGTTATTCTGGTGACTAAAAAACTAAGAAAGATTTCCACATTTCAGGAAGATAAATGCACCACCTGCGCTTAAAAAAGTCATGGTGTGGTCTCTTCTGAGAAAGGTCTATTTAAGATATAAATCTAATTATTGCCCATTCTTACAGACACCATTTTCAAAGAAAGTTGCATGCGCTATTTCACGCTTTCCTCCTTCTTGAAGGGCTGCTTCCATCTCCACTTCAGCTCTCCAGTTGGTGAGGATTATTTTTCCTAGCATTCCGCATTTACAATCTCCTGTCAAGAGCAAGTGATATCTCTGCTGGTATATTAATACCTCATGGCAGTTTTCTTTTTGTTCATCCACAGCTTTTCAGGAACTCGTACTCATGTAGTGATGAATTTTTTCCACATTGCCTACTAATTAGTTTACACCCTGAATCAGGAAGTTTAAAAATCTTAGTAAACAATATCTTAAGTAATTAATAATTTTATTTACATACTGTAAATACCTAATCCCTTCCAAATCTAAGCTATTTAATCAATGAGGTTATGTTGTGTTAAATATCACATTTCTTTCAACCTGGAAACTCTAGACCACCAACACTGCATATGACAGAATATGGATTTCAAGCTCAGACAGTCTTTGTTGCAAGATTGTATCATCTTTATTGGCTAGAATGAGTTTATTCAGCAGTAGCATGCACTCTGTTACTATGCCCTATATTAAAAGTTAAGTAGAGTAACGAAAAGTACCTGAAAAAACAGCAATGACCAAGTTTGTTCAAGCTTTACCTGAGTGAGATAGTGTAAATCAGTCTATTGTCAGGAAGATGGAACAACACTGCATGACACGTCCAAATAAATGCTGGATTTTTTATTTTAATTGACATAGATTTGTTAGAGCTGTGCAGAATCTGCAATTATTCCCAATATTGTTTGCTAGTACAAAGCCCTGGATCAATCTGTTATTTAAATAAGTCTCAGATCCAGACCTCTCTCTATATTATACAACTTTCAAATTTTGATGGAGGTAGAGAAAAGGCAAGAAATAAACGGGGTTTGTCTCAACTCCAGTGAAATGTGACACGTATCAATATTTGGGAGGCAAATGAATCTTAAAATTACTGCTGGGTTTGACAATATAATGTACCCATAAGATTTATTTCCATCTTTGCCTTTGAAATATATTGAGTTTTCAAGTTTTCTACTTAGTTACACATGTGGTTGCATCTGTCCCTCTCCTGAGTAAACCACAATGATTCACTTTTTATTTAGAAAATCTGCAAAGAGGCATCTTTGTTGATTTTTATGAACAGTCCCATAAGATTCATGCATGATAGAACATATGATTTTTGAAGAGGCCAGTATCAAGTACTTATATTAATAATATCTTCTTGGCTATAATTCAGAATGTCATTTATAACAAATATCTAAATCTCTTTGATATTAGAAGGTAATATCCTACTGAGGTGAGCCACAGTTAGACAAGCCTGAAGCAGTCTACAACTAATTTATGAGATGGTAATGGCACTGTTTCTTAACACTAAGAAGGGAAAGAGACAAGGTTGGAGAATGAGTGAAAAACATCCTTAAAACTAGAAAGTACAATAAATAGGATTGCAGAGTACATACAGCTATATTTTGTGTCTAAAATCAAGCTGCCTTCTTTGTGTACCTGTTTATATTTAAGAGAGACACAATTTAAAATAACTATGAAGGCAAATAATATTAAAATAATATAAATTAAGAGCTGGTATTAAATACATTCCCCAGAGAAAAAGCATTTTTGCATTTCAAAACTGCATTTCCCTTCTTATTCAATGGTCTCATAAGCCACCATTAAATAATGGTAATTATTTGCCATAGCAACTGTAACAATATATAATTTATATATAGTTTTGAGCTGTAACGATAGGACCATTTCATAAAGTAGCACAGCCAACATACGATGAAAATACCTGTACTTTCACTCAAACAAAAAGAAATGTGTTTGACAACAGGGAGAGATGGCTATTTGTCTCCATTTTGCAAAAACACTTAATCATCTGTTTTTCTCCAAATCAGAGTTTCATTCTGTAATTGATTACATTAAAGTAGATCAAAGCATTTAGTTCAGTAGAAAAATACAAGGTCAGAAATTTAGATGGATGCCATTTAGCTTAAAATCAACCAAACTTCATGGTACTTTACAAAGAGGTAAAGGTGTATGTTTAAAAATAAATAAAATGGTCATTCCAGCCATGGTCATTAGCAGGAAGAAAAAACTTATCTTAATCCATTAATTTTGCCATTAGTTGCAAAACTAGAAAAAATACATTTGGAAAATAACACAGTGCTGAAATTTTACACAGATCTTTTCAACTTAGGTTCATTTATGTCCAATTTCTCTTGCTCCTCCTCTGTAGCCTCTTAAGAAGAAGGAAATCTGTTTTATGATAAATATGCTGGAAAAACTTAGCCAGACTTTTTTTTTTTTTTTTTTTCCCCTGTAGTTACCTGTAGTTACACGAATCTGAGATTCTTCCAGGGCTGGGCTGCAGGCATATGGAGAAGTGCTGCTACAGTGCCAGAGCATATCACATGCACCCAAGTACTGCAAACCTGAGATGAACATTTGGGTTCCCCACAATCCACTGATGGAAAATAAGCAAAAAGAGAAAAACAAAAAGACATTCAAAGAGCCTTTAGAGGTAAGAAAAAGTAAATGAAGAATTAAAGGAACCTCAGACATGCACTCAGAAAGAGCAACAGGCAAAGTTTTGAGTCCATTTTATGGACTGATAGCAAAGAACTGAACCAGCAGCTCATGGGCAAGAAGGTGCAACAGATTTACATCTCTGCTAAATTACTGTAGCTCTCTCTCTCTCTCTCTGTTCCTTGGTGCTGCTAAGGAAGTACTCACTGGTATTATGGAGAAAAAACAATGTGCTAGTCCTAATCTTTAGTATTGAGTTCTGTCACTGAGACTGCAAACAGGCTTTTTTAGTATGAACAGAAAAAGAAAGAGAACTTTTCCACCAATGTACATTTCTATTAAGTTAGGTGCTTCTCCAGCATTGCATTCAGTCACAGAAATGTACTATTTCATACTCAAAACTTGTGGCAGACTCCTCTCCACAATTAAAACAAAACAAAAAACTAAACCCATCAACAGGTGACTGAAAAGACACTTTAAAGTGGCTTTTATGTGAATTAAAACCAAAATGTGCAATCAATTTCAGCAGATATAGAGCTGTAGAACCCTTTACACATAGAAAATTAACCTGTGAGTAAACATACAAGAAAACCTCTACAGTATGTACTTTGCCTTCTGCTCTAGTATCAGGTGAACTGTTGCAGTCCAGGAAATCTTGCTCCCAGCCAAGAATTTATCTGGATATTGTATTATTCCAGAATAATTATTGCACACTACTGGAACACTTCAGCCACTCATCCATTGGAGCAGTCCTAGCCTGATTTTGATAAAAGCTACCAATGGTCTACAAAATATAGCTATTCAGGCTATTAAGTGCATCTGGCACAGAACCCAAATCAAATGAGTTATCAGAGAACTCACTGCAGAAATGTTTTCAATAATGAGTATATTTACTATTGTCTTCTATTGCACTTCAAGTTTTATTTTTGTGTATCAATAGTTAACGAGCTTTAATAATAGCGACATTTTCTGAAGTCATTAGATCAGTCTGAAAGGAAATGTCTGCCTAAAGAATCATGTATTTCCACTAGTCATTGTACTATAGGGGAGTTAAATTATTTAAATGTAATTACAAACACAAGCAAGGTATTGAAGCCACATACCAATATCACAAGCTGATGTGGTAACAATACATAATGCATTTCTATGAGGTGTGTCAGGAATGTTAACTATTATTTTCTTCTATACAGAAGAGTTTTTAAACATGCCTATATGGGTGCAAAGAACTCTATTCTTTTTTAATTTGCTTTTGTGATACTTCAACACATTTTTCATACAAATCCAGGTACAGTGTGCCAACTAGATGACCAGGCTCGATTTAAAGCAAAAAAAGCAAAACAAAACAAAACAAAACAATAAAACATAAAGAGCAAAAATGACAACAAACAGTGCACCTATTACAGAGGAAAGTGAATGACAGCTTGCTGACAGAGAATCACAGAAATATTTTTACACTTCTCCCTCTGAAATAAGTGAATTATATTTCACATACAAAAGCACTGTGATGACACAGCACAATTGTTTTTGAAGTGGAATCATAATCATAATATATCCATTTGACTTCAAATCTACGCTATTATATCCTGTTGAAAACAGATTCCACTTTTCCTTTTAGTACAGTTTAGTACAGGAAAAGCAGGTTGAAAAACACATTCAAAGTATGATTACAATAGAAAACAAAACAAAACAAAAACACTATGCTGACTTAGTAGTTATCAGCTAGTAAGTCAAATTCTGGAGTTTGAGGATAAGTGGTAGAAGGTAAGACAGATACTATAATAAAGACGAACAGAAAATGGACAACAGAGACTAAATAATAAGTACTTTGATTCTCCTGCCTATATTGCAATTTATATTGCATTTATACAGAGTCTGAATGATGAACTAAAAAGCCACACAGACATTTGGATGTAATTTTACTGCAGACAAATTTTTTATATCTCTGTCTCAGATTACCTATTCAAGAGAAATATTAAGACTCACTGTAGTCAGAGACCAGGAGGAGGCTTTATTTCTGGTGTTTCCATTCAGCTTTTGGGCCCCTGAATAAATCTTTGAAACAAAGAATGCCCATTTCCTTCAGGTGGCTATTGTGCTACAAATGTTTCCAAATGGTTAAAAAAAAAAAAAAATCCTCAATTTTTAAATTAAAACACCTCCTATTTAATATTTTCCTTAGATCTCTGCTTCTGGAGAGATGTGACAACATGATACTCAGAGATTTAAGAGATTGCAGAGGGATTTAGAACATGAGTCTTAATCAAACAAGACTGCAAAGCAAACATAGAAAAATCTCCCTAAAATCTTCAATGCAAATTTTATGTTTTTCAATCCATTCTTATGATCCCCAAACAAACGATACTGGAAATGTTGGATAAAAAGTTCCTAACTTTGCAAAAGCAAAAAGGAGAGGCATCTCTTATTAACGTATTTTTTAAATATTTCTGACATTGCCAGATGAGAGATGCTATATGTAGTACAGTACTAATTAAGTTTCATCACAAAAATATGAAAGAGGATCTGTCACAGCACCCCAAAGAAGAAATAAAACATAAATTTGTTCTCTTTTTTCTTTTATGCTGGATTTCTAGGGCAGTATCCTTGAAGGATAGTTAGCTATGATTGCTGTTATTTGATGCAAAAAATAAGTACACGAGAAGTGTCTCTTGGGAAAGTTTTACAAGGGTGCCCCAAAGAAGTAACTTCTGCCATTGAGTTGATGGTCAGGTCCTTACTTCTCTCTGAAACGCCCTCCTGAACAGGCTCACAATCACAGTAGAAGCCAGCAGTCACTCTCTATCACAAGGTGGCAGTTCTTGCTGGCAGTATTTTCTGTGCCCTCTTTTTTACATTACAGGTTCACAGCTTCAGGGCAAAGTGAAAATGATGGACTGCTAAAAAACAAAGTCTTTGCCTAGTCAGAATATGCTGGTTTGATGTCTTCTCTTTCCAAAGCCAGCAGATGTCATTGTCTCCTAATCTTCTTTTTCTTATCAGGACTGATATATTTAAATTGAAAGCTCTCATTCATAAGCAGAGAGAGTTACAAGTCATCCAGACAAATTTGTTAGCTAGAAAAGAGGAAAATTGGGTGATTTGCCACTTCAGCTCTTTCCAGAGGATTCCAACATGTCTAGGAAGTCTCAGTTCACACAGACTGCTCTGCAGGGTCTCTATTCACACAAACTGCAGTGCTAAAATTTTTCTTACTCGATTGTCATTCTGTAACTTCTTGCTTCAGGTCCACACTGTGTGGGTAGCAAAAGCACTTCTTCCCCAAGGGGGACCAGCCCCCTTCCTAGCAGCAACAGCAAGCACCAGCATGTTAAATGATAAGCAACCATTAAGCTTTGTAAGTATTATACTGATTTGATTCCAAAGGGATTTGATTCCACACTATAAACAGCCTGTGTACAGCTTTTACCAGAGTCTTCCTCAAGTGATAATAATGAGATCAAAGCACTTTTTTTTTTTTTATTTTAAAATTAAATAATAACTCTCCATCCAATTTGCAGAAACGATGAATAAGAATACAGAGGTGCACAGTCTCTTGTTATAATGAGAAAAATGAAATGGAAATGAAAATAATTACAAATATAGAAAAGTGATTTTTTTGAATTTCTGCTCCTCAAACAGGGAATAAACAGACATTTTTTCACCCACTGAGTCTGACTTTGTCCTCCCATTCAGGGTGTGTGGTTTTACATGCCCAGTTTTTGAACTATGCATTCAGTGCCAGAGAACTCAGCTTACATAAGTGAAGTGCCTTTGATTTTCTTTTCATCATTAAAACGTTCCTATTTCATTTATTGCAATTGCATCAATGTTGGTTTTATTTCCTGATTTGAAATATACTCACTCTCTCACTCAACAACAATCAGAAAAACACATTGCCCTGTTACTAAAGGTGCTACCACAGATAAAGTCAGTCACAAGCATTTAAGAGCAACAATACAGTTTTGATTGGAAGTCACAGAGATGTAAAACCTTGAATCATGATTCATATACCTGCTTTATAAATAATTTTGTCATATTTAATACAAATGATTCTTCAGATTTCAATCACACTATGAACTTTTCTACAGAAATTAGCTTCATAATAAAAACATAGTCTTCTGTGACTAACGAACATAGAAGAGATTTGCTTATTATCACTATAATCATTGTCTTTACTTTAAGGACTTCGTTAATACTGTTACATTCCATTACTTTAACAGGAGTTAGCAAACTGGCAGTTGTTAATGTTGTTGCAGCATGTAGAATTAATATTTTGGAAGTTGTACCATTGCTTATGTATATATTTATATATATACGAAAATATATACATACACACAAAAATTGCCCCCATGGAACACATGGAACATAGAGGAGCAAAACATTCTACTACTTGTCAGGGTATTGAACAGGATGATCTGGAACCTACCTTGTTAAATTCTATTGCTATGATTTTGCTAGAATAAAATCAAACCCCAAAAGCCTGGATTTGTATTTGTGATTGATGTAAAAAAATAAAATTGGGATTTCTAGACTTTAATCCAGTTTTTCACTAAACAGATGTGAAATACCTATTTAGATATAGTCATCCACATGTAAAATTATGAAAAATGGAGATTTCACATGTATTTATATTTCACAATTACAGAATAGTTACAATACTAGAAAAAAAAAAAAAAAAGAATCTTGGCTTCGTACAGGCTCAAGTCATGTAGGTCACTGAGCATCTCTAAATGCACTATTCCCAAACATTTCTCTTAAAATGAATTGCAAATGGTATGTATGACTTTTTCTGGACAAGAGTGAACTGACAGATGCCAAAATTCATATTATAAAACTGCATATTGAAACTCTTGTTTCATTGTTCTCATGTGTTTATACACAGAATGTGTACGTCTTAAATATACTTTGCTGCAATTTTGATGAGTCTACCAAAAAGCCTTACAAAAGTACGAAACACCAAAAATGGACAAGATTTCATGAGGCTAAATGATTAAATTGTCTTTCTATTATTTGGGATAGCACTTAAGGATTCTTAAACTATTGCTATTATAGTGTGTGCAAGTAATTTTTTTCTAGTAAGTCATCCCCCTAATTTGTCTCCAGTAAAATAGGAGTGCTAATATAAATGCTACATGATTAAGTCTGATTTTTCTATATCAGAGACATTTATTCATTTTGAAGCTTCTTTTATAGTATTTCTTTCAGCAAGTGCGCATAAATGCATATGTAGATGTGCATAGTTCCTACCTATAGGTAACAACAACGCTGAAGTAACACAAGCATGGTATTATCCTTGCAAAAAAAAAAAGGGGGGGGCTTTGGTTTATGGGCTTTGATTTTGTGCTTCAACAGCTACCCAAATTGTTTTCAGCAGTCCAGTATACCTCAATGGGGATTTCAAATTAAATGTGAAATACAGTACCTGTTGTAGATGGCTAGTATTTTGTGTATAAAAATATACAAAACCATTGAGCAGTACGTCTCCTCCTGCACAGCATCTTGGAGAAATTACAAAGCTTCAGTAACATGCAATCTAAAAGAAAAGTATAAAATTGAATGTCCAGAAAATATCCTGTATAAAATATAAAACTGTATTTGTAAAAATGAAAAGCTTGCATACAAAACTACATCTCATAAACTTCTAGATGAAGGTGAACCTTCATGTGAAGAAAAACTGTTCTGTCAATAATATGCTAGTGCTTGCTGCAGTCAAAGAAGCACTTGGAAAGCAACCCTAGTTTACCTACAGTATAGCCTTAGGGTTTTTATTCTAACATTTTATGAGGATGAAAACACCATTTGAATGTCAAAGCATTTGACTGGGGGAAAAATTATCAAAGACTCTGGAAGCTAACACATATACAATTATTTTAAAATTTGTTTAAATATGTGTGTGTTCATGTGTGTGTGCCCAGATTCACCAAATGTAGAATGTCTCTTTGCACCTAAAATGTCCCCACCATGTCTCATTTTTTTTATTTCCATCATGACCTAAATTCTCCATAAAACTGCAATGTGACTCAATAACTCCATCAAGAAAGGGAGATTAGAATGTTCTGCTAGCATATAATGGATGGACAGATAAAATAATTCATATTATGAATTGAAGGTATTCAATTGAAAAGTCTTCAAGAAAGTCAGCGTTCTAATTTTTTAAATCTTTCAAATCTAATTTAGGTAAAGGAAAAAACATGGATGCGTTAATCTTTCCTTCACTGAAGGGCCAGAATACACACATCAGCGAAGATGCCTGAAATTAACTTGTATTCTTTCCCCCAAAAAAAGGTTCTAGTTTTTAAGGCCTAAAAAACACGCATATATATTGTTTCCCATTCAAAGAATTACAAAAACACATAAGGAGTGATATGCATATGGACTTAGAAAGGAAACACCAAGACTTTTCAGTTTTTGTACTTTTAGTTTCCTTTCACATTGCCAGGAGTACTGAAATAAAATGACAATTTACAGAGACTTTTCTGTAGCTAGCTGCTGCACATACTCAGTGAAAACTTTCTACCAAGAACAATTAATTCCGAAGAGCCCAATGCCTGTTGCGCATTTATCTCAAAGGAAAACAATTTCCTGTACTGCTCTCTAGCTAACTGAAGAGTGGACAAGTGGGCAGATTTCATTCGAAATATGGGATAAACCTCGTTGCTGAGGAGCATTTATTTTGGTATCTCTGCAAAACCATTCGTCACAGCAGGAGAGGTGCTAACCCCATTGTGTTAGAAAATAATTTGATTCATGGCACTTGATATGGAATCATCTTGAAGTGACAAATCAAGCTTTAGGCACCACATCAAAAGCTGTAAATGGTGAAAAATGCATTTGGAAGCATGGATTCCATCTTACCAGGCAGTAATATAAAACAGGTCCTATAGTAAGGATATAGTATTTTAGGTGAGAGGCAGTGTGTTAACTGAGCAACCCAATGCTTTTGACACCAGCCTTTCAACTTAGATGTCTTTATTTCAGGAAAGGCAGCTAAAAATCATCTCAAAATGAAGACTGAAGGTTATTGGAAGTCACAGGACAACAATACCTGCTCACTGCAATTGAAATCTGCCATGAGCATCTTCCCTTCTCTCCTTCAATTCCCTCCACACAACACCATTGACTTTCAATCCAGAACTAGTTCAATTGCCCTGATCATTTCAAGATAATAATGCAATTAGGAATATTTTACTTCTTCCTCAAAATCACAGGATACAAACACAATCTGTCTCTTAGGTTCTTACACATCCCTACTTGCTCCTGTCCAAAGGCTTCATAAGACTCCTATAAAGTGTGTTGTTCTTCCCAGACCTTCTTTGACTACATAGAATGTTTCAACCCATACCTGGAAATGCTAGTTGTGTATTTTAATTTGCTAGCAAGGTTCTTATGAGGGAGAAAAAAATGCATGTTTCTTTAAGATGATGAAGGGCAGTGTAACATTGTTTTTCCCCCTCATAATTCAATCAGTTCTGTTGTTTGCTGAAATAGATGTCTTAGGGTTTTATTATCTATACACTATAAAGCTTGTTTCTCCATACAAAAGAAAGATCCAGATGTTTATTTTGCAGTCATTTGGAACTTGTAATGAATGTGATTAATTTAAAACTATACTACCTGAGGTAGGTACTCCACAAGAGACTTCATATAGGCATATTCATCAGCCCTATATATTCAAGTAGATTTACAACTGTACCTACATGGATCTCCTTGAAATCTAATCAAGTAACACAGACATGCAAAGCTGAACTGATCATGGAGAACGTTACTGGAGGTCCGTGTCAACAGGAACATGTTCCACTTGATCTATGTGCATAAACCAATTCCTCTGGGAAGAAAAAAAAAAAAAAAAAAAAGACACACAAAAAGCCAATAAGAAGTGGCTGCATATTTAAACTAAGATTAAGCTAAAGTGTCCTCTGCAATTGAATAATTTCCTATTTTTTTTTTGTTCTTTTCCTTAATTTTTCAGTAATAATGTTCAGACTCAACTTGAGAGAAATTCATTTCTGCTTAAAATACCCAATCTAACATTACAGTGTGAGTTACCACAGACAAGGATTCTTGGGATTCAATTGTTCTTGAAGACAAAACTCAGCTCACTTCACGTATCATTTTGTTGAAGATCAGAGTACACATTATGCCTAGTCTTCAAGGACAGAACCATTTTCTGGACAGTCAAAACACTGCAACACTGATCTGGATTCAGGTGATAAACCCATTTTAACATTTAATAAGTTAAGCACTTGGTTTGGAATCTAATAGATTCTTTCATACTCTGTCTTCTTTGATCCAAGTATCCTCTAGCTACTAACCTTGAAGGTAGCACATAGATTAAATTCAGAATGATATACTTAAATAAGTTGCTGTTAGCAATGTGTTATCTTGTGACACTTAGGTCTATGAATTCTTTCAGTTGTCAATGACAGCTCAGTGATAAACTTCCCTCTCAGCCATAACATCCCCCGATGAACCTTATTTTCCCATTTGCTTTTATGTTTAACAAAATGTCATAAAGATACAAACAAATAGGAATATATTGCATCAAATATTACTCTCACTAGCATTTTCTTAACAGACAACGACACAGACAAGAGATATATTTGTTTCTTCAGAAAATACAGAAAAATATTGAACCATCTTGTTCCTGCTTATCTTAGATTCTTAAAACAGATAATGTATAGGTTCATATTCTAAAAGTCCAAAAAGCAGTTTTGTTTGTTCGCTTTTTGTTTGTTTTTAACTTATTGTAACTGTCTTTCATTTTAAGCTGTTGTTTTCCACCAACAGCACCCTTCTGGTCAGAAAGGTGGTCAATCAGGAGGCTTTTTTGGAGCTTGCAGAGAACTTAAGAGAAAGCATCCAAGAGCCCCATTAATTAATGTAACTGCTGCAGAAAAGTGTGTCATGCTGTCTCAGAGTCATCTAGCTGACACTCCCCGCCACCCCAAAAAAAATAAATAAATAAATAAATAAATAAATAAAGCTGTTTGTTAAGCTGCATAAGCTCCAAGGATAATTATAAAAGACTCATTTGAATTGTATTTAATACACAAATTTAAGCATTTTTTTCCTTGGAAAAATAGAAGGAAGATAAAAACACACACAGCCTTGAGAGTAAAGAGAAGACTATCAGTATTCAATAGGTTATAAAACAGATACACACAACACATACAGTTAGCATACCATGTGAAGCACTGCAACAAGGGTGCACAACTCCTGGTTCTTTAATGTTAAGAATAACACCAGGAATTCTTCAAAGCAAACAAATGAACAAACAAACAAAATCATTCTCTGCCAGAAAACAACAAACATCAATAATCAAGACATGTTAGACATGCTCAGCGTACAATACATATTTTCTTTGAACAAATCTGTGAGGCCCACATCAGAGATTTTTATGTAGCACAGAAGAAACACTATGCACATAAACTATTTCTTTCAACAGGCCATTTATTAAAGTAAGTCAATAATCTCATTTATTGCTTATTGTTCCTCAGCCTCTCTAGAATGTAAGTGGTAGTCTTAGTGTTTAACACACACATTCATGCACACCAGATATCTACAAGCACGCTAGAAAAAATACAGATTCTCTAGTAAATCAACTGCCTTAATCAGGAGGTTTCTTTCTCTGTGCTATGTTCACATGTATGCACCCTGAAAAAGATATCTTTTCATTACAATGAAGAATATATATATATAGGGAATGAATATATAGCGTGTATATATATAGTGCATATATATACACTGTGTATATACATGTATATATATATCTACTGTATACAATATATAAAAACTGTATATATATAGTGTATATGTATGTGTATATATATGTGTGTGTGTATGTGTATATATATAGGGGTATGCACGCTCCATTCCCAGACGAACCTCCTTTTGGCTACTTAAGGAAGCCCACTAGTACTCGTTGTCCACATTGTGCAATCTATGAGGTAAAAGTGATATCATACAGTCATGGAATGGCTTGGGTTGGAAGAGACCTCAAAGATCACCAGGTTCCAAGCCCTTGCCATGGGCAGGGATGCCAGCCAGCAGATCAGGTTGCCCAGGGCCTTGCCCAACCTGGCCTTGAACACCTCCAGAGATGGGGCATCCACAGCTTCTCTGGGCAGCCCATGCCAATGCCTCACCACCATCCGAGTTAAGAATTTCTTCCATATATCTAATCTAAATTTCCCCTCTTTCAGTTTAAAACCATTCCCCCTTGTCCTGACATTATCTGACTGAGAAAGTCTTGCTCTCCATCTTTTTTATAAGCCCCCTTTAAGTACTGAAAAGCTGCAATAAGTTTATCCTGGAGTCTTCTCTTCTCTAGGCTGAATATGAGTCTATTAAAGCATGGAAAAAAAATATTGAGGAAAATACAAAAGAAAAACTTCTAACAAAGTAAAGCAAGTTAAGAATTAATCTTTCAGCAATATCTGTAGTCTGATACCTTCTCCTGGAGACAGCCTTCCCTCTGGAATACTGACAGTCATAGAATTGCATAAAAAACCAGAGGTTTATAATTTCAAATCTGTCTTATTAAAAGCAAGAATAAAAGTAATAAACCTATATTATTTATAGTTTTAATGTTTCCATAACACATCGATGTTATAATCACTCTATACAATTACTGCTATGAGATGGGTAAGCTATGAAAGAATATTCACTTCCCTCCTTTGTAAGCCACAAAGTATAGAGGAAGGATGTTTTCCATCCGGCTGTCCAATTACTCAGTAGGCATTCCAACAGTGCATCTAAGAGCTCCAGTGCTCATGACAGAAAAATGTGACCAGATAGGAAGTTGAGGTTGTGGACCTCCAGAAGCCTAATCCAAATTAGCACTGGTAAACTAGGCTAGAAGAAAGGCTACTGTTGTGCCCTGGTCACGATTTTCTTTTCACTACCTTTAACTCAGTCATTGCAGCAGTACATAGAACAGCATCATAATAACCCCTTGGCCCATGTTTTTATCTTACTGGAAAACACATACAAGCACCAATGATCTCTTAAAACAGTATTTAAATCTTAGAATTAGAAGAAGGAAACTTAAAGAGGTCTTACTCTTCAATAAACAACAAACACAGGTCCAAATGAGGGCCTGATTATTGGCAGCTTTCAGAATTGTACTATACTCCAAAAAATAACAAAAAATGAGTATTCTACTTTTAAGTAAGCACACACACACCATTAAAAGGGAAAAGGCCTTTGCTTGACACACAAGAAATAAGTGTATAAATCTGAAAGTCAACCTAATGCAAAGAAAAACCACAAATGTTGGTATCCCTCAGAATAATAAGAAATTATTTAACAACAACAACAAAAGAAAGAGATTAAGTTAATGAATGGCCTGAAAGGACTGACAAGTTTTATTCATGTATTTGGCATCAGTGCTCAAACAGAAGCCAAAAGAGATGGCTGGAAGAAGAGATACATATGTTCTCTTTGACATTGGTTCCAACCTATTAATAGTACTCAAAACATATGCCACTGCTCACTCAGGCTTATCAAAACAGTCTCTGTACACATTTGCAGTTCTACAAAAGAAAGAAATCCACAAAGATTCAATTTTACGCTAAAAGCCTAATAAAGGGGACAAAAAAACTTTTGATAACAGTACTGAAAGTACTCAGCTTCTAGCACTTGGAGTACTGGAACAAACTGACAGTTTTAAAACTAGTTATTCAACTCAGAAATATATTGCATCCTTCTTTAGTAATAAGTAATTTGTTCTTGACTGTTGGAGGTGAGGCAGCTCTTGGGCTCAAGCATTTTTGGGGGGAAGAGGGAGAGGATTCTTCTGTATGATTTCTTACAGCACTGTTCATTTCCTATTCTGTCTACCATGCTTCATATTAATTTTTTCCTTGCCCTCTCAAAATTAAACTTGTTGATGCAATATCATACTTCCAATTTATTCTACTCTTAAATCTATTAATGGATATAGGCAAGGCGCAAGGACAGTGTTTATTGGCTCTTCTCTACCACCACCTTTCTAGTTGTGTTACTAAAACAAAACAAAAAGCATTCCTACTTCTCTGAAGCTCTCTGGTACACACTACTTCACAGTGAATTGTTCTCTTTACTATGTAGATATGTATGTATAGTTACATGTGTGTAGAAAACATGCAGCTATATCCCAGTTTAACTTGAGTAATCTTACAGGAATATGCTATTCCTTCTACATGATGTGCAATAAATACTGTTACAGGTCTATACGTAACAAGCATATTCGTTGTCCCTAGGGATGAAATCCCATAGTTTCAAAGATAAATAGTTTCTAAAGATAGAGCTGCTAAAAGATTTCTATATTGAATGAAAATTACAGGAAGAATGTTTTGGGCAAGAAGCAGAACTAAACATACCAAGCCCTACATAAGCTTTGTAGGTACAAGTCATATGGAGGAGCAAAATTGTAGTGCCTAGTCAAAATGTATAGTTTTTCAAATACAGCAGAAAATGTTTAAACATTAACAACTACAGATCTGAAACAAATACAAATGCAGTTACTTTAACTGCATTAAGATCTTTGGATGGTTGATTTATCATCCTGTCTTCACAAAAAAATACTAGAATATATAGAGCATACTATTTTATCAATATTTTACTATTGTTAAGACACAAGAAAATTAATCTAATGATTTGGTCTTTTTTCCTAAGACCATATAATATACCAAGTCAGACTGAAACAGTGCAGGAGCCTAAATATTGTGTAAAAGAAACACTTAAACAGGAGCTTGACCATGATGCTTCTTAAGAAGTTGATGTTTCCCAGCTGAAATTTAAGGACATAGCTCAAGTCTCTGTGTCCCCTTTCAGATGTTAAATAGAGATACATAACACTTCATCTTTTTGACTTGTTATTTTACACAAAGGTTTAACATTTACATGACTGCTAGTGCCCAGCATACAGGTACCTAGATTTCTGCGAAGCATTAGGGCTGCTATTGTCAATGCAGCCATCATCGTGTAAGATTTATTAGAACGCTATGCATTTAAAAAGTTGCACTGGAGTACACATTCATTCATTGGAACTCTGAGCATTTGATTTTTCAGGACAAACCAATAAATAAAAGAAATACCTACTTGGATGAAAAAACTTAAAGGATTTCAATTATTCCTTATTAAAAACTGAGCAAGAAAGTGTCCACACTAGAAAGAAAAATATTCATATAAGATTAATATATGACACCCAAATCCGTAATATACACCTATATGAGACAGTCTAGCAGCATTTCATCAACCACAGAATTTGCATCTTAGAAATTGCTAAAGCAGCAGAATATAATGCCTGATGAGTCCTGACAGCCAAGGGATTAACAAGAACAGAGACAAGTAATTCCACCATGGGTTTTACCTGCAACTGACACAGGTTGAAGTACTTAATGAATTATCCAAAGAGATGAGAAGAGTGACAGAGTCCTCCACCTGTCTCACATCAGCTCAGGTACAGTTTAATAGCTCTTCTCACCTGTTAGCATCCTGAATAAATCCGAGATGGGATTGCTGTGTTATTCTCATAGAATTGGGTATTAGTTTAAGCAGGTGAAATGTAAACTGACTTTAGAGTCCCTTGTGGTGGGATCTTGACACAACATAGATATAAACCCATATACTAACAATACTTTGTATTGCATCATTACACTTACTTCTGAAGACAACGGAGAAACAATTAAGCAACTTGTTCAAGAATATATCACATTCCTTTTACACGGAGTCCAAGCACTCTGACTTGCTGGTATTATGCTTTCCTTAGAGGATCACCCTTTCATTCCCTTGGCAATCTGAGTGCATTACTGAATATTCATTTTGTGATTCACAGTCCTATAGCATTTTTGAGTTTGCCTCTGGATCAGAGATAAAATTTCTGAATAGAGCTTTGTAGCTTGGAGTGTTTAGTTTTCCTGTAACATCATTACTGAGCTAGCTACGCACATCCTAGGACATCAATTCCAGATATCCTGCCAAAGATGAGATGAGATCCAAAGGGCTACATTCATTAGCTGCCAAAAAACGCTGTGGGGAAGGGATAGAAAATCGTCTACATCTGTGACAGCAGAAAAAAAGAAATACGATGTAGTTAAATATGAAAATACAAGCAAATATTTATACAAGTTAAAAATGAGCGTAGCAAAACCAAATCTTATTTTCAAAACACAAATAAGCTTACTGAATATTAGAGAGAACAGATTTTTGAACAAATTATTATATAAACACTAAAGGAATACTGGTACTTGATATTTAGGTACCATTTTCATTTGCTTTTCTTGTATTGTACCCTCTTAGTATTCTCCCAGGAAGAATGTGAACTGCTTTTCTTGATTGTTTCACTATAGTGCCTGAGCATTCTGTATTAATCTACAGATGGAGCTGTATATTAACGTAGTTGGTTTTGTACAAACAGCTCAATCAATGTAACGCAAGGATTAATCATCATACTCATATGACTGATTTCCTGTAAATGCTGGGGAGAAAAACAGGGACTTGTAAGAAGACCCCTTTCAGCCTTCAACAAGAGCTCTGTGTTTTTCAACTTGAGATATTTGGGCCTTGCAAGGAGTAGAAAACATTTTATCTTTTTACTGGTAAGCATCCACCTAAGTATCTTGAATGAAGAATGGAAGGATCTGGGGCATAAACCTGTTTCCTGGCATTGATTTTACATATGTTCATTGTTCATGAGCACAAATTCTCTTTTTTTTTTAAAGCACTCTTACTCTAAAGATGCTTTCTTTTACGGCTTCCATCTCAAAGGAAGCATTTGATTATTGTTTGCATGTGTATATTGCTCATCTAGCAGCTGTTCAATCTATACAGCTAACTCAATATCAACATAGATGGATCTCTGGTGTTGGTACTTTAGAAGGAATAGTGATTACACGAATGGTTGTATGTTAAAGCAACATACATTAAGACCTTTGAAGTGTAAATTACTAAAAATACACAAATACAACAGTTCTTCCCTCTGGCCTGTGTACCTTTGTAAGGTTAATCTGAGTCATGTATTATCATCAATAATATAACTCCAAGAATTGGAAATAGAAACACAACATTGCTGATAAATGAAAAGAGGTCAATTCCATTCTCTATACTTTGTATATTATTAACTAATATAATATTATCTTGATAAAATAATGTTTTTGCTTGTAAATACACATATGAAGTTTGAGGGTAAGATTTTTTCAGCAAGGGCAGTTTTATATATTACTCCTTAGAACATACCTACAATTTGAATTTCTTTTCTCCAAAGTTAATTTAAGCTTAAAGTTATCAAAAGGGGCTTTGAAATCCATTTGTAATACTGAGAAGTACAGAAGAGCAAAGACGTTTTAAACTGTTACTTAATAGAAGAGTTTAATCCATACATCAGGTCCATCAGTACTTAAAAAAGTAGTAATAAAACTAGTTTTGAAAAAAACATGAGAGAGAACAGAATTCATACAAGTTTGTTTGGCTGATAGTTTTTGCATAAATTGCAAAACTGCTTAATGTCATGTTTAGAAAATAATGGTAAATATATTGGTAAATATATAATGGTAAATATAAAAAATATATTTTTATAACAAAATAATTTATTAGCATTAAACTGTTAATTGTTTTTGTTGTCTTTATTAAGCACTAAAATATTAAAACATTATAAAAGCATTTATAAAACATATGCACTATACTAGAAGGCTACCTTCTAAAAGAAACTTGAGGATTTAAAAGATTGTTTAAAATTTTAGTTTCAACCAAGTCACAGGAATCTGCCTACCCTTAGAACTGAATCAGGCATAGTTTCACTGCTCCATTACTCCTTGGGAGTTCTTTCTGAGCCCTGTGTTGACAGCAGTTTACTTCCTCTCCTGCCAGAACTGATTGGTTCTAACCAGACAAGCAAACGAGTATAAAGAAACAGGGATTTCTTTCCATATTCAGCATAATCCTGCACATTAGTAAGGGTAACTCCTTTGTAGGACTGTGTACTGATACAGGAGTACTGTAAAGCATCACTGACATCCTTCAGAGGTTGTTCTGAGAAACTGGAAGATAATTTAAGGATAGAAAAACCTAGAGAAGTCTTTAAGCTGCTGCATCCATGATCTAAAATAAAGAAGAACTCTTGAAACTGGATATAAGGTTCTTGAACGCACAGGGTGTCAGGGTGTATATTTCGGAAGAAATCCCATAAAACAGAATATCCATCTGAGTGTACCTTCACAACTGCTGTATTTCCTCCCTCTCTCCCTCACAACTTGTTGCTTCGCTTCTGTGCATTACCTCTATTAATTTTTTTTTGTTGCAGAAAGAGGACGAACAGGCAGCTCTCTTAACCACAGAAATCTACATAGTTAAGATCTAGCTTCTTATCTTAAAGATCATCTTTGACAATCCTTAATAGCTACTTAGCAGAATAACAGTATAAATATTAATTTTAGAAATAGGAATGATCTAGTTAATACCTTTTCCTTTATTAAACCATTTAAGATAATTATGGAGGAAATGAAATTTCCAGAATTTGAAGTTAAACATGCAGCCTGCACACCTGAAAAGCTGGCTTCACTCAGCCTGCCAAATCTGACAGGTCAGACCTGAAGGATCTGTCCTCCACTAACTGAAGGTTACAATCCAGCCTCCTGCCTCCAGCCCAGTTGAACACGGAGGTTTGGACCGCGAGGAGCAAATGAGTGCAGTTCTGTCCAAAGCACATACTGAGGGGGAACTCAGTCAGAAATGGTAGAAAAGCAGTAAAGGAAATAATTTCCTATTATGTTATAGAGCTATGAAATGGTTAGTTGTATTCCCGAGGATGAAAAGGTACAGCATGATGCTTGCAGGCAAGTAGGGAAGTTTGCGTTTGAACATATGTTTTCCCAAACCCTCAGATGGTTCTGCACACCTTCATGTCAGTACGAACGCACCAACTGCACTGGTGACAGCTGCTTTGAAGGCAAGTGGCCAGGGGCAGGCAGCGACTTTTACATTCCCAGCAACTGAGCTACTATTTCAGTTACCTGCTTGCCTCGACAGACAGAAACCACTTTGTAATTTCACCTCAGGCAAACACGGAGCAGTACGCAATGTGCTCCGTCGAGAATCCCCGTCAGTTCAGCTGCTGCCACCTTTAGTTTAGCACTTTGGTGAACATACTCTTACAAGGCTGGCCATTTGCTCAAGGCCTCGGGGCGATTTAATTTTAGACATTAGTAAGAAAAAAAAGCTACCACACTGAGCAGGAACCTTTCCACCTTAGGATCTATAGGGCAATTTAACTACAAGAACTATGATTTTTGCTTGTAGGAATTTCATCTCTTTGAAATAGCTAAACAAAGAAAAAGAGTCTCAGAGAGACAAAAACTCTACCTATAAAAATACTCTAGAGAGAGTCCTGAAATTTCCATGTACGCTTACATATCCAAGCACAGATTCATTCCTTAGTTATCTTCTATAAATGCAGCAAAATAACTCATCGTCTATGCATGTGCAGTACATAGAGTTGACAAAAATGTAGTGAAAATGTGCTTATTTGTGTGATATTCATTGCTCTCTTCTCTAATGCTCTTGCTCTGAGAAAATTGAAACTTGTATTAATTAAGAGAAGTTCATTAGTTCAACAGATGCATTAACCATTTTGGGGAAATGTACACCAAGGACTAAATTAATCAGCATTCTGAAATCAAGTCACAATTTCTTCAGTGTATTAATTTTTTTTAATATTTTTCAATACAGATGTACATATAAATCATTTTGGGTGTGTATTTATTTCTGACTATAATTCTATAACAGTCAGCTCTCACATAAAAATACATTTTTAACCTTCTTTAAACAAAAGGCCAATCTAAGAAATCACCTGGGATTTCAAGTCTGTTTTCAGACATTATTAATTTGGAAGTATTAGGCTGTGCCCTCCACTGACTCCAACAGTGCCCACTGAAAAAATCATCTTTCAAATAAATTGGCCCAATCCCCACTGATAAACCCCCTTCACACTTGTGTGTTCCTTAACCACTGTCAGCCAGATGAGTTCATTTATTTTAAGCTCAGTTTTTGACTATCCAGTGTTTCTCAAACAACTTCATTTTAGTTGTAGGGGCATACCTGCAGCTGTGATAATGTCAGGCACATCTTGATCTGGTTCTTTTGGGCTGTAGACAGTTCCAAGAGAGCTGCAACAAGGTGAGCTGGTCAGGCTGGCAATTACTGAGGTTGCCTAACAGTTTCAGAGGTATCTCTTTTTATATTTGTTTATAAAGACTCCACCAGATTTTAACAGTTCCATTTTATCTTTTTTTTATGGCCATGTTACTTTAGTATGTTACTAAAAAACAATATGAAAAGTAGATTACTTTGCATTAAAATCTTGCAGTCACATTTTATTTGATATTTTCTCTCAGTGCCATAGTTAAGGAACTTGTGCCAGTGATAGCTAGTTGTCATGGATGTGAAAAGCTGCCAATATTGTAGAACCTTTGTTTTTCATAAAAAATAAGGGCAACAGCTTGTGGACCTAGGCAAGACAAGCCTAATTTAGGACTGATCAAATCTTTTCGGTGGCAATGTCAACACAGATCTGCCACTTGCCCTTGCAGCAAAGGCCAAACATATCATTATTTTATCACCACTCTTGTTTCGTAATCCCTCTCCTTACCTTACAACTTCTAGTCACTAATTTTTGGCATGGTTAAACTGAGAATTAACATCAGTGAAGTTCACTTTATCAAGTTTTAATATAAGAATATTTCAAAGTGAAATACATCCAGCTGCATGTAGTTTCCAAACAACAGGAAATATATTATTGGTGGGAAAATAAAGTCAGATTGAAAACTGCTTACAAGATCAGTATCGAAGAGTTAGTTTTTTAAAATACTTGTTTCACAGAAATCAACACATTTATATCAAACAAGAGGATCTTGGGGAAAAAAAAAAAAATCTCATTTTCAACAATATGTAACTAACATTTAAATTTCTGTTTCAAATGAGTTTCATTCTGATAAACTTCTCTACCTTTAACAATATCCCAGTTTCAGAAGAAAAACTCCTTTTCAAACAAAGAGGTAATCATAACTGCCTGATCAGCATAAGAAATAACTGGAAGTTTTTTATATTTATTTTTTACTGATAAGTAGGCATGTAAGTAATTGATATTGTTATGTCGGGATTCTTTCTTTGTTTTTTTTTTTAAAAGCAGTTTAGAAATATCTGTAAATGGGCATGGTCATGTTTTATTTACTTGCTAGGAGTAGACCAGGACAGTCAGAGGTGTACTTCTGTGTTTGGCTTTCTCATACTGGAAAAAAAGAAATATTCCAAAAATGTCCATCAAGACTTTTTTATTATTATCATTGCTAGCCATTACCTAGTTCAGACCTGATTAAATAGCACTGCACATGCCTCAAACCTTACACACAAGTGTGTGAATTCATCACATACAATGTGATAAATTTTCTTAAAATGTTAAAATTTCCACACAATTTTACAAGGAAACTTATTATGGGCTAAGTCCCAGTGTGGATCTTCTGGGATATGGTCACATTCTTCAGGCCAGAACACAAATCAAAAATAATACACATCTCTCTCAGTTACCAATCATTTGTGAAATGGTTAGTTTTTGCCAAGTTGACACTTGTGTACTCACAGATTGTGACTTCATTAGCACATAAGAGTAATGACTCTTATAGCTGGCTTTAGTCTCCTTAGCACAAGCCACATTTTCATTGCTTTCCTGCTTCTTATATTCATACAGTTTTCACAGAATTTTAAGCACTACAGACTTTTCAGTGCTACTGCAGTTCTATAAGTCACCACAGATTCAAAACATTAAGATGGTAAGACAAATTTTGGAGGGAAAATATTATTGTTAAGAATCTGCAATCTTGCCTTTAAAATACTTTTACAAACTAACATAACTAGTTTTTCAGAATTCAGTGTAGGAATCATTCATTTAATATTCAGAAACTAACATACCTACAAGAAAGAACATTCCACTCTGAAATGAATCCAAGCTGTCACTTACCAATTACTATCCACCAACTTTTTTCGTCATACCACTAAATCTTATTTGTCTGGCAAAACACTGCTAGCTAACTGCATTGATTTAATTCCATCTATCCTATTAACTACTAGAAACTAATTATCAATAGCCAGTGAACATTGCTGTGAATTCACTGTAACTTGCAGGGTAATTTACTATTTACTGTCTATTAGTGGATTTTAAACGTAAGACCTGTCTTTATGTCTTTAAATTTTACATGGCTTTATTTTAACAGTTGTACTAACATGGAGCATAATTCAGAGGCAGCTATCCATCAAACAAATCACAGAGAGACAAAACACAGTGTTGTAAATACACACAGAGGTGTGGCTAAGAACTAGATGCAGTATAGCTTTGCAGGAGTACTATGATGAGCAAAAGCCAAAGTGTAGTCATAAAATTCCCAATTTTGCAGTCTGGAAATCCAAGGACCTACATGATTCTTTATTGTTAAAAATTGTGAAATAATTCACCTGTACAGATGACCTTCCTAAGACTAGTGACCCAGTGTGAATGTCACCAATGCGACCAAGTCTTGCTACTGACTGAACATACATCTCACATCTTCCTTCTCCTGCCCTTTTTGCTTATGAATCTATAGAGCAATCTGTGCCAACTTCATTCTGTTTCCCTTAGGGAAGTCAAACTCTATTCTGTGTGCTCTCTTTTAATAGAAATACTGGATACCACATCCCCAGAGAACCTTGAAAACATGCAGTTAAATGGAAAGAATACACTTGACCATATATCTCAGACTGATGGAGACACACACCATGAAAGTAATATAAATAAAATATTAATTCTAAGGTAATGGAAAAAGTGCCTTCCTAACTTTTTCTTCAATTTAAAAAAAATATATCTTGAGACTTTCTTAGCTCAACAGAAAGATTCTAGCAAGTTTTGAATTTTCATACAGTCAATAAAACACTTTTAGAAAAAAAAATATCTTCCCAGCTTCTCAAAGGTATTTAGACATTCTAACCCTCTGCTGAAACTAGATAAAATTAGGTGTCACAAAATTCTGAAAATATGTCTGAAATATGGATTCTTACCAATTCAAGTGAGGACTGCATTCACCCTTACAAAACAAGACAAAGGGCTCAAGGTTTAATTAATGCATAAATACTAAATATATCAGACTATAACACAGTTCATGTTGATGGCTAGATACACGCATCCCCATGCAAATTTTAATTACTAGTCAACATTTAAGAATGTCATGGTGAGACACATGATTTATTTTAGTGCTGTTATAGACCTAAAGCTGATTTCATTGAGGTCATGCTCCAAGACAAAATTGCACCACATAGCAGTAAGCCAGTATAGCAGAATATTAAATTAATATGGTGTCTCCCATTAGCTAATAAATTACAAGTATGGTATCAGACCATCTGCTGGGAGTGAAGCATGATGAGGCGCAGTGATCATGCTGATTGACATTCTGGTTTGAACATCTAGTCAGTGTTAGTTCACCTTCTTGGCTTCAATAAATACTTCACTCATAACTCATATTTACGATGCTGTTTGCAGGGCTGGTAGCTAAGAGGAAAGTTCATCCTTATCCTCCCATAATCCTTTGTGCTTTGCATAACAGAGTCTCCAGTGAATTCCAGTGAAGTTAAGCGCAGTTTCATTTGCAACTGATTGCAAATGACTAATCATTTTATACATTTTTAATAATTTTATATAAATTGCAGACTTTTGATTATCTTTACAGTTTCTACAGAAAGAAGCATCCATCCATACTAAGCCATTCTTAAACTACTGAAGTACAGTTTTTAGTATGTTTTGTAAAATGATAGAACTGTCATCTGAAGCAGAGGAGATACATCCCAAAGAGGCTTTATGCTTGGGAGAAAAATTGCAATCCTTAGGATTTCCCTTAGTGCTACCCCAAGTCATACCAAAGCAGTTTGCACATGGCTCCAGCCCCCTGTTCACGGTATACTGGGCTATAGACTACTTCGTGCCACACTTTGGGATCTTTTACACTGCATATTGTGCATTTGTATTCTCAACCAATGCTATTTATTGTTTTCATCATAATGCTTTAATTTTAACTTTTCACTAAGCAATACTAGCTAGTTAAGCCTCACAAGAAAACTCCAATGCATCTACACCTTTTTTTCTACACTCAGCAGATTTAAAAAAAAAAAAAAAGCAGAACCATCTTTACGCTGCTCTTCAACTTAGTGATGAAAATTAGAAAATAGATTTCTGTCACCTGGGTAAGATAGAGCAGACTTCAGGCAACTGAAGCATTCGCTGTGCAGCAGAGGTCACCTAACCATCATTTCACAGTCTAACACAGATGAAGTGCAGCAGTACACCAATAAAGCATTACCATCTGGCCACATCTCTTCCATTGCCACTAGGACATAAAGGAGGAGGGTGCAAGAGCATCTAAGGAAATAACACGTTACGTGTAGCCAATATACCCTTGAACCTTGGATATTTCAAGTGTGGTTCCCATGCTGTAGCCCACCACTGTGCCTGAATGGTACTGCTGCAATCCAAACCTGCAAACTCAGGAAAATTTGAGTGAAAGGACCCTGCCCTTGCTGCACAACTACTGGACAGGAGATACAATCCAGCACAAGTAAACCTGTGTGGGAACAGAGGCAAAGATTCCTGCCTGTGAACCTTAACACTCGTTACCCTCAGATTCACAGGTACAGGACATACACTTCTGCCCATGGAAACTTTTTGGTACAGGGTGCTCAGACTCAGATACATGTTTGTGCTGTCTCTAAAGGCATTCTACTTCACTAAAATATTTAGAGATCCCATGTGGCAGACCTGTCATGTTTCATACAAAAGACTCTAGTCTCTTTCACAAGATGTGCAACACACAGGAGATCAGAGCCATGCCACACACCCACCCTGGTGCCCTGAGATGTGTCGCTGCTGGACTTGCCACACAAGGTGAATCCCGAGAGAAAAGACATCCCTCAGCATTACGGTCCCTCACTGCTATCTTATGGGAACTTCCACACTGGGGATATGGAAAGTTGATGTCCACAAAAGTCGTTATGGAAGCTTTAGTAATTGTAAAGTTCTCGTATCTTGTCCAGAGTTGGCACTCCATGCTGCCATAGCATTTATAACCAAATAAATGAAAACATTTCATATCATAATAGGATGTAGGTTAGCAATGACAGTGACTGGGTAAAGGAGGTTCCCTCTGACACCTGAATTGCGGTACTCATTTAAAAAAAAAAAAAAAAAAAAAAGCACCACCACTGATAGTGAGATTACTAATAAAATACTACAGGTACCAAACCACCCATTCTTTGCTCCACTGTGGGTAGAAACCATAAAACAAACAAAAAAGAGTAAGGAATAAAACTGAGAAGCCTTTTTCCTTCTAATCCTGAAATGATGTCCTAAACTGTTCAGAGAATAACAATGAAAATATTTTGCTCAACAAAGAATTGCACAGAGCAACAAGTAAAATCTGGCAGAGGTTGGCAATAAAAACAAAATTTACAATCCATAGCATGCCCATATCTTGACATAAGAATTACTTTTACTGAAGAGGTTGTATATTCTCCAACATAGTCTGAAGCCAAGTTGTTCTACAGATGGCATCTATAATGAAAACAAACTCTAGCAAATATAAGACAACTTCAATATTAGAGCAAAGCACCATGAGGGAAAAATGAAAAAGCAAATATTTATTGCCAAAAATCATTTAACAAAACATTGCACGCACAATACCATAGAGCTGATACCAAACACAAGCACAGTATGCATATTTGCAAATACACCTTTTGCCAAAAATTAAAGTAATGGAAAGATTTCTTCAGATAGTATGCAGTTCGAGTTCAAGGTGAATTTAAAGTCCTAAATTACAGGAGGTAGAAGGTGTCAACAAAATTTACTGAGAGAATAAACTATATATTCTGAAAATCTGAGAATTTCTAGAATCTAAAATTAATTTTAGTGTAAGATGCAGGATACAAAAAACATATTCTACTGTTTGTCTAAACAAAATCTCCATCTATCTAGCAATTATTTTCTTTCTGCCCTTTGTTAGAAAAAGTAGGGATTTAAAGGATTGATGTAAATGAAAAAAAGCTTCCTCACAGAATTTTTAATAAAAACTTCACATCATAATTTTGCAACAAGACTTATGAGAGTGCCTTTACTGAGTATAGTTAAATCATCAGTAACTGTTTTCAAGCCACAGATCTTAGTGTATTCTTACACAAACATAGAAACAAACAAAGAACAACATAAATCTTTTGATTATCTTAAAATGTCAAATAAGTATGCCAGATATTTTTCTAAACCAAGATTCCCATAACTGGGAAGACACGTTGAAAGAACAACAAAGAAGAACATAAAAGGATTTTATGCAAAGGTGTGTGAATATTGACTATTCCTAATATTGAACTGTATAGTGGTTTAACATAGCCTCTCTTCCACCATTTTAAATTTTTACTGCTTTTATTTTCTGCTTTTATTGCATATTCATTTTGATCAATGTAAATTGAAAATTAATATGTTCAACTGATGGTAGAGGGACTTCCTTCTCCCCTCTTCTTCTTAAAATCTACTTTATTCTTGCCTTTCCATTATTGTAAAACTTCAAGCTGCAGTAGATATCATGTTCTGTAGCATATATTTGGCTCTAATGAATCACAGCCTTTCACAACCTGGGCAAAATGAGTCATCATAATGACACCTTTTTGCTACACTATAATATTTGCCAGCAGGATCCCAAATGGCAGTACTTGCTGCAATACAGCTGCTGCTGCTATTCTCAGTCCTTACAAGAAAAGGACAAATAAGGAAATTTTATTACTTGTAGTACTCATGGAAGAAAGCACAAGAAGTCTTTTTCATGACCCAAGGAGTTCTAGAAATTGGCTGCCCTGAGATGTACCATCTCAAATGCACAACAATAAAAACACATATACAAGCATTCACTACAATATACAGAATTGCTTATAGAGAAACTTCATTCCAGAGTAATTCTAAAGTATGTTGATCTACAATATCCTTATCTGAGGGCATAACATCATACTATTTTATTCATTATACAGTATATATAAAAATCTGTGTAAGTATGAAAGAAAGTGTGAAGGAAATGATATTAGGAGAGGAAAGGAAGCAAATATTCTAAGAACAAATAAAGAGCTTTTTCCATTTCTTTATTTTTCATGCTCTGCTTTTCAATATGATCAGCAAAGCAAGATCACTTTTGAAATGTGTTTTCTATATTATAAATTCCTTATATATCCAAGTATATTAATACAGATTATAAGTGTATAAAAAAATCATAGTCATGAATATTAAATGATATGTAAAGCCCACACCTTCAGTTACTATTTAGCCCTACTATTAAGCCCTTACTAACAGAAAACAGTATATATCTATTCATTTCCATTCCAACAAACTGGAACTGCACCAAAACACACGCAGACAAAACTTGTGTTTTGTGTACCCTCCTGTGTGACAAAGTGCTATCAATACTATCAACACTATGAAAAAAGAGACAAAAAATAAATATAATTGTAAAAAGATATTACATAAGCCTTTTAAGAACTTGCAGCACTGTCAAAAACCTTACAGTAATAGTTAGCAAACAGTTTTAAAAGTAATTTGTTTTCTGGGAACATTTCATCTTGATATTTTTGTTCTTTGTGTTCTGTTTCCATGCTGTTATATAAATTTAGCTTTCTTTATTCATTTGGTCTATGCTGAGACTTTCATTGTTTACAATATCATTTAAAATGAGCACATCATCCTAGAGTAGACTCTTTACAGACTAGTAATTTTGCACTCCACTTACAGTTCTCAAAATTCTGTATGCAATCATTTTGTGGTGAGTGTTGACAAATAACAAGAATGCAAAATACTTTTTTTTCAGTTAGTAAAGCCAAAGAAAACTTCCAGTCAACACCAAGATTTCATCACAATTGTAAATTGTCCTTATATTTTTGCTGTACAGCCTAATATAACATATCTGACAGATCTGAAACTTCACTAAGAAAGGAGAAAGGGGAGTGTAATAACAGCAGCTGAGGTTTAATTTGATGATCTTCAAATTATTTCCAGTTATGTCATAATATGCCTGTATTAAAAAGGATGCTAGTCACCTTTTCTTCATGTAATAATTAGGTCATATAATTTAATCCAGTACTATTACAACAAACACAGCTTTTAAGTTGAGTTCATTTGCTCATAAAAGATTCTGGCACTCATATTTTCCCTCTGTTTTTAAGAGGCTTTGTGGAAGAATGAGCCTTGATCAGAATCATGAAAACATACTGTAAGAGGTGAGTAAATGCTGCATAAAATCCAATTCAGTTGAATTTAAAAGATATCTACTCCAGTCTTCAAGACAGTTCTTCTCTCCATGCTGCCAAGCAATGTCTTCTTTGTGTACAAATTCCCATGGACAGTGACTTCCAAATTCTCCTTTCAGTACAAGCATACCTTAAGGAAAAGGAGTGTGCTTTTACACAGGAAAAGGACAAAGATCTTAAAGCCCTCTGAAGTGAACCAGGGATTTAAACGAGCCGCACAAAGAGGTATAGCCCCTTTTAGCTCTAGTGAACTTAGATACAAAAGGTGCAGTTTCTGTTTGCTTATTCTAAGCACCTAAAGCTTGAGAAGTTCTACCTAATCCTCCTTTTGAGACACTTGCTTCGCCAAGCAGTACAGGCAGCAACACCAACTGAGCTGAACAGCTCAGATTTGAATGTGATGAAGCAAATAACCAAGGCAAACAGTTCACTGCCTCACAGAATTAAACTAAAAAAAAAAAAAAAAAAAAAAAAAAAGGAATACAAACACTACGAAGGAAAACAACAAAACTTGCTTTCAGACAAACTTTGAATTGAAAGGGAAGTTAAATTCACTATGAAAATTACAATCATTTTCAAAGCTCAATTTTAATAACAAAGTATTTGATTGTGCTGTTTTTACCTCAGATTATGTCTTTGAACTACACTCTGCCTCACCTCAATCAGATCTGATTCACCTAATTACTTGATCAAGACTAGAACTCAACTTTTCGAAAACTTGTTCATTTCATTTACAAGGTGTAAAGCGTTTTTTCCATTGATTTGCACTGTTCATAAGTAACTGTCGTAAGAAAGGCTCCTACACTCTTGTTTTAGATTGTTACTAGGAAAAGGAAGACATCCACTCTTCTGAACAGAAGCGTGATTTAGAAAGAGAAAAGTTCTAACACTACCTTGAAATGAACAATTTGGATCCAAGTGGTACTTTATGTTTATATAAGGTAATTATATTGTTCTACAAGATGAATTATCCCATGTATGATTAGCTTGCTTCAAATATCAGATCGACATCCAAAACTCATTTTCTTTTAATAATGCTTTCAATAATCTTGCCCCTGGAATGGCCTTAAGAGAATTTTTTATGCATGGACAAGGCTGATTTATACCCTGGTACTTATAAGACTAAGTGATATTCTATCAATACTCAAAACTTGGAACCACTTATAAAATCACATACTTTTTGTGCCTTAAAAGGTTTAATTTGCAAACATTTAAATGCTCTATTTGTTTTTTAGAAAATTACTTATAATGTTTATTTAAAAAAAATAAATTGAAGAGATCTACTATAAACATTAATGATTGACAAACATAAACATAAAGCATTGATAATTCCAACAGATTTTCATGCTTTTGACAAGCCATTTTTGCTTAAAAGAGTTTAAATATACCTCTAGAAGATGTATACAACCCCCTGAAATCCCATTTATACTAGCTTCCTTGTGATGTCAAATTATTATTCCAGTTACCTTAATTACATCATTTCAGTATCTTAAATATGGATACCTGTGGCTTATCTCTACATATAGATTTTAGAAAATTTGTTATTTTTCTGTGCATGGAGTCTTTATTTTCAGAATGTTGCTTGCACATTGGTGGCTTCATTTACTTCCGTACTTAGACCAGATAAGAGAGAGCCAGTGAACTCGAAGAATTTCTCCGGAAAACCTACACAAAAAATGGTCTTCCCAGATGGAGGTCTGAAATACACAGCATAAGATATATTTCCCTATTTTCAAGTAGCCTGGCATATTTGCTGTTAATACTACGACAAATTTCCTCTGTGGCTATACAAAATCAGGTACAGCACTATTTTCTAATTTATCATTTTATCACACATCTGCTCAAACTTTATGAATAAGCTGAGGCACAATGAGCATATTGCAACCAGACATTTTTCCATGCAAAAAATGAATAAACATATTATATCCTTAACTTCAATATTTTTTTTTTCCATTGGAGAGGTTGGAGTGTGGGGATATGTATGACCCAGCAAATGGAATGCCAAATCACCACAGAGAGATCAAACTGTAACAAACCATCTGGCTTTGAATATACTCCTGAAGTCAGGTTAAGTTTATTAAAAGCTTTAAACATTTATAAATCTCCAGGGAAACATGACTTTAATGCATAACATTTAAAGTCAAATCATTGGTGTAATAGACAGGCTCCTTCCTGTAACCTCCTGGGATCAGACACTGGCTCAGATGCTGAACTCCTTTATCATCCTCACTCTAATTGTAGCCCATCTTGAAGTGATTAGATCTATTGTTAGAGCAGGCCTTGTCAGCAGCTAGGACAGTGATTAATAGAAATTTCTCTTTAATTCCTTTGGATGTAAAAGTCTAAAGTCACAGTTTAGCCCCGGACCCCAATTATTAGGTGATTAATGAAATTATAATTGCTACCCTTTGGTTCACATTCATCACTAGGTTTACTATTAATCATTAGTGGTAAAGCACAGGAGAAAGGAAAATATTTTATAAGTGCTATACTATGGATACATGGGAGAATCATAAATGGGTCAGGAAAATGTTCTCCAGTGCACCAGGCTGGAGCAAATGTGTATTACTTAATACAGAGTACTTAACAGTACTAATAGTTCAAGTGAAGGTCAAACTTGCTGGTAGGAATCATTTTCTGCCTGATGACAACAACAGCTACCACCTTACCCAGCACTTGAGAGACACATACAGACCACTTGGTCAACAAGGTAGAAAAAGCAGTTTGTAGCTACCCTGTCAGTTAATGTAATGATCAAACACAGTAATAGAATTCCCTTCTGAGCATTAAGAATTTTTCTTTTAAAATCACGCAACCCAGAAACCACGTGCATCGCGTATGCGTGTCTGCGTGCAGCCGGTCTTGCACCACTGGACCTGCCCTCCAGACACCGCGCAGCCACCCTGCAGAGCAGCTGCCCCCTTCCCACCCCATGCCCCAGTGCTTCTACTTGTTGCTGCCTCTTGGATATTTCCTGGGCCAAGTTTTCCAAGCCTGGTCATTTCCCAAAGATATGTCACAATGGCCAACATGGTTCCAACACTTAGGAATTAAGCAAGTAATACTTATGTATGTAAATACACAGTTGTTAAAGAATAAATAAATCCAACTGCTTTAGCCTTGTATCATTAATGTAAGGAAAGGTCAGATCCAATCTGGTTTTCCTCTTCTTGAATGATCAGATTTTACAGAAAGAATCATTAGTTTTTCAAGGCAGGGTAAGTCAGGGCAAGGCAAGGCAAGGAAAGGAAAGGGGAAAGGGGAAAAAAAGAATAGAGAAGAAAAGAAAAAAGAGGAGAGGAGGGGAGGGGGAAAAGGGAAAGAGGAGGGGGAAAAGGGAACGGGAATGAGAAAAGGAAAGGGAAAGGGAAAGGGAAAGGGAAAGGGAAAGGGAAAGGGAAAGGGAAAGGGAAAGGGAAAGGGAAAGGGAGACTGATGAGAATGACTGAGGCTCCTTTATCTCTTTTGACATGAGCTGCTATTTAGGATCATAGGGCTCAACTACCCTCACCCTCCCACACAAGCTGCAAGAGCAGAAAGGAAGGTTCCCTTGGATGTACACAGACCCCTGATCCCATGCTCCCAGACAGAAGCCAGGCAGAGGAAGGAACAGGGCTGTATCCTTTTCTCCTGTGCAGCCTCTGCTCATCAGCACTGCGATACATATTCATACACTGCAGCTACAAGGTGTAATGTAAATGACTATTTACTTTGCACTGATCTATATCGGGTGAAAAATCACTGTAATTTAAATCTCATTTGTTTATATAATAAAGGATTTGTTTATAGTGAACTCGATGGTTTACCTCAGCCACTTGAAATTTCATTAAATAAAAAATCACTTGTAAGACTGTGTCTAGCTAAGTCTGAAACAGCAAGTCTGCCACATATGCCCTCTGTGTATTAACATCCAAAGCATATAAACTATTCTCTGTGTCTATCTGCAGACAGTAATGATTTCTGTGACCAGACTTTTTTAATGTGTCTAAAACTCTTATTGCTTGTACCATTTTTTCAGTGCAAAATTAAGCAAGCAATGCTCAACTTTTATCTTGTGAGTTTTACAACACAGATTGGGTGAGGACAATAATGCTCATTAATTTTCATAGGATTAAGTTTCATTCTCACAGGGAAAATAAAAGACCTTACTGATCTTTGATGTAATTCATATGAATGTATGACAAAGTGTGCTAAATTGTGTAAGAGAGGATAATAAATAACTACAGTGTGTGACAGAGTGAGAACAAAGCACTGCAGAACTGTATTACACTGCTCAATCAGGCAGTTGGGTCACTTAATGTATGAGCTCAAGGCTGGAACATCAATCTTGTCAGCTGTCGTGACATCCAGCAATGCAGACCCCCAGGAACTCATGGTTCCTCAGCTTGGTGAGGATGAAAACAAAAATATCTCAGAAATTCACAGAAATTAGCAATATTATCAGTCAGTTATCTCCACATTTATTCCCCATAAACCAGCGATAAAGTCTATTCATAATATTAATACTGTTCATATTATAATAGTATTTATGAAACAGCATCAATGATATCTAATTATGAAATTGGACACTAACATCTCTAGTTTCTATCTGTAAGCTAACCAACATACATATCCATAAATTTGGTATAGCTATCACAGATTTCTCCTACTACAAATTATAAAAAGTTGCTTTTGCATCATTTCATAATCTGAGAAACAAATACTGAGTAGATACTAAAACGATTTTGACTTTCTAAACCTGGAGTTTTTCTAAAAAATGACAAGCTTTTTTATTCCTTATTCTGATTTCCATAGGAGAACAAAGCATTTTATTCCTTTTTCTCCAGTTGTAGTTTAATAATTGCTTCACAGTCAGGTAATAAATACAGCATCACCTCAATGGTAGGAGAGATTTTCAAGTCATATTATGGTTGTGATCATTCATTTCTATTGGTAAGATGACATTTCTTTGTGCTAATATTTAGCCTAATGATGTAGCATTTAAAGAATTTCTTTTCTAGTAAAGTTCACAAATTGTCTTACTCTGAAAAATATTCTGTCAGTGTCTAATACGGTAAGCAACATATTACACAGGAATCTCTTGAAAATAAGTCCATATACACCAATAATACAAACAACTCACATACTCTCCATTTCTGTTACATACACATGAACATAGCAACTTCACTTATTTGGTATTGTGAAGGAAATCACATAGACTTATTTCACAAGAATAGCGGAGCTATTTTACAGATATCACAACACATAATTTACTCTTTGCAAGTAGAAATTACTTTGCATAGGTTAATCACATATATAAAAATAAGAATTGAGGATCACCTCAATATACTCCTTTATGAATTCCTTAGCAAACTGGTAATTGTCTGTTTCATTAACTACATAAAGGCTCTATATTTGAAATGTGAAGTTACTAGTTGGAGAAATTATCTGTGGCCGCTGGTTCATAATCCAAATGCAACATGGTATTGTAGGTGCACTGGTTAGATAAAATAAGCTAACTAGCTATATAAGCAGATGTACCATAGAAAGATGTACTTAAAAAGAAGCCCAAATTCAATAACTTAACAGATTAACTCTAGGGAAACAGTGGCTTTCTAAATAATACAGCACATGTTATAAAAGGTCACATTTATACTGGCTTTAACAGACCCAGGAGGGAAACTACATTAGTTGTCTTTGATCTATTGGCCTATATTAAACAGTGATGTCCTGGAGCACTGGGAAATGTTCTAATTTATTCCTGGAAAATATGTATGCATATTGTCAGATGGAACATTCTTTATACTGTGTCAGTCTATTATATGAGAAGGATTAAAAAAAAAAAAAAAAGTAAAATGAAACAGAGAAGTACATCATTCGTCCAAAATTGAACAGAATAGCTGGCTAAATTGCTGAGAAGCAATTTTGATTGAACTTCTTTGCATCAGGATATTCACTTCATTTTGTCCAAAAAATGCTCCTTTTTAAGCTCAGAAGCAAAGTAAAAAAGGGTGCATAATAAGTATCTAACTTCAGATCACACATATTACAAGAGAAAATAAGATTTCACAATAGATATTAAAGTATATGAAGGTTCAAGCAAAGAACAGAACATGAGTTACCACTCCTGAATCAACACACAGAAGCTCGCTGGGCTCTTACAGACACTTGGATTTGGGGTCTGAAGGTTCAAAAGAAGGAACATCATGACATGAACTGTATGAATTTCACTACAACCCAAGGAAGATATACTAAAGCAGAGTTGTAGAATCTTTGCAGTCTTTTATCCAGTGGTGATGTTCACAAATTTCCTGAATTTTAGAGAGTTAAAACTATACCATAACTATTCAACCTACACCAGAAATTCCACGCACATTCCAGCATTGTTATGAGTTTTGATAGCAGAAACAAAGAAAAATAATTAAATAACACAAAGCACAAAACTCTCTCCCAACAATGTCAAAGAGATAGAGCTCTGCTCTCAAACACTATGTAATTTTGAGCACAAACATAACAGATGGAAAAAAAATCCCTTTGCACATTCTGAAATTTAATTTTCTCTCTTTTCCTTTATGCTAACACTGCCCTGTATCTTTACAGCTTTTATTTACATGATACTTTCTGTAACAGGAAATATTGCGCATACGTTTCTAATCAGAACTTAATACCATTCCATCAATGGGAGCAGTTTTCATTTATACCATCACTTTTTTTCTCTCTTTTTTTTTTCTAAGAAAGGAATGTGAGCATTTGATGCTGGCCAGGGTAGCTGTGGACATGAATAGCAGTCTAACAGCCTCCCTCTGCATACAAAAAGTGTATCCCCTGGTACTAGATGAAATTCTAATCAGAGTTCCCTCACAACACAGATATTGTAGGTGTGCTGTGCTAGTCATTTCTGTTATTATAAACGACCTTTCAGGAATTGAAAAAATTGTAGCTTGTCAGTTGAGACTTGTAATCGTTATCCATTCAGCTAAAGGATTTAACAGGTCTGCTTGTAAAGGGAGAAAAAATAGATTCCCTTCCCGCTAATCTCAGAAAGACACAAGTGGTCTAAATTAACAATTACCTTAGACATTGAGGGAGATGTCTAATAACACTGTATTAGAATGAAATTTAGTATATTCTGATGGGAATTTAATAACCACAATCAGTAGTAGCCTGACCAGAATATGTGCAACACTTCAATCACGAAAGAACCAGACATGATTTTTGTCTCCTCCCTGAAGTGCTGTCCCAAAAACCCCTGGTGATTCTCTGTTTGGGTTACATGTGCATTGGTTGTGCATTTAGTGGAGCCAACTCGACCATACCAAGGGTTGAAGGGTCACATGAAATAATACAAAAAGGCGCACACCCTAAAGCAAGTAGAGGGCACTTGATAAATTTACTATAAAATAAAATAAAATTGAATATCCTTGGTAACCCAACAGGGTTTCCAGTGCCTGATGCTGTTATTATGGTCTTAAATGGGAAGTTACTTTAACATATTCCCTTACGATAACTCCAAATTTCTCCTTAAAATGTAGTGAGAAAGACAGTCTAAACTTTCAGATCTTTAACTACATATATGCACATGTAATCTGTATAACACTTGTTACTGTTTTCACATGTAAAGGGAACTTTTATTGAGAATCTAAAGTGTAAGTTACACTATTAACACTTCAAAAATATTTAATAGGCTTTCTAGATGATAATGTATATTAAAAACAAACATTCAGGAAGAATTCACAGTACAAGATAACTATGCTACCAGCCATGAAAAACGTATAATAAGGAACACGTTTAATAGTAAAACCATTGAGTTTGCCTATTGGAGAAGGAAAGATAAAAAGAAGGTAACTCTGTTAAGCATAGCCTTGGAACAGTAAATCATCTTCAAAATGAAACAAGGGAAACCTAAAATCTGTGCAATTACCTCAGTTCATTAGATTATTTCTGAATTCTCAAAACTTAGCATTCTCTGCAGAGGGCCTCAGAGCCATGACAGCTGCACAGAGCAGCCTTTTCTTCCCTGCTCTCTCTTGTGTTACTCCTGCTGCTACAACTGCAGCACTGCTGTCAAAGCAAGTTGAAATCACACTGTCCACTTAGTCATAAAATCGGAGCTACCTTTCCTTTACAAGGAACGCTTCATACTCTAGTAAGCATTACAAAAAGTATGAAGTGCTCCACGAAGAATGGCTGTGTAATAAAAGTATAATTGAAATGGCTCTGCTGCTGCCTCATTTCATCACTCACACTGGCCTCTGCTTGTTAAATTTTAAGATCTCTTGGGAAACCAGTGCATAATATAACTACACTCCAGAGTGTCAAAACAACCACAGTGATGATTTATCTCATGCATGACATCAAGGGGCTATTCTAAAGTAAAGATTTTACCAGTAAAAACAAGCTCTTAAACTTTCACACTTCCCTTCTTTAAATTAGAAGGCAGCCTCAAAATTCCTGAGGAACTTAAGGAACTATTAGATTTTCTGTTGTCTTTGCCTTCTGGTAACTTTTAAGTAGCAAGTCTTCTTACTCTTTTTTTGCATATCCAAACTCACTATAAGAAGAAAAAATAATATGGGTCTCTTGATATAAGATTAGTTTAAGAAAAAGAGCATCAACAGCAAAACAGTCAAATGAAAACAGTTCAAATAAATTAAAATTCTAATTAAAATTTCAAAAACAAAGAATTTCTAAAAAGTCTTGTGAATTATCCTTGTTTCCATTCAACACACGGGGATTGCAAATATAAAATAGGCAGTTACCACTCTCTTAGCTGACAGAGGCAAGAAAAAAAAAAAAAAAGTCCATATTTGCTGTATGTCCTTGCTACAATTAAATTAATCTACAATTAAACTAGAAAATCTTTAAAACCACAAATAGCATTTGAAAAATTCTAATTCTAACCTCACACCCCACCGTGGCAGATAAGATCACCAGAGAATATTTCTTGATAATTGTTTCTAAGGAAAACTAATACATGCACAGCAGCAGTTTCTTCATTTGGCATTAATTTCCCTGTAAAGTCTGCCACAGTCATATTATGTTACCTATAGGAAACACCACATAAAATTTATTTTGTCTCGGCTTAATTAGCAGTTATACATTTAGTTCCATGCACTCTGCACAGAAGCCTTGATTGCTATGTAATAATGCCTAGAAGTCAGTAATAGGCCATATAATAAACAATATTACTTTTTCTCTTTCTATTCCAATATCTTACTGCAACTATGGAAGATTTATAATTTCTGGTATGCTTTTATTCAGAGGCAATTTCTTCTTTGTGTTAGGAAACTAGCTAAATCTAGGGCAAGCATCTACGAAGAACATTCAGAAGAATACAAATATGATAATTGTAAGCAAATAATTTTTCTCCCACCTGCTCTCACCCCATAAAAGCTGACCAAAATATCAGAAAAGGTTAAGAAGTGAGCAAAGTTTGCTTCCCTTCAGGACACTGTATCTGACATTTTGTTCAGTGCAATCCAGCTATAAGTATGTGTCAGAAATAATGTATGCATCATGATACTCCAACACTGTATTATTATTATTATTATTAGAGGTTTTACTGCATCTTCCTTGCAGGTCTATAAAGTGATACCTTCAAGTCATGACTACTATTGATTACTTTGTATTCCTCAATGTATTCCTGTATTAACTGGCATAAAAAGAAATGCATTTCCTAGCCATTGATAAGAGAAGAGGACAGCAAGCTCTCACTGTTAAATCTGGTTACTAGGTCCTCTTCATTCTTCCACAGCATTGGCAATTAGTGCGCAGTCCTTGGAAGGTGGCAGAACCGCAAAACAACAAATTCAGATCAATGCATAAAGAAACGTGCAATTGAAGTCCTGTGAGAGTCTCCATAGTGTAAGCACACCCTATCTATTCCCCCTATTTTCTACATAAATTTAAACAATCGAAACCCTGTAGTCTAAAACATATTAGGGAAGTAGAAATCAATGAAAGCTTTGTTATTTTAAGAAAGCAATTCTAAATAGTCTGAAATATTGCCTCCTTAAAACTTCAGTTTGCATTTTCATGCAATTGTGCAGCGAACTCTTTAAGTATAGAAGAAAACAAATGAGTTCTGCGGATTTTCTGTGCTATGTGCTCTATAGAACAAAATGAATATGGTTTCTTGACTTTCACTTTGCATAAACAACATTGCTCATTATTTAACTATAATAAAATGAGATTGTTATTGTTAGAGAATATAAACTTTTTCTGAACTCTGCAGTTGTCAGGTAGATAGACTGTAATGATCAAGATCTCAAGGTCAGAAATATAAAGAACTGAGTAAAACTGTAATTTCACGCTGTGAAACAGTCTTTGAGAATACTGGCCCCTGACATATAACGCCATGAAAGAAACAACAAACTTTCATTTCAGATTTAAACAGTATAAGTTTACTCAAAGGTGCTTGGCTATCTCCTGAAGTTTTAGAGCAGTATATCCAGTCTTTACCACTTGACAGCATTTAATAGCCTACACCCCAATGATTGATTTATTTCAATTGTGTTTTTTTTCAGCTCAGGTATTTAGTTTATAACTGCATCAGCTTGACAATGCATCTATCATACCTAAACAATCTTATTCAGAAGCATGTATTTTCTGAAGCTATGCTTGTTTGGTCTTCTGCCCTATTGTTTTGTGTGTTCCCTCCTAAGGAATTAGTTTACCTTGTTTCTGATTACAATATCACCTAACCTATTTCATAACTCCTTTTCATTCTGTCTCTCCCCATCACCATTCCTGTTTCATGTGCCAGGTGAGGGAGCTTAGTTTACATGGAACAGATGAGCAACTATTTCATATGTAGGAAAAGACTTCAGTAACTGCTCATCTCCCAGCTCTCATAGGTAGTTCCCAGCTCTTTCTCTTGGTTCTTTCTAGGTAGTTCTAGCATGAGGATTTATTCCATATAAACATCAGTTTATATTGCAACAGAGGACCAAAAATCTTTTTCTAAGTCAGGAAAGGTGCTATAAAAAAATTGATAGAAAAGTTGCCTGAGCAGAGTGCAGTTGTCAAGAGCGATTGGATTACTTTACCATGGTTAGCAAGAACGATTCATTCCTTCTAAAAGGAAAACAGTATTTTTTCATTAAGTGAACTCTTGTGTAATACAGCAGCATATCTCTGCTTAGAGTATATGCTATGCTTGCTATCCATGTTTCCAACTGAGTTGTTTACTTTTTCTCAAGCCCTCAACTTGGCAGAGCTTGTGAACAGACTGCCATTCTGACAAGCCGAGTTCTACATATACGAAAGAAGGAAGCAATTCTGAAGGAAGCACATCTGAAAGAAGCAAGATAAAGTAGTGATGGCACGATTATTTTTATTTTATCAAGTTGCTGTAAAACTGCCAAGCCCAGAAGTCTTCCATTTTAGCAATGTTCTGATAATAAATAAATAAATAAAGCAACCTACTCCCCCTTGTTTCTTCTCTTTAAAAGAAAGTTCAAATGCTTCTTGAGTCACAACACCTGTAAATCCCGAAACAGAGAGAATGGAATAGTTCACAAAGCATCATTACTTTTATTTAAACAGACAAAGATCTGTGTTTGACATACATGAACACAGTTAAAGAAAAAAGCAATCAGAATTCAAAAGGACTAAGCTTTGTTCTCACTGAAACCTGACTGCCTTGTCCCACTCACCTCATATGCAAACTGCTGAACACAAAAGTAAAATTGGCGGATACAAATGATAAGAATAAACTGTGACTAAGAAAAGTTGTATGGATCTTGACAAATGATCAATAACATCCAAAAATGAGTCCAGAAGAAAAGCATAACTCATATATGCCAGGGGATCACTGCAGAGACCGGTTTTCACTATATGGAAAATTGTCAGAAGACAGCAAGGAAAAAACAATGAAATACAAGAGAATAGACAAGGAAGCAACATTCATCCTTGAGTACAGAGAGTACATTAATTTTCAGAAAATAAAATAATCTGAAATTTTCTAAAGTAATAACATTCTCAAAACAAAATAAAGATACCACCAGTTTTAGAGTAAAGTTTCTTCCTTTTCTTCCATAAAACAAAGAGATATAAAAAAAATCCGAAGTAATACTTCCATACTTTCACTCATTTGTATAAAGTTAGCAGAACAACATTAAATTTTAGAAGCACGCTTATGCCAGTTACAGGCCTGGTCCTCTACCGACACATCTGCTAGAACAACCCCTTCATCTGATTGCCTGCCTAGGCAATCAAGCATTTGTGAAGTGAGATACAGCAAAATAGTGGTGTTTATAGATAGATTGATAGATAGATAGATAGACAGACAGACAGACAGACTGAATCCATATTAAAAGCATTCTTTAGATCCATCAGCACTGGCTGTTGTCCTGATTAAAAGCCAGCACTAGAACAACGCAAGTGTAAGATACACATCTCAGCTGCAGAGCAGACACAGTGCTCCTTACATTTCCTACTCTCTTCCTGGTCTCTTCCTCTACAGATGCAAATTGAATTTCTTTTCCTTTAAAAACAGGGATTGGATTTTCATAGTCCATAGTTAGGTTGCACATAAATACCCAGAAAGCCATGCAAGATCCTCTAGTAAACACACATGCTGTGTTAAAAATACAGAATGAAGAAGAAGATACGTTATCACATTATCTGAACCAGAAACCCAAGAACTACAGTGATCATATTCTCATGAAAAGCTGTAAATTATATAAGAATGACATCCATTCAATTCTTTAGGAAAAAATGATGGCATTGGTAGATATCGGGATTAATTTTTTGCATTCACATATAAGCCACAGCATCTTCTGGCTAGATGGTAAATTAAAATATTTTAGTTTCTAAGAGAAAACACATACTGTTACAAAAACCTGTGCCGCTGGAAGTTGACAGAGGCTGGGTCAGACAGACAGACAGAAATGGCTTGACACTCACAGCACAACATCTGCAGTTAAAAGCAACCAGAACAGGCAAAATCTCCACAGTGCTTTTTTATCCCTTCCCTGTTTGCAGTCCCTTGCAGATCAAGACAACCAATAAAATCTTAATAAGTTTTCAAGAGGCTGTCCATGCTCTGCAGTACAGGATGTTCTGAAGAGGCAGGCAAAATTTACCTTCAGCTTTTCTTTCTGTGTGCATATGAGGCACGGCCTGAGGATCCAGCTGAGTAAAACCATTGCAGGCAGGGAGAGAAAAGCGACCAGCCCGCAAGGGTAGTGCTGCGCTGGGCAAAGAACTCAACACAGGCATGGTGCCTACCTACTCTGAGCGGACTCCTGTCTCCTTTCAATAATTAATACACAAATGATATCAGTTTATACAACTTATAATAAGCTACTGCAAATGTTAAATATAATGATAATCTTCCCTTACATGCCTCGTTATTTACTGGATTCTTTCTCAAAGGCAGATGGAGAGAACAGTGGTGTTAATCTCGTTTGGGCTTTGAATGGATATGTAATATCCATTACTGGATAGCCACTGGGGCACCAAGTTGGAACATATCTGCTTTATATGCAATAATTTTCAGCCAAAAAATTAATCAGCCCACAAAACATCTTTCAAGAAAAACAACTGATTTTGTAGCTGAGATACTGGCTGAGGGCAAGTGACCTGGCAACGGCAACTGGGAGACGCATAGACCACATTCTGAATACACAACAATAATAATATAACTTTGATGATGAAATTGATTTTTTTGACCGATGAAATACCTTATTTCAATTAAAAAAAATAGTCTAAAAATTATTTCCAACACCAAATATACACAAACTACAGTCTGATCAGTGTCCAATAAGGGCCCTTGCTGAGATTGGAATTGCTGCTATTTGTCCCTCTTTCCTGAAAGCTGATACTGGGTTTTGTTCTATTATTATCAGTAGTAAAATGTTCAGTGGTACAGGATCAGGACCAGTGTGGACAACCTCCATGTGAACACCTCCCATGATGCATCTAGCGCCTACTTCTGCTAGTTCCTGTTATAAGGAACCTTTTATGGTAGTCTGTGTTTGCTACCAAGAAAAATAAAATTTGTGTAGCTAATTCATCAGGAGGGAAGGCATTCTTATTAAACCTTGTATGAGTTGATAGAACACAAACAAGCAAGCAAAACAAATAATAGTAATAACAATAACACACCACCACCAAGAAAAAGTGGTTAAAAGTTTTGTAAGGGCATTAGACTGGGAGAAAATCCTCAGGAGATTAACAGACAGTTAAAAGCCCAACACCTCCAGAATCACACCCTCACACACCCACTCTTCATGCAAAGGTCCTCTCTGAAGCTGATAACCATTTTTATGGTTTAAAACACAACACTGGAAAGCTTTTATTATGTTCATGCTTTCCTAAAGCTTTACAGACTGCTCCTTTTATTCGGCGATGCATCAATACACCCGTCAGCTGCGGCAGTTAGGAAGATGTTGCTGTTCCCGAGTACAACTTCAGCCTTCCAGCACCGTTAACTGCTCTGTGAGGGACATCGAACTGGACACCGGAAAAATTGACACCTCTGTGAATCATGCCATGTTTATGTTTTCTGTTTGAAGATTTATGCATGTTAAGCATAGCTCAGAGCAAATAAGTTACAGTCCGATGCAACTTAATGATTCTGTTACTCAGTGCTTTCTCCTAAATAATGGGGACATCTCTGCTTTCTTGCCCAGATTTCAGAAGAAATACTGTGGGGAGGAAAGCTGTTCTGACAATCACAATAGATAACTAAGCACCTGAAGATCTCATCTACATTTTCTAAAAGCTGGTCCATGGTGATTTACTTAAACACTGACAGGGCTTTCCAGCACCTCACAAGCTGAAAGAATAGCTGTCTACCTGCCCTTTTTAAATTATATCACTGGATATTTCACTACTGAGTACCCCATCTCATCCACCTCATCATAGAACAATGAGAATAAATCAACTGCCTAATATAAGCAGTCTTCTCCCCTCCCATAGCTCCTGTAAGAGGCACATTGGCAGTGTGAATTCAAGGGTTACCAGTTTGCACGCACATGGTACTGCATTTGCAGGTAATGTTCTGCAGCTGAACTCCCTTCTCCTGTTAACAATTCTTTCCCCATTTACACCACTGTTCATGTCTGTAACAACAGCTCTGACATGTCATAAGCAAGAAGAAGGGAAAGATTTAACAGTGTGAGCCAAAGCAATTAGACAGAGAGCATTGCTGTCGCGGTGGGCGAAAAAGGACAAGATGTTCTTCAAAGACTGAGTGAATGAGTTAAAAAAGATTTAAATATTTAAAGGTAGTAAGGACGTGAAACCTTCACTATCCCTCAATTTCCCACTCAGCAGCTTTGACATTTGGGATCTGAAAATACATGGAACAATCTGACACAGACAAACATGCAAGTGTCTGCCCTCAGAGACACAAACCGCAAAGTGACAGGCTTTCTGCTTCTAAAGAGCCAAACGTCTGAAAATATATGAAGGCAAACTGTATGGAAACTGTCTATCAAGTTCTCATTTATTTTAATTAACTCAGAACAGTACAGTAGCTTAGTTCAAACCAAGAGTTTTTAATCACAGAATCATACGCTCTTCTGAAAAACTGACAGATAAACTTAAATGAAAAGGGAATTTTGTCTGCCTTTGTAATGGTGTCCCCTGCTGAAATCAATAGCAAATTCAGTGCTCACAAGACTCTGTTATCATGAGTTTTTTTTCTTATTTTCTCTGAGTGATTTTCCAGTTACATCAGCTACTGACTTCCAATGATCATATGCTATGCCATCACTAGATCTTGAAAAAAACATAATAATAAATATGCATATATATATATACACAAGGCATGTCAAATGCCCAGAACCTTACTAGATTAATTAAAAATATAATTATTATTGTTGGGAAGGTTATCTAAGCAGCACTGCTCTATGACAGAAGTGTTTATTTAGATTATTAATAGTTAAGACTACACTTGCATGCATCTCTAAATTAAGCTTCACACAGAGAAAAACAAAATGGAATTGTAGTTTTCCCATCTTCTTGGTTTTGATTTATAACAGCATACGTAAAGTTCAAAGCTGTACAATATTTACATTGCCTATCATACTTTGAGGCACCACTTTTAGGAACACTATTATTTTTTAGTTATTATCACAAAAAACGTTTTCCATCTTCCAGAACTCAAAGCAAATTCAAAGCTAACTGTAGCTACTTTCTCTTTTCCAAGATATGTTACTCTCACTAGCTCTCAAAAATACATAAAAAAAATCTTAACCGTTTTTCGCCAATAAACAGCTCTTGTAGCACTTCAGCTAAAAGGCAACTAATGTTATCAACAACAGTATCTTGCAAAGACAAAGTATACAAATCAGAAGCACTAAGGAAGTATTCTGATCATTTATAATCCTGAAAATAACTGCATTTTTAGCTTTTGATAAGCACCTTAAAATATGTCAACTCATAAATTCACCCACAATGAACCTTTTAAAAATTTTCAGCTGAATAGTCCCAGTGGACCAATTCAACCACAATATATATTGATATAATGCTTTACATATATCATATTATTATTCTTCTATTCCATGTTAGATGCAACAATCATGGAAACTGATCACTAAACAGGGAATGGTTAGTGTCCATTTTCAATTATTAAATTGCCTTTCAGAACCATAGCCTGATTTCTGAACACATTATTTCTGTAGAATGTCAGGAATGGAATACTGCACGCACCATAACTTAGAAACACAGATAAAATGAAAAAGTGTTGTTACCTGTGAGAGGTTAAATTTGTAATTTTTTGGCAGCCAGGAGCTGCATCAGCTCATGCCAGAAAGATTAAACTTTTATTAGTGTATATAATTATTTTCAAAGTGCAGAAGTTAACATGTTTTTCTCTCAAGATTTGGAATAAAACACTACCTCATTCTTGTTGGTACTCAAATCAGACCAAAACAACCAAGTGCTTCCAGTTAGCTTCTTGCTTGTGAGGCCTCCATTTTAAGAGACAAAAGATCAGGTTTTAAGATTGGAGTGTTCAAAAATAGTTTGAATATTTCTGTGGGCAATTCTAATTGCATTTAGAAGCCTAACACTTTCTGCACTGATCTCTCTCCCTTTTTTTAATTACAAAGTCTTTGGTGTCAGAACTCAGGATTAAAATTGAAGTTCCATTCAAATAAAAAATATACTCGAGGCATACATAAATTTATTAAGGCATCAAACCAAATGGGATTATTTTAAGCACAGATATTCAAAACACTAAATATTACCAAGGTAAGGCTAGAATGTATAGATATATTTAGGTGACTGATTTGTATCTAAGCAGAAGACACTGAGTCAGAAATAAGCTTTACTTTCATCTGAGTTCCACTGACTGCAAATCCTACAAACTGAAGCTGTGAGCCAGGCAGAAAAAGAGCACACCAGGACTTTATGGAGAATAATTCAGTTTCTGTGATCTGTGGGAACAAAATATGCACAGAATAGCTTAGTTGCTTCTCTTCAAATATTTAACCATGTTAATATTTCTTCCTAATGTAAAATGCTCTATTGGATAAGAAAGCAAAGAAAAAAAAATCTTTTGTTTTACTGTTGACGGTTATTAGAACTGTCATACATGACATATTGCAAAAAACTTTAGGGTCGGTAAAATTGGGGTCTAAGTAGCTGAAACATGTATGAGAGGTGTAGTAGCACCTGTGGTCAGACTGTAGCTATTGGAAGCTTTTTGCTGGTGTGAGGGAGGTGGACTCATGACAGCCACAGGGATCCCTTCCACTCAGCAGGCAGGGCAACAAGGAGGATTGCCTTCTCTGTAAGGCAATCTCTGTCTTGGAGGGTGCTTGGAGACTTCTCTCTACCAAAGTCTCTTTCCTGCATATTGGAGGGGAGAGCTCGACTGCAAATGAGGGTACAGAACTGATGAAAAGAACAAAAAATAATGCACGTAGTTCTGCCCGTAGTTGCAGAGCATTTAGAGTGAACGAGAATTACATGACTTGATTTACGTTACAAAAACTGATTAGTAAAACCCCAGTGGATTTCTTAACTATACTGTGGAGGGATATAAGATTAGTGTAGCAATTCCCATCATCAAACGTATTTACTGTTAAAATATTGGATTAGTGATGTTGTTATCCACTGTTCCAAGATTATAAAGTGATTCTTTAAAATTGAGCAGAAAAATACTGTGCTCTATCATTTGTAATTAGATTTCAGTCCGAGTGTTTTTGCCTTTCCACAAAAGTAATCGTTTAAAACAAACAAACAAACAAACAAAAATAAAAAAACCACCACCAAAAAAAAAAAAAACAAACAACTGTACACTGCACACAAAGAAAGAGAAAGCAAAACCAGAGATGCAAAAGAAGAAAAAAATAATTTTCCTCTTTTGCTTTTGAGAGATAATTGGTTTCACCAGTCTGTGTCTTACTGCTCCTGCTTGTCACGCTCACTGCTGTAGTAAAACACCAAGTGGTAATAAAGCCATGTTGGATGTTGCTTATTTATAAGATGCATGTGGATGCGCACAACATGAGATGGCCAAATCTTAATCCCTGGGTATTCATCCCTCACTAAGAACTCCTGGGAGAACTAGAAACATTTGTGGTCAGGGTTCCCTATGACAATTGGGACTAGGCAGCACTGTGAAGGAAGAAGAGTGTGAGGGAAGAGGATAAATTAATGTGTTCATTAAGGTAATTATGTTAAATTTAGGCCAGGAAAATTAATGCAACAGTACCCCGTCTTTTTAGCCATTATCTTAAGTGAGTAAGAGCACCTGGAGCAGTTAGAATTAATAAACAAAGTTCCAGCACTAATAACATCACCTTCTCACATTCTACCCTGTGAAACACCTCTAGGAATCATTCATAGACGGTACTTTAGATAGATATAGAATAGATAGTCATTTAAGAGTGTCAAAATAACAACAACAAAAAGGATTAAATCAAAACTACAACTGAACAGTGGAGATTTTGTTGTGTCTGCCATGCTGGCAAAACTCATTGTTTGCCACTACTGCCTTTTTAGTAATGTAACTGTCTCATTGTTCTTTTCCCTTATTTTGGTAAATCCGTATTCTCACTGGATGTATCTATGTAAATTATAAGAAGTTGTAAATTGTATGGCATTACCATACAAAATTCAGATTTTAAAATAGTATGAGCAATCTTCATGAATTTAAACAATCACAGATTAGAGTTTGATTATAAATTGCCCTATGTATAACTGACCATAAACATCGAGGCTATAAATAGGTATTCTTAACTGCAGTAGCTCTGAACAGCCTTGACAGGGTTTATCAGCTAACTGTTTAATCAGGCAAAGCAGAAAAATATAACCACAGGAATACATGCTACTTAGCATTTAAATAAAGCTTGTAAACCAATGACAAGTCTATTTGAGCAACTACTAGCACACATTCTTTATCTGCAAAGGTCTTGTCCCAGATTTATCAGAATGAGTCTCTCATACTTTATTTTCCAGGCAGCAACATCAGTTTCCATGCACTGACTGCACTGAAAAAGATACAGAAAACTGCAAGTTAAAAGGCATGGCCATGAAAAAGAATTCCTACTTTAGAAAAGTCATATTGCTTTAGGAATTTATTAAATTATGGCCAAACAGAGAAAAAGCACCTTGAAGCAGAAATATATATATATATAAATAAAAAAATAAAAATGAAAAAAAAATATATATATATACTAGCCTGTCAAAGCACTATAGTTCTTTACTTTTTCTTTCGTTGATCAGTTCAGTTTCAAAATTGTCAGCTAACTGGCTACTTCTGAGATGAAACCTTGAGCCTGTAAGGAAAATAGAACTGTGATAGAGCATGAAACATACAGCCTTCCCTCCTTCTACACGGAAAGAGCTGCTTTTTGTTTCCATCAGACTTTGTGTGAAATTGTCCAACCACTAATGTGTATCAGCTTCTCACCTCCTGGTATTAGGGGACAGATGTGGTGCTTTCTGCTTCACTGACTGCTTGGCCCTGAACACTGAAGCTGTGCGCTCAGCTATTTCTTTCACTCACTCTGTTGATAAAACATATCCCACAGCAACTCTGAACACTGAAAATGCAGTAAATAGCCCAAGAAAATGTAATGATTTTTTACTGTTATTATTAAGTAGACAAAAGTAGAGAGTCTTTCCCTCAGAGGGAAAAAAAAATAAAATAAATAAATAAATAAATAAATAAATAAAAGCTTTCATGTAAATAACACCATCTTGTAAATAGAAGTTGGTTTTACTCATGGTTCATTCTAGCAGCTTTTAAATATATTCCTCCTCCTTTTAGAGCTGGGAACCATTTGCTTTATGAGCACCATTTGGATCATTTGCCTGTTGCTCATAAAATAGACAAAGCTTTTATCCATGCCATGAATTTTTACTCACTTTATACAAAATATCTAAGGAGGGATTTGCAGGGGCCAGAATTACATCCGTGAAAGAATTAACAACTAATTTAACTTTGTGCAACAATAATGGCTCCAGCAGTTTTTGATTTTGTTGATTACATTTCCTCTCTCCATGAAACAATAAGGCATATGGGTGTTAGCTTCTTTGTGTGCACTTAAAAAATATTATGTATTTTTTTTCACAAAATGAATAGAAATGACAAAAGCATTTTCTGTGTTTTAATCTGGGTAGCTATTAAATACAGTAGTGGCAAATGCAGCTTTCAGAAGTGATCAGGTGACATGGAAGAACAAGGAAGAACAAGGATTCTTTTCAGCACTGGGAGAGTCCAACAGAGTATTTCTTCAACAACATGACTGGCAGCAGTCACATAAAGCATGAAAGAAAACTGGCTGCAAAAGATCACCTCTATCTCACCCCCATTCGTGCACCAGAGCTCCACTACACCATGAACACCGCATCAAGCTGCTTCGCCTCCTCCTCTTGCAAGTCAAAAGCCAAACTTCACTCAGGTCTGCCAGCAAGCTGATATCCGGCCCTAAACCCAAACTCTCTGCCTCCCTGCAACACTTGCCGTAAGCAACTAAACAGGAGGAGCCTGCTATCCCTCACCAATGATTCATTAGCTGTTCAGCAGTAACAGACTTAACAAAACACTCCCCTCAACAGTTGTGTGCCTGCATACAAGGAGTTACTGTCTATTAGTAACTATGGACCATAGCAAGCTCCTGTGGTCCTGTACATAAACATTATTGATTGCAGACACAGATCAATGAACGCCTAATGATTGTGATTAGCAACTGTCTGGATAGAGGCGTTGGGAGTTTGGGCCATGCAGTACCTGGAAACAGGCTGGGGACACGCTGAGTCTGGAGACGTTTTGCATAGTAAGGAGGTAAAAGGCTATGTGTTTGAGAGTAACACTTGAGGGATTTCACTACACTACAAGGCCTGTATGTTTGCAGGTAGCAACTTTCTCTCTGCATGCAGAGGTCCATGGATATAAATACCATGCAAGTGTAACTACAGAGAACTTACCTCTTAAGAACTACCAGCAATGTTAGCAAATTGTAATTGGCTGTGCAGATTATACTACAAGCCTACACAGTTAGCATCACAACTAATTTAAAAATAATAATAATAAAACATGAACAAATTTAGCAATAATAGAGATGTGTGGTTTTTTTCATTTCTATTTCAAAATCCCTATGCTGTGTTTGCCTTGTGCTTTTGGAGTAAACATGCCTCTAAAACAAGCCTAAACTTTAGGATCACACATATTTAGTTTTTAAACCTAGAGACTAAACAGGATAATTTTTATTTGGGCAGATTGCTTACAGACTGAAAATACATGGCAGAGCCTACTCTAGACTACAATAACACCATAATTACAGATCAGAGGTCGTAACCTTTGCCTGGTTCTCTCCATCTTTGCCAGAAAACTCTCAACTTTGGCATTTCAGATTCACTGCCACCTTTAGCAACAAGTGAACCTTGAAAAGCAGAGGTAGTTTCTTGTGTCAGGAAGAGGTACTGTGCCAGATAAATTACTGTTTTGCTGCTGAAAGAAACATGCCCCCACATCCATAAAAAGCATCAGCAATCTTCCCCTGAGAATTTGCAAACGAAGACTGACCCTCCAGGTTTATCCTCCCACCTTTTTTTTTTTATTATTTATATATATATTTTTTTTATTTACCTCAACCCTGCTCCAGCTCCTCTTCTTGTACAGTCCCAACCCTTAACCTTGGAACAGCAATGTCCAGTATCACCTACAATATGAACTTGCTCTTTCCTTCCTTCGAGCCACTCAGAAGCCACACATCAATGCATAGTTCAGTACACTGATACAAAGGGAACAAATAGCAAGGGTGGATCTGAACTTCTGCATGTCATCAGATTATAACTGTTTTGCGTAATACACAAATGCAAGGTCAAAGAATCCAAACCGCTTTGTGCTGAGGAGCAGATATGTTGCATATTAATCTCCCAATTTCTTTTTTTTTAATTTTTATTTTTTTATTTTTTTCATGATTAGGTATTGCTGTCTTTTTGGATAAATCGTTACGATTTAATAGGTTGATTTTTCAAACCTCCCTTTCAAAATAGCACTCCACAAACTTCAGAGGATGCTCACAGTTTTCTTGACACACCATTCAGAAATTGGTTTGGTTTTGTGAAGTTTTGCAGTCTTTTAAGCATGTCAGAAACAGAAACTGAAGGAAATACAATTTTGGCATTTGTACCCTAGAAAAAAAGCTGATTTAGGATCCTGAAAGTTTAATTAAAAGGACACTACTAACAACAGTTAACAGCAAAACAAATCATTTTGGCATATGATGTTAAGAACTGCAAAGCTACCTGTTCCAGTGTTTCTTTAGATTGATTCTGTTAAAACATACAGAAACCATCATTGAAGAAAAAAACATTATGAGAAAAGTTTTTCCAGCCTACCTGTGGCTGAGTCCAAGGCTCCAGTGTTGCTTCTTTTAAAGGAGTTTGTGGTCTTCCCATTTCTTTTGTGTGCTGTTAGGAGAGAAATGTACGTATTAGGTTTTACGTTCAACTACTTTATCAGTATTCAGCATTAATTTCCCTTGAGGGAATAAAACAACACTTATGCACAAAATTCATACAAAATAATCATAACATTTGTTGACTGCATACATTCTGAGTAGACTGCAGGTCTGATATTTTTGCAGCCAATTAACCTAATTTTCATACAGCACCTTTAACTTTCCAGGTGTGGGGGTGCACACCTCCATCTGTGAGTAGAGACAGAAAACCTCAAACAAAAGCCTGAAGTCATCTGTTAACACAGCAAGATTCAGGAGCAAAATTTCAGAGAAAACACAGCTCTGTTTTTTCTGCCATTTCCTGCCTAGGCTGTGCTGTGTTGAATGCACACCTTAAGAGAAGGACAGAGACTTAACTAAAATAGGTGAATTTAAATTGTTCCACAGAAATTTAAAAATCCACTTATTTAAGTTGAATTAAACTTAAGTAGGTGAATTAAAAGAAATCCCATAGAAGAATGATTTCAAGTCTGCATTATTTGTGCAGACAAGTCACATTTTCAGATGATAGCCCTTGCCTCTCCTTAATGCTCTTCCTAGCTGGAGCCCAGAAGACTGACCAGTTAATAGCTTGTTTTCTCCAGCTTTTCACTACGTTGGAATTTTTTCAAGATTGACCACCATAAAGCAGAACTCTGTATAATCAAATAGATTAAAGTGATCTTCAGAGAATTAGATTTGCTGACCCTTCATACTTCCATTTTTATTTTTATTTTTTAATATTACCAAAGCATTCTGCAAATACTTGTTAATATATGTAATTGCTCTGTTTCAGTAATAAATATGTGAGATTTGTAAGCACTGGGACTAAGCACTGAACAGTATGTCAGCTCCTTTTAATTTTCTCTGTATGAATTTCCCAGGGAAGGAACTTTGCACACTGCTGCATAAATACAAAGAAGTTGACTATATTTCCTTTCTAGGAAAGGAAATATTTCTATATTTCCTTTTTCAGTCATAAAATGGAAACAATGAAGTTCACAGAACAGGTCTTGTGCTGAAATAAACTATTTAAGTGTCAGGATCTTCCTCCTCCAGAAATACATCTCTAACATGTTAACTGTTGGATAAGGCCTTTGACAATATTCAATATAAATAGCATCTTATCCAGGTCTCACATGAGAGCGATCTAAATGCCCACTGAGACTTCAAGGATTGACAAAGAGAAGAAGAGATACGCCAGCGGATTTTCTGTCATATACAGTAAAATACAGTCACTTAAAAGGAAACATTTTTTTAATATACAGAACTTGTGGGCAACTTCAGTTAGCATGGAACATTCACAGGGCTCATTTCAAAAAAAAAACCACACCTTATTAAATGGCAATTTTGTTTTGGCAGGTTCAGTTGCCTGTAATAATAGATTACAGACAATCATTTTTACCATTTTTGTTGTGTTATATTTTGGGGTAGCAACTGAACATGATTCATTCTTGAAATAGAACAATAAGTGCATTTCAAAAGAAAAAAGAAATAACCACAGATTTAGTGAATGCTATACAAAGTTAAAATGAATGCATCTGGAAAGGGAAGGTTGTGTTTTTCATATGTTCAAAAGCAAATGTATTCTACCTTATAATCTTTCTTTAAATGTAATAATCAAGCATAAAAGGGACCCAAATGCATACTGAAAATTATTAAACATACCAATTGTGGTGCCAAGTTACCATAATAATTCCATATGGAATAGCCTGCCAGGAACTGACATTAAAAATCTGAGTAGTTCTTTACAAATAGTTTCTCTTGGAATTGCACATCTTTTTTTTTTTTTTCTTTTTTTTTCTTTTTTTTTTTTTTAATAGAACATTTGTCCAGTTAGTTTTACTTTAGAGCAGAGGGGAAAAGCAAGAAGCAAGTGTATGAATCACAGAATCATTAACTTTGGAAAAGTCCAACCATCCCCCTACCACCAATATCAACCATTAAACCACATCCCTAAAACGAGATCATAAAGGATGCTGAAGTACACTTAGGCGAGACAATACCCAAAACTCTTGAGTAACACTTTAAAACAATGCTCTAAATGTTAGATACAACTTAATGAAGACTTGATCACCTTTTAACGCTGAGCTTCTTACAGACCAGCACCTTGTGCTCTTCATTTGCTTCCTACTGTTCCCTCTGCCCAGCACCCATGTATACCCTTTCATTCCTCCAAAGACAAGCATCAGAAAGTACACAGCACAGCAAGAGTGACAGATAAAGCAGATTCTGGAGCAACTACCCATCTGTCAGTAGCCTGCATCCTGTAACACTGTAAGGAAGTACACAAACAAACAAAAACAAACAAACAAACAAAACCAACCAAGCAGTCACTGCTCTCAGCCCACTGAGGTTTTTCACACAAGGTACTGAATCACAACAGGGGATTCAGTAAAACATCTTCCTTCTAGCTCTCATTCCATTTTTACAATGTTTCAGAACTAAAAGAACGAAAGCTCAGGAAATTAAAGGCTCTAACACGATACCAGTCTGGTTTCCACAAAGAACCAGGCAGTCTCTTTGCACTGCTACTTTTCATTGAAGAAAACATAAAAAAAAGAAAGAAAAAAAAAAAAAAAAGACATGACATCCATGTGAGCTGTGGCTATACACAAGGTAGCTTACAATTCCCAACCAGCACTTGGGCTGCTAACAAGCAGCACATCTGCTTCAGCTTCAAACTCAGCATGTTGCAAAACTCAAATTGTGCAAATACCTGTTCTGAACTACACACTACTCTAGCAACTGTGCTTTCAGTCTATGCACTGCCTACTTACAGCTCGCTGAGACACATTCTTCATGGATGATGTAAGTAGTGCTTATCCACAAGTTCTCTTTTCCCGTTTATAAGAGGAAGAATGTGGTAATGACAGACAATCCTCCTGTGAGCGTCTTCCTTCCAGCACAGATAAAAAAGCTCTTACTAAATGCGGGAAGCTTTTGGAAGCCTTTATCCCCCCATTTTGCTTGAAGCATCTTCCTACAACCTTCTGCAGTTTCTACAGTTTCTCAAAAGAAACAATAGGAATATGCCCACAGTCTTTTGTTTATGTTCCCTCTACTTCCTCAATTTGACATTTAAGTTTCACACATAGAAGAAAATTGTACTCATAATGAGATAAAGATGGAATGATTTCAACCTGGATATTACATTATGGTTTCAGCAGTGCCATTAAAGCTCCCTTAGCTCTTGTACATGCACAGATTAGATTTTTTTCTAGCAGGCAAGCATGACTTCTAGAATAAATTAGGTTCTTTTCATTTTTGATGAAACACCTGTCATTTCTGTTACAGCCAGCTACCATTCCGCAAGCACAGGGCGTATCTGGACATCTGATTCAGTACCCACCGTTCATTCAACACCTTATCCATCCTCTTGAGTAGACGGAGTCTCATTTTGTTCTACATCATTACTTGACATCTTGTATAGCTGCCCTGTTATAGGCACTAGTAGAAGCAAACAAACAAACAAACAAACCACCGAGGGTCTCACTGGCTTTAAAAGTTTCCTCTATCTTAGGGATCCCTTTTGCCTAGTGAGAAATGCACTATTCCCCAAGGCCAGGCAATCCTGTCCATTTGCAGAAAGTCCAGTTTTCGGTTATTTTCACTGAGACAGCAAGAAAGAAACTTTAGTTTATTGAGTCATCACATGGCCAACCACATCAGTCATCTTCTACAAGACCACCTACAAATTACCCTGATCAACTATGTCAGCAATCAATAAAGTCCAGTGTAACGGCGAGGCAGTAAAAACACTGTGCACAAAATATTTTGCTGATATTTGGAATTGTCTAACTATTTGTAACAGCAAAACAAAGTGTTAACATTCAATCAATGTAATTATTAATCTTTTCTTTAGGCAAAAATGAAATTCATCATGAAAATTTCCTGTTTATTAGGAACAATAACTTCATGAACATATAATTACTTATGACAGCTTGGCAGGTAATATCCACACATACAAAATCTACAAGAGAAAATAAATTTTAAACTTGATTCTAAAGGTCATGTAAGTCATCATTTTAAGACAGGATTCATTTTTATCTTTAAGTTGCCACACTAACGGTCTCCATTCTGAAATACAAGGGGGTAATCTCTTATGCAACTGAAATTTCTCAAACTAATTTTACAACTGTATGTGCAGAGATCTCCCTTCTGATGGTACCTTCCCCCTACACTGTTCAGCTCCTGGTGTCCATACAGGTTAGGTTGAGCCAAAACAAGACACTGCTAATTTGCTCAACCTATTTTCTCCAGCAGGCTCAGCCCTGTGCTCCCTCTGCCCTGCGGCACAGTTCCAGTGCTCTCTGCCTTGGTGCCTTGGACGTTGCCTCACCAGTCCATTGCCTAGGTTAGGGAGGCTGCCTGAGGAAGAAGGAGGCCCATTCCACATCATCCTGTGTGACAGCCACCTAACGAGCTCTCCCTTCCGCCTGCCTCTCTCCACTACACATCGCAGCAGAAGCAGTAAAGAGAGCAGGCTGCCAGGTCCATCTGCACGTGGGAACAACACCCTGCTACTTGGGAGCCACTGAAGGCCGGCTGCATCCCTTCACCTCTGCAGCCAGGATTCCTGAGCCATCAGGCTCACCTCTGGTGCAAAATGCGTCTTCTGAAACCATAGGAAAATTCTTCCCCTTTAGCTAGGAAGAAGTTAAATGATGTTCAATTGGTTGGCCTCAGCTTCACAAATAGCTTTTAAAATAATTATTTAAAAAAAAATAATAATAACTTGACCCATGGATCTGACTGATTTTTCAATGACTATCACTTTTCCAGTCCACAAAAGGAATTTGCTCTGGCTCTCAAACTTTTTATTCCAGTACTAGCTATTGGATTTGTTCAGCTAGGAGTCAGCTCCTTTTCATTCCACTTCCGTATTGACAGGTTTTTGCTTTTCTTAAGAGAAAAGCTGAATTTATTAGAGTTAAAAAGTAAAGAAAAAGTTACGACATGACAATTTTGTTTTATGTATTTTGATTTCTGGAAAAGCCCTAAAATTATCTAGACAGATACTACTACCAATAATACTAATGGTTATTGATTGCTGTGAGAAGCAAAGGCAGACTGAAATTCAAAGATAATACAATGCATTTTTCTCTGGTGCCTTACAAAATTGCTATGGCAGCATTAAGATTGTCTGAGTCAAAGTGTTCCACTCTGGCACTTTACAAGAAAGAAAAAAAAAAAAAAAAAGGCTTTATGAAATTGTCTTTCAAGCTGAAATACTCTATCGCTTAAAGTGAGATTTAGGAAACAAACAGCAAAAGACATTTTGTAAGTACTGTATTAGCACTGCTACATTATCAAAGTCTGGTCGGGATTGCATATGTTTGTTTGGGGCTGCTTTTGTCTTTTGCACTTATGTTTAAAGTAAACAGACAAAAGCAACAATTCTTATAGAGGAACTGCAGAATTCAGTGTTTTTCTGTCCCACATTATAATCAAGAAATCATGTATACTAATTTCATTGTCCAGAGAGAACATCTTTATCATCAACATTGAGAGAGAGAAATGCTATAAGCCTGAGAAGGAGATAATCTCCATTAACAATGCCATGTTCCTGCCTGTGAGTTGATTTCAGGTAATTGGATTCCTGCAATCTCCTCCTTCAGCCTCCTGTGATCCTTCACGTGAAAGGTGATCAGACAGGTTAATTTGAGTGAAAAATTTAATTTGATGGAACATACTGATAGAAAACAACAAAACAAAACAAAACAAAAAAACTTTGCTCCATACTTCCAAGCTTTAGATAAATATGAAAATAAATCTGTATGAGATAGAAGTATTTGGGAAAGCCATAGGATAGCTGAAATCAATATGATAGTAGTGATTCACATGGGAATGTTTTTGCTGTCTGAGAAACACATTAGGTGTGCCTTTTGCCAAAGAACAAAAAGACAATTTAGAACTACAGATTAAACCCTTTGTGGAGCTATCAGCAGGGAACCCACAGTCTAGATCTCTGAAATGTGATTTAGGCACAACGAGAACAATCAGCTTTCCACGCCAAACAGCCACCTGGAATTTATGCAACTTCTACATTGCTTTGGCTATAACTGTGATTCCCTTCCTGAAAATATCAAAATGCCTTCTGATGTTGCTGTATGTCTTCCCCGTGCTTCCTTGGCCTCAAATGCCACAATTTAACCCAGCAAGTCTCTAATGGTTCTGCCAACAGGCAGCTTTTATCTTGCAATTACCTCTTCAAAGATGTAATAAATCACCTAGTGCATATACAGCCAGACAGCAATTATAAGGGCATGATTTCCAGAGGTGCTGCACACCCACAGCCTCCATTATTTAGAGCTGTTATACTATTACTTTAGAAAAAGCAGCCCCTCACTTATTACCTTCTTTTGTTGCAATGTATCTTTGAGTAAAGCGGGTGTCTGGTAGGAGACAGGGAAATGGATGATAAGGGCCAGCTGTGGGGTGGGGATGAGTGACTACAGCATCCTAGGAAAGCTCAGGGGTTTAACAAAGCCTGACATGAGATTTGCCAGATGGTTCTGTACCGGATTGTAAAACTTTAAACTAATCTTCATTTAAGAGTTTTAAGGGCTGTATCCCTCTTATAAAGCCTCTTGCTCTTTTGCCTGGTTGATTCTGGTAAATTATAGATCAGACTTTAGAAAACTGCTTCCATGAACAGCAGCTCCTTAAATCTCAGCTAAACTGAGCAAGAAGATTACATGTTATTATGATGTAGCACAGCAGGATTTTTGTACAGCAAACATAATGATGTAGAGAAGGATAAAACTATCATTCTGCGCAAGGAGGTCATCCATACAAGAACAATGCTTTTTATACTGCCAGCAAATTCCTACATGAGGAATCTTCACATGGCAAAATTCTTTTCTTAGTGTTCTGTAAAGAAAACCATCCATAAGCAAAAGCCAAATCTCTATTTCAAGATTTAATGATCAAGCATCTTACAGGAAAGGAGAGGTCATTTGGGAGAAATTATTCCGAACATTACTAGGAAAAGTATCTATTTCAAGGGCAATTTTAGGGTAAATGCATCCTATTGTCTTTATGCAAGGAGAAAGGATTCCCTCTGAATCCCCAGGGAAATGTCAGATACTGTATGTGGTATTAAAAATTAAAATGCTCACTAATCTCACAAGTGCACGTATATACTTTTAATTGTAAATGAAATACACTTCACATGGAAAAGCACAAAGCAATGTCAGTCTAGTAATGGGTAGAAATTCTTTCTACCTGCTGTCAGTATTTGTAATCTTAGACAGTATCTTCACAATTGCACGGTTACAAATTATAGTAGAGGGAATTTATAGGCTGTAGGCACTAAATGATGGCAGAGTTGAAGTGGGAAAAATGGAGAAGAAAAACAAGTGTTTGGTAACTAGTTATAGCAAAATTTCAATAATCAAGAGACTGAAACCATCAGGTTTACAGACCTGATATTGTAATATCATTACACTTTTGACCTAAAAACCTTTTGAACAGCTGATACAAATATTTAAGTCTGTTTGATTTGAGTCAGCAGCTCTCCTTTTCATTTTCTGTACATGATTTTCTGTACATGATTTTGAATGCAATATAGTAATGTCAAATGACTTCCCCTTTCCCTCTCTTTTTAATTGAAACATTATTTCCTGCACATGAAAGCTTTAGACTTAAAAGCAATCAGGTGTGATATTCACAGCTCTGGGCTTTTCAAAATGTCACACAGGGGAATTATATGGATTTATCCTAAAGCTCTCTGTAAGAACATCAGCATTCTGGAATGCCTAAGAAAATTTCTTATCTATGATAATATGCTATTCATGACTTTGTTGTTCAGCTGATTTTATTACATTTAAACAGCAATCAGATACTGTTTCACATCTGTTTTATCTTGCACATCATTGCTAACATATTTAAACAAGTTTCCCCGATTTCAGAAATGATAAAAAATTCTTAGTCAATGCGTAGCTAAATTCCTTCTGACTGTAAGAACAAATGTATTCCCACAAATACAGTAAATCCTAAAGGAGCAAAATTACTTTAAATTTTCATAAACATGGAACTTTTTTTCAGATTGTATATATAAATATCTGAGTGATAATAGCTGATAAAATATGCTCACATGACATGTTTTGACTTGAAAGTATTTACATATATAAAACTAATGTGACATTGTATGCTAAGGTATTCAAGTGAAATGGATAAAAAAGAGCATAATATCAAACAGCTTGTTTTAGTTGCTTGAGCTCTACTCAGCTTTTAAAGAATGAATATAAATGTACACAAATCCATTGTGTGACTCAGTTATAAAGCATCATGTTAAAAATGTAATACATGCTAGCATAACTGTGAATTTTTATATTCTTGCATATTTTCTCCAAAATTGTTAAAATTCACATTTCTTGCTATGTCTCTTCAGAAAAAGTTTCTCTTTCTGTAAGTTATCCAGGAAATACAGCATAACGTCTGCCAGTATCCACCTTGTCCAAATGTTTTTGTTTTTTTTTTTACAGTTTGTCATCTTTTTTTCTTGATGGTGTGACTAAGTTCTACTTTACAGAAATCCAGCTTCTTATAGAGAACATTTGCAATTTAAATTGTTCTCTCTATTTCAACATAAAGCCTGAATTGGATAAAGGTGTTAAATGCTAAGACTTTCTAGTCTTTTTTTTTTTTTTTTTTTTTTTTTTTTTTTTAACTTTACTAATCAAGCAAACTAAAATTACATTATCACAGGCAGCCAGGACTAGCCAGGACCTGGCTTATGAAGAAAGGCCTGAATGGGAATCTCACACGCTGATTACAGCCAGGACAGAATGCCTGACAAACTTGTGTACTTTAAGCTTTGAAGTGTGGCAGAACTAAGGAAAATGTGCCACCTTAAATTAGATTTTTCCTGAAAGTTGATAAATAGGCTTACTTATAAAGAATAGCAAGACTAATCTGCAATTCTCCTGACATTAGAAACAACATCTATAGAAGCCTTGTTGGATCATCAGCTTTTTTCATTTGATGTCATCCTATTTATATTCCTTATCCCCAGTTGTGACTATTTGTCTTATAAATTGTGTTTGATTTTTCTAGTGCATATTGTAGTTCTTAGTATACTAAGTAAAAAAAAAAGTCAGACTGTGGCAAAAGAATGTCCAGAACAAGTACTTGTACAATAAATAATCCCTCAAGAGATAAAAAAAAAAAAAAAAAAAAAAAAAAAGAAAAAGTGGAAATAAATTTTTCTCTTATCAATTCTCTGAGTAAATTATTCAGCATGTATCCTAACCTGTGGCACAGAATTCAGATTAAGTAACACAGTGTAACTTTTAAAATAGGGAGGAAGAGGGAAATGCATGTAGGAGTCAGCAAAGATAATTATAGGTAGGCATACATCCATCTACTCTACAGCAGATAGATGCAAAGTAGATTCATCACCCAGCTTAAGTCAAGAATGTCTGCATGCTATGCCAACAGAACTTGTGAAAAATACATACTGGTGTTTTTGCAACTATAAACAGATGTAATCGTATTCTTCTGTCCTTTGTTACTTTAGTTGTGGTCAGGATAGAGCTTGAAATGTCAATATTATTACAGTAAAATCTATTTTAATTTGTATTACACTCTTGTTAACCAAAAGAAACCAGTCCCTGTCTGCCTCTGCAATTCCTTCCCTTTTATTGTACAACTATGCACATTGGCTTTCCATCAACATAAGCAACACGAAAATATATATTTACTTGTTCCAATGGTGAGACTAGTATCCACAGCTATGAACCCTATCTTCACCCTATGTCTGGAATCCCTTCTAAAGTTACAAGAAAAATCCTACTTTCATATTATTTGTTTAGCTGTGCTAATAGAGAATGCTGTCAAGGGAATAATAATTCTACTACAGAAAGTATTCTGAAATTGTAACCTTTTTTCAGCCAAACATAATAAATAATAACAGTAATAACTTCTCTTGCTGACCTACATAAATCTGTCTGCTATGCCACTCTGGAAGAAGGGAACCTACAATTTATCAGAAACTTTGCCAGGCTGTGGATGTCATCTTTCAGGCTGTGGTACCATGCTGACAGAAGTACAGATATTTAACCCCAGTTAAACTGTCCTCCTTTTTCATTTATTTTGTAGAAAAAAAAAAAAAAAAGAAAAAAAAAAAAAGTACATCACAGTGGACTACGGAAAATATATAAAAAAGGGAAAATATCAAAAGAGCTACTGCATGGAGTTTTTATACATGCTAAACTAAGTGGCAGACTGGTTATTCAGAGGTTTTGCTTTAATTCTTCCAGGTGATGCATTCCACGCATAATTTGAGCTTTTAGGAATAGTTGTTAAGATAAAAATGATTGGAGAATCATTCTGATAGAAGTTGAGGGGTTTGCACATCTTACTTAATAGATTTGCAAATAAGCATTTGGAATGTGAAAAGTAGTGTCGAAAACATAAAGAATTGCCCTCACTGCATTTCTGAACTATTCACATTGAATTGCTATTTGTCTTACACTAAGCACACTTTTAGCGAAATAATATATGGCAGTGAAATCATACACAGTGGCCACTTATTAATTTATTAGAAAGTGCATTTTTCTGTCCATATGCAGCAGACTGGGAAAAATGTCACTTACAAAGATTGAGATAATTTTCTAAAAGGTTGTGCAAGTCTTCTATGATCTTCTGTAATACACATGATTTATGTATGAGAGCAAACATTCAGTTATCTCAGGATTATTACACTAAACTTGCCAGTGTAAGTTCAACATCCTGAGTAATAAGAAACACTCTCACAATTTACATGATAGCAGCCCTTAGACCTTTTCAGATTATATTGTTTGTTATTCAGATTCCTGCACCCCATGTAATACTATTGAAACCAAAGATCTGAACTCACTCCAAATGACTTTTATAAGAGCAATATTAGTCCAAGGCTTACTACAAAAGCAAAACAATACAAAGCAAAACATCAACTAACAAAAAAGATCCTGGGTCAATGTTCTTTATTTTTAGAGATAATTTTATTTTGTAAATGCAAGAATAGCTTAATATTTTGTGTAAATTGAAACATTACCAACAGGAAAGATCATATAGAAGTTATTTAATTTATCTCTTTCTGAAATAGGGAAGTGGAAATCACTTGTTCCCACAAACCTTTAAATATTCTTGTCAGTCCCATTGCAACATAAGATAAAACACCATTAGAACAAGCATGTACATACATATAGAGATATGCAGCCTCAGCAGTCCAAGGTAAAAGTAGTATTTTTCTCTTCTTTACTATTCCAAACTAATCTCAAAGACAGCAGCAGGAAAGAAAGAAGAGGCCATGTAAAAATTGTCAGCTGAACCAAATGGAATTTTCCAGGCAAGAACATACAGGCTGACTATACAAATGCACCAACTTTTCTTCCTTTTCCTTCTCTAAATAGTTGAGCACAAACACTGTATTTCAATATTGGTAGAGTGGAAGTCAGAAAGCAAACACCATAAACTTTTTATGTTCTTCAAAATGTCTATGTTCCCTTCTGGTGCAGAAGGCTGCCTGGCACAAGCACAATCAGCAAGACCTACATTGGCCAGCCTAAGGAATTTATTCTGAGAACATCCTGAAACAGTCATCCAGTTCTGTTTCTTTAGCAAACAATACATTTGAATAAAAATGTATGAGAGGAACAAAAATATTACTGCTGCTCAGTCACTGGATGCTAAGAGACACTGCAGGTTAAGATACTAAAGAACTGAAAAACCTAGAGATAAATCTTTTAAAACAGGGAATTAAAAGACATTTCTTCTCCTTTATAGAAATAATAAATATAATACTAAGAAAATAATAAAAGAGATAATACTAAGAAAATTTATCTACTGAAAATTTGTAAATCACAGGTAAAACAATTAATATTAAGCAGTAAAAGACATAAAAAATACATAAAAGTTCCCTCAAACACAGATGCTTTGATACATAGCAAAACGACTGTGTATCACACAACTGATGGTAGAATGACACATCAACAGGGATGGACAAAGACTTCTGAATTACTTAAGATAAAAAAAAAGAAAGGCAAAACTGTTTTCTATGTTAAATGTGTATGATAAATATAAACCTTAAGACAAACAGACCTAATCCTGCATTGTCCTGAATCCTCTGAATGGGGAATTTTACATAACCTCCCTTCACTGTGAATGAGTACTAGAACTGTACAATATTTTATCTTTAGCTTTATGAACTAGCAATATTGGATTTTGTCTTTTATTGCAATGATATATATATGTTAAGTGCACAATCCTGTGGTCAGATACAGGCAAGGTTTCCAACTGATTGAAAGTTATGTAAAAATAACAGAAGGTAGAAACAGACCAAAATGAGAATACACTACTAAAATTAATACATAGTTCAGCAGATTAAATTTTAGAGAACTTACTGGTTTCAGCCTTGGAAATTTGTAAAAAGAAAAAAAAAAAAGTTCCTTTTACTGAATACAGAATACTTTATAATCTGAATAATAATGAATACTTCATAATCAATGATCTTATGAGTGATTGTTCAGCATTTACCTTTTTTTGTCACCAGTAACTGCTGCTTTGTATACTTCCTACAGTGATATGAAAGTACCAAAGGGTTCGTGCCACATGAATGGTGATTACTCAGTTTGTGTAAGTAACAGAATGCTATGTGCTGACAGGTCATCAAAAGATATATTAAATCCTCAGCAGACCCATTTATGCATTATTACCTGCAAAAGGGCTACTGCTTCTGTCAGTGTTGTTCAGCATTCCAAAACAGGCCATTTAAAAAATAAATAAAAAGCTTCATATTTCCAATCTACTCAAAAAGATAGAAGAAAGTAACATCAAGTCATAATATAATATCTGTTTACTTCCAGATGAAGTGCCAGTCCCATTCCTGCAGTTTAAAAACTTAAGTTAGTAACGTTTTCTCCTAGAAGAATAGGAAAACACACATAAAGTAAGGGAAAAATCTCAGCCAAATACTATATGGTAATGCTACACAATTAGTTAATTATTACTAATTATGCTGTGATGAAGTTATTAAAATATCAACAAAGCTCTCTCTTCCATGGAGTTATTTTGAAGTTTGTCACATACTTCTTATTACAATTTATTCACCTTCTTTCATATTCTAGCTGCTACATATTCGTTCTTATTATAACTTGCCATGTGTGGGTTTGTTGCATTACTTCTTACAGAAAACACTTGTAAGGCAAGAAACAAGTACATCCTCATAAATCTCCGATTATCAGGAGAACTGAGGACTAAGAAAGAAACAGACAAATTAGAAATAGGAAAAAAAAAGAAAAAAAAAAAAGAAAAAAAATAGAAATAGAAACAGATTTGGGATTTCAGAATTTCCCTCAGTACAAGAAGGACATCGAGCCCTTGGAAGGTATCCAGAGAAGGGCTAAAAAGATGGTGAGGGGCCTGGAACACAAGTCCTGTGAGGAGTGGCTTGAGGGAACTGGGGTTGTTTAGTCTGGAAAAGAGGAGGCTCATTGCTCTCTACAGCTACCTGAAAGGAAGGCGTGGGGAGCTGGGGGTTGGCCTCTTCTCACAGGTAACTAGTGATAGGACTAGAGGAAATGGCTTCAAGTTGCACCAGGGGAGGTTTAGGTTGGAAATTAGGAGACTTTTCCTCTCAGAAATAGTAGTCAGGCATTGGAACAGGTTGCCCAGGGAGCTGGTAGAGTCACCGTCCCTGAGGGTGTTCAACAAAAGGTTGGACCTCGTGCTTAGGGACCTTGTTTAGTGGGTGACATCAGTAGTATGTATGAACTACTACAAAATACAAGATTTACAGAAAAAATCCAGTGTGGAAATCATTTTTCCACTTTGCTATTTAAAAGACTTTCTTACATTTAACTCTGACTGTAGAGAAGTATTCTATTGCAGCATAAAACATGAATGATTCATTTTAGGAAAAACAGTTTGTTTCAGCAAAATTTAGTGTGGAAGAATCTTATAATCAAAAGCTAAAATGACTACAATGGAAATTACAGAGCTTAAGTAAAGTGTTAAATACTCATTTCATTATAAAATTTAATAATATATCACAACAGAAATCAGGTTTACTCTAAAAAATTGTAACATTTCTTTCCCAGAAGCATATTTGGATTTGATTTTTATTTTCTCTTTCTTTCTCAGTCCTTAAGAAACCTTATGAAAGTATCTCTAGTTCATAAAATTTCTTCAAGCAATTTTCTGCCAACAATTGGCCTCTTTAATTTTCCTCTATCCTAAATTCTCAAGCACAATAGGAGGTTCTTTGCTGCTTTGAGATCTGCATTTCATACTGAATTCATTCATTTCAGAAATGTCCGCCTTTATCTGCATCACTTTACCTTGGGGCATCGTTTAACTTAGTCCTCCCCAGCCGCAGGTCCTAGCAGACCCTCCCACAAACTTCTCGCTTCACTAAATTGATTTGCTGTCTCCTCCAACTATCCTTCACAACAAATCAATCCTCTGACTCCTCCAACTCTTCTGAAGGCTTATCTCTGGACTGCAAGAGGAAAATTGGAATCATCCTTCTTCTCCATTTGTGTATTTCTTCGTGGCAGTGGAGAAAGATTCATTGTACCTTAAGCATTTGCCATCATACATGAGTTTAGAGAGCCAGTGGACCAGTCAATGCTCCCAGTCTCATTGTCCATCAGAGCTGGAAGATGGCAGGAGCACTGTGAATATGCTGCTGCAAATAGAAATGTTGCTTAAACCAGTAAGGGTTCTCCACCCTCGCACACACACAAATGTGCACAAAAGTCAAAGCTTCTCTTAGGATATGCCTTTCCAGCTTACAGTTTGGAAATACTTCCTTCGCTACTTTTAATTTCCAGACAACATGGAGCAAATCAATAACTCAACTTCACATGAGACATTTCTTCATATTCATGGTCTTTATTCAGACCATGAATATGACAACATGCCATTAAAGAGTAACAATATTCAGAGCTGTAATAATGAAGTCAAAATAGACATGATCTCCAGAGAGCAGTTCAGAACCTCATTTTCCAGCACCTCTACACCTTTCTGAGTTGTGGGAGTGAGATCTTTCAAAGTGATAATTCTACCCTATGGCAATTCTAACACATTTTTTTGTAAGCAACTCACATTTGCCCATGTTAATTCTGGTGTACTTTACAGTTTTAGCAACACGTTGTTTCTTGTTTCTGCAGATTTGCATTTGTCCACACACGTTTGATACAAGCTGGCAAACCATAGCTTGTCTCCAGAGTGAAACAACCCCTGCACAACAGGAGCTCTCTTGCTGACAAGCAGTCTGTGCCAAGATATCTCTATGTGTGTGCTCTGGTGACTTCGCTTCTGCACCTGGAAGTCAGAGCTCTGATGACACAACTTTCCTGGTGTAGGCAGGGCATTTCATGGTTCTTATCACAACCCACCACCAAATCACTACAGATTGTATGACCACAGCGCCAGCAAAACCTCCATTTTTCATTGCATTAACCTGTTTTTGCAGATCACAGTTTACACCATACACTATTACCTGGGAATAAGAGGGTTAAGAAAGCAAGCAACATGAATACAGAAAAATTGTCTTCGAGCAGAATCTCTCAAGTCAGACACTTGCAAGCATAATGCACCAGCAGCCTCTAAAGTTATCTACAGAAGAGATTTCATTACCACATACCACACACACAGTTCCTGTGTAATCGTCTGTAAAACACGCAAAATATTTTATTTTGCTGTTAAAGACATAATAATACGTACTGGCTAAATTCATAAGCTGGAACATTCCTGAAAGTTTAATTCAGTTAACTGTATTTGAGAGTTCAAAGGAACCTTATATCTGTACCAATATAGGACACCCAGTAATTCACCTAGAAGGTAAATGTTTTAAACATTATCATAATATTAGTATTAATTTACTAGAAAAACACAAGTTCTCAGTACAGAAGCACAGTTAGAAAATTGTGACATCGTACATGACAAAAGACAGCAGGGAGAAACAAGGAATTTGTGAATTTAATAAACCATTTTAAAATCTAAGTGAACTTGTTCTAAGAGGCAAGTTCAATGATCTTTTCAGTAAGTTACACAGTGTGGTAAACGGAGTTTTAGCAGTAATAGAAATCATATTTTATAATAATTTTCTCTTTATGGAGAAAATCATAACATTAACAGAAGGCATGTTGTCCTGTATTTGCTAGAGTGTGTCGTGATAGTTGTTTTCCAATCCTGTGCGTTAATATAGTAATCTGTTTCTGACTTGTACAGAAAAGAATGAAATATAAGCTTTATGCAATAAAGCCATTGGTTGTAATAGTTTTAACACAGAGAAGGTTTTTTTTGTTTTGTTTTGTTTTAAAAGAGTATTTCAGGGAATTTAGAAGAAAAGAAAAAATTAAATGTTGTGGGGCATTAAGGTCAGCTCCCTAATGCACAGTAAGCATTCACTCGAAGAAAAAGGTTTTACAGTTTCCAGAGGCTCAGCGTGCACTTTTGTGCTTTTAGATGCCAACAAGTCCATTCTAACCATGCCCTTAGCATGCGTAAATCACCCAGTTTGTTATCAGCCAGCACCAACTGGCCGTGCAAGTAAATCTAGGGAAGTCTGCTATCACACACAACATCCACAGCGCTGTGCACTGTACTGAATCTGAAACTGCTGAGGCTGCCCTCTGTGATAACTGTGCACATTTAGAGGTGCAACAAATGCATGGTGTTAGGAGCACTGCACAAACAAAAAAACAGGCAAGCATGTTGACCTTGTCAGCCAAATATTAAAATTTACATCTAAGTTCTTCATCAGAATCATTAACTGTTAGAGCATAGAGGAAGTAAAGGAAATACACCTAAAAGGGTTGCCCTGCACAACTGCCAACACACAGGGTTGTCCTTGGCTTCTTTGGTCCTGGAGTCCCAGTCTGGCGATTTGTTGGAGTTAAGTTGTAATTATATGCATATACATGTACGTGCATACTTAGAAAAATCTGCTTCGACTTCTTTCATTTAAAGTGACTATTTATTTAAAGTTATCAGTCCATGGTAAAAAGCCATGTATTAGGTGAGGGAAAGTCATAGAATCATAGAATCACAGAATCACAGAATCATAGAATATCCCGCGTTGGAAGGGACCCATAAGGATCATCAAGTCCAACTCCTGGCACCTCACAGGTCTGCCCAAAAGTTTAGACCATGTGACTTTGTGCACAGTCCAATTGCTTTTTAAATTCAGACAGGTTTGGTGCAGTGACTACATCCGTGGGGAACATGTTCCAGTGTGCAACCACCCTCTAGGTGAAGACCCTCTTCCTGATGTCAAGCCTAAACTTCCCCTGCCTCAGCTTAACACCATTCCCGTGGATCCCATCACTGGTGTTTACAAAGAATAGGTCACCTGCCTCTCCACTCCCCCTCGCGAGGAAGTTGTAGACCGCCATGAGGTCCCTCCTCAGCCTCCTCTTCTCCAGGCTGAACAGGCCCAGTGCCCTCAGCCGCTCCTCATACGTCTTCCCCTCTAGGCCCTTCACCATCTCCGTCACCCTCCTCTGGACACTCTCCAACGGTTTAATGTCCTTCTTGTACTGTGGTGCCCAGAACTGCACACAGTGCTTACTCGAAGTGAGGCCGGACCAGCGCAGAGTAGAGTCGGTCACCTCCCTTGACCGACTAGCGATGCCGTGCTTGATGCACCCCAGGATATGGTTGGCTTTCCTGGCTGCCAGGGCACACTGCTGGCTCATATTCGTCTTGCTGTCAACCACAACCCCCAGATCCCTCTCTGCAGGGCTGCTCTCCAGCATCTCATCACCCAGTCTTCTGGACTTTTCTAGCAAGCCCTTTCTGGTCAGGCTGTATAATTTTGTTTTGTTTTCTTGTTTTTTAAGATCCCTACCAATATAAAACAATCCTATGAAATTCCATACCCGTGAAAATCCTATTTTCACAGAAAAACATGTCAATTTTTATGGAACTGACACTGTGTGATCTAGCAGCACAAAAAACACATTTTATAAAAATTGTCACCAAGAGACTTGCCTCGTCAAGAATAAATTTGATTACCACAAACTGATATGTGCAGGGATGTCCCACCAGTATGAAGCAACATAACTTTGCCTGTACTGAATATCAATTGTGGTCAGAAAGTAAGAATACTTTCAACCTAGCTTTGTTTATGTTAGAATAAAAACAAAACTCATTGAGCTCAGATCTACTTTTCCAAGGAACTCTCAAAGTTGTCTTTTGTGCCCTGTATCTTTATGAAAAACAAAATGACCACAAATGTCTGTGCAACTGTTAGTATATATTATGTTAGCTGTCACTGGTTTGCAGCATACCATAAAATATTAACAGTAATTAATAGAGTATGCTCATTTTCCTAGGGGGCATAATACAGGCTGCATATCAATTTACAAGTATTTTATCAAATTTTATATAGTTTTATTACACGAATAAAAATGCTACTTACAATTAACATTTATCCTCCTTTTGTACTGTTTAGATATATGCATATGTACCTATTGAGATAGGTAGCAAACAATGCTACCTATCTCAATGCTACAATCTCTTAAAGGTAAATAAGCAAATTAAAAGAATTTACTAAAATATTTAGGTGTACAATGACATTTCATCCATTTCAATTATGCAACTATTGTGAATTTTAACACCTCTCAAAGTATCTAGTTTTGATAGTGTGGTTTGTGTTGTGTTTTTTTTTTGGGGGGGGAGGGTGCTTATTAAATCAAATAACCTTCTTCAGTCTCTCAAAAATATTGTTAAATATCATAGATAAAATATAATTGCAGAAGCCACGAATTACAAAAATCCCATAGGGCTTATGTGGCACTTTTAGTCCTTGTGGGTATTCCTTTCTTTATTTTAAGAAAGGGTAAAAAGCTTTCTGCACCTTTGTGATTTCTGTTTTTTTGTTTGTTTGTTTTTTTGTCAGCAGTTAAGAGATGTTCTTTGTGGTTGTTTGTTTGTTTTAAAAACATGTTCATGTACTTTCCTCTCAGGTTTTCTTCTTTTCTAAGCTGAAAAACTTCTTCACTATTTCAAATACAATAGAACAAGCAGGCCCTCTACTGAACTGCCAGCGTTTAAAATTACTTAACTAAACCTTCTTGCAGTAAGAGTTGAATTTCCAATGTTTATTTAATTTCACTTGCTCTTCTATACTTTTATTTATCTGTAACTAGCCATCTGGATCACCACCATGAAGAAAAAATGCTTTGTGCTGTTAGACAGGGATCAGCATCTGAAAAGACTCTCCACTTAATTACATAAGATTTACAATTACAATGTGAAACACATAACATCCACATGCTAATGCTATAACCTGTAGCCTAACACTGAATTTCATTATGTGCTTTGTTTCTTTGAGATAAGAGGAACACCTCCATGACAGCTAAAGAGATGTCCATCCCAGGCCCCAAAGTAAACCATAAAACAGCACCCTCTGACAGCGCACTACTGCACAGCAGACCAGTTGAGATGCAGGCAGAGCTCCGGCCCCTTCACACAAGGGCTCCCACCTGGAATGACCTCCAGACCACTCTGAGCACCTCAGAGCTGCTCTCACCATCCCTGCTTCCTTCCAGGCACTTCATTCCAGGTGGCAGAACATTCAATGCCACATTCTCCTTCCCTGAGAGGAAGAGCTGTATTTCAGACAAGCAATAAATCAAACACAGAAGAGATAATTCACAACACAATTAAATTTATAAAGTAACAATCTCCTGGATCTTCATACAAACTAACCAGTGAGATACAGCCTTCTGAAACACTACCAGTGAGAACACATCACGATTACTAAGAATACAACATGATTGTTAAGCTAACACAACAGTTCTACCCTGAAAGCTTTCAAGGCAACTGGAAACCCACAGACAGCACTTTTAGTGAATGCCAGAATGAATGCCTCCAGTAAATGCATTCTAGAAGTTGGAAGATAAAAATGTGAATTCCTCTTTTGTCTCAAAAGCTTTGTTTTATACCCAATTCCCCCTCCCCCTGCTCAGGTCCCTAGAATACAAAGACTTCATAGATTTGAAAGCACAATGTGGTGGAAGTGACAGACTTAGCTTGGTTTCCTTACAGGTCTGCTTTTATGTGAAATCTTTTTTTCATCTTTCCTTTCTCTTTACATACTTTAGCCACAGAGCTAATTCATCCTTACTGACAAATAATGAATGCTTTCCCTTTAAACATAGGATGCTTTGTTTGGAAAACATGCAAGGAGATCAAATTAACAATATGTACGTGTGCATATAACTGTTTTAATTTAAATAGAATAATAGGTAGAATAGGTAGAATAAGGCAGCAATTTTTTCACTTCACTTCTCCCAACAAGTGTTAATTAAACAAAGATATGAGTATTTTAAATTAGAGATGTCAATGACATTTCTAAAGCTGAAGTAGAGAGATTTCTGTTAATGCTCTTATGTATCACCATGCAAGTAATCTGAAAGTATCACCATGGGAAAATGTTTGTGCACTACCTTATATGTGATATGTAGATCATGCTACATATCACAGATCATTGCCACAGAAGCTAGCCTCATTTTGAGTGTTATTTCTTAAAATAAAATAGTCATCCCAAATCTTAGGAAGTGGTGTGAACATTATTTAAATTTGAGTATGTGTGCACACTGCCCTCAATTTTATGCACGGAGTGAAAAGATGGCATCTGCAATATTAACTGAGCAGTCCTAAAGCTGATAACTTTTTTTCTATATACTGATGTATTTATTTGTTGTTGTTGTTGTTCTTTCTGGGTAGGTGGATTTTGTAAAGAACAAATATGCTTGACAACATTTTATAGCCCTTTCAAATGTAATTGAGTAATTAATTGTTCAAAGCACAAAGACTTCAACGATATCAATGAATTAAATAATTTTCACCCTATGTAAGCACTATTACACTGTGGTTTTCAAGGACAGAAAAATAATCTGAGAGATTAAATGAATTGTCCAAGGTGGTATGTTGGATAATTCATAGGAAAGGACTAAATTGAAGTAGCAGCTCCTAGCACCAATACCTACAGTTAGTCTAGCAGACTAAAAAGACAAAATGAAAGATACAATGGCCCACCTGCTACAAGTATGCTAATGACCCCTCTTAAGTGTCAGATATTGCACAGTGGAACAGTAGGATGAAACCATTCTGTTCATTCCCATGAATAATTTTACTTAGACAGGGATACATATTTCCAGAGCAGATATTTTAGCATTTAGGTCTCAGATTAAATTCTTGAAGAGATATATCTGAAAATACGTAACATCCTAAAGCAAATTCAGACGATAATTTTTGTTACTGAGAACTTTATATGATATTTTTATGACAGTTTGATACACAACAGACACGAAAGTTAAATTTGTACACTATCTATATATTATCTCATTCAATGGTAAACAACTTTAAAAATTGCTGTTCTTTTCATTTGACACAAAGAATTGTTCAACCTCTTAAATATCACTTGATTTCACCAAAGTAGCAAAAAGTACATTAAAAGTACAAAATACAAATTAAACTAGAAAAACAGAGAAAGCAAATAGGATCAAGCCTATTTCATCAACACTTATTTCATCAACTTCATCTTGGAAGTGTGGATCCAATGAGAAAGAAAAAAAAAAGTGAAAGTCTCTTAAGTCTCTTAAGTACAAAGTTTATTTTAAATTATAAGGTTAGAAAGTCTCTGAAGTTTCTGTGAAGAGATACTTAATTCTAAAATAATATTTTTACTCTGTTCAAGATCGCTTGCATAGCATACACATTTTCAGAGTGGTCATCTATTTTGAAGACCACTTTTAACAGTGTTACCTAAGTTTCCAAGACTTCTAACCTTTTTTGTTTGGTTGGTTGGGTTTGTTTGTTTGTTTTTTCTCATCTTTTTGCTTTTGATTCTTTTGTGGAAGATCTCCATAGAAGAGATCTCTGATTTGTCATAACAGCATAAAAAACATTTTGCAAGTGTCTGTAACAGCAAGTCTGGCTTTTGCTTAGATCAAGAAAAACGTTGGGAGAGTAATAGTTCATTAATGTCTCCTTTAATAATGCTAAAGTTATTTTTAAAAGCGTACTTCCTCTAATGGAATAGATGACTTCTTTGTCTCTGTGACTTTCTTTCCAAACTGCACATACTTTATATGAAACATAGCTCCGAGGCTGTCAATTGAGCTTGAAAGTTAATGTCCCTGTAAATCACCAACTGCCAAAAACGAGTTACACCATTTACCTTGTGACTGTTTTTTGAAAGTTATCATCAAAGTATTTAGCTAATCGCACTTCAGACTGTTTGTATGGCCAGCAGCCATCCACGTATACAAGACTGAAAAACAGAACTGCATGCTTGCTGGATAAGCGATGTTATGGTAAGTCATTAATGTGTTATACCAGTGATGGATTTCAAAATTGAAACTGCCATGAATCATGTCATTAAGTTAAGATTCTCTCTCCATACTAACACGCCTTGCAGCAGGAGAGCCAGAGCAACAGCACAGTTTTTCAGAGAAGTGCTTTCCACATAACTCAAGAGGTGAAATGAAGGGTTTTCTTTCTTTAAATGCACAGTTTAGCCAAACAAGTTTGCAAACAGCAATCTCTATTTCGTTTTCTTGATAGGGTTTTCCCAGACTATTGGCTTATTTTTTACATCCATCCCTGAACCTACTTAAAAATGATAATAAAAATATAACACAGCTGTAACTTTATACAGGGGAAGTAATTGCTCAGAGTTCAATGAGCATTAGTGGAGGTAACCATTGCTCTACTCTAACTTAACAGCTGAGGGCAAACAATATGCAACAACCGTAGCAAAAGATCAAGAAAAGACCAGCCAGCTCATTCTTAACACTTAAGTTGCTAAGACTGAACTGAGCATATTTCAAATTAACAGTTGGATTAGACAAAGTTTAAACCACGATACCTACACAGAGGAGAAAGATCAAATCTTAGAAGACACTGGAGTCTGCTGTAGAGTGAAATGGTTTGTTACCCATACAGGATGTTTGTCCTGTGTTTCAGGAGCTTAAGTCTTGCTCCAGTCCAACCTGATCGTTAGCAACAATTCTGAACTGAAGCACAGAAAGGGCCCTCTTGAAACCGTATCCTTCACTTATCCTTCACTTCACTTTAACTAAATCCAGTTTGCATTCTCCAAAACCATTTCACAAAATGAAGTGAAGCACACTAAGTAATCAGTCTATCCGAGCTAAAATAATTACACAGATACATCTTCTGCATCCAGCCAACTGGGAAATTCAGGATTGTTTTCCAAGTGTTCCATAGGGCTATGCAAAATACCAAGAGGCAGTTTTATTTATCCTATCAAATATCTCCTAAATTATGGTAAACAGGGCTTTGATTTTTGATCAGTTAAAACCAGCTGATTGCTATTTTGTAATTGACACTTTTAGTTAAGCAATCCCAGAAAGAGGAACCCAGAACAAGGAGAAAAACCATCGTCAGGTTGGTCATTTCATAAATAACATGTTCACAGGAATCTGCTTATAAAAAGACTGTGCCAGGATACCAAGAAGGAATTGAGCTGCTGCAGACATGAGGAAAAAAAAGAAAATGGAAAAAAAAAAATTTACTTTACTTCATTTACATTTCATTACAAAATAATTTTTTCCTAATAATATATTTTAGAATTACATCCTCTTTGCTTTTGTCTTGAAATCAGTGGAGGTCCCCTGTGTCATTACAAAGCTATAAACAGCACTTCAACAATGATTATATGCCCGCATTGTCATTTTTCCTCATGCTTATTACAGGCCATATTTCTACCAAGATTACAAGATTATTGTAATGTTTCAGGCCAGCAAGGATTAGTAAAAACAGTACATAAATGATACAATACAGCCTGCAACTGGATTTGAAGAGACAAAGAGGCAGGTACAGATTTTAAGTGACAGGGAACTGATTACTTTAATGTTCATAATAATAAGACCTGCCAACAGAATAAGGAATAGAGTCATCAGTTTACTACCAGTGGTGACATTTCTTGTTGTCATTCAGCAAACTAATTGCCTCTTTTGTCAGATATGAATTCCTTTTAACAGAGATGCTAAAGACAATGGTGCCTGGCCAGGAAGATGTTCTGATTCTTAAAGGCTTCTGCTGTTTACTAAAGTTCCTTTTCAAGTTTGTTTATCATTTATGCTTATGTCAAAGGGTTCATGCTTTTCAAAACTGGGTACAGAAATTAGACAGAAAGCATTATGAAGCAATTTGCCAGCCTGTATATAATAACCTAAAGCATGTATCTATTTCTTTAGAGAACAGGAAGCATTTAATCATTCTTTGAAAAACCTACTTATCAAACTGAATTACTTGAAGCATCTTCCAATAAATCACAATGAAAAAGTGTTTTATGTTTCCAGAAATGAAACTGCTATTCCAAAGAGCAGAAATGCTAGCAAATATACACATCCTATTACTATGCTAAATTCTGCAAATTCCTCTAAATTTGCAATGCCTACTTTACGAATAATTTTTTTCCTGAGCAATGTTACTCCATCCAAACAAAGTGATAAACACATAATTAACATATCCTCTTCTTAACTCTAACTGTCCACATTTAGAAGATATATACAGCTCTAGGAAAGAGAGTCTCTATCTTCCTGAATTTTTGTAGGTACACACTGAAGCACCTTCTGTGAACCCTGAACGATCAAGCTGGGTAAAATTATTTAGATTTATCAGGATTTACTTATTTTGGATTATCAGGCTATGCATCAAATTACCAGCCTGCAAATAGGAATTGTATCAAAGAGTTTTGATTGTACTTAAAATAGCTGATGCATGCTTCTAACTTAATATTAGAAACCTAACATTAATTTACTGAAAAAAAAAAAAAAACAACACTTTTTTTTCAAGAATTTAACACTTAAATCAGTAAAGAACAGTATCTCAGTATTGCTATCGAACAGACAGACGTTTTTCTTTTCTTACTTTAAAACCAATAATATATGTTAGTATTACAGAGTAGCATCACAGATACTGGGCTTTACATAGGAACAGCATATGCATTTATTGGAAAACAAAAAAAATCTCTCTCTCATGCTCAAAATGTCTATTAGATTGAATATCTCTAATATCACATATATAATAGTTCCAGCCTCAAGAAAAAGTTTGAAACAAAATCTTAATGTTATGTGTCTTTTCAGAGGCCAGAAGGCAAAGTTGCTGAGCACATTAGTGGTTGCCCCTTCTATTTGCAAGGCTTATGTGCTGTTACCAGTAACGACAGTTAATTGGAAGATCAGAACTGTGATCTGAGCCACTGTGCAAGTCTCTTAACAGCAGTGAAGCTACCTGTAGTGATATGCCCTATCTATCAAATAATATTCTGTGATGTTGTAACACTGCAGCAGCAGATAAAAACATGTGGTGGAACAGACTGCATACTGCCAGCCAATGTACTACACAAGCACGAATGTTTTAAAACACCTCTTGTGTAGTCCAGGTGAAAAAGTGGACAATGAAAAAGAGCAAACTACATGAAGTGGGGTAAGAATAACACTGACATCTATCTTCAGTAACCACCAATTTAAGCACTTGCTTCAGCCTGGAAGATGGATAAAATTCCTCCAGTGATATTGAAAATCAAATCCCAACCCTGAAAACATCATGGTCATCAATGCAAACTAAATAAAGGGTGAACACTCACTGAACTCTACACATCAGATTACAAAATTTTCAAATTCAAGCTGTTATTAATTAAACTGACATGGATTTAAGCTTACTAACTCACTGCAATTGCCCATACCCTCTCTTCTGTTACAATCAGTAACCTAACATTTATTTTGCATTTTTGAAGATACAAAAATCACTCAGAGGAAATATAAAGTGTCTTTTGTGCTTTTGTTTCCATGTGGAGGAGGATTTACTTTAAATATGTAAGTTTTAGCATCTCCTCTGTTAGCACATACCTACTGGTAATTGGAGAATCAAATTTAGGTAGAATTATTTGAGAAACATATATTTCATTTATTTTCAATGAAATATTTTTTATGGAATTTTATCATGAAAACTTCATCTACCTGCCAGTTGTGTGTATTTTCAAAATAAATTTGTTAAGCCTTGACTTTGATAAGGCACATCCTAAAACAGGGCTAAAACAATAGCTCTCATAAGCTCCCTGAGGAATATTACCACATTAAAAAACAAACAAACAAACAACAACAAAAAAACTTTAATAAATCACCCACAAACTTCAGCAGAATATTACACAGGTTACCAGGACTTTCCTAACAAATACTATACTAAAACACCAGCAGCAATTACAAGCACAACACAGTTTAGTTCAGCTGTATTTATACAGCTTTTAACAAAACACAATATGAAATACATGTAGTTAGTTTAGTTCAAACTATATGTGTGTGTATATATATATATTATTAACAACTTCTGTTTTCACTGTTTTCGAAATATACATGCTGGATTTTTTTAATCTCTCTACTGTTGCTTTACACTTCACTGCACTGCTTTACTGAACTCACTTTGGAGTCTAAGCCATTTCCAAACACGATTTGATCAGAAGGCTTCAAAATGAGAAGAAAACAGAATTTGTCAGTGTACACAATGTGCCCTAATTTAGATACACAGTTAATTTGAGATGTGGAGGAGAGTTTTACTTCCTTTCTTGTTCCTAAGTATGGACAGCATGATGGCTGTGATGAATCTATGAAACATTTTCAATAGGAGGAGTATTTAGGAATCATTTTCCCTGGAGAGAGATGTTTTTCATGCATTTAGAAGAGACAATTCCATTTTCACATAGTCATATTATGATTACAATGAGCATGATGAGATACTGATATTATGAAAACAAGTAAATGTTTTTCTGGTTTTAGTACTGTTGATCAAGCTTTTCTCCAGTGCCCAAAGCAGTATCCAGCCCTTATTGGAGTAACCATTTGCATGCTGTGCTGCTCACTCTGTACTATGAGATGTTGAATTCCAAACAAAGACAGCATTTTCTTTGCCAGTCATTCACCAAAAATATATGTAAAGACTCCAATTAAAAACCTAATTAGTAATACTAATTAGTTTTACTAATAAAAATTAGTAAAACCTAATAGTAATTTTGATTATATCAAATCCTACTAAATCACAGAGTCACAGTTCCAATACAGAAACACTTTGGCTTTCCTGCTTGTGTTCTTCCAAGTCCTAAACAATCATCCCTGTGATTTCAGATTAATTACTTGTTTACATAGAGTTAGAAACATAGCTTAACAAGATACCGATGCAAAACCACTGAGCTCAGCGTAAGTATGAAATTTTACTGAGGTGTAGTTATGCTGCATGAGCATAAGGCCTTGCACATGACTTTTTGCAGCCATAGAATCAAGGAGTAGACTGCATGAGGGAGACACGTATCTGAAACTTCACTATAGCCTTCATTGTATGCTACATTATATTTCATAAAGGGAATACTTTATCATTCTGTTAATATATATAAAATATGCACAAATGTCTTTATGTCATTCCAGTCACCAATGTGCAAAAACATATTTTCCTTAACTATAATTAATCATCATTAACAGTATCCTATCAAGACATAGGCACATTTTTATCATTAAAAATTTGGTATTTTAAGAAATAAAATAAATAAATAAATACATTGGTTGTGATAAAAATACAGGAACTGGTATGCACGAAGCAGGTTTATAACAGGAACACTGATTAAGTTCCTGAATAGGTACTGATTATGAACAAACAAAATGCTAAAAACAGTTTCTTCTCAGTAGATATGCTAGGTGTTAGGAAAAAAATGTTCAAAATTATTTATAAGAGTCAAATGATTGCCTCCAACAAGTTATTTGTTACTGATATTAAAGCTCCCAGAAGCAACATTATGAGGACGCACAAATAGAAGCTAGAAGGGGGTTTGAAAGCCCTGTGAGAAAGTATTTTGTTTAGTATAAAAAAGAATATTGGTATAGTGTAAGTATTATATATATGTACAACTGAACATAAGCACACAAATGAATATACTAGCAAAATAATAAAAGCAATTTATGTTACATGCAACTGTATAAACTAAATAACATACTGTGTCTATATTAGCATTAACATTTTAGCCCTTAGCCCTATTTTCAATATTTGTTCATTCTCTAATACAAGGGAAATTTAATTGTGATGTAGAATAAATATTTTAAAACATTCTGAAATGTCTTAGAAATTGATAAAAGTTTACATGTGGCTGTGAATAAGATCACTAAGAAGACTTTCCTTTGTTTCACTGAATAAAGTGTCTGTCAATTCTTTTGTTCATGTACTCAGTATTTTGCAAGTACCAACACACTCTCAGGGGTTGGCATTGTGAAATAACTTACTGGACTTATTAACATGAAGGAATGTTGAACACAAAGTGCTATTTCTATAGAGCAAGCATACAATACTTAGTATAATTATGTACGTTTTGCATGACTTTAAAGGGAAGACCTAATTAAGCAGCATGCATTTAATAGACCTATTTTTATCTGCCTCTATATCAACATTAATTAATAACGTTGTTCAGCCAGCACTTAATTTTTGATACTGCTCTTCAAGGTGTAAGGAACTCTACACTTTAACAGACTCCGTATTCTGCACCTCCTCCAACATAATTACATTTTCCTTGTACAGCCATTATGAGAAAAAAAATTCTGTACTTATTTACATAATATGGACACTGTAATAAATATCACATTGATCAAAGTCTCCAAAGAAACAGATAAAATCTGACTCAAAGAAAACCACCAAAGGCATACTTCATCAGCTCTTAAAACTAGTAATTTCTACTTGGGAAGTCTTTAGTTCTTGTGGCAAGAGCTGGGGGATTTAAGGTATAAGGGAGTTGTAAGGATCAAAGCCCAGGTTGCCCCTGAGTTACAAATGTGCTGTAGCTGGCTATCAGGGGTGCATCTGTGAGCACAGCCAGAACACTCAGCCCACGAATTTCCTGGGAGGCCCAACAACTCAGGCCAGTTATCCACACAGAAGATTCCCTGTAGCAACCTGAAACATCTCTCAGAGTGCTATTAAATGTACAGTGCAACATACATATTCCATGTACCAAGGAAAATGGCTACTAAAAAAAACCAGCAAAGATGATTGCTACTGAAAAGACAGTCAGAACTTAAGAAATGTATTTGTAGCAATGAATTAGAAAATAATAATAATAATAATAATAATAATAATAATAATAATGATAATAATTTTATCAAAACTTGTCTAAAGCATTTTGGTCCTCTATTTAGCCTATATCTATTTAGATTGTTAAATAACAAATGTAAGATTGAGGAGAACTGTGACAGTTTTATTTTAGATAAGTGAACAATCCACATGCAATGAGATCCAAAACAAAACATCACAGAGAATAAATAAATAAATAAATAAAACCACCAGCTTTCCCTAAGTTGTCTGAGACATTTTCAGTATTCAAAGCATTCATGAAGTGTTCATGAAGTGTAACAAAAGCTACATAAGCAAATATAAATCTGCTATATTGTTTAACAACCTTGGGGAAAAAACACTTCTGCTTGAAACTCTGAAGGTACAATGTTTGAAAGAGCCAATGAGCAGTTCATAAGAACTAGATAGTATTACTTCCTACCACTGTACTGATGAAGTATTAAAAACAAACAAACAAAAAACAGGACTGTCTGTTAAAATATGGTTTTGGAGGACATTTCCTTTCTGTGCCAGGAAGGTATCACATTTGTCTTACCAAAGTGCTTATGGTCAATGAGCCTCCCCCAATACCCTACACAGCAGCCTCACTCTTCTTGAAGTTCTTGAAATCACAGAAAATGCTCATCACGGAAATAATGCCTTGACATCCTCTCACAACAGCTGTCCAATGTAACATCTCAGGATACCTGTGCCCTCTGAAATACTCAGCATGCTCCCTAAGCCTTGCAAAGAAGACACCACTTCTTACACCTACTAAGGTATACTGTCAGATGCCGACTGCATAACATCCCACAACTCCTTTCTAAGTTCCATTCCCAAGTCTGGATGTGAAGACTTGAGAGACAGTACCATCACAGTAAAACAGGTATAATATTCAGATATAGACAGCTGGCATCTGAGCTAATGTCGTATTTACATTGGTATCCTTATGAAGGACTGGGTATGGATACCATGCCTAGGAACAGAGCACAATGCAGAAGGACACTAAACCCAAACATATTGCAGCATTATGCCTGTGGAAGGAGTATGTGTCATTTCATATTAAATGTGAATGACTGTAGCAAGGGCAAAATGAAAATGCATTTGCTCAAGAAAGTAGGATTTGTCATAACAAAGAGATTTTCAATTCATTAAAACCAGAAACCCTCTGACCTTCCAGTCAACTACAGACAGGGGACATTCTGTTTCTGAACTATGCAAATGGTAATACAAAAATCAAGAATTTTTATTATCCTCTTCCATATGTATAAACCCCACATTCCCATTTTAAAATTACATTATACTGTGGCCTTCTACCTTTGAGTGACTGTTGCTAGCTGAGTTTTATCATTTAATATGTAGCACCTGCATTTGGCATAATAAAATTAAGCATTCCCTTGGAAATCAGATAGCTAGAATGTTTCTGTTTCTCTTTTAGACAAGGAGAAGACCTGCCTCCAAATTAGTATCTTTGATGTTGACTTTTCATCAGTAATAGAGAACTTGGTTTAAAAATTAAAATCCCAAACATCAAAATGCATGAAAAAGCTGTTAGAACTATGCAACAAGGTAACAGTACAAAGTCACTGGATTGGAAGTTTGTGTCTGTTCTTTAGGATCTGATGAAAAAAAAAAAAAACCACAAACTTGTTTGAGAATCAAAGCATAATAATCTTTGTGAACTTTTTGCTGATATGGCTAAGACTGGCTATTATCAAAGAAAACAAATATCTGTATTCAGATGCAGGCTTAGCTCTTCTACCTCTAATTAAGCCTTCCTTTAGAAGGCTATCCTACTCTAGTTGGAAATTAAATGGAAAAACTGACTGGTTCTGATAGTGTCCCAGCTATTCAAGTGACTCTGGTGAGTGGGCTGCTAAGCACTACTCTACTGTAGAGTGAAGGAATATCCGTGGCTTGTCTGGTGAAACAGTGAGCACATTGCTTGCTGCTGCCAATCCAAACATTAAGCCTGCCCTGAAATGGAATAGTTTCAGAAACTAATTTTAAACTTTTGTGCCTATCCAGGAAAACAAATAAACAAAAACCAACCAAACAAACAAAAAACCCACACATTAGAAGGTTGGACACTGCTCATTTTTCCAACTCCACTTAGGCCTAAAGGTTAACACCTCTATTCAGTTGTTCTGAATGCTGTTAAGTACAGTGTAAATGCATGGGAAGCTTTTATTCATTTATTTATTTTTGACAAAATACATGAACACAAACTGCGATTGTGACACGACTGTTATATTTAAAACTATATTTACAACAGAGACATGGAATCCTCATGAAAGAAAAAGGAATGAGCAAAAGGGACTAGAGATATCTGAGACATCTTAGAGACCAGGCTTAGCACCAAGGTAAGTCCTCAGGCACAGATGTAGATTGGCTAGTGTGTTAAAATCATTTTTTGTACAAGCTTCTTTTCTACTGCATATTGACAGTAACTGATGGCAAGGGGAAAGAAGAGAGGGGGAAAAAAGAGAGGGGAAAGGGGGAAAGACTAAAAAAATCAAGCCCACAGTGATCAAGAAAGTGAAATGTACAACGAAGTAGCCACAAATCCAGTAGGGAGAATGCAGAGTGACACCTGAGACACGCAAGATGCACAGAAAGTGCTCAGAAAGAACAGGGGCAAAAAAAAAAAAAAAAAAAAAAAAAAGCAGTACCCTGCTTAAGGTACTGAGAGCATATAACAAGCTAATTCTAAGCACCCCATAGTGAAGAAATGAACACGAGCAAAGACTCAGCAATTATAGTAGAACAAAGCAACAGAAGAGTGGCTCAATGCATTATACCTGTCTTTCTGCAAGACACCAACAGAACCTTCAGAGTTTTAGGATACCACAGCATAAAAAAGAAATTTCATTTTCCCACTGATAACCACTAGCTCTACAGACAATTATTACCCTCCTCACATGTCTTTTGAAATCTGCAAATAATTTTCTACAATTACCAGGGAAGCTCCTCTCACTTCCACTGTGGGTGGGGGACAGAGGCAAGGCGAGAGAAGGAGCTGCAGCAGATGAATCCTCTGCTCTGCTAAGTGTGGCTCCATGTCTCCCTCCCTCTCCTGAAAGTACTCACCTCCTTGACTATCTATGCTGGCTCATGGTGTTTCTGGATTGCTTTTCGCCGCCTGTATACACCTTTATACCAACAAAGTGATTTTATGATCCTATCATATTTATGAATCACTTCACAAGTGAATCACTAGGGTGAAACACAAACTGTTTAACATTGCATAGCAAGCTACATAACTGTTCACAAAATGAAATCAAGGAGGCCATATCCAATTAAAAGTACATGGGGAGCCTACTGTAAGCTGAAGGTATTGTAATTATCTTGTTTCAATGCAAATGTTCCCAGTAATGAGAAAAGAGTAAGCAAGTATCTAGCTTTTACCTTCAGGGGCACACAGGTGAATCTCAAAACACTTTTGATGAAACTAGGCACATAAACACACACACAAAAAACACCTTCAAATAAAATTCATGCTATAAAACACTCAGATGTCCATATTTTAAACAGTAAAATTCAGTCTAAACTCAGGACCAAATTCATGTCTTTGAAAAAGTGGGCATGCGATTATATAGGTAGAAACTCAACATTAAAAATTATATTCTGGGTTTCATTAATCTGCAGTACAGAACTGTAATGTATGTTTTATTTCTTACATAGACAAAATTGCATGTATTTTAATAAAGTTTAGAGGAAGTAATGTTTTTTCATGTCAGCTTGTTATCTCCACAAAAGAAGCAGGATGTTTAACAAGACCTATATTTTCCTATCTCAGCCAGTGCATGGTTAGTATTTGGCCTGCTTTCTTCTTGCACACATGAATCTTCTTTGTTTGACATGGGAGACTTGGCCTGGCTTTTGCTAGGTCTCCTGAGAACAATTCTGTTCCTGCAGCCTCAGTCTCACTCTGAATACCGCCTTCTGACTTTTAGCTCCTTGCTCAAACAACATGGAAACTCAGACAAATATAATAAGATATAAAACCCCAAAACAACAACAAAACAAATATAGTTCTAGATCAAACAGGCTCAAGAGCATTTGTTAAGTGATTCCAGCAGCTTAATATGAGCAAACAAAGCTCTCTCCCCACTAAGTTTAAACACATTTTCCCAGATAAACCTTTCCTTGAGTAAAGTTGAGTGCTCCTTTACTCACCATTTACCTGAAATATCAGGACTTGCATTTATTAAACTATGTCATAATCTTATCGATGTTTAGTTTCTATTTGATTTGAATGGGATATACATATCACCTCCTCCAATATGACCGCAGTGCACATAGAAGAAAAATAGAAGAAACTGAAGAAAGATTTATTCAAGTGCTCAAATCACACTGACTTGCAATGCCAGAAGGGTTGGGAGGCAGAAGAAAACAGAATTACATGCAGAAGCTATTGCATAAGAAACATGAAAGGATCAAGTTTGTTTTTTTTTTTTTTAAAAAAAAAGTTTAAAAAAGAAAAAAAAAAGGATCTCACTGGAACATTAGAATTTTCCAAATTGCAATATTTAAACAAAGCAGATTTATAATCTTGAAATTCTGTTATCAAGCCTACTGACAGCTGAATACAGCAGCCATATAAATTGTTCTAGAACATTTGATTGTAAATGTTAAATTCACTTCGGAAGTTATAGACCCCAAATAATAATAAATCCAGACTGTGATTAGTTCAGAGTAAAGAAAAGATTTGTCTTTGAATATGGCTGACAGACACATTTTTACTCTATTAATGCATCATCCTCCAGGTCAAATGAGGCCTTGATACCATCTAACTAAACTAAAATAAGTCTAAGTTGTGTACACATGATAATTCAGCATTAAGTCACAGCTTGACAGAAGAAAAATGTATTCTCTGGTTTGTAAGTGCTATAATTTGTTAAGTGTTATTACTTTTATATACAATACTTTTATTAAAGAAAATTGTTTTGGAAACATTTCTGTTGCATCCAACGGTGGCAAGAAAAACAGGCTAGGCTCCCACCCACGTATTCCCAAACAACTCCATGACCAGACACACAAGCAAGAACCCCTAAATTTTCTACCAGTTGATAAGGACTGACAATGATTTCAACCTGCCAGTTTGTTTCACGCTTGTATAACCACCCATTTGGCCTTAAGCCTGTGGCCCCATTTCAGTGAACCACTCCATTCAAATTAATACTGGTGCTTTGTCCATTTGAATTTAATGGTGGCTTTTAATTTTGTGCAGGGTTCTTTTGCTTATTAGAGAGAAAACTAACCCTAGGCTTAAAGTACTTGTCAACAAAGCAGAACAATGGCAAGGAACGTCATAGCAATAGGCATTTCCATGTCAGGTAATTCCAGAGATACAGTAATAAGATCACCAATATAAAACAAAATACAGGTGTAAAAATGAACAAACACAAGTATATCTTTGAAATGTACAAGTTAATGAAGAAAAATAATTAACATCACTAAAATCATCCTTAGTATTTTGATCTGACCTTCCAGTTAATTCACAGATAGGACAGAAATTAAATATAAATTAAGATCAGGGCTTTAGTGACATACCAAAATGGTCATAAGTTCGCTTCCTGTTTCAGTCATGCCATCACACAAAGCAGATTTCCTTGCATTAAGCACAACCAAAAAATACTCTTGGTGCTGTATCCAGATTGACCAACCCATATTATCTGTTGAAAAAAAAAAAAAAAAACAACAAAGAAACAAAAAAAATAAAAATAAAAAAAAAAAAAAAAAAAAAAAAAAAACAAGAGAAATAATGCCTCACAGCTACTGTGCTCTGGTAGCTTTCTTGAATAATTAAGAGAATCTTCAAGTCAAATAATTTTTTTTTTTTGATTACATGTGTTAACTACATAATATTATCAGATTACTTATGATGTACAGATGTATGCTGTAGATAATCTGGAAAATAGAGAACAGAAGCAATATCAAACTTTCTCAGTTCATGCTGGTGACCTGTCAGTGTAGCAAGAATGGACAAAGACCTATTTATCATAAGAAATATTGTATTTTCATCTCTGAAGAGAAGCCCTTACAAGTAGATAACCTGTGCATTTTTAAATTCTACTCTTGATAGGTAGAAAAAGAGAAAACTGACAGCAAACGCAAATCTAGGGCTATTGACTAAAAAGAACAAGAACAGCTTTGGAAGTTCTGTGGGATTGAAGCTGGGAGTTTGGGTCACTTTAAAATACGTGCAAAGAACAGAAAGAGGGCAGATATTGCTGACACACTTCATTTACTTCGCTTTTGAAATGAATACCTATGTGACATATTTATTTGATAGTCCTCCTCAGGATTTGAATCCTAGCACTGTTTTTTTCAATATGATGAAAAGACTGAATTTTATCACTGGCCCAGTATTTCTAGAGGATGAGACCAGTCCTTGGACTTTTATTTACTTTAAAGATTAGGTAAACCTTTGAAGCTTAGTCTGCATGCAGAGATGTAACCAACACATATGATACAAATATATAATGGACTATACAATAGCACCATAAAAATCTGAAAGCAGCTCTAACTTATTTTCTGGTAGTCTACTTGGCAAAACAACATGCAGAATTAAAAGAACAGAGATATATCATTTTTTTGATTATATCAAACACTGTAAATGAGAAGGTATCATGCTGAGGTTAATTGGAGAAAAGAAAATTATTCTAAAAATTTCAAATCAATGAAAAATAAGTTATATTTATTTAAATTAATTTAAATGTTCCAGACCAGATGAAAGCAACTGATTAAAAGAACATTGTTTGATGAGGTCAATTATTTGTGAAGCAGGTGATTAGCATTCATTAAAAAGAAAAGGGAAAACAAAAGAAGGAAAAAATAAGAGTTGTGTTATATACTAGCATAGAGTCACGATGACAGTTATAAGCAGCTTTTATTGAAATCTTTCCTTTGCATTTCTGTCTGCAATAAGACAAACAACCTTCTAACAAACTGTAATAAACCTTCTAACAAACAAACTGAACCTTTGACAACTTCTTTGCCAGACCCTCTCCAGGTCAAGAAAAGTACTGTAATTTTTCTCTCTGGATGATTTATTTCTAAATGAACAGATTTCTTTTCAAAGGCCACCATCTGCCAAGAATTACCATACCCTAGATTCTGAAATGCCCCAGCACAATCTTAAAATCTTAAAACATTATACAAACCATCAGTAGCACTATGTCCTTATATCTATGTCCCTTTATCACCTAATACGGGCTGTGTGTGCATTCACCCTCTCCCTGCAGCTTTGGCCCATTTCTTACCAATTAACCTTTAATTGGCTGGAGACTTTAGGACAAGTGCACTATATCACCTCCTTAGACAAACCTTGGCAAAGTTTATGTTGCCCAAAACAAAAGGTCAGTGCAGGAAAGACCCAGGAAAAGGACTGCCCACTAACAACCAGGGGAAAAAAAATAAAGGACTGTTGAGGAAAAAATAAATTGCAGAACTCACTCTGATAAAAACAGTGTAAGCTCTCTCCCCAGTTGGGGGTTCCATCAGTCCTTACAGGAACAAGAAATCATTGAAAGCATCAGATCACAATGGAGTTAAAACCAATAGTCTTCCTTCAGTTTACCTGTTACAGGCTTGCAAAGTACAAGAAAGATTTGGTCTGACATTTTCTCCATATCTCCCACAACTTCCAGTTTACATTCAGACTGCACCCAGGATTGTAGTTTTATTTTTGGATAGTGTAAATCCCACCCTGCCACTCTAAATAGAAGGAATGTATTACATGCCTATACAAGTACGTACATAGATGCCTGATTAGGAATTGGAAGAAACAAGCTGAAGAAACAGCACAAGCTTGACAAGGTTTGCCCAATATTTGATACTCATATTTAATAAGTATTTAATATGCACCTATCTATTACCTTCTTTTATATTTTGGTATTGAGAAACTTAACGTGTAAGCAGACCTAGTCAGGAAATCTCCATCAAAATTAGATATTGAGAAAAAAGGGTTTGCAAAACCAAGAAACATTAATAAAAACATCTTCTCCATGACCAGCAGCAAAAACCCAGCAGAGATCAGGAAAAAAAAATCCATCTATTGTATTCCTAAAGCACAAATTTGGCTCTAACATAACAGAAGCCTTGTCAATAGATTAAAACAAAACAAAACACACTTTACTGGGAATCCCTACAGGCACTTGTTAGTCACCAACCTTTGACTTTCTGCTCCAAAATTCCCAATGTATAATTTTAGCAGTAGTGCTTTGTCACACTGTAACTCAAACAGTTGAACACATCTAATGCATCTATAACAACAGCTCAATTTTTCTGTAGAATCCATCAACAATACACAAAACAAAGTACTTTAAGCCTCAATCTTACAACAGCTCTTAAGCACTGTAGAGGTGGCAATTCTAACAAACTAATGCCACATACAATGCTTGTTTGTACATTAGGTTTATATAAGGAGCTCTTGAAAAATAACTGTGCAGGTGTTGCATCACGGCAGTGCTTATAAACTCAGAAAAGCTCTTCTGAAGTGTCTCTCATTGCTGCAGGGAAGTGGCTTACTATTACATTTCTGTCGGCTCCCAAGACAGATTTTTAAAAAAGCAAAATAAACCAAAACGCCTACCTACCATAATGAATGACTAAAATTTATAGTGGATCCAAGCACAACTAAGCTAACCAGTAAGCTTCTGTGTCACCAAAAATTTAATTTGTGGCAGTTCCTCCTGGAAGAAAGACATTTCGAGTAAGGACTTCAGCCATGCTTGAGAAGCTCCCAGTTAGAAGTAATAAATGTTCATGTCATAAAGCAATACCACCTAAAAAATCCTGTCACTTGAATTGGATGCTAAAGGTAAGACCAGTAGCACTTAAAAGCCATGGAAGTTAATGCAAAACACTCAACAGAATATTTTTCATTACAATTGTTGTGCTGTTCATGATACGAATCACTCAAAATTGCAGAGAAAATATGCCCAGTTTCGCTACTCCTACCATGTGGCAATAAAGTATTATGTGACCTTTGGCAGAAAGGGTCAGAAGTAGGTTAAATGGACAAAAACCAAAGAACTTGTCATTAATGAGCTGTACGATATGGTTGGGGAATTCTTTTGTGAAGTACTCACAATTTCAAAAGAAGTAATTTATATATTTATTTAAATAGTGACCCCAAAAGTCATCATAATATTGCAAAGTGAAACATTCTTATTGGATTAATCTACACGGATATTTTGTGTTAAATCACAAAACTAAATCATTATTCAGATGGGAAAGATTCAGGATATACCTCTGGGAGCACAGTTCTAACTCGGGCAGAAGACCAGGCTTTGCTATTATTCCATGTATATCAAATTCTATCCAAGTATTAAAATAATTCATTCTTTGCACATAGGAGTAATACATACAGGTCTCATCTATTTTTTATTAAATAGGGGATGATACTTCTCTCTTGGTATAAAAACCCATGAATACCATTTCCTATGCAAAGAGGATTTCCTGTAGTATTTAGTTGTAAATGTGCAAAAATCAGTCCTATCTGAAATAAATGACTGAAATTTACTCTGTGCCCCACAAACAGCCTGCAAGACTGGGCTTCCCAAACTGCAGAATCACAGAGAAAAAGCTTAACAGCTGACACTTTAACATAGCAATCCATACTATAATTTGCTTGCTGTTGTGACAGAAACTTGTAACACCCTGTGTGTTAACTTCCAGTGTCATGCTTAAGAGACTCCCCAGACATTCCTCTCAAAAAGACAAAGATTAGCTTCATGTGCAATTTCAATTATTCAGTTTAAATTGAAAAAAAAAAAATAGACAAAACATCATGAAACTGCTTAAAATATTTAGGATCACATTTCTGCACATCTTTCTTTACTGTCTTCTCTTGAAACAGACTTCATTAAAAAGAGTCTCAAACTGTGTCAAAAAAAGGAGCCATACGGAAACACAACAGAAAGCAGTCCTCTGCTGCACTGCTTTAGGATGGCTGTCCCAATTCATACATATTTGCAGCAGTACATTACACTCAGAGATTTAGGGATATTTACAGGGTCTACCTGCAAATTTACATAACTCCCAGGCAACCATTACAATTTATTTAACACGTATTAGAAACTAGCATGTCATCTGCTGTACTTTTGCGGTAGGTGGATAACTATCCACTCACCTGCAAGGTGTCAAGTAGACTATACCATGACTCAAGACAAAAATCAGAATAAGCAAACAAGATAGGGATGTTGCACGTGACAAGAAATAGTAGTGACGCTTTATCAGAGAATACAGAGAATATATGAATCAATCAGGGCAGCTATCAGCAAGTACAATAGACAAATGTCATGTCTGCAGTATGTGAATGAAAAGGAGAAGAGCTCTTGCTTGCAGCTGCCAACCCCTATTTTTGTTCACCTCTTGGAGCAAGTCCCAGAAGGGCTTTTTCTTTGGATTTTGGGTTTGTAGGGTTGTTCTTTTGTTGCTGTTTTTGTTTTTAAAGTTTTTGCAAATCTCCACCATGCTTCCCCCCTTACTGCTTCCATGTTTCTTTCACTCTTCCATGGTAATGTTTGTTTTCCTTCTGCAAGGAAAATTTGTTGATAAACAAATTTGTTGATAAATCTCCCTCCCCCCCCCCCCCAAATTTATTTCAAATAAAATACATCTCAAGTTACAGATCAGTCTCTAAGTAACCATTTTTTTTCCTAATTCTTCCTCCAAGACATGCTTCATAGCTTTTTGTTAAAGTTGTTTGTATTTGGTTCTCCTGCTTCAACACAGCAGAAAGGCCAGAGATCTGGGAAAGGGGAAGGGCACAAGAAAAATGACTAGCTTTTATTAGATAGCAATTCTATCTCCTAGAAGAATTGAAGTGCATCTTCAATCATAACTTGACTAACATCAAGATATACCACATCATAAAAATTGTTAGCCCAGTTCAGGCATTGAAATTATATAGCAGCAATTGGCTATCTTCAAGCAGATGTTTACATATTGCAGAGTATCAACTGAGCTCTGACTCCAGCAAATGAACAACCATTTTGGAGTGTACTAAATCCCAACTGCTGGAGGAAACAATACAGCAGAATTCCTTTAAACATATTAGATATAACCACATCATGATTTTTGAACTATCGTTGGGAAATTAAATTCTCTTAGTTTGTTTTCTAATAAGCACATTCACTTCATTTGCTGCTAGAACTAATGACAATGTTGTGCTAGGCAGCCAGCAAAGCTAGCCAAGCTCCTGAATCTGATCTTTGAGGAAAAAAAAAAAATCCTTCAGTTGAAGTAAAAAGGTGTTTCAAGCTGATTACTTTCACATACACACACACACAAACTCATTCTCCTACTTTTTATTATACCAGACACTATATTTAACAAACATGGGTTGAAACAAGATGACATTATTTCCCTGTTACAAACAACCCAGCTGAGGTTAAGCTCATATCTTGTAAGCATATGACAACTTCTCTTGTTTCTCTCTTCCAGCAGCTCACTGTTAGTCAAGCAGTGTGGAATGCTTGCACTGGAGCCTCCACATTTGCAGCTTAATAAATGGACAAATTAAGTGACATTTAAGTGGACATATAAAGATCAGCTCACATAAGCATTCTTATCTTTACTATGTCCTGGGTTCTATTTCAATTACAGTAAAAAGAAATAAGTAGATTCCTTCTGTGATATCAACTGTCTAGGTTAACAATGTTTTCCCCATAAGTCTATTGCATTAAGCTTTTATTCAAGAACAGTACTTATCTTATTAATTCTTCATCAATATAAGCTTCAGTTTTACGACTCATTTCAACTGGCTGGCATAAGAGAGTTAAAGGTATATACAGTCACCTTGTAAACAGGTGAAAGTCCTTGCAGATTATTTGTTATGTTATTGTGGGCGGCAAACCTGCAGGAAGAGAGGAAACAGCTCTTTCTAAAAACATATCTCACTGATTCGATAGATACAGCTGATACTTCAGTATGTAACAGTGGGAAATAATTACCACACATCTAACAGCCTCCTGTGACCTTTAATGCTGTAACACCGTGGCTGTCAGTTTAATAGAGTTTAGCTACTTTAAAGAGCTAGTTAGCATTCCAACAAAGTATACTCTTCTTCATGCATCCCAGCTGTACCATACAGGTGTTTGCATCTTGTAATAAATAAATGAAAGGCAGGCAATAGCTGGATACTACCCAGAATACCTTGGATAGTAAGTCCAGTCATTTCAAAGTGAAGTGTCTGTGCTTTCCAAGGTGTTAGCAACAAGCTATTTCCCCATCCCCAATCTCCTCCTGTTCTATTTGTTCCTTTTGGATCAACAGCCGAACTGTTGGGCTCACAATTGTTAGTCAATGCCAACTTTGATATACTTATACTGTTTCAATTTTCTAGTTGATTTTTTGCAGCTGCCTGCTCAAAGAAGCTTGTTCCAGGCTGACAGGCCACAAGACTTTTTGAGAACTACATCTAAGAAAAAACTTACATTTTGTCACTCAAAAAGTTAAGAGATTATTATAGGTGTCAAAAACTTAAGATGCAATTATTTGCAACAGAAAGATTCATAAGTACAATTTTTTATTTTTTATTTTTGAAATACTTCATGTGAAAGATAGCAAGCTATTACTTTAGTCAACTCAAATGAGGCTTCAGGAACAGTAATACATGTACTTGTTCACAGTGCCTTGAAGCCAGAGAATAACAAAATGGTCAAAAGTTCATGAAACAACAAGTTTAAGGAGGAAAAGGAAAAAAAAAAATGCAGAGATCCTTTACAAAAGGCTAAGATGCAGCGCCAGAAATGGCAAAACATTTGTCCTTAGGTAATGGTGATGGGTCAGGAGTGTTTAGGTGTTTCACCAAAGACTGATGACCTATTTGATTTTCTGCCTTTTGTGATGAACTGTATCAATTCAACATTATCTGCGATAGTCTTTACAGTAGTGTTTATTTTTACTGAATTTCACAAGATCCTAAAAGACCACTCATATCAAATTATAGCAAGCATTCAAAATTTGCATCAAGCACTGCAGAACAATGCTTTGTTGCTCTTTACGCAAAGCCCTGTAATAGAAAATATTTGAAAAGATTAGTGGAGTTGGTTTTTTTTCATTGTTAAATTTTTGGAGGTGATGTGGTGCAGGCCACATTTTGAAATGAAAGCAGGCATGTTTAATACTGAGAAATAAATTTGTTGATACCTTTTTTAAGAAAGAATTCTTGGTTTTGCAGAGCAAAAATAGCAACATGTACACACAGTGTCTTCAAAAGTGTCTCTTGCAAAGCATGGGCCACACAGTTCCATTCGGAATGGTGCTTTAGTCAGTAAGTAGCTTTCAGGGCCAGCCTCCTCAGGTACATAATTCTCTCCTTACTGTACACTGAGGTTAAACTGTAGGTTTAGGCTTTCACTACAGGGGCAGAGGTTTTATGCACTCATAAATGGAGTTCTGTATTGCTTAAGTCATTAATGGAAACTAGTACTGTAAAACTTTATGTCCTCAAAACCATTTTTCATTTAAACAAATACATATACAAGACAATCGAAGAATTGAATTGTTTTAATTGTAAGAATTTCTTCTTTTCGCACAGCCCCCCAAAAGACTACTTATCTATCTTATGCCAACCCAGGAGAGCCTTTAAACTACAGGAAAGTTTAGCATCATTCTCCTGAGATAGACAGCCTCATCACAACCAATTTGTCACAATGATAGTCTAATTAAATGCATTATTCTTCTTCAGGAAAGAAGTGAATGCTTGACATGTTTGAGTTAGACACACAAGTCTTCCCCTCCTCTTCAATCTATACCTTTCTTTGTAATGGCAGGCCCTCAGGGAAGGCTGTGGGCCTTCATTTACAATGAAATCAGTGAATGTAAGAGTAATTTTTTTAAACCATTTTCTGTAATGGTTGGATGAATAAACCCCATGTATTCACAGGGATCATGCTTCAGGGTAAACACTGAAGCTACCTTCGGCTGGTCCTTTTAATCAAAACATTACTGTTATTTTAAATCAAGCAAAATGAAAGAGCCAGTGCCTCAAGGCAAATCTATGATAAAGCCCCGAGATGTCAACTTGGCCTGAAAGGTAGAAGCTATTGTCTTCAGTAAACATAAGGTCAAATATACAGTTTTTTCTTCAAAGTTAGGAAAGGATAGTATTTCTTCCTAATATCATTTGAATCACAAATCGGGCAGTAATTCTGAGATTTATTTTTTGTTTGTTTATTTATTTATTTATTTATTTATTTTTGCAGTAGTCTACAAGAATTCAGTTGCAGGATTGTAAAAGTTTAATTTGATGCTCTGCAGACTAGCAGAAAATCAAGACATTATAATAAGAAAGTCCAGGCTTATCTGTAACGAAGTCTGAACAGGATTGCCTTTCCCAGCATTTCACTGAGTTACAGAGTAGGTTAGAAGGGATCTTTACATGCTTAAACAAAAACTAAAAAATGTTAATGAGAAATGGTTTAAACTGGCATAAAAGTATTTCAAGTACTCATAGATGAGATTTGATCACTTTAACCAGCAAACAATTTTTGCATGCAGAACTCCAGAACTCATAACAGCCCAGAGCATAACAAAACTTGACAGTCTGGATTTCATTCAAAACTTGTTCCAGACAAGCTACAATATTTTTCATATATCTAACATTAATAATGAAGTAATGCAGTTAGCATGGATATGTATTAGGTTAGTAACATCAAAAGAAACTACTAAATAAACATATTATTTGGAGTTTATCCCTAGAAGTTGCTACATTGCTTTTTCCTCAAAGTCAAAAAGAAACATACAATGCAGTTAAACCGAAAACCTCATTGTTAAGCAAATCATCTTAATTGTAAGTATGCACTTATTTGTTTTATTGCACAGGGTTCAGAGTGCTCAGCATTTTACTGGATTGAGCTCTGTTGTCATATTACTACAGAGCAGCTGAGGACCTTCAACATTAGAGGCTTACTCAATCTGAAAGAAAACAGAAAATGCAAAGATAAAAAATGAAAGGGGGAAACAAAACAGAACAAACTAAAATAAGGAATGCAATTTTCTAATTGCTTCTAATCTGTATTGCAGGCCCAAATCTGCTCAAACTACTTACTCATTTACTAACACTCACAAAAATCACATTTTGGCCTCTGGGCTAAAACAAAAAGGAGAATCCATCCCACCAATCAACATGTCTTTTCTCAACAGAATACTCTATAGTTAATGTCCAAGACAGTAAGTGAGTTATTCTTTAGTATACTATATTTGTACCATCTGCCTGCCAAGTCACTGCACTATCAGCATTTAACTCATTATTTTGTCAGTTCCAGCAAGAAATAAAGAGCCTTTCTTACTCAGTCTAAAACCAGATCCCATTCTCTTGCAATTTAAAGACTCAGACTTTTCACTCCAAATGTGTGTATGGCCTTTTAGTACGGATAAAACATAAAAAAGGAACAGGCAACTCTGTGTCTCTTGCTGGCACATCTTCCCTGTATGTACCATAAAAAGTACATCTTAGATTCTGCAGATAAAGTCTTCACACAGAGGTTCATGACTATTTAAAAAAAAAAAAAAAAAAGTTTGTGATAAAACCAGATGAACTGCAGCATTCATTAGAAGGGCAAAAATATCAATAAGCCTCACATGAGAGGAGTTAACCTGTGTTAATGGCTGAAGAAAAATAATCAGCATGAATTCCTGGTTAAAACTCTGAGCTAGATTGTATAATCATGCCAAAAATCAGAAGTGGGTGGGGGAACAGTAAGCATCATCATAAATCAATCATCATAGTTTATAAAACATCTCAATTCTACTTGATGGGATTATATACTTTTCATTACATGACATTGTTCTCTGATTTATAAATGTAGGATTTTTTGAGTGGCTTTCCAAGGTAAAAAATAAAAAAAAAATGAAAATGAAGTCAGACAGATATTTATCCTGACCTTCACTTCAGCAAAAGCAGAAGTCATGAGCATTTTTCTGTTAGTTCATCATAGATATTTGCACATTTGTACAAATTCAAATGAAAGCAGTGAGCTATACATGAAAACCTAAAACAGACAGGAGTCAAAGCACTATTTCTGGGCCTCCAAAAACATTTTTGTAATCAACACATATTAGCATGCTGCAGATTATTACAGTGCTTAACGAATGATTATTATTGATATTCATCACTAACTAAAAATAAAAGTATTGTCATAACTTTACATTTTTTCTTCTTCATTACTTCTTTCTTTGGATTACAGTGAAAAAGGCAATTTTATGTTACAGTCTTCTCTGTCACTCTAGATTTAATTTATTACTGTAGCACTTTATGAACAGAAATACTGAAGAATTTGAGTATTGGGGTTTCAATTAATTTCATTTATTTTAATTTGGCTCATTGCCTTGTATATTTAAATTATTTTTTGAGTTTTTCTTGAGCCAGGTTTAGCCTGCAGGGAAGCCTAGTGAAAAACAAACCAGAAACAGTCAAACAAAAACACAAATAAAAAATCTATATCATGGCAGAAACATAAAAAAAAACTTAGATTTATAAATTCCATGCTGACTTCTTTCAGTCATTAATTCTCTCTGCTGTCAAGTAATTATTGGATTCTATTAAAAAACTTGCTTAGATGAAAAAGGGAAATGGCAAAATATTTTCCTATCCCTTTATTACAGATTTACAATGGTTACACAAGCACATGCATATTACTCCTTACATTGTGATGGATTCCATAACTTTGAGAAATGGGACAACCTCATTTAAGATTGCTTCAGATACCACACAAATTAATGGACTTGCGCAGTAACTTTTTAGCAATTCCCAAATCCATCATACACATGGAACAATATAGATGAAATAATACCATACAGCAAGCTTTAGTATCTAGTGTAAATCACCATGTCTTCCCTGCCATCAGTGGTGCAAGGACAGATTATACAAATTGAAACTCTGTGGATTAAGGAATAAAAAAAAAAATCAGCTTGGCAGAACACAACTGAAAACTGGACTGGAGCACTCACCATTCTTTCAGGTTTACTGTGAATCTTGAAAGGCCCCAAAAGCTTCAGAACTTGAGTATTACAATTCTTGCAATAATACTGGCTGTTCATGATAAGTAAAAAATACTGGCTAATGATGTTATCTAAATGCACTCCAGAGGTATATCTAGGTGTTTAGCTATGGCCTCTCTCTACTAGAAAAATTAGCATTCTTTGGCATGAACAGCATTATTTCATCAATTACAAGCATTCCTGTCTGCAACAGACATGCCACATTAAGAAAGGTTAAAGTCAAAAGGACCCCATTTTGTTAGATTACAGCAGAATTAATTGATGTGTTTAATCAAAGAGATGCTACTTGGCAATGGCATTAAGCTTCTCTTCTCCGGGGATGGTACCAACCTCACTGTCAGACTGGCAGCTTTAAATAAATACTAAACAATAGCAATAAGTGTAAGCTTCTGTCAGAGCTCAGTTTACAGGACTTCTTTTGAGTCAAACTTTGTACGGTACATCTCTTCTTATCTTCCATACACTATTGATCTTCTCTTAGCATGAGAGAGAAAGCAGTTAAGAACTGTATTGACAGTAACTGTAAAATCAAAAGCATGAAAAAGGCACTGGGTAAAACAAAAAATGTACACAATAGTTATTTAATTGGTTATAATAAAATCAGGGTCTACAATATTTTACCCAATGTCATGCCTGCACAACAGAAAAATAAATAAATAAATAAATAATAAAATAAATAAAAACAAGAAGTTGACAAATTTCGGCTAAATCTCTCATGGAAAGTTTGTCTTGAGTTATTTCTGCTAAGTATTTTTGTGAAATCGTAGTTGGAATACTTGTAATGTCTATTTAAAAACTAACCCTTCTTTCAGCAGCAAATAAATAAAAGGTAACAATAACTAAAAAGATTATTTATGTTCCTTTATGGTCCTTTAAAAATCAAGATCATGCACTGACCATTAAAAAAAAAAAAAAAAAAAAGTTCCTGGTATTCTTTGTCAGTATCTTACTAAGCAAAATTACCTGCTTAAAAATGAACTTTACACTTTTCAATATTTTTCCCCTTTAAATAAGTGTTTAAATGGACTATAGTGCTTGGAAAACTTTTGTATAAAACAGAATCTATTTCCAAAGAGAACAGTAGAATGTCTTTCACATTGGACAAAGCATTTTAGTACAAATGGACTATCTGCCAAATATGCAGTAAAGTTCATTGAGCAACAATTCCCATAATTATCTTGCTAATTTCCCATGATGTTTATTGCAGTTACACTGAAAATGCAGCTACTGATATTCTAATTAGACTGATTTTCAGAGACTACATTTTCTCTGATCTTTATGTTTCTTTTAGAACTGACTGAAATTTTCAGAGCATACATTTCTTAAAATCACAGTTTCTGAGCCATAAATAAAAGCTCATATGGACAAAATGGTTAGTACCGATACCGCATTGCAGATTAGCCTAAACTAGCAAGTTTTTGTTAGAAAACCACCTCTGGATTTCAATCCAGTGTTTTTAGCCATTTAACTCTGAACAATTACCAAGTGATTACAAACCCATCATAGATTTCTTTGAAAAATTGTCTGCTCTTTCTGATTTCTCTTAAGTTGAAGGAAGCAAATATCTCTCCTCTTTCTGCACACTTTCACCAGTGTGCCTACTTGAAAATTCTACATTCAGTGATGCCAGAGCCCGTCTAGGAAATACTCCCATATGTTCTCCTTCATCTTTTCCAGAACTATTTTTGTAAAGACGGAATAGCAGGTATCCTATCCTCGAGTGGCCTCTATAGCAGGGGTTAGAAACGAGGTTTCTTTTTAGAAAAATCCACATGAAAATTCTAGATCAAACTCCAAAAGCTGTCTTTAGACAGGAAATATGTACAGATAAATTTAGATTCCTGTTTTCCCTGAGGACCTCTATACAGAACAGTACAGATGCAGCCATTAAGAACTAATACTCTTTAAACGCCTCTTCTGTTAGGCTACTTTCTGCAAAAGAGATGAATAGTAAATTAGGAAAAATTACATCTGATTTTTTGTCCATTACAGCAACGTTTCTTCAATTAGGTAGCATTATTCTTTTAGAAAAGAGATATAATATTGTTTTCAACAAGGTAAAATACAAGCAACAGAAACAAAAAGTAGTATATTTGTTCATTAAAAGCAGTCTTGCAGTACTACCTGACAGCATACAACCCCTTTATCTGACATATATTGCACAATTATATTCCATTTGAGATGAGACAAATGTCTTCAGATTTCATAAAATCTCATAGTGTTATTATGTAACTTGAGACTTCAGAGCAGCAATTTCATGCCTTATCAACATGTAATTTTGATCCTAAAATAATGTAGAAGAATCTCTTTCCTCACATTTCCTTCCCAGCATACACAGCGGTTTAATAACCTAGGTGTTGTAGACCAGTATCTTTCAATTTTTTGGATAAAATTTCTACTGACACACATTACATAATTTACATGGTAACTGCATCTTATTTGACATACTCTAGATACACTGGTAGGAACAGAGAGATGCATCATTTTTAAGAGGTAGAGAAATGCAGGGTTGCGCTGTTTTGGCAGTTACCCTATTCTGGAACTTGTCAAGCCAAAAATATAACTCCAGCCACTTCAAAAGCACTGATCTCCAGAGAACCACTGCAATGACTTGTGGAAGAACTCATAAGAAACAGCAATGCCCCAGGTAATATTTTTTCTCCTAGGAACAACTTTGCTTAATACCAAAATCAGCTTGCCAAATCTGCCAGTGCTTGGCTTCTTCCTATTCCATACGGATTGAGAAGGAAGGGGAGAGTGGGATAGGGCTGCCACTGCTCCATATGGTCCAGCTGGACCAAGCTGGCTCTGAGGTTGGCTGTTTTATGGAAATCACTTGCCAGAGTTTCCTTTTTCAGAAGCATAATTTGTATCAGAACTGGCATACAGCTGCCAGAGTGATTTCCAAGCAAAACTACCAAATTCTTCAGCTGCTAATGGGGACGTATTCTTTGTAGCTAATTATCTTCTGTTTTCCAGTCTTCCTCCTCTCTGAAACTAATTATGAAACTTCAATGACTTTTATGAACTCAAAAATTACTTCTAGAACTTCAGTGATTCATAACAGAGCCACAGTACTTAAAGGAGGACATAGAAAAATATCAGGTAAACGCAATACTCTAAAATATTGAAGAATCAGAGAATCATAGAATATCCTGAGTTGGAAGGGACCCTTAAGGGTCATCAAGTCCAACTCTTGACACCGCACAGGTCTACCCAAAAGTTCAGACCATGTGACTAAGTGCACAGTCCAATCTCTTCTTAAATTCAGTCAGGCTCGGTGCAGTGACCACTTCCCTGGGGAGCCTGTTCCAGTGTGCAACCACTCTCTCTGTGAAGAACTTCCTCCTGATGTCAAGCCTAAATTTCCCCTGCCTCAGCTTAACCCCGTTCCCGCGGGTCCTGTCACTGGTGTTAATGGAGAAAAGGTCTCCTGCCTCTCGACACCCCCTTACGAGGAAGTTGTAGACTGCAATGAGGTCTCCCCTCAGCCTCCTCTTCTCCAGGCTGAACTTCATGGTTTCATGAAAGAAAGTCCTTGGGATTCAGCGTAAATTCCTCCTAAAATTTTCAGTTAAGTCTGATGTTGGCATATCCTGTGCTACTGCATATGTAATCTTTTCACTGTTATTTCTTTCATTTTTTTCTCTCAAGGTTTGCAAAAGTGCGAAGAAAAATCTATCTTTGGTAATGCTGTTATAAAGTCACCAGTAACTTAGTAAAATGAACTGACAGTCAAGGTATTAGCCTTTTGAGTCATTTCAAGTTCAAATAAATTAAAGTTTCAGGAAGCATTACAACAAATCCCACCAAATATGAATGCTTAGACCAACTAATTCTGTGTACTGTTAGACAGACTGAATAATTTGCTAACAAGAGTTACAGTAACTATTTAATCAATTTACTCCTAATGACTGTGCAACAGTGTGGAACCTTAAAATGCAGGCCACTGGCCTACCTGTAGTGTAACATCCCCACAATATAGATCCATTTTGAGTATTTTGGAATGTCTAAGGGATATTAAAAACTCTTTGGGATAAACAACAAATAGCTAGGCTCTCCCTTTCCTTCAATGTCAGGATTCAAAACATTATTAGCCATTTAAGTACAACCTCTACAGGGTCACTTTTATCTGGTGATTTGCAAAGGACAAATCCTTCCTTCACCTCTTGAGATAGGTGGTATTTCAGAAAGTTATCACTGTCCTTTAGCTAATAATAATAGAGGTTAATTGAGTTAAGTTGTATATCATTAAAGTTGCCATAAAATAAAAATATTTCAGAATCAGACCTTAATAGATCTAAATGAAAATACTTCAGAGATGTAGCTGACAAAGTAAAATTTAAAAGACATGAAAGTTAGATCAAAAGTAACAACATTCATTGTTAAAATAATGAGGCTTTAAAGAACTGTACTCAGCCTGACATGAGTCTACCATCAGATGTACATGTGAATAAACTAACACAGGAAGGACTGAAAAAGCCTAGAGGAAGCCGCTTGCTAACATGTTTCTCCAGCTTGACACACACATTTATTTTTTTTAAAACAGAACAAAATTTTAAAATGAGAACAAAACATTTTTTTTTGCCTACCTGAGCTTCTCTATGCGCCCCCTGCACTACTCACTCAGCCTAATCTGATTTTTGTTCTGTCACAAACAAGTTACTACCCACAAGTAATCTATATATATAAAAGCAGATAATCTTAATAATGGGAGAAAATAAATAAATAAATAGGCATGCTTCTCTTCTATGTGATAACTAAGTTATCTACTGCGCTGTTAAGTTGTAATGGAGTTAAGTATCCGTACTTCATAATGACACAGATGAGATAGGGTCAGTTCACAGGTCAGGAAGAACTGCCAATTTAGTTTCCCGACACAAGTCTTGGTCTTTGTTTCTCTTAGGGTTTTAAGTGCGATAAAAATCAAGGGTCAATTATCTCACTATAAAAGTTCCAAGATTTATGCGAGACATTCACCCCACAGAAGCAGAGGAATCAGGAACTGACCCATGAGACAAGACAATTCAGTTGCATCAATTACTTGAATTCTTTCAATATTAAGCAAATATTTTTTTTTCTTCTAGTATTTCTTTAAGCTTCTGAGCTGAGGAAAACAATAGTATTACTAGTAACAGCTACTAAAGCTGACGTTTTATCTGTTCTTGCAGTATTTGTTAATACAAGTTAATTTTCTTCATCTTTTTTTTTTTTTTTTTTCATTATTAATCATCTCACTTCCAATTTCAGAAGGAGCAATCTTTCAGGCAGGGCAAATTCTTAAAAAGCAACCCAATATTTTAGTATGCTTTTTTATAACAATTTCAGCACATCAAGATTATGTTTTTGAGAAAATTATTTTAAGTGGTGCCACACACAAGAAACGCAATTCCTTAACTTACTGATATTAAAAGTTTTGTCCTGTCAAACTACTGAACATTTTTTCAATAAAATTCCATGCTGTATTTAATTCTCTTGGAAGTAAATGTATAAAATTTACAAAAATCAAATAGTTATGCTTAATTTATAATCTAAAGTTTGCAAGTTATACCTAGAAATCAAATTCTATGCATGAATGGAGTGGCTTGGACATATAGGAAATGGATATCAAGCTTCTCTTCTTGACTATCCTTCTGATTTGTAGCCTTTTCTATAGGCATCTCCTAAAAGCAATAAGCCTGGAAAAAATTACTCGTTCTGTAAAGTCATAGACTTTTGTGTATAAAAAGGTATGCTTGATTTACTAAATGCAGTATTGACACTGATCAGGCATGTCATATTCTGTACGTCTGTTTGCAGAAGTAAAATTTTAGGTTGATTTTTCTTGAATTTTTAATAATGAAAATTATCAGCAAGCTTAGTGGGAGAAGTTCAAAGAAGAAAAAAATGGCTAGAGGGAACAAAGTGCACAAGGAAAATTTATGCTCCTTTGTTATCAGAAATCAATGTTATTTTTCAGTGAGATACCTTCCATAGTTGAAATGCAAGCCTGAAATAATCTTCATCAGTGAGTTGTGGGGAGCCACATGAATCATAGTTAAACCTATTTATTTAGGAATACAAAACCAGCAGGAATCATTTCAGACCATTATACTGGCCTGAATACACACAATGTAGATTCATTTATACCCATACATTTGCACAGAAACATTTACATACACACAAACAGAACATGGTTTAGTAAACTAAATAGATATCTGGTGGTTTACATTTGAACTCAGGTTTCTCTGAAGACAAAGACTGATCTCTAGTAATTACTTGGTAGCTGAAGTAAAATATTACTTCAGCCAATAAAAAAAAATCTCCCCCCGCCCCAAGAAGGGGGATATAGGCAGAGCCAGGAATTTAGGCCAACTTTTTAAGTTCTACTCCAAGTTTTGTTAAGTTTTGTTAAAAGTGTAGCAAAATAAATGTTATAAGTGTTTCTTCTTCCTTTCTTCAGTTTTTTTTTCTTTTTTTTTTTCTTTTTTTCTTTTTTTCTTTTTTTCCCCCAAGACCATAGTAAATTCTCATTATACTTATCATTTTTAATATGTACAACCATGAGGAAGATTCTCTTTTTATAAAGGTATAATGATGTGGTAAGCATATTTAGGAAACAAACAAACAAACATACATACATGTATATCTCCTTAAGAAGGGCAGAAGGGCAAAGATAATAAAAACATTGATGAAAACTCATCCATTGAAAATGCAGTACTAAACAAGTCTAAGAATACAAAAATACTGAAAATGTTCTTTTGCCAGGTGAGAACTTCAAATAAATATTGTCCAAAGAATGAAGAGTAAGAGTTTTGGAAGAAACACTTAAATTCAATGCATATGGCTTTGATGAGAAATTATCAGATATTATCAGCAGAGCAGGTAATAATTCTATTCTACTCTAAAGTTATTTGTTTGCAAACTGCCAGAAAAAGTGGATAAATATGGATTTGTCAGTCTATTTTTATTGATATTTCTCCCTGAAAAAAAATATCCTTATCTGCTGGGCAAAGACTGCTGACCTTAGGAGTTTGAGAAAAAGATAATTAAAAGAAAATTAACCTATTAAGTGATTCAAAACCAGCTTAGAATGTTTGTATGTTTGTACTTAGAATTTAAGTGCCACATTAGTCCAAATCTGTGGAGACTAACCTATAATATGATATTGCAGATATAAATTACAAAAAATAAAAGCATGAAAATATTCATTTCAGTCAAAGAAAGATGAAAGCCTTTATGAGATGGGTAGACACTGCATAAAATGCAATATTAAGAACCGTTAAGACTTTATATACAAGACTATTCTGTATATCTGAAAGACAGGCAGAGCAAAACTTTGTAGACAAATGCAGTGAACATAAGAGAAGAATATAGATCCATTTTGAGTATTTTGAAATCTCTACGGGATACTAAAAACTCTTTGGGATAAATAACAAATAGCTAAGGACAACCCTTCCTTCAATGTCAGGAAAGAAGACATTATTAGCCATTTAAATACAACCTCTACAGGGTTACTGTTATCTGACGATTTGCAAAGGACGAATATCTTCCTCCACTCTTTGAGACAGGTGGTATTTCAGAGAATTATCATTGTCCTTTAGCTAATAATAACAGAGGTAAACTGAGTTAAGTGAAAGATGCCTTCAAATAAAAACATTTCAGAATAAGATTTTGATAATGTTTTTATAATTTTTCATATGTTGTACATATGTTTTTCAATCTAACACAACAAATAAATTCCCCCAAATCTGTAATTCTCACTTTAAAATATTTTTCTTTTACAGGAAAGAAATTCCACTATCAATCTCTGTAACAAAAGATGAAAAGCTCTTCTCTAGCATGTATTTTCTTCTTTAGTATGAGCAACTTTGTCTTAGCATCTATCTTCCAATCAATTTTCTGTTCACGTTACTGCTAATTAGGCTTCAAACTTCTGTATTTCGCTCTGAAGGTTATTAGAGTCAGTGTTCATATCAGTTGTGATTGTCTATCTAGATGTACACAGTTGACATACAGAGATGCATACAGATGTATACCTGTATGGCCATAATGAGAATACTTTGATTGGGTTCCTGTTTAAAATGCATGATTTTGATTTATTTTGATTATTTAAAATCTTCAATCAAATTAGGTTAAGGTTTGATCTTATTAGATTTTGTTAGATTGTACTGCAAGGATGAACTAGGTGGTCTATTAATTCTTGCCTTCTCTTACTTTTAGAAATAGATATCAGCCAGGCCAGTGACAGTTCTTCCACCTCAGCTCTCCTACAGTTTGGTTTCATAGTATATCTGCATATTCTTTTATTTTATAAATATTAAAGTCATGACATTATTCAAGCAATTTGCCTCAGACTCTGTATATGCCGAAGGGCAAATGGCTGCCTCTGAGGCTGCATCTGATGTGGGTGCTTTGATTACATTACCCCGCAGCACAGATTAAAGAGCAATTTTTTGTCAAGCATAAATGGGAACTCACTGGTTTAGATTTTAATCCCTAATTACTGCAAGGCTGCAGCATTAATCTGAATGCAACAGAAGCTGTTCAAGAAACTATGGTGGAACTACCTACAGAGCTCTGTCCAAACCATTTGATTTTTGAAAAAATGCCCCACTAATTCTTTTCAAAGGATAATGGCAAAATGATGTCACTTTCCAGAATGTGATTAGTGATTTCTTGAGAATTCAGTTTTGACAATTTGAGGGAAGTGTGCTTCAAGATGGTAAGACCGCAGTACTAATCTCCCTATTATACTAATTCAACTTGCACACTCCAAAAAAAAAAAAAAAAAGTCCAAGTTAGTAATATATATATATTAAATCTTGCTGACAGCAGCTAAAAAAGTTCTAACAGATTATGTCAGTTGAAGAAAAAGGATGAATTCCAAAATCAAGTACTTTTGCCAAATTCTTTTAAAGTGAAGGTAGAAAATATTAGTTACAGCTACTTTTAAAGATATTCAGGTATCCAAACCTTATAATCTACTAAAAGGCAGACAGAAACAGTCAGCAGCAATTCCAATAGGAAGGAGATTATGCACAAAATGAATTAAACATATTTTTGTCTGTTAAAAGCATACACTCTTAATTTAGATTCAGATTTTTAAAACTACACTCTAAATTGATAGATAAAGATCTTCAGATGCCAAGAGTTTCAATCCAACTTGACTAAACGGAACTGGGCCTGAGATTTGTCTAATGATCAGTTGTTTAAAATTACATTTTAAAGCACATGTAGTTTTATTTTCTTTTCAAATGCAAGTACTGAGAATAATTTAGTTCTGATACACTTTGACAGAAAATTCATACCATTTATTCTTTCAAAGTACTTAAGAAAATCTTTGATAATATCTTAGCCTTCAGAATCTTTGATATTAGCCTTCCTAAAAAGTGTTTAACATAATGGGTTACTAGAGATCTCAGGTAAACAAATGACAAAAATATGATTCTTCGGCAAGTTCTTTTCAGCCTCTTAATCAAACAATATTTATCAGCATTTCTCAGCATTTCCTAAAATGACATGTAGAGATTGCAAATTGTCAGTTGCTCTAATAAGTCTTACTATGTTAATGAGGTTGATTATTCCCTCTGTACAGATGAGAAAAACATTGTCAGATAGGCTGTAAACTGTTATTAGCACATTCCCAATAACAGTTTTTATTTTCTGACTCATCCATCAGAGCTCATCTATAAATCTCATAGGATTTACACTGACATAACAAAATCAGTAACTTCCCCTTGCCACTTTGAAGTATATTTATACCTGTTGACAAAACCTGTTACAAAGAAGTTGCATATTTTACAGAGTAAAAATACTGTAACCATTTGATTCTTCTTCATTCTGGCTGTTTATTTGCACTTCCAGATGAAATACAAGAGTCCTGTGATTAATCTATTTAGAAGGAAATGCAATGTATTTCTATTGCAGCCATGCAGCTATAAAGAAGTTATATCCTAAGACATATGCTACAATGAAATTACCCTGTCTTAGTTTCTTCACATAGCAAGTAAGAAACATATCGAAACGAATTGTATTTGCAGAATTGAAATGTTTCATCAGGTCTGAAAACAAATTGTAGAAGCAGTAAATTAACCTTTCACCTCAAGTCAGAATGACTGAATTATATAAATTGGTGCTATTATCCTATGCCATAACACACCCTAGTATATTCAGAGCAATGTTAGGCAGAAGGATGAACTACATGGCATGATGCTTGATACTAAAAAATAGAGGTACTAGGCTTAAACAAAACAAATGGAACTTGTAGATAGAATATTTTGATAGTAGATAGATAAATCAGAGATGGTACCCTAGAAGAGAATTATATTATAGAGAATTATAACTGCTATTTCATTATTTGGAAAGGAAAATGTTCTATTTGTCTGTTGTTAAACGCAACTCCTGAAACTCTGGACAACAAGAATCAATATCTGTGCAAACACTAACTACAGAAGAATCTACATGTATATATGAATTCTTAAATTCCTTACTACAGTGAGCCAATTCAACAATTCTAGCAGTTTCCTGAGTAAGAATTCACATTCACAGTACTGCCTCATGCCACTAACTTACTTGAGGCTGAATTCACTGCTATGCACACTGTTTGTGCAGACACGTACCCTTGGTGTAAAAGGGTGTGGAATCCTTTGGCATATCCAGCCATTAAGGAGCTCTCAAAGTTAACAAACAACATAGTTATAGTGTACAGCAATGAGTAAGAGCATCCTTACTTCACCAGCTCTTCAAGTCTCCTAGTGCCTGCCACTACCCTCCAAAGCATCCAAGCCTTTTCTTACAGATGTGCCTCCATTCATGTAACTCTTTCCTGAGCCATCTTGCAACCTGTAAGGTTCTGACCAGCTGAAGTCTAAGAGCAACCAGCTTGTGCTCAAGTTCTTGTGCCCAGAGACATGAAGTGTTAATAGTGCCTATGGGTGGTCAACCACCTACAGCATCTTCTCAAATCGTTATAAATTTCTCTGGATGAGACAGAAAGAACAGTAGGATATCTTTTTAAAGGGAGAGCAGGAAAGATCCTAAAGAAGCCAAAGGACCTTAAGAACAATTTTTCTTTGTTAGCTTTGGTTTGTTTAAAAAAATACATATTTTTTTATAAACAGTAGAGTTGAATGAAGCTGAACCTGCTGAAGCAATAGAGAAAGGCTAGTGAAGACTAATGGCTTTGTTTACTTAGCTTCTTTGACAAATCCTAAATCCAAAAGGGGCATTATTTGTTTCTCCATTTCCTCTGGAGTAGACTGAAAGAACCAGTTTTCACATTTACATTTTTTCTCAAAGTCTTGTTCTTTTCTGTTTGCCTAGATGCCAGCTTGAACTTACACATACTGTAAATGAACATTAACTTCAAAGAGACACAGACCAAATGACAGATACTAGCCCATCTCACAGAACCATCAGGGAGGCTTTGTGCATCCAGAAATCACTATCCCACTACTGACTATCCAGTTTCTGGAGTGTCTGTATGTGAACAGAAGAACGAATGGTATTTAACAACTGGAAGATATTTAGGAACTGAATGAGAAAAGGATTAAAAGGTAAGCAAAGATTAAGACACCAAACTCCCTGATCTGATACCACCTAACATCTTCTATCAAATAGATATGCACAGTTACTGACTTCTGGCAATACTTTTTTTTTTTTAAGGCAAAATTTTAAATTTACATTCTGATCAAACGATAGCACATGTCTATACAGTGATTTCACTTATCTATGAGATACTCATCTTGCTAATTTCCTCAAAAATAAGCTACAGCATTATCAGCTTGCAGACAAAAATCAGATACAAAAACTGTGGTTATGCTGCCTTGTGATTCTTATGTTCCTGTGATTCCACTGATCCAAACATCACATGAAACAGCTCAGGCTGTTTGACAAGTAAGGATGGGTTGAAAGCTATAAGAGATGCTAAACAATTAAGTATCTAGTATCTAGGAGCTAGTCTTGGAAAGGGTTCTTTTTGGTATTTTCTCCCTCTCTTATAGGGATACTACCTTTGATAACTTGGATGACTGGCTCAGAACACTACGAAATCAAAGTTAGTTCCCACAACATCAAACTTCAATTTAGACAGATATACCTCCCTTAGAGTTCAAATGCTCTTGGTTACATGGTTAGCCTTAATCTTGCATGTTCCCCTGATTCAACGTATTATTTTATCCTGACCTTTTGCTGAGAGTTAAAAATAAATGCTGATAATTACAATTATGTACAACCGATTACAAAAGTAGACTTATTAGAAATGTTCCACTCGTTTTCACCAGTTGGCTTTCTACAACTTGAAAGTGAATGGGAGAAAAGATTAAAAATAATGTCACAACACCAAAGCATCTTCAGTGTCAAACTCCTAGCTTTTCAAAGAAATTACCTCTGTGCACACGTTTGAAAAGAAAAGGACAACATGCTTCTAAAATATGCTTTCATTGTTCCTGAGCAAGACACATATATTTAATGTTCTGCTTTATCAGGTCAGAAAGAGGTGAAATTTTGCTAATTTTGGCATGGACACTAATAACGTTACTACAGATATCTGATGCACTATCTGCATAGTTTAGTATGGTTTTGGAGAGACAGAAAAGCATGATGACAGATAGACCTGACAACAGAAGACAAGAAGTCTGAGAACTAATCTATACTGGAAGATGAATATTGAAGTTAAAATGGATGCATCTGCAATAAGAAGGATGGTGTTTCAAAATAGTTTTCTGTTGTTAAAGAGCTATGTGTTTTTTTCTGGCGTTTGTTTGTTTGGATGCATTTGTTTTTTGTTTTGTTTTAAATTGACTTTCAGTTTAAAGAGGCAGAAATCCCTAAGCTACTTGATATACCAGGGGAGGGTGAAGAGGATCACTAAAGCCTTACTGTTTATGTTAATAAGATAGTAACTCAATTTACTTGAGTACTGATCAATGCTAAACAATCAGAGAAGTTCATGTATTATGTATTTCAAAAGAAACTGTGCTTTTTAGTGGAATGTCACAAGGTTAAACAACTGGTAGACACTGGTTCCCTTGAGCCCAATTTCTGCTACAGTGCTTCCTATCCACATAATGAAGAAACAATAGCAAAATAAAGCATTGTTTGGAACACATAATGAACTGCTCTCATAAACTTCAACCTTCAAAAGTCATTATATTTTACAGTTTGATGCAGCAGACAATTATTGGACCTCCATTTGGCTGGCTACACCAGGCAATGTACACTATTTTTTACCATGTCTCAGTAATTATTGATAGAACAATTGTCATGGATTGCTCTGTTAATACCAGTGCATTAGCAATTGAAACAGTTTGTAACATACTTCCTGTCAGGTATACTGCAGTGCTATAAAATCTGCCTCTACTTATCATAGTTAACAATTACTTTAGGAAATATCCAAAATATAAAACTTTCAAATTATTTCTTCTTCCTGCCACTTACTGTTTTCTGTGGTTTGTTTAATCCTTTTACTGCAAATAATCCTGTACTACAAATACCAAACAATTCTTTACAGTTTACAGTAATTCACAAAAAAAAAAAAAAAAAAAAAAAAAAGTTTTGCTTGATTCTTAAATCAAATGAGAGTCTTTAACATTCTGGAAAAAAATATCTTTTTTTTGCTATGCAGCATTTTGCTGAAAGAAATCTTACGGGCTGTTACTATTAGATGACAACTCAAAGATGTTTACAAAGTAATAATAACTTTTTCCATTTTTAATTGGCAAAAGTAGTTCCTTAAACTCTTTGCACACAATCCTACAATTCTACTATTTTCCTGTGAGGAAAATGAATGGAAAACAGTTGTAGAGCAGCTCTGTAAAGAATTGGCCTCTGAAAATTCACAAAGAAAATTACAAATACTAACAATGGCTTTCAGGGCTGGGAGAGATAAAGAATGTATGATACAATACAAAAATATACTTATCAAGATGTTGAATGGCATTAATGCCACAATTTATATGTCTACATAGCTTGCAAAGGTTACTTAACATCCCCTTAGATTAGTATGCTAAGAATCAAATTAAAATTTATGATTGAAAATTTGAATAATTTATAGTTATCACATGTTAGGGTACTTCATGGTTTCAATTCAGTGGAATGAATGTGTACATCAAGATCAAACACATAATATATAGATATGGAATTAATTGCATCCAGAAAGAAAGACAAGGAAAAGAACTAGATGAAAAGGAAAAGAGTGCATGTTCTGCTGAACACTAACATATTTTTTGTGAGGTAAGGAGAAAGCACTACAAAAAATGGTTCACAAAGAATAACAAAATGGCCAAAAATATATCATCCTTCTATTCTGCGAACTGAGAACTTAATGAGAGGTCCAAAGGGCAGAATGATGGTCTTGTCCTGACAGAGAACATCATGAATGCTGCAAGTCAGTTGAGCTGTGTCTCGGCATTTGAATGTAGTTAGACCCTTTGTTCCACTCTCAGCCTGACTTAGTCCCTTAAACTGTAAAGTGGTTTGAAGTTAAGTTTTAAAACAATCTGGTAGAATGTAAGCTGACTCATTATCTTTATTATAGATCATGAGTTAAAAGCAGTTAAAGAACATATTATGATGTTTGTATCCCAAAGTAAATTTTCTAGGTAAGTTAGTTCTGAAACAGTGAGAAGAGAGACCTTTAAAAAGTAAACTTTCAAGATAAGACCATGAGTCCTTAGGAAAACCAGTATCATGTTCTATGCACTTTAACATTACAAAGAGTACAACTTCCAAGAGCCTTTAAGTCTTTTACTAAGTCTTTTAGATGTGTATTTACACATTATTACTAATAAGCATTAGCATACATTTACTGCAACTATTTTCTTGATTTTGTTTATCAGCAGTGATCTGTGTCAGCAACTAACATACTTAGCATAATTAAAAATGTCTGTAAAAGGATGGCATGCATTCTCACATAGATATGACAAGGAAAATTTACTGATTTATAGGACGGCAGTCTCTAGAACCTTCATAATAATTTAACTCTTCTTAGACAATGGGGTACAATTAGATGAGTTGCATCTCCCTCTAATAATGGTTTGCATGCCCCTTGAAATCAGAACCCTCAATGTTTAAATTTCAACAATTTACATGCTAAAAGCCCATCCTTAAAGCCTCCAAGATTCAGGATCACTATTTAAAACAAAACTGAAATATGCAGAAACTACATTTTCTTTCAAGTGAGTCTTTTTGGAGGAAAAAAACAAAACAAAACAAAACAAAACAAAACAAACAAACAAACAAAAAAACACCTTTATTTCCATTAGATAATCAGGTTAAAAAATATTTCCAGGGATATATTACTTTTGTAGATTGTTTGAATTAGAGAACTGTTGCAGCTACCATTATGGAGCTATTCAAATAGAAAGTTTTTAAAACTTGGCAAAAAAATTTCTAAAGCAGAAGTATTCTTGAAATTTGAAAATGGGGAGTATGTCTGACTATATTAATATGAAATTAATATATCTGAAGGTGAAAAGAAAAGTGTAGTACTATGATTATTTACTCAGAAAAACAATCTGAAGTCTCAGTAACACACAGGAAAGAAGTAACGTTATGTAAGTATTAAGATCTAGAAGTGAGGAAAAAATTGCTTATTTCCCTTTGTTTTTCTTTGTCTGCATTTTCTTATACTGTGCTGAAAATGGATTCATAGGTAGAATCAGGTATACATATCATACATATCAGTGTGAGAATTCAGTTTCCCAGTGTTTATGAATGCAACCATCAGTCATCACAAAAACTGTAAGAAAAAACTACCTTAACTCTAATCCTTCTCTGGGAGTTTACTACTAGAGAAAAGTTGTTTTAAAGTTTTCATCTATCCCATACAAATAATTGACAACATCAAAAAAAAGTAGTCTATAACCAGAACTGGGGGAAAAATAAGTGTCAATCAGTTCAGTACTGAGATTAAATTACAGATCTCAGGTAGATTTACAGAGATTTGTTCAAGTCTTCTGAATATTTTTAATTTCTATATTTTGTCAGTGCCATTTAATACGTTATGGTTTTCTTTGCACTGTACACAAACAGAGTAACAAAATAACAAGGATAAAATGGCCAAGTCCAATGTGAGCAGAGTTAGGTCAAACCTCAGCTACTTTGAAAATCACAGTAATGTGAAAATAACTTCAATAAAATAGTCATGATTTATTTTTAACATAATGATGTCCTATCTGCAGAATATAATAATACATCACAGACTTGAAACTAATCTTAGAATATTTCACTTACTGATTCTTCTGTAAAAGGTAACTGCAACAATTAGCAATTTAATAGATTTTCATTCATGCGCAACAAAGAAAAGTCTTGTTCATATTTGATAAGCGCATAAAACAGATCCGAAGCAATGTAATTAATCGGTTATGCTTTCTATTACAGTTGTCTTTTTAGTCATAGCTAGTATTATAAACTGCCATCTGAAATAAAAGTGTATCCGTTTTTGCCCCATTTCTGTATTTTAGAATGTTGAGTTTATTGGTTTTGTTAGAAAAATCTCAAAACAGATAAATAATTATAAAAAGTCAACCTGTTACTAAGTTTCCTCCTACAGAATCCTATATATATCCATATAATAATATGCAGATATATGTACATACATCCTGAAGTCTGGACACAAACATGATATATAAATGGCTAATTATTTTCTATAATTATCTGTGGGACCATTCTTTGTAAAGAATAGATGAAAATAATCAAAAAATGAAGTTGCAGTAACCTTTTAATAAATAATTTTTATTCTGTAGGAGAAAAAAATGTAACAAATAATTTAACTACTCTTTAGGCCCTTTTTCATATATGTTTTATTGTACAGGTATGACAATCATTTAAAATGCAGCCTTAAAGACAACAAAAGACTGCCAAAGCATACAGATTGATGGCTCCTCTTTCTGGGAATATGCAGAATGGTATTCTTTTTACATTTATTTCATTTTTGAAAGCCAAAATATAATATTCCTTCTAAGAGTTCTGAGAATTGGTGTCTCCACAATTGTAAAGGTGGCAACATCATTCTCCTTGACCTTTCTACATGTTTTTTTTCTACATTTTTTTTTTTATTATTTTATTTTTTACTTTATCAACGTTCCAAAGGCATTAGAAAATGAAACAGAACTGCCAGTTCTTGAAATATGAAGAACTGGTAATTTTCTCTCTGCGTCATTTTTTTTATATCAGATATTTTTTAATAACCAAAAATTGATGCTGTTTTCATTCTGAAGCTGAGCTATAAAAGATTTGATAGTTTAGTTGCTTTGTTTGTTATATAGCATTGATTTCAGTCTTCCAACGCCAATACAAACAAATTTGCACCCCAATTAGCTGGCATTTATTGGTTTGTTTCCTGGGGCAGTACACTACCACATAGCAGAAACTAGCTAAACTACTAACTGAAAGCAGCAATATGCAATTGTAGCTAATTAACTTCAAGGAAAGAAAAAATATATATGTATATAGCAATGCTATAATCTGAGCCTTCCACTGATTTCTCTTGTGTGCCAAACACAATTTATTCCTGATTTTTAAGTTGTCAATTTTCCAAATAAGGAGATCAATAGGGAGAATAGGAAAGAAAAGAAAATACATAAAATTGCAATATACTGTGCAGGAAAACTGAGAGCTTTACAATTTAAGTAACCATTTTGACTAGAGTAGAATATAGCACAACTTATTTTTCAACATATGAAAATAGTGATTATCAGTTACCCTGGTTATTACTTACAAGGAGAAAGGACAGATATGACTTTGCTTCTAATTGTGAGAAGCCACAGCAAGGACCATGTGGAAACCGGGAGATCTTAGGCAGCTAGAAGACACTGCAGCCCTACTGTGAAAGTAGGACAAGGCAGGGCAGTTGCTCTTAAATCTCAGGTAATTATCTTAAGACCTTCTTCTTCTTCTTTCCCCTTCCTTTCTCTTCCCTTGGGCTACAACAATAAAAACTTTTAAATGCATATGTAAATAAATAATTTAACTAAATCACTTTGATCACTAGAAACTGTTAGTTAACATTAGAATGTTTCAGCTGAGAGAGATTCAGAGAGATTAATTTGTCTTCCACTGTGCACAACAGCTATTCAAAATCCTCTAAAGACCATGCTGTGTTGTAATGAAGCATATTTACAGGTTTCTTTATATTTTATTTAGCAAGTAAATACTCTGGCATTTTCAAACTAAAGGAATCTTATTTGTTTTCATGGAACACATCTTTCCAAACACCAACACGTACAGAGAACATTACTCTATTTACAATGTACTCTGTTCACAAGCCAAAACCCACTGGGGAAATACTTGTCTTGGGTCCCAAGTTTTTTGTATTGTGTTTTAGTGTGCATGGATATTAAATTTCCTACCTGACCATCAACTTAGATTTTGAAGAACATCGTGGTACCTTGCAGACTGCCACTATTAGTACCTTTTTTGCTTTCCAGAGACCCATTCTAGTTAAAACTGCTCACTAAAATACTTTTCTTCCACACCTCAAAAGCAAATCACTAAATGGCCTATGAAATTTCTAAGGGGATACACACCATTACTTTTTAAATACCTCAGAGTGATGTGTTAATTTTAGATGAGTATTATTCATGTTTCAGTAGCCTGATTGCATATGACACCCTTTGGTGGACAGTTTTATGATGACCAGGAAAACCTTAACATTTCCTTTAACACAATCTTGGTTAAAAGTAAATTGAAAATAAAAGTATTTTACGTAACATCCAATGCAGACATTACTGTTCCTCATAGCTCCAAAAGACATGGAAGTGACAGGAAAAAACACACAGTCTATCAAAGCAGGACTACATCTTTAAGGTCTCTCTCTTCATGTATCCAACAGACTTTTTCTAGATGCTTTCCTGACAAAACCCCCTCAGGGATTCTGTCTTCCTCAAGTTTCTTTAGTCAGAAAAGCCCATTTAAAAGTGGAGCATGTTAGCTTTTACAGTTAATCTCCATTTTGAGTTCTTCACTGTGATGAACAGATTTAACACATTGCTCTCATCCAACTTGTTCACCTGTCCCAAACATGTTTATTCTTCATTTAGGTAAAAATTAAATGTACCCAAATAAGTGAATTACATTGACTATTCTAATACTTAATTGAGAAGCAAATGCTGTTTTCCCTGAACATGTATGTCTCTTTATCTGACTGACCAGTGAGTCAGGACTAAAAGATAGTCCTGGGAGAAGTTACAGTCTAACATCTCCCTTACTCATCTGTTAATTGAAAGCCTGCAGGTAGACAGACTCTGCAACAAACTGATAGCAAAAAATGTGTGTACCCACAAATAATTATTTTTTATCAACCTGTGCATAGTGTCCTTTAGACAAGCTCCAGAAATGATTAAGTACGTTTTGTTATGTGTTTTTTCATTGAAACTAGATATGGATTGAAGATACTAGATATGAAGAAGACACTTTCAGGTGGCAGTAGTTTTGTTATTTGACTCTCTTCAAGGAATATTGTAATATCTTTATAATATCAAAAAGCCTTCTGTGGAGATGCACACTTCCATGTCTTTAAACATATCAGATATCATCAATTCAGAGATGCAAATCCAAAAGCTGAATCCCCTGTGACACAATGAAGGTAAGACTGGATTTAGGCTAACTATGTACACTTATGTTATCCCAGCCTTTCATAAAAACTTGCAGTATAGATTCTTTTTTATTAAAAAAGTAGGCTTAGTTATGTGATATTTGGATTTACAGAAGTACAAAATTATACACTATAAATGTTGACCAGAAGCAGGTTTTTAAAACTCCTCGTTGAGGTCACTGTATACAGCAGAATACATTGACTAACGTATGAATGAAGAATTACCTTAGCATAATTCCTCTGGAGCATTGCATAGGCTTAAGAATTATTCCTTGTTTTGTGACAATGACTAGCAGCCTCATGGACCAAAATGAAGGTGGTACACGAATGTTTTCATTCAAGTATTAGTCAAGAAAGAGCACAGTATTTTATAAACTCACGACTTTCTATTTCAGCCTTAAAGAAACCAGCAAGTTTTTATTCCCCCAGGATGTAATTACTACAAAGTGGAAGAAGCTCATGAATTGAAGATATAACAATTGTGATTTTTATAATTAAGGATAAAATTTTAAACATGGTTCAGATTTAAAAGAAAAAGAAAATGAAGATTAGACTAAAAAGAATCGAGAGCTAAGACTTTCATAATCCTTACACCAATGTTTTATCGAAGCTTTGCCATTCGTTTTAGGGTATAAACAAAGAAACTTTATGAGCTATAATACTTAGAAATAAGGAGGTAAGAAGATTGAAAAGATATTTTCTCACACATTCCTAGTCTGTAGACCCAGCAAGTACACTTTGTATACAGGATGCCATCAGAATAGATGCCCTGATTTGGACAGTTGTTTAATAACACAATCATCAAAACTGAAAGACATAAATCATGTTTATTATAGGATCTGAAAGAAAGAAAACCTCAAATATGCCCATCTTTCTTCTCAGGAAATCAACTGAGTTGTAACTTTTTCACCAGCACAGAACAGCAAAACACAATGTGTCTGTAAACTTCCATGACTAGCAAGGCTACAGGAGGCTAGTAAGTATGACAACTCCAAACTCAGAGGCCCACATTCTTATTTAGTTCAAAAGGGAGATAATGCTGACATCGGCACTTCATGCTACATTAAGGCCAGAAGTTCGAACACCTGACTTCATGGTCAGTTTTGTCAGTGTGTGAAACACAAAACCATTAGCAATGCAGTCTGATGGGACCTGTCCTTAGCTCCCCAGAAGAAAGCAGATACAGGCTGGCTGCTTAGCACAATTCCTGTCTGCAGCAAACTACTGTCAACTGACTGGTTTCCTGTCTTTCCCGTGCATCAGAACATTGGTGGTTAAATTTTAAAGGAAGTTGCTTCAGCAACGCGAGCTAAGGAAGCCAGGTTTCTTGTTTGATTTGTTTCATATTCCCTTTTTGATCACAAACTGTGAAGTGCAGTCACATTCAGAGAAAAGGGATATTCACCAGCACTTCACAGTGTCATCAGCCAAGTGAAATATCACTGAGAGTCTGAGCCTAAAAACAATCAACCAGGTATATAAGATTATTATAACCTTAAACAAGGTTAATCTATTCTTACTTTAAACTTTTTTTTGTAATTTCATATTAACTTAAGTATATAAATGGATGTAACCTACCTCAGAGTTCTTAAATTGTACTGAATGTGGGGGTTACATCACTACCTGCTTATAAAAATGTAAGCAGCTCATAAAATATATCCAGATTAATTTGGGTTGGAAAAATATGAAGAGGAAATTGGATGAATTCCCTTCCTCAAAAGACCCAACTTTGATCCTTAAAATCTTACAGTGAGTTTAAATTAACTACAAGTAATCGCTATTCACCACTGCAGTCTTTTCTTTACCCACCGAACCTTTCTTAAGGCTTTGATCTCATTCTTACCAAGTTAATTTCATTCTGCTTAAATATTAGAGATTGCTTTGATAAAGTCTTCCCCTGCTTCTCTGTTTTACAGGTTCGACTTCAATAGTAACACTCAATAAAGCTGCTCACTTAAAGCCACATATGCAAAGTGAAATCTATATGTCACTTTATCTGTGAAGATATTATATTGCTAAAAATATGAAGGTTTCCTGATCAATACCTGCAACTACCCAAAGCCAAAACAATTATGTCAGAAACAGGACAATTTGCCTACTCTGACATTAAATACCTCCAACCAGAAAGTCTTACCTTACTTACCTTACACTTACTGGACTGCAAAAATTGAACTTTGTATTTTTGTGATCCTATATTTAACTAAGTATGAATAAACTTTTAGGAAAGATGGCATTAACATGAAAATATATATGAGTCCATTACTTCTCCTGTCCAACCACTCACCAAACCAATCACAAAAGTTTAACACAGAGACTGAGTGGTGTTTTTTGGTTACCTAGCAGGTAACCAAAGATAACTTGTCAGAGTTGAAAGCATGCTGCTGCCTGCACAGACAATATAATGTCAGGTTAGAAGGACAAAGTGATTTTGTAAATGTTGGTTTTGTTATCATTACCATGCCAGTGCGAAGTCAAATGCAATGACTATAAACTGAAGGCACGACAAGATAGACAATCCTACTACTCTTATGAAGTCAAAACTTGATTATGACAGAGGTTCTTACTAAACAGAGACTATGAAAATATGCAAAAAATGTAAATATAAAATGCCACACATAAAAACAAGTTCACTTTTTCCAAGTCTATGCATTTGCCTTTCACCAGCTTATTTAAGCACCTTTACTTCAGAGCAATGATTGATAATATTAGTAATAAATCTGATAAACTGGACTCCATTCCATCAACCAGTAGACATCATCTTTCTCAGCTGGGGACTTCAGGACAAAACCTGACTCCTAGCTTCTGAAACAAATGAACTACAACATTACACATTATTGAATTCAACGACAAAATACAAGTAGACTTCAGTAAGCAGAAGACAGTCTTTTAAAGAGAAAAGACCAAGATTAAAAGTTTGATACTAGAACCTGTGTTTTGTGTTCTTCATTATTCACTCCCTTATAAAGGGAGATTTTCTTCTGAAGAACTGACATAATTTCTCATGGTATCACTTAGAAATGACAAAGTATGATGAAGGGGATGGTAGCTCACACAGGCTAAAAAAATGGTCCAATCTCTCCACAGTACAGCAATTCTTCCAAAATGAAGACAAACATCTAAAAGCAATGCAACTATATCACAACACCACAAATGCAAGAAAAATATATATTTTTAAGCACCATTAGAGAATAGCAGTTGTAGTGGCAGGTTAAGCATTAAAACCATGATATTACATTTTTAAAAAAAACAACAAAAAACACAACACCCAAACCACTGTGTTTATTAATATGTTTCCAATAAAATATTGTATTAATAATTTTAATAAATATCTATGATGTAATATATTTATTAATAAATATCTATGATGTAATATATTGTGGTTGATTATAACAACTTAATGCATATAATATTAACAAATATATAATATAGAGATGTGAGGTATTAATAAATATCTAATATAGAGAAGTGTATCTGAACCATGTGTTGCATCTCCTTTCGGAGGGTGCACAATAAGATCTGTTATGTTCTATTAATGGTATTTTATTTGCTGCAAGCCTTAAACTCACAAAATTGAGAGAATATTGAAATAGCCTACAAAAATGCAACTACCCTATAGAGAAAAAAGTCAGAATACCTTTTATGAGAATCTTGATTATTTCATATATTGCTACTGTGAGTAAAGTACATACAAATTCTACTCTACTGAATGTAGTACAGGACTTCTATTACAGGGATTTTGATAGTTGAATATTCAGCAAAAACTCACCTTGAATTTAATCAGATATTTTTTTCTGGAAAAATCTTCAGAGCATCATACATAAGAATAGTGTATCTAGTACCTCTTCAAAAAGTAATCTAAAACTAGAATATTTCTTGAAAGCAGTATCTCAAGGTATTCTTGGAAACACTTACCATTTGTTTGATTTTTTTCTGTTTCATTTCTTGAGTGTGGCAACAGATATTGAAACTATAAAAATAATTGATTCTTGAGCACTGAGAAGTGCTTTCTCTCCATATATAATGCATTCAGTTGATGTGCTTATGTCTTAGAGATTCCAGTGTAAGCAAGGAATAAAGAACTCAATAAATTTGTTGGCCTGAGCATTTCAGCAGAAAGAGTTGTAGTAAAGATCTCAATACTATTGCCATTAAAGAATATTATAAAGATTTTATTTCCTTCTGAAAACATGTGAACAAAATGTAAAAAAGAATTTCATTTTACAAGATGCTATATCAGATTCTTCTACTTGTCATTTGGATTCAGATTTTTTCTTTAATTGCTGCGCTTCAGCTTGTAACTTAGCTTTCTAGGTGAGACTGCAAGAAAGTTCATTTTTATTAAATAGATATATAGTGCCGTCAATGTTGAAAGACTTAGCTTCTTTTTTATTCAGTCAGGTATCATCATATTAACCCAATATGCAATCCTCTAGTAAAGGAAAGAAGGCAAAATAGTAATCAGAGTGATATGTTATTATAATCTCATACTGGATGTTTGACTACTATAAACAGAAACACTTCCCAACCACTTGTGAATTTGTAATGTTGAAAATATGAAAAATCATGAAAAACATTTTCCGAAAGAAAAAAATATTTTACATTGCATAATCTTCATTGTGCTATTTCCTACTTGCAAACATTGATGTCTAGTCAGTTCGTGTTTCCAGTATACTCAACCTCAATTCAACAGTAAAGCCAAATCTTGGTGTTTTGCTGAAGATATTGCTAAGTATCTGTGAACTAATTAATGTAAGAGGATGATATTGTTAAAGGATTGTTTAAAGCTCTTTCCTTCAATGCTACATTATGAGAACCACTGCTGTTTCACAGTTAATTTTGTTGGTTAATTTTGTTGCCAAATACCTCTGCATGAACACAGTACTGCCCAGATCAGAAAACTTTGTCGTTTGACTATCTGCCATTTACTGGATGATATGACTGAAGATCTACCTAGGTTTGGCATATGCCTCCCCTGAGGGAGAATAAACAAATTTCAAAATACGACCCCAGATTTAAGAAAAAGGAAAATAAATGTGCTCAGGCATATGAAATATCATCTGATTTAGGCTTGCCAGTCTTCATGCTAAATAACAGCCAAAGTGGGTGAAAATGCTCATGTCATTTCTTCATTTATCACCAACTTTTCAGTGTCAAAAATTCATGTAGATTTTTAGTCCGAGAGAAACTGCTGATAAGAAAGTTTTATCTATCCAGCAAGCAAATTTTACAATACTAAAATGTGTTAAAAGACCCCAAATGTTTAACTTTTCAGAAAGTTTGTTGAAGGAGTTTTATAGTACAGAGAATGCAATGCAATAAACATTCCAAGCTCTTGGGGATGCTGGATATAAAGAGAACCTTCATACTGCAGCAAGCCACTCATTCTCATGCAGAACACAGGAACTGGTGGTTCTGCAGCTGGTCAGGCATATTGCAAAAGCATCAGCTTGTCGCATGAATAAATTATCTGAACTCTGTATGAGCAAGGGGCACCTGCTCTCCTGGAGCATCCAATGGGTGAGAGAAGAGAGGACAACTGGAAGACACCACTACCAGACTAGGTCATCTCCAGTCTGTACCTGGCTGACTAAGGAACAAACTGTGAAACGGATGAGTAGATTTGGAAGCCTGATCTTCCCAGATCACTACTGCTTTTATGATCACAGGCAAATCTATCCCATTATTAGGGAAGGGCTACAAAAGAAGACAGCAACCAGCTGGCATTTTAGAACTAGTCACTTAAACAACATCCAAGAATTTCAGGAAAGGAGAAGGCTGCAGATAAGACTGGATCCATGGGCCTGATATAAACTATGCATCACGAGTTGGGAAAAAAATCCTCAGATATTGGACCTGTCTTCAAGGTGTTCTTTCAAGCAGGAGATGTGCACACATTCATGCACTAGCTCAAAATCGTACTCTATATTCCATCACACCTCCAAGTGCTATTTCCTGTGATTGATGTTTTCATACCCAGGCTTAGTATTTGAATGAAGGGTCTCAGCATCCCCAACTTTCATTCCTCACGTGCAAGTAACAAGCAGATACACTCATGTTTGTATGGAAGAACAGTAGGGAAATCTTATTTCAGAGACACTTTCAGAAGACATGCTTCTGAAGCCAGAGCAGCATAAGGCAAATGGTCCTTTTTTTAGTACTCTGAAGTGGCTTCTTTGCTTATTCACCCCACATACATTTACCCACCCGCTGCTCTCACTAGTATCTCACTGGTATCTGCTTCACTTTCAATATTGAGTTTCTTTAAAATAAGCTAAATTGGGAACTATTTGATGTCTCTCAAATTAGCTATTTCTAACAGGAACATCATCCTGAAAGAAGCCTAGCCACCCGGGAAACTCTGTCAAATGCAGAAGACATCAAAGAGAAAATGCTGCCTGCCATCCTCTACTCAGCTCAGCAAGATGTATTCACCCACCCAGGCTTTGCTTTTCTAAGATCTGGCTATTCTAACAGCAGAAATCTAAAAGAAAAACAAATGCAGGTTTTCCTGCATTCTGCATGTATCTTTGTAAAGCCAATAGCCCCTGGTCTAGCAGGGAAGCTCTGCTGGAGACAACAAACTGAACCTCTGTCATGCAGCAGTTATTTCAGCAATGGCCATGATTTCAACACAGAAAATGTTTATGCTGAAATTTCTCTTCTGTGTTAATCTGACACACATGTGAATATCTACCCACACATTATTATCCAACACACAGAGAAATAAACACTGCTGTGAGTACCAAAGACTTTCTAATTTGTCTTCATGCTACAAGTATATGTTTAAGCAAACATATGCAGCCAAGGTAGCTGAAATAAATGCAGGTATCACAGTTCCCTCCCACCTTTCCACAAGTATACTGAACCCATTTTCATCTACGCTGTTTTACCATTTCTGTGCTCTACTTTCAGACAATAAATAGGCTGTCTTAACATCTCACTGATTAGTATTCACACATCCATACTGCTTGCAGTTTCAACAGTCTAGACTGTCTTCATTATCTGAAGCAGCAATGGCCCCTAGTAATCCTGTCATGAAGTTTGTACAGACTCACAGTAATCTTGGAGCAATAATCTTGCAGCAGTTTGTAGCTGACATGAGCAAAACCCGTGACTTTAACAAAGAAGAACATCGAACAAACCAAAGTGTTTATAAGAAGCTTCAGGAAGAACATGAGATAAGGAGGCTAGACATCAGTGTACAGGAAAGATAAAGTGATTAAAGGAAGGGTACTCAGGAGTAATAAAACTTTTTTTTTTTTTTTTTTTTTCATTCAGTAGTAATTCCAGGTGGTCTTTGAGATTTCTTGGCATGACAAACCTCACACTGCTACCACTGCTACTTGCAATTCCCATTTGGTTATTTATCAGTTTAACTGTCAAAAGACATACAAAAATTTCTTTAGCAAAAACAGATGGTCTCAACCCCAGTGTATGAAATAGCAGGTTTCTTTTACATTGTAGTATCTGAAGTATCACATCTTGTAAAGCTGCAGTGGATGTTAAACGGCAGAATTATCTGACTAATCCTTCTTCAGCAATAACCTCAGTGTGTATGTGCATGAAAAATGAAGGAATGCCATTTAGGTAAAACAACCTCCAGAAAGTCCATTACTATTTAATTGCAATAGTGTCTGCATATGCAAGAAAAACATACATAACAAGTTTTCTTTCAAGATTCTGAGGTTCTGGAAAAAATGACAGCAGCAGAGGGAATCTGCTAACAGATTCATGAGATGTGATCCACACATTCATAAAAATACTTGAAGTTAGAAACAAGGAAATTGAAAAAAAAAATACAATAATGGAGAGAAAGAAGCTGCTTTCTAAGCCTTCTGCTGTAATCCTGTGAGAAGTGAATAAGATAAAGAATTTGATAAAGAGAAACTGCAGAAACTTGATGCATCAATAGACAATGCACTGAACCGGAATAAATTCCAAATGTGTGTATTTGCCCTCTCATACTCGTGAGTTACATTTGTTATGCAATATGTGGATGCTAATTAGAGGCAACTATATATCCACTACTTTAAAACTATCAGCATTTTCATTCCCACAGAAAGGAACAGTCCAAATATGCAATCAGTTATAAATTTTCATATATCTGCCAGCCAGGTGAGCAGAAATCCCCACCTGCCAGGTAATACAACTATCAGTTACATTTGTTGATTTCTACAAGTACATGCTGTCTCAGAACAATAATAATAACGGTGTGACTATGTTCTTCTCTTGCTATTCCCCCTTGATTTCCCATTAACACAGATTTACGTGGTGAGCCACAACTGTGTACTGTAACGTACTGCACAGCACCTAAGACCAATGCCAGCTCTTGCTCAGTGTACATTTAAACATGTTGTTGACCTGCTGGCGTACAACTCTCTCAGCATGAGGATTAGTCAGAAAGGGAAGAGAATGAATGCTGGGCTCTCAGAGGCTGGGCTTTCCAAAGGAATGGACCCCTCTTTACAACTCTTTCATTGATGTGAACAGCAATGAGTAGGTCCATGGGACATCTTTGTATTGTACCTCCTTTCTGTGTGCCTGCTATATATACTGACAAATGCCCTTCAGGATTCCACAGGAATGTCTTTAAAAGTCTGTATAGTAGGAAAAGTATTCTTTCCTAAACTTATTTGTTTGAAATAGTAGGATAATTATGTAGGATAATAGGATAATTATGTCACAGAACAGCTTGGAAACCTCATCTGTTCAATCACTGCAATTATTAATGGGACTTTCCAGCACTTAATGGTTACCAAATGCTGGGTTGCCATTTTTCAGAGGTTATCCTGTTCCTCTGATGCAAACTGTACCAGGGCAGAGACTGAGACCAACAGAACCTACTGTACCGACAGTGAAGCTCTAGTAATGCAAGTAGCAGGAGGCAGGGTGAGGACAACAGTGCGGAACAATCAGTATGCAAATATCGATAAAGAACAATGCACCATTCCGTGTTCTTTAGAACCTCAGAAAATCAGAAGCTCTTAAGCCGCATTAAAATGATGGATTAAATAAATAATAATAGTAATAAAAAAAAAGGCATATAGATCATCAGCATTAGCATTACTACTTATAAAAATAAAGCCCGTAGATGAAAGAGGTAGCAACTAGCTTTAAGATACTTCAGATGTTTTAGTAGCCAGTTAACATATATCTCACGCATACACAAACACCTTTAACTTTCCAGTACAATCAGACTAGAGTAACTAACAAGCCAAATATGTCATGTTGAACTGTTATGACAGAACCCAGAATGAGAATCTTGTATCTCTAGTACTATACCTTGCATCTAGGAAACTGATAAGATATAATGAAATAATCTGAGAGTATCCTGAATTTAAGAAAAACGAATAAAGAAAACACACCAGATTCAAACAATATTTCCCTACTTTAGAATGGTATTAAAAATGAAATCGAACATTTGTTTTAATTTAAATTTAGGATAAGTTTAATTTTGTGTGTGTGTCTGAAGAATATGGCAAAGATTCTGACACAATTGTGTAAGTTAAAACAACTCATTCTACTTTTTAAAAGAATTCAAAAACTTTATGTATTTTTCCCTTTTTGAGATCTTGATCAGATTTTTTTTTTTTTCGGTTCTAAATAATCACTTAGGTATTTGTCAACTCAGCCTAAATGTGGAAAATCTAAAGGGAAGATTCACAAGACAAAACACATAACAGCAAGAAATCATACTGGAAATGCTTGCTTGAGCAAGTTTCATCATAGTTACTGGTTTGACAGTCTGAATAATACTAGACTGTGGAAACACAAGAATTAAAGAATTAGTATTAAGATAGATCCTATTTTAAAGTCATTTCCTCTTTTAGCAGTTTTTAGATATTTTTCATAATAGTTTTCCAGGTCAAGAGTCTTAGTCTGAAAGCAAATAATGCCAGTTCCAAGCAATGAAATTACAAAAATCAGCTTTACAGTGGCACAGTGAAGGAAAGTGAAATATTGTTGCATTTCAAACTCAGGTACCTCCAGAGCTAGGCTCTGAGTAGATTTTTATTTGTTGCCATTGTTTTTCTTCACAGGAAAATAGCCTTGGCTGTAAAAGTAAACCTCAATTTTAAAAAGAAGAAATAGCACATTTGCTGCTGTCTTGCATTTCACGGTGTTTTATTTATGGATATATTTTTTTTTACCTCACAAGTTTAATGGAATTTTTACTGTGACTTTATAGCTGTGTGATTTATAATACATCAAACAAGCCAAATCAATCAGCAAAGGCTTAAAAATCAGCACAGGTTGATATGGCCCCTTTAAAACAAATCATTACAGCTGTTAGAACTCAAACATACATAACAAGGATTGACCACTAATGTAAGTTATTTTTAAATCTCATTTTCTTGGTAAGAAATGCTGCCCTTTGTATATACGTTTTTAAAGATCTAATAAAACTGTCTGCAGAAATACAGCACAAAAACAGTTCTTCCTTTTAAAGCTCTTTAAATATTCTGTACTGTTCTTTTAAAAGAAACCTACCAATACTCTTATTACTATAGAAAGTTAAAACAACTATTTAATTGGCACACCCTTGCCATTAAGCTTTAGAAGCAGTTATTCCTATTATGCTATAAATATAGCCACATACTCTTTAAACATTCTTTTTAAGTCAGAAAATGTCTGATTTTTTTAATTTAAGACAATCACCCATTAAAAATTGTCCATTTGAATAACCTACATAATCACATATATTTTACTTATACCTCTGCAAGTCCCAAACACCAGCTAAGTTCACCTGGTGCTACACAATAAGTCAAAAGATACATAATAAATAAGCAAAAGATGATAATAAATAAGCAAAAAATAAACAATAAAAATAACTATTCTTTTTCTATTCGCACGCCATTCAGTAAAGCAGATCCATTTTACAGCCCACTGAAGGTAACAAAAGTGATGGCATTTCCTTCCAAAGATTCCTCCTTCCACTCTAAGAACACAAACTTGTAGCATCCAAGAAATCCATTAAGCTTGATACAAAATCACAAATTCCTGCATCTTTCTTTTTTCTATCAGTCCAAGGGATTTGTAAATTGGTGGTTACGGTTGTTCCCCAATTACCTGAATAGTCAGAGAATTACACCTGGACACAGTTAATAATAACATACACTAAGTGTAGAGTTATACATTTTGTATAAGTGTAGAGATATACTTTTTGACATGCTTGAGTTTGATCAGTGTTCATTACTGCTCCCTACAGATACACCCTAACAACTTTTAGAGACTGGATCTCCAGGTAGTAAAGAGATTTTCTGTTTATCACTGTTTTGCATAATTACAGTTTGATTTTTGTGTATTTCGCTCTCTCATTGAATGTACTGAGCCTGACATAGGTTTTGTTCTTCTTTTCGTTTTTTCTCTGAAGTAATGTTATGGCAGCATTCTTACTCTCTGTCTTCCCAAAGATGAGCACTTGCTCTGCATGTATGTTTTCTCAGAGATTCTGTTTGTTTCTGGAAGGGGGAAGTGCTGAGGAATAACAGAATGTATGTGGAAAGAGAACAGAAATAAGTACCAGAACTTGTGGTGGTGCCACTACCTAATTAAAAGGAGAACAGCACTTGAATTTCATCTGAAATGCAAAAATTTTCCTGTTCCCACAGAGTCAGACACATGCAGTGTAGTGCTTCCTGACCTTTCTCCTAAAAGTCATGTCAACAAAAGTATTTTCTCTCAAGCAGAAGTCAGAAGCCACAGATACAGAAAATGATCCTCCTCTTCTTTCAGTGTCACTAGAAACCACTGTACTGTAATTAATCAGTTAACAAAAATGAAAATAAGTTGAGACACGATGCGTTTATGAAATATCCACTACTTCAACACCCAGTGCTATTCACCTCTTTCCAACACATTCTGTTATCCCAGTCTGTTCTAATTCATTGCACTGATTTTTTTCCAAGATGCCATTAGATTTGGCTATTAACACATAAAGACTTCACTAGGGAATGCATATATTTTATTGTTGTCGTTTTTATGGAAGCTACTTTCAGAAGTACTTAAGAGTCCAGGTAGATGCAAGAAAACACAGAGCATGCACATTGTCTTTGTTTTTAGATTTCTGTCATCACACTCTCTTGTATGTTTGATTTTCTTTTAAATAATTTTGCATGAGATTCCCAAAGCTGACTGCTACAACCCCAGTCTCACTGAACTTCATACTTTGAATTTCTGTCTGGGAATAAAATTCATTGTGTAAAACATACACTTTAATCAATGATTTCTTAGATATATAAAATAGAAAGATAAATACCTTATTGATGACTATAAGAAGAGAAAATGAAATGGCACTCACAGGAATATTGCTGGCATATTTTACCACAAATTTAGTCATGAGTACCTAAATCAATTTTTGGCACATGTTCACATCTGAAGGATCTTACATAAAGGAGTCCACATTTATATGATTTTCAACATTGACAGATAGAATTTTCTTATTATTAAGATATTCTATTTACCAGTAATGAGGGAATACTTGAACAATGTCAAAATAACAATCAAGTTCTTGTAGTGATTTTTAAAGATGATTAACTTCTGGCTCATAACACAATTATAGTTCCGTAATACAGTGAACCCATAAGTAACAAACATTATTGCTTCTAGAAATCACTGAGGCATGCACAATCTCACACAAAATTTACCAAGATATTAGGCATAGAGGAGTCTGGTACATAAAAGTGGTAAGTGGTGAAAATGGTAATCAGCTATAATGATCAGGATCCTAACATATGTCTGAGTAAGAAACAAAACTGATTTGATTCCTCTAACATTTTATATACTTTGGTTCTGAACTCATTTATAAAACAGCAAGCGGATTAAACTCTTATTATTCTCTTCTATAGAGTTTTTTCTATACAATTACATTTTTAAGTACAGTGACTGAGCCAAACTATGATGGAAACAAAAACAAGTAACAAAAACAAGAAACAAAAACAATCGATTTAAGGAAGGATTAGCAGCTAGTTACGCAATCACAAATGAAAGTTACAGAACTCTGGGAAAAAAAAAAAAAAAAAAAAAAAAAAAAGCCCAGTAATTCTAAGTATATTCTATATCTTTTTCTTTGCCATTTTTTTCTCCCTTTTCATGTGAAAAGTTTTACCATTTTAATGAAGTTGTGGGAATTGTTTTACTAGTTTTTAAGATCTCTTCAAACAACAGGTTTTCTATCACACTGTTTACTAAACACTAGGATCCCAAAATCATGTTGTTTAAAATGTCACTTTTCTTTATAAATATCTGATTACTTTTCTGATTACTTTTAACTATTGCTGTTCCACATCCACTGATCACTGATGATCACATGTTGTCCAATATAGCTCCATTTTCAGAGACTCTCCGGCTATTTCTGAATCCATTAATATTCTTGATGTCTCATCTCACCCCTGCTACCCATGATAGGCACTGTCATGTTTGCAGTTGCTCTTAGCTTTTCATTTTTAGATCATACATCATTGCTGAATCCCTTTGTTAAAGCATCTGTGTTTTAATGCTTTGAGTCCATTACCTTGGCAAGCACACACACAAATTGAAAGAAAATAGTATGATCATACACATGTAAGAGATTTAATACTAGTTTCTTTTAGCACATTTTCCTCAAATACTGTTCTTTTCTATGGATTTTCAGCTTGGAAAATAAAAAATAAATAAATAAATAAATAAATAATTGTAATATAAGGCTCTAAATCCACTTTACTCATTTTCTAAGAGTTGTGTCTTTTTTTGTCTTTTTTTTATTATTATTTATGAGAGCGAAATTAAGCACTGAGTTAATATTGGCTAATAATTTAGACTAATTATTGGCTAATAATTGAAGCTAATTATTCAATTAAAAAAGACACAAAGTGTTTCAAATGCATAAAATTTTCAATAAATGCTGACTAGTATTTTGCTGTATGCTTATGGGCTTTTTGAGACATCTATACCAGAAGACAAGCACACAGAATCATTTGTTATGCTGAGGATCCTCTGCACAGATGTTCTTGGACACATCTGAGTGAGTGAGGTTTTGGTCATGGAACTCTGAGTAAGTCAGAACAAGAGACATTTCTCATTAAGTCAGAATATGCCATTTTCATGATAATATAACAGAAAAAAAAAGGGGGGGGGGGATATTCTGTGGCATTGGAACCAAAGTGTTCTGCAGGAAAGAGACAAAAGACAAGGTGCGATGTACAGTGAAGCAGGAAAGTCACAATCTATTTCAGACATTGCACAATGTAAGGGAACATACTTCTTTTTGAAGATTTTTGAAAGAATTAAGTCAGTCTTAAGGTACACATTAACTAATATTTTCTTAAATCTGAGCACACCACATGTAATGCAGATCACAAATATTTGTAAGCGTGTCAGGAAAAGTCTACTGTGAAAGATGCAACGCCTGGATTTCACCAACTTGCTTTTTTGTTTCTTTGTTTGTTTGTTTGTTTGTTTTGTAATTCAGTGTAATATTTTCATATTTTACTCTTTTGGAAGACTGTCAGAAATTCTTCCTTTCTCCCTCATAGAGTACTACTCTGGTGATTCCTATTTAGGATGCTATCAGAAAGACATTTAAAAAATCCAGACTGAACATGCAAAAATCCACAGGAAGAAGGGCTAATCTGCCTCAATACTTATATGCAAATTTTGTTTAGCTTATATCCTTAGATAATAAGAACTACAACATACATGTACAGCTTCTTTGTCCACATTTTCCTGTGATGAAACCAACCAGAGGAAGCACAGAACACACTTTTGCTATAAAATAATGATACTTGCTGATACTTACCTGGGTCAGATAGTCTGACTAGGAGAAAACTTGCAGCTAGACACAAGCAGACACTACCATGTCATGTCCTCTCAGCAGCACCCTGTCCATATCTGAGATCCCTTTAAAATGGAAGATGGGTAGGAAGAAAATAATATGAATTGTCTTGGACTTGCATATAGCTGGAGATCCCACACTTGACTGGTATTTAAAAAAAAAATTACAGATTAACTCACCAGGGAGACAATTAACTGCATTTATTTATTTATTTTCATTAGTTATATCTAGTTTTATAATAAGTTTGTAAACTCATGGATGTGACTTGCTTTGTTTTCTCCTACTGGACATATGGCTTTCATGCCCTGGACCACAATAAGATTTATAGGTACAATGAGGATAATGCTATAACACCCATACAACCATCAGAATCGCTTGCATCCCTCTTTCAGATTGTACAAAAAAATAAATTTTATTGGCCTGATCAAAAGCTTGTAGAGATTTGTGGTAAAATGCAGTGACTGCTGGTGATCTTGACATTTTAGAATATGTCATATTATATTTGTCTTGTCTATGTTTTAGGTTAAGCAACTATCCAACTAGAAATACATGCATTTGTAAAATTTGGCCAAAACTGATACTTAAAATGTATTTATTGTTGCAACATTTAAAATTCAAGGAATTAAATTATTTATGCTCATCAGAAAATTCTCCCAATTCCACACATGCAGTCTGTTTTTTAACTCACTGTACGACTGAAAGAGAAAGAAAACATCACATCTTGTGAAATATTCAGATGCTTCAGATGTCTAATAAAAATGCAAGTATATTATCTCTGTGTTACTTATCTTGAAAGGAGGAGGATGTTGAGACAATAAACTGTTTAAATATAAATCCCTTTCTGACAATCCACAAAACAATGGAAAATGTATTCATCTCTATTCGGCTTACTTACTGACAGTAAAAACTTTAATAGACAACATAGTCATCAGAATTACTTTGTCACAATTCCACAGAGGTTTAGCTAATTCTTTTCAAGTCCATTTCATTAGTCAAAAAAAAAAAAAAAAAAAAAAAAAGTCAAATCCTGATTTAATAAGTGGTGGATTTGAATAAATTACTCTAGTTCTGTGTTCATTGAACTTTAAATGAATTGTTCCACAATCCATTACTAAGCAACTAGAATATATCTTTAGGAAGTTCAACAACATACTTCTGTTAAATTGGTAAGATGAACAAACAGTTTACTGGGAATTTCAGGCTTGCAAAATGGAGATTTACAAAAGCAGGGTTTTTCTCACTAATTCTACCAATCACCTACAGATTAGAATAGAAGCTTATGTTTAATAAACTGACAGAGTTACAACAGATCTAAGAAAACATTTCTATTTCTGATACTGTGCTTGCCCAGGATGCTGATGATGTTGTATGACCTTTGAAATTTTACCACCCTATTTTTACACTCTGTTACAAGAACTAACATTAACCTTTCTTATAAATGTACACATCCCAAAAGATCATTAATATATTTGTTAGATCATATAGGTTTATATCTAAATAGTGACAACTGAGGACAGAAAAAAGTCTCAACTTCCTAGAAATTTATTAGCATGTCTCAGATTTATTATCCTGGCTCTATGACCAACTGTAGCATGAATGTGCGAAATCATTGTGCCCTCAGAATGTCTGCATGAATCAGGATGACAATATCCACAATATCCATGAATTCTAGGTACTGAAAAATGTGTTCTGAAATAAGGTTTTTGTGCCTTTGTTTTTGTTTTTTTTTTTTTGTTTTTTTTTTTTTTTAAGAGAGACCGGGGAAAATTTAGCATTTTGTTATATTTTGGGGAGCAATCTTCCTAACTCCCCAGATAGAAACAAGATTTAGGAGCCTTCAAGCTGTACATACATTAAATGATTACAGGCCGACTTACTGAATTTTCCCAGAATACTATTTACTCAAACTGACAGAATTAGGAAAAAACAAAAAAAAGACCAACATCTGCTAATTGCTGAGTGCAAAGAGATTTAGACTAAAATGAGAACAATTAAAAGCTTCTACAGTAAACAGTATATTGATTCTCGAAGGTGGCCACATACAAGCAGGAAAGAGAAGATTGGTCCAATATCCCTTCAACTTTCCATCAGGTTATAATCTATGGTTAAAATAAGTTTCTGGGAAAGAAACAGTAAGCAATTGCTGGATATGTGTTGGTGGCATTTTATTGTATCTTTTAAACCTTCTTACTCTATAAGAAATCAAGGCTGACCATCATCAAAAGATATCTTATTGGATTCATCACCCTTGTCTTGGCAGATTGAATTTTTTACTTTGTTTTTTAAACTTTGTGGAAAATCCTAATTTATATGATGTAGTTTACTAAATGCTACTATAGCATTTAACACAAATAGTATATTTTTAATAGTATGCATAGATTACATATATATAGCATTATATTCCATCCCTTTTTCTCTGTTACATTTCCAGTACTTCATGGACTTTCCAAAATGCAAAAGTGTGCATTAAAAACTTAGGAAAAAAATATCTTCTCATTTAGCATTCATAACTTCCATGAACTGACAAGATTCAGCTGTATGCATGAAGGTATGAACAGAGTGAACAGATGCTATTGTATTTTAATGATGGCTCTTAAAAAGCCATATATAGCAATACAGCTCAGCAAGTTCAAATACAAAGATGTATATTAATTAGCTTTTTAACTGTTTATATCCCTGTCTTAAAACAAGCTTTTTCTATTGATATGACTAATGCTGGAGGACTGGGTCTTTGACCTAGAAATGTTTTGAACAGTAAAATCATTTGGTTCATAATTTGAATAATAAGAAAGCTTTATCCTAGTTTAGAAGTTTAAAATCCCCATTTCCTGCTGCTTTACATTATTATCTTTCAGTATATTCATAAAAGATAGTTTCCCATTTTGACTTCCAGGCTTACAACAGAGTACATCAGGACATAAAAAAATCCTTCCTGTCTTCGAAGTAACAAATTCCTGCATATAGGAGTAATGTGAAAATTGAAGATAAATCAGTTCTCTTAACTCTGGATTCCACATTACTTTTGGTAACTACAGGATTACAGGGGGGTAAGAAGTTCAGTCTCAACCCACTGGACTCACTTCACTCTGTGAAATAGCCAATTTAGAGCCATTATGAGAAAATAACTTTCATTAAGCTTTCATCATTTGTAGTCTACTACGTACCATCTCAGCTTTCTAAAATGTCAACATCTAAAAGTATCATCATTCTTCATTATGCGTGAGGGAAAAAAAAAACAAAAAAAAAAAACAGATCAAATGGAAGCGAAGAACTATCACTTTCCTTTGGATAAGCACACAAGGCTAAGTATAATTCCATGGCAGAAATGAGGATTTAGTGCTTTACTACTCACGCTTTAACTATTACTACTAATAAAAGAAAGCACATACTTGCATGTAAAAATTCTGTCTATGATTGCATCTCTCCTGTCACCATTCATGTAAACCTTAATAGGGTGTCGTTTGTTCTGGTCAAGGACTGTATCATCGTTTATCACCAAGGAGTAGCTAAGAAATGTTTACAGATGAGTTGTGAATATTACTGTATGACAAACATGTCCAGTTTGTACCATTCTTTGGACTCTGATTTACAAATGGAGATGGCTAAAAATGTGCCTTGTAGAAAACCTCCATGATGTAGCCGATAACACCCATTTAATATTCTCTGTATCATTGAAAACTACTGGAAATGTATTAATGAAAGCCAAAAATCAATGACTACTTAACATAATGTGAAACAAATAATAGTGGTAAAGCTGCTGATTCACAAACATGGAAATGTTAACAAAGGAGAGGAGCAGACCACTTTGAACAGAAACAACAGCTGTCAAGTCAAGCAACTCCTGTTTGTGAGTCAGTCCTTAACATCAGCTTTTTGTATACAGACCTCAGTAAAATCAGTGAAAGAGGAGCAGGGATTCACTAATAAAGACAACCCTTGCTTATTAAAAATCTTCCAGCAACTTTTAAAATTAATTTCTGACAACTTTGAGCAATGAATAGGAATTTAGAAGGAATTCAGTTCCCTCTATTTCCCCCAATTTCTTTGAATTTTAAGTTCAAATATTCCGTACAGATTGTTTTGACTGAAACAAGGATGGAGATTTTATCTTTGCTAGCCACAGAAATCACAGAAATCTCTCTAAAGAACTTACAGGATCTATTATTTGAGTGCATATAAAAAGTTTTTTAAGTACATCCAGTAAGAACGAGTGGTACAAATGTTTGGTTGTTACTTTGTGTGATATACCTAATCTTTAAAAGTATTTTCTATTACTGTAATATAGCTCCCTGAAAAATACACCTTCCTGGAAAACTTTCGACAAAAAAATCACTACTAAGCTTTAATGCTGATTGATCTAGGAAGACAAATTTATGATATTAAAGATGTTTCTATTAGATAACTTCAAAATCAAACTTATTCAAACTTCATAACTAATACCCTTATTTAGGAAAAACTTAAGATTATGACAATTCTATCTCTATTTTAGAAAGCCAAAGGAAACATTTAAATAGTCACTTAAGTTCCAATCCAGGCTGATCTGTTCGGGAAATGTGTTTCCTAAACCTGTTGCACTTCAGTTGTCCTGGAGATATAACTCTCAACCCAGGGCTTCAGCTGTCTGTGATGCGAGGCTTAGCTTTGATGCAGCATAGCTGGATGACCCTGGCTCTGGTTATTGAGAAAATTGATAAGTTGTTAGAAAGAAAGTGTGAGAAAATAGGCTAGTGCCAAAAGGAGTAGAGTAAAAAAAAGTGAAATGGTGGTAGCTACTGGCTCAATTATATAAAAGGAAAATCATGGATTTTAAATGGTATAAATTCTGAAAGGCCCAGGGGTGAGGGAAAGAGGGGTGAAGGGGTAACAGACTTGAAATCTGCTTGGTACCAATGCGTTGGTTTGTTGCAAGAAGCCAGGGTGGCCAGCCTTCCCCCATCTGGGGGCTAGCTGCAAAATTATGCAAGATAATTCACTGATTGTATATTAAATTGGCTTTTTCTCTTTGGTGTTTAAAAATATGAGATAAAAAAAAAAAAAAGGTGTTAACTGTAGCTGAACTAAATTCCTGCAAAGGTAAGAAATTGTAAAAAGAAAAGAAAAAGAAAAAGAAAAAGAAAAAGAAAAAGAAAAAGAAAAGAAAAAAGAAAAGAAAAGAAAAGAAAAGAAAAGAAAAGAAAAGAAAAGAAAAGAAAAGAAAAGAAAAGAAAAGAAAAGAAAAGAAAAGAAAAGAAAAGAAAAGAAAAGAAAAGAAAAGAAAAGAAAAGAAAAGAAAAGAAAAGAAAAGAAAAGAAAAGAAAAGAAAAGAAAAGAAAAGAAAAATGTTCTCAGGCAGAAGATCCACAAATTGTTGGTCCTGCGTGAATTGTTGACCATTACTGTTGACCATCAAAGATTCTCCATAAAACTCCAAACTGAAATGTCTGCAATGGCTCAAATCTTTTCTTTCACTTCATGATCTGAAAACATCATTTTACTATTGTGTAGCATTAGGGATAATTGTTACAATCTTTAATGGTACTTTGAAGTCCATGAACTCCATGAAAAACATGGCTAGAGCTAATGAAAAGTTTCCAGATGTAGTGCAAGAATAGAGCAAAAATATTTTTGATATTCAGAAATGTCTGCCTGAAGATCGCTACTTACAGAAAAGATGTGGCAAAACAAGACAATTTAGCAATTCACCCTATAAAATTTAGAATATGAAATGGTTTTCTGAAAGACTTCATATTTCAGCTTTACTAGGCTAAAGACAGTGGTTTCAAAAGCTTTTCCAACAGGGAATGAATTAAAGGAAGTACTTGTTAAGTGAACCCAAACAACTCTGTTTCTAGTAAACAGGAGAGATCATCTTCTTTAAAAGAAGAAAAAAAAATAAAAAATTGATAAACAAAACATCTGGACTGGATTTCTGGATTTGTTATATTAATCCTATCTTTATGATAATTTAAGATATAGTAAACAGAGTGAAAAAAAAAGTTAAAAATTGTAGTCTTGCAGTAAGGTAATCACTCATCTGTTTTATATTGATATCAATTAAAGTTGTATGCTGTTGGGAGCTCTGGAAGGTGCACAGCAATAAATTGGTATTTGTTAAACAGGTGCCAGGGAGAAAGAAGTGTTTGTAGCAGGAAAGGAAAAACTCTTCCATTGCTTACTCTAGTTTGTCACAATCATAATTTCTCTTTCAAACATGCATACAATTCACAATCTCTGCAGATGACTTTCCAATGCACATAAATGTAGTTTCTGAGCATTTTTGAAGTTAAGACAATGCCTAAATTAAACTTTCTGTTTACATGCTTTTGTAGCCTTCTTCAACTTTGAGGGCAGGAGGGGGCAGGTAAAAATTAGAAGAAAACAAACAGAAGTTGCAGGTAGAATTGCAAGTAGAAGAGTAAGGACAGTGGCAGCCAGCTTGGGAGCAATTGCACCTTTGATCAATTACAGAAACAGTCCTTGCAGGCTGGCACAGTGACAGCCACAGCTCTGGAACCAGCAGTCGGCTGTGCTGCCCAGCGACAAAGGGTGCTATATTTCTTTCATGAAAAGCCAGCTCAGCTTCATCACTGTAAGATCTCCCTGTGCTCATTTGGTGGAAATTTAAACTTACAGGTTTATATATTAGATTCCCTGCCCTATCCTTTCTCTTGGTGACCCCTGAAAGCTCTTCATCTCTGTAAACAATCAGGCTCCAAAAGGGCTAAATCCTATCCCTAGAAGAAGGGTAACTTCTTTAGTATCAGTTGTCACCTGCTGACAGAATCTGTTTGTATATAAATTAATTTATTTTTTTTTTTTTGGCATTCCTACCACATAACAAAAATGTGAAGAAATTCTCCTGCAGCGTAATTTTTGTAATACAGTCCAATTCATTTAAATACTATAGATAATGTGATATGTCCTTCAAAAATCTCCACATGCGGCACTATTTCTGAAATTAATCACAGAAAAAAAGAAAAAAAACAAACAACATAAACTTATATTTACAAAGCATTTCCTTACTGTCTGATCTGTTTTAAGAGGTTCTTGCTCTGTTGCTCTGCCTCTGGATTTTTACTAGTGCCTGGCTGAGTTCTGTCCCCAGCAGCTGCTGTGGTTTTAGCGATCTTGTGGCTGTGAGCTAGACTTCAGTTCCAAGTAGGCACTTCATTCAATTGACAATCTTTAAATCTTCCAATTTAAAATCCAGCTTGTATTATATTTCAAAATATACTTTTATGTATCTTTGAAAATTACATGTTAAAGAACAGCCATATAGATTACAGATTTGTCAAACTCTGGTCTACGTCCCATTATTGACACCCCCAAGAAGGGATGGAAACAACAACACACAACCTTAGAATTTTTCCTCAGCTTCTTCTAATTTCTGACTTAGCAACCTCCTGAACAACTACCACTGTTCTGTTATTAAAGTTCCCAGTGGATTTTCTTATTATTTCAACTCTTGTAAAATATGTTATCGACAGCACTGTGTGGCAAAAAATTCCAGAGCTTAACTTTAACTGGGAATTTCAACTTTCCTGAACTTTCTAGATGATAGCTTAACTTGATGCCTTCTAGTTCATCTTTTGGAAACCAGTGATTAGTTGCTCCCTATCTCCTTTTTTCATTCCACCCATGGGTTTAGAGTTCTGTCATATCACATCTCCCATTCAGGTGCCCTTTCTTCAGTTTGAAGATTTCTGTTTCTTGTAGTCACTCTTCAGACAGAAGCATCTCCAGGCCTCTGGTCATTCTTTCTACTTGCCTGCAACTTCTCATTCTGCTGTCCTTTTCAAGTCTACAGATAAAGCAATAACAAGCACCTCAGGCAGCACAATTTTTTAAGTTAGTGCTGTTGTAGAATAATTTGTAACGTGCAGAGAAGCACTTTCATGTAGCCTGGCGTTGCTGAGAGGAGTAGGTGTAAATTCATACAGCTTTAAAACAAAACAACAACAACAACAAAATAATAATGATCTTGATGTACATAATATTTTCCTGGCATTTTCTCCTCCCCTTTTTCATTCTAACCCTGTATTTTGGATGCTTCTTCACTGATCCTCTTTGGTCATGGATATAGTTGTGTTCCAAGATGAGTACACGATGCCTCCTTTGATCACAGAAACTTTCTTTTGGGGATGCAGAGCTAGACCTTCAGCAATGTTCAGCAAATAACTGGTTCTGATTTTACCATAGTGATGGAACAACTTTTCATTCAGTTGAATATTTAGCTCACGTTTCTCTGAACTGTCTAGCACGCATGCAGCTGCCATTTCATAAACATGTTACTTAATGTGTAGCATAATTAATGCTGGTGCTCTTTTTTTTTTTTTTCAATTGTTTCCATGTCATGTGAACCTGAGTCTTCTTTTTCTTTACTGCTTCCTTACTCTCTCCAATACAGAGTTGACAGGTAAATGTTGCATAGGCAGTTATTTTTCCATACAATGTGCCCAAAGAGAAATAGAAGAATACTAATGACAGAGAATATCCTTCTGTCACAATTTGGATATAGAGAGACTGTTTAATGAGTGAGTATATTCACTGCTTTAGTGAGTGTGTTCTGGACTCATTTTGAGACAAATTTATATCATTATTTTCAGGGTACTTTAACTCTTTGGGCTTCAGAAGACTCTAACGTATGTACTCTGTATACTGTACTATGGATTCTGTAAAGACAGCATTTTAAACATGTTCATCCTCATAACAGGTCCCCTTTAGTTGTGTCCACTGAAAAGTGGGAGCAAAGCCAGGATTCACTGCTGCTTAGCCAGCTATAATTTAATTTAAAAAATATTTTATTAAAATAAAAATGTATTAAAATAAATTAAAATTAAATTAATTTAAAAATGTTATTCTATTTCTGTATAGGACAATCCATTCCCTACAGTAAGGGAAGTAAAACAGTAGTTCATCTTCTTATCTCATACCTTCTGCTGAGGTTCTGCTAAGGTAGTGCACAAAGTGTAGTTTTTTAAGTCTTTAGTACTTACTGTATTAACATAGCAGCGAAACTGTAGTAATCACTTATTTTTTAAACTTCTGATATTTTTTTGTGGACCTTTTAAATCATATCTGCAATACTTTTCTTCAAAAGATCACAATCCATCAGGGTATCTAAAAAGGGGTTCGATTCAGTCTGCTGTATAGTGCAGCTGAGTGAGAACCTTTATAGATTCACATTGATCAAGATTTCAGGTTTTACTAAGTTTATTTTAAATGATAGCAATTCCTCCTCAAACTATTACTGGTCTGTTGATAACAAAAATCCAGGCAACTTAAATGAATTTTAAAATTAGCATAACCTTATTTTTATGTACCATATATAAAACATCCATTGTAGGAATACTGTATGATATGGTCTGGGGATATATATATTTTTTTTTTTGTTGTTGAAAAACTTAGGTGGCTAGGTAAAACAAATCTGAAAATTGGTGCACTGAACTATGTAATTCTATTCAAGATCTTTATTCTGAATAAAATTTAAGTTTTCTGTACATATAAGAGCTACCAATTATCTTGCTGTGTTGGATTTACATTAATGTGGAATATCTTGTCCATTCACATGATCAGTCATCTTCCATGAAATGTTTTATCCTGAAACAGTAAACACAAAGGAGACTGCAAGATTTTTATTTTTATTTTTTTAATTAAGCTATGTATTACTATCTGCTGGTTAGATCAGTAATCAGCTAGGCTGAAAACAATACGTCCTTGTTCTCATATTGTAGAGAAAAAGAAATTCATACAAGACTGCTTATCTGATAGATGAGACAGCACCAAAAGTAAGACTTTACAACTCTTTGTGAATTTATATCTTCAATATTGCATAAGTGACTAATAGAAAGACTGAAAGAATGGCGTTTTTTTGTGGTTTTTTTTTTTTTGAATCCTTGATATCATGCTGCCACTCTGTTTTTCCATTTCAAATCATGGCATTCAGTGTGCATGATGATTTATCAGCAAGGATAGAGCATATGCATTAATTTAGGAGTTCTTTGTACTTTAACAAAGAATATTAATTACTAAAATCTCTAACCAATTCATTTAATCAAATGCAATCTTATCTCTGATCACTCAAACACATAATCAGCATCACACTCCTGTCTGCTTGAAAAATATTGATTTTTTCTATCAAGCCAAATAGGTCCAGGTGATGCATACAATAATTACCACAGCTAATGCTATTACTGCATGTGAACTGATTACTATAATTAGGAAGTGTTTGTTTATATTAAATGGAAAATAAAAGTAAATTGCCTTGTAAGTTGTAAGGAACAACAACAAGACAAAAAAAAAAAAAAAAGAATTTTAAAAAAAGTAGTTATAGTTGTAGCTATATCATAATTTATTAAAATATGTCAAAAAATCTGTACTTTGCACAAAGTTAAAATGTTCTTTTCTAAAGAAATAATATATGTTCAGCAACATATAGTTAGGAGTGAAATATCCAAGAAATAGAAGAATATTCTTTAAATACAGGTTTCCTATAAATGATATTGAACAAGATATCTTTCTAAAATACTGACATACGTACGTTTCTTCTTTTATTCAAGTGGTTTCTATTCCTTAGGTCACTCCTCCCATATACTCCGTTTTCATGTCTAGGATAAACCCTAAACTCCTCCAGTAATTCTATGCCTTGCTTTTTATAGAGAATATAGAGAACTGGTTTGTTGTTTGTTTGTTTGGTTTTTTTTTCCTTTGGTTTTAGATGTTATTACTACAGAAACAACACCCAAATGTTTGTTGTTTTTTTTCCAATTGTGTTTTCCAGTTTTCATGTACAGCAACAAGAACTAAATGATAAAACTCTGTATACTTCCAAAACAATTGCAGCTGATCCAGTTCCTGAATTCTAATAGTCCTGTTTAGAAATGATTAGAAAAAAAACTTATTACAAAAAAAAAAGTACATATATGTAATTATTAGAGAATCACTAAATATCTCCAGATAACAGAAGATATTAACTGAATAAATATAGAAATGAAATAAACCTCCGAAGAGTTCAGCCTTTTTGTTCAACTTCACTGCTTAAGAAGCAGTGAATCTGCGTTTAGGGGACTTCAATCAAAGATACTATTTTGTACTTTTTCTTCCGTTTATTGTTTGACTTTATTTTTCTTTTTAATTTTAATCTTTTCCTGGCTGACCCATCTACCTCATTTACATCTGTGCTATGGATACTAGTAAGAGATAAGAACCCAGCTTGGGTAAAACCGTGCTCCCAGATTAACATTAATGTCCAATAAACTAAATGTTTATCAGAATCAGAATAGAGACAAAAGTATCTAACAGAAAAGTATCCCAAGAGATGCTAAGAATTTCACCCAAATTTAGAATAAGACTCATATTTTAGCTGGTTTTTGCTCTCAGCACAGGAATTTTATGTTCATTGTTTCTTCTGTGAAAAATATAGAGGTAATCCTTTAAGAAGAATGGTTAGTAGTTTGATCACTTTTACCACTGAAGTTTCAGTACTACTTTAGATAAAGTTGTATTTTCGTTACCATTATAAACTTACATTTCTAAATCAATAAATGAAACTATCTCCTGCTCTTCTTCCTTTTTTACCTATTCTTCTTTACAAAAGAGCAGGCACATATGCTTGTACAGGAAAACCTATTTTATTTAAATGTAAAGATGGCTAACCTTAAGGGAAAATGGAAACATATAAGATCAAAGAAAGTAGAGAAATATCCAGATACTTAATTCAAGTTTTCCAGCAAAAATACAGCTTTCTAGGGAACTGTAATTGTTATGTGACTTTTTCACACAGTTAATACAGGGATCAGAGGAAGAAGGGACTAAAACAGAAAGCTCATTCTTATTTTATAAACTAAATGCTGGAAAATAAAGTGTACATAGTAAAACCAAACACTGAAGTCCAAGGGGAATAACAAGCACATGCCATGGGCCTCTTGTCAGAGGAATATAAACAAAACTAATTAGCTGCACTACATTTTTATTGTGTTTTGTCAGGAAGTCATTAAAACTGTTTTCAGAATAATACATTCAGATCTATGGAAAACTCAGCTCTCCTGATTCATTACCATTGCAATTGACAGGGCTGCCTGTTTGGGATACTCATTACCTTTAATGAATGCACAGATCTCAAACACTGAATAACACATCCTACACTACAAGGTGTCCCTTCCCTTTCCAGTGGCCATGTTCATCTGCATTCATCAGCTTGACAATGTAAAAGTAACAGCCGCTGCAATTTCAAATATGTCCAGATAACTCAAAGAAAAATTATTTCTAAGCTTAGATCCTTTTTATAATAACTATTTGTAGAGGCATATAAACCATGTACCTGACTGCAGTCCAACTCAAAAAAAAAAATAATATATATATATATATATAAAAAAAAAAAAATTGAAAAGAGTACATTTTATGAGATACAGGATAAAACTTGCACACAAATTTCAGCCATATTTTCAGAGAAATAAGAGGCAGCTAAGACATATTACATATATCTTAATACCTTATATTACGATATATTATATTAAGATATACTAAGATATATTACATATATCTTAACTAACAGACAGCATTCTGATTAAACTAGGTATTTGTTCCCACCTATAATTAAAGTGCGTGAATGACCTCAGAGGTTTTGATGGTACTATGTGCCAGCACACCAGTACAAGACACTATGGTTTGTGGCTGCTTTTCAGAACTTTAATTGAAAATCTGAAGAAAGCATTCTGGCTTGACCATATGTTCAATCCATACTACCTCTTCAGTTTCCAATTATGTTAAAATCCCTAGTTGTATTCTAACTGTTTTACTGCGATGTACTCTTACTAGTCTTTAAATTGGTATTATTACAGATTAATAGCAACACCTCCTGGTAAAAACATAACCTTCTTTTAGAAACTAGTTCAATAAAGATATGCAATTCCAGTGCTTATGAAAGACTCTAACAGCCTTGTGTGTTATGTATCTCAATACAGCTGTGCAAAGGCTGAGGTGTTTGCTGTTGTCTTTGCCTCAGTCTTCACTCGCAATTTCTCGCAGTCACTGCACACACCTGCATCTAGTAGCAAAGTTTAGGCAGGAAAGAAAACTTACTAACAATGCAGGAGGATTGACGTAGGGACTGCTTGGGTAAGCTGGCCACATGCAAGATCATGCATGAAATCAGATCAGCTGCATCCAAGGTTGTGCAAGGAGCTTAACAAAGTCATTACTTTGTGTCATCTCAAAGATTAGTATGATTTTAAGACGTCCCACGACTAGGAAAAGGCTCATCTTCATAACTGCAAGAAAGAGGTCCAGTATAGTCAGCCCCAACACAGTTTCAGTGATGACTACACAACACATCTACATGGAAGTCATGTCTAAACAAAAAAAAAAGGATAAGAAAAAAAGCGTTGGACACTGATTCAAAATATAACTGGTAGTGAGTAACATGTGGTGACCCTCAGTAGTTGCTACTGTCAACAATCTGAACAAAGGGATTGTGTGCACTTCCAGCAAGTTTGCAAATGACAAACTGGAAGGAGCAGTTAATGGATCGGAGGGCAGAGCTGGCTATCCACTTTTGTTCAGGATTTTGCTGCCTTCTAAGGGTATCACAGCATGCTGATATATATAAGAACCTTCTAGACCACAAGATTGTTTAGCGAAAGCTATAAAATTCACCTCAAGTGTTTTTCCTCTAGTTCACATTTTATTTTGAGATTGCAGAGCCACAGCTGAGTATGAACGTAAGATAGCTGAAGACTCTTACAGAAGGAATCTAGGTCCCAAGGCAAAAGTCATTTTGGAATGACTGGAATGCCATGAGGACAAAAGAAAAATATAACTTAAATTGGCAATCATAGGCATGAAAAGATCCTTTAATAACTTTTTTTTTTTCCTCCTTCATAGCTTATAAAAGAAGTCTCTAAATTGCTACAAAATTAAAACCAAACAGAACTCTATTTTCCTCCCATCTTCCTATTCGGTGAAGCAGAATTCCTTAAAGAATCAAATAATAAGTGATACACATAACGTTTTTAAGCCTCTAACTGTGGTCTGTATCATTCTCTTTAGGTACTAAAATAAAATGTGAAAAGGAATCACTTCTTAAGAAAGAGTACAAAGATTCATCTTTCACAGCTGTGACATACTTAGAAAGTTGTGGGTTTTTTTTCAGAAGTAATGAACTATCAATCTCCTTAAGGATATCTATTTATTTATGTAACATATTCACTTTTTGCAGCCTTTTTAAAGGCCTTGAAAGTTTCTTTCCTGAAACAATATTCAGTAAGCTATGCTGATTCAGTGATTTTTAACATTTTAGAAACAAGCACACATTTCTCTTTCTCTAAAATGCTAAAAGGTCTTCCACAGGTGGGATGAAACTCAATTCCTTTTTTGTATTGTTATAAAAACAGCAATATGCATTTTTAGCACTTCCAGCTGTCCACTTATGCCTCCGGATCTTACATTTGCCAACAAAGGGATAAGTGCTGTTATGTTACAGCTCTTCAACTGAAAGCAATCTCACAGAGACATTTTCCACTACCTTCTTTCATATGCCTGTTTTAATTTTTTAATACAATATTTACCTCCAATATTTTTCCTTTAGCAAAACTTACAAATGTAAAAATATTGATTCATTAATAAAAGCAGAAAACACAAGTTTTGAGTTGAAGAAAGAAGGTCGAAAGTACAGACAATGAAAAATCATTGATCTTTAAATTAAAAAATGTTATTTCACCATTAGTGGACTATCATGTTAGAAACAGAACTTCTAAATTCATATGGTCTCTACTGGTATAAAAGATGATATCCTTACAAAAAGTTTTGAAATGTAAGCTTACAACTCTGTATAGAAGAAAAATACAATGTAAACAGGCCCTAAAATACTAAATATAACAGGCTTAAGCTGTCTTTTGAACATCCTGGATCACTTCAGGTTTCCTTTCTTCATCTATTTTTTCCCATCATAGTTTTAAATCCTCTTTGGTTTATTTCCAGATTAAATATTTTTTACAAAAATCTCACCATCTGTAACTCATCTCCAGAAATGAAGCTAAATATGCTTTTAAAAGCAGGATTACTTATCAAGATTTGGAGAAGAACTGAATATGTAGCAAATTAGGGAAAGATGTAGTCACCTGTCCCAGAAAAAAAAAAAAAAAAAAAAAGAGAGAGAGAAGAGAGAATTGATTTCATCTTCTTGTTTATTGAACTCAACTCTATTTTTAACTGGGGGAGATTAAAAACCAATTTTCAGCACCATGGAAACTGCTGGATACAAAATGGTAAAACCAAGAGTACTACTTATATCTGGTTTTGCTTTAAAAAAGGATGAGTTATATCGCTAGGGTGAGTGTATATGAAAGGCAAACTGAAATATCATGGGCAGAAGGGAATAATTTTTTTCCCTTGACATTTTTATATAAAAGTTAAGGAACAAATTGTTTCAAGCCCATTCAAGTTGTTAGCCTGAAAAATAGGGAAGTTGAGAAGATGAGCCAAAGATCAGCTAACATTCCTTCTCCTCTGAAGTCAAAGAAGCAAAGAATAGCATTTGGAGAGAAGCAGAGCTTAAAACTTCACCCTTCAAAGGATACGTAAGTTTAGTCACAGAAAGGTGACACTTGCAAGCAAGGAAGTAGGAAATTTCTCCAGCGAGTTCAGAAGGGCTGGGCAAAGGAGGCAAAAGGAATTGTCCATTTGCACAAGCAACCTAAGGATCACACTACACACACATAAATCCTAGTTTGACTGCTCACACTTAAGCCCAGGCATACATAAGTTTTCTTCCCTTTCCAGGGAAACAACTATAGTGGTTTGGAGTCAACAGTGCACAGGGCTGCCAATATACTTCCTCTGTGATGGCAAAAGACACAAGGAATAATATAGCTAACTTTCAGTATATTCACATATACTTTTGATGTATATTTCCTATTAGAGGTTCAAGTTTCCATTTATTGACTTTTTTCCCCTATAATAGAGAAAAATATATATATAATGGCAGATTAGGAAACCTAAGACAGGCTGATTGGACGGGGCTGCCAAGAAATTAAACTTTGATTTGTTGTTTAAAAACATTTAACAATGGGATGCTGACTAGAAGCAGATGGCAGAAATGGCTGCACTTACTTTGGCTAGAGAAGACTTGGAACTGAAAGATAGTGCAGTTTAGAGAAATACACTCCTTAAATGAGGAAATCAATGAGATTTGATACAGATTGATACAAAGCTGGTTTACTGCAAAAACTGCAGTCCTTGTTTTTAATAAAAATCCACCAGATTTCTACATATAAACTTTATCCCCAAATAATTTTCAAGCTCATATATGACATTGTGTAGGTCAAAAAGTCTTGAGTCACTAAATTTAGGAATATGATGGGCCTCACATCAGCATATCCAACCATATTAAGGTCTTAAATATCTCCAGTACAGCTAACCAAAGTAATAAAAAACCTAGAAATAATGGAGGCTTGTCTGACATCTGTTCACTTTCAAAATTCATCAGATGAAGTCTCAGGACAGCAAAAAAAGTCACTTAAAAGGATAATACATCAAATCTTGAAGACAAATTACTCACTTAAGGTTAGGTAACTTTCTTTAGAGAAGAAACAGCTGTGTTAGCATTAGGACATAGCTCTTATGATCATATGACCACCTGTAAAAATATTCAGCTACCTCAACTTTAATGAACATTTTATCTTCTTGACTAAAGTCATTACCTGTAGAACTGACAAGCCCTCTTGGCCTGACCTCTTGGTCTGCACTTTTAAAACCTGTTCACCAGGTGAAGAACTGAAAGCCGAGCGATGTTTTTTGTCCAAGTGCCCCCTGTCAATTTTTCTCCTTTTATTTTCCTGGACTCTTCTTTTTTTCTCAGTTTACTACCTCCTTTAAAAACAGAAGCTGTCTGTCTTTCCTGGCTTCACAAGTGTCCAGGAACAAGAAAGTCAGTTAGCCTAATTGAATTATTTTGTGTTTCTGGGTTTGTTTTGTTTTGTTTTTCTGAAGTATGTTAAGCTGCAAGCCTTTGTTTTGCTATCATAACTTCAGGCTACAGTAAATGAATTCCCTGCTACCTTTGAAGGGAGAGATGAAGTAAAATTCCCCAAGTGCAAAATCAAACAGAAAAGAAAACCTCTTCTGTTTTGCTTGAAATATACATCTTGTCCTGCTGTTCCTTTAATGTTTTCTTTTATGATAAGAATCAGTGAAGGGCAGGTAGAGGGTTTTTCTTCCCCTCCTACAAGTACCAGTTTATAATAAAAGCATATTGATGATTGTAAACCATTAGAACTGAGATTAATCCACTTGTTTACGTCAGATCAATACACTTATTTACATGTCAGATCAGACAAAAGGAGGTTTTCTTCTTTGGCTTTCCACACTCTCCTAACATTTTAGCACATTTTTGAGCATCACTATGAAGCAAGAGCCTCCTGTGGTTAGTTTGTTGACACAGTATTCTTTTTTTTTCTCTTAAGCTAAGCAGTCTGGCTTGCATTCAGTTGAAACTAATGAAGAATGATTTTTAAATTGCCAATGCGTCATTATCCAAGATGAACACTTTAAAACAACCCGGGTCTCTGCACTTAGTCACTCATTTCACAGCTCAAAACTGTTTCACCACGTAAACTGCCTTGACGTGTGGAAACATTTGTAAAAGCCCAAAGGCTTCCAAAGAATTTCTCCCCAGATTAAACTAAACCTCAGGCAACAAAACAGCTCTTTCTAATAGTAGCCACTTTTCTAATCAACTCAGAAACACCTCCAGCTCTCAACTCCCCCCATCCCCTCCAACCTATCTGCCAAAACCAGGAATGTACATGCCTTTAGGTTACAATGAGACAGCTGATAATTTACAGGCTAACAGGTGCAGTTCACTAATTAAGAAACACATACCTGAAAACTCAGGACCAGAATTTAAAGCCATCTTTTAAGAAAAACTAAGCCTTTTGTGCTTCTCTTAGGAAAATGCACATTAGATTTCACACTTGAAAATTTCAGGGCAAAAGTACAATGCACCTGAAGTTGGCAGCAATGCTAACTACATCAGAGGGCCTCTAAGTATATTTTCATTAGTGTGAAATTAGACTATTATTTGCCAGTACACCAAGTTGGAAATGGTTGGCTAAACTTCAGCGTGTAACACCATTATAGATGCCCTATGTCATTTTTGCTGGACACCAAATACCAGATCACAAAGGCCCACATCTTTGGTAAATTCTGTTTAAGACCCATCATCCCCATGTTCGTGTTTTGGATATCCTCTGGCAGAAAAAAATGGCATTGTGTAGTATTTATCAGATTTTTAAGTGACAAAATCATTCTGATACATGCACATGCCTCTCCCTCTCCTCAGCCTGCTCCACTGTTCATTGAAACTGTGAGAGTATTCTCTGTGATGATAGGACAGAACTCCTCTGCTGAAAGCTTCTTGAAGAAAGCACTGGGGACAAAAATATCTCCTCCCTAGACGACATTATAAAATTATGGAATACTGTATTGATGTTCTATAGCTCCCAGTAAGCTTGTCAGAGCTTAGTCTGAAAAAAGCATGCAAAGGAAGGAGAGAGGCCAAGGTACCCAACCCTCAAAGATTTGTAGCTCAGACCAGGGGCAGGCAGTTCCATTTTAAACTCCAAAAATCAGCAACAATCATGATCATTACTTTTACTTACCTTTACATAACAAAAAGGTTAAATCTTAAAAAATAAATTGTAATTTTGCAGTCTTTCCAATATTCAAAATTTTGCTATGGTTTTTATAATTGGCTGCAAGATCCTTAAACTACTATATATGGATATAAATTCAATTAAATGCTCCTTTTTGCACATTTTAAGGCAAAGCTCAGAAAATTGCCATGTTATTTTGAGTTTAGTATCTGACATTATGTTCAAAGACCTGCAGGAAACAATGAAGTGTGCTGTATATTTAATGATCCATGAAATATAGCAATATTCAGCATTATTTAAATTTAATTTAAGTAGTTTTTCTAAATTCTGTTTTATAACTGTCTGCATGGTTTGACATCAGAATCACAGAATATCCTGAGTTGAAAGGAACATACAAGGCAGTCAACCAGCTGGACAACAGAGGCAGACTGGTAATAGAAAAGGATTTCTGTACACCTATTTTACTTAGTGTAGGTGTAACCATTTAAAGCTTTCTAATACCAAATATACATATCTATATAAATTAATTAATTAAATCCTGATTAATATAGCTTGATATACTCTAATTAATATAATTTCTAATACTAATTTTGCTTGACTAAAACTTTTAGTAAGAACTTGACATTTCTAAAAACAAATAGGCTGTTTGCAGAAGCTTTTATGGCTCTGAGTTAATCCACAACTAACAAAGCCAGTCTCTCAGCTGCTCTTACACTTGCTCAATACTATGCATTTGGACCACTCGCAAATGTATGTTTATGTAGGAAGAACTTCTGCTTTGTAGGGTGATAGGAAGTATCAATAATTAGTAAACATGTACTATTTTTTTTGCTTTAGGCCACTGTATTATGAAAACTGTTACAATTTAGATTTAATTTTTAATATTACTATTAGTTTGTAAAATATTACTATTTGTAAAATATTACTATTAGTCTGTAAAAAAAAAAAAAGTAGTACTGTAAAAAAAAATCCTGTTTAAATTGGTAGTTATACTATTATTTATTATTACTTATTTGTTTTAAATTAACAGTCCTCGGACAAAACTATTCCTGCCTCTAGCTACAAAGTCACATCTTACAACTACCAGCAGACAAACTGATGGGAAACTCCCGTTGCAATACACACTTCAGTATGTTGAGCCAACCTTCAGGCTTTCAGCCCCCTGAGTTCTATTTCCTATTGTGTTCAAAAACATTTGTATACAAAATATCTTTCTAATATATTTGTATATAAACACATTAACTAGCACAAAATCCTGGATTAGCTCCAATGTGCTAAAAACCACGAAATTTTATAATATCTTTTCACTTATTTGAGAAGTAGTGCATTTAGTAGGGATAAAACTCTACTTGAGGGGGCCCCCTAATGTAGATAAAGTAGAGATCAAAACAGCTCTGCAGCCTCACATGGAGCAATTTCCTATTCTTTTGTCTTCCCAAATGTCACTTGATTCACTTGTCCTCAATTCAGGCTGCCCAAACAACACCAGCTATTGTTTCACCCTTATTGTCAGCAACAAGTCAGGAGGAGATGAGCTGCACTGAAGAGTCAGGCTACTGTCATGGTTAGCTGTTCCCATCCTTTGGAGAGTCAAACAAGAGAATTATTTGTTCTTGGAATGAAGGGAGAAGATAGATATGCTTTTTATAGGAAATAGCACACAAATATTCTTAAGAGTTGAAACATAAAGATAAAAACAACTTGAGGCGTACATACTAAAGGCTGAAAATTGGGTGCACAGTCCCAAATTTCTTGCTGTTTTAGACATGAATGAGTTTCAGCTACTGTATTTGCAGAAAACTTTCTTTCCAGCCTCCATTCCTAGATTTTTTTAAGAAAGAGTCTAATGTTGACACAAAGAAATATTCTTGCATGTTATCAATTCAGGATAAAAAGCAATCATCACGTATTTTTCTTTTTCTTTTTTTTTTTTTTTTCATTAGTCAGTGTTAAATATAACAACACATACAAAATCATGGAACTGCAAATATTTGTGTACTTTCTATCCCATTTCATTAGTGAATATTGTGCTTTGACTCTACATATGATAATTACAAGGAAAGAATTTACTTGGATTTTATGTTCATTTAATTTTTTAGATATACATCAGGACAGTGACAGGACATCCCAAAGACACAGTTCTTCAGAAGGCAAAAACAGCTTGTTTTTATCTTTATGATGATGCAAAATACTTCAAGGTGGATGAATCCTATCACACCTTTTGGCATAATCAACAGCATTCAAACTGAAGTAAGGAAATTGTGTCTGTGGGTTTGAACAGTTTGTGGGAAGGAAGAGTCATTAAAATTAAAAGGCAGAAAGATTTTTTCCTCCCTCTGATTATTGTGAAAGACTTCTGCAGAAGACCAACATGATGTGCTTTCAATTGATCACTCTGTATAAATTCAGATCTCAATATAGCAAGCCTATTCATACTGTATGTGAAATTTGATCACAGATATCTAAGACTTTCCCTTCCAGTCCAAATAATAGAATATACATTTTCATGAAAGCAATTCTGAAAAGAAAGAGGTTCGAAATAGGACAAGCAAAGTATATCAAGCAAGCTAAAAACGAACTTTCCTTTATTGTTGACTTGCAAAATGTGTAAAACCTCACTCACAGCTCTAGCCATTGTCAACTAAGCAACTGTAGAGCTACATTATAGATTGCAAAACTCAATTCTCACTATGCTAGAACATTCAAACTATCCTGTTCTATGTGCCCTTAATCTATTTCTTGCTTAATCTTGTGGACATCTGAACAAAGATGGATTTGTATACATTCCTCATACATTTCCATGTGTGGATAACGTAAAGATCTGAATGTCCACTTTTTTCTCTGAAATACCAAAGTTGTTTAAAGTAATGGATAGTTATCGATTGTCACCTTTCTGGTACCAAAAGAATGAAGCACTGGAAAAAATAGAAAATCCATTTGATTATTCAACCATGAAGGGAGAGGTTAATCCTGGTCTGCTCAAGGCAAATAAGTTATGGATATCTAATCAGAGATTAAAATAAAATAAAATAAAATAAAATAAAATAAAATAAAATAAAATAAAATAAAATAAAAAATAAAATAAAATAAAATAAAATAAAATAAAATAAAATAATAAAATAAAATAAAAAATAAAATAAAATAAAATAAAATAAAATAAAATAAAATAAAATAAAATAAAATAAAATAAAATGTCTTCATAAATTTGAGATCACTTCCTTGCAAAAATTACTGTTTTTCATTACCCTCCATTGATCAACTTCAGGCATATTAGTACTGAAACTCAGAAACTAGAATCACTGTCTGTAAACCTTCCAAAATTTGAGATATGTCAATGGCATGCAGGAAAATTTCAGATTAGCAGCCACAATGTCTGAAAAATAACACCAACAGATATTGGTACTACCAGTACAACTGCTGCCCCACTGTTTTAATCTGTTTGTAACAGGACTGCTGCACAGTAGTCCATCGAAAATAGCCACTGCAGTTTCCTGACTTTCCTGACTTTCAGTGCTTTTTCTTCTAGGTGTTTTTGCTGTTTGTTCTCTGTTCTGTTTTAAAGCTGGAGGGTCAGCTTCAGCAAATGCAGTAAATATGCAGAAAGAATATAAAACATAAATGGCTAGCACCTATTCCTGCCTGGGTTGTAAAATGTGTATTCTGAGTACAGAACTAGGCAACAAAGAATCATAGAATCATCTAGGTTGGAAAAGACCTTCAAGATCATTAAGTCCAACCACCAACCTGACCTACCCAGTCCCACCACTAGAACACATCCCTTAGTGCCAAGTCTCTTAAATCCAGGGACTGGGACTCTACCACCTCCCTGGGCAGCCTATTCAACAATTTAAACCTCTCCTGGCACAACTTGAGACCTTTTCCTCATGCCACCTGGTAACTTGTCGCCTGTGAAAAGAGACCAATGCCCTCCTTGCTACAGCCTTCTTTCTGGAAGTTCTAGAGAGCCATGAGGCTCCCCAGTAAAGGATGGAGATTCTCCTTAGTCCTGCTGTTGAGGTATTTATAAAACAAAATCATCTTCAAAAGTTATAGAAAGTTTTAAGAGAGTGCCACTATTTATCTGCTGTTATGTCTATACAAGTCATTTTATGGTTCTGTACAAAAGAAGCACATATGTAATTAATTCTCTTATTAAATTCTCTTAAGTCAACATTAAGTCTTCTTATATCATGGAGCTCTTTATAATGCTGACAAGTATATGTCACAAGGCACTGATTTCACATATGTGACAGATACTATGATCCTAAATTGTCCTATTGCTATTCTGATTTCAAATATGAGATGTAAATACATTAAAGCAAGACCTATTTCTCACTTCAAGTCAGATATTTGAAAAACACATTAAATGACAAGCAAACCTTCACCTCAGATTCATCTAGTTGTCAGTTAATATCAATCTAAATATTAAAAATACTTTTATTCTTTGACAACAGTCTGTAGATGTAATTTTCTGGCAGTTAATCATGAAAAACATCTAGGGCACTACTAGATATATCAATACTGTATGTAATCCTGGTTCTACCCATTGAAAAAATATGCAGGGTATTTCCAAAAATGAAGAGAAAGCATAATCAAAAATATGGGATATTTTATGTATCAGAGACAGATAACACCTCCTCTTCTGCCAGAAGAGTTGACTTTTAAGAGTGTGATTTAAAATTCATAAATTGATAGGCACGGAGATGTCAAAGAATGCCTATTTACTTTTTCCTTGTACTGGAACAAGGCTTAAAGAACTTTTGTAGGGCATCATGGGGAAGTACAAAGTAATGAGTGAAAACACTAAACGAATTGGTTGTTCAGACACCCTGTAGTTAAAATGGGGAATTCATTGATGTAGAAGCTGGACTAATTTGTGAAAGTAAAATGCAGTAAAGGCTATCAGAATCAAAAGCATAACTAAGACAAATGCTATCACAAGCTGACAAGAATTAGTCCCTCCTTGCCCACTTTTTTTTCTCTTGTCTAGAAAGAAGGTGCTGGTATAGATAAACATAAGAAAAAACATTTGAGTTCAGACTGTAAGTTCTCAAGTTCTTAACTTTTCAATGCCTGAAATGCATCAGTCACATCTCTCTTTTACATTTTCCTTTTTACTATTATTCACCAGGGAAGTTTTCAGGCTCAAATGCTTTGTGACAAATAAGTGTGTTGGGCAGGGGAGGGGAAATACAATATTATTCAAAGAATTATGATTCATTGCACAACATGACTAATTGTGGTTAGCAAAATCACTATAATGAGTGGGAAGTTCATTAACAAGTTTCTGTTTTTCTGGTCTAATTCTGTACCTTGCTTTTTTACAATACATATGTATATATTTACATAGTACATTAAAAGAACTCTAAGAATTCCTTTCTGCTTATCCACTGTCTACAGATCTGCAAGGGTGTTGTAGTTCTTTGTCCGCTGCCTAAAGTATTTAATCATCTAGCTACATTCAAGACAAAATGAAGTTTCATTACATATTTTGTAACAACAGAAAGAATTCTATAGGTGCTAAATTTACATTATCGTATAGTCCATGGTGCTGTTCTGTGAGTCAGAGCAACATTTTATTCTTCATTCAAGGTGAGTTCCCTGATTTAAAGCACTGAGTAAATTGCGTATTCTCTTGTTCAGACACAAGTAAAACAATCACGCCACAGGCAATCAGCTTTGAAAAACAAAAGGTTGAAGGAGGCAGTTTCTTTCATCACAGAATATCTTCAGTTATCAAACATTATTGAGGGACAATCACAGATTGCAGATATCTGTTCTGAAAGCTTGGAATAACATATGTTTTTGCACACAGTTAAAGAGAACAAAGTGATTCATTACGAGACCAGCAGCACCCTCTCACAGAGTTCTCCAGAGCTGAAATGGACAGAGTTTTGGATAGGTAAAAGTTTTGTTGTAGTTCTGAGTTATAACAAAATAAAAATGAACTTTGGGTATGGGCACTTTTTAATACATATGCATCTGCTCTCCCAAGGTAAAAATGCAGTGAAGTTGAAATCCAGGTGGAATGCAGAGCCGACCTACCAAAAAGTTGTGTGCTTTCTTCAGCATGTTTTTGTAATACTAGACTGCTAATGTGTTAGCTATCTTGTAGGAAAAAAAAAAAAAAAAAAAAAAAGGAAAGAAACTTTTTTCTTTTTCAATAAAAACAAACTCTAGGAAGTAAATTAATGAAGAACCAAATGGCAAAGCAGATTGGATTGTTCCTACCAAATGGTGTTTCAAACACAATCTAATTAGGTGATAAAATGGACCAACATACATTGAGATTAAGTAAGCAATTAAGTGGTGTGTATCACAGAGTGGGAGAAGCATCAGTTGTACAGGACTGTAGTGTAAGACATTTGGCATTTAGCTCTCTAGCAACTTATCTACCCCAAGGGAAGAATAAAATGAATCAGAGTAGAGGACAGCTTCTTCAAATTGAAGCATCTTCATTTTCATTTTGATTTTATGACAAGATTAAAAAAAAATAATGTTCGTAGGTGTTGATACTAACTCTCAGGAAACTATATGCCCCAATCTTTCATGTTATCAACACTTAACCATTTACTACAAGATTTTGTTTTGAGATTTGGATATTCCCTACACTCCTGAACTCATTTCCTAAAGTCAAAAACTTGTATATTGAGACAAACAAACAAATAAAACCACATGATTTATATAACTTGAATTTAACTTCAGATGTCATGGCAAGAGTAGAATGTGTTTGATTTAGTGAGAAGCAACCCAAAGCATAAATTTATTAACCATTTACTCTTTTTCAACTTTCTCAAAATTCAAAGTGACATCTCAGATAGAATTATTCACACACAGGAACATATATGCACATGCATGATCACAAAAGGCACACAAAACCATCTGTACAGAAAGTTACACTGTGAGATACTAATGCTATCAAACCCTGATAATACTTTTAAGATACTTTCTTGCTTACCTGTTGCCTTCATTGTGCATATCTGATTTCAAATGGATCCAAACAAAACAAAAGAACAGCTTCAATGTATTGAAGAGTACATCACAATCAATGGTTGATCATTTTTAATGGCAATAATCCAGCTGTAGATATTTTAAAAAAATCTTGCTCTGGAGCTGTACTCCTAGAAAAGGCAAATCACACTGCATAGCCACGTGTTCATAACTCAGGTTATACTGAAAATGGCACCATGGATTTAGGGGAACTATAAACTTCCCACACCTCCAAAAAAAAAAAATTCAATTCAACTGAGCAGCAGTCTTCTTGCATTCTTAAGTGAGAGTTCCTATTACTATATTTCTATCAGTGTATCTACAAATTCAGACACTGAGCCACAATATGACAACACAAATATAAGATATGTTCTCTTTATGCATTCAATATGTGAAATAGGTTTTATAACTTGGCTTCTATGTTTATATCTCAATTACTGCATATACTTACATTAAATTTCATTTAATAATAATAAAGGTACATTTGCATACGTTATGACTTTACATATAACAAATGCTAGCAAATAATGTGCTTCTTAGATTTTGGCAGTTCAGATTGTCAAAATAGTAAGAGTTGAGAATAGCATGGACTGTATCACTGTAGTTCAAATAGATGAGCTAGACCTATACCCACATGCTACTCTTTCAAAGATACTTTTAAAACTGTTTTTAGATGTCATATGAATATTCTATGAGATTTTCTCAAGAAATAATATTTAAAAGCTCTGCTAACTTCACAAAGTACTTAACTGCTGTTAAAGCCTGCTAAATGCTTAGCCCCAGCAAATAATACTGATAAGTATTTAAGAGATGTATGTGATCAAAATGTTAAAGTTCACTTGGAAGACATTTCCTAACACAACCAAGTATACTCAATGGCAGGCATTTTTTTCATCATTTCCCATTTAATCTAAATTACTTCTATTTAATTCACTTTACTAGGATTCTACACAAAATGTCACTTAAGAAAAAGGAAGAATTTATAACATTAGAGACACAACTGGTATATATAGAGAAAGCAAATATTAAAGTATTTTCAAATTATTTTGCAATTGACAATTCTGTACTGACAGTTATTCAACACTCACATTGCTAATAAGTCATTATTTGATGCACAAGTGTACTCTCTTTCTTTTGAAAAGTCATATGATTCTCATCTATCAATGTACTAGGTATAATGCATAATCATAAAACATCCTCCAGTATTTATATTGCTACATCAGGGAAAAAAAAAAGGAAGGTGATCCAGTGGAGGCATAAGCAAAAAAGTTGAAAGATATATACATAATCACTGTTTCTTTAGGGTTTGACTTCCCTCTTGGATCACTAAACAGTGTTCAATATAACATTAATTCATTCGTTCTTTCTCTCTAACCCTGCCTTTCCTGTGTTTTTAAGTGACCCAAGGAAGTGTGTCACATAGTAGACTTAGCAGTAGATTAATAAATACTGAAAGAGCAGCAGTATATTTATCTGAAAATAAGAGGCTACAAATATAATGTTATAATGAAAAAAAAAAAAAAAAAAAACCACTAACAACAACAACAACAAGAAAAAAAAAAAAAAACAAGAAAGAAGAAAGAAAGAAATAACTGTCACTGTCATCTATTCAACTGTGGAGGTACAAATGACAACACTTTTTCAAACTGCATTGAAAAGGGGGAGAGATGTTATTTATTGATATGATTCTACTACTCATTCATTTAGTGCCAACTTAATGACAACTTATATTGTTTTATTCTGAGACAACAATTTACAAAGCACAATATCCAGACCAGTATTTTTTGGCAATGTTAGGAAAAAAGCTTCTTCAAAGTCTTTTTGTTTTTTCCCAAAACAAATTCCAGTTTTAAATAGGTATGTGGCTACTTCCACATAAAGCAAGGATCCTTGGTATGATACATTCTTTGGATAATTTTAGTTTTTTATACAAAAATAGTTTAAAATAACAAAGATATGTTGCATTTGAAATAAGAAGTTTCTACACTAGCTGCTCCTGTGATGTGGACTATTCCCAAAAGCTGAGAAAATTTGAAGATCAGAAAGAGCGTTTTTGAATATTCAAACATACCTGTTTAAACAGGAAAGGCTGATTATACTCTTAAATAATCTCACTGACATCAAGCCATATCTAGAGATGATGGAGTTGTACAGGGAGGAAATTCTTTCTAGTACAACCGAAGCATAATAGACAAATTCTATACTAAAACACAACTGTGAAACAACAGCTGGAGTTAGTAAAAGTTCAAGCTCCTCCTTTCAAAAATTAAAAAGGCAGCCTGACTGAGAAGACCCCATGAGCTGCTGATAGTTCATTCGTGGGGCATATATCTTCTTGTAAGTATGGGTTGCATTCCTAGTAACTTTTTTAGTCATGTTACATAACCAATAAATGGAAGTACACTACCATTTTTGAAATTGTATTATTGAGATCATTTCCTCTTTCATCAGGTTTTACATTTTAAAAAAAAAAGTGAATTCAATTTTTGTGTAGAAAAGTGTAATGAAGAGGATGTCTTATTTGCTGTTACAATGATTTACCGAGATTTTATATCTATATATATGAAAATATATATATAGATATGTGTATATGGAAGATATTCCTTATAGCCTTATATTTGGAAACAAATTCAGCTGTATTTTAAGCAGATGTAATTTAACAGGCTTACAACTCCATTGTTGGAAGTTATAATAATATTTTCCATTTTGGCTGTATGAATTCCTTTCTTACTTCAAAACAAAATACAGGATTGACTTTTGTCTCAGGTCATTAAATTCTAAGAGTTCAGAAAACCAATTTTCCATTTAGCAAAATGATGTAGTTCCTTTGGAGGATTTTTATCTTTATAGAACAAAAAGGAAGGTTTTTTGATTTCAGGTTTCAAAACGAAGGTCATAAAGTAAACTTATGTTTCACCCTAATTGTGGCCAATGTAAATATGCCTTTTTTTCCTGTAAAACTAAGATTTCTCTGAAATTGTCTGCTGCTTCCAGTATTCATTCCAAAGGGATTGCAAATGATCAGAGATATCTGATAGTAGTTCAGAAATGAAACGAAATCTTCAAGGTTAAAATAAAAGCCTTAGCAAGTAATGCTCGAAGTGAACTATTTATGGAAGATGTTTTCTACACAAAAGGAAAAATAAGACTAACAGGAAAGTGCAATGAAGGAAACAATTTGTCAAAGTTCTTGAGTTTTGTGATCCAAGGAAATTTAATTTTCTTCTGCTTAACAGTGGGAATTTCATCGAAGTTAAAAAATTGACTAAGAAGTGTTAAGAACAGGCTAGCACAGAATAAATGACACTTTGTAATAGAAATAAATTAACTATGGAAATAATTTAAAATTATAATAAAAAAACTTCAGCATTCACCCTAGCCACCAATATACTTTGATAAAATAGTGCCTTAAAAGATATGGTAACTCAACTTAATGCCAGACAGACTCACAGAAAAATGTACTTATTTAACTTAAAGTGCAGTTCTGTTGATTCTTTTTTTTTTTTTTTTTTTTTTTTTTAGCAGATATATAAGCGTGCTTTATTTTCTTCATACACTTTATTGTTTGACCAAATGGCAGATTTCACACGTAATTTCCTGTATGTATTATCAGACTTTACCAATCTTAACTTCTGTGTTTTATTTTTCATTTATAAAGAGAAACAAATATTGCAAAAAGGAGGCTAAGCCATAACGACTAGTGAAAAAGCTGAACAGGTCGCTGTCATATCTAGGAATCTACTAGAGCAGTATCCCTCAGTTTTAAAGGAGAACTAAAAACCCTATTACTTTCCCGTCTGCAGAAAAAGTACAAATGTAATTTTTGAAGTTATCCTTCTTAGGAAAGCTACACACACACAAAATAAATGTATACATAGCTAAAAATCAAGTGATCTAATCTCGGCAAAAGTTCCAAAGTGATAAATATGCAGTGTTGCATTATCTCAAGTCTCCCATTCTCTTTTTTTTTTTTTTTTATTACAGAAGATCAAAGAATGTGGAGAAAGAACCTGGGAGCTAGCTAATATTTGTTAGAATTATAATTTTCAGGATAAATGGAACTAGCTTCTCAAAGTTATTAACTAATACTTGCTTTGAGTTGTATCCTCAAGATTTACATCCAAACTGAAATCTTGAAGACAATAGTCTAATTTCCACTTAACAATAAATCTATTTTTACATACGTATTATTATACATCCTCTATGCTAATTACAGTCTTCCAAATTAACTCTAAATTTATGTACATGGCAGAGTGACTCAGTTGATGCTATATTTCAGTTTAGGATTTTAAGTGTCACCATAGTTATTCAAATCAAGTTCAGGACTTTAAAAGCTTTAGTCCTCAAGGATTATCAAATGAAATTGAAATTAATCACAATTTGTAAAATATAACACCATATATTACTTTCCTTTACCATCTGGCTAGGGTTTGTTTTTTTTGTTGTTGTTGTTTTGTTTTCATTTGTTTGTTTGTTTGTTTGTTTTCAAGCAACCTGCCAAAGAGTAATTCTCTTTGGTGCTGTATAACTTGAAGCCGATTATTCCAACAGCAGATCAGTACACTGCAGATATAGACAACAAGCTCACTACAGACTTATGTCAGAACAGTGATATATAGTTTACTTTTAATGTGAAAAATGAAAGTGAAAGCAACTTCTCTAACAAATTACATTTTAATAGCTTTAATAATAAGAGCCATACAAATCTTTGCAAGACATGAGTGTAGTATTCAGTGCATTAAAATGCCGGTACTTTAGGCTCACTGCTGTTGCTACACTAGCTTTAATTTCTTAACTAAATTTTATACAACTTTTAAACACTGACCCTGAAATTGGATTTTTTTTTTTTCTACTACAGCCATTTTAAAATGTCTCTGAATGAAAAAAAATGGAGAGTCCAACTTGTAAAGATAGACTACTGAAAATCTGCCACATGAACTCCCCTAACATAGAGTCAAAATAAAATATAGTGCATCTTTTTACATACTGAGCAGATAAGAAAATGAAAAGATTAGCTTGTGGCAACATGATTTTATCAGAATAAGTCTAGATAGGTATTCCTACCACCCTGGAAGAGACTGAAGTAATGGGCACACCAGCAAAGGTGAAGCTCTGCTTGAGTGCAATTTGCACAGGGCCTGGGTACCCAGGTTTTAAGCAGTAAGCAAGAAGCAAACTCCAGCATGAAGGATGAAGGGACAAGTGATTTTATTCCAGCAAATCACCAACTGATTATTCCTTGGTTAGGGACACTGATACTGGCTTTTCCTTTTCCTTTTTTTTATAATATATAGAGAGAGATTTTTTCTTTTTTTTTTAATCACTACATTCGATTTCACTGCCAAGGAGATTGCACAGATGCTTGAGGCACATGCTGGATTAGTAATACAGAACTCAATGACTGTAACACTGAAAGAAGCATGAAGACCCACCAGAAGGATCAGTGCCGAATTCCAAACTGCACAGGCAAAATGCGTGAGCAATCAGGATGCTTGCAGAGTGATATATAAACTCTTAAAGAATTTTATGAAAGATGCTCTTACTAATCTAAGCTATCCTTTTTTCAAATAAGGAAAATCGAAAAATTAAAAAAAAAAAAAAGACAAAGTAATAGACAATACTAGAAAACACCAACCAAAGCTTAGTGCACACTTATATTAAAGCTGATTGGAAAAATACTGAGTTAAGATACATGATGAACCAGCAACATATTATTAGAGCTACTTTTAAAAGCTTTCTAAAGCACATATGTAACATGAACAGCTATTCACTAAAGTGAATCAAGCATGGCAAATCAAGCATAGAAAATAGTACCTAGCAGAAAAAGACCTTTCTCTAAACATTAGAGATAACATTTCTCATTAGGGAAATTGAATGCAATTTTGTAAAGCATTACATAGTCACAGTTTCATCTAGATATAACAAGTATTGGACAACAATGACTTAAAGCTCTAAATTGGCAGAAAACAACTTCAACGACAGAAGCAGAAACTTATTTTCTTACACCGAGAGGACATGAGATCTCACCAAACCAGAGTTTTGGAGATCATATGTATTTAATAACAACAATGAACATGGGCCATAAAAATATGCTTCTTTCAAATACTTTATAATCTATTAAAGAACCCAATATTTAAACTTTGCAGTACTTTTTTTTTTTTTTTTTAATTATGAGCTCAATTCATGGTTTTCAATCCTACTGTGAGTAGACTTGCATTAAGTTGTTCTGAGTGACTTTAACTTCTGTGATTTATCTGGCTTTTGAAAAAAAAAATGTGATAGATAAATTCAACGGCTTTGATCTTTATTTTAAAAGTAAGGAGCTTAAAATTTCATAATAATATAATCCAAAGTGATGGCACCAAATAAGACAAAGTTTCCCTTTATCTAGTCTAGTGCTTCATCATATCCAGCATTGATACTTAGATAAAAATATATATATTTAAAAAAAAAAAGAAAAAGGCAAAAAAAAAAAAAAAAAGGACAAAATGAAGAGACAAAAAATTAATAAGAAAAATATATATTCATTTTCTTGAAAAAGCCAAGCAACAAGCAGTGGAACAATCCACAGGTCCATTTCTTCTCAGATAACCTTTTTGGCTTTCCTGCATTATTTGCATAGCCAGACAAGTCCATAATTTAACTTAATTCAATTAAATGGGAGAGTTTTGCATGAGAAAACAGTTAGTCCATAATTTAACTTAATTCAATGAAATTAGAGTTTTGAATGAGAAAACAGTTAGGTGAGATGAGCTGTCTGAAGAAATAAACTACTGCATTTGCACCCAAAACCTACAGACAGTACAGTAAATGAAGTTTAATCTTGTCTTAACATTACCCCAAATAGAAGGTAAAGATACTTCAATTACAATTACTTTTTAAAAACTGTACTTCCATGGAGTAGCTGTGTCAAATGTTGTCTGTCAAAATTCATATTAAAAACAAGACTGTTTTCCTATACATATCATATAATTTCTAAAAAACAGTTGTTTTATTTTGTTGTTTTCCTACTAGAAGTCCTTGAAATAAAGATGCAAAATAAGATTAGTAAAAATTCCACAAGCAGCCTGTTTTCTAGACTCTGAAACAGAACTACATTAATCAAAAGTAAATGATTTCACATTTAGCTTATAACAAATTCACTTTGCACATTTAACAAATCCCTCTATGACCATATTAACATTAGTATGCACTGATCCAGTGGACAAATTACAATCACTCCGGACACATTCATGTCCCAGACTGCACAGGAATATTATGTTTCAAGTGATTGAGTCCTGCCAATTATTTAATTTACTTGATAACAATGAGAAAATCCTCTCATCCTAACATGAAAAATCCTAAACCAGAAATATACCTCACCCCATTCAAAGAAAAGAAAAAAACAGGAAAAAAAAAAAAAAAAGGAAAACCCATAGAGTTTGATAGATATTAGAGTTATTTCTGTGATCCTCTTATCTCTTAGCCTGCAGATGGATGTACCATTTAATGAAACACAACAGTCCCCTTCGTATTACAGCTACCAAGAATGACCAACTTCTTAACAAGAGAACAGCTAAAATACCTGAGAAGTGCTTTGATACTGTCATGTGTTGTTTCCAACTGGAGCCTTAGAAAATGCTTCAATTGTATCAAAATGAGTTCTCCCGTTCTTAAAAGTATTTCTTCATTAATTAATTTGTTGAAATTCAGTTATTGGTTAACGTTCATATAATCATTATTATATTAGCTAAAATCATGGTTATATTAGTGAACGATACCGTGTAAGTCATCATTCTGTAAGTCTTCTTAAGAACACGAGTCTCAAATAACAGCATGAGATCACAAATGCACAGTTGGCTATTTCTCCTTTCCTGCTTTTCTAGAAGTTTCTCATTGTACATGACAAAAATTAGACAAGACTGCATGATTAGGATATCTGGTCTCATGGACCAAGATGCCAAACTGACCAGATTCTCACTATTCTACTAGAAGACCTCTGCAAAGCAAGGTACAGAATTTCATTTGTTTTAGAGTATATATACATAATACATAACAAAGACTTATAATACATAAGTCTTTGGTTCCATGGAGATACCATGAATAAAAAATCTTCCAGTTCACACATATTAATTTAAATTTTATTTCATTATTCCTTGTGTTAGTTTTTCTGATCATTACACTTCTTTTAAACTTCAACTAATTAATTTATGTTTCTGGCAGTTTCTTAGATATTTACCATCAATTTTTACTTCTCATTGTTTTTCAAATCGGCAACAACTCTTTAAGTGAATGGAAACAATCATTTGTTTAAATTAATTCTCCATGAGTAGTGCTCACATGATTCTTGTAACTGTCTTCTTGTTCTGCCTGCAACTGTAACATCTAACCTGGATGTTGTTTCTGTGCTTTAACATACCTGTCAACTCAACAAAAACTACGACTTCTCCCATCTCCTACTCTGTTAACTCTACCACTGATTCAGCTTGTCATATTCTAGATTATGTTTCAGTCATTTGCTTTTTTCTTTTACTCTCACTCTCATGAAGAGTCAAATATGTCTTACATTCAATATTTCCCACCTCCATGCATTATATACCACCTATTTGCAAGCCTGAAGGAAAAAAAATTAGACTGATTGATACTATGTTAATTATTCGTTGTGTTTGGAATCCCAAGTGCCAGAAATGCCATAGAGGAAGAGGAATTTACCCTTTCGGAAGAAGTAACACATCTGGTCAAGTAATGCACAAGAAAATTCCAATACTTCTACTTACATTATGTTGAAGATGTATTAATAATCATATGACAGACTACTGATGCTAGGAGTAAGTGAGTTATATTAGCATTACAGGAAAGATCTACATTGTACTATATTTAGTTTAAAAAAATGACACAACTTTTAGGGAGAGGAAGAAATGTCACATTAGTGAAAGCTAAACACACAGTGCCACAACAAAGAGTTTGTCTCACAGTTGCAGTGTTGAAGAAAAGACACTTCCAGCAAAGAATTGCAGAGCACTCATTCTGCATTATTTTCCTTTAATGCTTAAGATTATTCAAAAAAGAAAGGTCACACGTGACAATTCTTTTCACATCTTAAGAAGAAAATAAAGTTGTGACTAGCACTGGGCAATTGGGTCGCTATGACTTGAAAAAGGGAAGTAAAACAGAGCCATGCCAAAACTAGATCAAGAAATTAAATAATGGGTGAAGTTCAGGTGAAAATCAACAAAACAACAAAGTTCCACAAGCTCAAAAACTGATAGGTGATAATTAATGATACTTAAGTTTCTTAATTTGTAGTTGCAATTTAATTCTCTTACTGTATGATATCCAGTGGGTTTCTGTGTATTAGATTCAGAGGACATTACAATAAAACAACACTCTGAGCCAGTTAAAGTATTGCTAAAGGAGCAATGGTGAATCATTGCACTTCAGATTAACCGGCAGTGCTGGATTATATTTCTTTCAGACAATCTTGAATTGTGTGACACTTTGCAAACTAATTCTTATAAAAGCTTTGAGCATCCTAACTAGTTCCTTCATTTCTACACATAGGGAGCTGGTGCAGTTAGACAATAAAATAAAATAAAATAAAACAAAACACCAACGCCACACATAGCAGATGTGAAATGAAGCTTCTTTTTAGAACATTATGCATTCTTAGATATGTTGCAAAATGTTTTTTTTTCCAGTTCAGAGACTAAAAAAACATATTTTGGAATATCTTTAAGAATGTCATGAATTAATTTTTCCAGGCATTACTGTTATAGCCCAGACCCTAACATTAGCAGCTGATAACTTTAAAAATTCATTAAACTACTTTTCCTATTAAAACCTGAGTAGTTCTGCTAATGAAAAGGAAGAGAAGCCTTAAGTCAATTTATTTGAAGGAAATTGCTAAAATTCTTTCAAATTGAAACAAGGCTCCAAACACCATATTCTAAAGTGTAACATTTAATATTTTTTTAGGAAAGGAAAAACGTGGGAAGAATCAAGTTTAACAAGGAATCCAAGACATAAATAAAGTGTTCCTAGTGATAGAAAGATATGCTTTGAATCTTAAAAGTTATGCTTTCACATCTCAAGGTTGCTATGTAAAAGCTTTGGTTCTGTAATGTGCACAGATAGGAAATTTGGCATGGCAAGAATCTCATTGGTACATGGAAGCATAAACTGTAGACGGAAAAATAATCTGTTTGTTATCTGCTGTGCTTTATGGGCATGACTCTTAATCCTTCAAGAACAGGAGCAAAAAATAGCTCTTGTTCTAAGGACATCCTTAGGTTTCCATTCTTTCCTTCTCCTTTGCAGGTGCACAGTGCAAGCAAGCAAAGACCATTCCAATCTTGAAGGGGTTAAACTGAGACACAAGTGTAACCAAGCCAAGCAGCTGAACATATGCTTCAGGGAAGTATCCAAGGGGCACTGGAAGTAAGAACCAACAATGCCAGTGCTACAGCAATTCATTCCACTATACATATTTAAACTAAGTATCACAAAAAGCACTTCCTATCATTATATATAAGTTGCTTCATCTATTTTTTTAGTCCTAAGTACATATTACTCCATTTTTAAGTTAAAATCCTTGTTTACTTTGGGCACTGCGATGAGATTTCTACTGTTAGGCTAATAATCATGAAGTTTATCCACTAAGCATTCCCAGCCTCTGTCTGTCTCTGCATTCTGATTACTGTCTGGACAGTTAATTTCTACAGCTTTTCAAATGGCGCTAATCAGGAATTAAAAGCTACTATCAGCTTTGCTAGATACAGATTCCTACCCACTGGTTAGAAAGGATTTTCAAAATAGGCAATTCTTGGCCTTTCCTGATTATCCAGAGACAAGCTGATAATCCAGTCCCTAGTATTTAGTAAGTCAAGCAGTGAAACAATGTTGATTATAATCTACTGTTCCTTTTAAATATCAAGAAATGAAGCAAAAAAAAAAAAAAAGACTTCAGCATTTTAATCTTGAGCCATCTGTAGTTTTTTGTTTGTTTGTTTTAGTTCACCAGGAGAATGGATTTGGGGGAAGATGAAAAGGAAGACTTGGAATCAATAAAAATAGCCCTTTTAGGTGACTCACTTATAATGGGCAGTATATTTTATGTCTAACATTCTCTTTTATGGCAAGGAAACAAATTTTAGTCAGGTTTACTTTAATTATGATAGTGATTAAAGAGATTTTGCAGTTTAAAACAGGTAGATTTTCAGGTAGAGGGAGGGGGAAAGTCCTATTATACAGGTTGAATAGGAAAATCTTTTTAGATGTTTCTCCAGGTAAGAAGGCTCAGTTTTAGTCTTCTGACTAGCCTGTAACAATCAGAAGAAAGATCAAAGAATAAGAGAAATTCTGTTATGCCATCAATAGTAGACTAGTTGGATACATTAATGTGTTCCATTTCATCTGCCATTTACATTTTTCAGTCTAGTAGTGTAGGTTTCAAGGGGAAGAGGGTGAAAAGATTATTTTAGAACCACATACTTCCCATAGCGTAGCTTCTGCCATGGAAAGAAATAAGATAAAAAAGACTAATTAAATACAGTATTATTTTTTTTTTCTAAAATGAGGATGTCTAGTCATTCACTGCTTCTATATCACATAATATGTCTAAAAGATACATCGGTTTTCATTTGGTCAAGTGACTATGGACTGGGGAGGAGTAATCTGCATATAGTGATTGGGAATGGGGTATCTAGAATTTAGAAAAGGATAGATATTAATCAAGATTTTTTTTTTAATGTAGATTTCATATTCTAGATGTATATTTATTCACTTCAAATGACTGCTGCTTCTTTCAGGACAAAAATATTTGGCCTGATTGTTCACTGCTTTCAGCATTACCTCTGCTTGTTTATATCTACATGAAGTGCACAAAATGTTTCAAAATAGCAGTAAATCAGAATGGCAGAATTTGAACACAATCAAGCACAGTTAAGTACGGTTGTATACGTTTAAGCATGGTAAAAGGGAGGGCTAAAATAAAATTTGATTTTTATAAGCTTGATTTTTATAAACTGTGTTGCTACATTATTTTCCTACATCCTTAGAACAGAATGGACTGATGGAATTTTGTTTTCTTTATGAACTTGGGCAACATTTCCACATAGACATATCTGAGTTTTTCTGCAGTTAAAAAAGAAAAAGGTTGTTAAAATTAGCAACAGCACAGTTTACTGGTACATTAGTAAACTTAGTACTGTTTAAACTCTTATGTACGTAATGCACTAACATACACATTGAAACTCACTTCCGTAGGCTATGTGGAAAAAGACTCTTTTCAGAAGACAAATTGCAATAATACTGAAAGTTGATGTTACTCAAAAACAGCCAATGCACTCTGATTTATAAGGTTTGCCTGTAAAATCCATAATCCTTAATTTATACTAATGCGTATGTGCACAGACGTTAGTTCGGTTTGTATGGCTAAAAATAATACAGTAACTTTAAAAAGCTGAACAATTTTTATAAGACAAAATTAATACTATAAATATACCAATAATATTTGTTTATTTTTATTTTTAATGAACAGCTATAGTATCTTCTACATGCTTACACTGCTGTCATTGAAATTTGGACACTATCTGTGCAACAGACATTTTGGGAGGCCTCTGCCTTTGAAAAGGAATAATATTATTCTACAGTTTCAGTCAATGCTAAACAATAAGCTAGTTTAAAAAAAAAAAAATCCTGACTGCAAAGGCAGCAAGTGTCTGAGGAGATATGCTGTTGTGCATCACAAGAAACTTCTGGGAATAAAATAAACTGATAAAAACGCTATGTACTTCTACACATTCACAGTGAGAGGAGAAATGGAAATCCCAATGTGAGGTCAAGCCCAAAAAGTAAATTGGCTCTGCATATGCAATTGATTACAGTACTGCATATGGCAGTACACTTCAAACACTTGAAGTCTGAGCTACAGTGTGCAGATGCATCGCCTAATGTGAGAACACAAAACAAAAAACAGAGAGATCTGTGGTTCACTAACAAACTGAAAAGCTTTCACTGTTCAACACAGAAGTGAAATAAGTGGGAGGTTAGCATTGCTTCAGGACATCTGCTAATGTTTTATTATCAACTTCTCATTTTAAGTAAGAACTTGTAAGACAATACAACATGTTCCTCATATAAATATGTAGTCACCTACTAATTAATTTTTTTCCCAGCTTGAAGAATTTGATGAAAAAAGTGCATGAACAGTATAAGAGAGAGGAAAGTTCTGTTGTCTCCAGAATCTTGTACATCCAAGTTGACATGAACAAGAAGAATCAAATTATATCAAAATTGTACTCACTATTTATACTAGTGTGCCTTTAAAATGCCACATCTGCTGCATGTTAAATTTGAATAATTCCCTGAGTGAAAGATCATTTCTCCCCACCCTTCAGGACAATCTTAGATTTGAACTAAATGGACAAGTTTAATATCCAAGTCGAAGCAAAATCTAGTAAAATCATGTTAATTAATTTGTAACCAAGAAAGATGTGGGCACAAAAACATGTTAGGAAGATTTAAGTACAACATGCTTCTGACTGGAGTATCAGATGGGAAGCAGTCTGTTTATAGATGTTGTAACCTGAAGAGAATCCACCAAATGTAAAGAAAACAAGTCTAAAAACTAGTTTTATAACTATTTCTGCAACAGGATGTTTAAAAAAGTATTATATACATACAAATATATATGCTTTTAATAAACCATTATTTTGTACTGGGAAATGTCAGTAAGTACTTACAAACTTTGTATTGTGAGTGAACAATCACAAGATGAAACCAGAAGCCACAGGAATATAAACGGAGATGACCAATTGTGGGTAAATACAGAATGCAACCTTGAAAGGATTTGCTTCAGGGCATAACAAAACCAACGACAAAAATAAGGTTGTGTGGATGGCTTAATTGTGTTAACGAAGCCATTAGTTATGCTATCGGAAAGCTGTATCCTAAAGACTGTTAGTAAAAATGAAACTCCTCTGTTGGAGAAAATGTCTTTGAATGATGGCAAGAAAAAGCAGGAACGTGTTCTGTAACACTGCCTAGTTGTTGTGTAGGGTCACATACTTGCTGTGTATATATAATATACCAGATTGCATAAGTAGCCTTGTCTTTAAATTATGTATGCAAGTTTGAAACAAACAAACAACAAAAAAAAAAAACAACAAAAAAAAAACACTAGTTCTGCTGCTGTCTTATTTCACATTAGGATATGAAGAACTGATCTCTTTAGAAGCCTGTATTGCCACATATACAAGTACTTTTGTTTTATTTGAAGGGAAAGAAATAGCTTGTATCTGGATTAGTACTCCACTGTTCAGGTTTAATCTGGCATTCCATCCTCAAAGCTGGCTAATTTGGATGCAATCCAGCAACATATAACAGCTGTCATAGCTAGAAAAAAAAATTAGACACATAATTCTGACTGTTACATTTCAGTTAGATGTCTACAGGAGATATCTGATCTAGAGTATGGGTGTAGAATTGTGAATCATCAGTACTGTGATACCCTTTAAACTCATTGTATTCAGCTATATTATCTAGAGGGAGACAGAAAAGGAAGTGACAAAAATGCACCGGAAGAGTAGTGGAGGATAAGAGAGGAGATGATTTTTGGCTGGATAACACAATAAAAAAACGATCACACAATCAAGAAACAAAGGAGTGCGTGATCCTAGTGGGGAAAGTCATGGCAGTACTGCAAAGGTTTTGAACCGTAATTTCAAATCTGTAAAACAGCAGCTGTAATTGCTGCTGGTTTTTGTGAAGTAACTCAGTAAGTGGCAGAATGCCAGTCAGTTTTGCCTTGTATTTTATTTGTATTACCATTTTAAATCGGAAATTTATTCATGAGAATTTATTTATTAGAGAAAATAATTTTAAAATCTGTATTACTGCTAGTTTGTAACTGTGTAATGCAATTTTGTGAATTGCACTAGGCAGAACAAATGTTAAAATGGATAGACCTGAAAGCTTTTTTGAGTTTCTTCACTTTCCTAGATTTGTCATAGCAAAAAAAAAAATTAATAATCGTGCGTAACTATTAGTAATAGTGCGTAACTATAAACTTGTATCGATGTTGGCAAATTGCAGATAGTGAGCAGATATATATCACCAAGAACAAGATCTACCCTGAAATGAGAATGAGTGCAATGCAATTCAGAACATTAATTCAAAACTTCACATACAGGGCACAGCCATGCAACTTGACTGGCTGATGTAAAAAGAAAATGCTTCTGCTAGCCTGAAAGAGAATAAGACTGGCTTACATTAAATAAAATGATAGCCTGAAAAGTTTTACTGACAATCGTAAATGCCTCAACAAAGGAGTACAAGCTGTTCCCAGAACTACAAGTGGTTTTAAAATGATGATCACTGATAACTGACAGAAAGGAATAGAAAGCAGTAAAGAAATAAAAGGATAACAAGAAATATTTGAAATCACTGTCTGTATTTCCTTTTGTTCCCGTGTGCTCTCAGATCACAAAAGGTGAATGTGATGTTGAACCCAAATGTATTGCTTTCTGTTTGGCCTCTGCTATGCACTCATTATTGCAGGAAGCTTAGTTTCACAGTAGAATACCAATGCTATTCTACTGTCACCCCTCGCCTTTTAGTGTTTCATGAGAGCACGATTCTCTTCTTCCTTAACCTAATTTCACACCAGTAAAACTCTCTTGATTTCAGTAGAACTTCTTCTGATTTTCAGTAGCAAAAACATAAGAATCAAACCATCTTTTCTAGGTTTGCATACAAAAAAAAATCAACCCTTTTTAAGTTGAAGTTCTTCAGTTGTCAATAAAGTATATGAAGTTTAATGCTTGGTACATGAGAAAGTACAAGTCTGAATTATTTAGTGTATCAGACTTGGCTGGAATTCTAGAGAAAGTGCCTCAAGTACAATACAGTACATCCCTATTTTATACACCATTGAACAGAACATCTACAAATTGCCCTGGAACTCGCATACTGCCATAGGGCTCACTGACATTATTCCTGGGCTGTGGTTACTTCTAATGCTCTGCTAATCGTTCTGTGCTCTAACATGCTCTGGAGGAAAATCTGCATGTTCCCACAAAGTAAAAGAGAAGTCCCACTAATGAAATTAAGTGAAGGGAATATAATGCATTTTTGTCAATGTGAGTCCCCTAAGCTAAACTTTTGAGGGTGAAGCACATGTATTATTCAACAGAAAAGCTTTAATTAGTGTTTCTTTAAAACTACCCTGAGAAAGAACTAAAAGAATCAAAATAGTCCATCAAGATTGTTGGAAGTGTGGCTAAGTAAATCTGCAATAAGCTAGCATCACTGTACTGATGTGCTTTAAATCTACCTGAAAGCTAAGTAAAGACAACTGACAGTAAATCAAGTTCATTTCACAGAATATTTAAGTTCTTTCCGAGGGTGTACATGACAGTAATTTTAATCAAGACCTGGCATTCATTTCTTCCTAGACTGTTTTTAATAGTATTACCTGATTCTCAGAATCCTGAATGTAGAATGTATAGTGCATTTTAAACAGCAGTAACTTGAAGCCTGGAGTGGGGAAAATGATTAGATTATTTTCAATAGGCCTGTGAAGAAAGAAATGCAAATATCTCACATTTGAAAAAATTGATTTCCAACCAGCCTGACGTCCGACTGTAATTGCTTTAACAGACCATTGTCTATAGCTTGTAAACTTGAATCAACGTATATCCTTCCTTTTCTAAGAGATCCAAAAGCCTATTGATTCACACGTCGTCTCTTAAATTGAGATAATCTTTTTGAGATTTCAAACTTAATTTGCTGATTGCCTATAAGTGACATGAGTTCAAGGCTGTCATCAGATGAGTCAAACTGTCCTTGACAGTTCTGACACTTTAAGTAGTCGGTTTTGCACTGATTCACTGGCAATGGACTCATTATCTGTAGTGCCATGTGGAACTTGGACGACTCGATTCTGACCTAGGTAGTTTTCATCTGCTTCTGAGCAGTGGATTGCTGTGCACCCCTACTGAGTTTCAAAGTAATTTTCACTTTTGTGTTTCCTAATTGTATGCTTTTTATTTCCTATCAGTCTCCTTGTGGTGCTCCTTTGTGCTGCAGCCAGCAGGTGACACCCTGTACATGATTCCCTAGAGAGAATCATTGTCACTCCTAACTACTTATCCAGTGACTGCCTAGTGATAAGTTTCACTCCCAACTGCTATTTAATGTCCTCCATCTCATGCTCCACAGAGAAAACCAATTATCATACAAACAAAGTAAAATGAAAGTATAAAGTGTCTGATTTAGGTTTATAAACCTGACCCTGCACTCCAATGCAAGATGTACAGCTAAGGTTAGACTGCTGAGCTGTGCACCTGACTACATACTCCATGCTCCCTTCTACCAGCTTAACTCCCTACAAGATATAAGCACTGACCTTGCTTACCAGTTAACTAACATAATGGCTATATACTCGTCTATTGGTTGTTCTAAAATTGTGCTGCTACCACAACACAGGATACCATGATTCTACACTTTTTGAAATATTTGAGCTCTACAGATGATGCAGCAAAACCCTGAATTATTCACTGTCTGTGTGCATGATGACCCCCTTTAATCTTTTACTTGTTTGTAATGTTGCTAGCTTTTTAATCTTTAGTCCACTAATTTCCTATGAATTGAGAAGACTACATCCTACATTACACTGACAAAAAAAAAAAAAAAAAAAAAAAAAAAAAGCTTCTCCTTGTAGAAGTTTTCACGCAATGTATTTTACACTTCTTAGAGCCTGACAGAATTGGACAAGTGACTTCAGGAAAACTCTGAGAACATCTTTCTTATTAACAGCTTTCATCCTTCAAAAGACTCCAAATCTCATTGGTCTTTCTTAAATGTAAAATAAAGTAGCAATACTGCAACTATGCAGTTTATCATTGAAAGCTTTTTCAAAATACATGTCTAACCATAATGGAACCTGTTCAGAATTCCTTACTTATAATTTCCATTGAAGACATACTTCCCTGGGAACTTTGCCTGAAGGAAGAGTACAGGGTAAGCCAAGGTGATTATTGCAATCTGTTACTGTGGAAATACAAGCAAACATAGTACTTTACATCCTCACATATAAAGTAAGTTTTAAATGTACATTGTGCTAAGGCACAATGTTCTTAAGAAAATTCTTCTGAAAAGCTAGGAAGCAAACATTTAAAAACAGCCTTAGCAAGATTTTTAACGGAAGTTTTTTGGGAAGAAAATCTGCCGGGAAGGGGTCTGATTCCTGTTTTTTGGAACAACAGTGCCAGACAAGCATTTTGAATCTTCTTCATGTTTTTAATTGAGCTCCATTCATTCTCTAAGCAATAGCAATGGCTAATGGAAACAGGAAAGCAGAGAGAGAATTTACGACAGAATATACAAATAGTGCCAGCATCTTTGTGCATATTGATTTATGGTGCCAAACAATCTTCCTCCCTTTCCTTTCTTTCTTCACTGCCATATGACATAAGCATACACTTACATCCTTAATTAAGGATGCTATTGCAATTGTTAAGGCAAAATGCTTTCACAAAATTCAGATAGCTGAACTAAATGCAATCCAAAAAAAAAAAACAAACAAAAACCATTAGTTTTGAAGTCAGAAAATATATTCAATTCCTCTGTGCGATCAAATCTTGGTTAAATGACCCAGGCTGACAGTAAAACTAACAGATGCTTTCTGATTTTAGTAAGACCATGAAAACTCCAATAAGTTATTTTTAACCTTACTTAAAAGCAGAATGCAATGGTTTCACTTACTATTTTTCAGCCACCACTAAATTTCCAAGTATATTTTCTAGACTATAGACATCATGACCAAGTATGTTACTCCATTCTGGATGTAGCTATATCACATTGTTATATTCAGCAATGTTTTGTTTTGTTGACTTCATGCAAAGTTGCATATATTTATTTAACTTACATGTAAATTGGCATTTTGAAACTTGGCAGATAATTTATCTGCAAATAAAGATAGAAAATAAAATACATTTTGCATGTTAATTACAAATATTAAATTAACTATCATGCTTCACATTTAAGATGTCATATGAAAACTAACAAAGCCTCAAAATGTCACAGGAAGTTAGGCACGGACTGTTGACTTAGTCACAGATATGCATTTTGCATCACATATTTCTAGATAGTATCCTTGTAAGTGATGCAATCAGATATTGAACATAGCTCCTGTATTGAAGAACATCTGGTGATAAAGAATTTACCAGGTTTATTAGATCAGTCACATTCCCGTATGTAACATAAGGACAAGGCCTCAGCTATACTGTCCACTGAGAGAGACCGATTCCCTTGAACAACTCAAGTGTGTGTGTGCCTAATCTGAATGTGAGTCACTTGCTCATTGTGTACGGCTGAACTATTCTTTTATTTGCAGCTGAAATATAAACTGATCTAGAGATTTCTCACTTGAGTGACTGAGACACATTTTCCTGGGTTGGCAGAATACAAGGCCAGGCTAAGAGATGTTCCCGGTTTTATAATCACTGTGTAATGTCACTACACTGCTACTCACTTTGAATTAAAATAACTGTTCAGCTGTGTTAATTTATGCTGGTGGATCATTTCAGTACATCATTCCAATCATGCATTCCTTGCATTCTGCTAAATGCAGAAAAAGAAACTTGAGGTAGCTATTGTACAAGTAGATCCAACATAGATTTTTATATATTTCTTTTAATCTGTCTTTAGGAACAGTTGCTATTGTATTGCCTGTTCTGAATGGTATGAATAAATGGTTGTACCTTTTGGAAAAACAACGAAACACTGCTTACCTACAAGTGCTGGAAACTTATAAGCTAGGCATCTTATCATATATGCTAGCATGCCAAAGCATCCTTCACTTTATATAGAGCATAACAGTTAGCCTTCATTTCAGATAGTAGATGAACTTCATGAAATAAAAACAAAGATGAAGATTAATCTATTTAGCTGTGATGGTATACCTATTATAAAGATGTGGACAGTATCTATTAATCATTTTTATTTTACAAGCAGGTAGATAAAACCAGAACTTGGAGAACATCACTCAGCTGAGATTGAACTCTTTAGATTTATCAATTACAAAAATTTGACAGATATTATCTGACAATGAGTGCAAGTAAGGCTGGAATTGCAAGTGATAGACTTTTCTGAATGAAGACTCAGACTTTTATCTGGCATTTTTCAAACAGCCAGGTTTTGCATTACTACCTCACTGGCATTTCTACTATCTATAGGAAAAGGTTCATTAGCAAATGGGAAGAACAGGTACTGACTGTGTTCTTTTTGGTTGTTACTTCATTCTAAATGGTAGACTTCAATAAGCCAAGCCTCAATACTTGTGAGAAAAAAAAATGCAAATTCTATTTAATATATTCAGCAGGTTTTGCACGTGATTTAATATTAGCACATCTCAAAATTCTGTCCTTTTCTTTTTGGAATTGAGTTTATCATAGGTTCTTCAAGCCATAAAATTAAAACTCATGCTTCCTTTCTTTGATGATTTTTTTCCACTCTATTCAACAAAGAAGCCCCAGCTGCCTTTGCCTACCGCAAAGGGATGTTTTATAGCAAATACCTTTCACAGTTCCTTGATCTTTGTTCCCAAATTAGAAATAAGTATGATATTCAAATTTTTATACTTCAATTATATTTTACATACTAAATAACTTACCACATTAGTATTTATACACCATTGTCTACAGTTTCACAGATGGAAAATGGTCCTTAATGCCGATTAATTGCCAAATAATCTGTTTTTTTTTAACTTACTTCTCTTACAGCAGAAGGAATGAAGAACCCTGGTATATCAATATCGACATACGCAAATTAATATATATGTTTTAAGTAATTGAGAAAATTGGTTTTATTGTTACTCAACTAAGGATACTCAATTATCTAGATAATCTATAAAATAATGGATTGGATTTAATCCTTATGGCTCTCTATTTTGACTCACATAAAAGAAGAACTTGATCACAGAGAATTCATATTGTGAGTGTGAAAAAGAGAATTTGAAGAGCTGAGAAGCTTCTTGCCAGATAGCAAGAAATGGTACATGTGATCCTCTTAGGAAACCAAGAGAAATGTATATAATTAACTATTACTGAATTCATAATGTTATAATTCTTTGAAGTTTAAAAGTTTCAGAAAATATCTGATTGGAATCTCATATTGACCAATGACATCAAACAAAGCCTTTAGCAAAAGTCTCTTCCTGATGATAATTTAGACAAATTATGAAATTAAGTTATAATATTTAACTGATTTCATGGTTACTCTTTCTTTTTTTTTTTTAACTTCTGTGCAGTTAGTGTGCATGAGACATTCCAGTTCTAAGGAACCTAACATGGCACAACAACAACAAACAAAAGTGAGACAAAAATACTCTTTCATTTTATTGTGAGATGAATTAGGCCTACTCAGTAATGTACCTCAGCATATGTCTGACCTCATCTACCTTTCACTGTGGTGAAACTAATACGCCCTTTTACTGTGGTTTTACCTTAGAAGAGCTTCTGTATATAAGTTAATTCAAGCAAGAAAACTTTAGCAACAAAGAGAAGGCCTTTGATTTGGCTTCTAGATGTTGTTCACAACAATAAAAAACAGAAGTAAAAGAGTGTGCTAAAATCAGGTAATGTACCCAGATTCTGAACTTCAACACTTTACATATTACAATAGCTCCATTACTTTATCTTCACTTTTCATTTTTTATTCAGAATGTGAGATCATGCAATGATGCTTGGTTTCATAAAATATTCCAGTCAAATCCCTTCCTATCAAGCGACAGCAGTCTTTTTATACTGAACAAAGAAAGTAAATATAACATGTCAAAGTGCACTGAAGGACAGATGGTTTCAATCTTTTAACCTACAAAGTTCTACAGCTTAAATTAATACATCAAGGTCGGATGGAAGAAACAGGCAGCGGAGACTACTATAAGGATTTCAAGGCATGTGAAAAAAAAAATAAAAAAATGAAACTAAGACTAGAGAAGGGCACTAGGGGCAGAGATAGCTCTATAAGTATCCATTTACGTGGAAGAATCCACACCTGAAAATGAACCTCCATTAATATGGTTTTCTGAAATACTTTTTTCTGTTAAATTTCAGTTCATATATAAAGTGAGAACTCAACTGACTTGTTTACTGCTAAAGAGCGGCTGATTGCTCAAATGAAGAATGAAGAACATGGGACTCCATTGCGTTTTTAAAGGTTAGCAAGACACCTTATGCTCTGATAACATTTGATATAATTTCATAGGGCTTATTCTATTATTCTCTTACACCCTTGTAGTTTTCTTAAAATGCAAAGCTATGAGCAAATGTAACGCAATGCAATGTATAATGTTGCAAAGATGACTTTACAGACGATCATTCTACTTTTTCATTATTATATTTTTTCCCTGACCTTTTATTCATACAATAAAAGCAAGCTATTTCTCCAAACTAAAAGGAAGTAAATGAGATGGAGTATCAAATAATAAATGAACCTTTGATTTTCCACTTAAATCAATTCAAGATGTGGCCTTGATGAAATAAAAATCAGCCTTATAATAAAGAGCAATAATAGAAGTTCTTTTTTAAGATTTACCAAAATGGAGCCATCAGCGGGTATTTATTTATTTATTTAGTCAAATTATCTTAATAAATACTAGATTAGAATATAGTTGTTTTTTTCTACTTTAATCTTGCATGTGATTATCTGGATTGCTCAGGAAGGTTTGAAACCCCTCCAGTCTAAAAACGTATCACAGTTTAACAACAGCTTTATCATGCCAGTCCAACACATGTAAATGCTGACATGTTGGGAGCTGTACTTATGCTGAAAACATAGTTCAGCTGTCAGATCCTAACTAGACTTTGAAATCCTTGTGGGCATCACAGTAAAAGTGTTAATTAATATGACATGGGATGGCAACTTATGAGATTTGGGATGTATACCTCTGGTAACAGTAAAAGAACAATAGTTGTTGTTGCTTTGTATTATTTTTTATTATTATTTTATATAAAAGGCAGAATTTTATTGCAGTGGAGTTTAACTTCAGTTTTCCCACATCACAAGGTTCCCTTCCCCCTGAACAATATTCCCTCTAACGGAAAGATAAAATAAAAACTCCTTAACACTCCTCAAAATTCCTGGACTTCACCAAAAGCTGTGCAAAAAGTTCATTCTGCTTCAGAAATTCCTGTGACATTCCTGTGACATTCCTGTGAGTTTCTGGCATCTAACTAATTTAATGGATAAAATCCTCCCCCTTGCAGGAAGTGTCTATTTCCTGTCTATTTCCTGAAGCGTCCATTTCCTATCACTCTGTTTCCAGCTTCTACTCCTACATTTTCGCAGAAAGATTTAACTACACTGCAGTCTTCCAAAGGCTACTGGGAAGAAGACATAGGCCACTGAGTCTGATGTTCTCTATTTATGTACCATCTCAGAATTATGATGATGAACTATTATTCTTAGTCCAGTTTTTCTGAAAGTAGTTCTGGTGGAATAGTCCTAAAGTAACATGAACTCTTTAAAGCCATAATCACCATTTAGACTTTGATAGTAGTATTTATACAGTAAAATACCTAGCATTTCCTGAAAATAAGGGTTTTTTTTGAACTTCTTTTCCCCAAATGTTTTGCTGCAAGATATAGTATAGCAATAAAGCTCAAAAAGACACTGTCTGGCTTCTCCTGCATCATTACATGAACTTTATCTTGTAATGATGTGCTGCCAAAGAAACTCACAAAACTGACCAATGCTTCATTGACTGAACTTGATAGTGATTGCTGTCATAAAGCAGAGTGAATGACATTTTCTGCAAAGGTTAAATGCTATCAAAGCAAACAAAAACATGCATGTTGACACCTGTGAACTTTGCAAACAAGAAAGCGATTACACTAGCTGGCTGAGGACAACAGTTCTCACTTTCTCCTCAGACGTGTTTTTTCGAGTATACGAATGCACCAGGAGCCACTGCAGATTGCTGGCAGTATGGTGGCATGTGATGATATACTAAATACATGTTCTCCTAAGTCCTTCTTTGTAAATACCCTAGTGATAAATTAAATGTTTTAATAATTATAACAACAACAACAGAATGAAAGCACTGGCAGCTTATGGCAAAGAATAAAGGAGGTGAACAGACTAATGGAAATACACATAAAAAATATGGTATTATGGTAATACAAATTATGGTAATACAAATTAAGAAATACGATTTTATAATATAGCATATAAAATGTTTATTCTATAAAAATGTATGAAAATATCAGAGATTTTATTTCTGTTTACAGATTAAATTTTAGTTATATTTTAAGCAACTTGTAACAGCATGCATACAGTTATAATGGAATAAGCAGCCTAAAATTACAGTCAATGGAAGTGAAAATTTCTGAGTCACTCACTTTAAAAAATTCCTTTTTGCATTCGTTATTTATTATTTAATTACCTCAACTGTTGCTAACACAGCATAAGTATACCTATAGCACCAAAGGTCATAGGCTCTAAATGGTCTCAGCTTTGAAAGCCTACTTTTAAAAGTAATTTTTGTATTATATTTCAGAAATCATCTTACTCATATTTAGCTCTCTAAGAGCTAAGTGTTCGTATAGTTTCCTCCCAAGCGCATGGAGAAAAAACAGTTACAGAGAGTGACTCATTTCAGCCTTTGAGAGGTACATGAGACAGCCACAGCGGATGATTCTTTAGGTGTGTCTCTTCCTTCAACTCCTACAGAAGAAATGAATTCCAGCCTAAATCCTTCATAAATATATTTCTGCTACCTTCACATTCATTCAAAGGGAAAACTACTATCACTTGGAAGAAATGACTATGAGATTCTGATGTGTTTCTTCACTATCAAGCATTATGTAATACTAAGTGAATAATACGACCCTGCTTTTTCTCCCTCTCTAAGCCTCTGCCTCAGCCCACTGACAATTGAGTACCTAGGCCTCGAACAACATATTTACTGATCCTGCATGCCAGTCAATCTGTTCTTATTTGCAAAAGAGAATTATGTAACCCAAAGACAGTAAAAAGAAAAACAGGACCTTTTAGATCACCACTCTTCAGCATTTTTCCCACTGAAGGGTACAGAACATTCATTTGTAGCAGTATAAGAGATTCAGTATGATCTCTACTTCAGTGAGATCTTACCCAGACCTGAATACAGTCCATTCCCTTTGCAAAAACACTACAGTGTACAGGTTTTTGCGTCTTCACAATGTTGTGAATTAGAACTCTGTCCCATTAAGAAAAAAACTCATCTTGATCAAAACTGAATGTCAGCACTGAAATTCAGTTTTCTTTTATCATATCTGTTGGCCATTTACTTCCATTGTTATATATCAGTTTTTAGATATCCTCTCAAAATACTATTACAATATGTCCTACTTATTCACTCTTTCTTCTCACTTCTCGCTTACAGCTAGCGTACTGCTTCCCTGTACGGTTCCACAGTTTGCATTTGTCTCTGTAATTCAAAGGTTATTGGTTGATCCAGCTTAAATGTTTATAGCTGGATCAACCAGTCTCTCCCTTTTGAAAACCAAATTACTATCAAGCTTCTCTGACCTTTTTTTCTTTTGCTTCCAATCTCCAGCCACAATATGGCTAAGGCAAAAACAATTACAAAAAGAAAATCCATATAAAGCCTACAACCACACACCAATCATGGAATGGAAAGAGCACAAGACAATCTTCCACAATCCCTGTGGAAGATTACAACACATTTACTTGTGAATTCCCACCACATAAGGTTTTTTTTTTGATCAGCAGTGGAATATCCTGTACTAGCTCTCCACTCTGTACTTAATAACATCCTTAACAAAGTGTCAGACAAGTAGAGCAAGATAAAATCAGAAATAAACAGAAACCAATTAAATATTTAACAACAAGCTAATAAGCTTCTTCTTCTATTTTTCAAATAAAAGAAGGATGGTTGAAATATTATATGAAATGTGACGTTTTTTTGTTCATTGTATCCAATCTGATTTCTTCTCCCATGGAACAAACATAGTACTACTCAGGTATGTAAATTAGAAGTGACTATTTAGATCCTTTTTCCTCTGGAAACAATCCACAGAGTATATACCATATATTTACATTGAAACCAGTCCAAACACTACAGCACTCTCTTGAAATACAAGTTTATAAAGATTTACCCACAAGATTGTGGCATCTATTGGTAAATTCTGATTTATTAATAATCTGTATTTGAATACAGAAGAACAGTTTATATTTTTTATTAATTTATTCATATTTCATTTATTATATTTATTTTATTCATTATATTCATTTATTAGGGATATGGCCAACCTTTTTTCAGTGGTCTTTGGGGACAGGACAAGGGGCAAGGGCCACAAAATGGAGCACAAAAAGTTCCACACCAATATGTGAAAGAACTTCTTCACAATGAGGGTGATGGGCCTCTGGAACAGGCTGCCCAGGGAGGTTGTGGAGTCTCCTTCTCTGGAGATATTCAAGGCCCGTCTGGACACCTACCTGGGCAACCTGCTCTAGGGAACCTGCTTTGGCAGGGGGGTTGGACCCGATGATCTCCTGAAGTCCCTTCCAACCCCTACAATACTTTGATGTTGTGATCCTGTGATATATTTATTGGATTAGGTGAGAACTAAATAAATTCAAGGCTCCCATTTGTATGACGACAGTGTACTAAACTAAGTATATGCATTAAATAGATTTACATTCTTGATTTGCAAGCTTTAAACCTATCTCGTAGAAAATAAAGAATAAGTGGCATTTTTCATTGGGATTTTATCTTGACAAAAAGTTCTTTTTGCAGATGTATTTGATATTCATTATGTTCTTGTAACAGCCTCTGCATCTCAAATGTTATCAAAACCTGGCAGAATCTTTTCACCTTAATAAGACAAAAGTAGACTTTGTGTTCTCAATGCAAGTTTGTTTGGATTATCAATAGGCAGGATTTGATTGACATAGGAAAAGGAAGAACAGTTCTGATTAAATCAGAGAGGTTTTATTTGGGCTGGTTTCAGAAAGAGAAAAGGTTATCTATCTGTTATGACATATGACAGATTTTTCTCTGGCCATTATTTTTAGAGAGACAATCACACTATTATTTTCAGGAATAAGTAAAGGCAGCTTTCAGTAAGTTTTGCATTTGTAGCTTTGATGAATACCTTCAGTTTATCAAGCAGCCAGATTCTGTCTTTTACTTCATTTTCAAACAGAGTAACAGTGAACAAGTTATTCAATCCCCCAAACAAAATTATCATGTTTGGCACTACCCAAACTCCGTCTACAAGGGACTACATAAAAATACTGAAATTGCACTTGCCTTCTACTGTTTTCAATTTTAATTCTATGTGATGTCCACTCTAATTATAACTAATTTTTGGAAAGCAATGATTCCTCAGCTTCTACAAAGATTTCTCATTTCCTTCAACACTTTTTTTCCTGATACAGAATGGATAAATTTTAGTGAGTGTCACCTGTTAAAAAATTCTAATTATTGTGCTATTTCCCTATGTTATTGCAAACCATGCTCTGGTTTTGTGTATTTCTAAAAGATAACTTTCATGTGAACATATGTAATGTACAGTAAATACTAAGATCACTCAAAAGTAATAAGCAATCAATTATTAGATAAAGTTTCTGTTACAGTGGAAGTTTATACTTTGGGCATAAGATTCATATAATATTCAAAATATTTCACTGCTCTCTTTTAATGAAGCTAGCCATTTATTCCAAAATGCTAATTTTGAGTAATTTCAATACAGGATTGAAAACCACGGAAGTCAGTCTCCAACACATACATAAGATCAAAAGATTCCACTAGTCTAAACTTCTCAAAATCATTTTACAGGATGCGGGTCCTATAAAAAGGTAACTTTTGTTACATAAAAGCACCAAAATACATAACATATATTTGTACTGTTCCTGTACCCAGTATAAAATCATTACAAAATACTGTGCTGACTTAGCACATCTAACTTCATACTTTCCCTTAAATGGCAGAACAGCTGTTAGCAGATGTATGTATAGTGTCCAGGAAAAAGACAAAACATATTGTGGACTACTAAACAACATGTTCTGTACCTGGGGAGAAATAAATAAATAAATAAAATACCGGATTTTGCAAGACTTGAATGCATATGATTGTTTTTAATATATTATGCCACCTGTTACATACCTTCTTTACCTATTACTATGAAATTTAGTAAACCCTGAGTAGATCAGTAATCATAGTAGATGGTCACTACCAGCATATCTAAGAGTGATTAAGAATGCATTTTCCCTGTGCAGACTTCACAAACATAAAGAGAATATAAAACCAGATTTGGATTTATTCTTTCCCTTGCTTTTCCCTGGACAGCTATGTAACAGATTTGAATGCTCAGTATAACTTAGCCCTGAGTTCTACATTTTTTGTTCCTTCCTTTTAGATACTAGGATGCAATTTACTTTTTGAATGACATAAAATTTGAATGATTTTCAAATGGAGAATTTAACAAAATATATCTTGCAAGTATTGGCAGGAAAAAAATTTTCAACATGTTTGAGGAAAACATTTTATATTTTAGAGGTCCTATGCAAAGAAATAAGGGAAAAATAACAGACACATTTTTGCTTCAACTTAATTTCTATAAATGACAAAACAGATGTCTGAAAAACATGGAGTTAGAGACTGCAATTCAACTGCAGAAGCATAAAAAAGGATCTACAGTCACAAAAAAAGGCATCAACATCATGAATTATATCCTGAAAAAAAAAAAAAAGATAAAATATTTTCTTTAGACGGCTTTGTATTTTTTCATTTTTTATGTATGTCTAATAGTCTAATATAATTTTATTTTTTTATATTTTTCCTTTTTAAATATAAATATGCTTATCCCTAAAGGTACTTTATATGACACAGAGAAGAGCATATTAACTTCTTTTGCAGTATTCTCTAATTTGTTGCTGAGAAAGAACAAATCCTAAGAACTTTTGATATATAAGAATGAATTGTGCATGTTTCTTTGGCTTGTGGTACACACAGATTTCACACAAGTAGTGAAGGCCCTCTGAAAATAAGCTTCAAAAGGGCTTTGTTTTTGGTTTGGGGTGTGGTTTTTTTTTGGTGGCAAAATTTTATATTCTTCCATCTATCTTAAGAAGAATGATGGTCTTCATAAGTAAGATTATTGCAGTTCATTCTGTGAAATTCCATAGTTATCATATCCTCATGTGAATTTAATAAAGCTTAGCCCTAGCTGCTCTTGAACAGCAGCCAAGCATTTGATTTGTTCTATTTCATTTTATTCTTCTTTATGCATCTTGCTACCATCTGGAATCATAAAAACAAACAGTTCAAGCAGTTAATGTGTTAAAAGGGGGCAATGACATAATGAAATATTTCCCTCTAATTCCCCCCAACCCCCATTAACATTTTCATATCCATTTCAGAACTTATGTTGTCATTTGCCAATTCCAAAAGGACTTTCTGTAAGAGGATTGTTAGAACAGATGTTGGAACCCTTATACAACTGAGCACGTGCTGTCTTATCCATGTTTATTGTTTCAAAGCCAAAATACAGCAACTATTAAATAATTCTTGGTAGCTGAAAGAGCACATATAAATGTGCCATTGTGTGTCTTGCACACAGAACATATCAACAGAACATTTTTGGCTCCAATTAAGTCTTCTTTTACCAATTGCTTTTCAGAATGACAGGACTACTCTGTCATTTCTATCTGCTTTTAATATCTAAGCATCATAAGTTTCTGAAAACGTTTGATTTATCACTTTGTGAGTAAAGCATTCTTGACTATGTCAACTTATTAATGTTTTCACTAGTAGAACTAGATGGAATTTAGTTCTAGATGCTATGTTCCTCTGGGATAAATTTATACTAGCCTAAGGTTCAAGATAGGCAAAGCTCCAAAAAAGTCAAAGAATGTTCAAGTCTCCCATGCTAAGTATTTTTCTCCTGGAGGAGTTAGGTTCCCAGAAATAGGGTGAACAGGAAAAAGTACTTTCTCGAAAATAATGATTTGACAAGGAGCCAAATTCCCAATATACTTGGTTTTCAGCACTGATTTAAAATGCATATGTGTGAATATCCACAGATTCTATATTAGTACTAATATGGACTGACAGAGTGTGACAATGCAACATGATACTACATGCACTAAACTCAAGACTGAAAAAGATGAAGACAAGTTTAGTAAGGCATGATGTGAAAGCTGAAGATGGTTCAATATTTAAAAGGGAAGATGAAGGTGGAACTACAGACAAAAGTTAGACTGTGAGTAAGGAGTAACTTTATAGAGAGCAGAAACTCTTTTTATAGAGAGCAGAAAACAGGAATCTCAGTGTTAGACCATAAAAGCACTAATGTTCTTTTAAACCCTGTAAGAGCAAGGAAAATATTTGATGAATGGGATATGAAGTACCTTGAGTTAGGAAGCTAGTCAAATGAATAATACAGAGAAGTGACCTTACAATAATTACAACAAAGAAAGGGAATTGAATCAACACAGATCATGTGTTACTTCAGAACTTTGGCCATAAAATAAAAATAAAAAAAACTAATGCCACTTTCTGAAAGTATATTCATTACATACTTAGAAGCTACTATCTTTGATTTAATGTGAAGTTTGAAGGAATCCTCAGTCCTAGTATATTTGAAATTAGCAGGTTTGACAATTTTCCCACAAGAACACCAATCTGCTCATCCCTGCTTTTGAATTAATGACATAATTTTGGTAGATTAAAATAATAATTAAAAAAATTACTTTAGGCCATTCAAAAATGCATTCAGACAGGCTACTAAACAGCAAGAAATATCTTAGAATAGCTTCTGATAGAGAAACCACATATGCGAAAGTATTAGAAAATATCTCTTTTTGTGCATATGTCTGCATTTAAGCTTCTACAGCCCTATAATGAATAAAGTAAGAGTTTAACGGTAAATACTTAGCATAAATAAAAAGAATAAAGATCCACATACAATTACCTTAGTTTAATGTATCTTATTGGACATACCTCTGAGAACTATTAGATATGTGTATTTGGTAGAGTAGCTTAGTGAGGAGTAGCTTGAGGGAGGAGAACAGGATTTTTTATTAGGATTTCTGGTATAACCATTGTTCCCACTGAATTCTAAAAAGATCTAGATGACTCTGCATGAACTGTAAGACAGTGAATACAACAATGCTGATTGCTGCTGATAATAACAGTATCAGACATACCTTTACAAATGGCAGCAACTCTCTCAGCTGCAGCTCTTACTGAGTGCTGAGTTTAACATGAATTGGAAGAGACATTTGTTCTATAAATTGCAGCAGTTCTGGATGCTGACTGAAATCAACAGCAACCAAAACCTCAGCAGGATGCAGAAGTCACTGCCTCCTTTCTGCTAAGCTTGAGAACAAAAAGCAATGTTTTGTTCCCCTCTTGAGAGGAATACAATAACTGGTTAAGAGTACCTTTTTAATTTCAAACCTATTTAAAGAAATAAAATGTGACAAAGATAGAAGACATTTTATTGTTATATATTAACTATCATTTTAATACACTTACCTCAGGTAAGTTTAAAAATGGCAAAAAGGTAAATCATGCGGCAAACTGTAATATCCTTAACAATTAAGTAGTTTCATCCAGTTAAAAAAGCAAACTGTACCATACACTTTAAAAGTCTAAGTTGCATTTCTTTTTCACTTTCAGTTCAACATTAACTTCCCAAGGTAGGGAAACAAAATTTCTAACAGTCAATAAAAATCAGTCAAATAATATAATTTAGACATCTTTCTTACCTTAAAATCACCAAGTAAGCCTGATAGCAGTCAAACTTTAAAATCACATGTGAACACACATCCATACATTCACATACATTATTAGGTAGAAGGCAACAATCTGCTTCTTTTATTTATAATAATAATACACATTAACCCAATTAAGAAAGAATGTCTGAATGTGGCAGAATGCGACTCAAAGCTACATCTGCAAAGTTCTCCAATGCAGAACTTCAGATACTGGTAGAGCTATCTTACCACAAGAAAAAATATACACTAGCAGGATCTTTTATTTATTGTTTGTTTGTTTGTTTGTTTGTTTTCTTTTCCCTTTCTATTCTAACACTGCCTAGGTCCTGAATGTGATCATGACCTTGTCCATGGAAGACCCTGCCACCTTTGGTTGACAGACAGTCTTGAAAGATATATAGCATTAAATAGCTGAGGCAAAAGTATTCTTCATTTAGCTGGGTGCAAGAATTAATACTGTTATTGTAGTCTGTTAGTTTCTCTCAAATATTTCATGATGCTCTCATGTTTCTTAGCATTAAGATTGTACAAATCGACTTATCAACAAATTGAGTCGAAAATTCAGAACAATTTGTGTTCACTCCCCCCAAAAATAAAACCAACATATCACATGTATGTAAGCCAAAATGTCTTCTTAAATTCAAGCCAAATATTCTAGTATAACTTGACCAAAGACAGAATTTTTGGTATACCATACCATACATAATGCTCGAGAATTAACAAAGCATTCAGATTTATTCTTACTTTGTAAGAAGACATTAAGTTTCATTTATGCCAGAAAATACGTAACTGGTATTTTGTATTTAATGTGTTATTTAATACAAAAATATCAGTTAAAGAGTTTGTTATACTCACTACGTGTTTAGAATAAGAGATTTATTTCTTCCCCTGAATTGTTTCTCTCCATGAAGTACATCCAAGTAGTGGAAATATTTAGGAAAAGACATGTCTTCCAATTATTCAAATATTTTAAAAGTTCAAAGGAAAGAAAATTCCAAATGTCCTTCACCTGTGAAGTACATTTGTCTGTGGGTCATTTGCTTGTCTGAAATACATGTGCACTAGTGTCTGGATAAGAGATGAATTTGTCATCTGTTTTTTTCTTGGGGTGGGGGGGATGGGGCGGGCAGAGGAGAAAGGAAGGAAGGATCAGTTTAGATAAGGATCTAGAAAAAATATTTTTGTGAAGGAGGGTCTGTTAGTGGAGTCTTTCAGATCCATATTAGTGTCAAGGGGCCTATATGTCTACAATTTATTTGTAATTTATGTACAGGATGAAAGGGAAGTTTTTGAACTGCCAGACAATGAAAAAGAATAAATTCTTTTGAGGAAAGGTCTTAGATTCAAATTTCATGTCAAACTGCTGATCAGATCACAAAGGAAGACAAATAACATCACAGCCCAGCAGTAAACAGAGAACATAAGATGAACTCAGTTCATCCATCTAATTGCCATGGATATCTCTCAGGAGAAAAAGGATGAAAAATATACTGAGAAAAAGGACTGGAATTTAGCTGATAATTCTTAGCTGCTATTGAGTGGTGGGAAGTCAAACCTCAAATATTTGATATCACCATTTAGCTTTTACTGTAAATAAGCTGTTTGAGCTTTTATGAACTCCTTCCCTAAAAAAGAAAAATATACTAAATATGAAAAAAAAAAAAAAGGTTGTTTAAAAGACTGCAGAAGTCAGTTATACCCCTGAAAAACTCCTGATAGCATAATTATTTAATATCCATCTAAATGAATTTAAATAACTGGATTCGATTTACATTTGTTTATTTATGAAATCTGCAGGGGCTCACAATTTGGAGGACATAGAGAAACATCATTTTCATGACATTTTCAGTGGTGAGATTTAAGAGAGTACCTGTACAACAAGAAAAAAAAGTATTTTAGAATAGGGAATATTTTCCAGCCCTCAGTAATGGAATCAGAACTGAAAAGTGAAAGATTTGGAGTACAGAAGAAATATAAACTATATTTATCATATTGTATCCTAACCTCCAAGTTATCAAGAGTCACTTTCTAATACAGAACACAGAACGTTCTCAAAAGAGAAGATAAACCTCAAAGGAATGTGTAAAGCAAAACCGTAGTGCTTGGCTATCCTTCGTAGCGAAAGACATATATTGGGTATTGAGATACACATATAGCTACAGCTCTATTCTATGTAAAATATGCTACCTGTAACCTGTGCTAATTGAATATGAGATATATGTGTGTGCACATACACCTTCATGCTCTTTTTATATACACATGCACAGGAAATAAACACATACACAGATATATATGTGTAGACTATATATATCTATACAAACTATATAAACACATACATACATGTAAACATTGCTAGAGGATGTGTGACTCTTGGAAAGTCCTGCTTAGACCACATTCTTTGAAGAAAATGACAATAAAAAGTACATGCTGCTAAGGAATATGCTTACTAGTAATCTCCGTGTAGTAAATTTAATTTAATAATTATAGACTCCAATCACTGTAAAAAATATTGGCATATGTATAGATTTGACAGTGTGCATGCGCTGATCAAAGAGACCAAAAGTGTATTTAAAAACAGTGCTTCTCCAAAACATATATAAATATAATCTTTAAACAGAATTTATTTTGATAAATAAGACATAAAAGGAACAGTGCTTGGTAGTTCAATATGAAAGCAAAAATATATACTAAAAAAGATTTGTTAAAAAGATTTTACAAATAATACTTAACACCAGGGTATGCCATAAATATTTGTAGTACGGTAGACTAGGAAATCATTGAAAATGTGTAATAACATGTGTAATAACAACAACAAAAACAACATTACAGTTTATGTTTAAAAAAAAGTTATTTACACCACAAATGTGCTTTGCTTTTGACAGCACCCTATTGCCCTTTTGCCCTTTAGCAGTGCTCTATTCAAAGAAATTCAGAAGGATATAGAGATATCCTACTATGGTGGTTTAGCCCAATTAAAAAAAAAAAAAAAAGTCCAATATATTTTCTGATATGATAGGCAGCTTTCAAGCAACCTGCAGATTGTGTGCCATAGCTTTTCCTTGGAATGACTCACTTGACATCAGGGTGTGTTTGAGACAGAGTGGCACTGAGCTTTGGTAGACACGCATCCATATGAAATCCAGGCATTGACAATATGACACAGGATGCAGAACAGCAAATGTGAGCCATCTTTGGCTGCTGGCATTGCAATGCAATGCAACTAATTTACACTGTAAAACTGGCAACAAATAAAGAGCTATTCTTGTTGCTGAGCCACACATAGCACTGTAGCTAACCAAAACAAACTCTAGGACTATCTATAGACAAAGATCTTTCTGCACTGGTGACAAGGGTGACATTGTGCAGAGAACAAAAGGATAAATCTCTCAAGAATTTTACAGAGATGATGGTGAATAATAGTAATCACAGTTTAAACCACAATAAAATAACACAGAATGTGTGTTTGCTATTTCAAAGAAAATATATAGTTTTCTATTTTAAATGTGGTCAACTCAGTAACGCTTGTTCTTAATTTACTCTGACTTCCATGCCGCCAGAAAGACTATTTCTGTAGGTGAAAACATTTGAGAAAAAAACACTGACATATGCCTAGCTTTTTAGACTCAGGCTGCTAATATTCATTAGAAATAAAAAAAATAAAATAAAATAAAAATCTAACTATAGAATCTTTTTGAATGGCCTCCATTTATCCTTTAGCTCCTTGAAAAGTGTATAAATTAATATTCAGCACACATACGCATTTGCTAAGTACACATTAGCCTTTCATGAGACTATCATGAATGCATTTAATCATCAGAAGGAAATGAGCTCTCTGAACTAGTCTTACTCCAGTCTGTAAAAGAATCACTTTGTAGAAAGTGATATTTAGATGTAAGAAACCAGAAATTGAAACAGAGAAACACATGAAACTGAACCACTTTAGGAGGTTGCTGTTTTTTTCCCTTAGTGCATTTGAAGGGTTATTATAGTTGCCTGTGCTGACTCATGAGAGAACCAGAAGAGAGATTACTGATTTGGACCAATAATCCAACCACCTGATGAGCCTTTATTTCATATATGTATCTTTTCTAAAGTTTAAAATTATCCTAGATTATTCTAGAACTATTTATTTATAGAATATAATGATCTGACCAGTGAAATGCTAGGAAAAAAAGATAGATCGTCAGGTAGTTTAAAAACAAAAGAAATAAAGAGTCCCATGAGGTATTTTTCTTATGAACAATTAACATTCATCTCAAGAAATGGCAAGCACAACTTATCAAAGGTTCTCTTCATACTTAGTGTAAGTAGGCACTTATAGAGGGCGTGCAGTCCTCTAGCATGCAGATGAACCCTGTCCAGTATCTCAGATCAGTATTCCTTAAATCAAATAAACGAAAACAAAAGAAGCATTCAAATTATTTGGTGCTTTTCTTAATCAAACATGGATTTTACATACATGAGTTTTCTCATCAAGGAAATCAAACCTATTATCAAGGATATCAAACCTATCTATTACAAGTACGGAAATCTAAAGATTCAATAAAGAAAGAAAAAGCAGAAAAAGAAGTCCATGAAATCCTACTGTCTTCCTAATGGACAACTCTACCAGGCCAAAGGTTAATTACTCTTAACAAATAGCTTTACATGCTTCCCATCACCCAACTATGAGGCATCTAAGCAAACAACTGTAATAGCAATAGGCAGTACCCATCTTTAGTTACACTCAACAATATGTCTTGAATAAACTCCTTACTATATCCGGAATGATGTTTCAAACCAAAACAACTGGCTGAGTTGTGGTATTGTGTCAATAAATATCATTACTGTATGTCTAACCACTGAATGTGTTGTTTAATTTGAAGCGTAAATGATGCAAGGATATGGTAACTAGAAACAGCAAAACTGTCTTACAGATACATAAACATCTTCTCAAGAAAATGATCTCATTATAGGAATTAAAATTTTTCTTTAACAGTCATAGCTATAATTATGCAATACAATATGCTAAATTACAATACATACTTCAGTATTAATAGAATTTATTTTACAGATCAAATAGCCAAATACAGATTTTTGAAGGAGCCAGATAGCAAATGTGGAGGATACTATAGGCAACAGTCATGGTAGACATTCTGCAGTCTAAGAACTGAGGCAACGTGAATATTAAGTACAACCCTATAAATATCTTTACATCAAACATACAGTAAGGTGTAATTTTATGTTGTAGTCTAATTGATCAATCATTAATAATTTTGCCTTTAAAATAAAGTTATACATACTGTATACATCCCAGTTAAAAGTGTCATTCATTTTATTCTAGCAAACTAATATTACATGTCTTCATATAAGTGCAGAAAACAGGGTTCTTTATACTCCTTTGCTTCCTAAGAGATTTTGCATTGCATATGAAATGCAAATATTATAGATGATACATATTAAGCATTATTTTCTAAAATGTGAAGCAATATACAAGAACTTGCAACCAGGCTGCAAACCAAGCAATGATACTCAAATTATATTTGTTAAATGAGCCATACTAAATAACAAAACAAATTTAAATTAAAGGAAAAAAAAAAAAAAAAAGAGGTTAACTATATAGAGAAATAATTTGGAGGAGAAAAAAAAAACAAACTTTTTTTTCCCCCATGTGCTGGCTAACAGTGCAAAAAGTTCTAGGTTCCAACAAATGTATACTCTTCCCTATTTTATCACACTAAAAAGTAAGCCACTGGATTTATGACTTTTTCTAAAATAAAAGTATTTCAAACTGTTAGGTGTGCAGCACCTGTTATGCATTATCTAGATTCCAGCAGGCAAAATGCAAATTAGATTTTATTTTAGGAAGTTAAGTGAATACTTTTGAGTTATTTCAAAGGTGATCATTTTTTTACAAAAAATGGTGGTCAAGAAAGCAGAAAGTACTTTTTCACTACTACTATTGTGCCTATAAAATGAGAAAGCAGTGATTTGATCAGTTCTATTTATGATCCATAGCAGCAATATTATCATTAAAAATATTATGAAATAGATATAAATACCACTTAATTCTTAATATGTGTAATGGTGCTATATATGACAACAATTCATTTGCTTTTCTTTTTAATGCAGGGAGTATAAAGAACTTACATTCTCTTTTTAAAGCATGAATAAAATTTATTGCTCCCTTTTAATATACTTATATAATTAAAACTTCTAATTGTTTCAACTAAAATAAATAAAGAAAAAATCTGGGACAAGGAGATGATTACAAGCAAAATTAGAAAACAATAGATTTATCATAATTGCCAACTGTGAGGAATGATGGGTCACATTACTTTTTTCTTAGCAAAACTAAGTTATAGAACACTATAGCACAATGTACTAAATTTTTTTGTCTTTTCCTTTTAAAAAATTCTTGCCCTTGATACCTTTCAGTAGGGCAGCTTGAACAGTTCATCGTCACTTCCAAACCCCTCTGGAGATCAGACGATAAATTTCTTCGGCAATCAGAGACAGGACAAGGGCTTTCTCGTGCTATTTCCTTGTTTTCATGTTTGCTGGCTTAACATCATTGTGTACACGTACGACTTCAGTATATAACATCAGATGCGATGACGTTCAGAGCTGGCAAACAGAGAAACAGCATGAGAAAAGCCCTTTCCTGCATATTTTTCCCCATATATCGTAAAGTTTCCTTCCAAACGTCTACCATGTCAATCACTGTATAGTTTAAGAAGTACCTAACTATTTTGTTTCTAAGTAACTAACCACTCTGGGGCATGTGTGTGTGTTTACAGGTTTTTATACACACACAAAGATCTGCACACTTCTATATACACACAACAAAAATGCTAAAACTGGAGTCACAGAAATGGCTTCAACATACATTACCCTAGGTTTCTTACTACTTTTCACTTTATCAGCTTGAAACCCCGAGTGCTGTATCAAGCATACAGATACATCAGAAGTCTATCACAGTACCTAGAATATGTTCTGTAGGGTGTTAGCAGATTTCATTTAAGAGCATATTCCCTAAGAGCTAAAAAGAGCATAAAATATTTTGATTTGAAGAGTTATTTTGCATCTTTAATCCATGTTTATCATCAACAGAGTTAAAGTCCATAAAATTCACCGAAATGAAGGCATTCAGATCAATTATCTCTCAGGAAAGAAAACACTACCAATAACACAGTCAACAGGACACTATTCACTCACTGGTCAGGAAATTGCTATCAAGTGCAGATCATTGAATGCAACACCTTCTGGGAGAAAATAGGAAAAGAAAGAAGTGTGAAAATTAAACTGAAGTTAAATCAGACTTCATTGTTGACAATGGTTGGTAGTTATAGGTCATTTAAAAAATAAACAAATAAATAAATAAAATAAAAGCTTGGATCACTAAAAGAGGAAATGCTTCAGCTCGGCCTTGGAAACATGCAGGTGAAATGTGCTTAAAGTTCAGGAAAAATCATACATATTTATACCGCTACTAGTCCAAGGCAAGTTGTTACTGGAGAGGGAGTGGAGCATCATTCTAGCTTGCCAAACAATCGCCTGGTTTGTAATGCTTTGTCTTACAACTTCCATATATATAGCTTCTACTGGGGGAAAAAAAAACCTTTCCTCTCTTCCAAGTAATTTTCTACTTAAGTGTCATATTCAAAGTGTCATATTCACTTTTTCCTCAAAGAGAACATTACTTTCTTTTTTGTTTTCTTTCCATTTTTGCTCAGTTTTTATTTTCTATTAAGAGGCAATAGGGACCATTTTCAGATATCCTTTCCCTTGTGTTTTCAATGAAAAACACATATTAAAAAAAAAAAAAAAAAGTAAAAATTGCCAAATTGTTCCACAGAAGAAAAAATTTCCTTGACCAATTTTGCTTCAGTAGTACTGCACATTTAAGTCACTGCTCACTAACTTAAGAGACAGCAAATTTCACTTATTCTTCAGTGAAATCTTTTTTCTCTGGATGTGAATTCCGTTTCTTTCTGAAATGTATATACATCACAGAGTATCAGAATTACCAGAAAAATTAGCAGCCAGAAAATTAAGAGAAAATAATAAGAATAGTCAGAATCATAATGATCACTTTTCAAACAGCTTCTGGGAAGGGCTTATACCAACAAACTTATCTGATGTTTAGAAGAAAATGTTCCTGGAGCGTAACTTACTCCACATCTGTCAATGCAAAACGCTGGTGTTACCTATACACCTTTCAAATATCAGACACATCAGCACTGCCTATTGACAATTACAGAGTAGTAGATTAAACTCACTTATTTACATATCAGGATTTACATATCAGGTGAGTTTTCAGAGCTGTTTGTTTTGGGAAAAGTGCATTATTCTTTTCACTCACATTCTAAGCACACTGCTCTCACAACAAGTGGAAAACTGTAAATGACATTTCACCACATTTCAAATCAGAACCAGAAGATCAAATATACCATAACTATAAGCATGTCTAAGCAGTTGCTAGTGAGACAGTAGGCCCCCAGAAGGCAATGTATTTTAAATGAGGTCTACTTTCCATTTAGAGTTTTAAAAGAAATAGAATTTCTATCTCCAGTTAAGTTTCCAGCAAACAAGTTCAGCAGAAATCACTGTGTCATTTGAAATTTCCATTCATACATATGGGTACATTCAGACATGCAGAATCCTAGCAAATAAAATCAATTAATGATGATTTACAGCGTTAAATATGAGAAAAATCAATCTGCGTGCCTGTTCATTCTCTTAACAACCTTCCAAAGAGGGTATAGCATGCTAGCAGTGGAGATGTTAACATACAGACCACAGTCCACTGCAAAGCAGGCAGAAGCAGCAAGTACAAAATAATAGATTCATAGCGTGATGATATATTACAGCTCTACCAGTTGGAGAGGTGGACTGAAACTGAACCAAGTTGTGCCACTGCTGCCTTCATGACCAGTCACGCTTCTTCATTAACAGAAGGTCAAATTTCCTGAAGTCAGAGTTTAAGATGACAAAAAAAAGGCCACAGAACCCTTCTTCAGTGAGCAGATGATTACTTTATGAGATTTTTTCTGTTCCGATAATATGCATTATACTATTTTCAAATGAATGAATGTTGGAAATCACATTAATTAAAAGGAGACCTGAAGGAGGAGGATGCATTGGAAATGTTAATGAAACTTTGTGGCCCTAGTTTCTTAGAACCCAGCTGCCAGAGTTAACACTGTATAGCATAATTACGCATGCTTTGATTAGACAGGTTGATGCCTACCAGACAGGCATTTGAATTGTCTGAATGTTGAAAGTACCTGAGCAAAACTTTCAGATTAAAAAATTGTTTCATACTGCGGGAAAACTAGACTGAAAAAAACTGTCCTTTCTTTTCATCATTCCAATGCAAATTAAAAAAAAAGATTTGTGACAGTATGTAATAGTTCATAGAGTCTGCTCTCACAAAGGTAAATGTCAAAAGCAATTGAGCTTTTACAAAGCTTGCAGACAGATAAACTGTACACGTGCTGTATGTTTTTCTACCAAACAAATACATTCTGCTAAGAGGTTGATGACTACTGAAACAATGACAACCTGATGATACTGAAAGTTAGCTGGATTTTACAAGCTATATATCCTACTTTGAAAAAACATATAATGAACAAGAAGCCCCTTCACAATGTATCACATGGTAAAGTTTTTTTAATACAATTACCTCTACATACAGCATCCCACAAGAAAGCATGCTATTCTGAAGGTTCCAATTCACTGTCACTAGTATTCATTAATTCCTACTGTGTGACTAAAATAATACTAATATCTCTTTCCATTGCCCTTCCTCACACACAAATACACAGAGAAGTTTTTTCTCTCTTCTTCCTCGTATTACCATTAGCACCACACATTTTTTCTCTTGAGCTCCTTGTAGTCGATGATCCAATGTGTCCTCAGCTGCTTCAGGAGTCTCTGATTCCTTCCCCATAAAACTTTCAGCTGTTGCTATTCCCATGTTTATTTGCCCACATGGCCACTGAAGAGATTTTATTTTTTTTTTTCCGTATAAAACCTTTTCATCTTCTCTTGTATGTTTTTTGAGTACAATTGTTATGATTTTCTGTCATTTCAGAGATCACTTCAACAAATTTAACAGTAAAGCAAAGAAATAATTGCCTTTTTTTAGTGACCTGAATCAATACCATTCAGACATGCACGGAATTTAGAGCTTATAAAACAAAACAAAACAAAAATACATATTTTTTTTTATCATTAACTCAAGTTCAAGTATCTGAGTTGAAATTTAGGCTTGCATTGCATGGACAAAGCTAAGAACAGTTGAGATGTGAAGCCTGTTAATATCAACATCCATTAGAAAATGAAAACAAATATCTTCACAGCGAGTGTAATCTTCTTTAGTCTCCTCCTTCAGGGAGCTTCTGGCTTGTAAAAGCTTGTAAAAGCATTACAGTAATTGTTAAAGTAAAATATTTTTTCTCACATTAAACATCTTTCTGATTTTCATTTCTCAAACTAGCACATCTGCCTTTTTAACTGAACTTATTATATTCAGTTCTCCTGGCTGTCCTACATTTTTTTTGAAAATTCAGAGAGTGCATAACATAAATGCATCATTAACCACAAACATCCTGGTAATCTCCAAGGATGGAGGATGGAGGGCAGCATGACATCTGATGTATTGTGGTAGATTACTTTTGTTTGTTTAATTTCTTTACTAGCTGGCAGCGACAACTCTTAAGTTAGTCTGTCCTGAGTCACCTTCTATAGCTCCACAGCAGATAAAACTACACAGACCACAACATACAAAAACAAGTTAGGAATAAGAGTGACTTTTAAAAAAATCCACTGAGGTTAAAGAAATATACTTGTTCTCGCTTATCATGAAATACAATTCTGTTACTGTGATCAAAGTCCAACACAAAGGATTTAACTGAAATGGCCTCTCTTGCCTAATTTATGTAAATAAATGTATTATTTGTATTATATTTAAATAAGTAATACAATATCAATTTATGTGTTTAATGGTGAATGTTGTTTACTAGCTAGCATAAAGGGCCATTGTCAGAGAGTAGTTACAATTTCTCCAGCAATGTGGTCACTTTCATATTGAAAATTAAACCTAAAAGAAGGATAACTGTAGATTTAACAAAATCAATATGGTATATTCTGAGCATCATACCTATATATTATATTATATATAACACACATATATATTTTCAGGTACAGCTATATAAAGATAAGCTACTGTCAGGTAATGAGCATTGCAAAGCAAACAGTTCTATCCTGCTCTCCCCGACAGGAAACGCCTGTCATTGACCTTTAAGGTACAGATAAAAGAAAACGTTTTTTCCCAACCAGCTTCTGCAGAAGAGAATTGCTTTCCATTCTACTTTAAAAGCGCCTGAAAATGGAAGAACTAGGTTAGTAAAAACCTAGAGTGTCATGAGTTTACCTTTTTTGTTAGCAGAATTACTGCATTACAAAGTGTTTTTGAGCAGACAATGGAAGAACCTTTTTGGCTCACAGGAGCTATACTGGAGTCCCTGTTCTCAATTGAAAAATCACTTGGATCAGGCCTCCAGAGATGCTGAAAACAGCACCACCCTCCTTGGAGTTATGAGAGTTCAACAAGATGAATAAATTAGGAAAAGGCTTTTCTAACACACAACGGAAATTAACACATTCAAATACCTTTAATACAAAATACTCAAATCTCAAAAGCTACACATTTTCCACTGCTATCTTAGAATTAAGAAATTCTAGTATGTTTCCTCAATTTATCAGTTAATGCAACTCAGCAAATGATGAAGGTTTTAGAGCATACAGTAATATGAGCTAGCATACAAAACTGTGTGCTTAAGGGGAATAAAATAAAATAACCAACCCATCCTGTAATTTTTAATAATATGATGCATAGTGTGCATAAAGAGTTTCTTTTAGGAACATTCTGGTATCACTGTAGTGGTAATAAAAGAAAGCCCACAGAATACAATTCAAAACCTCAACTGGAGTAAAAAGTCTAGCAGACTTGGACATGCTGAGGATATGTTCTCAAACAACAATATTAAAATATATTATCAATGATATAACAAACTCTTTTGAAATATTGTTTCTTTAATGATTGATTTATTTAATGATTGATTCCTTCAGTAATTAAAACTTGACTACAAAACTATTTTCATTGAATACTCTGTAATATTCATGAAGAAAAAGAAGCAAACAGCAAAGTTTAATTATTAATGTTTGTTTTTTTTTTCAGTACATGGATAGAAATTAAATTCAATTTCCAGTGACTTACAGCCTTTCTATAGTGTCTTGTAGGTCCTCGTTTTAATTTAATTTTAAATTAAGGAGTCTTTAGACATTTCATATGCTGTACTTAATTTTTGAGAAGCTAGTATCTGGTTTATCAAGCATAGCAGCTAAAAAGTGAGAGGAATTATACTGATGCTTCTAATTTTCCCCCAGCTTTGCCTGTTGACTGATTCTACAAGATTTAAGTAGTCCAGTACTTTTCTAGTCTGAAAATGGCACTGAAGCTCTCAGAGGAAAATCCTTGCCTGCTTTTGAGGGACCTTGAAGTAAAGCTGTGCCCAAACGAAGGCTGCAATTCCAGACTCCATCAATATTAAGAACCACTTATCAGATCCTGTAAAGCTTTATTGCTTTCCACCTGGCCTAGATTACTTCAATTCTTGAGCATACAATACTACAGAGGACAGTATCATAACCCCTCTGTCTCACAGAGCTGCACGATGTACTGTAGTAATGCAGGAAGTGCCATACTGCCATCTGCAGTCAGGAATACCCACCAGTGAAATAATTCACTGCTCCATTTCCTTACAGCCATTAATCACTTTAATTATTTCCCGTTAACACTGATGGATCTCAAATTGTTTACATTTCAATGCCTGGATCAAACACGACCTTTCAAACTTTTAATCCTTGCAGAGAATGTTATTATGCAGTGCTTAGAGGTAGAGCTATATGAATGGAAAAGTTAAGAAGTGAAGGAGAAAGAGAGAACCTTAAAATTTCCATTACCTGTCTGGTGTGAATGGGGCCTGGGGTCTTGAAGCCTCCTTGACAGCTGCATTCGGAAACACTGTAAGGGTCCGAGCTGCTTGATGAGCACTTGGAGAGTGAGTCACAGCCCACCACAAAGGTGTTATCTAGAGGAAGTTCCTGAATGACGTGGTGCTTCTTGGGGGGTACAGGAGTCTCAGGTTTGATTTGAAAGGTAGGCTGTGGAGAAGCAGACTTGTAGTGCTTTGCCAAATCTGGGCTATCAGGTTTAAATGTAGTTGGTGTGGTGGCCCAGTTATATTTTCCCATAGTCTGTTCTTCTAGCTCTACAGGAATGTCTAAAGTGCCATTTATGTGCTCATGGCCAGGATCATCAGGCTTAGATTCTTCAATAGTCACAAAGTTGAGCAGGAGACTTTTTGGAGAGCGCTTCTTCTTCTTCTTCTTCTTCTTGATCTGCCTATTCTCTTGGTTTGGGGAAACCCATTCACCACTCTGCTTGTTTTTTTGGACAACTTTGTGCCTGGGCGTCTGGCGGCACCGTACTAAAGCAGTAACAAAAATTACCAGAATAACTGTCATTGTTCCTGCAATAATTGCAATTATGATCTTGACATAATCATTGGTTTGTGGGGTTATCTCACCATCCCCAATGTTTTGGCCAACTGGAGTTTCCATATTCCTGCGCACTAGCTCTTGTACATAGGAACTATTGGTGACTGTCTCATTCACAAACAAATGCACAAGAGCTATAGTATAAAGAGACTCCGGCTGTCCTAGGTCATTGACTTTTATCACCAGTCTGTGCAAGCCATGATCTGATGTAATTACCTTCTCTTTCAAAGTAATATTGCCTGTTAGTTGGTCAATTGTAAACAAGCCCCTAGAGTTCCCACCTATGATGCTGTAACGGAGCTCTGCATTCATGCCTGTGTCATTGTCAACTGCAAAGACTTTAGTAACTACAGACCCTGGACTGGACGATGTTGGAACCAACTCATATGAATAATTAGAAGAAGGAATAACAAAAACAGGCCTGTTGTCATTTACATCAACAACATTGATGGTCACTTTCGCAGTTGAGGAACGCTGCAGTCTTCCTCCATCCACAGCTTTCACCTGAAAAGTGTATGACCCCTGCTGTTCCCTATCAAAGGTAATGTTAGGCCTTATTACACCAGTAAGTGGATCTATAATGAAATTATCTCTACCATTTAATATAGAGAGAGTGACCGCAGCATTTTCTCCAGAGTCAGCATCTGTTACTGTGATAAGCCCTACTGTGCCATACATGGGTAAGTTTTCTGGCACATAGAAATTATATTCATTATGTGTGAAAGCAGGGCTGTTATCATTCTGGTCCAGGACTGACACTGTCACAGTAGCATTGGTCTGCAAGGGTGGCATCCCATTATCCTTAGCCAATACAGTGAAGGAGTACCTGTCTTGCTTTTCTCTGTCCAACTTTCTGACTGCTGTCAGAATGCCTGTACGGCGGTCAAGGTTGAAAATGGGGGGTGCATCAGAACCCAGAATATAGCTGATCTCAGCATTGCGCCCACTGTCGGCATCTGTAGCACTTATCTTGGTTAGCTGAGTACCTGGAGCATTGTTTTCAGGGATGGAAAGACCTATAATAGGCTGTGTAAAAACTGGGGCATTGTCATTTTCATCTTTAATTTTGATCAGGAGCATTGCAGACTGGTTTAAGGGAGGTTTCCCTGAATCTGAAGCCACTATTTTAATAGCATATTCCCGTGTTGCTTCATAATCTAGAAATGTGGCTGTTTCCAGAAGAAACTGATTATCAAACACTGGCTTCAGCCTAAAAGGGACATCATGATCTGTAAAACAAGTAACCTTTCCATTCAGATCAGCATCCTTATCCATTACTGTTATCAATGCAATTTTGGTATTAAGTGGAGCTTTCTCAGACAAAAGCACTGTCCCATTCACTGGATTGATAATGTATCTTGTGTCTATTGATGGGACATTGTCATTAATATCTGTGACATTAACAGTCACTGTTGCTCTTGATGGAGTTGAACTGCCATCACTTGCCAAAATGGTTAATTTGTGTACAGGAGATTCCTCTCTGTCTAGTGGTTCTCTTATGGTGATAAGACCAGTGGCATTATCAATGGCAAACAGCCTTTTGGCCAAACTGGAGATCTGATTGCTGAAATAGAAGTGAATTTGTGCATTTGAGCCCAGGTCTGCATCAGTGGCATGGAGCTGAGAAACAGAGGTGCCTACTGGAGCATTTTCTGGAATGCTAACTTCAATGTCATTTTCTTTGAAGACTGGGCGATTATCATTCACATCAGTCACTGTGACTTGCAGGATGGCGGTGCTAGATCTTGGAGGGCTTCCACCATCTTCAACTTTAATTTTCATCACATAGGTATCCTTCTGCTCCCTATCCAGGATCTGCTGGACAATCAGTTGAGGCCACTTATCTCCCTCAGGTGTCTCAATTATATCAAGACCAAACACATTTTGACCCTACAAGACACAGAAAGAATATACTTTAGCACAATAGTATAATTAAGCAGACAATAATCTCATTAATGTTTTGAAATTGTCATGAAACATAGATATGGGGGGTAGAGGTATACAGGAATACACATTTGTGTATGTACTGCTAGTTTGCGATATCCATTTATGCTTTAAGACCAAGAGCCTTAAGAAAGCTTCAGAGCAAACACATGAAGAAACCAATTTAGAATAACAGGGGTTTTGTGTTTGATTGTTTTGGGGGCAGGGGGACACAATAAATTGCTTTTTGTTGTTGTCTTTGTTTCTTTTTTAAACCAATTGCTCTCTTTCTACAGAAAAATAAAAATATAAAAAAAAAATTAGAATTCTTGGACAGATGTAATTTGCTTTCTGTACCGTACCAGTGATTGTTAAGAAGACGAATGTAGCCAAAGTTCAACCATGTCCAAAGGCAAAGTAGTATGCATACACTGGATGATCTAATCCAATCCTCAATTTCAAGGAAAACAACAAAGATGAAGGGACTATTTCACAGTTCATGGAACAACACTGGACATGATCTGAAATCCCTAGTATGCAAAACAAATAGCAAAAACCACCACCCACATCACCGAAGAGGGGCTCACTATACAATTTAGTCATTAGATTGTTCAGACAAAACTAAGCCATAACAGTTTATTAGAAATACATAAATTCCCTAAAATTATTCCTTTCTTCATCATGATTTATTTTCTATTTGTAGTGAAAATTACAATCCAAGTGAGAAAAGAAGATATATTTTCATTTTAAAAAATATCACAGAACTATGACATTCACTTTGAAAATAATAACTTCTTTTCACGGGGATTGTTGAATACATAACACCCCTGGAATAGCAAATGCTATACATATTGCACAAACATGGCTTCCTTTAAAAACCCTTGTGTTGACAGAGTATGCTAATACAAAAATTGGAATCTAGAGCTAGATTCCCTCTTCTGCTGTGTCTTCAGATGAGCAGAGATTAAGAGTATCACAATTATCCTCTTTTCTATTCTCCCATCACTCAACCTTCGGAAGAAGAAAGGATGTAAAGGCAGTTTTGCAGCCATATTTTCCATGAGGGCAGAGCTAAAACACATATCATCAAAGCTGAGTGTAAGGGATAAACAGGAGAAGAAAGCGTTGATAAAAATGCTGAGTAATTAGGATTTTCTTTGTATGTGTCATTCTTGCAACAACTGCTTCTAGCCTGGTTCTTTCTGCATTTATTGTGCTTGTCTCTCATCTTTAGTCCTAATTATGTGTGTTCTGAACCGATTTGAGACACTTCAGACCAAAGGGAAAGAAAATGTTCCCAATATGCAAGTTTCCTTATTTCTCATTGTTGCTAAAAGATTTGTATTCACTGCATCTTGTTACCCACCATTAAATGAATGCATTTGTAGGTCTAATTCTGTGTAAGGCTGTACTCTTTCACTGATGTGTTTTCTCAAAGCCAGAATTTGACCTTACATAAGTAATCATTTCTTCCATGGAAAAGAATAATTCATCCACATTTCAAACATTACTGTGCCACTGACACAGCATTTGTGACAACATTACGTTGCAACTAGGGACAGTCTAAAGTGAACTGGAATACATTTTGAAACAATTAAAAAAAATACAACTTTGGGTTCTTCAACAGAAGACATGAAAAGATTATTCTTACAAGAAGTGTAAGATTTACATTTTGAATCAATTAGGTTAATTTTGCAAATGGTAATTCTACTCTGATCTCTTCAAGAAGGTGAAGTGTGAAGATGAAGAGGAAACCCAATCTGGCTAGAAGTTAGTTGAAATAAATTGCAGAACTACTGAGAAATGATGAATTACATATTCTATATTTTAACATAGATTTCCAGAAAAATATAACAGAAGCTGGAGGAAAAGAAGAAAAAGATAGCTGATGTGTTTTTTTTTATTTGTACACAACTTGACAGATGGGCACTGATTATTCTGTCATTAGATTCCACAACTACAACAAACACTTCATATAGACCTTCAATACACACAGCTATACATATGCATACACATTTCTGCTTCTCTTTAACTATCAAGTATGAAAAAGATATTTTTAATTATAGCATATGACTTGATATAAAATATAGAGCGTCAATTCTCCATTACCAGCAATAAGCTAATGGAGAAACACAAAAGAATGCAAAGAGCTCTTCCAGGTCAATTATTACCACTTGATTATTTTTTCTATATGGAAAAAAACAATATTCAGCAGAATTTCTTACTATTCATAAGCGGATTATACACCTTTTTAAACCACTGAAATAAAGAGAAAGTTACAAAAATTATGCCTGTTCCCAATTTAGACAAATCTGCTTCACATTGTTTAATGGATAAGATTAGGTATGGTGATATGCTGCATTTTAACAACTACATTTTCTAAGAAGAGAGAATTCTTCCACTCTAAACAGTCCTCAAAATGATGAAACATTCAGGAAACAAATTTTGAAGATTACAAATATCTAATTCTCTCCTGCACAAGCAAAGAAATTGAGAGTTAAAAACCCTGAGAGAAATGTGAAGGAAAACTTTCAGGATTAAGTTTTGATCTATCATCATCAAAACTTCGGTTAAGTCAATATTTCCTGTAGGGATAGATTGTTTTTCAGACTGAAGTATACTTCAGTCGCCATGTTATCCCAGTGATCTGAAGGTTTCATTCACACTAGGAAGACTATGTGTCCTGAGAATTAGTATAATAGGTAATTAACATTTATATAGTACCCTTCACCATTAATTTAATTGATAAAAAAAAAAAAATCTGTTACTTTGTCTTCGTAACTATAGCAAGATGGGAGTGAGAAATAAAAAACACTAACTTTTTAAATCCAAAAAAACAGCTCAAGCCATGTAACCTAGCTATTTGAGGCAGAACAAAGCTATGCCCATCTCAGAGCCAAGACTAGCTTTAAGAGGCTCTGAGTCCTAATCACAAGATTCTTTATCAGGGCCATAACCATAAGTTCTGTTACCTTATTCAATTTTTAAAACAACCCTTTCAGAGTATTCATGCATAAAATAATCTCTAAATGATGAAACTGGCATACTTGTTGAACTCTGCCTGCTGTATATTTACCTGGTCATTTGTAATGGATCCAAATGTTCTTTTCGGAGCTGTTTTGGGCTGCCAAGTAAATAAAAAATTAGAGAGTTTTAAAAAAATGGAACATTTAGGTAGGTTAATAAATACATAAACAATGAAACATGGACACCTAACATAATAATCCATAAAAGCTTCAAGTGTTACAGACAGGACTACATGTAGCAAGGTGCACCTGAAGTCTACACATAAACTTGCCTCGTACACATTGAGGTATCACAGTCTCTTATAATAATATTTCACAAAATCTGTGGGATGTTGACTACATTTGCATTATAATGAATGTTCTTTCAGGACAGAAATTGGAAAGTAGGCTTCATCGTCAAGAGAAATAGGAAAAAGAACAGCTACAGTCGTATGGTCTGTTGTGTCCAAAACATCTCATATACTTACACTTATAAGTTGATAGAACATAGTAATTTCTCAAAGAAATCAGGAAAATTGGAGGAAGGGAAAGAATATTGTGCTATATAACCACACAAAAACAGCTAACATAAAATGTTAAAAAAAAAAAAAACAAACACAACCTCAAGTTTCCATTTTAATGAATTCCTAAATTACTTGAAAGTAATTACTTTATAATAAAACCTTTGGCTGAAACACAATCTTGCATCCAAAGGATCCTAAAATCTTTTAAGCAAGTCCAGAAATTAATGCAGTTGTTTGCCAACTGCTGATTATTTCATGTTTAGCAAGACAGAAAACCTTTGCAGTGCTCCTTAAAAATTAAAAGATGTGTCTCAGCCTCTGTTTCCTTGCCTGCTTGTGTCACGCCATACAGAACTGGTACACAACTACTGTGATGCATTATCAAAGAAAATATTATAGTAGCAGAATTTCAATTTCTAATTCAGAAAACTAGACAACAGCTATATAATGGACAACATTTTTAATAAAAGGTGAAAATTAAACTTGCGTTTTCTTTCACAGGTGACACTTTGAATGTGAAAATGTGAATTCCCAAAGGCAAGCTAAAACACTTAACACAAAACATTCTACATAATAGGCAATATTGGATACAAATTCCTATAACTGGTGCCTATTACTACACTCAGAGATATAATATCCTAAGTATTGAGGATCTAATAAAGATCCTTTGTCTGTGAATACTTCACAGTGTACTGTTAACATGTTCATGTATTCTTGAATATTAAAGCTGTTAGACAGCTGTTTTGTTTCAAGAGTGCTGAGTTAATACACCTATCAGTGCACAGTTTACAGAAAGGCTACTTAGGTGTGTGTAACTAATGTAGTTGGTTACCTTGTGAACTGAGTGACAGTACCTCAGAAGAGAAAATGAAATTGCAAAGATTAGAAAATTGTACAATGCAAAAACTCTGCAGATGCAAAGTTGCTTACATAGTTGAAACACTATCTCTTTGTCAGAACAACTACAGACTTTTAATTTGTGGGTCAAGATTCCTATGAGTTCTGTTCATGTTTTTCTATCACTATCACACTCTGTTTCAAATAAACATAAATGACTGCTTTAGTCATGTAATTCTCTAATGCATCACTGTGCTTTTGGTGGTAACAGGCAACAGTTCTGAACTGCTGTTCAGAACAGCTCCTAAATCACCACCTCATTTCACTCCAACAGCCAAGCAATGTATCTTAGGCTCCTAATCCCACATTTTAGAGCTCTCAGATGAATACTGACTGGGTGTTGGAGCAGTGTGAATCCCTAATGCCCTCCTATTCACTACCTGCTCTAGAAGCATATCAGTATTCTCAGGCAGAAGGGGATTCAAACTGACAGCTACTTGTACAAAAGAAAATAGAAACGACTGAGATGTTTCTGAAAATTCCCTTTACCCTCAAGCAGAGACTGTCCAGGATCCTCAGCTTCCGGTAACTTTAGTGGGAATTGAAGGTGATGGACACATACAGATCTGGCTCATGACAAATGGAAAATAAAATAAAACAGTAAACCTCTGATAGGTTGGCTTGTTAAAAAGTACAAATGTTTGCAAACTAATGTTCATTAAATTATTTTGTTCCCTCTTATCCACCCAAAAAATATTTCAGCTAATAAAAAGTATATAATTTCTTTAAACGGATGGCATCTTCAAGCCCATATCCTAACCTTTTACCGGTAGTTACTTAGCAAGAGTATCTTATTTGATCTGAGGCCCATTTAAACTGAAGTTCAGCTGTGAGTAAAACCACTGTATCTTCCTTTTATGCTAACACTTTTAGGACAAAATGTTGACAGAAATTTTCATTATATGGCATGAATATCTCACATACACCCCTCTCTTCTGAAATCCAGAAACACAAAGAAAATAAATGAGTATCTTCTCTGGATTTTAATCACAAGGACATTCTTTCACATGCAGAGACCATACTTTCTTGTCTGTTGTCACTGCATTATGAACTTTGACATTAAAAAACACAATCTATTGAGATTTGCAGAAAAATTACAATGAATATGGGCAAAATGTAATAGAACGACAAATAACCTAATGTAATAGAGATCTTCCTTTGTGATTAGATTTCTCAACAGTTAGGTGTTCCCAACATTCACAAACAGTTTTTACAGATGTAAGCCTAGTGCAAACACTACTAAAATGAACATGATAGTTAGCGTATCTCAAGGCCTTCACCCTCTGCAGGGTTTTGTAAAACTCAAAGATAAAGTTTATGTGGGACATATAACTACCACAGCATCAGTTTTTTGCTTTTGAGATGAATGAAGCTGTGCTTTTCCAAATCATGAAAACTTATCCTTTTTGCACTTCTGCAAGAAAATAACAGTGGAACTACCATTTTAAACTAGAAAAGTGTGTGATATAACACAATGCAAGATACCCCTTCACTGAACACTGGAAGATAATAAATAATACTGCAATTTCAGAATAATAAATCAGAAAGAGTTGCTCAGAAGATATACAGAGTGCCAGTAAGTACTAAAAATAGTTCCAGAGAGATTGAATTTTTCAATACTCCAGAAGTATCTTACGATGCCTTTTAACCATACTGATCAGATGCTGGGGATAAACCAAAAGTGTATTTTCTGGCGTTGGATTTATCAGAAAGCCAACTCATCATCTTCCTTCTCCAGTATTACTGACTCCTATTTATGTGATTCAATAGAACAAAAGCAAAAGAAAAAAGGAAGATGCATTTTCTTACTGTACAGTAGTCATTGCACCTTGAAACCCAGTTCTGAAATCTTGTGATACCTGTGTGTATTAAGAATTCCAGTATATAAACTGTTGTGACTTTCCATTTAACAGTTATATTCCTAAAAATACCTCCCTCTTAGTTGTTTGGGATCCAAAATCTTAAGACTGAAAGTATATTTGTTACACACTTTTAGAAGAAATCATATGCAATAATATATTCTTTCTTATAAAAATCAAATTCCAATTTCATTCTAATTCTTACTTCCAATGCAAATCATTACAACTATACAAGGAGAGGAGTAATTTAGTATTTTATTACAGCAATACATAGAGAGGAGTAGTTTTTAAGGTCTGTAAGGAAAACTAAACCTACAACTTATCTATCACATTTTCAACTTGTCCTCCACATACCTGTCATTAATTTGAATACACACGTTATTTCTCAGACTTAAAATCAGTGATGAAGTTATTAACACAGTAGTCTAAAAAAAATCAAATCCATTGTACACATTGTAGATCTATCTACCTGCTGTCCTGTTAAATATATTAGTTGATGTAATTGATTTGCAAGAAAGGTAATAATATTCAGACTGTTAAAATGGCATGTTTAAAAGGGAAATGCCAAACACCTAACATGCCATTCCATTTTTGCTGTTCTGTGTTTGATCACTACTAACAGTTAAGTCTTGAACATACACTGAATGTACAACTTTTAAGCATGAAAATCAGAAGGAAACTGTAATATCCACTTCCTGCTGCAAAGATCTAGTTTAGTCCAACCAGGTAACACATATTCTCTAATAAATTGTAAACCATCTAAACTTTGGGGCTGGGACAAACTCTCGCACAGTACCTGGGAAAAGTTGCATGAAACAGTTCATTTTAGAGTCTATCATTCACTTTGCTACTGTCTCCACAGGAAAAGTAACAAGAGAATAAACCAAACAGCTGAAATGTTATTACTTCAATATGACAGCAATGTGACTGGCCTCAGACAGACTGTAGTATTCCAGAAGAAGCAAATGAAGTGAAGATCATTGAAGCTAATTCTGGTCAGTAACAACCTGTAATCCAAGTAAGAGAAAAGGCAAGCTTTCACTGTTCTGGATCAGCCCAAAGTTCTTTCCTGAGCTCAACTCAGTGCCCTAAGACAGATGTTTCCAAACACCATTAGGCACGCTGTTTGTGATACAGTAAAACTTCTCAACATGCACCCAGAAACTGGACCTGCTGCTCCTTCCTTAGTGGAAAATATCAGGTTTTTGGCAGCCAACATCATCGCAACCACCAGTGTGGCAGCGCGGCACTGCTAATAAGGCAGAACCGAGAGCCTTCCCTCTGCTCCTCACACCTACTCCCTTGTGATGGTAACTTCAACTTACAGAGCCATCACAGCATGAACACATGCTCTGAATTCTTCAAGAAGAAGTTCAGGCTTCCACATTCACAGAATTGACTAGGTTGGAAGAGACCTCCAAGATCACCTAGTCTGACCTCTGACCTAACACTAACCAGTCCTCCACTAAACCATTCTAAAAAGACAGTGATGTAAACAACTGAATCTGCCAAACACACACTACTAAAATAAAACAACCTAAAGTTAAGCAAAATTATAAGTTAACCAAGTTAATCAAGTGTGCAGCTCTTAGTAGACATAGACATGCACCATACTGTTCTACAAACTGACCACCAACAAGGAAAAGGAAACACACCTCAAACTCTCCTTAAATAATTTTTAGCATTGACCCAAGGACTTAGTCTAGATGTTGATTTTTACACTTGCGTAATTTCTACTTCTTTAAAATAAAGTGTTTAATGTATTGTTAGGATTCTTGTGTATTAAGCTATTAAGCTATGAACAAGAGTTCAATTTTTCATGTTTATGTATCAGTGTGTTAAATGAACAGTTCACTGTAACTTTTCTTAAACACATTACTATTCTTAAAACACCTAAGAAATTCTAGCAACTACTAAGTGTCATCATGTAGACATCAAATTCAAAGATACTGAAATAAAACAAAACAAGTACTCTTCAGGGGAAAAATAAATAAATAAATAAAAGGATTGTTTCAATTATTTCAATTATTGCATAGAAATCTACATGACCGCTCTGTACAACAAAATAATTTTCTGCTGTTATATGGAATGACAGCTTAGAGCATGATCTCAGAATCAGAAGGTAGCACTATTTGTTACGCATTCTACCTACACAGTTAAAATTCCACTTCTACCCTCAATTAACTTTACTGTTACTGTAAGAAGAGGCCTCCTGTGGGTATATGTGGATGAATCCATTGGAAAATGTAAACTTAAATAAAAACTGTTTTGAAATTCAGCATTATGGCTTCCAACAAAACAGTAAATCCTAGACTAAATTACTGAAAGCGAGTATGATAGCTGAAATGACAGAGCTTCCAGGAGGGCTACGCTTTATTAAAGTTTTTCCTTATTGTGCTCTTAGGCACAACCTGATTTGTTCCAACAGCTGCCCAGAAGGAAAAGCCAACCAATCGCTCCCAAGGAATACGCATATTTACATCTCTTTGCATTTAGTTTTCAGTCCCTTCAGAGGCGGGTAGCACACAGCACTACAGCACAAGCTTGTATCTTTTGATTTATCATGTTTCAAATGAAAAACATGTTGGAAACTACTGATCATCACAATAAGTTATTACCCTACAACCTTTTCTGATAGATAAACTTATTCCACCCACTAATATAAAGATTAAAAATAAAGCACATGAAAACAACAACAACAAAATCCCCTGAGCATAACTGTTTAATTAGCCAGATCTTTGTTAGAATCAATGAGTAACAAAACATGATTTTCTTTGTTACCTTGCTTGTGAAACTGAGTAAACTACAGTGTGTGCTATGCTGTGATAAATATGAAGGAGAACTTCAAACCAATATTCAAAATTTTCTGAAAGACTTCATTCCTCTTTATGACAGCGCTTCAAGTATTATCTGAACACTGGGACAGCAATGAGATTGGTGGCTTAAACATCCCTTCTAGCCCTCTGAACGTTAGATCTCCCCACACACAAAAACAAAACATTATTTATTATGAAAAGTTTCACACCTGGGTGTGACATCTTCAATCACACTGAACACTGAATTATATGCTCATACATCAGAACAGTTAAAAAACACACTATCAAAGCTAATCATAAATAGGCAGGCATCTAAAATTCCCATGTTTTAGTTCCACAAAGGTAAACTGGCTTTTTGAGCCTTGACTGTTCTCTCTACTCCTTAGCATACGAATACTTAGGACAAAACCTTATTCCTTGAGTAGTACAGAGTCTTCTGCCACTGGGTAGCAGAACTGTTGCTTATACCTCCTGTACTTGTAATCTTAGCTCAAGCATAGATACACTTCAAATATTAACCAAATTAATTTTGCTTTTACTTCGTCTAATAATGTGCATGCTTATCTGTGAAAAAAATGTATTTGCAAAGTTTCTGATCTCCTGCATAAGCCTGTGAAAAAATGATGCAGTTTGTAAGCCTGTGCCCATATTCTGAGTACTTAAGTTTTACATTGCTTCAAAAAGCTATTGGACAAACTGGGCACATGGAAAAAAAAAAAAAAAAAGAAAAAGAATCCATATAAGGGTATTACAATTACAACCCTCACTTCCAGTGCAAGAAGCATTTGAGCCTCCAGCTGGTGGAAGCTTAGGAATAGCTTGGAAAAGTATGTTTGTCTTATCCTTTACAGTGTCTCCTAAGTATCCAATGTCAAGCCTTAGAGACAGGATACAAGATTAAATGAATCTTACTTAATCTAGCAAGGCCATTCTCAGGTCAAGTGAATATCACTCATATCACATAAGGAAACTGAGGCACGGAAAGCAGAAGTGACCCATTCAGAACTACTCTGCAAGACAGTAACAAATCCACAATGAATCTCCCACTTCAGTGACCCTCACAAATCAATCACATCTGAACACAAAATATATGATTTACAGAAAATACAATGAAAGCACAAATACTGCTGTTTTAGATATCATTACAAAATGAAAACAGGATTTCAGTCTCTTAGAAAACCACCTAGGCAACCTTAAAGAAGACACCACTATTTCTTATACGATACTGCTCTAAATAACAACAACAACAACAAAAAACACCTTTATTTATATTGCTTGTTTTATTCTCTCTGGTTAGTAAGAAAGATAGATGATAAAAATGAGCATTTATGGAAGTCATGAACTTTGTAAATAAGCACTGTGCACCCATATATCACACTGCTAAAAGGCAGGTCATTGGAATGGTTTGTGTCCTTTTCATTTTTCATTCAAACCCTTTGAACAATGTTTTTTTTTTATTATTTTATTTGTTTCTCCTGTTTGTATGATTGAAGTGCATGCGCCTTTCTCTTTTAGGACTCCATCCTCACAAGCAACCCTGAAAGCAAAGATCATCACAGAAATAAAAAACTCTATTGCTCTCCATGCGGTCTACTGCAGACTTAATTGAGTACTTAAAACCAATCGTGCTGGTAGAGACTGAAAAATGGAGAAAAATTTGAGACTGAAAATGGAGAAAAGGACTAAACAAATAAAAATCCATCTAAGATTCTGATATGAAGGTGTGTGGCAAAGGTCACAAAGCTGTAACACAACGCACTTCAAAATCTGAGTAATAATAGAAACAAAAGCCTCAGAAGCAGAGATCAAACACACACTCACAGTTTATTTCCTTAACTTTGTTAAAGGCCCAGTTAGTCAGCCAACATGTTTGCCAAGAACTCTGGGTGATGCCAGCACGTCCAGCTTTAAATTATTCAATTATTCAAATGACTATTTTTTAAGTGAGCACAAGACAACTACTGGGTTACTTCAGAGGTCAAAAATAAGTAATGATAATGTAAAATCCTACATAAATTTAGCTATACTTCAAGGAACTGATTCATGTTCTGATATTTTACAAGCAAAGCAGGTATCTTGGATATTCGCCCTGGATTTTCATTTATGTGAAACAATAAAAGGTGTACAACACTGATAGAAAGAAGGGGAGTTCTATTAACCATTTACGGTCAATTTATATGACTTATTTTCAAATTACGGTATTCACACTTTATGCTGGCTTTCCATACGCAGGTCAATTCACCAATGGTAAATGTAACTGGCAACGTATTATTTTTGAGGTTACATGGAAAACAGGATTGGGAATAAAATGGAAAGCACTACTTGGCCTATGCCTTTAAATGTGCTATAACAAATAGGTTTGGAAAGTCCATAATGGAAATGAGGATGAAAATTATGTGACTGGGTTTAAAATGAATAGAAAAAGTAATCTTAAAGTGAGAAATTCATATAATACCTCATCCTGAAAACCACAGAGGAACAAGCTGACTCTTAAAAAAAAAAAAAAAAAAAAAAAAGACAATTTTCTTGATAAGGCAAAGAAAAAAAATTACAATAATTTGACTTTGGAACATCAGCAATAACCAAAGCAATACACATCACATTAATAGAGCCAGCAATTATAGCACAATGTGAGAAAAATGTGTTTCAATACTGACAGCTGATGACTCAGAATTCTTTCCTTGTACCAATGTTTCTTTTTTGTTTCTTTGAAATTGTCTGAAATGCTCTTTGCTACATGTCCCAGCTTCAAAAGCTCTACAGGACTTCAGTGTTCAGGCCCATTATATTTCTGGGCCAGGGAATATAAATTACTTTGTAATAAACCTTTCTTTCAGGAATAAAAATAACCATACTAATGCAGTCAAGTGCCACAATCCATGGCTGACAGTGGATTTAAATGTATTCTTTGACAGCTATAAGAATATAATTTTGGACCTATCTTTTTTCCTTACTGTACTTCCTCTTGAAAGGAAGAAAAACAATGCATACTGTATATTTTGGGTAAAACAAGAATTATTTATATTTCTATCACGAAACAATTATCACTAAACAACCCAATATTAGAGAAAGCTAAAAGTAAAATTTAAATCAAAAAGATAGTTATTGAATAAGCTTCTTCAATATTTTCATTTTATATTTCAAGAAAAAAAAAAAAAACAAAACAGGAAAAAACTGACAGTTTTGACTGAAAGAAATGTTTTCAAAACATATCTCAAAACTTTGAATTCTTTGTCCCCTGCAAAAAAACAGAGGTGTTGGAAAAGTTTGCCGGGGCAAAAAAAAAAAATAAATCTAAAAGTTTGGTGAATATTATAATTCTCCTTTATGTTTTGTTTCTTTGCTGAGCATTTTGAAAATAGTAGCAACTTTTTGGTCACCTCGTACATGTGTGGAGAAGACTAGTCATGATATAACTTGGAATTTTTAATAATAAAATTGGAATAATATTAGGATTCATATGAAGCCTGTTGTAATATAACCAAAGGTTTCTCACGACAGATATCTGAAATATCAGTAAAATTTGTATTGCTGCATCCACAATGAGTAAAAGCAGCAGAAAGTAATCCTCACAAACTGATTCCAAAACTAGAATTACAATGGATTCTAAGAACTTCTACAACCCTTGAAGCAATACAGAGCATAATTAGCTATTTCTCTTCTAAAACTTGCAATAACTACATTTGATTAAAAAAAACAATGGTATTCAAACAAAATTGTTCACACTTGGATGGCGCTTGCTTTAGTAATAAGGTTCTAATTTAGTACAAACATTTTAAGAAATAAAATTTAAGAAAAAAAAAAGTCCCACTGGATACGTCTGTCACTCCTATCTATTTCTGCACTTTTCAACAATGCAAGGCATCAAAGAGCATCCTAATGCAAATGTTAGCAAAGTATACAGTACCATCCTTCTTTTCCTTCGCGGCAAACTTGGAGTTTATTTATATATAAAATTTTCAAAATTGTTCTGATGTGAAAAACTTTTAAACCCATTCTGTTTTATGGGTTAAACAATCAACAGGAGTTGATTTTATAACTGATAAAAGCACTTACTCTTCAGAAAGTACTGATAAATTTACTTCCTTTATTTCCTTTCATACTGTGAAAGTAACAATTTTTCAAAGCTGAATTTCAGCTGTTAGATTTTCATGAGGAAGGCTAATGACAGTAGGTAACAATTATTATTTTTTTTAACTTACATATGTGTTTAAATATAACGAGTAGGAAGAACATGAAATATGTTGAGACAGCATGCACATTTCTGCTGTCATAACTCAAACTAATTTTCCAAGTAGTGATATACTTGTAAGCAAGAAATCTACACGCAATTGAAAGAACAGCATACTTTGTACTGATACCCGATTAAAACTGTCATTTTCCTGCTTACATCCAGTAGAAAAGAGAAAACACAGAAAGTCAAGTCAAACAAAAAGAATAGTTGCTTACACTTGGTGACTGAAGAGTGGCCAGCATTTTACAGCAAGCATGTCACAAACACAAATTAAAGACTCGGGGCAGCTTATACTAAAATCAAATGAAGTGTTGATCACTAAGACTCAATCATGGCCTTCTTACTTAACTTTCAGAAAGATCTTCATGATTTTTATTGTCTGTCTGCGTATTTTATAAAACATTTAGCCACTGTCTTTCGCAATTAACTGTTGGAAAAACTTTTCTTCAATGACTCTTCAGCATTTTTAGAAATATTTTGAGCTTTCCATATTCACATGCTTTAGAGACCCTCACAAGCCTTCAACTCATTAACTCAAACTTATTTTGAGCTATTAACATTTTATTTCCTCAAAGTAGCTTGGAAGTTACAGCTATCTAAAACAAACAAGCATGTTAAAAGCATCATATACTGTTGCTTAAAACTTTCAAAGACCTTCAGAAAGTTCACTTAAAAGGCTAACTTTAAAACTTGTAACACAAATGACATTTGGAAAACACTATTTCTTCCATGTATTTTACACCTGTGGTTAATTCAGGTATTTCTGATATTACAAATTTTGGCAACCTGTGAAGATTTTAACAATATTCCTTAAAAAAAAAAAAAAAAAAAAAAAAAGCCAAGTTTAGAAAAAAATCAGTTGAACATGAAATATGAATTTATATATATATATATATTTTCCTCAGAGGTGTGCTACTTTGCCATTGTATGTTAAACATGGCAAAATTCACTATATGAAGGAGAACAGTTCAATATAACTGCTTAACAGTAAGGCACACTTTAAAAAATTTTCCTTGACACTCCTGTTTGCTGTTCCAGTATCATACACATATGCAAACTTAACTATAGTTCTACTGAGATACCTGATTTTTCTTTGTTTTTGTTACTGCTTTACTGTGGATTGCTTGAGAGCATTATACATTTTTAATTGACTATTTCTGTCTCTTCAGATGAAACTGAAGTATTTACACATTTTTTGGAAGAGTTTAACAGGGATGCGGTACTTATTTCTAAGTGTTTTTATACACTTGGTTTCAAGAGGACTATGTAGGCAAATCCCTAGTCTATTATGCTCAAAAAGCATCACCATATCTGTGTTAACTAACATACTGATCTGTCTGGACATCAGTAAAAGATAATATTCATGTAAGATAGATGAACTGAAGATCTCCATTTGACAGATTTGTGCCTTCCAGCTTGAGTCTATCATCCTGCCCACACAGAGACGTGCTAAGTTATATATTATTGTTTCATGACAGCTAGTGTGAAAATCAGAGCCTTGAATGCAAAAAGATACACCAACTTGTCCCTCACCCTAGCTCACTGAACTTACTGTGCCTGGAAGCAAGACTTTCTCCTCCAGTCTTCAGCCAACCCCTCAAAGGGATGTCAGGATAATGAAGCCTGACAGTTTTACAGTACTGATGCCATAAACCACCCTAAAGGAGCCTTGTATCAACCAACAAGAAGCAATTACCTTGACTCTTGACTCACTGGAATCAAACTACCACCAGTTGGTAGTACAGTTTTATCTACTTAGAGAAACTAATTCACAGCTATAAGAATGCAAATCAGATTATTTTCCCCTTTAAAAATAAAATCCAGTAACTATTTCATAACAATGCTTAGGGATGATCATCACTTAACTGTCCAGATCTCTCTAGACAAATTACTACTGAGCAATATTTTTTACTCTACTACAAAACCTTCTCATAAGGATTATACATTTTCATATTCATATAATAATAAAAATGTGTAAATGGAGGGAGGGCTCTGTAGGAATGTGGATGTTGAAAAACAAAATAATGAAAATATTGTTTTGATGGAAAGATTAAAGATTGAATTTAAAAGGCTTTGAGGAAAGGGAGCTAAATAAAGGGAAGACTTTTTTTTAATAAAATTTCTTTACATACCTGAAGTTAAGTAACTGGAAAGTGGTGAGAAGCAAATACATTCACTATATTTTCAAGGCTAATGACAGACTTAAGGGATAAGAACACTACTCTCAGATTCTTATAAATCAAATTCCTCCCACAGCCCATCTTCCAACTTTTCCTATGATTACCAATAAAAAATAAGAGCAAAATGAAAGTCATTTGTCCCTTTCATAAATTTGCAGGGGAGCTTTTCAAGATACTAGGATGTCACATAGCACTCATAAGCGTCCTTCAAATTTCTGCATCTCATTTTATAGCTTACGTCAGCTCACGTCTTCTTATACACCCACTCAAAAATTTTCACCTAAACTGAAAGCTGGATAAACTCTCTATTCTATTCTACTCAAAATACATCTCATTATTTCAAAATAGGTTTTATATCTTAAGGAAACTGCTAACAGGAAAAGTCTGCACATCTTGTATTACAGTGTAACTTACAGTGGTAACTACCCATGTGAAAAAAATGAAGCTGTGTTATAATATTAAACAAATATATTGATGGGCAGTGACAGAGAAAGAGTAAAATGTTTCAGCTCCAACTTATTCCCTATCGGCACTGTAGACTTAAAAAAAAAAAAAAAAAAAAAAAAAAAGCAGTCATCATCATTCACAGTCTGTCCTAGCAAACCTTTCTCTTCTAAAAGAGAGCTAAAAGTTACCATAAAAAGACAACACATCCAACTCTCTGTATTTATTAAATTACAGGCACTAGAGGATGACCTTAGAGCTTGGCAGGAGTGCACATTCAGGACAAAAATTTTCCTAAATCTATCTTAGAGCTAAATCTGTCTTTCAATCACACATATTGTTTCATCTTGTATATAAGTACTTTCAAAATTAAGATGGAATTTTTAACAATACCATTATTTCTCATTATTTTTCATTTTTAAGTTCAAATACTCAAGTACTATTGGTACATGGTATAATTGATTTTTTATTGTAAGTGAATCTTGAACTATTACTAACCATTTAGCTTTGACAGGAGAGAAAAAATGAAAAGTTACTGTAGTTGCTTTGTCAGGAAGTCAAGAAATTTCCTATCTAAATCAAACATTTTCTAAGTATAAAAAAGTCTGTGAAATAAATATTCTTAGGATTTTGAATTTAAAAATCTTAGGATTTTTTATAATTTGGCCATAAGTCCCTTAGACAATGGCTAGAAAGGGTTGTTAATAAAAAATAAATCAGAAAGTGCAAAATACTTTGGTACTAGTGGGTTCTACAAATTTACAAAGGATTTTTGATAACAGCAGAATAATGTAGTTGGAGCTTACCTTATCTTACTAGTCACTAACAGCAATTTTCAGTAAGACCTGACAATAGTAATAAAGGTCAGTTTACATAGAGAAAAAGCTCCATCTTGACAGTTTTTGCACAGAAGGCAGATGTTGATAGCAACCACCCCAGGCTTTTTGTGACCTATTTAAAGGGACAATATACCCCTCCATTGTCCTCTCATGCTGCTGAAGCCTACACAGAAGAATCATCTGTATTAATTTCAGTGTGATTAGATGTGGTGTGCTCCCTCATTCAAACATGGTTTGAGAGCAAAAGTAAGGGTTGCTCCTTCAGCTTCCATTTAAAGAAATTAAAGCATAAAAAAGGACAGAAGCCAGAGGGTTTGAACAACTGATGCTTGGGTTGATGCAGAAGTTCTGGTGACTCTGTTCAGGTGTGCCAAAGCGGGGAGGTATCCACGGGTTCTGTTTGTGTTGCTGTGCACTGTGCTCACAGGGACGTGAACTGTGATTCCTACCCTTCTCTCCAAGGCACTCAGCCACTTTTTGGTTCTGAATTAACTACAAATCTAGTTCCACTCTGTAATTTTAATTTAACTAACTTCCTGGCTTTCATTTTACATTAAACTCATCTCCTTCCATTCTCCATTTTCACAGATGAGCAGTGACATCAGTTACTCGATCCCAAACTCCAATGAGACTCAGAAATAACCTTGTTTCAAGAGCAGTCTAAAAATCTGATGAAGATCCGTGATCGCCATTTTCCATGGGTAACGGAATTGACAAACTGTAACAGAAACTGGGGAAAGCTTATACTAAAAGACATCACAAGAGATGATTTACAGTTGCAAGAGGTAACTCCTCATCAGAGGCAAGACTGACTTGTTGTGAGACTGAGTAAGAATCTATTTTGTCAGTTTGCAGAGGTATGAACTGACAGCTACAAAAAGATGATTATATAACTCTAGAAGGAATCCACCAGCTACATCTGACGATAGATAAATACAATAATAATACGCTAACAGGTAGGAGTAATGGAGCTATAGCAGTATCACCAATCTAATTTCCCCCAAGCAGATACAGATTAAAGCAAGCAACAACCTGATGGAACACAAGTTTAGCTCTCAGAATTAAACGCCCTACGCCTGTAAGTGCAGAGTTCTGCCTTCACTCTAGTCTGCAGCTAACTGGGTATTCCTGCAACCATGCACCACTTAGTTTATGTGGTATACCTCAAAAGAAATGTTCAGGAATCAATAATACAAATTTCAAATAGGCAAACAAAGGTGACTTTCCATTACAGTGCTCCAAGCTGAAATCCTGTTCAAAAACTGTTCTGAAACAGCTCCCCTTTTTAACAGCTACGAGAATAAAGAAATGCTTCACATGAAAATCGTTATGACCAAAGCAGAATCTTGTGACACTTGTAAATTCTAAGTGTATTAATTGGGTTATACTAAATATTAGCTTACCTTGAACACAAAAACATTCTGAAGCAGCACCATCAATGACAGCACATATCCCTAACACTGTGGTGGCATTACCAGACACAATGTGTAAACGTTTTAGTTAGGTATGTCAGCAATGTGATGACCTGGAAGACAGGAACCAAGGCCTGTAGACCTGTCTAGTTGCACATGGGAGGAGGCCAAGTGATGCACAAATAAAGAACCAAACATGCAGAAGGGACTGAAAACAGGACAGGCAGCCTGCCCAATCCACAACAAGCACTCTCAAAACCAAAGCAAGGTAACGAATGTCAGAAGAAACAGCCCTAGTTAGAGGGGCAGAGAGGGGAACACAAAAGACTACAGATGATCAAGAAAAGATAGAGAAGACAAAAGACAAACCTACTTCACCTCCCACTCATCATGGAAGACCTCTGAGGACTGGATCACCTTGGCATTGGCAACAAAGGCCTCAGACAAAAAAAAAAATATCTGGAATAAACTATATTTACATATGTATCGTATTACATGCCATGTATTCATAAAAATATGTAGTGTTTGTAGATTCATCCTTAATCAGAAGTCACTACTGATTAACATTTCAAATTAAATTCTGCTCTTACATCCTCCTGTTTTAACATATTACTTCTCTTCATGCATGCCTTTATTTTTCCCTATTCTTCCCAGTTTACACTTGACTGAGAGAAAATCTTTGCTTTCTTATCTGGCCATTTCTTTCCCTGAACTATGTCACCATCTGTCTTAGCTGCCCCTTCTATCACCTTCTCCTACTATCACTGTTATGCCATCTTTCCTTCCTATCTAGACTTAGAGCAATTGCTCATTCTAAATGCTTTTTCTTTTATCTTTAAATCATTTCCAACTAAGTTTACTCTCCCTTGCCTTGTTCATAATAAATATTGTTTACCATTTTTCATGTGAACCCTTAAAGTTATCCTTTCCGTTGTCAGCTTTGGGCACCTCAGCAAAGGATTATGATCTTGTATAATGCTGCGCACAATTTCTTTGGCTTTGTTTTCTTCTATTTAAAAAGGTTTTTAGAAAGAGGCAGAAGATTCAAATAAAGTCAGTTACAAAGTAAAAAGACCTTATAAATTGCTAATGATCTGTTTTGCAAAAGAAACAGAATACAACGATTACATTAAGTCTTTTTTTCCATACTAGAAGGGGGGCAGTAACATAAGCACTGAGTTACAGAGTGAGGAAATAATGTAACATGTGAATGTTTTCTTCCAAACAAAATAGAGTTGATGAAAGTGTGCTAAAAATCTCTAACCTATTCAGATGTGTTTGTAGTTAGCAAAAACAGGTATGGCAAAAATCTCTTTATCTTACTGAAAAATAGGCCTGGCTCCATACAGACTGTAAGCACATTTTAGATAAATTTTTAAAACGTGAAATATAACTTAAGAGCTTCCTCTTTACTGCACAGCCTGTTAATTTGATGTTAATTTCTCTAAAGTACAGATCAACATACTCTCTCTGTTGTTGTATGCATATTAGAACATCAGCCTGTGTGCTCCTGTGAAGTGACTTGCATACCTGATCATCTCCCACTTCTCTGTGGCCCTCCAGGTTCACAGCCTTGCCCACCACCTTGCTATCAGGTGCTTCCCCAGCACCCCACAACGCTGTCACATCAGCCCTGCTAGATTCACACTGTGCAGTTTTATGCACTGCAGTTTCCTCACTTTTCTGTATTCTGATTATAAAGTGAAGGAAAAGGTTAACATGTATCACAGGCCAGAAGACATGAGTATCTTCACAGTGCACCCCCAAAACCAGCATGGAATAACAAATGTTCAAGCAGCATTTTGGGAGAAAAGGCAAGCAATAGCATTTTTGTGTGCCCGTCATTCTGCCTCCTGGCATTAGGGTTAACCATGAAAGGATTCACATGCACTACTCTTCCTTTCCTCTTTCATCTCCTTATTCTTCCACAGTGATGAATGGATCTTTGTATATATGCTGTGTTCCCTGCCTGCTCACCAGAATCCTCCCCTCCTACCACTTTGTTCTCCTACTTATGTGGCCAGTTTTGGCATTAACATCATAAAAACTACTAGGACCTGAATGGAATAATACAGTGATGTTATTATTCCAAATGGTGTCTGGCTGTGTCATAAACTGCTTCTTGGATTCAGAGATACTTTCCAAGCTATTGATGTGCCTTAAAAAGACAGTGAATCCGTACCTCATGAATTACCTGACAAGCAGGCATGCAAGAGAAAAATGCAATTAATTCACTTACGAGATCTGTCTGTAGGGCTGTGAATTTACAATTTTTTTTCGGTGCAGCACATCTAGCACAAGAATTCACAACTTTCAGTGTGTATGCTCATCCACATCACCTTTCTTTCCCTTATTATTTGTTAAGAACAGTTTTTCAGCAAAGAATCATAAATAAATGCATAACTGGTTTTATTTTTTATGTGATTCTATGATTATTTAAATACCAAAGTAAATGGGGGGGGGAAGAAGAGAGTTATTTGCACCACTCTCTTGGCAGACCACCTCATGTCACATTTGATCTTTACACAAGGCCTTGCATCCTAAATTATTTTTGGTAAAGAGATGTACAGAGCTGTAGGTTGTATTTTAGATGAGCTCCCACTTGTGTGATATTCTTCTGCTGATCTCTTACATTCTGTTTCTGAACCAGTTCAAAAATGAATAAACACACAACTCAAACACATAAAACAAGGCTGCTATTTTGGTAACCTAAAATGTTGCTCACTAAATCCTAGGGACTCATGATTTAGCTATTTTTTGTGTTTCTTGTTTTCCTACAATAACAGCATTTTTTCCTTGGATAAATTATCTAACATTTGTCCATGTAGACAGTGTATTATTTTGCCACATTTTGTCTGTAGCCCTGGCTTTTTTTTTTTTTTTAGTATTTTCTATTTCTACTGTTATTTATTTAATATGCTGTTATACACTCCCTAGATTTTCAGTTAAAATGCCAAATAGAGAAGATGACGTCCTGTTGGACACTTTTGGTGATCTGTTTAAAATAATGCCTAGGTCTATCTACTCTCATTGTAACTGAGGTTAAAAATTTTTAAGCACTGAGGTCTTTGCTTAAAAAAGTAAATTCTTTAAAAGTCTTAAATTTCTAGACTACAAAGAGAATGGACAGACCAACAAATAATTTTAAAAAGCTCACCAGAAGTGAGCAGCATGCAGTGTTCTGAAAGAATCTGTCACTACTTGGCCTCTGAACTGCTAAGATTACTTGAGACTATAAACAATTTAAAGGAGCTAAAATAAGGCAGCATTTTATTTTTATTAAAATGCTAGTAAGTACTGGTATTAATGAGTATTTTCTGTAAAGTCAATCAAGCAATATAATGGCCTGTATATTCTGTATTCTCTGGTTGCTAACTACCCATTAGTTTCCTACTCCAAATCAAGGGAAGTAAAGGCATTTTCAGCTTCCCACATAGTAACACAATCATTTTAGGTTACATTTCTTCCTTGTACTCTCTACTTAAGTAAATTCAAACCTCACACCCTTTCAAACCTTTCCTAGCTGTTGTAACATGCTAACATGTTGTTCTTTTGTTCCTTAATTCCAGAGTTTTCCTGTCATTAGCTAGAAAGGGTAAAAGCTAGACTATGACATATCTGCTCTTCCTAGGCCACTGGCACTCTTATCCTTGCATTTTGGCATATCTTGGAGTTTCTCCTACTCAAACATGATGTTTGACCAAACATTACACAACTACTTTGATAATTGGATTTCTTTTCATTATAGAATAACTCACTGGTATACAGATCAGCTATTCCAGAATAGAATGGTCTGTCTTGCTATTCGATGGCTTCTCTATGACAGAGAACAAACACATCGCAAAATCTTTAAGTTCTACTGCTCAGATCTAACAGTCACACAAGATGGAGACACAACATGCTGTTCCATTCAGGTCTGTCACATTTGTGGTGATCAGAACATATTTTTGGTGGCTCTAGAAGATTGTTAGCCAAAGTTGTACAAATACTTGGCTGGTTGAAAGCTAATGAAGATCTGCATGTTTCACACTGTTACACAGATACACATACACAAACAGCTTTCTACAAAGTGAATATAAGATGCACTATAATGCTCTCAGGTTAACATTTCAAGACAGTTATTTACATTGCACCACTACTACAGTAAACAGCTTCATATTTCTAATGGTTTGATGGCAACTGGCAGTATCTGTTGGTCAGCAGTAACACAGACAGACAATAACACAGAAGAACGGAAGAAACCCACCTTAAGAAGTTCATAATGTTGAATACCATTCACACCAATGTCAGGATCAATGGCAGATGGAACAGAATAGCGAGAATTAATTGCTGTGTTTTCAGGTATAGAGATGTTAATAACTGTTGATGGAAAGAGTGGGGCATTGTCATTTATATCCTCTATTAGGAATCTGATCTTGACCAGTCTGAAAACTTCATCAGGCAAAACAGCAACCTCCACCTCATAGAAGCAGCGATTCTCACTAAAGATGCCAGAACACAGCTTCTCTCGGTCTATGCGGTTGGCAGTTGTGAATATCTCACCAGTGTTCTCCTCCACCCGTACTAACGGTACATCCCCAGTCTTATACACAAGCTTGAACTGTAACGGTGAGGAAAGGGGGACGTCTGGGTCCAGCGTTAAGTTAAGATCCTTGAGCAAGTTGCCAATAAGGACATTTTCAGGCAGTTCTTCCCGCACTGTATAATTCTTCTCCTGTGCGCCAGATTGGAATACAATACAGGCTAATAAGACTGCCAAGAGGTAGGTTCCAGACAGCAAGTCCATTTCCAGAATGACTAATGAATTTTTGCGTAGAATACCAAGAGTAGCTGGAAAAAGGAAAAGAGAGAAAATATTTTAAAAATTACAGAATATTGTGCTTTTCAAATGATGAAGATATGAAAGGACTACCCTTTCTACAACAAATAAACTGAACTGATTGAAAACCCAATTAGTGAAATGAGATTTGACTTAACAATCCTTCAGAAAACATATAAAATCTCTTGCACATAATTCTACTTCCATCTGCTTCCTAAATACTTGAGGTAGAAATCTTAGAACTGGATCAGAGTTAATGAACAAATAAATAAAAACAAAGATAAATCATTATTTCTATCTCCACCATTAGATTTCTCTTTTCTCCTTAAAAAAACCTCTTCCTTTACCTTCCTAAACCTCTGCCACTTTATCCTCAATTTCTTGTCTCCAAGGAAAAATGTAGGAAAAGAGTTTGCAAGCAACCATCTGCTGAGAAGATCTTTTTATACCACTTGCTTAGGGATGGGAAACCAAGAATACTTGTCTTAATTTGCCCCCAAGTTTTGCACTGACAAAATTTCATTATATTTGTTCACCAGATTTCTTTGCTGTTATTTTTAGTAAAGGAGCTTAAACTAGCAAGAAAACCGAATGCAGATACTGAACTTTAGCCACCAGTTAGTTGAAGTCTTTCTAGCAAAGGGACAGTAATATAGCAGTCTTTTTCTCTTAGGAGACAAGATCCAATTTGAGCTTTGGAAATAAACGGAAATACTACCATTCAATTCATTGAAATTTGGATTTGGTGTCTAAAACTGCAACAGTGGACAAATTCTAACAAAGAAGGGGCACAGCAAACACTGGAACTTTTCAACATAGCAATAAGGCTAAAAGATTTTTCCTAGCACCAAGGGTAACCCTGTATCAGTCTCAGTTCTCCAACAGCCCACCATACCTGTAAATAATCTCTGTCTTGGGTACTTGCAATAATACTTGGATAATTTCCAAGACAGTGGGATTTCTTTTGCTTTCTTTGATTAAATAAATAAATAAAAGACAGACTTCACAGGAATAATTTCCCTTCTGGTATGTGACAGTACTTAATGTATCTACTAGAGACTGAAATGAACGAACTGTTATATAATTATAAATCTGGTGAAATCTGCTCCTATATGAACTAAATACTCTGAGACACCAACATGTTTAAAATGAGATACAGGTTTGTTTAGGGCTGAAGAAAATAACATTTTGTACTTTTCAATCTTATTTCTGATTAACAATATATTCTCATCTCAAGATTGTTAACAAACTTAAATTTAAAGACAGAAACAGAAGGGGATGACATAGGTACATACAGATAAATGCCTTCAGCTGACAACTTCTAGAGAAAAACATACATGTATCTAGCTCCATGTATAGAACATGCTGCTTTGCCTAATCTTTACACCATTCTGCCTTTGCAGAATTTAAAATAATCTAGAATAGTATTTTTGCAAGGTAAGCATTCAAGAGTTCTTTCTAGAAATATTTTTTTAGTTAGTAAAATTTCAGCTCCTACCAGCTTAGCGTCTTTTTCAAATATAGCTGTATTAGCACACCTACATTCTTTCCATCATTGAGGTGAAAAAAAATTACTTTTCCCCTTCCACTTCTGATTTTATTCTCTCTGTCATAGCATAGAGTGATTTACTCCCATGGACCAAGTTGCAGTTGTTTAAGAAATTACTGAAGTCAGTAATTGTCTTCACCCTTTACTTACTGCCTTTCAGCAGTATCATTTCCCAGTAATTTAAATTAAAACATTTCACTTTACAGTGAGACAGATTAGGAACACTAATATAGTTATTCCATTTCAACTCTGCAACCTGCTTTTCAGTGAGAGTAACTTCCTGTAACATTACAACTAGATCTGCAAGGTGTATCTTTCCACAGCAACAGGATTTAACTGTAAAGCATTTTCTGGCTTTGTGATTTTACGTAAGGAACAACATGAAAGAAAAATCCAATCCTGCAAGTCTTCGTTTATGAAAAAACGCATTACTCACTGGAGTAATTCAATTAACCTGAATAAGGTTACTGACAGCGGTGAGAATTGCATATGCAGTTTATGTGGCACAGATACTGCATTACCTGCACTATTTCAGTAATTCACTGACTTACATGTACTTGCAGTACTTCAGTAGGTCAGCATGATACGTCGAACAGGTATTCAGGAGTGAAGAAACAGTGTTCTACAAACAGCCATTTTATAAATCCATTACAATACTAAACTCCATTTAAATATGTAAATAGGGAAGTCATCAGCAGATACTGATTATCATTAACAGTAACAGTATGGTAGCAGCATGAGTTTAATGAAAGAACTGTGGTGATATTGTACAAATATATTAGGTTGACTAATAATATTTTTAATTGTGTGCATTTTATTTGTCAGCACATCTCTAACAATTACCACACTTGCTACAGGAGTTGCACACATGCGTTCAAACTTCAGAAGTACCTTATTTCAGAAAAGTACATTTTTGTATTGACTGTAGTCTATATATATATATTATATTATATATATATATATTTTTTTTTTACATTGTTTCCAGACAAAACAGCAACAAAAGTGTATGGGTTATTGTGAACACTTGATATTTAAACCTTCTCTTCAAAACTAAATTTCAGAATGGCAGCATGTCCTGCATGTACTAGAAAGCACAATTGTGTCAATTTTTCCTTCTCTATTAGAAGTTAAACTAAAAAAATAAAAAGGGATCCTGATGTCCATGGAGTCATATTTTAAGCCTACAGTTCATTTCTGTGCATTTAAATGAAACAAATTTAGAAATAAACCAAATTCCCTGTCCTATCCCTAATTATTCTGTAATAATATTGATAGTTTTCTATAAATCATAATAATTGATTAAAATATTGCATATACATGTACATATATCTTCCAAATAAATTTATATAGTATATTTTTTAATTATTAACAAGGTTATTAATGTTACACTGCTCCTCTCCCTCTAGTTTTGAGGATACAGGGAATTTTAATTGCACTAGAAACAAAAGTTTGTTTTTAATCAAGAAAGTTTTAGAAAACAATTTCAGGGTGAGTACACAAGTCAAAATTTCTAAAGGGTTCATGAAAAAAGTTTTCCAAATCAATTCTGAAACTCCTGATAGTACCAGTAAATAATTTAAATTTAAAATTAACTAGTAAGAATTCCATGAACTCCAGTTTTAGCCACAGTAAAGGTTCTACGGACTACAAAATAACAACAAAAAAAGACTCAAAGAGGTAAATCAGGAAAACTGTAAGGTGGGATTTCCTAGTATTTCATTACTAGTATATTGTTATCTTTTTTAAAATGAGACAAAGCCTGAACCATTCTATATTTATTTTGTATTAAAAAAAATATAATAAAACACGGAAATAACAGTCACCATTATTATAAACCATGTGAGATAAATACTAACAAAACTTTTTGTAATGCATGTTATCCCTGTAGATTTTCCTGAAAAACTAATAGCATAGACATGCAGCATGCAACGTTAGGAGTTTAGTAGAAAACTGTCTGGTCTTAAGATAAAAAAAAAAAAAAAACAGCAATGACTTATCGTTCTTGAACTTCTGGATAATAAACTGTCCTTAAATGGTCATTACCTGCCTTTGTAAGCAGTTCAAGAAGCAGCTTTGAACCTTTGAGAACTATTCTATACCTGTGGCCCTCTGTGACCCTGTGGAGCAGGGGGGAGCAACATTACTCAAGTCTTCTGTTCAGACATACGATGAACATCTTATGCCATGAGAAAAGTGTTGTTCTTTAAGCAACCTATTTATGTAGTTATAGCTGTAAGTTGTCTGTCATTTGTGTCATAGCACTGATGGGAATACTATGGCAACAGCAATGCAAAGAAGAGAGGAGCAGGAGGTACTCTCCAACAACCAAGCATCATTCTCAAAGACATTTACGAAATCTGAGCATTTCTAGAATTCTAAAATCCTGGAAGAAAATGAAAGGCTAAAGAAACTGCAAATAAGGATGACACAGTCAACTAAAACGGAACATTAAGTGAAATTGTCAAAAGAGAGCATGTGAATAATAACAGATGGTAGAAAAAGAGATGAACTGAGACAAGCAAGATAAAAATACAAAAAGGAAAAAAGGAAGGAGCTGTGTAGAAGGTCAGTCACAGTACAGTGTGTGGAAAAAACCTTTCTTGATGACCGAAACATAGAGGTGAAATAAAAAACAAAAAATACACAGAATAAATAGAGTTGCTCAAGTCTGAAACACCTGTCGTAAGCTCCAACATTCAACAACACTTAAAAAAAAAAAAAAAGGAGCATAGGCTGTTTAAATAAATTGGGAATACTGCATTGAAGTTCACAACAGCTACAGTATCTAAACACTGAAAAATAACAATACAGAAGAAACCATGAAAATTACTCCCATTCTTATCTTCATATTCCCAAACTATTTTAATTACATAGACTAATTTAGCTATTATACCACTTCTTTTCAATATAATATCCCGTTCATTTGCTGCTAGCAACCCTTGACCCCTTAAATAGGAGTATTGAAATAACTATGTTAAAAGAGTGTTCCTCAAAGCAAAAGATCCTCGTGACATGGTCTCTCTTTTTCCAGACAGTAGCATGATTATAATATTAGCTAACTGAAGACTGAGCTATTTGTAACTATTCCAGTTCAGAAAGGCTCCCTCTGAAGTGCCCACTGACAATGTTCTGTATTTCAGAGGTTCCGAATTGCTGAATCCTCTTTAATGTTAATACAGATTTCAATTTTATTCTGTAACTCTCAGCTGATAGACCGTTAGGACTGTTTTCTGGTACCACAGATTTTTGGTTTGTGTTTTTTTTTTTTGTTTGTTTGGTTTGGTTTTAGGTGTAAGTCACTAACATAGCTGAATACAGCAATGTCTACCCTCATCATACTTACATACAATATTTTACTTCGGACTGACCAGTTTTGATGGCAGTTAACTTTTTTTTTCCCTTTTTTTCCCCTTTTAAAATAATAATAATAATAAAAAAAAAAAAGTAAAGCTTTTACTGGTATTTCTTACCACTTTTTGATGACAAGAAGAAACACTCTAAAGCTATAGCCTGGCAGGAATCTCCCTCTTCTTTTTAACACCGAAGAAGCAAATGATAACAAACATCCTTAACTCATATTCACACTCTAAACTGTTTCAAAGTGAAATTATTTTGCAGCCATCAGTATTTTTCCACCTAATGCACTCCCTACATAATATACTTCATGATCATATTCAAAGAGAAAGACCTACCTCAAAGAGGAACAGACAATTTGCTATATTCTCAAGGCTTTCAAATTCATTCCCTCATATGATTTTACTCTAAATCCACTAAAGGACTGATTTATTCTTAGATCTATTTTTTATTAGTGTGATGGTACTGACTTCAATGATGTTTCTTTAATATGATTTTTTTTTCCAGAGATGAACAAAATGAAACTGAAAGTTCCTATCACCAGATGAAAACACCACCTAACACCCATTGAAGTCAACAAAAGAATTAAATGACCGTGAAACAACTTGCTTCTGCTGTTCCATGCTCTCCTGATTCAGCCTTCACTGCTTTAGAAACAGAGTATTTTTAGGTTTATTTTTGTTTCCTTCCTCCTACCCTACTCCTTCCCCCCACGCTAAGAAATACTCTTTAGCTAAAGAAATTACAAGTTAACAGGCAAAGGACAGATTTCTGCAGCCACATGAAAAAGCAGTCAAGGTGTGTAAAACAAGGTGTGTAAAACAAGCTTACTGAAGCTGAATTACATATTCCTGAGACTAATCTATAACTAATAGGAAGAGTGCTTATTAAAACTTTTATCAAGATGCTGGAAACAGTGAGAAAAACCACAAATACACAACAGGCAGTAATTATGCTGTACAGACAAACTGAACTCAATCACTTTGGTATCTGGCATAAACAGTAATTTCTTTTAATTGTTCCAAATTAATCCCTGTCAAACTGTTTTACTAAAATGGCAAGCACAATCCATGTTTGGGAAAATGCATAGCAATCACTCAGCAAATATATTTAAAATACCCTGTAACTTATTGAAAAAAACTGTGAGAATATGTGGCATAAAGTTTATAGAGCTGTCAGCTCTAGGAAATAGTAGATCCTGCTATTAGCATTGAAAACAGGTTTGCACCAGAGCTGCAAGCTAAGGGTTGAGGACAGAAATATTGGGGAAAAAATGGTGAAGATCTCCCTGATGATAAGCACAGCTGTGTAAGTTTTCTTTGACAGAAACACCATGATCCATTTAAAAAAGCAAATAATTCTGTTAAACACCGAATGCTACAACTCCAAAGCTACAGCACTGAGTTTTAGTGAATACATATTTGAAATTGTAGAGCATGACAAACTTTCAAAAACAATGTGAATCATACTATTAGTAACTTGATTTTTTGCAATGTCATTTTCTTATTTTTTTTGGTTTTCAACACATGAACACCTTTTTGCATTAAGTGAAATTTGCTCTAGTTTTATTCCTTGAAAATCTGTTCATGCCTCAAATCTGAAAATTAAATCTCTACTAAAGCAAAGAAATATCATCCACAAGCTAATGACAAGGGCATGTGATATCACAAAAAGAAATTACATGAACATATGTGATCATTGGATGTATTTCAACTTCAAATGCATTTTTATTCAAAAGAGAAAGTAAATCTGATTTTAGTCATTTGTGTCAAATCCTTTGAAGCAGTGATTGGGAAGATCACCTGTTTCATACATAATGCATTTTGCATTATTGACTTACTGCCAGTTAATAACTTTCATTATTGAATAGAAAAAATACACTTCACAGTGTCTACTAAACAATTCAAGTATTTCTGAATAAAAATGGAAATGTTGCTTACAGATGAATGCTATATTGTCTATTACCTACTCACAGTAAATATGATTATGACTAGAGCCCAGGCATATGCATAATGGCATTTTGTCATTGTAGACTAGCAGAAATCAGCCCGCTTCTTACCTCAACATCCTTCAGTTCAAAACAATGAGACGATGTAACTGAATTAACATAAGCTTCTCAAAAACTCCACTTTTGAATGTATTATTCCCAAAACACTTAGAAAAAAATAGTATTTTTTCCTTCCAATTATGGTTTGAACTATAAAAAGAAAAACTATTTACATTTTGAAATCCTTGTTAAACCCAGGTATCTGCAATATTGCACTAGTTGCATCAAGTTTCTGAAAAAATAAAAAAAAAAAGTTGTCCCCTGGGTATAAGGATTCATGTATTAAATTTCAATTAATACCAGAACCTTACTCTTTCTATAAATCTTCTTTTTAGTCTTAAACTTTCATATTTCCATCAATTTCTCTCTATCTCAGCATAACACTCTACCAAAAGCCCAGGCATCCTGTGAAGTTAACTCTCAGATTTTTTTAAAAGGTCCTCTGAGAACAAGCCTGAAAGGAAAGGAGGACTTTACCTCTATTATCTTCTCAGTGTGTTTGTATGACGTAGGACTAGGAAATTACAGTAACAAGGTATTTATAATACGTATTTTAGGATTTGTTTATTCCAGCTTCTCCTCTGTCTGTTTAAAAATGGACACTTCTGTTGCATTTCTAATGCTGTAAGGCTCATGAATGAACACATTCAAACATACAAACTTCATACACTTATGCAGTCCTTAATTAATGTATTCAATTACTCACAATTAAAATAACTAGCTAAGAATCAAATAAATTATTACTGACAATGACGAAAATAAGCATAAGAATAAAACAGTACAGGCAATTTCACATTCACTCTGTTATTCCTGCAAAAACTTCACAGAAGCAAAATGTTTCCTATTCAACCCACTGCCTTTAAGGAAAGGTTTACAAAATACAGAAAAAAAAAAAAAAAAGTTTTAAGATTCTCATGGAATCACTTAGATAAGAAACTAAACATTTTTCATGCACTAGCAGTGTAGCTATCCATTTTCATATGGGATTTTTTTGTCATTTTAATAGATGGCTTAAATGTAAATGAGATTTTAACTAGAAGGTACCAATCAAAAGTTTAAAATATAAAGCATATCACAAAAGAGGTTTTCCGTGGTTTGGCATACAATTCTCACCAGTAAACACCCTGTTTGTCCAAAGTTGTCACATTCAACACACAGATGCAATACAAAAGAATAAATATTTATAAATAATAAATTTAAACACAGCCCTGGAAGCTGTAAGAATGCCATGCACACACACACAAATTACAACAGTGGAAAAAACAGTCTCTTAAGTTGTATGTAAGTCCAAAGCTAGGAATGTAATCAGATTCTTAGCTACTTTCCCCACCTAAATATACAACACAAACAGAACATTGCAGTATGTAACACAAAGGATTCTTTTATGAGAAGATAACATCAGACAGCAAGGGCTTTTCCAAGGGTAGAACCAAACCACCTGAACAGAAGTTTTATTAGAATATGTCAGAATCACACACCTGTTACTGGAGAGGGGGAATAAAAGAAAAAAAGAAATAGGGAATAAGTAGACATCGCTCCACTACCTGTCCTGGCAGGCCAGTTTTTTCCTGAGAGGCTCACCTGAGCTCAGCTGGCTTCAGGGCTTACTGGTCCCTCCACAGCACACCAGCCTCTTTTAGAAAAACCCATCCTTTTTCCTCGCCTGGATGCCCAGACAGAGGCAGTACCTCTAGCTGTGGAAGGCCTTGTGGCATAAATTCTGGGGAGGCTGGGGCAGTATCACTGCTGACGCTTCCCCCTCACCAGACCTGAAGGTGGGACAGTGCTGTGATGGCCACCGCCTTCTTCTGGAATGTTCCTGGGGAGGCCACCAGCCTCCCTACAGCTGGTACAGCTGCTTTTTTGGTACAGACTTTCAGTGGTATGAGAAATAATTCCTGTATTTAGTGCTGTAAAGCACTTCAGGGATCTTCCAAAATGAAAGGTGCTGTATACACTGAAGATGTTAGCAATAACAGCTGCAGTGCCATGTGGTTTTAGAAAACTCTTCGAGGAAAAGTGAACCACCCTCCTCCCTTTACTTACTACAGAAAATAAAAGTGTATAAAAGAAAAAGGAAATCTGTTTGAAATAAGATTTCTCACGATTTACTAAGTGGGACACAAATAGCATGAGTTTGATCCAAGATTGATAGTTAAATGCCTTAAGATCAAGCCTCAAAATTCGTATCTTACAACATTAACAGCATGCATTTATCTCTCATGTTCTTCTACCACTCAAATTCAGTAATACCATCCGATTATTTCCTTGTGACCCAACTGTCTTTAATTAACTGTTCTTCTAATGTTAAGGAGGAATTCTCTCCTTGCTATACCTCTGTAGCATAAAGTGTCCTTTATTTCAATGCATTGCTACCATGCTACCATATCAAAGCTAGTAGTAACAGCAATGGTTACTTTATACTGTGATTTCTGCAAATTGAGTTATTTCACATTGTTTGATGTAACTTTTAATCAGAGGATGAATAGGAAATTAGGTATGAATTTCAACAAAATGTAATGCTTTATATACTAATGGTATAGAACTGAGCTTTTAGTGACTATATCAGCATATGCACAACTCATAAAGGTGCCAACATTTATCAGGAGAATTAGTCTAAATATTTTAGAATTTTCACTCTAATTATTAAAAAGTGTACTGCTTTATTGATATGTATAATAAACCATTTAATTCTATAGTTTGTATAGATAAAAATATAAACTATTTTTCTCTGCTATTTAAACAGGGGGAAAAAAAAAAAAAAAGCAGAAACACACCCCTCCCCCCTCAGCCAACCAACTCCCCAAAAAGCCCTACCACCACTGCAATCCTCTAACTGTTCTGGTAAAATACTTTATAGTGCATAGCTTCTCTCATCCTGACAGATCCCCAAACTGCTGTAGAGATTGCAAACACATGGATTGCTTCTCAAAGCACTGAAGTTCTGTGCCAGGAGCACTACACTAAAGTGATTCTGGAAAGGGGATTGAAAACTAAATTATCCAGTGGAAATGATGGAGCATGGCTCTTTAGACTTGGAAGAAAACATGCACCAACATTCAGTTGGACTATTTGTACAAAAATAAATAAATAATAAAAATAGAAACAGTCACAGAATTGGATGGAACAGAATTATAAAGACACTATTAAATGTATTCTAGCAAACTGATGTGCAGGACCCAATTCTCTACCTCAAATTTTGTTTTACCTGTATAGTAGAGGATCTGGGAAACAATTTCCTATTAAACTGATTCAAAGCCTACTGAAATCAGATGCATCTTCTGCAGGGTTTACAAAATTTGCCAGATTTTCAATTTCCATTTTGCTTTGGAATTTCAATGCCCTGTTATCTTAAGAGTAATGTGAGAGAGCCTACATATCTCAACATCAAAACTTTATTCAGTATTTACGTAGAATCTTATGTGTCAACATTGAATTCTTCATTTTAAATTCTATTACAAATATCAGGCCATATCAAAATGAGCTCTTGACTATAGCCTATTGCGGTACAGTAGATGCTTAACAGAATCTCAGAAAAAAATATTTTTAAAGTTTTACAGGAATCCACATTTTTTTTGAAGATACTATGACTCCTCCCTATGAATTCATATTTAAATAATGGAAAATGTGCTATTTGCATTTCTTCACTACCTCCTCACTGAAACTTGTCAACAATTACAATTAAATAAAAGGGGATTTTGAAGATGTACAAAATATTTCTTGCGAGAAATACACATGTCCATTGAGTTAAGTGTGGTCAGCCAATGATCATAGAATCTTATTTGTCATACCTCCTTATACATTCTTCTGACATACTGCAAGGATGAATGGCTTCTTTTAAGGTTTTTAATGAGAAAAAGAGGACCCCACTATATTAACAATGAGAACAGCATACATTGGTATATCAGAGTCCTATAGGTCATTGATGTTCATGAAAAAGCTTTTAAAAATTATATTGAAGTGCATTTTCTGAAAGAATACTATGGACCCATGATACGTTTTATCATTACCGGTGCCCTGCACAGAGCATTTTTGAAGAAAATGGAATATTGGTTCTTGAAAGCAGGAATTAAACCAGGAAAGCCTTAAAGGAATAGTGTGAATAACTATTAAGGTTTAAAGGACAGATGTAGTCTTTCCCTATTTTGTCTAAACGTCATGCCAGTACTCCACAAGCCCAAGTGAAAAAACTAATTTTGCATATAAATGGAATGACTTCCCCATTGAAAACAGCTTATTATTTAAATGCAAAAGAAATATATAGATATAGGAAAAGAGCACAAAAAATATGAAAAACCACACACCAGCCTACTAGCTGAAGTAATCACAACACAGAGAATCTTTGAATAACGTGGGATTGTATTAAATACTGTATCATTTGTAAGTTTTCATGCTTCCCATTATGATAATACTGGCTGTTTCAGTCAACTAGAAATGACCAAAGGCTTTTCAGTTATTTCTGGAGATTAGATGTTTGTATTAGTGTTTTGTATTAGTGTTGTAACAGAAATGTCATGAAAATACTAGATAAGAGTATTCCTCTTCATCAGCTAATTATGCCTCCAAATCTAAGACCTACCAAGAAAATGGATGTTTTTCTTTATAAACAAAAGTTGTTTTGAATGACTTAAGCAAGATCAACGCAAATGACATAAGGACATAATTATATGCTGCTTGATGAGGTATAAGAACAACAGTGATAAGATTAACTGCTCCTTCAATTACCAGTGTAAGAATTAGAAATATTGATTTGTGATTGTGTAGAGAAAATAATATTTCAAATCTTTATCCTCTGATGGTGTTTATGTAACTATCAGTTAGAACTCTTAATGATTTCCAGTAAAATTACAGGTGCTCAGAACTTACAAAATTCAAACCCGGAGTGTGTAGTAGAGAAAACTTGCTGTTGTGTTACAAAAATCTGTCAAAATTCAAACATTACATCATCTGCGGTATGTATTAAGCCTTAGAGCAAATTTTCCAAACACAGTTGTTCTGTTCTGCTATAGGGTCTGGATGTATTAAAGCATTATGGTATTGAAAAGTAGCCACAATTTCTATTAATAATTATTAAAAATAACTATTAGGACCCATATATTAAATGACTTAACAAGATTATTGGAATACTTTACTGGAACCTAATGACAGTAGTCCCATACATATTGTAAAGTATTATGAGAGATTTTGAACTTTCTCAAACTTGACACTATTAAAAAGAGTGATATAATGTCTTATGTCTCTATGGCTTTTGCAGGCCTATTTGTCTAATACAATTCCACTGTATTTTATGAGACTTGGTACATGACACCTATTTTCTCATATCTAGAGATGATGATTTCCTAGAGGCAGTATAATGTCTCACAGTGATGTGTCTCTATGCATCAGTAGAAGCATACATATCATCTATTTGTTGACTACTGCCAATACCAGCATTAGTGATGTTTTTTTGTTTTGTTTTGCTTTTTTTTGATTGTATGCCACATATCACTTTTTTTTTTTTTCTTTTTCTGACAGAGTTTGAGGAGGTATATTATTCCTTAGTGTACAGTGTGGATGGATGCTGCATTGTTTCAAATGGAGAATAATTCTCTGTATCTGAGGGATACTGACAAGTCTGCTTTTTTAAAATCAGTTCAAGAGGTTTATGTTCAGGCTTGTCTGGAATGTGAAGGCACACACTTTTTGATCAAATCACAAAAATACAAATACTCGTAGTTCCTCTTCTATCGTCATGCAATGTTTTCTTGTAGCAGAAAAAATGAGACATCTTCATGGAACTTACTGTATCAAGAGTATTCTGCCATGTATTTGTTAGTGTATTCTACTCTTACTCAGACTAAAACACACAAATACAAGCTTGAGATATATATGTTTGTTTGTTCCTGGAAAAATATATTCAGTTATCAGAATCCATTGTTTAAATTCATATGATTTCAGGAGAAAAAGGAAACAAGTAATTATGCTAGTCACACAGCATCCTTTCTGATACAATTAGACATCAGTGCAGTGGGGTTTTCTGTTGTTTCTTCATTTATTAGTTTCAACACAGAGACATTAGGGGAATCCAGTTAAAAAATATCTGCATGAATTTCTAAGCTGATGACCAAAATAGCGTTGTCTGGAATGCAGATTACATTCAGATGTATGCTTTTCACATGGTCTCTGGAGAACAGTAAAAGCTTTGCACTCTCCTTGACTGCTAATATTTTAGAATTCTATCAGAGATAGATAAAACAATCATTAGAAATTCAGCCATCTCATTAATCTTGCATTTGACCTGAAATTAAAAGGTTGAATAATCATATTGAAATAAACCTATAGTTAAGTATTTAACAATACAGTTGAACAGTAAAACTATTTTTTAATATCTAAAATTTTATTTAATAAAATTTAAAGTAATGCAAATTATACAACTTGTTGTTTTATTTCAAGAAAAGGAAATGTCTGAAAGCTTAAGCTGAACACCCCTCAAGTCAGTAGTTATCTCCACCCATGACACTCAGCAACAAAAAAATGAAAATTTTAAAATTGCTGAAAATAATGAAGAGTTTATCATGTTTTGTTCCAGCACAGGGCTCAGGTTGCAAGACTTGAGGAGTACAGATTACTTCTAGACTTCAGTTATTTTAAAAGAAAAAAAAAAAAAAAGCAAGATGCTGTTTTGTTTACTTAATTACATTTTGTTATTGTTGTTTGTTTGTTTGTAGACTGCTGAGATTAGATTGAGTGTATGTGAGCAACTCATTCTTAAAATGCTAGTTTTTACATTTGCTCCTTAGAAGCATTAAGTAATACTGACCCTTTTCATGTTTCTGAGCATAACTCAATAACCCAAGTAAGTTTCTATAACAAATGTTACAACTACCTTTTATTTGCTAGTTTTTAACTTTGCTCAAGAGAACTAAGAGCTTATGATTTGGAGAATACATAGATTAATATCCTCTCTGTTTGTGGGCACTTTTGATCTTTTATAGTAGTGGAAAGGAAAAAGGTCGCATATAGGCTGGTATCTCAACAACACCAGCACTGATAAGACATTGCAGAGTAAGAGAAGAATGTTTTCACTAGAAGTATGAATGAGTTCCTGGTCTTCCTTAAGCAAATGTACAGAAAACTAATATTAATTATCTGCAAGAAAAGAGCAAAATAATTGTGCGCTAAATTGGATTTAAGTAGGTTGTACTATCTTTAGATTTCCTATATATGCATATATGACTTTTCATGTGATAGTTCAAATGTATCATCCTCTATTAGAAATGAAAGATGCTTTATTTCTTTATTTATTTTCACCCAGTGCTTTTGCAAATTGTCTTTGTGTAAGTCTTCATTGTTATGTTTTAGCAAGCAGGCCACCTAGTGCCTAACAGTAACAAGTACTCTAATGATCTTAGAAGTTTGCTAAGAATTAACACTACACTTGGTTAACTGGCTATCAAAATCATTTTACTTTGTTACATTTCTGCAAAAATAGAAGAATTCAGTATTTTTTCCCAAAAAGTGGGATTTTGACAGTTTCCTGTAATTTTTTTTGAATATGGAATAGATACACACCTTTTTTCTTATTATGAAAGATCGACTCCTTTTCTTTAAAAATTAATTTTGTGAGTAATCAAGCTACTTGTACAATTTCAACCTCTTGCTGAAAAAATAAATGCCAATCTTTTTCTGCAACTAAGATTTTCTATTATTCTTGGACACGTAATTTCTCATCTAATAGACTGAAGAACAATGTAGAATTTTAATAGTGGTATTACCATTGCAAGGGGAATTTCCTCCTAATTTCATTTGTGTCAGTATTTTAGAGTCCAATTCAACTTCTTTTAAGATAGTTGGCAAGATTTCTGTAAACATCAAGAGATACAGTGCCTATTAAGCTTTCTATTTCATCTTGGTGATATACTGCCTTCCTGTACACTCACTGGAGTGAAAATTTAATAATCTCAAGAAGCAGACAATAGTCCCTCAACATAAACAAAGACTTTGTTTCTATACTCAGTTATAAATTACCTTCTATGCTTTCCCTGGAATAGCGATATTTGTGGTAAGACTATGTTCCAAGTTATTAGAAGATACTGAAAATATTTTATTATTCAAATTCTATAAACTACTTTTCAAACATTCTAATTGGATACGGCTCAGTGAAAGTAAGTGAAATCACAAATGGTTTCGGAAGAACCAATGCTTTAGTCCTCCTAAGCTCCATTGGGACTTAGGTTCTCACAGCACTGGGAAATGTGTATCCAGTGCTGGCTAACTCAGCCTGTGCTCTTGAAGTTCAAGTTGAATACTATTTCTAAAACCTGTTTATTCTGGAAAGTATAATACACTGAATCTTATCTTTCTGCTTCATTTTGTAAAGTTAGAACATACGTCTGTGCATTTATATATACATGGTTCCCATGAAGAACTAATGAAAAGCATTCAGTGAAATGAAGTGTTCGTAACCTATCTAAAATTTTCATTTAATACAATCAAATTCCCCTGTACCATTTTGTGAGATTTTAAGGTTACACAATAAAATATATATATATATATATATTATCCTTTCTGAAACAGTATAGTCTTATTTTCAGTTATGATTTTACAGTAGCCAGTGTTAGAAGGGTCAAGGAACCACACCCATACCTGCTTGACTAGAAACTTCTGCTTTTGTGATTTGATCCACAATATCCCTACTCAAATATTAAGAATAGCAAAAAATAAAAATATAAAAAAATAGAACTATTATTTATTCTCTGCCTCCCCAAATCTGGGCACTGGATGATAGAGCCACTAACACCTGTGATAATTAAAAAGAGAGTAAATGAACCACATTGTGGCATGACCATGAATATGACCCATTATGGATTTTTCATTGTATATGAATGAATGTTAAATTCCTCTACTACCATCATGAGATGTAGTGAGAGAGCATTCCCAAAACTTCCCAGAAAATCATTTGATTTTCTCTAAATTGATCTCTAATGGGGCTATAGTGGACAATATCATGATACAAGGATTAATTCTCAGTTTTGCTCGTCTTTCACAGGCTGACAGAAATTTTACTTTTCTCAGTCTTGAGAAATCAACGTTGAAGCTGAATCCAAGAAGTGAAAATGTCAATGCTGGCTGCAGGAATGGCAGCACTATCAATGCTGTCTGTCCTGTGCTGCCTAGCAGTTTTCCTTTAAGAGAGATGACTGTTAAGAAACTTGCTTAATCTACACACACGTGTCTGGAATGGAGGACCTGTGACTGGTTGTTGTCATCAGTGTGTAACATCCCTTGGGTGACAGGTTCTCTCATTCTTCTGAGTGCTCATGCATATTGACAAGGATGCTGCCTGCCAAAAATGACAATACTACGCAGCATTTCTTTGGCTGTATCCAGCCTCCTAGATTGCTGCATGCCACTGCACAGTCTGATAAACCAGACTCTTTTTCACAAGTATCTCCTGCACCAAGTGTATTCTTTCAGATCTTTAAGAACTGGGGTCCTTTCCTGGAAACCTCAAACTTCTTTTTCTGACAGGGAGGGAAGAGACTTCAGGAGAGTCAAGTCATGCACAACAAGCCTTGTCCTATTAGAAGGCTAATCTATAAAGCTCAGTCTTTATTCTTTCTATCCTCAGCATAAAACCAGATTAGGAATAACAACAAAAGGTTTTGGTTTTCTGATGAGCTAAAGCAGACTGGAGAGACAATGGAGTGGGCAGTTGTATTTTCAACAGTGGCATCTGTTCAAAGCTCGAGTACCATGCACTGCTGCAAGAGGAACGTAGAAATGCCAGCATATCTATGTATCAAATCTAGTCCTGCAGTACAAACACTACTGTTATTTGGAAAGTGGTTAATCACTTCTAATTCTTCTATTTGAGGAAATGGCCAATAGTATTAGCCATGCAAGCCTCTGTGCACTAATGTAATTAGTCTTATGCATTTTAAGACCAGATAGAATGGTATTAGAGAGAATGGAGGACTATTTTAATTGGATGATGGCAAAATCCCTCTAAGCACTATGGCTGTCTCCTGTGTTCAAAATCCTACAAAAAGTTAACAGATTCCAATTGTTTTCTGCAGTAACAGTATTTCTATCTAAATTATATTAAATGTGTCAGCTCATTTCCAGAGTAAAAAATGATAAAAGCACATTCAACTTCTGTAAAGCTGATCACTTTAAAGAAAAAAATAAGATAATTAAAAGCTGTTACAACTGACAATACAACACTGCAGCTTCAAAATTCTCCACTAATTACAGCTGCTAACTTTTAATAGTAACTGTAACGGTGAGTCAGATTTGACATTACAATAGCATCCCAACCTCTTCTTTGGGAGAAAGGCTCTTGGGAAAATACAATCACAAGGTGAAGATACCCAGCCACAACCACTGCAAGTTTTGAAAAGACTGTGATTGCTTTCTTTTATATTCTTGCTAAGGAATCTAGATTAGATCCCCTTTGAATGCAATCTTGAACCAGGTCAAATGTTACCAGGTGGAGCTGAGTCTCTAGCAAATTAAGGGGTCTTAAAGGGAATGAACACAAGTCCTTAAAAAGACCTTCTTCAATATGTAATTTCCGAGGCAACTGTAGGGCTGATATAAATAGCTTCATACTGTTCCTGCTCTTGTAAGGTATTTTCATGGTGGGATAGACGAAAGGCATTCTGAAGCATGCCGTACTTCTTAATTTGGTATTAATTAACCTTTTCTCAGTTTAGTATTAATATGCCACAGAAGGCAGAGAAATTTTGAAACCGCTGTAGCTTAAAAACAGTGGATGGATGTTTTTGTCCTCCAGAAAGGAGGGATGAAAACAAAAATTAGAACCAGTTGGCTTTTATTCAACTGTACAACAGTTGTTCAGTTGTTGACTCCTGGTCTCCCAGTCAGCCAGATCAAAGACAAGGGCAGCTTGTACAATTGGCATTTTTTTCTACAAAAGTAAGATACAGAAGTGGTAGGGACTGAATTCTTCATGAGCACAAGCTAAGAAGTTTCTCATGATCGACATTTTGTCTAGGACTTGAGAAGACTTGATAGGTCCTGTACTGTGTATGTTACTTGCAGCTTTAAAATCTTAAGGCTGCACATCCTTATACTCTAAGAACACTTACTGACCCTCATGTGAATTTAGGGGTGTGTACTGTATCTGACAACCTTTAAACCACAGTGATTTTTAAACCAAATCACTTTCGTTGATTTTAAACTGTCACTGAGAATTTGCTTACATAAAGTAGTTCCATCAGATTGTATTGGTGATACAACGAACAGAAATTGCAAGATATCTTAAGAAAACGCATATTTTATTTTTGTCTACTACATCTACTGTACATCAACTCTGCTGAAATGAATACTAAGATCATTTTAAGATCAATACACTGGGAGAAATAGAAACCGAGTCACATTGTTTTCAAGGATAGTCAGTACTGTAAGTTTGTCAAATTAATGGGCAATTCTTTGTGGACTTGGTCCCTTATCCTGGCTGTTTCTCCCAGTAAGCAAGATTAATATTAAATAATTCTTACTGAGGAAATCTTTTGGCCTCAAGCTAATGCCAGTGTTCAGGTATGGAAGAATTATTTCATTAGAGTCTGACCTGCTACACTTCCAAGGAGAAAAAAGAGTAGAGAAACATAAGGCCAGGGTTTTCAATGTCAGAAGTGTGCTCTGATTTGTGGTTTTTCATAATTCCCAAAAAGTCTATTTTGAGAAAGTGTGCAACAGAACAGTGAGAAAATATTTAGTGTTGGCTTACCATCCCTTAACAAATACCTTTCTTAAGATCCAGCTACTTGGAAAATTTACGTCTCTATTAAGACCGAGTTTCAAAAGGAACCACCATCCTGTTCCTGCAGTAGACAGCAAGACATCAGTTAGACATCCTTTGTCACAGGGGTTCACAGCAAGGGACATTTTTGCTTGTTTTGTAATTATTTCAAACGATGTGGCCATCATGGAGTGAATCATGTAGAACAATTAGTAGGGACCCATACATTGTTGCTCTTTGCTATGACATTTTCAGAGGACTTAAATGATAATCATGTATATGATATGAAATGATAGCCATTTCAAGGCTACTCTTGGTCTGACTACACCCTATATAGACCTTGCTTATCAGGTCTTATTAATTAATGTTCAACTGTCCTGAACCTATGACATGGGGAGGAAAAAACATTCTCAGTATTGCCTCAGGCCTCATCTGGTATTAAAAGTAAGTGAAGGGTAACATTTCCTTCCATTTAAAGTATCCCAAGAGTAGAAGTTAGTGGAAAAAACTTTGAAGAGCAAATGAGGAAGGTTCTAAAAGAAAAATACCCAAGGGATTGTATCTCAGACACAAATATATATATATATTTTTTTAAATTACAGGTGCTCATAATTACTTGTAAGGCAGAAAACTAATTATGGTAGTCTTCAGGGAATTTAAACATAGTAAATACAGAGTGAAAAAAGCCTGTTTTTTAAAGGTTATTTGTATACATTGCTTATATTTTCAGTTGTCACTGGTACGTAAACATTTATTGTTTTTCATTTTGTTGTTACACATAAATTTATTTTTATGTTAAATAATGAATACACCTCAGTAAATAACAAAATATACCTCAGTTCTTTCTGAAATTTCTGCTTTTGAAAGTTTTTAAAACTTTTCTTCTTATAAACAGAATATTCCTGTGCTTCCTCAATGTATTGCCGCTGTATATAGTGTATATTTAAAGCATGGCAGAAAAAGTGTAATTTTCCTTGAATGTGAATTAATGTGTTCTTATACTAACGTAAGTTATAAGCAGTGAAATATTTTTCATGTTACTACATAAAATGGCAGTTGTACCAGAACAGAAAAAAAGATTTTGCTTAAAATATTAAAGTCAAACACTCAGAACAGCTTAATATTTTTTGAATAAGGCTTTTGCATATATCCTAGTTACTGTTATCTTCTACATACTACATATTTAATCGTTGTTCAGATGCAAAATACCACAACCCAAGGAAAATGTGTACAAGCCATGTGTCCCTCTCTGCATGTCAACCATGTCGGCAAAATACAGAGCAGAGAAGAAAAACATCAGTTTTATTGTATATTCCTTAGCTAATGGATTACTAAAGCATGTCTGAACTCACCAATAAGTTGCAAAATTAACCAGAATAAATTACAATTAAGTATGCTTTTTGCTCAATAAACTATGACTTCTCGGCACTGTGGTTTATCACGTATGGTTTCGAGTTGCACATTATACAGACAGGAAGCTATGAGCTTTAAATATCTCCTTTTGCACTGACATTAATAAAACAGAAAGGATGGGAAAAGTGAAAGAAAAATATTTTTCCATAAGAGAAAATTAGTTTCCCCTCTCCCCCAATTTCTTACCTGATTTTTAAGTAAAAGTATTGTAAACAAAACAAACTAAAGACTACCCAAGTGTAATCCCAGTAAAGTTAATGGAATAGAGATATAATTAATTTTAAAGAACAGTACAGCCCTGTATTTTGATTTGTATTGATGTTCCATTGATTTGGGCAAGACTCCCATTGCTCTAGTTCAATTGGAGTCAATGTTAATTTTGGTGTGGTGTGTGAGGGATTCACTGTTGCAGTATTCCTGGTCTTACTGTGGCATAAGCCATCTCTAATATTATGGCATTGCAAGTCTTATCCCCTGAGTGCTGCATTTGATGACACCAATAAACTCCACTTACTGTAGTAAACTACATTGAAAAATCTCATATTACTAACTAGAGATTGCATGGACCCTCTCTGTGTGTTACATGGCTTTGAAATGTAGCACCTGGGAAGTAAAATCCTATGAATGAACACTTAAAGATCTTTTCAGCTATAAACTTTTTCCTTCGTACAGCTAATTAAGTGATCAGTAGGTCTAACTCTAATATTCTTTGTTTATGTACTTTCCACTTAGATCTAGATTCATTTGAATCTATATAACAAGCTGTCTCGTTATCCATTCCAGGTAGGTCCCAGTGACAAAGTCTTATATGGTCAACCAGTAATTAATTAGCAAAAAATAGCTATACCTCTTTGCATTTGGCAAAAACGTGTCTAGTTCTACAAGTATGTTAATGAACAGACATATTACCATGTACAATTAGATGAGTTATAGCAGTCTAGCTATAGATAAAAAAATGATAAACATGGTTATTCAGTTTCTAAAAATAATTTCAGCATATGCATATTACAGAATCACAGAATTTCTAGGTTGGAAGAGACCTCAAGATCATCGAGTCCATATATTAATTTGCATAATTATACTGTCAATTTCTCTGAAAACTTTTTTTCTTCTAAAGTAAGGCCAGACTTTTTTTTTTTTTAAAAAAAAAAAAGTATCTCATGAACTATTTCAATAACGGTGATTAAAAAAAGTCATTGCAGAAAGACCTTTTCTTTTTCTTCCTACAATGTGGACAACTGAACTGCTTAGAACTAGGTTCATGAAATATGTGGGTTGCTCTTTGGAAAGCTGGATGTATAATCGAGCTCTGTGGTTAGTCCATGAAGAAATAATTTAAAAATTGTTTGTCCTTCTGGACCCCAAGCTGACAGAACCAGAGATGGTGGCACAAAATTACCAGTCCCACTGCTGGGTCTGCTAGTCACAAACGAACTAACCAGGTATGTGATAATCAGTGGCAACCTTCACTGCAGTGACCATGGAGAAGTGATACTCAGTCAAGATGCCAAGGTGACAAAGGAAGACAAGTAGCAGAGCACACTTCAGAATGCCACTCAGCTTAGCCAGGGACTCCATTCTGGTAACGTAGGAAAAGGAGCAGACATACCAGACCTGCTTGGTTTCATGGGGAATCCATAGCTGAGCTGGGGTGCAAAAAGGACACACAGGACATGTGTGATTCCAGGACGGAGCCAGGCACTTTACTGAGGTACACAGTAGGAGAACAAGAGACAGTCAAACTGAAACAGGGAAGGTTCTGGCTGGTTAGATAAGGAAAAAAAAAAAAATCACTCAGGATAATTAAGCTTTGGAACAGGTTGCCCAGGGAAGATGTGGAATCTCTCTGTGGATGTTTTCAAGGCCTGACTGGGCAAAGCCTGAAGCAACCAGTTCTGAATTCAGTGCTGACATATCTCTGAGCAAGAGGAGATTGGTCTCGAGACTCCCAAGGTTCCTTCCGATGTGAATTATTCTGTAATTCTATAAAAAATTAATCGCAAGGATAAAATACAGGTATAAATATGAGCTTGATTTGTGGGATGCAGTACTTTCATTTCTTTAATCTTGTGCCAGGGTAAAGGTATAAAAAATCTTCACAGGAATCACATTTGTGTCAGGTCAAAAAGTCTGTGTCAGTTTTTTTAATATCAGCCAAAGATTATCAAAGACAAAAACTTGATGAGCATTCTGCATAATTGAAAAAGCAAAAACTGCTTCTCAGAACTATTTTAAATAATTCTTAGCAGTACCAGACTTATTGGGCATGTTTTTCCTTTCTGCTAATGAAAATGATTTGAACCATGAAAATAGGTTCATCTTTAATCCCAAATACTGATTCAAGGGGGGAAAAAAAAGTATTCTGTATGTATTATGGATTTGTTAAACTAGGCAGCATACCTTGAAAAATGGAAAATTTCCAAGCAAATGGAAAAACATTTCTCACATGATGTAAATAGCACCTATTACCATAGTTAAGCACACCATTTTACGTTCAGTTCAGGAACAATGATTCAGTGTTTGTTATAACAGTATGCATTTTCAGCAAGAGAAAGCATTCATCCTCATCACCAAGTAAGTTAAAATAATGTCTGTGTAAGAAAATATATTTTCCACATAATGAGAAAAAAAATAAATAAACTTCATGTAGTATTCCAGATTTTGAAATGACTGATTCAAAGCCAGAATCTACAGAACGGTTTTAAATGGATTTCTGCTTGCTGTGGTGCCAAGTTATATCATCTCCCTAGCCTGGTTACCAGTGTTTTGAGGAATATGTATATATGAACTCTCAAAGACAATGGAAATGTACAGTTGTTACAGCTATGCATCTCACAGGCTGTAGTGTTTGTAGACATACAGCTAGAGGAGTCTAATGTCCACCTATTACTTTCACTGCTGCTTCATAATGATCATTCTAGAAAATGACATTGTGGTCTCTGTATCTGCAGACCTTAAAGAAAGTTTGGCCTTTGAGAAATTACACAGTCATTGTACAAATAAACTCTAACAAAGTGGAATAAGTATTCTGCCTTTACAGATGGAATTAAACATTCAGACACAAGTATCTGATTTCCAAAAAACCTTCTGAAATCAGGAACAATGTTCTAAGCAGTAAATTCAGATTTGTTTTTCAATCTGTATCTGTGCAGTTGTGAACATGTTATATAAAATAGCCCTTTAGAAATTAATTGTAATCCCACAATTTCTCATAAACAAGTATGTGAGTTAATTTAGTTTGTTAAAAGATTAAATATAGTAGGTAACTGAAATTGATGTGTGTTTTATCTAGGTGCAATTCCAAAATAAATAAATAAATTAGTACTTCAACTTTATGGTTACGAACTTTTTAAATGGATGTAATAAATAAAGGATGCCATATCACTAGTCAAAAGTTAGAATTACCTCAGACATTTTCCTTAAGCTACAGATTGAAAAAAAGGAGAGAGAAAATACATCTTTTCCCCTAAACTTATCTGAAATTATAGCCAGTAGGCGGTCGTGCTTTAACTTTAAAAAACATGCCTGATCTTTATGACTTTCTGCCTTTATATTCCAGCAGGGCTTATTTTTGGCTCCTTTCCAACTGAAAAAATGGACCATGAGATTCTCTTCAGGTTTAAAATAATTAGTAAACCCTTAGAATACTCATTATAAATAGATCAAAGCTTCAACCCAACTTCAATACAAAGGCAAGCCTCTTAGATCAAACTTGAACTACCACCCATCCCACATATGTCCTGCTGATATCTTACTTTGGGTTCTGTTTAATTATTAACAACAAAATACTGAATAATTCATTATTTAAAGAAAAATAATAAGAAATTTAATTTAGACAACTTTTATACCAATTACATTTTCTCATTTCCTTTTTCTTTCTTTTTTAATCTGGTATGGTTTTTGCCGTAAAGTTAATGGCCCAATCCCTCATTTATAGGTGAAACAAGTCTAAAGGAAGTCAAAAACAATACAAGCAAGAGGCAGTGCACATTAAACAGAAAGGTGAAAATAAAGATGTTTCTAATGAGCAAATTCTCTTACTCTGCCAACAAGTATCTATTAATTTTTGACAACACTCCCTGACATACTGCTGCCAAGACAATTCTGAATTAAGGTATACTAATGTGTCCCACAAGAAAGACAAAAGTGTGCCTGGATGTTACTGACATATACACTAGCCAGTTGAATCCGGACAATAATCTAAGAAGAAGCTACATTAGGAATCTGAATTCTGGAAAGAACTAACGAGCTTTTTATATATCAAAAAGTTCTTTTCTGTGCAGTCTATAGCTTGTCTGAATGGAAATCGTCAATAAAACCTACAAAAGGTTTTGCTAAATGATTTCAAAACACAGTACAAAAAATACAAAATTTGCAAAATATTTTGAGGTTTGTTCCTTTAAAATACGAAAAATACATGAAGCCAAAAGCATGATATGTAATGAAAGCTAGCTTCAATTTATAAAAATAATAGCAGAAAGGTAGTTTATTAGTCAGCTGCCAACTGAAATTGATAGCACAATCCTTTTTTTACCATGAGCATTTCAGTATTTTCACAGGTATACTTGCCCTGCCTTAGGTCTGGCTTGTATGCTTAGCATTTACAAATCAGAGCAAGCCCTTTGATATCAAAGTAGCAAACTCATGCATATGAAGGAAAGTGTAACACTATAGATTTAAGAGTTAGCATTTTCCATTTGGAACAGCATGTGCATCACGTGTAATTTAAGAAAAAGTCCAAAACTTTAAGATCTTTATTTTCCTCTTATTCTTTTAAACTTCTACCATAACTTGAAACTTATTAATGTCTTTTAAGAACTATTAAAAAAAAAAAAAAAAGTAAGAAGCTTGCTCCAGCAGCCTGTTCACTGATTCAAACACACTGTGTAGGTAATAAGGTCTGCAGTATCACTAAAAAGCATTTATTAGTGAAAATGTATAACAAGTCCCTTTTAAAAGAAAATACCTTTTTACATGGCATTAGTTCAACTTATCAGTATATGTCAAAAATAGAATCACTCTGCATAAAACAGGAAAATATACTGTAAGCACCTCTGCATTTATCAACAAAAATACATACTATGGTGTAAAACTGGCACTAAAAGGTGGGACTTAAACTTGCACATTTTCTGAGATTTTTTTTTTGATTCTGTTGGGTCAGTTTCATGTAGGTTGACCTGTATATCACCAATATGAAAGCAACTATTTAAAAATAAAATCAAAGTCAAAACCAAACTTCTATGTCTCCAATATTATCTTTGAGCACATATAGGAACAAAGCGCAAACTCTGCGCTAAGAATGTAATGTCGTCTTCTGTATTTTATGTCAATTTTTTCCTTTCCAACTTGCTGAGATGGAATTATGAAACTTACAGTAACTGCTCTCACTCCAGGAACAGAAGTCCATACAGTACATACCTATTTTCACTTCATATTGGTTATTTAGGAATAAATGTATTCACTGCACTCACTTCATATTCCTAGATTGTTGAGGCAAGCATTGTGTGTTTGTTTGTACATCACCTTCAGCAGTCAATCCTGATGAGCACTTTTCAGTTCTCCATAATCTAAAACTCAAATTACCCTCATTTCCAAAGGATTTATTTCATGCCAGTATTATTTGTCAGGCAGAATATTGGCTATGCTGAGAATCATAAGAAGTAAAGAAATAAACACAATAAAAGTAATTTTAAAATAAAACCCATGTTATAGAAATCATCTAACCCAAAAAAAGAAAAGCATGTAAATATTTCTTCAAACATAACATTCCTTCTCATTCACTGGTTTTTCTCCATCCTAAAAAAATAGTCTTTGCAGTTGCTCCACAGGACTGAAAACAGTATGAAGAGGAAAACATGTAGCAAACAAGTTTCCCCTAATTCTCCCAGATAAAATACACACATTCAAGCTTCAGTACTGCAATCTCAATAACCATTGCTTGGTATTCTTCCATTGTTTTTCCTTCTACACTTGCTTGAGTTCGCCATATAGATTTCAACAGCTGCACAGTGTATAGTGCACAGTGTATTACTGTGTAGCAGTTAAGACAAAATAAGCAGATCTTTCTTTGGGTTTTTCATCCCCACCAGTCTAAGATGTCTCTATTAATTCAAATCCTCTGGTATAATTTATCTGACAAAATGAGGCACCAAATGTTTGCCACAGGTTAGAGAGCAATGTTGAAACGAAATAAATTACCCTAGAAACAGAAAATGAAGTGAGGTTCTGATACATTTTGCAACTGGGTGGGTTGAAGCTGCAATGTGTTTTAATTTAGATGAGATTGGAAATTTTTGTTATATCACACTACTGCAACTGAGACCATATCAAGTTTAACTGATAGTTGTAATAGAAGGTGTAACTTCTTAAATTTAAGATTAGCCTTAAAACCAAAACAAAAAATCATCTAAATGGTTACATTTTATTTAGGATGCATGATACTAATTTTAGTTGATGTTCATGTAATTAATCTAATTTACACACATTCATATGCATTCACATTCTTATTAAAGCTGGTTTTCCCACAGAAAAATAAAGCAAAAATTATTCAGCAGTTGAAGCAAAAGTCAAACCAAAAAGTATTTCGTCTGAGATGTGAGTAATTCATGGACTCTTATCCAATTATAGCTTTCACTCCAGCTTCATGCAAATCTTTTGGTCAATTTGAACATAGAAGTGTGTAGTTGTGCATGTAGCACAACTTGTAGTTGTGCATGTAGCACAACAATGTTAATGCTCTCAGTAGCATTAACAGACAATTGAAAAGCAGGATACAGTTTTCTTATTTTTTATGAAACTTTGGGAATTTAATCACTTTCCCAGCATGCAATTCTTTCAGTAACCTTAATGGAAATTCTGTAAAAAAAAAAAAAACAGCAACAAAAAAAAACCTGCATGAATATCGAATTCTGAGAATATAGATTTGTGTTTAAATCATTCTCTTTTCTGCGTACACGCAAATCAACATAGTCAAGTATAAATTGAAAAGTAGTTTAGAGATTACTTTGTTAGTAGCAAATAAAAGGATATTCACATGATGTACAGAATCAGGCAGCACTATAAAGTAAGAGCTTTCCAAGGTCTGTTAAACTAACAAATGTGATTTGCCTCCTCCTTGATTTGCTTTCTGAAGAATACAAGATCATAACTTAGCTTATTGGCTTCCTTGCTTACTGAAACTGAATTAGATGCTGGTTGCCAATTCTGCTACCTATGAATGGTCTGTCATGCAATCCACTTTTAAGATTTCAGGACTCAGGGCTGAGTACTCAGTAGTTGTGTTTTTTCCTTACATCATTTTAAGGACAAGTATTACAATTCACTGCAGTCGTGCATTTAAGGAACAGTTCATTCTAAACTTCAGGTAATTGCCTTCTGGAAGTTAATGTTACAAATTAACACTAAAAGACAATAAAATTTCATGTTTCATCAGGATGTAATTTCTGAATTATTAAATATTCAGAGAAATATTACTTAAGAAAGAGAAAAACCATGCAAGTTCCCAAGCATGTGATAAAAGGATTATTTTAAATCAAAATCTTAACTCTTTTCCACTTTCTTTATAAAATGTAAATAGTCTGTAAGTTCACATATGAGAAGGATTACATGATGTGGGATTTGCAGTAGTGAGGTTCAGGACTGTTAAAACTCACAAGCTCTCTTCCAGTCTTCATATACCCAATTTTAGGGCTGAGAGTAGATATGATAAATAATCCCATTAGTACTCTCTAAGAATGTTAACAGTCATACTAAATCTATATGTAATTTAGTGCATATCCTGGTTTAGGAAGCAAGCAGATAGGCATGTGACCAGGCTTGGAAGAAAATTACTTGTACATTGTACATTTCTTGGAAGAAAATTATTTGTACATTTGCACATCAGCTGAATTTTAGCAAGATGTCTGTATGTTTGATTCTGCACATTTTTACATTTATCATTAGTATTACTATTTTACGGTATGTTCTAAAGCTGTTTGGAGCTTAAACTAAGATCATTGCAATTTTTGTAAATGGCAGTGTGTATCTTTCACAATAGCGAACAGTTATGGGACAAATTATAATTGTGGTCTGATTTGGTAACCTAAATCCTTGGATATTTTTAGCTTTGATAACAAATTATTGATCAAGGTTAACAAAGCTTTAATAACCAGATAAGTAGGTTTATACAGATGTGTATGCAAGGTATGTAGCAAACAGTGTATTGCTGATAAGAACTGAATCCTCCAGTACCCTACATCTACAATACCATAAGACCTAACAAAGAAACTCATTATCACAACAAGGAAGCTGAAACTTACATACCATTCATGTGAAAAAACAAAGCACCATGGGTGGTTTTTTTGTTTTGTTTTAATACCAGAGTATTACACAATTTGCTTCCTCTGGATTTGTTTCCTGTTTAATCACGGTCTAACATCATATCCTACAATAAAATCTAGTTCAGCATCCTTGCAAACATAACACATAACTAAAACATAACACATAACTAATAGCATTCTTCTTAGTGTCCCACCAAGTCATGGAACTGTTTATGTCAGAAGAGTCCTGGAAAGGGCTTAAGTCCCATCTCCTGCACAGGTATGTGCCAGTGCTGAGCTCCAGAAAGACTGCTTCAGGCTGTGGCCAGTTGGACCTTTAAAACCTCCAAGAACAGACAGTCTACAGTGATTCTCAACTACCTGCTTTACTGTCTCGATGGAAGCGATAAATATACATTCCAGAAATTAATAACAAATTACTTGTTATAATCTGAGTATTTTGGTTTTTTCCCCCTTAGGAAGTCAGACTCGTTCACTCTATTACACATACATGTTTGAGAACCATAACTTACAGTCATTTTGGTAACTCCAGTAAGTTGAAAACAATGATCACCAAAAAAAAAAAAAAAAAAAACACTACAAAACAACAACAAACCAACAAACGTTAGTGATTACACATGGGTGACACTTTTGCAATCATTACACTGGCCATCATGCTGAACAATAATCTGTATGCATACTTACTATGCAGACACCTTATAAATAGCTAATGAATGATTAAATGAAATTGCTGTTTTCATAATGAATTAGTACAAGATCTGTTGTACATAATATTTGGATTATCTAAATGGTTTAACATACTCCATTTATAAGTATTTTGCAGCTGGCTGTTAGAGCACAGATTCATCATTTAAGTATTTTTAATTGTTTATGTCATTACAATATGCCAGAACTTGTTTAAAATTATATTTTAATTAATTTTAATCATCTGGGTCAAACCACATGGTATTTCTGGAAAAAAAAAGAAAAAAAAAAACTCTTTGGGTGGAATGGAACAGAGCAGAAGTGGAGGCTTGAGTTGCAGCACAACTGAACATAAATTGGATGAGTTGCTGCCTTTGGTCAAGACAAAATTTCTTTGCCCAGATCTCATTCTGGGAAGCTAAATATTCTTTCTAAATCTCTTGTGAAGCTGAGCCTGGTTACATCATTTACATTCTTCCCAAGTCTCCAGTGTGCTATATTTGCCCAAGAGAGACTTGGACTATATACAAATTCTGTTCTGAATCTCCAGTAATTCTCCCACAAATTTCCAATGTTTATGGAGTTATAATCCATTCAGTGCTAAAGAACAACATTGCAAACACTTGAAAGGTAAAGAGGAAATATCAGCTGCTCCAAGGCCATTGTTTATCAATCTGAAGGATCCTTCCTAGTGGATCTGTGTGATTTAGCCTCTAAAGATTTTAAAAACCTTGCACCAGACATCTCTCCTTTTTATTCCATGAAAAGGACATTCTGAAAGATGGTAATCAAAATACATTTTCCATATTTCATGTTGAATCTGTGAGCAAAATGCATATATCTATGTTCTGTTGCAATCAATCTGTCAGAATCTGCACAGAACACAAGGTGTTGTATACTCTGGAAGTGTAGGTCATTTGCTGTCAGAAGAAACAGATGAGGAGAAGTGAAACAACACAGGTCTTATCAAGTGAGGTAGTATTTATGTCATACTGATAATTGACGCTAATCAGAATGGAAAAAAAAAAAAAAAAAAAAAAACAACTAGAGAAAAGGAAAAAGAATAAACTGTCTCTACTAACATAATACTAAAAATCTTCATGAAGAGCTCTGCAACTATCCAAAAGGTATCACTGGCAATCTAAGTCAGTCCCTGCATAAAGTGGTAGTTTATAGTCTATACAATTGGCAACACAGCAATTTCTAATGAAAATAAATGCATAGACAAATGGCAAATTTCCAGCTCTATGGACATCAACATGTATATAATACGTACAGTATTCCCTTTCAAGGTGCACTGAACCACAACAACTGATACAATTTCACACGTAAATTATCATCACTGGTTCTGCAACCATTATTAGTGAGACAAGTTTACTTCAGGTTGAGTTGAGCCTCCATGAATTTATACCTATCTCACTTGTTCTAGAGTTTTGTCATATTTTGCCTGAAAATAAGCTAGAAGTGCAGTGTCTTTGGTTCTTGCACCACATTTCCCTTCACCAGATTTCCACACCAGTTACAGGATACTATTTTATCTTATAGTCACCTTGCTGCTTCTTAAATACAGACAAAAAAAATGCACGAGTATTCAGTGTGTAAGGCACCAAAGAAATTCCACAGTTCTAGCATTCAGTTTGAAGCTATTATACTCTTGACTTTTACCTGTTAAGCACTCTGCATTAGAACCATCTATTTTATCTGAACATACTAGCATTTTTCTCGAACACCGGGGTGCTTCTTCATGAGAATTTGATGTTTTGCCTTGTTTCTTGTTCCCTTCTAGCTTGGCAAAACGTATCAGGGCTCTTGGATATTTTTTCCTCAGTATTTGAATGTCTTGCTCCAGAGCTTCTCTTTATTATGAAGCTCCGATGCCATGGTTTCCTTGAACACTTTCGCTTCATCCTGGCACTTAGCCTTGGTATTGCAGCATATTCATCTAAATTCTTTGGCTTGCTGACCATGTGCATCTGCAACCATGTCTTCACATCTATGAAGTTTTCATCTAGGGCTCTGCTCTTTTTTTCCTCCTCTCCTGCTCCATTGTAAATTTACCAGAATTAAGGTAGGGTCCAACATTATCTCAGACAATGGCATAACAGTGCTCTTGAGTAACACAATGTACTCTATTTTTTTTTTCCTGAACTCTAATCATTTCCCCACATGAAATGGGCATAACCTAATTAATGACTGAAAATCAGCTCCTGACACATAACATTAATGCAGTGAGGTTCGCCCAGTTTGTTTTTCTTTTCTTATTCTGATGCATCAGAAACTCCTGGAAAGAGAAGTCTCATAGGACTTTTGTTGCTCCTGGTTAGGTAGTCTGTTAGATTGGTCACTCTTGTACTGTTGTTAGTACTACTATTTTGTCTACTTGGAACATTTTAATTCTTTCAAATTAAATTATATGATGCTTTTCTATATATTCATGACATCAACCTTCAGATTTCTTAGTACACACAAGTCTAGGGTTTCTTAATAGTCAGTGTTAGCGCTTTCTTTTGGAAAAAAATGATCATGTAGAACTCAATTTCAATACATTAACTCTTCCTGGATCAGTGTCAAATTCACACTGATTGCTTGATGACAAGAATACGCTAACAAGGATTCATTTACCAGCCTTTTCCCAAAGTTGGCATTTCACTGAGCAATATATCAAAAAGCTAATACATAGGATATCCCAAAAGAACAGCAAACGGCTCTTAAGCACTGAAAATATTTTGTTTCATTAAATACTTTACATAGGCTTTCTCTGTTTGAAAAAACAGATACTGTAATTTTGAATGATACATGATAGATAAGACCCATTTTTTGTCAGCATGTCTCAACAGGCATCCATCAACATGTGCACAGTTTTACTGCTATAAAAAGTCTTACACATGAGTACATGTGCTACATAATGTAAATATATTCTGCTTTCTTAACACTGAATTTAATTTTGTAGAGTAAAATTACTCTAAAATTAGATTTCTTCTTATAAATAGTTCTTTAAGAAACAGTGGCAGGTTTGGGGAGTAGTTGCCCCCCATCTCAGTGAACTATTTGCTGTTCTTTCAGCATCATGATGGCCAATAAGATAAAACAATGTAATCAACACCCCCATCAAAAGCCATTCAAATTTTAAGACACACTCTTTGGTAAGTGCTGAGGAAGAGAAGCATGGGAAAAAAAAAAAAAGAAAGAAAACAATGAACATTCTTATTAGACCCCTCATCCTGAACTGAAAGCAGCAGGGTTTTGAGATAATGGCAACATGCAGCTATTGACAACTTGTTAACCTTAACACTAGGCTCTGAGAGCCAAACTGTGCACTAGTCAGGGGGAGACAAGCAGGTAGGAGATAGTGTATACATGAGAACTAGAGAAATGTTTTCCAGTCATTTGGAGAAGTGATGGTCTAAGTGCAAATTCATGCTAAAATAACATTGTATATGTCTTAAATATCAGTGTTGCAGCTTGTTAGATTCAGTGTTCTTTACTTTTACATAGATAATGCCACTAGAAAACACAAGAGTGTTAACCGTCTTTTACTAACAGTCTACATCACAAAATTGATTCTACATGAATGAGCACATTCCTTTACATTTTGTGATATTTCAGTCTTAAACTAGAAGAAACCTGATGTCCTTATTCTTGTCCTGATTTACATTCATCATCATACACTTCAAAATGCCATGACTGAAGTCTACTTAAGAATTTTCTGCACATTGATATCTCAGCAATGAATTTTGCTGGGAGTCACAGAATTTCTAGGTTGGAAGAGACCTCAAGATCATCGAGTCCAACCTCTAACCTAACACTAACAGTCCCCACTAAACCATATCCCTAAGCTCTACATCTAAATGTCTTTTGAAGACTTCCAGGGATGGTGACTCCACCACCTCCCTGGGCAGCCCGTTCCAGTGCCTCACAACCCTTTCAGTAAAGAAATTCTTCCTAACATCTAACCTAAAACTCCCCTGGCATAACTTTAGCCCATTCCCCCTCGTCCTGTCACCAGGCACATGGGAGAACAGGCCAACCCCCACCTCGCTACAGCCTCCTTTAATGTACTTATACAGAGCAATAAGGTCACCCCTGAGCCTCCTCTTCTCCAGGCTGAACAAGCCCAGCTCCTTCAGCCGCTCCTCATAGGACTTGCTCTCCAGGCCCCTCACCAGCTTCGTCGCCCTTCTTTGGACCCGCTCAAGCACCTCGATGTCCTTCTTGTAGCGAGGGGCCCAAAACTGAACACAGTACTCGAGGTGCGGCCTCACCAGAGCCGAGTACAGGGGGACGATCACCTCCCTAGCCCTGCTGGTCACAGTGTTTCTGATACAAGCCAGGATGCCGTTGGCCTTCTTGGCCACCTGAGCACACTGCTGGCTCATATTCAGCCGACTGTCCACCATCACTCCCAGGTCCTTCTCTGCCTGGCAGCTCTCCAACCATTCCTCTCCCAAATGTTTCATGAAGAAGTTTGCCCCAAACCTGTAAGCACTATGTTTAGTTCAGACCAAGGATATAGGTAATGTATATTAGTAAGACTTATGACAACAGCATGTCCATGCATAGATATAAGTAACATATGCATGCTTTTAGTACAAAAAGGAAAATGCACATACACATCCTAAAAAAAATCAAGTACTCAGTGGCAGGTAATCTTTAAAAAAGTATTAAGAAGCATCAATCCTCTCATTATCATGGTGATTTTGTTTTGAACTACTGAATATTCACAGTATGACAAAAAGCCCAGACTCACAGTCATGTATGGAACTAGTAAAATCATACCGGGAATGGCCATGTCAGCTGAAATACACACTATTCATAATGATGAGGCACTGAATACAGCAGTTTGTTATGCATATTATTTGCAAAGGGTGTGACCTATTCAAAAGCTGAATGAATTCAAAACTACTGTTATGTTCAACAGTTGCAGTTAGGACACAGTTCACGTTCTGCTGCTATCCAAGTTTTCAGTACGTTTGTGTTCCATTGAAGAGTTACACTAACAAAACAAAACTCATGCCAAAAATTCACCCAAACTACAAAGTGGCTTCTTCATGACAGTTCTAGAGATTTCTGAAGAAGCAGGAAATGAGAGCTTCAATTAAATGTTCACAAGTCTTAGATGACCAATTTAACTGTTTGAAGCAACAATATTTGATGAATTCAAACTTTGCAATTTTTTTTTTATTAGCAACATATTCTAAACTGTTCCCTTCACTGCATCTATAATACATCAGAAGAAAAGCAAGGATTAAACAAACCATTTCATCACAAATTATGAATTTTTACTAGTATGTTGCTGGTTCAGTCAAGCCTGAGTGAATAATCAAAGGTATGAAGTGCCTTGTGGAAAAGCAAGTCTTTTTGCAGTCCTATGCTGTCACTTTCTGATTACAAAAAAGTAACTCACCAGAGAATTGAACTGTTTTCATCAAATTTATTTAATCTACAGATCTTTTATTAATTCTTTTTTATTTAACTTAGAAAATCAAATTTTCAACATAAGGCCCTCCAAGATGATTAACTACGCAGGAAGGATCTTTTTTTCCACTCTAATGTTTTTTCAAACTTAGAAATCACGGCAATATTCTCAGGCTTCTTCCATAAACATTCCGATCCGTGCTGTCTTACCTATAAGCTTCCCAAACGAAACAGTGAAACTATCTCATCTTGCTAACAAGACTTACTTTTAACCTTACTTTGTATTTCATTATATAATGCAGCAATACAGACCATTGAAAGATAAACACATTTTTGGTTTGTAAATCATCTTCAAGATTTCTGTTTCATAAGAAAAGTACAGATAGCTCACATTCATCTTCTCTTTAATGACTACTCCCAGTAGAATGTTTACAGCTTTTTTAACCTGTAAATCTGATGATTCTCTCAAGAGATTCATTAAAATCTTGAACTTGATTTTCTTCTCTTACAACAAACAATACTCTAGTAACACCTTCTAATAATGAACATTTTCCAAGAGAAATTGAAAATCTGATTTCCCCATGGTTATGCAGCTCATAAATATATTATCTATGATGGTAACTATACATATAAATTACACCGTCTTGCCTAGCTGTGATTGCAATGAAGTATCTTTTCAAAAAAAAAATTGTGCTGATTCAGACAAGGGAAGGATCAGAACAGCTGCGAGGGTTCTGAGTCTGTGGATAGTAACTTATATTTGCATAACACTATTTTCTTGTAGTTGCACCAATGCAACAACAAACAGAATCTGTTCATATACACATGCCTCATTCAGAGCGTTTAATATGAAGTTGCTACAACTGAATACTTATAATATCTTTAGAGACAGTTTGGATTAGCATTAGAATAATGTCCAGTAGTTTACTTCATATCCAAAGCTGAACATGTTCCTGATCAACAGTCAAGGAATAGCTTTTGCTGAATTACCGCTAGTTCATACTGGCTCATCAGGGCATCTCTTTTATTAAGATTTGTCTTGTAAGATGGCCCATCCCTGAATATATGAAGGAAGAAAAGTAACTGGGAATTGTTCCCAGGTGATGGCAAAAATAGAAAACCTAAATTATAAAGAATAATAGAAAACCAGTTCATCCCCTCCTCCACACAGGGAAAAAAAAAAAAAAAAAAAAAAAAGATTTTCTGCTGAGATTAATAATTATATTGACATCTTTATATTCAGTATCATCAGGGTTGATCATCTTGAAGCAAGCCTAAGTCCCACGTCTAAAATACACGCTAACAAGCAGATAGTGAATGTTGCAGATTTTTTTTTTTTTTTTTTTTTTTTTGTAAACAGAATATACTTTTTCTATGGAACATTTGGCATATTTATGAAGTTCTAAGACATACTGTGCATTAGCGTTTTCTTATTAAATTTCCTGTTGTTAGAAAAACAGTCCCACTGTAGGGTACTTCCTGGAAGTCAAGGAAACTTTGATTTAGCCTATTGGCCTTCCAAAGATTTTCCAATAAACCACCTGCTGTTATTGCCTATTTAAAATCCGGGGGAAGGGGGATCCTCAAAATATCAGTCTGAGACAATCTATGGTATAAATGCAATGCAGTCTTTTACACTCATTAAGACAAACAAATAATTAAGACACTTTCCTCAGTGTAACAGGAAACAGTCCATCATTATGTAACAACTGTGTTTACTGACCAAGCAATTACAAATAAACTGCAGACAGCAGAGATCTATCACAGTATTTTATTAACACCTAAGTATTTTTAAAGGAAGAGAAAGGATTCTTGTTCAGAAAGCAGAAACAAAATGGATAATTAAATGGTACAGCAAGAATCATAGATAGAAAACACTAAATGAGTGCATTCAGTATTCTGCTGAGCTTTCAGTTAAAATTGGCTCAAATAAACACACGGATAATATAAACATAAACACATGGAAGTAAATTTTGAAGGTAGATTTCAGTTAGATTTAGCATATGCACTATTATGTCCCTTTTAGACATTTACAAAAAAATGTACCAATGATACCATGTGGTACAGACAGCATGGGAAGTAAGTGGAAGTACCTGAAAGACAATCTAATCTAGTTTTAACAACCGAAAAATAAAAGCAGCTACTTCAGACTCAGCAACCTTCACCACTAGTTCTCAGTGCCCAATTTTGGTTTGACTGTGTGCTTTTACGAATGATTCCACGATGAAACAGAAAATAAAATGGGGGTTTTGTAAGAGTAAGGATTCTTTAAAAGGTAACTGCTTATACAGTCACATACCAAAGTATTGTTACACCAGAGTAAAAGAAGACAAAAAAGGACAAATATAGAAAAGGCTAGCTAACAGAATTCCTTCTCTTCCCTCAGTGATACCTATTCCATTTTTGAGGTTTTAGGAAAATGCTTGCAAAGTCTCTTTCAGTCTCCAAATACCATAATCCCCAAATGCCATATAGCACAGCGTATCTGTCTGCAGATCTGTCTTAAGACATGTAAATAACAGCCTACAACATTATCATACTCAGGGAAAAAATGGAAGGCTCTTTGCAGAGTCAAAGATATCCTTAAATATATTATGAGCTAATAAGACCTAGAATCATAGGATGATTCAAGTCAGAAGGGACCTCTTAAGGCGACCTAGTCGGATCTCTCTCAAAGCTGAGTCAACCATGAAGTCTGTGCAGGTTCCTCAGGTTTTTAATCTATTCTGGTACTGAAAACATCCCAGAACAGTGACCGCACACACCTCCCCAGACAACTTGTTCTGGTCTTTTTTCATACCTCAGTGAACCCAGATCATTCATTCCATTACCGTCAGCAAGTACTATTTAGGAGCTTCAATACAGAATCACAGAATCACAGAATTTCTAGGTTGGAAGAGACCTCAAGATCATCGAGTCCAACCTCTAACCTAACACTAACAGTCCCCACTAAACCATATCCCTAAGCTCTACATCTAAACGACTTTTGAAGACTTCCAGGGATGGTGACTCCACCACCTCCCTGGGCAGCCCGTTCCAGTGCCTAACAACCCTTTCAGTAAAGAAATTCTTCCTAACATCTAACCTAAAACTCCCCTGGCATAACTTTAGCCCATTCCCCCTCGTCCTGTCACCAGGCACATGGGAGAACAGGCCAACCCCCACCTCGCTACAGCCTCCTTTAATGTACTTATACAGAGCAATAAGGTCACCCCTGAGCCTCCTCTTCTCTAGGCTGAACAAGCCCAGCTCCTTCAGCCGTTCCTCATAGGACTTGCTCTCCAGGCCCCTCACCAGCTTCGTCGCCCTTCTTTGGACCCGCTCAAGCACCTCGATGACCTTCTTGTAGCGAGGGGCCCAAAACTGAACACAGTACTCGAGGTGCGGCCTCACCAGAGCCGAGTACAGGGGGACGATCACCTCCCTAGCCCTGCTGGTCACACTGTTTCTGATACAAGCCAGGATGCCATTGGCCTTCTTGGCCACCTGAGCACACTGCTGGCTCATATTCAGCCGACTGTCCACCATCACTCCCAGGTCCTTCTCTGCCTGGCAGCTCTCCAACCATTCCCCTCCCAGCCTGTAGTTCTGCTTGGGGTTATTGCGCCCCAGGTGCAGGACCCGGCACTTGGCCTTGTTGAACTTCATACAGTTGACCTCAGCCCATCGGTGCAGCCTATCCAGATCCTCCTGCAGAGCCTTCCTACCCTCGAGCAGATCGACACACGCACCTAGCTTGGTGTCATCTGCAAACTTACTGAGGGTGCACTCAATGCCATCATCCAGATCATTGATGAAGATGTTAAAGAGGACCGGCCCCAGCACCGAGCCCTGGGGGACGCCACTAGTGACTGGCCTCCAACTGGACTTGGCTCCATTTACCACAACTCTCTGGGCCCGGCTATCCAGCCAGTTTCTAACCCAACGAAGCGTGCGCCAGTCCAAGCCAAGAGCAGCCAGTTTCTTGAGGAGAATGCTGTGGGAGACGGTGTCAAAAGCCTTGCTGAAGTCAAGGTAGACCACATCCACAGCCTTTCCCTCATCCACCCAGCGCGTCACTTTGTCGTAGAAGGAGATCAGGTTCGTCAAGCAGGACCTGCCTTCCATAAACCCATGCTGGCTGGGCCTGATCGCCTGCTTGCCCTTCAAGTGCCGCATGATGACTCCCAAGAGGATCTGCTCCATGAATACAGTGAAGTAATAATATTTAAGCAGAATGAGAACACTGAACCAAAGAGGTAGCTTCTAGGATGCTTTTCAAGAGAAAATGGCAAGCCTTTGACGAGTTTAAAAATTCAGCTTTTGATAAGAATTTTGAAGAACTTTAGCTTCATTTACAGCAGTCTTATCTTACATCTAGGGAAACTAATAAAATTTATTTCTATAAAAATATCATCTCTTCTCTACCTTATCATCCCTTCTCTTAGCATATTGTATGGATTGTATGGATAAATCCCTCTCCAGAAACTTAATTTTGTGCATTTTTGTAGTGAATGTGTCAACCTCCAGACACTCTTGTAGTAAAGAGCACTAAATCATCAACATGAAGCATCAGCAGAATACTCTTCACAAATACAAACAAAATTACACTCCATCTAATGTGTCCACTCCAGAAAACCCTCAGAAAAACACAGATTAATGGGTTTGTCTTACAGCTGTGAATGTCAACTAACTTAGGTCTTGTAAGACTAAGGGAAAAGAATCAATCTCAAGTTTTCTTGCCCTCAGCTCAGATGTTTAAAGCTGAAGCTTCTGCTCTTCTACTGTTTTTGTTTTGTTTTGTTTTTACAGAAGAATAAAATCACACAGCAAGTCTTCCTTAGAAATCAAAATAAAACTAAAAGGTGTTTCACAGATCAAAAGCAGTACTTTAAACTGTATTTAGAACAGCACTCTAGAAAGGCAGTGAACAGATGACTTGCTGAAGTGCGAGCTTGTCTTTAACCTAAGTTCAAGGAGGCCTCCAAAATTACATCAGATAGCACACACTGAGACAGGAATAGCAAACAATGTTAAGATCCAAGTTCAAGAACAGAAATAACAGCTCTCTCCTGTTCTCTAGCAGGTTCCTCTTCCTGTCCCTCACTTCTTCACTACTCCTTGAACAATGAGATCCACAAGGATATAGCAAGCTCCTGGATTTGAGCAAAAAAAAAACAATCAAGACAAAGGGAAAAGGTATGTCCTACATGGAAGAGTTAGTGGCTTTCTCATGGAATCAGAAAAATTCAGGTTGGAAGACTTGTCTGGAGATACAGTCTAGCCAAACCTGCTCAAAGTTTCTAAGTTACATTAAGATGCTTAGTGGCCTAGTCTAGTTTCATTAGATCTGAATTTTTCCAAGGGTTCTTCTTAATATTATTATTTATTTTTAGAATGCGAAAACAAAGGAGAAAGCACTTCAATACTTCTTTTGGTTTACTACCAACATTACCTTCTCTTTGAGCTTCAAATAATTCACACCTAACCCAGGATGAATTTTATTGCTAAGAAACACAGTTGAAAACACTGCTCTAGATTCAGGAAAATAGAAAACTGATCTAGTGCAAATTAGTATGCATAACCCAGCCTGAAATCACACTGGCATCAAGGACAGAATGCAACTCTTCAATTTGAAAGAAGAACTCAATAAAACTAGGGCTCCCATCATAAAGCTGAGTAACATCTCTATAATCTGAGAAAGAAACTAGCTGTTGCCAACACAGAAATGACTTGACAAGTTTCTCCCCCCAAAATAGTTACAGCTGAGGTTGTAAGAACTACAAGAGCCGAAGCTCTATTTATTAAAAGAAAGAGAAGAAAATGACAACTGTGGTCTGCAAGATGATGCCATCCTTAACCCCTTCTTACAGATCAAAAAATATTCTATTAAAATTTATAATTGCCTCGGCAAACAAACAAAGAAATATCTAAGCATGTCTAATAAGCGTTCGGCTCTTCAGCAGGTACTTTACTACAACAGTAACTTTCTGATGCCGTTTGCAAAAGAACATGAAATTTTGACTTCACTATTCATTAGAGGCTTCTTACACTTTGCCTTACAAATTCAGACAAATTTGTAAGGTCATGGCGATACATATTCCTTATATATACATGTAACCACATGGACAGCATTTAAAGAGATGTTCAGATACAATTATCACTTTAACCACTAAAGTGTCCTAAACTGTTCAGAAAGTAGTTTCTGTTCCTGTTTGATACATCCATCAACCACTACCTTGCAGTTTGGTCAGTAGCAATGACTTTTATTACAGCAATGATTAAATAAAGACATAGATCCAATTCTCTGAAGTGACTGAATTTTTAGAATTTAGTTAATCTCACAACAGCTATACTATACCACCCACCAGCTTCATCTAAATCACTTACTCTAAACTTTTTTTCAATGATTTCTTTAAAGCTTTTTTAGTGTTTGTAATACAATAAAACTTACTGTACCTGCCAAAATGAATTACACATAAGGAACTGAGACTGTAAATGTTTTTTTTGCAGACTGATGTTGCACTATTTTTGATTCAGCCATGAATTTTAAATATTTATTTTTGTTAAGTATAGTGCAATGAAAACACCAACTTAATATATTAAGGAGATTCGTAACAAAATCCAGCATTTTTAATCTTTTGTCAGACTTAACAGGAAAGCATTCTATTTGTTTATATTTTCACAGTGACATTAAACAACAATAGCCAAAACCTGAAACTTGCTTTAAGTTAGCAAGAGAAAAAGTACCTTTAGCAAGCAGTTACTGAACAAATTGTGTAATACCTTACAAGAAAATAAGCAGTCCCACATAGCATTAATATGTTGTTAATAAAGGTTTATTGGTAATTTTAAAATAACCTACATTGTGATTCAGAAGAACACTACTCAAACACAAAATGGGAACCAAATTCAATTCATTTTGTCATAAACTTCTTAGTGAATTTAAGCTGTGTAACGCAATACAATCACAAAAGGACTGTCTTACTGCAACAAGTTCACAAGCACGTTTACCTTTTTCTCTAACTTAAGACAATAAAAATGATTTCAGGTTTATTATAGTCTATATAGGGTGGACTAAATAAAAACTATTTGAGCTATTGTAAATTTATATGCATTTAGTGAAAAGTAAAAGAACTGACAGAAATCAACCCCTCCTCCTCTGTATTAACTTCTGTTTATCGTCTCAGTTAGACAAACTGGATTTTAAAGTTCTGACAAGCAAAAAGTAAGTGATCTCTCTTTTTGACTGAAACACATGCTTAGAGTGATCATCTTAAAATAAATATAATCAGAAATTTTTCCAGTGCTGGATGTTCAGCTTAGTAACAGTGAATCAGGGTGAATCTTCTGCTTTCACACCTCTTTCCATCACGCATGAAGATGTAAAGAAACAAAACTGAATCCAACCACATTTCAAACAATGGTCAAGCACAAATACACCTCCATGTCCAAAACTGTGAAATAAATTGCCTAATGGATGGAAGCAGAAGAAAGAAGGTACAAAACTGTTTAGAACTGTTCCTGTTTAGGTACAATCACCTCAGGTACTCTGTAAACTTGATTCTGAAGGCTGCGTTCAAGTTTAACACAACTTTAAAGGCTGGTCAATGCTTAAACTCTGTTTGGTGAGCCATGAAATACAGAATGTGAAAAGTAATAGGTCCCAATCTAACAAATCATGATGCCATATAGTCTTAATAAAAGAGATACATTTCTATCACAGTTTTTCTAATTCTTCTGCTCCCCCTTCTCCTCTTTTCTGTTGAAGTATTTTAAATCTACTTGAATAGAGCAGAAAGAGTAAGAAGGACAATCATCCACTTTACATGTTTATTCTGTGCAACTTCGGTGAAGATTGCAGAGGTTTAACTTATGTCCATAGTTTGCTTTTAGTTTTTGGGTAGAATTATTGCACTTGATTTACACCATATTTTAAATACCTGATGCTGACTAGTTTTAATATCTTTAATACTGAAGAAATATAAGAAAACATGAGTGAGGTGCAAGTTGTTACTATAACTAGTCTTCAACAAAAATGGCAATTAAAAAAAATCTTTGAAATAAACAAGCTTTAGATTGTTTAAGAGGCAAATTCACTTTGAAAATAGGACTTTGTGTATCCAAACTGTGAAAATCCTTTTGAAAAATAGACCTGCCTCAGTTGCATGATAAAACTCATTAATTTCCTGATTCTCAACTTCCATTAAGAAAGTAAATTCAAAGATACATTGTTCTCAAACAACCTAGAGAAACTAAGATTCTTTCTTTAACATTAACGAGTATGAACTCTTTATTATCTTATACTCATTTCCTCATTGTTTTTTAAAAAGAGTTTGAGATTATTTGTAAATATAATAATAATATAAAAGCTTTAGAAATATAATAATAATATAAAAGCTTTCACCAACATATTAAATTAATACTTCTACAATATTATGCTCAAATAAACAAGTTAGTCATGTTAAAGTAGTGAAAAGTAGTGGACACCACATAAATTTATTTTCTTTTCAGGGGTAGGAGAAGAAAGCAAGAATTTTTAAACTCTTTCATTAAAACATTCAAAAGCAAACAACACCCAAACTCTTTTGAGAGTCATTTGTATTTAGTCACCAAGAAAATCTCTTCCTTGAGCACACAGGGTTCAGATTGTTCAGTGATGCTCATATGTCTCAGTACTGACACAGAAGTACAGATGGAAGATATTACTGGTTTATATCTCATCATAAGACCATGGATGCTTGACACATCATAACCTCATTCCCCAGTTAAGAAAACAACAGTTTCTGACTACACACTAGTAACACATTTCTTTGACAAAGACTATTAATGTCTTTTCTTTCTGACTAACATGCACTCGCTTGAAGTGGTCATTTTTTTTTCCCCCTGATATGCCAAACATCTTTTGGAGGTTATTTTCCTCTTAGTTGAAACACATTGAGTTATAAACTCATCTCAAACATACTTTTTATTATGCTTTAAGTGTACCTTCAGAGCAGTTCTTTAAAATTTTTTTCTTTTAATATGTAGATAAAGCTAAACTCTGAAAAATGTAAACTGATAACTGCACATGGTCACTAAAAAAAAAAAAAAAAAAAAAAAAAGAAAAACTGATAGGCCATGATTCTGTAGACTTTTTAAAGACAAGTTCTGTTAAGAAAGCATGGTTCAGTGGTGTTCTCCTGGACGTATTGTCTTTTCAAAGGGCATATATATATATATATATATATATATGAAGAATGTAAGAATTACCTAACAGCATGCAAATACCAAGAATATTATATATAGTTGTTCTGAAGTCACCAGTACTCTAGATTATATACAAGTTTTACACTAATTTTCCACTAACTAACACAAAGTGTTTGGTTTACTTTTTCTCCAGTTTTCTTTAAAAGTCATGAAATTACACATCTCCTGAACATTAATTTTAAAAATGAATTATTATTAGAAAAAGAATTATCGTTTTTTATGTAATAATTCCTTTTTAATGATAATACTTCTGCATATATACAAGCACTTAACTAATGTCCTGTAGCAGAATTCAGATAACAGAAAACTGACTTGAAGCCCTTAGTAGATGTCTATTCATTCTGGTAAAGTCTCACTTGCAGGCAAGGCAGAAACATGGACAGAAAATGAGTTTTATGCATTTCATTCCCAATTTTCATCCCCAGAATTATTACTTTGCTGTTGTAAATTAAGATCTGGAACATAAGGTACATTGCAACATACATCTTCTAAGGGTCAATTAAATGAGTGACAAAATAAAGCCGTTACTCCCTTTAATGGTAGCTTTAGTTTCATGACTTACACCTTGTTTACATTTACAAATTACTTGCAGCAACTATAATTTGAACAAGCTGCTACAGCAAGCTTTAGGTTCCAAATTATTTGAGTCCAGAACTATATATGCATGTTGCAGTTCCTATTACATCATGATTTAATGGTGAAGTTCCTCTGCATTTTTTCTACTAAGATTTAGGGAATGCGATGACACACGCTTCCCCTATTTAACACTGACAACTGTAATACTTTTGTCGTAAACATCATAAGTGTCTGATTAACATCTCCTTCCCATTTGTGAAACCAGCCTGCCCCATGACACATGCTTCTTATCGAAGCTACCCTCCCCTGCAGGAAGAAAAAAAACAACCAACCCTACCACATACCAAAGCAAAACCAGCTATTAAAGCGACCTGTAAGCCTGTCAGGACACATGGTTTCATAATTGTTTGTCAAGAGACAGGAAGAAACGTATTTATATAATTATAGAAGTAATTACAAATCATGCACAATTGACTAAACAAGAGTTTAAACTATGACTTCCACTAGCAGACATAAAACTCATTTCCTTCTCAAAGTCAGGCAACCTCCTTTCTTAGGAGGAATATCAAAAGAGATTACCATCTAATGAAATCTACTACAGACTAAGAGGTAGGCAGGTGCCTTTGTTTATTTATTTATTTTGGTATCTTAAGTTTTTCCCTACCCTGCATTGTAATGGAACCTGTATTTGTGTCATCCCCAAATAATTTCTGTTTTTGTTCTGGTGGGCAACTATGCATGTTACGTGCATGCTGGAAACAAGACTGTGTGGCTTTCCAGGTATCATGATGATAGATCCAGCAGATGGTAGCTTTCCATACATACACCTGTTAATTTAACAAGGTAGCATAGAGCAGAAACTATGATGGTGTAAGTAGCTGGTTAAATGAAATACTCTGTGCCTAAAGCATTGCAAAGTTCTACGTGGATTTTTTTCCTATTTAGTATGTATTTCCTGCTACTTTGGTAAAGCTCATGCAATTACTAATTAGATTCTTACAAAAATAATAAAACTATGTCCTTAAGGATGCAACATAAACACTGCAAACTACATCACCAGTGACATCTTATTTCTAGACCAGTTCAGAGGAAGAAAATCATTCCCTAAACAGCCATGTCAAATCAAAGCAGTATTCAACACAAAACATTCCCCTGGCAGGTAAATGAAGCAGGCTAAGTTTCTTAGCAGAGCTCAAGTTTCTTAGTTGTATTTAACCCCAGAGTGATGGATTTTAAATTCAATGGCCCACCTCCACTTACATTTTCACTACTGAAATCCGAAGACTGCAATAATTTCAATGTTTATGCGTCTCTCTGAGAACATATTTAGCTGTCTGCTGATCAGGTAAGCTAGGTCCACTTGCAATGAAATAATCCTTGTGGAGTATGTCATAACTTACATGAAGGAAAATAGCAGTAATTTAAAAAGAACTTCCCCTGAAAAGTACTTGCTGCTTAACAGCTGAAGTTCTGCCATCCTTGCAAGCAGAAATCCTATACAGCAATACCTTCGATACCATATTAACATGTTTAACTTCTAAGCAAGTGGCAGAAGTTAAAGTATGTTATGTTTTGTAATGTAAGAAGCAATTATTCAAGGCACTGTTCCAACAGAAATGTTTTCACAGACTGCAAGAAGCTTTGACTCAGATTCTGTTGGATCAAGAAGACTAAGTCTTACGTTATCTAAGAGAGAACATTTATTTTCTAAGTGTACCTGAAACATAGCAATATTCAACAGGATATTAGAAGCAATGATACAGGCAGGACTTCAAATAAAAAGAATGTTTAATTATGACAACTTCAGAAAACCCTTTATAGTTTCTTATTTACTGTCAAAACTACCATGATTTGATTGTACCTACAGATTACATTCCATGCTCTTTTAGAGCTATATTCTGGTTTTTATATTAACTTTTACTGGATTTCCATTAAACTTCCCCTGCAAGTGGAGTAAGTTCTTCCTTTCCATTCAGGTCTAAAATCTTACTGCACAATTACAGAAAAATAGTGTTTTTTGTCTCGATTTAGACAATAGTTTTGTTCTAAAAAGTTTTTTAAAAATTAATATTATAATCATTCACTTCTGCCAGACAAAATAAATGGTATTATTGTCACTCAAAATGTATTTTCCACGTATTTGACTATTGCTCACAATACAACACCTCAAAGACAATTTTAAGGACAGTTTAAACTCTTCTTACAGAGGAGCTTTTTTTTTTAAAAAAAAAAAAAAAACAACAAAAAACATGCAAAGCTATAGGAGCTTTTATGCTTCCTGGCAAGTCACTCCACTAATTCAGAGACTGTAAATGAAAAAGACTGTCTTCTAAACCTATTTTCCTTATTTTACCATTGGATAATGAGAATGGGAGTCCCCCCACAGATCTTAAGGGAAAATCAAATTCCCACTTCCACCCTAAATTTCTTGCTTCATATTACATGCCTTTATATATGCAGGGAGCAGGAATTTTCAGAAGTGGCAAGAAAGATACGGTCACCACTACTTCACCACGCTAAAAACAAACAACTGCTATAAATTCCTTCTTACTGATGTCACCGCAGAAAGAGGTAATTGGGACAGCAGACTATTAATCTCCCTTATCAATTTTTAAGTGATAAAAATCTTTCATTCAAACAACACCATTTATTCCATCCGCTCCAAAATACTTGGACTACAGCAAGCTATATCTGGAACCTGCCCACTGAACACTGGTACTACACAGAACACAGGACTGTAACACTGAATCCATGTGTATTTTCAGCCTGTCACTTCTAACCCAAAATACACATGAAGAGGTTATAAGCATTCACCTACTTTGCAGAGATGAAGCAACTAGTTCACTGCTGGAAGACGACCAACTGAGACAGGCACTTGTAAAAGATTCTGGGATGCTCTGGAAGAAAGGGGGCTCCATGTAAGTGTAAGCTGACCATTAGTACCACTTCCTGCACATGTGATGGAAGGGCATGATTTCTGCAGTGGTGTTCTCAGGTGAACCACCTGGAAAGCATACTTTAGCACCAGCATCCCCCAAATACTTTTATCACCCGTGTCAGACAATCAATGTTAATCAAAACCATCTTGTCCTTTTTAACTTATTGAAAGCATAACTTGACAGACCAAGACAAGGGGTTTGGAGTTGTGTTTTGTTCTAACTTCTCAGAAGAAATAACTGGAATAATGCCAAAGGCATCAGTTCTAATACAACCTCAGACTGAACCAGTAAATTGAGATCTAACTAATTCCTGTTTTGAGCCAGTGCCGTTCTACTTGGAAAACCCTGTTGCCTGCTTAGTGATCGCAGACCCCTTTAAAATCCAGGTATGAACACCCACCTTGTTCTACAGGGTTTCTAGATCTGAAAGGGATTTTTTTTTTCCCTTTTCATCTCTACGTTTTTCAGGCAGGGCATTACTTTCTACTAAGCTTTCTATAAATTCAACTTGATTGTGCTATGTTAGCAAATGCCAATTGTTATACTTCATAGCTTAGCATATCTACTTTTTTTTTTTTTTTTTACACTATATGAATGTGTTTAACTTGAGCTTAGAGCCTGTCTTTAAAAGTTAAATTACTAAACAAATGGGTATTTTAATGGAAAGACCAACATAATTCTTAACTATGGGAGTATGAATGGCTCCAGCATAAGATTACACAAGTCCACGTAGAATACAAATGCAATACAGGACCACAGGTTCAGATCTTTGATCTCCTTTTTTGCAGAGGCTGTGATGTATAAAGCCAATTCCACTGAGCAGACAGTACTACACTGAATATAAATTATCCTTTAACTATAGCAAGGCTCACACTTGAAGAAACGCTGCAAGGATGAACAATGCAGCCATGAAGCAGTAAAGAGTTCTTCTGTAAAAATATACAGATCCAGATCTGCATGGATAACCACACTTCTCAAAAGATATTTTTTCCTCAGCTGTTACTTGGTAAAAATTAGAGTCACATCTGGAACATTCATACAGAAGTAAAATTAATCAATGACTTAATGAATTATTCCCATTAAGAAATGAGCTAGGAATACTTGCTTTATTTTCCAGATTAAGCATCATTCCCCTCAGCAGCCTAACAGTTGGTCTTGAAATGTAGATACCACCAGTCTCACCTGAACATGGCTTGATATTTAAGCACATCTTCTCCACATATCTCTTTGGAAGAAGATCCTATTGCCCTATTGCCTATTGAGCTAACATGAAGCTCCCTGGAGTATATCCATGAACATTCTAAACCCATCTCTTACATACCATTCACAAGAAGTCTCCTTTTGCAAAAAAAAAAAAAAAAAAATGCTTAAGAGGAATTCAATACACTTAAGCTTATTTTCTTATTTCATTATTTTAAATAAATAAATTCATGCTTTTTTTTTTTACACTAAATACACAGCACAAGAGACATTCAACAGTGGAGATACTAGCTCTGATTTTGCAGACAACTCAAACAGGAAAACAAATTACTTGTTAAAACCTCAGATATTTTGCTTTGTTCTACATAATTTTATCATTAACCAGCTCTTCTGCAGTTACAGAGATACTGAGTATCCCTACAGTATCCTTATCTCTTTTGTTTATTTAAGTTATAATTTAGGTGGTTCTAAGAATTGGTTCTTTCCCAGTCCATGATGTTTATTCGTGCAACAACTTTCTTTGTGTGCGTGAAAATGGCAGTAAATAAATATGCAACTTATCTCTTATCTCCTTTGACCTATGCAACCTGACAGATCAACGCTACTTCCACCGCTGAAAAGAGAAAAGTCAAGATTTATCTTTGGCTTAATCTTTCTGTTCTCTTTGGGTTTCCTTGGTTTCCTTTCAATAAGGCTTGAAGAAGGTGCTCTTTGTGGCTCAGTTTTCTACGCCAGAATAAAATTCAGCAAAAAAGAAGGCAAGGGTAAGTTGATATTATCTACTGTCCTCAGCCCTGCTTTGGTTCAGTAAACTTGAACATCTTCTCCCCTCCTTTGCCAATTGAGATAAGCAGCAACAATTACTCAAAATGCATTATCAACTCAAGCTCAGAAAGACAAGATCAGACGAGTCAAGTCCCTCTCTCTCAAGCTTACAGTTTCTTGTAATATCCGAAGGGGCAAATAAGTCCCTGTTTGCCTCCTGTCAGATAACTTGGAGCTACTTCTTAAAGGCAACTATGTCAAGGTTGCAAAAAGGAAAATGAGATAAATCCTCTGCTTTCCAGATCGCCTACAAGGTTTCTGCTCATAACCAGCAGGCTGTAGGCTTCGTGCCATAATGTCAGAAGTCATAAATGAAGCATCCTTCCCCAAATGCTAAGTAATATTTTATCCTTGCCTTTCTGTGTTCTCCTCTTCCCTTGCCTTTCTGTGGTCTCCATAGCTGAAACCAAGTATTCATTGGACATCACTGCAGTGCCTCTCTAACCAATTCTAACTGCATCCGGAGCTCAAGTAAATTAAAATATTTCAGCTTGATCTGTGTTTTATCCCATTCCAGTACTTCATATATACAGCAACTTTAAGCTTACAGATATCTCTCCATGGTTTAAGAAAATCCTTCAATCAAAGAACTTCATTTACAATCCAGCATAGTTTCTGCTCTCCCGTCTCCCCACAGCAGATAGGCATTTTGATGCAATCCTCATTTAATGCAATCTCCATTACAGGATTATGATCACATCAATAAAATACTCCATATGTTTTTTTTTTTTTCTTCTCTTTCTCCTTTTCCCCATCTCCCTCTCTCATTAACACCAGACACTCTTATCTGGGGGGGAAATAAAAAAAAATAATGATAAAAATTAAAATTAAAAAAATAATCATAAAAAAATCCGACACCCCAGCAAATCAAACAGGACGCTGAGATGCTCTGGGGAGGCGGTGGGGGGAACACATCCAACAAAATGTAACAGCCAGTGCCAGCCGCCCGTCAGAGGCAGACCGCGGGTCTCCCCGCTCCTGAGCCGTGCAAGTTGGCTCCCTGTCGTCGCTGCGAGCACAGACCATCAGCGTTATGGTAGCGGAGCAGCAATAAACACATCTTTGCGATCGCCTGTGCGCTCCATGTGCTTTCCAGGGGAGCAGACTTGCATTTCACTTGGTCGGCTCCGTGCCATTCACGCCTCTCCGGAGGCACCGCCGATGCCCTGCTGAAGGGGGGAGGGAGGTTGGGGGGAGGGTGCCGGACAGAAGGTACAACACAAAAGGGTGCGAAAACCCCTCTGTCGCCCCTGCTTACCTTCAGTGCCGTGAGCGCCGAGGCCGTCCCTCCAGCCGGGCTGCTGCGGAGGCTGCCCCGCCGCACGGGCTGCTCGCTCCCCAGCGCGGCGGCTCCTGCTCGGCAGCGGCCGCAGGCGGCTCCCGCATAGGGAGCGAGGCCGAAAGGGGAAGGAGGAGGAGTGGGGGAAAAAAGGAAAAAATAAAAAATAATAAAAAAATTGGGGGTTCCTAACTTTTAGGTAAGCCTGAGTTTGTTTTATTTCTGTTGGGTTTTGCTGCCTATTGGCTTTCGCAGCCGGCGGGAGGCAGGGACGGCGGTGGCGGCCCCGCACGGGTCCGCAGGGGTCCCGCCGCCCGGCCAAGTTGCGCGGGGATGCTCGGCCCGAGCCGCGCAGAGCGGCGGAGCCCCGAGGGCAGCGGGCAGCCGCCTCCCGCCCGCGGGGAAGCCGCCGGTGCCGCCGCCGGGCTCTCCCCTCCCTGCCGGGGCTAAGCTGCGGGCGCAGCGGCCCTGGAGGGCGCGGGCAGCGCTGCCAGCGGCGCCCCGAGCCCGCCCTGTCCCGGCGGCGGCGGCGGCTCCGGCTCCTCCGGCTCCGGCTGGGCTCTGCCGCGGCCGCCCGCGCCCCGCGCCGCCGCTACCGGCCGGCCCGCCCCGCCGCTGACATCACCGCCACGGGGCGGGGCGGCGCCGGGCCCGGCCGGGCGCCCCCTCCCGCAGGATCCCCCCGGAGCCGCCGCTCCGCCGCCTCGCCAGGGGGCGGCCCCTGCGGGGTTGGGGCCGGGGCGCCCTCCGTCACGGCCAGGCCGGGGGCCTCCGGCTGCCCTAGAGGCTCCGCGGGGCTCCGCTGCGCCCCGGGGCTGCCCTCGGCCGGGGGCTGCGTGGGGCAGAGCGGCCGGTGAGGAGCGGCCGTGAGGAAACCCACTCGCAGGGAGAGCTCGGCGTCCGCGCTGGGTTTAGTGACTGGGGGATCCTGAGTTACTGGCAGCGCTTTGCTAGATGCCTGCAGTAGGCACTTCTTAGTGAACACGGCAATTATTGGTAAATAGCGTTTTCGCTCGGCTCTTGGGTGAGGAGGCAGTTTTAGGCTCTGTTCTGGTGAACGAGACAACTTACACTCACCCTAAGAGCCTGATCTTTCGCATGTGTCCTTTAAAAATAGTTTGGAAATGCATGTGAAAGCCTTGATTTACCTTCTCCGCTATAGCAGGATGTAGGTAATGTCTCACTTTTATAGCTAAATATAGTTTAAACACCGCAATCTCTCTGAAAAAGGTATGTAGGGAGAGGATGAGAGAGTTCTAAAAACACCTTGTAAAAATCCCCAGTCATTCAGTGAACTGCCTCCATTTTTACCTGTTAACTCCTATATTCAATGGGAGGCTTTGAACATGGACCAGAATGAACAATTGCATGGCCATTAACCATGCTAAAATACCACAGACCAGATGTAATTCCTTTTCTTCTAGGTTACGTTTTCACGTCGTATTTCAGTTGCTCGAGTTTGACCAATCGCCCATTGTATTTTACTATGTTGGGTACTAAATTCTAGGAATTTGGGGAAATAAGTTGTCACTTCATTTTCCTGGTCCCATATATATCCGTGCAGCAGAGGTGCCTCATTATGCGCAAACTAGCACAGTACCCACAAAGAGGGTTCGTGTCCCAGCCGTACTGCAGCACAAAGCGGAGGAGGATAATGCCCACAACTCTAATACACTTATTCATCAACATTTTTTTTTTAATAAAATGTGAAATTAAGTGTACATAAGCAACAAAGGGACAAAATACAAAAGCAACATGCAGTTTGGTTTACGTAGTGTTGATGGCACATGGTTTAAGACTGTCTGTCAATCCTTTCCATACCTGTTTCACTGAGCTGTTGTGACAAGGGATTTCGACAACAGCCAAGTCCATGAGAGGCATGTTCCAAAAGACAACAGTTTTGCACCTAAAAATAGGCAAGTGATACTATTTGGACACTTGTCCTCCTTGCCTTGGATTACATTAAAATAAAGATTATTACTTGAAAACAAAACACAACAAACCAAAGCATTTTCCTGAAAGGTATTTGAATATTACTGGGAGCCATACAGACCTATGTGCCAGTTTGTCCTGAGTGAGAGCGATTGAGCCCACCAGCACCAGCCACTGCAGCACGGACAGGTAGCAGCGCATCCTGCTCTTCAGAGTGGTGGCTAGGGATGGGCTGCAATGGATCCAGCAGTTCTGTTTGAACAGTATTTGAAATGCACAGCCAAAAGTGAATATTGTCATTTCCCTGAAAAAAAAAAAAAAAAAAAAAAAAAAAGTTCAAGAAGTTGATGGCTTATTTAACTGATCCGGAAGGCACACTGGTGCCCTCCAAAAGGGCAAAACCCCTTCACAAGTCAAACCAAGAATGTCATAAAAATGAAGGGTCAGAGTAGGATTAACTATGTCTATGTAGCAAATGCATCACTTTACTAAGAAGAACAAAAAATATTTTTTCATATCAGAAAGTATTGCTGCTACCCTTGATTCAGATCAAGGTCTAAATCCTGAAATTGTTTGTTACTCTAAGCACATGAAGAGGCCCCACAGGAACTATTCACATGTGAAAAGAGCTAGGACCAGAGCCAAAGTTTTGCATACTGTGAAGGTCAAGCTTGCTTCCTTTCTAAGCCTTCCACTTTAGAGAAAAACTCTCCAAAATATGGTTTCCATACAGTAACTTCAGCTGATTCTTGTCTCCCTCTTGCTGGGCTGGATGCTGCATGTGCTGTGGCTGAGTTTGAGCAATTTACATAACACCAGGTCCCCCCGACTTTGGCGCCAGCTGCCTTGCAGGCGGCTGCCTCACAGAAGAGGGGAGCTCTCCCTGCCTTTCCCCGATTGCTATTTCTATGGCTTCTCTTCCCCCAGACACTGCCTTTTTGTAAACTGCTGAAAACAAAAGGAGAAAAGTCTCATAGATCTTATACAGCTACTGGCTTTAGAGTTGTTACAGAATAACCTCTTAAAAATGCACTGGCTATAGGACGAATTCTCAGCATTTTTGCAAAGGCCATACAGAATATATTGCTTGAGCAGCCTTACTTTGGTCACCCAGATAAGTCATGGAGAGGCCACTGCAGATGACAGTCTCCAAGAAAGATTGTAATTCACTTTTATGCACGAAAATAAGAGACACAAGCCTTCCTTTGGCTACTGGGAATGGGGTGGTTGTGGAGACTGGTGTAGGGAATGAAAAGGAGCTACTTTTACAGGAGTGACAAATAAGGTTGGAAGTCTTTTTCTGCTGAAGGCCTTGTGTGGTTTTGCTTTGTTTCTCTTTTTCTTGTCAAGCCAGCAGAAGAACTCGAAAAACAAATTGTAACTATGTTTTACTACATCTTTTAATAGGATTTTGCCTCAATCCCAAGTTATTCTCCATATACTTATTTGAACAGTAGTTTCCTTCTCTTCTTTTTCCCTCATCCCCATTTACTGGAAATGTAAAACAAATCTCACTTGGGATCCTGGAGCACTAGCACTGGTTTTACTCCTGCTTTTCGATAATGGATATTCCCTCACTTTACTTTCTGTAGCAGCATTATTTATCTAGGTTGCCCCATGCTTCCTAACTGCCAGCTGATACTGTATCTGGACTTCACATTGAATACAGTGGTTCTTTTAGACTCCCCTCTTTTGCAGTGATCTGTAATTTAAAATGCCTGAACAACTTCTCTAAAATATTTGTAGGAATACTTTTTTTGCCAAGAAAATGACGAATCGCCTTTTTTTTCCACACAGATTCATAAATGTCTGAAATGCAAGCTAGTTGAAAACCTAGTTTCAGAGCAGTTAGAGCATATCTGCTATAAAACATTCTGCTGCAATCGTGGTTTTACACCACTGGAAATATTGCTAGCCATGATGATATGCATACAGTATTAATTAGAAACAGCAGACATACAAAACTACAGCCACAACTCTAGATGGACAATTGTCATGTGATGAAATGGTATCTATTCCTTTCATTCCAAGAGAGGAGACATTACACCCTGCTTGATAATATGCAGGAAGTTCAGACTGTATTATTTTGAGTAGGGTTATGATTTCTAAGTACATGCCTTTTTGAGCGAGAGCCAGGCACCAGAGGTGGCTGCTGTCTTGCAGGGCTGTTGCCAGAATGATTACAGTATGGACCTTTAGAAGTCCAGTCCCCAACAGCAGGAGGTAGAACATACTAACTTTATTATCTCAGTTGTCAAGTGACAATGTTTTTAAAATGTCATGAATAATGTATAAAATACCTTGATTTTTACAGTGAACATTTTGAGAGTTCACGCACCCATACCGAAAGGGCATGCCTTTGGAGTGGGAGCACGAAACAAGAGCCTGGAAAGATTTTGAAGGGAGCTGGACACACAGGGAGTAGCTCCCCACGCATGCTGGCCAGGAGCTATGGCACTGCCAGCACAGGTGCTGTTTGAAGCTGACTTAAGACAAGAATCAGACCAAGTCTTTGGCTTAGGAATTCCTGGATATCTTTTGTATAATAAATATTTGTTTTATGTCCTTGATAACAAGAAATTATTTTAGGAATATAATATTGCTGAAAGTGTTCGTTTAAATTAACTTTATATATTTTACAAGTGTTAGTCTGTGCTGTTCTCTGCATCTTTAAGGGTGTTTGGGGATTTATGTCTTGCAAAATAGAAACAGACTAGGAAAACTGAAATATATTGTGTCTTTTGCTGCACTTTACAGCACAGCTTGTGTTTAAGAAGCAGTCTAGACATGTAAAATGCTAGAATAAACAATATTTTTTTCATTATTTTAAATTAGCTTGTACTGGAAAGCTATAAATTTCAGAATCATGCACACTAACAGGATTGCATATCTATTCATATATTCAAAACAAAAAATACTAAAAGGCTATTCTGTTACCTGCTGTTATAAATATAAGTTCCCTTAGGAGTTAATGTACTTACAAGTGATTTCCTATTAAAGAAATAAATTAAAAAACAAAAAACAAAAAAAAACTTACTTTATTTCCAAATAACTTCATCTTATTTTACTTGGGATTATGAAAAGTCACATCATGGGTGGCTCTTTTTCCCTTATTTTAGTGGCTTGTTTAACCATTTTAACATATAAACATCATTAAATACTATTTAATATTCATTATAGGGCTTCAAATATTGGTTGATCTTAAATAAATATTTTTTCTTTACTTTCCTTTCAGCTGAGTTGTGTATGCAATTATAGAATAATCATCTGGAGTCCTGATTGAGATTTTGAATTTATGACCAGGAGTACAGAAATTAGCTGTTTATTCTGGAGAGCAGCAATGGAAGTAGCTGACAGACTATGCGGGAACTATATGGACTATGGCTGCGCAGGATACCAGTGAAGCAGGTCACACCTACCTGGTAACTACCTGGTAACTTCCACACTAACCTGGTAACTACTCCTGTGGCTTTTGGACAGAGAGGCAGTTCTATGACACCAAAACCACCCATCAAGAGACACAGTTTTACGATGCTACGGAGACAAACTTTGAACGTAAACTGAAGATTTCAGTTGCACTTTTTAAAAAGTATTCTTGATTCAGCTGTCACATCAATTATAAAACATTAATTACTTATCCTTAGCTAGTAACAAAGATGAAGAGAAGCCCCACCATCGTGACAGCAGAGTTTTGTAAGATTGTAAGGAAAGGATTGAAAGGAAAGGAAAGGTGTTTCAAACACCCTGGCCATTTTCATCTGACAAGCAATGGGATAAATGCAGCACCTTCCTTTGCTCCTTCTAGGGATTCTAATGCCTTTCTGCCTCACCTGTAGCTGCAGAACAACAAATATTGGGTAAATCAGGAACTGATCTGGATCTGGAAAGACCCATCTTTTCCTCCAAGGTACTCTCCTCAACCTGACATTTGTCAAGTTGTTTAATTTCTGTGCCTGTCAGATCCTTATTAAAATTGAAACGTAATACTTTTCTAATAGATATATTTTAAATGTTGCACAAATTATGTTTGAATAAAAATATTATGAACATAATGCTTGATATAGCTCAAACTTTTCACATTCAAAAATGACATTGATTTCATGGGTATCTTACATGCTTAGTATGCTGGATTTATTTGTATTGTCTTGCTGAGGGAGCAAAGGTCTGTTAAAATAAAATGCCTTTAAATCTTTATCAGACCTGGATTTCTTAAAGTATTAAGTACATTGTATTTCACAAAAGGGAAAAGCATTTCTCTTTAGTAAGAGAATTTTGTTAGTCCATATAATATTGAAGAGAGTTCCTTTCCAAAAATTAGATTGCTGAAATTTCCTTGAAGTACATACATTCAGGAGACTAAGGACCTCATCTAAATCAAATTGCATTCTGTACTAAGCCCAGTGTGCACTCAGATGTTCCAATTTTTTAATGTTTTATTTATTTTACTTTATTTTGCTGACTGAAATTAGCATGTATGGAATACCAAGATTATGAAAATAAGGTGTCTTCTTCAGGATAGCAAATAAACAAAAGGTTGGGGTTTTTTTGTTTGTTTTTTTTTTTTTTTGAAGTGGTGCACTAGGAATTGCTTCAGATGGGACTCACTGCTTCTGTCTTAGAGTTATAAGAGTTATATATATACTGAGAAATAAGGCTCACAGCCCTTTTTAGAATCAGAAACTACAGCAGCCTTACTGTTTCAGAAGATAGATTCTGTTCAGTTGAGTATGTTCCCACTGGATAGGTAAGGCATGTCCAGACCACACATAAGCAATGCTATTATTTAACAATCATCATCACTAAAGAAGTCCAGTAACAGCAGCAACAATAGAATTTGGCCTCCTTTCAAATTAATAGCCAAAGAATGAAACCTAAAGGAGACTCTTCCAGTAAGCAGAATCTTTGAGTAGTTAGAAGAAGTCTGCTAATGAGATAGTGATTTGATGAACCCTCACTGAAAAAAAAAATATTTCAGAAGTTCAGATTTCTGGAAGCAGGAGTGAGGCATAAACGCTGTTAGTACTTTGCCTTCTGATGCATGATTTGCAGGGAATTATGAGCCCTGGCTTTTCGTGCCCTGTCACCTGAATCTCAGAAGTGTTTATCACTATCTGTTTTTATAAGAGGACTTGGGAAAGAAACAGTGGAATTTGTTTCCCTTGTCTCGGTATCTTTGAACCTAACTTTGAAGCATTTAATCCTTCCTGTGTTAGAGGACAGAGGAACTGTTTTTGCAAATAGTTTCCAAGAATGGAACACAGACCTGGAGCAAATAAAAACATTTAGTCTTGAAACATAGTAAGATAGGACTTTCTGAATAAAGAACTGATCCAGGGACACGATAATAGCAGAGAATGGGTATAAATTCTTCTCACTGGGTACTGCTACCAAGTGGTTAGTAATTCCCATTCCAAAGATTGCTGTATTATAGTAGCAAGGGAGGTTGTTCATTTTGAAAATGCTTGGAATTGTTTTGGAAGAAAGAGTTATTACAAATGCATACCACTTGGATATGGATTCCTTTCTTTCAGTTTGTAACAAAATGTTTCTTATTACGTTTTTTATAGGTTTATGTATCATACTAGGACTTGCCTTTCCAAGCCAAGAGCATAAAGTGGTTTACTGACAAGAAAACTAAGGATTCAGTATAGCCTAATATGTCATTCTTGCCTAGTTTTTGCTTTGACCTCATAGGACGTTATAGTCTATCATCACATTCTTTGCTATTAGGGATGGACACTAAATATTCCACCTGAAAAAGTATTTTTGTTAAACAAAATATGAATTTGCATTTTGTTTGTTTGTTTGTTTTTGTTTTTATCTAAACTTCACCTGTTTTTAGTATTTTACTGAAATACCCAGAAAAGTAAAACCACAAGATGCAGACAGAAAAAATCCTGTCCAAAATCAAAATTATTATTGATTATTACAAGTGATTTTTCAGTAGTAACTTCCTCCCATTCCTAAAATATTTCTACGACTAATGAACAAATGCAATCTCTCCCTTTATCTTCTTGAATAGAGAGAAAGAGGCTATCATTTCCTATTGAAAGATGTACTGAGCTCTCTTTGGAGACCAAACTGGATGTAGGCCCTTGTATATAAAGAGCTGACTGGTAGTATTTCCAAACCTGACCACAAATGTGATATACAGTTATGACAAGGAGAAGTGTTAGCTTTCTCTGTGCCAAAGTTTATCTATATATGGAAAAAAATATATAATATTTGAGGTTAATAAAGCTCACATACTGTTAAAATTGTGAAAATTGAAGATGTATTTGTAAAAGCTTTTTGAGATAGTGTAAAAATACCAGCAACTGATGGTAATGGTTAGAGAGTATTTGAAGTGGAGAGAAGACTCTAAAATTGTAATGAGAGATTGTTAATGAAAACATAAATTCTAGGTACACCCAATGAAGTGGCTGCAAGTTGTCATATTATGACATTCTGTCTGACTGTGTTACAAACTGGTGCAAAAAGTGATATACAAAATGATGCCGTAAGTGAATTAGACTGATTTTTGTGTTGAAGTTTTCCAATTATCCCATAAAGGATTCTCAGCATTTTTTGAAAATCTATTGCCTCTAATAGTATCAAGCTAGGAACGCGCTAGCACTATTCATTTTAAACCTAGAAGCTTGTATTTCTATTTCTATTCAGAGTTTTCCATTAAATAGTAGGAAGACAGGCTCCTTGCATCTGAAACTATTTATTTGCTGCAAAATATCAATTTCCCCAAATAGTGTGTGTTCTAGAATATTTTATCTCACTGCTTACAAAAACAATTTAATTTATTGAGAATTCGATTGCCATTATGAAAAAAACTTTATTCTAGACTTGAAGAATGTATCTAGTGAAGAATTCGGGGTGACTTCATATGGCTGTTATCTGTCGATGGCTGTATTTCACATAGCAGAATCACTAGAGGGAGTCATAGGCAATGATACTCCTTCAGGATCTCCAACAGGTTTGCAACTAAAAAATTAGAAAACGTTTTTGGATAATATTTAGCAGAAAAAAATACCAGATAATTTTAATCACTGTAATTTAATTTCAGTGCCTAGTTACTGATTATTAATGAAGCTGTTTTACCCTCACAAGGCATCTATCTATAGCAAATCATGATCTTGCTTAACAAACAGCCACAACAAAACAGCAAGATAAATGTACCACATAAGGTTTTAAATCAACATATTTCTCAGTTAATATTAAAAACACAGACACGGTGCTGAGAACATACTCACAGGAATTTTAGAGCAAAACAAAAATCAAACATCAATACAAATCAGTTAAAAGTATATTGATAGTCACTTTTAGCAAGACTTCTGCACCTTTGTCTAATTGAGTTTTGCCTAGGCCTCCTTTGCTTTTCGTTAAAATTTCCATGTTAGATTTCCAACCAGTAGAAGAAAATCAGTTGTATTTTAAGTTTTATACAGCATTGGTTTTGCCAAAAGAAGAAAATGCTCCTTGGGGAAAAAAAAAAAAAATAAAATAAAATAAAATTGAATTTTTGCTGTCCTAGAAAATTCCCATGTTGAAGCCAAGCTGTAGGTTCACAGAATTTCTAAAAACTGAAAAACTAGAAGAAAAAAATGGTCTTTATCTTGGTAATTTTGAATGCAATGAAATAATATTCTGATTTACACAGTAACAGTTGTAGATGGTGCATTTGATTTATAGTAAGATGATCAACAACAAACTACTGTTTGTTTTTCTTAACACATGATTATTCTTTTTCATAACTGGTAGCTACCAACGTAGCCTGAAGGTCTTAAATTAGCATTCATCCAGTGAAATTAGCATGTACTTCTTTCCGGAGTCTAATAATAAATGCAATTTAAAGAAACAAACAACTTTGTACTTATGGTACTTAATACTGAAGCACAGCTTGCTTTCAAAAGATAGCTACTTATGCCCATTATTTGAAAAGAACATGAGACAAAAAATATACAGGTGACATTTTCTTAAGTGTCTTAGGTATACAGTTTAAAAATATGTGTAATTAGCTGCACCACTATGGCATTTATGGCTGTGATTTTTTTTACAGACATAATCAGGGTAATAAAAACCCTAGCAGTCTGGTGCAAAAAGGATTTCTCTCAACTCCTGAACTTGAGCTATTTTTAAACTGATATTAATCAAAGATTTTTAGGTTTTGTCACTTCAGCTGTATCAGTATACTTTGCAAAACTTGAGCACCTAGTTTCACTCTAAGCATGTAATCACCCTAATTTCATCAACGTTCTCTGAAAATTAACTAGGAAACAAAAATGGGTCTACAGAGCTCCAGGACAAATCATCAGTGATGTTCAAAGTTGTTGCACAGTTCGACATCAAGTGACTGACTGGCAAAGCCTGGGCTAAAACCTCTCTCAACTCCTCCACTGATGTTCAGTGGATTAGATGTGAGTTTTAAATGTTAATCGTGTATATTATACAAGTCCAATTAATCCTTCTGCATTTAAAATACACATTTCTAGAGGAAAAAAAATATTTCCTTGTAGTTTGCATAATTTGTTTCTTTGTTTTCACTCATAATCTTAACTGTGGACCACAGACGTATTGGGGCAGGTGGGGCCCTCAGGGCGTAGCTCCCAGCCCTGCCCTGGGCACCCAGCACCCCAGAGAGGAGGCCTCATGGCCTTTGGGCCACCATTGCCAGACCTCCAGCACTTGCACAGCACACAGTTGCCTCCTGAGGGCCGGAGGAAACTCCTGCGCTCCGTTTGGTGCCCACTGCCTCTTCTCTTGGTGCTGGGCACCACAGAAAAGAGCCTGTCTCCATCCTTTTGCATCCTTCCTTCAGGTTATTTGTACACATGGATAAGACCCCCATGAGCCTCACTCTTCTCCAGGCTGGAGAGTCCCAGCTCTCTCAGCCACCCTGTATAGCAGAGGTGCTCCAGGCCTCCGCTGGACTCTCTCCAGTGTGCCCAAGTCTCTCTTGTGCTGGGGAGGCCAGAGCTAGACACAGGACTCCCCAGGTGCGGCCTCACCAGTGCTGAAGAGAGGGGAAGATTCACCTCTCCTGGTGAATCCTCTGCTGGCAATACTTTGCCTAATGCAGCTGAGAGTATCGTCAGCCTCCTTAACAGCAAGGGCCCATTGCTGGCTGATGTTCAATTTGGTGTCCCCCAGGGCCCTTCTCCAGAGCTGCTTTCCAGCTGGTAGCCCCTCAGTGTGTCCTGGTGCTGGGGCTGTTCCTCCCCAGGGGCAGGACTCTGCACTTCTTATTAAAGACAGTTTAATTATTCTTGATGAAATGGATTTAAGAATGAATGAGTTTTCAAGACTACATCTCTCAGGTTATTATCACAATGATGTCATCAAAACTTCTAAAGATATTTTGAATCTTCTACAAAATAAGCACATGGACCAAAATCCTTAGTGTAATAAAGTTTGATAAATCTAACAGTAAATAGCCCAGAATATTTATCATTTGAATTATGATTATTTATGATATTTTATATATATATATATATAATGGAACACAATTTGATTAAACTTGATCTTAATAAGACCTAATAATATATATATTTTATGTATATATATATACTATGAATGAACATAATTTGAGAAGAATAATCATTTAGTTCTCTGAAGGGGTATAAGATGGGTTCTGTTTCCTGCCCTACAATGGGTCTTGGGCAAAATCTTGAAATTTTTCCACTTTTTCAGTTCCAAATTTCATATTTATGAACCAAAGTTGAAAATCATCTATAAATATTTACCATCTTTTTCATTATCATTATTAATAAATTCAAATACAGAACTCAACAGGACAATCTCTACCTAACTCCAGGTAGCTGGGATTTATAATTACTGCTCTAATTATTCACAGAGCCTTTATTTAAGTTACTTACCTTCTACTATCATGAACACTTCTTTTGGCTTTTCAGCAGTGGGAAATTTTGATATTTGTATTCTTTACTATATATTTGTAGAGAAGACATCTACTGAAAAGAATTTACTGTCATGATTTTGATGGTTTTGTTTGCATGCCTTGAAGAAATGTAAAGGCAGGACAAGGCAAACTAGGCCGAAGCTGCTCTTTCTTCATAACATTACCACAAAGTGACTTAAATTGCTTTAACTATATAAAGAGGGAACTCGGACTTGCTCACAAGTTATTGAAGCTTAACAAGATAATTCATCAGCTGACCTTAAGTAACTGACCAAGTCAGTGCCCTCTGCCCACGGCAAAGGCCTGGTAAAATACATTAACTTAAACTTCGGAACACACTCCCATCCTGCATTTCCTGTGGTTTAGACCACACAGGTTGTAGTTGCCATGGTTAAGCTGATAGTATGCTTTAATGCATTGCTGTTGTAGTCACTGGTGTGCCCGAACCCCTGCTTATAGCAATATATGTCTGCTCATAAAAATCCCTGCACAGACAAGACCAGCTTTTGCTTTTATCATTATTTCAATCGCTTTAGTGTAGATCCAATTACACAGGTATAAAAGTGTTTCTACTGGCATACCCTGGCATCCGTACAACAGCAGTTAAACAGATAACTCTAGAATCAGGATATTTGTATGAATAACAACAGCTGATCAACAGCTATGCTGATAAAATTTAAATGAGATCAAGCCTAAATCTTATCTAGCTCTGACAACAGGAATGTCTGTTATGCGTCAGGCTTACTGGGCGTGAGAGGAGAGTAAGACCAGAAGCTGACCGCAGTAAAACATTCCTCAGTTTCATGTGGTTTATCTTCCAACACAAGTCAGAGCTATCCAGGTGTCTAGCTACAGAATGGGCAGTCATGTCCTAATCCAAAAGCACTCAGGTACAGCATCAATAAATTCCAGATTTACAATTACCACTTGAACATGTACATTATAGCATTGTTGAACTATATTTTAACTAGATATCACCATGTATTATAATTCCCAATGAGCTCTGCCTTCTTTCTGTATGTGAAACAGAGACATAGACTATAGATCTCTTCAGAGAATATGTTATTCTGATGGGTCATGGGTCAGCACACTAAAAGGCAAAGATGAAGTACTGTAGTCCATCTCTCCTTCTGCTTCTATTAATTTGCTTGCAATCTGTCGTAAATGAAGAACAGAGACTCTGATCTGTGTTAGACCTGAACTACAAAAGGTCTCGCTTTAGTCTATGAAGGAAAAAAATCTCAACCTGTAATCTGTACTGCCATGTAATTCAGGGCATATTCAAGCCATGGTTAAACAAAACGCTTTATCTGAACTGAAAATAAAGTATGCATTGCTGTTGATGTATCTGCCAAATTTAAAACATGATATAAACTAAAGTCGACAGCATAAGCCACTCAAAAAGGCCTCAGGGATTCCAAAATGTGCCTTAATATTTATTTTTCATATTTGATTGCAGGTTATGCACAGGTAAGTGTAGTGCTACCCTGAGGGTTTTAAGTGTAACGTAGTCAACCATGATAATACCTTCAGTATCTCAGAAGACAGTTCTCACAATGACTAATGCGAAATGAAAGCAAAGCTGAGTGTTTTTCAGACTAGTGTTAAGTTTCCTCTACAGTTATTTCAGTATCTTTCTGAAATGTTTTCAGTATTTGCCTGTGATTAAGACAAAAACAAATATTTGCCTATTTGTATCACTGCATTTTCCAGTGCTCAAAGCACCCTAACATTAACTTTCTTTTGTAACCCTGTAATACATGTGAAATTGCTAGCCTTCTGTCTATCCACTTCCTGCAGTAATTTGGACTGGTATTTGCCAGTCATCTCCTCAAACATGAATCACCAACCACTGACACATACACGTGTAGTAGTGACAAACACAAATTAGCCAGATACAGTCTTCTTCAGGTGCTCCCATCCATTTTAAGCTCTCTCTTAGTACTGAATGATGTAGGAGCTAGTCGTGGGAATACTATGTGCTTACAGATATTTTGCTTAACCTTAACTATTTTAAAATAAAAATGTAATATAATACATTCAAAGATGCTTGTATCTATTACACAAATATGCAAAACAGAGTTATGTCTCAGAAGGAAACAGTCCTCAGATTAGACTCACCAGCTCTAGCTGCTTTATATCATTCCATCACTGCAGGTTTTTAAGAACGGGTGAGACAAACAACCATCAAAATTCATCTAGAAATAATTCTTCGTATTAGTGGGTAAAGAGGTGTGCTGTTTGGAATTTAGTAGCAGGTTTAAGTTTGGTGGTGGACCTAAGTACTAGGTTTTAGGTTGGACTAGATGATCTTAGAGGTCTTTTCCAACCTGAATGATTCTATGGGTCTATGGGTCTCAGATTAGACTCACCAGCTCTAGCTGCTTTATATCATTCAGCCGATACAGACTACATCTGGCTTAACAAAAAGCAAATTTCAAGCAGCTTTACATTGTTAGAACAACACAGAACACCAACAAGTACTACTGAACTTAATTTTACCTCTGATAAGAGGAACAATTAAAAAAAAAAAAGTAAAGGGTAAAGCTAAGTGTAGGTTTTTTACACAGTCTTTTGCTAGGGTTATACTTGCAGAATAGGATCAACAAAAATTAGCATGCTAAGGGAAGAAACATGGAACATAATTTATCTTGAATTTCTGTCCGTCTTTGGGGCTTAGTGTCAGCATGAGGTTTTCCCTTGCTTTGGCACTTAAGGCATGGAAACCCTTCCAGAAATACAATTTGCAAAGTCAGATGGTATGTACAAGAAAGGAGGGATGATGCCCCCATGGCCTTTTGCCATAAGTAGCTCTGGCGTTAAGAGCATATTCACAAGATACAGGAGACCATGTTCTGTTCTCACCCGCCTGCTTGTGATGTACATGTAGACTAGTCCCTTTTTGTCTGGAGTGTAAGTGTGCGCTTAGAGGATGTTCTTCTATTGTCACTTCAACTTAAATGCTGGCAGCTACCAAAAAGGAGTTCTTTCTGTCTCACTTGTTTTAACACAGCAATGGTTCTAGAGGAAGCCAAGTTCTACTTGAAAATATGAGATAATCCTAATTCTGGTGACTAGGGTTATGATTTTTGTATTGAGGTTGTTTTCTTGGCTGTGAGAAGATGCTTTATCACAGTTCAGTTTTAAATATCTGAGGTCCTGTCTTGTGAACATGGAGTATTGCACTGAAGTTCTTTCCCCTTTATCATCATCATAGTTGAGTCAATGGATTAATATTTTTTGTTATTAAACTATAATAAATTCATATATTAGTTTGTGTGTAACTAACAGTTTTGTTACTGATTTTTTTTTGAGCAATCCTCTGAAGTAAATTTTCAAAATAACAAGATTCATAAAGCAAAGAATTTTAAACACATTACCTCCAAAATTTGAAAAGGTAAAGGTCATTATAGTATTTGAAGACTACAGTTGGATTTATTAATTATGAAAAATCTGAAATTTTACTCTTGGATTTCTTGCCTTCTACAAGCAAAATGCATGCATGCGTAAACCGAGAATTAGTGTTGGAGGTTTCTGTGGATTATAAAGTTATTCACATCAAGGGACTCTAGTGACATTGTACTAAACTGAAAAAAAATAGGGCTAAAGTGGTTTGTTCTGTCACCAGGGCCCCTGAAATGTACTTACAACCTTTTTTTATAGTATAGTACTCACATTTCTAATTTATGTTGCACAAGGAGCAAGTTAAAATCATACTCCCTTCACTTTTTCCTACATGTTTTGCTCGTCTTCTTGGTTACCAACTACCCATGGTATTTCAATTTTCTTAGAACTATTTACAACAATATTTTTATACGCTGTATCTTCTTTTTAAGCCTATGTTGTTTTATAAACTGTTGTTTAAACTGCACTCCTCTGTAAGTAAGGTTATTGAAGTGGTTATTCAGAGTTTATAGCTTCTTTCTCCTCTTCAGATGCTGTTAATGAGAACTTTGGTTCTCATCGTTCCTCTGTCCATTACCTTGAAGAACCGTGTACTATTAGGTGGGCTCCTACAGAAGGGACATAAGCTTCTAGTATTTCTCATTTTACATTTTTTCAAACCTCAAATTGTTCTAGCCTATCCCAACCTCCAACTTAAATAAATAAATAAATAAATAAATTTGCTTTTCTCTTGCAGTCTGTGATTTTGCTGCTAATGAGGATGATGCCATTACCCTGATCCAACTTACTTCACCTTCTTCTGACCGATCATGGATTTACTACGCAGACCAGTGCAGTAGAGTGCAGAGACCCCTGAAGCACTATGGCTTCATCAAACAATTTGCAGTTGAGCAGCTTAGTTCTGCCTTTCAAATTGGGCTAATAAAATTATATTCAGCCACACTAACCTGATTATATTGCTTTTAGGCTTTATGCCGGCATTTCTGCACACTGCTGCATTATGGCATCACCTTATTTGGTGACCTCTGGATTGCCTTAGTAGTCTAGGCTGTGAGAATTTACTGCATTCCAGTGTTAAATTTATAGTGACCATGTTTTGTGACAATGAGAATGCTCTGCTACTGTACAAATCCTTTTCTGCTCCCTCTCTGCTGCCACCATGGCTGAATCAAGCCTTGCACTATATCGCCTGTATATTTTATTAAAGTTATCAAAGATGTTCTTTTCGGTCTGTGAGAAAGACAATGAAATCTGGCCTGGCAGAGAGTGGTGCATCCAAATGTTTCCCATAACAAAGTCAATAATTGCTAGCGAGTTGCAAGCCTCAGTCCAAAGCAGTAAATAATGATTCTTATTTCATGACCTAAGCAGTCAATCCCTATCAATGTTGTCTGCATGCACCAGTGAGAAATTTCTGCAAATAAATCTTGTATTAGGGCACCCTCCTACTCTGTACCAACCTCAAAATGCATTACTGCACCGGGTATTTAAACACTGGAAAGTACAAAGCATTTCACAGAATTAATTTCCTCTCTTTCATGAGAGAGATATAATGCATTAACTGATTTGAAAACAGAGCGTGTTTCTTTTATAATATGGTCAGTCACTAGGCAGGCTTTCCACAGGGCACAGGAGCTAAAGTAAACAATCACTTAAACAGAAGGAAGCTCTCCAGTGCCCTGCTATGCTGATGTTTCCAGAAAAAGAAAGAAAACAAAACAACAAAACAAAACCCAAGCCAAACTAACACTTCATTGCATGTTGAAAAGAAAGTATAAGCACTCTGCTTAAAAAGCTTTAAAGCATAATTGAAATTCAACATGCAGATTTCTGTATTATTACAATGCTGTGTGCACTAGATCATTTGCTGAGCAGCCAGCATTTTAAACAACACATTTCAAGAACTTTGTGCTGGTACAATAACAATGCAGAAAAATTAGGATGACAGCAGAAGTATGCTCAGCCCCATAAACATTCTTCAGCTGAAAAGGGAACTACAGTGCAGTGCTAGCCTATGTACTAAGAGGAAGAAACATTTCTCCCTCCATGTGCAGATGGAATGCAGATCACTAGTATGCTGACAAGCTGAACTGAAAACAAAGAGGTAAGCTACATATGTACTGGCAGGTAAGCTCACTGATCTTTTTAACCCAATGAGCATCTGATGTGATGTGAGATTCACTAAATTATATATTGCAAATCAAGGTCAGAATGAAGGGTGACTCAGAATTTTGAAAGTCTTCCTGCTTCACTGACTCAAAACAGTCTTGAATTTCAGTGTACTCTCCTTTTTTTAATCACATTTTCAAATTGAAATCAATTTGAGTATTGGACTAAATGCATCTAAACACAAATCCACAAGAAGAGGTAGGAAAATCATTCAAAAAAGCAATTTGATACTTATGCTTAAACTACCATGACACTACTGCTGCTGTGCACACAGGCCAATGTCTCAATACGGAATGAAGGTACTTGGCAAGGAGGGCCAAAAGGTTGAACTGACACCGTAACATTCTAGGTTAACCCTCCTTTTTACTGCCTACTGTCACAGCAGAGAGTTGAAGTGGTATGAAAATATGCGTGACAGAAGCCGCCTCATTGCTTTGGGAGATGGATGAAGCTTGCAGAGCAATCCACAGCCACAGTGCGCAGGAGAATTTGGTCTATTGTGCAAAGTGGTAGCTGTGCCAAATAAAAATTATTAGCAAATCTATCAGACCACTAAACTAAAAATGAGATCCTGATTGATACATGTGTCTTAAATATACAATACAGAACTACATTTTTGAGACTGTAGGATACATTTTGATTTTGTTCTCAGAATAAGTCTTATTAAAGAGAAGTATGTACAGAGGAACTGTGTATGAAAGAGTATTTACATGCACAGATGTGTATTTACACTCATTGAGGGTTTTACCATTCATGACATCCTGCAGGATTCACTGTCACTATTAGGACTCAATGAAATGCCTGTTCTCTGAGTCAGTCCTCCATTTATCTATTAAATCCTTCTATTACATACAATCTAAAGAACTATTTGCAAGAGGAAAATGTAATCTATACATTGAAAAGAAGAATACATTAACTCTCTAATAAGGCCTTGGAAAAAAATGTGATCTTGGATTATAGCTGTATTTGCCTATAACTGTAGATCATTAGCAAGGCAGTCTGAGTGAAAATAAAAGATTCCCTGGCAACCCTCCCCCTCTTCAAATGCCTGCTCAAGCAGAAAAAAACAACCACCCTGCATACATATTCCAATGAGCCACTGTGGGGCAGTAACAACAAAAACATTCCTAAGCAAAACAAGGGGCTTTCAACAGCCAGTTTTCCTTTTTGAGCAAAGGATATAAAGAAACAGTTCTTCGAAGAAAATTTGAGCATTAGGATTTCCAGTCTTCTATTGTAAAATGTTATTAGTCTTTTTGGGAAACATTTTATAGATATGCTTAGCTTCAACTCATCCGAGAGACGAGCCTGCATACAGCTGTTTTGAAGCTCTGTTACTCATTTTTAGAGAAGTGAATAGGGGCTGCATGTGAGATACACAAGACTGTAAGACACTATCTGGATTTTCTATGTGTGCATAAACTCTTCTACCTGAGGGCTAAGTAAATAAGTTCTTTTCAAGAGATTATTCTCTGTGCAGGAATTTTTCGTTGTAAAGCATAGAAACCTCTGAAGATTAGATATTTTTGTGCAGTCTTTGTTCCTCTCAGGGCAAAATCTTGACTGAACAGAAGTTATTACAAAAAATTCTTCTATATCTTAAGGGTAAAATAATATATTTTGCTCAGTTTTGGATGTAACTTAGAACCAGAAGTACTGGGCTGCTTTGGATCTAACACTTTAGATCTATACGTTCAAAATTAGATTAATAGTTTCATCTTTTCTTCTATCCCAACCATTCTGTAGTTTTAACGATACCAATGAAACGTGAAGAAATTTGCTGTTGTTTCTTTTTACGTAATACCTAAAAGGAAAAAAAAATAGCTGTTTAAGCACCTCTCTCTAATTACAGTCTGAGTCATGTATAAATATAAGATTTCCTGTAATATTAATTCTCAATAGGCATTGCCCTTTACTGCTGTTGAAAGATTTTACTAGATGAGCAGTATATGCTAAAATACATAGTCTGTAAAAAGAAGTATCATACTTTGACTGAAGTGGTAGAAAAAAAGGATCAAGACATACAGAGATCTGAATTACAGCCATGGCTCTTCAGATACTCTTTGAAGATCATTTTCATTTCCATTTTGATCTTAAATTGTACTCATAAGTAATTAACATTTGGGGATGCCTGACAGATGGTATGTACCACCTTGTCTTTTTGGGCAGTCTTTTCTTGTCTTGCATTTTCAGATACATTCCATACATAAAGTAATTTCGGGAAAGGAGAAAAAAAAAAAAAAAAAAAAAAAAAAAAAAGATAAGTGAACTTACTATGGCTTGCAGACAGCAATCAGAAGAAGCAGGAAGTTTCTTCTAATATTTAAAGACACTTTCAACAGTATCTTTAAATATTTCATTTATGAGATCTGTAGGTTTTCAGATCTGTAATACCACTCCATTTTTACGAAGATGAGGCTATAAATTTAATGCAAGTAGTATCATAAGCATGATTCTAAGTACTTCTCTTCAATATATCCCAGCTAATAAATACTATAGCTGACGCTACTGATACTCCAAGATATGAAAGATGATGCTTTCATTCCATCTGCATGGAGATCCCTTACTGGTAATCCCTGAGTTTCCAGCATTCATGATTCTCATGTTTAACTCTCTCCCTATATATATTTTTTTTTGTTTGTTTTGCTTTGCTTTACATTTTCATGAAATAGAATCACTATGAAAAGTTATTCAAGACAGTATTTGGAAAATTTAAAGGTATCTGAAAGACTAGGCAGCCATTGAATTTTCAGTTGAAAGACCTGTCAGTCCTCATAACAGCCTTCAAGGCTGCATTAAGCATCCTCCTCAAATTTTAAAATGCCCCTCAGTTCTTTAAGATAATTGTTATATTCTTGATTTTTTTTTTCCTTAAAGTGAGAAAATTTTTGTAGCTTAGAGCCAAAAATTTGCCCCACAGGAAAAAAAAAAAAAAAAAAAAAAAAAAAAAAGAAACAAAAAATGAAGAACAAAAAAGTTAGAAAGTTGGTAATACTTAATCTTCCTGATTCACCTTGAAGAATCAAAACAGTCAGGAGAAGACACTGTATTTAACCACTATTTTAACTGATGAATTAAATGAGTTCCAGTAGCAGAACATTTTAACTAGGCTTCATGAGACATCTTGGCTGCTCTAGTATTAGAGATAACAAAGCACGAGGCATATCAAAAAAAGCTCAGTGTGATTTTCACATTCCAAGATCAGTTTAAAGATTTGCCAGTTATAAAAACAATCTTTCTGTCTCTATGATACCTAACAATTTGTGCTCATAGTAGCATGGTTACATTACAAAAGCGAGATTCAAGCTGTAAATGGGCACTTGGAGATGAGGAAATCAGTCAATCAGCAGTCCATCAAATGAAAAATAAAAGAAAATATTAGTAGTGACTGCAGAAATTTGATTTACATGCTGTTACTTTTAATAGATCTTTGTATTAGCCACTTGCTAAACTCTGAGGAAGCCTTTTCTAAAACAGGCAATCCAACAACATCCTACAGCCACTGCCAGATAATCAAAATTGTATCTTAGGGTGCTAAATGTTATTAAAATAAGAGACTGTGACTTTGTTTGAGTTGTGATTGGAGATCTCAGGGTTCACCTTTTCAATCTTTTGTCTCCAAACATAGATACATGTATTTCTACTGTAAACAAGATTGCAAATGTTCGCATAACTGGCCACCTGCAATTTGAGGGGAAAGAGAGAGTAAATCAAGAAGAATACCCTCCTTAGAAAAACTAAACACATTAAATCTCTGTGTCAGTTGAGTTCATACACCTTGCACAGCCTTATTAGCCTCTGGATTATGGTGTCCCATTCTTTTATGGGTCTTTACTTCATTGATAGATACCTCAGACTCTCAAAGTCCAAGTTCCCCTATCATTTATATAGAGTTTTCTTTCTTTGCCTAAACTGGCTAGACAGTGGTAGTTGAAGAGATCAGAGTGTAGATTCCATGTTATTATGAGCTGCAACCTCTTTGTAGTTAGGGCTCAGGGAAAATCACCTCAGTGATGATGTTTTTTCAATGTCTTTTACAGTTTTCTCCTGTTTAATGATACTGGTACCGTCTTGTTTTGTGTTTTAGTGGAAATTACTTAGTTACCTTGTAGTAGCCAGGAACATGATTTTAAACAAAGCCAGGAGAGTTTTTAAAAAGTCCAGATACTTCTACTATAAATTCACTGTTTGAGCACATTTTTTTGTGTCTGACACGATACCCACGGGACTAGCTATAAATTGTGGTCAGAGCTGGGGGTGGTGGTGAACTGGCTTGTATTAGAACTGGCTTAAACCTCTATTTGACTGCTTTTGCTTAAATTTCCCTAGCGAGGTCATACTAGAAAATCTTGGAATTCAATCAGATAGGTGAAAGATCATCTAACTTCAGAATCTTAGTTGCCAGTTGTTAGCTTTTCTTCTAAGCAATAAATTTTGAACTAAGCACATGTATCCCAGAATGTACATTTTACAAAAATTAAAGGACCACTATGGAAATTATATGAAGTGCTGGAGAATATAATCTTTTCTGAACTGTCTGACACATTCCGGAAATAAATCTGTGTTAGAAACACTGATTATATACACCTGCTTTAAACACTGAAGTGGCAGTTAAAACCTTGCTGAACAATGCAGTGCTACTCTATTTCTCAACTTGGAAAGGTGTTCATCCAGCCTGCTCAGCCAGGATGTTCATCCAGCCCGCTTACCATTTATGAGACATTGTGTTAGCATTGAATTAGCTTATAGATTGTTTTAATATGACTTGAAGCAGTAGGGTGTATAATTGTTTGAATGTTCCTTTCCACTGGCTGCACAGCATTACTTCTTTCTGCACCTGAGAAAGCTTTTTCCTCCACCTGAACACCTAACGAGCAAATTTCCAGACATTCGGAAGCAAATGCAAACAATTTAGAACAAACCTCGTTCCTGCGATTAGGGCCTAAAAGGAAACTCTGCCAAATAGAGCCTGCACAGCTAAGTCTTGTATTATTTTCTCTTCTTTTCAATTATTATTGTTATTATTTTCTTCAGCAAGGCGCTGCAGCACAGGACACCCATCCTTATCCTAATTCCTGTTTTCTGGAGAGTCAAGTAGTTCACACTCAGTACAGTAAAGTCTATACAAATACAAAGCATATGAAGACTGAATAATGAAATGAGTAGATTTTGGTGCCATTTAAAATTTTTCAGGCTGCTGTTATTTACTGCAACAATTTACCATGTCATGTTTTTGATACTGTGAGTTAAATTTCCCACTAATTAATGAGGACTTTACCAATGAAACTCTGCCTGTGACTGAAACTATGACTGTGCTTTGAATTGCTTACACATACACAGTCTACAGAGTACTTGCATCAATCACAGTAGTGTGTGATAAATAGCATTATCTGACTTAATTAATGTCTGCGTAGCATTTTCAGATCATAAGCAGTCAAAGACACTACCATGATGTTTTTTACAGCTGCTAAAATTTTTCAAAAGCCAGAAATAAAACACTGAGTAAAGGTAGTCAGATGGGTTGGCAATTAATTGGAAAATCACCAAAGATTACATAGTGAGTAAAGCAATTACTGTAAAATGCAGAAATGAGAAAATGCAGCCATTTGGGATATCTGTTATTAAACCTTCAAAGGAATGTAAATATTTCATTTAAAAAAAATATTTTTGTATAATGCATTAGCTTGCAATGAATGTGGAATGTAATGCATGTGGAAGTACTCCTTGGCCAGCATGCGAAAGTAGCAAAATGCCTAAGACATTAAGGCTTCCATGTGAAAAGTATATGCATATTAGTTGACAAGTGAGATGAGAGCATAATTATGTTATTCTAAATATAAAATATTGTATGCTTGTATTTACATCCTCTTCTTTAGACAGTCAAGTTATTTACTAAGTCATGGATTTGGGTCAGTCACATTTAGATGTAAAAGAAGTTCCAGAATCAAGAATCACAGAATTTCTAGGTTGGAAGAGACCTCAAGATCATCGAGTCCAACCTCTGACCTAACACTAACAGTCCCCACTAAACCATGTCACTAAGGTCTACATCTAAATGTCTTTTAAAGACTTCCAGGGATGGTGACTCCACCACTTCCCTGGACACCCTGTTCCAATGTCTAACAACCCTTTCAATAAAGAAGTTCTTCCTAAGATCCAACCTAAACATGGAAGAAATGAGTGACATTAGAAGACCAAGCAAAGTAATTATCAACAATGATAATTACTTTTTATGTATTTATTTTATTTGAAAGTTTATGATCTACTAAGGCTTACAATATTCTTGAAAGGGACATAATATGAAAGGTGTTTTTTATATAGGCGATAAACATGGTTGAAGAAAGATGATCAAGGGCTCCATGTCTGATCCTTACACTTGGGTCATACTTCCAGGTATGATACCACAATGGTAGAAGTGTACAAACCAAGCACATCCTGCTATTTATTAAAGAATCGGTCACTATAACCTTTTTCCAAAGTTAGGAGGAAAACTAACACATTGCAAAGAACATCAGGGAGATGTCCATCACTCCTGAGTTCTATGACCACTGATAATATGGGAAGTTTGCAGCAGTGACAAATGTTGACAAATGGTAATTGATAATGACAAAATGGCAGTTGGCCAACTGTAAGTTTTGTTATTTTATTTTCTAAGTGATAAGTATATGTTGTACACAAGTGTACAAGTTGTACACTTAGTAATAGTATAGTACACAGTTCTCTAATAATGATGCCTCACAGTGGTAGGATTGTCACATTAGGGAGGTGTTTGCCTCTGAAGAACTTGCAAGCAAAGTAGGTGAGGAGCAGGATGGGGAACAGGCCCAGAGTGACATGCTCGAGTCACACACAAGATGGGGAGAGCAACAACTGAGAACACAACTCATGCCTCCAGGCTCCAACTAGTACCTCAAATACTATACTATGTTACTTACCTAAGACAGTACAGGGAATTTTGTTACTGTAAACATACTATATAGTTACAATTGTTTATAAGTGCATGGCAGCATTTTGTCTAGTACTTGCCACTGAAAACCAGCCTAGGAGAGTTTTTTGCTTTTACTTTTTCAGAAACATATCATCAACACAAGGGATTAGATATCAAAAGAGGCTTGAAAATGATTTATTGAAAAATATAGTTCTTGCCAACAGAACTAGACAGCTGAATTGTAGAAGCAGCTACACTTTTATTAGACTAACATAAAATAAGAGGTGTACATAGTGCTGGAGTCCCTCAAAGGTCCCTTCATCATTATCAGCCTCCATTCTTGTGAAAGGAGCACTGAGATCTCCAAATCACGTGCGTCAGACACATATTCTCCTCCCCCCAATCTAATAAAGGTCTGTTTATTGCAAAAACAACACTGACTCTTTGCGAAAATTCTGCCACAACTCTGTTATGGAGAAGGATCTTAAAAGATAAATAGCACTAAGGAGATCTGTTTTTACCAGTTGTTTCTGTGAAGGAGAGGTTGACTGGTGTGTATTTCTGTAGGTACAGACTGAAAAACAGAGGGTGATTTATCATTGCATCAGAAATGGTATTTCTATTTGATTCCTGATAGTATATGATATTTATTATATGTAATCATGAAAAAAATGTGAATGATAGGAGAGCAAAGATGGATGCAAAATACACATGCCTCATTTCAGAGGAAAAATAGTTATACTCAAGAGTGATAGAAACATACCTGGGGTCCAGCTCTCTTGCTGGAAAGTACTGCTAGAGCTTAAGCAACTGCATGTAAAGAGCATGAAGAATATGAAAATACACAGTAAGGGCAAATGGGGTAAGCAAGATAGATTGTAAATGGAATAGAGTAGGAACTAGGATAAAAGAGGGATATGGAGTTTCAGGAAAGACTCATGAGTGAGGTACAGAAATCAAGATGAAATGAGTACAGCCAAGAAATAAAAAGTAATAATTTGATCATAGTTTCTTTCAGCAAAGAATAGTCTACATTTATACTGCCTACCATTAATTGGAGAAAAAAAAAATGCAAGATTTGGAATGACTTCAAAGACATTAGAGAAATTCCTTGCTTTATCGTACATGTATTTTTTGTATGACTGTTGTTTCTGTTCCTTAGGTGCCCACTAGATCTTCAGCTATATATATGAAGTAGGGAAGAGTTATCAATTAAACATGAAAAGGGGCAATGCTATATAAGCAGGTAGTGGAAAAGTACTAGGACAAAAAAGAATGCAGGTAAATATTTTAAACAGAGATTAGAAAAATAGAAAGACCTAATTAAATTTGGAGGCATGACATGCAGCTTATAAAATAGGACAAAAGAAATGGCTATAGTACCACATTTTCGAACTGGGAAGAGTTAATTTCTGCAATAGCAAGTAAAAAGAATAAAGAAAAATGATGCAGCTTCATGAAAGCTGATGTTGAGTTTGAGCTGGTATTAAGCTATCAAATATTTAGAATGGAATGGAATCGAATAGAGTAGGTCACTTGGAAGGGACATACAAAGATCATTGAGACCAACTCCCTGACTACTTCAGGGCTAACCAAAAGTTAAAGCACAGTAGGGAGGGCATTATCCAAATATCCTCATCCATCTTGACAGGCAGAGGCCATCAACACCTGTGCCAGTGCCTGACCACCCTCTCAGAAAAGAGAACTTTCCTCGTGTCCGCTCTGACTCTCCCCAGGTACAGCTCCGTGCCATTCCCCCATGCTGTCTACAGGGAGCAGAGCCTGGTGTCTCTCTCCCTGGTTCCTCTGCTCAGGAGCTCAGGCTGGGGCTGCGGGCTCTGGGCTCACCTGGAAAGGGCTCCGGGCCCTTGGGCACGGATGGCCCCAGAGGAGGCTGGTCAGGACCACTATGGCCTAGTAAAGCCTCAGGCTCCGACATGAAGGTCATTCTAGCCCTGTGACTGCGTAGAAGAAAATTTAGTTCCAGTTTGTAACAGCATTATCATGTCCTAACCACAGATACGCTCACACAAGATGCACAGTACTGCATGGAAAACAAAAAGAAGCAAAATTGGTACCAAAAGGAAAAAAAAAAAAGGAGAAAGGGTAAGAAGGTAAATATTGTAAGCTCTGAAGGTGACTTTAGAGAGGCTAGGCAGGATGCATTAAAAATGCCTAACACAACTAGATGTGTATGGATTTCTCAGAGTTTGGCTTAGATCAGCTACACAATAAACTATTAATTTTACTTTTTTTGGCTCATACCCTAAAAATTCCATGAATATGAATATTATGACTAATAGTATTAAAGAATGACAAACTAAGAGTCCTTCACAACACAGTAAATTTCCATTATCATTGGCAGTAGCTTTTTTCAGTTATCTTTCATTTAGTAATCTTTCTAAAAACATAAACAAAAGCATAAAAAGGGAAAACAAGAAAAGAGATTTTTGTGTTTACCAAGAATTGTACTTACAATTCTGATCATACAGATATACTTGTTTGTAGCATAAGAATACATTGGTTAACACTTAAAAATGTCATTACACTAAATACTACTTAATTTTAATCATGACACGTAATGTAAAAATGGGTAGAAAACTCACAATATTCTACTACTTGAAATGACAGTAAAATCTTGCTGTAAACTTTGGCTTTCCACATAAAAATGTATCTGAAATCCCGTGCTTTGCATGAAATTGGAGTGGGAATGCTTTGCTTTTTGATATCATTTGAGACTTGAATCTCAGTCTATGTGGGAAACGAGAAGGCTGCAGTAGGCTGTGCAGCAGAACGACAGGTTGTGTGCTGTAAAACAAAGAGAGAATTTTGGCGCATCATATTGGTGTGAAGAAGCACTGCTGTGGGGCTGTGTAAAAGGTGTGCAGGGACTGGAAGAATAAAGAAAACAGAAACAGAGAGAGAAGCCAGCTGTGAACAGCACTGTTTGAGTTTTTTACTAAACAACCTATTCTAGAATATGTGAAAGAATATCATCATCATTTAAAACCATTTTTAAATGATTACTAATATGGCTTCAATTATGTTTTCTTTGCTTGTATCCACATGTTTACAATCTCATAGAAAATGGTGAGAATGACTGCTAAAGATGCCAGATAGTGTATATTTTCCTGCAAGTATATTTTCATATTAAGCAAATGTCAATACAAACACCTGCAATTTGTATGGCTTGTAACAGCAAGAAAAAATGTTGGTTTGCCACCACTCTCTTGGAATAAGGTTATTGTTACTTTGTGGCTGTCACTGTGTGTATTTTTGCACTTTGAAATTTAAAGAAAAATATGTTGATTATTAAAAACATTGGGGTTTGTTCACAGAAGAAAAGAAGTAAGTACTAATATATAGTCTTCAGAGAAGAACAGAATAAATTATAATTCATTTTGAAGGGAATTCTTTATCAAAATTCACTGTTTCTTTGGAAGTAATTTGGTTAACGCTTAATTACAAGGTAAGTGCAGAAGCAAAATGAAATATGATGCTATGAAAAAGACACTGAAATTAATTCAGAAATTATTCCAGGTACCAGGACAAGAACAAAGCCATAACACTTTGTACATTTCATTTCTTCTTTCTCTGTTTTACACAGCTGAGTACCCTGAGATCAGTGTGTATTAGTCAGCAAAGAACAAGATTCTGTGCTGAACTTTGACCAGAAACATATTAAATTTGTATTCATTCCCTTCTCTGTTGGCTGAGTCATTTGGGTAGGAAACAAAATCTCACATCTCTTTGCTTTATGGTTGAGAATTGAGGAAAAGATGCTAGTTGCCCAACCTTTGCTCTATCCTTTGTGTCTGCAGTGAACAATTGAAGGGACTGCACAGAGGTATGTTTCTGTCTCCTGGTATTTTCATGACAGATTGTCCCTGTAAATGAAAAACCAAATGCCATTTTTGAGCAGACAACTGGTCTGATCCTTCAGGCTTTCTGGGCCTGAATAAAAACCTACCCATACCAGTGAAAATCTGCAGAGTGGTTTCTATGGGGAACTGATTGAGAAAACAGCCTATGGGGCACTTACAGGTGCTATGCCTAACATCTGTTTACAAGGTAGAATGAAATAGCAGTTGTCTACGACCTAAAATTTGCAATACTTAACATGGTCTTTTTTATTATTAATTTTGGTGTTTTTCTTTTGCTTTCTTTTTAATTTTTGGGTAACAAAAATAATAAAACATTTTAAAAGTGATTTATGTCAAAACAAAAGAAAGAATTCACATATTATTGAATTTACTTGATGGCTTGTTATTGACAGTCTATTTACCCACTTGTACGTTACCTCTCTTATTGCAGTAACTGGAATATAATAAAGGAGGATGAACGTGTAAATTCAAGTTACAAATGTCTGAGAGAAAACAGACTATTTTAGATCCTGCTCTTGTTTGAACAATTACATAGGATTCCACATATCATTGTTGTGGAAGGTACTGAGCAATTGCATCAGTCCATCAGGGAGTTTTGCTTCCTGCTATTGTAAACAGGCACATACTTTTAAAATGTGCTAGACAGAAAAACATGTTTTAAAATGTTTACATGGTATGGCTAGATCAAAAAAAAAAAAAAAGAAAAAAAAAGAAAAAGAAAAAAGAAAGAAATGACTAGTTTTCACAGCTCCCTATAAAAGAAAAATAGAAATACAGGTATTTCAATATTGGTGTAAGAACAGCATTTTCAGGAAAGCAACATTCACTCAACTATAGTTAAATTCAAAAAGTAGTTAAAAATAGTTTATACTAGCAAAAAAATCAACCAAATTATCAAGAACCCATTCCTTATTTTTGTAAGTGCAGTACAAAAAACAAACAAACAAAACAACAACAACAACAAAAACAAACAAACAAACAAACAAACAAAAAACATCCTAAAGGTTTGTGATGCTAAGGATTAAAAAAATAACTGGATAGTAAGGAAGGAAGAAGTAGGGGAAGCACCATGACTTAATGTTTTTGTTTTCTAATGCAATTTCTTAGGTCAAGGACTAAATGTACTGTTTATTTACAAAACAGTCCATGGCATGTTACTCATTGATAAATGACTCACAACATGAAAGCACAGGTAAAATTTGTATCTGTATGCACTATGTGGGTTGTGTGTCTTTTGTTAGAAGGTATCAGAGAGCTACTGGTCAGGTCAACTGCATGAATTGGGACAACAGCACCAGGGCTCCAGCCCCCAAATACCTTACCCTACCCTAAGAAATCTGCAGGATTAACTTGAAAATCAATGTCAGAGTTGCCCTTCTTAAAACAAGATAATAACTATTTAATTCCAGAGGAATTACCACTTTTCATTATCACTTTTTAACATAGTAAGTAAATAGAATCAATTTTTACAAAATCCATGTGAAACTATATAGCCAATTGTAAACCTTATTTAATTCCCCATTATTTTTATGTGAGGCTAATTGGTGTGCTCATGATCATTACTTTTTTTCTGTTTGGGATTTTCTATGTGTTTTTGTTTTTTTTTTTTTCCCTACTTTTCTTTCTCTTTAAAAGATCTTGGGTAGCAGGCTTTTCTATTAAAAAAAAAAAAAAACAAAAAACAAACAAACAAACAAAAAAAACATTGGCAGACTCTTTCAGAGGAAGCAGAACTGCTAACTTTGAAATTACCCTTAAGCAATGAATTTTAGGATATTATTATTCATGTACAACTTTAGGGCAAGTATCTTGTTTAGGGAAGAGCTGAGGCCCACCTTATTGTTTGGCTTCACTTAATATCATGCCCTTGTGTCTATAATGCAGAACTAGCTATTCGCTGAATAAAACAAACCAAATACTAACAAACAAAGCCAACTATAACAAGGAATCTTGATATTCCAGGACATGAAATATTAGGAATCTTGATATTCTAGGAAATGGCGTATTAAGAAATTAAAACAATGCATTTAAGGGATTAATAACTGAGAAGTCAGAGGGAAACTGTCATCTAGTTGACATCCTTCTGATAGGGTCTTAATGTAATTGGTTTTTTGTCCTTCACTGACTGACATTTCATCAATGAGCTAGAAGAAAACATCAAATCTTCTGTGATAATTATCATGGATTACACAAACAAGTAGGGCAGGTGGCTGGTACAGATCTCTGAGGTTAATTCCAGCAAACACTGTGTATAACTGTACAGGTAAAACTTCACACATCTAGGACCCAAAATACAGGAAATACTTACAGGATAAATAAAACACAAGGTCTTTGGGATCACAGTAGGTAGATGGCTGAACTTGAGGTTGCGGTGCTCAGTTGGCCGAGAGAGGCAGGTGAGGTGGGGCCCTGCCGCTCTACCATCCGTCCCTGGGGGACACAAAGCAGCAGCAGCGCTAGGAGCAGCGGGGGCCAGGTACAGCGAGCAGAGCTGGCCTGGGGACAGCAGCCATGTCAGGCACTGTGACAAGGAGGCCAGTCTGTGGTGAAGCCAGGGCATAATGTTTGCAAGCGAGGCCAGGGTCAGCAGAGCACATGACCAGCTTTATGAGTTACCTTCACTTCTCTGTGGATGCGCTGAAGTATGTTGTGTATTCACAACCCAGCAGGTATCACAGTTCATAAGCCCCAGATCTCGTTAATATCTGGGTTAGTTAGCTCATTTCTAATAAATAATGAAAAGACATAAAGTCTACCACTAGAAAAACTCACAATGCTTGAATTTAATTGACAGGAAACTTACTGATCCTAAACACGCACATTAAATTATTCTCTGTCATCCTACCTTGCTAAGTAAGGGATCAGGAGAAGAGGAGGGCTTTGCCGAGTGATCACAGGAGGCAGAACACAGCAGCTACAAGGGGCACAAGGTGGCTCAACACACAGATGCCTACAGGTGTGTCCAAGCACTGCCTTTTGCAGCTCTAAAGCGCATTTATGCTTTAGAGCTCACCTGTTTATGCTCACCTGTGCACAAGTCCCGCACAAGCCGCTTGCAGAAGCCATGATAACACCTGCCAGCAGCGGGGCAGTCACAGCACAGGGAGCATGTGGGGCCTTTGTGAGGCAAGGCTGGGCTGTGCCACCGCTGTTGCCGCCCACCTTCAGGAAGCTTCCAGCACTGGCACTACCTGGCTGTGGGGTGCTATGCTGTCTGCAGGGAGAGCGAGGTGAAGTGAACAGCGGTTTGGGCTGTGCTTTCTTTTGAGGCTGAATCTTCCAGAATCCGGCAAGGGCTGTGGCCACTGGTAAGGTAAGAGTGCAGCAGTGGCGTGGTGTGAGAGGGAGGGCACCATGTGCTGCAAGGAGTGACTGGGGCTGGCACCACCGTGTCACAATGTCGTTGACCTCTCAAGTGGTACGGTTCTCTCCATTGCTATCACAGTTTAAGATGGCTAGCATAAACCTGTTCAAAAATTGTTTGAATTAATCTTATTTGAACCACTGTTTTCAGCCTGAGTATCAAGAGGAAGTAGTTTCCCTTGATTGCCCTGGGATTGCTGAGAGGAAAGGGACACCTTGGGCTTTTGGGTGTTGTTCTTATGATACAGTTTCAAAAGTTTTCTAATACCTATTGTTGATCTTATTCCAGTGTTTCTGGTAATATGTTTGTGCATGATGATACGTTTTAGTTGGTGTGTTTTGTCTCCAAAGTCTATCTCCTCTGCTCGATTTTTATGCTGTATTTAGGAGGCACCAAGATTTTTAAACAGTGATGAAACAAAGTTTTTCTTGAGAATGTTTTATCATGTTGTTAGAAATCCACATACAGCTTTTTTTATTATTTTTTTATTTTTTTTTTTTAATATATGTATAATTAAGCTTTTAAAATGTGTGTTTAACTTTAAATAGTTCGTTCCTACCTAAAGCAGGGCCTTCCCCCCCACCCACTAAACTTCATTTTTCTTTTTTTGTAAGTACATAGACCTCTTGATGCCATTGCTACTCCAGCCATTTATAGAGGCCAAAGCCTTTGTGGGACACCTGCTTAGCTACTGCTGGCAAGTTTCCACCATGTTTATTTTTGGTGGTGCTCCCTCTTGTCTTTTCAGCTAATGAAGCAGTAAAGATCCCTGAGCATGAGGTCTTTGTAATCAGGTTTACTCTCATTTCAGAAGATGGTGTCTCGCACCTACTTGAGTTTGAAAACTACAAGACTACAATATACTTGTTTCTTATTTAGTGGGATTGCTTCTGTGCTGCAGTTAAATCCGGAATTTAGGAAAGGGAAGGGGCTAGCACTGTTTAATTTATCATTCACAGCATACCAATTGAAAACACGACAATTTTAAGAGGGAAAAAAAAACCACACAACTGAAGATTCATGTCGTGATCACCAGCATGTTGTAGAATTATTGTCATTTTCCCTGAATTCTAATTGAAAACTGAAATACTTGCATTTTGTAACTCCCTTACAAAATCACTACTGTAATTACAGCTTTCTCTCAAGCTTAGGTGTCATTTGTGGTTGATAGTAGTGTTTGAAAGGTTGACAAATAAAGGGATTAGATTAGTTGAAATGGGAGTTAGCAATTTTTAATTAGAATTTTAATTCTTCTTTTCTGAAACGTTCCTTAGGTAATGATGGATGTTTCTTTTAACATGTTCCCCACAATCAAAATGTCTAAACTAACACCCTTTTCCATTTGTGCTGTGTGCCAAACATCTAAACGATGGCCTAAGTTTTTACATTGTGAAGTAATGATGTTGAAAATGCTATTGTACTTTTCACTGCATACAAAATGTACTTTTTTTTTTTCTTTTTTTTTTTATGCCTGTGTATTTGTGTCTTTATTTATTACATATTTGAATACTGTTGAATTTGGTAGAGTTTAAACAGATGCTTGAAGATAAGCTTGCATGCTGGGCTCTTCGTGAACGAAGGCCAGTGGCTCATTGAAATTTTATGATAAAGCTGAAAACCTTGGCCACTGAAGTTACACGTGTAACAAAGAGAAACTGGAGAGAGCTTACTGATTAGTGATCTTAAAACTTAGTTTTTCATGTTACTGCTGAATTTACGAAATCTATGATCTTAAATACTTCTTTCTGATGGAGCTGACAATTAACATTATTTTATGCTGAACAGGTGAGATTATTTGACATTGTGAGCAAGGAGTAGTGAAGGTGTAAGAAAACGCGTGAAGGTAGAAAGTGAGATTGTGTGTATTGGGAGACAGTTTAGGTAACAGTAAATACGCCTCCAGTTCTAAAAGGTGAAGATGTCACGTATTCATTCTGTATGTGTATTAAAAATGTTTGTTAAATATGTAATTAAAACAGTTATTCAGAAGTCTTTACATGGGCACCTCAGTATACTGAACAACATGGGTGTAAATTCATGGCTTTCAGAAGCTGTGAATAGGAACAAAAATCCTGGCCTGAATGATCCTGTTAGTCAAACTCCTACTAAACCCAAGGTATAATGTTTGGCAGCAGGACCTGATATTGTCCATATGTTCTATTTTTTCAGCTGTATTCATAAATAAATCACATTCCCATTAAGAATACTCAACCTTATTTCTTTTCATCTGGGAAATTTAGGTCCTCATACAAAATTGATCTACTTCCTGTTATTCTTGTATTATGCTCTTCTGACTTTCTATTTATTATAAACAAAGAAACAAGTTATATAAATGCAGCTTCACAACTTTATCACAGAATGCTCTTTTCCTTTGGTGGTAATTCTACCAAATATACAGAGTGAAAGAAAAGCTTTTCTTTGTGTTGCTGAAATACAATTGTTTCTGAGAATACGTCTTTCCCCTGCCCATCTCTGTAGGATATAACTCATTAAAATGTTATGTTCCTTTTTGTTTCTCATCACTGTCCTCTTCATAGTAGCATGATCCCTTTATGCATGTGAATTGTATAACCTTCTTGCTTAATGCTGACTGCCCCTGCTTCATACTCGAAGTGAATATTGTCACTCCAGTCCATGTGGCATTGTATAAATCTTAAGAGATAGTGAAAAGAACAGTATTCATCATAATATTGATTCTCATGACAGTCCTGTGCTTGCTGTACTCCTTCAAAACTATTCCCACTTGCAAGTCTGCTTTGATTTGAAATCTGCTTTTATTAATCTACCCCAGTAATTCAGATATTGTAAAGTAACTCTTTAGATTTGATCTTCATACAGGAATTTCTCTAAAGCTTTGCAAAAGTGTATACACTATATCCTTGCATCTTTACTGTTAAAATATCTTTTTTCCCTTTAAGTGTCCAAAATGACTGTGTGTTCCTTTATTAATGACCAAAAAAATTGGACAATTTGTGAGGAAAGGCTATTGTATTTTTACATCCTATGGTATGCTGTAAGAGGTAGGGAAACCAAACTGGTGATGGGAAAGGCTTTGGACAGGGCGCTGGACTTCTGCTAAGAAGATCATAGAATCATAGAATCATAGAATATCCTGAGTTGGAAGGGACCCTTAAGGATCATCAAGTCCAACTCTTGACACCACACAGGTCTACCCAAAAAGTTCAGACCATGTGACTAAGTGCACAGTCCAATCTCTTCTTAAATTCAGACAGGCTCGGTGCAGTGACCACTTCCCTGGGGAGCCTGTTCCAGTGTGCAACCACCCTCTCTGTGAAGAACTTCCTCCTATGTCAAGCCTAAATTTCCCCTGCCTCAGCTTAACCCCGTTCCTGCGGGTCCTGTCACTGGTGTTAATGGAGAAAAGGTCTCCTGCCTCTCGACACCCCCTTACGAGGAAGTTGTAGACTGTGATGAGGTCTCCCCTCAGCCTCCTCTTCTCCAGGCTGACCAGGCCCAGTGCCCTCAGCCGTTCCTCGTACGTCTACCCCTCTAGGCCCTTCTCCATCTTCTTCACCCTCCTCTGGACACTCTCCAACAGTTTCATGTCCTTTTTATACTGTGGTGCCCAGAACTGCACACAGTACTCGAGGTGAGGCCGCACCAGCGCAGAGTAGAGCGGGACAATCACCTCCCTTGACCTACTAGCGATGCCGTGCTTGATGCACCCCAGGACACGGTTGGCCCTCCTGGCTGCCAGGGCACACTGCTGGCTCATAGTCAACTTGCTGTCTACCACGACCCCCAGACCCCTCTCTTCTAGGCTGCTCTCCAGCGTCTCATCGCCCAGTCTGTACGTGCAGCCGGGGTTTCCCCGTCCCAGGTGCAGGACCCGGCACATGCTCTTATTGAACTTCATGCGGTTGGTGATCGCCCAGCTCTCCAACCTATCCAGATCCCTCTGCAAGGCCTTTCCACCCTCATTCGAGTCCACAACTCCTCCAAGTTTGGTGTCATCAGCAAACTTGCTCAAAATACCTTCTATTCCTACATCCAGATCGTTTATAAAAATATTGAAAAGTACCGGCCCTAAAATGGAGCCTTGAGGGACCCCACTGGTGACCGCCCGCCAGCCTGACGCAGCCCCATTCACCATAACCCTTTGGGCCCTGCCCGTTAGCCAATTGCTCACCCATCGTATGATGTTTTTATTTAGCTGTATGCTGGACATTTTGTCCAGTAGGATCCTATGGGAAACCGTGTCAAAAGCCTTGCTGAAGTCCAAAAAAATCACATCAGCTGGTTTCCCTTGGTCCACCATACGGGTGATCTTATCATAAAAGGAAATCAGGTTAGTTAGGCAGGACCTACCCTTCACAAACCCATGCTGGCTGGGACCAATGACTGCTTTGTCCCCCAGGTGCACCTCAATACGTTCGAGAACCATCTTCTCCATGATTTTACCAGGCACTGACGTGAGACTGACAGGCCTGTAATTGCTAGGGTCTTCTTTCTGACCCTTCTTGAAAATCGGCACAACATTTGCCAGCTTCCAGTCTACCGGGACCTCTCCAGACTCCCAGGATCGTTGAAAAATAATTGAGAGAGGTTCCGCGATGATGTCCGCCAGCTCTTTCAGCACCTGGGGATGAATCCCATCCGGACCCATGGACTTGTAGGGATCCAGGTGGAGTAGCAAATCCCGCACACGTTCAGGGTTGGTTGGGAGTTTGTCATCCCCACCGTCCCGGTCCTCCAGCTTGGGGCACCCTGGGTCCCGAAGCCCATCATCGGCATTGAAGACAGAGGCAAAGAAGGCTTAAGCTCAGAGATTGTTTTACGTGAAGACAGCTAATGCTGACTGAGCAGCAAGGATCTGAAGCAAAGGGATCTAGCTGGGAACCACAGAATCTGAGATCTGAGTTTTTTGTTTTGTTTGTTTGTTTGTTTGTTTTTGTTGACACTTGTGCTGTGACTAGGAGCCCAGTTAGTCATCAGCCTTCTCTGCTGAGAAGACACGAAAGCCAGATATAGCTGCTAATGAATGTTGTATGCTTTCTGTATACATCCAGCGTTGCTTATCTGTGCCCAGATATCCTCTTGAAAATGTTGTTTTTTTTTCTTTGTTTTTTTTAACACCCATCTCATTCTTGTCTTAGTTTAAAATGGTCATCAATCGATTCATGTACCTGTTCTGCCTGAGGAAAGAGAAATTCATTGATTTACATATCTCATTGCTATTTTAACAGGACACACACCTGTGCTACTTCATTCCATTTTCATTCATTGTTGCAGATAGTTATTTAATGGAAAATACTGTAGAAAAACCAATACTGAATATGTGTGGCAAGCAGTCTAATGGCTATTCAACTGCAGTTGATATTTTATCATTTCAAAATAGCATGTCTGTTTAAAATTTCGTACAATTCTGCATTCTCACCATTTTGGGGGGCTTCAGATATTATCTGTGGAGAACAAATTATGTTCTACTTGGCACGTGATGATGAGTGTTACAGATCCTTTTCAGGTTAAATTATGAAGCTTGGAATTTGTTTTCCAAGTTCTGTAATGTATTTTAATTTTCTGTTTGATCAAGTGTCTGTTCTTCAAAACTATGTGAAGAATTTCCTCATGCCTTTCTGACTCCTCTGCTGAGCCTTACCATGGGCTTCAAATTAAAATCCTAATATAAGCTGATACAGACTTAAAGTAAAACAGATGTTAGCATGTGAGCCGGTGAAGTATGCAGCAGCCTCTGCTAGAACATAGACTGGTTTGTGGCAGGGCTGTGGTTGCACTGCTAGGCCTTGGTTGCCCTGGCCGCTTGCCTGGGGATTCCTTCCACCCAGATCCCCTCTGTAGTCTGTCCATTGGTCCAAGACACCCTGGCCTTGCCTGGGGTGTATATCACAGGCACATGTGTTCCAGCTGTGTCCCCTGCCTATGTGGTTTACTGTGTGGTTTTCCTGGATGGGCCTTAGCCCTGTTCTGTGGGCAGCTTGTCCCCAGTCTCATCTCTGGTTTTGTCTTCACAAGAGGTTGGATTTGTTTCGTAGCCTGCTCTTTGGTCCTGCCTCTGGCCTTGTCTTCTGCTGCTACTTGTTGGCCTCCCCGAAGCCACCAGGACCTTGTCTTGTCTGGGCCTCCCAGGGGAAGCTGTCCCTCTTCCAGCCCGACCCTTCCAGACCCTGTGGGGCCGCGTCATGTTTGGTGGGATCACCCTCACTTCTTGGCTTCTCTCTGCTCTTAGAGTAGCCCATCTCCTTGCTGTTCCCTGAGAATTTATAACAGCAACTTTGCAATGTCTTGCAGTATTTTTTAAAAAACACTGTAAAGGTCCTGTCATCAAGTGGAATCTTGTACTGCATGGCTTACACAAGGAATCTTAAAAATAATTCTCCTTCTAGTTGAAAGCGAAACTTTTCCTGCCAGCAGTGTTCCCAGGTGACTTCCAAATCAGTATTTCAGAGACTTAATGGTCAAGGCAAATGGACTGTGAGGAATGTTTTCCCTAAAAGTAGTCTTATAAGCAAGGCAAAATCGACAATTGCTATCAGCATTCTGGAACTTCTCAGGATTTCATTTGATTTCTCTAAGCTCGTGAATATAGTATAAAGAGAAAATGTGCATGGTTGACATAATATGTTTAGAGATATGAAATACCTGCTCAAAAAAGAAAGATTGGAGAAGGACAGAAAAAAAAATAATGCTGCTCACAATGTGTTTTCTGCTCGCAAGATTGCTGATATTTGGTAGAAATCTTCAACGTCATGGGGACAGATTTTCTTGCCTACCAGTTCTGGAATGTATTTAGGATTGAGAATTAAAAGTTGGAATTATATGGTCTTTGAGATCCTTTCCAATACAAACTATTCTGTGATTCTGTGAATTTGCTTTAGAGGAAATTAGGCCATTGAGTAAGAATATTTCCTCTTAAATAAAAACAAATATGCATTGAGCTATAATATCTGAGTCTTAGCGAAGGAATCATAATTCTTTTATCTAATTTTGATTCCTTATCACGGAATTAAATCAGTCTTAAGCTGTCTATGAAACAGACATAATTTTGCAGGGTATGAAACAGATGTCATGGTGTCTTAAGTCTTCTGCAGCATCTTTGATGTATTGGTGCTCTTGTAGTTGGATCCAGTGCACTCCCATTGTTTTCTCTTGCTTTCTGCACCAGTGTGGAGAGCAGTGCAGGGCAACACTCACATCCTCAGGGGTGATAAAAGCAGGCTTTAGCAGTGCTGGTATGTCTAACAGGGTGGAAAGGGAATGACACAAAATAGCTTAGAGTGGTATGGCACCAGGAAAAAATATGCTTTTAAAAGCCCTGAAGCAACTGAATGTTTTTTAACAAACTGGTTTGTTAATATCTACTGCAGTGTGGAGGATGTGCAAGATGATAAAGCTTTTCTACAAAGTGCATGTTTTCATTATTCTTTTATGGTAGAAGTGTACTTTCTAAAAAGTCTAGAAGACTTTTATTCAAGTAGCTGGGTCTTTGCATGGGAAGAAACAGTGACCACTATGAGAAAGATAATGGAAGTAACACCTGATAAAATAAGTGATGTAGTGGAAATTAAGTAAGGGAAGGAGTGAGGGACAGGTAGATGTAGATTCTTCCCTACTTGTCTTCATTTAAACTGCTACTTAAGGGGTGTTCAGTGTTTCAGTAAATAAGACAGAATTTTATTCACTCGTCATTTAATAAAACAACAGTTCAATGCAATATTGTGAGTTTACTTGCATAAAAGATGAGCTACAGGAAAAATCCCACGGTAAATGGACAGTCTGGAAATCCTTTGAGGTTTTTGTCGTGTATGCATAGCTTCTCTAACTCACACCATGTCTCATCTTTTATGTTTCTGTATCACAAAGATAACCATGGGAGCTCTCTGCAGGTGTTCAGCAGTTAGGAAAAAGTTGGGAAAGATTAGGACTTAAACAAAGAGTGTTTAGCTGATTAGGCTACAGTAGAATATTTTAGACAGCAGACACCACAGGGTGCTACTACAAAGACTGTTACGGTATCAAGCTAAGTGACATTAAAAGGAACAAGATGATTTAAATAGGGATTTTTTTTTCAGCTCTCCCTTAAGGCATTTTATAATGTGTTACTACGTGGTACCACAGAGTACCAAGGAAATCTACATAGCAGAATTTCTAGCAAGTTTCTACGTTAAAGAAAAAAAAAAAAGAATAAAAAAATATATATATATGGTTCTGAATGTAGCCAGTGACAATCCTGAATTATATGTGTGTGTATATATATATATGTATATATATATATATTGACAGAAGACATGCTGATTATAAACTGGTAGTCTTGAAGTTTTTATACTTTCTTTATTGGTGCTAGAATATATATCCCTCTTAAGAATTTCTCAGTAGTATTCCTGTGAGGTGAGAAGACCAAATAAATGCTAAAGGCTTTTCAGTGCATTTTAGGTAGCCTGCAGTCCTTTTCTCTGTGTTCATACTAGCAAGTTTGTTCGGGAAATGAACCAAAAAAGCATTAGAAGGTTAATTTGAATAAATATGGAGCTGTCACAGTTTAGAAGCCATAGCTATGGAAATCCATTCTGTTGGATTACTGAAGGCCCTACCAAAATAATTTAGCTTGGGACTTGATATCTTTTTGAACCTTTGAATCATGTCTATTTAATTTTCTTGAGTATTCTGCTTCTGCACTTCTAATGCAGTTCAAAATCAGGTAATTTTCTTTATGAAGAGAGCATTAGACAAACACCTGGACCAGATGTAACCCAGTGAACAACCACATCCTTCTCATCTGTTGAAGTTTTGAATGAAAGCACATGGAATAATAGTCTTAAATATCACTTTGTACTTATACTGGGTAGAGCTCGGTGTCTGACAGTGACAGGCTTTTGCAAAAAGGAGCATCATCTGCTTTTGGTGCTTCCCAGAACTTTCAAGTTCATATGGCTGCAGCAGTCACTCCCCATCGTCTTGTTTCCCATGTGCACAAGCTGCTCTAAGGTCAGAAATGGAAATGTGTTTTTCTTCTTTTACCTCTTTTATTGAAATTTTTGGTCTTCTACATGTCAGGGCGTATGTGGTCCTCTTCAAATGTTTGTGACTGTCTATTTCTTGTATGGTAGCATGAAAAGGATTAAAGGGTACTCAGCACCACCTTCAGAATTACATTGAAGATCTTGGGAACTGTTATAAGACTCACTAAATGTGGAACCACTAGCTTTGTAGTAACACTTTGTAGTAAGTGGTATTTTTATTGGCGATCCTGCCAAGTACCTGTGTTTTCTTACAAAGTCAAATCTCTCATTAACAAATCTTGTGCCTTGCTATCTGTCAGATAACAAGGTCTTGTCTCTCTCTGATGTCAAAATCATGCATACTGTGTCATACTGTGTATGTAGCTTTGTTGTGTAGTTGTCTTTTTTGGGGGGGATGGGGGTGGGGAGTTCTACCCTGAGTTTTGTGCTGCAAGACTTGCTGAAAATGTTTTTTTCAGTACTGGCTGATTACTTAAGTATGCATTATGAAAATATTTCTGGGAATGCAGATTGGACATCGCTTACTGTGATTTCTTTAAATTGGTTTAGTTTCTTAGAGGGGTTATTGAAAATCTGGCTAGATGACTTCATCACTTCTGGACTGAAGAGCTTGTGAATTTTTTCCCCTTTGACTTGAAAAGCATCTCTTCAGTGATTAGGTCCACAGTACAATTCTGATTTCTTCGTGAGTTGGATACAGAAGACTGTGGCTGAAAGGATAAATAAACTATTTTATGTATTACATGTCAGAAGGTAAAAGAAGGTCAAACTTTGGCAGACTAATTCCTGGTAGATCAAACAGCTATGCCATGGAATTCAATAACTCATTTGTTCTTGTAGCATTTTTATTTTTAATGAGAGTAGAATGTTTCTCTGGGCTATTGTCCGCTTACCAGTGGTTTGATATGAACCAGAGGCAAGCGATACAAACATCTCTCCCACTCAGGATACAATTATTGTACCCAACTGTGCTTGTAATATAATGAAGTGATGGTGTAGATGTACTTAGATTTTACTAGGCTTATGTTTTAAATAATTTCAGTTGAAAGAAAACAGTATACATTTGTGAAGAAAAAGGAAAATTAACATTAAGTGTATGATGTTACCAAAAGTCTGTATACAGAGTAGAGAATGGCTAATTGAAGTAGTCAGGAACTGAAAAAACAACAAGAACAAAAACAAACAAATAAAAAACAATTCAGAATATTACAAATTATATCAAATCAGGAAGCCCTATTTTTATTATTTTATAAATGACAGTTGCACACTGAATAAAATCAATACCTGCCAGTGTCTGCATGAAAACAGTTCCCTGCTGAAATGCAGGAGAGACTCCTTATGAACATACATGTGCATCTCACTTGTCCTAATGCTCTGTTAAGCAGTTTGATTTGATAACCTTTGTGTGGGTAGTGTAGTGAATTCAAAAAGAAGAGCTTGGTGCCATCAGCACCTAGTAGAACTCCGACTGATATTTTGGTTAACTAAAGTATCTCAAGCTTCTTTCTCCCACTTTGCCCTGAAGCACAGAATCTGCATCCTACAGTTTTTATGTCCCAAGGTATCACTGTAATATTCCATGGCAACTGCAAACTGCAGTAATTAGCAAAAGGTATTATCATTTGTCTTCAGTGGTGGCTGTAAAATACTTCTATTATACCAGTGAAAAATTCAGAAAAGTTAATATTTTGTCTTTTGTATCTAAATTTTCTACCTCAGCAATGTCTTAATAAGACACCTAGTATAATAATGAGTATGACATTTTGGTCAGTGCTTTATTATTGATGTGAACTATTTCTACTTGGTATCTATTAAAGATAACAGCTGGTCTTGTATAGACTAATTAGTTAATGCAATAAGTAAATGGACAGCAGCGGTTGAAACATTCCTTAGAATTTGCCTTAATGTCATAGTAGGATTTTTTTCTGTTATGGTGTTTAATTTGCTGCTGAAAATGTATGTAGCTTTCTCTTGCGCTAGATGCATGTGAATCTGTATGTCTTAATGGTCTTCCTCCCAGAGCTTGGAGGAGGAGTTGGTTAGCTGTCGCCACGCTTGGGTGGGAATGTGAAAACTTGTTCTCTTCGAGTTACTGCATTGCCTTTGTTGCTGTAGTAAATCACCTAATCGGTTCACCACGTTTCCTAAACTGCAGAAGACATCTAGCAATTTTTCTAGTAAAAATTCAAGTAATGTGTTTACAACTGTTTATGCAGGCAGGCAGTGTATGATTCATTTTCTGTATTTTACCTGTCAAAAATATGACATGCTGGATAACAGTAGTAATATTTGCAAATTGCATGGAGATCTATATCTAGAAATTTTTGGCTATTAAAAAAAGGAGCAATTCTATCAAAATTCATGAACTTAAATGGTTATATACATGGGTCCAGTAAATGTGTGCATTAACTACCCTGCTCTTCGGACTTTATTTTTGATAATCTGTAAGTTATAACTGTTGGAAAAATACCTAGATTATATTTTGGTTTCTTAAGTGTTCTGCTCTTTCACTAAAAGTCAAGAGGGGTTGCCAGAGGAGAATGGGTGTCATTTTTGAAGCATGTAGCTCCATGTAATGGAGGTAACAGCACACAGTGTCGGAGTATAGCATGCTGTAAGTAGGCTACCACAGTACCACATCTGTCAGTGCTTGACAGACTGCTAGAAAGAATGGCTGAGGTGCTGCACTGACACCACCGTGGGGCTGCCAGCCTTTCCCAGGAGTAGATTAGCTGGCGCACTTTCCTGCTTTGGGATGGCTTGGCTGAGCATTGGCAGCAGGCAAGTTTCTGAGGCCAAAGCTGGATCTGTTTTCAATAGATTTTTTTTTCCTCACTTGAAGAGGTCTTCCATGATTTGTGGTGCTGGAGGTGCCCAATATGGTGGCGTTCTCCATTTCTGAATTTCAGAGGAGGAGACAGAATCAATCCTTCAGCATGACAGGAAGTGATCCTGAGCAGGTGTCCGTCTGCTGGAACTGGTCCAGCCCCAGCAGTTGTGCTCTCTGTATTGGCAGGAGATGAGCACAGTGCATGTACCGTGACGCTGTGAGGAAACTGCAGAGTTCTCTGGGCGTGGCAGTAGAGAACTAAATCCAATTACACGTGTATGTTGCTGTTGCCAAAGCGTAAGGAGGAGCAGAGAGCCATTGGATCACTCTCAGGGCAGATACAGGAGTGCTTGAATGCTGTCTTTGGGCACTAATCCCTTGCATCAATCTGCTGTTACTGTGCTTCATTCAGTGACAAGATGTGTCAAAGCACAATGTTTGCTCTCTCAAATTCCAACTTCTTTCATTATTTTTAAGTGAAACTTTTGTGATTTTTTACTTCTGTATTTTAGCCATCTTATTCTTCATGTCCTCAAGCAGAAAAGTACTTCTCTTATTATCTCCTCTTTTGTATGTTGGATGCAATTCATGCTTCAGAAATCCTGTGCTTCCATTTTTACTGATACGCCTCTCTAACTTCTACTGGCTTGATGAGGCACTGGATCTTACCCTGTGTAGTTCTTTTATGAGGCATTGAGAGGATACTACTTTAAATGTGTCAAATGTATAATAATAAAATGGAATCATACATGATATGTTTTCTTCTCTGGACATCTTCTGATTCTTCTTTTAAGTCAGGCCTTCTGAATAGAGGTGGGTTCCCAAGCAGTGTGTTCCTTTAGTTTTGAAGTAGGCAAAAATATCAAAATCTATCATCTTCACATAACACAGATTTGTTTTATGTAAAGATTTTACATGGAGAACAGCATCCCTTAGCTGGATAGGAAAACCCACCAGTTAGACTGTGTGAATGAGCATCAAAAATGAAAGTCAAAAAAAATGCCCTATTGCATTTCTGATTATTTAAATCAAGAAAGAAAACACTTAGCTTTGCAGACTGATTTCCAGTACTCTTGAAGGAGGACTGAAGTGTTTGGTGCTACAGCTTTGATGAGCTACATTTTTTTTTTTTGACATTACTGCTCACTAAACCTCATTTTTGTACAGACAGTGTAACCTTTTGGCCAATTCTGCACTTAAGCCAATTAACAATAACTCCAGTCATCAGGAGCACGACTGGGGTACTTTAGGAAAGCTGCAGACAGAAAGGCGGTATTAGTGGTACACTAATATAGTGTGATGGATGTCCACTTGAAAAGTGTCATGTTCATGCTGAAGAGCAGTGTTTAAATTTTCCAGAGGGGTTTCTTGGCTGTACTCTCCCTTGCTTCTGTATACAGCGATGTACAGAATATTCTGTATTTGAACATTGTTATGCATGTGGTGTATGCATGTAGTGATCAGGAGGACATTGAAACAACAGCTTAAAATTAGTGAAGAAATCATCTCCTTTTTATTTATTTGGTTTTGCCATCTGTTGGTTTACTTTGTCGTTAGGTTCTTAACCTGGGCAGAGTTTGTGTAGTTATTGCAGGCTTGTGCTCTGTTCTACCAAGATACTAAGTCTGTCTTATGTTCTTCAGCTCCCTTTTTAAGGCAGAAGGAGACTAATGTATCAGTCAAGTCTGACAGTAAATTCAAATATTTCATAGAGAGTATTTTAGAAAGTTCTGTTAAGTGTGTGCTGTGGTGCTTGTTCAGAGAAGTAACAAGACCCCTGCATCCTTTTTGGATTGCTTGTGTAGAAGTAACTGGGATTATTAATGAGTTATTTGTACATCTCTGAAAAGAAATTCTGGTCCCAGTTTACTAGATCTGAGACAACAGAGAGCAGATGGTTGTGCTCTGTTTTGTCAGTATATGAGTCAGAGGTAGGCAGATTGGGAATTAGAAGTTAGGGAATGTAGCAAAGTTCTGGGCCATGGAGCAAATAAGGTTAATGTTAATGGAAGGAGATAAGCATTTGGTAAAAATCAGGTAGTACACGCTGGGTAACAGCTAGGAAGACCATTTGCTTTTGTAGGTTGGCTGAGATGAGGTCCTAGATAACATTAGGACTAACCAAGGTGCAGACCAAAGAGAGAAACTGCAGCCATGACCCACCTGTATGGCTGCAATTCTGGGACAGAGCATGTGTAAGAAGCCACGAAGACCAGGAAGCAAGGCATCTGGGGTCTCGTGAGCTGAGCACACTTTCACAGAGTTTAAAATGTAGTCATTGCCCAAGAAGCATGCTACATCTGTGCTTTGTCTATCAGTGAGAGAGCTGCAGTCCTAGAAAGAGTGCTGCCAGAGCCAAGGGACCAAGTTAGAGGACCAAGAGACTGAGAGCCAGAATCTCAAAATTTTCTTTTTTTTTTTTTTTAAAAAAAAATATAGCACAACGTAGTAGCTTTTCTATTGTGGCCTGGGATTTACTGATGACTAATGTCTTGACTTCCAATATAAATGAGACTGACAAGAAATAGAGATGTATCTAGCTTTGAGTATGAATCAGTTGAAACATGGGTATGTAAGCAAAATTTTAATAAAATCAGCTTGGATAGTTTCTCTTTTCATTTTCCAGTTGAGGTATTTTCATGGTAAGGTTTTTCCTTTATGCATGGCCTAACTTTCTTGGTCACTTGCTTACCCCTTTTTCAGTTCCAAGTTTATATTAATTGGATGAATCGAGCTTTTAGTCAAGAGAGAAAGGACGCAGGTACTTGAGGCTATTCCCCTCATTTTTCCATGCTCCTCTCAAAAAAAAACTTTATTTCTTAAGTGGAACAAAAAGCATTTTTACCTCTGTGGTGGTGAAAAGAAAATTTCTTTTTGTTTCAGCAGGATAAGAGACCTTTATCATATCTTTTAAAATGGTTTAAAGTGGAGAATTTTTTGTCATCTGTCAGCTTGAAAGGTCATGGTTTAGGCAGTCATTCCTAAGCCCCTTGGATAATGTTTACAGTGCTCTCAAATGACTTAAAATGGACTAAATTGTTTTCAGCCGACAGTAGTAAAGGTCATGAAGGAAATCTGTTTAGTCAGCCTTGCTTGCTTCCTAAGTACACATAGTAAAAATGTGCCATAAACTACAGCAAGAAAGAAGTTTTAACTTTTAAAGACACTGGAGGCTAAGGGAATGGAATGTACCTCTTGTGGCTATAAATTGCTTGGCAGAGAATTTGCCAAGCAGGGGTTGTTACGGCAAACTTTTGTCCAATAGCTACCTCTTCCTTCTGCTGCCCCCCTTTCACATTGCAGCTCATTACTTGGAAAATTTTTAGACTTAGGGCCATGTTCTGCTTTCAGTGTGGGTGCTCGTAATTCCTTGAGACTCTAATGAGAGGCAGGCATGCCCTTGGGGTGGGGGTGAGCAAAACTAAGCATTTCTCAGTCTTGAGTTTCATGAGACTCCTTTTCAGTGCTCACTTGCAACCAGCGTCTCGTGCTGCTTGTCTCCTCCTTGTCTCTTGCCGTGAATGTTGTGCTGATTGCAGTGACAGCTCTTGCTGAGTAACGTATTGCCAAGTATAATGATGAGATAGTCTTACATTAAAGAAAAACAAAATAAATTACTCTTTCCTGTGGCATGTTCTTAATCAGTTTGGCATGATACCGTTGTAGCAAAGAGGAAGTTCAGAAATTCCAGCTAGAAACGGACATCACTGAGCTGATTCCAGGCAGCTCCTGCTGCATTTGCCAAGTCTCTGCAAATGGGACTCTTAACTGATGTTTATAACCTGTTTATTAGTCAGTGCCTTGTGGTGTCCTTTTATATTATCTAAGGCATCTTGCATCAACATAACACAATTGAAACTTATCCTCGGCAGATACGCTTGAATAAGCAAAATGTGTATTTAACTGCTCGAATGGGTTCTCATCATGATCTGGTTTTGATTTGGGCAATTGCAGGGATAGATTCTTAAAGCCTGAAGTCCATTCAGTGTAGGACCAGTAAAAGAAAGGGGGAAGTGGCAGCTTGCCATGTTCATGAGTTGTCTGCTCCCGAGACTGGTTAAGAGCTGCGAGATTGGTGATGCCAGGGGTTGTCTGAACACTACAGAACCTTTGTTGGCCACATTCCCCCGCCTCTCCCCCCCACTTTTTTCCCCCTCTCCAGCCAACTGTTGGTATTACACAAAGGGAATGAAGTAATACGGAATTGCAGCATTTTTCTCATGCTTTCCAGGGACTGCAATATGGTTCAAAAGCATCAAAAATAACTCACCTGTTATTCACAGCTGAAGAGAAAATCAAAGCTTTTAAGGGTTATTTTTTTGGCTGTTCTTTGTAATTTATTTTTTCCTTTTTAATAAGTATGGTTAACTCAAAGAAGGCAAACAATTTTTTCTTTACATTTTCTGAGGTTATTCCAGAAATGCTGATATACCATTTTGGAAGAAAACACAAATAAATGAGGTGAGATAACACAACTTCTTAGTTCTAGTATTCTCAATGTTAGCTTACACTCAAGATCAACATTCAATTTCAGTCCTTTGAGATTACTCAGAAATACAGGTTTCCATGGAGAAAATACCAGGTAACATAATAAGGCTACTCACCAAGGGGTTCTGTACATTTACTAATTTGCTATACTTCAGACTTTTTAATCTGAAGATTTTAAATCTGGGTTTAATGAAGCTTGTTATCTATATGCAAAATTCCTAATTTCTCCAGGATATATGTTGCAGATGTTGGGACTCTGCAGTGCTCTGGTAATATTCCTAGTTCAGACATTGAAAGTTAGTTAAATAACTAGAACCAACATTTTGATTAAACTGAATACAGCTAAACCTTTTCCACGTAGCTTTGTTTTGTCTTGATTTGCAAAGGAAAACCCAAAATAGTGGACCACCTTGTCCAATATATTCAATGCTTGTTTAATTTATATTGCATATTGTAGGACTTTTTACATAAAGGACTTTATATAAAGTACAATAGTCTTTGAATTAGTATAAGCGGTATTATAGCTTAGGGGAAATAGCTGGTTGTACGTGAAAACAATTTCTAGGCTGGACCTACATTTAAAATCCATGAATTGTAGGAATACAAAAAAAGAAAAATCAAAGCATTATTTCAAGTACAGTAGCATGCAAGTAGCAATTTGGCTTTCTTGTGAAGCTGGAACTGTTCTGACCAAGGTCTGAGAAGGTATCAAATACTTGTTTTTAATACTAATTTAAGGAATTTTGGTGGTCCTAATCTTGACATTCTCTATGGGCATCTTTCCAAGTTTTGGGCTACATATTCCCACATCATTTATAGCTAAAATATCAGTTAAAGGACTTCTGATATCTTTTTTTGGTTCATTCCCTCTTTATCACATCACATTCCCTTGCAAACTGAGTTTTATTGTTGCACAGTGCCAAGTCACATAAAGAAATACAGATTTAAGTATTAGAGCAAAAAAAGATATCTTGCATGGATTGAAAGAAATAATAATCTGGCTATTCACTGATGAAAATAATAGTTTTTTCATTGTCTTAATCATCTGTAATCTGGATGACCAGTATGTGCTAATTTTTGTATAGGAAAAATTGAATGCTTGGCTGTAATCAACATTAACTTTCCTTTTGAAAAGGGTAAGGTCTTTATCCAGACATGGATCCAGACATGTTGCAGACAACTTTGCTGGACACCTGGAGACAGCCAGTAAACGCTCAAAGGAATCCCTCCCTCTTTTCTGTGCTCTGCAGTTACAAAGCGTGCCAGGGGCTGACTGAAAGAAACCCAAGGAACACTATGCAAAGGCAAGGGTCTGCCCAGGGCATTCCACAGAAATCCCAGACATTGGGTCTGCAGCATCTTTGTGCATGCAAAAGTGGGGCCATCCTGCCATATCGAAGACAAACCAATTTTTACTTTTATCCAGCATGAAACCAGATAGATGCATCTATTAGTTTGGCTGATAAATGGTCACTGACATGTAAAAAAGCAAGTTATTCCTAAGAATGTTAGAAAACACTTTGTTTTCTTCTTTAGTGCAAAGAGCAGTCTTCCTTTGAACATTAATGCATGCCTCAGCAAGAATGTTGTAATTCCCTTTACTTAAATCTTTGAGTGGTTGCTCAGGGTTCTGAAGAACTGAGGTTTTTCAATTAATGTGACTTCTTTTGATGCTGAGTCAAGCCATTCTTTTTTTTTTTTTTTAATGTGGTCCCTTCAGCTCAGCAGCTGTGACCCCTTAGGAGGGCACTGACTTTCAACATGTGCCTGGTGTCTGGTGTCAGCACCCAGGGTGCATGTTTTGCATTATAAAAGAAGTGCCCTAATGAAGTAAGTCGGTGAGTGCTAGGTGAGTTTGTCTGCAAGAGAAACCTGAAGGGTCTTGCACTGTTTGTTCTCAGCTAGAATATACGGTTGGTTTCTTTGGGTTTCCTTTAAGCAAGAGTGATCATTACCTGAGGTAATCATGTATTCTTACTGGTAACTTAGCCAGCCTACATTTTTCAACACCTCTTAAGTGACCCAGGTAACCTAAGTTGTCATAAGGTTTTTACTAAGAGTGTATATATAGTGTAATTTGAGAAAACGAAGTGAAAGGATTGTCTTCCTTTCTCAGATGGCATCAAAAATTGTGCTGCACTCTTTGAAGTGATGAATAGTAATCAGCAAAGAGTGTAGTTGCTTAATGATCTTTTCTCCCACAAAGAAATGATAGCAGAGCAGAAGAGCTAGAGTCTGCGCTTAAAATGTGTGAAGTGTTTGCACAATATATAGCTACAGAAGGCACTGTTCTGTAAAACTGAAGTCTTGCTTTAGATGCTTGTCAGCCATATGCAAAAAGCAGTGGTGAAATGGAGAAGAACGCTTACTTACATTTCTATAAACAGTAAATTAAGACTAGAAAGAAAGGTTAAGTAGGCCCTAATAACTGCAAAGTCCCAAAACATATATTTTGTTATTACTATTTAATACTGTTGAAATTACTCTGTTATAGGTAGAATTCCTCCTAATTGATGTAATCTGGAAAAGAAGTAAAAATAAATAAAAATGCTTTTAACCTAAGACAAGTTCAGGCAAAAACATATGCCATGAATAATAACCACTTTTTTTTTTTTTTTTTTTTGGGGGGGGGGGGGAGTAAAGGTTGTCAGGAATATTTTTGCTCGTAGTAATACAAAAGGAAAATAATCTTATAATACCTGTTCTCTGCTTCTATTCTTGATATTTCTTTTTACTGATACTATGCTGAAAGGTTTAATCATCACTGTGTGTCAGCACGCAGCCTTTATACTTGCTTTGAATCTCATTGTAGCTTTGTGTTTTGTAGTTTTCAAAAGCAATAATTTGTAGCTATCACATTCATGAGTGACTTCCTGTTAAACAGGTGTGTGTGCATGCCAGAGTAAAAAGTTTCGAAGAAAACCTACTTTTGAACCAACTCTTTTCAGTGGTTATTATGAAAAGTGGCAAACCTACAATACACTTGGAATTCTAACACTCACAAGTGAGAAAGCTAATGATCAAATCCTGCCTGAAAGAGCTTGTCTGCTGCTGGTCACAGCCAATTCCTGTTTAAAACCAAACCATTCCCCAGCAAAACAAAAACACTCCAGAACCAAGCAACAAAAACCAAAGCATGACAGGAGGAAGCCTGAGAAGCTGAAAAATGTGCATTTGCAAAAGGTTTATTTCTCTCTTAATGCCAGGTGATCCTCTTAACTTCGCGGAACTGTGGGGAATGCCTCTGTGGGTTATAGCTCATACTTGACCTCAGCCTTAGACTTTCTAAGTTCTGTATTTGAAAAAGTACATTTAATATATATTAGAGTATTTTACTGCTCTTTACAGATCTAATTTGAAGTCATATTGCATTGTACCTAAGAAAAAGATAATATGTTTGTGTGCTTTGGCATGTTTAGGGATTTGAAGGTAAAAGTCTCTTTTACTGGTGAGTCAGCTGTGGCCACCAACTTCAGCTCCCAAGTTGAAGGGCTGAACCATGCTGTTTTACCTTGGTTTTGCTAGTTTATGAAAACTGTAATGCCTGCTACTTCTGCTGTTTTTTATTACTGTTATTAAATGTACTTCTGTCAGTCAATTACGTTTTTAATATCTGCATCTGTGTGGACCTTCTTTTTTTTTCTTATTACCATAAGCTTTTTTTAATGCCATTGCCCCCACCCCTCCCAAAGTATTTTAATGAAGAAAGAAAAATTAATGCATTATTAATAGATGGCCTAATTGATCAGCATGGAACACGGGCTGTAGAAATGCAAAGCAGCCTTATTGCACTGGCCTTACATAATTCAGGTGTAATTCAACATGGAAACTATTAAATGCTAAGCTAAAAAACAAGCTCTGCTAGCAAATTGAAAAGATAGGTATTGACTAGGTGTTGTGTCACTAGAACCAGACATTCAGGCTCCCTGAAGTTTTAATTTTTGATTTAATTTTTTGATAATACCGCACAGTTACAGCTATGTGTCTGAGGCAAGGAAAAAAAAGATGAGCAGAGCCATTAGGGAGTCTGCATCTGCCTACTGCCTGCCCCCTGCAAATCCTGGTTTTCCCTAAGTAATAAAAGTATGTGATAGAAGCGTTATCTGACAGTAGGACTGGGACTCAGACAAAATTAAATAAAAGATCACTTTAAAGCTTAATTTTTGTGACTTCTCTAATTAACAGATGCTTATAATTTTAAGATAAAAATATATGGCTACAGCTAGCTCTCAAATGTTCTACGTCTATAGTATTTGTGTAATTTGTTCAGGCGGGCAGACTTTAAGTAGCAAGGCTGTTGAGCAAGGGAGTCTGAATTAGAAAGTACACGTATGACATAAGTTATCAGGCTTAAAATGCACTGCTCGTGAACTTCCTGATCACAGTTGTAATAACAGTGAATTTTTGTTCTTAAAGTTGTTATTAATGGTTGGACCAGATGATCTTGGAGGTCTCTTCCTACCTTAATGATTCTATGATTATTTTTCAAGCAGGTAAAGTGCAAAGCTAGATCAGGTCACCCTTAATTTTTCCCCCTGCATTTGGCCATACAGTGGAATCTTTCTTCTTGTGGGGCTTCATCTGATACTGACTGACAGAGCTCTGTTGCGTACTGATGAAGACCTTACTGCTCCTGTTTAAGGGTTCAGATAACTGTTACATCAATGTGTTAATCTGTAGGTTAAGTTATTTCAACTAAAAAGCATGTCCTACAGCAAAAGAACCAAAAATGAAAGATCACGGAAGGGTGTTAGCATTATCCTTAATAATAATATTTGGGAGGCCACAACTATCAAGTGACAAACATCAGTTTTATCATCTTCAATTATTAATTTATGGTTATGGTGACCTATGGTTATGCTGATATAGCAACAGAATAATATGAGAATAAATAAATAAAAATACATGGGAGATAAAAGTCTGGGAGGCAAGGATGGAGGAAGAGCAGGCTCTAAGTGAGTCGGACTGCCAAATGTGGTGTCAGGGTGACAGAAACTGTGTAAATCCTCAGGCCTCAGTGGTATGACGGGTAGGCTGATGATGCTCTCCAGTGGTTCAGCTGTTTTGGTCCTCAGGCTGTGCTGTCTCCTTCTGTTTCCGTGAGAGACATATGAAGCTATTTCAACAAATGAATCAATGTTTGGAAGTTCTTATTTCTGGAAGCTCCATAAGGAAATACTAAACTACTCCTAGCAGGATTAAGATCATGAAGAAAATGCAAACCTCCATTTTAGGTGACCTGGTCACTGATTTCCAAGTAAAGCTGCATTTGTCCTGGTCGGTTTTGTTTGTTTTGTTTAAGCGAATTGGCTTATCTCTCTGGAGAGAAGCCAGCTTAGAATGAGAATTTTAGAGCAGAAGGGGAATTAATATTTAAAGTTTTAATATTACTTTAATATGTTTTTTTTAGAGCCACCAAAGGAATGGCTCTGTAAGAACTCTGGGATCAATCCACAGAATCATCTTATCTGTGACAGCTATGCAGGTAAAATAAATAAGTTTACGCATAAATAAGTTTACGCATACCTTTCTGTTGGATTATCTAATTACCGTTGTATCACATGTTTCAGATACCTTCATTAGATTTCAGTCTGAAGTAATTCTTTTTTTCTTTTCATCCTTACTTTTCGCACATCAGGAAGGTACTGCCTTGCCTTTTTTTTCCTTCAGAGCTCTGGGGTGCTTCATACCTTGTACGTAAGAGGGAACTTAGGTCCATAAGACTTCAATTAAATTTGACTTTAGTATTAATTTGTTTTTGGTAGACCTGTAAATCCTTTACTTTACAGCTGAGACTCTATGTAGACTTCATGATAAAAGTTGTATCGACTCAGTGAAATTTAATTAAATATTTATTTTGAACATGACGTAGCCATTTAACAGAACTAATTGTAGTGTCTCCAATACTGACTCTCCCCTCCCACATTATTTTACCTCTTTCTTGCCCATATTTTGCTCATTGGAGGCTCAAATGCTTTGTAGCATTTTAATGTAAAATGTTGGTATTTCTTTGGGTGCTTCTGTGCAACTGATCAGTTAATTACCTGACAGAGATTTAAGAAGCCATGCAATACAAAATTCAATTAAAGAGGATGGTTGCTTAATATGTAGATAACTCTTTCTGCAGGTGACCAAAATTACAAATATGTATATTTAACAGTATCGTTTTATCTTGTGTGTCTCTGTGTATTTTCTATTGACTTTACTTTCTCTCCCCTCCATTTCATTATAGTCTTTAATGTTACCTAAGCCCCCTGTAGTTATTTAATGATAACACTGAGAAGAGTGACATTTGGACTTAAAGTGAATAATTAGAAATGCGTAGACTGAAGATAGGAATACACAGATTGAGTAACTATAGAGATCTGAGAGGATGATATGTTGTCCATGAAGAGAGGATATTAATTTAAATGTTCATGATTTTAATTATGAATTATTAAATGTTAAAGTATACATTGTAATTACATTTATATTTTCATTTTCTATCTTACTCTCTGGCATTGTTTTTGCAGCTGTTATTGCAAAAGATTTTAAGTGGTGTGTTTTTTTTCACCTAGAAAGCTATCTACTTCCCAACACAGGGCACAGTAGCAAGCAATAGCATAACTAAAAGCAGTAGTAGAGTACTTGGTCACACCACCATCTTATCAACTTCAATGTACATGTATCTGTTTCAATTAAAGTGTTTTTATTTATTTATTTATTTATTTATTTATTTAGCAAGTAAAGCTCTTTGTGCTTATCTTTGCAAATGCTAGTTTTATTGTTGTGGAAGTCAAGTATCGGAGAGGTTATTTCAATCAGTGTTAGTGGGAAATAAAATGGATTCATGTTCCAGGACCAGTGGGGTGCTTTAGAAGGCCTCAGCAGGTGGGCTACTCCTTTCCCCTGTTCTTTAGTCTAAGTCTCTTTCTCCTGAAGTCTGCCTTCCCCTGGCCTTTCTGCTCTGCCTGTCATAATGAAGTACTGTATCATCCCTCTGCAGTGTGCAAAAAACTTTCCAGAGCCAATAAACTCTGGAAAATCTGGGAGAAAATGTGTTTCTTTAGACAGGTACAATTGACCTGATCCTTCTACAGCTGTGAAGTAACGAGTTTATACCTTTTCTTTTCAAAGAGGGGTGTCCATGAGAATGGTCTGATAGTCTTGGTCCTGTCATGGGCGCTGATTGTCTTAGGATCTTGTTCAGTCCAGAAGTTCCTTTTCTTCTACAGCTGTGATGCTTCACTTGGGATTGGATAGAGAGAACTAGTAATTTCTGGAGACTTAATTAAAGTCAGGTTTTCCATAGCCTTCGTGTCCAGCTTTAGTTAAACAAGATCCACTGCAGCTTCATAGTTACTCATAGATGTAAGAATCTAAGGAACTGATAATGGGGCATTTTTATATGCAAAAAGCCTTTGGAAAGAAAGTATCTGTTGTTCATGTTGATATATGCAAGCTGGGTTTAAATTAGCTCAGGGTTGTAGCTGGACTGTAGGAGTAGCAGTCAGAAATGTACCCCAGGTACTAGGCCACTGCTGAGTCCTTTGCAAGTATTCAGCTTGTTGCTCATGCAGCTATGGGGTTGCATCACTGGTACTCTTGTTTCCTTTTGAAAACCCTTCTCTGAAGAAGAAGAAGAGAATGTACCTTGACAACAGATAAATCCTTCTGTTTGCAGCCTTAATGAGTGTAAAGTGATTAGCTGTTCATAGTATATGATGAACAGATGGGAATAACAGTATGATGAGATAAGAAAACTTCAGGAATTTGTACCTTAAGGGAGTCTTATATTCAAGAGCAGCCTTGGTATGCACTGTCAATGAGAAGAAGCCAAGACAAACCTATTAGGGCTCAGTAAATGTGGACAGTGGGTGTAATTTATGTAATATAAAGTGAAAGTAAAGACTGTAGTCTGTAGTAGAAGTTCATCTTAGCTTTATTAGAGTTCAAAACCCAATCTGTTTAAAGTTATTGGTGTCTTTTTAGTAACAATACTTTACTACTTCACAAGCAGTACATGAGGACTTGACAAACACTTCCCAAAAGGAAGTGTTTTTCTCTTTTGGGAGTGGGTGATGAAACTGGGAACACTGTAGAAAATAGTATTTTGTCTTAAAATGTTCTGAAGGACTCCTAATGTTCTGCTTCTAAAACCTTTCGTTTTACAATCCTTTTGTGTCTGGATGATGATCGGTATTAAGAGCCTTAAAAGGCAGGACCCCTTTTCTACTTTTCCAGTGTATTCAGTTTGAGTCAAGTGAACAGCTTGGTTTTGTACATTTCTGGTCATATGTAATGGACAGCTAAGCAACAAAAGGTTTGGGCAGTAAAGATGAGCTACGTTTTGTCTAATGTCTGCCATTATGTGGTTTTGTCCTCTAATGCTTGTAAGTAATTTTTACAACTTGAGCTGATTTTTTTTTAATGCATTGTCTTTTTAAATATATATATGGTTTGTTTTCTGATTGTTCAGCAGGATTTTAGAGGGGGATTATGTAAATTCATACATAAATATTATCGAAGCAAGAACTATAATAAAACTATAATAATGGATTAATGTTTCCATTTCCCAAGAAATGTTCTTTGTAATCAGCCTCTGTTCTCTTGATAAGCAAAAATGTTTATAGTGTATAGTTAATACTGCTATTTTGGAGGGAGCCTTTCATATAATACTGTGATGTATGTCAGTATGGGAATAATAATAATGGTTGTTTAGAAGGTCTGTTTCTGTAATTACTGCACAGTTATAATACAAGCTTTCTACTTCAGACCTAGAATACTTAGCAGTTGCTTTCTTAGCAGTAAGAACATTTGGAAGATGACAGCCATGGCATGTCATCATAATGACTGACTTTTAATTAACAAAGTGTTAAACTTCATCGTAAGAATAAATGATTGAAACAAGATGCTAGTATTCTAGTTTGTGTTAGGTATCTTTTGGATGGCTTGCTTCTTAATTTGTAAACTGTCTGTAAAAACATTTTAACAATTGTTACATGTTGAAGTCTTTGCTTGTGCCTTCAGAGGTGATATTGTTAACAAGTGACAAGAATAACAAACTAGCTGTTTTACTTGCAGACTTTGGTGACAGGCTTCCACATTAACATTCCTTCCCTGGATAAGCATAACTCCTCCTATTAGGATTCTGGTGCAGATGCACGTTCCAAATTTTCTTTTCAGAAACATTTGCAAGTAATTCAAGACTTCATTGAACACTCTTGCCAATACTGGAGTGCTAGAAAGTCAGCAAAGCGTATGTAGTTCTGTGAACACACTTGAAGTCCTGAAAAACCCAATTGCGTGATATAATATGTATGATTAGTATAACTGCGAGGAAGGAATTCAGTCTGTCAGACTGCATTGCCAATTGTATTGATGACAACCTGGTGTCTTCCTTGCAGAACATTTTCCCTTGCATAACACTGCAGGCATTTGGTGTCTGTAAAGGGGGAAAACTTGATAACAGAACAGCTTATTTAACAAAACAAAACAAATCAACAACAGCAAAAATCACAAACAAACCTCTAGGTTTCTTTTTCCTTGCTAATAGTTTGTCTAATGTGTTGTTTTTGTTTTTTTTTACTGTGTGTTTTTTTATAAACTAACATAAATCTCATAGTTGCACCATCTGAACTTGAAATCTCATCTTTCATTTGGAGGATTCCTGACATCCGTTATGTGGAAGAAATGATCTTTGAATACTCAACAGTAGCTTACTGCTTCTGTATTACTCCGTCAAAATGATAGGGGTTCTTCAGAAGTGAAGGCTGAGCCAAAATATCTTGATGATGTATCGCAGCACAGGCTGTACTTCAGAACCATAAATATTGGCCTCTTTTTTTTCCTAAAAGTATATGTACTCTTACATATTTCTATATATTAGTTATGAAACTATCACCAACTTGTGACTGTAACAAATACTGTTTTTACTGGATTTGCTCCTGGATGTGATCAACTAGACATTTTGGCACAGTTCTGCTTGTAGGGTTATGTTATTGATCATTCTTTTGAAATGTACTTGCCTAAACTGAACAAAGATGAGCACCAGCAGCATTGTATGAGTCAATCAGAATGGAAGGTATTCTTCAGCAGTGCTCGCTTTGTGAAAACACTCACCAAGTGAAAGACAGCTTTGCTTTTACTTATACTCAGTGGATTCTGTACATGTACTTCACACATTTTGACAGCAAAAACCTTGTGTCTACAAGTTCTGTCACTGATTATTCTAAGATTATGGTGGTCCTTGAGTTTGTTGCACACCTCTGAAGTATTAACAAGCAAAACCAGGTCCTTATGTTCTAGTCAAGGTCATACTTTTGCACACAACTTATTTTGGATAGACTTCTCATCTGTTTATAAAATGAGATTAGAGTGTTAAATACAATTTAAATGGTGATTGCAGTTTTTGAATTGCAGTCCTAGGCTCTGTCCTATTCCCTGTTGAACTGGCAACTGTTGCATTAAAAAAAGTGTCTTGAGGGAATACAGCCACTGATACAGCGCCCTTCCAATACAGCCAACTGTAACCAGTCAATGTGTGTTAGCACTTCCTCAAGGCATGATCTTTTGTCTTCTGTCTAATGTGCTGATTTTTTTTTTATTATTTTTATTTTTTAATTTTTATTTGTTAATGCTTAGTGATTAAGCAAGATCATTTGCTTGTCCCTCTGATGCCAGCATAAAGCCCTGCCTCATCAGAAAGTCCAGTGTTGATCTCTGTTCCCAAGGTTGGAAATGCTGTCAACAGAACACACAACTGCTAATTTATTTTATTTTATAATATGCACCTCACTGCAGAAAAAGTCACTTAGAAAACACTGGCTTAATTATGCTGGTAAATTTGTGAGGATGACATGCACACACCTTCCTTATAATTAAATGGCAAAATGAGTTAGTTCCCCATCTTCCATACATTTGAGTTTGACTGAGGGAAACAAGAATATTTTCATGTTCAGCTCTGCTTTGAATTCCTCAAATGCATGGGGTCTGCAGCTTCCCTTGGCACTGCAGCCAGTGTTTTCACCCATGGCTGGGCAGCTGGGACAGAGAAACGCTGTGGCAAACGCATGCTGCTCAACTTGGGGCGGGCATGCAAAGCAGGGTTCTGTAGACAACATTGAACAAGTAATCACTGCATATTATTTAGTGGAGCTGTGCACCAGGAATATAAAGAAAATAGATAGGAACAGCTGAAGGGAAAACAGCTGGGCATACTTTGTCAACAGTAGTTAAGTCAGTACAGTCTGACAGGAAAAGGTAGTGCTGTAGACAACTTGTGAATAGCCTGACTTACAAATGCCCCATTTTAGATAAGCTTTTGCAGTGACTGTTTTTCAGATTAAAAAAAAAAAAAAGCCTAGTGGGCTGTTACTGTCTTGATTTTCATGTACAGGGCTATAATGCTTAATTTTCATCCCACTGTAAGAATTCTGATCTATTTAGTTTTGTTGCAGTTTTCCATTTAAAAAACTGTTTCCTGATTCTCTGTCATCCTCCATGCCCCTGCAGTTGTGCTCTGGTGCCCCATGGCTCACGTGCTTTGCCTGCCGATGCTTCCCTGCTCCTCCTTCCTCAGGCTGAGGGCTGGGGCCGCTGGTTCTGTAAGAAAAAGAAAGGAAACATGAAGTATTCTGATCACAAGCACCTCTTCACAGGAAGGAAGAACGCACTGTTTCTAAATATAAATACAGGTAGTATGCTTAATAAATTCAAGAATAGCTGTTTGTTTCTGAGGGAAAAACACACACTTTGTTCTCTGTCCTGAAAGAAAGGAAGCAGGCTTTGGGAGGGACTTGCAAGGAAGCGTTGCCTTTCCAGCTGCAGTGAGCCTGGAGGTGCCGAATGTCCCCTTGGCCGTACTTCTTCCAGAATCTGTGACACTCTGAGCTGGCCACAGCAGCTGTCTTTAGGGCTCATCGCATCCCTTGTACGTCCTTGCCCTAGCTACTGGCACAGTGCATGCAGAGGGTGGGCAGGGCAGCAAGTGTTATGGTAGGTTTGTGACCTCACTGTGTGTCAGTGATCATCTGTCACTGATGAGTAAGGGAACAAATATGATCAAGTAGTGAGGGACCTTGTGTTCTGCATTATGGTCCGTGTACAAGTGAGGGAGTGTCACAAAAATCCTGAATGGTGTTTGTGTGTGCTGAGATCATCGTTTCTCTATTGCTGGATGCTGCGTAACTTACCTGTGATAGGTACCTCCCTTGTCTAGGTTTCTCTTGCAGAGTTTGTCCTTATATGATTGTTCCTCTTCTTAAGCAATACCTGGACTTATTTATAGCAGTTGTCTCTTTGTGACTTCCAAACCAGTCTGTATGAAGAGACACTTGACCTTTGTGATGGTTTGGGTTGGCTCACTGCAAAGATCTTTGCTGAGACAGTATTGCTTCCTACAATGCTGAGTCGACAGTTACATGTTAATTGCAAAGTAGGTAGCAGGTGTTTTATAAATATGTTTGTGCTAATGACTTCCTAAAATGCTGTATTTTTCAGGATCAATGAAGCTGTTAAGGGTTATAGTCCTGAGAGTGGCAGATAGCCACAGGGCTGAGACATTATATATTGCTATCAAAGATCAGAATAACTATTTAACCATTTACATGCATTCAGAATGATGAAAAATGTTTTTTTTTTTTTTAGCTGAGCTGAGGAAAAGAGGCCAAAAAGGAAGGAAAAAAAAAGCATAGAGAATGTAAAGTGAGGGAGAAAAAATGATGTTTGTATTTGTGCTTTAAAACAAACAAACAAACAAACAACACAACATCACCTTAAATGTTTTTACTGTCTAAAATAGTATGCCTCGTATGAGGTACTACTGAGATGTTGGTGTGTTTTCAGGTGATTATCTCATGATATGTTTTGATGAAGTCTACAATTGCAATGACAATTAGTTTCCACTGGTGGTAATTTATAAAGCCTTTAGCTTGCACTCTTACCATTTGTCCCTACTCTGCAGATCAAGTTCTTTTACTCCTTCACAGACATTATTTTTTCTTACAGTATGTCGACTTTTACTTCTTTTCTGTAATCATATTTATCTAAAGAGATTAAAACAGAGTAACTCTAAGGCTCCCATAACACAAACCCATTCTTTCTCAGAGTTGGCCTTTTCTTTGATTATTTCTAGTCACAGGTATAGCAGCATTGCTTTAATGAGTTCTGTGTTTTGAAACTTAATTGCCTTTAATTTACTCCCTGTAGTATTTGCTGCAAGTACTATTTTAGTAGCTAAATCACTGGAAAGTTTCTTAAATAACTTGAAAAAAGCAAAAAATAAAAAAATAATAATAAAAAAAAATTAGAAGTGATTTTCCACTAGAGAACTGACTCTGGCAATTGACTTTCACCTTGTAATTCAGGAAATCTTAAAATAGGACTTAAAATATAACTAAACTTTCAGTAAGTATTCATATCTTTTAAAGTATTCTTCACTCTGTTAAAAATTCTTTGTAATATATGTACAAATATACATATAAACTGTACAGACATCTTTTCAAAGTGGTGAAGTAGCATATTGGTTATTGATTACCTGGTTTGGCTGTCACTATTGTTAGCTTTGCAAGGAGCTCTTAAATCATGTCACTGTACTTTTGCTGGGAACAGGATCAGGCCATATGTTTTGTTTGTTTTCCTGTTGAGAATCTAATCTGAGGTATAAAGTGTACCTGATAATAAAATTTTAAAATACTTGTATTATTTTACATCATGTACATGGAAAAACTTTGTCTTACCACAGGTGGTTGAAAAGAATCATTATTTTCAAGCAGAAAACATGATCATTAGATTTAACTATAGCAAGTAAATCATGAGAAGTGGGAAGCAGTAAAATGTCATTACACTGCATTTATCTAAATAGGCATTTATTTCATTGATTTGGGCATTTCTATAAAGCCCAAATTACAATGGAACTTGTAGCTTAAGTATATATTTTTTTCTCAAAATACCTCATAGAAAACTTTGTTTTAAAAAATGTTTCGATAAGTAGTTGCCTGTGCAAGATATGGTATGTTTACTCTAGCACTTAAAACCAAGAGGCCATGTAAATTTTCTCAGACTCCCTTTTAAAAACAGAATAGTTTAGGATTGCGTGTCTTTATCTTGTCCTTTTACACTCTTTTTTAAAAATCTAGAAAAAACTTGCAATGACTGGAAGATAGATTTCAGCTATTACGGCTATAGTACTTTTGTGGTTCTTTGAGTTGATTGTAACTTGATGCTAACAGTTCGATTAAAATCCGAACGTTGGTGTCATGTAAATTGTCACCAGTGAAGTTTTCATGCTCTGACAGCTTTGTTTCTGGTGTGTTGTTAATTGTAAATGAGGCTGATAGACTTTTTAGCTAGAAGAAAGAGACCTCTTGTTCACCTCGTTCCTGAATAGATGTGTACAGCAATGTTAAATAGATGTGTACAGCAATTACTCCTGTTACTTAAATATGTAATATTTTACCCTTAATGTTGTTCTTGTCACTGCCTGTAAGTAATGATGCAAGGTTACCGAGGTTGTTGAGTACTGTTTTGCCCAACTGCCCTGTTTTCTCTTGGTATTTTCTTAAGTGGAAGCTGAAGTGAAAGCTTTGTTATGTGGGAAAGAAGTATATACCTGTATTTGCAAACCTGCACAAGAGTGACTTCTGCTTCCTTTCTGAAAGCATGTTTAATCTATAATTAATCAGGCAACATAATTCACTATTCTAAATCTTTTGCTACTCCATATTCCTAAAACCAAATAATCTTCAAATGCTCTAATATAGTAGGTTTTCTTAAACTAATAATCATTTAACCATAATTTTGTAACTGGGATCTTCTCACCCTGCCCCATGTGATTTTTGTTGTAACTGATGTGACTTTTTTTTCATGATTTTTCCCTACTAAAACGTGTTTTAAGGGTTGGATATGCAGCTTTCATAAAAGACTTTGAATTCAGGTTTTCTGCTAAGGGCATAAATGAAAACTGAATCACAAACTAATCAGCAATTTATTGCCTCCTTGGGATTTATGCTTACATAGATACATAAGAATAGTGTGATGAAAGGAAGATTGTAACTGACAGGAGCTTTACAAATGAAATCTAGGCACAGTTTCCTGATGTAGTAAAAACACTTCAGTGCTTTTTCCTCCTTCCATTCAGTTTATCCAAGAGAGAAAATTTTTGCCTTTTTTGCATTTTACAAATGAGTAGAGTGAACACGGATTTCATTTCCTGCTTTCCACCTCGATTCTTTGTATTTGTATCCGCATCATCCATTTTGAATACTGTTTTGTTCAATATTATTTACTTAAAAACACACGTTTAAATGTTTTGATTCCAGATTAATTTCGAATTCAGGCTGGTTTAAGGTAATAATACCAAGGATACAGAGAATGCAAAATTTTCACCCTTAGTAGGGCTCAGTGTGTTTTCCCATATACTGTTACTGCTTTATGCCTGCATCTTTATAGCTCCTTGCATTCAGCAAGGGATTCAGCAGAAGAGAGAGTGAATAGGATAACTGCTTACCAGAATATTTTCCTCTGTTCCCTCTATTCATTGCATCATGATGTACTCCTTTTATCAACATCTGAAAACCTTTGGTGGTGTGGGAGTCTATCAGGAGCCTCAGAGTGCCTCTGCAACTGCAGGAGGTGTACGTGCCCTCAGCCCCTCAACTGCCGGCTCCCTCTGTGATGCCGTGCACAGCAGAATGGGAATAGGCCCTGTCACGAAAGCCACATGCATTTTCTGCAATTGTATAAACAGCTTACTTGAGGGTATTTCAGTTATCTCCTTGGCTGTTCGCTGAGGATAACTTCTATTCTAAAAATAGAACTTAGATTTTAAAACTCTCTGCCTGTCCCTTAATCGCACATATATATACGTGTGCATGCATGCGTGCACATCTACCAGCCCCTTGGAATTTAAACAATTTGAGTTATTTGTTGATGGAGCAGATTTCTTCAGTGATAACACAGATCAATGCATTTGTTAATAGCAATGCAATACAAGAATAAGAGCTACCCAAAAGCAGTATTGCAAAACATAAGTTATTTTTATTTGGCTTGAGAAAACTGGAGATAGGATTCTGGAGGGCAGATAAAGGGTTACATTTTGCTTGGAAAGAGAAAGACGAATATGCTCTGACATTAAAAATTAAATGCTACTGAAAGGGAAGAAAAGTAGCTGCTAGATGGAATCATTTTACTTTGCAATGGACCTGGCTTGTTGGCTCCAACTAAGAAAGATGGGAAAGCATTTCTGTAACGACGTGAGCATGATGAATGGTAAGCGCGATCAGCAGTTCTGGCTGAGATCTGCCATCGCCCCATGCAGCGTTTGATCCCTGCAGGGTCGGAGCACTCTGTGCAGTGCTGGAATCTGGGGCTGTGCCACTGACAGACGCATTCTCCAAAGTGTCCTGCATTTGTGTTCCCCGAGTCCCAAAGTGTTAGGGAAGCTGCAGGGGGTGTTCGGAAGGTCCCTTCTTTTTCAGTTTGTTTAGTCCCCCCTGACAAGAGGAGTTTGTTAGGGAGCTTTTTTTTTGGGGGGGGTTGCCTGCAACATGAACCTAAAACCATGACTGTAGAATGGACCTTTCATGAAGTATAAACTAAACAAAAAGGATTTAAATCATTAACAGCTCATCAGATTCCATCTTAATGTGAAAGAGCATTGTTGCTTCTTCAAATAGAAGTGGCTACAGTTGAAAACACTACCTGGAAGTTTGATACTCTTCATTGACTAACTGGCAATTTTTTTCCAGTTTTACCCTGATTTTAGTTCTAGCAAACTAATTCTAAGACTATGAGATAGCTTTTGTTTTACTCACAAGTTACCTTTATGGGAGTGTATTCTTTTCTATAGAAGATGGCACGGTCTTGAATTTCCCTTCATTCATTTGCTTTTAAAATATTTCAGCTAATTGGGAATGTGAGATTCACCCTAATTTTGTTGTTTAGGGCAGAAGATTTCTCAGTAAACTGCCAAGATTCTCTTCTTGGGTTCCGAGTATCCTGTTTGAACAATGGCATTTACAGTTTCTAGCAGCCTCTTTTCTGTGCAGTATATATGTCAGGAAAGAGACTGCCATATGACAACGTGTTTGGATTGGGAAATTACAAAGCTTTACAGTTTTTTTTTTCTTTGCTGCTTCCTTGCTAACTTTGAGAAAATAAAAGATAAATACTAGAGAAATTAAGCATTTAGTTATGGATTTTCATAGCCAGCACCTGGAGTCCAATATAGTATCAGGATAAGCTGAGAACACAACAAACTAAGTAGTTTAAAGGGCAGTGTTGTAAGGTACAGGTGTGTTGGATTATCTGGAAATGCTCTGAGTTAGCAAAGGGCCTTAGAGTGGCAAGTACTGCGGAGTACAGCATCAGTTACCATCTGTGCAAGATTCAGCACTCCCTTCTGCCTTAGAAAGAGGTACGAGCTCGGGTCAGTTTGTGGAAACTCTGCTGGTAGAAGTTGAGTTCTGCAGAGCTGAAAGTGTCTCAGTAGAACCAGGTTCAGGTGAATGGTAGTGGGAGGCTCTTAACTCCCAAACTGTCTGGTCATGAAATAGATGTCAAGGCCAGTTATCTTGAGTGGGTCACGCACAAGTTATCTTGCTCGGTTTGCTCATTCACTTCGTGGTTCCTGTGAAGATGATTTGTGTTACAGGAAGGGTCATAAACCCTGGAATCATGCTCCAGAATCATAGCACAGTAAGCTGGCTCCCAGAACTTAATGTAAGCTTTACTCAAAAGTACGTGAAGTTCTGATTTTTATTTTTCATACAGGCAGTCTCCTAAACAACAGAAGTGGTGAATTGGAGTTATCTTTGAGACATAGAAATGTTTGGGTACATATGGCAGGCTGTATTGCTGCATACCACTTTGTTTTCCCTTCCTGTTCTGAGGAATGCCCCATCGACAAGAGTCCCTTACCTGTTGGTGTAGGGGGCTGTGGACTGGACGGCTCTCAGAGTGCTGCCGATTTGCCACATACCTGATGTGACAGAACATCCTGATCGGTGCTGCTCCTGTCAGACACCTTTCATCAAAGCCTGTTTAGACAGGCAGGATTTCAGAGGTCTCAGTTTTTTTTTTGCTGTGCACTCAGTATTCATTCAGTGACTCAATAAATCTCAAGTCTAGTCAAAATGATTATCTTCCTACTCTAGCAGGCTGCAATTTTTTTCTCTATTTCTGTTTTCCATGGCTTGGTGGTAGAGAGCTGATCTCAGATCACAGGTGGGGGGTTAATATCTTGTAGTGATCTGGCAGGACACAATGTCAGTAATTGTCATTGATGGATTCACTAGTTCCATCACTGTCCCTTTCTTGGTGTGTCAGATCTGTCCTCAACACTTACTTGCTCTGTTTGCTTACTACCTGTCCTGAGGAAAAATGGACAACTTAATTCCCTGCCATAGGCTGTCCCCACCTTTCAGAAGCACTAATAGCTATTTTTAAACCATTCCTAAAATCAAGACTTTGTCAACGTACAGTATTTTGGATGAATTGTACTCTCCAGACATTGTCATACTAATTCAGTAAAAGTTATTAGAGCATTTATATTGTTTCTCTTCATCTACTGAATACTGTCTTTCTGATCAGTAAATCTAACAATGTACATGTAAATGTTAACTAGGTGTCTGTCAGTGATTTTGAATTTTTTAGGTGTAGTTGCATTTGTTTAATTGCTAGTTGTTTTGGCAAATGGTTCTAGGATTGAGGTGGTGGTAGCATTGACAAGATGGTCAGAGAAACATCCAGAAGTGGTTGCCAGAGGTTGCTAGTCCAGGAGAATTATTTGCCAGAAGACATAGCATGTCTTGAAAAACAGATGGAATTTTTAAGAATGACAACTTGAAGTGATTCAGGAGTTACATAACTGCAGGGGTCCCAGCTGAAACAATTTCCTGTGAGATGTGGTTCAGCCACTACAGTGAAATTGTCCTTTGGTACTAGATGAGAAGCAACTCTGAATATCTGACTTTACTATTTAGGTTTCACTGTTTATAAAGATGAAATATATCCTTCATAAATTCATGTAATAGAGTTGTAGAAAGAAGACAAAATCTGTGCCAAGCAGACTTGAACAGCATACTACTAATGCATTTAAGACATTTCTTCTAGGAAATTGGAGTTCTGTAATAGAAAGCATGTTTTCAGATTAATCTAAATGACTATTATTAGACTGCAATGGGATACTCTCAGCCAATTTTTTTTCCCAATCAGTCCATAGGGTGAAAAGCAGATGCATTATCTGGTTCCTGTTGAGGGGAACCAGGAGGCGAATAATCTGCCAAGAGCTATCCAGTAAGCACATGAATGATATACAGATAAGGATAGAAAACAGTGCAGTGTTTTCCTTTCTCATTTACGCTTATTGCAGTCTGAGTTGCATAGATGGGCCCTGGTAAATAGCAGAGCTAGATGATACCCAAATAGTCTGGGAATGGTAAAGCAGTACAACAACCATTATGGCCCAGGGAGAAAACATTTCACTATGATGCTGCATGTGTCTAAACTTAGTCTGAATTAAGTAGATATGTAATTTGTCCAAAGGACAAGTAGGGGTACTGAGCAGAGGAAATCTAAAGTGCTTTTCTAAGATAAGGTAATTTACAGGCTTTGTTGTAGTTCTTACTTGTGTCCCAGCTCTCCCCTCTGTGTTTTGGAAATGAGATAGTTCTCAGTTTTTCTCCTTTTGATGTACTTGCTTCACCTTTCCGATTCAGTTTGTGAAGTGAGAGAGGTCATTTGGTCTGCATAGATTTGTGTACAGATGCATATGGACACTGGGAACCATCGTGTTTAGAGTGATTTTTGTGAGCATTTTGCTTATGCCCTTATATTAGAACCCTGCACAGCAGAAAAGAGGTAAACAAGGACCAGAATGGAAGGAATAATTTGTTTGGCTTAATCACTGTGTCTCATGTATACTTTTCCCATTCATAGTTGTTGTATTTCTAAACTACATGATTAGGTTTATTTAGAATTCTTGTGTAGTGGCATTTAGTAACAGTGAAAAGAAAAAGATACAAAACTCACATAAGGCTTTTCAAATCCTGCTTTCCAAATCTGAATAAAGAACTATTTTATTTTATTTTGTGGAATTTTACTGTGTAGGTTAAACTCAAGATTTCTTTCATGAAGGCTAACTGCACAGACCACAAAATAGAGCTAGAAGAAAGCATGTTCTAGATTCAGGACAGCATGTTACATGCTCTGAGTAACAGAGAGCAAATGAGGAGGAAAAAACAATCACGTCTTTAGTCTTACAAGTTCTCATCCTTAGCCGTCAATTTGCCCTGTAGTGTTTCTGGCTGCTTACCTGGCACTTAAATCATACTAAGCAAATCCACATCTAATCATGTATTTTCCTTTCAGTTCTCTTAAACACAGCTTTTCTGCTAAGGCACTGGGAGGTAGTTCAGGTTTCTGTCCTGTTACTTTGCTGTGCTATGAGTTGGGGTTAGTGCCCTTCCAAAGACCAGGCAGTGAAATGGAGCTTGGTGCAAATGCTCATGGCGCTTGCAGAGGACATGGGTTTAGGATAGTAACTGCAGGTGTACAAGTTGTTTCCTCCTGGAATACTGGTAGGTATGTGTCTGATTTTAGGCAAGTTATCTGTACTGTGGGTAACTTTGAAGTAGGCTTGAAGAGTCAGGAGGAAAAAGGCTTCTGGACCAGACACTGCATTTGTGGGGAAGAAGCTTGCTTGCACACAGCTGGTGTTTTCCATCTGTGTAACTCCTTGATGTCCACCTGCCTTTCTACAGTATCACAAATTGTGCAGACGTAAAGTAAAATGTAGTCCTTTTGGGTAGGGAGGAAGAATAGACTAAAGAGAGAGTAGAACATTTATATACTGAATAAAGGCTGAAAAATGCTGCAGGCCTTAATTAAGCCTCAAGAAACATTGTGCTGGAAGAAAGTAGATACCAACATGAACTGAGTACTGATCTACTCTTCAGAGATCATAACCTTGGTCTAATTACATTATTAGTATATAAATTATTGCATTAATTATTTATATAAAATTAATATTACAGATATTAGTTGTCATTAATAACTTGGAGGTGCCTTTTTGTCACAAAAGAACAGATTAGCATTATAATTACCGCATGAAAAATAGATATTGATGAAAAATTGCAATTTGAGATGTCATTGTCATTATATGTATTTTTTTCTATCCACTCTTCTCTGTTCTTTTTCCTGCATATCTAATTATTGTCTTTTGTAAGAGCTGCTAACACTGTCATTTACTAGTAGATGTATTGCTACGGAATATTTTAGCACTGTTATGGTTTATGTTTAGGCATCTAAGCCCCACGCATCCACTTGCTCACATCTCCCCAATGGGACATGGAAGAGAATTGGAAGGGTAAAAGTGAGAACTCATGGGTTGAGATAAAGACAGTTCAAGAGGTGCAGCAAAAACTGCGCGGAGGCAAAGCAAAACAAGGAATTTGCTCCCTACTTTCCATCAGCTGGCAGATGTTTAGCTGCTCTCAAGAAAGCAGAATATAACCTACACACTCTGAACGTGTGTTTCCCACCTCCCCTCTCCTTCCTTCTTTCTCCCGGCTTTTTATCACTGAGCATGATCTCATGTGGCATGGGATGTCCCTTTGGGGTCAGCTGTCCTGGCTGGGCCTTTCACATTTTCTTGGACACCTCCCAGCCTACTTGCTGGCAGGGAAGTGCTGCTTAGTGATACATCAGTGTCTCAGCAACACGGTTTTGGTCACAAATCCAAAACATAGCACCATAGAAGCTGCTATGAAGAAAATCAACTACATCCAGCCAAAACTAGCACAAGCACCTAAAAAAAATATGGGTGCTTAGACTTGTGGAAGGTAAGATAAACAGGGACAGAAGAAATGTTTAACAACTTAGTAAGGTAACTTGCAAGTAGCATACCTACAGATTTGTGAATCAGTGCTGACTGTGAAATATTGGTCTCAATACTGAGTTCTGTTGTTTGTTTGTTTTTTGGTTTGTTTGTTTTCAAACATTACCCTCCTCCCTACTCCCCTCTCCCCTGGAAGAATGTGAGTAAAGTTAACAAAGTAATTAAAGCTATAGTATACATTGCAAGAAATTAGAGGTGTTTACATTTTACTTTGTTTGTTGCTAGCTGTTGGGCAATACTGGCTATGCAGCAGTTCAAGGCAGAAAAGGGTTCTCAGTTTGAGATCTTCAAAACAATTGTTGTGATGATGTAGTATTTTTGTATGCACATGTTAAAATCCACTATTTGCTATTGACCTCCTGAAACTACACAGAGGAGACAAATAATAGTTACAGTTAAAAGCGCACAGTGGACTAGCTTCTGGAATATAAAGCTCTTTTTACGTTTGAATCAAAGGATTCTGATTTATTTTTGGTGGTAAGCTTTTTTAGCTTTAATAGCAAACATATAATAGCAATCATCTTCTATAAAATCATTTTTGTGAAAGTGATCTTTCTGTGAATGCCTTATAAACAAATTCAACTTTCTTCTTGTTTACTGCTTCCTACTTTGATTTATTCTGTATTTTGATGTCTTTATTCAGTAGCACCTTAGAGTTAGGATAAGTTTCTCTACTGTGCAGTGCTTTGCAGTGCTTTTCTTATCCTTTGTGAGTTCTGCTAGCTTCTAAAGGTGACAAGAGAAGTTGCACCCAAATCTGTAAATGACGCTGTATATTATTATTTTAGTATTTCCAACAGAAATGAGCCCTTCAAACAAAAACAAAAATAAAAAGAATGAAAACAAAGAAAACCCATGTTCCCCAAACTATACAACTGATGTTAATAGCATTATAAAGGAAAATCCTCCTCTAATCACAAATCTCGTATTTTCTGTTCTCCTCCTCTTGACACCATGCAAAGCCAGAACTTCAATGTATTCCTATTTGGCTGATAGCAAATTACATCTAATAACTGATTTTCTGTTTGAGTTACTAACAGTGTACAAAAGATGTAGCACTTTACAGTTGTTCTGGCTTATTTTGCCAAAATGAACAGTGTTACTAGAAACAAAATGCTCTGTTCAAAATGGAATACTTCTCTTTCAGTACTTCAAATGCAAAACAAACAAAAAAAAACAACAAACAAAAACAACACGGGTAAATCCAGATAAAAGCTGAAACTCTTTCCTTCTGTTTCCTCCTCCTTCCAGGAGATGAAATTCTGAGGTTAGAACACACAGTAACTGTGAGCTGAATCTGGCTTTTCTTCTTTTGCCTGCTTAATTGTAAATATTTAAATCAACATTTCTCAACTTGTGCTTAAGGGAAGCATATACCACTTGTAAAACCTTACTCGGAAAACAAATTCCTGTGTTTTTGTTTTCTTCCTCAAGCATTTGACCTACAAATCTAGTAAACTGAGAAGGAATACCTTTTCCTAGAGCTCAAACAGACTTGACTCAGCTCCTTGTTAAAGAAACACTAAGTTTAGTATGTGAATAAAGCTTAAATTGAACATCCATGTCATTATTTTTGGTTTGTATTTAAATTGCTTTTTCCCCATGAAGGTGCATACCTCTAAGATGAAGGCAAAAAGCTCGTACTGATAGGGGCACTATGTACATAATTTCTTTTGAAGCCAACTGAGTTAGATGCCTAAATGCCAGTGTACTTTTGACCATAACAGTAGAACTCAGCTCTCAAATACAAGGAAGAATAGAGTACACTGTAGTGTACAATTTGTTCTTTTTATATTGTTTGGATAAAATTCTGTTCTTCAGAAAACAACCAGTTCTGTGGCACCTTCATATCAAATTGCTCTTCAGTTAACTGAATCTTCTCTGCCCCAAAAGAGCAATATGGATGATTGCATTTTGCTGTTATTAATTTATAAGGATTTGTTCTTAGGTATTTTGGTTTGTAGATGCATTTTGTGGCTTGCCAGTGAACTGCTGTAATCTAAGTTGAAATTCCAAAATCAGCTGTCTAGTAAAATGTTGCGCAAAAATGGATTCACAGCAAAACAATGACTGCTGCTACTTCTGCCTGCAACTATTTATGCTTCATGGTATTCTTCCCATACAGTCTAGATTGCTGGATCATTTTCATTCAAATGCATTCAGACAGATATTCTACTATGAAATTCAATAAAGAAATGACTTAACGGTGAAAGACTGGGGTCCTGAACTGCTTGTACTGATGCAGATGAAAACATTTCCACTGAAGTAGGGTTCAATTTGACAAGAAAGAGCGTTTGGCCTATAATTTTGCAACTTTTTATAAGCAACGTTTCGTAAACTTGGACTTTTTTTACACTAAAATCATTATTTCACTTTTTTTTCCCCAGCTGAAATAGTGATTTTATATATATATTATATATATATATATATATATATATATATATATATATATGCAAAAGAAAAAACAACAAAATTTCATTCTTATATATAAAGAATGAATATACTGTATGAATATAGCTTTAGGTGAACATGATTTTTTCACGGCATAGTGTGTATATAGTGTGTATAGTGAAAACAAAAGCATATCATTTTTCCAGATTTTTTTTCTTGTATATCCATATAAGTACTTTTGCCTTGTATAGGTTTTTGTTTGTTTTCCATCCAGGCATTAGGAAGTTGTTTATCAAGAGTGAATACTTTTATCTTTCTTTGTGGGGAGGGTTACAAAACATACCCACCCACCCAGGTAGGCTATTTCATCTTTGCACGTGTCAGAACAGTACTTCCAAGACGCATAGTATCTTGGCACCTGACATCATTACTGGAATTCAGAAAAATGGTTTTATTCTTTTTTTGTAGGCAAAGAAGGAAAACACTCAAAGTATTTTAACTTGGTGCTGGTGTGTTGCTCTGGTTCTAAAGCTAATAGTTCTTGAGTTTCTATGGAGTCTTGGAACCACAAATAGGGTAGTTCACAACGTACAATTTACAGTCAACTACCTAAGGTGTCTGAAGATGATTTCCATGGGTAAGTGTCTGAATTAGCTCAATTTATCCCTTCCCACGTACATAGGATTAACCAGTTCTTGGGGGTGTTCATAACACTGCCAACATGTCCCTTCTACTGGGGGCCATGACTGAGGTAATTCTTCTTGATTTGGAAAATGTACTCCTGCTATAGCAGCCTCAGCAGATCGCAGAGGTGACTGCTCCTGCAGGAAAGGAGAGGATATCCCTTTTCAGGTAACTTAGCCAGAGTACTGAAGACTAATATTCAGCCTTCAGATTTAGATAATTCATACTTGTATTTCACTATTAAAAAAAAAAATCCTCATCACAATATTGTCATGACCAAATGGCTGAGCAGCACATAACTATTGCTGACAGTCATAAGACACATCTCCTGCTTTCCCAATTTTATATAAATTAAAACAACAACACAACCAAACCCATTATTTTTGCATCTCTAGGTGCAAGAAACCTACCCCTGCAATCTTAAAAAGAAATCCCTGTTACACAAAATGGAAATAAGCTGTACTTGGCTAAGAATTCATCTGCTCCTGTATATTTCATCCAGACACAGTGTAGGCAGTAGCGAAGTGCTTAAATCATAGCTTTCCTTCTGGGGGGGGGGGGGGGGAGGCAACAAAATAAACATTACAGGATTTTCTTTTATTTTATCAAAGGTAAACACAACACTAATTTCAGGGACACTTATTCAAAGGATAAGACATTTTCATACTAACTGTAAATTTAACAGAAGCTCTGTCACCCAGAGAAGTAACTCCATGCAGTCCTTCATAAGATGAATCGCTGTAGTAGAAAAGCACAATGTCCCATCTTGAGTCTGTAATAAATGCATTCAAAGTGCGAACTGCTGGAAACAACAATTTGGATCTACTAGTGGGGCTGGCTATGTGCTTAGAAACTTCATTATCATCATCAGACAGCTTACTGATGCTGACAGAATGAAACTTTTCTGAATCCTTAAAACTCCCCCACCCCTAGAATGAGTTGGTTACAGTCCTCAGTTTCTTAGAGATCGGCCGCTCCATGACGAGTGATACAGGTGGTTAAGAGGAGGCTGTGGTGGGTTAGTTCACAGAAGAGTCTTCCTAGGAGCAGCAACCTGTCACAAAAGGCTTCCCTGTTACCTTGCTGCTTCTCTGGAGAGAAGGCTGCCAAAAAAAGATGTGGTGACTGGGCCCTTTGCACATGACTGCATGGTGGCAGTAAAAACAAACAAAAAACCATGACTGATGTACAGAAGTTTTCAGCAAAAACTTCTTGTACAGTTGAGGAGATTACTGTGGGCAATTTCTTTGTTGGTTATGTTTAGATTGTTTTCTTGTGCAGTGCTGCTGTTTTGTGTAATTATTGTCCACTGAGATCACATTTGCGCCACTAATGGAGTGGTTGCTATATAAAGATCTGCAGAAGGTCTGTTGGGAAGAACTTAGCTGATGCTTGGGTGTCTTCAACCGTAGAGCACTGCATCAGACCCAAATCAATCATGGTCTGCAACAGCTGAGGCTTTACAATTTGCCAGAGGGCAAATAAACAGTCTTAGTGCTAATGTGCCTCTGTTAGGAGCTGTAAGAACAAGAGTGACTGTGAAACCTGTGTGGCTGAAACACTAAACGATGACAGTTCCTGTGATGCATTTTCTGATTCTTTGGAAGCTGTCAGAGAAACCTAAGTAGCACGGTGTATGCATCTCTATTAGGAATATGTAGGAAAGGACAGCTACCAATTGATTGCTATGCAGCTCCTTCTGTTGTGTGCAAACTGGTGTGAGTGGAAGAAAGATGAAATTGTGCATGAATGTTTAAAAGGGAAGAGAAGCCCCAGAATGAAGTAAGGAAGAATGGAGTAGGAGGGCTGTCAGTATGTGACAGTAGGAGAGTGAACAAACAGACAACAGGCCAAAACTTTTCCAAGAAGCAAAGAAGTACAGAGAAGAAAATAAGAGGAACACTTTGGGATGAACACAGAACTAGTAGATATTCACTGAAAGGCCATATTTGCTGTTCTGAACCTACATTCAGACAAGACAGTTTCACCATTTTACCTAAATAGAATGGAATTACCCAAACCAAACTTCTAGTATTCCCACTGAATATGAAATGTCACACATCAGCTTGTGCTGCTAATATTTATATCTCCTTCTGTCCAATCCTGATAATATCATATTTGCAGTACCGTAAGAGATGTGTACAGGTCTTTCTTTCCTGTCCTACTCTAGCAATCAGAATACAGAAAGAGCATAGCTTCAGGAATTTTCATGTATGCAAAAGGTGCTAGTGCTTTTCAGGATGAATGAAGTTAACAGAAAACAGTCACTTAAAGAGATATCTTCGTAATATTTCTGCAGAGATTTCTTAGGTGTGTGCTAAACATCAGCAAGAAGAAAAATTTTGTCAGGAGTATTTCCATCATCATATAGCCCCCCAAAAAGGCACTAGCATTTTGATTTCTTTGTAAATGTCTTTTCCGTTTTCAAAATGGAGAAAAACTGATATATATATATATATATATATATATATATATATATATATATATGTCTATATATTCAATTCAAGTTATGAAAGTATGAAGTCAACAAGCTCCTGAAATGTTTTAGGGAGTAGGTCTCCAGGATTACAAGCAAGAATTATTGAGGAAGTTTTACGACCTATTCTACCATTTTTTTCCTGAAGTGCATTTCTGTGGGTGATTGCAAATATTTAATTGGAAAAGTATTTTACTTCAGCTATAAAATGCACCATGTTTACACTGTATACCATGGTTCAAGAGAAATTAGGTTTCATTTGGTTGCATTTTATCACAGTGAGGTTTTGATGTGCTCAAGCGTAGAATACTGGGTAGCTGAGCAGCCACTGGCTGCTGGGTTTGTCCAGATCAATCATGAATGCTTTTCAGTCTGTTAATTCAGGAACGTTGCTGGGTTCACTGTAAATGTTCCAGAATAGAAATAGACTTTTCTTCCACTTTATGCAAAGTTAGGTAAAGTTTGCTTTTTTACTTGGCACAGCTTTCAAGTTGGTGAGGGCTCCATATGCACCGTAGCTTTACTGTACTTTGCTATATAATTAAGACAGTTCAGATTATAAAGCTTGTATCTGTATTGAAACTGTCTTCAGATTTTTGGACATCCTGGATTTCGGGTAAATTCATATCTAGCTAAAATGAGTTCCAGATGAGCAGATAGTCTAGAGAAGCATAGATTACTTTAAAAGATTAATGCAAGATATTCAAGGTTATTTTATACTTCTGATGTTTGGCCACTATGAACTTTTCAGTGGTGGCTTAAAGATTTTTAAGGATTCCTTTTGGCTTTGAATCCGAAGAAGTGACAGCTTTGTTAAGAAGAAGAGGGAGGACATGTAACTTAAAGCCTCTGAAGATGCAGTAGCTTACTCTTACATACTGCTGACTTGACTGCTCAGTCTGCTGGCTTCTCCTCTTCTTCTTGAATTCCTGTTCCCTGCTGAGTTACATAATGAATGTTCTCTGAACTCCCACAATTTCCACATACCTTCCCACACAGCCTCTTTCTTTTGCTAAAAATGGATGGAAGAATTCTGACTTACTTGTTGAAAAGCTTTACGCAGTGCAGCTGAATCACGTCTCAACATAGGAACAAAAGCTTCAAATTCTCCTTAAAAAAAAAAAAAAAAAAAAAAAAAAAAGAAAGAAAAACACAACAAAGGGCAGAACTCCACATCTCTAACTCTGACAGAGTTTACAAGGTATTGTTTATGGGTAAACAACTGTGAATATACTCTTAATTCTTGCAGCATCGATGTAAAAAAATGTGTATGTTAACTGCCATTTTAAGAATTCAGACCTGTATGATGCAGTTCATAGAGTTGCCAGATGACAGCAGCCAGCAGTGGACAAGTAGCACAGATGTTTGCTAGTTAGAAAAGAAACTTCTAAACATTCCCTTTACAATGATGTATCAGTAAAAGTATAGGAAGATTTTTAGTTGATTCTTGGTTATTTGCCTCTTTTGTGGTTTAAGCTGGAGCCAAATGGAAGAAGACAAAGCCCATAAGCAAGACCTTTACTGGCTGATTTCCAGGTGCTGTTTATTTTGAAAGTTGCTTGATATTTTGAGGTCATCAGAATCTTTACATTGCTTGGAATCAGGGTATAACAGTCTAACAAGAACATACTTTATAGCCAACTCTAAATATACTTAGAAAAGCAGTGCAAATTCACATTTTCAGCTAACTCCCAAAGTGTGAAAGTTTACTAGAGTAGATTTGAAGTGTGACAGGACCTTGCCAGGCCACGTAGAAACTGGGACCCTTATTTAATGGGTATTAATTTGCCAGGTGATGCCAGAAGCTGTCCTTGTTTTAAGCAGTTTTATTTAATAATTTTTCTAATAATATCAACTCCCTAAGTAGCTAAAATTTAGATGTTTTATAGGTGTTCAGGAGAAAACTGATGTGTAAGAGAAATAAAGCAATCAACCTGGGTTCTTGCAGATTCTAGCAGCCTTGTCTTCTAGTATTGCTTTTTGGCACAGGAGCATTCAGTGTTTCCCTGTGATGGAATAACCTGCACATTTAATATTTTATTTCTTTTCTGTACTGTGATGAGTAAGCCTGCTGGTTTATTCCCTGTGCCTTTAAAGTCCCTGTCTCTGGATCCGTCAAGTCTGCACCTATAGCACAATTTTTGTGCTTAATGGATCTTTGCCCTACACGTTTTTACCTTCCAGGGAGTTTCTTTGGTGGTTTTACTCGGTTCTTCACCAGAAGAGAAATTCTTCCCTTGCTCTCAAATACATAGCAGCTATACTGGGTAAACTGTTGGTCTAACTCTTCGTTTTACAGAACAATGAAGATATACTGAGGAGACTGGGGAAAAAAGCCATTACAGTGCTGAAGATGTCTCCTTGCTAAACTTTGTTCAGGTGGCACCTGTCAGACCACCATGTTCTTCAGATGAGCATGGTCTCTCAGAATCTGGCCGGCGGTGGTTGCTGTTCGGTGTTTCTGGATGGACTCGTGGTACAAACGAGTTGTTTTTTTTTTTTTTTCCTATGCTATATCCAGAGAGGGAGCTTATTTTCCTTCTTTTCTAAGCATGTGTTAGACCAACAGACACGTGGATTTCTGTATTCCTCTCATCTTTCTTCAGCCTAGAAGTACATTCTGTATGTAAGCAGGAACAATACGTGGGCTCCCAACTGCAAGTCTCTCAAGGCATGTTGGGAATTAAGATCAGAGTCTTAAAGGCATTCCTCTGTTTTCCCTGTCCTAGCTCTGTAATTCTCATTCTCAAATTCTTTCTATTTTCATCCAGCATTTTAAAGGTGTTTTGGAGGACTTAGGTAGATCTATTCTACTGCTTGTAACTTTCCAAATGCCAACCCCACCATGCACCAGTTTTGTTTATTAAAGATTTCATTAAATCTGTCACTTGTGTCAAATGAGTGTGGGGGGGATGGGGGAAGTGTGAAAGGTGAGGGGAAATGAGACTTTGAAATCATCCAGGACATGAGTTTGGACAAACATTCATTTTTTGGCTGGCAAAAATATGCGAGCAATAATTGCAACATTGTAATCCCCTCTCATAGAGAAGGCAGGCACAGATTTCTGCTCTACAATCCTCCTGTGAGTGATTAAGGCATAGGAGGAATCGTTCTTCATAATGGTTGCATTAATTTCTTGGTCATCCTTAAATTCTAGTTGGTTACTGGCATTCCTTTTCAGCACGTTAAGGGTTTTGCTTATTTTCCCTCTTTATGACCTATTTTTTTCATTGATAGCAGAGAAGAAAGTTTTCATGCTTTCAAACATTACAAGGAGTTAAAAGCACTGTGACTGACTCACCCGCTGGCTACATCTTAACGAGTTTACACAAAATCAGAGTCCAATTATACACTGTGTTTGTTATCAACTACAATGAGAAGATGATAAGGAAAGAATGGCCCAGAGGGCAGGGACTGCATATGCTATCATGGTTGGTGGTAAAAACATCGATAACATTTAAATTTTGTTTTCAAGTTTAAAGGGAAACTTCATAGTTGTTGTTGTTTTTTTTTTTTATTATTATTATTTATTATTATTATTATTAAAACAAATTCCTACTTTTGTCTAGGATTGTCAGACATTTTTACTGATTAATTGCAGTAACCCCTGTGTAAGGGCTACCCAGCATGCCGTCCATTCTGTCAGTCGGAGTGAAGCATTGCTTTGTGGTTTCTAAATTCATGTGCAACGCATGGTGTGCTTTTCTGGATTACTGCATGTATACACTGTTTTTATAAAAATCAATAGTTCTGTCAGTAGAAAATCTACGTTGGAGTATTTATATCTGTAACTCCCCCATTTAATTCTGAACCCAGGAATATATTTTGTACCCTTTAGTAGTGTATTGGGGATGGGGACAGGACTCCAGATTATATTCTTGAATTCTGCTTCCTTCCAATTCATGGCTGTGTAAGCCCTCTCAGTATTGGCATGGTTAGCTTCTTAATGTGAGATTCAGAGGAAGATCTTTAATGTAAGCCTTAATCTAGGAAGCAAAGTAAGTAGCAAAAGAAATACAAATCTGCTTCTCTCCTGTAATGCTGAGTAAGTAAATCTGATTGCCTGTGGCAGTAGCAGTTTCCTACCAGCCTGAAGTGATTGGAGAAGCAAGTTGGCCATTGACAGGGTGTTTAAGAGCCTTGCAGGGATTATTTGCCAAATACAGGTGTCTGCCAGCGTATGTCAACAAAGGATGAAAAATAACATTACCATTACCATTGAAGCACTCTCCGTAATAGAGAGAGAGAAAAAAAATTAATGATGAGACTCAAGTACAATAAAAGCAGAAGGAAGGACAATGGGAGACAGCAACAAAGCCTTGTCAGCCTGGCACGTTGCTGTCCTTACAGGACTCTGAGCATTTTTGCCATCTACCTACCAGCTGTTTGTAATGAATCCCTAAAGGAGATTTCTACAACCACCAGGTATTAGCTGGCATCCTTTGCCAGTAGATGTCCTGCTGTGAGAAATACTCTGTCATGTTAAAATAATGATTGATTGTTGTTTTTGTTGTTGTTGTTGTTGTTGTTGTTGTTTTGTTTTTGTTTTGTTTTTTCTAACATACCTAAACATCTTTGTTCAAGCTTAACTAATCTATGACATGTAGTGTCTCTACTTCATGTCATGTCTCTAGCATTGGCTTCTGAACGTGTTGATTCAAGGTTTCACCACATAGGAATGTTTTAATCTTCCGTGCCCCTTCCCCTCCTCCAGTTTTACTTCCGTGCTTGGAATTCCTCTGCAGGTGTGGTGGTGCCTCTGGCAGTACAAGTGTAATGGTGGGACTCAATTAGAGCCCCATGTTCAGGTACTGCAGCCAGACCAAACACACTACTGGTGGGTTTTGGTGTTATGGAAGCCACATTTTATTTGTGGCATTGGGGAAAATTGCAATAGCACCATCAGTTCCATCATTCCCCTCTGAAAAGCATTCGTGCAAGTCTCTTTCATTTTGGAGTAAGAAAGCAGTGCTGTGTGCCTTCTGCATAGGATGTGGCTTATGTGCAGAGGCCACTGGCTGCCTTCCTGTGCATGAAGGTGTGGACACACAGGTTTCCAGCATGGCTCCAATTCAAGGTTTGGTGGCACAAGGTGGTACCACAGTGTAGGTGTTAAATGTTGGTTGTGTCATCTACCGGGTCTCATGATACAACAGACTGTGCTGTGACTTTTCCACAGGTAATGAGCAAGGGCAGCCAGGCAAGACTTATGCTGCTGAGCTCCAGCAGTCCTGGAGCAAAGGCAGGTTTTCAGGGCTGCCAGGAAGTTGGTGTGGGTGAGAGCAGCACTGAGAAGTGAAAGGATCACTGATAATCCTGAGTGTTGAAAAGAGCAGGAACTGTGTTCTCAAATCTGATAAGGACCTGATACGTAACTATGAAGATGGCATTAGAAAGCAGTGGCAAAATAAAAGAACTTAAAGTCTTTTTTGAAGAAGCTTTATATATTTTCTACAAGCTGTGATCTGTACTTTGCAGCATTGTATTTTAAGGTGCATACTTCTTAGATTTTCCCAGGTTTATTTCCTATAGCTTTATCTGCCTAGTACTTTGACAATTTACTGTTCAGCTAGTGTACCAGTGCAGAAATCTTGAAAATGATTGAAAAGCCAACTCCACTTTTTGAACAGCAGTATTTTTGTTACTGTTCTTCCATAATGCTTTATAGAAGCCCTTAGTAATTAAATGAAAATAGTAAACCATTTACTGTTTTACATAAGAATACTAACATGAAATGTTTTTCTTCTGGGGAAAAAAAATAAAATCTTTGAAATATGTTTTTGGTTTTCTAAAGCATGATGAATACACAGCTGCAGTTCCTCTGAGGTCTGATTTTTGTGCAAGACATTACTTTGTCCAGAGCCTCAAGCTGAGATTTGGCAATGGGAGAAATCACCAAAAAAGTCAACTGTGTAATTGTTTGGGTAAATCAGTTTAGAATCAACTTCATATTTTATTAGAAAGGAAGCAAAAATGCCTTTTATTTTTCAGAAGCATCTTTTATCCTTCTGAATGACTCACAAAGAACATGAAATGATTTTTTGTTATGTAGAGGTTTATTCCTTTCACATACATGTTGTGGGTGGAAGAAACATCTGGTGGTTAATTCATTATTTCTAAAACAAAGAAGAGAATTGCAGTGAGTGGGACAGCCATGGCATCCTGTATCAAGTCCTGTCCCTTTATTAGAAATTTCTTTAAAGCACTGTCTATAAATATGAAAGAACTCTCCCCCTCTTTGTTCTCACTCTAGGAAGATCCCAAGATCCAAACCAAACTTAATGCACAAACTTCTTAATTAGAGAAGTGGTAACTGTTTTTTTTTTTTTTAATTTATTTATTTTTTACTTAAGTTTTCTATGCAGGATCTGTTTGCAAAATGCATTTAATTGACTTTGCAAGTGAAAGGACTTGGGGTTGCAGTTTGTTTTTGATATTCTCAGGAGGAAATTGTTTAATCTTAGTAGTAATGATTCATACTTTTGGGGTTAGGTTGTCGATGATTGTATGCTCTTAGTTTTCCATCCTCCACGTATCGCATTCTGCTTAATTAAGTCTGGAGACATAATAGCATATCATTAAAAAAAAACAAAAACAAACAAAAAAAAACAATAGCAGAGAGAACCCAGGAATAACAACATGATTGCAATTCAGATGCTGAGCTAAAGGAGTCATTTGACTGCAGATATTGGATCGATGTTTTGCTACAGCTGCGTCTGAGTACTTCTCCACAGGAATTTCCAAGTGGTGTATAGGACTTGAAAAACTGGGGCTTTGCCTGTGTTTTTTTTTTTTTTTTTTTTTTTTTAAAAAAAAAACAACACAGGCAAAAAAACCACAGGTTTGCTGAAATCATCGGTAATACTCACATCTAGCCTCTGATACAATCTGCAAGAGAATTAGGAGTTTGTTGTTTGTGTTCAAGTCTTACACTGAAAGTACACTGATTAAATAGGTACCTCAGGTACAACCAATGCAGTTCTGCTGTCCTCAAAGAACAGGGACATACGTAATGTATTATGTTTGAAGTAAAAACAAACAAACAAAAAAACAAACCACAAATGACAACAAAACCATTTATTTTTATTTCCTAAATATAATATTCCTTCTCTTTTTGAAGAGGCAATTGTGGTGCCCTGTGGACCCTATATGACTGAACATTGCAGATATGCTGCCTGTCCTTGCATCTTTCGCTAGTGACAGCCTAACCCGCAGAATGAGTATTCCTGTGAAGTTGTGGCAAAATAGCATGTGTGAGAAGATATGCTGAATAAAAGCAGTCAGTATCCTGATAGGAATTTTCATCCTGGTGCTTAACTAACACATTGCATGCTGAGAAATAGTTTTTTCCTTAATTTACACACCCTTCGTGAGTTTTTAACCTCACTTTCAAAACTACTTCATGTGGAGAGCAGGTTTAGCTTCCTGGCTTTTCTCCACATTTTGGAAAGAAAAGCTGACAGCTGTGCTTTGTTCCCAGTCCAGTGCTTAATGGCCGCAAGGTCAGGTAAAGCAGCAGAGCGCATCGTGCTTGGTGCCTTGCCTGCTGCATGGATCCCCAGCATACCGGCAGCACTGTACCCTGGGCAGCGGTGGTCCCCACCCAGTAGTGGGCTCATGGCACACAGTGCCACGGGATTTTCAGGTTGTTGTACTCCCTCCCTATCGCGGTGGTGAAGGTCTCAATAATAGAGACAGAAGCTGTAAAATCAATGCAGAATATATAAGCAATATGTTGATAGATACCTAAAATCACACGCAGTTTGCAAAACTAATGACAAATTTCAATATGAATTGTCAAGCTACCACATCAAGAAAAACTGGGCAGCTTCCTTAACTCTCAGCCTGCTATAATCAATAGATGTCTTCCCTGAAACTTTACTGTCTGCCTTACAAAGATGTAAAAAATATATATATATATATATTAAACCCCCAAACATAATGTTAAATTTGATGCATACTTAAGGCATAACACTAGCTGAAACAAAAAGAAAACATATGCTTATAGTTGAATTCCTGCTTGTTATCCCATTTCTGGTGACTTCATGGTGAATGTGCAGGTGAAATTTTGCCCCTGTTAGAAGATACCTAGGGAACATGGTAATGTTGTGTGTGCCTGCTCTGAAACAGTCTGAAGGGTCTGCAAGCACACACAGCCATGAACGCTGTGTTTGCTTTTACATCGAAGCATATGCCATGTGTGGGAGCCGCCACGTACAAAGCAGCTGAGGGGGTCATGGGATGCCAGCACAGATTAGGATCTCTGTTGTGATATTCCTTAGTGCCCTGGGTCGCTTTAGTACTTGTCTTGCAACACTGGTGAGTTACAGAAGCACAGAGCACTAGCTGATCTGTGTGTATGTAATACCGAGAGAGCCGAGGATTCAGATCATGTCAGATAATTCTTTGCTTATATGAGCAAAGTGCAGTGCACAGTTCTTTCTCAGTGAAGAGAAAGAAAAGAATAAATTAAATATGTATTTTGAGCAGATAATACAAAACAGCAGGTTGTAATTTAGCCTTACAACTTCAGGAGTCATGTGTGAAGAATCTTTGGAAAACAGATTTGATCTGCCTTTTTAGACAGTATTGTCCCTTCTCTACTGCAGTCTGTTCAGTGCTCACTGTGGAATACAGTCTTATATCTAAAATAGGCCTCTTTTTATTTCTAGTTCCTTGTCAGTTACTGCTTATCTTTGATCTGTGTCATCACAGTTGTTGCTGGAGTAGCAGATTATGATTTCTGCCATTAATAATGATACCACTATTCCAGTTGCCAGAGCAGGAAGAATTGCTGAATAGAACTTGTGCTGTGCATTGATTATCTTCAGCTTAAGGGACTGCATAATCACCTTAGTATTTTTATTCAACACTACGGAGAAGATTTTGAGCTGCAGTTGAGATTTTAGCTTTAGTTCCTGCTTTGATTTTTACCTCCAAATTATGCTTTAAAAAATAATATATGTATTCAGTTTCTGTATGACCTCTGGATAAGTTTCGTATTCTTTTGTTTAAAAAAACAACAACAACAACAAAACACAACAACCCACAATCCCATTGTAAGTTATCTAAAATACCAACTCTCAGAAACACCTGCTATCAGACTTCTTTGTCATGTTTTAATGAGAAGTAAGCTCCAAGTGAGAGGCAGGAGGTGAAAAGTCTACATTTTAGATTTTAGAAGAGGGTAAAAAAAATCCCTCCTGTGGTGCCTCAACTGTTGTAGCTGACAATTAGCATTAATATGTTGGCTTAGGGTGAAAGGTGGGGTAGAGTTTCTATGCCTGTTTGCTTCTCAACAGACTTTTTGGTCCAGTGGATACCATTTGATTTTAATCTTGCCTTTGGGACAAGTCATTGTAACACAAGCTTGACAGTGACGCTGATATCCATGAAGTTGAAGGCCTGAGGAAAGGCTGAACAATGGTAGGAGTTCTTGTTCCAGGGTGGTTTTTTTTGTTTGTTTGTGTTTTTTTTTTTTTTTTAAACCTGAAAGTGTGGATGTCTTCCTTTTTGTCTTTTTGTTTCATCTTCATCTTTCACTCTTTGGTCTCTGGATGATGTCATTTCAGGTAATGGATAACCTTTGCCTCAATTACATATATATCTGGTCAAATTGTATATAGGCAAAAATACACAGATTATAAAACTGGATAGATAACTATAATAAATAGGCTGGTTTGTTTATTGTCAAGTGAATCTTGACATAACACACTTATACAAAAAGATGACCTAAAACATTTCTTAAAGTTCAACAGCAACAGGTTTATATTTATAAGAGTATTTCCTTGGGGAAAGATCTACTTTTTAACGCATTTTTTTCTTCTCTCTCTCTCTCTTTTTTTCTTTTTTTTTTTTTAAACCTTCTTTATTTATGTCTGTCTTGGTGCTGTTACAGATTGGTCTGAACCAAACTGCAACTTCTTTCTTCTGTTTGCTTTCCTTTCAGAATATTTAGCTTATGATTTGGATGAGTCTGACAGTTTTAAGTTATGATGTTTTTCTTAATTACTGTACCAAAAAACTGAAAGAGAAGGAAAGAAGGGAAGAAAGAAAGAAATTAAGGAAGAAAAAGGTTATATTTGCCTACTGATGTTCCAGTGCCATTTACTTTTTATACTTAAACCTATTTCTCCAGTAATCTCATTAATCAAACATCCTACCAATAGGCCACATTTGAACGTGAGATGAAATTTTGGTCAAGTCTGATACCTTCCATTTTTTACTCTTTGAAGAGATGAGGGCCTGTGTGTCTCATTAAAGTATAAATGGCTGAAAATTTAAACTAAAAGAAAACAAAAATTCTCTTTTGCATTCTCCTTTCATCATACAGCAGCCTGATTGACTGGAGAGATCTGTGACAGAATTATAAGGTTGGCACAAATCAAACTTCTAGGTCTTTGGGGTTTTCATGATCAAGTGATTTTGTGTCAAATAGTGTGTGCCCACAGACACAGATCATTGCTCTATATCTAAACCCTCAGATTAGCGAGTAAGTGGTGTGACTGCTGATGGCGCTGGGTGGATTTACCCCATCCATGTACCCCACTGTGAGAGCCAGAGTCGCATGAGGGATGGAGGAGGTAGGAAGCCAACAGGTGACTGACTGTCAGTGGTTGCTTTCAACCAGAGAACTGCAGCCTGCTTGCAACGGTGGAAAAATTAGTCCCCTGTATTCTGATTAAGTGTTACAATAACCTTCACTTTGTCTTTTAAAACCCAAAACAGGGCACAAAGCATCCTGTGGGGAGTGTCAGTGTTGAAAATCCACAGCTAGTAAACTGATGGATGCCATGTGGTCAGGACAGAAAATAGGAATTCTAATTACTGTATTTCCTTCTCCGGGAAGAGCCCTTTGTAAGATAAACTTTTTGATCTATGGCTGATATGAGAGGGCATATCTATTCAATTGTGACAATATTTAAGTGCAAACAAAATCTGTGATACGAAAGAATAGTATACTTCCAAGTGTTCATGCTTTGCAGATGGACTAAAACAATAAACAGAATGCTGAAGTGAGGATAATAGACCCTGAAAGCATACTGAGATTGTAACTATCAGCTGAACTGTGCTGACTGTACCTACCCACCAGATTTTGTTCTTAATGTATTCCCCATTGCTTTATTTGTTTTGTTCCACTGAAACATCTATGTCATGGAGAAAGGTTGAAAAATGCAATGTGAACTGTATGGTACCAGCTGCTTACCTATTCTCTAAAATATATATATTTTTTTAAGTTGAACGCATTCGTTTCTGTCTATCACTGGTTGATATTTTTATTCTAAGTGCAAAATAAATTTGTTTGTTTATTTTGATTCCAGAACCAAGTGCTCTTAATAGATTCAGAGCCTTCTGTATGATGCAACTTTGATCTCTTCAAAGAAGCATAATACTTGATGAGAATAGGAATAGTAGAATTTCATATTTTGTCAAGTTGAATGCTTGGTTTTGGGTTATGAATCTTCCGTTGACGTGCAGAAGATGAAAGAAAGCCCATTTAGAGAACTCATGGCTTTGCAAGCATGTAAGGCAGTTAATAATTATGAGAGGTGGACTAGTAGATTAAGATTTACTTTTTTTTTTTTCTTTCCCTTTTTTTGATGCAGTGTTCTCCTTTATCTACTAGCTAAATTTGATAAGTCCTTCTAGGAAATGAAGTATCACTTCAAAAGTGTTTTTCTTCAGTCAACTTTTTGCTGAGAAAATAGTTTTCAATGTTCTTCATAAATTGTTTGATTTTTGTCATGTCTGCTGATGACATAGGAATTCACAGCACTTTGCCTCAGAATCCATTTGAGACAAGAGACATAGCCATTACTATTCTGGAAAACATTATAGAAGTGAAAAAAACAGGTATTTTTAAAACTAGTATGATGATTAACAGTGTGCTTATTGTGGATTAAAAAGGATCTTGCTGCTGAGAGCTGTTATGTTCTGTCAGGTTTGATGTCACATACATGCTTATTACTGTGGCCCTCTAAAGACCATAGGGAATCTTTGGCAACCCTTCATGCAAATATTTTAGACCATACAGCTAACCACAAGATACATACTATTCCTTTCACTTTTATGTCGTCATAGCTTTCTTTCAGAAAGCTTTTAAGTTTCTTAATACCTTTACCTCTAAGCCAGGTAGCAGCAGAGGTCCCAACAGAATTGGCCATTTTAGAAGCAAATCGAAGTTTCAAACACCAGGCTAAATAAAGGGTAGCCTCAAGGTCCCTTTTTGGAGCATGGAATCAGAAAAGAAAGTAAATGAGCAGTAGGTACTTAACTTCTTTCCTATGTCCAAGGAACACTGTTTTTTCTTGTCAAGACTGTTAAGCCATTTGCTCAGTGCTCCCCTTTCCCCAGAAGCATCCCATGCTATGTTGTGATAACAGTCACACACAGAGCGCATTCAGGTTTGCTCCACTATGGTTACCTGTAGCTATGCTTCAATTTAAATAGCACTTCTATCAAACTTTTATAACCACTATACGATACGTATTATCTGTAAGACAGGATACTGGTTTTTATGATTCTCTGTACGTATAGGGCATTGTCAGCTGTTAATCTGCTTAAAATCTCAAACAGATTTCTTTTTGCTATCAACACTTCTTTCGTCTTGCAGGTACTGTTGGTTGAGACATGTCAGCACTGTGAAAGCTCCATCATAGTGGTTGCCTTGGAGTTGAGTGCTAGAATTCAATAAGTAAAGCTACAGAACATTTTAGACTAATACTTCAGGAGATACTCTGGTGTTTGTTAATAATCTCCAATATGTCTTAAGTTAGTAGTTTTAGAATTTCATACTATTGTATTCAGACATTTAAAAACTAAAGTCTCTTTACTTGCCAGGCTCTGAAATATTTACAGTCCCTGCAGGATCTTCTGCCTGCTGACATTAGTCCCATGACAGAATTCATCATCGTTTTTCCCTACACTTAGAGCAATTTTTATGAAATATCTCAACCATCCAAGATGCTTCTACTGAATTTTACAAAAATAAAATTGTAAGAATATGTATATCACTTATTGTGGCCTGCATGCTCTCAGTAAAAGATTGCAAAAACAATCCTCAGCACAAATCTCTTGCTACTAGTGCAATTAATAGGTGGGATAAACCTCTTCTTAATTTAGTTTTGCCCAAGGTACTTCTGTATTTGGAAGTGTATCAGTATTTGTAAAATAAGATAGAGATCACTGTGTGGTTATTGTTTTCGGAGTTGATCAATATTGCGTTTGCTTGAGATTAAAAACCTACCTCCTTCAAACATTGACAAAAAAGGACCCTAATGCTTGATATTTAATTAATCAGAATTCAGACAGAAGTTACAAGTTAGTTGCTCAATGATATCCTTAGAGAAATGTCATTTTTTACATGTGTTAAATCAGCTGATGTTGTATGTACTAGCAATAAAGGTGGTAGTAAAAGGAAAATGTATCTAGTAAGGAGACTTTTTTTGTGGTTAGATGATGCATTGCTTAAATTTCAGTAAGTCTTTTAGACTTCAAAGAGTCAAATTGTCAAGAGCAGTTAGAACAGAGCTTAACTTTATATTTCAGTATTCTGATTCTCCATATAAAGGAATGCCAATTCCCATCCAGCAGGTCTACTGATAAATGATTTACACAAATACAACATGAAGAGTAGTAGAAAATAAACAAATTTCCTGGGAATGAAGATGCCAACTGCTGAAGTATCTCATGGAAATGGGAACGTCAAACCATTGTATTTGTGTCTAGAAAAGTCTTGAATCTCAGTCACTTTTGTCAATGCCTGGAGTCCATACCATTAACATTGTAAGGGAATAAACTCCAAAAATTTGGCAGAAGTCTAGAAAATATCTCTCTGTTATTCAGTGCTGCTTAATGGTTGTGAGTTCATCCCTCATGCTTTGAATTTATGTAAACTTTGAGAGTGAATCTCCTTGCTGCAGGATGTTCTGGATATAAAAGTAAGAGGTCAAGCATGTTAATGAAATGAGAGCTAGTAAAGGAGAGCTAGCCATTTCTGGTTCAGAGTCTGTGAACACAAAGGGAGGCTAAGAAGGAAAAATAATTCTTACATTCTTTGCCTTGTCCTAAGACTCTTCTGTAGGCATCAGCTTTCTGTTGCAGTGAGGAAAACGAGACAGACTACAGTGCTACAGACTCTACAGTGCTAGAATGAACTTTGATTTGATGAAGTACAGCTGTTATTACTTCCTTAGGGCTAGGCAGAAGAAAGACAACTTTTCCTTTGCATGTCGTAATGGCCTGCTGCTAACTGATTTATTTATTTATTTATTGTTTACATGAGAATCTTTGAATAAGCAGAACCTACTTTTTGTCTCCAATGGATATCTGAACAATTGCAGGAAAACATATCTTGTAGTAATACATAAACATTACTTTAAAAACTACATTAGCCTTACAGGAGAAAATAGCATTTGTAATTGTTATCTCTTACAAAGCACATGGTGAAACACAGAGAAAATGCATCTTGCTAGATTATTTTGTTGCATAATATATAAATACGAATTTCTTTGTGATCTTTTAAGCACGGAATATTAAAGAAGTGTCAGAGGTGCTGCTTATTGTTAGCTTTTGCCAGTAAATAAATGCCTCATGATTTTATTTAAGCCTAAGCAGTAACTAATAGCTCACTATGTCTGTGTGCGTATGCATAATTCATCCTCAATACATGCAGGCAGTGGTACTCATATTTTCTCCTCCCTAAGAAGATTTAGGGACAACGTTTCCAAGCCAAACCCCCCTCTCTTCCTGTCATCTTAGAAGTGGCAGCAACTGAATGATAGCAGCTGCCAGAGCCTGTGGAGCGTCTGGAGGGCAATGAGGACACCTCCCTGGACAGTTCCTCTGGGGACTGTTGGCTGTAGCTGCTGAAGGTTTCCTCCTCTGCTGCAGGGATTATAAGGAAACACATTCCTGCATTTTGACTGACCTGATTCTCGGTTCAGTTTAGTTCAATACCTACCCATAGTGGAGGTTACAGGCTGACTCTTATTTGAGATTTTGGTTACTTTCACTAATTTCTCCTAAAACTTTTTTGATTTTGACCATAATAAAATCTTGCCCTGTACAGATTTTTGAGTATCTGTTTCTAGACAAGATCTTCATGGCATTTGCATCTGGAACTTGAAACAGAGCTGAGAAGGTCTGTCGAAATTTATGAGCTGGCTTTTCAGACCTGCAAAGTTCTTCTTGACTGAGGTCCTGTGTTCCCGTGTGAGAGATCAGGAGACTGTCTCCAGTCATCTTCTCTCTCTTACATCATACGCAACTGAAACAGCCAAGTAAAGGACAGGTTTCAAAGGAATTTTTAAATAGCTTATTTCTTCAGATTTATCCATTCTGGATTTCATGTGGAGACAGTTATCTTCCAGTTTTGCAATGCTTTTGTTAGTGTACTGTTTTACAAGAAGATTGTTGGGCAAACAGTCTGGAGAAACCTCAGTGGAATAATCAGGTGAAAGAGCCCATTTTAGAGAGACTATTGTGCAGGAGAGAAATAATGATTTTTCGTAGACATTTGCAACTTATGTTGATACTTGAATGAAGAACTACTGGGCAAAAGATGATGACATCTAGAGGCAAACTTGAATACCTAAGTATTTAATAAAATAGCAGAAATGTGTTAAGATATAAAGTTTTGCTTAAGGAGAACCTCAGCAAAACCTTTATATTAAAGTTAGATCTTGTAGTTGCTTTCCCCCTCTTTTATCCCAATAAATAGCTTGCCTTGTATGGAAGAATTGGTGGGGCTTACTAATAAGTACTTCAAGGATGCAACTGGACTTTAAGCAAAGAATGTAAAGGAGCTTTTTTCATGTTTCTACCATTTAGCAATATCTTCTTTAGCATTTTTTTCCTAGAAATTTATATTGTGTGGTATGGCTCAGAAGTGTATAAAATGTTAAAAGTGCAAAATAAACAGTTTAGCAGAGCATGCAGGGTTTGTTCCTTCACGGATTTATTATAAGCCTTGGTGTTTCCTGGGCATATTGTGTGTCCTTTCTCAAATTAGCTGCAATCTTAAAAACTGTAATGCACCCCCCTTTCTCACTGTGGTGATTTGGATTCAAAATTTCTGTTCTATTTGTCTGCTTTAAAACTCTCTGTATCTATGTGCTCAAAGTGCAATGTGTTTTCATGTAGGACATTTTAGCTTGAAATTTCATTTAGCAATTAGCATTTTCTAATGTTATTTTCTAACTGCAGGAGCCAGGCAGTCAGCCTGTCTGACTTGCAGCGACAATTTTCAAGACTAATGAAGCCAATTATAATGTCAGTGTAAAACAAATTTAAAGTCTCTAGATCCTATATGAAAGTTAGTAAGCATTGATTACATTTTACCTTTTCTTTTCTTTTTTTGTTATCCATATGCATTTCTGTCTCTGAACTCTTTTTTTTTTTTTTTTTTTTTTTTTTTTTTCTGATATCCTACTGTGGAAACAGACTAAAGATTGCTTAGGCCTTCCGTTAATAAGGAGAGTTGCTGAAAATGTATCTTCTGTCTAAAGAAACAACATGTTGGCTACAGAGATGCACCTAAGTAATATTAGAGTTTTAAAAGGAAATAGTAGTAAAATCCAGCAGTGGGTGTGGGAACTGGCTTGCTTAACAACAAAAAAAAATAATTGCAAAGTAGAAAAAGTAGGTAGATTATGGAATATGAAATGCATTTTGCTATACAGTATGAAGCACTAAAAGGTATTACAACAGAGAACATTTTAGAACTAACAAATAAAACTGATTTATACCAGCTCAGGAAAACAGGAGAACAAATCCCTGGTGTATTCAAGGTGAGAGTTTTCAAGCAGGAATAGATTAAGTGTGATGTTAGACATCAGAGTGCAAATGCATATGTGTTACCACTAATGCTCCACAAGTTTTATTCATTCATCAGGAGCCCTTTGCTCCCTTCTGCTCTGGGATATTGAAGTGAAAGATGTAATGGAAAAGGATGGATAGAAAAGTCACTACTTAAGTTCACAATAGTTCTGCTTGATTTTATGTTGTTACATCAGTTTGGGATTTCAAGACAGGAGTAGCTGTGGTGTAAATACTGTTCAAAAGCTTGGGCTGTTCATTTTTTCAAGATGTTTTTGTAATCGGTTTTCATGTCCCTTATTTAATAAGAATTAATTTAAGTCAAAATTAATATTTCAGAAAAGTTTGTAATGTTTTGTTTTGCGTCAATTGTGGAAGGCAGCCTAGCCCTGTGCAGCCTTTCACTCCCACAGCGGGATGGAGAAGAGGATCATAAGGGCACAAGTAAAAAAAACTCATGGGTTGAGATAAAGGCAGTTTAAGAAAGAAAGCAAAAATTGTACATACTGGCAGAACAACATATGGAATTACTCCCTACTTCCCATCATCAGGCAGATGTTTAGCCATTTCCAGGAAAGCAGGGCTTCATTACACCTAACGGTTACTTGGAAAACAAATGTTATTAATCCCAAGCATCCCCCACTTCCTCCTCCTTTCGCTGAGCTTTTATTTGCTCAGCACAATGCCATACAGTATTGAGTATCCCTTGGGTCAGTTGGGGTCAGCTGTCCTGACTGTGTCCCCTCCCAGCTTCTTGCCCACTTGCTCGCTGCTGGGGCAGCGTGAGGAGCAGAGACAGCCTTGGTGCTGTGCAAGCACTGCTCAGCAACAGCTAAAATACCAGTGTGCTGTCAACACAACGCTGGTCACAAATCCAAAGCACAGCACCATACTGACTACTATGAAGAAAATCAGCTCTATCCCAGACAAAACCAGTACAGGTTTATAGCAGCTGGGCACTGCAAGTGATTGCACAGTAATAACTGTCAACCTTTCTGCATTTCGTTTTTAACAGTGTTTGAGTTTTACAAGGATATAGTAAAATCCTGCAATGGGAGTGGGAACTAGCTTGCTTAATAAAATGAATTGTGAGGCAGAATAAGTAGTTATTATCAAACATGAAGTAAATTTTGCTATAGAATATGAAAGTCTACAAGGTATTACAGTAAGAGCACTTTCAAACTAACAGATAACTCTTGATTCATACCAGTTTTGTTTTAACAAATGTAGAAGGGTTGACAGTTATCACGGTGGAAAAAGTTGCCACAGTGCATATTTGATGCACTGTAATGTCCTCTGTGTATAGAAGAGAAAAAGCTGAAGTGCAATAAATTTTCATGTATGGTAACTGCAGAAAGTTATGACTTGTGGTTACTGACAATATTATACTCACAGAAGTTAAATGCACATCCTCAATTTTGTTGTTTCCGTGTTGAATACTAATGCATTTTTTTTTTGTGATAACATTCCTGCCTTCTAGAATTTATTGAGTTTTCCAAGGCTTGCTAGAAATTAATATTGATGAGCTTTGACATACTTATCTGAGTAGTATCTGGGAGTAGGATCTACTGAAAAAAACAGTGTTATTGTGTACAAGGTGCATGGGCCATAGATGCCATTCTTCATCAGTTAACTTTTATTTTTCCATTGCTAATTCCTAAAATGTCTTTTCTGCTTTTGTCATTATTTCAACTCTTTGTTATGTATGATTCTTAAAATTGACCATCAGCCTAATGGTTTGGAAAATTTCAGATTTGAAATAAATATTTAGCATTGGATATCATGACTGAAATGTTATTACATCAAAGTATTCAAAGATAATGTATATCCAGTCTGAAATCACAGTCAAGGAAATTTGATTCCTTTGCTCATTTGGTGCGTTGGCCTGTGTTGAAGGGTCTGTGCAATGTGTTGCATTGTGCAACATAGGAACTCTTTGAACTAAATTACAACTCTTTCCCACCATCTGTTAAAGGTTGAGTGGAGTGTTTGTTGACCTCTGCAGAAACAACATTGCTGAAATTAAAAGATCTACCAAGGGTGACTACAGTGGCTTAGCAGGCCTAGGTCTTACAAACCAGTGAAATGAGTAACTGGCCTTCAATCTTAACTTTTATAAGCACAATTTTAACCACTTTTTACGAGCAGGACAGCAGTACCAGATCCAGTGGCTGGCTGAGACATTAGGCTGCAGGCTCATTCTTGCATTTCAGGCTGATGGCTGTAGCACAGAAACCTTTTCCTCAGATCTCTGTGTGCTGCTGCTTTGTAGGAGAGAATGGCTAGGAGCAGTTTTAGTGGAAATTCTTCTTGTCTCAACATCTTTTCTTCATCTAATATCCTGTTGTGTTGTTGCTGTATTACATACACATCCATGCCTGTAAGTAAATGGACAGGATTTGATTTGGCCTTGGGGAGAGAGGGTCTTTCAAGAATGCAAAACATATCTGCACTTGTTTTCTCTGCTACTTCAGAGTAGTGCTTTTGAGATACACATTTCTAGGGTGCAGAAATTGAATGGCTCTGACCTGGGTAGAAGTACTGTCAAAAACTGGTTGTTGATTCTTTATCTAAAGTTGCTGTGCTGTGGAGAGAAGTTGGGGTTCCACTCATTTATTTGCAAGCACTTACTGATATAAACAAAACCAATCTTATGATAATAGAAAACTTTGTATTAAAAAAGGTGACAGTCTTTAATGCTGAATTGCAAATACTATTTAAAAGACAGTACGAAGAGAGCTGACAGAACTGCACTGGGGATTCTTTAAGAAGGCAAATCCCTTTTTCAGTTTTTACTCATTTCTTGAATAACACTGAAATGACTACAAGGAGAATGAAGCCATCTAGCAGGACAGCATCTTCCCATCTGTGTTGAAAATGTGAAAGTTAAATAATCCAGTTTCTAGTACTTTTTTTGAGCTTCCTTTTGTCTCTGAAGTCCCAACATATTATTAGGCTGTCATGTTTTTCACCTCTAAGAATAAGGCTCTGTACAGAAAGTACTTTGTCACTATGGAGTTTCTGAAGCAGCTCTGAAAAAGTATCTTTTCTCCAATGGAGAAATTTTAGATAATTCACCTGGTCTGACTAAAGAAAAAAGGCATTTCTGAGAATGCTGGTAATGTTCTGTTCTTCTATGTTACTTCATAATCTGATATGTTGTTCAGTTGACTGTAGAAAGATTGAAAATGATGTGGTTAAAGAACAAAAATGGTAAACATAAAACCAATCTTTTTTTTTTTTTTTTTTTTTTTTTGTTCTGAAAATGCAGCACAAATCTCTATTATTGTTTGTATTAATCTTCAAATGACATGAAAGCCATCTACATCAGATTTGGAGCTTATTTCATCATAGACTGATAAAGTGAGAATTCATAGCAACAGGAAGGTTCCATTTGTTTCATCTGAATTTTGGAAAGTTATTTATAAAAGGCAACTCATTAACAAATATAAGCAAGTGGAATTCAGTTCCCTTTATTTGACTGTCAGTAACTTATACAAGACTTAATAATGTTATTTTGTAACCATTCATATTTCCAACATTTTGTTTTCAGCTTAGTTTTTTAAGGTGAGGATATGTACTTAATTTTTGTGTGTGTGTGAGAGAGAGATGAACTTCTAATAACTGTTGAAACTGTGAACTGATTTCTGGGCAGAGGAATAGACAGAGATCTCTGAAGTTTGAGATTCTTTCAAATCTTACTAAAATAGGTGCTTCCGCAGAAGAAGCTCAGAAGAGTGATGGTGAGGCCAAAGCTAGAACTCAAATTTGGTTGGTCAGCAGACAGTTCACAGGAGAAGGGATTTACGATTGGGAAAACACTGAAGCAGTTTAAAAGGAAGCTTTTGGTCAACCGTAACCAATTCTAGAGGAGCAGCTTTACTCCTGGCTATAAGATGAATAGTGTTGTTTGAAGGGTCTAGCTCTGTTCCTTGGTTAGGCAGAAAGCAAACAATCCAAGTCCAGTGGCTGAACAGCATTGACTTCCCATGGGCTGAGAGCAACCAGCTGGTCACCAGTTGAACTATTTTATTGCAAATAACTGTTTTTCATGGTTCAGCTAATAGCATAACACCACAGTATTTATTTGTTTGTTTGTTTATTTATTTATTTATTTAGTGAATAGCAGACAGCCGTATTTGTAGCTAACCTATTATGTGAAGTCTTCACACATACAAAACTTGAAGAACCAGCAACTGCTCACTGCATCTGCCGTTCCTGCCTCTGTTCCCATTGCCTGCAGGAGCTGGAAGGCAGTTTTAATGAGAGATTATAGTGGTTTCAGGGAATAAACAATAAAAGTCCCAAAATAAAAGTCTGTCATGAAAGAGATAAAAGCAGAGCCCTCACAAAAATCAGCATGTATATAATACTAAAGTTATTATTCATAGCCAATTATGCATGGCCAAGTATTTTGCACAGAACAAATGAGTTTACTAAGACACTTGGGGTCATCTTAGTTTTTACTTCAGCCAATGTGATTTTTTAAATTCTTATTTTGGATATGTAGCATTAGCAGTTAAATCTAAAAACTTGCATTAAGTCCATGGGAAGGTTGATCTTTGTGTGTGTGTATGTGGGAAATAAAGGCTTAAGAGGTCAGAGCCCCATTTTGCTGAACAGAACAGCTTTGTGATGCAACCGCTTGCCCAGGCAGCATGTGACAATGGCAAGATACCGAAATCTTCAAGTGTTTGTCTAGAAGTGCCAGTTGCCCTTCTTGGTATGTATTTATAATAAGACATACATTTGAAAAGGCTTAGTTTTGTAATCTATCTGTTCTGCTAAAGAAAATGGGATTAACAGCGTAAGTAAGCAAATTCAAACTAATTTCACTTTAGTGAAATTTAGTGTTGCTTGTACTTAAATGATGGCTTTAGGCTACGACTGTTTCTGCTGAAACAGAAACAAACTCTGTCATGTAAGAAGATAATGTTAATTAAAGACAGTTCTGGAACAAGAGTTCATAGAAATGGAAGAGGCAAAAAAATCTAAATAGTTGTAAGATGCAGTTTGATCGGCTTATTGAAATAGTAAGTAATATGACTGGTTTCCTAAGCCAGCCTGGGCTTGGCTGTGTGGGTCATCCCTTTCACTACTGATACTCTTGTCTTACAGCCTACTGCGCTGCTCTGCCGCAGTGTTACTGAGGGGAGAAATTCCTGCACGGTACCGTGTTTGAGCCATGCTGGTGTTATTCAGGAACAAGATTCAGCTAGAAATAAAATAGGTGTTTCAAGAAGCTTTCAAACAAAGGGGAAAAGAGATTCTGCTTAAGGGAGAAGTGAGGTATTTTTGTTAACAAGACCTAGTGTGTGGGATTTGCTCTGTGATGCAGGACTCAAAGAGGTAACCGATGAAGCTGGCAGTGCTGAGCGCACTGATCTTTCTGAATCATGTTCTGGAGCCCTCTCTCTCTCAGCCTGAAAGCCTCGCTTGGCTCTCAGAGTAAAAACTGCAGCACCCCCATCCGTATATGCTCGACTGGCTGAGAGCAAAGTAGGGGGCGATGAGGTAGTACAGCTGGCACAGTTTATGAAATCATCACCTGCGTCATGGAGCAGGGGGATGACAGAGCATTCAGACTAATTTCTTTGGCATTTGTAGCTCAAGATGTTAACAGAGGAATTCTGTGAGTATTACTGGGTCTTTTTATTGTCTTGTATGAAACAAAAGATCATTCTAAAGGTATTAAGGGCATCCGAAAACTCTCTCTAACAGTCATATAAGCTAATTAACTGTGCCCTTCATTAGTGGATGGACTTGCTGTGTGCAGTATTTCTGTAACAGTTCAGCACCAAAAGACTGCAGCCTAAGCTGATTAAAGTCCCGCGTCCCCCCTTATGTGTTAAATTTCCCTTAAATTGCTCTTGACTCTTTCCTTACTCCATAATAAGCAGTATGGAAACACACATCTTTGAATGCTCCAGATCTTTTCAGTGAGTTGTACCCAATGGTCTTAAACAGATCTAATTCTTCTGCATTATGTTGGAGGTCTAAAATAATTCTCCTCCTGGATCCCATAATCAAACAATTTAAATAAATAAAACAAAAAAATAAAATGTTATTCCTATTCCTGTTTTCTAACATTCAAATTAGACATCCATTCTTGTTCTGCAGATGAAAACTGCATTCATAATTTAGGTTAAAAAAAAAAATAAGTACATTGGATTTCACTACCAGTCTCCAGAGTAACTTAAACTTGCCATTTGCAGTAAAGCAGCATTTTTAATGGGTTTTGTTTTGGTTGGAAACCCGCAATGCTCTCTGGTACTTCTGAGACTGCGTTCTAGAACAGGGCAAAATGCAATTATGATGGTAATTAATTTGAAGTGGTCTTTGTGTCCTTTGTATCTGAAATGTTTAAGTGCCTTTACAATCTGCAGAAGTATCCTTCTCTGTATAGACAAAATCTCACTTGACAGAACAAGAGTCTGATCAAAACTCAGTGCCCTTGTAATAACCTCCAGGTTCTGGTACATTGTTAGTTTAAAATATGGCATGGTGACTGTTTTGGGGAACTTGGATGTCAATTACTGTGAGGATGGCTCCAGATATAAACTGGAACTCACTTCCATACTAAATACATGGATTGTAAGCAATGTTCTAAATATACACACAAACACAAAAATTAGAGGGAGGGAAAAGGAAGATCATTAAGGTTATTGTACAAGGCATCCAGAGCTTCTTTAAATTCTTCAATATTATATCCATTATAATTAAGTTGAACTTCAAAGAAGTTTTAAATAATTTGGCTGTGGGTCATTAAGTTAACAATGTCACTGTGTTCTTGCTGTCTCATTTACCTTAATTAGAGTGCACTTTTACAAATGATGGTAACACTGTGTAACAAGCTGGATTTGATAGCCACTGCCAAATGCTGATTTTAAGCTGTTTTTATTTTACTGGCTGTATCCTTACTGAATAATAATCTCTATCAAGTTAGTTTTATAACAAGCTCATCATTGCTTTGGGATTTCATTAATGAGAGATACGCACTACTGAAATGTTTATATATGAAAGAAATGAATAGATTGGGTTACCTGAAGTGTGTAGATGAAGAGGGTGAAAGTGAACCTGGTATTGTGGTGAATGTCCGATCTTTTTGCCTTCAGAGTAGTTCTACATTATTTTAAATAGAAAAGATTTTTGGCAGAAGAAATCTATCATGAGCAGCAACTACTCAAAAAATGAAATGACTTCGCTCTCACCCTCATGACTAGGGTGGGTATAAATATATGACATTCATTGTGTGCAGGCAAGAAGAACATTTTTAATTCAGTCTCTTGCATAAGGCTGGAATGATACAATATGTATTCTGAAGTATCACAGGTACTCTTCTTGTGGGTGTGTATATTTATGAAAGATAGAGCACACTTCCATGCTGTAACTGATACAACTTGCATGGATATGCTACATTTTTTTTCCTAAGATCATCCTTTTTTTCCCTGCGGGCTTTTTCTGGAGAGAAGCTATTCAGAATGAGAAGCATTCTCCCTGAAAGCTTATCTAAATGAAATAATTCAATTCACTGATGTCATTTATGTGTGAAATAACTTAATAGTTCTTAATAAAACTTAATAGTTCTTTAATTTCCTATGTTTTGAAAGCCACTGATGGTGCCCCAACAGTTACTTCTTTTTTTTTGTCTTTTTTTTTTTTTTTTTGGTCTACAAACATATACATAGTTTACATCAGTTATCTCCGTTGTTGCAGTTCCTATTAGGAAAATTAAAAGATCTTGAGTTTAAACTTTCCCTAATGATGGAAAGTCTGGAAGACAGAGGGAAGCATTGGATTCTAGTAGCAGCTTGGTGGTAAGGAGTGTGATGCTGCTTTGCACCTGCTGCTGCACCTCAGGACAGCACTTTGAGAGGGAAATGAGAGGGAAAGGAAAGAGGAGTGAACAAAGTGGAAAAACACTTTACAATACTTGCAGAATCATCATGCTGCACAAGAAGTATAAAATAGGAGAAGACTACACTGAAATGGCATATTTATAAATGTACTGCAAGCATGCTTTAACTACTTAGATCATAGCAACTATTGGCAATGCTTTCTGACTCTACAGAGATGACAAACTAAATAAAATGTGCTTGTCAAGCACACAACAATACCTGGTTTATAATCCCAGAGCCCTCCTCTCCAGCCAGAGTACACCGTTTCAGCACTGGCAGTGTGTTTTCTTACTCTTCTGGTTAGAAGGGTTAGGATTCTTCAAGCTACAGATCGTAAATGCTAGTGTCAAAAAAACCTTTATGTGCATTAAAATCCAAGGCTTCCTGCCTCAGTGGTGCTCACAATTTCATCACTAAAGAATGTTTATCACCTGTAGAAAATATAAGTGCTGTTCAGTGCAGTGTTGGAGGGCCCTGCTCAAAGTGGATGCGTGTTGCTAGTTGATGTGCATGGGACTCTGCCAGCGCTGTGTGTTGCATTGACATTTGGATGCATGCACCACCAGGTGCTCTCATTTCTTTAGAGACTTAATTTGTCATAGTCCTGTCCCAGCACTGGCACCTTTTGCATGCAGACATTTGAGATGCAGTGTTTACTTGAAGGCTTTTGAATTTGACTGTGAGCAGATGAGACAACCAACTTTATATACCAAAAATACATATTTTCTTGTAAAGTAAAAGTGTTGTTCCATGTTACTTAGAAAACATCTTAGTAATAGTTCATATTGCATAGGTTTAGTTTATGTTAAAATCATTAAAAAGGTTTGCAAACCAAAACAAAAAGGAAAGAATTAAAAGTTGTATCTCTCTCCCTTGATGAAGTGGCAGATGGCAATTATGTTGCTCTGCTGCTTTGTACATTGAAAGCAAATGAACACGTCTGTACATACAGGAAACAAATTTATGCTCTTATCTGTGACAAAGCCAGAAAAATAGTATCTCTGTTTTGGACATCAATTCTTTCATGTTCTCTGGTACTATCCATCAGCTCGGTGTACTGCATGAGAGGTCATCTGTTCTGGTGGGATGTGATGGGAAATGAGGTGTGAATGCTGATCCATTGCTCCCTCCCATTTCTGCTGAAATAATCATACATAACATCAATAAATCTGTTTAATAGCTGTACTACTGTGCTGAAGAGGAAGAAAACAGGGAGGCAGAGCGCTTTTTTTTTTTTTTTTTTCTATTGATAGTACACTCGTGAATATCAAATTCCTCTTGTATTCTGTGCTCTACTGTAGCTCACCTGGTCTTCAAAGCATCTGGAGAAAAACACGCTTGTTGAAAACAAATACTGAATCTGAAGCCAAACCAATCTTTTGGAATCTTATAATATTGGAAGCCATGTAAGCATATATACTTACAGATATGAAAAATTTGAAATCACAGAGGCAGAGGAATTGTCTTTCCAATTCATGAAACTCTTTCTGGTTGACTTCTGCCACTGATTATAGGTAGAACAGCAATGTAGCAAAAACAGTTTTCTCCTAGAGTTTGGGTTATCTAGAAGATCTGTAACCTTACTTTTCACAGCTTTGGGCTACTACATTGCATTAGAATGAAGATGTCTGTAAGTCATAAATTTTCATTTTTAAGTGTGAAACTTCATGCTCTTAATTTGAACACTTACGTCCAGTTGGCATTTTACAACATGCCCACTGTTCTTGCTTGGTGTTCAAACTGATCAGTCCAGCCTTCCTTGACTCTGGTGTTTGTAAAATAGGAGGCAATACTAAGATACTTTACAGTAAGTGTTGAGGTTTGTGTACTACAGTGTGATGTGTTTTACCAAGTAAATTGATGCTTTTAAATGGAAAATTCCACAGGAGAACTAAACCATATGTGTATCTGTGCATATATGTAGCTATCTAATACACAATGGCTTTATTTTTTATGTTATGTTTAACTTATATTTTTGTATTCTTAATGATTTAGGTTTAGGTTTAATGTTCGTGGTTCTCTAAAGCTTGACTGATAAGATAGACATTGGAACCAAAATCATTAAGAGTTCAAATGAACAGGTATTTGTGTGTGGAATATCTTAACAGATTCTGGCTTTAATATACAAGTATGGAATATCATGTTAGTTGTACATTTACTGGCATACAATATAGAAGATAAAATTACACACCCTGCAATTTTTAGATAAAGAAATAAAATTAGATGTCTACAAACTGCCTTCTGGAGTAAATCAGATTACAAGCTCTGTCTGGCCGACAACCCAGGAGAGAACAAGACTAAAATCAGCATGTTAGTGGTAGATAATAGTGCAGAGCCAGAGAGAATTGTAGATTCTCTACTTTGCCTGTAGTACAGAGAGAGGACTTACGCAAAATATACCCCCCCGTCTGTGAGTGTGTGTGTGCTTATATATGTGTATATATATATATATATATATATATATATATATGTATAAATCAGGATGAATAATTAAAGGAACAAGAAAAATCCGGGTACCTTTCTGATTTTTGTTTCCATTTTTTCTCATCTCTTTCTCTTTTAACTACCCAAGAGTGAATGTGGCTTCATCTGGAAAATGTTCAGCACCATGAAGCATGCTTTCAACAAAGTGGGGTGGGGAAAGGAAAGAAAATGTTCAATACTTTTAAGAATGCTGTAGATTTCCTTGAAATATCAGTCTGATTATATGTTTATACTTCATTGGAGGAGAAGACGACTCATGCTACCTACTTGTTGAGCTAATTGAGAGCAGCTGTTTGCCAGTGAATAAAGATACATATTCTTTTCCTATCAGATGATGATTTTAAAATTGAAATCATGCTGTTTGTGGAATAAGTGTTTCCCTATTTACTATCCATCACATCCACTTTGCTAGTATACAGACTATTACTGAACCATTTAGTAGATCTCTCAAAACTGTTCTTTGGCTTGGCTATCCTCTAGTGTATGCTTAAACAAATCAGCCCTAAGCAGAAACTGTAATATGCAGTCCTAATGAAACTAAAGTCCAAATGAACTGTTTAAGAAAATCTTTGTTGTTTGGAGCTCAGATAGTGCTGCTGTTCCTGTATCCTAGAGGTATGCTTTCCTGCAGTTTTATTCCAGAGTGTTTCTTACCCAAGAAAATGAACATTTGGTATATTTCTACTCTTACTGTATTTAATTTATTATATTTAATAATATATTTCTGTAGACACACATCTAGGAATTAAATAAACGTAGATAGAATGACTTGGAAGGCTATCAACTACAGTAAAATTGGTTTCTGTCTGTGATTGTCAGGTTGTCTTACAAAACTAGGGAGGTGTCCCAAGAAGGAAAAAAAAATATATATATATAGACAGACATGGAACTGAGATCTATAATTCTTCAGGTTCAAGAAATACTTGGTTTAGTTTTTAAATTGCCTCAGGTATAGGAATCAGCACAAGAAAAAAAGAATGGTTAGTTTTGTACCTGATATATGGTATGTTGTTTGTTTTTTTTTTTTTTTTTTTTTTTTTTTTTTTTTCCTAGTATTGTTGTATCTGTTACATTATCAATTTTACATTAAAGAAGTGGACAGTCAGCTTGGCTGAGATCACTTTTACTGCTCTGAAGTTTGCACGTTAAAAGACCCTGGTTGAAATATGTAACTCACAGTTTGTATAAATCACTTTATAATTTAACAGTACAACCTAACTGAAGACGGTAAAATAAACAGAAGTCTGACTTAAGTATGAATGAACTCACTGCTAGGGTGGAAGAGTGTGTGTTTTTGAGAATGAATGTGACTGCTGAAGAGACATATTACTGAAAAAAAAAAAAAAAAAAAAAAAAAAGGACCAATTGAACAAGCTGCTAGGAATTACTGTGCTAGAAAAAATAGATTAATATAAGTAGACTGGATAGACTGGATAGAGAAACTTTACAGTTTCCAGTGAGATTTCTTAATTGTAGCACTGAGATTTTTTTCTCAGTAGCAAATCCAAACCTGGCCTGCTGGTTTGTCCTCTGCCATTGATCTTTGAAGTCTAACCAAGAATGTGCAATGAAAATGTTGATATACTGATAAGCTGATGTAAATTATATCCCCAGATATGAAACATATTGTGCCGTTTACCACAGTCCTGATGTTTCTGCTGTTTTGAAGTTGTGATCCTTGTAGTTGACATACCGCAGGTACTGTTTAATGAAATGTCCAGACCATTGTCCTTTACAAAAATGAAACAAAAACCTAAAAACCTGGGGTTTTATTTTTCTTTCTGGTAAGAGTCAAAAGTAAATTGGGATATTTCAGAAGCATATGTTAAAATACAAGGAAAATGAGGATGTGGGAGTGTTTGTGCTGACGTGGATCTTCAACCAACACTGTGCAGTGACCTTAAACTTCAGAAGCTCCTTTAATTTCTCTATAGGGAGCATTTTACTGTTTCCTGTATGCTTTAATTGCAATCTAATTTATCCTTTGCTACGGGCCTTGCAATCATTTCATCACACTCTGGCAAGGACTAGTTTCTACTTTAAATGAGATCTATGGTCAGCTGAACCGCTGACTTAACAGCTGATGCCAAGGAATTTGAGGGCTTTGAAGATAGTGGGTGCAGTTACTTGTGCATATTGAATCTATTACCACCCTGCTATCAAATGTCCCTCCAAGTTGGTTTCTTATGCAGGGGGCCAGTGAGAACTATTGTTCCTTTGTTACGGATAGGTCCTGTCTGCATAACCACTGCTGTGTAGGACAGGGGAAGAAGCATTTCTGTAACACTTTTTGTTGTTAAAATGGTACCTCTTGCTACTGAGAGATGATGACAATAACCATATTCAACTGGGTTTCAATTTCCTTAACAGAGGCAGTATAACAGCTGTATTGTGAATGATGGGAGTCCTTGTGCTCAAGGGAATACTAGTTGTTTAAGCACTGGAAAGCTGTGGTATGACTGTGCAGTTAATAGGGGTTTCTTCTCTATCCTTGTGTTGGATTTTATTAGTAAACCTCAGACTAGGACTGCTCTGAAAATTGTAATTCTGGAAGTTGAAGTGTATTTGTATGTGTGGTTGGGAATCAGTTTGAATTTCAAGGACCATTCTCCTTGAATATCTTGTTATTACACGTACATCTTGAGAAGATATTTGTTCTCTAGTTCAGTGCTAATATGCTTTTTCATCATTTTACACAAGTAGTATAAAACTTTGCCTGAGACACTGATGTTAATGATTTATTCTGGGAGTAAGGGGTTGAGGTCACAACATTTTTTGACTTTGAGTAAATGGCTTCCACACTAAGAAACATTATTCAATCAATAAACTGGTTCTGTATGCAAAGAATTAAATTCTAGAAGGAGTGTCTGTTTCTGTAAAGCATGGAAAAGACTGAGGGAAAGGTTGCCTAATTAAAGTGTTTCCCTTTGCAGAGGCCTGAGTTGTTCACGTAAATTTACTTTCATCAAGTCCAATGACAAACCAATAATTCATAATAAACATATTTTGAAATGGAAATGGAATATGTTTCATTGAAAGGGCTATGGGAACTCAGGTCATCAATCACTTCTCCCACAGTTCTAATTTTAAGCTGTCTCCCTAATAAGAAACATTATAGCCCAGTTGCATATTAAACAGGGCTTGGTGAGGGGAAGAGGAGTGAGCATTCATAAAGTCCACTGAAGCTGTTCGGTTTTATTTTCATTGCTTGGTAATTATGTGTGGCTTATAGGAGTCAGTACGAACTCCTACTATTTTATACCTCACAAATTAAAAAATAATAATAATTCAAAAATGGCAGTTCAGTTTTTTCTCCTTCACTTCAGATTTGAGAACAGATTTGGTGGAGGTGCATTTCGCATGTTACGTCACAGCACAGTTGCTTTGACTTTCAAATAATGACTGCACGAGAGAGAGAACACAGTTGGACTGTCTGGCTTACGAATTGCAGTGTTGTGAAGCTAATTCTGTATAGCATTTGGTCCCAGCATGGAAAGCAAGAGTGACACTAGTGATCTATGCAGGGGCTGTATCTTTTTTTTTTACATTTTAAGAAAAACTTCAGTATTATGGTACCATTAACTTTCAAGTCAAGGTTGCAAGAGTCTTTGTTTTGCATCACGTGAAATAGCTCTTCCCACTCTTTGTGATATTTGTTATAACAATTTTTACATTGGTTCCTGTTTACTTGTTAATGGCCTAATTCTTAATTTTAAGTAAGACTCTTTTTCTCTTGAAGAAATAGAATATTCATCAAAACTGACTTGGTTTTGAGAGAAACTACCCTTCTATCCCACCTTCATAATCAAGAGATTCTTCCATGCACTGATTCTGAGAGGATTAAATTAGGCTCTGAAAACTATTGTGAAGTCTTCTCCTTACATTCCTTCTTGCTTGTTTTCCTCCCAAATACCATTACGATCTTCTGAAGCAAGCCCTTCACTTTTCTTTTTATATCTCCCAGCCTGGGGAGTCTGGTGCTGTCACACTGTAGCACCACAGAAGGGAAGACAGCTGGAGAAGAGTGCTTTTACAAAGACAGTGCACTTTCTTCTTTCTCTGATTGGGTTTTATGCAGCAGTCCTTTTCATGTTCCTTGCCTGATTTTAATGATGAGATTTAAAGGGATGCAAAATTTGTGGTAACAAAGATGGACATTAATCATGCCTCTTCTGTCTTCAAATAGCCTCTTAACAAGGTCTGGATAGTTATCTAGACCTAATTAATTATCTCATAGCTTCTAGCCTCTGTTGCTGGTGGTACTCGCTGACTTCTGCACAATGGTGTGGTGTTACCAGACCAGCTTTGATCATAGGGCATGCACCTTGCTTGTGACATTCCTGATCCATGGCCTATAAACCTCACTCTACCAGCACTAATGATCCAGATAGAAACCTCTAAACAATATTAAATGCTCGTAAGGTATGTAGAAACCTTCAGAAGAAATATCAGTGTGACAAATGTATATGTACCATCATATGTACAGTTTGCATCAAATTTTGAATGTTTTCAAAAGGTAAATTTTGGCATCTGTTATTTAGCTTCTTGGAGCCTAAATCAGTTCATCTCTGCTACGGTACAGTGCAAGGCAAGGTGTTACAGAGATCCTGGTGTGTGTGTGTGTGTCTGTGTGTGTCAAAATGCAAGCCTGAAGCTGAAGGAGGTGCAGGCACATGACTGGCCTGCTATTGCACTGCTGCTGATCCTTCTGGACACAGCACTGTGCTGTGTAGGCTGCCAAGCCTGAGGCTGGGCTTTCAGGATGCTCTCTGCTGAAGGATGGTTTCCCTGTCTATGTTACTAGCTCCTGTTGTTAAAAATATCATTTTGATTTTAACACACATGGAACATTTTTATTTACTTGTGTTTTTAGAGAGCACCTAGTGTATACTTACTCTCTTTATGTGAGAGTTATTTTCCTTGCAGAGATTGCAAGGAAATATTTTTTTTCTACAAAGTCAGCTAGCCCATCACTGCTACTCGATTACATTTCTTATGAAGCTGACCATAAAATCGTATCCATGAAGCAATCAATGTGTGATACAGTTAACATTTCCTAAAGATGAAATAACACCTTCTATAGTCTGATCTGAAGGGTTTATTGGGAACTTTATAACTTTATAAATGATATTTCTTGTTGTGAATGTAAAGTTATACATAAGGAAAACAAAAGTGATGAAGATTGAAAAGATTATTGTATAGTTTAAAGTCTAATTAAAAGTGATGGGAAAAGCTACAAGGGAAGGTGGAAAAGCATTTAGTACTGCAAGTTCTGCTTCTCTCATCACTTAAGTTTTGCCCAATGAAAAAAAATATTGCAATCCATCCAAAACAACAGCTTGACACTAAGCCAAGTTTTTCCAAAGCCTGAAGGATCTTTTCTCTAAAGCAGTGTTTGTTTGTTTGTTTTGTTTTGTTTTGTTTTTTGTTTCTTTCTCTCCTGGTTCTGCACCAGAGTAGTCTTCATATACTTCTGCCTGGAATTTCATCTTTGAAAATAAGATGAAAGTATGCATAGGAGCAAATTGAAATATTGTCTCATCAAGAGAGTTGTTCCTAGTGTGCAAGGCAACTTGCTGTCACTGTGTGATACCCAGCAAGCTTTGTTGTGAATTTGCAAAATGAAGGCGGGGAATATACTTGTGTCCTTTCAAAAGACACATACCATTGTACGTCTGTTCATTAAGATTCAATATAGATAAGGTTGTAGTCACTTAACATTACTATTGAACTTTGTTAATCGGAAACCTTATGTAATTAGTTATTTTTAAGCTAGATGCATCTTCTGCCACTTGCTGTGTGCTTGTGTATGGGTAGTCTGGTAATTAGATTCTGCCTTGACCAAACCTTCAGGATTTTTGAGGCCTCGCTGTCACTAGAATTTTGCTACAGAATGCCCACACGAAAGTAGCACGTGTCATTGCTGCATTAGTCTTCCTAATCTGAGGTTCAAATTTAGAACTAGGAGATATTTTCTAAGATACCCTGGTTATGTGCAGTACTTACTGTTAGCTAATAGCAAGTTATGGCTAGTTTTATTAGCCTATATAATAGGTACATAGCTGAAATGCCATTTCTAGTCTTAATATATTCTAATCTGCATGCATAATTATTAAAAACATTGACAACTCTTCAGTGGGCTCCTTTCATAAAATTAGCAGAGAAATGGACTGTGATTTTTGATGAATTTTGAGTTTGTATGCAGTGAAGTCTCCAAGGTTGCAGATAAACAAGCTCTTTTGGGTAGTCTTCATGCTGTGCCAGATGTACTACACAAAATATAACCAACGTGCAAAAGAAATGCCATATAAATTTCATTGTAGATAATTTTTAAAATAACGACTCTGGGGAAAAGTGACCTAGATCTGGAAAGATCCTGCCAGCCTTCAGATAACAGAACTTGGAATCACTGCTAAGAGCTCTTTGAAATCCCTGGCTCTGTGAGTAGCTGTTCTCCAAAAAGGCAGCTTTGTCATTTGCATTGTCGAGAAAAAATATTGAGAACAAGATTAATGTCATTCAAAACATTATGACTCTGTCTTGAGTATAGAAGATCGTAGATAAGATAATCAAGAGATGGAGAAAGCTATCTTACCAAGTACAAGCTAAAAAGGCTGGAGTTCTTCAGTTAGCAAAGTAGAAGACTGAGATATAAAAAATTTGAGGATTACAGAGCCATAAAGATAGTGAGTAAAGTAGATGCAGAATTGTTAATCACTAAATCTTGGTTCTAGAACTAGGAATCACTAATTAAAACTGGTAAGAGATAAATATAAAACAGATGCTAGAAAATACTATTACATAGAAAACTTAGCGAATCTGTTGGCCTAAGAGGTTTTTGAGAAAGATAATTTCAGATACTTCAAAAAGGAATTAGGGAAATTCCTGGATAGGTAGCCCATAAGCTAAATAATTAAGATACTGAAAGGAAAGAATGGGCAAGGACAACCCTAATCCAGTTTACTGGTGCCCAGGGTGTGCAGACAGGTAGCCTGTCCCTGCTTTCCTGCAGTGTCTTCCCTTTTTGCCTGGTTACTTGCTGTTGGGCTGGGCCAATTCTCCAAATTTATGTCTGTGGAGCTGTTGATTTCTGAGGTGCTCTGCCCATCCTGCAGACCAGTTCTTGTGCCTCTAGGAAGACGCTGGGTGAATTGGCCAACGTATCTATTTTCTATCTTTCTGCCTTTTGTAGTTGTGTTAATGACTGTAAATTACTTGCAAGTGATGAAAAGATTATTATCAGGCTATCCAAACATAAGAGTTTTGCATACCTAAAAACGTTTTCTTTACATTAGAGTAACTTTTAACTGTACTTAATACTACTGTATTTTGCTAGTTTCCTTTTTCCCCCATGTTCGCTATTTCACTCTCATTGGGGTATACTCCAGCTTGAAGGTCCCTCAAACAGAATTGTCTCTTCAAAATGGGGAGTTCTTCTGTTCAGCCCTAAAAAGCTTCCAGATAAGGCTGGCTTTACTGCCCATCATGAGTTCATTCTCTCAACATTACAAAGGCTAGTATTGTGAAGTATTCAGCCACATAGATTTGTAATTGCTTACGGTTATAAATGACTGCATACCAGGAAGTATATAAATATCAATTTAGTTTGACTTAATGTAGTTATAGGAGGCTATTAGTTTTATCTTTAATATTAAATTTTATTTTTGTGTAGAGCACTCTAGGACAAGAATCAGTTAAGAGAAATGTCAAAGATACTAAATTAAACTTGGCTTCTAATAATTATTATATATGGGCTTGTAGGATTTCCTATATCTAACCTCTTGTTTGGAGTTTTTTACTATAAAAGATTATTTATGTTTTTCTAGCTTCATGTGTTATCATCTTCATTTTTTCATATTCAGGTATGTCTGAATCTAGCAATGAAATACCATATTAATAAATGACATATAATCATCTACATCTATTTTATCTGGCATGTTGCAGGAAAGCCAGACCTTAATTTAAGGCACTTCAAAGTATTCAAAGTCATGTAATAGAAATTGCTGTTTGTGTAGTTATATCAGCTTGTTCCAGTTACTGTGTTGCTTACTAGTCATTGCTGCTTTTCTCTTCTGGACTTTTATTTTTACACAGTTTTTCATTTTAGCCACATTTACTTATGTTGGCTCATCCTGTGGCTCAGCAAAGCCCCATTTTCTTTCCTTCCTTTTTGTTCAAGTGTATTGCTCTAAAGTTGGAGTGCTTGAACAGCTACCTGCTGCAGGGATGGATGCTATCTGCACCCAGAAAAGGGGAATGAAATAGAGAATGGACAAACTCTCTTTTCTTTTATGTTATGAATTCTATTATCTTTTTGGATCTCTTGTACATTCCTTACTGCAGCAATTTAAAACATATAAAAGGTACATCAGTGATGCACTGAAACTCTGAATGTTGCAAGGATATTTGAGAAGGATCTCACTGGGTACTCCTCAAAATCCCAACAAAATTCTTTATAACAGAATTGTATGGCAATGGATGGGATTCTGAAAGGCATTTAAATAGGTTAATGTGTTTTGGAAATCAGTTAGTGATTTGATCGCAGGTATGTTGTGATGTTTGTAGAAAGGTTTCATTTACAAATTGTAGTTGAATGTCTTGAACACTCAATATATTTTTCAAAGTCCTTGCTATATGTATACACTAAATTTTTAAGTTGCGTAAGAAAAGATCTTCACTGGAATAGTTTGGTTAAAATACTACTTTGTTCGGTAGTCAAAGGTCAAAGCTTCATAGTAAAGTGGCTATTGATATTATAGTCCTTTAATAGCCATTTTAAATCATTATCTGTTTGCAATACTAAATCTTACAGCTGCTAATAGTCTGCTTTCTGAAGGATTACGGTTAGCTGCTTCTTGGGGATGCAAGTTGTTTTATGTGATCACTATGATTGCTGCTAATGGTTTGCGATTTAAGTGATTACTGGGCATGAAGAACAGTTTTGTAATTTGTTCTCCCCAGTGAATAATCTTTGGTTTCTAGGATACATTTTTCTGTTTATCAGCTGGTTAGCTTCGGGTAAATGAAAGGGAGAGGAGTGCATAAAACTACATCAAAGTAAATACCAGTCTATACGAGGCAGTTCGGTTTCCCCTCTGCACAAAGAAGTATACTTTCCTTTTTAAACTTCACTCTGTAAAGCAAAGCTTCTTTGAAATATTGCATTTGACACAAATTGTGGGAAACTTCTGGATTTATTGAAGAAACCCACTATGCTGAAGAACAGAAATAGTGAGATTTGGAGGCTATTTGTGGCATAGTTATTTCCTGTGGAATTTGGCCCAGTGTGATTGTTATCTTCATAGACATATGAAGGGAAAAAAGGCATTTTTAACTTCACCAAACTGTAGTTATTATCTTCTAACCAGACTATAAAAGAAGCGGTCTATACAAAATGCATGATAGTGCAGTTCAATATGAGGGGTTTTAACAAGCTGTTGGAATTGGGATGCTGCTTAGTACTGACAAAGCAGTGATGAGCTATTCAGGTCATTTGAAATAGGCACAGACAGAAGCCTTGCACTATACTTCACTCTGGATTCTGCGTCTCTCCAAAAAAAAGACAGATACTCAGCTTGAGAAGGCAAGAGTAACTGTGTCAATGGGAGTGTCCCTTCATGTGTACAATATGTCCCACTGTTTTGTCACTGTGTAGGACAGAAAAAAAGAATGCTTTTATGTGACTCTAAAAAAAAAAAAAAAAAAAAGGATTCTTTAACATAATACTCTCTACCTCTCTACCACAATTTCAGATATGAGAAGTGAGGTTTTATTATTTGGTGGAACAAAGTTCTTGTTTACAATACTTTAAAGCCTTAGAAGATGAATGAATTACTGTTTTAACTCTGATTGCTTATGGAACTGTTGTTCTTGCACAAGAAGCACAAGGCCAGAGCTAGCTGTTTGGTCCCTCACAGCCAAGACAAGTATGGGTGAACACAGTAATTTTCTTATAAGAATTATTAATCTTCATGTCATTAAATTTTTTTGTAAACTGCTCCCAATGAAATATAAAAATGTCTTGATCTTTTTCAGCTAATTTTGCTGTAATGGTTTGGATTCACATCTTTATGTTATTGCAATTCAGTATTCACATGTAAACAAGCCCTAGCGAGTTCTGCATAGTTCCAGGAGGCTCTTATTGTGCCTCAGCTAACTTCCATAATACACAAGTGCCACATAACCAAAGAAAGGGCTGTAAAGATTACTTATAGCAGTGGGAGAGTTAGACTTAGATGGATGCCTAGCAAGGAGCAGTCAGAAGGAAGAATGTCAGACAGCTGGCTGCAGTCTGAACATAGATGTGGCCACAGGGGAAGAAATACGAAGGGAAAAATCTTACAGTTTTTATTTCTACTAAGTAGGAAAAAAGTGTTTGTTTTACTGCCATATGGAGTAACTGACAGGACTTTTTGAAACTTTGCATTTCTTTTTTCAAATTCATCTCGAATTCTAAGGTTGTCTTTTTGCGCAGCAGTTTCCTTTAAGCTAACGGGCAGTTGGTTACCAACACAGTTAAGGACACTTCAGGTCAGGTACGGAGCTTGGTGTACTTATTTAACCTGAAAATATCAAAGCAATGTATCTAATTTCACCCCCAAACATCATTTATAATGATTGTAGAGCAGTGTTCTTCAGTCGAGTATATATCAGGAGGTAATACCATTCATTTGGTGTTGCTTCAGAACAGTATCATGTAAAATGAATAACTGACCACAAAAGGGATTATTCAAGACTTGAGAAAGTCTTTGTGGATTGTAAATGACTTCAGTTAGCTTTGGGCTCTGCCTGAAAGTTATCAAATTTTAAAAAGATAAAGACTTTCATGACCAGCCAAATCACAGAATTAAGGTTTCAGAAGGAACAAGGTAAAGGATATCTGAGGAATGAGAAATTGGGTGCTGCGGTGTATTGTGTGCTTCGTTCAGCTGTGACCCAGGAGTCGATGCACATTACTGCTTTGCTGTGGCATTGTATGTAAGGATATTGTTTTGGGACCACAATTTTGCCTGTCTCTAAGCCCCTGCTAGTTTCAGCTGTGATTTAGCTTAAAAGCCAGCACCACCAGCTAATCTGCAGTGTCATATCACTGCCATTAAGATGTTTAGTTTTGGGGGACTGATAGCAGCAATTGCTTAGGACATAGTTATCTCTAAGAGCCTGGTTCAGACACAGGGCGTTAAAGTAAAGATGGAGCTCTGTGGAAAGTGGCTGTCCAGTATGGTCTGTCATATAGCTCTGCAGGTCCTCGGTACTTTCTTTGGTGAGAGGCAACAACCAGGCACAACTAGCAAACACCACTTGCTGGATTTTAAGTGTATTTGATCAGCATTTGCCTCCTGAATTTCTAGTTTTCTCTTTTGAGCACAGACCTGCTTCCCAGCTGGTGTCAATGATTTCCTCACTTGGCAGCTCTTTTGTATTCTGAGTGTTTGTCATCCAAACAGATGGACTGTGGAAATACTTAAACTGATGTGCATGAAGTATTCTGATGCATCACTCTACAACTCAGATTTATACTGAACTAGCAGCCGTTCTTCCTTAATACTTATTCTTCTCAGTTTCATCCAACAAGGCTGCATATTCCTGTGAATGAAACCACCCTATACTTAGTGTAAGAACTTCATTTACACATACATTTACTTTCTTATGTGAACATATAAACATTCATTTAATTGAGACATTTAAAGAGAAGAGATTTGATGTAAAGAACATGTTTACTTAATTATTTAAAAACAATTCCTCTGGCTGTATGTTGTTTCTTTGATTTTATGATTTCAGGCTAAAAATATAAGAAGTACTATTTACCTTTGCCCTCAGGAGTTCCCTATGTCAGTACTGTTTTTTTTAATAACAAACTCATTGAAACACTAGACAGTATAGTGTTTATCAGCTGGAATTTTTTAAACCATCTTTTATGAATAGCTTAAATAACAAATATTGTCTGAAATATTAATCACTAGTATTTATCTCCTGATAAACTTGATTTTAAATTTGAAAAGCTATTTATTTATTGCATACTTACAAATTTTAAAATTTGGTATAAGGTTTTAAAAATAAGGCATAAGATGTAAGATAGAAACAAAACTTTGTGCATTTTGTTTTGCAAATATAAACAGTTTCATGAGCATATGTCCTACTGATAATATTTGAAAAAACTTTGTGTAAGTTCATCCACCTGCAAAAGAGCTTAGTGGTTCCTACTTAGTGTACTTCATCACTGTATTGTTAGAATAAATTTTGTAGATACCTTGGGTCCCTTGGATGCAAGCCTTTTAAGTGTAAATAATTCATGTTTGTTACTTCATAAGCATGCACATTTAAAACTGTATTTTTTTTTCAGTCAAGCAAGGTGAGGAGGTCACCAAGGTTCAGGAAAATGGAATATATATCTATATTTTTACTCATATTGAGTGCTTCTATCACCAGTTTTTTAGATTGCTACGATGACAGTGCTGAGAGGCCCAGCGGAGCTCAGAGCCCCATTGTGCCAGACATTGTGCAACTGTAGAATAAAAAATAAGCAACCGAGAAGAAACATCAGCAGAGATGCTTTGTAATCAGTAGGACAGTAAGCATGTTTATTTATTAGCAAAATATCCTACTGGTTATAAATCAGTTTTCTTAATGCCTGCTTCAGTGGTTTATTTCCACAGATATTAAATTATATTCCCTTTCCTTTAAAATGTCTCCTCATTGTCACGGCCACCGGGTGAAGTCCCCCTCTGAGGCTCTGGGTGGCCAGGCAGATCAGAGGCTCCTTCCAAGGTCCCTGCACAGTCAGAGCAGAGTGGTGCGTGGTCACTGTGTCAGCCCTGAGAGATCTCCTCCTCCTTCTCAGGCTCAGGTCACTCAGCTGGCAGCTCACCAGTCTCTGGGGTGCAGACGAGCAGGATAGTACTTCTGTTTCTGTCTTTTCAGAAAAATGAGACCACTTAAACAACCACCAGCAGAAATTAACATACGTATCTTAAATGATGTTTCTGTGTGGACAAATTACTTCCTGATTTTGGCCTGGATTCCGCTGTTCCCCTATTATGTTACACTTATAAGTGATTTAGTTGCTTATTTAGCCTGTTACATACCAGCTTCCACTTGGACCTCTTATGCATGAGCAAATACTCAGTTGTGTACTGCCAAAATGTGGCTTATTGCTATATCTACATTGCACTCTTGATTTATGAAAACAGAAGCTCCAACTGTATGGCCTCTGGAGATCTGAATGTAACATGCATTGCCATGTTTAAGGCCAGTGTGTTCATTTTAAGGCTACACTGCAGAGCTGTGAGGGTCTGGAAACTTTCAAGTATGGCTTTCTGGTCATTTCATCTCAGCTGGCTGTGTGAGAACACTGATAGTGAGAGCAATGGCTCTGCTGCACTGTTTTCCTTGGAAGGCTGTAGAACAAAACTGGAATTCAAATGTGTGGGACATGTCAATGGCTGCAACAAAATTGTATAAACAGCTGACTGCAGTACTGATGGTCACGTTTTTGTTCTGTGGCTCCTCTTCAGTTTGTGTGGCTGTTTTCTTGGCACATTTGTTGCTATGCTTCTGTGGAGTTTTGTTTGGTTTCCCTCTTGTTGGGGTTAGAAGTGTTGGCTGTAGGTGAACTTCTGCCTTTAGAGTAAGTTTAAATGAGAGGGTGAAAATGTATTCACACTCAAAGGTAGTAGCAGATTTCACAGTGTCATGGCAGTTAGAAACGGTTAGTAGACCAGGAGTTGGTCAGAGGTTGCCGAGGGGTCTGCTGTATGCCTTTTCCTTGTCTTCAGCTCCCTAAAGATACCAAAAAGTTTTTGACTTCCAAGGGCCAAGCTTTATCAAGGTGAAGTGTTCAACAACAAGTTTTACAGTCTAAAAATAGATCTGAACAGTTGAGACAGAATAGAAATACATGTATATTTGTAAAAACAATTGCCTGTTTCTCAATTTTCACTCTTGCAATGCTCAGTGGCTTTGCAGAATGCAAAAACATTCTCTTTTAGGCCTACCAACAATCTGTTCCATCCCTCGTGATGTCTGCCACAGTTCTCTTCCCCGTTCTTTGCACCTTAGAAGAGCCTTGCCCCACCAGCTGTTCCCACACCACTGGCCTGTCCCCGTGCCCCATGGTGCCCTCCCCGAAGAGGGGAGGTGCGATCCTGTTCCCAGCTGGGGTTCTGGGGGCGCTGGACCCACAAGGTTGGCTCTCGTTGGCTGCCCAGCATGCTTCTTCTAAAGGAGTTCAGCATACAATATGCAATGAGTAAAGTAACCGTGACATTTTGCTGAGGTACTTCTTTGCTGTTTGCTTGCTGGCATTATTGGGGTTTAAGAAGCTAAAAAGATAGCGGCCTCAATCAGTGCTCTTCAGTTGACTTCCTACAAAGGCATAAGTTACCTGATGGGCAAGAGGATCATTGCCCTTTAATGTTTCTATTGCAAGGTGTTTCACGGGTCTCACACAATCCACAGCTGGAGTCCATTATGAAGAAACACCAAAGGTACTTAAAAGGCATTTCTACAGCACATCTTTTCTGATTTGAAGCATTTAGCTATTTCAGCGGTCTTTTGGTTATAAGGAAACAGAAACATCATCTTCTTCTTCACTTCCAATAGGAATATTAATGGTGATTATTAATTTTAATAAGTTTTGCACTTATAATGTGTAAACAAAACTTGAAGTGGCAGCCAATTACTTAATTTACTAAAATTTTCCCACTTGATAAAATTCCACTGAGAAATAAAATAAATAATGTCAGTGTTAAAGGGGACAATGTTCATATTTCAGTACAAGCATACTCTGACATGTAGATACTTGCTTGGTGAGTATTTTTTTAGAATGTGTGTCTAGAAACTAGATGGTTTCAAAACATACCTAACATTTACCATTTTTTTTTGTTAAAGGCAATCTGTTTAAACATACTTGTTTTGTATATAGCTGCCTAAATTACTGTTGGTCATGTCTGGAGAAGTAAATGACTTAAGGTAATGCAGATCAAGTTCTTCTATCTTTGGTTAGCTACAACAGACTTTCAAATGGCAAGTATTTGATATTAATTATTATGTAACAGAAATCTGTAGGGCATATATTCTTTAAACATACTTATAGCATTGTAAAAAGATTGCATTTGAGCATCATGTTTCAATAAAGAATATATCTATGCTAATTTTAATAGTTGTGAGACTAAACACACACCTAGTTTTTGGTACCTTGAGGACTTGTATCTAACTTTGCTTGTCTGCTTGTTTGTTGGAGTCTTTGAATTTGAATGAATTTCTGCTAATAAAAACCTTGGAGGAAAGAAACTTTGAGCCTTCTAGTCTTTCCTTGGAATCCTGAAAGAGACTCTGGAGACACGAGTGGCTGTTTCATGACAATACCCTAAAACAGTAGATATGTTTCCTGTTCCCCATAGGTGTGAGCCTGTCAACAGTTATTTCCATTCCAGCTTTTTTCTTATATCATATTCACTATATTCAGACTATTCACGCTTGAAATCAAGTGACTGCATAATTGGAACAGCTTGGAATAAAATGATTGTCAGTCTGCTTTTTCTTTTCTAGCTAGAAAGTAGATCCTAAAAATAAGAGAGTGAAGGAGTTGTGAGACCAAGAATCACAGTTTCTGCTTATAAAAACAGCTATTTGTATAATTTAATATTTGCAAATATACAACTGTGATAAAGTCAGCAGATCTTTCCTGTTTGTGTCAACAGGTAACTTGACTATGAGCTTTCAGGCCACACCAATGTAAATTTTTCTGTAAAAGACACATCTTCCATCTTCACAGCATTTTAACTGTAACATGTTCAGAAAGAACAAATTTAATATACATAACTTGTCAATTCATTTGCTAGTAATTTCCTAAGACTTGAAATTCTGGCACCTACTCATTATTATGTAGAACCCTAAAAACATGCAGTACCTGTTTTGTACAAAGCAGGACAAAAGTCAAAGAACCACATGATTTAGTATGTTTGACTATTTGCAATTTCATGTATGGATGCAAATCCGTATCTTGAACCTTTTCTAGAGCTGTATCAATATGTAAAATTTACAACACAAAGGTGTTGTAAATCTAATACAATAAATGAAATCCTTTCTTCAGTCAATACTCTTGTTATTACCTACATTTTAATGCTCTATTTTTTTGTTTATTTATTTTTATTCCTATTCTTACACTTTTCCCATTAATGAGGGATAAATGTCCATTTTGACAGGGAGCTTAAAGTTCAGAAGAGCTGGATTCGGTTTCTGTCTTTCTTACTGAGTAGCGACGTGAAATTTTCGAAGTCGTGTAACCTCCTTTGTTGCAAAATGAAGCAAATAATCCTGCTTTGAAAAATGCATGAAGAAAAGTTCTGTCCTATACAGGAGGTACATGGTTCTAGTAGTATTCCAACTCGGTATTAGAAAATACCTAAGTTCAGAAAAGCAGTATTTGCTATTTATGCTGTTACACCATCAGATTCACTTCTGGAGCTCTCATGATCTTTCTCTTAGTAATTTATTCTGTGAATTTTGTTTTAGCTGTTTTAGACATTGTAAAGGAATACATATTCATAATGGATGCAATTTTGAACAAACACCTTTATGTCCACGGATGCAATTTTGAACAAATACCTTTATGTCCACGTGTTGAGCACAATACATGTGGTGCAAAAATCACCTATATTGGGAAACAAACCATGATTAAGTAGCACTCTTAAATGTAAAAAAAAAAAAAAAAAAATTTCATTTGGGGCTGGCGTAATATAATGGGACTGAAGGCACGACTAATAAAAGTCGTAGAAGCAAAGGTTTTTCTTGGATGTGTTTAATACGTTTTTAAGGTACTTCTGTTACTGTAGACAGCAGAAAAAGAATTGGAGATTTAAAAGGGATTTGATATCTGCACAGCCTGTTATTTGTAAAAGCATACTTACCATAGCCTGTCACTGTAAAAGCCTCATTCTTCCACAGACTTTCAGAATGAAAGCAGCACCTCAGCCATTCTTTCTTTTCTTGTTTAGTCTTTGTTTTGCAAATCGAGGTTTTAAACTTTCTTAAAATTTGCACTTTTAGAAAATGACCAAAACACTTGGTGTATTTCGGAGACTAAAGTACATATAACTGGAATATTTAAGAATAGATGAAGATGATGTGACTGCATTTTGTTTACTAGACTAGGAGAGCTGGAGATCAACTTCGGCAGAGCCTAGAAGTGTTAAGAATCTCACCATTAACAGCTCAGCAATTTGCACATTAGACAAATAATTTGCAGTGCTCTGACTGAATGATAGAAGAACAGTGACCTTGCACATGTTCGTGCTGCTCTGATGTTGCATTTTATCTTCACATGAGCAGATTTTTCTTGTTGAGGTGTTAAAATATGTTCTCAGGAAAGAAACTGTATAAATATTCATAGAATGAGGACAATTTTAGTTTTAGATATGTTCATCTCTGCTATGTAAGTGAGTAACTAAATTTAATTAAAAAAAAAAAAAAGATAAACTTAATAGTTTAAGCACTCATAATATTACTACTTTATAAAAGGCACTATTATAATGAAGTGGCTTTAAATTACTGAATGGATAGGTTGGGAAGCTTGTTCATCTTAATGGTCAAATAGCAGTATGCTTAATTTCATTTTATTTCCAGAATATACTGCAATATTTGACTGAAGGAAAACCTTTTACATTAGTGCGATATGGTCTCCTAAGTAGGCAGCCCATACTGTCTGGCACTTTTACATGTAAGTGGCTGAAAGGCTTGAATCGCAAACAAGAAATCTGAATAGTTAAACTGAAGAGAGGAGCTATGACCCATCTGTTTTTCAGATGCTTCTTTTCTCTTTCTCTGTCTTTCCTGTGGGATCTCAGACAAACTTGGGAATTTAGGTTCATCATGAGTCCTAATGTGAATTCAAGTAGAAGGTGACTTTTTCTGTTGTTAATGTGTTAAATGCCTTGAAAAAAAGCTATGTCCTATCCCACCTGTAAAACTGTGATTTATCCAGTTGAATGTTGGACTTTGGTAGCTGGATGCTGTTATACACATTTCCACTGAGAAAATCTAAGAGCGATTTTCTTCCTAAATAATAGGAGAATGTTGAACTCAAATGTTTTCCAGTATTTGCACAGGTTTTTGCATGCTATTAAGTTTTATATAACTTAGCAACACAAAACATCTACCTAATTTATAAAGTCTGTATTCAAACTGACCTTTTTTGTTAGGTTTAAGGTGTACTTCTCAGTTTCTTCCCTAAGTTTTCCATTAGAAATGAAAGCTAGTGTGCACTGTTCTGAAGGCAATTCCCCACCAGTGGGTGGCCTGCTGATCCAAGCAGGCATGTGCCAGTAGGAGGCTCATCTCAATTGCAGGACATCTTCATTCAGGTGTGGAAGATGAATTGGGATCTGAATAGATCTTCCATAACAAAAACTTGTTTGGTACCCCATGTTTCTGAGCTGCTATTGTACATGCAGTGTATTTTATGTTGGTTTTACCCATAGTCTTGTGTATCTGTCTCCAGCACATAGGTGTGTAAATTCTCAGCAATGGTGCCCCTAACCTGCTCTGTTAAGGCTGCTGTCTTCTGCTAGGCACTTTTTCAGGCTTGTAATTAATGAGCCTTACTCCGGAGTTTAACTATAGATGATTTGCACTTAATAAGATATAGTCTTGAATAAGCCTTGTTATTCTTTAAGAGCCATTCAGTTAAACCAGTTTATTGCAAATCTGTTAGAGCAGAAAGGTGTCTATGCTAAAATGCACAGGTGAGTGAACTGGCTGCCAGTTTCAACATCAGTTACAGTTCTCCTGACCCATCATAATGCCTTTCATTTACAAGCAAGGCAAAACTCACATTTTCCACTTGCTTTCCTGCTGAAAACTTTTTGCATCTGGTGAGATGACTTTCACACCATTCAGGCATTAGATGTCAGTCTCCTTTTAAGAGTAAAAAATCAGAATATTTGAAGATCATTGGGTTGTGTGTGAAATTAAAATGCTTTTTTATTTTCCCAAAAGAATAATACTATAATACTGTACTCACAGCAGCATAGCTAGACTATAGCCTGTGGGTCCTGACCTACATTTTTTACTCCATGGAGCGTGAAATACCTTGCTATATGTGATCCAAAATCACTGTATGATTATAAATTGTATTGTTCTGGTACTCTGAATGAAACAGTGACAGATCTAGCTAATCCTTGTAATAAAGAATTTTTATATTGTAAAACAAAATTAATGTTTCTTTCTTTTTTTACTTTCTCATTCATTTGCTTTTCCTTCTTCTTTTACTGACATGCTTTCTTAATAAACTGACTTGATGCCACAGTATTTGTGCTATTGTAAATACACGGGGAACACTAGTTTCTCCTGCACTTACCGTGATCCATTGAGGATTGTGATGGGTGCTTCCCACTTAATTTGAGCAAAAATAAATGCTCAAAATTTCAGTATCATGGAACATCAAATCTTGTCTGCCTTTTCTTTCCACCACTGTAATTAAATCTTTTTCCCCCTCCTCAGTGCATTGAAATCATTTTAGTTGTACAGTAAATGAAGACTTCGTCGGTTTCTTATTTTTCCTGACAGTTTTTTTTTTTTTTTGTTCTCTTCTACATGGGTTCGTTCTCTTACCAGTGAGTTTGTCTGCTGTGTATCAGGTTAAGGTGTTCTGGCCATGAAGAGGATAGAGAGGTTAGTTTTTCTTGCCCTTCTTTGGATCCCAGAATTGCAAGAAAAATAAGCTTCAAGCAATAAATTCAAGAAACATGGGAAATCTTGACTGGTATTGTGTGAATTTTTACTGAAATGCTTGCCATTTTTGATCTCTTGTCTTTAAATTGAAGCCATTTGCAGGCATAGGAGTATAAATTCTCATAAGTGTGTCCTTACTCTGTGAATGAAATGCCCCAGTCAGAAAGGAGACTTATGCGAGAAGTGACTTACAGTGTAGCACTAAATACAGTGTCATAGCATGGCAGTGAATTTACCCCAAATTGCAAAATACATAATGTCTGATGATACATTGTGGTTAACATGTGGTTAACAGCAGTGATAGTTGAAATATAGCTTAAAAAAAAAAGGGGGGGGGGGGGGGGGACTGGGTAGGGGGGTGGCAAAGAACTCTAAGCCTGATGAAAATAAACAATATTTTCTGTAAGTCCTTGGAGAACATTTTGCAAAATTGGCTAAAGAGGTAAAAACTGCAGTATTTACTGTTGACCAAATAATTCTAGACTTCTTGCATTTTTAAAGCAGTGAGAAAATTTGAATTTCCAAAGGAATCTTGAAGATATGAAGGTGAAATATTGTGCAGCTTCTGTTTTTGTTACCTTGAACTGGTAATGTTACAGGAAATGTTGCAACAGTCACTGAGTTTCTCAAAAGTAGGCCAGAAACAGCAGGTAGTTTAAGTTGTTTAAGACTTTATCTTTGTCCAAAATCCCACTTTAGAGAATTCCTGACAGATTTTGCATGTACTATCTTTTCTTTCTTAGTCAGGATGTGGATAAAGAGGACAGCACAGCCATCTTCCATAGAGTATGTATTTTTTCCACTATTTCTCCTTGCAGATGGGAGTTTACGTGAGTGGGCTCTTTGGGAAGGGGTGAGCACCTCTTCAAAGCCTCAGGGTTGTCTGCTGGGATACTTAGGGCCTTCTGGGGATTTGATACAGCTCTGAAGCAATCTTCTAGGTTGCGTGGGATGTCTAATTTGATGAAGCCAGGAGAATATAGACTGTCCTTCCGAATTCTATCTGAAGTGCCAAACTGACAATATCTCAGCACCTCATGATCAATAGTGTTGTCCTTTTTATTCCAGTGAAAACATGTTTTGTGTTAGGCATAGATATATCTAAATTAATTAACTGAATAGATCAACTGATCTTAAAATCATATAATTATGTTTATGAAAACAACTACACTCAATTTTGACTGATTGTTCAATATATTTGGACAGATTTTTAGCTTCCCTGAATTGGCTTTGCTCCACTGAATTCATTAGAACTACTTTGATTTACACAGAGCTGTTGTCTCAGCAGCTCTTTTTTTTTTTTTTTTTTCTCTTGACTCTTGTTTGCAATTCTTTTTTAGTGAAGTATTCACTGTGCTGACAGAAAACAGCTTTATAGGAATGTGAAATTTCTAGTACATGCAGTTTGCACAGGCAGTTAAATGACTTATGACTGCAAGTCTTATTGAAATCATTGGCACTTGTGTTCCTAATAATTTAAGAACTGTAACCCCCCATCCCACGGCAAAAACAAACAAACAAACAAAACAACAACAAAAAACTTTTAAAATCAAGATATCCAGGCTTTATTGTTATTATTATTGGACAGTAATATGATGTATATAATCCATATTGTAAACAGGCTTCAAGACCAAGATGACCTTGATTGAAATAACTCTTTTATTCCTTGTATGTGACTTAGGCATTGAGAATTATTTGATGATCTAGGCTCTATGCTGATGAATATTCAGTGCTACAGTATTGAGATATACGCATGGGTGTTCTGTAGTTTCATTATACTGTGTAGAGGGGCCTTTTATTCTTAAACATGAAAAATAATACCTAGTGATAGGAAATGACTGCACATCTTTAATTTAAGAGTTTAACTGCTATTGGAGGGTAATGTATTGTCCTTTCCATGATAAAATTAAGATGTATCTGCTGTTCTTTAAGCTAAAGAACAGTGGAAAAACAGCAGGGCATTCAACTATACTCTAACAATAATTTTGAAAACTAATCTACATACATGTCGTATCTACTATTTGTGCCAAAAAATCATATAGACATAAAATAAAGAACATTGAATCTCTTTTAAGAGTTGTACACAGAGGTTTTCAATTCACTGTGCAATCAATTTTTCAATTCCCTTCAAACTTATCCCCTTTACCCAAAAAAAAAAAAAAAATAATTGAGGACTGTCACTAAATGAGACTGCCATGAGCAGATGTCATAGCTGTGCATAAGTAGGTGTGATTTTGCTCCATTTTCCAGACTCTTCCTCTGTTGGAAGCAAGTTTACTACTTCCAACAGTACAGTCAGGATCTGTGAAATGACTCTAACACTGATCTCAGCTATTGTTTTCTGTCTTAGATAGGCATTCCTGATGCAGAAATTAAAGCCAAAATAATAATTAAAAAAAAAAGTATATAACTTTCCAAAAAATATATTGCAAGTGTGTGTTTGTATTTTTTTTTTTTTTATCATAGCAAAATACCAAAGCATTTCTGCTTTGTCCAAAGCTAATTTTTCTTGGTCAACAGTTTGTTTGAAAAGCTAATGGGTGCATATGAAATTTCATAAGAATGCTGAGTTCATACAAAAATCAGGAAGAAAATTTTATCTGATTTGCAAATCCGGCTTTTTGATTTAATGCCGCCAATAAATAACTAAAGTCTGTTTTGTCTAATAAGCCCTTTGACAGGATCTGTAGTAATAAAAGTTAGAAGTGCTGGAGACAGACTAAGAAATAGTTTGTGACAGAGTAAATTGTAATACATGTGATGGCTTTGAATATGAATTTGCAAAGTACACAATTTCTTTTCACATTTGTGCCTTCAGAGAGATTTGAAGATGTTAACAAAGGCATTCAGCACATCAGGAGATAAGGCTCTTGAACTATACATTTTAAAATTATGAATAAATTTTCAAGAAAACATACTCTTTCATAAATTGTATCTGCAAAGATCTGAAAGTAGCCAGAGATGTTTTGTTGACAGAATGGTTTGAATCATTTGACAGATTTTTTTTAATCAACAGAATCAAATTAATTTTGTTTTGTATCTAAGTCCTGCCTGACAGGAGATAGTCAAAGAAAGAGAAAAACACTCTGGGTATAAAAATGTGTCAATTAGAAGACAGGAGCATTGAAGTCTCTGTAACAAATTGTTCATTAAAGGGTAAGAAGCAAGTTTCCAATGTAGATAGCTTCATTAAAGACACTTTTTGTTTTGATAAAATTATTTCTTTTTGTTTTTTATTGAGAAATGTTGACAGCTATGTCAACAAGAAGAAATCTTTTCTGTGCTCTTACTATTTTCAGATGCTTCATTTTCCCAGTACTCATGAAGGCTAGGCAAAATTCTAGGGCAGATGCTGGGGAAATGATTTGATGTTTTGATCATTCCTTTTCAATTGCAAGAAGAGCCATTTCTTTGGTCTTTTTTCTTTAGGATTAAGTGCTTAGGGAAAAAAAAAAATAAAAAAAATCAGCAACACTTTAGATGGTAGACACTTTATAGGAGAAAAAAAAAAAAAAAAGGAAGCACAACCAACAACTGAATGTTAAAATGTTTTTTATCCAATGAGTCAAAGTACTTTGGGAAGAAACTAGATTTGCTAAACAACATCCATCAGTGTGAGCCACCAAGACATTTACTGGCCTTGCATAATGGAGCTCTCATATATAAAAGAACAATGAAGACATTAAAATTTCTGTAAACACACTGAATCAGATTCTTATGTAAACTGCCTTTGTATTACACCAGGTCCTGTAATTAAATTGTGTGTGAGTTACAGCACTGTCTCCAGAATCAGAATTGATTTACAGTATTCAATAAAGCAAAATTTCTAAGGAAGCTTAGCAATGAAGTACTATTATTATTACTGTTATTATCATTCCTATTGTTTTATTATGTAATAGCCAGCCTTTTCGTCTCTACCCTCCAGACAACCTGTTGGCCCTCCTCTTCTCTGGCGTTTGGGGATTGCTTTCAGAGGCACAGGTCAGTGGGGAGGCAGTGGGCAGTGTTCCTCTGCCTGTCCTGAGTTAGAGCTTGCTGAGAGTTCGTAGCAGGGGTCTGAGTAGAACTGATACTTTTTTGACCTTCTGATTAAGATACACTAGTGGTTAGTACTTTTTTCTTTTTTTTTTTTTTCTCTGTATTTTCTGCAGTATTTTGGAAAGCTGGCATTCAGATAGCTTTAGAATTGTCTACTTAATGAATTATATTCTGTGTTGAATTTGCCTTCTGCGGAAATAACTCAGCATTTACAGCATTCTAGAATTAAAGTTTATCAGTACTTTGTTATATTTTATAGACTCTGTCATTTGTTTCTAAGGATTTAAGTACCTAGCACTGTGATGGATGGGTGTTGTCCATCACTAGCTCACACAAATTAATTTTTGTGAGCAATTTTTTTCACTTCAACAGTCCTGGAAATGAGCATGTAGATTGCTTCTGCGAAAACTAATTGGAGTCTTGATCGCAGACGATATCAAAATAAACCTATCTTTTCTTAACAGAGATTACTAAAACAAGTCCTCCTCATGTAGTACACAGAGGTGAACAGTGGTTCATGTGTTTGTTCAACAATGACAACAGAATAAACCAGCAATTTATTCACTTCATGTTCTGGTATATAACGTAAAGTTCTGAAATAAATCTGAATTCTTAATCTATTTGTCTGCCAATAAACGTTTGTCTACAAATGAATGGGATCTGCAGTGGCCACAGGATGAGTATTTATGTCAAATGGTAGCAGGAAAGGGTGTCAGCTATAAATGTGAAGTCCTTCTGCAAGGAAAAGAAAAAAAAAAAAGTAATAATTGATCTTCATATTAAAAACAAAACAAACAAACAAAAAAAGAAGCAACAGCCCCCATCCCCACAGCCATAGTTGAAGTCACAAAAGATTGTAGATACTGAAGAGGTTAAGTTCACATCATTTAAACATTTGAAAGGGAGTGTTTCATCTTTGTGAGCATTAGTCAAGATAAACATCTAGGGGGAAATGTCCAAGAAAAGCTACCGCTAAGCTATGCAGAAGTGGGCTGATAATACTTAAAGTCACTGGAACTCAGTTCAGCTTCTGAAAAAGGCTGTTTCTGTTAGAACTAAGATTCTACTCAATTAACATATACCCTAACATATACCCAGTTTACATTTTGATTAAAAGAAATGGAAGGTATGAAAGTCTCATGATGACTGTCTCTAAATGATGAGTCTAGAATAAAAATGAAGACTCAAAAAAAAAAAAAGCAGCTAAAATAATCTTTCTCCTGGAAGTATGCAAAAGTTTACTGCCACGTGTAATAATATCCAGAAATATAAATGAAGTTTGTCCATTAATAATTGAATTACTTGGTTTATTGTTGTTGTTGTTTTGGTTTGTTTGTTTTCTTTGTTTACATATTTGAGAGAGACCTGCTTAAAAAGATGCAGCTCTCTGACATATCTGATAGGTAGATGGGACTAGGCTTCACAAGCTCTGCAGAAAGTCTTTGAATAAACTTAAATTAAAAAAAAAAAAAAAAAAAAAAAAAAAAGCCAACCCACAACATTCAGCCAAAGCTTAAAGTGTGGAGGTTACCAATCCATTAAGCACCTTCAGCCTATGTCTGAAATTACTTGCCTGAGCTTTACAAAGTAGTTGTATTCTAGTTTTGTTAGCAGTAGTGAGAAAATAAATTTATGCATAGGCACATCTTTGCTGCGGTGTGGACTAAATCTGTCTATCTTTCCACATTTCCTTGAAATTATGTTTGCACTTTCTGTGATATCCATCCTGAGTGGCAGTAGTGATCATGTGCAGTGACAAATGCTGATACCTTCAGGAAAACCACATTTTTTTTCATTATGATGGCAACGTTATTAGTATATGAGAAATATTAGACCTTTGCAGCCTTACCATGTGGCAAAAGAACTATCTCACAGGCATACAAGCACTGAGTTATATGTATTTGATTGTGAATGGCAAAAAACTGTGTTATGCATGTGACTGTTGAAGGAATTGGCCCATGTCTGGGTTGAAGTTTCAGAGTTTGAGTGTTCAATGCATGGTTACAAACCCGTTCAGAATCTGCTACGGACAAGAGCGACAGCAAAGTTTTATAACTTGATTTCTTCTCAAAGTAGCTAATAGCTAGGGCTATTCTTGCCTCTGTGTGTGGTAATGTGGTACTGTTAATGTCCTATTTCTATATATATTTTGTCAGTTTTAGTAGGAATGATACAGCAAATACTTCGGAAATTCTATCTACACTTCTTATGATACCTTCTACCTGACAAATCGTAACAACAGTAATATTTTATTTATGAAGGAAGGGGGAGGGAAGGCAGAGGACAAAAGTAGAATTTAGAAAAATAAGGGCATAATCATTTTGAACCAAGGGTACACATGACTATGAGAGGTTTCTCCATGACTTTTTTATTATATATTTAGCATCAATTATTATTGGTTCATAGTTGAAATACCAGTCTTACAGAAATACTACCTTGAAATAGTGAAACAAATGCTTGCACTGCAGATAAATGCAGCCACCCCGTATATAACATAAGCCACTGACAGTGAATTAAATTTCTAATTTTAACTTAATACTGTTTAAGTTTTTCTTTATTCTATATTTGGTAACTAGGTACTAGTTTGTAATAATTACCCATGTGTCAGCGAAGCAAGAGACTGTTTCACTTGATATCCGCGTACTTCATCATTGTTACAGTAGTTACTAGCATTTGCTTTGTATTGCTAGTGTTCTTTTAGTTTCCTAATACATGAAGGTCATTAATATTTTCACCCTGATGATAATGAACTAGATAAATGGATTAACAAGCAAATACTTCTCATTACTCTGTAATATGTAGATAAGAGAAAAGAATTGCAGGAATGTACTGTAAGTCTTCATACAGTATGAGAGTTAATTAATAGGAAACAGCGGTTTATATTTCCTGAAGTATAATCATCTTTCAGCTTAAAGAAGTCCTGATGACTCCTTCCAAATTTACAGCTTAGAACCATATGATCAAAGAAATGCATTTTTGGATGGACACAGTCTGTGGAACTGCAGAATCTTGTGGTCTCCAAAAACTTTAATTCAGTGTTTGTTTATAGGCTAGGGTATTGCATTGCTATTTTCAAGTTCCTGCTTAAAGAAGATTATGGGAGGAAGTTTGTGTAATCAGATAACTACTATTTCAGAAAAATGTTTTACGTTATAATGTTTTTTCTGAGCTAGGTAATGGTAGGGGAAAGACACCTAAAAAGTGCAGCTTGCGTTGCGTGAAAAAAATCTGAAATGTTTCCCACAGCTACAAGACTAAATCAATAATAAATGCCACCATGAAATCTCCTATTCCGACTTTTATGTGTAAGTGTGCCATGACAATTGTTTACAGAGTCAGGCTGATAAAGCCTGTTGACGTCAAGGGTATGCTGGATATTCATATCCCAGCGCTCATCCTGGGCTGCATGTTAGTTTTCATGTATACTGGCCCAGAAACCTCTTTATCTTTTTAAATAAAAACAACAAAAAGCACCTATTTGGAGTAGCATTTCTAATAAGACTTAAAATTCACTTTTAATTTCGTTACAGAAAAACGTGTTTCTTATGACTTTATGCTAAAACAAGTTCATGTTCTTAATGTTGGCTTTTTACCCTCTTTGACAGAAACCAGTCCTACAATAAATAAAAGGTACATTGCTGTAAACATACCGGTTTATCAAGAAATACTGTACCTGACTGGATGAACAGAATTCAGAGAAGCTTTCTTACAAGTCTGATGACATCTGTTATTGTTCTCTTCTTTACAATTCAAATTATTACCCGTTTCCCATATTGTCTGACACGTGAGGGGAGGTGCTCATAACATTTCCCAAAATTTTAATTGATTCACACTTTCTGACTTAAAATACCATTTTTTTCCAAACTATTATTTTTAGTTTTATGTATTTTCTGGCATATAATAGTGTTTATAATTGTCTATGAAGTGCTTAACTTTACTTGTAATGAAGTATAAAACTTAATCCTTTGACATTAAATGAAATCCATTTATTCTCCTGACATTAGGCCATACTCGGGATTGGTGAAGCATCAGGGTAGTCTTTGCAGCATCTCTGGACTCTGATTTGTCTGGTCTGCTGAACTATTGACTATATTCATTTTAACATGTTATGTGCATTAGAAAATCAATGTGGCAGAGCAGATGGAAGCTTTTAAACTAGTCTGACCTCTATGACCAGAATGTTTAGTTTTGGAATATTCTGTTCTGAGATAAAAAGGAATGTGCCTAGTGGACAACCTTGGCTTATGCAAGTATCTATTTATATTTTTATAATTATTTTACATATATATATAATGTTATATTATCTATTAGAACGGTATTTACTTTTTTTGATTAAGGTCTTTAGTGGAAAATGATTTGTCCATTACTAACAGAAGTTGTTTGTTTTTTTTTTCTCTCCGATTTCATTCTAGTTTGACAGTGAATAACCTTCTTGCTAACACTCTGGGTTTTGAACCATATCAATATAGTGGACTTCAAAACTTTGTCTTTATTGATTTTTCTAATGCATATGCCATGTTAACTAATATCGATATTTTAGCAGATCAAATGAGTCTAAGTATGGAAAACATGACGAAGCTTCAACATGCAGAGTTGGTTATCTGAAGGACTAGATGGGGGAAGGACAAAGTTGCAGGTGAAGTGATAGTAGAATGCCCTGATAACAATAAGGGAAGAAGAGGAGAAATCAGAAGTGATAATTAACACCACCAAGGCACAGAGATGTGTTTATTTTGTTTTACTTGCCAACATTATGCCTTTCTGTGCATCCTTTGTAGTAGTCTCAGTATTACTAGGCTCCTGCTCCACGGTGTTTAGCCAAGGTTAAAGACTGCTTTACTAGGTAATGCAACCAACAGTGTTTACAGGGATATCTGGTTCCTTCCAGTCCCTGAAATGCTGTCTTCATGGGTCTCTGCTTTGAATGCTGCTTTGTACACTGTTGGTGGTACCCAGTATATGCTGAGAATCCATGGAGTGAAATACAGCAGCCATGAAGCCAGAGGATTAGCAAACTGTGCATAACTTCACGTAATTGCCTTTATTCTAGCCAGCTATGTTCTGATTTTAGACTGTGAAGTTTTGAATTTGTCACTGGAACCTTGAATATTACATTTTCTGTGTTCAGTATACTGAATATAACATAACCGAAGAAACTCAGAAAGCACCTTAACATGTTATGGAGGAATTCCTTTTGTTTCTATTTAGAAGAATGCTAAGGCATTGCTATGTAGTTCTTCATCAATAATTCCTTTAAATATAATGGAAATTAATCTATATTGTCTGTAGAATGTAAAAGGAAGAAATAATTAACTAACTGAAATATATTTTTTCCCTATTCATTAGTAGCAATAATATTAATACTCATTAAACTGCATGCCAAGTGTCAGATTTGAGCAAAATGAATACGTACAGCTTTGAATGCTAGTTTCTGAAACCAGTAAAAAATTAAAAACAAAAATAAAAAAATCCTTAAGCGCATTGTGTTGTTTAAAATGGCAGCACAATAACTGCCTAAGGACAGAAATAGGCCATTGTCCCTTTTAAAATGGATTGAGAAATGTTATTTAATAAAATAAATTAAGTCAATTGCTACTCTGCTTAGTAACATAATAAAAATAAACAAGATAAGACATTTTGAAATTGAACTAGTTAATAATATCATCTTATTAGAATTTGCGTTATAACCAAATTAAATTAGTTTAATGGGGAAATGTAATAGTACTCTCTAGATTTTTTCCTGTTAAGTTAACTTTGTATACTTTCATGAATACCTTAATTAGGCATCTTTATTGATGCAGACATTTCAGAAATAAAATTTGGTTCTATATTCTCCTTCACACACCAGCATCCATTAAAATAAAAGTAATCTCGTACTGACTAAAGGACAGATTATCTGGAAAGCTTCCTGTGCCTGCAGAAGGGACTTTGTTGCAATAGCGCATCTGTCTGTATGCAAGGATGTTACGACTTCCGTGGGCCTATAACAGTACTGTTTATTTGTTGTTAATTGATGAGATTGGAAGTTCTTTAAGTACATTGTCAGTGGTCTGTTGTGCTGCATATGTGTGCGTATACTGTTAAGACGGAAGTCTTTTGGAGTTTTTTTTTTTTTATTGAACAGTTTTGCTGCATTAGATGTAGAGTACGAGGATATCAGATGATTACAGTCTGTGCCCTACAGAGGGAGAATTGATGGAGTTACTGAATTGATATGAACACATTCTTTCTGAAAAGCAATCGTATGCCATGACTGTAGTAATTTGTGTCGTGGGGTTTGTGGACTTGTGCTCTTACAGTTTGGCAGAAGTAAATGTGAGCTGATTTCTTTAATATTGCTTAAAGCTAGGAGACTTACACAGTCAGCTGGCCCGGAGCACTTAACTGCCATCATGCCTTTTCTCAGTCAAGAACCGGTACAGAGGTGCACGTGTAATTACACCGTGCGTGGCTTCAGTGTTCAGGCTGACCGGCAGTGTCAGGCACCAGCGATGCTCCATCGTGAAGCATGCTGAACAGTACAGGTGGGCTGGGGCAGGGAGGGACCAGCGACATGGTGCACCTGACTGAGACAAGGGGCTGGTCAGTGGCTGTGCACGGCTAGGAGTCTAACCAGGACAGACATAGTCAGGGAAATTACTTTTATTTATTTTTATTTTATTTTATTTTATTTTATTTTATTTTATTTTATTTTATTTTATTTTATTTTATTTTTTATTTATTTTCCTTTCAATTAGGAAAGTGCTGGATAATCCGTTTGAAGAGAGAACAGAGTAAGTTTTGTCGAAGTTGGGGATGTTGAAGCCCTCTGGACTACTCCAAAGACTTCAAACTGAAGACTAGCCGTGACAGTCAATACTTTCCAAGCTGGTAAGGGAAAAGAGTTTAAGTGCAAATCCAGTCTACATTAGCGTGCAAATCATGCAGTACTTCTAACTGTATTGGCAGAGACTTCTGAATAAACATAATTTGGTGCATAAGGAATACACAGAGACTGAAAATCAGACTGCTACTTTTTCAGATGAGAGACATCAAAACAGGGGAATAAGTTTGTCAATTGTATTAACCTAAATAGGTAATACATCAAGTTTTTCAAAATGTCCCTGCTTGGGTTATAGTAAACAGCATACGCAGTCTGTTTGGGGGTTTATGAATGAATGTTATCTTGAACTGTTCTAAGCTAAGAGAGATTAGCTGGGAAACAACATGTCACTACTCCCATGAAACCGTGGCTCTCAGGCCCCTTAACAAGTATTGTTGCTCCCTCCTCTACTGTTTTTGAGTGTTGAAAGAGAAGGTCTATGTTGTATTTTTGCCTGAGGTGGCACCACAGAAATTGGGTTGTCTGGGTTGATGCACTGAGGTGCTTCAACATATACCTGATTAGAGGGGCTCACCGTAATAGTGGTTTAACAACCTATAGACAAGAGTATCCAGCACTCCTATCAGGCCATGTCTCAGCTTTTGTGTCCTCATGCCATCGAGTATAAAGTCATTGCATGACCAAATTGCCATTCTGTAACAGACGCATTCCTCCCACATGATGGAAAACACACGGATTCACTTGACTCTGTAGTAGCTTGCCCTTGCTGTTCAGTGACTTTCTGCGTGTTGTGACCAGAGGCCAGGCACTCCTCGTCTCACACCGTGTGCACAAGGCCTGCACAAGGCTCGGTTACCCACTTCTAATGCAGGTGACTGCCTCTTCCCTCTCCCTGCAACTCCACCTTTATGAAGATTACATGTCTATTTCTTTCCCTAATGAGGGAAAACAGCTAGGCCTGCTGCCATCTAAGGAACTGGGAGGAAGAGATGAGAGTCTGTTGTTTTTTCCTGATATGCTGTCTATTAGCTGGCTAATACACACATGGTAATGTATTCCCAACAGTTTATTTTCCTGTACACCCACCAAGGTGAGTTTGTGTACAGGGAGGGAGAGCATAAAGATTTGTGCAGCCAAAAAATCTGTTAACAAAATTAATTCAAGGACAAAATAAAATTATTCAGAAGGGAGAAGTCTGTTTCCAGGAGTAGTTACTGGGATTTGGGAAGCACAGATTTGGGTTTAATCTTAGTGCATTCAGAGTTTGTTTTGACGTAATTTAAATAATGTGATAGATGTGATACTTTAAGTTTTTTTTTTTTTTTAAGACTCACTTTTTACATAACACAGAGCTTTAATTTTTGTTGACATATTGAAGTATATTTAGGCATGACTTTTTACACTGCACCTGCCATCTGTGCTTAGGCCACATCACTTCTGACGAAAGAAACACAACGTAAAAGGCACAGTCTCACCACCTCATGTAAGGGAATTAGAACATGTTTAGATAGATCCTGTTACCTGGTTAACGTGCTGAGAGAAGGTGTTGATTTGATTCCTTGAAAAGAAAACTTTAATCATGGTTTCAGCACTGTAGTCAGAAAGTTCGTATATTAAAAAGTGCTTCATGCTGTGTGTAAGCTGTGTCGGCAACAATTGTTACAGGCCAAACTGGAATTTCATACCATCATCTGAAATATTTTATTCTGCATCCATTCTTTTGGTGCCATTTTTTTTTTCTATGATATGAGTTATACAGCAATGTGGGAAGAGTTAGATTTTTATGTGGAAAAACTCTATAATGATATAATGCTGAACAGTCTATGGAAGGACTTCATAAGTTAGACTGCCTTCTCAGATGTGGCCCCAAAGTGATATTTTTGTATTTCTTATAGTATCCAGTCCTCACAAAGGCCAATTAAATGGAACAGATCTAAAAGTTCTGGCCTGATATTGAGGCACGAAAAATTGGCAGAAGAGTGTAAGCTGACAAAACTGATGTCTTGGCTTGACTGCCTGCCTCCTTTGCCTCTTGCTGTGTATCCAACTGTGGGCAATTCCATGTGCATTTCTAAGCCCCTTCTCTGCAGGCTCGAACACTTTCTCCCCTGATCAGGACAAAAAAGTAGTAGTGAGACTTGAAGTGGAATTTACTTCTTTCAAAGATCAAAGGGCAAAATCATATTTTAAATTAATCCTACTCACAACCTTAACTAGAGCTAAAGCATCTCTCTTGAAAATGAGAATTAAGTTCTGCAGTCAGTTAGAGTCTGAACTACTGAATGGTTCATGTAGTTCTTAGTATCTATTGTATTTACTCTGTACTCTCCATAAAGGGTTGCAGTTCTCTATCTCTAAAGTTTAGTATTGTCTTCTAGTCTACTGTGAGAACGTGTTTTTCTTTGGAAGATGAATACATTCAAAATTAGATGGTGGTCATTCCCAGGCATTGTGTTTATTTCAAGAACTTCTTCCATTTGTAGAAAATCGGCAGTCAATATTTCAGATGTTTTATGAAGATTGTTAATTTTTCAAATTTGAGTTAGCTGCAAAGAATCTTGTGTTCCAGACACATGGTTTCTGTTTCTGAAAGATGGCTCCAATGTAGCACCTTTATAAATCTGCAGTGAGTGAGGTTCCCTTTCTATGTCATACCTGGGATTTACCAATTCCAATTGTGGTTAGATAAGCTATATGAAGTGGGCTTTTGTGTACTAATGATAAAAGGAAGAATTAGAAATATCTGCTACAAAGCCTTGAATCAGTATATTGCAATAAGAGGCTCAAATGCTGTACCGATGTTACAGCTAGTGTTACTACAGAATGCTGTGCTGCTGCTATAAAAGTAGTTTATATACAATTGCAGGTTTCAGGAAAATGTTGCAAGAATATTTTGCTTTCCTTAATTATTGTAGTCACGCAGAATTTCCAAATGTGATACTGTATAATCCTTAGTTTTTAATTTACAGTTTTTTTTTTTTCCTTGACATTAAGCTGTTAAACCCATGTATTATGAGTTCAGAATAACTTCTTTTACATTCTGGCAGTAAGCTAAAGTTCTTGCCTTGTCTACTAATGTTGAGTAATGGAAAATAATTAACTTTAAATTAAAAGTGTTGCTTTTTACTACGTGGCATTATTAGTTATAATATGGATTTCAAAAGACATTCTTAAGTGCAAGCACAAATCAATTATACACAAAGAATAAATTATCTATATTGCAGAAAGTAATATTTATTTGATGAAAAGCTTTTTCATAAAGTTGAGATCCTTTGCTATCACAGACTTGCCAGTTCTCCATCATGTTGGAAATAAAGATACACCAGATAGTGGAGGTGCTATTCCAAGTGACCTAGACAGGACAGAGAAATGGGCAACCTTTGCTTTGTCTTATGAAGTTCTGCAGAGGGGAATGTGAAATTTTGTACCTGGGGAAAAATAACCCCATGCAGCAATAGAGCTTGGGGCTGAGTGTATGGCAACTTTTTTCCTCAGCTTTGCAGAAAAAAAAAATACCCCAGCATCCTGGCTGTCTGTGGGCCAGCCGTGCCCTTGAGGTTGAGGCAGCCACCAGCAACATTGGCTTCCCTAGGAGGATCTTTGCCAGTGGATCATAGGGGCTATTCGTCCCCCATCCCAGCATCGGTGAGATGCATCTAGTGTGCTCTAACTTCTTTTTTCCTATGAGGAGGGACTGAGAAAGCTGGGGTTGCTTAATCTCAAAAAGAGAATGCTATGAGGGGGTCTTGTCAGTGTGTGTAAATACCAGATTGGGAAAAGAGGATGATGCTGATGAAGCAGGGAGATAAGACAAATTAAAGAAATTCCCTTTGAACAGAACACAGAACTTTTTTTGAGGTGAAAATATTCAAGCAGCCAGCTGCCTGTCTTTGGAAATTGTTGGAACTTGACAAGACACAGTCAAGGGCAACTTGCTTTGGTTGGTCCTGCTCTGAGCAATGGGGAGTGTGACCTGAGAGAGATTTTTGTGTCTTCAGACAATTTTAGTTGTGCTGAATGTTTACAGTTCCCTGCTCTGCACCTTCCCCAGATCTCTTCTTTAGCTGGTATTTTAAAAGAGTGTTCTAAGTCTCAGAAATTAATTATTCTTGTGATGCTTTATCCGTCCAGAGTCCTAACAGTCCAGTGTCCTGATTGCTATAATAATGATGTTTAGAAAGGTGGTCACTTTTGAATTCTTAAATCACATTGAAGTTAAAAGCACTTTATTTTGGCATGAGCTCTCTCTATACCAATTCATGCTTTTAGCAAGAACATTGAAAATCTTTTATTGGCTTAGTTCTAAATTTATTTTTAGGGTTAATCCAATTAAAAGTATGTACCCATGTACTTCCACCTAGGAAGTTGGAACTGCCAGTCAGAGAATGACATCCAGTCATAGCAGATACTCACCAGTGATATAAAGTCTGCTTGGCTATCCCTGTTCTACTCATTGTAAATAAATGTCAGGATTTTAGCCAAATGGAGATAAATGATTTTTCACTGTATATTTTCTGCACTGATAGTGAGCTGAATTCTGTTGTGGTTTTGTTTGTTTGTTTGTTTTGTTTGTTCTTTTTTCTTTCTTTTTTTTTTTTTTTTCTTTTAAAATTATTATTATTATTATTTATTTATTTATTTTTCTTCTGAAGATGGGAGCATTTAGTGCCTGTATGTAACATTAATTTTCCTTAAGGAGAAACTATAGGTGATACTTAATTTCAGGGTATCCTTCTACTGTTCAAGAACAAGTACTGTTCTTGACCTGATTGAGGCTTAATGAAGTTCAACTCTGTTCCACAAAGTATGTTTGTGGTAAGCCCATATGCCAATCTAAGGCCCAAGGTGCAGAACAAGACTGACTGTGCAACTCATCTGCAGACTTGCTGTGTGACCACCAGCACAGTACGTGGTGTATTTCAGCTCCCCAGCTGGGAAATGGGAGTATTTAATGCAGTCTTCTACCATTCAGTTGTGTGACTTTCAAGATAAGGGGTTATCTCCTGCTTTGTGAGTAAGGAATGTCTAGTACAGATACCATTATGATGGCTTGAGCTTCTGAATGCTGATATAATGTAAATGATACCAATACTAGCTCTACTTGTATAAATTCCCTAATAATTGTAATTTCAATTTCTCTTAGAAAGAGGAAAGAAATTATTTTTATTCTGCATTCTAAAGGAATCTGAGAAACTCATTTTGTACTAGTCTGAGTCTGCAACTATATGTGGGTTCAATAGAATAATTTATTCATAGAATCACAGAATATCCTGTGTTGGAAGGGACTCACAAGTATCATCAAATCCAACTCCTGGCTCTGCACAGGACCACCCAAAGGTCCTTAAGGACTTTTCAATTAGCTCTATTTGCTCTAAAATACAAATTCAGTTGGAGTCCGTGTGGTTGAAAGAGACTACAGCCTAGTAATGGGGCACAAAGAAATTGATACATGTCATAGGGTCGTATTTAGGTCTCTTAGCTTGAGATGAGACATCTGAATAATGTCTGGGAGACAGTGGATAACAAATGGGAATAATCCTCCCTGGGTGGTGATAAGTGGGGGGTGCCTGCTTGGGAACGGCTTTCCCTATGAGACCTTAGAGAAGAATTAGTAGCTGTCATTTGTGAAATCTAATGGGTTTTGCAATGATCATGAGTTAAATACACAATTCCAAGTATATATATATATATATATATATATATATATAATGCAATATATGCAATGCTTGTGATGCCTTCGGTTTCATTTATGGCTTTTACTTTGTAATTATTTTGATATGTTCAACTGCACATACATTTTCATTTTTTTAAACGATACTTGCTTTAGAAGTCTCCAGTGACAGTCACTGCAAATTTGATGTTTTTCTCTGCCATTTCCAAGTATCTCTGTAACTCTGAATGTAAATTATATAATACACATCCCCACCAAAATCACAAATACAGAGAGAGGTTTGCATGGGAAATGTCATTAGCAAACAGAAGATAGCTTGTGAACAAGTAAAGGAGTGTAATTTCTGTCGACATCTTTATTTTCCAGGACAGAGAACAAAGTGGTCAAATTACTTGAATTGTCTTTGTGATTCAATATATTTTTGTCCCTTTTTTTTTTTTTTCTCTCCTCTACTATTAATGAAATAGTGTAATTGTGTGATGTACCAGGAAAAACATTTTTTTTCCAGAATTTTTATATATTTATATTTGTGTTTACTCTTAAAAAGGGTAATCCTATACAGAGATCAGTACTGAAGCACATTTTTTATTGTATAACTGTTACCACAGTGAACATTTCAAATGCACTCAAAGTCCTTTAGAACAGTACAGAACATTAATGACCTGTGTGTTTAGAGATTTTTTTTTTTTCATGAAAATGAAATGTCCATAAAATGTAACATTATTCCATTGTACCTAAGCGGGTTTGTGTAAGTCTGATGCAGAGTACATCTGAAATGTTTTTACCTACAGCAATCAATATTCTGTCTGCTTTTCTCTGCAGATCTGTTGACAATGAATTATTTTGTGCTGTTTTCCATTGTTATTTTCACTGCAACGGCTCACCTGGTGGCTTTTTAGAACAGGGAAGGGCAGTGGCTTAACAACACTTTGACACCCTGTGAGTGTTTTTAGATAAACCAATGATTAGACCATTAGGGACCATGTCCCACTGCTCTATCCGTGCTGTTGTAGTTGGGATGGTATTATTTCAGGCGGAAAAAAAGATTAATGCAGCTCTACCAAAGATAATTTCATCTTTTAATTATGTAATGACTAAGCCAAACATAACAAACAATATTTTTGCACCACATTAGCTTTTTTTTCTATCCAGCATCAGAAGTTAATTTTCATTCTTACTGAGCATTAAAATGAACTAATTACTCTGTGTATGTGTCTGTGTCTTCAATATTTTTGAAAGTTCATGTGGTATATATAGGAAATTAATAAATTGAAAAAGCCCCAAATATGTGAATGGGATTAATTCTGGATTTTTACTCTTCTAAATTAATTACTTACATATCTGTCCCTTCAGATATAAAGAACAGTACATGTTTTACTCTGTAGGTAAAATACAGCAAACTAGTCATTGATAGTTCTGCATTATAACCTATGCCTTTCTTGGGAGTGATGCTTGGTGATGAGGATGAGCAGCATCAGAGAAGTAATGTTGGATACAAAACCAAGAGAAAAGTGAAGGATTGGGTTGCAGTCTCACAAAGATACTCCATAAGCTGTATCAGCCCATGGGGCTGTCAGGAAGGGATGATGTCCCACCTGTTAGGATAATATTCCTTCTCCAACACATTATAAATACAAACCAATTCTTTTCTGTTTTCTGTACTGTATTTGCAGGGATATTCCCAGGAGGAGGTAGCACAGTTACGTTTGGCAAAAGTGACAGTCATATATCAACTTCAGTAAGCATAAAAAAGTTGTGGTTTTTAATGCACTCATGCAAAAAGTCTACTCTATGGCTCAAAAGTAATTTCTTCTGTGAAACAAGGGATTCCCCCTTCTCCCAAAATAATAAAATTCAAATAAGGAAGAGAATCCCTGGCCCCTGATTTTCTGCTGTAGTGTACTCCGTGAAATCATTTAAACTTAGACACTCCAAGGTCAAACCTGTTATTAAATGCTGTCAGAGCAAAAGCATTTGCTTGTCTGGAAAATCCTTAAAAATAAAAATCCCAGCAATAAAAAATGGGCCCAACAGTATTCTCTGCTAGAAGAAAGTGTTTTGGTTTGTTGTAACATGAAATAGTACATTAGACAACTTCAGCAGAAACACTGCATTTTGAACAAAGACTGAAACCCACAAGTATGGTTGTATGTTTCTGCAATCCAGTCCTATAGGTGAATCCATCATAGATTTTTGTTATTTTTAGGATTGTTTCATTATTGGTAATGTATGACATAATGTTAAAATTTTCATCAGTTGGATGAATGGAACTGTTTTCAGAGGAAAGCAGTATGATTTCTGTCTAGGAAAGATCAGCATCCAGATAATTCTTGGAAGGTAAACACTTCAGGGCTTTCCAGTCCCCACTTCTCTGTCTGCTTAGAAGAGGTAACAGAATCCCACCTAATTTGAGGCACCAGAGATGCCAGTAAGGTCCCAGTCCTCTCCAGGGCTTTCTATATAGTTAATAGCTGTATGAGGACTAAGCTTTGCTATGGGAACCTTAGTCACATTCTTACTATTTGTTGAGGTGAATTGCTTGGATTCAGGACAGTGTCACTTTCTTCTGCTTCTCAAATGGCACTCTGTTCCCTAGGGTCTGTTTTTTGTTTCTTTTTTTACTTTTCTAGGTTGTCCTGCCAGAGGTGGAGTAAGGCTATCATGATTCAGACTTTAATTTGATTTTTGAAATTTAAATTTAAATTCAAAATTAAACCACTTTCTCCTGGTCGCATCTAGGAGGCTTTGCTCTTACTCTGTGCAACTACTTATTCAAGGAAAGTGAAAGTGATTAAAAGAGCCTACCAGAGACTGAAGAAAGGTGATGAGCATTTGTGGAGAGTTAAGAAGGTGGAGGGGAAGTTCAGTATATGCAGTCATTTAAGGAAGAGAGTCTTGCATAGAAAAGTAAGTGTTCTGGCTGTTCACTCACAGAAAGAACAGAAGGTAAGAATGACCAACAAGAAGCAGTTTGGGGCGCTGGGGCTGGGGTATGGGAAGGTTGGTAGAGAGTTAACGGTGCAGGAACCATTGTGAGATATACATTTATCCTGACAATATGTTCTTACCTCCTCCTTCCATATTTTGTTACTGAGATACTCACATGGTGTCAGCAATCAGTGGAATATTTGATACCTTTTATCTAGCATGTTTTTGTTAATAGTGGCAATTACATTATTAATCAGCATGGTACATTGGCCATGGCAGTTTTACCTGCTGTGAGCCTGTGAAAGAAAAAGCTGTGCCCCCAAGCCTCACGTATTCGTCACATTTGACAATAGTCTTTTTAAATGAGTGACATTTTAGTTTGAGCTAATATATACTGTGATCATTTTATCTTGCTGATTCCTGTTTATGTTTATTCATATTTCCTGAGATTTGTAATTCTCCACCAGAACTTATCCAAGAAGGATAGTTATTGTGGAGGTTGTCATGAAGGTGGGCTTTTCTATTGATGTCTTTCTGTTCTCAGGCATTAGGTAAATTACAGCCTCACACTTTTGCAGGGAGAAAAAGCTTCAAAGTTATTTAAATCATTATGCAAGAATATCTGTGCATCATCCTTGAGAGTCAGTGGGAGTTGGCTGAAATATCAGGTCAAAATTGTGGAATGTATCTTCGCTGTCTGCATAAAAAAAAAAAGAGCAGTAGTTGAGATATGAACCATTTGTAATAAATGTGGAGTAATGCCAAAAGAAAAAAAAAAAAAAAGAGCTTTCATGATCTGTAGATTGCCATGATATATACTGAATGTCACAGACTAGAATTGGAGTGTTGAATAAGCTGTAGCTTCAGTGGTGAGCAAAACTGTAACCTCTACACCAAGTTTAAAAACTGATCCTGGAAAGTGACTCTTAGAAACTATAAACTCAAGTGCTAATTTAAAATAACTTTTCCCCTTGCTCCTCTATCAGCAGATCAATATTTACAACATGTACAACTTTAGTAATATATGCAAATTATTCCCTTTTAGCTTCCTTTTCAGAATGCATGAAACATCTTGAGGCATCATGTAAGACTAACAAATTATAGTGGAGCTCATAAAATGAATACCTGCTAAGGCAAAATGTCCTATATGGGATATGTTTACTTATGGGAGATGTCAAAAACTTAAAGATAAGATTAAGTGAGTAGATATATGAAGAAATAGCATGCTCCCAATTATATCAATAATATTTTTACCATATAGAAATATAAAATATTGAATCTGCTTTAGAGAAGTTTCCTTCATCCTTGGAGGACAAAACACCACCCAAGCTTAAAAGTATTTCAAGGCTTATTTTAGAAGTAGTCATTTAAAATTTACTTCTCATCTTTTGTTTTACATAAACATCACTAAGATGATTGTGGCTAAATAACTTTGCATGTTCAGGAAACCTAGTGAATTATGATATTTAGAGATCTGATGTTGCATCATGGCACAACACAGTGTTACAGACTTGATTCCTGCTCTCCCAGCATTAGACTTGTTCGCTGTAGTGGGCACAAGCACCAGAATGCAGTATATTAAGCAAAGCACAATGACAAAATGAAGATTCTTGTCTGTTCTAAAGCTTCTGAGTTGAATTGTAGCTGAAGATGAGAATGAAGTCCAAACTTGTTTGAAATACCAAAATCAAAAACCAAAAATTCAAAATTCAAAAGGGAAGGCTTTCTTTTCCCAAGATATTTTTCTTCCCTGAAAATTTCATAACAATAGCTGTAGAAAATGCAGGAAATTGTTATTTATTAATGGAAATTAAAAATGTCAGATTTGGTTTCTCATTAATTCTTGTGAAGGTTTTAGCTAAGATTTTAGTGTGTTGATGGAAGTGGTTTTGTGTCTGAAGTTGTAACCTGACCTGACCTGGCTACCATAAAACCTTCAGAGCTATTGCTGGCGTATCTGAGGTGTTCCATTTTGAGTAGCTGCTTTATTGTTATCAAAACCAACTGTCAGCTTACAAAGTTGTACCATTTCAAACTGGGTTAGCTAAAACATCATAACTCATGGTGTAGAGTTGTAGAATATATATTTTAAGAATGGATGTTTGGTATGATCAGCTAAAATGTTTTTAATTACTATTATCCTTGCCCCAAAATGAAAATAATGTTCTACTTCATTAGCTAGAGGATATAAATTAAAACACTTGCTGACATAATTTAATCAACATAAAGGAAGAGCAAGTCAGTTTACTGGAATCTGTGAAAAAAATGCTCTCCACTGGAAATACGACTAAGTAGCAGTAGGTGCTCTCAGAAGAATGCTCTGCCATTAGTGTAGAGCTGTTTTCCTTTTCAAATGAGAAGGACACAGGGATACAGTGCTAAGTGGTTGCTTTTCATGAGGAAATTGTGCTGGTTGTGAATTCACATATCCTACCAGTTTTCTAGGGATAATACATTCTGCTTCTCACTATTTCTTGAATAAACATCATGTCTTAATTGGATTCAAAGATTCAGATTACAGTATTCTTAATAAATGTCTTAGTAATTGGCACGTTTTTTTGGTTAGCAAGTTTCCTAATGGCAAATGATTATATTGAACCCATATGTAAGCTGCCTATAGAGATATTGTATAATTTTTGCTTTTATCACAGTGAATTCAAGTAATTTAACTAACATTTTCCTTTTTTTCTCGGAGGCTGATCTTTAAATTAGTAAGGAGAATGTACACAGGGAATAATGTAACATCCTCACAAATTATTTTGTAGTAGGACGTCTCTTAACTGCAGCACTTAACTGTCGGTTTTAGAGTAGCTAGCAAGTTAAGTGTTCCCAACATTGCTGAGTATTCAAGTTTGGTTTCTTCTGCATGTATTTTTCCACCAATTTCACAAGCAGCCTTACTGTGTATCAACAGATCCAGCTGTACTAGCACAGCTTTGTCACCAGAGAGAGTTCCCTGAAATTGTGGCTTCATAGTAGTTAAGAGGAGTCATCCACCAATGCCAGTGAGATCTTTTGCAGTACGATTACCTACCAGAGATCATTCTCTGTTGCTGTTTCACTCTGTCTTCAAAGATCAGCCTCCATCACAAAAGAGCACTTATAAATGTGTTGCACTCTAACCATATATTTCACCCACTGGTGAGCATGTGCTTACATTCTTTCCTGGGTAAAAGTCTGTGCCAATGGTGCAATGATGCTTTGTTTTTTAAGTTGTGACCACCTGCCTGTTAGGAAATGGACTGAGACCATCAACTAATTTCACAAAGGCCAGCAAACAGCTGTCAGATGGTAATGATATAAACTTACATAAATGATATAAACTTTATATAAACTATAAAAGCAGTGGTGTCAGCAGAAAAAATAGAGCATTGGGTATGAATTGTTTGAGCAGTAGGACAAAGCAGAGAGAGTATGCTTTTAGTTAACACTTTAAATGAGCTTTTCCTTGCACTTCTACTGTAGACAGTAGCTTGTCTCAATTATGAGAAATCATTGTTAAAATACTAAAAAGTCTTAATGTTATGTCATATACGATATGTGCTACTATGTTTGTTTGAATTTCCCCTTTCATTTAGGATAGAAGCTTTTTCTGTATCTTTGAATAGATTGAAGCCTTCAAAGGAACAAGGCAGTAGAGAAAATGGAGTAAAAATAACAATAGCAGATATATGCTGTATCTAGTATTAGCATGTAGTTCTCAGCAGAAAATTAATTCACGATCAGTTATTAAGCTTAAAAGCATGGATGATATTTGAAAAGAAAAGTGACTGTACTCTGTATAGTTATACTTTGTTCTCTTTCACAGGACTACATGATGCATTGTAATGCTGCCATCAAGAAAGCCTTTTTGCTATTGTATGTTTCTTGCAATTTTAAATGTGATATTATGTAGTTAAAGTTACTGAGAGATGCAGTGGAAAAAGGTGATGTGTTCTGACTGTAACGAGGGTGCCCTCTGCAGAGTGTTAGGTTGTGCTAGTTTGTGAGGAGGACTGGTGACTTCTTCTTGCACATACTAATGCTGATAGATGTATTCATATGGGAAACGCAGGAGAAAGAGGAAACTAATAATTTCTAAAATATTAAGCTAACATTAAAAATAGCCTATTCCAATTCTGGCATGATACTTTGCAGATGACTATATTATATATAATTATGATTATTGGCATAATTTCTTACCTTTTTTATCTAATGTCCATTTTATGTGCTATAAGGCATATTGAAATTGTTATAGGCTGGATTTAAGGATATGAAGTGTTTGGCAATAAATATAATACTAATGGAAGGTTTTGCACCCAGGTGGTTTGCTTTTCTTCTTTTTAGGAGATGGAATATAGTGTGCTTCAAACCTTATTGTTGCCTTTGAAAAAATGCCATACATTTTATTAACACAAACAGTAATTCACATGCTTAAGTCAGGTACTTAACTATGCAACTTCCTAACTGGGTGAGCTGCAGATACAGGACTGGGGAGTGTAAGAAGGTAAAAGAACGCTTAAAGATAGGAGGACATACTGTGTGTACCTTTAAACTTTTACAGAATGCTTTTCATTCTCCCTCTCTCGTGGCAATAGGAAGACTTACTTGATACTGCAGTTAGTTACATGCTTTTATCACAAAATCGTAGAATATCCCGAGTTGGGAGGGACCCACAAGGATCATCAAGTCCAACTCCTGGCTCCACACAGCACCACCCAAATATTAGACCCTATGTCTGAGAGCAGTGTCCAAACACTGCTTGACCTCTGGCAGCTCAGTGCCCTGACTGCTGCCCTGGGGATCCTGTCCCAGTGCCCGACCACCTCTCGGTGAAGAAACCTTTTCCTAATACCCAGCCTGACCCCACACCCTGTTGTCATCCCCTCTGGTCCTGTCGCTGTCCCCAGAGAGCAGAACTCAGCGCCTGCGCCTCCACTCCCCTCTTGAGGAAGCTGCAGGTCGCGATGAGGCCTCCCCTCAGCCTGCTCTGCTCCGGGCTGAACGAATTTGTGGTAGGAGAGACAGGATAGGTTAATTGCCTTTTTTTCTTCGACCCACTGGGTTTTCAAAATCCTTGCCTCCATTTTTGTGGTTCTTTGTACCTGGAAACCATGGTTTGTTACACTCTGATTTCACACAAAGATATCAAGCCAACATATATCATCATCAATGACCAGGAGATAACTTTTTCACAGGATTTTTTTTTTTTAATGCTTCCCTTAGACAAATTATTCAGAAATATAAACCTATATGATCAGCACTACCTCAAGGGCTATCTGATGGGCTTCTATAATTAAAAAGTAGAACTAACTACAGACAGAACAATGAATGACAAGAAAATCACATATAACATAAACAAGTAATTTTAGCTCCTAATTAAAAGGGATAGATATTATGAACTTGTATGAACAGCAGCCAGAATTTTAGCAACACCTTGTACTGAGAAGGACAGAATGACCTTTGCTTATGACAGCTGAGATTTCCATCTGGCCTTGGCAGGTTTCCCATGTCAAAATCTTAGAACTTAACTGCTTCATTTCGTATCATCGACTAAAGCTCAACTGTTACCTTGTTCATTCCAGCATTCACCTGGTGTAACTGCACAGAACAAGTCACCTGATACAAAGCCCACAAATGCCAGTCTTTCTAAATACATTCAGAAGGACCCTCAAGAAGGTGGTGATTTCTGTAGTACGTGTTAAAGCTGCAGAAGTGATGATAAATACCTACTTATCTTGTATTGCTTATACGCTGGTATCTAACATCTAATATGCTTATATCAACACTAAGCCTTTTGGTTTGGTAGGGTATTTGATGAAGTTTTCTGTTCAGCCAAAGGATGAAGTATAATTCTCAAAGCAAGGGAGGAATCAAATAGAAATTAGTTCTCTTAATCACTAAAATGCTGTTATTTGGACTGTAGTACTTACACTAGTTGATGACTAGTGAGACCATTTGAAATGCTCTCATCTATTCTCTTCGTCAATTGTATCTCAGTGCTTTCTGGACTGTTTCACTGTCTCAGTTCTCTAGCTGGTGATTTTTCAATTAAGATTTGAAGCATTCCTTGTTTTGTTATATAGATTTAATTAAAATTCTTTGCAATACAGTACTTGGGTGTGTGTCTGTTACATTTCAGGGAAATTAAACTATTGCTCCTTGTTCTGTCACTTGGAGAAAATTGAGTTAATTATTTTTAAAATATGGGAAGTATCTTTGGAAACTCATACAAAAAGCTCTGATTATTTTGGTATTGTGAGATATTCCTAGTAGTCTCTAGTTATTAAATAATAAAAATTATCTGTATGTTTTAGAGCCTGCCAATAAGAATGTAATTTTGCAGGATTTTAATTTACTTTCTTTATTGGATTATTAAAGTATATTGCATTCTGGCATTTTAAAATAATTTGTTTCCATATAATTCTATGTTTAATATCAAGATTATATAACAGCTGGGTGAACGATACAGGACACCATTTCTACCTTATAATTTCTCTGGCCTTAGTGTAGTGTTGCTTTAAAAGCTGCAAGAACCAAAATACCTCTAAAAATAATGTCTGTTATTAGTTTATAGTCTCTGCTTTTCAACCAGAGTGATACCATTTTTAAGTGTAAGACATATGAATGCAAAAAGGAAGAAATATGGAAATTATTCACTTAGTCTGTGCAGGTTCATAGCAAAGTATGAAGATTAATAATAGTTTCTAAAATTCTTTGAGATGGAAAGCCATACTAAGTATTGCCATTATTTTATTATAATGGAATATTGAGCCTTCACCTCAATATGACCTATTTCTATCCAGTGCTGTATGGGCAGAAGAATTTGCTGTATGTCAGATTGAGTTGTGCAGTGAATGATTCAGTCCTTTGATTCATGAGGAGGTTTGCCGTTATGAAATAAAAAGAATCCAGAGAATAACAAGGATGAGATTTTAAAAAGCACCCAAAAGTCAAGTCAGTTAAGAAGGTGGAATAAGCACTGTATCTCTTGAACTGTTCTTGAACCCAGTAGTGTGAGTGATGAACATGTACGTTAAACATCTGTGATAATCCTAGGCACACTTTTCCCTTAATATGCATTTCTGGATAATAGTAACTCAGTAATTCTCAATTTGTTTTTAATTGTATCATTACACAGCATTGGATTAATGCAGCAATGGATTAGTTTTTTTTTAAGCACATATTGCATTTAAGAAATTTAATAATTAAGGTGGGTAACATTTAGTAAACAAAGAGAAGAAAGACAATTATACCTCTGTCATACTAACTCCCCTTTTTTCCCCAGAATAACATGAAGTTTCTTTACAAGAACATCACAATGTGAGAAAAAGTTATACCATCCTTTTGCAATGCACCAAAATGTAGGAGATCTCATTTTTGAATGTTCAGTCAGTAATTAATTTTCCACATATATTTTTCAGTGCTCTCAGTGTATCTGTATGTAGTGTTGTAGTTATGGCTGGAAGCAGGACTTGTACTTTTGTATCTTGTTTTCATGATCTTGTTTCAAATTGGGCGCTAACCCTGGTTTCTGAGTAACATATTTTAATGATCTAGAATTGTTATCAAAATTGTAGTGTACCACGTTTTCTTAAAAAAAAAACAAGGAAATGGAAGGATGGATGTAAAACCAGATTTGTCAGTGACATTGGAACTTCAGTAAAGAATCTGTTGAAAGTGGAAATGACTAACTGAAATGCTCACATTTTTGCCTCTACAGTTTTAGCAAGGAGAGTGGTGCTAACTTGTACAAAGGGAAGCATGAGGCTTTGTTGTGTTCTTCACCCTGCCAAAGTTCATTGGTCTTTCAGGTTCTGTGCCTTGCTCTCTTCTGGTGAACCTCCCAGTAGCATTAGTTGGTGAAGGAATAGCTCGATTTATATTCCTCTATTTTCCTTTCTTCCCAGAGAGCAATTTGTAGATCTGGCCACCACAGTGGTCAGATACAGTTATATTTATTTACATGAAGGCTTTTGCAATGGTACAAAAACTGGGAACTGACCACTCAGAAAATGATGCAGAATCTCCTGAAACTTCTGAGACTCCTCTGTATTTATAGTGATGGCACCTAATGACTTACAGGTCAATGATCTTAAACTTTGTCAGCATATTCTGCAAGAACGCTCAGTGGTAAGATGCCAGTGAAAGGGCTCAAGTTCCCAGAGAGAAAATCTGATATTTCATGTGGGGGGCAGCATGGGGTTGTAGTGTCTAAGGCCCTGTAGAGTTGCCACAATGCCCACTCGCTCGCACGCAAGGTGTGAGGGCTGCAGTCACCCAATTCATCTCCCAGGTCAGTTGGTCTTCTACCACCAGTGTCTGATAATGCCACTGTGTACATCCTCTTTTCTATTTCCATTATTTGTTCAATTCTATGTGATTAAAGTAATAATATGAGAGATAACACTCCCTCCTCCTGCTTCTTGTTGTGGGCTGTGGTGAAATACTAAAGCCATTCCCCAGTATTCTTCATCCTGTTTTTTTCATAAATGCTTTGAAACTAAAATACCACCTATCTGCTTCAGTAGACACACATAAGCATAACAAAAATATTTTAATTTCAAATAAAAAAGGATAAAGTGATAATTTGGTTCACTTCATTGACAAGATTAATAAATGACAAAATATAAGATGTGATAATTAAATGAAATTATTTCCAGACTTCATTAACTGCACTTAATCTTTCTTCATTTTCAAATTGCTCTAAGCTTTTACTTACTTCTCCTTTTGGGGATCAAAATATTTTATAAGAAGATCAGAAACTTAAGAATTCCTAATTCAGATCTCAGATGGATCTCCATTTGCTGAACTGAGTATAGTTTTGCTGTGTAATTAGGTCATTTTAATGCTTTTATTTACAAACTGTATGAAAATTACTACATTTAAACCATAAGCATTTCCTCTATTTTCTTCACAAATATGTTGTTAGAGAAGAAAAAAAGATGGGGGAAAAAGTGTTTTAAAAAAAGATTAAGTTATTTTTAGTGGACAGTTGAACTAGTTACGTGTATGAAGAAGTTTGCTCTATACTTCCAGGGGGAATAAGACAAATTCATAGACATGATTTGCAGCAAAATAAATTCTTGGTAAGGCCCTTTTTCAGCATTCAGCCTCTGCTTGACTTGATTTTTGTAAAGTTTCTGTCTGAACACCTCAGAAAATCCCAAATTCAGGCTACGGTAGCACAGGTTTTGAAAACCTTGCCGTATAGGCAGGCAGAGGAGGTGGAGGTGCTTGCTGTGCAAACACCTTGCATGAAAATCTAGGGACTAAAAGTAAATGTCACCTGAACTGAAGCTGGTTGGTTTGATTTAAAGTCCCAATTAGTCTGTCTTTTAACTTTATTAACATGCCTTGTGTCCTGGTTCTTTAATTATAATGTGTTTAGAAAATGAAGGGCTGCAGGATATATTTCACCTGTCTTTTTCCAAACACAGATAGTAAAAGCAAAGGAATTAGAGCAAACTTACAGCTTAAGATGATTGTATATGTCTCCAGAATCTATTCCTTTTTTTTTTTTTTTTTTTTCACTGTCCAATTGTCAAGAGAAAAGTGACTACATCACAGGAATCTGTTTCAGCTTGAGACAATGTAAATAGATAGTGCCTATGTAGAATTAAGAAAGAGCGGGAGAGAGGGACTTGGCTAAGTGTAGATGATGTTTCTGGAGTGTAGGAGCTGATGGAAGGCCAGCTGAAAACTTTTAATTTCTGGAACTTTTGATCTGGACCTTGGTGAATTTGAATATGTGTATTCAGAAACAGCTTCCACAATTAAATGTTTTGATTGAATGTATAACATCTAGTGTCACTGTAGCTAGCTAAAACTAAACTACGTGTTCATGCATGAAGAGCTATGCACGACTCAAAGCAGAAGACGTAAACTTCTTATTTTTCATGTACTTTCAGAAGTAAATATATCCCAACTTTTCCAAAGCTAATACACCAAAATTTCAGTATCTAGCAGTTTTACAGGTGCATCTTGGGATGAATAAATTATGAGTATGAATAATAGAATAAATGTGTAAGAGAGTGATTAAAAAATTAAATTGATCTGAGCCTGGAAGCAGACTGCTCTGCTTTGTGTTTCTAACACATCAGGGTTTTTTTTTTTTAATTTCCTGCTGACACCCCAGGTTAATTTTTTTTGCTGGTAATTAACTTGAAAGCTAAATGTCCAACCTAAATATGTATGTATAATTACTGGGTTAGTCACCTGTTCTAAGCAGATAATTTTTTAGTGTCTTGCTACTATAGTTACTATATATTAACTCTTCTACATACTGCATGCATGTTCTAAGTCTATTTCTCCCAGATATTAAAATGTCTTTAAGTTTTCTCTCATAGCTTGAAGTGATAAGGTATATCCTGGAGGAATATATTTCTTACATGTAAGAGTAATTGGAGAGTATTTATTGTTTTTCCACTATTAATATGAAGCCACATAGATTTTGTTGAATTTTACTGTACTCTTAGGAGCGACGGATGCACTCAACACTTCAGGGAGAGATATAGCTTTGAAATGTGAGCCATATTTTTGTTTGAGAGAGGAAGCTTTCCCTGTCTACATGTAGTGTTTTCTAAAATATTATCACTTCTTCAATGGAACAGTTGCCCTGGAAATAGCAGAAAGGCTACTTTTTCAGCCAATAAAACCACAACATTACCACAAAATTCAGATGAATTTCCAGTTAGTTTTTCCCTGGGTCCACTTATTAGCAGGCTGCTTGCAACAAGGAAGAGAAAGGAGGAGTCAGAGGTAGACAAATAGTATATTACTGTCTTTATTTACAAGACCTGTTTCCACTGATAAACCACTGTGCCAATCAGAGGTATAATTCCAGTACTTCCTTATGTGTACTGAGTACAACAGCTTGTAATACAGCTTCTTTACAAAGAATTTACAAACCTCCATTTGTAGGTGTCTTTCTCAACCTTAGTAACTTGTTCCAGTAAATTAAGTTAATTATGTCAGTAGGGTTTTTCAATTCGATTGCTGTTGGTTAGAAATATGAAAGGTACTTAGTGTAAAGTGATTAAAATAGATGTAAAGTGCTTTAAGTTGGCAAAGGATCTGGCCCTTTTATTGATAACATAATGTAAAGATCTTTTAGATTTGGCGATCATAGTGAAGAGAGAAGATATGTAACGGCTATTGTTTTTTAGGTTAAACAACAATCTTGTTCTGTAGAATAATGGAATTTTAGTCTCCCACATAGAATTTTATTGCCCATCATGATAACTGTTTAATTTCCGTTCTACTCTTTCTTACATTATTTTCATCCTGCAGGCTCTTTAGAATGATAAAATAAATAAAATACATCAAAAACGATGTAATAACAATGAGAAGAATTTCCTGTGCAGCATTTTGTTCATGTTACTTTTGTTTAAAAATATGAAATTTTTTTTGCACGTGCTTATGAGCACATTCTTCTAACTGAAGAACTTATGTCTTTCAGGACATAATTAAATAAATTCCACGGATTCTTTGAGTATTGTTCTGGTAAAAGCAGCTTTAAAAAGACACTCCCATACTGCTTCCTTAGTGCCTTTAGTAATCATTTATCATTAAAATAAATAAATAAGTAAAGATTTCCTATTTCACTGAAGATGACAGTCTTGAAGACGCAATTTCTTAAAGGCTTTCCTTAGTTTCCACTAAGCTGTCTAACATACCCATGTTTTACCTGCTTACGAATCAGTATTTTAAGTATCAAAAACATTAATAGATGTGTCAGTACTTAATGGGCAGTAAAGTCAATTTTCTGTCACAGAGCACGGATTAACATTTTAATACTGCAACAGTTGAAAGTCTTTATCGATATGTAGCTCTAATGAGTATCTTATATGGATTTCTTCGTTGTAATTTAGCATGCAGTGTTGCATAAATGTGTGCAGTTTGTGTAGTAAACAGAAGAATCACAGAAGTTAATTAATTGTTCAAATATGCATTCCAGGTGTTTGGGACCTTGAATCTTGCAGTCATTAAAACCTGAACTTCTTCATTTCTCTTCTTGCTATCACAGCTAAGTTTGCTTCTTATTTATCTATTAGGATACTTATAAATTCACCCTTCTGTATCAGGAAAATACCATAGATATTTTGGTTTCTTGAGCGTCACAGGACAGCACTGAGCACTGTTGTCAACTTGATTTTTATTGTTTGTTTATTTGTGTGGCATCTTATGAAGACTTGACCCAAAGAGATCCTAAGCAAAACAGACTGAGCAAGTTGAGTATTGGTTGACCAAAATACTCGTATAAGTAACCAGAGTGTTCAGCTCGTTGCCACTTATAGGAAGAGACTTTTTGTCCTTAGATTGGAAGTCCTGAGAAGGGCAGACAGTTGGTCTTAATAATTAGAAAATTGGGAAAGGGAAAAGAAAAAAGTTGCATTTTTCAATAAGTGGCCAGAAACTCCCAAGTACATTAATACTGTTCATTGCATAACATGTAATTTAGTCTGTAAGTAAAAGGCAATAGGAAGACTTGGTATTTCACATAAGCAGACTAAAACTATGAACTTAAATATTTACAGTGCTAAGTGTTCATGCTCACATCTCTCTCTGTCTCTCTTCATAGAGATGGATAGATATAAAACACTCCTGGTAGGGATAGTTGATTTTAAAATTCATTAACTTACTGAATTTTATGTCTGGCTTTTCTGAAATTTAAGTAGACTAGAAGGTCCAATGAGCTACACTGACTAGCAAAGCAGATATCAGCATTTGTAACTGCACTGTGTCTCTGTTTATCTGAGGCAAGAAGGTGTGCATGTTTGTAAGACTAGCTTAGCGTTTTCACTTTACTGATTCTCTCTGTTTTGTCAGTTCATCATTTCTTTTCAGTCCCTGCCAAGAGATTATAAACGCTGATGAAATTTATTGACTTCTTGCAGCCTCCAAGTAGGCTAAGTCCCTTCTAGAAATACATCAAAATGAATAGGTGTTCTTTTAGATGAATTAACATCAATGTTTTGCAATAACTTAAAACTAACTGTATGACTTTGGGCTACCACTGTCTAGAGCATAAAGGCTATCATGACCTTGAAAGGACCGAGAAAAGAATTCAGTGTTCACCACCACTTCTAAGCTTGTGAACACAAGTGCTCGTTATGTAACATTGTTAAGCAGCAATCAGGTAAATCTTCTTTATCATTTACCACTGTTTTTCCCCCACCGAAATCTTTTGGATGCATTAGACCTTGAGATAGGCTTTGCATTCATATTTTTCTAAGTTACAATTTATTAGAAGAGTAAAAAGAACTTTTATGAAGTGGAACATTGTTTTTATTCATTATTTCCTATGGTTTATAGTTGACATAGAAATGCAACCATTATTTACTCTGAACTTCCTTGACAGATTTTAAAATAGTAAAGTGACCCAAAATGCTTGGCAACATACCTCTGAAAAGAAACTCTAGTAAGACTGCATGCCTCACGTAACCTACTCAGTAAAATTATGTTCAAAGAGAACATCTACCTCTTTCCAAATGCCATTTGAAAACAAGAACTTAGAGCTTTGTGGAGTCAGTGATCTGGTACTGATGTGTGCTCAGCTAACAATTCTGCCTTTGACTGAACCAGGATTCCTACGGCAGACTGGGAGAGAACAGCAACCAGACATGTGTAGAGGGTTAAAAACATGCAGGCTGGAAAGCTGCAAGTGACAAGTAGTGATCTCGTGTAGTAATTATCAAGTGGCCTGTCACTTTTAACACTCTTACATTTCTAGAGTAAGCAAGGGAGAACACAGAAGGGAATACAAGGAAACTTTCCAGACTAATAACGGTATTTGATTTAAATTTGATTTAGATACTGAAATGGTAGAAGAGCTTTTTATTTCCCAAATGATCCCCTTCCTCTTGAGGACTTAAAGTGTCTGCTAAAAGCAAGTTTTAAGAGCATCACTGGTACATTGGGACAGCTGTATGGGAAACACAAAAAGAAAAAGTCTTCAGGCAGACACTATTGCCCAGGCTAGAGGCTCAGACTTTGTTTTGTAGCCCTGGGCCATAATACCTTACTGTCAAGGCTCCCTGACAGTATTCTTGGTTCATGGGATCATTTCAAGAACATCGGAGTAACTGCTGCTTGAACTTTCTACCTGTGAAGAGGTAATTGAGCTGTTGCTTCTATCCCTGTTTCTGCTGAGCTCTGCTCATTTCTCTGTGCTGGAATACTGCATTATTAGTGAGAGGAGAGGAAAGGCACCAAAGGAGACAAGGCTTGATTCTCATACCAAGGAAAGAGAGAGAAAGGAGGTGAGGTCCTTGAGGTAGAAGAGAGGCAGAAAGGAAGAGCTTTTTGCCCACAGTCTGCATTGTCATCCCCAGCATCGGCCGCCTCCCTCCCTTGTCAACAGCAGAGAGCAATGAAAATTGGAAAAAAGGAAATAGGGAGGCTGTGCAACCTAAATCCTCAGGCTTCAGGGTAATCGGTGCTACCCCACACCTGACGTATGAGGCAGCTGGCTTCATGACGCCCTCCTGCCTATGAACAGAAAGTTAAGTTCAGAAATAAAAGCTATTCTTGTGACTCCCAGACAGTGCCCTAGTTGATGACTATATTACCCCATTGCTTAAGAGTAAAGTGCAATGAGTTTATAGAAATATTTATGTTACACATGCAGTGCATTTCAGTGAGCTACAGATATGTTAAAATATTCATAAAATAATTACCTGTGCTAATAAAAAAAGATCATTTTTTGGTGCCATCTATAAAATCTTAAGAAATGCTAGCTGTGACCCACTGCTGCTGTAACAAGAAAAAATGTTGTGATGAAATGACCGCTTAAACATTAAACAACAGAAAGTAAATGCTCTGGCTTCTAATTTTTGAACACTTTATGCTGCACAACACATTAACATAGGTGGCTTTTCCCATCACACCACATTTATCACATTTGAGATGTGGTTTTAAAAACCCCTCTGGAAAAAATTTAGTTTGTTCTATGTTGCCTGCACATTCCACTAAACTCTCATTATTTATAAAATTCTATAGGGTCTTTCTACAAAAACACCATCGATCTTTCGTTATAGAGCACCAGCACTTTGATTTATGATCTGAGGTGTAAATGTCTCAAACGAGTATAGTATGATCCCACCCCTTTTGCCTGGCCTGACATCTATACAAGGTACCAGACTACAAGATCATGAATGAAGGAAAGCTTATGCTTGCAATGACTACCTCTTCAAAATATTTTAGTCAGCAAAATATTTTAGGACTGGAATTGCTTTTTTATCTTTATAGAAATGCAAATCTGTTGTTTAATTAGTGTTTGTAAAGGGAGAACTGACAGCCTATTTTAAGAAAGTTTGAGCAGAAGAGGTTTTTAGTCTTCCTGAACTTGTTCCCATCATGTTCTGTGTTAGATACAGTTACAACTTACTTAAAATATGACCAAAACTTTTTAAAGGAAGCTAAACACTGAGCAAAACTACATTTTTAAGGGAAAATGTCAAATTGTGCCGAAGATTTTAATTCTTTCTTGCAAAACCAGAAGTCAGTATTTTGGGATGGGGATGCTGGAACAGTTGAAGACTTCTGACTGAACTACTTTTGGTGTAGTTGGTGGAAAACAAAAAGAGAAAGAAGAGAGGCTGTGGCATGAGGGTGATAATGCAAGAGTTTTGTAGTTACTATTAATTGCTTTGATTACATCATTCAATCATAATATTAGCTAGACTATTTATCGGTGTGGGCATCTATGTACACACACAACAAAGTCCACAGTCTTTTTAACTTCCCTGCAGTGTTTGGAACTAACAGTTGCTGGGGAGAATGGAGTCATCTGATCTATTTGGTAATGGACATTTTATTTTATCTAATTTGTTTTTATTTTTTGCTTTATCTTGGTGGAAAACTACCTCCCTGCACTGCATTTTTATGTACTTTCAAGCATTAGTATAATTTTTGTTCATATTAAAAAAAAATAAAAATCTTATCTTCCTGCCATTTAATCAAGAGGAAGGAAAAATGACAGAGGGTGTGTGTATCTTTTGAAAGGTCGGTGGATCCCTGAGTATTAAAAGTTTTATTTTTGCCTTAACTTAGCCTCCCTGTGGAGCAGTGGGCGTGAGCATAGGTTCATCCTTCTCAGTAATTCCCCGTTTCAGTATTTAGTGGCTGAATGACGAGCGTACTGATAGGGAGTGATTCCTACACAGGATGACTTTTAGTGAAGCTTGGTTTCTCTGTAGTGTCACAAAGGAAAGTCAGTATGGCCCCGCAGCAGGAGAGAGAACGGAGTCATAAAAATACTGTGTTCGTGCTATGGATCTGTGGAACAGGTTACTATTAACCAGGGGGCTAACAGGAATACGGTGATATAAATCTTGGTTGCCACCAAAGATAAGTATTTAGAGCAGCTTTGGGAAGCATGAAAACTCTGCTTTAGAAAAGCTGAAGTTGTTCTTTTGACTAGACATTCACAAAGTTATATCAGAGAGGCAGCTTGGAATTTTTCAAAGTAGATAAAGATAATAATGCGTGTAACTAAATGTAAGTGATGCAGAGATGATGGGATTTGAGCTGACATCATTACACAGGAGTGAGATTTTGGGGCTATTGTAGTCCTGTAAAGCAGTGAATTTATTTGAGAGATTACCCTGAGCCAGGGTATGGGGAAGAAGTAGGGATGTCATACAGAGTTGTATTCACTGACCTCAGGATGCTGGTCTGGGAATGCTCGAAAAGTATCAGCGGAGGATCAACACACAAGTTAATAATGGTAAGATGTCATGAAAAAGAAAGTGGCTGATGGTTGTCAGAAGTGGCTGGCAGGTCGGTTAGGATGAAACGAGTATTGATTCTGAACTGTAACCAGTGAGATGTAGTTAGAGACTTTGCTGAAAGCAGTGTCAGTGCAGTGCAGGGAGCAGGGGCAGAGCTGGAGGCTGTCTGGAATGGAGCTGGAGAGGTCGTTTCCCTGAGAGCAAACGCAAGCAGTTCATTTGGTGAACACAGGGGATGGAATGAGAACATAGGAGTGGTAGTTGGAAAGATGTACAGGAAAGAAAAATCACCTTGCACTGGGTTTTATATGAGAGGGGAGCAACAAAAAGCAATCTGACTTTTAAGTAATAAAAACTGAGGTTCCTGAAAGCAGTGCAGGAATTGAGGTTTTACAGATCGGAGGCCTCCAGAGATACCAGGTTTTGTGCCAGGACTATGACTGCTTGCAGTGCAGTGCAGTTTTTCTTCTGCGGAATAAGCTCATACCAGTTCCTAAGCATAGGTGTTTTAGCTCCTGTTCTTGCAGTTGTTTGGGGTATCTTTTATATCTTCATTAACGCTTCATGCATAATTCCAGCTAATGGTCATCAGAACCATAATAATTAATGTACTTCACTCTGATTTGCTGTAGCTAATTTTATATACCTTAGCATAAAACACTCAGTTCTTTTTCAATGCATAAGATTTATCTCTTCCATAAAGGATTTTTTACCACAAAGTTAACTCCATGCTTATTTCAGCATTGTATAGACGTGATGATGATAATTTTTAAGTTACTTGATGCAAGGATATTTGTACATCTTCTGCATATTTTTGCATTCTATTATATTATTTACCACTCATTATAAATAACAACAAAAAATACAGATAAATAATTAGTGATGAGTGCTTACTGAATCTGTTTTGATTGTTGACAGAAAGAAGGAAACATGGCCACTTATATTCCCATTTAGGTAATTAATTAATAAAAAGGAGGAAAAGTTTTTGGATTCTGACCATGTAGTTCACTACCATGTTACACTGGTGGATTATGTATGCTTTTTGACCTTTTTTTTGACTGATAAATTCATGGAAGTTCCTTGTTGGAATAAACAAGTGAAGGGAAAGTTGTCTTGCTTATCTGACATTAATTCCAGTCAGATTCCATAAATTTTTGTGCAAAATTCATCAACAGAATAGCCACTGGATTGATACACATATATGTGTGCTGCCATATTCACGTGCTTCCTGTAAAGGAGCTGTAATTTCATTTCCTGTGAAAGTTCCCTAACAGCTTCAGTGACAGGTTCCTGTTTTCAGTTCTGGCTTTAATATTAATGCTGAAAAGTTTTTATGGTAGGAGTCTGCCATAGAGGGTCATTTTAAAGTTCTACAGGAATTTCATTATTTTTTCATCATAAGAAAGCCTTGAAAAGAATGAGAAGGGAATAATGTAATTGCTGCATTCTATTTAGGTTCTGTTTAGGAATGAAAAATTTTGAGGAATTTAATCTGACATTTTTGAGGAGGATAGGATAGGTAAGGACTAAGAACTGAGGAACTGCATCATCTTCAAGTAGTTTGCAGTATTATGCTGGTATGATACTGTGATCCATGGAGAAAAAAAATCATCATTTGCAGAATGACCTTGAAACCATAAGATTATTTCAGTGTGGGGACATGCTCTTGGTTCTTCCTATAAGAAGTCATGCAAGTTTGCTAGCATTTCATCATATGCACATTCTGTACAGGTGAGCAAAAAATAAATTATTATTTAAAAATCAATGAGTATTAAGCACATTGTAGTCCTGCAAAGTTCCTGCTTGCCAGACTATCCAGCTGGATAGTCTGTACATTGTCTCCTGAAGCCATTACACATGGAAGACTTTCATGGTTGCCTGTATGTGAACTAAAAGGAAAGAGTTTACACTTGTTCTGCTGAAGGCTGTGATTTGGCTTAAACAAAAACGGGCAAAGAGGTGGCAAAGGGGTAAAAATTTGGGAGGGCAAAGAAAATCTGAAGTAGCACTGCTATTCAGGGCTGCAGAGAAAACCCATGTTTTTGTGTCTGAACAGTCCATTCCCATCAGCAGTTGTCTTTCATGACTCTTTAGAGAAAGAGTGTTTAAGGGTGATGATGGACTACTGGTTTGGGAGGATCCTCCATTTGTTCTGTGGAGGGGGCTCTCCTGCAGTGCAAGGAGAGTCCATGAAAACTGATGTCCACATAACGACAGCACTATGCAGGTCGATACCACAAATGCTACACACAATATCTGTGGGGATTTGTAACTGAAGTACCTTTGTGTTTCACTTTCTTATTTCTAAAATAGACTAGAAGGGTGCTATCAGGATGAACAAACTAATTATTTGTAAGTCAATAATATATATATGGAAGAATTAGCATTCTCTGGATTAGATGAATTCAGTGGCTCCCCAGGTCAGTGGTCATGGCACTGAGCCTTCAACGAGCATTTGGACACCGCTCTTAGACATAGGGTCTGTTTTTTGGGTGGTCCTGTGAGAACGACTCGATGGTCCTCATGGGTCCCTCACAGCTTTGGATGTTCTGTGATCCCAGAGGACAGAAAGTATTTCCTGTGTTTAAGTGGAGATTTTGAATAGCAAGCAGTTTATTAGAAATGAGAGTATGAATTGTGCGGTAATCTCAAAGTACATATTCAGTGAGGCAGGGATTCTGTGGAGACAAATGTTGTGTGATCATGGAATTGGAATTACATAATTTTTACTTTTAAGTTTGTAGTAACAATGCAGTTCTGTCACACCCATATTTCTGAGTGCTTGATTCTACAGATTTAATGTGTTAACAAATTTTGGAGGAGGAGTGGAAGGTGTGTGTAAAACATGTACTTATACCCAGAATTAGGTATGTAGAAGATACTGTCTTAGAAATTATGGTGGTAGAATTGAGCCTGCTAGATTAGCTGTGTAATGTGAACCATACACAGAAGAGGCAATTCACTGGCGGTTATTATTCACTTAAGATATCCATATTTTCCCTATTACACATTGCTTTGAATGTTTTAAGTTAAATATTAACTTTTTAAATAGGAAGACTCAGGGAGAATTTTTTCAGTGGCTACTGCATGAGAAACATTTTATCCTTACATTAATATTTTCATAAAAGAAAGAGCAGCTTAGATTTTATATGTTACAAATGCCTGAATGCTTTTTGAATGCTGCAGTTAGACTCTCTGCTCTTCTTCCTCTATATTTGTTTTGACTATCTGATCTGAAATTTAGATTTTACAGACAGACCGAAGAACTAAGAAGACAATTGGGTATGAAACATAAATGCCCGATGTTCATTAAAACTATTATATGTAACATTTTTCTATTTATTTACAGATAGAAATTTTATTACTGCATCATAAAGAACATTGTTGAGACTCATGTGAGGTTTAGTTGTTTCTTTTTCTTTTTCTGCTGGCATCTATACTTAAATCAGATTAAACAATTGACCTCTGTTGGTTTGCGGTGATGGCGATTGAAACAGAATTGTTTATTCACTTAACATATTATAGGTAACTTTAGGGAAATAATAAGTTAATTCAAAATGGTTGCTATATAACACCAACAGAGAGCAGATTGAATTTAGAATGCTCATGTTGCATTAAAAGGAGAGTGTCTACCCTGTCTACTGAAAGAAAGAGAGACTAATGGTATGGATTTCCAATAACGTGGGGTTTCTCTGCACTTTTTCTGTTTTGTCTGTAAAGATACTATAATAGCAGACCAGTTCATTAATTGTGAAATTAAACCAGAGACTCATTTCTCACCCTGGCTGATTGTATAAGTGAGGTATATCATATTTTTTAAATGTATAGTCCTTTTCTTTGTACTGCAGTCCTGACTGCACTTAGATATCCTTACATATCTTTACTTACCTCTGAGAGCATTTAAGGAAAAAATTCTGTAAGATGGGGGCAATCAAACATTGGAACAGGTTGCTCAGAAGAGGTTATACAGTCTTCTGTCGCTTTGAGCAGGAGGTTGGAGATTTTTTCTTAGGTCCCTTCCAGTCTGAATTATCCTGTGGTCCTGTCTTTGTTCCAGCGTTCCCACTTAAAAAAAGAACTGCCAATTGAAATATTTTTTAAGCTTTGTTGATGAATTACAATAGTGTTTTTTTTTTGTTGTTGTTGTTTAACTTTGTATTTATATATTGGAGATCTCACTGAAATCACTGTAGATTATATAAACGTGAGGAAGATGTACCTGCATACTGAAATCACACATTTACAAAAATTAAAAAGATTAATTTTGTATGCTATCTCAGATAGATTATGGGCCTTATTTTAGCTCTGTAGCCTTCTGTAGCCTTTAAAAATGTTTGGTTCAAATAAAGTTAATAGGTTCAAAATGTTCAGTATCAATTGGATTATCCCTGGTTTCCTATCTTCATCCTTCCTTTTGCAATAAAGTAGTGCATAAGCCTAAATTAGTAATGGTTGTTATTAATTCTCTCTTTAAATCCCTTGGCATCCTCTACAGTCCCATTTAATAAAAACCGCAATACTTGAACAGTAAATATTGTGTAAAAGTTTCATATTTGAAATGAATTTCCTTCAGGCAAATAACAGAAGTACGATGATATTTTGCAGTGCTGTGTATTAAAGTAAATATTCAGCTAGTTAGAATAGAAATGTTTCCTTGGAAGTAGAGCCAAAGAATGTGAAACAGAGCTTTAATTTGATTAAATTTTGTGTGTTTTGAAATACATAACATTTACCTATGTTTACCTATCCCACTTTACATTCACAGAAGGAGGTGAGTTGCATCTGCCTCAGTTTCATTTATGATTCAAAAATGAACTTCCAGAATAGGACTTAAAATTCTTGTTGTTTGTGAAGATAATATTTCAAAAACTCGTGTATCCTGGACAAGAAAGCCATGGAGAGACAGGAAATGAATAGCTGAATTTTGAGAAACTGCAGTGTCTCCATGTTTTGTTTTGCTTTCATCTGTAAGTTGCATTTAATGTCTTTAATCCACAGGAAGAATAGTCAGCAAAAATAATGACCTGTACAAGAAAAAAGACAATGGATCTACCTATCCTTCATTATCCTCTTAATCCCCTCCTTCATACACATGAGAACATTTAGATGCTAGACATAAAAAAATTATTCTCTGGAGTGTCAAAATATATGCAATGGAGCAGTTAAACTTTGTTAGGGAAATAAGCTTGTAAAAAGAACAACCTTACCTGCTTATAGTTGCATACTTTTAACAGTTTTCAGTTGTACTTCAGAAACAGTTTTATAATCTTTTAAATTACTGAAGGTTAGTCAAGAATCCTTGAGAGATTCTTTGGAAATACCTATATGGCAGAAATACTTTATCTGCATTGCAACACGCTATTAAAATCCTTCACAAGTCTGGACATTATTCTTTACAAATAACTATCAAATACTTTCAATTTCCTTTTGCACAGTTACAAAATCCCTTTGGAATCAAAGGTTATGTTTCAGAATACTTTTCTTACAGTTTGTCAGTCTGTGTGAATCTTTAAATGTATTGCTTGGTGGAGATTTTAATATCACTTCAAAATATTTGAAATGATTCAAAAACACAAACACAGCTGCCTATTTGTCATAAAAATTTGTGTGAACCTGTGTAAGCATTCACTTGCTACAAGGCTTGATACTCTTCCACTTCTTTCCACCTACATGTTTCATAAACCAGGAAGATGCTCCAGGAGCATCAGAGAAAACATTCCTCAGCACTTAATAGGCAGTAGTGTCTCACTGTTTGATTGCAAATGTCGTGAGTAGAGTTCAGGCTACAACATGGAATTGTACTGGTTTTTGTCTAAGTAACATGAGCATGTAGGAATTTAGTGACATACGCTGATCTGGCTTGGAAGTGACCTCAGTCTCCTCATGTCTTGTATGTTCGATGGCCCCTTTTCCAGTACTGCGCTTTGGTCAAAAATTCTAAAATATTAATCAAATTCTTTAGGAAAATGTTAACATAGAAAGTGCATGAGGAAATAAAGTAGGTGACTGATACTTACTTATTTCATTAAAAGATAAAGATGCTGTAATGATCTTTTTTTTTTTTTTTGTAGTTGTTCCCATGTGCCAAATGCCACACTTAAATCACTGCATCATTTTAAATGTCCTAAATGCTGAACTATAAATGTCATCTTTTATATAGTTATTAATTTAAAATTTAATCCTTCCGTTATTGCTTACTCTGAAGGCAAATGACAGATAGTCCATAATTACTTCATGATAGGGTAGCAAACTTTATACTAAATTTGCTTAATGTTTCCCATTATAACTCCCTTTTTCCAGGTACTTGTGAAGGTAAAGGCATTCAGACGTAGGATATCTGCATTATGTAAGGATGTTCTAGTACAAAACATCACAAAAATAAACTGGAACCTCAACTACATCTCTGAAAGTTGCTAGATAATTTTTATTATTATTTTTAATAAAACATACCAGAGTAGTTCAATGTTCATGAACACAATATTAAAATACTTTTTAAATAGGGACTTTATGTCAGTCTTGTTATCCGAATTTGTAATTACAGCAGAATTATACAGGATATTTATCTTCCTCTGTTTTCTGCTATAATGTTCTGAATAAACCAGTTTTGTAATTCATAGTCCATAATCACACAGAAATGTTCTTCTCCTGCCTCTGGAGCGTGAATCTACATGGATTTGGGGTAAGGGGGAGATGCAACAAACTGTCAGAATTCTTCATTTCTGATCGCTGCTGTGAGTTATGCCCAATACGTGTTTCTGCAAGAGGCTTCTGAAGAAGGTGCTGGAGCAAAAGGCATATATCAGGCCTTCATAGTTGTTGGTTGATGGCACAGGGCCATTTTGTTACGACTAATGACCCCACAGAATCGCCCCTCGCCTTTTATTTGGTCATTTAATTACATCTATAGCGCTATGGGAAAAAGCAGTGGCAGTCATGTTTGGAGAACGCTCTTTAAGGTCAAACCTTTGATTGTTCGTGGAATCCTGCTCTGTGTGTACAAGGTTGCTGAGACATCTTGAGGAGTGTTTTTAATGGCATTTATTTATTTTCATGTTCAACCACTGGAATTTGCAAGTAGATGGACAGCGCAAGAGTTGCGTTTGAGCTGAGTTACCATGTCACATCAGTGACAATGTGCTGTTCCTGTAAACCAAGGGAACAACACTTCTAATAGAAGCTGGATTCTTCTGGTGCAGTATTTGATAGAGCAATATCAGGTGTGCCCCTTGGAGGTTACAGGTTTCCAGAAGAGAAATCACGATCTCAAATCCATAGAATCTGCAGAATTAGGGGTAGTTTAGGAAAGAAAGCAAAATTAGTCTAACTCTCAGAAATTACACTGATTTACATTAGAATACCAAGAAACAATAATAATAAATTAAAGGCAGTATATAATTCTAGTGAGGGAAGAAACTTATTTCATTCAGTATTGCTCTTTATTGATTTTGAACGGTGTTTTCCAGCAAGAAGTTCTTCAAAATTCAGTGATAGAGAGCAAATATATTTTCCTTTATATTTTTTCTTCCTTATGTATTGAAGGATGTAAGGGAAAAAGAATTAAGCCTGAACCCTGATTAGCCTTCCTAATTTCAGTAAACACTCACTGACCATTCATGCTGCTCTAAATAAACATTTATGTATGTGTGTTTGTTTTCGATACTGATTGCACTGAAGAGATAAATAGATTTCACTTAGAAATGTATTTCACATTAAACATGCATGTTAGAAAGAAGTGTTATTTCTAGCTTGTGCCATTTTCACTGAACCTGAAAGTTTGAAATTCACTTGCCCATTTTTGTTGCTTTTCTGTTTGTTTTTAAGAAATGCATTGGCAAGCTTGCACTGACAAGCCAGAAAATAGAACAGAATACTTATTGAATTCATGCTATGTTTTCTTCCCTTGTAGGTAAAACATTTGATATGTATTTGAAATGTGTAGCTGTTAGTGATGAGATGAGGTTCCAAGAGCTATAGCATTAAGCTGGATAGTAGCTGATGAGCCCAAACTAAAAATAGCTTATTTCTTTCAGCCTTGTTGTTTTACTCTGTTGGATACATTTCCCACTACATGCCATGCCTGTTTTCATACCTGTTTGGATTGTAAGCCTTTTAGGTGGAAATTGTTTTCTGGGACAGGTCTTTAGCACTGACGGAGGTATCACTGAATCTGTGTCTGTGCCTCCCATTCCTGCCCCAGCACTAAGTGTAGTGGAATAAAGTAGCATGGGCTTCATCCGTCAGCAAGATTGCTGGATTCTGAAGTAGGCACGCACAGCTTGCAGAAACCTGGGGTGTTACCTTTCAGACATCTGCTTGGGTACTAACTGCTTTTATGGTACGAACATTAATAGCAGAAATGTCTTTCCAAAACATTCCCCCGGACTAACAAAAGTTGCTCTGAATGATCGGGGCTGTCTCATGCTGTGTTCTTGTCCTGCACTAACACAGGGTGTACCAGATGCATTCGGGAGACTCAGCTGGAGAATCCCTGAAATACAGCTTTAAGCATTTTTTAGTCAGCTAACACAGGAGAACATCTTTGCCAACTGTGACTTACTGCCAAAATATTATTCCTGGTGTTGATCAGTATTGCTGATTTATGAACAAGTGCTGAGATTTACATTCCAAATTTCTGATTTATAGAACATGTGACTTACAAGACAAGCAACCGATTTATTACAGTGAGGCTGTATTACAGTTAAGTCAGTGTTGCTATTATAAACTCCTGGTTTCAGAGATTTATAATTGGCCTAAAAATTGTTCCAATTGAAAGTTTTTTTCTCTCAGTTGTCTGGCTATATCTAAAGGCCTGAGGAGCGGAAGAGTGACTTCAGCATGAGTCTCATTCTCCATGTGGGATTAATAATATTTAGTGATTTAAAATGTTGAAGATGGTTAAGGTAGGATATTCCAGAAGCATTTGAACTTCTGTTGGAGTTGTCTCTCCGGAGACCTGGTAATTACTCTAGACCAAGGTCCTAAAAGTAATATTTTTTTTGTTTTCCTGAATGTCTTTATGAATCCTCTACAAATACAGTCTTAAACAACCCTGAGAAGTGCTAAATTTGCATGAAAACTATACAGTCATTGTCTTCAACTGCCACACATTTGTTTCTGCACTGAGCTCATTTCAGTCTATTCCATGTGTGCTTCCATGTCTTTGCAGAATGACATCCATGCTACAAAAGTTTACAAAGGTAGCTCAGAAGTGGGCAGTGTGTATTCCTCCTAAAACCTTTGAAAAAATGTGGGCAGTAGACAGCCGTGAATGTAATCCTGTGTGTGGATTTTAAGGCAGTGTCTGGCTTTACCTCTGTGTCAGTGTGGTTGTAATTCTGGCAATTAGTTGGCCTTATTTGAAATGTAATTCTAGATGCAGATGAACAAAGAGAGACCAGATTGTCCAGCCAAACTGAGAAAAAAAGTTTGCAGTGCTGTTCTGTAAAGACAAAAATCTTCCTTTTGCTCCTGTCTTATTCCCAAGAGTAATTGTTAGAAGGCGGTAAAAGTCTTGCACAGGGCAAAGATGAGAATATATTAAACTGTCTCCTAGAAAATCAGTCCCTCCCTCTTTAATTTGTCTTAGTGTCTTGGCAAGGGTGCAGGTGAGGCTGATGTGGAGAAATGTAAGAAAAGTTAAATGCCCTACATACAAAAGAGTTGTGATAAAATTTGCTGTTACTTTGCTTGTATATTTGGTGAAGGTAAAAAATACCTTACTGAAAAGGCTGAGGAAAGAACAGTAAGAATGTATCCCTTTCTCTTTTGTTTCTTTAATATTTCAGCAATGACCAGGAAGTTTTAATTCATTTCTCAGATGGGGGACAGGAGGAGGGCACTTATTGAAATGAACATCCAAACAAGACAAAGACATTAAAACAATTATTTCTGTTGTCAATTTGGCATGCCCACTGGTAGAGGCAGTGAGGCCAACAAATTGCTTCAGGTAACATCAACGAACCCAACAACACACTTGTTCTTGGCAGTGCAAGCAGAGAGTACATGCCATGTTGCCATAGGAGAATGACTTTTCTGTTGTTGAAATCATTAGCCTGGTAAAACAAATTAATTGATTGGAAGCATCATACTCTAGCTCAATTCTCAAGAATGTCTAAAAAAGTATCTTAAAGGTTAGGATTTTTCAGAAAAGGAATAAAAAAAATTAAACACAGAACACTATTAAGCTTTTCTGTAAAATTGTGGTATAGTTACATTTTGAATAGTTTAGATACTACCTCTGTCTCTGCCATTTAAAAAAGAGGATAGTATAATAGACGTTGCAGAGAAGACTGAAAATGATGTACAAGTGTATGGAAAGCTTCCATACAATGACTGATGAAACACACCAAGATACTCCAGCCAGGAGAAAGGATAGCTGAGATGTGGAGGTCTCTAAACCATACATAAAGTGAAGGAGACCTCTTGGGAATGACTGCCTGTTGTCTCTTTTTCAGACAAAAACTAGGGCATGTCAGCTGAAAGGTGCCAGGCTCAGAAAAAAAGAAATTCTCCATTCAGAGCAGGCTAAAACTAGGAAACTGCCACAGAAAAATGATGAAAGTTTACATAGGTCATAAATGCTGTACACAAACATACAAAAAAACGTTCAGAGCTAACTATTATAAACCTGGTGCTGGCAGAAAAACTCCTTGTGCTGCAAATGCCTGGAGTTTGGGTGACTTATTTGATTTAGAGAAGTTTCTGGATGAGGGCATTGAGTGCACCCTCAGTAAGTTTGCAGATGACACCAAGCTAGGTGCGTGTGTCGATCTGCTTGAGGGTAGGAAGGCTCTGCAGGAGGATCTGGATAGGCTGCACCGATGGGCTGAGGTCAACTGTATGAAGTTTAACAAGGCCAAGTGCCGGGTCCTGCACCTGGGGCGCAATAACCCCAAGAAGAGCTACAGGCTGGGAGAGGAATGGCTGGAGAGCTGCCAGGCAGAGAAGGACCTGGGAGTGATGGTGGACAGTCGGCTGAATATGAGCCAGCAGTGTGCTCAGGTGGCCAAGAAGGCCAACGGCATCCTGGCTTGTATCAGAAACACTGTGACCAGCAGGGCTAGGGAGGTGATCGTCCCCCTGTACTCGGCTCTGGTGAGGCCGCACCTCGAGTACTGTGTTCAGTTCTGGGCCCCTCGCTACAAGAAGGACATCGAGGTGCTTGAGCGGGTCCAGAGAAGGGCGACGAAGCTGGTGAGGGGCCTGGAGAGCAAGTCCTATGAGGAGCGGCTGAAGGAGCTGGGCTTGTTCAGCCTAGAGAAGAGGAGGCTCAGGGGTGACCTTATTGCTCTGTATAAGTACATTAAAGGAGGCTGTAGAGAGGTGGGGGTTGGCCTGTTCTCCCATGTGCCTGGTGACAGGACGAGGGGGAATGGGCTAAAGTTGCGCCAGGGGAGTTTTAGGTTAGATGTTAGGAAGAATTTCTTTACTGAAAGGGTTGTTAGACATTGGAACAGGCTGCCCAGGGAGGTGGTTGAGTCACCATCCCTGGAAGTCTTCAAAAGACGTTTAGATGTAGAGCTTAGGGATATGGTTTAGTGGGGACTGTTAGTGTTAGGTCAGAGGTTGGACTCGATGATCTTGAGGTCTCTTCCAACCTAGAGATTCTGTGATTCTGTGATTCATTGTGTGTTCACCTTGTCTTCAGCCACAGCATCAAATAATTGTACGTATCCACAGTTTGCCACCACTGAGGACAGAACAGAGGAACTTGTCTGGCTCAGGACTTGTGTGCTTATATTACAATCTTGAGTATGTTTTAATGCAATCAACAAATGAGCTAGAAAGTCAGTGAGAAACTTGAGCTGATCAGCAGAACTATTTGTGGCTTTTGTATCATATTCAGTGGTTGATTATTTATTTTGCCTAGCTTTCCAGTTTTTCGATTGGTATACATTTCTAGGATTAAAAGTTTTCTGTGTTGCTATCAGGGATGCAGTGTTTTGTCTTGTTTTTGTTTTTCATTCCAAACAACCTTGTTTTCTCAAAAAGATTTTTCAGAAGTTATTGGCTGTCCTTTCAAACCCCAAAATGGAAACTGAGAGAGTGACTCAGGACCTCTTACTGAACGATTCCTGTTGATACTTGGCTTGGCTGCTTCCTCATGTGTGGGAGTGAATGAGGTTTCTGTCGCAAGGAAACAGTCAAAGAAAAGCCATGCTCATTTGCTTCTGGCATCCAAAGCACTTAGGAAAAAAAAAGGTAAAACTTCACAATTGTTTTGACTTCAATTCTTTCTGTTTGGGGAGTATCAAAGCCAAGTTCACTGTTCTCTGATGCTGCCATCATTTGAAAAAGGTTACTTAACTTTTCTCAGCCTTTCTCTTCCATCTGTAGAGTACATTGAGTTGCACTTACATAACTCGGTGACCATTGTGGTAGTTAAGTGCTTGGTATTTACGAACTGTTTGTAGACCTAAGAGCTTAAATACAAAGGTTTTCATACAATTTCTTGATTATAAGAATATTACCTAAAGTGAGTATATATATATAATATGTATTTTAAATACTTACCTTCCAGCTTCTTCTAATACAAATACATCCAAACGTGAAAATGCAGCAAATAAGAGATCCCCAAGCTGAAACCTATCTGTCCGGTGCAGGATCAAGTAGCAGAAGTGAAAAGCCATACTAGACACAATTCTAATATTCTAATATAAATTATTTCTCTCTGACTGTATTCCCATTAGCCATAGGTTAATGGGAATATTAACCATTTAAAAACATATTAATGGGAATATTAACCATTAGCCATAGGTTAACTGTCTCAAAAACAGACAGTTCTTGAAACCTTTTTCTCAAAAGCATCAAGCTACTGGAACTGTAAGCAGTTAAAATAGAAATCATACAAGTGATTTTTCTGTACAGGTCTCATCTAAAAGTTATCTCCACCCTTACATTTGATACAGTTTCTGGTCTCTAAGATAAACTTTATTTATACAAAGTTTTTTGGACAATGTCAACTGAAAAAGGTCGTGCAAAGAGCTATTGTATTACTTGTATTTCCTGTCCAGTTATTTGAGTTACATTTTTTATTTGTAAGTTAAAACTATAAATACATAATAATAAATGCTTCTTACAATTCTAATTTCTATTGTACATTTACCTATATTTGAATTTAATTTGGAAATTATTTTTAAGACCATTAATTTTTAAGAAAAAAAAAAAAAGACACTGAAATTTTATTATAAATCTGTATAACATGCTTAAAATGTCGAATGTATTTTCCTCAACGGGAAAAGCCTTTTTCAAATCAAAACAGAGATTATGATAATATAAACAATTGAAGACTTGTGTTAAAAGAAAAAAAGAATAGCATAAGATGGATATAAAGTTTTAAGTAAAATAAATTTTGAAGTAAAATACAGATGCTAATAAATTTTATATGAAAGAATAAGAATTTAAGCAACCAAAAAAGTAGATAAGGTATGCGACCAGCATATCTTTTGATTTGAGCATCTTCTTGATGGCTATCTTTAGCTTCCAGTTTCCAGAAGGAAAGTAGGGCTTTTCACATTGCTGAATGTAAAACTGCATGCTCTTGAAGATATACAGAATGTCAGATGTCAAGTTAACTGTCAGGCCAAATTATGATAGCGGATTCATGCTTTTATCCTTACAAAACAATATAATTTCCTGAGAATTCCTCATTTTGTGTTTTTGTTTGTTTTGTTTGTTTGTTCGTTACTATATGCTATCATCCAGTCAGAACATGAATATGTCTTTTTTATGGGGGTTTAATGTCACTGTATAAAAGGTACTTAATAATGGGTACTTTGTGCCAGAACACAAGAATATATTGATTTGATGCTATAGATGCATCACTCTGAAAAATGTATGCTATAATTTTAAGAGTCAATCAAGAAGGCTGGAATGATTATTGCAAGATGTGGTGAAATCAATGCAGAAAAACATTTTGTGTTTCACACGTCATTTAGATTGATCACTTCATTGAATCTTGTACTTTGCCATAGAATTATCTATGACCAGAACTTGCTAGCTTGGCAGACAAATCACTTGAAAATATGGGGAATTGGGAATATTTTTTCATTTAAGGTCTTGCATAGAAATCATTTGGAATGACCCTTCTGAGCTTTTGCTTGGTGGTGTAGGTACGGTATGGTTTTAAGCAATCTTTCCCTGAGTCTCCTAGCCAAAGTAAAATGTAACCTCCACTTTCTAACAGTACTTGCTGAAAGATTGATTACTGTACTCAAAGCAATACCAGTAATAAAATGAACATCTGGATAAAGCTCAAAAATTCAGTTTCCTCGTTCCATTTTAGTCATGAAAAATACTGTTCTGAGTTGATTTCTTTAACATTTCTAGTGAAGGTCACAAGAATGACAGGTGTAATAGTCTATTAATAAAGAATCAAGTATGTAACTCCTCTTTGACATCTCTTTTATTCTTCATTTGATTCCATACTGTAATAACGTACTAGCTTGAATTATGTCAACCAATTAAAACTAAGATTTTTACTAACTTTGAACCCATTTGTTAGTGACATCCGAATTCTCCTTTTTTTTTTTTTTTTTTTTTTTTGTAATCAAAAGAAAGTCACTTTTGTGAAAAGGTGAGTTAAAAGAATATTCTACAACCATTTAAAAGTGAATAATTATTCTAAATCCTTGACCTTCCATTTCACTTCATACAGGTTATAACCCCTCTTTTTTCATTCCTTTTGTAGTTTTCAGAGTTCCTGAACATGCATATAGCAGTGTTACTGAGAAAGGATATTACTACTTCATTAAAAGTTCAAGTTAATTGTCAAAGAATACCTAATTTAAGCACTGTCATTGTTATTTTACTATGTGTTTTAAGAATTTATTTTTATTTTATTTTATTTTTTCTTACGAATGGTGGGTGCAACAGTACTAGAAATCCATTTTTTTTCCCCACCCACAACATTGATAAAAATCTGCAAACAGATTGTAAATTGCAATTCTTAAGTTCCAAATCTACTGTAAATGTAATGCCATTTTTTCTTTATCATACTCTGATGTTGTTTATTAACTGATAGTGTAGTTAATCACACTACCCCCCTAATCTGGGTAGATTTTGTATATGATAATGAATTGCTAATCCCAGAGCAGGCTGTGTTTGATAAGCCATCTCCCATCTCTTCCACTAGTATGTAAAATGGCTTATTTTCCATAGCCACAGTTTGTTGGAGTCAACATGAGCTGGCTGTAGAAGCAGCGAAGTTCAGTTTCTCAGCTGTTGATGTTGGTGCAAGTATACAGAGTAAAATAAAAGGAAACCACAGAATGATAACTTTCTTTTATACTTGTACAGTTGTCCATCAATGACAAAATTGCCCCTTTTCTGTCTGATATAAATAAATAACAGTTTTAGATTCTTGTGTTTACAGGTTCTAATCAAAGATTCAATGCTGTATCTGTATTTTATTAAAACAGAGATGATATGAAGTGTATTATGTCCCTCATATATCTGAAAAGTTCCCGCAACTAAATCTAAAGAAGTTAACTATCAGCATGTTTTGTTGTAAGCATGTATTACATACATAAGTTTGCATGGTAGTGTTACATGAGCTATTTTTTTCATATAAGAACCCTCCTTTGTAGGTGAATCTGGAACGCTTTTGTAACATTTGAGACTAGTTGGCATGGAAACATAAAGCTCAGTGATGTTTTTCAATAGAGCTGATTGGTTAGAAAAAATATTTTGACACCATGTTATTTTCATCTTGAAAACTTGGTTAAAAAACATCTTAACATTGTTGTGTAAAGTCAAGAGCATAACACAGGAGAGGCAGTCATTTAACGCAGCTGTCATGATAATATATTACCTTCTTACTACAATTTAAAAAATGGATTATTGTTGCTATGGCATCAGGTAGCAGGAAAACCCACCATGACTGCTGGAATACTTTCAGCAAAACAGTATAGCTTACTTATTTTGATTGAAGAACTGTTTTACATCTGCCCCGGTTTTCTTAGGTAGCATTTGATGTTGTATTCATTTTCCATGTGCCATGTTATAATAAATCTAATGGAAAGGTAGTCTTTCGATTTTCTTTCTTGCTCAACAATTTCTAATGTAATCCTCGACGTTATTTTTACTTCAGTTTCTTTATAGAGAGCTGCTAAATATGTTAAAATGACTGAACTTCCTTCTTTCTTTTTCATCTTGTCAAAATGCAGTCAGGCCATGTATTTACAGAAGATCCTTCCAGCTCTGTTTCCTAGTTTTGTTCCTCAGCATTTTGTAGCTGATGTAAATGACTGCAGCTCCACTGACCTAATAAAATCATTTTGAATTAAAGTAGGTATAAATTGCACTAAGATTAGTAGAGTCTGAAATTTCACAGTCGTCCATTGGAGCCAGAATGCATATTGCATGGTTTTTTTTGTTTGTTTTGTTTTGTTTTTAAGAAATGCAGCATAAATATTGAAATTAATTTAGGACGTTGATAGAGCTTACAGTTCTCTTTAGAAAAGTGAGCTAGGAGAGCTCCCAGTCTAAAAGCCCTGCAGGCTTTAATCACCAGCCTAAGAACGGTAATACAGAAGTTAGCCATGAGACTAGTTTTATTTGCCTTTAAGATTTAGATGCAATAGCTTGGTAATGTGTCATCGTGATAAGGCAAACCAGTTGCCTTATTCCACTGTTGGAAGCAGGAGAGCTGCAGCACAGCTGAGTGACATTTCAGGTAGCAGCTGTTCTGAGGGACTGGCGCCACCAGGCAGTGCCACCACAGGAATCCAGGCACCAGGGAATTCATTAGGATATTGGATGAGAAAAGACAAGGTGGGATATTTGAATTTTGTGTTTTCACAGTATGCCAGTTAGCCATAAGAAATACTTCATCCTCTCATTTAAGATTTTCCCATGTAGAATAAGAAGGAGCACTATGGGGGTTATGTTTCATTATTTGTAAAAACTGAAATACTTGACCTCTTGTGGCTGTACAAGCACAGCTGAAGTTGTCTGAGGTTGCCTAATATGATGTGGAAATGATGTTATTAACCCTCCGGTCTAAATTTTTCACCTGAACTTCACCCATAACATTATTAATGTACTGTCTTGTAATGTAAAATATTGCCAAGTTTGGAAACTGTTCCTTCAGATGAGTTCTTTTGAGGTTTTCTTCTGATCTTTGTGTGATTTCTGTCATGCTCTGATATATAATTACATGAGTAACAACTTTGAAACTTTAGGCATTTGGCTCACTGTTAAATTCACACAATGAAGAAGAGAAAGAAATGCAGAAGATGACATAAAAGCTCAAGTAGATCCTTATCTAGTTCAGTAATATATTTTTAATTATTATTTACCATTCTGAAGAGCCAAAAGTAAAAAAAAAAATAAATAAAAATGGTAGAATTATAGAATGAATTCTGTTTGAAAGTCAGACCAGTGTAGTATGTGTTGCAAAGGACTGAGTTGGTGTAGAAATAGTGGACTAGAAAAGTTATCTAGGAAATAAATAAATAAATAAATATATATTTATTTATTTAAAAACAAACAAAGAAACAAAAAACTCCATCATTTTGCCCAGCAAGCATACTTTAGTTGCACTTTAGTACACCTGGATTTCAATTCATCCCTCACATAAGCAGCTGAAGATGGATTTCATTTTAGGGTTGTTGTACCTGCTTACACCAAGGCTGTGGTTTATCTCTTGAGTAAACTTTAAGCATTAGGAAAGATTTTATGTAAGAGATTGCACTGTCTGCTAGAGACAGAAAACTTCAGCATTTGTGACTTTTTCACAGTGAAATAGTTTTAATAAATTATGTATGTAAAATATAGTAAGGAAGGCTAAACTATTCCAGAATCACACTGAATAAACTGTAGATAGCAGCAGACCAGACAATGATTTGCAACTCGGGCATCATCAGCAAGTACTTCTGCCTCATCTCTGACTTCCCAGGTTGTCTCTTTTACCTATATTTGTCTTTCATATGTAGAATGCTTACCAGGACAAGAAAGTAATGAATATTTCATCTATTAATGTACTATAGGATGATAAAAAGAACTTCCATGAAAAATTCAGTATTTGCTAATCTTTGAAAGGGGCCAACCTACTAATAAAAACAACATCCTTTTTAATGACTTTATTAGTGAAAAATATATGAATGCATGTCAAAATTTTTTATTTTATGCTATGCAATTATGCAAAATAATAAATAAATCCAGGACTTCTGTGGAAAAAATAACTAGAAAAAAATCCTTAAGGTATTTTTGTCCTGAATATTATAGTTATAATAGAAACAGTTGCTTGCAAGTAAATTATTAGTGGTTTCATGTAGAACTGTTCCAGCAGTTAATCACCTTTTAACTATAAAATGTATTACAGAAATAATGTGTACTATGATAACATGAATATCTGTGTCTCCAAATTCAAATCATTAAAGAAAAGAAGAAAAAGTGCAATAAAGCTTGAATGAGTACTAACTAAATAGTTTACTTCTAGAGAGACTTATGAGTCTTGACAACATGTTTGATGAGTCAGTAAATAGCTGCAAGTTAGGAAGGCAATGTGTGGTGTGGAAGAGGAACACAAGAAAGTGTGAGAGGGGAGGATCAATTCTACATGTCTCCTAAGACCACCATTCATAGCAGTACTCTTGGGAGACAGCCAATACAGGATGGGGAACACTGTTTTGTTTGTTTGTTTTTTAACTTGAAGAAACTTAAAATAATAGAGTATTGCCTTCAATACTAAACCTTCTGGAGAACGTATCTCTCATAGGAACTATAGTGATTTGTATAATGTTTAACTTTATAACTTTCTGGCTCATGTTTTTATTGTTTCCTCCTTATCTGTACTGTACAAACCTCCTGCTCAGAATGATGTAGATTTCTCTGAAACAGGAAATTCTTAACAGCACAAAGGAAATTGCTTCTGAAAATATACTTATAAGAAAAATAAATGGTATAGTGTGCAGTTAACGGACTTTGCATTAAATTTTCTGTAGCATTTTTAGAATATATGAAAATGAAATTAAATAACTGCTATCAGTTATTAAGATTTCATAAAGTTGTTCAAAAACATGCACAGTCCTAGAACTAATTTTGGTATAGTTCAATATATAACAGGGAAAAAATACCAAGTGACATGCTGCATAGAACTATTGAAAAGGGTCTTGTATTTCTGTAACTACAGTTAAATTCAGGTTGTGGTTTTCCTGAAAAGCAGCAGCTCACAAAACTGAACATGGAAAAATAAAAATGCTCTTAAGAAGTCTTATTTAATGAATTAAAAGTCTGGCAAAGGGAACTTGTTTTCTTCTACAAGCACTGTCATTTCTGAGTTACTTCTTAGATTTCAAATTTAGGCCAACGTTATCTTTTAAACTTCATATCTGATCATCTTTACTTTTTTTTACAATAGTCTTTGAAGTCAGTGGAAGTGGAGACTTCCATCAACTGAAATTCTGGCCTAGTTTCTGGATTTTTGTTTTATCTTATGACCTACTGCAATGATTTCAGTATTGAGGGTTAAAAGGCATTGAGTGTTAAATTTGTTAAACTTCATGAGAATTTAGAATATGCATATTGTTCAGGGGTTTATCCTGAAGTAAGAGTCTCAACTGCCAGTTTTGTCAGTCCCAGATGTCATTATGGCAATCTGCATAGCTATGAATATTTTTTTTTCTGCTATACTGTATTTGGCTAATTCTCTTTCTCACTATGTTTTGTGATTAAACCTCAGCAATTAAAATTCATAACCATACTTTTCTGTGTAGTTTCCTATTATGTTAAACTCAGAAAAAGGGAAAAAAAGGAGGGGAGGGGGTGAAATGGGGAGGGGGAGAAATTCTTATCTTAAAAAATGCCAGTAAATTGTAAAAGTATTTAGAGCTTGGTGCCATAATGGCAAGGCAATATTAGAGCTACACTTGATGATGTCCTTGTATTATTACTTTGCATGCATAAAAGCAACAAGACCAAGACAAGAAGCTCAAATAAAGGCTTTGCTGAAACTTCTGAAGCAATAATTTGTTCTTCAAATTCAATATATCAGGGAGTGAAATATATCTGGGAGTGAAATTCTCACCCCTCTGTAAGGGACAAGAAGATGGCAGTTAAATGACTTGGTGGAATGGTGGTGGTTAGCACCTATGTTAAATCAGAATATCCATGGAGGTAGAGGCATTGGCTAGTGTGGAAGGAGCCACAGCAGGTGCCAGTGTGGGTGCGCAGAAGACTCTGTCAGTGTTCTTACAAGCAAGCATCACACATTTCTGCTGTAGGTCTCAGAGACACGTCAAGCTGGGTCACCAAAGTTTCGTATTTCTAAAGTAGTAACAGTTTTGTGGGATTTCCGTAGCGATTAGTTAATAGTTAGAGACTTGTTAGGTCAGCAGATTTTAGGACAGTTAGGATCTTCAAATGAGAACATTGCAGGTGTTTTTAGGTTCTTTGGGTATTTTTAGCATGTAATGCTGTTATCCCTGAGCTTCCATAGAGAACTCGAAGCCTTGGGAGTTACAATTAAATACCTTGGGTAAAGTAGTGCACTACTTCCTCTACAGTTTTTGTGACCAGAGCCAATGTGGTTTTCTCTCTTGAGGAGTACAAACTTTCCATGTATTTTGTTTCAAAACCCATGAATTAGCGAACACCAAAATATTTGAAGCTTTAGAAGTAACCTCATTTAATATTTAAATGTAAATGGTCTCACCTTGATCATTGCCTAATGTATGGCATGAAAAAAATGATTACCAGTTGGTAACCTTGTACAGAATGACCAATCCAAAGTAGAGGGTTTTAGTTTTCAAGTTAAATTGTTATTTAGATACAGATAAAAACAAATAGTGGACACATGGGTGAATGGGTTATTTGGGCAATTAAAAACAACAAATGTAATCATCAGGTATATCAGCAGTACTGCACTCTACCATTGTTTCATATAGTTGCTCTTTCTTCTACTGAGATGGTAAGAAAAAACATATTTAAAAAGAAGTGTAGCTCATAAAGTTTTAACATTTTTATGTAATCTTGTATCCATATAAAGATGTGTTTGATTTTTCAGAAGTGATGACTTAAAATGTAAGACACAAGAATTTTGTAGGCCTACCATTTTGGCCTGTCAGGTTGACCATTCTGTCTCTGGTGCTGAGCAAAGTAATTCTGAGATGCATTGGAACTATCTGTCTGCAGAAGGAAAAAAATGACCCAAAGGTTTTAGACTTTTTTGTTGCTGATGCTATTATATCTACACACTTTTCTCCTGGAATTACCAAGGTAGTTTACTTTCTATAGGTTATGTTCATGACAAAATTATTGCTTCACTGGAAAGCACTGAAGTATGAACAACCAGTACTCTTTTGATGAGAGCACTCCTTTGAGTGTATATATGGGAGGTCATCAACCTTAAGACCCCACTAGAAACTGAGCACTGTAGATATTCCCACCAATATTTGGTCTCTATGTTAGAAGAGCTTTCTGATTTCTGGTGTCTTTATATTCCTGTACTTTTAATGCCAGTATATCCAATCAAGATCCATTGGAAAAAAATGCATCTTGAACAGTACTTATGATAATGGATATATAAACACTGGTATCCATATATTTAGAGCATTAGGGAACACTTCTTAAGTTCAGTCTACACAGTGAAGTAATTACATGGATCACTGATTAGGGAGGCTCACTGACAAAGCCGGTGATTATTCTGAAGAAGGTGATTTGATCAACAAGACTTTACAGTCAACACACTGTTTATATGCAGTCTTTTCTAATGTTGGAAGTTCATTCCTGAGCAAATTGCAGTCCAGGTATAAATAAACTGAAATCTATGTTGTCTTAATGAAGATCATTAGATTTGACAAAGTCAGTCACCCAGAGATATTTTAGAGTAGTGCTGTGGTGAAACTTCATGAAAAGGGTGTTTATTCTCCCAAAGAAGCTTTGGGGACTTATGGTAGTTAGGAAAGCATATTCTGACATTAAATACTAGTTTCCACATGGAACATGGTGGGTAGCTGGTGTTGTTAAGGGAGAGACAGGAGTCTACAAAAACTAAAACTACTTCTGGAAGATAGAGCAGTTGTCTTAGTTTCTCAAGTGAAGAGGCAAGCAGGCTTTCCAGAACTTCCTTCTGTGGCTTTTTGAATTCACTGTATCACTTACCATGTATGAATAATTTTTATTTTTGGAACATAGTCATTCTATTTTGCATTTTATCCTGTTGAGAAACCTAAAAAAGAGACTAGAAACAGACAGCATGATTCTCATCTCTGCCTGCCTCTTCAATTTCTTTTAAAATTTTCAGTAATCTGCAGTATTGGTGATGAATCTTCTTGCACCCTACAAACACCATAAAACACTATTAAGACTCCCAAGATGCTTACACCTCAAGCATACAAATGATAAAGAGTGCTCTAGGAGTACCTTGCAGCAAAAGCTGATGTTGATTATTTGTACAACCTGCCACTTTATGGAGCTGAGCACTGCCTGCTGTGTATTGCCAAGTTCCCAGGCTTTGTTAGCATCCAGATCTGTGGATCCAGGTTTCTCTGCAAAGGTGCCTCTCTACACAGAACTCAATTTACTGAGCAGCCCTCCTTGCTGACACAGCTTTTCACCTCGTACACAAGAGAATGAAAGCAACTCTGGAACATCTCATGAATAACGTATATCTCATATGTATGAGTCATACTCCGTTCTGGAACTGTGCAGATGGCTGCCAGATCCCTCACCAATAAAACAGGAGATTCTGTATTGCTTTGTGTCCTGGAGAGTGAAACAAAGCATAGCTGCGGTGGCAGGCAATCCTGAAATACTGTAAAATTAATCCTACTCTGATGCAGTATTTTTACTTCATGTCTGTATCTCTGTAAGAGAAAGGATATGGGAAAATTTCTACCCACTTTAAGACATTTCATTCTGTCAGATTAGAAAAAGGGCTATAATTATAATTTCTAGTGGATATTAATTCAAGTCCTAGCAATCTTCAACAAAAAATTCTATTCAGATTCCCAGACATAAAGATACATCTTTCCTAGAAAAATTGGTTATGGTAGTGCTACAGATATGAACAGCTTTGTTGTGCTGATGGCAGCTTACAGATTGCACAGAAAGACTCATAATACTAGGAATATATGCAATTAAATGGAATGTAAAATCCAAATTGATTTGTGACTCCTTTCCTTATCATAACAGTCCTTCAGAACATAGTAAGTGCATTGGAATAATGGAAAATCCACTTGCTTTTTTTTCTGTACCGTCTCTTTCTGATAATGTCCGTGAAATACCTAAGGAATGCTTTTACGGCTTTTTGTTTCGTTGGCTTTATGCAAGCCATTTGCAGAGATCTTTTCAGATATCTACCTACTAAACAGAACCTTTCTGGAAGGCTAAAAGGAAGAATTTAAAAAGTATTACTTAGTCTAAGTTTTTTGAATGCACTACTTCTTAGGTCTCTAGAAAACAGGGTGCTTTTTTGTTCTTTTGTCTTTCCCCCAATCCATTTTCTTCCTTGAAGTGTTTCCAGCTCTCAAAGTGGCAGTGGCAGGTTGATCAATCACATGTTTGAATTTTGAAGTATAAACTTTACATAATGCTATTTTTCTTTGCATTGAGATTTTAAAAATGTGGTCTTTCATTGTTTTAGGTTACAGTAGTCATTCACCTACCATTTTTTCTTTGTTTCCAAAGAGGCCAAGTAAGCAAAATGACCTCTCCTGCAACATCACAACCACCCCTAGCATGATGACTGTTCTTATCTGGATCAAGTCACAAATACATATTTTACAGTGGGGCCTTTTTGTTCAGTTGTGGTTAATCCACACAAACTAGTGACCATTTTTATTTTTAGTAAAAGCATCTTAAGGAACAGAGTGCCAATGCTGCTGGTTTTCATGCAGGTTACTGGCATCACAAGACAAGTAGGGAACCTCATTTACTGAATGAATTCTGTTAGATTTTCAAAAATCTTGGTGGTTGTATAGAACTTCATATACCACTTCTTATTAGGAAGGCTATATACTGAGTACTTGCAAATACATTTTGATGTAAAGGACATTGCAGTTCTCTATATGTGGCCCATATCACCTGAATGCAGTATAAGTGATGAATAATCCTTATTACCCCTTGTTTTTGTTCTGCCACTTTAATCTCATAGCATCTTCTGCTTCCAGTCTTCTCTCTGTCCCTGCTATTCAATTCTGCATGTCTTTTATCTCTTTCACTGCCCTCTTCCTTTCTCCTACTTGCATTTTCAATTTTCTTTAAACTATACATGCTTCTGTCGTAAAACTGAAGCCAGTACACAGAAATGTGAGCCAGTCTTCATACTTCAAAAATTTCATTCAAATTCTGTATCTCTTCCCCTGCATCCTTTCATCTGTTCATTCTAGTTTAAGTAGACGATGTACCAAACCAGGAGTTCCTAACCATTCTGCTGCAGTCAACCATAATCATTAATAATGATAACTTTGCTACCTTGTGAATCTGAACTACTTTTATAGAAGTGGATAAACAGAAGGATATCAATCCTCACAGACAAGTTAACCAATTTTCATAACGAGGAATGTGTTTCAGATGCTTATGTTAAAGTACATCAGATCTGATTCATAGATACTCAGGGCACCAATAAATCCACAGGAACAGGGAAATATGTGGATGCTGTACAGGCAAGTTGCTCAAATCTCAGTGAATCAAAAATGAGTGAATTTCCTGATGAATTCTCAAAATGAGTAAGTTATTTAACTGTGCTGTGACCAATAGTTAATTATTCTGTCTACAGATGATACCAGTTAGTCATTCCTGATCTGGTGCACAGTGAGAGACAGCAGCACCTGTGAAGAAGCAAAAAGCAATCTGCTTCAGGAGCTCCCAGAAACACTTGTGAGTCATGGGCTTAAGATCTGGCCCCTTCCACTTAGCACCAAGAGGAATGTCTTCTCTGACAGATACAGATTATCATTTCTTGCTGGCTTTGAATGTATTGGTACATGAAACAGAGGCCAGTCTCCACTGACTCCATGATCATTTACTGAATTAATTACCCTATGACTATAGTGGTTCATACCCAGTTCCTACCTGCTCTCTCCCTCCCATACTAACCTGCCTATATCTCTCCAGGCTATATCTGTTATACTGTCAGTGTTCGACAATATAGGATACCTTGTGCTTGAAGATAAGCAGACTTCTGTATTTGGGGTAAAATACTGCTGCAAACACTTTTGATTGTTTGAAATTCAGCCAGGAGATGTGCTCACTAAAAGTCAGGGGAAGGTATGCAGAGTATTTACTGATATTCCCAGCAGATCTACTCCCTTCATTTGTAATGGGACAGATTTTTCAGGATGGATTTTTTTGAAGTCCATCATGTTACAGTTTTGTTATGGGGGAAAATAAATAAATAAATAAATATATATATATATAACATATATATATATAGTAGCTGATTGGCTTAAAGCAAATGAAAATAAGCAAACTCAACACATACAAAATTATTTCATGGGAGAATGTCAGAACTAATTATATTGAGTGAAAGTTAAAAACAAACATACAAACATATACTTGTAGAGCTAATGTGGCTATTAGAATGAGTGTGTTTATGCCCAGATGAACAGCTGTCCAAAAAATTTAGTTATATTTATGAACAGCACATGAATTTAGTGACAGCTGGTAATTCTGTTAAGCATAGCAAATATACAGGCAAAGGATATCACAAACACTGTTCGTAAGGAAAGATTAAACAAACAAAAAATTATGCAAAAAATGTATGTCCATGTGTTTGCACACTTGTATGAAGTAAATGTGACAGCAAGTGTGTATTTTGCAGATGTACTCTCAAAGTAACTAAATGTGTTTTCAAAGAAAGGGGAAGACTAGGATGGGGAAGACACAATGTGAATGACTTTCTGTAATGAATGAACAAAAAGTAGACGAGAAGTAGGATGGTCTGCAGTAGTTGTTTGCCTCCAGCATGCTTGAGGCATATTTAAGACACTTAAGGCCACATCAGCTTAGGAAATAACATTACTTTGTTCTATGGTCTTATGAACTAACTTGGCTTCTTGCAAAACTTCCATAGCTTTTGATCTTCTTTTTTTTTTTCTTTTTTTTTTTCTTTTTTTTTTTTTTTACTTTTTTTTCTTTCTTCTCCTCATGTTCTTCTGCCAAAGTAGAGAAAGGACCAGAATCTGAATGCATAAATGCATGGCTTTTATGTGAACTGCATTTCTAATGAGTTCCCTTTGTACATGTATAAATTTAAGCTACTCTGACCAAGTTGTTCTTATTAAATCTAGCCTTCTGAGTCTGTATAATGCCTGGAGTGAGTTCAAGAGGACTAACCTTCCAAATGTAAATGCAGTGGGAGGTTAACACTTGCAGTGGAATAATTTAAAGAGTCTGTGACGGTGCTATTGCAGAGTCTTTGCCATTGACTCCTTATTAATCTGTTTCTCGGAAGACATGCTACGAAGGGAGGATAACATCTATATGTCTATATATTTAAATTGGGTAGAGAGAAAATGTGCTTAAGATCTACCAGAAAAAGAAATGAAAATATAGATAAATGTGTTCATCCTCTAAAGAAAAACGAAGAGGTTCAAATACAGATGTAAATCATCTGACAAACTGACAAATAAAGACCTTTTGATAGATATTTAAATTAAAAATGGTGTCAGTAGTGCATATTGGCATATAGGATTGTTGTAATATCAGGTAACATTGTGTTTTGTGGAGTTGCTAAATATGTAAAGATAATAGTTGTTACTGAAATTAACCAGAGGTCTGCATGTTTGCTAGTCTAATTTTATCTTTATATATTTTTTTAATTACAGATATTTTAAAAGAAGTTAAAGCTGTGTCACTGCCCTGACTTGTAGATATTTACAGACTACAGATATTTTGTAACCTAAATTTGAGTATGCTATTTTAAATAAATTCCGGTTTAGGTGTTGATAATCCATTAGGAAAAACAGAAGAGAGAAATCCATATTGTTGTTGTTGTTTTATTACCTCAATCACAGATACAAAACAAGCTTGCATCTTCTCAGTGATTTTCCATCATTCTTTCTTACCGAATCAATTATTTACTTTTTTAATGACAAGGAGGTGAATTAATTAATTTATCTGTCTTTAAAATGAGAAGCTGACAGTCTGAGAAGATGAAACCTTACAGTATTTAAACTTCTACAACTTGTACTTAAAGAAAGATCCATCTGGAAGGAAAAATGCTATGTTTTCTGCTTCTAGTGAGTGCATGGTGAATGCATCCTTCATTTTCTGCTTCATAGTGAGCGCAATAATTTTTGTGGTGAGTCAAAAGGCTTAAGCATATATAAGGCCTGTTTCTGCCTTAATTTCAAGGTATTGGTGTTTAACATTTCTTGGCTGCCATGGCATTACTATGATTCATCTCAACATACTAACGTAACAGTACATGACTGATGTAATAGCATGTGACCTATCAAAACAGCACTGTCAGAGGCCAAGGAATTTAATTTTTAATACTGCTGCAAGGAAGCTATTAATTTTTTGAGAACTTGTTTTCACTCTCAGACTTGCTAATTTTTTGTCATTTTGTTCTGAGTCCAAGGGAACTTCTGAGATGTTATGAGCAGAGTCTTCATTTTAAAAGCTACAGCATTCAGAGACATAGCCTTGATACACAGTCTGGGTTTGAACAGTGTTTATATATAATAGATAAATATATTTATATACAACATTTGTAATGGACAAAATATCAAGCAAAAAACAAAGTCTTTAAATTACTTTTTTTTTTTTTTTTCAAATTGTCATTGGTTTTGTATCAGCATGGTTTAGAAGCTTGCTTAATTACAAAGCTGTAATCATAGTCTGCTTTCAGACTATGTAATTTTTTCTTGTTGCAGATATATTGAGGACATAAAATTAGACTAACAATCAAAAAAAAATTTTTTTTGACCTACTAACCATTGCTTTTCACAGAATTAGCATTGGAGTTCATGCAGTCTTTTAACACGTGACTTTCACACACACACACACACAGAATTTCTAGGCTGGAAGAGACCTCAAGATCATCGAGTCCAACATCTGACCTAACGCCAACAGTCCCCACTAAACCATATCCCTAAGCTCTACATCTAAACAGACATCATTCATGCTTGGAACTGAAAATGCTAGCACTGCCATATTTTTTTGGTTGTTCCAGAGTTTCTTAAGCTTTCCAGCAGTGTAGCCAAGAATGACTGTCCTTTGGAAAACTGAAGGACTGGGGAAGGACTGAGATTATGTAAAAGGCCAGTTCAGGTCCACATTAGAACCCATCTACTTTAAACTTTCCTTGAGCTCCAAAGTTCATATTGTTGATCTCTTTTGAAGTGGATCACAGTATGTTTTACATTGTTTTGTATCTTTTTGTCCTGTGATTACTGTCACAAATTTGGGTGCATTGTTTGTCATTTGTATCTAAACTTTTATTACATTTTGAACAAGATTAACATAGAGAATTACTGAAACTTTCTCACCATAACGTTCAGTCTTATGTATCACAGCCTTTTCCACTACGTAATTTCTTTCACAAATTCTAGAATCTTTCTTTTAGGTCATTAGTTTTTGTTTTCTTCTGTTATCCATCTTCAAAGTCCCTCCTAGAAAACATACTCACTACCTTTTTGTTTGGCAGTCTTGCGGTCTTGCTACAGTCTCTACTGTGTACCTCTACCTACAACATGGTTTCTGTTACTTTTCAGAAATTACTTGAAGATACTTTTTTTTTTTTTTTTTTTTTATATATGAAATTAGTTTTGCCATTTGGTTACTGATAACAAGCGATGTGAATATCAACATTCACATATCCGCATTTGTGAAGAGACATTTAAATGTTAGAGGATAACTGGAAAGTAATTGCAGTCTTAAACCCATAACGCATGTTAGTTACAATTGGAAGAGCTGAATTATCTAGATAGCTGAGTTGAGCCTCCAAATGTAAGTACTTCTCTCTTACATATTATCATCTTTTCAGCAATACCTTCTTCATCTTAAGTAGTTGATTTTGATGCCCCTCACTTTTCAATTGCATACAGTTAAAAAGTTCCAAAACGGTGCAGGAAGAAATAACCATCTTTGGAGTGCTAATCAGCTGCAGCTAATAGATCCTATTCTCTAAGACGGTTTTATTTCTTATGGGTAGAGAAGGTGAGCTGACAGTCATATCAGTTTTTGAAGCAGTAGAAAAAGATTTGAGAAGAGCATATAAGAGTTTGTCATCTCTTCCTCCTCGTATTTGCATTAGTTACTGTCACATACTTCCAGAGTTCACTCCTGCTTAGACTGAGACTTGTATCGAGACATACACAATACTAAACTCATAGCAGTGGGATATACTTACTAATATATATATAAATAGTATTATTCATGGCAGATTTTATTATATGTGAGAATGAGATTAATATTATGTCTCTAAGATAACACCTTTGAGCACAAGTCAAACAATTTCATTTGAATGGCATATTCTTATTCTTCATTTTGTTGAAACATTACTAACGGGTTAGTGTAATGATGGCACTCCATTTTGTTGGATGTGTCAGATTTCTGAACTAACTGGAATACATTTCTTAGATGTGGCATAACATCTCTGGTATATTTTCTTTATAAATCCAATGTCCTGTTGAATTCCCTTGCATGATTTTACTTTAAGTATTTTTTTCATCATATCTTTGAAAGAACGGTATAGGAAAATAAAAGATCCAAAGTAGATGGAAATCTACTAAAAACTGTTTATTATGCTTTCACAGCTAATGAATTTGCCTGTGAAATATGTGAAAATATTCTGTGATATTAACATAAGGCATTTATGCCTACTGAGTTCCATACACTATACTCTTCTACCTGGAAATTATGAAGAAAATAGAAGTCCAAAGACCATCAATGTTATACATTCATATCCAGAGGAGATGGTTATAATTCTTCTATCCTACTGCATATTACGGGCTGAGAGCATTTTCAGTACCTGTAGTATGAAGTCCATTGTCCACAGCTTCTGTTTCATGTCCAGTGTAACTATTAGGAAATATATGTATTTTAATGATTTCCATTGAAATGTAACTACTTCAGGGTGTAATGCTTTTAATTATCATGAATGAAAGCTTTGACAGCTTCTTATCAGAGATGTCAGCATATGCCCTTCTTTTACATATGGTCCTGAAGAGTAGGATACAAATGGTAGTGGAAGGATTTATTTGAATATTTTGTATAGGTAAATTAAGTAACATAACCTGTTATAGGTATACATTCACTATTAATTCCATACTGGGCTATTAATTGTTTCTTTCAGGTGTATCCCTGAAGCACTGTCTTAAGTGTCTCAAGTGTTAACCACTGTTTCTTAAGGAAACAAAATTTGCATTTCATTTGTAGGTTTTATTAAAAAAAAAAAAAAAAAAAAAAAAAAAAAGCTAGCTTTCTATTTTTTGTGTGTGTTTGCCAGAGAATCATTAGCAGCTGCTGCAAGATTTATATTCTTGGAAATGTCTACAGTAGATCATAGTCTTTAACTACTGAGGATGATGCACGGAAAAGAGAATGTGTGTTTAGACAAGATGAATTGTGTTTGTCTTTCCACTTAGTTTTGAAATATTTATGTGCATTCTTGTAACATTACATTAGAGAATTTGCATCTTATCCACATGTCACATCACATTAAACATGATTTGACCTTAAACTATACTGTAGCAGAAGTGTGACTGTCAATATGACTACTTTACGTAGAATGCTTTCTCTTCACAAATACTCACTTTCAGCTTTCAGCCCATGTATATATGTGTGTGTGTGTATATATATATATACATTTATTTTTTTTTTCTGGAAGATTTTATTCACTATTAGCATTCCTGTGATCACCTTTGTATGTTACTGTATTTCCCTTCAATATGCAGATAAAAAGTGTAAATGAATTTCCATGCCACATGAGCTAGGAATGCACCTAGTCTAATATTCCATTTGATAGTGACCAGTACCAGAGATTTTAAAGAAAGCTGCAAGAAACTCTGAAGTGAATAGTAATGGAACCCATTACCCATAAGGTACATTTCTTCCTCAGACAGATCAATGGATGTCCTGAACAATGATGTACTTCATTTGAAACATTTTATTGGAAAAAAAAATATATTGGAAAAAGTTCTAGCTAGTGGAATTCTGTATTGCGACCGTATCACTCTTTATAAGTACATTAAAGGAGGCTGTAGCAAGGTGGGGGTTGGTCTATTCTCCCATGTGCCTGATGACAGGACGAGGAGGAACGGGCTAAAGTTGTGCCAGGGGTGTTTTAGGTTGGATATTAGGAAGAACTTCTTTACTGAGAGGGTTGTTAGACATTGGAACAGGCTGCCCAGGGAAGTGGTGGAGTCACTATCCCTGGAGGTCTTTAAAAGACGTTTAGATGTAGAGCTTAGGGATATGGTTTAATGGAGGACTTGTTAGTGTTAGGTCAGAGGTTGGACTTGACGATCTTGAGGTCTCTTCCAACCTAGACAATTCTGTGATTCTGTGATCTTTTCATTTTTTGTTATCTTCGTGTGCTGTGTTTTTTAGTATTGCTGGGTTCCAGTGGTGGGTTGTGGAAACAATTTCAGTGCTTAATTTTGTACAATATAAAACAAAGATATTTTGTCACATTTAAAAATAATTCCTTTTTAGTTTTGTTGTAACTCTGTTAGATATACAAGACTGTAGAAAATGCCTCACCAGTTTGTCCAGAAAGATAATTCAGATGGAGGGAACAATGAAATTAGTGTGATGAGGGTGTGTTCGCAATAGAAGTACAGAAGAAAATCACATTAAAAGGCTAAGCTCCAAGTAGGGAGTTTGAGTAGGGTTAAAATAATCCATGGCTTATTAATTTGGATGTTCCTGAGACAGGTATTGAAGGAGTACAACCTGTAGGTCTATGGCATAAAAGACCACCATGGACAATGAATATGAACTGCTTTTGATTCCCAGTTCTTCCAGTAATTTCCATTTTTCTCAGTGTGAGCACATGAGAAGGGAACCAGTCCCAGAAAGGTGGGGAGAATGTCAATGAAGGCAACAAGTAGATGTGGTCAGCATCCATTGTTAAAATCTTGATGACTTGTAGAATATGATAGAGAAAGTAGCAGCAGTAACAATTCTCCTCTTCATCTCCTCCATTACTGCTTTACTGCTCTGTACTGCACAGATGAGCTCAGCCCACTATTCAGTGATTCCTGGTAATGGAAAAGAGGCTAAAACTGCCTCTGTTTTTTCTTTTTTCTTTTTTTTTTTTTTTTTTCCTATTTTTGACTAAGAAATAAAAAGAAAAAGCTCAGTTATTTCTCATTTGTCCCATCTGTATTTATTCATTAATCAGAGCTACTACTGATTGTGCTACCAACTAAGCCACTCAATCCTCAGGGTTCTGTGGGCCTCACACAGCTCTTAAGCAGCAACATTAATTTATCGCAAAGTGGTATAAGTGATATTTAAAGGTCAGTATTGGCTCAAATCATTTGTGGTTTTGAGTGCTTAAAAACAGCGGCAGCAATGTACATGCACACAAAGAAAATCCCTCGTCAGTTGCTGTAAGTCTAAATGACTGCACATATAAAAAGTGAAGACGTCTTTTGGGAGCTGATATTTCCTTTTTTCCTATAGGCAGGAAGCATTGTTGTATGAAAAACAATTGTGATCTAGTATTTTGTTGACAAAACCCTGAAATGTTTTTTGAGAATGTTTCTTATGTTAGATCACAATGAATGTGTAAAAAAATTCTAATAGTTTTCTAGATGAACATTATTAACATGAATTGTCTTAAGTTTCTTGAAAGGAAAAAATAATGGCATAGTCAGGGAATAATACTCTTCAATTAAAATTTATATACATGTAGTTTAAAATATTTTAAATATAATAGCAGAGTGTCAAAGGGCATCATATGCTATCATATAGCATAAGCTAGAGCAAAACTTTAATCAGTGTAGTCAATGTAAAGAATGCGGAAAGATGGGTTTTTCTCTGTCATAGACATTATGATTTTTAAGGTGTAGACTACTCCTTTCCATTATTTCTATATGTATGTCTGTATGTTGTATATTTACGTTATGGAGTTCTACACCTACATGTCAAGTCCTGTCCTGCAAGATCAGTTGCAAAATGAAAAGACTTATGTGATACCTTCATTTTGTCTTTTAATTATATTTAAATGATTTGGTTTTGTAGCTAGGTCTATAAAGTAACTTTAAGTTCCTAAACCAATTCTCTCTTCCAAGGAGCCAAGAGGTGAGAAAAAAATGTAGGATGTATGTGTGTGTTTTCCTCTCTGTGTGTAGCTGTGCATAGTCTGGTGAGTTTCTGCTGTGTATAGCCTTGTAACCTTCTGATCAGTAGTAGCTGATTACTAAAATACTAGCAGTATCAACATCAACTGCCATTTGTAGTTTTTTTTTTTTTGTTTGTTTGTTTTTTTGTTTTTTGTTTTTTTTCCCTGCAGGAATCCCAAAGTTATTTACAAAAACTCCATTCCTCACCGCACATATGGCTTTATTGGACTAATCCAGATTGAGCAATGTACACCACAGACTGTAATGTATCAGCACAAAGATGGCTTCTGCTCCATTTCTTTAGTGTTAAGATGTTCAGCTACTACCAAGAGTAGGAATATTTTCTGAGGTCTTCCCTTTTTTACAGAGTAATGAGAAATGATTTTTCACAAAGCCCTTTTGTTATGCGGTCTGTAAAACAGAATTCATCAGTTTTCTTTGTAGTGCCTGAGTATCTTTGTCATCCCTTATGCATTCCACAGCTGAAGTCAATTAGAACCTTCCACTGACTTCACCTGATAACACGACAGGGCTCACGATAAGAATTTCTTCATATTTAACCCAGAAAGGAAGGATTAAAGGTTTTTCAATTTCATAACTTCCAGTAAATGCTTCAAACCTTTGAAATGTAAATTCTGTTACAAACAAAATGACAAAAAAGAAGTACCTTATTCAGCACGGGCATCTAGAACAGGACCAAACCAATTGTCTCAGACAGGTGGTGGAGCGGCCAGTGACTGCGTTAGGTCTGACACTGGTCATGCAGATGTGTCACCCTCCCAGAGGACAAGCTCGTCTGGGTGGCCATGGGGCTGCATCTGAGCACAGAGCTTGGGGCTTCACGAGGCCTGGAGCTCTTGATATTATGCTTGACACGTCAGATATTTGAAATTAATTGTCAAGAAGCTGTTACATGTGTTATTCTGATACTGAGATAAGTGCTGATTTTCTTTGTTGAACTGAAATTGCCATAGGCAATTCAATAATAGCTGACTGTGTAAGTTGGGGTACAAGCCTGATGATACTACTGTGAATCAAAAAGGTTCTGTTCCTGATCTTGGATCAAACTTTCCCTTTTCTTACAGAAGCATGCCTGACTCCACATGGCTTTATGTGAAGATCTCCTTTATCAGATTAAGGGATAAAACATTTTTCAGATAGGACAGCTGCTCAGCTGGTGTGAATTAGCATGGCTCTGTGGGAGTCGATAGACATATGAAGGATTAAGAACAGCTCAGGGCCTGGCCCAGCATCATTCTAAACATCATTTCTTAGCATAAGCCTTAAAACCCTTTTTTTGACACAATGCCAGGGAAAATACTAGGTAACAGTGTAAGTCTGGCAAAACTTGCTGTTCATTAAGAAAATATCTTACCCTCAGGAATGAGCTGTATAAGCTTCTGCAGACAGCATGATTAATACCATTGGGAAGTGGACACTGTCTTACCAGGGATGAGTGTTGTGGATACTTGCATTTCATGCATTTAGCATTTGTTTGGCAAAAGGCAGGGGTTTTCCCCCAGGGAGTTAGGTGTTGGCACGGTTACAAGCTGGTATTGTAAAGACTACTGAGATGTAGTCTGGTACACCTAACAGGTGCTCAGTAGCTATAAGCATGTGACGGCACAGTCTCACTAAGTGATGTTTTCAGGAGGCACCTGTGTGCTGCATGGCTACCAAAGACCTGGTGCTGGCTGTCTGGAGGCCATGGGGCCTCCTCCCTGGGACATGGCACTGGGTTCCTGGGGAATGGCCAGGAGCTGGGCCCCAAGGGCCCTGTCCACCCCAGTGTGTCCTGTAGCTTTTTGAGTGGTCAGCCTGTCCAGCGTCTCATCTCAGTACAGCTCGAAGCTTCATTTTAGGGCAGATCACGAGCTCTCTGAGCCCGTGAGACTCAACATTCAAATATAAGTCCTTATTTTCCACTTTTTCCAGGTTTAGAAAAAAAAAAAAAAAAAAGCCAGAACTCAAGCAGTGACAGGAGCATCTCCTGTTCACATCATGCTTTGTTTACAGCAAACTCACTCAGGCAGATAGCAAGTGCCACTCTATTTTTCACATGCAGTGAGTCAAACTGCTTGCAAATAGCACAGTTTCTCACCAAATGAATCAATCTTCTGGTAGAATGTAGGTTTATCTTTTTTTTTTTTTTTTTTTTCTTTCTAAGAGCTTGTTATTTTAAACTATCTTATATATATTTGTATACTTTTGAAATGCCATCAGGAAGATTTGTCAGCATTTAGTGATTTAAGAGATACAGAAAGGAGAAGCACATTGCAACACTATAGAGTTACTTGCCATTTGGACAGGTTTAGTGCATGATAAAATACAAGTTCTGGTCCTTCTGCCAAAAGGTCAAGATTAATTACGTTAAGATGTAGCATAAATAATGACCATTACTTTTAATCTAATACTTGCACTATGTTTTATATGGAAAAAGACCAGAATGATTTGGCTGGCAAATAGACAAATGTCTATTCATTCTTCAGTCTTTATAACACTGGTATTTTATATTAAAAGCTATGTTGTTGTGCATCTATAGACCAGAATCCTCCTTCAGCCATGTTTAATGTAATTACAGACTTTAGATCCAGGTAGAAATCCTTGCAGTTTTCAGTGATTCTAATATTTTGTTTCTAAGAGCTGTGTTTTTAAAATGAAAGCTGGTAAAACATGGGCTAATGATGATATTGATCACTTGAAATCAAATATTGTCCCATTTATTTAATCAGAATAGTACCTAAAGTTAAATGGGGCTGCCTATGGAATGAAAAGATATACAATGTAAAGGCAACAGTGTATTTCCCTCTGCGAATATATATTATATTCCTTTCAAGTGTTGTTTTTTTTACATCTATATGTTTTTCCTTGGAATCGTATTGCCGAAACCATGCCTTTCTATATGCTCATGAAGTGCTGAACACATTTTAAATATTAGCACCGTATAAGGAATGACCTCTGTTTTATGTGGGAGTAAAAACCTTTGCATAATCCAAGTCAAAGGAGAATATTTCAAGAATGTCAGTTTGTTTTTTTTTTTCCTCTTCTTCATACTTTTAATTTAGATTATGAAAGATCAATTCCTGTTTTATCTCTGCAGCAGGGGAAGAGAGTGAAGGGAGAGGTTTCCTTTTTTGTGTCAATTTCCCTCAGCTTATTTGGGTTTGGATGCTAATATGTAATTTGCTCTCTCTGACAATGTAATTGATGATTACAGTGTCTGCCTCCCTTACTTTGTTGGAGGATCAGAGTCCTCTACTTCAAAAAGACACACATGAGAATCCGGTGCTGTTATATTCACTACTTAGTAAAAATAGTTCTCTCTTTTTTTTTTTTTTTTAATAAAAAAAAAAGAGTAAGTTTCTTCTTATGACTTTGGCAATTTGGAAAATAACTTGCATTTAGCATGACCAGAGGGTGGTATGTTGGCTTATACTTTCAGTAATATTATTGTTTTGATTTGCATTGTAGAGATAGGACAGTAAGTATTGATCAAGATACCTCTGAAAATTATTTTATTTAATTCCTGTTCAATTAAAAGTAAGACACATGTTTATTTTTTATTTCTTATTTTTATTTGCATGTATGAAAGGAAAGGTGTAGGTAAAGTAGTGAAAATCTGCTTGGCTGCTGGCTTTCTTGTCTTTGGAATTGTCTGATGAAAAACTGTTTATTTTTATTTTAAAATACTACTAGAAATATCCATACTGATTTAACAGGGCTGTGTGTAATTTTTCTCTAACACAAAAGTAAGGGCTTGGGATCTAACATGTGTTGAGGTCAGATACTCACCTGGCACAAACTGATGTAGCTCAAGGTACACTGGGTGTGGAACTGGCTTGTTTTCTTTCTTTGTAATTGGTACTTGTGTAGAAGTACATCAACTCAAATTGCAAGATTAATTTAAATAACTGGGACAGAAATGGCAGATCTGATAGCAGAAGGGTTCGGCAATGTAGTGGAAAGCGTGTAGCATTTGTTTTACTTCAGAAAAAAAGATGTCAAGCACATTCCGCTTTACTTAAGAAATTCAACTTTTTAACACTGCTATTATTTAATCAGTGGAAATAGGAAACAGGAAACAAGGTCACCGTTTATTTTAATGAGTCTCTGTCCCCTGCTAGCCAATGAGCATTGGCTGCCTGAGGTATCTTTTGCTTTTCCTTTTCACAATGGAAAAGAAGCCTTAGCAAATCCAGGATGTCTTCCTTTTTTCCTTCTGAAAACAAAAGGAAGTTTTGTATTATGTGCACTCAAGTCTCAAGCATCAGAAATTCTTCTTAGCTTTTTTTTTTTTTTTCAGGTATTTTAGAGACTACAGCTAGTGAAGCCTGTAATACTGTCATAATTCTTCAAACTAAAGCAGATGATATACCTAGATGATCCTCAACAGTATCAATCTCTGAGGTTCAGAGATCTGCTTCTAGTTTGCTCTGGCTATACAGCTTAAGTCATAACAACAGAGTACCTTCAGAAAGTTTGCTTTAGGGGAAGATAAGCGTATGCTGAAATAGCCTGGTGATAAATGTGGAGGAGCAGTGTGTGGGAGGAACTGGGCTGTAAGTTCTTCTCTGTCTAATTCTAGATACTTAATTAAGTCTCTTGAATTTAAAGCTTAATTCTTAAAGACGAACATCTCAGAGAATGAGAGGGTCTTTTCTTCCTATAAGGGCTACTTCTGTGAATTGTTTTGAGTGTAAGAAAACAACAATTTGGTAAAATTTTATTTTGCATAAGACAGATAGGTCTTTTGGCTGTGTATCGTTTCCTGAAAAAAAAATAGATTTTTTTTCATATTGTTTTTCATCCACCAGGCTTCACTTGCATCTTCAGTAATTTTTTAAACTGCCATTTGGAATCAAGATGAATAAAAACAATGTTTAATCCTCTTTCTTGTTTAATCTTTTCTTAGGAAGTTTCAATAAGAGTTTAGGTCTTTGCTCCTCAAAGTAGATAACCATGTGATTCTACTGTACACAAATTTACTGTGATCCCATTTATGTATATAAATTTATGTGATATATATGAAATGGATATCATTTTCTGACTTCTCTTCTGAAATCTACCCCAGAAGCTTAATGTGACTTAGCCCAGACTGTCAGAATGTATTGGCATTGCAACATTGGGTGCATCATGTCCACAGTCAGATAAATACACTTTAAAGATAGATTAGCAAGTATTGGCTGATGCATTTTTATAACATACTGTATGCTTGCAACTCTGTTTTTGCTTATGCACATTAGTAATATTTTTAATTATTGTGAGTTTCAATACTAGAGATGTTCATAATTTCTTACAACCATTAGAGCATAATTGGATGATCCTAATTCAGTGTATGGATGAAAAACTGTAACATGATATAAAATTTCAGGATAAGGTCTCAGAATGAAGTCGGGGATATGATCCTCTGAAAATAAATTATTGTGTGCGCATGATACAGAAATGTACCCGAGGTTTGGTAGACAAGATCTGGTAGGTAAGGTTTCTTCCTGTAAGCCATTTCTAACTTTTTTTTCCCAATGATAACTGATGGTGTCATTTGAAAATTCACTTGAAAATCTGTTGCTACTATCAGGTATGTCATTTAACAGACTACAAAGCATATTTAAAGAGACAGTTTTATTAGCTGTTATTCTGTCTTTACACCTCAGCATTGGCTCTGCCTTATACTCTTCATTAATCAAATCCTCTGATACATGTGTCGTTTGCAATGGAAGTTGACAGATAAATGCCCATTGAGGAGCTTGATTCTGATTACAACAGGCAAGTGAGTTCCCTATGTTCAGTGGTAAGGACATGGGCTGTTCCTTGAAGAAGGATACGTACATTACATATATCCTAGCTAGTTACGTTAATTATTCCCAAAGGAAGGCCTTTGTCTTACTGGTCACATCTAGCAGAAAATCACTGTGGATGCTATGTTGCTAAAGATAAAATTCAACACCTCAGTTGTGCAACATATATTGACAAATACATGCTTTACTGCTAAGTGTCCTGAACGAGAAAATAGGTTTCATGTTAACATTATTTTGAATAGAGAAAGGGATTAGAGATTAAGAACAGAACAAAAATGTGGTTGCCAGGAGTAAAGGATCCTTCCAGTGATTTCACCATATCACAAAAAGGCAGTGATTAATCTGCTTTTACAGCTTTTCCCAGATGTCCAGTGCATGCTGCGGGGTTTTGCACTCAAGAATATGATGAGATGCTAATGAGTTTACAGCTTTTGGGAAACAAAGCAAAAATATTTCTAGATGCCAGGAACATCTATCATTTGCAGACTACCAGAAAACAGCAGAATTGCCCCATCCCATTTGCAGTGTTAATTTACTGTAGCTTTCCTAGCAAGAAGACCTATTATTAGATGACATACAATTTCTACAATTAGCTGGTTAAGCAGCATTTCTTTGTTAAGTAGCATAAAAATGATATGTTCAGGAACAGCACATTAGATTTTCTTTTAAGTGGCTACTCCAGGGAATAGTATTTGTCCTAGAACATAAAGGTCAATGATAATTGAAGAATGCCAATAATGGTCCAAGCCACTACAAAAAATCATATAAATCTGTTAGATCATTTCATATGTTCTTTCTCCAGTACAGGAGGGAATGGTTCCATAAGTCAAATTCTGTAAATAGGACAGTGCTCAACCTATCCTTCAAGTACTTGGCTTGTACAAAGAAATATGTTAAATTACTACATTTATTCTGTAGTATATTTCTATCTAATAAGCATTTGTAATATAGGTGGAGGTGGAGTCAATAATAGTAATAGGTGGAGTCAGTTAGCATCCAAAACCCTGTCTCACAATGGAGAGAGATCGCTTTATTTGTGATCTAGGGAACAGTACAAATGAGCAATATGTTGAAGTACAGCGTTAGGCAAGTATAATGTATCAACATTGCTGGCCTGCATTATCTGTAACTACTGACTAGATAGAGTCATTTATGAGAAGACTAAAAAAGTTTCTTCCCTGTGTGCTGGGGAAGGCCTTAGTAGTTAGTAGTCTTGGACCTAAAGGGACAAAAGACACCTGGAAGGCGGAAGCCCCGAAGGTGGGATTACTTGGCACTATGAAAGTATGAATTTTCAGTGTGCAAGGAAATGAAGAAAATACGAGTCTTGTCCCTCCTGCTCCTCCTGCTGGGAGTGCGGCAGCATTTCTGGTGTTGGATTGTACTGAATCTGGCATCTGAAGTATACATACGATTGTGAACACAGTATTGCAACGTGCATTTCTAGTATTGACGCTTTCATGACTTTTCTTGAAAATGCATAATTTTAAAATGGATATCCAATTCCTCTGGATAAAAATGTAACCTAGAATATGATATCCAATCTCTCATTTTTAATGCAGCAATTAATTCAGACTACTCACAATTTGTTATAGTTGTGTTACATGGCTTTTCTCTACAAACAAATTTTCTTTCCATGATATATCTGGTGGACAATGAACTCATTTATTTTTAAAAATAAACACAAAAACTCATTTTTTCCAAATGAAGTCATTTTCCATTATCGAGCAGTATTTGCTGACTTGGAAGACTGTAAGTTTCACTGGAAAGAGGTAGAGATGGTGAGAACAGACTCAAAGCATGCTAGCAGGTGTTTTTTCCTCCAGTCATGTAAACATAAACCTTGTGTTGGTTTAGTATTGGAAGTGAAACAGATTTTTTTTTTGTTTCTGTTTCACTGTATTTGTTTTACTTTCTGTCTACCTGTTTGAATGTGTCTGCTCATTTCTACATCATGTTGTGCCATATATGCAAATTTGTATCTATCAGTACTATGTGCTGATGCATGATACATCCTCTGCATATAGGTATTATTGGTTAATTGCATTCATAAACATAATACTGTCTTGCATCCAATTTTCTTCTCTGTTTTTCCTTTAAAAAATGAACACATATGCTGATTGACATTTTATTCATTATAGGTGGGCTGAATAGATTCAGAAACATTCGGGTACAACCTGCTAGTAGAGTCAGTGTTTTCCTTTCCAAGAAGCTGTTTCCCAAATCTAAATAAGAAGTATTTTTAAATACTGTTGAAATTTGGCTCTACTTACTGCTGGATGTGGAGTTGTTCTCCTGAACTACCTTGAGAAAGACAGTATGGTAGAACTGTTTCTTACACCTGCAGGTATACGTGATGTAGTGTTACCAATTAACTTTCATTGTGACTTTCAGTGTTATTAAAGCACAGCATAGCAGAGATGGTGTAGGATTCAAATTATTTACTTTTTTTTTTTTTCCTTAAGTTATCACTCCAGATTTAGAGCAACCACAGACTTGATCCTTAAATGTACAATTCATCCAAGAGCACTTGTCTGTTGCTAAATTAACTGATGGGCGCAGAGTTCTCTGATGGTGTTAGAAGCCTGTGCAACATGGCACAAGTTAGAGATGATGCAAATAGAGACCTCCACAGTGGAAATAGTAACTTGAAAATGAAGGACATTATTATTCCATAATGAAAGTGTAGTAGAAGAAAATGTAATTAGCTTGCATTACATTGTTTGGAAATTGGCCTAAGAATGCTCCATAACACAAGGATGTAAAGTTCTGTCTGTGTGCTGCCATGAAGAAATAACTGCAAGAAATAAGATGTGAACAAAGCAGGCTATGCCTTTATGAGGAGTGGCATTCTGCTGAAGCATCAGAACAGGATGCTATGTAGTAGGTGTGCATGTTTTCATTTTGTATTTTTATTTAAATTTTATTTGCCTTTTTTTTTTTCTTGATAAGAAAACAGCTTAAAACTAGCTTAGATATTTACTTCTGAGCTATGCTTCCTCAACTATATAGGATCTGGCATTCAAGTGTCCACTTGAATCTTCCACTGACATGTGTCCATACACCTGCTTTGTTTCTGAAGATGTTATGATTGTTAGCACAAATTTACTTGTGCTTTTACAGTTAACACATTTTAGCCTGGAACTCCTGGGACCCAAATATGTATAAATTGCCTGTGGCACGACTATGTGGATGTTCTGGGTGCACCAAGTAACTCTGGCACTTGTCCATGTGTTGTACTTTCCATGGAAGTGAAAGCCAGTTGAATAGGTTTTTAAAAGTGTTGGACTCCCCCTGTGTGCACCAATAAGCTGTATAAAGTGTGCTTGGTAGGAATATTCAGCACTTCACGCTTGGGTCAGTGCGACAAGGCTGGCCTTGTGCCAGTTCAGACATCTACACCAGGTTCTGCTTTGTGATAACTAAACATTTTGTTCAGGATTTCTGTGTGCATTAGACAAAGCAATAAAATAAGTAGACTCCTGCAATTTGTCTGTATACAGGCAGTAAATATATCCTTTTTTTTTTGGTAGAAACAGTAGTTTTGGTACACATAAAGGAATCCATAAAGATGTCAGACATTCAGGAATCTAGGATAAGGGTGGAAAACCTGAACACACAGTAGCTTTGTTTAGTAATTCAGGTTCCAATAATAAGTGTATAAGTAATGCCTTTTCATTCAGGTGTGTTGTAAGAAATCACAGGTGATCTAAATGTATTAAACAAAATGTTTGGGTGCAGACCTGAACTTTTGCATAATTCGTAAAAGATTTTGATCCTACTACGTGTATTTTTAACACTACTGGAAAGATTACTCCCTTCATAATAAAAATAGAAATCCATCCTGCCCATCTGAAGTAGAATAACTGACTTTTGAGCCAGCAGTGGACATGATCATATACATGCAATTTGTCAGGAGTGTTCAATTTACCAGTTCTATATTAAGCAATGGATATGGTGAGAAACTATTGAGTCAGAATCTGTTATCACATTACAAACAGGGTTAACACAATGGTAGAAATACAAAAATTTTCAGGTTGTGCAAGTTGCATAAAAATGTGCTACAAAGCAAAACACACCAACAAAAAACACAACCCACAAACAAACAAAAAAACCAAACCATCACCTCAGAACACCCAAAGTAGTAGACACGGGAGAATCCCAGCAGAACAGACCTGTAAGAAATCAGTCTTTTTCAGTTTTATTGTTTACATGGGTACTGTTTTTTGTTGTTGTTGTTTTGAAGGTTTCCATCAGTAGCAGCACGAGAGAGATTTTTTCCCCATAGATTTGACTCTGAAATACAACTGAGTGAGATAATCAGAGGCACCAAAAATAGCAAAAAGAGATTCATGGTGAAAGTTCTTGTATTCCTCTTACAGTTAGAGTGGTAGTGAAACGATCATGGAACATGATCCAGAGAAAGCTGTGCTAGACCAGTTCATTTTTGGCAGCTACATCTGGATTGATTCCAGAGCAGCTCATCTTTTATTCAAAGAAAATCTGAAAAGGGATTTGACTTGGCATAGTATCTCATCTATAGAACAATGAAAGCAAAAACTAAATAAAAATAAATGCAACAATAAAGAGGAATAAAGGCATGTCAAAACAATAAGCCACAGTTAAAAAACAAAACAAAACAAAACAAAAACCTGCATGAAATTGAAAAACAGAAAAGAAGATGAAATAATAGGAAAAATAATGGAAAAAAATAGTAGAATAAATGAGATAAAAGCAAATTGGAAATTACACATCAGAAAAAGATGTGCAATTGAAAGGAAAAAGAAGAAACCATGTGGAGAGAGCAAATAAAGCAGAACAATATTGAAAATCAATTTAAAGGTGAAAAATATATGATTTGTTGGGGGGTTGTTTCCCTTGAAAGAATTTAAAACATAAAATTATATATTGTTTGAGGTCTACACTGAAATAGTTTAGTTTTATTCAGTAATGTATGGTTTGTTTTTTTTTTTTTTTTTTTTTGTCTATTCAGTAAAGAAAACAGTTTTATCATTTAATAATGGCATTTAAATCTGAGATGGTTAAAATATGCAGTGAACTCCTGGCTGGTTTTAACAAAGTTTATGCCTTGGAAATCACAGAAATTAAACATTTTAAATAGAGATGCATATTATTTTTAATACTCTTATCATAATGCAAATCATTAGTCTGTTTCATAGCAGTTATTAAAATACTGTAAATGAGGCGAAAATTAATGAATGAAGTAACAAATAAGCAAAATCTGAAGATCCACTATATCATCATAAATGTGAAATCTTGCTGTCTGAGTTCCAGACTTTCAACTTCTGTCTTTTGCTGTGTAATTGCTCTCTGTGGTCTCTCTTTCAGTAAAGTTAGAGTTCACTAGTTGCAGCAGTAAAGTCAGCTTAGCGTGGATTGGGAACGCTTTTGTTTCAGTGCCAGGAGAAACCTTAGCCATGGCAGCATAAAACTAAGCACAGGTAATTTAGCCTGCATCTAGGTGGATTATGCAGCTTACTCTGAGCGCCCCCATACTCTCGCCAGGCACAGGGTCAGAGGATCACAGCACGGGGCTACTGAACTGGCAGCGTTTGCTCCAGAACTGAACTTGGAACTGGCTGCCTGGAACAAAATTTGGGAAATTACAGCTACTGTGAAGCAGAGAGGTAAGTCTGTTATCATAGGTTTTCAGTGCTTTGCTATTCTAACCTAAGAATTCTAAAATAGTGCATTCTGGTTGACTAGTAAAGTGCCAACTCATTTGGAAAAGGCTGCTCTTTGTCTCTGCAAACACCTGCACTTTCACAGATCCAATAGGGATAAATGCTTTATCTGAAGTCTCAGCTCACTTAGACTTGCAGGGAAAGCCTCCATGAAAAAGAAGGTTGCCCAAACCATGGACACTCTTCTTGGAATAGTGAAAGTATAGGATCAGAAAATGCTTGCAGATAGCTTAGACCTAAAACAATGTTTATATAAAAATGGCCAGCATCAGAGGTTGTGAAAAATTTTAGACTGAGTCTTAGAAATTCATCTGCACTGGGCAGCTAATATGAGGGAAGAGAAATGAGAAGTTTCTATTGGGGACTAAATTTACTGTATTTAAAAACCAGAACAAGAGAAAAGAGAGAAATGATATTTGATATTATTTCATATATACTTCACTGCAAATGTTTCACTGTGCAAGGTTATGTTACATCCTGTGCTTCTATTATTTTTTTGTAAATCATTTTGTAAATTATGCTGATATTTGTAGTTAGGGATTTGAACACTCCTTATATTGCAAATGGTTCTGTAACTTCACTAAGTGATAGTGTAAGCAATCTGAGTTCAAGTACAGCTGTTTGCCTTTTTGTAGATACTAGAACTGTGCATTTGTGCAGATGCTGGTGTATCATAAATTTGGTCTGTATCCTTTCTACTGAAACTTACAGGAATTGTGCATATACATATAAGATACAGCAGACCTCTAAAGACAATTCTGGTTTTCTGCTTGTGGGCCATAGCTGGAAGTCCATTTAATAACGTATTGAGCATCCCTTTGAAGATCAGCAAGGAATGAACCCACTCCCATTCTCTTGAGTGCTTCATACAGTTTCTCTGGCAGTCAAATAAGAAGCAGGTTGCTTTTCCACTTGTTACAGACTCATTTGCATTTTCACAGTTAGAAAATAGGGCAATGTCTTTTCCATATCAGGTTAAAGCTTTATTGTCAAAGGCCAAATAATTGTACTTCTCTTGAAGATATACAGCTTTACAATACTTTTTTTTTTTTTTCCCTAAAGTTGTATTCTGTCACCATGTTGGAATTTAATTTTAGAGCAACTTTCAGCTGTAGATGAAACTACACCTTGCCTTTATTCGGGGTCAAACGCTTGCCACAGGCTATTAAAACAATGCAGAATGTACCTTGAGGTGTGAAGAGGAACTTCTCAGCCATCTCATAATCTCAGCAACAATGCTGGCATGAGTTCCTGTCATGTCCAGAGCCATTCATTTCTGTGTCATGCTATGGCACAGTGCTCCCTCATTTATATAAACACAACTGTTTATGGACTCATGTTGGGAATTGGATCAGCAAACTCATCTAAAGCAAATAAAAAAACCTATGAAATAAGTGGAAGGGGAGCACTTATAGTAGGTGTTGCTTCTGAAATCCCTCTGTTTTCAGCCATATGTTTCACTTTGGCTTATTAGTTCTTTGGGCTCCAAATATGATGATGGATGATAGCATCCACCATCACTCTTTCTAACAGCATGTTAGTTAAAGACCTAAGACCCTTGCTAGATTCCTAATCTTCACCTATATCTTCATGCCTGGTATCACCTGGTGGCCCATTAATACACACTTGTGCTTTCTGTAGCAACTGAATAGTGCAGCTTCTCGCCCCAGCATAAGCATCCCACTGGTGATTTTTGTATCCCACTGCTGCTGAAGTGATGTTTCTATTGTTAAGAGAGTTAATTTAGTCATGCGATCAGTATTTTTTTTTTATTTTTTTAATATATATAATATGGTCACAAAAGCAAGTCATATAATATGTGGGCTTAATAAATACCTTTCTAACCACTAAGCACAGCAGAAGAAAATAATGGATATATACAAAAGAAATATTCCATCTAGGTTCAAGTCTTGTTTCCATTTGTTAGCACTCCATAGGATGTTTTGAATCAGATAGTGGACCTCAGAAAAAACAGGATTTTTCTGTATCTTATTAGGCTCTGTCTGCTCTTTGGATTATGGTAGCTGTCTTCTTGAGTGCAAGCGATAATTCTGAATTCTGCACATAAGCATGGTGTGGACTATAAGATCTCAAATTTCACACCCACCCATAGCCATATGGCATTTAAAAAAATATAACCTGTTACAAGTTCGGAGGAACCCATAATACTCGTTCAGAATTCTTTCCAGAGAATCTCTGTTTTCATACTAAACCCAAGTTTTTCAAACACTGACAGCCATAAAAAACTCTCGTCCAAAGCCAGTCAATACAGTAAAGAAAAAGTCTTAAACATTTGGGCAGAAACGTATGAAGGATTTATGAAGTCAAATAGAGAGATACAAAAATACAAAAGTCTCACAGTCTGACAAATCGCTGGAGATTCGTAGGTTGGACTCTACTTTATTAAAGTAAAATTTAAAAAGCTTCTGAAACTATATTCTGGTCTCTTTGATCCATTCCCCCTATTCAGATCAGACTAATGGTTTGTCTAAGTTTTGCTGACCGTTCAATATAGGCATTTTATAGGCTACACAGACAATGTGAACTATAAACAACTTCATTAATAATTACATAAAAATTATTCCGTGTAAGCAGATTCTTCCCCATCCACACTCATTCCGGTTATTGGGAACAATGAAGCTTTCAATTTGCTCAAAAAATTGCTACTTATTGTAGTGGGAACAAGATGCAGATTGCATTAGGATGGCGTTTCATCTCATCTGTTAGAGCTTCTGGGATTATTCTTTCCTTCTCCCATTTCAAAAGGAATTCATTATGCCATGATGTACAGCAGGAGTACCCCTCCCTTTATAAAATGATTAAGCTGCTTTACAATTAGAATTGCTGTCTTTTGTCCTGTTGCTGTTGTTTGTAAGTGAGAAGAAAAACAGAATGCTAAGTAGAGTTGTTGTAAAGTATATGCTTCTTCTCCAGGAATATATTTTCCAGTTTCTTATAAAGCACTGATGTTGCTCTAGTGTGCATTATTAATCACATATTTTATTTATCTCAGAGTAGTAGAATGCCCCAGCTGGGACTGGGAGTCCTGCTGTCTGGTTGCTGCACACACATGTAATAAGAATAAAAAAGGATCCTACATGAGTCTGTATAGAAGGTTACTATCAACATATTTACGGGCCTCCTTTCTGCTGGCCTCTTGAGGCAACAGCTTCATTCAAATTTTGTGAGCAGCATTCTTTCACTGTCGCAAAGTCCATATGGAGCAATTGCTACATCCAATTAAACTGCAATTATTAAATGGCAATGGATTTTGTTAAAAAAAAATGAGAGAATTCTGTTGTCTTGTGGTAATTTGTTTTGCATTGCAGCCTGCTTGATAAGTGGTGTTAATCTTTGTATTGATTCTTTATGGCATCATAATCCAATACACAAAGCAGAGCTTAATTTGTAGGATCATATCAGAGGAGATCCTAAAGGGAAGTTCAGTAATTGCTTTCTGCTTCACAAGGCTTTTGTAAGTGGAACTCTACTAGAGGTTTCACAGTTCATACATCGAGCAGTTGAAGGCGTTACAAAGGAGATACAGATTAAAATAGTTATAGTATGTTGATGGTAGTAACCTCTTTTTTTTTTCTTTTTACTTTTTGTCTTTACTTTTTTTTTTTTCCACTTAGCTAGCCCAAAAGGTAAAGTAATGTGCAGCCAATAGCTGGGATGTGAAAGAATGCCTTCTGAGTCTGAATCCAGGTGAATCTGAGGTTATACTGGTAGTTAAAATGCATCAACAGGGTTAGATTAGTATTTTATATATATATATATATATATATATATATATTTTTTTTTTTTTTTTCTAGGATAGATCAATAGTAATCAAAACATGATTTGAAAAAAATCATAAAAATATAATTATATAAAAGTTTAGACTAAAAAAACATTAAAAATATATATAATTATATAAAAGTTTTGGAGTGAAAACCTCTGGATTACTTGATAGGCTGTGTATTAAGGTTTAATAAATGGAGTAAAAAGGATAAAAAATAGATCACATCATCAGAATGTGGAGATACATCCTAGAAACTGCTGACATTAAAATGGACTTCAGAGAATCATTTTCAATACCAATTAAACATGATGTGATAGCAAATGGATTAATTTTATAAGGAATATCAAAGTATGCCAAGTGAAAAACTGAAAACTGGCCTCAGTTCAGTTACTCATTCCCATGTTCTGTTGAACATTTCAGTTTGGCTGTTGACAGGATAGAGAATAACAATGGCTAAGATGCATTGCATAAAAAAAATCCATATGCTAATTTCTTCGTCTCATACACTGTATATGATGAATGCATGCCACACACTGACTACAGGCAACAGATGCACTTTATTTAATTCAACATTAATTAAGAGATGATATTGAGATTATTAAAACTGAACTACATTCTGATGACAGTTTTTTATTAAAAACAAAACAATACCAAACAAACAAACAAAAAACAGAAGGAGGTCTAAGATGAAAAATTCAAGGGTTAGTAACATCTGAAGTTAACCAGCCATTTCTGTAAAGGATTATTCTTTTGATTTTAGAAAAAGAGTGGCAATAAATACTGTCTTTATTACTAATGTGCTATGTCAATGTAAAGGGTAAATACATGTACATTATCAGGTTTGGAGATGTGCTTTGTTAATCTTAACAAACAAATTAAAGAGTAATGATAAAAATCTATCACACCTCTTTTAAGATTCATTCTAATTGCACACGGATATCACTGACTGCTGTTCTTGGACACAGGAGTCCTCTCTGCAAGGAACAGAAACATCAAGGACAATACTTATATCATTTTTGGATACTGCTTTGTCAATGTGTCTGTTCTGTAATCTGACAAAGACTATTCCTAGGAACAAAGTGCAGTTAGTTTTCTGGCCTTATTAATCCTCAGTCTGTTAATGAGGTGCCCAATGTGTGTTTGAACTGATTTTTCTGATACAGATTTTTGTTTCCTCGCAGCTGGACTGAATTCAGTCTGCTTGCTTTCCCAGGCAAATGATTTCCTGCTCGTGATTTTAAATCAGTGTTATACTGTGAAATATTTGCATTTGTAGTCTAGAGGAAATTGGTATATTTTTTTGAGAACCTATTTTTCCATGGCATTTTTAAAAATAAATGGAATTCTAAAATGATTTTATTGTAAGCATAGCATTCCTTTGTTGGAAGATACAGTTTATCAAACATCATCATTTGTGTTAAGCAAGACTTGGTACCACCTGAGTCTTCATATGCCCTACAGAAAAGATACTCTTGTATTGATGTGTTCATTCACTATTTATAGTTGTTTTTTGCAACTTTCCAATTCTGTTTTTGTTTGTTTTTGTTGGACAGGTTTGGCACAAAGGAGAATATTGAGAATATAAAGTGGAAGAATAGTTTGACAGAGGAATTACTCTGAATTAGACATGCTAAGTTGTTACCAACAGCTACTAATTAGGTGTTTTCTGTTTTATTTCCTGCTGTCTGATACCTTTATTTATTTCTTTATTGGATAACGTTCATTCTGAGACTGATGGCTAGTCTATAATAAATAAATTGTACCTATGTGTGCAGATGTATATTAGACACCTAAAATACATATATTTTTCCATACGCTATAATCTTATGTTTTTTCCATAGCTGTGCTAATGCACTTTTTGTATCTTCATTAATGAGAAATTTCAATTAAAATGGTGTAATACAATAATTTATTAATTATCACTGAAAGTTTTATCCTACAGCAGTTAGTGTTTTTATAATTAAAATTACTTGAGGTAATTGTAGTAGTTTCAGTGTACCCTGTAGCAATTCTGCATTTTCTGCATCTCTCACAGAATATGTGCATTTGTGGCTTTCTCCTGCTAGCATACAAATGTGTTGTTAAAATACAAGAACAGTGGTTGTGTGCACATTGTATACCGTTTCCTACAGGAGAAATTATATAAGTTTATAGCTGAATTTTTGACCGAGGCATACAAAACTATCACAATGATCTATTATGGATTAGATTTTTTAGATTGGGTGGGGGGAAAAAAAACACATAAACATCTACACCTCTCACCTCTCTTACCAGGTGAATCTATTCCTGGGAGTGCTCAAATTTGTTTCAGTTCAGGAAGGATGGGATCTGGAATCTGTCATCATAGCTGGGTTTGTTCAATTTACTGGAGAAGGAAGGTGTGGAGGGTGTGAACAGCTACCAGCTCTGTGAGAGGGGCACAGCAGGGCTAGGCTGAGCATGAGAGTGACCATGCCCTCATGCACTAACGGGATCAGGCCCCAGCAATGCTTCCTGTAACCACAGCTTGCCCCCAGGGTGTGTTTTCAGCTGCAGCTTTCCTCCCACCTATTTGTTTCTCAGCTGAACAGAAACTTGTTACCGTGTGTTTTCAGGCATATTTTTTTTCCCCTGCATTTAGGTATTTCCTTGTCAACTTGTGCTCCCTGGAACATATGTGGTTAACCTCATTCTGCTGAGCAATGGCTTTATAGTCATATCAGTGCTAATGATGTTATGTCAAGGCTGCAGAGTTGAAAGAAAATGGCAAAGATTTAACAAACTCTTCTGATTGTTTGTGACTTCTGACTCAAAGTCTCATCGTGAAATGCAAAAGGAGGAAATGTCACTTGCATGGTAATTTCATCTTAAGTCAAATGTGGGCTCTGACTATCTTTAGCACATAGTTGGCAGAGCAGAAACACTTTGGAGATTATTATGGACTATCTTCTTGTCAATATTTCATTTTCAGGATTTGGTTATGGAGCTTCACTGTTTTAATTTTCAACAGAGTCTGATCTAATCTGAATTTCTTTTCCCTTCCCCACATGCACATAGCTTCTTAATGCCCCTGGACATAACACAACTGATGCAACTAGATATATAGAATGAAAGAAGAAGAAGCCAGTACTATGTTGTTCCAATTATATTTCTAGTTCTACCTGCATTTTGGAGCAGGAAGTAGACATAGACTCAGGACACATCATGTAAGAGATTACCTGTCAAGACAGATGCCTCTAGGACTACCATGTGTACGATGGCATCCTTCTGACAGACAGTAAAGGCAGGACAAATACAGTTTTTCTCTGAAGCAGAACTGTAGGGCAAAATAAAGTGCACTTGCCAACAACCAATATGAAGGCAAAGTAGAATCAGAATAATTAAGGAATAGTTAGGACTGTCATTTTGTATATAGCTTGGCAGACTGATGTTGTATCTTACATGTCTCAAATGCAGCTTTCACCTTTGCTCCCATTCAACTGCGATGTTTCTCAGAGAAAACAGATTAGCACTGACACTGTTCTTTCCCTTCAAAGAATATTTCACACCACTGTAGGGTCTGGTGGCACTGAAATGTGCAAATCCATGAGAAGACGGTCACATTTGCACTTTGGGCTCTCACTTGTTATTTGGAGAGTGGCTTTCCTGTAAATGTCTGAGCAGCATGCTGCAAAACAGCAGCTGCCTGAACTCCCGTTCATTTCATAGTTGTATGGTATGTAACATCCAGAACACTTCTGAAAATATAGTTTCCAGTCTGAGGAAGGAATGGAATGCTTCAACATCTGCTTTTTTTTTGCTTTCAAATTTTACCATAAAATCAGACAGTAGCAATATATTGGTAATAACCTTTTACTGAGCAAAAATGCTGTACTATTTTCATTAATATTTTTGGTTTAAAATGTCTTTGGCAGCTCTTGTAGTAAGCCTTCCATAAGTGCTGTTGAAGAATAAAATTTCTATTATAAGAAAGCCACTGAACTGAATTCAAAAGTCCAGTAGGAAGGGCCAGAATGTGTTGGTATCTGAACTGTGAATCATTTAAATGCCTGAAAATCACTTGTTCTAATCTGCATATGAGAAAAACAAACAAACAAACAAAAACATAAATAAATGCCTTTGTGGATGAGTTGTACATTTGCTGTAGTTTCATAGAGTCTTACAGATTTGGGAGTTTTCTAACAGTTCTTGAATCTGTTTGACTTTCATGAGGATAACATACTTCTTCCCAAGAAGCTTTGTAGGATTCATAAGTCACAGGTGATTCTAAGATAACATGAACAGGAAGGGCTGTCATCTGAAAAGGAAAAGTTCATGATTAAAGCCTGGGAAATCAATTCTTTGGCAGAGACATTACTACTGAGAATCATGTACCTTCCTGAGATCTGCAGTGTAATTTTCAGTTTATAATTTAGAGTGAAAGAAAGAAAATGTGAATTAAACCTAAGCACAAGATCTGGGAGATGTTTTGAACATGGTAGCTATTAATTCTTTACAGAAAAGAAGAAACAAGATAAATACTTTAATAGCCTCTCTTTGGGGTGCATTTGACTTTCCCCCTCTGTCGCAGCATGACATTGCTTGTTTTCTGGGCAAGAGTCAAACCACCTGTGCTTTCAGCAATGCAATTTCCAGTGAAGCTGACTGAGAAGAACCACTGTGGCTTTAAAATTAGTGTCGTCTTATTTGTCTTTTCAAGTTCATTTATGTCAGTTGCCACCAGAGCCAGAGTGCAATCTCTTTTTAATCATTTCTTCATTCCCCCTTGAATGGTCGCGGTATAGCCGGCTAGAAGCTGAGATGAAAAACTCCACTTAATTTGGTTGCCTTTCATCAGGAACTTCGCTTACTACAGAGCCACTCTATTAGACCACAGATGTCAAGGCAGCTCAAGACATTAGCTGTCAAAGTAACTCTCCATAACCACCTGCTATTTACATGCAAAACATGCCTCCCTGTTGAGACTAAAACTGTAAACACATTTCTAGGAGAAAACTACTGGCTTAAGCTATGACAGAAACTTTCTCTATTTTGCTTTTATGTGATCTGGAAAAAAAAATCTCTTGCTGTCAAAATGAATACAAGAAGCCCCATTTGGGAAGAACTCTTATTGCTTTAAACGCTTCCACAAAACTACTTTGATTTTACTTTTGCAAAAAGGTTATAATTTATTTGTCTCTCTTCACTCCTGTCTACCCCGTAGCAACTGTGATTACATACAAACAAAATCTTGCCTGCGGTATGACAGAATCACTGCTTCTGCTGCAATACTAATAGGTGATTATTTATACCTTTACACTAATTCAGCTCTGCAGAGTGATGCTTTAGAAGGTCAGCTCCTCATCCATCTGTGGTGGTTTGTCACTCGACTGAACATATGAGGTGTCTTTTTTCCCCAGATCCACAAAACAGCTCTCTGGATATAAGATAAACCTTTTTGTTTTTTCATCCTTAATTAATTCCTTCATCCTCAGGATGTATTAAAAAATAAGACTCATTCCCCTGGTAGCATAAGACTATGGCCTGAAATTCCTGACAGGATTAACACCTCTTGGTGATCCATGGTGTAGAGATGTTTGCTAACAACATATGGATCTGGGTAGATACTGTGTCACAGCTTCTGCTAATGAAACTGGTTGAATAGTGTAGCTTGATTTAAACAGATGCTTAGGTCAGGGGACATTTAATGTTTTAAGTCCCTATTTATGACAGTAACACAAATAAAGTAGTCGTGTAACTCCAAAGTTGCGGAAGTAAGCAGAGAGCAAATATGGACCTATTAGCAAACAGATTATTATTTTTTCTTAAAAATGCTAAAGCGTAACTTCAGAGAATGTGTAAGACAGGTCATTATTCCAGAATTTCAAGATCTCCTCCTCCTGACTTGAGAATTAGAGGTGTATTTGAAAGGCAGTAGTCACTGCATTGGCATCAGATGGAGTTTCATCAAGATTAAATTTATTCCAATACATATAGAAAGGAATTATTGCCACAGAAACATTATGCCTGTCTAATATTTTTTCATGTTAATACAGAGCCCAAAAGTCTGGGTTATATCAGCCTAAGATGGTGGTTTTAATGTAACAACTCTCTGAGCTTGTTCATCCTTTGTTCTTATGTATTCTGAATTTCAACTCCTTGAAACTGAAAGGGGACATGGGAAAGAGCATATGACTGTATTGCCAGAAAGAAATCTGAGTATGGAATCCAAAGCAGACAACTTCTTAACAAAATAGAGGATATTTCAGCTATGCAGAACTCAGTTTGTGCAGAAAGATAGATTAGGTGACCTATTAGGAGTTTTTCCATTTCTGATCTTATGCTTTTGAGAATACAATACTTGCCACCAGTGCCTGAAAGTCATTATTCCAATGTTCCTTTTCTGCTGATGAGTGAAACGCCCCTCAGAGATTTCTACACATTCTTGGCATCTAAGAGATGGCAAATTAGGCAGGGAAAATGGGAGTAAGTTAAAGGATATTGTAATGCCTAAATGGAAAAATAATGGAGTTCCATATCAGAATATCCCATCTACCTACAAAATACCCTGAAAGGTTATTTTGGTATGACTTTTTTGACTCATTTTCCTCCTGTGTGTATTATGAGTAGAAAATGAAAACGATAAAATAAATTTCAGGGTGTGTAAATGAAACAGCAACTAGTAAATTAAAACGATCAGTTGTGAAAATGCTGCTGTGCAGATGTTTCCAGCTAGCTGCTGCTGCCCCAGCCCTAGGAGAAGGTTGTCCTTGCTGGGTGTCACAGGCTGCCCTGGTCCAGGAGGAAATCCGACGGTGCCTGTGGATTTCTGCAGCAGCAGAGATTGCAAAGCTGGGGCTGCCCCCAGCAAATCTTTCTGTGGACTTACTGCCAGAGGAAGTCATGAGGAGTACAGACTTAGTCAAGGCTAAATAACAGTGACAGGACTGTGCACACCAATTAATAGTCTGAATACAGAAAAATAAATATTGCAAAGCTAGCCGTTTGTTTCCAGTTCTATCTTTAAAATAGAAAAGGTGGGAGTGTTTTCTCTGATTTATTAACAGAAGAGGAATCAGGAAATACACCTCTCTGTTCTGACATGGCATGTGTTATTTCTTGTGGCATCTCTTAGCACTGAGAAAGCCAAATGCAGAATAAGCCCTAAAGCTAGAGATGCTCAAGGTTCTTTGCAATGAGGTAGGAAAAGAAAAAAGAGGGAAAAGCTTTCAGGGATATTTCCAACTGTGAACATGCTTTTGGACTTGTGTTGGAAGTAGCTATGGGAAACTGTGCAAGTAAGTATTGTACACATAAATGGTGGAAATACTGAATGGTTTCACTGCTAAAACTAAGACACTTTAGTAATATCATTCTGACAAAATAATTACTTAAATTTCAAAGATAGAAACTCGGAGTGGCACAGTAGAGGCTCAAGTCCATAGCCTATATACATATTACATAGTCTATATACTTATTGATAAGTTTTAAAGTGATAGGTGCTCGGAATTACCCGATTCTCAGCCTGCATTCTTTCAGCCTCGTGCTAGCTGTAGGTGTAAAGTTGGAGCCAGTGACTGAGTTTCACCTCTGTATCCTCAAAAGCTGAACCTCACAGGTCTGTGTGAAAAGGCCAAGAGTTTATGAGAAAGGCCAGGAGTTCACGAAGTTCTACATGAAGGACTTTGGGATTTTGTTAGTTTGTTTTTTAATGATTGGATAGATATTTCTTTATAAACAAGCAGTCTCTTGGACTCCATTTACCTAGCATTCAGGTCTGTATTCCTGACAAATAATTTCTGATGTGGGTGAGGACTCTTTTCATATCCTCTTCACAAGAAGGCATTCCACAGGGGCTCAGTACAATTTCTGGGGCTTTGTGTAATCTCCTTCCCCAATAATTAGTTCAATTATTGAACTAATCCATCTTTTAATTCTAGTTTCTTATTGTAGAGGACTTCTGTGTCATAGCTTCACTGCTATTCATAATTTTTATAACAGATAGCTTCAGAGCTATTTATTGTAAAAACATAAAAGATCATCAGAAGCTTTTGATTACTAGTCTTTGATAGAGACTAGAGAAGCTGGCAAGCAGATGGATTTGGAGATGATAGAGATCAGCCTTATATATGCAATGGGGAGACAGACAAGTACTTAAAACCTGTTTAGCTGATTTTTTTCTGAAAATAGGCTGTTGAATATTTTCTTAGGTAAAACATTTATTGACCTTACTACTTAAAAAGATACAGCCTTTGTGATGCGGTGACTAGGACTGGTTCTTTTGCGTTGGGTTTTTATCAGCATAACATAGTGATTTCTATATAAGAACATGTAACAGTCTTTGGAGATGTGGATGACGCCCAGAAGGTAACAGTATTTGGGAGGGGGTCTTGTGTCATAGGAGGTGGAGAAGGAGCTTCGGTGGTACAGGATTTCAGACTAACTCTAGCAGAGGGTGAATCGGGGAGAACTCAGAAAGAAGCAGAACACAGAAGAAGGAGAATTATAGTAAGTACTGAATAAATAATCCTCTGTAACACCAGAGAGTGCTTGGCACTAGACTGAGAAACTGTAAATAGACCAATAAGGATATCACAGTTTATACCACTTACAGTTGAGGTCCTTGATAATGTGTTCAATCTAAAAACCTAGAAATATTGTATAAACCTAATCATTATTAGAACAATGTTTATACCTTTTCGTATGATAAATTACAGACTGTTTATTCATAGAATAACATTACTAATTCCAGTGCAGATATAATGAACTATGGCATAATCGCTCAATTATTGTTGCTGTGGTGCAGTAAATTAACACTACCAAAATATAATCAAGGGTACTTTTTCTTTGTTTTTCTTTTTTTTTTTTCCTCCAGACATGTAACACCATTGCACATCTGGAATAGTACTCAAAAGCCATGTGAGTTGCAATGTGAGAATGAGACAAAACATTAAGATTTTCATGACCTCCATTACCTATAGTATGGTTAGAGTAGTTCCACAATGGCAGCATTTTCTTTGAATTGCTTCTTTAAATCAGTGTTGGATTACATTTTAGCTGTAGTTGAACATACTTAGTGGAATAATGTATTTCTACAGGGAAATTAAAAAAAAAAAAAAAGCCTACTAATAGTGTCCTTGCCACTTTATTTGAAACTGTTTTTGTCCAGATACTCTGCAGTTAACCTGACGATGAGCTATGTAAGGCACTTTTGATGAAATTATCTGAAGTTTCATGTTAATAATTTTTGGAATCTCTAAGAATGTGTGCTGTGCCTGTTTGTGCAAGGTTTTAAAGGTAGATGATTGAATAATAAATAAGAGCAGAATTTATGAGAGCTACTCATCTCAAAGTAGCCTCCTAAAATATAACCAGTTGTCTGATCTGTAAATAAGCACTTACAATTGTCAGTGATCAGTCTTTGCAATTATATGTTTTGATTATATTTTTTGAATATTATATATTCGTCATAGCAGGATGAATGTCTTAGAGCAGGTGATTTATTTTTATTTTTATTTTTATTTTTTTGAAAGTATTGGAGCTGAATGCTTACATACCTACCTCTACTGTGCTTATGTGAACACCAAACTTGTACATACTGGTTTGAGTGATAGATACAGCTCTTAGTGTTGTTGGTGGTTTTTGGATTTATGGGTTTCCAACAATCTTGAGAAAAGCATGGGAAAATGGCCACATTATACATATAAATCAGCTATACATGATGTACTGAGTATGTCCAGATGAGATGTGCTGGTTATGGCTTTATCCACGTTTCACATCATATCTCACTGGAGAGATCAAAAGCTAAAGAACCCCTCCTTGGGAATGATGGGTAATGAATGCTGCTGTCTGCTTCATAAACAACACTGTTGAGGGATGATGATGAGAAAGGTAAAATACACACTTCTAACGAAGGGAGGTAATGGTGAACAGTAGAATTGCCACTTATCTGGACGTTATTTCCCTCCTGTATTATTTTCATCCTCAAGGTCTGAGTAACTCTGCAAAAACAGATGCTTTTAAAGCCAACATTATTTCTATGTACAGTTAAGCCAAAGAGTAAGTATGAATTTTAGCTCTGAAATTAAAAGCCAGAGGTTTTGTGCCCATTCATATGTATGCATTTGGGCTTCAGTTTTCATGAAAGTCAGATTTTCTCCCTGCATGAACACTAAAATCAACATAAAGAGGAAAACTAAATTAGGAGAGGAGTAGCTTAAGTGAACTGTTAAATTTCAATCCTGACTTTAATTAAGTGGTTATTATGTTTCTAAGTACCTGAAAATTTAGCCTCTATACATTAAATATGTATTAAAAGATAATTCTTAAAAATAACTAATAGAAATTTTTGAATAGATTAAAATATAATATGCATGCTCATATTAATATTTTTGGTAATTGATTAGAAATCATCAATAGAGCAGCTTTTAATGACCATTTGGAACATTTTTTACTTACAATGATGCCATCCTTCCTAATACTGTGTAATGAATACATTTAAAAACATCTGTGAGTTTTTGCTTCATGTACTTGACATGACTCTGGCCTTTTAACTTTTAAAACATTTTTCCAATTAAGCTCCTCAAGCCCTTAAGGCAGTCCACAGCTGCTGCAAATTGATTTCTCCCATGATGATATTTAGAGTCCCTTGCTGAAACATGAGAGGGTAAAAAAAATAAATCATATTTTAATATATTTTTTTTATCCTTTTGAAATTCCTGCACATTTCTAAAGGTAATCTGAAAGCTTCGTTTTGGACTTCCTTTCTTTTTCATCATTCCCCACCCCTGCTGATCTTCTTGAAAATATTTATTTCTAAAGGCCAGCTTATTCAAGGTTAATCCTTAAAAATGTTCCACATAGCGCCTTTGGTCAGAAATGGTCTGCAGCATAAATGGGAAGGCCTGAAAATTACTGAGACAGAGTTGTAGTTGTTGACATGCATAAAGTGATAAGGTTGTTTATGTTCAAATGTTCAAATGTTTTCACATTTCTGTGGTTTAGATATTGTATAGCCAGCAATAACCCATGTGGAAATATTCATTTCTGGTGAAGCAGACCATAGCTGAGCACCACCTAACTCTAGTTGTGCAGTGTGCTGGCTTAGCTAAATCAAATGATATTGTTTCTGATTTTCAATTAGATTATTGTTGTTTTTACTGGAAAACCAAAGCATGGCAAGGATGTCACTATGACAGAAAATCTGAGTGTTTGGAATGGTGGTCAAGTCTCCAAAAGTTACAGATTTTCTGAATTTAATAAGCAGACAAAATTATTAAGGAAATATGATCATTTACATGCAGATAAATAAATAAATAGTCAAGCTACATATGTCCAATTCCTTACTTGTTTGTGAATTTCCATATTTTGCCTGCACATTGATCAGATGCAGATCCCTGTCATAGAAGAAGGTTAAGGAAAACTTAACCATAACCAGGCAGACAGGATAAATAATATTATTCATCATATAAGTGATTTATTTTATGTTAGTGCTACCGAAAATAAATAATTAAATAAATAAGACTGCAGGCATTAATGTATTTGCCTTTATATCACAAACTTTTAAAAATATTCCTTATAGCAAACATGAGAACCTGTCAGTAACTGGGAATTTAGGAATTTGGTTCACCCCTGACCATTCAGTAATTTTTTTTGTTGTTGTTGTTTGTATGTATTGCACTAATCTTTTTTGGGTGCTGGGACTTCAGATGATATGTTCAGTATGAGCATTTATAAAGGAGTTTACTATTTTGGGAAATTCAAATTTAACCTACTAACCTGTTACATACAACAAGGTGTATGAAAACTGAGGCTAAATTGGCAAGCAGCAGAAATGAAGATTTTATCATATTACTTAGTTTGACATTTAGTCTTGATCTTCTCATTAGCCACTGAAATCTCCTACTCTAGTAAATTCAGGGAAGCCCCATCCCTCTTAAGTACTTTATTTGATAAAGGTTCAAATGTAATTCTTTAAATAGAGTTTCCAGTCTCATTAGGTTGGCATTAAATCAGTTTGCTTACATGATTTTTATTTGCACACTGTTATTGATGCACATTTAATACTAAATTTAAGCCTGCAGTGAAGTAAGTTCCAGACATGGCCAATCATGTAAAACAATTCTCTGTTATCAGGAGCACCATTGCTCTTTTAAAGAGTGCATGTTTTTTTTTCATCTCATCTAATTGTTATCAGCAAGTTGCCATTGGCTCATCCCTGCCCATCGAAATAACAACAGTCTAATGACTTTATATGAAAGTGTCCACTTCCAAGGGACAGTGTTGTTTTCGGTATAAACAAATTAGAATTAGCTGTTCTGAGATTTTCTTTAAGTTCCTCCATTTTTATTGTAATATGAAAAGCTATGTGTTTAAGAATACTAAAATCTAGTTTGCTTTCCAACTTAATTTTAATATTAAAACAAGGAACAAAGGAAATATTTTTGCTAGTAATAGCCTGACTCTTTAGCGTCTTGTTTAGACTTTTTTATTTTATGTTATTTGTTGCTTCTCCTAATGAACATTATATAAGCCAAGCTCATTGTTGTATTTATCTGTATGGACTATTTACCTCTATGGAGTATTCTAATTTTCTGACAGTTTTTCATAGCACTGACTTGGAGAGAATTTGGCATTACTATGAGAGTTTGTGAGCTTTTTTGAATAGAGAAAGAAAAATTCAAGTGATTTTCATATGGATATTTACAAAACTAAAATTAAAAAATGGCTTGCATATACCCAGTTTTAAGTAACAGGATAGTAGAGCACATTTTGGCCTCCAAAAATGTAATACATAGATTGACTTTCAGACGTTCAATATTAACAGTTAGTTTAGCTATTGCATCTTTTCTACTTTGCTTCATACAAAATAAATATTGTCATATGTTTCAAGCAAACTAAAAGACAAATTGCACATTTTTTGTATCATCTTAAACATGGTCTGAATAGTTACTACCAAACAACAAAGCTTGAATGCTTCTCTCTCAACTTCTGCTTTATAATGTAACCTGTAGCTAGAGAAAAGTAACTGAATGTATTAAAAATATTTACATAAAGTCTCCTGGCACAAATAGAAGCAATGTGTAATTATCTCCTTGTTATGCTCTGCTCACTGATTAGCATTGAAGGGGAGGGACTAGGATAGAGTAGGCATAGCAGGAAGGCAGCCAGCACATTAGCTGCCGCTTGTGTATACATAACTCTTAATAAATCAAATTGGCAAAGTATCAGCTGGCAGTTAGTTACTGTATGTGTTCTGCAGTAGTCTTATACAAAATGTAATTTTTTTTGACATAATCAATAATTATTATTGGAGACATCAACAGAAGCAAGTTATTAAACTCTGTTGATGATAGTTTTCTGTGAGAGGTAATGAACTGTGCATGTTAGAATTAATCTTACTGGTTTCCACTGAATTTGGAAATTCAGCTCCAAAGCTACTTCAAGAAAGACATCTACTGACAACAAGGTTAGGTGCTTTTATCATTATGACAGGCTCTAACCATCACACTGTCTCTGGAAAGTACAATATTTTTTTCTCTGTAGCTTTTGTGTAAATCTTAGTGAACACACAAATACGTCACATGGTGCTTATTTATGTAAGTAAGGAATTAGTTTTCCATTGTCTTAAGAAACGTAATGCATGAAAACAAATAGCAAAGAGAATGTCCATTATAACTAAGTTTTCACATCTTTGAACTTTTTCCTATTCTAATGAGAAACTCTGTTTAGTCCCAGTTGTTCAGATTTTCATCTTTTCAGCACTGAAATTTCTCTTTTGAAGCCTGACATTGATAACCAGAACTCATTGGTATTGCTCCTTTGTTATAGCCTTGTTTACTCTGCCTACCTCAGTGCAGCACAAGTTATACTTGCAAATACTCTAAATCCATGCAGGAGCAAAGGCCATTACTGATTCTGGTAATCCTCCTGAATAAGAGCATGTTGCTTGGGAGTGTGCAACAAGAGACTAATGCTAACAATTCAGGGTCATTCTCTGGTCCAACAGAAATTGGGAAACCATGTATCTATATTTATTTTGTAGTGTGAGGTGAGCAGTGTGGTGCTGTAGTCAAAAAAGAAGCTCTGTGTATGCATGAGTATGTATATATGTATATAATAGAATAATTCAGGATGAGAAGGGATCTCTGGAGGTTATCTATTCTAATACCCTGCTCAAAGCAAGGCTAACTTTGAAGTTAGTTCAGGTTACTCTGGGTGAATTTTGAAACTGCAGAGAAGGAGATTCCACAGTTTCTGAGCCCCATTTTAGGGGTCAAACACTCCTTCTGTTATTTTCTACCCCGTATACCTGCTCAGGGTTTTCCTTACTGCAATACGGGATGATTACCTCATATTCTTTCTCTGTCCACCTCTGGGAAAAAATCTGACTTCATCCTCTCTGTAAGCTATAGACAGTTGAAAACAATAGTGAGATTCTCCCCTAAGCTTTCTCCGGGTGAGTATATGCTGTTTCCTCATGCAAAATATGATGGCCCTGTAATTATAATTGTGGCCTTCTGCTAGCACTTCTCCAGTTTATCAATATCTCCCTTGTGTTGGTACTCGCAGGAATTTGCTCTACAGTGTTCCCATGAATGAGCTGAGGCTGGGTGGCCTGTGTTTCCCTGGAACCTCCTTTTTTGCCTTTTTCTATCTGGATGTGGAATTTACTGCCTTCTAATGACCAGAGACCTGCCACATTCACCACAGCCTTTCAGATGTGACAGAAAGGAGTCTTTCAATCATGTCAACCATTTGCCTCAACACAACTGGAGATATCCTGTTTCAGTCCCATTGAATTGTGTGTGTCTATGCACACATATACTTAAAAGCATACTTAAATCTCTTAAGTCCTCCCTCATAGATGTCACCAGAAATTGAGATAGGAAGTTGTTCAGTTAGATTAAAAAAATGAAAGCTGAAGGCCTCTTAAGATGATTTAGTATTAATTATCTGTTCCACCGCATAAATTCATTACTCTAGGAATACTCTGCTGTGAGTTGAATGCTACAGGAGCCAGTTAAAGGACAGACGTATAACACCATGGGGAAAGAACCTGACAGTGGTTGAGGAAGCTCAGAAAACCTTGGAAATATTTAGCTGGCAAATATGTAAGGTGGCAGACATAGTGTTGTTTCAGTTGTTGAATTAATACTTCTTGCACATGGGTGCTTAGAGTTGTAAAAATTGAAATGAAATCATATTAGTCTAGTTGCAAACCTATGTAGTTTAGAAATTATCACTCTATACCATTAGTGTCATATATTTGTTTTAAAACTGCCTGACATTGTTGACTGATTTATCTCGACTTTACCATTGTCATTTCCAATGGATAAGCCCATTTCTTGATGTAAAATAAATAAATAAATAAATAAATCAGGCTCTTTGTGCAACTGAATTTCAAAGCATGATTTCAAGGTCATCCAAATCTTTTTACAGATATTTCTATTTTTTCCTTGTGGTGATGATGACTTACTGCTTTATTAACAGGTTTCATTAACAAGTTCCAGCATTTTGCAGCCAGATTGGAAATGGAATATTGAATATTAAACCTTGACCTCAAAGATCATTTATTATTCATCTGTTTTTCATTAGAAAACATAGAAAACACTATTCTTTTCCTTTTATCCACACTTTAACACATGCATCATTTTACTCCATTCAAATAAAATGCCTTACAATGTGTAGTATAACATGTTCCATTGAAGTCCAAAGAGATTTTACTGCATTTCTTTTCTCTAGACAAGGAATTATTTTATGAAGTGAAAGAGATTGGGCTATTCCAGCATGATCTATTTCTGGGTTGCTTATTACCTCATTCTCTATTTTGTCTTTGGCTGTTCTTTGTTCCTTCAGAATATGATTTCAATTTTACATAGTTGTATGGAAAAGTCAATGAATCTACATTTGTCTAGTTCTCTTCTTCCTGCTCATGCAGTTCTTGCTTGACAAAAAAATAGCAGTGAAATGTGAATTCGTGTTGTTCCAGAACCTGCCATGAAACAGCACTGTGCTCCTTTTATTTGGGTGCAGGGTGGATATCTGTTCAACTCTTGTCTCTGCACAGGTTGCAGGGGAGCAACTCCTGTGTCTGCAGAACCTCTGTCCCTCCTTCCTCCTTGGACTGGCTGTTGCCAAGGACGTTTCTCACACTTTTGCCCTCACTCCTCACTGCTGGGCAGAATTTTGCCCTTACTCCAACATGTTTTGACAGTGGCAGTACTACTGGGCCTAGCCGGGCCTTGCACTGGGACCTGGTAACAGATGGGACCAGCCAGAACCTTGCAGAGGCCTTGTGGCCACACTGCTCCCACCAAAACCTGAACATGTACACCCAGTGCAGAGTGGTAAAGGCTTTTTGGTTAATTTATACTCTTGTGTTCAACAACAGATTGTCAAAAACAGTTTTGTGTCCAAGATTTTCAAAATGTGTATTAACATTTGGCAATAGTTGTAGTATGGGATGTGTTGAGTAGATGTCATAACAGAAATGGGTGTCAATCCAGTATGGTTTTGTACAGGTTCACTGGGGTGCAGGGTGTTAACTCTGTTTACAAAATTATGTCATGTATTTGTGATCTTGACTGTTAGTACGACTCAGCATTTTGGAGAAAAACATAAAACTTATATTCAGCTTTAATATAAGTAGTAGAGGAGCAATGGGGACCACACTGCCTTTTCGGAGTGTGGAGATGAGTGGAGATTCATTGATGTCTGGTTGTTCTTGAAAGGCAAAATATACTGGAATGGAAAATGTTGCAGATACAACAAAGCTTGTCTTTTCAGAAGGAAAGACTAAGGGACTCAGTTCTGATACTGACAGCATTTCTGCTTTTCAGCCAGTCCCTCCCAAGGACAAAGAAAAAAATGTATTTTAGAAAGGGTGTCCCCTTTCCCCCATTTAATACATAGTTCTTGTTAAAAGATAACCACAACCCAATGGCCAGTTGTTCGTCTAGAAGACTGAGAAACATCCAAGTTGGATATAGTGCTTCTAAATGTTAGATACTCCTAGAGGATAAAAGCTTTTCAATATTGAGAAGGCATATTCATCATGAGTAGCACAAATGCATGTGCTAAGCTGCTTCCAAGTGTTGCTGAGAGTAGTTGTTTCTGAATGGAAAGGGAGATGTTTTTTCTCCCTGGAATATGCAGTCTTTACACCCAATTAGGGTTTACACAGCCAATTAGGGCTGTAACTGTACTAACGGAGAAGCAACAGAGTTTTTCTAGCATGACACTCCACTTGAATTAATATCTTCCACTTCTTTGCAACGTTAATTAGTGCCAGTTGTGATGGGGATACATAAAAAGTAAAGTGTTAGGTAGAAATTGCTGACTCATTTCACATTTTAAGCTGAGCAGATGTATGATGGCAGCAATGGATCTTTGGATACTCTTAGCTTTTGCGGCATATGAACCGCTAACCCAAAGATAGGTAGATTTTTGTTCTTAGTATTTCATTTATGTCTTTGCAATTTTTGGTTAGAATTAGACTTGAATGAAATGCCAGGCTGCTTTCTACAGATATTTAAGGCAACCATGTTGTCTTAAAAATTGAAGATTTCATTTACACCCTACTCCCCCTGTAACAACTTTATAAGCTTCAGCTTCCTTTTGTGAATCACAAAAAGATGCTGTCTTTTTTTTTTTTTTTTTTTTTTTTCTACTGTGGAGCTGTTGGCTCCACAGTGGATTTTAATCTGCAATCAACCAGACCCATATATTTTTAGAAAAACTATCTGTTCTGTTCTCAGAGGCATAAGTATTACTTCTGTTCATCCAATCAACTAGTTTAGTACGGGATCAAGTGGCCTAGCTACTGAACAAGTATGGAAAATCCAAGTTTTGGAAAGAAATAAAATAGTACTGCCTCTCTTGGGCGAAAAGAGGAAAAAAAGAAGATTCAGTCAGGTGAAGGTGAGAGCAGTAAGTACAACAGAGAAGGAAACTGAAACAAAGATTTGCAAAGAGGTACAAAACATTCTGTTAACACAAATGTGTGTGGCCAGCTGTTACACTAGAATAAACATGCAGGACAGATGTTTGTTAAAATGGGTAGGATTACAATAGCTAAACTGCAACCTTCTTATTTTCTCAATAGAATTAGGTTGCAGAAAAAGAACTTACACTGATGAAATAGTTTTAAAGTAGATACTTGCACATTAGAAGCAATGGCAGTAGTCAGCAAAATTGTCTGATAATCTTCAGTGCCTGAGGATGGATTGACGCTGCACCAGCCAAAAAGAAAATAATAATAATAATAGTGTCATGTGTTTACATGACCTTGTGGCAGATTTTCTGTAAGTTCCAATGTCTTTGTTTTGGTTCCTTCTTCTCTGTGTGGAAAATAGAGCTGCATGTTTATTCCCCAAATATTACCTTATTTTAAAAAATTGATTGTCAGTAACATAACTACAAGGAAAGAGCAAACCAAATTACTGTCTGAAAAATGTCATAATCAATGTTTTGTTCACTTAAAGTGTGCTTTTGTGTTGCAAATGTGCTTCAGTAATTTTCTTTCATTTCAGCTATTATAACAACATAAGTCATTTCAGTTATAAGCTTAGTTCCATTGACTATGATTTTTGTAGTGGCAAACTCTTTTCTATTGTAATATTAAAACAGCTATTTGTATAACTATATAGCCAGCATTTCCCAAAACCAACTTGGATCTTCATTGCACCTAAATAAATAAATAAATAAATATTCCAGTATTCTAAAATAGTAGCCGTCTCATTTAAACTCTGACTCATGAAGATAAGTAAGCATGTGCTTGCATTACTTTATGTGCAAAAGTAATTTATGTTTTGTTTAGCACATGTTCAAGTGCTAGTGTTCATATGCAAGAGATGGTCTTGGAAGAATCAGAAACATTCTGACATTTAATTCCTACAGTCTCCTTTTATGTAAAAACCCTTTAACATTGTTTTCATAGTCTAGCGTAGAGTTTGAATCGGATTCAATAAAACTTTAGAAACCTCTGCAATTTAATAGAAAATTCTATCTCTGTTATAAAATTCTTTAGACTGCTTTAAAATCTGTAGATATAAGTTATGGTTCTCAAATTAAATTTTATAGGCATCTTCAATAAGAATAGATTTCAAATTAAAATGAAATAAACAAGACTCTTCTTGAATTTTGCCACAAAATATTTTGTGGGGTTTTGTCATTGTTGCTGTTTTAAATAAATATAGTGGTACAGGGAGAGTCTCAATATGGAATGTAAAATGGCCAGAACTAATTTTTCCAGGGAAGCCAGTCAATGATAAATTTTGGTAAGGACATCTATATATATTATTTTTTCCTCAGATGTTCGGAGGAAACCGTCATTAATGTGACACCTCTGTACCTGCAAACACGTTCTTCCTGGAGACTGTGTGTGTTCTCTATGAAGAGAGAGCTGGTGAGTAAATTATTGAGACTATCATTTTCACCAGAGGATTATCAGGACAACACTAATTAGTGTTGAATGACTAATTAATGTTATCCTGATCAGTGACACAAAACTTCGTTATTAAGTTCACAAATAAAACTAGAAAGTAAAATACATAGTTGGAAAGCTGTTACAAACAGTTTTACTTGTTGAACTACGATCCTAATTTGATAGACTAAATAAAATGCATGCAATCTATTTTGGTTATTTTATTCCTCCTAAAAAAAGTACACCAATAACTGAACATACAGGCCTCTACAATGAATTTTGAATTTTACTCTTGAAAATGTGAAGCACTATATGGGTACAGAAAGATATAATTTGACGGTTTATACAAATTATTTAGATACTGTGGATACTTCAGCTTTTAAGATGGTATCCTTGAAGTTGGTTATTGGCATTGTTATTACTATTAATAAATGATCATGGTTTATGGAGATTACATGGGATGCTTTTCTTGCCACTGTTATGTGGCAAACAAAAAACATTAATTTGGCCAAATTGTCTTTTCTTGTATGTTTAACTGCAATGTCAGGTATAATGACACTGCACTTGGATGGATTTGTTGTGTTGTACCTCAGAAGCAATAGGTAATAAAGAGATAATTTGAAGTAAATGGCAGTAAGAGTGTGACTAGAAGAGCAGGAATTAAAGTGGGGGTAGGTGAGGAGGAAAACTCAATACAGCTGTACTGCTGGTAAGTTTAGAGAGATGTATGCCATGTGAAGGTGCCTGGGTCAGAAAGTTTCTATAGGCATTAGCAGCTTTTGACACGCAAGGCTTGTTGAGCCCTTCCAGAATTTTACAGAAAGGTGAAAAGACAATTGTGAGATTTTCTGAGTGACTACAGCTCTGCTCAGAAATTAAATCATTCCTATACTTCACTAACAGTTTGTTAGGTCTTCCCAATAATACACAGCAAAAAATCAACATGAAGATAAAACTGAGCAGTGCAGTGTGCTTTCCTTCTGATACTAGGCTTTATGTGACTGCTGAGATCTCTAGGAAGCCTGTCTGTGGCTGTCATACCATCCTGCATGTCTCTGCTTTTAATGGGATAGGACTGTGTCTGTTTTCATTCACTGCTGTTAATAAGTTGTGCCATTTTTTTGATCTCCTATATTAACTCCTATTGGTGAAAATCTGGAGTTCCATTGGATAACTAAAAATCAATACAAACATAATGATAACTATCAAGTGCATTTAATAACATTTATTTCAGTGATTCTTATTGACTTCAGAAAAGACGTTTGTACATAATTTCTGATCACATCATCAAAAACCATGGTGAAAATTCATCAAATGCTTCATGACAAGTCTTCCGTAACCTTTCTATAAGTACCAACTTTGTTAAGTAGCCTATGTTATCAAGTATCAAAAGTACTAATGATAAAATACCAGGTAGCTCAACTGGAAAGTGGTGAGGTGCTCCGCATTTCACTATATGAAAAAACAAACAAACAAGAAAAAAAAAAACTTTCACATGCACAGAGAGTGTAAGAATCATTTCAGTATAGATACCATCCTTTCTGGATGCTGTAGCATAATGTGTGAGTAATGGAAGTTTGCAGTGTTTGTTGGTCTACCTGTGGAACTTGTAATATTTATGAAATACGCAGTTTGTTGGGTGGAAATGGGTGCAAGTAGACCATGGCTTCTCCTACAGAGTGGTTTAATGTGATTGGCATACACAAGGCTCAGGAAATTCATGGTCAGGTCACAGAGCTGTTCCAGCCTTTAGGCTCTAGTAATCGATTGCAGCTCCTGTGCAGGGTGCTGAGGACATATGGACATTGAAAGTATTCAGTCGATAGTGTTTCCACTCTCCTGCTTTTGCTGCTGCCTTTGCTCTTAATGGTGCAGATACTCCAGCTGCTAATCTCATGCTGTCTCCTGCCCTGCAGTCTTCTGAGATGAAGCAAAAAAGTAGAGCCAAGGACATCTTACAAGAAAGTGTAGCCTATTTTAAGATATTTTTTTTGTTTGTTTGACTTGGAGAGGGAGTACATTATCTGGTCACAGATAAAACTGGATTCCCTCCTGAATGAAACTCCTGAGTTTCATTCTCAGTGGAATGATTTCTTGGTGTTTGTTGTAAGGAAATGCTCTTTTCGCATACATATAATTTCAAGCTAATTTATTTATTTATTAGTGGATAGTTACACGAATATATGCTATGTTAATTGTATGTACCATATACACTATGTATTGCACAATATAATATTTGGATGAAGTACAATCTGTTCGATTAAGCTAGTACAAGGTGAAAAGACTTGAATTGTGATCATCTTGTTCAACAGCTGTCTAAACTATAGAAGGTAGCTCTCTTCGTAAGAATCCAGAGCTGTCTTATACAACCCTTGAAGAGTTTGCCTACTAGATCTTGTATCACCATCTTGTTTTTGCCTTATTCTTCTTTTTATTATTCTGCTGTAGAACAAAGAGCATGTGATGAATGCTAGTTACCAAAAAATACTGCTTGTATGTGGACTGTTGCATTAGCATCTCCCTGCCAGGACTACCATTAGCCATTCCTGTGCTAGGCACAAGAATGCTGTCTGTCACAGCTAAATTGCTGATCCCAGGGCTACCACTCTGGATTTGATAACTACTTGCTCATAGTGCATTGTTATGCACTGGAATATATATAATGTTATAATGTTCCTTGATCTTGCAAATCTTTGCTCAGCTGACCCAGTCAGTTGGGTGAGGTGGACCTGGGTGATGCAATCTGGATTAAAGCAGTATAGAATGGTAACAAGGAGTTGAGATATTCATGCATGTTGGAACTAACTTTTTAGAAAATGTGTCAACTGAAATACCAAAGGGTATGTCAGAGAGAGGTTAATTAAGTATAAATTGATTGTTAGAAGACTTTCTGAGGGTTAATAATTATGCCTGAAAAAAAAATCAATGTAAAGTGTAATTAATTTGAAAGTGCTTTACACATGCAGCACAAACATAAAATTATGATTTTTTTTTGAGTAGTAGAATGTATGCAAAATGAACTGAATGTGTTAGAATATCCAAACTATTGAACAAGTTCTCCTTTGCTAACCCAGAATTACTGAAAAGCTAATACCAAAGGAATTATTTTAAAGGATTTTATGTTCTTTTTCTACTCTGTCACACAAAACAAATTGAAAGGCTTGGGTCATTCATATGCTGGATGTGTTGCTTACCTCTAAGTATTGTTATAAGTGTTGCTGACTATGTATATACAGATTTATATTAAAAAATACAAATTTATGTAAAAAACAAAAACAGATGTATTATGTAAAAAAAAATACAGATTTGTGTAAAAAAAACAAAGGGTTAATGAATAATTTTGATTAGATCTGTATTTTTTTGTTTATTTTCCAATATGATGACAGTACACGAACAAAAATGCAAGATTTTCTTTACAATGGTGTCCTGGTTTCAGTTAGGACAGAATTAATTTTCCTCCTGTAGCTGGTAGGGTGCTATGTTTTGGCTTAGGATGAGAAGAGTGCTGATAACATGCTGATGTTTTAATTGTTGCAGAGCAGTGCTTACACCAAGCCAAGAACATTTCAGCTTCTTGCTCTGTCCTGCCAACGGGCAGGCTGGGGGTGCAGGAAGAGCTGGGAGGGGACAGATCCAGGACAGCCAAAGGGTTATTCCATACCCTCTGAAGTCATGCTAAACAATAGATAGGGGTGGCTAGCCGTATCTACTGGGGAGGCTGTCTGCTCAGGGTTAGGTTGGGCATCGGTCAGCAGGTGGTGAGCAATTGCATTGTGCATCACTTGTTTCGTACACATTATTATTATTATTATCATCATTATTGTTGTTATTATTATTATTATTATTATTATTATTTTCCTATCTTAATAAACTGTCTTTATCTTAACTCACAGGCTTCACTTTCACGTTTCTCTCCCCCATCCCAGAGAGGGAGAGGGGTGGGTGAGCGAACGGCTGTGTGGTGCTTAGCTGCTGGCTGTGTTAAACCACAAGTGGGCTTACCTGAATGCTTAACTAATTAATAAAAATTCTTGATGCTTTCAGTCACTGGAGGAAATCATTGTCCCTCATTCAAGGGAACTACAAGCTCGTGCTGTCCTTCTTGGCCGATATACTTTTGCTATGTCTCTGCTGGATACTTACAGTCTGGGATAAAATCTAGTTACTCTGATTCAGGACAGGCTTTCCATGGAAATTTTGCTTTGAATTTGAAAATTCAAATTGTTATGAATGCAGTTTTTAACTTCTCATCAAGACAGCATTTTTCAATAAAACATATTATCAGAACAGTGCTCATCAGCTCCAGTGTCAAGCTCTGTATTCTGAGACCATGCATTGCATTTGAATATGCCTTCAATGTCCCTAGGCTTTCAGACTCTGCATTACTATCTACTACTTCTGTCTTAGTTTATTTTAGGATGAGTTTCGCTAAGATTTAAAAGAATTAGCTAGTCAGAGGGAATTTGTGAAATGGATAAGAATATTCATGGAATTAAAATGGTTTTCAGCCCAGCCTTTAACATATGTGATTTGGGGCAATTTACTACTTTTTTTTTTCTCGTTTCTCAAACCTTACTGGTAGAATCATACAGAATAAACAATTCATGATTGTTAGGAAAAAAAATAATACAAATGCTGATTTTAATTTTAAATGGAGTCCTAATTTGGCATTGCCTGTGCAGATCTGAATAAGATTGTATGTTGCATTTGGTGAAGTTACAGTGAGGAGTTTCTTCATGTGGCAAGTTTGTCAGCACTCTGAACCCACTGAAATAACTTTACCAGTATTTTTTTGCTTTCTTCTCTGTAACATGTAGAAGTTTTCACAGCTGACAGGAGATGACCCAGTTCTTGTCTCTCAGACTAGTTTACTTTGTATATGCCCTTCAACATGTTGCAAATCTTTGCTTTGATTCCACAGGTTAGTGACAAAGTGCAGCTAAGAGAAAACAAAGCACTCAGATTCCCATTGACCTTACAACAGTTTATATCCACTTTGCTACACTTAAATAAGGTCTTTTCTAGAACCTGTATTAATACAGATGAACATTTTCAGTGTTTGGGACTGCTAATCCAAGTATTTGTTCCGCAAAGGTGGGAAACACTCTCACACATTCTCTGATGTTATTTGTATATAATACAGTTTTCAACTTTTATTTATTTATTTATTTATTTTTAATCTCTTTGAGTAGGATGTGTAAACATTTCACAGAATCACAGAATTTCTAGGTTGGAAGAGACCTCAAGATCATCGAGTCCAACCTCTAACCTAACACTAACAGTCCCCAATTGGGGCCATGTTTCTGCTTTTCCATTAACCTTCGCTCATCATGGCTCTTGACAGTTTTCAAATGCACAATCACACAATAATCTTCTTTCAGAGGATAAAATTGTTCTTCTGTTGAAAGTACTGCCCAACAAAACTAGAGGTACTCAAAAATAGGAGAACATGTTTGAGGATCCTATTTCTTTAATTTTGAATTAATTTTATACTAAATGAATTATGAGGAAAGGCTGAGAGACCTGGGTCTGTTCAGCCTGGAGAAAAGAAGACTGAGAGGGGAATCTCATCGATGTGTATAAATACCTGAGGTGTGGGAGACAGAGGGATTTGGCCTACCTCTTTTCAGTGGTTTGCGGGGATAGGACAAGGAGTAATGGCCACAAGATAGAGCACAGGAAGCTCTGCACCAACATGAGAAAGAACTTCTTCATGGTGAGGGTGATGGAGCACTGGGACAGGCTGCCCAGGGAGGTTGTGGGGTCTCCTTCTCTGGAGATATTTAAGGCCCATCTGGATGCCTACCTGGGCAGCCTGCTCTAAGGAACCTGCTTTGGCAGGGGGGTTGGACCCAATGATCTTTCCAAGTCCCTTCCAACCCCTTCAATTCTATGATTCTGTGGTACTCTAAGGATTGGCTTTGACTTTTTTACTGTCTGTTTGACAAGGATTTGTTATTTCAGAGAGATAAACATTGTTTAAAGCTTAAAATGTACGCTCTCAGGCAGTCAAGTACTTTCTACTGCTAATGCTTTCAGTGGTAGGATTCCTCATAGTAGATGTTGAGGATGCTTCATATCATGCACAATTGCGTTCACAGTATATTTACGTGGTTAGCAAGTCAAAGTTGGATAAAAGAATGATTCTTTTCTGTCGCTACATAGCTCTTCTCCTATTGGTAATCTTGAAAAAAAAAGTAATAGCTCATAGTAATATTTCAGTTGCAAACATGAGGAATGCCTCAAGTCACATGTGAGTTGCCTTACTCCTTCCCTTAAAAAAAAAACAGATTTGGGTCAGTGCCATATTTTTTCATTTATGATGGTGGATTGCATTGCAGAAATGGTGAATAGATTTGTTGTCAGATTTGTGTTCAAACGTTTCAGAATTCCTTTGAATTCCAAAGCAAAGTGAATTACTATGAAGGCTTTTACATGAACAGGAAGAAAGGATAAGGTCTTTCTTGGATCAAAAAGAATTTAAAAAATAAATAAATCTATCCCCCGCCCCCTTTTTTCTGTCTCTCTGGTCAGAATAATCAGTTGTTTTCACAATTCTGTTTTTTCTGTTGTGCTAAATTTACCATCTGTTTGAACAAAGGCAGTGTCTATTTATTATTTTTGTTATTGAGAGAAGTGTACCAAGATGTTTGATTTCCAATCTAGAGCTAAAAAAAAAAAAAAAAAAAAAGTTTGTTTGTTTGTTTGTTTTTTAAGGAATGGATAATTAATCAGAAATCAGAACTTAATGTTAAAGAAAAAAAAAAAGGAATTCTAGTCCACTGTAATTAAAGTGTTTTGCTTTGTAAACAATCAAACTGTTCCCAGTCTACAACTTTTTATGAAGCATTTTTCATTTCTATTCTGAAAGCATTTGGAGAAATTATTTGTAATAAATTTTTGCAAGTTGTTGGAGTAAATGATCTCAAAATATAGTAGAGGAATAAGAATTTGAAGTGGAACTGTGTTTAAATGTCAATAAAATCAACGTTTATGAACTGCTTAGTTTCAATATCTGGATTACATCACTGGAAGTTTTCCTATCTCCAGTATCTGCAGACAAGTGAGGAATGGCAATGTCTGTATTTAGACACCAAAGACAGAAGGTGCAAAACTAGTGCATGTTGTCTTTTCACATAATTTGCAAAGTAAATTAGAATTAGTTTCTGAAAAAAATCTGTTTTTCATTTACTCTGCTAATGACTTCCTCTTCATATAGGTGATGCTTTAGTGATGTATTTGTTGTGGCCAACATACTAAGTTAACTTGCTTAGTAAGCAAAATCTTGCAGGGAACTTAAAATACTAGACTTCACCATGTGTTCAAGTGCCTAAGAAAGGTCTGAAGGAAAATCTCTGATAGCTTCTTACTGAAATGTGTGACAGATTATGTGAACGCAAACTGACCCTGTTTACACCTGTTGACTGTATCCCTGAAAACTTGTGACAGTGTGTAAAACTGAAATATGTCAAAATTTCTACAAGACAACAAATTCTGGACAGAAGACAAAAGAATTTTAAAAAAAAGATGGCAAGAATAAGTTAGTAGTGGTAAAGAACCACAGAATTGTAGGGGGCTGGGAGGGACCTCTGGAGAGTTCAACCCCCTGTTAAAAGCAGTTTCTCTGCAGTTGGTTGAGCAGGAAAGTGCCCAGATGGATCTTGACTGTCTCCAGCAGAGACTCTACAACCTCTCTGGGCAGCATGTGCCAGCACTCTGTGACCCTCACTGAAATGCAGTTGTTAAGCATGGTTGTGTGGAACTTCCCGTGTTGCTGTTTTTGGCCATATGGTATTTTTGTATGTAGGAGACATAAGTATTTTAAACACCATAGATTTTGTATTGATCTGTGAAAGTATTGTGCCGGCAAGACACCTTTAGAACATATATATAGTCCATTCTCAATTCATACGGTGAACAAAGGGATTTCTGGGTTTTCTCCTTTTTGTTTGATGTTTGATTTTCAAGAGACTTTTTCTGAATAAACTGGGATTTTAACATGGGACACTAAAATAGGAGTGAATATACTGTTAAGTGCCCTTAAATTGCAACACAGTATTTTTATCTTCAAGTTTTAGTCATGCTCGTTAGGAAAACACATGGCTCTAATTCTCTGTCCTGATGATTATTTATGGTATTGCTGTAAATCAAAGCTGGCCTGTCATTCTAGTGTTTGTTGGTTTAACTAAAATATCTATTAATATGCATCAACTTTAAAACAAATATTTGTATTTTCAGCCCCTCAAGCACTAGATAAATACAAAGACATTTTAAATTCATTTCCAAGCTGACAGCAAAAGAAGAAAGAGAACTTTGTTAGAAATTTTATCTTCAGAAAAGCTTTTTCTGAATTATAATTACTTCATACTGTAATTGTATCACTTTTTTTTTTTTCCATTTTAATATGTACTAGTAGATTTATTTCCTCTGGTACAGCCTTGTGCTTCGAATGGGAGCAGAGTTTCCTGTGTTTACTGCAATGATGAAATATGTTGCACAAACTGCTGCCCATCTCTGTGTCCACATGCCTGTTTTCTTTCTCTTATGCTGTGAAAAGACCGGCAGCGTGTAATGCAGTAGTATTCTTGGAAATACATTGAAAAATAGCTTCACAGACTGTCCTCTGGTTTCAGAAAATGGGTAGAGCTAAAAGTGTGATTGCAGCTCCTTTTTAGCTCATCCCCTTTGGGAAGTCTGATGCTTGTAACAACATTGACCTTTTACACAGCTGTGGAACAGGGACATAAACATCCCTTTTTGTCCCTCTACCATTGTCAAAATTGGGCAGAGTCCCTCTACAGTTGTGTGGTGTTCTAGTTTATAATTTTATTTTGCTGCAGTATTCTAGTAGTTCTACTTACATAAGTACATTTTATTGCATATGTATATTAGTATAATTTTTTTAAAGAAGTAAATGCTAGTCTTTGTCAATTTAATTATACATAGTAATTTACAAAACCATAGCTCTAATTTTGTATGTCTCTGCAATTAAATTGTACTATCTTATTTACTTGGAAAGGTCATCTTTTTCCTTTATTCTTGGCTTCTTGTATGCAAAGAGAATACATATAGATTAGTTATGAGCCAAGCATTTAACTGGCACAGTTTGTTATCTTAAGCTAATATTGTACTTACATTACATTAGCCCTTCTCTAGTTAGAAGTGGCTGAGACGGTCTGACTTTAAATATTAAAATTCAGATTAAAAATTAAGTAGTTTTGCATGTTTCCCTTCCTCAGAGAAATTATTTTAGTTCCATAGAAGTCCCAGATAACTTTGTCAGTTCCCTGTAGGCTTTCATCATCTCCATTTCTGTTCCCTTTCTGCCTCATAGTGGTTCTTGTTCAAGGTGTTAGCCATTCTGTAAAATACCATTTACCTTGCTAAGTATATAATTGTTAAAATCTCATTGAAATTCCATGCACTCAGTCCATTTTCCTCCAAATTAATGCTGTTTATATATTAAAAAATGAAGATGTACTAAACCTAAAGGATATTGTTGATCTGATAAAGTCTCAATCAGGAGGAGGATACCATTTTGTTTAGATATGCTGTGATAACCAACTGGGACAAAAAATGATGTGTTAAAGGCAGAAACTCAAGCACTCAAAAAAGAATCTTGAAAGGCTGAAGAAATGCTTGTTTTATTTTTCCTGAGTATTGTGCTTTCAAGTGTTACACTTTTTTCTTTCTAAAATGCAGATAAATCTTCTTTATTTCCTGGAAAGAAGACCGTTCATAAAATTCTCTGGCTTAACTTTAAGCTTCTAACTGCACTAGGAGTAACCCACTCTGTAAAGAATGGAAGGAGAACCATGGAAAGAGAAAGAAATTCAACAAGATTTTACCCCTGTATTTTGTGCCCATAAATGAGGCTTTTTATTCTTTCTGGTACTAGCAAATGTACTTATTTTATTTCTGCCTTAACGGACCAGAAAAAAAATTAATCAGCTTATAATAAGTAATCAAAAAAAAAAAGGCTACTGTCGTTATATGTGCTTATGCATGCATGTATGGATGGTACTGCACTGTTTATTTGCAGGGTTTTCTTTTTTAAGGTAGAGCGTTAACACAGAAGGTTCATGGCCCATCCAGTATAAAAGTGATAAACATGTAGGTCTGCTGCTACAAGTACATGTATTTTAGTCACTTCAATATTCAGCCTTAAAGTGTTAAACTAGTAATAAATGGCATTTGATGTGATAACTCATGATAGGCTTGATCTTAAGAAAAATCAAATCTGAACTATATATATGAAAAGTTTGCTTAATAAGTTCTAGCAATTATTCTTTGCAGTTAATGTGGAACTTTTCGTAGCTAATCAGTGAAGATGAAATAATGGAATTATAAAGGCATAGCATTGATGTGTAAATGATTGATTAACACAGAAAGTAATAAGAAAATACAGACTTAAAAAGTATTTTTAAAAACTGAATTCTGAGTTTGAGTGCAACAGTATTTGACGAAAGGATGTGGATTAATTTTGCCATTGATTTTACAGGGACAAGTCATAAGTCTAAGTGCTTGTACATAATGGATCTTACTTCTTTTTGTGTATCATTTGAGTAAATAAAATGACCCTAGTGTAGAACATAGGCAGGGCAGTGATACCATTACTAGCTCAGGTTGGTGAGATGTAGTTTAGCCAAAAGTAGGCATTGCATTTTTTGTTTCCATGCCTTAAACCATTTGTGTACAGCAGTTTATTCTGGTTCTTCTAGTTCCTCTTTTCTCCATCTAAGTGCCTACAGCTCAGATCCTCTTCCTCTCCATGAGAATTTTTTCTTTCTTTATAAGAGGTACAGCATTTTGGTCAGGACTTGAATCCCCATGAGATACTTATTGAGTAATTACTGTTTTCCACATATAAGTGGCAAGCAATTCTTATTTTTAATTTCTCTACGTGTTTGCAGCTCCCTCTTTTAAAAGTTCTTTTTTACTGTTTGAAGATCTACAATATGCCCCTTGGAATCCTACCCAAGTTGATTAAATAACACATGTAGCCAGCATGCATATTAAATTTATTAATATGTTAATATAAATTTATATATAAATTTATATAAATATAAATTTATTAATATGCATGCTGGCTACATGTGCTATATATATACATGTGTATATATATATGTGTGTGTGTGTATATAAATGCATATTATATATAATATGCATTTAATATGCATATAATTTATATATATAAAATGGCAGTGTGAACTGATGTAAATTCAGTTTGCAGGGTCCAGTCCTCCCATCTTCTGCCAAGTTTGTGTTCCTGCCATGCACCACACTGGCCTTTAGGCCACTCTGTGGTAAGTGGGCTTGGGGAGCTGTTTCCCTGAACACTGACCCTATGGAGAAAGATACCGTTTTGGAGCTAAGTTAGCTTCCAAAAATGGTTTCTTTGGACTCATACAAATACTAGTAAGGTAAAACCATGGGCTCAGAAATGTCTAAAACAGCAAAGGAAATGTCAGAAATAAGGCTGTCTTTAAGTTAGCTTAGTTACTGTGGAACTGCATGCAAATGACTTCTAGACCTCAGTTCTGAAAGTTTGTGGCTGAATAACTCAGTAGCTGGCTGTCTATCCTTACAAAAACAACCAAAACTTCTGGAAAGCAATACAACTAAACAGAATGTAATTAAAAATCATCCCTAGGAACTTCAGTGTTGAAAGAGTTCATCAAAATAGAGATGTATTTGCAGAGGATAATATTTATGACCAGATAACCTGTTTGTGATATAATAAAATTCCCTGAATTTATCAAATTCCTTCTTTTCATGTAAGAATTGCAATGCATGCTTATCTATTTTATGTTTTAGAGACTTCAGAAATGAAGTTTTTGAAAGCTGAAGAAAACTTTCTAAAAAGGTGTACCTGAAATATGACCTCTTTGCAGCTATCTTTGCAAGTCTGTCTTGTAAAATATGAAGGCTAAATGCTATCAGTTCTGAAGGAATACTGAGAAAGACAAAGTATTTGATGTGACACATTCATGCTTTGCTTGTCAGGCAAAATAGTTTTCACTATTATTCAGTGCCCTCTGTATATTGAAGAACATATCTAAAGTAAGCTGAACGCTCTTGTGTTTTGTGATAGTGTGTTACTGGGAAAATAAAACAGCTACAATTATCTGCTCAACAAACAGAACTTGTCAGCTGGCAGGCATGCAGAACTAATGCAGATGGCCACCTCAGAAAAGTTGTCAAACAGAAAGACTGAAATAAAATGTTTTTTATTCATATTCTGTAGACTTTCAAAAATAAAAAATAATAAAAATTTAGTTGAGAGGATTACAGTGCTCTTTCTTAGCTCTGGTGTTTGCCTAACTTCTAATGGAGAAATGAAAATTCTCTTCTGGAGGAAATAGTATTACCCAAATGGTGAAATGTATCATTGGATGTTACATTGGAATTGTGGAGAGGATCTTTGCATACAAACATTCCCCTCCATGGAGTAAACGAATAGCGCTTATGTCTACTGTATGTAGAAGTTCTAGAAACATAAAATACAATCCAGGACAGGTAACTATTTTTCTTTTTTGAATGAATGTCGTATTTTCCTTTTCTGCGAAATGTGTTTTGGTAGCTCCTAGAGAAACAGTTTTTTATTGGAGAGCATTTATGTTATTTACTGTTCTTTCAGTTCTTTTATTCCTTGAAGGTAATGAAAAATATTCCTTTGGATCTGCGCATCCTCACTGGGTGTTATTTCTCCACACAGTGTAAACAGGTAATAGAGATGCTACAAAATGTCAGATGAAAGTAAAGACAGTTACTATTACCATAGGGATTGTTGAATGTTTGGAGAAATTGCACTTCATTTGTTTATTTTTGAGTATGGGCTTTGGCCTAACCTGCAGGGTAATGGCACGAAGAGAATACCTCATGTAAAATGATTTAGTCCATCTGGAGTGTATATTAAGATTTCCATAGGTAATGATGAAGCCATTTTGGTTTTGTGGTATCAGATTTCCAATTACTTGTTGTCTTGTTTAATTGGTAATATTCAGAGATTTGGTGTTTTTTAATGGGTGCTGTGCCAGGGGAAGAATTTTGCTGTGCATTTGGAAAGCAAAGGGACATGCTATGACTGCAAAGAGAAATAAATTAAAAACAAGTAGAAGGAAATACAGAAGTGCTGCACTACATAATCAGACTGTGGAATGTGTAGCTAGAAGCATTCAGTCAATCAGAATGGACTTTTCAAAGAGCTTCTGTGCAAAAGCACACAATTGGTTAGATGTATATTATATGGCGATGTCAGCCTCCTAGGGAGGATCACACGCACACCGATGGTCTGATCCAGTGAGGCGCATCCTTTGATCTGAATGATAAGAAGCCACCCATGTGCCAGTATAAACTTATCTGATTGCACTAGCTCTTGTTATTTCCCTTTGCTCTGTGGCATACCCTAGTACAAAGCTAAACTGGAAGATTAATATTCACTTTTGAGTCTGCATCCTTTGTTGTTCCCTCTTAAGGAGAAAAATGTTGAGAAGACCTTATTTATTTTTAATAGAAATCCTAATGTGTGCTGTAGCTTGCTATAATCCAAACCACTCTACATCCCAGACTGGTATGTGGCAGGTTGTACACCATTCTTTGCTTAACTTCTTACAATAAAAGTAGCTCTAGGCTGTGTCAAAGATTAACCTACTCACGGGATTCATGAGATATATAGCTGGATAGGGTGAGAAGCAGCTTTTTTTTTTTTTTTTTTTTTTTTAACGTTTCCAGCATCTTATATATTAAAGGCTTCTAGCACCTGCTGCTTTTTAAAAGATCTTTTGATCTTAAATTCTAAGATCCTGGGGGCTTTAAGAACATAGGCTGCCGAAGTGCCACTTATGGTACCTCAAGGGAAATTTACAGACACAAAAAATTGGCACAGGAGTCTAGTGTTCAGCTATGACATTTATTTCTTTAGTATTTTAACAAGCTTCAAAATATTTATGTAATAAATTTATAAACTTTCTTTAAAAACCTTTTATATTTGTTCAAATGTCATACTGCTTATGCAAGAACACTATAGAACGTGTTTTTACTGAATTTGAAATTCATCAGGTCTTTTTCCTTAAAGTAATAGGACACAGAATGGTAAACCTCAGGAGATATTCTGGAGTTCCTGAAAGGACTGTTCTGGGAATACATTTATCTACGTATACATGTTCTCTCAGAAAGCAGCAAATACATGTTTGCTTTAAGGGCCTTTGCGTGTGTGTGTATATGCACATGCACACTCAAACATACCATATATATATACTTGCTTATTCTATGTATAGGCTGGTGACTGTATATGTGTGTTATATATTTACACACATTTGCACACCCTTTATTTTGAAGAACCTGGTACCATCTTCAGCAGTGCAGCAAATTTCTGTTTAACTGTGAGTAATATTTTCTTGTATTGAATTGGATTTGTTTCTAAGAGATGAGCCTGAAGGCTCTGTTTCAGCCTACAGTGCTGACGTTGGACCAGAAGTTTGTTCTTTGTAAAGACCTGCTGTTACCTGGTGTCTAATTTGTTGGTAGTCTCACTGTTACCACACTGCCCAGTCTGTTTCTTCTGCTTTGCTGCATGAGGCTTTCAAGTGTCTGAAAAATAGCTTGTTGAACTGTTGAACATTTCCTGCACTGATTTCTTTGGCTACATTATTTTGATCATGTTTTTCTTGCATTTTGACCATTCCAGCCATTCAGCGCTGACAATGTAACTTTTCCCTGCTAGGTGCATTGGAGAACTCTTAAGCATATCTTGAAATTCAGAAATTTGCTTTAAAAAAAATAAAAAAAATTGCTTAATAAGGTAAGATTGCTAAAAGCAAAATTTACTGTCAAGGCTTTTACCCCAGCTGTGAAACAAGTTGTATCTGGATTTTGATGCTATATGTTCCAATCATGGAAAGACACATTTTCTTTTGCTTTTGCCTGTTTCATTAAGAAGTGCAGAACATGCCAAAAAAGGTTAGACCTTAAATCAAGTCTAATGCTAGGTTTACGTGTGGACAGGAAGAAATGTATATTTAACATCAAAATCAAGCAGAAGTGCAGCAATGAATAAATACCCTTTGACAAGTAGTTGGTGTAGTCTAAATATAGGTTCTTAAAATTTGTTGTTGCTTATTGCAGCAACACAAATAAACATGAAGAACTTCCACATTAAGTATCAAAAATATTTTAGTTAATTCAATTGTGAAAGGTAATCTCCTAGCAAGTTGTTTATAAAGACAGTGGAGAACTCAGGAAATTCTGTTCACGGTTGACAATTGTAATGCCTGGGGTTTTGTATTATTTATTTATTTTTTAACTCCCCTCACTGGAATCCATCAGGAAATATGGTATATCCAGCAGAACAAATCCCAGTGAAGAATATCAATGGTGAGCACATTCCTATGCAGGCAAAGCATGCTGTAAATAATGTTCTTCCTTTTTTCCCCATTTCTTTATTAGCTTCTCTCCATTGCTGACTCTATCAGTCCACTTTTATATTGGTAGCTATAAATTATCAGCATCCAACATTGATCTGATAGTGAGGACAAGAATGAAGTATTTAAATCTTGCCTTTGATTTAGAAGTTTGTGCTGGATGTTTTTACTGCCAGAAGTCCTATACTGCGAAGCTGAATTCAGTAAAAACCACTGAGACTAGAAACTGCCTTCTCCTTCTTCCCCCATAACTTTTCCAGCAAATAATTTCATAAAAGGCAATTCAACTTTAGCTGGAATATCATGACTAATGTGAAAATTTACCAGTGTTTTTTGGGAGCAGGTCTTCTGAAATGGAGTACAGAGTTCTGGGTAAGATGAGTGCCAGTACCTTCAGACAATTTTAGGACAAGGGTTTACCTGTCCTTTAACTGTGTCACTTTCTTAGCCTAGAGATTCTTCCTGGGCAATGCTCAGATTTTTTTATTTTTTTTTTCTTTTGGATTATTTTTTTATGTGCTCTGGTTGTTGTCATCCTTTTCTTTTTTTTCTTTTGCTGCTTCATTCTTTGCTAATTGTTTGGCTTAGAAAGGAATTTGTCTAAGGGACCTGAGGTCAGTCTCTGTAAATGATATTGCTCTCTGGCTGTGGCTCATTATATGAAGACATTAGAGGGGTTGCCAGACCTTGTCTTTGACTTTGACACCTGAGGAGAAAACATGCGTATAATGTTGAAAGAGTTACTTTTGACTGTGCACTCACATACGCAACCTCTCATTGTTATGCCTGAGAAGAAAACTCAAACACTTCAGCAGTTCAGACATATTATTTTGTCAAATCCTTACTCTGTCTTGTTGACAGAATACATTTTCTCAAAAGCTGAAATCATTCTGTCAAGGAAACTTATTTTGTTCAATAATCCTGCTTGTTGACAAATGTTCAAAAGGGAAAAAAAATCTTCAATTATTCTGGGAATGTTCAGCCTGGTGTCTCCAGATTTATTTATTTTGCCATGGGAAAGAATGGTTATTAGTTTGTAGGTGAACTATTCAGGTCTAATGAAAGAATAACGTATCTGCTTTATACTTAGGTGAGTGTGCTTTAGGGAAGGTTTTCTTCAAAGAAGGTTGTTCAGGTTTGGTCACAGTCCAAATAACTAGTCAGGAGTGGAGTGCAGGCAGCATGGGAGGAGGGATGAGCAGAGAACAGATGTTAAGTGTCATTCATGTCAAGCAGCCACGGCAGTGGTATGAAAGCCCTTTTTCAATTGGGCTCATTAATAGCTGCACATACAAATAGCAAAATATGAGACTGATAGCAGTTGGTCTCAGTGGGCCAGTTCCTCTTTGTCTTCCCCCTCCACCCTCCAAATTAAATTGGTTCCGATTTAGGAAGGTGAATACCTGTGCCTTTTTTTTTTTTCTTTTTTGGTGGTTTTCTGTTTGTTTACTTGCCTGTCTTTATTTATTTATTTATTTATTCCAGCAGAAGATCTTGAAATATGCTAGTTTTTCTCCATTGAGTGTCAAGAGCTGTGTGTACACCTTATTATCCAAAACCTGTCATCTTAGTACTGGACCCCGTGGAAGCATATATATGCAAGGCATCATGAAAAATGTGTCACTTTCAGTGCTTCTTTCTGTGTCTACATAACATCAGAGACAAAATTGCACTAATTTTAGTGGTTTTGGAATGGGCTTTTGAGAGGGATACATGTTGACATTTCTCCAGTGACTCAGTGGAATTTAAACTTTTGAGTCAGTTAAGGCAATTTGGAAAAAAAACAACTGTCAGACATTGGACAATGCTAGGAAAGAATTGTAACCTGTTTTTGATGGGTTTTATGAGCTCTACTTTAAACTTCTATGTAAAACTGCACCTAGTGAGTGTTCTTATGTTTTAATAGTTAAACCTTATGAGTTACTGGTGCCCATCACTGTCTATCCTCTCTACCAAAAGACTGCAAATGATGCTGTTGTCTGTGTACTTGTTTGCCATTCTTCATTCAATTTCATCAATAAACCTTCACTCAGTCCCATAATCTAGTTCTACAAGAATTTACTCTGTTGATCTTCGGTTGTATTCAGGTTTCTTTTGTTCTCTAGACTACTGACAAGTAAAATAAATACTGTGATTTGGTTTTGAATAATGATCCTAGTCAATTAATTGATACCTACAAAGTTTTTCTTTCTCTAATAGTGCAGTCACTTTTTTATTGTGTTTTGTCTTACTCTATTCTTCCCTACTGTGTTGTCTGCCACATTTGTCTAAGAAGAATGGTGGGTGGTGTTTTTTTTCTTTTCATACATTTCATTCATTCTATTGATTTACCAGTCCTTTGTAGTCTTTATTGTCAATTGTCTTGATCTCTTTAATTCCTAATATACAGCATTTTTGTCATACATTAAAAAAGATGTCATTCTATGTGATTTTCCATTCAAAGGAAATTCAGATTTTTAAAAGAATAGGCAGTGTGTTATAACAGATGCTTCCTTGACACCTTTAGATCAAAGAGAAAGCAACAGGATTTTTAATAGATAGCCTTAGATGTAAGTTATATTGAGAGACTGAGCAAAAGTAGAACAGCCCTGACTTTTCCTTTCAGACAGGCAGCCTTCCTATTTATTATGTTTCGTCTCACATCACAGTACTGGTTTCACGCCTGAATGTGTTCAGCAGAGTATCAGAACAACTTCATGAAGTTTCTATGTCTCTGATGTTCTCACCTATAGACAAAAGGGTTGAAGAATGTATTTTTATAGAACTCATCAGGTATAATATGTTTTCGAATTCTTTGACTTTCCCCTGGAAGATTCTGTGGCTCGTGCTGTGGGTGTGTTTGAGGAAGGCTGTTTGACTCCTAGTGCTTTGGCAGATATGAAATTCTTACTGAGTGAGATCTGCCTGGTTCCCTCAGTGAAAAGGCCCAAAGTTAGTCCACAGATGTATGACTGCTGTTATGTAAGTCAAAAGAAGGGCAGTGAACATTGTCAGCAGAAGATACTGGACCTAGGCAAGAAGTAGCTACAGTACTGGCAGGCACAGATGGTGATATATTTCAAAAAGTCTTCTTTAGTGCAACTGTTACCCTTCTGTTACTTAAGGGGGCTGGGGAGAGATTGTACCAAGACCAGGGTAATAAATGCTTCTGACTTTTCAATTACAGATTTTAAATCTCTGATGAGCTTCATTGCAGTGAGTCAGTAGATGCAATACATTTCTGCAGTGGAAGTGTTGAATATAACAAATTCTTTGGTGAAATAAATTTAACCTGAAGTTCTCTCGTACCAACACAGTTTCTATGCCTTTTTCCTTTGCCGTCTCTTCCAGTCATGCCATTCTCAAAGCTGATGGCATCTTGTCTGAACTTTCAGTTACTATGTTCCTTTTAACTTAATGTTTTTCCGTATATTTTTTTTCATGTTTCTCTGGTGAGATGAGATGCTGATTCTTTGTCCTATCAAGGTGCTCATGATAGAGAAAAAGGCTTTATTGCCAGTGGCATTAATTCGTGTTGTGTATCATTTAGAGGATCATCAAAAGTTGAAGCCTTCTATTTCTGGTTTATTCTCCAAAGTAATGAAACATTAAGGCCAAATGAATAATTTAAAATAGTTGCTGTTAGCTTATTTAACTGATTGCATATCTAGAGAGAAATCAAGGCAACTTTTCAGTACTTGAACTCAAGATAAATATGAACACATCCGAGCAATGATTTATATGTTACCTGTTTCCATTATTTTAAACATCTTCAGAAATCATTGTCCTCTTTCACAGGGTTGCTAAAGTATAGAGCTATGGTTCTACTGCAGAGCTGTGGAATCTGGAAATGAAGATTTCTCAGCCTAATGGTCATAAAGATTCTGTAGTCCTTACGCATTATGTTATATTTGTTCTATTTCCTTCTATCACTTCACTCCCCAAGAAACAGCCACTCATCTTTTATTCTATCTTCTATCAGCTATATCTTTCTATCAACTATAAATAAGTTATAGCAACAATTTATGAGCTTACTCACCATACTACCTTGATAAGATAGCTGCAATTCTCTTAAATCTTCCTCCCCCTTCATTTTTTTGATCTGTAGGCTCTGGAATTATTGTTTTCACTAAATTGTTCTTTTCTGTAATAGGTTCTCCATATTACTTCATTCTTTGCTTTCTTGAAAGCTATGCTTCCGGATCAATAACAGTGACTCTATTTTTAGAAAAATTCAGTTATTGTAAAAGATTATTAGTATGCAAAATTATTTAAAAACCAGTTACAGAAAAAATATATTTTTTGTTAATGTGCATGTGAAGATGGTCTAAATGAAGCAAAAAGTTATTACACTTGAATTCCAAGAGGTTAAGTATAACCTACTACTGCTTCCATCAGTTCCAATGGAGCATATTGCTGTGACTAATGACAGTTCTGGAATTAGAGAGATCACTTGAGGAACAGAATCAACCTGACCGCCCTTAAATGTAGTACCATCAAAGTGAATCTATTTTTGTGCTCAAAATCTTGTAAATTAATGTGATGTTGTATTCTTTCTTTGGAGAAGTAACATTAGATCCAAGGGGACCTCAAAAGGTCCTCAGGTCAACCTCCTGCTTGGGGTCAGGTAACAATAACTGGTCAGAAAATTTAAATATTGGGATATGATTTAAGTAGTTGTTTTTTTTTTTTTTTGTTCGTTTGTCTTAATTTTAATTTATTAATAGAGGAATACATAACAGAGCACAATGCCTTTAAAAATACTGGATTATTGCATATTTGCAACATTTACTATGAGATTTAATTGCAGCACTATTTTCATGTCTTTTTTTTCACTGTAGGAAACTAAATATGAATAAATGTATAAGGTGGGGTCTTAACATAGACATTCTTCCTACAATAAACCAATAAACTCCTTAGATTTACTTCAGTCATGAAAACATGGTCCTTTATTATTTTTTTAAACAACTGTTGGAAATGAAAAAGCACTTTCAAGTTTGTTTTAGTAAAACAGGATGAAAGATGCTTTTTTTTTTTTTTTTTTTTTTTTTCTACTCTGCAATCATCATTTATAAGTGCTGAGGTATAGAAATTCATCCCTTTGTTCTGTAATACTTAACCTTTTGGTCCGCAGCAATCAATTTAATCCTCCTACTAGCTGTTTTGCAAAAACTGTTTGAATAGTTAACTGAGAAAGTTATAAAGCTCCTAGTTACAGAAAAAAGCATGAGGAAATGCAAATAAAGTGGAAGTGATTTCACCATGGGCACTGGGGATAGGTAATGTGTTTTGTTCTGTTTGCGTTTTATTTTGTGTAAGACCAAAGCACTGTCCAGAGATGCTGCCCATATCAACTGCAAGGGCAAAATATCCCATGTTGAATCCCTAACTTGCAAGTTTCTAAAGCAGTCAGATGGTAACCTAGGCTTAACTGGAGGTAATTCAGTAGCTCTTGGGGAAGAGAAAGAGTGTTCAAGTTAGGAGCACTGGTCCACAAACACTCCCTGTTCAGCCAGTGAACATAACCCTTGGCTAGATAGGACCTGTGCTTTAAGGTTTTGCTATTCTGTATGTATACCAAAAATGCCTTTGTCAGGTAACAATTATAAATGTATCTGTATTGGCTGATCAAGCAAATTACAATACCATAAATACTGGGAGGATCTAATTGAACGTAAACACTGGGAGGAGCTAATTGGATAGTTAAATACGAATTCCTGTATACAAGACTTTTTGAAAGAGTGCTCTGTCATGGTTAGGGATTAAATGTATGGACATAGATTTAGTAAAAATACCTACTATGAAATATTGTAGAGTTTCTACAGAGTTTTAATTTATAATAGCAAGTCTACCTTTATTCCCTTTTTTCAAATTTTATCTGCTGTATGCTCAAATGTTTTCTGGTTTTCATTTTTACCCTTTTTCACTTAAGAACAAGAGAAAAAAGCCAGGATGAAAATAGTCCTATAGTCTTAGCAAATGAATTTTTCATTTCACTGTTTTCTGTAGGAGTATCCATTTGAAAACGCCTACTTTCTTATATGCCAGGATGATTTTGAAAAAGTTTCTGATGAAGAGCAATAAAATATTCAAGTATGATCTTGGTTATGCTAGTTTGAATATCCTGTCTGAAAAACACATTGAATATTATTAAAAATAGGTTTATATATATATATATATATATATATATATTTTTTTTTTTTTTTTTCAGGAATTCATTCTGTAAAATCTGTATTTTATTAGCTTGCTAACACTATTTGGGTTTTTGTTTTTTACTTTGATTCTGGATAAACAGGTCCCTAAAAAATGTAACATTTTCTTTCATGGTTTTTATCTTTTTTAAATGCTCTTTATTTCAGTGATATTGTTGCACATTGAAAGCTGAGATGGGAAGTATTTTTTCTTGCACAGAAAAAATTGTATGTTTAGTCACTTGTGCAATGGATTTTTGGGAATAATACAGTCTCTGTATTCTCTCAGGATTTTGAGTACTTCTGAATGCAGACCCACATATACCAACAAAACAGAATTATTTTGTAGCATTATAAAAAGGAATAATTCAGCAACTGTAATTGGTGGTGGCATCATTAACAAAGACAAAAAAAGTTAGCTATCCAAATCCCCTTTTTAACTTAAAGGCCTTTTTTAGTCTGTATTTTTTTTAACATTCTATATGAGACATTTGGAGAAACAAGATAAACCTTACTAAGGTATTCGCTCAGACAGTTTATTAAACTATATTATTCCTCTTCCGACATAAGACATTTCTGTTCTTTCACATCACAAAATTACATTAAAGTTGTGTTAATGGTTTAATTTACAACTACTAAAGCAAGAAGATTCCCTGCTAAGGATTGCATTCCACTATCAAGCCATAGCAGTTCAGAAAGGCATATTAGTAAGACCCCATTTTGTCTTGACCTCTTAGTGGGGTCTTCACTCTTCTCATAGCTGTGAATTTTCAGTTCTTGTATAAGTGTTGTCTTTACGATTGTATTGCTGTAATTAAGTGTAAATGTGTAAGAATTGTTTCTGCTGATATTTTGCTTTCTAGTTGGTTGTTGATCTGTGTTGTGTAGGGTTTGAAAAGGTGGTATCAAAGATGTAAACAGAGTGCCACAAAACTTGGTTAATGTAGCATTAAGATCCGTGAGGGGAAGTCGTAAGCTTTTGAACACAACTTCAGGTATGCTCAAGCCTTAAAATGGACGGTGCAGCTCTTCACACATCCATTTTGGGGGCTACATGCAGTGCACAGTCTTCAGTTCCTCACCAGGATCTCTGATTTCTGCCCCTCTGCTAGGCCTGTGCTGCACATTGCATCTCGTTAGTGTCACACAGCCATGCAATGCTGTGTTGCCATCACCATAAAAGGCAGGAAGGTCGTAGGTAGCCTGGTACTTGGATTCTTTTTTGCCTGATAGATCTCTTATCACATCTGTGAATTCCTTGAGACTAGATGTTTTTTTTAAAGGATGTTGCTTTTTTCATCAAGAAATGATGAAGAAAGGGTGCAGGTTGCTTCAGTTGATCAACTCTATAGTTGTTAAAATAGGTTTTCAAAACTACAGTGAATGTTCACAACAAGAAGTTGTTTCTTGGAATTGCCTGAGCCATCACTCTGTAGAGTATACACAAGCATTCTTTGCAAAAGTAGCTACAACACTTCTGGCCTCTTTTTACTTCATCATACAGTATACTTGAATTCTTTTACTCTGTTCCTCATTCTCTATATCAGAGCTCTGCCACCAAGCTATTAAAGAGCTAACAAAAGCCAAGCAGTTCACGTTAGCAAGGGAACTTGAGATGACTTAACCAAGAGAGTCAATGTTTAATTTCTCTTAGCCAGACTCAGTTCAGTCATGTGAAACACATGGTTGCATTACCCTGTCTTCTCTATAGTTAATTAATGTTCATTATAGTAATTTCAAGGTAAATCACTAGTTTAAAATATTACACTGAAGTCATCAATTTGAATTTCAGAAAAAACATCATTGGATTTAGCCCATGTGCACAGTACCCCTAGAAAACGGGTATGGATAGATGTCAATATCATATTACCAGGGCTATGTCAGGACCTATCATGCCACTTGGAAAAGATTAGTTATAAACTTCAGTGGAACGGGTCCTGGGTTAAAGGTGTGTTTCAGTTTATGCATCATTTTCTTATGCTGTGATTCTAAATGTTCACTTCAACTATTTTATAGTTTTTCTTTCACCATAAGGAAAATACATGTCATATTCCATCGTTTAAGTTCTGAATTAAAGAGAAAAACATTAGAAAAAGGTGACACACACTAATTTTATGGGAGCCGACCTGTATCTGAAGAATGTGTTTTCCAAATTACCCTATATTTTGGCCGCCACCACGACAATAAAAATATTAAAGCATTGAGTCAGCAGGTAGATTTTGGAGCATTTTGAATGGCTGTATATTAAATAGTAAGCAATTTTCAACCATAACTATAGTGGAACTGCTATTGAGCTAGAATATATGGAAAATAAGTAAAATAATTCACTTGTGTGATACCTGTATTGCATTTTAAAGTTAAGCATCTCAGCAGTTTTTATGAGAAGAAAGGAATTAATGTGACAAATCATGTACCCTGTGATAATTAGATGTGCTTAACTCCAGCATTATATCTGCTTGCTTCTTCAGAAGCCTCCTACTCCAAACTTTTGTAGTAGATGAAAAACATTAAGTTCTGTTCAGATTTCAGTGACAGAAAGACACTACAAATCTTTCTGAGAAGTTCTTCACAAAAGCAGGTGTTAGCCATCAAATAGAATCCTGGTGGAAAAAGTCCCTTTTACATTACAGTGAAAAATAAGTCTAATAAATAAAACAAGTTCTAGAAGTCAGAGCCCCATCATTCACAACTAAAAGTTTCTATCAGAAAAAGAAAGACTCTGCTTTTACTTTGTTATTTTATTTTATTTTATTTTATTTTATTTTATTTTATTTTATTTTATTTTATTTTATTTCCTGGATATGTTTTAGAAATGACAGGAAGAGAGTATTGTTACCATTTTACAGGTGGGAAGACAAACACAGAGTTGGAATTTCTAAATGCAATGGCTCAACTTAAGGGTTTGAAAGAACCATTCACTTTCTGAGTGGTGAAGACTGGATGTTGCTGAATATTAAGAATAAGGTTAAAATCCACTTGTGCAATATTTAAAGGTATTGTGACACTTACAATTTTAGTAGAAATTATACTATGTTTGAGAGAATGGTCATAATACCTTGTGCAAGGTATCAGAACATGGCAATAAATAAAAATTCATACTTGCTGAAACAAAACTCTTCTTATCTCGAGGGAATCTTTATTTTGTAATATTATTGATCATCAGATATCTTTCAAAGCCTTCTAATGACAGTTATAGTCTTCCATTAGTTATTTAGAGTAGGTATATTCATGAATAATTCCCTGGCACAGGGAAAAATTTCTCAGTGAATTCAGGGATTTTTGTACAGATGCTTTTATTGTTTAGATTCCTAAAAATATTTAAGTCTCTGTTGATATCACATTTCATTTGTCATCCAGAAGTCTATTCAAAATATTATTTATTCATTTAGTTGCTAAACATGCTAAGCATAGCCATTCTTAATCTGAATATCCATCACAGAATCATGAACCAGCTTGTAAGGACTCTCAGAAGATCAGAAGACTTTTACAATATGTTCTACTGTAAATTTTAAGCAAAAGCATGTTCCACTGCTAGGATATCTATGAATCAAATGTCTTGACAGCCATACCATTGCTGTTGTTCTAGTCCTTCTATATCACTCGTGGATTTGTCAGTGAAATTTTTATTTTTTTTTTTTTAAGTTGGGTTGTTACCATTTGAGATGTTTTCTTTCATTTTCTTTTGTTCTATTGCTGTGTTCTAATTTCTGTTCTTATATTTAAGCCCAGATATATTTTGTGCGTAAAAATATGTAAGTATTAGATGTGCCCCAGAATCCTCCTTTAGATTAAATTTTATGTATATCACATCCATCCAGGCATTGTTGATTCATATGGAAGTAACAGTTTTGTTCAGAAAATAGCCTTATATTAAAGAAAGTTTTAGAAGTTCTTAATACACTCAAGTAAAAGGAGCAAAAAATAAGATTGTTCAACTGAAGGTGTTAGACGAGTTCAGGAGAAATGTTTCAGTCTGCAGATCTCTGACACTTTACATGACCTTTAACATTAATGTAGTCTGATTCAGCAAGATACTTAAGACTGTTCCTAACGTTAAGCAGAAGAACAATTGTTTTGAAATCAGTGTGGTTACTCATTTATTTTATATTAAGATGCACTTAGGTACCTTGGTGAATCAGGGTCCTCATCCACCTGTGTCTGGCTCATTTTTTCTTCATTCTATCACCTGTTCCCTTGGAGCACAAGGTCTTTGGGGCTACACTCTGTTTATTTGGTGGCCAGGATTTTAGTTGCAATGTGTAGAAGATGTGATAAAAATAATTGATTAAAAATGTAATGCAAACATTCATAAAAATAGGGACAGATGTTGCAATGCTTTCTGTACATGGTAGGCCAGTTGTGCCCATAGGTATGCTTTTGGCTAATCATTACTGAGTCTGGTATTTTCTCCTTCTCCTCTTCCTCAAGTCTTAAAAGTAAACATTACAAAATGTCATGGGAAAAGTTCACCTGAGTGAGATTTTGATAGAGAAATTAGGAGATCCTGAGAATTACATTGTCAGATTTAATAGAGAATTAAATGTCTATTGCAAGGCTTTATAAGATGATACCAAAAATATTTCACCAGGACAATTCTAAAAGCCATTCTGTGTTTGTTGTAGAATATCATAAATGTTACTGAACTTCATTACTGAAGCAGACTGTCTAGTCCTGTGACCTTACCAACAAATTTAATTTCTTCTAAACCCCCAGAGTTGAAAATTAAATATTTTAAATTTTGTAAGAAAATCTATTAATTTATTATTCAAAAATATTCCTTTGCAATTTTCCCTGCTCAATCTAACTGCAGATGCTGCAAAATAAATAAATTATTTAATTAATTGATAAACAAATGGGCATCTTTACTCTGTGTGTATTGGCGACTTCCAGAGGAAGTTGTGCAGAGCAAGATGTACTCAAAATAAGTTAATAGTATCTGGATTCCCCTGATGCTTAGCTGCTGCAGATGTCATTCAGTGCATGTGGAGAACAGGTTTCTTGACAGGTGTACTTTTTCCTATCATGTAGCGAGAAAATGCACATTTGCAAATTAGGCAATCATTGCATGAAACATCAGACACAATTTGGGGGGGTTCTGAGGATGATAAACTTCAGTTTGGTGTAACATCTGGATCTTGTTATTTCAATAGCTTTTCCTCAGTGGTGGAAACATTGTCTAATATGCACCTTCTGTCATGCTGATTGGCTTAAATGTTTATTTGGGAGAAGAAAGGAAAACCTTCTTAGTACTGTGTTTCTACAGCATGAATCTTCAAGATGTTACAGTACTGCATAGATAGGAAACGTATTTTTAAATTCTGGGGAGCAGATGGTTCTTAAAACCTTTAGGCAGTATGCTTTCCCATCAAATTTAGAACAAGTGCAAGTATTTATGCCTGTTTCTCTAAAAAGAACTGTATTTTTAAGAAGTCAATAAAATGACAATAGGTTACTTTCCAAATACATTTTTAACACGGATTACTTCCTTGTTCATTTTCCTTAAAGATGTATTCCTTTGTCTTTTTACCTATCTTTAGATCTAATTCTTTGAACCCAAAGCTCTGTTCTCACAAACAGGATGTATTCCCTTTGACTTTTCTGCCTGTTGTATCCTTTTTTTTTTTTTTTTTTTTTTTCAAAGAATTTTGTATTGCCTGCTACTGTACAGTTGGCTAAAGATATTTTAGGTACCATCAGCCGTTACTGGTTCTGTAAACACTACCATGAGAAAATTGTCTTCACTTGTGATTGCCAGTATGGGTAACAAATATGAGTTATACTTGGAGTTAGCAGAAGAAGAGCTCAATGAATGCCTGTAATGGTTCTTCAGAGAGGCTGTCAGCTCTGAATGCCAAGTAACAACGTGCTGACAAATCATGAAGATTTTTAAAAGCGGCTTTTGAGAAGATGGTAATTTCAACTGCAGGCTTTCTGAAGGAAGTAAAACAATGAATGATATCTTGCTGAAATTAGATTGTAATCCTGTTGTTTTTATTGATTGATTTAACACTTTTGGAAGCTTCCAGTATACTTCACAGAATTACAAGCTCTATCTCTGTCTTCCATTTAACTTCTGTCACTGTTGCAGAGTTGGCTCTGTAGACTAGCACACAAAGCTGCAACTTCACAGTGAAGCTGCAAACATATATTTTAGGAGAAGGAAACAAATGAGAATGCTTTCATCATTCAGTAAAAGGGATGTTTAGGGTGAAGGTTGGTGGATTGATTAGTATTTATTTGTCTAATATGAATTGGAAAGACACAAAACATTGTAAATCAGGCTGACAGCAGTTATCTCCCTCACCTTACAAATAAGCAAAAACAGTCTCTGCAAAAATGGAGGAAAGTTATTACATGTTGTTTAGTCAGAAAAATTGAAAGATGTTTTTAGTCTTGCAGAAACTCCACAGCATTTTAAATAAAGGAAATGGCTAGGACTTAACGTGTACAGAGCTGAAAATATTGCTATGATTCTCCTCACTGCTATGATCCTGTGCGTATGTAACTTCATCCTACACCTACAGAAAAGCAAATCCTTTGTTGAATTACAGTCCTTTCTTAAGATATTTTTTATATTTTTGATATATTTTTGTTTTTATTTTACTTTTAAATCTATAAAGGTAGTTTTCACAACTAACCAAAATCTTCGGATACTTACCGCAGTCTTAAGTCCATATTTCAACACAGTATTCAAGCACGTGCTTAACGTTAAGCTTGTGAAATTCTAATGACTACTCATGCCTAATATTTTAAATAACATTGCAAGGCACTGAACTGAGTTGTTTAGGAGAATATCTAAACCCAACTGTTTTATATCTAGCAAAGGTGTAAGTAGATTTACTGTTTAGATAGAAGGGCTTTCCAGTGTGGAATATAATTTAGTCTATAGTTGCTACATGAATGGTTATTTCCTAGTCGTCCAAACTTTATAAATGTCTTCTAGTAAAAGATATTTGGTAGTTAAATATTAATGGTAGCATATAAAAAAATAGAGAGGATGAGACAGTATATTATGTGAAATTGACATGGAGCAGCAGCATGCAATTAAGTCTAAGAATGTTATGATCCAACTAATGCTACCTGAAATACTCTTACTATATCACTTTTATTTATTTTTTAATAATTTATTTTTAATTTAGATAAAAATGGGATCACAATAAGAAATTGTATTTGCGAATGAAAGTTTGTGTTACTGATATTTTGTAAGTCATAAAAAATGTGATATTTTGATGAAAAATGTAAGTATAAAAGATAACTTTAACAGTATAATACATTTAGAATGTATTGCATTTGTAACAGTAACTTATATTTAATTTTCTAAGCTGAAACATGAGGTATATATAAGAAGAAAAATTCAAAGAAGTTAAAATAGAGACAAAAAATCAATATTATTAAAGGAAAAATAATTATTCCAAGTTGTTTTTCCAAAATTAACTATCAGTTTTTAAAATCTCATTAAATGAAATATTTGTTTATGTAAGATGCCATGACTGATGACTGTGTACATCTAGATAATAGATTATGTAGCCATAAGGGAGTATTGTTGTCATCTAGTCTGACTTTATAAATTAAATCTTGTTTGAACTGGTGAAGATCTTATAGAAAAAAATAAACTGCCTCAACTTTAAGACAATTAGTTTTGAAAAATCTTCTGTTTTCCCCTGTATTGGCAATGTTACAAAATGGAACCTTATTTCTGACTGTTTTTAATTTGTCTTCCAGCCATTTAATCTCATATTTCTGTCTGGTAGACTGAGCCAATTGCCAAAATTTTTATCTACAGAGCAATTATTGATCTCAAACCTTTGACCTTAAACTTTTTGATAAATAAAGCATAGAGAGCTTCTGTATACATATAGTCCAGGCGTTTAACCATCCTTGTGGAATAGATTTGAACCCTCTGCTGTTAATTTTTATTTTTATTATATATTTTTTTAGTGTTTGGCCAAAACTTAGTGAGGCATTCTGAATATGTCTGCTTACATGAGTGTGTTTTTTTTGTTTGTTTTGGTTTGGTTTGGTTTGGTTTTAATTCTGTTTATTTGTGAGTATTAGACTGCTAGGATTCTGCTGAAATCTTACATCTTAGCTGATTACACACTGACATATCAATAGCTTTTTCAAGAACCATTAATTTTCAGAAGAAAATCTGTTGTTGTATAATCATTCTTTTGTTGCTAAAGGTATGACTATTCAGCATAGTAGAGTAAACAGTACTTTACTATGCACCTTACCAAGCTCTCCAGATTGCTTTGGTTTCAAGGACTATCCAGTTTATAGTTCAATAGTTTCTTTTGATCATTGTGGATCTGCGACATTTACCAGAGAGAAGATTAGATGTTTTTCTTTCCAATTGACAGAATAAAAGTGAAAACATAAGGTCAAGAACCTGTCCTTCTGAGCTCTTGCTAGAAGGACATATTGATGAGAATTCTGCATTTATGTTTATATTACAAGACCCTTCAATTAGTTAATTTTATTCAATTTAGCTTGCACTTTCTTTATTCTACATTATTATTTGTAGTTGCATAAAGTCATTGGGTTGCTTATCGAGTATTCTGTAATTTTTGGGGGGAGCTGTTGTTCATAATGTCTGCCTAAAATCTGTCTTGCACAAACAAGTCTATTGTAATTGAACAGAATGTTAGTCAATGTTATCAGCTGTTAGCCAAGGAGAGGATTTTATGTACCTGTAGTTATGCATTTTAGCACCCTCGGTTTAGCCTCTTTCTGTGTTGAATTTAATTGGAACTGGCAGACAATCATCACAGGTGAGATGATCATAGAGAAACACCTTTATTTGGGAAATAACTAGTTTGTATTCTGTATATGCTACAAGGCATAGTGCAATTCTCGATGGATTGAATGAGAAATAAATTCTAAATTTGCTTTTTAACTGGTGCTCTCTTCATTTGATGTTTACCTTTCAAACTTGATTAAGGATTTATTGAATGCTATTGTTGTCTTGCTGTGATCTTCAGATACCATCTATTAACTTCTTGGAATTACCCCCTGATATGTTACTTCTACTGCTTTTATTTCTTCAGGTTTACAACTTAAAACAAAATTAGGACTATGCAGTCAAATTCAATTCTTAACAATTTTTAATGGCTGTACTGGTTTTGGCTGGGATAGAGTTGACTTTCTTCATAGTAGTCATGGTGCTATGTTTTGGATTTGTGACCAACACTGTGTTGACAGCACACTGGTATTTTAGCTGTTTCTGAGCAGTGCTTGCACAGCACCAGGGCTGTCTCTGCTCCTCACGCTGCCCCACCAGCAAGCAGGCGTGGGATGGGTAAGAAGCTGGGACACAGTCAGGACAGCTGACCCTAGCTGACCCAAGGGATACTCCATACCATATGGCATTGTGCTCAGCAATAAAAGCTCAGCGAAAGGAGGAGGAAGTGGGAGATGCTTGGGGTTAATAACATTTGTTTTCCAAGTAAACATTAGGTGTAATGAAGCCCTGCTTTCCTGGAAATGGCTAAACATCTGCCTGCCGATGGGAATCAGTGAATGAATTCCTTAGTTTTCTTTGCCAGCACGTGCAGCTTTTGCTTTACTTGTCTTTATCTCAACCCATGTATTCTCTATACTTTTGATTTTTTCCCATCCCTCTGTGGGGGGAGTGTGGGGCTGAGCTGCCTGCCACAGTTAACCCATGACAGTGGCTTTTTACATGATTTGTGTGTTTCTAACCAATGCTTTTCTTTTCTTCAAAATTTGTTAGAATACTCAGAAAAATTCTTTTGTTTTGAATAAACAACTGCTAGACTATTTGAAGTTCGCTTTCTCTACATCACTGAAGTGCTTTTATTGTTCAGAGTCACACAGTGGTTTAAGGTTTAGTAATCTGAATGCGTCTTTCACTGTCCTGATATATTTATTGTGCCTAACTCATATGAGTGTTGATAGCTTTTTTAATGGGTTCTTAATTCTTGGATTTCAGTGTATCCTTTCCTCATTCTTTGATTTCTTATCTGTTTTGAACTCTGTTCTGAGCTGCATTCCCATGATGCGCTGCTGATTTTGTTGCTGCTGTTGAACCAAATGATACCCTGAGAGTGTCAAAGGATCACCACAGTTCATTATCAAAGGTCAAAGAACCCATTTCATACAGGAGGATAAGGCAAATAAATTATAGCTCTGACAAGGCACTGTGGCAGCTTGTCAAGATAGGTTAATGCTAAATTGAATTGTAATGAAGTGTGTTGATTTGGGAATGGTTAAACTTTTCATTTTGATTTAAAAAGTCAAAGTAGCGTCATGGAAGTTGTGAATAGGCCTTTATCTATTTAGAGCAATGTATTTTGGAATTTGCTTTTAGGTAACAAGATTGAAAATGCCTTGGTATAGAATCATGACCATCCTATTTCTCTTGAACACAACTTCCAATTTTAAAAATAATTAAATTGAGAGACTGCTTTTACTGATCACATTCTTGCTAATTTGGTTTATTTGTACAGTGTGATATGTGGAAAAATACACTTTATATACTAGTTATGTTTCTACAGGTTATGATTCTACCTCTGAGGTAGGATGCTATGCCCCTTTGATGCTTTTCCATTGATTTATTTTTTGAAGTTAGTATCAATACAGATTAAATATTGCAAATGTATTCCAGAAGAAATTCACACTGCTTGTCATCGCATTGGAGTTCATAGAGCTGTTTTTCCTGTGTATATTTCTTTAGGTATGCTGTGGTGAATCCAAAATGCTGTAGGCCCATGTAGATACTGGGTTAGTAAATACAGTGAAATGCTATCCAGGTAAAATCTTTCTGGTCCTGACCCCTTGCCTCTATTTCACTTCTAATTGCAGCCTCCTGCTCTACCAGAAAGGCCAGTAGGATACTTTCTGTGGAGTTTACTTGATTTCTTGAATTGACCTGAGTGGCAAAGTAAAGTTTTAATATTTAATAGTTGGAAGAGTTGCACAACTGAAAAAAAAAAAAAATATATATATATATATATTTAATGATTGGAACTACTCTGAAGCTTCTGGTAAAGATACTTATGGTTGGTTGCTATAATAGAATTTTAAATCTACTAGGAATTAAGACCACTGTTCTGGACAGTGGACTGTTTCCTGTGGGAAACAGAAAACTGCATAGCTTTCTCTCTCATTGCAGCTCATTTGCAGTTAAATGTTAAGGACTTTACATTTCATTTAAATGGAAATCTATTGCTTTCTTCAGCTAGCATTTAGAAACACAAAATATGAAGATGATTATCAGACTGAGGATAAAATGCTGTAGTAGTCCACAATCACAAATGGTTCCCCAAACAGCTGGTATTTCTCTTGAGATTGTAGTCAGAGATGCTTTCATTAGGGTTTAGAGCAGATGTGCCAGAGCAATGGGAGGCAGCATCTTCTTGCTCCATAGGCAAACTGCAGCTTCAGGGAGATAAAGCTCTTCCAGCCAGGAGGGTCAGTATCAAAACCATGTCCTGGGTCATGAAAAGCTACTGGCTTTTTTCCTCTTACATATAATATCTTACTAGAATCAAGGTTGAGTTAATAATTCTGCTAATACATTAGACAGCACATAATACCACCCCTCTCTAAAAGCTCCTTTATGATGCAAAATGGCTGCAAAATGGAAAGGCTTTTCCCTTTTGTTCTTTACATAAGAAAGCACAACTCAAACATAGGAGAAAATACGAATTTTGGCAACATAATTTTACCTGAAAATTATGTAACCACGACTGTAGTTTAGCTCCTTAGAAATACATTGTATTTATTAAGTGATATTGCATTGCACACAAAATATGGGACGTATTTTTTTTCCTTTCTTTTTAATACTATACAAGTAATTTGCTCTATGTACAAAGTGTCATTTTGGGTAGAAATAATGGTTTAATGAGTACACTGTTTACACTGTTTAGAATATTTTCCTTTCACTGTTTTCTAAAGTTTGAGAATAATCTTTTTTTTTTTTTTTTTTAAGATCGTCTTCCATGGGTTCTTCCTCGTTTTTATTCAAATGAAATGTGTTTATTAGAGTAGAATAGTTTAGTTGGAAGGAGCCTACCCCTGACCACCTCAGGGCTACCCAAAAGCTAAAGCCCGTTATTACAGCATCACCCAAATGCCTCTTGGACACTGCCCAGCACAGGGCATAAGCCACCTCGCTGGGAAGCCTCTGCCAAGTGCCCAACCAGCTTCACAGTGAAGAGATTTTTCTTATAATCATATGGGAAAGATTTGGTGACAGCTGATATGTCTTGTACTTTACCATTTGGGCTTCCCATGGTGTCAGGGGGTCCAATGGCATTCAGGCAAGCTCTCCAATATCCGGGTACAAGCCAGAGAGTCTTCCTGGCTGTCAGCAGTCTCAGAACGACTCATCTCCTAATATCTGTGCTACCAGCCCTCTTCCTATGCACCCGTCACTGGGACATACTCAAGAGAATGTGCTGGACAGGAAGGAACTTTCCTAGTGCCTCAGCTTTTAACATACATGGTGACCAATACAGTCCCAAGAGGCAACTTTCTTCCGGCCTGTCTTCCAGGGACCACAGAAGGCAACTCCAGGCTACTAAAATGATGTGAAATGACTCTAAGTCAATCATGTTTTTTTTTCTTAGTGATTGCATTAATTCTGATAAAGATTTTAAAATACTGAAATTGCTTTCTAAGCAGTTCCAATTACACCTGTGTTTAACATCAGTCTTTTGCAACTGTATTTTCACTTGTAGATATTTTCCCATGGGAAACACCACAAGATTCTCTGTAGGAAAAAAAAAAATATGTTTCCTGAGGTTTTGCTAATTTAAATTCAGAATCAAATGGCATCAGGCAGAAAATAAGTCATCCCCTTATCCTAGTTTTATTCTGACATTTCAGAAAAGGAATTTCCTTTTAGGGTATAGCCCTGTATGAACTTAAATAAGAATCACAGCCTAAGGTAACATTCACTTTTCACGTTACATAAAACAGAAATTTGCTTTTGGAAGACGATATAGCTGTTGAAGGCTCATATTTAAAGCACTGGTCTTTTTGAGGTTTCATAACCTTAAAAGAAGGCTATAAATAAGCTTTCCAATCCTCACCCCTAGAAAAGTCTAGGTCAGGGTCTAACCAGGTTTGAATTTGACTTTTATCTTGCAGATTAGGTGAGATTAAAATATCTGAAAATCAGAATTTCAGAGTTAATAATAAGCAGCATTTCTCATATTTATTTATTTATTTGATACTCAGTTAACTGACTAAAAAATGGCAAAAAAGGTCCCCAGAGAGATGCCTAGTTATACTTGAATGTCCCGTGGAGGTCTTCATCACCAGTTGAAAGTAGGTGGTAGAGAGAGAAAGATAGTACAAAGACCCCAGTAGGTCCACCACTCCTGAAAATATTAGCCATATTTTTATTTTCTAAATGTCCATACAGATATTTCATGGTGGCTTGTAAATTGTGTAACTTCAAATTACCTAATTTATTTGCAGTACTGGAAGTATAGTTGCAGATAGGTAGCAGTCATAGATAACTGTAGAATGGAAGGTAAAAAAAAAAAAAGGCTAAAAATGTGTGGAGGAGAGTTAGATGAATGAAAAATTGGCAAAATATATATTCAATAAGGAAACAAAGGGGAAAGATGTATTATACACTAATAGAAATAAAAGTAATCAGTGACTTGACTGGTGTCCTGCACATTTTCTACAGTAAATTTTCGACTAGGTCATCTATTGTCATCATAGATACTCTGAAAATTAGGAATATATGGATGTGATATTGATGATATTTAGTCTCTGAGTGACCTCAGAAATTAGAAATATGAGTGTATTTTATCATAGAATTCTAGCAAGCAACCTGCTGGCAAAATGCAAATACACTTCTGCCTATATGTAATATAGGATTAAAAGCAGACATTAAAATCCTTCTCAAAATAAATTATTACAATATGATTTTAAAATACTATAAGCATGCAATCAACAATACAGCAATTTAGCAATTGAAATGAGATAAAGCAAAGATGAGAATGTTGAGCAACAGTTTACTAGGAACACTAGATGTGTTTCTGTTACAGTAGCAAACACTGTCATCAGCTAGGATAGAAACCATTCTATAGGGCTGTGTAAATGAGAAGTGAAAAGTAGATGTTGAAGGGTCTTTTCATTAAGTGGAAAAAGCACATCAATGAACAGACAGTTTTCAATTGCAGAGTCTTCTGTGTGACTTGTATCACGTAATCCCATATGCACATCAGTTCTCAATGTGTAAAATGAAGGTGATAATAATTCCTTTCTAAATCTTACTCCAGTGGTATTCCCAGCAAAGAATTGTTCATGTCAATCATTTCCATGATAATCACAGGGGATATCAGGGATATCTTTTCCTTTCATCTAGAAAAAAAAAACATGAAGTGAAGACCTCCAAATGAAGCTATATGATTCTTGTAATGTCACCATATTTAAAGCCTAGAGAACTATATATCTTGAGAGCTTTAAAGGATATATATGAAATTTGCTTGACTCAGTATAGGTATGGGAAATGCTTACATACTGAATTTTGTCATAATTTATTTCATTTTATTATGATAATTTATAATTTGTGTGATTATAGTGTAGCATTTTAACTTTCTCAATATTAACATTCAGATTAGAAATTTTGTTCCAAATATATATTTATAATTATTAATAATCAGTTATATTTTGCATATATAGTAATCTGTGAGAAAGGAACTGGCAAAAAAGTCATATTCCAGATTCCCTAAAGTATGCATTTGGATTCTACATTTGAAACAATGTGACACCTTAATGAAAAACCTTAATGAACAAAAGTAGAGAATAGGGTTGCTAATAATCCTGATGCCAAAAGCACATTGGTAAGTAGCAAAAAATAGAAAATAATTTACTCATATTGCAGGGAAATATTAAATATTAATTCCATCAAAGACAGACAGACAAGTCAGTGTTAATGAATCAATATCCAGGGAGTATCTAGCATCATATGTTGGGATTCTAATACCTGGATTGTTTGACAAATGTTGGTAGCCTAATCTGTCTCATTCTCTTTCCCTTATTTACATAATTTAGCTAGGAATTCTATCTAGGACATGAAAAATATTTTTTTCAGTGTTTTGTGTTTAAAAGCTTTTTCATAGAAATTTCATAACAATTTTAATGAAAAATTTCCACTTTGTTTTGTGTCCTCCTTTTCCTTCTGATTCTTACAGCAAGGGCCAGAAATGTCCCATCTTACTTTCCACACTGCAAATCTAAGCTTTAATGCCTAACTTGTAACAGTCACAGAATTACTTCTCTGGCAGGAGAGTGTACTTTCCTTCTGCACATGTTAAGTGTGCCATTATTCAGCATTCCCATTTAACAAAACGAGGGGAGAAATTCACATTATTGGTACTGATAGAAACAAACGTCTTGATCATAGAATCACAGAACCAGAGACTGCTTTGGGTAGGAAGGGACCTTAAAGCCCACCCACTTCCAGCCCCCTGCCATGGGCAGGGACCCCTTCTGCTGGCCCAGGCTGCCCAAACCCTGTCCAGCCTGGCCTTGGGCACTGCCAGGGAATGGGGCAGCCACAGCTCCTCCGGGCAGGCTAAGCCTCACTGCTGTCATAGTAAAATAATTCTTTCTTTGCATCTAATCTAAATCTCCCCTCTCTTAGTTTAAAGCCATTACCCCTTGTCCGATCCCTACAATCCCTGACAAAGAGTCCCTCCCTAGCTTTCCTGTAGCCCCCTTTAGGTACTGGAAGGCTGCTATAAGGTCTTCTTGGAGTAGTCTCTTCTCCAAGCTGAACAACACCAATTCCTTCAGCCTGTCTTTATAGAAAGGTGCTCTAGCCTCTGATCATCCTCGAGGTCTCCTCTAGACCTGCTCCAACAGGTCCATGCCCTTGTGCTGGGGGCCCAGAGCTGAGTGCAGTGCTGCAGGTGGGGACTCGTGAGAGCAGAGCAGAGGGGGAGAGTCACCCCCCTTGCCCTGCTCACCACAATGCTTTGGATGCAGCCCAGGACAGTGGCAACCATATCCAGCAGCATCAACTGTAAGTTATCTGAAGAATAATCCCATTCAAGTTTTCTTTGTTTTGGGGTAGTGGTGTTTTTTTGTGTGTCCTGAAATGCAAGTAATGTGAGTAAAGCAACAAGTCCAGTTTAGAAGGCCTTAGAGCAAATAATTAAGTAAGAAAGTCTGTGGCATAGATTTGAGTTGCAGTCTGTAGCTACTGTAAACTAAAAATGAATTGCTGCATAATCACTAAAAATCTTCCCAAAATAGAAGTTGCTAATGTTCTTGCACATAGGTCAGGTAAGTGATATAGAGTGCTTCACAGCAGAGAAAAAGAAAAGTAAGAACAGTCTTGTACAGTATTGCAAGAACGTGGACCAAATTTATTTTGACACAGGGTTTTTTGTGTGAAGAAGGGTTTCTGCTTGGGTGAATGACAGAATGGATGGTGAAAAACTATAGCTGTTGTAATATGAGCTGCATCCTGTTCAAGGAAAATTCTTTAAAATACTGCCATATGTATTATCAGTATCTTTATATCTGCAGTTCTGAAAAAACTCTCCAGTAATATTAAGGACATCAATTGATAGCTGATTTGGAAGAAAAAAAACACCTTGTTTTATAACAGGAAGAAAGGAAGAGGCTTATCAAATTAAGTAAATGGTAGGATGAATTTCTTTGGTTGAGATGAATTTCTTTGGTTCACTAGCTGTGAATTTTGAATAATACAAATGATACAAAGGGAAGGAACACAAGATCTAGGCACTTGAAATCACATTAACCAAGGCAAATGGATGTTGGACAGTGTCTGTTTCACTGTGAGCACGATGATGGCCCTAGCTGCACAAGCACTGTCATCTCTGTGCTTTTCAATTACATTTGTGTAGTTGGTTTCTGGCTCTCTTCTCTTCACTGGACAATGCATTCACCTGAATTGGAATTACAGGGTACTTAATGTGTCGTCTCTGTCTAAATACTGAACAGTCTCAAATCAAGAAACTTTAAAATTATTTCAAAAAGAAGAATTAAACCTTAAGTGTTTATTTTTAATGAAAAATACTGTGAATGCTTTTTGTTTTTTTGTCTGAGGTCATACATTTCTTACTTGTGTACTGAGCTGCTGAGTACTGTTACATGTGTTTCTTGAACTAAATGGATGTAAATCATGCACTAAAATCACATTAAGTGCATCAGAAACTTGTATTGGATGTTATTTCTGAAGGTGCTGCATTCTGTTTATATGTATTATGCAGAGAACTTTGACACTAGACTTTGATCTGCATTAAGTAGAGCATATACATAAGCTGCTGAATGGATGCAAATGTTGCTTTGAGACATTCTCATACAAAATATATCCCATATCTAGCTTGGCTGCAAGACAAAACATATATACAGGCTGAACTGCTTATTTATTGTTGCTTATTCTTCAGCCAGAAGTTCTCATTTGTCTTGCATGTTATGTTGTTTACTCAAACGTGATAGAAAAATAGTAGAAAAATATTACTTATGGAAAAAGTATGCTTTACAAGTCTGTAAGTGGTGGCACTCTATAGGTTGTCCTAGCTTAGCTCACTTTTTTCTTAGACAATGTGGCTCAATCTTTTTGCAGTTTGAAGGACACTTTCGTGGTCTACAGAGCCATCCAGACTGAACAGCCAAAGTTGGAAACATACAATCTTCATCTACCCTCTCTAGTTATCTTCTGTTTCCCTCTAACGTCCTTTATTTCTCCGTGAGAATCAAGCAATGGTTTAAGTATTAACACAGCTGAACAAAGTAGGGTCCCATCTCATGCAGATCTGTACTCTAGATGCTCCTCCATCAGTTTTGCCTTATCTGATGCCCACTCTTGAAGCAAACGAAGCAAACTTCAGAGACAGGACTCCTCTCTGTCCCATCCTGAAGTACCTCAGATCGAAATGACATGAGGCTGCCTCATGTTCATGACATGTTCATGCCTCTCCTCAGCCTGAGAGAGAGAGCAGTTGGCATCTCAGCTGGGCCTGCCCCAGGCACAGAGCTGGAGGGCCACCCAGGCGTGCTGCTTCTCATCAGTCACGGTGTGTAACCAATCACAGGAACCAGAAGAAAATGGAGTGATCCTGCTGTGGCACGAGGATGTGTTCCGGTCTCAGCTCTACGAATGCTGGTACTCAGCATTCACAGAGAATGTGTGTGCATGTCTTAGCACTTTTATCTCAGTCTGGTAAATGGACAGATGTGGTTGCTATTTTTTCATTCAGGAATAAAATGTTTCCAGGGTTTGTCTGTCTCAAATCTCAGGGCTTAGTTTGGAATTTGGCAGTTTGTCATACTGGTGAGAGGAGGATGTCTTTCAAGGAAGTAAAGAAAACCTGCTAATAGAACTATCATTCAACATTGCATCTGTGTTTCTTCATTTTGACTGCACCACCTTCAGTCTTAGATATCTGCCAGTTCTTTGTAATTTTAAGATTGTTTCTCACCTTCCAAAATACTTTGTCCGGTAACTAAAGCGGAAGCCCAGCCTTCAATTCAGAAGGTTTAATTGTAAAATAAACCCCACTTCTGAATCTGGAATTTACTGGGCTCCAAAATGATAATGGTCAAATGGTATATCTGAGCTGTTGTTTCCCTCTTGAAGTGATGGATAGCTGAATTAAATAGACTCTGAATGTCAAATATTTGAACCCAGTCAATGGACATCTTACTGTGCTAGCAAGGCTACCAGCATGCAGGATTCCAGACAATATCAGATTTATTCTTGCATCTGTTCTTTAAATGTTAATGATGAGATGTTCATTTTCAGGATATTGGAACCTACCCGTCTTCTGTGGCAGATATGTATAGGAGTCATGTGCAAATACCTGAGAAGATGGCTATACTGTCCATGGAGCTAAAATTACTGCAACTGTTTCCACATCATTTCCTATGTGTCTGAGAATTGCTGCCTTTCTATCAGTTTCTGAAGGGAAAACTTGTTATCTCTAGTTGACCAGACATGACCTTTGCTGTATAAACACTGAACTCTAATGCATTAGGGATCATATGTTTTGGTCAGTTGTGATCTTTTACCTTCCTGGGTCTGATAGAGTGCATTCATTAACTCCATTCTTCTGTGAAATAATTCCTTAAAACACGCAGTTTGTGTTTTAAGGAAGAGATGTAATTAGTCCTTACACCTAGCTACTGTCAAAAACAAAGAATACTTCAAACCCTCTCTCGTTAGTATTCATTCAAAGTGAATTGCTCTTTCAGTTCCCGTTCATTATTATTTAACCGTTAATCAAAAAGTTTATAGGCTTATGTTATGATGATGATTATTTTTTTGGTTGGTGTCCAAAGGGTCATTTTGAAAGAGGCTCATTTCAGAAGGGTTGCAGAGTATGTGGATTTGCAGGAGCATTTAATGTGTTTTGCTTTCAGTCTTTCTCTCACTGGGCAACATGCCAGGAACTGTCTGAGGTTTGCTTTGTAAGTACTGAATCACTAATGCAAAGGCAGTGAAAGTACATAGCTATCATACCCATCTGTCCAATATTACTACACATGGAACTGACCATATTGAACATATTGAATTAATTCCACTACAGCGTTGCCCATCAAATTACTTGACTCTTTACATCACCCTTTTTTTGCTCCCTAATGCAAAACATCCATTTTATTTGACAACCCTTTCTTTGGCTTTGGCCTAAACAGAGAATAGGGATGATCTTGGCTCCCTTCACTCTAAATAATCGTTCTTTAATTACACTAGAGGTGGTATCATCTGCAGTAATTACTGAAAAGATGTCAGCTCTCAGATAATGGAGTAAAACATTAATGGAACTGAGCTGGCCCAGACATTTGCTCGTAGAAACCAGTCACTTGTTATGCAGTGGCTTGGCATCATTCTTAACACCATGTCAGTTCTAGTTAAGGTTTCAGTTGAGCACCTGACTTAGGATCTTTTAGAAGTTTCATATATCATAATCTTTTTCTTCAGAGAATAAAATAATTAATTTGTGGTTTACGTTAGATTTTTGCAACTAAAGAGATATATCTCCAAGAATTCCTGGTAAGCACACAAATCTCCACACACCCATGACATGTAGAGATGGACAGACTATACTGTTTCATACAGGAACTTTTCAAGCTTTCAAGCAGCAGCAGTAAAATTCTTGTCATTTAAACTAAAAAGTACCCTTCCCCTGGTAGGAATTACTGGATTATACACGTATAAATGAGAACAATAACTTACAATAAGAATAAACTTTTTTTGCAAATATGAATTAAAGGTAGAAGAAAGCAGGTAGGTAACGCTCCTAGTTGCTTACATGTGTGACAAAGGGGTATCTGCATTTCAGGTCTAGAAGCTGAAAGAGTCTGCTGGCAGATTCCTTAGCATTAGGCTTTTGTTCACTTGAGAGTAGCATAAATATAAATAATAAATATCTATAAAAAGCTAAGTATAATTAAAGCAATCACAATCTGATAATGTTTGCTCTCTTACTTATCAATGCATTGTTTTTTTTTATCTGATCCATATTTAGTTTTGTAATCACTTTTTACGGTACCATCACACGGAAACACATTACAGAGGGGCAACATGTAGCTGTCTTTCTGACTTCTGTAAAGGGACACCAGTACTATCTGAAATTCAGTCCTGATGTTTATTCTACTGACTATGGTGATTCAATTAAATCATGCAATTGAGCTATAGTTTTCCAAGAACTGGCCACATTTCTAACACATTGTAATAAATTACTTCAAAAAATTACTTCAAGCAACTGTATTTGGAGGTGTAGAGTTGTGATTTTCTAAATGGGTATCTCTGATTAAATGTCTTTTGGCCTTCCTGAAGCTGTGAAATCCTTTGACTCTAAAGGCCCAGTAAAATTATAGATATATAAATATGATATACAAATATATAACGTTCCATAGCTAATACGCATTTCATGCTGTGTAGTCCTCATTCTCCTTGTATTGCAATTATTTTAGCTTCTCTGACTCTACCTTTCATGTTCAAAGAAAATAGAATCCAAATCTATCAGTCTATAACTGGCAGTTATACTTAGTGAAGCAACAGCAGTCAGCTGTTATTCAGTTAGATAGAAAATATAATATTATTCCAATTAAAAATAAACCAGATGAGACCTTCAGAAACCACTTTTTATGCATCTTCTCACATATGTTACTTTTCAAATGAAAAAACCAACATATGTGAAAAGCACTTTGATCCATATGGTATGCTCCCCTTGATATTTTTTCTATTAAAAATCTCTATACTGATCAGTCAGCCTTTTGATTTATATACTTGCTTTTTCTTCAGCATAGAATATTGAAGGCTGTTTTTCTTCCCTTCCCTTCCCTTCCTCTTCCTCCTCTTTCTAGATTTAGTAGTATTTTCAGTGTCAGGAGAAAGTCACAAATAATAAATTTCAGGTTAGGAGCAAATGTAGGTTTGCCCTTTCTTCCCCGGAACTTATAGTGAAACCTGGTATTGTAGTGATTTTGGATGAGGCTTAATGTGAGTTTTCTGCCTTATTAGAGCAACATGCTAAAATGCGAAGAGCTCAACAGCCAATATTTAAATTGAACAGTGTGTGTTCAATGAGTACTGAATCTCATTTTCTGAGATTTCCTTTCAGTGAACCTTTCTTCTGGAAATTACCTTTCCTATGGAACCTTATGAAATACAAAATCTCACAGTTTTATTGTTACACAAAAAACAATCTAGTTCCAGTTAAAACTTGAAATGATTGAGTTTAAAAAAACGTTTTATCAAGTTTTAAATTTTTATAATTTTTTTTTATTGATTAGTTTAGCAGCTAATACATAATGAAAGTGTTGTCTGTCAGGAAAATTTATTCCTTAAATGGTGTTGGAATGAGGTATTTGATTTTTCAGGAATTAACGTATTATTTCTTCCTACACTACATTGTACTGTAATCAACATTTCACCTGCTTTCTGATTACAGCTGAATTTCACACTTCAGTTGATTGTAGTTCTCTCTCTCTCTCTCTTTTTTTTTTTTTTTTAATAGAGATGCTCATATTTTCACCTGTGTATGTAACATGCAGTACAATGTATACATTTTTCTCTGCTAAATTTGAAGCTTCGTGTGTTCCCCATTGCCCTACTGCTAGGAGTTTGGGAATTGGAAGCAAGAAGAAGTGGGGATGTCTGTTCTGACTGTCTTTCCCCAGCCCTTTGGCTAGAAGAGTAGCTCATCCATGTGCAGCTTTGTGTGGAATTGATAAGTAGACTTAATCAAAGCACTAAAATAAAATATCTGTTTTACTGGAGGTATTAGAAATGTGTAAGAAAAAGGTTTAAAGAACTCTGCTGTGTCTTTTATGTTTTTGGATATGTCTTCTACCTTCAAAGTAAATCCTGTCTGGATAAGAAATTCCATTGTTTTTATAAAATTCAGGAGCTTTTCCTACATTTTTCGAACATAATGCACTATACGTTTATCATCAGAGCTCCTCTTTGCTCTCATCGGAGAGTTCTACTTATAAATCAAGTCAGGTTATAGCCTGTGGGTTTTGTAAGTAAAGTTCAGGAGACAAGCCTAAGAAAATAAGAAGCAGCCTTATTAATGAAAGAAGTTAAATGAATGATTTATATCTTTCTCTCCTTTTCTTCTTCTCTCCTCTCCTGCTTCTCTCCTGCTTCTCTCTTCCTTTCTCCCTCTCTCTCTCTCTCTCTCTCTCTTTCTTTCTCTCTTTCTCTTTTACCTTCCCCTGAAGATGGCTACCGGCATCCTACTTGCAATTACTTTTATTTTTCGTATCTGGTCTCTAGACATAGCACAAGTCTGCTCCTCTTGTTAGGAATATTCCATAGTCAGTATGGTGAGATTCCACATTTCATGCCACATATCATGTGGAAATTTATATATATGCATTTTTATTATACCACATGAACAAATATGATTACTATAGTATAAAGTCTATATACATTACAGTGGCTTAGCCAATAGCATTAAGCCATCTGAAAGACATAAGAAATATACTTTAATAATAAGTATTTCAGACTGAAGTTCTAGTGGTATTTCTTTGTCCGTGTAACAACAACAACAACAAAAAAATCAATATATATAGATTTAGAAAATTAGGAGTTTAAGTGTTAAAGCTACAAAGGGACTTGTGCACCCTCCTACCAGGGGAAAAAGATTTTAGTGCCCTGATATTCTGCATTAAAGTTCAATATGGTGCACCTTCCCCTTCTGATTTGGGCATTACAAATACCACTTTTGGACTAGGGTTTACCACCATGAAGGTCTTTCCTATTGAGAAGGAGAAGGTATTATAGAGAAAGTTCTGTGGCTCTGAGAAGTCTATTTTCACATCTTCATTTTGAGTGAAGGACATGAATTAATATTTAACCTCAGTGAAAGAAATGTGTGAGCTTGGCTGAATTGAAAAAGAATTCAAATTGTTGGAGAAGTGTCTGAGTGACTTTTAGTTTTTAATATATCCATTTAATTTGGCTTATGTTAGGACATGACATAGGCAGCATATGTTAATGGTATGCACTTCTGTTAAAATATAATACCTTTAAATAAGGAACCTACTTAGTTGCTGTTAATGTTTTGGTGAAGTTTTTATAATTATTGTAAAGCTTTTTGTATATTAGACTTGTAAGTTAACAGTGCTTAGTGAAATCTTTAATGAACACTCATATAATGTTAATATAAACTTCTATTAAATTGTGTTGTGGTGAGGGAAAAAGTTATGTGCTATGAAAAACTGTATAACAACAGTGTGTATAGTAAACGTAATTTATATGGTTGAAATGAGAGGTGAACAATCCCAACAGAAAACCTGGCAATATAAGTCCAGTATGAAAACTCACTTTAACTTAAAAGGAACATTGTTTAAAAATGCTGTATTTATATTTGCAGTATTTCTCTAAAAGTATAGCATTTTACTGGAACATGGGAAGAATAACCCTCAAGTGGTGTTTAGGAAACTGAACCTTCATAGGATTTGTTTCCAGTTCATGATTAATCTGAAATATTAATTTAGTATGAAATAACAATGATGGGTCTTGGATTTTGATATATTATGATACAATATCACTTTGAAAACTTACAAGCTCTTAAAAGGCGTAAGCTACATGTGGTCATATTTTAAGGTGAATAAAATGAAATTCTGAACATCTGTTTGCAGTGGCAGGTAGAATAATTCACTGCTGTTCGCTGTGGTACAGCATTTAAACATGTTATTGGTGTTATCATACTGCAATATAAAAGATAAGGTATATGATATATGCCAAGAAGAAACACTTCTCAACGATAATTTGCAGATTTTGCACATTATTTTCTGAAAGGACAGTCACTCTTTAGTGTTTTGAGAGGAAACATTGCAACAGGAAATTGCGTTAATTCAGAGTATGAAAAAGACCATGGATGAATAACTACCTTTAGTGAAAGGACTGGGGTTTTGACCTCTATGTGATGGATTTCACTGCTATTTTTTTTTCTTTTTCTTTTAGTTCTGCTTTTAAGCTCTAAAATGGGTGTGTTGTATTCTAGCTTTACATTTCTGAAAAGCTCTCATCAAATCCTTGCTTGAAATTGACTTGCAACTGAAAATTAATTCAGTCCTATTGTAGCTTGGTTTAATTTGTAAAACTGCTATATATTTTTAGATGGGTCGGTTTAAGCAGCAGTTTGCTGGAAAGAGATTCTGGTCTGGAAAAGTAAGTGTGTGGGGGTCAGGAGTTTGTGTAGGAGTGTATGTAGGAGCAAGGAGCTGTGAAGAAGCTCACTTTGTGCCTGGCTGTATTTTTGCCTCCATCTGCCCAGTTCTATTACAGTCTCAATTCATAAGGATTAAACTCATCTATGGAAATAATTAATCTTGTTCTATATCCTTTCCTGTTAGTCAGATTGTCTAAGACAAGTCACCTAGTCCATTTGCAAGTGACAGGAATTTAGTGCTCTTCTTTGTGTTTGTCCTAGTTCATAAATAATATATCAGACCTTTGCTTTCTGTAGTTTAACTGTAGCCTTAAGGCAGCTCATTGGCTGCACAGATCTGAAGTCTTTTTTGGAGGTTAAGACTTTACAGGAGATTTTTTTGAGGAGAAAATTTTGTACTTCACATTTTGCAGAATTACTGGTGGCAACAGTGGCTCTTTGTTTATATTTACTCAGTTTTTGATCTTCTGCACGAGATTATATACAAAGCCTTGGTAGCTCTGTCTGATGTTAGACACTTTTCATTCTGCAGTGCAAAGAGTTACTCACAGTGCCCCAGCTACAATGTGAAAGAGATGCTATAAACCCCAAACCTTAAAATGGAGTGGAGGAGATGAAAAAAATTCTATAAAATTAACTGGAATAAAAATTTAGTCTTTATTTGGGCACAACCTACACGATGAAATGTGTAAAGATTTGGATGGTTTTACTGATTTTTGAGAAGAACAAGAAGCTTCAATATATCATGCTGTGTTTGTGTGCAAAATAAACAATGCATCTTGCTGGAGAGCACAAAATTAGCTACAGTGGGGTTTATTTTATAAAGAAAATACATATAATCCTGCAGAACAGTAGTTGATGTCCTCATGCATTTTTGGCAATGCGGGCTTACCGATATATTGAGAATGAGACATTGTCTCTGTGGTCTTGAAAGGAAATCAAGATTAAGATTGTGTGACTAATGATGAAGTTATGTATGAAAGAAAACAATCTTTGGGGAAGGATGTGGCATTCTCTTAAAAGCATCTGATTTCAACATCTAATTGGAGTCTAATTTCAACTGAACAAGCTACTTGTCAATGGAAAAGGTAACACTGCAGATTTCTGGCATGAATAGTGCATATAGACCAGTACCTCAGGTTGAGACAAGAGGAGAAAGTAGTCACACCATTAAGTATTGTACTTAAAATTTACTCAAGCAATCCTTAATTTGTGTCGTGTGAAAACTAAAGCAATCTAATAGGCTTTTATCCCAGCCTTTAGCATTGACCTTTTTGGTTCTGTGTAAGCTACATCGCCATGCCATTGCTTGGCTTCTGTTCTCCTCCTGCCTGTAGTCACCACTAGATGGATTTTTTTTTTTTTTATACCACTGATCTCTTTTCAAAGGTGTTATGTTGTGTTCTCATAAGTAGTTTGTGGATAGATAGCTGAGTGGCATTCCAGTTTTTTACAGGCTTGTTGAGGGGTTCGGTCCCATCATCAGAGCCATCACTGGTGGTTAACTTGCCAGAATACTCAGAAACTTAAACTATATTGTGCTTCCTACTGAGTACGTTTACACAGGACTAATTCTAGTCCCAAACAAAAGGTACAAATTATGCAACTCCCTTTTAGGGACAAATCATTAATGAAAGCAATGTTGCTAGCTCTGATTTAATGGGAATTTCTGCACTTTTCTATAATATTTTGATTTCTGGCAGCTATCTCTCGCTGCAGGATTTTTACCTGAGGCTGATTTTCCTACAGCATCATTTATACCCTTGCTCTTGGTGCCTTCTTATCCTCATACAGTCCTTGTACCTCTTGTTGGAATCTCTGGAGGACAGGCTGTCCCAGTACATTTAACTAGATGTAGTTTCTTCTTCCGTAAACCTTTAAATTGTGTAACTCATAATAATAAACTGAATGAGAATAATTCATTGCTGATATGTTCCTATTCATAACATCAGGAAATATGCTGATGGATCACTCAGAGTTACCCTGCCTTGACTTGGCAGCCTGGTCCAAACAAAGGAGAGCAAGGAGATTTAATTCCTTCTTTCAGCCACTCACTTAGGATTTTGGAAAGAAAGGTGAGTCTGATGTAGGTTAAATGATATTATATACTCATAGCCTCCCTCAAAGAAAAGCCTAAAGCTGAGTATTCTTTGTTTTGTCTTTTCTGTTTAAACTAAATGTCTCAAACTGATGACAGGTTTTCTCATTATTGGGTTCAGTGGCATAATTTTTCCATAACTGCAGGCATGAGTGGTAGAAGAATACAGGTTTTAAGCACCCCATATTAAAGATGCTGTGATCTGCTGTTCTGATTATTTCATTTATAACAATATTAGACTCACTTGGTATAGTCAGCACTAGATGCAGATTTCATCTTTTGTTAACATTGTAACATTTAACAATTTATTTACTCGTATATTTACAAAACCTCAAAGTATGCAGAAGGGAATTGTGTAATGTACTTTGGTTCTGAATAAACAACAACAGGAGCTTTGGTTGACCTATAGTGGGAGGAAGGAAGAAATTCAAGAGAAATCAGGGTATTTTTATTAAAAAAAAAAATCCCACTTCATGTTAGCTCCTTTCAAACCCAAACAAATTTGCCTTGTTTTCCTCTTGACTCATCCTCTGTTCAGATCTCCATTCTCAGCTGAACTGCTTCCCATCTCAGTTATTGCTGTTCCCTTCTTTACTGTCTTACTGTCTTGAAATTGTGCTGATTAAAGAATATTCAAATAGCCAGGCTCAGGAAATGAAATCTCACTAGTTTTCCTAATACCTTGCCCATCATTTCACCCCTCTTAAGCTTTCAACATTTCAAGTCTTCACTACCACCGTATCTTCCTAATGTCCACCATACTACACTCTAATTTGATCTTCATCTCCAAATGTCTCCTTAAGATAGGCTAATTTTAAACTGAATTTGCTGAATTTGGTGATAACAAATAGTAGCAGATAACAATGCTGTTGACATTTCATAGTTGGCACATTCTTTGTGCCTCATGTACATGTAGTTTGGCACCTGAAGGGATCAGAACTAAATGAGCACAGTAGTTCAGTCTGTATTAAAAAAAAAAAAAAAAAAAAAAAAAAAAAAAAGTGTGAGAATTCCATCTCTGTATGCATAAACCATTACTTTAAGTAAGGTGAAGTGACCTCACTTCATTAGAGATGACCCCACGTTACTTTGCAGTCAAAAGATGGTGTTCTAACTGCAGGTGCAAACAGGAGTTTAATCCTGATAATAAAACTAAATCTTTGGCCACGGCCCTGGTTACGCTAACATTAATGAAACCAGGGAATGCCAGGTCCAGTGATGCTTACATTTCTCCATGAGAAGCTATTGACAAAGACAAGTGATTTATCTTGCAGAGCTTTCAGAAGGTAATGAGTTCCAGTCACCACTGAGCTGGATCAAGTTTAAATTGGTGACCTAAAGGTGAAAGAAGTTACTCTACTACTTGTTCTGCCTAATTGTCTTTAACAATTTCTGCTCCTTTGAGCAACTGAATAATTCTTTTCAAAACTCATGTAATGAGTTTCTTTTAATGTTGCTTTATGACTGTATCTTAGTGAGCAGCTTAGAACATATTACAGAACTATTGGCAAATTGGGCTGTGAAGGACTAGAAATTACATTTATATTACTATTTAAAGTAATCCAGGCTCTGTTCTTTGGCCCTGAGATGAAATGTTACTGCATGTCTTATGTCTAGATGGATAAACACCTAACCCACGTTGCCAACTCTGAATGGTTCTTAGTGCTTGCAATCAATTGCCTAAACCATGCCCAGGCACTTAATGGGAGCATCCTAGTTGGCTTTGGCCAAACTGTTTTGGGGTGTGCTGACAATTAACAGCCTGGATGACTGCCTGTCAGTTCTTGATGGAGATGCCAGAGATTCCAGAGCCCATCTGTTCCTATGCTTCACTGTCCTTACCACCAAAAACTTGATGCTTAATTAGAGTCTTTTTTTTTATTTTTCATTCAGTTAGAGTAATGAACCTGCCATGTCCAATTTAAATTAAAGTGAAACTGAGTTCTCCTTTCTACCCCACTTGCAAAAGTAGTCATTCTATTCAAGCTTTTAATAGTAGACTTTTACTGAGACGTATCAGTCTACTATTTATATATTTAAATTTCTTAACTGGCAATCTCTATTAACGCTTTCATAGCTCTTTTACTGTTGTTATAATTATGTGGATGTCAAAGGTGGTCAGAAAATTGACCATTAATTCTCTTTATTGCTCTTGTTACAATCCTTATATGATTAATCCAGTGTGTTGTATTAGTATATGATTAATTGCTGGACCTTCTTGACTTTGCTTCAGGGGCTTTTCAGAGGTTAGAGTTTTTTTCAGGGGTTAGTAGAGCATTCTTTGCCTTCTTGTATGGTAGGTTTCATTCTCACCCAACAGGCACATGGCATGAGCTGTTAGCTACAGCAGTCAAAGGGAGCTGGCACAAAGTGCACTGATTCTTAAATCCCCTAAGACTTGTTACTATAGCACTATAAACATTTTTTTCTGCCTCAGGGCCATTCCTAAATCATGATTAGTCTCTGTATGGGCAGACCCAAAGAGCAACAGGGTCAGCAGGACAGATGGGTTTCACAGCCATTCTCTGATGTTTCTGATTTGGGTTCACTGGGTGTATTATATCTCCCAGGAGGTTATCAGGCAGGAGTGGAGTCATGGAGAGACAGGAGCTGTTAGCCACTTTTCCTCTTAGGAATGGAGCTTGTGAATGTCACTCACTTTGAAGTGCTTAACTTGCCTCCCAGTCCCCTAGGGATGGTGTCTGGCAAGTTGTGTTAAGTTCTTCATCTCAATAGGTAATAACATAGAGGTGTAGCGCTGGCAGGCTCCCAGGGAAAGAGCAGTCTTTCCTCCTTTACTGTTGGTCCTGTAGGACTCTGCAGATATGCCTCTATGGAGAAGAGGTCTTGTAAAACATTTAAAAAAATATTTAGATGTGTCCCATAATAATTTATGCATATGATACATAAATACAGATGATAGCCAGAACTATGAATGCAATTTACAGGCAAAATAAAAAATATTGCATATTTTGGTCAGCCTTTAAAAATATTTCTTTGTTACAGTAAAAGTACTAACAAAAAAATTATAATGCTTAATCAAATATATGGGAGGAAAGTTCTGAAAAAATAGACTAACTCAATGATTATTTTACATAGTGTAAAATATTGCATCTTCTTAAATTTGGAATGTTTAATGATCACTTCGGTAAGCTTAGCGAAGAGTGGTATTTGCTGAATTGTTTTGAAGTGAGACTTTGGAAGAGAACATAAAGCTTTTATGTATCCCATTACACTGGCACACACCACGTTATTGATTATATATGCACAGTTAGCTTTTCTTATAGAGTTATGTATTATGGGTGAATTAAACCTTTTCAGAAGTGCTTCATGGTATATCCTGGTGTTTAAAACATTATTGCATCTCTGAACACCCCACGTAACAGTTTCAGTTACAGAATTTTACTCTATGAAATAGAATTTGTCATAGCAGATACTTATACTCATCAATTTTCTGTTTTATTTTCAATCCATGCACAGTTCAGAATAAGCACCTCTACTTTTAATTGGGATAGGCTTTTTCTTTTATCATTAGTACATCATAAGTGGTAAAAAGATTATAGCATTGTGCAATTGATAGACCAAATGGGGAAAGTGCAGAATTTTTCCTGTCATTCTGTGATTGGCCATTGTTGCAATCCTTTAAAAGATAAGGAAAATAGATTCATGACATAGCAGTAATTAGTATGCCTGCATCCAAAATATAACTTAAAGACTTTAAAGCAAACTATATTTTCAAAAAACTCTTCTGACCCAAATGGATGGTTCTACAGATTAATAAGGGTTTCAGTGGGTGACAAATCAGCATGTAACTTCACAGCAGGTGTGAGAGTTGCTTTCTTCCACACCTCTGAGAGTCTGGCCTGAATGTGTAAATTTGTCATCTTTTTGCTGGCAAGGTGGTTATCCAAACAATTAGAGATGTGAATTAAAATATCCTGCTTTGATGGCTGGGTTAGGATTGCTAACTTTACATTTTCATCTTCTCAGTAGTGCTGGAATGGCATTCCTGTGTCAGCTCAGGATTTTACAATGGAGAGGGTGTACAGGCAGAAATCAGCTCGTATCTTGAGAAAGACTGGGCTGACAGGCACAGTGCCTAACTTGCTTCCTAGGTGAGTAAATAAATTTAAATGATACTCTGAAGGAATTGTTCTGAAAAACAGTGCCATTGTGTTTCAAATTTACGGTAACTCAGTAATTTCCAGATCAGGCTTTCTTATCTGAAAAGAAAAAAAAAATCTCCTAATTGAAAATCTTGAAAATGAAAGTCCAATTGGTTCTTTCTGGCTTGAAGTTCATAAATAATAAAAAATTTGCTTTTAGTGTGTAATTAAAGGTTTTGCAAATGTCTTAACTGGAATTCAGCTCCTTTTTCCCATTATTATATTGGCTTTGCAAAGCTAACAGGAATAAAATGAAATAAAAACAATAAGGTGCACATATGTGAGAAGGTGTCACTTTTATTTAGTTATTTTAGAAGTGCTGTTCATATTCTAGTGTTCTTAACCTGGCAGATTACATTAGCAAAGGATTACCTTTTAGGAAAATATGAAAAGCAGTTAAACAAAAATAAATTATTGCTAGAATTCAAATATTTTTTTTAATGTCGGAAGTTCAAAGCGTGATTATCATGCAGCACCTTGAGTAGAATGTGTATGTCAGGTATCAGACTGATTACAGCAGTCACTGGGGAGAGGACAAAAGGTCGGTTCTTCAGTTTGGCATCAGGGTTTTCTTTGTCTTTATGAAGGGAGCAGTTTGTACCGAAAATGACAAATATTTTTCTTTAATGTGTAGAAGGCAGCGACGTATGCAGTTGTGTGTACTTTTATAGTAAAATTCCTCATTTAGTCCAATTTCATGATACCATAGTTGCAGAATTAAAATCAAGGTTTGCCCAACATAGTGCAAAAAAAAAAGGAAACTGAAGATCTGCATAATGCCTTTCTGGTTTTCTTTGGATTTTGTCATTTACAGAGTTGAAGCTGCTGCTTTTTGTTGTAAATTAGTTGTCAGTATCACCGTGGTACTAACAATCAAAATATCTGCCTCCTCAGCTAGCCACATAGATTAAATAATCATATTTAGCTTCCATGTTCTTGTACCTTGTTTTGTGTTTTCTTACCATATTCATTAAGCTGCATAGCATGAGGATTAGTACTAATGCTTGGTTTCTCGGTTTATGTTAAAAATCGAAACCGGTAATATTGTGCTCCTTTTTTCTTTGTTTGTTTCCATATTGTTAGGTAGCCCTTTATTATTAGAAATTTTTGTTTATAAAAAGTACCATACCTATTGCATAGCACTTTCCCCCCCCCCCCCCCCCCCCCCCCCCAGAATCTATGTGGATAGATTTGCTTTTTGTGGATAGATGAAAAATTATACATATTATTAATGACAACACGTTTACCATTTCTGGTAGTACTGCATTGTCTCTGGTAGGCAAAGCTGGATTACATCTTTAATGAGGGGTGAAATGATTAACTAGCATTTCTGTGACAACTAGAAATTATGTGCTTTCATCACCTCTTCATGTACCTAGCCAGATACTGTTCAAAGACAAGACATAGGTCGATAGAATTACAGCTAGCAAATGCTGAAGTAGGTTCAATGGATTTCAATATTCCCAGTATGTGCAGTTGATCCTTGGTAATCCATGGATCAGTTCTGCTGCCAAGACAGTAAAAATAATCAAGATAATTTTCGATCTTGCAAAAACGTGAGGGCAATAGCAGCTTCAGATGTGTCAGGCACTTTCTTTAAGCTGTTGCTGAGATGGGGCAACGCAGTATATACATTATCCAATCACTTAAAAGATAGACTGGAACCAGAAAACTCAACATTGCCAGGTGGAAGTGCTCTTTAAGGTGATATTAAATCATAAGAAATATAAATAGAAGAGAAGGAAAAAGACTTCTATGAGCTGTAGAAAGCTGGTGAAAAGAGTTTTAGTCTTATCAGTGTTGAAGGAAAAAAAAAAAAAAAAAAGATGTGCTGGATGGCAGAGCTTTAAAGCAAAAGTGAGTAGATAGTTTTTGAGTGATCAGAGAAAGTGCCATCTTTTTAAACATGATCTGCATAACAATTAAAAGTGAAGCGAGGTTGATGGAAAATAACACCCCTGGGATGCATGTAAATACACAAAACCTTAGAGCTCAAAACAGAGACTTAGGGAATTCAAAAATGCACAAGGAAGATAATAAAAATGAAATTATTTATGGTCACTAATTGAAAGCATTGACAGGAGTACTAGAAAAATCCTAACTCCTTGAAGATTGCATTATGTGGAAATTCCACGAAGAGATTCAGCACTGAAAAAAATCTGTTGCCTGAGTCATAGCAAATGTAGCAATGATCATCATGTTGACATATAAGCACCAATCAGTGTGAAAAGTCTTTTAAATCACTTACCTGGCATGTTTAGTAATTACAATAACAAAACTGTGGGATAAATTCTGATACAACTTTTCTCTTTGATTAATATTTTTTTATAATCAGACCTGCTGAATTCAGTTAACTTACTCTGGAGGTAGATATGACCTGATTCATTGTTTTCTAGTACATGGCGTATTTTAAACGATCATATTCCATTCACATGGAAATTCAAATGTGGCCTCAACTTTATGCCAGTGATGAACTGACCTCCTGGCTTTGCATGCTATGCGAGAAAAGGTAGTCAGGTTTCTCAGGCCACAACTGGACAACCACTGCACCAACGAAGTTTTCATGCTCCTCTGCTGCTTTTATGCACTTGGCCAGCTAGTCTTTGTGTGTATCTCATAAGATTTACTCTACCCTGACTGAAAGCCATAAGGCACCCCTCATTCCATTGAATGTCCTAGAAATGTTTTTGTCTACTTTTTTTTTGATGCATCAATCTTTGTATATATGATGTTTTATATCTTTGTATTTTTTTTTAATTCAGTTGGAAATAATGCATGAAAAGGCCTGCTTGTGAATGTCTCAATCCTTAAAAGTTGTGATCACTTGTCCCCTGATTTCATTAATATGCAATGACTAAGTTATAGTAAGGATCCTCTAGTTATGCTGTTCATGGATGATCACCTCTGCATTCTGTATGTGGCCCTGATATACCCAGTAAGCTTAATGCTTTGGGCTCTGGTTTGGCTTTTCTAATGAATTATACCATAATTTCAACAGGAAGTCACTGATAATAAGGGATTTCCATCTGGAAGGCTCAATAGCTAATTTAATTTTGATTAATATAAATACTAAGCTGCCATGGTGCTGCTCCAAGATCCTGCCATGTAAAATAATTACAATAAGCTATAAAAAGATATGCTTTTAGCAACATATCTTGGCTAGAGAAGAGAACAGAGCACCACGCAGGTCATAACAAGAATGGGCAGTTCAGAAAACAAGGTCTCTCAAATGGAAATCTCACCTCATTTTTTAAAAGATACCAACAACATGTCTTTAAAACAGAAGTGAATAATAGAACCCTAAATAAAAAGTAGTTTGCTCTCCCTGAAGAATAAAATGCATGAAGCAACATGCAAGATTTTTTTTTAAAAGAGGAGAGAGGTTAAGCCAACATACAAGTTTTGTTTTTTACAAAGTGCGAAAAATATATATATTCTTTTTAAACAAGTGCTTTTTTGTATTTCTAAGATGTTGCCAAAATAAATCAAGTAGTTGTTGGTTGAGCAACTCGTACACTATAAATTTTACAAAAAATATTAATGGGCAGAAGAATGCCAGGAAATTGATTGACAAAATAAAATAGTACAGTGGACTGAAGAACTTGTTTGTACATTGTTACCTTTTTCAGCATCCATCCTAAACAGTAGCATAGGATAATTAAAGAGAAGTTATACAATGATGTGCCAAGAATCCAAGTGTCAGCCATGGGAAGAAGGGTAAGGCTTGACAGTGCGGGGGTAGTGTTTGAAAAATTTCCAGGCTCTAAATGAAATAAATAGCCATAGGAGAAAAGTGGAGGATAAATATATGTTAAAGATATTGTGGCTTTATAGAGACAGTTTGAAAGGGAATAGTAAAACAGGCATGGAGAAAGAACAGTATGGGCTTCATATTTTTCCTTGATGATTTACTGCTCTTCATACTTTTTACAGTTTGTAAGTATCCAATCTTTAGTGTATAAGATGGAGAAAAGTTGTGGCAATCAGCCTTGTGCTATGTGAACGTCTTATAATCTCATATCAGTCTCTCTCTCATGCTGCTGAAGAGATCAATAGATGATGCCTGCTGAGGATGTTATCTTTGGTACCAACTTTTTAATTAACTCTTGTCCTCAGCTCAAAGAGCAGTGTTTCACGGTAAGAACTCTTCATGTACAAAGCAGATCTGACATTTATCAATTATGCTTCATGGTATCTGGTAGAGTGATCAGTCGGGAGCAGTAGTATTGTTAGTTTTCCAGTGAAGGCAAAATAATACAGATGCCAGCATCATATACATTGCATGACTCTGGACTGTCTTTGAACGTGTTTACCAGTTATTTTGTGAAGAATACAGTGACATTGAAGTGAAATTGTCAAGACCAAGAGCACATATATTGTGTATATTAGACATGGCAGAGAATGTAATACTGTTTTTATAGTTTAAATTTGTTGCTGTCTTGATCAGAAGGTAGTGAGGGAAAAAAAAACAAACACGCTTTCACACTTTCGCTTCCTCACTAGTATGAGTATACATTGAGAGTTTGGGTTGCCCTCCACTGAACATCAGAGAGGCATTTTCTGGAAGACATAGTTTTTACAGGTGGCATCTGTGTACCAGCCCACAGGTCTATGCATTTGGCTTTGTCCTTTGCTTTTCAAGCGCAAATCTAATTTATCAGAAGTGAATCAGGTGCAGTACATGAATGTATATGACATTTTCTGAAAAGTACTCATCCAGACTGCCAATGTTATGAAAGCATTTTCTTTTTACTGGCATCTCTTAACAATACAGTTATTTTATGCTGCAAGAGGAAGATCCAACACTATCAGTAAGCTCCTCCACCACTCACAACAGTCCTTGAAAGTGCATCTGAATTTCTTTTAGCCTGCCTGATCAAGGGATGTTTTCGAGAGCTGATACTGACTTGGTATATTCTTTGAAACCATAGTCTTAATAATGTTAAAGCCACAAAGTTAATATGTTTGTCTAAAATTTCAAATTAAAACATATTACTTTATATTTCTTCTCTATCTGCATTATTTTCTAGTAGTAGTAGTAACTGCCTAGTGACTATTTCACCTGAACATTGTTGACACTTAATGACAATAGTCAAGCTAATTATTAAAAAGAAACAAAAAATAAAAACAGGAAAAAAACAAGGACAGCTGCTTCTTAATACAGAGTGTAAGTGTCCTTTCTTGTGTAAGGGGCTTTATAGGATATCCAGAAGGAATTTCTCTCCCTCTGTTTTGAATTCTCATATACTGAAAAATTGTTCAGGTTTCAAGAGATACTGTTTTTTAAGAAGACGTCCTAAAGACATCTTAATTCCCAAATCCTCTTGAGAGCCAGTGCACTATACAGCAACAAAGCCTCTGCCTTTGTTATTACTGTTTATTTTTGTTGAAGGAGACACTAACATCAAGAAACAAATGGTGATCTCTCCTAGCACTCGTATTCTATTAAGGACAGCTGTTATTGTGTCTGCAGCAGTGTACAAAGCATAGGATATACTTTTTTGCTGTGGTCTGCTGATTGCTTTGTTCATCTCTGCTGGTGACAGATTAGCTTTGCAGCACATCCACAGGTCACCAACCACCCTTTTTGTATTTGTACTGGTCAGTACTGCGAAGAAAGATTTTAAATTGAAAATAACACTTTCTTTTGTAGTCTTGTATTTTGGAGAGCCAGAACTCTGTAACAGAGGTGCTGTAGGTCATACTAAAGATATGGTAGCAATGCTAGTTGCAAGAGCTTCTGTAATAGCACCAATCTCTCATTATACGTACTGTCAGCTGGTTCTATCAGTCCATGACATTTATAAAATTCTTTTCATAAAAAATTTAAGGTTAAAAAGTGTTAAGAAAAAGTACACTTCCTTGGTTTACTAATGAAAGAAGGAAAGGTTATTTTATTATCAAACGTACAAAGGAAAGTGCTTTATTCATCTTAGCTGGATGTTTTCTTCATAAAATGCAAAAACCCTTATCTTTCATATTTAATTTTCATCAAGTTTTCGTCAAATAGTTTTAATTAAATACTCTTTTATAACTTATTACTGAAGCATCAAAGGTATATTTTAAAACAAGATAAGAGATTTAAATTCTGTTCAGATTCTGTAAGTTGCTTTTTGCAAAAATACCTTAATAACAAACCTGTGTTTTCAAGAAAGGAGACAAAATAGGAGATAAAATATGTTGACAAAAATTGAGAAAGTGAAATAATGGAGCTGGCTCTAGTTCCGACAAATAGACAGATCCATCCAGTCTTTCATTGAAAGGGCAATATTATGGAAATGGTGAAGAACATTCTTTTGATTCATGGAATGTATATTGCCTCAGGAGTCAAACCAACCCAAAGCACCAGCAGTGAGGCAGGACTGGTGTATCTGTGGCCTGATACAAAATGTTTTCTTTTTCTTCCTTCATGCAGCTTCCAAAGGAATTATTTTATTTATTTATTTATTTATTTATTTATTTATTTATTTATTTATTTATTTTCTGCAAGAAATGGGGAGAAGCACCCATTATCCCTTTCATTGTTGGGACCAAATTTTGAAATAGAAGAGAAGCTATAGGCTCATGAAAATTAAAGAGAGTGCCAGTTAGAAGCATTTTACATGAAATACAGTCTCTTTGAAGCAATATTTTCAAGACAAAGTCTTTCTTTTTCAGACTGATTTAAAGAAGACCCCTGTAAATAAATACATTGGAGTGGATAGGGCACCAAGTCAGAGTCTAGGAGGTGGATCCTACTTCATTCTTTTTCCCAGTATGTTAATTCAGTTCCTTCATATATTTTTGTTTCTTCTCTCTGCTTAGTTATCAGCACCAGCTCTTGGAAGTAAAAAACGGCCCTTCTTATGTGTATGATACGTTTTAGATAGTGCAGCTCCAGTGTAAGCTAAGTCTCAACACACGCATGCAGAAAAAAAGGATAAATCTATTTAAAAAAAAACACACACACACACACAAAAACAAAACAAAACAAACAAAAAAACACACACAATATCTAAGGTAATATAAATGTAAGCTTATCTAAGGTTATATATATATAATATCTAAGGTTATATTGATATAAAGCTATATCTAAGGTTATTAATATGTTACTCTTTGTTCTAGATGAACAGACTAAAATTATAGCACTGTGTGTGCTAGAACAAAATGATTTCAATTTAGTTAAAAATGCAAGCTAAAACTAAAATTTTGTCCTTTAGATTCAACTAGACATTTTCCATTGTAATTATGTACATGGTATCTGCATGAGATCAACTCAAAAAGTGGCCGTACTTACTATTCTGTCCAGTTGTCAGGGCTTTGAAATGAACTTTCTTTCAATCTCTCGAATAACTGGAATGCTAAGACTCTCTTATTTCAAGATATATATATATATATATATATATATATATATATATATTTAATATCCACCTTATGAGTTGTGACACAGAAATCTTCTAGGTGAACTTCTTTCTTTTGAAGACCTGCCTGGGGCAAGTAAATAATTCCTTTCTCTCTTTCTTCATTCTGCCTGTCTGAGTGACAAAGCCCCAGCCTTGAAAACAAAGAGTTGGTCTTCATAAAAAAAAAAAAAAAAAAAGTAGGCCTTCATAAATGAAGTGCTTAAAAATGAGGAAAAAATACTGTGTCTGAGCTGATGTATTCATAGTCGTAAATCTGTTCTAGCCTTCCTTCCCATTAAGGTAATCTGAGAACTTTTGCCAAATACATCTTTATACTAATAAATGAAGTCATCTTTGGGAGATGGATGCTGCTTATCTCCAGGTATGTTCAGAGCGAATGAGCATTCCAGTATATTTTGTATCCTTGCCAGAATAGCATTCCAGTCCATCTTGCCAAAGAAGGCAAGAGAACAGCTCCCAGGGCTTCACAGGGAACAGCTCTTTATCTTCCTGGGAGCCAAAAAAATGAGCCTGTATTGTGGGATAGACTTACTTATCAGCAGTACAATTCAGCTTTCTTGGCCCATACTTCACACAAGATGCAAACTAGTTAATGGAGATGCCTGCAGAAACTGTTAACAGTTCCTCTGGGGTGTTGATAACTGCTTATGGACCTCATCAGTTCTGTCCTGTTATCTGAAAGGAGAAGCATCTTACAGGAATATGAAGATCTTTTTGCTGAGACTGATGTGGAAAAGGATTTTGAAAGCACTTTATTTCTATAAAGCAACAAAGAGAAGAAAACATGGATTATCAATATACCCAAGGCATCATATCCTGAAAAAAAATTCAGCAGCACCACAAAAAATGGCTTTGGTACAACCTGCAAGCTTTCACACAATGGGGAGAGACAGAACTTGGAGTTTGCAAGGACTGACTGTGCTTTGAAAGTCACCCTGGTTTCCCAGTATTTTTTTCCATTTCTGAGAGGAACACAGCGGAATGCTATTCATTTTAAAGTGAGGCATGAAACTGTAATATTTATGAATATAAGAAAAAAGGCAGTCTTCTCTCTGTCTTTGAAATTTTCAGAGCTTATTAAAAACTTCTTTTGGCATGAACCTAGTTTGCCATGGTTATATTTTCCCAGTCCTAATATTTTCTGTTCATCAGACACAGTTTCCTTAGTGGAAAAGATTTCTCAGTTATATTGTAAGCTGTCCACCTGCAGCACACTCCAAGTTCCTTCATGATCTTCATGCTGGATTTGAAATTAAAACTTTGCACCTTCTTCTGTCGATGAATTTACATTATTAAACAGACAAACTCACTGAAGTATGGGAACTTGCCAAAAAAAAACAACTTACTGATGTTAATGTTGTTGATAATATCCTGTAACTTCTCTAGAGCCAGGATCCTGCTAAGAAACAAGTAGTTTGGGTCCTGAAGGTCGTTTGTATTCTGGTGATGTGCTTTCAAATGATTCACAGTATTATTGGTAGGATGAGTCTCATGGAAATAATAGTACGAGATTTCCTTCCAGTTCCTTCAACAGCCGTGTAACCATTTCTAACCAGTATCTCTAACTGTAATCTCTTCTGACGGTTAGTTTATTCAAAAGCTCTGGCTCAAATAAACAAGATTAAATGATGTGGTTTATTGTTGTTTGTTTGTTTGTTTGATTTCTCTACAAGCTTTGTAGTATCATGGAGATACCATTATGTAATAACACTGAGGTTGAGCTACACAAATCTGCTTTTCTCTACTGGATCTTCAAATAGCCTGCTTAGTACTGTTGGACTTTGGATGCCTGGTTAGGAAAAAAAGAATTTAATTCAACAGCAACTGCAAGAATCTGTGAACAGCTTTAATATTCTCTTCAAAGCAGACACTAATGAGTTCCAGCAAAGATTTTAGTAGTGCAGTATCTGTTCAGATGAAATGACAGAATGTGTTGAGTCTTCTTGAATAAGATACACGCTGAACACCTTTATGGCAAGTCTTCCAGCATGTTCTGGAAAGGAACCCAAAGCTGTTTCTCTCCTGCAATAGACTGTGTGGATGTCATGACTAAGAACTATTTTATCTTCCATTTTTTTATGTTAGTCAGGATGTTGTCAATCATTCTTTGTAAGAGTCTTCCAGTTTTTATTAACATTGCAGACTAACTCATTACTTTTGTTTCCAACCCATATTTTTTAGCAGTCTTCAGAATCTGTTGAGAAATTATTTCTGCAGTTTCATCAGGAACTTCAGTGAAGCTCAGCAGTTTCTTCTGTGGAGTTTTGAAACTATTATATCCAGAAAGAACTATGACATGCAAAAGATTCTTTGGTCCGTGACAAGTACATTTTTAATAATGTGTTCACACTTCCCGCCTGAATAAGAAAATGTCTTCTCAGCAAGCTTTTTTCTGTAAGTTTTCTTTTCTGACCTACAGACCAAATGCTCTGGCTGTGATACAGCATGTGGTATTCCAGTGTTCCTTCTTGAATATTTAAATCCTGTGTCTTTAAATATTTTATTTTATTAAAATAATCATCCAGATTGGGAGAGAAAAGTAGTCAATCTGACTTGTGCTTATAAATGTTCCCAAACTGTCTTCCCACCTCAGATAACAGAAAATAGAAAAGTTATGCATTCTGTGGAATTCAGGAACTTCAAATGCTGTAAGTACTTTAGAAAGTATTTACTGAAGTGTATTTGACATGTCTTTTCCTTGGACCATGTGCAAATGCTTTGTATTCCACATCAACCTTTCTCTCTCATTGATTTTTGCACTATATTTTTTCTGGAAATTCAGCCTCAGGGAGTCCTAAGGGGTAAAGCCCAGAAAGATGTTTTTAAGTCTCTTTTACATGCCCCAGTTCTGTTTAGATATGAACCTCTATCCAACTCTACAGAAATACAATATTTTAAAGTCCTCATGTTGATTATGCTTATGATTTTTCGGTGTCAACTTAAGTCAGTGGCAAAATATTCTTTAACCTTGCAATGATAACAAGTCCCTAAAAGTGAAAGTAGACCATATCATATCACTTGTGTCCAGTGTCCACTTCCAACTAAGTACTGTAATTTATGTTCTAAATAATAAGGATTGCAACTGATTAATCATCAAAGTGAATACAATGAAAATGCAAACAAAGCATAATCAGTGAATATGTCAGAAGAAAAGAGAAAAAAAAAAAAGAAAAAGAGACCTTGGCAAAGAATTAATCCTACAGTCTTGAACCTATGCATTCTTGCAATTATTTTAGTTGCTACTGAAGTGCATCCATGCAGCACAGTGGTTTCAGGCAGGAAGGGAAGAAGAAAACCTTTTCCAATTGAAGCTGCAGAACCAATTTTGATAGTAATTATTTGAAGTTGGGTCACCTCACTGGATGTTATTATCTCCTGCCAAACTAAAAAAAAATTAAATTGCTGAAAAATGTAACCTGTAATGATCTTAAGTGGTTAGTCCCTAGTAATGGGAATCATCCAGAAATACAGATCTTCCTACTGCAAATGTTATAATTTGGCGGCATTTCTTCTGAGTGTTTCCGAAGGGAAGAATTCCAGTTTAAAATTCAGTTTCCAGCATTGTTGACTCTCATCCTCTGTAGGCATCCCATCACCATGTAAGCAACAGTTATCAAATGTAGGAATGGAGAAGTTTGCTGAATCATTGGTCATTGAGCGATACAATTACAGACACAGGTCTCTTAATTATTTGAAAGTTCATGTTAGTTGGTGGCACTAGTCCTACAATTGAGTATTTTGTGTGTTTTTAGCATCCTTTTAATTTACTTACAGGATTAATGGATTAGACTTTAAAGTGCTTTCCACTGCCTGTGAAAATCATGCCTACTGACAAGTCACCTTTACTCTCTTCATTCTTGTTTTGGTTTCTTCAGGAATCTCATAGTTTTTCTTCTGTGTGTTGTTTTATCGAAGGTTTATCAGCTAGTAGAAAAAGAGGAGGATTTCTACATGTTATGTAAGCACATTTGTTCAATCTGTCTTCTTGCCTTTTTGAACCAGTCATATATATAATAACAGTCAGTTTTGTCTCTGAAGAATTGCTGTTGCTGCTAATCAGTTTCATCTGTAGGCTGCACTTTTTCAACTAGGTATTCCTGTGTGCGTGTGAAGTTCTGCACTTGTCCTCTTTGGTCTCAGATATATTTTAGATACTTATACTCAAGTTGAATGTCCTTTAAACTTTCTTTGCTGAGATAAATAGATTGAGCTTTATGATGTTTGTGTTCCAGTTCTTTAATCATTCTTATGACTCTCCACTAATCCTTGTTGATCCCACTAGTCCTGAGGTGAAAGCAGTAGTGATTTCCTGCACCTCTAAATTCAGAAACTTGGAAATAGTGGAAGGAGAGAGGTTGTATTTCAACATCCCTGTGGTCTCCCTCTCATGGAATAGCCATGAGCCAGGAATAGACAGCCATAAATAGAGAAGCCTATGGACCATTTTTATTTGGGATGGAAATTGCCCCATCTTCCAGTGCATCTCAGCTAGTCTTCCTAGTGACTTGATTTTTGTGATAAGCCCAATTCAACTAAACCATATAGTATCTTCAGAATATTCTAAAGTGGGGTTTTTGTTGTTGTTTTCCTCTCTCTCTCTTTAGAAAACCTTCATGACTGAGCTCTGAGTAGTATAACCTTATTGGATAATGTAGTGTGTGTTTCAATGTGAAGTGGAAATGTCTCACAAATACTAATACCTTAAAATTGGAGGAAATCTTTGTTCACTGAATTCTCAGAGGTCTTGGCACACCCTGATTTAGGTCTCATATTGAGCTGTCTTTCATGTATCAGATTTAGAAGCTGCAGTAGATCAGAATTGGGGAAAGTAAATCAGACTTTCATCATTGACTTGTCAATATAAGAAGTGGCATGACAATAACACGTCCCAGCATGTTTGTTAGGGACTCTTCACCCACGAAATTTATAACCCTTTCAAACACAGCAACTGCATTTTTGAAAGAGCCTTGTAGAGCTCATGAAAAGTAAATGAAGAAAATATGGAGAGAGTGGAAAATTAGGTAGCTTCCATATCTCTTAGTGTTTTGCTTTAATTGCAGGAGAATGTTTTAGCAGAAGAAGTAAACTCTTTTTAAAATTTTTATTACATGGAAGGAATACACTCAAAGTGCAAATTTTATGTTGTACATCAAAGCACATGTTTGAAAACAGATTAATCCTGGATACTGGTCCCTGGATGTCATTTCTCAGTGTAGCCTAAGGGAGCTGCTTCAGCTGATCCCTTCAGGATCCAGACCTGTGGTAATGAATGCAGTGACTTTTTCAACTGGCCACTTGGAGGGGCAGCTAAGTTTACTTCAGTTTTTATTCTGTGAATACATCATCTAACTTTTCAGGTATTTTAATTTGAAGAACGCTAATTCATCACTCCATGTGTTGCAGATGCTTGAGTGCGAGTGTACTTCATTTTCTAGAAGCACAGGACACTGTCAATAACTTCAACTATGCAAATAATAGCTTTTGTCATTGAATTATAAGAAAACCTTTTCCTGCAATAGCCGTCAAATTGCTGTTTCACTGTTATTCACAGCAGACATACTTTCAGTGATTACCTTTAAGGTGCTGTTTTTGACTTTGCTGGTCACTGCCATAGGAGCATGGCTATCAAATATCTGTCAGCAGGTTAGAAACACCAGGCAGAGCATTCCAAGAGCAGAAGTGAATCATTTAGATAATTTAATATCTGCCACCAATCATCTTTCACTATGATATTTATAGTATTTAGATTAGTTCTTTAACCCATTTCTGAAATTCTCTCAAGATGAGACAGATTCATTTATTTAAAATGTATGTGTGCAAGTTTCTTAAATTATGTGATGGTCTGGAGCTGCACCAACAATCTTATCAGCATTCAGTATCACTGGCTTTAGAAAGAATAAGCAAATGCATGATAATGAGATGAGATAAAAATTCAATCAGAAGAATAAAATATTTTTTGTGATTGTTTTATTCATTTTCTTTCTCAGCTGATTCTGTCTCCTAAAACACCCTATCTTAAGCAGACACTTTTTGGCATATATTCCAAAGTATATAAAACCTGGCACACATGAGTGGAGGATTTTTAAATTGCTAGTGAGGACTGGATATGCTTTCACTTTAATCTGAATTGGAAATAGCTCAAGTAAAGAATAACAATGTTGTCTGTAGAGATACTGATGTAAATTGAAAGATATTTCAGAGCAGAGTCTTTTATTTTTACTTTTTATTCATAACTGGTAAGGAAGTGTAAATAACTTCACAAGGGATGGTGCTGATTAGAATTAAAGAGAAAAAAACAAAACACACATACAGAAGTTACACAAAATTGGAAAAGTTTTAAAGAAACTGCCCACTTACCCATTTCTTACTCCTTTTCATCTTTTCAGGAAAAGAATTGCAGTTAAAATTTCAGTAAATATATATATATATATATATATATATATATATATATTTTAACTTTTCTGAGTTGACATTTTCCCCTTATTTTTTCACTCATTTTATCTCTGTTTCATGGAAGTAAAAGAGGGAGACATCAAGTGAGCTCTGCTCTAAGTATGTGGTTCAGTTCCTTCAGTAGGTAATTTTCTATATATCCTTTTTTTTCTTTATTCTTACATGTTGCTACATGCTTTCTTACTAGATATGTTGGGAGGAGAGTTAACAACGGATGTCAGAATGAATGAGCCCATTGTACTTGACTGATAGATAGGTATTGAACAGTTTGCTCACTGGTTCATGTAACTGCTGCTTTGTAAATCTGAACACTTGCAGCTTTTGGGGAGGTCATTGGTAATTTCATAAACTTGTGGAAGACCTTTTCAGGAAAGAGCACCTTAATTCTAGTGTTTGTGAAAAACTTTTATGTGCTGCTTAAGGTTTCTGAGATTATTCTGAGGTAGATAAATCATGAAACATTATCTTCCTTGAATAGAAATACATTAGAATGCATGTATCCTTTATTTTCTGAGTCATGGTTTTTACTTTTTACTAAAAGCTTATTTGTTTGTAGAGTTCGAAGTCTTGCTTAGGTAATAAAAATGTAGCATGAATCTATATATTAGATACTTAAACTCCTTTCAATACATAGCCTGCCTATTTCATTAGATATCTTGATATTATTTCTATAGTATACACATGCATACATGTATATACGTATGCACATATATGCTCATTTCCACAGAATTGCAGAGTCATAGAATGGCCGAGGTGGGAAGGGACCTATGGAGGCCATTTGGTCCATCCCCTGCTCTAGCAGGGCACCCAGCACAGGTTGTCCAGGCCTGCATCCAGGTGGTTTTGATGATCTCCAAAGCGGGAGACTCTACAAACCCCTGGGCAACCTGTTTTGGGCATTCTAGCTAAGGACATTCAGACCACCAATTACTAGTTTTAAGCTTAAACACCCTTTGCAGTAAATAGAGAAGGACGGGTGCACAGAATATAATTCAGGTTGCAGCTAAACTCTGAAGTAGTTTCATGCCTTGCTGTGCTCTTGGATCCTTGTTCTGATTGATATTATTGAGCATTTAAGCCACAATGTGGTTTCTTCCAGTTCATGTGGACAGGTAAATGGCAGGTAAATATTTTCCATCTGTCTGGAATTAGCATTCAGAGGGCTGTTCATCTGAATAAAACATAATATTTAATATTATGAATACCTCTTCCTTATCACTTAAATATTGTCACAGCTACCTTCTTCAGTGCAGTTATTGCCTTGGGTAGCCAGCTGTAGAAAGTTTTATAACTGTTATTTTTGTCCTGACACACAGAAATGTCCTTACATTCATACAAAAAATTTGTCTTTACACCTGCAACTTCAAAAATGGTGGTAAATATTGATACAGGGTCTAAAAATGTTTCTTTTTGTTTGTTTGTTTGTTTGTTGTTGTTGTTTTTTTGCATAAAGCAGTGTAACTGAAGGGGATGGGCAAACTATCAACCACTCCTGGTCTATAAGAGTCTGAAAAATACTTTTATAGTGGGAACCTTTTGTCCACCATCTTTTTATAGCTTCAATCGTGAAGCTGTTATTGTAGTAGAACACTTCTGGATGCATAAATAACAAAAAAGTTATGGTATCATATAGCTTATCTAACTGATATTAGACAAAACTAAAGCATCAAAGGAAAATTTTTGATGTATAAATGCCTACTTTGAATTTCTCTGATTGTATTTCTGATCATTTGATGCATCTAACTTGGAAAGAAAGATTAAAATAATAAAGAATACTTCCAAGTAATATAGTAGTTTTAAAAAATTAGCATATTCTAATGATACTTTCATAAGACACATATATGTAAATATACTCGTAGAAGTTACATCTAAAAAGATGTAACTAGTGTTGTATTTGTTATCACAATTGTGTTAGAATTTGTGGTTGAATATATAACAGCCATATCTCATTTTTCTTTAATATAGTGGCTTTCATCTAAAAAGAAAATACTGAATGTGCCAGGCAAACGATACACACTGCCAGTAAAGTGAGTCATGCTTTATGTACTCAATGTGTGCAACTGCTTGAGTATTATAAAAACTTTTAAAACTGTCACAAGTTATGCTTCAGCATCACTTGTGAAAGTGGCATCCCTATTTCTAGAACTGCATTCTCAGGGGTTGTAGTCAGTACCCCAGTGATGTGACATCCCCAGAAATATAATGTACTGAGGACTGACAGATGACAGCTGTAGGCACTGTAGATATTTGATAAGTATATTACATTGCCAAGGTACTGGTATACTACTTGCACTTAAATATGCAATGTAAAGTTTCTTATAACTTCAGGATTCACAAGCAGTTTTAAATAAAACATAAATCGTCATTATACAATATGGAAAATATATAGCGGGCTATTAAGTAGTATCTGCTATTTTCTCTTTCACTAATTAAAACCAAGGCCTGACCCAAGTATAACATCATCTTTATTCTCCAGGAATGATCCAATTTAAGGGAGCTAATTTTTTGGGGCGGTGAAGGGAGGTTCAAAGGTAAGTCCTTCTGTAAATTAATGGAGGATTATTTCATCTTTGGTTCATAGGCAATCTTTTCTGAATTCATGCTAATAAAATGTCCACTTTGTATGTGGCCTTTTCTTTCTCTTTCCCAACCATTTTGTGTAGAAACTGTCCACAAAGCTGTAAAAGTTTTATTAGTATAGTCTTTTAATGTCAGTTGTAAATGCCTTCAGATTGAACTAGGTGTCTTAATAGTTACTCCTTCCCATGAGTATTGTATGTATCAAATAGGAAATGAACTTCTTTTTAGCTTTGCACAAACAATTTAGCAGAACCAATGCAGTTGCAAATAGTCTTTAAGAGAGAACCACTGACTTTCATGGGACCGAGGCTCTCAATAAGTAGTCTCTCTGTATCTCCAGACTGTCAGAGATCCTGGCAATAATTTAATCTCTAGAAGTCAGTGTTGGAAATAAGCTGTTTCTGAAGATATTCTTGTCACTTTGAAACTCCTTAATAACTGTGCAGATATATAGAATTATCGATAGTTTTATAAACTAGTCAAAACATCTAAACAATATGCCTTTCACTGGAGACAAGGACATGTAAGAGGATGATTGATGACTTGTCCTTGTTATTTATTAGGTTAATTGGGCCAAGTTGATCAGAGTCACTGCAACAGGGATGTGGTTGGTCTGAGGTGTCTCATAGTTGAGACAGCAATCATTATCTGTCTTAGGAGGGAAATAAAATGAACAGTTAGAGATGAAAACAGCTTTTGAGTTACAGTTTTTCTGTAGTTGCAGCCTTTTCTATCAAGATGCTCCAGAACAGATAAGAAGTACTTATTTACTCTAGTACAGAAGAAAGGTAACTATGTTAAATAAGTGTGACTGCTGTGTGCTTATATATGTATATAATATGTATGTGAGAAATGTGCAGACTTCTTAAAGCTTTGTAATACAGTATTCTAATTTAGGGAACTACATTTATAATACCCTGTTTTTGTAATACTGCATCTGTGGTACCTTCATCTAAAGCCAATGAATTTCTTTGCTTTTTGTTATAAGAAAATCTAGTTAATAAAATATCATGTCAAAATAATCAGATCTTAACAGTAATCTGTTTTTAAACAGTCAGACACACAAGACTAAATAGTGTACTGTTAAAATAAACGTATTAAACCTTCAGTCTATGTAGCATAGTAGACGTATGTAAAGTATCTATTTAATGTAGTGGTTTGTACCAGAAGCTAATATAAAAAAAAGAAAAAAAAAAAAAAAGTGTAATTCGTGTCATTAAAAATTACTTGAAGCTTCCACACATTTTTTATGGTTTCAACTTAGTCAATACTTCTTGCAGTGCTATTAGGACATGGGAGTTCCTGAGATCATTGAATTCATTGTTTGTTTCCATTGTTTAGTCTGGAATATTTTTCTCCTCTCCTTCTTCATGAATACCTAAGTTTGTAATTTTCTCCTGCTTTTGCACTTTTACAGGGCTGTTAATTTAGTTAGTGTAAATAATGGGGACTCCAACAATGTCAACAGGACTACATTGGCTTGGGATCTCTCTCCTTATGTATTGCTGTACTTTTAAGATTAACATTACATTTACAACATACCAGACAAGAAAATTAGGCCATTACCTCTAGTCTGCTGTGTTATTTTTTATTCTTTTATTTTATTTCTTGCTCTAGCTATTGCAGAATATAGCTTTGGGGGACGTGTAGTTTCTCTATATCTTCTGAAGAAATGAGCACAAACTGTTACTACCTGTTCAACGTGGTTTCTGAAATGCAGAAAGCCCACTGTGCTTTAGAGCTTTGATTTGTGAATCAACTACTTTTATCTAGTTTGAATACTTTCATCAGCTTGAACTTCACGTAGTATGTTATGATACTCTGAAAAGCTAAGAGCCTTAGTTATTAGTACCTAGTAAATGCTGACCAAGTTCTATATTTATCTGTTAATCAAACTATTCCAATTATTATGTATTTAACATATTACTAAAGGGCAAGGAAACAGATGATGGAAATTTACTGGCTCATTAGTCAATCTTTAGCAAGATTCAGAAGATTCAAAGTCCAATTTAGTCAGTCTCTGGGGTGAAAAGTTTAACACATGAAATACAAAGAAGTGCATTAGTTTTAATTTGTCTGTAATGGTAATGGAGTTGGTATGTTCGCAGTTGCTGTCCATTCATCAATAGAGATTCTCGACAAACCAGCATCTCCTCTCATTTTTCTTCCACAAAGGTGCTACAGGTTCATTTTGGACAAAGTATAATTGATTGCATTTAGGCAAGACTTCTTGTAAGATTAGTTACATTTTTAATCAAAATGTCATGGGAGTACAAATGTAACATGTGCAAAGAAGTACTTTGTGTTGGAGGGACTCATTGCTCAAGAACAGCTGCAAATAGTCTTGTGTAGTATTTTCCCCTATGACTATTAAAGTGCTTGCATGTAAACATAAGGACTCTTTATGAAAATGATGGCTAGATCAGTTACAGATTTGGAAGCCTGAAAATTTAGTTTGATGCCTAAACTCTAAGTGTTTGATCCTAAAGTGAAATGCTTACATACTGTATATTAAGGTGTAAGATACCTGGGTAGTACACAGGGAGGGTTAGGTCTAGGCAAATTAAGTTCAATACTTCTGATTCCAGTCACTGAAGGCAGAAATTAGAATTCAAGAGATTTTACATTCTATTCCTCTGTGTAGGAATCAGAGATTGAATCAAGAATGTACACAAAGCTTTTCAAACCTGGAAGGAACATGGGGAAAATATAAACAAAAGTACATCTTAAGTGTGTAGCATCCCCTGCATAAGGTTAAATCCACTAACTCCCATGAAAAGGATAATGTGTGTTCAGGAGCTGGCACTGCTATAAGCTTGGAAGTGATACCAAACATTAGAAGCTGCTATTAAATTCCCTGTGTCAATGTGTCCCTGCTTCAATATATATACAGATGAGCATAGTCTCATGACTGATTCACAGGTCTTAAGTGTATAAAAGATGGACAATGGTAGTCAAGATTTTAAACATTTTTTTTGTTGTTTCATCTTTAAAGATGTCAAATTTTGAGACTTTCATGTTTGTATGTGAATTTATCTTTTTCACAGACTGAGAATTTGAGTATCTCTTCTGTACTGGGAAGTGCAGTGTTCTTCCACTGATTAGTTAATTACTTGCTTGGGCCTTCTCCAGCTGAGTACCCTGATATGAATGAATGTAAACAAAATAGTTTCCTCCAGGTGTCAGCCCCTTAGAATAATGAATATGAAAATAAATTAAGGTGTTGTTACTGGTCTAGTTTTTTTCAAAAGAAGACAGAAAGAAATATCTCTTGCAATTACATTGTTAAAATGCAGTTTAAATAGGCTGGATATGTGGAGGACTTTGCAATTCAGAATGATTATATAAAAATAATGAAACTTGTTTTTTTTTCAGTGTTCTGTGAAATGGAATAATCAGCACTCTCCTGAACAAACCGTATTATTTTCCCATGTCTTTTCATTACTGCATTTGAAGTTGTGATTCATATATTATGGTGATTCATAGCTTAGACTTATGAAGCAGAGGTTTATTTTTAGAGTGTTGCCTTAAATTAGTATGACTAATAAGTGATTTTGAGGTACAGTGATTTCAATGGTTCTGCATCTACTTGTTAGAATTTAATGTGTTTATATATGACTTACTCTGACACTTTGCAGTAGATTTTCCAGGGGGTAGATGACTGCTGGGTATTAACCATGATATATTAAAATCTTTAAATGGATGATTTATTAGGCCTAAAATGAAATGTGTATTACTGCCCTGTTCAGAAACATCTATGCCTCTGACATCTGTTATGCAGCAACAGGGGTTACACTCATACTTTCACTATGCACTATATCATCTCCAAGGTGCTGAGCAATGGTGTGGCAAGTGGAAGCGCTCCTCACTTGCTGTTGAGACATCAGATGGCACCAAAAGAGTTTGTCACGTGATTTCCAGAAAGGGGGAGGCTCTTTGGAGCTATCTGCAGCATTAACGTAACAGGTTTCTCTCTCAAAGACTGGAAGGTACAATAAAATTGGAGTTCTTCAAGATGCATCAGATGAAACTGAATTTATTTTCTGTTCTTTTTTGAGTTATTCAGGATTTGAAATTTAGTATCTGTGGCCAGAGGGAAAATTTAAGTTGTCCTGGGCATTTTCCTCCTTAAATACCTTCACAGGATGAGCATGATGGATATAGGGTATACAAATACTCTCTAGTAACTTGGCAAAGAAGAGATGTTTTCTATCCAGACTGGTAGATTCCTCTATCAGGAAGGATACCTCTGGGGAGAAAAATCTCTAGAAATTTTCTTAATTCTTGATATCTTGCTTTGTGAAATGAAGGACTGTTGGACTTCTGAGTATTTATAGTAAAGAATAGTTGAAGAGGATTTTTCAGCATTGTCAAGATGAAATATATTTTTTCAGTCTTTATATAGCTTGCTATATATTGTGATATATTGAATAGTCAGTGAAGCGAATATGTAAATTATTAAATTCCTTAAAGATTTCAGACTAAAAAATTCACCTAAATCTATTCTTAAATTAATTTCTGGCATTGTTCCTAATAGATCTTTTATATGTCTCTTTGTGAACAGATAATTGCTATTATCACCCCTCTCATCTTAGTGAAGTGGATATTATGAACTTCAGTACAATCAATATCTAGAAATAAAGAAAAATCGCAAGGGTAGGGGATTTGTCTTCTTTTACTTCTTAAAATAATTCTTCTCCTTAAACTGTTAAAGTGTATGTATGGCTGACATTTTGCTCTAGACTTACTATCTGTATCTTAAAAAATGTTACAGACACAAAAAGCTCCTGGAACATATAGTCATGAGCTGTCATTTCCTTTAAAGGGCAGGAGTGTGTTTGTTTTATGAGGATAGTTTTATCAAGCGACTTATAGCCTTTCTTACTCCTCCTTCAAGGTTGTGCTTTCTCTTGAGAGTGTTTGTATGGGGCTGCAGGTGGTAGGTAATACCAAGAGAAGTAGCTTCAGTTTTAGTTTTGATAGTCATTTTTATTATATATTACTTACATAAAAGATATGTCACATTTGTTTTCCAAAAGCATCCTTGTTTCTTTGCTGTATGTGGATTGGTGTTAGAGGACCCTGTATCCATGATCAGTGGAGTTGAGGGTAATGTTGGGATTGAAGGGAATATTTCTTTCAAATTTGCCCAGCACATCTGCAGTATGGCTCTGTTCAATTTCTTCTTTCTGCACAGTGGAAGACGTGGAAAGCATGAACTTCATAGATTAATGCAATTTTCTGGCTGTATATGAGCCCACTCATTTCTCTCTGAAAACAAGTTTTTTCTTGAGTTGAGATTTTGGTTTGTATCCTATGAATCAAAAGCAAAGGTGGTGTTTCAGTAACAAGTCTTCCCTGTGTTTAAATACGTCAGGTGTGTGCACACCCAGGCCACTGCATATCTCTGCTGTGGCCGAGGACCGTCCAGGGACTGCTGCCTACCTCTACCTGCTCTCTAATGCCTACCCAATTCTGCCTGCATTGTGAGGCTGCAGCTGTGGCTGCTGCAGAGGCAGTCAGCATTAGAAGCAGAGCTCTGAGCAGAGCAGCATTGTGCAGTTCTGCAGTGCTGGGGGGAATAGGGAATTTCAGGGGAAGAACTTGTGCCAACATGAGGTGGGTGCTGTTTCCATCATGACACTACCGTGTCCCTTCACTTGCCTTCTCTCAGTAGCACACTTAAAACCTTAAGGGTGGACAAGTTAAAAGCACTTCAATGTGCAGCTGTTCCTGAAATGTATGCAAACCTATTAATATGACACTAGTTCCAGAAAACAAGCCTCTGTTAGTAACACTGGTCTTTATTAATGTGAGCAAAGTAGTGCTCTAATGAAGCAATGTGATTTCTAGATGCACACTGGTTCACTTGGCAGGTTATTGGAGCATAGGCAGAACAAGCAAAAGGTAGTTTATATGCTGATGGAGCAAGTGTAGCACAAATATGCACTTTGTATATGTATCTGAAAATCCTACTCAGTCATCAGCAAGGAAATTGTTCCCCTGCTTGATTTAGGTGTGACCATCTCCTGTAATATGGGCTGAATAGTTTGGTAAAGAGGAAAATTCCCTTTATGAGTATTCTGCGTATTCTGTATTGTTTGTCCCTCACATGACGTTAATAAGCGAGACTGGGATTGGGGGGGAGGGATTGTAAAATCGTAAATGAAGTCAAACCATGTGTCTAGAATGAACAGTTAACCTGAGCACTGCTGGTGCTTGTAGTCCCATTTCATACCCAGGAGTAAGGTAAAGAGTGTTTTTCTCTAACAGTGGAATTGCTTCAAGAATGCTTTTCCAAGCTTTTATTTATTGTATTCACCTCAGGATCATGAATAAAACAAACAATAAAAGATGCAACACTATTCTCACGATAAGGTCAAATAATACAGAGTGAAATCCAACACGCTGCAGGAGGCCAACACAAGCCATACACCCCAATTAAACCATCAAAGTAGATTTAAGTGGAATTTATTTGGTGTATAAGATTCGAACTATGAGTTTCACCTTTAGAGAGGCGGTCTACAAAGAACAAATGCTGGGCTTGAACTTGTCCCCAAATAAATCAATATTATCCTGCTGATATCAGGGGAAAAATGACTTCCAGAGTGAAGTCACTTGACTCTTGTTTGTAAATACCTATTTCTAAACATTTGGAAAAGTATTTCAGTACTGCAAATAAAGAGAACACATTCTTATGTTGGCCTTATGCTTTTGTGAATTATTTATTTTGGGTTCTGGGTGGCTTGTTTCTTGCCTTTGCCATAAGTAGATTTCATGATTTATATTTCCACTGGAAAATGGTACCCAGGACTGAATATTGAATACACTAGCACAAGGCATAAGGAGATGTGTAGGCACAGGAAGCAAAGGTGTTCGTGTCAACCATGTTTGAAAGATGAATGAATATAGAGCAAAGATTTTGCACTGTCATTTGATTACCTTTTTCTTTTACTCCGTGTTTGGACATTTCTAGTACATGATAGAGACTACAATACCTTTAAATTTGTATATTTTTGTCTATATAGAATTTGTAGGCTCTGTCTAAACAAATATTTCCAGTATTCTGTCTATGCTCTTCCCTGAAGACTTATTTAGGATACTTTTTTGTTTTTGTATTTGTTGACTTTAGGTATTGGCTTAACTTGATACTGATGATAACTTAGCCTTTCTTTTGTTTCTTTTTGATAATAGTTCTTAGTTGAGCCTAATGCCATAGATGAACCTTTTTTTCTCTTCTTCAGATGACTAAAACAAACTACTATTCTGCTTCCTTCTTATTATTTAAGATGTTCGGCTTAATGGAAAATGGGAAAACACCTAGAAAATGTCACTTTCTTGGATGGGTTTCTTTAGTAAACATTTAGTGGAATGTATCTGAAAGGAGCTAACAAGCAAATTAATTCATTTGTAATGTTCTGAGTTTTCTGTATGTGATGATGTACTTAGAATTTGAACAGTGACATAATATCTTGATATGCATCTTCAATTTATAACTATGGGAACCTTGTCTTTTAATGGCGCTTGGGAATTAGGATAAAATTTCAGTAAATCTTACATACTTTTCTCTTTGTCCCATACCAATCCTTTAATCAAAAGCAACAAAAGCTAGTTTTTTACATGTAACTGGCTTGGTATAAAGGAGTACATGTGATTCAATATTACATTTTCATATTATATATATATTCTTAGTGCTGTTATAATTTTGGCCTCTAAAATAGGTGGGTTTATTCAACCGCATTTTCAGAACAGCAGCCTTTTGTGGATAAAGCTCATTGTGAAAGGAACTGTCAAAGATGAACATGCAGTTTGTTACTGCAGGGAACCAATAAATAAGAATTCAAGCTTGTCAACATTTAGCTGTAGGAAATTTGAAGACATTCAAGCTTTAATGTCACAAACATTCATAGAGTGCCGAGAGAGCTGTCGAAATGTCTTTAATGACACCACTTAATGGGAGTAGATAAATGTAGAATGGGACCCAAGGCCTATACCTGAGGAGTGCCATAAATAACTGTGTCAATACAGTGAAAAATATGGATCACTAAAATCATATTGAGAGAGGAATGAATGTGCTATCAGAATTAAAATGTTGCGCATATAGCCCAGTGGTCTGGGAAGCTGCCAGTAGTTTCATTAGCTATAGGGCACTCCACCAATTTACATCGGTTGTATTTATCAAAGAAAAAGGTTAAATAAGAAGTTCAAATAGTAAAAATTACAGATTACTAGTGATAGGCCTCATACAGCTGTCAAATAAAATCTCTGGAAATGCCCTGTTCACAGTAAGTTTTCCTAAATTTCATAGGTTTTGTAAGGTAGAACAAAGTGACTATAGTAGCAGAGCAAGTCATACACCTTCTGGTCTGTTGGGAAAGTTATGGTCTTCTCTTTTTCATGTAAAAGAAAAGCCCTTCATCCTGTGATGGTGGCTTCCTCCCCCACCCCCCATAAGGACACAGTACACATCTCGCTGCCTACAGACCCGAGGGATGTCCCTTAGCAGAATGTGGCTTTGTGAGACCAAAGTGCTCACATCCTTCAGGACTGAGACCTGGGCTTTGATCAAAGGCTTGATTATTATTAAGATATGCTGGGTCTTGTTGCATTGTGTGTTCCTTGGTTTTGCTTCTCCTTTTAATATTTTAACCGCCCTCCCCCCCCTTTTTATTTTTGCCATTTGGTGATAGGAAGGATTAGGAAAACTAGACTTACCTTAAGTTGCATTTCAAACAATTTGGAATTGTTCATTTAAAATAAGTGATTATTATGTGCAAATACTTATGTAGGTTAAGTGTTAGAATATTAACTTCTCAAGGAGATGCTTCTAATTACCCATTTTTAATAATCCTCAGTGGAACAGGTACCATTTCAAAAATGCACATTAATCATAACTAACCTATAATTATAAGCGGAAGTAAGTATACTTGCATTAATGAGCCAGTGACATTTAAGGACATTTGTGCTAAAAGGAATACAGTGTTATGAAACATTTTTTCACAAAGGTGAAACAAAACAAAACTAAAATGCTTTTCGTTAATAAAATAAATTTTAAAAAAGGTTGTATTTGACACTGATTTTTTTGCCAATCTTGTTTGTTTCAGGACAAATTGTTCCATTCAGTCTAGGTTACAGTAAGAGCAAACTGCATATTTCTGGCTATGAAATAAAATTAAAGTTGGGTGAACCCAAGCAGTCTACTTCTTTGGTCTCAACTAACTGTTTAAGATATAATTAATAATGCAATCACAGAATTCCCTGAATTGGAAAGGACCTACAACGATCATCGAGTCCAACTCCTGGCTCCTCACAGCACCACCCAAAAAAAAGACCCTATGTCTGAGAGCAGTGTCCAAATGCTTCTAAACTCTGGCAGCTCAGTGCCGTGACCACTGCCCTGGGGAGCCTGTCCCAATGCCTGACCACTTCTCGGTGAAGAACCTTTTCCTAATATTAAGGTTGTGATTAAGTCATTGATAGCACTAAACCCATATCTTAAAATCTATATTGGTTAGAAATGGGCTTACTAAATGCAACTCCAAATACCAAGATGTTGGAGCATTTGCACAGCTGCAGTTAGTTTCAATGGACCTTTCCTGATGTGAGCCCACAGTAACACTATAGGGAATTAGACTTGAAAAAGATGTTTAATTTTATTCAATTAATAAACTAATAGCTACAAAAGTGTTACATTACCTGTCAAAGGAAAGAACTATTTAGACGATACATTGCAGTGAAGTATCAAAGGTATTTTCAGTGAGAACCTATTTGTCTAATTTAAATATAAAACTAAGAATTTTCAGTTAAATGTGAAAATAAACTAATGGAAATGGTATGAATGAGACAAAGTTAATTTTAATATCTTATTTTAATTGAAATTTTGTATACCTGCAGTCATTACTTTAGTATGAGATGTCTGTTAATAGGATCCGAATGCTTTCTTGTTTATCCTAAACAAGGGCATATAAGGATAGGTCCAGAGAATGGGGAAGAAGAAGTTGTAGATCATTTGGCCTCACGATTTAAGTCCAATTAACTACATTAGGTTTATTCTCAGAATCCTGAAGTTGTGCATTTTTTGAGTGTGTGTGTATCATATGTTTGCCAGCATTGTTTTTCCATTGTTTATGTCATATTTTATGAATGGTTGCACCTGGTAGATAATTAATGTGTAGCTCATCCAGATTTTCCTAGGTATCTTACTTGAACACTGCAGGAGTCCTTTTACTTCTCCATACTGCACACATTTTGGGTTCCCTTAATGTCACTGGGAATTCTGTGTGAGTTTGCAAGGGAAATTGAGCAGGGAAAAATACATCTGAAATTGATACTTATTACCCAGTAGACACATCAGCCTGTTTTTATGACAGGATTCCATAGATGCACAAATTTGTTCATAAGGGGAAAAAATGTTTCTGTATTCTATACAAGAAACATACAGAGCCTTTATTATGTAATGCCTGATACTGAAGTGTGCTTAAAATTATTAGTAAATCATAGTATTTTATGGTGAGCACACGGCTCATTCATCTGCCTTTTTTATAGTACTGCTTTTTTGAAGCTGCCCGAGTTAATTCTGATACAGGCCTGTGTGAAAATAAAAGCATTTCATTAAGAATACTTTAAAGGAAACTATAGTGATGAAAATATGCCCGCAATGAATCTCCACAATTAATAGTCCAAATTAATGAAGGTTTCTCAATTCAGAAATGAAATAAGAGCTCCTAGAATACTTGCCCACTGATACCTAGCCTTCAGTCACAGAAAAGAAAGGATTAACTTATGTCCTTTTCTATGAATTAATGTTATTTGGCAGAATTTATAAAGTTCTTTCTTCTGTCATTCTGTTATATAGTATTAGACCTTTATGCTGAGAGCTGTGGGAGGAAGTAGCAAGTAAAAGGAATAAAGCATGCATTACCCCTAGTTCTTGTGAAGTATCCTGTGTATCTGCAGGTTCAGTTAGTTTTGGAGATAGGAGAAAGTGCTTGGATAGCAATATTTTTCAGGTGATTTTTACTTGGAGGTTTAATATGCACAGCCTGTCTTCGATACGCATGTATGCAATAGACTGAAATGGATCTTTTATGAAAATGCATTTATTTTGCATTATCTCTGAGTAAGCTCTACCATGTGAACACATTCCAGGTTGCTTTAAAGTAGGAAAACAAATACAGGATGGTATATTTAAAGGCACTCCTCATCTGACTTACATTGCTGGAGAATAATAATAATCCTGATGTTAATGTAACAGACGTTTTTATTTTCTTTTGTAATGCTTATGAATAACACATTCAAATATAATTTATGTTTAAATCTTGGACAGAAATTGTAATAAACTATATGCATTTCACATCATCTCTGTACTACATATATGTTATCACTGTTTGTAAGGATGCGATCTATTTGATTGCATAAGTTTGTCTTTCTCTTCCTATCTAATTTGCCTTCAGATGATAAGGTTTAGTATCTATGTTTATTAGAAGTGGTACTCAGTTGGAGATTCCTCACACTAGGCATATGCCGAGGTTGATATCTTAATGGTATGGGGTACCAACTCTTACCGCAGCATCAGTGTTACAACAGAAATCATCCATAAGTAGACATAGTCATAAGATGAGTTTTCTGTTCCAGAGGAGAGATACTAACATCAAATTAAAACTTTCAAAACACTTTACAGAAGGAAAAATTTTCTAGGTTCCTACTTGTAATTATCAGCAATGCCAGAGTTTTAAAAGAACTGGGAATTCCTGAGAAGCAACAGGTTAAATTTAAGGGAGAAAAACTGTGGTACCCTAAGTCCCATTTTCATGGGAAGATTACAGCCATTCTTTGTGAAGGAAGTAAACTAAAATCACAGAATCACAGAATGGTTGAGGTTGGAAGGAGCCTCTGTAGGTTATCAAAATAATGCCGACACAGCTGATACTTTGGTCTACAGACACTTATGGAAGTTGAGAAGAGTATGAAGATGTGGGTGCCTGTAGTTACAAAAACTGAGGACACCTTAGTGAGAATAACAAAATAGCATGAGGACTTTGATGAAGATGCAGCCACAGCAGCTCTTGTTCTTTCATAGTTACTAATAGCATAATATTAAAGGAAACTGTCTCTACCTTGATGCTTGTTGCACTGTTTTTGAGACATTTCCCTTTGCTAACCCAGCTCTTATTTTTTTATTTGCTGGGCTATTTCTACTGCTGTAGAAGGCTTTAAGGTATGTAGAACTGTATAAGAACACCAGACCATATTATCCAAATGTTTGATCAGGGTACATCTCAGTAAAAAAACTGCTGAGATAACTTGCTCTGCTAGAATTAGTAACTTGTCTGAAACTTCTTTGGTTTTGATTGAATTTTTCATAATTGTGTGCCAGGGTCACATCTTCTAAATGTCACTGACCTCCTTTGAAAGGAAACTTGGACCAATATTATGTTTTCCTTACTGTTTCTTTTATAGTATATGTACATATATATGCACTTTCTTTCCTCTGGGCCCACTTCTAGCTTCTGGGCAAATAACTAGTGTCTCAGTACTTCTATCACTTGTAGTGTGTGAGCTTCAGGCATTGCCCTGCTCCTGGAAGGGATCAATCTGGCAAGTTTCCCTGACAGACAACATGACTATCACAGCAGAATAAGGGCACAAGTTCCCTACCTTCATCTTCTGAAGCCCCTTAGCCTTTCTCAAAGGAAAATAGCAGTAGTACAGCAAAAACATTAATGGTGTAGTTTTCTCAGGCTAATATATCCTGTTCCTCAGGAGGGGTAATTACAGCAAGCTCAGCTAGGGCATCATGCCATGTAATATAATGACGGAGATGTATCCTCAAGACTCTGTGGCTGGTTCTCCATACCCTTCTGGGTATGCTTTCCTGCTGCGGGAGTCTGATTTAACTGTGGAAGCAGACAAAGTTGAATGTAACTGCCGTAGAGCAAGTTACTACCATGTTTTCTTTGTTAGTGTATTCCTGGATAATAAGTACTTTTATATTTGTCCCTATTTAGAAATACCAGATTTGTACCCAGAAGCATGCATGTGTATTTATGTCTATAAAACATAGACATACAAATATAATAGATATATATGATGGGTTTATAAGCATAAATAAGATTTATTAAATATTTGAGGTATAAATATTTAATAACATTTTTCATAATTAAGAAATCCAAAATAGCTAATTTTTCTCCTTTGCCATTTGTTAGAATGAACTGATTCTGTGCCATTTTTTTTTCCATTAAGTACAATCTCTACTGTGAAAATGTATTTTGAGATATTTTCATTATTTCAGATTTACAAGGAAAGACTAATCAACTAATGTTAGAAGACTAACAACATTCAACTGCAACAACATATGGCATTAGAAATACTGCTTGAATAGGGAGTTTCAGATGAAGCTCAGAATTCCACCTATGTTTCTGCCTAGAATTGCAGCACATGCCTCTTAATGCATAGTTGCTTTTGTCTGCAGATTCCAGTTATATTTAGGCACTTGCATAACTAAACATGAACAGGAAACAAAAATGAATATTGATTTAAATATTGAAACATAATCTTGCTTTCCATTTTTGTAGAGTATGAAATATTTACATTGAACTATATTAACTGTGTTACAATCAGGAAAATTTGCAATCACTGGTTCATTATTAACATCAACTTTCATCTATCCTAACTTTGCAAAAAACTAACCATTTGGGTTGCAATTCTCCATACCATGCATGTATCAAGGTTAAGGAAATCTTTTATTTGCATTTTTTTTCAGTCTGTGGTCTAAAATGTTCTGCATGTGTACAAGATCAAGGCAAAGAAATAAAGTATTCTTTGCTATGGTTGAAACAGAAACTGGTGACTTAACTAAGAAGGCTTGGCACTGTTAGTTTTTGCAATAGGGAGTTGGTATTCGGCAGAGACAGTTATTTGTCTCAGATATGTCTCTTGTTTCCTTTCTCTCTTGACATATTTAGACTTTTGAAAATATCCATTTATTAGATGTTCTGTACAGACTTCTGAGTATGTGGTCACAAAATCTATGAGTTATATCCTCCACTGTGAACCTACTCCAAGCCCTTGAAACAAACTCAGATTTATGGATCTGTACAGTACCTGGGCATGTTGCACTGGTCCCAGAGACTTGACCCATCAGGCTACCCACACCAGAACTGCATGAGCTCTCTAGAATCCTTGTAATTTATACTTCACTGCATAGGAATTGAAATGGATATATAGAAAAATCTCTGCTGTTTGACCAATGCAACATGAGTTAATGGGATTTATAAAGGACCAGAAGTGCCTCACAGAGTGTGTAGTAAATTGAGATAACTTGAGGTTAAATGAACTGTATTGGAGAATTGTATTTGGGAGCTGGGAAGAAAGAAGTTGAATATTAAAGATTAGGATGGAAAACCTCAGATTCCATGAAAAGTTACACTGGATTTTGTTTGATGGAAACTCTTAATGTAGATGAGAATTATTATTCTAACTTGGAATAAAGTAAAAATTTGGATTTGAGAATTCTAGGTTTTTGCCTCTGCCAGTAAGCATTAATTACAGAGTTCCATAGTACTTCTCAGACAAATAAAGTAACTCTAACATCACATGGAAACACAAATAGTCTTCTTAAAGAAAATATCATTAACATGTCATTAACATAAGGTTAGATGCAAGTTTAATGTCTGGTCCTAGAACAAAGTTTAACAGTATTTAAAGAATAGGGACAGAACATCTGAAATCATGTTTTGTGCAAGTCCCTTGACAAGTGAACTCTCTAATATTATACTACAATGTTAGCATGAGATTCAAGTCAACTTTAACCAGGAGTTAGAGTATGGTATCTTAGAGTATTAAAGTGTGTATACCTTATATTTATTACTGTAGTGTGATTTGCCTGTATTTGAAAGTCAAGCTTTTTAGTTGCTTTTTAGCAACTAAATGCTTATATGCTGAAATTTTACACGCATCTATTAAGACAGATAGGTCTGAGGATATTTGTAGATTTCCATGAAGCTACAGCAGTTTTTCATGTCAAAGGATATGGCCCCTAACTGCTACAATTACAATATGCAGTAAAAATTACTAATACTAAAATAACTGTAAGATTCTTTGAGCATTATATCCCTTATTATTATTATTATTATTATTATTATTATTATTATTTTTAAGTAATTAGTTGTTTTACACTTATGTCCTTAGAACATTGCAGAATCACATGATGGTTGAGGTTTGAAGATCCAACTAAGATCAACTACTAAATGATTCTTGCTGAAAGTACACATTTTCTTTTACAGGAACGCTGAAAGATATGATTTTGTTTATCTGGTTCTCATCTTGACATCATCAGTCCAGTATCTGAATGTTTTCCAAGCATTTATTGTATGTTCTTGAGAGGCAGAAACATTATGATAGTGGAATTAAGATTAAGAGATGAAAACTAACATTTTAAATGGATTTAGCATTTGAGTTGGTTACAAAGGTATGTGCATTTTTCAATGCAAAATGTCATTTCCTGAATTTCATTATTTTCCTACCATATTTTTTTAAGTTTTAATATATCGTTTTATATATACTTTAGAAACATATTTAAAAAAATGAATTTATTTCATGAATTCTTATGTATAATATGCATATGAAATGTATGCATAATCTAATACTACACATACTCTAGTATTTAATTTTATACTCAACTTATCCTTATAATTCTTTTCAGATTATTTTGGAATTAAATCTGAGCTGTTAATGCTGTTATTTTTCTTTATGTTTATTTTTACTTAGTCACTGAAAATGCTAGAAATAAGAGCATTATTTCAGGAAGAATTCCTTTAGTTACTAAGAACTACTTTATTTACTTCATATATTCATCTTCTAAGCATTTACTATCTATGTTTGCTAGGTTCCTTAAAACAATAAGATGCCTAATTCTTAATGCATATAATTCATATACAGAGTACATGTACATTTACAACAAGTTTACATTGGGATTTACTGTTGTTTAACACTACGTATATGTTGCTAGTTTTACTTGCATAGTAGAAGACTTACTGACCAAAACAAAGTTTAACACACAAATGGTAGAATTTACAAATAATGCCAGTTTGTTATTTTTCTCTGTCCAAGCTTTTCTAAGTAATAAGTTTCTGTAGATCTACATACCAGTAATAAACTTCATTTATCTCAGACAAACTGCAAAAATAGCCTACTGCTTCTATAAATCTAAGAAAACCTGAGTAAGTTCAAAAAAGGGCAGCTGCAGTACAGAATGTCTTGAAAGATATTTTGAAAGATGTTTGAAAGATACTCCTTTCTTCCTGCTCTGAATGGATGGCTGTAATGAAATAACTTGACCTTTAATACAGTGTTCCTATTTGTGTTGGTATGAAATGATTTGATACTTAAGGAAAAAAAGTTTAAATTAAGGCATGAAATTTAAAAATGAAACTTTTCTGCAGCCATTCTATATAAATGAAATATAGGTGAAAATACTAAACCTACTTTTCTTCAGCTTTCAAAGGAAATAATATGTTAATTTTTCTCATAATCTGTAAATTCTTAGTTTTATACAGTTCTACTCAAAACCCCAAATGGACCCTAAGATGTTTTTTATTCTAGCATTTGAGCATATGATCTGTGATCATTAAACCTGTAAACTGACTTCTCAGTGTCATAGTTGGCTCTCATTAAAATTTTGAGAACAGTGTCTGAAAATTAATCTCTGAATTTGAATAATTTGTTTTTGACCTCATTTCCCAATGTTACAAATGATGAAAATTTGAAGCTGACATTTAATTGCCTTAACCACTGGATTTTAACTCTTACATGTTTTGATAGAAGGGTGGAAAGGTAAGTTATTAGACAATTTGCAGTCATATTTCATGGAGATAAATAATCATCCTCTTAACAGGTGCAGCTCTTTTCAGTGGAGATTTACCTTTTCTTCACTGTTGTTAAGATGGGCTCTGAGCAGTGATAGATTTCATTGGCAGCTATTATGTCTTATTGTGGCCTTGCTAGAGGCTTTATTTTACTTGTCTGATATCTGTGTGTTTCACTGTATCTTCTGATTTCTCAAGAGAGTGCATAGACAGAAACATACTGGTTTGTCTAGAGTTGTCTTTTTCTTGTCTTTTAATGCCTAGTTTTCTTCAGTTGTTCACTAAAAAAAAAAAAAAAGTGTAAAGGATAAGAAAGAAAAGAAGAGAATGCACCCAAGGAAAACCTGGAAAGAGCTGTAGAGCTGTACAGGGTAAAGATAAGAACTTCTGATTTCCCCTTTTACCAACATTTTAAGTTCAGGCTGTTTGTGAATTTTTTTCAAGTCTTTTTAATTAAAAAATAAAAGCCCTGTTTTCTCACTATCCAAGCAAGATCCATCTTGGTAGTATCTTGTAGATTGATCTAGGAATGGTAGCATCATACAGAAAAGATTATTCAAAAACAACAAAAGAAGGAATCTTGAAATTCTCTCCCTTCAGTGTTCTCCTGCCACAGAAATTCTGCTTAATTGTCACAGCTCACTGTAGAATTATTTAGACTACAACAGCTCTGGTATACATAGTCATAGTTTAACTGGGTATTTTTCAAAAGAGCTTACATCTTAGCTGAATTTTGCCCTCTCATTCTCTGAGGCATATTATCTCTTATAAGCGCATAATATGTCTGCCTGAATGCAGGTACTCTACAAGAGCTTTTTTTTAATTGTCTTCTCATTCTCAGTTGGCTAAACACAGCACTGCATAATAAAATCACTGCTGCACAAGCGCAGATATACTGACCAAAGATGTCATTCTTGAAAGCTGTGTTTGCTTCAATAGGGAGTTTCTGCTCAAGTGCAAAAATCCTGGGGCAGCAAAAAAACAAGAGGAAAAATCTTTACTTTTAATTACCTTGAAAACAGGCTTCTCAAAGCTTCAGTTTTCCCAACAGCCTGCCCACTAAGCAGTTGACAAGTATAGCAAAGACAAAAAAAGGTTCTCTGACTGAGAGAAAAGCTTTAATGCAAGCACATATAGAGTTTCCCAGTAGCATTTCGTTGAATCTACACCAAAGCCACTTTCAGCTACAACAGTAATATATAGATTTTTGACAAGGAAGTGACTTTTGATGGAGGTGGCAGTATCATATAGCTTTGTTGCTCTTTTATCAGCATAGCAATGAAGCTGTCTTCCATCAAGAAAAAAGGAAAAATGCCAAGGGAAATAAAATCAACCAGGCAAATTTTTAACATTTAAACCGATGAGCTATATGTCCTTGTTTAGAAAATTCAAGTCACTACAAGTTCTAGAAGCCTTTTTGCCAATGCAGAGTTTTAAATTATAATACAAAGGCTTTTGTGAGATTGATCACAATTTACTCTGATAAAACCAGTTCCATTGTGAGTTTAACAAGAGCTTGTACTGTGTGTTATGTAGCAATACTATGGAGACGCCTTAGATTTTCGCCTTAGATTTTGATGGCAGGAATCTCATAGGTATGGCTCTGTGGTTTTGCTGTGCCTCCAGGGGTTCTGAACAGGGATTCGACAGAGGTTGTGAAGGAAGGGATGCTCAAGAAGTTAATCCTGGGAAAAACTATGGTTACAGGCACTTTAGGAAGAGGGATTTGTGAGAAGTTCAGATATATATCTATATATATATATAGGTCTTTTCACCTTGTCCATCTTTTAAACAATTTTAAAGTAAAGTAATTAAAACCCACTATCTGAGCATCAAATGCTTTCCCCAGACATTTCAGAAGTGCACTACAAATATGAATTCTATGCAGACATTTTCTTAATTCCCTGATATGCTGTGCATGGAAGAATTCTAGCTGAAATTAAAAGAACTAGGTAGAACTTTCCCTATCCATGTTTTCAGCCATCTGGATTCATTCCCTCATCTGATAATGAGTCGCCACTGTCATTTATTCTTCTTGTAGATTTTCAGACCTGTTCTCAGCCATACAATTGCCTGAAGAGTTTACAAAGATAGCCTGGAAGATAGCTGCAAAGGCATTCTCATTAATGAGTTTCTGACCACTGGTCCAGGCTATTGTCCTTGTATTTAATTAAAGTAGTACAAGCTGTGTATCCTCCAAATGTCTAGGCAAAGGTCAACAATCTGTTCCAGGCTCCAACACTCTTGTACAATAGTTGTGCAAGAGTACAATTACTCTTGAAATTGTTCTTAGGACTGGAGGAATGCTCTAAAAAGGGCAGAAACCCATCCCAACCCAGGGTTGTGTGGGGATGCTGTGGTCCTGTTCCCTTCTTCTATTAACCTTAACTAGCTTGGACTGCTAACTGCCTTCTCCATTCACTTCTTTTAGAGATATATTTATCTATTCAGCTCTCTGAGCCATTTAATGATCTGTTTGCTGGCATACTGGTGTCAGAAAAAGGACAGGGCTGGGGCTTCCTGGACAAGAATTGGGAAAAAAGAAAAAAACATTTCTGATTATTTAGAGTTTCTGTAGAGCAGTACCTTACAACCCTCCACTCTTGCATGTGCACATATAGCTTAGAGTTTTTGAAAAATCTTGATGGAGGTGTTTTACTATCCTCTATTTCTTCAGCTTTTCCCCCTGTTATGTCCTGGGGCAGATTCAGCAGAGGGGAAATGGATACCTGCACCACTCCACTACCGAGGAAAGGGAGTGTTTTCAGTGCTAAAGTTCTCATAAACAAACAAGAACCACATTCACAAGGAGGGTGGGAAGGCAATGTTTGCCTAGACCATAGACATTATCTAAGAAACTGAATTTCTTTTAGAGCATAATTTTCAATATTTAAAAAGAATTAGGTAAGTGTTGAAAGTGATCAAGACCTTTTTACAAAAGTTTATAGTTCTGATTTGGTATCTGAGGTTGTAAAAGGGGAGTAGTTAATACCTGCCAGCTTGAAGAAGAATGGTATGGGTTTTACTGTAAGCATTACTCTCTGAGTGACTTTGACCTCAAGATGTTAATCTTGCTGGACTCCAGAGCGAATATCAAATGTCAGGAAAATCCAAACAGATGTGTGGACTTGGAGTACTTTAATCAGCCTACCTTTAAACAAAAAGGGGTTTACAGCTCACTAGCACAGTTCTCCCTCAACCCTAATATGAACAGAAATGGTTATTCAAGATTCTGTGGTTGGGTGGAAGAGAAATAGAGTAGTAGAGAAGGATGAAAACCTTCCACAATAATGTGTGAGCTCCAGTTCAGAGTCTAGCTGCCTAAGGCAAACAGTTAACCTGTCTTTTGACTGATGCATCTTTCCAGAGCCTGAAGAAGACATTTAGGCACCTGAAGTCTGTGCCACTTATCCCCCTCTTTCTTCCTTACTCTTATAATGAAAGCTGTTTTTCCTAAGCGGTATCCACAGCAGACAATACGTTTTACATATAGCTGAGTCTGTAGTTCTGCCTCTACACCAGACTGACTAGCAAGAGATTGTCTCATACCACAAGCAACCATACCATAAACCAGTCAGCCTTGGTAACAGATGAGAAAAAATAGAAGAAAAATGAAAAATTTATCAGGAGGCAACTATCCCTGTTTTGAGACAGGTCTCCTTCTCTTCTCTTCTCTTCTCTTCTCTTCTCTTCTCTTCTCTTCTCTTCTCTTCTCTTCTCTTCTCTTCTCTTCTCTTCTCTTCTCTTCTCTTCTCTTCTCTTCTCTTCTCTTCTCTTCTCTTCTCTTCTCTTCTCTTCTCTTCTCTTCTCTTCTCTTCTCTTCTCTTCTCTTCTCTTCTCTTCTCTTCTCTTCTCTTCTCTTCTCTTCTCTTCTCTTCTCTTCTCTTCTCTTCTCTTCTCTTCTCTTCTCTTCTCTTCTCTTCTCTTCTCTTCTCTTCTCCGTTGTTTGAAAAGAACACTAGTACAAATCACTCTGTAATCTTCTTGGTAACTGGATTTTAGTGGCTCTGCATTCTTTTATAGTGCCTTCTGGGATTCAGCTTGCTAGATTTTATTTTTTTAATTATTTTTTTTTTTTTTTAAGAAAGTGCCTGTTATTTGAAGTATTTAGTTTAATATACATGTAACAAATATAAATCTACTTATCATTAAAACTTTTGGTTTTGAATCACGTATTGAAAAACAATATGAATGTGATGAAGTAAATTCCTCTTTCTTACATTTCTTCTGCATACAAATAGAAAATATCTCCCCTGAAGAATGAAATTTGCTTCACAAATGTACATAGAACTGTAATTTTACCTGCTTATGGTAATAGATATCAAGTGCTTGGGGATGCACTTTTAAAAGGCAACATAACTCTATATTTCCCTAATGCTGAAATGCTGTTACTGAGATCTGTTTCTAATGTGTTTGGGACCTTTTTATGCTTCTCACTCTAAAGCTTTTTGTTTCTTTGCTACTGCTTGCCCCCTGCTGTTTTTGCTGTTGCTGTCTGAAAGAAAACCTAGGCAACTGCATTTCTATGATTTTATATATATATGTATATATACACACATACTTTAATATATATATATGCGCACACATATATATAAATAAATGTATGTAAAATATATATAAGTGTGCATGGAAATACACATCAGTTCTTATAAATATGTATATGTACCCATAAATAATATAATACTTAAGCTTCTTCTCACTAGACAAAGAGTACTGTCAAAAGTAAATGTAAAATCATTGATGCTGATTTGAAATCAAATAAGATTTTCCTGTACTACATATAACAAAGACCCATAAGCCAACTAGATTAATATACATTCATTCAGTACAGAAGTGCTACGTGGTAACCTTTTAAAGAGTTCACATTAAAAAAGAAGAAATCTGTTACAACAAATTGGGGATGTTTTTCCCTATAGTCGCATTGATGAAGATAGAACTGAAGTCTTTGGTGTGCTGAAAAAAATGCACAGGTACAGTGACAAGTGGCATTTCCGCTATGAACGTTTGCTACTGGCAGAGAAAAAGAGGTGGAGGAAGAGGAAGAGAAAGAAAAGATACTTTTGCTGTTGTTTTGTATTGATTAGGCAGCTAAATAAACTTCTTTATTTAACGTAATAGCATTGCCAGAGCAATTTTTTTACTGTGAACTGCTTGACAATTTTTTGAGTTTGTTTTGCAGTTCCTGTTTGTGACCCGAGCCTACAAATCTTTGTCATATTATGGGATCTATCTTTCTTAGGTCATAAAAATGTCAGACATAGATAATATGGGTAGAATAAACAGGTTTGACCATTGCAATTTGCTAGTTATTTTAGGTTTTGTAGAGAAAACAGCTTTCAGATAGGACTGTGTAGGATTTCCTTAGCCTCCTCCTTTCTAAAAGCAGTGTTTATGCCCTATTATGAGAACATTGTCTCTTGAATAATACTAGTGAGTTCACTTATTAGCACATTATATGACTATGTTCTGGAGAAACCAATCGAATGCGTATCTGTTTCAAAATCAGCTATTGTAGATACAGATGTAGAGTCTTCTTTAGAGACTTATTCTGCACAGTTGCATTCAGCTGCAGTGCAGGATTCCCAATGCTCTTCAGTATTGGTGCTTTAATTCCTACAGAGTGCCCTGAGAATTCCCTTGACCTTGCCAATAGCCCTACTGCTGTTCTCATCAGTACGTGTGTAAAAAGTTGGAGAAGTTCTTCAAAACTAACTTCATAACTTAAGAAATTCTAAAAGTGTTTATCTAGAATATAAATCTATGCATAACTATTTATATGTCAGGAATTTGTTTGGTTATGTACTCTTGTTTTGTGAACTTAAGCTTTCTATTTGTTCTTATGTCACTTGTGTGAAATGCACTTTATTTTAACATAGCAATGGCATTTATTGTTCATAGAGAAGTAGATAAAGCATACAGTATATTTACAGGGTGTCAAGGTGTTTATTTCTTAGATGCCTGTGGATAAGGAATTGGTGCTGTGACAGAATGTAGGGTGGAATGGCCTCAAAAAGGGAACCATACCACCAAGTGGTGTGAAATCTAAAATTTATTTGTCAAGTGAGATGGTTGTAGTGGGAGATAACAATTTCTATTCGTCCTTTTCTAAGGTTTCTAGTCTGTTATACTCACACACTTCACATTCTCACCAGTCAGGGCCCCTTCCCTTCTGTTCCAGGTTAGGCAGACTTCTTTGCACTGGGGGAACATGACAGTCATTAGGACAGTTCAATGCTCCTGGTGGTCTGGCCTGTCCATCACGGTTCTACCTCAGTCTCAGATTTCTACATGGTGTAAGGTGTCCATGTGTGGAGATGGGTAACTACATCTTTTTTAAAAATAGTTACAAAATATTTTGATGGAAAATTTGGAACTGATATTGTGTGAGATGAACATTGGTTCTGGATCCTGAAGTTAGCCTTAAATATTGTAATAGCAGACATGTTTTTTAACGATTCTTTTTCACTACTTCAAAAAATAAGAGCTTCTCAGGTAATATATTCGCTGTTTTTCATATTTTTGAATGTGTTTTTTTTTATCTTATATCTAGCCTGGGAGACAAGTGTTATGAGCAGTCTTTCAATCAAATCCCTTAAGAATTGTTATTTTTTCATCTTCACCTGATTTCATCTTTATGGAAGATGAAATTCCTGTGCACAATCACATGTGTTAAAGGAGTGAGAACTACAAGGCATTTACTCTTATGATACACAAAAATTGCATTAAGGTTTGGACGTAAACCTGCAGGAAGGAGGTGACTCATCTTTTAGTCACCTTGTTTTGAACTTATGCCAGGACTCAATATTGCAAAGTATAGCACGCAAGTTCAGCTAATGTCTGGAGAAACTTGGTGGGAGTAGCAACTCTTAATTCTGGATTTCCTGTGTTTGGTAGGTTTTAGTGTGACCACTTATGTTATTTTAATGGAGACATTTCTATCTAATTTCCTTTGTTTCTTTTCAAACCATTAAAAAAAAAAAAAACAGAAAAGGGTGATATTAATAATGTATTATGCCTGAGACTTCTTCAAATGTGATCAATGTTAATGGGATCATTGAGACTCTTCTCTAGAGATCAGAATTACCCTTTAGAGCTGCTACAGATCATGTTTTCCCTGAATGCTAAATATGAAGCATAGTGCACTGTGGTTCACTTGTGTCATCAGTGTCAAAGGTGCTTTAATACTCAGATCATTGATGTTAGAGACCACTAACTTAAAACTTTTTTCCTATTAAAAATCAACTGCTCCACCATAGTAGACTCCCGTGGAATATTAAACTGGTTTTTAAAGGAAAGAATTGAAAAGTTGAAAATAGTTGAAATAGTTGAAAATACATTCAGGTTTTGAAATATTATGCAGTGATAATTAACAGATTTTCATAAATTGTAAGAAAAGAGTGTACCAGCCATACAAGGTGTGGCACATTTCAGATGTAGCTCAACAAGCTGCACTATATCATAACTCAAGACAGCAGTTTCTCTCTCCTGAATGGCTACAATACTATTAGATTTCAAGAATCCCCTCTGGAAGTCAACAGGAACTGTAAGAGAGGTTTTGAACACTCAGTTTAAAACACAGAGATCAGATTGCAGTCCATGGTTTGAGTGCAGTATCTGTGTGTCTCCTTCTTTGGCATTGTTAAAGAGGTTTTCAATCTCTTGTTGTCTTCATTTTTCAAACTGGGAAATGTAACATGAATAACTTCACATGTAATAATCAGTTTTGAATTAAGAATGAAGTAGAAATATCATTTAATCATCCAAGGTGTCTTTCCTAGAAAGAGCCATTATTTATACCTATGTAGTTCATATATCACTTGGCCAGTGAGGTTTGCACTGGGTTATGGAGGATTACCATTAAGTAAGACTGAATTATCAGGGCATTTGTAATCGTGTCCAAAACAAAACTTTTAAAGAATATAAGAGGAAAAAGGCGAAAGTAGAAGTCTGTCCACATCACATGGGAAAAGAGTTTGGAAATGTTTTCTGCCAGTCTGCAAAATGGGCAGTTGTGTTCTGAATTGCTAAATTTTGAGAAGCGTTTCCTTCTGGTGACACAAATTTGCAAGAAAAAGCTTTCAGAAAGGCTCCCTGCAGGTCTATGAAAGCCCCATAGCATCTGCCTGGGGCATGTGTCTGTATAGCAATACTGCAAAGGGCTAGAAGAAAGCTGTGGTACAAGCTTCATACATATCTACCGGATCAGTATTTTCCTTCTGTTTACCATCCACAATGTAGATAAAATATTTTTATGGCCAAATGTCTTCATGATACAGAATAGCCCCAAAAGTTTATATTCATCTTTCAGCGTTGCAGTAGTTTACAGGTTTTTGAAACCGAGTCCTATTCGTGCCCATCTCTTTTAATGAGGGCATTTTTTTTCAGGGCTGGGCTAGCTTGGAAGCTGAGACAGCGCAGCTGAGCAGCACTGAGCAGTTTCCATTCGAAATGAGGCTGTTGACGAAAGTTTAAGGGAATTGAAATGAAGTCTGAAATATCCTTCCTGCCTTCACCAGGATGTTTGGAAGCCCTAGGGTGCTACAGACTGTGAAAGATTAGTAATTAGAGGCTCACCTTCTGTATACTAATGAAAGGCTCAGAACTAAAGCTTTTAACATTGAAGGGATTGCTACATCCTGCATTTTTTACTTTGAGGTTTTTAGAAAAACTAACTGTGTCAGAGGGCATATCTAGCAAGTTATACTAAGAAAGTGACAGTATTGTTTAAACACACAGGGTTTGAATGTGTGCTGTGCAAATCGCTTCCAATGTGCTTTTATACCTAGTCCACCACAGTAGAGCTGTGCCCGTGCTGGGCAGCACCCTGTGACCCTGCCAGTCATGTACAGGTGATGGGAAGGGGGTATGTCCTGCGGGGTGCTCTTACTGTCTTTTCAGTCTATAAAAATCATGTCGCATCTGTCAGGAGATAGAATTAGGAGTGGAGCAACGTGTTTGTTTTTTTTAACATGACCTGATACGATCCCTCACAGTTCCCATGAAATCACTGGATAGCATTTCTTCACTGAATTTTTGGCGATATTTGCAGGATTCGATAACATTCAAAGAAAGTCTTATACAGCATCTCTCTGTCACATGTATCGGTGGTTTCAATTTGAACCCCTCTCTCCCCCCCTTCCTGTTTTGCCTTGGCTGTTTTCATGTAAAGAAAAAATAGACCAGTCACTTGAAAAGAATTCAGCCAGGTGTCAGTCAGATTCATCTATTTATAAACTTCAGGTATTTGTTATGGACTATTGTGAAATTTCTACCCATACTTCATTTTGACTTCTAATACACTGAAATATATTATTTCTGCTCACAACCGTTTATATGAGGATTGCCATTTCAAGAGCTACAGTTTCTGAAATGCAGATTAAAATAAACTTACCATGAAAGTGACTGTTTTGATTGGAACATACATTTCTCCTTCTAGAGGAGAATGTCACGGTCTCAGATGGTGAGGAGTTGTTGTGGTTTAACCCTGCAGGCAGCTCTGCACCATGCATCCATTTGCTCACTGCCCTTGCCTAGTGGGATGGGAGAGAGAATTGGAAAAAAGGTAAAACCTGTGGGCTGAGATAAAGACAGTTTAACAGGACAGAAAAAGAAGGGAAAATCATAATAATTAAAAAAGGGAATATACAAAGCAAGTGTTTCACAGTGCAGTTGCTCACCATCCGCTGCCCAGCCACTCCCTGAGCAGTGGCCCCTTCTATCCTTAAGAGACAGTTGGTGTAGTGACCTGTCCCTTCTTTTTCTGCTGGCCACAACAAATGCTTGGACATAGGAGAGGAAATAACCTTTTTCTAGTTCAAGTGTGGAACTAACTTGCTTCTTACCAATAATAAGCAAAATGGAGAAACCTAAGTTCTTGTGTTGTGCTGCTGGGTGCAGTAGAGAGGCATGCCACCCCTGGCTCAGGATAAATCACAGGATTTTACTCTAGCCCAGTTTTAACAGCTGCTTTAGAGATACAGCAAACAATTCACACTATGCATTGGAGGAGCAGTAATTCATCTGAAGGTGGCAAATCTGAGATGAGACAGGTATTAAAAAGGAAAGGCTAAGTGCAGGATCACATTGTTATTCTACTGTCTTTCCATACAGGTCATAAGAGGCAGTCCATTTATTCCCCCAGTACATTACCAAGTTAAATATGTGCACAAACATTTGCAAAAATACTCTTTCTCCCTTTTAATTTTATGTCAATCAGTGGTTATTGAAATAGTCTAAATCCTTACAAAAACAAGTGCTCATATAAATTGAAATGCACCTTGTTGTCTGCTGTGAGAGCATCTCAGAAATCCTTGTGGTGTGTGTGGATGGTGTTATAAATAACAAACTGTATTTCCAGGGTAGCTGGTTTCTCTAGCCTTTTTCATCACAGTGCTAAGTTTAGTATGTAGAGGTCCAAGGCTTTTTCATTTGTATTAATACAAAAAATAATAACCATGAAAGTTAATGGAGTTAATTACATTCAAATCAGTTAGATGCAGGAAAACAAAAAGGACTTTTTGTGTAAGCAAAGAATTAGCTCTGGTAGTTTCTGAGTAACAACAAGAGTTTGAAGATCAAGAGCCAAAGACTATATTACTGAGCTCTTACTTTTCAGGAATAACATACAAAATGTGGCAGGCTGATGAGTACTGTAGAGACCTAGAAAGAGGACTAAAATTGAAGGAATCTGTAGGGTATTTAGCAGTGCCAAAACAGGAAAAATCTTTAGTGGTCACGCTACCAAGGAGTCCTAAGTATTTCCTCAAGGCTCAATCACGAAACATTTTTGTCCTGCCCTTCTTATGATCACAATCTAGCTATTGGTTTCAGCAATACAAGGCTTTGGAGAATAATCAAGTTGTGAAAAGTTGTTTCTCCTGAATCCAATCCAGGAAAATGTAAAAGCCTACCAGGAAACATATCTCTTACCTGGAATATTTCAAGATTGCTTCAGTAGGGTTAAAGGAGCATTTCCTTAGTGTCTTTAAGAGACAGAACCATTTTACCCCTGGCTTTGGTGCCTTCATTTGAAATGAGACCTCTAAATCAAAATTTAGGAAGGGAGTAATTACTATCACTGAAGGCAATCATATGTGAGTTGTAATAGGATTTCCCTAACACTATAATTTATATCAGATATTATTACTTCAGAACACAGTCCATGAAGAACTTTCCAGGAAGAATCAAAATTAATTTATAAAATCCGTAATTAAAACATTGAGGATTAAATCAGTGCTTGAGGTCCTCTGTGATTGCATTATCCTTCTCTTACGTTTTTGCATAATATTCATGTTACTCCTCTCTTTCCTTAAATATGACTATTGAAAAGGGAGAAAAAGATTTTTAAGACATTAATTTATTCTGTCTTCCTTGATATTCCCATAAAATTAGGGGTCTTGTTAATCATCTTCTCTCTGTTTGAAAATTTCTAAAAGTAATCATAAAAGGTAAATTCAGTAAGCCTCAGAACAAACAAACAAACAAAAAAGAACCAAAGAACTATGAGTTTATATATCAGCTAGTTAATATTTAAAAAGATTTATTTTATATGGGCAATATGGAGCTCCTAGAAAATTGACAGAAAGCACCTGGAGCAAGAGGTAGAAAAAGGATTAATATTTTCTGGATGATTGAGAACTTTGGGCATACCAATCTACCTGTCTTATCCTTCACTTTTACACTTCACTTTTACAATTGTGATGGACCATTTTTGGATGAAAATTTTAACGTGTGTGATGTGGATCAATATAATGTAGTATGCAAAAATCTCTGTATATCCATATAAGTTTTTCTGTCGAGTTTAAAGTCCCAACTCAGCCTTGTTTTTAAGCCTATGAGTATTTATTGCCCACCATACTTCAACAGGGTTCTGTAATTGTGTTTCTTGGAAATATCTCAAATATGCCAACTAATCAAAAAATACTAGTGTATTTCATGTCACAAGGACAGTGTTGCATAGCACCCATGGAGAGCCCCAAACTGGATGTTCTTCTCACTGTTAAGTGCTATCATGATAGCCCCATTGCTAATCATAGGCAATACAAACACTCCTCACCCTCTGAGCCTGAGTTAAACAGAATCTGAATCACTTTTGAGCTGAACAAAAACCTTCTGAGTTGATTGGTTTAAAATAATTAACTGAATAAAAATCATTAGTCAGGATAGTAAACATTGAGATTTGATGGTTAGTGAAAGATACTAATTTCAGGGGAAGCAATCCATAGTTCAGTGCACACTACCTGATGCCCAGACATCAAAAGATGCTTGGAAACTCAATTTTGGCTGGGTGCATAATCCCTTTCAAGCATGTCAGTGACCGATTCCCAGGGCTCCGTGATCAGCACCTTTGAGAATGCTGCACATTAACTTCTATTTAGGATGTAAAAACTGAGCAAGTACATTGTTCTCACTCTTTTTGCATATGTTTCATTATTTCTGTGCTTCCTTCCTTTTTACATGTATTTCTCATTGCAGCCAGAACCTTTCCAAAGGGATAAAAAGAATGGTGAGTGGCATCTTGTGGCTCTCAGCTTTACCACATGAGTGACTAAAGCATTAGGAAAGTTAGTGCCCTAACAGTTGGCAGTCTCCCACCTCAAAGACTGAGCAATTTAGTATAATAGTCTGAGCAGCCTCAGCTACCATTGTGTCTGGGATTTTGCCTGAACTGTTAAATCTAGGACTTTCAGTTGGCACTCACTGTGTGCTGCCTGTGGGTCAGCTGTGCACATGAGTAATTTGTATAAACCACATTTTATAAGCTTGAAATGAGTTGTGGCCTTGCAAGATTAAAATAGATGAGCACAGCTCTGCCTAGATGTCATTGTGAACTATTTTAAAAAAATATCCAGCACATATACATAAGTAAAATACGACAGGAAAAATAGTGCTAAATAAAATATTTTTTTCATTGCTGCCTCAGTTTCCATTTTAATTTTACACAAGACAGGATTACAACAGAGCAATGGAGTTGTGTTAAATAATGAACTTTACAAATATAGTCAGTGGTAAAATTCCATAATTTGACTTTATTAAATATAGACTATTTCTGACAATGTCATTTAGATGCAGCTATAGTACTTGTATCTTACTGTCAGAATACAGATCTTTTTAATCATGAATGTGAATGATTGTAAGCTTTTCAGAGGCAGGAAAACAATCCTAGCAGGAGGGCCTTCGCAAAACTATCCTCAGTCCTTTACCTACTCTGGCACTGTGTCAGTATCAAATAATGTAGAGGAAAAGACTATACAGACAGGGTTATACAAACATGTAATGTAGGATCTAATCCTACAGTACTGATTTGAAATATTTGGGATTTTAGCAAATCTACTAATAACTTCATAAAGTTAGATTTCTGCCACAGGTCTGCTCTTTTCATCATCTTTCAATTTTACAATGGATTTTAGCCTAATTTTGCTGAAGAACATATCTAGTTGCATATCTTTAAAAGAATGCTTACACTCAGAACTAAAACTGATTTAAAATACTCCTTTAGAAATTGAAAGGTTTTGCTTTGTGTTTGGTTGTTAGTTTTCTGTTTTGCCTTTTTTTTTTTTTTGTCATGAGATGTTCTGCACAGAATCATTTTTGTAAACCTCGTAGCAAATCTAAATGGTGTTTTTAATGTTACTACGCTATCCTGTAGCGTACATGTAGACATGTAGAACTGGAGACGAGCAGAGTCTTGAAAATGCTATATTCTCTATCCAGTGCATCTAAAGGAGTACTTATATTTAAATTTTGTTTCATCCTCTTGTATGAATTCATGTCATTACCAAATGGTAAACAAAAACAGATGTCAGGCTCACTTTAGAAAAAGTGGTGAGCTTGCAGTTAGGTATTGAAGCGAACTGCTTCCGAGAGGAGGGTTTTGATATACTTCCGTCCATCTCTTTCAAATAGATATTTTTATGCTGGAAATGTCTTTAGTGCCCTTAATGCTTCATAGAAGAAAACAGCCAAAAAGTAAAATAAATAAATAAATAATGGCGGAAATATAAAATCCATTAGGATGAAGAACCCTGAGAATGTCTGGTTATTTAAGGGTATTTGTTTATTAAGAAGTAGAGAGAAAAGAACATCTGGCCATTAAAATAAGATGAGCAGGCTACGGAATAAATTTATACAAATAAGCCTGGCTTAAAAAGCAGAACAGTTGTGTGCTTTGCTACTAAACAGATTTTGTGACAGTACTGCAAACTTGCCAAGATATTAAGTAAATGAAAGCCAACAATCAAGTCTTTAAGTACATACCTTAATGACATAAGAGTATTACAAGCTTACAGAGGAAGAAAGCTTATAAAAGTATTAACTTTCTCCTGTACTCTGAAAGACATTCAGGTGAGATAAAAGAAGAGTTTTTACAATATCAAAGGACAATACCTCAAAAGAAAAAGAAAAAAAATACGTGAATGCAAATATGCAGCAAAAGTTTATCATATAGGCTTTCATTATTTGTGTAATTATAAGAGATGGCATTTTGTACACATCTATCAGGAGATATGAGGCATTCTCATATACAAAAGGCGTTCTATAAGAGCACAGTCAGTGAAACAGAGTTCTTACAATGGACATTTTCCCCATTCTTAGTATAGAGGGAAAGTATTTACCAGTTTAAAGGTATGTAGGAAAAAGTCCTATTTTCCTGGAAAACTCTTCTGCTAACTGAATAGAACATTCAATATTGAGTCCATGTCTATTTCATCTGCCTGGAACCTTCAGCTCCATCCCCTTCTGCTTGTTATCTACACAAACACACTCTGTCTTTGAGACCTAGGAATGATGCAGTACATAAGGAATACCAGGCCACTGCTAGGCAATGTTTATGGGACCAGCCTCCATGGTGTACTCGGTAGGAGATAACCCTTGGGTGATGTTAGACACACTGCACCTGGTACCCCAGGTGTCTCTCCACAAGGTGAATAAACATAGCTTGAAGCAGCTGGTAGCTGCTGAGAACAATGTCACAAACAGTGATTTGCCTTGTTATCTTCTGAGGATATCCTCTCTAAAGAGTTAGAAGAAACTTTTCAAAAGTGGCAAAACATATGTCATTATAATGAATGGAGCCACTCATGCCTCCACTGATAGATACGGAGAGATTTGGGTATGTACTGCTCTTGGTAATCTTGATTTGGCCTCTCAGTGGCATGTGCTTTTTTTTTTGGACAAAAGAAATCAAGTTATATGAAAAATAGCAAGGCATTTGAAACAATCACAGTTTAAAGAAAATCAATATTTCTTTCATTAAAGAAATATTTGCCTTGAGGCCACTGACTCAGCAAAGAAAACCTAAAACTGGAATGTTTGGAATATTCCATAACTGACTCAGCAATGAAAACATTCCATATGAAAAACATTCCATACTTACCACCTAAAATCACTGATGATTTTATGGGTTTGGTAAATGACTAACAACAAAAGAGAAAATTACGGATAATCCAAAGCTAGCAAATATTGAACTGAATATCTGCTTGATACTCTGGTACGCACAGAAGTGCCTACTGCAATTTTCTTATTAACTAAGAGCAATGAAGGATGCTTCCTATGGTTTCGAACTGTTTAAATAGCAAGCTCAGAGTCCCGTTCATTTTACTAACCTTACTGTGTATACTTCTACAAGTAACTTGACTAAGTAGCATCTAAGATTTTTGAGAAACTAAGCAATTGAGTGGAAATAGAAATGAAATATCTTATTTCATAGAAGACTAATAATATTCAGATACCTTGTTTCACTGTGTTCCATAGTGCTGATTTATCTGTCAAAGAGAGGGATGCAGTGCAATTAAAAAGTGATTAAGAAAGCAAACAAAAACTTCTGCTAACAAATTACATCACCATCCCACTAAATATTTAAATTAGTCTTCAAAGGCTCTTCATAGCTGAAGCCATTCTCGAATTCTGCATACACGTGCTAGGAAGACAGAACTGAAAATCGGTGAATTGTTTCAAACTATCAAATGTTATCTCAACATATAATTCAGTCTTTCTGAATTAAATACATCTACTATTATATTAAGTTTCATACCAAATTTTTATATACAATGCCATTTCCTGGAAAAATTTAACTTTTGAGAAGATCATTAAAGGATCAGTGATTCTTCATATTATCTGTTAAATGAAAATACTTCAGGCTAGCTTTAACAGAGGCTATTTACAGAGCTGGAGGCTGACAGCCAGGAATATATACCCAGTATGGAGTTTTATTCAATATTTAATTGAATGTCAAAATAAATTGCAAAAAACAGCCATGTTGGGGTTTTCTTGTATAATCTGATTTATCTGTTTTATCTTGGACACCTGCCTTAATTCTTCATCATTCTTGCATCATATGGGAGTGTGATTTTTATATTTGGATTAGATTTACAAACAGGTTAGATAGATAATAATAAAGGTTTAAATAATAAACTGGAACACAGCTTAGTTACTCTAAAAGTCCATACTCAGTTGAAAGTTGAACATTTCCCAGGCCATATTTGGAGCAAACCAATTCTTAGGGTTTGAGTCCTCATCCAAAGGGCAGTGAAATCAGTGAAATTATTGCTCATGAGACCAGAGTGGCTTTGATCAAGTTCTGCAGATTCATAATAATCTAATTTACAGATGTTCCAGAAATTATTTCTTCAGCTTCTTTAGGAGACAATTCTTTACTATCACTGGGCTCCAAACACAAAGCGAGAGATCACAAATACCTCTTGATGAATAGTTACACTGTGTTAGACTTGTATAGTCATTTACGTAACAGAAAAATACAGCAGATTAATTATAAGGATTATATAAAATGAAGGTATTGGAATAATTTTTTAAAGTTCAATTTTGAAAATTTCAAAAAAAAATCAAAATTAGAGAGGTACTTACTGCAGAGTCCTTTTTCTCACAAAAGAGTATAAGTTTTTGCTGTTGTTGTTATTTTGTTTTGTTTAGGAAGCTTCTGTACTCTGGAGACATTAACTAAATGAAAGACAAATGCTCAGAAGCTACAAATTAATAAATACAAATATTTCCATTTTAGCTCTGACATTAAATTATCGATTTATTATATTAGGATTCATTAGTAATATCAGCAGTGGTGCTTATATGACATAGTGCCGATTTTACATAATAGAGCTTGTAAAGCACTGCCTAGTTTTTATTTCTAATCATTTTCAAATTTTATAAAATGTTAGGAGAAGTATAGGAAATACTACAAGAATCCATTACTTTTGGAAGTGTGTTTGACCTTGTATTGGAGTCTTTTTCTTGAAGTTTACTAAGGGTAAAACTCTGAAACAGAATTTATGTAAGCAAAGAGTTAACATCTGGTCAACCATTTTTCTCATTGATGGCTTCTTCACAACTGAATGATAGAATCATTAAGGTTGGAAGAGACCTTCAAGATTATCTGATCCAACTATCACCCTACTACCAATATCACCCCACTAAACCATGTCTCTAAGCACCAGGTCCAATCTTTCCCTGAACACCCCCAGGGACGGTGACGCTACCACTGACCTGAGCAACCCATTCCAATGCCTGACTGCTCTTTCTGTGAAAATTTGTCTCCTAAAATGCAGCAATTGTTTTTTCAGGTTTTAATGTAATTTAAAAAATAAACAAGATATGAAAAATAAAAATCTTCAGCATTTATTGCATATTATTATTATTATTATTATTATGTAAAGTCATGGTCGGAAATGATAAGATGTCCTTGTTTCAGTGAGGTAGTGAATTCGGGAATGTCTACTACTGCTTGGCAGTAGTTGATGTAGGCTATGAGGAATTGAAATCAGTTAATTGGTGCTAGCATCCAGATGTGTAGAAGAAAAACTGGTTTCTCCCGTTTGTAATATTAGGAAAATTGTGTGAACATTAATGTAGGATTAGACATTATCCTATTTATTCATGGGAAAGGACTAGCAAAAATGTTATTCAAGATAATTCTGAATGTGTGCTACAGTTACCTTCTAAGTGTTGATCGTCTTTTCTAAAGAGTCATATTTCTCTTTGTATTCAGACCTTTTGTAAGGTCTGAATATTCTTAAAAGAGTCAATAAAGCCATGTAAAAGAATGGAGGTTATTGAGTGAAAAGAAACAAATTGACGAAAGAATTATGCTGCCAAAATAGATTTGAGAGATTGAAGCTTCGTATTAATTTCAGAGAGACTTTGAAGAATCAGGGTTAACAATAACAGATACCCAGAAAGGGAGAAAAGGAGTAAATTTGAAAACATAGCAGTATGTAATGATAAAAAATGTCTTGTGAAGAGATTTCAATTATGTATATAGAGAAAAATTAATCTGATCAAAGTGAATTGGTTTTATATGAATGAAAAAACACCCTCCACCTTGACATAAATCTGTTATGAATAAATGTGTGTTTCAATTCAAAAATACTATGGAAAGTGTCATGAGGAAAATAGGCACAAATGAAAGGAAATTGCTACGCTAGGAGTGTCTCCTTCCCATAACCACAACATTCAGGCCTTCCTGAAACAGCAGCAGCTGGCTCTATCTGCTATCAGCTGTCCATGGGAGAAAAACCTTGGTTTTGCTGCTGAAAATATTTGTATTCAATGAATGGAAAAAAATAAAATATGTTCACATAGATTAATCCAGCAATTAAAGACCAACGAGAAAAAATGCATATTAGCAAGCTTTAGTTGGAAAGGGCACTTACAGGACCTACACATTTAACATTCTAATAGAAAATGTCTAGTATTAATTCCCATGGCATTTAAAGAAAATGCAACAATAGAAAACAAATCACAATGGAAGACAAGTAAGTGAATTCGTAAGGGTAAGCAGAAAAAAACTAATGGATGATTTTGAGAAGCTGAAATATACATTTAAGGCATTCTTAAAACAGGATTCTTTTTAGATACTTTTCCCCTACATAACACCTGAATGGTTGTTTTTAGAGCAGAAGTTTGAAGGAATAAAGGGTGCCATCATTCTTTTTAGTATTTTAAGTAGCCTTTTGCTACTTTTGATATGTATCATGTAACAATTTAAGTCTTGATCTTCCATCTGAATGCCCAAATAGCATTATGAATGTTAGTAACCCTTGTGCACCTGTGAACACTTGTGTTTTCATTGTCTTTCATATGTAAATATCTGATGTACTTCTACCTACTGTTCAGGAGTACTGAACTCGTGACTATGTTTAGTGCAGTTGTGAGCACAACATCCCTGTGAGGCAATGTTATTCAGCAACTATAAAAAGACTGAGCCAAAGAATGGTTTGCTCAGAATTGTGATGAGGAGCAAAAAGTAAACCTTAATTTCTGTGAGCTAAGTTAGCCCATCCTTCTTACTACATAGCCAGTATTCAACAGATAATCTATCTCTCTGCCCTTGCAAGCTGACTTTTCAGAAATTAATTTGGCTTTAATTCAGTTAAATCTAATTTAGTTTGGAGTGTGAAGTTGCTTCATGAAAAATTCCTGAAAAATTTTCCATGATTTTTTTTATTTTTTTTTCCTGGATAGTTTGAAATCCAGCAAAGTTTTAGGGATTAAAGCTATATAGGATAATAGTAAACCTGAAAATAAAATGAAACCAGTCATTCCCTCAGATAAGCTCTAGAATTGTCAGACTGTTTTAACTGTAATAGCATGGTCTCAAAGGGGTTTCATCTGATTTTCAAACACGATTTATCTTGTGCTTTCCTGTTGTTTGCTGATGTATATGTGAAGGAGAGCTAAAGGAATTCAACTGCTGTTTGTGCAAAAAAAAACACCTTTCACCATAGCATTATTGTGACCCAGAACATTATCCTACATTAATGAAAGAACAAGATAACATCTTTCTGCCACAAACTAGGAAAGTCAGCAACTCTTGGGAGATTATTTTTTTTTAATCATAACTTTTCTGGAAAAAGTAGTCTCTGGTTTTCATTTTGCATTAAATGCCTTACAGAAAGTATAGCCATTGCTGCTGTTGCATGTATGAGGCTTCCACATGGTGTGTTCTTTTTGATCTTTTTACCTTTTACTGTTTTTCTGCTCCTCGTAGTTCCCTTCTTGCTGCTTAGTTATAACCCTGTTATTGCTAAAATAACATAGCCCTGGCTTTCTGAAGTGTAGAGTGTTTGCAGATCCGCTGAAGTAAATAGGACAGTTAAACAGGGTAGAAAGGTCCAGCTGAAAATCAGGCTCTGTATACTTCTCATGTTACTGTAAAACTTAAATTTACATTTCATAGGTCTTATACATGTAAGACTTGAATTAAGTCAATTCAGAAATCAGACTAGCAGAAATTATGAACCGGTTTAGTTAACCTGGGGCTGCTTGGTCTAAAAGCCCTTTGAAAGGAGCAGAATGAAACAAAAAAATCTTCAGAGAGTTTCATTTTACAATTTGTTTTCTCAGGAGATAAATTCTGAAGAGTACCGTTCCCAACAAAAAGAACTTATTTCAGAGTCATAGAATATCCTGAGTTGGAAGGGACCATAAGGATCATCAAGTGCAACTCCTGGCACCGCACAGGTCTACCCAAAAGTTTAGACCTTGTGACTTAGTGCACAGTGCAATCGCTTCTTAAATTCAGACAGGCTTGGTGCAGTGACCACTGCACTGGGGATTCTGTTCCTGTGTGCAACCACCCTCCTGGTGAAGAACCTCTTCCTGATGTCCAGCCTAAACTTCCCCTGCCTCAGCTTAACACCATTCCCGTGGGTCCCATCACTGGTGTTTACAGAGAATAGGTCGCCTGCCTCTCCACTCCCCCTTGTGAGGAAGTTGTAGACCGCCATGAGGTCCCCCCTCAGCCTCCATGCTGGACATTTTGTCCAACAGGATCCTATGGGAAACCATGTCAAAAGCCTTGCTGAAGTCCAAAAAGATCCCATCAGCTGGTTTCCCTTGATTGACTAGATGGGTGATCTTGTCATAAAAGGAAATCAAATTTGTTAGGCAGGACCTACCCCTCATGAACCCATGTTGGTTGGGACCACTGACAGCATTGTCCCCCAGGTGCAGCACAGGGGAGCAGATTCCTCTCTAGTTGTTATGGTCCTTTTCATAGTGGCTTTATGTTATTCATTCTACAGCTTCCTTTAATAAATCCTAACTTTAGACTCTGTATAGTGACTTTATTTTCTGTGTTCAGCTGAAAAAAAACCTATTCTGTTTTTCTTTTTTTTTTTTTTTTGCATTTTCATTATGTGTGTTGTAAAGATATCACTCTGTTATCCTAAATTAAATTAGGTATATAACATCAAATGTTAATTGTTTATTCTTCAAACTGTGCTTGTTCTTTGAGATGAAAGAAGACAATGCTGAGTTGAGGATCCTATCTATCCTGTTTGTATGTATCCCTAGCAATTTTCACATCAGTGATTAAGGGATTAGCTTTAAACCACAAGCACACGCCTCAAGCCAAAACATATCAGGATGGATTCTGTGATCCTTACAAGCAATACTGGGCTGTTCCTTTGTTTATATGAGGTATTATTTTAGAGCAGCCAGTATTAAATGAGCCTTCTGGTGTTTTTTCCAGTATCACAGCCTGCTTTTCAGACCTACTCAAAATTATATCCGAGTACACCATTCTTTTGGGAATTCAGAGGATAGGCTTGAAGTTGGAAGTACCTGATATTAAACAGTTCAGAATTTCTACCCCTCTTTCGGTATTCATTTAATTTATATCCTTGTAGTACTGTCGCAGGCTCTACTCCCACCCAGATCCAGGTGTCACAGGTTGCTGTTAATTTTCACCGTGCCTCTGTCATGAAACAGGACAGGAGTACTTCAGTTTGTATTGGTCTTGCCATTAGCCTGGTGAGCTTCCTCTAATGATTTAACTGTATTTATATTACAGCTGAACCTTGCACTTCCTCTTGCTGTGAATTGCAGGTACAAACAGTATTCACCAGTTTCTCCTTTGAGGTACTTCTGAATTACAATTTTGTTGTCAGACCATTCTTTCTCCTCCAGTGATATCTACCCCCTGTGCTTTCCTTGTGTAGTAGTGCCTACTTAGCTTTCCTGTTCTCTCACTGGTGAATGAGCTGGGATGTGCTTCTCAGTGCAGAGTCCCTCCTGTGCTCCCAAAGTTGTCTTATACTGTTCAAACCAAGGTTAAGTGAGTAAAGAGATAAAGGAACTATTAAAAGGGGAGAAAACCCACTACGGACACAGGATCTTTTAATAGAATGGGGTATGTAGGTTACAGACTCCTGCATCCACATCATATCAGTTAATTTATGTTTTTGAGTAAACTCTTCTGTCTGAAATCTCTAGGTATACTTCAACGTATAACTAATATACTATTATTTAATGTACTACTTGGATCACAAAAGACTTTTTTGGAAAACCTGAATAAGAAGGGTTGACCTAAGAATCTGATTATATTATCTCTCTCTCTCTTTAGATGTAGGCCAGAGCAGTTATTTAATCTGTTTATACTTAAACTCTGATTATTGTGTTTTCATTAGAAAAATCAGACCTACAAAATAGGTGTCAGGAGATCCTTTTGAGTCTGCATAGATGAAGAATGGCATCTCCTCAATGTTGGCATAAAATTTATTTTGAGTTTCAGCTGGCCAAAGGAAAAAATAGATAAGTTTTTACTTCCTTGACATCTCAAGGGTCTTTGAAAATCCCTAGGTCAAAATAGGGAAAAGAATAGAATTTATAATTTATTTTTTTATCAGAATACCTCAGTGAAGACAAAGAATCACAACCTATAGGGATTAAATAGCAGGAGAAATTTGGTTAACAGTTATAAAAAGGAACAATTGGAGATGAATATATCTCTCTCTTCACTGCTTTTTTCAGATTTTTTTCTCAGTCAGCATTGCTCCTTTGAAATTTTATTTTATTTTAATTTACTTTATTTTTATTTTTATTTTGTAGAAATAATGGCTGGATCAATTCGGTGACAGAGGAAAATATTAGTGATAACCATAATTTTCAATTACGCCTAAACAGAACTGATCCTGCTGAAGGCAAGATATAACCTACTGGAGAGCAGAGATTAGCATAGCTGATTTGAAGAATGTTGTGAATCTTTGAACACGAGAGTATTTAGGGACTACTGGGAAACATCTGTGTTTGTCTAGATGCATTAAATACTCCCCTGCGAGGAGGGTAGTTTCTGAACCTAATTGCACAGAATTGATGAACCCCTGCTTTAACAGTAGTTGCAAAACAAACCTTTTAGAATGATTAACAGTTACCTCGGTTTCATATCTCAGACCAGCTGCAAAGTACTGTACATGAAGATGGGAATTCTCACTAGCATTGCAAGGCCTGGTTGTGATTTCATGTTTCCATTCAATATTTCAACTACTAGGGTGATAAGGCTTCCTTGAACAAGCCAGACACTAACTGGAAGGGCGCTTTGGGTGGATGTGAGCTCTTCATTCAGACTCTGTGAGAATATGGTAGTCCTCACATGAGCCACCCCTTACATTTTTGCCATCAAAGACTGCTTAAAAGAACAGTTTTGATGATGATCCAAGGCAAAAATTCTCTCCCCTGTGACACATCTGTATGTTTTAAAATATAACTAATTGTAGGGATTGTGGCTAAAATTCTAATTGCATCAAACTGTAATACAGAATAGAATCTTAACTTTAAAAATTGTAACCATACTTTTCTGAATTATCGGGGTATAGGCTATTGTATTATTGATCATTGGTCAGTGATGTCACTGCTTTTGGAATATTAAAAAAAATTCCTTGATTTATTTAGGTTTCTTATTATAGGGTTTGCAAAAAAAAAAAAAAAAAAAAAAAAAACACATTTAATCCTAACCATAATTTCTCAATTAAAGTAGAAAACAGAAATTCTTTTGGACATAAGTTTAAAGAAAACGTTTAATATCTCTTCAACTGCTTAGACTTCCTTTTCTTTCTTTTTTATGTTAATATAACACATTGTGAAAACAGTCCTTTCTGTTCCCCTGCACATGAAACTGTTTCTCAGTTACGGTGTTGGTGTGCCTGATGTTCAACAGGATGTTCTGATGATAGCTTTGAGTCATCTCTGCCTTGCTGAATCCCCAGCAAAGGTTAGAGGAGCCTTCAGGTGTTTGCATTATATTTATTTTTTTTTCTGTAACTTTCCAACAACTATTATTAGTAGAGTTTTCTCATCTCACACCAAAGACAGTTTTTGGGTAGGGCTCCAAATACCTGATGACATAATGTGTTGTCATGTTTTCTTTTTGTCTGCTGCTAACTTTTATATTACAATTTCAGTTTGTTTTCTTAGCAGGCCATAAATAAGAATTCTTTATTCCTGTTTTTGTGATTTTTATTCTTTTTGGGGAAATCAAAATGGTGATTTATTCCCTAATGCAGTTGGTGGGCATTTAGCTAATGATTATAGTGCCTATGAGTTGTCTCCAAGGAAAACCGTAATCTCTCAATATATGTGTATCCCTTACTTGAAATATTAACTAGTGATAGAATGCATGTTTAATGTGTCTGGTAGAAATTGTCCCTTGCCCTTTTACCTGGAATGTGTCCAAACTTTGTTGTTAAGATTGTTCGTGCTAGACTAAATTATGGATTGCTATAACAATGCAAGATGTGATGCCAAAAAGTCTACATACAACTGATTAGGTTATAATGATGTAAAAAGTGAATTGCTAAGAAATATTTTTGGTTTGAAGGAGAGTATGTTTTCCAGAAGCAACCACTTACAGCTCCTAGAATTACTTTATTTAATTGCTCAGTGGTCAGACAGGCAGGCCCATAGCACACAAGCTGAACTAATTAATTATTTGTATAGCAATAGACCTTGGAGACAAAAGGGTCTTTGTTTTCTTTTACTTAATTATTATTTACATTGAGATAATTTCAGAATTATTAATGGAATTATTCTCGATTTTCACTGGCATGAGATGTGGATTGTTCTTACAGATTTATTTCTGGAAAATTGTATGGGTATTTCCCTATATTGCAAGAACAATGTAGTAAACATCCAATCTTGCTATAAAATGTGCTTGGATAAAAATGTGAGGGAAAAAGCCTCAGATCAACTTGGGAGCATTTTAGAAAGAGTATTCCAGTTCTAATGTAGTTTAGTGTTCTCTTGAATGACCACAATCAGGAAACATTTCTACTGAATCATTTAATAAACAATGTAATAAACGAAAAGAGCTTTTTACGGCTGAAAGTAAAAATCTATAGAAAAAGTAGCAGAAGATTGGTTTCACTGTTGACTAGTTCTGGATGTTGGGGAAAAATACAAAGGTATAATAAAAATTCATTTGTTTGTATAGCATACTTCATATCTTGAAAATGTGGTACCCATTTTATGGGACAGGTTAAGAAGACTTTTTCCACACTGAGAAGAATCTTATTCATTAGGGGAGTATTAACTGAAATATATACTTTGCTATCTTGGGATACCAAAGTTAATATACTAGAAATTAGTCTAAATAAATATACTGTGAAACAAGATATGTGAGTCTAAATCTGCAGATGGCTGAGGTACCACATAAGGAACTTGTGTCTTGCCTAGTGCTACAGATTTAGTAAAACTAGGTAGACTTTCCTCTTTGAGACACGATATGTTTCTTCATGATGATATATAAAGAAATAACAGAAAAATAGTAGCATGCAGATCATGTATCTTCAGTGGGGTCTCACACTATGTTGTCGCCTGTATCCCCTGTATGTGGTCACTTTTTTTTTTTTATAATTGTACTTATCATTCTGAAAACTGAAAATAAATGCTGCTAGAATTCCCTGTCCTCTCTTTTTAAGAAGTAAGAATGTCTTAGAACAAAATTTAAAAGCTAATATTGAAAGCATTTAATGCATATGCTGTAGTACATCAATGGAGAGAAGATCTTACCTGTTATTCTTACTTTCAGTATATTATACAGTCCCATAAGAGACTCTGCATCTGTTTTCCAGTACAGCTGATTGTGCTTGGCTCTCCACCATGTCACTGTGAGTACAAATGATGGCAATTCTTTATCACTTGGTTTTATAAATTGCAATTTGATTATATGTTCCCTGGATTTTTCATCTTTTTACTGAAACAGAGTAATTGAAAGAGGTTAAGGAAAGTAAGGGCATATGCACATATAGGAACACGGAAGAGTTGGATTTTGGAATGGAAAAAAAGAACTACTTAGTATCTGCAGCTGAACATCATTGTTAGCCAAAACAAAACAAAACAAAAACTTTTCAGTTGATAAATGAAAGAAAAGTAAGCCAGGCAACCTCCATAACCCTGCAGTACCGTGGGTGAGTTTCTCAGGTAACAGAACTCAGCAGGAATTTGCCAGTGTTTCCAGGGAGGTTAACGTTTTTACTGTCTGTACAGAACTAAATGAGAACATCAGGTAAAATATAGAACTCATCAGGCTAGCATGTGGAATATTGCATACCCCAAATATTAGCTTTATATCTCTTCAGAGAACTTTTTTTTTTTTTTTTTTTCCCCTGGATTTATGATTTAGGAGAACACCATATTCCTGACTTTTTATTCTGGACAGACATGCCCAGTATATTAGGCCTATTCCAAAGTTTTAGAAGGGAGTCTGTTCTTCAAACACATGGTTTAGCTCAGCATTTTGATTACATCTGCAGTAGAATGACCTGTAAATCCTGAAATGAAATGGCATTGCAGAGTGATTGCAGTTTATCTGCACGCAGGCAGCAAAGGAAGGCTTGTAGACAACCCAAGATCTACCTTGAGCAGTGAGACTTAAAAGGTGAGCAGGCTTCGTTGCGACATGGATTTCCTGTCATAGTGAGCTACACCGCCAAGATAATCTCATTCCTCTAGCAGTTGAACTGTAATTTGCCTCATTATTCTGATTTTTTTTATGGTGAAATACCATAATAGAGATGATGTCTTCCAAAAGAGACCATGACAGAGATGGGGAGAAAACAGAAGGGACTTGAGAGAGAGCAAGGAGACAAGAGACAGAGGAGGTGGAGAGGACCTAGGAAGGATTATCAGCTGACTGGAGGTAAGAAGGTAGCAAAATCCAGACAGAAGAGAAAGGAAATCAAAGAATGTCTACTTCCCCCTTCCCCACTCCCCCTCCCCCTCCCCTTTTTATTAATGTTTGTGCTCTTAAACTGTTCCAGTGTAGTGGGAAGGGCAGAAAAATGAAATGCAGATAAGGTTTTAAAAATTGGGGGTATTTCAATTTTTCTTCCTCAAGGGGACACACTCATAAGAAGTAAATTTCTTTTTAGTGTAAATCCTGTTAACTTATCTTCCTGTTGTACCTTAGGGTTCTTTTGGTTTAGTTTGGGGATTTTATTCCTGTTTGAAGGAAGCTCTTTAGTTTTCTTTGTCTTCTCTATGCTATGTATAATGCAATAGTCACAGCAGTACTTTGGAAATCTAAATTCATTGTTCATTTATGATGAGCTTTCATTAATATAAGATATAGGCTTATTTACATAAGATAAAAAAAGGTTTGGTAAAACAGTCTTTGGACAAAGGCTTGGTATGGTTTGCATGCATACGATTTTATCAATGCACGACTATACATTCTATATGAACAAGATCTTTCATACGATGAAGATTTTCTGCTTGCCTGGCAAAGCTTGGAGCAAAGCTGAAATCAAAGCAGTCTTACTGAAGCAATTTTATTTTACCTGAAACACTGAGGCTTAAATTATAAGCTTCAGGATGACTCAGTGTAAGTAATGCATGCATATAAACTACATAATTTTCCAAGTGTATTTTCACAATCAATATAACTGTGTGTTTAAAGTTGGGACCTTAGGTCAATCATCTAAGCAGTGAATGAATAGCATATTTTTATCAGAGAAAAGCTGCTCTATGCAAATAATATCTCACATGAATATTTAATAGATTGTACAGTAGGAAGTAATTGCCGACTAGCAGGGCATGCTAAAATGAAAAAGAGAAATACAGAAGTAACAAATCCTATCAGATTTCACTCATAGTATTTTCTTAAGAGTAGGTGGTCTGTCAGGTTTTGGCGGAATACGTGAAATAAATGTAATAACCTCTGGCCAGGTTCTAGATAGTAAATATTCATATTAAATATCTGAATCATATATGTTAGTCTGTCCTAGGTAAAATGTTTACCGAACACAAACTTTTTTTTTCTCAGATATTCTCCATATTGCTATTACATTTACTTCTCTTTTAATGCTTTATCTGCTTGCACCTTCTACTGTTTTGTTTTTCAAAAAGGGGCTATTGGATTTGTGTCACACCTTGCACAAAGAGGCAATGGTTTCGTTCATCTTATTTTGTGATAAATAACTTAAGAATGTAACAACAAAATAGTAAATAGCAGCCCACTGCCCACATGCTGCTGTGTCCATTTTTTCATTATTTCACTATGGTAACTGAATCTCTACAACAGAGGGTGTGTTTATTAGAAAAGACTGCATTTAGGGACAATGTTTAGCTTTTCAGTGAAATTTCTTACAGCTGAAAAGAAGCAATAATAATTTCCCCACCCTGATCACTTTTTCCGTTCTTACATTTCTCTTGTCTTGGGAACCCTAGGGTAAATGAAGACCCCCAAAGCTAAGGAAGGTTTCACAGTGTTTTCTTACAGTAAATGACCAGCTGATGCTTTCAGTCCCTCTGGCTGTATTATGAGTAACTCCTGTACAGTTTACAGAGAGAGGTGGTGTCCAGGAGCTATTACAATTGAATTATTTGATGTGAGAATGTTTTTCAATGTAGCCATAAACCTTTCTGCATTTTATGGCAGTGTGGCCATGAAGTGCAGAAAACAGCCTGAACTCATGCAGCATCTGGTCCATAAGCTGTCTGTATCACTGAGAAACAGACATGCAGATGACATGGAATCACATACCTACCCACAAAGTTTCTCTCACACATTTGTGAAGGATGCAGAAAGCAAGGACTTTCTTTTACTTTGTACCCTCTTCTACTGAAATAAGCTTGTGCTAATTTAGAGGTCAGTGGATATAAAAATTTATGCCATCCTTGTTACACCCTTAGTGCCCACGGGAGCCCAAAATTATGGATGTTATAATGAAGATAATTAGAGTAAGCTCTATTTTAGCTGAAGGCAAAGGGCCTTAAATCAAAAGGTCTATGTTCTAGTAACCTTGAAATTGGGGTGAAGCTTACGACTGTCTACTGGCATGACAAATACCTGGATTCATTGTTTAAGAAGGTAAGAGAAGAAGATTACCATGGGAGTTGGCATTCTATCAGGGCAGCTTGCCTTTGGCAGGTAGTGTGTGTATTGCTTGACTCCACAGTCTGCCAACAGTGTATCTGAAGCCTCAGGTGTGGGCTGGGGTTCGCACTGCTGCAAGATTCTTTGGAAGTATATCTCAATCTCTTTCTTGGTGTATGGATTAAGAGAAATTAATGTAACAAAGACTCTCTATACCTGAACAAATTGGTAATAAAGATTTTTTTGTTTTGTTTTGTTTTTTTTTTGTTGTTGTTCATTAACCCCAGATGTTTTTGTATAGCAAGTCTTTGCATTGCAGAGGCCATTGTTATGCAAAACTTACATTGCCCTTTCTAAATTTCTTGCTTCCCAGAGTTTAAACAAAATTACTGAAGCAAATGAGCTATTAGTACATATGGCTGCACATAGCATATGTACCCTGTCGTGGCATACGTTAGGGAATGTATTTTATTTGAATCTCTTAGAATATGAGAAATGTTTGTATGTGCATTCATCGTCTAAGCCAAGCACCTTCTGAAGTGTTCCTCCTGTGAGGTGTTAGGTACTTCTAGTAATGCACAACATGTACTTCCCTTTATTTATGCTCTGTGAGATGAAGCCTGTGTGTTCACTCAGGTGACACGTGATGTGGTCATTTCCTTACCTTGGGAAGGACTTAGAACCGGCCTTCCTTCTCTCCAGTGATAAGCACTAGTGCTGCAACAGTCGCTTTGGATTGTTCCTGAACTGAGCTGGATGCTGATGGGTGAAATCATTTGTGGCATATTATCAACCACTTCAATTTACTTCTGCTAAATAATGAAATCTAGTAATAAATTGAACAGACAAGCAAAATCTCTTAAACATGCTCTAGAGGGCTCTACCTATTTTCTTTCTACTCTCATGATATTTCTTTTCTTTATGTGTGAGCTGCTGCCAATGAAATCAACCAACCAAGGAAACTCAAAAATACTGCAGAGCTTCTGGTATAGAAAATGTGTGAAGTTGATCACAAGGTTCTTGACTCCATTTATTTCTGACTTATTTATTTAGAGCTGGGGCTGGAATTCCCATGAGATTGATATGTAGTGAATTCTGAATGTATAACAGGACATTGCTAGTCATTTTCAAAATTTGAAAAAACATTGGGCTTTTTCTGTCTCTTCATCCGTCTGTCTGTCTGTCTCTCTCTAAGCTTTGTTTAAGCAGAATTGCATTTCCAGCTTGTTGGAGGCATTGTTTTCTTTTGGGTAGATTAAAATCTTAAAGGAGACAAGGTTTGTCCCTCATAGATAAGGGAGAAAATGGGCATCACATAGGAAAGCATGATCTATAACGCGCCCAGTCATGGCATGAGGTCTTTGGCGCACAGCATATGGCAACAGAAGTACCTTTGTATTACCCAACTGTGGAATATAATTTATCCCATCCAAGGGACTGTGGTGACAGGCAATAGATTTGATAGTGCACATGTTCAGCATGCTAAAATGTCAGCTTGTCTCCTTTTCTCTGAAATGTAGAGCTCTGTAGCACTGCAGAGCAGTTCCAACTATTACTGGCAAATCCTTGTTCTTCCCTTATGATGTCACTTATATAGTGACATCCTGCAATAGTAATAAAAGAGGATGTGGTAATGTAACTGCTGGAAAAGAATGAAAGAGAAGTGATAAACTGCAACTTTTACAGTGTGCACTGTCAGCTAAAGAATGAAACAATTTTAGACTTGAACATTAAGAACACGGAAAGTGCTTTGAGATTTATGCGACAACAATACTTCAGATCATTTTATGGTATCATTTTTTTCAAATACCTGAAATTAAAATAGTGTGGTAGAGTTACTTCAATAATTCTGTTCATTGGACAACTGGGATTTTTATTTGGAAAGTAAAATATCATCACTGTAAAGGATAAACAATAGATTTTTATGGCTGGGCTCTTGTATTTTTAAGATGATTTACTTGCCTTTTCACCTTCTGCCTACTAGAGGTCTAAATATGCAGACTGTATTGACCTTCAGTATGTCTCCTGAACCTAAACAGAGAGTTGAAATCTTATTTCTTGTCATAGAAACAAAATTCTGAGGTTCAATTTCTTTGAAAAGCCGTATACTGTCCATAAACGTGCCTCAGAATTGTTGGGAAAGGTCCGTAGAATTTCTCAAAGGGGAGATTTTATGTTACAGATCTGGTACAAAACGTCTAATAATAATCAGTCATTTGTCAGCTGAAAAATATGTCTGCTTTTTGCTTCAGCAGTATTATTTTATTTTATTTTTATGAGCTTGGAAGATTTAATTTAAAAAAATTGTACTTGGTGTTTTTCACATTGTGTGAAGAATACTGAAATGCCATAATAACCAGGGCTGACTTTGCTAATGTGTAGTGATCTCGATGCATGTTCTGCAATTGACTATATTTGCCCTGCTTGAGAACATCTCATCTTTTGATGAGATGCATATTTATTTAGTTAATTTTCTTGACATCATTGTCAAGAAGCTAGTTGTCTTGTTGACAGAGAGTTGACCACCCCCCCTTGTGGATCAATGCTTGATGACTAAGATGAGCCATAATTACTTTGTTGAGAACAGGAATAATACGTGGTAACTAATGATGTTGGGAAGAGCAGCTGGTGACAGAGGACCTGATGGGTACCTCAGAGAGCAGCTGCGTGAGCAGAGTGCCCTGGCTTGCTGTAAGCTTCTTTGGCCTGGGAACCGTTGTGCAGTTGGGGCAGCACTGAGGCACTCACTGAGACACCAAACTCAGGCAGTGGAGCAGAAGATTTTCATCGGCACACTGGGGTTCTTGCAAAATACTCGGTGTAATATTGGTCTGGACCCTTACACTTAGATCACTGTACTTTTAAAAAAAAAAGTTGGTGTTTTTTACTCTTCTTGAAAATCTGCTTGCAAGGAGATTTTTTTAGTCATCTGGACTAAACCAGCTTGACAAGCTTTAATTTTCCGTGGAAGACAATGAATTGGGAATTGATGTCTGTCTGGTTTGAAATAATACATGCACAAACAATGTTCTTTACTTTGGAAATGAGATGATTTTCTGTCAATTACTTTTTTAAGGTGGGAAGCTTTTACTTCCTATTTGCAATGATCATTCTATAGCAGCACTTCTGATTAATTACACAATCATTTTCATTTCATAGCAGTCATCGTGTGGTGCATTTTAAGCTCTTTTTAAGCAACCCATACTTTGAACCCAAGAAAAGAAATAAGAAAACCCAAGGTTTTCTTATTTCTTTATTTTGAGATAGCTTAACAATATGGAAATATTGTTGACTTGTCAATCAATAATGAACTTAATTGTCTAATTCTCTTGATTTTCTGAGGCTCAGCTCTGAAGCTGACAGATACACATTTTTTTTTTTTTTTCATTCAGGGAAAAAAAAGGTACTAACTGTTAGAGATGGATATTTTCATTTCATAGGTCACTAGCAATGGCAGTGCTGAATATAGGCAGGCAAATAAATTTTCAGAGGGTCTTTAAACTTTTTTTTCTGCGGTGATGTGAATGACAGCAGTCCAGTCATGATTCCTTAATAAGAGTCCAAAGCATAAGAAATTTCCAGGTGATCCTCGAAACACACTCTGGGGGTTTTATTTTCTGACTTCTGTTAGGATTAGATCCATGCATTCCGGTGTGGCCACAGTTAATTGTGAAGTTATGGTGAAGTAATTATCCTACAGAACATGTACTTGTGGTTGGTAGATTATAGTTATAAGTGGGAATAATGAGGGATGAAGGAGAGTAGTTCCAGCAGTGCTCATGGGTGTCAACCTGTTAGCAGAATGTAATGGTTTTGGGGCACTTGGGAAACATTTAAGATTGCGTACAGCTGCTTCAAGTGGGAAAATCAGAAAAAAAGTCTATAGTTCCCTTTAAAATTATACTGTATTTCTCTATTTCTGCTATGGCCATTGCTCATTCTGAGTCAGTTTGTATTCAGCCTAACCCACTGGATGGCTTGAATATGGCTGTTAATAAATCATTTTTCTAAATGAATGTATTCCAGTGTTGAAAGCTGCATTTTAGGACCATCTTAATGATATCTCTACTCTGACAGTGCTAAAGTTGCTGTGCATATCTCACACTTAAGTATTATTGGGATTGATGAAGCAAATGCTCATTAGTTCTTCTGAATTGGATTTCGTAAGTGTACTTAAAATGCGTCCCCTAATATTTGCTCTTACCTTTGCACTGTAGTTGCAACACCTTTGTAATTACATGTCTCACTAGGAAATGAATCCTTTTGGACAAAAGATGAAGGTGTTTCAAACTTACTTTTCCTTTGGGGTACCTGCTACCCCTGGACAGGGATTTCACCTTAGCATCTTCCACTTATATAGAGAGTTGATCACTGGACAGAAGAGAAGTGGGAACAACAGTCATTCTGTTTAGGCTACAGGATCTCCTAATTTCCCTAGACATTCTTTCTTTTCAAAAGTAGGTAGGACATCATGTTGTAATGAGTTTCAGGTATCAGGTAGCTGTGTGCTCAGAGGAAATACTAGATGTAGATGCTGTATTTTTATAGTACTATGATTATCCCACCTTTAGTCAGAATCATCCTTGTATCTAGTCCTGGATTCATCTGTGGTGATACTTTTGATCCAGGACCTGCTATGCTAAAGGCACCGTCCCATAACTCCCTTCCCACATGAATAACTGTATAGTCACAGATACTGCCTTTATGTAAAAAAAAAAAAAAATCAATATTACCTATTCACTTAGTTGTTAAATAGCCATTGTTTCACATTAAGCTGCATTTGAGGACAACAATTTTCTATCGTAGATTCCTGCATTTTCCCATCTAAGCCCATAATTTAAATGTTACACTCTCATTTTTCAGAGCAATGAGGCACTTGAGCAGTGTACTTGACTATATAGGGCACCTTCTGAATGTTGTGAGCTAGCTCACCTGAATGCGACAATTCATTTCTCTGTGCAGTTACTAGAGCCCTGAGCCCCATCGAGGATTTCATGTATGGCAGCTGTTGTTTAGCCAGCATGCTGCCTGCAGCTGGTTCACATTTGGCTAGTTTGGACATTGGACACAACAAAGCTGCATGAGCTTGCAATATGCAATACAGAGATACCTTAAAAGCCAGCATGATATAAAAAATAAGAGAGATCATAAGAATTGAAAGTGTTTTGTATATTTGGAAACCAGGCCACTCCTGTTTCAATTTCTGTCTGTAGATTGAATTTAGATATTCATATATGAAAATTGGGAAGCATTTTTATCTTCTAAGCCTACAGTGTGAGATGAAAAGTTCTTCTTTAAAGAACTATTTTTCTCTTTCCTGCTGCTTTTTAAATAAAAACAACTCTTTTGAGTTTATTGTTTTTCTCCCTTTGGTTCCCTCTAACAGAAGATACCTCTTTCATGCTAACTACCTGTATAATACCTGTTTGTGGTGAAAGATAGCAGCCTTGAGGGTTGCACATCAATCATGTCAAACAGAGATGGGATCCTGTTATGACACACAGCTGTCAGAACGTACGCTTTGTACATATTACAATGAAGTCAGCTGCAAAGTACTGTATGTGCATACATTACCCCAGAATTAATGTTGGTACCCAGCGATATCTAATCACACTGCAACCTACCACATCACTGCATGTTATTGCTTTGTGTTGAGGTCTCCTTTCTTGGTTGTTAAATCAAACTAAATCAAGAAATGAGCTTAAAATTGATCATTGCTGCTTTGGAAACAGTTGTTTAACTCCTTCAAAGTCTGTTTACATTTGACATTTCTTGAGAAGCGTCCTTTAGAGATATCTATCTTTTTGTAGATCTTCAAACTGAAACTCAAGGCAAATTCAAAAGACTGCAGCTGTTATCAGGGAACTTTGAAAACAGGATTACTCTGCTTTGGTCTGAAGTTATAGTCCTGCATTTTTGAATACTTCTAGGTAACTTTATGGTTTTAGATCAGTAGGAGTTGTATGGCTGAGTCTGTGCATGCTTTTTTGAAATTGTGCAGGCTTAAATCTATTGCTTCTGCATCACTGTAGTGAACTACGCAGAGCAGGGCATTGAAATCTCTCAGTTCTTACAGAGTCTCAACATTTTGAAGTAATTCAAATGTCATAGACTATGCAGTTGGCAGTTAATATCTCTATTTGGAATAAATGGGGTAATGAATAAATTCTGGAAATGTATTTTGTGGTTGAACCTGTAATGCATCTCTCCAGGTTTGTCCATATTTAAGTTGGGCATTCTGAAATTCAGCTATTCCTTCTAGTTGCATAAAAATGGCAAATAGCTATTTGTTATCTCACTACCTTTTCTGAAACTACTGCTGCTTGTTTTCCAATAAGGGAGTTAGAGAAAATGCTAAGTAAACACAGATGTAATGGTATTTTAAGAGCCTTTTGAAGAGCACACTTTCTTACTAATTGCCAACTTTTCAGGTGCATCTCAGCCACAAATAGCATGGGAGCTACAGTAAAAGTCCTTGTTTGTGTTTTATTCTGCTACTAACGGCAAAATTATTGGTCATTCACTTGGACTGCAATGAGAACATTGCTGTTCTGCTGTCCTTCCACAAAGATAGCACCAAAGCAACTGAATTTATTTACTTGTACTCTCTTACCTTTAATGTACATATGCTGCACCAGTGAGGGTCACTGGAAACTACTTTTCTAAGACAAGACCATTCCCTTGCTCTAGAAAACAGTCTGGACCCATGAAGAAAGATATCAATTGGCAATAAAGGACATGTAAACAGATGCAAATAAATGCAAATGAAAACAAAATATATTTTTAAGGTGAAAATAATGAGAACAAATGCAAGCCACATAAATCATTGTCATTATCACAGATTTACATTAGTACATTTGCCATCAGGACGTGGCTTTAGTTGTAAATAGTTCCTGTCAGTTGAATGTATTTCCTAATCTACACCTCTGGAACAACACTGGCTTTCAGTAACAATGTTCCCAGAACTATGAATGTGTATTTTTAAAAAGGCAGGCCTGTGTGGAAAGCAATGTTTCCAAAAATAGTTTAATTTTATTTTATATATTTAATTTATTTTCTCCAATAAAAAGAAGAAGGAAAAAAGAAACAAAAAGAAAAAAAAAGACTACCACCTTCCCGGGGTACTGTGCATTGTCCCATAACAGGGTTCTGTGTATTCCAGTTTGTGTACCTAAACTGCTCTTTTGACCCTGTATGGAATGCTGATCCTGTAGAGCTTCAGAGAATAAAAGCTCTTTACAAAATGGGTTATTTCACTGTGAAACTGTGGCTTTTCGGGTATTATATTGGGCAAAATCTAGCTTATAACATATTTTATCGAAGTGTTCTGAAACCTGGTATTCCAAATTGGGTTTTGATGCTGTATTTAGGGAGAGAGATGTTACCAGATGAAAGAAAAGAATCATAAATAGGGTACTCAGTAGCTGTTAATTAGAACAAAAAAATTAATTAAGTATTAAGACAGCATAGTGTGGTTGGAATCTTTTACATATTTCTGTGTAGTGAATTTTGCCCATTGAAGACTTTTGTAATAGTCAAAATCTCAGAAGATTTTTTTTTAATATTTATTAGAACTTGCAGTCCATGGTGGCCAAGTGTGATTTGATTTTAATAGAATGAGACCTGGAGCAAAATTTGTTACATTGCTTGTTTCATAAAAGATTGTACTAGAAGCATTCCTTTTAGTAATTTCCTAAATGTTTTTACAAATAAAATAATAATAATAATAAACATTTCTTTTAACCAGAAGAAAATAAATGTTTTGCTTACAGCAAGAAATGCCATGAGGGTGCTTGTTAAATTATTTGCAGTATCTGTAGGCAATCAAAGCACACTGTAGCTTTCCATACAATATTTAACTTGGTGATATATTACAAAAAAATCATTCTAAGAATAAGCTGAAGTATAGGGCAAATTTGTCAACATCTGTATGAAAGTCTAGTGATAGACCCTTTGTAGAACAGCTTTCAGAACTGCTGATCCAAGGGAAATAGTCCTTAACTCACCCATGTTCCCTGCGAACATGTGTGCTGGTATTAGTTTAGGCCAGTGCTACTGACCCCTGAAGCTTTGCATATTTTAATAAATCTTCAAATTTGGCCTTAGAGATCACATGTATAACTAAAGTGGCATAAAAACTTTGAGATGGCTTCATGGTTGTTTCATATCTACTGCTAGAAGTACTTTTGTGCAAGCATCTTGTATTACACAGGACTAGGTTCAAAGCCAGTCCGTCAGCATGGCAATGCATAACTGCAGTTGGAATTCATGGGAATCTGCTCCGATTAGTGAGAAATATGGTGTCATGAGCTGGGGCCATCAGAAGTGGCTATCAGGGGAAGGCAGCTGGGCACTCTGCATATGCAAAGAAGAGCTTGCTGTTGTCCCCAACCCTGCCCTGTTCCTCCTTGGCCTGGAGGAGCAGCCACCCTGTCTCAGCTGGTGTACAGCCCTGCAGCTGCTCCTCGTGTCTGGTTCGATACTGACGCACAGTGGGGCCTGAGGTGGGACAGGAGGGTGAGACACCTTCCCTGGGTTTAAAAGGGGTCATGTCAAATACTGCCTTGCTTGAATGAGAAGTGCCTTTGGTTTTGGCAGAAGGCAATATTGTCTCTGAAAGCTGTTGCACCACTTCTTTAGAATGGTAACACTAACCAAGTAAACTGCCGGCCTTTAAGCGGCCTCCTGTGTAAATTCACAAACACCCCCCAAGAGCTGCCAAAGATGGAGTGCGGGGTGGTAGTCTGCCTTCTCTTGTGATGAAACCTTGCAAAAAAAAAGCAGTGGGAGAGCTGCACAGAGGGTCAGGAGGAAGGGAGGCGTTTTCTTCCCTGGTAGGGAGCTCTGGGAGGCAAGTCCGCCTGTGAAAGCACATAGCCTTGTTCTGCTGCACTTGCAAGAGCTGCAGGTGAAATAAGGGGCGTCATCTGGAACTCCTCGACAGTGGAAAGGCTTTGAATAGAAAATGATTTATTCTGTGTATCAAGGTTTTCTAAAGTCTTCTTAGTTGTTACCACTTCTGTTAAAGCCTTCCAGCCTGGATTTATTTATTTATTTTTTTTCTTTCCAGAAACTTGCTTCTTTCATCTGCTAAGGACATGAGGTCGAGTTTTAATGTGAACTTTAGTATCTCTGATTTACAGGGAATAAAGCTGCTTTCCAAAATACGGTACAAAACTTCAGGACTGTCTGTCCTGTTTGAAAGATGTATCTGCTTGGCTATCTGTTGAAATGTGTGTTTTTGTGTAGCAAGTTGTTATTTTTGCAAACAACATTGGGTTTGACAGAACCAAGTACATTGTCTTGTCTCATTATTAAAAAAGCACTTTGAAAAAAAGAAATTGATCAAGGGAAAAAGAAAAATAAAAAGTAGAAATTTCTTTTTTGTATTTCTTGTAAACCTGCGTTCATCTTCCCTTCCTCTATGCAGTAGTCATTTGCTTATTTTAGAATAGCTGTTTTTCTCTCCTGCACAATCTGAATAAAAACTATTGTTCTTGTAAATGATAAATGTTCCTTACTCATTTAGAGTGAGGATTGGAAAACAGATTACTATTTTCACAATATAAACTATAAAATATTAATTCACAAAAAAATGGGCAGTATGTTCCCTTGTGAGATTGAGAGATTACAATCAGGCTGAAAATCTTTCAGAGTAACCAAAGCTTGTTTGGGAAGGAAAAGCAGTTAAAAGAGATTTCAAAATGTGTATTCTAGTTGTTGCCAGAACTCTTCATTTGACAGATACTTGGCAATGCATTTAGTTTTATAGATGAAATTTATTGATTAGTGAAGACTTGCCACTAAGGCCTAGAGAAGACATCATTCAAAAATGATAGTACAGGTTTTTTTCTTCAATATTTTGTTTTAATAAAAAGCAAAACATGGGAATGCTGAATACAAATTACAGATAACGATAGTTGACACTAAGGAGAAGCTTTATTTAAGGAAATCAGTCCTTAATGACTATTACGTTTTCTAAGTATCAGGGTCTTTGCAGGCTAGCTCCTCATCATCTTTTTGTTCTTCTTGATCATAGAAAACGGAAGTAGCAAGGCACAATGGGCGTCACGTTTTTTTCTGGGTCTGCTTCTTATCTGAGGATGGATACTGATGCCTATTTCTGAAAATTTTCTGAGCAGGTCTGTAAAACCAAATTGCCAAATTTGAGGCTAAGGCTATTGTTGAAAATGTAGGACAGACTCAGCTGATTGAGGTGTTTCTGTGAGTGGTGTGCAGAGTGTAAGAAAGGTTAAGGCTGTTGGATAGGTAGATAACTAATTAGTAGTAATTACTAACTGGCATGTTAGAAAACTTTAAGTTTGTTACTAAACCAATTTTGTTTTAAACTATGTATAATCGCAGTTTTTTAAAACTGATGGTGGACCTGGACATCAAAAGCTGATTTGGACAGGATGTAGTAACAAAATAATTTGAAAAGATTAAAAAGAAATGCTTTGTGACTACTGTAGAAAGAAATTATGTTTGCATTCCAGAAAACGCTTAGAAAAACTGAGGTGAACTCATGAAGGATTTTGAAGTAACTTTCTCTCCACCCTCATGAAATAAAATGAACTTCCTTCTTCATAAGGTACAGTGGTCTTTAAAACTGAGTTGCATGAAACAAAACGCCAAACACCTAAGGTCACGTTTTTGGGTACGAAGTGATGACATAATTGATCTGGTAGAGTGTAGTTTACTGTGTGATTTATTGCCTCTGAAGAATTATTTTCTGGAAACAGTAAAGTGAAGAATATTAGATTAAAATAAATTAGATTTAAATTAACCTTATCTTTGGTATGGTGTGATTGTGGTGGTGGCGAGTTCTGGAAGCAATGATGTATCCCAGAATTAGGGCTTGACTTCAGCTTGCGGTGCAGCGTGGTATTGTTGTTAGCAGTTTGGTCCTCAGGTTAGCTGCTATTTGGTCTTACGCAGATCATTTATGTCAAGAGGTGAGACTAATGATAATGCTATTACTTTAAAAATGTGAACAGGAATAAATGCAGGAATACATGTCCTCCCCCCAAAAACTGATAATCATACATCTGTATTCACACTCAGCCCTATGAGATCTAATTTATAGGCAGTAAATCCAATCCTGCTGCAGTTTAGGTATTGTAGATTTTTATTTATTTATTTATTTATTTATTTATTTATTTTCAAAAGGGAATTTAATTTCCTTGAACTTTCCCATACATGGTACATTCTTACATTCTTTCAGTATTATCTTTTATGTACTTTTAAGTAAGTGGTTTTGTTGGGATTGATTCATTGCAGTGTAGCTTTAGCTTTACACTGGTGAATTTCAATTGAGTTCAGTGATATTACAGTGAAGTGAACCTAAAATACTGCAGTAATATGCTTAGGTATGTTGACTGAAAATAAAATGAGTCAGAGAAGCACAGGGATTTTGCAGAGTAATTATAAATACTACAGAGCAGGAGTCTCAGATGCTGAGGCTTCTCAGTGAACTTCAACACTAACCTCTTTCTTACTTTTGACACATTTCATCTTTTTTGCTCAGCCTACTGCATCTGAATAATGAAATACTGACTCTGATGCTGAAGTGCTGATTTACTCTTCTCAACATTTCACACATTTTCCTCAATTTTGCATCTGTTTTCTTGCTGGCAGCAACGTCTTCCATCAAAACTGTCAGTGTTTTTGAGAGCCGTGAATTTAAGGAAAAATAGGAAAAAAAAAATCTTCCAAACCTCTGAAGTGAATTTCTTTACCTCAGAAGCACTTCATATGGTAGTTTTCTATCAAGAAGATGTATAGTACAGAGAGCTGCAAAAGAAGAATGTCAATTTAGATCACTAGAAAGATACTTGCTGCCTGCTCTCAGCAAGGTGTCAGTATTACCAGCTATGAAGCTTTTGGGAAGGAACCATTATGCTGTTTGTGTCACAAGAGGACGAAATGTGTAGAAGATTTAGGGTTGAAAAGGGGGACTTAGCTAAATTCCACTCCTCCATTATACCTGTCAACAAGCTGATATAAAGGAGAGAGTATGAAATAATAGTGCTCCAAAAGACGTGCTTAGTTCTCTCTAGAGTACAATAATATGCTATATTATGCTAAAAGGTCACTGTTATTTTAATTACTGTAAAAAACATATTTTAAACACACACTGTAGCCAGGACAGGTGTTTTTTTTCTGAGTTGTAGTTTTCACATGAAACCACGCAGAAAGCCACAAGAAAAATATATTGGTTAACCAAAAAAAGGATACCTGTTACTGATGACCATGTAAAAACTTTTATTTCATTAGCTCTGTGCAACTTTTAAAAGGTTCTCTTAAAATCTGAGAGTATGCCAGATGGAAATAAGAAATAGGAAAGATAGTTGGGAAGGTCATAATAGCTATGAAGATCAGAAAGAATTTATGAAATATATATAATTTGAATTTTATAAGCTATAAATCCTTAATGATGATATTGTTCTATGCTTCTCAATTTCATAATCTTCTATAAATTTTACAGTTCATTACAATAGAAACTAATTAGTCTTTTTCAACATTTGTCTTCAAGTAGAAGATCTATGAAAATGAAAGCAGACAATTCACTGACATAAATTTAGAATATTTAAATTTTAAGAAGAAACTTTCAGGATGTTACAATCCACTTCAGAAGTTATTCATTTTTGGTTTAAGTATTATTATTTTTTTTCTGTTTCTAAGTGATAATAATTTTAAAAAACATTAAAGAGAACTTCTAATCAATTTCCAAACAGGTCAATTCAGAAAATAAAAATATTTTTGTTGATCTATTACTTACTACTAATAGTGTGCACACAAAATCCCCTGCTGTTATATATTTCAAGATGCACAAAATGAAGAAAAACAAACCAAGCAGAATCATAGAATCATAGTATATCCTGAGTTGGAAGGGACCCATAAGGATCATCAAGTCCAACTCCTGACACTGCACAGGTCTGCCCAAAAGTTTAGACCATGTGCCTAAGTGCACAGTCCAATCACCTCTTAAATTCAGACAGGCTTGGTGCAGTGACCACTGCACTGGGGAGCCTGTTCCAGTGTGCGACCACCCTCTCGGTGAAGAACCTCTTCTTGATGTCCAGCCTAAACTTCCCCTGCCTCAGCTTAACACCATTCCCGCGGGTCCCATCACTGGAGTTTACAGAGAATAGGTCGCCTGCCTCTCCACTCCCCCTCGCGAGGAAGTTGTAGACCGCAATGAGGTCCCCCCTCAGCCTCCTCTTCTCCAGGCTGAACAGGCCCAGTGACCTCAGCCGCTCCTCATACATCTTCCCCTCTAGGCCCTTCTCCATCTTCTTCACCCTCCTCTGGACACTCTCCAACAGTTTAATGTCCTTCTTGTACTGTGGTGCCCAGCACTGCACACAGTGCTTACTCAACGTGAGGCCTGACAAGCGCAGAGTAGAGTGGGACAATCACCTCCCTCGACCGACTAGCAATGCTGTGCTTGATGCACCCCAGGATACGGTTGGCCTTCCTGGCTGCCTGGGCACACTGCTGGCTCACATTCAACTTGCTGTCAATGCATTCAAAGATGTTGGCTTTGTGGGTTCTTTTTAATAATAATAATTTTTAATTTGTGTGTTGTACACAGTATATCAGATGTTCTATGTAAAGGTGCGGACTGCTGTCTCATAAAATGATCTTATCATGTTCTCTGCCCAAAAAATAGGGAGAACCGTGATGCTGGCATCTGTCACAGGAATAAAAATAAATAAATCCTAAAACACCAGAAAGACATTTCCACTGACAGATGATTTTTCCACTGCAGGTACTGAAAGCCCCTTTGCTTCCAACAGGCACTACAGTATTGGATCTCAGTAGCCCATCCAGCTGAATGGTGCTAGTCTGCATTTTTATCTTCTCATCATTGTATTACTTAACTGTCAAAGGATACTGGGTGGCCAGCAAAGTTATTTCTAGCCAGTAGGCAAATCTGTAGAAGGTGAAGGATCCATGTGTATTTTCTGCTTTCTATACGTTATGTTGCAAGAGATCTCCAAATTTGATCTCCAAATTTGAAGATGAAAATTCATTTGTTAAAATTTCCAAAAATGAAATCTTTTGGACTATTTAGCCATTATCAACTCTAGTGCCAGCGAATTTGTTCCCCTCGGTGATTTTAATATTCATAAAATTAACATTAATGACTCCATATATAGTGAATTTCTATCACTGTTCAGATTCATTACATCTTCTCTAACATATTTATCTCCTTAGTCATTTTCTCAGTCTCAATGATATGGTGTAACATTTTTCCAGTAAATTGAATAGCTACCTAATCCCTCTTTGATCATTTTATAGTAAACTGTGAAGTTTATTTCCAGAAAGCAGATTGTTAACTGTGAAAATCTGTGAATTATTTATCTCCTAGAAACTATTTTAATGCTGATTTAGTTGACAAGTATATTTTTATGTGACGGTTTTAATTAAGTTTTTCAAAAGGTTTCTAAGCATATGCCCTTACTCCACATACATTTTAAACTCAGAATTTGATGGCTACTTTGTTCCCTGATTTTTTTTATGGAGCAGAAGAGATGCTGTATGTATATGAATAATGCTTCTCATTGACTTCTTATTCCATTTTTGGTTGCAAGGGCTTCTTCTTCACACAATTTTATTTGACCATGGCAAGCAATGGTGAAGGTGAAGAAAGCAATCTGAGCCAGAACATACATAGTGGTAATTTCTTAGCTACAAGGAGTTGAGGAGAGATGAACGTACTGCAATGAAAGGCTGATTAGAATAATATGCTGCAGAGTTGCTGCAGAATGAGGAAGTGTGATTCTTTCTGTAAAGAGACTGCTCATCTCAGCAAGAGTGAGCTTTGTATTCCTAAAAATTGTAGCCAGGAAATTACTTTATCCCAGAGATTTTTTCCTGTAAAAAACAGGAAGTAATGAAAGGTGGCATATAACTGCGTTACAGTGATTGTTGGTATTAACCAGCCCTGTCCATGCTGACAATTTTAATGCACCCAAACCTTGGCACAGTTTTGCCAACTGTCTTGTTAATGCAGTGTTATTCCTCTTTGATATCCTTGCGTTTCCTTGTGTTGCTAAACCAACTTTGCTGCATCTTTGAACAGTACAACAGCTCTTTGTACTGGGACAACTGGTGGTTGTATATTGCTATATACATGCTAACTTTGAATATACTTTGTCCTGTTCAGCAAATCTGTGCATAATAAAGTGAAATGTATACATGCCTGTCCAGCACTGTGAATGTTCACTTACTATGATTAATTACTGCAGCCCTGCTACCCTAATTTATAGAACGATAGGCTGTAGCTCTACTAATAAATCAGGAGCATGGGACAGACTGTGTTTGTAGCATCAAGCTCACTGAGATTCCAGAACAGATTCAAAAAAGTCAGAATATCTACTGGGAATAGTCCATGGTCTCAGCTACGTTCTGATATAAGATTTATTTATAACTGTACCAGAACTTTTTCTTAGCAATTTCATAGTACAGGCAATTGAATTTCAGTTTCAGTAATTGTTTATTCCTTTGTGCTGTTAAATTTAATAGTATGTGTAGCCACTGGGTCTATGCGCGTGGAACCTTTTCTGCCACAGCCATTCCCAGGAGTGTCATGTTTTTATGTGTGTCCAACAGCACAGCAGTTGCATGGATAGCAGATGGGATAAAAATGGCTGAAAGACTGAAAGAAGTTAAATAACTCTTACAGCTCACGGAAATCTTCTTGTTGATGGAACTCTCTAAAAAAGGTTAAAATACTTTGGTCAATCCTACAGTGATAACTTCATGAAATTATGAGCATAGTTAGAGCATCATTGAGGAACTAGTGCGTGTTTGGTTGCTGCAAGCTGTTTTCCATGTCAGGAATCTCATCCTTACCAATAGTGCAGCCTAGTTCTGCCCTCAGAAAATCATGTTCCTTGTCTTAGTTGAGATCTTGCCTTGGAAACTTCAAGTCTTTCTCAAGTGAAATGCATGCAGCAAGTTTGTAGCTAGCAAAAAGAAATTAAAAACAATCCTAAGCAATTAAAAATTTTTCTTACTATTTCTTTATTCATGTAGTAAAATTGATGAACAACAGCAAAAATTAAGATCAGGTGAAAAATGGGATATTTCCACTCAAACAGGATAACAAGTATACTGCACGTCTTCTGCCAGCAATGAACATATTGTCATTCTTCTTTACAGTGTATCAAGATATCTTTTTAGCAATTTTCTGTAGTGAGCTGGAAAACTTCAGCTGTTATGGACAATTTTTATTTTAAAGGGAACTGGAACAATTGCCTATTGGGTGTATATAGCAATGTATTTCTCACAATCCTCTTCTGGTTTCAGCATCTAATATGCCTTTTCCTTTTTTTTTTCTCCACTCACAGCCATTCTATCCACATCTTACATGCTGTCTCATTCACTGATGAATGGGCTCTGCATATTGGCATGTATTTGCTGACCACTGCTTTTGAAGACCCAGCTGTTATTTTTTTGACAGTATGTAATGTTTTTTCTTCTCTTGGACCATCCTTGCCAGGTAAAGCATCATGTCTTTTGAGGGAACAGAATCTTTATTAATGATTGGTAAAGAAAGCTGGTAAATGCATGCGAAGTCCCAAACATCTATGGCATGGTACCCCTCCTAAGTGTGAATAAATCTAAAGTGCATCCTCTTGAAATAAAAGCAATTACTGACTGCCTCAGTCCCATCTGCTACACTGTACTTCTAATACCATTCATTTGATTATCCATACTTTTTATACACATTGTGTATTCTCTTTTCCTATGTCTTCATTTCACCTTGTGTTGTTGCTTTCAGCAAGCTCCCTTCTACCAACTCTCATCTATATGGCTGTCTGTTAGCTCCAGATACTGATCTGTCTTGCAGCTTGTTCTGTAACACACCTCCAAAATGGCAGTACTCTGTTGTTGCACATGGGCAGGAATAAGAGACACAAGTATTCTCTCAGCCTTGTATGGCCTAATTCTCAGCTGTGGCATTTAGTTCTCTGATAAATCTTTTTAGAAGTCATCTGAAGTTTTATTGAGGTTGTAACAAACTCCTTAAGAAGAGGCAGGCTTCACTGCCACGAATAGTGAAATAAATAGCCAGTAAGATCTGTCTACTTGTCTTCTTTCAACTATTAGCATGATAAGGTTCTGGTCTTGCTGCTGCTACTGAATGTTGAATAGTCAAAGAAAAAGTAGACTATCATGAATCAGAAATATGCATTAATTAGGATGGAGGATGTATCACTGTAATAGCAGTATCAGTATCACTAAGTCTTTAGATCAAGTAATTTCAAAGACTGAGACTGTGTTGCAAGAGCTGTAAGGGATATTTGCAGGCCTATTTTGTAATACCTTGGCATTAAGATTTTAACTATGCTTGTTATTTGTGAATATGCTGAGAAGATGATTAATTGCTAAATTAAAAAGAAGTCTTTGATCTTGGAATATATAATGCCTGCTGTCCATGGAGACTGCTATTAAAACAACTAACTTTTGTAAAAGTTCACATAATACCAGTCTTGTCTTATCTTTATAGAGGCCCCTACATTAGTTGAAGCAGAGAGAAATTGTATTGTAATTCAGAGCCCAAAGACCTTTAGAGTCTATACCAAGTAGTAAAGCAGCAGTATGCTATAGAAGGGCTTCAGTTGTCTGTTCACCTCTCTTAAACTCTAGCATAGATATAAAAATGGGCTGAAACAGATAAACTCAGCAGTGAGAGCTGTCTCTGTGCTGAGAAGACATGTAATGCACAGCAATCTAGGTAAAGCTGACAGGATGGGATTTGCAGAGGAATCTACCAAAATGACATTTGTGTGTTCGCCTGGTTTTGAAAGGGTTAGCAGTTAGCTCTTTTAGAGGTAGAAAACTGTTACCCTGCTACCTATGTGTGGCTGAACTTTGAACAGAAAAGACTCCTTTTCTGTAAATGCAACTGGATTCAGTGTTCTGACAGTGGAACTATGGCAAATGTAGTTCTGCTGATGTGACTGAGCAGGAGAAGACAGGTTCTGTGTTTCACTCATAGTTTATGCAATTTGACAGTCAGAGTCACTTTGTGCTGAAATACCAGCTAGAACTGAAAGAGAGAAGGTGATGTCACGAGTTTCATTTGCTGCTACAGGGATGGTAACATCTGGCCAAGTGATAATGAACAGCTGGGAGAAGTACAGCTTTACATTGCACAGCTGTTTGCCTAGCAAGCGTGAGTCAATCTTCAGTCTGGTACTGTGCTATAACCTCATGGCTTCACTATAAGTACACTTCACATTTCTACTTGAATTTTTCTTAGGATCCATATTGCTGACAGGGACTTCACTTACTTTTATTATCAGAGTGGTTTAGCGTGGCTCAAAATAAGGGCTTTGTACTACTTTGCTAGGTAGCTGGGATATCTTTATGTTAAATTATACTCGATTTGGGGGAGTGGAATATCTGTGTGTTAAACCATGTGTGTGTGCTTTAAACTGGCACCTTACATAGACCTGCCTATAAATCTTACTTGCTTGGTGAATGTTTGTGCACATATGCAAAAATAAAATAAGGAAAGGTAAAGCTGGTGAAGCTTTTTTTCCAGATTAGTAGGAAATTTAAACTATGCTTCCTTCCCATAATGGCAAGGAGTGTTTGGTATTTGTGAGTTCATCTGCAGGTGCATCACTTGATCAGGCTTCTTCCACTGTAGGAGCTTCTGACATATCTGGCAACTCAGTCATTGACGTTTTCTCAAGGAGTGAAATGCTCCATTTTAGAGGTCTTCATGGAGAGATCTGGCGGAGATGTGAGACCTAATAACTTGTGATAAACACAAGTCAGATTAGATGAGATAACAGTCTTTTCCAAACTTAAAATCTTGCAATTATAACAGCAATAAATCAAAAGACTTCAAAGTTTCAAGCCTGAATATTGCAAGAGAATAAAATGGACTTTGCCTGCCTCTTGCTACACAGCTGTTTTTCTAAAAGCTTAATTTGCTGTTGTTTTAAAAGCTTTCTTTGATAACTCATACTATGCAAAGGATTGCATTATAGTCTTACAGATTATGAAGACAACATAAGACTTCTCTAAATTCTAGACTTTTAACTGCATAGAGTTTATACCACTGTGATTTTGGAGTTCTGAATATTATTTTGATCACCTTTTTACATAAAATCCATAAATTAGCACTTAGAAATAACTTTTGCTTAGAACACAAAATTAACTCCTGTGGCTGAGTAGCTGTGTATGCTGATGTTATTTCTTCAGCATGGAAGTTATCAATGGAAGTGACCAACTACATAATCAAGACACTAATTTTCTATTGTGATCTGAAATTTAAATGAGAATTCTGAAATATATTTTCAAATATTAAAACCAAGATGTGAACTAAAAAACATATCCCTATCGGAAATATTATTGCTGCATTTAATTCTGACTGTTTTTTTGTTTGTTTGTTTTTGTTTTTTTTGATAACCATAAGATGTAGGATCTTCTGTTTACTTTTGGTCTTGCTACCAGTCATTTAATCTTTATTTTATCCTTCTCAGTGCTTAACTTTGTGGTCTAAATTGCAGATTTAGCAGAGATTGGCAACTTACACTTAAAGTTGAAGTAGACTTTTCAGAAAGCAGTCTTCATTTAGCTTTTTAACACTGAACCTTCCTGTCATACTGATCTATAGCTCACTGATTGATTGAAATAGATCACATGCCTCTTCCACTCAGAAGCTAAGCTGTCGCTAGCATGCTTCAGGCATAAGTGTGTCCTTTTCGGAAAGCCTTAAATGGGTAAGCTTGTATGAGTTATCATGTGCATTTGCTAAATATTCCATGATGAAAGATGAATTTTTTGCCCCAGTGAAGCCACTAGGAGTTTTGAAATCAGCTTCAGTGGAGTCATGTGTTTATACAGGCCTTTCATTTCCAAAATTATTGGTGTTCAATATTTTTATGGTATTTCTCTAATACATAAAATATCCACACTCATATCAGACAATTTTTTTTTTCAATTTTTTACAATTTTTTGCAATTTTGCATATTTTTTTAAAATTTTTTGTTCTCCAAAATATTACCACCAAAATGAGGTTATGGGATTTATGAGATTAAATTTAGTTTGTCACATGTTCCTTTTAGGAACTTCTGCCTGCTGGACTGGGGAGGTCAGAATACAGGTCTTCAGAATGCCCAGACTTGGACTTCATATTCAAGCTAAAGTTTGAGCTAAAGGTGTTTCCAGTCTTAGGTGATGAAAGTTCTGTTTTTGGTGAGCATGATCCTAGGCATGCCTATGATCTCATTAGAAACATATTAATGATAATGTAAATCAACAAAAATTGGATTTAATTGAATGAACATTCCTTTCTGGCAGAAACAGAAGCCATCTGTTTGTAGTGTTCATCTTTTCTGTAGTGACTCAAGAAGGTATTTTGATTTTTAATAGGGTTTGCTGAGCAGATACTATCAGTCTTGATGGTATCTGCTAAGGCTAAATTTGATAACAGATCTTGGAAGATGGCAAAATACCATCTACATAATTCTAGCTGCTGAGTATTGAAAGGTGCATACGTACATCTGGGTGCACCCATATACGTACCTTGTAGATCCTCTACTTCCTGTATTTAGCTTCAGAAGGTGCGGAAACACCTTCTCCTCTCCTCATGTAACATTGCTATGTGTTATTCGAATAGCAGCTAACAATATCATTTTAATAACAAAGGAGGATTAAAAACAAAATCTATAAACTTCATTTTCATTTAATTCCAAGGTGTATGCATGGGAGTGGATATCTTAGGAATCCTTTTTTATGCCTTGACAGCCTTTACCACTGTATCAAGAAAGCGTAGTAAAGGGGCTAGATAATCTGCACTGCTGTGATATTATTATGCCTGTAGAGAGATGAGCCTCTGAGCAACATGAAGCAATGTGTTCCAGGACCAGTGTTTGCCCAGTATTGCTTCATCATATTTCCCCTCAAATGTTACATTTCATGCTACTATTTTTTGATATGTGAAAGACCCATATCTGGGTTTAATCAGCTCATGTTCTGCCCTTAAGTGTTAAGCAGAGGGCAAGTGTTAGCTTAAAAGATGTGCAGTGTCAAGGCAAGCCTGGAAAGGAAAGTCAGCTGCTGCAAATCAGTTTTAAAACTTAAAATTCAGTGCAGGATAACAGTAATGAAGTATTATTTACCAAAATATTAGAAATACTGATTAATTCTTTCTGTCACCTTAGTATAATACCTAACGTGTGTATGCCAAGATAGAATGGCAATTCTCCAGAAACCCGTCTTGTGAAGTCTTCACCCTCAAGTCTTTCATATTTATTATCTCCTAGGTCCAGACTGGTGTCTAAGGCAGGCAGAGTCAAGCAAAACTACAAAGACTTACTCTGTGACAGTATTGTTCCATGAAAATTGCTGTAGCCCCTGCAATCTGGTGTTTGCTCTTTCCTTTCCACTAGTGCTCTCAGTTCCTTCAGCAGCACTCCATAGCCACGTCCCATGTTCTTCTGTAAGGGGAAAATATGATAATGAGGATACAGGTAGGATACTCGTCATGAACTCTAATCTCTTTCACTTTCATCAGTGACAGGTGCTGGAATGAATTCTGTGCTAATGGGAACTCCAGAACTACTTGGGGTGAAATTTAAATACTTGGCAGAAGAAAATTATCATAGAGTTAAAGTACCAGACTTTGGTTCAGGAGCTGTTCTGAAGACTTTTGTTTGATTTGTGGCATGACACTTAATCTTCTCTACTTCATCCATAAAGTGTGGATAATATTACCTTCTTTTCTTAGTCCAGGAGAGGGTGGTGATTCACACAAGCTCAAAAGGAAAAGACATACAAAATTATTACTTGAATTTTAAAAGGCTCATATTAATGTACTCTGTGAGGGATCTGGAGCACATATTAAATGAGTTATTATTGTTTCCACTTCCTATGAGCCATCACATTTTTTTTTCTCTCCAGCTCTTGAACATCCCAGGTTTCTGGTACGAGGTTTACTCTAAGCAAACACTTTTCCTCTCGGAATTGCTTTTATTTCATATTGAAGGAGAGAAAGGGGAATAAAAGAATAAGCAGCTAATAGAAGATCAACAAGAGAGAGAAGGCAGAAAGTATTCTCTTTATCTCAATCATATTGAGTAGATTTTTAGTTCTGTGTTGAAGCTGTGAGCATGGGACAACATTACTTTAAAGAGATACAAATGAAACATAGAATCAGGTGACTTACACCTCCATAATCCAACAAACCCAGTATTTAAGAACAAATCTCCACCTAACTCTGCTGCAGCATTGCATCACTCTTTCTCATCAACCAAGAATTATCTGATTGTCGTGTATGAACTCCTACCCTTTTTCTTGTCAACTGGGTGTGATGGAGGTCTGGAAGGAGAGAAGGTGACAGTAGGGCCACAGGGGGCTGTCAGCACAGGCAGAACTCAGACCTGCCTCTAAGAGGGTGGACAGAATGCATCTTCTCTGTCTTACAACAGGGTACCTTTACAAACTCCTCCGGGAACCGTCCCTCACAGAATATAGCTCGTTTTTTAGCATAAAAAACATGCTGTCTAACTCCTCCCTGCCCCAGTTTCCCAGAAATGCTTTGCTTCTTAGACTTCATTCATTTCATGCACGTTTTCTTCCAATTTTCTTTGACAGGAAACCTGATATCTTATGTTTTAATCCTTTAGAATGTTGGAAATTAATTATTGGTTTATTTTTTGGATATTGAAATCACTTTTGTTTCTTTTGGGATCACCCATTATCATTTTTCTTCCAACTATTCTCTTAGAAAAAGCATCTGCAGTGCTGAAATGTCCTGCTAAATGCCATAAAATTATTTGTGAATTTCTAGTGAATGTTCTTGAGAATAAAAGGGCAATAAGGTCAAAAGAATGCTGATAATACACGATTCCACTATGTAAGGCTCTTATAACAGAAAACTTGGAATTCAGTCAAAAATAGATTGCAGATAAGGCTCTTATTACATGAAGTACAAAGTTAAAAAGGGGTTACTGCTCTTGTAATCCAGCTTGCTTGTGAAGTTTAGGAGTATTATAAAACCTGAACAGTTTGTGACAGATACAACACTTAGGTGGCCTTAGTGCATTTAGAATAAACTTTTTTTTTTTTTTTTTTAAATCCATGATGGAAGGTTTTACTCTGTGTCCTTTATGATACTGTGTGAAACTATGTAGATACTTTTTCTGTTTAAAAGTTCTCTTTCTGTTCTCTTTTTGTAACAGAAAGACCAGATTTACCTAGAAAATCAAATGCTTGGGAAAAAAAATAAGTCTTTTTTTCAGTTGTGAGATTTATTTTCTTAGGATATGCTTTCATGCAGTTGCTACAGTTTGTAAAAATTGTGGATAGTGAGGTGACCACCAAGCACACAAACAGCAAGCAGCATATTTTCTTTCCTAACATCCTTCCTGTATATGAGTTAAGAATGATACAACATTTTGGTATGATATAGTAATGAGAGGAGATGATCTTTTACTAATAGATCACATGCTTTAGCGAAGGACTATGCAATTCAGGTCTGATACATCTCTGTATTATTACAGATGGATAAAAAAAAAAAAAGATGTAAAATGGCTTTTGCATGATTATACGCATAAGAGGGAGCAGATGACTTTTTCTATTTTGTATCACCACGCATAGTTTAACTAAGGACTGCAAAGTAGCTTGTCCCTTCTCACCTTAGTCTTTTGAGTCCCTGTTTCCTCTCTATTGTCATTTTTTGATAACATAAGAAACTATGTTTATCTATGCAGTTTAGCTACACACAAGCTTATTAAAGACAGAAAAATGGGAGAGAGTTTCTTTTTTTATATAAACTTTTGTTGTATGGCTCTTGTCCTTGCTACTGTAAGTCTCTGCAATGTCACATAATGCTTCATCTAATAACTCTTCATCAGCCTTGTACATATCAATTCACTTTTAACTACAAGCAAATCTCATATCAGCAGTGAAGAGGATCACTTCTACATATCCTTAAGCTCACAGAAGAGTGTACAAGAGAATAAATACATCTTAGGTGTATAAAAATGTTTTATTTCTCTTGGCAGCAGGTCTGTTAGAAAATTGTAGCATTCTGAAACTGGTGAGATATTTCTCCCCAGAGGCGTATTTTAGAAGTGATGCTTGGGGAAAATACGTTTATGGGGGAGGGGGCTCTTTGAGTACAAGCTTTCTGTTTTTTCAGTGCTGAGCACATCACTTGTTATCATGATCCAAATAGATAAACTGCTAGGAAGCTTTCGTGTTACAATGTTCAAAGAAAGGTCATTTTGCATAGAATGTTTCTTGCCCTGATTTTAATTAAAAACTCACACAATGTTTTCTTTTCCCTTATTTGTTCAGCTTTATGCATTTGTTTGTCTCAAGAAATGGAAAACATGAGGGATTTCAGATACCCTGTTTTCTGTGAACAGCCTGTAAATCACCCTGTTAAACTTACTAATGTTTAATGATATCTGGTGGCAATTGCTTCAGCTTTGTAGATATGTTTTATTTTCCCACAGTTTTCTTCCTTTGGATCTTGGCACTTTGTCACTTGGTTTAGAATCCTTACCAAGCTCATAAAGAGCAGGCAGCAGCTACAGGAAAGCAACTTCTGTTAGTTTTGAAGTAGTCTGAATGCTCAGATCATGCATCCTTGTCCCTGGCTTCTCAGCTCGGCCACTGTTGCATGTGTGAGGTGGCAGGAATAATAAGAATCATCACCTGATGGCGGCTCACCTTCTCACAGTACTCTCAGGCACCGTGGTGCTGATCCACCTTGGCCAGTTGTTGAGGCTTAGCTCATTAGGCAGAACTGGGGGAGCTGTTCTGTAGAAGTACACCCAGCCAGCCTGGTTGAGAGCTGGAGGACGGTTAGGGCCATCTTAAAAAGTTGCTGCTAAATCTGCCAAGTCTGGCAGATTTGTGAGCAACATGCTCTGAGAAACTCTTATAAGCCTGCTATGTGAATGTATGCTCCTTGCACTCAAGGGCACTGATAGCCTGTGAAGTTTGTTTCCTGACCTAGCTGTTGTGAAAGGTCTGTCTGATACAGTCAGACAAAACCTGAAATTGTTATTCTTTACAAAGAACTTACAAAGTAGCCTCAGCTGACCTAGTATCCAAAACGTCCATTATAGCTCAATCTAATGAATACTGTGCATGGCGACTTTTGCCTGTAAAGTAATAAGTGAAAGCATTTTATGTCTTTATAAAGTTATATGTTACATTTGTCTGGAAAACTCGGACAGATTTTCTTGTTTAATATGGCATTGTCATTTTTTTTTCAAAGTAGATATTTAATGATGGCTATATTGTAATGACAAACTGCTTAGTTTTCAGACTAATAGTACTCAGGAATAGATAAAAAACAAATAAATACTACCTACCAATTATTTTCAATGGCTAGTTTAATACAGAACAGGCTACTGTTACCTCAGTTACATCCCCCTTCCTATTAATTTCTATTTGATGTTGTGGGATTCTGATGTGCTGTCCTAGCTATGTCATTTAGCCTGGAATAGTAATACGTACCATATCTCTGTGAAGGACTTATATGTGATAGGTTTCCAGTGAAAAATGAAAGACAGTATTGCAAAATATGATGAGGACACCTTGCAATATTATTCTCAACCAAAAGAAAACCCAAAACCAGCCTCTGCACAAATTAAATTATCACTCATACTAGAGCTTATTTAGAAAAATTCTGTTATGCTAAATGAATTTTTCATCAGAAAAAAAAAAATGCATTAAAAATTTTACGTGGAAGTATTTTAGCTTTCAAATGTTTCACTAATGGTGTTAGAGAATTATAGAGTGTCAGAACCATGTAGTTCCAGGTCAGTTTAACCTACCCAGTATCTCAAGGTTTCTGTGCATCAGGCACCGTATATTACTGGTGGTTAGGGTAGACCTATATTCAAGAAACTACATTCCCTCCTGTGCGGTTAGGGACCAAGCTCACTGCTGGCTGACTAACCCTGCCGGTTATGCTTCACCTGTCAAATGTCACTTATTTGCCCCAAAATTATAATTCCTGAATGCTCTTTAAGATGAGTAGCTCCTACAAAGAAATTTATTTCCTTCAATAAAGAATCTGCTGGAAGTCACAAGGTAACTGGGTCTTAGGGCTCAGATCAATAGTCAGATGAGAACATGACTGTCTGCTTGGCCCAGCAGCAGCCATGCTGTAAGGCTGGCTAGTGTAAGGCTGGCTGAGAAATATTGACAGAAAGTTGAGGGATTTTTTTTGTAATTTATTTATTTAGGGAAAAAAATACATGCTTTCTCTTTCCTTAGAGTAGCAGAAACAAAACATGCAAGCAGCATTCCTCCTCCTCCTTTTTTTTGGAATGCCTATTCTGCACTCTGATTTTGTGCTGCTTTAGGATGTGCAGAGCTGTCCTGCTCAGGTCTGTGCAATAGGCTTGTCTCTACTGTGTACTTTTGAAATAATGTAGGAATTAGGTCCATAAGTTCCATGCTTCTTTCAGACCACCCTGCCTTAGGTGGTAGCACCAGTTATTGCCTTTTGTGATTTTACTGTACATAGGAATTTAATATGAGTGCTTAGTATTCATTTATTTAAATGAGATTACTTAACATATTTGCTTCTAACTCCCATAGAGGAGGACCATTAACACCTCGTTCCTAACAATATGTCTACAGAAGTCTACAAGTAGCATATGGAAATTGGCTCTACTTACAGATTAGCTTCATAAGACTGTTGTTATTTTTCACAAATTCCACTTGCCTAACAGGAGAGTGTGCTATTGCAGGCAAATCTTACTATAGTAGTGTTAGAAAAGGATTTTATCAAATACATTGCATGTGTATTTTTGTATGTGATAAAACCGGTTAGTGTACCTGACTGGAATAACTGTATTTTGTTTCTTAAAAGATGGACAACACTGCAAGAGTTGGCTGAAAAAGGCCATGCTTCTGTTTTTTGCGCTAAGGGTTAAGGCTTTTAGTAGAAGGTTTGAAAGCAAGGATTGACGGTAACCTTCTAAGGAAGGAGCTTGAAGTTCAGGTAAACTGCAAATACAGAAGATGAAACTGTAACAACCAATAATTGTAGGTAAATTACCTTTTCTTTCCAGCAGTACTCCACCTACAAATATGAAATAAATAATAACAATAAAAACTCTTTCATTAATGTAGGGACTACTGATATACTTTTAATTGAGGGATTTTGTAGAACAGCCTCTTGAAATAGCAGTTTGACTAATGTTTATTACATTTGATGGCAAACTTGGAAGTTTTCTTAATAGGATGGTCAGGAATCAGTCAAAGAGAGAAACTGTAGCCTGGGAAAAAAAATACCCTTCTGTTCTCTTTTATTGGTTTGAATTTTCTCCAAGTGACTAAGTCAAGCAGAACAGGAAGTCTTGAAAGCATTTTTTCTAAACTTGGCTGCCCTGCAGTGCTAAAATCCCAAATCAGCAGCTGAAGAGGTGAGATTTAGAAACTGTGGATACAGTCTGAAATGGATCAGCATTTCAAAAACTGAATTTCAGTGTTTCTCTATAAGAAATGAAAGGAGCTACCTGAGTTACAATAAACATCCTCATCTTCATGTCCCCTTCTTCCTAAGCTTTCAATTTGGATTGTATTTGCATTCTCAAAGGAAATGGTGCTTTTAAGTCTCCTAGTTCCTTACTATATTTAGAGTTTTAAAAAGCTGTTGTTTTATCTATAATAATTCTCAACTGCCTAAACAAAAATAAAAAAAAAAAATGGGGATCTTTTTGAAGAGAGAAAGGGAGAGGGAGATGGGAAGTGTTTGTTCCTTTGTGTTTCTTGATGCACAGCATGTGTGAGCTACTAGATATGTGGTGGTGTTTTTGTTGTTTTGTTTTCTTTTTGTTTTTTAATCTCTAGTTTTCATAAGGAATTGAAGATGGATTGGGAGAGCATATATTCTTCTGGCTTTCAGTTCAGATCTCTCATAGCCTGTCACGTAAAAAAGGAAAAGGCATCAAAATCTGTAAATATTTATGAACTACATTTAGTTGAGTAGGGTAAGCACATGACTTTGTTAGAGATAGTCATGTCATGTGATGAAACTTACCTTACAGGCACCTGGTGCAGATTGGTGCATGCACCAAATTGTTTTCCAGTTAAAGTGTCCTGGCTTCTGTAATAGACATCTCAAAATTACAATTGCCCTGCTGCTTTATGTAGCTTTGTTTCAGCAAATATATGAAATAAAGTTAGGAATTTTGTTGGCATCAGAATTTCATAGATTATCATAACCATGAGAATTCATATTAAGATTGACAGCTGGTTTGCTAATCATAAAACAGATACAATATTGATAAAAATATAGGATGGATTGTCTTTTATTAGTTGGCTTAAATATATGCAGTGAACAACATTTAATGCAATGATCAGTCATTTTGTGCTTGAGTGAGTCATTTTAGAAATGAAATAAAATTGGCTTTTGTGAGAAATTGTTGTAAAGGAAATAGCTCAGTATATGTCTTTCAATTTTTGCTGCTTTTCTGTCTTTGTAAGAGGCTCCAGAACATCCTGTGTTTTTTAAAACAATTCACTGGTGAGCTAACAACTAATGTTTTATGTACAAAAAAGAATAGATGGATAAAAGCCAAAAAGAAAAAAATGCATATTGTTAATTTTTCAACCTACATGAAATATATCATTCTCTATTCTGCTTACTAACTCCTTCTGCAATCTGGTTTGCATTCAGAAAATGAAATCCCTTACTCATTAAAGGGCATTGTGTTGTGCAGTGTAGTAGCATTAAAATGTAAGATGTGTAATTTAGGGGTAGCAAAAAAGAAAAATCCCCCAAAGCCAAAGTAAAACTGTCTTGTTATAATGTAACTAGTAAGTGTATGGCTCTGTTTAAAGTTCATTTTGGCAACTGACAGGTCATTTACCCCTCCTCTTTATGCTTACTTGCATCCCCACTTGACAAATTTAGGGCCATATCAGAAAATATATCTCAGTACTCAAATGCAGGGGGATGCTTAGGAAAGATTGATGGTCCAGCTTAGTACTAATAAGTGGTGGTGTTTAGGATGATTTTTTTAAGGATTGGTAACTTCATTTTCATTTTGTAAGTAGATGTTCTTGAGTACTGCTACACATACATTTTTTCATGAAGCTTTGCTAGAATAATGTGTGTTTTAAAACATGATTATGATGAGTCTGATTATTATGATTATTTCTGAGGTAATTCTCAAAATAGGAATCTTGTTGAAACACAAAAGCGTAATAATGAAATATTTTCTACTTTGTGAATAAAACTGCTTGCACTTCTTTTAAAGCTTCATGGCATTTTGCAGGTAAATAAATAAATAAATAAATAACTATAGAGGTTTGTCAAATCTAAACAAAATGCTTGATTACCTCTTTGTAGGGATGTGACTGTTGCTTGGGTGCCTTTCACAGTTTTGTGTGGAAAAATCTTCCAGGTAGAAAGTGAAGTAGTAATTTATGCCCCAAGGAAAATTACTGGGAAATGCACAATGAAGTATTTCATAGCTTCTTGAAGAGGAAAAAATAATTACATTTTCCTCAATTCTGATTCATATTATTTCCTCCTAGTAATTATTTGCTTAGAATTATGCTTTTGCTTCTTTGAAGGAAGCATAAGAAATATCTCCCTCGGTGCTTACATTAATGCCTATTTAGGGTAGTTTCTTGTTTGTCTTCCTATTTGTCTTCTAGATGTCTTCATATGTCCTGTTCTAGTAGAAGAAATCCAGAGTTTACTCAGAAATAGTATCTTTGTCTTATCTGAGAATGTGGATTTTATTTTACAAAGTAAACACAACAATCAGATATACACATTTTGTGAAATGCACGTGTTAGTATACACATGGGGATCAGGGGAAAGAGTGAGCACTTAAAATGTTTACGGACCAACATCAAGTATTTATGTTTCTCTCTGAACATGCTTTAATTTTCAAGGACCTGCATTGGATCTATGAAATCAAAAGAGAAGTTCTTTCTTAATTCTCTGTATATTTCTTTTATACTTAAAAAGTATAGCGGCTGAAGGAGCTGGGCTTGTTCAGCCTAGAGAAGAGGAGGCTCAGGGGTGACCTTATTGCTCTGTATAAGTACATTAAAGGAGGCTGTAGAGAGGTGGGGGTTGGCCTGTTCTCCCATGTGCCTGGTGACAGGACGAGGGGGAATGGGCTAAAGTTACGCCAGGGGAGCTTTAGGTTAGATGTTAGGAAGAATTTCTTTACTGAAAGGGTTGTGAGGCACTGGAACGGGCTGCCCAGGGAGGTGGTGGAGTCCCCATCCCTGGAAGTCTTCAAAAGACGTTTAGATGTAGAGCTTAGGGATATGGTTTAGTGGGGACTGTTAGTGTTAGGTTAGAGGTTGGACTCGATGATCTTGAGGTCTCTTCCAACCTAGAATTTCTGTGATTCTGTGATTCTGTGATTATTGTGACTTTTACCTGTACTATACTATTTTCTTGGGAACTGTATTTGTATTTCTATTTTAATGTCTGTTTGTATCCTAAATAGATGATATATTTTTAATATGGTTATTATAGCTTTTTCTTTTGAAGGTAAAACGTGAATTCAAGTTAACAAAAATGGTTGCACTTAATTACAATAGTTTCCTACATTATTTCATGGCCAGGGACGGCTTGAGGTGAAACATTTTCTCTCAGCCTCAGCAGTTTTAGATTTCTATCTGGATGGTTTCATAGCTTTCATCTTTCTCTATAGGCGACTGAAGCCCATGGAGATAAAAAAGGAATTAGAGTTCCTGCAGTTCCAGCTGTTCAGTATCTCCCATTTAAAGATTTTCAGTATCCTTTGGTACATGGATAGATTTGAATTTTCAGTTTTCTAAATGTTATTGAAAAGTTACAAATCTATCAGAAGACAGGAAAAAGTATTATTTGTAGAGCTGAGAAGCTGGATGTGCAGTGCTCTTGTGAGCCTGTGTATAGCTATTTTAGAAATAATGTTTTCTAAAATCTAACCTAATTTCTGTAATCTTGTTTTTGCTTTAATAGTCTCAAATACTTTGATATCAAAGTCTACACTTTGATAAACAATATTGCTGTCAAAGCTCACCTCATTTACAAATTTATATTCTTATAAATCAGGAACTATGTTTCTCTCTCCTCCTTCTTTATAAATCACATCATTCATAAGTTCTCACTTCTGGAGAAACGTTTGAGAAAAAGGGAGCATGAGACCCAAAACACCACAAGATGACTATATGCACAACATAGTTCATTCTGGGAACAATTTAGTAGCCTATCAGTAAGAAACTTCATTTAGCCATAGTCACATTTCTTTGGACTGTTATATAGGAGGCATTCATGTCTAGAAAGAGTTCATTGGGTACACAAAATAAAGATTTATTGGCATTGAGTGTTAGAATGTCTTATCTCCATGGTAAACTGAAACAGCTCTTCTATGTTGTCCCCCCTTTCACCAAAAGTAAAAGTGAATTTACAGAGGTGTGTCTGGGTTTTGTGGAGAGATGCCGAGCGCAGCCCCCCTGTCAAAGCCAGTCAGGGCAGACACCAGCAGGGCCACTTCCAGCTCCCCTGGCACTGCGGTCTTCGTCAGAAGCAGCGTGGAGATGCTCCTGGCCCCCCTCAGACCCCTCTGGGGAATAGATGTCTGAGAACAGTGCAACCATTGCTGGAACAAAAAGCTGTAGTTAGGAATGAGCTGTCTGAAGGAGCGTTTTTTGTTTTGTTTTGTTTTGTTTTTTTCCTTCTTTCATGGTGTATAAAGGGAAAGGGGTTGGCAGCACTTATCACAGTAGAAATAACAACACTGTAAAACAAAATTACAAAAGAGGACTTGACAAACACGTAAAGTGGTTTTTAATTTCAGACACCCTGGAGCATGATTCATTTGAAAATTTTTAATTGGGAGCTTGAAGTTTGATAGATTTAATTGCAAAAGATAGTTAATTCGTGAGCCCAATGAGCACAAATGAGTGGATGTGGTTTTGAAGCTTTCTTTTAATGTTAGAGAGCCACCATGTGCATAATGCATGCCTTGTTTGTATCATCCGTGCTGTGACCCCTCCCTCCTTCCATGAGTGAATGAGTTAATCTTTAATTTTCAAAGTTGATATTTTTGGATCTTGGAAGCAAAAATGCACGTATTAGGAGAATATGAGTTGGAGAATTCATAAACCTCAGGCCAGCCACGTAACCACAAGAACCACACAGGGCTTTTTTGTCTGCCTGTACAAAGGCTGATGGCCCTCTACGTGCATACCATGTGGTGTCAACTGTCAAGTGCAAATCACTCTGCTACAACCTGAACTGAGTTTTAATATATTTTCTTTAGAGAAAAAATCTGAGTTTATATCATCTGCTTTTATTTATTTATTTATTTATTACTTTTTTGTCCTTTGTTAGGCTTCCTTTATGAGTACATGTATTTCCTTAATTCTTTCAGATCTACTCAAATTTTCTAGCAGGGAAATTACATTTATGTCATCATCTTAGTTAAATGCAGGGTTTGGGTTTTATTTTTTTATTTTGTTTTAATTTTGCTGGTACAGTGTGTTCAAACAATATTCAGCTACACTCCTGTTTACTCAAATAAATAGGTATACAAAATTAATGAGGCCCATCTGGGGGTCAGCAAACTTAGGTATTCCTCTGGTAAATAATGGTATATTCTTTATTGAAAAGGTTTTTCTTTAGTCCTTTTTCTCTTTTCTCTCTTTTCTCTTCAGGCACTTTGGGAGTGTAGTGCTTGTGATGGTTCTGCCTACAAACATGCCATGTAGGAAGGTTTCTCCTTCATCCGAGTTCCTAATGGTATCTCTGTCTAGAGGAATACTTTTAATAATGTACTCTTTATAATGTTGCAAAACTTCCTTTGGGTTTTGTAAAGGCAGGTTCAGATAGAGAAAGAATCTTACTGGAAGACTGAAAAAATGATCAACTTGAGCTGAGAGTTAGAAATACTGATGTTGGTAACAAACAGAAAGACAAATAGATTTCTTAAGATTGCTGGGCCAGTTCCTGCCTGGATTACCATGCTATTTGAAAATTCCAGATTCTCTCCATGTGTTAACCCAAGTGAAGAACTGCCAAAATAAAATTAAGAAACTGTTAGATTTATTTTTTTTCTGCCTCTTCAATTTTGTATTTTCCATACTTCGTTTGGAATTTAGAGGTTTATTTGTTTTTGTTCCTCTAGATTTTATTATTATTTATCTATTATTTATCTATTATTATTTATCTATTATTTATTTTATCTAGATTTTCCTCTAGATTTTATTATTAAATGTCTCTTCAGTTCAAATGCCATATTCAGGGAGATAAATGGAAAAACAATTTCACTCATATAATATTTGATGATAAATGATACATGCAGATTTTAAAGCAAAACATTAGACTAATGTGCAACCTTTTCTTTTGAGAAATATACGAGTCAAACACTGGTACTAATATTCCAGCATTTTTTCAAACACAATGGCATGCCAAAGTATATAATTTTATATGCACCCATCTTTCTAATATTTTTTCACTCTCTATGGGTAAGAGTTTTATTGAATGGTTTGAAAATAACAATCACATAATACTTGTATAATTCTAGGCTAGATTCATTTATCTGTTGTGCTTTTCAGAAGATCAAAGCTTTATAATTTGTTGGAAATATCTAAGAATTACACGGTTAACTTAATGAGGTGTTTTTACTTCTCCATTGGGTAGAGACATCATTAGCATCAGAAGATTATTACTGAAATACAGGCTTCACTGAGTAACAAGACTTAGCATAGCTATTTTGTGCAATATTCCTTTTAAAATGCAATTAGTGAAAGTACTTTTCTCATGAATAGCTTGCATTGGGCTGGTCAAAATAGCACACTGTTTTTTCAAAGAACTGGAATCGTTTCAGTCAATATATTTGCTTATGAAGGGTGGGGTATAAGCCCTTTGGTTCCCTAATTTTGTTGAAAATTCAAGACATCAGTGGGAGAGATAGAAAGGGGGAAAATAAAGTAATTATTAAATCGTGTTCCTCTGTTTCACTATGAAAACTAAAATAATTTGGAAAAAGAAATTACTATGCTATTAAACATTCTTCAAATTGCTTCCATGCATTTGTCCTTTATTGAAAAAAGGGAACACGTGTTTCATTGATTACTTTGTTACTCTCTGTGGCCATACTGCACTTTTTATTCCGTAATTTATTTTTTTGTTGTAGTATGCCAGCCAATGAATGAGAAGTATGTGAGTAAAGTGTTGTATGTCTGGTAATGCTGTGAAGGAAAGCTCATCTTCCAGGCAATTGAATGCTGGAAGATGCTTCAGAATGCTCTAAAATATTCCTTATCTATTGGAGCATTTAGGCTGTATTTTTTTTTTTCCTTTTTATTGTGATATTCCATTTAATTCTCTGTAGTTTGACTAGAAGTAATTAACTGGGTATGTTAAGGAGAACTACAGAAAGCAGACAAGCTGATGCTGAAAAGAAGCAGGTTAGGGATTTAGGTCACATTACATTTCTACACTTATATGTACTCAATATATACATAATATATTTTATCCCCGTGAGGTGATGAGAGTTCAAGTTTCCGCTATGCTGCTCTAAGGTACCTAGAAAATTATCATGTCGTGTGACAGGTATCCTTTGGAGTTGCTGGGTTCTTGCATTCAAGGATTGAGATCTGAACATAGTATTGGTGATGTCTTGGGGGCTCTCTGCAACAGGTCTTCCTTTCATCTCACTTCACCTGTCTGCTCACATATATACAGAAAATGAGATCGTCTTAATGAGGATTTAGGGCCATTCTTTTTTTGAGGTGTCCAGTTAAGAATTCCTCTAATAAAAGTTATATTTTCACACCTCATAACTGGTCATCAAGTCCAGGCTGTACTGCACTTTTTACCTACTGGTGACAGCTTCTCAGAACAGTTGACTATTTTCATTATCATACCTATTCATTGCATGTTATTTCATCATTTTGACAATTATGTTGCAGCAAGAATGTTGTTTTCTTACTCCCTGCTCCATCTCAAAGGAAAGTGGCAGTTACTCAAGCAGAAAGCTGTTGTTTCTGATTTTCTAGTATCTTATCTTTGATAAGCTAGCACTAGTGGTATTTGGGGATCTTGAACACTACTACATTTCTGATTTTTTCTGTAGATCATTCTTATTTGACTGACATGAGCTAAAGCCTGAACTTCCCAAGGTACATCTGAAAAAATCAGAGACACATATCTTTTTATTATTATCATTTGTCATTACTAGAATTAATCATATCTAGTCACACTATTTATATTTTCATGTTCCTTCAAGTAGTCTAGATCAAAGCCATTTCAAATCGTTAAAAAGCCAACATACATATATCTGGAATGCATGCAGAAAGAAATGCACGTTTTGAAGAAAACAAAACCTAGAAGAACAGTACTGCAAAACTGTGCTTCCCACACATTCCTGTTTGACTGATTGTCAATTAATATTTCAAGTAACAAAGTCTAATCCTCTTGTGAGACCTCTTAGTCCCCTTTCCTTCTGCCCCTCATCCAGAATATGTAACATTTAAATCCAGTGCTCTCTGGTGAACAGATCTATTTTTAACTTGTTTTCAGTACTAATCTCACTTAACCTGGTTTTATTATGCATTAGGCAGAAAGAATGTAATTTAAGAATCACCGGATTTTATAGTGGGAATAGGAAAGCAATAATTGATTTCTATACTTAAATAAACTATTACTGATGAAAATACCAAACAACACAGAACACAAGGTGTGAGAATAAAAGCAGATCACCAGCATTTATCACACACACAGAATCACACAGAATTATCTAGGTTGGAAGAGACCGATTTATGTTAACTGTCCACTTCGCCTTTGGAAGGTGAGTATTAGGGTATTGTTATTCCCATTGTTACTGTGAATATTGTGTATAAAACAACTTTTTTTGATACTGTTGTTTGGCTGAATGGCAGGAAGGGGCCAAAAATCTGCAGTCTGGGCTTTAAGTCCAGACTGATTGCTGTTTGATGAATTGCTGGTGCTGTTACTGTTGGTGTCCCAACAGTTCTTCCTTAATATGCTCCCTTTTCCTGCCAATGCAAGTCGATAGAAGAGCCACATGGTACCAAAAGCTTACATTTATTAATTTGAAGACAGAACTGCAGATGACAGAGGCTTTCAAACACCACACATTTGCATCCCAGGAAAGGTGTTGACAGTGGTGTACAGTTTCTGGTATTTCTTAAGCAGAACAAAGAAGACTGCAAAGTTGAAGTGTGGCTAGCTTTTCTTCAAAGTATTTCAAGTGTTTTAATTAAAAATATTATGAAGGTAGCTGTCAAGTTGTGAAGTAGCTACACAAAAACACTGAGATGTATATACTGAAGCTAACAAAAAGGAGGAGTTATTTCTTATCTGCAGATTTAATCAATGCATTTGCCCTTCAAATATGCATTTGAACATACAAGAAAAATTTGATCTGGCTCTACTTACGATCCTGCATATACTGATTTTCACTACCTAATCAGGGGTTCAGTTTTATTAGGATGAATTTAATAAAGTGAATATCAAGTCTTAAATTAAGTAAACTTCACCCTAGACACATATTTTTTGTAACACTAGTAATTTATGTTGTGGCCCGGGTGGAGTAATTTTATGAGGTATCCAACAAAGGAACATAAGCAGTGCCATATGCTGTCAGCATAAGTTCTGAACTGGCAGAACCAAGTGGTGCAAAGGCACCACATGCAGACCAATGCCCAGCCAGTCTCTGAGCAGCACAGCTCTGGAGGGATTGCCACCCTGGTGTAAGTGCCGAGCATGGTGCCTTATGGCACAGAATGTCCCTGGGTCAGCTGTCCTGGCTGCAGCTGTACCCCTTCTTCCCCAGAGTGCTCACTGTGGGTGGCAGAGCTGGAAGATGCCACGCAAGCAACAGCCAAAGCCTGGTACATTATTGACACTTGTAGTCAGAGATCCAAAACACGGCATTGTATGGGCTTCTGGAAGGAAAGTCAGCTCCATCCCAGCCAGACCCAGTACAGAGGTTGATCAACATTTTTCAGATACTGAATTCAGATTAATTTATTTTTCATTAAACTGATCTGGAATGTCTATGTACTGTTCCTGAGTGGCAGAGTTGTCATTGTTAGCTACAGAAACTATTATAAAAGCATATATGTACAGTGATCAGAATGACGGAAACAGTACAGATAAGAAAAAAGTACATTCAGATGGATTTATTCTGTAAGTTCCATGAAGGACTCTGTTTTGTATAAAACACTATGCATTTATTTATTAACAGTCATTTCTCAAGGAGGAATGGGTCAGTGTTATGGAATTTTTGTAATCAGTATTTTCGTAAATAAGAAATCCACATTAAGTCAAAACAGTCCATCAACATTAAGACAGTATGTCACATAAGTTGTAAAAGGGAATCACAGAATCACAGAATTGAAGGGATTGGAATGTGACCTGTTACTTACTCTCTTCCCATGATTGTCTGGTCCCTTTACTTTGAGCAATGACTTTACAGAAGAACTGTATTTGACATTTAATTATTTTATAGCTGTATACTCTATTACAGATGTTGTTGTTCAGTAAGATTATGGGCATTGTTGCGTGTTGGTAAATTGGTCTCATTCTCACTTTAAAACTTGCCAAAAAATATCATGCAAATGAACTGCATCTGAGTCCAATTAATTTGAGTTCACTGTATAAAAAGCATTATATGGTTTGGATTGTGTACTAGTTATAGCCACACACAAAACCCAAGCTTTTGATTTTGTTTACTAAGTTTTCAAAGAAGTGTTTTCTATCAGACAACAGACATTTGTTGTGATGTTGACCCTGTTTTCACACATTGCAATATTTTTGCTCTTTCTGATATTTTCTCTTCTTTAAAGAAAGTCAACTCTATTAAAATCCAAGCCCTCTCTTCAATTTCTATTTCCATTTGCTCTTTACAAATGAACAATGAATCTGAACATTTCTTTTCTTCTAAACCTTTGAGCTATGAGACAATTAAATTTTCCATGGTAGGAGCAGGTGGCAGATTACAGGAAACTGGTGTTCAGTTTCCTCAGGAGTTTGGTGAAACAGACTTTTTGGACACACAGACAAATGAAAACTTTATGAAGAAGTCACTACAGCAAAAAATATATTGCTTTGGCTTTAATAATTTTTCTTTTCACATTTGACATAATTATAGTTAAGATAAAATGCTGAGAATATTTAGAAGGAAATGTATATATTGACAGAGTAGTAGAAAAATTTTCCACAGATCCTTCCCACATAAGGTCCATTTAGTAACCTCAGAATAAACGAGTCCATAGTGCTTAAGATTTCTAATAACTTTTTTACTCCTGTGAAGAGATGTAGGTTTTATACCAATGTGTGCTGATGGTTCATGTCTATTAATGTGGAATAGTTAAGTGAAATACGAATACTACACTGGCACTCAGGGTTCACGGAGGTATAGGACATGATTGTCTTAATCTTTCCATATGAATAAAGCCATCTGAACAGAAAAGCCCCAGCTTTTTGTGCCAGACAAAGTTTTGGCTATGCTCATTTATTTCAAGGTATACCTCCATTACAAAATTTCATGCTTCCTTTGTAATTCCTCTTAAGATAACTCTTTTTTTTTTTTTTTTTTTTTTTTTTCCAGGAGTCTCTTTGGTCTCTTTGTAATTCATTGTAACTCACTTTGTAATCTAAATTAAACTAGGGAGTAAACATATCATATTCAACATCACCTACAAATATACAAGTTTCACATTATGTAAATATTTCACATATATACAAATAAAGGTAAATTCACTTGCTTTTTTTGTTTGTTTGTTTGTTTGTTTGTTTTAATAAAGTGTAGTACCAATTTCTCTCAACTGTTAACTCTCAGCTACAGTTTTATATAGATGATACGTCATGGATGTAATCAAGAAGTGATTTCCCTTAACTTGATTTAAAAAATATTTTTATGTATTTCCACACAGCTTTTCTTTCCCCCATAGTCTTTTTGTAGGTATTAAGAGTTTTTTTATTTTATATTTTTTTGTATGAAGTGTAAAACCTAAGAATTTGCTAAACCCTATTCTAAACCCTATTGCTATATGTTTTGCATAAACAAACTGGTGACTTGCTTAAAAATTGTTTTTACTAATTCAATAGGATATTTTCTTCATTTCAGCACTACTATCTGCGGTGGTACTTCAGTATTTGCTTCCAATTTTAGGCTCTAAATTATTGTGAAAATTATCATACCATGCAGTAAGTGCCAGTTATTGACCTCAGCTTGGTATGTATCCCTCTGTTTTTCAGAGATGAGGAGTTACTTTTAAAACATGTTTGACTTTACAAAATGTGCTGTGGAAACTACAGGAACCACAGTCATCTTCTGTCTTTTTCATTTTTCTTTTTAAATTGCAATATTAGTTTGTTTAATTTGACAAGCTGTGATGACCAAAATGTGATGTTGAAAGGCTTGAATTATAGCTCAGATGATTTTGTCCTTTTCGAAGAGAAATATGCCAGAGACAAGCTGTCCTCTCTGGCAATCTTATTAAAAAGATTGAGAAATGAATGGAGCTATTAGAAAACCCAGTTAGAATGTATATCTGGAGAATTATAGCTCTGCCCACAGGGGTGAAAAGCAATGACTCCATTTAGATTTTCAGAATTACGGTTCCCAGAAATGTCGCAGAGGAGTAAAGAAGACTCCATCTTCATCGTTCATCAGATAATTGGCTGAACTACTGTCAAGGTTCACAAGACTCCTAATGCTGCCAGCATTAGTCTCAAACTTCTAAAACAAAGATAAGATTTTTGCTACGACATATAATCAAAAAGATATTACTTTTTAAAGATAAATACTTAATTCTGTTCTCTGATCCAGATCTAATAAACGAATATCAAAAGCAAGCCTTTTTTGCTATGTTATGAGATGTTTCTTTTGGAACAGAAGCCAGAGCTTATTCTGTTTCTTCAGTACAGCGATTCTGCAAAAGTGGGCCTTACCAAAGACAATCAGTTTTTATTTTATGACAGTCCTTTAGAATTATTGATTTCTGATAAATGTGCTAACTAGTTGCTGTCAGAGATTTCAGCACAATTTGTTTGTTTGAGTGCTCTGACTTCCTGGCTAAATCCTAATGTCTCTGTATTTTTTTTTAATGCAAATCTTCACTATAATTCTTCTGAGCATTAAAGGTAATGAGTAAAATAACAAGTAAAATAGATAAAAAGGCATAAATATACATTAAATGACAGTTTAATTTTTAATGGTTTACAGTCTGATAGAATTATAGAGTTTTTCTATTACAATTTTATTTTTCTCTTTACTGAGCTAATGCCAAGATGGTATTTTTGATTTGCTGTGGTGTTTGTGTCCTGTATTAATCACAGGTAAATACAGATGGACAAACAACACATAATGAATTAGTGGGTTAAATCTAAAAATGGGTATTCAAACAGGAAGCAACCTGACTCAGTGGATTTAGTATTTACTATTGTTTAAGGTTTTATATGTGTGATTTATTTTCATAGCGCCAATGAAATGGCAGCTGCTTTTTCTAGTGGTCAGCTGATAAGAATGGCCATTGTTCAGCTGGCCATTGTTCAGGGCTTAACAAGGTGGCTCCTGTGTGTTCACCCTGAGGTGCTAAAGAGCACATCCCAGTTGTTATGGTCTCATAGAGAGAGAAGCTGGCAAAGGAGAGCACCCAGCAGAGGGGAGGCTGGCAAAAGCCTGTGCCCTTTGCCCACTTGCCCTACTGGTGCAAGAGCAGCAGCACACAAGTCGTGGCCAAGGAAGGTGATCCACAGACCACAGACTGGCCATTTCTGCATCGTGGAATGGCAACAGTGTTCCGACAAGTTAATTCCAGCTTCGTGGTTTTTCTTCAATACCTGCAGCACCCATGTTTTAAAATTTTAATAGAACTATAGTTAATGTGATTGTAGTCAATAATAATAGTTAATAGTTTGCCAAATTTTAGGCTATGGCTCAGTTATTTGTACTGTCCAGTTGCTGGCTAGCTCATTTCCAAATACAGCTTCCCTTACTGAATTTAAGTGGTTAGCAGGGATTTCTGCATTATACTGTAAGTGAAAGTGAGGTCATGCATGGCTGCATTTAAAGGCATGAGGTGTCATCCTCTGTTCTGAGTGTTGGTATGAGTTTTTGTTGTGTTATTTGGAAGTTTCTGGAATTTAAGAAAAGACGCAGGGCATAAAGCAAGAACAGGTGACTCTGAAAGTACATAAGCTTAAGTACATTTCATTTTTATATTATTTCTCTTGAAAAAGAATCAGTTATCTTATTTAATGCTACATCATATGTTTATCCTTGTACCTTATATAACAAACTATTTTAATTTCTTTTTAACCCCAAATATTTGATACCCATAATACGGTTCTGTTTTTTCCTTCTTCTCTGATTGTCTGTTTCTGAGGATAGATACAAGGCCTCTTATTATAGATTGGCATCATAATTCATGGGTAAGTGATAAGGCTTAATTTATTCTGAGCCCACAGGACCTGAATTAGAGCATTTGTGAAGAATGCTGATATCTTTCCTATTTCCATGATTTAGTTGATTAGTGAAAGAAAATGTTATTGAGGGCAGCTATATCATGAGGTTCATGATATAGTTTATAATAATCTTTGTACTTATTCCACGTGTATCTCTAGATTTTTATGTGTACTGGGTGTTCTAATCATTCTCTGCTCAAGCATTCTCATTACTTCATTTTTTGTAATAGTTTAAATCTTGTTGCTGACCTAAGTGCAAGTTCTTTTGTACGAGGTAGGGATGCTTTCACTATTGTAAAAATATGTTCAATATTTTTATATTTAAAAGTGTTATTTTTGATGTATTTTGTTTCATATAGTTTTAATACCATTTTATGTTTGTTTTGTGTTTATTCAGAGGATAGCTGTCCCAAGACAAATGTGCTCATGGACAAAGTAATTCATTTTGAATGATACATTGCTACAGTAAAGAAGTAAAGGAGAACTTCAGACTAGCTCTGACATTTAAGTATGTTTCAGATTGCGTTGAGATTTTACATAGGTTTGAGTAACAAGATTTATGGAATTCCTACAACTGCTGTTGAATGTAACAGTTTAGTAGGGCAGAATGGCAATTAAACTTAGGTGACTGTTGATTATAATAAAGAGTTAAGTTGTTATAGCAACTGGAGCTCTCATCTCACCACTGTGCACAGGAAAGCACATACTTAAGAAGAAAAAGGGAAAAACATTGATCTTTTCCTTTCTCCCAATGGTCTGTATCACAATTATCGTAACTGATATTTAGAATTTTTCCTTCTATAGTTGCTAGTACTTAAACATTACTATGCAAGTACAATTAATTCTGCATTCATCAAACGTGCTTCACTAAAATAACTCTATTTGTTTATGTAGTTCTATATTTCAGTTCTCTATTATTTTATCCATTAAAATATATCTGAAAAATATGTAATATTTTTTTCCTTTTACAATTTATACGTAGGTTAGATTTTGTTATTTTTCATTTCTAAGTGTTAAGGAGATGTAACGGCTTCAGGCTGTCATATTGTTGTTAAAGCTTCGTGTATTGTTTTGATTATAAACCAAAACAATGCAATTAGTCAACAGCAGTTAATGGAAAAATTGAGGCAGGATTATTTTCTGTCTGTGTGCTTGATGGATTAGGTTACATTAAAAGGTATTAAAAATGCAAGTCCAAGATTTCCATTCCAATTTATTCCAGCTTATTATTTGGACTGGTATGATGTTTTTCATCAATTTATTGGTGTCATGGAAAGTCTTTCAGAGAATATCTTTATCAGCTAGCAAATCTGTGAATGTCTGTGTGTGTGTGTGACACAGCTGAAAGTTAGGAAATCTTGAGTTTATTTCCTGTTCTGAGACCCTAAGTTATAGATGTTGAAGAGCCATGATCTGCGCCAGTAGTATGGCAGAACACTAACTCTGTTGTTTCTGATTTATTACCAATTCCAGTGACCTGTACAAGGTTAGAATACAGTCCCATGCGGAATAAACAACAAGTTTTTAATAAAATTTCCATTGATTGATTTCTTAATTACTCTTCTCATTGAATTATTCACACTGTAGAATTACTTTTTTTTTTTCTTTCTTTCTTTCTAAGGTGGTCACCAGAAGGTGTGAATTCTGGAGAATTTCACAAGAAATGGTATATGGATTTGTGCCTTCATTTCGTTAAAAGCACTTTCATAATTTGACTTACGACAACTGCAGAAAAGTGTTGTGTTAAACTTACAGGTCAAGATAAGTTAGTTTTATGTGAATGAATTGAAAAGCACTGCAAGTTTCTATTTTCTTAATAACTTGCAATTGTTTGTTTTAAGTATGTTTGGCATGTCTAAAGAGAACAATTTAAGGCTAGCTATAGCTACTGAGAACTGAAATGTCAACTAATAGTTTAGAGAACCATTTTAATTACTTGCTCATGATCCTTTCAAAGGTAGTTTGAAAGAAAATGAGCACATGCTCTCCATTAAAACAGATGAGATTTAAACGTATCCAAATAATGCCTAATTTCAAGTTGCAGAAACTTACAGTTTATGTGAAGTGGGTGAATGGACTGTTTTGTGGAACCAGGTCCATCAAAGCTAGGGTGTGCCATTAGAATACCTAGCAGCAGAAGAGTAGTTAAGTCTGACCATTACAAACTCTTATCATTAGAGTTTGTTATTCGTCTATAAAAACTTGCTCTAGGCTAAAAATTAGACTTGGCAATTCCCAACATACAAAGCTTTAAATTACTTCTAAGATATACACAAAAAGTGAGTTTGCTTACACATCCATTACACCTACATCAATAGTTCTCTTTTAGCTCAATATTTTATGTGCTACAAACTAAGTGCTCTGAAAGTAGCTTGAGAATGTGTAGGGTCACTAGGCTTGAGCCTGCAGTTCTACCTGCTCCAAGTTTATTTCAGGTCTTTTATGGCGTATTTAAATTGCACCTGTAAAAAAGAAAGTATTTTATTTCCTCAGATTTAACTTTATGGCTTCAATTTTTAACAATTTCCATTTTCTTGAGGTATGATGTCGTCATTCAAGGCTATCTGTTTGTTGTTGTTGTTTTTCCCGGTCTTTTTAGGGGAACTTTTCTGGTTTGGGCAGCTTGCCTTCAGCTGCCTAGGAAGTGAAATAACAAAAATGTCAAATGCCAAATCCCTTTGTAGTGCAGGTGTACCTCTTCAGCAGATGCAGCTTTGTTCAGTTTCACATACATCTCCCATTTGCAGATGTAATGCTATTTTGTACAGAAGCTTTCCAAAACACAATGTGGTCTAATCTCAGAGATGGGAACCAAGCATAGTGCAAGGAAAGATTTATAGTTGTAACAGTATGGAGGAAAACAATTTCTGTGTTTCAGAGGATTTTGAATATTTCACAGTCAAGTGCTTGGTTGGAATTCAAATTGTAGGAAATCTCTGGGCAAGAAAGCTCCACAATGACTACCAGAGGAAATGCATTCTTTTGGCAGGTTTCCAGTTTGTCTGCTGCTGAGCCAAGCTCATAACCTCATAGGGAGCTACTGAGGTCTCTCAATAGCTGCTGGTCCAGCGGAGTCCCATATTCCTCAAGCACTGATCCCTGTGTCAACTTTTCAGAAGACTTATTCATGCCTCTCCTCAGAGCTATGGAATTCGTGTACCACAAAATGATTTTCAATATCTACCTTAAACTTAGTTTCTAATCCCATCTCACGTTACAAACCAAACATTTAAATGTAATAGATATATAATAGAGGTAGAGATTCAAAACAAGTCCCACTGACTTGGCCTTTGATATACAGATTAGCCAGGATGCGTTGTGATGACCATCTGTAGAAACAGGATGTCACCTCCTTTTTTTCATCTGAAAACTTACATAGTCACTTGCACAAACTGTCTCTGAAATAAGTGTGGTTCTGTATAGCATAGAATCTGCCTACTCACCATCTTTCTAGTGCTGAGAAATTCTTAGTTGTTGTGGATATAGCTTTCTTGATAAATTGCAAATAATTATTTTAATTAATCCCACTTAGTCAAACAGCTGAGAGCACAATAGCTGCCAGCATACATATAAAAATGCTATAGAATTACAGGTAGCAACCACATATAATACTAGAGTTTTACATTTTTTCCCCTTTGGAATTCTAGAACCGCATTTGCTTTGCTGTTATTTCAGTGCTATATGCATCAACTTCTGTTGTACAGCTTCTGTACCTTAGCAAATATAAGTAGGCAAAATGATAGGCAAAATAAAAAACAAATCCATATTCATTTAGATGTAAAATTTTAGAATATGCAGTCTTTCTGATAAAAACAACAACAACCACAAGAAACAAAGCAAGTCCACAAAACAAAGGAATGTCTATGCTTACGTTCACAGCAAACAGCCTCCCTTTCATTCCACATTGGACAGCAGCTTCCCCCCTCGCCTGATCCTAATCTCTACTGAGACTTTGGAATCTGCCAGCTGGAATTGAGGTAGTTACATTGATTCCTGTCACCTGTATATACTTGTCTTACATGAAGGACGATCTGCTTCAAAGGTTCAGTATGTCCCATTATGGGAAATCCAAACCTTCCTGTTAAGTCAACAAAAAGAGCAACTAAAAAAGAAGGAAGGAGCTTCTGGCAGCATGTTTCCTGGCAGCATATATTATACTTATGAACAAGTTGAAAGCAAGTCATTTGCTATCTTTCATGCTTGTATGGAGTATTCATTGAATAGAGTATTGAATCATTGAATGAATGGAGTATTCACTGGGGAAACATGAATCCTCTAAAAACTTTAGAAGGCTTTGCCTTCTCCTCTGTGGTATGTTTCAATTTAGAGTTGGTTAACTGCAGCCAGTATTTACTCCTGTGAAGACTTTCTTTTTTTTCTGTATAGTCATGAATTTCTCTTCCCTTACCACCTTGATATTATACATTGTTCTTTATAACAATGGAGGCCTTTAAAATAGTGTTTAATTCTTGTTGCCCTGCAGGAAGAAAAAATGCTATGAAGCTGTAAGTAAAGGCAGAGTAGATACAGAAAAGTCTCTCTGATTTTCATGTGTTTTAATCACTCCAAATATCTCAAGTATTTTATTTAAGATGAAAAAAATATTTGTGGGAATTTTTTTATAAGGCCAGAGCAGTAATATTGTCACAGTAGGAGATAAAGTTTGATAGATTTTAATAATGCTGAATATAAGGCAGCTATGTTTTATTTTTTTAATAATTATACTGTAATTTGTGTAAAAACAAAGCATTCCCAGCATGCAGGAATAAATACATTTTTTTTTCCCCATTAAATGCTTCTTTATATTAAAAACAAAACAAAACAAAATTCATTGTAAATAAACTTTAGAGAATCTCTTTGACTAGATATATGTGCTTCTTTCAATTGTAATCTCTGAAAGCAACAAAAATTGTGAACTAATTATTGAACAGACAGATTTATGGTATGTTTTTTACTTCTGTACCAATAATTTTGAAAATTATAAAGGCCTGACTGTGCAGAAGTTTAAATGTACAAGCAGTAGTTCATCTAATTAGATACATGGTACAAATGGAAAGCTGCCTGTGACTTCTTTGCCAGGCTTTGCTCCAGTCTCATTCAACCTACCTGAAATAGGCTATAAATGCTCTGTTTTAAAGTGTTTCTAATAGTTTGCAGTTGAAACCATGAATATTTTGGCCTTGTTCTGTTCATGTAATCTACAAAAGTCAGATTATGTGGACCTGTAACAAAGAGTTTAGACAAAGTGATTTTTAGGGCTGATGGTGAAGTGAGGCACCATTAGGATGGCTAATATGCAAGGCATCCATTAGCATTAACACTAACTGTCTAGTTGGGTGGCACAGGTGTGCTGTAATCAAAGGAAGTTAAATGTTTTGGAGAGTGTCTCTTAAAATATTTTGCTCTAGTATTTATTATCGTATGTTCTGTATATTAAAAATACTTCTTTGTAGTAACATCAGACATAAAATTCCCATCAACCACAGCTTGTCTAACAGCATATTATACCTGAAATGCCTTATCAACAGTCAATGAAATAGTCATTGGCAAAGTCTAGCACAAATGCCATAGATTCTGAATTCATAATTGCCTTGACTGCTTAATTGTGCACCCCTCAGTAGGCCAGGAATCATTTAAGCATCTGGTTAAGACACTGTTTCCTTTAATAAGTACTTAAGCATGTGTGTAACCACCAACCGAGTAGAGAGGTAGATGGACTGTTATACATGTCTCTCTCTGTCCTTGGCACTCTGTCATAAAAAGGGATTGAAAGCATGCAGTTACAGTTAAAGCAAAATAGTACACATAATATAAAAGAAGAAGCTAAAGCCTTATCTTGCTGCATTGGCCCTGCTTTCCAGTCTTGCTACTTTGAGGATAAGCAGTGATATAATTACATAGACTAACAGACCAGAAGATAGGTAAGAACAGTATTTCCAACCAAGACTTAGGGGAAAAAAAAAAAAAAAAAAAAGTACATTAAAATTTTAAAAATGCAATATTAGAGTATTGCAGTTTTATTGGTGTATAAAATAAGTCAAGCACAGCCGAATCAACGGATTGTAAGTTAGATACCAGGACAACTTTCTTTACCCCATTTAATTATTACTTGATTAATATTTGATGTGAGGTTTTCAGAAAGGCACTTTTTTTAAAAAAAAAGGCAATAAAGACCAACTTTGGATAATACAGGTGTTTTATCTCTTATCAATCAATAAAATTTAATCCACCTCATTACTGGGTTATTCTGCCCTTTATAATAATCAGTGGCAGTATTTATCCTGTATTTCTAGTATCTACCTTGAACAGAGCAGAATGTACTGCGTGTGCCCTGCAACTTATAATTCACTCTACCCAGCTCATCAATTATTTTTCCTGCAAAATGTAGTGCTGCTGATAGGTATTTTATCTTAGTGTTGCATTCACACTGCCTGCGGACTCTTGCTTTGAAGAGTCTTAAAAGCATTGCTATTTAATGGTACTAGCCAGTGCATCTTCTCTGAAATTTGTTCCAAGTTATTCACATTCTGTTTTTAACAACGCTTTTTCTTATGTATATAGTAAACACATTTTGTTTAATACCAATTTATTTTTATGTGAACCATTCCTAAATTCTTAGTGAGACTATGTTAAAGCGTGGAAGAGGGGTATTCAGTAAAATAATAATGAAAATGCAAAAAATATTTTTTCCTTTGAATTGCTGTAATAGAATTTTAAGTAAATTATATGTAAACTAAATGTGTGCTTTAAAGGGGACATTTTTGGCATTTTTCATATTAGTTTGATTCTTGCAGGAAGGTTTCTTTCTGAAATCCTTGCTCAGTAAGAACTTCCCACTGAGTGAATGAAGGTACAGCAGTGGGTAATCATGACCTATACCATCATATAATAAACATCTAATCATCCCATTTTCACAGGAAAATCTCCTCTAACACGTTACAATAAATTATCAGTGTATGTGTTGACCGTGGTATATTGATCTATACATATATTAAGGCCAATGTAAAAGTACGCTTGGAGGAAAAAAATCTCTGTGACGTTAATTATGTTACAAATATTGGAAAGGCATTGCTTAAATCTCTGTGGTTTCTTCATGTGGTTTCCTCAAGTCTCAAGGGAGATTTGACTGTATTTTTCTCTCAATATGTGTTCAATTATCTGTAACTGTCTATAGTCATGAATCTATTGGATGGTTATGAACAGGAGGAAAATTTGTCAGGAGATGTGCCGAGTCTTTCTCATAGTGTACAGGTTGAACCAGAATGCTTTTTCAATTCTGGATCTCAATCTGCTGGGCTGGATGAGGAAAACAGAATAGACTTTGGTTGGCTGCTTGTTTTTAATTTTTATTTTCAAAGAGTTAGGGAATCAACATTTCAAGTTCTCTCAAACCACCAATCTTGTGAGTGAGTGAAACCTTATCCTTAGCACCTGTAGACCTTGATAGTTTTTTTGTTTGTTTGTTTGTTTGTTTTTTTTGTTTGTTTGTTTGTTTGTTTTCCATTTGCTTGCCTGATCTTTTTGGCATTCTACCAGCTGTCTTCTCATCATACATGTACATTGTCAGTTGTGTTTCAGATCGCTGACTTTATTCAAGGTTTCAAACTGTGTTTGGCTTATGGCTTGTTTCCACTCTCAGCTCTGTTAAAGCATAAAGAAATCACTTAAATATTAACCAACATAGATGGCAGTGGTGTTAGTAAGATTATTTTTTCTGTCTAGGGATGTGGCAGCTATTGTAATTGCTTGACCAATCATGTGACTTTGGTAATGGCATATACTTAATTGAACTTAAAGGAAAGAAACATTTAGGACAAAAGAGTTTTGAACACCGTATAGCTATTCTATTGTTTACATAGGTCAGTCCTTCAGGCTAAGATGTAGTTTTGTTTATCCCTATATAGCACACCTTTTTATCTTTATGGTGTAGCAAGTCTGCATTGGGCCTATTTTACCAATTTCATTTTTCAGATGTCACTGTCTCATCAGATATACTCTGTAAAGCATTGCTGGCTTTGACTAGATTTTCTTGAAGTATGAAAACTAAACTGGGGACCATGGATTTTAAATATCAGTATCAGTAGAAGGAGTAGGGCAAAATAATGTATGATAGGAAAGGGGCAGGGACAGGAACTGTTAGAACAAGAATGCAGGGAGAAAAGACTGCTTGAAGAGTCTGCAATGTGGAATCCAGAATACGGGCCAATGTGTGAAGAAGAAAATGTGTTTTGTTTTTTTTTTTTTTTTAGAAACAGAAATTAACGATGATGTGTGTTGATATTATAGCAAAGAAATAAGCTTTATATAAAAATATGATAGGAAATTCTGCAGGAAGAAATAACCTGTAGCACATTGCAAATCTCTTTAGTGATCTAAAAATCCCAGAGATTGTACTGTTTCCTGCAAACGGCCAGCATTTGTGACTTTGTGAATAACCGATCTAAGAGGTGCAGGGAATGCTTCAATGAACATGCAACAAATAATAATTCATACCAAGTATCCAGTTCTCTTTTGGTTTTAAGCCATATTTGTTCTTTATCTGAAAAGTTGTCTGTACAGTCTTCTCTATACTTCTGTTTCTGTTTTATCCAGCATCAGCTGTTGCAGTAGCAATAGGAGAACTAAGTGGGACATCAGATTCCAGACTTTGCTTTTGTGGTGGTAGTGGTGTTATTATTTTTATTGTGTTTTGTTTTTCTAATGCAAATTTTGGGCTGCTGTGTTGCTTTCTGTGAATTGAATGAGTTGGTTTTAAGTGTGTTCATTTTTACCAGAATGAATCCTGTGTGTATGTATAGATACAAATAATTTCAAGCACCGAAATATTTCCACCATGTAAAAGTCGGACCATGGCAGTGACTATTAGGGACTACCAGCATGTCGATTCCATGTTAATAAACCAACATAATTACTCTGTCCTGCTTCTTTCTTTATGAGCAACTGGTAGGTGGTAAGTAATCTCTTTTTAAGCTATTTTCCCCTTAATATGTCAGAGGAATTATTTGAAATAATTATGAAAAAGACATAGAATATAAATGTCAGAGTAGATGTAGATGGGAAAATATTACTACAGAGGGGTTTTGTAATATGTTGGAAATGTCATTTATGGTTCTGTTTTAATGAATGGGTAATTAGTTGGCTGAACATCATCTCAGTACTTAATGGAATCTTAGTGGATTAACTACATGCCTTATTCATATTATCCTACAGAATTTTTGTGCCTTCTTATAATGAATATTTTTTTTGTAGGATGCCAGTACAAAAAAGGAGGGGCTCTTTTAATGTAGAGAATTTGTGCTTTTTTTCATTGTTAAATGAATGTGCATTGTATTTTAAAAAATAATAATAAAATACATATACTGGTGCTTTACCTATACTTTTTTCACTGAAACTACTCATGTTGCTTTAGATGCTAATACTGCATATTCTAATAATGCTAATCTGCATATTCTGCATGGTTATTTTTTTATTTTATTTTATTTTATTTTATTTTATTTTATTTTATTTTATTTTATTTTAATTTTTATTCCAATAAAATAAAATTAATAAAAACCATGCAGAAAATGCAGGTGTTAGGATTAGGTTGACAGCAAACTGAACATGAGTCACCAGTGTGCCTTGGCAGCCAATAGGGCCAACTGTACTCTGGGGTGCATCAGGCATGGCATGGCTAGCTACTTTGTATGTTCAGTGTGCATATACACTTTATACTTACTTCTGTATGTTTTCCAAAAGCTATTTCTAATTGGGCAGAAGGCTAGCAAGCATTTCAAAAATTATTAAAACTGTTTAACATTTAACTCTGCTGTTTGTCCTAAAGGTAATGTTTTTGTGTCACCTGCATACAAACTCCTGCATTCAGTTATAGCTTACAACAAAAGCTCTGAACCACTGTTTCTTTCTTGTGCTACATTCAAATTTGTGAATTACTGGGATGCTCTGGTAGATTTCTAAAAACAGGTAAGGACTATATGATATCAATTTATGAATAAAGACAACTCATCATTGTTCTGTCTTTTCATTGAAAGTGGAATTAACCCAATATCTGAAGTCCATCTTGATAGCTCAGAATCTAGGTATTCAAAAAGATGGTAAAATACATACATCAGTGTTTCGCACTTGATGAAAACTCTTCCTTTTGCAATTTCAGAGAACCCTGGCAGAGTTGGGAGGAAACGAAAGTGAGTGCCAATATTATGTGATATATGTTAATACGAATGTGCATACATCCATTAGTTTTATAAAAAAAATACATGTGTATATATATAATCTTTTCCTCTTCTACATCAGCACCAGATCTGCCACACTGTACCTTTCTGTAGCATTATGTGCTCAAAAAACAAAACAAAACCGAAAAAACAAGAAGGTTGCAGCTGAAATAACTTACATTTATTTGTTTTCATTTTATTTTATTTTGCATCTAGCAAAGTGGTATTTGCGGTGAAATTTGGTATCTCAGCTGAACCATTATATTCAGCTGTAATTAGAATAAACTGTCGGTATGAATTACTGTACATTGGTTTTAGAGATCTGTTTGGAGAAAACCATTTCTTACCAAAGCAGAGACAGCAATTTGCTGTCTAACTTTGTACATTTGCAAAACACACTTAGTGTAAAATTAATTAGGTCATTAGAAACCTATTATCTTCCCTCAAAGGAACTGATTTTGGAAGTAAGCGTGTTTTCTGTAAAATGTACCATCTTTGCATTCAAACCTAGTTGTGATTCGTTCTTAAGGTTTTCTTTCTTCTTTTCTTTTTTATTTCTAAATCAAAACAGAGAGGTGTATAACAGGTTAGAAGAAATTCTCAGTATTGTGGAACATTCTAAGGAAAAAAAGAAGTTCTTTAATAGCTTACTTTATTGTTTAGTAGCATTAATGATTATTAAATTAATGTAAATCCAATAACATGTCCTGGAAATATAGCTTTTTTTCCCTTTATTTTCAGAGTTGTCCACAAGCTCATTAGCTTTTTTAGCTGCTTCTTCTGTGTTCAGAACAAAGTAATTAATATGATGTGTGAGAGAGTTTCATCCTATCAAGTACTATTCATTTTGACTGTGAACTGTAGTCAATTCTTGCGGTCCATTCAGCTTTGAGGACTTCCATATGGTGGTATGGTGTATATACCGTCATATTCACTGATGGTATGTAATTGGTTCTCTTACCTATCTCGTTGATCTGAACAAATAATTAGGGATTTTAGGATCTATCTTTTCCTTTCTTTCATTTTTTTTTCATTTCATATCTTTGCCTAGATACAGAACTGTAACTTCCCAGGAGTCCCCTGAGAAAAGAGACAGAAAAGCCAAAGCCATACTTACATGTTATTTAGCAGGCTTTATGACTACTTTTCTCCTGTCAGTTGCATACAGTAATATTTGAATATTAAACTAGAATCTTCTTTTTCTATCTTTGTATCTTGGTAGGCAAAAGATCTCTGTCCTAAGGAATAGGAAGTTTTATATTCTTACTGTGTAGAACCTAAACTTGTTTTGCATAGTGATAACTTTTGAGAGGAATTTTTAAAATATGGAATGTTTATGATGTGACATAGGCCAAATATAAGAAAAGAACACAGAAGAAGTAAAGCTAGTAAGGGGGATATATGTCTGTGAACTACACAAATTAGGGTTCTGGGTCTTTTTTAAAATAAGATTGGATAAAGTAGATCTGGTTACACCTGGATTGGAAGTCTAGCCTAAAGCTTTTCTTGTCTCTTCAGCAGTCCATTCTGAAGAGATAGACTCTTTGTGAGTGTCATAGATTAAATCAGTGTATGATTTTGAGTATGTGGTTAAGCATTATCTTTACATATTACCTGTAATGGAATTTTGCAGAAGAAAAAGCAAATCTGAGAAGTTCAGTGATCTATTCTTATCTATATTTTGTCTCATGTACTGTGCTCTGGGCACAGTTATACACTTTCTGTATTTTTGAATTACCTAGAGATGAATTTGTCAGTTTATGCCTTACTTCAAGATTGACATTTTTATGATGCCCAGAAGATAGTTTTAAAATTCTAGTATTTTAAAAATTGTCTTGATATGTGAGGGAAACAACCCACACTTCTGTGAAAAAGAAAGATCATATTAAGCTACTGAGGAAGGAACAGTATACCTGCTTAAAAGATAGACTGAGATCTTCCAAACTGCCTAAGCAATTTGAGCTCCTTGGTTCCATTTATTTTGATAGGAAGAAATGCTATCAGATGGGGACATGTGTTAAAGCCTGGACTAGCAATCTGAGATAAATGTCTGAGTGAATGCTGAGTTTAATTCATGGGCAAACAGCTGTGTTTCATAGTGCATTTCCCTTTTCTGAATAATTGTAAAGAGCAGCTGTTCTTTTTTCCTCTGTAACTATTTTTGAATTCTGCTCACTCCTCCCACCTCCAAATTATGAACGGCTTTTAAAAAAATCATAATTAATCCAATCTTGAATATTTTGAAGCTTCTGCTGACTAGCAATGATGAAGCAGGAATGATTCCTTTCTGTTGGGTAAGCTCTGTGACGGGGGCATCTTACAGCTATTGTCATCCCAGTGAAGGCCTATGACCATGTCTGAATCCTTGTTTTCAGGACAAGATGATGCTGTATCTTTTACCCCCATGCAGTTTAATCTTCTTGTGTTGACTGCTATCAGGTGAATCCTGTGATGACTGATTTCTTCCTATGCATCTGTTTGCCCTGTCTCAGTGATTTCTTTAGTGTGTCCCTCATTCTACCCATTTCCAAAACAGAATGACATGGTCTGTAATGAGCAAGTCTTCTATGCAGGCATGTCCTTTTCATGCTCTGCTATGCTTTTCACACTGCTTCTCCAAATAGGGAAATTTGTGTGGACCCTTTTCTTCCACAGACATGCTTAAGGCAATTTAACCAATTTCACTTCTCAACTAGAATTTGTATTTAGTACATTTTTCTGTTCTTTCTTTAAAGCCTCCTTTCTAGTTTTCCCTCTCTTTTGGAGACTTCCCTGCCGGGAGTCTGAATGCTACTGATCATACAGGCAGGATTCAAGTCAAAAACACAGCAAGCATAATTTACCTTTCAGCTTCCAGCCCCTGTGTTGTGTTAGGGTTTTGTTTTTGCTTTCAGTGAATGTACTAGCTTGCCACAAGCAAGATTGTTTTGGCTGTCTTTAAAACATAGTAAATTTTATTTTTACCTTTTACATTCTAAAACTTTTAGTACAAAATCCTAGCAGACTAATCCTATAGGTACTCTCAATGTGACAAAGAATTATTTTACAGTTACACTGACTTGATCAAGAGACTCTATCAGATAAAAGAGTGTGGTGGGGGGGGGAGGAAAGCCATACCTATCTATTGACCTCTGTTCTGAGTTATTAAACTAAGCAAACTAACTAGTAAACTAAAAAGAACCAGAAAATAATGGACTTTAGTAAGAACCATCCCAAAGGGATGCTTCAAGCGCTGCTCCAATGAATACTGCTTTTTATCTGTTGATTTACATGGAGCAAAGGGCTTCTTTGCTTTTAAGTAAACAGATGAAAAAATTTTTAGACAAACCTGTATAAAGTTGGATTGATCTCATCTTAGTCTTTGGATACTCATTAAAGGCATTTTAATAGCTAGGCACCTGTATTTTAGTATTCTTGATCTGAGACTATATTTAAATACTGTAATACAAATAAACTCCAGTACAAGTACAGTATTCTTCCTATTGAAAATGTGCATAATATTGATATAATCAACATTTTGGACTTTTCTGAGCTTTTTTAGGGTAAGATGGAGCAGACTGACAGTGACTTTCCAATTTTGCAGTGTAAGTTTATTTGACCATAATATTCATCTGATACTTTACAAGCTAAAATATCATTTCTGCAGAATAGTCAGAATACAGTTAATTAGCAAAGTGCTGACCAGGCACAAACACAGATCTCTCTAAAATGTTAAGATGACAGTAAGCTGATCCTGCAAGTTTGCTGTGTTTTTAATTGTCTGCTTGTGGCAAGCTTGCCCAGTATTGATGCATACGCATGGTGCAGGCAACCAGTAGGCATGCTAAATAACTCCTCACAAAAAAATGATGTAAACCTAAGTATGTTTTTGCAGCCAAAATGCTGTAAACTCAGTCTGAATCAATGCTTTATTTTATTTATTTATTTATTTAGGTAACCTTTTTAAGAGGTCTTAGAAAGCTGAATCAATTCAGCTAATCTCATGAAGGCAGAAGACCATTCCAGTTTTGCTTTGTCCTTTCAAAAAACCTACGGATTTTGCTGACTAGCTTCTGCTTACTGTTTGCAGTAATTGGTGGCAAACACAAAGCTAATTCCTTATTATATAGCACTTTCAGAGGGTTAATGTGTAAGCTGTTGAGTACGAAATAATAAGCCAATAAGGCTGTACCTAGGAGAGCAAAGATCTTTAATTCAGATTCCCCATTGTTGCATTTTGTTTTATATCTCTTATCACTGTTCTCTTTTATGTACTCGTAAAGTATTTACTCTGGGTAAAGTCATGCAAAACAAAAGCTGCCCAGAGTAAGCTGAAACAGTGCTCAGTGAAGACATGGTTATCCATATCCAAGCAGACAGTCTAGTCTGTATGTTAACTTATATCTCCAGTTCTTAAGAACTTATAGGGTAAAGACACACATACAGAGCAGTGGGTTTGGGGAATAAAAGCAGAAGGGCAACAGTGAGAAACTCATGGATTGAGTTAAAGACAGTTAAGTAAGTAAAAACAATACAAAACCAAGAAAAACACGTGGTGTAAAACAAAAAACATCTGGCTCACCGCCAGGTGACCAATATTCAGCCAGCCCCTGAGCAACAGCAGTCCTGGAAAACTTCCCTGTAGTTTTTGTTGCTGAGCATGACACCACATGGCACTGGATATCCCTTTGGGCAGTTGGATCCAGCTGTCCTGGCTGTGCCCCTCCCAGCTTTGTGTGCATCCTCAGCCTCCTCACTAGTGGGGCAGTGTGAGAAGCTGAAAAGATGTTGACCGAGTATATATCTTGGGTTTCTGACTATGTATGCTTGCAGTCAAAAGGCACCATCTCTTTAAGTATCTGGAGATGGACCATTCCTTAAAGTCTAGATATAATCAGAGTTGGAGGAGAGGAGGTGGGCAGAAAATCTTGATGCTGTCATCTCTTTCAAGATTGTCAGTCTTGAGGAGTAATGAACAAATGAACAGGAGAATGAACAAATGTTAAAATAATTACTATTTTAAAAGTAAGGCATATATAGCTGGAAAAAGGTAAAAATAAGATTTGGCACTACCATCTATCTATCAGTGTCTTAGTAGTGGTTTATATATTGCTATGAAAGAGATTGGTTTGTTTATTCATAGCAATGCTAACAAATTAATAACATAACTAGCGTGCTGCAAAGGTGCTGAACTTTAGAAAGGAAGAGCTGTAACACAAAGAAAGCTGAGTTAATTGGAATCTATTAGATGCTTTTGCAACTGGTCCCAAAGGCAGAATTTCAGATTAGCCAGAACTATGGAGCACCTGAGGAGTCATTAGGAAGACGAGCCCAGTTTTATAAAACAGAAAAATTGTATATCTGATAGTGAGATAAGGTGCATGAATAGTAGCTTCACTGTTTTCAGTTATTTATACTTATTTATGTAAAATCATTGTGTTGTGCAATATTGCATCCACTGGAAAGTGGTAGTGACTAGCTAGATGGCTATAGTTAGAGCGTATTGCCATTCTGCAGCGGGTATACTCTCCCAGAGGATTCTGGAGAGCTTCCCAGCTGACTTCGCTACAAGTTGTTATTGTCAGCTGCCAGACCTTGGGCTGGTTTTGACACTTTCATCCTTCAGACTTTTTTTTTTTTTAAACTAATGTCATGTGAAGATTTAAAGTCTTTTTTTTTTTTTTTTTATCAGCATTTTTCTGAGTGGAAAAGGGGTGAAGGTGCATTAGAGCTCTTGAGGCTATTTAATAAAACCCTTAAATACTTGTTTTTGAAGTTCACGATGATATGGACTCAGATCTGTCAACTTGACTTAAAATAATTGCTCATACTGTTATCTGTTGAAAAATAACATGTTCTAGGTCAATAGGAAGTAGCCGTGATGCTCGTTTTTCTGACATCCCACCAAATTATTTGTCATGTATCCTATTATGGATGTTTAATTAGTACTTCTAAATTAGTACTTCTAAGAACAGTTTTGTTAGTTTTGTTTGTTACATCTCAATGGTCTTTTTTTTTTTTTTTTTTTTTTTTTTTTTCCAGTCCTATTTCTGATAAAGACTGTGAGAAACTATTAAGTACAGACATGGATTTTGAGCTTCACTGACATCGGTATCTTTTACTTCTGTATGGGAATCACTCATCAGGACTCCAGCAGATCTATCTTTTCTTTCTGAACCATTGAAATAACTTGTCTAGTTCTTTATGCATTTTTGAGGTGAAAGCCTGCTTTTCATTGTATCCCTTTGTTTTATATTGCTCAAATGGAGAAGAGATATTACACATGTAAATGCTTCAATATGCTTGACAATGAAGGAAGTACAAGAATGTTACTGGTGGCTCACTGTTGGTAGTATTTGCTCTGTGAGAGATAGCACTCTAGGAAGCTGATGAGCTTTCTTAAGACACTGCAAACTAATAATCCTTTCAACATATGTCTAAACAGGCTCTTCAGCCATACCATGGGTTGCTATATCAGTCATAAAGCAAAGGTACTTCCTGTTAGTTTTAGTTCAATCTAGGGATATGGACAGTAACTGCAAGCTTCTTTTAACAAACCAAACTCAAATACACTTGTCCTTGCATGTTATCTGTTTGCTCCTTGTTTCTGTGGAATATAAGCTATAAAGAAACTTGAAGATAGTAGAGGGTGACCAAGAGAAAATAAGACAGAGGGAAAAAGTATGTGAAGATGTGCTAAGCTCATTGAGAGGAAATACGGCATACATATTAAGAGTACATAATCTAAATCTTGCAAATACTTTTATTAAGAAAAGTTAACATCTATCTTTTCTTCCTTTGACCATCCATTAAAATCCATGTAACACTGGTACTGATTTGTGGGTTCATAATGTTGGAAAAGCAGCTGTTGTTCTGAACTTTATAAAAATCACCATCCTAACGTGGATATGAATGTTCTTGTTTCACTGCTGGCTCTACTTTTGGATACCAAAATTACAGAAGACCAGAATTCTCCAAAATGTAGAATATGTCCACCTTTGAAAAGATGGCTACACCTGAAAGTGACCTGACTATTGAGTAAATTAGTATATTATGCCACTGAGTCAGTTAATGGAAGTCGTCAGGACGCCTATTTTGGTGATGATAACTGATGAAAAAATTCCCATTCTGAATGTTGGGCAAGGAAAAAAAAATCTGCCTCATTTGTCCCACTGAAATAATCAGTGCTTTTAGACTGTAAAATTTATTTTCAATGCTCTTATTATCGAATATTAATGCACTTGAAATGTCCTAGAAATATTATGGGGGAAAAAATTCCACAAGGATTGGTTTATGTTATTTCCTAAATCCACAGTTATAATTATGTTGACTGATTCTTTATTAAACAAAAGTCAATGTGCTTAAATTCAGCCAAATTAAGTCCATTGAAGTGTTTATCTGCTTATACCTGTAATTCTCTTATGCAAGTTTAACGCAATTACAGAAGGATAGCCAGTTAAGCCATAACAGAGTAGAAAATACTGGTGCAAGATGCATTAGAAGATTATCTATGGGAAATGTATTGTGTGCTATTCATTTAATTTTTCAGGCTATTGAAAATGCTTTCCCTTAAATATGACACATCAAAAGCTCGACATCTTTTGTTAAATATTTCGCAATCTGTAAGGAATCTTTACAGGAGGATATACAAAAACACTAATACTCCTAACACATGCAGTTAGCAAGAACTGTGAGATAAGGAAAGCATTAAAGACCCTTGACCTTTAGTTTTCATGAGAAAAGAAGCCTGCAGCCTAGCTGAGCCATGTGGGGGCAAATGAGGCAGACTTCATTTTTGTTTTTTATTGCAGAGAAGGGGTTTATAGTAACATCTGTGTTAAGCTTTTTTGAAGGAATTTGAGGAGAAAATGTAAAAAACACGTAACAAAAGTTTATGTCGGAATGTGAGAAAAGGTGAAATTTCACAGAAAATGTGAGGAGAAAATTATAAATGATTAAAGACTGAAATGTACTCAGAATTGTATTTTTCCTTTATGCAACCTAGTGTGCTCCTCCAAAAGATTTTACAGATTGACTTTAAGGTCACAGCAAATGTGACTGATCTGACGTTGGTTGTGTCAGCTGCTCGATAGTACATACCAACATAGATCCAACAGTTCAGAATAACTAAACAGAAATACGTACCACCTGTCACAGGAGAATTCTTTGTTTTTAAGTCAAAGGTAAATATTGTTTTAAGTGAAAGCACACACAAGAAAAACATAAGGATTATGAACTTTCATATGAGGAAGATTGCTGGCACTGTGTAACTGTCAAGAAAAGAATGACTTACAAAAAGAAACAAGACAGCTTGATTTGGTCATATTAACTTCTTAGTGTATTGTATTCATCAGTCTTGGATATTATCTCTAAAAAAGCATTTGAGGTTGCCGACGATTTAGATTTGATGACATCTAAATGTCATTTCTGAAAGAATCAGATATTGTACAAGATATGACAGTGCCCAGTGAACAAGTTGGGAGCAAAACATTTTTGTCTTTCCCTTAGGAGTGGGTTGAACTCTGACTTTGGATATACAATAATTTATGTAGACTTAATAGCTGTTTTTTTTGTGTTTGTTTTTGTTTTTAATACTCTGAGGTCCTTAAAATGCTGTTCAAAAGCTATGTCCAATTTTTTTGGACATGGTTGCCTTTTTTTGTACCATAGATTCAATTTTTGAATTACAGAAATTGTAGATCAAGCAGGATTATAGTAAGTATATGTGATTTATAGTGCTGCAGAAAGGATAGGAAAGAGGTTCTAAGAAGTGGCTTCTCATAGACAGATGATAAATTACCATATATATATATATATATTTTTATTTTTTTTCCCCCAAACTATGTACTTGTTTGTGTTATAAAATGTATAAAGGGTGGTTAAATTGTAATAAAAAGACATCATTGTAATAATATTACAACAGTAATGTGGATATCAAGTGCTGTGCATTCATTGAAAGCAAAATATTTGCTGAAAGTAATCTAGATTGAATCCTTTACATAGCACATAGCATCTTCAACAACAAATTGATTCCTTTCATCTAGGTAACCTGTAATAGGTAACCTATTATTGTACGAGTCTTAATTCAGAGAAAAAGTCTTGCTTGACATAAATAAAACTTCATGTGAGGGGGGAAAAAACACTAGCTTCTTTTAGTGATAAGAAGGAGGTGCATTTCAGGAATTTACCTATTGATACTTAAATGTTTCAGTATAAATAGAAACTTGTTTTATTTATTCCAGTTGCGCTTTTTGGTAATAGACTGACTGCTGAAATCATGTTTTAATGTTTTAATTCAACATATATAGCTGTATAGCTCTAAGGAAGCATGATAATTGACTCATACAACTCCAAAGCAGAGCCTGAATGTACCCTGAAGCGAATGCTTTCTTGTTCTTCTCTTTAAAAAGGGCAGTGTGTCATTGTTACCTGGGTTGTAGTTACAGTGATGTTATTTATTTTCTTCCCCTCTTACGACAGTCCCTTCCTTCCTTCCTTCCTTCCTTCCTTCCTTCCTTCCTTCCTTCCTTCCTTCCTTCCTTCCTTCCTTCCTTCCCTCCCTCCCTCCCTCCCTCCCTCCCTCCCTCCCTACCTCCCTCCCTACCTCCCTCCCTCCTTCCCTCCCTCCCTCCTTCCCTCCTTCCCTCCTTCCCTCCTTCCTTCCCTCCTCCCTCCCTCCATGATTGCCCGAGATGGTCTCTTTTCCTCTTTGTTGTTTTAACAGTCTTAATTCAACATTAAAGAAATGTAATCATTGTAAAATGTCACCTTTAAGACTGTTTAAAGTAGTCTTTCTGATACATACTACAGTCTTTCCGACAGAGACTGATTAATAGGCATGTTGTAGTCTAGTATCATGCTTTTTTGATTCTTGTCTTTAAAAAACAGACTATAGTAATCAAGCACATTATTTAAAGACTCTTAAACTTCATGGTTTAAAATTTAAAAAGCTTAGACTAACTGGATCTGCCTGGGTGGAACAGGGTTTGCAGTACTGTTTAGAATTAAGGAATACTGCTCATTTTTTGAGAACTTGATTTATATAGTATAGGTGCTGAATATTGGTTGCATTAAACTAAGGTCATTGAAGGTACATTGAACTGCAGTTAAAAAAAAAAAAACTGAGGTCAGTGTCATTGAATAGTACTTGGATTTTGATTTAACTGTAAGATAACAGTGTAGAATTTCTGATATCCTATAAGCACTGTCAGCTTACTGTTGTCCGCTTACACCTACTGCATTTGGTGTTCAAGTGAGTGTATGTTTTGTGATGGGAATTCATAACATAAAAGGCCACAGTTGTTATCAGTCCAGCAGGCTTGAAGATAGTTCTGCTGAGAAACTAGTGCAAACAAATGCATCGATTCTTTCTGGTCAAGCTCTTGGCAAGAGTTCAGCTGCTTTCATTGAATAGAGTGGTTAAAAATATTAAATAGAGAGGGAAGAATACTTGGTAATTATTGATATCGCAGCTTTTCTCAGCTAAGTCACAATGTGAGAAATAATTAGGTTGATGTCTTTGTCTTGTCTGTACTATAATTTTAGCAGTACTACATGTATCTTAGTTGTCCTGTACTTGAGTGCCTCCCATACAGCCCTTAACCTGAGGGGTTCTTTTTCTTTCTTTCTTTTTTTTTTTTTTTTTTTTTTTTTTTTTAGATAACTAAATAAAACTGGAAATCTGTTCACTGAAGTTTTGGAATCAAATACTTCTCCTTCTGCATTCTCTGCTTACACATATGCTGTAGGAGGAGGATTCTCTTGGCAAGTGAAAGAAAAAAGAACTGAATTTATAGTAGACTCTCAGTGCCTGATCCCAGGAGGTATGCATCAGATGAGTAGCTACTTGTAAAGTCTTGTCAGAGAGTGAAAATGCAGGCGCCCAGCTTCTCCACACTCCGAGTCTAATTTTGTGATTTTGTCAGAGCCCAACTTCAGTTCTTGGAAAAGTGACACTGCTATTGTAATATGACAATATATAGTGCTGTTCTATTCAGTCTTTAGTTCAGTATTTTGTGTGATCAGATTTAAAGCTGCAAGAGCTTGAAGAAAAGCTATCTGGAAAACACTGTCTCACTGAGGATTTTTTTTTCCAATGCTTTTGTACCTACAGAAAGTTAAATTAGGGTTGAAGGAGAATTTAAAGTTAAGATTTAATGACGGTAGGGTGAAATAATAAAAATGCTTGGTTGAGGAAATTATTGAGGACATTAGTGAAGGACAGAGATGTCAAATTAAAAAAAAAATGTTTGTAGAAAATATAATGAGAAGACATACTGGGAGAGTCCCACCTACTCATTCTTAGCTGAAAAGTAATGTGTTATAATTATGTATGTCAAGTATGTATGATTATGGTCATTTGCTGCTTGAAAATACTGGCAGAAATATCTGTGTAGTGTGATCTGATAATACACAATCATAATAACAGAATTAGAGGTTATTCTGCTAGTAAGTCAAAAATTGTTCTATAGAAATTGTTCTATAAAAATAGAAAGCCTTTAAAAATTCTACCTGACACATAGTAATAATAACTAGTATTGTACCTTACTAGTAATTAATAACCCAAAATCTGAAAATTTGGTCGAATCCTGGCACCACTGATGTCAATGCTAGAACTTGTACTTTTGGGAGAATAATTTTATTGGAAGAATAATGCTTTTAATCAGTTTCTGGCAGATAGATGGTGTCTTTACCAGTGTCTTTGCATATTTTTTCTTTCTTCTCTTGAATTAATATATCACACTAGAACATATTGTCTATGCCAAAAGATAATGTATACCAATGTGCATAGTGATACAAAAGGAATTAGCATATTCTCATGAAAGATAATAATTTACTATTAGGGTATCAGTCTTAGTATAGAGACATGTCGGTGATGAGTGACAGGAACTCACATTGCACTAGATAGACAGATGTTATGAATAGCAGTTTGCGTGCTGAGGGTAGACATTGCTGTGTCTCAGCTGGACCTGCAGTTTTCAGAAGCAGGTCTCAAATGCTTATTTTTCTTTCTATCACATCTTGATCAGTTTGACCTAAGCTAAAGATATCTGAGAGCATACTACAGAAAATGAACTTAATTAGTCAATATAGTCTTTCAGCAGTTCTTTTCCCAAGTCACATGTTAAGTTATGAAACAAATATAACTATGTCCAGATTTGTAAAATGGATTAAAAACCATCTGCACTCACACCTGATCCCAACTTGCAAATTCTTCTTCAGCCTCATGTAACCTGGTAGTAAATTAGTTTATGTAGTGTTAGGTGACTACAGAGTGATCTCTGGCAGTATTTAACTGCAGTTGGTGTGCTTCCTCTAATCAGGAAAGCACTGTCAAAATGTAATATCCATATGAACGTTTATTTTCTTTCAGTGCAGGATACTTCTTGGGTTTCTCTTTATTCCTTCCTTGTGAAATGGAAGAAACTATCACAAGACAATCTCTAGTAGAGTCTCTGCTGAATCTGACCATCAGGAGGACAGTATGATTTCTGACTTTCTCCAGGGCTCTCTCTTGGAGAATTTTTTGCATTGGTAGAAAAGGGATTATAAAATACTCTGAGGAAAACTAGCTTTTGATTAACACAGTGTCACAGTGTTGCTTTTTAGTAATATTTATGGGATAATGAGGAGGAACAGGCAGAGTGTCTGCAAGGAAATATAGCAAGAAAAGTGCTTTTAGCAAACCTAAGACTGCTGAGAGCATGGAGAAAATGCAAAGCCAGTCCTAAGAAGTGATGGAAAATAAGACTTTGTTCAGGCCTTCTAACTGTACAAAATGTACTGCAACCCAGAAAAGTTGTTTCATTGACAGTCATTGTAAAGGAGAAGACCCTTCTTGCAAAGGTATGGTAATCGGGTCAATCATTAAAAAATCAGATAAGGTAAGAGTTATTTAGGAGAGGTGCTCCAGCCCTCTGATCATCTTCACAGCCCTCCTCTGGACCTGCTCTAACAGATCAACATCCTTCTTGTGCTGGGGGCCCCAAACCTGGACGGAGCACTCCAGGTGCTCAAAAGGACAGAGCAGAGACAATCACCTCCTTCCCCTGCTGCCCACTCCTCTGTTGATGCAGCCCAGGATGCAGTTGGCCTTCTGGGCTGCAAGCACACACTGCTGGCTCATGTCAAGCCTTTCGTACACCAGAACCCTCAAGTCCTTCTCTGCAGGGCTGCTCTCAGTGAATTCTTCTCCCAGTCTGCACTCATGTCTCGGATTGCCCTGACCCAGGTACAGCACCATGCACTTGGACTTGTTGAACCCCATTAGGTTCACATGGGCCCCAGATCAGATCGGTAGGTAAGACTAAATAAGTGTGGTTAAAATATGAGATTATTTATTTATTTATGTTATGGTAAGGAATAAAACCACTAAGTTTAACTGGCTTTGGAAATAGGACCTGTGCTTTGCCTTGTAAAGTACGTTATCATAATACCAAAGCTAAGAAAATTAAAAAAAAAAAAAAAAAGACATTTGAGGTATGATTACTTAAGCATTTTGCCAGAAGAAAAATAGAAATACTATAAAACTGAAAATGCAAATTTTGCAGAAATAGAACATCTGGTGCCAATTGCTTATAATTATTTTGCAAATCATGTTTTTCCCAATGGCATTATATTGTTTTAATTGATTTACCAATATTTGACAAAAATTAAGCACACAGTACATGTAAATCATTAAAGTAACTCTAATAACAGTAAACACACTTGAGTATTCACAGTTACTTTGTATTACACAGTATTCACTGTTTCTTTGTCATGTATAAAATAAAAAATAACAAATGTATCTCCCCACCTCCTCCCCTCCTTTTTTTTTTTTTTTTTTTTTTTTTTGTTAAGGCATTTTGGAATTACTTGTACATGTTAATTTTAATTGTGTGCAGTTATGAAACATAAAATTAATAGTGAATTTTAAGATGTATCATCATGGTTTAGTAAAGGGAAGTCATGACTAGCAAAAAGTGAAATAATAGGTGAACTGCTGAACATATCTGTCTCTTACTTTACACTTTGATTTTTCATAGCCACTCTACCAATGACTTTTTTAAAGAATGTAAGCTTAAGAAGCGTGTTCTTGCTAATCACTTCCTGAAGTCATCCAGAAGAATTCAATGAGAAGATTCACTGAATCCATGAACACGATCTAGCAACTTCTAGTTGATTCCAATATGTTAAATTACTTGAGTCTTATCTTTACAAGACTAAAAAACCATTAGACATCTCATAACTATATCAGATTCATGTTATTGGCTGAATGTTTTTTCACAAGATCTTGGTATTAGTATTTATAAAGAAACAGTATGTTTCAAGAAAATTGAGAAATGTGAAGAAATTCTGTGAAGTGCAAAGCTGTATATCTCTTTTTCACTCTAGTGTATGTAGTGGAATCTTCAGGAACTTTCAAAGATGAGTAAATTTATTAAATGAATATACCGAGTGGCAACATTTTGCTTGTAATATAAAACCTAAATTGCTTTATGTGCAGCTGTCTTTAGGTTCTTTAAGTTAGATCTTATAAAACTTTATGGTTGTTTTTTTCAACATCTGGAACAGATATTTCTTTTTCTGTGTTCATGTATATTATCATGTATATAGTTACATTAATACTAAAGCCAGACTATAATCCCTGGAATTTGTCTACTGCAAAGTAAAATTAATCAAATACTCAAAGAAAGATTTATGAACAACTTTTGTAGTAGATTTGGTGACAGTAATGTTTTTTTACTATTGAAATAATTAAATTGATACAGTCCCTATGGTAAATAGTTACATTGCAATAAAACGAGAGCATGTTTATGCCAAATAACTCCACTATGTGAGACATCAGTATCGTCGTATTGACATAATGCATGTTCAGATGGAAACTCTACCAGTCTGTCTGTATGTAGTTAAAAGTAAATACGGGCAAGATTAAGAGGGAAAAAAATCTCTCAAATAAGCCTTCTTTGTCAGACTTTTGGGGAAGTACACCACACTTCCCCATAGATGAAGTAAATGAACTCATAGATGAAATGAATTTCATTTACTCGTAGTAAATGAATTCATAGATGAAATAAATGTTCATGCCCTTGGAACAAAATATTTTTTTGGACATAATGATTAGGGAGCTATGAGTTTAGATTTCTGGCCAACAAGAACAATTTCACACATCTTTGCTGCTGAATGTTGCCCCTGGCTTGTACATTCTCCTTCATTGAACGTTTAGTCTGAACTGACTGTATATACACAAATCACTGGTGATTAAAGGTCAAGTTTTGTATGGCCTGGATTAAATATCAGTAAATTTTTTACTTTACAATCTTACTTATACTTTCAGTGTTGCACTTCTCTTTGCTATTCTCATTAGTGTTGACAGTAATCCTGATATTTTTGCAGTAGTACTTAATTTTGTAGTGAACATTATTTTGCAAGATACACAAAATTGCAGTGAATCCATTCTTAAGCCACTGCAAATCTCTCCCTACCAGATAGCACCAACCAAAATAGATTTTGTGAAAATTTAAAAATAAGATGCAATTAATACACTGCTGGTATAACTGATGCTTAGCTCTACCAAAGCTATTGCTATGAGTAAATATCAGTTTTGTAGAAAGTAACATTTTGTTTCTTGAAATGGCAAGACCTACTTTTGTTGCGCCTAATTTTCCTTTTTAAAGCGCACCCTGACACAAGACAATGCTTGTACAAGGCCAAACTTCTATAGGCCTTGGGCACAGACTCTGTGTGAAAAACTACAAAAATGTAAAAACTCTCCAGGGTCTGATCTTCGTCCAGGGGCTATTTCTGTTCTGATTTGTACAATGCCTCCTGCAATTGGGGTATGGCCTCTAGGCAATACACTCTCTCATATAATAATGATACTAGAAGCAAAGAAGTTCGTTTTCATATGTTTACAGTAAAACTTCAATACAACATCTGTTTTGTGCCAAACATCTTCAAGAAATTTCTCTGTGTTGATGTGTACCAATCAAGGACAAGCAAAAATAGAAACAAACAGATTTTGGTTTTAGGAATGGCTCAGACTTCCTTCCATCAATTTCCCTGAATACTGTGATGACAAAATGCCATCTCTGCAAGTTCAACAGTAATAGAACCAAAAATCAATGGACTTTTTGCTTATTTGCAAATTTTCCTTATACAATTACCAATGTCTACTACAAATAGAAGGTGAACAGGAAGAGGAATAATGGCACAGTGAAAACCAAAGTCTTTCACTTTGTACAATACTTCTGTATGATATATATATGTAAAATATTTGGTGCTAATATCCTGCTAAGTCTTAAATTTCTGTCCTTTTAAGTAGCTTGATGAAAATTGGCATACACCTATTATTTAAAAGTATGTGAACTCACATACAAAATGGTGGTGTTCTGCCTGCTGCGCTAAAATGTCCATAACCTATTTGGGTGGGTGGCAATTTTTACAGATAGTGGAACTTATATCACCATAAAACTTCCTTAGGCCCAGAATAGTGTTCCAGGTGGTGGCATGGGGCATGTTTCCAGCCATCCAGTGGCTGCTTCCACAATTGTAAGCATATGGCATTTGCCTTGGTGGGTTTGTGTTAGTGAGATACAATCAAGCTTCCAGGCTATATTGATATTTCAGTTATCACCCTCCATACCATATATATATATATATAAAGTTCCACACTCTGCTAGTAACACATGGTTTGGAAAATGGTAGTAGCACATTTTAAATGGAATACACATGCTGTCTTGTATAGAATTTTCTTACATATTACAGCTTTAACACTTCTGTATGTCACAGGAAACGTTACATTGAAAAGGACAAAAATTGTTGATGAGGAATCAAATTGTTCAAAGAATGCTTATGGAAAGGCCTCTGATGGAAAAACAAAACAAAACAAACAAGCAAACAAACAAAAATCACCAAACAAACAAGCCAAAACCAAACAAATCACAACAACAAACCACACCATTATATACAGTTTGTACATTTTTTTTTGACACAGACCTTTGCATACTTTTCAAGATAAGAAGAAAGGGTTAAGACTGTTTTTGTAACTTTAACATAACTTCCTTTATAGGTGATTCCAAAGGTATAGCTAGCAAAAGTGATCAGCTGTGGTATGCACTAGTAACCTCAATTTTGAGGACTTAGGACCTAACCAAGATTCTTGTTGTCTTCACTGTATGTATTAGCTATACATACAGACATCTTCTTTAATATATAGATGTAATTTAATATACTTTATTGTTGGCACTGGCATATTTGTTTACATATTGTAAGAAATTTCTTCTTGAATTATGTTACTTTTGTAGTTTGGGGTCTAACTCTACAGTACTTAATACAAATTGATATACGGCATCAGGGGAGTTGAGATTCAAGAGCTAAATGCATAGATGACAGCCTAATTGCCATCTTTTAAAGCTATAAACATTGAAATTCTGCTTCTGAAAATAAGATTTTAGCTGGAGGACAGGCTCTGCCCCATACTTTACAACTACAATACTCACTATTAATACTGTGTTTGTATTTCCTTAAAAATTTCACTGACTCCCCTGATGTCAGTATATTTTCATGAATTGTAAATCAGTGCCAAATTTAGTTTCTACCCGAAGCATTAAACCAACAAAAGCAAAGCAATTCTGAATTCGCTAAATCTTAATGTTGTTTTAAAATAGTTTTTAATGGGGTTAATTTCTTTAGGTTTTTCTTTCTCTGAGGGTACTATAACTTGATTGATATGGTTTCCTTTCATTTTGACATTGTAACATGGTCTCATTAGGCCTGCAATGAAATTGAATTGCCGTCATAATATCACATCATAAAGGCATATTAACGAGATCTCTATAGACTTCTATTGGAATCATTTTTCCATCATAACCTTAATGTCATTGAAGTAGACTCTTCGTGAGTGTAGAAAAAAAGCACAGGAAGAAACAAACTGGCTCTGGGACTCTCATTTTTAAGACCTAGGTTTGTCTTGCATTTCTCACCAGTTATAGCAAACTAACTGGTTTAATTATACAAATAAACAGTGTGTGGTATCACAGTTATAACTCCAGTTGATTGTGTTGCTTATTGTTTTCATGATTTGTATGTTTATGCCTCAAAATTCTTACTATCTAGTTACGTTTTACTATTTTGTAGTATGCTTTTCATAACACCTACTCTTTCTTTTTGCAAGCAAGATCAATTTTACCCATTTATACAATGGCAAGATTTCACTGACATGTTTTGGTGACATGCAGTTGTCAAACTTCCAGCTGTCTTTTGTTGCTTCCTAGGCTGTGAGTGTTTCAGCTATTTGTGGTTCTGTGGCTTATTAGCTAGTTTAAGAGAAATTTGAATCTTCTCTAACGTACTATCTCTAAGTCTTATTGGTAGATGTATTTTACACAACTGAGCATTTTATACTGCAGAGCTACAGTTGGTTTTGCCAGCTGATTACAGGGTAGAATTTAAAATTCAGAACCATCTTTTTTGAAGGAAAAAAGTTCGTTGAGACTATTGCTAAGTTTTATTTTCTGGACTGAGATACTCTGTTTTCATTACCTTTACTTGTTTTAAGAGTGTCTTAGGAAGGTTAATCAAAGAACAGAACTTAAACAGTATTGTTTAGGCAGTACCTGAAGTTATACATAGCACATGTAACCATAACATATTACAATGCAAATGAAAAGATATGCTTCAGTAAAGAACAGATAGTTTATAAGAAATTCTAAGTGGTTAGGTTAACTTCATAAAACTGTGGTATTTCCTCTATCTTATTCTATCCTTTTCCAACCACTTGAATAGATGAAAGTTTTAAAGAAGGTCAACTGCAGCATCAAAATATATGATCTAGATATATTTTCCAATCATCTGAGAGACAGGAAAGAGGAGGTGAAAGGGAAAGGTTCTGCTTAAAATAAAACAGGGAGTTCACTGGAAGATGGAATCTAATCTGATTCAATCAATTCATCCTAAAATTTTCATTCACACAGATAGGAAGGTAGGAATAAAAGATTACTATGAGTAGTAAGTAAGTCTTGCATTTATTGGAAGCTGCCTTTCTCCAAAGGAGTGAGCAAGGATCACTTAAGAATCGCATAGTTCTACTTATGTTCAGTGGGCACAGAGAAGTCTAATTCCACAAAGTACATGTAGTAAGCTTTCTGTGCAAAAGCTGTGAAGATGTAAGCTATATATTTGGCATTCCTTACACCTTCCTCATTATAAGTGATAGGCCTAAACCTCCTACAATGATGTAAAGTCTCTGGCAAATTTTATATTCTTCTGATTCAAACTTATTGTGTTGCTTTACTTGGCTTAGTATTTTTCTAGTTAATAAGTTTTGCTATTGCCCAGTCACTGAACAGTTGCAGTTTGCACCTCAGATAAATTACAAATGATTTGTAAAAGTGCATGCTACAAAACACAGCTTTGCAAATTGAAATATCTGAAGACATTTGCATGATTAACTCTCCGACTATCCTGGGATGATTAGATCAGCCAAAGTCACATGTTTAAAGCCTTCAGCCAAATTTAATCAGCACGAAAAGGCTTCATTTATTTCCAAGTGTTTAGTGTGATTATTGGTTTAAATCATAAACAAAACTTAAAAAAAATAAAAAAAAAGATGTGGGTGGTGCATCACTTATTCCTTCATGTAATGAACCATACTTGTTGACATATTCTAATGCAGAAGGAGAAGTAGATGCAGACTTTTTTCGTATTGGCAACTGTGTATTATGTTAAGTAAAGTAAGTAACAAAAGCAACACCTCCCACTTTAGGACAGCCTCCACTCCCCTTCCAGCCTGTATGATCACAGCTAGAATTTTCACAGCTCCTGAATCACTGAGGTACATTTTCAGTACAGAGCTATAGAATACTGAGAAATGGTGTGACAAGCAATTCTCTCTCTCTCACACACTTTCTTTTTCCCTTGGGTATCCTTTCCAATTCTTTTAAATGAGAAAGAAAATTAATTCAGGTGATACTAAAAACTGTTTATAAGGAGCACTGAAAACCAAGAAGATGTCTAATTAGAATGTTTTTGTTGCCTTTTGAAATACAGCACAGAAGTAGTCTGTGTTTTTACAGAGGGCATCCTTTATGAAGATGTTATTAATCTAAGGAACAACAGCATCATTTATTAACTTTGGCTGTGTGATTATACTGGGTTTTGTGTTTTCAAAGTATCTCTATAGCATTAAATGACTGATGCACTAAGCACCCCTATGAGTTAGGTAAACATTATTAAAACTGCTGAAATGTGTATCCACAAATAATTGTTTGATAAAAATTGCCTGGTATTATAATGAACACAAGTTCAGATAACTGGGAAGATGATTCTCATGTTTACAGTGCAGAACCAGGAGTGCTGAAGGTGGGGAGTTTGCCTAGTGTCAAAGAGAGCTAGTGTGAGAAAACAGCTACAAATCACGCTTGTTTTTGCTGCAGTGTACCATTAGACATACTACTCTTCCTTCTGCTAGTACACCATAGGAAAATCACAACACACCTTTTGTAAAGCCCACTATGGTGGCTGGATTTTTCCTGTTATGTCACTTGTGCTTTTTTAGTAAACAGATCTTATTTTTTTCTTACTAAAAACTTTTTGTTTGTTTGCTTGTTTGAGGATACCAGAAAGAAGTAATTCCTTCAACCTTGATTTCCAAATCATTTTTTTCACAGAAGGTGTCAGTAGTGATTTTCCTGGTGCAGTGCTCCCTTGAGCTGCTGGTGGTCCACATGGGTGCAGGAAGAGGTTGAGCCCACGCTGCTCTGTAGCAGCTAGAGCAATTAGGGGCATCTGTTTTGTGTGCTGTTGCTTATCTTAAAGAACATACCCTTACATCCTGCTGACTTCTTCATTCCTGTGTTCAATTTCACAAGCACAAGGTAAGTGGTTGGGCTTGTATTTAATCTCCTGCATGAAGCGACCTTCCTAAATTAATGCTCCTGGGCAGTCCAGACTGAATATGGTGTTCATGAAGTGTTAACAAACTGGGTTGTGGAAGGATGGATGCTGCTGCAGCCAAGGCACTCTTGATTTTAAGTGTGGCAGCATCTACAGTCTGGTAAATCAAGTGCAAAAGATATCCTCCACTAATGGCTCTCTAGAGTATTTCAGAGTAATACTTAAATTACCACAGTGCTGGTGAAACAGAGCATAATCAGGATTCTTACATGATCTGTATAGCGCTCTTGTATGAAAATATTTGAGGTATTTTGGACACCACATTGTAAATTTAAAAGGCACATTATTATTATTATTATTTAAAATATTTAATAATATATAATAATTAAACATTATTATTATTTAATAAATATCATTATTATATAATATAGAATGTATAACATACAATATGATATATAATAAATAATGATAATAATTAATATTTTTACATGGCTATTGCACATACTTCTTTCAACTCATTTGGAAAAATAAACTGATAAGTTTGCAGTTTATTCCCAATACTGATACTGTCATGGGCCTCCAGTAAGGCAAAGCTTCAAAGTGACATTCATAATTTGAAGAAGTAGCATCAAAAAGAATAAGATGAAGCTTAGCAGGGAGAGGTACAAAATACTGCACTATGGGTATAACAGCCATTGACTCGAATGACTTTTACTGAATTTAATTTGTTGGTAATTAACATCATGTTCTGGACAGTAACTTGGATATGAGCTTAACCCCCACCTTTCTTCCAGGCTCAACATGAACTATGCTGTGCCTTAAGAAACCCACGTTATTTGCCGCACCCCTCAGGGAAGAAGGGGGCATCTGTGCCCGGTGCCGCCATGTTAGGCTCTTCCGGGGTCAGTGCCACCATCTTGCGCTCCTCCTTGCTGGTGCCCTGCTGCTTTCGGGCGGTGGCTCCGCGTGCTGTGGCTTCACGTGCTGTGGCCTGTGGGGCACCCAGCGGCGATTGCTGTGCCCAGTGGCTGCATGGAGCTGTTCTGTAGCCGTTCAGCTGCCACCAGGTGTACGGGCTACACTGCAACTCCTGGCCCCGCAAACCCTGCAGGTTGTGTTCGTGGTGTTACTGCCGGGGAGGAAGCACAGGTTGGATTAGGTAAGAAGTTGAACGCTAATTACCAGTGTTGCATCATGGAGTGATAGCCTGCAGTGGTGTGCGAGTGTATGGCTGCACATGGTGCAGAGTAAGTGTTTCTTAGTTTCATTGAAGTTTCTCCTGCGGTTTGAGGTATTGTGCAGCATGCCCCACTGCTGGGGAGAATCCAGTGCAGAGGGGTGAAACAGTGGTTTGGGAAGTCTGTACAGTTGAAAGAGTTTTAATTGCACAGTTTGAGTGAGAGGGAGGGAGAGCATGATGAGTCTCCAAATGTCTCCAAATTGCTTAAAAGAGAAAGGGAATAATTTGTTTTCCATTGCTTCTGGGAACAGGATAAAGAATAATGGAATTAAACTGCAGCAAGGAAGACTTAGGCTAGACGTTGAGGGAAAAATTCCAGTTGTAAAAATAGTTATGTCCTAGAACAGATTGCTTGGGGACATCCCAGAGTCTGTCACTGCACTACTTAGGAGCAGACTAACAAGCATTTTCCAGGGATAATTTAAGCAGAGTGGGTCCTGCTTTGGCTTACGAAGATGAATGAGCTCACTTCTCCAGGTCCACCTTTCTTTCTGTGTTACAAGTTGATTCAAATCATGAAGTAGATAGGATTTTGCTTTTGAACCAGTTGCTTTAGGACAATAGTCAAGTGCTATCTCTCTGCTGTCCACTGCAAGGATGAAGACGGAAGAGAGACAGGTTAATCTTGCTTTATTTCCAGCAGTTCTTTGTTGTAGAGAGGCTTTTCCTTCCAAAAGAAAAAAAGAGATGTGTTTCTTTTGTTATCAAGTGCCTTGCTGCCAACCACAAATTACAGCACTTTATTTTCTTTGGATGCTTTTCTCTTTGCTTTGATTGCAATTGCAGTGTATTTGCTGAAGATATCGAACTATAGGGTTTGTTTTGTGTTCCAGTGTACAATAGAATAGATGAAATGTTTATTAAGTTTCAACATTTCATAAACTCTGCTGGACTATCTATATGCCTAAAATTGTGGATGTACCTAGGTGCATTGATAAACCAGTGCCATGCTTGACGGAGAATTACCTACCATACTGAGTTCATTAGAATAAAGGGCTAATGCATTAAAAATGAAACTTTATGATCCACACTGGACTTACTTAGTTTACAAAGTGTGTGTGTGTGTATATATATATATATATATATATAAAAAGGTTAACGCTATGAGATTGTCAGTGTCTTATTTTGATGCTTGCTCATAGTATCAGTTATGCAGCTTTACTTCTTAACATGTGCCAGTACATGTGTACAAATACTTCCCCTTTAAAAAGAGCCGACCATACCGAGCTTTCAAAATATTGGTACTTTCTTCCACTGTCATTTCCTTATCGCCATTTATGACAATTTTATTGAAATAGTTAATTCTGACTGTATTTCAAGAGAGAAATAGCATTTAGGAGTTACTCTAAGAAGGCATTGTGGCAGATTGAGTAACTTTAGAATGAGGTTGTTCCATTTGTATGCTTGGGTGGTGCACTGGGCCTTCTGCTCAGCGAGAGCAGTTAATGATGCCTTTTGCTCTTCCCTGACACAGGCATGGTGCATCACTGTCACTGTGTCAATGGCAATGCTGTCTGTGATGTGAATTAGGCCTGGTTTTCTACCTTAATTATTCTGTCACCACACCTCTGGTGTTTCAACACAGCGAACACTTGGGTACAAAAGTATGACATCATTTTTCAAAATATCTTCAGATAGTAAAGTTAAAAGAACTAAAGGTATTTTGGGATAACAGAACTAGACTTAAATGCCTGTAAAAGAAAAAAATCACCACTTTAAAATTGCCACTGTTAGTAGTGGCTTTTGTGATTATCTGTGATTTTTAGGCTTCACTGTCACAAGTAGATAATGTTTCTTAATGTAGTTCTTCTATTCTATTATTTGGATATCTTCACAAAAACTTTGTTAGTATTCAGCTGAGTTCAACTGCCATTAGCTTCTATGCCAGTGAATTTAATTGTCTGGAGTTTATGTTTAGGAAACTGTACCGCTTATTAAGATATTTATTGGAATTTCTGATTGACTGTAACAGATATAGTAGTGACAGGATATAAAGAAGTACACCTAAGAAACTGTTTGAAAGCATAAATAATAACAGGTGGCACTATACAAAATAAAATATATTTTCTAAAATATATTTTTAGGCTGCTCTTTCTAAAAGACTTGCCATTTTAATAAATGTTTTGTTTCTTAAGATCAGCAGGTGTACTTAAGAGTAAAAAAATTCAGTACTGTGCATGGATTAAGTATATTTAATCCAGTGCAGATTTCTATTACTATGTATGTAAGTATAAGTATTGGTATATATAGAAATAAAAAAAAAAAATTGCACAAGCCTGCCAGTTTTAAACAAGCAAATCCTCATCTCTACCACAACATGCTTGTATTATGTAGGGGATTATGTCTGTAACGCATGCACAGAATTGTTTTGTTTATACTTTCACACTCTGTGCCTAATACAATTTATATTGAGTAACCACAGTCTAATTTGATAGTAGTTATTGGAATGGGAAAGTATTTTTGGTGTCACATCTCATCACATTATGCAAATGTATTGCATCATACTATTATTTCAATTTCTAAATGTTTGACATGATCTGAGATATAATAAATGATGTAGAGTAACACATCATGCATTGTGTCATGAGTGTGTTTAACGTTCCTGAATGTTCTTTAGCCTTACTTACATTTTACTGACCAGGAGTGGTAAGTAATGTCAGTAAAAGTGCAGGTGTGGCAAATGTAGCAAAAGTAGCAGGGGAGCAATTGCTGCAATAAGTGTCAAGGGTTCATTACTTTTGGATGATGCCTGTAACTTATATTGTACAATCTGCAATCTTCCCAATAGCAGAAACTTTATGGGGTAAATTTGAACATGATTGTTGTGAGAATTACATGAGATACGCAAAAGTGTGTGTTTTTTTTTTTTTTTTTTTTTTTTTTTTTTACATAACAACAATATCAGCAGGAACTGGAGTTAAATTTTTAAAAAAAAAAAGAGATCTTTTTTCTTTGAGTAGAAAGTCATCAAGAACAAATTGAGAGGGAATGTTTTTGAAGGGCAGCAAAAATAATTGCATTCCTGCATTTTTAACTTTGAAAGTCACAGGAATGTAAGTGGAGGAGTACAGAGTCTGGGTAATCTGAGATCCTTATAGATGTATCTCAAGTTCTATTAATTGTAACATCATCCACACTGTCCTTGGTTCTGTTCAAGAGCTGTGTGACTTAGGTAAAAGGAATTTTAAGCCAGTTTTGCTTTGGAAATTTTGGCCAAACATGGTCAAAATGGTCCTAGCAGACACCTACTCTAGAGAATTTCCTATGTACATCCCGATCCTGTTGGCTCAGTATAGCAAATGCTTGGTAGGAAGGTATAAAATTTCTGAAGACATTGTCTTTTATCCATACCTGTGTGCTGCAGGCTGGTGTCAGCAGCTGATTCTATACTAGTCTGTACCTCTAGCTTGAACCCCACGTCATTTCTGTTGGAGCAAAGGACAGCCAGGGATGCCAGCTTTTGTGTTTATTACAGCTGTCCTTCATATACCTTTGCATAACTTATGTCCTCCATATAACTTTGCATATTCATTTTATACTTTATTTCCATCCAGTTATATCATGTGTCTCCATACAAGTAAATATGAAATATCAGTCTCTGTTCATTTTTCTTCCAGTAGTAGGTTGGTTTTTGGGTTCTTCTGAAATGATTTCCATATGAATCAGTGAAGTAGAATGATTTTCCTATTGTATTAAATATACTAGACAAGTAGGCAGTGATTGGTCTTTAGGGACCTTTCTGTCTATCTATTGAAATGCTAGAATGTGCTGAGGATTATAGGCCAAAAACTACTGAGAGAGGTTGAACATGTTTCTCTAGGATTCAGATACCTTTTCTGTTACTTCTTTTGCCTTTAAGTAAACTCAACACAAATTACTTTTTGGAATTCAGTAAAACTAATGTTCTTTATTCTCCTTTTGAACTCAGCTAACATTTAACCAAACCCATCTTGACAGTATCCAGATCTCTCTGGTTTTTCTGAAATCAGCATAAGTCTTGGTCACTTGACAGGAATTGGCTTAATTTGCAAGTGTGAAGTGGTTACAGCTAGAAGTATGTAATATATCCAAGAAGACAGGTTTTATTTTTAGGTCAATGACAAAGATAATTTTATATTATCTTGTGAGTTGTGCACCACACACAGCTCATGCTTAGTATGTTGAAAATAGAAGGCTATCAATGTCTAAATTTGGGTAAGTACTTTAAGGATTGCTCTGTTCGGGGTACTAACTCATTGATTAAACATGTAGACTATTTACTGAGTACACTTGATAGTTAATCAATAATGCTTTACTCTATTCACTGACATTATTAATATTTAACATTTAGAATAAAACCTACCAAATTTTCTGTCCTATATTACTTCTGTACCTTTTTATATATCAATGTTATATATTAATATAACTATCTTATATAACAGTCTGTCCAAAACTACTTTATAGACTATGATCAGTGAATCTAACAACTCTCTTAAGCAGTAGACATTAAGATTCGTGTTTCAAAGAGCTCTGAAGTACTAATAAAATCTCAACATCGTATAACTTGTGCTGGATTTTTTTTTTTTTTAATTTTAGTAACATCTGATTTTGCTTTCTTGAAATTCTCCATGGTTACTGATGTAGATTCATTGTTCTTTTTTGAAAGACTTTAGTCATCAGTAGTTTTTTGTTGTTGTTGGTTTGTGCTGCTGTATGCTCCAAATTGGAGGTGAATCTTTGTGTTTTTGAGAAATTCTTTTCAGTGTCTATATAAACCATTTGCTTTGACCAACTTGCAAATAAAATAAAAAATAAAAGCACACAATTCTGAAAATTTCATTCATACATTCATTAACAATATATGCAATACTACAAAAAGTATTTAACAGCAGCAGTCAGTCAGACTGATACATGAAAAAATACCCACAATGATGCACTTTGAACATTTGTTAAAGAACATTTGACCCAATACATTTGAACTTGTCTAAAATGTTGGTCATGCCATAGTCTGATGTCCTAATATTATCACTCATTCTTGTACTAATTTTAAATTAGAAGATGAAGTGTTTTGTTATGTTTTATGAGTAAGAATTCTGATGAAAAGAAATAGAAGAAAAATTTCTGAAATTTTTAATTGGATATATATTTGTGCAACTGAGATGAAACTTTTCGAGTTGGTCTCTTCTCTTTGAAAATCCAGAAATTAATTAGACTTGTTACATGAATTCATATTGTATGTATAAAAGTGAGAAGTTGGTTGGTTTTCAGCTTCACTAAGAAGAAATGATCCCTGGCAGATTTTTAATGGCACTGTGATATTGTCAACAGAGAGTGTTTTTGTTGTTGTTGTTGTTTTTCCTTTTCCCGGTCATTCCATTTACTTTGATAATAGTAGTATTATCAATAGTGTTGTGCTTTGCAGGTAACGGTATGTTGTCACAGAGGGGCACCATGCTGTCAAGAGTTCTGGCCTGAGCCCTGACCTTTAACCATACACAAGGTATGATTTGTTGTTAGTCACGTTATCTAGTAGTGTGATAACTACTGTGGCTAGCAGTACTGCTTGCATGACTGCAGAGATCTCAGTGTGACACACCTGAAGGATGCAGTCTGTGCTATAGTTCAGGCAGGAAGATCATGGCTGAAAGAAGTAATCTGTGCAGTCTAATTTAAAATTAGCTCAGGTGTGCCCCGGCATTGTTAGGATCTACCTTGAGTTGGCAGCAGAAGGGGAGAAATGCCCTTAGTTGAGGAACAGATTAGCAGATTGGAGAGAATGTTAGCTAAAACGGTGCTCAGAGCTTGAGCAATAGGTAGGCAATTGAATAAAGTATTTCTGTCTCACATTAGTATCCCATTTATATATAATATGCAAGCATGTAAATGTCATGAGAATCCATTTTATTTAATTGACTAGTCTCAGAGTATCTCAGGAAGGAAGGGTTATGGTATCATAAGTTTTAATTATAAACCTCAATTGTGATCCTTCTGGTTCAGTTTCTGCCATTTTTATAAATGCTTCTTTTCTCTGCATAAAAGCAATAGTTCTCATTATGTCTTTTTTTTTTTTTTTTTTTTTTTTTTTTTTTTTCCACACTAGTATTTTAATTAGAAGTTCAAGTGGAACTGGAGCTTAGGGAAGTTAACCAGAGTAGGAATTCGATGAATAACATACACATGGTGAACTTCTTATCAATGTGTCTAATTCTAAAATCAGAGCTGGGAATATTCTCTAAATCTTTTATTATTTTTGCGGTGATTTTTTACTTAGATGGGAAAAAAACAAAATACATATAATGACATTTTAAAATAATGACTTATTAATTAAAAATAAAAATAAAAAAACATGCTAAGGCTTGGTCCAGCTACTGGCAATGACAGATGTTCTGTTGACCAGTGCAGTCAGTACTTGACTGTCCTAACTATGGACAATACAGGCAGAAAAGGGAGCTGAAATCTATTTTTGCATTTCACAGTCATTAGGATGCTTTATATCCCTTTTTAACGTAGAGTTACTTAAAAGAGGATCATGTTAAATGCCAAGAACTGCCCCAGTATCTGCTAGAAAACAATTTCTGATCTCTGAATAAATGTTTAGTTGCATATAGTGCACTCATATCTGCAATCTTTATCACCCTTGTTTCCATCATAGGCAGGATTGTCTGTTTCTTTTCTACAGAGAAGGAGATAAACTGACAGCTTTATATATGATTCATGCTAGATAAAAATTTGTTAGAATTCACAATGCGGTTATTATCATTTGGATTATAATGTGCCTGCATAAGTCATTAATAAGTATAAAGGATTAAAAGCCTAAAAAAATATTAATAATAAAACCTCCAGATCTAATAACTTCAGAGATTAGAATTAATTGAATTAGTCTTTGATCTTGGGTGTTAAGTTTTTAAAGAAAAGTTCAGTAGGCATTTGCTATTCTGTTCTCAAAGAACCAACCATTGCCACATGTAGGATTGGAATGCATCTGTCCAATCATCTGTGTGGGGAGAAAATGGATGTTAAAAGCAGAGCTGAAGGGATCTTTTTCCATCCAGCTTTGTGTCAAGGTTATCAAACCTGAAGTGGTTGCCGTTCAAATGTTTTAGCTTGGCCAGTTTCACCAAAGTACTGGTAGGAAGTGGGTCAATTGGAAGCACCTCTTTGTGTGGTATATCTGTAGGAAATTTATGGCAAATTTAAGAGGATTTGATAGGAATCCAGTTTATCAAAGATTTGGGTGAATAAACCAGGTAGACCTTTTTTTTTTTTTTTTTTTTAAACATTTAAATTGAGGACTTCGTGCTGAAATAACTTTACTAGCTGATGAGGTGGTGGTAGTTAAAAATGGTGAAGCCTTTGCGTATGTCTCTTTGGACATAATTATATGGATTAAAGTAACACCTAAATTATTCAATATCCATACCTCATCCAATTAATACTAGTGGATCTATTCCACATGCCTATTGCTCTGTTACAATAAGCTTCATGGCAGGTAGAGAGATGAGAGCTGTTTATTCAATATTATTATTTCTGTGTCAAAACTGTAAAGCTGTTTCACTATTACACCATCATTGTATTTGTATCTATTGCAAATGGCCTCAGTTTCCTTTTGTCAATTACACAGGTGTGTTAAGTAAGGCTTATGCTACTGTTAGAATCCCAGTATAGAGGAGGCTCTATCTCCTGCTACTTTCCACACTGCATTGGAAGTGATAAACACACATCTTCTCAACATCAGGTCTGGCTGCAAGTCATGCTTTTGTGTATAACTTTGCCTTTGTATTTGTTTTACCCTTTATTATTCAGAAAAGCTGTAAAAACTTGTTCATTCCTATGTGAATATAGTGAGTTCCAAGCACAAATATTTCTGTCAGATGGTAATGTTTTGTCTGAAGAGGTTTACAATTATGAGGAAAGTTTTTTTGTTTGTTAAAAAAAAAAAAAAAAAAGGATGAGACAAAGCAGAGCTACAGAAAATGAATAGTTAGGACATGTTCTTGAATAGTTGCTGCTGTCCGAGATGTGCTAGGCTACCTGATGGTATCTTAGCAACTTTGACAACCTATTAAAACATCTTTAATTATATCTTGTACCATTGACATTTGCCTGCAGCACATCTCCAAGCATGTCTTTGCACGTGCCTGTATGTGATAGAGGAATTTATTAAATTTCTATATTATATTTGCTGTGATAATTAATAAAGCACAGTGAGTATTTCAGAATAAATATTTTATCTCACTAATTCATCCTCTTAATTTGTCAATTCTGTTTGAATATTTATTTTTGTGTTGTTCTATTCTAAATTATGGATCAATTGCAAGCATTTCTGTGTGAAACTGATTCCTTGGTTCTCAATTTTTTGAGTTGTGATGGTTACTTTTGTTTCTTCAGATGAACCATGTGGCAACATTTATTTCATTAAGTCTCTAATACATACCTATTCATTAAGCGAAGAACTTCTCTACTAAGTATTTTACTGAATATTTTGCTAAACATAGATATGAAATGTGCTTCAGTACTTGGCTGAAATCAAGCTTTCAGCCAAGCTTCATTTCAGCTACTACATTCTTGCATGAAGAAAGAACTTGGTATTTGCCATTCATAACGAAGGGATATGTTTTATTCTCCCTCCTTTTTATCCTCCAGTTTTCTCTGTTTACTAAATATTGAGGTGCTCTCCAGCCTTACATTGCTATACAAAAACTAACTTCCTGAATGGAAAATGCAGACTCTTTGAGGGTAAGGGTACCAGAAATGAGTGCCATCTCTTCAAGAGACATGGAGACATATGCAAAGGAAATCATGGTTGGTTAGGCTGACTTGTGGTCTTTCAGAGGTACACTGTTTAACCTCAGTGTAGTTCCTACTGTGTTATTTCCTTGGACAATGTTGCACCACCCCATAAAATTCCTCCTTCTGCATCCAGTTCCAAAAACCTTTGTGGTGTTCTGTGTGTTCTGGGCATTGCACTCCTCTACTCCTATCCTTTGGGGGTGTGTAAAGTAGGCAGCTTCCAGGTCTCATTAGGAGTTACAGCACAGAGTGAGTGCCCCAGTCAGACAAGCTGGATACCTAGCTTCCATGGGCGATGTGATCGTTAAGACAGCCTACTCAGTGGGTTTTTGGGTGAGTAGACCTTTGCACATCATACCCGAGTGTGATTTCTGAATGGAGAAATACCACCTTCATGCTTCGCTATTTCTCTGAAATATAACTAGATACCATCACACATGTACTTAATTAGCATTCTCGGTAAAGATTAGATAAAGAAAAAGAACATGGGACTTGACTTACCATGACATTAATAGGTAACATTGTATTTGGGTTCAGTGAGGTTTGCATCTTCCTGTGTACACAGAGTTTAAGACGCCATGGTTCATTGTGCCATTAAATGATTATGACGTGGGGAAATAGAAAAAGGTACGAGTGCTCAGGAGACATCTGTAGCTTTTATCATGCATGAATATCTTAGAAGTGACTGCTGCTGTATCCCCTTTTTTCTCTAAGATACTCCTTTGGGTTAAATATAGGGGTATGAATTTGTTCTGGGAACACCCAACACTAAAATTTAGTCTTTTGATATCTTTCTGAGAGAGGAAGAAACAAAAGTCCTCTAAATTGGCGGGGCTGACCTTAGTATGCCTTTGCTCACAGCTGATAAAGGTAAAGTACTTAGGTCTGACCAGGTCCTTTAACTGATTGGCAAATATAACAGAGTCCATTTAGTGATATAGTTGGCAAAAATTGAGGTCAACCATTGATGTTATCCCTTCAAGATTGAATAGGAAAACATGTATTCTGACCCTGAAATAAAAATGTGGTTACTGCCAATCTAATCCATGTTAAAATCATGAAAGAACTGGAAAACATGGTGTGCTCGTGAAACTGTTCAGGGTGGCTACTGTAAATCTTACATTCAGGAACAAGAAGCCCTGCAACAATAGAAATCTTGTGCTTATGTAGCTTCTTTACACTTTCGTCATTCTAGAATAAGGAACGCCTATTGCAGTAGCAGTAATAATGTCTATAGACTTCAGTATTTCATCTGAATAAATTGACTGTATATGTATATACTGGCTTTGTATATGATCATATGTATATATGGTCAGATGCTAATAACAAGAAGAAGATAAATATTTTATATCTTGAAGCACGTTAAATGATAAAAGTTTATGGAAATTGTTAGTGCAGAATTAAAAATGAAAGCTAGCGAGACAAGAAGGTGTCTCATTTAAGTTAGTTAAAAACCCTTAGGCTGAGAAGCAGTTCACCAGAACCAGAGAATCTCTATTTTTTACGTGACAGGCTACCATCTCATTTATAATGATGATTTAATCATAAGACATCCTTTCTTTTAAAAGGAAAAAAAAAAATCCATGTTCTAATGAACAAGACTTATATTGAACAATTCTGTCATTTCTTCTTTTAGCTGACAGATATTGCCGTTGGATTACAAAGTTTCATTTAAGAGAGAGTTTCATGATAAATGTTTCCAATGTGAGCTAGTGAATGGTAGTCAGCTGTGATTATCCTTCAGTTCATTACAGTCCTGCTTCTAACTTACACTTCTGAGATCCCATTTCTGAAACGTATTTGAACTCGATTAAGTTGTTCTTTTTTGATCTGAAAGGCCATGTCAAACTGGAACCTTGAAAAAATGTCTTACAAAAATGGGTTGCATGAAGTTTTAACTTCTTCTTAAGCAAATATTAGTAGAAATTAAGGAAACATTGGTTCCATGTCATCCTCATTGTTTCAAGAAAATGAGGCTTAAGTCAGATTGCTATAAATACGTTTTTTCTCAAAGTTAGGTCATTGGAAAAAATTGTCAATGAGGATGAAGAAATGAAGGCAGTAAGCTATTTTGTGGGGCTGAGATTTTATACTTAACCATGTTAAAGGACATATTTCTAAAATCCTGAAAATTAATACTGGACTACTTCAATGAGCAAAATGGGTGTTGATACAGTGAGTGCATCAAAGTAAATTAGATAAGACATGCAGGTATTTTTAAATACTCTTAAAGCTTTATTAATGGTGATATACATAGATATTATTGTGGAAGTCATTTAAGTAATAATAGGAATATACTTGAGCATTATGAGAGATATTAGGTGAGATTTTAAGTGGTTAAGAAGCTACTTAAGTACTTGAGAAACTGAAATTCAACTTGCAATCCTCTATTGTTTTGGGTTAACTGTTTGAAATGAGTATCTAATCAGCATTTCTGTAAAAAAATAAAAATAAAAATAAAAATAGGATAATACTGTCAGATTTCCTTTTTATGTTCCTTACATGCCACTCATTTTACACACATAGTTTCTTACCCAACCTAAATATTTTATTTTGAGCCAGAGTGTTAGAGTGCTAGGATACTACAGGCTGTGCTGCAGCAGTGTTGTAATATCTAGAAGGTTTTTACATAGCTTGAAGTGAAGCTTGTGTAATAATTTACAAGTAGAAAGATCACATTCTTCTCAGTATTTACTTTGATTCAAAATAAGGATGAGAAATGAGAGACATGAATGAATATAGCAAAACTCATTGTATTGAGCACTTACTGTTGTGCTGTGTAAACCACACAGAATTGTTTTTATCTGTGGTTGTATCAATGTGGGCAAAGTTGCAAAATGCTTGTACCTGTGAATACATTTTCTTAATGTAAAAATCATTTACATTATTGTATGGACATTCATGATAAAAAAGGTACATCAAATGCTTGTAAATAAATAAAAAAAAAACATTATGAGTTTCTAATAGTGTATTTAAGTTACTAGTTTTTATTTCAAGTTGACTCCTTGTTGCATTGGGAAAACTGTGTTTTCTTCTTTAACATGCATCTGGAAATTCCTATAATTGTTTTCAAGCACGTGGAAATATCAGGCTTTTTGCTTTAGTTCACTTTTTTTCTTGTAATTTGAAATATTTTTTTAATCTAAAATCTTGGGGAAAACATATTTCACCTAATGATTGAGAGGGAATCAACAATATTATGAGATGGAGGATAGTGTAAAATTGCTGGTGTTTTAGAGAAGAACTTGTTCAGTTTAACTGTATTTGAAAAGTAATTTTTAATTCTGAAAGGCTGCAGAAATCTTCAAAATTCAGTAGTTCTTCAGTAAAATAAAATTTGAAAGTGTGTCCATGAAAATTAATTAGAAAATGATGCTTTGTCTTCCTACAGCTGGCCTCAGGGTGTTTTTAAAATTTAAAATTAAGTTCTAAATATAACTGACTTCTGTAATTTTTAATTGATGTCAGTTTAATATATTCTCATAGAGCTTTGCTTTAAAAAATGTTATGCAAACATAGGCACAATAGCGCTGCATCACAACTAGTTCTGTTTATACGGTATTTATTCGTGGAAATGCGAAGGGTCTTCCAGAATTTCATAACTCATGACTGCTGAATTGAGTGTCAGACATGCGCTTGGGTCATGAACTAATGCTGTGCTTTGTTCTTAGGCACAGATCTTGCTAAATGAGATGGAGTTGTAGTAGTAGGTTTTCTATGTTTGGCAGTTAGTATTGGTTACTGATCCTCTCTCTATAGCTTACAGTACCAAAGTACTTCATTGCTGGTGTTCTTGTGAGGATGCTGGTTTTTTTTGTTTTGTTTGTTTTTCATAGTTTTTAGGTGAGGAAACCAAGCCATGTAAAGCCTAACAAATAGACAAAGAGATTTGTCCATTGTTTTTACCAGGCCTAGGGAAAATTGGGAATATTTTCTGCCTATGGGAAAGCTGTCTCTGGACTGATTATACCAGTGATTTTAACTGATTTTATCTGTGTATGGTAACAGATGCCACAGACAGAATTTCTGAAGCTCTGTTAATAATGTAAATGTAAAAATACTTCTTAAAAATAGCAGCTACTTTGTAGGGTGTGGCAGAGAACATTGAAAGGGTAAAGGTGACAAAACTCAAGACATTTGACTGGGTAAGACAAAAGCTGCATGTGCTGACAAAGCAAACTAAGGAATTAATTTCAGTGTTTCCCATCGACAGACAGATGTTTAGCGATTTCCAGGAAAGCAGGGCTTCATTACATGTAACTGTTTCTTGGTAAGATCCTCATTCCACTTCAGCACTTACATAAAACAGATTAAAAGTTGATTAATTCATGACTGAGAAGCACCATCAGAAGTTCACAGAATCACAGAATCTCTAGGTTGGAAGAGACCTCAAGATCATCGAGTCCAACCTCTAACCTAACACTAACAGTACCCACTAAACCATATCCCTAAGCTCTACATCTAAACGTCTTTTGAAGACTTCCAGGGATGGTGACTCCACCACCTCCCTGGGCAGCCCGTTCCAGTGCCTAACAACCCTTTCAGTAAAGAAATTCTTCCTAACATCTAACCTAAAACTCCCCTGGCGTAACTTTAGCCCATTCCCCCTCGTCCTGTCACCAGGCACATGGGAGAACAGGCCAACCCCCACCTCGCTACAGCCTCCTTTAATGTACTTATACAGAGCAATAAGGTCACCCCTGAGCCTCCTCTTCTCTAGGCTGAACAAGCCCAGCTCCTTCAGCCGCTCCTCATAGGACTTGCTCTCCAGGCCCCTCACCAGCTTCGTCGCCCTTCTTTGGACCCGCTCAAGCACCTCGATGTCCTTCTTGTAGCGAGGGGCCCAAAACTGAACACAGTACTCGAGGTGCGGCCTCACCAGAGCCGAGTACAGGGGGACGATCACCTCCCTAGCCCTGCTGGTCACACTGTTTCTGATACAAGCCAGGATGCCGTTGGCCTTCTTGGCCACCTGAGCACACTGCTGGCTCATATTCAGCCGACTGTCCACCATCACTCCCAGGTCCTTCTCTGCCTGGCAGCTCTCCAACCATTCCTCTCCCAGCCTGTAGCTCTGCTTGGGGTTATTGCGCCCCAGGTGCAGGACCCGGCACTTGGCCTTGTTGAACTTCATACAGTTGACCTCAGCCCATCGGTGTAGCCTATCCAGATCCTCCTGCAGAGCCTTCCTACCCTCGAAAGGTATCTGTGACAGATAGTAAGTGTACTGAAATGCACGCTGGGTGAACCTTTCTCTCTTTTGACGTACGAGAAGCTTTGAGCTCCCTTATTTCTGTACCACAGTGCACTGGTCAGGACCTGGAGGGCATCCTTTTCTAGGAGTTGAGCTGGATAAGAGAGAGTTTAGCTGCTTGAGTTCAAAGTCAGCTCCTCTGCTGACAAGAGCTATGGTGAAAAAGCCACGTAGCAGGTGTATCTGGGCCTGATTTCGTTTGGACCCTGATCCAGGCCCTCCAGCTCAGCTTTCTGCTGCCCCCTGTTCCAGTTTTACCATCTTTGCATGAGCAGCTGGCCCTTGCTATTCCCCAACATGCCTGAAGGTAGGTGGGATGAATCTGATTTTTGTTGTTTGTTGCCCGAAGAGGGGACATCATATGAGTGTAGATAACTTTGGCACTCTGTCTCCGTATGGTAGCTTGTGTACCGGTCTTGTGTACAGCTCTTTAACAGTATTGCTTAATAAAGCCTCATTGTTAAACAGTGCTGCAAGAGTACCGTGGTAATAGACCCACTGCATATACATGTACAGAGGGAAATTGTAGCATAAAATGTTTGTTTGGCATTTTCCAGAGGGGCTAGAAAGAACATTCAGAAAAAGTAGGTGTGGAACTTACATTTCTTAATTTCTTTCAGCCTCCCTTAAAAATACCATACAAATTTCAGAGAGTCTTGATTAACTATTTGCATTTGAAGATCTGTGAGATTTAGAATACATTTGTATCAGTGCCCAGTATAAACTTCTGTGCTGTAGGCGATTCTTCAGTTCAGTGATTTGTTCAAGGTCACATACTAATTGTTGGCAGAGCTAAATAAAGAATCTAGGAGTATCTGCTCTAACCAATACATCATACTCATTACCGGTTATTTTTCTACTGACTGGCTGATGGCTCTGGGACATCGTGTCTGGCTGACTGAGTTATTACTTTCTGGTTTGCAGAAATTCATAAACGTTGAATGCTTCAACAAATAACTACCAATCTTGAGAAATGAATGGTAAAGTATCTTTAACCTGCCCTTTCTTTATATAGAATCTCAGATTTATTGCTAACTTCATGATGATCTTTGCCAAGCTTATTTTTTCAGTGGATAAAATTATGACTTCGTGATAGATTCTAGTACTTTGGTAGTTAGACTAGTGCAGCATGGTGCTTTGAGAGCAGAACTCTGTTTTTTCAAGACAGTTCTGAGTAATGACCTGTGATACATTGGCATACTTCACAACAAAAAACACTTAGTTGTTTCTTTACAGGGAACCTGCCATGTGGGATGTGAAGTTGTAGGTATCTGATCTCTATTGGGCATGATGGTTTTATTAGAAGTTTTCTGTTTAGTGATTTTATTTATTTGCCTTTTTTATCTTTCCAATTTCTTTGAATGAACTCCTATTACAAGGAAGCCCTCTAATGTTATGTGAACATAAGGGAAATAATATTTTTATAAATATTTATGTGTAAGTAAATAATAAAGTTATATTTTCTTTAGCTAATCTGAATCTAAAATGTAAAGACTCAAATTATTTTTTATCCGAACTTAGGCAGCTGAAACTCCTGGGACAGAGCAGTGCTTTGAAACAGACTTGATGCAGATTATCTCTATGCTAATGTCTCTGTTAAATGAGAAGCAGCACCTATGGAAACAAGAGCAGTTCACAGGCAGTGAGGAGAAAGACTGTCTTTATGCTTCTTTCTCTGTGTTTCTAATTAGGAAATTCACTTTCAGTAGAAACTGTGATTTACATACAAGTGCTTGTGGAAGCTGACAACTAAATTATATTACATGAATGCTGTTCAGTTCCAGGCTTTTGTGTCACAGTATTTTGTCTCTGTAATTTTTTTTTCCCCTCTGTTGAATTCCTCTGTCTGGGATATTCTTGTCTTCTTCAACAGTGCCTTAAAACAGGCAGTATGCAGAGCAGTTTTGGGAAGTTAAGAGACTACTTCCCTTAAAATGGGAGAGTTTAATGAAAACTGTATAATATGCTTTTAGTAGCGCAGAAAGGAAAAAAAATCTGCTTTCATCCTGAAAATAAGATTTATTGACTGAAAATAAAGTTCCCTATTGGCTATCAGCCCTTAATGACATTCATAAGGAATGTTCCCTCTTTTACTGTTCAGAAAATTTCATAGGGGCTGAAACTGGGGGAGTAGAAAAATGAAAAGAGATTTGCTTTTATTCCTCTCTGCTGAGTATGGCTGTCACAATATGATTATCTTGTGTTTCTTTGTCACTGCAAGTAAGACAAAGTGACTTCCAAGCTGTTAACGGGAGATTGACATTGCAGTAGATCTTTTACAGTCAATCAGCTTTCAGTAAGAGCAAAGAAAATGAAAGTAAGAAATGGCAAAAAAAAAAATCAGGAGGAAAACCTACAATTTATGTCCATCACCAGAGGCATCTTAACTGCATGTTTGCAAGCACTAGTAAACCTCAGGAGATTGATTTTGTACAGCATTAATAGGATTAGAATCAGTTTGTCTTTGTTCTGACATTCTTTCTTGGACCTTTGTAACAGCAAAGAGGTTTCTCAGGCTTTGGTCTCAACAATTCAGAGATGGGCACATAAAGCATCTCAGGAACCTGGAATACACAATCCATGGGCAGATTGCTTACATGGGTAGTACATGTAGATCTCAAAACAGTATGACTACAAGAACTTCTAAACTCCAGTACCTGTGTCAGTTATCTGATAACTTGTTTTAAACAGGATCGTGGAATCATAAAACATCCGAGTTGGAAGGGACCCATAAGGTCCAACTGCTGACATGGAGCCAGGATATGCCAGGTAATTACATACAACTGGAAAACATACTGCTGGTGAGGCTGTGTCTGTAATACTGAATTCATATTTCAGTCCCTCAGTTTGAGAAGTGTGTTGACAGACTGGAGAGGCCAGAAATACAAAGTGTTCAGCTCGTCATGTGTGAGGAGAGGCTGAGGGAGCTGGGTTTGTTTGGGCTCAGGAGGATGAGGCGTACAGGGGATCAGGCAGTTTGCAACTGCCTGGAGAAAAGGTGTAAAGACAACAAAGTGAGTTTTTTTTAAATAAAAGCAGAAAGTAAAGCAAGAATCAAGAGGTACAATATCAGGATTCATAGTGCATACTGGAGAAAAATACTTTAGTAGGAGAGTAGAAAAGTATTGTGACAGGTTGCACACAGAGGCTGGACATTTTAAAGGCTAGTGAGTATTGCTTCATTCAGGGTTTCTTCTGACCAGCGTTCCTTTGATTCCTATGATTTTTAACTCCTAAAATATTAAATGAGGTGAAGAAGACAAAACTAGGAAAAAAAAAAGTAATATTCATTGTGTTCTCTTGATCATTTTCTTTTTATGTAAGAGTTTGTAGCAAGCAGAGTCCTCTCAGTGGTTGTGTAAGAAAGAAAACAAACAAACAAACAAAAAAAAAAAGAGGAAAAAGTGTTAAAAAGGGGATTACACCACATGTGTAGGTTCTCTTTACATCTTTTTTTTTTTTTTTTTTTTTTTTTTTACAGAAATTGGAGTGCTTTCGTGGCAAGATATTTACTAAGCCAGTGTCATAATTTCCTTGTCCTTGGCTTTACAGAATAAGTCACATTGTATTAATCTAAAATTTGAAAAAGGTACTGCTTATCTTGGATTTTAGGTCTCTCTTATTGGTTGAAAAATTCATTGGTTCAGTAGATCTCAACCATTGCTGCAGGTCTTCTCTCTACAAATAGCTTGTAGACCAGTGAGAAAGTGAGGTGAAATTGTAACCTGAATTTATCTCAACATTGCAGAACCAGAGGTGATGTACATTGAACTGAGCAGACAAAACTTCACTCTATTCTTGACCGCCTGTATAGAAAACATCTTAAGTCCTGCAATAGAGAAATTAGCCAGGCATTCTTATCAACGGACATTCATTTTTATCCACATTAGAGACCTAGCTTTAGCAGACAAGAAGATATGTTGGGTTCTTTTAACCTCTGAAGCCAGCCTTAGGATGCTAATCTGTAACTTGCTAATGGCCCTTTTAATTAGACATCCCTGTTACTGGCTCACCAACTGTGCAACTTAGATGCTACTTGTTAAACAAAAGTAAAAGGCTAGAATGCAAATTAGTCCCTATATTTTTAATGAGTTATCTGTATTCACCAATTGAGGCTTGTCTTAAACCAACCTGCACATACATCAAAAGAGAATCATTGTAATGCAATTTCCACAGTGAATAAATACAATATTATAAGGTGGATCTGTTTTCTAGATGTGGTTTACTGTATTTTATTGCTCTGAAGTAACTGAAAAAACAGGATTTCGTCATTCTTTCTTGCAAGTGAAGCAAGACTATGATCTGATAGACATCCTTTTGTGGGGACAAATACAATGTCAAACTCCCTCGACCTGCACCTCCACCTCTGCTGTCTGCTAAGGTAACACTCAGTGCTTGCATCTGAATTACAGATTCATTGGTTAAATGATCCAGGCTAACTGAAAATCTAGTTTCTTCCATGTGTGAAGAGAAAATGGAAGCATGTCATCTGTGTTAGCCTCATCATAAATTTGATTTTGCAATTGGATTGCTGTAGGTTTGACAGACAGCCTTTTTTCTCATTAATTTAAACAGTATAATCATACCCAAAAATTCGGAGAACAAAAATGGGAATATTTCTTTAAAAATTCCAGTTGTGTATTCAATTTGACATTCTTCAAATCTGTGTTTAGCACTTAACAGTAACACTAATTTCTGAAATACTGTGTTCATTTTTATATGGTCTTTGGGTTGCAAGAAGTCATAGCTCTAACTGGAACATTATTTACTGGGTCACAAGCGTAAAAGTTAATGTACCAGAGCTTCTATCTTTCTCTTTCTCTGGATGGATTGTAACTGTAATGAACCTTAACTGATTTCTATTCATCTGGCTTTTAACTGCTGAGATTTGCAAAGAGAATTAAAAATAAGACCCTTTATGTTGTCCTCTTTTCTTCTTTCATTTTACTTAATAATTTGAATCACACATTCCTGTTTTACCAGATCTTCAGGGCATGAACGATAATTTCAATAACCTCCAAACTGACATCACATTGGAGTGCAATGTAAAGAAAAGAAGGGGAAAAAAAAAGAACCAACACGTCATGGTGTATTAAGGATCATAACAGGTGTCTTAAAACCATCACTGCTTTTAGTAGTTCAATATTGCCAGCTACCTAAACAAGAAAAACAGAAAATAATTAGTAAATAATTAGTAATTTAAATGAGTGGATTAAAACTGAACATTAGTAACTGATATAAATTTGCAGTTGCATGGAAAGCTCCACTTGATTTACTGAAGCAGTTTAGTTTTGCATATAAACACAAATGAATTTCTGAGGGTGTGCCCTAAAGTTATTTGTTCCTCAGTGGGCTGTACTGCTGATCCTTTCCCAGATGACAGTGGGAGAACTTGTATGTCCTGCTCTCCAAATAAAAAAACCTGCTGTAGGACAGCATTAGAGAATTGTCAATAGTTGGATGTCTTAGTCTGTCTTCACATTTGGTACTGTCTTTATGAAATTCCTGTGTGTAAGCAGCTTTGAATTGTAGTTTCTGAGTTAGGTCAAGTGTAAAGTGACACTGTAATGAGGTAAAAAGGGTGGTGTTTAGAGCAGATATATTTTGGGAACAACTCCAGAGTGATAACACTGAATTACATGTAAATAAAACAAACTTCATTTTAGGTTATTACGGTTATATAGGTTGAAAAGAACACCAAGAGCTGGTCCTTATTTTGGGCTATCTTGGTCCCAGAAGATTAAGGTAGCTATTACACAAGCAAATTGTCTGTATGCGGTGCCAGTCCTCATGGTAATTCTGTGTGCTGCCATAGTTCAAGTCATATGTTAGGAAAAAAAATGATGTTAGTATAGATTTAAAAATAATTTATCTTGAATACTCTCAAAATAGCAGAATGCTTGGCAGAGATGGTTTTCTTCCTCTCTCAAGAAAATAACACACACTGAAGCATTCCAAAAATTCATTCGAGCAGTCAGCAGTCTTATTTTTGAGCCAGTTCCTGACTAGCACAGATAGCTTTAAGTTATGTGCAATATATACAATAAACTAACATAGATTTCTTTTTGAAATTGATGTCCTTATGACTGACTTTTTTTTATTGGCATAATTCTTTTCAGACACCTTACTTGAGTAGTTTTCCTGGTTTTGTTGTGTGCAGTACTTGTTCTGTTTTATCTGGGCATGATACTTGACTTTTAAGAATTCTGCACAAGTATATGCAAATGCATTTTCTTATATGGGCAATAGGAAAGTCAAATGAGCAATTTTAATCTGGAATTAATGAAATGATTTATGCCTAGGAGTGTTTAATAATTGAGAGACTCATGTATTAGCAGTAGTTTTTTCCTCATTTTCTGATATATTTAGACTTTCTCAAAGGACTTCAGTCCATCATTTTGAAGATCCACATACTGTGAACTAACTAGAACAACTGAACTAAACCCGCTATGATCTTCATAAAAGAAACAGGATGGGAAGCAGCTTGTGTCAGCCTTCATTCATACTTTCTATTCCAAGTTTGGACACAGAGATGAACTCTTCCGTGTCCCTGAAGACTAGCAGGTTTGGGTAATTTCAGAGTGGATGAATGTGGAACACAGCTTCTGTATGTTCTGGTTAGCATCTCTGTATATGGGCTTTAGTTACTATTACTGCACTAATTCTGTGTATCTTTTCTTGGTAATGTGTCTGGATTTCTTAGTATTTTTATTTACCACACTGCATTATTAGTCTCAAGTACTGCCTTTTGATGAATGCTGTAACACTGAACTGTTGTTGCAATGTTACCTTTCTGGCAAAAGAAAAGAAAGGAGAGCTGGTGGGCAATATTGAACAAATTCTGAGGCACTTCTCACATTCTCAAGCTTATAATCCTCTCTCCTGCTCACTCCTATAACAAAGTCAAAGCTCCAGTTTTTCCAGAATGTTTGCAGGAGACAAGTGTTGGAATAAAACGTAGATGTTCCAAAATAGCTAATTACCAATTTGCATGTTTAGATATCCTGAGATAAATTGATTATCATAAGCGTTTCACCTGTTTGCAAAGTTGTGTCACAGCAGCAAAAGTAAAATAGAAGCTGGTGAATGCATCTCATCAAGTGTGGTAAGCAGAATGCAATATATTTTAGCTCTTTTAAGTCCCTCACTGATTAAAGCTGGGAGTTTCAAGGAAAGGTTTGATCTGTATATCAAGGAAATAAAAACTCTGCCAGATTTGTAACACTGTTAAATAGGTACAGGTCAGTCAATGTCAGTGGATATTTGTTTATTCTCTCCGATTCTGTGAATCGTTATCTGTACAAAACAACTCATCCTTTCTTCTAAATAACTTCATTCTCTGCTTAAAAGCTGAGCAGATGCCCGTGCTTGTTACTGGGACGTTAAGACTAAACACAGCAGAGCTGCTGATTTTGAACTGATTGCTAGGACACATAAACACTCACAGAAGTGGTGAGCATTATCAGTTGTAAATATTTTTTTTTCTATATAAGCACAAAGGTGCATTTCAAAGTAATGTGGATGTTACACATCTGCTGTAGCAGGAAGGGTGACAAAAATAGACAGCATTGAAACAACTTGTGGAGGAAAACTGACGTGTGAAAACATGTTTACTGTGATGCTCTGTGCTCGGCTAGACTGGAAAGGGAACACAGAAATAAGAAAGGTAAATTACATAATTTTAATTGAGTTCTCAGATTGTAGGTTTGACCTGTAGAACATTTGTAGCTCTCATCCACACTGTTCAGTCACTGTTGAACAGTATTCATGGCTGAATAGTAATGCTGAACATGCATTTTCAATACACATGAAACATGCTTATATTTTTCATCAGGGAATGACAAAACCAAGGTCACTGCAGGATTTGAAATCACATTGGTGGCAGGGAATAAAAGGCTGCCTGTAATTGCAGAGAGCCATAGTGTAGCCAGTGCTATTTCCCTTTGTATTGCTGAATTTGGAGCAGGCCTTTCTCACAGGAGTGCTTGGTCTCTCAATGAAAGAACATTCAGTGATATTAACCTTGGGTGCCTGAGAGCAGCCGCCACAGGGAGAGCTCCTAGCAAGGTTTATGAATTCTGATCTCTAAAACCCAACCTGAATCGTGACATTCTCTTAAGGACAATATAATCGTGTATTATCAAAAACACAAAAAAGGTTTTAATTGTATGAACAAACAGCACAAAACTCTCATCAGAATTATAAAAATTATCAAGATAACACCAGCAGTGTATTTTTAAAAGAAAGTGTCTTCAACATGCCTTTTGTCTTTGATTCCATTACATTTACTGTACTGTCATATTATCCTTCTAACTGGCATAATGTTACTTTCTGTCATACCAGGAATGCATTACATTGAAAATACTACATTGAAAATACAAATGGTGGTTGTTTATTCCATCTTGTTCCTTTCTTATTCAGCGATGTCCGTACGGTTTGAAAGTTTAGAACATACACCTTTTAATTCATTATGTTTTGCAGTTGGATCTTGACTTAGGGATGGAGTAAAGCTGTGCAAATATGGGGGAGATGCAGATGCTGCAATTAACAGTTTTTCTCCCTAACCGTGGCAACATTCCTGTTAAATGATTTGTTATGTCTTTAATTACTGGATTATATCTGAAATCAAGTATTCAACTTTGCATATTTCAAATTTGTTCGAATTATAGTCACATCATTATGTTCAAATCACAGTACCCAAAATGTGGTTTTGCTACAGGATAATTAACCAATGACTTTGAAATATGCAAGCGGGGAGTCTCATTTAGGTAGACAGCACAAGAAATAAGAGGAGCTAGTGATGCATTCCGTTGCATTCTTATCTTTTGAAAACAAAGCTTCAATTTGCTTTGTTCTTGATTGCATTATTCCGTGACAGATTTTGTGATCTATGGTTATCTTACATTGCTGCAACATTGAAACTCTTCACCCTTTAACATGTGTTCCTGAACTAATTACTTTGAAGTTTCCAAAGGAATTACTCCAGTGAAAAATAAATAGAACTAGCAAGACAAGCTCAATGATATGAGCAGTAAAAATAATGAGTCGTGTGTACTGTGATTCTTGCAATATTCCATTTTTAAAAAATATTTTTCTCCTTTACACTCACTGGCTTTGCTTTGCTGCTGAGCAACTTACTGGCAATATTGCCAGACATTTACTTCAGACGTGACACTGTTTGCCTCAAACATCCACATTACAAAGGGAAGCTTGCCTACTCACATGAGCCTCAGACATGAATCAGCTGTTTCATTGTCTACTCTGTCTTCCTTTTCAATCCTTACTTAATTGGAATGGTCATTTATCTATTGGAATTGTTTTTATACCACTGCTTTTCTCTCTGTTCACCCTTGCCTAACTCAACAGGAATATGCAAGATGGCACATTAATTCTCATAATTAAAAATAGGAAAAAAAAACATTTGGACAATTTTCCCCATTCCTGATGTGAACACTCATTTGGAGTGTGCTTAGGTAAATCTATACGTTGAATTGTAAGGTTATATTTTATTTAATGTATTATAAACGATTGCTGATTCATATAGAAAAGGGGATTGGCAAGGGAAAGTTAATCTATGTATCTACCTATTGCCTAAAGACTGTTAATGTCAGTGTGAAGTTTTGCAAGATGATTGTTACAATAATACAAATATTACAACAGTATTTTTCACTAGTGGGTGGATTAGGTCATATAATGGTAGGTATGGATTAGCCTTCTTATTGAATTTTGTAATGCATAATATATACTTGATAAGTGCTTGAAGGTGCTTGAAAGATACGCAGACTGCATTGCTTTTGTAATCTAGAAAAGATTTTTATTTTGGTGTAAATGTAGTTGCACAAATGATAAGGAAAGCATTCTATTAAACCCTACAGAGAGCTCAGGCACAGTCTTCATTAAAGTGGTACAAAGACCACACCATCTGCTACAACTAGTCCCAGCTCTCACTGGGTTTGTTTGCTCAGTAGTTCCTGCTGGTTGAAGCCACCTGTTCACTTAATTAGAAACACTTTCTTAAAATACTGCCTACTACAAGCACTATGTCTCTCAAGAGGTGGAAATCTAAGTCAAAGAAGCAAGTTGTAAGTAAGAAGAAACTTTGTTTTTATCTAAAGTTGGGAAACTGAATAAATGAAAGGAGGAAGTAAAGTATCACTTCCAGAAAATGCCTCACCAAGTTTTGTTTCACTGCAGATAGAGAAGATGTGTTTACCTCTTTTTTTTCAGCAGTATTAGCTTTATTCGGTCCTGCTGAACTGAAGCAAGACAGTTTTGCGTTTCACTAGTATGCAGAAGAGAAAGTTCTGACCTTACAGGCATAAAATTAAAAGTAAAATAAGAGCAAGTACTGATCTTATTGTCATCCTAAATCAGGATCTAAAATGAAAGCAGAAATAGTATTTGAAAAGTGCATGTAGCAGAATGGAAGTGAAGATTATAATCTGATTTAAAGGTTCCTTGCCTATCAAAATACAAACTTTCAGGCAGCCTACAGTACAGAAAGAAAACATTCCTCATTATATTAATATTAACTTGCTAGTATGCAAAATAAGTCTACATGAACTCTGAATTACACCTACATTTTGATCTTTCCGGAAAAGTTATACCTGGTTTTCTTTTCTGCTGGTAAACTGCCTGAAAGCAAATAATGCAAGTAACGTGTCCACCTGTTCTACTGTGAGAACTCTCATCTATTTGGGTCCCACCTAAAAAGGAAGGAGAATTTAGGAACATGGAAACTTCTGGAAAGGTAAATTTTTCAAAAAGTGTTCTTCAGAGTTGTTTTGTGTAAATGTGATCACTTTATATTAAGAAATGCTGATTTTTTTTAACTGCTGAAATAAGTTCTGAAGTGTTGGACCTGCAGAGTATCCCTGTGAAACTTCATTGCTTGCTTTTATGCTAGAAATCATAATGAATTGGTTAATTACTTAATGGGACTTGAAGATAATAAACCTTCCCTAAGTGTTTAATATTAATTATGACTATTATCATTATTAAGTATTACTCATTTACTGCAAAAGGGACTGGATTGTGGCTGCCAGTACAGAAGATATTTCAGAATTCACAGTATCTCTTAATTTTGTCCTCTGTTTAACTCAGGGCGGTTTCTGACTGTGATGAGGGATAAAGAATTGAATCACATAAGTGAATTATTCCCTATTGGAAACTCAACAGCATATATAATACTCTATGACCGGTCTTATTTCTTTCTCCCTCTAATCTCTCCTGGTACTGTACTCTCATGATGTTGCTGTCTTGAATAATTTCTTGCCTTCTGTAATTACCTATCCTATTATACCCAGTTTCCTTTCCAGTCATGCTGTAGTTATTATTCTCACTGTCGTTATTATTCTCTTTAACCCTAGAAACTCCCTTTGGGGTCTGTGGTAATTTTGGCAGTTTTGAAACTGTATATTCTTCACTTTCTGATTTCACTAGTAAATCAGATGTCAGTGAAATTCAGTGTGACAGGTTAAGCAGAGATAGATCACCAATTATGCTTTGTGTTTCTGAACTGTGGGTTTCTATTTCCGTGGGCTGCATGTGTATAGTTCTCTTTCTTTTGGACATAATCCATTTATCGAAACATAATGTGACATAACAAGTGTGGCCATTTTCACAGATGCAGATGAGGAAGGATGTAGGCCCTGTCTCTTCAGTGACTCAAGGACGTAGTCTAATCCATTAACATACTGTGAATTTACGTCAATATAACCAGTCATTTCTGTGACCTCTGTCTTTCATATCTTCAGTTCCTAGAACAAAGATCAGGAAATGGACTTTGCATATTCAAGTTCACCTTTTGCCACAGTGCATTCAGATGTGGATTGCGCTCTTCTAGAGATCCAGAGAAGAGCGCAAGCCCTTAACTGTTAAGGGAGGTTAGAATACAGAAGCTCATGACTGTGGGATCTGAGGTGTAAGAAAGGGAGTGCAGTAAACACTTATTAGAGAAATTTGTTTTTCTAGGATACAGATGTTTTTCTGTTTGCATTATGAGAGAGGCTGTTACAGGTTTGACTACTAATTTTAGTAGTATTTCTTTTTTCACCTCTGATTTTGTTATGTGGGGGATAAATTCAAAAAGACTAACTTCTATAACAGAAGAATCAGACGTTGAGTAATGTCCAAAGCTTGACATTTTGCTTGACATTTTTTCCCCCCCAACTGATTTAGTTGGTTATTTGAGAAGTTCTATCATTGACAAATACTTTTAGTCATATATACTATACCGGCATATTGACAAGTACATTTTGCACATAACATACATTGAAACTTACATGTGGAAAAAAGGTTTGGAATATGATTCAGTAGTTTAATTTGATCCAGTTCAGCAAAGCCCAATGCTTTGATTCTCCAGCCTACTTAACACAGGTTGCTCCCTGAATCTGCTCAGTGCTCCCTTTCAACTGTCCATATCAGATGTTAAGGGGATGCTTGACGCTGCAATATATTGCTGTCTACACTACAGCTTCGTCACAAATGATTATTTTTAAAATACAACATTACCTACTGATGGCAAGATTTTTAATCGTCATAATTGTTTGTCCTTGCAGAGTCAGATGAAATATTCAATAGCACTCTGAAAATCTGGACAACCACTCTGAAAAGATATTAATGAAATCTGGTGGTGGTATTATCTGGCATTTAATATAATCATTCCTTTTAATGTTTTTCTTACATAAATGTGGTGGTTTATTTTTTTTCCTTTCTGCTGTCTTCTGAAAAGAAGAAAGAGAAAAGGGATATATCTGAACTTTTACATATGCTTTTATAAATGCCACAGATACCTCACTGGGAAAATATCAGAATTCTTTTTAACTACCATAAAATATGGACAGATTCTAAGGAAGAGGTAAATGAACCTGAATGAAATTATTTCTGTGTATATCAAGTTGGTATAGCAATTGCCATGGTAAACAAACATTGTACGTAAATACTTAAATAGTTGTATATTTAGCATGGTAGCAAGCTGTTATCCAAGATTTAGACATTGATAAACAAGACCATGTAGAGAATCTTGGTGTTTTCAAATGTCTATATATCTATTCAATTAACAAACTTAAATTAAATAAAACCTAATTGTTTCAGCCTTGAACTGGAGACCGGAGAAGCAGGTAAAAGAGAATAACAAAAAGCATCACAGAAAGTTGACTCCATCATCACAATATAATCTGTTCCTGAAATGTTAGTTATTAAAATGGAAAATAAAAATCATTGTGGTCACAAACACAAATCTAAATGTTTCGGAGGCAAGTTAAATATTTCAATACAAATCATTATAGCCTTTTCAAAATAGTAGATGCAGACTGTTCTTGTTAGCCCTACAGAAATGTAAGTGCACTTCTGCTCTGGCTGGGGGAAGGGCCGTGTTCCAGTTCAAGGTGGAAGGCTGGTGTCAGATTTACTCAAAACAGAATGAATTTGGCACCTAAAAAAAAAAAAGAAAAAGACACATCATAACATTTTAAAACAGCAGACTTTGAAGTTATTCATGAACGTTGGTGTTCTTGTATTCAGTGTTGAAATCTGGTACTTGAGTTCCAAGACCATCAAGCAATTCTGGTGTTTTGTTTGCATCTTTTGATTCCGACTCTGCTTAGCTGCTCAGAGATCTTTTCCTCTTGCCTTTAACTCCTGTCTCTCCAGGCTTATCCTAAGGCAGTTTTTGTACCTCATTACTTCTTACTTTCAGCAATGGTATAATACAGAGTGATACATGTTACCAGCTTGTTAAAATTTAAAACAATATCCCGCTTTTGCTATCGGCAGACTTGCTTTTAGTAGCCCCAGCTAGGTAGTCACATGCCTTTATGGCAAGGTGGTCACCAGTGGTTGTGCAGGTGTCTGTTGTATCCTAATGCTGTATTAAGGATTTAAATGCACACTAGGAATGTATGTAGTGTCCTTCTGATTAAACAATCTAATAATTAACAATCATTCTTACTGTATTACTATCATCAGCACTACATTTTGTAGTTCTTACATATGGTCACTCATAGAAACCATCATCTGGCTTCTGTGTCTGGTGAAACAGGAAAAGAATGAACTTGGGATTGCACCCAGTCTCCTCAAGGAGTTTAAACATTTGTATTTTGTTCACAGTGAGGTTTAATACAGAAGGATCTGTGGCTGTTGACCGAAACAAAATGTAAAGCTTGTTCTCAGCAGGAAGGTAGCTGAAGCTTTCTGGAAGTCTTGTTTCCTTGATGTGGCTTTGGTGCCTCAGCAGCACAGTGTGGGGGGCAGGCTGGAGCCTGTGCTGGTGGGACACACAGTATCTAAAATTGGTAACACTTTCCATTCTAGATTAAATTTGTCTCAGGTTTTGATCTCCTACCATCTTCCATGCTGAGCGTCCCTTATGGAAGGTCAGTAGTTCTGGAATACTCACTTAGTTTTACAAGTTCAGAAGGCTCTTGGAGCTTACAAATCTTTGATAAGATCAGCTACTTTACAGTAGTAGAGGAAAAAATTAAGGAGAAAAATAATGCATTATTCTAAAATGCTCTGAAATGTATCCAAGGTTTGAATAGCACGACAACATTGTGCCCTGAGTTACCGTTGCCATGTATTCCCATGTACTAACTTCCCTCTAACGTATTGTCATTTCTTGAGAACGTGATCTTAACCTTTCTAGTTTGTATTTTACGCCCATTCCCATTTCCCTGAATCGTTGTCCTTGTAGTCCAGAGAATCTTCAGAAGTTAAAATGATTTTGTCTGTTCTGTTTTAGCCTATATAGATCACAACTGGGTTTCATCTGCTGTCACACTGTCACTATATTTGTTACCTTCCCAGGGAAAGGCTTACACTTATTGCCTGTCATGACAAACCTAAATAACATTGTACAATGTAGACATCCTAGCAGCTCTGCTTATTATGTTTTAACAGAGAATAGATGATTACTAGCTTGAACCCTTTCAACAGTTCAAGTGGTTTGTTTTACTTATACCACTCATTTTTCTGTCTTTGAGATCGCTCCCAATTCAAGACAAAATTTAATCTCTCTTCTATCTGTCCTCTTACAGACAACTTAGGTTCCCTAGAATACTTTGCAAGGAATTTTGCCAAAAACTTGATAAACACAAATGCCACCAAAAGCTACCTTTGTGTACTAAGCACTACATCTGGTGAATGGCTTGGGAAAATAAATAAATTGTGGCTAAATAACAATAAACTAATTAATTACTGTTTGTGTTTTCTTGCTAGGACATAAACTCATTTAGAGCTGCCATTACTTGTTGGGTAAATATATTCTGAGAATAATAAATGTATAAGATTATTCACTGTTCAGAGTAAGTACATGATTAGTAGTTGTCAGAATGCATATTCTTGACAACAATAGGGCCTAACAGCTGCTTTGCTGCGCTGTGCCAGCACTTGCTCAGGAGCTCCTCAGTTCATGGACCAGTGAAGCAATAGACAATAACAATTCCCTTGCTGCCATTAAATTCTGCAGAGTCACTGTGGATGCCAGGCGTCACTGACATGTGAAATGCTAATAGTTCTTTGGCAGACTTCAAAAAAAAAAAAAAAAAAAAGGAAAAAAAAAAAACCATGAAAATCCAGTAAACAGTAATTGCATGCTGAGAGGGATGTTCCAGTGCAAATCAAAACTGCAATGAAATTAAATAATGTGTAAAGCTGTTTTCACTGAGAGGCATGTGGAGCACTCTCCATCTATTAGGCTTTTTAATATGTGATTCAGAGCTATTTATGTACCTGCGTTTGTACTTTTAGAATTCTCTGTGTGGCCTTTATAATCGTGTGTATCAGTTGATACAGAATTTCAGAATTCTGTGGGAAGTGTTTGATGGACAGGCTTTTCTGAACCATATTGCTCAGCTTTAGGAATAGTTGCCAGTTCAAGAAGAAGCATCTACAGCTATTAAAAGTAGTCTCAGGAGAGAGGTTTGTTACCTTGACTAGTAGTATGAGAACTATGAAGATTAGAGAACGTTCCCTCATACTTTATTTCTCTGAAGTCTGCCTGTCACTTACCAGAGCACAAGAGCAAGAACAGCTGATAGCTGCAAAGGAATCAGCATTCTCATCAAGCATGCTTTCCACAAGCTGTAACATAGTTGAATAGATGAAGTGCTAACAGGTTTTCGTATTTTGTAGTGATTCTGTATTTGGGCTGCTTTTAGTACCTAGCGATGGTATTGGTTCTCCTTGAATTTCTGTCAGACATTTCTTTATTGAAAGAAATGGGGAAACAATGATTAAGCTTTCTTTTGTTTTTATGACTTCTGGTTTTGTCCATAAAAATAATACAGAATCACAGAATCACAGAATCTCTAGGTTGGAAGAGACCTCAAGATCATCGAGTCCAACCTCTGACCTAACACTAACAGTCCCCACTAAACCATATCCCTAAGTTCTACATCTAAACGTCTTTTGAAGACTTCCAGGGATGGTGACTCAACCACCTCCCTGGGCAGCCTGTTCCAATGTCTAACAACCCTTTCAGTAAAGAAATTCTTCCTAACATCTAACCTAAAACTCCCCTGGTGCAACTTTAGCCCATTCCCCCTCGTCCTGTCACCAGGCACATGGGAGAACAGGCCAACCCCCATCTCGCTAGAGCCTCCTTTAATATACTTATACAGAGTGATAAGGTCACCCCTGAGCCTCCTTTTCTCTAGGCTGAACAAGCCCAGCTCCTTCAGCCGCTCCTCATAGGACTTGCTCTCCAGGCCCCTCACCAGCTTCGTCGCCCTTCTTTGGACCCGCTCAAGCACCTCGATGTCCTTCTTGTAGCGAGGGGCCCAGAACTGAACACAGTACTCGAGGTGCGGCCTCACCAGAGCCGAGTACAGGGGGACGATCACCTCCCTAGCCCTGCTGGTCACAGTGTTTCTGATACAAGCCAGGATGCCGTTGGCCTTCTTGGCCACCTGAGCACACTGCTGGCTCATATTCAGCCGACTGTCCACCATCACTCCCAGGTCCTTCTCTGCCTGGCAGCTCTCCAACCATTCCTCTCCCAGCATGTAGCTCTTCTTGGGGTTATTGCGCCCCAGGTGCAGGACCCGGCACTTGGCCTTGTTAAACTTCATACAGTTGACCTCAGCCCATCGGTGCAGCCTATCCAAATCCTCCTGCAGAGCCTTCCTACCCTCAAGCAGATCGACACACGCACCTAGCTTGGTGTCATCTGCAAACTTACTGAGGGTGCACTCAATGCCCTCATCCAGATCATTGATGAAGATGTTAAAGAGGACCGGCCCCAGCACCGAGCTACAGACAAAGTGCAAGTTAAAACTTGAACTTACAACCAGTGTTTTAGGGTTTTGGCCTAATAATTTGAAGATCTGCAGTTACACTATTCAGTTTTTCTTTCAGTAGTTTACCAAAACCTGTGTATTCTGTATTCCAGATTTAGTAATGAAGCTGTGTTAGAGTGGTCTAACTGCTTTGCTAAGTAATAGCAAATGTATTCAATGTATTGAAAGTTGGTATAACTTGTTGCACTGAGTCTGAAATCTGTGGTTTTTATTATTTTTATATTATATATATTTATTTTTTTATTTTTATAACTTTATTTTAAGGTGGGAAAAACCTTCTGAAGTTCTGATAGTGCAGGTCTTTAAAACTTTTAAAAATTATTTTTAATTTTTAAAAATTAAAAAAAAACTTTTTAAAAATGATGTCTGCTAAATTTCACCTTGAAGAAATCTTACAGTTGTTAAATATTAACAAATCTGAAAATAAAAATGTTAATGATTATACTTCCACCCTATTTTATGGAATTAATCTAAATATTCTTTGATTTGTAGAGTCTCACAAGGAACTGCTAGCATATCTTAGGGTTGCAAAGGCCACGCCACTGATTTCCCAACAGCTTCCTTTACTCTTTGCTGTTAGCTCATGTCAGTAACTTCATTTTTTGTTTAGTTATAATTACCTGAACTTATGTTATATAGCACATACATAAGTGGTATGTCAGAGTATTAATGGAAGTTGTCAATTCTAAGATTTTAATACATAATGTTTTATCATCTCTCTTCCTTTTTGTGACTTTTTCATACATCAAATTTGAATGTCATGATTCTTAAAATACTGAATTGCTGAAGACATGCCCTGAACATAGAATACGCAGCTGCTGCTCCCAGTAACTCACAACCTTAACCCATAAAAGTTAACATCATCTGGCAAAATGAGTTCCTGTTAACCTCATGGGCAATCAACAGGAATTTTTATAGACAAAATATGTTCCAGAGTTAATTAGAGTTTCATCCCAAAGGAGATCAAGGTGACTCATATGCTACTAATGCATATAAAATATATATTTTCATCCAATCTACTCATTTAGGTTGATTGAGTTCAATTAATAAAGGAATTAATGATAATTTATAAAGTATGAGCCTGACAAGACCACTGTACTTAGTAAATGCTTTAAATTGTACTCTTACCTTGGAAAACAATAGTGATTTCCCATATTTCTTAAGAAAACACATCTGTCTTTCTCTAAAGCACCTCAAGTTAATAAAACTTTGAAAGTGGACTTAGTAGTAAGTCAGTGCTGTATAACTAGAATTTATGAAAGGCAAAAATCAATAAGAAGACAAAATGTTTATGTATGTTGTGGCCAGGACAGAAATTGAGCGTACATAATTAGAGTATTGAACTCTATAGCAATGGATTGCAAATATGCAAAACTAAGCACTTTGGTTTGGAGTTTAAAAAAATGAAAGTCAGCAGGGCTGTTCAGATGTTGGGTTTTGAAACAGGTGAGTGATTCCCAGAGGAGCAGCTAGCTGTAATGGTCATATTAGTAACAGCAGTATGTACATTTCCTCTAGAGTATGTAAATGCATCTGGTCTTTGCAACATGTGTTGGCAAAACTGCTGCTGTTAAGATGATGAACAAGCAGTAGAGGTTGGAGAAACTGTCTGGGAGAGAAAGGGAAGCAGTAGTATTATGGTGTCAATATGTCTAGCAGGGAGAGGGAAAGAAGGAAATTGTTTTCAAGGTTGGCTGGCAGGAAAACAACATCTTAGGACATATAACTTTTCGCAAAATGAGAAGTTTGGAAAAAAAAAAAAAAACAACAAAAAAACAAAAACAGCACAAGAACAAGCAAACAGTTGTCCAAATAAGATCACACAAAACATAGATGTAGAGAGATAAAAGTGAAATGTGTATGTGATGTTTACTTTTCCAAGTCAAGGTATATGTTATAACTCCCAATTACATATTTAGTCACTTTTTGAATGTCTCTGTTTTTCCTGGTGAGCTCTTCTTTCCTCTACACATGAACTGTCGGGGCACAGGAGCATAAATTAGAGGGCCAGAAACAGAGGCAAAACTTATATTTTAAAGTGACAGAGTAGATCCAAGGAGCAGATCAGAGGTAAAATTGAGATGAGAACTTCGGTTTCCTTGTGATAAGTGTCAGGCAGTGCAATGCGGAGATACTCAAAGTAGTGCAGACATCAGAATTAATATAGCCAGCTAGTCCTAGGTTGTGACACCACTGAAAATCTGAACACTTACCCTAGAACAAATAAAGGTACTTAATCTGTGTGTTACTTCTTTCTAAAACAAAAAAATCTCTTGTTGGGAATGTATTAAAAAATGTTTTTTATTGCAAAGTAATACTGTAGATAGCAAGAGGGGAAAAAATATCATAGTCTCTGAAAATTTTGTTTTCTGTAGTGATCTGGAACAAATGTTTGCAAATTGCATTATCTTTTAATGGCATATTTACTTTACTGATACTAGAAGTAAACACTTTAATATTTGCGGTTATAGTTCCTATTGTTGCCTTTCTTTCTCCTAAGGCACTGTAAAAAAAAAAAAGATGAAAATTAAGAAAGTATTGCTTTATGAAAAATTGCAAGTGTTTTAAATTACAAGTGTTGCTAGAGTTCGCTTGAATTATTCAGTATTTTTTAAGATTCTATGGTCTGTGTACAACTGTCTATGTTTATTTGATCTATTATTTTTATGTAGTTGTCTGACACTTCTTTATGAAAAAGAATAAAAGATGTGAAGCTGATCCGTGATGTCAAATTTTTATCACATCCAAACATTTTATGGTTCTGCATGTTTCAGATCAAAGAACGCTTGATTTAATCTAACCAAGCATAATGGTATTTTAGAGTGCATTTTACATTGAAAGATGTTTAGCAAATGAAGTGAGAAGCTTAATTGTTATTTTCTAGCAAAATATTTGTCCTCTTAAAATATTTTGGGGGGGATATTTTTGTTCTCAGAACTTGGTTTGCAGCTGAATAAGGAACTAGTAGTAAAGGGAACTAAAGGCAACTAATAACTTGGTCTGGGGAAGAGCAATAGTTACTAATGTTAATTTGAGTTTTTAACAATATGAACTAGTAAGCTGTATTTTTAACCTAAATATTTAGAGTTAGTTGTAGTAGTTATAATAGTGCTTTCAATGCCAGCTGGTAATGCCTTTATTTTGGTTGCTTATTGTAGCTTTATGTGTTATGACTGTGCAGTAGAGTCCTTAGCTTGTAACAGCTGAGGGTCTGATGCAGTAATTTTGTTTTTACACTTAAGAAGCTAATGTGGTTCTGGCAGTGAACTTGAGTAGTTTTTCCTGTGCAGAGTTTTGACAAGCTTTGAAATCTTTTTATTTGCAGAAAATGTTTGCGTTACCTTGAGATTTGGGATCAGTATCTCTTGTACTCGGTATATTCTGGGAAGTGTATTGAGGGAATACAGTATCTACTGTATTAAATTACACAAACTTAGATCATACATAAATTTGGTTAGAAAATCACTGTCTTTTCTAACAGTGGTCAGGAAAGCCTTTTTGTTTTCATTGTGTTTGCTCTTTCATATTGTTTTTGGAAATATCTCACCTCTGCTGTAACTTTTGCGTGCCTTCTTGCATCTTATTCCTGTCGGTATAACAACATTCATGCAGTTTTCATTTGATATCAAAATATACAGATCCCAAATGCTTCCTCAAGAAAAACTCCTGGAGACTATAGTTCTTAGCTTATCACTGATTAAATAGTTTTTTTTTGTTGTTGTTGGTTTTTTTTTTTTCATTTTATCACATACATATCACATACACATATTTCAAAAATAACTTATTTATAAAGAAAGTGTCTGAGACTGTTCAGTAAAGGGAAAATATGTCACTTTTAGATCCAATAAAGGTGTATTCTTTTGGGAGTGCAACAGAAGAAGTGGTAAATTTACTAGATGCACCTGCAAGAAAAAACTGTCAGGAATAAGTACTCCACAGTCCTCTACTGTCCCTTGGAGAAGACAGAACTGTTTGGAGAAATGTTGAGTCAACATTGTTACTAGCAAACCTAGTATGTGCCAGTTTTCCAGTTTCTGTTACAGTACTGAAAATTCTGTTTTCTAATGTTAATGCGTGAATTGAATTCTGTCACATATGCATTATTTTTTAAGGAAATACTTGCATTTCATATTTCTAGGGACTCTGTGGCCTGGGTGGCAGCAGAGGTGATGCAGCTGGAGGACGTATGGCGAGGGCGTCTGCTCTGTGAACACATGGTGTTCATTTCCTGTCAGGGTTAACAGCTTTGTGAGGGTATCACTGCTGGCAATCAAGCAAATTTACTACTGCGAGTAAACATTTTGCTTTTAAAAGGCTACAGTGCCATATTTCCTGGAAACGTCTTACTAAAATGCCTGTGGTAGGGTAAAACAATTTATTATGTTACATGGGGACTTTCGTACTATATCTTTGATTTGTTAAATTCCATTTATGGGCTTTCAACAGATGTCTTAATTAAATCTGTCATTATTAAAGAAATTACTAGGTGTGTTAAATCTATCTCCTTTTTCAGCTTTCAAATTTTGTAGAAATAAAGTAAATGACTTAATTTGGCATATGTAGATTACAGTGTATATTTTTAACAGCCAAAGTAGAAGCATTCAGGTCAGAAAGACTGTAAATAATGTTTTACAGGGAGGCATAGTAATCTAGTATCAAACTTGCTCACATAGCCCCTCAAATCCAGTTTTAAATCTCCTGGGATACTGAGACTTCGGGTTCTTCATGAGGTATAATCTCAGTTTTCAGGTTGCAGTCTAGGTCATGTGTTCCCTAGTCAAGATTATTCAGTTATATTGGAAGTTCTTTTGGTTGGATTATATGTTGTCTGAATTATTTCTTTCCTACAAAATTAATAGCAAGTGAATATAAATTTCTTTATAATCACTTCTACTAAGTGGCAACAAACAAGGAAAAAAAAGAGTAAGCAGTTCCACAGCGTGCCCTCAGTGTAATCCAGAGAAAAGCTAGGAATTCCACTCCATCTACAGAATAGCCAAAAGGTGAAGAAAAACTAAACTGCAGAAAGTGTCAGTGTTATGGACTTAAAATATTAAGATGGAGTTTCTGGAAAAGCAAATTTGATAGGGAAATGCGAGTACAGAAAGGGAAAATGAACATGACCTCAGACAAGACATTTTAAAGATTTTATACAGGTCTCAAAACATGGTTATATCATAGTGGTATTTTTCCTTCCAGATGGGAGGGATTATTAGGAAGAGATGGATTTATTATTACTATTTTTTTTTCATTTCTCCTGATAGGACATGATCTCTCTCTCTCTCTTGAACTAGCAAGTCTAACTATAACTTACTGTCAGATTGCCAAGACCTGAAAATACTCTGCCAGGCAATTCTGCATCTTACATTTCAGATTTCTTCATGACTGATTTCACTACTCAACAGAAAAGTATCAGCATGGGAAGGAGGCTAGCCTGTTTCACATGGTGAAAAATAGTTGGAAGGCTCTGCTCTTATAGCCAAGGAAGGCAATTTGTGTTCCATCTTAGACTGCATTCTACTGGAATGCTTTCCTATGTTGCCAATGAAGTCATTATGGTAACTATTATTTTTATATAAAGCTGTGGAACCAAACATATGTATCCCTCCCACTTGGGGGAGGATCTGGTAAGTTTTGCCAGAGTCTGTATCAGCAAGGTGGTGTCAGGGCCAGGGCAGTTATATCAGCATTACGTGCAACAGAGGAAAAGATGAGAATCCAGCACCTTAGTAAGTTCAGTGTGTAGTGAAAAGATTCATAGACTGGGAAACTTAACTTGCTGCATGACACATTGTCATTTGGAGATTTATAGTAAGATGTAAAGCCAAGTAATACACCTTAAAAAAACATGAGATAGAAGGTGGGAAACACAACCCCCTAACATTTCAAGTTGTGTAGAAGAGCAAAAACAATTTCTTTTAAACTCCAGCACTAAGGAAGATCAAATTGTGTTAAGGATAGAACAGGCTTATCTTTTCTTTATCCTGACCAAATCATTTAATATTCAGAATGGGAGTTGAAAATTAATGTTAAATGCTGAATACGATACATAAAATGTTATGGGATCTTTCAGCATCTTCCATGTAGAATATCCGTGTGTGTGTGTGTGTGTATACCAATATAGAACCCCTTGTGCAGATCTTGTCTCTGCTCTATGTTTTGCCACCAGCACCCATAAGATAAAGCATACAGATAATATCCTTAAAATGATGATCTTTGAGATTCACCTGCAAAACTCTTACCATTCAACACATCTTCATACCCTCTATTAGCACACTTCAGTGTTGAGCCGTGGTACTTGTACTTACTCACTATTTAATAAATTAAGGCACATTCTTGATCTCCCCAGTGTCATGCCTGTAATTTATCTCACTAGACACACTTTCATAATACATCAAGATTTGATGGCAGCTTTTAAAATTAGAACCATTAGAATATCTTATGTTTCCCTTCATACATACCTTTTCCTGCTGCCTCATTCATTCATTCATTTTTATGTCTAAGAAAATAAATGTTCAGCTGATTTGTCATAGTCTTATCATTAAATTTGTTCGTCTGTTGTAAAATTAACTAAATGTCTTCCTGTTATCCCTACAGAAGAGTACAGAATTTCTTACATGAACTATGTTTTGGAGTTTACATTCAAGTCTGAACAACAGTTGCCGTATTATTTGTTGTTATTGCTTGTAATTTATGCTCTTCAATGTATCTGCCTTATAGAAGTGAAATGATCATCTCTCATTTTTTTTTATAATTTTTGAGGATTATGAATGAATGTTGGTTTCTTGACAGTGGAGATAAGGGATATTGCTGTAGGTCTACATTGTTCATACAATATGCTTTCTAGGGTATCTCCATTCCTCTTCTATTGGGCATTACCGATTTATATTGTCTCAGGAGATGTCTGAAATCATCTAACATGTTTTTATTTGTGACTTAATTGCTTTCTAATTTGTCATCATTCATCAAGAGCATGCACTAAATGATGTGAGGAAAATAAGGCTAGTGAAAAAATTTCTTAGTGGACTTAGAGCCCAGATGCAGTTCAGTATTTGGGCAAGTCTGAAACTTAGATTTACTTGAAAATTACTGCTATTGATTCTCAGTAAGAGAGGTATTTTGATAAGCCAAATACTGTTACGAGAATATTTTTATGCCTCTGTTATGAGAATACTGTATATTTTTCTGATTAGTGTCACTGAAAATAAGCTGTGATTAATTTCATTGTGAAAATAAAAGGGAAGTGCATCATTCTGATAATTCTGGGATTTTTTTGTATATAAATTTAATATAAAGCATTTCACCTAGATAAGTAACAAAGAATGTTTTCTTACAAGTCTTGCTGAGCGAAAATTATATTTTTCTGATATCTGCTACCTCTTTCACAGAATGTTTATTTTAGAGAAACATAGTTATTAACTGTAATTTTGTCCCTTCAAGACATTTATCTTGCAGGTATGACAAGATACGTTTTCCTAGGAAACTCAAATCTGAATAGCTATTTTTGCCTTTTTTTTTTTTTTTAAGGAGTAGAAACCTTTTTTAACCAACAATTGCAAAAAAGTATTATTTCTAGCATTGCCTCTGCCAGAATGTAGTAAGGAGAAAAGAGTTGGGCACAAAATCCATAATTGCATGTCTAGAGATGGAATTAAAAACTAAGTATAGATTAATTCTGCAGTGTTTTAGCCATGCTATCTGTTGGGAGATCTAAAACTATCAGTCGGTTGTTGACTCTTCCTAACGAGTAGATTCAATATGTAGCATCTGTAATTCCTATAACTTCTCTTTATTATGATGATAGGTATAGAGTTGCTCACTTGCTTTTCAAACTGTATTTTGGTTAAGTGTACCATTGTAATCAGAGCACTACCTTCCATTGTTGGCTTGCCTTTCTTGGCTATGAAGTTCCTTACTAAACAGAAAATGGAAAATTCTCAGTAGTTTCATAGGAAGAATTAGCTATGCAGCCATGTTTATGTAAATTTTATGGATTTAGAACAATCTCATGAAGTAAAACAAATATGTCTGATAAGAAAACTATACTAGAAAAGATTGGTGTATCTCTCGTCTTGTTGATTGCTAATACAACACTTTTATGCCCTGAATTCACATCACTGAGCTATTTTGACAGGTCCAAGATGAAATACACTCCAAATATTTTTCCTTTAAGAAAGTAACTTGGAAGAAACAGATTTATTCTTTGCCTTGCTCATATACATTTCAGGCCCATCAAAAACTCTCCTTTTATCTGACTTCAAATTGTGTTGGTTGTCAGTCTCTTTATAGTAGCTTAGATAGCATTCTTGCTTGTCAACTTATGTGAAGAGTAATCTGAAATAGCATAAAAGAATTTCAAACGTTTCAGGAACTGTACAATGGTGAAATACATCTATGGAAAAAGTACAGATTTAGTAAGTTTGTGGTACGCAAAACAAGGTCATTCTATAACCTGAATCTCTGTAGCCATTTCAACATGACTTACGGAAGGCATTTAACGTACTCTGGGTGTCTGCAGGCAGTTCGAATGCCTAAGGAGAATTCTTGCTTAGCATGTGAGACTGGGGAATGGGATTCAAGAAGGCCGGGTCCTGCCAAGAGGTTGTATTTGATTTAATAGACTGTATGTCTTTATGGTCTGCTTCAAGCATAATATTCTACAAAACTGAAGAATATCTAAGAAATGTCACAGTTTATTGAAATAAAAATATTGAACTATTGAGAACAGTTTTCATGTTGGTAAGTCTGTGGCAATATAATTTTTGATAGTATAAAACTTCCACCTGTAAAACATATTTTCTAGGTGCATTACATGTTTGATAGGTGTGAGAGAATGCAAGGCTGACATTTTTGTGGATGGCTCCTTGATACTTAGGCATGCACATTTGTCGTTTGGAAACTTTGTCTTTGAGCTCTCACTGTGTATGGTACTTGAGGCTCCAAACATTCCTTTTAGTTTTATCTTTTTTCTTTGCATAGTGAAATGGGCTTGGTCTACAGAACAGAAGGATTAACATCTTTAAAAGGATCAACATGCTATGTGTATATTTGCAGTAAGATAACAGAATGGAGATCTTGTTCATAAGAAAATATAATATACAGTGGCTGATATTACAGGAGAGTATCTTGTCTGGTTGTTCTTGAAAACCTCCAGTGGTGGGGATTTAAATGTTGCTTTCCAGGTGTCTAATACTCAGATGCATACTTGTTGTAGGATTCTAGCCTATTCCTGATAAGTGCTCTCAAGGTACAGGCATGAGCTTAGCCAGTGGCCCTGGTATAGAGGCCTGAAGAATGTGCCTTTCTTTCCTCCCCTTTTACAAAACGGTAGTGCCATGGAGATGATTTTTCTCTCTGATGGCAGATACTTGGTGCACCTTTATTTGGTAATCCTCCTGACTGTGGCAAGCTGTGCTAGAAAGGGATAATTTTAACTGGGGAAAAAAAAAAAAAAAGAGAGAGGAAAAAAAAAAAGCCTGACCTAATGTGAGTACACTGGGGGGAAAAAAAGGTAATTTTGCCATCATTTCCTCTAGAGTTTGTCTCTGAAAGCAGTTTAATTCTAATGCCTGTTTAGTAGTTTGCTCCTTGGAGCATTTTCAAAATGGCAAGTCATTTCTCTTTATCAGAACTAGAAGTAAAGAGAAGAAGTTTGCCATTACTGTTACAGAAATGTGGGCAGATAAGTTAAGGGACTCCTTCAGTGAAAATAGAAACGAAGTGGTTCATCTACTGGAGGCAGCAGTTGGAAACCAAATGGTCATGTTGCTAAACCGTTCTACCTTAGTATGTAGGTGTACTGCTTCACCTATGAGTATTTCATGGACGTGAGTGTAAGAGCAAACATCCACCTAAATGAAATAGAACAAAGATAATATTTTTTTCTTTGGATTTCTGAATCTCTGTCCTGAAAAAAAATAATATTAAATGCATGAATTCATGGAATAATAAATATTTTAAGTAATAAATTTCCTTAACACAATAATTTGTTTATATAGGGAATATTTGTTTGCATCATTGTGTGCTCTTCAGTTACTCACATTTTTACTGTCCAGCCTACCTTTTTTGTTTTAAAAGTTTGTCAGATTTTCTTCCATTGGGGATAAATGTTTTCCATAAAATTTTGCTGTATTCAGTGCTGAATTCACAATGGAAAAACATACAACATGAGAATAAAATATTTGTGCGGAGGCAAATCTTTTCCAACATTTGTAGTAAGGAAATTCCTAAGACTTTCATTAGGAAATCTAGGAAGACATCTGGAGCAATTTGAATAGTATGCCATCTACTCTAGTACAGATTCAGTAGAGGCTGTAATACCCTGGAGCTCTTAAATATTATTTCTTCCTCTCTTAGCTTTCTGGAGTTCCATGAGGTTGTCTGTCTGCATTCAGAGCTTGGGGCTAGGACCTAGATGAAATAGAAACCTTCTGTTTTATAATAATGCCACCATCTTATGTCCTGCAGCTTCACAAACATACCAAGCTCTTTCATGCTATGCATGCCAATAGCCATTTTTTCTGTCTGGATATTCAATTCACGTCCTCAGATGTGAAACTTAAGTTTCAAAATTTAACTTTTCTATTGTCAGCTCAAAGGTAGAACTGTGGCTAGTGAAGACTCAGCACCATCTTAGTAGTTCATACAGTGACTGGTGCCTAGCACATTAGTTTGATTTTTATTTACATGGACTTGATGTCATTGACATGTGTAACTCCATTTTGTGTTCCTCTCAAAAAGGAATGACAAATACTTCTCATATTTTCTAATCTCAGCACAAAAGCTAAAATAAAAACTTATAAAAGACACTTTTACCATCAAATTAATCTTATAAAATTGTTAGTAGCATTTATTTTTAATTGGGACAACTATAATGTTATTGTGATTAGTTTCTTGGATGGAATTAAATGAAGTTCCAACTTTGAGCTGTGAAATACACAAGCAGAGTTTTTGCAAAAGAGATTTACATGCTTATGAAATCAGGGTAGTTCACTGTGTGCTGAAGTATGTTTCCTGCCATGTAAGTGAACTGAGAAGGCTGTGCTATTAACATTTTACATTTTTTCTAACATTAAAACAAAACAGAAAAACAACCATAACACTGGAGACTGGGGAGCATTGTTTTATATTGGATGCTCTCTTAAAGATATCACAGCCTTTCTAAAGCAGAGAGAAATGAATACATTGCTGTTTGCTTGCTCCATCATTATTTCCAAATTTATTTTTACATCTAAAATTCCAGGGAATAAGGAGCTCCCTCTTTCAGGCATTTGGAAGCATTATTAGAAAAATGAATAACTTCTAACTAGAAACAAATGAGAAATGGAGATGTATTTGAGAAGTAGATCTAATTTATTAGTTTAAAGAGCAGCTCTGATGGTATGGATGAAAAGATTGGTTCTAATCTCCAGCACAACAGTGGAAGCTTGAAGGAAGTCCACTGAATGAAATGGTACTGATTAATGAATTGATGTTACTCTGGGGCAAAGCTTACTCAAATGAAGTGAGGACAAAATAAATCAACTTCATCTTCAAATGTATTTGAAATTTTTGGAATGATTTTTTCTTTAAGGAAAGAACAGTGGACAAATAGAGATTATATTTGTATTTTAAATATTTTGTGTGTTTTTGTTTTTTTTTTTTACATCACTGAAGTGATTCTTGATTCTTATTGGGATGAGACTGGACTAGACCAATGTTTAAAAATAGACACACGCGTACTTTTCAATCTGTAAATAAAAATATAGGTAGATTATTAGAACCTGGCATAGTGAAGGAAAAAATAACAAGACCTTTTGGTAGTCTCTCTTGAAGTTGGCTGTGAAACTTCGAATCAATTCCACTTTATCCTTGCAGGTTTATTTAATATTCAAAACTTTTAAGTATTCTGTGCGCTTTCCTTTTTCAGTACCTCTGGAAAGCTTCTGCTTAGAAATCTTTGTATTTGAGGCTTTGACTGGCTTTACTGCTGCTGTGCAGCACAGTTCCCTTGTGTGGCCCATCAGCCCTGCGGCTGTGGTGTGTTGAGAAGTGCTTCGGGGACAGTCTTCCCGCTCATGGCTGCTGCAGGGCAAAGGGGATGTCCCTTCTGTCCCAGTGCTGCAGACTGGGCAGAGGTTGCAAGGACAGCTTGTCCTCGTTTTCAGAGTCTAACAAGTAAAGTGAAAAGAAATCAGAGGTTCTGGAATCTTCCCTTGTAGGCTTTTCATAAAATCAGTTTATTCCCTGCAAAAATACATGATTGTTCTCTGCAACATTATTCTTCAAAAAGTGGTCATAATATTCAACTCTGTTTTGTACCATAGGCGCTCAGTAAAGTACAGTACATTTATGGTTCCATCTGGAGAGAATCTGCAGTAATGAACTCATGTTGTTGTTTTGCCAATTTAACACTTCATGAAATACTGAAGTGCCACTTGCATGTTCAGAAAGGAATTCTGCTAGTGATTTTGTGAGAAGCAATTCAGATTGAATACAGTAATTTTGAACTGCTTGTTTAATAATATGAAGAGCAGTAATAACAATCATAAAATCATCTGTGCTTACATATTAACATGGAAAGAATCAGAATTGAGGTAGGAATGACTGGGTGCCTTCATCCTGCAGTGTGTGACCACTGGCTCCAGTAGACCCACCAAGCCGACTTACATCTATGAACAATATGGTTCTTTAGAGCTCCACAAATTCAGGCTATTTATATCAGCTGTTTGTTTGAGTATAATGTTTTCCAGAGCTGAATAAATATCATTTAAAAAAAAAAAAAAAAAAAAGAGATGGTGAATATTCATCTGAATTCTAAATTGAGTTCGAATCAGCCAGGCTAGTGGCCTTTCATTTGACTTTTAATTTGACTTTTAGTTTGCTCTGAAAAGTAATTTTCACCTGTACGAGTGCAGATAAAAAGTGAATAGCTGACTTACAGGAGCACTTGCCAGAAGTAGACCTGATTTTATTCTAAGTAATATTGATGTGGATCAGGATCCACAGTGATGTTCATGTGAATCAGCTCAAGCATCAATGAAATAAAACAGAAGAGAATCAAACTAAATGGATTTCAATAGATCATAAAGATGCAGCACGCTTTTATGATATGCTCTGTGGCACTCTTGGAACACTGTTTCACCATATCACTAATATTTGCTATGTGTCTAGGATCTAAATGAAACTTTCATGGTATGACTGTACAAACACAGTTACTTGCAGTAACATTTACAAGTACTCTATAAAATTATGGAACAAGAAACGTAGGGTTGACTTTTTTTTTTAAAAAAGGATAAACATTGCTTGGTGCTTCCGTATCTTTTTGCCTCAGATCCAGAACAAAGAGCTAAACAAGATCAAATCATCAAACTTGTTGCAGCTAGTACATAGCAGCAATAAGTGTACAACCAGAATGACTTCCTGTGGCTTTCTCAAGTTCCTTTCATTGTGGGGGATGCTCTTCTGTAATATTAAGTTTTCCTTTTTTTTTTTTTTTTTTTTTCCTGATAGCCAATGTTAATAGTTCTATTTGATTCAACATATTCTCATATCCTTACATGCACAGTTTTTGTCCTGTACATGTGTTTTGGCTCATGGCATGAGCTATTTCCTGGTTTCACAAGAGTACGATTAAAGTATTCTTTTAACTTACAACGTGTTTGAACCAACCTCTGTATTATGAAGGACTACTCATTTTCCTTTTTGATACTATATATACTGATGCTCAGGTCAGCAACCCATGGTTTAAGCCCAAGGGAGAGTTTCAGTTAAAGGACCATGGCATAGATGTGTGTTTCTTTTTTCACTGAAACCTTTTCACTTTTAAGTTGTCAATGTCTGCTTGAGTTTTTCAAACGTTTTTTGTACAGACAATTAAAGCGTGAATGGATATAAGAGTTGTTGTATTTATTTTTTGCTTCACTTGTTTTATTTTTGAGCTTTCTTGAGAGATTGAAGTAGTAAACATCAATTTTAATATCAGACATCCTTCAGTAATTTTCTTTCAAAGTAATTAGATTTGCAGTACATGTGTATCTGCATAAAGTTGCAAAGATATGTTTTAGGTTACTAGTTATTCTTTAGTCTACAAGATATAAAGAAAAATCACAAGCTACGTGAATAGTTAGTTTGCAGATTCTTCTATTTAGGCTGGAATACAACTGCACATTTTGCATGTTCTTCAGCTATGAACTGTCTTTGTCTAACAGAGATTTCAGGCCCTGCTGCTGTTAGGTCGTTGTGCATCACAGCACTTCTGCGTGTTCACCACAACGGTGTTCATCACGGCAACTGCTCCTAAATTAATAATAAATAGTGTTGATGGTGATAATAGTAAGAAAAAAAATCTGTAAAGTGAAATCCAAGACTTTTCTGGCAATAGTGTGTCTTGGGACATATTTTGCACAGTATTTTCCATGGTGATGTAGAAACACGTGTTTTTGTGTTGTCCGGCTAGTTGAATAGTTAGTGTCTGATAAAGAAATAGGAATAGAGATGTGAATGCAGCAGGTAAGCTTGGCATGCATTTGACAGCATTGGAACTCTGTTTGCAGTCCCAGATTGGCACCATCTGGATTGCACCATTCGTAATGGGATCATATGTGTACATGCAATTAGTTTATGTCAGTAGCTGTGGGGATTAGATGAAATTACGGAACAGTAAATGCTGCTTTGAAACCAGCTTGATTTTGTAAACTCAACTTGAAAGCCACTGTAATTCTGGCAATTACCCTAGGACTGCTGAGCTTAGAGGCAAAAATAGGACTCATACTCAAACACATCATCACCTCTTCTCCTGCAGGAGAAGAGTATTTTAAATGCAAGGTGATTTGTGGGGGGGAGTGTTTCTGTAAAACTAGAGGAGTATGGAGTAGAAAATCAGAAATTGAAGATGGAACAATAGAAAGGAGGGTTAGTGAGAACAATGACCAGTGGGATTTAATGTGACAAAAGAAAGGAGCTTGAAGGTAGAAAGAGGGGAAAAAAAATACATCTTTAACAAGTAGTTTCTTGATTAGTGTGAGAATTCCTGGCAGAAATATGTGTAGCCAGAGGAATCTTTAATTAATGTCTGCCTGCTTCTCTTCAATGAATTAATCTAAAATACACCATGTGGATTCATGAATATTTTAATTTATATTGACAATTACTCTAACTGTTTTCATGTAGTAAAAATCATTGTGTAGTAAACTTAGAGGCTGAGTCACTTTCCCCCAAGGGATAACAGGTGAAATTCTGGGGTGATGTCAGTGAATCAACTGATGTTGGCATTAGATCTGTCTGTCATTGTAGAAATAACTCACAGTGCACATCCAAATTGAAATCTCACATGAATTTGTTCTACTTAACTCTGGGGCTGAAAGGACTGGTTTCTGTATTCTTTTCAATCTGTTGGAAACTCTACATCTTTATTATCCGTGTTCAACTTTTTTTTTTTTTTTTTTTTTTTTTTTTTTTAGTCAGGAACTTAAAGAAAAAAATTGCTCTTTCATACAAGTAAGATTCTGTCAGTGAATAAGCCCCCAGTCATTCCACTTCTCTACTCTCATGGAAACAATATATCTGCATGTATCAGTAGCATAAAAATACTTGCTTTAGGGATGCAGGAAATGAACACATACATGCACACCTTATATGCAAAGACAGAGTGGAAATCAAAGGAAATATTCTTGATGACAAATGTAAGAAAATCTTTGAACATCATATATTGTGGATAGTGATGCTTTCAAAAGCCTAAGAACTTAAAAAGTAGATGTTGGGCTTTCTTGTATCGTTATATATATATTAAAAAATCTGTACTGGTGGCTCTGACACTTCTTTATATAAGAGTATTTCTGAGTAACAGCTTCATGTTTTCTGCGCTATAGAACTGATAAAAGTTGTATCTCTATTTCTGAAGTATACCTCCAAAAGCTTTTAAAATAATTTCCTTTAATTTCTTTACAGGTAGTGAACTAGGAGAGAGAAAAATAATGTTCAGGTTTAAAAGAGTACTTACTCTTTGTTGCTGGTGGTTTTGTACTGGGAGGGAGTGAAGTATGTAGTAACTATTGAAAAATACTGGATAGTATACCCTCCCCAAAATAACAAACACATTGCTGAAAGGCTACATATGAATGTATGTAACATTATAATGAACTGTTTTACCATATTGTATCAGCAGTGTTAAAGAATTTTATGTTTGGACCACTTTTCTGAGTTCTGAAAGGAACTCATCACACTATGATCCAGTGGTCTGGCAGGTTAGAATATGTACCAGGTTAGCATATTAGAGTATAATCCCATGGTTTAACAGATACTTTATGTGCTTTGGATATTAGATCTAGAGATACTGTAAAAGTGGTTCAAAGTGCCTATTAACACGTTTTAAAACAGGTTTTCAAAATCAACTGCATTAAACGGCAAGCTTAATAGCAATGCCAAAAAAAAAAAAAAAAAAAAAAAAACTTTTTTTCCTAAAGATTTGAAGTGTAAGATTGATAAATTATAGAAGGCTGTGCACAAGTGTAAAAATACACATGCACACAGTACAAGGTGATTCTTATTTCCATACTCTACCACAAAATCTCTGGGCAAAACCATAGCAAATTATCTTCGCAAGACCCATAAACATTGAATGCTAAAGCAACATCCCCCTTTCATGTACTCTGTAAAGGTGATTTGTAAAGGTGAAAATAGACAAAGACCAAGCAGTGGAGAGCTGTATTGATTTATTCCAGCTGGGTCACTGTTGCTGGCTTACAGGTGGCCATAAAAGCTTGCAGCACAGGTTTTGTAACACAGCTGTAAGCCAGGCAGGTGTCTTCATTAGCACCGCACTGGGCCAGCCAGGAGCCAGCTTGAGGCATGGCTCAGAGCCACATCCCTCTGTTGTTCCCAACTTCTTCCTCATCACATCGCCCTTAGGAAAACTTCAGGAAGGAGCAAGTTACAGGCTTCACAGTAGCACTGTCTTTGTCTCAGTCCTCCCCCAGATTACCAGATGTGCTTTTGTCTGGAAGTAACACATCCAAAAACTACAAGCCATAAGCTTTAGGTTCCTGGATGTGGTGAAACACAACAAACTCCCTCCTAACCCTGACCTTTTTGAAGCGTATATCCCTCTCTCTCCAATGGCTTTTTGTATAGCTATTCTTTGTTAAGAATAGCGCAGTGTAGGTGTGTAGGCTGAGAATGAAGAGCTGTCCTGGATAGCCTAGCAATGTAATTCCTGCAGGGAGAAATCAGTTCCTTTTACTGTTCTTGTCAAGAGGCTTTAACTCCTCTCCTGGGTTGTAATAGTCTCATGACTTTTAATATCCAATATTGTTACTTTGATGTAACAATAGTTTAGTTAAAATTAATTACAATGTTTCACATACACAAAAAGTGTTTGTGATAAAACTATGAAGAAAATACAATCTTCACTAAAATCCTCTTATTTCCCAATAATTATTTTCCTGTGAGTTTGCTATAACGATCTTACTCATTTTTACAAGATATGCAGAGCTCAGAGCACATATACTACTCTATTTTTATTGCTGTCATAATGAAAAATTGTATTTACTGGGAGAAGTGACATTTTTTGCCTTTTGACAAATTCATGGAAATCTCTTTTTTTACTTGCAAATATTTGCAAAGTAAAAGTTGATACCTTTGCACAGATCTGCCTTGTGAGGTGCTATGACACTTTGAAGTTCTTTGATCGTTTTATTGAGTTTGTCACACTTCAGGCTGTTTAAATATACTTGGGCATGTTGATAGACATAGAAAGCTGGCTAGCAGGGCTGTCTCTGAAGTAGAATTCATTATTCTGGGATGGGATGTAATGGTTAGAACAAAAGACTGGAAGTTAATAACAGGCATTTGCAAGTGTTACAACAAAATTTAGAATCCAGGTGACACTCCAGTCAAACCTGAATGCATAGCTGCCTGTAATGTCCTTAAACAAATTGCAATGCAAATTTACTTTAAACTGAAGTTAGATGATGTCTCATCTTGTCAGTACTACACTATTCATTTCATAATGCATATAAAATTCTTCATGCTGATGAGCAGGCTTTTGCACTGATCTCTGTGGAGCTCTTGGAGTAAAGCACAAGTCAGGATGGAATAACAAAAGCAATTAACAATCAATCTATCCTCATCAGTTGCTGGAGGAAAGCTAGTGGGACTAGAAGAAAGGCAGCCTTTGGCAAAAGAGGCCCTACGAGTGTCCTCTGAGGAACCTGATCACACCTTTGCATTCCTCATAAATGCAACTGTTTTGTGTGACAGGCTATACGAGTAAAGCAATGAAAATTGTGCATTGACCATCACAAATACTAATCAAAGGTCTTCAGATGTGTGATTGTGTAATTTTAAAATGCTTTCAGATTGTAGGAATCTTCTCCACAGAGGTGCTATAACATAATATGGTGTTCTGTATAATTTGCAACGTCTGTCATTTTGAATATATAAACCTATGAATGTGGGAAGTACTTGCTTAAAGAGGTGCCAGCTGTAAAATCTTAAACTTAGATTTATCAGTGTTTAAAAAAAGGAACAATTAAACAGTTGACTTACCTGTAGTTACATACTCAGCTGAAGAGTACTTCATGCTTCTTACTTTCATACTTCTGGTCAAAACTGTAATATAAAGTATCACATAGTTAAATATATATCTAACACAGTATATTTCATATTTAATGGAAATTAATCAGAAGTTCATCAATCAAAACAGAAGAAATACTATTCTAGCTCTTTCTGGTTCTTTTTCAGGCTCAGAGATGGCAACTGTTTATCTGAAATAGCTGCTGTGGCTCTTCTGTTTAATGTAACTAAGCCATTTTATGCCCTCTGAGAATCTGGGCCATTCTCATTAGTGGAATTTGTTTTGCTTTGTTTTACCGCTGGTTATACTATGATATATAGAATTTAGCAATTAGCCCAGAAGAAGCTATGTGAAATGTCTCTTCACTTGTAGAAAATAATGTTTTTTGTTGTTGCTATCATAAATTTGATTCACATTTCATTTTCCTTTTGGCATGCACAAAAGGCATGTTTCTCTTTCCCATACAGAAATCGCTTTCGATTGTAGTAAATGCCTGTTCAGTGCTTCCCGCAAAGCCAAAGGAGTCCTTCTGCAGGGAAAAAGTCTCATGTGAAAATGATTGCTAGCTCTAATTTATAAAAATGTGTCAACATGACTAATTGTAAGATGAGTGGTGAGGCTTATTATGTGCAGCATAATGCTGAATATCTGTGCTGAATATGGCAACATACTTTAACTGTGACAGTAACATCTCAAACCCTTTCTCACAGCAGGTCAGGAAAATAAATGTGATTGTGCTTCAGAATAAATGGCATAAATGGTTGTAGAATACACGACAACTGGCAGTTTGTTTGTTCTGTATAAGAAGTGAGTCAAATTTCAAAGATGCATTTTCACAGTGGTCGTAGGTCTTGTCAGGAAACATTTCCCTTTGCTTGCAATTCTAGTGTAAGTTTTGTAGCACATTTCTATACTACCTCCCACTCGTTTTTCTATATATTTTCTCAGCCTCTTAAGAGAAAAGACAATGCAGTTCTTAAAGTATAATGGAGGTGCAGATGTTGCCGCTCTGCTGGCATTGCAATTAAACTACAAGTGAATATGTATTTCACAGGGAAATTTTCCTAATTTAGCAACAATAAGGAAGGGAAAAGGAGAAAATAAAAATTCAAGAAGTTTTGTTGCTTTAGAAATAAACAAAAATAATTTTATAGAGTAACAGTAGGAAGACTGACCGGGTCTCAAAGGGTTGATAGTACTGATTCCAATCTAGCACACTCTGTTTTATAAAGTGCCTTGAGCGCCTTCAGCACTTACTGACTTAAGTCATTAAGTCAGAATCTGAGCTCTTCACAAAATACATAAATTGTTAAACTATTCTCTTGCTTTTGCATGATTTCTCAATAGATGGAATAGTAAACTATATGTCAGGATAAAAATATGAAAAATCATTTATTCAGTTTTTTTTTTTTTTTAGGTTATATTGTCCTTTTGTCCTTTAGTCATACCTAACATTTTAAAAAATGAGTTGATGTTCAGATGCTCTTCCTTATGTTTTTTTCCTAACATTCCCCCTTTTTAATAGCCTTTCAAATGAGAGCTGTCACTCTTAAGCACTTGTTGCTGTATGAATAAGATCATCTTGCATGCATAAAGATTGATGCTTTTTGCATAAGTCAACTTTACTGCGCACTTTGGAATCTCTAAATCTGTGTGACCTTAGCAGTAGCTGTGGAATAAGAGGTAAATGTAAAATTAACCACTCCAAACAACCATTCCTGTGGTCTGTACATAGAAGCAGGTTATAGTCTATCAGTCATGTGGAAAGCAAATGCAAATGAGAGAAGTTGTGGTAAATCAAGGGAAGTGGTTGAGCAGCTACAAATTATTGTATGTGGAAGTTCAGAGAAGGATTTTTGCAACAGCACCTCTTTGAACAAATCTTGTTCTCTTTAAAGATGACAGTCCTTGGAATCCAAAACACTTCATATTAATACGTTCTCTTCAGATGAAAGGGTCCCCAACATCTTTCTTTTCTATCTACTCATCTAGGACACCCTAGGAGCCTTATCAAAGCCATAGTCTTATAAATTATTTTCACTTCTGGAATGGAACTAGTGTGATATTTACACATCAGGGCTATTAAAATATAGCTCAGATTAACTCCCTGAATGTATCAAAAGCAAACCTCCTTTCTGTGGAGTTTTGAAAAGCTGTCACCAAATGTACTATAAAAGCAAATCAGTTTCCCAAAAAGTTCTCATTTTATTTTTCTTAACAAGTTATTGATTAAAAAAAAAAAAAAAGTGATGTATAAATTACTGTCCACACAAATATTTCATCTGTAGGGAAGATTAGGGATCATAAAATCTCAGGAATTCATCAGTATTGTGCAGAATTAAGTTCTAACAATTTGCTTTGCCACCTGAATGGCTTGATAAAGTCCCAAGTTGGCATTTCTTTGCCTCATCAGCTTTCCATCTGCTTCTTTCTCTCGTCTGAGAAACATCACTCCATATCCGTGTTTTCTCCTTGTTTTATTAGTAGTGACTGGTTCTTGTTTTAACCTTTTAAACTCTGTTTTATTCAATTATGTAAACAAACCAACCTTTTGGCTAAAAGGACCAAAAGTTACCTGTTTTTTGACTACAGAGCACAGCATGGTAACAGTAGTGGATTTCTGCAATTAATTCCAGGCAGAACAGTTTATTAAAGTAAAAAAAAAAAAAAAAAAAAAAAAAGAGAAAAAAAAAAAGAAAAAAAAAGCTCAAAACATTTGCTGTGGATAAACTTTGAAAACTGGCTTCTTAGCTGACGTCTTTAGGTTGGAAATCAGGATGGTGATCTCTAGAGTGTCTCTGGAATTTGTCAATATTTAATTTTGGGGGGCAGATTAAGATTCTGGAAATCCTAAATACATGCTGAATTTCAGATTATTATGTGTGAAACCTGACAATGAATCCTGACATAATAGTGGTATGAATAGCTTTGGAAATGCTTTGATAGCATTAAAATGATTAAATCAAAGTCTCAGCTGTCTGTATTTTCAAAGTAAATGTTTCTACTTCTTACTGTTTTGATCTGTCTAAGCATTGCACTCTGTTTCACCCACTGTAACCTAACCTTGCTCTGTAGAGTTGTGCTGAGAAATCTGATGCAGTAGAAGTTAGGGTCACTTTGTATGTGATAGGATCAAGGCATTCAGATTAACACCTGTTCCTTTCACTTGCAACATCTATCATTAAAGCTCTTTCTGCATTTAGAGATGCAGACAGGTACCCTCAAAGAGAGCTATGTGTTTGCTGAGCTCAAAGTGAGTTCCATGTTTAGGCAGAGATTAAGATTTTGGAGGGGGGGGAACCCTGTGGTGTTAGTGTGGTTAGAGTTCATTAGAGTGGTGCATTCCTATAAGTACTGAAGATTTCTAAGTGTAAGTTAATGCTCACTAAACACGCTATTTAAAAGGAGGCTAGGTATGACAACACCTGTATCTTTTGCATAAGTTAAGAACAGTGGCTGTGCCATCTCATAAGGTTAGAGCAAATAGCACATGGGTGAGTATACCACTTATGTGGGATAGCTCTGCAGGGCAGCCCAGGTTGTTCAGAATGAGATGAGTGTAATTCTGTAGGTGGCAGTTCTCCTAAAGTCAGCATCTAAACCCATTTGATTTGTATATGAGTTAAACACTATTGTTAACGTGGTTGATACACAGTTATAAAACTGATGCCAATTTCCTTGTGAGTACGCTATAAGAATTGCTCTTCTGAAGTCAGAAGGCACTTTTGTAAAAGTTCCACTTGTATAGAATGCAGTCTTCAGTTTGATACATCTTTAGTTCCAATGCATACTTCTTATCATGTCTGCTCTGATAGGATTCAAATATTACTTAGATGTGAGTTTGGATCACATGGTCAGTGTGGCACCTAGAAAAATTCCTGCAAAACCATTTTTCATTTTGAGGAAGTTCTCTTTTATAATTCATAGATCACCGTAAAAAAAAAAAGTTTCACTTTAGATGGAAAAATATGATACTAATGGATGCTGCACTCTATTAATAATCTAATAACAAATATAAAAAAATAAATTTTAAATATGGAACCACTTATCTAGAATCCTTTATGAATTTTTTTTTGCTATTAAAAAACATCTCTATACTTTGCATTAATATGATAGGAATGCATAAATACAAATAAGGATATATTCCTCTATAAGCATTATAGACATGTTCATGCCCGTTATCTTTTTGTAATCACAGCAGGACTAAAAGGTTTAAATTCATACTGTCATCCCTGGTCATTTAGGGCCCAAAGACCATGGTGTAATATTTAAAGAAAGATGTTCTTTAGCAGGTGCATGATTTTCCTTTGTCACTGGACCATTGACTTTACATCCATACGTTCCATTTTTCTTCACAGATCTCTAAGGCCCCAAACACATTAAAGCTCTCAGTAGAGAACACCCCAATGTCTATTAAATTTAACAATAACAAGTCCCCAGATGAAAGCAATTAAGCTGCAAAGATTTGCAGACAGTAGATGTGGATGCCTTTTCCTTATTTCAGAGGAAAAGCACTCGGGCAGCAAAGTAAAAATGAAGGGAAAATAAGGAACAGAAGGTTTGCTCTAAATATACCACACTGTATAAAGCCCACTGACTTTACCAGGCAAAAGTGTTCTAAACTTACATGATGAAATCCTTAACTCTTAACCTGACAAAATGCATGCCAGCAGAGAGCAAGCTGATGTATTTCTTGCTTACTCAGATCTTTCAGAAGCTGTGATTGCACATTGAGAAGTGTGCAGCTGTATATAGCAAATTATAGATCATCTGCACTTCACGTTTGCTAGAATGTGTAGGTACAGAAGAAAGCAAGGAAACCAAATTGCCAAAAAATGCTTTCAGTCTGAGATTAAAAAGTTTGTCAAAGTTTTGGGTAACACAACTAGCTAACTGTGCAGAGTATTTTTACAGTTTGGTTCTGCTTGCTTGTTCAAGATCTCATTTAAAAATAAAAATCCACTTCATGAAAAAATAATTTTCATAATTATTATTTTATATGAGCTAACATAGTTTTATCGTTATGCATATGTAATGGAAAGTGGTTATTCTTGACTCTTGTTAGAGCGCTAGAATTAATTTCCCACTCAGTTACTATAGTAACTTCACTGGAAAACGCCAATTTGGATTTTTTTTAATTCTGAAATAGCTGGAATTTTCAGTGAAACTTCAGCTGCTTCTAGAGAGATACATGATGGAAGAAAGAATATACATCAGAAAATAACCTTTCACCTGAGCAGTATAATGATACACCGACAGCATTTTACCTTCATATTCTGCCTTTGGCATAGTTTAGTGAGGCATTCAAAACTCTGTGGGTACAGCCTATGGTACAGTTGGAAAGACATCTCAGGACAAGTCACTCACACCTTCAGTCTGAAAAAATCTTCATGTTTATGTTTGAATGAGCCAACTGAATGTAGCTACCGTGAGGTGGAACTCTAAGAAAGACAAAGGAACCTCATCTTGCTAGTTTACATGAAGATGATGCACAATATGTAATGGTTAGAATTTAAATTTAGACAAAGTTAAGACAAGGACATGTCTCTGCCCCTTACCTGTTTCACTCTGAGAAAGTAAATTATGTTGGAAGTGATTTTTGGTTCATGTTTAATATATCATCATGCAAACTGGATGGGATGTATTTCACCACATGCATTTAATAGCCATCTAGTCATTCTCTATATAGAAGAAGGAACTTTTACAGCTCTTAATGTCATCTCAAGGTAGGTGTTTGAGAGAATACCAAGTATGGAAACCTTGGAAACCGGTTTTGCTTAAATGCCTGATTTGCAAATGAGATGAAACTGCCCTTAGTATATATAAAAATCATCAGATTTACTTAGGAAATTAGTCATAGTCGTTGTGGAAAAGGTTTAAGGGAAGGCATCCCTTCCTACTTCTTAAGCACCATGTTTTGCCTGCTTTTCTCTTGAGGAGCTGCAAAGTGTCTGTTATAGCTACAGTAATTATTCACTATTTTCTGAAAAGAGTCCTAATACTAGGGAAGCAGTTTCTGTCCTGTAATCATTTGTAGGCATCGATTCTTGGAGTGTAATGTGAAATAAATTTATCTATATTATTTTGTTCTCCGGTTTGATTTAAACACATCTTCTAGTTAAGTGAAGGACCTCTTTTTTTTTTTTTCCCCACCTGTTCTGTTCATTGATCAAATTTAATTGCATTCTCGTGTTTCAGGTGTACAGGTACAGGCAACATCCGAAGGTTGTGTTTTAAGCCACTGTTTGAAAATCTGGATTGTGTTTTCCTCAGGTCTCAGTAAATAAATCTTTTCTGATTTAATTCCTTAGGACTGTCTAAATGAAACACTATTCAAGCTTCAAAATTCCATAGATAAATTTATGATATTTTTATTAACAAGGAGGTTGGAAAAGAGTTCAAAAAAGCAGCTGTTCAGCTCTACTATATACATTATACAGTATATTTATACATTACAAAGAATCAATATTTAACTCAAAGTAGGGTGATACAAGTTCATTCAGTTTACAATCACACATTAGCAGAAGTTACTTGGGGGATAAAAGCTACAAAATTGAATCTTGAAACCAGAGAAGGAAAAAAAAATCAACAGCAGTGCTTGATTTTAATGTGATTGAGGGCTTCGGTTGTGGTGTTCTAGAGGTTAAAGGCGGTGTTAAAGATCTACTTTATTTAAAACTTAGCTTCTGTCTTTATCCTGAAGTTAATTTTTCTGTTACTTTAAAAATGTGGACTTATATGGATTTAAAATGGAGTAATAAGAAAAGTCTTTACTTACTTTTCAGTACTTGGAGTCTGCTTTTTGGGTTCATGCATATGTTAAAAAACATGTTTTAGCTCCTCCCTACTTCTTTAATCTTCGAGGCATAGAATCTTGATGCTGTTGAATCAGTGCAAAACAGTAATTCACTATGAAATGGAAAGGGATTCAGAGATGGTCACTGACAGCATGTTCAGCTAGATTGAAATCCAAAAAGCAAAATGATCCTCTTTTTGTTTTAAAAAGAAATCATTAATAACTTCAAAAGCCATCCTGTGATGGTCATGTGATTGATTGCTTTTTTCCTTTTTTGATGTAAACACAAGTTTTGAGAAGACACATTTATATGTTACTGCATTTTTTTTTTATTTCCTTTTCAGTACCTGAATCCAGAAATCGGAGGGAAAATGTTTGGGTCAAACGTAATTTTTTTTTTTTTTTTCCAGTATGTTTTGTTTCCTGAATTGTTTCAATGCTTTTTTTTTTTTTTTTGTTAGCAAATGTTTCATTAGCCATGTAATGGATTGTTATATTTTTGAGTGCTTGTAAGAAAATCAAAAGAGATAAAAGGCTGTATTCAGAAAGCTGCCAAGCAGAAAAAGATATTCCTCTCTCATCAAATAGTTCAGTAGTTAGAGTACTCAGATAGAAAATAAGGGAATTGGCTTCAGTACCTGCAATATAATAAAAATAGGCAGTTGTATTCTGCCTTTCTAGAGAGTTCTTTAATCAGCAGGGTTTGTGTTATTCAGTGATCAGTATCTGGAGCGTCTGTATTGCTTTGTATAAAATAGAGTGAGACCGTGGAGAGTCTTGGTGGTTTGAGCAGTCACATGGGAAGGTTCTGCAGCCTGCTTAAACTTTCTGTAACATAATGAGAGATTCTCACAGCACACAAATCTCTTATGTCATGTAGCCCGGTGCCTGGGATGTGAAAGGGGTGAGTGAGTTGTTGGGCTGAGTTCCCTCAAGCAAGACCGGTTATCTCCCAGGCTACCTAAAAAAAGATTAGTGGAGTTTGTTAGATTTTGTAAACATACACTTAACTGCTTGTAACTTCCAGAACTCTTAAAAATTCAGACAAACTTGATATTTCTAGTTAAATTACAGCAAAACAAAGCAATAATCTGGACAAGCTTTCTTTAGAACATAGTGATTTAACCCCTAATAAGTATTTTCATTATGTGGGGACTGAAGAGGTATTTATTTTTGTTTATATTTCCAGTGTGAAAATCTGAATCATCACGAGGAAAAGCTATAATTTGTGTGTTGCAGCTTTAATAGCATTTAACATCTTTTCTGAAAGCTTAACACTCTTTGAACTTCATCTATCATGTAACATTGGAAGAGGAGAATACAGTAGACCTGATTGACAGTATTGCCAAATTGCCCTTCAGCAAAAATATAAAGCTTTGTAGAAAGAACAATATCTATTTAAAAGCAGAAAATGTTACATCTTCATTGTCAGGTAGATAATATTATGGTAATGTGTAACCCATTTCCGAGTCTTCATTTCATCTTCCCAAGAGTTTGAAATGTCTAAAATACTCTCTCTTTGTCCCCCACCCAGCTCTTCTATTTCTAGTGAAGTACAACTACGGAATGCATAAAAGGGCCAAATTGTTTAATTCTTGGTCTATCAGGCTACATTGACACTAGTAAATTAAACATGCTTGGGAAGATTCCCAGGCACTGAGGCCAACTGGCAAAGATCAGGCGTGTGCTAATAAAGTCTTCTACCTGCCAGAGCAGGGTGGCTGCATGTTAGTGGCCTTCTGGGAGTCATCACTGGAAAGCTCCAGCTCCCAGCCCAGGCTTGTGAATTATTTGGAAGACTGCAAGTGGGCCTAGGCCAGAAATATTCCCTTGATGATTTTAACAATAGACAGGAGCATATTTTATTGCATCAGGAGAGACATAATTAACTAGTATAGATGTAGCCATCTATTTGGAAGAAATTTCACTGCCAAAGTGTTGCATAAACATGATAGTTGCTACAATTAGGCTTGTGTTTTTGATGGTTGATGATAGTAGACATTGTAAAGAGCTTTGAAGTCTAATGATAATAAGCTATATAGAAGAGCTGTCTGATGTTAATTGTGGAAGTGAAAATATATTAAAGAGCTGCATTGCTGTGCCATTGTTGCAAATGACACAGGTTCTTCTTTGGATGGTTTCATTGTTAACTACTCTTGCTTAGATCCCCCAAGATATTTTATCACTTTATCACACAAATGTGTGTTCTTTTTTTTGTTTGTTTTGTTTTGTTTTCTGGCAAATGGAATATCAAGGAAATGAAAGCTTAGAACTGTCCATAGAATCTTCACATCACTGAGAACTTCATTATAGGTTTACAGTAGTTTGTATGAAATTGCATCTTGATTGTACCAGTCAAGCACGTACATTTCATATCCTGTAAATATGAAGCTAATTTTCAGTATTGACCTCAGATTTTAGAATAAGCATGGGAAAAGGTTTCAGAAGCAAGTATTTCAGGTACTGAAACTTCATAAGGTGATACTAAAACAAAATATAAATGATTCAGTTGGCATGAAGAGAATAATTTATCAATACTTGCTAGGCTATTCTCCTCCACTGTCTATATTACTATAGAAGGTGTATATAAAGTAAGAAAACAACACATTTTGCTAATACTTCATTTAGCCCGATAGTCTTAATTAGAAAGGATTTGCTTAGATTTGTCTGTCCAACAAACCCATCGCAATGGCAATCATAGTAAAAGATCTCTGAACTCTGCTGACGAAGATATTTTTGTTAACAAACATTGAGCATTTCTGATTTCATACTTGTGCATTAATGCTTAATTGGCTGATACATAATACATAATTCTTGACCATTCAGATCCAAATGCCTTTGATCAGAACACAGATAACTCAGTCATTTGTTCAGTATGCAAATGGTCAGTCTTCTTGAAGCTGCTAATTAAACAGTTCTTTTTTGAATCCAGGATGTCCTCTGATGTGTGTTTTACCAGTTGGACCCATGTGTCGTACTCATGCTATGTATTCCTTTCCCTTTGTTATGAAGCTGTTTTTGAGTCAGCTTTGAATATCAATAAGCCAGCTGGCTGTTTGTCTCTAGTTGTTCATTGTTAGGTGCTATTTGTCATTTATAGAAGTTCGCAAATTTCTAAAGGGAATGACCTTTGAAAAATTAAAAACACAGGAGTGTTATTTTTGTAACATCTTCAAAGATACATTACAGTCATTCACAGTGCTCTGGCTGGAAATAAAGCTTGTTCATCATGCTGAGCCATCTTTGATAAAGGAGAATACGCAGCTTAGTATCTTTTCTGTTTCATGCGTCCTTTCTGCTTGTATACAGTCTACATGCATGCCTTGGTGTGCATAATTCCACAGGAATATACGACATGATTTATTTGTCTGAATAAAATGAACTAGTAGGAATGCATACTAATCAGATAATTTGGTCCTGGTTTAGGTAAACAGAACTACTTCCAAATTCATTTTCTTTTTCCTTTTAAAAGAGACAGATATTGTAGTTCACAGAATTAGGCTTTTTTGCTTCTAATCTTGCATTGAGAGAAAGATCGAGCTTAAATAAAAAAGGACTCTCATGGGCGAAAGATAGTGGCAGAAGAGATAACTGATAGGATTTCTATGAAATGTAAGGACTTGCCCATTTCGAAATCACTGATGGGGTTGAAGCCCATAACATTCATCTTATGGCCATTTAAAGATGATCCCTTTTAGTTACTATAGGCCTCATGATGAGCCTTTTGAAAATTAAAAATAACAGACCTAGTATTTTTATATCTCTTAGTACTTTTCAATTTTTATTGGGTTTCCTTTCACTGTTGAGGCAACTCCATGGACAGTATGATAAATTTTAAGTTAATATTCATATTCCACATTTTAAAAGGAAACTTTAAGGACTCATTTCTGACATGAATTACCTTTCATGAAAATATAAACGGTTTTGATCACCCTTCACGTTTGCTTTGTCTCAAGTTTTCATCGCTTTACATCTCTTATAAAAAAAAAAAAGTCAGATTTTCAGATCTGATTATGTTCTGGACTTTTTGCAAGAGAATACATACTACATTTTCTTGAAGAATTACAGACAATCTATAGATAATGATTACAGTTTCTGCATGACTATTTGCTTACAGTTAAGCTTAGTGCGTGGATCAATATTTGAAATACGAGATACTTTCTCCATATGTTCTACTTAAAGCATTCAACAGAGAATTAATTACTCTTGTATGTTGCTGGGTTTGATAGATAATGAATGATTTAGCTGATAGGCTCTCCTTGTGAACTCTGAAGTTATGGCAGTAGCATGAATTAAATAAAGGATGTGGTGAGAAAAGAAACAATATAAAGGAAAGACTTCATACAATCAGCCCACCTGTATATCTTTTCTCTGGTCCACCGATCAGAAAGGATAGATTTCATGACAATATTGTTATGCTTTAGACTTGGAATCATAAAGGAGTTGTTACCATTTTTTTCTTCAAATTTGCTGTATGTGGTATGCGGACCTTCTTGGAATTGTGTTGTGCAGAACAGTCACCTGCATGTTGTAGGGGGAATGCCACTGAGCACGTGTGCCTGTCTGCTTCACTGTAACCTGCTGCTCTGAGCTTTGCATTAGAGAAGATGGCCAGGGTATACATAGGCAGAGCTTCTTTTATATTTGCTCTGATGTATGTTTAGATTTAGTCTTTTTCAGGCACCCAGGAATTTTCATATTCTTCAGTGGAGAAAATGATAACTTATCAGTGATTTCACTCTGTGGTTCTAGGGAATTCATCTCAGAAAAGTTCTAATAATTAATTTCCTTATCGTAAATCTAGGTCCTGTTATCAAATATTATCAAGTCTGATAATATTTATGAGACTTCAGAATGGCATTTTCCATTAAAAAAAAAAAGTGGACAAATCAATCAAGTATCATACATAATGTTAGAAAAATTGTTGTGTTGTTTTACTGTTACAAAACAGACTTTTCACATATTAGAAAATAACATTGTAATAATATTTAGAAAATAAAACATCAGTTAGCCAGGTGATACAGAGGTAAATTTAATTATTTCAGAGAAGCAACAGCCAAGACTAAGAAATTGTTGCTGACTGATATCATACTCAGCAATATATGTCAGACTTCTTTCTTTTCACCATTTGTACTGACACAAAAGTAGTAGTGTCACTGGATAGAAATGCTGACAAGATAAATAAAACTCCATTGTAATTATCTCAAAACAAATAATAGAAAAAAACTTCCTAAGTTGTTTTTCAGACATCTTATAGTTGACAAAAATCTTTTTCGCAGAAGGAAACTTTATTTGGAAGGTGCAAGGTAGTTTAGTTAGCCTGTTAATCTCTCTTCCTTCCAGAGAGAAGCAGTAACTCCTGCAAATGTAATGCACAAAACCAACTGGCAGAGCTCTAAGAGAATTCTCAGTAGGAAAAGACACATTAGCTGTTGTCTGCAAAGGTAGTCTTTGAAAAAGGTTGAAAGGATATTTGTTCTGTAGTCCACATTTGCAAGAGAACAGGGAGACTAATTCCAAAAATAAAATTATTGTGATGAAAAAGAAAGCAAGTTTTCATAGACTAAAAGTTATTTCAAGTAGTTGATAAAATGTACTTTGCTCATGACATACATGTAATTCTGTTACAACAAACCTTTTATTGGAGCCGATAAATTTTTGTTGATTGCATTTGTTTATCTCTTTCTATTAGTATTAGCGTTGTTCCTTAACGAACCTGTTGCTTTGCTCTGTTTTCATTTGCTGTGTTATTTATCCTCCAGAAGATATAAATGGTTATTTACCAAAACAAACATCTAAAGTTCAACAGCCTTTTAAATCAGCCAAGGATAATCAGGAACATAGCACGGGGGAAAAAAGAGAATCCATTGAAAGTTGATCTGATGCATTAATTTTCACAGTATAGTTAGTCACTTGGCCCTTAAAGGGCTTAGAATGGTGATGCTCAAGTTTAGGCCTACATAATAGGCATAAAAGACATACGTACTGGAAAGGAATTTTCAACACAAAATTACCTTTCAAGTGAGAGTTTGGATTAGAAAAAGATTTAGGAAGAAGATCCTTATCTGCCTAATATTATCTGAAATAGTTGATGCATGGTAATGAAAGAAAGTATCTAGTAACATAACCAAACCTTGTTAGAAAAATATTCAGTGAAATCTATTTCCTTGGCTTTACCAAAGTCACATTTCAATAAAATGATGGGAAAGGCATTTTGAGTGGTGAAAGGAATTTTTTCAGTGAGTGTTATGTTTCAGAGTAAAGGAATGGGTATAAGGCCTTGTACGCCAAACCTAATCCTGAGAACTTGTTTACTGTTTTTAATAAGATGAAATGAATTGAGAACTGTTAGGATAATAAAAAATAAAGCTGATTGCCAAAGTCTGTGCCAAAAAAAACACCTTTGGATTTCAAGGTTTTTAAAAACTGAGTCACTTAAGAAGTACCTAAACGTAGACCATGTGATACTTTTTTATGCCTAACTCATTGCACACATACAAACCTCTTATATACATGAAACTTCTTCATTTACTACATTAACTTGTTCACGTATGCTGAACTCAGTTTTTGAGATATTTCATGTTTCCTGATTCCGTGAAACACTCAGATACTTTACAATAGGAATTTATGTCCAACAATTTGATGTAATGTCCCTAGCCTATATTTTTACACATCTCAGCAGAACACTGAGAAGAGACACTGAGGATCTGCAGGAAATGATGAGCTGAGGTACAGAGTCCTCTTGCTGCAAACTGCCAGATGTCTTCCAATTGAATACAGCATCTTGCTGAGCTTAATCAGTGAGAGTTTTAAAAGAGAATATTCAAGAATATTCTAGGGAGTTAGAAGGAATACGGGTCGGAACAGTGGGTAAATATACTCAGTATGCAGAGTGCAACAGTCTGGAAAATAGAGTAAATATTTAGAGTGGGCAAAAAGGTACATGGTTCAATTTTTTCTGAAAGATGTCTTATTTTCAAAGAACTGGCAAGTTCTACCTTTGGGGAACTCAAGAGAGGGGCAGGGGAAGCAATGTCCAGGAGCATTTAAACACAGTGTATATCTTCATTAAGCACACTTTATAAATCTAACTGCCAGCTACCACACTGCCTTCTGCAGGTTGTATTAATCTCAGTGACAGTTAACACAATGCCCTCAGTATGAATCTAAATGCCAGTTGCATTACTCCTGCCTAATTTCAGAGGTAGAACTGTGCAAAGGACAAGAATTCTGTCTGGGGAAGGATTCTGACACCAGTATGTGTCTTCATGCCAGGCAGGGCGAACTCACTCATTCAGAAATACTCCGATTTAAAAAAAAAAAAGGTTTCAGGTTAGTTAGTAGAAGTGTTTGATTAAAAGATGAAAGTGCTAATTTTGATAATACTTTTATCCTGTATTTCATTGTACTATATAATCTAAGTAAATCGACTTGAGCAAGCTTTATAATAAAATAAAATAGGAATTTGTCATTCTAAAAGAGCCTAAAGGAGTTTTCTGACCTTTTCTACTACCAATAGTTCTCTGTTAATTTTTCTCCTAATTAAAATTGATACTATATCATTAAATGTTTCAACCTTAGCAGTTACTAATGGCTTTGTATAGAAGTGATTCAAATGAAGAGCCACACTTCAGCAAGGTCTGACAGTTCAGAGCTTCCCAAGTTTCCTGAGTCTTTTTATGGGAAATGGGAGTTACAAAATCATTCCTTATTGTACAGTAGAAATTACAAGAAACTAAAGCCAACTACCCTACGTATACAGGATCAGTCTCTACTTCTTGCCCCATTATCTTTTGTTCTTTGTGCATGGGTACTACATTAGTTAATAGATGGCTGCATTATGCTACAATTTCATGTTTCAGCATAAATAGAATACGGGACACAGTGAAAAAAAAAAAACCATCTGGCTAAACATTACACAGTGCCAAAAGACATATAACTTCTTCAAGAGACTGGCCAATTCTGCCCTAGTTTGAGAGTAGGCCAAGCCAAGTATGTATTAATTTCGATATATCAAATTAATTTTAACCAATGATTTCTAAAGATCCTCAGATACTTGGGTATGTGAATAGCACAGAAGGAATGGCATGAGCTGGATATACAGCTCAGTGCATCTGCTTTTCTAGTATTCACTTAAGGAAAAAAAGTCTAAATAGTTCAGTATGTCTCAGAAAAAGACACTTGTACACAGCTTTTAGAAGAGGCTTATGCCCTATACTGATGTTAAAAAGGTTTACACTAGCTACTCAATGTTTTATTTATCACTTTGAGTTGTTTGGTAAAATAAAAGTAGTGACAATAAGTGCTTAAATTACTCTCTAAAAAGCCTTATAAATTAAGATGTTAACTGTTCTTGAGCCAAATAGGAAGGCCTTTAATATAAACTACACAAAACAGTTTGATGTCCTATTTTTCAGAATACATTGTCCTATTCTTTTCCATGAAAGATTAAGCAAATGTAATTAAACATATTGGAATAGTTTAAGTAAACAGGCATTTTTTTGGCTTTGGTTTGATCAAGCTTTCTGCTAAGAAAAAGTGTACTTTCCCTTTAGATAAGATCCACAATATAAATGCAGAATGCTATATTCTGAAGGTCAGCTTTGAATCACATGAACTTTGTCTCAAAAATGCAAGACCTAGTTCTAATATAGTAATTAGTGTTGAATTCCCCTCTTAGAATGCATGAATCCCATGAGTTAAAGCAGGTCAATAAGGGAATGCTTTTGTTTTTCTGGCTCATTTTTCAGTTTTTACAGTGTCTAGACCAATAGGTCAATGTCCTTGGAACCAACTATGAGAGGAAAGGTACAATTTGTAGTCTCATTTACTGCTTGCTTGATTTTCTTATTTCATTTCCATTTCACAGCATAGGATGTTCTTGTCTGAAAGTAATGTACATGTATGTCTGTGTGTATTTATAGATATATCTGTAAGTGTATATATGCAAATACATATTTAAAAAAATTTTTGGATATAATGCATTGTGATCAGGAGTTTTCTTCCTGTTTTTTCTCACTAACAAATATTCCTGGCCTCATTGTGTTGTTACTATATGGCATGGGGAAAAATGGCGTCAAGTGAATGTGTTTTGCTTTTCTTGTTTTCATTATAACCCATTCAGCATGATAGCATTTAATTTAGAGGGTACCCATGAATACCTATATTGTAAAGGTTTATTTATAGAATAAGTGTGCTGTTTGGTTACTGATTAATGACATGTCTGCAGAATAGAAGAATGGTAGATGCCACGTTGACTCTGACTGAGGTCCTCAGAAGCACTCTGGACTACAGCCAGAGCTGCTTTGAACTGTCTATAAACCATGAAAGCATTTCTACAAGTATGTAAGGGCAGCCATTTCTCTTTTATATTTCTTAGATTTTACTTCACAGTCAGTGCTTGTATTATCTGAGCATCTTTGTGCATACAAAGCAAGACCTTTAGTCTGGTTTTAATTCAAAAATCAGCCCTTTGAAATGCTTGTTGGTGATGGAAGGAGATATTGTCCTTAAAACGTGAATTTATTTCAATGACCTCTTCCTCATAAATTCCTGACATAAACTTCTTGTAGCATCTGAAGTGTGATAGATTGTGTAGGTGGGCTTTGGCTTGCCAGAGGGGCCATGGACCCTTCACCAGTTGGTTGAAGGCCCATTTCTGATGAATGAGCGGGGCTCGTTTCTGCTCCTGCTCCTGCGGGTGGGAACTGGCAGTCCCTCTCTATCCCAGCCCAGACCAGCACTGGTAAGATGCTTGGTACTAGCTATAGCTGGTAGGCTAACCACATTCTAAATGCAAAGGAAGTTATAAATGATAGATAATAAAATTGTCAACAGTTGAGAAGCTCTGTTCTGTATAACAATATATAGATACACATTTGAACATCCAGTGACTGTTCATATGAGTATATATTTGTATAGTAGTTCAAGCTACATGACTATCAGCATCAACAAGAAATCCAAAGTTTTTTTTTTTTGTGGTAGTTGTGTGGTTTGCAAACAGATGTTCTCCGCTGAAGGAAGCACACAGTGCTGTCAAGTGTTTCTTTCTGACTACTAACATTACCCACGTCTTGCTTAGATTTACCAGCAAGATACTGGGCTAGCTGGTGGTACTTCATATGGTGTGAAAGATAAATAGAACTGACTGCTAACTCCATATGGTTGGGATTTGACTTCAAGAAATCTCTCAAGTGCAAATAGAATTTTTGTAGGACAGGGAAGCAGCATACACTTGAGTGAAAAAGTAAATTTATAAAATCGAATGCTCTATCTTCTGAAATATTTTTTGTGAATAGATGACTTGCTTTATAGACAGGTGGTAGCATTCAGTTGTATTTTGCCAGAACCTGAAAGCTTATGTAAAGTTGTATGACCTCTATCTGAAGTTGATTCATTAGTGCCATTATCTGTTCATAGCCAGGCCTAATCTATGACTGGAAGAGATGTAGGAGCTTGGCAGGAGGGCCTATTCTTCCGCGTGACTCTTACTTTGGTCATGGAAAGGAGATTTGACTTTGTTTAATAAATGGCAATCAAAGTTTCATCAGAAAACGGTTTCTTAAAAACTTTTATTGTAAAACTGATTTTAGTAATTGTACAAGACTGATGTATTTCACATATTTGCTACTCCATAATGTTTAGTAGAATATTAATATTGTGTAAAATACCACATATGAATGCCTGCTTGCTGCAGAACTAGAGTTAACTTAAATAAAATACATTAATATAAAAATTATATGGAACGAAAATTCATATTTGTATTTCAGTGTCTACTTTAATTGTACTGAATCATTTACTAAATCAAAAACTGTTGAGTAAATTGATCATGTCAAAACAAATTCATTATTAAAAGAAAATATCACATAGAAGAAAATTTGAAAAGTTCAAACGTAAGGATATCTTTGGCATCAGGAAACCCCGACTGATATTCAACAGCAGGGACAGTGTATAAGGTAATTTAAGATGCTGTTGTTACAACTTGTAAAAGTATTGCTTTGTTTTGTTAATGATTCAAACACTATAGGGCATTAGGAAACAGAAATTTCATTTTTATAGCAAAAAGTCCTCAAAATAGGAATTTTCAGCTATCATGAAGATTTCTCTTCTTCATTCCTCTTCTATAATATAGCTTCATAAATGTTTGTGTCAGCTGTATTACTGAAAAATACTGCATCAGACGTTTACGCTATCTTTCATATATGTTAATTATATTCTCCTTTATGTGTCTTAAGCAAATGTTTTTCTCACCTTTTATTCTTTTTATTTTCTTCTAGAGGGCAATAGTTGTAGATCTCTAATGAATCTAAAGGGAAACAGACCCTTTAAGCCTTTGTTTAATATTTGATCTTCTAACATACAGAAACACTTTTCAATCACCCACTGATGGTAATTCTTCTGAAAGTTTCAATGTAACCCAAAAATCAATATTAACAGATGTTGTTTGCTTAAGTCTGAAAGTGTTCCAGAAAAATGCTTGTCAAAAGCATACCATCTATGGTTTCATAAAGTTTCAGATTCACAGAATCAATATCAGCAGATGTTCACTTTTATTTTATTTTTTTTTCTCAAGGCATTGCAGAAGTGCTTCTTCCAGCATAATTTTGAAAGAAAATTGAAACTACCAAGAATATGACAGCTTCCACTGTTGCCAAAGAATATGCACTTGTCAACTCCTAGAGAAATACAGTGTCTTCGTGTAATATCATTAGAGACCAGTGATTAAACAGGAAAAAAAAAAAAAGAGATGATTTTAATTAGTGCATGATGAATGGTTGTCTAAATCAATCCATAGTGTAGTCCATATATGTTAAATGCTTTATTGGGACTATTTTAGCGTTTCTTTCTTTGTTTAAAAAAAAAAAAAAGAAACATTACAGAAATAATTAGGGGTAAAAAAATTAACCTCAGTGTGCTGTCTGTAACGGTGGCTTTGGAAGGTATACTTGGCTCAGCCTCCTCTCTACCTTTTAAAGCATTTGTTTGAAAGAACTGACATTGAATGCATAATATCTGCATAGAAAATGCAGAGTTATAAGGTCTCTGTTGTAAAGAGTTTGTCAGAAATATTCCTGCCTGCATAAAACAAAATATGCATAAAAATAAACAAACAAAACCACAAGGAACAACACACAAACCATTTTATTGGGCAGTTTGGAGGAATGAGTTTTCACCTGCCTTATTCCTCTTACAGTACGTAAAACCTGTAGCATTTGAAACTTTGAAGCTGCTCTATATTGTAAAAAAAAAACAAAAACTGTAATCTAATAGAATTTGGGATTTGGTGAGTGGGGTTGTTTTTCCAGTTAAAATAGTATGTCTGTATACCTCAAGTCAGTTATATAAATATGTAAGTGCTTCTTCTGTGTATATATTTGAAAATCTTTGCTAATCTCTGATTGCAGTTAGAGGACTTCTAGAAACACCAATATGCATATAGTGCAAGTTTCTGGAAAAGTAATCAGCAGTAATTATAGCATATATTCAATATTCATACAGATTTTGGTAGCTTATCATACGTTGTGTGTGTATTAAATTTGCCTCGTTCTTAGTACTGTTCTATAATGACAGTCACTTTCTGTAATAATTAGGAATGTAATAATACACTGATAAATCGCAGCATGATAAAGCCTGCAGACAGATCTGCTTTAATTTGATTATGTATCTCGTGTCAGTAAGTTTTCTACAAACGGTATCATTTAATTGGGAATAGCAGTTGGGTGGTTGGATTTATATTTGAAACATCTCCAATTGGTTACAGGTTCTGGGATATCTCAGTTATAAAAAATGTGGAGATATTTTTGGTGGATTTAAACCATTGGTATGTTTATGCTGTACATCTGGGATTATTCTATGTGAGCTCTGAGCTAAAAGAAAACTGTGCAACTGTGTTAGCACAGCAGCAAGTCTACGCAAATAAAGCTGCCTCTCAGCAGGGTTTATTAATGTAGGCATCACATCATGCTACAGCAGTTATATAGCTTTTCTTTTCTTTTTTTTTTTTTTTTTTTTTTTTTAAGGCTCAGAGGGTAAGCAGAGTGTGCTTACATCTGACTGCAATACATAGCATAAACATATGCCAGGAGACTTGGCCCAGGGTTGTATTTATTTTAACAAAATTGTGGCAGTTATGATGCCTGTTTATTATATTCAGCTTTAACACTCACGAAGAAGGAGCCAACTTTCATAAATTAAATGTTTATTTGTTGGGTGGAGTGTAATATGAAACTGTGCCATTTTACAGTAGACCCTTATAATGTTTGTATCTGTGACAGATCCACTGTGATATCTGGTTCCTGTACATGATGTTTTATCTTCTTTGTTGATTAAAGGATAGAATAAAAAGAGAAATACATATAAAAAGTCTTTTGCATTTCCTCAGTATACCTCAGTTTGAGTGATGGATTATTGATTCTAATGTTTTGGAATTTCTTAGGACATAAATCAATGATTTTATTTTATTTTTCCTCATAGTTATTTTGCAGACATGGAGAAGCAAAAAAATATTGCTACTCTTTGGGCACATTTTGGTTTTCTAATTAAACAAAATCTAAAGAGAATTTCCCCTAATTTCATTTCTTATTGTAAGAGATAAAAATGAGTAATTTTAATCTCTAGAGTCTGCAGAGAAAAAGTGTCTGATCTAGGCTTTAACCATGGATCAGTGCCCTTCATCAGATAGCCTAGCATCTCCATGCTGTGGCTATTCTGATTGTGCTTAGCCCCATGCCAGCATAGCCTTAGTAAAGCCATATGGACGACTCCTTCCACGTAGCAGTAAAAAAGGCATTTCTGAAAGAAAAAGGAACTGAACACCCTTGTGCTGTTGTTTTTAGTCTGATTGCTATTGATTTGTAGAATAATAATGTGTGACTCCAGAACGTCTCTCCATCCTTTCACCTAGTATGAGAAATCCTTGAGGAAAGCTCCATACTGTTTTACCACTGTAACTGTCTAGCATGTTAGTAGAAGAATTGAATTTGAATAATACTGCAGTGGGCTTCTGCAGGTACATCTTATGGCCAAGTGGAGGAATTTTCATATCTTTACTCAAATATTAAAACAGGGATATTTTTTTCAAACATTAAAAAATGTGAAAGCAAATGGTTTTACAAGATAGCACCTCTGAACAGTCAGTCCATATTAAACATTTAGGAAACAAGAAATGTTCCATATGTATTATTAAAATAGGTGTCAGCACACAGGAGAAATTTTAGCGGTTAGTCCATGACAGGGACAATGCCATCCAATTTTGAGCCGTGAACCTAAAAAAAAAAAAAAAAAGTTCATTAGTACCAGTTGCAAGGTGACTGCATTTCATGAGTATATATAGACCTAGTTGTTAAATAGTATGAGCATTATGGTTAGCTGTGCATGTAGAGAATTTTTGAGTGGAATTTTATTTTTCTGAGCTTAGAAAAATATTAAAATTCTACTAACAGTAACATAAATTAGATTCTTTGCCTATGCATTGAGTCACATATTAGTTCTCACAGTCACCTCTAGCTTCTCTGTCTTTGCAAGATTTTTCAGCCCATCTTAATTTTTGCAATGCTGTCCTATTTCTCAGATAAATAGGTATAATTCATGTTGCCAGCTGCCAAGAACTACTGTATTTGCCAATAAATGGGTATCAGGAATAGCTGAATGAATAGATGTCTGAATTGAGAAGAGAAAGTTTAAAATTAGCAAACAACTTGAATGCTGTCAGATCTAAACTAATTTCTATCATCAGGGATTCATCAGGGACACAGCTGTTGGAGTGTGTGACATAAGAGAGAAAGTCAAGGAATGTTTATTTGAGAGAATGAAATATAGCAGGAATTTTCAGATTACATTAACTGAAATGATGTTGCATAAATACATGTTTTTTTAAGGGATTATGAAGTAATCATGAAGAAATTGAATAAATATTTCAAAAATAAACTCTCTCTTTGACATGAGGTATAAAGATGTTTTCTACTTAAGGGTTCTGTAGAGCAGGTGTCCAGAGAAGTACAGTTTTGTTTAAAGAATAGATATTTTTGGACTTTAACCAGATAAGTGACAACACAAAAACATGAATTTAGTCTTTTTAGTAACTTGTATCTAGCTTATTTTTCCAATTTTCACAATCTGCTGAAACAATCAGTAGAGTTGCCGAAACCAGAATCTTCAAGCTTGTGAAACTTCAGGTTTGTCTTCTAAATGTTGAACCTACATGACAGATTTTGAACTTCACAGATTTGAATAGTTTCTTTTGGACTATGTTGGACTATGAATTTACTGAAAGGGAGGGGAATAAAGTAAAAAAGTAATAATGTTTTATACTGATAATTTCATCTTTAGTTTAAGAAAAAAAAAAAAGTGAATTTTAGAGAGCCAAGAAGAAAATCCATGAAATTTGATAATGTGGTTACAGAGCTTCTCAAAGCATAGAACCATAGTCTGGTTTGTGTAGGAAGGGACCTTAAAGACCATCTAATTCTAGCCCCCTGCCATGGACAGGAACCCCTCTTGCTGGCCCAGGCTGCCCAAATCCCATCCAGCCTGGCCTTGGGCACTGCCAGGGAATGGGGCAGCCACAGCTCCTCTGAGCAGCCTAGACCAGGGCCTCACTACACTCATACTGAAGAACTTCCTTATATCTCATCTAAATCTACCCTCTTTCAGCTTTAAACCATTTCCCAATGTTGTATCTCTACATGCCTGTGTAAAAAGTTGCTCTACATCTTTTTTTATAAACCTTCCTTAGATACAAGAAGGCTGCTACAAGGTCTTCTTGGAGCCTTCTGTCCTCTGACCAGCCCCAGTTGCCTCAGCCTGTCTTTGCAGTAGTAAGGTTGGAAGCATATCTTCTGGCACAGAAGAATAATTTGGAGCCACAGAGAGATCATACAGAGTTTTGTGACTAGCAGGCTTGGCCAGAAAAAAAAAAAATTACTTTTCATGTAGATCTGACAATACATTTAAATTAATTGACATTGATACTGAGAACGAATTGTGAGTTTGATCTTTCTAAGGAGCTTGCCTCTGAAATGGAAGGGATGGAAAAATGGAAAAATATGTTTAGGATTAAACAGTTTAAAATGGGTTATGTTAAAAAAAAAAAAAAAAAAAAAAAAAAAAGGATGACCTGAGATGAAACGATTAATTCTAGAACTTGAATAGTGGAAGTGAGGTACCCAACAGTACTTTGAGAGTCAAGGGCTGTGCTGACTTCAGAACTTGTATAATTTCTGCAGAACTCTTTATTATGTCCAATTTCTGTGAATGCCATGTCTAAAAACTACTTGTTTTGCATATTAGCCCTTTTGATGGTGGTATATCAGGAAGGCCTGTAGAATTCCTTGGCAGGGTTTAATCATAAGAACAGGCCAGGGGAAGCGAAATAAGCCAGGAAAGCCTGGCATGGCCTTGCTGTGCCATCTGAGGCAGATCCTGCATTATGAAGCAGAGTAATCTTGTCAAAGCAGGCTGATTGACTTCACGTTTAAGGAGAAGCTCCTTAAAAAAAGCTTTTTTTTTTATTCCCCCCCCCCCCCCCCCCCCCTTTGAAGGCAAGAACAGGCATATTTCTAAAGGACAAGAAAGAACAATGGAATTAGTAAAAGACAGGAATTTAGGGTTCTGCATTTATTGTTTATCAACTACATGCTTTGGGTAAAGGGTATACGTTTGAAAAGTTCTTAAATGAGCTAAAATAGGCTGCTTTATTATTTTCTTCTTTTTCTTTTTTTAACTGTCAAAGGGCTCAAATCACAGGCCAGCTGTTGGCCAAAACAGAAAGACAGTTCTTGTTTCTTAGAGTTTATCCTACTGGGAATTGATTGAAAACTTGATCCTTAATAACCTGTTGCTCTTCCAGATAGTCATTTGAAAAAGTAAGATGCTTTTTCATGTACTTCTAGCATTTTATTATTCGACTAATTCAGGGAGAAATGTTCTGTTTATTCACATTGTGCTCTGAGAAAGATGAATGGAAGTTCAAAACAGCTTTGTGAAACCAGTTACTATTTTATTTTTTATATCATTGACTCTCTTCATTAAATTTTTTATTTTTCAGAGGATAATTCTTGATCTTCTGTACTGAAGAGACTTTTCAGATACCATTTTACCTGCCTAACAGTATTTAGTATTCTTTTTCCATCTTCTCCCCTCCAGGACACAATTCATTCATTCCTGAGGTTTGCACATATGTTTAGATGGGGTGATATTTTCAGCATGATGCCACAGCTGTGTTGCTCACAGTTGCTCTGAACCAGTTTGCTGAGGTTGTCAGCTTCAAATTATTCATTTAAACTGATCTATTCATCTCTGCCACAGGTCTCAAAATGAGATGTAAAGAGATTTTTGCATTTTTAGGAAATCTAATAAGAGTGATAAAAATATGCACATGGGTGGAGAATGACCACATATTTTAAGTGTGATTCATTACAGACTCTTGTCCAAAAAGACTTTTCACTTGAACTAGCATCTTCTTTGCTCTCAGCTGCTGCAGCTGAAACTGTATGGATGGGGTATGTAAATTCAAGGCAAGCTTCTTATTTAGCATTTCTGCCTTGCCAAATGAATCATAGATAGGAAATCACTGAGCTTGCCAAAATTTATCATACTGTGTCTCCAAAAGTGAAAACAGGTTTTTCATATAGCAAAGCAAATGCTGTGTTTTGCCACAGATAATATTTTGAAAGTTGTTACAAGGTATCTTTGTAGCACAGATTTTTTTTTCCGAACTGATTGCATACTTCAAAGTACCAAGCTTTTCAAGATCCACATAAAACTAATTAATCAACCTTGCAAACCGCATATCTTCCTTTCAAGTAGATCCCACAATCCTTCTACCTTGGGGAATAATTTTCTTGTTTTCCTAGCATTTTCCCAATCTAATTATTGTACCTCTAAATAGGAGATTTGTTATTACACAACATGATTAATTAGATATGTTATTTCTTTATCAGGTGAGAAATCACCAAAGGATTGATGATAAGCTTATGAAATCAACAAAGGCTGTATAAGGCAAAATGCAATTACTTCTCAATTAAAAATCCATTTGACATATTTGAGAGATTAATAAACAAAATAGATTTGTTTCTAACAGAAATAATTGGATTTTTAAGAAAAGATGAATTATTTTTGATATACATCATCTTTATCTAAAGCATAAACCATAAAAAAAGTATAAACTTAGACACCTAGAGGTAGCAGAGACTTAATTTTGCAAACATGAACTTTTACATGATTAAAGTTCTTAAAACATAGGAAGTAAATTAACAACAACAACAACAAAAAAGGTAATTAAGAACTTGACAGGGTGAACATTTTGTGTTCTCCTTTCAAAAAAATACATAGTGACTAATTTGATCTTACCATCAATGTAAAAAGTAATGTAATGATGTCAAAGATCCTTGGCTTCACCAAGCATCTTCCTTTTTTTCCCTGAGTGCCTATACATTCCTGATTTCTAGTGGTTCTGTGTGTGTGTCACTACTGCTGACGTCTTGCGCTCTAGTGACACGGAAGTCTCGATCTAGGGTCAAACTCTGTCTGTTTCCGCCTAAAAAATCAAACAATATGATTCATATGTCATTTAGGAATCTTGAGGCATTTTTGCCATTGGTGGATATTTGCCCATTTTTCAAAGAACTGTAGGAAATAGAAAACTTCTGTAATAGGTCGTCTGATACTTAAATCCAATGGAACTTGTTTCTTCAGCAGAGCTGAACCTGTCTTGATGCCATCCTGTGACTTTCTGGGGCACTTGATTCTTTCAGCAAGACTAGTTTCTTGTATTGTGAAGAGTCTGGAAAGCACAAATGAATTATAATAACCATCTTCTGACTAAATGAGAATGTGTTTTGTACAGAAAACCAGATCTGAATTGAGCTTTATTAATGCAAGTTTCAGGGTATGAGGAAACCATCTGAAACTGTAGGCTTTTCAATCAAAGAGAACTTTCATCATATTCAAACATTATCTGGAGAGCCATATGGATGACTCTCTGGCAATATGCCATTTATCAAGCATCTGATCTATCAGTTTGTCTTCTCTTGAAAGCCTTATGGTAAAGGCCCACTGATTTTTCTTCTCAATCCTTAGTGATCAAGTAGAGTTTAAAACAAGTAAAGATATGATTTCATTATTTTGAATTCATAAACGCAGAGTCAGTGAATAGCTTCTTCCAGACTTCAGCTTTAAAGATTGGCTAAGGACTATAATCAACTTTTAAAGTCAAAAGGCTCTAACAATATATAAATCATAGTATGTGAAGAGAAAAAAAAATGTATCTGGTAGGATTTCATCATCCTAAGTTTTAATCTTAATTAATATTAAAAATAATCTACAGCAGAAATGCAAAAGTATCCGTTTCCAACATTTTCTTCAGGTTAGTATGTAGTATGAAGAATTATTGACATTATTTTATTAAATACTTTATTTATGTATAAGTGAATATGGGAGCTGATCAAAACTATTTACAAGTTTCCTTAAACTTTTTCAAACTGTTCTAGAATAAGGATTTTTTCTGACGTAGGAATCCTACTATTCTGATGCTTTTAAGTAAATGTAAAGAAGAAAAAAATGAAAGGAGACCCTTTGCATTAAGGCATTTTGCTGTTCTGTTACATACTTCCTAAAAATGGTAAGCAGATCTCCAGTGGTTTCACTTGTATGCAGACTGGTGTGTGTGATTTTTCATGTGCCCATTTGCAGGCTGCTGTACTAATAATCTCTCATTTAATTTCCATCTTAGTGCTCTGTGAAATATTTTATCTAATGTCTTCCAAATACAGGTGAGCAGTGTTTCTGTTCTCTTCCTGCTTGCTCGTATGGGAAGGGGGATAAAACAGTAATCTCACATCTTTGATAGACACATCCATGGAATGAAAAGATGACATGGAATTAGGACTTAACCTTGTGTTAATATTCCAAATGAACTTTGATTTTTTTTTTTTTTTTGTGATTCTTATTTGCAGTTGCAAATAAGAGTGTAAAGTATTCATACATATAATTTAACATGGATGCTTTTGAAAATGTCTGTTTTTATTTTTGAGGACATTTAGTGTCACCAGACAAAAGACTAGAAATTACAATTTAGATGGGAATTGAAAAGCAGTATAATTTAGAGATGCATGAAAAGCAGGTAAGATGATTCCTGAAAACTACTGATCTGAAGTTGAGGAATAATTTCTACATTTCAATTTTTATTCCTGTTTGATTGTCAGCAGAAAACACTTACATAGCGGCTGTGTTAATTCTCAATTTATATTGAGGATTAAGAAAATTGCATTTAAGCAGAACAAATGTTCTTTAAATTCCATCTTGGGAAACTTTGTAACATATTTAATAATTCCCCTTCAAGTGTAAAATTTACAAAAAACCAGTGACAGTAAGTACAGAAGATAAATATTGAATATACTTTTGTGAGAACTTCACAATTTCATTTGAGTGGGGATTTTGATCCCTATGAATTTACCATGCTATTCTCCTCCAAGCATGTTCCGTATAATTTATTTCACAATAGGAATTTGAAAAGCACCTATATAATTGCTTTTGTTTGCAAAATAAGTATGCAATTCAGATTCTTATTGCTCATAGAAATAAAAATCTCTTGAATCGTAATTTGACTCATGTTACTTCATAAAATCGAATGACTGTTAATACTAAGATTTCTGTTGTTGATTGTTTTTAAGATTTCTGTTGTTGATTGTTTTTACAGTGTGACAATTGGATACGTAACTCCATTCAAGGATAGCTTTGACTCTGCAGTTGAGGTTCCAAATCATAATTTGCCTAGCTTAAAATTACAGATGCTAAGATGACTTTGTTAGGGTCTGCATTCATAAAATGCTTTGCCAATCCCAATTAAAAACTGGAATGGCGTGCTTTTCAATTACCTGGAGCTCCTGAAATATTCAAAAAACTGAATTAGTTCTAAATTGTGACTGCCTTAGCTAAGAAGCAAGCAAATGACTTGAATAGTGGTCTGTCTCATCAAAATATGGAAGCCCCAGCAGAAAAAGCATCAACCTTTTGTAATTACAACACTTTGCATTATTTTCTTTGATGAATGGTGAATGATGAGTTTCCTATGGATATAATTGGAGATTATATATGCACTCAGCACAGAAAAAGGAGTATCTCCAATTAGTAGAATAAGGAAATTTTATTTTTTTGGTGAAAGGGAATTTTGTCTACATTTCTTTAGCTGTTAGTTATTCTCAATTAAAAAAAAAAAATCATTCTTACAGCAGCCAGCATCAGAAGGCATTTTGGTTGTTTCGAGGTTTTTATGTAGAATAAGGGCTGCATATTTTCCATGGATGACCATAGTTAATATTCCCGTTGCTCAAAGTAAGTTCAGTGCTATGGCATATTTTGTTCCCCTGTTTAGTTAGTGATGAATTTCATCTGGCATTCCACTTGGACCATTTTTCACTGGAGATGATAGAAAGCTGAATAGTGTTGTGGTTTTAATTGGCTGTTTGATAGACAGCAACGTGTCTTAAATGTTCTGGGATATTGTTTCATTTCAGTGTACTAAAGGCCTAATACAGAACCTATGGAGGCAATGGAAAAGCTTTTGTCTTAGCATTGGGCCCTAAAGAATTGCCAATACCCATTTGAAAAAATGTGTACGTTTCAAAGCAAAAGATCAGTCATGATTTCTAATTGACTGCAGTAACACCTTGATTGAAATAAGATAACTTGGTATTTTCTATTATTAAAAAAGATTTTTTTTTTTCCCTGAAGTTTCATAAGGAAATACAGACTAAACTTAAATTTTTGGCATAAGAGCTAATCCCATTTTCTTTGTACTCTTAATGCTCTGAAGCTCTGAATCTTCGCTCCTCCAGTTTCAGCAAATGAGTAATACCTGGAGAGATAGAAATTTCATATACATTTTTCCCCCGAGGTTGTCTCTTCTGCTGACTGCATGGCTGTCTCTCTAAAACCATTCTATCAATTGTTCAAGTGTGAATGTTGTGTAATATGTTTTATATCTGGGAGGTTGAAGCTTTGTTCTCCTACTGGGAGTTTCATATTTTGATGAGACAGCTTTAGTTTCTTTCTTTTTCCATTTCCTAGGAATCCCTAAAAAATGATCTTGTTATATAAGAAGTGTAGCAACTATAACTTCCTAGCTACTTACCTAGGTAATTTACTTTTCTCAGTAAAATAGTAGAGACCATCCAGTCACTAGTGACAGGCTACAAGTTATTCATGGTCGTAGTAAATACTATGTTCAAATACATATTTTGAAGTCTCCTCAAAATGTTTTGGTCTCATAAATGTGTTAATTTGTTTGTGTATATTAGTTGTGCACTGTTATGCTGTTTAAACCTCTTCATGGTCAATAACAATCTAAGACTTCACACAGTTACCTGTGGTTTGGAGATCCTGCATTGCAGTTACACAAAAGCAGAGTGGGAAATCTGGGTGCTGGGATTTGTGTATGCCAGAACAGAGGAGCCTTGGTCTACGTGAGGACCTGGCTATTTAGGTAAAATGCAAAATGCAATGCATATGTGCATAAATGTAGCACTTCCCAACCATCAAGAACTGCTGTTACTAACTCTGGTTCCTTGTATAATGAGCAGAGTTCAGTAATGATTTAGTCATATTTACATTTTTTATATTCGTGCTGTCTCAGCACCTATGCAAACTGTCATTTCCATTCTCTGGCTGTGCTCATAGTGGATCAGAGGAGACCGTCAAGTCCATGAGAAGGATGTTCTGTGAGGGCTGTTAAATAGCATGGAGCTGAGCAAGCTGCTGTGAGGGCAGTTGGAGGCTGGGAGAACATGAAAGGAAAGGAGCATGTGTTCTGGGCCTGGCCTTCGCTGGATGTGAGACCTTTCTTTGCAGCGCTTTGTGGAGCAGAGACACTGAACTGAGTGGGCCTGCGTGCTGGTGGAAGGAGGAATCATTATGGTGTAGGAATATCTATGTAGGAAGTAGGAATCATTATAACATTGAATTGAATTCAGGTGTTGTGACATGTTTGGGTCCTGTTATTTTAGTGGCTTCAGGGACTCTGGGTGTTAAATGGAAGCCTCAGAAGCATCTGCTTCCTCAGCACCCTGCCTACCCACTTGGAGACACCGGCGTGCGGGTGAGGAGTTCCCTGCTCCAAGGGTCCAGCCTTGCCCAGGCTCCTTCCTAGATGCTGTGAGGTGCCCCAGTGGAGGAGATCTGAGGCTGCTTACACTGCAGCACAGATTTGTTTTTTTTTTTATTTAAATACTGTCCGTGGCCAGTAGTATGTGCCAATATACTGTATAGCATGGAAATAGTGTTTATGGACAATTTCTGTAGTTAGTGAGATGTTAGCTTACGTCTTCTGACAGGTGCTTATATTACTGCCTGTGTTTGTAATTCATTGCATTGTGATTGTTTTTTGTCCATTTAAATGCATGTTTTTTTTTCTAGCTGTTCTTATATAAGCTGATATGGAGATTAGTACTGTAGTTAAATTGATGTAAGACTGAATGGAAAAAATCCTTTTGTTTGATATTTAAATCAGTTCTATTTACTGTCTTCCTGGCCTTGCAATCAGAAAGAAGAAACAGAAGTACCTGAATTGATGTCAGTTATGTCATTTTTTTTTTCTATGACTATGTGATTTGTTCCATATCATATGTATTCTCCTGTGTATAGCATCCTTTCTGCTTTCCATGTTGTGTTGTTGTTGTAGGGTTTTTAGTGTTTTGTTTTTTGTTTTTTTTTTTTTGGGGGGGGAGGGAGGAGGAGGAGTGGTGTTATTACTTGTGCTTTTTATACACTGTATAAGTTATAGAGGGTTAAATATGAGACATAAGAAAGTTGCTTTCCTTGAAACACTGGCCAAACCTCTCCTCGGACTGATGTGGTTGAGATCAGACAGACATAATTCCTGAAACACCAAAATCTTTTTATTTTGCTTTTCTGCAGAAAGTAGATATTAATTTTAATGAAGAAAACTATGACTTCGGTAATTGCTATTTGAAATGATACTGTGTTTTTTAAGGATTTTAGTATTTGTAAAGAATGAAAATTCAAACTCTAGAGATTAAATCCACTCATTTATAGCTTCTGTCACATTAAAGGAACTGAACGTAAATCAATTGGAGTAAGCAAATGTAATGTAGCATTATTTTCAAATGTCTGTTATATAGATAGTCTACCATTTAAAAGCAGATTTTGTTTTTGCTTTACAGTGTTTGTAAAAGATACATTTGGTTTCAATATTTTTATATTCAAAATGTTAGAAAGAATATGCTATGGGGAAAAGTCTGGCTGCTTATAGCAGATCATTATGTATTTCAACATAGTATGAGCAGTGTACTGGGTTGTGAGTGGAATTTGAGTTTGAAGACAAAAGAGAACTATTCATGTTAGAAATACTCATGCCCAGCATACCTTACTCACTCAAGATGATCTGATCTGACTCCATCAATTCTTGAAACTACTTCTTTGCCTCTTCCAAATGTCAGTAAATCCAGAACATATTTTATCTTGTCTTCAGCTGCTACAATCATGAGGGTCTCAAGTTTAACATGAGAGATTTCACTGATACGCCTATGTGAAGGAAATGTATATTTTGATTGGTATCAGAACAGTCTCAGGGTTCAAGGATTAGAGAGCAGAATGCTTGGCCATGAAATAAGTGGAATGGAAATGCTTAGCTATAGCTTTTAAAGAAGCTAGTAGGTCAGACTCAGTAATTTCTTTTGTTAGCGATGAACAACTTAGCAGCTGAGGAAAACCTGTACTTTTCTGTGGCATATTAGTGTGTACTAGTATCCAGCAAGAGGATGTTGATATAAAGATATCTGTTTATCCAATGGACAAATAATGTAGTAATTCGAATGAGTGTTTGCTTGCTGGTTTGGAATAAAAAGCTAAGGAAATGCATCAGAAATCCCCCAAACAAGAAAACACAACTATTTGTTGCTGTTGTTAATGCTGTGTCTGACAGAGTGATGATGCGTTTTGTTTTTTATTTTTTCCCAGGACCATATTGTTTTTCCACACTGCTGAGGACTTCTGAGATAGAAAACCATCTGCAAGTTTGCTTACAGATCAACCCCTTGTGAAGCCCAGGTAGTGCACTGGGAAAATTATCATGTTGCTCTAGGGTTCTCAGAAGTCTTAATCCCTGAGTTTCTTTAGGGCAAAGCTCCTTAATGAAATCACAATATTTGGATGGCACAGTCCCCAGGATATGTAAACATGCTGCCTAAACAGCTGTTAAATAATTGTCAGTGTTTATTCAGGTTCTCAGTAAGGGAGAGGTAGATTTTAACACACTTTATGGTGGGATCTCCACAGAGAACAAAGTTAATCCTTCCTACTGTGGATGTGTTTCAGAACTGCAGTGCTCTTTTCTGAAGTCACTGATTGACTGTGTGCTGACTAAATGGTTTCTATCCATTTGCAACCTGCTTTCTTTAAAACTTTTTTTTTTTTCTTACTAACGTTGGATTTAGATGATTATTAAGGATATTCTGAGAATTCCATGAAACTGTACTTTTAACAGACGTTACAATCAAACCTGAAGTCTCAGCACAGTGATCTCTAAACAAGGCATGTTTCAACCATTTTGTGTCCAAAATTGCATGCAAGACTTTGCACTTGTTCAAATGCCATGACACAGCATGTAATATGGATATTTGCTGTAATACATCTGTACAGTTTTATGCTGCTAGACGTCTAAGGTTAGGTTCGATGTGCCATACAGAGCATCATTTATTTTTGGACAGAAAGATATTTCAAGTGATGGAAAATGAAGTTAGGAGCAATGTTTGAATCCACTAAAAGAGAAATAGCTTTTAGATACGTATTGTGTGTTTAGATCTTTGGAGCTTTGCACTTTATACTTGATATTCAGATTTTGTAAAATTAAGAAGGGGAAAAAAATCACTGGATCTAGTGGGGAGTGACTTTATAAGTGAGCTATCTAGTTTCCACATCGGTATCAAGTAGCTGATCATTACTTATGGCAAGGTTTTCCATTGGCATAAAAATTAAATGGTCAGTTTGTCATCATAATTAATGCACATGTGAAATTTTCATAAGAGTTAAATACAGTAAGACAATACATGCTTTCATGTCTTAAATGCTAAGATGCAAAAGGGTAAATATAATATGAAAACTGTTACTGAGTATATGGTCTAAATATGCGCAGTGATTGCTCTTGTCTAAATATTAGCTGTCTGTCTTAATGCTTTTCACTGTGGCATCATGACAGTATGAAGCCTGATGTGATATAAATGATGCCAATGTATGCACTGTTGGCATGAGCATCTGTCTCCTTGGCAGAGTCCAAAGGCAGCTCCTGGCAGCTTTGGAGTTGCCTCTAGGTCTATCATATGGTTAAGCTTCTGACTTTTCCTCTTTAGCTAAAGTCCACTCCATCTGGAACATATTAAATTCTCTTTCACCTTTGATACTAGAGAAACACGTGTGGTAACATAGTGCATTCTGTACTCAGGACTCTGAAGTTGCTTAAATCAGCCAAGTCTTGTGCTTAGGAATGTTACACTTCTGCAGAGATCTGAAAAAATGCTCTGCATGTTACACACCAGAACTGAAATCTGAAAAAGGATGAGATGAAAATCACTGTTTTGTGTAAAACGATCGAAGAAATTACAGTGCAATTTGTCCTTTTTTTTTGGGGGGGGGGGGGAGGGGGAGGGGGGGAGGTAAGGGATGGAGGGAGGCAGGTAGAGGTAGAAATAGGAAAGGGGGAGAAAGGAGAAAGCAGTACTGAACTGATCATATTCTGTAGTGGTATTTTACCTCTCAGTGCTGATTAGGCTGCTAGACAAAGAAAATCTGAAATGCATAGTCAGCATGAAGGAGTGGGAGGGTAAAAACAGGCACAGAAGGTCAGATAGAGTTCTGGATTGACCCCAAATGTTGTTACAGATCAAGGCCTATTATAGCCCTGATATTTAGCCACATTTTACAAAGGTTTGAGTCAACTATAAGGCATTAAAGGAAAAAAAAGTAGATGATGTACTTTGGACTACTAAAAAGTAGTCAAAAAATGTGGGCAGTGGTCGCTTTTCTTTCTCCAATTTGAACAGATCTTTCATTTTCTTAAACAGGTGCATAAGCATTTTATATAGAAAGCATTAAGACACCTAGTTAGCTCCAGCACACCAGAGGATTTGGTCCATACCCTGCTAGAACAACTGAATCTGGACTTTAAAAGTACTAGCGTATGTCAGCATTATACTGTACTAGATACTGAAAAAAGAAATTACTCTTTCTTCCTGCTTCTTGGACTGGTTCCTTTGGTGTAAGGGCCAAGTGTGACAAGTTCCCAGTCACAGCTATAGTGAGATCCAGGCTTCATGAGACAGAGCAAGAGAGAAACTAAAAAGTTTTCCAAAAAGACTGAGAAACTCCCAATGGTCATTCATTTTTGATTGCATCCTTTTCCTTCTTTCAATCTCTCATATAGCTATTTAAACAATGTTAATGCCTCACAGTGTCCTGGTAACATCTGTGTAGCACAGGAAAAGGGGAAAGCTTGTGAAAATTGAAATACTTCAGAGTCCCTGTCACTGAAATAGACCACCTTTGGTCAGAGTTACAAAACCACTGGCAAAGTAACACACATTGGAAAAAACAAAGAAAACAGAAGATGGGAGGAAATAGCTTCTTTGTGGTTCAAGTGAACAGCTTGTTCACTCATCTTCTGGATCCCAGCACACTTCTTTTGGTCTCTGTGGCATCTGGCTGACTTGCTTTGGTTTCTCTTCACACTTTGTCACACCAGGAGAGGGCTGTACATGCTGCTCCATCCTGCCCTGCCAATTACAGCAAGGGGATAATGACACTGACTCTATTCCAGTGCTGGCTAGGCTTAGAACTGATTAGACAGATGGGCAAAAAGATGAAGAAGACTTGATTCTAACTTTGAGGACTGAGATCTGAAAATACAGAAGTTTATTTTTCCTTCTTGCCTAGGTATAGCATAGGCATTTACATGCTTTTTTATGATAAAGTCAGATTTTAACAAAAACTCAGTGTCCTATCTCTTTTTCTGGCTTGTCTAATATATCCCAGTTCTTGTCTGTGAAGGTGACTTACACGAACAAAAGCAAAATGTTCTTGGGAGCTACCATGTTGATAAGACATTAGAGCTCTTTGTAACATCCTCCCTGGCAGAAACAGCATGCCTGAATGTTTGGACATTCATTTTTTCAGCACAGTTTGAAACTCATTTGATTCTGTTAGCCTCTGAGGATCATTCAAATCAGTCCAGGCAATCCATGAACCCTGACATCAATTTGTCTGCCAAAGTCACCAGTTTAATAAATAATGGTATTAGCCAGGCAAAGGTTATGTCCCTTTAATATTCATATAACACTTCACTATGTGTTTTTATATCTTCTTTGAGCATTCACCTGGAAAGACAGCAAGCTTGAAAAGCTTATTTTGAAGAGAGCAGTGCTAGTTGCCAGGTTGTCACGCAATATGTTGTTTCCCTTCCTCTGCTGCATATCTAGGAGGTGAGCTTCTGTGATGGAGATAACTGAAGACAGACACTAATTTGGGGTTTGACATTTTACAGACAAAAATAGATGCAAAATGAAGAATGTTGCTACAGGTATAAAAATAAACAAGAAAAATAATCAGAAATGGAGAGAAGCAGGTGACTTTGTGAAATAAAAGAAACCATTAAGAATAGCATTGGAATTCTAGCTTACTGGAGAGTCTTTTCTTGATTAGTTATGGGGATTTCAAACCACTGCTGAGTCCTCTAAATAGGTGCTGATGATCCTTATACTTACTAGTGAAAACCTTTTTCTTTTTCCACACTGGGTTTAGAATCTTACGTACTTGTAAATGTAGCTGCCAGATTATATAACTGCCAGATCATGCAACTCCTACACAAATTCTCAACAGAAATGGGATTAACTGAGGAGGTACATACTTCAGCATTCAATGTCTTATAGACCAAAAATTGGCAAAGGTACAGCAACAAAAAAATATATTCCATAGTCTTTAGTTTCTGAATTTCTGTCTTGTCGCTGCATTGTAAGAAAGGTTAGAAAATGAGAATTGCTGTGAAGTTATCGTATAAATTAACTGCTACTTACAGATACTTGTAAGATCTGAAGACATAATGTTAAATGCAGAATAAGCATACCCTTTAAAATACAAAGTTGGCCTGTTTTAGGAAAAAAAAGTTATTTAAGAAGGGAAAGATTCTTAAAGGAACATAAAAAATATGGTTAGAATACTGATGAGTCTCTCCTACACTCACCCTGGGAATCCTTTGGTGTAGATCTGTCACCTTTTTCTTGACGGATGTATTTTGTTTTAGGCATGTTCGGGTAATAAATGCTCTAAGTGTAGCCTGCTGCACAACACCAAGAGCCATCTCAGAATAATAGAAAGTTTAGAGCGTGAATCCATCCATCACAAGGGAAGACTACCTGAGATGTGTGAATCAAATAAATGTCTGTATACGACTCAGAAGCTGATAGCAACTTCATTTATTTTGTGCTTTAAAGGAGATGAGGGTAACTTGCAGCCTAACTTCACCAAAATAGCCCTAGCCTTTAAACTTCCCATCACTAACACCAGGAATGAAAGAAAAGGGGACCTTTTTTACACTTCATAGGTAGATTTATGTGTGATTTGGGATAAGGTGTAACAAAGAGAATATATACTTCTTCATACAGCATTTTCAGTCTTGTTCCTTAGCTCATCATGAATGAATTTGAAGGCTATATAAAAGGCTATATAAAATTCTATTTTTAAATCTACTTATTATAATTTAATATTTTTATTTTGGAAATTCTAAAGGAGCCAAAAACTACATAGTTCTTACTCCCCATATCTCACTGTAGATCAAAACCATATGAAATAAGCAAAAAAGGGTCAGTAAGAGTAAGGATACAAAGAAGATATAGCGGAAGGACAGACAGCTTCTTCAATGCATATGTTCTGGCTTGTTAGCTTTCTTGTGGTTTGAAAATAGGAGAATCTTAGAATAAAAACTTGGCAATCTGTTTCTGTTTTTTTTTTTTTTTTTTTTTTTAATTTAATTTTATTTATTTATTTATTATTATTTATGTGTTTGTTTTTTTTTTTTTTTTCCCATGGAAAACCGGTTGTCTAACCAGGAAAAATGCCACAACATCAACTATTTCTGAAATATTTCTGATACTTAAGATTGATTGCAATTACTTAACTGTTTCTTATACTTAAAAGTATTTTGCATTCATAGTTTAAAGATATATAAAGATAAGGATAAATAAATAAATAAATGTGTGTATATGTATATAAATATATATAAAACAAGGGTATAGCTACAATGTGTTCTTTTCCCAGTTAATGATTTAATTGAATTAATTTAAATGTCTGGGTTGATAGCTGTCACTAAACATACCCATAAAATAAATAATGGGAAAGAGAGAGTTATAACCTTTCCATGAAAAGCCCTAAGAGGGAAGTACAAGATTGAGGATTATTTCAAAATATCAACTGTACAAGGTATACAGCATTTGGTAGGATATTAGAACGTTGTTGACTCAGTGGCTTGGGCCTTCTATGTATAGTAAGTTCTGTTCTATCAACCATTTATTTTTTTCTTCTGCTCAAATTCATTTGTTTGTTTATTTGTGAAGCCAGTAGCTACTTTTCCAGGTCTGTTCAGGGTATGAACAAGTTTGTTCTGTGACCTTGCCTGTCTCCTTTTACTTTGGTTGAGAAGTAGTGAGAGGGTAAAATGTGTTTTCTTGTGGAATAAAAATCTGAAGCTTAGTGCAGGTTTTCTTTTGGCAAACTTGCTAATGATCTATTTTAAACACATTTTTAAAAAGTAGCTTCCCAGTAGGAGACGATTGTAGTGGAAGACAGCATTCTAATTTTGCAACATGTTTGATGAGGGAGAACAGCATATATGAGGAAAGCCATAAAATCTGAGTGTTGTCTTTCTCTTTAGATGCCTAGATAAACGACAAAGATCCTACTAAGCCATTTCCTTTTAGATGTAGGTACTGCAGTTTTGCTTTCATGTTTCAGAGAGGTTATGCTGCTTGTACAGGACCATGCAACCAGTCAATAGTAGAGATAGGAACAGAATTCCTGATTTTCTAGCCCACAGTATGCTCAGGGCACTGTAGAATAAAGTTGTAAAAGAAGGTCAGTCACGAGCCCTACGCTCAGAATACAATAAATTTCTTGAACTACACCTTCCTTTTCAAACGACTTGGATTTCCTTTAAATTAACACTCCTTATTCATAGTGATTTCCCTAATCATTGTTCCAAGTTATTTTTAGAAATTATAACAAAGATGAAAGAACCATAGGAATAAAATCCTTATGTGTCTTTAGAATTTTTATTTCATAGATGAATCTCCAATCTGCATAGGGAGATCTGTGCTCAGAAAGCAAGAGAAGAAACATAAGTGATAAATAATTGGAAATGTGGAGTTTAAAGTGAGATGAAGGGGGTATACTAGCATATAGGAAGAACTGTAAGGAAAATGTATGGCAATGAACTTTCTGCTGAGAGAAAAACGCTATAGCAAGTTCTGCAAAGGGGCGGGGAGAGGTGTTAAAATGTACGGAATGAATTTTCTGAATGTGAAACCTATCATCTCAAAAAACTAAAAAACCTAATACTGAATCAACTAGATAGGCTGCACAGTGCTGAGTGACCAAATGCCCTTCAAATTCCTTATCCCCCAAAGACAGTGGTTTAAGGAAGGCTTTGAGTGGTCCCCAGTCACTGGCCTCTCTCTGGCCCACATAGCATTTTGTGTCCCCTCGAGCAATGAATCTGAGCTTGCAGGGAGAAAAAAGAAATGGAGATTAGGAAAGGTCTGTGGGAGATAGTGAGCTCTCTCTGGTGCTTTTATAGCCTCACAGTTTTGACAAGAGAAATATTTGACAAAGAGAAGGTAAGATTTATTTCCTTTGTGTTTTCTGGACAAAATTAAAATAAGACATTAGTGATATTTTTTGAAGTAGAATCATGGTTCAAAATTATTAGCCTTGTCTTAAGACTAACATCCTACAGCATCATTGGATACTAGTATCTCAAATACCTATTAATTAGTAATTATTTTGATTACTAATTAATATTAATATGTCTAATATTAAACTGACTTCCTCTGTTATAAAAAGGATTTTTGGTGTCATATGTTTCTGACCTATGAATTCCTAATTAATCTGCAAAAGGATAATACTTACAATACAGGAACCAGAATACTTTGCTGCCTTACGATGGAATATTAAAAAAACTCTACACAGGTTCCCATCATCTGTATGGACTGAATTTAGGTTAAATTTCTAGAGCAAGGAAGAATGGTCAGGTTGCAGACTATCTTAACAGCTATCTCTTGCCTAAAATTCTAATGTCACTGTAATGGGTTAGGACAACAGTGTCAAATTCAATTACTCATTTAGGTCAGATTGACTTTCCTTGATGGCTGTAGGACTGTTAGGGAACAGAAACATGATATGATAATGAAAATAAGTTTTGATATAGGAAATAAATTGATAAATGACCAGAAGATTATTTTGTGGCTAGTTGACACATAGCTCATCTGTAGCTTGGTAGCCAACTTGATGCTTTTTTCAGTAACTCAGCAATTTTGAAAATTAGAAAAAAATAGCATAGACAATGTCAAGGCAAATCACTGTGTTAACGTAAAAGGGGAGTAAGTGATTGCTGATCTAGGAGGCATTTGTGCTCAGTTTCTGTAGCAAGTTTCTTTCTTCCCTGAGAAAAAAAAAATAAATCCTGACTGCTTTTGTGATATGGACAGCTCATGTTGATGTTGCATGTGGGTAGGATTTTCATGTAACTCTAGATACTTAGATAACAGACATTTGGTGTTATGAACAGAGAAAAAATTATTGCAGGACATAGGAAAGCACCATGAAAAATTGTCTGTTTCCAGTGCACCAGGAACATGGAGTGGAGATGGTTGGGTAAGACAGGCATGTAGATATGCTCTGTCCATGTATTGCTGAGGAGAGAGCAGACTAGTTTGGCGAGGTAAAAAGGAGGTCTCCCAAACTTCACACCTCAGTCTGTGATCTCATACCAGATTTTGACTGAGTAGAAGTTTTTTGTTGCCATATATTTTTTACTTCACTTATTTGATTGTGAGAATTTTGTAAATTGTAAGTTCTTGTTGCTTGCATAGCACTGCATTTCAGCCAGTAAGAAATGAGAACCTCAGAAATTAAGCTTATTGGAAAAATGAGCAAATCTCAGGCTGTTTCTAAGCTGACTATTTTTATGTTACCAAAGTAGTGCTGGTTCATAGTAGTTGAAGTATCTGGGCTGGAACTAGCAACCAAGAAGCTATAACTAATGTGACTGATTTCCTCCTGTGAAATATATGCATGCCTGGGAATTAAGTTATGCTGTTCAGCCTTACTTTGGCTATTCCAAGAACTCTGGAGTCCTTACTGCTTTGGGTCTGTCCCTGACAAACTCATTACGCATTCCATCCTCTTTTTTTCACTGAAGGTCAACCATCTAAACAGCTTATATAATACTGGCGCCCAACATTATTTAATAATATGGTGCCCAGCTGATCAAACCTGGATCATAATGAGGGCTCACAAATATTCTTGTTTCATAAAAATGGTAAGAATCAAATCCTTTTTGATTCTTAAGTGCAAATCATATTAGCATTTGAATGTGCTGGTGTTACATAGCATAGAAAAGAGAGATGAGATGACCCAAGAAAAGATACTGAGAAAACAAGACAAGAGATGGCAAGATAATATATAGAGTCAAGGTCAAGGCCACATTACTGTGTGTATCAGAGATGCTTTGAAACATGAAAATTATAAAGGGTGGAAAAGTGGGAGGAGGAGGAGGCAGAAATAGCTTATAGATGATGTCATCTAGTCTTTCAGGAATTAGTGGTCACTTGAGATAAAAAGATGATGGCTCTACAGAAATAGCTGAAAGCCCTTATGCTTTCCTGAACAAAGAATTAGTGTGAGAAAAATATTCTGTAAGTGTATATGCTTCATAGTTGGGGCATACATTTTGCTTGAGTAGTTTTTTTGCAAACCAAAGGGAATTCCACAGGAACCAAAAGAATCTGTGATATGGAATTGAATTCAAAATATGGTTTTAGTCAAAAATGAAGAGAGAAGGATACAGGAAGCATTCTGTGAAATAATTCTGTTTTAGTTTGGTATTGCTAAACTGTTACATTTCAGTGTGTTTTGCGGTTATCTTTTTAATCAATTCCTGCAAATGGCATTTTTATTATAAAGTTTAACAGAAAGAATCAAAACATATCTCTATATCTTGCTTTTGATCAAAAAAAGGGGAGGTTGCCCTAAAATTCAGTTATCACATTTTGATTTGTTTCCCATTAAATAAAGTGAAGAAAAAAATAATTCACTTTCTTGCCAAATTGTTTTTCTCAGACACAGCTCTCATTAAGCTTCAGCATATAGTTGCTTATAGGTACATCTACCATATGGAAAGTTAGAAATTCAGGAAAAATGCCTTTTTCTGGAAAATAGTCTGAAAAGAAAGGATCAGAGTTCTCAGTTGTACAATGAATGTTGCATCCTTGTATGTAGTATTCTGAGTACAGTAGTAATTATCTACTATTGTTCTCAATCTTCTGCAGTACAATAACATACTTAATACCTTGAAAAAGAGAAGGAAGATGGGTCATATTTCAGACAGTTAGGAAGAACTGGGAAATACTTGAATCCAGATTTAGTTCTGGATCTTTTATCTTGATTTAAAAAAAAAAAAAAGAATCTTTGAAAGAGTGCTGGCTGTTCATACATCACTTTCTTCTTGGTTTCTGCTTTCTTGGTTATTATAGCTTGAGATGTCAGTTGCACACATGGAGAATAAAGACAGCATTTTCTATAATGATTTGTAGTTTATTCTCCATAAACTCATGTAGTTATCCAAGTAATGTATGATGCATTGTTGTCATTGAATTGGGGGATTTTTTTTAATTTTTTTTTTTTTGTGAAAATGCTTAAAATTGTGAGGAAGCACAGATTTGAATAAATGACTTTTTAAAGTATTTTTACAAGCATTTATAGTGAGTTTCTCCCTGGGGTCTGAAATGGAGGCATACGCGTACAGCTAAGAGCAGAATAGGTATAGTTTGCTACAATTCTTAAACACATTTTGACTATTATCTACTGGTGGTGAAGGGTCAGATGTGATCAATGGCCATGGTATCAATAGTCATAGTATCAATACCAATAGTATCAATAGTCATAGTGTCACAATTAATGCTTTTAGGAGCTTCCTTCTGGCAGGAACAGGCAAAATTCGCCTGAGAACTCATGAGTCAGATGAAAAGAGCTTGACCTCCTACATTCAGCTTAGGCATTTGGTTGTTTTAAATGATAAGGACAATGTATAGTATGCTTTGAATTAATTCTTTGGTAAATTGTTTGTTTTAGGTTGGCTTCTTGATTACTTAAGAGGAGTAGTAAAGAGAAATAAAATCCTTGTTTCTTCTATTTCTTTAGATCTCTTACAGCTTTGATTCTCATTTAATAAAAAAATAAACTACCACCACCGACAACAAATTCATTTTCAACAGCAGAGCAAAAAATATCACCTAAAATGGGTTAAAATTTCATTAAAGATATATAAAAACAAAACTTCTAAAACATTGGGACTATTGTATTAAAATGTGGACTTCGGTAGCATCAACAAAGTTGCATTCAACTGAGGCAACTTTAGTCTTTTATATAGACTACTTCCAAACTGCTGCTTATTGTCTTTGTCCCATTTTGACAGCAGTGATTGTAGAATTTGTAGAATTGTAGAATTTGCTAATGGAAAATAAGAGAAAAAAATTCTTTTGAAGTTGCTTTATTTAATTTGAAGCCTTTTACTGTTAAGCTAAATGTACACAAAGAAAGGAAAAAGAACAAAACAGATACAAGTAATTTCTTTGTCAGGCATTGAAGCCACTACTGTGACCACATTCTCTTATCAGGCTTACAGAGATCTGGAAAATTTGTTGTAGTACTACCTTGTTGAAAATAATTATATGTATTGCCTATCTGGTAAGGTGTTTACAGCAGTTTGGGGAGAGTCAGCTTGCTAAACCATTAACAAATCAGACTGGGATGAGGGTGGAGTAACAAACCATAGAAGACCAAAAATGGTGTAAAGAGAAGAGGCTTGAGGAACAAGGTATAAAAAGTAGCATAAGATCCCTTTCATCTCCTGTTTGGTTAATACAGAGTAGTTAGCAATGTCATTCAGGCGATGTCTCTACTTCAGTGACAAGATCTGTAAAAATCATATAAATGCAGCAGTAGATTCCAGGAACCCAAACTGATAGTATACCTCACTCTGTTAGCCTTTTGTTCCCCTAGATTTCTGATATTTATGTATTCCAAATTTTACTGTACAAAATTATATGTTGATTAAATTTCCTACTTTTTTTTAATGGTAAGCCCAATTTCATCTATGTGTGTATATATACATATTTGTAGCAAAGTTGGGATGTGTTTTGCAGATACATTGGCTGATGTAATGAAATGGCTATTTTTACAAAATCCATTATACGAATATGATAGATTCCAAAGCAAAAGAAAACAAAAACAAATGTCCAAATGTTAAACTTTCATGAAACAAAATTTTAAGAGCTATCAGGGAGTATGACATTAATGTTCCTATCAGTTTTCTGTAAACAGATGAGAAATTTTCACTTGGAAATTAATTGCAGGGTAAATAAAGGATGATTCCCAAAGTGCAAATTCACACTTCTATTGTTTTCAGTGAAGAATTGTATAAAAACTTCAGCTCAATCACATACTGGACTGTGCAGCTCTGTTGTTGGCAAACTGCTCAGACAAAATCCTGCAGAATCTCTGCAGCATGCTGTAGAAACAGTGGTGGAGCATAGATCAGAATGTATATGATAAAAACTACTTTGTTTAAAATTCTGTGATCATAAAGAATGAATGGATTTTGGACTGGAAAAGCAAACAGCCAAATAATTTGTATCATCTTTGCAATATGTATGGTACAGCTTCTAACGTTTCTAATGTGTCACAGATGGTCTGGTTGGGCAGAAGGACTGCCAAAAGTGAATGTATGAAATTAATCTCTTTTTCACCATATCTTACCATCTGCTGCCAGTTCATTATGTCTGTTACTAATAACAAATAATTAATAATAATTGCAATAATTTAATTAATATGTTCCTGCTTTGTTTAAAACCATTTCTATTCGGGTTTACTGTTTTAGACTCCTTTTTTATATGTATGTGTTAAAAAAGATTTAACCCTTTTTCTGGGTTACCAAACATGTAAGTTAATTGTGTGTCTATTCTTAACGATTATATATAAGCTCTAACAAAGTATCCTTGTCAAGGAAGTCTCTGGAGTCACTGAGGCTGAGGAATGGATTTTAGTTCTGCTTGATTTTAATTACAGTGAACCTAGTTGTCATGTTAATATTAGGCAAAGCCTAGCTGTGTAATGGTGACAGTCTCTAACTACTAATGTTATTGTTCTAATACTGTTCTTTCAGAGAAAGAATAAACTAAAAATATTTCATCTTTTCCAAGTTGCATATAATTCTGTTTCCACAATGTTTCCAATATTTCTCTCTGCTTTCATTTTTTTTTCTTCCCACAAATATTTCTCATTCATTTTTGTTGCATATGTTGTGCCCTTTTCAGTGTTTTCTGATTATTATATTAACTCGTTACTTTCTATTAGCAAACCTTGGCTTAAAAAATTCTGATACCATAATCTTGTATCAGTGCTACTAGTTGTCAGGCATCTTAAATATTTTATTATGGATAATTACTACAGTTTTAACATCTTTTTCTTGTAAGCATTTTTTTTTTTTTCAAACGTAGTAAGATATATCCATACTTATAATAGGATGAAAGGTTCTTAAAATGACCACATACACTGTTCATGATTTGACTTCTTCGTATGTGTATGTTACTTCAATGATTTGCCCCAGGCATATTTAGATACTTATTTTCTTTTCAAGTAGGTTCTTATTTTCTCTATATGATGCTTTATTCCTAGTTGCTCCTTCTAGTACCCAATCATTCATGTCTGTGCCAATTTGTGAAGTAGAGTAGCCCATTGGCTGGGGTAGGACAAAGGAACATGACTTCACTAGCTCTTCGGTTTCATCCTGCTCTCCCTCTCCTGGCAGGAACTGAGGAGCAAGAGCAGTGCTTCTGCTTCCCACCTGAGTGTGCACCAGCCGCCACTGGAGTCATACACTGTAGTGTATCTATGACTTCTGTTTTTCTGTTCCTCTCTGAGGGCATGTAGGAAAAACCAGGACAGAAGTATTGCATTGTACTTTACTGTCTTACAGATTCACGATATATTACTCTACTATCTGTTTTTAGTATATTAAGCATTGTTTAGTTCTGGCACATGTTAAAAAGTGATCTGATTGATGTCATGTAAAACTGACAAATTATGATTCTTTTATAGTAGCATCTGCTTTTGTTTTTGATAAATATTTACATTGAGGAATCATAATCCCGTAAGAAACTCTTTTTAGAACAGATAATATTGATTCTGTGGCATTCATTTATTCTGTAAATTCAGTGTAGCTTACGTTATTATAATTGAACTCATCTCATTCAGGGTAAGATGAAAAAAGTGATGAAGTTATTTATTATGTAGTTTGTCTGAACAGAAAATTTCCCTTAATCTCTCCTCCCCCACACTTGAATTTAGCTCATAATTTAGGAAATGACACGCAGGTCATATTATATGTTGCCCAATACATCTGGGTGGAATTTCTTGCATCAGAGTGGTCTGTGGGAGTTCAGATTTTAATTTAGGAGTCCCCGAAGAAAGTTTTGCTGGGATTATTCCTTTTAACCTTCAACATTACATCTGTCCCTCAGTATAAATGTTCACTTTTAATAATTTACTTAACATATGGCCTAGATACACTGCAGCAATAGATCCCACATGTTAATTATGCGTAAAACAGCACAGGAAATGGTTGGTAAGTGTTCTAGGTGGTGTTCTGCATTGCTTCTGCCTTTTTTACAGTAATATGTTAAAATTTGAGGCAGTTTCCTAAGAATGATTCTGCAGAAAAATAACATGGGAAAAAGGCATTGGGCACCAGGTTCAGCATTCTTGTTATTTCTTCTGTAGCAATGCATTTTTATGAAATTACATGGCTCTGTTTACAAGGATGCCCAGTCTTACCCACTTTCTTCTCAGAACATTTTTCTGAGAATATAAGATGCTATTTTGCACTGTATTTGCAATAAGCATCCTCAAAATACAGTCAACTTGGCAAGTTTTGATATGATTTTATTTAGTTATTGTGACAAATGAAATTGCTAAACTTTCACTTTGAAAGAAGTTGTCTTTGAGAAAGTTTTAGTTTTCATAATACAGTTCTCAGTTAGTTTAATGTCATGTTTTTGTGTACGTGTGCATTTCTGTATAAAGCAATTTCTAAATCCTTAGCCTTTCTACTCTGTAAGATACATCATGACAACAAATGGTTCACTGACCTCATAGTATATGAACCAAATGCATGTATCAGAAATATTCCTCAGATAATTACTAGAAAATAAAATATTGTAGAGCTGTCATGAAACTCACTATACCAAAGTGAAATCTCACTGTTACGTGACACTGCAGGAGATTTTTTAAAATCAATTATTTCCCTCTCCTTTTCCATAACATCAAGTTTGATCGTGACTGCCTATCACGTATTATATCTGAAAAAAACAAAGCATGAATTGTATTTTGCAAACTAAGCAACAGCAAATATCATAGCAGGTTTTTGTAGTAGTAGTTTCTCATTATGGTTGAAAAGGCTTAATGCATAGGTTTTTGATTTAAAAAAAAAAAAAAAGTGAAAGAGTACTTTGCATATGTCCATAGAGATCTTACTACTTATTTCAGTCATCTCTAGATTGTTCCCATCTGTGTACCATGCTGAGGACTGCAGGACATTCTGGAGTTCTTACTGCAAGGGAAAATGAAGAAGAAATTAATTTTGTTTACTGAGTAGGTGCTTCAACATCCCCAAAATCAGGGTATGCAGGAAAAATTTTCTATTCTTCCTCTTTGGAGGGCTTAAATTTAGATGCACTGCAGAAATGTGATTCAGAATACAGTAAATGTTACTTAAAAATTGAAATATCAATTTAAAGAAACATTAAATCTTGTAAAATAGGTTTCTTGTCTCACCATTTGCTTAGATTTTGCTAGTCACACATAATCCTTTTTGTCTTCTGAGCCAACAGAATTTTTATTTGTGTGTTCACAAGAAGTGTATGGGGGAGCATATCAGAGTTGAGGAGCAGCAATATGAATTGGATGTCACTTTTGATGCCCCTTGCATAATCTGTAATAGCAAAGCCATCTAATAACCTGTGTTTCTTGCTGACAGCTCACTGAGCTGGCTACGTAGGTTCTTGCTGTTAGCCAGGAGCTGTTTTGCTGACAGAACTCTGGAGTTTTCTTAGGTTTGGGGGTATGATGAATTCTGGCCAGCTGTGCTGATGGTGCTGGGGAGAGCAGTTAAGTTGAAGTCCTCAGATTCTGTTGTAATTATGGGTTTTAGCAATACCAGAGTGCAGTGAGAAAATCGGTCTTTCCATTTGCTTGCATGAAGGAAGTATAAACAAGATTATTGCACAGCTGATTCTTCCACTGCTGGGTTCTTTCTCAGTAGGCAGTAAGGTAATTGTTCCACAGCCTGTGTATCACATTTCTGCCTTCTGTACTCCATCATACTGTTTCAGTATTGTCAATATGAGCTTTATTTTCTCCCATAGACCTTAACAAAGGAAAACCAGAATTTGATTCCAAATCTTCTTGGCAAGACCAAAAGGTCCCATCACAGGCTGAAGTCCCATCTTCATACAGAGAACGGTATATATCTGGTAGACTACCATAGTTCATTTTTGTTTGTTCCACTGATGTGGCTGCATAGCCTGCAATGTTCTGAGACCTGTACTTGTTCTGCAGGTCGGAGTGCTGCCTGTGCTCTGCTGTTGCCACACTTCTCTGAGGGACAGCAGTGGCCTGGCCAGCAGGCCTCTGAGGTCAGGTTGCCAGGGAGTCCCAACCGTGGCTGATCCATCATCTCTTCACTGGCACACAGCGGAGGGTTCTTTGCTTTGGTTAGTTAGTTAGTTAGTTTGTTTGTTTTTTACACAGTCTCATTAGGTTGTTTTAATAGCTGGGCTGTTTTCTCCCTATTTGTTTTTCTTCTCCAGAAAAACGAATTGCTGATTTTCAGCTCACTGGTCAATTTTAACTGTACTATGTTTTAATCTGCTCCAAACTTGCTACAAATAAGAATGTAACCTTTGCCTTCAGAAAGCATGATATTTAGTTTATCATTCTCAGCTACTAGTGGGACCATGACCTGCATAGAAGTATTCCACTAATGTTCCAACTAGTAGGTGTGTGGCAGCATTTTATCACGACTAATAATATGTGTTCAAAAAATTGTTATTGATGTTGAGTAGGCTTGGCAATGAACACTAAAATAACTGACTTTTCAGTGTATAATAACAAAGCACCTGAGTGTCAAGCTGAAATTTAATCCAAAGGTACACGTTGGTCTTGGAATGCTGTTTGGGGCAACAGCTGTGGTGATCATTTTAGTGGGAAGCCCTTAATTAACCCAGCTGAGGGCTAGGTGTCTGTCTGAGTTAGGTGAATGGACTTGCTTGTGGTGCAGTGGGAGACGCACCTGCCTCCTGTAGGGTATCCGTCTTAGGCATTTGTTTTTGAAAGCACTTTTCTCTCAGACTAACTGACGACTAACTCAGACCAGATACTTAACCTTTAGAGAGATGGAGGTAGATGACATGTCCTAGCCACGGTATCAATTTAAATGTACATGTATGTATGAATTTTATGTGTATGTACACACAGCTTTGTAAAATGTGGACTCCTCAAAAAGGAATAATATTTCAAAAGCTTTTCAATATAAACAGATTTGCTGATGAATTAAAACTGATATTGCTGTTTGGTTTTTCCTAGGAGTCTTAGCATTGCACACAGCTGTTTTTTGTGTTTTATACCTTTATATGTGCATTAATGTAGAAATCTTCTTGAAATGTTTGAAGAAAGGGAATACAGATTCAGGCAGAAGGTTTAATGCCAGTTTAGCTTTCTATTACGTATTTCCTATAAAAGTAATCATTTGGTTATTTTTTCATAGCTTGGTTCTTTATCCAAAATTATGAGTAAATACCAGTCACAAATCAAATAGCTTTTCATCTTGTAGAGTTTTTTCCTCCATGTTTCATTATTCTTATGTTAGACGTCATTGCTTGTATATCATTTTATCTTACTAAAATTTGCTCTTCTAAATTACATTTTTAATAGGATTTGAAAACAAAGCAAATTCAGACCCACTCTTTTTAAATCTATGGTAAGGATGTGTATTGCTTTCATGTTAATAGAGTATTTCATTTGAAATTCTTTACTTTATGCTAAGTCAGAGCTTTTTATTGCTAATGTATTAAATCCCTCATTCCAAAGCAAAAAGGCAAGGGGAAAAAACAAAACAAAACAGCACCATCATTAAAATAAATATTTGATTCAAACAACAGGAGAAACTTCTAATGGAATGGCAAGAAAAACATAAAAAAGCGCAAAAGTCTGAAGTACGTTTTAGAGAGAAAAAATGTTAATAAATAAAAATAAATAACATTTTCTGGACTTTGAATATTACAAAACCAACTAGTAAATTGTAAGGACAGATAAATCACATATTTTGCACTTCTGTACTTTCTCATAGCAGGAAAGTGAACACATTGTTTCATACTTCCTGATTTAAAAGATCTAATGTCTCATTTTCCTTACTTTGATACTGGGTTAAATACAAGTTGAATTAGCTATTTACTAAATACAACTAATGGTTAATTATTTAATTATTATCTATAGATAAGTTTAAATGCATGAGAATTATAAAATAATTTTAATTAGAAACTTCATGATAGAATGTAAGGTAGCATATTTAATGTACCTAGAAATTAAGTTGCAAACTGATTGCCTCCTGTTTGATAGAATTATGGATTTGGAAAGCCAAATCTAAGGATTCAGGCCATTACTTATTTTCCATTAAAAATGGTTTTCTGGGCATATTGACAGTATAAAGCCAAAACCATTAAGTTCAAAGTAAATGCTTTACTGGGTAAGTTTCGTACATATTATTTCATACTTAAGAGGATTTTTTATTTTTATTTATTTATTTATTTATTTATTTATTTTACAAAAAGGTGGGGCCAGGAGGGGACGCAACCTGACTGCATCCCCTCCTGGCCTCTTGCCCACACCAGCCTCCTTGCTGTGAGAAACAGAGAAGGTCCGGACACCATGCAAGTGCTGCTCACTGTGTTATCAACATAGTTTCAGAAATCCAAAACACAGCGCCATAGAGGCCTCTAGGAAGAAGATAAACTCCATCCCACCAGACCCAGGTTACAGTCCCAGCACTCCCTCATGCTCAGTATTTGTTCTGAAGGCTTTGCTTTTGCAAACAATATGTAAAACTGGTGAGTTTCACAGGCATATTCCCACTATTGAAAAACAAACAAGCAAACAAAAAGCAATGAGGAAATAAAAAAAGGTTGAATATACAAAGTAAGTCTGTTTTGGCATGTAGTATTGAAATTCTTCATTATTACTCTGAGAGTGGTAATTTGATCCTTTACCAAGGAAATTAAAATTTTTAGGTTTTGTAGCAAATATCTCACATTTTATAGAATAAAGATAGTACAGGCTTCTGAGCATTTGTGATACCTCCTTGAAATTACACTTTTAAAATGTGTTATTTTCTTGTTTTGATGGAAGTTGAACATTTGGTTTCCTTATTCTTGAGACATTCTTTGAATGCCGTTCTAGTTGTACGTAGTTACACTGAAATACTGTTCATGTATTTAATTTTTGATTTCTGACATTTCAAAACACCGACTATTCTCACTGTAAGAAGTTTGCATGCTTATTTGAGCATTTGCACCAGCACCAAAATACCAGTTACTTTTTACAGATAACCTTACTCCTTCTTTCTTATACCTGAGTAAACATTCTGTTTACTTACTAGAGACATCTGGGTGGATGATTTACATAAAAAACTATAAATTGATTAATATTTTGACAGAGGTTTATAGCCTCTCTTTTGAAGGAAGAAGCTTATTTGGTACTTCTTCCAATAATACAATTTCCCCTGTCAGATAAAGTTACCTCAATCTGCTGTGTATAAAGAAGCCAAGGCTGACTTTTGTGTGCAATGCTCTGAGTGTAAATTCATAGCTTCGCTTTAGGTTGCTTGTGTCTAGGTGATCTAAATGACTAAGAAACTAAGCATGAGTAAATCATGGGTACAAATTTGACCCTAAAGATGCATTTTAAACAATCACTAGGGAATTAAAGTTTTGACTGTTGTCAATCTGTAACATAGCTATTCCTATATTTTTCTTTATGACGCACTCTAGATAAGGTGCTGTGGTGACAGAAGTTGTATGTTCTTTTTTCCATGCAGATTTATGAATAATACCATGATCTTCACCTACTCTTATAGCTACTGAAATCTTTGAGTTGTACATCCCTACCCAATAATAATAATAATTCTGTGTTCTCTCTTTACCTTCTGTTTACCTCTAGCATTCTCCTTTTCCATCTATCCTGCTTTTCCTATGGACAGAATAACTGTTCCTGTAGTGAGAGGGAACTAAATAATCTTCAAGTTGGCTGAGTCTTTTTCCTCTTTTCTTTTAGTAACTTAGGTGGCTTTTGATTTTCTTTTAAACTTCATGAAACATTTATCTTGTAAAGGCATCAATGGATAAGAACATTGAAAAGCAGAAATAAGGTGTTAGCTTTTTGCAAACCAGGTGTTTTAATCATCTGAGTCTGCCATCTGTAGAAATATGAATTTTAACTTGTCCTTCAAGAAAAGAATCAAGAATTGTTTAGGAGTTATTTTTTATAGATTTTCCTGATGTTTGTCTGTTTTCTACATAACTGTTGCTGTATCTGGGTTTAACTATAATATTTTTTAGAAGTACAAATATGAGATGTGTTTTCACCCTAAGTAGGTTAGCACTTGAAAACTCTCAGCAGCTGGCTTAAAACATATCAACAGGACTGATTTCTTGGGATACCTGCTCACCTGCATGGAAATTTGTGACTAAATGTGCTAACAAATCTGAAGGAAGCAAATAGAATGATATTCCATATCTTTTGCCTGCATAAATATATTTTTCAAAAAAGCATTCTTTCATGCCTGGCAGGGGTCCTGGGCCTGGAATTGTCTATGTAAAATGGTAGTTTTAAAAGTTGTTTTAGCAAGTTAAACCAAATTTGGGGATGATTAGAAGGACAAATTGGTGGAATTTGGTCAGAAAATATACGTATCTTTGCATGTAAATAAATGTCATCTCCCCCATGCTGGTGTTCAACAGTACAATTGCACAATTTACTAGATGAAGAAAGAATTGAGGCTGCTACTGAGAAATGCTATTGAGAATCTGTAATAAAGGAAGTAGAAATGTTTCCAAAGTAGAATGATGCTGAAAAAGTATGAATAGTACTAAAATTCCTTACTCTTTCTTGTCTGTAAGGGGAAAAATATGTTTTCGTCTCCTCCAGCATCTTCACTGTGATAGACACTAAAGAAGAATCTGGCATCTTTCTGTTCTTGCAAGCAAAGTGAGTGGATGTTGGATGTTACAAATATAATAGCCCTGTCATTTTTTTGTTTGTTTTTTTTTTTTTATGAATTCTTTGCTATTGGGTTTTTGGAAGCTGAAGTTAAATCAATGTAGCTGTTGATTTTAGGAGTGACTTAGCAGTTTAGACCCATTGAGAATATTATGTCCAAAGATCCCACTTAAATTACAGGCTTATATTTAATGTTTAATAACATTAAACATTGTATATTTAATAAAGCATTTCAGCATTTTACAGCTGAGACTTTCAGTAGTCATTTGTTCAGTACACCCTTTAGAAGTTAGTTGTACAACTTTTACTGTCTCAGAAAATGGGAGAAGGAATCAGCCACTGATAAGTCCATCATTACAAGGTAAATGAAACTTATTCTGGCTTGTATTTTTCCTTCTTCATGGTGAGAGAACTTCCTCATTGTAGTTATATGCTAATTTTATTTGGAGGTATTGTAAATACCCTCTACTGAAATTTAAAAACCCATTTTAGTCCCAAAGAAGCTTACAGTGTCTTTTTAGTGGAAATATTTCTGTTAGCTAATACTAGTACTGAGTCAGCTAACGAGCTCTCACAGAGGATGAAATTACTGATTCTATAGAGAAGGGAATTACTAATATTAGGATTAAGAGAACCTGATGCAAGGAAATACATATAAGAAAGCCTGTTCTTTTGTTAATTTCAACAAAGCAATATCTCAGAGAATAGAGTATGAAGATTTAGAGCTGAAGAGTTCAATCTTACTTTACTTCAAGCACTTATAAATATGCAGCATGCTACAAATGCTAGAACTGTAGAGAGAAGGTGATAAAATGTATTTTGTACTGTTTCTTCCTCACATTATTGCACCTTGCTCAGCAGATTATTTATTATGTTAGTTCTTAATAAATAATTGATGGAGAACTGATAATACAAAATTTACTGAATATGTGGAGTGTTTTATTATTACATTAATATGCTACAGGTGTGTTTTATTGCTCAATTAACATATGCCTCAAGGTGTGGTATGATATATGAAACTGCCAGTGTTCGGATTAACAGGCTGGTAAAACGCATCCTGGAGGGTCTTAATGGTTTTGTATAGTCAGGAAAGATGCCCTATATTTAAAGGTATGTCTGTACAGAAATTGCAGTGTGGTTTAGATATGCAAGCTAACTTTAAATGAGGAAGCATGAGTTCTGGAAGTAAGCTAACAATAGCCATGTGGGTCTTTTATGTAAGTTACATTACGTGGGCATTTGGGAGAAACTCTTAGAGCTAAAGTGGTCTCCATTAATTTCCTAGCTTTCCTGGAAAAGTTGTAAAAATCAGATTATCTCCCTCACACCTCATTTACAAGGCCATGCACAACACAAGTACACTTGTTATCTCTGAGTGCTACTCTTTATATAGTAATGCTGTGAATGAAGTACAGGAAATTTAAATTGCATTTAAGTTTCTTTCAAAGTTCTTCATCTAGGAGTAGTTTTCATTGCAGAACTTAGATGAGGGTTCTGTGGGAGAGTAAGCAGTGTTTTTTGGAGGGATTTGAATTTTTATTTTTGTATTTACTTCATACTTGTTGCTTTCCTATAGCTCTTCTAAAGGCTGACTTACCAGTATCCCTTGACTATCATTAGTCTCTTCCTTCCTTCTCTCGTCTTATTTTCATTCTGTGCACAACAGAAGATGAGTAGCTTTAGGCTCACTTTCTGAGTAGAGTGGTTGCAAGGGAAAATGGAAAACTGCAGCGTTCAGTGTCTATGTATTCCTAGGTGAAACTGTCTGACTGCATGCAAAGGGCAGAGCTCCAAGAGCAAAAGAATGTCTGCAATAGATCAGACCAAGAGTCCAGCTGACCCTGGAGAAATCAGCAAAGACAACAGGCAATAGCAAATGCTTGAAGAAACAGGAAAAGCAGAGTAAAGCAGTAAAAGCATATTGGTATTTCTTTAGAAAGGGGTTTTCTTATTTTCATGTGCAGTATAAGGACTTCTTAAGTAGAATTATATCCAGACATTTTTTAATAGCCCTTGAGAATTCGTGTCCGTTTTCTGAGGTTTTTAATATTTTACATATTAACATCCAACCTTTCCTATATGTTCCATTGTTTAAATTCTGAATAGTGTTGGAAAAGCTGCGTTTACATCTGCACAGTTTATTTTTAAAGCTTCTGTCATACTCTTTGATTGCACACCCTATGGGTCTTGTGCTACAAGGTACAGTGGATTATCAGCTCAACTGTCTTATTCATGTTGAAGAAGACTTAGCTGTTTTCTGCTTTAAGCAAATTTTGTCACCTTGTTCTCCATTCTTCTGTAGTTTATGAGTATACCAAATACCAGGGACTCCAGCGTGAATTCCTGCGGAATGTTACTGAGTTTCTCCCTCAATTTTTAATTGCTGTTTATTCCCATGTTGTTTGTCCTGCTTTTTATCAGGTTATTAGCATACAAGGGAAGCTTCCCTTTCACTTAACGGTAAAAACAACTTTATTCTTTAGGAAAAAATATTTATTTTTTTTAATCCAGACATCATCACATGTATGAACTTTATTTACAGTCTGACTTCCTGAAGAACGCTCTCATGTTTAAAAAAAAAAAAAAAGGCGATTTCTGCCTGTACAAATCACGTTCTTTTGGCTCTTATATTCAGCCACATATATTTCTCCCCTCCCCCCATATTCAGCTACTTAGGCCATGTTGACTCAGCATTTCATAAAATCATAGAACGGCTTGGGTTGGAAGAGACCTTAAAGATAAACTAGTTCCAACCCCCTGCCATGGGCAAGAATACCACCCACCCACTGGATGAGGTTGGCGAGTTCCCCACCCAGCCTGGCCTTCAATGCCTCCAGGGATGGGGCATCCATAACTTCTTTTGGCAACCTGTTCCCGTGCCTCAGTACCCCTCACTACCCTTACAGTGAAGAATTTCCTCCTAATGTCTGACCTGAATCTATCATCTTTTAGTTTAAGACTGTTCCCCCTTGTCCTATCATTATTTACCCGAGTAAAGAGTCCTTCTCCCATCCTTTTTATAAGACCCCTTTAATTTTTGGAAGGCTGCAATGCGGTCTCCATGGAGCCTTCTCTTCATGTTTCTCCATGTTTTGACCAGAAACTTTTCAAAAAAACAAAAACGGTGATACTGTGCTGGAAGCAGTCCCCAGGTGTTCTGACAGTCTGCACTGGACGTTGCCGCACACTTGAGCAAAAGAAGGGAAACATCATGAACCAGTTTTTATAATCTTTTTCTCTGGAGGTAGTCGCCAGAATTGCTCAATAGGAAAATAGCACCACAAGAGAAGAAAAAACAAGTGATCAAAATAAACAAACAACACAAACACCCACAAACAACGTAATTTAATTCCATGTAAGCCTCTTCATTCAACTCCCATTTAGATAAGCTGATCATCAGATAGAAACACTGTATTTGCCCTTCAGCCTATCTGTGCTGCAAAGGCAAGCAGACTGCTTTGAAACATTATTTATACTTCAGCAGGTCATGCTGCACCTGATGAAATGCTGTCAAAAGTACCATTAGTAGTGGTAACAGGACTAGTGGTAGCATGTAGAAGTAACATCCATCTATCCACCCTCCCCTCCAACTCCCTAAGGTCACTCATGAAAATGCAAGTTGAAAATGAAAACTGACACAAGAAACTGAAGCAGTACCAAAAGCAGTATGAGTGGCAAAATTTTAAGCCAAAGGAAAGCAGAACCCATTGGAGCCAATGATGGCTGTTACTGGAAGCTGGTTTTTCCTTTGTGTAAGGGGTCCGGAACAGAAATATTTCTGCTATGACTGAAGCTCTAAGTGGTGTATAGACTTGGGCTCCGCACGGTGATTTTCTGGTTTGTTTGTTCTTACTTAGCCCTGGGCTTCCTGAAATCAATGGAATTATTAGCAAAAAGAAGCCCTAAGTAGAAACCAGGGGACTTGGTCCTGGAGTGTGTATGGGAATACTACCTAACAATGTCGAGGCGCATAAGGCTGAGTCCTTCTTAAAATTAAGCTGGAGAGATAACAATTGCCTCAAGGTTTGATTGAATGGGGTTGTTTGTGGGCTGCAAACTTGTGCTCACCTACTGAGTCCTTGCTGCCATGTGGACGGCAACTGCTGCGCTTCTCCAGCTGGCCCCAGACAGACAAGTGTCTGGCTTGGGGCGTAAAGACAGCTGCCTTTACTTATTCATTTGTTCCTGCATTTGGTTGTTTATTTAGTGTTGTCTACTGTTTGCTCTTTTCTAGGAGATCATGTTCTTTGGGCCACTTGTGGTAATATCCCAGGTTGTGTCTGGGTGACCTCTTGAAACTGTGGCTTTCCCCTCACTGCCAAGGGTTTTATTATTGTTGTCCTGACTGAAATTAGCAGGCTGGCTGGAATGCACATGTTTGTTGTGAGTGATTGCAGTCACTCAGTTCTTCAAGATCAAAGCTTTACGTAAATTAAATAATAATTAAAAAAAAAAAAAAAAAAAAAAAAAAGGTGTTCAGACAACTACTTTTGATATTTAATGGCAAGGGATTAAGATGTTCATGCCAAAACAATGTGCAGTAAGGGAATACTGCAAACAGAAAAGGAACTTGCTGCTGAACATTCATAGAGATGATATTGTAACTAATTTTTAACTGGAAAATGCTGTTGATAATTTATTGGGCAGGCAAGAATCTTTTCTAGCCCAGGACTGCCTGAAAGATGAAAGGGCATGATAGGAGGGTGGCTTAGAAAGGGAATGTGAAATCTGGACAAGATATACCACTTGACTACAGATGAACCAAAGATGTTTATAGGAGATACCTCTGAGCAAAAAGTTTCTTGAAGAAGGCTGGTATTTTGCCTGTCAGATCTGCTTCAGGTCTAGTGATTATCAACATCTTAGCTCTTTCAATTCCCTGATGAACTGCAGTGAAAACATGAGTTTTATAAATCACCTCACGGTACTGTACTACAAAGCCCTGATGATCAGCAATGCAGTGACCACACTTAGGGGAACAAAAGGCATAGTTTCTGGGAATTATATGAGAACATATCAACTCCACACATCTTGATTGCAGACTCTGCAGGTAGCCAAGGGTTTTGTGGCTTACTCCTTGACCTTCACCTTCACTTTCACAGACTGCAAACTTCTCAGACACATCCATGGTGTGAACTGCATCTTAATAGCTAGACTGCCTGATGGAGAGATTTACTTCCATTCTTAATTGGGCAATACCTGTGGCTCTGTCATCCAGGATTGTAAGATCTTCTGCTTCCTATTTGCAGGTGCATGGTATCTCTGGGGAAAACATGACAATCTATAACACTGAAAAGTGATTTTAAGGTGTGTATTTACATTATATTGTTCTGTATATACTTTGTCATTTTCAACAAATCTCAGTTGTACTACTTTTGTTTCATATTCTGTGTTAGCTCATTCGTACCCTTAAACCCCAAACAATTTTTGCAAGTTATTAATGAATAATAAACAGTAAGTTGTGTCCTTGTTATTCTTCTAGCGTGCTTTCCCAAGGAGAGGGTGTGGACCAGGGGGCAGATAGGACACCTTTGTTAGGTGCAAATCTTAACCGTGACAAGAAGGACCAAGTCACAGATTCCCAACTGGTCTGTTCCTCTGTTCCCCTTCAGCATCCCTCCCACACCATCCACGTTTCTGGAGTGGTAATCACAGGCCAGTACTGTGTGCATCTCTGGTTCCTGGGCATATTGCCTCTACTGCCTGGCCTATTGTGTGTACTCTTTTATATTTGAACACTCTTACTACCTTTTTACATTAGATTATTTACTATAGTTAGTTACTTACCTAACTGCAGTTGGCACAGTGTTATGTCATTTCTTTTTGTACTCTTTGAACATGCTGTTCTGCATGTGTTTTGACAAATTCTGACTCTGCAGCTGTAAATTCTGGTAATTTATGAGAACTGTATTAATACTAATTCACATCTGTCAAAAATCAATCTCAGAATCTCATAGGGAGAAAAAATCTTGAAATTTGGAGAGAAAAAAACAACAACCTAAGTCATATTCATGCTGAAAAAAGAAATAAAATCTTTATTGTGGTAGTTTGTCTCAGGGAACATGAAATACCTCAGGAAATTATTAGCTATTTCCACTCTTTTCATAATGATATATCTCCTATCGTTTGTGGATGTTGGACAAGTTTCTTTGTCTTTATGAATCTCTGTTCTCTGGTCACAAACTAGAAAAAACAGTAGCTGTCTTCTGTGTAAGATGCTATGCTAAGAAATTTATTAATGAAGACTACATGTTAATGGTAAATGTTTTTGCTCAGTTCATGAATGTACATCAGAGACCACAAAGCTATAAAATGGTGCAAGTAATATAATTTCCACTGTTATGCAATTTGTTTTCTACTCTTTCCTTTATTATTTCTATGAAGTACCATAAAAGAACAAAATTTTTTGGAGGTGTCTAGATTAGCTGTGCTTTATGTCAGTATGGCAAATGACATTCTAAAGATGAAAATGCTGTTGGACAGTCTAAATTTAAAAGAAATTTAAAGGAAAACACTCAGTTTCATGTTTCTACACTATGCATTGCTGAGCTGTGGTATCATCACATATGTAAGACTTCGGTATCAAGTGTACATACTGTTGAAAATACCTGTTCTTAAAACGTCAAATATTAAGGGATTTTACATGCCTTATGGTAGCTGTCAATTCTGTAAAATCAAAGATTAACAAAAGGCTATGTATTAAAAAGCTGTATTGATTAACGCAGGCTCTTAATTTTATTTTATAATCTATTAATACTTGTCCTTTTTTTTTTTTTGTAAGTGGTGCTGTTGCTACTGGATCAATTTTACTTTGACAGCAATGATCAAATGGTGTAGGTCAACAGAAGATTTGTTAAATCTAGACTATTGGCAAGAAACTATATTTAGAAGTAACGTATCGTCTTGTAAGCTATCTTCAGGTGGTTTGTCACATGTACTAACTGAGCGTCTGTGTAAGAGATCTTAGGAAATAAATGTAGGTTATCATTCTATAATTGCTGTAGAAATTCTTTGGCATCAGTACTGAGCTTTAACTTATCTCCTTTTTGAAGGTTAATGGATGCCATTTCATTTTCATAAACAAAGAATTTTAAAAAGTAGTTGGGTGAGAATGTTTTTGTTGTTACCTTTTTATCGGATCTAGTTGTTTTAATGTTTGCCAGATAATCCTCATCTCTACAGCTTTTATTTAAGAGTCAATGATGTTGTATTACTGATAGCTTTAAGTAAACTTGTTTCTGTAAAATCATTATAGTAAAAATGTATGACACACCCATATTCCTCATTTAAAACAAAACAAACATGTGTTACAGTGTACTTTTAGAAGTCATTCTGATTACATGTGAGTGTACCTGTGTCTGTTTTATACTAGCTGTATATAACTGTGAAGGCCGATGGCGTAGCCTGCTCTTCAATTACTCCACTGTTACTTCCATTCTGACCATTATGGTTAGGAAAAGAAAAGGCCAATTAGACTAAAAAGAATCATCTGTAAATAGTCAGGTAAAGTGTCAGGAGATAAACGAGTCTCTGTTATCTCAATCTAAAAATAGGAAGCTGCAAAAGGAAAGGAGACAGGAAAAGGAGAAGGTTGATGTAAATGTGGTTTGAGGGTGTGAGAAATGTTCAACTTCAGACTTGTAGACATTGTGAGTAGATGTTAGTTGAGTTATGCTGCATATTCATCTTAAAGCGCATAGGATACAGCAAAATGCAGGAAGCTGTTTTGGTCTTTAATAAGAAGTATCAAGAAACTTAATTATATAACTGGTAGCTGTGTGCTAATTCTTCCAACACCTTTATTCTGTTTTAAATTGATTGTATACAACAGACAGAACTAAATATTATCCAGTATTGAAATATAAATAATATATATATATATATATATAAACTGAAAATAAAGTCAGAACTAAGGATATCTGTAAAGAAAGAAGGCAGAAACCCATGGAAATGAGTGGTATAGAGAGAAGTAATACAGTAAAGCGACAATCATGTTGTACTTCGGTATAGGGCTTATGCATACTTTAGTAGAAGGTGTATTAGTTATTGTGGCTCTGCACAGCTGCTTTTCCTCCTGAATATTAAAAGAACAAAGCCAGTTAACTGGGCTTACTGCAGTACTGCAGTGAAAATACTAAACAAAGGTTTATTTTCAGTAGAACCTGTGATGTATCATGTATTTCATATTTTCATATTTTTATTTTTTAGCATTACTGGAATCTGTAACTTACTTAATAGTCCAGTCAGGTTACAGATCTCTAGGTGGTTTATTTGTACACAACGAACAGTTAATCGGATATCTTGCCTTAATGTTTCTAACCTCTTTTACGGCTCATCCTGCCTCAAAGGTACAGTTTCATACATTAACTAGACATCAGGTTAATGGACTTTGGCAATCTGAAAATTACATCTCTAAATCTACTTTATGTTTAACTAAAATACATGATACCTACTTTCTTATAAAGGCCAAGTAACATGCCAAAATGATGGTAGTTTATTTCAAATGTTCATTATGCTTGTGTTTTGTTTTTTTTTTTTCCTTCTATATGGATTTCTGTGTAGAGAAAGTACAGGTGACTCAGTCATACCAAAGGGAGAACAAGTCACCATTAGATAGATGTAAGAACAGTGGTTTCTCTGATACGCACATGATGAAAAATAAAGGCAAAATTAAACTCTTGAATTAACTTGGAAACAGAATCTTCAGAACTTAATGTTTTCTATTTGTTCTTTATTTTATTTGTTTATTTATTTGTTTGTTTTATTTTTCAGACTGAAATACATTTTTCATTTTTTATACTGTTTATATTTTAATAAAAATAATAAGTATATTTGTTGTTATGACATTGGAATTGCTTCACAGGCTATTTCAGATACCCATCCAGAAGTAGTCGAAAAATCAACTATCCCCATCCCCTCAAAATAAGTAAATAAAGATAAAAAGTTATATAAATTTATATGAAAGTATATGAAATAATGAGAATTAGTAAATATTTCCATAGCATTGTGAAAATGGTTTATTAATTTTTTAAGAGTAAGTCAGTCTCATCTCCATCCTGCTAAGTTCTTTGTTTTTTTATTTAAGCTGTTAAAAACTGTTTAGAAATGCGTACTGAATGTAAAAGGAAAGGAAGTGGAAATGAACAGAGTTGCCATACAGCAAATCATATCATCTAGAAAAACATGAAGAATAATACCCTAGGTAGTACTTGCAGCTTGACTACTGAAAGAACATTTGTACCTGATGGCAGCTCCAAGGTGAGTCTTATGGGCCCAGCTTCTGTTCTCCTGCTGGAAACTGAAATGCTGCTGGAAACATGGTCACCAGCAGCATGCTCCCAGGCCAGCGAGCCTTGCCCTGGTCTTCTGCAGGTCACTGCCTTGAGTTGTCTGCACAATAAGTGATACAGTGTTTGCTAGTTGTGATGGGGCAAAGGGAATCGTTGGCAGCAAACTGTGATGGAGCCATGCCAAATGATTTAAGGTATGGCAAGACTTCTGTAAAGGTAGCTTGATGAAAAACATCTGTGGCTTTCACAGCTGACCTTTGAATGTTAGAGAAGTGTACTGCCTCAAACCAGAGGGCACAATGAAGAGCAGTGCCCTGGCACCAAACAGAGCCCTTTCCTTTCCACTTAGACCTTCATCAGGTATTAGCAGAGTAAAAGCTACGTTATTCTGTTTAAAGTATTGTGTACCTCTACTGGCACCTGCTGTGGTCAGAGAAAATGGGATTACATGTAATCTTAACTCCTGTGGTACAGACAATGAGATTACACATCTCCTGCAGCTCTGCTTTCTTGCACTATCACAAATTATAAAAGGGCCCAGTGACTAATCAGCCAGCAAAGTTGGCAAAAACTAGGGAAAGAGGAAAAAAAGTAAGAAAAAGATTTGTGCTGCTGTCTTAGTGATAAACATTAGTAGAATAAGAACTAAATTATTTGCCTAATAAAATAGACAGATGGTAGAATAGCTTTTGTGACTACTTCTTAGTAACAGTAATTGCAATATTCCAATTAAAGAAACAGAAACCAGAGCATTTTCAGAAGAAAATATCAATTTCCCTTTTCCTGAGGAGATTTTGTTTCCTAGTTGTTTATTCTACCCACCTGTATATCTGATAATCAGCCAGATGAAGCCAATTATAAATCACTGACATATTGTTGCATGATTTGCAGTGGCACAGGAGAGGAACATATATACACACGAAGCTTAAAATAATTTAAAAAAATAGATTAGAAGAAACTTGATGCTGAAGACTTCAGTAGAGATGAGGCTGCTGATGAGAAGTGCAGTAGAGATGAGACGACTGATGAGAAACATGTCCCTCCAAGAAGCTGAGTGCACTTACAGTGTATTTAATGGAAACTGAATATAAAGAATTGGACACTGAATGATTTATTCATTCGGTTGTTTTCTAATGAGATAGAAGAAAAGATCACAGATGAGAAAAGTAAAATATTCAGTAGTTTTGTGATTGCTCTCCAGAAGATAATCCCTACAGTTAATAAAATGTGGTGATTGCTCCTAGTTTACGTTAGGGATTTTTTTTAGGCTCTTTCAGGCTTCTAGCGTAAAAAACAGAAATTAAACATTTAATAACTTTTTTTTTTTTTTAAATAAAAGATTCAAATTCTTCAGGTTCATTAGACTGCTTATAGAGCAGAGAGGATGTGAAACTTCTTAGCAATAAACTTCTTACCTTTATTCCACTAAATTCATCTGTTGAGAAAAACTAATACTTTTTAGGAAAAATGAAGTAATTTTAACTTCTATTTTATCTTCCTAATAATACCATAATTTAAATTTTATATATGTGTATATATATATAACTGCAGGATATAGACCTGCTGGGACTGCCTACATAAGGGAATTGATAAATATCTTGCCGGGACCCCATCTTAACCCTCCCAGTAAAAGGTAGCAGTGCTTTCTAAGTATTCCTTAATTCAAACATGCTGCTTTAGCCCCATCAGCATCTCACCCAACGCCAGCAGCAGAAAAGCCTCTGAGCTCACAGCAGCTCTCTTCTATTTTTGTTGTTGTTAGTTTTTTTTTTGTTTTTTTTTTTTTTTTTTTCTTCCAAGAGGTATTAATTTTAAAGACCATCGTAGTAGAAAATCTAGTACTGGAAAAAACAGATGGAAAGAAATGTAGAGTGGTGATAATCAGGTTAGTATACACAGTGCTATATAGTTTTGCTCTGTGCATTTATGGAAGGTTCTGTATAGATACATTTTTATCAGACATTCCAAGTCTTTTTTTCTTTTTTTCCTTTTTTTTTTTTCTTTTTTTAAGATATTAAGCCTAATGTAATACTAATAAGTCTGCATCTCATTATATAAGCAAAACAGGCTGCTTCTGATTGTTGCAACAGGCAATAAAGATTTTATCACAGACCTACTTAGTAAAATGATAAAAATGAAATTGACTTTTTCTCAAAGTTTTTTTTCCCCCCTAAATTCTGTGTGCAATATGCAGCTGTTAATGCTGGTGAAAAACATATACATATACAGATGAAAAATTGAGGAGGAGCAGCTGTGCTGTTGCCCCAGATAATTAATTGAACGTGTACTTCTAGTTAAGTTTTCTATGATAGGAATGAAGGCAGGAGCACCTCAGGATCTCATGCAAACCTACAGAAGGGTGCTTTCTCCAGCAGTCACACATCAGCACCAGAAATTCAAATTAATTAACTGCAAATGTAGAATAACAAGTTCTATGGTAATAAATCAGATACAGTCGTAAGTGTTGTTCTGTCTTCCTTGCTGCTGAAGAACAGTCAAAAGCTCCACCAGAAAAGTTCAAAATTAAAAATGTGAGAGCAAAAATATCAGAAGTTTGGCAAATGTTGGCCCAAAATAGCTGACGAGCATGTTCACATTTCATTAGCCTGTTCTGTCATTTTGAATGTCTTTTTATATGAATAAGGTGAAGAACAAACTTAGCAGTATTTTTCTGAGGATTTACAAGCTTTTTCAGAATAACCTGGGTTTCCTGAAATGCCAATCTGATATTTGCACTCTGCACAGCTAATCATCCATCTGCATTCTGTCAGAAGGCACTTTCCAGCAAAGGTGTGTGATTGCTGGAGGAGAAAGGAAGGAGGAAAACATACTTTATGTCAGTCTTGCAGCTGCAAGTGTGATAGCTTGTTCTGTCTTGCCCGGTTCAGTCAGGTCATACTCACCCCTCTTAGCTGGAAATTCAGACAAACCAGAAACCAATCGACTAGGATGCATCTCCTGAAGGCTTTTAATGTCTCATTCTCTTCTGTATTCTTCCCTTCAGAAGATCATTTAATTTAATTGCAAGACAATTGTGTTCTCTGAGTTAGATGATGAACTTGTAAATATACTAGAGATGCTAAGTTATCCAAAATTTGGTGATACATGGGGTGTTACTGGAGGGCAAATCTTTCTATCTGCTAGCTTTATGTTCTTTTTAGCTAGAGAGCTGACAGATGACGAAGTAACATTAGAAGACCTGGAGGTGCTCAAGGGAGTGCTTGAATTGCAAATCCCTTGTTTCAATGGCTGTTCTTTCCCAAAATCTCCATTCTGCTTTCCGTAAGATAAATTTAGGTTAAGAACTCAAGACAGGGATGATGCTGATACTGTGTCTGACCATCAGCACATCCTGTACCTGATAAGTTGGATCAGCTGTTCCTGTGCAGCTCCTCTTCGCCAGCTTGCCATGGCAGCCGTCACCATCATAGCTGCCTTACAGAGTGCACTTCAGGGGTAAAATGTTGCACTTCAATAGCAGCCGTATCTCCATGATCAGGCAATTGTGCATCAAGATGTTGAAATTAGTTGTCAAAAGAAGAAAACATAGTACACGTGACTGCAGGCTGAATAGGTAAGAGACTACAGGTAGGAAATTTGGAGGATATTATGTATTGTGGACTTGTGTCAAAGCCAGTTACAATTAATTATGGAACGACATCTAGTTATCGCAGCACCTTATTGAGCTACTGGCAGTTCCTGTGAAATTATTAAAATCACAATCAAATTTTTAGCTTTTGTATGCCATTAGGGAGGCCTCACAACTTCATGGGAGTCTGTTTGTAAGGGAGTGAAGATGAATTGTTCTGGAATAGAAGTCTGTTAATACGTTGTTTTATATGGATCAGACTAGATTATTTTGTTTTTGTTAGCAAACAGTAACAAAAGGTTGCATGGGTATATGTGGCTGAAATTTAGATGTAGTTTTGCTGAGAAGGGAAGACTGACGGATGACTGTTGCAGACTAAATGCTCTTGTAGGGAATAAATTACTCATTCTTTCAAGCTTTCAGATTTGCATTATCTATCTGATAAATTTGGTCACGAGCATACTTGATTTTGTCTTCTGAGTATTTCCTGGAGAAATTGCTGCACCATCAGGTTGCAGTTTGCAAACATAATGCAGCTTTTTATCTGGCCAATCAGTGGGGTGTTTAGGTGCTGTTAGGTACAGCAGTCTTCTTGCTGTCTCCACCTGCTCGTATCTTTTCATATTAGCTGTTGGGAAAGAACAATTTCCAATAAATACACTTGTACTGTACTTTTTTTTATTGTTGTTGTTTTTGTTATTACTACTTTGCAGTACAGTGAGATACTGGTGATTGGTGCATATAGAGACAGCAAATTCACAAGCAGCGAAGTTTATAAACACCATTGAAAAATAAATGATTAAATAGCAGGACACTTTTAAAATAGATTTTGTTCTCTTAAAAAACTCTCGTGCATAACGTGCCTTTAAAGCTGCTATGTCTGACAGCATTCTTTCATTTAGATGCTCACTGTTTGCATGTAAAGATGCTCGTTGTTTGCATGTAAACTTATCGTTAGGTAAGCTTACAGATATTTGAAGTAATCATGAAATGCTATTATCACTTAAATTAAAAAAAAAATTAAGTACTATTAAATACTATTCTCACTTAATTAAAAAGGTGTCTTTGGAATAAGACTGCTAGAAGATCTTTCTATGGTTCGTTATTCTTTTTTGCACAAGTTACAGTTCCAGTTTTAGATTTTTCTTGTTTCCAGGTATGCATATTGCATGTACATCATTGGAAAGTCTCTTTGAATAACTCCTTGATACTATTTCATGTAGCAAAGAATTGAAAAACAGAGCGTTTTAAATTGTTACAGTCTTCAGGACTTATGACCTATTCTGGGATAATTTCTGATTTTTTTGATAGCCAAATGATAGGAATTATTTCCCTCCATCTCTACTCCTTCACTTAGCTAGGTTTGAGTAGATGCATTTAGCTAATAGAACAAGAGATTACAAGTGTAAGAATAATTGTTTTAAAATGCTATTTAAAGTACTATATATAGCATTTGTTTCCTGGAAATCTTTCTATAAACTATTTGGTAGGAAATAGTTTCCAAGCAAGTTACAATGTCAATTTGATTGGTAAACCCTTCCCAATAGCTGTGTACTTGATATGCCTATAAAAGAAGTCCCATTTTAGGCTGAGTGATTCTAATCAATTTGCTGTTACCAAGTTATCAAAGGTAGGAGCCATACACTTTAATTCTAAGAGGGAAAACAGCAAACAAACAAACAAAAAAAACCACTACTGATTAATATTAGCAAAAACACTCTTCAAATTCAATTTTGAAATGCCCAATTTAGGTCAGATTTTATCACATCTACTCACTAAAATTCAAGGAGAGGTAAAAATGACAAAATATGAGACTACTTAACCTGTTAATTTTCTAGCCAAGTTTAGATGAATATCATGGGCTGGGATGCTAAAAGCCATTTAACATAAATGTTTAATGAACAAATAAAGCTGTCAAACGCAAATGTGCATTGCATATTATGTATGTATTTGTTTTGTGTAGATCATGCAATTAGTATCGTTGTCTGATCCATGCTTAAAGGAAGTCTCTTTTCCACAACTTAGAGCTTCGCTATTTTTTTATAGTCTATTCATAATCTGACTTTGTAGGCATCTGGTGTTCTATGGTGATGTGTGGCCTGCTCTTCAGGCTAGAGTAAGAGATCCTAATAGAACCAGTGGTCTACACCTGCAGGCTTTCCAGGCTTGAAAATGTTTTTGCTGACTACATCAGACTTCAGATGAAGCCTTCTACTGAACTGGAAAAACCCAGGCAAAAGGACAAAAAATGATGAATCTCTACGCTGAAATTTCATAGCTTGTAGTATTTTAAAGAATTTAGTAGAAAAAGTGAAATTCATGTCTAGAAGATAATTTTGTTTCTAATGCAAGCTCTTCCAAGAAAATTCACAAAACATTACTGCCACTACCAAATGCAGAGAAGATCCATATTCTCTGTCTAATAAGAAATGTTGAAATGATTTTTACAGGATGTTTTTATAACTCCTTAGAATCCCTTATTTCAGTATCTAGCTGGATCTATTTTATACAAGGCATTGTTGATTTTTCCAGCTAACGTGATTTTTTTTGAAAAAAAAAAAAAAAAAAAAGAAGAAATCTGGCCCTATTCTCATCTTTTCTACAGGGCTGTAGAATGCTTTTGGAATGATGCCTTGCTAATTTTTTTTTCCAAAGAGTTCTATTTCCTAAGAAAAGCCTTATGTAGTAATAAAAGAAAAAGTTGTGGGCTAAATGAAAAAGTCCATGATAAGCTCTGCTGCAAGCCATCATATATATGTATTCTTCAACATATTAGTAAAAGTCTATGAAACCGCAGTAATTTCAGCAATTCCTTTTGTATTAAAGAGCATCGTTTTTGTTACAGTCTTCCTACAAATGTTTTAATCAAAAGACTTAACTTTGAGCCTAAGGACTTGATTTAAGTAAGGCCTTCTAAAAAGAAAATGAACATTTTTTTAGATAAAAAGCTAATGTGACATTGAAGTCCAAGAAGCTGATGCTCAACAGTATAGAAATAAATGGCCCAAACCTGGCAAACAGCATGTTCTACAAGAAAATAAATTAGACTGGCATAACTGTAGTGACTGCTGAATTTGTACTAATCATTTGTAAATGAAATCCTCTTTTCATTAGCATTTCCATGCTCACATGCATAATTTATGACAAAGGTTTGCAGGCACTAACACAGTTTTCATAAATTAGTGGTAATTTTGTTGTTGCTGAAACCTAGTAAACTTTTTACTGCATCAAGAATTTTTTTATATATGAAGAAAACCATAGCCTTGATCATTGATTGCCCCTTAAAGTCAGATTCATTGTTTAAAATGTATGTAATGGGCTTGATTTCCATTCTGTATTCCCTTTTGTAGCAATCTGAATGCAATGTTAAGTATAAAAAATGACCAGAACTTACCAGAGCAAAATCATAGATTTAGGCCCTATCCTCTGTAAAATGCTGGAGTATCTTTCTACATGTATCTAAGCAGAACTGCTTTTTTTTTTTTTTTTTTTTTTTTTGGGGGGGGGGTGGGTAGAAGGTGGGGCAGGGCAGTTTTTTCTTTTTGATGGCTGTCACAAAATCAATTAGAAATCTTATGTAGTAGCTGTCTAGCTAGCAAGCACTGTATGTTGCTCTCATTTACCTTGACCATCTTAGTTTTTTCTCTTTTTTTGCCTGTCTCTCACTCCTATCTCATTCACCCCTCAGGAGTATTTCCTTTTAGTTGGCTTGGGGCACACCAACACAGCAATATGGGGAGATTTTAAAACTTCTTGCTGGTAAATATCATTTCCAGCTGAAGAATATAATTTTCAAGGCAAATCTGACACCATGTCCGTATCCACTTATTCTCAGAATAGCTACATAGCTAATGTAAAAAAGTTTGGAGTAGATAAGCAGCTCCAGGGATTCAACATAGCTTCACTCAATAGGAAATGGAAAAATAAATAAATACAAAAGTTATACAAGTACCTAAGATATTTTTAAAGTTCAGAAGTGTTGAGATTTAAGTTTCAAATGATCTGATTTTGATAATGCTGATTGTTTTCTACTATTCTTGTAGTTATTTTAAAGGGAGAATTTCTTTTAGGGAATGTGGCCAACTTTATATTTTGAAAAAAAAATAAAATTGCATTGCAGTTCTAGTCCAAAATTGCTATATAGTTCTAGAAATAGATGGAAAACCATAACCATGAATATTCATTTGACCACTTTTTGGAAATTAACTGCATATTTTGTTTTCACTTTTCACGGTCCCTTTGCCACTTGCTTTCACTTGCACCAATGCCCTGGAAATACTGGGGCAGCTTCTTGCACCTGGTGCACTGTGCTGCCAGGGTGGTTGGACTTGGGCAGGCTGGCCTGGTTCTGGTTCTGTTTCCAGTATCTCTGCAAAGCAGGGGAGCAAAAAATCTTTTTCTGTGTTCTTATCTTGCAGCAAAACCTATAGCAGATCAAAAATGGCTGGGACCAAATGGTTAAACTCAGTCAGAATATGACAAGATGGAATTGCTTTCCATTAGTGGGCATGTCTAAATCCTCAGTAGTGTTAGAATTAAATGGCTGCTTGTGTGCTTTCTGTGATTAGAGCACCACTCTGTGAACTGCTTGGGAAAGAGTTCATTATGTATTATGGCATATGATACCACGTCTGCTTAGAGTTTATAGGATGCCTGCACTGTTGATTTCAATGCATTTTTGCTTAGTAGGAAAAAAACAACATAATACAGTATTGTGATAGCACTGTGTCTGCTTCTGCATCTTATGAGATAAGAGTGGTGTTTGGACCCTTATGAAGTTATGTGGCCATTAAAACACAAAGGAAATTAAAGACTGGAGAGCCTTTAAAACAGCATTATGATTTGATTTACAAAAGTGAAGACATTTTGGATTATGGAGAGAGCAACTTTCTTACAAAAATTGCTTAGTGCAGTGTGCAGTGGGTTTTGTAGGTGGGGTTGTGCATAATATGAACTATAATACCATGCATGATACAATTTTTTGAGAACAGATTGAGATCCTCCTTGTCTACTTCTTTAACTCTGAATTTCTAGTTTGTTTATTGGTGTAAGCAGGATAAGAATATCACTCGGTAGAGAATGAAGATATATTTATTTCAAGAACATTGGAACTGTAATGTCATAAGGAAGGCTGGAATATATCCTCTGACTATAGCTCTGACTGGAATAGGGAGAAGGGACAATTTTAGTGCCCCTTTGGTATCAGCATCGTCTTTAGTCCACCTGCAAGCTTATCCACTCACTAAGAACCAAATCTTCTTGCCAAGTGATGCCCTGCAGTAGTGCTGTATGTCAGATCAGGGTTTCTCCTGTTAGTTCTTTAGCATGTACTGCCAGCTGATTCAAGATGCTGTGCTGATAGTGGGTTGGTGGTGGATATAAATTGAATTGTGACAAATATGCAGAGAAGTGTGTTGCCTGAAGACTGAAATCGATGCTTGCATGTTCTCAAACAAAATTATTTTTACTTGCACCATTTATAAGTGAAGTTATTTTAAAGGGATGGCATGTTTTGTTTTACATACATTGTTTTTCCTGCAGATGAATATCAGAATAATAAATCATCACTAGAGAAAGTTTTGCCATGCTTAGTGATTTCATTAGAAACATTTTGCTGTCTATATAATATGCAAATATTTGTCAGGAATATAGGAAACAAGTAAATTGGCTCATTTTACACTGAAGATAATGAGTGTAAAATGTCTGAATGTTTAGTTGGACTGACTCTATGTGCTGAATTTGGTTAACAGAAATACATAACTGAATTATTTTTTAATGTTTAGAACTTAAATTTATATCATCCATATATTTATACTGTTACTTCCACTGAAAGATTTATATATGTCTTCTGAACATCAAATTTCAAAGTGTTATTTGGGAAGCCTTAGTATAGGATAATACGGAAGGACTTTAGTATAGTGGTAAAATCTTACATCTAAGATAACTTGTTTATGGGAAAATCTAAATGTAGGTTTCTTAAGCATCCGAGTGTCATGTAGAACACTTGTAAGATTTGTTAGAAAATCAAATGCACAAGGCTGTCATTTCCTTTCGAGAGATACTTCAGATCACTACATTATAAAATGAAATAAAATCTTACAACTCCAGTTAAAGTTAGTAGAATGAATTTCCTCTGAATTGTTCATGCAGTTTAAACCTGTTCTTCTTAAAATGCATTGCCTAATTGGAGGTGGAAAAAAAATCTGAAAAACCTACTCACATTCAGATATTAACAATAGGATAAATTAAAAATAAACACTGTATCCTTCCTCTTGCTTCTCTTGAAAGAATAGCAAAACCCAGTTTCCAACCAATTTAGGAACAGTTGAACTGGTCTCGTAGTATTCTGAAGCTCAAAATACCTTTGAATATTACTCAAGAGTAGTTTTAATGTGACACATGTCAAGCATTCATCTGAAGTCCTTTTTCAGGATGGCACTGCTATATCCATCAAAGCTGATACACAGTTACCAAGGCAGACCAGTTTGGCACGCAAATCATTATCCAGGAATCATTCACATTCCTGAAATCCTGTGAATGATTACTGGATAATTTATCATAAAATGGAAGCAACATTTTGAAAGCATCTAAGTTATTTAGAAGTAGAATTAAATATAAGAAGCAACATCTGTACAGACAGTTTTTTGTTCTCTCCTTGGAATGGACACAAAATATTTCAGTCTGTTTTCATGGAAACAGGATCATCATAAAGTTATGTCTGGCTGTGTTAGTGTGTCTGGACTCATTGACTGAAATTCTTGAAAAATTTGCCCAAACCGATATCATTTCAGCAGAATTATAGAATGGCTCTGTAGCAACATCTGAGGTTAACCTTACTGCTCTGAATCATGCCAAAGGCACAAGGAAAGGCTGTGGGTTCAGCAGAGAAGCTGTAACTCCATCTCTTGGCCACAGATAAGAACAAGAGCACACAAAAGTTGAGGAGTGAGTCAGTGTAGCCAGTACTTGTCCTGTGCTGGGCAGCATCAATGCATGGGGATACTGGACAACAGTTGTTTTTTGTTTTTTTTTTTTTTTACTAGATGTTAACTGGTGCATTTGCTGGCTGCAATGGACAATGGAATTGGACACCCCAAATGTAGGGCAACAATGTAGACTTAGCAAGATGGTTGTCTAAAAGTGACTCTGCTCATAAAATGTATACTTCTGAGAAAGTTCAACCTAATAAAAACATAATATAGCAAATAAAATATTCTGTTCAAATCTGGACAGTACTAAAAGAGGTAAGTACTGTGGGGTTTTCCACAAGTGTTGTGCTAACTTTGATATCAAAGCTAATATAGGGGAAACTACATCTTTACTTGGAAGTCCTCCAAGCCGCCACATTAAATTAATTTGCTGAACCAGAGAATTTTTAAACACATTGGTTTAAGCTTAGGTGCTCTAAGGAGAGGAATTGTCACTGAATTTTCTTAGTGTTCAGCCTATAATCCTTTACATTCTACTTTTGCAGTTAGCTGTTAGTTAAAATGACCAGAATGAAACAAAGCCCCAAACCACGCACACACACTCACAAAAAAAAAAAAAAAAAAAAAAAAAAAGCCACTAAATTGTGAGCCCAAATTTAGATTACTTCACAAGACCTGCATTTCAGTGAAAATCATGGTTGCTTCAAAAATCAAGCCCCTTGGGGAGGTCTAAGGATACCCATGTTTACCTGAAGCCTGTTTTGTGGCTTATAGCTACGCCCCTTAAATTAAAAATCAGCATAATGAGCTTCAAAGGCACTCTTTCTTTCTCTCATTGCTGACTTTGCTCTTAAGTAAGAAGAGTTGAATGGAATTTATTGGCAGCATTTGTAATTGTTTTGAAACCACTTTGCCTTCTCCTTTTGTAATTGAGTAAGTTGGCAAAGCTTTTCAAAAGAGTCTAGAAGGTCATTAGATAATAGCTAGCCTCAGCCGTACTTAAAACTGAATTTGTTAACTTATGTTGCATTTTCTCTTAAAAACAAATTAACAATTTAAAACAATGGTACATTAATTGACCAATTATAATGGAATTTTTGTGAAGTATATACAGCATTACCACCTCATTAATAGCACATTAGTTCTTCATTATTCACATCATTACTATGAACATCAGATGAATTAATGTCTGACCACAGCAAGTGTTACCAAAAATCCTTCCCAAGAATTTGGCCCATGGTCATTCCACACATGCATTTTGTTCCATTGATCCAGAGTGCTGTAATAGCAGGGCAGGAAGATGATGTAAAACACTACAGCCATACATCTCTCATCGGGCGTCAGCTTCACTGTATGCATGCCACCACCTGAACACATTGCTGGAAACTGCACCCTTTTATTTCTCACCCCTTTATTTCACTTCAGCTATGTCCAACAGAGCTATGTGTCCGGGATTTACAGTGGAAGTAGAAAGTATTTGGCCTTCTAGCAGTGGATTTTCTTTGGTCTATAAAAAATTGAAGGGCTTGGAAATTGAAATCAGTTCAGTGTGATTTTTTTAAAACAGCAATTACTGCTCCTGTTTAAAAAAAAAAAAAAAAAAAAAAAAAAAAAAAAAAGGGTTTACATAAGCATCAAACTGTTTGAAACCTTTAAGTAGAAAAGTTTCAGCCTTTCCAGAACTATTTTGCCTCTTCTTATTACAGGAATGTTACCTTCTGATCAAAAGCTATCATTCCGTTCCTCATAAATCTTCCTTCTTCATCCAACCCATAGACTTGTAGGCTGTGCAGCACTCCTAGAAATGCAGTCTCTGCTGCTCCTGATGGGAAATTTTTAAGACTTAATCCAGCAGTGGGCAGCAGAGTTAATACAGATGGTAAAAGCGGCGGTGCCAGATGGACTCCTAGGAAGCTATGGAGACACCTAAGGTGTCCCAAGCAATCACATTTAATGCCGAGGAGCAGAGGAGGCTCAACTTGACTCAGTCAGTCAACACAGCCAGGGAGCAAAGGCCTGTCCAACTGCTAGGGGCTGCGAGGGTGCCGGCGGAAAGGAGAACTAAAACTGCAGCTGAGGGTGAAGGAGACCCAGCAAGAGGGGCACAGGACTTGTAACTGAAAGACAGAAATGATCTGCCAGCTTTGTGAGAGGCAGAGAGCTTGGCATGAGGTGAGGAGAGGAGCGGCAGCCTGTCAGCTGGGAGGGAGAGAGAGATGACCTGGCAGCCGAGAGAGAGAAAGGGCAGAAGACCTGCAGCTGTAGCAGGCTGTAGGGGAATAGAACTGCCCAGCTGACTGCCAAATAACACTGCAGAGGGAAACAACCCCCGGTGATCTGTCTGTTTGAGTATTTGAGATCATTTGTATTTTTATTCCTTCCAGGGGCTGGAATTTATGGAGTCGATAGGCAAGGAATAGTTATCATGACTCCACTCTCCAGGATGCCTCCTAGATAGAGCTGCTTCCATGTGAATGAGAATAAACATTCTTCCTGAATTTGCTTTTGGAAGGGTCTAAAATAACTTTTTTTTTTTTTTCTCTCAGCTTTACTCTTCCCTCCAAATAAACAAGATCTTTGGATTTTTGATTTTAACCTATATGTCATGTAAATGCTAAGCAGTGAAGGTGAAACCCCATCCAATGCACGAAATGGGATATAAGGTGTGCAGACACATTTTCTCACCTGCGTAAGCTATGTACAGGTGGAAAATCACTACTTAAAAACATGCAGAAGCAAACCCAAACTAAAGAACTGATAACTCAAAGCAAACTACTTTTGGTTGTCAAATGTATTTTTGAAAATGTATCAAACAGACCCTCAAGGACTTTTAATTCATAGAGAATACCTGACAGAAATACTTAAAGGTTTTGTGTAATAGCTAAATGCTCTATTTTCAGATCTTCAATTTAATTTGTCTCAGTTTTGATATAAGTGATTTGAACTTGTTTATTTATAACAAAAATGTCAGACCTGATACATTAGGTGAAAAAAAAAAAACACTATTTCTCAGTGGTAATGGGGTTTTATTGTTGTTACTTTTCATTTTTTCACAGCATCTGCAGTAAAAACTGACAATATTTGTCTTTTTGTAGTGTAGTGAGGTGATCTCAACAGAAATGATGTCTTTCTTGCTTAAAGATTCCCAGGAGAAGCGTTAGGAGAAAAATACTCACCCTAAACATGAACAAATCAGACTAATTCCAGGCTAGATAAAAGAGTTTTGAGTGGTGTATGATGCATAAACTTAATTAGGTTTTGGAAAAGACAAACTGCAACATCACCAACAAATAGAAATAAAATATAATTTGTTGCCAAATTATGCCTAGTAAAATCTAGTGAAAAAAATACTAGATATCTAATATAATAGTGTTATTTGTATACACCATGATTATAAGCTTTAAACTTTCATGCCGCTGCAACCTTTTTGTTTGTTACCTGAATTACACAGAGGAATTATTCAACTATCTGAGAGAATGTTACGGATTTTTTTGACTGAGTTTCCTACTCTGAAAGAGCATTTGCTAAATCCTTTTAAAATTGAGCACAGCCATGAGTGTACTGGAATGCCATCAGTTTGCAATATTTCTGTTTTGAAGCATCTCAAGAGGTAAAAATAGGTACAACTTTGAATGCCTTACAGAATCCTTGTTTCTGTGTGCCTAATTCCTCTGGAGCTGGGGATTGCATGCAATGAGATAATTAGGATTATTTCAGACTAGATCTACATTACCAGTGGAACTGAGCAGAATTTACTCAGATGAAAAGGCAGTACTGATAAGGTCATAAGAAGTGGAAACCATAGGGAGCATCTTGAAAAATAATGGTGTAAAAAAGGGTGATTTAAGACTAGGTTTATGTCTGACCTTTGTTTTGGTGCACAGTAGGAAGTTTCACATAATGGCTAACTTAGTCTTGTGGTTAGATGTAGTTGCAGACCCCAAAGTCTTAGGAGAACAAGGATTGCTTATTTAGTTCTTTCTTCTAGCCTATGGGACAAGCGTCGAATAAACAGATAAATCCCTTAAAGGCAGTGCAGAACTTTCTGTACACACAGATAAGATTCAGGAAACAATTCTGCACCTTTGTATGAGACAATGTAAGCCACCTTTTGTAATGGCTGGTACCTATAAATCACTGCTCAGTTACTGGGAGTAACAAATGATCTAAATTAGTAAAAAGGGCCAAGCAACATTTCTGTCACTTGAATTATTTTTCTATGAAACAAGAAACTAGAATCTCTAGAGATGCCCTGCATCACAGCATCAGTAAACTTAGTATTAGGTCATTTTTGTGCTTCTTATAAATCTGAGGCAGGGAGGCATATATAAAGACACGTATCTGTCTATCTATCCCTATGTATATACATGCATTTATATTTTCATTATGGGGCAGGATATTAGAAATGATGATAACAAAACTGTAATGTAAAACTTCCAGGATCCACCTATTACAAGGCTGGCCAGACTGATCATATAGTTACACTGGCAAGTTGGACACTGAACTGCAGTCTTTTTTGGCTGAGGGTACTGTCAGCATAGTAAGAACAGATGGAGCAGATGGAGCTGTAAAACCACTCCAGGCTCTTCTGCCAAGCTACTCCTTACATAGGAGGCCTTGGTTCGAGGATGGCCAGAGAGGAGAACTTCTTCCCTTCATTTTACTGGAGTGGTTTAAGTAATTTGTAAACTGGAGGAGTACAAATTTTTCAGACAGTAACAGGTGCAGTAGACTTCAGGGAGAGGCCAGAGTCAGCAGCAAATGGGAATGAGGATAAAGAAGCTGGCAGACAAATCTTAGTGTATTGATTTTAGCCTGCCAGAATGTATATTGGATGAGACTGGAGACCTGCTGACTCTGGCCTGTCCTAAAGACTGCTGAAACATTCAGTTGATGAGACTGGTGAAGTTGCAAAGTCAGAAAGCCAGATTCTTATCAATAAAGTAATTCCAATTTAACCGTTAATCACAAATGCAGAGATTTTCATTGTTCAGAGCACAGTATAGGCTAAGGAGTTTTTGTTGTCTTTTTGGATGCAAAATATTCTTGATGCTACAGTTTAAATAATGATCTTGTCTTTCTGATTAGCGGCTTTGGACTGCAGTTCTTCCCTTGACATGGTCATGTAATTCTCTTTAATGCAAATGGAAAAAGCGTACATGCATTGTGGAGAGAACAGAGTTCATGGGTCTTGGCTTGTTACAGTTCCCTGCTGTCAAGAAACAAGACACCTATTCTGGTCCAGGTCTTTCATTTACTGTTTAGTCAACCACGCCACAGTGTCCTACGGGGTCTTTTTCAGAATAAATATTTTTAGTGACTGAAGAGAAGCCAAGATGTGGAATTTAGAATTCTGCTTTGATCTCAGATTTAATGACATACCTGGTGCACGTATTTGGGAACGGAAATGGAAAATTGTTCACAAACCCAGAGATTTTTGCTAGTAATCATGAATGTGAACTGACAATTTTTTATTAGTATATTTTTGTTTTTATAAGGTACCCTAGTTCAAGTTATCCATTTTTATTTTAGAAATTAATACATTTAACAGTGGAATTGTAAAACAATCTATGATTGTACAACATGTCTAAAGGTTTGTCAATACACTAGTGCTGTAACAGGAGTGGGAAAGCCACTAGGTCCATTATCTTACTAAAAATTTAGGTAAGCTATCAGATTCCCATTTCTTCATCAGTATAGTATATAAGGAACAATCAAGTGAGTGATTCAGAGCCATTATTTAATTCATATATCAAGGGAAATAGTTGTAGTAGAGTCCTGACCTGCAAAATTTTAAATGTATCCTTATAAGAACAAAAACTAATTCACCATTAATGATTAGGCCATGTAAGAGCTCCTGAAATGGCTTCTCATGTGGTGGCTTCAAGTAGGAGAGAAAGAAGCTCGCTCCACGGTTAACAGCTGTGGTGTCACGCTCCAAGTTCGCTCCTTCATAGGCAGAGAGAAAATTTTGCCTGCGCGTTGCATTAATTCTGAGACCCAAAGTCGGAGCACTGTGTTCTCATTTCCACAGTATCTCTTGGTCAGACATCTGCCACTGGAAGGCACTTTATTCCACAATTGCACAGTAACAGTTCTGTTGCCTTTCAGTGAAGAAGAAAATTTTATACGCATGGTTAATTTCAGTAGATAATGTGCTTTTTAATTTAGGTATAAATTATATGTGAACTTTATTTCTGTTGCTGGACTTCTGTCATGGCTGGGGGATTTTTTCTAAGTGTCAGGAAAGTGGTGTAATGAAACAAGAATTTCACCCTAGTTTCTACTTCGAACAGCTGTCGCAAATCTGTACTGAAAAGTGTTGCTCTGTTCCTGTTTTATTTTCTGTTTGAAGCTTTTATCACTTATTTTTGTTTTCTTTCCCTCAAAGCTGTTGTGTTTTATTTGGGATTTCTGATCCAATATTACCATACAGTTGAAACACTACCAGACTAACTTGCAAGAAAAAAAAATTATCTACTCAAGAGCAGTGGAGGAAGATTTTTGTTGCTTTACAAAGTAATTTTGCTTTGTTCTGTGCTTATTTTGGAAAAAAAGTAATACAACCTTCTTACTTTAAGTAAGAAAAGTAAGGACCTATGCTGCGTAATAATGCAAAATAAATTATTTTGCATCTAATGTGGCTCAGATTTTGTTTACTGAAAATGGATGTAGAAAAAACAAGATGATGTATCTTGGGGATTAATTACAAAACTGTCGTTTAAGACACTTGTACTGTACTGTGATTTTGACTTGCTCTGTGACCTTACATATACCTTCAGGCCTTCTTTTCACCATCTGTGAGGAATGGTAGTAGTATTTTCTCAGCTTGTTAGGCTGTTGCAAGTCAAAATACAAGCAGTTGGTTACGTCCAGTTTTTTATAGATGTGGGAAGATGCCTGTGAACTAGTTCAGTTAACTAAATCTACCTGTCTGTGCTTCTTCAAAACAAATATATAAATGTATAATGTAAAATGTATAAATTTCTTTTAAACCTTTTGAAAATCTCTTTAACGTGAATAGAACTGTCTGCATATTGAACACTTCTTTTAAATACAAATTGTGTAAACATTGCACATCTTGATTAATTTTCCTTTTTGGCATCAACATTATAGATATATTATTTAAAATAATTGTTGACAAAAATTATATATATATTTTTTTTTCTCCACTAGTTGTGTACAAAATAATTTCAAATCAGACTAAGAACTTAAAATTTTGAGCTCTTTTTTTCTTGTCAAAGTGGTCTGTGTAAGTGTTCAGTGCTCTATGCAGCAGACGTTCCAGAGAGAAACATCTCAACAGGAAGGTCAAGGTGGTATTGTCACCAGTCCACTTGTGTGTTTGTATCTGGGAAGGGCATCACAGCAGGCTTGATGTAGGGGGCCCTGCCACGTCCCTTGGCTCATGGACTGCCAAGGACAGGAGAGACACTTGTGAGATGGCAGGCAGGAGGTTGGGGCGATGTGGCATGGTGGCACTGTCCTCAGGAGAAAAAAACAAACGAACAAACAAACAAACAAAAACTACCACAGGATTTCTCCTTTTTTTCTGAAGAAGTTTTTCCTTACAGTAAATTTCACAAAAAACTACAGTAGAGAATATTACTGTAGTTATGTAATGGAGAGAAGGTAATTTAATTTTGAATAGAGGATAACAGGGACAAAATTCAAAATCTGTGTGGTTAATAATGCGAGAATGTAATTGTTGGTGACCAACAGTTGGAAGCAAGTTTTCAGAGTCAGCATGATTGCAGTATGTGATGGCATGTCAATGCAACTGGAAAACACCTTAGAGCAAGATTTGATGAGAAGTGATTGTAGCCTTATTGCAAGTTCGTTATCAGATGGGTGCTAACTCATGGCAGGTGTTGGTTTATCTTGATTAGATAATGCTGGAAAAATGAGAAGGTTGCTCTGTGGCAGCAGATGTATGCTGACAGGGCATGTGTTGGAGCTAGTCAAAAGAGAGAAACAAAGTTATATTTTCATGCATTTAAGGGGAGAAAACAGTATGTTTGGAATGTTGTTGTGTTGTGGTTTTTTTGTCCACAATTTCAGATTAAGGAGGTTTATTACTTGTGTGCTTATTGCAAGCATTGAATACACTAATGCTATCACATACTTAGATATTTGAAAATGTCTGCCAAATCTGCATGTGGAATGGATTAATATATGTACCTTAATGTTATGCTGAAGATAAATGAGCCTAGTGGTAAAGTCATATGGAACAAGCTGAGGAAAGATAAATAGGTAAAATGACAATTTTAGTCTATATTTTTAGTTTCTGTCTTTAAAGTTTTTATTCTTATATCCCGTTAATCAATATGAATCTAATGCAGTGGATAAGAAGAAGTAGTGAAAGATATTCTGTATAGTGATGGAAGTCTACTTTCAAACCAAGTTTATGATACTATAGGTAGGCACACAGTTGGGTTATACCTGTAATTTGGTACCCAGGTTACACTGTGGTAACTATTCTAATGGGGTTAGGGTTTACGGTGAGGTTTTGTTTAATTTTATCTTTTTCCTAGAAGTCACTATTCTGTTTCCATCTCTTCAGGGGTTAAGTTAGCATGTCCATCTTTGCTGTCAAGAACATAAACTGTTCAACAACTCTTTTTTGACTTTTATGTTATGATGCAAAGTTGAATGTCAGGTAACATCTGCTCATTGCACCTTGTCTAGGATACAGTTTAAGATTATGAAATACTATTTTCTTTCATGATATGGTTCACATTTTTTTCTTCTTACTTTTTCACAAGGAAAATTAATAACTATTTCCAATAGGAGAGGTTATGTCACAGCAAAGATGGCTGAAAGTTCATATATGAAAACCTTTTTGACATGTTTAATAAAGGAAAGGAAGCTTTAGTGTTTGTTTTTTTTCAATTATTCTTTTTTCCCCGTTTAAGACTGATTTCATCATTCCAGCTCCTGCAGTAGTGTTATATACTATGCAGTAGTGCAATTTCACTATGTGGAATATTGGCACAAGGAGAAGAAACCATTATTTTTCAACCTTACTTATGTCTGTAAAATAAAGTGCTGGTAATGTTTTGGCATTTGTAGAATAATTTGCTAATGTGTATCTTGTGCACTTAGTCACATGGTCTGAACTTTTGGGTAGACCTGTGTGGTGTCAAGAGTTGGACTTGATGATCCTTAAGGGTCCCTTCCAACTCAGGATATTCTATGATTCTATGATCTCTAGCAATGATAGATCTGTATTTTATTTCTTAGAAGTCCTTTGGCTGATCTAAATTCCATGAAAACTTCCTTAATTCCTATAGAACTCAACTCATCACTGATGACTGTAGAGCTATTGAAAGGTGTTTTTAACAACTGTCTTTTGACAGGTAGAGCCTCATTAGATAAGAGATATTCCCTATTTCCTTACAGATAACCATGTTCTCTCAAAAATAAAGGCACATACAATTTTATTTCAAAGTAAATTGTTATTTTAATAGATCTCTCTTGATTTTTACAGGTTCAGATTTTAACATACTTCTATCTAAATTATAAAACTCCTATTGCTTTGTTTTTTAAGAAGCTAAATGAAACTGTAGAGATGTACTTTATTCTGCATAAATTGTAATGATCACAGTCGTTTATTTGATAACCTCAGCGACTAGCCAGACATGTCTGTAAAACTAAAAATAAAAAAAGAGATTTGAATAGTTTTAAATGTCCCATGTGGTCTGTAAATGTAATTAAATATAGTCTTGTAAATCTGTTCCCTATTTTTTCCTGTTTATGAAGTTCAGAGGACTAGAATTTCAGAAAACTTAATTCATAAATATATACAAATATATTTATATCACTTACACGAATGCTTATATCCTTATAAAACACTTATTGAAGTAGTAGTTAGAGTACTTTGTGAATATTTGAGGATAGAAGAATGGCTCCCTTCAGCCTACTCTGGATTTTTCTCAGAAAATATGTTTTAGAAGATTTAATGGTACTTGAATCTATGCTATTTGTGGAAGTATGCCTAGTTCTGTAAGCCCGCTTGCTCCCTCGATTGCTTTCTCACACATACACAGAAAAAATACTTCATTAATTAAACTACCACAAACATTTGTCTTAACACTTCAGTCTTGTTTTCCACTCTCGTTATTTTCAGATGCCGAAATATAGGAGCTGGCAATTTCTGACACTTCGTTCTGTGTACTGCTGTCTCCCATACAAAGCAAAAAATGGCTTCTCTTGAACATCATCCCAGGAAATAAAGCAGAAAAACTTGATAAATAGATTTGGTTAACCATATGTTAACCATAGATTTTCTTAGGAGATCACATTATAAAAATTAGATATAAAGAAATGTGTTATTTTTTCCTCTGATAGCAACTGTGTGCAAATCTGATGCTTAGTGAGTAAATGCTTTACTTTGTGCCCTCTGGGGCTTACCTTTCAAGAAAATATTACTGTGCAGTAACTTAACAGATTTCAGAGGAAAAAAGAAAACAATGGAGATGCTTCAGTCATGTTCATTTACACACCAGCCATGTTCTTTGGGGTCACAAAGAATTGAGCTGTAGACACCAGATGCCCCCGTGTTGCAAAGTGGCATGATCTTGGGTGGCTGAAAGCAAAAGGTATACGTTATGTGAGTGAGATTTAAAGAGTGGTGGTGGGATATCCTAAAGGCCTGCCAGAAGAGAATGAAGCTAAGAGGGACAGAACAGCCCTGCATTGTTCACTGGCATATTTTCTGGTTTTGTCAGCCAAGGTCTCTATGAACAAGTTGTACATCTGGCTGAATTCTGTGTATGCCAGTGATGCTGTCTAGTGAAGCTGGATGTCCTTGGCATCCTCCATCCTTTGACTGCCATGTATGGCAGTCCTTCCAGCTGTGCTTCCTGTGGTGCTTAGTCCTTTTGAAGAGAAAAACCCAACAAAACTCCTCCAGCAGCTTCTAGGTGCAGTAGCACTTCTGTGTCACTGCATCCCTGGTCATCTCCTTCCCATACCTTCTGGGGACAGGGAGCAGCACTGTACTCACTCTCCTTGGTCCTTCGTGTTCCTAGGCAAGCTGACTGCGTAGCCACTGGGTTGTGTCCATTTGCAGGGCAGTGACCATTGGGATGGATTCCTTGCTCAGGAATTTGAATGGCTGATTCAAATGGAGCTATGTCCCAAGCAGAACTTGGATCTCAAAGCCTCCTCATTTTGAGGAGGTTTGTAAACAAACTCTGAGTTTTCAGATTAGCTTACTTATTGTTATCGGATGGGATAAAATCTTTTGTGTTCGGAAAAAAATGCCGTGTTTTTTTTTTTTTTTTTTTTTTTTTTTTTTCTCTTTCTAATCCACAAATGAGAGCATTATAACTTGACTGGTATATTTTTTTTCTACATATCTCCCCATGGATTTTGTCACTTTGCTTCCCACTGAGTTTGCTTTGCTTGCCCTTTCTATGCTCATAAAAAAGCCAAACCTCCAGTAAAGTCTGGATTGCCAGCAGGTGAAATGTTTGGCATCAGAGCTGCCTTAGACACCTCAAACATCAGTAAGACTAAAACTCTTGACCCACATCCTGCAGAGTGTGAAACAGTAGCATTCATAACTACTACACTTTGATTAGGAAATCTGTTCTTTTAACAGTCAGCAGGGACTGGAGGTAAACTTTAGCTCCCAGGTCATCTCCTGAAAGAGGCTGTCTTGATAATAATTTCAGGATGTCCACAGGATAGTGTTTGCTTATTTATTTATTTATTAAATTTATTTTTATTTCCCCCCTCAGATTCCTTTTATAAACAATGAATTTGTTTGCTGTTCATTTAAAGACTCTTCCTCTGAGCTCAGTAATATAAGAAGATCTGTACTGGACAAACTCAAAGATTCGTCCATCCCAGTGTCTTGTCTCCATCATTGGAAGTAACAGGTGACCAAGGAAGAGTTAGGGCTTACAGTGCCCATCTCATGCCTTCTGTATTCATGATCTTGTGATGCAGTAGAAAACTAATGTATATTCTGTGCTGAAAGGATGCAGACCTTAAAACAAGGTAGGACGTTATTTTCACTGTTTATCTGTCATGGGTATCTGTGTTGCCAAAGTGGATATGGCAGTGAAGGCAGGTCCTATGGCATTTAAAAAATATAAATATTACATGGAATGGCACCATGATAAGATACTTTGTCTGCTATGTCTCTTGTTTACTTACTGATTCAAGTTTTTGCCTAGTTTTTAAATCATTAAATTTTAATAAGGCTTAAATGTACCCAATGGCTAGCTAAATTGGTTATAGGGTATTTATGTCAATAAAGAATAAAATTATATTACAAAACAACATGAGTAGTCTAAGAGAGCTCAGATAGTCAATATGATGAAAATTACTCAAAGAAAGCAATTAAAGCTCAAATCCATGGCGAAATTACTATTGGTTCTAAGTACGGTGAATCCAATTACACATTATATTATAGTATAGTATATGATCTTGGGTACAGTAGCAGAGTGTCTTGTCAATATACTGTCAATAGAGAATTAGTGAAACAAATCTATCATCACACTGAAGTAATATGCAGATCCCAATCGGCATTCTTACAAGCCATTAAATGCTCAGAAAAGATGAAAAGGAGCTGAAATCTTCATAAGCATTGAGTAATTTTATATACATTTCCATGATAAAGACCAAATACAAACTTTATACACCATATTTTGACTGCACTCCATTGTAAATGGAAGTATGAAAGGAAAGAAAGGAGAATATTTTTGGGAAATTCAGTAGAGATTAGAATTAGCATGTTACAGAAAGATACATACATTGTTTACTATACCTACAATATTTCTGTACCATATTCACATGACCTGACAATTAAAAACTTTCATGGCACAGGCAATACAGTCTCAGACCACTGCAGATACAGCTGCAGTTTGTTATTTGATTGTCCTCTGCCCATGTTGATGGAAAGCAGTTACAGAAGTATGCATTGCCAGCCCTGCAGGGATGTCAACCTCACAGTGATTCTTCTCTTGCTACAAGACATAAACCACATTGCCATCAAATCCTTTTACAGATTTAGTGACCTTGAGCTTTTCAGGGTTGGAAATGGTATTAAACGCTAGAACCTGAAGTGAATGATTTAAAGTGGCCTTCTATGCTTAACAACAGGGTTATTAGTAAGCTTGCAATCATGATAGACTCTATTTGTTATTGTTCTCTTCTTTCACAACCCATATTTCAGTTTAGTCTCCAGATTTTATTTATTTATTTTTTTTCTAATGCTTTTTTTCAGAAGGAAACCTTATAGACCCAAATTTTAAGTTCCCGTGAAAGCTAAATTCCATGTTAGCATGATACCATCAGTGATTGCAGTAGAAGGAATTTCATTTCAGAAATGTTAACTCTAAAATTTATTTTCCCACTAAATAAAAATAACGTGTGACTACAGCTTTTATATACTGAAACTCTGAAAGCAGTGTGGAACACAGCTGCTTGTCATATTTCTGTAAGTCATGAGGACATACAACATAATACACTAAAATCAGCATTTGTTACTTGATTTTCTTGGTATGGATTATGGTACTGGAAGAGAAGTATAGAGTAAAACTCTTAGGTAAGCACTCGTTGACCTCTTGATCTTTTTTTTTTTTTCCTCCTTAATGAAAATTCAGTAATGTTTATGGTTTGATTGTATCTAGTCAAACATATCAGAACAAGAAAAGATATAATCTGCAGGAATTTCATGCAATACCCAAATAAATTTGGAAATACTAATGTATAAAATTATTGTATAAATCAGGCATATAATGATAAGTCTCTCCACGATTTTTATTTAAATTGTGATGATGCATAATACTAGAGAATCTGGAAGAGAGGTTATACTCATGCATTTTTCACAGATTTATAAGCTGGGTAAAAACTATTTAGTACATCATCTTAGATTTGATTTTGACAATTTAAGAATGTAACAGGAAAATTGCAGTACTGTGCAAAGAAGGTGACTTCTTAGCAAGAGACCAAAAACAAAATGGAAATTTCTATACCATAAGTCTCTGAGAAAGAAATTGCTTTTGATAAATTGTGAAATCATACTTAGCAAACACAGATGCCTTATATTTTTGTTTGAACACTAACGTGCTATCAGATTCATTGCATTTTACAGTCTTGCTTTAGATATCTCTACAGTAATGGAACAGATTATTTGCATGTTATGCCAGATAACTGATTATGTTTTCTTGCTTGTAGTTCATATTTTGTGATCTAAAAAATGTTTTGATATATGATAGAACTCTGAATTATTTACCCTGACTTGTTTGATAATACCTTTTGATTTTAGGGTGTGCGAGACTGGAAATATTAATAGAACATTAAAGAACACTAACAGAATCACGAGAGACTGCTGCTTTTCCTTAAACAGAGCAAATAATAAAGTAACTGTAGTTTCAGGTATTCTCCATTCCTATAGACATAGCGTACTTAGTTCATGGCACTAAACCAGCAAAGAAACTGGATCAGTGTTTCATTTATTCTACTTTCCCATCAAGAAAATATATTAATGGAAAAATGTCTTTTTGCTGTTCTTGGTGAAGGTGATGCCTAGGTAGTGTCTGACATCTGCTATTTTCCTTCAGCTTGACATTCGTATTTCTAATGTTTAACCCTCATTTCTTCAGTCCTTCCTTGATAAATGCATGACGTATTCACATCAGCTGGAGTGATGCATTTATGTCTTGGGGAGACAGCTTACCCTAGTATTTAAGGGGAAGGTATACACAGCAAGTATAACTGAAGTAAATTATCTGTGCAAGTGAATAGAAACCTACTACTGTATGAGAGATAAACACACCTATTTAAAAGACATCATCTCTTGCAAAGAAACATGTGTCTGCTGATAAACAAAATTAACATTTTAAAGAATTCTTCTTTGTAAAGTGTTTTGCTTGGTTATGTTTATATTTAGAGAAGAAAAGAAATCAATCATGCAGTTTGTCCACTGCATCAGGCAATTTTTGCTCAATTCTTTCTACATTTCTGCATATCATTGACATCTCTAGAAAATACACACAATCATGGGAAAGTATAGTTTACAGTATTGAAAAAGGGAGTTAACACCATGAAAGTAAGAACAGCAAAAAAGACGGACTTTTTATACTGTTTTTTCAAGACCTGGAAATATCATTCTCCAAAATGCAGATTACAGTATTATGTATTTATTGTAATGGCTGATGCTATCAATTAATGCAATCTATTTGAACTCCAACGTTGTTGATAATATTATGCTTTGTGTTTCCTTCCAAAAAGTTTATTCTACTGTTATTCTAATTGTTCATATAGCACCCTGTGGCCAGTCTGTATCGGGTTGGAAGAATGTTGTTTCTATGCATAGTCACTCAGTTTAAATAAGAACCAATTCTGTAGTTCTTACATTTTATTTTATTTTTTTTATTATATATATTGAATATATTGGTTGGGGGAGGGGCGGGGGAGGGACAGGGGAGGGTCACTTCTTTGACCTTGTATAAAATCTAGCATCTGAACATTTTTTGTAGCTTTTCCAGGCAGCATAGAGTTTAGCTGATTAGTCTGTTCTGAAAATCAGATTTTCTGTCTTGCATAGACTATGTCTGGACATAACCCTGGCAGTGGAGCAGTTCTGCAATAAGTGGTTACAATGTTTGCCTGCCTGCCAAGTAAAAAGAATAGAGATATTTGGAGTATTCCACTGACACGCATTTACAATAATAATTGGAAGCATATCTCCCTACATGTTCAAGAACCAGTAGTTTCGCAGTTGAGTAAAGTTATAGGAAAAATATAATAAACCTTTATAAACCTAATATGTTGGGTTTATAAGGCACAATAAACACTTAGCTAAAAACAAGCTACTGATAATATGCAAAGGATAAAACATCTCTTTTCTGTGACCTGCAGAAAAGGACAAGCTTTAAAAGATGTCTTTGCAGCTGTGGCAACAAAATAAATCAATGCTTTATTTTGATTATGTCTGCCTAGCTTTCATTAGTTCAGTATAGGCTTTTTGGATCTTGATTTTGACTCTGAATTTGATTTTCCTCCAGTATGGAAAAAAAATGATTTATTGTAGAACAAATTTATTTTCTTTTCACCTGGTTTACACAATGAAAACTGGGCAAATTGGATTTCACTCATAGCTCAGTCACAAGACCAAATCGGTCTGCTCCTCTATTCATAATGGACATAAATACATCTCCTGATATCCATTTCCTCTATGCTTTTTTTTTTTTTTTTTTTTTTTCTGTTTTTCTCCTTATTACCCAGACTCCCTCAGTAAAATCCCAAAAATAGTACCCAGGCTGTAAACTGTGCAGGTAGTACAAGTTGAAATTGAACTCCTCGGCACATACATGTCAGAGTATGAATGTAGAACAGGATCTTAACATTCGTGAATCAGCCTGATTGTGAAAAACAATTCCGTGTATGAAATGCTAGTCCATTTGACTCATTAAAACAACAGAAAGACAAGGGTTCAAAGGATGTATGTGCAGTTATTTTGCCTATAACAACGACTTTAAAAAACGAAACTAATGTAGACTCTGACCCATCTGCACTACTGAAATTAAAAGCCAATTTTCTCTTGCTTTAATGTGTCATCTCTCTTGGAATTGTGTTTCTTGGCAGCAGGAATAGATTGGCCTTTAGACTTTGCTTCTGAAGTTTCTGGAATTGCATTTCCTTTGTGTGTATCTTCTAACATGAATGTAAATATGTTATTCTGTAGCTCTGCACAATGTGAATACACGGGTTTTGAGCGTTTGAGCTGTTGGAGCTTTTGTGTGTTGGGCAAGCCTGTTTTAAAGTATTAAGAACAGCAAAACTTAAGACGGTAATTTTCAAAGTATTTATTTTACAGATAATGAAAATACCAAGTCTGTTCTGTACCTTTTTGTTTTGTCCTTTAGATTTTCATTAATTTCTTCTATGTAACTACCCAGGTCATAAAACTATTTCAAAACTGTCTGAATTTAATTGCACTTAATACTAATACATTTTTACCTTTGTTTAATGTACTACTGCTATTAAAACATCGACCTCTGCTATGTGTATTAGCAGATTGGCAGCTATGTGATAATTAAAGGGCTTTATATGGATGTTCAAATAATTGGGAGAGTACTAGATTACATTGTTATTCCCTGGAGTCCTCCAAAACTGTAAATATTTAGTTGGCAGTAAAAGCCAAAACAAAGATTAAGAGAATTTGCTGTCCTAAATCTCCTGATGGGTGTAGGCCTACCATTCTGGTAGCTGATCAAGCAGAACAGTCCCAGCCAGAAACAGGATGATTTGTCAGTGTTTACATCCCCACTGATTTGTTATATACAGCTCTAATTAAAAATAATCCCAACCTATCCCAAACACTTTTGTCATTACTAAATATTTGCAACTACATTTAGGTGTCCACTCATGCCAGCTGAGTCCTACAATAAAATAAACTACAGGGGATGATTTGCCTAAGGGTAATTTTTCTCCGAAGAAAAGGACTGGAGCGTGAGGCTAATTAGCCAGCTAGATTTTGCATTTTCTCTCTCTGTCTACCACATGCAAACTGCATTTTGTGTGACTAGATCAGTTCACCTTTCCTCCTAACAGCTTTGATAGGAATTTTGCTCCCATGCTCCCAACTGAAAAATGTGCTTTCTTTAAAACTTGAAATGGGTATACAGCCATATGTGGTGCACAGCCAAAATCCTTTCCTTAGCACATAGCTAAGTAACTGGGCTGGATTTCAAGGGCTTCTAAAGGGACTGTGGAAAGTGCCAATGACTGAGGATTAGTGAGTGTTGTCTAACATTTGATACCCAAATAGCTGTCTGCAGTAGGTTATGAAGTGCTGAAGCTCTCCAATGTGATAAAATGTATGTCTGGTCACCATTCTGTGCCTGATCTCTACTCTCCCCCGTTAATTTAATACAGGAAATACATAAGGCACACACAGGTGTGCAGGCATCTCTTTTGGATGCCCTCTGGTTCCTATGTATGTTTTTTTTTCTTATATTGGATCTCCACTACTGCCTGATTTTCATCATGCATTAATTGCACTAAAATGCATATGAGTTCATTGCTTGACAATAAAATTTCTGCTTGACTTCACAATATTGCAGTTTTTGAGTGTGTGTAGACACACTGTTTCACTTGAAAGTAACTTTTTTGGAAAAAAAAAAAAAAAAAGGCAAATATTTGAGGGGAGGAGATTAAACAATATAAGATTTTCTTGTACAGAATCAACATTGTTGAGTAACAGTACATTACATTTGGGGCTGTTTATAGTTGCATTATGAATGTAATACATGATGACCTTTCTGTTTCATCACTGAAATATCAGCAAATAATCTAATCTGGTAGGCTGAGAAGCACAGAAAAGCTGCTCTACCATTCTGGTTCCACAGTGGTCAGAGCAGAAGAGCAACCCTCCTTCATACCCATGAAAAATACGGCCTGGATATAGCCTGGGTTATACAGTGTGTAATGTATAGGAGAGTGTTTCTCTGTCTTACAATAGCAAAGTAAAAACTACGTTTATCATAGGCTGCTTTCTCGTTTAGTTCCTCAGATATTGGTTCCATTGCAAGTTTTTGATTTAGTATGATGACTATGCAGGTTTTGAGGGTGTTTTCATCATTGTGGAATCACGCCAAATCTTTCTTCAGCTTTGGAGGCTACATGTGAGGCCAGTGCTTTGTGATTGAGCAGAAACCATCACAAAGTGATGCCCATGTCTAGACTAGAGATTTCTGGGGATGGGAAAAGTCTTCCTCCTGCTGTGAGGAAAAGGGAGTGAGGGTGAATCTTACGGAAGGACAAAGTGATACCACAGAGTCAGTGACCCTGATGTACATCTGGGAAGGGCTGCACTTGTATTACAGCAGGGATGTGGTCACTGAGAAGTAGACGCAGACAAGCATTCATGAACCCAGCTGGGCTAAAAGTTTGCAATGGTTTTATGCTGAACTGTATATGGAAAGAATCAGTGGAGGAGCTGTTTGTCTCTGAACATCTCACTGAGGAATTATAATGCAGGGTACTATGTAATCGTACATGAGCTTCTCACAGTCTATGAATTTATTCATGTGCATTAAAAAAGCTTTTTGTTCTTTGCAAGTGAAGGCAGAATCAGAATTGAGAACTTCAGACTCATTTTACTCTTTTTTTTTAATTCCCACTTGGAAATTTTTGCTAACGGCTCTAAAATGTTCTCATTAAACTATATATCAGAAATTTAAGGTTTCTAGCCCAAAGAAAAATGCCTGCTTGCTACATGCAAAGGTTAAATTTACTTTGAAAAATACAGGTTTATCTTAGAAACAGCCTTTTTTTTTTTTTCCTTCAAATTTCAGAGGGCTGCTCTGGCTTTACGCTTGAATTTTTTTCAAGAACTGGGTAGGTTGAAAAGAGGAAACCACAACCCCACCCCCTTTTTTTTTTTCGCATGTCACACTGTTTAATTTGTAATGCCCATGAAAGAAAAAACGAAATTAAATCAAAGGCACAAGATGCCAAATTCATTTTAATAAGAGTTCACTGAAAGCCTGAAGGTGGCAAACTTCAGGAAGTGTTAGGGAATATGTGCAAGCAAAAGGAAACTTGTGACTTCAATAAAGAAATCTCAACGACATGCCCTCCGAGGAATGTATAACAGCTTCTCAAAAGATGTATACCATCACATGGCTTCTGCAGAGGCATGCCATACAGCATGCAGCATGCTGTACAACAGTCACAAATAAACATTCAAAACAGAAGAATCTACCTGTGATTTCCCTATGACCAAACTGTGCAGCATGCTGGATTCACAAATAAACTCTCCAACCATTTTTTTTAAAGCGATCACTGTATGGTTATTAGACTTGCACTGCAGCTGACTCAAGCCACACATGAGGAAAAAAAAAATCTGAAAATCTTTCCTGCAGTTCTGCTGGTGTTAGATTGCATGGAAAGAGAGATTTTTGGCATGTGTAGCTGTCAACTCACCACGTGGGAAACATTTATGCACTGATGCACATTGTATGAAGGTTAATGTAAAAACTCCATGCCGAATAGCAAAGTTGAAGTCTGGTGGAAAACCTTAGGGCTTGCTGTGGTTTGATAAGGCTGATGTGGATAGACTAATGCTAAAAGACTGCACTGGGGGCTGGGGGTGCTGTATGTAATATACATTACACAGTCTTTTTTTGAACATGAGTGTCAGCCTGCCTGCCTCTCTGTACCAGCTGACAGAGGCAATCATTTAAATCGGCTGTAAACATTTATAGAAAAATGGCTAGAAACAAGTAATTGAACACTTGTTTCAAAAGAATTTGTGTCTATTACTAGAGATTCATCATAAAATATATCTTATATTTAAAAGGCATGTTTGGTAAGCAAAACTATTAGGGCTTCTCAATGGACTCTGAGCATAGATCTTCAGTAATGGGGTTCTGTTCAGCCCCAAATGCTTTTATCTGTTTTCAGACCCAGATCTGAATAAATGAAAGTCTTCACTTGCCTACTTCTCCTGCCATTTGAAAACCACAATATTAAAAAATAAAAATCAGTATAACCCTTTATATCTAACCAAGGCATTCAGCAAATCAAATGTATTTCCCAAAATAAAGATGAAACAGAATGTTAGTTTGTGAAGCCTTGAATCATTATGTGTTTCAACCACTTAAAATACTTCAAACACATACACAATCACGATAAGAAAGCTTGCTCAGAAATTATAAGCAAAATGCAGCTGTTGGAGACATCCCATAATTTTTTTTCCCAACTGCATTTAAATAGGAAGACCTTTTCCTTGTTTTGGATGTCATTGTTTTCATGCCTGTTTTGAAACCATTTATCTTAGGTGTGAAACTGAATGGCCAATAAATACAGGTTTCAGAGTCATTACTCAACTTTCCTAGTAATCCTTAGCTCTGAATCTTGCTTGTCTTTGCATATATCTTTTCTACATAAAATTTCTAACCAGAAGTTCACCAAAAAGTCAGTCAGACGCCAACTAGTGATAGACACAGGATTTGTAAATTAAATTTTTAACTGTCAGATGTAGACATATGGTATCCACTAAGTGAACTTCTTAAATACAACAATATGGTTAATAATAGGTATTTAAAATGTGAAGCATATAATTTATGTTAATTTTCTTTAATTAATAATAAACTGTGCAAAAGCTTTTCAGTCAAATACAATTTTTCATTGCTTGGTAGCTTTCCCTAATGTAAGGGACAAGATAAGTTCTTAAACACTAGTACCTTTGAGCATTTTTTCCTGTTGTACTCAAAATGATAATTGCATTCTTTTGAAGGTAGCTCAAATTTTACGATACACTGTAGTGGTTTTAAAGGCAATAAAATGAGAATTAGCTTATAAAAAAATAGTTTATGACTGATGAAAACTGTCATTATTCTTCAATTAAAAAAAAAAAGTGTTTCTTCTCTCAGGCAACTTTTGAAAATATTACTTAGTGCCTTTGGTGTCAAGAGGTGTAGGCCAATATACTTCGTGGTGATAGAAATGATCATCAGACAGCTGAGGAGTAAGGTGAGTGTTTTGCGAGTGATTGTATTTCTGTGGGTCTTGGATCTCCTGGGTTCTTCTCTGATGTCTAGCAAAATTAGTGTTCTTGTAATTAAGTTTGTTCTCACTAATTCCTAGGGCCATTGTAGCAATAAAAGAATCATTTTCAGTTTGTTTCTCTTCTCTACCCTGGCTATAATAACTTATAACAATGAAAATATTTCTCTTTAAGGAAACTTTCAGGATCCAAGTAAAACTTGACCAATTTAAGGCTTTTCTCAGGCATTAGGCTGCACACTTGTAGTAGGGGATCCTGTGCACAGGCAAGATTTTTGGAGCTCGTCTATGTATACCTTGGATGTGATCATCTAAAATATGTTTTTTGTTTGTTTGTTTGTTTTTAAAATTTCAGTAAGTTAAGATTATACGTTTACAAATATATTCTCAATCTGTCTTTCATTTTAGAGAGTTTCTAAAACCTTGTGATACAAAAGCAATTTATATGGAGAGGCTATATAATATTTTTTTCTGTACAATGTGAAATATATAACTGTACAACTGTGAATTCAGTGTGAGAGGTGTGAAAGAACAAGAAGAATCATTACTTAGTTCAGGAGGAGTTTATTAGGCAGAATGCAGTTATGCTGGTGGGCAAAGTGCAATAGATTTCCTATTAACTGTTTAACAGCTGTCTACAACAGCAGACACTTTATAAATTAATAGATGTGCTCAAAACACAGTGGCTGCAGAGAAAAAGATTAGAATAGGGCATAGATGAGCATCCAGTTCAGTAGCTACTACTTAGTATCATCATAATTCTGTTTTTTTCTGAGTAGCAGAGAAACGTGTTTTCACAGAAAATATTAAAGAGGATCCACTTCTAAAGTCTGTTCAGCAGCTCATTTTACTAAATGACGAGTGTCTATTATAAAACTCAGACGTAAATTATTCAATTGAAGACTCCATCACTATTCTGAAGGGAAAAATGCAGCTACAGTATGAATGGACAGTGTAAGTGGCTGATGTAGATGGGGTGACCTGATTGAGAACACGTGTGCTGCACCTGGCAATGCTAAAGAAGAGATGACAGCCAGTAATTCCTGCCTGTTATTTAAGGTTAAAAGTAGGGACATTAAATTGTCAATAATTAATTACAGCTTTATTGAGAAGTTAATTATTATAGCCTTTCAGGGTACAGAAGGCTGCATGAATCTTCCATACTGGGGTTTAGTCATTGAGATGCAGTTTAGCATTCTCATCCTGACACAGAGCAGAGTGGATGATCCTGCTTTATAAACAGAAATGCTGATACCTTCCTGCACCCTGCATTAAAATAAATACTCTACTTAGTTCCAGTGACTACTTCCTCAGGGAAAAGGAAAGGACTACTTTCATCAGGAAAAGTTGAAGCAGAGCAAAATACATTTCTGTCAGTGCTAGTTTTAAATGGTTCTCAGTGTTAGAAAAAGATGAAAAGAATGTGTGCATGTGAACAAACTGAGGAAGTACTGAAACTGGGACACTTCAGATGGATGAAGTCTCTAAAAACATATCTTAATCTCTTAGGAGGCAAGGACTACCTGAGGGAAAAGTGTACCCAAGGCAATGCATATTCCAAGAAATCAGAAAATTATTCTTATACAAGTAATGTACTCAATCACTTCTGCAAGGGTGATACGGCTTTAATAATAAGATCATGGTTAAAAACATTAAAGCAATTTGAGAGTAATACATCTTCCATTTGTAATAAAAAATGGTACAAAGATGCTACTTGGTCGTGTGCTAACTTGTCTGGAAAGATTTGATTTACATTTCTATTCCTGATCCAGTATCTTGTACTGTGTCAGGTTTCATCAGCCACATCATCTTACAGCACCCAGAACACAAGGGTCTGAGCAGACCTTGTGGCATTGTTCATTACATAGCATAATGTTTGGGGGTTTTATTTGAAGTTTTTAGCTTTACCAGATTTGAAAATCCATGACTTCCTTGTTTATAAATTCAGCAATTCAGTCATTATGTGAGTTTCAAAAATCACAAAAAATAAAATCTTCTGTAGACTGTTGAAAAATATAAATATTTTAATGAAAATGAAGCTGGAAGTTTTACTTATGAGTCGATTTCAGTGGTTGTAAATGCAATTTGATAAAGCTTGTATTGACTATTTCTAAATCTATTATTTATTCCTATTTCTATTCTTGCTATCTTAATTACAGAAGTATAACAGTGAGTGGTTAATTTAAGTTTCAGAGTGATTGGTACTTTAAAGACTCCCACTTGTGCTCCGTTATGTCATTAGAAGGACTCCTATTGACTGTACCATTCTTTCTATTTTTCACTTTTTCAGTTTTACTTTCAAGCTATGATTTTCTGGCTATGACTCTTTCTAAGGTTAGATTTCAGTTGTTGTTTTGTTGTTGTTGTTTTTTGGGGATATAAAATTTCATTTTGGGAGAAAATGCACTCTTTCTACAGACATCTGTAATCCTTCTCTCTTAGACAGGAGATTGGATACCTTGGACCTGAAAAAAAAAAAAAAAAAAAGAAAGGAAGCCATTTGATGTAATTCATCAGGAAGTAGAATGCAGTCTGTGCAATAGTCCTGTATCGGGGTACTTATTTCTCTCTGAATGACCACAAGAAGTCAAAATAGTTACGTTTTCATTTCACTAGAATTACATTTCCAATATAAAACCTGACAAGTTAAATTTTGAAAAGCTCTATTTCAGAAGGAAAGCAAAAATTTTCTTAAAGTCAGTTTTCCTAAGGGAAAGCAAGTCCTCTAAACACAGTGAAGCACCTGCACTTGATAGAAGAATAAAACTGGTTTAAAGGTGTTAGACTAATCTGGCAGGGAAATTTAGCTAATTTGTTTGTAATGAAGCATCAAATTAGATGAAACTAAATACAAACATAGCTTGTTTGTTTCTTATGATTTTTTTTTTCCTTGATACTTATTCCAACCTTGGAAGAGAAGCACTTGGCTTTAGTAAAACTGATGAGTTGCATCATCACAGGCTCTCAACTAGGGAAAAATCCCTATGTGACCAACTGATGGAAAAGCAGTGTACTTAAATCCTGAACTACAAATACAGCAATTATGTTGATCTGCCCTCAAACAAGTATGGTGAAGAAAGAAGCAGCTAGATGACAATCATGGATGGTCACAGACTGGGGGAAGTGCGACTGATCTGCCACGAGCTCTGTGAAATAGCTCCGAGGCTGTTGCAGAGACCAAGTCTTAAAAGTGTTTGATGGCAAAAAGCAGGATAGTTCAAAAAGTTAGGATGTGGAATTTTAGTGAGTGTGTCATCTACAGGTGCAGGTCATGCTGTCTAGGCAAAATAAAATTCTAGCTTTCTACGCCTCCTCTGCTCCTTAATAAAAAACCATAAGTACGTTGTACGTAAGTAAGGTGTTTTAAGCTGATCAGAAAATGCCAGAAAGATAGTCATTTTAGTCTGGGCAGGCAGATAAAGGTCTAAAGCAGAGAATTAGATCAGCAGATCATCATTGTGGAGATTAAAGTTGAAATTGTATTTATGAAAAAGATCATTCGAGACAAGATTTAGAGCAAAAGAATCAGGGAGCTGGGCAGGAGCCTGCAGAGCCCCAATGAGTGCAGTCATTCCGAGGGCCCTGAGGGTTCAATTAACCTTGACAGCCTGGAGTCTCTTAAAAGGAGCAGAGCTTACGAATGAAATGCAATGAAAAATTACTACTTTTAAACTATTGGCAGTTTAAAACCTTGTCTCGACAGCAAAACCTACTCGGCAGACACCTCTAAAATGCTGTGCACTAAATGTGCTGTAAATTTATTCTTCTGGCAGGTTTATTTCTTCGTTAAATATTTATGTTAGATGGATTTTAGCATATGCATGACGTTGCTGTAAATTGGGTTAGAAATTTATCAGGTTAAGTCATGTTAGAATCTGAAGGTCTCATTCTTAAATGTTCAGTCATGTAGCAAAGAGGGGACCTACAAATAACAGTCCTCAAAGCAAAACGTAATAAATTTGAAGAAGCAACTCTATTTTTCAGTCAACTCATATAGGTATCATTTTGGTTTTTTTTTTCCTTCTTCCATGATCCTATATGTTATACCTGATTGAGTACACTTTTATCATCATATTCTGTTATATGAGATTTTTTTTCCAATGTTATAGTAGTGCAATCAGCCTAAAAGAAGAGGATCTAAATTTTCAGTAGTGTCCCTCTTATGTTAAGTTGTTCTCAAATAACTATTTGTTTTCTTTTATGTTAAACAGAGTACTTTCCAGCATCTTGACAAATGAACTCTTCTGCTTGCTATGATATATAAAGAGAGAGCATTAACAATAATTTAACAGATAAATAGTTCTCTGCCAGTGGGTAGCTCTGTGAGTTTTCCTTTCTTCTGGCTCTGTATTTGTGCTATACAGCCACCATCACATGTATTGCACTGCACTGCTTCTATTTCATGATTTCAGTATTAAGTATACTTAATAAGAATAACAACCAAGGAAAACAGTACACAGCCAATTCTAATGTGGAGCTCCTGCTAAACAATCACAAAACCTTGTGAATATATGAAAATGTTCTTTAATACAACTGGTAGTTGTATGGATGTTTGCCAGTAAAAAGTAACATTACCCTATAAGTTAGTGCATATCAGGTTATGCTTTCATGGGAGGGTGGGGGTGGAAGGAATTACATTCACAAGTCAATGCATTTAATATTTGAACAGCTTTAGTTGACATTCTAATGAATAGACTTTGCAACTAGGAAATTCCCTACATGACCTTTGCAGAATGATTTATTTTTTTTTAATTTCTTCTAGAAATCCCATCTGTGTTTTTGATAACATTCTGGAACAAGTTCAGTGGCGATCTTAAGATCCATATGGATCTTATTATAGTCTTTCTTGCTATGGGACTCTGTGAATTGAGGTGAGTTGCGAAAGATTATTAGCTAAACTCAATGTAATTAATTAAAATTTCAGATTACTAGTAATCTGAATTCAGTAAAATAAGTTTATTAATTAAAAGGAAAAAAAGCTGTTGCATTCAGATAAATTTTGTTAGAAATATATGATCTTTGTAAGTGTCACTGTTTTTCATCTTCCTTGTAATATATAGAATAGGAATACTTAGAATAATGGAGCATTCATGTTTATTAAATTCACATTTACTTGGCAAGAAAAACTTCAACCTCCTATGTTCATTAAATACATGGATCCTAAATAATCAAACATGCTGACTGGCATAGCCAGCAGAATATTCCTGTTACCTTCTTAATCTCCTCTCCACCACTCAACCAACCTCTTACTCCCTGCTAGAAGAGAATTAGAAAGTTGTACCACAGGAGAAGGAATACAGGAATTGTTATTGTCGTATTTGTTACAGTGATGCCTTTTCTAAAAGCTCAAAACTCATTTTCTGATGACTATATTGAATTTTGGCATTCACGGTTACACTGAGGCTAAAAATCTGAGTGTTAGGTCTTTCTTGCCTTGTCTGTCCTGTGTGTGTTTTTGTGTGTCATATGGGATGTTACAGAGCATTTATCAGGCAATAGCTGTTAAGGGAAAAAGAACAAATGCGGTAGAGACATTGAATAATGTAATTATATAGCTCTTGGTATGGATGTGTACAGTTACTTCCCATATTGTGATTTCCACACAAAAAAAGAAGAGGAGAGAGTAGGCACCATGAGCATTGGTTACATCCCCCAGTTTCCAAGGTTCAAAGTGCAAATGGTACAGTCTTCTGCAAAGACTTCTAATTTTGATATTAAAGACTTTATAGGGTAGAGAATCCAATGTATCTCTGGATATTTTGCTCCAGTAAGAACAGAAGAATAGCCAGCGCTCCATGCCACTCTCCCAGAATCCTGTCCCCTGGCAGTGGCCAGGGAGAGTATAAGGAAAAGAGCAGCATGAAATACATCCCCCATACTTTTGTAGTTTTCATGTGTTTGTACTTTGAGAATTTCTGAAACCAAATGGGATTTTGTGTTATGCTTGAGCCTCGGTGGTTTTGTCTCATCTTCCCAAGCATTGTCAGTCTCACCAGTGTTCCAGTAGATCCCTCAGTTCTCATAAGAATCAATCATGATGTGTAATAGGTACTGATTTTCATGTTTGAAAATTTTCAGACCTAGATTATTATAAATCTTAACACAGCAACTTCTGAAAATGCAATGTTGCTCTTCTTTTTTTTTGTTACAATATGAGACCAAGAAAAGCTTATATGGTGTAAATGTAAAAACTTATATGGTGTAAATGACCATGGCAGGACCTGTCTGCATCTAATGCTTCATGGCTGTGCGCATCACTCACTGCACTTGTTTTTCACAAGTAGCCAGAGAACAATGAATATTGGAGTAAAACAGCTGGCTGAAAATGTTAAATTGTGAGAAAAGGGAAGTAAGAAACTTATCAGTGCTAATAAAAACAGTCTTTCAGGCACTTAACATTTTGATACTATACTCACAATGAACATTTAAATTCTGTGAAACAATAATTTTCCAACTTTTCTGAGTGATAAGTGCTAACAAAGAAAATAAATATTATAATGCTCTAATGTGCTCTTCTGAGGAGGTTCTTGTATGCATTATTTGCTCCTAATCTCTGTCCAGAAGATATTATTAGGATATTACGCAGTTCATATTGCTCCACTTACTCTTAACTGTTAGTATCATATATGCCACTGGCAAGAAACTAGCAAGTGGTATACAAACCAAATCTATAGTCCTATCTAAGATGAAAAGCAGGGATTTGTTTATATGTATTCTTTCAAATAGGCCATTAATATCCAGAATTAACCCAATTTTTAAAATTTTTTTTTAATTTGTTTTTTGTAGCACAAAAAACAAATAGGGGTGTTTGATATACTTCAGGAAAGCTAACATTAAAGTCATGGCATTTATGATTTTTATTCATATCCTTTATTTCAGTGACTTCCTGCTTTTGGAGCCAATTATGAGGTACATAAAGTGTTTGTAGTCCTAGGAAGGAAATTTGCATAAATGTATCTTGTTCTTTTTCCATTGCAATAGGAGTCTCAACACATCACTGTGAATCTAGGCCAAGCATTCTGAGTCCATAAGCAGTTGCATAAATTTGTATCAATAAAATATACTTCCTTTGTTTTGCCACTCAATAAGGAACCAGTTATAGGATGAAATAACTTGAAATCTGTCTTTCTGATGTAGTTTTTGTTATCAAGAGTTATATCAAGTCCTGATAGGTAGCATGTTTGTTTCATAAAAGATAGAGAGGAGAAACGGAGACTTGCATTCTGCTCTGTACTAGTGATTTGCCATTTGTTTGAGCTGGTACTACTCAACGTGCCTCTGTTATTGCTGTGCCACCATCCCATTCTTTCTGTCTGACCTATTAAGTAGAACTCAGCAGAAGTGTTTTTATTGTTGGATATCTGTTCAAAGGAAGCAGGGTGACAAGCAGAGCTTTGAGCTTAGCTACACTCACTGTTATTATGCAGTTAAAAATATTAGCAGACTACAAAGGGACTGAATTAATGTTATTGGGTAACATGTGGCACATGTGTTGTCTATAGGTTTGTGCCCAGTGCACCGTGCCAATAAGCACCCAGAGTTGGAATCCACACAAAAGTCTTCTTCGAGGCTTCATCTTCAAGGCTTCATCTTCAGTGGCTGTCCATCTCTTTCCTGCATTAACCAGTCTGTACACCAGTCTGATGATGGTACCTTGGGTAAGTTTTTTTTTTTCTTTTTTTTTCTCTTTGTGGTTATCTTTGCCATCCTTATAGGGTCATTTCACTTGCAGAAAGCCCTCCACACCTTTCAGTGTCTTTCTGAACAACATTACTTCATTTGAAATCTATGCTTAGAACTAGTTCATTGTATGAAACAGTCATGATAGTAATTCGTCCAGGGGAAATTGCTTTTCCAAAGGTGGAGAAGTTAATTAAGTGTATAACAGGAGGAAGCTAAACCTTACTAATTAGTGAGAAGGGTAACGATTATGGGAGAGAACGGATGACACTTGGCTGAAGACGAACTCAAGAAATTGCTTTAGCCAAAAGGAAGTTAGAAGAGTGAATAGAAGATGAGCTTTAAGAAAGCAAAGACTGTCGCTGTGTCCTGATAAATTATACCTCATTTATAGTGTGTCTGCTAGATGTTAATCAATAATACGTCGGGATGATCCTTCACTCTTAGGCACGTAGCCTGCTCTCTGTTTTATAGAATTTCACTTAAATCCTTTGGGTTCTCTCCCTGGGAGGATGTACTAAATGAAAGGGTAGCAACTCTTACACACAACTGTAAGAATGTTTACAGGGGTTCTGAACTTCTGCAGTGAAGAAAGGGCAGCACCAGAGCTTGGCTCTGCTAGCCCCTTGGAAAGGCAAGGACAGTTGATCCTGGCAGGCCTACTGACAGTGAATTGTACAGCCATAGCACCCATATCATAGCAAAATCAGATGCCAAAATATTGGCTTCAGATTGCTCATCTCTTACACTGCTGTATTCACCTCTGAACAATAAAGACATCTAACATTCAGGAAAAATAATTAGTTCAAAGCCTCCTGCTTAATTAGGTTCGTATTCTAAATTCACTCTTGCTGGTCTTAGCCCTAGATAAGTGGTGACAGTTGTATTGCTGTAGTCAGGATAAAAATATTTTACTTTGATTTTTCTGTTGGGGAAAAACAAAAGAAGAAGAATGACTGCATTTCCCATTATTCTGGTGCATAGAACTCAAATGTTTGACCCTTTATGTGTCATTGTAGTTGTTCATTGGGAAGTATTAGAGGATCATCAATCCACTTGTGCCTTCCTGTAAAGGAGCATTGCTTTTGTAGCTAAAATGTTTAATTGGTTTCTTTGTGCATCCTCCAAAGCTAGGTTAAATTTGTATTAGTGAAGAGGACTAATTCAAGGTTAATATGCTGTTTAATTCTTACTTTAGAATTTAAGCAAGTACTGGTCTTACACTGGAAGACAAGTTGATATAAGCCTTCCAGACTTATATGTGTTAGTCAGCAATAACATATAAGCATGTGTATGTCTCTCTGTATGTGAATATATATGTATATATCTATATATATAGAGAGAGAGAGAGATTTTTTTTTATGAAAGTTTTTCCTTAGGTAAAATTTATTTTGGCTAATATCAGTACTCCTTAGTAAAGTTTTACTGAGCTGGAATAAAAGTACCTAGGGGAGAAATTAAGATAAGCGTATCTAAAGGAAAACTATATATATGCTTCAAATGACGTTTGCTATTTAATCGTAAATAAACTTCAGTATCTTTAAGACAAAAACCTATTAGACAAATCTTGAAAAAAAGTTAGATGTATAACTGTAACTACCCATTTAACACTTAAAAATAAGGAAAAACATTTATTCTCTTATTATAAATTTGCATGATGCTGTTGGTAAAATTAGAGGAAACTGCAACACTAAAAGACACATTTTTAAGCCTGCAAAATACTAATCATCAGATTAGAAAAAAAAATATTGAAGGAGTGAGAAATTCCAACTAGAAGTTGTTGGACATCGATACTGGTGCTCTCCATTTCTGGACTGTTTCCCACATGTTGTCCATTACCTTCATCCTGTTTCCTTAGATCAATGGAGAAGATGGCTTCTATGTTTGGTCTAAAGCAAAATTTTTATTCGTAGTATGAATTTAGAACTAATTGTCATTCATACCTTAGTTTTAATAAGCTTTTAAAATGTTTTAAAATAGTTTTAGTAAGATGTTTCCATTTTGTGTTTTTACATATTGTCTGCAGTAATGGAAATATTGAGCTATGAAAAATTCCCTCAATTGACAGAGGATTAAAAATGATAAAGCCATGTTGTATCTATAGAAGAATCAAACCAATAGTCCTAGATTCATGTTAGATGTTTCAACAAAGAGTATAAATAAATAAACAAAAATAGTATCATTAATCAGTTATAATTAAATATAGTCAGTTCTTTCTCAACATCTTCTTTCTGATCTTCACTTAAAGGTAGTGCATTATAAAGTTCTGTTTCTCAGTGACTTTGTCTATACTGCATTCCTTGGCCTATTTGTTTAACCAGATGAGATAATTATAATGTTGACTTACACTGTTATAATGACAGATCAAATTCAAACTGCTCACAAGTACTATTTTATCTTGTTGCATCATGTTGACTTCAACCTTTCATAAATAAGGGCAGCACTCAAAGTCTGGTATACTATAGGCAAATACTAGCACATGTTTATGATTTTTTATGGTTTCATTTTCTAGACAAGTAAAAACAAACATAGTTCACCTTTGGTTTCAGTATGTCTTTTCTTTGAAGCAGTAGGTGTGGCCTTTCATCAGTCTAGTTACTGGTACCTGCATTCCGCAACCAATTCTTTGTTCTTTTACTTGGTCTGAATTGATAGTCAGTGTCCTGGAAAGAACAGAAACAGAAGAGATAAAAGCTTTTTTTCTTTGCTCACTGTTTAAATGGTAATAAGAGATGCAGTAACACCACAACATGGAAAAACAGATAATATGTTGTAAACTGTTAAATATCGATCGTCTTTGTTTAGAGGATATGTTAGTGACTACTCTTTTTTTTGCCTGTTCTGGATTGAGTAAATTCATAATCTCTACTAAATGAATTGTTTTTAAGAGAGTTGTTAATAGATTCACAAGATGGATTGACATTTCAAAGGAGAAATAATGCACTTAAAGTTTCTCAGCGTTGCATTCCTGGGATGCAATTTATTAGCTGAGGTGAAATGGAACTTTTAGGACCCACTTTCAATGTAAGTCTAGATCAGTTTACTAGGACAATTCCTAATAGAAGACGTAAATTAAACAAAAAAGGGAAAACAGGGCGGGGGGGCAGGATCAGGATATATTCATGTTGGTTGGTGATGTAATGTAATTTAAACTGTCTTGGGGTCTAGAGCACTAGTGGTAAGCAGCAATGCCAAATCAGATAAAAAAGGTTCTCTGTTAGGACATGTAGGATGTTGAAAATCTGCATGCTACCAAACACTACACATAGTTCATATGATGCTTCCTCTAAGTAACTTACCATGGCCTATTTTGTTATCCACTAAGGGTTGTTCGTATTTACTCTCGATAGCTTGTGTGGACTACTATTCATTTCTTTTGTTTTAATGCCTGGAGACTCTTCTCACTTTATATAGACAATACTTAGTGTGGTAGGTGCCTTATAAATAATACTTCCATGTAGAAAGTGTGGGTATATATATATCTATATGTATCTACTCATTATTAGTCATTGGTGAGGACTGTCAGTTGTGGATATGAATTGAATAGCTAATAGATTCATTAGTGTTACTCCATTTCTGTATTCATGTTTATAAAACCCTTCAAGCTTTGCCTGCAGTCTTACACACTACACCTGCTTGATGATGTACCATGTTGAGATAAAAATAAAGAAGCTTTTGATAACAAAGATGGTTGGTAAAAATCCATGAGAGCATATCATAGGAAAGGAAGTGATGGCAAGAGATGCAAATACAGAAAGCATTGCCATCTAGTCAAGATGAATGGACATTATAAGGAACTTTTGTAAGTTCTGTTACTTCCATCTAGTGTAAAATGAGCACATAGAAAAATAGCAAAGGTCATTTGTTGCCTTAAGGAAAACTGTCAAAGTTGATTATAAGGTTTGCTTTCAATATGAAGAGGAAGGAGAAGCTAAATTCTAGACAGAAGTATGAAATCAAAGTAGAAAAGATATATACCCTCTAATTTGCAACAAACCTTTAAAGATCTTACCACAGAGTCCTTTTATAGTATGAGAGTTTTAGATATAACATTGATGCTATTAATGGAATAGTGAAGTGGAACAGTAAATGAAAAGGCCATAAACATCCTTTGTTACTCTGTCACATTCCCTGGCTATTCAAACATCCCCAGGGGAAGCAATGGAGCTTCTTGCAAATTAAAAGAAGTCAGCCTCAGCTCATGTTTTGATGACCTTGACTGATCTTAGATTTGTACATATAAATGTTAGATACTACTCTATTTCTCTACCTTTGTCCTCAGGTCCTCTAGAAGGCAAAGAGAAGAAAGTAGTGAATTCTTAGAATATAGGATAAACACGTTTCATTCAAACTATTTGGAATTTCTCATTAAGTTCTGCTCTTGTGTAGATTCTCTCACATTCTGATTCTGTTCAAACAAGTTCTTACATATGTGCCTGATGAAAAAGTTTCAATCTTTGTCCATTTTTTTTTTCTTTTTAATAAATCTAACTTTTTTTTTTTGCATTTGCAACACTGTAACTACATTTATGCAAAATTTAATTTGTAAACATTGGTGAAATTAATTCACAATATTCTGTGGACTTGTCTATCCTCATTTTTCTTTTCTTTTCTTTTGTTCTGTTTTTTGCTTTTCTGCTGAAGACCTTATAGTCATCTTACTTAGAAGAGAAACTGGGCGCTTGACTGTTTTGATTAAGATGGGAGTTATTTAATTTTGTTGAATGTTGCCATCTATAGCTATTTGTTGGCAGAAAAAAATACTTTTTTTTTTTTTTTCCTATAAATATCCAGGAAAATTGAAATGGGCTTTGCACTGGGTTAATGGAAGGTATTTGTCAAATGTATAAGGGCAAAAATATTTAGTTGTGCTGCAAGAATGTATGCTAAGAGAACAGATGGATTTGATCTTATGTCACCTTTCCTTTCAAATGTCACTGTTACATCATGATATCATCAGAGTGGTCTGCGCTCTTGGACAGGGTCTCAAATGATTGCTTTCATCAACTAGCTGATGAAGCACATTTCTGCCACACCCAGAAATGGGGTGGAGTGGTTGTGAAGAGCACAACCAATGGATAGGCACTTCACCTGGCCAAGGTGGAAGGCAGAGGCAGATATTCTCAAACAGGAGATACCTTCCAGCATTCAAGTTTTTTTCAGATGGCCTTCTGAGACCTTCAGAAAAGGTAAGCACTAAGAGCAGTTCTTTCAACTGTGCTGAAAGCATCTGTCTAGATTTTTGCATGTGAATTTTCTGAAAGAACAGTTTGTCTCCCAACCTCCTACCCTTGCCAACCTTTCTGTGAGAAGTAGGCAGAATTGAAGTTCATTAATTAGACAGGTAGAGTGGATTGAGTAAGCTTACCCCAATCCTGACTTCTGTTCATAAGAGTACAAGGTTCAGAAGTTCAACGCATTGGCCTGCTGGAGCTTCTCCTGTTACAGTCTCTTTTATGAGCATTATGTTTACCTATTGAAAGGAAAGCGATGGCAAATAAGAGAGAAAAATTAAAAAGAAGTTTGACCTTTTCAATGCTGGAGTTGTACAACACATGCTCAAAGCTTTTGAAGGTTATAGACATTCCTTTCAGTAAAGCTGTAGGACATAATCTAAGCTTCCTTCATTGCATCACACAAGTTCTCTATGCTGGCAAGCTGAATTCCTCTTTACCTGAGGCATCTGAGGCATGTAGTTGTAACTGCAAAACTCAGATGTATGAGTGCAAAAAGCATGTTCTGTAATTGTAATTGCTTTCATGTTGGATTTACAAAATACTTTTTATTACCAGTATACTTGACAGCCTGTCATTTTTATTTGAAGAGGTATTTTTACATTTAAATTATCATTAGAATCACTGAAACCATAATAACTTAAAAGTAGCCATGTTTCTTTGTGGAAATTACCTGGAAACTAAGATTTTGATTCTTCAAACTCAAAAAAGTAGGAGCACTGAAATGTCTAGGTTCCTGAGTCCTTAGTGTTTAGACCCTTGGAGAGAAATCAGGAATACTCTGTCACCTGGCCAGTGCACAGAAGTGCTTCAGAATGATAGTCTAAAAAGCCAGTGTAGATAAGGGTGTCTGAAGACACATGCACTCATGTAATGTCTGTGGAAAAACTGTATGAGCTTCACTGCTCATACAGTAATGCTCAGTAATGACCAGTTGTAATGCTATGGCCAGGTTCTGGAAAGCCCATGATCATCATTACCCTAGCCAAAGGAACTGAATTGTCATTGTTCTGTCTTCTAAAAAGCATCCTAACACCCTGCCTTAATGTCATGCAAAATGGTGTTCTTCGTGAAAGTATTCAGTGCACAGGAGAAGAAAAAGATGTTAGGCCAGATAGACATCAAGACAGAGCAACAAGCAGCATGACTGCGAAGGCTAATGGCAATGGTGCTTCTGATAGAGGAAGTTCTGTCATCTGTCTTGAGACTTTCTAGGTTTTATCCAATAGCTGCAGGAAGTAGGTTGCTGGAAAATATCACATAGCTTTATAGCTTGGCAAAGAAATACTATCTTTTGTTATATATACATGTATAACACTTTCAAGTATATTTCTTGCAGAGGTGATGCCCCTTTGTTGATTTGGAATTATTATACCCCTTATAATTAATCCTCAGCCCTTTGGGTTGTTACCACTCATTTAAAATACAGAGTAATACTCCCATTGTCTTTTTGTAGTTCAGTGTAGATTCCTGGTTGAAATGATGTGATGCTCTGTCTGAAAAGGCATAAGAAAGCAGGCAAAGAACAACTTTGCAGCTTACTTTGATGATACTGTGTCATGTTTAATCAGTGAAGATTGAACCAGTCACCTTGAGATTCTGAGAGCATTGTTCAATACCATTTAAAACATTGATTTTCTGTAACTATGAATCCTCTCAAGTAGTCATTAGACAGGAAGCAAGTTACCTGGGGGTTTTTTAATACAGAAAAAAGTTAGAAATATAGAAATCTAGCCTGGAGGAGGCAAGCAGGAAACTGAGGAGCAGTTTGTCAGACCTGAAGCAAAGGTATATCTCCCAGGATTCGCAGGGGCGATGGTATTCAATTGATTCTCAGAAAGAGCTAGAACAACTTTTTGACCTTGCCTCACCTGATGACAATACTTTTTAGGTAACTAAAAATGGACAGAAAGTGGTTAGCAGGAAGAAGAAAATAATAAAAAAGAAAAATAAAGTTAATCAAGGATATGAAGAGTAAAGCCTTGGATCTCTTTTTGCAGAGCTACCATTCGTCATGGATGTTTAGTGTCAACAGATGTTTCAGTGCAAAAGCAATTACATGAAAACATTCAGCAAAAAGTTACTTTCCATAATATCGCTTGGTGTTTCAAAATGTTGAGCTTAAGAAAGAATGATCATTATGGGTGTTTACTCATCACTTTTACTATTAGAATGAAAGAGAAGTACCAAGGCTCTCAGGTGATATTTAAATTACAGCAGAGACATAGGAAACACCAAAAATACCAACAATAAAGAATAATATACTTTTTTTGTAATACACCTGGTGTTAGCTCTGCTTTTGCTCCTGACAAGCGCTATTTACCTAACTTTCAGGAGTGCTATAACTTGCTGGAATCTTCCTAATCTAAGAAATGTCCCAAAATAAAATAATCCACTGCTATAATTAGAAGCAATTTATAGTGATACTTGTGTACATCTATCTAATCTGTTTGAATTTTATATTCAAAATGTTATCATCACAATGGTATGAGAGTGGTCTGAATTTGATAATCTGAAGTACAGCATCATTTGCAAAAACTAATATTGGTTGATGAGCTATCTTGCAGTATGGAAGAAATAATGAAAACTATTACAAAAGCATATTTCTGGAAAATCAGAGGATGGTTTTGAGGACTACATTTGGATGTACTTAGGCTTTGTATTTCACACCACAGATGACCACTTTTGAAAGTTGTTTTAAAGAAGTTTTAACTACTGAAGAAGTAAACAGTAAACTGTTTTGTCTCTGTTTGCCCTGTCTGGCTATATAAATATGATATTGTATGGACATTCCTGTTGTACTGGAACAGTTTAGGTGGTTATGTGGTTATCTCAGTGGGAATTGCCTAAACAGAGTAAACGTAGACTGCATACTAATCAATTCAAACAATTCTCTGTCTCTGCAGTCAACACAGAAATATTTCTTACTACTTCAATATTGAAATGTAGCAAATGGAATCAGTTTATCAATGTTTCTTACATAAAATTTGTCATTAATTTTCTTTGCTGTCCTGCTTACTCTTCTGTAAAATCTACAGATCTTAGTGAAGACTGTGCATCATAATTGATTTCAGGATTGTTGCAAATGACATAAATTTAACCCAACCAATTAATTTGCTAAAGCTTGCAAACGCTTATTTCATTTATCCAGCATAGTTCTGGTGTTTTTACGTTTGTTTTTGAGAAGTTGATTTTCTGCAGCATCTTTTGTTTTAGTGTGACAAAACGGATGTATTTGCATGTAAATGGAGGGATTAAAAAGTGATATAGTTAATTTAGAGAATTTTGGTAATACAAGCAATTATTTTGAGGTATACTTAAATATGACACTAGGCAGGAATGTGAAGATACTTGACTAATTTGCTTCTTTCTGATTAAGAAGTTTGAAAGGTAGCTTTTTTAAAAATGGTGTATGGTTACTGGCACTTAGGTTGAAAATATTTCATTATTTCAACATTTCTTTACCTGACAATGACCCTTCTCTCTGTACCTGCATGAGGACATACTAGGAAACTATTTGTGAGCAAATGTAACTGACCTCAGGAAGGCCTAATGGCTTCATTAAGACAAAAATCAAGGGAATACAAAAAGGAGGGCAAAAGACTGTTGCAATTAAAATTGACAGCTTTTTAAGTATCGACAAATTCTATAACAGTCTGATGGCAAATTTAGCAGTAGAAAAAAGGTTTAAGTTGAAAAGTAGAAATATTCTATTTAGAAAATATTAGGATGAAAGGCATTGAGGGTTCTTTTCATCAAGATGAACAGGTTATTGACGGTTCCATGTTTTCATATAAACATTTCAGTTGTGTGATATCTTTATCTTAAAAAGATATAGTATGAGAAAATTGCACTTCACACTTTAGAAAATGTCCATCTGATTTATTCTCCTCCTTGTCTCAATAAGTCTTTTGTTCGTATTTGCTTTAGACAGGGATCAAATTTTTTCTCCATGTCTTTTTAGCTACTCTGATGTATCTCCTATTAGTTGCTGCTCTAGAGGTTGCTTTGCTGGAATATCAACTCAGTACCTCATTTTAACTATTTAGCTGGGTGGGGGCACAGAGGGACAATCATTTCTCAGTTGTAATTGTTTTGGAGAGCATATGATTCATCCATCATTACCTTTGATTTGCAGCTCACAGAGATGTGTATATGCAGAAAACACAGAAGATGCCCCACAGAAAAAGCACATCTTAAAGCACATCTGTTTTCTTTCTTCCTTTTTTATAAGGCCACTGTGTAAAGTACTTGTCCTTATTTTGGATAAGGTTCATGGAACCCCACTGAGGTTTTAAGTGACAAAGAGCCATGTGTCCGAGATCTACCTCAGTGCTTATTTTCTTAGGTCTAGTCCCATAGTAGGCATGTATCCATGAATAATGATTAATTGTGCAGATAGCTTCCTTTGCAGAATAAAACCTGATCTAATGTAATAAACAACTTTACCTTGTAGGACTGAAAAGAAATTTGTATATTAACATAAATCAGAAGTCCATCTGTTATTAATACTTTACAATATTTAATACAAAAGGGGAAATTAATTTAAAACTAGATGCACTAAATATAGATATGTCATATAGATATATGATATGGGTAAGCTTCCCATTTTCTTCAACTCCTGTATTGTTCCAAGCTACTTTGTCAAATGAGCCACTAGGCTTGTGTGCATATATTATCTGTGGCCCATGTAATATTCCCTTTCAATGCAGACACTATGCTTTCAGTGCCTTGACTGAATAATTCTAGTCTAGTCATCAGCATTACCTGTAGGTAGTGCAGGTGTCCGGTCTCCAGCCTGCATTGCTTCTATGGGAAGTGAATGCTAGGGAGAATGCTCACTGTTAGTGGTTTGGTTCTATGCCAAAGGCTCCATAACTACAAATTAGGGATAGCTGTACATGATTTTTAGGAATTTAAGTCTTTTTTGGCTTCTGCTGTTATTCCTGCTGCTCAGTAGTACTTTACTGAGTCCTTTAATGGTCATTAGAAACTCTTATGCTTGAAGGTATATTTTACTGTTAGCAAGGAGCAAGGGCTGGACCTTACACTAAATAATCCTTCCAGTTCAGGATTTGTATATAAATAAGCAGCACTCATTTATAGAGTAAACCTATTTCTCTTAAGGAAATAGGAAAAGAAAGGTGGCAAAAGCTGGCCTAGATGTAAACTGATGCTGGTACTTCTTGGAGATGAAAATAGTTCAGTGTCCAGAAACACTGATGTACAGTCATTTGAGTAAAATATGCACATATTCAGAGTCATGTCAGAGTAAAATATGCACATTGACCTCTGTTGTGTTAAAATGCAGAACTTACAACAGTACCATTAGCATACTGGTATTTGTTATTAGCTGCTCAACAGTTTAAAATACGGTATCATTAGTTTTAGCTATAATATGCTGTTATGACTGTCTGCATGAGGGGCACGGTAACTTTGGTCATGAATCACACCTGATCACACAACTCTGCCAGAAGAACTTTTCAGTGGAGAACTTGCCTGAGGCACAATGTCTCCCCAAGCTATTTCTGGGTTGGTACAGCTTATGTAGAACCTTTTGTTCAGGGCTGTGCCTAAAGCCACAATCCAGCCCTTGCTTCTAAACAAGTGAACACCTTTTTTTTCTTTTGTGTAACATTTCCATTTTCAGCTCTGACATTAGCACATTTTGTGGCTTCTAGGAATTAAAATTTAAGCTTTAATGTTGTTAATAGATCAGCCTTTACTTTACCTGTGTTGCTAGAAGCAATTAATAATACCTTACTTATTCCCCATGAATAGCATAAAATATTGATATAAGAGCAGAAAGACTATTTATATTCACTGAATTACATCCCCTCATTCTACTTGTCCATAATGGACAACTTTACTAAGAGTTTTAGAGAAGAAAAGAGTTATGTTGGCATCTCATATGTTCTCAGCTAAATATTTACTAAATACTAACTATTTACTAAATACTAAATATTTAAAAATATTTACTAAAATACTCACTGTTAATCTGGAGTATTGTATTATCACTGTTCAATATGTGTTAGTCAAAGAAAATATATTGGGAAAATACATATCAAGAAACAAATGCATAAAATTCTTCTACTTCAAGTTCTATAGGAGGTCATACCAGATTATTTTAGCACTCCTCTTGTCCTTAAAATGCACAAGTAGGCAGTAAACCTAGGCAACTGCCAAGCTTTCAGTTCAATGATCAAACTGAAAATTCTGCAGGAAAGGTGGCTATACATTTATTTTGAGTATAAATTGTTTGGGGGACTTTGTCATATACCATACATTTGGAGACAAATTTCAATAACACATTTTTCCATAAGATAATGCCTATTTATGTCAAAGTTTTGCAGGTAAAGACTAATTGAGAACAAGAGAAAGGAGGGAGATACCTATTCTACTACCACTGCAACTGAATAATATATGGCCATTTGACAAGCAATGCTCACAGATCATCATGTAGAATATAATATGATTAAGATATGAATATTACTTGGAGAGGGGACGGCTGATCATACCTTTATTCTGAATAAGTTATGAGAAAGGGCAAAGAGAAAGGATTACATCCTGAAGGTTTGTCTTTATTGTTCCATGGCAATGAAAAAAAATCAGATTTCCTTGTAATTCCTGGTGTTTAAATCCCTAAGTATCTATGCTTTTTTTCCACATGCAAAAATTTTTGGTTTTCTTGAAAGCTCACTGTGTCTGCTAATATATGTATGAAAAGGTTTTAGAAGGTTTTAGTAGCAAATGTATATGTATTTTTTTCTCCCACTGTTTACATTCCAACTGGAAACCTGGCATCCGAAAACAAAGTTACTCTGTACTAAAACTTTTATATAAGAATCTTAAGTTTTACATCTAGGGCTCGATTAAAAGTGGGGAATGGAGAAGCAGAACTGAAATCATAAAGAGAACAGGCACTTATTAAAACTCTTCATCATTGCGATGTCTGTTTACTAAAATACTGATGTGTAACTATACCTCAGGAATATCTGTGGACAGATGACACATTTAGACATTTTATAGTGGTCCCAAAAATATTACTATATTATTAAACCTAAATTAAAAATAACTAAAGGGGTAAGAAACAGGGTTGTACAGCCCCTGTACACATCACTGCCATGCCAGAAGGTGAAAACAGTCTTACACATGACCTCTGAAAAGCTGACAGTATATCTTGTAGTATATTGCAAATTTTCATAATCTCAATAGCAGGGGTCTGTGAGCATGGACCAGTGAGCATGGATCTAGCCTAAGGCTTGTGTTTGCCACTTCCATATCTTTTCTCAGAAACACTTCTGCATGAGAAATTGGAAACTCTTATTCTTATTGTACCTCTGCCCTGTGTGTGTGGAGTGGGACTAATAGTGTTTTTGTGTCTCACAGTGGAGATAAATTATAAATGATTGTGAGGTGCTCAGACTCTACAGTAAATGTGTGTGAAGTGTAAAATATATCCAGGCAGGGAGAGTTAATGTTATTTTAATAATATCAAACCAGGAACTCTCACTATCAAAGCACGCTGAGGCTGTGTATAATAATTTCACTAATGTATCAATGATTGCGGTTGTTTTAATTATCAAATATCTTACACTGCCAACACATTTACATTAGATTCATTTTGCCAGAAGAACAGTTATACTGAACTATGGCAGATAGGATTGCTCATGATTTTTGTAAGCACTAGAAAAAAGTTTTATTTCTTTTTGAGTTTAAGGATAATGGAAAAGGAATATTTTATATACATAAAAAGATTGACATTTTAACCAATAGAGAAAGGTTTCTCAATAAAGCCTTTCTGAGGAGCTCCAGGGATGCAAGAATAACATATTATCCTATTGAATGGTACAGGTCATACATACATTGTTCAGGATAGAGCTTCCTTTACATCCCCCTGGAGCACTTGGTTTCAGTGTTTTCTTACTTTGTTTTCTAGGGGATTTTTTATAGTTTCATTTGGCTTCCAAGGCTTTGCTTTGTGTGATGAGTGGAGCTTGCCCCATTGAAAAAAGAAGTCTTATTTAAAAGACAAGTATATACCAAACTAAATGTGATAGCAGAAAAAATACTCATTCTTTTTGATGGAGAATTGTGGATTTTCTCTTATGATATTTACACATCAAAAATTGTATGCCAGCATGGCTCACTCTCAGCATCCACGGAGTTAAATCATGAAACCAAGCAGAAATGAAAGGAGGACATGCAGAAGAAGCTGTGAAAGTGTAAATGGCAGATGGAAGCTCAGTCTTCTTCGAAAGTGATTTCCACATCTCACCCGATATCTTTTATTTTTTAGTAGCACATTTGATAGAGTTAATAGGAAATAATGATGTGAATTGCAAAAATGCTTTGAAAGTTAGTGGTAGCAAGAGGAGGGCTATAAGACCAATGCATATGGTATTCATATCCTTTGAAATTACAGCTTCATTTTTTTTGCTGATAGTGGGGCAAATGTTCACTCTGTAGTGGCATATGAACCAGTCTAAGAAGTGTGCTAGGTGTTTGGATGGTAGGTCTTGCTGCCCCCAGCATTCAACACGGTTGTTTTAGAAATTTGAAGGAGTTCAGATCATCTTATTATTTATAGATTCCTTAATCAGAAAAATACTATGTGCTATGACATTTAGCACCCCTCATAAACATTGGTGTGAAAAACAGGACCCGGTGTTAGACAAGTTTCTGGACTATGACATCTGTTTAGTCTTTTGCTTCTGACATAGATGGCATGCTTAAAGTGCTTCATTTTTATTTTAAATATATATATAAGATTATATATGATACTTAAGTATCACAGGACACTTCGTGGTTTTAAAACCCAGCAAATTAATTCACCTTGTCATCCCTTTTTGGTGGAAGTGTTGGAAACTATATTTAAATAGGTTTTAAAATAACCACAGTATTTTTTTTTTCTCATATTAATGCCTTAGACTATGTGTCAAGTTTGATAAAGGGAGAAACATGTTGTCTGTTTATGGATATGGCAATATCTTTGAACAACCACAGAAAACTTCCAAGCTGACAAGTAAGACAGACAAGTGTCATAAACTAATACACATCAGACTAGCAGGGAAATGACATATTCTGCTCATTTCCACATCACAGATTTTACTATATGCTTAGTTGTTGGGAAAGCATCAGGTATATTTTGGGGTTTTGGTGGAAATATTTAGAAGAGATAGATGGATAAAATTTGTCAAGTGAAATACTCCCATTTTAATTTATTGCTATTCAGCTTGAGAGAAGGGCAAGGTGAATTTTATTTTGCTTTTTCCATGAGGAATTAGCTGTATAATTCTCAATCTGATGCTAAATGAGAAAAAAAGAAGTGCTACATCTTGAGAAAAAGCCAAATGAAAAATTCACTCTTTTTAAGGCTTGAACATATAAAATAATGTCTTTTGAAAGTAGTGTAGGCCCAGTTATAAATCTTACAGTATTGTCTTTCTAAAACAAGTAAAAATGCTTACAAAAGAAGAAGTATATTTATAATCACAAAAAAATGATGACAATTCAGTGTGCATTTCAACACAGGAATATTCTTATTTGCATTTAGTCTTTGTCATATTTTCCAATTAAGCTATAGACATCACTTTTCCACAAATCATGTTAAATTCTATGATGGTCTCAAATTTTCAGCTAGCTTAGGTACTGGAGTATGTCCCAAAATGGGGAAAAAAATGTGTTTGAAACTCTGAGAATAGTTTAGTGACAAAATTATTTTATTCTCTTCTAGTATTTGCAAGACAGCTTTGTAGTGAAACATGCAAGTCACTCAAATGTATTCTGTATTTTTTTTGCATTTTTTATGGAAAATACTTCTTTTTATGATATGCCACCTGGGAACAATTACTAAATATGAGTGTTTTCAATAAAATTCAGATTTTCCTTAAAATCTTCATGCATTTTCACAGAGATATGGTAACAATTGTATACTAGGGTTCCAAACAAGCATTTTTCCAAATTAGTGTGTTTTGCAGCATTTGTGTATTTTCTGTGATTGTTTGTGGTGAGGTGTTAAAATCACACAGAAATGTGGTAGCAACAGTCTTTATAAAATTATTTGGAAAAGAGAATACAGTTTAGTAGGTTGCACATGCGAAGCTTTTAAAAAAGGCTATGGCTTAGTTATGATGGTCTTATGGCCTCAACAGAGGCCAGTTCAGAATTCTATTAATGTACATAGTTTAATGTGCATATACTGTTTGTTGGATAAATCCTTCACTGTAGATTGAATGTTTGTTTCTTTATGGATTACCATTTAGTTTAGATATAATTTAAATATAATTTCATATAATTTAAATTTAATTTCAGGATACAGTCATCTGTATTCACAAAGAGGAAGGTTTGCAAGCCAACATAGAAATATCCGACCACAGTATTTTGTGTTAGGACTGACAAAGAAACCACTTAACACAGCCACTCCTGTGCTCATTCAGAGAGTACATTCACAGATTTCCCCAAGGTTATCTATGTTTACAGGCATCAGAGAACAATGCAGCCTTTAAAAAAATACATCTATGATTATTGTTATTGCAAAATTAAATATAATGAATTTGAAATAAAAGAATTAAGATGTTATATGGTATGACAAATCTTTTATAGCCCTTAACCGATTAAGAGGGTACATAGAAACAATCAATTAAATAAAAGCCGAATAAAAGTCATAAACCACTGAACTTTTGCATGACTTACTAAAACCTTTCATCAAAGAAAACGTCATAAACATATATGTAAAACAGATATCAGAAAGCAAATAAATGCATTAGGTAATTATTTGTGAAACAAAAGCATACATGAAGCCCTCGCCCGTATTTTTCTGTTGTTGGATTTGAATGCTATTTAGCTTGTATCCTGTAGTCAGCTGTAATCTATCTTTACCACTCTCTTTGTGCTGTCATTGTGCTCCTTATAGATGCATCTACATTCTGACTGTACACGAACTATAAATGGCTTTTGATTTCAAGAATAGCTCTATCTGTTTGAAGGGCATAAAGACGTACTGAGCCAGTTTCAGGATGATACTGAACAGAGCATTGCCCAGGGATGAGGCTAGCTGTAATATTGCTTTAAAGGCTACGCTGTCCTTAATCTTAAACACATGAATAGGAGACTTTGAAGGTATTAAGGAATTCCTGCTGCCATTGCTGTGAATACATCTGGATTAAGGATACTCTGAGATAGCAGGCTGCATCTCTGTGCTTTTACCCTGCCAAGTCTGTTGCTGAACACCATAGTGAGCTGTAACTGCAGGGTGAACAACCAGCCAGAAATTAGTTTGAGCTGATCAACAATTAAGGGGAAAACAGTATGAGGAAAATGGAAAATGATTGGAATTATAAACACAAATGCGTCTGTTTGAAGGAACCCTTGCCAACTCTACATCTGTGATCAAACTGAAATGGATGACGAGCCTGTGGCCCCAGAGTGGAGAAGCTGGTGCTCCAGGCCGTGGCTGAGGAGCAGGGTCAGGCATTAGGCAGTCCCTGAGTTGTCCTCAGAGTGCCACATCAGCTTTCTGCAGGCTGATAGAGAATAGCTCTACTGGTGACAGCAACTGGAGGAAGCTAAAACTTATGGTCCTCTCTTCAAATAAAGCAGCATAGGAATTTAACTCCAAACACTGCAGATGACTGCTTTATCTACCATCAAGCACAGCAGAAGGATTGTTTTGGAGAACTAAGAAGTTTTGAAGATTAGGTCTTTTTTTTTTTAGGTCATTCGTGTTCTTTTCTGTTCTTTGTCGCTTTTTATGTAATACGTTTCAAATAAAAACAAAAACGGTAGCTAGCATTTTCTGATAAATTATTGCTCTTTATTTCTAATACTTTAGCTCTACATAGATTAGACCCATTAGCTTTTCACTGTCACCTGAAACAGTGTAACACTTGTCTATAGTATTTGATTTGCCTTGGAAAGTACCCTGATCTGAATACAAACTGGGTGGTCACTGTATCTGGCAGTGCAGATATAAGAGAAGATAAAATGTTTCAACCAAATGACTGTAGCTTGTGTCTGGCTTAGGTGCAGGAGAAACAAACAAAAAAGAAAGGGGAAAATACTAATAAATTTTCTGCTTTCTTCTATCAACTACTACTGTAATCCCTGTAATATATAACATATACAAGAAAGATTGGAAGCATAAATTGGTAAGTGGCAGCTTTTTAACCATGTTGTACAGTAAACCAAGCAGGTATTAGTTCTTGAGACTGGTTTGCAATTGATTTCCTCTATGACTAAAAGCTATTTTCTATTTCAATATGTTCAATATGTTTTTCCATTATTAACTTCTTCTCAAATTTGTTTGCTACAGAACTTCCAGAAAATAAATTTATTTATTTATTTTGAAATGAGGAATACAATAAGTTCTCAAGGCAACTCTAAAAATGTCATTAACAGAAAATGGACAGGTGAAAATCAGGTTGTTATTCTAGGATTCAATGAGTTTGTATTTAAGTTCCCTTTTTGTAAGCTGTTGAGTCTTCTATTATGCTCTCAGACAGATTAGTTTGGGAGTCAGAATGGGCTGGGAAAGCGTGACTAGTACATAGCAGACAACAGGAAAGTGAACTATGGTATACCATGCAACACAGTATAAATGTATGGCATGAAAATGGTGAAAGAAGGCAGCTTTTTAGATGATGGTTTTAGTACAAAAGGGTATGTTGTGAGTACTTCTTCTCTAAGAAGTATCTCAGTAAGATCACCTACCTCTTTGTACCATTCTTGACCAAAAAGCCTGTAGTTCTTTCAGCATTGTCATGGTGGCAATAGCTTTAACTTTTCCAGTTGTCTATGTGTTCTTGAACTTTCTAACTTGGGCCTGGTTCTTTGGTATCACGGCTTTCTCTAAGAATAAGGTAAAAAGTTTGTCTAAGGATAAGCCCATAGTATTTATTACCTGATTGATAATTTCTACGTAATAAAACATTGCCAAGATGTGTTCAGATTGTTTAATAGATAGTTCTGATCTTTCCCTAGATTATTTTGATTGGATTGCAGTTTCCTGATCCTTCTGTTCTGCCCTTTCAACAGATACCATGTTCAACCTTCTCCATTCTGTAATCATACTTACTATCTCCACTTCCTCAGCAAGATCGACCTACTCTTTAAAATGTTTTTAGCTTCTTTGTAAGTGAACTTGCCATGAGAATTCTGAGTGAATTCTTAGAACGTGTCTGTAGTTGGGATAATTCTGAATATTTTCAGGTATTGTGGTTTATATTCCTTTGTAAAATCATCACATAAACTGTTGGAAATAACATACACATTCAGCTTCACCCCAAGTACCATTATAGGATGTTCACTATAATCTTCTGTTAGAGAAATGTTAGCCTCCTTTTTAGCATAAAAGAGAGCAAGGTTTAACACTGTTCCATTTCACAAGTCCCAAGCCCCATAATGTTTTTGTCAACCTGCTCATGAATTAGATAGGGCAGTTGCCAGCACAGTAGATCAAAGGATTAAATATTTAATCTTTCAGAGGCTTTGCTCCTTAGGATCCACAGTCAAATGATCAAGCCACTTACTTTTGCTTTGAATGGCGAGTTCCTTAATCATGAATGTCAGGAGATGTAGTTTGAAGAACAGATAAGAAATAACAGGAATAAAATAAGGACAAGTTTAATGTATGTAAGCTTGATTAAGGTAGTTCATGGAAGCAAGGCAAGGGACAGTTTTGCTTCTCTATGTGATACATGAAGATGAAATTAAAAGCCAGTTATATAAACATCATGAATTACTCATCCAGCAAGGACAAAAACAAAAATAAAAGGCCATATACTCTCTTGATATCTGTGCTTTTCTATAAAACTCAGTTTTGTCATTTCTAATTTATGCAAATACAGTGATAAAAGAAGGGCTCAAAAGGCTCCTTAATGCATGGTTTTCAGACTTTACATTTTTGTATATGAATGTTGTATGTCTTTCAGCACACACCAGATGAGCGTTTTTATTTGTGTTCACATAACAAAGCTGTTTAGTTCTTATATTTTTCATGCAACTGAAGCCCCAGCTGAAGCATTTGTAGCTGTTGGAATGGGCTGGCTGGAATCTCATCTAGGCAGGAGAAGGCACAAGACTATGCAGAGTAGGTGCAGAGTGGAGTTTATTTCCACACTGTCATAGTGGATGACAATATTGAAGCCACTAGAAATGATAACTAAATTCCTCATGTCAGGTTAATAGGAGTAGAAGAATCTGGAGTCACTAGTAAATTGATCCTGTTTACAATTGCGGTGTAATGGACACGTGTACTCACTTCTTTATTCCTTTAGGGAGACAAAATAGCATGAATGGAAAAGCCTAGCCCTGTAGCATGCTTGAAACCTAATTCACCTGAGAAAAGAATTTCTTCAGGTCTGTAAATATAGATACTCATTAGCATTTAGCTAACCAAGTTAATTTATGAAAGTGGGAAAAAGAAAGTCAAACACAAAAGCCGTTAATTTACTGGCATCTCTATTGGCATCGAGTATTTCCAGTCTGCACAAGGGCAGATGTTATGAGAGTCTACCAAACCACTGCTGAGAATAAGTTCAGTTCCTAAAAATTTCCATCTCCTTAAATTTCTATGTATGGAAAGCAATTTCTTCACAGTAGATAATAATATTATTAACACAGCTATTAGCACTACAGACTCTGACAAAGGAGCTGGAGTGTTAAAAACATTTTCTAAAAATAAACAAATTTACATTTGTTATAATAGACTCATAACTAACCCTTCTTAAACATGAGAAAATGGGAAAAGGACCCCAAGTGAAAATAATCAAAATGAAATAAATAAAATATCTTAACTAGCAAAAGCCTAAAGATACTAAGAAAGCAACATGATTTTCATATGACTGTTTACAAACCTCAAAAGCTTTAGGAAATTCAGTACAAATAATTTGTAGCTCAGTGATATATCCTGAAGGTGCATTCTTGTTTTTCACCATCCTTCCTAATTCCTTATACATTCTTCTGTCTAACTAATATTTGAGAATCCAGTTAGGCAAGTGAACAAATAACTGACAACGTTAGGTAATTGATTATAAACTCTTCATGTAAATGATTACCAAACAATATTAATTGTCAAAAATAATTCCTGCAAGCAATTCTGTAAATAGGAAGGATGAATATAACCATGGAAAGCGGGATAGTTCATAAGTAAAGAGGGAGGATTTATTTCCAGTAGAATTCAATCAGATCTAAAAGCAATGACAAAAAGCAGCTAAACATGGAAAATATGCTTTCTGAGGACCTCATTCAAAGCACATGGAAGTGAACAGGGGTGTTGTATTACAGCTGGCTTTTGCTGGGAGCCAGTAAAAACATAAAAACATACCTGGAAATATATGAATTTATACTTGCTTCATTTCCGTTTAGGGTGTGATGGCACAGAATATTTCCTTCACACCGTGCACATCTTTTACCCTACAGCACCTTATTGCTGAACAGGAGGAGCAGTGCACTTGAACCTCCCAAACAAAATTGGCATTTTTGATTGTTTGGTTTTGGTTAGAAAATTTTAGGTAAGTACGGAAGAGTAAAGATAGGTGGGAGCAGATTTCTCAGTAGTATGCTGAGTGGTATAGATAATAAATACTGGCAAGCAATGCGAGTGGAAAAAATGAGGGGATAAGGGGCTTAAACAGATAAACATGAGATAATAAAAAGAAACAATGTCCCCTATTCCCTATTAGTCTCAACACAGGAAGAACAGGTAAGTCTTGCTCTCATACTTTCTTCCCCCTCAGATGGTTCAAATATAGGGCCAGGCAAGCCAGATGTTGGCAGTATTACCCAGGACTTGAATTTATTTTTGTTTTTGTAGAGGAATACATTTTAATATGTACCTTTACATTTTGAATGTATTAGAGAGGTTTTCTTCTACTTTAAAATCTCCATGTGTATCTGTTTGCTCTTCTCGATTGTCCTGATCAATAAAAAGAAGTGAGGTTATTGTTAGCAAATGCATTCCCCATTTGTTCTTGTTTGTTTAACACTTTATAGCAATACATTTTAAAGTTGTAAAACAGTGGTCAAATATTCTGATTATAAGTGTTGACATTTGTTGTTATTAAAAACCAAGACCTCCACAAACAAGTAAGTATACACTAGGGACAGCAGAATGTAAAAGCTGTGAAGACAAGCATAATTTGTTTGTTTTTTTTTTTTCAATTCTTACTAAAATGAACAACTCTTTTCCTTAGCAATTCTAGATATCACAAGAAAATTGCTCAGAAAGTATTCTTTTATGATACTTGAGAAATACAGTGAAGTCACTCTATATGTTTGTTTATACCTATATATACACACATACACAGATGCACACACACACAAACACAGAAACTCCCAAATATATATTCACATGGTGTTAACAATCTAGACTAAATAAAAAGCAAGGAAATACAAAATTCAAGCTGTTTGCTTTGCCTTATCTATTTCTATTATGCATGGTAAATATTTCAGATCATATGGTCTATAAAATCACATGCTGTTTGGAGATTCCTTGAGAGCTTTGCCACAACAGGGGATTGTAAGGATAGATACAGTAGCAACTCAGTTTTCCAGACTTTTTTTCTTCCTAGTAGGACTCTTCAAGATATGTGACTGTATTTTGTGCATATGAAGCTCCTTTACTTACTGTGTTTTTTATTTAAACAAACAAATATATGTTTGGGGGGGCAGCATATGGAGATTCTACTTTTTTTTTTTTTTTTTTTTTTTAAGAAACAAAAAGTTTGTTTGGGTTTTGAAGGAAATAGCAGCAATGAGTAATAGAGGGTGATTAGACAAAGAGATTTGATGGTAGGAACTGTTGCTGATTCTTAGCCTGTGTGGACATGTGGGCTCTCTCAGGTTCCAGGGCAACTCACACTTCCATGCATTGTAGCATTTTAAGCTTTAAATGACCATCCAAAATTACATGAGAACTATCTTGTAGACTGACAGATAACTTCTCAGAAAGCTAATACATAGAAACCCATTCCCTAAAATTCTGAATTCCCCCCCAAGTAAGGAGGGTGCTGAATAGGGGGATAACAGTATGTGAGGTAGGAGTAAGAACTTTGCTTTTCATGTTACCTAAGGGCTACTTAATACCCCCAAATCAAATCACCAGTCACCTTTTCTACTTAAGACATAATTGTTGTCTATATGCCTACAGAAATGTTCATGTTGTCACAGGGGATCTTTGCATTAATGTGGTTTTGAAACCATCTCAGCTTCTGATTTAAAGCAGTAAGTTACTGTAAATTATGTTAAGACCAGCATTCTTACACAGGAGATCTGTTAAGAAAGGCAGGTTCATTTGATGCAGTAGGCATATTAGCATTAATGTTATTTTTAAAGAAACTTATAAGTGTTTAATAATGGGACGTAAGACTTTTAGGCAATCGATAGGATTATGATATAAAAGTAGGAATCTGCTTTGGTTGGCTAATTACCTTATGCTATTATGACCTTAAATTTGGATAAGAATAAAATTAACGGACATCGTGTTTGTCCTGGCAATTTCACTGTTTGTCTGATCACCCCCCAGCTTATTTTAAACCTGAGCCAATTTGAAAAGCCACCACTGATAGTAAATTTACATTTTACCTGAGTTCATTGACTCAATCAGGTCAGCTCCTAATGAGGTAGGAAATTCAACCAGCAGAACTGAGCTTCCATCCCTGCAGCAACCAGCAGTGTTCATCTAATAATCACACTATATTTTAAATGGTAGACATGGTTGATAAGTAAACCTGAAGGTTTTTCACTTTGCATTTTGGGTTCCCATAAATTTGTTTAAAAGGCTGGATTTCGTAACCTGTTCCCAGCCTGCACCTATGAATTTGAAAAAAGAACAGTATTATCTTCAGATGAGTGCATGCCAGTAGTCCATCACGTAAAAATTCCCCTTCTTCATGATGATTGTTCATTTTGCAATCAGTTATTTTCAATAAAAAATAAACAAATAACATATTGATATGCTATATTCAGCAAGGGAGAAAAAGGTATTATCAAAATTACGCCTACATTGTTTTTGAGAGAAAATTAAAAAAAAAAAAATCATCATCATCTTATAAAACAGTGAAAAGAGTTCTCGATATATGTAAATGAGGCTGACAATCTCAAGAGAGGGCTTTTTAATTAAAGTTCTGTTTTATTGTAATGAATCAATACTAAAGGCTTGTATGATTACAGTTTCGTAATCTTATGGAATACAGGAAAAGGAGGCCTGTCTTTTCTATAGCTGAATTCAGTTTATCATTACTGCATGTTTTAAAAAATCCCGTGGTTCCCCCTCTATCTATACACTATCTTTCTGTTGCTTTTAGAAATATTGAAGCCTCTATACATAAGTTAGGAGGTAGTTTGATTTTCTCTGTCTTATGAGAACATTTTCTCCTTTTACTAGTAAAAATATCTGCATATTCAGTTTCCTTTTGAACTTTCCAGCATTGCACAGCCAAACTCAACAAAGGAATTTTTCACTGAGTTAGTTTCATTGACTTCAAAAGCATTATATCAAAGTATGCATAAAGTCCTTTGCAAATAGCTAAACAGAGAAAACCCTTTTCTTTTATGCTGTTTGAAGCTGGAAATCTGATTCCTAGGTGGTGATAACCCCTATGACCACACACTCAGCTACGATAGTGAAGGAGGATTGCCATAGTGCCAGGATGGGAACAAACCTTTCTGGAGTTTGAAATAGTGCAGAGCTGTTCACACTGCCTTCCTTCTACTTATTGTACTCACAATACCTTTGCAACAAACTAAGGAGGGAAGAGGAATTGCTGAAAAGTACTGTCATTCATTTTTAGGTTTTTACCTGACTGAAGAGTTGATGTAGACTTCTGTAAACTTCAATGCTTTTTGGTGTTCCAAATATTCCAGCAAATGCTAAAAGTAAAAGATATTTGCCAGTATGCCACTAGTACTAGTTCACAGTTCAAATCAGCAACCTCCTTGCAAATCTTGGGAAATCCGTCTTTCAAAGCAGCAAGTTACAACTTTAGTTCAGGAGAACAGCACTGATTGCTGATTCATTCAGTCTTTCTATCTGTGACAGTAAAAATGTCTGTAGTGGCATGAGATTAGTTATACTAAAGATTAAAAGGCAGCGATACTAATCATTGGATGTGTCCTCTTAAGTATACAGTTACAACAGACGTGGCTTAAAAGGAAAATGTGGGACCATATATACTGATGCTTTTACATTAGAAAAATTATGCAGAAGGCTGGAGGCTCATTTGGCAATCCTAGTTTTGGTTCTGGATGGGTGGTAAACAGGACAAAGTTTTCACTAGGATTGTTATTGTATTTGTTGGCTATGTTGCAGTTTCTGTTAATGTTACTTATGATAAGACTGTAGCATCTGTTCAGCCTTTTTAAAATTAATGAAAACCTATTCTTGCTTTGATAGTGCTACTAGGAACAATGATAATCTATCCATCCCTTGGTCAACAACATGATTCACATCACTTGAAGATGTATCACCATATACCAGATAGAAAAGACAGCAATATGCTCATCATAAGAACATCAGAGCAAGAGTTAGTTTTCTGAGTTCTGGTCCTATCTCAGAGTGGCATTCTATAAACTGAAAGAGAAGCTTCTTGCAGAAGATAAGCTAAAAACAAAAGGGATAGTGAGCATAGTAGTGTTACATATTATGCACATCTCATAAGTAGGAAATGTTTTGAGTAATACTTTGATCTTGAGTAGCATTTATCCTTAATGGGGTGCAAGAACAGAAACTTTTTTTAATAGAGAACTTTACACCCTTACACATGTAAGTTGTTCAAGAAATGTGGGATATAGATGATGACTTTGGAACATTATCCTGCTAAGTGTATCCTTTAGGAAGTTCCAAGCAAACTCTAATTTACAAATAAACTCCTCACTTGGAATGGAATCTTCTTCAAGAGAAGAAAATAGTCTTATTTATTATTTAAAAAAAACAAACAAAAAAAAACAACTTTGTTTTTAGAATGGCCTAAGTCTTTGAAAAGCATTTTTTTTTATGAACAACTTTTAAGTAGATTGTTTAAAACTTTCCCCAGTTGTTTAGTGTCATGACAGGATAGAACAGCATAGCACAGATACTATGGAAATTCATTAGTGCACGCACATTATGCACCCATGACTGACCACAGTTTATTCAAGAACAACATCAATTAAATTTTCTTTTCTCTCTATTAATAATGTTGCAACTATTCATAGAATAGAGAGGACAGTGCAGTTTGTATTGGCTCTACAGTGATGACAGTCACTTTCAAAGAAAAGCTATTTTCAAAGAGAACTGCTACTTTGACTTTGTTGGGGTGAACCAAATGTGACAGTGGTTTTGTTCCAGCTGGAGTCCCAACTTCAGACTAACATATCATTTGAAGGTAATGGTATTTTTGTCATACTTGGCTACACTTTGCTGCAGGCAAGGAGCAAACCTGTAACCAGAAGCTGGTGTGCCCAGCAATCATCTATTTGATGTTGTCAGCCATTCTTTCAGAAATGTAATTCATATACATTACTTATATACAGAAGCTAATGGATAGGAATCTACTTCCTCTACATCAGAAAGTCGCTTTTTGCTGTTTTGGCAGCTGATCTGATTTCATGTCGTACCTGTTCTAAAAGCTGGCTCCAGCCTCTTGAGTGTCAGAGCAGGTTGTTGCAGAGAGAAAGAAACAGACGGTGCAATCGATCTTCATGACTCCTGATGCACATGACTACATTTCTCCCTGCCTAAGTGGCGCATACAAGGTGATTAAATAATCAGCACTATTACCCTGGAGGAACATAAATCCCTGAAGCAGCCACTCAGAACGCTGCTCTCTGGTCTCTGAAGCAATAGGAGCAAGAGGCAGTGGTGCCTGTTCCAGGCACAAGATGAAATACAAAATGAATTCTTGGTCCTCAGGTGGGCTGATGTCTTTCAATACTTTTACTTGTTTGTCTCAATTACTGCTTAAAGATAATACACTTATTTTTCTCTTAGTATTAAATGAAATTGACATTGCAGCGTACCTTAAACTGGGATGTTGTGTAACCCATTGGTTAGTTACTTAAAAAATGGATTGACAATTTTCTTCAAAAAGATGGTTTTATTGGTAAGTTTAACATTACCCTCTAAAATTTACGAAGACCATGTTTTAAACTTCCAGACCATTTTTAAAAATTGATCAGGCAGAACTCCAAATCCAAAACATAAATTGGTTTTGAACACACGTAGATGAAACTGCTTTTATTAGCCAACATACTGGGCAATAAAAGCAAATGCATTCTACATGTAACTGTAAGTATATCAGCATTTGTAATGCCTCTTACAACATTATACTCAACTACAAACCATGGACAATGTTAAACTGACTTCACTGATGTTCATTACTCCGTTTGCAGAAAATGCAGTTTACTAGCAGTTTACTTGTACATTCAGATGATATGAAAATCGCAGTCATGTCTTCTGAAAAATAGACAATCCATTCAGAGTTCTACTTAAGGAAAAGTAACCCTTTTATCTGGGTTTCCTAATTGCTCAAAGCTGTGAAATTCGTACTGCCAATGTGAAAATCCATTTTTAAAAGGAAGGAAAATATCTACTAGAAACTAAAGTAACTTGAGGGAAAAAAAAAAAAAAAGGAAGATATGTTTATGTCTTTCTATAGTTTTAAAGAAATACTGTTTTCAAATTTAATTTTAAAGTAATGTAACAACAAAGTCATATAATAGTCCTATCTGTGTATCTCTAAACTGCAGCATAACATTAGCAGCTGAGAGAAAACAGCAACAAAAGGGCTTAGTTTGTTTGTTTGTTTGTTTGTTTTGCTTACAGTCATTCTGTTGTCTCAACAGAGCATTTTTAGAAAATCACAGAATTTAAATAAAAGGTCCTTGGGAATCTGCGTGAGTTATAGCTGTGCCGCAGGGCCACTGAACAAATAGTGGGTTACCAGATACTCATATGTATTACATGTTATGTTTTTACTTCAGTATGCACATCTGAAACAGGTGGTATAAGAAAGTGTTTGGTCTTTCTCATATTTCTGCCTGTGGGAATATTAAGCTTTTCCATGAAGAACCCTCCATCTCTTTAATGCTTGCTGGTATGGGGGAAGTATTTGAGCTAAGCTGATCCTTTAGAATAAAGAATATTTGAGAGAAACTTCCTGAAAATACCTGTGCTAGTTTTAAGAACCAAATCCCATGTATTTTTCTCCATTGGGACTACTGATATTTGATAGTCAGATGATTAACATTATAACATGTCTTGAACTTTAGAATACTTCTGCTTCCCCCAGGCAGATAAATCTTTGTTTGCCTTTGTTTCTTCATTTTCCTGTGGTACCTCTGCAATTTCTTGGTTTTCACTTATTGTACACAGAAATTGATTGCAGAATGTAAAAAATTGAAGTTTCTGAGAACTCCTCAGTCAAAACACTGTGTGAAAGCTGCTGTCAAGAGACGAGTGACCTGTACTGCCTTCCTCCTCCAAAATTTAAGCCCTATCTTGTGGATTAAGATCTACTACCTATGAAGATAAATCTCAGGTTACAATAATGTACAAAGGGAAGACAGAATTTGTGTCCCCAGCTGTCCAACTGTCATTGCAAGTAACCACAATTTTTCCCAAATTTTCCTTTTTTTTTTTTTTTTTTTTTTTCAAATTCCACAAAGTGGATTTTGCATAAATACAGCAGATTTTGGTTGCTTTCTTCTTGCCACATGGTGCTTTGCTGAGAAGTCAGTCTCTGGGGACAGCAATCACAGGTGGATTGCTGATATAATGGCCCTGTCAGTTCTTCCAGTTCTGCATCATTGAATCACTATTTGGCTACATCTCCATGAGTTTGCATGTATATGTCATTAAATATGTGCCAAGAGCTCCTGTCATATTGATGTGAAGGTATTTGAAAGGGTAGGTAGAGGAAATAAACAAACCAGACTATTAAAATATTAAGAGTGAAGGTGGCAGAGTGATGTCCTTTGTTTTGTTTTCTTCAGATTTTGAGATTTAAAGTACAACCATGCAAACTGTATGTGCATCCTGTGGTACAATTACCTGTTTGCCTATTCTTCAATCAGTTGCATCATTAGCGGTATGTTTTAATGTCTCTTGCTCTTAAATAGTTCGCTAGCATTATCTCTTACTGTTCCAGGATACTATGATAACTATTAGAAACACAAATTTTGTTTGGGTTTTGTATGCTGTTTTGCTTATTTGGTTGAAAGACTCAGGATTGAAGTGTTCTGCATTAAATAAAATGCAGCAAAATTGACAGCTCTACAGGCTTTTCCAGCTCATCCAGCTCACGCAGGAAAAAAAGTTTTGAAGATTCAACTTCTCTTTGTCAGTAATTTTTCAATGCATGTCAGTGGATTGGTCCCTGAACAGATTAATTATGGAGATTAATAATTTTAGACCTGTAAGTTAAATTCAGTATATAGTCACAGTCAAAATGTGTACACTTTAGTTAAAAAACTAAGTAATTTAAAGTTTAAAAAAGGTTAATTAACAAAATGAACAGTAAAGATCTCATTATTTATTTAATTGGTTAAGACATTTTGGGTTCATTTCTGTTAACAAAAAAAAAAAATAAAAAAAATTGTGTTTTTTATTGGCTCAAAAATTATTATTTTATTTTTGCTTGTTTTGTTTTGTTTTTGTGTCTGTCATCAAACAAAATTGTTTTTTGCCTGACTTTACTCTGGGGATAAGAGGCTATTTTGTTCCCATGACTATTCCCTGATCAGCTGCCTTTGTCTGGGAGTGCTAAACACAGGCACTAGCTATCACCCAGAATTTCTGTAGTGTAGATTGTGTTCATTGGAAATTGGATGATACCACCAAACTAACTTCCAAGCCATCAGAAAGAATTTATCAGCCCTAATACATGCTCATTTATGTGGACATACCTACTGTTTCAGCGCTTACCAGGAGGTGAATAGCTCCATCAGTCTAGTCAATACTACAATCCACTGTAAGGAAATACAGCTTTAGAAAGGAATCTGTATGTGTTTAGCATGTATTTATTTTTCTCCTTTGTGATGATGGGCTGTAAATCATTAGTAACGCTGCTGTCAACGAAGTTTGAGTAGGGTAAGTGTAGAATAACTAAACTGTATCTAATCCTAACAGCTTGGGTTGCTGTATCTAATACTATAACAATGTAGAAGTCTGTATTCTACAGAGCTCTTTCAAAGACACTACTTCAACTTGCAAACAGTAATGTTTCTTTTGTTTGAAAAGTTATTCTGTTAATTCCAGTGCCAGATTAGAAAAATAGACTGTAAAAAGGAATTTTAGTGAAGTCTGAAATTTGGTAAAGACAACAGACTTTCATCATGCATATTAAGAATTGAGGAGTAAGGATATGTTTGGTGTGGTTTTACAGCTCATAGCTGAGAATAAAAGTAAAATTACTCAACGTTATTTGCTGGGTAGGCCTTGTTCAACTCCGCTACTAATTCCTATTTGCATAAGTTTTATGTAAGAGTCTGCTAAAATGTTCTTTCTGCAAAATCACTTGGCGATTATGTACTGGAGTAGGCTGTTGAAGGTGAAAGAATATCAGTCTTCTAAATATTTTTCTCATTCTTTATTCTTACAATGAAGAGTTAAAGTGTAGTGAGTGCTCATAATTCACATGCTAGACTTACAGATTTTTTGGAGGTCATTTTAGAATTTGGAGGTGGCATTTTAGAATTTCTACTGCATCTGTATCTTTGGTTTTTGCTTCTACATGCACTATGCAGTGACAAATAGAAAAGGCTGAAATCTGATCCTATTGAAAGAAGTGGCAAAACTTCCACTGACTTGCAAACAAGAGATATCAGGACTCCACCTCACTTCATGAATGATTAAGAAATGCAGTGTTAATGCTACAGGGTAAGCTGTTAGAACAAAATTAATGAGTTACAGTCGATTTTATGTGTCAGTGATCTAAAAAAGGGCTTCCAAATAAGAAATGTATTTTAGCTATGAATTATAGTATCTGTGCCCTGATACAGCATAGTAAATCACTGGACTGAAGTAGATATATGTGACTTTTTGTTCTATTCTGAAATATCCATTGGACAGAATTTGCAAATATTTTGAAGATCTACTGTTACCAGTGTCAGTACTGAGCAGGACCACATACTGGAATCAGAATTCTTTAACTTCCATATCGTAACACCTTATATGTTCCTTAAAATATATGTTCCTTTGGATCTAATTGGAAATAGAAGTGAAAATTGGAAATTGGAAATACCAAAAAGGGCTTCTTCTTTCAGCTCCTTCATTCTCGTTTCTGCTATTCCAGTTACCCCTCTAGCCACAAGCAGAAAAATTGCATTACATTTGAGTGTGCTGAGAACAGAGAAAAATTTGAAATGTTTTTAAGAAAGCAAGGCATTTTCTTCACAGTAAAAGTCATATTAATATACTCAGTAGACAGCAGCTGTATTCTACTAATATATCTCCAAGATTAAAATATATTATTGATTTTCTTAAAGGATACATCTATCAAACACAGTGCTCAATAAAAGGAACAATCACATCTAGATACTCTGGAAAAAGATACGAAGAATTCAAGGCCAGTGCATGGACTAAAATAGGCAGAATGAAAACTGAGGTTAAAAACAAACTGTGACACGTAAAAATAATGTCTGGGTACTGATTAACAGGCCAGTGGGTAGAAGCTGCTGATCATCTTAAGTTTAGTTAAAAATAGACTCAATAGGATTATATGGTATGATTACACCAAAAGTTGTAGTGTCCTAAGATGAATTATTTCCTTTTGTAGGAGTACTTGCCATTAGCAATTCAGGCTATGGTGCTGTCAATAGAAATGGAATTTCTTAACCTGAAGTACCCTGTTTACACATACCAGATTTAGTAAGAACAGAAGTAGTAGGGGTGAAATAAACTGTGGAAACTTAATTCCCATTTATTCCCACACAAATGATTAGGGCGGAGCAGGATTTTGAGGATTAAAATAATATGTAACAATTTAGTATTCACCAGATGATCAATTTTCCACAATTTTATAAATTGACACAAAGAGCACTCTTTGCAAAGGGAGAAAAACAAGTTGCCATTTAAAAGCAGAAAAAGAAAACCAACTCAGCGGAGAATAAATCAAAGCGTATTTCCCATACCTTGTTTTTCAAGATGCATAAGTATTATAACTGATCACTCCCTTATAATATAAATTATTTTTTACATTTTATGCTACACCTGTCTGACATACTCATTTACCATTGACGAATGCCTTCTTAGCCAGAATCTATCTACATCTGAGTATGATTCTATGATTTCTGTATAAGATCTGCTAAGAAGCCTGGAGACTGTCACTCCAATTCAATCTCAGAAAGAGTGGTTAGGTATTTGCATGAGTTGCCCAGGGAGGTGGTGGAATCACCGTCACTGGTGGTGTTTAAGGAAAAACCTTTCCTTATGTGGTACTTAGGGACATGGTTTAGTGGGTAATATTGGTGGTAGGGGGACAGTTGGACCAGATGATCTTGGAGGTCTTTTCCAACCTTTATGATTCTAGGATCCATTAAAACAATTTCTGATTTTGGTGGACTAGTTCAAAACAAATACTGGAAAGTCTGGCTGTATATATTTAGGGAGGTAAAGGAAAGTGGAAAAAGAAGGAAGCATTTCATGAAAGCAAAGAAAATCATTAGCAGTATATTATATCATGGCATCTTAGTGGTTAGCCTAATGATGCTATCTTAATGAGTTATTTATTACAGAAATAAACTAGTGTAACTCTGGGAAGAATAAAGTAGAAACCAGTGACTCTTCAGGATTATTTTTTTTATACTTTCAAGAGAATTATATTTCTTTCATATTGTGTGCTTTCCCCTTTTTAAAATGAAAAGCCTCCTTCAGTTGTGTCTGTGAATCAGAGCTGTACCATTTTCATCAAGTAAGTAAACCTAGTTAATTCATTTTTATATAAAGAAGTCTGTGAAAATAGTCTCAGGGAATTGCTTTGTGGGCAACAATTTTATTTTATATTTTGCTGAACTACTAATGCAAACATTCAGTTATCTGGTAATGAAAATGTATGTGCACAGTCATGATTAAGAAACCAGCACACAGTGTGTAAAAAGTTAAAAACTAACCCTAACGATTGTTTGCACAATAAAAAGCACAGGGTAGAAAAGCTTCTAGGGAAAAAAAAAAAAGCCACTGTAATTTGTAAAGGCTGCAACATGCATTTGATTACAAGCATTTTAAATGGTAGTGGTATTTTCTCATGGATTACATTAAGAAAATTCTGTTGGTGTGGATGTGTGTGTGAAGGCAACAGAATTACCTGGAGCTCTATCAGTTACAACAGCTATTTTTTCACAATTCTGTCACTGTGTTCATAGTTTATAAGATGTAGATAATTCTTTATTTATGGGGTTTGGTGGATACTTGGAAAATGCATTTACATATGCAGATACTGTGTGAGAAATATAGTGTGAGAAAATATAGATGTTTAACATCACACCCACCTATTTCTCATGGATACAAGACTTGCTGAACGAGGTGTTCCAGCCAGAAAGCTTCTTCTCCTTGGAGTCTTTGAACCAGTTGCCCTTCCTTTTTCACTGTGTTCGCAAGCAGTTGTGATTGGATACATCCTCATGTCAAGACAATAGTTAAGTCACATGAAACAAATTGGTGTATCATAAGCTAATAATGTAGAGAAAACAGCAGAACCATTGTCTTTTATGTTTTGTGTTTTTCTCATCATTGTTTCATTAAGTACTAAACATTAATTTCATAAAATACAAATCTTGATCTCTGATTACATTAGTAGAATATGCATTTAGACATTTTATTCATTTTTATGCAAGAAACTGCAACCTATTTTCTTTAGTAACTGGTGCTTTTTGACAGCACAGAAATAGTATTAACAAATAATATATTTTTTTTCAAATAGATGATAATAACATTAGAAAACTATCCGAATTCCACCAAAAAACTCTACTTCTTATGTGTAAAACATTTCAGTCTGTCTTTAAACTCCATTGACTAAAAGGCTTACAAAGTTATAAACATTATGTAGAAATTATATTGTCAGAGTTGTGTAATTTTGGGACTGCAAATTGCTTTTATCCTAAGGGTAAAATGAGTAATGTACAGTAGGCTTGGAGATGTGGGAGTGTGGGGATGGGGAAGGGAAAACTTGGTGACAAAATTACTGGTTCCAGTTTTTTGAATGAGTACAAATTCCTGATGAGCAGCGGTTATTAGCATTTCAAACACTAATTTTTCTTTTGCCATTATGCATTATAAAGTATGATCATTTGTAATTCATGCTCTGTTAGCACACATGCACTGTGGCAGTAGCCTCAGCTATCCCAGGTATGTGAGAGGTCAGCCGGGGTGTAACCAAGCTCAAGTTTGCAGCCAGAACCACGTACTTACTGAAGAAAACAGTAAGATGAATCACGACCTAACGTGTTTGTAATATTTTAAGCTTTTACGGGGAAAGAATTATTAACAGTGAACCCTTACTGTGCACGTAGGCATCCTTTTAGTTAAGACACCTCTTTGAATTAGCATAAGAATTATGCAGATAAGCTCTTTATCTAGCTTCTGTATAGTCCTTTGAAGTCTTTAGAAGTTTAGAAATTAAGCTGAAGGATAATAACCTGAATAAATAACCCACATTTTATTTGTGCAAGAGATTTACTATGCTAAATATAGGTATTGATTCACATCAATATCTAGTAAGGTTATTTTTTCCATATACCCGTTTAATTGTATATCTAAGATGAGTTGTATGTTCACAATGAATTCCAGTGAGTTGAATTCAAATTTATTCTTAATTTCTTAAGAAATGATGGTATTGTCATGATAATTTAGGAATAATGCTGGTTACTTGTGGGACTCCCAGAGACAGGAACATAAAAGATAGATTCTGGCAGCCAAACGTTACACGTTCGTACTCAAGCAACTAGGAGCTGAAGACAGGAAGGGAAGTCAGAGATGCCAACAAAGAAAGGAGATGGGGAACTTCGGTTTCCCAAAAAGAAGAATTTGAAAGACCTTTGTCCCTTTGGAGAAGGTTGTCATTGTTTCCATACAAAAATGACTTCAGTCTTTGGGACAATCTGCACCTGTCTTCACTTCAGACACATCAAGGAGGCCTGTTGGTACAGAAGTGCAGTCACCAGCCAGGTCCCTGGCATGCTGTCCTCTCAGCATGTCCCTGTGTCCCCCTCCCGCAGCGAGGATCTTACTATCCCTTCATGAATAACCAACTTGACTTCCATGCCTGATGAATGCCAAAGTGAGCGAGTGCTGAATTACTCCGTTTGTTTTTTTTTTTTTCTCACTGGACTTGCTCCTTTAGGGCCTTTGTCGCACATTCAGTGTAACATGCTGAGAACCTTGCCCAGCTTGTAACGTGTTTTCTTTCATGACATTTTGATGTCACAAGGTCCTGCTTTTCGTATAGACTTTTAACTTTGCTATAAATTCTTTTTCAGCAATCTGTTAGTTGTTTTCAAAGCAAGTCACAATAACTTTGCTTTATTAGGTTGGAAATTAGGAGACATTTCTTCTCAGAAAAAGTAGTCAGGCATTGGCATGGTTGCCCAGGGAGACGGTAGAGTCACTGTCCCTGGGAGTGTTTAAGGAAAGGTTGGACCTCATGCTTAGGGACGTGGTCTAGTGGGTGATACTGATGGTAGGGGGACAGTTGGACCAGATGATCTTGGAGGTCTTTTCCAGCCTTAATGATTCTATGATTTCCTTATATATCTTAATGTATGCAAATGATCTTTCGTACAGCTTTCAGTATGGGAAGTTACTAAAAAGGAAGGGTAACCTGATACATACCCCAAAGTTGGCTTGCCTATACTGCAGGCAAATGATTCATCTCAATAATGGGGTGGATAACAGTCTAACCAAAGGAAAAAAAAAAAAAAAAAAAGCCACCTAAATTAATATAATTCTGTTCCAGGAACACACATTTTCCACCAAATTACATTTATCAAAACCGATTATCAAAGCTTTATAATTAACTTCCTAGCAAATAAGAATTAGCATATATTATATGAGTACTGTGTGTTAATCAAATAATATTTAGCGAGGCACCCACCTATGCATGCCCAGGAATTACAAAGTTAATGAAAAATGGCAATACATGGAACTGTAACTAATTAAGCAAGACACAAAAAATTCTGTAGATGTTTGACTGAATATGTTAGAATTTACTCATTATCATATTTACATGGTAAGTTTATTCCTATACTGAAGTTGGCAAACTTATTGCAAGCTATTTAAAGTTAACTTTCAATTTCCTGTATACATTTATACCCACTGTATTTCTTTATGTGCTTTTCAATTTCTGTATTTTGAGTTTTAAAAATCTTAAATACCTAATGGGTTTTGGCTTAGAAGGGGAGAATAGGACAGTAGACAATGAAACCCCACTGTAATGTAACACCACCAGTAGCGTGCAGCTCCTCTGAGTGTTTGTTACTGTGTGACACACACAAGTCCATGTCAGAGGGTCTCCAAAGCTAGTGCTACAGACCAGCAAAAACCACAGCACTTCTGATGCTGGGCAGTGCTGGGTATTCACCGTCTCTCTGTGCCCAGGGGTAAGGATGCAAAAATAAGGTTGTGTTCAACCTTCTTATTTGCAGGTGTCAAACATTATGAAGTTTGTTGTACTCTTCAGAGAGGAAAAATATAGAGGAGATGTCACAAGGTGTTCAGACCATAGCTGGGCTGAATTGGCCTGGGAAGCTGTTTCCATGTCACAGAAGGAAGCTTACAGGGAGTAAATGCTGAGTGTCCAGGCCTTTGTTGGCTAGCAAGTGTTAGGTGAGCTAAACCAAGGACTCAGATAAGTACCACAGCCCAGGGTGTAAAAGAGTGGCTCTAAGTTAGTTTTAGAACTACCACATAACCTGGGTTTTGGAGATTTTTAATCTTTTTCTTTCCCTTGGAAATAAAAATACATATTTTTGGAAGCATGATTAAGAATGGGTATTCAGAAATAACAACTGTATATGACCTAATCAGTTTAATTGGTTAGGAATACCTAACTGGGTCTTGTCACTGCATCCATGATTGCATCAAGTTGGTACAAGGTGCTTTTGGCCATTGTTGTTTCTAATAGAAGCTGTAGCATCAACAAGTCAGTTCTGTGGTAGCTCACTAGTTTCAGGTAGAGCATTCAGATAATATGAAGAGCTCTCTTTGCAACCATTAATGTTAGAAATGAATGGTCTACAAATACAAATCTTTGTGGCAATAATTCATCAATTTCACATAAGGTAATTGCTGCAAGTCTACATTTTCACCTTTTCCGCTTATTTATGCACATGCCTTTGTACTTAGAATTAATTTAAAGATGTAAATAATTATTCCTCTCTTTAGAGGGGTAAACATTGACTGTATAAGCATCCAAATTGTTTTCCATACCATTTTTCGAGAAAAAAAGAGTGGTTGTTTAATAGGTATGTAAAAGAAAAAAGGTCTAATGTGTCTCTGTAATGACAAAGTCTGGGTCATGAAGGCTTTAAATACAAAAATTAGTTAAGTGCTTCTGTAGAAACTATGTAGTATAAATATGAGAAGCCACCAAAACTTGTAACTCTCCCAAATAGTTCGTTCTGTGCATATACACTGAATTGTAGTATATATCCTGACATGAAATAGGGTGTAATATAAACCCCAGGTTACCACTTTTTTCCATGATGCTTTATGTGGGCATTAAGAGAATCATGTGAAATAATTGATAAGATGTGTGCTAGTTTTAAGATAGGGACAGCTAGCTGTAATTCCATTCTGTAATATGTATTAGGAAAAAAAAAAAGGATATGTGCTATTATGTAGAAAGTCATCTGTGATTATAAAATGCAAATATATGCAATGGAAGAGCAATTTACATGAGAAACTAGCACTGTTTGTGTCCTTAATTTATTTCCATGATTTTCTAGATCATAATGTGAAATGCCCTTGCTGTTTTTAATTAAACCTGTAAACTGAAGACTGTTTGCTTATTTTCTTTTCATAAAAAATTTTGTTGATTATAGAGCATATGTTGTTTATTTAGAATGCTAGCTCTCACCGTTCAGATGTATTTGAATTTTCTTTGTATACACTTTGAGCTTGTGAGGCTTTTTCTTCTGAAATGTTTTTGGTAAGTGAAAAGACTTCCCAGAGTCTGTATTTCAACTAATATCTACCAGTTGAAATGGATCTTTACAGATCATCCAGCAGAAATACGGTGAATGGCAGTCTCATGTACTGACACTGAGATGGGGTGTATTTGTTGCAACCACAGAAAAAAAAAAAAAAAAGAGTTTTGGTGGTGGTGTCAGTGACTGAGGGGGGTACGGGTGTGAGGAGCGTCTTTCAGCACACTTCTGTATGGAAACAAAAGTTTGGGATTTTGCTGTCTATCCATCTCTTGCCTGATAACTTTTTAAATATATTGAGTAGTTTCACACTAATTTGTCAGTGTTAGAAACCCAAAGTCAGTAATTTCTACTGGCTTAATGAAAATATATTACCAGGTCAGGGACTGACATAAAAATAGCACTGTGGAGCAATAAACTGTAGTCTGAGCTCAACCATAGAATAGAATATTAGAAAATCCACCTGGAGGAGCCATTAGAGTGCTGTTAAGGATGTGCTTATACTTTGGACTTGGATGATCTGGAGATACAGTGTCTGTATACCAGGCTATATTCTCTCATAGCCTTGAGTTCTGTTGTATCATCTGTATGCCAAATTATTGCTGTTGAATGTCACTTTTTGGATAGTGCCTCAATTCTTTTAATTTTATAATTTACCTATTTTTTTTCACTCTTGAAGAAGGAACCCTTCCATCCCACACTCATAAAGATTTTTCCTTCATTTGGTATTAACATATCACTTGTCCCATATGTATGTGTAAAGTGCTTACATAAATTTTATAGGTCTACTGTTCAAAATTCATTGGGTTGTAACTGGGAGGCTCCTACTTTCTGTTTCTTTCACTGATCTTTTGATCAGGCTTTTCAGAGTATTCAGCACTTCTTTATACAATAACAATGTTCTTTCTAGGGAGTTAACAACTAGATACTGAAAAAGAAAAAAAAAAAAAAGATTATGAGCTGACATTGTATTAGTCGGTAGAAAAGGTGTTCTGCTTATGCTTGGTGATAAGCTCCTTAAAGTAAGCACCATGGTAGAAATATTGACAATATATAGACTGTTGTATCAAAAGAGATGTTTGTTTTCATGACAGTTATTTTACTCAAATGTTATGTGTATTTTTTTTCTGTTTTATTTTTCTGATTGAATCCTTGAAGATAAATGCTTTTCTAATTTCATATATGGCTTATGCCTTTGGTATCTGGTTTGGCCAGCTGGTATATCTGTTTGTATCAAAAATCCAGCCATCAGAAGATGGCTCTTTTAACTCTTCCATTTTTGAACACTTGAATGGACTTGCATATCCTTTTTGCAAATACAGAATTGTATTTTCTCTTTCAAAGAAGTACTGCATGTTGTTTCTCATTTTTTGATCAGACCATGCAGAAAATGTAGGAAAGATAAGTTAACCAAGGACTACAAGGAAAAGAAAACGATCTTCTATTAAAAAAAAAAAAAAAAAAGTTGACATTTCAACAATGATCCTCTTTTATTAGATTATGAAAAAGATGTTTTGATTACCAAAAAAATCAGTAGAACAGAGATACAGGAAAGGTGGTTGGAAGAGATTAGGCTGGTAATTAATATGTGCTTTATCTGGGGAACATACAGTTTGAAATCTGTGCTACACCATCTTTCTGTGCTCCAGGTGGTGCCCTACGAGTGGATTATAAAGGCAAACCCACAGCTGGAGATTCTGTTTATAATAAATTGGGGAGAGTAGCTCTAAAATACAGGAGACTAAGATTCATGGTTCTGATCCTTAAGATCTTAATAATATTATAAAATTATGGCGTTTTATATTGCAAGGCCCTAGTGGTCAGCAGTTTAATTTCTAAGTACCATTACGAGGCAAAGAGGCAGAGCAGGTACTTGGGCCTGAACATATCACAACTCAGGTGAATTCATTGTTATTGCTACTATCACTGTTTTAATATATTAGCAGCAGTAACGTGTTAATATGCAACTATTAAATCCGATTTGTTTAATCAAGAGGAATGTCCTTGGGGGAAAAAAAGAAAAAAGTAAGGCTTAATAGCCAGAGCAGTTGTAAGTTATACTTCAGTGACTCAGCGTTTTTATTTTAGAGATTAAGTCTTTCTTATTTTTAAAATGCCCAATTACAGTCTAGAAGGAATATAAAATCCATCAGACCACCAGCATGACTGGTCCCCAAAGAAATGCATGTCAGAAGTCTCCCATTCTGTTGAAAGTTGAGTTCTGGGAGTGAAGTATTAAATCCAACCAGAACTGTGCTCATTACGAAGTGTATTTTCTCTGTATATTTTTTGCTATACATAAATTACAAGAGAAAGCTTCCAAGTGCTTTAATGTCCATAACTGTTTCATAGTTCTTTCTTCTCTGCAGATTGACACAGTGTATAGTGTATACTGTATAGTATACTATACAGTATATACACATATATATACTAGTATATATACTATATACTCTATAGTGTATAGACACAGTATAGTGTTTCACAAGAGAGGTCTAAGTACACAACTCTTGTGATCTGCTGGTCTATTTCTTAAACACTTAACAAGAGTGAGTGTGTACAGGTTTTCTAAGAGTAAATTGGAATTATGAAAACTGATAGACTCCAAAGAAAGGGAAGTTCAGTAGTAGGTTGAAGTCCAGTGGCTGTTTCAGGAGGAAACTGCTGAGAACAGACCAAGCTGCTGTGGAAGAAGAGAATGGAGGTTTCATGCCTATGTTTGTGAAGTCCTCTAAGTCACCAGAATTATCCCTGCTAGTCTTTAAAGTCTTTGCAGTTCTGAATTGCTTTAATATGAGCAGACATTTCTTCCGTTGCAGTATTGGGAATCCTTCTATGTATATTTAAAAAAAAAAAAAAAGTGAAACACTGAAGATTAATATTCAGTATTGTTTCAGTATTGTACTAATGTACTGTGGACACCAGTCATAACTAATGGATGGTAATACCACCAAATCATCAACCATCTGTAGAACCAGTATCACAGTTAATATCTAAAATTCAAGAATTCAGACTCTCTTGTCACATGTTCTGATTTCTACAGATACACAATATCATTTTAATTATTATTTTTCTTTTTTTTTCTATATATTTTATAATTGCATATAAGTAAATTCTCGGTCAGCACACAGAAAGGTACAAGTGGCTTTCTGTAGGATGTCTTTGTTATGAACTTTACTTCGAAATAAAGATCATATCAGACTTTTTTTTTCCTCCCGTACTTTTTTCTAGTGCCCTTGGGGTGATAAAGCAAAGGACTTGTAAAGCAATTTGGCTTCATTCCAGTGTCAGACAATGCATTTGATTGTGAAGTTCTAAGATCAATGCAGTTTCTTGAAACTAATCTCAGTCTAAAAAAAGTCATGACTGATACATGCAGATAGATTTGATCTACATCCTTATGTGTCTACTATATTTCTGTAGATTCTTCTAGTGGAATATTAAAGGACATTTTCCAAAAACTTACTTTTATACGGTGATGTTAAAATTAATATGGTATTTTGTACTTGACATTTGCCCTCTGTTTCTAGACTCTTGCTGTTCCACAGATGTTAAGACAGTTTCTCAGTTTTGCAGGTAGACAACAGGAATGACTAATGAGAGTCAATTCCTAAAATAATAAGAGTTTAAGATATTAGGCTAGTCAGTGCAAGATGCTAATTTACTTTTCAGTAAATATCAGTTTTTTGCATCAATTGCCAGTTCTCGTTTGTGTTTTTTTCTCGTTACTTGAATGGTAGGTGGTATAATACTTGAAACACCCAGCCTCTGGAGGCACACAATTGAATAAGAATCTCAGCTCCTACATTTTTTACATGAAAGAGGCAATGTGAAAAGGAATATACTTATCTTGCTATTGCAGTTAACCTTGCCATTATGCAACAGAAATATATAGTATGTAATATTTTGATTTCTGAATATCACTTTTTGCATTCAGTTATTGGAGGCAAGGTGATGAAACAGAAAATACTTGCAATTGAAAGACAAAATGGTAAGAGAGACTGAACAGTAAATCAGTGATGTGCTTCACGATTTCCTCAAGATGCTAGATAAGGCACAAGAAGAAAGCGGGTAATTAAAACTATTCCAAAACAGAAAAAAAAGTTATTGACATATGATCTGAATTGAAATCTGTTGAGTTACTGAAAAGATCTTCATTTTTTAAGAATTTGATTGTTGCCACTTTCAAAAATGAATAAGTTGCCTGCTGTTTCTGGTTGTATTGTAGTGTCTGCATACTATTGTTCCATTTCTGTCTTTTCTGCCATGTCACTGGCTTAAGTGTCTGCCATAACCCCCAGAACCTTTTCTGCCAAGCTCTTTTCCAACCAGTTGGCCCTCAGTGTGTACTGGGTTATATCTTCTAAAAGATTCCACCATAAGGATTGACTTGTTTAGCTTCATACTAAAGACAGTCTCACAGTGTGGGCGCAGTTGCTAGAAACTTTTGATTTCTAATAACCTTTTCAAGATTTTAATCATATTGCTAGTTTAGGAATTTTCATGCTAATGCAGTGCTGCCCTCCTGCTCTCTTCCATCTTTTATGTAAAAATAGCTCCTCACAGTATGTTTTTTGTCTTTTCATGCCACTGGGGAGAGTGAATTTATTTTATTGTTTGAAAAGCAAAAGTGCATTATATCTGACCATGTACTTCTGATAGGTATCTGAATAATTCTGTTCTCACAGAAATTTTTTTTTCTTTTTTTCTAAAGTTGAAAGCATCTCTTTTCCTTAATGTTTGGTATGTAGTAACAACGCTACCATGTTTGCTCGTGAACTTTGGAGACATGTAGAACGGATAAGAAATTGACATGGAGGAAAGAAAATTAGTATCTGGGTTTGATTCAGTTGTTTTGCAAGTGAAGTTGTAAACAAATGTGGAATTTAGAGGAGGATTACAAAGTCTTGATTTATTCCATTCTGCATGTTCAATATTGGTATTTTCATTCAAGAGAAAAAATGTACATATAGTAGATACATCAGGACTAGATCAAGATACCAGCAGTATTCACTTGTATTAATTCCTAACATTCACATTTTATAGCTCCACAGAAGTAATGAATTTTTAACCTCTGTTTTCACTGTCCGCAAGTTAGGTAAAAAACTCAATAGAGTTGTTGGGAGATAAAAATGAACATCAAAGGGAAGTTACATCTTACTTCATATACATCTATGTGTGTAAATGTGTGTGATTTATATAATAGAGAAGCCCATGCAGTAGTCTCAATCAGTACTTAGAGGTTTTTTAATACAAATTCAAAGCCCATTTATTAATTTTCCACATATGTACAAAGAGACTCTTAATTTCACTGAATTATTTCCTTCTATTCTTCTTCATGAGGATAAAAAAAAATATTTTTACTTTGTATTTTGACTCTTCGCTTAATTGTTGGTGAATAACTCTGACTTGGTCTTACAACTTTCAAGCCAGAAAAGTCACCAAGGAATTTTATAAAACTTGTAGTTCTTCAAAAAGGTAAACTTCAGGGCAGGTTCACCTCTTGTTCTCAAATCCTCCCAGCATTAAAATTGATGAAGAGATGATTTATCAGGATGAAAACTGTTCAACCGTGACATACAGAAATTCAGAGCTCCATGTATGTCCTCATTTGTCATTGTCATCAGTCATTCGTCATTTATGATCATTACAGTTTAATGCAGCAATGGTTCAAATTCTGTTTTGAAATAGGTCCCATCATACATTTGTAGAACCCCATTTAGAATCTTTGAAAGTATTAATTTATTTAAAACAGAAACTTAACGAGGCTCTTCGCAGTCCCAAATTCACACTGAAATGTATGTGGGTCAAACCATGCTATTGTATGCGATCTTTATTCCTTATTTCAGTGAAAACTTTTTTTTTCCTAAGAAGAAAAGCAAAATTTATTCCTCATCCTATTTTTTTTTTTTTCCCAAAGAACAAAGTACTTGAAAATAACTTGAATTGTCTACAGCAGTGTTGTGAATTTTCATAGTGCTTTATGTTAGGGTTAATCAGCTGATAAGAATCAATGCAGTTGATCATCTGATTAGCTGAACTAAATTGTAATGAGGTGCTAATTAAGATAATTTGTAAACATAGAGCATGCATATAATTCTTAAGTTTTCTTAAGCTTGACTGTGTCCTGTTGTACTAATCTTTATTTTCCTCTTTATTTTGTGTTTATGTTCACATGCTGTATTGCCTTCTTGCTTTCAAGATTTAAAAAAAAAAAAAAAAAAAAAAAAAAAAAGACGTATTGGCTGCTTTGTAAGGAGTTTGAAAAATGATTGTGACTGATATTTTCACATTCATTTTACTCTCTGATGAAGGTAGAAAATTGGCTGGACCACTTGCTTCCAAAGGTTATGACCAGGAGTGCAAACTGCCAGTTGGTTACTAGTGTATCCCTTAGGAATTGCTACTGGGCTCAGTGTTACTTAATGCTATTAAGAGTCTGAGTGTTAGGATAGAGTGTTAGGATGAGTGTTAGGATAGAGTGCCTCCTCAGCACCTCTGTGGATGACATCTGCTTAGAGGCAGTGGCTGATATGTTTGAGGGCAGGGCTGCTCTTCAGAAGGACTTCAACAAGCTGGAACAAAGGATTGGCAGAAACCTTATAAACTTCAATGAGGACAGATAGAAAGTGCTGTCTCAGGGATGGAATGACCCCATGCAACAGTGTAGGATAGAAATTGTAGATGAAAACCAGAAAAGTACCTGGGATCTTAGCAGACAAGTTGAACAAGAGTCAGCAGTATGTAGGGCAACAGTGAAAGCCAACTGCATTATCAAGGGTTCCTGTCCAGGTCAAGGTAGGCATTTCTTTTCCTCTGCTCAGCCATGGTAAGATGACTTCTGGTATGCTGTATGAGCTTGTGGGCTCCCCAGTATGGGACAGACATGGGCATGCTGGAGTGAGTCCAGCAAACAGCCATCAGGGTGGCTGGGGGCTTGAAGCACAAGAGGTGTAAGAGAAAGCTGGGTTAATTGGGTTTGGTGAGACTTAGGAGAAGAAGCGAAAAAGAACAACTATGCCATAATAATTCAGGTATTTTGCTCTTTTGTAATACTTGCTTCAAAATAATTAACAGAGATTTATAGACAGAGCTCAATAAACAGAGAGCTGCAATAGCCTTTGGGCAATTTGATGTCATTTAAAACCAAAAATAAGAATGCATATTTGAAAAATTATAGAACCAAATCAAGCCTAAAGAGAGAAAACACTCAAATCCCATTAAAATTCAATGCAGTATTATTTCACTTACACCAACAAGGTTTCTTGTTCTTAAAATTAAAAGTAATTAACATTTGTTTCCTTGTTTGTTTTCAATTTAAAATAATTGTGTAGAAGTTAATTCTCCACTGTCTAATGTTTGAGCCTTAAACACACGCACACACACACACACACAGAGGAAATCTCATTTGAACCAAGATTGTCTGGTAATGATTTTGATCACAGAATTTTATTATGGTTTCATTAACTCCAACAAAAACTTTGGGTTCTTGTGCTTCCAGCAATTATAGTTCATTTAGATAAATATGTAGGTTGCTCTACCTTTTTTTTTTTAGGGCTGTTTCTCTTTGGAGAAACAAAGATGTTGAATTATTACTGTTTAGCATAGTTATGTTCAACAAAGTTACCATTAAGCTTCACTTGATGCTTTCAGTAACTTGGAACTGCTTGGAAAAAGCACACATAATTACAGAGGACTCGCCCCTCTTTAGTATGGGTTAGCATACTACTCTGTCAATAAGGCAATAATAATAATACCTTGGAAAAAGTAGCAAAGCAATTTCAGTATCATGATAAATGTTTCAGATAAATTGCTAGCTTGTGCATTGACCTTGGTGAGTGCTTTCATGGGAATGTAGCATGATTATATATAACTTGTCAAACAAAACAATAGTTTATGATCTTAAAAAATTAAATTGCCTCAGCATAATTACAAAAATGGACAAAAAAGACAATAAATGCAAGTAACTGTTCAGGTCATGTCTTTATTAATAGCATGTCATTAAGCAAACTAAAAAGCGCTAACTATGCCATATCTAGAGATTAAGTGGGAGCAGAACCTCATTAGCTCTAACAGGAAATCTCAGTCAGATGATAGCAGGGCTGGGAGCACTTCACTAAGTACATCTGTATAGTCCATCCTTATTAAAGGGTCGTGTCGAGAAACAAGGCACCTTAAGTACTACAATATATTGGGTTGGCTCAGAGCCTCGTAGAGATACTGTAGAGCTCCACCTATCCACTAAGAAGCCATTTGCCTGTCTGTCTTGACAACGGCAAATGTTTAAATGGTTAGAAGAAAGTATTTATTCAGAATGAACTCAGATTGGTCAAGAGAATTCTTTCTGTGTGAAACAGCCTTAGTGGTCTCTTGGATTTGCTGGTAGATGAGTATCCTCAGTTTCACACACACACATGAGCTTGTCTTTTTATGCACTTCCAGCTTTTCACTGTATTTTGCTTCTTATCTCAGCTGTTCGTTATGGTGTTGTGCAGCAGCCTTTGCACTCCTCTTGGGAAGCTGTGCTTTCCTAACAATTCGCTGTGTGGGCAGCTTCAGCCAAGAGACGCTAGCCAGGTCCCTGCCCAATGTGAAAGGGAGCACAAGGATGTAACACAAGTACCCCACACAGGGTGATGATGAATAGTTAAGGAAAAGGAATAGAAGTAAATTGAGGCAAGCCAACTAGTTTCTGCTGCAAGGCTCTGGACTGAGGTTTCCAAGGGACAGAGTGTCAATTTAGCTAATTGTTCACACTGTTGTGATACACCACCTATGACAAAAAAGGGTTAGTTCCTGCCAGAAGTAACTGAGAGGAGGTTTTAAGTTTTTCCCTTCTTGCATAGGCCAGGCTTGAACTGATCTCTGTCAAAAAGCCTTGTAGCATTAAAACAGAGATGGCCATTAGTGAAATGTTATGCTACCAAATGAAACTGAAGGTTGAGAAATCAGTTACAAGTAGGGGGAAACGAGCTGTATTACAGAAAATGTTAATGATATATGGACACTACTGTAAGTGTATGCAGAAAGTATTACATTCAATTCGGAAATTTGTTTTCCCACAGTAGCAGGAAGATTACTGAAGCAAATCAAGAGCTGTCAAAGACACTGATAATTCTCTGTCATTTCTTTCTTGCATCATTTCTGTGAAATTATGCCTTTATAGCCTTGTAGCCCTGTAAATACCGTGTTCCTATTACTTGCAACAGGTCACAGTGTTAGATAACAACACAGTTCGTGCAACCTTCCTGGCTTTGTGTGGACTTGCCTGGACCTGTGTGAGCTCTGTGTTCCCTTGTTTGGTGGTAACAATTATGTGGCAAACAGGTGCCGCTACCTACTTTGGTTTAGCTTTCTTATGATTGTCAGTTGTGTGTATATGTGTATATAAATATGCGTATATACACATACATTGTTATATACATTTCTGTAGATGGTAGATAGGAATAACAAGTAGTTTTACTGTGAAGAATAAACTACCTATGACCCTGGAATAAAAATGCTGCAGAGGAGAGTATAAGAAAGAGGTAACAGCAGGGGCTTTGAATCTACAAGCACAGGATGATATCAGAAGCTCAAGAGCTGTAAATAACTCACCAGTGGATGATTACTGGTAAAGCAATCAGGCCTGGGCACTGCATAAAGCCAGTTTTAGGGGGTAGATAACAGAGAAAAAAAACGAATGTCTAACATGTATGAAAACATACCATAAATAGTACATGACATATATTTGCAAACCAGTGAAGAAGAATGAGCATGTGAGCAAACATGTAAAAATTACCCCAAGGGATTCCAGGGGTGAAAGGAAAGAGAACATAGGTACAGGTAAGCATAACATTGTAGAGAGGCATTGATTTGGGAACATTTGAGTACATATTTTAGCTTTGCATATTCTGAGAAGTAGGTGCTAGTATCATTGTAACCGAGAAAATAATAATACTTCAACTATTAAGACCTCAGTTAAAATAACAGTCAATTCTTGGCTTTGCATATAAGGTGTGTTCCTTTTCCTAATATGCAGACTTAACTCCAACAAACAACAGAACTCTTAGTGCAGCACAGTACTGACTGATGGAGATTATTGCAACCTACACAGTAATTTAGATAAAATAAATTGCTAGCAGTTTGCTGCACAGCAGCATGCCCAACCCAGTGCAGTAGTGACTCCAAGCTGTGCCTCTCACAGTTAGTAAAATTTGCAAGAATTACCCAAAGTCTTTCCTCGGCAGTATTAGTAGTTAGAGTTCTTGAGCAAGGAAGCACCTATAACTTGGAATGCCTACATCTATTTCTAGAGGTATAAAGGATGTCAGTTTAATCAGTTTGGAGGTCAAGCTACCCCACTTCTATAGGGTGCTGTGAAAACTGGCAAGTTGCTGATCTAGGAGGGAATGCAATAAGAGCCATCATTTATAGTCCGGAAATACTGTCCATCTTACAGATTAAATTTCTATACATGTAAATGGTTAATCAGCTTGATATTTCTGAATTTCAGCAAAGTCCCCCCAATCCTCTGAAATGTAAACTTAGTTAAGACATTTTGTATAACTAGTTCAACTTTGCTGCAACTTTACAGTGTCCATAAAGGTAAGGAAAATATAAATATTTGTAAGCTGACATACTAAACTGCTTAATTTATCTCATAGTGGCATATTTAGTTCAGCTGTGACTGACTACACATTGTCCTACCTATAAATAAAGTCATTAGACTGTCCATGGAGCCTTCCAAACATGTGTCTATAATCAGCAGTGTTATAATCCCAACACTTTCTGTATTGGTAGTTTGATCTATACAAGCTCAAATACAATAGTAGAGGGATTTTAAAAGTCAAATAAATGTCACTGGAGTGCAGCAGTAAATGTGTCCAAGGAACATGCTACCTTAATTGAAAATTCAAATTACTGAGCATTGCCACTTTTCAATAAAACATTCAGTGCTGTTGAATGAAAAATCAATAGCTGCTTTATAGTGCATTTTTCGTTAAGCAGTAGGCAAGCACTCAATTCCCCTTAAAAAGATTTTTATTCTTCTATCTGTAATATTTACATCTCTTCCTGTTTCTTTCTCTCTCTACAGCAGAATAATCTTCAGTTTCTGTTGTAAACAGAAACAGAGCTCACTTCTAAGAACAGAACATGGTATTCAAATTTGGTAGTCATTGTTATAGTTTAAAGCCATTGCAAATTCAGCTGGCTCCATAGTTTTTTGTCTCTCTGTTTGTTTTTTAGTGAGCACTTAATTTAAACTGTGTCTACTGAGATTTCAGGAAACACTTTTTGTTCACTTTTGGATAGGATAGGATTTAGTTTTAAGGCAGCAGCCTTGACATTCTTGTAGAATAACTGGAGACTTGTCTTTGTTATCTAGAGAAGAAATGCTATAAAAATATGTAAAAGTTTGGGTAGAAATGGTAAAAATGTGCTGGAAATTTGTAGGTTGAAAGGAAATTGTAGGTACCTATGAAAGCAGAGATGGTGGTGGCACGTGAAGTTCTCTGAGAAGTTTCTCCATGATGCTTAATGGAGATGGAGTGCATTCCTGCTGCTTTTGATCACTGACTATACATTTGACAGTCTTCCCTCTGGGTAGGCTCTAGCATGAAAGGGCCAGTACTTTGTGTCACTTTTCCCTTTCTGTTTTCACTTGCTTTTCTCACGAAGTAACACAGAAACCACATTAGTATTCTGCTGCATACCTGGTAGAAATGCTACTTTCTGCCTTCTCTTCTTGTACCTGCTGCCTTCTCTTCTTGTATGCTTGTGAGGCAGTGACAGTGATGCTTTATATCTAGTAAATCTGCATCACCAAGGCTTTGTGAAAGTTCCGCAACCTCTCCTCTCACTTGTTCCTATTCCTGTCCCAGCTCTGTTCCAGCAAGTGCTCTCATCTCCAGTGTGGAAACTAATGCAGTAATCTGTATGATAGGAAAGAGAGATTTTTTTTCAGATTTTCCATATAACTTGTAGTAAGAAAAGCTATCATGTTACAGACTGATCTGTACATAGACTGTTGGGAGTTTTGAGTCAAAATTATATTGATCTTCAAGGGTAAGTATGTAATAGTTCATTAAGTTCCAGCATTTAAATCACAGATATTGATTATAGCTGATAATTGTATACATAGTGTCACTCTGTAAGACATAGCCTGAAGTTTTGTGTGCACTTTATTCTCAAGAGTTTTTAGAATTACTTCTAAGCACCCATTGTTTTCCAAATGAGGGAGCAATGACACTGTTACTTAGAGTATAGCCTCCCAGGGCAATGTGCCTTTCTAAAAAGATCAGGAATAAGCTTTAATTTAAGTTAGCAGATCAAAATTCCTTGGAACGTGGATGAAAATTGTGTGTGCCAATGTAGCCTCATTCGTTTAAATGGAATTTGTCCTTTGTAGCATTTCACTGATGTGACTTAACAACAAGGATCATTAGCCTCTGAGCTAAGAATGAGAATGAGAAAAGAGCCAGATTGAAGTACACGTTACAGCAAGAAAGCCACTGCTGATGCGTGTGCTCAAAGTACTTTTGCTCTTCCCTATTTCAGATTGAATCTTTATCTCAGCTTTGTGATTGCCCCCTTTACTATAAGCAGCTGTCTTTTTTTTTGTTGTTGTTCCACAGCTTATCAAATTAACAGATGCTTGTTTTGCAGCATGTGTTGACTTAGAAAAATACCAAAGTATTATCAAATGTAGAAACTGGGTGTGTAGACTGATGCTGAAATTCTCCTCTGTGTAAAGTAAATCATGAAGAAACAATGGCTCATCACCTAAAGGCAGAAATCTAATCTGTATTTGTGATAACAGATCTAAATTCTGGCAACTTTCAGTATCTTACACTCTTTGCTTTTAGCTAACTAAAAATGTGAGCTTGTTTTTTATCTCATCAGTGAAAGTCAATGAATGATGAAAGAACCCAAGCCTCTGTTATTTTGCTTACTGAATAGAGTTACTGTCCTTAGGTGACTTCTGACTTTTTCAGTCAGCACATGATGCTTTTTTATTTGTTCTGAACATATCCACAAGTGGTTATTAGAGACCAAAATGAAATATGCTCTGTCTCTACATCCTCACCTACTTTTCCTTTACAGCAGAGACTTCTTTGACCATGTTATATCTTGACCACGTATATCCTGGTTTGGTGTATGGCTCTTTGAACACTTCCATGCCATGATGCCTTTTTTGGTTCAGTAATCTGAATCAGCAGACAAAACAAGTTCCTGCTACTGGGCTTCCTGCAGTCTTGGTAAGTGTCCTCACCACCTGACTGTTGATCATGCTGGTTTAAGGGTCGCGTTTAAAGCAAAGCACAGGCACAATCTGCAAAGCATCCTGCAGTTCTTGTGCATTGCTTGTCCAATTTGGGGACTCACTTATGTGAGTACTTGTGTACACTCTGCTTGGCATCAGAAAGAAGCATGTGGAGTAGGGAGGGAAGGGAGTAAAAGGAAGCATGAAGGACCTGGTCTTGTTGTGACATGGAATTGGGATGTACCTGGAGCATTATCTGAGAGCTGGGAAGCATTTTGGCATCCCAGAGTACAGACAGAACATTGTTTTCCTTTTCTGCATGGTTTGTTCCATTCATTTTTAGAAAATTTCAAAGCTCTTAACCCTGATCTGAATCAGAATGTATGAAAAAATGGCTATTCAAAAAAAGTGTGTAAATGGAAGATTTTCTAGTTAATTTACACCCCCAATATTTAACAGTAGTGATTTGGATGCTGAAAGTTTGTTGTTTGTTTGTTTGTTTTTCCTCCAGTGAAATCTATTTTATTTAATAGTATATGAAAAATAAATAAATACTTGATTATAGAAAGTTATCGACCAGCAATTGCATAGGGATAGAAAAGATGAGCAACATAAAAAACAGACGGAAGAAATGTACAGGGGTTACTTCTAGGTAAGAGTGAAAGATGGATAAATCCAAGTTTAATTCTGAGTGGATCTTGTTAACCAAATGATTCAGAAGATGATGTGTGGAGGGCTATAGAATTGGTGGGTTGCCTTCAGACTTGGCTTAACCTTGAAGAATTTCTCTGAAGTCAGTGACTGTATTCAGTCAATTTTTTTAGTCTTTTTCAAATGAAAGTTACCAATATTCTGCTACGAAGTAGCAAGAGGTGCAAAAAATAATAGTAAGGCCAACCCTTCTTACTGAAGAATGTAATAAATTGTAAAAAGCAAATAGTGATTGAATGTAAATGACATTAAAATTAAGATTTTACTGATTTTCCTTTTAAGAAAGATTTCCTATGCTTTTTTTCTGAGTTCCTAAAATAGAGATTTTTTTTTTCTTCTGTGCTGTAGCTTTTCACTGTTTGTGGTCTGTCTCAAACAGGGTAACTGAGAAATGTTAAATAAAATCAAATTGGTTAGAACATGTTTCCCTAGAGTGACATAAATCCTTTCCTTTGAATGCTATATTCTGTTACCTTAGACTAAGCAGGAAAATGAATGGCTATTGCTAATGCATAATCTTATTCTTAAACAATGCTGAATGGCTTCTTCAAAATTAATTTCAGGCAAGACAAATGATATTGAGGAATCAAGCCAATCCACCCATGACCTCCCCTAGAGGCTGTTTCCAAACTGCCACTGCTGCTGCTTGTAAAGCAAGTCATGGGATCTGTCAGAGAGCAAGCCAAGTAACCGAGGCTGAAAGCCAGATTCAGACGCTGGAGGCATTCCAGATTTTGCTATCTCTGTCAGATGTTTACTGATAATCTTCCATGTGTGGATAGAAGGCTGCAAAAAGAATTTCTGCCATAGCAAAGATAGCCAAGTATGATGTTTTGGAATATCAACTGTGTTAGATGCCTTTTAAATCCTATATTCTTATGAAGTGCTCTCCTACCAAACTGAAGCAGAGGGACAATGTAGAAGCTGCACTGCTGAGTGTTTCTCTGCGCAGACTGAGATACGTGTAACTCAGCAACGCAGATATGGCTAAATTGCCTGTTTATATTGTGGTACTTTCTCTGTCCTGTGAAACAAATTCATGCCTGTTTATGCCTAACTTCTGTTCTATAAGAATCATAAATAGAAAGGATAAGACAAAGTCTTAATGGTTTTCTGACATTGCCCATTCCACAGCTTCCTTTTCCCCATTTGCATGAATATCTCAATGTGGGCAACAGAGAAAACTCAATACAGTATAAGCCTTTCACGTTTCAGACATTTTAAAGTATATGAGTCATTACAGATGATTTTAAGAACTATACTTTTCTTCTGCCCGATTTCAGAAAAAAAAAAACAGTACAAAATGTGCTAAAATGCATTAAGCAGTAACATCAGAGGGTGGCCCATCAGACCACATAAAGCTTTTAATTAGACCCATGCAATTGTGTTTAAAAGCTGGTTGGCTTAAACAGAGTTAAATGAGAACAGAGTTTGACCTTCTGTCTGTAGAGTGCTAAATGCTGTAGCACTCAAGACAATGTAATACAAGACACATTGCTAACCTTCCCATCCTGTATACTCTGTTGTGGCCGTTGCCAACTGGATCAAATGAACATTTGGAAAGGTGTGTTAAGTAGTAGCCAGATCCCATTCTCTCTTAATTATGTGGCTTTCACCAGTATGCAGTACTAAATCATCCTTGCCCAGGGGTAGTATAATTACTGCTGAATAGCCTAATGCTGAATAACTTAATATACTGGAGGCAATAATTATTCCCAGAATGTGTCTGTTCCACTTTGCATATTTACTTGTGTTCTTCAGAAAAATTATCCCACAACATAAATACTCTTTAGGGCAATACTGGTCTTTGCCTTGAATATATTGGTCACAAGCTCAGCCCTTTGAGAGTAAGCTAAAAGACTTCAGTAGAAGAATAAAATGGTAATGGAATAAATATCTTCAGTAGCTCTATAGAACATATTTTTAATTCTGTCATGGTAGTGCTATTCATTTTAATTTAATCTCTACTGCCAGCCCATTTCATTTGAATTGCTCCAAGTTCTTTCTTCCTGATTTGAAAGAAAAGAAGGCTAAACTTACAAACCCCAATAACTGAGGGTCACTTTTATCTTTCATACTTTAATAACCTATTATAGTTTACATTTGCAAGTGGAGAATTTTCATCAGATGCAATACTAGATACTGCCCCATTTTTTTCAGGCACATAGTCCCTGTCCTCCTTGCTCGGTTTGTACCTAGTTTGAATGGGAACAGTTCAAGATATTATCCACCTCTCTCCATTTTTTGTTTTTATTGTACTTTTGTTGAATAGTATGGTGATACTGGCTTTTGAGAGTTTGATATGGACTGTGGGAGCAATGTGTTGCCGTTTCTGCATTACTATACTTATTGATACACCCGAAGGATTTTCAAATCATATATCCCATAAGTACTGATGTGGGTATATTTCCTTGGGATGTGGGGTAATAGCATGAGAAGGTGGGGTCAGCATTAATTTACTGGAGGGTTTGGAAACTGAATATGTTTCAAAACTCTAACTTATTATTGTATTTAATTTTAATCACTTAAAATCTGACTCGCAGTGAGGTAATTTTGAAAATTGTACCTGCTTTGCATTGGAAATGTGCAGTTTTGCATTCTAAACATCTGTTAATTTCTGTTTGCTGGATAGTCTGGCCTCAGTGCTGTATTTATCTTGGGATGTGACCTTTCAGTCTCACAGGAATTTGACAACTAAATTTTTCTTAATTTTCTTTACTGCTGTCTGGCTTTATGATGAAAGAGCTGAAATGAGAGAATGGGAATAAGATTCAAGTCTATATAGGCTCAAGCCAAACTACTTGCAAACAGCCCCTGTGATCCTGGTTGTGTGTATATGCTCAAGGTACAATGCTGTTTTTATATGATCCTAGACTCCATTTCTGTAGATATTTAAATACTGCAGCAAACAGTTAAACTCCTGAGAACATGTGTGGATTGGATTATATTGCTTCAGCAGACTCTCATTCTAAAACATATTTGCTTATAACCTTATCTGAATAAAGGCTGCCCTGGTTCTGAAATCTATAATGTTATTTCATTACTGTCACATTCAAAGATGCATACAAATCTGACAAGCAATAAATTCATTGGCTGAAAGCATCCTCCACTTCAGCAGCTGTATCTATTTTAGTACATTGTCTTGGAGTCTATGTCAGTGAGCCTCTGTGTTCAGGTACTCAGTATTCAAGTGCAGAAGTTCTTGATTGGGAGTAGATTAATCTTCAATTATCAGAAAATCTAATTCATAATCTATCTACCCCAAGTCCCCTGTAAAACAAACAAACAAACAAGCAAACAAAAAAAAACATATATACATATTTAAGTCTGACAAAAAATCATCTATTTGCTGAAGTGTTGTTTTTTTTTTTTTTAACAAAATTGCCACCATCATCACCACCACATTTCCCCCCACTACCCACCCCAAACAGGATGTGAAAGTAAAGAGCTTAAAGGTCTGATGCTATCGCATCTGAAAACAAAGTCATTTTTTGTACCTTGGAGACAAGACCTACCAGATGAAAAATCAAATAAACTAATTAGTGTTGAGCAAAGAACATTTTATATATTATGGCTCTCTGGGCTAATTTCACCCCTTTCTAACTACTCATTATATAAAACTCCTTAAATCAGTGGGACATGAGGCACTGTACTGAGAGCAAGGTCAATGAAACCAGACTCTTTTAGGACATAATGAAAGGAGACAGAATTCTCCAAGGGATCTTCCTAATATATGTCAGGAGCACAGCAGATCACAGACTAGTGATTATGAAGTGGACCTGGCATCATTTTTCCCCCTCAAATGAAGTTTCCATATTTTCCTCTTAAACATTTCTTATTTGAAAACAAAAATTAAATAAGAAGAAATTCTCATTTAACAACCTTCCTCTTCATAGGAGAAAAAGTAAAAAACACATGGAAAAAAACAGGAATATGTTCCTATTTGATTAAAAATAATAATTGATGAATGACTATGTAGTATGATTCACATTATTTCGTATTTTATGGAGATGCATTTTAATGTACATCTCTAGTAGTAAAATGCTTTCAAGTGGCTTGAACATACAGAATCAAGGAGTCCCATAACAGTCCTGAAACTCTATTCTAAAAAAATAAATAAAAGCAAATGTCTAAATGTACCACTGCAAAGTGCATGCCTTTAAAGTAGTGGTTTGGAAGTCATGGTCTGTAAACAGTTCTGATGGAGATTTTCATATTCGAAGTACAGTTTTCTTAGATTATTTAGAAATACTGGTTTTCATTACCATTTTGGAAGTACTGTAATGAAACCTCCACTTAGCTATCATTTTTAGTTATCATTTAGTTATTAAATGATATGCTGAATACATTTTGTTAAAACTATGATGTCATATTTACTCTCATTTTACTTAAAAGCATAGTCATTCAATACCAAGCCTGTAAAAAAAATCTGTTCTATTATGTGAAGCAAGTACAATTGTCCTGACTTGGGATTTCTTGAACTAACTGGCGTTTGACTACCTCTAGTTGAGTAAGTGTGTAATTTGAAACTTTAACAGCTCTAGTGAAGACAGACACAACATGAATGCTCTGGAGACCATCTTTAACTGTGAGGAAAATGACGTAGGTTGTTTTTGTGTTGGTAATAGTTGTGTATGGTTTGTGTAATAGGTCATCAGAAGTCATGAGCCTGCATAGATAGTAGAGCTGAGTAAAAATATTTTATCTTGACTGTCTATATTTCTAAATGTGTAGTAGCCTGGCCAGCCAGTTAGAATGCACGCAGTCTGTATTATTGTTAAAATAGATAGATTCAACAAACCGTCTTTATTTAGCACAGCACTTAAGAAAGTTCTGAATTTGGTTCTGATCTCAGTCAGAAGTTCTTACTGCTTTTGCTGTAAATAAGTACTGTGCTCAAAAGGGAAGAACTTGAGTATGTGTATCTATGCTTTCCTAGATTGTAAAGTTGGAGCTATAGCAGAGATGAAATGTAGATCCAACTGAAGTCATAGTGTACACCCACTGACTTAAGATGGTCAAAGGTTTTTGGCAAATTAATTTGTTTACCAAATAAAATGACATTCTTTGTTTTTAATCTGCTAATGACCAGGTGGATATCTGTTCTTTGTTCAACTCTTTGTATATTCCAGTATCTTTCAGCATGTGCAGTATGTTTCTGCATGTGTTTGTGTTGTTCCCATATTCCTCTCTTTAAATTTTAACTTATGCTTCTTGGTGCATCATGCTTTCTTTTTTTTTTCCTTATTTCTTTTTACTTTTATTTTTTGTCAGGGAGGTCTTTTTTTTTTTTTGGTGGGGGACAAAAGGCAGGTAAACAAAATATTTAGTTTAGCATAACCTTCTCAGTGTTTTGTTAGGCTTCCTACACTCACAAAAGCATGCATGCTAGTACAGTGTAGTCTGTTAATGATTTTTGATGTGGTTGCCCTTAAAAAGCTATTTTTCTCTGAACTGCTATAGGATTTCATATCCCGAAGCATCTTTACTTTCTCCATTCATAACTAAATTGGAACACTCAATTTTGAAATAATAGTTAGTGTGATTTATTATTTACCACAGCAGCACTGAAGAAATGTATTTGAAAAGAAGCCAGTAGCAAATTACAATCGATTTGCACAATATAACAAATAAAATGTTTTACGGAGGCAGACTCGGTGTTTCAAGTTATATGTGATCCATAATAATATCTCCAAGATGTCTGCTTCTTTATTACTGTCAACAATTCATTAATCACCTTCCTACAAAAAGGGAAAAAAATAGATTCAGACATCTAAGAAAGTGCTGATTATGGCTCTTTAGTTTCTACACAATTATCTCAAAATGCTGTAGTTTAACTAAATGAGGATACATAGGGACATTAAAGAACTCCCTTCAGGTGTCCTTGGAATGAAAGCAGTTAAAGTTGCTTATATTGTGATGGAACGGTGATAGTGATTATGATCATGGACTGCAGTTACCTGATGTGTTGATTGGTGACTGTTAACAAATAGAGAACATGGAGTGACTAGTGATGAAGAAATAATTAAACCAATACCAAAATAATATGTGCAGTTTGAGTTTCTTAGAGCTGTAAATCCACTAGAAACAGACATTCATATTAATTTCCAGGAAGGTAAAATAGTGTATTTTTGTAATCACAAAATGAATTTGGTTAAAATCTTTCTGCTGAGCTTCTCACTATGTGATTTTTATCCCCAAATGCTGAGGTATGCCTGTGGTTCAGTTACCATGTCATAAATGAACTGTTACGCCATTCTGTGATTTGGGGAAGGACTGTTTCAAGTGACAAGAATGTTGTAGCTACACCTCTTGAGATAATATAGAATATTTTTCCAACACCATGGTTTAGGTATGAAATCTTGATTATCCCATCCTTTACCGTGTTTTCCTGATTGTTGGTGTGTTCCTGAGGTAGCAAAGCCAGAAGATGCAAAAGATGCCTGAGCTACAAAAAAGTTTTTATCTCAGAGATCAGTGTGTCTAAATGAGATGCAACTAGCCACAGAATAGGAAGCTTTGTTGAATCCTCTGCTACTCTTTATATGTGGTTCAAAGATTGTGCAGGACATTTCACTATATCCTTTAGATCATGGAGGATGTGCGTCTAGGAAAGTATAAATGAAAGATTAGATCTAAAGAGATGTTTGTGTGTGTGAAGATGCAAATGAACTCTGATAGAAGCATCAGCAGTCCCGTATTTAGGCCAGTGATTTTAATTAGAATTAAGTGTACTGTCCATGTAGTTTACTTTTGAAAATATCATCCATCACGAATCTGTAAATCTGACCCAAGTTGTTCTCATTGATTGTCCAAGAATGAGGAAGAGCACTGCAAAACTTACAGAACACAATGAGAAAAATAGAGATACTGGCAATAGTACTAAGGGGGTTCTTTCCAAGCATAGCTCATTGCTGTGGAAGAGATCATCCTGCCAAAAACACATAGTAGTACATTGTTATCTCAGGAACTTGACCAGACAGCACAATCTGTTAAGCCAGGTCTTTGATATGCTACCATCAGACAGAGAACAATCTGTCCGTGTCCATTCCCTCTATTAGTCTTCAAGACTGCAGATTGGTTACTACTCTCTAAGTTAGTTGCATTTCTAGGCATGTCCATGCATTTAGTAATTCTTTAATGGATTTGTCTTTCATGAATCCATGTGATCAAATGCCAGTGCAAAGTCAGTATGAAAATTCAGCTTAGCACCTTTATTTCAATTAAACGGATCTGGAAACTGCAAAATGTGACATTCGTACCTATTAATTAAACCATCAGCAAAAGGCTTAAGCAATTTTCATGCTATATTGTGCTATTTCTGGAATGAAAATAACAGCCAGACATTACATCAAGACTATTAAAGAACAAAAAGATAGAACCTTCATATTCAAGTAAATTAAGATACATTCTAACTAAGGGAACAAATAAAAGATCTATCAAAATCCATAAGAATGTTTTCTGATACAGGTGTCACTTAACAGAGTTTTCATTTAACTATAAATAACCACAGTAATTACATATCAATATAATTGCTGGTATCTATTGCATTTGTTACAAGTGGTTCAGTATGGGAGAGTATAATTCCGCCAGAGCAATGATTTCTTGTCTTTGAGTTTCTATTTACATAAGAAAACTGTCATAAGGAAAGGGCAGCATATTTATTTTTGAAATAGAACTTCCTTGGATTTTTCAGAAGTCTTTCATTTTGGAATTAAACTCTGCATCTTAGACAAGACAGACAGGCAGTTAATTAGCGCACACACACACACACACACACACACACACACCAAAAAAAAGAAAAAAAGAAGCAAAGGGAAAAAAAGGGCATTGAGTGCTCTTGGGAAAAAAAATGACACATGTAAAGGAAATGATTGCTGAGAGTATGGTATTGATTTGATAGTTTTGCAACTGAAAATGTTTGCTAATTGGAGAACCAATTCCATATTTGTATTCCCAGCACAGAAGCAAGAAGCTTCTGAATTAAGCATCAAGAGCAAATACTTGCTGAAGGAAAAAAGAAATACAATATAAACCCAGGATGTGGAGGAAACAGCAATCTGGCAGCCCTGCTCTGGGCATTGTAAAACTGCCCTACAGACAGATAGAAGCAGTCATAGAAATTAATAAAAAAAATTACTGTCAATGAATACTAGTAGGCTACTACAGCTGGCCAAGCTAATTTCAACAATTGTTTTCATCACAATACTCCATGTGCTTATTACTGTTGTTGTAATGACTAACAGCACGATGCAGAACATTTTGACATGTTGCCGTTACTTTCACAGAATTGTCTCTCTTTTGGCAGACCATTGTGCAAGAAACAGGTAAAGAAAAAGAGTAAACATTTTACATACTTCCCTTTTTGATTCTTTAAAACCTTAAAAATTCCAACAAAATATCTAAGCAATAGGAGAATTGGTTTAGATCATTTTAAAAATGGATGCCTTTTTCATTTCCTTGTAGATTATTTTAACTATTTCATCAGGCAGCATTAGTCCTGTATTAACGCTTTATACAGGAATGGCACATCATAAGTGTTTCATATTTCAGATGTCATTCACATATCAGAAAGTGTTTGATGATGTGTAGGAGCTGAATACTTACAAGGTGCAAGTAACTTCTGAGAAACTGGCACCAAGCACTTCCATACACCTGTATCTTCTATGATTTTTTTTTTTTAATAAATTTTCCTCTTTATCCCAAATCAGATATTGACATTTCTGAAGAAGTGCCAGCCACTATCTCAGGTAATTTCTATAAATACACGTCCAGCAGTACAAGAAGAAAAAGAGCTGTAGTAAATCCCTCAACAATGTGATGCCAACTCATCCCTTCTTCTTCCCCCTGCCCCCCAGTAAATAAATAAATAAATAAATCTGTGGAGCTGTGCGATGCCTGCTAGGAAGATGACATAAAGTACAGAAGTATGAATAAATAAAAGAGCACTTGTTTCCTCCAGTGTGTGTGCCTTTTGCCATTTTATATCCCTTTCATGTCCTTCTCTTCATCCCTACTGTCTCATTCCTTTTATTAATTGCTTTGCTTTTTCTCCTCGGCCTTTTTCTCGCCTTTCTTCTTCTGGAAAAGTGTGACTTGTATTCTACTCCTTCATTTTTGCTCATTCATTTTTCTTTTCTTTGTTGTCTCTTGACCATATAAGTCTTCTTTCCTCTACTCCAGAGATAGTTTCTCATTTCTCTTACTTCACTCCTTATGATGTGTGTCTCCTTCCTTCTGATCTAATTCTTTCTATTTCTTTGTCACATGCATTCTGTTTTACTGACCCGCTTCCTCTGCATTCTGGCTCTGGTCTTGCTTTTTATACCCCTATCGATGTATTTCCTAAGACTGCTACATAACTTGTCGCAATTTCATTCTCTTTGTCTACCACAGTGCACAGCCAGCATTTCCAGCTGCATCTCCCATTCAGAGTTCTGTTGTATCATTTCAGCTTCTGGACTTCTAACCTTCCGTCGTCTCACTGCACCTATCGCTGCACCTATTGCTGCTTTGCTGGTTTATTATATTCTAAGGGCATAAAGAAGAATTACCTAAAAGCATGTCCCCTTTCAGAGAAGGATGACTTGCTGATGTACCGTTGCTGCTCAGTGTCCTCTTGCTGGCCATCAGAGCATGTCAGAGGCTGGCTGTGAAAGAGGTAGGATTCATCGCTGATGCCTGCTGTGCTCTGATTATTCTGTACTTCCCAGAGCTGCAAGAAGCAGAGCATAATTAGATCAGCAATGAAGCTTTTTACAGTTTGGAATAGTTTGTTAGTCCCACTGATGGTTTTGTGGGTTGATTTTATGTGGAAAGAAAGTTCTTGAATTACAGTATGTCAGTCATAATAAATAGTGAGCCCTAGCTTCTGCTCACTACAACAGAATGAGGTGGATTGTTTTTCCTCTTGGGTAGGCTCTAACTAACTTGAATAACAAATACTTGATATTTAATCCTCACATGTTCAAGACTTCTAATATGTGAAGGTCAATATTAGATCCAAGGCCTGAATCTAGATGCCTTTGACAATGATGGACTGTCAGATATGATGGCTGTATCTGTACCAGCCTGTGAGCACTTTTATTCATACTGTTAAATTGTTCATTGCTGGCCAGTTTTTGGCTCATGATGGCTTAATTAGCATCCACTAAATGATGCCTGAGCACAGTTTGGGGATTAGCATAGGCCAGGAACCAACTCCAGTAGGCAGTTGGTATAGTACCACGCTGTTTTGGGGATAGAAAAAATTTAGCTGAGTTGAAACAACCTGTGCCTGTTAGTTGGCCTAAGGGACTGAAAACTATTCCTGAGTTATTCTATATACAATTTTAGTGTATGGAGGTAAATCTAACCTCATGGTTTCTAACTTTTTCATTTTAATGTTTATTGCTCCTACTTGTAACAGTAGTGGTACTGATCTATACCAAAGGTTATTTTAACCCATCTCTTCAGTAGTAACTTCCTTGGACACTCAAAATAAATGTGAACGACACATTCCCCAAATAATCCAGTATGATGAAGGTCTTCTCCAATTAATTGCTTAATCTTATAATCTCATGCAGATTTTCTGTATTCACAACATCCTTTGTCTAGACTTACTGTCAGCTGTTATGTAGAGAATCACCTCCTTTTTTGTTTGAGTTTAGCTTCTGACTTCAGTCTTTAGTGCTTGTGTGCAAGAAGCATTAAACAGCCGACTACTACCCTTAACCTGTCATTTGTAAATGTGTTGAGGAGCGCAGATCTTAGCACAGACTGTTGGGGATATCCACTAGTTCTCTCTCACATGTGTAGTATCTGATCATTTTTTGTTTTATACTTTCTTGGCCTTTAACCAAGAGATGTGGATTTTTGGTTTTGGTTTCACTCAAAACTGATACTGTGAAGAGTAATGTATTGTTTTTAGTCTAGTTGGCATTGGTTTCTGTAGTATACGGACTTTAATTCAGGCAAATCATTCAGAGGGGTGCTTTTGTGCCTGGAATTCTGGACTGGTAGAGAGTTGGATTTACATATGTCAACATCAACAGTGTTTTACAACTAGGTGATACAATTCTTCGCTCCCTTCCCTATACCAGTATACTATGTGGATCTATTATTAAATTTTATTTATGAGCTTTATTAAATTGGTAGAATAAGCAGCACCCAATCTATGTGGAACATTTTTTATTACATACCCAACAGTTTTGTCCTTTTCCTTAATAAACTTGAATATATAGATATCTGTTATTTTGTTTGGATACTGGTTCTCTTTGATCACCATCATCTATCTTATACCAGTGAATCTCCATGAAATGCTATTACTTTACAACAGCACTGATAAGGCAATCATAGGCAAGGCAAAAGTTTCTAAAATTCTTTACAAAAAATTCAGTTTTTGTGTTTAAGTGTTCTCTCCTGCCCTGTATCTTCCATGGACCTTTGAAATGGGAAAGGCTTCTCAGTGTCAAAGAGCACTTTCCTGTGCTCTTCTATAGGCAAGTTATAAATAGATCCCATATGATTAGGTTTAGATCCCATATGATTTTATTATTTTTTCCCCTAGGATAACATTAAGAAACTTAGTGTAGTATATTTTGGGGTTTCATTTTTCTTGAGCATTAGCAATTCTGCAGGTGCTTGTTCCAGTGCTTTCTAAAATCATCTCCTGTTAACACTGCAGTCTAACAAGGAATGTTCCTGTCTTTGAGAAATACATTCGTGTTTACTGTGCTTGCCATTGACCCATCTCCTTCACCTTTCTCTGCAGAAAGATAACTTACAAACTTTTTATTTTTTTTTAGAATTTAGACACATTGGATGTGTTTGTGAAGTCTTACATTCTACAAGTCTGAGGAGTTCAAAGTTCAAGATGACAATGTAAACTTCAGCATATTGTCTCAACAGTAATTTGAATTCTCTATATTCTTTAAGTACTGTTTATTTTCAGAGAATGTTTATTTCCTATCCAATTTTGCATTTACAGTAAGTAATGTAATGTTTAAGACAGAAGACACTTGTGGACTGGTAACATACAAGATAATGTGGGAAATTATGGCATTTACCCAAAGCAGTTAGTGTTAGACATTTATCTTGATCAGTGGATCGTAATTCCAGTTTCCGTTTTTTAAAGAGTTTTTCAGAGTACTCTGATAAAAAGGTTGTGTTTGAGAAGTCTTTATTCTAATCCCAATTCTGTCTCTATTTTACTACCAAGAACAAGTTTTTAGCTTCTCCCCTCTCACCCACTCCCATTTTTTCTAGCTCTAGGTCTCTGTCATAATATCTCTTGTATAGTATGATAATGATGATTCATTTTCTCACACATTTGCAAGGTACTTCCAAGACTGACTGCTTTCCAAGTGAACAAGGGTGGTAAATTCACTTAATGTTTTATATTGAATATGTTGTTAGTTTTAATGACAGGCTTATCAGTTTTTCTCCTAGAGAATTAGAAATCTTGGCCACTTCAACTGTGTGTTCATTACAAGGAATCATATGGTCATTTGAAAACATTTTGTGTGTGCTCAATGAAAACAGAATATTGAGACTCTTCATCACCACAAGGGAACAGGTCCTCCATTCAGGGCAACTGGAACCTATATTTGTGGTCACTGTATAATGAACATTTGTATAGCATTACAATCTAATCAGGTAATATCCACACACAAGAAAAAAAATGTCTATATTAATTATTTTTTCGTTCATCTACCTAGAAATCAAAGGTATTTAGAATCAAAGCACAGCTCTAGCAGAGATGCATTATGGTGAAGGAATAAAAAATGTGATCGCTAGATTATCACTTCCAGCAAAATTAAAAATAAAATTGTCTTAAAAGACAATTGTAAAACATATATACTTATATTCAAGAATAGTTGTATTTAAATATCTGTAAATATAGAATTTCATACTTATATATTTATAGTTTCAGTCTTTTGACTTAAAAATTGTCTGTTTTTTTTTTTGGTAACAAAGACTGTTGTTGCAACTTCAAAGACTGACAAACTTGATAATCCTTTCTCTGCTAAAATCTACAGAACATTAGAATGCTCTCGTGTGTGCGGTGAATTGGCCAAAGGGCTATTAGAGTGTATCTGTAGGTCCCATCTTAAAAATGGCCAACTAATTTTTTAAGTTTTATTTTGGCACTTCTGACTGGATAAAATTTCATATACTTTGAAATTCAGCTTTCTGAAACTTCTGCATGAAAAAGTACACAATTTAAACTACTACTTACACTACCTGGTAGCAGAGATTACAGAGATTTGAGATTCCAATGGTTTCTAAATTCTTACACAGTATGCTTTATTTTACATTTACTGTATTGTCATCTGGAAAGGAAATGGAATAAAATATTGATTCTAAATAAATTATTTCTGTTATTGATTTTAACTATTTCATACATAGAAGTTTCAAATAATTTCCTTTATAGCTTCACAGTTGACACTAGTTGAGTAAGATACTGAAGTTTATATTGCTTAAGTTAGCAAACAGTTCTTAAACGTGATTAAAAAGAGTAATTGCTTAACTTAGTAATTGTATGTAAAGTCTCTAAGACCATGCCTGAGCTGATCATGCTGAAGTATCATTATAATTTACTGTGTTCAGATTTAAAATAACCTGGTGCTGTTTCTAAATTGTTTGCACATGCATATTTAAGAAACAAGATAATTTGTGAAGAGAGTAAGTTTAAGTAACAGTGTAGATTTAATAGCAACAGAAAGAAATAGAAGAAATAGAGAAGTAAGGCTCCCACGTCATTTTAATTTGTTTTACAATAAATTCCAGGGAGATCTCAGATCACATCACAATTACAAGTGAGATAATGAATCAGTGCATGGAAAATGAGTTAAGGAAAAGGCTGATACTAACTCCATTTTTTTTTATTTTGTTAGTTTTACCATAATATAAATAAGGGTGGGTGTTTTTTTGTTGTTTTGTTTTTATTTTTGTTATTGTTTTTTGTTTCGTTTTTAATAATTTTAATAATTTTCCAATAAATTTGTATAGTGTTGACTCTGAGGTGAACAATATGTAGCTGTTTTCATGTAGTGTCAATGAAAATGTTGGTCAGCATTCTTGACAAATGCTGCTCAACAAAGTGGTCCCTTTTCACTGGATTAGCAGTTTATTTTTCTACTCAAGAACTAACATTTCCTCCTGATCTTGAAGTTCTGTTTATTTTTTTTTTCTTACTCTAGAGTATAGCTAAGCAGAATTTTTCTCTTGAACAAAATGACCTGCAGCTTCAACTCTGCTCTCCAGGAAAGATTCAAAGGTTCAGTAGAATATTAAATGCTTTCTTTTCCAAAGTGCCTCAGAGTTTTTAATTGTGGAAGTCATAATTTTCTGATCTAAAGTCACAGAAAAAGGACAAGCAAGGACTAGATGTGAGAAATTATTAACATCAGCTTCATCCAAATAAAATAAAGTTTTAGTACACATTTTCTCTCATTTTTTTTTTTTACGTTTTACTTTGTAGTAGTTAAGTACTCTTCACTAGATGTTTTAGCTAAAAATAGTAATTAAAAAAACCTTTAAACTTACTCCTATGGAAAATAGGAATATAGCCAATAAATTAAGTTAACCCTTAAAAAGGTAAGGTTAACCCTTAAAAAGGTAAGGAAAAGCATCCAAACAAATACTATTTATTATGAAAGTAAAGAATGTATTTTAAAATTATTTTATTACCTAATGAGCTGATGCTTTCAGGTTATAATTCCGCTGTGAATTCATGGGAGATGAGATTGTGGTGTCCCTCTAATAAAATGTAAATCTATTGAAGAGTGCAAAACTGACGTCAGCAGTGTATTTTTAATTCATGTGCAGCTCCACTTAAGGTTCTCATGTACCAACCTATCAGTGTCCCAGAAACTGTGGTTGGAGGAGCCAGTTTCTTGCTATTTCAAAGCTCTCCCATGGGCCTGGGATTGGAAAAGAAAAGAGTTGTAGGGAGGGATCTCTTTTAATCTCCAGCACATAGGAAGACATCTTTGCACATAGGAAGACTTTCTTTGCAGTCTGAAGACCACCTGAAAAATTGGAAAACAGGAGATCAGAATCACGGAGGACAGATGTCCAGTAGAGAACAAGTTCTCCTATCTTTTGAAATACTGTGAACCCCCGCAGAGACCACCAGATCCCAGTTACCTCAAAGAGCTAACAGCTTGGAAGCATAATTTTTTTCCAGAATGCTCTCCAAAATTTTTCTTTCATTTATATCCATCTCATAGGCCCTTTCTCATCAAGTGGTTTGAATCTTCAAGCTTGAAAGCCCGTGTATATTAAAGAAATGGGAAAACATATGTACCCATATATAATTAGGGGGCATCATCTCTCTTTTGTGTTGAATATATGTTATCTAGCTAGCACCAGATGGAGAAGAACCATAAATCCATTCCTGGCTCGCTCAAAAAAATGTCTCCAGCTACTTTTTTTTTTAAATTCCAGGTCCTTCTCTTAGTCCTACCCCTACCCCTCCTTGATCTTTGTCCAAGCATTTGAGAGGGGCAGTGTCTTCTTTGGCTTTAGCTGAAATCATTTGTTTAGGCAGCTTTTCCTTACCAGCACTGAAACCTGCTACTCTGGATTATATTTGCAATTAGCAATTTGGCAACTTCTTTTATCTAAAGATGCCACAGATGCTGCAAACTCATTTAATCAAAATTGAAGATTCGTTTTCTTTGTGCTTTGAACTGCTGATGTGTCATCTCAGTCCTTTAGTGCTTGCCAGATGACACTTACCAAATTCAGTTTATGCTGTATATTCTTTTATTTATTGCTTTAAAATGTGGACAGGTACCAGACAGCTGAGATGTAGGTATACATATTAGTTGAAATCTTCATACTCCTCAGGATCTTCCAAGGAAAACATTTCAAATCTGTTTTGTAGTTGTTTGCCTTAATGATTTATGTTGCTGACGTGTAGGTTTTAAATCTTGTAACAAGTAATCTAAAAAATATTTGCTACCCTGGCTATAAGAACCATTCAGTGAAAACAGGCACGAAGCACTCTCTGTTACTGCTTCAAGAATTGTTTTGGAGATCTGGCAGTCAATATTCACCTTAGCTATGAACCAACCAGTTTATATAGGAAGAAAAATCCACCTAAAGTACTGTGGCTTCCCTTTTAACTGCATCTTTGTTTCATAATCAGGGCTTTATACCATGAACAATTTAGAATGTCTATATTGATTAAACCATGGGAGTCTTCACTTTAAATTCTATCTGGTATTCTGCAAACTATAATGAACATTACTGAATGCATGGCATCTTCTGGGAAACACCTTGAGATTATCAAGTTTAATTTCCCCTAGGAAGTTCTTACAGCACAGCAATCAAGCTAACTTTTACTTGCTGTAATGAAATAAGATTTAATCTACAATTTTCCATCCACCACCATTTCCTGATTTTCTTCTTTAAAAAAAAAAAAAAAAAAAGGAGATGTAGAGCAATTTCACTGTTTTTAGGTTACTGCTATACTTTTTCCCATAGTGCATCCTAATGAATATCCTGTCCTTTTTTAGTATGCTGATTAAGTAGAATCAGCTGAAACTCTATGGTTGGTAAGGAATTTATGTAAATATTGCAATTAAATCTTGTCTGTAATAATAGGTGACTTTTAATCTAGTATATATTGAGTCCCCTAATCTCTCAGATTGTAATTGAGTGATGAAAATGCAAGGCTTCATGAAAGGAAGGCAGATCACAAGAAAATAATGATTTTTTTGTGTAAACCATGATTTTCCAATTACTCCTCTCAGCTGGGACAGAAAAAACATCTAATTTGTGATATGTTCTGGTCCAAAATTAATCCTTTTGTAACTGTGCCTCTTTTGATTAAAGGCTACTTTGGCTTTCTTCCATGTAAAATTCTCAACCCCTTTGATAATTTTCCTGTTGGTTATTTTATTTCTTTCCTAGAACATTACTAAAATATTGGTAAATATTGCTTTAAATAATACTGATTGGTACTTGGATAAATAATCATTAGAGTAATTTTGTTATCTATAAACCTGGGCTTGAGGATGAAGTGTATCTGGCAAATGCAAGAATGGTGTGCAATTTTTTTTTTGTTTTTTTTTTTTTTTCAATTTATGAAGTAAGTGTCCAATTGATAAAACTAATATTTAAAAAATATGTAAAAACAGTTGTAGATAGTGAATAAGAAAGCAGTTATCTTTTTGATGACATGGTATGTGCACAATAAATTAGAGATAAAATTTGAATAGCAAGAAATTCCAGGCAAATATTAATGGAGACATTTGCTACACCTTTGCATCACAGAGAATAAATTGTAAGATTGGATATGCTTGCAGTGTCTGTGTATGTGCAAATAGAATCATACAAGAAAACTATGAACTGTGACTGTGATCTTGTTTGTACAGTAGTTTGAAATGTAATAAGTGCTATATGAGAGTGAGGTGTTCGTTTAATTTATGGAAACAATTAATTCCTTCTATTTATGTTTTTGTTTACATTTCCTATATTTGCTTGCATGTTCCAAAATTTACAGTGGGAAAATGTTCCCCTTTAATTTTCTTTATTAAAATAAATAATTTTCAGGTCCTAATGTATACCAATATTAGCATAAGACGTTCCTGGATATTTTAAACTTTCAGTATATTCTGTGACTGTTGAGAGCAGATACAGTCTTGGTCTAAAGTCTTGCTTTAAGGAGACAGGTAGAGATTTAGGTTGGTTTCAGTGGACTGAAAGGGAAGGATATCTGATTTGAGAAAGAGATCTGAAGATACATTGTAAATAAAAAGCTTCAATGAGCATAGACATGAGAGGCAAGAACTGAAAAAACATAACTAAAAACACAAATATACCAAAGTGTATTTTGTTAAGGATGAGTGAAGTTGTTTTCTTGCATGGCAAATGAGAAATAGATGCAAAAGAGTGAATGTTTAAAGAGAACAGAAAGGTTACTTTGCCCTATTTCCCCGTATTGACAGATACAGGGAGAAACTGAAGCAGAAATAAAGCAGCAATTGAGAAGACAATCAAAAGCAGTGGGAATGTTGCTGGGTTTACAAGCATGAGATTAAAAAGGGGAGTTGTTAATGTCTATTTAGAAAAGTGGCAAAACTTGAAAAGAATTAATCCCTTTCCAGTGTATCTGCATTAGTCTCAAGACTACTAGGAGTAGTCGAGGCAGCTTTTGGCAGCGTGGTGTGGCTGGCAGCAGGAGCTAAATGACACAGGCACAGCTCCAAAAGGAAGGATACTCATCTGTAGGAGAGGGCAATTCAGGCAGAGATCATGCCTGTTCAGTGATTAAACTCTTTTCTTCCTACAAGCTCTACAGAAGTGTTCTGTAATATATGCATATGCAGAATATATCCATAATATCCGTAATATATCTATATACAGAAGTTGGTGTCTCTTTGAATACAGTCCAGAAGAGTTCAAGTACATACTTCCGATCCTTGAGTAAAATTTTTAATATTTGAGTTGCTTCTTTACTCTCCAAACCTTGTAGCTGTTTGCTGTAAGTACAAGGACCTGATGGTGAATCCGAGTTTCATAAATGCAAAGACAGTTTTGTAGTATGAATTCAAAATGTGGCTTGAACTAGAATTGTTGATATTTTGTAGGTTGCTCATGTTGTTTATGTAGGCCCCTAATCACTTGAGATATGTTTAAGCCTTTTAACTGGTATTTAATGCATTCAAATTAGTAAATTAATCTCTTGGGTACACAGCAACTCAGCATACCTGGGGTCACAGTGCATAAAGTTATTTTTGTTGCTATCTACAGAATGTCTTGACATGCAGCATATACCCACAGGGTCAGAAAAATTGCCCTTTGATTACATGTACAATAATCTGGATCTCCCAAGGTATTCAAGTGGTTAATTAAATATCAAGTAATTGCTAAAATTACTAAGTGACATTTAATTAGTATGTTAATTGATATCAAATTTGCTCTCACTATCTTGTTTTATGTTAATAAAATCCCTAAACATTTCTTCGAAGTAGATTAGGAAACAATGTGCTTCAAATGTACTAATGCAAAACAGCCTTAAGCATTGCTTCTGCTCATGGAACATACCTTCTGACTTAAATTTTGATTGCAGCTGTTTTACTTCGTCTATATCTACCCTTACTTTTTGCTAAGAATGTATTATATTTAGTAGTGTAGACCTGTCTTGGAATGGATTTTAGCTTTTCTAAGCCTGTAATCCCTTAGAAATCTATCTAGAGTGTGATAACTGTTAATAGAAATCTAGGGCTTCTTCTCTTCCCTTTGGCACCTACCGAGCAGAGATATCCAGGCACTATGGGGAATGCTCAGTGCCTCCATTTGACCAATGTGAATGATGTATTTCTGCACTTTCTGATCTGGGGTTTAGAAATCTGTGCTTCACGCATAATTCACAATCGCCATAAATGTTTTAAGTGACTGATTATTCTGCAGCAGTGAAATGTGCCTTAGTGTTACTTCGCACAAGGAAGGGTCCTCCTCTCCATACCCCCACCAAGGAAACAGCCCTGCTCTAGCTTGCACATTGAGCCTTCCAAAATTCTCATCTCTTTCTTTGATTGAAGAGAGCAACTATGATGTAGAAGAGATGCCTTTAGGCTTGGGTCCAAAAGGGACTGACTGGAGTCCAGGCTGACAGTAGCCCCAAGCTTGTCCTTCCTTCCAACCACTGAAGTGTTCCCAGTAGCCTCATCAAAAACAGGTGAGCAGACCAAAGCTGAATCTAGTAAGAAGGTTGTTTTCATAATAGTTAATTTGAAAACATACTGCAAAAAAAAACACATGAATATTCATATGAATTTTTAAATGAATTCCTTTCAGCTGTGCTCATGCTTTTTGTGTGTTAGCTTTCTGTGGAGTTTCTTCCGTGTTTTATTGGAGCAAATGCATGGAGAGACTTGGTTTCACATTCAGGATCACAAAAAGCTAATTTATTTAAAAAGTCTAATTTATTCTCCATGAACATTCACACCCGATTACTTCAGAAGAGTCCAACTGGGAAGCAGAAACAATGGTGTATGACCACACACAACTAAGCTACATAGCTCAGGTTCCACCCCTTCCCAAGTTCAAAATCTGGAACATCCATATAAGCAATATAAGCACAGTCAACACTGTAAAAGGGAAGCGGGTTGAGGAGGAACTGTCAGAGAACTTTAAATTATGAATAAAGAAAATCGTGATCTGGTTATTCATGGATATGTCACAGAAAAAAAAGACACAAAATTGGTAAAATAAATTATTCATTAGAAGTACTCAGCTGTAGTTATGTGTCATCCAAATACTGCTATAGAACGAAGAATGCTGCAGAATGATAATGATAGGTGAAAGTTGTCACTGATTTTCAACTTTTTTTGATTTATTTGAACTTCTATGGTTTCTTATATATGAGATTTATTTAAATTTCATACATGGCTTCACACATTAAATTTTTTGATGTTTTCTGTTTCTCGTTGGATATATTGTGATAATCCATATTTACTAAAAAGTAAATTTTATATCAATAGTGTAATAATCTAAATCTTCTGTAATACAAATTGGATTTGTTGCTGTTATATGTACTTTTAAGTAGTCTATTGCTTGCAAATATCCTTTGCAAAGTTAATGCTAGTTGCAGAACTAATATACACTGAAATACATACATGATTGTAAACAAGAGTAATATATGCAAATTGTAGCATATTTAGGGATTGTATAGACTTAAATTCTTGAGAAATAATTACCTTGTTCCCACCTCCTGCCATGGGCAGGGATGCTGCCCAGTAGTTCAGGTTATGTGCTGTCCCCTACCCCGCCTCCCAATGTCCATTAGGGCAGCTCCAGCTGCAGTGGCCCTCCCAGCCCTCTTTCTGCCTCCTCACTTCCCAAGCTCCAAGGGGAGCAATATATCACAATACACCATGCCTCTTCTCTTTCATGTGAAGCAGTTCCAAGTCATTGCCAAATCATTAGGCAAATGACTGTGGTTTGAACATAGGGATTCAGTGGGAGACAGCACTTTGTACAGAATTGAGACGCAGCTGATCAGCAGCTCCCACGGCCACTGGGCAGCTAGGGAGCTGCCTTGGCATATCCATTGGCAGCTTCCTGCAGCACCCCCTGAAGCTCAGAAGAACCCAAAGCTACCCAAGTGCAGTCGAGCAGCCGCTCTGGGCATTGTTTGCAGTGCCACCAGGCTGCTGCATGCCAGGGCCTTCTTCACAAGGCCTGGAAGCTGCTGCCTGACACACCAGAACAAAACCTGGGTTACTGTGTGATGGGTAGGTAGTGTGTTGCCTTCAGACAGGAGTCTGAAGCTCATAAGTAGGGCAAGCTGCATGGATAGTGCCAGGGCCTGCTTCTAGCTCCCACCTAGCTCAAATCCATGCCCATGGTTCTTTCCGCTTTACTTCAAGCATTTTACAGTTGTGACTTCTTCATTACTCTTGTAATTTCCAAACCTGATTGGGTCCATTTTACCTCTATAGTCTGTTGTTCTCCCTAGTCATTCAAAACACGATTATTTAATTCTAAATTGATAAGCCTTATATACACCTTTCAAAAGAAATAAATATCAAAAGAAAGAAGTATGAAAACCTCCTAGTAACAAAAGAACATCTACATGCCCTGGCCAGCAGAGAGGCAGTAGTTCTTCAATCCACGTTTCATTTTATTATCCTTGGCAGGATGACATAAGTTTGAGATTAACTTGTTTACTTCCTTCTGGATTTGCTTAGCCATGTTTGTTTTTGTTGTTTTGTGTTTTTTTTTTTCTTTAGAAAACACTGATGCCTGAAAAGTTTGTGATAAAGACTGGAGCATGAGAAAAGTCTTTCTTGTTTGCAATTGCCAGTTGCTTCATGTATAGTTTGGGGCATTTTTTCTAGTAAGCAACATGGCTCAAAACAGATTAGTAATTTGGGCTGTAAATACACCAACAATGGTGTTAATCCATTACAGCATAGTTTTTTCTTTTTGTTTCCAAGACTAGAAAAGTGTCTGGTCACTAAGAGCTGAGGTAAGTAGTTTGATAATTTTCTGCATGGCTACCATGATTTCAGTTGTTTCAATTATATTTGTTCAGGTGGGAAATAATTTCACCTAATTAAGAAGGGATTAATTTTCCTTTAAATCACCTGTCCAACAAGGTAAACCTAAGCCCACTGGTAAAGACCTGTACATGTTAAACTACACAGCTGTGTGATGAAAATGGCTTAGCAGCCCTGCCTGCAGCACCACAGCTGCAAAAGTGCTTAGCCTTGATGAATGTGTCAGCGGACACACAAGGGAAATTTCTACAACTCTTTTAAAAGAAGGGACACAATTTTTATGAATGTATATCTGAAAAGATATCCAAAAAGATTTGAACACATTTAACGCCCTAGTTTGCAAGACCTCAGAACTTGTTTCCCACTACAAATGCAGCAACAAAGGCTCTTTTTTGAGGTGTTCTGTTACTGCCCTGGGTAGTAGCAGCACGGATGCTACATTAACGTGATAATGATGTATGAGCAAAATTGTTACACCAGTTTCATAGCTACTGATCAACATGGTATGATCACTAGTGTAACCATACCCAAACAGAATTCCCGTCACATTTAACATGAAATACCTCATTTAGTCTATTTAATGTGGAAGAATTTTAAGTTTAGAAAACACTTAACATGAAAGATATAATTGGTTTATAAATGATTAAAGTTTTTTTCAGCATATCCTAAATTTGCATGTAGTGAATAATATGCTTTCGTAAACTTTTCAGTTATTATAATAGTTTAATAGTTTAAGTTTTACGCTTATGTCATAAATATATACATTGTGTATGTCTGTGTACATGTTTGTATAACTTTCTAATTGCTGGCTTATTTTAATGTGCTCAGGTTTTATTATGTATGCATCTGCCTACTGTGAAAATCTACACAACACATCTACCCACATAAATAAGAACAGCGACCTCTCCATATATAAAAATATATATGCAAAAATTCTTAGGCCTGAAAAGTTAACATTCAAAGGTGCCAGAGTGGGAGTCTTCAGATTGGAATCTGTCAAGTACAGCCTGCCAGGAGCAAGCACACAACCCACCACAGGCTCAGGGTCTGTTATTTGGGATCCCATGTGTGAACACGTGCTGTGCACACCACTCTCAGGGAGACCAGAAACCCTGCTGCTGTTGCTGGGTCACCAGGTACGGGTGTGTTTCTCCATCAGCTGTCGTGGCTGCACAGGGAAAAGGTTTCTTTCCTTCCCTACAACTTGACTGATTAATGATGAACACAATCATTGTTAGGATCTGTGATGGGAAGACTGGGGAGAATTTGACATTGAGCAGTCCTGTTGACAGTGTAAGCAATTGCTGCTGCCTTCACATCTCCTGTTCTGTTGTTGTTGAGGAGTTCTGTGTTTTGTCTGAACTGCCTCTGAAACAGCCATCTGGGGAGCCCTGCTCCAGACCTCTTAATTGAATATTTGCAACTGTTTCTCACAAATTCATTTGCTCTTTATTCTTGTTTTCAGAAGTTCCCAAAATGTTGGAGCTAATTTTTTTTTTTTTTTTTTTTTTTTTTCCAAAACGTCATTTCTAGGGCAGAGCTTTGTATGGAATATTTCAGATAGGTTGACTAAAAATTACCAAATCTGGGAAAAGTTTAAAACAGTGTTACAAATAATTTGCCATGTACTCTTAAAAAAAAGACAATACTGCCACCCCTATTTTTAAAATCCCCAGTAGGTATAAGCACTGCTTAAATATGCTGTAAAATATAGCCCAGAAACATGGTCAGTTTAATTAGAGAGAATGTTGCTGTATGAAAATACTCTAAAATGTCGTTTATACGTTTTAGACAACACTAAAAGCAGACTTTGATTTATCCAGAACAGGTGATTTTTTTTGAAAGGATGGATTCAAGTTACTAATGAGTATTTTCCTCATTTCCTAGTGCCTTTTGGAAATTCCTACCAGAAAGTCTAGAGAATAAACTGAAAACGAAACAAAACAAAAAAACAACGTAGATAAGGTGTCTAAAAATGTGGCAGAGCTAAACTGTTGGTAGACTTGTAGTCAACCTGTGGACTTGAAGGAGTTCATAAGTTGTTTTGAATGATTTAAGTGGTTTATGGAATCCCTTTTAGATGTAGACCTCCCACACCCACAACCCCCACAAACCACTAAATAGACATTTAAAGAAATTTACCGTTAAAATCTTCATGAAGACAAATGTAATGCAAAATCCAATAGAACCACATTTCAGAGTATTTTAGTTAAAGAAACAGCAGAAACCTAATATTTGGCCTCAGAGAAAGTCTTAAGGATGTTTCCCTCTACTTCTGAACGTAGCTAAAATATATATAGATATATATTTTATATTTTTTTCCTGCTGATCCATATCTGAGTTAAGATAGAATAGTCTGGTCTCTGGGGCTGCTAATCTGACTTCTTTCATGGGCATTAGATTCCTATTAAAGAAAAAAGTACAACTTTGAGATGAGCTCTCTTGAGCTCCTATCTAAACTACTGAGAAAACCTGAGCAAAGGGATGCTCTTTTGTACTGCTCTTTCACGTCTGAAAGCATTTCTGCTTTAATTCATTCTCTTTACTTCTGCTGTGCTGAGTATTATTATAGTCTAGTGAGTTCCTGAAAGTGGGAAATGCCAAAGAAACAGGTGTCAGACTTCAAAAGAAGCATTTGTCAAGACTTAATGTTCTGAAGCTAAAGGTGACAGCTCAACCTAAATAAGCTCTTCTCAACAGGATTTAAGTTTCCTTAATAAAAAAGTAATAATCAAAAGTAAAGTGCTAATCCAATGGCCTAGAGAGTGGAAGTTTTTTAAAAATGTGCATCATTTGACATGATATCTTGATTTAAAGACTATTTGTAGTATAGTGCTCAAAGTCCAAGGTTGTTTATATTCCCCTGACAAGACAATTTATAACCTATAGAGGCACAAGTTTGCAGCATGAAGCTGTCTGCAGGCGTATTCATGGGGCTGGTTGGCCTTTGATTGTCTTGTGGTAAGGGAAGAAGGAGAACACTATAGAAAGAGCAAGAAATATGTAGGAAACAGTCCTAACATAAGAAAAAGTATTTTCTTTGTGTTCCTTCTGCCATACGCCAAAGAAAAAATAAGGAAATTGCTCTTAACAGGAAACTTACCAAGGAACAGAGGAAAAAGAAAAGCTATATGAGCCATGTATATATACATCCTACATGCTGTTTTTCTTGTCATGTCTGTCTATACTATGTGCATAAATACTGTCCAGGTTGGCAGTTACATCTATCTGTTTCAATATGCATAAGCACTAAGACTATTAAATTAGACTTAAGAAACATAAGTAGTGTAGTATATGGAATAGACACTATTCCATATAGCTGTTAGTGGATTAAAACCACTGCTTTCAATTTTGATAGTATATTAAGTGGTGCCTACTTTGCTGTGTTTTGAAGTCCAGTCACAGAAAGTAGAGCTATTCAATAGCAGTATATATTAGTGGTATCAGAATACAGCCCTTTTCATCTTTGAGTCATTCTCCACATTCATTGATCAAAATAGATACCGAGCATCTTTGCTGAAAAGCAGTATTTTCTCCTTGTCTCTTCCCAATGAGTCACATGAGCGTTAGATCTATGAATGGGAAGTCCAAGAGCAGCTGCATTCTCCTCCATTCTTTTTTTCTCAAGTCTTTTTTGTTTAACAAGCCATTGACAGTATCTACATTTGTTAGCATTTATTTGTTAGTTACCCTTCACCAGTAGCTCTGTAGCATATTTAGCTGCTTATTTGATGCTTTTACAAAGGGGACAGTTACAACCTATCTGGTTGTGTTACCAGTCTTACCTGGGGTTTTGGCATATTGTTCTTTGTGTGTGCTTCTGTATAAATCATAGTGATGTCTATTTCTGCTGTTATTCAAACCCACTGTTACCAAATCTTTTATCATATTGCTGTGTTTGTTTTGGGTTTAATTTTGAAGGATGTATCTGCCTGTATTTGCATGTAATGCTGTTAGTAATTTCAATTAATATAGTATTAAGTAGGATTTGTTTCTATCTCAGAAGAGCATTTTTGTCCAGTCTTGCACATAAGGGAGTTGGAGCCAAGGCTTAAGGTGTTGCTGCAGCCAAAGCTGTTTTGCAAGACTGGTCAGTCCACCTGTAGCTTGTACCAAAGGCAGCGTTAGTGGCTGGGGTGCTCATGAGATATCACTGCTGTTCTCCTCTTTGTGATGCAGGGAGTGTGGCAGTTGTAGCTCCCAGCTTTTAACAAGCTCTGTAGAGACAGAAAGAGGCTTGGACATTTGAAAACTGCTTTTCACTAGTATTAGTTGATGTCGAGTTTTATATTAGGCAACATTATGTTTTATATCACTTCCCACAAACCTTGCTTTGTCTGTTGAGGAATCCTCTAATTAAAAGGCAGTGAGTCTGATGAGAACAGTCAGATGAAACATGCTCACAGTGTGCATTTTCCCGGTGTACTTGGATTTATCCATCAAACAAATGACTATAATGATTCCTTATCACCAGTAATCAGATATATGTACTTGGTGCTCTCTGAAGTTTGTGTGGTTATCAGTATGACATATTTTTTTAAGGAAAAATGAAATCTGGTCCTTATAGTACTGCTAAGCACTATCTGGTCTGGCCATCAATGACACTGCAGTCCAAAAGCATAGCTGTACATACAGGTATACTCACAGATATTTATAAGATTATTTGTGGCCTTTGGGGATGCATATAATTAGTCTTTTGGCTGGATCAGGTTTACAAGCAATGAAGGAATAGTGAGACTAGATGTATTTGTGTAACAGAATGCCACATTCAGGAGATTTTAAAAATCAGGCCTCAAAGACACGGGAATAGGGAGCTGCAGATAATTATCATTCTAATGAAGTGAGGCAAAGCAAAAATAGCTGTGTGAAAAAAAAAAAAAAAAAAAAAAAAAAAAGAGTATTCATGTGATGTGCTTGAATGTTTTCTTTTCCAGAACAGCACACTTCCATCTTCTGTCTGTTCAGCATTTGCCTATGATGGATGGTGTGATTCAAAGTCTTCCATAAATTCTGGTGGCAAAGCACCAGACACAATAAAAATTGCTGAATTTTACTGATCTTCACCCTGGAATGGCTCCTTTTCAGTTCTTTTCTCATGTTAGCACTTCAGACTTGTACACACCTTAACAGAGGTAAGTGGTTTCTATCAGTATGAGCAAAGAATACGGTTTTCTGCAAGTAATGTATTGATTCATTACAGTGTTCATTTTCTGTGTCTTCTGTAATGAACATATCTTCAGAAGATTTTGCTCACGTCAGAACATCTGTAATATTGCTCTAATTTACTTTTCATTTCCCAGTACCTTGTTAAAACAGTTTAAAATGGCAGAACAAAATGCATGCGGCAGTCAATGAAAATCACAGATACCTGTGCTACATGCAGACTTGAAAAGCTGTTAAGAAGGAAAGTGCAGTGAAATGTCCCACTGCACATTTAACTATTAAAAATTCGTAGATTCCATTTTTGGGATTAAAAACAAGTTAAGATTTGCTCTTGATACTGTAGCAGTAAATGTTGATGCTGTGAGCCAGAAAGTAGAGTAGAAGATGGGCTTTCTGGTTTTAGTTGTTGTTTGTTTTTAAATATTACTAATGTGCCAAGAGGGTTGCTTTTGCCTCTTATATTGACAAACTAATGCAGTTTTGTTCAAGATCTTTTTTTTTACTTGTCAGGGAATCAGTTAATATACAGAATATTCAACTCTTTATATATTATTTGTTTCTTGCTCATCTTTGTGTTGTTGAAAGTCTAAGACTGTAAAACTGTTTTATTTTCAAACACATAAGATAAACTCTGTATTGCCCAAAGGGAGCTACCTACATACTTCAAAAAAAAAAATAAAATAGCAAATTAGCCACCTGAAAGGTAGAATGGAGTAAAGATGTAAAGGAGGGAGAAAGATCAAAGCTTGAAATAGTGACTGCAGAAATTTAAGGATCTTCAAGGTCCAGTACATTGACTGGAGCCCAAAAGTTTCCTGTAGCCTACAGCAATCTGAGCCTCTTAACTGCAGTATGCAAATCCTGCTCACATCCCGAGTCAGAGTACGCCTACCTTTGAAGGGCTTTCATCTCTCATCTACAAATGATTGTAATTGTCTAAGAAAGATGAGGTGTGTTCGCATTACCTAGTTAAAGCTTAAGACAGACTGTTGGTACTGAAATGATGGAGTCTCTAAAATTCAGTGTGTATATAGCTCAGTCTTTCTCATTGCTAGTGCTTTCCAAATAAATAGGCAGCAACTTAGATATCACTATTGGTGCAAGATTTTGTTTGTCTGCAGCTTCTGATCTCTGGGATAATTTTTCCTTTGTAACTCCATTTTGATATTTTACAAATTCTTTTTATAGTTCTTACACCAAAACAACCCATTTGTTTTGTTTGTCTTTCTAGGCCCTTCTTTTTTTTTTTTTTTTGCTGTTGAAATTATTCATTAATGCACTTGGCTTTCTAAATTTATTGCAAAAAGCTTTAGATTTATATATATGATTACCTTGGTATACGTATATCTGTTTAACTTCTGCCTTCAGTATTTCACAGACCTGTAAGTGTGACTGAAATCTGACTTCCTGGGTCATGCTCAGTGTGGACAGAGTGCTTGAAATGTTATCAGGAAATTCCAGAGAAAGGATTAGCAATTGTGTACAAATGGTGATTTTTAGATGTTTATGTCAAATTGGAATGTCTTCTACTGAGGACAAATTCAGGAATCCTTTTCATTGCATTACAATTTATCCTCTCAAATTTCCAATTCTGCTTCAAAACAACGGTCAAGGAAAAACCTTGCATATGTACTGAGAGAAGTATTATCAGTGCAGTGTTATTTTCTGTCTTCATTGCTGGAAACATATCAATCCAGACTTTCCAAAAACATGGGAGAGTTTGGTGTTAGAATTGTCTTTCACAGATAATTAATATTTAACTACTATAATGAATTAAAAATAGGCTACACTAGTAAACAGACAGCCTTAATCATAGAGGTCTGTCAGATCCACTTGTAATACTTGATAAAATCAATACATTTAAACATAAGGAAAGCAGAAGTTATAAACATAGAATTACAGTGAAATATTTCAATGCATAATTGCTACACTATAAATGAACAATAGTATCTCGTCTACTTTTTAATACAAGTCAGTAACAGAAGTTGCGTTCTCTGGGCTTGCAGGATTGGAAATTGGACATCAATTATGGATGTTTTCTACTAACCTGTATGTTAAATGATCAAGAATTATAAAAGTTTCGTTCAATAGTCTCTTCGGCATATATATTTTTTAAGGAGAACTATATGAATATTCAAAAGTGGTTGTTTCTTGTGTTTCAAAGAATAAAAGAAGAATAGTTGCTCTGCTACGTATGCATAAAGCATTCCTCCCAAGGTCAGAGGGAGAGGTCGGAGCCAAAATGAAATTCACTCCTGGGAGTGGTTTGCCACATGATCTTTTCTATGTTTTGAAAGGTCAGAGTCAATATGGGACAAATCTAATAAACAGATCCCAGTAGTATTATATTCAATTTCTGAGGAAACATTCGAGAATGGTAGAATTGGGATTTTGCTACACTGAAATGCCAATTGTTTTGAGATGTTTTGTCTTATAATTATGAATATGGCTCAGTGCCAAGTGAATCCTTGATTGCTTTTGTCCCTTTCCAAAGGGGAAAAAAAAAAAGTGTTGCATATAATGCCTAAAAACTGATATTAGAAAGTGTTCAGAGTGCTGGTTAGATTAGTTTTCTTCTTTTCTATATTGTGTTTGGCGAAAGAGTGTATGTCACCAATAAGAAGCATTACGTGAAGTTAACCACCTGCTGTACAATCAGCAGTTCAAACTAGTTTGCACCTTTTGAGAAACATTTGATAGGTATTTCTGCTGTCTGCAAAAAATAGCCTTATAATAATCTGAGAAATCCCTGGTCCTTTCTGGGGTATTTTCTTATCAAAATAACATAAAAAACAGCAAAAAGAGGAACTGAGGTATCATACAGGCAGTATCCTATCATACTAGGAAATATCCATCAAAGTCTTTCATTTTCAAAATGATTTTAAATATTTTTTTGTTGTTTATTTGTATTCTTGTATACAATCTCTTTAAGAAAGACAATTAGAATCCTTATACTTTCTCAAAGAGATCTTACACAAGAATAAAACTAAATGTAACTAAATGTAAAATTAAGGAGATGGCAGTGAATCATACTGTTCCCAGAAATTAAAAAAATCACAGTCATTGCAACAAAATAATAATGACATTCTCATGCAATCCCACTGACTGGAGGCACAATTTTGACTGCAGTTGCATATGTTGTTTTTTGGTGACAGGACAAAACCACTGGGTTCTCTGACACATTTCATTTTTCAATACGTAGTAGTAGTAAAATTATAATGGTATTCTTCTGTGTATAGAGTCAACCCTATGCTTCAGACAGTACGGTGTGATCATTACTTCATTCATGCTGACTCTGCTTCACTACTTATCATGTCACTCATTTCAGCTGATAACTATAAAATCAGCCTTCATGATTAAAGCTGAACACCATTCACTCCCTGTGAAATACAGTAATTTCTATACATATCCACACAACCTTATATTTGCTACTTGGTTCCCCAACATAGCCCACCCCTGTTTTTGTCTTTCTCTTTGTTGTGGACTGTTTTTTACCCTAAAATAGTTTGGGGCGTTTATTGTATGAGCCACAGTGTGTAAGGGTGACTTGTTTGACTGGAGCATGTACAAATATTATACAATAATGAGACTAAATGAAAATAAGGTAATTGACATGATGTTTCCTGTCCACTTCTGAGTAAGCAAAACTGTGTTAAAACAAAAAGCATCCAGCCCAGTATCTGTGCAGTATCTAGTACAGATCCTTAGGGGGTGGAAAAAAAAAAAAAAATGAACAGAGAAAATATAGCCTTGGTGAGGGAGCAGTTGGAGTCTGCAGACAACGTGGAGCATTACTTCAGAGGGTGAACTATTCTTCTAGAGGCTTGGGACTGAAAGCTAAAGGTAACAACTGAAATGATTTTAGTGTTGTTCTTACAGCAGAAACTTCCCAGAGGCCCCAAACACTTTATATTCCTTCTCTTGCACCAGAAGCACCAATTCATTCCCACACAGGATTCAAATTGTGCAGCTGTTCCCTCAGTAACTTCCACAATGCACTTTGTTATTGCCAATACAGAAATTCATAACACATTGAAAAGCAGAAATAAAATACAAGATATTTAATGGCTGGATACTTCTATGAAGCCTTAAAGAAACCATACAGGAACGGTTCAGGGTTTGTATGGCAGACTGAAGTTTCCTGATGGCAAGAAGTCAAAATAAATTCTGTGACATCTTCCTCTTCACAGAGGGAGTAACCAGAGCTGATACAGGAAAGGAAAAGGCAGGCATAATATAAACACTGTTTGCAGACCTGGAAGCTCTGCTTATTGTGCTCTGCATTGCTCACAGTGGGAGAATGATGCTGCAAACTCACCTGGTCTCCTCCTCAGCTTCTGTGGCAGGAACAGTGTCATCACACCAAGTATGAAAATGTAAAATATGAAAGACATGCCATGTCAGTGTTTTCTTCTAATTGCTTAACTTTAGGATTTCACCTACCTGCTACCAAATTGCTAATTCACTGAGAAGTTTAGTTAACAGTATCAGCCCTATCTATTTGCTTGTGAAGTTCTTATGGTAAACCGTTTACTCATAAACATTCTTCAATTTCCTTTTCATTTACTTAAAGTGAGATTCTTCTTTCAAAATGAGCTCTGGATTGTCTTTAATTTACAACAATATAACACAGAGCAGAACTTCATTTTATGGAGGTAGGGAAAAATAATAATACTGCATTTCCATCTGCAAGTTACACTTAAAATTGCAACACATTAGGAATTTACTGTGGACATGATTTATTATGTTCCTTATTGAAGAGATCTTGCACAAGTTACCTGTTGTTGTGTTGTTGCCATTTATTTTCTACTTTTTACAGTGATTTCCAAAAAAGTTCCTTCTTTTTTCTTACTTTTTTTTAATTTTTGGAAAATAATTTTTTATAATTAAAAAATGAGCATCTTCTCACATTTGGTTTACAAAAAATAAATAGAAAACAGTATTTTGGCATGCAATCACAAATTAATCTCAAAACATTCTGTTGCATGTAAAATGTAGTTTGCCTTCATTTATTAGTTGAACATTGTTGTATTTATTGGAAATAAAAATTTTTAATCCAAAACCTTGATGTATTTGACAATTTTATGCTTATTGTCAACCTTTTTCTTTGTTCTTTAATGAATCCATGTATTGTTACATATTATTCTTCATCTTCCCACAAGGAATAAACCTGAAGCAATTATAATTTTATAACATTCTCTGTGCTAAGAATGTGTGGTGACACTTAATGAAGTCCAATATACCTATCTGATAACAAGTTGCTCTTTAAATATAGGACAAATAACTACAAGATGGCAATGTCAAAGTAAGGCACACTTACACAATGAAATTTTAATGAAAATACATTTACTTATGTCTCAATGACATCTAAATGGGAATCAGTTATCAGATCTTGAGTGTTTGCAACAAATTTCTGCTCTGTAAAAGAAAGAAAAAAAAGTCCCAATGACTTAAAAGTTAAATGAACTTTTAAAATGTCACCCAGCAGGGCATTCAAATACATAATTTACTATTTTGTTAGCTTCCTATAAGTGGATAATAATAAACTGCTAGCTCAATGCAAGCTCATAAATGCTGAATCAAAAATGTGAAGAACACCATGAAATGATAAATGTGAAGCTTTATGATACTAATTTTCTTCTAAGTAGAAAATGTAGCTGTAGTGTTAAAAATGTGAATGGAAATGTTGACATTCTGCTTATGCAGAGCAAGGTTTTAGTGGGGAATAATCTGTGGCTTTGTTAGTTTCTATTTTATTTTTATTCTACAGCAATGCAGTAGCAACACTGATAGCCTTCAATGAGCAATATATTTTCATAACCATCCAAGTTGAACTTGCTCTTAAGTACACTCATACTTATTTATTTAAACACATTAAAATTAGACTATTACATTGATGAGAAGACAAAATGAAGTCATTTCTCATAGAGAAGTTTTAATCTTAATCAAAAATTGACCTATGTGTTATATGTTAAAAAGGCATATATTATTGAATGGTATTAATAGAACTTTTAATGTTAAAATAATGTACACCAGACAGAATTAGAATCTATTTTAAGCTACTATGATAGGTTGAATGACGATAAAAACTTCACTTTTTTGGGTTCAATTTTAACAGCATACAGACTACGTTTCAAAGGCTCTGATCTGCTGATCAGTGTTCTTTATGCTACCCGACACTATGGTCTCCTCTTTATGGGACATGATCTCCCTTGCTGGGCATATTATGTTAAATCAGTAGGTGTGACTTGACCTCGGCAGACTAGTGAATGGAACAAAACTCGGTAAGTGTATCGGGTCATGATGACTGTTAAATCTTTCATTCAGATAAATTTGTCTGAGGCTATAAAATACCATTATGTGGTTCCCTGCGCTAGTGGATTCAGATTGCATGCTTGAGCTAAAACATAACTAATTCATTCACCTAGACTGGAGGGGCTGAGAACACCCCTGCCTGCTCTGATTGACTCCTTTGGAAGGAATTCTAGATTTATAAGGGAATGATTTACAGACTGATCTCTTCTGGACATGGTTTCAGTATCTGGCTTATTCTGACTGGAATCTGCAGTCTGAGCCACACTGTGGGACACCACCATACAGCATAAATTTAGCTAGAAGAGATTTTGGAATGATTTGTTCAAATGTGCATATTGCATCACAACGAGAAGAGGAAAAAAACGGCTAACAGGTTGTCAAGCATTTAGGTAAATTACATTTAAGTAGGATAAGTCCTAGAACCATAAAACTAATTTTTACTTTGGTATCACACCCTGTGACTTCAATCCAAGCTGCTTTTGTTTTACTCTGTTACAACTTGAATGAAATATTTTTTGTGGATGAAGATTAGGTCTTTTTTTTTTTCAGTTTCATATTTAAAAGATGAAGACTTAAAGTTTAGACATTTACTACTCTGTTAAAAAAGGACCTGTCTTAATTAAAGCACTGTTATAACAATGATTTAATTGGATTCCTTTTCCGTTCACATTAAATCCTTGTCATAAGTTACAGCTTTGTGGAATATTAATATGTGGTGTATATTTTTTATTCTTATTACATACTCTCATGATAGGTCTTATAGCAGAAAAACAGTTTCAGTGTTTTTTTTTTTTTTCATAGTTTAGGATAATATTCTTGGGAAAAAAAAATACAAAAATCCTTCAACACACAGGTCCTTTTTTGTTTGCTTCTTTCAAGTATCTAGTTACTGCTTAGGATGGATGTAATATTCACACAAACAAGCCATAAATTGTTTTACAGGTATTCTTTTGTAGTATCTTTTTAGATATGGTACAGCCTGAAGCTCCTGTTTAAGATAAGGGAAAGGTGAACATGAAATAAAATAAATTGATAGCCAGAAACTGAACTTGGAACTCTGGCTGATTTCATTGGCTAAGCTTGACATTCTGAATTTTAACAGTAACAGGTTGTTGTTGCAGTGGGTTGAGGGAGGTGATTGTTGCCCTGGTGAGGGGGGGGTGAGGGCACATGTGGAGCACCGTGCTGGTTCTGGACTCCCCAGTACAGGTGACATGGAGCTACAGAAAAGAGGCCAGTGAAGGGCCATTAAGGTGATTAAAGGACTGGAGCTCTCACATGGGACGAAAGGCTGAGAGAGCTGAGACTGGCCCAGAAAAGAGAAGGCTTGGGAGAGTGGGGGCCGAATCTTATCCACGTATACAAAGAGAGGGTGCAAAGAGCACAGGGCCAGGCTCTTTTATGTGGCTCTCAGTGAGATAACAAGAGGCAGTAGACACAAACTGAAACACAGGATCTTCCTTCTGACCATCAGGGAACACTTTTTCGCTGTGAGGATGCCTTAGCACTGGAACAGGCTGCCCAGAGAGGTTGTGGGAACTTGCTCCTTGGAGAAAGAAGCTGTCTGGATGTGATCCTGGGCAAACAGCTCTAGCTGGCCCAGGGTTGGGCCAGATGGCCTCCAAAGGTCCCTTCCAAAGTCAACCACTCTGTGTTGCTGTGACATCCACTGCCTACCTGCAACAGTGGGACATGAGGTCTATGGTGTTTGATGTAAAAGCCATGTGGAACTGAGGAGAGCAATCTGGCCAGAGCATATCCAAGATGAGTTGTATCTTTGGAACAGAGCTCCTTACCCTGAATACATCACGCAATGCTTTCTGAAGCCCTGATGCAAAGAATACTGAACCATTAGTGTATTTCAGTGTATTAACTGCATATTTTGCTTTGTGAAATAGTAAATCGTCAAATATAACTTTTTAATGTGGTATAAGTTTTCATAAGGAACCTAGATCTGCTTTTTTCCTGTTATTTATTTATAAGTGCAAAACAGAAGTATTTTTGTAGGCATCATTAAGCTGTTCATCCTGTTCCCCACCAAGATCCCCACAGTTTACCCACAGCTATGTTGATTCTTCTGAACCTTCTCAAACACTGTACACAGCCAGTCAATAGGGTGATGATGGCAATCAATAGAAAGTATAATGAAATAATAAAGTTGGCTGAGAGCAGTAGCGGTACACTTAGAATTTAACCTGCAAACTTCATTTACGTTTGACAGGCCCTTTCTGTATTAAAGCTTTCTCTAGTAAGTTTAGGGCTGGGTTCATATTCATTGCTTCAAAGAGGTAAGATATACAATCAATTTTGTTTTTCAGATAGTTAGATAACAGCATGTTTTCTTGGAAGTCTCTTAAAGCACTGAACATGAGTCTAGTTCATTTCTCGTTTTGTACTTGAAATAAAAAATTCCCTGAATTCAGTGAAGTGACACTTATGTAAAACATGCTAGGAAAATAATGTCACAAAACGAGCTACTACCAGGATTTGCATGCTGCAGTTTCATTTTTTTGAGCTCTAAAATCCAAAGATTTGAATCCCGTTAATGAATTATCAAGTCTAAGATGTTTTGAGTTACTGTCTACACAGCAATACATCTTAAACTAGATCGCATTTGTTTTCTGCTCTTGTATAATGTAAGTGAGCTCAATTAGTCTTTGCCAAATGACTGACTAAAAATAATTCTTACAGGTAGAAACATGACTAAATTTGAAATAAAATCTGCACCTGTTTGTAAGGCCCTAGAAAGCTCTGTAAAACACCATTTACATTAGATATGGTAATAACTCTTATATTAGTACTATTTAGGTATTTTCCTACCAATAATATTTCAATTTACTGCACATATTTTAATGTAATTTGTGAATTTAAAAGTATAGCATGGCCTCCACCCTACAAGATAAAGACCTGTTGTAGAGGTGTACAGAATATGACAACTATGTACAGTCTGCTTCAATCGAGGTAGCAATCAAGAAGTAATAGCTGTTGTTTTATAAAGAATAACACATTATGCAATGCATTTCATAATGTTTAAAATACTTTGTTCTGTTATTATTTTGTATCCTGCATTTTTATTCCCCTGGCTTTCTGCTATCAGTAACATAATTTTCTCATGAGCTTTGAGTACCTTAGTACAACATACGAAGTACTGCCCTTGAGCTGCAGATTGAATCTTAAAGCAAATGTAACCAACTGAATTGGCAGGAATGGTTTGAAAAAATAAAGGAAGAAAGGAAGGGAGGGAGGGAAGGGAGGAGAAAAAGGAAGGGAGGGAAGGAGCTAGTTTTGGTCAAGTTCTGCATACTAATATACTAGTATTCTCTCTAACCATGTGTAACTTACCTTAAGTGTTCCTTAACGCTTTACAGGGACAATCACCCAGCTTTGCTGAAGATAGGAAACAATTTGCAGATAACAATGGTGCATCTGAATCTCAGTATACAGGAACACTTCCCAACTTCTAGTTAAGGGATTAGAGGTGCTTCCCAGTTTTGTTTTGGGAGAGGACCCAAGTTTGAGCCAATTTTATAACTTTCACACACTGATTTTTTTTTTTTTTTTTATTTTTTTTTTTTCAGTGAAACACAACCACATTGGCTGTAATGAAAGGAAAAGCTGGCTGCAACCCCAAACCTTCTTTGATGATTAAGAAACTTGTGCAAGAGAACATACCCACTTTCCTTGGGCCTCTCTAAATGCTGTTAAGGTGGGTGGAGGAGCAGGTGATTTCAGTTCTGTTCACAGCTATGTGGACCTCTGATGAGCTGTGAAGTGAGGGAGAAGTGTGTGAATGTTAGTAAATGTATTGTGTTTCCATGAATCATATAGTTGTGTGCGTGTTTTTTTTGTTTGTTTGTTTGTTTTGTGTGTGTTTTTTTTCTCACCTATGGATGAATCTATACCAAATTCCTCTGTAGCCTTAGATGCTAGTAATTATTGACTAGGATGCAATATAACTGAAGTTTTACTGCCTCAGTAGGGGGAACTCTTCCACTCTGATGCTTCCAGAGATGTTTCCAATCACCTCCCAAGGTACCTGTGCTAAGCACTAGAAGATAGATTGGGTGATTGGTTGCTTTCTCATGGGAAAAATGTTTTGAGTAGCTTCAGTGTTTTCATTCTTATGGTAGCTACAGTCAGCCTAATGCTGTTGGTGTTTAGGGTGTTTTTTGCATGTGTGGGTTGAAAGCAGGCTGTGTCAAATGTAACTCATTGTGTATGAAGGATTCATTTCAGCAGTCTATAATGCCTCAGCCTTTTCAGTGTGGGTGTATCTGTATACATGTGCAGAAATATATGTGCATATAGTAGGAATCATTTCTCTTAACACTGAAATGTAGCTAGCCCTTAGATGAGATGTGGCCACTGTTAAGTAGTGGACAGAAATATTAGATAACTGAAGAAAAAAAGAGGAGAACATGACAAGTTACGTGCAAGAGGTTTTAGTTGAGATATATATTAATGACCTGTATTGGCTTTGCCTGAAATACATGAGCTTCATATATTAGTACTGGCAGAAATGGCAGTGAATACTTAACACAAGTCAGAACTCTTACACTTCCATGTTTCATATTCAATATATCTTTCTAAGTGTGTTATTCATCGTACCAAAAGTGATATAAACAAATCCTGCTCTGCAGGCTGCTGTTTACTCTCCAAGAGGCATTTTAAGAGCAAACCTTCCTTCCTTGACATACCACAGTGACAAATTACAGCTAATACTTCTACATCCAGTAGGAAAAGAACATAGCAGTGGTAAGGATTTATATAGTAGAGAGCAATGTGGCATATGTAACAGGCTGGCATTTTTAGTGCCAGCCTTGATTTGAGACAGCTTTGGTAAAATGTAGCTTATCTTCTTTGTCCTTGACTATTTCAAGATTTTTTTGCTTGTTTGCTTTCTTTCTTATATAAAGCCAAGAAAGCTTTGAAGATGTATTTATAACAAATCATATAACGCTTCTATAGAATCTCAAAGAACACACTTGAATAAAGAAAATAAGGGGAAAAGGTGGAAACTATGAATAAAAATAAATGCAATAAATGTTATTTTATGAATACCCAAACATGTTTCTCTTAAACCTGTCAAAGATCTGTAAATTTAATATGTGACATCTCATTTGGCTCTGTGTTCAAGACTGCTTTTCAAAAACATGAAATTGTGTTAACTTTTTTTGTTGCCCATCCTCAGAATTGTTCTTCATCCCAGCGTAATAGATTTCTTTTTTTTTTTTTTTAAAAAAAAAAAAAAAAGCGGGTGTCAAAACAAATTCTAAGTCTTAAGATCTTTCTGGAAACTAAAAAGAATCTGGTTCTAATCAAGGGCAATTTTTCTCATCACTCTACTCACCTGATTCCATTAAAATCAGATGGACTATTTGTAGGAAGAGGGGAAAAAAAAATGTTCTTTAGTCCTCATAAGCAGTATTAAAATCTCACTAGACAAAATCAAGTTCGGCTCAGAGGTACTTCCTTGTTCCTCTGGCCTCCTCCAGCACCATTGGCTTCTAACTCTTCCTTCTAATTAAAACCATACTTGGAATCATATTTCACTGCATAAATCTGTATTGGAAGCAATTATAATGTGTCAGCACATTTTCAAACTTTACACTATTGTAGTCATAATGGTGTTAACTTTCTTATGCATTGGCAGAAAGTGTTGTACTAAACACCTTAATTTTCTTTACATAAATACAAACTTGCTTTCATACCTCTGAGGATTTTGATTCTAGTTAAAACATTAAGCTCCACTCCATTTCTATGTACAAAGTAATTTTAGGAATATTTTTCATTTGGCAACCAAAAATGGGATCAGAAAATATCCAAGCATCTTCATGAACAGAAAAAGTATATGCTAAATGTAGGACAACATTGTGAAGATAGCAAATACTGTAACCGAAAAGGATAACTGTTCCCATAATACAATTGCTTTCACATCTTTTGTTTCCATCTACCCTTTAATTAGAGACATCAATAAAACTTTTATATAGTAAAGAATTATCTAACTTTTAGCCTGTGCCAAGTAGTGAATTTATGACAATAGCTTCAAGAGTGTGAGTCTAGGGTAGTCCAGGGAAGGAGCAACACACATCTGGAAGGTTCTTCAACCATTGTCCTTTTTCAGTGTGGTTTATAGAGCTGAAGGCAGGTACTGGGTTGTGAATATAACAGCACAGCCATAAAGATGTCTAGTACTATGAGTTAGTTCCTCCATAGAACAAAACTATACAATTCTGGTTTTCTTCCCAGAGTAGCTAAAAGTACATTATTTTATCATGCATATTGCTAACAGAAGGACTGAGTATGAATGTAGTCTCATCCATAGCACATAAGAATCATATTTTGTTGACCAAAAATAAGAAAGAACAAAGACTTCTAATTCAGTACTTGTGTCTTAAACACGCATTATCATTAGCATATACTTGTTGTCCCTCAGAGATGCATAGAATAATGTCATCAGGCATTCTGTGTATTTGGAAAAAGCTAGGCTATAAAAAGTCTGATTCAGCTATGATATCTGAGATCTGTGTTAGTCCAAAGTCATGAGTTGTTAACCCTTCTCACACTTTTACTTATGAGATAATGAGGATTTTGTCGCCTTCTTTTGTCCTGATCAATCATAAGTTGCTTTTTCTTCCTTTGCTCTTACTCACTTAGAAAACAGAAGGAAATCATGTTATTCTCTAGTTTGTTTGAAATATGTGAGTAATGTGGCATCCTGTTTTTTAAACAATAAATATTTGTTTTCTCTTCTTAATACCAGCAGTTACAGTTGGCAGTGACTCAGGAACTCATTCAAAACCTCAGTGACTAAATGAAAAGTAGAATACTTTACTAGCTTCCATATGGTGGCAAGAGTAAGACAAGTACTTGTGCTATTTTCTGTTATTTTTTTTAGTATATTTTTAATTAAAAAAAAAAAAAAAAAAAAGGATGGTATAAACCTGTCTTGTATCAGACTTAGTTTTTCTTCTGGTGTTAGGAAAGTCTGAGTTAGGTGTCCTCAAATGTAGCCAATACTGTAATTATGGAAAAACTTTTAAGGAGTCCACCTCTTTCCATTGATTATAAGTAATTAAGTTTGTTGGTTAGGAAATTTGAATCTTCATTGAAAATTTCTGGCTCTGTGACACTGGGTTAAAAAGGCCTTCTTTGCATTTCTTAGTATGAGCTGTTCTATCCTGGATGTGACATTCTAAAATAGAAATCCTGATCTTTTAAGCTGTCATGCATTCTGCTGACAGGCATGCTAGTCTCAAAAGCTGCCTGACCCAAAACAACAAACAAAGGAAATCCGAACCCATATAAAATAGAAAGGAATAAATTTCATGTGAAGTTAATTCTATGAGAAGGGCTACTTTGGTTGCAGATACTGGAAAAGGTAATTAAATATGTTCCTGTGATTCTTAAGCAGATACAGCTCATTTTAGCAATAAACCTTTTTCATGTTTGACAGGCTTTGCAGAGATAAGAATGATGATGAGTTTTCCTGTTGAAAGGAATTACAATTAAGTAAATTCTCTTCTAACCTCACATTGCCCTAGAACTGTTACTGTTGTTGCTTTGACTTGAAACAGTTCTTTTCCTTTCTTTCTTCCACTTTTCATATAGGCAGAAAACCTTTTGAAAACTCTGGTGTTTTTCTTTTATTTTTTCCCATAGAAGCCATTTCTTTAATGATATGTTTGGAAAAGGAAAGTGCTTTTTTTTTTTTTTTTGGTGCTTTACAGATAACCTGTTATTTGAATGTCTAACAGTCCTTTATGTCTAGAAAATGGTGGATTGGATTAGAAGGAAACTTTGCACCGTAAAAATGTTCTCTTAAGTTTTGTATAAACATTCCTTTCAAGGTTGAAAGCAAATAAACAAATATATAACATGGAGAACATGTCATCCTTACATGAGGAGCTGTCGGTGTTTTTGCCTTTTTTACTTTTTTAATCTTGTTAAAATTTGTGTAGGGAGTTGCCATGAGCATTATTCTCTTTTCCAAATTGTTTTTTAGAAAACTGCTAATTTGTATGTGAAATAAAACTAAACATCCTTACTAATTTTTTAGAAATTTTAGATTTTGCAAATTAGGCAATATTAACATGAATTCAGAAGAACTGTACAAGAACTGCTTTGTGGAATGATCTTTCTTTTAGAAAGTAACACTTTGCTAAATTGTAGATACTTTTTGGGAAGTATTATTTCTTGAAAACATTTCACATTACAACTTCTCTTTTTCCAATGGTGATATCTTGCTTTCATCCTATAAAAATGATGGCATACTATTTTGAAGTTATTTATAACTTCATTTAAATGTTGGTTTTGTAACCCTTATTTTTCTGTTTGTTTGTTTGAAAAACAAACTTTTTAATGAATTACCAGTTAGATTGTTGATTTCCTTTCTTTCCTTATACTAACACTCGTAGAGTTGTCTAATTAACAAAACAAACAAAAATCAATATGCTAGCCAGATTAGAATTTTTGGTGATTTTTACCAGGATGAAAGAGGTCAGAACTTCACTTCCATTTTAACGAGCAGGGATTAACATCACAAAAGTGAATACTTGCATCACTTGTAAAACACACAACCTGTTTTACTGGCACGGTATTGATCTCACCGTGACTCCTTGCTGTCTTAGGTTTATAGTGTTCCTTGGGTTGTACAATTTTTCATGAACATCCAAGCATTATTAAAATAATGCTTGTGGATTGCACATTAAAGCTTCTGGAAAGGATTTCTTTCTCAAACTGGAATAAGAATGCAACTCTGCTCATATGTAAGTAGGGAGGAAAATAGCAGTTTAGAAAAATCAGGAAGAAACAAACAGCTCTGAGCTTTTTTTTTTTTTTTTTTTTTTTTTTTTTTTTTTAAGGAACTGCTCTTCTAAGTTTTCAATTAAAGTGAAAACCCTTTTGTGAGCATCTCCTTTTGATGTGGAATATGCTTTTGGTCATTGAATATTTCCAGCACTTTGAAGCACCTGATCACACTGATTACTGCTGAAGATGTTGGCTAAACAAACCTGCACAACATATCACTTTGACAAGAGACAGTGCTAGCTTGCAATCAAGACTATAATGAGTGATTTATTTGTTCCCTTCTCCCTGGCCTTACCCATCATTACATGTTCATTAAGTAATAATTGTCATTGATCGACAGGCCTGTGTATGGATGATGGTAAAAGAAACAGGGCTATTAAACCTTCACTGGATATAACAAGTGCATGCCACAACCAATAAGGTAGATTAATGAGAAGAATTAAACTAAGGATAGTTGCATTATAGGCCACTTCCTTTCTTTTCATTTTATTTATGACTAAAGTTAAGTGTATATCTTAGACCTTCAGAAATAAAAGTTTAACAACATCAAACAGAGCCATGGCCTAATACTACTCTGTTCAAGTACTCTGACCTTCAACAGCAGCTGGTCATAACTTAATGTAATAACTAAATTGGTTTGGAGGTTTTCAGATTAGTTGAAGTAGAAAGACAAGAGGGTATCACAAATAAAATTTGAAGCCAAATAAGGGTTCTAATGGGTCATTAGAGAGTAAGTCCTTGTATAAATATTTAAAAGATCAAAAAGGTCTTGTATCAAGTGGATGGTGGTAAAATTATGATGTTTCAAAATATGGTATTTTATTATAAATGTTCATCTATGTTATTTTCAAAAACTTATGTAGGAAAATATTTTGGAATCTACCCATTTGGTCAGCTAAACTCACAACAGGCAATGTTGCCGTAAACCTTTGTGAAGAGTTTAATGCATTGTGTGCCTCTAGAGACAAGATGCTGTTGCTTCCAAAATATGTTCAGCTTTAGATATATTGGTGTCCATATTGCTATATATTGAAACATTATTCCCTGCATTGTCAAGCAATACCTATAATCCTTATTTTAGTAGCTTCTTCAAGCTGTATATTTGTGCCTAGATAGAATTATTGAAAGTTTTCTCTTGGTAATTATATTTGTTTCTGATTTTATAGCATTATTTATTTGTTTGTGTTCCTTTGTGCTATTTTGCTTTTTTGCATCTGAAAGCCAGGTAGGTACATGCTGCTATTCCTATTAGGCCAAATGTTATTGGCTGTCTAACAAAGTTGATGTGTTTGGAGCATAGATTATTTCTGCTTTTCACTGTGGTCCCAGGCCTCCTGCAATCAATCTTTTAATAAAAAAAAGGAAATGTTTTTTGTTGATTTTTACAGACTGAAAGGTCAGGACAACACATAATGAGAACAAAAGATGGAGCAAAAACAACATGAAAAATTCTTTGGGGAAATAGGAGAGGGTTAATTAAAATGACTGCACTTATAGTCTCAGAAATCACTGTCCTGTGTTAGTATTTTAAAATACACCTTTAATTATTATGCTAGGTAAGAAAACTACCCTAGGGTAGATTCTGCCAATGCTTTCCCATTGATTGCTACCGAAGTCTAATACTGCAGTATTTTTTTCTGCTACTACTGCCAGGACTAGCTTAGAATATCTACTGTAACTGCTTGTAATTCAGAAGCAGTAAGGCTCAAGTCTCCAGTCTGCATCTCAATCCCAAAACAGAGTTGTTGAAAAGCTGGATAATTATTTTAAAGTTTTAAGGATGGAAAGTAAGAGAAGAATTGTTTAGCCTTTTAAAGGAATATTCTATAACTATTTTTAATCAGTTAAAAAAGGAAAAAAAAAAGTTGCATTTATTGTATCCCTATTTACAAGAGGAGTTTAACCCAGTTGTCCCTCATCTGAATTTTCCTAAACATGAGATGAATATCAGAAAAGAATGAAATTAGTTGCAGAAACACTTGGTTATATGCTTCCTAGCTTATGGAACATTATCCTTGGCCTAATGGGAGTTACAGGAGCAGAGGCTAGCTTTTTGTAATGGAAAATAAAGACATCCACTCCTGTCTTTCACATACCCAGCTACCCCAGAATTTTAAGCAAAATAGGCCACCATATTGGAACATTAATATGGGCACAGAGACCACATGAGCACCATGCAGAGAAAAGAAATGGAAAAGCATCCAAATCAGAGATCCCTAGACTGTAGAAGAAAATAATCAAGGAGTAATTTTTAATGAAGCATCTGAATAAACAATAAGATAAGACCCATCCATGTTTTGTGCAAATTTACTTTCTTGATGGTAGGAACAGTTAAAATCTGAGTAAGACCAGAATGTCAATTCTAGAATGGGGTGTGTGGGGGGATCATAATATGAGTATGTTTCTTCTCCATTTAACTCAATTTTTAAGAGGATATAAGATGTGTCACCTTTAATGAATTTTAACATGTATTCATTTGGAGGGGAAAAAAAAAAAAAGAGGGTTAGTCTTATCGGTATATACTCAAAGATAAATTGGTTTCTAGCCTATTATGGAAAATGCATTTGCAATTAGTCTCACAATATTTATTCTTTCATAGTTGTTGTTTAAACTATATATTTTTCTAATATAAGAACAGATATATTAAATCATGGATATGCCTAAGTGATAGTTCTTTCATTTTTATCAAGAGACAGGTATGTGCAGAAGCAGAGATGAGGAAACTATCAGAATTTTCTGGGGAGGGGAGAAAATAGGACGTGTGTTGATTATATTAACTTTAGATAGATCCATATTAGAAGCTTGACAGCAAAACACTTTTTCAGCATTTGCCTTTATTAATTTTGAAACTAACCCCATTGGGAAACATTCAGTGAAAGACAAAGTAATTCTTTTCAGTTTGAACCTATTTGACCTACTGTTATTTAAAATAAACAACAAATTGGGGGGGGGTGATGTTAAGAAGGTTGAAGTGTTATGCTCTGTTCTCAATGGAAATCAAATACATAAATACTTCTATCCAGAGATTTTTACAGCTATGGCATTACATTAAGATGCAGAGAATATAAAATCTACAGTCTACTATCAAGGTTTGGTAAAGTCTTATGCCAGGAAGCCACTGGCTAGTAAGTAGTAACTGAAAGTCTTCTGTCAATAAGTTATTTTGTGACATTTGAGTTATTTAAAAGTTGGGTATGGTGTCTAAGCCAGTCCTTTAGATTCTTTCAGTGGTCAAAGGAAGAAATAGCTGTGCTAAGAGAGGTTTTAGACACTGGTCTGAGGAGCTGCACTGCCACCCCATAGCACTTTAGGTCTAATGTGGCAGTGCTGCAGAGGCACTCTCCTTTCAGCTTAAACAAAGCAAGGCTTGACAGTTCTGACGCAAATTAGAGTGGCACCAGGGCTGGAGGGGGGAAGGACACTACACCTCTTCACCAAAACAGTTCCTATAACAAAGATGTCTTGCATTTTAATTATTTGGGGATCAAGTTTTATAGATACTGGGATTTTGTTATTTGTTTTGCAGTTTGAGTCTTGTGTCATGACCATCAAAATAAATTACGGTCATTTGACTTGAATGAGCAAAAAGGAGCCATTTCTAGTCTTGCTTTCATTATCACATCTGTAACGGTTTGTAAACTCAACTTTCTGGATTTAATAATTTATGAACTTTTACGGAGTTTTATAAAATGTAAAAATCCTTCCCTTTGTTTTCAATTTAAATGAAGAGATTAAAAAAAAAAAAAAAGTACCGATTAGCCTTAGGTTAACCTTTACTAATAAAACCTGCTTATAAAATTGGTGAACTTCCACACTTTCTCGCTTTCCTGGAATCAACTTAGTATGCTACTACACAGCACACAATGGCAATACTTTAATCACCAAGTAAGCAAGGAATTTATTTTTTTATGACCTGCTCATTGGCCTGGGACAGCTCAGAACTCTCTTCTGCCTACTTTGCCATAAATAATGAATTATCCTGAGGACACAAGCAATAACTTATTCACATCTAGGACAATGTTGTACTTGGTCTTTGATAGCACCTCATTTTCCCTCAATGCATTAAACAAAGCTCACTAATATAATTCATCTTGTAATGGTAGCATCTTGCTGTAAGAATGTAAAATGGAATGTTACATTAAAAGCTCTTGAAACATCTTGAAAACCATGAGAGATCCTTTGCCAGGGTAGGTAAACATTCCATGTTTAGCTGTTACTTGCAAACTACATGTATGCTTGCTTTTTTATTTGCATATTTACTGTATGAACAACTTACCTGTTAGTGACTTGGTTTGTTTTGTTATTGATTGATTGCCTTCATTAAGGAAAACAATCCAGTTTTTAATTTTTTAACATTATATATAGAATGACAAGGAAATACTTAGACTTAATGCTGTTGTTAGTTTCTGGAGCGTCTTTCTCCTAAATAATGGTTAGTCTCTCTTCATGCAGTTTTGAAGTTTTTCTCTATAAAAAGTAGTACTGACAGAATACTGGAAGTTTCTTTTTAATGTGCTATGTTTGCGACCTAAGGAGGTAGAAAGCCTTAGCACATTTGGGAAAGGATAATCCTTTTAAAAGTTACCTTTGAAATCCATTATCATGCATATATTAAAAATGAAGTTTGTGTTCACACATGGAAGAAGCCATAACTGATGTGAAAACTCCACCCTTATAAAATTCACATTTTCTTTGGGCAAGGGAGACATACTAATCAGCTGAGTAGTTGTCACAAGGAAATGCTTGTTTTTAAAAACGACTTAGAATTAACATTATTTATGTGTAGTTACATTATAACCTGCTCTTCATAATTCCTGGATTGGCTAGCAGATAACTTAAGCTAAGTAGAATTTATGTACCTACAATGTGGGTGGTACGCTCTCACTGCCTAGAAGACCAGAAACTTGCAATCACTTTACATTTGTTGCTGCACTGTTTTTTAAATTGAGCTGTGTATATATTGACGACATGTGCATAAATGTGTTTATGGAAAAAAAAGAGCAAAGAATCTTCAGATGTTTTGGATTAACCATGATTTTATCTATTTTTCTGACAGTTTCCGTGGTTACATGATGCCTTAATCTATTAATTTTAACCAGGTATTTTACTGAATATCTTCATAGTAATTATAAAATATAGTAAGTCCACCAAACCTAACTGCAGAGTTTTACAGCTTTTTTACTGTAATTTGTTTCTCCTTTGTTATACTGCTTTCATTCTGTCTGGGAAAATGTAGTTGAGAAGTTTAGTCAGACTACTACAGTTCAAAGCCCAGTTATTTTGGTACAGTTTTGTTAAGAGAAATACAGAGTGGGAAGACAGGCAACAAGACCAGAGGATCTACTGCTGTGCACTTACTGTTGTCCTGTTTATCTTAAAAAGAGATAAACTAGCTCTCTCCCTCCTCCTAAAGTCCTTTCTAGAGAGGTACTGGAGTGGTGTAGTTCTGAAGGAGTTCTCCAGCAGTATGATACATTAGGTCACCTGTAGCAGTTCTGCTACTGATGTTTGACTCTGACAAACGTGGTCATGAGAATGATGTGTAGAGGCAGAAAGACAGTTGCAAAAAAACTCATTGTGCCTTTCAATAAGATTTTTTTAAAAATACTTTCATATTTTCAGCATACACTGAATTATTGCTCTTCTATTATTTATACCTCAAAATTTTACTATAACTAACATATACATATTAATAAACCCCTTCTAAGACTTCATCTGTAATTGAGAATAGTTTTTATATTTGGATGCATATTTAATACAGAATCAAACTTTTCTGATTGAAGGCAAAGCAAAATGATTACTTGCTATGTATTTTATGTTAGGAGCAATACTGGTATATGAGCTGTCACCTTATACAATTTCCAAAGATGCAACATGTGATAGTCCTTACTGCACAAAACAGGCAGACAATGTTTGTGCACAGCTTGTAGCTACAGAAAAGAGACAGAACTAAATGACTTTCTCCAAAGTTAAATTACTTTTCTAGCAATTGAACCCTGTATTACTGAAAGTCTGGCCAGCACTGGCACTACTAGACCAACCCTTTCCCTCTCTTCTGTCTTCAGAAAAGAAAAATGCTCTCTGAATTGACATAGGTGGTGTAAGGCTTGTATTGCAGGATGCAGAGTACCACACCTCTGAGGAAATAATTGTGTTAGAATTGATGTGGCCTCAGCTAACTTGCTGGTGTTTCAGGGTTAGATTATGTTATTTCTCTGCTTCTTTTTAATTTATGTATTTTCATTTGTTGTCACTCTCTCAGTAACACACTTTGACAAACAGATTAATTCTATAACTCAGAATTAGACAAAATTAAACTTGGCTTTACCATAGTGAGACTAACTGCCAAATGGAGTGGTTGGGATTGGAATCTCTTGCATCCAAAGGCTAATTCCTATTTCACATCCTGCTATGGAAATAGACAATTCCTTTGATTGATTATTTTAATTCAGTGCGTGCACTCTTTAAGAATCGGTTTTCATTTCAGATGTAAGAATGTCATCTGCTGATGAAATGCCAAAACCTTAAACTGTGAAGACTGTTTTCATGGAAACTAAATTGTAGTTGACTTTTTTTCAAATGAATTCATATTATTTTATGGATAGTAAGATGAACCAGACAATCACAATTCTTAACTTAAACCAAAAGATAAATCTGCTTGTCACTCTGAAAGAATAATAGGAGACGAAAAAGATCTGGATTATGTGCATAACATCATCTACCATATATTCATAAGGAAAATGGCAATTCCTCAAGAAGTTTAATTAACTGTTCATTCCTCAGAAGGCCAATAAAAGCAGGAAAAAGTGTGGATAACTTTGTCCTACATCATTCGAACTGTACTGGAGTGCAGAACTTAGTTCAGAAAAAGTGGGATAAACTGAGGGCTGTACTACTTTAAATGAAGTGTCTTAAATCTTTGCTTTGGACATTACCTGATTTAAATAATTAAACATCACACAAAGCAAAAATATCATTGTTCCCCATTAAAAAGGAATCCATCACTCTTGTTTATAAAGATCTATGCTAACATTATGCAAAAGCACAACTCGAGGAAAGAACAAAGTTGTTAGTGGGGGACATTTCTCATGCAAGTATTTGAAAATATCAAAACAGTAAGAACTCAGTATTGCTTACAAGAGTAATTGGTCTGTTAGTGAGTTTTCAGATATAAAAAGAAAAGAGCACTTACCTCTTACAGTTACACTTTGGTGAGATATAACACACATTAAATACTTTGAGTACCTGATACTTCTAAGATACAGCTTACTGAAAGTGTTGGCATAACAAATAAACAAAAACTACTTCTCTATATTCTCACACTTCCTTTTAATTTTGGAATTGCTGTTGTGAAATAAGCTAGTATGCTTTGTTGTTAGGAATATATACAAAGAACTCTCAAGTGGAAATTTTACCTATAGGTAGACTGCTATATATTCCTAAAAGGTATTACTGCTATTGAGTATAATCAAGATAATTTCAGACTCTTCTCCAATATTTTCTATGTTTAAAATACAGTATTTTCTTCTAAGTCTGTGCATTAATAAATATGTATATTTTAATTAGTTTAAGGTCAGTTTAGCTTAAAATATTTCCTTGCTTTTTAAATTTCTATGCTACTAATTACTGGATAAATGAAGAAAATAATTAAATATTAGGGTATGAATAAGAAACAATGAAAGTCAGTTAGTTATGGGTGGTAGCCTATGTTTTCTACTCTCTCTACAACAGAGAGGCATATGGCTTTTCCCATGCTCTTACCTCTTTGATAATTTTTGCTCCATGTGTACTGACCACACAAGGTGGTATGTAATCCAGATGGTTCCAAGCTGTGTTCCCTAACTGGGTGGACAATTACGTGCAACTATTAAGAGAGCAGATACAACATTATAGATTACTACTGAGCTCGTATTATAGCCTTCTCTGGGTTTGGGTATTTCAGTTTGTCTGTTTATTCTCTACGCAGCCTTCAGTTTTCAAGAATATTTTAGTACTTCAGTGTCTTTAAAATGTTTTTCTGACTTACCCACTTAAATTATGTCAATATATTCAGAAATTGTTAGGAAGTGCTGTTAAGACAGATTATTAGCAACACTTTTTTCTGAAGAAGGCTAAAAGTTTAAGGAAAACAACCTTGTCAAAAACTTACCAGTATACTTTTTGTACACTAAGGATGTCTTTTTTCCTAGCTGATCAGTGACTTATTGATAAGAACAATAGAGAACAATAGAAGTGAAGGATAATTTTCATGCATATATCTAATCTTCAGTAATGTAAAACATTGCAACTGGTATTAAATAGTCTACAGTCCTTTGGTTTTGCAACATTACTATATGTTACAGATCAACACAGTCTCTGTCTGGGAGGAATTAGCAAAATCTTTGATAATGATCAGTTTGTAGAAAAACTGCTCAGAGAAATATGCTCCATGCAATGGAGCATTATTGCAGTGATCATTGGTTGAAATTAATGCTGTTTTGAGGTAAAGAATTATCCCCAACCAACAAAGTTCATAAATGGTGCTGTATCTGTGAACTTGAAAATTCATGCATCATCTGCTGAGATGAAAAATGCAGAACATTTGTTAGCCCTGTCTCAAGATCTGTTTAATGGCAAGTTTCAGTCATTTCTCTTATGCATTTTTCTTTCTGCTTTACATCTGTTGTTACTTTCCAATGCAATAAGGCTGTTATAAAATATTTTGTGTTACAGAATAAGTGTTCTTATTATTTCTTTCAGCTGCATGTTCAAAACATTTCTTAGAATTTTTCCCATTTTCCTCATCCTTCACAGCACTTTTGCATTGATGCTTATTGTCGCTCCTGCCTGGGCAGTGTGCAAATATTTTTGCTTATAGCATTGACTTAACATAGTTCTCCACGTTGACACTTGTCAGAGAAGATTTCTAGTTAGTGGCACTGGGGTTTCTATCATGTTTTTCATGGCCCTAATGCTGCACTACCAAGCACATAGGTCTCCCTTGTATAATCATTATTAATATTGATGAGTTCATTGACTCTGTAGGATTTTTTATGTATGAAGTTTCACTTCTGTACATGCTAGGAAGCATTTTAGTCTCAACAATTTTGAACGTATCAGTTCTTACCTCAACTATAAGCCTCACTGGGATTAAAAGACTAGACATTTCTGTCTCTACTACACAGAAAGTTTTATATATCACATTAAGTATTCAGTAGAACAGGGAGTAGAAATTGTATCTATTCCTCTCCAGGGGAATGCTGTAACCACTGGGCTATAGGGTCATTTTAGTTGTGTATTTCTGTCCTAGAGAGTGCTTAATTATTTGGGGAAATATTCAGTGTGAAGGTCTGAGAGCAAGTTCATTAACCTTCATTCTGATAATACTTCCTGAGACTGGGACAAGTAGAATTACAAGCTACTCTTCCATCACAAGTCAGACTCCTGTTGAGTGGAGAAATAACCCAGAAGTCAGAACCAGACTGGGGCTTGTCAGATATAAATCTGATGCTATCCATGGACTTCTAGATCTGTAATGATTTCTGTAAGTTCACGAGAGCAAATAACAGGTGCAGGCAGCTTGGGGCAACCTCAGCTTATCACCCCTGGCAGCTAGAAATCTACTGAAGACTTCTGAATATATAGACCTGGAATTGCAGGCAGTTCCAGAACTACATTGGGCTGAAAGCTAGGAAAGGACAAATGGGGAGCATCATATATGCTTCTCTTATTTGTATACTCTTATCTAGGTATTGGATGATTGCAGACAAAAGTATGATAGGAGATAGAAGTTGACCTTTGTTCTGACTTGGAAAATACACTATAACATTTTTCTTATCACCTTTAATGTAACACAGCTGTTGCCTTGCATCTTGTTTGGATACTTCTCACCAAAAAAAATCTGGACAATTGTTTCTTTAAGTCTTCTGAGATACATTATTTTTTGGCTCAGGTCAGTACAGATTTTTTCCAGTCCAGTTCTCTGATTACTAGTCATGAAAATCACCACCTCCAGGTCTCTTAATTGTTTTATCAAAGTCTGAATCTTTCTTCTGCACTAATGGGATTTCTGAATTTTAATTTTTCTAACTTTTATGTGATGTGTGCCAACAAAATTATCAGTGAGACAGCCATTGGTCAAGGTTCAGGTCCAACATTACTTAAGGGAGATTTTTTTTTCTAAATTTCCTTGGTGCCAAAGGAAGTTAAGCTTCTATACATTGTGCCTAATGTAGGCCAATGGTACGTGAATAAAATCCTGTTATGAAAAATATTATGTAGTCACTGGAGATACCACATGGTATCTTACCTCAAGAATTTTAAATTATGTATTCATTGCCATTTAAATGATTGGGTACAGGTGACCATATATTAAGACACTCTGCATTCAACAGAAGGGTCTAAAACCACAGAAAACTGTTTTCACATTGTGAGTAAACCTTTGGTATGCTAATTTCATATATGCAAGTGACAAAATTGTGATGTGTTTTCTCCCCATGGGACAGAACGATAATATATAATTCTGTCAGAACAAGATATGTAAATGAGGTCATTTAAACTTCAAGGGTGCTAACACACTTTGATATGAGTTTTCGTACTACACAAAGTCAAATTTAACTAAGATAAGATTTTAAATACTGGAACTAAGTTCACTACCAATTCTGATGAAAACTACCACCAAAAGCATGTGGAATTTTGGATTGAGAATGAAAAATCAGACTAGCTGAAAAAAAAAATCAGACTCGCTGAAAACCGCAAGCACCTTACCTATTAGGAAAGATTCCAGCTTCTCTTTTGGATTTAACAAATGCAGGAGTTGGTTCAGTTCACTTATTCACCAGAAAGCTAATGCTAAAAACAGATTACAGAGCTGATCTAACTCACTGTGTAATTTGGTGGTTAGATCTGGTGCCAGAAAAGCATCACTAGACCTCAGAGGGATAGTGAGGAATCAATGGGGGGATCCTGTAGCTGAACCAGCTGTAGCATGAAAAATTCTTGGCAACCATGCTTGAGGATAAGGCCTGCTTTGCAGGTGAAGCCTGCCTTCCTAAATAAAAAGCACATGGCTCTGTGTCTGTTTTCTCTCAGATTACAATATAAATATAATTGATTCCAAACAGTGGTGTCCATTTCAGTTGGTCTCTTTTATTACTTTTTCCTCCAAGGTTCATTGCTGAAAGTACTTAATTGTTCTCATCATCAATGATGTAACTTCATTTATTCTTTTATGATTTAATTACACAGAATAGCATTTAGTTAAATAGCAAATAAGGTCAGATAGAGAAGCAAAGAAATTACACAAAGCCAGAAATACTCGATACACTTCTAAGCACAAAAATGTGACTTCCCTTTGAAATTGGTTAGGGACACTGCATAAATCTGGCTACTGAATGTTTTGTTGTAAACTAGTAAGGATATAATAGTTTCATCCCTGTGGTTTTGTTTGGTTTGTTTTTTGTTTGTTTGTGGAGTTCCTGTTGATTCATTACTTGTGGCTCTACAAGAAAATCCCAATAAGTTAATAGTTCTGTCAAAAAATGCCTTTTTTTTTTTTTTTTTTTTTACAGCTGTGACTTGTGAGGTATCTATCCAGCCTACCAAAAATGAAAAGGGTAACCCGAAAAACAGACTATGACAGCTTGATTATTGATTTTTTTTTTTTTCTTTTAAAAGGAAGATGATAACAAAGGTTAGTTTACTATTGTCAGTAACTTCATATGTCTGTGACAAAACAGATTTAACACCCAAATAATAGGAAAATCTGGTTGGGAGCTTCATTACAATTTACATTAGTGTGATATGATTTGATCCTACAGCTGCATTCACAGAACACCTGAGCCATGACACTAATGATTGCATTATCTGCCTGTTGATGCTAATGTGTATATTAATGAATCTCCTTTCCCTCTGATCACTGCTCTGAAAAGAATAAAGGAAAGATGCTGAATTTTCTGGTATAAGACTATTTTTAAAGAGTGAAATTACATACAAAATCTGTTAATGCATTTTTATTTTTTACCAGCCATATGTTTGCCAGTAACTAACAGAAATGCCCTTGTGTATTATATAATAATACCTTCTTTAAAAAGAATAGTTTCATATATATATGAACAAATTTATATGTATTTTTTTTTACCAACCATATGTTTTGGTAGGGCATCAATACCCCTTTCACTTTCTATGTTACATATTTCATGTTCAGAGTTTCTTTTCTTAGAGCTCAGGTCTGAACCTGCCCTTAATCGAGGGGGATGGGCAGCAGTGGTGAACTAAATAAATAAGAATTACACTTTGAACTTCTACTCTTTGTGAATTGTATGTGTTGAATACAGGGAAAAAAAAACCTGACAGTCTGCCTCAGAAAAGGCCAAAGACTGCATAAACTTGCAGATAAAATGTCTATCACATTCAGCTCAGGTGGTCATTTAAGATGAAAAGGGAAGCTGCATCAGCATAACAGTGTGAGGAAGCCCACCTGCAGTTTGTGTGTCTGCACTGCGTTGATTGAGACACTGGGGAACTGAAAGTCATTCAGACACAAGTACTGAGATTCATCAATTAAATATAAACCATTCAAATAAATGCAAAGAAAACAAAGCCTTACATAGCTAGATTCCAATTCTGCTTTATGTTTTCTCCATGATTTTCTCTTTACCAAGAAGGATAAGCATTTATGACTGGGAGAGCTTGGAGCTAGAAGAATATATTCTAAGGCATTTATAAAAACCTGGAATTCATGCTCATGTCTGCCAACAGCATAGAAAAGGCACCAAAACACAACACTCTACTGTGATTTTTTTTTCTTTAATGCTTCCATTGAAGGGGCTAAGGAAATATTCAAAAATTCTGTAGTACCTAACAAACAGGATGAATAAATAATTAAAAACAGTGGTCAGAATATTTTTAAATATATCCATTGTCCTAATAATATGGTTAACTCAGTTTGTCATTTTTAGTACTGGCTTACACTTCAGAAATGTAAAAACATTTTAGGTTCATCCTCACATTTGAGAAATGTCTAAGCATTGTGCAACAAAGATATTTTTAGGTAATCATTATTTATGGAAAATTGAAGTAATTACTAATATGATTCTGGATATCACAAGCATTTTGAAAATGAAGATCATTGTGCAGAAAAGATATTTTAAAGTGTTGTGTGACCTAAAAAGAATGATTCTCCTATCTATAAAACAAATAGAGATTCTTTTCAAATTCTCTTTGCTGGTTTCTCTACCCCTGCAGTAATTTCATTAGTTTATAACACATTGCTCCCAGGATAGCAGCAGATGGATCTGAATATATGATGGCTTTTTAACAATAGTCTGTCATCAGTGACTGCTCCTCTAAGTGCTCTTTCCTTCATTCAAAAGTTAAATGGACTCTTAAAGCATGAGAAAGAATAAATATGCAACTGTTATTATATGAGCATTATTAAGATAGAACATGCTAAAAAAAATCAAATTACAATAAATCATATGACTACAGATGTTTGCTTAAATTTAAGAGGTCACAGATTTTTTTTTAATGGCCTATGGACATCTGTCCACACTAGCGTATTTCTTTACTACATTTCTATTATAGAGAATTTTTGCTGTTACTCTTAGCAACAATGAATAGTCACAGCAGTTGTTTTACTGTGCATTAAACTATCTGTCATATATGAAAGCTGGTAATTTATCTACCTGAACCAAAGACTTGCTTGGCTCTCTGCACAGATGTGCATGCAAAATAAGCTATCTTCACTTAGCAAGCTGATTCTCCTACTGGAAGAAGAGTGGTCTTTTTGCCAAAACAGAAATGAAAATGAAATTCAAGGCTCCAGTAGGGATAACATTACATCTCTTTTGTCTTAAATTATATTAGCAGAAGTACATACTGATTTATTTGAACAAGTTTTTGAGTTGAAGCCCACAAAGATCAACTGTTAAATATGTATTTTGGATACAACAAAGGTAATGCATTTGAAGACACTAAAATTTCATACAGAAGTTAGTTGGACATCATGCTTTTTTACTCTTATTTTCCTACCAACAGGAGCAGTAGTATTTCTGCTTACACATGCAATGCTATACAGTTTAAAAGAATGCAAAGACCAGGTGCCGTACATGATGGCATCATTTTTTCAGGAGACATATATAGTTCTCTGAAATGATTAATCTTGACCCATCAGGCCCCACTATATAATAACTAAGGCTGCCTTCATTTCTAAAGCATATACTTACTGCTAAAGAATCCTCTTATTTAAAGAAACCTACCGAGACACAAGAAGTGCTTTAGGATATACTTTTACTGCAGTGATGCTAGGGTAGTGATAGAATAAGACGCTCTTCTTTGCACAAGGATATACTCCCTCCCTCATTATTTAAAAATATGCACCTTCTCGTACTGTGACATTATGGTACCATAGTTATATCTCTGATAAATACACAAAAATTCTCATTCACTGTTTCTTTGGTATGCTATAGATGTAGATTTGTTTTGGATATGAACCTTAAAGATGCAGTTGTGCTACAAACATCAACTAGTATCAGCCCCCAGTCCAGGCCATGGAAGTAAAGCTGGTTTATATGGTTTGTAGTGAGCTGATCTGATTGTTTGGTTTGGTCTTTTTTTTTTTTTTTTTTTCTTCAATGTTTGCTTTTACTGAGTCAAACAAACAAACAAACAAAAACACTTCTCCCCTTTTCATGTAGATACATCCTGGTTCCATTTAAACATAGGCACAAAAAACAGTCCAGGAACTGTTTTTTTGGAGGAACTATTAAGTCAAAAACCTAAACCACTGTCTTAAATGTCATAAATATTGTTGCCTTCACCCGAAATCAGTTTAAGAAATCAGATGAACCCTGCAGTGTGGTGTGGTGTTGGATTTTTTTTTTTTTTTTTCTCTTGACCACCTCAGATTCTGAACCAGTTTATACAAATCATTTTATAGGTTTTTTTGTTTGTTTTTTCTTTTTTTCTGGTAAAGGTCATGAGAAGGGAACTGCCAACTGACTGAACTCATTCTTATCTAATTCTACTTTCCTTGGCAGAATAGGAAACACATTGTTGGAAATAAATTTATCGCTAAGGAAAGGAGCCATCTGGGTATTGCTTAGGCAGTAGTTTTAGTGTAGTCTACACTGGTTTTCTACTTAGCAGTCTCACAGTTGCAGAGTACTTTCTGTGAGTAATTTTTGAAATTCATCCAACAGACACACATCAAATCTTATAAGAAAAAGGAGATTTGACTAGGAATACACTTTGATCTGATTTGTACCAGAGTACTTGAAGAATTATGAGAGAAGTTTAAAGTGGCTTGATGTACACCTCTGTTGAAAAGTATCGACAGCTGGACTTGATTTTCTCTTGTGTTTTTTTTTTTAATCACTGAACTTGATTTCCATTGTACTATTGCCTTTGATCCACAGTATTCAGTGTTGAATTTTCTGCATATGACATTTAAATTTTAAAATAATAAGACTGTCAAGTCTAAAAGAATTATTTTACAGAGTATCTTAAATTTGACTTCTTATGAGAATTACTTATGTGAAAGTGACAGATAATAAATGACTTGTGCTGTATTTTTATTAGGTTTTAAGCAGCTGAAATATACTGCTGACTTAAATAAATAAATAAATAAATAAATCCTAAAACTAAACAAGTGTGAGCAGGTCCATTTACTTTGGAATTGCACAGTGTTATCACACTTGGGAGAGCTGTGAAGTGACCTTGATATTCTCGTGCAGTTCTCCCCTGAAAGCAAGTTCTGTGCTATCCTTAGCACCACGGCGTTGGCATTAGATTTATGGACAGTTTAATAAAAAATAAGTATTCCTGGTAGGAATGTACAAGTATTGGGTCTATAAATGAAGGCCGTGTAGATCACTGAGTCTTCTTGTAAGGGCAGAAAGATAATATTCCACTGTTCCTAATGCTCTCTTGCCTCATATGTAGCTAGCTCAAGGCAAGCCAGTAGATGCATCATTACTGTTATATAAATGAATTTCCTCTATTTTACATGAGATAATACCACGTTCTGAGATTTCTTACTGGTTTATGTACCTAAGGCTTACACGCATAGTTATTTTGGCAAGTGAGGCTAACAGACAAACAAAAACTATTCATCTATAACATTCCTCATTCTTATGAGTGTGGGATTAGATCCATCTCTCAAGACTAGGTGCTTGGTGCTTAGAAGTCATACACTATTTGCAAAGAATGTGAAACCGAGAGAGAAAAGAAGGGGGTTGAATTTGCATGTGCTCCAAAGGAAGAATAAAAGATATTACACAACCTGTAAAAACCCTTAATTTTCACAGATGTAGAAAAATGGGGTAGTGATAGTGACGCCATGAAAAAAAAAGTAAAAGAATAACTGTCAACAGAGCTGTTTAAAATAAAGTAATATTTGTGCACTTTTTCAGAGATGTTTCCTAGACTAGAAAGTCTTTTGACTTCCCAGAAGTACAAACTTCATTTTTTTCATTCAAAATATCAAATTACTGCTATTCACAAGATAATTGTATTACGTTAAACATGTTAATTAAATAAAAAAAAAAAACCTTTTGAAGATAAATGTCTATTTTATTTACCAATTAAGTCATCAAAACCGAAAGGTTCATTTAGTCTTACAGTTCTGCGTATGATACCATTCTTTGTAAAGAAGTTACTGTTTCATCTTTCAAAGGCTGTCAGGTAAAAAGTTTAGTAGGATGTACAACTCCACTTTTTAAAATATGTATTTTTTGTTAGCACAGATAAGGAAAAAATGATTCTGCATTAATACTGATCTAGGAATGGCTAAGGCAGTTTAAAAGTTTAGTCTTCTGATGTTGTCAACAACCATGTAAGATCAGACCCTAAGGACACTATCAAACTATCCTATGCTTATTTTGATCTTTTGTCTTCATAATTTAGTGTTTTCCCAAAGCTTATTTTCTGAAGGCTTGCAATAATCATTTCATGACTGCATCAGAAGTATGAATGGCTTTATTGCCAGTGATGTGGGAAGAGCCATATCTAACTCCACATTTCCAGGAAGTACTAGTAATGAAAAATTAGATGGGGGGGAAAAAAGCCTGTCAGTTTTAATTTAACTTTTTAGGGGGAACTAGTGAGTGGTAGGGTTTATGTACCATGGCCTGTGATGGCCACTAAAACAGAGCTACTTTTTCTAGTTTCATTTGATTCAATACTAATTTCAGACTGGGAGAAAGTGGTATATTCTAGATCTTTTATGATTATCCTGGAATAAACAAGGTAATGAGTTCTCTAAGCCAGTGTAACAAGCCAGGCTAAAAAATCAGTCAAGAACTAAGGGATGGCTTTAGCAACACTGTGGGCATGTAATCTAAGAATGTTGTATTGAAAGAGAAAAAGGTAAGAAGCTTCTTTTTGTTTGTGTTTATTTTGGTTTTATTTTTGGGTTTTGTTTTTAACTTTTTTTTTTTTTTTCCCTAGCTTAGAGCCAGAACACACAAAGCTATAAGCATTTACAGAGCAACAGTAAAAAATGCTCGATACAGAAAATCTTGATAAGGACTGAAGCTGCTATAATTCCTCTGGGACAATGAGGCTGGGGAAAGACAACTCTCTGGAAAGTCGTTGATTGAAGACCTTACAAGGAATGTTTTTCTGAATGAGTTATGTTAGAGAAATCAGGATAGAACAAGAAGGAAAGAAGTTCCAGTTGTAATGAGAGACGGTGAATATGGTGTTTTTTGCAGTTCCTGAATAATGCATATGAATTTTATATTATTCTAGTCCTTGGTAGGGGGTTCTTTGAAAATATAGATATATGATATAGAAATATCTTCTAAATTTATGTAGCCAGTAATACAAGAGTAAATGTAATGCTCAAAGATTGCATATTTTCTTTTTCCTAGAATTCTTGAACCTTTTCAGTCTTGATACAAATATTGGAGGAGTCAATGGTGTTGCAAAAGAAAGAAAATAATAGATGACAAAATCTATTGTGATCCCTGCTAATCATTCAGTACAGTATTTTATCTTTGTTTCACACAAGAAACTGTTGACTCTTTAGAAATATGCTTGATGTGATAAAGAATTATCAGCAGAGAACACTGTATTTCCCACGGAGAAGACACTTAAGTAGAACACATGGGTGAACTGGAAACTTTTGTTGAGATTCTGGTCAAAAAAGAGGGTCTACATATTCTGGAAGAAGGGACAGGCTACTTGGGGCGATTACAAGGAATTTGCTAAGATATGCAGAAAGGAAGTTAGGAAAGCAAAACCCCAGCTTGAACTCAGATTGGCCGCTATAGTAAAAGAGAACAAGAAATCCTTTTACAAATATACTAACAGAGAAGAACCAAGGAAAATTTCCATCTTTACTTGATGCAGCAGGGAATGTGATCACTGAGGATAAGGATACGGCTGAGGTTCTTAATGCCTTCTTTACATCTGTCTTTAATAGTTGGATCAGTTATCTTCAGGTTACTTTATGCCCTGACCTGGATGACCCTTGTTATTCAGGTAGAGAATCACCCTCTATGATCCAGGAAGAGACAGTTAGAGATCTGCTCCTCCATCTGGAATGTCACAAGTCCATGGGACCAGACAAACTCCACCCTAGGGTGCTGAGGGAGCCGGTGGAGCTCATCTGATTTCCAAGCCGCTTGTGTTTCTGTGATTCTAAGGCAGCCTATTTCTTTTTTCAGAAAGGATATTTTTCCCTTTGTCAGTTATAAATCAGGTTTTTATTATAAATTGATAGATTGTCGTTGCCTTATAATTTTTTTATTGCATTAATTCCTGTGTCTCAATAATTCCTAGGAGAAATGCAAAGGTAAACAAATAACTAGTTGTCCCACAAATCACAAATGAAAGAATTAACTTTAGAGAAGCAGGTGCTAGAAATCCATCATTATTTCATGTTTAAACTTTTTTTTTTTTTTTTTTTTTTTTTACATTACGTATCTCTTATCAACTTAATTGTTCATTTCTAATTTCTGGCCTACTTCCTACTTCAGTATTATCTTCCTACTACAGTATTATCTTTATTACTCCTTCATTTTTAAGATTTTTTTTTTTCTGAGAACCCTTTAATTCCTCAGCATCTGCCATGCAGAGTGGCTGTCAGTAACCAGTGCTCAGTATACTTTCAGCTCCTTTAATGGTGCACCACCAGATTCCTCTCATACCACCATTTCAATTTTCTCTCTCTACCAGAATTTTTGAAACAGAAGGAAGTAAATCACAGCAGTAGCTTTGGGATTTAGTACTTCAATATTCTATTTAATTATTTCTGGTTCTTTCTTCCAAATGACATAACTTTGTGTTAAACTGTCAGAACATCAAAAAAATATATATAAATAGTCTGAACTAGCTTTTTAGCAACTAGTTTGCTAATGCAAATTCTGCTACTGTGTGCATCCACCTTCTAATTGTTGAAAAAAAAAAATAGTGGGTTAGGTATTTTACAGCTACAAACTGTATTTGGGAACAGTATGGTTTTTCCTTAGAGATAATCTATTGCATTTTTGTTCTTGAGGATATTAAAGGTCTCTAATGATCACTCAAAAATAATACAAGGCAGTTAATTATCTCCTTGAAAAGGGTCTCATTCCTGTTTTGTTAAAATATGGAGTTCTTACTGTTAACCATGTAAAAGGACAGGGACAGTACATCAGAGATGTTGGCCGTGCATATTTACTAGTGCTTTTCAGTCAACTGTTTTGATTATAAGAGGAAATTTTCCCTGCAGGTGAATGACTTATTGTAGAGGAAGAAATGACCCTTTGCAGTATCCTGCTAATCTGGGAAGATCTTCTGTTCTGATTTTTAGTATGGCTGTTTGTCTCAGCTCTGTATATGAGGCTGACTACTGGGTCAGCCTGGATACTTGCAAAAGAAATTTAAAAAGATGGGAAGCAGGGAGGGGGGTTTGTTGGAAAATCCAGAGAAGGGAAAGTATCTAGACATATAAAACTTAGTCTCTTACTTTCTGTGAGTAACTTTGTGTGCTTAAAGCAGACAACCTGCCATTTCCCTTTTAGCATTACTCTGAAATCACACTCAAATGCTGTCAACTAAATTGATCTCATACAAGCTAAATTAAGAAAGACCTTCCTTAGCCTCAGCCAACTGAAGCCCATCAAGTGGCATGTAAACTACTTTTATTAAGGATGTGTTTTGTACTTTTCCTGACTTTTGTGTCTCATAATTTGTTGTCTTCAAATGCAATGCACTTCCTTGAGAAAATACCCAGCAGAGCTAACCTGTAGATTAGGTATTTTACAAATGCATGAGAATTTAACGAGTAGAACACAGTCAGTGAAGCCCTCTGGAGGTTGTTGAAAGTTGAGTGCTGCTATACAGTATCTTTTAGAGTCTCAACAAGCCACCAGTATACAGTGCACATAAAATGAAGACAAATTTCCCTTCACTTTCTTTGCCATTTTTCATTGATTGTGTCTTTAGGAAAAGACAGTGAGAGAAAGTGAGAAGACAGTTCTACCAACAGATAAGAATTAAGGTAAGCACCACCCAGAAGTTCTACTCTTTGAGTAAACCTGTTTGCTTTAGAAATAAAAGTTTTGGATTCTCTGTCCTTTCACAAATGTCAACTGTAGCATCAGGTATCAAATTATTTATGATGCTTTTTCCTTTAAAACAAAAGCTGACATTTTTTCCACAGGCAACACAGAGTCTAAATGAAACAGTTTATTCTGTATATGACAGTAATAGCTAGTATTACTGTTACACTAAAATTTTCCAAGCTGTAATACTTAACATTTTATATTACTTGATCATTATAGAACCAGAATTATGTATTACCTCAAGTGAGTAAATTAGGTATTACTGTTACTAAAATATTGCATATTATGTGAAATAATACTAGATATAGAATCATAGAATATCCTGAGTTGGAAGGGGTCAAAGATTATCAAGTCCAGCTCCTGGCTCCATACAGGGCCACCTAAAAATCAGACCCGATGTCTGAGAGTGTTGTCCCAATGCTTCTTGAACTCCAGCAGCTTGGTGCTGTGCCCACTGCCCTGGGGAGCCTGTTCCAGCACCAGACCACCAGTGAATAATCTTTTTTTAACATCCAGCCTGACCCTCTCCTGTCCCAGCTCCATGCCTGTCCCTTGGGTCCTGTTGTTATCCCCAGAGAGCAGAGCTCAGCGCCTGCCCCTCCAATCCCTTCATGAGGAATCTGCAGGCTGCCGTGACACCTCCCCTCAGCCTGCTCTGGGCTGAACAAGCCAAAGGTCCTCAGCAGCTCCTCATCCATCTTGCCCTCTATGCCCTTCACCATCCTTGTAGCCCTTTGTAGCCCATAAGCTGTTCAATCCTCAGTGTCAGTTATCACATCACAGAAGTGATAATAATAAATGTAATTGCAAGGGACTAGATTTTTTTTTATTATTTTCCTTAAATCTCACTATAACAAGTATGAGTTCAACAATGCTTCTACAGATGCTATCAAGAATACATCCCAATTTATCCTGTAAAACTGATTAATGTATATTTGTATGCAAGATGCAGAAATAGATTTTACAAGATACATACATCCAAGAACAGCATAGATAGCACTTAACATTACATGCATTATTTATGGCCTTTGTTTGGCTTTTAATCTATGTAGAGTTCTGGACTGATATTTCTGGATCATCTAATTTGATCCACATGTAGAAAACAGAAGAGCTGCAGAGCAGTAGTGTGTGGGGAAAGGCATATTGTAAGTTTTTCAGGATCAAGAGAGAAATTAGGTATATACATGTAAATGAGGCATTTGACCTCTGAGTAACAAGAGACAATTTGGTCCAAATCAGATGAAAATTTCTCATCAGGAAGAGATATTCTTTCTTTACCAATATTAAACACTATACATTGGAGGCTTGATCCAGTCAGACTTTCCAGAGATTGTGGGACACTTAGTGTGGGATCTTGAGGATGGCCCCTTGTGTTTTTGTACTTTTGTGGCACCTAGTTAGTAGCCAGGCTCCAAGAGTTGCTTTCACTTGGGATGTGTTATTCTGGGTTTTATTCCATTTGAATTATTACATGTCACAAAGTCACAACCTTTTTTTTTTTTTCCCCACATCAGACATGTCTGTTCTCAGTCAAGTATGCCCTTAGCAAACCCGTCTTGTAATTAAGCTATTTAATGACCCTAAAGACTATTTGAAAATGCTAAATAATAGGTATGCCCTTAATTTAACATAATTAAAAGATATAAGTAAATTACTTTCCCTCAAAATCTCCTGCCTTATTTTGAAGCTGGCCTTAAATACTGTTTAGAGGTAAGGAAATGAAATGGAAAATTCTGCAATCATTTTTAGTAAATCTGGCAGTCTTCCAAATACAAAGCCCAGAGCCAAATATTCATTTTAACCATATTTTGTTTGGAAAAGATGCTTTGAGAAAATTAATTCAGTTTAATTTTGGAACACTTTAATAATGTGTGGTTGCTGATGTTGTTTAGAATAAATATTGTTTATTTGAAACATAAGAATCTTGTCTATACTAACACAGAGTTACTATACACTTATAAAAGGATGGAGTGGAGTGACTCCAGTACTATGAAACTTTGGCAAATATTGAGAAGCCAGTATTGATTTAAATTTTGTTTTATTTCTGTCTGATTATTGCAGTTATGTGAACATTTTTTTTTTTAACTTCTTAGAAAAATCAATCAACGTTTATTTAGAGTCATCAAAATCATGTCCAGAAGTTGAATTAAAGAATGTTTCAGTTGTTCTGATTAAGTTCTCTAAACAAAAGAAGGTGGCTCTCTATTACATGCCATACATCCTGAAAGACTTTTATGCTGGATTAAGTTATTTTTGAGGATGGCTTATCAAATTTTTTTGGTGCTCTCATCATCAGATTGGTCATAGAATGGTCAGCTGTGACCTGTAGGTACTTTTGTGGAAATTAATAACTGCTGTCTAAGTAAAATGAATGCAACTTTCTTATCTTCAACAAGGATATGTAACAGGAAAGGCAAATTAAATAAACTACTACAGTAGGTACAGAGTCCAGTTTTCATTTAAATATTATATGCAAAATTTAGCTATTAAGGATCCTTTTTTTCTCTAGAAATTATATTGTGATGTTTCAAAGCAGATAGAAAATGCTAAAATAAATGTTAATAATTTGTGACAGACCATTCAACACTCTGTGGCAGGATGGTTGGAACTAGATGAACCTTAAGGGTCCCTTTCAACCCAAACCATTCTATGATTCTGTCAAGGTTATCATGACTTCATTTAAAATGTTTATGAATAGAATGCAGTGCAAGTAAGAACTACTATTCGAACGTGGTATGTTTTGAACACACAAATATGATGAAAATTCTGGTTTAAAGGTTTTTCTAGAATTGGTCAGTGTCTTTTTAAGGATGTCCATTTTTGCAGGAAACAAACTAATTCAGCTGAGGATACCATAAATCCAGTAATGCTATCAGGACAAAGTAGGGCTCTTATCTCAAAGGGATTGATTGATAGATAGTCATCTAATGGAAACAGTTATTTTTAGAAATTCAAATTAGTTTCCATTAAAGCTACTGCTTTTAATTATTAAAAAAAAAAAAAAAAAAAAAAAAAAAAAAAGATTTATTGAAATTGAAGTCTAAAAGTGAGATTTAATAAGGTGAATATAAAAACTCAGAAACAGTTTGCAATTTTGAGTTTGGCTTCAACATTATGTTGTTCCGATGTGAGTAAACTATTCCCATTGAATATCAGGCTAATATTTTGAGCAGGAATTTGAAATTTAAAGATAAAATGATTTCCTACATATAATGATAAAGCCTGAAAAAAAATAAATATGAAGATTTCTGATCTTTTTCTGGATAAACAAATAAGTTATAGATATTGTTTGACCTAATTATAGACAGTTATTTATGAGAAAGAGGTTTTTAAATAGGATAGTTTAAATGTCCTTTTTCACAGTGCTGATCTAGAAATGGGACAAAACCATAGATTAAATCCTGATAAGAGTCTAGTTACCTTTCATATTTTTAATTGTCTTTGGCAGCAAATTTTAGCTTAGAAAGTTTTCACTTCTTTGTCGTCTTTTCTTACTTCCTGATTTATTTATTACTTTTTATTATTATTTCTTTTTTTTTATCTAAAACTTCACACAAGCCGAGGATATTACACATATCTATCTAATACTTAATCGCTAGAGACCTGGTTAAAAGTCACTCTCTGTATCACATAAAAATAGCTGAATATTATAAGGGAATTGTAGAGATAATGATCCAATACATCTAGTAGCTATCTGTAAACCAGTTGTGAAGATCTTGTACTTGTAACAAAGAAGGCAACAGCAAAAAATGAGTTGGACTTGATTTCAGTTTTTGTCCTAATGTTGATAATTTGATAAATAGTGTGGTACGCAAATTTTTTTTAGTACTTACCAATTTCTTCCCAGCAAGTTGGCAGTACTGTAATGTCTCATTACTTCTTTTTTTCCAGCATCAAACTTTGTATCTGCAATCATCAGATTCATAATACAGAGTAATCTAAACAAATTGGCATAAAGGTTTAGTTCAGTCATCCTGAAGCAACTTGAGGGATCAGGAGTTTACGGGTAAATATTACTTTATCTTGAAGACATCTTCTGTGTTGATCAAACACAAGATCTGTGTTAATCAAACACAAAGTCCCATTGTTATAGCTGCTTTCTATGAATCATCTCCTTATCACTGAGCTTTTGTGGTCTGTGCTGTTAATGAGATACCACAGATAAAAGTAAATATAGACAGACTGCAAGGCGAGCAGGTTATAGCTGTTAGGCATTTATGGTAATATAAACATTGAAATTAGGTAGGTTCAGAGTTCCAGTGCAAGAAATCTTGGAAACAAGGACAATTAAATGGGAGATTACAAACTACAAAGGTTAGTGATGCATCCTACTTGAAGAAATACCCATAATGAAAAGTAGGGTTTTATCAGATGATGTAGCAGTCATCTTAATGACTGGACACAGTGAGAAAAGAACTTGACTTACACGCCAGCAGACAAAGACAGCAAACATAGGCAGCACTGTGTGAAACTATTTAAGAAAAGTGAAGAGTGTGTAGTAAGTGTAAAGAGCAGTTTATTTTAGGAACAGAGAAGGTGAGAAAATTCATTTAGCAAATGCTGAAAAGAATCTTGTGCTGTCAAGCAGTAAAAACTGGTAAACGTTTTATACTTACAGATTTTTTTTTTATTTATAAATGTATTTGTATGCAGTGCTCCAGGCACACTTATAGTCTTGTTCTTTAGCACGTATAAAAATATAAGCTGACCTGGTGCCAACATCTATCAGTTTGTTAGAAATGGGAAAACTGATCAGCACTTCAGACTTGAGTACTGGAGAAATTACGTTTACACAGGCTTGTCTGTTAAAAATCTATGTATAATGTAACTTTCTTGTACTCTTTATCATATGTGGACAATCTTCATGTAAGCCTTCAGGTCAAATCATCTGCAATTTTAACTATAAACTCCAATTGTCTTTTTTTTTTTTTTTTTTGAGTAATTATAACTATTAAATACTGAATAGAGCAATGAAGAGTGCTATAGAAACGTGTTAACTTTTTTTTTTTAATTTTAAACACAAGTCCTTATGTACAAAAAATAACAATTATCATAGCTCAAATGGAGTGTCATAAATTTTCTGGCAAAACAGTTGGGAAGGATACACACTCCAGTTTAGGGAGATTTTAATGAAAAATGATATACCAACAGCAATTTCTCTTCTATAATGAGGCAACTTTCAATTTCCATTGATCTTAGCTGTAGATGTATCACATAAAAATCTTGTAAGTAATGAGATCTAAAGCATTATGCTGAAGTTGACATCTCCTCTTTTAAATTTAGCTGTAACTTGTCACCCTATTTATATACTTCATAAAGCACTAGGCAGCTTTGCATGAGACTATTCCCAGTAGGAGGTCATAGAAAACTCCATCTTCTAAACACTCCGTCTTACTCAAATGATGGAAAAAAAATGCATAATGTTTAAAAATAATTGTAGTGATGCTTTCTTCTTAAGCATTCTTCAGTTGCTTCTAGTTGTGTCTAAATTCACTCAAGTTACAGTGGTTCTTTCTCAGTTCCTCATCATCTAGATCAATCCTATTCTGATTATTAGCTTTATTTTGAGCCATGGTTTCTGTGAAATATAATAAAATCTGTAATGAAATAACATACTATTTTCCTGAGGTGCTGTGTGATCTACACACAGGAGTAAAAGATTATGGTCTGACTAGTAACTATTGCAAAGTTTGCTACTTTCTTGCTCATATTTGATGTTTAAGTATATTCCTACTGGATCTATCACTAACATTTTTAACACACCAGTAACATTCACTATACCTTACCAATAAAACCAGGAACAGCTGTAATAGGGTATTAAAGAACATACTATTTGCCATTTTTGTACATCAAGAATTATGATAACTGCAGAAAAAAGTAAAGCCAAATCGGGATGAAGAAAACTACTAACTTGAGTATTAAATGGAATTATGAGATCTCACTCATTTATAAAGTGGAAACTGATCATGTGTTGTCTTCTAACATTAAACACAAAATAAAAAGATTCTAATATTAAACATAAAATTAAATGCCCCATCTCTTGTCCTGCTGAAAGGACATTTCCACTGCAATAGGAGAATTTCTGAAATGCCTTTAGAGATTGCACCTTAATATGTTTTGACCAACCTAGTTATTGAATCAGATATTTATATTAGTGGTAACCTGTTCTTATTGTTTGGTTTTCATTAAGAAGCTTGAAAGAGATCTAAGAGACTTTATAAAAAGACTGAAATCATCTACAAATAAAACTTGGAGAAGATATGGTGATCACACATTAATGCTAATGTCTTTAAAAGTCTTTTTACAACTTTTTATTACCTTATTGAGGATTCAATATTAAAATTAGTTTTCTTTTGAGAAAGAATAATTCAGTTTTTATAAAGCGTTGCAGTCTGAAAATGCATTATTGATAGCTGTGAATATCAGGTTTACACCATATCACGTTACTGATCTGCTACAGCAGGTTAATGCAATACAACAAACTTTCAAACCCACAGACTCCTGAAAATTGTGTAACTTCATTGTAGTTGTAGATTTCAGTGGCAGCGTGAGAACTTACTTCTCCTTTATTTATCCCTTCCTCCATATAAGTCTAGAACTTTCAATTCTCATTAGTTTACAATAAAAGTAATCTGTTTTGACTATGCAAGTCCAAGACCCAGGGTTTTATAATTGGGTCTATATGCTTTTTCTTCACTTCTGACCATTGAATGAAATGTATGCTTAACTACAAAAAAAAAAAAAAAAAAAAAGTATCTTTGTCATGTCCGATGCTAACCTTAGCTAGCTAGCTAGCTACCTGACATGCACACAGCCAGAATCTGCCTATAATAGTACCAAGGAGTTAGTGAATTAATCTAACCTGATGAAGTGTGTCTCCCCAGTGCATAAATCAGCTGGAATAATGTCATTGATATGGAAGGAGTATGTGGAGAAAAATAAGTTTAAAATGAGCCACAGCTGAGAGTAGACTGCTAATGGATAGGGCCTTAATATTAAGTAACTGTGAGCAGCTGGTGGGAGTCATTTGGGGCTGTTTGATTTCCTGGAGATTCTGTGGTATGTAATTTTATAATAATAATGATAATAACAACAACAGCTTATAATATATACTGCATTATAACTGAATCATGATTGTTTTTATCCTTGTGCCCCTTGCATGTAATGTGTATGTTTATATTTGCAATACCTTGTTAAACACTTCAGTATTTTGGGTTACACGTGTCACGACATCAATTGCTGCTTAGTGTCCTTTGCCATTATCATAGAAAAATTTATATAATATAAACTATCAATAAGAAATTGAGGGTTAAATGCTTTGTAAATTAAATTAGGTACAATTTATGTTAGAAACTCATTCCCAGTAATTTATATATATTTGGCTAATTCAGAACCCTAATGTTCTCTGTTCCCTATAGAAAGGTTGGGAAATTAGTACGCTTTTATTTTAAATTCAGTGCACTTCAGAAAAAAGGAGGGATCTCAGAAATCACAAGTCAATTCTGTATTGTTTTGAAGCTTTAAATGGTTAATACATTCCAGCAAGTTTTTTTGTACTATCAAAGCTGGATAATTTGAATACTCTTCTAACTCAAGACATGTTTATTAGTATACAGTACATGTTTATTAGTATACAGTCATTACTGCTATTATTTTGAGAATGAATGACCACACAGAATATGAAGTAATTTAATAAATATAAAGTTTTTGACTATTTTATTCCCCACAGACAAAATTTGATATTTTCCTCTATGGCTTGTAACAGGTTTAATGGATACAGAGTGAAGACTGTGCAATAAAGTGTGAAGCAAAACAGTAACTGCAAACAAACAAAGTTGTTATTGTTTCAAACTTTTAAATTGTACGGCATTCCAAATTTATAGTATGGTAAGAGTTAAGTGTGCAACATTCTCTAAAGCTCACCCAAAGAGTAACTTATATTCTCAAAGCAACACTGTGTATAGCAGAAGCTATGTGTTTAAAATAATTGTTTTTGTATAACTTAAACATGAGAAGTTTATTTTTATTTAATGAATGACAAAACAGAATTAAGGCCTTTGAGCCTGGTATTTGTCTTAGCTCTCACTGTCCGTACACTGTCAGGAGCTGCAAGCACTGAGCTGAAAACAAGCTCATACAGAACTATTGAGTGAAAAACGGTGTGACTTAAAAAAAAAAACAAAAACAAAAACAAAAAAAACTATCAAGGAGATGAAACAGTTCATCAGGGCAGTCAGGAGGTGGAAAAGAAAGGTATGGTGGTTTGACCTGGGGCAGCTGACCAAGTTGCTCTCTGTACCCCTCCTCATCAGGACAGTGGGAGAAAATGAAAATAAAAGCTCATAGGTCAAGTTTAAGATAGGGTTATTACTTACCAATTCCCATTGTGGGCAAGCCAAACTCCACAGGCTGCAGGAAAATGCATGGTTCCCATAGTCTCTCCATGGGCTGTTCCATGGGCTGTGGTGGAAGCTCTGCTCCAGCACCTGGAACATTCCTTCTTATCTTCTGCTACAGTTTTTCCTAGACCAACATCGCTTACTATGCTAAAATTCAAAATATGAAATACTCAAACCACTGGAAATTTTTCCTTAAATTAATACACCTAAATTGACTGTCGGAGACAAAAGTTCATAGAGAGGAGAAGAGAAAGTGGCCAAATATGATACCATAATGTTCATTAAAAATGCAAGATGAAAGGTCAAGCATGTGATGTGGTAGATCCGCTGGAGTATTTTCCCCCATCTCTCTGCCTCCTTTGTATTGGAGCTACAGATACACTTAATTATACGTATAAGAAGTTGCAGGTTATCATGCATCATAATTTTTTCTTTAATCACCTTAGATGATTAATTTCAAGCTCTTTCAAATATTTAACAGGTAGGTAGAAAATCAAGACCATTTCAAGAAGCTGTTTCTTACATATTGCAGAACTTTACTCTTTTTTCTTTCCAGTAGGTTTGAAGCAAAATCAGCCAAATGACATTAGTTATGCTTTAAATTCCAATTTCCACAGCTCTTTCGTTCTGTATCTCGCTCCTTTTTTCATCTCACCACCAAACTTCCTTAGATTTTTAGTGTAACGAATCTCAAACTCCAATGAATAAAGTGAAATAGAAAAAAGAGGAAACTATCTTGAGCCTCTGAATTTGGGTTTCCAAAGTTCAGAAAGCTTTCTGGGGTTTGATGATATCCAGCCATTTCTATAGTTATTAGCTGATATTGCTACTCTATGCGATTTTTCTCACTTTGTTCATCAATAGTTATTGACCCTTGAGAATAAAGTGGTGGAAGTGAAAACTTGTAACATATGTACATATAAACTGGTAATGCTTTCTCAATGATTTGTAAAATTGATGACACCATCAAGGTACCAGGTCCTTTCTCTTCACAGAACTTGAATCAAAGGACATTGTTTATATTTCTGTATGATTCTAGGAAAAAATGATATTCAGATATTTCAGGAAATATCTGAAATCAAGTTTCTGGTAAGTATGTGAGTAAGCATTGTAAAATAATTCTATAAATAATTGGTCAAAATTAGAACAAAACTACTTTGTATACTTTGAAAAGCATACTGTTGCACTCCTGTCTCCCTAGAAATATTTTCTGCAATGGTTATTTAGTTTTTGCTCTTTTAAGAAAATAAATTTCAAAGTTGTGCCTGCAGAAAATTGGAGCACTTAGTTGATCCATTTACACAAAATATCCAAAAGGTGGTTTCAAAACTGAAATGCATAATCTCACCAATGTTGTCATTCCAGTGAAAACCTGAAAACCCAGTACCACAATGCAGAGGCCAGAGTCTGCTGTCTTCATGCTGAGATCATCGGAGTGCTGAACCAAGAGGACGAAACATCCCAGCTTGCAGTGTGATACATCCATTGTCAGGTCAGTGCTCCAGTGAAAGTCTGTGTAATGTATTTCTTAGAGTGCTATCTTCCATTCATGCTTTGTCCAGCTGTATAACCCTTTCATTTTTGTTGAGATTTATTCTTGCCTTTGAAAGGGCCATTTTTGGGGTTTCTTTTCCCCGCATCTAAAGAAGAAAGTTTGTAACAGTCAAAATCTTACTATCTGCCTCTAGCTGTTAGAGTGCCACAGAATATAATATTTCTCCAAATTTTACAGATTAGTCAGGGGCTTAACTTTCTGAAAGTTTAACCTTTATGATACATAGGTTTACAAGCACTAGTCTTGCTGTTCCACTATGTAGAGTATCTTTTTGAGTACCAGTATAAGTGTTTCTTAGCCTGTTCCGTAAGAACGCAAAAAGGGTTTCCAGCATACCCTGTCATTTTCACAGATTGCTTGCTCCCAGGTGTTGTGTTTGAAAGACAAGTTGCAATTTTTCTTACCTGTATTCACATACTTTAACTGAGCGTCTATCTTAAAATGAAAAGACCTGCACTCAAAAAAAAGCAGCCCCTCAGTTTCACTATAATGTGCTTCTACAACAATATGTGAAGGAATCATAGCTTGTGGTCAAGGTAATCAGATATTACAGTTTTCTCCCCTGTGAGTCTTGTATATACTCTTTAAGCTTATTAATGGCAAAGGTTAGCATAGACACTTCTTAGAATTACACCACTGTAAATATTGCATCACTCAACTTAGGAAAGGATCTTTTGTAGATCACCATGTAGAGTTACCTGTATTTTGCAACACTTGGCAGTAAATATTGACAAAAGCATAAAATTGTAACAGATACGACACAGAAGCATAGTGACAATATTTATGGGGGATTAAAGATTCATGATAAATTGAAACATCAGAAACGTTATTGTAAAGAATGTGGCATGATGATTCATTTACATTAAACTGCAATTCCATTTGTGTATAGTGAGTATGATTTGATAATACAAGACTTAAACCAAACATTTGTGAGAAACCAAACTATATTTACAAGGTGTAAGAGAAAATATTTTCTTTTTTCCCTGGAGATAACTTAAATCAACAGTATTGGAAATGGTTTTGCATATCATATTTTACAGTTTGTGTTGTTTGCCAAGATCTGTGTGCTTACTTTTTAAATTAAGGTGGCATAAAATAAATTTGCAATATTTCTTGGACCAGAAGAACCACATAAAAATGATCTCGCTTTGCTTCATTACAACACCTGTTTGCAATAAGATGGGATCTTATCTATTTCTGTAATAAAATGCCATAGTAGAGCTGTGGTCTTAATTATCCTGCTAAATAATGGGACACATTTAAAACCTTTCCACTCCATCTCCCAGTGCTCATTAGTGTCATTTATGAGTTATTTGTCTGCCAGTTTTTGCTTTTCTACCAAAAAAAAAGTGTTAAATGCATGTTTTGATATAAAATGAATGCATAATTAATAGTCTCTCCTGTTTCAGAATTTACTCTTTAATAACAGGAAAAAATGCCAAGTGTTTTATTGAAAGCCAGTACAGTGATAAGCAACCTAGGTATCAATGTTTCAATGTATCTTGTTGGGTGGGGAAAAAAAAGTACCTTAATAAAATAGTTTAATGATTAAGTGGTAATAATTTAGATAATGGATTTATAACCCTTCTTGTTCACCTGGTATGTTGAACAAATGAGGTATTGTTCAGTTATGATAGATTTACATGTTCAGTGTCTAACAACGATGTGTTATTAAATGAACAAATTGTGAAAATGTAGGATGTGTTGAATATTATAGCATGTACAAAGTTTGAATTCTTAAGCTTGTAGTATAAGTAGCTTCAGTAGGTGATGGGGAGGTTTAAAAACCATTAAATATTTTGCTAATGTTTTTTATATTGCAAGTTCTTATTTGACATCTTAAAAGTTCTTGGAAAATGTTTAAAGTGATAAATATGTATTAGGACTTGCTTGGTACAACTGATAGAATGTTAATACCTATAAAATTATTTTAAACTGACAATAGTGTACATCACTGATCATTAATCACTAATGAATCTTAAAATAAATTTACATATCCATTAGCACATACAAACTGCCTGATATTAAATGACCAAAGGAATTTTGTAATGGAATTCCATTTAAAAAAGTCTGCTTTCTTTTAATATATGCATTCAGTATTATGTCTTGCTTGAGAATAAAAACTAACTTTTATGGATTGTCTAACCAAGTTTTGTAATTGTCTGCTTGTGTATGCTTCATAATGGGAAGAGATTTAGCTGTATTTTTCATCTCAGAAAGCAGAAAGTAAATTGTTGGGCTAGCAATGGCTTTGTCTGGCTCCCAGGTTTGTGAGCTTGTTGTAGTGGTTCATAAGACAAACAATAAGATTTTTCACCTAATCAGTGGGCAGTATTTGCTCAGAATATTAAAAAAAAAAAAAAAAAAGTTCCTTTGCCATCTTAGTGAAGAGCATAAGCAGTTCTGACTGCAGGTGGTATCACTGAATCAAAATACCTATCTAGGATGCAAACCCCTTGGAAGCTGATGAACCTGTGCATCTATCTATAGAAAAACCTGGTAAAACCTGAGGTACATGAGTTTGGATTGACTGTGAAAGATCTAAACAAAGTTGAAAATGGTCTTTCATAAAAGACTTGATGTGTTGTAACTGCTTAATCTCAGTATGAATGACCCTGTAGAAATAGTTTGTTTGGTAAAAGCCTTGCAAAATATTGATAAAACTGGTACAGTAATCACCCACGTGAAACTAAAAGTTCTATTCTGCCTGCTGCCCAGTGACATTTATGCTCTTCTTGGGATAAAATTTTATAGGAATGGAAGCTTTCGATCCCCTAATCTTCAGTATTGAGGGGAGGAAGAAAAAAAGAGAGAGAGAGGCTTACCTATTTATGTAAATCCAGAGGATGTCAATCCTGAGTTAATGCTAACAGAGACAGGCCAAGAGCAAGGAAAGCAGAAAAAGCAAAAGCATGTCCTTCCAACTTAGCATAAATAGGAATCTGAAGCTAAACAATGGCACTGTTACACTAGCATAATGGTTGCCTGGTACAGAGCGTACTACAGTGGTACTGGCCACTGTATTCCTAGCATTTGTCCTCTAACAGAATGGGCCGGTCACTGCCTGGATGACCAGCTCTCTGTAAACCTTATTTCACTTTGCACAAGTAGCAATCCATGCTGGACTTGCTGTGGCAAGTGCAACTAGGCTGCAGTCTTGTTGGGTACACAAAATCAGATGATGCAGTCCCTAAAAGATAGGCTGCTGAGTCTTGTTAACCTGTGTCAAGCTCTAGGCTGCTGATTTCCTTTCTGTAGTTCAAACAAGAAGAAAGATCAACACCATTTCCATGAGCAAATGGAAAAAAAAATTTGTTTGGTCAAATACTTTGACAAAATTCAATTTCCTGTAGGTAGTTAAAGGGCTCAATTATGCAGTATAATTTCTCATTTTATTCTGCATAAAATATTACTTTGTGCTTCACAGAAGCCAAAGAAATTTTATATGAATCCTCTTTTAATAATAACAAAAACAAACAAACAAACAAAAAAAAACCACCGGTGAAATGGAAGGGAGATGGAAAAGTAAGAGGAAGCAGCACAAAAGAGAGAGAGGTCTGAGAGAAATAAGGAAGAGCAATAAATGATGGAATTGCCAGCGGGTGATTGGCCTTTAAGAATTACTGGCTTTTGCTTCATCTCTGGTCATTCAGCCTTCCTCCAAAGGTGAGAAAAAATAACAACCCTCATGACGTGCTAAATCAGTGCAGAGGAGAGGAAAAGGGAAACTATTCTTTTTTATTTATTTATTATTATTTTTTAAATATGAAAAAAAAAGATTTGAATCCTGCAGACAGTAAAAGGCAGAACTGTACGGTGTCAGAAAAATATACAGACAAAAAATGCATTTGGAAGGCTCAGTCCCTGGATGAAATTTGACAGGTGTAAACACAGACTTCTGAAGCAGGGCTTTGTGCCCTGCTCATCATTTTTTCCTTTGCCCCTTTCCCTTATCAAAAAGGACACTATGTAGGCCTTAATGAATTCCTGGTTAGCCCAAAATCAATTGGTAAGGAAGCTGGTCCTCTGCAGAACTGTTTAATATCCTCTATGGGACTTAATGTACAAGATTCCCTATGGAGAAAGAAATTATTTAAAATCAGTTTTTGACAGAGCATTAATTTATACAAGGTTGTTCAGAAGGGGCCAAAGGAAATCAGCTGCACAGTCATGTGCAGAGGGAGAAGTGTGGGGATGAGAAGTAAATAAGTCCTCAACTTTCTGGGAAATACATGTAATTGTTTCATCCTTGTGGATGGATTAGAATGAATTCAGTGAAATTTTGTTTCTATGGATTAGAGACTATTTCAGATATTTTGACTCCAGCTCCACTGAATTTTTTGAACCCAAATTGTTGGTTTGAACTCATGTGATAAACTAACCTGTGCCATTACTGGTTAACAGAAATTATGGTCATCTTACTATTGAACTTAATACATGCTTTAACCTGACCAGTACCAAATGACACTTTCCAAACAGATTCCTGTGTACAATTTAGGAGATTTGCACAGGCCAGAGATCATTCCCAAAATGCAGATCATGCATAGAGGAGTGGGGGGGAAGAATTTTATGAGCAGGCTATGCCACTGCCACTTGGCCTTGAGGCTACGCAGCATTTCCTGGCACTGGATCATTTACTGGAACAGACATTGCAAAAGGGACCTTCTCCTGATCACACTGAAAGCTCATTAATTATGATTAGCATAATTAATGTTGAAAAACAAGGAGTACAACAAAGATATCCTAAAACAGAGAAGATGATTTTCACATTGGTCTGATTCAAAGAAATAGCTGTAAACTTTGAAAGTGTGAGTATATCTCATGTAGATTAAGCAGTAAAATCCTTATTTTGGTCTTCTGAATTAATGCTGGAAAGTCAGTAATGTAACCTGGTGTAAAACTGACACATGTTAGATTAGCATCAAACTATGAATTCTTATAATTATCACTTATCTACTTACTTGAATATAAGATAACTGCAACTAATTAGGAATATAAAAGAAAAGGAAGATAAATGTGTACAAACATTACAGCAGAGATTAAAAGTTTATTTATATGCTGTTATTTTTAGGGTAGGATTTCTATACAAAAGCACTGATAAAGCTATGTTTTGTAAACAGCATATTTGACCCGCAGTTATCTTATTAAATCTCATTATATACCTAAAAATACCCAGTAAATCAGGAAACAAAATGCCATGGTTTTGAAGACACAAACTGATGGTGCAATACACTACAGAAACATTCATGTGTTGTTTAAATTTACCCCTCAGTTTTGTGCTTTTAGTTTAACTTAGTAGAGCACTAGGATTTGAAAGAGGATGTTGATGGAATTGCTGAAGAAATTGATTTAGATCTTTGATATCTCCAGTGACCTAATACTGGGTATTCCTAATGAAACAAATTGTTTATGTTGATGTGAATTTACTCTGTTAAGCAACACACTTGTTTGTTTTGTTTTTTATACCAACTGATCATGTTAATGAGATAAATAAACTCGCAAACATAATGAGGACATTTCGCCTTAAAGCAATAAAAACAAATAGAGATGCTGAAAACACTTTGGGAGTGATTTTTCCCTAATGCAAATGAGAAGTGGAAATCTGAAATAACTCCTGAATGCATTAAATAATCCCTGCAATATTTATAAATATATTAATAATACAGGGTCTAGTATCAATATGAGGATGTAACACCATTGATTCTAGTGGAGAAAATCATATTAAAATTAAGAGTAAGATAAATAAAAATGAGGCCCCAACTTACTAATTACTCAACATATGAAAGCTGTAAATAAATATAAACTGACAGAAACATTGAGTAGATTAAAACATACAGTGCATTAAGGCCACCTTGGAAGAATGATCTAATACTTTAGGTTCAGACATTAAGCTCCAAATGTATTAGATCTATGATTTCTTCTAGAAAGAATTAAGAATTAATTAATAGCTGATTCAAATTGACTGTTAACTAGGCAAAGAAGATGCCATGGCGCACTGATCGGAAAAAGAGGAGTAAGAACAGGTTTATATAAAAAAAACTCACTGAAATAAGTGATCTAAGAACTGTACTGGTAGTATTGGATATTGACTATATTATACCTGCAAATGAATTAACAAATTAAATATTATGATCACAGGCTTGGAAGCCTCAGATTGTTTTTCTCCATCTATAGTTCTGCAATTTATCCTCTTTAAACATTTGTATTCCACCGTAATCTCCCAAAACGGCAGAACATTACAAAGATGTGTTAATTTTAAAACAAAAATAATACACTGAGCTGTGAAGTCTTAGGTAAATAAGCTACAACTTGCCACACTATGGAGCATCAAGTTATTTTCACTGCTGCTTTAATACCTGGTGTGAGAGTAGAGGACTGAGTTGGATAAGTTTTTGTCAGCACTTGTCTGCAGGTAGAAAATTCACCTAGAAAAATAGTGATACCTGGTATTATAAAATACAGATCTGCCATCTATCATAGTACATTCTAAAAATGCTGGTTTGACCATTTGGTTTGACCATTGAACTGTAGTCTTATATAAAATAGTTGGTTTAACCATTCAACTCTATCAATTGTACCACTTCCTGTAATATTTTTAATACTCTGGACTTTGTTTATACTCCAGGAATGAAGCTTTGTTTGCACAGGGGTTGAGTTCAGTGAGTGAGGATTTTGTTTTACTCTTCTCATTTGTGTAAGTGGTCTATAGATTACCCTGGAATTATTTATCTGAGTAGCTTATCAGGAGTCAGCTATTTATTTTCTGCTTGTCCTGTATTATTTGATTTCAAGCCAAGTATAAGTGGCCAGCTGTAACACATTTTGAAAATGAGGCACTTAATGAACATGTTTAGTGTTAATACAGTTATTTATGTGTTATCTCGCAGTGTTTTATTGCAGATGATAGGAAAATAACACTGTATATTGTTCAAAAAGGATAGCTGGGATATGATTTTATGTTTCTAGAAAAGAATATTAAATTCAGCAAGTGGGAGTTATTGTTTTTGAAAAATGAACTTTTAAAAAGTGTAGAACAGAAGGAGAAAAAGCTGGCAATTAATAAAGCTTCAAAGAGCTATTGAGTACAGTTTGGTGTCAGATATACAAAATTATACACAACCACATACCAACAAATAAAAGCACAAAGCAATAAAAGGAGAATTCTGTAATTCTAATTGTTTATATATTTCATTCTATATAAGATGGAAACACTTAAAATATATACATCAACACACCCAAGATACTGCAAAATAAAACATGAACTTTTCAATGTAGAAGAAGGAATAATCAACATTTTTAATTTCAAAGTGGTATATTATATGTAAATAAAAGCATATGAATGTGACTATAAAACAAAATAATACAGTTCTTCATGAAAATATCTCAAATTTTTACAGTGGAGAACAAGATTTTTACAATCTTTCTGCAAAACCAGACTCAAAGCCTAATAAACAAGTAACCAAATCCTGTTTGTTTTACTCAGGTGAGCAGCCCTGTTTAAATGACAGGTATAACATCTCCAAAATATCTTACAAAAGCCATCAAAAGTATAAGCTATACTTGAATATAGAATTTATAAGCTATACTTGAATATAGAATTTATAATTGGTAGCTTTTCGTTATTGTACAGAGTAATTTTTTCTTCTGATACACTTTTTTTTTTTTTTTTTTTTTGTGAGTTGTTGCCAAAAGAGCTTATTAAAAATAAAACATATCTACTTTTTTGGGGGTCATTTTACTAGGTGTTTTATCTAACAGTTGAGGCTGCAGTTGCAACAGTCCCTGTGTGCTGGGCATGAGACTGTCTTAGCTCAAATTCAGAAATCCCTTGCTAAGTCTACTTGTAACACATTAGCCCACTCCCTGTTCAGAGGGTGTGCAGCAACATCCATTATTTACCTGCAGTGTGCTCTGTGGTTGTATCCTGAATAATTCCTTTCATTATTTATTATTGGCCCACCTCATCTTGTGCATTGTTTTGAACAATGAACAAACATAAAGCTAAATGAAGAAGAAAAGGGTGTTTGAAAATTGAAAAGGTAAAAAGTGGGCTAGGTGGGCTGTATATCACTAGGATGGCAAAACCGAAAATACACTTTGCTTTGGAAACGTAGCTCAGAGCGTATCAAGAGTCACTAGAGGAAGTAATGGAGAGAGAACCTTCTGGTTTCTGGAAGACTAAGTTCAGTGTGACTTAGGAGGGTGATAATACTTGCTGACATCATGTGGTTGCTTTCATCTTGCAATTGTTTCAATTGAGATGTTCCAGTGATGTTCTAAATTAAATGCTGTTGGTTTTTTTTTTTGTTTTTTTGTTTTTTTTTTGTGAGCCAAGATGAAATTTAATCAATATAGATTAATTTAGAGCAGCTGTTATTCACTAAGTAGGAACAGTTTCATCACTGAAGAATTTTAATTCCAGCTTTTATAACATAACCTGCAGTACATTTGAATATATTCCCTTGGTCTCCGCAGTGCTGTAATTCTACTAAGCTCAATGAAATTTATCTTTTACAAAACAATATGCTGTAGATCTTTACTTGTTTATTTCTCAGAAGCTTCTTTTTCGTTGAAACGTAGGTCATGTAAAGCCATTAAACCTTCCCATGCAGGTAAAAAAAAAAAAAAAAAAAAAGATGAAATGTGGAGAATACTGCACTCTGCTCTCAGAATGTATCAGGAGAGGTGCTTCTGTCATTATGATTCACTGAAAAGATTGTGTTCAGTAGCCTTCACCCTCACTTCTCCAGTTGCAGTTTGCATATAATGTATGAATACTGTATTCAGTCAAGGTCACATGAAGGTCCTCCCCCTCCCAACACACAGAGAAATTAAATTTGAAATAATACACATAGTCCAAGGTGCCACAGAAGAGTAGATTTTAACAGATTGTTTTGATGTAGTTGAGAGCCTACAACATGAAAGATGTCTACACTGGTATATAACTATAGCGATAGGTATGTAGGCATCCGTAACTAATGCTATACAAGGTATTTGGACATCTTGTTTCCATTCAAAACACATTATGTAGAGGTTCTTAAGTGACTGTGGAATTGTACGTAAGTGCATAGCTCCCCTTCAGTTCAGTGGTACCTGAGCGATTTCCAAAACCCACTAAGAATCTTAGAATCAGAGAACCATTATTTTATGAGCTCTTTGTCCTAGGGAAAAAAAAAACAAAAACAAAACCAAAAACAAACAAACAAACAAAAAAAAAAAAAAAACAAATAACAACACAAGAGGAAAGGAAAGGAAAGGCAAAAAGAAAACAGGTTGAGACAAGGTAAACTTTAATCTAGTTTTATATATGATGGTGTTGGGCTGTCTGTGTAGCTCATAGCAGGAGTAAATAGTCCAAATACTATAAATTATATTAATGATGGTGGCTTACCTTGCCAGTGGAATGGAATAACAATTATGGAGATATAAGTCTATGCTGATGACACTGGTATGTACTTCTGTCTCTCTTCTTATTTCATTTCCAGCTCACCAAGGGATTCTCATAGGGCAGCACTTGCAGTACTGACCAGAAGTTATCATGATGTTTGTTTTCCTGACTATGAAGCAAAGGAACCCGCTTTGTAAGAACATGGGTTGTGACTAATTTCAGTATGGGTGTAATTCAGAAGTAAATTCATACAGAGCTATAAATCAGAAGTAGGTTGTCACCTGAGAACTTACACATTGGAAAAACTGATGTAAGAAGCAGCATCAGGATTACACATCCAAAATTGTTGCTATAGCTGCTGTTCATGGAGCTGAGAAGGAATAGTGTATTTTGTGTATGAATGACAGAAATGGATTCATAGTGAATTACACAGGATTATTCCATGTTGAGTAAGAGAACAACATATAAATTTAGGAATTAACTTCTTTATGAAAAGAAGTGACAGTATCACTCTTTTCAAACACTTAATGTGCAAGTGTTTTTTTCTTGGTTTGTGGCTCTTTATGCCTCATTATGCTCTGTTTAACCTGCTAACTCAGAGGGCAGTAAATCTTTATTTTCCTATCTGCTTATTTGCTCCAAACCCATGGTTCTGCAGTGCTAACAATTTTGGTACAACTATGACATTACAACACAAGAAATTAAACTTTTACGTTTTACCTAGCTGGATGGAGATTCTTGGGGTAAAAAGAAATCGAACAATCCTCCAGACTTGGAAAATGAAGAAGACAAAGTTAAATTACTGGGACAAGGTGTTTGTTTTCCTAACGCAGTTCTCCCAGTTAAGAATGCAGATTTTGGCTTACCTTTTAGGATCTTTTCAGTTGACTAGTTTCTTTAATAAAAATATTAGTATTCTGCGTTGTAGGTATAAAGTCATGTGTTTTATATGCAAAATTTTAAGATTTTGGAAAGCGAACAATTTAATAACGTAACAGTTTAAGGGACAGTGTTTACTTCAGACTTTACTTTAGTACCTTGGATAATTGTGGTTGCACCAGTGGTGTGTGTGATTGCATATTTAATATTAGTAAGACAGTTAAATGGATTATGGCCAAAGGTCACATAGTCCTCATTACGACTTTCAAGTTGACTAGCAAATTTTGTCTAGTTATTATTATTTCTTCAATCCTCTTTTTTTTTTTTTTTTTTTTAAACTAAAGAACTAGAGGATACATTTGTGGCCAAACTTGCATTCAGGACTTATGACGATTTACCCACTGTCATTTATAAGTCATTCCAGTTGTTATTGAGCTTATAGATGTGTCTGACTCCCAAAGAGATGCACAGGTTTCTGCATCTGAACAGTTTTCTGTTGTCAAATAAGTATACGCATCTTGGCTTTAATTATGCTACACTTTTCTTTCTTTCTTTCTTTCTTTCTTTTTTCTCCCCCCTGTGGATATGTTCTATATATTTCTTTATGATTTTCATTGAAATGTTATACCATCAGCTGAGAAATATTGTCAGAAATCTAAACGCTTCACAAAATGCCAGCTACTGTAAAACCCTACATTCACAATAACTAGATGACTGTGAATACTGGAGGCTCAGCAGAAGTCCACTTGGTATCTTACTAAACACCCACATTTTCTCTGTAGTGGCAATTTGAACATCAAAACAGCCCTTCAGAGTATATTAAGAAACAATTCAACTTCATAGTATTAATAGGCATGAAATTGGATAAATTGGATGTAATTACATTTCTAAATTTTCTTTCACAGTTTTATAATTCAAAAAAACACCTGTTTAGATTAAAATTCAATTCTTTTTAGTTCAAAATACTCAGATTTTTCCTTTTTTAAAGATAAAGCAGGGATGCAGTTGTTTGGGATGTTTAGGAAGAGTTTGAAAATGTAGAAAATTGTTTGGACAAAACCAATTTATTGCAGCTGTAGAAATGTAAAGCCACCTTTACTACAAGTGCAGTCTTTCAAAGGAGATTGGCTAGCAATAGATGGGCATGAAATTTCCAACTGCAGCAGATATGAGAAAGTAATTTTATGTATCTCCCTTATATATGTAATGTTTTAACCAGTTTAGACTTAGCTTCACAAATGAGTTATAAAGTAAGAAGCTGAACAAAGATGTGCACATGCAGAAGAAAGTAATTTATGCCATGAAGATTGAAAAATGTACCACCTTTCTCTTGGAGTAATATATCTGCTAAAAACTTGTGATTTCAGAGTTCTCATTTTAGGGGCACTCAGTCAAGAGAAATGTATACTGAATATACTACCTGATTTGTTATTTTAATCCCAGACAGTGGAATCAATATTTGTTATTTTTCAAGCAACATCTGTGGATGAAGATGGTATACTGAGGACACTGTGTGACTGAGGAATACAGTAGTTTGTTTAATTATTCAAACAGGTGGATAAATTTGGAGGGAAAATAATAGCAGTATGAATTTCAATAGAGTTGGATAGAAAATAAAAATATGCTAAAAAGTTAATTCACAAATAAAATCCTAAGTAGTGTTGATAAAATCAATACTTTTTACCACTGTAACTACAATGAAAAGAATAGGGCTGAGGGCTTAAATGGAAACTAAGCAAAGACAATTTCGGAACTTAGAAAGATGCTTCCTTCACTCAGGCTGTGATGCATAGTTTGAATGGCCTAGTGGGTAAAGATGTTGGAACAAACGTTGCAGTCATTCAGGAAGCAATTAGACACCATCCTAAGGGAACATATGCATTATGAAGGCCAATCCTCTTTAGGCCGAATGGCCTTTTCTTGTATTCAAGATGTTCCATTCACACTGTTGTTTTTTTCCACAGAATGTACTCTATTTGCTTTGCTCTGACATACAAAAAGTAGTAAATACAAGGTAAAACTATGCTTTTTGTGTGTGTGATTTTTAGAAAGACTTTATCATATTCTTTTTTCTTTGTATTGCTTATTATTAACTTGTTCAGATAAATGTTTCAGAATTTGAAATTTTTGATTGAATTAAATGTACAATTAATAAGATTCTTGTCCCTTTGGTATACCTGATACCGCGTTCTGTCTCTATGTTGATTGTTCCTTGTAAGAAGGTATCCAGATTATTTCTCTCATAAGAGATTTTACCCTGAAATCTGGTGCTTGACAATAACAACCCTTAAACTAAAACTTTTATTTATACTAGAAAGCTTACTGCAGATTCTGAGATGTACACATAGCAATTTGTAGACAGTTGGCAAGGCTCTTTTAAATTTAATTTAGCTTTTAGAATATTCATCCATTTAATTCGGGTATATTGTCAGTGAAGTAAAAATACATTCTGTTATCTGAATTCATTCTTAGAACTAGACAAATTTAGATTAAAAAAAATAAGAAAAACAAAATATTACAAAAAAAGTTTAGATTAGTATTCTAATAACCTTCAATAGCTGTTCCAGTAATTATGTTATCTTAAAACATGGCTCATTGTTTTAGCAAAATTTTTGGATAAATCTGTTCTGTTATTGAAGATTGTAATATTGAAGATTCTAACAGTATTGAATCATTCTAACTCACTTTTTTTTTTTTTTTTTATCCTGATTCTGATCATTCTACTGTTTTTGCAGAAGTGGTAAGTGGTTTCTCCTCTCCTATTCTTGTAGATGTGATTGCAAATTTTACTCATGTCAGCTGAGTTGCTGAACTACACATCCATACCACCCTTGCAGAGGAAGAATGAAAAAGAAATGCATCCTGAAGCTACAAAACAGGCAAGTAAGATTTCACTGCTCCATTTTCAGGTACTTATTCTGATTTAGAAATGAGCTCTTTTTTAATCTAAAATTAACAAAAAAAAATATATCCTCCTGTAGAAAGCTTGATTTATAAGAAAATGCAGATTTCCCTAGCTTTTAAGACTGTGATTTCACAAGCCATACATGTTAAAGAAGACTTTTGAAATCTGGGTGACTGTTCTCCTTGTCAGGGCTGAATAACCAGGATCAGAATCCCTCTGTGTTCATCCAATCCTGTTAGATCACATGATAGACCAAGTCATATGGAAGAACAAAGTTAATTTTGGATTTGCTCTCTTAAACTACAATGTTTCCAGCTGGGTTCTCTTAGTAAGTTAGTATGCATGTGGTTTTGTGTTTTTTTTTTTTCTGTCTTTTTCTGGATTAGTTATTTAGAAAATTTCTGTAATTGAGATAAAGAGGAATAAAAGTGCATGTGAATAAATACTAGGAAAAGAATGGGATCTATGGATTGAACTTGTTTTATACTTAATATTTCAGAAAATGCATAAAAATGAAAAAAAAATCTAGATGCTCGGGTAAGGGGTATTCTGAAACTATCAGGATTTTGCACCTATATTTCATAAAATAATTTGGGGGGGGGAGCGTTGTTAGTTTTTTAAGATTTTTTGATTATGCTACTTAGCTACATATTCTTACCAAGTAATCTTTGGCACTGACTTTAGTGTATAAAAATACTATTTATGTTTTACTATAGACATATGAAATTCAATTTTGGACCATTATATGTATATATTAGCCCCTCTTGAGAATCATGCTGCTCCTAAGAGATACAGTGAGCCTTGTCACTGCTTAACAAGGAAGTAAAGCTCTGTGTATCAGTATGAAGTGTCTAATGAAATTAGAAACATCTGTTCTTGCAGCTTGTTGCTCCTCCCTTGAGGGGAGAAAGGGAGCAGGATGAATGAAAGAACAAAGAAAATGCATAGCAGAACAGATTTTGGATGGAACACAGAGCTCTCTGAAGCGTCCTGCTTTCATTCGACTTGTCCTCCAGCCAGAACTCTTCCCTGCAAGAGGAGAGCAGAGAAAGAAAGATTATAAATGGTCCCACAGCACAAGCAGTCCTTGAAAGGCCTTTTGCTGATGTGCTGATTTGTCTGTGGAAGTTTGCTCTGGCCTGCTGTGAAGGAAATTTCATTGCTTGGGCACTGAATGCTATTTTACCCTTGTACAGAGAGTTACACTGAGCTGCCCATTGAGTTGACAGGTGTTTTCTTACTCTTCATTTGCTACTGCTTCTCAGACCTTGGAATCATGTCTCTCTCATGTAATAATAGCTGCTTCTGTGACTACTGCACGATCCACATACAGTCCTACTGTATGTGACTTGCTAGCTTCACATGAGTGGAGATAAGTTATTGATAAGTAAAGCCAATTTTGTATCAGCAATAGGCTGCTCTTATCAATATTAATAAGATATATATATTTATATAAATGTGTGTGTATGTATACCTATCAATTTTAGATTGCATAAAACTTCCATCATTTGCCAGGCTCTTACATCTGTAACAGTATACTTAAAAGTGCAATTCTCAAGAACAATCATTGTGGAAGCAATTTTGGGAAAATATGCAATTCATTCTACTAGCCCCAAGTAAATGTCTATGCAAGACATAGTCTTTCATATCATGTCTGGTTAAATGGTTGATGTTCACATTTATAAAAGTCTCCTATAAACATTTTTCTTTCACCATTTTGTTAAGTTTTACTTCCTACTTGCTTTTGTTTGGAATTTTGATGACCCAGTATGTGTCCTGACTGATTCATTAAGCCCATGCTTATTACTGTTTTGAAAACAGCCTACTCTTTTTCTTTTTTAAGATAGGTCTACAGCCAGTGATGTCCCCATAAGATCAGGAGCCCCAGAGAAATTTATTCTCTGCTTACACTGACAGTCATCAATATTTAAAATATGATGCTGCTATGTTCCTTTGTACTGATTAACTAATACTGCTTAGTGAAAGAGGATTTACGAGTGGATTTACTGTAATGAATAAGAAGCTACAATTCAGTAAACACGCTAGAACTCTTTTAAAAATGTAATCTGTATTAAATGTAGAGAGTACTGTTCATCATATATTATACATGGAAATGTGACAAAATCATCAAGTCCACTTCTACAACTGTTTTATAAAGCAAAACGTTTGATTTGCAGGAATTTTTAATATTATGTTGTTAGCATGTCATATACCATTTATTAGACAGTTTCAAATTTCACGTAATTATTTGGAAAGTAGTAAACAAACCGTAAATACCAATTTAGCTGGAAAAAAAAAAAGTTGTGAAGGAAACAGAGGTGCTCTGCAGTAATGTAGACTGATCTCAGTGGAGGAGGAGTAAATGGAATAATCAGACCGAATTGATTGCATAGCATTAAACATGTGGTATGAATGCCCTGTGAGGTTGCATATGATCAAGTTACAGGAAGAAATGTGTGGGACAAAATGCTGAGGGGACGTTTGTTGGCTTAAGAAAGCCTAGCTGGGAGTGTAAAAGGAAGCAGTGTGGAAGGGAGGGCTATGATAAACAAAACACATGAAGGAATCAAATGAGTACTAAGAAGGAAAGAAAATAGCATGCAGGAGAGATGAAGAGAAGCATGGCAGGTCATTTTTTCCATCAGAATTTATTTCTGTCAAAACAAAGAGCCTATGTCAGCATTACATGTATGTTGTGCACAGGGAAGAACTTGGGCCAGAATAGGGAAAAAATGAGTTTGGTAAGGCAGAGAAATGCTTGGATGCTTCTGCAAATTTCATTTTATCTAAATACTTTGCCCCATCACAGTCTCTTCAGAGCTGAATGTCTCCTTTACATAACGTTGTGATGGGTTTGTTATTTTCTGTTTGCAGGGAGGAAAGAAAGGTTGGCCTTAAATCCAATAGCTTGTTCTATCCCCAAAATCTTCATTTTCAAACAAGGCTTAACATTACTTTTTTGTTGTTTGTTTTTATTTTTCATATTTCTCCTCTGTGAAGTCTTCCTCCCCAGGTACCTTTTGTAGTCTAAGGAGAAACAGAAGCTAGAGCCCTTCATTTCTGAAGCTGTTTTCTAAATGAGAAGAGGAAATCCTCCTTTTCTTACTGTTTACCTCCACATCATCATTGCATGTAATTTTTTCTTTTATAATTAACAGACCACTGAACAAAAGAGCCATTAGGACTCCACAACACAAGTGGAAATGAGAGCCCCTGAGGACTATGGAGCAGTCTCTGGTACTCAGTGAATATTCACAATGCATTGCAATAAGCAGCACAGGTGTTTCTGAAATTGTAAAACCATCAAAATTTTTCTGTGCTTAATTGCCCTCAGACTCTCCCATCCATCTGTTTAGCTGGTGTGGATCAGTTCACTGGGTAAAACAAAAATATTGATGGACTACCTCTAAGGGATTGTGAGTACCTCATTTTTTAGGTATATTTGTATAATCATGTTTTGTTTATAGTTCCATTTTTGTTTTGATTCCATTGCTACCAGAAGGGGTTTACAGAGCAAATCTTTGGCAAAGGAAGGATGGGAGAGGGTAAATCTTGGCCTTTTGTTTTTCTGAATAACATTCCTACTGAATCATCTCTTGTTTTGAAAGTCCAAATTAGCATTGCAAATTTCAGAGTATCATTTCTAAAATTTTACAAGTGAGAAAGTGTTAGCATGAATTTATGGTTTTCAGTATATTTGTATAATCTCTACTATGTAAAAACGTGTTGGGATTTTTGAAGAAACATTATACATAGTCTACTTACCACTATTTGTGGTAAGTATTTATCTAAGTTGAGGAAGCAATTTTATTGGATCTAAGAAAAGTTTGTAAATCTTATCTCTGTAAAACTATAGATCCAGTCACTGTTGTGTTTCTTGAATAGTTCAATTAAAAGTTGCCTCTTTATAGATTTCCAGTAAATAATTATTCATACTTCTAGTGGCAGCTTGAAAAATTTATTGTTTCACATACTGAGTATGTAAGCAGTACTTCACTGTACTTCACTGTAAGCAGTACTGTTTTCTTTGTAAATACAAAAACCTTTTCAAATAGCATATATATAAATTTAAAGAAAATTTTGAATATAGGCTGTAAATATTTCAGGCAACAGCAGTACATAACTTATATTCAACTTTGTTTTGTCTGATCTGTTTATTAAACCTGAATTGGCTCCTTCTAGTGAATTAGAGTGAATCTCTGCTGTACTGCACTCTTTTTTTGGGGAGCAACGTTAGCATTTGTGTCAATGAACCTAGAGAGGAAGTGAAGCACATTTGCATGCTCTGACATTTGTTAATATATTTTTGTTGCTTTTTTTTTCAAATGTCTATATGCAGTTATCTGATTAACACTTTGGTAAGCTCTGCATTAGTTCATATGACAATTGATGCAACGGAAGTTAGATCATGTCAGGTTTGCTGATCTGGGCTGTAGTTCAGATAGAGCCTGCAGATGATCATTAGAAAACAAACAAACAAAAACAAACAAACAAAAAAACAAAACAAGAAACAAGAAAAACAAGAAACAAAAAAAAGTAAACTGATCCTTAGGATGAAACAAAGCTAAACTGCCAAAACTTTGTACAGTCTGCACAACACAGAAGTTTTGGGTAGAATTTCCCCTTTGTTTAAAGCACCAAAATCTTATAGCCCATCTGTTGTTAGCCATCGTATTAGAAACCTGCATTTGAAAAAGATTAAGAGGTTTTCCTTCTGTAACACTCACACACACAAAGCTGCATGCAAGTATGCTGCAGTACTGCTACAAAAATGCATTCAAGACTGTATCATCATTAAAAAAAAAAAAAGACTTACAGAGGGAGAATGAATGAAGCATTTCTGTATATAAAAGATAAAATATCTTTATGCACTTATTTATACTGTGACTGTTGATGTTCTATTATTCAGTACTCATGAAACAGAAATTCCTGTGTATATCTAGGTGTTCTTCTGTGATTAACAGCTTGTGTACTATCAGTTGTCTTTTTATTTTTTTAATGGTAAGTTGCAATTTAAGTTATTAGAAATGTAAACTTCAATGAGATGCTGCATTGACACTGTCTTGAGGCAGGACAGAGAGAAGCTCCAAACATTATAGCAGTGTTATTGAAGAGTCCAATCCTGAGCCCTTGTTCAAGACACTGAGATCAACAAAAGTCATGCCTCACTAGAAATTTCTAGGCTTAAGCAAAAGTATTTAAAAAGGTATCACGAACACTGTCCTTGAGACACCATGAAACTCTCCCTTCATATGCTCATACAATCAAATTGAGTTTACAAAAAGCAAACTAGCATCTGATAATGGCCGTAGGAATCTTTATTTAACACACCAAGCTAAGCTGTTCACACAGAATGTCTGTCTACTATTGACTTTCATCTTAGGAAGGAGACACGACAAGAATGTTTCTATCCTCTTATTTAGCTTTTGAACCTTGGAAAAGGCTTTACATCCTGTACTTAGCTGAAGTACTTTCTTCAGAATGTGTTTTCAACTTGTGTTGACAACAACCTTGTCATTCTCACCTTTAGAAGATGCACCTTCCAGGCTCCAGAAGATAATTACATTTCTCAGCAGTTTTTCAAGCAATGATTTACATTAATGAAAACTGAATCAGCCTGATCAGACTTACCTCAACATTCACTGCAGCCATACAAATACCATTTGTTCAGTGTTTGAAACAACCAAGCAACTCACTTTTTAGGTCATGGTAATGATATCCAATTTCAGGAAGACTGAAAAGCCTTAATTTTAACAGAATAAGTCAGTAAGGAACAACATGTGAACACGAAAATAGAAAGCAATTTATGAACACATGCACCCAGAGTGAATCAGAATTGTAAATGCAAATACATGCTATATTCTAAAAGTCTATGTCAGAAGAGAAGCCTGTTTAAAAACAAAACAGAATCCAGAACTGGAACCTACCATGATCAAGAAAATGACTGCAAGAAAGGATTCCAACTACCTGGAAGTGTAATTAGCTATTTAGCTTTAAAGGAAGGAAGGAAGGAAGAGAAAGAAGAGAAAGAAGAAAAGGGAAGAGAAAGGAAAAAGTGATAGCTTCATGCAGAAAAACATGGTCTTCCCAGCTCACACATGAGAATTTCCAGTACAATAAATACCCCATGTAAAAAAATATATATTATTGTTAGGAGTAATTAAAAACATTATCTAAGGAAATATGAAGGTGCTCAGAACAAATGATGAAAACTCCTGGAGAACAGAAAAACAACTTTGCCTTAGGATGTGTTTTCGCTTTTGAGGTTTAATAGCAAGCAGTTTGGCAGCTCTCTTAGACATGGTACTGCTAAAACCTAGTGAACAGGTCTGAGGAAATTTAAATTGGGAAAGAAGTGTGGGAGAGGGACCAACTGACCGACCCCAGTAATAACTGGCCCTTAAGACAAGATACAAAAACACAGCACTGGTAGGAAGCATAGATTTATGACATAAGGCCACAGTTATCTGAAAGTGAAGACTAGCTTAGAATTGATGGAAGATTATACTTGTATAGCACAAACTGGTTGCTCTTTGTAAGTGTTTTTTTTCTTTGCATTGTATTTATACTAGAAGTGGTAATGGTGCATATTCACAGTTGTTCAACAAAAAGATTCTTAGTTTGCTACATTAGCTGTTTTCTACTCCTCATTTTCCATCTTGCTGAAGTAGTATATATGTTTATTTTGTATGATATTGTTTCAAACCCAGGTAGCCTTTTTATAAAACAGTATTGTAAGTGCTAGATCAAAACCCTCCGACATAACTCACTCTTTTTCCATAAAAAAACAAACAAACAAACAAACCAAAAAAACACCACCAACAACAAAAGAAAACACACCTCCCTTTTCTTCAGTGTCTTTCCTGTGGTAAATAAGGTGGATTGTAAGCTATTGTTAAACCTTGCCTAGACTGTATTAATACAATTAACTCAATTTGGCAGAGAGATGAAGGTCAATATTCTTTGGTATTTTTGTTCCATGATTCTTTTTTCTTGTCCTCAGAAAAAATTGCTTCCATCTGTAGAGCTGTCTAGACCAGTATAAGCTCTGTCTGTCCCAGTCATTACCAGCTAAACTTGTTTGTTAGGCATGAATCCTGACATCTTTGAATTGTCTAATTTTAGAGCACTTTTTTAATAACCATCACTCTTTCCCAAAGAGTTCTTTTATGACATTAGAAATATCTTAATCCTCCTTCAATAACAGAATGGAGGAGAGAAATTGCTATAGCTATCATTATTGGAAGAAATAGCATTATATTGAAAGGATAAAATGGACTTGCCCTGTCTAACCTTAAAATGACTTATAGGATATATTTTCTGACACACACCCTCTGTGGCTGCTTGAGTAGGTATCTCGAATGCAGTGTCTAACTCAAGACTAAAAGTCCCTTATTAATTGTCTCATTTGTTGTGTTGTTTTCTTTTTCTTTTTCTTTTTTTTTTCTTTCTTTCTAGGTATTTCAAAGGACTGGTATTTATAAAGTTATATTTATTTATGTATGAAGAGTGGAAAAAAAATGCCTGGAATTACACAATTTTGTCTTAATATGGTAGGTATGGTTTAACATCAACGGGCAGCTAAGCACCACCATGCCGCTCTCTCTGTCCTCTTCAAAAGGATGGGGGAAGAAAATACAATGAAAAAAGCTCATAGGTTAAGATAAGGACAGGCAGACCACTCACCAATTGCCACCATGGGCAAAACAGACTCAGTATAAGGGAGATTAATGTAATTTGTTGCCTGCTGAAAACAGACTAGAGCAGTGAGAACTAAACTAAAAGCAAAGTAAAAGTACCTTCCCCTTCATGAACCATCTTCTACCTTCTCCTCCCTGGGTGGCACAGGGGAATGGGGGTTGTGGTCTGTTCATAGTACTTCATCTCTGCTGCTCCTTCATGGTTACTCTTCTCCTGCTCCAGCAGGTCCCTTCCTGAACTGATTGTATGTGGGCTTCCTACGGGCTACAGCTCTTCAAGAACTGCTCCCATATGGGTCTGTACCACACTGTCTACTTTTCAGGAGCAAACTGCTCCAGCACAGGTCCCCCACAAGCGAAAGCTTCCCCCAGGTCCCCTGCTCCTGTGTGGGCTCCTCTCCAATGGTCTGCAGCTCCGGCCTGGGGCCTGCTCCTGTGGGGGCTCTCCATGGGCCGTAGCCTCCTCTGGGCCACATCCACCTGCTCCACCGAGGGCCTCCCTTACAGGCTGCATGGGAACTTCTCCTTCTGGGCATGGACTTTCTGCACCTTGGGGTCTGCAGGGCTGTTTCTCTTGTTTCTCGATCCTTTTTCCTTGCTGCTGTAGTGCAGCACTTTTTCCCTTTCCTAAATATGCTTTCACAGTGGCGCAGCTAGCAGCACTCTCTGGCTTTGCTCTCACCAGCAGAAGGTCGCTTTGAGTCATCTGGAGTTGGCTCGTTGGGGCAGCTTGTGGACTTCTCTCACAGAGGCCCTCCCCTGCAGCGCTCCCCTACCAAAACCTTGCCATATAAACCAAATACATGGGCTTTATATAGACTGCACTTTATTTTTAATACTACCACGACAAAGTGTTACAAAAACATGTGTTTTAAATAGCTTCACAAATCCAGTTTGCTAGAAAGCAGATCTCCAACACTCTCCAATATTTGTTTTATCTCACCTAATATAAGTCATCTAAACTAGTTTGAGATAAATGTCTAAGGTCCCCCTCAATATCTACAGCAGATATATCAAAAACATGCAGAGGGCAAGTCATCCCAGAGGATTCTAAATTAAAAATCTAACCAGAAAAGAAAAATCAGCTTTCAGAGATGTTTGTCTCTTCAGTAATTACAAAAAAAAAAAAAAAAAAATTAAAAAAAAATCTATAAATAGTTAAAACTCTTTTAGACTAAATTAGTTGTCTATCTAATGGTTAGTTGACTAAGTTTGGATGAGATGGATATCAGAAAAAACTAGCAAATCAAATAACTAGCACCTCAAATTGATAAATAATGGTGCCCAGCCAGCTATTGGTTGCCTTTCACTGTAGCCAGGCAAATTTGATTAATTATAATTAATGCAATAAAAACTGAGTCCTGCAGCTTATTAATCATTTCAGAACCTGCAGGGTAATACTCATACAGTGCTCAGTATTACTTGTCCACACGTTGTATATTTACAACTACTCTTGTTAAAAGTTTATCATTGAAGACATGAGTGAACAGTTTTCCTCCTGAAAGGTATAGTTCTAGATTCTAATTTTTCATTTTTGCTGTGCTTCTAGAGCAACTGGATTCTAAATTAATGTGAACTCCTATAAAGCTAAAATATTTTGCAATAGTTGTGGTGAAACAGCACTCATGGAGGAAGAGTTTCATGTATTACTCACTTTTTTTTTTGCATTGTATCAAGCTGTTTTAAATCGAATGCTAAATTTTACATGAGTATTGATCGTAACTTTATATCATCCATTAAAAATAATCTCTGTTTGTTTAGAACTGCTATGGGGAGTGGGGGAATAAATGAGCGTTTAATTAGGTTTAGTAATTTTTCATTACAGTTTGAAAGGGATATAGGATGTGCACAGATACCTATTGTCTCTTTCACCGTTGGTAAAAGATGTTAGATCATTACACTTCATCTTAAGATGAAAAGATTACATATCCTTCTATAAAGATATTGCTTTTTTTTTTTTTCTCCTATAAATATCAAATAAATGCTCCATTAAAAGATAAAAATACTAAACTCTTGATGCTTATCTCTTTTTTGTTTATGAACTGTATGTTCTTATATCTTTGTTAACAAATATGTGTTCAGACACATTATATTTCATGAGTTTCTCTTTGTTTAGTTCAATTGAAATATGACTAGAAAAAATATCCAAAAAATATCCATCATATTTTCAGGAAAAGCTATAGTTCTTTCCTGTTTGTGAATGAAAAACTCATTGAGAATTAGTGAGTAAACTTTTTAAAATGTACATAGTTTTGCAGAATGGGGCTAGTAAACTGATTTTGCAGAAACTAGAAGTCCTATCACAGCAGAGTCATCTTTGAAGCAATAAAAAAGAAATCAACAAAAATAATAAGGTTAAATGAAACAAGACTAAAACACTCTTTGGCTTTCAATAAACTTTGCAGAAGATTGTTATCCTAAAGCTCATCTAATTTTAGAAAGAAGATATTTTGTGTCAAAGGCTTTATAAGGCTCAGAGCCTTATGTTTTACTATATTTGAATTTCAACATCAGATGAAATATATCTAAGTATGGTTTATCGAATATCAAGCAATTCAAATAGTAAGAACTCTAAAGAAAAATGATGTTTTCAGAGTAATGTATTAGGAGAAAGAGAAGTTAATTTAGGGGGGGGGGGAAATACATAGGAATCATCACATTTGCAATAGTATTTTTCTTCTACAGGGATTTCTATTTCTTATGTTCAGTATGTGACCTTATAAAAATGATAACAGGATTCAGAATCTGAAAAATATATACGCATCTTAGCTATTATTTTCTTGAGGCAGACACCAGAAGTGAGAGTGTTAAAAACAGTCAGAGTGTGCTTTTGTTTGTTTGGTAACTTGAGGCAACAGGAAAATATTCTGCTCTTGCTGTATTCTTTATTAGAAGTAATTTTCTTTTCTTTTGCTTTTGAAAAGCACAGATGTTCAGTTTACCTAAATATTTTTATATGCTACTACTAGACTGTGGACTACAATTTAATAAACTAATGATTCTCTTTTTTAGAAGTCTATTGCAGTTAATGGCATTCTGTATTTCAGTAGTCTCACAGATTGCTTGTAAGTGTGTGTCTGTAATTTCTTCCTGCACACAGATTTATCCCATTGTACTTACACTGTGTGAAGGATACTATGAATTTATGCTTCATTTTTTTCACTATTTTGGAAGTTACACATGGAACAGAGGTCTTTGAACAGTACATTCCCAAAAATGAAGAGCAGTGTATGCACTGCTGCTAGGCCCTTCACTGGGTCAGGAACAAGAATGCCAAGCTGGATGTATCTTGAAAGGATTTGACATAAACTAACAAGCTAAGTACTTAGCAGGCTGAGATACTTCTAGGTATAAGCAAGAGCAGAACTGTAGTTTCCCAAGGAAGTGACTTATGAACTTGATGTGTCTAGAATGCTAGTGTGCTGCTGAGTGTGGTTTTGAGGATTACAGCTGAAGTATCTAAAAGCAACTGAAGTCACACTTTAAATGATTTGAGCTCCTTTATGGCTTTGACCTGATTTCATATGGGGCACTTTAGGAGGAGCAAGGAATTCAGCTTGGTTCTTTAACAACCAGCCTTACCTAATCAGTCAAGCCCACAAAACAGAATTAGCCTAACATATTTTCATTGAATAATTTTGTGTAAGGATGTGTTGTTCTAAAATTGTCACAATTTCAGTGAAATATTTCACAAGCAGAAATAAATACTCTACAGACTCTCATTTTCTTTCAACTTTGAATCCATGACAACTGTAGATAAAAGTTTCAAATGCAATTCTGTAGTCTTCATTACATATTGTGTTTTTTTTCTTTTTCAATTTTATAGTCATGTTATGTGTATTGTTCAAACTAGCAAGCCAAAATGAAGTTGGCTTGATGCAGTGGGTGATATTTAGAAGTATGCTGGCATATGGAATTATTCTGGATGCTTCATCTTCCATTGTTTTCCTCACCTCACGAAAAATTCACACAACTTGTCCTTACATCTTTGTATCAGAGAAAAAAAAATCTTTCCTCCATGCCGTCTGTTGTGTTTTGTCAGGGATTTACATTCAGCCTGTGTCCCTCACCTTTGATGAGATTCAACTGAATACAACAGATATCCAGTTCTGAATAATTTTGGATAGTTACTCAGTATTACTACCTAACCTGCATGGTTTTAAGAAACACATATTTTGCATGTTTTCCCTGGAATTACTAGCAAATATGAAAAAGAAATAAGGCTTAATTTAAACTGCTAATTACCTGTGCCTGTGCCCAAATAAAATACAAAACAACTCAAAATCCTCACAGAGATTAGATGGCATTAAACAAAAGCTAATTAGTACAAAGGTGGGAAGAGGTGATCCCTTTTTCCAGTTGCCACTCTCAGAGCACAATGGTGCTAAATTTCAGAGATGTTTGGTAATCAAACATTTCTGAAAATGTTATACCTAATTTTAGCAACAATCCATTCTCCTAATTATAAAGTTATCTTCTAGTTTCATTACATTTTTAAATAATGATGATGATACATAGACAAGCAATACTGCTGTCTGCCATAAGGATAAGTACAAAATATAGAGATAACAATATGCTGGCATAGAAATACAGCTTTGGTATTTGAGTGGTTTTTCTGACATGAAAAATAGAAGGAAGAAGGAAAAATAGCAAAGGAAGAAAGAGACTATCAGGGTAAACATATATGTTAGATGAAGCTTTGCTCGGCTGAACCTTATCTGTCTACAGTCCTACGTATTCCTGTTCTGATTTTTGTAGTGCTTACAGAGTTGTTTTTTGTTTTGTTTTGTAATATGAAATATGGTATGTAATAACCTACTTTTCAAGATACTTCTTTACATAATTTTAAAGTGATTGAGGGCATATTTTTAGACCTATATTTTTGGTGAATCCATTTTCCAAAAAGATAAAGCTGGAACATTTAAAATGATGTGGTATTGTGTACAAGCATTCAATCTGTTTTTAAAATCACTGCATTAGCCTTTGAGAACTGTAAAACAGAACATCAATAATACTAGTAAAATACAATCTTTTTTCAGAGCTCAGTACATTTTAGGTAGGCTAAATGCAGTATAATTAATATTTGGTCATGTTTTACATTGATTGACCAAAGATATTTGAGGGCCTCTTAAATGCTAATGGTTGTTGCAAGTTCTGATGCAGAACATCAAGCAGTCGATCAGCTGGAATGATAGCTCGGGACCTTCTGTCAGGGAAAGAAAGGTAATAGAAGGACAAAATTAATCAGGGAGGCTGTCATCCTTCTAGCTCAACAGAAAAGATCTTTTTTGTTGCTGTTGTCAACATGGTTAAATGAATTGTATTCCTGCCTTCCCTTTCCCCATACTGCAGCTTGCATAGCTGTTTCTTTGGTATCCCTGAGTCCTGATTGCTGTTGGAATTGTAAACACCAGTTTTATATTTCCCTTTAGAAATTAATACATACAGTGTTCTTTCTCTTAACCAAACTGAAAGAAATAAAATAAAATCAGTGCCCAGCTGGTGTTTTCATCTGTTACTTAATAATATTTCTATTTTTTTAACCTGTATGCTTGGATGTATGCATGGATGCTTGGATTAATGCACATAAAATACTATATATGCAATACTGTGTACATAATTGCTTCATTATGCTTGTTCTTGGTTAGTAAGCTTTGCTAAAAGAACTACGTGGACCTTAAGTTCAGTCTTTGACTTGAAACTTTGACTTTTACAGAATATTCTGTGCTTTTTGAAAATATATTTCCATTTGAACTCACTCATCTGAACCCATCTGAATACATATGAAAATGCAAATATTTTCTTACTCTCTTACATATTCTTGTGTTCTCCTCTCCCTGTTGTTGGCTGTAGAGAATTATAATAATTCCCATGGATTCTACTGTACTGGAACTGTAATTAATAAATTGTACTGGCATTCTCTGGATTTCTTTTTTCCTATTTCTGATACATCGAGTAGTATTTAGGATTTTCCTTTTGCAATTATAGATTGTTTTCTTATTCTGTTTTCAGCTGCCCATAGGTTTTGTGGCAGCTGCTTTGTTCCAGTTCAGAAAAAAAAAAATATCAGTGTCTTGACAGAGGTCAAAGCTCTTGGTTGCTATGAACTGCAGGGATCCCAAACTACCATTGACTTCATGAGCTCTAGAACTGGAAAATCTTGTTGGTCTGTGTCCAGGCTAATTGTGAAGCATCATTGTGCATGATGAGAAGCACTATGAGCATAGTCAGAGTTTGTCTAGATGGGGAAGAAAGGATTCTGCATTTATTCCTTCCCACCTAGATCAAAAAAACAACTATTATTCTGGAAAGTACTTCTTGATCCATTTGAATGGAAGGTGGAATGGAGAGATATGATTTCTTCAATGGAATTGTTTCCTTTATTTTTTATTTTTTTTCCTAGCAAAATTGTAAGTGTGGCCATACATACTATACACTTGCCCAGGTTATAGAACCTACATCAGTTCCAGGCACAATGCTGTCATCCGACTGTCCTGACTTGTTTAAGAATTTATCAGTAGGGAAAAAAAAACAGCATTCACAGTGAACTGAAAGCGGTGACTTTGAGTACTTTAGACCATATGGACAGTTAGTTTTTATTTGTTCTGTCCTTCTACATAGTGCAAAGAGCAAATATGTGATAATAGCATACTCTGTAAAGTGATTGCCTTGAAAGTGTTCCTTGACTGCAAACAATATTTTGGTTTAATTCCAAACAGAAGAAACATCAAAACATACATTAAAATAATTATCATATTCAGAGGCTTTCCCAGCAATCAGACTGGTAGCCAGTTATTGCAACAAGATGGAATTTGTACACATCATGGATACCTGGGGTGTTTCATCCAGAAAAAAAGAGTAGAAAGCTTGGCCCATGAGTAAACTGGAAAGTGCTCCAATGAAAATAGCAACTGGGTCCTTACCAGAGTTCAGTCTAACTGAAAGAAAAGAACACATTTGAATATGTTATCTTTGGAAAATAGACTGGATCATCATAAATTGTGTGATCCTGTTATAAATCTAACATGATTCTTTAATGGACATTGATATATTTTCTTCTGGTTCTGTTGTAGGAATACTCTGTCCAGCTCTCCTGGACGTGGCTTATAACCCAACACTCTGTGTAGAAATACTATTGAGAAATGCTGTCTTAACCATTCAGCCAGCTTAGTGTTCAGGCCTTCATTTCATCTTTGTTAGAATCAAAGTTGTGAGGAACATTCTTAAAAATAAAACAGAAAATCAAAAAAAAACAACCAAAGCTCCAAAGCATAGCAACCCTACCATGAGCCTCATATGATGCTTCAAGTTCATTTATAGAATATCTTGCTTGTTGTGTGCTTCAGATGTTGTATCTCTCAAAGTCTGGTGCACAATCAGTCTTCTTTTGCTATAGTGGCTGTCAGCTGCCCCCTCCAGCTTCATTGGAAAATACTTTAATTTTACTTCTGTTAGTTACTCACTTTGCCAGAATCTTTCCAATGCAATGAAGCAGAGGAAAGTGACAACAAATCAACTTCAAATTGTATGCTATTTTGCAAATATTTTTAAGCAATTTTTCATTAAAAACCAAAAATATACAGCAGTAAAGGCAGTTGGTTTTGCTGAAGTTCATAGCTTCTAAGTAAAAAAGCAAGATGTCAGTGTCCAAGGAGAAAAGTAGATCAAAGGAGCTGTGGCGAAAACTAAAAATTAACGTGACCATTAATTTGCACATAACATTTCAGTCTAGGAGGTGCAATTTATGTTTCAGAAAGATATCTATGCATTTTGAGATTTTAAAGAAAAAATACGTACAGATTTGCATAATATATTTTTGAAACAAATTGCTGTATTTTTATAATACCTAAATTTCACTTCCACTTCCTATTTCTGTTCTTCTAAACATCATTTATTTAACAAAAGAAGCTTGCATAATGATCTTGATTTAAACTTTGAAGTTGACACATCTTCCCATCTAATGCAACATAATATTCTCTTTATCACCTATTCTCTTTTTCACAGTCAAGCTCACTGTAGTTTTGTTTTTTGCAGAAATAAGTCAGCAATATGACTCACAATGCACTCTGGAAAACTTCTACAGTGATCATAACAAAAAGCAAGAGATCAATGGGCAGTCTTACTGATTACTTCAAAGAAACAAACGCTGTGCAAACTAACTCTGTAAAAGCTGAGCCTTCCCAAACCACAGGGGTTTGTATTAAACAAAACAAATCAGTTCTTCTAAAGTTCAGCACTGATTAGCACAGATGTCTGTGTTGGTAAGGCATTGCCTTACAAAAAGGTCTCCAGGAGTTTTTTCTTTGGGAGTGATATACAGAGCTTGCTGTTATTTCTCTTGAGGAAGATGACATGTCTTAGAATAACAGCAGAAACACTCTCAGAAAATAGAGTTCAGAGGCAGATTGTGATCAGAAATCAATCTGATTAGGGAGGCATATAGGAATTGGATTTATGTCTTCCTTCAGACACAAATAGTGTGTGTAAAAAACCAAAAACAACAAACCTAAGAAGTGACCTGCCTATATGGTATTCCTTTAAAAGAGCTCTTTGGCTGGTTGTCAGGGAACACTGCTGATCACAGCTCACCGATGAACTCATCTTTGGATGGAAAAGAGGAAGAATCAAAGACAACACTGATAACAAGGATAACCCCTGATAGTGTTGCAAGGGTTGAATGACTTATGAAAGATGTGATCCTATGAGTTGGAACAATATAGCTACTTACTATATGAATTAATACAAAAATAATATTTTAGGTAGATATTAAAGACAGAGGACAAAAATAGATATTTCTGAAATTCTGTGTGTCTGTGTAACTCATTTCAAGAGTTTAATTCTGAAGGAAGTTTTTCGATTTCTAGTTATCTGAGTTTCAGGAAATGCATTTAATTTCATTAAATTATAGACTGTGTTTTACCAGAATTATCTGGATCCATGTTGTTTAATTTAAATTCATGAACAGTGATAGAGCTTTCTAGAATATGAAAATGTGAAAAATTTGTGTACCTAGAAGATTCATAGGAGGATGGGTAGAGGAAAAGGAGGTGGTATTGGGCACAGGGAAATATTCTCATTTGGGTCAAAGGCTACCCATTTCTCTGTGTTCTGCATGATGTGATTTCTGCATCTGCACTTTAGTAGCCATAATTTGTTTAGTGATGAATGTCAGAACAACTGCAGGAGAACAGATGGTGCCCCTATTCGTCTGGATTTTCTTCCAACCAAGATTTTGTTTATCTCTTACAGCAGATTCTGTTGCTCATCTCCTCTCCATTTTTGAATCATATTCAACAACTCTAAAACTTATATTACATTTAATTCAGGACACAATATGGAAAACTTTGCATTATTTCTGCAACCTCATAGGTTTTCTTATGTATTTACTGTGGTCATTATATTTTTATTTTTTATAATATGATTTTAAAGTACTTCAAAAAAAAAAAGACTAAAATTACTATTTATATCTTTATATCTGCTGGCAAACAGCATAATTCCTATTTTTACCTGTTTTTGCCTGCTATTTCAAAACTTTATGTTTAACTTGATAGCAAATGTAGATTAAATGGAAATGTTGAAAGAACTCTAGTTCAAAAGAATAGTTCCAAACTCAGATTATTTAAAAATCTTCTCAGTCTCCTAAAATTCAAGAACATATGGTGATTCACCAATGATTATTTTTGTTAAAATGAGTTTAATTTAATGAGTCAATGAAATTGAAGATTTCTTTTTCTAGCAGCTGGCCTTCCTAAAATTCAAGGTCAATGCACACCATTGACGTAATTGCACAGCCGATCCGTCCATGCTCTACAGGTGTCAGTCATGATGAAAATAAACACTAATTATGTATTTTTCTTGTGCAGCAGAAATAATCATCAAAAGCAAGCTCAAAGAAAACAAAAACATAAGCTTATTCAAAGTCCTTTTTGATATGATGTTAAGCCATCAAAACTTTCAACCTCGAGGAAATTATGTTTATCTTATCACTATGTACATCTATTCATATGCTGTGCTTTACCTATTTTTGCTCATGAACTGCGTGACATAATGAAGATTTAAACATTTTTTTAAAGAATAATAAGTCAGCATTCAGCAGGAATACTTTCAGGACATAAGCAACAAATCTAAGACTGTAAATCCCAAGCCGAACAAACAATATTTCATTTGATAAATCCTGGGGTTATAGTCTGAATGAAAACTATATATATATCTAATACAATCAGAAGAGGGGAAAGAAACTAATACAGAGAAATGAGGAAACCAGGATATCCAAACTTTACCTAGTTTAGAATCTAAAGGTCATGAAAATGGCACAATTTCTGGAGTTGATGTGCTGCCAAGTGCCTGAGCAAAAACCCCAACCCAACCCTAGCTTAAAGAAAAAATAAAAATAATGAATAAAAATTCAGCATTCCTGAAGGATGTTGCCCTGAGGTAGCTCTGCCACACTTAGAAGGAGTGTGTGTAATATAAGTGTCTTTGTAATGCAGGCCAGTTCTGTTATCTGCCATACCATATAATTACATCAGAAAGACTGGCTTCTTGGATAGCATTGACAGTGGGCAAGCACACCACACAAAATCAAAGCCAATGGCAACAGTTTATTATGGCCTAGATTTCACACACCGGCATGTATAAGGGAGATATGCATAATGAGAGAGATTGTTTGTATCTTTTTCTCCTTTGTGCAAAATGGTCCTTCATTACTCATAAAAGTTTCCATAGACAAAGTGATACACATACATAGGAGATACCTCCACAAAAAGTCTTGGACAGAATTGAAAGTGGGGTGCCTTCCTGGGCTGATTTCAGTAACTTACAGAATTATCTGTAAAATAAAACATATAGGTCATCCCTTTTGCTCCCTCTGTTTGAGTATATTTTCTGACCTTTTTATATATTGTGGCACATAAATCCTCACAAGCATACGTGCCTGAAATGAACTCGTGGGGAAATAAAAACAAAAGATGGTGATCTGGAACCAATAAAAATAAGAAAAAATGTACATGTGAAAGGAAATGAGCTTTTCATGCAGTGTTTCCTCTAAATTAAATACAACCAAAGTATTTTTTTCTCTCAGCTGTGAGTTACTGTTTTTTGTAAATAATCAGTTTTAACTAGAAAAACATAAATACTGAATTTAATGATAACAGCTGTCATTTTCATCTGAGCCATTATATCGTGAGCCATTCTGCTCACTACTATAGTCATCTATGCCTAGTTAGTATGTCTGTAATTCATTCAGTCTAAGCAAATAATGTCAGAAATGACTGGGTGGTTATATTTTTCAGATTTTTTTAATGAAAGATACTAATTTCTTATTTCTCTTTTTGTTTGTTCTCAGTTCATTCACATCACTAATAGAGCTTAGCCTTTATTCTTACAGGCAGGACCTGTGTTGTAGACTACACTCATCTTTTTCATCTAAGTGTCTCACTGTAGGTGAACAAATTAGAATTTGGGTTTTCAATGCTTTGTACTAACAGAAGAGCATAGTAAACACAGTGGAATATTATTTTATTAGTTCACCTTTGCTTCTCTTTCCACAGGTGAAGTTTTGGACAGAGGCATATCCAGGTGTGCTCTGATTATTCACTTCATGTTCATAGATGAATACTACTTCCTTCCTTCCCATAAGGCAGCTGATAGGGCAGAGGAATAGTGTACTTGGGGTTTTACCCTAAAAAGGCGCATGCCTGATGTGCACATCTAGCCTGAGGCAGTGAGACATGCCTCTTGCTAGACACCATCATCTATGTAACAAAAGGAGACTGACCATACAATGTACAGTGAGGACTTGCTGCTGAACTTGGCTATAGATTCCCATGTACTTCAACATTACTTAAAGAAAAAATAAAAATCTAATGTGTATTTTACTAATATAGATTTTATTTGTGAAGTGGACTTTTCAAAGAAATAATGTGCTATACTGAGCTTCAGAGCTATTTGGAAGTCTCAGCTGAACTGTGTGAATTCTCTCTGTAGTAATCGATTGAGTCTTTCCCTTACAGACAATCTTTGATCCCATCCAAATGGTTTTAACACTATGCAGCCATCTGAACTTCCAGACTCCTCCGATCTAATAAATCCTTAACTCTCTGGATATTTTTTTTTTCTTCTGGGAAGGAGTTACCATTAAAAATCATAACCTTTTCATATTTGTATAAGTTATGTTCTTTTTGTTCTTATATATCTCACATTGCTTCATATTTTGGTGAGGAAATCTGAGATAATATTAGGCAAGAATACCTGCTTTGCACATTATAACAAAACTAGATATATTTCACAATGAAAGACTCATTTCACTCATTCCTATTTTGGGAGATTAGCCCCAAAGTATTATTATCCGTTTCTAAAATACTGCAATGGCAGTATTTTATGTGTAGTATGCAGTACTGAATCTGTAGATATAATGAGAACAATCTCCAAAGTTTAGTGGTTTTGTTTATTTATGTTTTTGCATAGCTTTTATTTTTCTAAGTATAATTCAGCTTTAAAGGTAAAAGAAACATTTAAGAGCATGGTGGCCCATAGCATCTATTTGACTTCATCAGAATGTCTTTTCCAGGATTTCTTAATGTGATATAAAATTTCCTGGGGTTCTGGCTTATGTGAAATGAGTGGCTGCATCTCTTTTTACTATGTACTACAAGAAGTAAAGCCAAGTGATGCAGATGGGCCTGGCCTTCCATATTGTCTGTGATAATATGGAATGGCTTTGTAATTCACTGTATTTTGAATCTGGTTCTCTCCACAGCAGAGTCTGAATGCAAACTGATGTGTATGAAGCATGGTTGATCAGAGGATTAGGATCAGCAAGTGAATCAACTTGGTAAAATATATGCACAGATGACAGCACAGTCTCACTTTATAGATTAAAGGTTCCGGCTAGGTGCTGGAACTGCCGCTACAACAGCATTAGTACTGGATTTGCAAGTGCCGTCAGTGAGGTCATGACAGTCTCATGCTTAGCTAGGCAGGGTTGATCAGACTTTAAGGCCCAGTTTAAAGAAAAAAAAAATCATAGGGAAATATTGAACTGTTATGAATTCTGCTATATATATAACTCATTCAAATACTTTCTTCAGAACATGCAAATTTTATTCATTAGCAACACAGTTCTGTATTCTGTATGAGCATAGAGTATGCTTCTGTACCACATAATAGGTTAGAGTGTAATTTTGTATTTCAAAGTAATTTAAGCAGGGTCATGGAATTTGGTAGTTTCTCATTTACAACGACAGCTAACAGCCTCACAAAAGAGTCTCATAGGCAAAACAATTGATTTCTGACTTCCTCCTGAACAGAGAACCTTCAGTGCCTAGATCATGTACAATAAAACTGACATCTGAGGGTAGAGCAAAAATATACTTAGCTTTCCTAATCCCTTGGAGGCTTATGAAATTACTGTCTGAAAACTATAATGAGAATGGGATAATTTGTGACATTTCCCTCTGCTGTTAGAAGGTATTGATTTTATGACATTTTTGTTTCTTATTATGTATTATGAGCATAAGGCATCAGAATGTTAATATCAAATGCACAGAATAAACAAGGATAGTGCCAGGTAGTACTTTATTTATTTCAATTATTTTTCAGTTTTATGCTGTAGCTGTTTTACCAGATCCCTGCAGGCTGTTAGCAGGTAAACAATCATTCCTAAACTCTGAGAATTCAGAATTAAAGGAGGCAGCCCATACATAAACTTATTTCTTCCATGAAGCCCAGTAAGATAACTTACCCTTACTATGCTGAGTTTTACCTTCATTTTACCTTCATTTACCTTCATTACCTAAGACATTATTTATTTATTTATTTTTCATCTGCCTTGTCTGATTAATTTAGACTGGTAGTGTCTACAGGTAGTTGTCATCTTCCTTTTGACATGTGGGGGACCTGCTGAAAACACCAATACCGTCACTTGGATTTAATCCTGCCGCATTTTACTTTTCAGGTCTTTGTGAAAGTTAAGTTCCTTCATCTAATGGTAAAACCACCAAGACAAGGTTATGGAGAAAACAATGTGTTCAACACTATCTTGAAATTCAGTTTCATAATTAGCTTTGCTTACAGCTGTATCTGGGATCACTGAAAAAATAAATAAAAGTCACACAGCTTTTGGCTTTTGGGAAAAACCTCTGTGCTTCCCTTCCCTTTGTTCTTAGCATGTTCATCCCACTCTGTTAATCATACTATGCATTACCAATTCCACCCAAAGACTGTGTGAGAACTGGAGATTCATAACTTTTGACAAAATCCCTGGGAGGTTGCAATGCATACTGCCAAAAGGAGAGAAACAGAATGAATGAAATCAATGAAGATGCCTGCAGAGAAATGTTTAAACTGTACAATGGTAGCACAATTACAGTCTAAATAAATGTATGGCAATAAGATACTAATCATATATAATGCAATGATTTCTAGAATCATGTTTTTTTCTGCAAGGAGAACCCTATGTTTAAACAAAGCACTAATCTCTATAGTAAGAGAAAAAAAGTGGATACTTGTGATGCTGGCGAGAAGACCATTGTGTATGGAGGTGTTACACTGCCTGGGTGGTTTTGCCTTTATGTAACAGTGCAGCACAAAGTTCACCCAAGAGCATTGATTCTGTTTGACTGTATAAATGATAAATAGAGCTGTTTTCTTGTATGAAAATCCTGTAATAGCTTGAAAGACGAAAAGGGGATAATAATTGATGGGGTCTGTATGGTGTGCTGCACATGGATCAGAGTCCTGTTCGATGCTACACAGCTCGGGGCTCCCAGCTTCTAAAGGGGCACAAGATTATCTATGTTGTTCTCTTCTTATAGCCTTAGTGCAAATAAATAGCACTTTAAATGGTACCTTACGTCTGAGTGCCTTTCTTACTGGGTTCACAGTGAACCAGCACCTCCTGATGGAAAACAATACCTATAAAACAGGAAGGCATCTTTTGCTCACCAACTTACTGCTTAGTCCCAGAATAAAGCTTCATATATAAGTTCATATATAAGTTTGGTTATCTATAAATTTGACCAAATATAACTGGTCAACAAAAAAATGGGGAGAATACTAAACAGCTGCTGAACTATGAACTGACTAATGCACTGGTTTCTCAGTTCAGATGCAAAGAGGAACAGGATTTCTGTTCATTCTTTTAAAAAGTGTGCATGTCATCAGGCTCTGGTTATGAACATTGGGCATGGAGAAGAGAAAATAAGCATGAAAAATACCAGAAAAAGTGAAGATACTAGAGATGCATCTCAGGTTCTAATGTTCTACTGAATGTGTATAATAGTTTCCAAGCACATATAGATACATATTATAGCTATTGATACATGCACAAGGCAATTATATGCAGAAGAACAGAAAAACAAAACCCACCAAGCTTTGAGTAATTTCATTATGAAGATTTGAAGTTAAGCATAATGAATGTGGAGTTATCTTCACTGTAGTTGCAATGATCTGTAGGCTGAGTTACAAGTAATCGCAACTTCAGAATGTTTAACTTAGCCCTAAAATATATGGACTGTATGCTAGAGAAAATGTTGGCTTAGAAGAGGATTACAGATATATCTGCGAGCAATGACAAATACCAAAACTGAAAGAATTCAAAATCAAATTCAGATGCATGGTAACTCTGATGCATATCGCCATCATGTTTTATATCATAATTCCTCCTTGTTTATGAACAGTGTTATTTAAATAATGGTCTAAATCATCACATGATGTTCAAATACTCCACCAGTCAAGTAAGGAGAAGTCATAACAATTTGTACCTCCTTGTAATCTAAATCAAGGCAGTCTTTAACTTATCAACTATCTACTTGCAGATATATTATCATCTAGAATTCTTTCAGACCTACAAAATGTTTTAACTAATTTTAACAGAAAAAAAATATATATATTTATAGGATCTAATTGTGTACTTGAAAACATTCAAAGCTTCCTGACCAAAAGAGGGGCACGCTTTATCCCTGAGTCATCTCACAATCACTGTGTATGTTTACAATGGAAGTGAAGAAACTTTCTTTTTACTTAGCCATCTGCATTTATATTGATACATTATAAGAACAACAACAACAAAAACTACCCAGGAAACAAAATTTTTGTCCTATAGTTGATGTGGTTATAATGGATTTTAATTTTACTTTTTAAGTTCACTGTAGGGGTACTCATAGCACTTGATATTGGTTAACGATATTGCACTAGAATAAGAATGAAGGCATAAGGGAAAAGAAGTTATTTTTATGTCTTGTGCAGTTGATTAAGTTGCAGATATGTGAACTAGATTTGTATTGAATTTATATAGAGCTTTCTCACTGAAAAATATATAGTGAAGAGAAGGGAAAAACAGTATCGTAATAAGGTCAGAGGATGAGAAAATAACTGAGTTGTCCAGAAAATAAAGACACGCTGGGATCTCATAAACTGGGATATCATTCCTCTAGGTAATCAAAAACATTCAAAATATCGTTGAAAACAAATCTGTCCCTTGTGGGGACTTTAAATGAGCCAAGCTTACTTTGTCTGAAATAGTGCTTTTATAAAGAAAATATTACAACCAGGGAAAAGCTTTCCTTGTATCCCTGAACAATAAAGTCTGAAAAGACAATGTTATTGAAATTCTTTTTATGTGTACTTCAGAAACCAAATCATGTTGGGCGTCTTTAAAGAAGCACATATTGGTAGATATTATCTGATTTATACAGTGTAATCATATTTATATCATAATTTTTCTTGTTTGTAACAATAGCCTTATAAATATTTCATCCAGTTCTTTTTCAACATAAATATTTCAATTTCTCAGGGTCACAATGTGATCTGAGTGCAAATAGTTTTCAAGTAGTCAGGGTCCAAGCCATAGATATGTACTCAGATTTGGACCCAGCTACTGAACTGGCATATGTAAATGCTCAGATCCATTGCTCATGCTATTATCCCTACTGGATATAATAGGTACCCAGTTAGTATTCCATATTCTTATTGGAATTTTCTCTAAGCAAAGTCTGTGGAAGTCAGCACTATATTGACCATTGCTAAAAAGTATATGGCTTCTGTTCTTCTATCTGTATGGATTGCAGTCATATTTACTTATACGTTAAGGATATATCATCGTTAATTAGTTAATTATTGCTGGACTAGCTGGTTGGTTTTAGTTTTAAACCATCCTGCTCGTAAGTCTCACAAATAAGATTTTGTCTCAGCATTTAGATGGTCCATTGAGATGGGTGAAGAATACTTATTTTCAGATCACAAAGCCTGTTTCACAGGCACAGGAAGAGTCACTGGGCCCACTCTATCCCTCATTTGAATACCCTTATTTTGTACAGTAGACAAAAAAAAATCTAACCAATTTATTCTCTTTCACCACGCAGCTACAGCTGTCAGACCTACCAAAGAGATCCTGGTCCAAAGGATGACATGTATGAATTTTTCTTACTCCAAACACCTATGCAGATTCTGGTTATGTTCATTCAAGTGCATGTAGGAAGTATGAGGGATTCTGTTGGATCTCTCTATTATATTTCTCTTCTATGATAAATTTCTATTGATGTAGAGATTCATAGGTTGGATAGCAGGGAGCACAGGAATAACTGCCATAGCTCTACATTACTGGAAAATTCCCGTGAGCCTCCCAAGTGTATTCACAGATTTGGTTCCATTCTTTAAAAGGTACTTAGTTCTGAGCAGTTAGTTTCTTGTAGAAATTATCTGAAGGATTTTCCAGAATAATTACTCTTTAGTTATAGGCTGATTGACTAGATGTACTGTAAGACTGCAATGTGGAAATTAAAAGTTTTCAAATACAGATACAAAATAAAAATAAAACAAATGGAAAACAGTACTTAATAAAGGATAAAATTCAAGCCCACAGATATTAAGTTAACTAATATAGCTAAAGCTAAAGTATTATCACTACATCAAGAAGAAGTATCATTAACCAGTATTTCAGATCATTTAAAAGGCAGTATTCTCATTTGCAGTCTCAATTTTTAGCAGAATTTCTGAAGATAATTAACCACACAAATGAGGCTTCTGGTGGAAAACATGCAGAAGGCTTTCATGCTGCAAGTTATTTTTTTGCAGCAGAACTACAGTATGTTCTTTCAATTACTGTACAGAGCAAATGCATGCAGATATGGCTTCAGTTCAATCAGTTTGCCATCAGTCACAGAACAAATTACCGAATCCATTTTAAGACATCAGTTGAGGAATCCTTGGAATGTCACAGCTTGATCAACAGTGTGCTCTTTCAAATATGGAGATCATGTTTTAAATACACTGAATCCTTTGAAGGTAGTATTACTATAGCTGAGACATTTAAAATTGTACTTAAGGTTGTTGGGCTCTTTTTTTTCCCCCCCCTTTGGGCATTCATGTTTTACATCAAAGGTTAATATCAAGGGAAAGAAATCATGAAATAGAAAGAAACATAAAGCATTAAGAAGTGGTTAAAGGATGGAAAACAAACAAGTACTATGTAGGCAAATTTATTTACACACAAGCTTTCACTTACTGAAGAAGCCAAGTGAAGAAGAAGATACAGAGCTGTGAGAGATACCAAGCTGCTGCTTTAGTGTGATTTACCAACATTGCTAACTAAAACACAACAGTTATCAATCTGGATGAAGAGGGATTGATTTTCTTCATCACTCTAATAGAAGCCTTCTGTTAAGAAAATCTGGGAGAGTGGTTTTGTGTGATCCAGAAAGAAAGAAAGAAAGAAAGGTGAAAATTAATGGATAAAAAATTGCTGAAGGTTAGAAATATGAAATTAAAATGTGAAATATCCCAATGCCAAGGAAACTAACTAAATATATCCCAGGTAACCTTATCTACAACAGCCAAAGTATTATAGTGTTAAGTTCCAGTGAGTGATATAGTGCTTCCTTAAAATCCACCAAACCCCTACTTTGACTGGCTTTCAGCACATTGCTGTCTAAAGCAAAGCAGTAAGAAAGAGCATTGAGGAATATGTCTAATTGTTATTATTAAATCAAGAGATTTTCAAGTTGTTTACCTAATATTTTAAACTTTTGACACACTAAACTATTTCGTCACTTACGTGATTAATCTTGTGGTTAATCATGAAAAATATTCACTGGCCATGGACATATTTGAGTGTTCAATGAGAAAGTTTATAATATTCAAGAGAGAATGATCCAGTCCCCATGGCATCAGCATGATAATGATACCTCAGCCGGTATAGAGAGCTCAATACCATTAGGAAATGTATTATTTGAGGTGCAGCAGGAGTACCTCAAGTATGAAGGAATAGCACAGATGGAACCTGAAGTTGGTGATAGCACCAGCTCTCTCCATCAGCCCTCTGTTATATGCTCATGGTTTATGGAAATTGTCTATTAACAACTCTACTACCTGCTTTGCAGGAGGAGAAATTAAGAATATCAAAAAGAACATATCATGTCTCCTTGCTTGTAGGTATAGCCAAGCATCTGAAAAATATTATGTTTTAAAGCAGGGGAAAATCTTCCTGATTTCTTGATGATGAACAAAATTTGACTATTTTTTATCTTAATGAGTATTTAGTATATGCTTAAAAGTGAAAATTAAGAATTAACTGCCTTACTGCATTTAAGGAGTCTGACTTCCACGAGATTCACACAGTATTTTGAGTTGGGTCTAAGTTTTTGGAATGAATACAAATGCTATTTGCAACAACAGGTACTGATCTGAAAATCATTCATGGCCATTAGCATTTAGGACTCATTTGTTTCTGTCTTTATAACTTATTATTTTGTTTTATGAATTATTTTACACTTGCTTTCTTTGATTTTATGCCAAAAAATTTTAGTGAATGCATTACTTTTAAGGGAAAAAAAAAAAAAAAAGCAAATATTTATAAAACAAAACACTTTTTTTTTACATACAAAGAGTTTCAAGACAAACATTCCTATGAAAATAATGCCTATAAAGAGCATAAATTTGTTCAAGAACTAGAAAGTTGTGTTGATTTCTCCAGAGGTAAAAGGAAAAAAGCTATGCTTGAAAAAGTGTGACAGGGAAGGGTCATGGGGTAGACAATAGTGGATTTAGAAATTATTTACCCTCTTAGCTGATTTCAGTAAACCAACTTTTTAGCTCTATCTGTCTTTGAAACAAAATGTTTTGTGCAAGAAATGAAAATAGGTTGATTAAGCATATTCTCATCCTCACCCCATGCATCCTGTACATTACCATGACACCCTGCGATGTAGGATAGCTACAATGCAGAGTAATAGATGGGAAATTGTTTCAGGCCCCGGTGGTTCTGGTGTATGATTATGTTACAGGCTAGCAATCATAGAAATTGCCTCTGGAAGTCATACACAGCTCACCCATTCACTGAGCTACTCACAGAAGCCAGGGGATTTGTGTGCTTCAGGAAAGCATATGTTATAAAATAGTTATTTATAATGAAGTCTTGTAGATGAGTCATATTTCTCTAAGTTCTTCATGTGGATTATAGCTTGTGAAGACAGGAAAGAAGAGTTATACTGAACTGTTCTGTAAGTCATTATCTCCCCTTGACATATGGCACAATTTCTTGTTGGGAGCAGATGCTTTCAGTGTAGCAACCTAGCACCAATGAAGACATTGTCAGTTGTGAAGTTACATTACAGTGAGTGCATAATTAGTTGTTTTACATCTACTTTTACTTTGACAATTAGGAAGTTTAACAAGAGAAGGCTATGGAGGAACTGTGACTTTTCTACTTCAGTCAGTACACAGACTTACGAATTGAGGAACATGTATTTCACGCTGCTTCTGATTTCAATTTAAATTGAGCCAGCACTGAACTAACAGGTCCTCTAAAAGCTCTTATCATAGGTCATCCTCTAAGGGGCTAAATGTCTTTTGAGAATTCCTGTGGTCATCAGTCTATCAATTTTTGTACTTCCCATGCATATACTGTAATGGTATGCTGTGTTCATTTTCAGAGTAGTTTTCTCAGTTCCATAAAAGAGCATGTCTTAAAAAAGATGAAATTGAGTTCATATTCTGAAACAGTACATCATTTGGCTTTTATAGGACATAGCTTAACAACAGAAAATTAACATTAAGTATAAAATAGATGAAATAACAAGAGATAGTTTGCTACAACTGAATGTTTATTTCAACTTCTTCTGGCCTGTTTCTGAAAATATAAATTCAAAAATATTTTGAAACAATATGTAAAAAGAAGAAATGAAAAGTCAAAAATAACTTCATTTAAATCCCTTTCAGAAAGGATATAACAACAAAACTAACCCAAGTCTCATTAACTCCTTTAACCTGTGTCTCTCTGATAGCAGAAGGCCAAACCCATTGTTTTGCTTCACACACAAAGCTCTTTATGCAATTAAAATACAATATTGAAAATGATAATTTATATAAACATTTCTTGCAAAGATTGTATGTATCAAGTGACCTGTTTTCTGGCAGTGTTTCTAACAGAAGTTTGATTTTATGCAACCCATCTGGAACAAACTCCAGCAGCATTTAACTCTGGAATGTAATTTTAACTTTGGTCTCCAGATGGTCCAACTCCTTAGAGTTTTACCAGTCAAGTCACAAATAAAGTTATCTATGCAAAAATAATAATTAACAAACACAAACACTTGTATTTAGGAAAAAGAAGAAGGGGAAATGGGGGGGGGAGGGCGCTACTCAGAAAAATTTTAATCTATAGTGCAGAGTCCACAGTTGACTTTTTCTATTGACACAAAACCACAGAGAATTAGAAGTAAATAGCATAATTTGTTTTCTGAAGCTGAGGACCTAAAAGGTTACTTCCAGTAACCTCCAGTGACTTCCAGTGTTACTTTAGACCCAATGAGTATTAAGAATAATAGAGTCTGTTTTTCCAAGAAAGAGTAAGAAACATCATTGCTGTTGTTAATTTAAAATGCAAACAAAGCCAGATTAAATATCTGTCAAGTCCCTCATTTTTGGGTATGAAATTTAAATCAATCTACTTTAAGGCTTGTTTGCTTTATTCTGCCAGTGTTAGAAAAAAAATATAGCCTATATAGCCCAAACCACATATAGCCCAAGCCACACATCTGTTTGCCCAGTAACAATTGGGATGCAGAGGTTCAGTAGTGTCTTTCTGGGCCAGCTCTTGTGCTATTGTTAACCTCTCCAGTTGCCACGCAGGTCATGGTGGGGGTAACAGTACTACACTCATATATGCATCTGCTCTGGCTTGCAATTGCAGCATAGATGAAAGAGACAACTTTCATACATTGTTGTGAACCTGTTTGCAATTTCATCATCTGCAAGAGGGATTTCTTTCCCTACCAACCTTTTTTTTTATATTTTATTTTTTTCCTATTCAGCTGGTAGAAATGAATATTCTACAAGTTTTGTATTCTAACTAAATGTTTATTTCTGAGAAATTATATATTACCCATTGTGTTTCCTGGTATTATTAGTGATACGATACTGCACTTCTTTCCAAAGTTGATAATGGCTTTCTTAGTATTTCAGAAACATAATATTGTTCCATTAGCACTGGACATGTTCAGAAGCTCCGACACCTTTGGTTAAAATATAGCACTCAGTTTTTTTCATACAGTCATTTGTGCATATTACTAATAATCTAAACTGGATACGTGTTCACTTGAGTTGCACTTGGAACTTCAAGACATCTGGTGCCTCCATTCTGCTGATCCCATTACTGCATAGAGATATGAGCTATCTTTAAATGCTTGCAGTTTCTCAGAAAAGAAAATTAACCTGTGTTGAGCTCTGTGCTGTCACTTCTTGTTTGTGTACAGTTACAAAATTAATTCATTTATAGTAGTTTTGATATCTCTATGCTACACTGCAGATGTCATAGGAGGTATATCGATTGATTTAAGTGAAACTACAACTAGAAAACAAGTACATATGTGGCTTTATATGTGGTTAAGTGGTTTGCAGACTGAAGCTCTAATGCATTTAACAAGCCCCGTGTGCACTAGTATATGGAAAATGAGTGCATTTGTAGAAATGTGTATTTTCATTTAACTATTCAACATAGCTGTAGGCTTAGCATATATTAGACATGTTTGTTTCTTTTTCAAGTTTCTTGTTGTCTGTAACAATATAGTTTTAGACAAAATTTGAAATAGCTGAAAAATATGAATAGCACTTTACATAACTCCTAAGATAATTAAAAGAGAAAAAAAAAGTTGAAATCGTTAAGACAGTATATTCTTTCATATGTATGTGTATGCACGAGAGATTTCCCAGCAATTAGAAATTGTATAAATGCTTATTCCTCGTTTTTATGAAATTGATAAATTTGTTTAATGATCAATATGCTCCCATGATCCTGATGCTTCACAGATCACTTACATTTAAGTAGTAGATAAGTACTCTGTGGGATGAATTATCAAAATTCTGCTTTCAAGGTCTATACCTTGTATCTTTTAAAGCTTTTCTTATCTGATGTACTGAAGCAGAGAAGCAGACCACCCCTCAATGTGATAGATGGACCTCCTCTCAACACGGCCAGACGAATGCTGTGGATAATTTTTTATTTCTTTACTTATGTCTATATTATTATTATTTATAGGATGGCTTGGGTTGGAAGAGAGATCATCTAGTTTCAACCCCCTGCCATGGGCAGGGATGCCACCAGAACATGTTGGCCAGGGCCATGTCCCACCTGGTCTTGAACACCTTGAGGGATGGGTCATCCACAGCTTCTCTGGGCTGCCTATTCCAGTGCCTCACCTCTCTCTGAGTGAAGAATTTCCTCCTAAATTCTAATCTAAATTTCCTCTTCGTTTTGGTTTAAAACCATTCCCCCTTGTCCTATCATTATCTAACTGAGCAAAAAGTTGTTCTCCATCTTTTTTATAAGCCCCCTTTAAGTACTGAAAGGCTGCAATGAGGTCACCCTGGAGTCTTCTCTTCTTTAGGCTGAACAGCCTCAGCTCTCAGCCTTTCTTCCTAGAAGAGGTTCTCAAGCCCTTGATTACCATCTTCATGGCTGTCCTCTGGACCTGTTAGAACAGGTCCACATCCTATTGGGCTGGTGCCCCAAACCTGGACACAGCACTCCAGTGCAGCTTCATAAAGGCAGAGCGTAGGAGGACAATCACTTCCTTCCCCTGCTGGCCACTCTTCTGTTGATGTAGCCCAGGACTGGGCTGCAAGCTCACACGGGTGACTTAAGCCAAACTTGAGAATAATGGAGAATAAAGAGTGGTGGGACAATACTAACAGACAGGCCCAGACAGGATAAACGTCAGCATTTCATACTACAGGTCTTGTAATTTTTCATTGCAAATAGCTAAACAGCTGAGGAAACAGGACATTTGTAATCATGCTGGATATATTCTGGAAAGCACCTCTGTCTGCCAGGTGCTGTAGTGCCATATGGGTACTTAAAAGTATGCAGAGTAGCTGTGGAGGAGCTGGTTGCACTGGTAGCCATAGACAAAGTGCTTCCACTTCATGGAGGTAAGCCGAGCTCACCTCAGCTCATACATGTATCTAGTGGTGTCTCACAGGCTAGCCACAAACTGAAGAAGCAAAAGAAATACAAATTCTAGTTAAATCTCCTAATAAATAAAAACAAAAAAGACCAAACAAAAAACTGCCCCTCCCCTCTCCTGAAAAAAAAAAAAAAAGGCAAACAAACAAAAGCCCACAAAACCCAAAAACAGAAATAGCAAAAGCTTTTCAAGTGAACACTTGACTAAGTGAGTCGAGCTACCTGTGGAGCAGTACATGAATTCAAGTGTGAATTCGTGCCAGAGAGAACAGCCTCCTGAGGTTTAATGAACTCTATACAAACAACAGGAAAGTTTTCCATCAAAGTCATAAATTCTGTTTCCATTACTTTTACATTCATGAAGTAAGTTGCTGCTTAATGTAGCTGGATGAAAGCCTGTAAGTTGAAAACAAAGTGATTTTTATTGTGGATCATAGAACTCTAGTGGGGCCAGGGAACAGCTGACATAGCACAGCAACAAGATGTCTGCAACATTACTTTAACCCAGTAAAATCTAGAGCTGCTTTAAAACAAGCATGGGTAACAGGCTGTAAGGCTCCGTTTTAAGCTCCAACAGTCTAAAACACAGGTACTAATATCCTGAAGGCTTTCACTTCACTCTGAGGCAATTCCTTTTCTAAGTTAGCGTTATTAAAGTGCCTTTAATGAAGATAAACACTTTTTTTTTTTTTTCTTCTCTCTCTATGAGGTATTTTTTTGCCTCCCCACCCCAGTTTTGTTAACTTTCTTAATTCACCATGTGTGTCATACTGAGCACACTCTTGAACCTTCCCCAGTGCGTAGTGGAGAAAAAAATGGCTGGTCACAGCAGCTTAAACACATGACATTTTGAGCAAAAGTTATTCAGAAAAAGACGTCTCTCTGCAATGAGACAGAGCAAACTGCAGAGCTGTCATTTGTTAAATTGGGTATTGTCTCATCAAATTTCTAAGCATAGTGTCAGGAAAGATCAGGTGCAGACTGACAGATTTGACTTTACCACAATCACACAGAAAACATTAGCTATTAAGGATATACACAAGCACAAATAACAGATTAAATATCCTGTAATTATAACTTCTCTAACAGATGCTGCTATATGAATTTGATTTTATTAAACTTAAGTATCCCAGCCATAAAGCATACATACCCTGGCCACACACTGAAAAGGAGTAAAATAAATAAACTAGGGAGGATGAGGAAAAAAAATGTTCTATGGCTTGGTCGTTTTGTTTTGTTTTGTTTGTCCCTTATATCCTTTTGGGATAGCCTTATCAAAGAAACTGTTCAAACAAAGTGAAATGTACCTCAAACCCATCAGAATCCAAGTCTAGCCCACAGACTTTCTTGGATTTCAAAATATCCCTTTTTCTATCTTACAGACTGTCATATCTCCCATTTGTGAAGCACAGGAAATGGAAACATGGCAATACCATTACCAGCATAATCACACTGTGCTCCAGGACCACATTTCCCTGTGAAGTATTCAGCTTGAATTTTAGGCCAAAGTAAGAGTAGTGAAGTGAAGTGAACATTTGCATGAAATTTGGATGAGTCATACTTAAACGATGACATATGAATCTGTGAATCTGCATTTTGACTTTAACTAAATGAACAATTCCTGTTTTGTCTAATTTTTTGATGGTCTTAAAAAAAAAAAAAAAAAATAAGACCCCCCCCCCCCCCCCCCCCCCCACACACACACACACGTATTTGCTAAAACACAGGGAGGGGCTTGCATTCCTCAGCCTCTCCTGCCACCAGTGGTACTGAGGAAGCCAAGGCCCAAGGCAGGCTGACTCCTGCTCAGGCTGCTGAAGCTTCAGAGCCTTTTGGAATGGACAATGTGCTCCTACTCTGGCCTTGCTGTTCCCAGTGTTCTCACACTTTTGCCCTCACTGGGCAAAATAAATAAATAAAAAAGGGCAGTATTTTACCCTTATTCCAACACATTTTCCCAGTGGCACCAGCTACATTGCTGCCATGCCCAGCCAGAGACAGCTGGGACCAGCCAGAACTGGCTGTGTCAGCATGGGGCAGCCCCGCATCACCTCACCGAGGCTGTCTCTGCATAGACCAAATACACCTGGTCAAACCTCTGTGCAAAGAAGCAATCATGTAGTAAAAGAATGACAACTCCTTATTCATTGCTTCTGAAGTGTTGCTTTTATATGAGAGACCCGACTGCTTCTGATACCTTCCTTATTTGCCATCTTAGGCTGTGAATGGTAGGCATTGTAAGACCAACTTCCAAATCGCACTTTTCCACATTGTCGTCTCTGTGGTGTCAGCTCCCCAGCCTGTGAGGAAAGGGAAAATTCCTCATAGTCAAGCCAGTCTTTGCAAGTTTCTGCTTGTTTAATTTGAGCCAGAAAGTCTCAGAGTTCCCATACAGCTTTTCTGGGCTTATCACTGACACGGCCTTCATTTCCCTGAGAATTGCATTCTGTTAGCAAAGTTGGAGGGGATAAATTTGGATCTTTTAGATATGGCCCCGACTGTTGTCCTTTCTGTGCCATAGCACCTTAAAAATCAATACAAGCAAAAGGGCTTCTCTGGTGGTGCAAGGTGAGAAAAGGCTTTTTCAGCTAGATTTTTTTTTTTTTTTTTTTTTTTTTTTTTTTTTTTTTCCTACAGGTATATTTTGGAGTACAGGATAGTTGGGAAACATATTTTAATACACCTGCCCAAACAACTACAGCTTCACTTTTTTATTTTTTTTTAATTTTATTTTCTTCATCCCAGAATAAAACTTAAGCCTGCAAGCTTATGTTTCAGTTTAAAAGCAATTGCTTTTCTCACACTAAATTTAACACCCCCACTCCCTCCACTCCACCCTCCCTCCACTACCCCCAATCCCCCTAAAAAAAGTAGGCAGCAGAGCAGCAGAGGACCAGATTCACAGTGGATGGGACTCTGGACAGCTCTGTGCATGTTAGCTTTCTCCACATAATACCAATCCAGATCAACAGAAAGTTTGCCTCAGTGTTTAACAGGTTTGAATTTCACTGAAATTGAAAGGATGTAATATCTTTATTTTGACAGTTACATAACATTAGAAGAAAGAATAAATTGAATAAAACATACTTTATTTTAAAGTATTTAAATATCAGAAATGAGTTGTATCAAACAAGTGCTCCTCAGATACATTTGCAATTAGTTAGCACATTTTCTGTGATGATGAAATATGCATCAGTCTCAGTTTTCAAGGCTGCCTCTGATTGGCTTCACCCTAGCAAGGGTTAGGATTTATTAGTGGCAAGCACCTCTTTTGTGTGTTTGTTTCCTAGCTGGTAGCAGCACCTGAGCAGGAAAAGTAACTGCAGACCTTGATACTAGTTGGGATAGAGGGGGAACTGCAAAGGATCTTTGCTTCTCTTTAAACAGAAGGTAGTGAAAGAGTGAAGAAATCTATGCTTGTTTCTGTAGGATAACAATGTGCAGTATAAATAGTACCTGTCAACTTTTAGAGGTGGTGTGTTTAACTCTAAAATGTTGTCCCCTATGGGAAAATATGCTTGATGTTGTTAGTGGGTGGAAGTGATTTGTTATGACTGGAATGTGGTCACAGTGGTATAAATCAAAGGAGGTAACTTGGTAGAATATAAGGTGGTTTTTTTTGTTTGTTTGTTTGTTTGTTTTTTAAACTGTAGAGTTTTAATATAATACTGGTGTGCTGCTAATAATTGATTATTGTCCTTCTGCACTTTCCAATACATAATGTTTGTTTAGGAAAAGAAACTTGTTATTCTACATCAAAGCTCTGTTAGCTTTTGTGGAAATCAGGACCGTATCTTCATTCTGTGATTTTAAGTTTTCAACTTAAAAACTCAAGACCTCAGGATTTGATTGATAGTTGAATTGCACACAAAGTGGTGGGTTAGATGAGAGCAGTCTCTTTGCTTAGATAGTGTTAGAGGAAGAGATTAGGTGAGCAAGGTTTTGATTAGATTCCTGTTATTCTGCCTGGTTTGTCATGCCAGATGAGCAATAGGGGTCCAAAAAGCAGTGGCCTTTGTGGCTGAAAGCTCTTTTTGGTGTAAGGTCAGCTTGCAGCAAGTTGTTATCAAACTATACTTAATACCTCAGCCAAAATCAGCTTTGCAGTGAGAACATGAGTCAGCTGAGTAACTGTTCTAATATGTATATGGTTCATCAAGATTCTCCATGTAAATGCTCAAATGCTTCTGTTTTTAAAGACCTTCTGTAGACTAGACTATTTTTAATATTTTTAATATTTTTAATATTTTTAAATCTTCTCTTTTAATCAATATTAAAATAAATCTGTTTATGTGATTTGTGAGAGAGAAATGTATGTAAGGTATGTTTTACAGATTTCATCAAATGTTATTTGTTTTTGCTTTTGTATAGCAAAAATAAATATTTGTCAATAGAAGAATAATACTTGGCTGATAAAGAATACTGTCTCATTAGAGATAGGCCTTCTCATTTAATGTGCATAGGAAGTGAAAAGAAGTAGCTCTGCTTTTCCAGTAATGATGGCAGTTGTGATGTAGTGTGTATAATACAGATTCTTCTCTTTATTCAATGCCAGACATATATCAAATATTTGCCAATTTTCTATTGTCTAACTCTGCATCTGCTGAGCTGTAATATTGTATATACAAAACTTACAGTGCTACTTGCTTTTATTGCTCTGCCTGACAGAAGCTCTTTTTCTTACTAATTCCAACACAGAACATCAGGAAAAACATACACTTACCATGTGATTGTAGTACAAACAAGTTTCTCCATAGAAGGAAACGTTGCCAAAGCTGCTGAAACATGAATATTTTATTAGTATTCCCAATTACTTATGGCTATTTTACAGCAATCATAAAACAGATATTAATCAAAAAAAAAAAAAATGTTAATTAGAAAAAATCAGTTTAAAATCCCATATTAAAAGTCTTCCAAATCTGCCCTATTGAAAGGTAGTAAATAGTTAATTGCTTTCAGACCCGAACATTTAAGGAAATACAGCTTTCTGAAACTTCCAGAGACCTGAAAGGTAGGAAACATGAAGAAGTGGCAGAACTACAATTTCACAGAATCACAGAATTTCTAGGTTGGAAGAGACCCCAAGATCATCGAGTCCAACCTCTAACCTAACACCAACAGTCCCCACTAAACCGTATCCCTAAGCTCTACATCTAAACGTCTTTTGAAGACTTCCAGGGATGGTGACTCCACCACCTCCCTGGGCAGCCCGTTCCAGTGCCTAACAACCCTTTCAGTAAAGAAATTCTTCCTAACATCTAACCTAAAACTCCCCTGGCGCAACTTTAGCCCATTCCCCCTCGTCCTGTCACCAGGCACGTGGGAGAACAGGCCAACCCCCACCTCACTACAGCCTCCTTTAAGGTATCTATAGAGAGCGATAAGGTCGCCCCTGAGCCTCCTCTTCTCCAGGCTGAACAAGCCCAGCTCCCTCAGCCGCTCCTCGTAGGACTTGTTCTCCAGGCCCCTCACCAGCTTCGTCGCCCTTCTTTGGACCCGCTCAAGAACCTCGATGTCCTTCTTGTAGCGAGGGGCCCAAAACTGAACACAGTACTCGAGGTGCAGCCTCACCAGAGCCGAGTACAGGGGGATGATCACCTCCCTAGCCCTGCTGGTCACAGTGTTTCTGATACAAGCCAGGATGCCGTTGGCCTTCTGGCTTGTTGGCTGTTTATGTGAAACTCCAAGATTTTTAAAGAGCATAAAATTTGCATGAAGATTCTAGAATGCAAAGTGATTTGTAAAGAAAAAAAGTAACAAAATTCAAGCACAAATAGAGACTGGGCAAAGAGTGGAGTGAGAGCAGCCCTGAGGAAAAGGACCTGGGGGCATTGGTTGACGAGAAACTCAAACTGAGCCAGCAATGTGTGCTTGCAGCCCAGAAAGCCAACAGCATCCTGGGCTGCATCCAAAGCATCATGGGCAGCAGGGCAAGGGAAGGGATTCTCACCCTCTGCTCTGCTCACATGAGACCTGACCTGGAGCACTGCATACAGCTCTGGGGTCCCCAGCACAAGAAGGGCATGGAAGTATTAAAATGAGTCCAGAGGAGGCCACAAAGATGCTCAGAGGGCTGGAGCATCTCTCCTATGAAGACAGGCTGAGGGAGTTGGAGCTGGTCAGCCTGCAGAAGAGAAGGCTCTGGGGAGACCTTGTAGCAGCATTCCTGTACCTAAAGGGGGCCTACAGGAAAGCTGGGGAGGGCCTGTTTGTCAGGAGGTGTAGGGATAGGACAAGGAGTAAACTTTAAACTTAGAGGGTAGGCTTAGATTATATGTAAGGAAGAAATTCTTTACTATAACAGCAGTGAGGCCCTGGCCCAGGCTGCCCAGACAAGCTGTGGAAACCCCATCCCTGGAAATGCCCAAGGCCAGGCTGGACAGGGATTTGAGCAGCTTGAGCTGGTGAGAGGGTCCCTGCCCGTGGCAGGGGGTTAGAATTAGATGATCCTTAAGGTCCCTTCCTACCCAAAACATTCTGTGATTCTATGAACAGAACTTAGCCTGTTTAATGTGTGATGCAAGAGGTAGCGTTTGCTTTCAAAACAATATAAAAAGATGTAAATTCTGTTTAGTCTGCTGAAATTCTGGTTCATGCAATAATCACATCCTTAAAAATGTTTTATTTTTCACTGTATTTTCTCTCTTCCATTACATTCTTTATATTGTGTGATAAAATTAATACTGCGGGACTCTTCTGTTCTTTGTATAAAGCAATCTCCACACAAAGTTCTGTGAATAGTCCTATTAAGAAAATAAAGACCTGTATAAGAAGCAGTTTTCTTTTGTTTGTTTGTTTTTAACTAGGTTAATTTTGATATCTACAGTATTCATAGACGGTGCACACACTTTCTTTGAAAGGATTTTATAAATCTGTTTGTACCTTTGATTCCTTCAACCTGTTTAACTAGGGGGTTTCTTTTACATGAGGAAAAAAGTGTTGCTTTCTATCTGAAGTTTGGGATGCTATTTTTTCTGTTAAAATTATAGCATGCTATGTCAAAGAGTGTTGGGTAGACTGAAGAGCCTGTTTTAAGAAAAACTTTAAAAAAAATCTTCCTATAAACCATTTGTCTTCATAGGTGTGGACAATTGTTTTTGCTCCAAACCAGCTGGATACAAGCCACTTCTTGTTCAAAAGCCATGTGGCAAAATGACTGGACTATGAGCTGAAGCTACTCTGTCCTGCCTCTTGGTTCAGTTAAGGTAAATGTATCTTTGTTAATTTATCTCTGTTGGCCTTTTTTTGGGGGGGATACAAAGTGTTTGAAAAGCTACTCCTTAAGGTATAATACAACATTTTTAATTCATTTATTGCATTTTACTTCATCAATAAAGATAGAAAATCACCTCAAAATTCAGAAGTCAGATGCACCTAAATACTGACTTTTGCAGTCGATAACTTAAAAGTTGACAAGTTTGTGGAACACAAGCTGCTTTTTAGTCAAAAATGAGAAGACCTTATTGATCATATCTTTGTTTGATAAATGCACATATGCTCACAAGAACTGGTCCTGATACTCTGCTGAAACCTGCAAAAAGTAACCTGTAACTTCAGAGGGAATGGTGAGTTGTAACTTTCTTTGAAAAAGAGATTACTTTTAAGTCCTTACAATTTTCTTCTCAAATCAAATCTGTGTAAGAGTCGTCATAGCCAACACAAAACTTCATTATGCAAGTAGGGCATAAAATCACTTTAAAGGATCATTATCATTAATAGTAAGGATAGCTTGGCAAGAAAATTGTCTGACAATCACAGAATTGGGTCAATTTGAACTCTGTTACAGATTTGTTGATTTCCACATCTGTTTCTGTCTGCAAAGGGGGAAAAAAAGCTGTTGTATGAAATTATATTTTTGTTATATGTTGGGTTTACATTTACATGAACTACTATACTACGTTACTACTACTACTACATGGCTACATTAATAATTAATGTACATTAATGACTACATGGCTACATTAATAACAGCGATGTGATAATGATAAGAAACTTTAATAATGGTTTCAAAACATTTGTTTTATAATACTTCTCTGAGTGTTCCTTCATTTCACTTACGCTAGGCAAGAAAAAGGCAAGAGGAAAAGACAAAACAACTGGTTACACTGCAGAGTTTTGTGTTGCTGTCCCCCTTTTCCATAATTAATTTTCCTGTTTTGTCATGATTCAAAAACAAAGAAAGAAAGAATAACACAGCAGAGTCAACAAGACAGTAAAGAAAACTTGTGAACCTCTAAATGTAACTTCAAAAATGTTTCAGTCAAAATTTGATAGATGTTCATTTTCTGTTTTTAAAATATGGTAGCAAGTTGCATTAATACAGCTAAGCTATGACAAATGTGCTTGAATACATTTACCTTTACCAATATCAAAGGACACGCTGTTTTGACCCCTTAGAACCCTTGGCTGCATGTGAGATGGGCAGGTTGGGGGTGGAAATTTTGATTCAGATCTGTGCTGGAAACCCTTGTACAGATTTTCTGGGTTAATGTGTATAAGTGTGAACTTTTAACTCCACAAATACACTGGTAAGCATTTCCACATAAGATTTTGTTCTGGGTTGTGAGTACTTGCAGAGGCTCCAACTTGTGGTATTTGATGCCATTTTGGCAATATTTTTCCAAGGACTTACCTCAGATCTTAAGATGCTTAAGAATGAGCAGCTTCAAAGAATGTATGACAAAAGAAAACACGAACATAAGTTCATACGTATATATATAAATGTCTGAATTAATCTAAAGTAAAATGTTTGACTAACATTGCAAGAAAACAGTGTATAATAAAAATTTTGTTTTTTGCTGAACAGCCATTTCTGTTTTAACTGTAAATAGGACAAACTTCAAGAGTTATAATGCTGAAAAAAATGTTAATATTGACGACATAACCTGAAAATTTCCTTAACTCATAACATCTGATATCAAATTGGAAGCACTATGTTATTATTCACAAAGTACTTTTAGTGACTTATTAGGTCACTGGAAAAAAAGCAAGGTCCATGTTATATACATGTAAGGTAGACAGAAATCTCAAACTGGTAAATAATTTGAAGCCTGCCTTTAGAAAAATGAATCTCACAAAACAAGCTAGTGACAGCAATGTCTTCTGCTATCCAGAGTTATATAGCACATGAAAACTAACATCTCTTAAGAAATGAAGCATAAATCAAATTCTCTTCTGATGGATGTCTAAATTACTATCTCTTATTTTGTGAAGTTATTGGCTCTTGTCCTAAGGTATTTGTCTCTATATTTAAGAAGTAGAGGTGCGTAGCAGTGCATAAAGCTAGATAATGCTAATAGAAATATTTCCTATTGATTTAAGCCAAGACTAGAGTTAAGTCTTGCTTTTTTTGTGTGGCTCTCGCTTCATATGTAGTCATAAGTCCTTATGAATCTTTGCGTGGTTGAATGTGTGTATGTATAATACAAATAGGTTTATGTTAGTAAATGCACATTTATGTATAATACATTTTTTAATATTCATTCAGTAAGGGTGAACTTGCCATTCCTGTGATACTGAAGAAACTTGCACATGCTTATTCATATTAAAAATGAAAACAAGTAGTTCAAACCTTTGTTTAATATTCTCTAGAATTAATCTAATTTCTTTTGCAACCAATATACACTGTGTAGTATCAAATATGTCTTTTTTTGTTTTCAGTCTGCAACATGCTGATTCCCATGCTTGCTCTGGCTTCTTATTTTGTAAGAAAGAATAATTAACAGTTCTGTTTACTTTCTTGCACATAACTAAACACTTTATCTTCAGAGCTTTTGCACTTGAAAGTATGTGCAAGGTCTAGTGAATGGAAGGTCTTTCCATAATAGGAGCAGAGAGAATGAAACTTTTGGTGCTGGTTAGAAGCATTATTCTGGTTAGAAGAAATATTCTTCTTGCTAGGCTGCTCTTATCACCTAAGGTCTGTCATTTTAGGCCTGTACCTGAATTCATGTGGTGTTTAAACCTCTGGCTCTAGGGATACCTTTAGCCACAAACTGACAGAATGACCAGAAACGGCTTTGTGGTTCTCTTTCATTTTTCTTTATGGTTGTACTCTGGTCATGTGTATCCCCTGAACTCTTGATCTTGATGTCTGCTCCTCTGATGATGTATAGTTGCAACATGTCATCAGTGTGCTCTGAGAACCTATTATATTGCTATACATCATTAGAGACCCTTCTCTCTCAAGACAGGTTACTATTATATATCATTAAAATGATGGCTGGTAAGAACAGGCATCCCTGAGAGGGAATCTTAAAATTCTATATGGGGGAAAAAATTCTAGTTTATAGGTGAGTTGAATAAAAATTGGATACAATAGGTGTGAGTTGTAATATAAATAATATTAAAAATTAAATATTATTTGTAATATAAATTTTGTATCTGGAAAAGTTTCTAGTCATAAAAACAAACTCATGCACTGCAGAAGACATTTATAACTGAGATTTTTATGCATAAGACCTACTGCACTCTGCTATAACTCACTGAGATATGACAGGTATGGCCAGTTTCTGCAGAACCAAGTGTAAGAAGCATTTTGAAATTAAAGGGGGCTGTAGAAGTTTTCAGAATCTAAGTGATAAATACAAAATTCATGGTATGGATCTGTCTACAATGCCATACTAAAGCTGTATAACTTTCCTGGTGTCTCAGAAGTGATCATTTCAGTGATGACAAGTTTGAGAAGGGGAGTACCAAGTAAAAGCTGTGGCTTCTGTTCATAAGAGTTTCCAAACATATGGAAACTGTAAGCAACTGTGCAAATTCTACAGGCACATACAATTTCCATTGAAGTTGCCAGGAATTAACTGAATATATCCAGGAATAGCATTTGATTCAGAATGTTTGATATAACCTTGTTATCATAGCAGTCTTGGTCAATATGTCTTAGCGAGAATTCTGCATATATATACCATTAGCACGTATTTCTAATGCAAATACATTTCTCCTTTGCAACATAAAAATGTATTTATCCTCAAAAATAAGAAAAGCTAAGATTATATGTAGCTAAGTGAAGATCTTGAATGGAATGTTTTATCTCTTTCACTCCAGCATGCTGCAGTGAATTAAGTTGCTGAAATCTGCCTGTCCTTTCCTTCTCAGTGTGGCCCATAAAAAGGCCTTTTTCTCTGTAATTGCAACCGAAAAGTTGAGTTATGAACCAAATGGCTTAAAAAAAAAAAAAAAAAAAAAAAAAGGACTGCAACTCCATAACATTAAAAGTTATCCTTAGAGGTTTTTATTATTTTATATCTACTAAAACATTAAACCTCATCACTTTCCTACTATCTCTATTAGAATTAGATATTTAGATATTGGCGTATCTCCTGCTTATTTGGTGTGATACTGTAGTGCATAACACAGACATTATGGAATAGAGTGATTATTTTTTGGCTTCTGTGCATGCTTTACAATGATGCTGGTAGTATTTCTAATCTTAAACCAAAGCAAGTATTCATGTGCATACATAATGTTGATGAGTGTGTTATAAGTAAAACAGTATAGACTCTACTGTCAGATTTGTTTTATATTTCTTGTTTTAGATTTTCTTTAATCCAGTTTTCCACCTTTCTAGAATATTTCCAGAGTTGTTTTTTTTTTTTTTAATTTTGATTTTTTTTTTAAGTAATAGTTTTAGTTGGGTGATTTGCTTACTATTGAGGAGTTGTTCCTGACTTACAGAACCAAAGCTAAGAACTGGAAGGGAAAAATCTACCAAGGTAAAGGAAATTGAGGAAAAAAATTACTAGAAATTGAGTTTTGCATATTAAAATATTCAAAACACTTCTAAAAATAAAGTTCTGAATATCTGACATCCTATGGCATATAGGAAAGTGCTAGGTGCAGATAATATCTAGAATAACCAATAACAAACACAGAAAAGGTCAGACAAATGAAAAACCAAACATGTCAGACAAAAGCATACCTTTTGTTTCAATTTCACTCCTAGATTAACTGAGAAGTACATTATTTGGCAAGCTTGGAATCTTCTGGACTTGTATTTTGTTCTTTGATAACTTTTAGAGCTTTGGTAAGTTCATTATTTTCACTCTTTCTTTTTGAGATTACTCTATGCAACTACTGTCTCTGTTCAAATATTTTATATATTCAGCATAAAATTAGTTTTTCTCTACTATCTGGTACAACAGCCAATAAATCATTTCAAATGTGGATGAGCAAGTGAAAGAGCTGAGACCTCTGCATAAAATCTTGTTTTGCCTTGTCTTTCCTTTGTGTGTGCATTTGAGTGTCTTCATAATCCTCATCTCAACTTCTTGATTAGTCATGAAATTTATTAAAGTTATATGCTAAACAGAAAAATTGGAAATGACTTTTTAAATAAGGTAGGGATATTTAAATGAAATATGAAAGTCATGAAATGGAAGGCAATGCTTTCTGCTGTCTTTTTAATTAAAAGAATAAAGACTGAAGTACTGTTGCCAGAAATAAATGCCTGTATATTAAACCAACTAGGTATCTGCTGACCTTAGAAATGAGACTTACAGATACAGCCATAGAGCAGAAGTCGGGGAATAATTGCAAAGCTGAAAAATTTGATGTCTGGTGTGGATGCATTCTCAAAAAGGAACAGAAAGCTGTTCCAAGTACTACTCATTGGAGATGCATACAATTCCAGCTTTAATTTGTGACCTTGTGTATTTATTTACAATTCCAGTTCAGTGTGTAACTGTTTAGGAAAAAAAAATGCCCTAGAAATAGTGAGCAATGACAATAGCCCCAAATGCAGAGCAAAATGTAAAGGATCAAAATTAAGGAGCTTGGAGAACATCCTGAGTATAAAGTAAAGGGGATTGCAGTTACCCAGACATAAATCTTCCTGCTGCATACCTCCGTTTCTTCCAATGGTGCAAGCTTCCCTTAAGAACAACTTCCTTAAAACAGTAGAACATCCTTAACATCCTTAACTTCCTTAAAACAGCAGAAGTGGGAATGTACGGGCATGTAGCTGAGGTATGGTTTTTGAGAGCACTTTCCTTTACTGCGTGCTCGTACCCAGACTCTCTTGTCACTGGATCTTTACTGGGAGAAGGCACCAGGAGTACTCCTACCCCTCCAGTTCTTTATTTAAGTTCATGCTCTTTACTTTTGTCCTACTAAAGGGTTTGAGTAGACTTTTATTGTAGTTCTTCTGATACTGTCAAGCCTATAGGTACGCTCCCAAATTCCCTAAACAAATTAAGGCTGCTGTTTTGAAAACTTGCATTCTGAATCTATCAGGTATAGAAGAGTCTTGCGTTTCTTACGGGGGTCAGACTACAGGCAGGTAAAGGGAGGTTTTTCTGGTGCTCTGTGCAAGTCTCAATGATGCTATAGTATAATTATGAGAAATGAGAGAATCCTTTCATTACTGGTATCCAATCTTCTATTGCATACCCAGAGTTGAATCTATTTTGTTTAATAATACAGTGTAATGCTTTTGAAAGTTTCTGTTATTGGCAAAGATAAATGATTTTTGAACAGCATTTGAAGACCTGTAGCAGTCAGGAAGATAGACTTAATTTATTGCTGTTTATAGATAATATACTTGTATTCCATGTGAAAGTCTGACTTACCTACTTCAGGTTAAGGCCTTGAACCTGTCTTTGCCAGGTGGGTTTCATGAGTGCTTTATTATGAGTTATTTTTGGATAAACAGTTGTTATCCTAATAACTTCCACTGCTAGAGCTGCTGTGTTTGCTGTAACTGGTTAAATACTTTTTTTTTTTTTTTTTTTTTAACCCTGGCAGGACATTACAAGACTATCTAGCTTGTTTTGGAAGCTCAACTTTTGTGTTGCTAATGTACAGAGGTCTGATTCATGGGTGGGTTTAATACATATGCAAATACGCATAGAAAACAAAGAAATTGGTAATGTTATTTGTCACTTCATTGCTCTTGGACTTGCATGTGTTCCCTGTGTATTTATGGCTGCATCTTTTTAAAATTATTTGATGTTAAATGTCTTTGTAGGATTTTGCAGTACCTATTCAGTAATAAATAAAAAAAAAAGCACATGGTCTATGTGCTTAATAGGCCCCTGAGTGTTTCAAAGAAGCATAAAACTGCAATAGCTGAACAGCTGGCACTCATCTAAGGGTGCTTGTACCCTAAGCACTAGGATAGGTTTATTTTTATCATTTTCTGTGTTGCTTGCCATCTGGATTAAAAATGATATTAAATATTTTGATGTAGTCGCAAATCTTTTCACATTTTCTAGTCATATTACATGACCTATTAATGCTACCATTTCTGGTAAATGTCACACTTAGATTCAGATAATCATGTTAGTTGTGACAGGCAAATAAAGTTAGAGTGAGTGTTTGGCCTTTGGTCTACTGATTTTTTTTATTTGTTATATTTGTCACTTTAAAATTTTGACTCCTGTCAATATTGAGGAAAGGGAACACTTTTCAGAAAAAATATCAAGTTCCATTAGTCTCTTTGTCAAACTTGGCTTTTTTTTCTTTTTTTTTTTTTTTTTTTTTTTTTTCCCCATGACACAAAGGCTTATTGTTTCCTTTAGTTTAATATTTCTGTGTATTATCATAAACCTACTTGGGGAAGAAGGTCTTATAAACTCTGTCTTCAGTGTCCAAAAGGTTTCTCATGCTCTTCTGTCTGCAAGTCAGCAAAAGCCATTTGTCTATTTGCACATACGGAATGAGGGGAACAAAAATGGAAATGGTTATAAGATCAGGAACTTTCTTACTTCTTGAATAAAATCTAGTTTCTCAATCTGGGAAGAAAAATACTGTGACAAAAAAAAAAAACAACAAAAAACACACAAACAAACAAAAAACAACAACTAACTTCTTGTAAAGGAAGATTTCTTCATTTTTTCTTCATCTTTTTCTTAAAACCTTTGTGTGAATTTCCAACATGAGCTATCTGGGGATGCCCTATACTGAAGTATTTCACCTGCTTTTTATGAATTTCTCAAGAGCTTTCTTGAAATATTTTCGCTTGTGTTCTGTGAATGCCACATATGGTTTCTAAGGCTGTTTCATGATGCTTTATAAGAATTCATGAACTACTTCCTAGGAATTTTCTGGCTGCTTTGTAGGAATACTTTCTGCATTTTTCTCTAATGCTTTTCATGAAACCCCTTTGCATCCCCTTAGGATGCAGATATTCAGAAACATGATGAAATTGCTGGGTTTCTGTTTTGTTTTATTATTTTATTTTTATTTAGAATGGAGTCTATTTCAAGTGCAAAAAATAAAATACTTTTAAAATGCTAATCTGTTGGGTGTAATGGTTTGTCATCTCTGCCCATATGACACTCCTTATACTATGTGTCTTTCATACTGTTTTTGGGGTTAAGGATTATTTCTACATGGTATAGAGTTGAATACAGTGAGATTCCTGCCTTTCTTACTTCTTAGTTGTGATCATGATAACATCTACAAAGAAGAGATGAAGTATAGAAGTGAAAGAGGAAAGTTGGGAATGTGTTATTTGAACAAATAATTTCATAGATTTTTGTAGTAAAAAGGCTTCAAACTTGATTAAAATGGCAAAAAAGCATGGCATTAGTGATGAAATTGTTATCAAAATGGGAAATGAGTCTGGGAGAATGGATCCTTTGAACATCTATGTGGGTGGTGGAGTGCAGGGAGTGACAAAAATTTCTTTGCACAGCTTCATCCATATGCTTAGCACATGAAGCAAAAGCTAAACTACTTAGTTTGTACCCATATGCTAGCAGCCTATCATGGTGCAAAAGGCTTCCAAGTAGTGTGAATGTAGCTAGCCAGAAATTTCTTTTCTGACCTATAGTACTGTAACTGTTTAAGTCATGATTCTCTCTGGTTGCACAGTAAATGTTTTCTTTTGCAACAGATGAATGTTGAAACTTTGCTCTTTAAGTCCTGTATGCTATTGATCGTCATCTTCCAGTTCCCAGCTTGCCTGCAGGCCATGGCTGCCTCTTGGTGCCCCAGAACACATTTTGTGTTTTGAAACTAGTGTAGCTCTCTTAGTCGCATTTATAACAAGGAAATTGTGATATGTTTGATAGAGAAACCAGGAGGGTAGTGCCTTAGTCTGAGACTCTCGCACACCGGAAATTTTTTTCCTCAATAGCCTTGTTGAAATGATATTATTGAGGTGTCTGGGCACTACACTATTCAAATGTATTTTATATTTAGCATAGCAGGTGGCATGGTTACTGAAAATAAAACAAGTGAAAGGACAGTATCAAGAATCACAGATTGTATTTTCCTCAAATACATTAAAATAATCAAACTTTCCTGATAATTTTCCATTTAACACTACATCCTAATGCTATGACTAGGTGGGCTGGGAGCAAGGAAGCTGCTAATAGTGATTAAAATTTAAAAAGTCAAATTGAAATGTTGCATCCAAGTTTTTGCAGTTGTACAAACAAGTAAGTTTTAGAACAGAATTTAAATTTGAATCAAAAATTTGGATGTTTTGTGCATACTTTAACAATAAATGTTGATTCATACTTGAATTTATACCAAGAGATAGAGGCTTTATGGACAATGCTGGAAAGAACCTCTGAGTGATATCTGATCCAATCCTCTGTTCAGAACAGGGCCAATGTATTTTGCGTTGTTTGATGTCATATTAAGCTTTGATGCATCCAAGTAGGAGTTTAAAAAATTAATTCTGTACAGCTGTGCTCATGCAAGAGGAGGCTGGGCCATTATCTACAGTTTACCTCTGATGTTAACTTGTTGGCTGAAGCGCAAGGCAGAGATTAGTCTCTCCTGGAGGTCAGGCAAGCATTTCCACCTATTGACTGTGCTTGGCTACTTTGAGCAGAGGTAATGTAACAGAAGCTCTTAATAACTTGGAATTTCTAAACAAAAAAAAAAACCACCATGGCACAGCTTTAGGCATCAGCTGTGTTGAACACTGGAAAATTTGCTTTACAATGTATTCTGCTAAAATTCTTGCTTTGGCTATCTTAGAGTAGGGATTGAGAAGAATATTAACTCTTGAATTTGCAGAGATCTACTCAAGCATATTGATGATTTCTTATCTCATGCTGTAATTTCACAGACACCAGATTTACCACCTTTGCAAATTTAGATGACAACAAAACTGTTTTCATGGTCAGTGAGTCCATGACAATGTCCAAAGGAAATCCAATAAAGGTGCAAATTAGGATTCACCACTGTTTATGGGAACTGACAAACAATGCATGTAGAAATTCGTGGATCCAGTAGGTGCACTGAGGCATACTAAAGAAATTGATTTAAAAAAAAAAAGTGTAGCCTCTGATCAAAGAATCCTGCTGATAGAACAGAGCCAGCAATTTTTCATCTCTTGTGTCAATGCTTTGATCTACAATAAGTACATGTAAAAGAGAATCTGATGACACATCACAAGTGCATCTGCTTGGTATCTTGAACTACAGGCCTGTGTTGCAGAGATCTGTCAGTTCCTGCTCTGATGCTCTGTCTGGCATTTCTGTGATGCTTCTGTGAAATAACATGCTGTTGGACATCATAACTGCCTCCATGATGAATAGCATAGTCATATGCCAACTGCATAACAAGCATCTCAACATTGCTTTGCTTTCTGTCAACCTCAGTATTGATGATTCCAGGTAGTTCTGGCTTGTTATTTTTGGTTTCCTTTCATAAAGGTATTGTGCCTGATGACCTGTATATTGAATTATTTTTGGGGTGTTCTAATAAATTTGAGGATATATGGATAATCTGTCTTGTGACTAAATATTTGAGAACTGGAGCAATCAAATATGGTCAGCAGTGTACATAAATACATTCACTGAGGTTTTTAATCAGCTTTCATTGTGAAAACTAAAGGCTGAACTGACAAAATTTTCCCCAGATGTAGTTGTGGGTGGCCTAGCAAGGTCAGACAGTTGTTCTCATATCATTATGAAACAAAGTAGAACTTAAGCAGATACAAGGGTAGATATTAAGACAACAGGCTCTAGATAAATCATAGATGTGTAACTCATTTAATTTTCCTTTCCAGTCAGTATAGGAGGAGGACAATTTACAAATATTAAATTATTCACATAGTTTAACTTAAACATTCACATTCCTTGAAAAGTTAAAGTGTGATAGAATTTCTAGGAAATGTTAATTTCCAGGAGCCAAGAAAACTATGCTGCTGTGATTTGAAAGTAACTGTAGTTTCTATATTGTGATTCATATGCCCTAAGAGAGAAAGTTTTATTGGGACTGACTTCTAGTCAGCCAGGAAATAAAAACAATCGAAGAGGTCCAGTGTCTTTTCTTTCTTTAAAGGAAATCTTGCCTAATCCTGCCTTATCGTAAGCTTTTTCAGTCAAGACAGTGAAAACTAACCACAGATTTTTAGTTAGATGCACAGATGCATCTCTGAACGCATCTCTGATTCATTGTACATGTATTGTAGTTTTTCTTTGTGTGTGAGAAGTTTGGCTGAAAAAATATACGGTTGTATTTAAATATGGTTGTGATTTTGAACTATTGTCACTAGAGATTTGGTGCCTAACCTTCATGCTTCCAAAGGTTAGTAGTTTTACTTGTTTTGGACTTACATTGTGGGACAGTAAAATCTATCTACTTTCTTCATGGGCTTATTTACAGGTAAATTTAAAAATATTTGGAGTCTAATTTCTCATGACTTTCAGAGACAGACTACTGTAACAATGGATAGAGGATATCAAAGTCCTCTTCAAGGAAAAAAAAAATCCTACTGTAATAGTATTTCTCTAGTTTGCCTTGGGAAATGCAGATATGCCAGGCTGCAAATTCCTGCAAAGTACAGGAAAATGATATTCAAGAAAGTATTTTTTGATGTATGTTAAGATTCAAGCCACAAACTGATTGCTTTGTTTTGTTTTCTAGTTAGTGTAGTAGATTAAAACAAAACAAAAACAAAAATGCATCTGTAAAAGGTAACGCAATATTCTGACCTAGCAATTTCCTATTTAACATCTCCACTTCATATTATTGATTTCTGTACATCACTGCTTGGATAATAGTTTTATAGTGTGTATATATATATATACATAGATGTATACACATAGATATATGTATATATAAAAGTACCAGAAGTATTAAAGCATAGAAATTATGAATATTAAGACTCTCAAATAATAAAAATAAATTAATCACATATTTGAAAAAAAAGGCTTGTCTTCTGTTTTGATGAACACTTTAGCATATCCATAGTATTCGATTTTTTTCCTAAGTTTTCATTTTCATTTTTTTATAGTATTTATAGTCATTTTCAATTTTTTTTTATAGTATTTTATATTTGCCTCAGGTTGCCAATACAAAACAAAACCATCCAAATAATTCTTTAATAGCATATGGTCCTGTTTGTGTGGTTTCCTTTGTTTAAGTAAAACCTACTACAAGAAGTCAATGGTAATATCATTGGGACCTCTCAGGGTTTATTTTTTTGGAAATAATATAATGGAAAAACGTTGATTTTCATCAAATATAGAAAAATAGTTGGCATTACTGTTTTCATCTTTGTGTTAGTCATAGAAGGGGATAAATCTTTTTCTTCAATAAGAGTCTTTGAGTATTTTAAGAGAATATAAATATATGCTTTCTGTAACAGTTACTTCGTCCTAATCCAGTTGTTTTTTTTTTTTGTTTTGTTTTTTTTACAACAGTGCATTCTCTGTGGCTAAGACACAACTAAAATAAACATGTAATTTCTCTTTTTGTTATATTGTCTTTACTTTTGCATCATATTACTTGGATTCAAAAGTACAGCACCCTGTTGTTCCACTTGTTACCATTTTGTCTTCATGTTTCATGCCTAAGGTGTGCTTTGCTTCTCTAGGTTTCCTTCCTAGAATGTATTGTCATTCAGACATTACAGCAGTTGTAGAAGTTTTTACAGAATGTGTTCCTTAAGACATCCGTACATAGTGCATGTTCCTGTCAGAGGAAAGTTGCCTTCGTAACTGCAAATTTGGTGACAGACCTGCAGCTGTAAGAGATCAAAGCTGACTTCATTCAGTGTAATCTTGACAATGCAACGGTGTTGTGGGTTAATTTTAATTTACTCTATTTTCTTCTTGCTTGCTTGAGGTCACTCAAAGATCACAGGATTTACTGGGAGTCGTCTGATGATAGCTGTGAGTATGGTTTATATACTGACTAGTGGGTATGAAACATAATATAAATTTGATGCATCACTGTACCACATGTAACTATTAGTTACATAAATGGTTTTTAACCAGATAGCAATATGGGTCATTATTTCTCTATATGTGAGTAATAGCATTCTTTACCAAATACCTAGTTTATTAAATATTCATCCAACTGATGCAGCCTGAATCTGCAAGAGGACCCTCAGCTGTACTTCTGTAGTCTCCTTCCTTCTTTCAGACCAGAAGACGCTTTTCATTGTAGTCTAGGTCCACAGGTCAGATATGCTATCCCGGGTTAGCACAGGGTCAGCAATTATGTATGTGAAGGCATAGCTTCCTTGCTGCTCTGTCATGGCTCCAAAATACAACTACACTTACACAAATGCACATGATACATTCAGTGACAATATATTACTCAAGCTACACTTTAATAACAATTACAGCTTCTGTGGTAGAGATTAAAAACAGAAATATAATACATTTTAACAGCATTATATAATCTGTTGACATTGTGGCCTTCCAAACGCTTCATGAGAGGTGACAGAAGACAGTCTCATATGGATTTTACACTCGGCATGCCTTTCTTCAACCCGAATTCCCTTGTACTCCTGCCAGAATGCCTGCTGTGGCTGTGCGTGTCTGGTGCACTCAAAAGAGCAATTGCTTTTTGAGGAGACTTGCTCTTTGTTTAGTGTTGCTTTAGTGTAAATACAACTGTAGCCAAACTTGTTCTTGATCCAAGAACAGAGAAATACTATTTTGTTGAATATTAGATCATTTTCTTCCGTATTACAAATTCAGAAGAAAAGAAATAGTGACAAAAAGCAATGAAATACTGCCGTTACCTTGCTATCTGCTTGTATTTGTGTTATGGAGGCTGAGGCTGCAGGCTGTGGTCAGATGGGGTTTTGTGTATTGTGTTTAAGTATTCCATTGCTGCCCTGATGGTAACTACATCAACTTTTCTGCCAGAATCCCATCGAGATACAGATATAGTTCTGCTTTCTTATGTGAAAGCAAATTAACCAGTTATCACTGTCCTTTAATGCAGAGCTTCTCTCAAAGAATTATCATTCAGCTTGGCTGAACCAAAGTTGCCAAGAGATTGTGTTAGATTTTAGTGTCCATAGTACTTAACTGAGAGGTGTAGTGTCAAAAAGTGTAGCACCAAATGCTCTCAGATATGCAAAGTATGTGGGTTTTCTCACAGGATGTTCTGGTGCAAATCAGAATGATAATGGAAGGGATTTTCTACTTATTGCACATTGTATTTTTATAAGGAATATATATATATGAAACCCACAGTTTAACTGGTACTATTTAGAGTTGGGATACTTAAGCGTCTAACAACATTTTCTTGCACGACTATATGATAACTTTCAGTTCTCTTAATAGATAACCCTTCAAATAATTTTGTCTCAAATGTTACCTGTGCTAGGGGAGTATTTGCATATTATATGACTGCTTTAGTCTATCAGAACACAAACATATATCATCTCTTAGATCTGTGAAAGAAAGGAGGAAAAAATGTACATTTACATTTTTGTCTGATTCCACCGCAGACTGTTAGTAAAATGAATTTCTGTAGTTAATGGAGATCAGTACTTAAAATAATCCCTCTGCAACTTGCTGCTGAGCAATTAAGGGATTTCTGGGGAGGATGCTTCAGAGGAACGGACCTCCCTCTTAAAGGGTAACTGGTGTAAACAAAAATAGGGGGAAAGCCTGAAAAGAGGTGGTTTTTTCCTCAAGCATGCAAACATATACCTAGTTCATTCTACTTGAACCTGGATAATAATCTACAGCTAAAAGGTTTTATTTCTGAAATTAATTTTCTTGTGAAATTTAGGCTATTCAAAGAAGCAGTCAATGCTATCTTACTAGCAGATACTTCAGAAGTTCAGTAGAAAAAATAATAAGCAGATAAAAGAGGATTATAGTGATTAATGTAGAAGTATCTTTATTTCAAAGGATAAATAATATGGCCTAGGATGTAGTTCTGGATGACTGAGGGGAAGGGAATAACACTAACATCCATAGACCCGAGTGGTCTGGCTTCCACAGTGGAGTTTGATATTTTGTGTTCAGCCTGCACACACAAGAATGACCGCATGGGTAAAAGTCTGGGGGGAGTCACACCCATAAGACTGACTGAGGTATTGAAACACTATGAAGTGCTTCTATGTAAAAATAAATGTTTTCTTTTTTATCTTTTTTTTTTTTTTCTGATAAAAATAATCTTTGAAAGGTATATCTCATTTCCAAGATGAAATTAGCATTTGTAAGGAAGCAAAGAAATCTTCAGGGTGCATGTGCACACATGCACCAAAAAAGCAAAATCAAATTTATCTTAGACTTGGAAACAGTCTCTGGTCCCCTTCAGAGGTCATGGGTAGTAGCACCAGATTCATGATCAGAGATTTTTTTCTCTAAATTGACTTTTGAATATGTGCTAAGGCTAATCAGTGGCTTTATAAACCAGATTCCCAGGTATCTGCAAATACTTTAATTGAACTAACATGTGGATTAAAAGCCTATATCAACACAGGGGGTGGGGGGAAGGAAGAGATATAGATTGAACTACACTGATGCATTTTTCTGAAAAGTGTTTTCATTTTATATGTGGTAGGTGGGCACTGAGAATGTGTATTAGATGGTGGCCCTGATGGCAGGCAATGAGGAATTTCTATTTAGGTAGACTGCAGTCAGGCTTATCTGTGGATTCTGACAAAATGAAATAGTGCAGTTACATCTAGAGTTGTTCAAAAAATGCTTAGTTTTTATGAAGTTAAGATGCTTCTGAGCATTCACCCCTGCAGAATTTAGGTTCCTGGGGATTTAGTACTGCAAATTATTCCACAAAGTCATCTATTCAGAATTAAGATTTTTGGAACTTTGGAGCTCTTGAGAGAGGGTTGAATGTTACAAATGTATTTAAGGCCTTAAAGCTCGCTTATGTCCCTGAAGTGCTTTATGACATTAAAATTAAAATCAAGTTAAAATTTGTTTGTGTAGGATACCATGTCCATAACTTAACTGTCAGTTAATGGACATTAACTGACATTTAACAATTTAACAACAATTAATTAATCAATCAGTAATTACTATTGACTTAGCATCACAGAATCACAGAACTGTAGGGGTTGGAAGGGACCTCAAAAGATCATCGGTCCAACCCCCCTGCCAAAGCAGGTTCCTCAGAGCAGGTTGCCCAGGCTGCCTTATCAGTAGACTTTGCAACAGGATCTGTAGAACTATCTGTATTTATATAATAAAGTATCATAAAGAGTTATTGTAACTTTAGTGTTGGTTTAATTTACCAGCCTGATTGTATACTGATGCTAAACAGTATACAATAACAGATGTAACAGAAAAGCTCACATTCTTCTACTCAAATATGAACATTATACTTCCATTATTATCAAGCATATTCCATTCTCTACCTCATACTTCAACACTTCAAATTACTTCTATGTGATCATTTATTCTTAGAGCACAACTCATCAATGTAATGCTAAAGTGTGTGTATGTATACGTGTATAAACATACCCATACAGATTTATTTTGCCTCTTTTTGCTGGGTGATTTTAAGCATATTAGGTCAAAGAATCCTTTTGATGCCTAGCGTAGCCTTGGAAAAGGTTTCATTACTTAATTATCTGATTAAGTATTTATGAGTAAATAGTAATTATTGGCTGAGACACACTCACTTTAACCTAAACCAGCTGATTGCTATTCCAGAATGTGCACATTTCTGTCCACACTTTCACATTTTCTATCCTTTTAGTATGCTACTGTGCTATAATATTTAAGTGCTTGCTTTAGCACAGTGGTACCACAGTAATGTACTGTTGATTATACAACAAAATTAAGTAATAGAATAGTGAGTAAGTTTTGGTTTTGCTTTTTTTTATTTTTATTTTTTAATTTGATTTTGATGCTGTTCTGCAACAGTGTTTGCAAGAACTGATAGGACTATGCCCATTTGGGAGATCTGAGCTGAAATTCAGCTTCTTCCACAGCATGGTGATGACCTCTGTGATAGACTTTCTTTTTAGTGTTTTGTAATTTTAGTAAACAGTCTTAAAATAAATGTATATTTTAATACATAATGCTGTACTATTGCATTACAGACTTGGAAATCTATAAGTGAAAAATTTTTGCATCTAACAAAATAGTAACATTAAATTCTTAAGCCATGAGCTCTTGTTATTGCCCTTAAATGTGTTAGACCTGAAAGGAAGACAACTAAGATTTAGGAAATTTCAGTATAGGGGACACCTTCAGGACAAGTAAAAGTGGTAACTGATGCCTACTTAAGTAAGTAATAAATCACTCATATATATGAAGTTCTTGAAAGATTTTTTTTCTGTCCTGGCTCCTGAAGATCCTTCAAAAACAAAACAAAACAAAACAAAAAAAAACGACAAAAAAAAAACAAAAACACTTGTTTTTGCTCTTTTTATACCAAGCTGATTTGTTTGCCTCTAACTGAAAAGGGATTACAAATAGGATAAGCAGTCATGTGTTGATATCAGGGGCAAGGAAACTTCCCTTGTATAGCAGGAGCTATATATTTCTGCCCCTTTCTCCCTGCTCTCGGCTGCTTAGCTTAATGAGAATTTTTGTATAGTGAATATATAAACACATGTGTTTTTTTATTTACAAATCCAGACATGAAAGCAACTATAAAAGTATTTCTAGCTGAGAGGTATGGAGAGGTACTGACTGCTCAAATACATCCTATAAAAACAGCTCCAGAAAAATCTCAAAAATGTAGTGCTTAAAACATTCCCGTCTTCCAAAAGTTTGTATGGATTATTAAGGTAGAATGGGGCAAAAAGAAGCAGGGAAATCACGTGAATGTTAGGTAATTTTATTTATATAAGGCAGATTCCCAGATATGGCAGATTTTCTCACTATGTATATGTGTATATATATATATATATATATATATATATGTATGTATAAAAGGAAAATCATGGAATTATAGCTGACTTTACATCCTTGGTGAAGTTTCTTTCTATAGTCAATGGGTATTTAATGGGAGTAGGATTAGTCTCCTGCATTGTAAAATATTGTAATAGATATTTACTGGTTGACTGTATTTCTAACTGCAAAGATAAATGGAATAGTTTGTAATAGTGCTGCAAAACTTGCAATAGAATTATAGTAGAATCTAACTAATTAAGATGTTTGTCTTCATATGATTTCTTATTATTCACTGTGTGTTTTCCCATTAGACTGCAATAGAACAGCTCTGTAGCATTTCATCAATAGGATGTAATTCTTTGTAATAGCTTAAGTGTTTCTAGATTTATCACTGAAATAAAAAATACCTCACTTCCAAACTGAAGACGTTATAAAAGGAAATGGATGGAGATCCTTTCTATTGCATCTTTCCTTTTACAAATCTGCATTGTTATTAATGCCATACATTACTTCCACATGACTACATTTTTTCTTCAATGAGAATGAGCTGTAAAAAGTATTGTGTAGCAGTTCTATAACCAGTTCTTCTAATTTCTTCTGGTCACTGTCATCTGTAAATAAATTTAATTCTAAATAGTGAATGCAGTAACACCTTAAAAATACTCTCTCTGTTCTATCAATATAATAAATAGTATTAAGGCATAGTAATCTGAAACCCATGTATCTTAACATATACATTATATAGAACAGTAACAGGCTAAAAAGATATCTTTGAACTCCTTGTATCAAACTGGGATGCATCTTTGGAGAGTTTATAAGGCCTTGTGACCTTACATAGCACTATAATGTGGAGGCAAAAGTTGTATTCAGTCTTATCCTCTGACTGACAGGACAATAATCCCATTGCGTGGTTTGTTATAAAGTCAGGCGTGGTGTTCAATACTTAAGTAGACTAATTTAGAAACCACTATGATGTCTAGGCAACAGGAGGTATACAATTTGTGCTACTGATATGCCTCTAGGCAATTTATTTTGACCTTTTGTGTATTCTACACAGAGTAAAAACTAAACCATCACAAAATGTTTTTCACTTCCTCATAAACAGCAGCAGTCTTTCACTACTTCTACTGACTTTAGATTTATTTTTTTTAACTCACCTGATTTGGTGCAGAAAGCTTAAAAGACCTTAATAAAATGGCTAAAAATATACTGAACCAGCGCAATGCAGGGATTCTGAGTTCACTTTATTAAAATACAACAAAAAGCACACACAGTAGCACACTGGTACTTGCCCAGGTATGTTCCTCTTCTTCTAGCTGTAAGCTAAAAACAAAAATGATTGAATAGATTACATATCACATCAGCACATTAAGCAAGTTGCCACCTGTTTTTCTAGTTTTGCTAGACCGTGGACAAAAGTCCAAGTTTTACAAATATTTTTGTGAGTTTATTTAAATTTTAACTTTTTTTTTTTTTCTGGCTTTGCCGTAAGCTTGAATTCAGGGTCCGTATCAGAACCCAAAATACACTCATTCTGCTTAAAGGTTAGTTTTGGCAATGCAGTGTACTGCTCAGGGAAAACAATTCTCATTGGCAAAGTTACTTAATCCTCTGTTTTCTTTTGTTGTAATTTCTGTACTGGTGGAAATGGAATCAAGAGACTTATGATCTGATTTAGTATCAGAGTTAATGTTCAAGAATGCATAAAGCTGTAAAGCGTGATTTTTAAAGGAAAAAAGAAATACCAGCTTTACTTCTAATAATAAAAGGGAATAAGCATCAAGTGAAAAAAAGGGTGGATATATGCATTGAGCCAGACCCACTGAAGCTGTCTATATTTTTCTATTGACACATTTGATCTGGGCCACTAAAGAAGAATGAGCCCATGTTTTTGTTGCATTGGATATTCACTTAAGCACTAGGGTAAGGTAGTATTCACTATATATTCTCATTGCAAGGTTGCAAATCAACTTCCTTGATTTTTTTAACCCGTCACTATCTTGTGACGAGCTTATTTCCATACAACGTGATTTTCAAATTAATTATTCAATTCAACAAATGCATACTCCAGGATCAAATTATAAATGTTTAAATTACAGAAAGGTCTATTGCTCCGTATATTTCACATTGATCCAAAGTTACAATCAGGGAAATGAGCAATTCGCTATTTGTCAATTGAGACAGGTATATAGGCAAGATTTTCCAGCTCTAATTATTCCATTTCCTGAGACAGAATAGCTACCAGGAAGACATGTAGCAATTTTAATGGATTTGCAGCCTTCAGCCCAGGGATTGAGCTGTCTGTGATCCAAGGTTTATTTCAGTGCAGTGTGGTTATGTGACCTAAGCTTGGTTTTACTGAGGAAAATTAGGATGTTTAAAGTTGATAAGCTAAAGCTATGCCAGCAGGTAGTAAAATTAAAAATACAGGCAGAAGTGTAATTACTGAGATGGTAATAGCAATTAAAGAATTGAGGGGGTGGGGGGAGAAATAGTGGCATGAAACCATGAAGTAGGGAAAAGGCATGGGATTGGAAGACAGTAACTCAGCACACCTGAAGGTTAGTCCCCTCAGCAGTCTGTCTGAAGCTCTCTGGGTGTCTTATCAGGTGTGGGGGGGTGTGCTCATGTTTAGCGTATAGGCCTGTTTGTCCTAGTTATATGTTGAGTATATGAGCCAACTGCTTTGAACTGTTAATCTGTAGAGTGTTTAGTGTCTCTGGATTGCATGATAAAATGTGAGAAAGAACTAGAGGGTACCCCAAATCCTCCAGTAAGTGGCAGTTGGTCACTGGAACCAACACAAAGATGCAGACGGTAAACAAGCAGTAATCAAATTAAATTTATATTGCATTTATTTCAAGTTTCTTACGATTATATTAAAAAAGTATCCTTAATTACATAGTTAGACCCTAGAATTACTGTTTTAGTATAGTGTAGTGTCTCTTAGTTACCTTATTACTAGTGTTGGGGCATTGATGCAGTAGTGAGTCTGTGAAAAGAGAAGACCTACTTAATCTCCATTACTACTGCCTATAAAAATTGTGTTCCTTAGAGGATTGCCATCCAACTAGTTGCCACACATAGCACTGCTTAATTTATGAGGCCTGGCAGCAAGGCAGTATGATTGCCAGTGCTGTCTATGGCTGTTTGCAAATATTGGCAGTTTTGTCCCCACTTTTTATCTGTTATGTTCTTTTTTTGTAGTTTATGGTACACTTTTTCAAATGACCTTAGGCAGAACACTTTTTGAAACAGACAATTCTGTAATCAAAGAATTAGTAGCAGTCTCTCACTTTCAATTGTTTCTGTACTTATAAATAAAATGACTTAGGTGGTTCAGCTTAATCTTTACTGGCAGTAATAAATATTATGAAATTGTCACAAACAATTTTATACGGCTTTGGCAAACTGCAGAAGCATTGCAAATGCATGCTAGAACAAATAATAAACTACCTCTAATCCTTCCAAACTTCAAACTGAAACAATTGGTAGGCTATTATATGGATTATTGTGTACGTTCTTATTTGGCCCCTGAAAGGAAGGCTTTTGTTTCTCATGACAGCAATAACCTTCAAAAATCCACCCCCCAATAAAAAAAAAAATGTTTTGTATAGCAATTTGAAATAAAATAGTAATTTCAAGGTATCATTAACTATGCAATAAAGATGTCTACTCTGTAAGTCTTAAAAAGAGTAAGAACTTCCTTGAAAATTAATAAAATAAATTTTGTGATAACCTATTCTCTCAGAGAGCTATGAAATGCTTGTAGTATAAAAGCAGCATTTCAAATTAGGAAGTAGTTTTATTAAAACTACTAGTTTAAATCAGATTTTTACTGAAATAATATAAATTAATCTGTTCAATGCATCTTTCAAAAATGATTGAAAAAATAATTCTGCAAAATATCATGCAAAAAAATGTGTACTAAAGATCTTGTGTATCTTTGAGTTAAAAACAAAACATTGATTTGCTGTAATATGTATGAACTTATGAACAGGAGTGAGAAACATAATTGATCAAAGAAGTAGGATGTGTAGATACCTGATACATTCCAGTCTGTCTTTGGTTTAATGAGATTCATTAAGCTAGTTCGAGCCCAAATGTTTAGAGGGCTGTAGAGGAAGGTGAAAATTCCCTAAGGTGGGTAAAGTTTATAGTAAAACTCTGGTTGTCAGAATTCCCTTTCCCAGTTTTTCTCTTGTTCCAGTGCTGTCACCACTGTTGTTATCAAATGAAAGGGTCATTGCTGCAGTTTAAGGACAAATAAACTAGGCTACTCAATCCAGCTGGTGAAACTGAGCTCCTTGAAGCCCAGCTAAGAACACATCAGCAAAATGGGAAACAAGCTGATAATGACTGGGTCACATCCTGCTCAGTGCAACTCGTCTGGCTGAAGAGCTTAATCCCTTAGTACAATATCTTTATTGTACAATAGCTAGTTTCCATGGGGAAAATGAGCTAGAAAGAATACAAGAAGAATACTGAAGTATAAATGTTCCCTGAAGCATTCTGTCCTGGAAGGAAAAGTGATGGTGACATAAAAATGTAATAGATTTTCGTGCTTGAAATGCTTTTTAGATTTATCTTTCCCCACAATGATAGGAGGTCTCAAAAAGTAGGCTGTTGCAGGATTGTTACTGGTGTGGACCTTTTGAGATGAACATGAAACAATACATGTATTTTGTGCCAAAACAAGACAAGATTTCTGTATCTTAATAAAAATGTCTGTAGATACTCTGAAATATCGTCAAAATAATTCAAATATATATGAACAAATATCTAAGGCTGTGACTACTTAGAATAAACTGTTGTGTTTTTTTTTTTTGAGTGTCTTGCTATGCAAAGTCTGATCTCAAATTCATATCTCACCCTTATTTGTCAGAATTATATACAAGATTTTGCAACTTGGTACTGAACTGGTGAAAACTTTACAGGACACTTTGAATTACATTTGTTTTTAATCTGCAAGACATTTATAGACATAATGATGACCATCACTTGCTTCTGTGCATGGAAGCGTCAGTTGGTCCAGGGATCCTTCTGTTTTGTTTTTTTTTTTTTTTTTGGGGGGGGGGAGGGGAAATGAGACCCTATTGAACATAAACTGGAAGAGCTAAGAGTGGAAGAGGAAGATATCTGGGCAATGGGATCAAGATCCATATCTCACCATGTGTCCCTGACAATCTATTAAAATGCACACAGAAAATGTTGAGAGCAGAGATCATTTCAATGTTTGTCTGCTGTATGGATGGGGAAACGAGAAAGTCTCTTTAATTTTTTTTTTTTTTTTTGTGGGTGGTGGTGTTTGGTTTTTTGTTTCCCACGGTTGTATGTTCAATAGCAGGATAGTAACTAGGAATTGCAATAAGTTAGTAATGAGTGCATTGTGTTAAAACGAGGTAGATATTTCTGCAGTGAATGCCTGTCTATGATTAATGAGCTCAGGGAAGTGACTTAGGTTACGTTTGTTCCCTCTGTCATGTAGATGAGGCAGTCATTTAGCAAGAGAACTTGCTTTTTCTGTGAGCAACAGGGAGAGACTTCCTTGGAAGTCATCATATGGAAGCAATAATCTTTGTTGAACTCCACTCTATTTCCTTCTGAATACTTTCTTTGCTGCAAGGAAAGATAAGAAAGTGCTCAGAACTATATAAAAAATTTTAAAGATTACCCTATATATATTGTCCAGTGGCTTTAAAATCTTGTATATTTTTTAATACTTCATGAAGTTGCTTTAAAACAAAGGTAGACATTTTGGAATTCAACCTACCCCAAATTCATTGCAGCTATACTGAAAAAGATTATTTGGGTTTCTATGAGAGGTATTGAAAGTCTGTGAGAGTTGGTTATTTGTGAATCACAGTATGTATTCTAGTCAGTAGAAATAACCTAGAACACTTACATTTTTATTAATATATTCAGGCCTTAAGAATAACAATGCTTTTCTAAATTGGGAATGGGGAGGTGCCATCTTCATCATCATATTCAAACATCAGTCATATTAGTCTCAGATTTTTAAATTGTGTGGGTAAAATAGAACAGTTATGGATGAAAGGAAAGGGGGAAAAAAAAATCTGACCTGAAGGGAAAGTTTTCTTGGAAGTAGTTCTTTATTTTGAATTGCATATTTTGTATGTGAGTACTTTTTGATTTTACTTCATTCTCAGGGATTCCATTTTCTGTGGTTGGAAAAAGAAAGCAACTATTTAAGGAAAAGAAGTGACTAGCTGTGAACGTACAATTACACTAAGTAAGCAGTCTTAGGTTGTGACCAAGGTGCAGGAATTACTCCACTGCCTCTCAAACAAAGCATTCCACTTCTCTGGAAGAAAGTCCTTTTTCTCCAACACTTGTATCTGAAAGAATGCGTTGATGTCCTTCTGTAGCCTGAAAATTGCTGTTTTGAAAGCCCTAGCAATTTACTATAACAAATGTGTACCTCCATCACAGTAACTTGTATTTCTTGCTCTCTATTGTTCTGTTTTTTCCACTGGAATAACACACTATGCTTTTTTTTTTTTTTTTTTTTTTTTTTTAAGTTTAACCTTCTCGTCCTAGTCCCCAGGTCTAGGCTGGCTTTGTCACAAAGGAAAGGCTTTGCTGAATGCTATTCAGTGTCAGGATTTCTATGACAAGATTGGAATCAAAAGTAAAATAAGTAAGTAAATCACATCTATATTTAAATTTCTTAGTTATTTTGGCCTGTCCTATATATAATTCCTAAGACTTATTATAGCTATTAGAACTGGAGTTTTAGAGTTCAAAGCAACACTTTTCTCAGTGTTATCCTAAATTGCAACTTGGTTTTCTAAATCTAAGGCTAATTCATTTGGGGCAGAAAGCTCTGTTTTCCCTTCATTTTCTTTATACCTATGCTCTATTTTACTGGCTTTTTCATTTGGATTGTAAGTAGCAAATGCTTTTGACGGCTCCCAGTGGAGCGATGTACCAAAAAGTCCTAATTAATGCATATTTGTTGGAGCTGAGTGATTTGTGCTCAAAAAGGATGTTTTCTCTTTGAGTCTCTAGTCAGTATTCAGCTTTTAGCTGTCCCTCATCCCAGACCAGAGGAAGCTTTTTGTAGTTTTGCTAATACATTTATTGCAAGAAGGGATATTGTACAATTATATTCGGTCATTTGATCCGTAGAACACAACTAATTTTCTGGAAAGGTTAGGATGCAGGTAAGAGGGCTAGACATTTTGCCTTTATAACTCCAGGGGGACCAAACTCTTCTCCCTCAATTTTTATTGGGAAGTTCACATAAGTATAAGTAGCAGGTAGTAAATAACTTAATAAAAAGCTGTTGCACACAATTTAATAGATATTTTTTTTCATATTGGAACACTTGATTTCATTGTCTCTCACTTCAAAGCAATCAAAATTGCTGTAATTGCCACTCAGAAGTCACATTTTGGGGACATTAAATTTGTCTTTAAAAATAAACAGATGATTCATATTCCAACTGTGTCGTGAGTTTCTGAAATGAAGTGTGGAACCCTAGTGATCGTTCAGAGAAAATTTATTTTTGACTGGTTTAAAAAGCTTCTTTGAAAGTGAAATAATTGATCGTAATTTATACAATATGCTGACTAGAATAACTTATTTCTAGGCTTACACAGATGTAAAGTAATTTTGGAATTTTCTGGGTAAATGTAGGTTTGTCTTTTATCTGTTAAATCAAAGATCCAAATGCAAAAGGACATCCTGTGGATTTGTGACATTTCCTAAAGGGACTATAGATACTAAACCAATGACTGGATCAGTACAGTGAGACCCACTTTAAATGTATTTTTATGTGTGACAGACAAAATATTGCCCTTAGTATTTTTGATGCCATTTAATAGAAACACTTCTGTTCAGTCCACTTGTTTTTAATTTCTGAAATAATAAAACACATTTTCTAGCCTTAATACATTGTGAACCGTGTTTTGGAAATTGTTGTGATATTACTGAAAGAAACAAACTCCTTCCCCCCTCCACATGCCAGTGTGTTGATCTTACCACAGAAATGGTTATTTTTTTTCCAGTTTCCACAGACCCTGCTTTTCAATGTTTTCTGCAATGTATTAAAACAAGATCCATAGCCAAATTTCTACCAGATTCAGAAAAGAACAGAAGTGTAGTGTCCACAGAGATTTTAAATGTTCTTCCCAAATTCAGAAAATTAAATTCCTTAAATGAAATTTTATCAGGCAATGAAATAGTGCAAGGTAGAGCACTGCCAAATTTCAGTTACAATGATTAAAACTGTTGGAACACAGTAGTGTTCTAAATATTAAAAAATAAAGTTGTTACCAGCTCTGTTTCAAAGGAGCAAAGATGATGTAAAGTCTCTGCCCTCAGCACAGCTGAATTGCATGTGTGCTGGATGCTTGATACTGGATTCTTCTGTGCTAAGACAGACAATAGCAAACATACAGGTTGCTTCAGGGGGAATAGGATCAGCGTTTTACTGAGGTCACCTGTCCTTGAAGATACTTTCCTTGCTGTTGCTATACAATAAATAAAACTGGGGGCAGTGCAGGTAGAATTGCTTCCATTTGAAGCTGTATGGCATATATATATGTATGTGTATTTATTTATATATATTGGCAGACATACAATCCTGTCATCTCTCAAAGGATTTTATATAGAAACACTAATATTTATTGCTGATACAAGCTATCTGTAAACAAATTCTCATAGCAGTTATAATTTATTTTAGTGCTCACAAGAATCCACTTTTTTTTTCTTGCTAGAAAATTTCTCGTCTTGTGGGGGATACGCATATACAACACATGGAATAATACCTATGAAATAGGTAAAATCCATTAAAAATACAGGTGGCTATTGCAATGACTTAATGACTTGAAGATATGGTAGAAAAATATATTTGCATATTCTGCAAGTGAATGAGGAGTAAACTTTCAAAATGTCACAAAGCAGACTGTTATCAATATGTATCAACATCCTCAAGCTACTCATTGGCAATAAATGTCAGTAGAAATTTTTATGTCTTTTACAGCTTATCTGCAATTTGTAATAAGCTTTGTGCATGGCCCATTATTTTATGAGTGAGAACAACTGTCAAATGAATGTGTTTGTAATGTCAGGAGTTTCATTACAATGTGACTGCAGGCTGAAGGCTAGGTGCTAAACTGCTGCTAGGTTTATATCTTTTGACCATTCTTTTACAAAAAGGGCTGTGTAACTTGCTGCTTTCATTACTTATTCTTTACCTTTTTTAATTAATAATTTAACTTACATTTCTTATAGCCTCATTATCACTCCACTATTTCATTAACTAATCATTACAGCATTGCAGTTTATAGCTTTACAGACAAGGAGACTAGGAGTATTAACCAGTAACTCCGACTTACATAGGAAGAGCTCTGATTTGCAAGCAGAGCCTGCAGCAGTTTGGATTTTATGTCATTAGAAATCTTTTCATCTTTCTTTTTTTTTTTTTATTTAAAACAGAAGAAAAGATTTTAATTCTTTCTCAGAATGATTCATATCCTGTGGATTTTTCCTATTAGGCAATGAAGCTATGATATTAAGATTGAGTATATAAATAATTCTCATAATTCACACAGAAGAAAGAGAAATAATTACTTCTGAACATTTCATTATGAATGGAATTCTGTCAAAAACTTAAAAAAGGGGGGCATTAATACAAATTAAGGTCTTAGGAACTCATATTTTAAATACTTAATCCTGTATTTTATTTAACTTTTGCCAGACCAATGAGAATTTTTTTAATCATCAAAATGAATGGCTGTGCTGGAAAAATATTAACTATAACATGTAAAATTCCTATGATGAACAAATAGTTTTTTATTATTTCTGTCATTGCAGAGTAACTGAACTTGTATGATTTACAAGCTCTGTAGAGTTGACCATAAACTTTGAGTCTTTAAATTTCATGCATATTTGCTTAGCAGAAGAATGCAGCTCATTTAAAGTGATTCTGCAAAGTAGTCTAAAATTGCTTGTCTTTCTATTGCAGCCAAAATATGTTGAATGTTGAAATAAATCTGTACGCTTTATGCTTGAAAAACTGTTGATCTAATGACTTTGGCCGGGAAAATGTTAGTATATGTTTTTTGGTGGTACTGAGACTAGCTTGAATAGAAATCAAGAAAAGTGGATTGTCCTCTGCTACCACAGGTTCCAGTCCACATTGACAAGGACACTTTAAGGCGGTATAAACACAGCTGAAGAATCTTGAATGTGAACTTATGCTTCTGGGAAATATTTCATTGAAAGTTGAGGTGAACCTTATGCATGTTAATTTTCAGGCTAAGGCTTGCAGTTAATAAGCTAATTGTTTCTGATTGGTGTAGCCTGAAAAAGAAAATCCCTCCTGTCTTTTCTGCTCTTCAGAAAAATGTCTGCAGTCAGATGGAAGCTTGTTTTTGTACACAATTTTAGAAGTCTAAATAGAAATGAGAAATATTTCTGCTATTTACTATTTACAGGAATATTTTTCTTATAAGGCACATCAAACAATCCCAACATGTTCTGGTACTGAACCAGTTTACAGATTGTACAGCTAGGAGTACTGAAGTGTATGTGAGATTCCTACAGAAGTTTGTGCAACAGTTTTCTTCTTTAAAAAAAAAAAAAAAAAAAATGTACAGAAAATATCAAGAAATATCTCCTTATTTTATTATTTCTCAGCCTACTAGAGTAAAAGGAGATTTGGCCTTGACGTCAATGACATCCAGACAGAAGAAATGCTGTTTTAGATCTTTGAATTATTGGAGCAGCAAGATGGGTATAGATTTTTCATCATGATACAGTACCAGTGTTACATTATTATACTGTAAAACTACTCATTAAAGTGTGTTTAGTTTTTGAAGGAGTCAGCAACGTTCTCCCATAATGAAGTAGAAGGGTAAATCCTTAGAGATGAAGAATTTTTTCAGTTCTCCCTGCATTTAACTGTTGTTTTGTGTGCTGGCCATCTGCGATTATGGCTGTAGATGTGCATGTGAAATAGTATTCATTGCAATTGGCTGCAGAAGGATTCACGTGAAGCAGAGCAAGTTTTAAGCCCTCATCCATACACAGCTTTGCCAAGCACTGCTTTTCAGTGTGAACAACATAGTCCTATTTTCCTCAAACTTCAATCTTCCAGAGGGTGTCACCAGTTTCTGAACATGTGAGCATCTAAATTCTTGTTTACAAACTGTGTATCTTTAGTTTAGAATCTGATACGGACTTATTACAGAGTTATTTACTTATTTAAAAATTTGAAAGTAAAATAATAATTTTAATTTCCCCCAAATAATTTTGTTTTCTTTCTGGAAATGTTTGCTGCTTTTACAGCTATTCATAATGTATGAGCATAGTCGTAAAGCAGTAAGTGTAATTTGCAGAGGTGTGTAGTGAAATCTGGTCTTGAGGATTTCTGTGTTTCTTGCTGCCCTTTTTGATTTGGTGAGGACAGATTGTATGGTCGTACCTCCATATTTTATAAATTAGTTGCATGACTTTCCTGCTGCCCGTGTGTTGTTTGTCTGCCTTCAGGAGATGTGCTCCCTCATGAAAGCAAAGGAAGGGTTAGGTAGTTTTTGAAGTTGTATGGGATCAAAGGGTTCAAAGCAGCTAGCCATAAGATTTTGTGGGTGTTGCCTAAGGGAAAGCACTCATAGAAGATATGCTGTACTTTTAAAAGATGAGGAAGAATTCTTGATAGATCTTGGCAAGGTTTTTTTTTTTTTTTTTTTTTTTTCTGCCCAGTTTCTATCAAACAGAAGGAGTTAAAGATGACTCTAGTTTTACCTGAGTTTTCCAAAAAACATTGTTTAGCTTCTGAATATCTTGTGACAGTTTTTGTCTGGGGCTGTCGGTATGTTGGTCCATCCTAAATATTGACTTTTAGAGCAGCTGTGATTCCGACTATGGCAATACAACTTCTTTATCCTTTCTTCTCTGTTTTGGAGTATTCACATTCCTAACATCCTGTTATTTAGTAACTTCTGCTAAAATATGTGTATTGTTTGCTAAACAGAATTTGTGATGTGGCAACTATTTACAAAAGGACAAGTACATATTTGTAGTGGGATAATTTTAACAAATACAACTCTACTATCCCTTCCTTTTGTATTGATCCATTGTGTATTCCCCAACCGCACTGCATATGACTCTTCAAGCATCAGAGAACATTGCTTTACTAATATATAAAATCTTGGCATTCCTAAGTTTATAGTGTTGTGTACAGTCCTGCTTGCTACTAAGTCAGAAAGGAAGTATTTACCGAGTTCTTATGATTTCAGCCTGGAGGGAGTCCTTGAGATATCTAGATTTCAAGAAAATTTTCAGATTAGACCATTAGATTGTTGGAAACTGACAAGTCTCTGAGAAGCTTACAAATAAATAGTGAATCTCAATAAAAATTAATATATGGAAATCTGTGTTGTGTTGATGAACCATTCAGCTTCTAACTGTGACAGTGGATACACACTGACAGACTGTTTGAAAATATCTCTGTGAAGGGGAAGGTATTTGAGCAAATATTTTCACATCTAGGAAGGAACTATAACCCTCCTGTAAGGCTGGCTTTTGCAAAATAAAAAATGCTGAATATAGCCCTAAAATGAGGGGAATCTCTCCACCTTGTCCTCACCCAGGTATTACTCTTGGAGTGATTCAATCTAAGTACTTTTTTCTTTTCAGAATGCCACTCTGAATTCTAATTCACAGGAATTACAATGTCAATATACCTCAATAAAAAGAAAACCATTTAATGTTAAATTTTGAGAAATATGCAATGAATAACTTATTTTTTTTGATAAACTTCATTGGAAAAACCTCTTGTAATGAGCTGCTTGTCTGTTACTTTGTCTTATTCTATCTGTCTATAATCATAAATCAGGGAAACGTGCTAAAGCTGATAGTAAAGCAAAAAAAAGATGCTTTGAAGCAGAGTTAATATCAATATATTTTAGCTACTAGTACCTTAAGTTATATAGAAGAATAGATACAGATATATTTTGTTAGTCATAACATTTAAGAGCTTAACAGCTATGTTTATAGCTGCATGAAGAAACATAGCATACTGTGATTTATTTTTTTAAGTGAAGCACTTTTAAAAGAAAATAAATTTTAAAATATCTCATGAGAATATAAAATATTTATTTAGTTTGCTTTTACAGTTTGGAATCTGACAGCTGAAGTCTTAAAATACTTTTATTAGATCTTACACAAAACTATAATCTGTCTAAGGTTTTTTTTCAGCCTATGGCTAAGTATAACCCTGCAAGCTTGGACATAATCAAATTCAACGCAAGAACTCTACAAGTTCAAAGAGCTTAAATATATACAGCATAGCTTTATATTTGAACTCCCTTCTGGCTTTTACACTTACAGAAGCAGCTCTTCATGGTTAATCAGATAATGTCATACTACACAGTGTTGTGCAAAACAAAGAAGAAATCGTTTTTAATACTTGTTGTTTATGCTTCCGATGTACATGTTGAGGTATTCTCAGTCTACATGTATCTTTTTGTCCCTCACCTGCTACCAAACTCTAGCTGAACTGGAAGATATTCAATGCTGAGATTGAAATTCTGCCTTTTCTCTGTCATTGACTGGTTAAGTCATTACAGTCATCTGTGACAAAGTTTGATTGCTTGCCAATAACTCCTGCACTTGCATGTTTTTTGGATAGTTTGTGTCATCAATGTCAAAGAAAGTATACCTAAAATAAAGGTAAAACAAAAGTAAGATCAAGGCTGTACTCCATCACCCAGTGCAGGTGAAGCACTTGGAAAACAGTTCAAGAAGGTTGTTGAAAAACTGGAAAGGATGCCCTAGAGGGCTGTAAAGATGTTACTCGTGGTCTCGTGAGACAGGTTGACTCCTCTTTCTGGCAGAGAAAAGGCCAAGGGTGGCAGTCTGCAACTATGGGGAGGATGGTTATGAAGCCAGTGGAACCAAGTTCTAGTAATATAAACTAGTAAAGTTATTGATTTATGTTTAGGGAGATAATTTTTTTCTTGGTGTGAATGGTTCAAAATGCAATTTGGCTTAAAAAATGGTTTGTTTGCTTCTTCCCATTCAAATCTCTCAATTTTGCTAGAAAACAGAAAGCTGAATAGAAACCCACAAAACCAAACAAACCTCTGAAAAGGGTGGCAGTATGCCAACATGGCACACAGGGGAGAAACAAACTTAGTCATCAGTAAGATTTAGGACTAATTCTACCAAAGAACAGAATGTTGAAGATGTTCCAAATAAAATCTTGGAACAGGCCATGATATTTTCTTTTTTAATATGCATATTAAAATAAAAAAAAAAAAAGACGCAACATATTTTTGTGCCACAAAAATTTACTTAACTTCCCATTTAAACAATAATTGAATGAGGTTAGCAAGCATTACTCCTTTCCCCTTAGAAATAAGGGTATAATTGGAAAGTTATTAAAGTAAGTGTCAGTGTATGAAAATGAAAGAAAACTATCTGTAGCATATGCAAATCAGTAGATTTTTTCTGAAGCAAACATGGTGGTAAATCAATCTAAAAACGTGGTGCTGCTATAGGTCACAATGATTTCTTTACCTAGTATCCCTTGCAGAATGTTACCAGATAGCCAGAACATGGCTGAAAAGTACCTGAAACCCCAACCAGTCTCAAGTAAGTTTAGGACTTTGTTTTCCTTCCAACTCAGCATCTGCCAAGTAATGAAGCGTAAGACTGAGCCCCATTATGAGTATTGTCTTAAATAAACAGTAGAAGAAAACTTTAAGTGCCCTTTTATGTTTCTTGTTTCAAGTTTTAAACAGAAAAGAAAAGATCTTGAGCTACTCCTCAGAAACTTACACGGAGTGCATCTTTCATTGGTACTTAATTTGTATTTTTGTGTGAAAAGCTTGAACATGAAAGACAGTACCTTTTGTGTCTCTTTTATCTCTTTCACTGCCTCCAGTTGCTGTGGTCAGAAATAGGTGCAGAAATAGGTATGTAAGATGTCACATTATATATAAAAGAAGGAAGAGTTTATTTGTTACTTCAGGCAATAGACAAAATAAATAAATAAATCCGCCAGGGAGGGAGGGTGGAAAGAAAAGCAGCCACCCTGCCCACAACCCCTAGCTACTGACTGCTTTTCCAGCAGAAAGCTGTAGGATGTGCACCTGTCACTACACTACAAACATTGTTTGTTTCCAAAATTATAAAGAAAGGCAGACAGGAGGATCAGAAAATATTTCTTCCACTTTTAGTGAGAAGAGAGTTGAGAGGGGAGAGGGGAAAACAGCTAAAATCAATATATAGGTGCAGGTGTTGAGCAAGGAGCTGGGAAGCAGAACAGCATGCACACAATAGACGCCTTTCACTCCAAAGTTACTGAATTACTTTGAAATTGTGGGAATTATAACTCCCGCGTTGGATGAAGTCTCTAGGTGCAAGGTGTTATCTGCAGAAAAGATCTCTGAGCTACTTCTGGCAATAGGAAATTCTTTAGGTGTAGTTTTCCAGCAATTTAAATTATTTTCAATAATCTAGTACATTTACAATCATAATCATAGATTTTCAAATAAAAGGTTGAACTCAATAGCTAGACTAGTCATGCAAAAGTAATCCATTATTTGCAGAACCACAGAAAAGAGTTCAAATCCACTTTCAGAAGTTTTAGATGACTTTAGATTGGGCTAATAGGATATTACAATTGAATGATTGGTAAATTCATGCATCAAAGCTTTAATTGCTTTCTTGAATCACTTGTTTCTGGCTAAGTCTTCAGAAAGACTTGTATTCCTTTGTTAAAAGACACAGCTCTATTAAAAGATTTTAAGCATTTCCAGGGGGTGTTTTAATAACAATCTTTCTGCTGGAGTTACCTGCTCAGTGTAGTGTGCTTGCTCCTCTAAAATGCTGTGTTTTCCTATTTGAAAAAAAAAAATCAGCCTCAGTGGGTTCAGATTTTTATTGCTTTTCTACATAAAGGCATTCATAAATAAATAAATAAATGATAATTAAAAAAAAAAAAACAAAACAAAACAAAACAAAAAAAAAAAAACACCATAATGAACTGCATTAAAGCTTAGCTTAGTGATTCTCCTACTCGGGGTAGTACAGGGGCAGGCGAATGTAACTTGGGTAATTTAGAGGCAGAATGTGTTACCAAATCAAGGGGTGTTCTCCAAGGGCTTTTTTTAGTATCAGTGTATTTAACTCTTTAATTTTTCTTAATGTTCTTTGGATGCAGAAGTTTCTAAATTTCAATTGCATCATTTCATGTAAATATGCATGTTGGGGTATTTTACAGCCTCTGCAGTAGATGTTTTGAGAAATCTCACCTTTGGGATTTTGCAGATTATATCAGATCTCTTTGGTTTCTGATTCTTTCATGCTGCTGTACAATGCAACGCTAACAATTCCTGTTAAACCTAATCTTCGCAAAAACATCTAATTAGATGACAAGAAAAATAATTACTTGACACAAAAGGTGAGATTTAAAAACAAAAAACTATTTTCTTTCATTTTCAATTTCCCAAATTAAACTTTTCTCATCAAAAGGAAGAGCTAGATATCTGGGGGAGGAGAACAGGAGAAGTTGAAACAGACTAAACAGTTTGAAGGAAAGCCTAAAATATAACACAATTAATTCACATAATTATTAATATGCCTTCCCCTCCCCCTTCACTCTAATGTAAATATAATGCTATCCATAGTGTTATCTCTGTCATATAGATGGAATAGTATCTGTTATACAGACTGATGGTTGTAGGAAATGTCCTCTTTAGTTTCAACCCTGGTTTTCTACTTTCCTCTTGCATTTAGAGAAGCAGCTAAAGTAAAGCAAGAATTAAGTTTGTCACTTACAGGAATTTTTCCTCAGCATCTTGGAGAAATACTAGACTGACTCTTGACTTCCATTGAGAGACTGCATCCAACTGCATTTGCTGTCCAAATGAATGAAATTTAGAACATGCTGAATTTGAAACATAAGCAGCAGATGGTAGCTGTGTTTTAAAAATATAGCTTGCTTATGAATTTGTTTCCTAGAAGTGTTACTGTTAGTAATGTATCATGGACAATCAGGAATATATGTTTTGTTCTACAACATGCTGAACCTTGTTTAAAACATTAATGGTCCATTGAAGCCACTTGCTTTTCTCAGTTGTAGTCAGAGAAACAGCCTACAATGTATGTCTCATGAACGGTGGTGTGAATTAGTATATAGGATACGCTCAGTCAGTCTTTGAGTGGATTATTCTAGGACACTGGAGGCATGAATTATCTTACTATTGGAACTAATATAGAGAAATCACTTGCGTATGATGTATTTGTAATCCATGAAAAATAGTTTAATAAATTAAAGACTTCATAAGTCTTCTTTAGTCTTTAATAATTAAAAGAATTTTTAATTTTCTTAGGAAGTAATGGGAATAGACAAAGCAGGCAATGGATGGAATAAATCAACATGATGAATTAATTAATGGTTCACAAGGGATCTTAAATTAGGTCACCTCTTAAAATGTGTCAGCTGGTTATTTGCTTAAAACTTATACTGGGAGTACCTAGGAGAACTTTTCAGACCTCAAAACACTCTGTGGAAGCCACACAGAAGCAGCTCGGGCAACTTCTAGAAATAAGATTAATAAAAGGGCAACGCTTGCTTAGATTTTGTTGCAGATAATTCACAATAAAGACATTTGTAATACAAAAGCTGCATATGCTATTACCTTGACTCTCATTTAGTCAGTGAAAAAGTTCTCACAAATCCTTGGGCGTTCAGAGTGCATGTCCATTGTGAGTTTCTTGCACTTCTAAGCCATTTCAGATCAAACAATATAACTGGGAAACATTGGGACTGGTATTTATGAAGCTTTTACTTCTTGTCAGCATGTGGCTCCCTTTGGAGCTAGTACATGGAACCAATTCTTATTAGCAGAAACAATGCAGAATCAAAGACTCCCTAATTATTAATTTAATAGGATTCCACTCTGTAGGAAAACCTGCCTTAACCTATCTCTTTGTACTTGTGGCCTTCTAATTAGACTTCTGTTTCACTGTTTTCTTATTCAGTTCATCAGAAACCAAAATACATCAAAATGTATTTTGAATGCCATTTGCCTCAGACAAGCAGGACGCCTGAACATGATCCTAGCAATGCAGCAGAAAGGCTCAAAATTCTCTGTTATGTAGCTTGGTTATCTGGCTCAAGAGAGTTGGTTTGGTTTTGCCTTGGGACTTCTTCCCCTTGAAGTGGAAGGTCATCTTTTTCTGTTGTCCTATTGTGTTCTTGTCCTATTCTGTATGTTTCAGGAAATAATCCTTTATAGGTGTATGTTTTTTTTTTTTTCTTTTTTTTTTCTTTTTTTTTTTTTTTGGTATTATAAAATGCCAGTGGCAGTGTACAAATAAGAACATATCCCAGATTCTTCAGGATACCTGTCAAAATATCTTCATTGGCAGTTATATTGGTTTCTTTGGAATGAAAATAACTTTGTTCAGGAGCCCAGGGCTTGTAACATACGCAAGACTTAGGTGTAACTTAAGACTTTACATGATGTGGCTTGTATGACTGGCAGCTGCAGCACAGGACCTAGCGTATTTCTGCGACTTGAGGCTGCAACTGTGAGAATCAAAACTCTAACAGCAAGTTTGCCATCTTGCAAATGAGTGGAGAGGAATATGAGGCTGTGGCACATTAATGTTTACTTTCAGAAAACAAAATAGCCATTTTTAGTAATTTATTCAAATTAACGTCTAAAGTACTGGTGATATTTAAAATATCATTTGTTACCAATTCCCCTGTATTGTTTTGAAAGTAAAGAATGCTGGTTCTTTTTTATGATTTCAGTCTATATGTGGTATCATTCTCTAACCTACTTTGGGAAGGAGACCATATACTCACCTCACAAGTGGAGGACAGTGTAAAACGACTTGATGCTAAAAGTATTCTCTTAAACATGTGGTGTACATTATTACTAATTTGTAAGAAATTTTCCCTTTTCTGAAACTTGAGGTATTTCTTGAATAAAAGCATCCAGTATTCTTGGTCACTTACCGGATGTTAGTTTTCTTCTGATCTCTTTCTGGAAAGAGATCTGGAAATAATATTATGACATGGGGCTAATTCTCTATACTCAATGTATGGTCTGAAATTCTCCAGAGATACATCTGCTACATCTGGACTCTACTAGAAGTGATTCATTGAAAGTCTTATAAAATCAGCTAGATTTGCAGCCAATATGAATTTCTATAGCTTCACTGGAAGGAATGTTACAAGTCTTCTCTACACTGTCACATCTGCTACAGTACAACACTTCTAAGATACTTGGCCATTCTCATTGCTGCAATATGGTGCAAAGAGATCTGCTGCAAATGAAGTTTCTTTTGATGCATTCTTTGTTGCAGCCAGCTGAGTAGGGAAAGATACTCAACAAAATTGACTAATTTCTGTTTTTTCCCTTCTTTTTGCACTTTTAATTTTATTTATTTATTTATTTATTTATTTTTAGCAATGCTAATCTAACCTATTGCCTAATGCAGAGCTGTTCTACCTATCACTTATATCACCCTTATAACCCCGCCCCAAGGAGCCTAAGGGTCCAGACAGACATGTCTTGACACAAACAGGTCAGTTCCTCCCCTCTTTGTTAAAAGTGTTACTCTATCATAACTTCCATGTAGTCATCTGAGTTGCCTTGTTTCTATGTTTGTTTGTTTTTTTCTTTGTTTATCTGTGGATGCAAATAAAACAAGAACTGTAGGCTTAGGGACGGAATAAAGTTCCTCCTGCAGCCTCTTTGTGGCCCACCTCAGAGAGCTTTCCTGCTGCGTACACTGTAGGAAGGTGAGCACTCAAAGCATTGCCCTTGGCCTGCTCTTCCAAACAATGTTCTCTTTCTTGCCAGTTGTGGGATGATTCTTCAAGCACTGTTAAGAGCTGCTATAGGCTGGAATTATAGCATGACCTGGGAGCTGCTACAATTACATAGGAGCATTCTGACTTTCTTCAGTTACCAGCAGGCCTATGGAGCAGGGGAACCAGACTAATCAGTTCTATGACATATAAAGTTTTAATGACTGTGAATTTAAGAATTGCTGTAACTCTGGGGGAGCTATGCCTCTACTCTTATTTAATTCCTAGAAACTTTTCTGAAGATGATTTCAGGCAGTGGTATGAAGATGAGTCTGTTTTCAGTTAATTCTGTGAATTTACATAGTATTTTTCTTGCCTCCCCCCCCCCCCCCCCCCTTTTTTTTTTTTGGTAAATCAGTGGTAATAGAATCTGGTCCATTATTTTTAAAAAATCACTAAATATACTTAGAATCATAATTTAACTTCTGTAGCTAATCTTACTCTTCATTAAGAGTAACATTAATGGGTTAGTGTTCAAAATAGCTTTAGTGACTTATTTTACCTGAAATGTCTTTTTTCTTAGATTCTTATCAATGCTTTTCATCATAAAAATACCTCTACTTCAAAAGAACATGGATTTGATCATAGCGAAGAGCATGAGAATGCCTCAACTAGATAGATTTGGAGTAAGAAATGGATAAGGTTCTGTTCTAACAGAACTGTAATGGTGCATCATAAATCATATTTTAGGGGAAATGGGTCCTTCCTACTCCTTAAAAAATATTATATATATATATATATATATATATATATATATATATATATATAGTTGCATCTGGTTGCATCAAAATTTAATCAATAACTTCAATCTGGCAGAGCATTGATCTGATTTTTTGGGTGGTACTTTGAAGATCCAAGAATTGCACTTGATGATCTTTGTGGGTCCCTTCCAACTCGGATATTCTATGATTAGTAGTATCTAATGTTGAGAAAGCAGGCAAGAGTATTCAAACTTTGTAACTTGTTGGTCTGATGCCTTTTTTCTTACAGATTCTGTGCTTGAGGGGAGACAAAAGCCCTGCTAAAAGAAGGAAATTAAAAAATGGGGGACAAAAAACACTATTAGTTTCATGTGGATGAGTTATAACTATTAGTACAATAATTAAGTGTACTTGACTATATATATGGAGTAGCTGAATATTGCATACTTTCTAAAGCTCACAAGAGTGAACTAGCAGTGAAGAGAGAAGAATTAGTGTTTTTTTCCTTATATGTTGGTTGACATAAAATGCTGCAGCTTCTTTTGGAAAGTACTAGAGGGAGGGCAGACACCAACATTTTCCAGGATAGTAAATAAGATCTGTGAGATTTTCCATATCTGATCCAGAGTAAACTTGTGCTTCTCTCTTGTTTGGTGGTGTTACCTTAAAAAATGTTTGGTGATGTTTTCAGTTCTATCAGAATATTATGATGGCATGTTTCAAAATATCACTAGATATATCACTTGAAAATTATACATTAGCTCCCTTTACATGGTTATTTTTAACCCAGACAATGTCACTAACTTTGCTTACAGCATAACTTTAGACTTCGTATTTAACACAAGTATTAGGAATAAAACAGAAGTGGTTGGGATTGTGACTACGGACACCAGCCTCCCTGCTGAAACCCCAGTACCATTTGTGCACATACCACAAGGTAGCAGATGCATATACTTTCCTTTATACATTCAGGTCTCCTCAGTCTTTGCTTTAGCAAGTGTTCCTAGTAATGTGTTTAGCTAAGGCTCCTCTTGTGAGTGTTGTAGCACAAGAGGATAGGAAAATGAAGAAAGATAAAATATGCTAGAGAAGTGACCATAAAGTGAAGATGAAGGCATCCTCTAGTGGTCACATATTAACTCTATTTTGTGCAGTTGGGCTCTGGTGCATAAAATTCATATTGCCATATAAAGCCTAAGCAAATGCAAAGACAAAGCAGTTATGAATTCTATCCTGGAAGTTGGAACAAGTGAAAGCAGATGTTAAGGATGGGCAAAGATCATTGGTTTCTGAAAACAATGGACATAGCCCATTGCAGAACATACATGAAGTCTGAATGTCCCATTTCAGTATGGGACCTTGCTTTCCATAGACAGAGCTATGTAGGCATGATTTGGCACTGAAAATAGCTTTATGGATGATACTAGACTACTTGTAAAATATTCTTTCACTTTCTACAGAGGCACTATGTCAGAAACTCATATTCTAAAAGATGGTGTTTTTTCAGCAGTACTGATGGCAAGTGTTTGTCTGCTCCATTGAATATACCATTTCAAATATATTTAAATTTAAAAGTAGACATGAATTTAAACACAAAACGGTCACATTCAATAATCTATAATCAGAACAAATCTGCCACTGATTACCAAGTGTGTGGAAAGTAATTCAAGGACAGAAAAAGCAGAAATTTCTGGTATTTGCAGATTTATTTATTTAGTACTTAATCATTTGGTATTGCTTTTCAAACAAAATGTTTACAAATGAGTTGGTGGATTAGTTTTCTGTATTTGAAGCAAAATCACAAATGTCACCCTTTTCCTCCCTTCTCCAGAAGGTGGAGGGAGTACCATCTCAGAGAAGTATGTGGCATCTCTGTGAGCTTCAAGGGCGTTGTTTGATATTTGACATCAAGCAGAAGTCTGACAAGGAGCTGGTAGAAAATTAAGTTTGACAGCTCAGAAGTGTAAACTGAGACAGAATGAGGGCTCACCGAGTATGTAATGTCAGTCGCTCATCATTTTTGCTTCTGAAGGTGACATCATCATTCATGATGGCATCCAAATCTGATCTATGAAATGAATTATTAATGATTTTTAAGAGAAAAATAAATCTAGGGGCTAAATGTTGAATATGTAACCTACCGATGAAGCAGGAATCTCAAACAAAACAGATATTCCTTTGTGTTGACAGTGTTACTCTTGATGAATGGAGATAGCAGAGGTTCAAGAGATCTACAGGGCAGTACTCAGTTTGTGTGTGCATATTACTTTGGCACAGATGTCTTTACCACAGAAAAACTATGTGGGTCTTTCCTAGGCTTTATGTACTTGCAGACAAACTTTTCCAAATGCATGTCTCATTTTGAACTGTTAATCACACTACAGGCAACACACCTGCAAAATGGTTTTGAAAAAAAAATAAGAGTCGTCAATTCCAGAAAGAGAATAGTTCCTGATCATGTAAACTATTGTGGAGTTTCAGTTCAGTGCTGGCAAACTTTCTTTTTCTTTCTTTTCTTGGTTCCAGAGACAGTTTAAAAGGCCCTTGGATTCCTGTTTCCCTTCTGGAAGTTTTCACAGTTCATTCTTAATGTCATTTAGAACTTACAGGGCTGGAATTTGGCCACTGAAATAATGACGTTAAAAATAGTCCTGCAAAAAACATTAACACAACCCTGTAGGTGATTACTAATATGTATAAATATGTGATAAGAATGGCTGAAGTACCTTTAATCTGTGCTTCAATTAGCTGCAAGGTGGTCAGACTGTTTAGTGTATCCCAGGGCATAGCAGTCAGACCTGAAGTTGAAGTGAGGGTGGTCAGTTACAAGGGCAACTGAAAGTATTACTTCACCTTTGCAACTCTTTGGGGAAGAGCTAAAAATTAATTTTTAAATTTTTGCTTAGTCATCGTTGAACAAGTAACTACTATTTTTAAACTGGTATTAAATGCTTTATTTAATCCATTTAAAACCCTGCCAGTTTGGAAGTTTTTGCGTAACTTGAGTAAATATTGGAAAATATGCAAAACTGAGTAATGATGAGATTAAGAAATAAATATAGGGGTAAATTCATAGCAAGCGCAAATTCATATCAGAGGCTCAGGATGGGAGATAGTATAGTAGTTTATACTTGTAGTTTCACAGACAGTTTTCAGTGGCTGAGCTGACTCTAAATGATTGCAGCCCCATCCTAACCGCTCACCCTGCTGACTGGGCACTTCATGCTTCAGTTGTGGAGCTGGTTCCACAGCTGCACTGCAGCAGTTCCCACCACACAGAATAGAATAGTTCAGCTGGAAGGGACTTTCGAAGATCATATAGTCCTCCTCCAATAAGAGGACAAAGTTTCATGCTCAGTTTCTGTCGTCCCCATAAATAAAAGTCCTAATTCAGGCCACAGAATATGCTTGGCTTGTTAACATTAGATACAGAAGTCAGATGAATACAAATTGAAATACTTGCAAGATGTAGGTGAACTCTTACAGTTATGTGAAACTAGCTGTGGCTGGTATCTTTTCTGATGTGTGAATGTGTGCACAGTACGTATGCATTCTGCAAAACTGATTTTTAGCCTGTGTTTGTATCCTTCCAAATATATGCTTCTGGTTTTCAGAATGCCATTTCTACTCTGCTTTATTCTTTCTATTTCAGAATTTAGTTTGTATGTAACTTTTGTAACTTCCTGATAAAGTTGGATGTGGTTAGTAACTCTTAGAAGCAGTTACTTTCACTTTTTTTTTTTTTTTCCCTTTTAAATTAACATCAGTGATGTTATTGTCAGGAGTCTGTGTCCTGTGGTGAAAGACTTAAAACTTCATACTCCAAATCTGCACCCTCTTTAAAACAAACAAAACCTGTAGTGGACTAAATGGATGTGTCCTTTTGGAGCCTGGCTGTATTCACGAGTTGTTTTTTTCTTATCTATCAAAACTTCATTTTTTCTGTCTGGCATTTCTATAAGTTTAAAAGAATGTATTACTGATGAGTTAGAATGAGTTTGTTTCAGAATTTACACTTGCATCATGCTTGAGAATCCATACTTCTCCAACCATACTATAATCTTCAGTACTGTCATTAGAAATGAAAAAGTTGAAGAAATATTTTTTTTCATAAATGGTTTCATATATTAGCTTGTCAACACTATGTAAAAACTTTCAGAAAAGGTTCTTGTTGCTTTAAGTATATTGCATAATCCTAAAAATGTGTGTTGCTGTTTTGACGCTATCCATGTTTCATGGGAGAATCTGGAGGATAAATACTTTGATCTCTCAGTTTTTTAATCCTTGAGAGGTTCTGTGTTTGCCTTTCTGGTATTCCAAATGTTATGCACAAAGTGGATTACAGGGCATTACAAAAAGTGGCTGGGGAGTTTCACAGTAGGCAGTTGGATGAGGCTTACTCATTTGAAAATCTGTTGTTGGAAAAGGCAAAAATATTCCTTGCTCTTGTGACATAAATCCCCCTATTCTTTCTGTGCATCTAAGATCAGTTATATATTTTTGTTGATTTTTTTTCTGTTAGAATCCTGAGTGTTAAAAAAGCTCAAACACAAATTTTTTTGGACAATTGAAAGTAAACAGGCTACTGGAATAATTACCTAAATCATAAAAACAAAACCTGACACTTGGTAAATACATCTGAAAATCAGACCAAAATTCTACACCATGTACAAGCTCTCATGGTAGGAAAAAAAAAAAAAATGTTATTTGAGTACTTAACCTGTTCCCCTAATTATTCTACTCTGGATTATGATACACACACAGTAGCTAAACCATCACCATATTAAGCATATTTTTCTAACATGGCATAATGCTGAGCCAAATGATTAATGTACAAAGAGAGGTTGCTTCATTTTACATTGCCAGCTCTTATGAGACAAATGAACTCTGCTTTAAGTGTACTTTGTTTCCAGTTCTACTTGTTAATGAATAATAATGAGCAGTTTTATGGAAATGAGCAGGAAATGCATACATAATAATTACACACGAAGGTGGTGAGGTGGATATTTCTGAGCAAGAATGGATCTAGAAAATGTATGTGGGAAAATGTTATGAAATTCATGTTATTTTGTCTTAGCCTGTTTCTGGAAAGACTGCTTTATACAGATGTTTTTGTTTGGCTGATGTATTCTAAGCATCTGGTTTGTAGTCATTGACCAGATTGCTGGCACCAAGAAGTTTGCTTGGCATCACTGCAGTGGCAGGAACTAAATGGATTAAATGACCACTTGAGAATTTCCTGATTATGGTAGGATCTCACACACAACTTTTTCCCCCTTTGTTTAGAACACTCCCTGATTACGCTACCTTGGACTGATCTTTACCCTGAATTTACTTTAATATCTATAGGATTTCAACTGTGTGCCACTGACATCTTAGTGCCACATAATACTGTACTGTAACTGTTTATTGCAAACCTTTTTTGTGATTCATAACAAAAAATAAAACAGATTTTTTCCAGGCAAAATCCTTATTGCATGAATTTGGTTTCATCTGTTTAAGACAGGCCTCCCTAAAAATGAACTGCTAACAGGAATTAGATTTATTTGATTAGATATTAGATTTTTTAGCCTAGTAATCTGATGAATCCTAATCAGAAAGTTGATAGGTAATAAACCTATAATCACTACAGTCACCTGTAATTCCATTTACTCAAAACTATAACTCATTTCTCTTAAATCTGTCAATGAGGGAACTAGGATAATAGATATGACATTTTATGTAGTCTGCTCACAAGAGATGAACTTATTCCTTCCTCATTATAAGAAAGCTCACTTTCAGCCCAAAAATATGAATAGATTTGTGCTTTAACATGCTGCTGTGAATAGTCCCATAATCAGTGTAACTTAGGCATGGATGAAGGGAAATAAGAGCAAGGGGGATGAAAGCAGGGGAGGGGTTTTATCCTCTCTACAAGAAGGCATAACATTTGTGAATCTTCTCTTTAATGTACTACATGTAAAGTAGAGAAAAATATGTACTTCTGCTTGCTCTGGATTGACTGCAGACTTTTTATTTGTTTTGTAATTAGTTGTAACTAATGGTTTGAAGTTTTGCCCTGCTTGCCATTTATTTATAATGTGTAGTGTATATCCTGCACATGAATACTATGGGGTATTCCTGATTTCAGAATACATCCTACCTTTAATTTCATCCTGAACTCATGTTTAATATCATAGCTCCCAGGAGAATGCTTCTAACAGTGAGGGGCTTAGAACAGCGCTAGAGTTTCTTTTTTTCTGTACTTTGAATTTATATCTGAATATTCCCGGGAAATAGTTAAAAACAACAGGGATCATCACCCATGCAGTGTTAACAGTGACCATGTGCCTCCTTCATCCAGCAATCCATGCCTGAGCTATGTGGCCAGGAAAATTATGAATTCAAAATAAAAAATTTCTTGTATATGTCTAAGCCTTGAACTGTCCTTTGGAAACAATTACAACTGATTTGCTACAGCTCTGTTTAGCGGTTGAGAGAAAAACATTTAAAAGAAAGTATTTTGAATCATTAGGAAAGACTGTTTATGTGATCTCATGTTTTTTTACGTTTACTGGCAAAAAAAAAAAAATCTAACTAGAAACCTCTCTCTAGTTAATGTTAGATCTTCATAGACACTGCTGACTTCTTACTCTTTGTAAACTCTCACATATAAACAAATAAGGGAATAAAAGTGGAGACAGGAGATAATTATAGGAACTGATTCCTTTATCCTTAACCTGGCAGGTTCAAGACAAGTGCTTAAGCTCATTTGATCAAAAACTTGACAGGATCATAAATCATAAGTGCTATATTCATTTGAACAGATCTCTTCAGGTTTAAAAAGAGAGGGAGAGAGAGAACTTTCAAAGCCTTTATACTTTTGAGATGTTAGTTTCATGAGTGCTTCCTGGTGCTCATGCATGCTTCCTCCTTTAACAGAGCCACTGGAAAAGACATTGCACCATGAGAGAAGGGCAGCCTGTGGAGCCCCTTTCCACCCTGAATGCTGCAGCTCAGCAGGCTGGCAGTAGAGACAAGGCTGTTTGCCCTGTGACCTGTTTGTTCTGGTACTTTGTTTATCCCAAGTTCTTACCCAGGTCCTCCTTATAAATGCAGTGACTGCTGAGATCGTCATTTTGAAAATTGCGTTATGATAATGATGCATTTGTGATTCAGCTACTTCAAATTACTATGGAGGTCTTTGTACCAGGTCAGTCTCATAATCTACTTCTACAAAATACTCTTCTAAAAGATTTTTATCAGTAAGTTATTTTAGCTCCTGCTTAGGATTTTTGTGAGATGTCAGATAACCTACAAATGCACTTCCATCTGATTTTTGGATTTTCTTTTCATGGTGTAGAGAGCAGAAAAACTCATGTCTGTGAAAACTCATGTCTGTGTTTAACAACATTTACCTCCCCCCCCCCTTTTTTTTTGTGCAATACGTATTTCAGTTGTAGATTTTCTCATCTGGACATCGTATCAAAATATCCTTCCGTGATCACAGCTGAACACCTTTTCATTCAGCTTCTACAGACAGCATGTGATAGTTAGAACACAGCTGTGGGAAAATTCCCTTATATTAATATATTGTAAGATGGCAGAGTAGCAGCATTAAAATACTTAGCACTGGATTAGCCACATCTATTCTACCCTATACCAATATCATATTTTCTGCAATAGTGAAAAATAAATCACTGTACTATATTTCTCTGGTCTTGCAAGTCTCTGCAAAATAATCAAAATTAGTAGAGACAATAACACATGTATTATTATCCACTAAATTCTGTGGATTTTTTTGTTTGTTTTTGGTTGCTTGCTTTTTTTTTTTTTTTTTTTTTTTTAAGTAAAACAGTACCCCCTTTCCATTTACAAAGTTGGTAACAGTACTGGAGCATGAATTTAATCAGGCCTTTAACCTTTACAGCTCTGCATATTTTTAACTGTCATTAGACATTTGTATTTCATAATCATTCACTCTCCTGCCCATTATTTTTGGTGGATTTCAAATATTTTTAAAAATTGAAAGTTGTTTTTATTATTTCTTTTCTTTAAAAAAAAGGTCTTAAAAGCATGAACCAATGTCACAGAGCACCTAACAGTGCATCAAGCTGTGAATGTACAGCATTTTAACTGTCTATGATTTTACTTCCTTGAATTCTGTAACAACTGAGGCTAAATCAGAATACTTTCCAATTGACTTATTCAAATTCTGGTTTTCTGAATAATTGACAGTCTATTTAACCTGACACTAGCTTTATTTCAGCAGTAATGTATAGCTTATTGCTTCAACCAAAATAATTATTTCCCTGGGTTTCTAAGTGTGTACCAGAAGCTTTTCAAAGCTGATGTGCTTGCTGCCATTCACCCAGGGAGTTTGTTTTTCACTCCAAGCACGAAATTAGTCATTAGGGTTTCAGTGAAGAGGAAGCTTGGAAAGATCAAACAGTGAGTCAAGGAGATGTGTGCAGGGGGTTAGGAGACAGAGTCATACTTTAGAAATTCCATCTCCCAGTATAGGACAGTAAAACAGAAGCAACTTAAAATGTGTTTGGTTTTAATTGTTATTTTCAGTTTTAAACTGAGCACGAATTTTGTAAATAGTACTTGGTGACTGATTAAGAACCGGGAGAAAGAAATGGATGTGTTCAAATTGAAAGTGAGACCTTTCCACTGCTGTTGGATTCTTTTGAGTGCGCTCATATGCTACCAAACTATAGAATTCTACATTCTTAAAACTCATAGCATTTTATCATGGAAGGACATATTTACACCATAAATAAAATTACAGGTATCCTTTTAAATTTATCTGAGAGCATAAAGGGGTCTTCATTTGCAATAAAATATTCTGAGAATGTTTAATAGTACTGTTTAGATGAGATTCTAAAACCCTTTCGGATTATTCAACTTCTATTTAAATTATGTAGTAGCTGATGAGGCTGCTGTCGGAATCAGATTTTTCTCTGCTTACTGATGCCAGACAGCTCTCCTCAGCATGGTGTCTTCAAGCACTCACTTATTTAATGATTCATTGTTCCAGTCAAGAACAGGGAACCCTATCCCCCCCTAAATAATTACCATGCATCCTTTTTAAAATTAATGCACTTGAGGTCTAAAAATTGAAGCAATAAATTGCATATTGTAGATTCACTCCTCTCCATTGTTTCTACTTGTACCTCTTGCTGTTGTAATGTTGAGGTCACGAATGATGTAATCTAAGGGACCTAAGGGTGCCAGCAGGCCCTCCAACCCCTGTTGTTACAGAGAGAACTTGGTATTTTGTTAGGAACCTGAACTGCTTTTGGAACAGGCTAGATAGCTCTCGATCTGCAATGAACTAAGCTTTAACTTGTGAGGAAAGCCATGTATTATTCTAATTTAGCAAGAAAAAACATAACTGACTGAACACATTATAAATAAAAAAAAGGGAGGGGGGGAAGGTAGTGGAGAGTTGGGAGTAGAGCTACTAGTTCAGGCTGGATAAGATTTATAGAATCTATCCCCTAAATATATATGAATTGTAGATTTACAGAAGCTCTGCCAGGGCCACAAGTGCACCAACACTTGCACGGCTGTGCCAGACTTGCTGGCTCCCTCTGACCTGGTTTCTTTCCCTTGTGGAGTGATGGAAAAGATGAACTGTGTAAAAATGAAAAAAGTAAAATAAAAAGTGGAGGCTTCCTTAAGATACTCTATCCTCAATGTACAATTGTCCAGAGGTCTTTTTTCTTTTTTCTTCTCCCCAAGTATCTATCTTGGGGAAGTCTCAGGAAAATAAAGTCCCCGGGAAGTAGATTTCCATTTAAAGTTTCCCAATATAGAGGAAAGCATATGCTCATTGAAATGCGTCAGTGCCACCACTGAAAATCAGTAATGCATTGCAGCAGGTGCTGCAGGCTATGATAGTTTCAATATATTTGAACAGTCAGCTTCTGCCGTTTCGGAAGGGAACTCTGAATTATGGATGGGAACAAACTATGCTTTCTGATGGCAACATTTCAATAAAAGAATAAATATCATTCTTCAGAAACAGAAGCCTTTCTACAAAGTATTCTGATGAGATATTAGAAGATGCAAATTTGGATAATCTAGAGATAATTTATAACAAACTAAGTGTGTTCCATTGTTTTTCGTATGTCAAAAATGCACGTCAGCATAAATTTTCAGTTAAGAAGACTTTATCTCGCAACTCGATCTGCAGAATTTAAAATGGTCACAAGCCGGTGGCCAATGCTAGGAAGTAATTCATAGCAGTCAGAATGGATTTGTACCACTCTTTAGCTGTGGGATAAGTTCCGTTAAAATAAAAGCTGCTTTTATTCTTGCAAGTGGGCTTCAGTGTTTCCTAAAATAAACTCCGAAGGATGAGGGTAAGGAAAATCCTTTAGAGAATCGGTAATTCTGATCTACCTCAAGTCACTTCCATTTTCTTCCTGAAACACATGCACTGAATGGTGTTACATGTGAATCTTCTAACTTCAGCATTCCAGTGCAAGGCACCTGGGATGGAGAATAGCACCAGCCCTTTATTAACTGTACTCATAGCTCTGAGGCTCTGTAATATTTTAGAAAAAGGCATTTGATTTATAGCTGGAGAACAGCAAGAATTGAAGATAAAAAACAGCGCTTTACAGTTTTACAAGGAATAACACCTATAGACGGATTTTCTTCCCAGACATTGCTAAATTATGTTAAATTTAAAATTAGTTAAGGAAAAAATGAAAGACAAAGACTGAATTGTGAGAATTTCTTTCAAAGGCTTTTTGACCAAGTCTCCCATAATGAGGCACAAGTTGGAAATGGAAAAAAATATATATATGATTGGAAAAGAACAACTAAAAATTGTCCCATGAACTGAAATAAGCTCTTGAAATAAGGAAGATGTCACAAAGATTTAAACAGCTACTGAATTTGTTTCAGCAACTGTTACCTTCAGCATGCTGAAATGAGCCCTATTTTTCGTGATAGCAAGTGATGCATTTGATGTATATTAATTATCAGTCTATTTTAAAGATATTTTGGAGAAAACGTTACTGCACATAAAAAGATTAAGTAGGAAAAGCTTTGATTTTCAGTGAGGATAGTGATTTTGATCACTAAGACGAAGATGGCTTGGTATGACTTGGTATGACACAGTGAAATAGATACTTATACCTGTAATGTGCAATCATTGCTCTGGGAGTTCATCCCCTGAAATCGGGGGACTTGGATAATTTCTCTCCCACAATTCTGAGAGATTTGACCTATGTAATTACTGATCCCACGTCAATTTTGAGTACGAACAACAGAAGGATGTCTACTTAGTGCATTTAAGTCTTGGTCTGACTTTAGTGCATAAAGTACATAGATGAGAGACAAGATAAAATTGATAGGTTAAAATAAAAGTTATCCAGTTGGCTTTATCTCTGATAAGAAAAATAGTTTCTTAAGCAAATACAATGCAATAGATCTCATCTATATGATCTTCAGAAATATCTCTGGATTTTGGGTGGAAAAAGATTAATTAAATTGAAGAATGGGAAGCTTATACAATTTAAGTCAGAATATATGGTAGACAGCTATGGCTTGCATTAAAGACAGAGTCTTGAACTGGAAGCTTACTCCTCTGAGATCAGTTATATGTAATATTTTATTGACTAGCTTGGGATGGGTCAAATGAAAATGTGGAAAGTAAACTTCATAAAGACATGATGTTGTGAAGGACAAATACAGAGACAATGTGGAATATAAGTAAGAACTATTAGAATAAATTTAACAACATTAAATGTGGAGTCCTCAGTTCCATACTTACATCATAAGATCACCACTGAATATTCTGGGTCACCATAAATTTTAAGCTATCAACATTTTTCTTTGCTAAAATGTGTAATTATCTACAAATGAATTAAATCAAGACTATTTTATGCAGCTTGAATATTGAAATTTCTACTACTCTCCTTGTTCCTCATTGTAACTCAATATTGGTCTCTCGATTATCATTTTCATTAGCAGCAACTGCTGAGAAAAATGAGGGTGAAAAATTACAGAATTCCTTGTTGCATGAGTGGCAATACTGCTACTGAGTTAGCAGGCAGGTGCTGGCTCTGCTGCTACAGGAGAGACCTTCAAGCCATTCTGATTGAAAAGTGAAGGTTTATAGTAATAAATTGTCAGTGTAAGTACCAGCTGGAGTTCAAACATCTGGTGCCAGAATAGTTTCCTTTATTTTCAATTCAATGTTTAACAGAGATTAGATGGCATGAGTTGAAGTTTCCTTTTAAGTGGTAACCTTTTATAATGAGACTCACTCACTCGCACGCACTTTTCATTTAGAATATTGGTTCTGGGCTACTCTGTACCAGAGCAGGGCAAACTGAAAGATGGTATCCAGTGCAGACAGAAACTCACTGAGTTTGATTTCATGGCTTTTATTTTTCTCTTGGTTTGACAGTTTTGGATTCACAAAATTGTATCTAAACATCTTAAAGTACAAGGAATTTGATCCATGTGGGTAGGGTGTGCAGTCATAACACATGGCCGAAAGTCAATCAGATGATACAAAGCTAGATGCAAGCCGTGTATTTACCAAATCAAGCATATTTACCCTTGGGACTCCCTTCTCTTGGCTATTGCACAATAATAGGTTTCTTCTCACAGGGGAGACAAAGGACATGAAGAAACGAATGATAAAGCATAAAGAGAGTCTTTCCTACCATAAAATGGGCTCATACTGAGCTTTTTTTTTTTTTTTTTTTTTTTTTTTTGAATTGGCCAATCACGGTTTAATAATTAGCAGAAAATATTTGTTTCTGAAGGTTCTTTTTCCCTTGCAAAGCTGGCAGGCAAATGATGGAATATATCCCATTCCTCCCTCCACCCCCAAGCAAAAAGGAACGGGGGATAGCCGTTGAGATATCTTGGAAGAATTAGGCTCATAACAGTATACTATAATAAAAGGACTGTTAACAAACAGTGAAGTTGGTTCAAGAAGTACTGCCAGATTCACATCTCAATAGTATACAAGAAATGAGAAAAAGCATTATCTTCACATTACTGTCATTTGTTTGAGTAGTCTTGATGCATTTTATTTTGACCTATTTTTGATATGCTTTCTATATTAGAGTGCTGATACTGAATATTTGTATTCATGGTTTGTCTGTATGACTAATTGAAGAAATTTGTAATCTTCTCGTCTCGTGTTGGCATTACATTACATTGTTTTGTATTAAATATGCTGCCTCTTTTAATCTGTGGTTTACAGATGCTTATTTCTTTTCACATTCATGGTAGTATTATCCTATTAAGGGTATTTGTGATTTATTATTGTCTTTGTAAAGGCCATCTCAAAACAATATGCAATGTCACGTTTGGCTGCAAAAATGAATTTGTTTTACAAATATGAAACATGTTTATGGACTACATTGCTAGCTCTTCAAAATGCCCATCAATGAGGCAATTATTTTAGATTTTTCTTCTAGCTAGATGGTGAATTCATGGTAACAAATGTAATGACTGTGTCTATACTTGCCTGTAGGGCTTGAACTCCTGGAACTTATGTTACTGTCATAGTTGGGGGCAGTGCTGGTGAGCAAGCTCCAAGACTACCACCTGCAATGCAAAAGTCACTTGGACTTGGCCTGACCCAAGAGTAAATTGAATTTCACTTAAGAAGCCCGCACAGCTGCCTGTTCAGTCTGGGACACAGATGGTCATGATGAGGAACAGGCACTGAATGCACTTTCTAACTCACCTACCACCTGAGGGAGCCTTACTGCTGGCTCTTTTTTAGCAAGAGTCAAGCAAGTTGAAAACAAGAGATTTTTAAATGCAAAGTTTAAAACCATAATTTCTCTTCCACCCACCCAATAGAAAATAGGGGCAGCTGGCTGAATCCTGTGGTGAAATGGGTCAGAGGAGCAGTGTGAGCACAGTGGTGGTGGTGTACCCAGCTGGTAGGCAACTGTTATGGTAACTGCCCCTTCCCAGTGCAGACTGGTGCCTGGCCACGTGAGCACTATTTCTTCTCCTCTCCAAAGGGGAGTAAAAAGTAGCACAAAGTAGGGACCTAAGAGTTAAGGATTCCTGTTTGAGAAACTGGAGGAATTTTCCTTGCTTGCTTTAGGGATACTGAGCCATCTTGTAAGTGGTGTGGCTGTCATGAAGGTTCAGATCCAATACGGAGCTGACAATTAGGCTAACATGGCATTGAAATCAAGGTAGAGTCTCAGTTCTCCACTTAACTGTTTCTGTTAGAAGTTTTCTGTATTTCTCCAACTTCATTGAAAAAAGGCCCACAAAAAGCTGAAACTAAGATTTTTATGAGGGTTGGTCCAGAGGAAATGTATAATTGTTTATAAGTTGGATATTCTCAGGCCTTAACATTATTGACTATTGCTAAATTCATCAAAGATGACAGAACACTGGAATATAATCATTATATTCAGGAATGGAAAAATAATTAAGAACATAGGTAAGTCCTTTTTCTGATTTTCTTTAGAAGTGTCTGGTAAGATATAAGAACCTGGTCTCTTCTGGATGCTTGCAGAAACTATTCCTACCCATGTTGCACCACCACCTCACCGAACAGGACCACAACTCAACTGCTCCTTCAGAGCTATGGCAAAGAAGCAAGTGAAATACTTTGCATGTTGTACACAGCATGCTCAGGAGGAAGCGGTGGCTAGTTTTCATCCATAAAAAAATGAAGCTTGCAGGGAATATGAAAGATCCATCAAAACACACAGGCTCCAAACGTGCAGCCTGGCCATACAAAGCCACTGGAAGGCGAGCCCAGAGCCTGAGGCCAACCTGCACATACCAAGGCAGAAGCAACCCTGGCTGGTGCTATTTCCAGGGTGCAGAGCCCTGCCAGGATGGAAGCCCATCACAATTCAGACATCTTCCCCCTTACTTACCCAAAACAGCTCCTTCTGAACCCAAAGCTTACAGCTAGGGACCAACCCTGGAAGTAACAATGCTAAGAGTGGGTTGCAGCCCCAGGCTCTGGCATTCAGTGCTGATGCCAAGCTTCTACACGAAGCCCCCTAAGCATTGATTCACAGAATCACAGAATCACAGAATTTCTAGGTTGGAAGAGACCTCAAGATCATCGAGTCCAACCTCTAACCTAACACTAACAGTCCCCACTAAACCATATCCCTAAGCTCTACATCTAAACGTCTTTTGAAGACTTCCAGGGATGGTGACTCCACCACCTCCCTGGGCAGCCCGTTCCAGTGCCTAACAACCCTTTCAGTAAAGAAATTCTTCCTAACATCTAACCTAAAACTCCCCTGGCGTAACTTTAGCCCATTCCCCCTCGTCCTGTCACCAGGCACATGGGAGAACAGGCCAACCCCCACCTCGCTACAGCCTCCTTTAATGTACTTATACATAGCAATAAGGTCACCCCTGAGCCTCCTCTTCTCTAGGCTGAACAAGCCCAGCTCCTTCAGCCGCTCCTCATAGGACTTGCTCTCCAGGCCCCTCACCAGCTTCGTCGCCCTTCTTTGGACCCGCTCAAGCACCTCGATGTCCTTCTTGTAGCGAGGGGCCCAAAACTGAACACAGTACTCGAGGTGCGGCCTCACCAGAGCCGAGTACAGGGGGACGATCACCTCCCTAGCCCTGCTGGTCACAGTGTTTCTGATACAAGCCAGGATGCCGTTGGCCTTCTTGGCCACCTGAGCACACTGCTGGCTCATATTCAGCCGACTGTCCACCATCACTCCCAGGTCCTTCTCTGCCTGGCAGCTCTCCAACCATTCCTCTCCCAGCCTGTTGCACAAAAAGCTGAAAGTGATGGGATTTTCTGAGAAAAATCTGCAGGGTGATGAAAAGAGCCTTGTTGCAAGGTATTGGTCTGTTATGAATGCATTTCTGTGAGCTCTTTGTATGTTAAACATCCTTTTGGGTCTTTTCCCAAAGGTATGTTAAATGACAGGTCAGCATCTCCTGCCCTATCCAACACAGTTTCACCTGCCACCCTCTTTTTAGTAAGATTCAGTTTTGTCTTCATGAAGTGCAGCAGTCCAACCACACCATTCTGTTTATAGAGGTATTTTGATCTTTTGCCCTGTTCTTTTTCCACAGTAGGGGAAATGGTCTTTAATGCACAAGTTGACCTTTGAATGTCAGGTCCACATTACCAACAGTTAAAATTGCAATTAATATTTGTTAGGGCTAATAGCTAGCACGCATAATGAAGGACCAATCAGCTTACATTCCTCTTCCTTTTTTGCTTTTTAGTAATAATCAGGTGAGACTATGCTTGATGTTTGAATAGCATCAATTAAATTCACGACTTGTAAGCTTGTGTTCTTTTTGGTTGCAAGAGGGGAACATGCATCTTGAAGTTCTGGATGGAGGTGGACTTGCCAGCTTCTTTCAGGGTCCAGTTTACCAAACTGACTATAATGTCATCGTTGGCTTTCTGACTGTCACCCAGGTCCTTGAGGATGTTCAGCGTGTACCTGAGCACAGGCAGAAAGTACAAGATGAGGCTCAGAGCCTGGGCTAAGACCCAGCAAGTGCACAGCCTAGATGCAATGCAAGCCCATGGCAGCATAGAAACTGTTCATGTAGTCTCAGCTCTGCTTTGGTTTAAGCTGCTTTAGCAAAAAGGAAGAACCATCTATCTTATCTGATTTCTCCTAAAGCATTTAGTCTTTCTAGCCTTCCCAGTCCTTTAATAGCAGCTCACAAAATTGCTTGGGCTCAGGACGCTGTTAAACTGTTTGAGCATTGGCAATTTGGTTCAGAGGGGCAATGCATTAGCTAGGAATTGCAGATCAATTCATAAGTTAGCATCTTGCCTCTACCGCCCTACGGAGAGCTGACACGCAGGGTACTTACTGAGCTAATCTGCGGGTACTTACTTGCGTTGCCCTAGAATTCCGCAGAACAAGGCAACAAAAAGCAGTATCAACTTTATTACCGGCTATTGAGTTTCTCCTTCCCCCATTCCAGTTCTGAAAGGGGTCATGAAGCAGCCCTGGAATGCTTCTCTCACAATTTCTGATTAAATATCAGAGCAGATAGATGTAAATACAGTGGAATCTCAGTATATCAATTTGCAAAAATGGAGGGGGGGGGGGGGGGGGGGGCAGTTACCAGTGGGTGCCCCGTGTGCCCCTCTGGAGGGTGTGGGGGGGAAGAGCTGCTGCTACACAGCCCATCACTGCTGGGGGACACGGCCGTGTGTGGGGCCGTGCACACCCCGTGCACCGCCGACGCGGCTTCCCGCGGCTCGCTGCAGGGCTCTTCCCGCGCAGCACCGCGGCGCTGCTCCGAGCCGCGGAGCGCGGGAACGGCGCGCGCCGCTCCGCGCCTGCCGGCAAGCGGCGCTCGCGCCACTCCCGAGCCCATTGGCGGGCCCTGCCCGCGCGCCGGTCAGCCGAGCAGCAGCGGCTAGGGTGAGCCTCGTAGGGTTTAATAATAAACCGAAAAAGTCGCCCGTGTGAGGAGCTGGGGGATGTTACAGAAGGCACAAATTAATTAGGAACCTTGGACAGTTATGTTAGAGAACAGCGTAGTATTTGGGGATGATTTTTAAAAGAAAAGTGGAGGTCATTCGGGGAGGGCAGAGTGAGCTTTACAGCCGGGAAAGCTTCAGGCGGTTTAAAGGGAACAGAGACAACGCGGGAGGGGGGCAAAATGCACGTTTGTTCAGGGAAAATCAGAGGTAATGCGGACAGAGAGAGACAGAATGAGCATTTCAAAGGGAAAACCTAAGAAAAATTAGAGTGAACATAGGTGACGTTTTGGGAGGGAAAAGCGGGGGTAATTTAGAGGGTACAAAATAAGCCTTTTGAGGAGGAGGGAAATATGAGGAAATTTGCAAGGAAAAGACGTCCTGGACCCGGGGGTGGGGAGGGGCGAGGGGGGGGGCACGGATGTTCAGACACTACAGGTAACACGGGATATTTTGTGGGGAAAATCCGATGTAAGGGATAAATGAACATCTTTACATGGAAAAGTTGAAGTAAATTAGAAGGGAAATTGTGACGTTTTCCAGTTGGAAGAGCTGACACAAAATAGCACAAACTGAGCATTTGAGGGGTTTGGGAATATGAGATAATTCGAAGGGGACAAGTATTTGGGGGGAAGAATATGAGCTAATTTGGAGGGCACAGAATGAATATGTTCCGAGGGCAAAGCTAATGTAACTTAGTAGAGAGGTGAAATTTTGCATGGAAAACTTAATATAGAGATAGAAAGCAGTGGCGTTTTTTGTTTTTTGTTTTTTTTTCAGGGAAAATCTGAGGTAATTTAGTAGGCAAAAATTGGCATTATTTTACAGGGAAAAGCTGAAGTCAGAGGGGACAAAGGTGGCATTTTTTGAGGAAAACGTTGAGGTAATTTGAAAAAAAAAAGATTTATTTTTTTTTTTTTAAAGGGAAAAGATAATGTAAATTAGGAGGGACAAAGGTGACATTTTTGGGAAGGAGAATCTCAGGTAACTTTGGCAAAAATGAGCATTTTTCTTAGGGAAAACGTGAAGTAAGTTAGAAGGGTCAATAGAAGCATTTTTTTTAGGAAAATGATGAGGTAATTTGTTGGCCAAAATGAGCATTTTTTTTTTTTCAGGGAAAAGGTGAAGAAACAGAAGGGTCAAAGGTGGCATTTAAAGGTGGCATTTTTTGAGGAAAACGTTGAGATAATTTGTGTGAAAAAAATAACTTTTTTTTCTTTTTTTTTTTCTTTTTTCTTTTTTTTTCTTTTTCAGGGAAATCTGAATTAACAGAGGTGGAATTTTTTGAGGAAAATGTTGAGGTAATTTGTGTGAAAGAGATGGCATTTTTTTTTTAGGGAAAAACAAGTTTGTTAGAAGGGACTAAGGTGGCATTTTTTTGAAGGGAAATCTGAGCTAAATTGGGCAAAAATGAACTTTTTTTTGTTTTTTAGGGAAAAGCTGAAGTAAGTTAGAATGGTCAGGGGTGGCATTATTTCAGGAAAATGTTCAGGTAATTTTTGGGCAAAAATAAGCATTTTTTCCAGGGAGAAATGGAAGTAAGTTAGGAGGAACAAAGGTGGCATTTTTTTTTCTGAAGGGAAGTCTGAGGTAACTTGGGCAAAAATCAACTTTTTTTTTTTTTTATGGAAAAGCTGAAGTAAGGTAGAAGGGTCAAAGGTGGCATTTTTTTCAGGAAAATGTTGAGGTAATTTGTAGGCAAAATGAGTATTTTTGGGGGGGGAAAGCTAAAGAAAATTTGAAGGGTCAAATATAGTATTTCTGAGGAAACAAGGTAAAAAAGAGCTTTTTTTTTTCTTTCTTTCTGGGATATATTGAGGTAAAAATGAGAGTTTTAGTGGAAAACTTGTGGGAACTTAGGTTGGAAAATCTGAGGTAATTTAGAGGGGACAAGATGAGCAAATTTGGAGGAAAAGGTAATTTACAGGGAAAAAATGAGCAGCTAGTGAGAGGAAATTTAAGTTGCAAATGTACACATTTGGGGGAAAAGCTGAAGTAGCATGGAGGGGAAAAGATGTTACAATTTGAAGGGAATTCTGGGGTAATTTGGTGTTCACAAAATGAGAAATTTTCTATGAAGCTGAAATAAATTTGAATGGACAAAGTGATATTGTTTTTGTGGGAAGAGCTGATGTAATCTAGGAGGCAAATATATAAAGGTAGAAGTAATGGATGAAAGGTGATAATTCAGGGCGGGTTGGGAGATAAAAGAATTTTCAGTGTGATCAGATGATATTGGAGGGAAAAGATGAGAAAAGAGAAAGAGAGCAGCTATGGAAAGCAAATCAGAATTCTATCACATTTTGAGGAGAAAATGTGAGGTAGTATACTGGATATACCAGAAATTAGGGGAAAGTCAGAGGAAAATTAAGGAAAAAAAGCAACACATTGGGGGTAAGGGGAGTAGGAAGAAGCTGAGGAAACATCACAGAGAGAGGAACTACGAAACTATGAGAGGAACTAAATTTAGAACTTGAAGGAAAATGACGAAAAATCAGTGGTCATAAACTGACTAATCTTTGATGGAAAAACTTACCTAACTTATCTAACAGGACAAAGGTTTTACATATATATATATTTTAGAGGAAAGAAGAGGTAATCTGGAATGGAAAAAAAAAATTATGGCAGGTAACCTGACTAAACTCAGGGTATCAGAGGCAGTAAACAAAAACAATATAACTAATTTATAGGGGAGTCTGACACAATACAGAAGGAAAAAATAGTAACATTAGAAGAGGGAAACTTCAAGGTAACATACGCGAGAAAATAAAAAGGAAAATAAGAGGTAAATCCCTCAGTTAGACTCTGGGGACAGACAGAAAAGTTGGTGCTTACTTGTAATATGTAGATCGTGCTTCCTTTACAGCACCAGCCAGTGGTAAAGAAAGAAGCGAAGGCATCAACTGCGAGGCAAGAGTGGTGAAGAAGAGGTGCAGAGGAGCAAAGAGAAAGGCACACTGGGCAAATGGCTGTCCCGGTCGTCAGGTCTGTGGACATGTAAGAAAAGCATGGCCGGCACCTTTGGTGTCCTGGCCAGCTTTGCAAATTGGAGAGAAGGAGCTTCCGTTTGCCTTTGGGACCAGGGCTGCCCCATAACTCGGGGCCCAGCCAGTGCCCTAGTGTCCACTTTGTGGTCCAGGCAGGGGCTTGAGCCCCCTATAAGCAGGGGTGCAGCCTATCTGGCTGCTGCTTTGCCTGCCCAGCTCCGTTTGCCCAGGGTGCCCGCCTCTGAGCCCAGCTCCAGCACCAGCTGGACCTCTTCTACGTGTCCTTCAGGTGAGAAAAGCTGATCTGCGCTGTTTTTGCTTGGGGTGTGTGTGTGTGGGTGGGGTGACATGCAAGGACAGGGTCTGGAGAGTGGCAGGGGGTGAGCTGGGGGCCAGGCAGTGCTGTGGGGAGCTCCCTCCAGGGACGGGGCTCCCCATGTCCTCCCGGCAGAGGGGTTGGTGTTTTGCCAGTCTAAGCGTGTTGTTCTTCCTTTGCAGTGGCAGCCGGTGGCGAAGAAAGAAGAGGCATCATGTGGAACTGTGAGGCAAGAGTGATGAAGAAAAGGTCTGAAATGAAAGGTGCTTCTACTCCTTTTTCAATATTGCAGTAGTTTGAAATGAAGTAGTCTGATTAAATAAATCCTGTAAATATGTAGTAAGTTTATAAGACTCTTTTGGCAGTACTTTGAATTTTTCCTGTATTCAAATTAGAAACCTTGACAGTAATGATGGTCCCAAATCAATTGAAATATGGCCTTTCATTGCCCTCCCTCCTCCCCCTCTCTGCCGCAAATGAATCACTTTTAAGGACAACTTCATGACAGTAATAATGAACTTTGCAGCTATATCCTTATGGTATATAGACTCATAACTACCTTCTACTGTAAAACTTTCATGTTGAAACAACACTACTGTCATATTACTTTTCAAGGGTTCATTTTATCTATAAAAATAATTTTATATTCCATCAAGTTTGCTCTTCAGGTTTTTGAACCCTACCATTCATAATATTTGCATCTTCCCTTTCAAGAAACTCCTCACGATGTAGTGTGGTTTTATATCCAACAAAATTTTAAATAAAGAAGTTATATTTTTCATGCATATTTTTTGTAAAAATTATGTTCTAGGTACACACAACTGAAACAAAATACATACAAATGTTAATTCACTTTCATTTTCAGGTGCAACTATGCCATCAGCAACATGGTATCAATCATGTCTTACTGGGACTAGTCCAAGTATAGTGGTATTCTCATATATAGTTTAACTTAAAATACAAACAAAAACTCCTTTCTCATTTAGCATCATGAGCTGGTCTGCATGTTCCTACTTGTGTTCCTACTTTGCGAAGTTAAGGAGGTGGTCAAACACAGAATGAGTTTGTATGAGTTAATCAGGTTTACAGACAGAAATAAGATCCATTCCCATTCCAACTCATACTGGCCACCTCAGAGCCCTTGGGGTTGGGGTGGGGACAACACCAAGTATCATAGACATAATGTGGTGAAAACAGACAGCTCCAGAGCAGCATTGAAGGTGCTATGATTGTATTGACTTGATAAATCAAACTTTCCTTTGGGAAAAGAGAACATCTATTGGTTAAAACTCCTCTCCCTGAGAATGTTGATGGGATTTTGTCTTGCAAAGCAAACAACATCCTTTGAACTTCAACCATCCCTTAGGTCTTTAAAATGGTGGTGAGCCACTATCCCTGGACATCTTTAAAAGACATTTAGATGTAGAGCTTATTAGTGGTATGGTTTAGTGGAGGACTTGTTAGTGTTAGGTCAGAGGTTGGACTAGGTGATCTTGGAGTCTCTTCCAACCTAGATGATTCTGTGATTCAACAGTTCCTAGGCCAACAGCATTCCAGCATGGACACAGCTGGTCTGATACTCATGCACCCAGGGTGGCAGGTTGGGTTTTTGTTGTGTTTTGGTGTTAATTTTAATTTTTACATGGATCAACCCTTTTACATTCACTTCATTCTTCTGCCCATCAAGCAGGCAAACATGGTCATGACCACCTTCAGTTTCACCTCCACTAGATCTGGAAGAGCATAGACTTGGGCACCAATTCTTCTTGCTATGGACACAGCATACCTATTTTCAATGCAAAGAGGAATGTGTTATTAAAAGTTGTAATTAATATTTGATAGGGTTAATAGCCAGCATGCATAATCAAGGACTCATCAGCTAACATTTACATTCCTTCTTCTGCTTGCTTTTTAGGAATAATCAAGTGAGTATTATCTTCTATCTTATTATTGGCAAAGGTAATAGATATAAAGCAAAGAGATTGAAATAAGCTAAGTCCAATCAAGAAATGTGCCACAAGGGTCTAGTCATTCTTGCTCTTTCCCAGAACAGAAAAGCAAACAGTGTAGCTCAGTATAAATCATTTACAGCAAAGACTGTCCCCTAAGATTCAGTCTCAGTTTTCAGGAGGTGTCAGATACCAGAATACTAATACTGATTTATAATACAGAGCACTGTCGGATCTAGGTAAGTACATGCTGCTGAATAATAATCACACATGAGACTATGTGGTCTCGGGAGATTTTCTTCTGTTATCTTCAACAAAGCATGTTTAAAGAGATATGAAAGGCATGGTTTGGCCCTATCGTTAGAATTTCCTAAGTTGCTATTGCTTCACTTAACAGAAGTTTATGCTTTTCCTTTTAAGATTTCTTCTGTGTAGTGATAACATTTTCTATAGCATCTGTGCAAACTTATATTGTAACAGCATATTTAAACTACAAGAGTTACGTCCACTTCCACTGGCCTTTGTCCATGCCATCTGCAATTTATAAGCCTCTTCATCTTTACATATGTCTGCAGGTAATATACTTTTGTTACTTTTCTATGAAATTAAAAAATACAGACTTCTTAAAAATTCTGCCTGGGAGTTAACAGATCTGAAACAGTAGGAAGTGTGCAACAGTAGGAAGTAGCTTTGTAGCTTACTATTAATATATAAGTAATAATTAATGGAATATCCAGTAATGTCCTCTTTCTTTGCATAGGTAAGTAGACATTAAAAGAAACTAAGCACTTTTTTTTTTTTTTTTCCAAGGGAAGACTAACTCTAAAGATAATCAAGCAGAACAAATTTTGCATGTCTTCCATACTTCTCAGGATGTCATCTTACGCAAGATGCAGCTTTTTCAGCGGAATATCAACATACATTGAAATATTAGCATTCTAAGAGGCAGTTTGTAACAGATGCTTTACAAAATCAAGTGTTTTGGCATGTTTCAGAATTGATCAAAAATACTGTTAGGTTTTCACTTAATCTGAAGTTTCAGCAGAGTGGGATGACAAACATTTCTTAGTAAAATTAGTTCAGTTCAACCACTGGCTCTGTTTTCTTTGTCATAAAGCAGTGAAGACCAGCAGATTTTTAATTAGCATTCAGGCTTAAATTTGGTCTGAATTACTGATCAGTGTTAGAACACTTTTGTCTATTTTGGTATATGACAGGGGGAATTCATAACTTGTCATCAGTTATCAGTTTCATTTGTTGTTTGGACTACTTGAGGACAACCATCTAATAAAAGCAGCCATGTACATGGAATAGATTGTCTGAAAATTTTGTTTTGAAATAGTGTCTGTTTGAATAACACGACAAAACTGTGCTCTTAAAAAAACAAAACAAAACAAAAAAAAAACAAACATGGAAATTGTAATTTGCAGTTTCTAGGTCAATAGGCATATTCAAAGAATTCTACTTACTAATTTAGCAGTTATACGGCTTTCTTATTCTTCCAACAAAGTTTAAAATTCTTGCACAAAGTTAAATGTTCTATCTAACAGTTTTTATGAGGTTCTGTGCAACACCAATAAGACTTCAAACTGTTCAAGAATGAATCTTATTCCACCCCTTTTTGCAAAACTTGTTTGCAAATTTATAAGCTATACTATATAGAATCCTGCTACGGATTTAGTTTAGTGAAGCTTGTCAGTAGATACAGTCTATGGCTTTTATTTTTCACGTGGACAAATCATTCATGGATGAATTCATATCTTGAAGCACAGCATAAAGAAGATTGAAGAGTCTGGAGGTCATTAACTATACTATTGTCAGAATAAGACTTGGATAGTCTGATTCCAGGACAGTGGCCTGAAAAAAGAGCCCCAAGGAGGGGCAGTACTAGCAGTGTTGGCTTTCCTTTTGTCTCTCTTCAGAGGGAAGCATGAAAAGCTTTTCATGCTTATAAAAATCTCTATACTACAAACCTGGATTTCTTAAATTTCTTGGGATACTTGAAAATGTTATTGTGACCTTCATTTACCAATGGTTGTAGTGTATCAAAGCAAATGACAATGTTATTATGTCATTATTTTTCCTCTGCAGTAGTATTCATACTGTAGGAGCCTGCACTCTGGAATTTGAGCTTCATTTTGTTTCATGGACAGCTTTGTCGCATTGTGACTTAGTTCCTTGGGGTTGTGTTGTTTCATTCATCGTATGCTGAAATAATTCTCTTCTGGCACTTAATATGCTGTGACATTTGAGGAGAATACAGTCGTACACTGAGGAACAACTGGGAATATCCTACTCAAAATAAATTGTTTTTAGCCTATCCTTCTGCGTATCCTTTAATTAGGAGGCTAATTGTCAATGTCTCACTATACTTTAAGTGCTCTTTAGCTACTCATTTTTTTTTTTCTTTAGCAGAAACTTCAGGGGGGGGACTATTTTTCATGTTTAGAAAATATTTAGGCCTCCGAATATGTAAATTATTACCTTTGTACCTTTCATTTAAATAATGAGCTTCTATGGACTCAGTCTTCTTCAAATGTCAAATTGTCCTGATGTCGCACATCCTGAGTAGATACGTATTTTGGTCTCTGAGATCTCATATTTTTCAGCTGAAGCACATGTAGGCAGTTAGCTCCCTGTTGACTAAACATCTAGGAGGCTCATGTTCAGTTGTTTACTCCAGCTGTGATGAACAGCTCTGAGCAGGATTTCTGTTTCATCAAACTCCACTTAAAGGAAAATCGGAGCACTGGGGGCTGTGGGCTCTCAGTTACTGCTCCTCTGCTATGAAACTCCCTGTTTTTCTGTCTCTCTGATGCATTGTTGGCTTATCCACTGCAAAGTGCCAGGTATTTTTCTTTGTGCAAGCATCTCCTTTGTTGCAGCTACCAGAAGACCAATGGGAGAGAAAGGAGGAGTAACCTGCAAGAAAAAGTAGCATATTGTTGTTGGAGATGCAGGTGAGGCTATTTATCTCACAATAACATTTGTATACACATTGTCTAGGCAATACCAGAATGGCCAGGTTAAGATGAACAAACTTTCCTACTTGATTGTTCTAGAACAGTAGTAGGCAGGGTCTCTGAATTACATTGGAGCTAGGAGAATTTGTTCCACCAAATGTCAGAATATTTCAAAAATAGGTGTGATTATATAGATACTTTTAAAAATCATTTTGACTTAGTGACTTGCATTTGCTGATTGTAAAAGTACTTAGTTATTTGTCTTCCCCTTATAATCAAAACAGATTATTTTATTTGTTTTTCTTATAATCTGTTGGTGATATGTGAGTGCAGTAGTTGGATGCAAAGGTACATATCTTTAGAATAAGCACTGTTTTCCATATAATTTTGAGTTAGCTTGCTTCAGGTAGGTAAGGAGTTGTGTTGTCATCTTGCCACCTTCATCCTCATTCAAGCTGATTTTTCTTACTTTCTTTCCACTTGGGTGGGAATACGTTAAATAGATTATTTATACAACCTGTCTATCCAGATACAAGCCTGAATATCTGTCTGTGTCTCCCACTGCACTAGTGATCATAGGTGCACTTAATAGCTCTGAAAATCTGGCCTAAGGAGTTCATTATAATGCCAGATCCCTTGAAGTACTCCTCAGGAAAGATAATTTATAGAAGGGCTTGAAAATATGTCATTTAAAACTAGTCTCCCACGGAGCAATATTAGCATTAGCTTTGAACACAATTGTGGTTTATTATACACATATCTGACAGTTCCTCTCTGAAAGAGTAGTTTGCCTATGAAGCTGCACTTTGGCATGTTCCTATTCCTAGGTACTCCTTCAAGTTTTTATATTCTTTGTTACTCTTTGTGTGCAGATTCAAAAAATGATCTTGGGGTTTATAATTTACAATAAAAATAAAGCCTTACACCATCTCAGAGCTCTTGACCACAATCTTTTCTACCACCCTGGTTATACGGGGGAACTAAAATGTGGAGAGAGAATTCATGAGAAATCTGTTGGGATTAAAATAACACTTGCAATGTGCAAATTTGTGCTCGAATGAAAAGCACATTCATTCAGGAAATCAATAGTTCACTTTCACTGTGTTAGTGCTTCAGCTGAGATGCTGGCTGACTGCTGGGTTCCTGCACCTTCTGTGGCAAGTTCCCTTATTAGAGAGCATTTGCATCTGGCAGTCTGTGCACCTTTGGAAGGTGTGTAGGAGGACTGGATCCCGGGAGTAAGTGTTAAGGAAATGACATCTGAGCTTTACTGCATTACAAGGGGGTAAAATCTAGTCTGGTCTCATGGACTGAGTAGTTGCATCCAAGTTAACTTGCTAATGGGCTTGGGAGTGTCCTGGGAAGTGTGATTCTCATGGTTCTCTGCACTTGCTGTGCTTTTTGATTCAAATTGTGAAGCAGTCTGACAGCATGAACTGTGGGTTTTTTGGATGGAACTAAACCAGATATTATCTAGGGTCAGCCATGGTGCACTCCAATACAAAAGGACATTCACACATGGGTTGAATATATACTATATATTACTCATAGTGTATATAATATATACATTATTAGTTTTAATGCATAATATAAAGGTATACTGTCTTAATATGAATTTCCAAACATCATTTGTAACAACAACAAAACTAACTTACTGCTGGTGTAACAGGTGTTATAGGGGAGACTATTTCTGGAAAATGCTAATCAGCTGTATTTTTCTGAAACAATCTTAGTGCTCATCAACTAATCAATTGGGGAAAAAAAAAAAAAAGAACCTCCTGTTTTTCCCACTAAAAATCCCCCTTCTATTTATTTTATTTTTTCATTTTCCAGATACGGGAAACTGGACAAAATATCTGTATGCTCTAAGTAGTCAGATAAATAAATAGCATAGATGTGTTAATTCAAATCCCAGGTGACTTGCTTTGTTTGATCTGTTACTGATACAAGGAATACAATTTTGTGCTGTGGTTGTGTTTACCTCTCCCAAGATATCTCCATTTGGCCAGGATCAACAAGAAATGATTATTTATTTATTTATTTATTCTCCTAGATTATGTTTTCTTTGCCTTCTTAATATACATGTACTTATATGCTTCTCTCTTCTCCAACTGCCATGAAGTGTACTGTCAATTAAGATCAGACAAGCAATTCCAAATAGTGCAAATAAACAGAATAAACAATCAAATATAAAGAGCTCAGGGAAAACATTTAAGGAAAGTGACGTTTTCCATGTTACCAACAGGAGAGGTAAAGCTTACAGCATAGACAGTAGAGAAGCTTTGCATTGTCAAAGATGTATATTTCTTTGCCCATAACCAGAGAAGAAGCCTGCTTAATACTATAATGGCTCAGCACAAGCACATAAATTACTTGCTGGTGAGAAAAAATGGGTTTTATTTTGATGAATTATTTTATTCTAAATAAAAGCAAATTCTTACATAGAAATATAATAAAAGATGATTTCACAACTGGGATATCTAACCTTTGGTATAGCACAGATGAACCTATTAATAAGTAGAGAAGTATTTATAGATGTGAACCCTAGTGCTTAGCCTTGTCATTCAGGGAAACAAAGAGGGAAAGATGATGAAACTGAAATGCAGAAGTAGAAGATGATTTTGAAGGGCTTTTTCTAGCTAATAAGTTAACCAAGTTGTACTAGTTCTTGAATTAGTTGGTACCAAGTAATTCATCAGTTTTAGGTATTTGTTTAATAGTAAAATGTTTACTTACAGTGACCAATTTTACATTATGGTTACTGCTTTATTATGGAACAGAGGAATGATTGGTTTTACCAATTTATTGGAAGACTACAGACAAATAATCTAGAGAAATGCTCAGGATGGCTCATCCCACAGTTTGCTGCTCCTAACCATGGCAGAATGACATATAGTTTAGGGGAGAGCTTGTGAACGTGACAGTAGTCCATCCCTCTCCCGCTCTACAGCGTTTATGGTCATCAGATTAGAATGTAGGTATGTTCATCCTTGTCTGCTGTCCTCAGTATTCAGGCTGGATATCTGTTCCCTGGAGTTGGTGCTCATAGTTTCTTTGAAGTGTCAGCAAGAAGACAGACTTTTTTTTTCCCCCTTCTATATTCACTTTGTCAAGATCTGAAATTTAGAGTTAAATCCAATCTACGGGGCTTGGATGCAGGTAGAATATCTTTTTGCAAGGCATACAGGCTGTTTGGTTCCTGTCTTTCGAGTTAAATATGCAATGCCTATGAACAGCAACAAAACTAGCCTACAAAAAAAGATGAAACTGTTACTTGAAAATGATAGATTTGTGTAAGTGTGAGATGGAAGTGTTGTATTTTAATAAAAATATAAGTATGTAAAATTTTTGGTTCCAGATTGGGGCCAATGGAAACATGGCAATAGAACCCAGAACCTGATGTGACTGTACCAGATAGTTAATAATTAATAACAAATATCTTTGGGAAAAAATGTAATAAATCCTTTAAGTGAAAACTATCACTTCCCTTGTATTGAAAGAGGGGTGTTTTCACTGTACTGGTGGAAGGTTTTAATATGCAAAGAGTGAAGCAACCTCTTACAGAACCTGATGTTTCGTGACTCATCTGGAAGCTTTTATATTCAGGGAGGTTTGGACAGTACAGGAATTATTCCAGCCTCATAGTTCAGGGACAACTGAGAAGCAAAGGAATCTAATTGATGAATTCAAAAGCTGGAATAGCTGTGGGGTCAGTCACTGTCAAACAGAATGAGAATTTTGCCAAAGAATGAGTTTCTTATGATCTAGGAGAATTAGTGAAAAGCGATAGACCTTAAGGTACCTTTCTCCTCCTATCAGTTTTAAAAAGATAGTTAATTTAGCATTCTTTTCTGATCCTGACAGCTCCACCAGAGGCATGTTCCACCACTGGCAGACTTCATAGGTGTTCAAACAGTATAACAATGAAGGCTGTAGAAACACATAATTAAATGGATATGGCTTGTAGCTAACCTACACGCTTACAGAAAAGATCCTGTCTCAGCAAATATGCTTCATGGCTAGGTTGTCCCTAGGCCAGGTGAGCTAGCACAAGCAACATTACATTTAATTTATCATGGCTTGCCCATGAAGTCTAATGTCTAGTGTTTTCGGCACCAGCTGATATTTGTCTGCTTCACTCTTGCTCCTGTAAGAAATAACCTCACCCAAGCTGCTGTGGCAGGCTGACACCTTGGGGGACCATGTAGCTACTGCTGAATGGAAATAAAGGGTTTAGCTTGTCTGGCTGCCAGGCTTGTATTACTGACATACCTGCCCTGGTAACAAAATGTTTTTAGGAAATCACCTGTAGAGCCAAAATAACTTTAATCATCTGTAAGGCTCCCTGTGGAGACTCCCAGAGTGTAGGAGAGCAAGCAGGGTCTGACTGTATGACGGTATCTCTTTCCTTACTCGGCTCTGTGAAGTAAATGATAATTTACTGAAGGCTTGCAGAGTGTTTCTGGCTAAATTGCAGTCTTTTCTTGTGGTAATGTCTGAGTAAAGAATTTTTTTAATTATTATTATTATTAATGTATTTATTTAATTTTACATATCAACGTGACTGTAGGATTGTGTCAAGGACTCCATTTGTTAAAAGCAGTATGTTCTGAAAAGTTATTTTTATCCTTCCTGCCTCCCTTAAGGGAAACAAACAAACAAACAAAAAGGTATGACAGAAATCCATTATTGCTAATATTGTTGATTTAAGATATTAAGTTTTGATCTTAAAGAATTAAGAACGCTTCCAAATACTACAAATCTGGACACATCTCTTTCAGGCTCCATCACTGACTGGCTTTTTGTTCCTTCCTTCACTTCAATCTCTTGTATGACAAGTAGTGTGAATATGCTCTTATCATACAAAGAATATTTTTCATCTAGACCCCTGTGACTTAGCTAAAGCTCACAACTGTTGCTATGGTAGTGTTACTATTCTACTCTAGTATTTAACAGATATTAAAGTTATTTTTCATGCGTTCATATGGTTCAAACCTGCAGCCTATGCAAATCTATTGATAATCTGGTCAGAGAAAATATAGATTAGTTGCTTCAATAAATTTGTAAACAAATATCTGTGACTCACTTTGTAAACCACTGCTGGGAATAATTATTTTACTTAGCACTCCTCAGAAGAATGAGGATTTTACCAATTTTCACACACTATTTTCCTATTATGTTATTATTCTGTAATCTATTTGCTGTTTATCTAAATATTTATTTGTAAGTTTACTCTTTGAGTTGCAATGATAGTGTTAGTAAAACATCAATTTCTATTGTACATGTATTTACAAAGTAAAACCAAATAGGTGGAATTTGTACCTCTGGAATCTAGCTTCATAATTTTACTGCTGCATTTGTTATCTTCATTTTCCTAGGAGAAATGTATAGTATCTCCTCAGTTTTCTGGAAAATTATCTTCCATGGAAAACTATCTGTAAATGATGGTAGCTTTCTGCAGTTTTTCCCTAGGATTAATCAGTCTGCCACAATGCTCTCTATAGTTGTGTCTTGGGGCCCAAACAAAAATATTCACTATTACTGAAATATTTCCAAATACTTCCAATGCTGATAATTTGACATCAATAGAAGATAGCAGCAGAGGAACCTGCACTGAAAAGTAATTTCAAATGTGGCTCAATGGTGATTTCTATAGGTCTTCAGTACTGTGTAATGATCAAGCTACTGCTTCTAAATTGAAATTAATGGCTTCTGGTCATAGCTGCAAACTATGTCTAATTTACTACTGCCGTGGCCTTGTGACAAGATAATAACTATTGCTTTTAGTAATATGTATTTTTCCTGTATCTAGCATTATCCTAATGCTACCAGCAACTTCACCACTGGGATTTTGTTTTGAATGGCACTGTCTACCCTGACTAGTTCAGGGATCTCCCATAAGCCACTTTTGTGTAGCTGCATGTGTCAGAAATGGCAAGAATGCTCTGAGAAGTTGGCATATCATTTTCTTTTCTGATGCTAACTATCTCAGGGATCTTTGCCACAGTGACTTCAATTTCCTCTGCTTGACAGACCTTATCTTATCAACAGTTTAAAACATGTTTACAAACACAATACAATCAGAGTTCTGTGCTTTAGATGCCAAATTATTCTGTAAGCCATTGATCTTTATTACAGAATTGCAGGGTGTTGCTAAATATGTTAGTAATTATACATCTGGGCTGTCATAATGTCTTCTCTTGGGCAATCTCCTTTTATTCTGCGTTTGATTGATAGTTCGTTATCGACTTGATTCAAAATGAATTTAAAATCACAACACCAGCATAGTTCAAGGTACTTCAATGTTTCAGTCTAAACCTAAGGTGGAAGGACTGTTGCTATAAAAAGGATTATTTAACCATGTATGAAACATACCACATGTGTTTATGTCCAAGGCAAGCATAAAGATCTGGATGTCTAGTAAATAGGCCATCTGTCTGCTTCCAGGAGCACAGTGTCAAGGAATAGCTGTCTAACAACCTAAAACTGGTAATAATTATTATTGCTTGTCTGACTTTCCTTCCTTGGGAGAAGAGGGAAGAATTCACACATACTACTCCCAAACACTGGTAAATAATAGGTTATTTCTATCAGATGTGATTAGTCATATTAAATAACAAAGTTAGTGAAGAAATGCACATTGAGTTTAAGAATTTCTCTACATTTGAATCTTTTTTGGTGTATGGACAGTAGTGAGGAAAAACAGTTTCCATTAGGGTGCACAAGAAATAGAGCCTCAGTAGCTCTGATTTTTATGAGTAGGAGGTGGAAGCAAAGATGAGACATATGGGAATTATTGCTTATATGAGAGAAGCAAAGGTCTGTACACCTAAATGACTGCACAGCCCAAATTGGAAACTAGTGTATGATATCTTCTGCACTTGGGTGCTTCTGTTTGCAGACTTATTCTGTGTCAAAATATAGAAATAAGTGAAGCTCACCTACTCTATATGTGTGGGTGAATAATGTTTGTAATATTCTCCATGAAGTTCCTGTGTGTGCAGGTATGTTTTTTTTTGAAGTAGAACACCTTTTGGAATCAACATTTGTAGTTGATGACTGGGATGAAATCCTTGACTTTTCTTTATACACTGCATATTATGATAAATCTTGTACAATTAAGTACAGCAAGTATGGAAATGGAATTTTAAGTTCTATTTAAAACTATTTTTAAAAGTAATACTGCACATCATCCCATCCTGTATTAAATTCTACATTAGTTGTTCTACTGCTGTGTATGTTTAAATGAAACCTATATTGTTCTTTCACGAAGCTCTTAAAACGAATGTTTTCTCAATTTAATTTATAAACTGAGTTTAAATGCCTTTATAGTTTGCTTTCATCTGTATATTAAATTTGTTGTATATAAAAAAACTAAACACAGCACCTTTTGTTTCTCTGAAGACTGGAAACCATTAAAATTTTAACAGTTTAGAAACTAAATTCACCTGTATAGAAATACTGAATTGTTTTATAGAAAGTTACAAACCTGGTTAAAATGAGAGAGAATTCAAAGAAGCCATATTACTGAAAATTTAAAACTTTAATGCACGTGTTCACTTCTTTTATTAAAGTATCAAAATCATCTCTCATGTTTGAAGAAAAAAAAATGTATTTTCCTTGCAAGAAGTTTGCCAAAATTTTCTAATGCACAGCTGCTTTAAAAGTTATAACTACATATCTGAAGAATATTGAGGCTTACTTTACTAGAACTGAATGTTTGTATAGCTGTGTGTCTGCTAAGGAAATGTTGTTTTGTTTTTGCATCAATAAGATATTTTTTGTTGGTAAGCTGATTAAATTATTGATAATTGGGGCAGGCATTAGTAATTTACTTCGGTTAGTTTTTTTCTTTGTTTTATGCTTATTTTTATGTCTGCTTTAACAACATGATAAAGTTATGAAACTGATAGAAAATGATGTAAGACAATATTCTTTGCTGTTCAGATGTTGTTCAAATTAATCTTCCAAAGTTGTTGCTTTTTGAAACAGTTTCAGTGTTTATAAGGCATAATCCTTACACACAGCATTGGTGTTCTGCTTCATCAAGAATATAGATGAAGTAGGCCTTGGGATCTTAAAGTACATTTCCTGCATGTTTCGTATATGGCGTACAGAAAGAGAACAGAAACTAAGACAAAGCAGTGTTTGAAAGTGGCGGAAGTAGGAAGGTTGACTGGTCTTGGACATCACAAATCTAAATAAGTCTTTTTTCCTCAAATTAGCTTAAATACTTATAACTAAAGCTGTCATTGAAAGATCATCATTAATAAGACTTGTCTCCTTTTTTTTTTTTTTTCCTCTTAGTACATGAAAAAACTTCCTGACACTTTCTATTGGCCTTGTCTCTGATTCAAACCGCTCCTATGCCAGTATTCTTTCTGTTTTGTTCAAAGGACCTTACATTTTGTGAAGATTTACAGGGGTTTTACAACACATAATGTTGTTCTCTGATGTTAGTGATGGAAAATAAAAACTGAATTAAAAAAGTCATGTACACCAAAATCTTCTAAAAACTAGTTTCTGCTTCAACTACACAACTCCAAAGGAAGATGTTCTGAGGGTTTACATTCAGGGGAAAAAAAAAAAAAAAAAGAAAAGAAAAGAAGTCAGATAGGTTGGAATCTTGCATGTTTTCTCATCTCCATTGCTAATTCGAGACGATCCTTTACGGTAATACCCTATGGGGATGTCTCTTGCCTTCTTTTTACATAATTGATACTCATTTTTCAGTATCTGACAGTTATGTACACATCAAGGCTTATATACACGTTAAAAAAAAAAAAAAAAAAGCTTCTCATGCTTCGAGACCTTAAAGGTTCTGAAGTGTTGGTTTTCAACTTTGCTTATTCATTTTGGCAAATTGATCATCAAATGATACTCATTACTGGTCTAGAAACTTTACATCTTCATAGGTTTTTGAGCCTCATTTTTCAGTGGAATCTTTCAAGAAGATTTAAAGAAGAAGGAATGTTAATTTAATTCACATATGTTATGTAACCATATATACATTCTAAAATGCAAACTACAGAAATGCAACCGTTTCCCTCAAGAGATATATAAGCAATGTAAAATTCGTTGACTTTAAGTACATTTCACTTTAAAAAATAAAAATAAAAAATGATTTCAAACTTTTCTTTCCTCTCTTGAGGAAATGCAGTTCACAGATGAATTCTGTATGAATCTTAATTGGCCTAAGACTGTGTACTAAAATCATTGACAATGAGGAGTATAATGAAGGAACCAAAACAGACTAGTAATATTTGCTTCAGTTGTGGCTTGGATTTGTTTGTGGCTTGCAGAAAAATGAGAGACAAATATTCTGACCTTTCTACTTCATAAAGTTTTAGCTTTCTGATTCTGTTTCATTCTTTTTCACTCCATAATTCTGTTTTTCCTCTTTTTGTATGCACAAAAACCAAAGCTCACAAAATGCAATCTTCCATAAAGTGACAGCTGTTTGTTTAAATTATCCTAGCCTCATTGTATTTCCATCTTCCTCTGACAGACATATGTTCAATTGGTGCGTTAGAAATAGATGCACATATTGTTTGCCATTCTGTAGTAACCGGAGACTGGACAATACCAGTTGCTCAGACAGTTGTATTACATTTGAGATCTATTTTTCAAGTGTTGTTCTTATTTTATATTTTAATAAACTTAGTGGCACATATGTTTGAGTAAACATTTTGACTATTTTGCATTATGAGATATGATTGATTGCTCATGATGATCCTAGGGAAATATCAACAGAATGTGTAGCATCAAGTATGTAACAGGTTAAAACTGGAAAGAAGTTGTTACAAGTACAGTCTGCAGGATATGTGAAGGTAGAATCGTTTGTCTCCATTTGGAATTTAAACATGTGGATTTAATGTAGAAAGAAATAACAAGTCCATCATCTTTCTCACTATGTTGAAAAACATTTACAGGACTACACCATCTTAAAGAGTTCATTTTGTAGAACAGGTTTGAAAATACGTCTGTTTTTTTCCTGGAGGGTGGGAAAGCGGGTATACTTGAAAGACGTGAAGTGAATATGCAAACTGTTTCTACCCATGGAAAAGAAACAGGAAGTCTTTCTTCCACCAGGCATAAGGACTGATGTTGAGAAAGAAAATTTACAACTGTTCAAAGTAAGGTGCACAGTTAATCCTTGGTACCTAGCCACTGCTCTGAGTAATCCTTCTTGATCAGCTCCCCAAAGGGCCGTGTTCAATGCATAGTCCTAATTGCCTTTAATTCTTATGAATGGAGGTTCATACTTAGTATAACTTGGAATTTACGTTTATAACCCAGAAATGTGAAAACACAATGGAATAATTTTTTTGTTGTTTAAATCTTCATCCAACTCACGATTTTATTCTTTCAATTTATCTTTTACAGTCATTTCTATAATTCTGATTATAAGAACAAATAATGAACATTGAAAAGATGCATATAGCAATCTGAAGGGAAGTTTCTTGTATTTCTCATTATCTGATCTTTATTTTGGAATATTTCCACATTGCTAAGGCTTTTGAGGCCTGTGGTATCATGTTTCACAAAAAGTCTCTACTTCCTAAATATTTCGTGGTGGTTGCTACAATTTCTTTAGATGAGGAACTTTCTAGTTATCATGACTTGTTGCTATCAGAAATTAACTGTTATACTCTCAGTGATTTATTACTGCCAGTTCTAAAACTGAATGTCAATGTGATATAAAATACTTCTTCCCTGGGTATAAAAAGTATTTGAATAAGAATCCACCAGTCATAACATTTTACCAAGTAAACATTATTAATAATTGCTCTCTATTTCTATTTCAGCAGCGTAACATTAAAATCGACATAAGTCATTCTGAAAAGTTAATGCTGTTGTAATGTTGTAAAATGACTTTGCATGTGTGTACCTTGTTTTTATGTGAATGGTCTGGGCCAAATTCATAAAGTGAAAGATAAAAGATATTAAAAAAAAAATGGAGTAGAACTTTGTAATAAAACATCACTCTTGTTTATGTGGGCTACCAAGAAACACTTGGTGGGGCAAGGGAGAGCAAAGTACTTTTCCAAATTGTACCTTAATTTTTTATGTATCATTTGGTAGGAGAAGAGAATATGGACATAACAATGTCCATTAAATATCCCTTGAGTTAAATATCCTTTTTTTATTATTTATTTTTTCTATTATTTATTTTTTTATCAGTTGTTATTAAACAAATACCCAGATTTTAAAAATAAATACCTGACAATGCAGGCAACAATAATGCTCATTAGTTGTAATATTAATAAGAATTAATATATATAAATACACTTGTGGGTTTTTCCTCAGGTATTTCAGAGGCAAATACTAAAGAAATGTCATTAAGTAAATCCCAGATGAACAACATACAACAAAGTTAAGACACTGTACTTTGGTAAAGCTAAACTAATTTGGTGAAGTTAAGACACTTTGTATTTTGGTAAAATGTTCTTCATACTCTTTCCTTCTCCTATTTCCTTCTCCTAGGCTTGCTATTAGTCTTTTGGTCTCAATTTTGCATTGTCCCATTTGTAGTAGCAGCAGAATTTCATCAACTTCAAAGTTTACCTATGCACAAATGTGTAGGACTTTTTTTTCTTATTATTTAGTAAAAAAAGAGCAGTACTGAATGCTTTCTGCTTTTGCATTGCATTTCTTAGCAAGAAAATGAAGTTTGATTAGTGTTGTAAGGTACAGGAATACAACGGCAATATAATGAGGACAGCATGCTCAGTACACATGCTTCATTGCTCTAAACTGAGATAACTAAAGAACAATACTGACAGTAAAGAAAGAGCCTTCTCAATATTGTGAGAAAGCTTACTACAAAGGAAAGAAAATAAAAAGAACAAGATTAATCTGGTGTAGATTTTTCCCTTATAAAGGATTTGAACTGAGCAACAACAACAAAAAATCCAGTTATGAAAGCTAAATTTGAAAATAACTCTTCAGAATGCCATAGACAACTCATTTAAATACATTTACTCCTTTTTATAACCAAAACCAACCACTGAAGGTGAGTGTTAGAATATCAGGTGGTTGTTTTCCGCATTTCAAGTGTTTGTGCTGGGGGAAAAATTGCTACAAACCAGCATCTCCAAATCAGCAAGTTACTTATCTATATAATTTATCTATTCCTTCTACCCTCTAATATACTCTCCCAGCTCCTCCCCAATGTGCTTTTCATTATCATCTTCTGTTCAGGGTTAGGAATAGATTACTTGGCATAAAAGATGATATAAGATAACTGGCAATCTTCTATAAGAGATAGTAAGATGGTGGTGTTTTATTTTGATTTTTTTTTTTTTTAAATATACTTAAATATTTTAAAATTTGTTAGAAGAAACTTCAATCTTTGGTAGTGTTGGGCACTGAAAAGCATGAAAAACTTTAAGGAAATACAATAGCCTGTTGAATTTATTGGAGAAACTCTGTGGAAACGGTGATAGTCAATGTTTTTCCTAGTATCTACTAAATTATATCTGAAAAATACATATGGATGATCAGATTCATAACATTACTGCAATATACTAGCTTCTCTAGTATGTTTTTACCTTGATCATGCTTTGGAAATGCAATAAAAGATCTATACTAATCATTCATCAATCTAGAGGCAGTCATTCGTTAGTAACAGTATTTCCTTCATTGTTTGCAACTGAAAGAAAACAACAAAATGCTCGCAAACAATTAGATTTTTGTTTGTTTGTTTGTTTGTTTTTTCCTACTTTTGGCCTAAAATCTTTTTCATTGCTTTCTGGAGAGAGTCTGTGAATTATACAAAAGAAAGGCTAGAAGGAAGTGGAATAAGGAGTTCTGGGAAGTTTGCCCAATAACATCAGTGCTCAGCAGTTTCTCATTTTGCTTTATAGCTTCCAATAAGAAAATACCTTGTCTGAACAGGGAAATGAATTCTGTGTATACCTGTCATTTTCTCTGATTTGCCTTATACTCAATTTTCTTGAATATTTATTGATTCCTACATTACCAGTTTGAGACCCTTTCATGTCTATTATGTATACCTTCTACAATTTGATTTCCAAAAATCAATATAGTCTAACTAAATAGATGTTTCTACTTTCTGCTTACAAAACAAAAACATCAGGGTTATTGTGTAAAACGAGAAAGATACAGAAAAAGTTTAATGTGTGCATGCTTTCTTGCAACTTATTTTGAGAGTAAGTTACTAAATTAGCTGCATAAATACAATACTGTAAAGTTGTCAGCGTACTCTTTTTAATCGGAAGTTTAGCTTTCATGGTTAAAATATGTACAGTTATTTTGATGTTTTTGTAGGAAAAAAAAAAAAAAAAAAGAATGCCAACATTCTCAAATGCTTCCACAATGAAATGTTTTGCATTTTACATGGCATTTTAGCGTGATATGAAATAAAACAAATCAGTCATTTAAAATTAAATTATTTTTCTCTAAATTTCCACATTTACTCATATATGGAGCCCTGAGGGAGCTGGTTTGGATTCAGTTCTCTCACGCTTTTAACCTTGAATGATAGAAGGAAAAAATAAACTTACCAAACCTGTTGATGACAATGGCCTGGAAGGGTCTGCAAATAATTTGTAGGACAAGGTTACAATTTAAATTAACCTTCATAAATTGAAGAAATGATACGAATCACAGAGATAACATTCAATAAATAGAAGTGCAAAGTACCACATTTGGCAAGGAGAAATGAAAAGCACAAATACAACATGAGGGAGTATTGAGAAGGCAATGCTAAGCATTGGGAAGGATGTAGGAGTCAGTCGTAAACTCATAAACGTATGTCAAGAATGAATACTGTGTTCAGCTATATAGATGTATTAAAAGATATATTAGTCCAGAATCCTGTAAGTAGAGGTTTGAGTAATTGGGTTTATTTAGTATAGAAAACACAAGATAGAAGCAGGCTGATAAGTCTTCCAGGGTGTTAAAGTATTTTAATAAAAAGGGAAAATCAAGTACTCTTCATGACCTTCAAGGGTAGGATTAATTTACATTAACTGACATTTAGAATAGTGATTAGGAAAGTCCTTATACCTCAGAGAAGATGAGCATTAGAATATGTTACTTAGAACAGTTGTGGGTTTGCTCTCAGTACGTTTATAAGAATTGATGAGGTGTAATTATAAGATGGACAAATAACCTTTTACATTCCTTTCTCTTTTTGTAGTTTTGTTATCTTTACATTTTAGTCTAAAATTAAGTCCGGAATGTATTGTGTGACCCGGTTTCTATGCCCCTGTTTAGTTTTCAGCAGTTCTGTTTTAATGTTTTCAAGTTTTGTTGATAATTTGATATAACTTTACTTATTTATGAAGTTTTCCAATCGTGTATGCACTGTTCACTGTTAAAGCCCTAAATTCAAGGCTCAGCTCAGGAAAAAATAAAGGCCCATAACTGTCCCCCCCCAAATATCCTTATTTTTTTGTTGTTCTATTTAACTACAGATAATTAAAATAAATTATAATAAAGAAACTACCACTCATTTGTGATTGGCACTTACTTGTACTCATTAATCAGAATGCTGCAGAGGAAAGTAACAAATCTAATCAAAAGAAAGCTGAATTCTAGTTTACTATAAAGTCATAAAATGCTAATAATAAATTTAACTGTGATATTACAGAATCACAGAATCTCTAGGTTGGAAGAGACCTCAAGATCATCGAGTCCAACCTCTGACCTAACACTAACAGTCCCCACTAAACCATATCCCTAAGTTCTACATCTAAACGTCTTTTGAAGACTTCCAGGGATGGTGACTCAACCACCTCCCTGGGCAGCCTGTTCCAATGTCTAACAACCCTTTCAGTAAAGAAATTCTTCCTAACATCTAACCTAAAACTCCCCTGGCGCAACTTTAGCCCATTCCCCCTCGTCCTGTCACCAGGCACATGGGAGAACAGGCCAACCCCCATCTCGCTAGAGCCTCCTTTAATATACTTATACAGAGTGATAAGGTCACCCCTGAGCCTCCTTTTCTCTAGGCTGAACAAGCCCAGCTCCTTCAGCCGCTCCTCATAGGACTTGCTCTCCAGGCCCCTCACCAGCTTCGTCGCCCTTCTCTGGACCCGCTCAAGCACCTCGATGTCCTTCTTGTAGCGAGGGGCCCAGAACTGAACACAGTACTCGAGGTGCGGCCTCACCAGAGCCGAGTACAGGGGGACGATCACCTCCCTAGCCCTGCTGGTCACAGTGTTTCTGATACAAGCCAGGATGCCGTTGGCCTTCTTGGCCACCTGAGCACACTGCTGGCTCATATTCAGCCGACTGTCCACCATCACTCCCAGGTCCTTCTCTGCCTGGCAGCTCTCCAGCCATTCCTCTCCCAGCCTGTAGCTCTTCTTGGGGTTATTGCGCCCCAGGTGCAGGACCCGGCACTTGGCCTTGTTAAACTTCATACAGTTGACCTCAGCCCATCGGTGCAGCCTATCCAGATCCTCCTGCAGAGCCTTCCTACCCTCGAGCAGATCGACACACGCACCTAGCTTGGTGTCATCTGCAAACTTACTGAGGGTGCACTCAATGCCCTCATCCAGATCATTGATGAAGATGTTAAAGAGGACCGATTATTATTGATACTCTGATTTGAACAGGAATACGTAAACAAAAAAAAAAAAAAATCAGGTAGGGAATTAAAGTTAGAAACAGCCTAGATTATAACTATTCTAAAGAAAAGTTGTATTATTCAATATACCAGTGATTTTTTTTTTCAAATTGGAAACATTACCATGATTTCTGAAGACAAATTCCAAACCTCCCTGACCTTTTGTTTTTACAAAATATGCCTCCTGGATTGCAGTTGAAGCTTTTCACTGTTTTTCCATGTACTCAAAAAGCATCAAAGGTGTACATTAATTTGGTTAATACTGTCTTTGTGACACAGAACAACATTCTAGAATTTCAGAGGTCAAATAATGGATTTATCCATTCTCTGAATCCTTGCCAGGTCAGTTTGTGCATGGTCCCACTGTAGTCAAATCCCTTTCATGTAATGTCTTAACAAAGATCTTCAGTCAAGGCTTCTGTGCCCATCAGAAACCACTTGGCAAATGTCAATATAAGAGAGCTTTAGATTGGTGAAAGAAAGCTGTCTAGCCACAACAGTATATTCACTGATGTCCAGTTCCGTGTCTGCAGATCCTTTGCCTCATCTTGAAATGTAACTACAGAGATTACAGATCTGAATTTTACACAGAATGGCTGAGGCTGGCAGGGACCTCTGGAAGGATCTGAATGGAATTATCTTGTCTAACCACCAAAGCGGTGGGTCAGCTGGAGCAGGCTGCTCAGGGGACTGCAATCAGGTTTTAAATACGTAGGAAGTTACAGACTCCACAAGCTCTTTTGGCAGTCTGTTTTAGTGTTTGACTACTCCCATGGTCAAAACAAACAAACAAAGTCCTGTTTCTATTTGTGCCCATTGTTATCTTTTCCTCTCACTGCACACCACTGAGATTCTGGCTCTTATTTAATTCAGCTGTTGCTATTCATAGATATTGGTAAGACTCACTCCTTAATCATGTTTGTGTCTCTTTGCAGAACTTGCTCTAATATGCCCATGTCTCTTTTTACTGGCCAGGAAGCCCAGTACCAGACAAGGCACTGTGGATGTGTCTCACCAGTGCCAAGCAGAGAGGGTCAACTCTCTCAATTGGCTAGCAACTCTCTGCTTACCACAGCCTGCTGGCTGCTTTGGCTGCAAGCGCTAACTGCTGACTCGTGGGCAGCTTGGTGTCGGCCAGGACTGCCACATTCTGCTCTGCAGCATTGTGTTCCAGCCAGTAAGCCCCAGCCCATGTCAATGAACGGGGTTATTCCTCCCCGTTTGACACTCCCCTGCATTGAACTTCATGAGATTCCCATTTATTGGCTTCTCCAGCCTGTTGAGGCCTTTCTGAGTGGCCCCATATCCATCAGAGCTATCAACCTCACCTTCCAGTTTTGTTGTTTGTAAAGGAAAAAACAACAAAAATCACTGTGTACTTCCACCTTTTATCTTCTGAAGGTAGCCATTTCAGAATGGTTCCTTGATTTATGTAGAAAATACTTTGCTTTCTCTAGGGTAGGGCATGGGCCCCCTCATAACCTGGGCTTGGGAGGGGAGAAACGAACAAAAGGGAAAGTTTTAATTTCTCTAAAGGTTACCGTGTAAATGGGCCTCTTAACTGGGAAATATTAGTAAGAGAACTTATCTTTTAAGAGACAAATCTGCATTTTGGTATGCAAGAAGGTACCAGATTAAATGCATCTGGCTATGAGGCAAATACTGAATTTTTGAGTATGCTTTAATGTGCCCTTAAAATGCTGGAAACTCTGGGAAAATGGGATCAGTTAGCTTTTTTAAATGTTAAAAGGAAGAAAAAAAAACCTCATGAATACAGTGGTGGCTCCAAGAGCAAAGTTTTAAGAGACAATATTTAACTGGTGTGCCTTTTAATGCTGCTTTTTGCTGCAGGCTCAAACTTGTAGGAGTAAACAGATTCTCATTTTTGAAGTCGGTGGGCAAATTCTGTTCTCGTGCTTAAAGCAAGGAGTTATGAGATTACACAGAGATTTGTAACTCCAGGAAACTGATTTCAGCTTTTAACCACAGAATTTGTCAGGTACTATGGTTGTGAGTACGAATCTTCAAGCACAGTTCTGGTATAAAACTGTATTGTATTAAGGTTGGTTGTTTGCTTCCTTGCTTTTTTTTTTTTTTTTTAAAGAAACGCTCATGAATGTAACTTTTTGGAAGTCCTGAAAGTTATAATGAAGATTATTTTAAAGAGAGATTTTTTTTTTTTCATAGAACTATTAATCAATACAGTGCAGTATGAAATGTGGAAATGATAATTATGAAGGTAATTTTAATTTAATTTAGTGCTATCTTCACACTCCCATCTGTTTAATTTCTTAGTGACAGATTATATATGGAGGTAATACTAGCCAGTATTTTGTATACAGCTAAATACAGGTTATGAAGAAAAGAATCACTAATGTGTGTTACGGTGTAGAGCTCTTATGTATAGGTAAAATTTCAAGTTTAACTAATGTTTTAGTTTTATGATCTTGTAATTTCTTTGTTTTCAATTGGTAGTTTTGGAGTTCCTTGTAGGACACAGCCTGTGCTGTACAGACATATATATACATGCACACAGCCTCTGTACATGCTCATGTGCACACTTCTTTCAGTGCTCTTTACTCCAGAAGCTCCAGCTTTTTGTACATATTTTGACGTTTGCAAGGCAAAATGATTCAGAGTTAGTACACTCAGTAGCGGAAGGCTGACAATTTCCCTGAAGTATGGACACCACCTTTCTAACAAAGCACACAGCAGTCACCCAGAAAGTTATGAACAAACAAATTATTTTATCATCTGTGATACTGATGTATTTCTAAGATACTGACAGTGTTTTGTTACTTATTTAAGCATATCTCTTTTATGAGTTTGTACATATTACAGATGCTTACACCTGAATGAGTGTTCTCTCTGCTATTATTGCTCTTATAATTAATTAATTAATTAATTAATTTTAGCTCCATAAGTCTAATAGCCAAGTAGATTTAGTCTAAAACCAAGTAGATTTTCTTTTCTACTCCTGATACTCTGACACTCTCAGACTTCCTTTTAAGCTGAGGCTGCTGAGCAGCTTGTAGCATGCGTGTTGTTTATCTGGGCAGGCTGTAATCATTTAATTTGTATTCCTTATGACCTTCTCAGGGTCATTTGGACAAAGATAGCAGTTCTGAACTGAAAACAACTTGCCTCAGGAATGAATGTGTTCCCAGATTTTCTAACCTCCCTTCCCCCCTCGACCCCAGTAGCAATGAGCTTTCTTTTGTTTTTTGCTGAGTAAACTTATTCCAAATGTGACAGTGTGGTGTGTTAATGATATCATGCAGGTATATATTCACAAGGGCTCTGGAACCGTTACAGCAAACCCAGCAGTTTCTCAGGGCCACACAATGCAGTATCACACCATAACAAGTTTAGTTTTCAGATATTAACAACAACAAAAAAATCCATGTTAGGAAAACAAAATAGCTTGTATTCACTCTCAAGCAGACAATGTCTCATGATAGTGTAGCCAGTCTTCCATCATCTTCTTATCTTCTGTCTGGCTCATATAGATTTTTAAAATTAGCTGTCTTCTGTTTCCTTTTATTATCAAGTTATGCTTTGCAGTTGCTTTATAAAACACAATGGTTCACCTCCATACATTTTTACTGGTTTTGCTTACTTTTGAGAATTCATCTGTAATGGTGATGCTTTCAAACATAAAAGTCTTCCAATATTGAATCTAATCCTGAATAGGATCAAGAACAGAAAGTGGAGGAACAGAAAGAAGCAAGGGGGAAGCACCATTTTTTCTCTCCATGGCTTCATCTCCTGACAGCCATTTCAGATATGGCATAACTATTTTTTGTGTTTTCAAGAAACAGGTAAATGCTTTGTGCAGTGGGAGTAAACTAATGTACCAAGTAGCAATTGGCTGAGAACAAATCGCAAAATTGATATTCTTCAATCGCAGTCAGTAGTAACTGCCAAACATTTTGGGGAAGTAATGTTTTCTTGACTATTATAACCCTTGTCTTAATGCACATGTAAATTAACTTTCACGCCTGCTTTTCTTTGTCCAGCAGTTCTCTTTTGTGTTCAGCAGACAGTCCGGATACAGGCAGTGGAGTTGGGCTTGAGTTGTACTTTTCCATTAAATACACTGTCAGTCAGCATGGTCTTGCTTGGGCGGGTGGGATGCCTTTTTCACTACAGGTAGAGACTTAGAATGACATGAAATATGTGACTCTGCATAGTGTTCTGTATTATAAAAAGTGACACAGAAGTGCAGAGTGGTGTTGTGAGATGCTAATAGACCCCAAGATGTCCCTTTCTAGTATAGCTGTCTGGTCTGGTGCTTGGTAGTCGTAGAAAGCCTCCTATTGACACTGCAGAAAAGAAAATCTTGTATATGCAATGTTTTATTGATGAAGAAATATGAGCTCCCCTTAAATTACCATACTGCTATGTGTCTTAAATCCTGAAACGCAACAAATAACATTTTAGTGGAGGAAAAAAAGAAAAAAAAAAAAAAAACAAAGCACTGATGCTTTTGTAAGAATATAATCTTAATTCTCAACTGACAATTTTAAAAGGTCACTGTGTCAGAATAAATCTCCCTAGTTCGTAAGTGCAGTTACTAATTTGTATATGCCACATTTGTTCAATTTCAGTAAGTTCTTTTTCTACTTTTGCCTTCTTTCACATCCAAGCAAGCGTTGACAATCAAGAACAGTTGCACCCTACATGAGTCTTAAATTACATCACCTGCTAGTATTCTTTTCTGTACATATTCTGTACAGTTGGGTCCAATCTTACTCTGACATTAATGCAAACCTGCAATTTTGGAACATTATTCTTAGGTTTTAATCGCTAATACAATTATTGGTTATATTCCAGTTTACAAATAAACTGCATTTGTAATTAGTGATTTAAGAAACTACATACAATGTATATAACCTTACAAAGGTTTGACTCTATTAATAAAATGTGGGGAAAATAAGTATATTTGGTAATATTTATATTGCAACAAGAACAAATCATGCTATGTGAATAGTTCCTACAACTACCTTTGAGTGTGTTCTGAATCAACTCAAAGCACTTGGGGCTCTGTAGCAATTCCTACTGAAATGACAAGAAAACAGACTACTGGAGGAAAAATATTTACTTTTGTATACAACTCTGAAAATTTGTTTGAGACCTGTAATAGGAAAGGATTAAAAGGATTTAATTTGAGAAGAAAAATTTGGGAAGTGGTGTTTTTTTGTTGTTTGTTTGTTTTTCCTTTTAGTCTTTTCTCGTCTATATAAAGCTTCTAATTTGTCAGTTCAGAGAAGACGAAATTATATTTATAACTGAACCACAGTTGCATGTGCCTGGCTTTAAAAAACATAATATTTCAAGTGATCTGAGACCCTAAAGACTGAGAGTAGTGAACCATGGTTAATAAGACCTTTAAAATAAGGGCTATCAAATTAATACAATTCTGTTTGGCACATATTGGGTTGTATATTGAATGACATGCTTTGTAAATTAACTTATCCTTTACATTAATTGGTACTAATTACTGCAGATCTGTTTAATATAATGTGTTAATCTGTATATCAGTGACTAGAATTGGACATTAAATTCAGGATGCTGGTTACACATTTAATACAGAAAATGAGCTGATAAGGTAATTTGTAGTTTATATCAACACTAGGGTGAGAAAATATGAAAAAGGTTGGGTATTTATACCAGGTTAATTAGCTTATGTGTATGTGGGGGTAAAGGGGAATGTTCTTTATTTTGTTTGACTTGAAGGTGTTGGCAAATTTATTAGAATTGGGCATTCCATTTCTGGTTTCTGTCTTTTTGAGGTTGACCTGCCTCACAAAGAACTATGAAATACAGATTCTGCTTTTTTTTTTTTTTTTTCATAAAAAGAACTATCTACTAAATTTTCTGTTGTTTAGATTTTCTTATTTATTTATTCTGAAAATAATTTGATATCTAGGATGATAACAACCTAAAGAAAAATGAACTTGATTTCATGACCATAAATTATTCAACTAGCTTTACCATGGAAACATGAAAAATTGAAAAAACATGGTGAAAATGGTTATTTGACCTTTTCTAGTGTATCTAGAAAAGACTTTTTGAATTGGGATAGGTATAAATTTTGAACGGATATATTTATAAGGTCCTCAGTTATCTACATTTTTATACTTTAAAAATACATACGTAAGACGTGCTTAAATTAAGAGCCATCTTATCTCACACGTAGCTAAAGTAGTACAGTCCTGCAAGCGTGAATACAGAACTGAATGCTTTGTTAGATGTATAGCTGTTACCTTATTCTAATATACCCTCTAGTGAAGTTTGAGCATAGTCAAAAATGTTGTTGGTCCAGAAATACATTAAAAATGATAAAATACATACATTCTGTAAAGAGCCATAGATGACTGTAGATATTGTATAATATTTATATTCAGTACTCTTTTTCTCTCTGCTTCCTGTCCACCTCAAATGATTTGAGAGAAAAATGCATTTGAAACTCAATTTCTCGAGATATCTAACCTGATAGTGTCTGTAATGCAACTGTAAATTATGGCATACGATGTTCTGGAAATATTAAAATAACAATTTGTATAATTACATTGTATGCCATACATTCTAATATCTAATGTTTCCACTTTCATCCAAATCTTCATAAAATAAGCTGTTAAACTTAACTGAGATAGGCAATAAAATAACTGTGATAAATTTACATTTACAGCACTGTAGGAAATATATTAAATCATGATCCTTAAACCTAGGGACAATCAATAAACATCAATGAAAAATTTGCATTTAAAATTTTAATGTGAAATCTTTATGGACTGCAAAGAGAAAATGTTTTTCTAACATTTCAATTCTATCTTTAATCACTGAATCTATGCTTTACTACAGCATTAGAAATCACTGTCTAGACACGTTAGAAAAACAAAACCTGATGATACTTGTTTTAATTTTTGTATGTTCATGAAAATAATGCATTAGTGTTACTAAGTTAATATTTTTCATTAAGGTTTTGTTTTGCTTACATATCATCTCTGAAATAGCTAGGTAATTTTGTTGCATCTTGCATATTATCAGCATTTTTATACTGGGTAAGGGTAATATTACTTATCTGTTGATGCCACGTGAGTTCAGTACCCCTGAATGTCTGCAAGGATTTATTTTATGCCAATGAATTCTTGCTCTCTAAGATGTTTACAAATACGTACACACACACTTCAGTCTGTTAAGGTCAGCTGCCCTGTCTGTGTCCCCTTCCAGCTCTTTGTGCACCCCAACATGCTTGCCAGCAGGGCAGCATGAGAAGCAGAAAGCCCTTGATTTGGTGTAAACACTGCTGTGAAACAACTAAATCATTGTTGTGTTATCAACACTGTTTTCATCACAAAATCACAAATCTGAAACATAGCACCATATGAGCTACTGTGAAGAAAATTAACTGTATCCCAATCAAAACCAGCACAGTAAGTTATGTAGCTATTTAAGATATAGGAACCCCCCTTTTCTCTGTTTTTCTCTAAATGTCAAGAAAACCTTAACCTGAAATAATCAGAAATATACGAAGACATACTCAGCAAATAACTTTTTTGAAAGCAACTTTCCTCCTAAATGAAGGCAGGAAAAAAAGCTATGAAGATTGTTTAGTATATTCTTAGTGAGATTTGTGGGCATGGTAATAAAAACTTTTAATGAATAATGAATGATTTGAATGCCTGACCAGATTTGAAGGGATTTTTTTTCCTGTATAAACGAACATTTCTATGGAAGGTTATAATTTACATTCCACTGAAAAGCTGAAAATATTTTTCTGGGCTATCATAGTTTATTGTGAAACGTGTTATCGAAAATCTCTTGAAGAAAGATGGGGAGATGTATTAAAAGAAATGCAAAACCTTAAACAGGGTATCTAATCTGCTGATTTACTTTTAAAAATAATTTTAGTCTTTTACAAAGCTATTTTCTGGGTTGGACACAGTTTTCAGTGTAACTGTATAGAAATGATATATTAAACAACGGGAAAGCTCGTTTGGGCCATTTTGATAGAAAAATCAGCAAAGTGAATTGTCAACAATGGACAATGATTCATAAGTCTTGTTTATTTTAAAAATTCACACTGATCACACATCAATGATCCTGAAGTTAATTTTATTTAGCTAGAACACAGAATTGCTTGGGCCAGAAAATGACAAGGCAGTTTTATAAAGTAGTGCTGTTTTTGTCTTCAAGGTTAACTCTAAATCAAAGTTTTGTAGGGCCTTGTTTTAGCATTTTAAGAAAAATGCATGTAAAATTTCATGATGAATAGGAAATCAAATGTTTGCCCTTTTTTAATGGATGAAAAACATGAATTCTAAGTCAACAGGTTGATAATTGTTTTTGTCCTAGTATTTTCTTGTAGATACAGCACCTGAATGAAATGTAGCATACAGAGTAATTATTCTTAAGCTTGTGCTTACCATAGAAGTCAGACCAAATGTCATATTGTTTTTCTTTACAACAGAAAACTGGATGTGTGCTTCCACACTGACATTCTGCTTGCCGCAAAGTGGCAACCTTTTCAACTGTGGCAAGAGCTATGGAATTTAAGTTGTAAATGTGGTATAAGACAGAAAATCACATTTTCCTTATCATTATAATTGTGGTCTAAGTGGGTGTCAGGGCTCTTCCTGTTAATAAGGAGCAGCAGTCATAACAAAAAAGGGTATCTACACCTTTGCTCCCATGGTTCTTAGAAGGATCATCCTAGTGTATGGAAAGCAAAGACAAACACATGCTGCTACAGTACCTGTCACAGGAGTATATGGATTTATAGCTATAAGGTTTGTTAAAATAAGAGTTGAATATATTTGTCATCTTAGTTTTTGTTTTGTTTTATCTTTGAAATATTTCTTAACATATTGATATTGCAATTGGCATGCCACTTAGGCTAAATATTGTCATGAGACTGGAAATAATTGATTACATTGCATCAAAATGCTTAGATAATGCTATATGTATCTGGATGCCTTCATACCTGTATCTACATACCTACAAACTTCCATGAGTCCACATTTTGAAAAACCACACATACTGTGGTTGTTTCAACTCTGCAGTCAATATTCTACTTCTAAAAGTCCTTAAAAGATGATTGAGAAAAAAAAGTATGTTAATAAATGCAATTCAGCATTCCAAGTACATGAAAATTTCTGAGGTGTCATCACCACTGAAAAAAATCTTAGGAGGATGTATAAAAAATTGTATAAAACCATTACTTTAGTTGGAAAACTACACAGTGATTTAAATGAACCTGTCCTTGGCAAAAATCTGAACTGCAGCCAAAATATTGTATTTCATTGCTTAGCTTAATCTAAAATGGTTGTTACAGAAGGTCAAAAGATGCTTTGGCTGATATATCATGCTTTTTTAAAGTAGGCCATAGCAACAGCATGTTCGAAGTCTAAACATAGTGCTCTGGCACTGCTTCTAATAACCAAGCAAGCATAGGCGTCTAGCTGCAATACATCAGGCTGCCACATAGAGCCTTATTTAGGATTAGGGCGCCTTTTGGGATTACACTGTGTTAAGGCCAAGTCAGTAGTATGTTAGATGATATATCTGACTGAAGAAATATGTAACATCTGCATGCTTTCAGTAATTACCTTTACTATGAGAAACCTTGTTTTTTCCTGTTTCCCTCTTCCTAGTTATTTTTCTTTGATGAAATTTTGTTTTGAAAATATATGGGCTATATGTGCAATTCCACATGCACTATTATTACATAATAATGTAATAATAATAAAAATAATGTAATAATACAACTGCTCTGTTCTGGGCTCCACAACACAACAAGGATGTTGAGTTACTTGAGAGCATCCAGAGGAGCACAACAAGGCTGGCAGGAGGGCTGGAGGGCACGTTCTGTGGGGAGAGGCTGAGAACATCCAGGCCATCCATTCTTCAGAAGGGAGGCCCAGCTGCGACCCTGTAGGTCTCTAAGCAGGGGACACTCCCAGGGAATGTGGCAGGAGGTGCAGGAGCAGCATGGAGTTGCCCTGGAGGGGGTCAGGCTGGACATATGGAAATGTTTCTTCACCGTGAGGGTGGTCAGACACTGTCAGAGGCTTTGCAGTGAGGTGGCTGATGCCCCGTGCCAGGCAGTGTCTAAGAGGTGTTTGGGCTTTAACTTTTGGGTAGCCCTAAGGTGGTCAAGCAGTTGGATTCAGTGATCTTGGTAGGTCCCATCCAACTGAACTGTTCTATTTTAGGTATCTTTTTTTTGATTATATAGATTGTTTTTGACATTATCCGGCAATCGTTTTCTTCCTGAAGCAAAATTTGGAAATAATTTAAGGAGGAAGAGGAAGACCCTTTCACAGGGTTTTCATAAGTGAGTTCATATACATTAATGATTCCTCAATATAAAGGTGTTGCTTGAGCTTAATGAAGGCAAAAATGTGATTCTACTAGATTCTGACAGTGGCCAAAAGTGGATGTCAAGGGACATGTAAGAATTTGTGAAGCAGCAATTTCCTGAGCCAAAGGTAGTTCTGGTTTATACAGTAACCCCCGGTGGATTTCCCTCCCATTCACAGACTTTGAACTAGTGACCAGAGAGGTTAATGTTTTGTGTCCATTGTATTTTGTGACAAGGCAGTCCGCAGCAAGACTATACTTCATGTGAATTTTGTCTGTTCAGAATTTTCTGTCTAGAAACTATTGCCAACAGCTTATTCTTCTATATGAAAAGATGATAAACAATTAATTCTGGCTCATTCTTTGCAAGCAATTTGTAATATTACATGGATATAGGAACTACTAGAGAGAGTTATAGGATAGGAAGTTCTGATACTTTCAGATCTTACATGTATCTTTTATCATTACACAGCTCTTGCATTAAGTTATCCCTAATACTATTTTTATACTGTAGGGGATTCCATTCATGGGTAATTGCCATCTTCTTTCTAATGAAAATGGCTCCAATTGACTTGTTCTTTCCTTAACATTACAATTCTTTGTAATAAAGGTACATATATATGGATAATGATACGTTTAAAGAAAAAAGATTAGTTATTCTTGCAAATTGATCCATGGTTACTAGGCTGAAGGGGGAATGTGTATGGCCAGCTATAAATTAGGGTTAATTAAATTTAAACTAATTAGAAACTGAGTGCTATGTTAAAACAAATGAACAAAAGCATACACACAAAACTTTCCAGCTGAAGAAAACCGATGATTATGAAGATTTTACTTACTCTGATATGTAAAATGCAGGTCTCTATAGTTTCTAGTTACTAGTTCTGAAAATACTGTGTTATTATGCTGGCCTGGAAGACACCAGATGTTTCAATCCAAAAGAGAACAGAGGTGCACTGTAAGAGTTCAAAAGGAGCAAACTGCATTTCTCACTAATAGTACTGTATTTACTTTGAGAAAAATATCCTGTAACTACTATCCGCAAGTAATGTTAAAGGTGAAAACAAGGGAACTAATCCATGGTGCCTGCATACAAAAAGCAAAGAAAGTTTAATTATCTGGACTACATTTTCTTTAACTGTCATTTAAAAATAATATTCTCAGCTGCTTTTCCTCTCATAGCAGGTCTGACGTGTCTTCCCTCAGTGAGAAAGCACCCATTCTTTTCACCTCATTCCTCAAAGTTAGTTGACCTTGTTTCCTATCTAACATGGCAGAAGCTGCTGATCATGACTGCTGCTGATGATTTTCTAGATTCACAAACTATGTATATGGTATCTCTTGTCTGATCTCTTTGTAAAAATCTAGTCAGATAATTTATCTGTTCGGTTTCATGAGCTTAAGGTTAACAATGAAGCACAAACCAGAAAAAATATTTTGGAGCAATGTGAAATATTTACTTGAAACAAAACAGTTTATTTTCTTTTAACTACTTTCAATTCTGAACAAAAACTGTAGCATATTTGTATAAATATATGTATAATATTCATATATATATTTAATAAACCTATTGGGCAAAATTGACATAATTTTGTGAAGATGCGAAGAAGTGTCCCTACAATTTCAAATTCAGTTAATTTGCTATTTCCTCCAAAGTGTGCCACTCCCTGATTTTTTGAATATTGCATTAGGGGCTTCTGCAGAGCACAGATTTTTTGTATTAAAACTTGCCTTTCTGTGTAACATTTGCAACTATCAGCTGAGATTGTCTCACAGTGGAGTGAGATGTGATTTGTTGTCAAGTGTTCTCTACCAGCCAAGCCTGAAAACAGGTGAACCTGTTTCTCCTCTGAAGTAAAGGGATTTTCACCATTCATGTTAATGGGGTCAGGAATTAATTCAGCCTGTGCACTTAGCACTGGGAGAAATAAAAGTGAAGTCCTTGAGGACTTATCTCACTGCTATATATGCTATACAAGCAGATGTCTAATTTTGTCTTTCTTATGTTGTTTTCATGCTAGTAAGTGATCCACTCAAAGAAGTCTGAAAAATTTGGTCTTATGCCCTGAATTCTTGTCAGTTGACCTTCAAGTTTTGTGTTTTTTATCTGGGAAACCTAACTCTTTGTTGATTTTTTTTTTTAATTATTATTATTTCATTTAATCACATTTCTCAAAGGAGGCATGGTGAATAAGCCACTAGACTGGGGCTTAAAAGTTTTCAGCTTAAGCCTTTTTTTTTTTTTTTTTTCACAAGTTTTTCTCTAAGTCATTTAGTTTTAGTACCTCAGTTACTCAAATGGAATAGATAACACTTCACAGTTTTACAGGATGCTTGTAAGGGTAATTTCATTAAAGATTTAAAAACTGATACTACAGTAAAAAGCCATCTGACTACAATTTCCTACCATGTAATATTGGTGGGAAAAGAACATTTTTTGCCATGCTGATTTCAGAGTCTCTTGTTAACTTATCCAAAATAAAACTCATCCAAACAGAGACAATGTACAGTATAGAAAGATGCTTGGCATATTTCTTCTGTATCCTGCAAATCAGATTGTTATTCTTGTGGTGATCAGGCAAAGTCCTTGAAAATGGGAACATCCAAAAACCGATAAATACTATGGCTTCACAATGAGATTTCCTTGACTAAGAAAATACTGTGACATAAGGTAAGATTCAGTCTCATGCTTTTGGGGGAGTACTTTTAATAGTGAAATGAGGCAATATAAAGTTTTGTTTTAATATTTTTCAGTCTGTTTCTTATGTGTTGAGTTTTGTGGTAATTTTTGTGTTCCAAAATTATTTTGTCCTTGGGCAGAACAAGTGATTTAATACCTCCACCCTCATGCCCAAAACAACAAAACAAAAACCATACAAATTATGTGCTTTCAGATTTCCTGATCTTTCCTGGTGTGACTACGGGAATTGCATCATACTCCAGTGTAGAGACAGAGGGCCTTGTTCAATACTCTTTTAACCAAAAGCCTACAGTATATGTAATTACCAGTTATATCTTAATTTATAAACCTGCTTGAACGTAAAATTATCTGAAGATACTGTTTTCTTTCCTTTCTTTCAATTAAGCAACTACTTATCCTTACTCTCTGCTAAACATTTATTTATTTTTAATTCTAACCATAATAGCAACCAGGCACGTTAGACACAAAAGGAATAAAATTTAAAAACAAAACAACAACAACAAAAAAACACAGCTTCTAGCAAGAGGGGTATTAAAAACAAAAATGCCCCTATTATAACTGCAGTCATTGAGCTGTGACAAATTTATGAACATTAGGCAATCAGCTTGGAACTAAACTAAAACATAAAAGAAATTCAAACAAAACAAAAAACTGGGCCAGAAAATGCTTCTGTCAACAGCAATAAATAGACTTTTACCATACACTGAATTTTGAGTACCAGTGTGGGGAGAACCAGCAAATTTTCAATACTGAACCATGTCATAGTTATAAACTATGCAGGTCCCCTAGAAAGCTGCATATACGTTCCTCTCTGATCCTTTAATTTCCACTTTCAGCCTTTCCCATGGGTCCAAAGGAAACAGCATTTTCGTATTTCATCCAAACTGAGCCATTTATGGAGTCTGTCCTCTGGGACTATTCCTCAAATGCATAGGAAAGGCCAACCCAGGACAGTCACCCCAAAGTGTTAGTGTGGCTATTAGGAAATACTATGATAATGAATCCTCTGGCTGTTGGGCGTCTAAAATGATTCAGTGACTGGAACTAAATGGAAGAGAATTTTTACATGGTCATAGTATATTGACTAATACCAGACTATCTGATATTCCTTAATACTTTGGGAAATAAATTTAAATACACTCATAAGTTGAACGGGTCTAGTTCATATTATATGCATTTGTTTTATACACAAAAACTTTATTTCCAAATGGAATAGGAAAAACTGTACTGTTAGCAGAAATTTATAATGTGCAAGAATACCACAAACCAAGCAAATGATGTAAGCATTTTGTCATAGAATAAATGAGTAATAGATAACCATAGACTATCCTCAGTTGGAAGGGACCCATAAGGATCATCAAGTGCAACTCCTGGCACCGCACAGGTCTACCCAAAAGTTTAGACCATGTGACTTAGTGCACAGTCCAATCGCTTCTTAAATTCAGATAAATTCAGATAGGCTTGGTGCAGTGACCACTGCACTGGGGAGCCAGTTCCAGTGTGCAACCACCCTCCTGGTGAAGAACCTCTTCTTGATGTCAAGCCTAAACTTCTCCTGCCTCAGCATAATGCCATTCCCGCGGGTCCCATCACTGGTGTTTACAGAGAATAGGTCACCTGCCTCTCCACTCCCCCTCACTAGGAAGTTGTAGACCGCAATAAGGTCCCCCCTCAGCCTCCTCTTCTCCAGGCTGAACAGGCCCAGTGACCTCAGCCGCTCCTCATACATCTTCCCCTCTAGGCCCTTCACCATCTTCGTCACCCCCCCTCTGGACACTCTCCAACAGTTTAATGTCCTTTTTGTACTGTGGTGCCCAAAACAGCACACAGTACTTGAGGTGAGGCTGCACCAGTTCAGAGTAGAGTGGGACAATTACCTCCCTCAACCAACTAGCAATGCCCTGCTTGATGCACCCCAGGATACGGTTGGCCTTCCTGGCTGCCAGGGCACACTGCTGCCTCATAGTCAACTTGCTGTCAACCACAACCCCCAGATCCCTCTCTGCGGGGCTGCTCTCCAGTATCTTGTCGACTAGTCTATGTATTGCCAGGGTTGCCCCATCCCAGGTGCAGGACCTGGCACTTGCCTTTGTTAAACTTCATGCGGTTGGTGATTGCCCAGCTCTCCAATCTGTCCAGATCTCTCTGCAAGGCCTTCATCAGAGTCCACAACTCCTCCAAGTTTGGTGTCATCGGCAAATTTGCTCAAAACACCTTCTAGTCCTACATCCAAATCATTTATAAAGACATTGAAGAGGACTGGCCCTAAAATGGAGCCTTGAGGGACCCCACTAGTGACCATCTGCCAGCTAGATGTGTCCCCATTAACCACAACCCTTTGAGCTCTGCCCATCAGCCAATTGCTCACCCATTGTATGATGTTTTTGTTAAGTTGTATGCTGGACATTTTGTCCAATAGGATCCTATGGGAAACCATGTCAAAAGCCTTGCTGAAGTCCAAAAAGATCACATCAGCTGGTTTCCATTGATCAACTAGACGGGTGATCTTGTCATAAAAGGAAATCAAATTTGTTAGGCAGGACCTACCCCTCATGAACCCATGTTGGCTGGGACCAATGACAGCATTGTCCCCCAAGTTCACTTCAGTAACTTCAAGAATCATATTCTCCATAATTTTACCAGCCACTGACGTGAGACTGACAAGCCTGTAATTGCTAGGGTCTTCTTTCTTACCGTTCTTGAAAACTGGCACAATGCTTGCCAGCTTCCAGTCTACTGGAACCTCTCCAGATTCCCAAGAGCATTGAAAAATAACTGAGAGAGGTCCTGCAATGACATCAGCCAGCTCTTTAAGCACCCTGGGACGAATCCCATCCGGACCCATGGACCTTTATGGATCCAGGCAGGGGAGCAAATCCCGCACACATTCAGGGTTGGTTGGGAGTTTCTCATTCCCACCGTCATGGTCCTCCAGCTCAGGGCACCCTGGATTCCGAAACTTATCATCAGCATTGAAGATAGAGGCGAAGAAGACATTAAATGTCTCTGCCTTGCCTATGTCATTGTCTGTGAGGAGACCTTCCCCATCAAGTAGCGGACCTATGTTTTCTTTGGTTCTCCTTTTTCTGTTCACATATCTAAAAAAACCTTTCTTATTGTCTCCCACAGACATGGCCAGCTTCAACTCTAGTTGGGCTTTGGCCACACAAATTTTCTCCCTACAAACACAAACAGCATCCCTGTATTCCTTCCTTGTTTCCTGACCCTCCTTCCAGCAGCTGTACACTGTCTTTTTTCGCCTAAGCTTCAGTAGAAGATCTCTGGTCAGCCAGGCCGGCCTTCTGCTTCATCTGCCTGACTTCCAATATTTTGGAATTGCCTGATCTTGTGCTTTTAGGAGGCAGGGCTTAAGGACTGACCAGCACTGATGGACGCCAAAATTTAATTCATTAATTTAATTCATTATTGAAGCCACCTGTTTCTTCCTTGCTTAATCCCAAATATGGAATTACAAAATAAATTCGTATCTTCCAAGACCACCTGTCTCTAGACATCAATGTTTTCCAATTACAAAGTAGATGTTAATATCATATTTTACTGTAATGGAAATGGTGCTTGTTTCTCAATAAGAATCACTCTTCAACAGACAAAACTTGGAAAAAATAGTAAAAGGATGTCACATCTTCATTACTTTCAACTTTTTGCTTCTTGAAGCAATTAATTATCCCTTGGTGAGTATAAATGCATGGTTTAAGTGCTAAGTGCTAAGAAGAAATTCTATAGCAAAACCAAAAATGTTTACTATCAAAAATATAGTCTTTTGTACATGTGTAGAAAAATAAAAATTAATAATTTTTATTCTGTTATCTCATATTCCAATTGTATTTGTTTTATTTTATGTTTTTCATACAAATGAGGTTATTCTACTTTACTATACTAAAGATTTCTGTCCTTACTGATTACTTGATTAGGGGAGAAGTACATTAAAGATTAATGTTGGAAGAGGGAAAAATGATTCATACTGGATGGCTTGGTTAAGTAGATTAAAAAAAAAAGTTTCAAACAAAATAAATAATGCATTCCAATTACCTTAAAATAGCATAAATATGAAGTCTGTAAAAAGAGCCCAAGGCAAGCTCTCATATGATGGTCACCAACCTACAGCAAGCGCATAATAGAGGGTTGTCTCTTTAGACAGGCTGGTTCTGGCTGCACATGACTCACACACTCTTCATAGGCCTCTCTGTACTGTCCATCTATCTGGAGATTTTCCCATTACAGTCACTGTGACTGTATGGGAACTGTTTGGGTATGGAAGGGCAGAAGAGACTGCAGACTCTGTTTTTAGTTTTGGAAGACCAATACAAATACACGCTGAAAAAAAGTGGAGGAAAAATCATTGTTTGGGAGAGAAGCAAGAACAGAAAAGAACAGAAAAAAAAGCAGAGCAGATGATTCCTCACTTGTGGTGAGGTTCGGACCCATAGCGTCTTCACTTTTCAGCCTATTTGCCCTGTTGTGTTGGTGGAATGAGGCTCATTCTGCTGGAGTTAGCTTTCAAAAAGAGACCTGGGAGGTGCTGCAGGCACCTCTTGGCCTGGGGTCAGTACCTCAGGAGCCTTCCATTGCTTCTCTACCATTTCAGGAGGCTACCCAGCAGGATTGAAGCTTTCTGACTTATTGGCTAAGGAAAATACGATTTGGGGCATACTGCATTATGCAGTGCTTTTGCAGATGGCATATGATATACATCATGGGCTGATGGGCTTTTCTCATCTAATGTCAATATGGAGTAGAAAGTACTTAAATATCATGACAGACAACTGACAAGGCATTAAAGTTGTTTAAAAAACAGACTAAAGCTATGTCTTTATAATGGTCTCATATCTCTGTTGTACAGAAAAGTCAAATAATTTCTGTGGTTAAAAAAAAAATCAAGTAAGCCTTTTTAAAGCAATAAATTAAAAGAATGCTAGAAACAATGAACAGGCCCAGAAAAAAAAAAATTACATATATGTGGAGACTGAACATAATAACAGCATGAAATGCTCCCTGTAGACATAATGTTTGTTCTTTTCTTGCACTCTGTTCATTAATTTGATGTGAAGCTGTTTCATAGTGATCTGATTCTTACTTAAGACTAAGCTACAAATGTGAATCTCAAAGATACAGTACATTGGTCCCCCTCATAGCTGTACTATGAAGCTGTACTTCATCCCCACAAATAGTTTGCAGCATTTTACCCTAACCAAGGGTTACAAAAAAATATTCCATATTCTTCAAGAAAAACAGCATGGAGCAATACGTTGTTGTCGCAGACACACATTAAAAGCCTTCAATTAGCAAGTTAGAAATTTATGTAGGCCTACCTGTGAATACATAATACACCATAACAGAAACTACTGTATTCCTACTTCATTCCTGAGCCATTCTTCAGCTGCATGGTTGTAAGAAGAGGGAGGAGACAGTGTTATGGGGGATCACATAACAATAGTTTGAGATGCATGAGCTGTATTTGAAGTGAATTATTTATTTGTTTGAAATTGAATATTAACAATGGAGTTAACATTCTTGCCCAACAATAGCCCTTTTATTCATTCTGACTTCCTTCTGATTGACAAATTGTAATTATTATCAGGTGCCATGAGTAGTGACTGATGGCAAGCCTTGCTCCAGAATAGTGAGGCATAAAATCAGTTCATGCTTTCACCACTTTTTAATGCTTTCTGTTGGGCAAATTGGCCAAATGCCTATAAGAAGAGCTCCTGAATGCAAGAGTCTTCACCAGCAGAATTTTCTTATTTCAAATATTACCTATTTTCATGTGAAAAGATTCATCTCTGTTCAACATTGTAGAAATTCAGATTAAGGTACTCTGTAGCATTCTGTGACATGGTTGTTTTTATTAAAAAATAAATAAATAGAAGTTCTTAATGAATCAAATTAAAATATTCCTAAAAACATAGGCAGATATATGCTTGAATAGTTCAATGTTGATTCATTTTATTCATTTATTTATTTTAATGCCTATAAGAAACTGTCTTAAATGCAGTTCTAACAATTTCAGTGAAAATCCTGATGGTAAAACCTATCACATCTTATGTGGAAGTTATCACTTGTGGCATATGGGAGGTCATCTGTGGATGTAGGAGGAGAAATTTGCATTTTTTTTTCTCATAGTTCGTATTTTTAAACAAACAACACTTTATAAACTTACCTACTAAACAAATTTATCTGTACTTAAGACATTAATGTATTGATTTAAAAATATATATTCATAATATTAAAATTCTGATTCCCTTCAAAAAAAAAATTTTTTTTTAATATAAATTCACTTACTGCAACTGCTTATATAAATTTTATTTGCTCTCTTGCTATATTGAGACATTTGTGTGCATGTGGATTAAGCACATAAAATCAGTTGAGAGATTTTTCCAAAAATGTGTAAAGAACATGCATATAAGGAAGCACAACCATCTGAAGTTAAAATTCTAAGAGAATGAGCTTATAGGCAAGTTCGGGTTTGTGATAAATATTGCCATATAGCACAAAAGAGTGGATGCAGTCTTAAAAATGTGTCAAAGACTGATCGATGATTTTCTTCAGAAAAACGCATCAGATATTACCATTTCTTTAATCCATTATTTAGGATTCTGTTGTAAATTGACAAAAATATTTCCTTACTAATCTAAGTGGCTGACAACATTTGTTGAAAAACCTGAAGTGTTCATGTAACTTGTAATAAATATAAACATTCACAGATATGCATCTAGATATGTTATTTATGAACACGACTCTTGTTTACTAGTAGCACAGAAGTGACATTTAGATTTCATTGCACAGAGATGTTTGAATATTATAGTTATGATACTTGCCACATGGCAACATGTTCTATATTTCTGATTTAAAACTTGATCAGTAGAAGGAGCTGTGTGATAAACTTTGGAGCATTCGGACCCGGTGCAAAAAGCTCTGGGGCTCTATTTTTAAGTTCAAGTACTACTACTGCTGCTTCCATTTAGAATTTTCATTTTTACCAAAGTAAAATGGAACCTGTGGTTGGATGCATAACAGTAAGTTACTTTGCTTTTGCAAATGCTATCAGCTGTTATTAACAATTAGCTTACAGAGGATTTTTTTTTTATCTGACTAACAAGCAAGGTGATATATTGTGCATTAACAAAAGGGAAATTTTTAACGAATGTAGGTCATCTTTGAACAAAATTAGCATTCACCAAAATATGCCTGTAAGTGTTTCAGCTTTAGGAAGCCAAGCTGCTGTTTTAAAACATGGTAAAATGCTGCCCTCTTCTGTTTATTCTCAACTAATTTTTTTCTCTGCGGTGTCTGCAATGCCTATGACTCACTGTCTGTGATAGATGCTGTTAGATCTTCTGATAAAAATAAATAAAATAGAGTTTGCAAGTACATTTGAAATAAGCATATGCTTAATGTTGAAACTATGTAGGAAAAGCACATAGGATATTTTAGAAGTTCCTCATATTCTGTGCATTCTGTTCATTAGGTTGAATCTAGTAGTTCTCAGTTCTCTTACAAATGTACTGTGGAGGATAGAGATAGATTTTAACCTGTATAAGGATTCTCAACTGTTTGTCTGATGATGAATTTACCCAATATCCATTGTGTTCTCCTGACCAACCTGTCTTGTGAAGCAGTACAGATTCTTCAGAGATTCTTACCACTGCAAAAATTAGAATGCTTTTCCTAGAGATGAAGAATCTGTTTGTATCATATTTTTGGTATTGCTTATCAAGTTGCATTGTTGTCATCTTAATAGAATATCTAACTAAGCTTATGAGAAAGCATTTACTGCAGAAAATAATCAAACATCTTGTTTTAATCCATCTTGAAATCTAACACGATGCTTTCTTCTGCAGTACTTCCAGCAAAGCAGTTATGATTCACGATGCAGTCAGTGTGGCTTTTTGTAAACATAGTCTTTCCACATACTCTGTGACATTTCTGTAATGAATCATCAGGCATGAAAAATGTACATTGTCATGGGCTAACACTGAGAGAAGTCAGTGAAGTAATGGGTTACTATTATGATTGCCATAAAATTGAGCTGATAAAAGATGATGCTGTGATTCGGTATATATACTGACAAGTACATATTATCATATGTGGTCTCCAGGATGTTGATTCATTAACCTGTTGAAATCCCCAGGAATTGTAATGCTTACGGCTTGATTGAAATTTAGTTATAAAAATAATAATAATAACAATTGTTCAGTGACTAGCACTAAAATAAGTACTTTTCTGCTTGGTGCTGTACTTAAGTGCACCTGTCCTAGTTTTCAACATTATTTAAAAGCTGATGCAACCTTGATTTTAGATCAAGTACTCCCTTCCAGACTGGCAGAAGCCTTTTGGTAGCTGTAGCTGCCTGCACTGAATTACAAACAAGTATGAGAGTGTTGATAAAGGACAGGTTCTTACAAAGATGAAATTCTTTTTTTGAAATAATGAAAACTTCTCACAACTTATTTGCTCAGTACTGAAGTGTTGTCTTTTCCTACCTATGATTTAATGAGCAATTACCTTGAAAATGACTATTTCTTGGGATGGTGTGTTTTGCTATTCTGATAAATGTATTTTTGTTTTAAATGGCCAAATAACAATCATCTTAGCCACATTTTTTTAAATAAATATAATTTTGAGTTATGAAATTGTTCGTGGCATTAATGAAAAATTCATGATGTTGTTACTCTTATCTCAACAAATGAGAAAATGTTTCCAACTTATTGTTGTGGACTCATCTGGCAGAGATTGGTACAACTGGTAGGCTGAAACAGTCATATTTACTAATCTTTGCTAACTTTACCTGAATTGCTCTCAGTATTGTAGATCTGTCTATATTTGAAAGTAACATTTTAAATTTTTTCTTAAATGAATTAAGCAAGCAGTGGTTTAATGCACTCTAGTTATGTATTGTCCTTATAAATTGAGTAATGATGTTGATGTGTACCTACTCAGATGGCGAGGAGAAGAAAGCATTTGAGGAGAAGAAAGAATTGAAAATATACATAATAATACTAAGAACATGAATGTATGTTACTCTTAGGATAAAGACTATTCTATATAGCTATTGAAGACTTCCCATTCAACTCCCAGCAATTAAGAGACTGAATTGGTAGAGATGAGGACAAATCCCTTCAGTACTTATTATAAAGTAGAAAATACCATAATTCACAAGTATAACAGTGTAAACGGTTATGATCTTTTGTTTTTCCTTTTGTTGTTGGCAAAAAAGTTTGCTACAAAAGAATATAACATGATTAATGTGGAAATCTAACTCTGACTTTTGTAAAGCTGTAAGACAAAAATTGAAAGATGTTCTGATATAAAAGGGATGAAATAACAAGTACATTGCTTATAGGTTTAGATATAAACTCAACAATTGCTCATTGGGAAATTACAGAATTGAAACATGAAGATGAATGAGATGCGCATAGGGCTATAGAATTCTGTGAGGATCACCAGCCAACAAACCCAACAATAGCAAAAGATATTTATATTGGTATCTCTAGGATACCAGAAATTTAATTATGTCCAGAGCAGGTAAGAACACTTCCACCACAGAAGTAATAAATAAGCAGATGTTTCTTAGTTTTCTGCTGGGCCTTAATCCCTTTTAATTCTATCTGCCCTGTAAGGGAGCACAGAGAATGCTAAACTTGGTCTGAATGTTTCACTTCCACTCTGCGTATAATGACAAAAATCTCAGATCTTATTTCCTGCAGGAGTTAGTCCTGAATAACTATCAGAAGACAAAAGCATTTCAGTCAAAACAAGATTTATAAACACTGTTCAACCCTATGCTGATATACTTCTTTTGCATTCAGATCAGATATCAGAAAGGGTTCTATCCTAATGTGATGTAAATATTTTATTTTATTTTATTTTGCATTTCAACAATAACGATAAAAGCCTCATTAAAACCTCAGCTATTCAGAGGTGGCAAGAGCAGCTCAGGCAAGAAGAGGCTTTACCCTTTTTCATTTTGCAGGTGGCACCTGCGGGTCCCAAGGATTGCCACTGCTGGGAAACTTGCCAGTCCTTGCTGGGTGGACATCATTTGGTAGCATTGCTACGTTAACTATAGCCAAGTGCCAGCTTGTGTTTCAAAATGATGGGCGTTAGGTAAATGTGCTATAAATTGAGTGTGTTTCTATGAATAGCTTCAAACATGTCTAAGCCGTTTACTTTTGTGGTTTTGACCACAATTTCATTTCTGTGTGCAGTTAGAAAAATGTCTGTCTATGCATTTTAGCCTGTTGCTGTACCACAGGGGAATGTGGGATGAACATATCCAAGGTGGTGTCTGTCCCTCCTGACCTACTTTTTGGTAGGTTTTTTATGATTTAAAATAAAAATAAAAATCTCAGTATTTCTGTAAGGTTTTGCACAATACTGTGTGAAGGTTTGGGGTCCAGTCACTGTGTATTGCAGATAATGCACAGGATAGATACTCTTAAAATCTGTCTATCTTCTTTGTAGGTAAGGTAGTTGTAGGGGAAATATTGTGGTACACAGAGATATTCAACTATTGAAGTAAGGACAACTATATAAATACTTAGATATACAAAATCTATAGTTTTGTGAAGGCAATGGCCTGAATTTGACAAAGTATTTGAACAACAAGCATTTAAGTAATACCAATATAGGTCACTGAAGTTATTCAGGTGTTTAATTTGGGCATATGTGTAAGTGATTTACTAATTCTTAATCTTCAAAAATTTGGAAAGCTTTGTTACAAAACATGAATCTACAAACTTAGGGTAAGTTCTCCTTCAGCTACATGGTGTTTTGAAGAGGAAAATAACATGGTAATACAAATGCTTTCTTATGAAATCCATTTTAAACAATGAAAAAATTGCTTTGGTTATTCATACGTATAAGCTTTTTTAAAAAATCAAAACAATTATAATGACACTTTAATGGAAATATTTCATCAGTAAAACCAAAGCAATTGCACCAACGGGCTTGAAAGCAGCCCTGCTCCCTGTGAGCACATTTGGGCTGAGTGCTGACCACACAGCCTGGTTGCTGCCATCCTTCCCAGAGGATCTGCCTCTGCGCATGGCTGCCAGTGTGCACCTCCAAGAAACACTGCTCAATGGCTGTATTAGTAATACCTTTTTTCAAGGGAAATACTAAATATACTGTCTACTCCCACAGATGATGTAGCTTTAGACAATATTTTACAATGTTAAAAATTAATAATAGAAATAGTGGTTTAAACTTAAACATTGCAAACTAAACAAACAAACCATCTCACATATATGAGGTCTATCCAGTGGCAAAATGTAGCTCAGTTAGCACAACCATTTCTTTCTCAGACATCTCAGTAATATCACCATCTTGGAGGAATAGACCTGTAAAGGCCATTAGAAGTAATTTAAAAAGTGAATGCTAAAACTGCTCAGCTGTGTATGCAAAAAATAAAAATAAAGACCCAAGCTGGTTGATAGTATTACAGTAACACTTAGAATCACTGCTCAAAACAGGGCATTGTCCTTATGTTAAAGCTGAACCTCTCAAAGATGTTGATGAGGCTCATAGTGGTGATTTTTTTGAATTCTGGAATTGAATTCAGGGATAAAATGTTTAATCAAAGTAACTCACAAGCAGTTTGAATGATTGTGCTGTCTTCAAGGGTCTGTTGGGACATCGTTGTCTTTTTCAAGAACTCTAAGAAAGTAAATAAAATGTATTGGTACAGTTTATGCCTGTGGCTACATCATACTGTGAACACTCAAGGGATGTTTCAGGACAAAGCTGAGTATGGATCTTACTGCTGTAGTCTTAACCATAGAAAACATGCAGCACTTGCCAAAGTAGGGCTATTAGTCTGCCAGAGAATGTGCAACATCCAAATACATTGGTCAGTGTAATGGGAGGCTAACATCTCTGTATAATGAAAAGCAATGGTTTTAATAACTTTCTTGAGAACAAATATCTCTAGGACTTCATAACAGTGTTTTTTTTTGTTTTGTTTTGTTTTTTTAATTGCAACTTTAAGTTATTTTTGCTAAGGTCAAACACATCACAAAATATTTACTATGCAAAGCAGAAAAATTGCTTGCATTGGTAAAATTTGAGAAAATAAAATATTTGCTTATAAGAAAAGCTTGTTTATTTTATTCAAAGTAAATATAAAGGGTTAGCTATCCCAAAATCAGCAGTATAATTCCTTGCACTTTTCACTGTAGAACAGAGAAAAAATAGGAAGGAAAAAATGCAGGAGAGAAAAAAATAAACCAACTCATGCTTTCTTTTCTTCATGCTGCTTGCTAAATTAATGGTTAAATCCTTAATGAACTTGTTGGGTTGTTTGTTCTAGGCACAACTAGACAAGGAGCTTTTATTCTAGAACAGGGAGAGTGTGGTCCTGGGTAACCTGTTTTGGGTGTCCCTATTCAAGCAGGGGTTTGATGATGACTTTCAGAAGTTGCTTCCAACCTAACAATTCTGTAATTCTATGATATAACCAAAATTTCTTAAAAAAAATAAAAAAATTGAGTGTCTAGAAAATGTGAAAAGAATTAGGGATGTTAAATTAAACCAGCAAGCATCAAGTTCATACCAAGTAACAGGAAATCCATCTGTGCCCAAGGCATTAGTAAAACTGTAGATTTCCTTTTCTTAATTTTTAAGTTTAGGTAGTCTTTGCTCCAATGTCTGCTTCATACCAAACCAAATATTGATTAAAAACCAAAGAAGTTACAACATGAAAATAAGAACAACTGTTTAGGAATACAAAGTGATACTGAGGCAAAAAATAAACCAGGAGTGTAAATACTGCAGAGAAGAACATTCTCTATTCCAGGCTGTCCATACTGTAGCTTGTAGCTAGACCAATACAAGTAGTATACAATCAAGAATGTGATGCATAATCAAATGAGTCTTTGAAACATATCTGTAGTACTTTATAAGAATCATTAATTACCTATTCCATTGAATCTAACATGTATTTTAAAGACATTTAAATATTTTCTATGTTTACATTGCTAATTTAGCGTTCCAGCTACATAAACATGACAGTGATGGTTAAAATTGTTACAGATTTATTTGAAAAGATGCATCAGTGAAAACAAATAGGATGTATCTTTCAACTGAAGTGTTTGGATACAAATCTTAGTTCCTAGATAAGGGAAAATATTAACAAAACAAATCCATGCAAGTAACTTTCTTTTTAACCCTGAAAAAGATTTCTTTGGCTTCATGTTTTGAGGGCCTCAAATGAGCTGCAGGTTAAATAAAGCTCATATCTGTTTGTGGTGTGTAAACCTTGGCTGGCTGCCAGGCACTCGCCAAGTTTCTCTTTTGTTACCCCTCAACAGGATAGGGGGAAAAATCTGAAGAAAAGAAGCTAAAGTGTTGAGATGGAGACAGGAAGATCACATGCTGATTAGTACTATTGCAGGCAAAACAGATTAGACCTAGGGAAAATTAATTTAATTTGTTGCCAATTAGGATGGTGAGAAATAAAGACAAATATTCTATGCATAAATTGTAATTTCATACAACCTTTGCATATAGATGTATGTACATCTGTATGTGGATATTATGCTTTAAAAGTAGAGCAAATGTGTATATTTTTCTTTCATTAGGAGAGTCAGGACATTGACTTGTAATTTAATCCTAATTTTAGGCCTGTTAACGTCAAATACATCATTCCATCCGTCCTCTTAGAAGCATCCTTCCCACATACTTTCTGTTGGTGAGAACATAAAAAGCAGATTTAATTTAGTTCTCCTGCATGCAACATGTGTTAAACCACAGTAGAGTTACATATGTCATATGTAGTTATCTCTATATATGACATACAATTTCCAAATTTCTGAAATACCCTTTGAAGTCCACACACAATACACTGAAAGTTTTGCAAGAAGTATAGCATCAATAGTTTGCCATTGAAAGGTAGCAGATAGGGAAGCTGTGGGTGACACAAAATTGTGAGAGCAGCCCAGTGAGACATACTTAATTCCAGGAAGTCTGGGTGCAGTGAGGTGTCTCATTCAGTGTTGTTCTTTTTTCTTTTCTTCATCCTGGCCTTTAATCTTATCCCTTTAATGTAGGATTATCTTTCAAAATTTCTTCAGGTTTAAATAGAACATGTGACAGAACATGGACGATAAACAACACATGAAGTGAGCAAATTAGCGCTAATATATATTTGTGTATCTGTTATTCAGAATATGCAGAATATGCATTCAGTTATGCATAACTAGTAGCAATGTTTGAGCATTAAGTTTTGTATATGAATGAGAAAAAAATAGGATATTGGACTGGATAACAACATGCAGCTATAAAATCTCTAACTTAATATGTTTCATTTATTTGACAAAACTGTTCATTGGAAAGTGAATTTTCAAATTCTTTAAGAAAAGATCCCCATTCAGTGGAGTTCCAGGGATCTATGGGAAAAAAAAAAAAAAAAAAAAAAAAAAAAAAAAGGCTGATGATGACAATTGAGTATGTGAACCCTTTCTGTGATTATGGGTATGCAATCTGCTCTGAAGTCTGGGAAAGGTGAGTAGGCAGTGCCAGTGTCACTATGGCACTCTTTTCCTTTCTTCATGTCCTTTGGCAGGCCTAGCAATTGAATTCTTCTCTCAGTAACATCTATGCCCTTTGCTTCCTTGCTGTTTAACCAGACAGTGAGTTGACAATGTTGACATATCTGGAAAGATTGACTTAAGGTGTAATTAAAGGCTGGGACAACTTACATTTGTGTGTATTTCAGCTGCAGGATATGAAATGGAGTAGTGGTATGATGTAGTACTGAATGACTGCAGTAATATGCACAGTTGTGCACTGGCTTTTTTCCAGTATTTTGTTCTAATGAATTTCTTGTTCTTGGAAATTATGTCACTAAAGCAGTATGTTCAAAGCTAGTTTTGGATGATTTTTCTTCTTTTACATACCTCAATAAATATTGCTAAAAAGAATTTAGAACAAAGGAAGGGTTGCAGGAAATTATCCAGGCCAGCTCCTTTGCTTTTTTTCCCTCTTGTTGGAGGGTGTGAGAATACAAAGCATTATTATGTTATCTCCCATACATTCATTATGAATGTATGAATAGAGCAATTTCCTTATTCACACATCTTTACAAATTAGTAGCTTGATTTCCTGTCATTTAAAGCTACAAATGTGTTTAACAAAGAAAATAATAGAATCATAACAATTATTACAGACATTAGGTAATATGAAAAACTCATTGGTTTAATTAAAAGCTGATTACTTCAAAAGTAAAGGTGTGGTCTATCAACTGTAAAGTACAAGGAAAGTACCCAGTAACTTCACAACACCAATTATACCAATTTACTATCACACCAATTTTAGAAAGGTGAGAAAGCTTTTCCTATTTTTAGTTTAGTTTTACATTTTAGCTCATCTTTTTTTTTTCGCTATAAACACCCAAACATACACACACACGCGCACACATGAGAAAAGGGATCTTCAAGGCACTAAGCACAGCTTGATGTAAATCCTGCAAAACCCTGAAGCCGACACCTGATGTTAAGCACCTATGTAGCACTATCAATGTCAGTAGAATTAAGTGCTCAAAAATAAAGCATCTGTTTAAGTGCCTGGATGATTTGGGCTAGAATTAAAGACTTAGCTCAGCAAGCATAGGTATAAACTTAAAAGTTACATGGTTTATATTAGCCTTCTAGGGGCCATAAAATTAATGAAAATTTGCCTTAGACTGAAATCTTATTAGGTCTTAGTCAAGTGATGACAAATCCCAGTGACACAGTTGCTTGAGGTCATTTTCCAAAACTTCTAAGGCAGGGGCAGTTCAACCTAGACTGAAGAAGATACAGTCTCTGTCTACAGACAGAGACATACACTTATTATATGTCTTACAGGATATATTTGCTGAGCAGTACTGTTCTGCTAATTCAAGATAACACTGGGGGATCAAGACTCCTTTCAGATGACTTTGTTTATTTACTTTCCTATGGAGGAGGTGTCATTCAGAGTTCATGTTGAATAAGAGTGTATAAACTATTTTGGACGATGAAGGCACAGTACAGGAACCTGGTGGATTTTTTCTCCTTACGAGTTCATTATGCTAGAAGTTTGTCTGTGGGTCATTGTGTGCATTCTTTTGCTAAAGATGATAACATTAGAATTATAAAACTCTGAATGAAATGGTAGCTTTTCTTGTGAATTACAGAAGAGATGGGCTGGCTTGTATAACAAGGCTATACTGTTACTGTCAGCTAATGCATGTTCCTTTTCTAGACGTTGATTATTTGTGAGTGTCTCTGTTTCCTCTTAAAATAAGGTGAAATATATTAAATTACCTTCAGTGGTGTCTTCTTTTATGTATTCTATTTTACATTAAAATGGATTATGAATATTTGCAGTGTTTATATTCTTTCAGTGGATATGTATTAGCTAACAAATGAGGGGGGGAGGGGGGGAAAATAAGTCTTTAAAATCTTTCAGCTTTTTTCAGACAATGTGTTTGGAGGCAACAAAATAATTTTTGTGATGAAAGGGACTGAATTAGTAGGAATGCTTAAAATACCTATTTCAAAACCACACTTCCTTTCTGTAATTATTGTATATTCGGGCCATGACTTACTCTTGGAACTTCATAGGTGTTGGGGAACCTTTTATGCAGCAATTAGTGAGTAACCAAAAAGGGTGAGAAAAGTCTCAGAGAGCTCATTCTGGTTGACACTTCAGCTTATATCACAAGAAATACTTCCTTTGAAGGTAGTTAGGAAGCAGCAAATGCTCTTCACTAAGTTGAAAGTATTTCCTCCCTCCTGTATGGTACAACACATAACATCTTGTACAGTTCACTGCAGAAAAAGAAGGAAAAGATGTAAGTGGTGGTATATTGCAGGACATGTCAGGTGCTCTGAAGAAAATCCAGATATCTCAATTGGCAACTTCTTAATCGGGGAAGATTTAATGACCTGGCCTATTCTAAATCCAAGTCTCTATGGGAGTAGATCAGAGTTATTACATTCTTACTGAATTATAGACTTATATGCATAAAAATCAATGGATTAATAAAATTGTATGTTTTCAGTTATTACATTTTTTGCGTGTATGTAAGCTGAATTAGAATGGGGAACAGTGCAAATAGGAAATAATTACACAGATAAACTGGAATCCTTTTGTCTCAGCTAAGTACCTAACATTTTTGATGCTAGACACTCTATTGCAACTAACTGTAAACTATATTTAATGCCTTAGGAAATGAGTGCATTTAAATATTATGGTGGTAAAATCAATCTAGATTATTATGAGAAATAAAACAGCTATATTTTTGGCCTTTTTTTTTTTTTTAGGTTTTCAGTAAAAATAAATGGGAATACAGAAATAATAAATGAGCATGCAGTAGTTTAATCACTTTGTAAGTTGCTAGAATGATCTTTGAATAAGGATCATTTCACTAATTCAGCTGTATCAGCTATTGTAGGGAAATTAAAGTGTTGCTGATCAAGCAGTTTTAACAGTCCTCCCCCCCCCCCCACTCCTGAACATGAAATCTTCCAAATGTCTTTATATTACTTGTATAACCTTTGGAACAATTGGTGCTTTTTCTGTCATGTCTCAATGCTAAACACTAATGGATATTCTAAAACTATTTCATCAACACATGGGCAGCAGTGATATTGTTACTGGCCTTGAGGACCATAAAACGTATGATAGAGCGGGGAAGCAGGGATGATATTGGGGCTTTCACAGGACAAGGGCTCATGCATAGCATGTGCATAGTGAATGGAGTTCAAAGAGTGAAAATTCACCCTCAGAAAATCTGGGCTTTCTGAAATACCTTGTTTTATACAAGTTTGTTTCTGGAGCTTTGGAGAAACAGGATCATGTACACTGTAATTTTGCAGAGCTACATGAGCAATATTATGCCATCTGGGAAATAAAGACCCACAGCAAGTGTGTCTGCAGTAACTGGTCACCATAATCAAAAGCACCAGTGCAAAAAGCAAAGAGGGAAATGGGAAAATCATACACCTTTGGCTTGAAAACAGTCCCAATACCAAAGATTTCTACTCAGTCTACTGCACCTTTCATGTTCCCTAAGACATGAAAGGGTGGCTTAATAGCGGTTGGTATTGACAGGAGGGATGAATTACACTGAGGAGTGCAGGAACACAGACAAGTCCTCTTCTGTCAGAGGTCCCCACGCTGGGGTAGTGGTGGCATGCAGGAGAAGCAGGTGCTGAGGAGCAGCTGGACACTGGTGGGGTGCAGAGGGCCTCTTGACAGCCTCCTGCTGTGAGGGGTTGTCACTCAGCTGGCTCATCCCCAGGCCACATGTGGTTCAAGGTCGGCACTAAACTTCCCCATAGTTGCTGCTTCTGTGGATATTTCTCAGTGAAATTTGCAGGAAACTCTTTATTAGCTAGGTGAAATACCCTAAATCATGCAGTGCTGCAGGGCTGCTCGGCCCTACGAGAACCTTTCCTGAGTAGTGCTATGGCTTGTCATGGGGAACTGGAGATGTTTTGTCAGTGAAAAAAGTTCTGTCAACCACAGACTCAAGGGAAAAAAAATAAAAATTGAACCATTAATTCTAGATGAATGCCGATATAACCACAAATGTCAGAATCCAGAATAAGCCCTTTTATGTTTTGCAGTATTTCATTTTCATCTTTATTTATATATTATGACCTTTTCCAACCCTATATCAACTTTTTTTTTTCCCAGTTACAAAGCATTTGACGTACAATTCTTGATAACCAGACATAATTCTTCACATTTTTCAGTAACTTACTTCCCTGAAATTGTCTTTTTCCATGTCTCTCTTTTTAAGCCAGCTGATCTGAGCACACTCTCTTCTTATTTGATCCTGTCAACCTCCACTTGCAAAAATTATGCTTTTATATTTATATATATATGGAGAGAGAGCTGCATTTCTACAAAACAGCCACCCCACCACCTTGTTTTGATAAATACCCTGACATTTCTAAGGCTGAAACTTCTATGGAGCTAGATGAAAATTCGTGTATATTGTCAGCATCAATGCTGAAGCAAATGTCTATCTAAAATTTAGTTCTGTGGTGGCAAGTAGTAGTGCTGTGGGCCTTGTGCCTTTTTCTTGTGTCTGGTGGCATGATGCATATTCAGAGAAATATGTGTAGTATAAGTATTTTTCTGTTAAGCAATTACCAGCATTGGCATTGTGTTGTTTTGGGCAGGAAGGGGTGTGGGAAAGTAGAAGGGTTAATCTCATTTGCTATTTTTTGCTTATAGTCCTTTTGTTTCTGTACTAGTCACCATTCCTACTTTTCTGATCTGGAGCTCAGAAATTGTTTCTCTGTGGATTTGAAAAGCAATTTTACTCATACAACACTGAGGTGTTTCATATGGATGAAAATTTAGGACTTGCTTTTGAAAACTGATGATGAACACATGAGGACACCAAGATATATGTTCAGCAGAAGGAAAGATAATTATTTCCATTCTCACTACATGAAAGGACAATGTTTTTAATAAATAATATAAATGCTACTCTCCTCTGCTGTTGTTTAGGCAGTGGATCCAACTGCATGTATCTCCATCTCCTATGTTGCTGAAGTTATTTTGTGGTCCACAGATGAATAGTAGGGTCAGAGAGGTGAAGGGACTCCTTGTGCCAAAAATTCTTTTCCACACAGCTTGATGGTTAAGATTGCTTTATTCTTATTTTAGTACATTGCACTAGCAGGACTTTAATCTTTTAATGCAGAAGAATATATTTTCATGTATTTCATTATGTGGAATATCAGCTGCTTCAGCATCCATAAGAAGTAAAACTTTGGGTTATAGAGCTTTCTATAAAAAAAGCAACTATAGATGCTTTTCTTCATTGCTGTTATTAATGTTTTTAATAAATAAAAGAGTAGCAGCAGTGCTTCTCTGGGAAGTGTGTCGTCAGTGAATCAGAAGCGAGAACTTCAGACTTTCAGGATGATCATTTCCTCCAAGGGAAATTTTTTGTACCAGCTCTCAAAAATAGCAGGCTGGAGATATTTCAGGAAAATTTTGACACTAATTTTCTTCATTGAGTGCTTCACTCTTTCCATGGATTGCAATATTTGTATTCTGAAAACTCTCTGTATATATATATATATATATGTATACTGTGTGTATATATATGTACTGTGTATATATATATATATGATTTCTCTCTTTTGCTTTTTAACAAAATAATTTGCTTTCATTATGAGGATGCTATTATCTGTGAATTAACTGTTGCTTTCTCTGTAACTCCAGTATTATTAGAATAAAAGCTATGTTCATTAGTCATAATTATTTACCATGATATGCAGTAACATAAGATATAGACAAGACATCATTTAGAGCATTTTTTCCTCTGGCCTTTTCATAATAACTTTTAACAGAAGTTTGGTGACTGAATTAACAGAAAAAATGCTGAGCCGTAGGGTACTTAGCTTGGTACTCAGTGTGCAGAGAAATGCATTTTTTTTTGTGCTAGTTTTCATGCAAATCTGCTAAGGGCAGAGGAATCAAGATGCTTTAAGATGCTGAGTGTTTTAGTTTTCAAGTTTGGTAGTACACTAGGTAGATTATTAAAATTTTGATACTAGGTATACAAAAATCTTAATTATACTGAAAAGGATATTCTGTCATGAATTTCAAGTGATTTTAAGGGATACTTTTGTTATACCTTATTCATCCTTATTTTCAAATGGGGAAGACTAGTAAACCAAAATACTAACTTGTGTTTCTTGATAGGCGCTACTAGTGTTTCAATAACATTCAGATTATTTTTAATTTTGGAGGAAAATATTTTTTTACTTGTGACTCCTTTTTGTGGAGTGATTAAGCAGCACAACCCAGAGCAGAGATTACTGATTCCACATAAAAGAATCTGAAATTCCAAAATAGAGGTTTGTAACTTTTTTTTCTTTATGAATAGAATCAAAAAGATAAGAAGCAGAAGCTCATTGTGATAGGAAACATGCTTCTTCCCACTGGCAAATGCCTTAATGCTAAGGCCAGTGAGCTTCCCATTGATTTCATATGCCCCATGCACTGACAGCAGTGCAGTGCCTGGGTATGGCTTTGCAGCACTTTGTCTTCTGAAATGTAATGACATTAAGAACTCTTGGATGAGCTACTAGCAATCATTTTTATTATTGTTAGTGATGATACAAAAGGAATTATCAACTCTAGTATAGCCTTTGGTTTTAGAGTTGTTGTTTTTTTTTTTTTTTTTTTTTTTCTTGACAAATAGAAGCTTTATGCTGTGAGAAGTAATAAGAAAATGTTGCAGAGAGCTGTTGCATATGTCGTTTCATATGTTTTTTTCTCAGTATGTCATTGATTCTTTGTGTGTCTCAGGTTGATCACATAAAAAATATGTGACAGTCACCATATTAGACAATGACAAAGGGAAACATGACAGTGATTTCACAGAGCTCAGATTTTCAACTGTTCCATGATTTTTGGCAATAGAATTATGTAATAGAATTTTATTATTTATTTTTTAAGACATAGTTCTATAAATAATACCTTAATGGCTACAGATGACATGAAGTAGCACATGAAAGGCCCTTTAGAGTGATGTAAAATACATGACCTAGGAGAAAAGCAATCTATAAAAATGTTATCTGTTCTAAGAAAAAAATGACAGGAGGCTTAATGTAAATTTCTGCTCTCACACAGACCAAAAAAAAAAAAAAGAAGAACAAAAAATGTCTTCTTTTCTAAAGCTAAATTTTTGTGGGCCAGTTTTGTTTCTGTGACACATCAAAATTGCTCTATCTATGAAACATATTGAAGTTAGCTTGGAGACAATAAAATGGCAGATTAATGTTCAGAGAGAAAATGTCATCCATATAAAACAAAGCGTGCAAATGGGAACTATCGCATCCGAGGCTTCAGTAAATCAAATTCATGAAAGGTCATATTGTAGAAATTCTGAATACAGATCTATATCTCATCAGATTCTTGCCATAAAATTAAGAATGAATATGAAATAAAAAATAATGCTTTCTGGATATAACTTGTTTGTGTATGGTTCACTCAAAAAATACACATCGTGAGAGCTCTAGAGGACCAAAATTTTTGACCACTTGGTCCAATCTGTAGTTTTAAAAGGCAAAGGACCTGGAAAATACTCGTATTTGAGACCTCAAATACGAGTATTACGTAGTATACAAGTATATATTACGAGTATACGAGACCTCAAATCCATCCAGTTTATGGTCTGTACATATAGGAATTCTTACATCGGTCTTTAAGACCAAGATTTTGTGACAAACTGTATTTTCTGGAATTACACTTTCAAAATATTAAATATTTGGATCTAATAAAGAGAAAGTTACTATACATGGGAATAAAGTGGAAATGTGGATGATCTTCCCCACTTGTAAGTCAGCCCAGTGAAAGGGCTGCATTGACTGGAAACTGTAGGAAAGAGATTGCAGCAGAATATCTAAGTGAAAAAAAAGGACCATTGATGGGTTTTCTTAATAGTATCCAGAAGGGGGGCACTTGAGTTAATTTTTGGATGTTCCTTTAAGCACCGAAGAGAGAAGCCTGAAAATCCAGAGACTTATTGAAGTCACTTTAAAAGTTGAGATTGTATTTTTTATTATTCAAATGATTTCTTTCCACATAAAAAGGTTATTTTATTATTATTATTAGCTATCATCAAAGGAAAATGAAAGGGAATAGGGAAAATACAGTTATAGTGAAAAATAAAAGCATTAGCCAAAAGGTGAAATAATATAATTAATTCTTTACTTTCTCAATTAGGATAAATCCAGTAATGTAAAATACTGAAGTCATCATTTTAGTTAATTGCATAGCTGTAGAATGACTTCACTTCCAGATTTTTATTTATTTATTTATTTTATTGCAAATTGACTACCATTTAAGAAATAAGTGGCACTTAAAATATGAGCAGCTGAAGCTGTCACCAACTCTTTCCCTCTATGTTAGCTGTCAGCTGGTCAAAAACTGATTTCTGATCCTCCATTTCTTATGCATATGAAGCACCATACAGTGTTCACTGGTGCTCTCAAGCAGCCTTTCTGTTGCAATTATTACACAGAGCCTCAAAAGCTTGGTGTCTTTGAGATGGTGTTTAAGTGAAAATGCTGTAGAATAGGAATTCTATAATGTCAAGCTAAATAAACTAAAATATAATATGTAAAGCTGAATCTATTCAGTGACAATTCTAACAACAGCATTAAAATTCGTTGTTAGTCGCAACTGCTTCTCACTGTCCTGGATTTGTTTATTGCTCCACCAACTTCAAATATTTTAAATCAAACACAGCTCATAGTCTGAGAGACTACGTGTTGCTTATGTATCTCTTGAGTTTAATGCTGCATTAAACAGTGCAAATCAGAAAGGAGATTTTGGGAAGGCAGGTTTCTACAACATTGACTGGAAAAGCAAGAAGGAGAAAAGGGATCTGGGTTAACACCTGCATAATGATGACCACAAGCTTGGTGCCTACAACATACTGACAAAGTTTGCGGTGGCTGAGTGAGATACAGGAAAAAATCCCTCATCTGTACTGTAGATTAGTATACCAACATGCTCTGTCTGTGTGTGTGTATACGTATATAGAAGTCTTTATTTATACGTATACTCTCCTACCATAGCTTATTAATAAGTATGTAGGCTAACAAAGTTGGAAGGTAACTTGGCTATTGCTAAAACATACAGTAGAACTGCGACAGCTTTAACAGCTTTTTGTGTGCTGGGATTCTGCAGACTGTGTGTGTTCTAGGACAGTACTTTAGGCATTTCTGATCTGTGAGAGGAACTGATTCAAACACAGGAGATTTATGTAGAGACCTTGACTCATGGCATAGATTTCATCACCATATAAAAACAGCTTGCACATTAAAGTGTTACATATATGCTTATTTAGGTCTATCTGCAACGATTTTATTAAGGATCCTGTGCAGATTTAGTTTGCTAATTTCTCTGCAAAGGTTAGCTACTTATTAAAGACTTCAGACCTTTTGTACATGTGTTCTATATAATTATCCCATCCACATTGCACCAGGAGGCATAATTTGTGAGGCCAAATCATAGAAAAATGCAAAATTTGCCTTTTTTTTTGAACCACCTGAAGCTGTCTGGAATTGCACAAAAGCTATTTTAAATGAAATTGTTATATTTTAACTTATAGAGAGCTAGAGCTGTGATTTCCCTAGACACCCATATGCTACACAGATTTTCATTCTTTTTTTTTTTTTTCTTTTTTTTTTTAACCTTCCTTTGGGCCTTTTGTACTACTCCACTTTCAGTTTGTTGATTCTCAGCTTCTTTTAAAAGGATATATCCGAATAAATGCAAGTTAATAAAGGACAGGGTGTGCAACGGGACTTCCTGGGTCACAGAGCTCAGTTCCCTGCTATTGGTGGCAACTAGATCATGGAAATACATTCATAAATTGTGCTCATTTTCAATTTTTTGCCAGTTGTTTTTATCACTGCTACTTGTGTCATGAAGCTGTTAACATGCTTAAAATCCTTACTAGCTGGAACTGTTTACCAATTTCCATTAACAAATAGATAATTTTCTAGTATGTTATTTTTTTTTTCATTTAGTTGAAGTTAAGCTCAAAATGAAGTCCACATACTTACAGTTTTCAGCCTTTATTTAGGAAAGATACTACTATAAAACACTGATAGCTTGTTACAGTGAAATTAGCTGAAGCTAACCTTGCTTTACATCAGCACAAATAATAAGCATGATAGAAATGGCCTCAAGGCAAAAAAGAAAAAATGGATCCATACAATTTCCGCATAAATCTGTGTTGATTTGAGAGTCTTATGTTTCAAGTAGGATTTCCATTTGGCCCCATGCAATCCCCTATGTAGATTTCTACATTGACGCGGAAAGACCTATATGTTCTATCCTTTATCACCTAATAAAGTCAAATCCCAGCAGTCATTTTTAGTTCTATCTGTGCTGTGTTTTAGAGCATTCTTTCTTGTCCCCACATTGGTAAAAAAAACTATCAATCTAAAATTTAGTCAGATATCTCACAGATTTTAATTACCTTGGCTTAACCAGGAACTCTCTTCTTTCTACTTTGCACCTTTAAATATTAGATATGTACCTATTGATTTATAGGTCAACTGATTATTCACTGAAAGTTTAATACACATTTGGGCACAATATGAATGAAGTGATTTCAGCTTATTCTTTCTGTCATTAGAAGACAACAAAACTCCTTAAATAATAGAATATATTGTAAATATATTCACAATATAGAATAAGGATATATTGTGAAGCAAGATGGGTATTGGGTCTGGTTAGAAAGTTTAACAGTGTTTTTCTTAACTTGTATATAATAATTGCAATGAAGAAAAAAGGAATATTTCTGTGAAAATACTTTCAAGATTGTAAACCTTTAAGGATTTAATTTTTCATCCTCAAAATTCATTATGCTAACTTTGTAAAGAGTTTGTTGTATAAAAGAGTTACCAATCTGACAACCTTGGAAAAAAGAACCTTGAAAAACTCACAAGGATTTCTGATGAAAGCATGTTAAAACATTTGATGTAGATAAATAACACACATGCATATTCATGTTTAAAGTTAATGCAAAATTATAAGAAAACAGTGAAAACAAATAATTGATTCAAGATTATTCTGGCAAAAGAATAATGAACTTCAAGATGAAATGAACACAGTAACATAAAAAAGGAAAAAACAACCAAACAAAAAACCAAGCAAATACATCAAATTCACTGGGAAATAATAGTAAGGTCAATAGCATGAATACAGTTGCCCTCTATTTATTTCTTAATTTCCCAAAGCTATTTTTTTTCTTGATGTTGGCCATTTTTAATTTTATCTACAGTTCTTACCTGCATTTTATCATAATGATTATCAAGGCATTGTCTTTGAACAGAACTAATTTGCCTTCTACCGAAGTGAAAGATGCTAACATTTATTGTCATTATCCTCTTGACTGTCTTGTCGTCTTGCCCTCTTGAAAGACACCCTTTTTTATGCTTGTCTTAATTACAGTCAAGATGCAAAATCTGCATAAACTTTCAGTCAGGATCTTTTTCAAGACAGAAGAAACATGTTTTTATGTGTTTATAATTAAATCGGGACTGCAGATACTTTCATCTGCATATTCTGAAATACAAACCACAAATATTTCCACATCCTCCATCAGAAGAAATTGAATTCTGATTAAGTAGTCTCTAAAGTAATAGTTTTTCCTAACTTCAGTTCACGTTCTTGTGTTCTTTATTATTAGTTTGTTTTATGAAGAAATTTTAAAATGCTTTTAAAAAAAATCCCAGTGAGCAACCTCATTGGGCCAATACTGGAACGGCAGATTGTAAACACTTTAGTTGTTGAATTCTATCATACACTCCACTCGTTTTAGTCACTCTCATTAGTCCTGTCTAGGTGCCAAGTGAATTAGTGCTGTAAATAAAAGCACCTTCTGATTAATAATACCAATTTAAAGTAGCCACTACAGCTTTAAGATTATGTTTTTTTTAAGAATATGATCTGGGATAATTTTTTACAAAAGTGATTTGAAAGATGACATACAACAGAAGCAATTAGTCCTAGCAGGTTAATTGGTATTAATATAAATCTTAATCTGCTGTGAATATTACTTCAGTACTTGGAAATACTATCCATATCTGGTGAAGGAAAAAAATGCAGTGGCATGTTTACTTATTATATACTTCGCTATTACTAGTGATCTTGTATGCATTGAATTGTATAAATTACAGTAACACATTTTGGCATGTGGCTCAAAACATTTTTGATGTGATTTAAATATCTATGCCTTCTGTAGTTATGCAGTGTGTCATGCACATTCTTTTAAACTATTGAATACCTCTCTAATCTTGGTCCTTAAAAATAATTTTCTTTGTTCAATATTTGCAGTTGTTTCAAACCAACTTTTCCTTATAATTTAACCTTTTACCTCTTGCTCAGAAACATTAAGACCTATCCTTGAACTGGCAATAAAATCAAACAGCTAGTTGTTTTCCTGTACATATATTTGAACTTTGAGGGGGGAGGGAACAGATGATAAAAATGCCATTTTCAAAACTGGATTGTTTTATACAAACTACTGACATTTTTCAAACATATATTTCTTGTTTAGAAATTATACTCCAATTATAGCCTATAATCACAGAATCACAGAATCATCTAGGTTGGAAGAGACCTCCAAGATCACCTAGTCCAAACTTTTACCCAACATTAGCAAGGCCTGCACTAAACCATATCACTAAGCTCTACATCTAAATGTCTTATAAAGACCTCCAGAGATGGTGACTCAACCACTTCACTGGGCAGCCCATTCCAATACCTAACAACCCTTTCAGTAAATAAGTTTTTCCTAATATGCAACTTAAACCTCCCCTGGTGCAACTGTAGCCCATTCTACATCATCCTATCTCTGAGCAAATCCTTACTCGGTGACTTTATAGACAAAATTTACAGATGGATCATTAAGAAGGACCAGTATCTGTGTACACTTTGCCATGTTATTCTTCAAGGTAATCACTGTCCAGCTACTGCCCCAGGTCGATTTTAAATTCTTCTGTTTTCCACACTCTCTGGTGTGAACTCAGCCCTGTGACTGATGTATTGCATATGAGAGCAAAATTTACCTCCCAATTTTATTGTACTGAAATGAAACCAGTGAAACCATGAATGGCTTGGTAACAAATATTTTCTCTTGGAAAAAAGTTGCAGAAGACATTTTAATAGGTTTTACAGATCTATGGGATGACATAAGAGGAGAAATCTAAAGGTCCCTCCATCATGAAAAACTTGTTAAAGTAAATATGTGTATATCTTTTTTTTTTTAGTACAATGTTGCTGTCATTTACTTCTAAATGCTATTATGCTTAAATTGTCTTTTCATATCTCATTACAAAAATTCTGCGCTCTGTAGTTAACCTTTTTAGTAATGACAAGGTGCAAAATATTTTTGAGGAAGATACCTGTATAACAATGGATTGTTTTCTATTGATCTATGTTTTGTATAAAGGAGAGCTCAGAAAAGAAAGAGCCAAACAATTTTGTAGTTATATAATTATGAACTATATTGCTGGTTTTTTTGTTTTGTTTTGTTTTGTTTTGTTTTGTTTTTGTTGTTGTTTTTTAATTTTTTTGGCATTCAGGTAAGTGCCTAGACATTAGACCTGACCCCTGGGGGGGAAAAAATCTGTCAAAAGTTGTTGCATGTGCTATTTTAGCTGTTGGTAACTGTTGCAATTCTTTATTTTTGAGGAGGGAAATAGTTTTCTATAGGTATTTGGGAAAGAAAATGGATGTGAATTAGCTCAGTCTGCCAAGACTTAATTTTATCCTTTACTGCCTCTTTCAGTGAGTCATTTGTTGGACAGTTTAAATTACTCTGGTATTTCACGGATCTTAGCACATAGACTACTTTTCTTCTTGTCATGGTTAAGTGGAACTGTACTTTCTGCAGTCCAGATTTACTATTCCTTTCATTAGATATGTGAATTTTAACCAACTCAAGTATGAATGGAGTTTTAGCTCACTTCTACTGAGTGTTTAGAAATAACTTCTAGTTATAAATTTCAATGAAAACATAACATTCTTATTTTTTCTTTGTAGCATTTAATTTAGGTGTCATATTTCTTTTTCCAAAGTGTAAAATAAATGAGCTCTGCCTTGCCATTTCCAGTTGACCCATGGGTTTTTCAAGGAAATTGCTGTTTCACTTTTGAGTTCTTTTAGTGAAAGGGATTCAGACAAGGAGCTTCCAAGAGACAGAGGGACTCTCACTTAGTCTTTGTGTCTCTGTCTTGGGAGCATCTTCTTCCTTTTGATGTGGTTTCGTACAGTAGGGAAAACTTCTTAGTCTCCTTTGGGCCTGCCAAGCCTGAGATTTTGCTGTGCAACACGATTTCTTTTCAATTGCAGAGTTGCACTCTGAAACATGCATCTGTGACCAGTATCATCCTTTGCTCCTTGAAATATTTTGGCCTGTTATGCTCAGGCATTTTCCCAGCTTCACTGCTGCTGCTGCAAATGAGAGCTGCCATGGGAGGTGGGTGCAGGCAGGCATGGCCTGCCACGGCCTGCCTGAGCAGAGAGGCTCATACAAGTAGTAGGAGATATGTGAAGTTGTGGACAAGGAAAATGAGTGTGGGAATCCCCTTTCCAATGCTCCTAAATGACATTTATCTCATCAAGAAATCTCAGCTGTGACATTTTGTCTTAACAGAGAAAGTAATATTTTGCCTTAAAAGCTTTATCTTGCTGCACACCACACCCCATGTAGCAGAAATAGACTGCAGCCCTTGTCTCGTGTTAGAAAGATAATGTTTTCAAGTGAAGCTCAAATACAGAATAGCCATTCTTAGGTGTGTCCCCTGTCTAGGGCATCTCTTTCTTTTTTTACACGTCTCCTGCATCTTTTGTCACTTTAATGTATCAAAGTAGTGTTTTAGGTGCCACTTCTTCAAAAGTCATTGTTAAAAAAAAAAAAAAGCTTAGTGAGCAGCCTCTCACTATGATAAACTGCTTTCCTGAAAGTGTATCCCATCTAATGACATATTATTAAATACTTATATACCACTAGATTATGGAGAAACCTGTTACCCAGGCACCATCTATATTATTCCTTTTTTTTTTTTTTTTTTTTTTTAAGAAACTAAAATAATTTTGGTGAAATATTAGCAATATCTATAAATATACAAAAAAAAATCTATGTTTCAAAATCATTTTCTTCTATCATATTTTCCTCTTTCTTCTTGAAAATTGATGAAGTCAGAAATATCCAAGATTCTTGAGTTGATACTTAATAAGAATTTGTATGATAAATAGCTAAACTCCATTGGGAAAAATCAATTATTTAGAAAAATTGTCAATATTTTTCATTAAATTTAAGCATGGCTATATCAGCTTACATGAATTCTAGCTGTTTGTTTTTCTGATGTACTATTGATTATGGATAGAGATCAGTCTATGGGTTCTGAGTCACTATAAAAATGTTCCCATGTTTCCTTTTCCCTTTTTAAAAACCCAACTTATGAATTACCCAGATGTAATGCTTTATCCATTCTTAAAGGTTCAAATATTCAAATTATCACCTAATTTGTAACCATAAAAAGCATTTTATTGTTTCACTTACCTGCCCTGGGAACATTTATCCCAATACTGAGTTATGTGACCTTTAGATTATTTCACAAATAGTGAAGCAGGTAGTTATTTAATTCAGGCTTTTAGTCGAATCTAGCTCATCAGTCTGTATATATTCTTGAAGTCCAGTCTTAATGCTGATTGAACCTCCTACTGTAACTGATTTAGGAATGTAAATTTTCAAAAAGAATCTATATTTAATCATATAACTAAAATGTTTATGGAGAGGTACCATCCCATTTTCTACCCTTTTTGGGGGCATTAAATTGCAAAAAAAATGTTATTATAAATTAGATTTAAAACTAAGGGAACTAAATTTTTTATAAATACATATGCCAAATATATTTCTGAAAATGAGACTGTGTTTAAAGATAGAAAACATTACAGTTTTATGTCCGTATGTCCATCTTTTCCTCCTAAACTCTAACAGTCCATTTCTTTTTACATGTTTTTAATGAAACCACAATTCTGTCTATGAGTGTTGAAAGAGGTCACAGAATACATGTAACCATCTAATTCAAATACATGGCTAATTCAAATACTTCCAAGTTGAGATTCATAGTTTTATTTCAAATGTTACCAATTCTCCTCATTGACCAGTGATTTATTGTGTCAAGTAGGAAACTGAACTTTCTGTTGTCGACAATGGGATTGGAAGGGACTGTGAAGTTTGATGAATGAATTAATTAATATAACCAGAGCTTTTATTGTCTGTAATGCACTGAGTACATATATAATACATGTACAAACCCTGCACCCTTGTATGCATGGCTTTGCCAGTGATATAAAACAATACATATTAACTTAATAGCAGCATAATATTTCGTGAGTAGTATGTTTAGGACAGTTTGTAAACTGTCACTTGCATCTACAGAAAGACATAAGCCAAACTTAGATGATTTTGATAAGGTTTCTTGGTGCTAAATCAGGTCAATGCCTCCACATTTCATGAACTTTAACTCTGTGCCTTATCTTAGTAAAATCCATGTTATGTTTTCTTCTGTCAGTGACAGCATTTCACCTACTGCTTTTCTTTCTAAGGAAGCTCATTTTTCTAAATGTTTTCTTGAGACTTTCTCTCATTCCCCATTCTGGGCCCTTAAAGTATAGTAATGTCATTAATGTCTAGTTGATGATGGCTTGTATAGGTTTATCTTTTGATCAAAATGGGTACATTTTCCTTTTCAAATATTTTCTGTATGTTTCAAATATTGACTATATGTTTGTGTGTCTGAACAGCACTATCCTTTCTTATTAGTTCATAACTTTTATTTACATTATATGCTTTCCGTTGAAGTTTCTAAATCACCTGTAAACATTATTCTTTCTTTCTTCCTCTTCCCCCACCTCCAAATTAGGTAGTAAATTTTTAATTAAACTTGCCTTGACATTTTAAGGACACTGAATATCTTTGTCAATTACACAACAGATAACAAAGTAATCCAATTTTCTGGCCTCCCACAAATTATCCCTTCAAAGAATATAGCTCTTGCTTCCCGTGTTTAAAATAAGCATTACCCTTAGCCTAGCAACCACTGTCAATTACTAATCTTTTATTATTGGCTCCAGGGAAAGATTAAAGAAAAAGCTGAAACATAGCTGACAGTTTGGTTATCGCATCTGGAGTAAATGAAAAGCATGGCCTGAATCCATCAGGGAAGATTAGGAAAATGTGAGGAAATTACTGATGTCCTTTTACACATGTAAATTCAAACTCATTCAAAAATTGAGGTATCTAACTTTTGACAGATCTTTTCTATTGCTTATTTCACTTAGGAGTAATGTAGTAGATGGCAAAGATAAAGAGGAAAATGTGTTCTCATCAGTGAAACAGTTGCAGTGATGTTGCTTTACTGTGTGTCTCAGGAGAAATGTGAACATGCCAACAGTGCATAAACTGTTCCAACTCCTAGCCACACTTGACAAGGGGTATGGTTTGAGGGGATGCTTGCTCTTTGTCCCTACCAAATTTGATTAAATTAAACACGAATAATTAGTGACAAAAGGAAAACTTACAGAGTTTCATTATAGAATTTGGTTTAAAGCTGTCATATTTCTATCAATATTGAAGATAATTGCAAAGCATGCTATTTATAGGTGAAATATAAATTCTGTTTCAGAATATGGTGAGGGAAAATCAACTTTTTGGGAACTGAACTGTAATTTTTCAGAATATGTCTTGAATAGTCTCTGGTTGTGTGCCTGCATGTCATGTGTTGGGACAATAATCTTGATCTGAGCTCGGGTGATACTACAACAATGGATTCCAACTGGAAATAATCCTTTGAAAGGAACTACTGCTCTGTAAAGTATATAATATCTTCTCAAGGTGGAGCAGTGGATTTAAAAATAATTGTGCTGTTAGACTTCAGATCTTTTATCTTATCAAATTGACCTTTTTTCTTTAATGACTTGAATGCTAGGTTTGCCTCCTGTGTTCTAAAATACTGCACAATGTAACTCTGCTATTGAGTGAACAAGATGGCCCTTTTTGGAGGGATGGGGTAGGGAGGGAATGGGGAATGGGGGCAGGTAAAGTATTCTGAGATCTCTTCCATTGCACGTAAACAGTTTTCTCTAACTGATTCAAGAGTTGCTCTATTGCATTTCTTAAACTGTTATTTGAATGTCCAGCAATCTTGCAGTTAAGGAGAATTTGAATGTCTTAACACAACACGTCAGGTATTTATGACTATTATCAAACTTACTCTGCAGATCCTGTTACAGAAAGAACTGTTAAGAGATTTTTGTATTCTGTTTTTAGGAAACTCGGTAACCACTATGATGTAAATATTTTGAGAGACTGACTGAGGCATCAAACAAACCTTGAAGTGAAATGACCCTTTATGCTCAAATTCTAGGCAATCTATCTGTTAACAATTAAGATTCAAACATTAATCAAACACAGTAATTGAACTAGCTTTATAATATTGCAATGGTGATTCTACCCTGTTGGCTGCAGTAGTCAGTGGTTCTTTGTCTTTAGGGTGGAGGTGGCAGCAGTGGGGCTTAAAAGCACTCCTGCATTGGAATCACAGAATCACAGAATTTCTAGGTTGGAAGAGACCTCAAGATCATCGAGTCCAACCTCTAACCTAACACTAACAGTCCCCACTAAACCATATCCCTAAGCTCTACATCTAAACGTCTTTTGAAGACTTCCAGGGATGGTGACTCCACCACCTCCCTGGGCAGCCCGTTCCAGTGCCTCACAACCCTTTCAGTAAAGAAATTCTTCCTAACATCTAACCTAAAACTCCCCTGGCGTAACTTTAGCCCATTCCCCCTCGTCCTGTCACCAGGCACATGGGAGAACAGGCCAACCCCCACCTCTCTACAGCCTCCTTTAATGTACTTATACAGAGCAATAAGGTCACCCCTGAGCCTCCTCTTCTCTAGGCTGAACAGGCCCAGCTCCTTCAGCCGCTCCTCATAGGACTTGCTCTCCAGGCCCCTCACCAGCTTCGTCGCCCTTCTTTGGACCCGCTCAAGCACCTCGATGTCCTTCTTGTAGCGAGGGGCCCAAAACTGAACACAGTACTCGAGGTGCGGCCTCACCAGAGCCGAGTGGATTTCAGTTGTGGAAGCCACAACTGAAGTGGTCTTATCCTTTTCCCAAGCTTCTGTGTGTATCACTGGTGCTATAACATTTTCTATAGATCAAAACCCCTGAACCAAACCATGGTTCCTCTGCATACATCAGAACCAGTCTTCTGCAGCTTGTCTAGAGAGATATTAACATCTCAGGTGTCAAGCTATCTTGGCATGGCGAGCTGAGCATCAAGTGGGTATTGGTTATCCGATGCCTACCATTGTCTTACTTTTACTAGTTTTATGCAAGCAATCAGAAAATACAGAACAGTTTGCTTCCTGAGGTTTTGTGGTACGTGTATATGTGATGAAGACAGGTATGCTTTATGAACAGGACCTCATGCTACAAGATATTCCTATCCTGATAGTCTTGTAATATTAATATAGTCATATAGAGGCATGAGTAAAAACATGGTGTGGAGAAGAAGATGTAGAAAAAAAACAGAATTCAGATAAAGAATTCAGATAAAGAATTATTCACCAGATAAATGTCTGATGAATCAATCTCTACAGGTGCTTTCAAGAACCTACCTTTCCAACTGACTACAATGTCCAATAAAAATAATCATAGAATGAATCATAGAATGGCTTGGGTTGGAAGGGACATTAAGGATAATCTAGTTCCAACCCCCAAATATTCCACTACCTCTTGCATGAATGTAATTATTTGCATCAGATAGCATACAGATTTCATTTCCATTCCCAGTAAAGGTTTTCTTTAGCCTCTGTCATGCCATAGAAAAAACTCAGTATATTTAGTTTCATTTGACTTTAATAGACAAAGCAACAGTAACATTTCAATTTTGCATCTTTAATTCATGGTTTTTAAAATAATTGTTTTATTGAGATAAAATAAAATCGTATTATGTAAAAGTGTTGTTATGAGATAAGGCCATAAAAGACTAAATGCTATACTAAAAGTGTTTGAAAAATAGGATGGATCATAAACAAACTCTGTCTAGGTTTTGAGGTTAGAAAGCTGGAGGCAGTTATTTTGAAGTTACTCTGATATTATGGAGAAATTTGCACATTAGTAGTACAATGTAAGAAGTATGCAGTCCTCTCCTCTCCTCTCCTCTCCTCTCCTCTCCTCTCCTCTCCTCTCCTCTCCTCTCCTCTCCTCTCCTCTCCTCTCCTCTCCTCTCCTCTCCTCTCCTCTCCTCTCCTCTCCTCTCCTCTCCTCTCCTCTCCTCTCCTCTCCTCTCCTCTCCTCTCCTCTCCTCTCCTCTCCTCTCCTCTCCTCTCCCTCTCCTTCCCTCCCACCTTGCCTTTTAATTTATTTTTTTTTAATGTTTGTTGTTGTTGTTGTTGTTTGTTTTGGTTTGGTTTGTTTTTTTTTCGCTATTCTGCCAGGGCTGTGAGTGTTCTGGGTGGGGTGGGCAAAATCAAAACCACCAAAGGAACATAGATAAATACACTATCTTGAGCTACACATGAAATGGAATTCACCCTATTGTGGCATATAGATTTTAGGGGTAATAGAATATAATGCTTTTATTTCAGATCTGATATGCTTTAGATAATAATCTTAGGTATCTTAGGTTATCTCCCTATTTAATATACTTAAAATATTTAAAGTACGTAACTTCAGTTATGTTCACAAAAGGACATATTCGTTCAACATTATACAATCTTTCAGTCTAAGCATTGTACCTGACTTGGAATGAGAACTGAATGAAGGAAACTTTGATCTTTGTAGATTGAGAGTCAAGAAACTCCCCAAATGGATTTAGCTTCTTCATGAAAGCTTACCTTTCTGACTTTTTTCCAAGGATTATAAGGAACTTTAAGATGACGATAAAACCTGGAGATTATATCTGTCAAAGTTAAATGTATATCAGAAACCCTGCACAACCTCAGCTCAGAGGTTACTTAAATAGGCTTTAACATCAGAAGTCATTACATTCTAAGCAGTTTCCAGCTTCCATTTATTCATCATAAATCAAAGAATACTCTCTTTCAGTCATTTATGGTGTTCAGAACTTTAGTAAATATCTATTATTTGACTGGACAGTCAATCTCACAGGGACATGGTAAATCTTTAAAACTGCCTTCTACTGTTCTTGAACTTTTCTAGTAGACTAGTGTAAATTTCACAGAAAAGTAAAGCTGCAAAACTAGTCTCTATTATCTTGAGGTCTCAGGAGGTCCTAATACAGGAATATTCAGTGATGTTTCAGTTTTCTTGATCCTGATGATAACAAAGATAACAGATACAATACTTCAAAAAAGCTGTACACCAGTGAGCAGAGGTTGATTAACTTTGGTATTAAGAATGGCCTATTTCCTTAAGGAAGGCTGCCAGATGAAAGGATTGAGTACAAATATTAGGAATCGGAGACTCTCTTTCGGACTTTGAATTTTCAAAAAGGATATATGTATCTTGTGTTCATTTCAGTCCAGGTTTTTCACTAGGTGGTTCACAAACACAAAGAAAACTAGGAATTATTGTGCTAATACTTTTTGTATGATTGCGTATGTGCGCCTTTTACATTACAGACATGAACTTTATCTAACTTTTGTAATTAATCTTTTTAATATTTAAATATTTTCCCAAACTTTGTTACACTACAGTATCACACCCTATTCTAGGTTTAGTTATAAAAAATAAAACAACAACAACAACAAAATTAATTGATTAAAAATAAATAAATAAATGGGAGATCTGAGTTTTGTAACTATTCTGTGACCAAGCAATATGATTCTTGGAAATTTCAGTGACATTTACATTTAAAATTAATTCCAAGATGCAATGAACCATTTTGTGCTGTTGTGTTGCTATGATAATACATATTAAAAGTAATATGTATCTACAATTACATTTCTTACAAAACATAATTAGAAGCACCCTAATCCTTAGAAAAGTGTAATTGGTTACTGAATGATGCTGTGAAACCCCTTGAAGACAGTCCTTGAAGAAGTTCTTCTTCTCCCACTCTATATAAATACCTGAGATTGCCCCAGCCCAAGTGCAATACCTTGTACTTGGCCTTGTTGAACCTCATTATGTTCCCATGCGCCCACTTCTCCAGCCTGTCCAGTCCCCTCTGGATGCCATCACTTCCTTCTATTGTATCAACAGCACCACTCAGCTAGTGTCATCTGAAAACTTCCTGAGGGCACACTCAACTCCGTCGTCGTGCATGTCATTGATAAAGATATTGAAAAGTACCAGTTCCAAGACCGACCCCTGAGGGACACCACTTGTGACTGGCTTACACCCAGAATGGACATGATGGAAGAGAGAATATGCTCACATAAATGGTAATTTACTGATATATTGATATGTAGTTTCTTACCTTTTTCATGAAGGTATATCATTTTCTAACAATTTCAATATAAAAACTTGAAAATACCTTTGTCTCTCCTCCTAATCTTCCAAATCATTTTTTTGCTAATCAACGTAGGATAAACTCACAGAAAGATAAAGGTAAGTTTTCTTCACATAATTTCGGTATGTCACCTAAAAAGGGAGAAATAAATTAATTTTCCATTTATAAGAAAGTCACTGTTTTCCTACTAAATGTAGACCCCTCATTTTCATCTTTTAGGAAAGCAAACCACTCTGATTCCATGTAAATGCCCACATTTGGAGCAGGCTCTCCTGATGAATCTGCAAAAACAGTTTCTTTTTAATTCAAAATTTCCTACGTTTAACTGCTTTGACAGTTAATTTCTGAAACCATCTTGGAAGCCTTACAGACTCTGTCTCTCTCTTAAACATATTGAAGGTCTGAAAGTTGACAGAATAATACTTTATTCACATTTCAGGCTACTGATTCAAGACAGTTCTTCAAGTGAAGCAAACTGATCCCTGGTCGACTGTTTTATTGCAAAAGCACATATTTTGAAATGAGTTGATAATTAGGCACTCAGCTTTTATTTGCCAAATTTAAATAATTACTCACCATTTATTTCTGTTACAGACATCATCACTTTAATTTATGAATTCTTCACTTTAAAATGTCTTGGAATATTTTACAACATAAGATGATGAATAGAAAAGTCACAATGGTTCAGCAAATATTTTTGATCCTCACTCTTCCAGAATGCTTCTCTTTCCTATGTCTTCCAAAAGGTTGTCTTATTAGTTCATGTCTGATGACTGCATCCTGAATGTTACAGAAGCCAGACTCTCCTATTGTCTGGTTTTCTCCCAGTCTCCCTGTAATACTTCTATTGTGAATGCTATTTCACATTCAATAGTTGATGTTTTTCAACTCTTCACTGGGCTTTTCATCCCATCTCAGTGCTGGAACTCTCAGCTGCACGGGTAATCCTAAAGTACTCTACTACAGATAGGTCAGTCCATAGGACATGTTGAAGAAAGCAGGTCATCAGCATCTGGACCCAAGACTGGCTTCACTTAGTGGCTTCTAAATTTTTTAGGTTTGCTTAAACCAGAAATAAACATAATAGTTTATTAGTACATGTATATGCTTTGTTAAGCATATGCTTAGTTAATTTGGCCAATGACAGCAGTCAAACTGCTATAGTAGAAATTTTATACATTAGAGGAATTTTTTTGCCTGCTGGGAAGCAGAGGAAAGTTTATCTTGTCCTTCACCCAAAACACTCAGCAGTGTTTTGTCAGACATTCTTTGAATACCCTGTGAATCTCAGTTGTCCTCCAGGGCAGTTATGAGTAGCTTGTCACCCAAACAGAAGCCTCTTAGTAATTCTCACTCTCAGTGCCTTTCACTCTCTGCCTGAAATAGATTTTAAACACATAAATTTCTTTTGGCTTTACTGAAATGTATGACAGCTTTGCAAACAGAGTACATGGCTTTCATTCTCAAGGAAGGGAAGTATATGGTTCTGCTAGAGAATATCTATTTAAATGGTTTTGTCTATAAATGATATTTTTGAAAATAAATAAATAAATAAATAAATAAATAAATAAATGTTCTACCACAGGGATTTCTGCCTCATTCCTCTCTGGGCCTGTGCTTGTGTTTTTAAAGGTATCTCAAAAACAGCGACACTAAAACAAAGGAGGTGTTGACTGAATTCAGTGATGTTAAGAAAAATTTAACACATTTAACTATTTATTCACTTCTAGTTTTGCTTTGCATATTTAAGGTTAATTTCCAGGAAACTAATAAGCAAATAATAATATTTTGTGATTATAGTACTTAATAGGTAAATAATAGTAAAGATTAGTAAGTAAATAATAGCAAATAAGTATAAAATAGTCGTTTTCTCTCTGAGAAAAGCAAGAGTAATTATACCAAGACAGCTGGATAAGAAATGAGAAAATTCAGAGAGGCAGGCAAAGAGGACATGAAAATACACATTAAAATCTGGGTATTCTCCAGGATCACCATGCCTTGTAATTGCTGTCCCAGTACAGGCACACTGTGCTCTACTTCTTATACCACTTACCAAAAAGGACACTATTTTTCCTTTGATTTCTTTGTATTTCAGTGACACTTTTTTTTTTCCTGAGCAATGCATGGTTTGCTGTCTGTACTTCCACAGCTTCAGTGAGTGCATTACTACATGTACGAAAGCATAGATACAGCTTGCATTCGGATGACATAGGGATGACAGCTAGTTTGTGATTTTAGTCTGTGGGCTCACTCAATCTGATTTTAATCTATGAAAATTGAGGGAAACTTTCATGATGCACTTGTTCTGAGGCAGAAATTTGACAGGAAGTCTGGTTGTTGGTCTTTGGTTTCAGAATGATTTCATCCTTGTGTAACGTGGCCCTCTGCAATACTTATCTGAGTGGATGGAGCCTCACTGACCTGGTTCTGGAGGGTGCCTGTTCCCAGGAGGGATATAGATACATGCACTTGCAAAAATGCCTTGACCTGAAGTATGGCCAGGTAGGGCTTACTGAGATATAAGAGCTAAAAAAAAAATGGTTATACTTTGCTCTCTATGAAAGTATCTTTGAACAGTTTACAAGATGTCAGTGGAGGTAATAGTATAACTTAACCCATGCTGAGAGCACTTAGGATTTGATCCAGATTTCATTCAAAACCAGCTTGGGTAAGTAACTTACACTGATGAGTCCTGCCACTCGTTTTGTCAGCAGTCTGACCTTGCATGGTTGGCCTTGTGGAAGCATTACTGTCAAATTTGTTAAGTATCTGGCTACGTGCATAATGTGAACTGTCTGCAGTCTGCTTAGGAATACTCCTTCAGAAGCTGCCTTATAATAGAAAGCTAGTGATTTTTGATTAACAAAAGAAGGAAGAAACCACAACTTTTCGAATTTTTAAGAACAAATAAACTGTAACTGGTATCTCAGAATAAATAAATAAATAAATGACTACCCCATATCTATTACCCTTTTCAACATGTTTTCTGCTAGTTAACTACTGAAACACTTTTGGGAAACCTTAATTATGTAAATAATAATAAAATAAGCTCATTTGGTTTGAACAAAAAGTTTTTCTAATCATATTTGTTATAGTAGCTAGAAAGCTTTTTGAGACTGATAGCATAGCTGTAAAAGTTTGAAAGATAAAAGGGTTGTCTCATTCTATTTAAAGTCATGGATAAAAACAGTTTGAAAGTAAAATATACAGTAATTGTTGAAATATCTCATAGCTAAAATGAGTTTAATAACCATATTAAAGACTTTGAAACTTATTTCTCCTTTATCTTACTGGTGTGAGCATCTACCTATGACAAGTGCAGTACCATGATAATGAATTAAATGTGAGCCACTTAGTTTTTTTTCTGCAAAATGAACATACAGTGTGGTATACTGATCCCCGTTTATGCATATCTTCCTTAAGCAACCCAACCTTCATTGCTGTCATTCCTTGGGCCACTAAAATTTATGAGAGAAACTTTTAACTTGGAGGAGTTATAGTTGTTTTATTCTTTAATAAAATTGATTGCATATACCAGAGTTTCTTTCATTTACATTCATGCCACAGGGTAGTGGAATTAATAATCCTATCATGTTGATGTAATCATGAAGGTTTCTTGTTTATTTATACTTTGAAGATAACTGTAGTCGTGAGTACTATTCAGAGGAAAGAAAACAAAACACAACAAAACAAAACCCCAAAACCAATTGTTAGAAGTTGCACTACTGTTGGGTAGTTACCCTGAAATTAAGTGTTAAATGAGTTATAAAATATTACCACAGAAAACCAAAGCAGATCATGAGATAACATGAATCCTGTGCTTTACATGAATATTTGAATCACAAAAATCATAGGCTGAACTGTAGGCAAGCCTGCCAATGCAATCTGGCTGCATAATTTTCCTTCAGGAGAGATGAAGAAGCTTCAAAATTGGCTATATCTCAGGGTTAGGGATATAAAGAGCAGAAACTCTGATCTTTTTTTTTTTTTTTTTTTTTTTTCTCATGGAACCTGCTCATTCTTTGACTGAAGAAGGTTCAAAAATTTATTCCACACAGTGTAAACCTAAGTAACCCTTTTATGAGAAGATTTTGCAGGCATGTGTGAAGAGTAGTGAACAGACGCCCTCTAGTAATGCTTTTTGTTGGTAGTTTCTTCTTTTTTTGTTCTTTTATTTATAGATTTTTTTTTTAAATATAACAATAATATTGTTATATTATTGTAATAATATACAAGTGCTATAAGGTAGGTATAAGACAATACTTTGAAGACTGTGGCATTTGTTCACAGTTCTGCTGGAAAAAGCATATTAAATATTTCTTTAAATATGAATAATTATGCTTATCTGTTACTGTGTCACATTAGGATGGACAACAACAATTTTAAAAACAAAAAACACCTAGGAAACAACAAAGTGTTTCAGGTGGGCTTGCTTCCTATTACCTTTTGATCACGAAGATCCTACAAATTTTCATTTCATTGTAAGGATGAAACCAAATGTAGATCCTTGAATCTTGGTTTAATAAGGCTGGAGTTGCTCAGTTGAATTTACCGATGATTTGGCAATACTGGGATTCTGGGAAATTTCAGTCTGTTTAGAAAGAGTTTAATTTTTGTTTGGTTTTTATACAAATCAGTGCTCATCCTTCCTCATCTCTATTATAAATATTTCCGAGTTTGATTTTAAAAAAAGGAAACTACAAGTATTTCTTATGTAGTTGATCTTCAGCTGGGGGACAGCAAAGTCACTGGTATTTAAATGTTGGCTAGTATTAAGGTAAATTCTGAATAATATATCCTTTTTATTCATTCATTGTGAGCAAATGATGACTTACACAACAAAACAACCTCCTCACCCCCTCCTCCCCCTCTCCCTCCCCGCACTGGCCATAGTAGCTTATTTTTATTATGACTGTAAATCAAACATTAGCCAAAAGTTTCAAAAATATCACATGTACTTTTCATGACAGTCCATTTTTTTTCCTTTCTTGTGAGCTAAGAATTCAACCCCTTGAGCTTTGCATGTGAAATGAACAGTATATTAGAACAGACACAAAATGCCTGGTTTTAGTTTAATTCAAAGGAGTGGTAAGGCCATCCATCAATGTAAGTGGAACAGGAATGAACCCAAAGCAAGAGAAGAACATAAAGGTAAATATAATCTGAGCTATGTATATATCAAATTTGGACAACCAATGCCTGCTCACAGTTGCATAATTACTCGTATAATATTATAGTAGTAACAAATACTTGCATTTAAAAATGTTTAAACCATGCAGATGGTTTATTTAAATATAAATGAATAGTGTCTAAGATCAAGAGATAAAACAGATTTAAAAAAAAAAAAAAAAGATGTTTGAGATGTCAAGAAATGTGTATATATAAAATGGACAAATAACATACACAGTTCAGACAGACAACTAATTCATATGCAAAAGGATATTTGAAAATCCAGAGATAATTTACTTTTACGTATGAAGATGTATTAAAGACAAAAAGATTGTCACCTTCAGCCATTAGAATTCATCTTGTTGAGATCATCCAAAATCTTCCATACTCTTTGCATCTATTAATTCAAAGCATGATTGGTGAATTCATATTTTATCAGACTTTTGCCCAGCAGCAGAACTTGACTTTTTAGTATACAGTGTTTTTGTAATTTTCTTTCCTTAAATGAAAAGGTGGTAGATGTGGAACAGGTAGCAGTTCTTTCTTCTGGAGAAAGAGTGTCCATAATTGTACCAAAGAAATGTAGGAGACTTTAAAATTACAGCATATTAAGAAATGTTAATTTCTCTCTCTCTCTCTCTCTCTCTCTATTTTTTTTTTTAAGTACAGAGAGGCCTGTACAAACAGTTTTTACTAGACTCATTTTTATTCCAGACACTCTGGATTACCACCTACAGTGTAAGGTAAGAAATTTCCACAAGAAAAAACCTTTTGAAAATTTATCTTATCATTCCTTCATCTTTTACAATATGAAAAGCTAAAACACGAGAATAGGACTGCCAATTTGCGCTGAAAATTAAAAAAACTCTTCAAAAGATTATGGGGAAAAAAGAAACACCTTTTTTTTTTTTCTTTAGTCAAGAGCAATTATTTTTTTCAACAAATCACTTTACAGAAGGTGCTAGATCATGTCATATTTCCACATAGAGTCACATACTATTAAATAATTTTTAATAATGAAAATTTTTAAAAATTAACTTTACAGTTTAGAATCCATATGTTCACAAAATACATCAGCTAAAAATAGAGAACATAGATGTAAGATTAAAAGCTCTGTGAAATTGTGATAATCATTTGCATTTATGAAATTGGTTAAATTACACAGTTAAAATAGTATTGTATTGTATGCTAAAAACAATTGTGTATAACATTAGCAAGCTTTTCAGCTGCTATAATCACCTGAAAGTTCAACTCATAGCTGCTCAAAACATATGCAGCACATTCTACTTCAAAAAGAATTGCTAGATCATGTGAAAAGTATGTGTGTATACATATATTTGGGCGCCTGCACAAGTAGCAAATGAGGAAGTATGGAAAAATTACATTTTCTCAGTTTAGTTCAGCACCTTAAAGGTAATTTATCTTTATGAATAACTACTAGTGCTGTTAAAAAGACATCATTGTCGTATATCACGTAATATCAATTACATTATCCTTATGTAAAATCAAGGTGTAACTGGAATGGCAGCAACAATAGGATTCAGTGATAGCTGTGTATTGCTGGCTTTGGAGAAGAACTAGCCTTTTTCATAAACATGCTATGTTTGATTTCTGAAGTTGTTTCTTGCATTGTCTGGGGATGAGGATTAAGGTTTAGGCTTTTTATGTTTGAGCTGTCTGTGTCCAGGAGGTATTATTTATATGGCATGGGATTTGCATGATTCACAGTTCCAGAAGGAATAAAATCATTTGTTTTCAGTAGGAAGGTTCAGTCTGTAAGGAGACAGATTATAAAAATTTGATACAGTTCTTTTGAAGAAAAAGCAGTATATGTAAGAGCTTGTAGTTAGACAAGACAAGCTAATTAAATGCTGTGCAACTCTTAATTACTAGGGCTTTGGTGGAAAAGGAATGAACAAGCATTTTGGAAATCCATGTTTGACCAATAAATTTTATATTTAAAATAAGACATGTTTGTGTGTTTTATGATTAGAAAGGCCTTAAAATAGAGGAAATTTTAGGAAAAATAAATCTACTAATAGATAAAATGACTAAATTTTATATTTTTCTAATCAGAAACTCATTAAATAGGCAAGGATGTATATCCCTCTTTCAAAGGTGAAATTCAAAATAAGAGACCTGGCTTAAGATTTTGAATAGATGAAACAATGTTGCGTAAAGATCAAAAACCTGAAATGTTTGGGCACATGGTGCTCTCCACAGAAATCTCATTGAGATTTTTCTTCCGTCGGTAATGGGTTTGTTTGTGTAAACTGGCTGACATATTAGTTGGGCACAGGCCAGCTTCAACAGCCATTTCCATCCTTGCAAGCCTGTGTAAATAGTTATTTGCCACCATTTCTTGTTTGAAGTAGGAGAGAAAAACAAAGAAAACACTTTTCCAATTGCCACCTAGCAAAGGACAAGAAATACCCAATTATAGCAGGAACTGTAGTTTTATCTCTGCTATGTATTATTTTATATATACATATATATTATATTTTATATATTATATATCTCTGCTTTGTATGCTATACTAGGAAGTATAGCGTACAAAGAGAAACATACCTTATAAATTAATATTCAAAACGAAGTTATGCTGATAAACAAACTAATGGGAGATTTTTAGAGATGTTGCTGGTAGATATTTGTTTTACACAGGAAGGATATTGCAAAAACTTAAAAGGAGTTGTGTTTTTTTGTTAGTCTGGAATATTTATTTTTTGTGTGTATATGCAGAACTGTTGAACCAAGAAAACTGGGTATTTTCTTTGATGTATGTATAACTCTACAATGAAAGTAGATACTGATTTGTAAATGTGATTTATGAAATATCCAGCAACATCCACCACTATCCAAAATGACAAAAGTGAAACTGGTAACTACTTGAAGAGTTTACATACATTTTGTTGAACCATAAAAGCTAGCCGTAGTACTATTAAAAAAACCAGTGATATAATGATATGTGTTCGCAGAGGCAAGGAAACTTTCCATTAATGAAATGAAAAGAGGTCAAATAATTGAATGGAAGTAATATAATGAAGTATGATTCAGTTAATCTTGGTGCTATTAAAAAAAATAAACTTAAAATATATTTTTTTAATCTATAAAATGAAATTATAGCCTTGAATTATTTGTTGTTGTTGTTGTTGTTCAGCACAATTTCTCACTTATCAGGTTTCTGCTAAAGGCCTTAGAGATTTAGAGAAATTATCTGCGTATTGTGCTTTAGAAGGAACTCAGTTAAGTCTGTCTTTTGGTTTATTGTTTTGGGATCTGTATGATTTAGAGTGAATAAAAGCTCCCTATATAGCTGTGATAAAGCCTACAAGGCTAGCACAGTATCATTTAACCTGTAGCATTTAGAGGTATCTAAGGATACAATTTCCTTCAACATTTGTTATGAGATGAAATAAGGACTTGGATCTGGCTGTAATGGAGGGAAAAAAAAGGCTTCTATAAATTTTTTAATAATGAAAAACACTTTGCCCTCTTAAGCATACCTTAAATAAATTGTTGCATGACTCTATCAAAATGATGTTATCCACTTTTTTTCCTAAGAGAAGTAAAATATTTAATTGAAAAAAATAGTACTTATTTTCATTTTCCAACTGTCATTATATACAAAGCCCAGCATTTTCAATCTGTCTCCTAAATTAGTCTGACAATTAGTGAGAATTTTGGGGTTGTAGCATCTTTAAGGACTAGTCACCTGTTAAATCAAAACTGCGAGAATAAACTGGCCAAGCAGTTGTGAGTTAAAGAAGCAACTGTACAGCATGTAAGATGAAATCATTAGTAGAAAATTCATTATTTTTTACTGATTGGGTAAAAATTTATCTGATTGAATGACTTTCTCAATCTGAACCTTCTTGAGAATGTGTAAGTTTAGTTTGGCGTTACCTACCTTGTTCTTATTCTTAGATGAGTTCTTGCAATAAGCTGCTCATCTGTTTTACTGCATGCAGTGCTGTATGTCACTGCTAACCTTTGCTCATATATTTAACTGCAATATACAGCTTTTAAATGAAAACTGTTGTGAGTATAATGAGTAAAAACATCAGGAACATTTGCTTTTTTGTTTCTCTTTTCCCTAAATTAGTCATTGGAGTAAATTATTAAGTTTGTGCTGTCTAATACATACATATTTTCAGATATTTAGGAAATTACATGTTCCCTGGGCTGAGACAATTCAATTATTTTTTTTCAGTATATTGAGAGAACTAAAAGCAGTGAAATAGAAAATTCAGCAGCAACTGCAATCAATATGGATGATGTTGTACAAGTAGGCTTTACGAAGTCATTCCAGTACTTTGCTGTTTACATAAATGTTTCTATCCACTCTAACTGTTGTAAACTATTCTCAGTAAATAACACTACTTTTGTTAGGTGACATACCAAATGACTTTCTTTTTGAAGTGCTTAGCATGGTATTGTTTATAATACAAAGTAATTTCTAAATATATTTACAAACCATAAAGCAACTTGAAAGTTTGTTTTGATCTGTTTGAGGTTCTTACTCAAAGCTGTGTTAAAATTATCATATATGATGGTTTCTTTGGCTACAATGACAATACATTATGGAGAAGCTTGAAATACTATGAAAGGCTGTCTCATCATGTTTTTGTACTACAAAAGGTTCTCATTTCAAGCTTACTCTCTTAAAGTTTGCCTCATCCTGTGCTTCAACAAATTAAAGGCTACCTTTTTTCTCCCCTACAATTAGTTTACCATTCTTTAGGTATACAGCTTCTTGTAAAAGAATATGATCTAATTTCAAGCCTAGTTTGCTTCTAATTATCTGTTTATCAGCAATTGAGAAGGAAACTTTTTTCTCTTTACTCACAAATTTTAGGCTTCAGGAACAAAATAATATGTGGCATTGGAAATTGAAATCATAGAATATATTCTCTAATCTAATAAATATATGCATTTAATTTTGTCATTAATAATGATCAGAAGTATGTTTTGAGACTGCTATGCACGATGTTGCATATTCTTAAAGTATGCTCTGAAATGCAGCAAAGTTTTCTGTATATGTGTATTGTGAGTCAATTTCTTGACAGCAGATATGGCTAATTCTTTAGCAAGTTGGGTCTCTGTTAGAAGGAAGGATTTTACTTGATCTTTTGATGGACTACTTACACATTAAGCCACAGACTTGCTGAATTCAGGAGATTTTTGTCTGGCTTTTGTGGTTTATGTTGTTGTTGTTGGATTTTTGTTGTTGTTATTGTTGTTTTTGTTTTTATGATAGGCACCATGTGCAGAAAAATACAATAATCCTTTACATCACTTTCCAGTTTTACTGGAGAGTTGAAGTGCTCTATATAGAATCTTTAGGTGTTTTGTTTTGTTTTGTTTTGTTTTGTTTTCCAGTAAAAATGAGTTGTTGAAGACTGAGTTTCACACAAGTCAATTACAAATCTCCAACGTGCCAAATCTGAAAGTCATATCAGGTCTTTCTGACAGATTCCTATTTTAAAAGGAGAGAGAGAAAAAAAAAAGGCAAAAGGCTAATGTCTTTTTTAACCTTTCTAGTTTCAAGAAAAGTGTATGAGAAGTCATACTGGTAAACAATGACTTTGATAAACAGAGTAACTGGGTAGAATTACCTACCTAGGAACAAATGTGCCATGTAATTTATTTATTTTTTTAGAACAAAGGTCTGTGGAAAAAGCAACAACAAAAACTTGCAAGACCAAGTAGAGACTGCCATTTTGCACCCGGGATCACTGCTATGACTAATGGGATTTTGAAGTATACCAGAGGAAGGTCATGGAATAAGATGTAAATAGGTGACAGAGCAATTTCAGCTGTAAGGAATATTTCTGTACTGTCTCACAAGTATCTTAGAAAATGCTAAAATGAAAGATATCTGGAATCAAGTCCAGCTTTCTGTGGAAGGCACAGTAGAGAACATGCATTCTTAGATGTCATTTTGGTGAAAATAATGTACGTGTCTATACAACTTTAAGTTACTAATTATTTTTATAATATGAAAATGAAACACTTTTATTCAAAATTCTATAGAATAGGGTTTTGTCAGATGTTTTACCTTCTTTTACGTAACACTGTAACAAAAATTGTATAATAATTCAAAGAACACTTTCCATTCAATTTGTTGAACAGTTCATGCATTCTTTGATTCTCTATGTATTTGCAGAGTATATAAGACACCTTATATGTCAGAAAGAGTGTGTATAGAACCCAGATATATGTATTCTTATTAAGCTGAATAATTGAAAGAATGGCAAATATTTTTGTATGAAAGACTTTTAAAAAATATTTGTAAGGGAAACTCTGAAAATATAAAGATGTTTCTCCTGTCTGATCTTCATCATTACCATTATAGGCAGGGTGAAAGAAGAATGAAAAGTCTGTGCTCAAACTTTCTCATCTTTTAGTGTCTGGCAGCATTAAAGCAAATTAATTGCTTCATAACATTTTTGAGAAATCGTATCAACGTCTTACATAATATGGTAAGTAAATTTAAATCTGTTTTCAAGAAAGAAGAGAAGAAATGAAACTATTGTGGTAGAAAATATACAAAATACAGTAGTGAAAATCATGTATAGGTAATGCGGTCCTCAAAAAGTCTAGACCCTGTAAAATCAATTTAACTAAGTTAAGAAAAACTTGGTTCTAAATTCCCTGAGATTTCAGATCTTATCTCTTTAATTTATTTTTTTTTTTTTAGTGGTCACATCTAAAATTAAAATGTCTTTTTCTATTTTATCATTAAAGTCAATTAAATAGAGAGACTTACAGTTCAATAGGCTAATGTTTAAACAAGATTTGAATGTCAATTAAAGTTACAGACTCATTACTACAGATAGACTTACTAGATTTTATGCCATTATTCAATATATATCTTATAATCCATTATTCTGAATATTATCACCGTTATTATTTTAAATATTACCTAAAATATTGGATTCTTCTTAATTTTCAAGCATTAAAATAATTTAATTCATCTTTAATAGATATACTTGTCATTGTCAAAATCTTGGAGATTCTTTCCTTGCTGCCTTTAGAGTACTCACTGAAAAGCAAAGCACAAAGGCACACAAAACTCACCAGTACCAATTGTTATCATTTTCAGCAAAAAAATATTTTCTGAATAGTCTCTTTCAAGGTCTGCATGAGCCTTCAAGACCCCTTTTGGGAAGAGGGAATGGTGGAGGGGAGCAGTGCTCAAGCGGCACCTGAGCTAAAACCTGCTAGGTAATTTCACTTTACTCGGAAGCATACTCTCAGGGATTAGAAGAGAAATGGAGGCTGTTTGTTTTTGGTTTTTTGTTTTTTGTTTTTTGTTTTTTTTTTTTTTAAAAAAAGTGGACATATGAAAAGAGAAGAAGTAAACAGAAATAGTAGATGGTGAAAGAAAAGTGGTGACACCAGCTGTGATTTTTTTTTCTATGTGTTGCTGAAATCTAATGTTCTGGGTTCACATAGCTGGAATATTAATGAAAATGAAAATACTCAAGGAGCCATGCAAAGGCAAGATTTGGAAAGGTAGTTCTATGTCAAAGGAATCTTAGTTTCTGGCATGCAAAATGAAACTAGGGAATACTGTAGTGAAGTATTTGGGAAGTGAAAAATAACGCATTGGAAAAAGTTTGGTGATCATTTACTTTTGACTGCTAAGGCTGAAGACATAGAAAATGAAATTAGAGGACGTATATGACAATTTATGAAGCTATGTTTATAAATGACCTTGTAAAAATAACTAAGATCAAAGGAGAAAAATTAATGCTAATTTCTCAAACAGTCCAGATTATGTGCGGCCTTTGGGTATTAAGGAAATTAGCTAGAAATACCGTGGTGTACAACTGAGAATTACTTTATGAAAAGTCATGTTTAAATGAGAAGGTAAGCAAATATTAGAACAAAGCAAATGAAGTGACAATTTTCAGAGGACAGAAGAGTGAACCTGGCAATTAAAGATAATTAATTTTAAAAGACCAAGGCTTAGTTCCAAAAAGGCATTTAAAGTGGAGCTGGAACAGAAGATAGGCATTTTATGTCAACAAGTGTCATACTCCCAGTTCTGCTTGAATGTGAAAGGACAACAATCCACTACTGTTTCTAAGTGGTCCAGGAAGTTTTACTTAATTTCTAGTCTTTTCATACACAAGATTGCTTCTACTGTTTCATTGGTTGCCTCTATTTCAACCGTTTTCATAGGTGAGATCTTCAGCCTACTTATTCAGAGTCCCTGCTACCTGATAGGAATGAACAGGTATTGTCAAACCATACCAGATACCTAGACTCTCTTGTCCTCTTGCATCACATAAAATAGATACAGATCTCTGGATGCCAATAGTGTCACTACTCCTTAAAGAATTCAATATATTTTGGGTATAGGAAAGAAAAGGTAACATGCAGAAAATTGCATAGATCTTGAGAAAGGTGTGTTGTTATTTTCCCTTAGGGAAAAAATAGGCCTTTCAAGCTGAAAGGGTTTAGATGACTCAGTTTGGGATCAAATGGTTGAATAAGTGAATGAGTACTGTAAAATTTAGGATTGATTGTGGTAACCAGGCAGTAAAGTGAAAGGAAAACCACAATCAGCCAGACAGGTGAGGGTGACCCTAGTAATCAAACACAGCAGAGAGTAAACTGAATAGCTCATGTTCAGAGTCACAGTCATCTGTTTTGTTTGCTCAACATGCTTCTCAGTAATGATGAATGTGAATGCAAGAATGAAAATTATGCATATGTTCTTGGGATTTTGACAGTAGCAACTTTTACATTATCTCTTGACTGAAGTGATTGATTTTCCCTGTGAGAAAACTTGCCTATGTGCCCGGGTTTCAGAGTTGTCAAGTGTGAGACGTGGTTATTCCCTTGGCTATTGAAGGGTGAGCAAACAGTAGAGCCAGGAATCCTCACTTCCAAGTGCTTTCTCCACTGATTTTCAGAAGTATTTGTCATAGTCGCTCTGCCTAATTGTGATTTCTTGGAACTCCACTTTTTTTGTGTCATACTTTCAGTAGAAAGAGTCTTACGCTGAGATAAGATATTCTCTAGAGCAGCTAGAAATGTAAATTTAAATCAGAATTGAATCTACCTACTGTGTCTAATGTGTTTTGACTACCACATTTTAATATAGAAAGAGAAGATGTCATCATCATTTCTAGATTCTCAAAGTACGTTGCCAGACACATTCTTGCTAAATGAAGAGATGGGCAATTATTCTAGTGCTGGTTATAAATTCTGAATTCTGAAAGGAGGCAAAGTCCTGAGATCAGAGAAGACCTGAGCATAGTATATAAGCCTCTAGACCCATTTTCCTTCAAACTTCATATATAACCACTTTTTTTTTTTTTTTTTTTTTTTTTTTTTTAACTAGTCAATACACCAGATACTGTGAATATACACTGAGGTATATAACCCTCCTACAAATGACATACCAAACACAGACGTTTACATTGAAGTCATGGATTTCAGTGAGGATGAGTGTTACAATAAAAAATATCATAAAGTAAAAACATATCATACATATCATACAGTAAAAAATATCATAAGTTAAACCCCAGTTGTGGTTCTGGTTAAAACCATGTAAAAACTTTGAAAGACATGGCTTCTCTGTCAGTGTGATTCTGTGGTTAATCTAGGAGTAATTAAGATCTTTTGTCATGTGATAACTTTCATTGTAATATTACTCTGAATGCACTTGCATTTTACCACTATCTAACAAACCGTGAATAGCAAATGGTAGTTGTCAAGCAAATGGTATCAGGAAAAATGGGATGAATCAAGGCTTTTATCAGCCTGGCAAGGGATGTCTGAGAGTATAATTTCAATCTACCAGATTCCAGATTTGCATACTCAGAAGCTAAAATGTCCTTTCTATATGTATGTGTGATGACAAGATGACAAATGCATCTATATTCAAATTGCTGCATTTCAGGAAAAAAAAGAACAAACCAGTTACAATGTGTTAACAAAGTTCAGAGCATAGAAATTGAAAGAAATGTCATTCAAGAACTTGGATAAAACTGAGGATATTTATTTTCTGAATTGCAAATGATGGCACTTTGTCCTTTAAAGAAAAAATAAAACAATGAATTACTCATAAAAATGGCTTCTTGGAATTACTCAATGTAGTTCAGAAGAGTTTAGACTGCAAAGCTATGTATCACTTGTGTAAATTTTCAAAAATTTATATTCATGTCATAAAGTATAATGCTAGAATAAAATATAATAGAAATAAATATCAGAGGCATTCGTTAGACCATCTTGATAATTACAGAATGTGTTCTCATGAGAATAGAATTACTGTAATGTATGCTAGCAGGATGTTTGAAAACAACCTTCTTAATAAATGGACTTGACAGAAAATACACTGTAAAAGGATTATTGGCAAAGGCATGTAAAATAAGAGATTTGGCAGGAACTTTAAGAACACAAATATGCATCACTCAAGGGAGAAGATTTCTATCCAGGGAACAAACTGTCTTTGTAAACAGGATTATACGTATAACAACCATCTAGAAAGCACATAAGAATTCCATCAAAGAAAAATCATATCCACCAGAAATAATGGAAGTGAGGAAAATTTCAGTGACAGTTACTTTAGGTTACTCCAAATAGTTAAAATTGTAAAATCAGTTTTATTGTTTATTTAATTGTTACCTTAGCCAGTCACTTTGCTTCTGTATCTTCATAACAGATGTTCATTATATAAAAAATGAATACATTAAGATGATTATATTATTCAAACTCTTTGATAATTCATTTGTATTAAAACCATAAGACTGTTGACATTTCCCTAGGGTACGTTTGGTGAGGTTAAGCAGGATAAATGTCACAGTAAGTAATGCTGTTATGATAAAAACCTTGCAAAGGAAATACATATATATATTTTTTTCGCTTTACGGTCCTTAACAGCAACTTTTAGAGCTATATTTCCTTTTTAAATGATCCATTATACCTGAAAAGTAAAATAAAAAGACCTCAAATTATGATTTTTGCTCATTTTATCAAGAATAAATGAATAGGAAAGGAGAAGTCTTAAAGAATGCATAAATAGTTTTTTAAAACTTTTGAAACAAAAGAACAATGTGTTATATTTAAACATAATAGTCCTGGTGAGATGTGGTATGGAAGAATTTATCTTAGAAAGAATGTAAGATATGTATTAATATCTATGCAAATGCTTCAAAACAGTAAGTGAACTATAAAATGACTGAGGGAAAAGGAGTTCTCAAAACAGTACAGACATCAGTATTTCAGAAATAATTGATTCAGCAGCATCATGTAGCTGGAACTGGAGGAATAAACAGGTTGGGATGACCTGCAGAGTGTCCCTCATTTCAACCTCCTCCTCAAACCAGGTATAAATGCTAAGTTGAATATACATACATTTATTTAAATTTATATTCATAAATTTTAAGAAGTAAATTCAGGTCTCTCAGGGCCTTCTCTGGGCCAGCTCTGAAAAATCCAAGAACAGATGTCGTACAGAGGCCCTCAAAGCCACTGCTCTGATGCTTGTTTTTTCCCTTGAATGCAGCCTAGCTGTCAACTCTAGGGATGGTGACCATCACCAACATCACAGTTTTCACTGTGCATCTCTGGGGAGTCTCTCTGCCTTATCTAAGGTTCTCCACGAGGTGGCTGACTGTTGGTGGATCCCTTGGCTTAGCCTTCTCATCTTGGGATAAACAAACCCAATGAATGCCCTCAGTCTCACCTCACTCTGGCCCCCAGTGCCAACACCTCCCCACACAGCACCTTGCCTGATCCCTAGGTTTGGGGCATTTGTTTTGTACTGGGGGCCCAGAAGAGGACACGCAGAATACTGGGTAACATTTACTTCCCTTGACCACTGCTTGAGTGTAGTAGTGCCTGGCAGTACTGTAAAATATTAATTTATACTTTTAATTAATCTAAAGACTGTTGCTTAAGTTTCAGTGGTCATTGTAACAATTAATTGTGGCAGATATCAAAAGTTTTTCTTCACCCTTTACTCAAACACATTAAAATGGGAACTCAGTATATCCCATTAAAGAATAAATTGCAACTCCAACTAGCAATGATTAGATAGATGTAAAGGAATATAAAGTGTTTTGCTTTTTATTATTATTCAGCAAAATTTACAAGAAACTCCTTAATAATGTTGACAGTTAAATTTATGCTTCTCAACTAGTTACAAGTTTTGTCTTCTTTTGTGTGTGTGTCTGGGTCATACCTAATATCTGAATAGAACATTAATTATAGATACTACTGAACATCAAAAAAGTAACAATTTCTCAGTTGTCTTTAACCGCAATATCTTTGACTATACTCAGCTCAACCAAAATTGGTCCTGTTAAAAATTTTATTGTTAATAAAAATACTCATAATGTATTCTTCTGTGAAAAGAGAGCCACAATTTCAGAGGCTAATAAAAATGATTAACCAGGTAAGAAGTAAAAAAATAAAATAAAATAAAATAAAGAAATGCAGAATAGTTGAATCCTAGAGGACCTCTGGAGATCATCTAGTCCAACCCCCCTACTCAAAAAACAGTCACCAAGTCATTCATATTAGATTTTGTCTGTCTTCATGGATGGCAGCCTGTTGCCATGTTTGACAACTCTCATAGTAGAATTTAAAATAAACAAAAAATAATAAAATTTCCTGTGTTTGAGTTTATGCCCATTACCTCTTGCCCCGTCACTAGATACCACAGAGCGAGAAGGGTCTCGCTCTGTTGTCTTTACTGCCCCATCAGAATTTATGCGCATTGATAAATCCACCTGAACCTTGCTCCTTGTGGGTAAGCAATTTCAGCTCACTTAATCTCAACTCATATGACAGATGGTCCAGGCCTTCAACCACCTCTATGGCCATTTGATGGACTCCCTGCAGTATGTCCCTGTATCTTCTGTACTGGAGAGCCTACAGCTGCACACAGCACTCCAAGTAGAAGTAGCATATTGGTAGACAAGTTTTCTTCACTTTTTTTCAGAGTTATAATAATGCAGTTTAAAGGTATTGATATTTTCTGCTTTATTATGCTAATTTACATTTTTCCACGTTTTCAGGGTTATCTGAGAAGTGATTCTGTGAAATTAATCAACGTTTCATAAAGAACAGAATTCAAACTTCGAACAATGTAATGCTGAAGGGGAGACTCCATTTAGAGAGGAATTGTCAGTTACTGTCAAAATGGAAGTGTGCATTGGTGCGGTTACCTTGGGCCTGGTTATTCAGCTCATTATAGATGACTAGAAGATAGATTATACACTCTCGCTCTGTGCATGACATAATGGTGGAAGAAACTACAAGTAAATCAGGGTTGTAATTCAAAATTAACTTGATTTAAACATTTAAAAATGTTATGGCTTCCATTGGGACAAAAATATTCATATAGAACATGTTTCTTTGAACAAATGAGCCTGAGGATTGCTTATGACTTACAAGCACATTATGGTACGTTACTGCCAGCAAGGAAACTTTTACAATAGCATGTAAGAATATGAATATGTTTTACCAGATGGATGAAGCAACCTTTTTCCTGTACTCAGCTGTTGTAGGGGCTCAGGTGAAGGTCTTTGTCCAGATTTGACATTCCAAGAGTCATTTGTAGTCGAAAGAAAATAGCAATAATGGTAGAAAGTCTGGAAGAGAACAGAAAGGGATTAAAGAAACAGTGAATACAAGGGCTTTAGATGATAAGATGAAGGAATGTGATAATGGTCTTCAAATACAAATTGTAAAGTTGGGTATTTTTTCTTGTGAGCATGCAAAATAAGCTATTTCTCACATATATCTCACATTTATATGTATAGATAAATAGTAATGGGGTTTAATTGCAGTAAGAGAGATATGAGATATGAGAGAGATCTCCTATGAGAGAGAGATATATACCACCTCTGATATGGAGGAAAGATTGTTAGTGGTATAGATTCTGAAGCGCTGGTATAGTTTGCTGACCATTTCAGGCAACTTTTAGGAAAAGGTTAGACAAACATCTGTAACCTAGTTACAGCTGAACTACAAGGAAGGGGCCAGATGACCTTTCAAGGTCCCTTCCAGCTCTATGATTTTTCTCATTTATGAATGCCACCATAGAGAGTTACAAATACTGACAACAGAATGAGCTATTAAAAACAATAGATAAAAGAGAAATAAAGTGCTTGTCTGTTTCTGTGCTGTACCTTTTTCTGTTCAAGTCAAGAATATTGGTCCTGTGTTTGATTTGGGCTGTTTTTGTTGTCAATTTTATTTTTTGTCTTATCTGAATGCTTATTTTTATTTCCATGCCTGTCTAATATGTCAAAGGTCTGAGGCTATTTATTTAAAATGGCAAAATCAAACTGCAGATGTTGCTGAATGTTTGAGATATTTCTATAATTTCTCTGCTTTTTTTTTTTTTTTTTTTTTTTTGTCAAAAATTCTATCCAGGGATCCTTGTTTGCTCTAAATTTGTTTGGAAAGCTCATTCAAACCAGGAACTCCAACCTTTAGATTCATATACCATCAAAATCATCATTAATTACCTGAACAAACAGGAGTTTTGATACATTTTGAAGTACCTTACCCAAGATATTAGTAGGCCATTTTCTGAGGCAAATCCTTGCAGGGAATTATTTTTCAATACAATTAATTTTCAATGTAATGTGTTATATAATTGTAATACATAGTGCTTTAAATGACTGTTAGAAGATTTTACAGTGACTATCATGTGTGAATAGTAAGCAAGAATAACTTGAATTTGGAAAGCAATATTATGTGAAGGTGTTTGATCAAAATGAACAGGGGATCCCACATTCTGGTTACGTTCACTGCCTTTCCTCCCAGAGCTGATTTTCTGCACCTACTGTGTCACTGCCACGCACTATGTTTTCTGAAGACATACTACCTATTCACTGGTATGCATTCAGTAAGGGTCTAATAAGCCTCTAAAAGAGAAACAAACCCAAAGAGAGAATCTTTATATTTTATAGACTGTTTGCCAAGTAGTTTTGGTAATAATCCTACATTGTCCAAACTTACACAGCATGTCTCATAAATTTCCCCAAAGTAAACTTTATCTCATCCATCAGGAATGTATTCAAAATAGTAGTAAGTAGACATTTATTAATAAATGGCAAAACTTGTAATTATTAAATGCTTTTGGTACCTTCTGTTTTTCTACTACACTGTTACTTTCCTAGTGATCAATAATTCATGACAGACCTGTTTTTCCTGAAGTTGGTGATAGATTTCTACTGTAATTCAATATTTCAGCTTTAGTTTTGCCTTAAATTTAACTGCTTAAAGTTTTGCAAAAACTTAAATGTGTTTTCATTTTCTGAATATTCTGTATATGATATGTGGTGTGGGTATCAGAAAATCCATGTAGGAATCCAACTAGAACAGCCAAAAAATATGAGAGATGCCTGATCTGCTTTTTGTTTTGTTTTTGTTGCTTTATCTATAACTTTCCAATTTAGAACAATAAAACATGCCACTAAGAAAATAAAATTGTTTCCTAGGCAATATAAGAACTATCCTACTTAAAAATGCTTCTCCATTACAGTTTCTATACACATTAATTTTTTGTGGTAAATTTTTGGTAAATAAAACCCATAAAATATGAAATCAATTTTATAGGACTTGATTCTCTTCTTCCCATGTGTGAGAAAGCATTGGTATTTGTAGTCCCACATTTCATTATATTCTGCAAGTTTACATGTTAGTGAAGGAAAATGTATAACCCTTGAAATCCACAGAATAAAAACTTGCTGAGAAAATGGCTGTGTTGTTAAAATAAGCATTTGTCATTCATTGGAAATTATGCTGGACCACATTGTTAGTAAGTGAGATTTCTTAGTGTATAAAGAACACTGTATGATTTTATCCCCTGGAAACAAAGCTAGGCAGTAGTTTTATTCTTCTGTTTTTATTTATTTAAAGTCAGAGGAGTTGATGTCAGGTTGCTTGATAGAATGGTTTTACTTGCAAGATACCTATTATTGCATTTTCTTTTGTTTGGTAGCGTGTTAATGAAGGAAAACAAAACCAGCATTTCTGTGAAGTAATATAGGGCATTCATACAGGGTATTATTGCACATATTGATCCCATATATAAGGCAGCATTTTGTTATGTGATCCAATCTGTGTGCTTTAAGCTCTTTGTTTTGAACATTTTGGCCATGGGCTTCCAGAGCAATTAAGACTTTGGCCCTCTTAAGTTTCTAGGTGATACTTGAGTATTGAATCTCAGATGGCTGCTCATGAACTTTGAAAAAAATTTACTTTATTGCCTTGATTATTATTATTGTTTATTTATTTTAAACCAGTCTTATCATCAAAATTGAATGGCATCATCTTAGGACCAATAGGAATTTAACCAGTATATTTTCATGTAAACTTTTGGAATGTACAGGAAAAGTACTAGAAGTAAATATTGTCTTTGTTATTTTAATAAGAAAGTATGCTAAAGAGTTATTCCTGTGGTATTGGTATGGTATCATGTGGATATGATACAATAACTCCACTTGTTTCATTTCAGTTTAAGCTTTTGAACATTATTGGTTCCCTTTGGCTGTGACTTCAAGATAAATTTGTTTTCAGTAAAATAATATAATATAAATATTTTTATCTAATTAAATAAAGCCACATTTATGGTTCTTGTTCAGATAACAGAAGGGGAAAAAAGGGAAAATTGTGTGTAATTAATTTATTGTATGTGACATATAACAGAAATGAGCAAACAACAGCAATCTATTTCTATTTTACAACAGTTTTTGCTACATTGATACATGCTATTCTAATACACACTATTGGAAGCTCTGGTGGGTCCACATACTTAGCACTTTTTACTTCTGAAGTGCTACTTGGAAATTTCAGATAAAATATACTGCTAATATAAAACAAATTTTCTGTTTTAAAAATGTCTTTCACAGTCATTTGACAAACTCATTCCTGCTCTGACAGTTTTAGAAATGAACTTTTTCTCCTTTGTGTTTAGCGTCTGCAGATGCTCAAGGATACTGGGCAACTAAATACGGTGTAAAGTTAATGGAGGAAGAAGTTTGTAGTAATGGCACATCTATGGATTCCTGTATTTGTAAAGACATATGCAGTATTGATGATATTCAATATAAATTGATGATATTGATATATATTGATGAAATTGATGATATTGATTATATTCAATATAAATTTACAAATGACATTAAAATCAGAATTACTTATCTTAAGAAATTTGAGGTAGTCTTTGAATTTGACAATTTTGAGATATGACTCTTTTAAGCATATGAAGATTGCCTAAAGGCCTATTTTGATGTTCAGAAATATTCAGATACTCAGAAAACAATCTAGAAATATTTGACAGATTCTGTAGCACTTAGTCAGTAGAACTAAATGATTTATGTCAGAGAAAGTGATCTCTGGGAAGAAACTGAAACATCTTTTCTGTGATTCTGTGAAGAAAAACTACTCATTGAGTTCACTTGTGAGAAAATCATTGATATTAGGGAAAAAGTAGTTAGTTTATTTTCATTAGTAAGGCTTTCTCTGCAGGAAGTTTTAAAAACAAGACAGTGATGTTGATAGCAATTGTCAAAAGAACCAGAAAGAGTTTGCAGGGAAAGGCAAGAAATTTAAGTCATTATACTAATATTTGCTAGGCAGTGTCTTGAAATTTCTAAATTATTCATTTAAATTTTTTTTGTGTGTGTGGGTATGTTTTTTCCTGTTATGCCAGAGTGGAATTTTGCTCCTTATAAATTAAAAAGTCATTTGGAAAATGTTTTTCCAATTGTGAGATTTTTTAAAGCTTTGCAAGTTTGTGTTTTGTCTATTTTAAAAATTAATAACCTGTTCTTACCATACACCTATTAAGCTTCATATGCTGTTAAAATGGAATGTTTTTAGGAGTTCTTAGATTTCATATAGCAATGTGAGACCTGGGATTTTATTTCAGAAAGTTAATAACTGTATAAAATAGACAATTCACTAATTGTAGGACCTGATATTAACAAATGTTCTCTTCTTTAAGAACCAGTGATGTGTTTAAATGGCCTGCAAGAAAATAACTCTGAAAGATTTAATACATTTTAACTAAAGTGAGATACAGGATCTTGCCAAAATTGTCTCTTAAAGTACTTGTATGCTGTAGCTGATTGTATTATAGATATAAAAAATAGTGTTTCAAGCTATTCCAAGATTTCTTGTAGCATTGTGCATTGTAAACTCCAAATCTCTCCTGAAGGAAATTAGTGTTAGAAGCAAAGAAGATTTGCAGAAAACTTGATGTTATTTTAAGAGTGAAATCTACATTGTAAATACAGACCGGCTGTAGTCTGGGGGTGAGGGAAGGGGGTTAATCCATGATGTTTTTAGAAGTCCTATGAGTTGCAAAACAATGAATAACAGAGGATTTTCCTCTTCCATTCAATCTCTCTCTTTTATCAAATAGAGAAATATCTAATTTGGAAGGAAGAAGGGAAGGAGGTCATATCTGCTTAGTCAATGAAGGCTGGAAGTCAAGTATGGATTTTAACTTCAGCTGAAAAATAGCTTACTTTATAAAGAAATTTCTTTCTTCACACAAAAATACTTGTCTGTAATGGCGGGAAAACAGGTACAGAGTAAATACAAAGGCTTAAATTATAGGGGATTATCAGTTGTGTTGAATACACAAAGCTGTTCAGATAAGAAAAGTCTGATTTCAGAAGAGTTGTGTAATCATTAATATGATTACATTATCAGCTTGGTTAAGTAACAGTAGTGGAAATGCTGAAAAGGAGAGTGTATTACAGCCAAATTTAAAAACCTTAGTAAATTATAGAAATACTTCCATATAAAGAATTCCTTCCAAGAGGTATCAGTTGCTATTAGTGCAAGCTCCCTAAACTAAGATATATATATATATCTATCTATATATATATATCTATATATATATAGATAGATATATATATATATCTTAGTTTTAGTATTTATCTTAGTTTTTAGTATTTAAATATATATATATTTAAATAAAACTTTTTGCTTTTTTTTTTCCACTTTATGGTAAATTTTCAAATAGTTAACAGGAAGTCTGTAAAAACACCTTAAGAATTATATATTTAGAACATTTTCTGCTCCATCTATGTTTACAAAATTATGGAGGGGGAACAAGTAGATACACATGACAGGGAATCACACACGGGAAGCTAGGATATATGGTTGTTTGGAACTCCTAGAATATCCAAGGTCACATGGTAACACATTAAACTCAGTCTCTGTGAAGCGTGCAGCTGCAAGAGCTGCTTCTCTTGTCCTGCACAGGTCAGTGGGCCACAGTTCCCATTCTGCATGGAAATGTTCTCCTATTCAGAGGAGAATCTGAGCATGGCTTTTTAGGTACCCTTGTGTATTGTGTGCTACCTGTGGAAGTTGAATGAGTTTTATTGCCATGTTACTTCATTATGGTTGCAGTCCACACACCAAACATTAACAGTACTAATGATCCGTGCCAGGTTCTTAATTTCCTGGTGTCAAGTTCATTCTGCTTTTTTTCTATAGCTGAGTTGCAGGTCAGTAGTAGATTCTTTATTGTCAAGTAGGAGGATTTTTAATTACAGAATGAGCCTTCATAGTTAATGAAATGGATGCTGTGTTTTAAATATACTTGTAGTGGGAAATTACTTGTTGATTGGTCTGTTTTTTGTTTTGTTTTGTTTTGTTTTGTAGTAGTAATATTAAAAATATTACTTATTAAAAATATTGCTTGCTTTTCCTGTAAATTTACTTCTTCACGTATTTCCAGCGATATCATAACGGTATCATTATGGCCTTTGTAACTCTTTTCCTTGTAGGTGAATATCCTTCTCTGTTTTTATTTCCTTTTAGTTTTGCTCCATGTCCTGGATAGCAGTTTCTCATCTCCTGTATGTTTGGTTTTTTTTCCTCTGTTGCCCAATTCTAACTATATTTTATGAGTTCAAGAGAGATTGCATTAGCAGAAATAAGTAAGAGAGAAACACATGTAAAAAGCTAATAGATAAATTTAAGTGGAGAAAATATGTTTCCTCTCTTCAGGCTTTCATAGACAAGATTGTATGTTTGAAACTCTTTTAAGCAGTCCTTCTGCAATTGCTACTTTCAATAAGTTTGTCTCCACACAGTGACCTTTCTATAGTTCTTAACACTCTTTATACCTAGACTATGAACATTAGAACTTCTTTCCTCCCCCAACTTATGACAATTCATCTTTCTTCCCTTTTACTTCACCACTACAATCTATATTACTTACCATCTATATTCAAAGAGATTTATTTAAAACATTGCTTTTGTAATTGCTCTTGTCCCCTTGATTGCTATTAATAATGATGGTTTATATAATGATGGTTTATCCTAAATAGATATATATAGTATTTCTTATGTGCTAAGTTAATTTTTAAGCTGTTTTTTTTTTTTTTTTTTTTTCATGATGTGCACTACACAGCTTGTTATTGAAACCCTGCAGCAAAAAGGCAAACCTGTCCACTGCAATCTTTGATATGTAGATTGGATGGCATAGTAGGTTACAACTGAGAAAAAAATGCAATGCTAGTTATTCCACTCCCACAACCCTACATAAATCTTGTATTTTGCAGGTTGTTTAATTTTAGATCTTCTTTCAGTGTAAGAGAACCACAAGTTTATCACTAACTTCTGCTTCTCTTAATAATTCCTCTGCATTATGGTTGTAGATGTATAAGTTTAATTAGCTGCTTCTGCTCTTCTGTTTTTCTCATGTCATGTTGTCTTTTTCATTAGATTTCGCTTCTTCATTTGTGTTAGATGTTTGCACATTTCCTAGCTTTAAGCAATGTGGGCTATAATTGGGATCTAAAGTTGGAACATGTCTTCAGTTTGTGTTTTGTTAATTCTTTCTATTTTCCTGTCAAAAACATATTTTATCATGTGTTGCCAATGAAGTGAAAGAAAAGTCAAAGGTAATCCACATCAGTTGTTTGTTTTTTTTTTTTTTTTCTTGCTTCTAGCAAAAACTCTTAGTCTTTAGACTTATTTTCTGTTATAAATGTTCTATGAAAGTATCCATACTATTTTCAGGTCCTGTTTTCATAGAGGCTATGCCCAAGCATGTTACAGAATGCTGGAGGCTTTTAAGCTTGTAAAATCAAATGTATCAACAATGTAGTTTTCTTAAACTTTCTGTAATTGCTTTTCCTGTCACACAGAAATTTAATTTAAAAAAAAAAAGAAGAAAACAAAACAAACAAACAACAAAAAACTGTACTCCTCTAAGTATTTCTCCTCTATACTAAGTAAGTACTCAACCTGTATTCCTCTAAGTATTTTTGAGGTTGAAGGTAGCTAAGGTGATTATTCTGACAATCTAAAAATCAAGCTACTTATGGAAGTGAACTAGATAAATTTTAATAACCTATTTCTTCACCCATTCTGTGCTATATTATATACTTGAAAAAAAAAGTGTATGACAAAACGTTCTGTAAAACATCTGATCTCTTTAGGATTTCAACAAAGTTCACTGCCATGACCTTACCTTACCCTTACTGTACAGTGAACTTGTTTACCGTGAAGGGCTTGTTTATTAAGTTCAAACATATGATTCCCTGGGCTATGTAATAGATTTTGTCTGTGACAAAGCAGATAACAGTAACTTAGCTAAAGATAACTCCAGTGTGCTACTAGTTTCTAAGTCTCTGACTACTTCTGTTGCTCATTGCATGCTTTAAACATTAATTTTCTTATCTGTTAGTTGCTGTAGACTTTAGTTAAGTAAAATCCACAACTGAACAGAAGAGATCCACGAAAATTCCTTCTACTGTCATGTGGGCTGATATGTTCTTAAAGCTGAGGATAGAAAATGAAATGGCTGTGTTAATAGAGATATATTTTCAGTTCTGTAAAGGGTTGAATAGATCTTCTGATACCGTAAATTAACAACCAAAGGATCTTCTGGGGTGCTGCTCAAAAGGGCTGTATTTAATTTTGAAAAAGATTATTTGTTTGCTTCTTAGAAAAAGCCATTAAAATAAAATTAACTGCAACAATATGCTTGCCATTGTATAGGAACTGAATGTCAGCAAGTGTCTGAGAATTCTTTTCAAATTGAAAAGAAGCTGAGAAATCAATGTCAAGTCCAGCTCCCCAATATCTTTCTGTGGTCATAAGCCCAGATAAGTAATTACCCTTCTGGCCAATACTTATTACAGTAACTCTTTTTTTTTTGTAGTTTACAACTGTCTTCTTCCAAGGCTGCAATAACAATTCTTACATTATATGTAGCTGTAATTCTTCTCAACAGCAACTCCTATCTTACCATAATGATCACCCTGGAGAAGTCAATGCTTTTGTCTTCAGCTTCGCAGGAATAGCTCCTTGATTTTCTGTACACAGTCCTTTACTCTGTTTCAGAATAAGTGTAGTTGTGTTGTAGAATTAATGAAGATAGTTTTACTAACCTTTTCTGGTACCAAATTATAAATTTGCAAAAATTTTTTTTTTTTTCCTGATTTTTAAAAAGCTACTCAAATTTATGAAAAAATAATAATAACAAAAAAGAGGGTGCATTTAGATTAGAGGTTAGGAGGTATTGAAGGCCAGGTTGGATGAGGCCCTGGGCAACCTGATCCAACCTGGGTGCCCATGGTTAAGGAATTGTAACTAGATGATCTTTAAGGCCATTCTGTAATATGGAAAAGATTTAATGGTTAAAGAGGTTTTTGTTTGTTTGTTTTTTTAAAGAAAATCTTAAATATATCCCAGTTATATTTGACTGTTTCATTCTAGGATATTTGTACACCAATAACATGAAGTAAGTCTTTGGTTCAATATTAAACTGCAAAAGGGGTAAAATAGTCTTGAACTTATATTTTAAACTGTGATATACATACTAAAATAATTAGACAGTTTATCTCAGGTGTCCAGTAACCTACACCAGATTTAGCACTGATATCCAAGACATAATAATCTTGCTACAAAACTAAAACTGAATGCCTGTAAACAATTATTTGCAAAATGTTTTTTTTAATATTGTGCCAGTTGCTATCTGGATTCAAATCTTCAAGAGAAGATAAATGCAATATAGACTACGGTAATAAACATTGTCCTATTAACATGCTTTAAATAATATAATCAAAATTACTTTCTTATAAAAAACTTATATATAAAATGAAATATGAGATATTAGAAGGAAGAATGACTGTGTTGTTCAATCCAATAAAAGACTAGAAAAATAACACATATAAAATATAAATATAAATAAAAAGCATTTGAGAAATAACAAAGATGTACTATAGATGTATATACAAAGATGTATGATATATACTGAAGCAGAGTATTAGACTGAAGAAAGAAGGATTTTCACTTTTGAAAGCAGAAACTTAAAAAAAAAAAAAAAAAAAAAAGAAAGAAAAAAAGTGGAATAGAAGATGGGACTTTTAAAAAAAGATAATTAATATTCCAGTTAAAATGAGGCTTAAAAAAAGTACCTCAGTTTTGGAGGATTGGTTTTCCTTTTTGTTAATGAACCATAAAAGCAGAGATAATTTCATTTAAATTGTATTTTTTCAAATTTCATATAATTATGAAGGTGTCTCATATTTATGGGGTATCTGCAAATCATGCACATATATCCCTTACTCTATGAAGCATTTGCCCTTAATGTCAAGACATTAATGCACTTCCTTTCAGCCTGGATTCCAGTTTAAACATTTTTGGCAATATCTTAACAAATATTATAAATACGCATCAATCAACACAGTATGAATGTTCTACTAAATATTATAGATAGTCAGCTCAAGTTTCACCAAATGAGATTCCATAACATGTATTCATATTTCCCTGCAGAAATACCTGTCCCTTTTTTTTTTTTTTTTTAAATGTCAAGTCATCTTGGTCTATAATAATAATAATAATAATAATTTGGGAAATAATAAGAATACCATTTAAGATCCATTGTGAATAGCAAAGAGAAGTTGAAGAGTATTTGCTTTTCAAGAAAGTGGGTTCAAAACAAAGAAAAAGAGGCAATGGCACGCCAGTGTGGCATGTTGTAGACAAAAGTCTACAAGAGAGGTCAAAATGAGAAAATCCCTTTGGGAAAGATTGTGAAAAAAACATTCTCTAAGTCTTTGTTTTGCTCTGCTCAATTCCATGGCCAGATTTGAATAGATTGTTAATGTTATAGAGACAGGAATTCTCCTAAGATCTGTTTCATTACTGTAGACATTACATTTGCACATATCGACTGAAGCAAATGCTGCCAATAATGATAGAAACTTCGTACTGTCAGATGCAATAATCATTACATTCCTTTACTGGATAGTCACTGAACCAACAGGAGGGTATGCTATTAGCAGGTCAAAGAAGATAACCTTGGAATAAATAAGCATGAATTGATAATTTTTCAATTAAATAAAAGGATAAACAAAAAGAGGTTGGTTACTAAGGTTTCTAATTCCACAGCAGCGGACTGAGAAAATTATGGAAACTAATTAGTGATGTCAACAAGACTGAAGTGCCAAGGGATTTAAAGTGAAGGAGCTTTGGAATCTGAAGTCAAGGCTTCAAATTCTATCTAAACTGCAATGCAAACAAGGAACAGCAAATTGAAGTGTTTCTTCAATATATGTGTAAAAACAGATTATCAAGAAGGTAACAGATACCAAAAGTTAAGATGGAATTAAATTTCAAATAGATCTCTTTCTTGAAGGTAGAAGGATATAGGGATAATAGTGTTGCCCTAAAATTATGCCAAAATTATGTCTTACAAAAGACATTTTGGCTACTGGACATTAGCCATAAAAATAAAGAGCACAAGAAAAGAAATGAGTGCTTTGTTTGATGAAGCAGGCGTAAGTTTTCACAAATAAAATATTCAAAATACATCTCCCAAATCCATTTTTGTTTGAGCCTAATTTCAGTGAGAATAATGAGGTTGTCTAAGGACTGGTAGGTTAATAGCAGGTTTAGCTGTCCATATCTTCTTCGCCTCTGAACAGCCTGTTAAGTCTCTCGTTCTGCTCTCCGATAAACTTATAGCTGTAATAGTACGAAAAATAAACTTGTGGGTAGTCAAAGCAGTGAAAACAAATTCAGGCATTTTTACAGATTACTTATACAGCAAAGAACAGCTGTTGGAAAGATTTGTGATGTGCTTCATACATTCTGATGACGACTGTTTTGTCTTTACCACTCTAACATTTATAAATACTTTTTGGATATGAATATACAGTTTAGCAAGTACTGCTTTTAGATGTTCTTATTTCCTAATTCTGGAATGCTTTTTTTTTTTTTTTTTCCTCTGATCTATCTGCTTTGGGCATATGTATAAAGCTGTATATAGATTTTGAAGCTACCATGCTAGAAACAAGGTAAATTAACTACATTTTTTTCTTTTTCGGTGTGGAGGCCACACGAGGCAGCCGAGGGAGCCACCAGGGCCCGGCAGTTCCCGCGCGGGAGGCTGACGAGACGTAGGCGGAGCCAGCAGCTGCGAGCCGTTTAAATAGGGCGTTGCCGCCATTTTGCAGCCATTCGCTGAGGCGATCGGCTGTGGGGCAGACGTGTTTTGTAGCGGAGTGGGGGAGCGAGGCGGGCAGGGCTTTTTTGCGGCATCGAGGGAGCCGCCAGGACCCGGCAGCCCTCACAAAGGAGACAGACGAGCAGTAGTCGTAGTCGGAGCCGGCGGCGGCGAGCCATTTAAATCGGGCGTTGCTGACATTTTGCAGCCACCCCATAACTGTATAAAAGCAGTCCCCAGGGAGTGCCGCCAACAGGACCGGCTTGGAAGTTCGCGCAGGCAACCTGTGCAGGGCAGTACAGGCGGAGCAGGGAGGAGTGTGGGGAGGATTCTTTTCTCCCTTTCACTTCCTCTGCTGTGGGATCTCTGCCTCTCAGAATTTTAGTGAGAACAGTACTGCAGAGAGTACTAGCAAGCCAGCTGCTTTGCCATACACAGTTGCACCCCAGCAAAAGGTTGTTGTCAAGTAATGTGTGGAGACCCAGATGAAGGCCCCACAAAAACACAGGAGTGCACAGATCTCTGGTTGCAGCAGGTGCCAGAGCCTGGCCCTTGTAGGGCAGGGTGACAGAGACAACACCCACATCAGATGTGACCAGGTGAATGATTTACTCTGCCTCCTGGCTGACCTGAAAGAAGACATGAAGAGGCTGAGGAGCATTAGGGAGAGTGACAGGGAGATTGATGGAGCCAGTCCCTACCAGGCCTGAGGCTTAGGCAGCCAGCAAAGGCTCCATGAGAAACACATCAGACCCTACTGCCTTGAGAGCAGCTAATAGCAGGGGAACAGCAGGCAGAGTTCCTGCTATGATGAACCCCCTCTCCTCTCCTTCCACTAACAATGGTAATGAACTGGGGGACAGAAGGCAATGGTAAAAGGTCCCCTGCTAGGTGTTCCAAGCGTAGCAGGTGCACCCACACAGTAATTCCCAGCAGCCCCTGCAAAGCAGGTACACTGCTCTGCAAGGACAAGTGGACAATGGCAAGAGTGGACAATGGCAAGAGTGATGGTTCTTCCTCCTTGGAGGTGTCAGCAAAGTCTAACCAAGCTGCCTGCTGCATTAAAACCTCCTTAGTAAAGAATAAAGATGGGCCATTGTCATTGGTGACTAACACATGAAGGGAGCGTAAGGCCTGATGCGCAGAACAGACACACTACAGAGGGAGGTTTGGTGCCTCCTGGGGGCCTTGGTTAAGGATGTGAGGAAGAAACTTCCTTCGCTAGTATTACCCTCTTCTGTTGTTTCAAGTAGGCAGTGATGAAATAGGAAGAACTCCTGTAAGTAGTATGAAGAAGGATTTTAGAGCCTTGGGTAGACTGGTTAAGGGCTTGGGAGCACAAGTCGTGTTCTCCTCTATCCCTCCAGTTACAGGAAACAATGAGGGATTGGACGTAGAATCACAGAATCATCTGCGTTGGAAGAGACATCCAAGATCACCTAGTCCAACCTCTGACCTGACACTAAAAAGTCCTCTGCTAAAACACATCATTAAGCTCTAAATCTAAATGTCTTTTAAAGACTTCCAGGGATAGTGATTCAACCACTTCCCTGGGCAGCCTATTCCAAAGCAAGCATGATGAGCCAGCAGATTAATACTTGGCTCTGAGCCTGGTGTCACTGGCAGGGGGTTGTTTTTTTTGACCTTGGGTCAATTTACATGAGACCAAGCCTGCTTACAACAGACATGAATAGCTTCTCCACCAGCATAAAAACGGATTTAGGATGGGGGTTGGCTTCGCTGATGCAGTTTTAAACTGGGTATGAAGGGGGGGGGGGGGTAGGGGTGGAACAGGGGCGCTAGAAAGGAGCCAGAATGTAACATGCCAGTTCTTGCAGTCTTGTATCTTGGGGAATGATGAAGATGACAACATTTTGGAGGAATGACACGGGTTGGTGAGAGGTTGGTTACTATGGAAACACCCGCATATGGTCAAGAGGGTATTAGTGCTTCTCCCTCCCAGAAGGTGGCCCAGCTGAGGTGGATTTATGCTAATGCATACAGTATGCATAACAAACATCTTTATCAACAACATAGACAATGGAGTCGAGTGCACTCTCAGCAGGTTTGCAGATGGCACCAAGCTGAGCGGTGCAGTTGATAGAACAGAGAAAATGGACGCCATCCAGAGGGGCTTGGACAGGCTGGAGAAGTGGGCGTATGGGAACATAATGAGGTTTAACAAGGCTAAGTACAAGGTGTTGCACTTGGGCTGGGGTAATCCCAGGTATTTATATAGAGTGGGAGAAGAAGAACTTGAGAGAAGCCCTGTGGAGAAGGACTTGGGGGTCCTTATGGACGAGAAGCTGGACATGAGCCAGCAGTGCGTGCTTTCAGCCCAGAAGGCCAACCATGTCCTGGGCTGCATTAAAAAAGGGGTGGGCAGCAGGGAGAGGGAGGTGATTGTCCCCATCTACTCTGCTCTTGTGAGACCCCACCTGCAATATTGTGTGCAGGCCTGGGGCCCCTAGCACAAGAAGGATGCGGAGCTCTTGGAATGGGTGCAGAGGAGGGTCACTAAAATGATCTGAGGGCTGGAGCACCTCTCCTACGAGGAAAGGTTGAGGGAACTGGGCTAGTTTAGCTTGGAAAAGAGAAGGCTGTGGGGAGACCTCACTGCGGCCTTCTAGTACCTGAAGGGAGCGTATAAACAGGAGGGGGAATACTTGTTTACATGTGTTGATAGTGATAGGACAACGGGGAATGGTTTTAAACTAAGACAGGGTAGATTTAGGTTAGGAATTAGGAGAAAGTTTTACATTCTGAGTTTTTCATTATGATTGATTATGTGATTCTAAATACTGTATTGTAATGTAAGATCTGAATTCATAACCTACTTACCTTGTCTTTACAACATGTAATGAGTAATTTATATTTTGGCATACCTATCTTGGTCATAAAAGGGAGCTTTCAGCATCTATTTAAGTACCTTTCAACAATGTTGTGGATTTTCACTTACGTAGCCAGCTGTTTTTTGGGGTACATTTTCTCCAGATTTACAACCAGTTCAGTAAAGTTGTCAAGATCAGCAGTTCTGAAACAGCTGTCATTATACTTATAATGGAATTTGCTGAAACATTCTCATATATCAGGTATAATAGTAATTTTCATGATTTGAAATTTTAATATTTTAAAGCAGTATATTATTAGGTTCACACATAATTTAAACCACCAAAAATTCACTGTATTCTTGCATTTCCTTCCACTATTTGGTTCCTGAATAGTACAGCTTCTGCTTGGAAGCAGAGCAAAAATCCTTGCTGTGCAGCATCGTGAACTTGACTGTTTCTCCTTAGCATTTCTCCTTAGCATTCGGGGTTCACCAAAAGTCTTTATTCTGTTAAAGGAACTTCAGAATTTCCATTTAAGAAGGGAGAAAATACTGAGTGATTACATAAATTATAATCTGTTGTGTTTCTGTTTTGTTTTGTTTTTCAAAAAATAATGTCTCCAGCAAGAGAAAAAACAATGATCTTACAATTTGGATTGGCGTGTAACTATTCTATTTCTGGTTTTGCCCCAGATGTAGTTTCTGACTTAAGAAAAATGCTTATTATTTTATTCAGGTAATATTTATTACCTTGTTGTGCCTTGACGTATGATTAGTTTCCATGGTCAAAGTATTCGGAAACTATTATTTATCAGGGGAAAAAAATAAAATCGGTGACGTGGTTTTCCATACTGAAAATGATGGTTAAGCTTAGTTTCTGACTTTGAAACCTCATAGCAGCATGTTAATTTCAGAGAGGTTTGATTTGCTTCAACTTGTCCTGTTCTTCAGACCTTTCTGCTCTGTATATGTCTCTTCATCTTTTAGAGATCTAAGAACATATCTTGACTTATTCCATGGTCTCAGTTTTTCCAGACTCTAGATAACTGCAGAGAAGCCCTGCCTGCTTGTCTGCTTTCCCACTCCTCAAGAATAAAGAAACAATAAATCTGGCTTTTCGGTCCTCAAATAGAATTTTGTATAAATTGATACGTTATCGTGTTTGATTTTCTGATTTAATATTGGCTTTATTTAAAGGCCCCTTTTCTACCCACCTTTGATAATACTGCTGCTGAAGATGAACATGTGAATTTATTAAATGTCTTAATGATGGTGATGAGAATTAAAAATTAATATTTTAATGCATGGTATGAAATAATAAGGTACATTAATTGAAGACTTTCAAGAGGTTAAGATGAAAACTCAATTTGAACCATAAAATGTTTTTAAATACTTCATATACAGCAAAAAAAATAATATTACCTAGGTACACGTTTTGAGAGGGAAACTGCTGTTTCCAACTCAGCAAAGTGTTCAGCAAAACTGGTACCATTTAAATTAAGTATTTATTGTATTGGTAGAATAAGATAAAAATTGGAAAACCACCATTGATATTTCAGTAGGTGCTGTGCCGTGATGAGATGAAGATAATTGAATAACTTCCATCTATACTAGCAGTACTCTATATGACCACCATTTCATATTATTTTTTAAGCGTATGTGTTCTGTGTATCCATTCAAGAAGCTAGGCAATGCACACATTTTCATCCAGCTGCTTTAGTATTAGCTGTCTTTTTGCCTGCTGTGATGAATGTGAAGTCCAGGTAAATGCTCAACTGTAGACAAATTAGGCATAGATCCTAACAATTAAGAGCTTTTTACTTTTCTCATCTCACTTCATAATGTAAGAATTCTTCCAAAATAGATTAATATTCAATCAAGATAATGACCTAGAGTCCTTACACATGCCAACAGCCCACTGTCTCCAAATCCTTTTTCCTTGTTAATAACCAGAGAATGATGATGTACCTCATTTCCCACTGCTGTTTTAGTCATTGTGACTACACGTTGGTTCTTGATTATCCCTCTGCTGTGGATAGCCACACAGCTTCACAGGATGGGGTTCAAAATTAGAGTCCTAATTAAGTGTATATGTTTCCAGACAGATCAATATGTTTCCTAGAACATCCATTGAGCTATTATCCTGTAAAAGATTGGTTTTATCAAGGTTTATCTACACCGGTTTTTTAGATCACTCATATTAAATTAAAAAAAAAAAAAAAAAAAAAGGAAAGAAAAGAAAAGAAAAAAAGACGTACTTTATCATATTTGCTTTGTAATAGTCATACTTCTTTAGCTAATTTCTCTCTGTCGAGTTATAAGAAAAGTATATCTTTAATATTAAAATGAGTAGTGGGTATAGAAGAAAAAAAAAACTGGGCACCAACTATGACTGTAATTGATCTAATTGTTATTATTTTGCATCTTTAATTATCAGACAAGAAACAGAAACAGGGACACAAATGTAGTTTTAAAATTACTAAATAAATGGGATTACTACTATAATTCCTGATGAGGCAGCACTTAAATACCCTTGGACTGTATGTAGTATTACTACTATTCTGACTGTAGCTTTTGTCTTAATACTAGTACGGAATGCTTTATGCGTTTCAAAGCAATCTTTCTCTGAATAATAAATCACTGCTCTTTTAGTGCCAGCTCTGACCTTTTGTGATTGAAATTGTAACACATCATCATAAAATAATGTCAATGTGAGAGAGAATCATCACCATGAAGAGTGATTCTACACATGGATCCTTAAAGAGTTAGGTGGCTCTGGTCATAATTACTCTTCAGTTACTGAAGGGTAACACTAGCCTGACAAACTGTTAAAACAAACAAAGAAACGGAAAACAAACTACAATATAGTGCTCTAGAATTAAAGAAGTACTTTAAAGAGTTCGACTTCTGGAAATTTTTCAGGAATCAAAGTTGGTGAGCACATGCAGTGTTTAGCATTCTCAAAGGTAAACCCCAGGAGCTTCTCTACAAAGATAGTTGTCTGTCACTATTAGTCTATATAAATATATAAATGACTTTCTTGAATATTGAATGGACGTTCTGGTGGTTTTCAGATCAGACTGTTCTGAAAGCTCTCCACTGCTTTACTCACATCTAATTCATATGTTAAAAAAAAAAAAAAAAAAAAAAGTGTGCAGGTAAAAAATGCTTGATTTCATTTTCCCATCATTTCTGTCTGAAAAACTTAGATTTGCAGATATCTCTGTCCATTTTGAACAGGTGCAAGGTTGAACAGGAAGAAGTTCTTTGGATAGTTTTTTTTTGATGCGCAATAGTTTGTTCTGTTCTTCATGTAGTCAGTTGGCTTACAGCTTTTCTGCAAGTTAGTGAATGTGTAGTTGTTCCATTTTATTACAAATTCCAGATAATTATAGTAGTTGTCTTTGAAGGGAAAAAAAAAAAAAAAAAAAAGTCAAATCTGTACATACCTGTGTCAGATTCCTCAATTTTTTTCTATTACATTTCCATTTGCACTTCCACTAGTGTGTGCATACATATATATGTATACACATATTATATATAGTATGGAGAGCAAGAAGAATAGAATATGAATCTCTGAGAGGTGTATGAACGCCATGGAAGCTAGAGTGTTATTTTCTCTAGCAAAAATACTGTAATATCTACCTTCTGTCCATGTGTGTTTACTTACTAGTAATTTTTGGCATTTAAAACACATTCAGATTCTCTCTGAAATTTCATAGCACCATATTGCACAAATTTATATATGTGATCTGTATAAAGGAAACCTGTATATATGAGTTATTAAAAGAAGTACAGTGAAATTTTTCCTTTCCTTCCCCCTCCCCCCCCATTCTGTCATGTCATCCTTTTACTTAACCTTTTTTATTTAATCCCACTTTAGTCATAATTGCATGCTCTCTACTCCATTCATTCAGTATAATTCAATTTTTGTACAATCTTAATATATTGCACCATTAGAAGGTAATCTTACAGAAGTTTCTAATGTTATCCATGTTTCTTCTACTCGCATTAGAACACAAGAATAAAAATTTTCACCAAGGAAAGGGTAGACTTCAGAGACAATTTATTCTTTTAAATCAGACCAAAGTTTAATTTAGATTAAAATCCTGGAAGACATAATTCCTCACAAAGTCAGTAATGTTCTCCTCATTACCTGGTAATGATAGTCTAATTCTATCAAAAGGAAATTTTAATAATACAGCTGCATGTTTGAAACTTTACAATTTAGAATGAAGATGACACTATCCAAAAGCTTAAGAAAACACATTAACTGAAGCTAGAATAAATCACCAATTACAAAAATTGTCATTTTCTCAGGTAATATTTCACAATTCTAGCCTCATCTCAATAAAGCTTTTACATTTTTAGCTAGTGGCATATAAATAATCAGAATGTCCAATCCCACAGACAGGGCAGAAGAGGTTGCATTTAGAAGCTTCTAATTTTTTTTTCCATGTTTTCTTTGTACCTGTCAAGTACGTATATTTATTTATTTATTTATTTTTCCAGTGTACCTTTCCCATATTAATTATTACCATCTTAAATTCTGTGTTACTGAAACAAGAAGTGCTCATTCCTGGAGAGGGAGCACACATGCAAAATTTGCATACTGTCCAAAGCAATGTGTCTTGCAGTTTACTGCAATCAGTTGTTAAGTTCTGATTAAACTACATAAATATGATCCCAGTTCACCTCCTACTGCAGAGTAGTCATAAGTGGCAACAGTTTCTTAAGAGCTTTTCTGTGAATTCAAAATCAAATTATGTACTGAATGATGGGCAAGATAGCTGACAATCTACAAGTTTTGCTGCATTCCCTTGCCAAGTATGAAGATGTCAAAAGTCAGATTTTACTGCAGTGATGAAATGTGATTGATCTATAGTGAGCACTGCTCAAATCAACATTTTTATACAACTTCAGGAGGATGTGAACCTGCTGCATTATAACACCAACATAAAAGAATCACATCAAATAACAGAAGTGCCAAGATACATGGATGACGACAGGCCAGTACTGTAACATTTGTGGGGAGTAATCTATGCAAAATCACCATAGTTATAAATACAGGTGTTGAAAAACGTACTAAGACGGCGTGTTTTTTTCTGCTTGAAATAAGGAAATACTTTACAATGGAATCCAAAATTTAGTCTTGTGAATTTACAGCTCAAATATAACTGGATTTCAAAATGTTTATATTGCATTTCTGTGGATTAACTTGTGCTATTAATTGCATTCATAGGGTAAAAAAATTTCAGCCTGACTTCCTAAAAAAATAAATTGTCACTGTCCTTTAAATTTTAAACCACTCTTAGAAAAACAGGGAAATCTATTAAACCTTTCAACTGAAGACTATAGATACCAGGATGTATTTATTTAGTTTTTCTCTCTAAGAGTGGTCAGGCACTGGAATGGCCTGCCCAGGGAGGTGATAGAGTCACAGTCCCTGGCTGTGTTCAAGAAACACCTGGACAACGTCCTACGAGTTATGATTTAATAGCTTAGTGGGTAGTATTGGTTACAGGAGGACAGTTGGACTAGATGATCTTGTAGGCCATTTCTAACTTTGTGTTTCTAAGATTCTATGAAAGTAGTGTTTTTTGTTTTTTTTTTTTAATTTTCCCCTTTGTTATTATTTCACACTTCTCAAAATGTATTAAGAAAGTTCTTGTTCCTATATGCATTGTGATTGTTCTTCCTTAAACCGAGTTAATACGAAAATGGCTGAAAGTTAACATTTCATTTAACATCCTTTTAATAAAGAAAATAAATTTTGTGATTCATTTTGCGGGCCCTTAATAGTGTTACATATATTGGCTATAGCTCATGGTAAAACTGGGACATATTTTTTCCACAATGTTATAGGTATCTGAGACAGTTGGAATAAGTAGTGTTAACCGAGGGGACAGTAGAGATGATGATCACGGGGAAAGTAATCACAGAGATTTCCAAACATCCTTGATTAGTAGAGGGCAAATACGTTTTAAAGGACATAAATCTAAGAGGAAATTGGTGTGAAATGGAAATCTGCCTTAGTAGCAATAGGTTTGGAAAATCAACTTTGGATTTATTATAGTTAAAACCCTAAGGCTGTCTGCCTAACACACATATGATATGAAGAAACTTAACAGATGTTTTACTAAGGGACCAGAATATAAATCAGTTTCAAAGCATTAATCTGTGCAGAGCTGAGTTTAGTATTTTCTGAAGAAAACTTCTGAATTAGAGGAGCTAAACAAGTATGATTTCCCACTCGTCCCACTGTGAATTACTTAAGGTTTTGTACTATAAACACTTCAGGGAGCAAGCTATCTTCACTAACATTAAATTGGTTTGTGGGTAGCATTCATTCAGCACATTCCTACTGGATACAACTGCATTTTTGTAAACATCTCTTCTACTTTCCCCATGATTTCTTTAGCCAGCTGGTTCTTGTTGTTGTTTTCCTTTTCTATGAATAGGAAAAACAGAAAATATTTCATTTTAAAGCAATTAATGGCATCAGTAATGGCTACTCTTCACTGCTTACTAAACCATAATGTTCACAATGCCACAAGAGAAATGTGGCAGGTTTGCAATTAAATATTAACCATCCTAAATACTCTGTGCCATACAATTGTAGTAAAACTGTGAAAATACTATGAAAAAGCAACGATGCATTTTTTGTCTCTCACACCTTAGCCCGGAATCATACCACTTCCCCATGTGCACTGTGATTCCTTCTCCAACTATATACTTCCAACAAAACGATTATAAGAGTCACTCTGTCCTCAGCACTTAGAATCCAGATGTATTACAAGAATTTGCAATTGCATCTGTTATATTTTGAGGCCTGATACTACTTCTACTATCATCTCCAAGTGACTTTACTGCCCTTTTCATCCACAGTTGGGAGCAGAGGATTATTCAACATCATCAGTTCAATGTCTCTTTCTTTTAATTCAAATTAGCTTATCTTTCTTAAATTGGCCTTGTAAACTAGCTTATAAACAGCAATGTTTGTATTTTTATATTGCTGTCAGAGATGTATGTTAATTCCAGAAAATGAATAGTTTTTGTATAATGATTTTTTTTCTTAAATTGTATATTTAGAAAATGTCTGGATGAGAAAAATCAATAGTAGATATTTCTGGGTTGTATTATTATTATTTTTTTTCTCTTTGAATTGCTTATTGAGTGCAGTATTATGCTGGACAAAATTCAGAGTTATTCACTGAATCATTCTGAGCTGTAGTAACAGTAGAAATGGGAGATTAATGGATAAAATAATATACATTATACGCTTTCGCTTAAGGGTGCAATGACATGAAGAAAGGTTAAGATGTAAGAATCTAAATGAAAATGCGTAAGTTCTTTCTAATAAAAGCTTTCTTTCTGGAAGGATCATGTGCATTTCTATCCTGTCTAAAATGGTTTGGTTTGGTTTGGTTTGGTTTGGTTTTTTTTCCACCTCTCTTGAGATTAGAATTGGAATCTCTTAGTTTGGCTCTTTCTGTTTGTTGTTCTTTGTTTGTTTTTATATGTTGGTCTTAGATGTTAAGTTGTTGGTCATAATATGTTAAGCTTAGATTTAATATTCTTTGGAGCAAGAACAAAAATTCAGACATCCCATGTGATAGCTGGTTGGCAGTTCTTGTCTTCATCTTATTAGGTAAATTATAATATCTTATCAGCATACCTGGCCTATAGATATTTTTTACTAATGACTAAACTATTCTCAATTGTTCAGTTTGTAGAATGGTGTCTGTTATAAATTTATATATATATGCATATATATATATATATATAAAAACATGATAGAAAGTTATGAAATGAAGGCAGAATTTGAAGTTTTAAAAATATGAATATGTGGAAGACTCATAACAGCATACTATGAAGACTAGAGTCTATGACTAGAATCATAGAAAAATCTAGGTTGGAAGGGATCTTGGTTTTGTTTTACTGTTGGCTCTGACCTTCTGTTGAAAGGTTATTTCTGTAAAACTAAGGCTGGAATATTTCCAGCAGGGGAGATTCCCATGTTGATGTTTCTTTTTTCTTGCAATGAAGAATTCTTCTCTTATTTCCAGATGGATATAAGAGCTGAAGCAATTTGAACCCATTGCCTCTTGTCCCATCAGCATGCATCTTTGTGAAGAGTAGGTCTATCATTTCTATAATTACCTTTTAGGTTCTGGAAGGCTATGATTCCCAAGCCTTCTCTCCTCTTGGATGAACAAAACAAATTCTTTCTTCCTTCCTTTACATGTCTTCAAACATCTGATCATCTTGTTGGGTCTCTAATGTACCTTTTCTGGTTTTTATCATCTCTTTGGAACTGGGGGATCAAAACCACATACAGCATTCCATATCCCAGCTGTGGCCTAACAAGTATTGAATGGAGTGGAATAATCACACCCCATGATCTTTTTAGGGCTATTTTCTTTCTGATGCAAATGAACATCCTGTTGACAGTCTTGGCTGGCAGGGCATTTTTTGGGCTTACATGTATGGTCATCTTGCTATTCACCAGGACTCCTAGGTCATTTTCAGCAGCATTTCCAACTAGGTATGGACATTTACCTGGACTGTGAATCATACTCAAAGGAACAGGGTTAGGTCATCACATGGAATATTGTATATCTAGGTGCCAGAACACATTTTGATAAATGCAAAACATGAAAGAAAGTCCTCAGGAGACACTGAAGAGCTTCATACAGAAAATGAACCACAGCATTGTTGTGAAGACTGGGGAGGAACTGAAACTATTTCACTTGAATGTATCAATTACTGACACATTGGAAAAAGTCTCCTTCCTCATGTTTCTGAAAAAAATCACATTTTTCACCCAGTCAGAAAAATGTAGCAATTTAAACTCAAATGATGTCAGACATCCCATTGTTCATCCACAAAAAGAACAAATTTTAAAACCAGAATCTCAACAGTAGTGGCCTCGTACTTTATCAGATTGTAAGAGGTACCTTCAGCCTGCATTAGGAGAAATAAAATTGGTCTCTCCCTGAAGAAAATCTGTTCATCTTTGTAAACACATCTCAAGGTTTTTATTGAAATAACCAATACTTTTCATAATGTTTTATATACATGGTCCCCTTTGCTTAGACTTGATTATTAATACTAGATACCAATAGAGTGTTTGTAGAAATTTTAAATCACTAGTCAAATAAAATGAAGATTTATTTATATACTCTATTTATACCCTATTGTATGTAACCTTCAAACTATAATCAATTCTGCTAGGACTATGGATCCTGAGTCTACCACTCAAAGGTCAAAAGTAAGAAAAATTGATCATCTGTTGTGTACTTATATATCAAGATATATAGTCTTTCTTCAGCATGACTCTCATTAACATTTCTAGAATAACATTCTTTTAATAGAGTTTTGTCAACTGAAGTCTGATGTCCTAACTTTTTTCCCCAGAATTATATCAAAATTTTAAAAGTACAGTTTGGAATTACAGCAAGCTATTTTTACTGTGAGAAGAGCCTGTTAGTTACAGACAGAGAAATCAACTATTATGTCATTTAGAAGTTTTTACAATTAAAAGTTTTATTCCTAGAGGAACTGAAAGACAATTAAATGAAATGCTAACAACAAATTAAATGCTTTATAGGTCAGTCATCCCATTAGGTCTCTTTAGGGAAGCTGTTCTCATATAAAGCATGCCATAACCTATTTGCATAATGATTCTATCTTAACTGTGCCTTCTGCTCTTTTATGGTGTGTTGTTTATCCTAGTGCATGGCTGATATAGTAGAATTGCGAAGAAAGTAAAAGCTGCTATTTATGGCAGACAAAACATTGCACCATTCAAATACATTATATAGGACAGTACCCAAACTGCAAATATGATTTAACACAGACACATTCTACTCCCCCATTGCAACAGCTTAATTATTTGAATTATATACTATTACCATCATTGTTTTTATAAGATTACACACACACACACAACTACAGCTAGAGCATGGGAAAGAAAATATAAGGTTTCTGAAGACGGTACTAATGGTTGGAGCTTGTTTGAAAGAATAAAGCCCTTTCCATAGCAGAAAAAAAAAAAAAAAAAAAAAAAAAACCCTACTTCTGAGAATTGCTCATCTCAGGTACACACTGACACAAACATTTTTTCAATTTTTTTAAGTAAAGAAGTTTCATGGAATGAGTCTTGGTTTCTGGCTTTGCATTGTAGGGTAGTTATTTTTTATCTTTGTTCACAGAAAGTGATGTAGCTAAAGATCTTCTTGGTGTGTAGCCAGAAAGCTCTTCTTGTTTTGTTTTGTTTGGTTTGGTTTTAAGCTATATTGTTTTCAAATGGTATTTTTTTGGTCCTCCTGTACAAAAGAAATTTAAACAAGTTTCTATTAGTAGCATATGAACTCACAAGTGTCATTTTACTTGACTAATTGTAAGGAGCTGCTGTTTTCCTGGAAACCCAATTCAGTCACTGTGGCTGATGTAAGCTCAGCAAATGAATAAGAAGCCTGGAAGTACAAGGTGTCTTTTCTTCTCTGTCTAAACAGAGCTTCTCAGATCTTAACAATATTGGTTGCATTTTCAAGGTACTGGCTGCATATTTTGCAGGCTGTAATTGGTCTTCCAGTGATAGAGCAATGGGATCAGAAGTCCTTAGTTGCACAAGCAACATTTTACTGAAGTATTTTCTTGCAGTTTGCCGTCTTTAAGCAGTTAATTTCAGAATCAGTCATTTTTCAGTTCCAGTGCAAGGCAAGAGAATTCAAGAACAGGGCAGAACCTCCTCTGTTGGTGGTAGGTAACTATTAGACAGGATTACTTTATCATCAAGCCATTCATCAATCATAGCAAACTTCCGTACAAGCTGTGCCGATGTTACCACTGCAGCACAACTTACAGTTAGGTTTTTAAAAACGTTCAGTTCATTAAACTATCTGACTTTTTCTTGAAACACCACTCCTTTTCTGTTTAGAAACTTTATAAGAGTGATTAAGTTTTCAAAAAGGCAAGGTACTCAGCAGTTCACAATATCTTCAAAAATAGATAATAAAAAATAACAATTTAAGAGGCTTTACCCAAGAGAAAACTCTGTTAAGAAAGAAGGTTTAAATTTTTACCTTCTTAATATTTCAAGCATCATGCATAGCCATTTTGGTCTTGTGTTTATGCAGTAATGAAATCTAAACTGTTAAGAAGTGTAGTCATTTCAAACATAGTTTTACACATTACTCTGGCATGTGCTGTAAACTATTTTTGCCTCAAGTGTCTCGGTCCTGTGGTTGGTAATACTTAAGTACGCCACTGTTGCATACCTGCCCTTGATCCTGTGCCTGGAACACCACTGAGCACATGATTCAACTGATCCTACAGGCTTCATTAATGAGGAATTTGGATTTTTCTTTTCAGGGCAGTTTCTTCAATAAACGTGATCCTCTCCTATTAGTGGCATGAAATCTTACTGCTTTTTTCCAGAGCTTCTTGAGAGTATGTCACCCTCAATATAGCCAAGCATAAGTTAGTATGAGTTCCAGTCGGAAAACTTCAAGACTTAATGCAGAAGTGTCAGCCAGCCAGTATCTCTGTTGCAATTAGCTAAAACACAGTTCTTACTATTATTTGCCTGAGTATTAGCAGGATTTAGACTTTTCTCTGTACAAAGACTCTGGAAGGTGAGAATTACTTTATACCCTTTCATAAATTATTCCCTTCCAACTAAATGTGTATTCCTCAGGATGAATATGACACTAAATGAATTAAGCAATTTTCCCCAGAGACCTGAAATAACTTCCTTCTGTTACTGAGGAATTTCAAGCAACATCCCGTACTGGACGTTTGCAAGTTAAAAAGATCTCTTCTGCTGTTCTGGTGCCTCAGACCTTCCTCTCAGCATATATCCACCATCTACCTTTCCTCTTCATAACATGCAAGTGTTTGTCACAGTTTAAACTTAAAAAAAAAAAATAAAAAATCACTGCTGTTGGTAGAATTGAAGAAATGATCTCTGGAGAATAAGGTTAGTGTATATATTTAATGTGAAATGAGTAGTGATTCAATCTCATGCAGACAATGAACTTCCCTGACCAGATGTGCTTTGTATAATTCTTGCCTGACATTATACTTGAATGCACTGCTTTTGCAAAAGACAGCAAGATTGCTGCTATTTACCCCTGTGCTGTTAAATACTTAGGTGTTGAATTATTTCATGCTTTGAAACATAGTACTACTACTGTTTGTTGTGAATATATTATTTTGAGACCTTCATTCTTGAGTGATTTCTCTGTATGGAAGAGGAAGATTGTGTATAAATTGTTTCCAGCATTATTTTTGGAATAAGTGTATATCCAAAGGAAATTTCTAGTCATGGCTGTAGCTACTACAGAGCTCAATTTTCTTTTCCTTCAATTCTCTTCAAGTTGACTGCATCAGAAAAATAAGGCTTCCCTTATTTCTTTACCTCATGTACAGATAGAATATCTGTACCAAACCTGAAATAGGTCTTGTTGGTTTATATGCACCTTCCTACTGTAGTGGAAAATGTAAAGTAATAAATAGGTTATATAACCTGTTTTCAAATGTTTTCAGTGGTATAAAGTCGTGTAACCCTTCCATCTGTCAGGAAAGATATAGATATTATTTGTCCCAATTTTGTCTAAGAGCTAGACTTGGACCTTTTATGTTCTATTTTCTAGATGATGTTGAGTATTCAAATATCTAAATAATTTCATAACATTTTTAACAAGTTCTAAAGCATGCCCACTGTTTAATTTGATCCACTTTCTGTCAGGAAATTTGATATTGTGTTGTTGCTTATGTCTGGAAAGTGCCACTAAAATGGCATGTTTCGTTTTGTTCCTATACCAATAAGCCTCAAGCTAATAATGTAAAAAATTCTGTTTACACATCATATAAAATTGCAGAGGAAACTCTCCATTTAGTCCAGCAAATTGTAAACAGTGAGGAAAGAGTTCTGTAGTCAGGTATTTCCATGCTATTCAGGATAGACAGGAAATCTGGAACAGGTAATTATAAGAAGTAAATCAGCAACATAGTTTCAAAAAGCTTCTTTTGCTTACCCAATATCTAATTCTTCAGTGTAACTTTAATTTCTACAAAAATCCATCATCCTGCTTTACACAAATTACTTTTTACTTAATTTATTTATTTCATTTTTTTTTTTTGAATGTTATTTTTTTATCTGAGCTCTTATACAGAAGTATTTGCTGTTACCACAAAAAGAAATAAATGGCATATCAGGAAAACAAATTTGCATACAAAGTACAGGCTGTGGAACATTCTGCTTGATTATTGTACAATTTTAATAAGGTGCGTTATGACTATTTCAAAATCTTGGTGAATAAGAATTTAAAAGAGTGTGAAAGTTTGCAGTGAAACTAATATAGGTATAGAACAAATATTCATGCTTTAAACTTTGCAGGCTTTGTTACAAAGAAGTATTTAAAGACTTCTTCTGGAAGTGTATTACAGAAAAGACCTCTTCCAGGTTATAAAGATCCAAATTACCATGTACTGAACATTTTTCCAACTAATTTAAAATAAAGGATGCTTGCTGATGCTAAATTTTGTACAGCCTATGCTGCCTGTTTTACACAACTATTATTATGGAAAGTATAATTGATATGACTAGTAGGCATTGGTTTTAAAATCAGATTGTCTAGCAATGGGTTATTTATCTTTGTGACTGTACGTGATGCCAAATACTGTTTATGAATGAGATATTGTTCTAGAAGTATGTCCAAATGCTTGAATTTACTTAATTTGAAGACAGAAATTTGTGTTGACACCTTGAAAGATTGTAATGCTATGGCTAGTATTATAAAGAGAATATTCTGCAAGGTTTTGGTTCATCATTATTAACATTTAGCATTCAAAGAAGCACATAAAAATACCAGGCCAAATGTTCCAAAATCTCAGTGCTTTCCTCTGTTGATATCAGCAATGTCTTACCAGTTTTAACACACTTCATTAATGAACACTCCATGCCAGATGTGCTCCTGTTTAAATGCCTAAAAATAACTCTTAAGTTGCTCCATAGCAAATGTTAAGCTGACATAAAGATAAGCTTATGGCAATAATTATATTGCTGCCTTTAAGGTTTATGTTGCGCTTGTAATTGAACACACAATTTGGTATTTTTACCCTGAGAATGGTCTTGAGGCTACTACCTAGGAACATCAGAGAAAAGTTATGATGTAAAGATAGAAAGGCATATAATTAATTTTGTCTAAGAGTTATGCTTAAAGTACTGAGAAGACGGCCATTTTTTTAATCTGAAAATCCCATCACTTGCCAGCTGTAGTGTGTCACATACAGCATGTCTGGCTCAAATACAGAAACATTCTACCTTAAAAGTTAGCAGGAATCAGGAACATTTTGTCAATTCTTTAAGAAAGAGTAATTTCTATTTATAAGAAAATAGTACGTAGGATGGGGGAGAAGCTGAGTCTTTCGGGCAGGGGATAGAGTGTGAGGTGAAAAGAAACATGGCAAGGGAACCCTTAGTGAAAATTTCCTCCTATTTATTTAATTGTTGTAAGCAGAATACTAATAGTCTCAGATATATGTGGACTTTAGATTCCTCTTTCCATTCCTTATTAGGAGTAAAAAACAGAGTTCCGGGGTAACTACCCAATGTATTTTTGTGTGGCACAGTCAACTTCTGTAAAATTATCTAAATGAGATCTAAAAGATGTAGCAACTTGTAGTATATAAACTGGGAACATTGCAACTGAAGATGATGAAGGAATCAAACTTAGAGTAATTACTATTTAGATTGTCAAAACATGCACATGCCATCCAATATTTGTAGCTGGAAAGGAGATTTTTGAAAGAACAGATGATCAACAGAAAAGCTGGGGAGTGACAGCCAATTGAACTGTCCTTTCTTCTGTCACAAATGTATTTGGAAACGACATCTAGGGTGGGGAGTGATTTCCTGTCCCTGCTGTGTCCCTAACAAGGTCTCTGAGGATGTTAATAAGCAAAATACTCTTACGATTTCTCTTTGCAATACTGTTCTTTAAAATAATGTCAAGTAATGATGCACAGAAGAGGTGCCAAGAATCTGCCTTTCATACAGCTGTCTCTAAATACATTGTGCTTTGGAGAACCAGAGGAAGAGGAAGAGAGAGCTACATAGGAGTTCACAATGTAAGTAATGTCTGTTCATCTGCGGTCAGGTCACTGCTTTCCTGCTGGATTGTCCAGGGTGTGTAGAGCAATGCTAGGGTAAGCTAGTACTGATGGCTTCAGGATTTTTCTGTTGTATTATTCCTGTCTCTCTCTACCTTATGCTATGGAGCAGCCCCTGTTTGCATGACTCTGTTGCACCACGGATCACCAGATCCCCCAGGACAGCCACTGAGATGCCAGATTGCTTAAGCTTGTCATGTAACCTGTCAGTCACAGGTGGCTTTTCCCACTGGTAGCTTCACTTATGAAGTGTTCTTTAATTCATCCTTGATGAGTAATGAAGACCTTAAAACTGTTTTTCTGTAACAAACATTAAATGCTTAAGGAATGTTTACTTGTTAAATAACAGAAGGAGAAGAAAAATCCAGAAAAAAAAAAAAGTTAAGACAAAAAACAGATTATATACTTTATTCATGTAGTACTGGAGTATATAGTTGTAATTGTGAAGGTTATTATTTTGACAGAAGAAGATAAAGTAGCTTATAATTAGTACTCAAAATGTGCCTCTATAAAAACAAGGAGTAAGCTAGAAAGTTTTGTCTCGACTAATTAAATGTCATACTACTAATGTTAGTATTTCAGGTACCAAAGACCTTGCAGAGATTAGGTGTTTGAAGATGTAATTAATGCTGCCAGAAACTTCTCAACACATCTATAATTGATCTAAAAACATATAGAGCCAATAGTAGAATAATGTCTTAAAAGTTTGAGGTCATCAGCATTAGTGTGCAAATCAGCATTAGAGTTTTTCTTACACAGAGATGAGACTGGAAAGAAGTAACTGTGTTCCTGTGGACAAGGGCTTACTTCAAGAGAAAGGCCTCAACTTAATCTGTTTTAAGCCAAAATGAAATTTAGCACATACAGAAAGTCTAGCTGTCCTAACACTTAATTAGACCACTTATATCCTCTTCTGTATAGCCAAGGAGGTAAGTCTTGAGAACATTTAATACTTTAAATGATTTAATCCTTTAAATGATTTAAGATGAAAATACATTTCTGAATTTCATCTTGCAACTCTAATTCTGGTAGTGGTAGAAGTTACAGTGAGCTACTTTTATTGATATAAATTATATACTTTAAAAAGTTTTTCCAGTTATTCTGTATGGTTTGATGCCCAAGTAGTATTCATATGCATGCTTCCTATTAGCTTCCATAGAAGAAAATGCTGATCTATTGGCTCATTATGTGGAAAAACTATTATTTTAAGTGCCAGTGATCTTCACTCATTCTTGTCCAGAGCAATTCTGAAGATTTATCATGACAAAGCGTAATTGTAGTTAGACATACTGCTGTTGTCTTTGCAATAAGAATGAGAAAACATCAGCAGTAAAATAAATAAATAATCAAACAGATAAATTGTCTTTCTCCATGTCTTTCATTTTATGAGGAAATGGGAAAAAACATCTGGAGTTATCTGTGAATTCAAAAGGTACAACCTGAAAAATTCTCTCTTGGCTCATTACATCCATTATCTGTCTTCATTTTCTGCCCCTTTTTCAACTGAATCATATACTATTTCCTTCTGGACTGCTGTTATTCTCTGCTTCATTAGCTGCTAATGAGTTGAGATACAGAACAGCATGTCTTCTTTCTTTATTCTTTCCTAACATTTACTAAGAAGCTGGAGGCTTTATATATATATATACATGTACATATATATAAAATATTAATTAATATTAATTAATATTTATTTTATTTTATTTTATTTTATTTTATTTTATTTTATTTTATTTTATTTTATTTTATTTTATTTTATTTTATTTTTTATTTTTCATTTACGTAGAGGGCTGGTGGTTTAAGAAATATCAAGACAGATGATATCTAACTCAATACTCATAGATTTAATTGTACTTACAGATTTATTTATTTTTTTGGTTAAACTGAAGATTATCTTTGATTATTTTAAATCTTAAAGATTTATTTGCCTCTCTCTTCAATGATTTATTTTATTCGGAGCTGCAATATGCATGGTCCCATAATTTGAGAATGATAATGAAGGTAAATTGAACTGTTTATTTTTAATCCTTATGTTGATGTTGACTAGCACAAGGAATGATGATTCACACCTACTCTGCATGTCATTTTACAGGCTATTTGCAATGCAAAACAAATAAAAAATGCTTTATACATATTGGTGATTGAAAAGTATCTTGGACAGCTATGATTATGATGACACAGTAATTTTAATGGCTTGATAATATGCTTCAATTTTAGAAATTTAAGTGTTCAGATGTGAAAAGAGATTCAGCCATTTGTACCTTCTGGCAATGTATTTGTCAATAATACATTTTAAACTGTTTGAAAACATGATATTGGACAACATTTTTCTATTTTTCATATTAAGGGATTCTTAAAATTCTAGAATAATGGCATACCACTGAAAAATGAACTATAAAATTGATAGTTAATAATGCTCTTACTCTTACAAAACATGCTTGGAAGTACTAAGGAAACAGTTTGAAACATTAGTGTTACATTTGAATTTAGAATTTAAAAGCCCTTTTCACTTGCATTTATAAAATTATTTATAGACATTATCAGTTGAACGGTATATACTTTTAGTGGAAATGAAACATCTCATTCACAGAAATAGTTCATTTTAAAAAGTTGTATCTGTGATTAACGCAAATATCTTATTAGCTTGATATTTGGTCCAAGATATTTGAATATAATAATGAATAAACTTAACATTTGTGGAAAATCTCGTCTGTAATTCAGAACAGACACCAAGCTTTCTTCATTAGATGACTGAAACTGGTTCATAATATTAAAGAACTAGATAATCAGAAATTATTAAAAGGCCTAAAGGCATCATGTAAAATCAGTCAGATATGTCAGTATCTTGAGACTGCTAAATATCTTTTTAAAATATGAATCAGCTTTCATGACCTTGAAAGTTCAGACAAGACCTTAGTTATAGTTTGCCATGAAGTCACTTATAATCATATCTACATACAGGACTGCCTTGTTCTGTTGACGGTCTCTTGGAAGGAGAAGGACATCCTGCTACTTCTGGTGGTAGCTATATGAAATTTGGTGTGATTTGAGAAAATATGTATTATTTAGCTAGTACTTAACCCCGTTAATTCAAATAATCATTTTTGAATACCTGCAATGGTTATGCTTTCAAAATTTCATGCTATGTACTTCTCTGGTAGGAGAAAAGAGTCTTCTACTCTTAAATTATCTTTTGTTTTCCATACTGGGTGGGCCTCACCCAGGATTTTATTGCTTTATGGTTTCTTATGATTTGTGAGCTTAATCATCTAATAGGACTCTTCTGGCTCTGTTGGGGGCCAGAGAGCTTTTATGTTTGACATAGTAAACAGTAAAAATTATAATGCTTTCATAATGAATAACAAGAACTGTCAACTATTAGAAACATTATCCATCTGTGAAAGTATTAGAGGTTAAAAAATGTAAATACAGAAAAAGATGCAAACATAGCATATCAGTTGGTACAAGTTAGTGGCATTGTTTTTCTGAAATGCCACTCTACTGTTAAATAAACAACTAACACCCACCACCACGACCAGAATACTAAACAGAAGTTTGGTAGTTTTGGCACTATTTTAGTAATGTTAAAGAAGGTTTAATAGAAATGTTTTGTATCATTCACAATATTTTCACTTAATAGTTCTAACCACACATTCTGACAGATATAAGCACATTTAAATAAGCTTAATTACAGATAAGAATGACATTCTATTCTCAAAATGCTTGGGATTTTCAGCTCCGAACAACTTTTTTTTTGCATTGGATTCAGGATGATTTCTTTGTTGAGTGCCTTTTAAGGAAAGCTGTTACACATTTATGCAATAGTAAGGTAGTATATATATTTATATATTAATGTAAGGTAGTATATATATTGTATTATTATATGTATATTGTATATAAATTGTAAGGTAGTATATATATTTATATATTAATATCCTTCTATTGGAAGTCTTTGACTGTTGTTCTTACTCCTACCTTCTTTCTAGCTATATGGCATATGTGGCCACAGGTTTGACTTGTGAACCTGGAGTCCTGATTGTATGTAACAGCTGAAAATATATTTTTTGGTTCTATGACTGAGAGATGGGATTTCCAAATTCACTTAATTAGCATCTAGGCTAATCAATTCTTTAGAAACTATATGGGTTTAATTTTAGTCTCATCAACAATCAAAAAAAAAAAAAAAAAAGAATTTAAGAAAGGATTCTTTAAAGAAAAATATCTTCTCAGTTGTTTTTTTTTTTTTTTTTTTTTTCAAATTGATTCTTGAGGCAAGAAAATAGCTTTGAAATCCATACTGTCTCCAAAATGAAAATGTTGAAAAGGAAATATTCTCTTTGTAAGTTCTGGGACTTCTATGGAAAAAGTAGCCCACCCTTTCTCTACTTGTGTAGGTAGATTCCACCAAAATGATTTCTTAACTGGGAGTCATGATAATTCTGCACCAATGACAAAAGCAGTAAGACCTTCAGCATTGGAAACATTGACTTACTATTGGATTACACTGAAACAATAATTGATTTTAAATGCAGAACACAAGATTATAATGATATTTTCAAAGGCATTTAATGTATAAAACTAATTATCTCCAGAAATGATAAAATTTGAAATGCAACCAGTTTAAAGGTAATTAAATACATTTTACAACATAAAATACTATAATTGACTTCTTGAACAATTTTTAATTAAAATTGAAATTTCATGCCTGGAATTCTAATCTGTGTTTAAAGGTGCAAATTTAATCCACATGATGTAGTGATACCAGATTATGAACCATACCAGTTGTTCTTTTGAATTTGGTTGGCAAAACTGATTTTTTCTGTGAATAACTTTTTTTTTGCTCATTTATTTCTCTTGTATATTCAGATTTTTTCCTAAGCAAGTCATTAACTGGTAATTTTTTTCCTATCTTCTTAAATTTCAAAATGTGATGAAATTATTTTTAAAATGCAGGTGTTCTCAAGCAAATAGGCTCTTATCACTATATATCCACTGCATAGGAAGGGATGGAATCTACATTTTCTTGGGATTATTTATCCACTTATTTTGATGTGTATGTATAGATGTAAATGTCTTTTCATTGAAGGCTGAAGTTGGCCCTATATCTTGCTAAGGAAGGCAGTAATGTGCCATGCAACTGGTCCTTCCTGGGCTGCACATTAACACGTTACATTGTGTCTATTAAAAAATAATATAGAAAGAAGAAATCTGTGGATATCACAGGCCTTTCCTAAATCTTGTAACACATAGCCACAATGAGACTTCTGTTCTCCACTACTTAGATGCACAGAAATGAAACAAATTTAAATACCGTATTGCAGCAGAACCAAGACAGCAATGGTCTCAGACTTTGAGAGGAAATGTGGGAAACTTCTTCCTCTCTGGGCAACAGCAAAATTTCTTTTATGAAAGACAAAAGAAATGGGGCAAAGAAATCACTAACTAGATCAGATTTGACAGAGGTATGAAAATGAGTTAAAATAAATTGAATAAAATCTGAACATGAATGCTAAGAAATAGGAAACTGTTATCATAGTGTCTACTAAATTTACAGACTTGGAAGTAGATGTTTAGTATTGTGTTCTTTTTACATCTAGATTTTTTTTTTAATCTTTTTTTTTTTTTTTTATCAAGTCAGGAATGCAAATCAATAAATCCATATGCATCTTAAAATAAGAAATAAGAGAATCAGAAAACCCAAAGATTACTGATTTTACACAATAGCCATCTAGAGATGGAAATGTGAGGAGGGAATATGTTTAATATTACTCTATTTCAAAGCCGCATAGGATATTGTTTAATTAGGGGATTTTCAGTTCTGCTTTCTACCCTTGATAGAAAGGTGAACACATATAGTTCTTTGTTATTATTAAAAAATAATACAAAAATACATCAGTTTGAAAGCAAAAGGACCTGTCAATTTCTATGTAACGTTGTTTGCACTCTTCCGCTGCTTATGTGGCCATGGCAGATAAGTTTTTATATAAGATCAGCTTCACCATCATGGTTATACTTATGAAGATAAAATTGAAAGTTCAATTAAACACAGCTAGAAGGCATGAAAGAAGTGATATCATTATCTTAGGTTCCTATTACCTTCTAACTGAAAAAGCGTGTACTGGGTCTGGCGGTAAAACCACCACAAAGGGATGCATGGAAATTATCAATAAACTGCCTATACTAAATATAATAATGAAAGGAAATAGATATATTCTTTTAAAAAACAAATAGGAAAAAAACAGAACAACAACAACAAAACCAAAGATGTTTTTATACAAATAAAATAATTTAATAATAATAATAATAATAATAATAATAATAATAATAATAATAATAATAGAACAGTTTAGCTTCTCTACATGCTATTTTCTTAGTCAATGAGCAGCTATTTAATTCAGTGTATTCTTCTCTGTTCAGACTTGCTTTAGCTATATCTACCAGTTATTTTAAAGCCAGTACTTTTCCATAGCTCACTTGTTGATTAAGCAGTTAGTTTCAAACTTAAAGAACAGTGAAATGTGAAATCATATACAAAAATTAAGATGTGTAAAACCTGCCCCACCAGTGTGTTTCAAAGTATCAATTTCAGCAAATGGAAAAGGTATATAACAGACTCAGGAGGAGAGAATTGTAGGTAATAATGAAAAATCAATAAATAATGAATACAATAGTGGTTAAAAAAAAGTTATATTATCACCATTTCAGAAAAGAAATGGAGCCATTAAATATGTTTGCATATTTTGAACACATTAATTTAGGTTGAAATTTATTAGATCACAATAAATTTCATATGTTTTGTGTCACCAGTTATGTATAAAACAACTTTCATCAAAACATGTTCATCTTAATCTTAAACCATTCATGACTTTCTTGAATGCTATACACTGCTTGCTATCCAGTCTAGAAAAATTAAATAAGAATTCCATTTGCATTCAGTGTGAGCTTGCTTTTGAATGGAAGAATATTTTTTCCATGATTTGTATATGTAAGTAATTCTTCTGAAGTTCTTCCATCTTAACTAGAGCTTTGAAATGATTGCTAGTACAGACAACACTATGCTTAAAAACTGTGCAGAAGTCCACCTTTAAAATTAAACATATATTAGAAATACATTTTCCTACAGAGATGGTGAAATAACACTGCAGGGAGGTAGATAAATACTTAAACATTAAAGACAGAAAAGTAATGTGTTTTAATCATGATAAAGGAAAAGCTGAAGCTAAGAGGAGTTTAAATTTTAATATTTTTTTCTTTCATTCAGATTTAAAGTAAATTAATTCTCACATGGAAAACTAAATCCTTAGAGATACCACCAGAATACACTACCAAATAAGTTTTACCCACTGAAAAAGCAGTGTTGCTTACATAGGAAGGTCAATAATGTTTTCCTTTTTTATTTTAAAAAGACTTTCTTTTTTTTTTTTTTAATATTAATTCATTTTCAGTTAATGGAAGATGGAAGTTGTTTATCTTGTTCTTGTTTTCTGTCAGTTAAAGGTATGACCTGACAGCTATTTAAATATTTACCGAGACCCTCATGCTTTGTTTTTCATTTTTTTTGTTTTGTTTTGTTTTGTTTTGTTTTGTTTTGTTTCAAAGCAAAAGCATAGTTTGTATTCTTCAAAAGTTTATACTCAGTGAATCACAAGTCAGGTACATGACCCAACCCTGGATCGTCTTGCTTTCTATGTCATAAAGCTCATTGTAATTTTCACAGATTTACTCACTGATAATTAACTCTGAAATTCAGAGCACTAAAGCCTTTTATTTTCATAAGCAATAGCGAAATGCTCCCCTCAGTACTTATCCCAGAAAATGAACAACTTTGAAAAAGAGCCTAAGCAGCCAAAAATATGCTATATAAAATATGCATTGAGTCAGAAGAAGGAAGAAAATCAATAGAGTTCTTATAAATTCCATTAGCCCAAGGGCATCAGTGACTTGCTATATAAGCCAACACATTAAGTGTTTTGTTTTGACAATTTACTCATAAATAAATTTATACTTTCTCAGCATAGTAACTGGCAGTGCTAAAATCCACAGCTTTGGTATATGCATCTCCCCTTTCATCTCCACCAGTTGTAGATATGCTAACTTGGGGCTGTTGTCATGACATCAGATGATGTCATGTCTTGCAAGCTTTTTAGTATATCTTCATGACTTACAGTAAACATCAAAATGCATATATGCAGATGCCATCAAAATTTTTGATATATTGAAGTATGAGATAGAACAGAAAATAGCATAAAATAAATGCAGTTTGTTCAAGCAATGGCTATATTTGCTTTCACATATTTTATATTCAAAAACAGATCACAAGTATTAAGTGAGCTTTTTGTAAAAACTATAGTATTCCTGGCTACCTTACTGTGGTGTGGTTACTCAGAGAGAACGTCCTTATAGAACCACTCTTTGAACTGCATTTTTGGAGCAATTAACTTAGTGTTCTATTTAATATATACAAAAAGCTGTGGATTTGATGGACCAAGGTTCAAGAAATATATGTTTCAAATCAGAATATTTTTCCTTTCATTTGGTGCTATTTATCTGTTAGCCATAGATTACAAATTGTAGCTTTCCTGATCAAGGAAGAAAATGATGTTTGCTCGTAGCTGCAGACAATTTTCAAAGCAGCCACAGATTCAGCTTTTCATATGGAGTGGATGTACTTCAGAGGAATAAAATAAAAATGAACAACTATAAAAAGAAAATAGCCAATGCAATCAAATAGAAAGTGGGTCTGATGGTGTTATTCTTTTGATAGCTTTTTGATAGTTCTGTTTCCGGAGTAGAGTCAGTCCCCGAATTTGGTGAGGTAGCGGCTATGTTTCTCTCTGTGCCTTAGGGACAAATAGCTCATTGCAGATGGTCTGACTTGATGTTCAGGATATCAGAAATACTTTATTGTAAACTAATTTACAGTGTCAGCCAGTCAGTGTCCTCTATGTCACCACCAACACTTTTCTGAGGTTTGCCAAGAGCCAATGGGCTTGCCATTGTGCCTGTTTATCTCAGTGGCCTTTAGTCTTACTGTGGGAGAGTTTAAAAATATACTATTCAGGGCAGACTTTATTCAAAACAAAAAAAAAAAAAGAGTTCACAGTGGTCCTTTCCAGTCTCAAGGTGGCTTCAAACTTATCAAGAGAGAATGTTAATAATTTTACTCACTTGGTAATGATTTCCAGTAAGGAATTCAGTGACTTTTTACTAAAGTTATTTGTTAAAATTGACAAGTAAATAAATTAGGAGATGTATTACTTATTCTGAATTTTCTCTTAAAATTAAATCTCTAGTCCCTAGGTAATGTTGCCGTAACGAAATTTTCAGTGTTAATAAGAAGCATAAACATATGCATCACTATTACACTGCTGTAGTTATCCCAAGACAATCATGAAGTGACACTCCTTAAAGAGCTTTTGCTTACCAATTTGTATCAATTGTCATTGATGTTGCTGTCCTTACTGCTTCTATTTTTCTGCTGAGTTCTTGCCTTGTTTGCTTTCAGTACTGTTGAGAGGTAGATGTTTTGTGCTTTTGTTTGCTCGAATATTTTTTTTCTTTCTGAAAAGTGTTTCAGTCTGAAGAACTTACAACTTATTTTGAAAGTAAATATTTTCATCAAGAATCCTTGTTCTAATTTAAAAATCAATGTCAAGTCATTACTCTCTTTTCCTGCCCATCTCCAATTAAAGAAATAATAGCTAGACAAATTTTGGTATCTTTTCATCATCATAAATATGTCCAGCTATGCACATATATCTTGCCTATAGAAGAACTGGTGTTCTACAAAGCATAATCTCATATAACAGTATCTAGGATGTACATCTGTTATTTCAGAGAAAAACAAACTATTCCATTCTTGTTTCTCAAAACCGATCAAGGTTGGGTTGAAAAGATAGGAAAGAAAAAAGAAAAGATTTGCCACAGATAAACTGCATATGTCATATCAAATATGAAGTGTTTGAGTATACCAGTTTCTGACATGATCAGGTTTGGCAGAGGTTCAAATAAGGTAAAATATTGTGAAAAACTGGTAAGTATAATATAATTGGTTAGTAGCTAACAAAGTTATGAGATGCCCCAACGTACAAAACAATAATGGTAAAGAAATCTTACAAAAAAATAAGTTCACTCATTTTATAAATTTAATGCAATGGTGTGAAAGGAATCAAATCTGCTAAAAATAAATCAGTAATTTCAGATAAGTAATGGCACAGCTTATTCAGATAAAATAACTGATTCTTAGGGCATTGTTTAAACATACTTAAAATATATTTGTCATATAAATGCAATGCCTTTAATTTTTAAAGAATGTGCACTTGTGTGTGTGTGTTGCAATTTTTCACAATATTTTATTGACTTCTACTGATAAAATAATGAACAAAGCTCAGGGTAGCATAGATAATTTCATGATCAAGTACACTTAGTTCTTGAGTCAAATTTGACTAGCTTAGCAGTTATGAGTTATGCCATTTGTTTACATTATGGTAATTACAAGTTTTTCTATTCACAGTGAGTAAGTTTTTCATCAGACTCATGCTCAGGACAATGCCAGTACTTTATTGATCACTGTGACTTATCTTAGCTATTCACTTTTGGCTTCTCTTTACTCTTTGTTAGTTTCTGTGTTCAAAGCTATTGCTTGTAGATCTACAATGCAAAAATATACAGAACAATATAGAAATAATATCTATGGAAATACCTGAGGATTTTAATTGAGTTTACTATGTGGGTTTGCCTTGTTTCTTGGTTTGCCTTGTTTCTTGATGCATGCGAAACACAATGCCTTCTGACTAATCTAAACTCGCCTCTTTCACCACTAAAAAGGTCGCTCTTCAATAACTTAGATGTGATACCATAGTACACCTTTGAGACTTTTCTCTGGATAAAAAGCTCAATGTTAATACCATTCATTTGTCTATAATTTTTATCTAGGAAAAAGCATAATTAAAGTATGAATTGTAATTATGTACAACTGAATTGTATATACTTCACTTACCTTCACTTACCATTTTTATTTTATTTTATTTTATTTTTATTTTATTTTATTTTATTTTATTTTATTTTATTTTATTTTTAGGAAGAACTCAGAAGGTCTTTAGGTTGATGAGTGAGTAGGATTAAATAACAAAAGAATGTGATTTGTGTTTGCTGCTCAGAGCTATAATATTTTTAAACATCAACAGCATTGAAATGACAAGTAAATGTACAATTTAGTCCTGTCAAATAGTGTGGGTGTATTTGAAGTTGACAAGGCATAAACTGTGAAGTGGTATCCCTTTTAACCAGTATAGCACTAATGTACATTGATATAACATGAAGGGATAATATAGTCTTTCATTAATTGAAACTGCAAGAATTATGTAGAACTTTTGGAATTTAATTCTACTGTTCTGGTACAAACTATACTTTAATGCCTAGAGAGTTTGAAACAAACTTTTTTGGACAAAAGGCTATAAAGACTGAGAAAGAAAGAAAGAAAGTCAGTTAAAAAATGCAGCTGACCTGAATAACCTCCCTGTTCTGTTATTTTTGCTTTGTTTTGTTACATTTCCTTTGGAATTGTATAGCTTTCTACATTGGTGTTTTTCTTCTTGCATGAAGAGATTACTGTCAATCCTGTCACAACAACCCTACCTCTGGCTGAAATTTTACCTTTTCATCTCCCTACAGACCACTTCCCAGCAATTCTGCAACAATCAGGGCCAACGTTAGAGGGGACAGGGCACCAATCCATGGTATGCAGGCAGTGGGATCTGCTGAGAAAAATGGGTATTAGTACTTCTTAGGATTTACATCTTTTTGGCAAAGAACTGACAAAGAAAGAGTAAATGTTTTCTTGTCTTGCCTTCAGACCTTTGTCAGACTTCCATTTGTTCAGCAATATGCTTTGAAAAGTTGGTATTCCCTGAAGCTCCTGGATATGAGCAGTTAGACTGATGCCTATGGAAAAGAGGTTCCATAATTAAAAGGCCCAGAATTTCTTGTCTCTAAAATGCCCTGGGAATGGTCCTTGTGATATTTCTTACCTTGACAGCTAGTCCTACAAAGGAGCAGAACATTCAAAAATGTTCTATTATTAGAGCAAGCTTTAGGCAAATTACTTATCAAAACATAAATTAGTGCAAGGTTACCAATTCCAGTTCTTTTCCAATGCACAGCAGCAACTGGAAAAAAAGATTACTAGAAATTTCCTTTTCCTACTTAGAGATATTGGTTGCCTTTAGTAAGGCTTTCCTAGGGACAAGTTTTTTATCTAGGCCTCCGTAAATAATATAAACATGTTGCTCTAATTTTGCATCCCCAGTAACTTGTATGAACTTAGTTTAAAAGTATATTTGAGCTCATAACCCGTTGTATAACATTTTGTAGCAAACAACTCAATTATATCTTCAGCTTGATAAAGTACGTAATTTACAGAGGTAGGCTGTGGAAAATATTTTCAATTTACAACTATTTTTAAAGAAAGTTTCATAAGTTATTTATCAGGAAATTTAAAAAAATGGAATTAACCATATAAGATTCATCAAAATTTAAGCAATTTACAAACAACACAAAGTAAATATTTACTTAAGGAAATTGTCTCCTGTGTGTACTATATGCATTGGAATAGAACACTTAAGGTCTCTACATTTTATAGGTTTTTATTAGTTATAAAGAATAGCAGGAGGTAGTGAAAATAATTAGGAAAATAATAACCAATTTTGAGTATTTGTGCCTCACTTCTTTTACTGCAGCACACATTTCAACTTTAGCTGCCAAGCTTAATGGCCAGGCATACTGTTTTTAATCACAAATTAAATTCCGACTTATTAAAGTTCTTCCAGTTTTACACAACAATCTTTAATCATTAAAATTTAGTTCACTGCTTTCTGTTAACAGAAGTTTGTTTTCAGCACATAATCAGCATTTGCTGGATGTGAATATATAGAAACTGTTCTCTTTTACAGGAATGTGTCTTAGCAACCATGTCCTCTTGATTCCTTTGGGTACACAGGGGAAAGAAATTAAACTTTCTTTTCTAATTAACATAATGCAGTTAGTCCAGATTGACGAAGGGGTGGCTGTACATCTGTGACTGAGGGAATAAACCAAATATGTCAATTTGGATAAAAAAGTAAACATTCTATATTCATCACAGAATTTCAGATTAATTGTCAGCACAATAATTATGTAAGTGTAATTAATGTGCAGACTCTGAAGTCACTGGAGTAACAGGAATGGCCAAATACAAGTCTGTAGTGTTGTCAACATTTATGCAATAACAGGAATTTTAAGGGTGCTGTTATATATAATTAATTCAGCAAGCTGCCTGCTTATCAGCTAAATAAAATGATTAACGGTTATGACCCTGTAAATTTTTGACAGTCATCTCTTGTGATTGTAACAAGGCTGTTTTATGGAATGGTGGGTTTTGATTGCATGTTGTCTTGTCAGTTGTGTCTTTGCTTTCACCTTGCTAGCCAAGCATCTTCTCCATCTCTGGCTTACAAATTAAACTGAAAAGGCAGCTGTTAAAATGTTCATCATTATATTTGTTTTTATTGTAATTACTTTGTGCAAACTGGAATATATGTTTCTATGTACATATATTCAATTTATATATGCATATTTACTTTAAGTACATATACGTATGTATATATGTATATATACATGCATATATATATATACATATATGTATACATATATATTATATATATATATATACACATATATATATATTTACATGTGTATACCCTATATATACTTGTATATATAAATTGGACATATGTTCCAATACACGTGTTGCAAGATATGTAGTTTTTAATTTTAAGTTTACTTAAGTTTACTTTTTAATTTTAAGTTTACTGTACACTTGAGCTGCAGCTGAAGGGCTCATAGAAGAGTTTTATCCCCCAAATGTTTACATGGATTTTTAAGGAATACAAAAAGACATTATCTCACTTCTATCTAACATTCCTCAGGAATCCTATTCTTTTTATGATTCAACGTTAGCCAATGTACTTACCCTAGTGTATATGCACATATTTAGCAATTTGGTTTTCTTCCTCTCTAGACAAACTGTCCATATAAGAATAAAAGCATATTTAGCAAAATTAAATGAAATATTGGTTAAGTTCATCTGGAAAATCAGGTTAGACGTCTTCAGACAAAAGTTGTAAACAGATACATCATTACAAATAAAGGCAGTCATCAGTGCTTAGGGATTTGAATTATAGGTTTTGTTGAAGAATTTGGTGATAGTGAAGTGACTGTTGTAGTGTGATCATTGATAAAAGAAGAGAAAAATGCATGAGTTTTTGTAAATTTCTGTGTGAATATTAAATTCTTTTGTACTATTCTGTGGTGGGTTGGTGTTGGACTGCAGCTAGGCACCCGATGGGCTACTCTCTCACTTCTACCCATTACAGGACGTGGAGAAAATAAGAGGAAAAAGCTTCTGGATTGAGATAAAGACAGGGAAATCACCAATTTCTGTCACTGATGAAACAGACTTGTTTCGTCAAACAAAAACAGAAAAAACAGACCATTTTCCTGGGGAAAATTAATTTAATTTATTGCCAAGTAAAATAATTTTGGATAGTGAGAAATGAAGCCAAAAACTAAAATGCCTTCCTGCTGCTCTCCCTATTGTTTTTTCCCACCCCCAGGACCAGCTCCTATATCTCAACCCCAAACGGCGCAGGGAGGCCTCCTTGTGGTGCTCTGATCTCCTTGTTCTCCACACTTCTCATCCTTGCATGAGCTGTGGGGGTTGCCTGCTCAGGGGTCTGCACCATCTCCTCCTCTCCTCCCTCTCTGGCCCATCCCATTCCATTCCCAGGGCTGTTTCTCACATGCTTTCCCCCACTGCTGGGCAGTGTTTTACCCTTTCTTCAAGGCACAAGGGTGCCAACACTGTCACCAGTGTTGCCACTGGGCCCTGTGGTGGGTCTGGCTGGAACTGGGTATGCCCAGTGAAGGTTCACCAAAGTCTCCTCACAGAGGCTGCCCCTGCATCCTCCTCACTGCCAAAACCTCACTGCATGGAACTAAGAAAAGTCTTTAAGAGATTTTTCTTTAAGAGATTAAGAGATCTTCCTCTACACAGGTGATGCTTGGCGTGGGTAGCCTGAAATTTCTGGCAGCTACCTCTGCCACGAAAGAGCATGAATTGAGCTGCTGAGTCCTGAGATACCTGCTGTCAGGGGAGCAGCAGCATACCAGCACAACAGGATTCCCCATTAGCACAGTAAATTCTACTTTTCCTTTGATTTGCCAAATATTGCCAGTTTCTCTATAGGTGTGGCTAAGGTTGAGGGACACCCCCACAAGTATACTACAGGTAGCTGGAGGGAGGAAACATGGAGGGAGCAAATGGTGCTGTTTTTCTGTTTGCTTGCTTACCCTCTCCCCCCCCCCCCCCCCCTTTTTTTTTTTTAATTTTTGTTTTTGTTTTGTGATTCTCCCAGAGGAAAACTGGATACTTCATCCTACAACCCTCAGGTCTGCTCTCTGCAGCAAGAGCAAAAACTGGTTTTCTTGCGATGGTTGTGGCAGTTTAATAATAAACGAGGGACAAAGAGATAAAAAGAGGGAAACAAGTAGAGGGGAGGCCTTCGTGTTTGTAGCTAGTAATGCTTCCAAACTGGAAAAGAAAAACAAGGATTTTCTGAAAAAGTAAGAAGTGCTTAAGAGAAAATACAAAATAAAACTTTGAATAAAATAGGCTCCAGATGGTCATTAAATATGTTAAATGGCAGTCTGCTTTCAGCCCACCAGGCACCAATTTTATTATTCTAATAACATCTTAAAATGAAAAAGATAAAGTCTTGTAAAAAGAGGCTGTTAACTTTGATGGCACTTAATCCAGATAACTTTTAGAATAGCCATTAATGTGCAAAGATACAAAACATATATTCAGCAACAAAAATAGTTCTGTGCTGAAAGGCGCTCATGTGGACATTGGCAGAATTTTTCAGTTATCTTTTGCATGCAGATGCTTAAAAATGACATTTTCAAAAGATGAAACAACAAACGCTGCATTGTAAAATAAAATTGTTTATTCTGAAATCAAAATTTTGGACATTGAAAATTCAGATAAGAATACATCACATAGTACTACATACACACTAGTAATATTTGATATATATTACATATATATATGAATATTTGATCATGCAATAAGGTAAATCATTCTCAACTACTGAGAGTTACTTGTACAGTAGTTTATAGGGGTGTTCATAAGGTAGAGGTTTCTGGTATGGGATTTGTGTATTAATTTTTAGATATTTAAATATAAAAGTTTGATAAGGTGTAAATAAATATAACTGGGATCATTTCACATTTTCAGAGATTGAAAACGGAATACTATGATCTTGTCTATTTGCTTCTTTTGAGAGGGTGTGAAGTCTGAGATCTTGTAATGGTAAAACTCCCTTTCTAAAAGTCCCCAAGCATTTATGGTATTGTTTCAAATGAAGCTTGGTTTTCTGTAAAGGAATTTTATGGCATTTAGATTATAAGGAGGTAGTATAGCCTTCCAGATTGAGTTACCTTTAATGTTTTATTTTTGTGATAACATTTTCCTAGTTTATCCAAAGATGTTTGCTCTTTGCTTTGATTTCACATCCTAGATATGATTGTAAATTTTTCATGCAGTCTTTATGGTTAATTTAGATTTTTCTATTTTTATGCAGTGAAGTAGTTCTAAAATTTTGAGAAACGCAATTAAATACTTCAATGGTATTTATTAATTTAAATAGCTTCTATAAGTATTTTTATGTTACTTTCCTCAATGCATTCTTTTCCAGACCTTGTCTGTGACAGCTGTGTATAGAATCAGGTATTGACCAAACAGAAAGTGTGCACATATCTCTGCATCTTTACAGATGTGTTAGCTCAACTGGAAATGAGTTTTTGTAATGTGCAATAATAATCTAAGGAGATACTGAGGATCAAAATTTTCCACAGTGGTCAGTATGACAAACACAAAACTGCAGAAGATAGTCTACAATCCATTGTGAATTATTTATCAGCTTTTATTAAAAAATAGGAAAACTATTGAATAATATTGAGGACACAAGCTTGATTTATTTATCCTGATGATGTTTCCTGTACAGTGTCTACATTTGTTGTTTTGTATCCCTGTTCTATTCATTTCACACAACCTAAGAAGTATCCTCGGTCTAAATTCACATCATTCAATTATTAATCATAATTCATTTCTGTTTTTCAATTCAGTTTTTAACTGATTTTCAAAACTAAGCTAGAACATGAAAGAAAAATGGCAATAAAATTATTTCTTTTGTATGAGGGAAGACATTTTTTATATGGCTTATAGAAATAAAAATACTCAAAGGTTATGTCAGAAGTAAAGTAATCACTTGAATTCTATGAACTAGAGGAATAAAATCCTGTTACAAGTTAATACTTTTTGAACAGCAGTTTCTGAGTGGAAGGGATTGAAATACATTGCTGATAAAAAGGATAATGCAGAGAAATCTTTCAAATGCAGGCAGGTTTTCTGCCTACAGAATTTTCCTTGGTGGAATCCAGGGAAAAGGAAAGTGAGTGGAAAAATTGTAAAACTGTCTAACTTCTTAGAAATAGGCTAAAACTCCTTTTTTCCACGCTTCTGCCTACCGTCTGTCCCCCAAAGTCAATCATGTTCAGACTCGAACATCTGTGATTACTGTCTGTCTGGAAAGTGTGTCAGTGAAAAAGCTAATTTATTGAGCAGGTGAAGCTAATAATAGAATTTTGCTTTTGGATGCAAAATAAATTATAAAAGATAGAGGAAATGGGTTGAGGTTCTTATCCAAGAAAATACCAGAGTTTGTATTTTTGTTTGTCCTGGCAGAAAAATAATTGTTGCAGTAGGAGTATTATTCTTGGGAAAAGAAGCAGCCTTATTAAGGTAGTGCATCATCATTCTGAAAGTGTATGTGGGTTAAGTTCTCAAGACATGGAGAAAACTGTCTTTGCTGGTGGTCTAAAAGAAAGATTCGACAAAAAGTAGCTGGAAATATGTTATCTTTTTTATTTTAATCGAATTCACAAGTATTTTATCAACAGGATTGAGCTTCAGAACTGACAGCATAAAGACTTTGAATATTCCAAATTTTCACAGGTAATTTCATTTGTTTGTTCTGAGATGGAGCTCTAGACCCAAGGTATAACATATGTCTTGAAAAACAGAGTGTCAATAAACATTTCATTCCTCTCAGAAATACATTTCTCAAAATACAGCAGTTTCCACACTGAAAATATATTCTATTAGTTCATATATTAGAATGTTAGTTCATTTTTTGAGGAAACAATACCTTGAAAAATGTGTGTGAGAGTGGATATATGTACATGCATGGGAGCTAGCTTCAGCAGTAGCTTTTATAATGGATCAACAGATGCCTTTACTTACAAGCTGGATTAGTTGCAAGACCTGTGAAAAAATTGTATTCCTCCAAAGGTATTCTGTATAATGAGACAACTGAAAAAAAGTAAAAAAAAAAAAGTAAAGCACAGCTAAAGTAGGTTGGAATGAACATGAAAGAAATTTGTCCATAGTCTCTAAACATAAATAAACACATTTACCTTTCCTAAGTAGATGGCAATAACAGAACAAGGAGTCTCATTACCAATCAGCAGTTCAATCTGTTAATGTTATCAAAGGGCTATCTGTTCAATTAAAAAAGTACAGTGCTTTCCATTCAGATTTCTCTTCTTCCTTCATTGAAAAAAGGCAAAACAAAATACCTTTTTTTTTCTTTTCAGTCACAATTCCTGATATCATAACAAATGGCAGATATACCTGAAATTCATTAAAGATCATATATTTTCATATCTGATTATTGATCCAGCAAACTGAGAGTAGTAAATATTAGATGTTTTAAGAAAGAAAAGAAAAAAAAGGTGGGGGAATCTTCACAATATATATTTTTCTGTAATCATAGGATTCCCAGAATTTACAGCAGAAGCTCTCAAATTTCATCTTTCACACTAACAAATTTCTGATACAAGTCTCAATAGATGAGAAAAAATAGTGTTCTGTAAAGGTACTCATGTCCTACATGTTTATGGAATGATACAGGAGAAGGGGATATGTTAACTGAGTTTTGTAGTTTTTTGTTGGTGGTTTTTTTTGTTTGTTTGTTTGTTTGTTTTTCATTTAGTATTGAAGATTAATAAAAATCCCAGAGCATTTTTGTAAAACTTAAAAAACCAGGGTGACTTTTCTTGGTTCCTGACTGAGCGAAGTTATGTTTGCCTGTTATGGTACATAAATATGTTTAAATCCTTTTGTATAAATGTGGAAGTATGTTTTACTAATCAATGAAGCCACAAAAGTTTTGCTATGCTTATAGGAACCAACAAGACATACAATTTGCACTACCACAAATACTCAGGAACATTGTAACATAATTGTATAAGGCGTAAATCAGCTGCTCTGCTTTTTTGTTTTTTTGTTTGAGTATGCCAGACTCAGTGGAGGAATGAGAGGAACAACAGAGAATGGAAAAGGAAATCCTCTTGACTCTGTTGCCTATGGATATTGAAGTGCAGGGCGTATTACAGCTACTTAGCTGCTTCTGGCTGGAAACATTTACTTGTTGAATTATGACAGCCTAAAATCACATATTTACAGAAAGAATAAGAGCAGCAGCAGAAGCAGAATGGATCTCAGGGTTTCCAATCTCACTGCAGCAACTGCAGAGACTGTCACTATTCAAGTTCTGTAAAGCAGCAAGTAATTTTCCATAAGAATGCCTAAGCAATGTGGATGGGATTTCTGTTTAAATCCCTAACAATAATCTTTCTGAGATCTTCCTTACATTTTCTTTATTTATATAAATTTGGACACAGTTCTCATCTTTGTAGAATATCAGTAAGTAGAACCAAGGATTCTGGACAAAAAACAACCTTCAGATAAAGCACTAGAGGGTCAAGTTTTGAATGTCTTTATGACACATTGAATTTTGATCATAATTAATAAAAACACCAAGGAAGCACTGCACTCTATAGCAGTGTCCAGGACAGTGCAAACATGCATGTGAATTAGTAAGAAAAATTTGAAGAAATTGGAGATCAATGGAGATCAACAACGGATAAAGAATCCAGCAACACTTATGTTAAAATTATATTTTCTTCCTCCTTTTTTAAGTAAATTGTGAGGACTGCTTTTTCACTTTTTTTTTTTTTCCTCTTTGGCTTTCAGGAAGGACTGTTGAATTGCCTTGTTTGAGTAGTGGGATTGGGCCAGACAATTTTCAGAAGTCCTTTTGAACTTTGACTACTCTGATTCTATGAATTGAAAGTAGAAGTGATGTTGTTGGAGAGCATACTTCTGAAGCAGAGTGCACAGATTCTTCAAAATGTGCCCTCCTAAATATTAGAATTTATTGGTTGAGAGGTCTTCCACTCTTAATAATAATACTATTATTAAAATGTATATAGAACTGCACAGTTACATGGTTTGACAAAAGTTTAAATGACTTCAAAATTTCTGCTGCATTCACAAGTACAATTATTTTTGTTTTAAAATGTCATATCAAATGAAATTTTAAATGATGTGATGATATAATTTAAATGCAAGAATACAGTTGCAACTCTGGTATCATTTGATGTTACCTAAACTTATAAAATATTAAATATATGTCCTTAAAACAAATTCTGATTTCTTTCTTCCTCTTTCATGTTCAGCTTCATTGCAAGTACAGGATTTTATATTTTTTGGTTCTTATGAAAATAATGTCAGGTGACAGTCTTGGAGTAATAGGTGATGAAGGCATGAACTTGTTCCCAGAGTTAACATACAAGCTAGAAGGTTTTCTTTGTTAATACAAGTTCACATTTTTTATTCATTAAATACTTCATTTCTATTTTCAAATAGAAAATGTGTCAAATGTGTATTTTATTTTATTTTTTAAATTCACTGGGACTTAGATGAAGCTTAATTTATTTCAGTAGCTGAAACTTGTCCTCTTAGTCAAGTTTCATCATTTTCAGATAATGGAATCTTGCAGCAGTCCTGTATTAGAATTGGAGGCAAAGCATTTTGTAGCTTAACTTTCAGCGTTGTGTGACACTGTTATCACCTCTAAATAAGGGAACAAACTTTGCTTATCTATACTAGTCATATGTTGAGATTCAAATAAAAAAAAAATCACAGTAGAATGTGGTTTCAAAGCATAAGGGTATTATGGAAATAGCAAACAATACTTTCATATCCGACACTGTCACTAAGTAAGTCTACTTTCTTAGCCCTTTGAAAGGGAGCACAGAACTTGAAGTTTATGTTTAAATAAATATAGAAGGCATCATTCAAAGTCTGCCAAGGCTACTGCACTGGTAAATGTCAAAACTCTAATCCTACTAAGGGAGCTGGCCAAGCCAGGTTGCTGCTTTTGTTAGAATAACACACAGAAGCCTCCAGTACACTGTTCTCTAGTTGATCTCCAACTCATTGCTAGCCTCTCCTATTGTTATAAAATTGAATTAGTCCTTCATTATGAAGGAAATAGGTGCAGATAAATGTTTGATATTCTGCCTCTGGCAATGGCTAATATTATGTGCTTCAGAGAAAACACAAAAATATCCCATAATACTACCAAGTCCAATCTGCAATGCTGGATGTAAGATAGCAGGCCTTTCTGATGCCTGTAGGGCAGAATTGTACCCTGTTGCATGAGACTAAATTAATCTTTTCCTAAGCAGTGTTATTTCAGATACTGCTATTGGTCAATTATGCAGGCCCTTTTAAAATTCCACGCTCAGCTGTTGTACTGCATAAGTAATTATTTCCTATTGGGTATTACATGTCTACTAACTATAAATCTTAGTGAATAACCCACTTGTTTTTCTGTTCTGACAGATGCTCCCTGGGAATGCTTGTTAAAAGAAGAAGTACTTCTGTCTGCATCTGGTGAAGTCAGCCCCAAAGTAGATGAAATACTAAACAGCACTGGCCAGAGATTATGCACCCTGATGCTCATAGGTAATCCAATCTTTCTCTTTGGAATGTCAAATACTTGGAAAAGCACTATTTAAACCACAATCTGTAAGGATTTTAGTGTTGTTTACTACAGATCACATTAATCTAGAAGTATGCTGTGTCCTTAATTTCCTCAGTGATTATAAAGGAAAAAATAATAGTTGCAGGACTTGTTCTTCATAAAATGAACTTGCCAGTAGCTAAGGTAAAATATTGAGTTTGATAATGAAACATGCAAGATTCTGTCATTCTTTGTCCTCCCTCTTATTAAGTTTATTACAATGGAGAAAAATGTAGCATAGAGTGTGGAAGACCAAATGTTTTCACTCTAATCTGAGTAATTTGAATATCTTGAGCTCTTTTAAGTCTCCCTCTCTTCTGATAGATAAACCTGCTATATGTTAGTGGCTCAGCATCCCCCCTTTAGTTTCTCAAAGGACTTAACTTTTATTAAGCAAGGGGGATTCTGAAGAACATCAGCAACAGAGCTGGGCTCCAGTCACCTTAGAACTGATCTCACATCAGATTTGAGACAAAACCATACTGCTATAAGAATTTAAGAGAAAAAATAAAATGATAATTATTTAGCTTTAAGAACTTATAGATGATGAGAAAACATTAGACTGTATTATATACATAATTAATTACCCATAATTCTTTCATCTTTCTGCCAATTTGTTTTTTTCAGTTTCCTTTTTCTTTTGGTGAATGTCAGAAAAGAACCTATGGAGAGAAAAACCTAGCCTCCTGCCTGCTGTGACTTTTAGGCTAGACAGTATTTTGAAGTAGCTGTAGCTTTGCTCTAGGCTTGCACCCACTGGCATAGCACAGCATTTGTATTCAGTACCTCCAGAACTGCCTGCAGGGAATGCCATCTGAGGAAGATGCTGCTGGTGGGGGAGGCTGGGTCAGCAATGCTTCTGTCTGAAAGTGCCACAAACTAAGCTTGGACATCACCGGACTTTCATGACAGAGAGCTAAGGAGTTATCAGTCACACAGGATCCTGAAGGTAGATGTGACTTCCTACTATACATATTCCACATTCTATATGCACAGCATACACATAGCTAAATCAGCATTAGCCTTCCCTGTAGTTTCCTATGTTTTCATACAATTTTCTTCATGTTATTTGTACTCAGTTTAGCCTGGGTCATTTACTTTGTTTCTCCCTGCTGTTCCTTGATGTCTCAAACATATCTCTACCAGGCAAGTGAAGCTGGTTTCTAAACAAAAATGTCAGAAATTCAGTACATAAATTTTGCCATTCTTTCAGAGTAACTACTGCTATTTCATTACAGCAGCCTTAGAATCTTCAGTATTTTTTTAATAAGGTCAGTCTTCCTCATGAAAAGTAATAGTTAAAAGCAGGATGCTATATTTTGCCATAAAGTAAAACCATTTTACTTGTGAAGGGACTGAAACTGATCATATTAAGAGCTGGAGAAAAGTGCTATAATAGTAAGGAATGGACATTATGGGTAAAAAGCATACACCTGTATCATGGTTTTGGATCACACTAGGGGGACTGAGAAGCTACCTGTAAACTGTATGTTTTGATCAGTGTTTGAAGGACTTTTTCAGATATGCGCTGCAGGAGTTCTCCTATCAGTGCATAGCTTCTGAAAAGTAATCTAGAGGGAAGAGAGTAATTGAATGCTAGCTTGGAGATACAGATCATCAACTGATTTTTCCTCTGAGATTTATATATGGATGACAAAACAGGAGAGTAGAAAGTAAAGGGAGGGTATTTTGAATATATTGAAGTTTACTGCATCTTCATAAAAGTAGGGCATATATGAAAAGAAGGAAAAATGCCTCACTTGCATATTTGGATTTTAGTAAGCAGCTACTCAGGTCTGTTTCTCCGCTGAAGTTTGAAAACTGATGTTTTAATAATCTGTGAAAAACAACTAATTAATTAGGTCATGTTTTTTTCACTTTTGATTTAGCTGAAGCATAAATCAGGATATTGGAGTTGCACATGAGTTCTGATCAATCATGAAGAAAATTTATGAAACTGTAGATTAGTAACAATGTTAAACATTCAGAGAATCTAAATTCATAGTAAATAATTCATAATCACAGGACAGACATACCTTCCAATAATTTTACAGAGTAGATTAATAATTAAAGAAGATGTTTAATTATTTCGAAGGTTAAATGCAAGCCTGGGAATGAATATTGACCGTCGTGTAGATGTCTTAAAACTTTTTTTTTCCTTTCTGGAAAATCAGAGGTTTTGTATATTATATTACAATAGTCATTCACCTGAAGAAAAGTCAGAAAAATAGGTGATTTCAGAAATAGAAGAATAATTTCTCATTTTCCACTTTTCAAACCTCTATATTAAATCAAACCTGTATATTATCCAAAGTAAAAGTTGTTCGGTAAGAGTGAGGTTGTTGTTACCTCAAAAAGTAGTTTCCATTGCTGTAATGATCATGTGCAGAGATTACTGGGGTCTGTACAGTGCCTCAGTACTCACACAACTCCTATTACTATCCATGTACTTGAGTGCTTAATATTTTAGGACTTGTGTATTTTTTCCTCTATCAGGAACAGTTAAAACTGTTAAAAATCCAATCTCCACCAGTTTGTATTTTTCATGGTTTGTTATTCAGATTTTGCTCATTAATCTGATGTGGTTAATACAGTTTTTATACCGTAGTGTATTTATTCATTTCTTACATGAATCTGTCCTCCGTGATGTTTACTCATCTACAACATACAAAAAAAAATATAGCTGCAAATATATTAACTCGTTACAGAGAAAATGCACAGTCCTATATACTGTAATATAATGAAGATGAAATTTGGCATTCTTTTAGTAATCTGCGGTCTATCATTTCACTATATGAGACATTTCTTTCTTTACTATTTAATCAAATATTTAAAGATATTAATGCTAGAATAAATTAAGGGCTTTTAATAGACTTCGAAAAGCCATCAATTTCAAAACAGTCCACATTAATTATTCTTTAATTAAATGCAGTATGTTAAGTCTAAAGAAGTGCAGGGATTTGGTTTGGGAAAAAAAAAAAAAAAAAGGTAGGGATCTATAGAAATAAAACTTATCAGTAAAGCTTAATCTGTAGTATCTCCAAAAAATGACCGTGTACCATACTAGCAGTAGTGAAGGAAGAAGAAACTATGTGATTAAAAGAAGGAACAGAAGAACAACAAAGTTGTGATGTAGGAAGGGGCTACAGAATGAGTTGACTATACCAGGTATAGATTTTCAGATTAATGTAAAGAATTAAAAGAACAAAGCCAAACCGGTTTGTAAAGGCAATCATGATGTTGTTTTTTTTTCCTTCAGGTTTCATTCATTATGAAATGTTGTTTCATAAAGTCTTTAAAAGCATAAAACTATGTGTATGAAGACTTACTGTGTGGAGACTAAATCCTTTTGCATTACAAGGTTTATACAGCAGTGTTACAACCTTGCTCTGAACATCTGAATATTGCATTATAATATACAGCATCCAATCATATAGGCGAATGTGAGTAGTAAAACCTAAGGCTCATAAACTCTCTCAAACTATGTATCTGCACTGCATTTTAATACTATCTCTCTAGTTTCTGTATCATTAAATCTGACACACCACATTTTATTCCCTTTAGCAGTGTTGTTAGGTTGACTGCCCACTAAATATGAACCCTAAGTGAAGATGACTTCACCTTGGTACTGAGCTTTCTTTGCTTCAATTAACTTTAGTACTTACCTTGCTTCAATTAACTTTGCAGGATCTGTGGAAAGGTCTCCTTATTGTGAGATATTTTTCTAAGGCAGGAAAAATATATTTGGGAGTACACAGGGATACAAAAATGAATTAAAAGAAATAGCACCTTTGTCAAGTAGAAGCAGTTAAAGACCATATTTAAATAGTAATAGTTTTTATAATCTATATTTAGTCCCTGTTTAAGACCTAATTCTCTTGCTAAATCATCTACAGACTCTCTCAATATAGAAGTAGTTTTACCTGTCTTGTTCCTATATTCCTTGTTTATCTGAATTTTACTTCAAACTTCTCAGGACAGTAATCATGTCTTTTACATATTTTAACAGTAAAAATACTCCGTGATTTCTACTTTAGACATCTAATATATGAACCTGGACAGGTATTTGATTATTACCTACTAGCAACTCTTACATCAGACAGAAGTAAGGAATTAGTTTCAGAATGGGGATGGTAAAGTTTTCCAGTACTTGTATAGCTGAACCTGCAAGTAAGCCAAACAAAAGAAGGCTGAAGGAAATGAACAGGTGACCTGTTTGTTTACTGCCAAAATATATAGTAAACAACACAATATAATATTTGCATCTCTTAGAAAAAAAAAAAAAAAGTGTTCTGCCACTTGTTATTTATTTTAAACCTCAGTGGTAAAAAAAAATAAAAATAAATAAATCAAATTTTGCATCCCTGGACTTGATTATCCTGCTGCTGTAAGGCTGGGCAGGAATCTTTATCATAAATTACTCAATGTGAAAGCCTGTAATGGGGGAAATTGGGAAGTGTAATTAAGGAACCAAAATTATTTTTAAGCTAGCATCCAGAAACTGATTTAGAAAGCATGAATTCCTTGAGAACTGGACATTTGTGTTCCAATTGGAAAATACAAGATTTGGCAGAATGTGAGCTAGAATGAGCTAAAAATATCCATGATCCAATACCAAATATCCATGATCTAACTTCAGCCCTGTTTACTTAGCCTAAACAATTATTCAGTAGAACCAGGAGGAGGTTGGTCAGAGGATTTGATAGAAACAGTGACAAGTAGAGATGATTCAAATATCTAGTAAAAGTGTTGATTTACACTTTAAAGTAAAAGTCACCTTGTTTTAACAGATTTCTCATTCTTGCAATGTTTAAAAGTTGAAAAAAATTCTGTCAATGTATCTCTGTAGTTCAGTCTTTTTAACCAACATATTAGTTAAACAAAGATGTTATCTATCTTCTAATATGAACAATTTCTATATGTTATTAATTAACCTTTAATAACCTAAGCTGACTTTAATCAGGCCTTTCCTGAAATTCTGTGTGGGATTGAAAAGCTTAAATTAACTTGAATGTAGGAGTTCCTCAGATAGAGTTCTTAGGCAATTTATGTTTTTTGTTATTAAATGTACAGTACAGTATCACAAAAATGCAATCTCTTATTTTTCTGTCACTTTTCCTTATTTTCAAGCAGTTGTTAGCAGCTCCTTGAAAAATATCAATATACCTTGCATTATTCTTGTGCTATCTTACTGGTATTTTTTGTACGTGGTCTCAGGACTCTGCCTTTTCAGATGTTCTTATCCCATATTATGAAGACTACATGCTCAGACTAAATTTTCACACTCCACACTTGGAAGTGCTGAGAATGTTGACCTGTTTGATTATTTTATTTTATTTTTTTGGTTGGTTTGGTTTTGGTTTTGGAAGGGTTTCTACAAAGTATTTTTGTTTGTATTATTTTATGGACTTCTAGATATCCATCTGTGAATATTTAACTTTCAGAACTTTGTTTTCTTGCTATACTTTTTACCTCTTTTGCCAAGGCCATTGCATCCTAAGTTATTTCAGCTCAGTAGTCTTTTTTTTTTTTTTTTTTTTCCAGCAGTTAATTCCAGGAGATTGTTGTTATTACATTTGATTCCATTATATTTTGCACTCTTTTTTAAAAAAGAAAAAAAGAAAAAAAAAAAAGACATAACAGTGGAATATTCTAAATTGAAAAATACCTATTTATTCCTTGTGTATTCAGTTCACTTTCTGTGTATTCACCTGTCCATATAGCTGTTACGGTAGAACTTCACCCTCCAGTTACAGTGAAGGCAAGTACTTTCAGATTAGTTGCTAAAATATTATTTATGCACTTTTTTTTTTCTCAAGTTACACTGCACACAAAAGATATCAAATAAAAATACATTAGGCATCCAGACTGGCATGTCTATTTTTTTTTTCTAGATTCTGCAGAATTTTGGTAATTATTTAGTTACCAAGAAGGCTCTTGTCCTGTCTGTACTCCTAGTTTTGACAATTTATTTAACAGCTTCAGTTAATCAAGAATGAACTTGGAAAGGTTTTTATCTTCATTCTTCTATCTCTGTGTTTCTGTTCATTTTTTCTGATCAAATACTCCTCTTACACAGTAGAAAGCTACTGCTGCTACCACTGAATGCTACACATTTGTTCTCTGTGGTAAATAATCAGTTGGCCTGTGTGCTTTAGAGGCTTGCTACATTTCTCTTTTTACAGCATACATAACTTACAAAAAGAAATTTGATGAATTGACCTGAATGTTCAGCCCAGATTTCCCTCCTGCAATATCGTACACACAAAAAAAGAGTTTACTTTGCGGGCAATAAAAGAGAGGCAAGAAGTTATTTCTTGGTGGCATATGAATGTCTCCATTCAGCAGTTGATATGTATTAACTTGGTTTTGAACCTAATTGAAAATCAGCTGTTCATGTCTAGTTTGTTTGATTTTTGTATAATTTATCCGACAAATGCTTTGAGAGTATTTTTTCTCTAGAGAGACAATGACCAAATATATGATAGATGCTTGCTACCATCACTGGGATGTTTAGATTCGTGAATTGCCTGTGGGAAGCCATGTGAGAATAATGTCACACCACTGATGGTCCTAGCAGTGTCAGGTCACTTGCTGCTGACCAGAGTCTTTAATTAAGCCATTCTGTCTTTTCTCTAAGAAACCTCTGGAAACATGATGTTTGAAAGAGAAAGTCGTTGTATTCCCTTCCAGATGAAAAAAAAATGGCGTTTAGGATAAAAATGATATATTCAGCTATATAAAGTATTTCTTCTATGAAATTCAGACTCATGTAAACCTACTCCAGCCAATCTACTTTATATCTTAAAAGATGCTTCATTATTATCATCATCATCATCAAAGGAAATGAGGGTTGATAAATGATGGGATGATAAATGTAACATTCTTTCACATGTTTTAGAGGATAAATAACTTGGCTATTACACTGTATTCTATGTGTCTAACCCAAGTGCTCTTGATGGAAAATGTATTAAAAATAATTCTTCTCTTAAGATTTATAAATTCTACAGCTGAAGAGAGCTGTTGCTGTGTTAGGTTCTTTGAATCTAGATTCCCACCTATCTGTAATTCTAATATTAATAGAATTTAAATAAAAGGAAATATCAGTAAATATAATATTTTATAACTAATTGTAGATAATATAAAAGTAATAAATTATAACAAAGATAAAAGATAATTATGAAATCACTTAAACTTTGCAGGGACAGGACAAGGAGTAATGGCCACAAGATAGAGCACAGGAAGTTCCGCATGAGAAAGAACTTCATGGTGAGGGTGATGGAGCACTGGAACAGGAAGGTTGGAATAGGAAGCACTGGAATAGGGAGGTTGTGGAGTCTCCTTCTCTAGAGATATTCAAGGTCTGTCTGGACGCCTACCTGGGCAGCCTGCTCTAAGGAACCTGCTTTGGCATGGGGATTGGACCCGATGATCTTTCGAGGTCTCTTCCAACCCCTTCAGTTCTGTGATTCTGTTATTTTAAACACGTTTTGGGGGCAACAAGGAAGAATAATTGATAATTTGCAGACTATAAGAGTGAGTTCAGCAATATTGACTAATACTACATTTTCAAAGATAATCAAGTATCACAGAATCACAGAATCACAGAATTTCTAGGTTGGAAGAGACCTCAAGATCATCGAGTCCAACCTCTAACCTAACACTAACAGTCCCCACTAAACCATATCCCTAAGCTCTACATCTAAACGTCTTTTGAAGACTTCCAGGGATGGTGACTCCACCACCTCCCTGGGCAGCCCGTTCCAGTGCCTAACAACCCTTTCAGTAAAGAAATTCTTCCTAACATCTAACCTAAAACTCCCCTGGAGTAACTTTAGCCCATTCCCCCTCGTCCTGTCACCAGGCACATGGGAGAACAGGCCAACCCCCACCTCTCTACAGCCTCCTTTAATGTACTTATACAGAGCAATAAGGTCACCCCTGAGCCTCCTCTTCTCTAGGCTGAACAATTAATGATATTTTGATTAAAAGACAAATTTTTGTCATCTTTTCATACATCTGTATTATTCTTTTCTATTTCTGTGCTGATATTCTGTACTTTTAACTGGTTTTGCAAAACCTGTGCTTTAGCGTGTTTTTTTTTCCTCAAGCTGAGCATCATGATTTTATGTAGTTGTGATATATATAGCCATGAAACATGAAAGACTGTTCAAGACAGTTGGTCACATGTAAACAACCGGTATTTGAAGGGATGACATCCGCTATCTGCTTTGACTTCCAAGATTTGTGATTGTGTTTTTTTTTTGTTTGTTTGTTTGTTTTCAAAGTCAGTGTTCCCAAACTCTTTCAAGAACAACGTGTGGGAAGTTGCTTTCTAGGTTGCTTTGCAATGTGCTTGCTTTTTCCCACCGAGATGCAGTTTCCCTCATAAATCTAGTCTACTAATGATTTGTGTGTTGTAACTGGTTCTATATTTTATAAAAGGATTTATTGTTGTTGCAGTGTCATGCAATTATTAATTGCTATGTTTGCTAATCTTTGTCTGTCTTGCATTTGGTTGCCTTCATATTTCTGAAGCTTGACTAAAGAAGAAAATGTATTGCATTTGAAAATATGACCACTCTTGAGCAGAGTTGGCTTTCCCTTTCATGATAATTAACATTTGGTGATACATTCCTGAATGGACAGTGTACAAGGTATATATTGTAGAATGAACAACTCAGTTTTCCCTCCTGTACTCATAAAGATCAACTATGTAATTAATGTGCTCAAGTAGCTGTGGTCTAAGATAAGAAAAGTCAATTCAAATGCGTGCTAATAGTTTCAACTTCAATTAATCTTTCATAAGAATTTTCATATTCCCCCCAGTGTCCCGACTACTATTGGAAAATGGTTGTCCATGTGTTTTTGTTAATGAATTGACCAGACGGAGAAAAAAATACAGAGAATATACAGAAATCCCTACTAAAAAAGGTACTTGGACTGTTTTCCCTATGCTATATCAGATCATTTTGTAAATAGTATAGGTGTCAGCTACTGCTCAAGAAAAGTATGAAGGTCATACTATCCAGCTTTTTTTTGTACTATAGATTTTTATTATTTTGGGGGGGGGGGGGGAATTATTTTTCTGGCAGTCTGTTAGCAAGAAGTGTATCAGATTTGTTGGGTACTTTTGCTCACAAAATGTAGAACGTGTTGGCACTCAACATACTATGTATTATCAAGAAACAGGTGACTTTCTTGTAATGGAAAGAAATATTATAGAACAATAGGACAAGCAAAGTCGAATTCTGTATTATATTCCACTTGGAAAGACAGATGCATTTTTTTATTGGGGGGAGGGGGAGGGGGAGGGGGTGAAGTTTACTGTCTTTATCTGACCAGGTTTGTCATGGCATTTGGACTTGGGTTGAGCTGAAATAATTTTGTGTAGTACAGGGACTCCTACCTTAGCAAATGTGAAAACAAGTGTATGATGTTAACTGACCTGACTTCTCTTTCCTGGCAGTAATTAACCATATGTTTGAACCAGAGCTTCCTCATTCTCTAAACATCTTTCTGCTTAACCTAACAGCTGGGGCACATGTGAGGTACCTTTCCATCCTGCTGAGATGCCTCACTGACTTCAGAGAGGGATCTAAGATGTGAGAATGTAAAACCATACTTCACCTATTTTAAAAGCCCATACATCTCAAAACAGAAGAGGGGACAAAAAAATCTTTCATATGTGTATTTCATGACAGTCCAATCAGAAGTAAAACAGAAATGTTGTGAAGAGAAATAGTAGGCCATGTAGCATCAAAACTGTGGCATACGTGGTCTGCCTTTGTGCTATTATATAAAACATGACTGATTCCAGACAAAATCTGGGATCTTTTAAGCATATTGTTCTTCAGCCTCACAGAAGGATAATCCTGTTGAGTGAAGTATGGTTATTTGTTTATGCCATTTTAAGCACAAATGTTGTCTAATGGATTGGAATGCATGTATGTCTTCTAAAATTTGGCTGCAACTGCATGGGTAATTTGACTTGCATAGCAGTGCATTTTGAAGTGAATCTCCCATCTGCTCAATTTCCTTTTTTTTTTTTTTTTTTTTTTTTTTTGACTCATGAAAAGATTCAAGTAGTCATGAAGTTCAAAACCAGCACCAGTGGTGTTTCAGGTAAGGTCAAGTAGTGCAAGTAGTGTTTACACAGTAGATATATTCAAACCAGACTAAATCTTGTCTGAAGAAACTCTTTCTACAACACACTTTGAGCATAAAGCCTAAGCTGTTTAATTACTAGATGAGAGAGTTCACACTGAGACTCTCTCTTCCTCCTCCTCCCCCCCTCCCCCCCCCAAATTTGTTGCTGAGAAATGTGCATACAGTTTGTGAGATTATACAACTTGAATCCCTCCCTTCAGAATGAGGGACACAGGCTTTCTCCTGCACCCACCTGAGAAGACTTATGTTCTTTGACTGGTGGTATGACCAGATTATCCACTACTTTTCTTCTAAAGGCCTACTTCTTTCTTGTGCCCAGGTTATGAAGAAACTTGCTGAAAGAACTTTATTGAAAAAATAAAAAGACCTAATTGCAGTGTACCATAACTCTCAAAACATGTAATTGTATTTAAAACAGATTTTAGACCTCTTGTATTAAAGCACTGCTTCTTCCACACAAAGGCTTGAGTGTGAGCTTCTCTAAGAGCTCTTTGAACAGGAGGAATTTTGTGGGAGAAGAGATTAAACAATTTTTAACAGACTGGTTTTAATTTAACAAGAAAAAAGTTTCATTGTTCTGAATGAAATGCGTTGTCCTTGAGGCAAACATAAAGGTACTCTGCAATATCTAGGTAAATTAACTTAGCCTTCTCTTTTGCACTGAAAGTACATTATGGATCTCAAAAACATTAAGCTGCATCTAAGATGAAACATTAGAGCAAAGATGACATATTTAAGTGAAAGGCCAGCACATGTTCACTGATACCTCTGAAAATTTGCAACTGCCACTTGACTTACAATGAACTATATGTAGTGAGTTTCATTTCAGTCTTTCTTCCTACAGCTGATGAGATATGATACTTATACTCCATCTCAGAGGTATATAGAAAAGGTTTTTTTTTGTTTTTGAGGTGTTGTGTAAGCCTCCTCCTGCTTCCCAGCCCTAAACTGGTCATCTGGATGGGATGACTGAGTAGTATGATGAACCCCATCTACCTAGGAGTAAGACATCCTCAAAGCACAGTTCTATGTATATGTAATAATAATGAAAAACAATCAGCAAGAGGAAAGAGAGCCATCCTCCTCCAGCCTTGCTGTCAGTGGTCATTAGAGGGTCCTCCCACAATGGAAAAAGTCATTCTTGGCTGAAGTGTTTTTTCTCTGTTATTACATATGTGTTTTAGCTCAATTCTCTGTTTTCCCAGTATTTCTAAATAGAAGAAGAGGAGAGGAGAGGAAACAGTAAAAGAAAGCTTATTTATATACAAGCAGGATTTTTCTGAACTTCACTCATGCCAGATGGAGTATCTAAATAATGTTACTGACTATTAGGTCTGAATTACTGCACTGTATTTTCTTAACACAAATGTAACCTGTTATATCATGTGGGTTTAAACAAAAGGAGCTTTAAGCTAAATAAATGAACTCGCAGCAACAAGTGAAAGCAAAGTGGTTTTTTTTTCTCACTAATTAAGGCATATTACAATGATTGTCAATATTGAATTTAAAAAGACATAATAAAACCCACAAAGAACATGTAGAATTTTTACTTGTACATTACATGTAGCTCTGTCAATCTCTGTTGATCTTTCTGTTGATGTAAGTACATTCATGATGTGCTTGCAAAATGGATCTCCTCTGGTCTGTGGGATGGGAGGATGACTTGTTTTATCCTAGATGTAAATTTGAGATGCTTAACGTATTTTTACTCTCTACTCTGCTATCAACAACATATTAAATATTTGAAGCATATGAAATAAACATACTTGATGTACAGTCATAGATTTAAGGATTATTTCACTTTTTCTTGCCTCTTTCCTCTCTCCGTTCCTCTTCTTCTTTCCTTTTTTTGGGGGGACGGAGGGGAGGAGGAGGAGGTGAGGAATAATAAGTGTTTCATGTTGCAAATTGCTACATGCAGCCAGGCCATCATTCAGAAGTACTACTACAGAAAGAATAGGTCATTTGCCTCATAACCTCTCTGTTTTTCCAGTACTTCTAAATTAGGTCCCTTGGATCACTCTTCAAGGTCAGTGACTTTTTCATTAAGTGCAGAGAGCCTCAGCTTCTTCTGAGTTACTTAAATTCCCTACACTCTGGGCCACTGGTTTTAGCCTTAGGTTGCTTTCATTTTTTTTAATTTGGCTGAAGTTAATATAACAAGCTGTGTGTGTTATCATTTTTTTATTCCCCTCCCTACTTTTTTTTTCTTTTTTTTTCTTTTTTCATATGAGAGTTCATCTTATCAGTCTGACAGATCACCTGCATGAAATGGTGGAGTTCAAGATCCTTAGGGCTGTGAGGAGGTTGCACAGCATGTTTACTACCCTGGACTTCAGGAGAGCAGACTTTGGCCTCTTCTGGGATTAGCTTAGTAGAATACCATGGGATAAAACCCTGGAAGGAAGAAGATCACCTCCTTCAAATACAGGAATGATGCATCCATCAAGAGAAAGTCAGGCAGAAACACCAGGAGGCCCGCATGGGTGAACAGGGAGCTCCTGGACAAACTCAAACAGAAAAAGTAAGCCAAAGAGGGTGGAAGCAAGAATAGGTAGCCTGGGAGAAATACAGAGAAGTTGTCTGAGCAGCCAGGGATCAGGTTAGGAAAGCTAAGGCCCTGATAGAACTAAATCTGGATGGGGACGTGAAGGGCAACGAGAAAAGCTTCTATAGTTATGTTGGTGATAAAAGGAAGGCTAGAGAAAATGTGTGCCCTCTTTGGAAGGAACCTAAATACCTGGTTGCCTGGGATATGGAGAAGGCCTAGGTTATGGAGAAGGGATATTGGGTGGCCACACCACCCAAGTTGCAGAAGGAAAAGGCAGGGGAGAATAAAGAACTGCCCACTGTAGGAGAAGATTGGGTTTGTGACTAAGGAACATGAAGGTGCACGTGACCTGATGATGTATCCACACATCCTATGAGAACTGTCAGATGTAGTTGCTGATCTGGTTTCGGTTAGGACAGAGTTAATTTTCTTCCTAGTAGCTGGTAGAATGCTTTGTTTTGGCTTAGGATGAGAAGAGCGCTGCTAACATACTGATGTTTTAATTGTTGCAGAGCAGTGCTTACACCAAGCCAAGGATGTTTCAGCTTCTCACTCTGTCCTGCCAATGGGCAGGCTGGGGGTGCAGCAAGAGCTGGGAGGGGTCAGACCCAGAACAGTTGACCCAAACTGGCCAAAGGGGGTATTCCATACCATCTGATGTCATGCTAAACAATATATGGGTGTGGCTGGCTAGGGGGAGGAGGGCCGGACTGCTTGGTGTTAGGCTGGGCATCGGTCAGCGGGTGGTGAGCAATTGCATTGTGCATCGCTTGTTTCATACATATTATTAGTAGTAGTACTATTACCATCATTATTTTGTTATTATTATTGCTATTATTATTTTCCCATCTTAATAAACTGTCTTTATCTCAACTTACAGGCTTCTCTCACCTGTTTCTCTCCCCCATCCCAGAGAGGGAGGGGGGTGGATGAGCGAACGGATGTGTGGTGTTTAGCTGCCGGCCGGGTTAAACCACAACAGTTGCTTAGCCACTATCCATCATATTTGATAAGTTGTGGCAGTCTGCTGAAGTTCCTGCTGACTGGAAAAAGGGAAACATAACCCACATTTTTAAAAAGGGAAAAAAGGAAGACGTAGGGAACTACATGCCAGTCACACCTTTTTGCCAGCAAGATCATAGAGTGGATCCTCATGGAAACTATGCTAAAGAACATGGAATATGAGGAGGTGACTGGTGACAGTCAACATAACTTCACAAAGGGCAAATTGAGCCTGACAAATTTGGTGGCCTTCTTATGATGGGGTTACAGCATTTGTGGATAGGGGAAGAGCAACAGACGTCATTGAACTGACATCATTTATCTGGAGATGTGCAAAGCATTTGTCACTGTCCCACATGATATGTTTGTCTCTAAATTGGATAGATGTGGACTCAATGGATGGACCACTCAGTGGATAAGGAATTGCCTGGATGGTTGCATCAAAGAGTTGCAGTCAACAGCTTGATGTCCAAGCAGAGACTAACGACAAGTGGTGTTCATCAGGGGTTGGTATTGGCACCGTTACTGTTTAATGTCTTTGGCCAGCAGGTGATCCTCCCTCTCTGCTCTGCTCTCATGAGACCCCACCTGCAGTGCTGTGTTCAGCTCTGGGGCCCCCAACATCAGAAGGACATGAACCTATTGGAGCAAGTGCAGAGGAGGGCCATGAACGTGATCAGAGGGCTGGAGCTCTCTTATGAGGACAGGCTGAGACAGTAGGGGTTGTTAAGCCTGGAGAAGGGAAGGCTTCAGGGAGACCTTACAGAAGCCTTCCTGTACTTAAAGGAGACCTACAAGAAAGCTGGAGTTGGACTTTTTACAAGGACATGTAGTGATAGAACAAGGGGTAATGGCTTTAAATTGAAAGGTGGAGGATTTAGATTACATATAAAGAAGAAATTCTTCACTATGGGGGTGGTGAAGCTCTGGAAGAGGATGCCCAGAGAAGTTGTGGATGCCCTGACCCCGGAAGGGTTCAAGGCCAGGTTGGATGGGGCTTTGAACAACCTGGTCTAGTGGGAGGTGTCCCTGCCCCTGACAGGGGGTTGAAATTAGATGATCTTTAAGGTCCATTCCAAACCAAACCATTCTGTGATTGCTCGAGTATTAAGTCCCGACACTGTCATTAGGTTTCAGTAGGTCAAGAATATGGGTTGCACCACAAGCAGACTGGAAAGTGCAAAATGTGATTTATTTTTTTTTGACGTGCTTTTTGATGTTGTCATACAAAAAGACAGGCCTTTAATATTCTTCTGCATACAGATGACACCATTAAAAAATCTAAGGTTTAACTATTAGGTTCATAACTTGATTAGAAAAGTCCATCAGCAAAAGAATACGGATAATGTCTTGTGTGTATATAAATTAAATTTATAGAAAACAACATTTCTAGCTTTCTAGCATTCTGCAATTCCAGGGGGAAAAAAAAAAAAAAAAAAAAAAAGTATTTGCTGCAAGTTCTCATAATGAATATTTGAGCTTCTCTAATGTCTCTTTCTCAGTAATTTTTTTTAAAGCTTGAATTATGTCCTCCAGTTCCCCTCCATGGTAGGTCACAGTTATTATTTCCCTTAAAACAAGTGAAGAAGGTTAGGAAGATACACATTATTTTCCTCAATAATGTGTGATGAATAAATGACAGAAGCAGAAATTATATCCTACTGTTCTAACTGTTATACTGTTATATTTCATGGCTTGTAATGCCATGGGAAGTAAGATCAACACTTTGTCAGAGTGACTAAGCAGTCGGAGTTGCTGTGTTAATGTTGAAATCTCTCATAGGATTTGGTTTCATTTGACAATTACATTCAATTAGAAAACACCCTTAAGTGACTTCTCAAGGTTGTGGTTTAACTTGGTGTGGTTTCCAAGTGAAGAAAACCCCTGGAGGAGATATTATTAATTGTACTTTTCACAGCATTTCTTTAGGAGCAGCCAAGGTCAGTGCCATTTTCCAAGGCACTCTGCAGATGAGTGACCAGGAACTTCTTCTGTTTACATAGTTTAGAATAAAAATGGACAAGTGAAACAAATTACTACGGCAAATGTCATTCTTTTGAGGGAGGACAGAGCAAGAAAGGAGCTTTTCTAAAGAGAGAGCTATAAGGTAATCCTGAGAATAAAGCTTTTGGAAAACAGCTGGGCAAAGTTCTAATGTGCTTCCTTCGTCATGTCACAATTCTTGTTTTTGTGTGGACACCACATGCAGTTATTTCTCATAATCTTCTTGCTCTGCCTGTTTTTTTGGATTTGGACTCTCCAGCTTCCCTTTACCTATTTTCAAGACTAAAGGCCTTGCTGGTAATGTGATGGAAAGTGTTACAAGACACCAAAAGTTCACAGAAAGGCCTACTGGCCAATCCCAATACAAGTGGATACTGATTCATACTGATTGATTCCCTCCCCCCAACTTTTTTTTTTTTTTCCTCAGTAAGAGATTCCAGAAACAAATGGAAAAGGAACAATTTTGAGAGATATATCATCTTAGGATATTGTGAATCTACCTTGCTGCTTGCCAGTATTCTGTAGCATCTTAAATATAATTTTCAAAGCCTCTTATTCTAACAGGAAGGAAAGAAGACAATGCTTAGTTCTGTAAGTCATCTTCATTGCCATTTTATTTCTTTTCCAATACTGAACAACTTTCCAAGCAGCTGAGCCAAAAGGACAAGTGAGTTAAATGTTCAGATTAGCCTATAAACTTCAAGCTGCAGTGAGCCATGGAATCAGACTTAATTTGCTCTGTTCCTAGCTTCCTTCCCACTCTCCAAGGCAAGAGTCTCTTAAACAGATCTTTCCTCTGATTTGGTCTTAAATTCAGCTTTACTGACATTCACTTGCGATCAACAATATCAAACAGTTCATATGAATACCTAGTTTATTTGGACCATAGGAGTTTGAGGTTGAGATTAAAGATAATACTTTAGTTCAGGAAGGAAAATGAAAATATGTTTTAAGTGCTTGATTAGACAAGAAAACTACACATGTCAATCCTATAGACCTGCCAATATACAATTAGTAATAGGCATACCTAATATATCTAATAATTGGAAAAAAATGTAATGTGTGAAGATATGCAAATTATCCCAGATTTTAGTAGAATACTTCTGCACCTGCTACTTTTACATAATTTGTCAGAAGCAAAATTTGATTGCATGTTATTGAGACTAGATTTCAGAAAAGAAACAGTTCAGATTTTAGAAGTTTTTCAGTACACACCTAGTGAAGCAGCTCAAGGTCAACACTGCCTTAACAGAATGAAAAATAATGTATGTCTTTAAAAATAGGGGATTTAAAACCAATCTCAACAATTTGGGATTTACGAAGAGTTTTAACTTATTTTTATAATTACAAGTAATTTTTTTATATATAAATGGCCTAACAGCACCATCTTCTGACAAGCTGTATTTTCTGCAATAACCTTGAAAAGCACTTCTAGTCCTTTGCATACATATTTTTGTTGCTGTCACAAAGAAAACAGATTCTAGGGAAATAAATGTGTTATCCCATGTATCCTAAGAGAAGACATTGATTGAGAGACCAGGGAAGTCAGTTATTGCCCGATTTCTTCTTCTTGCTTAAGATAGTGATAGAATTTCATTCAGATGTAATTGTGCCTCAAATTGTTGTTGAAAGGTTTGCTGCAGAAACATTTTAAAGATATACTCTTGTCAAACACTTGGAAAGAGGTAATTTATATGTAATTTCAACAGCAGTTCTACCAACTTCAGATGTCTTGTAGCATTACTGTGAAAGTAAAAATATTATATATGTCATATTTTCTAACCCAGAGTTGCTGTATTTGTACAACTAAAGCTGCTGACAGTTTTGTATTGAAATATGCAAAATAAATCAACATTGATAGTTTAAATACAGTTTTGATCTGTTTAGGGCAACAATGGTTTTAGGTGAGTGCATTTTGGCAAAGGTGCTTTAACTCATGTTTGGTTTATGTTGTCTGTGAGCTTAGGTACTTGATCACTTACCATGAAATCAAGGGTTAATGCACAGAATCAGTACTGATGGGACTGCACACTCCCATCTATCAAAAAGCACAAGGTGACATTGGACAATCTTGGTAATATCTGGTTCTTGGTTTTGGTTCATCTTGAATTCAATTTGGGTCTCATTTCTTTAACCTCCATTTTTGGTAGGGCCTAACCTTTCAGTCAGATCTTGTATTTCCCAGTCAAAAGCCACTCCTACTATATAATCTGTCATCATTTATGTATATAGCTACAGTTATTGTAAAATTAATATTTTTCAAGTTTGAGTTAATTTTTTAGTAAGTAAACAGTGCTATTCTATGGAAGTTGCTTTATAGATGTTAGAAGGTAAGAGGTAGAGTCTTTAGAAAGTTTACTTACCTTCTTTGTTAAAATAAGGAGTTCCAGCTTCACATAGTAAACTCCTGTATTATTAGAGGCATTTAGAAATATTTGGTACATTTTTGCTGGTGGTGGTAGCTGCAGCTGTAATGAGTGTTCTCAAGTCTTGATTGAGAATCATCCAACCTCCTCAAAAGAGTGGTAATATAAAGAGTACTGAAACAATTTATAGAACAGCGACTATGTATCTCAAGGGAACGAGCTCTATTTCATATTATTCCAAGTAATTTGCACACATACATACACATTTATATTAGAAACCTGCAAGATATCTTTTTAGGTAATCACTGTTTTCATATGTATTCATGAGGATTTAGCCAGATAAGTGTTCCCTGTACTCATGATGAGTTACACATTAACACAATTAAATGTTAGTTGTATCACCAGCGACTTAATAAGAAAATGCTCTACACAGCTGTAATGGCTATAAGCCTGTAGTAGAAGTAACTGAAAAGTTTTAGACTGCCATCATGAAGTGTGTTACTTATGAACGGTGTTCAAAGAATCTTATATATGAATGAGTGAAAAAAATAAAAAATTTCCAGTCCTAAATCAGTAGATGAAACATTAAATAATATAATACATTTTCAGAATGAAAGATAAGAAACTTTGAGGAAAGTGGAAATGAGAATTTGTCCTCATTATCATTTTGTTAATTATACCCTAAATCTTTCATGTTTGTTGTACTGGAGCATGGCTTACATATGTAGGCCCTTACAGCTCTAAAAACATAGCAGAAAAAATGTGTATTGTATTTTCATCCAGAAATGAAAGTTTAGATATATTTTCATATCATTGCATTGCAACTTGAAGACATTGATGCCCTACTGTTGCAGTCATTTCCTTTGCAAAGGTATTGATTTATAGTATTGATTTTACTTCTAGAAAAAAAAGTATTGTACTTCTGGAAGAAAGCAGAGTTTGACGTTCATAAGTGTACTATATTTTCATATATATGTACCAAGGGAGGAAAACTCCAGTTACAGAAGTCAATTCTGTTCTAGCCATCTGTCATTCAACTTACAAATATTTTTGGTATATATTGCAAAAAAACAAAAGTGAGATAATATACTGCATTTAATTTTAAAAAGACATTGAGAACAAAATACTGATAACCATCTGTATAACTTTTTTTTTTGCATAAATTAAAGAAATCTAATAATTTGAGAAATATTTGCTAAAGTTGGCATGAGGCTCAGAATAACTGATATGCACCCCTGATCTCAAAATAGAAAAACTGATTACTTTTCAGACTGTGTAGTAAGATTTTTCTATGGCAGGAACTCTGGAACTTCTTTTTTGATTTCCTGTTTATTCAAGTTAAACAATCCAATAATAATTGGAACAAATAAAACAGTTTTACTGATCTATGATTAATGAGTGTTCTCAAGTCTTGATTGAGAATCATCCGACCTCCTCAAAAGAGTGATAATATAAAGAGTACTGAAACAATTTATAGAACAGCAACTATGTATCTATAGTTCATATCATATAAACTATGTATGTATAGTTTATTCTATAAACTATAGAATATAGTTTATAAACTATAGAATATAGTTTATAGTTAGTTAGTTAGTATAGTTAGTAAAGTAGTATAGTTAGTAGTAGTTAGTATATAGTTAGTATAGTTAGTAAACTATAGAATATAGTTTATAGTTTAGAATATAGAACTAAAGAAGATGGTTAGTAGGATGATCTTCCTTGAGATGCTAAAGACAAAAAAAAAAAAAAAAAAAGATGCCAAAAAATGATTTTATTTCTGAGCTTCTTTGTTCAGAAATATTTACCAAAAATATAGTATAACTTAAGCTAAGATGGAAAAAAAAAAACACAAAACAACAACAAAAAATATTACTGGCAACAAAATAATTTTTGTATTTAGACTTAAGTAGACTTTTTGTATTTGGACTTAAATACATCAAAAAAAAAAAAAAAAAAAAAAGAAAAAAGAAAAAAGAAAAATTTGTATGTAAGAGACAGGAGGAAACTGCATTCTTATTTAAAGTAGTTAAATATAATATTCCCAGCCTATCACTTCACTTTTCAACTTGTTCTCTTTATTCTTCATAGTAGTATGTATTGTCCTACTTATTTATTTAATGAAGTCAGAAGTTTACTTATAAATGTTTGAACCACATCGTTCCTGATGAGAACAAAGTCTCCAATCAGTGGTTGGTGTATATACTCGTATTAGAAATTGAGGTCTTGTATTTGATCTAGGTGATGAGTAATTCTGTGGATAATTTTGTTTTCTGAATTACGTTGTTTGACTTGGATTATTCAAAATGTTAAATCTTTGTTTCCTTTTTCCTTATAATCTGTTATAAATAAATATTTTTTGCATTCTTTCAAAGGAGGTAGAATTTCTCTGCCACATTCTCTGGGATTGCAGACAATGCTAGCACACACGATAAAGAACTACTTTATATCAGTTTCTTTAAGAAGATTGCTATACTTTTTATACCCTTTTTGGATCCAGCAACATTTAGGGTTGGAGTTCTTTGGAGGCAAAATTGGCTTTCAAGTACTTAGGAAGGTGAAAGAGAAAATTGTAGCAAAATGCTAGACAGATAAGAAGTTCCATATGTGGTTGGATCCAAGTCTGCTAGCTACATATTTCTACCTATTCTTCTGAAAATCTGTTTTCAGCAGAAATGATATGTTGTGGGAATTATGTATTCTCTGGAACATCTGGGTTTGCGATGGAAAACGGCATGATGCTTTGCATGACCAGACAGATTACACCAAAACTGAATCAGACCTGGGAGGAACTGTGGACTCCTGGGTAGGTATGAAACCTTTCAACTTCTGTCGTCATCTCATTTTAGAAATTGAATAACTCTTCCCAGATTATATGGCTATCAAATCAAATCATGGCCAAATCAAATATGGCCAAAGCAAATCAAATTAGAAAAAAAAAAAAAAAAAATCAATCCTGAAGTTACTTTCCACCAAATAAGAAGACACTCAAAAGGTGTATTCCTTCTTCTGTGTGCGGCTGTGTGGCTGTGGCGGTGTGTTAACTGTCGAATGTCTTTTTCTTCCTGATGCTTCTTTCCATTGAATGGGGCAAGTTTACTGTTCTCCAGAAATGGTAAAGTCAGAAGTAAGATACCAGGATCTTCCAGGCCAGGATTTAATATTCAATATATCTGTTTTCTGTTCTTGTGCTGGAGAAATTTAAGTAATTGATACCACACCTATCAAGAAAGATTATAATAACTTGATATTCAAGTGAAAAATTAATCGTATTCCTCTAAAAATTCATGGAAAGACTATTTTCATTTGTATGCCCCTGTAATTTTTCATTTTGAAAGATATGTTGTCAGATCTTATTAAGTGTGGACTATATCTAGGCATATGAAATCTCTTCGTCTCTGAAGATCCCTATATTATACCTAAAAATCCAAGACTAACTTTGAACACCCTTGCTTTTCTGGGTTTAAGTTAGACCCCTGATATTATTTGACCATATAGTATTTCTTTATTTTTAGTCTCTGAATATGTTCTTTGTTGTTTTTCTCCTAGAGACAGAAAACAAGACTATAAATCCCAGTGGTGGAACTTGAAAAATTGGGTTTGTGTGGTTCAAATCTTTTGAAAATTCTATAAAGCAGCATGAGACATTGTTCTATTCAATTTCTGGCTATTGATCCAACTGAATGCTTGTTTGGAGATTGCCTTTGCAGTTTTATTTGAACAGAAGAAATACTTTTTTCTTTAGAGAGAGGGGGTGTGGGGATTTCACTTACAAGGGACACATTTCATGTGTACGGATTTCTCATGCTGAGGGCAATAAAGTAGTTTTGCCCTTGAAGCAGAGTATTATACCTCTAAGTTGCACAGTTTATATATGTGTTAATTACAAACAAGGTGGTGAGCAGTTCACAGCTGGGAAGATGAATGCCTTGTCTGCCAGAGAAAAATAGTTCTGATTAAAGATGTGTCAACCAGGCTACCCCGTTTCTGTATCAGACGCCCTGTGCTAAAGCCAATGTTGGAAAAAACTCAGAACTGAAATGCTTGGAATCTGGGCCCAAGGAAAATGAATCTACTGTAAAGATGGAGAGACCATTCCTTACAGGAGGTGATGTGACTTTACCCAATTGTGCAGTAGTTAGCTTACTGACCTTAAAGGTCATATAGATGTTCTTATCCAAAGGTCTTAATTTTTGTGCTTGCACCTGAAATGATGAGTTTTTGTTTTGTTTTGTTTTATTTTGTTTTGTTTTTCTTTCCTAGAAATAAATAGAATTGCTAATGCCATCTACTTACACAACATTTCTTTTTAATTTTCCTTTCATGGTAAAGCAAATCATCTAACCTTCCTATTTCTCATTTTCTCTGCTTCACTGTTATATACTTAAGTCACGTGCATATATTAAAGTTCATTTATGTGCATATATGTGTACATTTGAAAGAAAATGTACAATGAGCTCCTCAGAACTGAAAATTGCCTGTGATACAAGAACAGAGAAAACACTATTTGTAGTAAATTTGTTCTGTAAACAATATAATACTCTGTAAATAATATAATACAATATGATACTTAATATAATATAATTAAGGTACCTGTTGCTCATGTGAAAATTCTTCCAAAGTTAGGCTAGGGTAAAACATTAAAGCAAACACTCAGAATGCCGATTAGTTTGCTACAGTTAGTCATTCTTGCTTGTAAGTTTTTAGATGTTTGCATCTCAGTAATAATAAATAAATAATCATTACACTTAACAACATCTGTATGAAGGGTCCTCAGAACAGTGATTTCTATTACTATTGTGGTTTTATATTCTTCCATGCTATTTGACCTGTGTATGAACTGAACATATTTGAGAGGTAATTTGTTCAGATTACTAGTAACTGTATCTCTGTAAATGTTTTTTTGTTGTTTTGTTTTGCCTGACAGGTAGATTAGGAAATGGGGGAGAATTTTCCTTTAGAAAAATAAGAATGTCATCAACATATAGTATCTCATCCTTGTCACACCAGTAATACAAATGTTTTGTGGGAGACTTTCCTATGGGCAATTTGTGCTCCATCTCTTCCTCTGATGTAAATTGTGAGATCATGCACAAACAGGATCAAAAGATCCATGATTCCTGAATTTCAGTGTTCTCCTTTGGTCAAGTTAAGTTTGCATTCACTTAATTCTTTGGTTTGTGGGCTTTGGAAGTTTTGATCTTATAAGGTCACTAGGATGTCTTTGGACCGATGAACGTTTTTGGAAATTGGTGATTTTGGTTTTGGCCAGTGCTTGGCTGAATTAATGTCTCTAAACAAAATTTCTAGCCTTCACTGGTATTTTCCGGGTTAGTTGATGTTGTACAGAATTGCATTACATTACAAACGTGATAAAAATACAGTATTGACTTAGAGTTTCATACAGTCTTAAAGTCTTTTATAAAACTGTATCGATCTATCTTTACTTTTGAAGGTCAGCATAAAGTTTACAAAGAAGCATATGAGGTTAGGAAACATTATATGGGAGTTGCCCATTAAAGTATTAAAATGTGACCTGCTGTTGCTGGAGCTATCAACAAAACTTGTATCCTCATCATTCCCAAGCTGCATACATATGATCTAGATTTTGGCTAATAAAAATGAATGTAATGCTGCAGTGATTAAGATATTTTGTACTGTAATCATTCCTTCCTTAGAAGAGTTCAAATTGCAATGTTAGACCATTCCTCCAAAGCATGGAGATGTTTTATGATGCAGTAAATCCATTAAAAACTTGAGAATTAAGAAAATATCTTTCAAAGAGCCTGTTTTTCCACTGTCAGTATGTGGTTCTTCTACGACATTGATGGCCTTCAAAATGCATTACAACTCCGTCTGTATTTGGGCTCTTGACAAAAGTAAATATAAATAGATCCCTTGAAAAGGAAAATAAGTGAGAATTAGACAATAGCATATTGGAAATAAAACTGGAAATAGACCCCACAGCTTTGAAGTTGCTAAATAATAAAAATGAATAAATAAATAAAATTGGGATTTAATTTGAAGCAAGCCTTTGAGACTACTGCAGTCCTTTTACTCAGAATAGTTACAGCTGTGCTTGTGTGTAAGGTACCTTTCCCAAGCTCAAGTCTCTGTTATGAGCTTGCTAAGCATACAAAGAGCAGAAGGGGAGGGACAGCTGCATAGTGGATCTATGCTGGTATTGTAGTTCCGATTGAGATTGTGCTTTTGAAGTGAATCTGGTCTTCCGCATTTATGGCACTTGGATTGTGCCAGAGAGCATGAAGTGGATTTCTGACAGATTACGGTGAACAGGAAGATACACTCTAGGATCAGTTGATTCAGTTTGTAAGCCCATCATAATGTTAATTGATTTAACATATTTGCTATTATCCTAGATCTCTAAAAAGAAATCTATAATTTGGGGGTGAGAGGGGCTATTTTTACTTTTTTAGTTTCTGGTATTAATTTTCCTTATATAAATTCCCTTGTATAAATAACATTTTGACAGTTAGTATAATAAAGGATAAAAAAGGAAGAAAAAAAAGCCAGCCAACATTCTCCAGCATATCAATAAAGTACTTTTTTAGAACAAAAATAAAATAGAATTCACATGGAGAATAAAGGAATAAATACTTTTTCAATCTCTGGTCAGTCAGCAATAGCAATAGTGAGTAAGCTTCATGATGGGAACTCTGAAAAATCACACTTGCTAACTGTGTGTTATGCCATTTCTTTTGTAAAGTGAATTGTGGTAATGGCATACTGCAGATGTCAGCTTTTGGAAGAAAATCTAAGTAGATATCTGAGGGTAATCTTAGAGCTGAATCATTTTCTAATAATAGAAACAAACATTTTTTTTTGTGTACCTTTAATCATCTTGAAGGGAAAGGAGTAGGGATCTTTCCCTCAGACTAATACTGTGAGTTGCAAGAAATAGGAGACTAAATCTTAATTCCATTTTGGATGCACAGGTCTTATGCTTATTGCTGTGATACTGCACTTTAATATTACCACCAGATGTTTTTTTTTTTTTTTAAATGATGAGTTGTGTTACCCATGTATGCTATCTCCATAATTCAAAAACATTGCAACCTTCTGTTGTAAATGTTTACTTCTGTGTAGTGGCATATCCTGCTGTATCTTAGTAACAGTTTGATTGCTTTTTATTTAAAGGAGTTTTCAGATGTACAAAAGTCCAAATTTTTTTGTTCATTTTAATGTTTGGTGTACATGAAATATATATATATATATATATCAATAATCTGATTGACAGAAATGGGATTATTATTGACCAAAAAAAAAAAAAAACCATCAATTATGTATCAGAAAGAATTTTGGATGAGAAACCAAAACTATGAAAATCTTTACTGTAGCATGTTATTAATGAAAGAATTAGGTATTGTATGCTTTTCTACCATTTGTATTTAACATCTCTGTGTTTCTCTTTCTTAATAAACTGCATTTTTAGATGTTTCAAAGGGAGTTTAAGTTAACCTTGTGACTTCATTTCAAAGGTATTATTTCTGCACTTTAACGTGATAATTTGCAATGAAGATTTTTCATGTGTTTTATATAAATGGTAGAGTTCATTAAACTGAAACTCATGTTTTATATTATAGAATTCTGTCAATTTTTGAAAGGAGCTACATCAATCACAAGCATAAATTGTGAACTATATAAAAATTTAACAATTGAAAACAGGTTTATGTCTGATTCTGTGGCTTGAAAACAGTATTCCTCTTTCAGATGAGTCTTTTAAGAAAAAAAAATCAATCCCATTTTTTTAGATCTATGAGTGTTTACTTGAATGCAGAGGGAATAGACAGTTTTCCACAGAAAAAGGAAACTAATTATCCTATGAAATTACTTGGATTATAGGAACTGGAGTATATGAAGTATGAATTGTATACTTTGATTATTGATATATATTATTATTTTCAGAGATACATAAGGGTATCTCTGAAAATTGTTAAATGTTTACAGTAGCGGTAGAAGCTAGTAGAATGGCATAATCTTTGCCACTTGGCAGGAGAAACCCTGTATTTTGTCAGGTCAGAACCAAGTTGATGGTATTTATCAACCTTTGCTGGTCAAAGAAAGCATCAGCTGAATTGCATGGGAGATCCTAGGACATTATTGAGTTCAGTGTAGTACGTTTATTAAAAGCACAGCTCATTTTTTTGTAATTTCTTACCAATAGTTCTAGTCAGAAGCATTTCTCAGCAATGGTTTGTAAAACAGAATATCCTCAACAAGTGGAGAAAATTTAGCAAAGCATGTGCTATAATCCTGTATAAAGTGTTTGATTGCTGACTTCTATGTTAAAAATACAATTAAATAAAGCTATATATTCAAATGAGATAAGGAACCAGTAATTCTCAATTATCTGTCTTATGTTTCCAACATATAGCTCAAAAAATGTAAAAGGTGGCCTGCTCTTTGGAATATGTAGCATACAAAAGTTGACTAATAGCAGAAGACAATGTTATTTCCATATTTGTGTTATTTTTAACAACAATGCCTAAATAGAAAATCTGAAGTATCAAATACTTATCTAAACTATTAACAAACTGTCTTAAGTATCAGTGATTAATAGCAGAACAGAGAAAAATCTTTTATAGTTCTTGTTGTATAGTTCTTGTATACTTTTGCAATTGAATTTAGTGCAATAAGTAAAATATTCATATAAAAGACAATCAATATAAGCATATTGACAATATTGAAATATTTCAATTTATTGTTACCTTGGTTATGTTCTGCCATGCTTCCTTTCACTATACAATGTGGTGTTCAAAACAAAAGTATAACTAAAAGAAGCCTTTCCAAATTAGAAATGTTACTTGCCTCACTCCCAGGTTGTCCAAAAAGAATATCATCCCTTGAGCTTAAAAGGGGGGGGGGGGGGGGGGATGGTGTGAAATTTTGAGTTGCGTTCAATGACACTACTACATCTTACTAATAATTTATTATTAAGTGGTTATTGTAACTTAGTTAATTTTGTTTCATAGAAAGCTCCATTCATCTGGATATTATTTCATTTTACAATTTCCATTAACGTTAGTATAACAGCAGTGGTGTTTTGATAAATCTACTCTTATGCTTTGCTACAGAATTCTTTATTAATGAAAATTCATTTTTGAATTGCAGCTGGTTAAGAATTATTTTTCAATAGATGGACATATTAAACTTCATACATTATATCAAATTAACATTTGAATGGTTTTGTTTTTTTATGAGTCATTATTTTCAATTATCATATGAATCTATGTTAACATTTCAAAGATCCAAAAATAAAGTCTCATGTTTCTGAAATATTGTTTAGTGAAAGAAAGGAATTTCTGTGATCACCCCAGACATATTAATATTAGGTTGAGGCATAATTTTTACTGTTCAGTCTTTGTTCTGCTTCCCTTCCCCACATAAGATCCTCCATAAACATAGAGAATTATTATGTGTATAGATATTCCTTGTAAGGTGGAACCTTTATCCAGGTTATTTATTTTCTCCTCAGTCTCAGTATTACGGGGAAAAGAAACAACAAAAAAACACCACCAACTTTATGTTGCTATTCACAAGAATAATTTTTAATTTCACTTTTATTTTAAAAATCTCTAATCAAATACTTTCAAATATATCCAGGCAGATATATTTGAAACCCAAAGTAGAACTGGTGGACCCATTTATTAATGCACAGGAGAAAAGGAGAGGATAATGTCATAATTTTAAATAAATTCATATTCAAATATTTTGATGAGATTATTTATATAATTGCATCATATGAAAAAGACAACAAAATACTGTTTTTAGGTACAGTGCTGTTTAGAAGGACTGTCCTGCAGTCTACTCTGGATGTGGGTTTATGATGTGCTTTGGGACTGAAAACAGATCTCAACACCTGTTGAGAAAATATATTGGTAAAACACATTAAGAAAACAAAGCGTTTATTGAGCTTTTGTAGTGGAAAATACACGTGTATGTCTTGGTCTTATTTGATACATGATTCTTTGGATTAAATAATGCAATCAAATGAGTAATCAACTGTGACACACAAGTGGGAAATAGTTTTGCCAACAGTGTCTTGTTACTGGTTATTTTATGAATGAAATTTGTTGGAATGAAGCTATTACTTCTTCAAAAACTTGGAAATCTTCCTGACTTATCAACATTTACTATTCTCATGTTTGCCAGAAATTTAGACAACCAACTTGATGTCAAGCTGATCACTGTTGTCAAATCAGAGGAAATATTTTCTGTCATTTAATTTTTTAAACTTGTCAAGTTTCATCAATTGCATCAAATTCTGGCCCCAGAATTTCTGGCATAGTATAAGTCAAGTATCAATGTACTGAAGTCAGACCTGTAATAGCAATGTAAAACTATCAGGAAGATGAGTTGATCCCTTGTGTTAACATTTTGTAAATGTCTAACATTAACCAGAATGATGTTTAACTTTTAAGTTTAGCAGTTCTATTCTTCTTATTAGAAAACAGCTTTTACCATTCTTGGGCCACACAGTTGAAATCAGAAAAGGTTTATTTGTTAACTTCTCGTCAAGACAAAGCAGACAAGTTCTGTTGCTGTGTAGGCCATGGGTGTCTACAAAGGATGATGCATCTTCCTATTTATCTTCTTCTATTTTCTTTTCCAGCTTAACTTTGGTTTAGTGCTGGCATAATCCTCACAGAAATACAGTGTAGTTCTGACAGCCTTTGGAGCTCATTGTGAGGTATGTGCATGCTCTGTTTTTTTTTTGTTTGTTTGTTTGTTTTGTTTTGTGTTTTTTTTTTCCAAATGTCAGATACTGGCAATGCTCTCCTGTATTGTATTTTTGTAAACATGGTTGCTATATAAATGATGTAGTCCTTAACGTTTACCAATAGAAATTGTTTATATTCCTTAAAATTTGCAATATTATATATTGCAAATACAAATGATGTAGTCCTTAACGTTTACCAATAGAATTTGTTTATATTCCTTAAAATTTGCAATACAGCAAGCCTCTTATAAATTTCTTAAATATTCAGTGCCTTTAGTTTTTTGTTGTTGTTTTGTTTGTTTGTTTGTTTGTTTTCTTTTTTAAATCACCTAGCAATCTTAGGTCAGTTACGTGGTGCTCTATGTTTTAATTCCTGACAGAAGACTCATGTTGCCTTAGGGAAGATTAATCTTCATTGCAAATGTTTTGCTAGCCAAATCTTCTCTCCTCTTCTGTGACAAGGGACTAGTCTCTAGAAGCAGGCTTGCCTCTCTCAATCTCACAGAATAAAATCAACAACTTAAATTATATCACGTATTCAATATTATCTGTTGTTGGTAAAATTAATTGGCTTACATACACAAAAACAGAATACCCAAAAACTTCAAAACTAGCATTACAGATGTTTTTGCTCATAGAAAATCACGACTTGACCTACAAAAAGCATTCAGATGAAGAAAAATTGCTGTATTATAACCTTTAAAGTAGCTGGAAACCTGATCCGTTAAATTGACCGTACACACATTGATCCATTACATGACCATAGAGTAGTCATCAGATGCAGTCATGGTACTTCTTAGCACGTGTTGACCACTGAAATTCATGCAGGTCTGTGTACAAGAGAGTGTGTTCATTATCCTAATTGCTTGTCTTCATTTAGTTTATTTTCAAGAGAGTTTCCAGGAAAGCATTACATTATTTATTTATATATATCTAAACTCAGAATATTTTTTACAAGATGCTGAGTGTCAGGACAATACAACAGTGAATAATAAAAGGCAGTTTGCTGTGAAATTACATTTATGTTAAACCATATATATACTGACTTCAAAAGCAATGTCTGTCCTTCTGAAGGTATTTGCTATCCTATCATTTCAAATTTACAACTGTGCAATGTCTGTAATAATGATATCAAAGACAAATCCTTAGCTCACTACATTAAAAATGAATGATTACTGGATTGTTTTTTAGAGAAAAAAAATCCTTTCAAAATATAATGTTAATTATCTGTGATCTTGTAAAAATGAAACAAAAAAACTTGATGCTGTAGTTGCAGCTGCTTTGTAATTTTCATGATCTACAGTAATAAAGCTACATCTGTAAATATATATATATATATTTACATATGTGTGTGTGTGTGTGTGTGTGTGTATGTGTGTTTGGCATTTCTAATATAAATGGAAAAGTTCCAGTATTGACAAAAGAAAATTGTGAGCTTATTTGGCATTCAAAAATTCTGTGCATAGTAAATTCCCTCTAAATTGCATTCAGTTCTAAATAGATCACTGAACTATTATTTCTGAAAATCAGACTAGAATCATGTGTCAGCCTTTAGTAAGTCATGGAACGATGTTGGGACAATACCCAAGAGCACAGTTGGACTACCTTATTTATTTAGGTAAGACATACAGACATTAAGATGGCTTCAGAAATTAAGAAGGGATTAAAAACTGTGAGAGTGGAAGCGAGGGCGAGTATGGAGGCAGTATTTAAAAACAACAACAACAACAACAACAACCCACACCTGGCTTTTTATCTGTCTACCCTAGTAGATTTTACAAGTAACAGAAAGATGTTACACAAATATGCACATGCTTTCCATCACTTTATTGAACAGTTTTGTAATATTAGTTACATAAATAGTACTCCATCTTTTTTCCCCATCTTCTGTCATAGCTAATGCTTAAACTTTGTAATTTAAGCACTTCCAAGGAACTGACAGCACTGAGGTCTGAGAATACATCACATATCAGTCCGGAAGCACAGGACTGCTATGAAATCCAGGTTTATCTGGACTGCTGCCCTTCATTAGTGTTCAAAGAACAGCACCTCTTCCAAATCCTGTGAAGGCCCGAATATCTAGTGACAGCTGTTAATTGGCACATTTTTTTTTTTTTCAGGTAAGTTTAGGCTAGGTTCAGGTGGAGGGATGGAAGGAATGTATTTTCCTCTTACATAGAATATCACAGCTTATGCCTTCTTAAGACTGGATTTTGCAAAATTTGCCTGCATTAGCAAGCATTTTTCAGGAAGCTTAGGCATTTAATTGGCACATGCTCAGACTGTGAACCTGCCATGGTTGACATAGGGCAGTTACAGTGATTTTATGCTATTAATCATCTAATCAAAAGGAGTTACAGGGAAAAGGTGCAATTCTGCTGATAAGGTCCAGCAGGCTGATATTGAACCAGTGGTTGGCTTTGTCACAAGCACTTTTAATAATTGATGCAAAGTTGTATTTAATGTCCTTCAGAATTTCTCCTGTTTTTATCTCTGATAATAAACACAGGTGTCTTCAATAGCAGTGAGATGCTACAAGCCATCTCTCTGTAGGAACGTGGGTATGTAAAGGTTGAGAACTGCCATGTCTAGCCCTTCAGCAGCTTTGCAGAGGTGACTTGGTGGCAGGCTTTAGACTTTGGGAAGTATCTGCATAGATTATTTTTTCTCCTCTTTACTAAATGTAGTGATAAGCCTTGAGTAGAATTCCATATCCAGGCCAAAGGAATAAGAAGGGCAGAATAGGAAAGGCTGTTTCTCTGTCAGTTGTGTGTGTGTGTGGTGATATGCTGAAGTGTTGGCCAAGCTCACGTGTCCAGTCTTGGGCAGTCTTTCCTATGCATCAGCTGAGGACTTGACCAGAGAGTCACTTTAACTTGGCAGAGAGTTAGGGTTGTACTGCTGGAGCTGGGCTGCTGTCCTTGGATACTAGTATTTAATAATACTTACAGTCATCAAAAGGATTAAAATCATTAATTTGAAGTAACTTAAATGCATACTAAGCACAGCTTTTTGTATACTGTTAATAGATGGAGTTCAGATATTTTTGAGCTTACAAGGGTCTTGGTCAGTGTACAGTGATATTTTAGGTATTTTCCACTGAATAAGCTGCCTAGTTTTTAAAGAAGGCTAATCATGTTTTTTATAGGTGTGGCATTCTAAAAGCTGTATAAAGTGACATCTTGTGATTTAGTAAGAAAAATTAAAAAGGAGATAGAAGATACATGAAGCCTTTATGTAGAGGACTCTGTACAGTTACCTCTGAATTTCTGAGTTGTGTTGTGTTTTCTTTTTTGTGTTTTGTTTCTTCAGATTTCTCTATTTCCCATCTTTCATAGTTAGAGAATGTTTACAGTAAATGAAAATATATTATTAATCTCTATTTTAATTATAAATTGTGATCTTACAGTGTTTGATAGCAGGGAAATTCTGGATCAGAATTCACCACAATTCCAGACAGCTAACAAACAGCTTTCCTTAATGGCACTTAGCTATTATTAACAAAGCCTCTCTATGTCCTTGACTCTTCTGACACTGCCAATCAAAATTTGTCTTCCCTTTGGGCATGTCTTATGAGCTTCTCAGATTCAGAATAATTTATAATGAGTAAATCAAACAATTCTCTAACATGTTAATGGCCTTAATTTCCTCCTTCTCCTCAAGGTCTAAAGATTTGATTGCTGTGTTGAGAATATAAAAATGAACATTATAAATTGAAAGCTGTCAGAGATGGTCAGAATGAGAAAAGCACTGATATAAAAAAAAAAAAAATGCACATAAACTTGGAAGACTTCTGACTCTAGTTCATACAATGCCTAAGAAGTATCTTCATGGTTGGCAAAGTAAATACTACTCATTTTCATAAAATGCACATTATATAGCCCCAACTCAAAGAAAAGACATAATACATATGCTGTATTGTAGTATGTCTGGAATAATTCACAGAATCATCTAGGTTGGAAGAGACCTCCAAGATAACTTATTCCAACCTCTAAATTCCTTTGTTGTAAATCTACAGAAGTATTTGCTTGCATTTTGTATGTGAGGAAAATTGATGATCCAAAAGAAAACTTAGATACTAAAAAAGATAAATAATAATCTGTATCCCTAGAGTATGTGGGGGTTAGTTACAGCTTGTAATATAAGCAGTATATCATTGAAAATGAAACTGGTGTATAAAAGGAACTATCTTTTGGGGCTTTGACCAATAATTTTGTAGTTGTGACAGTTTGTAACAAGGCATTTATAGCACTTGGTACTTTAATTTGTTTGTTTGCATTAGCAGAATATCATTTTAAGTCAGGTTTTAAGGCACTCAGGGGGTCATCCTGTCCAATTCCTTCTGGTCCTCCCACACCTCAGAGCAGGACAAATTGGGTCAGATTACTTCAGCAAGTTCTGAGTACCTTGAGGTATGGTAATTTCTCCCTTTGTTTCACAAGGCAGTCTTTGAGCGTACTTGGTTGGGGGGAATCCTAGTACCCAGTTTTCTCAGTCTCTCTTCAGATGTGAGCATGTGGCCACATATTCTGGCCTCCTTAAACATTGTGATGGCTTCTGTAGGGCTGGTTTGATGATGTCAGTGTCTTCCTTGTACCAAGGAGATAAAAAATGGACACAGACCTCCAGGTGCACTCTCACAAAGAAATATAAACTAGTCACATAAACAATGTTGAGGGTGTTGTTAAACTAGTTAAACTATGTACGAGCATGGAACAAATATATAGATGGTGTATGTCCTTCTGAGCTTTTAAGCTAGAAGACTAGATGCACAAAGAGAGAGAAGGCATTTATTGGATAGAAGTCTTAGTATGTCTAGCTCTATATCAATTTGTTTTTGTGCATTGTGAAAAATGAGTTGCAATTTGTTGAGGACCTACATTTAACTAGGAAGTTGCCTGGTGCCTAACTCCTTGATTCCCACATCATTCCTGAAAGCAGCTGGTTTTCATTTGTCTCCCTGAATTAGCCTTGTCAAAACATTTACTGATAAAGGTCAGAACATGTATCCTCATTATGAAAATCATCCCCTTTAATTCTTTTTATTGTCATTTTAACTAATCACAATGTAGACATAATTTCAGTTAACATCTTCAATTTTTACATGCCTTATGTTAAAAAATTCCTTTGATCTCTTTACTTTTTTTCTTCACTCATGAATGTAATAAAGATCTCATAAGATCCTTTTTGGTATTGCATCACAGGAAATAGCTTGGAAAGAATTTTATTTCAACATTCCCTTTTTCTTTCTCAAGGCCATTTAAAGAAAGAGGAGTATTTGCATAGCTCTTATAATAAGACATGTTTTAAGCTGTTTTTCAATTAAAGTAATAAAAATGTGTTCAAGGTAAATGAAAAGGAGCTGTAAGATATTTTAGATAATAAAATAAAATAATCTTCAACAGGGTGTTTATGTTGCAGGAACATATTTTTTTTTTTAAGTTTACTGTTGTAAAATTAATTTGTTTCAATTTTCAACAAGGTTCTTCAGCATTCCATTTTGCTGACTTGAAGCAAGCCTGCTTCTTGCATCTGTGATAAGCAATTAAAACATTTATACTAAATACTTTCTGAAATTTTGACAAATTAAACTTGGCATAATAAACTGAAGACTGCTTCTAGCATGGCTGGAATAAAAACAGTGACAATTTAAGTTGGTAATATTTTTAAGAAGCCTGTTTTATTAAGGTTCAAAAATAAATTAATCTGACTGATGTACAGAAAGAAAAAAATCAAATGAATGATATATTGTATTTTACATGCACAGTAAAGTTTTGAGTTGGAGACAACATTTTGGGTGTTTAGTCCTGCCATCATTGTTTCTGAGACTTGAGGGTGTTTTTACAAACCTGGTCTATTAAGAGACAAGCAGTTTTGTGACCAGAAAAGCTCATGACATCTGGTCTGTTATAGCTGTTAGCTGGTAAAAATTTCAGCTATGCCTTCAGTTTTTCCCACAGTTACAGATTCATCCCTTCTCTTGCTCTCTCTCTCTCTCTCTCTCTCTCTCTCTCTCTCTCTCTCTCTCTCTCTCTCTCTCTCTCTCTCTCCCTCTCTCTCCCCCCGTGCTGATTCTCTAGTGTTTCAAAGGCCTGGCCTTAGCCCTTCTCAGGGGCGATACAAAAAGTATCCATCTTCCTTACAAGGATAGCTATTTCAGTGGTGCAAAGAGGAATTTAGTTTCTCCAAAAGTTTGGCAGTGTCAGTTTTCATTGAACCTGACCTACATATTGAGAAATACAAATGTGAAGCAGAGTGCTTGCATACATGCGCTCACATACATGTATAGTATAATCCTGCATATTATAATATGGCAGTGGTTCTAATACATAAAAAATGTTTAAGAAATTAATGCAACAGGCACAAAAATGCTAAAAAAGAAAAAAAGTTCTTGAATTTAGCAATGATATATGTTTGTTACAGTTTGTTAGATACATTGAGGTTAAAGTTTCTGCAACATGTGAAACAAAACATTATAGAATTTTAATAGCATGTTACTGAGGTAGTTTCAAAAAATGCAACAGGAGTAGCACCATGTAAAAATGAAGCATTTTTCTAGGTTAGAAGCTGATCAGCATTAAATCCACACTTGACATTATAGAGATGAATGGTCGTGCATAAAACGGGCTTCTTCCCGGAACAGACTAATAGGAAAGAGTAATTATTTTATATCAAATAAAATTACCACTCTTTAAACTAGTTGTTTTTGCTGCTCTAGTTATGTTAAAATCCATCTTTTCCCTCTAAGACCTTTGACTTTTATCATAATAGCATAGGGTTTTTTTTACTTCCATGAACAGATTGAAAATTATGTATGTAATAGTCACATATGGGTACACTGAGACCAACAAGAAACATCTTGCTATAGGTACTCTACTGCATATCTTGAGTTTTAGGAAAATTTAGAACCGTGTTAATTTGTAAAAACAGCTTCAGAACTCAATCTTTTCTTAAATTCACATCTTTGTATTTAATGTGGGAGGCTGCTGTTGATGATCTGTATTATCAGACACTAATTAATTTTTTAACTTTATTTAAATCTTTCAGGGTATAGCTATAGGTATTTAGGAATGCTCATTTTGATACTTCCATTTTATATATTCAAGATACCTACTTTTAGGGCTATACAAGGCACGTTCCTCTTTAATTTCTTTATTTTTCTTATGCATGCCTTACAGTGTTGAAAAAAAAAACAACATTCCTCAGAGTACTTATGTGTATAAAATTCTTGGTGTTGCCAATTAAGTCTCATAGCTCCAATAAGAGGTGATTCACGTTTATGTATTACCTTCATGAACTCCTAATTAATCTCTACCATGTTCCTCTGAGTTCCTGAGAGAATGAGAAAACTAGGTCACATACAATTTTTTTGCCTTTGCCATAACAGTTACTGGTTTGAGGGTTTTGTTTGATTTGTTGTTGGATTTTTTTGTTTGTTTGATTGGTTTGATGCCGGAAAGATTAATCCAAAGTATTATTCTGATGAATTTTGGGCTCAAGAATTTTTCTGTATACTGGGATCAGACCAACGAGTTTGCCAGTCACAGAGCAAACTAGATTCTGGTGGGACCAGACACAACCTTTCCAGATATTCTTAGTGAACCTGTGAAAACTACCATGCCTACTGCCATTAAAATATTTCCATACCAAGGAGATAATAGTTGAGATCCTAATACATGAGGAGCTTTCAAGTAACTTTTCAAGGCTTAATCTATATTATCAGTAAGGTGGAGGGAAAGTGGAAGGAGTAGGGAAGAGAGGTTTCGGCATGCAAGATCATGGCTTTTTCATAACTCCAGACATTTGTAGTTGTCGTGAGAGTAGTAGCATGCTAGCAGCACTATGATTGAAATCTTCTAAGTCTTCATTAAGTATAAGGCATTATATTGTTTAAGTTTGTCTTTCCTGTATTAATGTTTTTTGTTGTGAGAACATACTGAGATTACTGGCACATGTCCTACATCGTCTTTTGTTTAAGACTCCTTTACTGGTGCTTGTTAGAGACTAGATTCTATGCTTGCCAGACTCTGCTTTTATACGATAGTACTCATAAGCCTTGTAATGAGGATAGAGAAAGTCTGAATATTGCATTAAGTGGGCATTACAGTGCAGCTATTACAGGGCAGAAGTTGCTTTAGTAGAAATCTATGTAGAGTCTCGTATGAAGTTATTATATTGCCATTACAGTGTCAAAGCAATCTCTAAGCTAGTCCTTGGAGACCACATTATTATGTCATGATAGGAGATTACGCCTTTGCACTAAATGGTTTCAGAATAAGTCTACAGAGACCTAATTATATTGCCATTGCTGCTTGAGAGGATTGTTTAATAGTAAAGCACTTTCTGTAGAAGCTCACTTACAATGACAAAATAAAGTGAAATTATGACAGTGTGTTTTCTGCTAGAGAAAGAAAGGAAATAAAGCACAATCAAATGCCATCTAAGATTAAACCATAAATACATAGTAAATGATGAATTTACAACCCTTGCATCTTAACTGTCTTCCCATGACTAAAACACACTAATAATTAACAGATCTCTTTAAATTCCAGCAGCAAATATTTTTTAAATTGTGAAAACTGTTATTACTCACATAATGCTGCAATGACTCTAAACAGTCAATTTTATGGTAGGATTGGTTACTGAAGGACTAACACCTGTTCTAAACAGAGCTTTTGACTGAAGATTTAAGTGGGCAGTAGCAGTTTAAAATATAAATTTATACATGGTTATAAATGTATTGGCCACTTCCAATTTAATATATATATTTTAGATCCTTATGCAAACAGAGAACAAAGTAATTGTCATGAAAATTAGATTAATATTAATAACAATTATACAAAACTTTTCCCAAGACAAAGGGCAAAACAAAGGCAAGATCAATTGTTGCAAATGTTTATTCAGAATGCCTTGCAGACTATGAAGATGTTATTCATTACCTGTTCTATAGATACAGTGTCTGCTTTAAATTGGTATAGAAAATCAATGGTCTGAGCAGGCGAAAATCCACTCTCTTCTATAAATCACAAGAATAGATTTTCGTGCTATAAATTTGACAGAGAAACAATGAAAACAAAACAAATAATACTTTGCTTTTTTTCATTAATAAAGAACTGTGAAGGTTTTATAGAATAACATGAACTTGAACTCAATCAAGACTTGGATTATTGTGCAAGGGAAAAATAAAATCAATATGTAAATTTATTTAAATGTTCATATGGAGTCACTTGCCTGAATATAAACACTTAGTATATATATTATGCTTAAACATGTTTCGGTTTATAAAAATATGTTTTTTATGTACATAGTCAACCTCTATGCATCTGTAGAAGTCTTCTCTCTCTTAACTCTTCATCAGCTAAATGGAGGAAACTGAAACAAGTCACAATTAGTTCTACAAATTGAAGAGTTCAAGAAAATTGGTTAGAGTTAATGAAGCTGGGGTTTAGAGAACAGTAAGGGGAATATAGTACTCATCAAGTAATCAATCAACCTTAGCACATATACTGATAATTCTGTCTAGCATATCTATTTTGGTATTTCTAATGTTTCTATCACCATGATATCTAGATACCATGTATCAGATTTAGCAAGCCTCATTAAAATGTAGTATAACAAAAAGAAGGCAATAACTGTTTTCTATGATACAGAAATAGAGTAATAAGTAAACTACAGAAGTTTGTTCATAGCTATTGCATGTCAAATGTGAAATATCTTGATTCTTACCACCTGAAATAAACAATCTTACTGAGGCATGCAAATTTATTTGAGGAAAATTATTATAATTATAGAAGTCATTATGTACATAGCTCACATGGAAGTTAACTTAAAAACAACTGCATGACCAACATCAGAGAAATGGGGAAATGCTAGAAGTAAAGCTATGTGTTAAATGCATTCGTTCCAAAGTATATTTGAATGTATTTAATGCACTACACTGTTAATAATAAAGCAGTTATCCAATATTTTATCTCCTTTATTAACAGGTTCAAGACTTAAACCCAAACTCTGTTATTTCCTAACACTTGATTCCGGTAACTTGATAATGGCTGATTTTTTATTTTTATAAAAAATAATTTTTATTTTTTACTTTTTATTTTTATTGGTTGGAAACAGAAGTGCTGAGGTACTAACAGGCCAACTCCTGTTCTTACCCCTGGCATCAGAGTGCTTCCAAAGAGTGTTTATCAATATGGTGATATGATAAGCATTTTATGTATATAAATATATATTTTTTAAAAAAAATCGATGATTTCATGTTAGATGTGAATGTACTCCAAACAGTCACTTCTTTTATTGTAAAACCTTAATTACATAAACAAAAGTTTACCTACTAATTACTAACTTCTGCATGGGTAATTTGTGGTATTGTTACCTTCTCAGAACAACTTTTAGAAAGGTGATCTGTAAAATACAGCTTTCTTACTGCTTTTAACACATGAGATTATAACTGGGTAGCATAATTAGATTTTTCCCTAGTGTAACATCTGTTCACATTTTAAATGTACAAACCATTCCAAGCTACTTAGAAAAATATTTTCTAGGGTCAATGAAAGACATTGTGCATTCATCCTAATGTTCCTTTTCTAAAGACATTACCTTACCAGAACTGCATATCTGACGTGAACTCTGTCCAGTCTCTGCAGAAGCTCATAATACTATTTTCACAGCCATAATGTTGGGGAAGTCAGATATACAATCTTTTGAAATCCAGAGGAGGCTTTTTTCCCTTCTGTATGTATTATGGTACTATTTTTATTATTTTACAGTGTTTTCTACTTGAATAAATGCTGCTGAGAATACAAAAGATGTACAGACAAAATTATTTTCTAAGGAAGTTTTAATTATATTACGATTGAAATTTTATATATTTTAATGTATGGCTTTTAATACAAAACTCTAACTTTACCCATAAAAGTCTAATTTCTGCTTGATAAACTCTTAAATTAGTTTTGGATAATTGCTTTTTCAAAGTCTTCCCTCATACATCTACTGTCAATTTTTTACAGCTCACTGAGTCATTTCAAATTATGTCTGCTTTGTCTTGCAAAATAAAAATAAGTGATTAAAGATGTTAAGTGTTTCTGTGTCAAAATCTTTGTTTTTGCTTTCTTTGTTACAAATATTTTCCATTTGACTTTTTTTGTGTGTAATGTCTTCAGGCTATGTGTTGAGAAGAAAAAGGACTAGTCATGCTGTGCTGCACTATATATTGTGTGGTCTTTATACCATACGTTGTTTAAGGCTAAAGTGTCAGTGATGCTGTCAGGCCCTACTCTGACTGAGCGACAGTACCTGCATTAGCTATGCTAACATAGCACAGTCTTTTTGGCTCAGGGGTCTACACTATGAATATGTGATGGCAGATTGTATACTTATACCTTTAGTAACATTTCTAAAGTCACTGAAAAGAAATGCATGCAATTTAACATCTCTTTACTTCCATCAACACAGCAGTGTTAGGAATATTTTTGCATATCAGTCTCCTTATTTGCTCTACTGTTACATGTTCTCTGCTATTGTGCCTTCACTTTGTGTTGACTCATTTAAACTCCTGAGACTCGCTTTTTCTTTGCATCAGAAGACAAGATCTACAGCCCGTTTGGATGTCACTTGCGATAATTGCACTTCCTTTCATTTGTGATTTTATCAAACTAAAAGCTGAATAAAAGCATTATCAAATTAATTCCTTTCTAATGGTAGTAGCAGGGGGCAGAAAACTGAACTGGCATAAAGAAAGACAATGGTAAGGTTTTTAAAATGTTTCCATGGATTCAGGGAGGTCCTTTCTGACATACAAAAGCTCCTTCCAGTACTCCATTCTTAAAATCAGAGTAGACTATTATGAACTACTCTTCTGGCATTTAATAAGCAGGTATGCACTTCTAGAGATCACATCATCACATTCCATATAACAAAAAGATAGTAGCAACAATGTGCTAAACTGAAAAAATACTTTTCTTTATTAAACTTGCTTTCCTTCTCAGTAACTCAGTAATTGTTACTCTGGAATCTCTTAGAAGGCTTACTGCCATCTGAATTTCTCTGGGACTGTGACAGCAGTAGGTTTCTATCCATTTCAGCTCTATCCACCTTACAAATTTTCTTTTTCTTTATGTATTAGCACAGCTTTCTGTAAAAATTCTCATGTTACCTTTTGTGTTTCAGGAACAAATTTTCAATAGGCCCCCTCTATCAGGCAACAGGTTTGCCTCTTTGGGATTACAAATTCCAGATATTTGACAGCTTTCTTCATTTTCACATCTTTACTCCTGTGATTTATGAAAAGCTTTCCTCCATATGCTCAGTCTCTCCATCCCACTGGCTTTTCAGTGGACAGAGTTATTTCAGAACTACCCTAATCAACGTGCAAATTGTATGCAGGTCAGAGAGCAAAAGCTAGAGATTAATGGTATGATTTGAGTCTGTTTAGGCACTGGAGTCTAGGAAAACAAGCAGTATGAGCAACTCTTGAAAATCTTTTTGTTATATTTATGTTGTTCTGAACTGTTGTTAGGAGTGCGCTATATCATCCTGCAAAGTGGAGAGGGCTGGGGCTAGGTCAGTGTGAAGGAGCAGGGCATCTCAAATGCATCTTTGATTCATTCATAATTCATGCTCCACACTGCAAAGTACTACTATGGGAGTTACAGTAGTCCCTAACTTCTTCCTTTTACAATAAGTCTGCTACTTATAAAGAAGTTTTGGAAATACACTGACTTGGATTTAGACTCTGAACTGTTTTTTTTCTGGAACGAGTAGGAATAGCACTTGCTAGTAGAAGATATCACATTGGGATTTAAATTGAAAAAAATAAATTTTTTGGTTTTGTATAGTAATTGGGAAGTTGCTACTGAATATAAACATAACAATACACAGAAATATAAGTGGACTTTATACTATATATATAATTTTTTTTCAAATTTTAAGTGTTTACCAGTAGACATTGTTCTTGTAAATGTTTAATTTAAGTGTTAAAGAAACCAGTTCCTTCATTTTGCAATATTAGCATAAACTTGGAAGAATGCAGTCATATTCTAAACAATACTGCCAAATAACTGGAGGATAAAATGTTACTTTATATTAAAGAAAATTATTTTTCTACTTTCTCTTTGCTTTGGAAAATGCCATACAATTCCTTCAGTAGTAATGTAAAACATTAGTTTTGCTTTTTGCCTTATAAAGTATAATAAGCTAATTGTTGCCAATGATTTGATCGTAATTTTCTAACAATTATAATAATTGGGTGGTTAAGTGCTTACTTAAGACATCCTATTTATCTTCTGCACTCAGCAGATGCAGATTTTAGTGGTAGTTGTGAAGTGACTAGAAGTGACTGCAGATGGTCCAGATTTCTTTCTCTATCCTAAAATATACTGTAGGGATCTTGTCACTTCATGGTAATAACATTCTGCAATTTTAGAATATATGCTTAAGCCTTGACACACCCTTGCTTTTTAAGTAAATTGTAAAATAATTTCCCATCAGCATACATAGAGAAAAAAAAAAGAGAGAGAGAGAGAGAGAGAAAGGGGTACTGAGTGTTAGATAGTGGTTCACATCATGCCTTGATTTGAGATGAGATAAACAAATTGGTCTGATCTCTAGTTCTTAACCTGTACTCTCTGGATTCAAACAGCAACTCAATTAATGATTTTTGTTGACAGGTTTCTATAAGGTGAATGGAGGCCTTAGAATAATAAATAAATAAAAAATAACATCATACAAAAAGGCAGAATCGTCATTCTGAGACTTTATTAATTAATAAACTACTAAAATTAGCCAGAGTAGCAGGTTCTAGTTTGTCCATGTATCAGCAATATATATGTATATTAATTTTTATTGTATGGTTTACAGTAAATAACTGCATTTATGAGTGCTCTCATAATATCTTAATTTATGATCACCATAAAATCTGTTAAAAAATTTTGACATTGTTTCTTTTTCTAAACGTAAATTTCACCAAAATTTAGAGATGCTTTTTTTTTCTGAAATAGTATTTAAATATAAAAAAACTGATTTTCCTTGTGCATAACAACACATAACTAGTAGTGACTGGAAGGTATTTTCTTTTGCACTTCTTTCAATTCTATGTAATAGCAGTAGGCTTCATTAATCATCATTTTTCTTTTCCACGTTGTTGCAGAGTAAGAATATTTTGCTTGTGCCCTTTCTGTTGTGTTGTGTTTTGTACATTAACAGTATGATTTGTCTGAGATCACAAAGATAGGAATTTAACACAGTCTTGCTATGAATACTGAAATAATATGAAAAAAGGTGGGAATTTCAACTCTTATTTTTAAAGAAATGTGAATCCAGTGTACATCTACTAATTAGGGTAAAGGCTTACATGATGAATGCTAAGTTCTTATAATGGTAAGGATAATGATAAAAGGTCTTATAATGGTAATTTTAAATGTTAGTAATATTTGGAACATACAAGTGATGAGAATACTGTGATTGAACAGCTTTAAATTGACTTTGTCAAAACAACCAACCACTATGAAGAATTATTTGGAATAAGATTACTTTTGATTAAGAATTATCATTATTTCTTGCCATGACTTAAGTGGTTTATACATTTATTTATTTATTTATTTATTTATATTAAGGAGAAGAAAAGCATGGGGACAGCCAGTTTGCAGTTTGAGTAGTCAGCACTTGGGTCACACTGAGCATCTGCTTTACACAGTTGCTAATGCTCCCCCTTTCTCTAAAAAAAAAAAGAACTGAAATGAGATTGCAGTCTGATTATGTGGGATTACGCAATATATTTAAGTTTACCATTATGTGCCTGTACAAAACAAAACAAAAATGTCATGATGATTCTGGGTAGTCTAACAGTACTCCTCAAGTATACTTGTTTTGTAAGGGAGCTTGTTAGTTTTATAGTCAACAGAAAAAAAAGTCCAAAAGAACTTATGATAAAAACGTAACTTTGTATTTAGGTTAGTTGGTTTTGGTTTATATGGTTGGTTTGGTTCAGTTGGTTCATTTTTGAGAGAGGGCAAACTTCCTTTTTTAGTGTTTCTTAGTGCAGAGGAATTTAAACACAGTATGGAGTCATGATTGTGGAACAGCTACAGCTTTTACGTTAACCTTTAAAATGTTGATAGGTACTTCTTTAATCCATCTCCTTTTAACAGTTTTCATTGTTGCATATCTGCAAATATTCAGCATTATTATAATAAACAACTCATAGTGCTCCATGGGGATGTTGTTACCTCTTTAGAGTGGAATAAATAATATAAATTTTAATAATATTTTAACAAATGCTGTGATGCTTGCTCATGTGCATAATGGGCTACCATACTGGGAAAAGTGAGTGTAAAGGAAAATAAAAGATGTGCCTTGTAGAATTTTCATGGCATGGCATTATTAGAGAATGTACATTTTTTAGCTTTTCTAATTCAGCTTCCATTTCTAGCAGATGGCAAATTTTATTCTTTAGAATTCAATTATCCAAGTAGCTAATTAGAACTTTGAGATATTAGAAATATAGAGGCTTAATCATAAAATCTTCTGGAGCAGCAAGTGTTTGCTCAATGTGTTGATCTTTACAGGTCCCTTCCAACTCGGGATATTCTATTCCTAATATTCTGGCCTGTCCTTACTAGAGGTAAGGTTTTCAGGGGTCCCTTGAAATTTAAGTGCAATTTAGAGTGACACATAGGGGTAATGATTTCCTCCTAAAGAACACTAAAATGTTTAGTATGCTGTACATGTTGTAAGTTCACTCTCCTGGTGAGTATAGATACCTCTAATTTAGGAAGAGACATCTACTGTAAGAAGAATTATATAATATTGCTCATTAGGGTTTTAGTGAATAATGAAAAATTAGCCATTGTATGAAAATTTAGCTGAAAAAGCTTTAGGATGCTTGGAGTCATTTTCAAATAAAGTCTGAAGTCAAGATGTTCATCCATTCATTGCATTCAACTATGATGGGAAAAGTACGTATTGGCATAAATCAGAAAATATTCAGAAAATATGAACACCTGCAGGTTGTCATAGATAGTTAATATAGTGAGACAGTGCAGGGTTATCCTATCTTTAAGTGCTCTGACTAATTATTAAATCAGTAACATTTCTGATACAGAGATGGTTTTCTTGAAAATAAAGAATGTATTCCATGTGAATCTCACTGAGAAAAAGATAATTGGTGACATCAAACAGTTAATGTGTAGGAAAAGCAGGATAATTTGCACAGCTACATTATAATCACCTTATCTGCAAGTTCAGCTCAGCTCAGCCTTGCAGACTTCAACAGTACTTTCTTCTGGATGCTCACCTTTCCTCTTGTGCCTTGAAACAAAATTTCTTGGAGGTAAGAAAACTGAGCATTCCTCCTCACAACAGGAGCCAACAACAGCCAAAGCAAGAGCCATGCAGCCGTTTGACAGTTTTCTAACTTTTCATGGACAGAATCCTGAGTCTAGCTTCCAAAGCTTCTCTGAAATAACTTATGGCAAATTTACTATTTTATACAAAAGACCGATCACTTACAATCTAAATTAAAATAAATTAACCTAATAAATGAAGATTTTATAGCCATTACACAACTAGAAATTTGTAAAGAGTCTTTAAAACCAACAGAGTATAACTTTATAGAAAACCAGATTGACGTGTGAGCGTGCACTGTGGGTATGAGCACGTGTGTGTGTGTGTCCTAAATATACAGATTACATAATTTGAGACATTTCCATGGAAAATATCATTAGCAGTCTCTTTTGTTTTTCTCTATCCACAAAATAGGAGAACCAGAATGCTGGATTTGCCAGGTTCTTGAGGTAAAGTTTGTGTTAGATCCAAGATCAAGATTTGGACAGATTGCAATCTAATCTTTACTAAATAAAATTAAATTCTCTGTAGATGCAATATTAAGTGTATTTCATTGGAACATAGCCTGTTGCCAACAAAAATGTTTGCTAATATTTAACATAAATCTGCATGTGCATAGACTTTATCTTGGCGAATTATGACTGGAAAAGTAGGAAATATAGAAGCAGTAAATAGTGGCTTTAAATCCAAACAAAAAATCTTATACAAATGCTTTATTAAAATTTAAGAACTGGCATAAAATAATTGATAATTGTTCTTGATAAGAACAGCCAAAAACTTAGTAGAAGTAAGGAATTGGAAAAGATTTTGTGAGAAGAGAGGGAAAGTAAATTTGTCCTCCTTAGTTGCAAAGCATTTCTTGATCAGCTTTTAACAGAAGTTAAAATGCAATATGAAAGACATCCTCATGGACAAAAACACTGGTTGCCAGGTGAAAAATTTTAAAGCTGCTTAGACTGGTTTGTGAATGGAGAACCCATAAGTAAATAACTATTTTTATGGGTTATTTATTCATTTTGACAGAATATTTACAAAAAAAATTGTTTTGGTCTAAATATTCAAGTGTATGCTGAGAATACTATTCTACAACCTATTAAAGCTAGTGTTTTTCTATTTCAGGTGAATTAGTTATAATTTTGTCCCATTATGTTGTGTTAATTGATGGGATACAAACACTTGATTTTCAAATACAATGCCTGGAAATATGATTTAGAAAGCAGTCTCATTAATTCTAACAAACCTAATCTGTCAGATGTTCATGGAGACCAAATACATATGGCTATGGATGATTATAGTTTGTAAATCAGTAGATGTACTTGTTTTTTTTTTTTTTCTTTTCTTTTTTTTTTTTTTTTGTGATAATCAATATCTGTTAGTAATTATGTTAGATAATGAAACTTGATTTTTGCTCTCTAACTTATTTTTTCAGTCATTTGTGCTGTATTTCTGCTGGACCCTTGGCTTTTTTTTTTTTTTTTTTTTAAATTGTATTTTAAACAAACTTTAATCAGAGCCCTTGGGTTTTACTTATTCTGAAATGCATGCAAATAATGGAACCAATTGTGTTTACTCAATGAAAACTTTGCCAATGATTAGGCCCATAATTTACAGTGCAAATTAGAAGTGAAATTACTGAAGCAGATATTGCTGTGATATTTGCCCGTGCAACTCCATTTTTTTATACATATTCCTATTAAAGAAGTTAAATTATGCTGTTTCCCCTGTATAGCTATGGCTATATTTGCCCTTTGTGTAAATTAATATGCTGAGCAAGGCAAATGATTTACTTTACACTTGGTTCCTTTTCGTACTCTCAGATTTCTTCTTTCCCTATTTTTCTGTCATGCCTCATGGGGTGTAATGAAGGTGGTCCATATATCTGTGTGTGTGTTTGATTCCATATCAAAATATTACCAGGTTCCATTAAAAATTATGGGAGGAAATCTGGAGTTAAGAAATTTCCTGACCTTAAGTGTTAGTAAATCATATCACAATCACTGATAATGTTACCACTAAAGATCATAAGTCACCACTGAATGCAGTGGTTATTTTTATATTCACCATGTCTTTGAAGACAGTACCTATATTTAGACAGTACAAGGAAAGTGTGTGTTTTCTAAAAAGATGAAGTTAGTTAAGAGCTGATGCTGAAGCAAGTTCAAATATAAAAACTATGTTTAAAATAACACTTTGCTGTAATGAGTAGAAATCATGACAGGAGAATAAAGCATAAGAAAATATCCTTGGGGCATAAGTGAGATGATTAGAAATATCATTAAAGCTAAAGCATCTGTTTGAATCCTTTGTGAGACACCCAATTCACCCATGTGCACACATAAATGAGGGCTCAGTTTACTAATGCTGCTGTTTGAACACTAAATATAACATGCTTTGCATTTAAAGAACATACAGATTAAATATGAGATGCCTGTAAAACAAGGGAGCCTGCAATAATGATACTCTGTGGATTCAAAAGATCATATGTAAACAGGCAGATGTCCAAAGTGAGCAAATGTTCATTACAGAAAATTTCACATCAGGCATCTATCTTATACCACCAAAGTAAAATAAAGAATATTTTTTAGAGGTTTTGTAGGGAAAATAAAATTAATTAGGAAAGATCAGCAGAAGATGGCAGATGCTGTCCCGATAATCTGTCAGAACAAAATACAGTGGGGATTGGGCACCTGCTTTCACCACAGCAGATACCATCTGATGTTAATGTGAAGCTGAGACAGAGCCCTGTCATGCAGGAGGACTTCATTGCTCTACATAGAGAAACTGGGGACTGCATGCACACACCCACAATAAAAAAAAATAAAAAAAATAAAAAAATAAAAAAAAAAAAAAAAAAAACAAGGTGGAAACACTATTTCTATCTTACACACATAGAAATTTAACACACGTATCTTTGTATTCTTGGTCCAGCTAGAGTCCAGTTTAATTCTTTTTTACATAGCATTTGAATATATGAAGCTAAAGGCCAATCTGTATTATTATTGTAAGTCATTGGTAACCCAAGTAATAGTGCCTGTTGCCATTAATAATCTAAAGTCAAATGGGATTTTAAGTTAGGATACAAGTAACATCTACATGACATTAACATAAATCATGTAACATTGACCTCATATGGTGATGTCATGTGTGAGAGAATAAACCTGGGTGAAAAAAGTCCTGTAAAAACACTGATGTCTGGATTTAGTTTCATAGTGACTGCATGGCAGTACCACAGGGCAGACTTGGGCCTCTTCAGATTTTCTAGGTAGTCGATACTCGTTTTAGTATATTTATAATTTTTGCGTAATGTCTTTAACCAAAAATGAATTAATGCCTTCCTGTATGAATGCACAGGAATAAGAACCATAACAGACACTTTTTCCTTTTCTGCTACATCATTAGTTGCCCTGAGAAGGAACCACTGAAGATCATCTGATCCAGCCTCCTACTAAAGGATGAGATCTTAACTAGCTGAATACTGGAAACCTCCAGGGGACAGATTCCACTAGTCTTAGTGTTTCAGCAGCCCCCTCATGCTTCAGTAAAGCCACAGATGAAAGTTAATGACAACTGGGGGGCTGGGAGGGGAGAGAAGAAGAAGGAAAAAAAAAAAAAGAAAGAGGTAACTTCATGACTCGAGCTGTTTAGAGGCAAGCAGAAGTCAGTTTCTGGAAGTCGCTGCTGAGTTGGGACGCTTCATATATTGCTGTACTGTAAGAGAGCTTGACTTCCCTTCTTTCCCCTCTCATTCCTTCTTCCCCACATTAAGGCTGGAAGTACAGCATCTCAGTGTGATGATGTTATTTGGGAATGAAAAAGGCAAGGCTAGCACACTTTGAAAGAAAATCACTGCATCAGAAATATAGGAAAGCAATATCCAGCTAAAGCATTTCTGACCATTTCTGTTCTTAGCATATCTACAAATTCTCACTGAAGTGAATGCAGAGACTAAGACTGCTTTTGCTAAGAGCTGGAAAAGGTTCTGAAAGATTAGCATCTTACTTGAAATTGCATAATGTATGAAACAATATGAGTTGTATGGAAAGCTTGTGATGGATATTGGTCCAGTAGAGCTAGACTGGTTTTTACCCCTCCCTCTATGTTTAAAACAGTACTCCAATTTAAAATAAAAGCACGTTTTTAGATAATCTTTAACAAATTGGAAACATTTCCCTAGGGTTTCCTACTATTTAAAGAGAAAAAAGGCTTCATCTATGTATTATCTTAAAGTATACGTTCATCTTTAAAAGTTCTTGCACATGATTTACAATTCTCCAGGCTAATCAAAGGACAGCTAGAAAATTGCACTGAATCATAGTTAAACCTCTTTGTAGAGCAAAACCAGAAGAGTTTAAGAATGCAGTTACCCTGATTTTTGGATCAACTGAAGTCCCTCTGCTGATGTATTATTCTAATAAGATTTGATCATAATTCTATAAACTACTTTCAAAAGGTCAGCAGAATAATGATTCCTCTGCCCTAATTGTTACAAGCAAATTCTGAGCTTCAAGGGTGGAATATCATGCTAACAGAAGCCATAGAGTTTGTATTTTGTGATAATAAATACCTAATTTGCAGCATTACAGGCTATCGAATTGATCAGTCCTGCATATCCTATTCTGAGATATGGCCTTTTAATAGTTAACCGGAAATTGTATACAGTGGAAAGATGGTTCTGCTCTTGCTGACAATCACAAGCAAGCAGTTGCAGTAGGTACATCGCAATTTTGTATTTCATTTGCACCTTAAAACTATCTCTGCCCATTCTCAGGGCTGCATTTCTTTGGTGATCAGTGAGAGATTATCTGTGATTTCTGCTTATTCACTTGGGACTTCAAGGGCTCTGATGTCTTCCTCATTTTGTGCTAGAACTTTTGGAGACTTCTGCCACTGCCCCTCATTTTCTTCCACAGGCTTCAAGATCTGACTTCCCTATAACATGAAGTCATAGAAGCATCATGGTCACACATACAACCTTGTCCTAGAACCATTGAATAGATCTCTCTACAAAGTAATATTCCATTAAAATATGCATTTATATGTGTACCCATAAAATGTGTGGTAATTGCTGTTTTTTTATATCTATTAGTTACAGCAGTGTTATTGGAATGTTACCAAATTTGCCTTAGAACAGCATGACAAACTATTTACTACTACAAGAAAACTATGCAGCCGTTCAGGTTTCTTGGCTCAGTAATTCTTCATTACTGTCATGTTCAGTCTTTTTCACACACTGTATCCAATAGCAGGATGTGTTGATTATATTCTTTGCTAGTTCAAAGACATGATCCCATAAGTTGTGGAAATTTCCCATGTGCTTTTTACACTCTAAGTTTGGGTTCAGGTTCCTGTCAGTCTTCTGACAAGAGAGAGCAAAGAGTCCCAGGAGCATCATGATGGAAAAATTGAAAGAGCTACAAGTTGTTTTCTGTTTTGTTTTTTACAGTCTTGTGAAGTGGCTTGGGCCTTTGCACACACATACACATGATTTTGGACTGGTTCATAACTGCATAAGAGCTGGGAAAAATGCAATCCCTAGCGTTGTCTGTTCAGTGGAAGGAAAATATTAAATTTCCTGTAAAAAGGACTTGAAAGAAATTAGATGATCAAGAGAAATCTTAATGATTATCTGGGATATGTTAACAGATTTTAAATAGTGCTATCACTTCTGGGCATTTATGTAATAACTGCATAAAAATAAAAATTAAAAATTCTAATAAACATTGCTATAAGTAGTGGAGCCACTCTCTGGTACTTTTAGGCCAGAATCCTGAAGGCAATAATAATTATACTTAAGTGTTCCCAGAGTATTTATGTGTGCTTCTTTTAAAAGGAACAGATTTTTGCCCTTAAGGCCCACTCAAGTTGCAATGATTTTAATTAGTGACACGCATAACTTAATTCAACTTATTCTACATGCACTTTTAGGGATATTTAAATCAGCTAACTGTTCTCCATGATCAAGGAGCTGAAGGTATATGTGTAGTGTTATGAATTTAATAGAGCAATTCTCTTAACTCAGACAGGGGACTCTGATTCTGGGGCAGACGTGATTACAGTATAGTCCATATTTTAAAAGAAACCACAATTTGAGCCAGCCTAGGGTAAAGGGCATTGATCAGATCTAATTGTCTTGGGCAGGCATGACGGGTTTGGGCTTAGTTGAGACTCCTGACTGAACCAAGTTTCTCTAAAGGACTTAAATCAAATTTGCATAGCTGTTTTCTTGTGCCCTTATTCTGGCTTCCCTTCAGTTTTCCAACTCCATTGCGAGATACAGGAAAATGGATTTTTCAAAAGAGCGTAATTCAAACTTTGCTGTATGTGCAGGTGTGTGTGACCATGTTCACACTAAACTATTTCTTTAAATGAGTAGCTGTGTTCACGTGTTTGACAGGACGGTGTTTTTTCAGCTGTAAATAGATTCTGTGCTTGCTAACAGTTTTGCTTTGCTTGAAAGGTTACATGTATCTTGTAAGCTTAATAATCTTTATCCTTGTTTATAACTTGTTAGAGAGGTTGACAACTACGTAACAGACTAATATTAGTATCTCCCTTCTCACCTATTGTATCTTATTCAACATACAGCTTTGAAACGGTATACAAGAATGTGTGTTACACCCATGGGGAAACAGGGCAAGTGCATTCCCACAAATGCTGAAGGACGGGTTTGTATGGGTGTTCTTGCATCATTTTGTAGTTTGAATTGCTTCTCTTCCTTTCCATTCCCTACTCTTCTCACCTCTACAGCTTGCCACTGGAGCTGTGCTGATGCTTTCTGTGTTAAAGGTATCTGATTAGCACTCATACAATATTTATGACTGTAAACAGATTCTTGATTGGCAAATAGAAAACCTTCCTGCCTCCCCTCCCCCCCCCCCCCCCCTTTTTTTTTTTCCAGGCTATGGCTGGAACAGACTACCTAAGGAGCACTCATTCCAGGTGCACCAGTAGAAGTTATTCCTGGTTTCAGACTTTGGTACACGTTCAGACACCTAGAGCTGTTGTTTTTTTCTGTACTTACCGACTCGGTCACTTAACAGAGATGCCTCCTAAGCAAAGTAAATATATGTGAAATTAATCTAGTTCACACCAGTCCTTCACAGTTCTCTGGATGAGGAAGAACAGCTCCTGGGCCTCCATTGCAAGCTTTAGAACTACATGTTACACATGAGAAAACAAAGTCCCTTTTTCTTGACAAAGCTGAAAATATCATCGAAGTACTGAGTAAGAAATATGTAGAAGTAACTTTTATCTGGCAGCTTTAACTTAGGTTATTCTAGCAGGGTTTCAGGACATCAATTGATGTAACAATGTGGTTTATAGGCAATATAAATCATCATTTGTACAGACTTTTTTTTTTTGTGTGTGTGATATCTACTGTTTGGTAATACCATTGATGACCTATAAATCACATTATGTCCCACAAACATGAATGAATGAAGCAGAAATAAGGGTAGTTTAATCTCAGTGTATTTATTATCTTTAGAACACAGACCAAAATTTGAACTTATCATGGACTTTAGAGTCTTTGATTTCATAATGGAATGTTTAGTTTGTTAAATTTCAAAGAAATTTCATTTCTTTAAAGTTATATATACTTGTTTTGTAGTGTATTAAACCACAAGAGAAGCTAGAACTGTTGTTCTGCAGATCTGTATGTCTCTCTGAGTTTGCTTTGTTTTCTGGGAAAACACAACACAGAAAGGTATTTGGTTATCAAAGTTGTATTATCATCAGCGAGACAATTGAAATAAACCACAGGCGAGACTTGTGATTATATTTTCTTAATTTACAGTTTACTCTCTTATTCTGTGATTACAGCCTGGGCATTTTTTTCACATGTATGATTGTACATTTTACATGTATGATTGTATATGAATATACCTCTAATAATTATACTTGGGTGTCTGAGATGTTCTGAGAAAAGAACAAAGGATCTCCCTTAATCTCAATAGGTTACAAAATAGGTTTGTGTTTGTAAGCCATATTTTAAGTTGGATTAATTTTCAGGGAGGGAAGGAAAAAAAAAAAGAGGTGCTTTGAAGTGTTTGGTTTTGGTCCTTGTTCTTAAACAGATACGTGTCTTACTGTCACAGGGTTGATTAAAGTAAAGCTCAGTGAGTATCATTCCCGTCTTTGTGGTCTGTGTTAAACAGACTGCTTTAAAATGTATGCAGTCAATTGTCAATGGTATTAGCACCCTCCCAATCTCGGCTTCACAGGCTTGAAGCTTGGCAACACAGCTTTTCTGAGTATTTCTACTTTGATAGTAGACAGCCTTAACAACCAAGGAAGATAATACACAGAAACATCAAGCTGTGAAGTACACAAATGTGTACGTGCATGAGCCTTACAGCTGGCTGCAGTAGACACCTCTGAGAATTTCATTTTAAGGTCAGAGTTCAGAAGTGACTTGAATTAGTCAAATTCTTGGGGTTTAGGTCTTGTATCTGTATTTTGGTTTGGAATCATTATTAAAACAGAAATCATTGATTTTGAATTATATCCATTGATTCACACATACTGTAAACTGAGATGGAGGTCTCTGCACTAATACCTTAGGAGCTTTGATTTTTTTTTTTTAGTTTTGACCTACATATTACTTTCATACCAATTCTCTCTCATTTTCTCTATAATTCTTATAAAATAATCTCAGGAGGATATAGGAGCAGAACATTTAAGAGAGTTTATGTACAATTACTACTTTTCTAATTAAAATAATTGACACATTTATAGTTATTAATAAGATTAAAGGAAAAATCCAAAAATACTATTTTAATCACTAACGTGTGACTTCATAGACCTTTTCTGTGTTATAATAATTAATGAGATCTATAAAACTCAGACAGGAATCACAATTTCTTTTAAAAAAGAATTTTGGTAAAAAGTCAAATAATCTAAGAAAGAAATTCTGTTCCTAATATACTTCTGTATGAATTAATTAAAAGAAAATAAGTATAAGAAGCTGGTATTATTGGTAGCTATGTCCTCTTTATTTTCCTGCAGGAGTACACATGGAAGATACAGCCACACACCAGAATGGCACTGTACCAACCTTAATGATCTGTGATGTACTTGTTGCATGTTGCTGTTATGCTTAGTTGCTTTATTTTATTCCAATACATCACACATCTTGGGGTGGTCCCTGCCCCGATGTGGGTAACACAGACTATTTGTGGTCTCAACCCACATGGGCATGGCACAGCCTATGGCTACCAAATCCCTGAAATTTTTACTCAACAGCATTCACACATGAACTAAGTGAGGACTGGTAAGTAAATGTAGGTTCTAACAAGTAAATCCCTCAAATTTTACAACTCCATTTTTCTTAAATGGGCCTACACATTTAGAAGAGGAGATGAAAAATACGCAGAACCACAAAGATGAAAAAAAGCTGTTTGTCCTGACAGGTGTCACCTGTGAAGTATTTATGAATAGTGTCATAGCTAATGCCTGAAATAGCTTGGACAATTGGTTTGTGAGACCAGGACATACTAGATTTACAGGGAAAAGAGTTTCACTGACACCTAATACATGTATTTCAATGCATATTTATTTATTTTTTTTAGTAATACAAACATTATTACAATCTTGGCAACACTTATTAAAGTTAATTCTTGATTTGAAAGATTTTCTCTAGGTGAATTTGCTTCCTGGTAATTGTTCCATATATCCTGTATGCGTTTAAATGTCATACTGCTCATCTCACAGAATGGATACTGGCATATTCTTTTTAAAGCCATCATAACCTTTGTATTTTAAGGAAAGTCCTTCTAAGTGGAGCAAGTACTGTGATACACGATTAATTGCAAATCTGTTAGCATAGGAACTTCAAGTGTATGACATAGGATTCCTAAGAACAAAAATATTTAAAAATGTTATTAATCAGAATTTACTATAGTCTTCCAGTTTCCCAGTTTTAGAACCTTTTAATGAGTTAAACTTAGCCAGCTTCCTGAAGCTGTATGTCTTGGTTGAAAATAGTACAGAAAACACAACAGCATCTGAATTATGCTTTCAATAAGAAAAAAAATGAATATTTATACTCTAATTTTATTCACAGTAGAATTTATTTTCAAAATATTGCATAGTTTTGTGTTAGAGAAACACATCTAATGATTTGAAGAGCTTTGTTCAACGAAAATGTGCATGTGTATTAATGGTAAATTTCCATGTTAAAATGTTAAAGCTCTTTATAAGGTGCAAATAATTTTAAATATTTGTTCATTTTTATTTTTTTTTTATTTGAATATGTAGATGCGTATTAAAGTATAAATTATATTGAGTTTAATGAAGGTCAGAAGAGCTATTCACATTTTAGTATAAATGTGGTGTACAATGTTGGAAGAAATATAAAGTCTTTCAAGGGAGTTAAAATCTCACTTGAATATTTCACATATACACACACACAAATTCTCATTTAAAGAGAGTTCTTTAGTCTTAAAATTGGTCTATATTAAAGGAAAAATTATAAGGTTAAATAAAATCCAGATTAAGTGAAAGGATTTGTTCTAGGGTGACCAAAATGTTTGCTGTTGCTACTTCACTCCAACATATGTTTTTCTATGTCCAGTTAGCATATTTACTTAAATGGTTACATAACTGTTTTCTGCCTGCATGTGTACTTTAACTACTCTCTGAAAAATATGTGAGGGAATTGCATGTTCACAGTTCACATATTGTATGCATTCAGGTGAATGTGTCTTCATGTAAGTTATTATGGTTGTATCCACCCCATAAGTAGCTGTAAGATACACCGTCTTTTTCTTGGTTATCAGATATGGCAAAGGCATATGCTTTAATAATGCATGAAAACTATAGAAATTGAATTTTATCTCACTCTTATGATAGAATAGAATAACAGATGTCACCTGTGTGAATTTTCATTTTTTAAACTGGATTGTGGCTCTTGTAGAATTGAGACTGAAGCCGGTGTTGCCGTTGCTTGTAGATACCATTGTATTCATTATTACATTATGCTTTTGTACAAGGCTTTCTGGTTTGTAGTTACTAATAAGTTCTGGAATATTATTTTAAAAAGAAATGTAAATATTTATAATTCCTAGAAGGAAATATAATTATTTCCTACTAGCTTGGCTTTTGCTTTACTATTGCCTGCTGTAAAAGATGAATAGTTTTCTATGGATTATAGTATCTTTATACCAGCTGAAAGGACACTTAAAAACTCTAGTTCTCTTTTTATTGCTTACTCACACTAAATGAAAATTATTTGTTGAAAAGTATTTGTTGCATATAATTGCACATTGGAAATATTTCTTAAAACTTGTCATTAGAATTCAACAATTCCAGTTAGGTATAGCTATCATGGTTTTCAACTATGCTGATTTTTGCTTCCTTAATGCAAAATATATAATAATATATAATTATATATATCACAGAATCACAGAATCACAGAACTGTAGGGGTTGGAAGGGACCTCAAAAGATCATTGGGTCCAACCCCCCTGCCAAAGTAGGGGGCTCCTCAGAGCAGGCTGCCCAGGTAGGCGTCCAGACAGGCCTTGAATATCTCCAGAGAAAGAGACTTGACAACCTCCCTAGGCAGCCTGTTCCAATGCTCTGTCACCCTCACTATATATAGTATATATACATGTATATATATCACTATATGTAACATATATAATAATAATGTCCTGGTAGTGAGTGAGAAGCCAAAGGAGACCGAGGATCACTGGTTTTGTTTCATGCTGACATTTTCAATACTATTTACCAAAGCTAGCACTTTCTTTTCTTTTGAACATACAAAGAAAACAGAAAGAAAGCTATGAGTACCTTGGAAGCTGATAGGAAAAAAAAAAAAAAAAAAAAAAAAAAAAAAAAAAAAAAAGTGAAGAATCACATAATTTCATTTTCAACCACCTTTTCAATCACTTTTTATTAATATTTTCAGACAGCAGACAGCAATGTCAATTAATATTCTTTTCTTTACAGATCTGTTACCATGCCCATTTTTAACACTCTTGAATAAGAAGAAATTGGACCCATGGATAAGGTCAGATCTGTGGTTAGAAGCATTTTAATGTGTGATCTCTCCTGATGTATGTACTTCCAGAAATATCTAGCCTCGATACGTATGTGTTTTCCTCAGGGCACTATCCATTCAAGTAATCATGACTGCAGTTTACTGAACAGAGAAATACACTCTGTGTGATGCCTAATTAACATAGTGTCACACAGCTGAATGCTTAAATAGAAAGTAAATTTTTAACATAAGCAAATAAAAGAGAAAAACATTAAATAATGTTTTTCAGTTAACCAGATAACTCTGCAGGGAAGGAAAGCACCACAAGATCGTTCTCCTTTCTCCACCCAACATTCCAAAAGATGCCACACATTTCAAATTTCCACTGTTTTATGTAGCAAAAGTCTCTTAATTTACAGCAAATTTCCACAGTTCAGTGTACTTCAGAGACAAAGTTATTTTTAATTTTATTTTCCAGCAGGAGATTTTATATCTGATGGTGTAACCTCGGCATGCCAATATGCCTGTCTTAAAATTATCACGTTTATTGGTTGTTACAGAGTTTTTATTAGTATAATTAATTTCATATGTACAGTCAGGCACATAGTGAGAAAATCTTCAAGGGCTACTCTGTGATGCCAGCAATGGAGTATTGTTAATGCTGTGGCTTAAGTTGACATTTAGAACATTTCCCTAAACTGTAGGATGGATGCAGAGCCAGTGCTATTGTCTGACAGTGAAGTTAATGTGATTACTGTTCATTGACAGCTCAGGTGGAAAGGAATACATCACTTCTAACACCTGCTGAAAGCTGGAGACCTGGGAATTAGTCAGGTTTCTCATCATATTCTGAATTTCACTATTGCCATCAGAGAGGAGGGGAAAAATCCACCGTCACAGAGGTAACAATGTGGGAAAGAACTTTTCCTGTGTTTGGTCAAACAAAGCACTGATTTGGAAGTGAGACAGACTGCTATCTTAAGTCCCTTGCTGAGCACTGGAAGGCTTTTACAGAGTAATAACTTTCCATTCTTATTGTAAAGATGGGCTTTTTTAAGAAGCGGGCTGATCTGTGTTTTGAGGGCAGTAAGAAAACGGGGAAAAAAAATGCATATATTAGGAGAAAAGTCTCTGCACTGATTTTCCTGAGATGAAGGGGGGCGAATGTACAGAAAAGCAATAGTAAAGAAAGGAAAGGCATTGACAAAAAAGGAAATTAAAATGAATTTAAAGAATCAGTGTTTCTCTTGAGTAATTAAATAAGAGTATTCCTGTCCATCATCAGTTCTGGGAGAAGAGAGGTTGTGGTTCACTGCAGTGCCATAAATTATAGTACGGCAAATTAGTCCTTATTTTCATGGATTCAGTGGCAATCCTGGCTTGGGGCATGTGGTAACCCATTCCAGTCAGCTAAGCAGCCTACCCTGTCAAAACTGTCCACTGGATTCTTAATAAGATACATACAAAAATTAAAAATTTTGTTTATGTTTATGTTTATATTTTAAGCTAGATCATGTTCGTGATCCAATTTTTAATGCTGCTCCATGAGCATCAAATGGTGAAAAATGTGGTATTGGTGCTGAATGACATGTATGAGGAGGCAGAGACAATCCCATCAAAGCCAACTCTTTTGGCTCTGTGTAGTATGAGTGAAAAAGTAACTTTAATTCACAGTCGGATGAAGTAATGTGGGTATGATTCAAATCCTGCCCACAATTGGCATTTGTTCTGTTCTCAGTGGATTCCAGAGGAACATTTTTATTTTTTTTATCCATGGGTAGAACTGAGACACTGAGATTAGATTTGCTCAAAGATCAGCTTCCAGATCTCCTTGTGTAATTCATATAAACTTTCAGAAAAAAAAAAAAATTATATATATATATATATAAAAATAATAATAATAATAATAAAGAAAATAGTTTCTTTTACACTGATATAAATGAAAGTTATCTTTGTAAAGCCCAAACCAGATGACATGCATGCCATCAAGCAGATTAAATATATCTATGTGTGTGTGTATATTTTTTTTTTCTGTAAAGTATGAAAAATTTTAACATCAGTGACTTCAGTGACTTTTCAGGTCTGAAATTCTTTTGTGTAAGTGCACAGTTCACCAGAGAAAAATATTTTTAACATATTTGAACATCATTCAGAGGTAGACAACTTGTAAAATAGCATATATGCTTCCAGCAAATGCGTGTCAAATTAGCTAAACAGGCTTTAACAAGTACATCCTCTTTTCCTCAGGAACTAAGCATATAATTGCTGGATTCTCAAAGCAAAGTAAGCACAACTCCTCTAGGAAAAAATAAAATAAATAAAAAAGAGAGAGAGAGAAAGAAAGAGATAATAAAAGTTACGCTGCTCTTCTGCCAGTTTAATCTTTTCATCCCTAGCCCTTGGAAAATATTATAAAACAGTAAATTTTCAAGATGCATCTCAGCTGTATTTTATTCATTCGTTTAGTTTGACAGTGATTAATCATCATCCCACAGGGTAAACTTCACCTAAACTATCTTTTACATGTTCACTCACGAGACTATCATGTGAGACCGTAAAACACTAAGGCCATGACAAATTACATAGTTTTTCTCTTATCCCTAAGACCTGTCTTAAAAAAAAAAAAAAAAGGATTTGAAATGATCCGTTTTGGGAAAAATGATTACTTTTTTTTTTTTTTTTTTTTTTTTTTCCATTGGTATCATCTGGATATCTTACAAATGGATTCTATGCCTATTCCAGAAACAGAAATCAAGCAAGCAGCTCAATATTTAGACCTCAGATTTTGTTTTTTAAAAATTTGTTTCCCCTTCTATCTAACTCTTCTAAACTGTTTAAACTGCTGTAAGGAGAATTTCATCAGGCTGTATATGTATATATAAAATGTATATATATTATATATAAATAAACTGTAGGCTAGAGCAAAACCAAATACAGAGGAAAATAACAAATTAAATTGTTGAGTCCAAACAACTTAGAAAATCTGACTGTAAATAAATGACACCACTTAATGGCTTCTTCTTTACCAAAACAAAATTACCCTTCTATTACAAACAAATCATTTTAATCAGTCAGTCAGATTCGAGAGTAAGCTGCTCATTTTTTTCTATTAAAATACTTAGCAATTTATAAAGTTTTTTACATTTCTTCTGTTCTCACTATGGAAATAATTTTCTTTATGAAAATAAGAGTTTCCAATCAGCTACCTTAAAATAGATATCCTGTAATAACCTCTTATCAGATGTGAGATATTATCCACATTTTAGATTTTGATTACAAAATTCAGACATGACTGTTCTAATATAAGTTCTCAAAGCCAAAACTATTCCATCTATTTTCATGAGCATGAAAAAAAAAAAAAAGACAATGTGATTGTGAACAGGAGTTTCAGTGCATGTCAACATCCTTCTGTCAGTCCCTGTCTTACAAAAATGTATTTAATTGAAAAATTAATATTTCATTACATGGAAGTACATGGAAGTACATGGAAGATGAAATAAACGTGTAAAAAAAAAAATGTAATGTTTTAAATGTGTATAATTATGAACAATTTAGAAGAGACTATCACCTACTAATCTTAAAAATAAACACCTGATCTAATGATGTTTTATAATATCATATTGTTTTTTAAACTACTACAACATGAAACACTAAACTATTTTCTACTACAGGGGATTTTATTATTTTTATCATACAAGTTAGTATTTTTTACTAAGCTTTATAACAATATGTTTTATAAGTAATAAGCATAAAAAGTCTGTACTGTTAGAACAACAGACAACTTATGATCCAGTTTGTATAAGATGATCTGAATTATATCATTAAAAAAAAAAAAAAGAAAGAAAAGAAAGCATTAGCCAAAAATTTTGTATTTGTCCTTATTTCTCATGGGCTTATCATTGTAAGGTGTTCCTTGTCTCCAGACAAGAACTAGGTAATAAGACCTTTCAGAGAAGCTTATTTTTTACAGTAATAGATAAAAAATACTATATTTAAAAATATATATTAAAATATTAAAAATAAAATTTAAAAATATTAAAAAATACTATATTTAAATTTTATCCACACTATCAAACAAGCAAATAAATAATAATAGGATAGAAATAAGTTATTGAGAGATATTGTGTAAAATTTCTTACTACTCTTAAATAAAGAGCTTGACCAAAATGAAGCAGGACATCTACTGTATACTAAAGCTTGCTCTGTTGATTTATATTACTTCTGCAGGTTTAAAATTTGCTTAGTTTACTATCTGGTTACTATCTAACATAGTAAAGACTGATCAGGCCAAGGGATATGTCACTGTGTAAACTGTTACTGGGGAACTCTGTTATGCTGCTGATGGTGTTGCTCAGCACATTTTTGTAGGCTGATTCCTTGTGTTGCCTTTTTAATTTACAAAAACAGTCAGTATAGATATAAAGTATTTATTTTTCACATTAATGCATGTGTTGTATGTTGGTTCTCATTTCTTGGTAAGGTTACTCTTAATATTCCAAAGCTACAAATGAAATTGGAAATTCCCAGCATTGTATAATGTTATAGAATGATGCCAATTGCAAGGCTTTTTAATTCTATCAGTATTCATAATGAAATTTTAACCTATACCCAATTTTAAGTTTATGCATAATTAGCATGTACTTAAAGTTAAATACATCTTTAAGTACTTTCTTGGAGCTGGGCCTAATGACCTAACCTCTCCCCATGAAAGTCAATGGTAACATAAGCTATTTGTGTGTAATAGTGCAGGATATGGCTTTTAACATCTACCTATTAAAACATCATAATTTTTAACCTTGTCCTGCTAATAAAAAGGGACAACCATTACCAGGCATCTATGTATTCTACATCTTAAAATGTAGTTTTAAATCTTGATTTGCATCTTTGAACATCTCTTTCCTGACATATCTTCTAGTAAGTCAACTAATGTTTCTCCAAGGTCTAAATCACCGATTAGTACTTAATTTTAAGAATGAAGTCTATTTTTCAATTTCACTTTATCATTTTGAAAGTCAAACTACAAATATTGTTACATTTTTGAAAATTACTAGTAGATGAAGTATTCTGAAGGTAACTGTAGGCAACCTAAATTGATGAGAGCATGTGTTATCATTTTGTGATAAAAAGCTGCTGTTTCTGCTATATTTAAGCAGTCATCTTAAAACATTTCACTTGCTCCTGGGTCAATTGCCTATGAAGCCATTTAGAGTGTTACAGGAAGTTTTCTTGCCCTTGGTACATATTTCAGATGACGAAGTTTTACATTTCTTTTTCCCCAATTTTCATGTTAACAAATGGAATAATGTTAAAAATGAATTTCAAGGGTTTTTTTGTTCTTCAAAAATAAGTGTAAATTGTGTTGGAAATATTCAAAGTCATATTCAAATATTCAAACAACAGGGTATATTTTTAATCTTTGGAACCTTGCAGTTGCTTTTCAAATGACCCATATTTTACTTGGCCTTTCAATAACAATTTGAGGGTGAGAGAGAATAAGAGTTCCTTGACAAACTTTTTTTAAAAGATGTGTTTCAGCTGTTACAGCTACTGAAGATGTTTATCATCTATTTAAGCAATTCAGAAACTACAAGAATTGCTGGCAGTATCATAGACCAGTCTGTATCTCTACTTCTAAAAAACTCCGTCAGATATTTGCACTGAAAATAAACCTAAAAACAGTGAATTAGAATCAGCTGTACAACTCTTCAGCAACAGGAAAGCATCACTGAAGGCTATGCACTGAAAAGCACTGTCCAATGAAAAAGCAGTGAAAGGTATTTTGCTTACTACTTGAGAAAGATACATGTGATTTTTAAAGAAATATTTTATCAGTTGACTATTTGATAATTCCAGAGGTACATGTCTACATTTCTAATAGTCAGTTGGGTTAATTTTGCTTTGTATTTTTAATTGTCATTTATAATTCCAGGGTTGAATATCTTTAGAGAATGAAAAGATGTAGGCTAAATTCTTGTGCAATATAAAGTGTCTGCATGCCTCATTCCTTTTAAAATGCTGAAATTGGTACCTTTTTCTGTCTAAACATGTATGATCTGTGCCATTCTGTTCTGTATATCCTTGGACTTCAGGCTTCCCACTACCTCTAGGTCTGTATATCACAGTATGACAGTAACTTGAAAAGTTACCCATATAACATGTATTTCAATTTCACCTACTCAGTAATAGGCTTACAGAGAAAGAGAGCAGAGCTGCTTTAAATTCCTTAAACAGAGTAGGCACACAGGTTTTTGGGTCCCCTTTTGCAGTAAGAGCCATATTTCTGCCATAAGTTTTGAATTTTGCACTACTATTTCATCCTCTTCTTGAAGCAATGTGCGCATGAAGTTGTGGTAGCTTAAAAGCTCAATTTATTTATTTTCAATCAGGCTTTTTGTTTGTTTTTAATTAATATGAGTACCTTCAAGCAGTGAACAGAGCTTACCTTGTTAAATGAATTCCTTGGACAGACCTAGAGAGAAACCTGAGAACATCTGGCACCTGGCTGGCAGCTTCATAGATGTGAGCAAAAATAATAGGGTGAGAGTTGGACCAGATGATGTTGAAGGTTTCTTCCAGCCTTTATGATTCTATAATTCTATGTGCACATGCAATGGATCATTCACACTGCAGGTGGTGTGGCAGTTCCTGTTTGCCCTATAGTTGTCTTTCACCACCTCTCAGGCAGATATTCTTGGCAGGGGGAAACAAAGCCAAAACACAGTAATAAATTAGATTAGCAAGCACAGTTCAGACTTTGATTTAGAAATAGGGACTGCTCAGACCATTAAACAATGGCTTGCATGTGTAGAGTAATAGCTCATTGTAACACTGTTAATTTAACAAATGAAGAATTTTCTCTTAGTAAAATACATGCAAATCCCATTCCTGTACATACAAACTAGTTGCATATGTATGTAATTTCATGTAATAAAACTTCTAAGTAATATATTGACACATAGGATGCCTTTCAGTGAAGAAGTGTTTCAGAATCTGCCCCTCTTTATAGCTGTATTATCTGAAATCAAAGTACGTCACATCTTTCACTTCAACAAGAGACATGTCATGAACTGTGAAAGGATCTAGTACTGTTTGTATGTTTAAGTTATTTTTGTACTCTTCTGTGCTCTCATATTTGCTGTCATAACATGCTTAACTGTCCTAACACACATAATTGTTACTTTAGATTAGATATAAATTAGTATAAATTTCTCTGAAGAATACTTGTCTCATTATATGAAGATTATTGATATCTCAGTCTTACTAATGAGAAATAATGTCATATGGGGAAGAATAAGATCTATTCAAAACACACACAGACCTCCGTAAAACAATATATATAACACCACAAAATCTCATGAATGTGTGATCTGAAGGTTTGTTACAAATTAGTTTGATAGATGTGAAAGATGTTCAGCAGTTCTCCATATTAACTGAACTTCTTTTTCTCATTACATTAAAAATCAAAATATGTAGCATTCCCAAAATGTAGTAGGGTGAGTGTAAATGCAACACTGAAATGCAACTTCTAGTTTTCATGGACTCTGTGGTATGAGTAAACCAAGTATATTAACATACTGTTTGCTTACCATGCACTTCATGAAGCAGCATGATAACTGTGGAGTTTCTTGAATGAAGAAGTGGTTTTATTTTGTGGAACTACATATTTAGCTCTGAATCAGACTTTTATTTGCCATAGCACTTTGAAAAAAAAGAATACCAGTTTTTCTTGGCGCAAATTTTCAGTGCATACACCCTAGAGTACTTCTGTCTGTTATCAAGGAGAAATATTAATTTCTCATTGTTTATCAAACAGAAATATATACTGACTGTTATAACTGATCTCATTGCCCCCTCTTTATTTCCAGTGCAAATCCTCTGGAAAAACATGGGCTGTATGTTGCATTGGAAGGGGTGGCAGTGTAGAATTTCATCCTTCTCTGAATAAATGGATTGACTTACAAAAAACAAAGGTGTAATGAATGTAAGTTACTGAAAACCTGAAGCATGATAACTGTACATCTAATGCATTACTATAATGGAAACTGCTGGGTGTAAAAATTATCATTTGTATTATTGTTTAGCTTCGGCAATCTTTATTGTGCAACAGTAACATTCTTAATTGTGAGATGCCTCCTGGGCAATGCTAGGCAATATAAAATAGGAAGCCATGCTTATATCAAGCATTTAATGAGCTTGGGTTTAATATTGATTTATCTAACCCTTATATTTATACCTTGTGGTAACTTTTACAATTCTAGATACTGTTAGGCTTCTGTACACATTGCTTCATGATTTTCCTTCAAGGTTCCAGCAGAAAACTGTAGAGCTGTTGATACTTACAAGTTCAGTTTACAAAGCTTTGACATCCCAGAACATTTTCCACTAGAAAAAAAATCAATGTGTCTCACAGTGATGTCTTCAGTGCTTTTTGGCAAGATATAATATGACCAAGGAATAAAGCAGAAGTGTATGAGGCACAATGAAAACACCAGATTTCTGCAGAAAATATTTATATAAATATGCTAGACTCAAAGTGAAATAACATTAAATGGCTTCTTTGAAGACATTCACCTTTTCTGTCTGGAAATCTCATTTTACAACTTCCTTTTCTTTCTGACTGACACTCACTCTGAAGAATGCTGCAGCTTTCCACATAAGGAATGCTCGATATAGAAAACTTCATACTCTGTTCTTGCTTTGTATTGTTTTCTGCTGGAGCATAAAGGAACTTTGGCTCCAGTGTTTTAAACCACACTTGAGAGTGGAGCCTCCAATCACTTTAGCAGATTTCTTCTAAGAACTCTTAAATTCAAACATGAGTAAGTCAAAGGATAAAAAACATTTACAAAGAGAGTACATTAGAAACTGACAGTTTTAATCAGCAGTTATGGAAATGCAGAAATGTATCTTTAATTGCTTCTTCTGATCACTAGTATTGAATAAGGAAAAAAAGGTCTACCAAACAGATAGTGGGAAGCCCTAATCAACAGCAGCAATAAATACTCATCCATTTGGTAAGATGCTTTGTGAAATGCTGCATAAGCATTTTATTCTGATTTGTGCAAGAAAGCTGAGGAAAAACAAACCTCTTAGGTTGTTGGAGCAAATTAGATGTCAAATTTTTTGACATCAACATAGGAAAATGCTAGAGAAAACCTTGTGTGTACAGGTTACACCTGAGAACTGATTTGCAGTTGTTAGGGTCCCTCACACAGAATGTGTTTGTTTTTACCTAGAGAATGCAAAATGCCTACTCCTAATGCCAGCACCTGTCATATAGCGAGTCCTGGTGGTTTAGCAGGATTCAGTCCTCATCATCTGAGTCCATTAATCACATTTCAGGAGGCCAATTTCCTACAGCCCATCTCTATTTCTTCCAGGGATTCTAGACAGCTTTAATTTTTTCCCCTGAATGCATTAACCTGAAGGAGCAGCCTACTTAATTAAAACAGATATTGTTTCACTGTCTTTAAATATGCAAATGTCTTTATTAGGCTAGGTGTCATGCGCTATACTTTCCTGCTTAATTAATCTCAACCTCTGTTTAATTTGTCTCCATGGGAATAAAACTCTCCCAATTTCTTTTGGAGATTTACCTCAATACATTACCTGTAAGACCCTTGTTTTTATGAGTAATCTCTCTTTCACTAGAATGGATAATCTGTATATAACTAAATATGATTCATGTAAACATCTAGATATGGTAAACTACATAAATAGGTCACATTGGCTTTCAATAGAAAATTTGGGTTAGCTTGAATTTTTGAGAGGGATCCCTCACAACACAGCAGCAACTCAGTGCAATCTGTAGGTCTGGGTAAAATAAGAGACAAAGGTTTTCATCTTCTTGATTTACTTTACCTAAATAAAGATGGGAATAGTTCTACATTTCTGGATTTTGGAAATATGCTTTATGTATAGGAATAAATTAGGGATCCCTAAAAGAAGAAAGGTGAATCCAAAAGATAATGGTTGTACTTTACTTTCCTAAAACTTCTCTGTTGCCAAATGGCATGTCAATACTGTAGTTGTTTGATACTTGAGCAAGAAAAAGATCAAGATAATGCAGCATTCAGGCTGCCCTGTCCAGTTGACTGAGTGCTGTCACCTATTGCAAAGTGCTTCTTGAAAATACTTTCTGATTTTTTGGGATATTTTCCAGACATTACATTGGTACTGAGCTAGATGAATTGTATAAGCTGTCTTTAAACAGGATGTGCCATACTTAAGAAATATCATGCTAATCTCTTATGCACATAGCTAGCACAGTGTACCGGTATCCCTGTGTCCGTACTGTATCTGTAACATATTATACATAATTGTTTTTGGTGGTGTTTTTTTTTTTTCTCTATATATAAGTTGTTTATGTGCAGTATTATTAGGCTTGACATTGGTATGTTTTAACAAAAAGCATTCACCCATGTGTTGTGTATGCCATATAGAACAGGAGTACAGAAAGGGACCATTCCTCTTAGGTGCTGTCTCTCCTTGGTTCTCATCCACAGATATGGAGAAACTTTATTTTAATATTCATTTGTGCTTCACTGCCTAATTTTTATTTGATCTGTTTGTATTTTTTGTGCCTTGACTTTGCAGCTATTATTATTCAGATCATAATTTTTTTTCTATATTTGCCATTTTGTGTGTGTTAGTACTATAAAAGTTGCTTAGACTCATTTTATCGTCTGTGGTATTTAATTATTGCGTTTGACCTCTGCCATTTGTGTAGCATGTGTTTAAAATACTTCATATGCATAGGAAAACCAAAAATGTCACAGTACAATCCATTACTTTCATTAACTATGTCATATTGAATTGTCTACTTCCTTCTGTCTATTGCAGTGATCTAATCTGTCAGATTAGATTTTTGGACTACTTTATTGCATACTATTAACTTTGTAGTTACATATAACAAAAAATGCATAATTATGACAGTTTATGTGATTATGGGGAATATTTGCATTGAGCAAATTCCTTAGATGACAATTTTGTGTGAGTAATTACATTGCAAGGTAGATTCTGCTTCTATTTACATTTTTGAGAAATCTACAGGCGACGGTAGAAGTTATTCTGGTTAACACTGATGTAACTGAGATGAATCTGTGAACCATGTTTTCTGCTTCATTTACATGAAAGAAATGCATTGATGTCAATGTTATTTGCATGAAGATCTGAATATTCGTAAAACTTGTAGAAAATAAATTTAATTAAATCTCTAACGATGAATCACAACTTTAGATTGATATAGATTGCTTCAATATCTTCCTGAACCTACAGGAAATTTATATCAATAAACAGAACCAGTTTACTTTAACCCTCTTTTTGAACTTAATTTTGCTGAAACTCCAATTAAAACAATATACATTGAGAGCCAGCTTTTTTGGTATCCAATCTGTGTAAATACTTACATTTGCTCTGCATTGTTAATTTGTCAGGGATCAGTCACATGGCAGATGATAATTTGTTAGGTTTTAAATTAATTGGAGAAACAAATCAATGAGCTACTAATAGTAGTTACTGGTTTTCTATTTGATCGCTTTAGTTGTCTCTTAGAATTATTCTGCATATGAAACTGCTAATTAATACAGTAATACTGTCGCTCAGTTTTTGCAGCCATTGGCTCTGACCTTCCTGTGAACTTCCTGGATGGCTTTCCAAAAGTAATTTTCTATTTCTCTTTTGTTCTGAGTGATGCTATGTCTTGTATGTGGCTAACGTCTTGGCTTCTGCCTACTTTATCATGAGAGTGGATAGTAGAACACTAAAGTAAAATGCAAGTGATCTATTTCTGCATGTATGGAACTCTCATTTCTAGTTAAAAACATTAAAAGTACTGGAACATGAGGCTTCCATAGCCTTTCCTCATTGCGTCAGAAAATTACTAAGAGAACAAACATCACAGCTTAAAATCATTGTCTATTTAGATTTAAATTTGTATCTAAGATGTGTATCAAATTTACAGAGCCTACTGAATGGTCTCAAAGGTAGCTTTCTATCCTCCTATTCCAGTGGACGTAACCTGGACAGGAGCTACATCTGGTTTTTGAAATCTCAGAATTACAGTTGAGCTCCCTTTTGATTCCTACCTTCCTAAATATATTAGGAACATTTATACTGGACCTTTTCTGGCACAAAAAAAAAAAAAGATTGACAGCATCACTGACTATTCCATCATCCTAAGGAAATCCTATATGTTTTTGAAAGAGAAACTGTTAACATCTTCCTTATTGAGTAATAGCATGTAAATAAAGTTCCCATCATTCTTAATACTCTCTCTTTTCTCAGTAATTATTACACATTTACACATGTAAAATAATCTGTGAAGGACAAGCTGCTGTATATTGGACAAATATTTTAAATGAAGTCTCTAAAAGGAAAGTAAACCATTTCCTTCACAGGTTGCCATTTTCTTGCCTATAAGAGAAAATGGAGAGAATTTTATCCCTTTGCAAACTTCTGAGAAGGGTACAGCTGTCACAAAGGAAAGGAGACCAAAGCTGATAAGGAAAGTCTGTCAAGAAATTAAAAATGAGACAGATGGAGCTTGGGATGGCCAAGTGTATGGAAAACAACAGGACAACTTACAAATACCACTGTTGTGCTGGTATGGATAGTGGAAGTTTACACAGATATAGTTTTCGACGTAATTATTGCCATATTCCTTGCTGTGTAAATTATGCACGTATTATCAGAACAGGCAAATAAACCCATAGAAAGCAGAACATATTATTGTGGCTACAGCTGTTCTTATGCTGCCCTACATTAGAATAAAGGTACTAAAACACATCAATTTTCCAATTGCAGATGATGTTCTTCAAAAACAATTTAAATAAGCATTTATCATTTTCTGTGAATGTCAAAATTAAACATATTTATTTTATTTAATCTTGAAAAGTGGTTCTCCATAGATGCAGGAGTCATTGCAATATAGTCCCACAAAAAAAATAAATAATAATAAAAAAAAATTGGCATTCTTTTCTGAAAATACTTTCTTCTCCTGATGAGGCAAAAAAGCAATGTACACTCAGACAAACTAGTATAATGTTATAGGTTTTTCTTCATTATGGTAAAAGGTTGTGTCTTCAGGAAATTAAAAAAATAAATAAAGAAAGAAAGAAAGAAGAAAGAAACTTTCATATCCATCAACAAGTGAATGCTATTTATTGTATATGGAGTTGCAGTAGAATGGGAGGGACCATAAAAAGTCGAAGTTTGCTTCCAGTTTCAGTAAGATGTCTTTTTTTTTTTTTCTTTTTTTTTAAGTAAATAACATGCTGAAAAGAGCATGAACTTGGATAATGATCTGTGAGTTCTGTCATTCCCTCAACTGGATAGCAGTATCCCATTAGTGGATTTGGGTTTTAAGCATACATTACAGCAGTACTGGAAACAAAAGCCAAGGAAGTCTCAGTCCCATTTATTTTAATCTTTGCTGTAAAGGGATTTATAATAATGGAACACCATTACATTAGCCCACAAGATTTTAGAAGAGAACTGAAATATAATTCCATTCTGTATCATTTGTAGCTGTCTAACTAATTAGCAATTATAAATAATTCCCTCTGGATTAATTGCTTAGATAGCATTCAGAATGTAAATCTTTTCACATAACATTTTTATTATTCAGACTAAGAAGCCTACTCTCTCATTTTAGCCTTGGCTGAATTTGAACCTAGGTCACTGAATGAAAACATGAATAAAATAAAATATATAAAAAAAAAAAAAAAAAAGAGAGAGATAAAGAGATGCTTTGTATATGTGGCATATGACTGAAGCAAAAGTTAGGAGTAGATGATTTAAATTTGATATTAATTCTAATTATTCTACGTGCCTTTTTTTATTTTTTTAAATCAAAATCTTTCAGATAATTGAAATTTGTTGTTGCTACTGTAATGTCATCGTCATTGCTCTGTGAAGATACACTAAGGATGTTCAAATGTATGTATGGTGTTTCTAGGCAAATGACTCTTCTGTATACTATACATGTACGGAACTCTTCTGTCTGGTTGTCTCTTAATTCTCTATTTGCTTCTGTTTGAAATGTTTAAATCGTATTTCATTAATTCCCTGGCTTAATTTCCATAACATAAAATCCTTCTGAAGAATAAAGCATTATTGATGCAGCAGAATAGGAGTTTCAAAAGATGATATAGTTGACATCCTATCACTATTAGTAAATAAAGGAATCAATTACAGTCCGCCATTTAGTAAAGAGCCTCCAACTGCGGAAAGCAGTTGCCCAAACCTTTCTTTATACAAAGGACAAAACAATTCAAAAGGTAAAGGACTCAGATAGAAACTGGAAAGTACAGTTCTTTAACTTTTGTATTGGCTCCAGAGATGTGCTTGTAGAGCCTTGACTTGTCTTGGCACTGGAATTGTTGGCTCCTCTTAAGGGATTGCTCTGTTAGTCAGTGGAGAAACCACAGTCTCTGAAAGTGGCTCTGAATTAACACCAAATGCCGAATGGCACTGCTCTGCTGCAATACCAGGAGTGACAGCAGTGCAGCCATCCCCATCCTCACTTTGTCTGCATTCATCCCTCTGAAGCTTCACTGCTTTAAAGTACCACTGTGCTTTAGGGATAATAAGAGGTAAACACAACACTAAATAAAAGTCTGAGTAACACTGTTGCAAGAGTGATGTCTATAAAACTAGTAGTATCAGAGTAACAGGAGGCCAAGGAGATAAGTGAGTTGCCAAAATGCTTTTGCACTTTCTTATTTTCTTATTTTACTTATTTTCTAAGTTCATATTGTAAGCTGCCCTTCTGAACCCTGTTTGTGTGCTTGCATGAAACAGATCGTGTACAAATAACTTCTGTTGTTTTGGAGTCTTCTGACTTTTTTCAGCAACCATCAAGTTTTCATCCTACTCATAATAGCACTGGAGTTCCTCAGACTTTAGCACACATCAGTTGCAAGGAAGTCAAAGACCAAGAAGCATACCAAGACCTGGTATGCTTCAGGTTTCCCTTTATTTTTTGGCTGCCCATCTCTTTACTCATTATTGGGAATAAAGAGCTAATATTGCTGAGGCAAATGAAATTTCAGTAGTATATTTCACATGTAAGATGAAGATTTTATAGTTTAATAATAAAATATAATGAGAAGTGATGAAGGGAAATACACATCATAGCTGCTACATAGATTAACAATGTCTGGAAATTGAGTTGAAGAAACCTAGTATTTTTTCCCAAACAGCTGTATTGTGGAAAATACATTACCCAATTAAGATGAAAGGGATAACAATCTTGGTGAATTGTTGTTGTAGCAAATAAAGAACAGTACATTAATGGAACTTAATTTTATCATTATATGTATTTAAATTGCCTTTTATATACAACTACATATTTATTTGAAATAGATTTAAATACAACATAAACATACTGAAACAGTTTCCAAAGCTTTATAATCAGAAAGAAAATAATGCTAATGAAATATTTGATTCCTTTTATTGTTAGAGAAGACTAAAAAAGATCTTCTATCATTTCTCTGTTGCACTCTCTGTTGCCTGCAGGCTAATTCAGCCCTCTATAAGCAGACTGTCTTATGTCAAGGCTCTGGAGGAAAAGCTAAAATTCCTTCTTGAAATGGGGACAGGGAGAAGTGTGCATGTAATGTGTAGACACACAATTTTTGCCATTTGAACAAAATACAAATGTATTTCCACTTCAGCACTATGAGACTATAAAAGGAATGTGAATGCTATCTGTTGTGTTTTGGTTTTGGGTTGGTTTGGAGTTTTAGAGAACCTCCAGTTTCCTTTTGTTTTCTAGTGACTGTCTTTCGTAGTTGGTCTCAGTCAACAGCTCAGTGAGTCTGCTATTTCCCTGTACAGATTAAATGCAATCTGCATAATGCAATGCATATGTATTGGAGATGTGTATATATATTTATGTGTATATTTCTATATACACATATATAAGATCTTTCTCCTGGTATTTTTGAAAAGTTCATGTGAATCAATGCCAAACTGAAAAACAATTATTCTGTGTTCAGGGAATGATCAGCTTTTTTATTATTATTATTTTAATATATTCCTATTCTTCAACAGTTTTGGATGCTACACAAATTATTTCAGTTGTTTAGAATAATAAAACAATATCGTGCTAAAAATGCAATAGTCTCTGAGTTTCCTGTGTTGTCTTTTAATTTTAAGGTCATATTTTTTTTCATTAAATGTTCTTTGTTTCCCTCTATTAAAAAGACGTACTTTCCCCAAAGCCATATTCAATAACTGCTGACAGCTATCAATATTTCCAAGTATTAGAGACATCTTTGGACAAGGTCTTTTGGAGTATGCAATATCAGTCAATCTTTTTTATCTGCATGCATGCTGACTTTTGCAAAGAAAGAGTGCCTGTTCTTAGCGAAAGCTATGTTGACTCATTAAAGACATCTTATTTATTCAGGTGTCCTCTAGTACAGCTTTTTATTACAAATTCTGCTAGCTTGCATGATAAGGAAGCCAGACTTACTGGCTGTAATTTCCCGTATCTATGCCACAGTTGTCTTTTGGAAAATTGGTGTCATATCTGCTCCTGGCACTGAAATATCTTTGTCTGTTATTGAGACAGTTTTTAGTTAAATTGCAGTGAATAATTCAACTGTTTCATGCTTGAATTCTTTTAGAACTCCTGTGTAAAATACTATATGGACGTGGAGATTACTCTTAAAAATTCTGCTGAATTTTGTTGTGTAGTTTCTTCTATTGGGACATAAAGATAGATCTTCACTGTGTTCTCTGCTTCCATTTAACATGTCAGAGTTTTTCTTTCCTTTTTTCTTCACTTAGAGATAACTTCAACATTTTGAAGGATATCCTAATTCATTTATTTTCCCTTTCTGATTTCTTTAATCACAATATGTTTTTGGTTTTGTGTTTTTTTTGTTTGTTTTTTTTTTTTTTTAAACCTATTTTGTGTGGAGTTGAATATCTTGATTTATTTACTGGTGGGATACATTTGTAGTGATCTTCTTTTTGGTGAGTCCTCCCTCATTCTATTTTTGGACATTTTTTGCTCAATGATTGGTTTATGTTTTCTTTTAGAAATCATGCAATTTTTGCTTACTCTGGAAAATGATCTTCAACACTGTCAAGTTAATTGAATTAAGTTATTTAAAATAAGATGATCTATTTGAGCAGAGTATTCTTGTTTGCTTTGCAAAGTACCTTGAGTACAGGTTGAAAAATATTGATATGAAGAAAATATACGTTTAAATATATGAAGACTTGAAACAGTTTGAAACAGACAGTTTTCTTCAGTTTTTGGACTTTATTTTGATTTTGCTGCTTGATTACAAACCAAACCCATGCTCTTATTCTTACTAATTTTTAACTAGTAGAAAACTTTGTCTTTGAATGCAGATATTGAGATCTTACTGTCACAAGTAATTATCAAGCCATGAGACGTCACCTTTTTTTCATCTTCTTCTCATGCCTTATGTGCTTAAACTAGAAGAGTTCCCTTTCTTCTGAAGGTTTATTTGATCTTCATTTGAATATTAACTTAATATTCCCACAAAAATCCATAGTTGAAATATTCATAATAATCCATCTAGAAATATTGTATCATAAAAATAATAATTTATACATATTTTTTCAGCTATTTGAATGAAGATTGTACTGAGGACATAACACCAACCCTTTAATAGTTAAAAGCATGTCATTAAACTTTATGAAAAGAAACCCACTTTTAATTTGAAATGTCAAATGAATTTGAATACTATTGGAATATTATTGAATACAGAACTGTTCAAATGATTGTAGTTTCTACCCCTCGTCTTCCACAAATTGCAGTGTAATGATTAGGGAGCCAAGAACTTAGGTGTTTCACAGTTCATTAATAAAAGAAGGTAAGAAAAAGGTACTATAGACAATTTGGTGACCTTTTGTCATGTCTGTTCCAGAATAAAAATAAGCAAACACATCCTTTTTCTGAAGTTATCAGCACTGTTTTCTACATCACTTAGATTTTATTTCTGATTTCAGCCTACTTGGTCCATATATTTGATTGTTACGGCTGATGAGTAAGTGTAGAATAGATTTCCCTTTGGTCCTAATAGATTCACCACTGTGCCTCTCTGGGATAAATACTTTTCTGTCTAAGTAAGGTCTACACAATTAGTGTTGATAAAGTCTCTCATATTGGGGTTAGCACAGTGGGTAGTTGCATACCAGATTCAGACTTCTTAGAACACCCCATGCAGTGGCAGCCTTAAAATACAAGGTGAGATAAGAGGGTTCTTCCAAGGAAAATTAAAAAAAAAAAAAAAAAAAAAAAAAAAAAAAAGTGTATTTTTAGGAACTAGCTGTACAGGGAATGTGGACTCAGATTTTTACTTTTTTTTTTTTTTTTAATTTAAATATGATTCAGTGTTAACTGATCTGCTATGTAGGCATTATTGTCATGGTCCCTAGTTCCCAAGAAGGTTTTCTTTCATCTATGTCAGTGATTCTGACAATTATACTCTGAATAAGCCTTTCTGTTTGTTTTCCTTCTTTTGTAGTGGGTGTGGATCCTGTGGATATTGTGGAGGGGTATTCAATAGGTTTGGTAAAACAAACCTTATAGGAATTCGATTGTTTGTTTGTCTTTTCCTGTAGCATTTTGGTACGATAAATAAAGTCAGTATTATTACTGAGTTTTTTAAAAAACACTCTGATAGGAAACAGTAAATCTGAGGTTTACGTCAGGAAAGAATACAAAGGAGTCGGTGGAGGTAGATTGCTTGAGACGGAGCACCTAACCAACTCCGTACTAGTTGGTAAGCTATCTGTCTAAAACACAAGGGAGAATCAGTTGTATCTAATATAATCAAAGATGATGTCATCAGCACTCTTTTTGTAATTAAGTACAAGACATTTATAATTAGGAAGAAACAATAAATATGAGTTGTCTCTAGTCAATTAAGTGTTAAAATTTGATGCAAATAAAAAATAATTCAAGCTTAGCTAACACTAAAAACAACTTAGTGATAGTTTATTCACTATTTTTCAAGATAAATAGCCTACTTCGTAGTCATATAATAGCAGCTGTTTCATAGGAATAGTCTCGTCAAAATTCTGACAGCAGTAATTTTTAAAAATGCTTAAATTATTATTTCTTGGTTGCTCATCAGAAAAATGTCACATTTTGTATATTTATGATACAATGCTTGTAGAAGCAGACTATGAGATGTGGGACAGCATACTTTGAAGCAGGCTTCTGTGGTACTTAAGGAAATCAGGCAATTTGCCTTTCATCTGGAAATTTAAGAGAATTGACAAGAGTTACAGTGGTGTAATGCATACATTTGTGACAATTTGAGGCAAAAGTAGTTAGACCTGGTCCTTGCTATGTAACTCCTCAGTCAGGACTAGATGTTTCATAGTCCCCTATACCTGTGTGATTGAATTTCAAATTTGGCGTGTTTATTTTTCTATATTCTACGGTATTACCAACTTTCATTGTCTTTTTTCCTGTTTACATTTGCAGATCATGGTAATATTTGACAAGAATTTATATAAAGAATGAAGTTTTATGATAATGATCACAAGATTTTTCCTTAATTTACATAATGAATGTTCTTAACATTGAAACATTTATTACATTCTATCTGAGAAAATAATTTTAGGAGTAGTGTTTTTTTTGTTTTTGTTTTTTCAAAAGGAAAATAGCAATGTGGTGAGATAACTTGGGGGGACTATTATTCATATATGAAGCTCCATTTTTGACAAGAGATAACAAGATCATTCTATGTGGTAGTGTTAAATGAGTTTTCCAACTTATTTAATTATTTTATAAGGATTCTTAATTTGGAAACTCATATTTTTGGGCTTTGCTATCTAATGTATTCTTTGTATACCACGGTGAAATGTTTTGTTCATATTAGAATTGTCAATTACACAGTACGTCTATATTGGGCAACTGTTTGTTAGTAAGAAAGAGTGCAGTTCCAACAGACATCAGAAAAATAAAGATCTTACAAAGTCTCATAGGTACACTGGCTGCTTTGCTTTGTTCTGTTTTACACCCTGATGCTAAGGGGTCAAAAATGGTAACTGCTTATTAATTGTGCTTGTAAGTGTGTAACTATATAAGTATTACATAAGTATATAATAATAAATCTACTAATTTTCTGACAGAACTGCAGAGTTTGTTTAATGGTGAATGTTTCATATATGGAAATCCATTAGAAGCTGCCAATGCTAACAGGAATTTTACTTGAATTCTAGTGTTTTGATCCCAGCCAGTCTTCAAATTAAGTTAAGAACCTTCATATTCTTTGATATTCAAGACTACAAGGCACAACTCTGGCCTGTGGCATTATTTGTCTGATTTAAATAGAGCAGTACTTTTAATATTAAAATTTAGGCATAGGAAATTTTTAATTGCACCACTATCTTCATGATATCTTAGTGCTCTTTTAAACCCATAGTAGCAGTGATGATTAATTCAATGTTCATGTTTTTGCTGGTAAAATTATTTCATCTCCATATTCAGCATTATGAGAGATCAATATACTCATTATTTATTACTTAACATACTACATACATAGCCTGCTGTGTCACCTCAGTTGCATATTAAAAGGAAAATGACCAAATTATCATGATGAATGATTTTCTGATTATTTATTTATTTTAATTGTTATTAGGCATGATCTTTTTTTTTCTTTTTTTTTTTTTTTCCAATAGGATAGTTTTCAAACCTATCAGCTGTTGGAAAATTAATTTAAAAAGATTAAAGCAAAGCATCTATGATGGCTGCAACTTCTACATTCATTTAATGGTGCTTTTAGCTGTATCACTGTATTATTGGGTTCCTCTTTTTAAGTACTTGGAATGTATTATTGCTTTAATGCACTTCATGGAGCACTGCAAAACACTTACTTAAATTATTTTACTAATGCTAAGCAAGGGTTGCTGCATTATTAAGCACCTGACAGTAGGCAAATTAGTACAGACGTGAATTTAAGGTACATTCTTTGGGTACCTGAATTTTTATGTATTAAGGCAATAACACAGAAAATTAAAGAAGTGCAATAGAATTACCAGCATTATAAACAGAAGTCCAGATATTAATGTAATATCAACTTGATATTTAGTTCCATCTTTATCCTTGTTTCCGATAGATAATTTCATCCTTAAATAAGTTTAATTAAAAATGTAACCTGCTGAAAGTAGTACATACTTTCATAGGGCAAAGCATTTGTCAAGATGGTACTACAAATGCTACAGCTGGTTTTGGCCTACTCTTCAGAAGCACTGGAAAGCTCCACTGCTTTCTTGTTGTCGATGAAAGGTTATTATGTCTTTCACCTGACCTTTATCTTCAAGCACAAGAAAACTCAACACCTTGTTTTCCTCAGCTGTATTTTCCAAAATGCTTCTTACCCTTTCTGCTCTCTTCCAGTTTTGTTCCACTAGCCAGATCTTAAGATATGGATTTCAAGATTGGATACAGTATCCTGTATATATCACTGGCATTGCTTTTACCAGAATAATTACCTATTGTGTCCTATATCCAACATCTTTCTGGAATAACATGTCCCAGGAAAACATTTCCCTTTAATCTGGCGTCACACCATTGACTTCTTGATGTGTTTGTTTTGTGAGTAATTGATGAGTAATATCTCCCAGTACTGTTCTGCTGCACAGCTAATTACTCCCCATTTTATCTTTTCATTATCACTTAGAAATCGTTAAAGAACACTATTTGATGTTATTGAAAAATGTTATTTGGGGAAATGAAGAACAAAATACAGCAGAATGCTTAGTAGCAACAACAACAAAAAGGAAATGTCAATAAATAGTGTAAATTAATAAAAACACAGGTTTTTACCTTTAAATGGGTAGAGAGCTTCTACCTACTAGACACTAGTAACACTACCTACTATAAAAATATGGGTTTATAAGGTTAATATTTTATGGTTATGGTTAATATTTTATATTAAACATTCATATTTAATATAAAATTTATATTAACATTTTTATTGTTAATGTATTTATAGTCTTTATTTGATGGTGAATTTATTACATATGTTCATAAAATTCTTAGATTAATGCATACCTATGTTATTTTCAAAACTTTTCTTTAAAAGTGGTATTGCTTTTTTTTTTTTTTTAAATAGTACTGTAGAAAAGATGAAAGATTCTTTAACAGTTTTGTTTTAACTCCACACTATAGAATTTGAGTTAAATTCAGTAGATAATATCCATTATGGAACATATTCTAAAACTGTAGTTAGCTTAACAGACTTGTTTACTGTCTGTTCACTATGTTTCTAGCCCCAAAATTTTATGTTGCAGTATTAGCTGGTAGTTAGCTTATTAGTAGATCCTAGATTGCCCAGCTATTGAACATCTTAGCAAGAGAAAAGAGTTGGTTTAAAAGATTGTGATTGAACCCTTCTATTGTAAATCAAATACTCACACTAGAGAACAGGAAGCACTGCTGACATTGACTTCTCCAAGTATGAATTAACGTCAGTGCCTTCACACTGTGAATCGGCTTGTCTCCAAGCGAAATATTTTGAACAACAATTGAATACTGCTTCAATTTTTCTCATTTCTTTCATTTGTTGAAAGGAGAAACTATCTGAAACAAAACAAGAAGAGAAATATCAGAGATAGGAAAGGTTGATAATACATCTACATTTTATTTTATAAAATGTTAGAAACAATTTGATAACAATGCAAATTTAGTAAACCAATTAAATATATTACTGATTTTTAGTCACTACCACCCATTTTCAAGCGTCTGAGTTCCGCATAATGTCCTCTATGAACAAAACAGTTCACTGATGTTAAACCAGACTGAAAGCATAAGGTAAATGTATGCTGCATACTTGAATAGAACATCTGATGTCCAGAGAATGTATCTACCTGAAGGGCAAGATAACCTACATATAAGATAACCTACCCTGTAAAAGATTTAACAAGGTGTATAGCCTAGGATTATATAATTCACAGTTTCTAACTGTCCTGCCAGTCCTCTAGTACTAATCTTTCACTGTTTATGAAAACCAGGCACAGGTTACAAAAATTAACCATAACTTTCAAAAGTAAGCTATCTGGAGAAGATCCATGTAGGGAATAAAATCGGAAATCAAGGGCACAGTTCTCCAGTTTTCATGCATGATACTTAAGCAGTGGACCCCCAGTATACTATATAAGATTTGAAAGATGTAGTAGCCAAATGTGAAATTTTTCTTCTAAATGAACTTCAGGTACAGACTGAGTTAAAACAACCAGCTGCAATTGCTGGCTAATGAAAAACAGTCAAAAAATACAGTGACACAATACTGTCAGGAACCACAGCATGTTTCCACACAATTAGGTATTATAGTTTCATATAGTAATTACAAATGATGTAGTAATTAATAATACTCTGTAGTAAAGGGGAGAGCATAACTGAAGTTGTGCTCTTTGTAGGAAGTTTAGTGATGGCAAGTTCTAGGTAAAAGATAATCAAAATAGCACAATCTGTTAGCACAGAGGGAAATATCCATGACTGCTATGAATTGATAACAAACCCTAGCTGCAGCTTTCAAAGATGCAGACAAAGAGGTGGCAAAGGCACTTTTCCAAGATGCAGGTGGCATTATATATGAAGTAGATACAAACTCAGGACAGCACAGGAGCAGGAATGAAGACATCTGCACAGTAACACCTCATCTGCACTCTTACATGAGCAGATGAGGCCAAAGTCAAGGGAAGGTTGGAAAGAACGCAGCCTACCTGCCAGCCAGGTAAAGGTGAGATAAAAACAAGGTATGTGGCATAAAAATAAAATGTTACTGTCAGAATAAAGTAGTGCGATGCAGGGAAACATTTCTCCAATCACACAAACAACAACAAAAAAAAAATGGTTTGATAGTTACTGTCTTTGAACCTCTATTGCACCAAGCAAGCCATAGGCAAATCAAGGATTTGTTAGTCACTTCCATAGCAGGGAAACATAATAACCAGACTGAAAAAAATAAAATAAAAAACTATAGTTTACATGAAATCTGATGAGCAGCACCCAAGTTATAGCAAGAGAGAGCAAGGAAAGGAATATGGGATTTTATCTGTAGGCACATATCCAATGTGTAGGTTGTGGTATCTATCTGAACGTTTCTCTTAGTACAAACTAGCTTAACTATACAAAGGTGTTGCCTCTTATTTCACTGTTGTTTTTTTTTTGTTGTTTTTTTGTTTGTTTTTTTTTGAAGTATTATGGTGGGGAGGAAGTATGTTAGAAAAGGAAAAAGTAGACTATACAACTATAGGCTTCAGCAGAAATCCATAGTTTCTGCTGTTGGCTCTGTCATTTAAATTTTTGAGTTTAATGTTGTTCTGTGACCAAACAGCAAAGAGTGTTAGTTGCTTCACTAGTGCCCTTTTCTCATGAAAAGAATTAGATTTTCTCAGAGCTGTGGAGCTGAGGTAGCCTTTTTCCTTCTTTATTGTTTTGATGTTGTATTATTTTGATGTTGTAGTTTCTCTGCATGAAGTCCAATATTGTCTATTCTTTGTATTAAAGCTGTATATGCATGTACAGTGAAAGTACAAAGAGAACTTTGCAGAGCTAGTTGCAAAACCCAGTAGCTAAATTCTGAGAAAATAAATGCTCAGGTGGCTTCTGTATATTCCTCATTTTATTTTATTTCATTCAGCTAGCTAAAGCTAAGCTAAAACCTTTAAAAAATAATTGTCTTAATATGTTTAAAAAGAAGTGACTCCCAAATGAACAAGCTGTAAATACTAAGGAATGGTTTTTTTTTTTTTTTTTTTTTCCAGTAAAACTCATCATATCCTGAAACTCATCATTAGTTTCAGGATATTCAAAGATGATGTGTTATGACTCAAGTAAGAGAGCAGATCTGTATGGACTAAGGATATTATAATGAATTTAATCTCAACAATATCTTTTACAAGGAAGAATATCATGTCAGAGATTAAAGAAAAATGTCATTAGTTTATATACAGACATAATTTGAAAATAAGGCTTGTCTTAAATAGAGTAGTAAAAGAGTGCATTTTGATTGGATTTCCTTCGATAGTAATACGGAAAGGGAGACATGGTCTAAATATTTCTATTTCCGTTCTTAAACTCATAACTTGTGAAGCCCTATATTTAAATAAGAAATTGATGAATTAATCAAAAGTCAGTGAATACTAATGCCAGTGATTTCATTTCATATAAAAGGGTTCATAAACATGTTGGTTTCTGATCTTTTGACAGTAAAAATATTTCTGTGGAGCATGGTGGGTTTGAGGTTTTACTTTTTTGTTTGGTTTTTAAGTCAAATAGATTTAAGTCAATAATTCTTTGTTTCTTAAAATTGGCTTTAATTTTGAAATTTTATCAATGTATTTCCCTAACTTAGCCTATGAAATTAAAGGTGGTATGTCCCAATTACCTAAACTGTGTGTGCACCATAATGGTTTGGAAGCATGAGTGGCAGAGGACAGACTTGGGCAAGAGGGGAACAACAAGAACTGTCTAATATGCATGGAGTTTGAATTGCAGCTTATTCTTCAATTATGATATAGAAGGGTTGATTTGTGGGGTTGTGCTTTTTTCTTTTTTAAGAACTTTTTTATCCATTGGATTGAAGTTAATATGTCTCATACACAGTGCTGCCAACATCCCCAATAATCATTCTAATGTTCATCAAAGACACTTAAGATTAATTCTATTACCTGTTTTTTAAAATTCAAATCTATAGAAATACAAGTAGTATCTGCATAAATGACAAATTTACTAACAGTGAAAGATATTATTTTGAATCCACACTTAAAAGTTACCCAACATAAAATGTAGTGGCTGAATAATAGAAAATTTCTGTCCATTATACTACAAGATGTGCAGATGGTTGAAAAATGATATGTGGTCCCATGCAGTGCATGCTGAGATAACAAGAAAATTTAATTCAAGAAAAATAGTACATTTTAGTTCCACCATATGCGTGATTATGTTTTCTTCATCCCCATGGAGGATCCCCGATGTTAGAAAGCCCATTAATGTGTCCCCTTTTTAAATAATATACTTAAGTGTGACGATCTTACATTTTTTACAAAGATAACTTATATACACAGCAAAGGCAATAGATGCCATTGGATATTCTTGGTTTTTGTGTTTTCATAGAATCGTGAGTAGAAAAACGAAGAAGCACTACTCATTTCTCTCCTACGAACAGTCTTTAGGTCCATATATCATTGCTGAGATGGGAAAATGCTGTCAGAATAAGTACAAGGCAGAAACAATCATGAGTCATTTGTTGTCTTCTTCCCAGACTTCCCAACCAGAAAACCTGCTGCATATGGCTTTGTTTAAAATTCCTGTCTATCAGAATCAAATTGCAATAATTATAGTGACAGTACTTCGTAATATATGTTACCCACAGTCATCTAGACCTTGAATCCCTTGAATTTTTTATTTATATTTGTACAAATTATTTTGTTTGTATCTTGTGCAATAACAAATATGGGTGGCCCTTAAAATTATGGACGTCTGAATTGTTTGCACATAGAATTGTATGTATTTTGCTTACAGTGATGAAAGGGTGCCTTAATAGTATTTAAATGACATTTTAATATATGAAAAAAGTTATTTGAAAAGTATGAAAATAATGTTTTCATCTAGGTTTTAGGAAAACATAAAAGATACTTTCCACTTCACTCTCCAAGTTTGTCATATAATCTATACAATTCATAAAATAATACATTATGCAAATTATACTATATATATAAATTATGCTACATATATATTTGTATAAAATTATACAAATGCAAATGCTGGGTTCTAGAAAGTAAGAGGGAAAAAAAAATTAATTAGCTTAATTTCAAAGTTTAGGTTATGCCAAAAAAGAAACGATAACTATGTGATAAATTACATAATGGTCACAAATTATTATCTGGCCTTTCCAAATGGGCCTATCAGATGAGAGGAGATAGGTGATGAGATTTCATTTGCCAATTGATGGCAGGAGATAAATTTACAAGAAAATCTTCACACTGTTAGGGAAAGCACTGAGTATATGTTTCAAAATTTTCTGCTTGAAAAGCTGATGATCTGATGAAGATAGAGTACTTGGCCCTGAAAAAGCCTCTGGCATCGATCAGTCCAGAGGTACATCTCTTAAGAAGTCTGTCTTGAGAACATTTCCTCTTATTCATCATTCATTGTTGAAGCAGTGAACTGAATCCAGTTGACACCCCTGATATTAGTGAAGACCTTTTTTCTGACTGTAGTAACACCAGAGAGAACCCAAACCCCTGCTCATCCACGATGATCATGAATGGAATCTATGGATTATTAAAATGTGTGCCAAAATACATTTAATATTCTGAAGAAAAAGAAAAATCCAATGTGATAACAAAAAGTGCTCTCTTTCACCTTTTAAAAACATTTACATTTAATAGTTTTATTAAACAATAGAATTTTGTACAGTATTCTTAAGAAAGTATCATAGTTTGGATGCAAAACAAAGAAAGCTTCTTTGAGGTGCTTTATCTGTCATCTCCACTTTACACTTTGAAAAAACGAAATACTTTGTATTTTCACAGAACAGTCTTGTCAGAAAGATCAGAGGACTTGGTATTTTTCAGATCACTCAAAAGGTATGACTTTGACACTGCATTGACTGGATTTTTCATTTTCTGTGACCTGTATGTGTACGAGTTATAGCAATCTTTTCTCTTTCAGCTATGTGACCTGTACCTAAAAAAAGTCCCTGCTCACACTTTTTGAAAGTGGTGAGACTATGGGGAATGAGATGAGTCTGAAGGCTAAGAAAGCCTAAGGGGCTTTGGGATAGATTGGTGGCACTACACATGTTGAGTTGTTTCAGCCATGATGGGATGGTTGTTGCCTCTTGTATGCCAAGATAAGGTTCTGAGGTAGTGAGGGATGCAGCCTCTCACTATTATCATTAGTTGACAGACTATTGTTCTCTGTCAGGAAAAGAAGTATCATAGGCTGAAAATTTATTTGGCCAAGGCCAAAAATCAATCACTTTTGCAGACAGAATATGCTTAGGCAAGCTTTACTAAATAGTGTTCTTTTTATCTTTTTTTTTAAATTATTATTATTATTATTTTTATTTTAGGAAAGAAGTGTTTAGTTTGCTTTAACTTAGAAATATAAACTCTCCTACTACAATAGCAGCCAGATTAGTATACCATTAGGTAGACATTAAAAGTAACTGTCAGCTGTAACAGGATATAGAAATGGAGGCAACTTGACATAGCTAAATGTGGATACTTTTTATTTAAGATTTTCTATTACATCTGCATCCAATTATCAGTACCTTCTGATTTTTAGAATGACATACTAGTCTATTTTATAATTGGTTATATTTGTTTTTAAGGCAGCAAAGTAGTGACAAATTCTGGACATATACCACTCTTTTTCTTGTCTTGTGGCTTCACTGGGTTTTGGATTGAGCAGTAACACATTCTGGGCATCATGAATGAAGAGATCCAGGGAGAAAACAGACAGCTCTACATTCCCAAATATATTTTCCTCATAAATATAAATGAGATAGCTTAAAAAAAAATAAAAATAAAAATAAATTATAAAGTTTTTATTTCCTTTGAAAGTATTTTTTTCTCTGCCTGCATAATGGTAAGTGTGGCATTCAAACATATCCTAGAACATGGAATGAAGCTCAAAATATGCATCAGATAATACTGTAAAAAATGAGAATATATGCAAGGTGTAACTGTAATTTACATTTCTGTAACACTTGTCTCTAGATTCTCAAATTCCCTAATGCCTGTAAAATCCTTTAGGTTGTCCCTGTCAGTGAGCTGGAAATTATCATTATCATGCTGTACTTGTGTGTAAAGCAAGATATAAAGATGTAGTGCAATTTGTATAGTGTTCTTTGCTCTGCTATACACTTTTTAGGAAATATTTTTAATCTATATATTTCAGGGTTTATGCTCCAACAGCAAGCCTATTTAAATAAACACATTAAGAGGGTATAAGGTGTTTATGTATGTGCACAAGCTTGTATGATTATGTTGGTAGAACATGACTATAGATATAAAATGATATGAGAAGAATCATAAACAATTGTCACAAACTGTAAGTCTTTAAATATATTGTCAGACCATTTTCATTCCCTTTTAGAACAGTTAAAAACAAGTTGTTTTGCAAACACAGGAAGTATATAATTTTGTTTTCCACAGAATTTTAATCAGCATCAGACTGCCTTCAAAAATTTCCCTTCTAAGCTGATCTACTGCACCTTATTGATACCTGAACTTTATAGGTTTCAGTTTCTTCTTCTTTGCTGCAATGTCTTAGGACTAATGGCAAGCTCCTGTATCCTCTTATGAAGAAAGCCTCTATATTGGTAGCTGCCTTTTTATCTAACCAGAGTAATCTACTTTGTAGCAGGTAATGGAGTAGACCTTGTTCTTGTTAAAATCTTAATTTAGCTTAAAAATTAATGCAGAAATATTTTCATTCCCATTTGAGTGCTTTCTTTCCCTCTCCTGTGAACAAACTCACAGGTCAGTTTTTCTGTTTGTGTAATTGATATGGTCACACAGCTTGAAACATTCTCAACCATTGACTTTTCCCATAATAACTACTGGTGGGTTTGGCATTTGTCAATATATTTGTTGTTTTACAGGTGGCTGGGTGAAGTTCAAATGTGTAAATTCTGACCAGACTGGTTTGTGCAGAATATAATGTTAAATTTCAGCTCTGAGTTGTTTGGGTGTAACCTTTGGGGAAGAGGAGAGGAGCAGGTAATTTCACTCCTGTTTTGGGGAAATCTGCAGTTGGGCATGCTTTAGTCCCATGTCATATGAGAAGTCAATGAAACAAACAAACTGATCTTGATCATTACCTGATTTCCCCATTTCATTTCAAGTACTGTGTCAGGATATCCCATGACCTAACATCTTTTATTTTACATTGGAAATATCTTCTGAATAAGAAAGACATTTGACCTTAGAGCTGAGCTGAGTTACTGTAACTTTTGTCTTTAAAAATCCAGTATTTTAAAAATCTCGTCTTGCAAATAGAGCTGAAAAAAAAATATTAAAGAGTTGCATAATGGAATAGAAAATGTTAGTCCTCAATGGTTATTCCTTATAATCTTGTAGAAATGGCATTGTGAGATTTCATGTTCCTTGTGTCATATTGATTTCCAGTGCGATTTCAGTTTGAAAAATATTTATTTTTCACTTCAGGCACTCACATTTAAGCTGCCTCTGTCCGTTTAATACATAATAGACCAATTTATGACCTCATACATATTTTCACCATTGAGTTGTCTTGAGGCTGTGTCCTCAAGAAAACTAGTGTGTATTCATTTACAATGAGTGAGCAATATATAGGATACCAATAGGGAATTACTTTAAAATAACAAAGGACACAAAGCAGTAGCCGTTGCTAACCTCTCCCTACCACTGGTTTAAGTTGTTCTCCACTGTAGACAGTGGAATTGATCGTATATTCTATATAAAATAATTTCAGCATACTATTTCTTGTACTGAAGTATCTCTTTTTAATTATTGATAAATTGAGAAGTCAGAGAAAGAAACTAGCTTTGCATGATTTTATGTCTGGTTGTGGATTGTAGTTCTGTGGTTGGAAGAAATTTAATTGCCCCACTGAGAGTCCTATACATCAGTTTTCTTAAAGTGAACCAGTTGGAAAGCTTTCACTGACTCATATTTCAAGTTATACTTCAGAGTAGGAAGAAAATTGGGGAAAGTGATGACAATTATAAAAATGGGTGAAGACTGACTTGAAGAAAGGAGTTATTTGATTTCCACAGTAAAGGGATCTGTTTGCTAATGAGTCTCATATCATTAGTAGAAGTTTTCTATTCTCTACATCTGTAAAATAAAAAAAAATGAATTTATTCAGGACAAATATTGTCTTTTATCTAGATACTCAAAGACCTCGTGCCAAAGTAAAAAATGATACTTGACATCTCAAAGGAAATGAAGTAGAATAAAAGTGGAGCATACTCAATTTGAATAAAAGAAATTCAAATGCTCAATTAAAAACAAGTAATTTGAAGATAATTATTCCCAGGTATAATATTCACTTTACTTTTGCAAATTTTTTTTACTGAAGTTGCTATATTGTATGTATAAAAACGTCCCCTCCCAGCTCTTGCTGCAACCCCAGCCTGCCCGTTGACAGGACAGAGTGAGAAGTTGAAACATCCTTGGCTTGGTCTGCAACAATTAAAACATCAGTGTGTTATCAGCACTCTTCTCATCCTAAGCCAAAACACAGCATTCTACCAGCTACTAGGAAGAAAATTAACTCTGTCCAAACTGAAACCAGGACATCATTTTTGAATGGTGACTTAGTCATTCCAAACACATTACAACATAATGGGACTTGTGTACAGTAGTTTAGTACCAAACTTTCAAAGTCACAGAATGTCCTAAAGACAATGGTAGATACTGTGAAGGATCCTGAAGAGCATCCAGCTTGCTGTAAGCCAGGCACAGGGAGAAAGAGGTTGTTACTTGAGCTAGACTTGCCAGGTGACACCATAACGAAGAAATTATTGGCCAGATTGACCTATCTACCTTCTGGTCTTTGCTACTTGCCAAAATAATGGGAGAATCTGGCCCAGCAACTGGAACATATTAGTTCCTTGCACTCTCTCTTCTTGGCAGGCAGATGTTATATTAATTATTTCTTTTCTGCAGTAATTCATCACAGAAATTTTAAATCTTGTGGCTTGTGATTTGGAAAAGGAATACTCATTTTTCTATTCTGTGAGGGAGAAACAGAACAGGACCAGATGGTCCAAAGTGTCAGTGCTAGATACAATGAATAGCTACAGCTAGATTGCCTCAATCTACTACACATTCAAAAACAGTGTGTGCTCACACATATAGGTAGGTACAGGTTTTCCTGGTTCTCATAGCTTTACAGTTAGACCATAAACACAACAAACAAACAAACAAAGAAATAAATAAATGAAAATGTCGATCACATGAGCAGTAAAGCATATAAATATTGGCAGCTCCTGCCATCTGCCTATATAGGTTTGAGCCCCAATGTCACAAATGGTTTCTTCTAGTTCATCCAATAAAACTGTGTGTAGGACATGCTGCTGCTTGTTTTCTTGCTTTGCTCTGTGCAGCACTTCATTTTGCTGAACAGCAGTATTGTTAGGCATGGTTATTGAAATAAACAGAATAATTTTGCGACAGAACCATAATCTCTGCTTTTAGAGGCTGTAAACTACTTGCCTCTCTCAAGGCAAGACCTTAGAAAATTATACTATGTGGCATCATTAACTGTGTTAAACTTTTTCTCTTCTCCCTCTGCAAATATGTCCATCTGGGATGATGGACACTCTACAAATTAGAGTAGGGAGGTCTTTTAATACTTTTTCATCCAAAATGCTCTGTCCAGAATAAAAAGACATGTCCAGACATGACATGTCTGCAGAATAAAAAGACATGTCCTACAGTACAGTCATAGGTGTTTGTTGTTGTTGTTTTTGTTTGTTTGTTTGTTTTGACTGGAATCATCGCTATATGTTTTAATATTGATATGTGTGATTTCCACAGTCAATTACTTTCCACAGTCAATTACTTAAATGAGCATTGCTCAGAAAGGGAGGGTGGGTGCATTGGTCAGTACATCCATTTAGTAGAATACTTATTTCTATCAGGGCTCTTGTCATTCATTTCTTTAATTGGAGCCATGTACAGATACTTTTGATAGAAACATTCAGTTTTGATTAAAAAAAGCATAGAAAAGCTTTTAGCCACAATTATTTTCTGAAATTACACTTTGAAATATAAATATAAATAATTTCTTAGATTCCTTGCTTGCTTTTTTAATCCCAATGAGGAAAATTCATGATCCTAACAGACTACATGATAATTTTATTTGCTATACAGAGCAAAAAAAAAATACAAATCTTAGTAATTAAAAATCTGTCTTCCCCTTACATCTATCACCTTTTTTTTTTTTTTTTTTTTTTTTCTCCCCGCAACAGTCAGTACTGCGGCTTAGAATAAAAGCAATCACTCCTTTGTAGAGCCCACCTAGCTGGGCTGAACTTGTAACACTGGGATGGTGCTCATGGTTTCAATAGAAAACACTGAGAGTGCAAGGGAAACATCTTTATGTTTACAAATGGGGTTGAGCCATTCTTCAGAAATTTAAAACTGCATGCAAAGATTTTCTATCTGAAATTGCTGAGGAGAGATAACATTAGGAGGCAAACAAAAGCTTTCCTTCCAAGAATGGGAGAAAATAAAAACAAACAAACAAAAAGTGTTTATTGAAAATAAAAGCAGTTTACATATTTTATATATGTACAGTTTACATATTACATTACATTGCATATATATTATATATGTACAGTGTTATATATGTACAGTTTAAATATTACATATGATAGAAGTAAATATAGTAAGATGGTAGATTTCAGTAACAAAATTAAAAAAAAAAAAAATAAAAAATCAAGATTTAAAAGGAGTGTTGCCAGCAACAAGAGCATAGTGTGTATTGGATTTATGCTTGAATTATTCAGGCAAAGGAATCTTTTATTATTATTATTATTTATTTTATTAAAATCAGTACAATTTGGTTGAAAAGGGTTTTAAAAGAATTTCACCAATTTAATTGTCTAGAGCACTGGAGTTTTTGTTTGTTTGCTTTAAAGCTAAGCAACACTTCAGAGCATTCTGTCTGCAAAAGACATCACACAAGTGTTCCCATATATTGTATGAGAATTGAGTTACTGTGAATGGTATTCTGCATAATGATGTGATCTGACTCCAAATCAAAAAAAAAAAAAAAAAAAAAAAAGTGGAGACAGTTTCAGTTTTATGTCTGCATTCAGTCTTCTCCCACTCTGTTACAGTAATGAAAACCACTAATAATCTTATTATAGCAAAGCAGATGGAAACAGTTCAATTCTTGATTCTTGTACAGAGAGATGCCACACCTGGTACTCTTACCTTGTATGCCCACACTAGAAGAAGAAAAGTGAAATGGCCAACTGAGGACTTGGCCCTGAATGTTTTTGTGCACAACATGAGAGAGGGAGATGAGAAAAGAGTTCATGCCAGCTGTATTTCTAAACAATATTCAATCCAAAAACATTAAATCCAATTGCTAAGGAATTAAAATCAATCTCACAGCCACACAGCAGCTCTAGATGACACTGAGAAAAGGAGGGAGGCTTGGTAAGGTATATCTTTTTTCCCAAGTAGGAAATTTTGTGCTGGCATCCTGCACTGTACAATGCTTCTAGAGGAGGTTGTATGTGTATGTATTTATTGTTTGTTGCTTTTTCTGACATCTTGAGCACAGCTGGTGTCAGAATAACAGGATTTGACAGAGAATTGCTTGGCACTTCATTGGTACTTTTGATGAATTTGGAGTGGCAGTTGTCCTTGTATTTGCTTATACCTGATAACACTTATTCCCCACCACCATTTCATTAAAGCTGAAGTGCAGATAAAAATGAAAGATGCAAATGTAGGGGGGGAAAAAAAAAAGAGAGAAAACAAACAAAGAATAACAACTCAGCCACAAATACTTGTATCTAATAAAATAAATACATCCTAGTGTTTGGAGCTAAATGATAAAATCCAAACACAGGTGTTTGGAAACAAAATACTGAGATCAAGAACAATATGTTTACCTTCCTCTGATCCTCAGTGTTATACTGCTTCTGTTCACAGGAACCAACTTAAGCAGGAAAGCCTAATTAATTTCAGGGTACCTGATTTATATATAAAATATAGATTCAGTTCTTAATTATTAAGCTTTAATTTTATGTTTTATCAAATAGTCTTGCTTGCTTCAAACTGAAGAGCTATTGCTCAAAAGCAGTTTGTCATCTGCTGATCTGAATGCTTTTCATCAAGGCTGATTTCAGGTATTTAAAATGGATTTTTAGAAAGACTGCCTACAAGATGACTTTCTAATATGAAGTTTGACTTCGATGGCAGATAGCGCTTTATTTAAGATTCTTATCCTAATTCTTTCATCTAACTAATTAAAACAGTTTTTAAAGATACTTAGAGGTGGGTTAATTCTGGGGAAATGCTTGCAAGATAAGTGTAACAAAAGACAGGCAATAATTTTATTTATTTATTTTTTAATCTAGCAGCTTTTCAACTTTGTTGTTCAGAGTCAGTAGTGATGGAATACTGGTATTTTTTGTAATATATGTATGCATTCTCAATAGCCTCTGTAGACTAGTTTCATGATTGCTTATACTTAGGAGATTGAATTGACATTCAAAGGAACTTAATACATAAGAAATTTCAAAAAGCTTAAAAGTACTAAGCTATCATATTACCTCTATGATCCCATTGCAATACCAGAACTTAAGAATCAACATAGAATTTGTGTCTAAGTTCTTTCTAATGAGGGTCCAGCTGGGGAAAAAGTAACCCAAGTGTTAATTTCAGGTTTCAGTACATTTTTCTTTGTCCTTTCCATCAATAAAAGTTATACTGGAGAATATTACATCAAAGCAACATCTCCACACTTATTTCAGAGAGCATAAGCATGTACTTTGGACCATATTTTATGTCAAAAATTAGGTATTCCTTTGGCTGCTGAAGTATGTCCTGTATTTCTGCCCCCTTTTCTCCACCTGCCTTTAACCCCAACAGAAGTTTTTTCCAAGAAGTAGGAGCCACAAAATATAAAACACATTTATTAGGTGGATTCAGAGTTGGAATAGAACCAGCTACACTATAAAGTTCTGTAATTGTAATTATATTTTGCTTATACTACATGAGTTTGTAGATTATTTTAAAAAGATCTTACTCTCCAGCTGTGTTTTACTCTACCAACCTGATATTAAATCTTTTCTCTTCTAATCTGCTTTTAACATTCAAATTTGTACATAATTTTCTACAATTTACAAATTTGAAATTGATTATTGCTGGCACTGAGACGGAAAACTTAATTGCTTATCTAGGGAAAAAAAAAAAAAAGCATAAGAGTAAAATGAAACATGACAGATTTCATTCATGGAAGCTAATTCATATTCATTGTTGCTAACATTTGGGGAAAAAGCAGCATAAACAGGGGTTGCTTTTACCATTCTACAGAACACAGGTACAGTTAGTATTTCCAAACCATTACATATTTTTTCTAGGGGCATTCTTTTAGTCTGGACCAAAATAACATAATTGTTTTAAGCACAAAAGAAGCCACCCGAGAATGATGATACTAGATTTCTGTTTCCCCATTTAAACAAATTAAGCACATCTTTTGGCAAAGCACCCTAGTCTTGCATTCTGTATTGGAAAACCCTTGAGCTATGTTGATATAGTGAGCCCTTGGGCTGGCCTGCATTGTTTTCTGCTAATATTCATACAAAGTGCTTGGGACAAGTAAATTAAAATTAATTTCAAGTTTGGTAATTTGACTATGATATCTTAGCTTAAGTGAGGTTGCTCCCAGAGCTTCATGGCAACCAAGGCTTCTGCTCTGCCTCCTGAAGCTCAGGTCTCTTTGCTGCTCTGCATTACTATTGTTTGAGTGGACCGTGATGACTATTTATGAAATGCTTCAAGGTGTGAATTAGATTATCTAATGGATGGCATAGTTGATTATTCTACTTGTGAAATTCCTGCTGGATTTCTGTATATTTGTCACATTCATTCTGCCTCTCTACAGCAGAAGAGCCTCTCCAAGGCAGCAGTTTGTGCTGCCACAAGAAATTCCTGTGTGCAGGAAGTGAAAAACACACTTCCTTAAGGCATGAGGCAGAGGGCGGGGCAAAAGTATTATCTCAGGGAAGTGATAAGCTGTACTGTAAAGGGCATTTCCATATGCATTTTAGATACCTGCAGTATTCAGGGATTACCAGAAAAGAAAGTTGGTCTGAGCATTTAATTGCTTCAGCTGTAGGGGAAATCTTATATGCATAAACGTGGCATGATGTTTACATGTGATAATGTGTCTATGACATGGTGCTTTTTCCCCTTATTCTCAATTATTATGTTCTCTAAGGGAACCTGGTCAGGTAGAAAAGTTTAGAGCAAACAGGGGTTGCTTGTGCTCCTGTGGGAGCTAGGGAACTGGCTTGAGGGAGAGAAAAATTAAGAGACGGCAGGTTTGGGCAGGCAACTGCTCACAGCAGAGAGCTGGAAGCCTTCTTGCAATTCATGCTGAGACTGAGAGTGCTTGAGGAGCTGGGGAAAGCCAGCCAGGCCACAGAAGTGATGAGAAGAATTTCCTGGGGACTGTGTAGAGTTTACTGCATCTCACAAAGTAACAGAGTTGACTGAAGCCTGAAAGCAAGAATAACCTTCAGTGGCACAGTGCACACTGGAAGCATTGTATGTCTCCCTTCTAGTCACATATGCTTTCCTAGTCTCTTTGAATTTTTTGTATGTATATATATATATATATTCATAGTTTGTTTTGTAATAAAACTTTTGTTGTTATTCTGATTTGGATTAAGTGTGTTTTAGTCTTTCTTGCAGAAAAGTTGTAAATGGATCCACCTCAAAGTGGAAAGGAGTGTTACTTGTAGGATTCAGATCTGAAAATCATAAAACAAGCTCTCTTCTGTATGTTGCTAAATATGCACAGGCTTTAGATTTGCTTTGTTAAACAGCTCTTGTGGAAAAAAACATGGGCTACTTATGAGAACTGTTGGAACTATTGTCTAAATTAATTATTTCTGGTAGAAATGTCTTTTGGTAACTGAGAATAAAACTTTCTCAAAGACAGATTTCATATAAAGTGGAGATGCTATAAAACTCTAGGAAAAAAAAATCAGTGTGATTCAAAATTACTGCAGAACAACTATGTAATAAGTAAATTTGACACTGGCTTATCTGCACAAAAGTATGTTATTTTAAGAAAAGAAAATAGACAGATGTCATGCACTCCATTATATTTTCACAATAAGGTAATACATATGAGTGAAAATATTGCAAGAAATGAAGAATAATTTTAAGAAGTGTTTTCAGGAACTCCCTTGGCTTCACAAGTTAGGATTTTGCTGTAATAAGTGATAATGCAAAATACATTATACTGTAGCAGCAGTCCTTCTAGACCACTTCCACAAAGAAGTTAATAGGATTTTCAAACTCTTTCATGTCCAAAAAACAATGCTTGAAGTCCAAGATTTACTCAGTGGGCTTATGAAATGTGTGCAAAAATACCCCCTAAACCTTTCTAGCACCATATCCCCAAAGTGTCAGATACTTCCTCATACTGTAATCTTCATTAATTCACTTTAAATGTGGTACTTAGGATTACTGCGTGAATAAAAAAAAAAAAAAAAGTTGGAAGATGTTTAAAACTTTATGCAAATTTTATAACTCCTTTATAAATTAACCTTACTCAACATGACTGCTCACACTGGATACTTTTCCACTTTTCCACTCATTTGTCTGTCTACATAGGAGTCTTTCAAATATGCAGAATAACTCAATGAATGCAAGCAACTCTAAAAAGGCTTTTTATTTTTATTAAAATGTGATATTCATCTGCTTTAAATGTAAAACCATTAAGGTTTTTTATTTTCTCTCTTCAGCTGCTGAGATGCCTAATATGACTAAAGCACTGAAATATTAAAATATATTTTTACAGGAGTCCAACTTTAAAGGACAATATTCTTAAACTCCCTCTATTTTAAAACTCAAAAAAAAGTCTCTAAGTCTTTTCTAATAATTTGTAAATACGTTAGAGAAGCTGTAGAAGACTGAATCTTCCTGCTGTATGTTATCAGCACTAAAAAATGGCACTGAGATGATTTAATTGACTGAAGCACATTTTAAAAGTGCTACTAGCTTTTCTAATCTGAGAAATGTGTTTATTTCCTTTGTAATAATTGTTTTTATTAATTTATTGATAATCATACATGTTTTTAAGTGATTAGTCTTGATGGCTCACCAGTTTCTTCAGTGTGCTTACGCTGCCACCTATAGGGTACATTTCTTCCCCCTGCCCTCCCCTCCCAGTTTATACAGTTAAATGCAGTATGATGGCATACAAAAATACTGTGTTATGTGACAGTTACTCTTACCATTTCAGTTGTGGACTGTGGAACAAAAAGCATATAAAAGGAATGGGAAGTTTAAGAAAGAATGGGAAGTTTAAGAAAACAACTTTCCTGCCAGATACTAGACACATTTTTTCTAACTAGGTAAATAGATACTCAGCATCATGTATTAATAAATCAATTTTGGGGCAGCCCAGGTGCTGCTGCAGAGGGCACGATCATGTTGGGTAACAGTGTAAGGGGAATATTTCTTGATTATTTAACAAAATAGTTTCTAGCTAAAACTGTACTATTCATTCTGAAAGGCTTGGTTCCTCAAAAGTTAGTCTGGATGAGGTGGTCAGGTTTTCCTAGGACCAATAACTTGCAAGATATTTAGAGAATCACTCAAACTGTTTTAAATCCTAGTGTTTTATTCTTTTCTGTGATTCGTTTGAATTCAAGCTGCATGCAGTATGAGGTTCTGTAATAAACTACTATATATAATAGTATTGTTATATAAGGATATTAATTTATGTTCTTACAATAACATATGTAATTAACTGGGCAGAATAAAACATAATGGTTAGAAATGACAAGAAAATGCAACTATAATTTTTCATAATGCACTTAAGGCTCCAGTAGTTTTTAGAAATAAGAGAATTTTGTAGCTAAGGTTGACCCGTACCATTATGCTTGAACATCTTCATTCGTCAGCAGTGTCTTCAATAAGGAACTAAAATGTCAGACAGTTAAAAATTCCTTCTTCATTCATTTCTCTGAAATCCAGAGGCACGCACATTTTCTGAAAGGGAAGGGTAGTTTCTCATTTCAGGTGTATGAAATAATAGCAAAATATGGAACAAATATTCTTTGTATTTTCATAGGAAAAAAATATTTCTTAACTTTTCTAATTGTTGGAAGTTTAGTCTACATACATATGTATGTATATACATAAAGAAAAAAAAAATGTTTCTTTTCCAGGCTTGTACAATTCTTTTAATGGAATGTATGGAATGTTGCTTAAAGGTAAGGAAATGAGATGAAACTCCAAATTTCAATGCAAGCTACTATGACGTTGATATTATCACTTTTCTGTGGCTTTTATTGCTGACTGCTTTATCTTTTTATAAGTCATGGTCCCATACCACATACATCTCAGGCAGAATTACTCTTGAAAAAATGGAAGAAATAAGAAGATGGAATCCTTAAATAACTTGCTTGCCTGGCTTTAGTCCTGCAAGTATAGACTTGAAGATGGAGATCATTATATTATCTTAAGATAGTAGGAAAGCTTTAAATTTTCCATTCTTGCTGTGACATCTATTAGACAAATTCAATTTCTTGCAATGTCATTTAAAAATACTTAATTAGTGGCAGTGTTCACATCTGAAGATGCAGGAAAAGATCTTCAAAATTAATAGGAGCCTTATTCCTATAAAATGATGCTATTTATTTCAAAATACTGAGGTCTGGACAAAAATTGGTGGATGATGAATACTGTATGGAGTATGAAAGAACTGAAACCTGTTCTTACAGATGAAAAAAGCTTCTATTATCATAATGTCTTGAAATATCATGATTATAAGATGCAGCATAATTAATAATTTATGGGAATTTATCATCACAACATTAGTTAACTAATGATAACTAATATTGTGATGATAACTTTTATCTCAATAAAAGGTGTTATATTTGAAGACATAAAGTTGTTCAAAGTGAAGTAGTAATATTCTATCCCACCTTAAAAGATCTCAGCTTTCCCATGGCCAGACAACCTCGAAGGTTTGGGGTCTTAAGACTGTATGCTGCAGTCAGTCTTTGTTCTAAGAGTCTCTTTTCTAATCCCATTCAATTTATTTTTCTAGTTTTTGCTTTGAGTCCAGCTTACTTCAGTAATTGATCTGCCCCCTTTTCTGGCATTCCTTTTCTACTTATGTCTTGTTTAAGGTGATTTAAATTATTCAGTGGAGCTATTTGCCTCATTATTTGCTTTGTTTTAAGTTCAGTCTAAGGTTACTTATACAAACCTCTGCTCATACTAGAGGCTAGTTGGTCTACAAATTAATCCTCATATTAGTATGCAAGCTCAATTACTTGAAGTTTTGTCTCACATCCCAATACACAGATTTTGTAGTTTTCCTTGATAATTTAAACTTCCTTTTCTTGTAAAAATTGAGGCTCCCCGCCACCCCATTTTGCAATTTCATCCACTTCATGGTATGTAAAACATCAGGAAATGGAAGAGAAATCAATTGCCATTGTTCTGGTAAACGATGTAAGTAAGTTTACATGAATACACAGAAAACAGTAAAGATGAAAACAACATACATTTGCCTTTTATAGTTAATAATATGTAGGATAGTTTTTCTTATTTTTTGTTGTGGTTTGTGTGTGTGTGTGTGTAAAACATTTGAACTATCCTTCAATTAAAAAAGGTTAACACACATTATTTTTGTATATTTCAAGATCTGAAAGGCCTTTCACTCTACATGGCCAATGAATACATTTCATGATGATATAATACAATTCTTATATTGATTAGCCCTTAATACTGTTTTCATGTGCTTAACAATTGAGTCAGAGTATTGAACGTTTATAAACAACTGCTTGTTTCCTTTACATTTCCCATTTTATCTTCTTTAATGTTGACTTCTGATTATTTATTTATTTGATTTCCTGCTATTTTTATAGAAATTTCCCAACTTACTAGAAGCTTCTCTGGAATCCAGATTATTGTTAAATGCTATGAGAATGCATTTTACATGCATATATCTCAAATAATTTAGTATTGGAAAGAATTTAATGTCAATTTCAATGTACTGAGAACATAGCAAAAAATGAGAACAGATTTGTAGCAGTAGAGAGTAGAAATATTCACTATACCTTGGCAGTGTTTGTTGGTTCAATACTGCTATTTTAAAGAAGTCTAAGTGGATCCAAAATCAGAGCTATTTATAATTCATCCTGACTTGCAGTGCATTTTTCAGTTTGCCAGCTGGCAGCTGATCTCTAATCCAGCTAACAAATTCTCTGATGAAAGAAATATAATTGTGCCCACACCTTCTTTCCAAATAAAAGCTATTGATGTAAAATAGATGTGATGCAACAGAACACCTGAGCATGTTACAAATGACTAAATCAGAATATACAGTACCAAATATGTTTCTGTTAACACATACTCATTTTTCAATGCGAAGGAGGAATCACTTTCTGAAAAATGTTCCTTATTGCTGTGTAATACTGAAGATTCCCTGTTGCTCGGTCAGCATGGTATGCAGGTCTGTGGCTTGCTGTCTCCACAGGACCCTAGTTTGTTTGTTCCAGAAAGAACAAACCTTCAGGTGTGAACATGCACACTGCACTAACAATTTGTAGACCAACACCAACAAGCAAAAAAAAACAAGTATGGCGATAGTGCAAACTTGCCAGCACATGTCTACACTCCTTTAATCTCTGCAGACAGCCTGTTCACCCTACGGCTTCAAATTGCATCCTAACAATCAATGGTGAACACTTAAAGTAAATTAGATTACTTACTTAATTTGACAATATATTTCTATGGTCAGGTAATGATAACAACTGTCAATATGTTTTTAATGTAGAAAATGTCACAGACTTGAGAGCACTCATGGGCCTCAGTGGCCCTGTGCAGCCTTTCCCAGGTGCATATAAACACTTGGGGGCCCTTGGCATGCCCTGGTGACACAATGTCACCATCATGAGATGTTATCGTGAGATGTCAGGGCCCAGCTCCACCACCAGCAGGCTCTGCCTGGCCAGGCCCCCAGAGGCTGGTCCAGGCCTTGGGCCCCTGCAGCACCCCACCCTTAGGAAGCAGCCCATCCTCGCTGTGGGTTGTGTGTAGTTGAAACAAATGCCATGAAAAGGGCTTCTTTTTTAAAAATAAAATAAAATAAAATAAAATAAAATAAAATAAAATAAAATAAAATAAAATAAAATAAAATAAAAATGAAATGCTCATTCCTGTTCAAAGTTGTTTTTTTTTTTTTTTTTTTTTTTTTTTTTTTTAACTGTTGCATTCTGTCTGTCTGAGAGCAGAAGCTGGCAAAAACAATGACTATTAACGATGTACTTTTTTGTTATTTTATGGCTCCAATGCCAATGTTTTGAGGTACACTATTAACTGAGCAGACACTTAGCTGATTAAAGAGAGGTGTGGATTTCTTTGGGTTGTCTGTGTACCTTATTTGTCTCAGAATATCTGGTTTAATGTCTTCAGATGCTGCAAAATTTAGGAATTGGTCATAGAAATAATATTAACTATATGAAAGTCATTTACTGTTATGTAAGCACAGCTGGCACCAAGTCTGTACAGTTTTTATGCCACTACCTTATCGTTTAGGTTAAGAAAAATGCAGTTGGAGAAAAGGGAGTCTTTCCAATTATGTCTTGCCTGGTCTAGTTTATATTCTAGCAGTACACAGAGACTTTGAAAATGCTTCTCATATTCAGTCAAATGTACCTCTGTCTCCCACTAAACACTTGAATTAAGGCACTATAAGGTAATATAAGGCACTATATCTACCTGGGAAGTTATTTCAAGAAAAATAATTATGTAGGAATTTTAATTAAATAAATTTCATGAAGGTTTGGTAAAATCATTGAATTGATGTTTTAATGTAACCAACACTGCTTTGGAAAGGAAACAAAAATTAAATTAATTACAGCAGGTAACATCTTGGTAGGAAATACTGAAATGGGAAAAAACTGGAAATGTTCTTCTTACAAGTCTTCTTCAAAACATTGGCTGCTGTTACAAAAATCTTGTATTTTTACTATCACTAGGGTACAAGTGTGGATGCTACTTCACTCATACATGCTTTGGTGATAAAATTATTAGTATTTGAGCTATCTGGTTAGAAAGTTTGACCTAACAAAAGGAACATTCCTTTTGACCTAAAGCTAGCAGTCTGTGACTGTTTCCAACTCCCACTTCTGACCTAAGATAAAACTGGACATGGTACTCCTACAGGCTCCACCAAAAGCCATCTCTCCATAGTGTCACTTGAGGCAGGTAACAAGCTGCCCGTAACAAGCAGTTTGTCTCTCCCAGGCATAATTACTTGGCCTTATTAACTTATAAATGATTGTCTGGAGTTCATTCCTCCCAAGAATGCACACCTGGCTTTGTTAACAATAGAACACTTTTCCTCACATCTTTTGTCTCTGTGAAACAGTATGTAAGTGGGGTCTCTGCAGTCATTTGGCAAAGAATAGGGGAGCAGAGAGGGAAGTGCTGCCCAAATGTTCTCTCACTGTGATCGCAATGTATAAAGCTTGTCTGGCCTGTCTCAAATTGTACTGGCATTATTGCACACTTGGAATCCCACTATTCTCTGGTAATGCCTATTCCATATTTGAAACGTTATTCTTCCTGTTTTCATCAGAACATGTAGCAGCAAGACAATTAGCAATTTTACCTTCAGTTGAATTAGAAGTTCATCGAGTTAACTTCTACCAAAGCTCATTCTAACAAAAAAGGGGCAATCTCATCCTTGGAATATATTTCATGGGAATATGGTAGCAGTTTAGTATGCAACTTCCAGTTAACAGGCACTACATTCCAACAATTTATTTTTATATTATCCACTTATAGGCTGAAAGTGTCAGGTACAGCATTTCTGTTTCTGAGCCCCTGTCATTGTTAATTTATGCTGATTGATTTATTTACTGTCATTTAAAAGTATTGTATATTTGAGTTGGTTGTAATTAAGATGCATGCATTCTTAATGTTGCTACTTAACTACAACAGTTTCAAAAATCAATATGACCTCTTAAATAAAGAATATGGGCTATTTGTCATTTGATATATAAATGTGTATTACTGCAAGGCGGTGTGTGCTCACCTAAGATAGGCTTCTAAAGCATTATGTATGCTGCTGTAATTTTATCACAAATCTTTCTCATGTACATGATTGTTCTTGCATTGAGAATCTGTTGTGTGCCATTACAAAAATTTATTTGCATTTTTAGCTAACAATTACCTGAAGGCAACAATAACAAGCCTAGGATATCATTACAGTGGACTATGTTGAAAAGGAAATAAATTCTTTCTTCAGTAAAATGATCTTATCTATGGTTATCGTTGCTGATAGCCCTTTGAATAGATATGTTATTGTTCATAGTCAACCTCTCTAAGACTGCAAAGACAAAAATGGGCTTAACTATAAGTAATTTTCCATATTTCATCTTTAAAGTTAGAGTCACTTGCATAAGTAGAATGGAAATGTTTGGTAACAGTAAATGTCTTAAATGTTTAGTTTAAAAGTCAGGATCACTATATATTTAAACAAAAATATTTAGATCATAGCACTGTTTCTTTATTGACAAACGTTGTCTTTTTGTGTTTTCTACTAAAGATAATATATCAAATATCTACCAGTATGTATACAAGTCTGTTTTCCCTTAAATATGAAGGTTGGAAAGTAATATTTTCTTAAAGAACATTGATTGTTCCTGATACCATTACTTAAATTTAGAAGGGTGATTTTTTCTTAAATCTCATATCATTGGGGAAAAAAAAAAAAAAAAAAAAAAAAAAAAAAAAAAAAGCATATTTTTTCTATTTAGAAATAAAAGTAAAATGAATTATTAAATTATATACCAAGAACTATTTATATTACTTACTTTTGAGAAGAACATTTGCTTAAAATTGGATGTAAATATCTAGATGAATTTACTATAGGTGAAGTGGTCAAAACTCAGAAAAAATGTTGTTTGTACTCCAAGACACATCAGAATATGACAGGTGAACTTAGATCGATTTTAACAAACAAAAGGGAAGAAGCACTTCATTTCACTTTCCATAGTCTTCATTTTCAATCAAGAATTTATGTCATTTGCCTAAACAACACTACTAGAATGATTTCTGTTGCACTGTATGGCAACAGAAAGGCAGTTAGGTTAGGTACAAGTCATCTTCAGTTAATGTTTAAAGGGAACCAGCTACTCCTGAGGAATGTCCTGGAGTTTGTCCCAGGTTAGGGGAAAAATTCTTAGAACGGAATTGCTTCTTTGAAAAGTCTCTCCATGCTTACCTTCAACTATTTTTGAGACAGAACAGACAGATTGTCTGTTCTCTTCAAGGAATGACATTTCCCATTAGATTAATTATCTGTTTCATCATTTTAGTTTTTCAAGAGAGCAGAGAAATGAACCATATCCTGCTGTTTTCTTAAAATAACTCCTGTCCCATAGTATTTATTAACATTACTCTCATGGAAAGGAATTTTACTAAGTATGGGAAAATGATCTAGTTAAAACAGAAATCACACCTGAGACATAATGAAAACAAAAACGTAAGATTTTTTTTTCTATTCAAAAAGTAAGATTTCATCTAGAAAGAGATTTCTAGCTGTGAAAATTTAATATTGCTCCAGTCAGAATAATCACTGTTACCAACCAAAAAATATTTGTTTCTGGATAAAATGTCAAGATAGCTCAAATATGTTCAAAACTGTTCAAAATTACATCCAGGAAGCTCACCACTGTAGATAATTCTGGAATGGGAAAGAAAAGACAAAGAAGTAATCATTCCTATTCAAACATGCATGCATCAGCACTGAAGTTCAAAAAGTTGTATTCATCAATCTGTCAGCAGGAATACTCCACATAGTAGGAAAATTGTTTAGGCATGATCATATGAGTAAATTATGGAAACTGATGATTTGCTTCTGTACTAAGTTAGGACTATTTTAGTCTTTCCCCTAACCTCTTCAGGAAAATTTTGAAGAGTTCATAAAACATAACAGTAACTAAGAATTGAAATACGAGATTTATCATTTTTAATAGTTTTATTCTTTGCTTTAAGGATTGCACTGCCTTGAATTTAAAAAAAAAAAAAAAAAAAAAAAAAGTTAAATGACCATTTCATCTAATTAAATATTTATTTCAATTTGCATATGTTTGTGTACATAAATGCCTTTTGCTTTTGCTTTTCTCTTTAACTAGTTTTTAATGCATACATAATAAAAGATATTGATTACAATGAGAGATAAAATTGCTTTGCAAGTAAAGGATCTGTGATTCTCTGATCCCAAGAGATATACACCCATCTGTTACTATACAAAAGAGGGAACAATTGCAGACTTAATGCTCTGAAAATTTTCTTAATTTGTTTTACCATTAAAAGTGGTTATAAATGTAAGTTTGAAAGACTTGTCTGCAAATGCTGTAGTGATGATAAGCACTGATGAATGATAAGGACTTTGTATAATTTAAATTATAAGTATGTAGACTACCAAAACATGTCCATTAAATTTGTATAGATAATACAACTTTTCACATGTGACAAAATATTCTTCCTATTATAAACATGCAATTAATACATATATCTAAGCTGTTAAGGTAATGTGCAGTTAATACAGTTAATACAGTTAATTTAGTGAAGCATTCTCAGATTACTTTAAGGTAATAATCTGATATCTGCTGAATCATGATTTTGTATGATTTCAGTGTAATTTAAGTGTTTTCCCATTTTTTCTACATGGGTTTCAGTTAGCCCTTGTGTTGTGCTGCTTGCTTTTGCTGATGCAGCAAAAGGAGTGAAGCTTCCAGCTGGCATCTTTGATCCATTGTACCTTGCTATTCATTCTTTTTGGCTTGTTTAGAGCTAGCATGTATGAAATAATTTCCCCATAGATCACGGTTTTCCCACCAGAGTAGGAGGAACTCTTTCTCTGGGAGATGTACAGAATTAAAATGTCATGTGTCAGGTTGAGTCTTTCCTGGAAGCTGTGCTTGTCTTATCTTGCAGAGCCTGTTGAGTTCCACACTAGTCAAAATTAAAACTAAAAACCAGCTTATAGTAATTACAGATATGTCAGGAACACTACTTCAGATAAAATTAAAATGTCTAAGTTATTTCAACCTGTAGGATGTTATTACATATTCAGCTCTTTATCCATTCTCTTGAGAGAAACAATACTGGAAAAGCCTTGATTGGCTCACCTAGTAAGTGGGACCAAATGAATTTGAGATCACCTAGCCTTCAGGCAATAATACACCCTGGTGCTATTTACAATCAATATTTCTCCATAAGGATCCTGGGACTGTAGTGGTAAAGAGGGAATATGTAGCTACAGCTGAAAGGTTGAGTGATTCTTCAGAATTCATTACAGCTGTTGATATACTTAAAAATCAAATGAGAATGTGAATGCTCACCTTACTTTGAGCCATTCTTCAGTGTAACTGCAGAACTGTGCCATAGCACAGTATTTGCACAGTCATCTGTGTCACCATTTCTGTCCCAGAGTGTCTAAATTTTCTAAAGTTGCTTTGCTGGTAATGACAAGAGACAGAGAGAAAACCTCTTTGGAGAAAAATTGCATATGATATGGTAAACACTCTGTATTAATTTTTATTTTTAGTTCCTTTTTAGTCAGTTACGTAAATGATGAAGGAGCTTAACTCTCCTGAATTATGAGCTTTCAGAATGGTAAATAGTTACGGTTTGCCCTCATTTTAAATTATTAACGTGATTATGACAGCGAGAATGGGTTACTTCACTAAAAGCATCCTTACAATATAGTGGAGCTTTCTTGTGTTTTGACTTACACAGAGAAAACAATGACAGAAAGGTTATCAACAGGCACAATTACCAGGAACCTCTTTTACAAATGAACACGTTGCAGTTTTAGAGGAGTAGAATTTGTGCCAGAAAAACAGATTTTGATAACTGAGCCTGTCAGGAACACCCTGAAGGTCAGCATATCTGTGGATGAGACCTACTGTAAAACAAATAGTTTGCTGGATGATTCAGCAACATTTTTCAAGCACTATATCATTCATCATTGTTATAACAACTGAGAGGGAGAAATGTGATTAATTTCTTTCAACTATTTTGAAGATTTTGGAAGCATACATCAATTTCTCTCTTCATCAGATAATTCATTTCTGAATTAGATCTAAAGAAAAAATAAATAAATAAAATTGAGTATTTAAGAGCAGTGTAATTTTAAAATGGCCTGCCAATTCAGTGTGCATTTTTTGTTTATTGTTTCATGTAACAGTGGGAATTTTCTCAGATTACTAATGTTCTTGATGTGGCCCTTCACTGCAAAGAAACAGAACACGCCTCAAGTGGTATGGAAGCTGCTTAAGTCCAGTGGGTATCTGTGAGAAAGCATAGGGTTTGCAGAGTGCAGTTAAATTTGTCCCGTACCACTGTCAACCAATGTTCAACAGTGACATACAAAAAATAAATGGGCTGTTGGTATATGTATGGAAGAAGGATGGGATGGGAGAAGCACAACACAGTGAACATTAATGATGAAAACAAATGTCATTATGAATGAAATAACCATTTGTAGTGCTTTCTGATTTTCTTGGGCAAGTTAACATTCCTGTGTCTTCTGATTCTCTTATGGCTGCATAGTAATATGTTGTTCTTCAGAAAGAATGCCCCCTTTAATAGCAAAAATGACTACCTTTTGATATTGTTTTACTTTTACCCAAATACTGAGTTCTTCACAAACAGGTACTGCATGTAGTGGAGTATGTGGTTAAGAGAGACAAAGGCTAAGCACTCTCCTCGGGGTCACCCTGAATAATAGATGTTTACATACAATGGATCATACGGTCTGTTTTGCTCTAGTGCAGTGCATCAGATGTTCACAAACTGCTGCTGCATGCAAGGCACGAGGAAGTGTAGGCAGTTGAGGAGCTGCTGTGCTGCAGGGGTGATGGCAAGCTGTTGGCATGGGTCTGGGTTGTTCTCTACACTCCCAGAAACACAGTCACCTCCAATTTAATATAAAAAAATAAAATTTATTAAAAAAAAAATAAGGGAGCCATACTGACACTTGTGAGATTTGCAGAAACGCAGATGATCACTAGAATCTATCAACTGGAAAACAAGTTTGAAAGGAGGAAGTGGGCAAAAGCAAGATTTGACAGTAAGAGCCTTTTTTATTCTGCTTTTACCAGCAGGAATGAACTTTTCTATTTATTTTTAATTATAATTAATCAGCGTTAGCATTAGAGCCCATTTAGTGGGTTTTGGTATGTTCATATTACGGAAAAAATATATTGGCAGAGTCAACTGGCTAATTCATGTGCAAGTTTCAAGACAAATGTAAGCAACTGGACATCTATAATTTATGTTATTTCATTAAGATGAATTTGTGGAAGATGACAGAAGTTTCTATCTTTTCCTCTCTTACATGCACTGTGTAACTTTGTAGTCTTCTTTAGATTCTAGGTATGGGCAGGTTTTCATTTCATTTCTAAGAATTTGTTGTAATTTTTATTAGTACCTCAAAAAGTAGCTTTTAGTATTTTTACATAACAAAATGAGTCTTAAACCTCAGGTCTTCAATTTATAATGACATGAAAATTCTGAAATCCAGGAACTTGATCAAAAAGTAATTTTGTAATTGGGCTGCAGGGAAGATTAAAAGTGAGATTTGCATTAGAGCTGACAATTTGGCAATCAGATGTGATATAACAGAAAACATGACCTGAATCCATCACAGAGAATTAAGGAACTATAAATGATTCACTTATGTCCTTCATGTTTCTAATCTAATCACTAAACAAAATTCGTATTATTAACAGGCATCTCCTTATGACTCCAGATGTGTTAGAGGAAGCAGAAGTGACAAGTACCTACAATTTGTACTTGTTTAATAGAAGGCTTCCAAAAGAGAAATAAAAATTGGTTCAAAATAAAATCTGAGCAAATGTAATATTTATTGATTTCTAAACATTTACTTTGGTCATGTGGTTATGTAGCTATTTACCTGTAGAATCTGCTTGATCAGAAATACTTTGGAATAGGCATAATTTTCAAGCCTTATTTCTTGAATCATGGTCACTAATTTTCTCTCTCTCTCTCTCTCTCTCTTTTTTTTTTTTTTTTCCAAGTTAAGATATAGATGCATAATTCAGCATATTTTCTGGTCACAAGACTGTAAAAGTATCTTCAAGTATCATAGATATTTAATTCCAAAACAATCTAAGGCCTGAGACACAATCTTTATGCATTGAGCAGTACAAAAACACAAAAGCAGAAGCTAAATTGCACATAGTTAAGCTTGTGCATAAATCTAAATAACTTCTATTTGACTATTTTTTTTTTAAATTGAAATGAAAATAATAAGGAAGAAAATTGCATCTATATAACAAACAGTATTCATTTTGTACAGCATGTATTTCAGAGTGGTGTTCAGTGTTTCACATCTAACCTAGTATCATCTTATAAAGCAGTTATGCATTGACTCTTTTAAGTACCACTGCATTTTAGGACAGCTGTTTAAGAACTTACAATCTATTAAAAAATTCAAATCTTTCCCATGTGAATAATAAACCAGATGACAGTTCCATAAATACATCAACACAGGCAATAAGAAATGACTCTTTACCTCATTATTTACCTTTCTTGTTGTATAAAATCTGTTACAGTTCATGCATTTCTAGTATTCAGTTTAATTTCCTTAAAATTACATATAAAACTTTGCATTACCATATCTATCCTATTAAATATTTCACCCAGAGGGTTTACAAATTTCTCTAACTAGTGGCTGGAGTCTGCTACTTCATGCATTTTATTATTTATTTATTTGTTTGTTTGTTTATTTTTAAGAGAGAAATAAAGGCTACTCATTTCAAGCTTTTTATAATTAATTCAGCTATGTCAAAGGGCATGTTGAAAAAAACCTCAATAGTATTTTTTGTTAGAGTTTAAACGGAAGAAAGTTAACACTGGAAGGTTGTTCATTTGTGTAACAATTTATGTTGGAAAAACAGGTGGAAGTATTTTATGGCAGGACTTTTTTAATCTCTGACTACAGTATAGGTTTCTGATTTTTGATTAATTTCATAATCTATTTACAGAGACTACACAGTTCATAAGAAAGAACATGATCTAAATATTCTCTTGCAAAAAAAAAAAAAAAAAAAAAGGCAAACAAAAAAGGATACTGTTCATATTTATTCGTCTGTATGTAGCATACTGCCTTTGCCACTGGCTGAAAACCAATCTGAATACCATATTCTTCTCACAGGTAGAGATAGCAAACAACGTCAAAGGAAAATGTTTATCACCCTGAAACACTGCATTTTTCTCTCTAACTAAAAAGTGTCACCAGTTGTAGGACAACAGGCATGCATACTGCTACTAGATATATGAAAGGAAAAGTTTCCAGCCCAGAAGAATGAAAGACCGAAAGGGACTGCACAGCTCTATTGACTCACCTCTGTAATTCAAGAATAGTTGGTTGGTGGCTTGTTTGTTTGTTTGTTTGGGGGTGTATTTTTTCTCTGAAAAGTCTTATCCTTAGCTATCCTGTTTATCATTTGACATCTGAATTCTCTAAGAATTCCAACAAAGCAGTCAGGCATGGTGATGTGATAAAGACTAAACAAATTGGAAGGCAAGATCCTCTGTACTCTTAGAAAAGTTTCCTTAGAAAATACCAGAGAGAAGAAAGCAAAATTTTCCCAAGCACAGTGGTGGATGCAGCATGAAGGCAAGGCAAGTCTGGAGAGGATCAAGGGACGGGGAATAGAGTGGAAGGATGTAAAATGAAGTCTGTATGCACTCTTCCAGATACAACTGTATCATGACATGCTTAGCAAAAGGGATCAAATGATAGTGACATGAGTTTTCAATTTATGTAAATAATTTTCACATGAAGTTTATCAAGTATTTAAATTGTTCAGCCAAGGAAACTCATAGATAGAGAATCATAGAATCATAGGATATTTACATAGAATCAAGGATATTTCCTTGTAAGTTGGAAGGGACCCACAAGGATCATCGAGTCCAACTCCTGTCTCTGCACAGGAGCACTCAAAAATCAAACCTTACGTCTGAGGGCAGTCTGCAAACACTTCTGAACTCACACAGGTTTGGCGCTGTGACTGCTGCCTTGGGCAGCTTGTTCAAGGGCCCAACCACCTCTCAGTGATAACCGTTTCATAACACCCAGCCTGACCCTCCCCTGTCATTCCCTTGTGTCCTGTCCCCAGAGAAGATCACAGCACCTGTCCCTCCACTCCCCTCATGAGGAAGCTGCAGGCCACCATGAGACCTCCACTCAGCCTGCTCTACTCTGGGCTGAACAAAGTGAGGGGCCTCGGCTGCTCCTCCTATGCCTTGCCCTCTAGGCCCTTCACAGCCCTCCTTTGGACATTCTATAATAGGGTAAATAAAGTAATAAAGTAAATAAATAAAGATACGATAAAGTTTACATACCTTTATTTGTTTTGTTTTGTTGTTTGTTTGGTCTTTAGTAATGTAAGATTTGGAAAGAAGGAAAGAGTGCATCCCCAAATAGATGCTTAATTCTTATAATACAAATCAAACTTGCAAATAATTCAAATAATTTTAAAGAATGCCTTGCTTTCTAGTGAATGTTGATATAAATCTACCTTGATGTCTCCAAAGACTATTCATTAGAAATCTAAGGTAAAGTTATAAATATGATGAATCTTAAACAGTAAAGCAAATAAGGTAGATAAGGAATGCTTTGGTGTTTAGAGAGAGAAAGAAATCTGTCTGTTCTTCAGGTTGCTAACACATTTCTCACAGCAACTAGTCTTTACCAGAACATTTCTGGAAGCATTTCATTACAGGGCCAGTCTTTTCAGTTCTTACATCTGGCCTCTTACATTTGACCAGTATTACCTCTCCGTACTGGTCATTTCTATTTGTGTGGTGGATATTTAGATCATTCAATTTTCAGTCACAATTTATTTCTAAATTGAAACCTCAAAAGCTAATGTTGCATACAACTAACTAGCACATTAATGATGTAATGAATTCAACAGATAATTAAGGTAGTGTAATTTGGCACTAGCAACTAGTTGTCTGGTACTCTGAAACCATTTCCTTAAGGAGAAAAACTCAATTGGTATTATCTGTCCAGCTCACTTACTAGGATAAATACAAATTTTAAAATTAAGTGGAATCAGTTTATGGTATCATTGAAAAAGTCTTCTACCAAGGGTCTGATCTAACAGGAACTGTTAGATCTTAAAGCATATATCCGCTGGTTAGAAAGGCTATTGCTTGCTAATTCTGGTTTGTGGAATAACTGGCAAATGTGTTTCTTTATTTATTTCTTTATTATTGTTTATCCTACCTGATCTATTCAATGTTAAGTAGACATTACATCTATTGCTGGATTTGTGTTCTTCTATTATAATCTTCAAGAAGATTAAATTAAATCAAATTAAAAAAAAAAAAAAAAAAAAAAAAAAAGTACAGTTTTACCTAGTAATTTTTTATAAATGCCATTCTCAGGATATTTTCATCTAACTGTCAAGGGAGGAATTCTCAAGACAATACTTTAATAACAAGTTTTTAAGTTGAACCATTTTTCTTAAGATATTTTCTTATATTCCATGTTGCTAAGTACATGAACATATAGAAAACTCTTGTATTTCTCTGCTGCTAATTTTTATTTGTCGTATCAAAACTTTACTACATTTTGAATCCTTTTCTCACTTTACTGAACACACATACTGGTTTTATGAATTTATTTATCAGTTTATTGTTAGCTCAGCTCTCTTTTATAAAGGAGCTGTCAGTTCTATCACAAGAATTGCTTCTTCAAATCAGCTTTATTTTTCAATCTGCTGGTGATTGAGAATACCAAGTGAGAACCTTTCATTTTTATCTTTCCCCCCTTCTCCTGACAAAACTTAAAACATGAAGGTCCTTTTGCCCATCATATATTTTATTTATCTAGATGGCTATATAGTATACATCCTGAGACAAATGCACCTGTCATCTATTCAAATGATAGCAGCCCTGAGGCTAGCGGTACTTTGCAGTTTGACAAGGTGTGCATAAAAGTGTCTACTCTGTCACCACAAAGTCCATGAATACTATTCTTTTTCAGTTATATATATATATATACACATGTACTTGGATGCTATTTCCAAACATATACTGAAATACAATGGTATTTTCAGAATTCAACAACAGAGAATTTGCTTTTTTCTCTGTGTAACTAACATTTTTTTTTCTTCATCCGTAAACCATAGGAAACTGAGGAACAGAGATGTTGTTTCCTGCCCCTGAAATCAAGTATTATCAGCCTATTCTGCTCTTGTTTTTATCTTGCAGTGACCTGACTAGTGACCAGGCTAGCTTCAGAAGAATTAGATACTTGAGATCAAAGGTTAGCAGTGTAAAGACTTCTGGAGGCGTTTTTCTTTTGGCTTTATCTTTGCAGAAAAATTTTGTCTTCCTTTAAATTATAATGTGATAATAACTCTTTTATTCACAAAATTGTTTTATTTTTATAAGCACATTAAACATGTACTTATCTAAGCAGGATATGTTATAGGTTCAAAAGAGATTTGGATATAGGTTCAAAAAGAAATTTGAGGGGTTTGACTCCCGTGTATCTTTGATAATAATGCCTTTCTGCATTCATCTTTAATTCTCAAGTTCAACATGACTGGTAATGATGCAACCACCTAGCAGCATAAGATGCAATACTTGAAAATATAGGGTTACAAAAATGGCTCAATTTAATGATGAGATTAAAACTGATTTTAAAAAAAATCTGTGTTTTAATATCCTGTAAGAGCAATTAGAATCTGTATTAACATTAGCCCTGGCAGAAAGAGTTTCAGAATTATTTCTCATCCACATTAATGAGCCTTTATTATAGAAACCCTGAGGTATTTTATATCTCACATGGAAGAATATAATTAGACACAAATTGATAGGCCTGTGCCTGGTACAAAATTAGAATTTATAACGGATGATTCTGAACCTGTTGTCTGCCTAGTTTTACCCCTAGCAAATGCATCTGCAAGCACTGTAACTAATACCCTAGAATAATCTGTAACCAATCTGCACGACATTTCCCATTTCCTGATATACAAACCATTACAAAGTCATCCAGGTGCAACTCTTTTACAGCTTTACTAAACACCTAATGACCTTGACAAAATTATCTGCATTAGAATTGTGAGTGCTAATCTACTTCATCTTGGTGATGATACTGTGTAGTAAAGCAAGATTTTCAGTAATGAAGAACCATAAAAACTATTTGTTTTAGTATGTTTTCCTAGCTCCCCTTTTATTTGGTTCCTATTACCCTATATATTCTTCTTTAATTGTGCAGAATTTGTCATACATCAGTTAAATCATTTTGTGGTTTTTATGGTGCATTTATTCAATTCAGTTTCCTTACAAAGAACAAAAATAGTATAAGACAGTAATCCATTTACTCATGTATATCTGCATTATAGGTAGAAGCAGAATTATGAATCTACTAAAATAAAGTTCTTGAAGTGTGTAGAAAACAGAAATTGTCACCATCTAAAAGGACTCATAGTACTCACAAGAGTTTATTTTGGGAGCTAGACAGTATAACTAACAGGAAACAATGAATGCTGATAGATAAAAATCTCAGCTTCTTCCTGAAACAATAGTTTGTGGGAAAAATTATTCATGCCTGCCTTGGAAATACAACCGAAGACCGATAATGTTTCATACCTCATTAGTTTCTATTCTATGATACTCTGAGAACAAAAGAATGAGTATGGATAAAATTTTATTTACAAAAAATAGCCTTCACTTCTTTTTTCATTCTCTTCTGAAATTGTCAAATCTTGATTCAGATATGAAGGTTATGTTAAACATTTTAATGTTCTCCCTAATCTAGAAATTAATGAGTCAAGTGCTTCTTCCAAATACTCAAATATTTTTGAATATATCTGTATGGAATGATTTTTGTGTTTTGGAATGTGTTTTGGAATGAGTTTAATGCTTGGATGCTGAATGGCATCTAAATCTTAAAGTGAAAAAACAAACAAACAGATGCTAAGGGACAATGATTTAATGAGTAACAGCAAGGAAAAAGGAAAAATGGGTAATGGAAGGAAGACAGATTAGAATGGATAAGTTTAGGGTGAAGAAAAGAGAAGTAGATAATCATTGTAAAAGGCTGGACAAAAATGAAAAAAAATGATTGGAAAAGTGTACATTTCATGTGTTTTTTGGCCTTTTTTTTTTCTTTCTATATTTTTAGATGTTTTAGATGTATTTGTGCTGTGCTTGAAACCCTTATGCATCAAGACATTTTGTTTTTCCAAAGCCTCAGGATGTCCGCTTTATTTCTGGTTAGTGATTATTAACACTGACACTATTGTCATGCTAATTGAAAAGTGAAATTTTAAGCCTGAGTACTTAAAGAACCTTTGGCACTTTTTTATGTAATTCTTCTTAAGCAATTTACTTGAGAAAATCAACAGTGTTCAAATCTCATCATCTGAAAGATGAGTTAAGTAAAATAAGTTTCTCTTTCATCTTCTGGTTTTAGATAGGTAAGCTTTGCTGTGACTGTTTGGAGAAAGCTGTTCTTTACATACAACTTACACAAGTAAATACTAACAAGAAACAGTAGCCTAAATGTGAGATAACTTAAGCAAGGGCAGTGCTGACTGTAGAGAGGCATAAATGCTGATGTCTTCGCTAGGATTTGACAGTGGCATGCCGTTGGGTATTGTTTAAATCACCGGGGGAAATAAATATGCATGTAACCCATTAACCATAGTGTCCTCAGTTACCCTCTTCTGGATTCTACCTGTAATTCAGAAACAACACCTGTGTTATTTAAAACACAGATGAATGATTTTATTTATTTATTTATTTATTTTCATAAAGCATGACCAAAATGCATTTTGGAATGGAAATAATATAACTGATTTTTTTGCAGTTTGAGCCTGACTGATAAAACTGATCAACCTTAGCTATTGCCATGTAGGATGTCCATATATCAAGATCCTGGATCAGGAATACTGAGGATGTTGTTTGGAAACATCTGAGTGTCTCGTTAGCATTGCTATAGCCAAAATGTGCAGGTAGTTTTGGATAATACTAGCCACATTAACAAAAAGAAAGAGACTGTAGGCCTGTGATGCAAACTATATCTGTAAATGCAGCATATTAAATTATGTCCTTAAGGGTGTGTCACAGTAATCCTTTTTATGAGTCCTAAGTGCAGTTCCCTTAATTTATTGAAACATTTACCATATGACCTTAAAATCACATACAGCACTATTAAACTTTGTCAAACATCAAGTATGCATCATACACTAATGAAAATACATCTTTCCTAGTTTATGCCTATCATTGTTGTTATTCTCCTATAGCCTTTAAAATGCAGTATATCAGAAAGGCTATATCTCTTTTATTCTCCCATGTTTGAAAATGTAGAGTGCCTTTACCTTTTTATTCCTCATAAATGTTATTTATTTGCTTCTTTTCTTTTGTTCTGTTGTTATTAGAAATGAGATGTTACCCTGGATTCTGCAGTGAATTTAAAAGCCAGTATGGACATCCATGAAAGCCATTGGCCACCTTGTGTAATTTTTGCTATCCAGAATGTACAGTTGTTGCATATAGGGATGCTCTAGGGCCTGTTTCACAAAACAAACAAACAAATGATCAAAAAAAAAAAATCTTTGTTCATCTTATTAAACCTTATGACATATGAGATTTGCCTACAGAGATTTTTATGGATTGGATATTTGAGTCTTCTCTTTCTTTATACAATTTATGTGTAAGACAAACCCCCTGAAAAGAAGAAATCATGTTTGGAGCACTGAAGGGAGTTAATGAGAGAAAGGAGCAAGCACAAGGTAGCAGTGAACAGATAAAGTGTATTTCTGTCAGAGTTTTCATAAGCATTGAATTTCTGTGAGAAACCAGTAATTCTTATTGCAATGGAGCTGATATACTATCAGGTGTGTTTATTAATAAAAGTTATAAATTACCTGACTCAAGTAAGTATTCTGTACTACTAAAGTCAATGGGAACATGTTAATTCCTTACCATAGCATATAATTCTGGATTGCAGAAAAGTTCATTTCTCCTTTTCTCCTGTTATTTTTGGAGAAGGACACTATATATTGTTTAAACATTTCACATCTTTAATTTGTCATAGGCTGGTGTAGAGCTGGGGTCAAAGAGGACACTTTCCTTACTTTTCCTTCCAGTATTCTTTTATAGACTGTGTAAAACAACAGAATTTCATAGTTTGTATTCATTATGAGTTCGGTTAGGCTGCCATTACCATTATGATATTCAAATAATACTTGAAATTCTTACATCAATATTACTTATATTATTTATAAGGTCAAGCATGCCGCAATTATACTATTATTAAAATTAAAGACATCGCTGCTGTAGGGTAATAAGCTTTCAGATTGTCCATTGTCATTTAAGGGCACATATGAATGTGGCCTATGGTACTTATGCTGGAAATACTATATTTGCATTATTATTAGAAGAATGGTATTTCTAATTATCATAAATATTTCCAAATCTATCAATACATCACCATTAGTTGAAAATGTTTGGTTATATCTTGTAAGCTATTTATTGCAACAGTTCTTTAGTAGATTGTTTTTGAAAGCTGCACTTTTAGAGCATCTTTTATTCAAAGATCTTAAAACTCTTCTGACATACTAATTACGTGCAGATAAATAACTTCTAGAATTTTAAAGTCACTGTCTGCTTTCATGAAAAAAGTGGGAATCTTGGCTCCCATTCCATGGCTGTTCAAGAGCTGCTCACTTTGCTACAATCTAATTTAGACAACAATATAGGTCCTCTAGGAATTTCATGCAATTATAGTGTTTCATCTGTTATGAGAGGTGTCTGATATACAAATTGATTGCAGCACCACATGCAAATACACTCTGAAGTTCTGTCAGTAGCTTTGGACTGCTCAAATTAACATGCTAACCAAGTGAGCTAATATTAATGAGTTCACATAGTAAGACATAACATGTACATGTTTTTAGTAGAAGATATGGTCCTTATAACTTGACTTGAAAATATAATTATATTTTAATTATTTTAAAATGTTAAAATTCTTATTAATCCAAGTGTTGTGAAATAGATGTATCATCTATTATTTCAGATTCATCAACAAAATTGACCCAAGGTGCAGTTGTACCAGCACGGACAAGTTTGCATGGGTGTAAAATAATTCAGCTCAATTTCATGATCCCAAATTAGGATGTAAAGGCTGATAGCAAGAAATACACTTCTAAATTGATTACAAAGGATGTAAAAGTAACAGAAAGCAAAATTCATTTGCTTTTCAGATGGGGGTTGTGCTTTAAAGGCAGCTGCTTTGTCCTGGAATAGGATCATTGAAATGTAGAGGGCTGGCTCTCTTCACTGCACCTCAAGTATAAGCCCCATCACGATGACACTTTGGTCACTCAGAGCACAGAGAAATGTTGAATTTGTGATTGTTTTAAGGGAGTATCTTTAATATCTGACTGTGAAGCCGCTGCTGACTGGGGGCTAAGACAGGTAGGTCACTAAGGAAACAGGTTTTGTGAACAGAAATAATCCTGGAAGTTGCAAGTTAGGCTTCACTAATGGTGTCACATAGGCTGTGCAATAAATTGAATCCATATTTGCTTGTTTATTTGCTTTTCTTTTTAACTTTTGCTACATACTGGCCAATTTCAATTTGATTAGAGTGCGGATGCAGAGGTAGTTTAATCTTCATCTCTTGCTTTTGTTTCCATCAGAGACGTATGTTGCTTTTCCATGTAGCTGCTGATTTACAAGCACTAAGTAAGGAGCTGTTGTACTTCTGATAGTTCCCTAATGAAAAAAAAAAAAAAAAAAAAGCCTGAAAACATACCAAATTACTTTTCTACAATGGGTTGCATTTCTACATCTTCTAATTTAATGTTTGAGCAAAGTTGCAATCAGAAAATGGAATTACTATCTTGAACTAAGCAAGATAAAATCAATACTTGTAACAGTTATTGCCAGCCATGTCATGCTTATAGATTTAAATATAGAAACAGTTTATTCTGTGGTATTTATCAGTGCCAGACCCAAGAGACTTCCACAAGCAGGAAAACAGTGGGTGACTGACAATAAAACCACAGATGTTTGACATTTTGTAGTTGTTAATGTGGTTGAACAAATAATTTATTTGCAAAAATAAATAAATAAAAATAAAATGCGCCAGTAAGCTCCCTCATTCAGCTTCAAGCTATAAGCACAGTGCTCCTATCCAGTATGGTTCATAATATAAAACTTATTCAGACTTTTTATACAGTATTATGAAATAGTAACAATAAACATATTTCCCAAGTGAGGGAATAGACTCACTCTGAAACTTCTGTAAATTCAAAGATTCTTTGCTAAACGGGGTCTTCCTTGATCTTTAAATATGTAATGCTAAAAAGCTTCTATTACTTCCTGCACTGTGTAGAAATGCAAATACAATGTGCTGAATTCAGTAGGTAAATCCTGGCAACACTTCCACTGACTTCATCAGTTTTGATGTTGTGAATTTTGTTAGTGGCTCCAATCAGATGATTCACATTATTGCTCTCAGTAGCAATATCATGGAGTGCAGGAGATAACCAGATTTGGCATTGATGCAAGCTATATTTATTGTTGGTATGTTTCTGCTTTTAGCACTTTGCCATAATGGTTTGATCATTAGGCCATAATGAGCTGAATAAAATAAAATAAAATAAAATAAAATAAAATAAAATAAAATAAAATAAAATAAAATAAAATAAAATAAAATAAAATAAAATAAAATAAAATAAAAATCCCTGTAAATAGCCTTGTGCACAGCTTTCAATACAATTTAAGTGATAGTGCCACACTCTTGGGGTTTGCCACTGACAGAAAAAAAAAAACTTATTGTAAACAATTATGACATTTACAGATTAAAGGATGATTAATCTTGGCTTCTCTCTCCAGAAATATTTTCCTGCAAACAGAACTATCTCCTCTCAGTATTAAAAATTCTAGGAAAGGTGCCTGCAGAGAGATGTAGGCTCTCTGTTAGCCTCCATCAGCAGCCAGACAGCACTGCTTGCTTTAGCTCCCTTTGGGAGCTCCCTGCTGCTTCTGTTCCGTGTGAAGCAGTCAATTAGAAGCAGGTGAAAAGGCAAATTTTCCAGCAGTCAGCTATCACAAGACTGCCTAGCTAGGAGGTAGGTCTTTAGAGATGAAGAAAATTCCTCCTAGAGTCTGAGTACATTGTCCTTTTATGATGCTCAAGTCTACAGCCTGGCAACCCCTCTTAAGACTCAGCACCTGTTACCACACTATTTAATAGCACTGTGTAGCCACAACAACTTCAATACTGTTTTTACTCACCAAAGATTCATGTTTTCAACTACTGTCCAGCCTACGCAATGAAATATCAGCCCAGAGATTCCCCATTATGTATTTTAGTGAAATAATCAAAGTTAAAAAAAAAAAAAAAAAAAAAAAAAAAAAGAAGAAGAGATGTAGAAAGAAGAAAATAAAATTTAGAAAAACTAGTAATATTTGGTAACAGCAGTCAGTGAATGATTACTTAATGGAGCTTTTCAGCAAAACAGATTAGCAACTACTGAATTGCAAATACTTTACAAACTCTATCAATAGCGTAAGTACTGATAGAGTTAAAAAGTAATTCCACAAGAAAAACAAGAGGACATTTCATTTAAAATAAAAATATCTTATCCATTATTGATAGACATCTGAGCTGCAAAATACTAATCATGGTCAAAAACCTTCTGACTTCTTACAGGTAGAGCACTCTTTTAGAAGAATAGATAATCATCTTTGTTCTTTTATCTTAGTTCTGCAGTGGTGCCCCAGAGCCATCTTAAAAGTTTACTGAACACTAGTGAACTTTCCGATTGCATGATCACTTTGAAATCCATCATATGTTACCTTTGATATTTCTTTCTGTAGTGTTTGTACAAAGCAATGAAGCAAGAGATGCATATTTTTTTTGTTTTCCAGTGTTTCTTTCAGTATTGTTCAGCTAAGCACAGAGCAGTTAGCTTGAGGTTACACCCTTAATGATAATAAAACCAACAAATTATAAGGCAGAAAAGTTTCTTTAAATTATTTAAATAAACAGATATGATCCAATTTCAAGGAAAGCTACTGAAGTAAAAAGACAAATTCATACTGACATTTAAAAACTGTAATCTTCCTTTTTTCTTTGTTGTTGATTATGATGTTTTATTAAAGAATTACATTAAAGCAAGTAGGATATTTACATTGAGTGGAGTTATTTTATCATTATTAATTAAGGAAAAAAAATGAAGAAAATGTTTAATTGGTGTCGGGTAGCACTCTATATACATGACAACAAAGGCCAGCATCAAATACAGTCTGGTGCGTTGACTAGTACATATATATATAGAAGTTTCTTTGTTCCTACAGGGATTAGTAAAGTGATCTCTGTTATCTAGTTTATCTGACACAGAAAGAATATTTTTGCTATATGAAAACAACAACAACAACAACAACAACAACAACAACAAAACATAAGAATACTGAGAAATAGTAAAACGGGAAAATGCACAGGTTAAATGAGACAACGAATACATTCCTGAATGAGTCTTTGATATGTGAGTTAAGAATAGTGTAATATTTTATATGATGATATTGGATGATGAATTAGGTTAATTAACTGGAAAAGTAAGTAACCTCCAGGGCCTGGTAGCTTTGGGAAAGGGAGATGACAAAGAATATCTGAGAAAAATACAATTCTTTATTCATGCAGATGTATCAATGGAGCCAATACGGAGAGCTCCATGCTTGGGCTGGTTTTGCAACTCTACTCCTACATTATAACCACTGGTATTATTGCTCTTATTATGTAGGAAACACCTCTGACTTACTTTTTCATTATTGATAGAATAGTTTTTTACTTTGCTCTTCCCAGGAATATGTAGGTAATTTTTTGTTGAAACTAAGATCATCTAGTCCAACCTTTAACCTAGTACTGATTGATATCTTTGAGTATTGTTGCTTAACGTGTGCTGATATTTTCAGCAGATTATGTTGTCATAAGAAATGAAATGTATTCTACATCTATTTTGACAAATTTGTTTTCTAAAGTTATAGGAAGATAAAAAGTCCTATAAAAAGTTTTGAAAAAAAATATGAGCTATTTTCATTTCATTTAGTAGAATTAAAAAAACTTTTCCAACAGGGAAGACTTTTTACCAAAAATAAAAATAGGTAAAATAAAATAAATAGATATATATATTATTCAGCCTTCAGAAGTAGAGTCATTGGGAATGGAAACATCAGCTTTATTGCTTAAAAAAATCAATAGAATAACTATCCATATTCACTTCAGTTTTCAGTGCAACCTTAATAAGGAGTGTAAAAGCATTTAAGTTTAGATGAAAAGAGGATTTGGACAGAAGTGATGATGTGGAGTAGAGTATATGAACACTTAGCCTGGCAAAACAATCTTAGGAGTATCTGAAGGAAAAAGTTTTTCTGTTTCATACCACACTGGATCTGCCTTTTTTTTCCTAGGCCTTTACCTGCAGCAGCTGACAGGCCAAACCCCATTTGCACAGCATTTTGGCAGGAATGAAATAAATTAGACTTGCTACCTGTCACATAGCCTACCACAGTCAGCCCATTCCTGCACAGTAAGATTTATAGAACAATTCCAAATACTTTGGCTGTTCATGACCCACAGGCGTGTTGTGTTTCGCTGGCAAGATGAGAGGTGGCTCTCTTGTGGAGCATCTGAACTGGTGAAGGTGGCAAACACACCAGGAAGATGGCTCCACTGCCTCCACTTGGTGATGGTGAAGAGGGTGCATGCTTTCTCACACTTTTGCCATCACTCCTCACTGCTGGGCAGCATTTTGCCCTTACTCAAACAAATTTTCCCAGTGGCACTGGTGGCCTCACTGCTAGGCCCTACACTGGGGCCTGCTGGCACCAGCATGGGGCAGTCCTGGCCTCTCCTCAGAGACCAAGAATCTTGATAAAAGACCAAGAATCTTGATAAACTAATAAACTCAGCCCTCAGTTCCCTGCCTGCTGTGCTGCCCATACACACAGAAGATATTGGTCATGACAGGGCTGCAGGACCCATCTCTGTGTGACAGGCCAAGGCACCATGACCCTTCTGAGCTGCTGCCAGATCAGTGGGATGGGGGCAGCGCTGCACCCAAACCTACAGAGCCGCTGGGAACGATGTTGGGCTGGTTCGCTCAGGGCCTGGGGGAGCTTTGGGAGGCCATGGCTTCCTCCAGGTACCTTTCATCTGGGCAGCACATGGGGCAAGACTCTGAGCTGGCCTCATTAACAGCTGCAGCACTGCTGCCAGAGCAGGGCTGGCTCCCTCCCAGAGTGAAAATCAAGTACAAATCAACACAGAATGTGCAATGAGGGATTTGGGCTCAAATGTGAGCTCAAAACTGAGTTAACATGACAGTGTGGATCACAGTTCTGCTGGATCCCATTTCGAGATGGTCAGAGAGCCTTTGGCCTGTTTCATTAGATATTAATTGACTGAATTGCACTCTGAGCAAAATAGTCCAATTTTTGGCAAGCCCTTGTTTGTCTCAGCTGTTATTGAATCCCTTGCCATCAGCTAGAATAATTATCATCTCAAGATGATTTTTAACAAAAGGAAGGATAGAGGTGCTATTACAGGAAACATAATATATCAAGGGCCTTGACCTGGTGAAACTGAGGAACAAATCAAGACCAGGTACTTTCCGGTGCTAATAAATACTGTAATTAAACAGATTTTCTAGTTGTGAATTTCAGAGAGGAAACTATTTTCTTTTTATGTACACTATGTACAAAAATAACTACTAGTATGTATTGCAGTGGTAACCTATTATATACTTTTAAGAGTTTTTAAAAATCATTGAGGTTTTATAGTGACATGAGTAAATACCATTATAAAGTTCTTTGTGAAAACTAAGTACTTTTGGAAGAACAGAAGGGAGAACATAAGCACATATTAATATTGATGTTTTACTCAAATCTATTTTTGTTATCAAGTCATAAGAAATGAATTGCTGTGAAACACTGGAAGTTACAAACACTAGTGAACAAGTAGGTTATTAATTGTATTTATTGGGGTGGAGAGGTATTATGGCAATAAAGTACAAAGGTTTTCATCCATAAAGAATGCATTGAGCTGCCTCCAAAGTGATTTAGTTAATTGATCTAAAAGAAGGTTGATTCATGATTAGCAAAAGGACAAATAAATCTCAATTTAAAGCTCTCAGAACACAGTCGCTCAATAAACTGTGTCAAGAAACACAACTAAAACAGCTGTTAAAGAAGTTTGAGACCTTTCCTACTTGATAAAAGCACAGCAGTCTTAAAATGTCTACTTGCCTTTTTTTAATCTGGAACTGATTTCTTTACACGAACCTTTGTTTCTGCCTATGCAAAGTATTTACCTGTTGTGTCTGCATAGTGAAAAGAAACTTTATTTTTACTTTATCCCACAAGCTTGGAGTTAGCATATTGCCCAAAAAGCACAGCAGGGCAGACGTGCTACTGTCTAAGCCCACAAGAAATGGCTGTGAAATGGCAGGTGGAGCACTATGAGTTGTGCTTAGATCCTCCAGGCCTAGATCAGACCAAAGTGTTTATATAATGCAGCAAAGTGTCAGTTTGGCACACCAGATTTGGGAAGAGGTCCTTTGCAGATTTTCCAGTTGCAAAAATTATTGTAGCATGTGACTGTGATCAGATGTTAATGATCTAATAGTGGGTTCTTGTTGGAGCATCTTGGAATTGTTTCTGTCTCCTTCCCTGCCCCTTGAGCCACTCTGTGTCAATGCTGAAGAGTAGGAGTAGTACACATGAAGACTCCCATCATCTTACCTTTGTTACTCTGCCTTCTTTTTCTTTGGTGGCTATTTACAAAACCAGAAAAATAAAATGCATAAAATTGACCTGGTTCACAGAAATCTGTTGAAGCACAATTACTCAGGAAAGGAAAGGAAGTGAGGAGGAAATGTCCCCAAAGCAAAACTGAAGGATACTTTTCATAAGGGCCTCTAGAAGAAAAACAGCAGCAGGCAAGAGACATTGAAAAAGTAGCAGACTGAGACTTGTCCTTAAATGCATTTTTCAGTGTCTTTAATGACGATCTGTGCAGCTAGAGAATAGTCTCCTTTAATTTCCCCTGAGGTTAACACTCCTTTTCTTCTGCTACTGCTGTTTCTATTTGTCTAATTTTGCATTTGCTGAGTGATGTTTTTGTGACATCAAGAACATGGTTTCCTTTTGGATAATTTAAAAATACATTTTTAAGTTTCCAGATGAACTTTGAACTGCTTAAGTTATACAAATCTATAGCCAATTTCTATTTTGATATGCAGAAACCTGCTTTATTTCATGTAAACCACATACAAATACTTTGAGTAACAGAAAAAAAGATGGAGAGGGAAAGCTAAAGTAAAAATATTTATATTTATACATAGAAATAGTTATTTACATTCTGTGAGTCTTATTACCAGAGAATAGGAATGAAGATGAAATCTCCTAGGACTTGGCTTGTCTTATGTGTGATGGTAGAGAAATTGCCCTATCTATTTTCAAAATTACAAAATGTAGTGAATTTATTATTCATATGGATGCTGTAAGGTTTTAGTGATAGATTATAAAATGTGTTGAGTTCTTCCACATAATGAAGATATAATTCTTGTGATACAAGAATTCTTACAGTAAATGGACTTTTTCAGTACAGGGACATTTACATGGCATATTCTATAATACAAAGAAGTAAAAAATATAATTTGAATATTATTTGTTTTGAAACGTGGATGCAATTTTGACTGCTTCTGAAGCAAATAATAATTCTACGGATATTACCTTTTACCTACCATACAAAATGACTTGCCACACTGTCTCTACATTTGTAAGTCCCATCTCTTAGAACCACGTGCTTCTGTGTACGAGTTCACATTCCAATAAATCTTTTTACATTTAGTGAAAAATGAAATGAAGGTTTCCTAACAGAACTCAAGGAGATGTTTTCAGGACCTCATACGTATTGTCACATACTGCATATCTGGGTTCTTGTATGCAGGAAATGATGCTCAGTCATGAAATATACAGTATTTTTTGTAGTTTTGTTCTGATTAGATATATATCTTTATTTCTAAATGCTGGTTTTGACTAAGGCTGTAGTTTAAATTTCAGATCAAGAACGTGAAGAGTGTAAAAGTTTGGGAGCCTGAGGGTGCTGTTTGCTGCAACAGGGGAAGTGATCATCCTGTCTCATGTGTTTGGTGCTGTCAAAGAGCAGGGACAAAGTAAAATTGATATATTTTACTCATGTTCTTTATATTTTATTGTATTGCAATGTAATTACTAGGTCTAGAGTGAAAAACAAAGTTGTTCTTTATTAGTATCTTCTGTTTTGTGAAGAGAGAGGACCTTTATAACTAGCAATAGGTTGAGTTTATCTGTTATCAGTAAAAAGGTGATTAAGTCCTACTTAAATAATATTATACAGCAAATTAATATACAGTTCTACAATTTCAAATGCATAGTAGTTTCAAGATCAAAAGCTGATTACTTGGCCCTTGCTTTTTGTTACAAACCTGAAATCTATACATACATCTATGATATGCACTTGCCAGTACCAATACTGTAAGTAAATTCTAAGAATACCGTTATTAGATACTCAGTAATGCCTATGATGTTGACATTATGACAGTAAAAAATGCTATTAAACTTCCAATTATATTGGCTAGTCACAAGCTGGTCTGAGGTAAGAATGGGTATATGGTGCAATGAAGTGCCAGGACAATAGAGATACGCTCAATTGTATGGCAAACCTCATAAGTGAAGCTACCTGCATGTACCCATATGTGGGATTTTAATAAGTTTTGTTTACTGAATTCTACTGTCTCTTGCATCTTTTAGACCACTTTTTGTCAGTTAAGGTAGTTAAATTCTTAAATTCATTAAATACTAATCTGTGCAAATCTGTTGAAGAGAATAAAGATATTCTTGATCTTCAAATTCTTAAATTATTTGCAGTCCCAACAGAAATGATATGGTATATACTACACAATATGTACATAGATTATGTTGGTAGATTTAGGGTGTATATCATGCATAAGTTTAATTTAATTATATTCCTGAAGAGATATGTGCCTTACATAAATTCAGGGGCTTCGCCAGGGTGTGTTGGGCAGCCTCTTGATCTCATTCATCATGACTGTCTTTTCTCCTAAAGAGACACAGTGCCACCTACAGACTCAATTCTTAGTTTTAAAAAGGAACAAGCTATGTCATTCTAAAAAGTTACAGAAAGATGCTGTTTTTGAAGCTGTTTTGAAAATAATCTGGAATTTAAAAAGTAAATTATTTTCATAGATTGTACTTAAAATATCTCTTGTGATAACTGGTGGTACTTACTTTAAATCAAAAGATGCCATTTTTGATGTTAAAAATGCTTAGAACATTACCTCTGATCGTTGAGAAAAATCAATGATGTTTAATAATGGTTAATTTTCATTTGAAATTACATGAAAGAAAGGATGTACAGCTGTAATTACTTCATGAAATATCTGAAAAGAGCTATGTGGGTTTTTTTCACTTAATTTTAAAAGAGCTTGAAAAGAATTGAAAGAACTACTAAAAGGAAGGTAGTAGTTTTTTGCCTTCCTTTATCCTGTATCCCACTTTCCCTGTTCACTAGCAATTCTGATAATGTTAACAAGCTGTGTGGAAGACTACCGTGTAACCTGCTGCTCTGTTACAGCCATTAGTCCCTGTTAGAAATGAGTTGTAGGTTGACGAGTATTCAATCATAATGTATTAACAGAATGGAAAAAAAAAAGGATGTACTTACTTTACTAATTAAATATAGCTAGGAACTATGTTACATACTGTTGAGCTCTTGGGATAGCATCCTAGGTATCAAAGTGTCTGAGGTATTAATGCACTCCAGGGACATGAAGGTAACTCCCAGTCAAGTCAGACGGAAACAAGGACTCCGGCATTTCCATTCCCTTTGCAACTGGCATGTTTTAATCAAGCTAGTGCAACAGCTATTTAAGCTAGGCAGCACAGCAGATAAACTCTCTGATGAACTGTTCAGTACTTTGCCTTCATCTGTGCTTACAGCCCAGTGCACCTTTCAGAGCTCTTATCTGGGTTTACATCCAAGAGGATAGTGCCTCATTTCTGAACATGGAGTCCAGTCTTCTGACAAGAATTCCGTGTTTGAGGAGAAAGATAATGATTTCTTTTAATTATATGCCAAGGATAGGAAAATAATATTGTTTTTCACAGTTACAGAGTAAATTTTAAGAGAAATTACAAATACTAAACAATTAAGACATTACATTTGGGAACAAACTTCTAGATGATAATTCCATGTTAAGAATAATATATGTGCTGATAAAAGTAGTCCATGAGAATTATTCTTGATATATTGAGACTGCTCAAGTCAGTGAAACTAAGAGTTTGTAGGATGTACACCAAAATCATACAAGAATACGATTTCATAAGTAAACTTTGCCAAAACTCTGGAAGTTTTTGAGGATTACTTACTTGGATAAGACATGAATTTCATCAAATAATTGAATTACTACATAAAACATTGCATAAAATTTAATTTTGCATTTTTGAAATGATTCAAAGCCAGTAATTAAAGCTGAAGAGAAGTGGTAAAAACTCTGAAAAAGTAAGAGGGGAGTGCAATCAGAAAGTCAATGTCTTGGTAACCAAGGTAGTGAAACAGGAATAGGGAAAAAAAAAAAAGATCCCGGCAAATGTATGCCCTAGCATGACTAGAGTAGCTGATGTTTGTGTAAATCTGAAAAACTGGCAACAGAGAAAGAGTTTCCCTACAGTTTCCTCTTGCTGCTGTGTTGAATTCTGTTTTCTCTCCAGGGAGAGATTTGTGACCTCCTCCCATGCCTATCCATTATAAATATAAACACTTGTCGAGGAACAGAATTGCCCCAAACCACAATTAGCTTTCTCATAGTGGAAGACAGGAAAGTCATCCCCTCAGTCTCCACTGAACAAAATGAAAAAGAAAAAAAAAACTACCACTTTCATCACCTAGAATTAATAACCTGTTGTGTGTGGTAGTAGCTTGAATTTTCTGTGTTGATTATGCTCATGTACTAAATCCATGTTTCAAATGTTTATACCCTATATTCTGGTTCTCTAATAATGCCTGATCTCCATAGTAGGCAATGCATGACCTATAGGGCAGTAGGTCAAGGACTGATGAAAAGCTTAATTACTTCCCCAGTTTATCATCAAACTACCAATTAGAAGCAGTTGCTGTGAAAGCCTAATACCTAGAGGGCAGCGAGGAAAGAGGTTACTTTGGAGGATGTGGGTTTGCTATAGGAGCACTGTATGAGGAAAGGCTACTGATAAAGAGGCTAGTATTAAAATGTCTGGCTGTCAGAGAGTAACTTGGTTAACTTGAGAGGGGGATGTTATAAATGTCAGATAATATTAAGAATTTGCTTTGAGGTAATAATTGCTTGATGATGTGCAATATCATCACGATGTGCAACTTCTAGTATTTTTTCCCCTATTATCAATTTTTATAATTGTTATTTCTTAAATTTCCCTAAACTTATGTTAGCATAGGAATGTGAATAGGGAAGGCATCTATGAAACCCTGATCCTCTCTGTGAGTATCACACCTTCATTTATATTGTGATGAGCTGTTTTAGTAATCACATCCCTGATTATAAAAATTAGGGGACTGGTTGAAAAAGAAGTAGCTTAGTATCTGAATGCCATACTCTGTTCTTCTGGAAGGAATCAAAAATCCTGTCGTTCTTGATGTAGCGGTAACTAAGATGAGGCTGGCTGCAGCCCCAATAATGCTTACTGTCTGTGAGCTCAAGTTTTTGAGATGTTTCTACTCTGTGCAGGTTGTTACATCTACTTTATTAGGTTTGAAATATAAAATATCTTATAGTCACCTGAGTAATAAAGCAAAGGAGGTTTATTTAATGTGATTGGTCAGCTGGAAATTGTATCAAAATTATTTCTGTCTTAAATTCATATAGAGATCCGATGTGCTATACTCTATTAGAAATGGCTATTAATAAACATTGGCTGGTTTGATGATTATGAATAGTGTCACCAAGCAATTAAAATTTAATTGAGCATTAAATAAAGTCCACTTACTATAAAGTATCACCAACTGAGTTTGAAAAACAACCTTAACAATATTTTTTTTTCACAAAGCTTTGTCTGGTGGTTTACAGTTCAAAAGCACACAAGAAAATATCTTCTGTGGAAGATTAGAGAATTCATTGACAGCTTAGACCAGTTTATTAAAGAGGATGAGATCAGTTTAGGCACTCGGGGACCCATTTTCTCTTCTCTATGTATATGTAGTTTAGGGATTAGTCCCCCATTTTGAATACCTCTTCATCTGTCATGAAGTGACATTTGCAGGCCTTAGTACATCAGATCAGAATTTACAGGTTCAAAACAAAACAAAACAAACAAACAAACAAAAAACACCCAAACAAAACAACTTGGATCTCAGTTTCATCAATGAAGTTTTCTAACACAAATCTGTCTTCTAAACTGGAGTCGGAGCCCATGGGTTTTGAATGGTACTAAGTACACTGTACAACCATAAATACAAGGCCTTTCTTTGGCAGCTTAGTTATCAGTCTGCATCAGCTGAAGACAACTTACATGAAGTATGGAAGCAGTCAGCTGCACCATGATACCATGATTTGTGTTTTCTTGACTTCGAATTTCAGAAGTTAGTAAAAACACCAGGAGCTTGCTAGAGGAGAGAATTAACTCATACAGAATGGAGGTAGAAAGACTCTGTTCTTGATTGTTTTAAATGACATCTATATGGTAAACCTAAACAAAAATTTTGTCATATAGGAAATCTGATAGCTTTCACAGGGTACTTCTTTTGTAAAGCAGCTCTTGGAATATACAATAGGATTGGCTTCCTGGGAAGCTACTAACTGGTCTTTTCTCCTCTGATTACTCTGTTTCCTGTACACTTCTTGTACAATAAGTGTTTACTTGTTGACTTGCAGAATGGCAAAGCTTAGATTGTCATAGTATTGATTAAACCATCCTCATTTTCCCCACTGTTAAGGGAAATAGCAGGCTCTTAATGCTACTGACTTTATTCTGCATGCAGATAATACTCCAAAGAAAGGTTTAGATTGCACATTGATTGACTTTTCTGTTCCGATAGATGTTAGTTCATGTATATAAAGATTTACAAATAGTAGTCCTTTCCTGTGGCATATTGCAGAGTAGAGCCTGCTGTACTCTTGCAGACACAAATTGACTGCATTGTGTCTCAGAAGCAGTGAGTTCTTGTTCTGCATGTTGAAGGAACACAGTAATGGATTCATTCACTGAGAGGCACATTCCTCTCAATTACCATTCTAGGTGCTACATGAATATTTCAGATTTTCATTTGTGTTGTTACCTCTTTGGTTCCTCTCCAGTGGAAACATCACATGGAAATGGATGTATTTCATTGATTGCTTCCAGTTATTAGAATGTGTTAATACTGTAGGGTGACTACAGCATAAAAAATATGCAGCAGTATTCTTATCTGGTGATGCTGTGTGGAGCATCTTGCACCAGTATGGACTGCTTGAGATATTAAAAGAGATTATTGTGCAGCTGCCAAGGCGCTCTGTTCACTTTTTAATTACTTTTCTGAACAGAAATAACATATTTTCTTTTTCCCAGAGTATGTTTAATATTTGTTTTATGATAGCTGAATAAACTGGGTATTCTCTCAGCTTATAAGGGTTATTAACATTGTTTGAGATGTATTACTACCCTAATTGCATTCTCTCATCTCTTAATATTTAGTTTTCTGGAAATCATTGGAGAGGAGGTCCCTATTCCATTGAATCAGGTGTCATTATTTCTAATGTGGGGAATTTTGTAGGCCAGGGTAGATTCCCTGGGATAAGGGAGTGGCAATGCACCTCGTTTGCTAAAGTCCTAGGAAATACACAGTTAGCTACCAGGCACTACTGACAGTGAAATCATGGTACGTGCATGTGATGGGACCTTTCAAGCAGACCTGGACACAGACCCATTTTATAGTGAGCTCCCAGAGAGATCAGAAAGCTTTTTAAATTAAAGAAAACAAGCAAGACATAATAGGCTTCATTTTACAGTATGAACTTTTACAATTAATTTTTAGAGGCAACTAGAAGCAAGTAAAACAAAATAAAAACGGCAAGTCACAGTCCTTGATGCCAGCTCATGTCAGTGGTCAGTCAGGTCAGTGGTTTTCTAGCTTGTTGCTGCACAGCCCCATCTGTGCCTAAGGAAGGGGCCTCTCCTTTGGAGGCCCCCTCCTTTCCCTTCAACCTATAGGCACCTCCACCTCCTTGTTCTGATTTTCCCCTTCTAGAATAGATGTACACTTTGAATGAAACATGTCAAACATGTTGTTTATCACGTGTAAGTTTCTTACTGCTGGTGATGGGGAAGTCCTGTATTCCGTTTTCTGCCCATAAATTCAACATAACCTTTGTGCTCTTCATGACCTTTTCCATAACATCACAAACTTCTCTATCTTTGGCATAATTAAATTCACTAAAAGTGTTAACAGGCCACAAAATGTTTCTTCCCTCTTATTATGATCTCTGCAATAGTCTGTATTATATTCCTTTTGTAACAGTTTCTATGTAGAAAAAAATGCACATTCTCTGAAAACCTGTAGATATTTTACTTCTGTCTTTATTGTTCACACTTAGCCAGATATTAAACTCAGCTGTTCATAAATTTTAGATGTTCATTGAGTTGCTGTTATCGTTGATTTTGTTTATTTATAATAATCATTTATAATGCATACCATTGAGTTGTACTGTTCATTCTTGTAGCTTACTTGCAGTGCGGCTAAATCAGAGGGTCTCTTATTTCTAATGGTGAAACTGTGGTCCAGATAAAGATGAGGGCAACTATGGTTGGGTAAGGCTGAGATTTCATCTTAACTGAGGGGCTGTGCAAGTGCTATTCTATCATTCTATTACTGGTGGCAAGTTAAGAGCTCATTTGTATAGAGGACTTCAAGCAGTTTGGAAACAATATTTCCAGCTTGAAGCATCCCATGAAAATGAACTGAAGGTTACTCAAATAATTTAAATTAATACCAACAAATTATCAGGAGCAAATGTAGCTTCATTGTGGATGGCTTTTACAGAATCGTGACTGGAAGCATGGGTGATGGGAATGCATTGGGGTTCTAAAGCTTCCATACCATAAAAAATGAATACATGCCCCCGTTTTGTCATAAATGCTATGGTGTAAAGATAGTGTGTTGTAAATATACATCTAAATATACTGCTGCTACTTTCAAGTGCTTGGGTTACTGAAGATGATACTGCATTGGAAAAAAAAAAAAAAAGTTTCTTCCACTCTACTTCCAGCTTTTTACTATTACAGTTAAAACATGGGAAAACATTTAAAGAATGAGTAACAGAATTGGGGCGTGTTTTTTTTTTTTTAACAGCACAAAGATAAGTTTTTCATCAGTTGCTAGGCTAACACTCAACTAACTGGGAATGGGCAACAACATCTGAGCAGTGAGAGACTTCTCTGAGTAGTTGGTTAGAAATCAGTTGTTAAAAAAATGTGCTTTAGTTTTGAATATACTCAATTGCACTTAATATTGACTTTTGTTTCCCCGTGGAGCCCATGCAGTCTTAAATCATCTAACCAAGCTTCTGATAAAAGAAATAATAATAATCAAAATGAATGGTTACTTTGGATAGTGGCTTCCAAGTTTTTTAAGTGAACTATGTGTTGTAATGACTTTTATATCATGTATTGATATAAAATTAATCAAGTTTATGTCTACTGTCAGTACTCTGCTATAATAAATGACAGGCTGTTGTGGTGCCAAACCATCCAAGAAATTATTTGCTATAGGCTTTGTCAGAAATCTGCTGACATTCAATGTGTTCTTGACTGTGGCTCAGATATGAAATTCCAGCTTTGTGTCATATATGCATGAGTTCTTCTTTCAGGCTGTTTTGGCTTTCTGCAGCTGTTAAAAGGTCAGAGGTAATCAGATAAGCCAGTAGGATGCTATCTGTCATTATAATTGACTTGAGCCATCATACATAGGAAATCATGCTGAATATCAATGCTGACATTTAAAGAGATGGTATAGTGGTTGTATTATTACAAATGTATCCCATACTTAGCTGCAGGAGATCCTGATTTTTTTTTTTTTCTGTGCAGAAACAAGTGCTGCAAGGTATTAAATTTTTTATGTCTACTTATCTGGTGAGAATCATCTTAACTATCCAGAAATTATGTTCCCAGAATGATGTGACTGAGTTCATCCAGTTTTGAAATATTGCTGTGCACAATTTATTTTATTTCCAGATGCATAATGGAAGTGTTAATAAAATGTAACTTGTGCAGCTGGCATTCTGAATATTTCTGCCAATCTAACAATGAACAAAGCAGTCAAAACTTGCTTTCCATTACCCTGCTAAATGTTTGTCATATATATATAATTGAGATGATTCCGGGCATTCATGTCTCTCACTACCTGCTGAACACCTCATTGCTTAAAACTTGCTGAAGCAACAAATCAGTGTTCTAATATTGATTCTGTACATCCTTCGCAGTTGACTGAATGTGTGAAAAATGTGATGTATGCAGTATTTTAGCTGCAGATACATTATTTATTATTTAATGTTCTTATGTAATTTTGCTTAGGACAAGATGGGGGAAAATATCATGAGTTTTTATAGATAAATGTGGCTAAAACCAAAGCCTTACAGAACCTTTTTTATTTATATGTATGTATCATACACACACATACACTTAGCACTGAATATTTACTTTTATTTTACAAGTTATCCCAGGAACGTATTTGATTAACCCATGAAGTGTTTTTAGAATCGGAAAGCTGCAGTCACTTGATGCAAATGATACATGCAACTCTTCAGTTTTACTGAGGAAATAATCTTCCAATTCATAACACAAATTTTTCAAAATGAATGTTAATACAGAATTTAAAACTCCCAGTAAGCTCGCTTCATCCCTTCTTCCCCATCCCCCACCCCTTTTTAAGAGGAAAATTTGAACTCTATCTAATGAATCTAGGAAAATTTACCTGTAACTTGTAGTTCCTCCTAACTCTAAATGATGCAAAACAAAATGTTTATTTTTTCTTCCCAAAATTCACTTTGGTAGTGATGAAGGAAGTTAAGTCATCAGGATAGCTCAAGCAGTGGCAATTTTAGTCCATTTAAAAAAAAAAAAAAAAAAAAAAAAACTAGACCACTAAGTAGAGGGAAAACTTAAGACTTGATAACTTGATACAAGAGGGAAGAGTTTTGTCTGAAAAAGACTGCATTATCCCTTAGTTACATCTAATGTTATTATGATATGAGAGGCTCTTGGATTGTGCAGAAGACCTAAGAAAGAACTGCCATATTGATATCAACATTATTGCCCAAACAAGTGTTTGCTTAAATTAATTTTTTTTCTCCCCTCTCTTCTTCTTTGCTATATACCTGTGCATTTGGTGTTTTATTTTGCCTTAGTGTAATGGCTAGTATCTTTAGTGACAGACCAGGGATTGAACTCAACACAAGGAATTGAAGGTGCATCTTGAACTAGTCAATTCCTGTAGCTGGGGACAAGAACATATCATAGAATGGTTTGGGTTGGAAGGGACCTTAAAGATCTGCTTCACGTATGGATAACATGGACAGGAAGACATAGCACCTATTTTCTGTTAGTTTACATGAAAAAATGTGAAACCAGATGCTGCATGGTAAGGAGGAAGTCCCTTAACTTCTAGAAAAAAGGAAACTAAAAACAAAACAAAAAATCTAAAGACATTTGGAGTTATACTGAAAGGATATGTCAGCACTTTAGGAAGTGAACACGAATTATTTACTGATTAGAAGTTAAAATGTCATCACCATATTGTCACTATGCCGTGCTATTGGTGTTGTTTTTTAAACAAATATGTGCATGATGTGGTATTTTCACACTTATTTAATAAAATCTATGTAATCTCTTTTAAAATATCCTAGGGGAGGTTGTTTATTATTTTCAATGAATTAATCCAGCTGCTGTGAACTTCAGTTAGAGGACAGTACTGCAGGTCAGGTGGGTGAAGTGCAATCAGATGGGAGTAACTTGTCGTCAGGTAGGAATCTCCCCAGCTGCATGTGTTTTATCACTTTATGACAAGAAGTAAGACACTAATTTTACTTGGCACAGGGCTAATTATCATTCCATTTCTTTCCTGAACTTTGTTTTCCTACTGGAAAGGATGAATTTGAATATTTGTCTGGAATTTCATAGTTGTGACTGAACTTAGAACAACTTCACCTGAGCAGCCAGTCTGCCATGCTCATTCCTGTTCACATGATGTCTGATTCTGAGGTAAATCTGGAGTCTGTTGAAATTGCAGGTTTCCACCCAAGGTTCATTTGCAGGTTCACAACTGGCAAATGGTTTGACTAGATTTAGGAATTGGTTTGAAGGTGTTTGACTCTGAAGTACTGGCTGGGGCCTGACTATGAAGTAGCAGTTGATCACTGACTGTGGAGTAGTGTATCTTGTGATCTGATACTCACTTGTTAGTATTGTCCTAGTTATAAGTCTCTGTAGCCAAGGTCAAAATAGTAAGAGTTACAGAAATGATTCAGAAACGGACTTGGAGCTATACTTTTGTATGCAGTTTTATATTTGAAAATGCAGTCTGTAATGCTCAGTCTTGTAGCACTGGAGCAGCCAGTGTATGTTCTGACATGTGGCAGCAGCCTCTGAGTACAGTGCATGACACTTCACGTATTAAGTTAGTACACATTTAGAAACAAACTGGCATTGTTCCCCTTATGCTTGTCTGGGGAAGGAAGATAGGAAGTGCTGCCTCAAGAAGCTTTAGCCTGGGTCATTTGAAGCTGCTTATGGTAATGCCAATGCCTCAGGGTAATGATTAGGTCAAGCTTGGATGGTGTTACTGAACAAAGTTGGATGGGATCCTGTATTTGATATTTTTGTTTGTTTTTAATTTTTAATTGTTTTCATATTAGTTTAGGTATCTTTTTTTCTAAATATTATCTCTGAAAAAAGTAAGAAGCATAAAAACTGATAAATGAAATGATCTACCAGTTGGTGAATCAATGTGTTGATAGGCAGGAAGAGCCAGGGCAAAGCTGTGTAAGTGAAACATTCCAATAAAATAGCCTGATCAGTTCATAATGTATTCAGTCAGAAATAAAAACACAACTTCATGAGACAAATATGTGCTGTACTTTGTAGCATCATCTTTCCATCTGGAAAGCCTAGCTACTGCTTAGAAATACAGAAGAATAAACACCCTACACTCCCAACACCTCACATCAAGAACTCTCAGTTAAGTATCTAGTTAAAACATCAGTCTTCCTGTTACCTTGGTTCTCAATAATTTCTAATTCAGAAGGAGCTGCAGATGGTAGAGTAACAAAGCTGTTAATATTTGGAGCGGGATGGAAGGCAGAGCATTGAATGTGCACAATTTTCTTTCAACAGTGATAAAAGGTGACAAAGTTAAACCAGAGATGAATTGGTAGTAGCATGAGGAAACGATGTGTGTTTGGCTGGGCAATGCTGGTATGATCCGCTTCTGCACTACTTAGCTGTGGACACTGAAGTGCCTTAGTCACCCTATATTTGTTGTTTAAAATCCAACAGACTGGGTATTAGTGCTCCCTGATGTGTTTTGCTTTTTTTTACTGTTAAATATATTTCATCAGAAAGTGCCAAAGGTTACATTTTGATCTTTGATATTCCATATGTATATAAGTAAATTGCTGCTTAAGAATACCTGTTAATTTAATTTCTGAACTTTGTCACTTTGGCTCCATTTGTTCTTCTGTACCATCCCATCTCAGGGGAGCTCAGGAACACACTGGTCATTCGAAGTCTTTTAATGAGGCTTGCAGTAAACAGGGACAGTATGGACAAGGGTGATACCATTGTCCAAAGACAGGAGGGAGGGTTTTCTGGAAGACTGATTAGCGCAACTAACAATTTCTTGAGCCATCCCTTTGCCATTAGTGAATTATCTGAATACCTAGGCTGGAGAAGTCATTCCAAGCACATGCAGAAGTTGCTGCTTGAAGTGTCAGTTAAATATTCTTTGTCAATAAAGGCTTTAAAAGATCAATAGGTATGCTCCATCCATTACATATTTGCAGAATTTCTTATTTCTCTATTGGAAGTAATGTAAATTCTGGCTGGTTGCACTGAGACATTGCTCACCTTAAAAAACAAATCTTTTTGGCAACTACCACAAGTACGGTTGTGTTTTGTGGTGTGTGGTTTTTCTTCTTGTTGATGTTTTGGTTTTAGTCCATGTTTCTCAGATGGCCTTAAAGAGCTGCATCAGATATTCCCGAATGGTTGTTCTTCCTGCAACAGTGGAGGATGTGAAGTTCAAATATTTCTTTTGTCACTGTCCTGTCAGTCTCAAGTTACCTCTGTAATGTGGCAGCAGCCACTCTTGGAAAGCACATGGCCCTGCACGGGTGGCTAGTCATTAACTAAAATGGTATTAAGAAATGCAACTTTACATCTAACAGCAATGAAATATAAAATAGCTAATCATGTCTGTCAAGTGCCTATTATTAGAGATCTAATCTTCTATTACAGTTGTCTATGCATATAATCCGTATCTGATGACAAATTACAGACTTGTACCCTGATTCATTGTCAGATGAATAGGTGAAGAAAGTAGTAGAAAACTGTAGTTCTACGAATCTGTCACTTAGAATTGCAATCAAATGTTTAATTTGAGGTCTAAATTTCATTAATTCAATCATATTACTTTTTGTTGTAATTTTGTAAAAAATTTTTTCTAATGAAAATTAATTATAATACAATATTTTCCATCTTGAAAAACTCCTTGAAGGTTCAGTGCCTGGAAAAAACTTATGAATGCTTCTTGTGTAGCAGTTATCACTGTAGTTCAGGAACTGATGTGTGATAAGGAAACTATCGAACTTGCTAGAAAAAATCAACCTTGGTTCAGAATCTAACAAATATCGGAGTATTTTAAAAATCAGACATGACATTTGCTTCCCTGGTCATCCATGCTTTCTGGCATTTGTATGAGGCACAGCTATTTAGCTGTGAGTTCATTTTATGTTCCAAGATGAATTTTAGGTTAGAGACAAATTGAAACCAATGTCTAGTTTCAGATTTCATTATATTGAAATAATGAGGTTTTGGCCTTAAATGAAAGAAATGTCATGAGATCATCTGACTGCAATGTGATTTTTTTTTTCTTTTTTGGTCCTTATCACGGAGTACAGAGATCTCAAGAATTCATCACGAATCCAACCTATAATGAAACGTTTATTCTCTATTAATTATTTCCTGACAGGTATTTGATAAATTTGAGTCCTGGGATGATAATTTTTCCAGTCTTTGAAATGTGAAGGCTTTTGATCTGTTTATAGGTGTGTGTATAAAACTGTACCTTGTGATGTAATTGCTGGTGGTACTGTCAAGAAATACAAGGGCAGTTGTCCTTTGCTTCCTGGAGCAGATGAAAGACAATTGCTATCAGATTGTGCCTCAGCCATCTGGTCCCTACAGTCTCTCTTGAGAATATAAGCACTGCTCTATTACTGCATTAGCATCAGCAAAATGCGTGTCTGTTACCTTCTACTTTTTTTTTTTTTTTTTTTTTTTTTTTTTTTTGCAGCTAACGAGACGCGTTTGAGAACTCTGCTTAGAGCTTGCTTTGAATTACTGTAACTTACTAAAACCAAATATCCATATATAACAATCCAAGTTGTCGGGTACATTCTCAGTTCCTTTAGTCTTCTGAGTCATGAGTCAGGACGCTGAAATAATGAGGCTGCTGGTAGAGTTTTGCAGTGTTCTCTTGATGTATATTGCAACCAGAATGCCCATTCACTATTTGTATTTGATGTGTGGACATTTGATATGCAGAAAACATTTTCAGTATTCACTAAAAGCATTTGTAGGTGTAAAGATTATGTTATATAGCTGTAATAAATAGCATGCCTAAGTTTGGTAAAAGGCTTTAAAGTACTTAAAACCCAAACTCATTTTTCCTCTGACTACTTTACCCTTTAAGTTGATATATAATTTGCATCGGAGCTTTTGCAAACCCTTCTTATTAGTGATTTGCATACTAAATATGGTTTTAAATGAGAATACATTGTCCTTTGTTTTTCTATTGCCAATTTAGTAAGCAAAGGGAGAAGTTCAATAGTACCCTGTATTTTGCACTTCAAGGATACTCAGGTATACATCTCATTTAATTTAAATTTTATTCAAATAGAATACTAAAAATGATACATAAAGCTTATTCCTTAGCCTCACCTTCTTCTGACCTCTCCAAAAGTGCAAAACATACCCTTAGCCTGTAAATTAATGGTACTTCTTTCTCTTTTCTCCCCCTCCCATAAGAAATAGGCAGCAGTGGGAGAACAAATGTTTTAGAATGAAATAACCCTCCAAACTGAAACTGATATCAAGACAGAGAACTCTAAGCTAGAATACAGTCCTTTAACTATTCCTTGAATGGTGAGACTATTTGCTATACTTATTGGCGCTTGTCATAGAACTACAATCCATTTATAATCCAGATAATATGCCTACAGTCACAGTGGTAGAAAAGTAGTTCCTGACAATTTTTATTTTGACCTTGCTTTTCAGTGTGGCACTGGAATATGAAGCCATATTAGTTAAAAGTATACCTACTAGAAATACACATACAGATTTGATGGCACAGTATATGCAGAAAGGACACTGAGCACAGCTTGTAACGCATCTATTGTGCTCAACACAGATGAATGCAAAAAAGGAACACATAGAAAAGAGAATAAAACAATCTTATGTAAAAAATCTAGACAGCAGTGATTTCTTTACCCTTGCAAGAGATGAAAGTTTTTCCTGCATAAAACATAAGCTCAGAATAAATGTTATTGATGAAATAAGAATAACAAGTGGGTTGTCCTTATGTAAAACTTTACATAAGGAGCCAAAAGATGTTCCTCACTGATTAGCAGTTAAGGTTCTACAGCTTTTCACTGGAATTAGTGAAATAAAATACAATTATGTTTGTGGTGGTCTCTAGTCAAATGGATGATGTTATTGCATGAGGCAATAAGGGATTAGATTATCTTCTGTTCCTGTGAACTTTTCCTGCATCACTTTCCAGGGAAAGATATCAGTTGTATTTCTCTGTTACAAAGGAACTTCAGTAGGAGGACAAGAGTAGTAGGCAGAGTTAAGGTCTTATTGTTACACTAACTGATGTAATGGGATTGGGGCGGGGGAGGAGAGGGAGGGACACACACACACACACACACTAAACATAGACAACATCTCCAGAACAAACAAACATCCTTGGATTTCAAATAGAGTTACAGTTAGCATTGCAATATGCTTTTTTAAGTGGAGACTAATTGCTCTTAGTTTAGCTACATGTTAGGCTACACCTGAAAGAAAAGTAGTAAGAACATGTGAACTTCCAAAAGTGATGTTGGTTCTAGTGAGGAATGAGATAAATGCACAAGCTTGATGGGGTGTGTGAAAACTAGGATGGATGACACAGTGGAGATTTCTTTGAATCTTCTAGTAACTGTTTAATGATTTTGCTGTATTGATCTATACAAGTACCAGGCTATTAGAAAATTAAGAACTTTGAAAGAACCATAATAAAATTTCATTTTGGAAGGAGGAAAAATGTATTTAACAATGTTCTCTGTTTTCCTAGACAAGTATCCTTGTTGAATAAGCCTCTTTAAATTGTCAAGTTAACAAACAAGGGCTTGGCTTTATGTTTTAATTTCAGTGGTGTATTTTTGATATTCTTATGAAGGCAGCTGTGACTGGTCATGGATTAGAAAAACTGCAATTTATAGACTTTCATATTTTAAATTGGGCACACTGGTTCTCAAAAAAAAAAATAAATTAAGGACATTTGGAGGGGTGATAACTACTAATTTTATAACTTTCAGTCCAGGTGAATAAATCTACTTTTATCTTACATGACATAACATAAGCCTAGTGTTAATTAATAATTTTTCATACTTCCTCACCACTTTTTCCATGTGGAAATCACTCCCAAGCACATGCTTAGAAGTTATGCTGATAAAATCTGATTTACTAACATCCGCCATCAGTGACTGATGTGACAATTTAGTTGCTTCACTCCCTTTCTCCCCTACAAAAAAAAAAAAAAAAAAAAAAAAAAAAAAAAAAAGGAAAAAAACTTAAGTGAAAGTAGATTCAGTTGTTGGTTTGAAATATTGAGAAACTAAACACTGGAGCAAGAAAAGAACTACAAGAAACATTTGTGTTGTGCAAGAACATAAAGTTGAAAAGAGACCATGAAAAAGTGTTACTTTATAAATATGAATTTTTAAATTTGATTAGGGCAAATATCATGAAAGCAGTGATAATGTAAGTAAATCTTCAAAAATGAGGGAAGGTAAATAAAAGATCTGAAATGTATTTTGTAGTACAGTTGCCTGTTAAAATGAAAGACTGTTTTCAGTGATGCATATCTAGCAGGAGCTACTTACAGTCCTGAAAGATTGGCATCTGGTATTATCTCTGTTAGAGGATACTGATCTTCAAGTTCAGTCAGGAAATGAATAGCTTGTAATAAGCTCTAATACAAGGTTTAATGTCTTGTTTTACAGCTGTTACATGCATGGTCATTAGTAAGCTGACTCTGGACTGTAAGTTCTTAGGTTCATACTGGAATTTTTGGCTGTTTCTTAAAGGCTTAAGGCAGATGCGTGCATCTTGGGCTGTTTTTCTTCTAACAAGCTTTTACAAATCCTGAGGAAATACTCCCCTCCCCATAAACTTACGTATCTTGTTATAGTAAACAGTACAGCTGAGAAATCCAGCAGTGAGTCCTATTTTGGATCACATATGATCACTTTAAAAAAAAAAAAAAAAAGAAAAGAAATTCAGTAAGTATTTTTGATGGCCAGTGGCATAGTGCTTAGAGAACTGTTTTTCAGCCTTCTTTGATTTGCCAGCCCATAAAAGTTTTCCAGTGAAGATGAGTAGTCCCATGTAAGGAAAATAAGCCTACAGCCATTATGACTTCAGTTCTCGGTCACCTTTCATGATTAAGATCATTTTGCCAGACTCAGCAGTTTGCATGCACTAGTACTAGTCCTTACCAGCTCTTGGAAACTGAAACTTAAATATCTTGTTTCCTACTAACTAGAAATGTGCCTGAAGCACATGAGTGTTCACTCATGTGAAGTCAAACTCTTTCAATCTTTACTGTTTAGGTTATACACCCAGTGAATAATAATAATAATAATAATAATAAAAAAAAATAAAATAAAAATAAAAAAACACCCTAAATATAAATCTTTTGCCTAATGACCTGTGCATGAAGGCTTGATGGAGGTTCTGTTTCCTGTTCCAATTAATGTTCATAATACAACTCAGAGGCAGGTCCTGTCACTGTAATTTTCTCATTCTTCTCCAAATGCATTTTTCTTCAAACATTAAATCATTCTTCTGCCTCATCTCATATTTCTCACTTCATTTATTTGTTACTGTGAAGGTACAAGAAAAGGGTGCAAATGCATTTTTAAACTGAGGATCAAGAAAACTAATTCTTTGTAGTTCACAGTTCGGGCTGGGAAAAAAATCATTGCGCTATATGAATGGGAAAGGCCACACTGTCAGAATCCCAACTAATGCCACCACAAAAAAAAAAGTCAAGAAGAATGTGTGCTAATGATTTTGAATAATAAAATCTAGGTGTTTTTTCACATAGAATTTTGTTTCCCTCTAGTTATCGTGTATGTAGAAATAGGAATTGACAGCCCTTCTCCATGGAAACTAGTTAAGGTAGATCTCTTTTAAGGAAAAAATAAAAATGCAGAACTTTTCTATACAGTCAAAGAACTGTGCGTGGTTCATCAAGGAAGAAAATGACATGATATTCTTGGTGAGAGAATCTGTGGAAGTATATTGAAGTTGATTCATTATTAAATTGTTTGTTAATTTTCCTTTCAATGTACTGATACTTGGCCTTATATGTGCCTTGTTTATTTAAACGTTGCTTGTATGTAGTGGAATGTAATGCAATATTGCCATCTAGTGAATGAATGAAAAAGTGTCTAGCCAAACAGTTTGATCCTTTGATGCATAAAAACATAAACAAAGTACTTACAAAAGAATACTTCAAACCACTGGGAGCATGCGACTTTGATAAACAAGTGGTGGTATGGTGATAGAAACTTTGTCATTAATTTATTTTTGGCAAGTATGCACAGTAAACACCCACACAGATCTTGCAAGGGATTTAATAGTAGCCAGGAAAGGGAGTGGGGGAAGGAGAGTACAACTTATTCACAGCAAAAATACGATGTTTATGTAGCCTCTTATAATACTGAGATATGTGATGATTTTGTGTCCTGGCCCATGAATACATTCCTGGTACTGCTTGTTACAGGAGGAATGAAGAACTCAAACAATACTGCCAAACAAATCAGGCATGCTGGACAAACAAATACTGATATTTCCAGCAAGTTCTTCTGTAAGATGCATTATGTTGTATTTGTCATATATATACTGCAGCTTTAGTGTCGTCACATACTGTGGTACAGGAAATTTAAAATACCTGTTGAGTTTGAATTTTTCTAATTTTGCAAATTAGAAGTTTCTGGTTTAGAATTAAACCAACATCTTGGTTATATTTTAAGCTATACTTTCCTGTATTTCATGAGTTGTTTTTAGAGAAGTTATTTTTGCAATATAATTATTACAACTACAACTTTCATCATCAACACTGAAATATGTTATATATATGTGTGTTAAATATGTAAGTGAGCAGCAAGGGGAGGGGTGACCTTTCCAGTGTTGCTCACTTGTAAAATCTGGAACCAGGGAAAACTACCAGTTTCCCCCAGATCCTCTTCAGTGTGACTATCTGCTGCTTCTGTCCACTCATTCACCTTCTTGCTATTGAGTTATTTACTAAATTTTTCATGTGTTTTCACTCTAATTCCATAAGAACACATTCACAAAGATTTCCATATGTATTTTAGGAGGTTTCCAAATAATAAGAAAATAAAAATTTGTGTTATAGCTCATTACCTGGAATTTTTGTTTTGGTTGATAGGAATTTGATTTAAATGGCGATCTGCCTACAATAACGATATGTAACCTTAATTTTACACAGCTTGGTCACCTTGGCAGTTTGTCTCCAACAGATCCAGCCCATGTGCTGGTTTGAGGTTAAGAATGTGCATTCCCATTTGATTTGTCTCTTGTGGAGAAGCTGCTTAATCTTTGTGTGTTACCCAAAGTATTCAATGAGAATCATAATATTAGTTTCCGTGTATTAGGAAGAGCCTGCAAATATCAGATGATGTTTGCACAACACTTATACTCAAATGACTTTTAGATTTTTTTATATATATATATTTTTTTAAGTATTACATGCTAAGGAATTGCCAAATCACGTGATTGAGCCTTGCAATGCTCTAGCTCTGTGCTGTTACTCAGCGTGGTTGAGGTCTCTTCCAACCTAGAAATTCTGTGTGTGTGTGTGTGTGTGTGTGTGTGGTTGGTCAGACGTACCTCTTTGGTTTGGGGATATAGCCCTGACCTTATGTGATTTTTAGTCCACTTTACAAAGATTAAAAAGGCTCATGGTTATCCTAACAATTTACCATGAAAGGAAATAAAACAAGTATGAGAGACATTGCATTCTTGGGGATTTTTCTGAGCAGCAATCACTGAAACTTTGACTTCTTTATTACCACCTACAGCTATAATTGCTGTTGCCTTCCTCTTAGGCTATTTTCTACACTCTCTAAGTATGTTTGAGCTGATGCAGAGGCTATAAAATCCCTCTTAAGAGGGAGCAGAAGCCAACTTACATTGTAACAAAGTATTTGAACTAATTTTCTAAACAACAATGAAAAATTGACAAGTTTTACAATATTTACAATATTATAACATTACCCTTCTTCACCTCTCCAGGGTTTCAGTCCTAGATGATCAGTTTACTGATCTCATAGAAAGTATGGCACTGTTTGCTTAAATCCTATTGGAAGTGAAGTCACAGGCAGGCACATTCAGTATTTATTTCTAGATCACTGTCTCTCAGGTACAGGGTTTTGACTTGATTTGCTCAAACAAGGTGAATATAAGATCCACTATTCATATGACATTCAGAAGTGCATTATTGTAGTAAAATGTCTTTTCTGGATGAATAAAGGAAATCTGATATATAGCTCTTTTTTTTTTTTTTTTTTTTTTTTTTTAATATCCTTTAAGACTTAGCTTCTTTATAAAGAAGCTTCTACTTGAAAAAGTCAACGTTAGTTCCTGAAGACAAATATCACATCATGTAATCCGTATTTTCAAACATTCTTTATTTCTTATGTCAATTCTTTTTTGCCAGAGGTATTCACATTTTGAGTCTGTATTTTAGAAAAGTTTTCAAAATAATATGTAATAAAGATGACAAATCACATATACTTAACATAAGAAAAGACAAATCAACTGTAATAACCATCACTTTTCCAAAGCAATGATTTTTTCTAAAATTATGACTTTACATTAAGAAGTTAAGATGTCATTTCTTGAATTACATTGCACATGTTGGCAATGTTTTTTAATGTGAATTTAAAAATACTACAATTTGTTTAGATAAAATGTTTTTGCACAAGCTCAAACAATTTTTGTCAGATGCTGACCTCAATTGCAAAAGACATTTTCAATTAAGGAAAACGTTTATATAGTTAGCAAGCTGTCATTCAGTAAAACTCATTTTTTTAATTAAACAGATGGTGATAACAAAGAAATTAATGAACACATACTTGCTTGCCTGCTATACTAATTTGCATTTCTAAATTATTCAGGTTATGCAGCAATTAAGCTTTAATTGCTTTTAGACAAATGAATATCTCAGAATGAATGACAAATTATGATGAAATTGTAGAAGAAGAATGGTGTATTCTAATGTTCATGCTATTTTATTTTGTGACAATTTTAGAAGCATAAATGTGGGAATAGAACATTGCTATGCAGATTTACAATGCTGTTTTTTGTTCCATATGCAGTGTATCATCATGCCACTGGTCTGCGCAGATAAGATAAATGTAAGATGCAATATTCATATGACATTCAAATCTGCGTTAGTGCAATAGCATGTTGTAGGTGACGGATTAGTATTTCCAGGCCTTTGTTCAAGAAGGAATAGATGACATAATGCGATCATCACAACTGTTCTGATTAGACTTCCACTATTTGATTTATAAGTAGGATCTGAAAAGGAATATATTTTTTAAATGCAGCAAGCTACTTTGTAGAGCACTAAAAGCCTGCTATGTCAGATTTAAGATGGGAAAATCATACAGTGTTGTGGTTGTAGTCAGGGTCCAAAGAAATTAAATGCTCACTTGCTCCTTTCCCCTCCTATCTGTGACTATCTCTTTTTTGAGATTCTGCTTATTTTTCCTATTACTGTATCTCTTGAACATGTTTGGCCTGTTAGTCATTGCACCACATAAAATACAAGCTTTTTAAAAAAACTAAAAACTGTGTTCTCCTTGGATCAGCTACAGTGAGTATAAACACAAGTTTGTGGTATCATTCTAATTGCGCTCTCCAGAATATTTCTGCTGGTGAAATCAGGTAAACTTCCAGCTCAGCATCAGTTCATATGAGCTCACTATATATGGGGGAAAAAGACTATTTTATAACTTTTTGTGTTCTAAATACAGCAGAATTATGGCTTTTTACACTAAGTATACAAGTTTTGTAGGTTAACTGACAGAAGACAGGCTCATGAATTGACTTAAGCTCAGAAAAATACTTATAAAAATGCCATATTTTGATGGTTACATAGCCTGTTTTCCTTAGAGGAGGAGGTAACCTCAATAGAATGTTACATAACATACACTTTCTGATTACTTTAATTTGTATTTTAATCAGACTTTTAAACAACCTATGTGACAAGTTTAAAGGAGAGCGGTGTCTGCGTATGCTTAGTATAGACTGAATTAAATCCGTATTTATAGACTTCATCCTATCTACATCTAAGCATCTAAGTGGAAGAAAAAAAAATCAAGCAAAGCTATTCACCTCAGGTTTTCATTATATTCAATGAAGAAAGGCATGAGCTGAGCTACTCAATCCAAGTTAAAATAAAATGGGGACTACTTGATAGCTATTTCCTGCTGATTACAGGACCATAAAATGAATGAATCAAAACTGGCTTTCTCTTGCAAGGAATGAATCTCATTCTTGACCATGTCAACAGGACGCTTGTCTACAATACATAGAAATAAAGGGTTGGTTTAGACCTCTGATGTGGGGAGTGGGTTGGGGGGGGGGGGTGCAGAAGGGTAGTAACAGCTGAGAAAAAGGCTTAGAAAATAGGATAACCTGTATATGTCGTGTTTTCTTAGTCTGACGGTAATGTGGTGCTCAAGGGTTTGCAACGTGTCACAAAGAATTGTATTAGCAAGACCAATTATGAACTTACTCTTTGTACACCAAATGTAGAATAAGAACCGACCTCTTTACTCAAGGCAGATAATAAAAAGTAGAAGAAAAAAAATTAAGTAGATAACACAAACATGGGAGTGTCTGTCCCTCTGCTTCTTTCATACAACACAAGTTTAGTTATGTTTAAAGCAGAAATCAGGCTTGTGTCAACACCGCAGGAAGTAAATTTCTGTCATTCGAATCGAATATGGTAAATGCATTGATACAACATAAGCCTGGATTTTGGAGGATTCTTACAGTAGCTTGTGTGGCAACTTCCCAGTCAGGCTGGGTTCTTCAGAGGAGGACAATTAGGGATGTAAAGATAAAAGCCTAACAGCTGAGTTCAAAACATGCTTGTGGTCAATGTGAACAATTTTCATATTGTTTTTAAAATGCCATGTTTTAGTCTTCTTAAATCAAGACAGGAAGAAGCTTGAGATTGGGTTGTATTTCAGCTGTTGCCTCAGCTTTATTTTGTTATTTAAAGTGATTAAACATGAAAAAGTCCTTGCTATCAATAAAAGCAAATAATTAATGTTATCATGTCAAGATACATATATTCTCTGACTTTTTTCATTTTGAGTACATAGTTTATTGGAGGAAATCTGATTTCATACATCCCTCATTTCCCATGAGTAGATAGTCCTTGCTTATTTTTGAATTTCATATTGTTTTTCTGTGCTTGAAGATCTTGATGAAGGATATAAAGTAATTTCATTATGGCAAAAGTCTCTAGCAATTGATTTAAATTAGTATTATACCAGTACTTTCTCACCATCTCTTGTCAATGTGTGTACTGAAATATTTATGTGCATGCCCCTGTGTATGACATTAATATTTATTGACTTCCTTCCTGTAGATATCTTCATTGAGGATGATGATATTGCCTAAACAGAAGAGGAAAAAACTTAGCCTTTTAGATAGCCCCTTATTTAATATTTTTGTGTGACCTATGACAGAAAACGTTAGGCAGGTGGATAAACGAAATACTTAACATAGAAGGTACTTTAGTTTGCACAGTTCTCCACAAGGTGCTAGTGTTTGGAACTTAAAAGTATTTCAGCTATATATTTCTTTAGGAGCTGTCTAAGAAAAGAGAAAATAGCCTTTGTACAGTATATTAGCACCATTTCCTGTCATTAGCACTAGTGTAAAAAGGTATTTTGTAAGGGTTTCCTAACATATATTTTAATCTAATGAAATTATTATATCTTGATATTAACAGCTAGCATAGCTCCTATCTTTTACAGATGCTTTGCAAAGTATTTATAGACAACTTATGAAACTTCACTATGTTGCTTCCCAGACACTTTATAGCATCTTTGAACATAATGCTATTTATGCGTTAGTTCGTATTTACACTTTATGTGAAATACAAATTAAATATCTGTAGTGTGTATCAAGTTGAGCACTAGTTTTTCAGGTGGATTTATGTTGGATTTTAAAGAGGCTTAATGATCAGAAATATTGCTGAATTAACAACATAAGAAATATAAAATGAATTAATAGATGTTAGTTTTCACTGGTTTGAGTGAAACTGACTCATAAATCTTACAAGATAAATGACTCACCTAGATTTTAAAAAAAAGTTCTTTGAGCCATAATGAATATTTTAATATCAGCAATTCATTATGGCTCAAACACATGTTGCCTTTAATACAAGTGCATGATCTTGAATATTATTAAGGTTTAAACAAATGTAAATGTGACAAGCACAAGATTAAATGTGGCACATAAACGAGTTTAAACAGCTAATTAGGTTTTGTTGGTCCATCCTATGTTTGACAGATATGTAATAGCAGCCATACTAATTAGAGAGCCCCCAGCACCAAGCAGATATTCATTTTATTATGGAACTACAGTTTTGTGCCACACACTTCCGCAGGAGGCATGAAACCTTATCTGAAATTTTGAAAACTAAAACAAAATTCCATGTGTTACAGTTTCACAGCAAACATCTATTTATATGAATTATGTCTCATCCCCTTAAAACTGTGAAATCATCTCTTAAGTTTTAGAAAAGAAGTCCACCAGAAATGCAGTTTATCTCACTGTTCTAATTGAACTGATCTGATCTTTGTTTTAGGTGAGGCCTCTTTTTCCAGTGTGTGATTTTAATTTTCATTTCACAGTGCTGCACGATCATTAACATTAGTTATTGAAGACAGAGATTTTAAAAATGATTGGTTTAGCATTTGTGTTTTTAAAGGAGGATCAAGCATGATTAACCTAATACTCATATACCTGATATATTAATACAATTTGTTTATTAGTAATATAAATTAGCATTAATATTTGGTTAGTCATTTGATCAAATAGCATTCAACTGGTATTTATAGTTAACATTAGGAGTTAGTTCACTGGGTGATAATGGAAAAGAATGAAAAATACAAAAACTTGGTTTAAAAAGAAAATGGATGTTGTAGTTAGTGTAACCCAAGCAAAAGTAAATAAAAATCTATTCCATTTTATTTAAAACACTTCCAAGTCCCATTTTGTAGCCCTATATTATTCTTCCTACTAGACATGTCCAAGTTAACTGTATATTTAAAAAGAATAATAATATGTATGTTAAAAAAAAAAAAAATCTAAACCGAGAATCATTGTCAGAGAGTATCCTGGATCAGAGGCCCATTGCAAGACCAGGAGATAATGAGGTGGGATCTCTTAAGCCTCACCAAACACACATGCAATGCTTACAAACCTTGACTATATTCCATATAGACGTTAATAATTTCTGTTTCTGTTTAACACTTGCAGAAAACAGAGTTAACTGCTGAGCTATTCCAGGCTTGGCTTTGGGGTAGCTGAGGGAACACAGGTGGGCTGCCAGAGCTCAGTTGCTTTCACACTGCCCTTTGAAAAAAGGGATTAGATACAGTTTATAATTATTCATTAAGAGTGGATGTTGGGGTTAGGGATGCTTTTTGTTTGGGGCATGGGGATCCCTTTTTATGTCTGGACTCATCGGAGGGGCAGTCACTTTCATCTGTTTGACAGCAATAAAACAATTTGTGAATTTCTCTGTACCTTTCTGGAGATAGAAGACGAGCTATATGTGATTCACTTTTGTGCTAATCCTTGCACAGTGACAGGAACTATTAACACATCCAGACTTTGTTATTTTCAATTTCTTTTGCTCGTGACAAATGAAGTAAGGTTCTGATGTTTGGCTTCCAATCTGTGACGGTAAATCCATATTTTTACTGCTTCCAGCTCACCTCACCCTTAGTCCCAGTACATTAGTGTACTACCCTGAGCTGGTACATCTTTGATAAGGTTGCACATAGAGAATGCATTCCCTGTCTCTGTGTGTTTTGGGAGGCTCTGCTCAGTGGTGAATTGGGCAGTGGTACTGGTAGCTTAACTGACTTAAAGCTTCCCAACCTGTGCTTAATTAAGAAGATGAAAATGGTGTGGGAGCAGCTTTCCACAAACAAAAATTCAAATTGTGCTGCTGTTGGCAGAAGAAGAACTTGAATATTCAGACAATAGAAGAGTATTTCTTCTTTCTGACAATGGAAGGAGAAATTGGGTCTCAGTCAGGAATTAAATCATTTATCCAAAGACACTTCTTGGATGCTTCTATTTCCAGATACTTAACACTTTTTTTTTTTTTTTCATATGTTGAGCTAACTTGTAGCAATTTGCAGGGTGCTTCATGCTAGACAAAACTACAGCGCTGTCAAGATGCAAGACACCACTGGGAAATTAAGTCAATGTTAAAGGCCATACAACAGGCTTTTCTGTTTTTGTTGTTGTTTCTTTGTTTGTTGTTGTTTCGGGTGTGGGAGAGGGATGTGGAGAGGAAGAATTGGAGAAGTTTGAGGAAGGCAAAGGAGATCCAAAAGCAGACCGATTCTTCAGGAAATATTGATGTCTCTGCTCTCTTTTGAAAGGAGTAGGTCAATGGAAATGCTGTGGGGTTTGTGTGATATTTAGAGATATCCAGAAATATAATCTTTAAGAGAAATATCTTCCGGTGGGGGGGCTGTTCATGTTTTAGGTTGTTTCATGTGTCTTAATTCTAGGGGCGCTGAATTTTATAGACCCAAATGAATAAATATAATTACGAAAATTATTAGAGTTGTTTAAGCCTTAGTATTTGTAGGCTTTATAATGGTTATCCAATTACTTCATATACTTAAACAAGAACACTGAGAACATTTTCTGATTCTACCTATTTAAATAAAGAATAGCCCTGGTTAAGTAGTTGCTAAGGTTTCATTTGGAGCTTTAGGGTAAGCAAGTCTACGTGGCCATTCACTTTCAGCCCCACAAGCATCAAACAAGTAATCTAACCATCTAGTGTCTAACTTTAGGTAATCTGCAATTAGCTAAAGGGTTAAGTTTTCAAAGAACTCACAGAAGAATGTAAATATGGTTATGCTGGATGAGATGAAAGGTGCAATGAGCTTTGAATAGATCTTTCAACCTTTACCAAAGGGAAGGGTATAGGAGCATTGCCTGATTGTACTGCAGACTTGTATTTCACAGAGTTATCAATCTGTCAAGAATTGCCTTCACAAATAAGTGAGGTTTTCTTAAAGTTTGTCTCCCCCAATGCCCCAAACTGACCATTAGTTGCCATGTACAGTTACTTCTGTACTTCACCTACCTGTTTTACCTCCCTCAGTTGAGACAGGGTGTTTAGAACCTACCATTCTATAAATGTTAAGTTAAAAATAAATCTTTTTTGACTAAAATAATGGTACAAGTGTACTTCTGATAATAATACGGACAGTATAGTACTCTTCTTGAACTGAGATGCTTTTCTTTTGTAGCTTGGAGCAGCTCTGCCAACATTGAAACGTTCTGGCTTGGCATAGGGAAGAGTTACAATTCAGGGAAAAAAAAAAAAGAAGTAACTGAATATATTTTAAGCAGGGAATTCTGTTCTTTCGCAGAAGAGGGGGGAAAATGAATTCAAAAGTTCTCTCTTCTTATCCAATCAAACTTCTGTCTTCAAAGACTCAGTAAGTAAAGCTTGAGCTATCATCACTAGAACAAAAGGATGGTAGCTGAAACAATCACATTAACATCTATCAAATCCTTAGACAAAAATTGACTATCTGACACAAAGCTACACAGGTTAGTGAATGAGCAGATGCCATGGAATGAGAGATTGATGCCTCAACTATAGCCTCAAGTCAGGCTAATAATCCAGAACCAATTTGTCACAGATGTCAACTCTTAAGTATTGGTTAAACCCTGAGAAAATAGTCTGCATTTCAGCACCCCACGGGGTTTTTATTTTAGCTGTGTTGTCATAAGCAGCTATTCCCAATAGTCCTTTAAAATTTCTGCTCCTAATACTGCCTTTTACCCTGTAGGTGATTTTATCAAACTGAGAGTAACCCCCATTTCCTCCAAAACGGAAATATAAGTGCAAACTACGTATAAGCATTTAAAAATCTTAAAATACAGCAAGCTTTAGAGAATACTGATGTACTTTACTGTTTTCCAGCACTCAGCAGATCAGGATTCCTATCTTAACTGTCTTTCATATTTCATGACATTAAAATCTCATCACGTGAAACTTTCATCTTTTAGTTCCAGAGTATGAAATATAAAATAGCAAGGATGAAAGAATATCCATCATTTTCTTCTATCCTCTACTCATCAGAGTGACTAGATGGAGGTCAGGTGAGGGGAAACTTCTGTGCTTTCAAAGGTGTAGTGATTTATTTGTAGCTTGTGCTGTATCATACAGGTTTTCTATATTCTCACTTCTGTTTTCTGTTCAGTGTTGTTTCTTTTCCAAAATAAATTTAACAACTGAGAAATTTTAATAGTCTTTTCTCTAAAATATGAATAAGATATTTCTTAGCAAATCACTCATTAAAGAGTAGTACTTGACTGCTCTGTACCATTTCTAATAAGAAATCTGGATGGTAATTCTAACATATTACTGGAGCCTTAATATATTGAGCTAATATAAAATAAATCTTCAACACATGCACAAGAATATTCAGTTAGATGATCTTCTAACACCGTTTGCTTCTAGGAAATTGATTTAATAAAGTTGGAAAATCTCTGTCTTCTAAGGGAATTCTGTTAATCTTCATTGACAAGTTATTTCTTCTATTAGTACTATTATTTTAAAATGTAATTTCAAAATATTATAGATTATACTTGCAATTATTCTCAAGGTCAGTTTAAAAAATAAAAATAGTAATATGGAGCCCACAGCGTAGAGCTCCAAACTTCTGCGTTCTTTATATGGTCACTACATAATGATTTTTAATAGCCCTTTTTTTAGGGAGCACAAAGGCAGCTGAAAAACTGTAAACACTTCTGATGTAGAAGCAATGGTTCCAAAAATCTGTTGCATCTCTCTCTCTTTTGCAAAAGATCTTTTTTCTTACAGAAAGGTTGTCTGTAACTGAAAGCAACCTTACCTCTGTTGTCTGAAGCCATCACATTTCATACTTTTTGCCGAAGAACTAAAAATATGCTGTGATTTTGGAGTTATTTATTTTACTTGAAGTGAATGTCATAAGCTAGTCTATATGTTGCAGTGTTCGCTTGTTGCGCATTTGAGTGTTGAGTGTTTGTGCAGCATTGTCCGTGCCTTCTGTGAAGTATGATTCTTAGATTCAACTCTGACTTGATTGTATTAGTGGACAAGTACTATATATGAGCACTGAAGCTATCAATATTGTGTTAGTTGATAAAGTTGCTGTTGTCTATTTATCCCTGGCTTATGTGGTTTATGCTGAACCATATATTACTTCCTGTATGTTTCCCTCAACATATTAAACGTGACCTCCTTCTTGTGGGATCTGATATACTGATGCTGTGAATTCGCTGTTACTTTTCTAAAGGAGCAGAACATGACTGTGTTCTTTGAAGTTTGCACTGGGTGAGAAACTTAGTATGAATAATTTATTTGACACATTTTACCCGTTTAACTGTTCAATTATTGATCACAGAATGAAAATCCTCCAATGCACCATGATGTACCAATTATTTTAAATGATTTGCAAATTATTGGGGGTATATTTTGCCTACAGATTATGAGGATTGTTATGAATATTTGAAATTTGAAGTAAGAGTTGCATAAATCAGTGGGATTATTATTTTTTTTAAGAAGACTTATAATACTCTTACAAAGATAATGGCCTGATTTACACATTTACAACTCACACAATGTTTTAGCTATACTATGACACTGCAGTTAATAAACAACTACTTGGCTTAAATTTCATCATTTATAGGTATTACTACTAATAACTTTGAATTGCTAATTTTCTAAGCACAGGATGTGCTTAGGAAATAGGAAAACACAGCAAAAGTAAATAAAAATAAAAAATAATAATAATAAAAAAAAAACGACTTTGATTTTATCTGCAGGGAAACTGTTGTAATAAATTAAATGCAAGATCTTATGGCAAGGGAAAATTATCATATTTTAAAATCTTTATGCAAGTTGATTTTTATCTACGCTGTGCTTACGTGTATGAACCCAAAAGTGCTGGCATGCATTCGAGTAGCCTGGCAAGAATCATCTGAGAACTCGTGGCCAATGAGGGATGCCAGCTCTCAAGCACTGCCTGTGTCCCTTCAGTTCCTCCTCATTGGCAACAAACTAATGTTTAGACAGATCAGTTATATCTTGGAGTCATCAGTCATGGTCCTCTGCCTCTGAATCTTGCCTGAGTCCACTTCCCATGAGTTTTAAGGCAGGCTGCTAACCACTATCTGGTCTTCACTTGTTTGAATGTCTGTCCTCTTCTTTTCTTTTGAGTAGCCTTTCTGATGTTCTGTGCAGTGTTATCAAGAGTGGAGGCCTTGATATAGGAACATCTTCCAGGCAATTTCTAAGAATGCCCACAGTGCACCACTTCCATGATGCCCATGTCCTTCAGTATCGATACTGAGTGTTCTTCCAGCTCTTTGTTCTGCTGTTTCCTCTGGCGCTTAAGCATGCCTTTGTGCTTGTACTGCATTCACACCAGGTCTGATGTTCGTGTTAGAAATCTCTATGCATATATCATCTGTCGTAGATATGCCTGTAGTATTTGCTTCTGTTGACATGTTGGTAACATGTCATCGATGTATTCAGAACATGTAATGTGAATATAATTTTAGAGCCAGGTGTCTCAAGACATGAATACCAACATTATGGATATTATTGGCTTATGAGTTACAGCTGCATTTCTGTCAGTGTTTTCATGCACAGGGGAAGCTTGTGCCAATATTTGAAAATTACATCTTTGCTAGATTGAGAGGTGTAAATGCCTGAAGAACAGGACAGAAAATCATTTTACTGACGAAGAATGAAGAGTTAATGAATCTATCTTGTCAAATGATTTTTCTTTCAGATGCATTTGAGTGACATTTTCTTTTGCTTATCTCCATTTACATTCTCAGTGTCTGAGATGCTTCTCTCGCAATACAAATACTTTTCAGTCTGAGCCAAGAGCTCATACGAAGAAAGTTTTTTTTCAATAGGTATGAGAAATGCATTAAAGTGTCATAGTCTGTGTGGGAATTCAGATGAGAGAAAGCAGAATGCTTCTCCAGAGGGTAGACTGAAATAGGAATTCAACATATGTGCCCTGACCACAGGTGCACAGCAAAGAAGCTCACCTCTCTGCTGACAGGGCTGCTGAGCTAAGGCACTAGGTGCTTTCTGAAGTACCTACAGTTAATAGCTAGCCATTTGGATATCTGTTACTGACCTCTGAAGCAATATCTCCTTTACCTGTTTTGAATACTTCTACTTTTTTTTTGTGGACCTGCTGCATTTCATGAAGTATGAAATGTAAGAGGAAATATTTCTCTGAAACAACTGTGTCCTATGTTTGAACTGTTCATTGATATGTTCTGCTGATGTCCAAGTAAAAATCATCAGACAGGATAGAAGGACCAGAATCTGAAATGAGTGAAAAATACTGCTTCACAATAGATCATCTAGTACACATACAAAAGACACATGAAATGATTTGCTTAATATATGTATAATTATTAACCTCATATTTGTGATGTTATACTTTATAATTTTCAGATCTCTCAAGTTTCTCCTGCAGTATCAAATGTGATTCACTTTTTGAAGAAGCTTATTTCTCTTCCTGATATAAAGTTATTGTTTGTGTCCTTATTAGCTTTGTGAGATAATATATAAATATCTTGAGCAAGAAAGTGAGAATATAAAATGAGAATAAGTAATTTTGGCTGAAATGCAGTTGTCCAAAATTACCCAGAGTTAAATTTATTCAAAAGTAGCTCTGCTTTTCTTTTTTTTTTTTTTTTTTGTTTTTGTTTGTTTGTTCGTTCTGTTTTGTTTTGTTTTTAAACTGTGTTAAAAACACTGATTTGAGGGCAGCTAATGTAACAGTAGCGGTATTGATAAGTGGTACAAATATGTCCCGGTAATGTAGTGTCACAACAATGCTGCTCATGTTACCATGTTCAGAAAGACAAAGAAATGCTGAGACCACCCGGTAATATGAAAAGACCTGTCTTATAGCTTCTTTAGAAATCTTAAAAGATAATGGAGGTTTAAGGAAATAAAACTTACTTATTGGAGATAGGTTGCTTGCTTTTCTTCAAGGAAGGATTTATATACTGTTTCTGCAATAGTCCTTTAGCTTTACTCCAGCTTATTTTTCTTTTTATGCAAGGACCATTACAGTGGTAGGACTGGGTGCATAGGTCTTTCAGTCCTTGTTACAGGTGCTCACAATGTTTTCTTTATGTAGCTATTTTTTATTTGTAATTATTATAATTATAATAATATAACAACGTAAACATAACAACATAAAACCCTTGATATTTTCTTTGTCTACTTCCAGCACAAGAAATACCTTCAACTGACTGAATCCAAGCAGATGCAAAGTTGTCTTTTTTCTATAAAAGAGATTGTCTTCAACTTACTTTATAGTTGTTTTTAAACTGTAAACAAATGATAGTGAAAAACAAGATATGTTAGGTCATGAGCCTGAGCTCATATTACTCATACTCATTCATGTTTAAAAAGCAAAGTTCATAGCTATATAACTGTTCACAAGATCTGTCCAAATATGAACTTGGAAACAATAAAAAGCACACACAATTATTTTGCTCAGAACCTACGTCAAACTTCTATTCAGAGGTCAGATAATAACATTTTCTTGTGCACCAGAACTGCCCTAACTGTGGAAGCCTTCTTCGCAATCTTTACTTCTAAACGTAATTGTTTGAGAAGAGAATATTATGATTTAAAAGACTTCAGTTAAGATTCTCTCAGTAAACTTCAGTGGGAGATCACAAAGCTCACCTGACACAACATCTCTGAAGCATGAATCAAAGCACTTGCAATTGGGGAGGAACTTGTCAAACTGAATTAAAGACTATCTACAGCAAAGCATAGCTCAATCAAGGTGAAACACTTCAATTTCTTATTACATGCACACAGTTCTCTGGAGGATCTACTGTGTTTGTTGTATTGCGTGATGCAGAGAAAAGGCTCTCAGAGTTGCATTTAAAAATACAGATTGGGGGAAAAAACACACATAGATGTCCTTGAAAAACTTTTGCAATTATCTAACTTGGATATTGTCATTGCAGTGCATTAATGTGCATTGCTGTCAGATCAGTGCCATGCTTCTTCACCTTCTGATGGATGCTGAACGTTACAGTTTAGTATAAGCATTTACATGTTCTTCTTGCTTTTTCACTTTGTTCCCATTCAAATATTTACAGCTTAAGAAAAGCAAAATTACTATAAACAAACAAACAAACAAAAAAAAAAAAATAAAAGTGGTTAAAAAATACCTTCAGTGAAAATACTTTCACTGTGTTTCAGAAGCTGGCAATCCATCTTAGGCACAAATTTTAATGATAGCAGTTTTAAAATGTCAAAATGTGAACACCTTTTGAAAAACTAATTGGCTGTTCATTATTGTAGGCTTCCAGACCATGAGAGAATTTTGCACCCACTTCACTGCTTTGGTTTCTTGACCTGTTCCACCTCAGAAGATATTGTGTGATTCACACAACTTTTTAAAGCCTTATTTAGGATTCAGAAGGGCTGAATGTTCTTTGAGTGCCCTTGAGAGGGAGGTGGTCCTAAATATTGCTGCTAGTGTCTTGGAAAATGATGAATTAAAAGAAATATATTTCTATCTTATTGTGTTATTATACCTGGCACAGTCAGGTTGTTCTGTTCACTTTCATCCAGAATTTATTTAACATTAAGCAAAGTTAATGAAAAAAAATGCAGGACCTTTACATAGCTTTCTGCTTTCTCTTCTTGTTGAGTCTGTGGCTGTAGGCAGCACAAACATGTCTGATTACTCACAACCCTATATAGCACTAGCTTAACACTGAGTTTATTTTAGAAAGTAGTCCTCTGTACTCAGTCTTCTGGGAGGTGGTGCAAAGCATATCACAAAGCTGTCGGATTCTGTTCACACTGAGCAGTCTGATCTCCATGGTACTGTTAGCTTTGTGGAAGTGTTTTGTTGTACTTTTCTGAGACAAATTAAAAACATTCTGTCCTTTAGAAAAAGCTGTGTTCTATCACTAAAGGTTGCAGAAATTCCAGCTGAAACCTATACAAATTTGTTCCTAAAGTAACTTGCCTCTCTTCACTGGATATGCACGGCCACACTGTTGAGAAGATAAACTGACATGTTTTAAGGGCAAAGCTGTTTTCTAGCTAGGAACTACAGTTAATATCTCCTGTTTAATATCTCCTTTAGTAATTTCCTTTAATGTGACTTCAAATGTTTATTGGGTTATTGAACTGAAAACATGGTTTTAACACATTTCTAAGATCTAGAAAATAACCTTCTCATAATGTATGAGAGCTTAACCAATGGCCCACTGGCACCTACTGATTTTTTTTCTTGTTCTACCAGAATTTTGATGCAGGACAGAATACACATAATATATAACTTTGTACTGCCCCGATGCAATAACAGAATTTTCATAAAGAACTCGATTGAAGTCTACTCCTTAAATAGAAACAAGAGTCTGGATGCTAGCTCAGTTCGTGAAAGAGTAGCAAACACTTTTCCTAGCCTTTTAAAAAAAATAAATAAATAAATTTCTTTTTCACCTATTACCACTTCCTTAGAATGTTTATTTAAAAACAAACCAACAAAAAACTGACAGCAGTTAATAACTATACATTGAGTTTTTCCCAACATATTTAATACATAGGGTCTGTATAGCGACTGCTGTTTGGTTTTTTGTTTTGTTGTTGTTTTTAAGAAAACTACTTTCTGAATTGCTGGGGATAAAGAGTATGTAAACTATTAATTGCTTTTGACACAAAGTGACACAAGCACCTTTGATATATAATTGGGGAGCAATGCAGTTTAACAAGTCTTAATTTCTGGTGCGGCTGGAAGACAATGAAGAGAAAGCATGAGAACAAATTAAATGGTATATAGGTCAATCATTCTATTAGCAGTCTTCAGGGAACACATATCTAATTTACATAATTGTATTTCTGCTGCAACCAGACATACTGCTGTGCTAATACGTGTTCTTGGTTAGTCTATAAAAACACTGAAGATGGCCTTTTTATATTAAAGTATGGAAAAACTGGAACTACAGGAGCAAATACATTATTAATTTCATCTAATCACTATTTCAAGGTTAGCTTGACCCAATCTATAAAGGGCCCCATCAGCTCCACAGGTAGTGGTTTGCTGAGTATTTTCCCTTAAAGCAAAGATTAAGTTCTGACATCTCTTACATGCAAATAAAACAATTTACCAACATTTTGTTTTAAGTTTTTCAGGAGTTTCTTGTTCTATGTGGGTCTCATCTGCAAAACTTAAACATCCCTCATTCAAGAAACTCATTTGCAATCATCTATTTAGTTAAACTTTTGACGTATTATGAAAAGAGCTCAAAGACTGAGATCCATACAAGTAAAAATAGTGTATTTCTATTATTTTCTGTGTTCACAAGCAAAGGCAGCAGTATACTACCAAACCTTTCACCTTAACATGAGTGAAAAGGAACTTCTAGGCTTATTTCTTTTATGTATCACTCTGAAAACAACTGCATGGCTACAGTCATTTTTAGTTGGTGCATTTTGTGCAAAAACAAACAAACTGAAGTTCCAAAATTATGTGAAAAACAAAGACTATTTCTGTGTGCTTTGCGATATCAGAAAGATATCATTAAATCAGCACATTTTTAAGGGATTTTAGAAATTTCTCAGAAGATTTAGTGTTTTATAAAAGTCATGTTTGTGTGTTTGTTTTTGTTGTTGTTGTCGTTGTTGTTTTTTAATCAGTGTAAGACTCTTACAAATGTTGTCATATTTATTACAGCTTTTTTTCTATGTGGATATGTAAAGTTTTAACAAATTGAAATTTCACTTTGCTGCTGCCAGGTATTAAAAAGTAGAGACGATAGGAGGCTGCATCTATCAAGTATTTTAGTTCAGAGTAGGACTGCACTTTTCAAGCAATCTTTCAGGTTGTTTCCACACACCATGCTTTGACATCTATCACGGAGCTGTCTCAGAAAACAAAAACCAAATTCCTCTTGCCTGAAACAAGACTGAAAGAAAACATCCAAGGATTTGGTGACGTGCTCCAACGTAATGTCTGGTACTGTGGTTTGTGCTTCCTAGAGCTAGTACAAAGTAAATGGAAATCCATAGGCCCTTAGCTCCATTTCCTTACACACCTACACATCTGCTTCTCCACACTAGTTATTTATAGTTATGGTCTGTATACATGCATTTTAGCCTGGATTAGAAGTGTGTTCTGCCAGTGAATTTCCCAATCATCTCAACTTGCTGTGCATAAATGGAATGGGGCTTTGAGCAACCTGGTCTAGTGGAAGGTGTCCACTAGACAAAAACCCAACAATTTAGGTCTGACTCTTTTCCTTCTCTCGTGATTTCCACTGCTTGCTTTGTTATTTTATTTCACATTGAGAATATAATCAAGGATTACACTATGTCCTCCTAGCAATTTTGGTTTGCCAGTACCCTTAAAAGTGCACAAACCTACTGTGAAGCTGCCTCGAGATTGTAGAACTATTAAAAAATGCTGGCAGGGTAGGGCAAGGAATACTCAGTCTTAAGTATTGTTTTAGGAGTATTGTCTTGAATGACCTATTTAAGAATCTAAATCTGAAATTCATCTGTTATTTGGTTTCTCTTTCTTAAAACACTTCATTTTTTCTTTCTTTGTGAGATCAGAAGTGAAGATGAACTTAGATGGGGAAATCTAGGTCCCAATATTTTATTTTATCAATGCTTGTTTTAAAGTAATTCCAGAAGTATTAGTTTTAAAGAAATTAATGTTAAATTTACACTGAATAAATAAATAACCCTGTGCTCCAGTGTTTACTTAATTATTGTGATTAGTGAGCTACTTGGCGGTTCTCCCCTGTTTAACTGCAAGTTCTAGTAAGTATAATGAATGATTTTCAATTAAGGACTAGCAGAACTCATGACAAGAGAAATCTTTGTCAATTTATTAAAACCAAGTCTCTCTACACTGGAATAAACAATGTAGAACACTAAAATATTGTGTCAGGAGTACATGCTTAATTAAACTTCCATTAGCTAGGTAATTCTTTATAATTTAATAGGTATAAATTTTCTGTTTTTTTAAATAACTTTCAAGTCCATATTTGTGGATAGGAAAGACTTTCAGTAAATTCAAGTATTCCATATCTGGCTAATTTTAACAGCTGAATGAGTTATTTTTTAGTTATTATTTTATTTATTTTTAATTCATTGGTGTATAAATTGGAATTTGGTCTAAATCAAATCTTTTTTTGCTGCGCAAAAAAATTCTACTTGCACATAGAATTAGAATGCTTGAGATTTAACATGGACCGTGACTTTTGTGGTTTATGAGTAACACTAAACATGGATTTTAAAATCCACTACCTTGGTTTTTATTTGGTGGAAAGCAATAATAACTTCTTTTACAGATCATCATCATTTAGAGTACTTTGCAGCATAAAGCATTGTTATGTGAATCTGTCCTCTGAGAAATAAAGAGTACAGTCTAAATCAAAAGGAAATGGGAAAAACTGCTATGTTGAGTCACAATACTTTAGAAGACAGTATTTTCATTAGATGACAAGTAAATGAAATTAAATTTAGATTTCTAGATTACTGCTCATGTTGGGAAAGTTATTGTTAACAAAAATAGACTACAGTGATAACATGCACTAATTGTAATTTATCTCTTCATTTAATCAAATTTGGAAGGATGTCCAATGTAATTTCTTTGGTATAATCTAGGAAGCTTGCTCTTGGATATCCATGTTTTCTTGATAAAAATGCTGTTAAATATTGTATCTGGTAGCATGAAGTGTTTTATTGTACCATCTTTCCTTCATAAGAACTTTTAATTAAGAAAGCTGATACTACGTAACTTGATTAATGTATAAATACCAATATTTTAAAGGAGTGTCTTCTTTTGGAAAAAGTATCACTTTTTTTTTTTTTTTTAAACCTATAATGACTAGTAAATCTTTTGGTTCTTGTGCAACCTATCACACATTTGACAGATCAGAAGTATGGATTTTTTTTTCTTCCATTTTATGAAACTACAAATTGTAGTTTGGCTTCACATATCTCCTGTACTTTTCCTTATTCAGACAGAGGTAAGGAAAGCAGAAGGAATGCAACTTTTCCTCAGTTTCTTACCAGGAAAATTAGATAGGGTGACTTCCTGTACCCCATTTTTCCTAGCTATCTATACAGACAGCAAATTATGAGGAAACAATGACTCATTTTCAATTACACAGTTCTAAACACGTAAATTCAACGGTAACTTACAGTTAGGTCAGACAATGACAGTACTGTCAGTTTATCTATCTCCAGTGTGAAATACAGTGATATGGCTAATGCTAGGATGCCATTTTAGCTATTGCTATTTCAAACTGGCAGTACACAGAATTATTGTCCTCGCCCTGGGGCAGTCAGCTCAGGGAAGCAGCACAGAGCAACTAGCATGGAGATTTGTAGTGAGGATATAATTTCTATATACGTATATACGTATATACATAGTTTTGCTACCTTTAACGAATATGGATACCTCAGGTTCCAATCAATACTATTTTTTCCTAAGTTGTATGAATAAATTAGGAATAATTTAATAATTAATAAGAATTCTAATTCATATTAATAGTGATTAATGTGTTTTTCCTGCACACATGTATAAAATCAGAGTAAATGCTTCTGTCCAAGGACTGAAAACCAAGTACTTATTTTACTAACAAATAACAGTAATGAACAAGTAAAATTAAATGCAACACTATTTATATTTCTTGACCTTTTCTTGAAGGATCTAATAAAAGTTCAAGAGCAAGACCAAGAGCTGACATTTCATATGTGGCAAAGAAACAAAATATTTGATGTGATTGAAATGTAGATAAATATGAAAAGTCATTACACGTAAAATAACTTTTGTAACACTTCATCTCAATGACCCATGGTGAGCCAACTGTGAGGAAACACATGAGCTGAAACCTCAATCTAAATTTATGAAAATTAGGAAATACCACATGTGGAGCTGTTGTGATAGGGATGCATGTTACGATAATCACTGCCAATAATATCAAAGACAGATTATGAAATGTGGCATGTGCTGAAGTACTTCTATGTAATAGGAGACATATGCCCTTCTTAGCACCATGTGCAATCTTGTTTTCATTTTAGGAAGCACGTTTCCAAGAATTAACTTATTGAAAGTTAATTTTTTGATTCAGTAGATCAGTCTGTAAAACAAAGATTCTCCTCTTACCTCCACTTCCCCCTTCATCATGACACCTTCTGATCTTTATATTGTTCTTCCAACTATTAAAACTGCTTGTTGCGATGACACAGCTCTTTTCTTTTTCTTTGTTATATGGCTTCTACTTTTTCTTTTGAAGAATGCAAGAAGAGTCATGTTGCAGCACTGTTAGCATTTGAGATACATTGACGGTCAGAGCTGTTTTGTGGTGTTCTTCACCATTGGCAGTAATCTTAGAGTCAGTAGTGTGGCAACATTTCATGCGTTAGGAAAATCAGTCATTGAATATGTTTTCCCAGCATGTTCATCTTGATGTTTTTCCAGAAACAGCCCAAAGCTCGTATTTCCAGTTTTTTGAGCCACAATCTCTACTAGCTGGATAAGCTTCTTGTGATTCTCTATTCTTAAATTCTAGCTAGCTAGAAGCATGTTCAAATACAGAGCTGCAGAGTATTACCTATGATCAATTTATTCAGTGTAATGCTCATCTGCTTTTAAGATTGTGATACGAATTTGAGAAGCAATGAATGCATTAATATCCAGTGAAATGCTGTGCAGAGAATAATTGTGAACGTGGGGGGAAGCAGTGAATGACAGGGGAAGGAGACAGATCAAACACAATGGACACTAAGGGAACCAAATGAAATGAAGGAAATATATCCAGTCATCAATCTATCATATTAGCTCTAAATTGCTGGAGAAAAATATGGGTAATCATAGAAATGATAGGAATGGGACCTTTCTGACTCAAAATTCAAGTGGAAATAGTCTGTCTCTAGCTTTTAGCACACTATTAGTATGGCTTCATTCTCAACCTTATGATTTTACTTCTTTGTGGCCTTCTGTGTCAGACTCCCAAATAGAAGGCAATGTGACTTCAAAATTTCAGTTTCTTTATCGCGTATCTCAATGCCTACAAGCCTGAACTCATTGCTACAGCAAAATAGAAATGAAATAGCAAGGAACTGTGCCTGTGTACAGGGGCAGAAGTTTCCCCAGCTCTACATTATTCTGAAAGTAAATTATTATTCCTATTTCTTATTATTATTCACTGACCCCAACTGAGGTAACAAGCTTCGGTTGTTTTTTCTCTGATCTGTATATATACGTCTCTGATCTGTATATATACATGTACACTGTATGTATACATCTAAGTGTTAGTCTCCCATCATTGTGAAGGGCTGATTCTAATTAATGTTAGAGGCACATGTACTTATCTAGAGAAAAGATCTTAATTTCACGATCTTTCCATAACATTACTTCCTTTTAGAAATGTGAGGTGTTTTTTTGTTTTGTTTTGTTTTGTTGTTTTTTTTTTGCAAACTGTCTAATAGTTTCTAAATTAATCAGTAATGACCAAACTTTTAGTAATAAGTAATAAATCTTACCGAGTTTAAGATGTTTCTATGTGTAGAAAAGAGCTTCTCTCAATGCCAAGAGAATTCCCAGTCAGAAAATCTCTTCCTTGCTCTGATATTTGATCCATTCTGAACTCTAGATTCCTCCTTTCTTTCCCTACCACTTTAAGAAATACTGCCAGAAGTTGTGTTACTCCTGGGATTCACCTCCAATAGCTTTTTTTTACAGTTCAAGAGGGAACACTGAAGAATTGGTTCCCTTACTGAAATTTTCATAAAGTATAGTATTTCATTAGATGTCACATACACATTTGTTGCTTTCCCATTTTGAGTATTTTAAATCCATTATAATATTCTGCTTTTCCCATGAGTAAGTTTTTCCATAAGTGGTTACAAAAAGAGTCCCTTTGGAGACTATGTACCACTCTCATCTTGTTCAGCAGGAACTGGTTTCTTAGGAAAGTACAAATAACATTAAAGTAGAATGCTCCAAGAAAAAATGTCAGCCTCTTCTCTGAATTTAAATTATTTTGTCCTAATTATAAGATGAATGTGTACAGCTGTAGGAACAAATATTCTACCATGTCTAGAAATAGGTTTGGTGAAAATTCATGATTCCTAAAGTGTAATACAAAATGCTAGACATATGGAACAAAACGAAAATGTGAAAAGGCTGTTCCGAGGGGAAAGAAAAAGAAAAAAACATGCCCTTTAAATATCTATCATAATGCAACGAAGATAATCAGTAGAAACGGAGGAAAGAGATTTATGAAGTATAATGTTAGCTTAAGAACAATTGGATGTAAACTGGTCATTAATAATTGAGTTTGTCTGACTGACAGAATGGTCTTTTAGTAGAAATAGATGTCAGAAAAAGCTACCTTAAGTTATACTTGACCTTTATGAAAGAGATTCTGCAGCATCTCCAGCTAAGATACTAGCAAATTGAACTTTTATGGCTACATTAGCAAGTAGCATATCCTAATAGGAGAAGATCCCTAGAGAAAAATGGTTAATGTGAACATTCTTGTATACGTTTCAGGGGATTTTGCTTTGGTCTGTCACTAGTCCAGTTTGAATACCATAGTTAGTGGTAGAAGTACATTTTCCAGTTTACTTTTCCTCTGTGATAAGAGTCTTTGGCATGGGGTGCATGTGAACACACCTTTTTTTTTTTTTTTTTTGACCTGGGTTGTTCTTTCAGGGCTAATCTTGGTACGTAGAATAAAATTCTGACCTGTAGAATTCTGTAGAGACATTTCTAGTATTACAGATATGGGAAGAATATGGCTAGCATAGAAAGGGTGCAAGTATGTTAATACTTTATACAAATTATATAATGATAAAAAAGTGTAATTATTAGAATAACTTTTATTATAGAAAAGATGAAGAAGAAATGAAAAATTATGAAGGTTACAAATCCAATCACATAATGACCCTCATATATTGATGTTTCTGCTTGTGATTAATTGTTGATCAAGATACTGTCTTGTTTTAATTAGAAGATAAGTTGGTAATATGTCAGTGTAAGGACTGATTAAATACCAGAATTGCTATCTTAAACTCAGACTTTCAAAATATTTAACATTTCTTTTTCTAATTTGAAGATGACTATTATAGAGTGGTATCTTCAGAATAACTCAGAAGAAAACTAAGTTATTCATTCTAACAGCATAATTTTTCTCTCCCTTTCATTTGTGTATGACTAAACAAAGATCACAGAAACCTTAGAAGGTTATATGCTGTATTGTCAGCTTTAATTTTTTGAAATGTTAAAGGGTTTCTCTGGTGCTTTCATTAAGCAGCTATTTGATCTTCAGTGTCTTCCACTGGTTTTGGTTTAATTATGTCTTTTGATATAAATATATATTAAAAACAGATGAGATTCAGAGAATGGTCATGAAAACGGAAAGAAAATTCTACTATGGGGAAAACTCAAGAAGCAGTATAAAACAAGGAAAAGAAAATGAAAGTTTTGTGTTTGGTTGTACTTTTCCAAATATAAGCAAACAGACAATTAATGTAACATCAAAATCACAGTTCTAAGCCCAACGTGCGTGGAATTCACTTGCATATAGCTTAAGAACTATTGAAGGGGGTAAATAAGGTTAGCTAAATTGTATAATCCTTGTGCTGGTAATCACTTGCTACCCCAGAGAATCTCCTAGAGTGAAGTACCAGTACTCTCTGCTGGTATCTTCTAATACATTCAAAGATATTTTTTTATTTTTTTTTCCTAAGGACATTTTTATCAGTAATAATTACACTACCCTAATTTAGAAAGTTGTTTTCTTCTCCAATAATGTGACTCAGTGCTGTATATCCTTTAAAATAGAGTTGGGAGTGGAGTCAAGTCGTCTGCTGTGGGGATCCAACTCCTGTTTTTTAAAGCTGCAATCATTGCCACTTGGAAAGGAATCTGAAAACTAAATACATATAATTTCAGAGTCAGTCTGTTCTACATCATCACTCTGGTACTACTCTGTATTTTCAATGAAGCTTTTTTCCTAGCCAGAAAATGGTAAACAAAAGAGCCTGCACTTGTAGTCATAGTACTAATCCTCTTCTTTCAAACTGTAGTATTCCATAAGTGAAGATTGATGTATTGGAATATTTGATTCCAGGATATTTTACTAGATTTTCCTCCTCTTTCTTTTATCCCTTTTGTTTGGACAGAGCTCTTGCTTACAACATAGCCAGGTTCTAAGGACTCTTCTGTGCCTGCAAGTTTCATGTTGTGCTTTTGAAATGTAACTTATGAAAGACTGCTGTAATTCCGCACTGTAAGACCAGAAAATGCTTGTGCTTCTTTATGTGTAACCTTCCCGGGCCAACTAGAAAATTCATGCTGGGAATGCAGACAATTTTCGTGCATTTGGTAGAGTGAAGTATCAGCCTGAAATTAGTTTTCCTGAAGACATTTTCTGCATTAGTCTTGAGTAGATATTGCTAATAAACAGTTCAGCACAGTGAATGCATTCATTTTAGCATTTATGGCTTCCAGAAGCATTTCAACCCCTAGGTTGAAGTTGCTTGGAATTAGCAGTAGAAAAAAAATAAACAATATAAAAAAAAAAAAAAAAAAAAAAAAAAAAAAACACATATTCTGTGTAAGTATCACCTATCCAGTAGGGCAGTTCTGGTCTCTCAGGGGCTTTATATCTGCAAAGAGGTGGAATACACAACAAAACTTTCAAGTGTTTCTTTTTTCTTGTGAGTTTGGGCCTCGGTAATAATCAGACACTTCAGTTCTTTTGAAGGAGAGCACAGATTTAAATTATATACTCCACATAATTATAAACATAAATCTTCCATTTGAAACAGAAGTGAGAAAGATGCATCTGGTATCTGTTTATCTAAGACCTTACAAAAAAAGTGTACAGATTAGTGAGAAAGTCTGATTTACTAACAATTTTAACAACAACTTTATAGTTTCAATATTGTTTGTGTTCCTTTTTGCCTCTTGTAGGTCATATTTTCACATCATTTTTCACATATGTTACCATATCATATTTTCATAATAGCAGTGTTAACACAACTGCAGTCTGTTCAGTCAAATTGGTGGAAGAGAGTGCAAGTGTGTGTGATGAACCTCCATTTCCTAGTTCATTTTTCTTGTTACAGGGTAATTCTTCCTATTCAAACAGAGTTAATAGAAAAATAAGAGAGAATGACTGCTTAGTATGCACCAGTTCATTTATAATCTCTTCTTGATGTTTACTCTGTTGACAGAGCAAACATCTATCATGTTAAAAGCTAAATAAAATCTACTCTCATTTTTCTTTTCTTTTATTGATACTTTGTCTCTGTTATTTCACACATTATACACTGTAATGTTCTCTAAAAGTATTTATTTGTAGAAGACTGACCATCTGTGGTCAACTGTAACATAATGTCGAGGAGGAGACTTACATGGGTACACTACAGCATACTCATAATTAATACCATCATTGACTAGTCATTCTTAGCATGTACTTCTGAATCTTTACAAAAGGCTTGGTTTTCAAGGATGCAGCATCCAATTCCATATCATGACCTCTCTTTCAGAAACAGACTGTTTACCTACTTTAGAGTTCTATTATTTTTTTTCCCTGCTGTACCCGGCAATACCAAGGCTTTAAGAACAAATTTGGACTCTTCACAATTTTTAGAATTCAGAAGAGGATGGTATGCATACTTACTCACAGCAAAGCACCTGCAAAGTTATATCCCTTCAATATCTAATTAGTTTCTCTCTACATGACTTCATTTGGAGTCAATACATTACTTTTATGTAGCCTTCCATGCCTGAAAATATTCCAGCACTGAACTCTAATACATCTGACTTCTGAGAGTTACTATCAATAGCTGTAGAAAGTTATCTCCTAGGTACAACAGCGTATGCTGACTCACATGAATTTCAGCACTTATCTTTGTTCTAAGGAGGTTTGTTTTTCTCCATTGCCTCTGGCTACAGAGAAGAAAATTGTGATTTCAGTGGAAAAAAATAAACTTTATGTCTAGCCATATTTCTGGGACTGCTAGAAGTTGCTGTGAAGAAAATAAATCAGTGTACAGAGCCAAAGGAGGATGATCAGAAGGACTAGTGCTGCAGCTCATCATGTGAGTTCTACTGCATGAGTATCTTAAGTCAGGTTTTTAGTACTTTAGCTATTGTGGATGATACTACTAAATATTGCATTGCTTGAAAGGCCATATCCTTAACATAATTGTTGTATGTCAGTCCAACTATTGATGAAGAATGTTCTGTAGGATGGTACTTTTTAGGTTATTTGTAAAGAGAGAACAAGGCCACAAGATCTCTCTATAGCTTCATCCCAAGCTGTAGGACTGATGAGTACTATAGTGCAGGTACTATAGCAAGTGACAATATTGCAATTGCTTGTACTTAGAAAAAAATCAGATCTGACCCTTGCTATGATGTCATCTGAACCAGCAAACATTTACTGTGGTCTGGGCAGACAGCAAGCAGAAACACATTGCAAATTTTAATATGTTAAGGATCATTAAGTTGATTGTGCCAATTTGTTAAAGTGCCAAGTAATGATTTTACAGGTAATTAGACTTTAACAGGCAGAAACAAATTTATGTCCTTCTTGTTTTTGTGATGCAGGTAATGATAGATGTACTATCATACAAGCTGTTGTTTTTAGGTACACAACATCTCTTAATGTCCTAAAGCAAATGAAATATTACATGTCAGGAAGTGATCAGTGACTGTATAAAACACATTAGTAGCTTTTCTTCTTTTAGCTACTTTTAATCGAAGCTCGTTCATCATGTCATAGAAAGATGGAATGTCTCAGGTTATTCTTGCTTCATGGAGAAATGGCAGTGAACCTTTAAGGTCAGGAGGACAAGACAATAGTTACAGGTTATTACAATTGTTTTTCTATAGCTGATCCTTTTGCTGCTCTAGTGGATTTAGTTTCATTTTTTTCTCAGTGTGTGAATACATAGTGAATAGGGAAAAACACACTTCACAACTCTGTTTGTAAAGAAGCTTCTGTATTAATTTAACTGTGTTTCCATAACAGTTTGTCTATTTGTTGTCTGTGTACTTTTGTAGCCTTTGTGTACCAGAGTTGCAACAAACCATAGTTGTTTTTGTTGTTGTTGTTGTTTTTAAAAAAATAACATTTATGGTGACAGTAGAAATTAGTGCCTGTTTCTGCCACTGTTATCACAGTTGCACAACCTAGGTGATGATTACAGCTAACTGTAGAAATCAAACTAATAGCAAATGCTTGCTGTTATTAACTAAGAAATTCTGTATGTGGAGATTCCCCTGCAGTTTTTTTCTGGACCAAGGAATATTAGCTCACAAAAAAATGTAGTATAGGAATTGTCTGGTGGTTATGCTCTTTTGTGCAATACTTCAGACTTGGAGGTTAATTAAAGATGGTGCAATGAGCCTGCCTCAGCCTTTCAGCTGTGTGCTATTTTTCCCTGCAGGAAGATAACATGAGGAGAGAGCGTAGATGGTCCATACGTTTTTCATCACTTACAGAAGATCTGTTTTTTGTTATGCTTGGCTTTTAATAGCACAGAGCTTCCTGTCAATCAGCTCTATTGTTAGTTGAATTGATTACTACTAAAATGTGGAGCTGCAGTCTGCCTGATGCTGCCTGTTGTCTGACACTTCAAAAATTAGATGTTTACTTCAGTGAATTCTTACATGTAATTACAGTGTTGTTATTCATGACGATATAGTTAAAAATGTGCCATACTATTAGAAGAGCTATTTTCAGTAGTGAATAACTGAATAATAATTTATCTGTGGCCAAAACTAAGTAAAAGTATCATCTCAGCTGGTGCCCTCCCTGTGACAGCTACAGGAGGACAACCACTCCTTTCACTTTGTGAAAATCAGAGGGCACAGTGACTGTTTTCCAACAGTATCTACAAAAGGAAAAAATAAACCTTTTTTTTTTTCCCTTTTTTTTTTTTTCCCTTTTTTTTTTTTTCAGTTTCAGTCTTGCTGCTTTGCAAGAGCACTTGGGCCCCTGTAAAGAGATGAGAGCTTAATATAGCTGTGCTATACCATTCAACTGAAATAAAGTACTAGGCGGTCCTTACAATTTTAGTGCAGTCTGGAAAAAAAAACTATTAACCTCCAAGATAAACATAGCATTGCTCATTTTAGAGGAACATTGTTTTTAACATGTTTTAATTAAACCATTGAAAAATAAATGTGATTTACACCAGTTTCAGCTTCAGGTTGTATGTATCCAGTTACAAACCAGCCTTAGCTGAGCTGGGGCTTGGAGGGGCTGTTTGTTTTTAATAGAACTGAGTGAGCTACTCTATATTAGGTAATACTGAGTAAACATGCACAAACTATAGGATTCATTACCTGTTTTGCCAAACTAGGGATTTCAGCAACTTCTATTTTTAGATAAGTAAATTCCTCTTTGAAGGTACCTTATCATGTGGCTTTATCAGTAAATAAGGACTGAACTCAGATCTTAATTCATTTTAACAAGGAGAAACATTGAAATTGATAGAAGTAGCAGGTTCGGGTTAAATCTTTATTACAGTAGATGATGGAAGAATTGTTGTTATTCATGATTCTGAAATGGAAGCAAGTGTATGGTAATTTGTAATAGTAGATTTAAGGTAAGGCAGTTTCTCAATTACTACTTTGGATCTAACTGAAGTTGTACCTGCTTTGAGAGAGTAGGTGGAGCAGAGAACCCCTTCCAACCTAAAATATTCTGGCATTCTAAGTAAAGATAAATGAAACAATTTCCATAAGTTGGTGAATGAGTGTTAATATTCATCAAAATGTTGTTTATTTAAATGCAAGGTTATTTATGACTAGTTTTCTACATTGCCCACCCAATAGAGATCTATAATGACCTAGGCTACTTCTAGAGTTACTTGAAAGGTCTGTTAAACCTCTAGATATTAAAAATGGTTGCATTAGAAATATAATTTATTTAGTGTAAAAATGAAAAACAATTATTTTCTTCCATATGGATCCAGCTCAAAAAAAAAAACAGTGGTTTACTTCAAAACAAAGCAAACCCTGCAGCAGCCAGTTTCTGAATATTGTTGTACCTGTAATTATTCCTGTCTGTTTTATCTTGCATAAATTACATTTTCTTATGAGTATTAATTTTTGAAATAAGTGGTTTCATTACACTAGCAGATTTATGTTATTAATGCCCTTTACAACGTTTAAATGTCTCGACTGCTATGTAGCAAAGATCTCATGTAAGTCATGATCTATTTTTCTACACAACCATTGATAAGTAGGACTTGTTAGGTTGTCATCTGGTTCTTTTCTTTTTCTATCTTATATCTGGTCACAAAATCATTCACAGATAGCATGTTATTCAAATTTGAAATGTAGATCTATTTAAGATTACAAAAGAGAAGCTACTTTCAGTCATTAAGTTGAGCTAGTTTATCTTTTCTAGTCATAATTCATTGTTATATTTAAATAAGTAGATACTTGGCCAATTATTTTCACAACTCAACATCTCCTACACCAAAAACTACCTGGTACTGCTGCAGTTTGTTTTGTGTCTCAATTCATTTATAAATGTTACAGTATCTGTGGGGTAGTAAGACATGTAAATGCATTCAGTACAGGGCCAAATGCTATTCTCTGCTTGTAGTAGTCTCTCACCAACCAACTGGAAGTTCAGTGGTTCACTTCCACTCACTTACAGGGAAAGTGGAGTTTACATCAGACTGGCAGAACGTAGATGCTCCAGTAAAGTCACCAAATCAAAAGCCAGGATCTTGTTTGCCTTTAATTTTCATGGCATGGTCATGAGAGCCTTACTGAAAACCAGCCTCAACTACTAGGTTCTTACCAAGGTGATTAATTCTGCAAATTGCAATTTGAGGATAAATCCCTTAACATTTCATAATTCAGAAATACTTTTAAAATCCTGAGAGAAAATGATAGAAATTGTTATAGGAAGTGTGATAGAAATTGTATTCTTGGTAGGAAGAGTCTTTAAATGATGATCAACTCATACAAAAGTCAAGTTGAAGTGAGGATTAGCATTTGAATATATGATGTCCCTGAGAGCCACAGGCTGGTTCTCATTAGTCAATTTAGCTTAAAAAATAATAATAGTAAAAATAAAGCCAACTACCTTCAGTTACAGTGCCGTCAGGAAAAAAATAAATAAATAAAATAAAGGATGCTCTGATATCTTGCTTTAATTTATGACTTTTAGATTTAACTTTTTTTGTGAATGTATGTTTTGTATTTTGCTGGAAAAAAAGTGTTCCAGTATCTTTTCTTGCATATTTGACCTTTGGGCTAACAATGAACCATTGCTGAATCATGAACTCCCAGCCTTTATCTGACAGGTCTGACTTATTCTCTCCTTCAATATTCTTTTCTGCTAGTTGCTACAAATTTTTGCATGTCTGGGGAATGTCTGGGTTCCTGGCTTGTAGATTTTAATTGCTGCCTTCTCCCTTCTTCTGACAGCCCTGTTAAGGACCAGCATTCTACCTCTGTGTTAATGCTGCCCTTTGTAGGTGTTCGTTGTTTACTGAATGGAAAAAAATAATTATCTGTATTTTTTTGTGTGAGCTGACACTTTAGTATGTGTTACTGTTCATACACTTGTACCACTAGATTTGCATTGGTGGCATCATCACCAACAAGCTTGTGATCTTTGGTGTGAAGTTATTGGTGCATGGAGGGGCTTGCAGTTTCTTCCAGTTTTGGGAAGATTGTAGAATACAGAAATACATTTTTATGATTTGTCATAGTATTTCTGATGCTTTGTTTCTTGAAGCATTGTGATAAATTTTTCTTGCTAAAAGTTAATCTTATTCTTTATTACATCAATGGAACAAGGCCTTTCTTTAAGCACAATGCAGTCAGAAAACCCAGTGCTGAAAAGTTACTGATATAAGACATCTGAAACTTCCTTATTTATTAAGGATATCATGCTAATTTACTTTAATTTTTATATTTAAAAAAATCTGTGGTTCACAGAAATCTAAATTTGTAAATAAAATTTTAAAAACCCTTGAATTCAACCACACTTTAACATTCTATTGAAATTCAGCCTTTGCTTGGTGTTTTTGATAGTGAAAATATGCAGTGAAATAGGTATTATACAAGCATATTTCCTCAAATTAATTTCTGTTTCTAGAATAATTAAGACAGTTGAGGAAGGAGGAGGAAATGAGCTTCATTACAGAAGCATTTCTTCACAGAAGAATGTTTTAAAGCACTGAGGGATATGCGATTGTAACAACCACTATTATTTGAGTTGCTTTTATACATGCATAATGTACTCATGCTCTATTTTATGTGATATAAAACTCAAACGTTAACTGGAGACTGCGGAGTGTGGACAAGGCTTGTGGCAATTATACCACAATCAGCAAGCATTGTAGTACACTCCAGCACGCACAGAGCACAGAATAATGTATTCTACTGCGTGAATAGACTTCAAGTAGCTGTGGTTATTTGCAGTGTGCTATATCTGCATCAACTTTCACTCCACAATTAAGGTTTTATTTTTCTAATTCTGTCACATAATTGACAGTAAAAGGTACTAGGAATTAGTAACGTATTATAGGAAATGAAGAGAAAGAAGCACACCACCAGTATTTCTATAGTAATTTAAAAGGTCAGAACAAGCTTTAATGGTGGATTCTACTCATAGGCAGAAGCTCTGTGCATATAAATGCAAATGTTAAAAGAATGTGGAGGAAGAGCATGTTTCAGTTGGGAAGTAAATTGTTTGGTAATTGGAAGAATCACTGACTAAACATCAGGGAAAATATATTTGTGGAAAAAATACATGTACATGCCTATTCTAGTAATTTTTTTAAAGGCATCGTACAAAATATGGCTACAAATGCAAGAAGCTTTCATATCTGGCAGAAATGGATGTTTCTACCTGTAGCAAAATGGTGGTTCAGAATGGGCCACCATTTCTGTAGCTTAGAACGAGTGTTTTTCAAGTTTTTTTTGTGCTAACACATTAAAAACATGGTAAGAGAATTACCTGTTGTCTCATGCTTCACCTTTTGAGCTTCCTGAATTGTACCATACACCTTTCACAATTTCCACAGCTTTGGGTTTCAACATAAAGTTAGTCAAGGGTATGATTGTTGTTTCCTCCTGTAACAGTCTGCTTCTGTTTCTTGATAAATCTCCCAGGAGGGGTTGTTAAAAGGATTATAGTGCCTATTCCCTGTGCTGTGCTTCAAGGCTTTATCGTTGGTTCCCAGTAAGGAGAGAAAAGGGATAGGCAAGGGAACCATCTGAAAAGAGGTTGCTGATGTGCATTTTGGTGCTGGAAGAGCAGAAGAAAAGATGGTACAAGAGTAATTTCTGGAATTCCCAGTATTATTTGCTGTGTTTTGATTTTAATTTGTGAATCCTTTTTGATTTTGTTGTCACACAGTTACTGGAGACACTTCAAAATTTCAACAAATTTAAATTGTCTGCATTTTTCACAGTCTGCATGGAGAAACACAGTGGATTCAGGGAGAAACCGTAATAGCTCTGAAAGCAGTATGATTTCTTCATTGTACTTCATAAATATAACTAGTTTCAGACTTAATTAGAAAAATTAGAAAAATTAGCAAATTAGAAATTATCTTCTGGGTTGCTTCATGAATGTAGAGCATGCTAATCTTAAGCATTTCATGTCACCGAAATCATCATGATTGCGGCTGTTATTAACTGACAGCATGTTTGGTTAAATCAGTTATTTGTGGGATTTGACAGAAATTAGCATCACTCTGAGGCCATTAGTATACAAGGAAAGCTGACTCCAGTGAAGGTGCTCATGTGCCAGCTGCATCTCTTATGCAAGTTCTGCAGGTAAAATTTAAGGTTTGATCCATTGCTCACTGAAGTTTCAGCATTTTATAATAGCTATGGAGCTAGTCCAGGTTTATTTGAAGTAAATGTGGATGACTTGGTTATCCACTCACTGAGCAGGATATCATCTCCATTCACTGAACTACTGTTCTTTTTCAGTGGCCCAATAGGTGGATCCCAAATTGCATCTAACGCTTGTCATGATACCAACAGCACTGATACTACAGCAATTGTTATACAGTTGTGTAAAATGGGTCTTGGGATATTTAAAGGAATTTTTACTTGGACTTTTTGCCTGTGATAACTACAAGAGAAAGCAGGGAACTTCTATCCTCTATACTATATCTCAAGATAATAGATAAGATAAAAGAAAAATATGTAAATGCTCATGAACAAGAAGATATTCAGAGGAAGCAACTGCTTTGGTGCAGAGTCAGTAAGGAATGGAACCAGAGCAGTAATGTGGGTAGTCCTTTGAGATTGTGACTGTTCAAGTTTATTGAAAATAATTATATACTTTCCTAATATTAAAGGTAGCTAGGATTGTTGCCACACAGCATTCTAGCAGAAATTGCCTGGAATAAACCATTCTCTGTTTATCACTTGCTAATAAAATGCACATTTAAATAATTGGAGAACACTCTGTCTCGAGGAAAATTCTAAATGGGCATCAGATGGCAGTTAAATTTGTTGAGGGAAGATGAAAGATTCAGACTACCATAAATACTTCATTTTGTATCTCTTCCTACTATTGCTAGAATTAAAAAAAAAAAAAAACAAAAAAAAAAAACAAAAAAAAAAACAGCTTTTTTAGCAGAAAAAGGTGCAATCGAATGAAGTGTTTGTATATATGGGAAATGTGTATGCAGATCAGAGAAGTTACTACACAAAAGTAAAGCTTGATTTTGGCGCTTGTCACTTGAAACCATGTGTACATTTGCACACTGGAGCACAGTATATACCGATCAGAAAATAGTGTTCTCTTTTAAACATGGCTATTTCCAAGTGAGAGCAAGTTATGGCATAGCCAGGGGATTTCAACTAATGGCATGAGGTCACTGTACAAACTAAATGCACATCAAAGTTCTTCACAGAGTAAGGGCAAGCAGTAATCCCTGTAAAGGCACTTCCAAAGTGCTGCAACATCCATTAGTTTCTAGCAGTCTCACTTCCAAAAAAACAGCGTTACAAAGTGAAATCTCATTTCCTTATGTAATTCTTTTTTTAATGTACTTTAAAACAGTCATCTACTAACAAGTCATGCTTCCAGCGTAACTAACATGTAACCTTACTTACACAATTTACAGGTTGTATAACCATAGAAATGTAGGGCTGAGATGTATCTTAGTAATCATTTATGCCTAAGCCTGTAGAGTATCGTGTAGACCTCAGTATTTGCCCTGCCTCTTCAAAAGCTTGTGTAGATTATGCTGCAGCTGACCTCTGCATAGAGCTTTTAGATGAGAGCTGTATATGAAAAGCATCTGAAAGTGACTGGGTGGATACATTTCTGGAGGGGGTCTTTGTCATAATGTTTAAAAACAATTGTTCTTTTTCATCTGAGTCATAGATTAACTAAAGCATGTTAAAACTATTAAGTCAGGCATTTACTAAAAAGCCCTCAGAATTAGTTTAAAAATTGAGTAATTAGACCCATGCTGCGATGACATTACTTTTCTGATATTACTTCCAACTGAAGCCCAGTCTAACTGCACTACTTTCATTAGTTGCTCTATGTAAATTAACCAGGAAAGAATGCCGTATGTTTTCAATTATATTTTAATGGAAAAGAACAAGTTATTTTCTTTTAGACTGTAATAGTGGTAGATATGCATAAAATTGGCTTTGCAATCATTTTCATTTGCAGAAGATTGGTTTGCAATAATTTATCTTTGTGAAGGGCTTATAATCAACTAGAACTTAGATTTACATAAGATTAAAGTTATTTTTAAAAATACCTGTATTACAAAGTACAATATAGTATCTCTCGATGAGCACTACTAGCTGGAATATGTGACTCAAATGGGAGTTGGAAAAAGCTTCTATCGAGAAAGGTCCTATAAAAACAAATTAACTGATACTGGTGACTGACAGCAGCTAAAAGAGCTTCCATCTTAAATATGTCTACTGTAGTACCATGTGAAGTACTGAAATTTACCAACAGTATGAAGTTTAACAAGAGCAGGTGCCAAATTCTGCACCTGGGTAGGAGGGCCAACCCTGGTATATGCACAGACTGGGGAACAAGATGCTGGAGAGCAGCCCTGCAGAGAGGGATCTGGGGGTTTTGGTCGACAGAAAGCTGAATGTGAGCCAGCAGTGTGCCTTGGTGGACAGGAGGGCCAAGTTTACCCTGGGGTACATCAGGCATGGCATGGCTACCAGGTCAAGGGAAGGGAACATCCTGCTCTACTCCATGCTGATGCAGCCTCACCTCAAGCACTGTGTGCAGCTTTGGGTGCCACAGTGTAAGAAAGTCATAAAGCTGTTAGAGAGCCTCCAAAGGAGGGCAACGAAGATAACAAAGTGTTTAGAAGGGAAGATATATGAGGAGTGTTTGAAGTCACCTGGATTGTTCATCCTAGAGAAGAGGAGGCTGAGAGGAGATCTCATTGCGGTCTACTCCTGGATTGCATCCTAACAGCTGCACAAATAGTACTCTGGGCAGTGGTCTGAAAGGTCAACGCCAGCATCTAAACTTGTGCTAATTATGTTTAAGCTTGTTAGATGCATGATACTGTGGGATAAAATGAGCCCCAGAAACAAATTCCTTCTTTGAAGAAAACAAATAAAACTATTCAGTAAGCAGGTTTTACATATTTTATATCTTTCATACCATCCTGAATTGCATTTTTCATTCGGATTTAGACTACTGTAATACAAGCACAAACAGATGGAGTTTTGGTGATGATCCAGACTGCAGATGTAGTCAAAGGCCATCTCTGACTTGCATCATGGAGGCATTTAGCCTACCTAGAGTGCGTGGTGAATTATTTTACCTGAAATTTGGTGGCTTGATTCTCTGGTAGTAATAAACCCCCCATCTGTACCTAGAATTGTCTATCTAGACCCAGAAATTCTCTGCACTATCCTGGTCTGTTCTGATGAGTCAAAAATACACAGAGGTTTGTGCTGCCTCCTGCTTTCTGATAGCATATATCCATTACCTCCTGGGTTTTAATCAAAGAAAATTCTTATTTCCTTTGCAGACTTTGGTGTCAAGGATTCAATAAAATGTATAATAATACCCTAAGTAAACATGTAATGAACGTAAAGCATATTCAAGACTGAAATGCAAAATTAAAACTTGAATAACATTTTAATAATCAGTTTGATTCTGGATGATTCCATGTAGATCAACCAGTTCTCCTAATTGCCATTTGCTTCAACTATAGTTTGTTTTGTTTTGTTTTGTTTTTGTTTTGTTTTGTTTTGTTTTGTTCTCTAGGGACTCCAATTTAAATATTCCTTTCCCTGTCTGTATAATTTGGTCCAAAATTCAGTTGTGTACTAAAAAGCTCACTGGAAGACTGAGTGGCACTAGCTTCATACTACCTTATTTCAACAGCCATCACCTCTTCTTTCTCTGCTCTCTCTAAATTAGTAATTTTTGCAATCCTTTCCAGTAGGTAGCTTCAAAAGATTAAAATGTTTTCTCACTCTAAAGCAGTCAAAGGGAAATGTTGCCATTCGAAATGAATTGTGCATTCTCTGTTCAGGAACAGTGTCATACCACTTAAATTAATGGTGAAAAGTGGTTTCTGTGATTATCCAATGACTAACAGAAGGTTAAAAAGAAAAAAGGAAAATTGCAGCAGTTACTCGCTCAGGAGGAGATGATCATTGGAATATACAGGGGAGATCTAGCCACTTTTTGCTTATTGTAGCCCTGGTGTCAAAACATTAAGGGATAATAAGCTATCAGCACTTAAGCAAAGTTGATAGATTATGCACTTTTGTTGGCACTCATATAGATGCTGCAGAGCATGCAGATTGACCTAGGAAAGGAGCTTCTTCCAGTTTGCGGGGGAGAGGGAGGGGAGAATCCCCTGCAAAATTAAATGGAGTTGCCAGAGTTTAATAGCTGCAGCATCAGAAAAGACAAAGATGATTTTTTTAATAAAAAAGGAGAAATATTATATACCAAGATAGAAGTAATATCGGTCACTTACTGAAGAGAGGATTCTAGTTGTTTTAAGAGTAAAATAGCAAGGCTTCTGATTTCAGAACAACAAGTAATAAATCCAGGTATTACAGAGCTTTAAAACCAAAGAGACTGACAAATAGCATTTCATTTTTGAAATCTTCTTGATAACTTCAGAGGTTTGGGACTTACCTGGAAAGGTCTTACAGCTAAGAGATATTCAAGCTGATTCATTTTGGGAGATGTGTATCCATAATGCAGAGCCTTCCTAGATAAAGAAAAAAGCTATTTTCTTCAGTGGTAAAGTAACAAAATTAAATCCAGACACTTATGTTTGTATGTGCATGCATTTGCACACATGCACACATCCCAGTTAAAAATAATTTTTCAGTATTTTTTATGCAGCAGATGTTGCAACCAGAGGAATTATTGTATTATTCAGTATGTTGTATTTTGAAAAAGTACACATGGTTAGTAGTACTGTGCTATTTTTAACTTAGCCCCTCTAGCATAGATTTATCAGAGAAATGAAGGCAGGTTTGGGCTTGTCCTCCCCACCCTACTAGCTTTCTCTCCTGCATTTTTGGGCTTCTGTGCCTTCTGTGAGTCCAGCAGTTTGCAGCTTTCCGCTCATCCCAATCTCCATTCCTTTCCCCCTGCCCAACTTCCCCATGTTAAGGGTTGTCCCAGTAGCAGTGGATATAGAGCGGGACGGTGCCTTCTCACTTTTAATGTGGAAGATGTGTGAAGCCATCCTGACACAGAAAAAGATGACTTTCATCTTCAGCCTTAGCTAGATTGCTTCTGTCCTGAAGCAGTTGCAGTATTTCTTTGTATTAAGCAACAAAATGTTCCCAGTGTCAAAAATGTATAGAAATGTGTAAGTAATGAAGTGCATTAACAGTCCAAATGAGAGCTGAGGAAGGGACTTGTAGGTAAACCTTCATTTGCAAATCTATTACAGGCACAAAACTTGCAGTTTTGAGCTGTTATAAGAACAGACTAAACTTTCGTGGACTTTTGATGAAGACTTCCACAGTGTAGAAATGTATCCTCTCCATCTGATGTCACTGAATACTTGGAACTCTGGGCTATAAATATTTCCCTGCTTGAAAAGCCTTTGAAATACTTCCAGTGTTTTTATTCTACTCTTTATTCATTGTTAACTAAGCATTTTAAATGAGTTCAGATTTTTCTGTTCTGATGATCTTTTCTCCTCCCTCACAATATTTTTTGCAGTTCTTCCCAGGGCACGTCTTCCTCTCTGTATGATACCCAGTTGTTTAAATGCATCATCCAAATTTCCCTTAAAATTACTGAAAGAATTTTCACTGTCATCTTTCACTGTCAGACTTTTATTCATTTGCATGAAATGATGGAATACTTATTGTGTCATGAAATTTCACTTAATTTCTTTTTAATAGATTATGAATCATCAATTTCATTCTAGTTCTGTTTTCTGCAGAAAAATGTTAGGAATAAATTTTAGTCACTGACAAACTTTTGCATTTGAAAGTAACTTTTTTTGAAGACCTTTTTAAAACTAGTTAAATGTTATCATTAATTATTTATATAGGAGCAAGGCTTAGAGCTGAATTTGAACAAAATGTTTCCACCATTGTTTGTCCAAATAGAAATGTTTAGTCATATTTAATTTTCAATTGTCTCTCAGATTACCTCACTGGTAGCTGTGGTTGGAATTGTGGTGATATTTATTGCAAACAAACTTGGCTTCATTTGAGTGGATTATGATTCTTCACCTAGCCTGTTTCTTGCTGATTTGCCTGTACCTTTTACCAGTTTTAGAACTCAGAGAAGAACTTCTGTTTAAGTGTGTTTGTTTAGGTGAATTGTTACCCATGTGAGATCTTAGTTCCCTCATTTCCCTTAAGCCTTCTTCCTGACTTAACTGCATTGTGTTTTGTAGTGGGTTTACGTGGCAAGGCTTTGGTAGCAGGGGGCCATAGGGGTGGTTTCTGTGAGAAAGATCTAGAAGCTGCCCCATGTTTGGGAAGGGCCCCATTGTTTTCCAAATCTGAGCCAATAAGCGATGTTGTTTTGCGCCTCTGTGAGAGCATATTTAAGACAGAGAAAAAACTGCTGCGCCACACAGCAGCCGGGAGAGTCAGGGGAGTGAGAAACAGCCTTGCAGGTGCCAAGGTCAGTGTAGAAGGAGGGGGAGAGGTGCTCCAGGCGCCGGAGCAGAAGTCCCCTGCGGCCTGTGGTGAGGACCATGGTGAAGCAGGATGTCCCCCTGCAGCCCATGGAGTACCACGGTGGAGCAGGGTTCCACGCTGCAGCCCGTGGAGGAGACCACGGTGGAGCAGGTGGCCCTGCACTGATGGAGGCTGCCGCCTGTGGAAGACCCCTGCCGGAGCAGATTCCGGGCCGGACCTGTAGCCCGTGGAGAGGAGCCCACGCAGGAGCAGGTGATCTGGCAGGAGCTGCTGCCCGTAGGGGAGCCAGGTTGGAGCAGTTTTCTCCTGAGGGATGGACCCCGTGGTACGGACCCATATCTGGAGCAGTTCTGGAAGAGCTGCTGCCTGTGGGAAGCCCACGCAGGATCAGTTCGTCAAGGACTGCATCCCGTGGGTGGGACCCCACAGCACAGGGGACGAGAGTGACCGAGAAGGAGCGGCAGAGAAGAAGTGCTGTAGACTGACCATAACCCCCATTCCCCCGTTCCCCTGCGCCGCTCGGGGGGAGGAGGTGGAAGAGGGTGGATGGGGGGGGAGGTGCTTTTGGTTTCTTTCCTTTGTTTCTCATTTCTCTAGCTTGTTAGTAATGAGCAATAAATCTTACTATCTGTCTTCTTATGCTGAGTCTGGTTTGCCCGTTACACTAATTATTGCGTGATTTTCTCGTCCTTATCTCAATCCTTGAGCCCCTTTCACATATTTTCTCCCCATTCCTCTTTGAGGAGGGGGAGTGAGAGAGCGGCTGTGGTGGAGCTTGGCTGCCCACTCGAGCGGAACCACGACAGTTTGCTGCTTGTTGCATACAGATGACAGAGACTATGCAACTTAATTCCTTACCTAAGGCTACAACATTCAAAGTCATGTTCTCTATTTGTGCAAAAACCTGTTTAAAGAAGGTGAAAATGGGGCTGTACCACAAGGGCAAACTTGAAACGTGTGTGTGTTTCATACATCTATAGCATGAACACTCTAGACAGTTTACGTTCAGTTTTTATACCCTAGAAATCATTGTAATAAATACTGCTGTGACATTATTGTCTAAAACTGTGAAGTAGCCTTGTCTTTAGGAACACGTTTATGTTTAGGCAGGAGTGTGTCATATACCTTAATTTCTGTACGTAGATATAATTGAGTAAAGATTTTTGAATCAGAATGTGACTAATTCTTGTGGAAGTGAATTCTGTAGTGTAAATCTGACTGTGAATACTCCATTTCTTTCATAGTTGTAACTAATTTTTGTAGGCAATTCCATGGAAAGACAAACTGGAGCTGCCTGAAAGTTTGGAGATATTTGAGGATTAAGAAAGCTTGAATCAAATACTGCTGGAGTAAGCACTTTGTGTATAGTTGCACAGTGGCTTGCCTTGCTCAAAAGGATGTTGCTGAAAGATTTTCAGTGCTTGCTCATATTACTTTTTTTTTTTTTTTTTTTCCTGCAATGCATTATATAGTTAAGCTATGGTACAATCTTCAGTCTAAGTGAGAGCAAGAAAATGAACAGGCCTTGTGGCCTTGTTACCATTCTTATTTGGCCACCAAGTCATAGGAAGGAGTGCAAAGGGGCCTTCAAGTTGTTAGATCATTCTGTTGCCTTTCAGCAGATATATTAAGTAAAGATGCAAAGTTCCAAAAAGCTCATTTTATCTCTCCTTTCATCTTGCCTTGATTTACCTAGCCAGCAGTTGTCTAATTCAAGAGCCAATTTTACATTTGTACTGAGAAAAACTTAAAAGATTATATATTCTTTACATAACAGAGCTGTCAGGCTGGGTTTGACTGAGCATCACTGTTGCTCCAGTCTCACCAGATCGGTTGGTGGCTTCCTGACTGCTAATAGTCTAAAGAAGAAAAAAAAAAAAAAGGAAGAAGAAAAAAACGACTGTATTGCTTTTGTTTCCTTCACCTCTTCTCAGTATTGGAACAGGAGTGATTTATGAACTGTAGTCTATAACACTCTAGAGCAACTACCTGCACACAAGTCTTCTTGTAGTTGTTGTTTCTTTGGCCTGTGCTAAAGCAACAGCAATAGTGTTATTTTCTAAGAGTCCATCATGCATTGTCCTGCTAATGCATGACTCCGAGTCCATCAGGCTAACTGTGGTATAGGAGAAACCGTGTGTATGTGTTTCTTTCTGCATTAAATACTTCAAATAACTAGCCAAATGAGGAGGGGTGGTAAAAGTGAAGGTCTTTCGATTCAGTAAAACTGCAATGTAATTCATGATATCAGAAGATCTGAAAATTAATTTTTGAATGCAAACAATAAAATGCACCTTTCTTTCCAAACTTTCATAGATTAAACAAAGACAGAAATTGGAATAAGGGGAATAAAGCAGAAAATCTCAGTATGAGATAAAAACAAAACAAAAAATCTAAAAACTTAGTAAAAACAAAAGCAGTCATTTTATCACTGTTGCCATCTTTTTACTAAATATTCTAGTATTTTAGCTTATGCCACCATCTAGTGGACACTACACGAAAGGTTCCAGCTTGCTCTCCCACAGATTCACTACTAAAGCGTAAAAATGTTTTGAGAACTGCCAAAACATCCAAATGAATTCCACATAATGGCTGCTTTAGATCAGTGCTTTAGGAATAGATTGTTAGAGAGTAATTTTGCATTTGCATAAAAGTGAAAATAAGATATTGTGGTAAATTGCTTGTAGATCACATAGATGCTTTTGAAAACTTGAGCCACTAGGATTTCAGTATGCATTTTGGAAGCTAGCAATCAGCACCTGTTATTAGAAACTTTGATGGAAATATAAAAAGTTTTAATTACAGTATTGAGTGTATACTGCAGGTTCACAGTGGTATGTGATAGGTGTATAATTCTTAGAATTCCTTAGCTGGAATTGGATTCATGTTTTGCACGTGCCACATTTAAAGAATGGCATTTCTAGCAGTCTATTTTACCCTTAGCTGTTATTCCTTCAACAAACTGAAATAGAAGAGTGCCAAAATATATATGATATTTTAAAATAGCAAGACTTTAGATAAATTTCTGCAGAATTTATGATCACTTGTTATATGCATTTATGGGTTTGGCAAGCATTTTCATTCACTGCTTATAGGAAATTGAATGAGTACTGAGTTCTGCATGACTGGGGAGGGAATCAGGAAATTCTGCTGATGTATGGATGTATTTCTTGTGAGCTTTCACATACACATACATTCCTCCACCACCGCCAAATAAGTGCCTATGATGTGCCTCTTCATCCTTTTGGCAGTTAACCAAGAGAGGCTTCCCCAACTCTTGCTGTAGTTACTGCTTTTCCCTTTCGTCCTCCTTCCAGTGACAGGCCTTCCTTTTCAGAGGGAGAAGTGGAATGAAACCAATAATCAGCCTTCTGGAAAATCTCCACCAGCAAAGCAGTTTGTCACTTTAAAATGTTGGCAAGGATAGAGTAGGAACTGCTGCACGAATTTCTTTGTGAAAATTGCCCTCCTGCCCAACCTCTTAATTGATTCAGCATGCACAGAGGATGTTGTTTCCCCAGGCACCAGTCCTGGTACTAGTTCACTCTATATGCAGCCTGGGACCTTTGTCCTTTAGGCTTTGTCTCAAGCCTGATATACCTAAAGGCTTGGAGTTTAAGTACCAGGCTTGAGTTTGAAATAAGCCCTTCCTTTCCCATGGGAGGATGCAAACCACTTCATGGTGCTTAGATGAGTTCAAGAGTGGGTTAAATTGTCAACACAGTGTTGTCAACATGTGAACATTCAACTTCAGAAGACAGTCTTGAACTTAAGTTAGTAATTCATTAAAGGAAATGAAAGCCTTTATTACAGACTTTCATTTCCATGTTGCTAAACCCACAAATGAGTATGTGAGAGTCCATTCACTACTATGCATGAGTAGTTCATTTGCCTTCTCAGCTCCATCCCCCATCCCTTGGCCTGTGCCCTGGCAATTTACACAGCAGCGGCAGTGTACATGCCTGTTATCACTGTGGCAGACTCCCCATAATAGTTTCTATAGTGATAACTTCAGGGCTCCATGGTAATGGACACAGCCAATTAATTTCCTGTCTATCCTTTCTCCTTGCATAGCTTTACTAATGCCAAAACTAAATGTCAAGTAGGAAAATCTTCTGTTTTGTTCCTCTAGCCTAGAAACAGTAGATAAGCATAAAATCTAAGCCAAACATTACATCTCTGGTGATTTCACATGTGACTAATTACAATTTGGAAGCACATACACTTTTAATTAAGCACAATTTTTTAACAGATAGAAAATAGTAAGGACTGCAGTAGTTGAGTACCCCTAGGATGTCAGGCTGTGAATTCTACCCTAGAAGTTGATCTGATAAAAGTGTATTTTGTGGTACATTTTGTTTTTAATTTCCTCCATGCTGTTTTCTGTAGGCTTTACCAAAGAAGAAAGTAATCTGGTGTCAAGCATTTAAAAGACTGGAGGATATTCCTGCAGTCACACACCTCGCTAGCAATTTGTCCTATGGTGAATCATGAAGATTTGGCATGATAATGTCCTTTCCAGTAGCAACTCGGAGATTTTGCAGTGGGAAATCAAACCAGTCTGATGCTCAGCCAGATTTGTAGCTAAATTGTTATTCCTTGCGATAACTGCTATTGCTTCCTATTTGTCACTGCACCAGGCCTGCACATGCATCACTCTGACAGGTGCTCTTTATGGCACTGTTTCCAGAACTAGGTCAAGGAGGTTGATGGGTAATTTGTGCCTAGAAGACCAGAAAGCATGATAATGGGAAGGGAGGTGATTTTGAGTGGTTCTGTCCAACAGTTCATTGATCTAGTGGTGTGGATTATGATACAGCATTTTCACAGGCACAGAGCTGCCAGCCGCATATACAGCATTTTTTTGTTAAAGATAATAATAATAAATAAATAAAAAATCACTGGTTCATGACTTGAAAATAATGAAATCTTGCTTTGTTACTATGAATTTAAGCATTCTTTATGGTTGCAATAAAACAGAGATATCACAGAGTTCTTTGAAATAATATTAATGAGCATTGACAAGAAAATGCAATATAAAGCTGATCTGGAGGGGTGGGTGATTTGCATGTAAGTGACAGTTGATAATAATATCATCTTTCACTAGTAATTTTCAAATTAAATCAGTAGTATTTATACATTAAAGTTTTAATTATGTAGTTGATTAAGTGGGATCAGTCTGCAAAGCCCTTCAGTTTAAAAGGATCAAATTTGAAGAATCAACTCTTTCATCAAATGATTAGTCAGATCATTTGGGATGGTAGCATTGTAGACTGAAATTTGCACTATTAAAGCAATGGAAGGTACGAATATTAAAAGCAGACAGCTACTTTTTAAACCTCCTTGCCTATAGACCTGCCTGGTGACCAGTTACACTGGCTTCATTTGCATACATTTGTTTGCTGTCATCTTGGCCTTAATCCCACTGACACCTCGGGTAAATATATCTGGCTTTCCTAAAACGTCAGTAGTTGATCCCAAGCCCTGAGGGAACACAGGCATGGCATCCTGCAGGAAAATGATATGGACCTAAAAGCCTTTATTTACATCCTGTACAGAAGCACCATCTGATCATGCTTATGCATGGGAAAATAAATGAAGCAGAAATTCACTGGTATGCCACTTCTCACAGGTCTGGGGATCAACACAGGGTGAGAGCTTAATGACTTGCAAAAAAATCTTCCTTTTCCTTTCATCTTCTTAGATCATAGTATAGGCTAAGAACGAAAAATATTGCAGGTCAGGAGACAGTTTTATGCATGGATCAATATCTGGTATCATCTGATTAAAATCCAGAATAATACTTGGAGGTAGAAGTAGCAAATAGTCATTTCTGGTGTCCAGAGCTGGCTCTTTTGTATTGTTTTCTTTCATGGGCTGTCACCAACATGAAGTGATTTACCAAGGAAGTTAGGCAAACAATTTTTCAAATGCTGCTAATAGATTTATAAATACATAAAGAATTATATGAAAAGTATGCTATTAAAAAAAAAAAAAATTGTTTTGCCTTTTATACTACTTTTTTGCTCCTGGGGAAACTGTAGACGGAAGAAAAGCACAAAATCCTCAGAGAGGCTCACGGCAGGTAGGTATAGATTGCTTATTGGAGCAGAACCAGTATTTGTTCAGTTGTTGTCATGTTTCATCCCTCTGTTGGGATGCTCGGAGTTCAGGCATGCTCCCTGGCTTCATCACAATGTGCCAGAAGGTGACAGGGTATTTGCTGCAGATGTGTAGTCCTCTTTGGATTCCTTTGATACATGTTGCCCAGATGGCGTTTGCATATCTTCTGAAAGCATGCCTTGTTTTTACCTAATATGTGTTTTTTAAGAACATAAACTTAGAAATCTGTTAGGCAGATCTTCAGTAAGGTTTTAAGGTTGTCCATCTCTGGGTGCATTTTTGCATGTTAGGAAACCTCGTGCTCATCTTTATCATCTGGCACGGTTTAAGACTGAAGGTATAGATTAATTTAAAATGAGGCTTTGCATTAATGAAACAATGTTACAGAAGATAAAATGCACTACCAAGCTAGACTTAAAGACTCTGTGGCTGCTTTTTCATCCAGTGTATTTGTACTCACCTTCCTGTAGGTTAAACTTAGATCTCCTCTCAAATTTCTGGTGTTCAAAGTAGCTGCTGTTTGTTTCTTCCTGGGAAAAGCAAAGTGTATGGAGCAAAAGTTATAACCTTTCTTCTAAGCTGCCCTGACCTGGAAGTAACCAGTCTTACTTCCCAGCTATGGAAGCTATCTCCGTCTTTACTCCAGGTCTCCTTCTGATGAAGGAGTCATGTCCTTGGCCTGTCTTCTAGGAGGTCTTTGATTACCAACTCCAGTGCATGGCTTACCTAGCATATTTAGGTTTTAGGAAGTTTTCTTTCTTTTCTGTTCTTTCATAAGCTTTCAGAAATTCATTGGAAGAACTTCATAGCAACATCATCTTACTGAATTCCTCTTAATATCATACAAAGATCAAAGATGAGATCATTGAAGTTGAAGTTTTGATAATTCCTCTCCTTTCTTTTAAATATACTGGATACATTGAAGGATCCTTACATCGCTATGCTAGTGAGGCTGACATAAACACAGAAGTGGAAGTCTGCATGATGTCATGGAAATGTTCACAAAAAAGACACTTATTTTTTGATATAAAAAATATCCTTTAAGACATATTAAAGGTAACTTAATGATTATCTCATGCTGTGTTTACAGAGAAGAAAAACATATCCATAACTTTTTTTTTTTTTTTTTATGTTTGTTTCATAAAACCTTGAAGATTTTTATGAAAGAGAAATGGAAACTTTGTAAATACTCTTTTGAGTATTCTTGTCTAACAGCTTAGATTGCTTAAAGATTTGGAATTAAAAGTAAAATACTGCAGTGAGCTGTTACTGAAGTAGCCAATCATTTTAAATGCAAAGAACCAAAAAACCTGCCCAACATATATATGCATTTTACCTGATGTGACCTTGATTTTATTGTCTAGAAGAATATCAAGTATCAAGAACATGTAAATGACTCAGATACCAAATACGCGTTAAATGCTTAGCAGCCTTGTAAAGATGCTGCAAAATAGTTCAAATCCCTGTAGGCAGATTGCATGCTACTTTAATCATCTATTATCTTTCCAGGACTTGTATGTACAGCAAAATGTATCTGAAAAAAATGCCTGTCATCTTAATGATGTACATCTTGCTGTCAAAAGAACTAGGCAGCTACCTCCTTCCCCAACTTCCCAAAGGGAAGTTTTTAAATGGTATATAAAACGAGCTAGTTCTATCATCTAAAAAAATATATATTTGGTTAACACTGTAATGAAAAATATTTTGATATTCAGTGTATTTAAATGTCTGTCTTTATACCAGTATCTTGCATGTGTTTTGTACTTTAATATATAGACAGTATATAGACCACATCATTAAAAAGAAACACCAGCCTAACTACCATGACGTGTATTGGGTTGGACCAAGTCCAGTTGTTTTTGTATGCTATATATGCAAAATGTGCAATGCTGTACCTAAACAGAAGTAGTTGGGGAACAATTGGCTAAATAAGTTCTTTTTTGTTTTTTGTTTTTTTTTTGGGGGGGGGGGGGTTGTTTTTTTGTCGTTTCACCCCCCACCCCGTCCACCCTCCACCCCCCCCCCCCCCCCCAAAAAAAAAAATGATCAAAAGATTATTTTGTTTCACAAACTGACCATAAGTCATTATTTCTCTGAGGTAGGGAAGGTTGTGTTTTATGACTGAACTTAAAGCAGACATCAAGATATAGCATGTCTGAGACTGATTACATGGCCTTACCTATCTTTCATTTTTAAAAAAGATGTCATAAATTTGGAGAGAATCCAGAGGAAAGCAGGAATGATTAAATGTCTAGAAAATGTTATCAACAATATAAAATTGAATTAATTTTGGCAATTAAAAGGAAGAAGCCTGAAACAGTGTTACAGCAGACTTCAGACACCAAAATAGCTGATGTTGATCTAATCATTATGTCCCAATAAACTAGAATTTACCTTGAATTTTAACTATAAACATGCAATCATGTGAGAAGAATGACCTAATAGTATAACTATGGGAATAGGTTGTCCTTGGGAGATTGACTTCAGTGTTGGACACTTCTAAAAATATAGTAATAGTGTATATCAGGTAACAAGCTTTAGGGAAATGAAGTAATTAGGTAACCTCTCTAGGTCATCAAACTTTTTTTCCTTGATTTCATATTTGGCATGAGCAGTATTGTGGCACAGGTCAAAATTTAGCACTGTTCTTCCACCAAAATTATTTAGCTAACCATTTTTAAGCTCTTCCTTTCAAAGGTAATAATTGTTATGCAACTATGGTCTACCTTTTACATTTCCTGTGACTCAATATCCTCGTTTCTTATGACAAACATCTGTCAGCTCAACTTGATTTCTGAAGCTGGTTGTTGGTTTTGTCCATAGTGGATGTCTTTTCTCTGAAACTAATGTGTTTTTCCTTACCAAATTGTGAAAAGAATGGATATCCTGAATTATTACATCTTCAGGTGCACTTTTACTAGAAATCAAGAGCTTTTATGTGTTTAGAGAGACTTCTGAAAAATTAATATGGCAAATTGTTTCACGGTACTTTTTTTTTCCTTACAGCTATCCTCTAAGTACATTTATATACATGTATTTTTGTATGTGTCTATGAAGTCACAATGCAGTAAAAACATGATTTATTTGTATGTATTTTCACTTTAGATGTTATAATCTAACAAAACATTCAGGACTGTTGTATTTAGAAGTAATGAAATATTTGATTTTCAATATTAATACAAACTTTACTATTTAATCACCAGGAGTTCAAGATTCATGGTTGTCCTACCAGCAGAACCACTGTTCCCCAAAAGAAAAGCTTCAAGAATTATTATGAAGGATATGAAGGGCATATTCTGAATAAAGTAAGCAGAATGAATGAATCTCTCTCAAACTTCGATGATCAGAAACCATTTTATTATATTGAAGATGTATAGTATAATGCATGTCAGAACAGAACATAAATTCCCTTGACATAAAATTAAACTTTTTAATGAAAACAAGCTACAGATGGATGGAAATTCCTACTGAATGCTCTGTCAGTCCCTTGCCATTCTTAGCATAGTTGGCAACAATAAATATGGAGAAAAAATGAAGACCTTTCTACTCAATTTTACACATCATTTACTGTACCTGTACTGATTTCATCTTAAAATGGACATTTTCCAATGTCACATGCGGTATTATGGAGGAAAAGTTGCTCTGAAAGTTGCTGGAGCTGTTCAAAGTGATATATATATATATGTGTGTATATATATATATATATATATTTTTTTTTTTTTTTTTTTTTTTTTCCTATGGGAGTTCATGTTATTTAGTTTTTCCCAAACTATTTATCACAGGACACGTATATGGAAATTTTCTGTTTCATAAAGTAACTCAATAAAAAGACTTAATTTTATTTCTGTTAAATAGAGAAATATTTACGTAACATTAAGAGAATGTTTGTGCCCAGCATGTCTTATGTTGTGCTGTGGTAGTGAACTAGGAAGGCAAAATAAGTATGCTGTCCTGAAATGCCAGATAGTTTTTGATTGCATGAGGTACATTTCATGCATCTGTTAAATTTTGCTTAAATAAGCAAAATCTTAAAATCCTCTTTCTTAGTTACATATATAAATATAACTCTGGTACCAACCAACTAGTTCTGAGAGTGCTTAAGGCATATTCCTAAATATAATTCTCTATTAATAGTCTAGTATATATAATGATCTATTTATACTATTCCATAGGATAGAAAGACAGAACTCTGACTTTTGTGTGTCTGCATTTTTTTCATAGCCATAAAATTGTACATAAAATGAGGATATTCTATTTTTCTCATGGATGGGGTAGGCTAAGGACTCAAAGACAAAACTTTCTGAAGCAGCAAAATAGATTTCATTACTTTAAACAGACATTTTTATAATTTTAACACTGGAATCATCCTCATTTTTAACTGTGAGGTTTTGAGGGTTTTTTTGTTTGTTTGTTTTATTGTTTTATTTTTTAATCAGTAGCATTTATTTCAGAATATCAAAGTATCAGAAAAAAATGAAAGTGCTTTTGGGTACTCTGACTCTGTCTCTGACTCTGGATACTGGTTGCATTGATTTTGTGTCTGAATGTGTTAGTTCTTGTAAAACTTCTTGAAGCTTTTATAACATGTTGATGTTTGTACTTCAACTCACTTAACGTAATTTTATCTTTTCAAACGAGCCAGCAATGCCAACTTCATGTGTATGTCAGTTTATACTTTATGAAATTGTTGAACAGTCTTCTGACTGAACTTGAGATAAATCCTCTGCCATGTTTGTCTTTGCATAAAGATACGTGGGCCAATAATTAATGAAAACAAAATAAAACTACTACTGACAGGTGGGCTTTGAAAAACAATCTTTGAGATAAAATAGAAACTTCAGTATGTATCTCACCACTGATTCAGAGTATTTGTTAGTGTCAGAAGATATTTGCTTGAAGCCTTGGAGAATTTCTTAGACCTTGGGTTTGTCAGGCTGAAAAATAATTTTACATATAGTATTTTCTTGAAACTTTAAAAATCTGAGAAAGATAATAAATTCTGTTAGATCTAGTTTACTTTCTATTTGTGATTAAAATTTCGTTTATGTAGTATATGCTTGGAGAGCAGGGGGAGGAAATCAAGTTTTTTGGAGGCAGTTACTAAATTTTCATTCTCACCCTTTTTAAAATGATAATGCAACTACAATTCAGAGTTCCCAACAATTTATTATTATTTTTTTTTAATTGCTGAATTACTCTACAATTTAATGACCAATGAATGCTAACACTTCAAACCACTTTGAATGTTTTGAGAGCAGAACTGAATTTAGATCCTCTTTCTGTCAAAATCATCCCTCCAGTAGCCAACACGCTTACTGACACAGACCTACTATGGAGTTTTTTTGCATTTTATCAGCTATAATGTTCAGTTATTTCATCATTCAGCATTTTATTGCATTTTCCCTCTCCCTTGTTTTTCCTCTTCTTTCTTCCTTTCATATGATTTTACAAATTAATAACTTTGAAAGCTGAAAATCTTGCTCTTCTTTTTTAATAAGTTTAATTTAAGGTTGTTGGTACTGCTTTGTTAATAAAAAGGAAAGGGGGGAGGGTAATTGCATTTTTTTTTCATAAAAATGCTTTCTTGCAGACTATATAAAAATGCAATTTGCAGAGTACTGAATTAATATATTGTGGATAGAGTTTTTATTTCACAGGTTGCATTTACACATCATATTTACAGCATAGCGCTCTTGGGGAAAAAAACACTCTATGACGCCTATCTAATTTTATTCATCAATCTGTTTTTGTAATTCCTGTCAGCATCAAGATTTTTTACCTGATTCATAATCCTAAGAAAGGAACCGTATAACTGAATTACAGTTTTCTCTTTCATGCTAGTTTCTGCACTGGAATTTGAAGCAGCTTATTCGGTTTTATTAAAGCAGAATTCTCAATGTGCAATTCAACTGATGGAGTGAAACAGAAATTTCAAAGCATGGTCATTTCTGTGACTTTACAAAAATCTACCATGAACTAGGAGAGCATTAACCAAGCTCTCAGATTTTGACTGCATCGTAATTTATGCCAATAGAAGGTCTGCATTAGCATCAGCGAGCCACTGCTAAGTGCTAAGGTCAGTTGCACATTTCATACTTCAGCTGCAGAGGAAGAATTTTATTGCTTTTCATAGTCATGGTGCAGCGAAAAAGGTGCTTTATGATGCCACAGACAATTAATTGAGGTACATTACCTAGAAACTAAAAAGGTCACACGTGGAACATAATTGACACCTCATAACCCCTATTAATGATTACAGAAATGCAAATTAGTACTTTTCAGTTTCCACTAAGCAGTACAGCTCTTCTCTAGCTTCAAATTAGGTTTCCATTTGCTTACAATCTTTACTCTTTAAAATGTTTGATTTACATTTTTAAAAAAGTAACATCAGTCTACATTAAAATTATACATTGTACAAATTGTACTGTTCCTAAGAAGTCTATTAAGCTGCAATTATATTTCTGTTTAATAGGCACAAAGTAAGAAAAAGAACGGATATGAGTAACACGTTTCTTACTGCTTCAGTAAGAGAAGCAGTACACCCTTTAAGGCTATGTACTACTACTTTATCTGTTTCATGTGATTTCAGTTTAATGGTTTGCTCTTCCTTGTAAATAGAACCTTGAAAAACTACCAGAATTTCATGTACAGAGGAATAATTGATAGGTTTATTTAAAAGCTATTGTGATTTTGTTGTTGTGTGAAGAGTAAGAAATCCAAAAACAGAAAGGTGTGGGAAGGCTAATTAAGACTTAGCTGCTAAACTTGTTTTCTGTCCAGTTATGCAAGACCTCTCATGAGATTAATGCATCAGGTGTCAGATCCTACTGATTTTACTAAAACTAATATTACATCTCACGGGTACTTTCTGGAGCTTGTATTCAAACTGGTGAGAGTTACTTTCCCTTGTAAACTGTAACTTGTTTAATGCTGAACAAGACCGAAGGCATACCCAGTGGAGTGTGAAAATTCTTTAAAATGGGATTTTTTATTTATTTATTTTTTCTGTCTTGATGTAGTTCCATATCTCTACTCAGGCAAAGACTCTGAGAGCCCTTTGTTTTTTACCTCTGAGCTAGGAGCCATAGCTCCTTGCCAGCCCTGTGAAGCTTCCAGGTATGTTAGTCTTTACAGCCAGAGCTTCTCTGAGCCTCCGTGTCTGCTGTGCTTTCTAGGTACACACAGAGACTGTAAGACTGTAAGTGTCGTACCAACATGAAAGATACCTACATATCTTTCTACATATACGTGTGTGTGTGTGTGTGTGTGTGTATAAGTCCAGTGCAAGAATTGTTCTGAAAAAACAGCAATGGAAAACTACAAGTCATAGCCTCTCAAAGTAGACCTAACTTTGAAATCAGATCAGAATGCTCAGTGATGTGGGTGTACAACACAAGGTTTTTTGTATGTATTCAGTGAAGGTGGTCAAGCACTGAAGTGAGTTGCCCAGAGAGGCCGTGTAATCCCTGTAGTTTCCACCCTGGCAAATTTCCAGAATCTGTCTGGGCACTGCAACCTGCTCACGTAGACCTTGCAGCATGACAGCTTCCTGGGGTTTTTCCAGTCTCAGGGTTCTGTGACGGCCCCCTATGTCTGTGTTCCTGGACAGGCTGCATGAGATGCATTCTTAACATGTGTTTATATCTCTCTCTAATTGATTCCAGCTAACAAGTTAAGGTTTCACTACGCCAGCTGAGGCCAGATTTGTCTGCCATGTGTCCTGGTGTCTTTCATAGAGAGAACAGGTTTGGCTCCTGTTCTCTTGCATTTCTTTGTCTCTCGTTCTCAGACATCATCTCACTGGTATCGTTAGACTGCAGTGGATCCAAATGTAGTCCCCAAACACATTCATTATGGGCCTGTTGGCTCTGCAGACATAGTAAAACAAATGTAAAGACCGATGTGGCCTTTCTTGAACTTTCTCTATTCTTCCCAAGAGCATCAACGGACTGATCATCCACATCTAGCTCTCCAACCCTGATGTACTCTATCAGTAATTAAAGGCTATGAATTGTAGACCACCACATTTATTCACGGACTTTAAGACAAGCAATTTTTAAGTACTGCTTATGTCAGTATTTTGAAGCACACTTAAATCTTTCAGAGCAGTGATTTGCCGGTCTCACACATGGTATGTAGTATGTCCTCTACAAAGAGGCTTGTTGCATCAAGTTTTCAGCTTTTTTTGAGCAGATATAGCTACACTAGGCCTGAATAACCAACAGGGTTGTGAAGCTCCCTAATTACTATTATAAAAAGAATCTTTAGCAGTATCTGACCTTTTCTATTTTTTTTTTATCTTGTAAATATGTTTTAGAATAAGACAATTAATTCCTTTGATTTTTTTATTTTTTTTTTCAGACAACTGGCATGTTGATTTATAAAGTCATTTTAATATTTTTTCTAAGAATGTCTAAAACACGGGGTTGTTCTAGAATCAATTTATTATTTGGTACTCAAAGTTGAATCTATGTTTAGCTGTTTAAAACCGGTAGCTGTCTTATAATAGAGGTATTAGCTTTTCTTAGCAGCTTTCCGTCGTCTTATAATGCAGTCTGAATGCTGAAGATGAATGAAGAACCTTCACCTCAATTGTTAGTAAATAGTGCAGAACACTACTATGACTCATTTCCCATTTGATTCATTGTGTTGTTGTTTTTTTTTTTTCCTTATTTAGCAGTCATGAAAATATCTTTTTATCCCTTCCTTCTGTTTAAGACTGCAAAGGCTCTGTTTGTACTGCATAATGTAAGAGCATAGCAGTGATGAAGGCAATTAAAGAACTCCCATAGAAGGACTGGAGTTGGTTGCAAAATCCTGAAGATATTGCTGCTTTGTGACACTAACCTTTATTATTTTCTCTTCTTGAAATGAAAGACTACAGAAATCCAATGGCCAATTCTATCTCTTAACAGGTATAAATATATATAAATGAAAAGTGAGAGTGGTTAGAATCATAGTCCAGTGTTATAGCAATACTCTCCTATTAACAGGTAACTGAAAAGTAATTTTGTTTAGAAAAGGGAATGAAGATTTCAAGATATTAAGAATTTAGGCCAATTACATATCATTTTCCAGTTACTGTCAGTCAGTCACAATAAATAAATATGCAGGAGAGAAAATCAAAATTATCAGACATTTCAGTATCTTGATTAGCATAACAAGGTTTTAATGTGTTGTCTTTCCAACTAAATCCCTTTCCCCATTAGTGTTTTAAGTAAATGGTCACCCTTTGCCTCCTCTAAAGAAATAGACGTCCACTGTAAAATACATACGTACATAGACAGTAATTCCCTTTTATAAGAGCCATATGCATCTACTTTTTCAGTAATGCCATTTCCTGCTGTTAAATCTGTTACTGCTGAGCCACATAATAAGCTTTTAAACTATTAAAAAGCATAAAAGTAATGGATATGCAGTCAGCGATATGGTGTATCTTTGTTTCCTTCATTTAAAATTCAGCTTCAGATTTATTTTGAAGAGGTCACTTTTCTGTATAATCCAAACCTGTTTCTATTTTTTTCCAAATGCATTTTTTTCTTCTCTCTTCTCATGCTATCAGCCAAATGGTATGCTTCATTTTTTATTTTTTTTTTGTGGTATTTTTTTTTTCAAGTAGAGATTAAATTGTTTGGATTGTAATTTAATATCATATTTAAAAATTGATTTGCTTTGTAAAAATAGCTCAGAGTGCCATTACAGATATATTGGCTAGACTGTGACTTTTTGAGATATCACCTGTGGGAGACTAAAATTTGTCTGTACTGAATTTTAAGAATATTGTGCATGCCACTAGACAGAGGTAGAATGCCAGGAGTGTCTAATTGTAGAGAGTTTTAAGGATATATGTTTAATGCAATACAAAATTTTCCTGAGACAGGCATGCAAGCACATCCCAACATGGTCATTCATTCACAAGGGTTTCAGGATATATTGGCTGTTTTCTTGCTTTTATTGGAGAGTTTGAGTCAGAAAGTTCATTATCTCAGTCTGAATGATTGATTATTCTAGTATTGGTTTATTAAAGATTAGAAGTCAAAGGGCATGTCATACATTTGTGTTCATTGATCCTTCTCAAATAATTTCTTTGCTTGCTTGTTCTTGTCTGATCTTTGTTCTCCACAGTGAGAACTTTTCTGTTCTTTTGTCAGTTGCTATTTCAGATGCCTCTAATCTTAATTTACATGCTTATAGTCAAACAAAGATTTGGAGATCCACCACACTGGAAAATTAAAGAAGTGAAACTGCATAGCAGTATAGCAGTATTTTTTTGATAAGGGGCGCAAACTGTAGTACTCAAATCCTTTCTTTTCCTATGTACATGTATATCTTGATCTCAGAAGTGGAATGGTAACTCAGGAGCTCTTCAGCTTAAATTATAAATTACATTACTATGAGTTGAAAACCTGAAAGCCTTGTGTGTGTTTTTTGTTTGTTTTTTCTAAACAAGTTTTACATTCCCTATTTTTTCTCTGGTTTTGACTCTTGATATTGGTAAAAATGCTGGTGATTGATTGTGAAAGGCAATATACTTCTTTTAACCTCTAGTACTGTTTGCTTACTTCCTATGAAAACTGCAGGACAGAACTTCCTGAAATCAAAGAAAATATCAGAAAACAAATAAACTAATTAAAAATAAATAAATAAATCAGGAAATTGAACTAGAACATCTACTTACCCTAAAACATTTATATCTTTTCCATATCCGTATAAAAACTACATTATATGTTTAGCATACATACGAGTTTTACATACGAGTGTTTAAAATTCAGTGGACAGGGAGAAAATTCTCAAAAAGAAATGCTGAAAATATAAAATTCATGATAAAGTGTAAAATGTGCCATGTAGTCACTGACATATATGTGGCTACAAGAAATAAGTACAGGTATATATGTACACTTTACACAGGTAATTTATCACCTCGAGTCCATTTGCTTCAGTTCATTAATTTTGCTTCATTGATTCCTCCCTTTTTCTTTCATTAAGCCTCATTTTACATAGACATCATTATTAGTAGGGGCTCTAATAAAAATAGCAGGTCTTTCAACATTGGTATTGGAAGAGTAGTTTGTTGATTTACTTTACCATGTTTGGGAGGAAAGTCTGGCTAAGAACAGAGGAGATCATTGTGTTAACATGCACACACAATTTTCCATGAGGCAGACTCTAATAAATGACACCATACCCAAACTGCATGCATTTGTTCTTATTATGTGACTACTTTAAAGAAAGTTGTTTCTCTTTAGTGTATTTTGTATTTGGTTTCAGTTCACTTAGAAACTTCCACAACAGCTGAGCTCTGCTTGGTCCAGTTAATGGTTTAAAAGCTCGAATATGAAACTACTATCTTAAGTTAACTTTCCAAGGTAAATGTGAAACTTCAGTAACATACTAATTTTACATATTTACAGTGTAAAGTAAATATACAGTTTCAAAAATATACAAATTACAGAAAATAGTATTCTATAATACACCGAAATTACAGCTCCTAGGATAAAGAATTAGCCTGCACCACCCAAACACAAGGCCTCAGTAACAACACAACGTCTCAGTAGTCATGACCTGGGTTCACAATCACAGATTCCAAACAGCCCTCTCATATCTTACCAGCTAATTTATAGAGAAAAAGATATATAACCTTTCCACAAAATAAAGATAGCCTATTTTCATACTGGTTATAATTAACAACTACAACATGGTGTAGAAACATGAGCCATGTAACTATGTTCTGTACCTATGGGAGCAGAGTTTTCGTCTGTAATCATAATGATAAGAAGTTTATTTTTTTAGTGCAATAGATTATAAATAACTGAGAAATAAAATAATAAATCCCTTATTTTACTACTGCAATGTCTAGTGGTGGGACTGGCAGTAGGTTGGAGGAAAAAAACACCTTACCATATTAGAATACACATCTGCCAGATACTTTATTTTCAAACTAAGTAGTTTTTTTATGCAGTATATCTGTACTTTCCATAGGTCATGAAAAGTAGAAAATAACATATCTTTACAAAAATGGTAAGGCACAGCATGATATATATAGTTCAGATTTTTCTTCATGAACTATGTGGCTTGAGTTTATATTACTTTAATCAGTTTATAATATAAATTCAAACAAACATTTAGTAGTGAAAAAAGATGGACTATTTTAATACACTGCAAAGAAAGTATATTTTTATTTGCAAATAGTTCTTAGATTCTCGCAATGACTACTTAAATCCTGATTCTAGCAACTTGTGAGGTGTACAAAAGTGCTTTTACCTATTGCTTTTAAGAAGTTTCTTTTTATACTTATGGAGGTATTAATATGTGTCACATTGTGCTATTGCTCATTCACTGTGATCAAGTACAGTGTTTGACGTAGCTGATCCATCTCCCAGATGTGCACCTGGGAAGTAATACAGAAAGATTCTGAATGCAGAATCTTATTTGGGTTCTAATTTACTCAACTGTTTACTTTGGAAGCCTGTAACTATAGCATTTGAAAAACAAGGGCTTCATTGCATGCTCAAATCAACAGCTAGTTATTTATAATTATCAATCAATATCTATCACAGCACTACAGAATTCTGTGTTTATACCCCCACAACTGTCTTCAGGTGAGAATTTGTGTCGAGACTTTTCCAGGGCATCTTGTGTATCTAAATAATGAGCAACTCTGCTAGTACATTCAGTAACAGAGAAAATAATTTAATTCCTGGTTAACTTTTTATCTTTTAAAGTATCTTCCAGTAGTTTGCCTCAGCAGGAGGTTGCCCTACCAGTAGTGGGTTGCCTTAGTAGTTACTATGAGGAAAAGTAAGTGTTCAAAGTATATAAAGACATTTCAAGGTTGTTTCCTTGGGAAGATTTAAAAATAAATATATACAAATAAATCACGGGTCTATAAACCTTTCAAGATGGTGGCAATTATTCAATCAGTTTCCAAACAATATTCCTGAAATAACCATAGCAAAAGTTTACTTTTATCTCCAGCTACAGTACATTTATGACAAGATGCCAACATACGCAGTGAAACTTGCATTATATCTGCTGCTAGAGGGTTGAACAAACTTGACAGTCCTGAGAGAATTATAAGTACTTTATGATGACAACCTAGTGAAGAAAAAAATGGCTTGACTGTGAACAAAACACAACAAATACAAGGCAGCTAGCAGACAAAGTATATGTAAAGCAAGATTCACAGAGGATGAGCCTGATGCCTAAAAGTAAAGAGAAGTCTATCTCTCTAGGGGGGTTGTTGAGTGTTTTGTGTTTTTTTTTTTGTTTTTTTTTTTAACTGAGTATCGGTTAAGGCCCTTAAATCCTCTGTTGCTAAACGAAATAAAAATCTCTTAGTATTTAATAGCTCTGAATTTTAATTTCTTTGCTATCTCTGCATGCCAAGTAATTGAAATACATACACAATTTTTATCTCCTAGATCCTAAATATAGAGGGAAACAAGTTCCAATTATCAGATTGCTTTCTGGTTTTACTTAGTTGGCAGGAAGAAACCAGGAAAAATGTCTGTAATTAATACTTTTGAATACTCTTCATTGTTTTTGCTTTGCTTCACAGTCCTTTTATTTCAGTGTAGTAAATCATCAAATTAGATTTATATTGTATTTTATTGTATTTAAAAGATGAAATGGAGTTTGAGAGGTTCCTCAGTTCTTCTGAGTTTCCTTTTTTGTTTTATCCTTCAGTGTCTGTTTTGGCATCTGACCTGTTCTCTTCAATCTCCTAATTTTTATAGAATTTTGTTAATGAAGTGTGTACGACATTGCTTGGGAAAAACATGCCACAGTGATTTGTCTTTATTTTTAAAGTGTGTTTGATTCCATCTACCAGCTGCAAGCCCTTTTTCACAAAAGAATCTGATTACCAAGTGTGATTAAAATGAATTTTTCTTTATATGGGAAACTGTTTTTCCCAACTGTGAATCTGACAAGCACATGTTTTCCCGAGTATCAGTGTAATACTTGAAGTTGTAAAGACACAATCATCGCAAGACTTTTTATTTACTATTGTTCAATACAAACTGTATACAGTGAAAGAAACTAATGAGGTCTTTGATAATCAATTCTTATCAGAAATGTCTTGGGCAGAAAGTGTTTGTTCAATTATCATCAGTTGTTCGGTAGCTGTACACATAGGCTTTTTTCATCTAAAAGTGCTGATTTTATCTTTACAAAAGATGAAGTTACATTTGCGAGCCTAAAATTTACACTGTTTCTACTTGGACTGCTTTATTGACAACTGGTATTTTATCTTGCACATTTTAACATCTAAGTACTGTCACATAACTAATGAAGTAAATCTTTGGAAGGAAATTCAAAGGTAAGAAAGCCAGGCAATTTACGTGTAGATGTTTAGGGGATTTGAAGACAGGATATTTGTATGTAAGGAGTTGGTGAGAATAGAAGAGCAGATAATGGGTAGAATAGCCTGGCTGGGGAACATAGGGAAATAATGCTTCCAAATTTGGAATAAAATGGAAAATGTTCCTGGCTGTTGAAGAGAGGGAAGGCAAGACAGACTGTTAATGTAACCAGTGGCATATAAATATTGGCTCTATCTTTTATAAGTGACGAGTTGGAGGCTGAGCACTTCGGGAAGCTGAGGCATTGATCCATTTGTATTTTTGGATCTCCTTCCATTTTCACTGTTTGTATCCTCAGAAATCAAGAGCCTCAGCATGGGCTGGGTGGGGTGGGAATACTAAAACGGAAAAAGCAACTTTGCCATATAATACAGGTGTTCACAACAGAGTATCTATATATTTAGAGGTGGTTGTTTTTTGTTTGGTTTGTTTTGTTTTTGTTTTTTAACTTTCCTGGATATAGAACAGTCAAAATTCCCAGAATTATCTTGAGTTGACAGGACAAGTCAGTCAGTAAAGAATAGTTATCCCTTTGATTTAAGAATGGCAGAGTAAAGGGAAGCCTTTGAGTGGTTTTATACGTAGTGTTCCCCACCATATACAACTATATTTTTCTCATTTAATGATGTTGCTGTATTTAGAGCTATCTTGAGTACAACCATATGAAGCTGACTGTAAACTGGTTTCTCTTTTCTAAAATTTATATTCATAAGCTGTGTATTTTTGCAAGGTTTTACATTCATAACCTTTCTGAATTCCAGGAGTGATATAATTGAACTGTACATTAATTCTAGGTGATAGTGAGAAATAACTTGAATATATAAAAGCAAGTTTCAGCTGAATGGTTTTAAAGAGAGGTAAGATGAGACTGTTGGGGAATCATGGAAAAGTTGCATCCAATATCTGGGTGCAAACTCCTTGCTCACTGCTTTGAAGGAGAGAGAGGTTTGGGATACGCTGCATCATACCCCCCAGAAAGAGGTGTTAGGATTTCATCTGTTGTGAAATCACTGTTTTTTACATAAAGCACATTATATTCTCCAAATATTAAGATAGGGGAAAAGGTAGGAAAGGGAAGAAAATTATTGACATCCGTGGACTTGCATTGGTTTAGAAAACACCTCACTTTTAGAAAAGGCGGAACTATATATAGCCCAATTCAGGGCATCTTAAATATGTCTGTGGTTAGTCAGAGGAAGGCAGTGTGGGCTAACTGACTAGTTGATGTGGGCTAAGGGGCTCCTCATCGGTCTGTCTATGTCTGTCATTTGCTTTCCATGTGGAGCCTTTGCGACTGAACAAGCGGCATTCATGATCTGTGCTCAACAAGAGAAACAAACAAAAACTCAATAATTGTCTGAGTGTGCCTGAACCGGAGGACAGGCACAAAGCAACTGTTGCACCTGGAATGCTGATGAAAGCTGCTTTGCTGTAAATTTTTGACTTTGATTTCAGAATTTTTCTTGAAGAGGTCAGAAGCACGTGTGCGTCCCTGCACATGGTGACAGTGTGGAAACGGCAAACAGTCTCCCTAAAAGCTGTGGTGGGCTCTTGACATTGTGAGATAGGGAAGAGTTGATTTAAATGCGAAAGGTGGCTATTGCTGCCAGCCAGCGTCACGACCCTCAGCGAGACAGGCGCTCCGACAGCGATCGCATGGCGCCATCTTGTGATGGCGTGCGGAAGGCGGAAGGCCCGGGCTGCTAGGAGGGGCCGCGCTGCGGCAGGGTAGGGCCGAGCCTTCGCTGACTGGAAAAAGCTCTGGCAAGCAACGCAATTTCAAACCTGCAACGAGCATATCCTATGTAGAAAATAGGATATGAGCTTGTTGATAAAATCACGTGTTACTGCACAGATTGCAGGAATGCTGTTACAGTTCTGATGCATTTTGGTTGTAGGCTATTTCATCTTTGGATACTGCAATTCTAAGACGTGTAGCACTAATCATTTGAGACTTTTACCCAAGAAATGAAAAATGATCCTCTCTTTTTGTCTATGATATTTTTCTTCATATTTTCTGTGTTGCTTTTAGCATCACAAAATTTTTTCTGGGCAATATATTTGGCAGTACATCAGAGGGAAAAAGCAATATTTTTGTAACAATCTGTTTTGCAATAAAATATAGAGATGCTTATGATGGTTGAAAATGATGTGGCTAAAGGGGAGCAGTTTTATAAGTATTACAGAAAACTAGGACTAAAACCAGAAAATGCTTAAAGTTTCTCAGGCAGCTTCAAATACATAGTAACTGTAAACGGTAGGAAATCATGAAGTTCAGAGGAAAGGTATATTTCCAGAAGAAAAGAGAAAAGTTGTTTAGAGACCAAGGCCAGTGTTATTTTGATAATATACACATATGTCAGTCATATAATTGTTCAGAGGCATGTGTTCGTTTTCAAAGCAAGGAAAACAGAGGAGTTTTTTGAGATGACTTGCGTTAAAGTTAGATGGAGTTCTGTTGATTGTTGTGACTTTTACCAGTTGTTGTAATTTACTGGAAAATTCTCAATTTCTGATGTGAGATTTGTTCACAGAAAGGGACAGTCTCCTTTTCCCAGAAAATTGCTAGGTTCATCTGTGGAACAGAAGATAAAGCAATAACCTGGTAACAGAACATTCATCTGACAATTCAAAGGCACTCTGATTTATTACACCATGTAGGTGCCAAGGTTGCTTTTTTGTTTGTTTACTTTTCTGTATTTTTGTTGTTGTTGTTGTTTATGTCTACATCTAATGAGGAAGAAAATGTGAGTATTTTACACTGGGACTCATGCTTGAGTACACATTCTTTAACAGTTACGGCCATGTCCTTCAAAGGGTGGCTGTATGCAGCCTCCAACCCTTGTCAGCATTTCTGTCAACAGTCTCCAGGCTCTGCAGCCTGGCACCATCCAACTGACAGTCGTTCCCCCCCAAACACACACACACGCAGAGCAAAATGATTTAGCTTGGTTTAAACAGTAGAACTTTCCCAACCTTGACCATTTTTAATGGGTCTGAGAGACTGCTTCTCCAATGGATCAGAGAATGCTGCCTAAATTACAACCATCACTGAATGGTCAGCTGGGAAGAAAAAAAGTCATCATGTAATAGCCATGTGCACAAATAAGCATGTAGAAAGAGATAGTTAGCCTCGCCATCTTCCTTGATTCCCTTGGAGGAAATCAGCCTGCCCACTCCTTACAAGCATGCACAGTCAATTGTTTCCTTTCATGTTAAAGGATTTTTTTGTCATTCTTTAACCAATTCAGCATGTACTGTAGAAAAGATGGATTTGTAAGTTTCTCAAACAGGAAGGCAGAAAAAAGGAGATGGCAGCATGAGTAGTTGACTCGTAGCTCAAGTAAGCTTCAAAGTTCTGTGCGTCTTGCTGGATTAGTGAAGGTACTGTCTGGCTGAAAAACAGACCGGCTGACTGCTAACGTTGATGTTTGGATAACAGGGCCCAAATCTTTCCTTTAATGTATTTCTTCCTATGTGTCATCAGGGGAATCGTGTTGTTTGTTTGTTTGTTTGTTTTTCTATGCCAGTTATAAATAGCACAGCACTGCTAAGTAGTATAGTACTGCTTTCCTGCTCTATAGATTTATTATGAAGATGAATGTTTCAGTAATAGTTACATTACTGGAAGTAGTAGTATTACTAAAGTAATGTTACTAATTAGCTAACCAAGATAGATTGAGCAGACTCTCTTAGGTAAACAGAATTTTGGAAAACGTTCTCAGTGGCAGGTTTGAAAAAAATGCACAAACCTTCCTTTATGATGCCTACAATTACACTGCAGAATTCACCAAGAACAAATGTCCAGTAAATTAACAAAGGTAGGTTCATCAGTAACTGTAAATCACAGTGATGTTTAGTAATTAAGGAGGTGTCCATATGCCTGACTGTAATAAACCGAGAAGTTGTTTCAAGGAGGAAACTTTTATGTGCTAGCTGGTTCTTTACTTAAATATCTGATACTGGTTGATAGAGATAGTGAATGATAGTGGATAAGATGAACCTTCAGTCTTTCCCAGAACTGATTTAACATAAGAAATAGCATCCCTGTTTCCCATACATTGCAACGTATAAAATATGTTGCTGCTTCAGTTCATGTAGATATTATCACCTGGTCCAAGTAGCAAAAATGTGTTTTAAGGGCCAGGGTTTAAAAAACAAACAAGCAGTGATTGATGCAAAACAGGCAAATAATCATTCTACCAGTGAGAGTCAGAAGGCGCAGAGCTGGACAAGTTCTGAGGCTAGAGAGGGCTCCTTCCTGTGCCCTGCTGGCAAGCCAGCTGTGCCTGCAGCTGTCAGGGTGCCTAATAAGCAAAGATGCTACATAACTATTACACCTACTCACGGCTGGAGAAACAGAGGAAATATAAAGGGATGACACCGCTTCAGAGTATCTCTAATGTTCTCTCTCACCTAATAATGTCTAGATGTCACCAAATTCTCTCCAGTTTGTTTTTCTTCCATCTTCCTGTTAAGTTTCCAATTTCCTCTTGTTAATTGCTAGCTTCCTTTCACATGACTTTCCACTGCTGTACAAACACTATGGAAGAAAAGAACTAAAACTTTAGTACTAAAAACACTGAGGAACTACTTTCTCTAGAAAATTAATTTGTCCCATTTTATTGCTTGAATTCAGACTTTATTTTGACTTATTTTTTTTATATTTACCACTGAGGATTTTAAGGTCATGATGATCCTTGTCATCATTTAATACTAAAATAAATTGTTTTGAAAATAATTCAGGATGTGTGTTATATTGCCCTTATTCTATACAAGTTGAACGGAATTCTTCTATCAGCAGCTGCAAACATGATTGCAGGCCTGTGTGCAGCATGATTCCCAGTTGTATAGGTGCACATAAAAGTACTCATTATTAAAAAAAAAAAAAAAAAAGAGAGAGAGATTCTTTATTCCTTCAGCTTGCCATGGTGCCTTCACAACAAGCTTCTCAATATCTTCTCTTCAGACAATGCTTGAAACTTGAGTTTTCATTTAAGGAGAAGGAGATGCAGAATTGGTTCTCTGAATATGGTTTTTGACTCTGTTCTTCCCCAAGCTCATCACTTTGTTACATTTAAATTGCTCTGACTTTTCTGTTTCATACCTTTCCCATGTTTCCCTCTTTTCCCTCACCTGTATTTGTCTTTGAGTTGTTTCTAGAACGAGATAGTCTAATCACTTCTGTAACAAGGCTGTGGTAACTAGGATGCTTTCTAAATTTTAAATTTAAGACTATGTTCAAAAAAATAAATAAAAAATTAGTGAGATTATCTCATTATGTCACATGCCTACAGATATTAGCGTACTGTTTCAGTAGTTCTGGTTCATTGTAGGAATAGCTATTGAATTTATCAAACTGATAAATGTAGCTGTGTGCTACAAGCTAAATGAATGCTACATTTTTTTCTATTCCATTTTTTTTTCCAATATAGAAACCTATTTTTAAAATACAGACTGTCTCTAGAGACAGTCAAGATCTATAGAAAATGTAATTTTCTTCTAACACTCTTTTTGAGACATTATTAAACTATGGAAACGGCAGTATACTTAAAGAATAGTTTAAGGGGAATGTTTATGCCTAGTTTTTTTCCTACATGTCTCAGACCTTGTTTACTGATAATTTTTTTAATAAAATTTGCAGGCAAGCCATGCAATTCTCAGAGGTTGGCTCCATGAATTTGTGTTAAGATGCTCACCCACAGCTTCTTTTCTTCAATACTGACCACTTTGATGCTCAGGTCTTCATTTTCATTCCTTGCAATAGACTTCATTAGGTTTTTGGATATGTATTGATATTTTATGAACTACCTGAGGACTCATTCATGCTCTCTCTTACTTGGTATTTAGTGTCTTCTTGTACCCCAAACTTCAAATTACATGTGAAGACTTTATGAGAGACACCCATTTGTATTGCTAGTTTAACATACTCAACTTTGATGTGCCCATTGCACATGTTTTGACATATGTTGCACATTCTTTGTATAATTTGTGCTCCTTTTTGAAATTCTAAAATATCTAAAATATCTATCAGTACTTTCCAAACAAGGTAAGCATAAATGAGGTTACAGTGGATACTGGAAACAGTGATGTGTAACATCCACCTACGTTGTGCAAGTGTGTCACTACACAGAGTCACTGCCAGCCTACTTGTGTTTCCCTCAGAGTAGTGATTTTACTGGCAAATGAAAATCCCTTTCCCATCTGATGTGAATTCAGCAACTAGTAACCCACTAGCTATTTTAGGGCTTGTCTCCCACCTGTTTGTCTCCTTGGGTTGCTTTTGGAGGAGATTGGTAATGTTATGTCCATCCATCCCCCACCCACCTCACCCTCTGGGAATCAGTTACAAATTCAAAAAAGTCATGAACTACTCACAAGCTACCAATCATTTTGGTAGCTACTTTTGAATCAGAAACAAAAAAGTTGCCTCTAGCTCTTACCTTCCATCTAAGAAGATTTAAATTGTAATTTCTGTGTACCAGGTGCAGTAAGGAGACTTAAGAGAGCATCTTTTTTGCCTTTGGTCTAGAAAAAGACTTCTATGTTTTGTGTTCTTGAAAATGTAAAATGAAAAAAAGTGAAGTAGTTAAAATATAGTCTAAATTTTCTTAGCAGAGAAAGTTACGTTTATTTGGATGTAGCATGCTTTATATAAACATAATTCTAATTATTTTTTAAGTTAAAAATGTTTTTTTCTTTAAATAAATATGTATATGTTTTCCTTTTTAGAAGTGTTCAGTAGGATAAATACTATACACTTTTTAAAATACCATATTGCTGAATTCTGGAAAAAAAAAAAAAACATTCAGGAAATTTAGTCTACATCTACAGAGAATTTTCATTTCTGTCCTGTATTTTCCGATACTCACAAAATAATGACATAACGGACACTAAAGTAGATACTGTCCAAATAGTGTGATTTACAGCATAGAATGTTACATACATTCCTTTTCTAAAATACACTCTCAGCTTTTGAAATGACCAGAAAGAAAATTACAGTCAAAAAAATAAAATAAAAAAATCAAGATTTTCATTAAAAATTGGCACACAAAAAGGAAACCTCATGTATGTGGAATATTCCCTCATAATTTCAGATTAAACATAAGCATGTTTATATTAATGGTGTATACTGTTACACAGTGCACGTGTTTTTCTTACCATATTTCCACTGTACATTATAGAAAGCTGGTAATCTTCAGCTGAGGTCAAAGATTTTCATATCAATATGATATAAAAATTCAGTTTTGTGAGATATATTCAAGGAATGTAATTATATGATTTTTTAAAATGTAATGCATGGTGATTATTCCAAGAATAGCCAAATTAGTTTAACATAATACTAACAGATGGTTAGTGGGCAAAGACAAATCCATGAATAACCTGACATACTGTGATTGGAATTAAAATATCACATACAAATGCACGGTGAAAATGATTGTAATTATATTAGCATTGTGTTTTGATGAGAGTTCTTCCTGTTGGCACATGCTTAAGAAAACAAAGATACCTTAGGCCTACTAATTCTTACCTTGCACAATGCAATTGAATATCTGCTAAAAGGGGGTATTTTGTCATATTATTAGTTGAATAGCCAACATATTCTATGCTTCTCTTTGATTTATTATATAATTGTTTCAGTTAATTTAGTAATCTGATTTCTGAATATAGAAATGAAGTTTCTTCTGCAGAGAATATTCTGTTGCCAATGATATTTATGGACCAGTATTTCCTTCTGTGCAATTCTGTTGAAGGTGTTTCTCTTTTATTCATTTTCTTAAAATATAAAATCTCTTTTTATAAATGTTAACATTACTGCTAACATAGAAGAGAAAGTTTTATGAAATCTTAGACATCCATGTATCACTTTACTACTGCATTTTATAAATAACATAAATTTTTGTAACAAAACTCAACCATTTAAACATATTATTTAATTTTTAAGTATTAGGCATAAAAAATAGTTAACTTTTGCAAAATTCTCTGATTTTTGCAATGCAGGAAGACTCTGGTTCTGTACTTTAACAGCACAATGGCCCCAAATAAATATTCTCTATAATGGAGGGCTACAAGGATGTGTAGAGTCCTTCTGGAAATGTTTCTTCTCTTCCTGACTCAGTCTTCATGAAACTTCACTCAGGGTTTAGTTTCACAATATTGTAGTCATCAGGGCAGCTTCACAACAACAACACATGCTCCAGCCCTTCCAATATTGACAGGAACTTCCTTTAAAAAAATAAAATAAATAAACATTTTTAGTAGACTGTTATGGACAGGACTAGAAGAAATTACTTGTAGATTAAAAGGAAAACAATTTCTTTATTCAAGCTAATGTACTGCTAGAAAATTAGATTTAACTGGAACTGTGGAAACAATTTGAGGTTGTGGGAAAAAAAAAAAAAAAAAAAAAAAAAAAAAAAAAAAAAGCAGCTGCTGAGGGTTATTGGAGGGTAGGCTGGTGGTGTTTCTTTTAGCTGTTGTAAAAGACTTTCATATCCTTTGGCCCTACCTAGGTACAGAAGGATCTTGACAGTTCTAATGTTTTCTCTTAATCTCAATATCTCAATGGTGATGGTCATAAATAAGAAAACTTGGAAGTGTGTCCAGTAGAGGGCATTGCTGGCAAAGGCATTCCATCCTTTGTTACAAAATGATTTGTATAACCTGGTTTATTTACCCGTGTATTACTACCTCCATTGTTGTATCTGAAAACTTCTATACAGTTATTTAACAGGGGAGGCAAGTAATATGTTATACCTGCCAAACTATGGTATTACTGCATCCTAATATATGACATTTTTCACAAAACCAGTAATAATTTTGCAACATAATAATTTTTGCTTTGTCCATTATTCTTTCTATTTTTAATTACCTCTGTCCACTCATTATTTTGAGCATCATAGGACTCCACAGTATCCAGGTATGTGTGGCCATCGTAGCCCCCAACAGCATATAATCTGTCACCCAGAGGACAAATTCCAACTGCATCCCGAGGCACACTCAAGGGGGCCACTGTTGTCCAAGCATCTGTTTTAGGGTCATACCTAGAATGTTTTATGATCAAAATGAGAAAAATATATTGTAGAAATGTGTTATTATATTTCAGATTTATATAACTGATAAATAGTTTTCTCCTGTTTTGTTGTTTAGATTACACTATGAAATAGTGTAGAGAATTACGAGTAACTATTTTATTTAGCCACTAGAGGGATCTTCAAACTCACTAAACGTGCCCCTATTTTCACTTTATGGTTACAGACTACATTTCTATCAGATTAAACAATCACTGTTTTGAACGTAAATGAAGCCTGAGGGAATGATAGCACAGCAGCAGCTCAGTCAGCAAAGTTAATTTCAGTGTATTTTTTTTAAATTTCTCTGTAAAGATTTTTTCAAATAGAAGGGAGAGCAAGGAAGAATTCGCATCTGGGAGTTAATGGAAATCAATTCTTCTGCTCAAAATATTATTCTTAAAAGCATAATATGTTTTGCAAGCATAATAATAATAACAGTAAGCTCAAATTTTGAAGAGATTTCACTTGCTGTAATAAATTATTTATTTTACATTCCAGAAAGTATAAAATAAACACAAATGCTTACCTTTCTACACAGTCAGAAAGTCGAGAACAGTGGTTGGAAGCAGGTGCATCATGACCTCCTACAGCATATAAAAAGCCATTGTATGTTGCAACACCAACACCCCCTCTTCGCTTTGACATTGGAGCACATAGACTCCACTTGTTCGTGTGCGGATCAAAACATTCCATTGATTTTAAGCAGGAGCTCCCATCTCGTCCACCAACAGCATATAGTCTGGGACAATTATCCATGGGAAAATGAAAAATTTTGGTCATTTTAATAAAAATTACATTTGTAAACTTCATTCTGACTGCTTTAGTGTTCCCATAATTCCCACTATTTGCTCTCTGACCACTATGCTCTGGTAACTTTCTTTGCACAGTGAGTTTTGCATGCTGCATGAAAGAAGTCTTCTTCATTTTGCAATATAGTTTCAAGCAGTCACATTGGAAGATTAAAAAATGCATATCATATCAACTTATTTAACTGTTAAGCTATAGATGGAATTTAATAGAAAGGTGCTACATATATTTAAATATCAGGTTACAAAGTATTTGATATCTCAGTATGTCATTAGGCAATCTTCCTCTACTATAAATACATTTAAAAAAACAGTAATTTCATATATATCAAAAACATATGTCAAAATACATCAAATATATTTTCTTCAGTGCTTGTATTTAAGAAAATCTGTGGAACAGAATTTACCATACAGATATGTCCTTCTGTCTGTTTAGCATAAAGGCACTTGGCAAACAACTCGAGATTCAAGTCAGTTGTTGTTGAGACAACATATAAGAATAAATGGTGTAACTTCACCATTAAGAACAAGGTTGTAGCTTTTTGTGAAAGAATTTTACAAAGTCTGACTTTTTTATTAATTTTTATTTATTTTTGTTTCAAACTAGCTGGATGCCTCTAGACTGTGATATCACACATGCTGGATGTAATAGTAGATGTATTTAAATGTTGAATGTGCCAATAGCTTAGGTTGCTTTCACACCCTGGCTGTTACTTAATGCCATGAAATTGAGTTTGCTTAGTGCAACTAATTAGAGATCTAGGGAATACTTTAGCTTGTCCAGAGTATGTCACCCAAAACCAATCAGTTGAATTGTGCTTGAGTTGTGTGACTCTTGCTCCACTGACTGGGAGAAATTTTAGATTGTTCTGATATAGAATTTCAGCAAGAAAAATCTTGACTTTTACAGCAATACAAAATGTTTAGCCCTCTCTTCTAACATTTATGAATTGAACACAGACTTGAGTTTTGTTGTACAGTTTGTTGCTTGGCCCATAAAAAAAAATAAAAATTCAGAACTTGATTTATTTTTTTTTAACATCAGGCTCTTAGATGCTGTCTTCTTGTTTACACAGCTTTCACAGAGAGAGGAAATCACTAACTATATGAGTAGATTGGTTGGGATTTTTCGTTTCCCTTAAAGTACCCAGAAACATCTAAAAAATCTTTTTCCATTCTACAAGAAGATGAACAAATATTCCTTTATTGACTAATGCTTTTAGTAGACCATTTATTGGTCAGAAATGTTGCTCCACTGAAATTCTAAGTCTTTTCTGGTGGGATTGAATAGAAAAATATGGCATGACTTAAGGGAACAGGAAAAAGAGAAGCATTCTTCTCAGTTAGATCGCAGCAGTAGCGCTGAATGATGGACATTTGATCTCGGCTCATCCTGGTATGCCGGAGATTACATCACTAGACTAACAGACGTGATTTAAGCCGGGCTGGAGACAGCATGTATCAGGCTGATTGAGAACAGAGTCAGAATCGGGCTGGATTTCCTCTTTGACAAAGTGGTTTCCTGCATGTCCCTGTGGAAGGTACCAACAGGAGTTTCTGGTGAAGTTTATGCTGAGAACATTTCCTGAGATACAACAGGGACTTGAACAGACAGTTCTGCCTCTTAGAATTTTTAGGTAATGTTTAAAATCATGTTCTGTTTGAATGCAAAAATCCTGGCTTGTATGTGAAAATTTACATTTGCGAATATCTGCTTCCTAACATCTTTATTTCTACTCTTTCTCTCTCATAAGTCACCAGCATTCAAGAAGTGAACAGGAAAGATAGTGATAAGGTTTCAGAATAAGTGCAATTTTCTGCCTACATCTGTCTGTAATGTTCCCAGCCCCTACGAATCATCACTGCTAAGATTCTTCCTTCCCCAGAGTTCATTAAGAAGGAAGTTTGGCTCAAGTCATGCTTTCCAACATACCAAATGGGGGCCTCTTATCAGGCTTTAATATTTCCAGCACCAGCCTAATTTGCTGAAGAAGTTAAAGTTCTTTCAAATGATGCTTCCTTAGACATTTAAAAATGTAAAAGTAAATCTGGAATATTTTTTCAAGATAGTTTATCAATATCACCTATAAGTTATATTCCAGGAAAAATTCTGTTGTACATCTGTAATATACTCAAATTGTTGGAACTTGAAGTGGCTGAAATATGTTTATAACATGACTGAAAGTTTGAAAACAATTAACCACACAACAGAGAAAAAGCTTTTTCTTATTTTTGTGCATTATGTTTTCTCTTTGTTTTCTTGAGGTGTTTGATTAGTTTAAGAGTGAAAAGAAAACATAAGAAACTGGATTTCCAAGGCAGGAAGCAAAGAAAAAAACAGTTTTTCCTGTTGACATACTTGCTATTTAACGCTGCAACCCCTACAGTGCTTCTGGGCGTTGACATGCTAGCAACGTAATTCCATTGCCGTGCTTGAGGGTCCCATCTTTCTACAGTATTAAGGTAACTCCATCCATCATGGCCACCAACAGCATACATTGGTCCTTCAAGCATTGCTACTCCTTAAAAGATAGAATTAGGAATGGATTACATTATCTAATAATTACACTGATCAATAAAGTATTAACTCCATACTTTAATTCCCTGTATACAGATAAGCAATTTCAGCTAGTATTAAACTATCTAAAAGCAGCCTTGTCATTTAGCAGAATAAATAAGTATAAACAAAATACTTTATATACAGTATTTTTCAGAATAAGCATTATCTTTTGCCTGAAGATCAGAAGAAAGTTGTTTCAGTTCTGATGTTCTCAGAATTTTCTCTCTTCCAATTCTGTTGACCTTGTTCTGAATGGAGTTTGAGCCCCTACATGAGAAATAATGCTATTCTATCAAAGAAAAACAAAGATTGAGCCAGGCAATGAAAAAAAAAAAAAAAAAAAAAAGATGTCCAACATAACTACATATCCCTTACTCTGATCTGAAGCTCTGTAATCCTGTCAGCATGAAGCCCGTGCGGGTGGGTAGCTGGCTGGCCTTACAGGCTACAGTACCATAACATTTTAATGCCTCTAAGTGGAACTCACTTTGGGATAAGAGTAGGCTTGTATTTGTTGGCCTTGAGGGACAAGAGAGTGAGCTTGGCTCTCTCTGCAAAGCTGTCTGTGGACATATCCTGTGTTACTGCCCGTTTCTCAGCAAGAAGGGGTTTGGTGCCTTTCCTTTGCTAAGCTGCTGCTTTTGCTGTCGTTTCCTTACTTTGTTAGGTAAGGCAAAATGTTTGAATCTGTCTGCTTAAAAGTTGTCTGAATACAATTTTTCAGCCTTAAGTATACATGGCCTGATTTTTTCTTTTTTTTTCAAATGTGCTACTCTCCACAAAATCACACTGAAACCAATAAACGCAAGGCAGCTTTGCAAATTGAACTGATAAATAGAAGACTATCTTTGGGCACTCATTTTACTGCTGCAACCTACTTGTTGGGTAGAATTATGCTCCTGCAGCTGGTAATTATAAAGACTACAGTCTGTTTTGTCTTTTTTTTTTTTCCATTTACTACTTACTCCTATTTGTTTTTATTAGACAGACCTATTGGAAAGAACTCAACACTATAATTTATCCCCTAAGTGGTGGAGAAGGTACTATAGGCCACAAACTAAGGTTTATCAAATAACTGGATCAGTCTTCTTGTGTTATTCATTAAAATAAAAATATTCTATGTCATTTGAACTTACTATAACGATTTTGAGCCAATACCTTTTTCTATTAATGTAAATGAAGCCGACCTTTCTCATAAGATTTGTGCAAATAAATCATTCAGAAATTGTCATATTCCCTCCCATAGTCTCCTTAATGTTAAACTTGTCCTTATTTTTCATTGTTCCAGCAATGCACTTGACATTTCATATACTTTATTCACTGTGAATAATATTAAGGATTACTGGGCAATGAAGACCCATAACTACCAAGCTATGGAAGAGCTCTTTAAAACTCTTGAAATTACAACATTAAAATTAGTGAAGTTGCACTTAATTCCTTACAGCAATATTTTCTTCAATGTGAGTAGTTATCTGATCTGATTTTCAGAGATGTTAGGTACCCATGGGCTTAATTTAGTCATAATTTTCTAAAACTATAAATCAGGCTGTTACTGTATTGCAAGCAGATACCTTCACCACTGAATGAGAAGAGTCAATTATTTTCACCATTTGGAATTTTCTAAAAACAAAATTAACTCTGGAAGTCCAGTGCAAGTTGGGTAAACACTTGCATATGTCACTGTCATAAAATTATGTCACTGTCATAAAATTATGGTAAAGGGCAACTCTGTCTTTGAAAAATAGCTTCTACACATGTTGCTGCATGTTACTGAATGCTTTGAAAGTTATGTCAGCAACATTTTTGTAAATTAAAATCACTTGTATGTGATCAAAAGTATTTACAAAGAAGCAGCACCTCTTACCTAAGCCATGTCTGTGTGTTGACATAGGAGGCATTATAGTCCAAACTTTGGTGATAGGGTTGAAACATTCAACAATATTAGAAGTTTTCAGACCATCTCTTCCTCCCACAATATAGAGCTTGTTGTCAATTACTGCAACTCCGAACTGTAATCGTCTACCATTCATGGTTCCAATTTGTATCCAACTATTAGTCCTAAGGTCATATTTTTCAATTGTAGTTGTGCCTGTTGAAGACAGAAGTATTGTACAATGTAAGACAGCCATGAACTGATCAGTATCCAGTAGTCAGTAGCTGGTCCATCTCAAAATATTATTCAGCTTCAGAAGATTGAAATTCTGTGTGCGGACTCTTACTGCATCTTTTACTGAGAACGTCAATTACAAAGTGTGAACCTAGTGAGAAAGCTGCATTAATTCCATGCTTATATGATTGTCAAACATATGGGAATAAACCAGGGGCAAGAAGAGGCAGAATTACATGCCAGCTCATTTTTTAACACTGGAAATTTGAAGATAAGTTAAATCTGTTAGTCATTTGAATACCATGAGGATAGTTGGTTTTTGTTTGTTTGTTTTAATTCTTTATGAGTATGGTACCTCACAACTATATACTCTTTAGGCATGCCTGTGCTTAAACCATTAGTGCTATCAAAAACTAAATGTATCCATGAATCTGTCTGTCTTAGGCAGGCATCTTCATGGATAGCTTGGATGTTTTCCTTTTCACAATGGAGACAGGCAGAAGGCTGACTTCTGTGTGAGTAAGCACTTGTTTCCTACAGGTAGCTTCCCTGAGGTTCACCTTTGCAGCAGCTGTGCAATAAATGCTTGTCTGCTGTAATACAGAAGCTGTATTTTCAATTCTTCCAGGTCACTGAACTTTTAGTAATGTTTTTACTGCAACTAGTCATAAGGCCCTAACTCCCTGCCGTTTAATACTGACACTTTTACATGTGCTGGCTCCTGTCAGTCACTCTGCAGTTGTAATTGGTCCTGTGAGAGCTGATTTAGCACAACGAGGAGATGGCTGAGCAACGACTAAGGTAGGAAGAGGCAATTACCAGTTGCACACACAGTACACACTGGAGCTCAGCTTCAGTTCAGCTGAAGGCAACCAGATGAGAAAAACAGAGATGATTTCCTGCCTGTTCCTTGACTGGGATTTGAGACTAGAGAAGTAGTATTTTGAGAATTACAATAGGCGGTTTGTGGATAAATAGTTTCTAACAGCAAAACAACCATGCAGTAATGCAGAGAAGAAAGGTAACGTTTGCTTTAGAGAAGTTTTCACAAGTAGAACCTGGTACAGGTCACCTGCTACATTCAACAAGCTTAGTGAAATAAGAGCTTATCTCAATATCTTTTTTTTTCCCCCCTCTATATGCCTTTCCAAATGCATAGACTGGAAAAAAACTACCACATCTACCAGCAATAAATTAAAAAAAAAAAAATCTACTTTTTCCCTCTTCTGTCTTCTTTCATTCTGCACAAGTGAATTTCTTTTACTTTTTTTTTTTTTTCCCTCCATTTTGGTAGTATGTTTGCTCTTCTTTGCTTTGATTCTCTCATTTATTTTATGCTAATATATGAGTGCCCCAAAGTTCTCAGCTTCAAAAGAAATCAAAGAAATAGCTTACATAAGTTTTTTTTTTTTTTTTTTTTAAAAAAAAGGCAGGAAAAATACATTAAGGTGTACAGTGTGTTCATACCCTGTAGGCTGCAATTTTTACAGAGGTTTGAAAGTAGGTTTTGAAAGGTAATGTGGTTTAGGCATGTTCACATTTTTCAAAATACTAGCCCAAGAGTGGTTCTTTGATCTTCTCTTGATCATTTGAAGTTGAGGTTTGACTTCATATACCACCTGAGATAAGCACAAAGCCAAACTTGGCACTCTCAGAGAGTTCTTCTTTTCTTAATCACAGAAGGCACAGTATTGCCAGAGGTGGTAGTTACTCCCTTCTCAGAGATGATCTTCTAGTGCTTCGTAGTCTCTTAGGTGCTGTTTCCTTTATCTTGCAATCCAGCACAGGCTCAAGGTATGAGTTAGAGATATAGAGGACAGCAGGGAGGAGAGGAAGTGCTGTTCTTAACCATCAAAAGGCAAAAGTTCAAACAACTGGCTTTATTCCAAGGTAATAAATAAAAGAGGCACAGGAAGTAGAGATGTTGACTGAAATAGCCCTTTCTTTGTATAACCTTTACTGTGAAGACCTATTAGAAAATTTTATTCTTATTTCTAAGAATAGTGTAGTTTAAAGATAACCTTGAGTTCTTGGTTGATTTATATATTTCATAACAAAAAAAAAAAATCAGTAGTGCTAATTAAACTACACTAGTTGCTATGGCTTAACTTCATTTTGGTGAATTTTCATAAGAATTAATGTTTTCTCTTCATGTTGTGATGGTGATGAATGTGTATTTTGTATTTAATTTAATTGCATGGGATAGTAAGGTAGCACTGCAAGATGTCTTATATAGGAAACATTAGTCATCAGCAACTTTTTCCAAACCGTGAAATGGATTAGCTTCTTTGTGAGTCTATTAATAGTAAACTCACACAGCTAAAAGTAATACTGTTCAGCAAGTTGCTAGACTTTAAACTAATTACAGTTCTTTGGCACGAAGCAGTGGATTCCTATGGAAAATAATTTAATATACTTCATAGTAAATAGAATAGTGTCATTTGTAAAGTTGTAAACTGGTTGCAGTTGTGAAAATCAAATCATAAAAAATTGAATACATTTATAACATTTAACTTTCAACTACAAACTTGAAGAAAATTCTATACACAGTCCTGAAAAAAAGATGCACATATTTTGCACTTGTGAAAAAGTGCAAATGTTTTCTATTTAAATTTTGCTTTAACATATTGATAACTCTAGTTTAGAGCTGCTAAATATTCAGTAATGCTTCTTGGTTTTACTTTTCCCTAAAAATTTTTTCCAGCCTTCTAACTTTTGTTAAAAAATGGAGCACACTAGAATAACATTAAATATTTCTTCAAATATTTTGAATGTTATTTTTTTCTTCTGATTTGTAAAGCCAAACTGCATGCAAAAATTCTTAGAAAACTCTGAATTTTAAAATCACCATTCAAATCAAACTTCTTTAGTCTGAACTTCAAGCTGTACGTATATCATTTAGAAACATGATTCCTGCAAGGAAGAACGTCTAAAATGCAAGGTTGTTTTCTATATTTTTTTCCTCTTTTTCATCCTTAAATTGCTGTTTTCCTAATAGAAATCTTTCAAAGATTGTTTTATATTCCCCTTGTGTCTGTAATACAATTAATTAACACAATTAAACAAATATCCAAACTTACCTTTAGTGGCATCCATACCTCCTACAGCATAAAGTGCACCCACTGTAGACTTTCTAGGCTTAGTTCGAGGGCTCTGCATCATGGACCGTCTTTCTGGTAGAAGGTGGTATTTCATAGCCTCCATAAGAAGTTTCTGACACTCTAGGTCGTCTGCAAACATTGGACTATTTTCTAGATCGGCTAGTAACTAAGAAATGAGAAGTGATGATCTTATGTATATCTAAATCATTACAAGTTGTATGTACTTTATCAATTAAAACATTTGTACCTACAGACACTCATTTTCAGTTCACTTCACCCAAGCTTTGCTGTAAATTCTGCTTTAATGCCAGTAAAAAAGCATAAAGATAGTAACTAACTAAATGTTTAAATGTGAGCCTTTTGCTTTTTTTTTTTTCCAAAAACATTCTTCTGACTTTTAGAAATTACTTCTGACTTTTAGAAAAGTTTAAAATTGCAAATGGAAACTGCTCCCTATGAATGTAAATGTCCTTTTGATGTGAGTGCAAGCAAACCTAATGATAGACATCCCTCATAATATTGGAATATATTAAACAAGGTGTACGTTTAAGAATAAATATATATGGTATTTTGATGCTTAACCCAAAGTTTATTACTTGCAGCTTCACTCATCAATAAAATAAAGGTAGATTCCTGACAGTGTTGTTCCTACTCCTGTTTTTCTGATGAGATAGTCCTCTGTGACACAGATCCAACAGTGTCAGCTTGCTATAAAACAGTATGTCCATCTCTGCCACTTTTTTGATGAACTATCTCTTTCAGTCTGAAAGGACAAGTAATGCCAATGCTCAGCAATAATCTAGAGCCCATTGTTTTTGTTTACTTTTTGCAGTAATAAGAGATAAATATTGTGTCTTATCAGTCCTGCAGTTTGGTAAGTCTAAATAAATGTCTTTACATGATAACAAATTGCTATGTTATTAGAGGACAAAATGCTCCCCAGGAAAGAAACACTCTCCTTTGGAGATACCATTAGACTGCTATGTTTATAAAGGTAGTTGTGAGCCCAATAATTACATTTCTATTGTGCAACTTCTTTTCATCTCTCTTCACAAATAATAAACATACCTATAGAGTTAACGAAATAATTATAATTATTTAAAAAGAAGCCCAAACCAGCACTTTTGTACAGATTTTTTTTTCTGTCTAACTGATGCTTGAGGCAAGTGTTTCAGTTGTTAGTTAAATCCCCTGTTAGCCCCTCACTTCCATACCTGAGGTGGAAGTAGAGGCAGCCTAATATAAGAAAGAAGCATTCCTAGGTCTCGTTGTCGATTTTGCAAATCATGCCTCACCCACATCATTAGCGCCTGGAATATGGCTTCTTCATCAGGAACATTGATGTCATCGCTAGACAGGAGCTTTGCAATCTCATTAGCAGGGAGTAAAAGAAATTCCTGGTTTTTAATAACTTCTGTGAAGTGTTCCTGAAAAGAAAAAAACAATAGGCTTCAGTACAGTCATGATTTTCACACCTTGAACTAACTTTTCCTTACATAGTGTTAAGGCTTTGCATATACTGTATTTCTGTATATTTATACTGTATTTTTTTGCACTAGGGTGTAGGGAAATGTAATACATATTCTAATTATCATTGAATTCCCTTCCATCATTTAAGGGGAAATTTTGTTTTTTCTTTTCTACCTTCCTGTTGTAGAACTGAAGAAAAATGATCCTTGTTACCACTACCATGCTGCATCTGTCAGGCTTCTTGTCAGTATATCCCATCAGGTTTTGCTACTGGCAGTTTTGTCCATTAATGTGATCTTAATACTTTAGCTTAATAGCAACACAATTTGAAGGTACATGATATATCTTAAGAATGGTAAGTGGGCTTTCAAATTAACTATTTTGTATAGCTTTTGTTACAATCAGGTTTCCAAGTTTGGAATTATTTTCAAACCTTGCAGTTCTTTTCTGACAGGCTGTTCCAGGTGTTGACTATATGTCTACATTGTCTACAGCAGAAAATTTAGGGAAATTAAACTTGCTTTTCTAACAATTTTTACAGCAATTTAACAAATTTTATGGCAATTGAAAATTGGACAAGTCCTGAGAAAGGGATCTCAGTCTCTAGTCTTTTGGTGAGAAAAAATGCCAAATCCAGAAATAGACATTAATATAAATAAAAGCATTATTATTCTTAAAAAAAAATTACATTGTACGGTCCAGTAAAGCAATATTAGAATTGATACTGAAATATAGTTTCAGTCATCATAATTCAGTATGAAGTATGCTTGCAGAGAACTGCATCTTGGAATTTATGTATATATTTGAAATATTAATTTCCATCTAGGTACCTGGAAGACATGTATCTTATTTGGAAACCACACTGAAGTAGGGCAGATGAAGAAATTTTAGTAACTGATATTTGTATTATTTATTTTCGGTAGTCTCAGCTTTCTGTAATTCTTCTCAAGAGAATTAAGAATGCACATATAGAAGTATCAGTGATGAAAGGGTATGTTGACTTTATTCTGTTATGCACATCCTGCTTTAATATATTGTGACATTCAGAGAATAAGAACAGGAAGGCCAGTTCACATTTAGTTACAAATATAGCACAAGATGTTTATCAGAACAAGCTCTATCTGCATGAAAAGATCCTAGGCAGGAAACTGTTAATACTTTCCATCAATGGCTGAAGTAATTGAAAGGGAAGGCTTCCATTGTGCTTGTTTTCATTGAATGGATGTGGTGTTTATAGCTGATTGTCTTCTGAAAATGTTTAAATGTTACCAGTTCATTGGGATGGTCTCTATATTTACACTCTGTCTTTATAGTCTTTCCCCAAAGGTACACATTTTGAGGTGGTTGAAGTTGGCATGAATCAAACCAGAATGTTTCCTTTATCCTCTTCCACAACACCTTGTATGTGTGCATTGTTACAATCTCTTGTTTTCAAGAGTCTTTTGAGAATCAGTTCAGGGGGTTAAAAGAATTTTTTCTTTAAGCTTATTTCAAGGAGGTGCAGATTTTCCTCTTCTGTGTTAGTAGCTGAAAACATGGTAGGTGGTTTTATGACAATGCCAGGTCCTCTTTCATTGCAGCATCCTCAATCTGTGCTGAACACAAGATGCAGGAAGTGGTTCTAGAAGTGGGAATGCTCCCAGCTGTTTTCATGAAGACTGTGTAAAGCCTTTACGCACAGTACTAATACATTAGATAGTGTTCTTAAAGACCCAACTGTCATTTCTTTAACACACAGACTTAAAAAATAGTAAAAGTCGAATTTCTGGGGAAGACTGAAGGTTTCAAATAATAATACAAAAAAAAAAAAAAAATTGAAAAAGGTCCTCTCATTATCTGACATTAATAACTGTATGATTTTATCTCATTTTTGCGGAAATCTGTGGATTTAAAGTGGTTAAAGTTGATAGCCACATGGCTGGGACTGGTGGAACAAAAGAGGCAGCAGAGAGGAGAAGTTCCTGGTTTGGGCTCAGAGCTTATAATGGTATGGAGCAGCAAGGACAATGCTATTATGTAAAGGCTGAGTGAACCTCTATCTTAAATGCCCTTTTTTCAAACTTTCAAATATAAAAGGAATCTAGATAGCTGCTAAACAAACCATTCATTAGTATGACAGGAAGGAGCACAACTGGTGCCCTCATTCTGCACATGCCACTCTCACTTACTTCAGCATGTGGAAGCGCACAATCTCTTGCTGGAATGCTCTCAGCATTACGAAGCCTCTAAACTGGTTTTGACATACTACGCTAATATTTCAAGCATAAATCTGCCATGTGTCTCCTAACGAGTAGTTCTTTTTTTATCTATTTAGCTGTAACAGTTGCTATTCTTTTTATGTTTAAAGATGCTATAGCACATCTTGTTGCCCTGAATATTTATCCCTTGATTTGGTTTCACAGCAAGCTATCTTGCTTCTCTGTTTCCCAAGCTCTGAATATTCATTTCTTGCTTTGAGCCAGAGGAGATTATGCTCCAGTCAGGGATGTGCTTCTTTTTAGCGTTCCAGATCTTTCCCACGCATTCTTTATTTTGTCATTTTTTGTATACCTCACCTTGAAATCAGCTTTAGATTTTTCTTTGTATTGAATTAAAAACATATAAATGCACCATTGCTGTTTTCCTTTTGACATTATCCATACTAAGGCATGTTTTTTTTTGCATGGGAAGAAATACATGCAAATCATACTGCAAATTTAAGTTCAATAAGTATGGCAAAATTCTGAAACAGGAAACAGAACTGAACATTCGGTTTCCTCAATGTGCCCTTCTCTCCTTCCAATAATTCTGTAGTAGTCACAGTTCTTAAATTTCCCTTTGGAGGCTGAGGTGAGCAGAGATGTCCTCAGGTCAGGGACTGTGCAGAGTCGACCCTGCCAGAGCAGGAGGAGCACAGCCACTGTATCACTCTTGGAGAGCACAGCATCCCCAACTCCCTCTGCTTCACCAAAGCCCATATATTTTCCAGGAGAGTACTCATGCTCTCTGTTAACATTATAGTCGTAAAGCAGTGAGGTTATTTATCTTACCATAGTGTATGTGTGTGCCACCTTCAAGAGCTCTGTGCAGCCCTGTGCATCTCCAAAAGAGCGAATCCCCAGGCAGTTGGAAGGATGAAGCTGTTTCATGAGGAAATTGCAGCATACCTCAATGACCTGGGATAGCTGGAGAAGACAAGCTGCAGCTAGCAAACTTTCTATAGTGTCTTCTTTTAACTCTAGAATACCTGTGCAATTTACATGTAGGGAAAAAATACAAGTTTTCAGTCATTTTCTTTGTAACTTTATTTACTTGCAAGCTTCCTGGTTTCTATTTTTTCTATTTTTTCTGCTTCTCTGAAAAAAAATATTTGAAAAGTGCCCTGTGATTCACAGACTTATTTTCCATTTTTTACTGAAGGAATCTTTAAACTTGTCTTAACAGACTTAAAGAATTTAGTGAATTTTGAATACAGTGATTGGAGCATTTTTAACAGTGTTAGATCTGATTTTACATGAAAAAACATTGAAACAAAGACAAAGATGTGATTAGAGAAAAACTTTTCCCAAAATTCACATATAAATTAATGAAAAATATACTATAAGTTTTAACTGCACATAAGAAGAAGTTTTAACTGCACATAAGACTGGCCTCCAGTTGGAGGCCAGTCACTAGTGGCGTCCCCCAGGGCTCGGTGCTGGGGCCGGTCCTCTTCAACATCTTCATCAATGATCTGGATGACGGCACTGAGTGCACCCTCAGTAAGTTTGCAGATGACACCAAGCTAGGTGCGTGTGTCGATCTGCTCGAGGGTAGGAAGGCTCTGCAGGAGGATCTGGATAGGCTGCACCGATGGGCTGAGGTCAACTGTATGAAGTTCAACAAGGCCAAGTGCCGGGTCCTGCACCTGGGGCGCAATAACCCCAAGCAGAACTACAGGCTGGGAGAGGAATGGTTGGAGAGCTGCCAGGCAGAGAAGGACCTGGGAGTGATGGTGGACAGTCGGCTGAATATGAGCCAGCAGTGTGCTCAGGTGGCCAAGAAGGCCAACGGCATCCTGGCTTGTATCAGAAACACTGTGACCAGCAGGGCTAGGGGGGTGATCGTCCCCCTGTACTCGGCTCTGGTGAGGCCGCACCTCGAGTACTGTGTTCAGTTTTGGGCCCCTCGCTACAAGAAGGACATCGAGGTGCTTGAGCGGGTCCAAAGAAGGGCGACGAAGCTGGTGAGGGGCCTGGAGAGCAAGTCCTATGAGGAGCGGCTGAAGGAGCTGGGCTTGTTCAGCCTAGAGAAGAGGAGGCTCAGGGGTGACCTTATTGCTCTGTATAAGTACATTAAAGGAGGCTGTAGAGAGGTGGGGGTTGGCCTGTTCTCCCATGTGCCTGGTGACAGGACGAGGGGGAATGGGCTAAAGTTACGCCAGGGGAGTTTTAGGTTAGATGTTAGGAAGAATTTCTTTACTGAAAGGGTTGTTAGGCACTGGAACGGGCTGCCCAGGGAGGTGGTGGAGTCACCATCCCTGGAAGTCTTCAAAAGACGTTTAGATGTAGAGCTTAGGGATATGGTTTAGTGGGGACTGTTAGTGTTAGGTTAGAGGTTGGACTCGATGATCTTGAGGTCTCTTCCAACCTAGAAATTCTGTGATTCTGTGATTCTGAAGAACTTTATTATCAATAGTTATAGCTAGGAAATGCCAACAGTAAGTTCATGTGGGAAACCTGATTTTTTCTGTCATATATTGTACATTAAAATTTTAATGAGATGATTATATGATGTGAGAATTTTGTTATGTTCATAGATTGGAAGTTGTTCATTTAAAAAGATCTTATATTCTTGATGCTTGGTGGATACTTTAATTCCCTAATTGATACACAGCATTAAAAACCTACTCTGAAAAAAAATGAACTGACTTTTAATGACTTTTTTTATAAATCTTTTTTTTTTCCCAAAATCGTTCTATCATTCTAATTGCCTCAGAAGCATTAATTTCTCTTCCAGCTTTCTCTGTGAAGGGATGATACACACCATCTCCGTTTAACAGATGGAGAAGGATGGTAAAGAGAGATTATATTCAAAATTAACATCAGAGTAGAACTACAAGAGGTTTCTTGTCCAAAGTTCTGTTCTGATTTACTCCAGTAGAATATGTAAAAAATTCTGAAAGTTATAGCTCTCATCTCCTCTGAAAGTCACATTTATATTTCATTATCTTGAAAGAAAGTAGCCTTCAGTGTAGAAATGTAGCTTGGTTAATATTACTTGAAAATCTATGACACAGGCAGTAGGAAAGTTCAGTTTTCCATAGCAGTTTTAACACAGTCCCATCTCTTCCTGATGCCCCTTGCTTTGGAGCTTGAATAATACATTCTAATTTCTGCAAGAAATGAGAAAGGTCTGGCATGGTGCCAAAGCAAGCAATGTTTGCATTTGGTTTTCATTATACCAAACAGTGTGATTACTGAACGAGAGCATAAAGATAAAACATTACATGTTCTTGTAAATAAAGGTTGCAATATAATGTACTTGTATGAAAGAGGGAATCCTCATTTCATGAGCAAATTTACAGTATTTCATAGATTTTATAGACTGGCATTTGTTTTTGTAGCAAATTTGCTTTTGTTCTTGTATATATTTTTGTTTGTTTGTTTTTTACTTAAGTAAACTGAAAGAGTTGAAATTTAATCGAGTAGGATGATTTCTAGATATATGTAGATAATAAGCATCCCACCTCTCAGCTTTCTTGTGCTTCTACTAATCTATTTCCTTGGGTAATACATGCTAATTCAATGCTATAACATCATGGTTTTATGCAAGTTGTACAGAATTCCCTCCTGCCTGTGTTTATCCCCTTGTTTGTACGTACAAACACATAAAGGGCCTATTCTGTGTATAGAAACTTCTGTTTCCAATCTGGGTTGCAGATGGCTTATCTTTCTTGAGATTTGTCTCGTTACACGAGTCAAGATTTATAAACTCCCTGACCTAGCAAGTGAAGTCTTCTATTTTTAACATTCATGCTAATACCCCTATAGCACATATAATGGGGTCTTTGTTAGAATTTAAACATTATTATTATAATTATTCTAACTCCTTTTAAATTATTATACAAATACTGATATATGGGTGCCATCCCTGGCAATGGCAAGGGGTTGAAACCAGATGATCTTTAAAGGTCCCTTCCAACCCAAACCATCCTATGATTCAACAAAATACCTATAGTATGTCTTCCAACCTCCCTGTCTTCATATGGAAATTGTGTTATTCCATTCAAAATTTATATAATAACACAGTGTTTTTGATCTACAGCATTTTTCCCTGTTCACTATAGAGTATGAAAGGAATTTCATGGTTCTCTGACTTCATCTTTTTGGTTATGTGGCTCAACAATTTGGATCCAGCAATATTGGGATAAATGTTGAAAAATGGGAAAAGAAAGCAAGGAATGTATATATACACAGTATTCTGGTACTTTAAAATAAAATATTTGAATTTCATTAGGGTACAATCTCAATAATTTTTCAAGAGAAGATAAGTAAATATATTTAGAATATGGTGGCACTTTCTTATGGCAAAAGTCGTTCTACTCATCATTGATACCATAATCCTGTTTTCTTCTAATTGTTCCTGCTCAAGAACCTTGAGTGAGCCAAATAGGTGACAACCAGGCAGGCCATTTCTATAGCTACCCATGACATGGAAGTTCATACCTCCCTTCCTTGTGTCACCGTATGGGGTGAGCAACAGGCAAAATATGTTCTTCTCTCATAAAAATTCCTAAAATAATTTATATCTAGTTAGAGAAAGATGATACCCTACACGCATTTATCACATCTTTTTTTATCTTCTAGAACATGTTATTTTAGCTTCATGTATTCGTACTTATCTTCCTTCAAAACACGGATTATTTTAGTAAAACAGTAATATTTATTCATCTTCTGTAGAGAAAATCTTACATCCTACATGCATGACCTACGCATTTGTTTATGTACTAGTATAAAATGGAAGAAGTGAAAATTATGGATTCATTAAATAGTTTATATCTTCCTTTACAACTGTGATGTGGGTAATGGAGGAAAAATTACCTGTGTAGGCATAGCGAACCAAAGCTTTCAGGGCATCTGGGTCTACTCCTTCCATCTTGATCTCCTCTTGTTTTGCTTCACGCACATCATTAGTAAACATGGCAGCAAAATAATCAGACACTGCACTGAGAACCAACCTTGAAATAGAACCATTTTAGGAGAACTGCAAATTACTTCATAATCTCAATAACAAGCATGAAATTGACGATTAGTATATATTAAATGGTGTGTGCAATAGAAACATTTCCTTTAACATAGAATTTGAGTGATTCAGTGAGCAATAAAGTTAAAAGGTAATTAATAAACTAATTTTTTTCCATAGTGCTGGTTTGGGCAGTTTATCTTCACTGACCTCACTGTAGTTTGACAGCAGCAAGAAAGAAAGATGGCAGCATCTGTGGGTCATATTTGAATCTCTTTAATTCAAAATAATGAATACAAAAATGATCACATCATTTTATTCCAATCTTAGTTGATGTCCCAATTATAGTAACTGTTTATTCATAACAGGCAGGGTAGGCCTACCTTTTCCTAGTGTTTGGAAATTTCAGACTTTGAAGCCATGTAAACAAAAGTGGAATGTGTACCTGTGAGCTGGAATCTTTTGGTCTCCAACTATGAGAAGAACATCACACAACTGCTTCTGCTGCAGGTAACTTTCCATTTTGCGGAAAGTTTGCTCTGCGTGGTTTGTAGAGTGGAAATACTCATCAGAGCCATTGGCATTCATTCCAAGCAGTGAATTGCTGGTCGTTGATAGCCTGCAAGGGAAAGAGGCAGTGTAATGGCTGCAGTGTTGTAAGCACTGATTATGCTCTTTATATAATTTTAGTTTAAATAGCATTAAAGAATTTTTTCCAATTATAAAGCTCTTATGATCCTCTTATTATGCCTTCTTCAATTTGTTTCTGTTTGAAGTTTGCAAGTTTTCATTTGTAGGCTGCTTATGAATTCTATGGTCAATGAAAGAAAAAAAAAAATGTTATACTGAGGTTGTGCTCCTGAGTTTTCTACTTCGTATCCAGGATACATGTTCAGGAGGCATTGTTTGCACAGCATTGCTGTGTAATAAATGCAGATTAGTAAATCATGCACCGACAGGAAACATGAAAAACAAACTTATTTTACTGTGATACTAATATCTAAAATATCTTGAGGTATGATATTTTGGATGTTGTATGTCATCAGGTCTTATTTCTATTTCTCTCCATACTTTATACTTTAAAATTATATTACTAAACAGTAAGAAATCAGAATACAATTTGAAAACTACCGTATAATTGTAGACAAATTACCAAACAAAAAGCTGATGAAATCAGAAAATTATACTGCCTCTAGAACCTGAATGCAAATAACAAACTAATTTCTTGCCTTTTCATGGAAATGTACATTATAATTATACTCCTCCTATTCTGGAATCCTCTTAGCATTTATATAATTTTTATGGATATTTGTACAAGATTTCTGTTCTTCTAAAGCATCATTCCTTACTGCCTTTTAATATGGATCATGATGCATATTGAAATCTTTTTGATACCTTCTTAGAAAAGTATATATTTTTATATTAATCTGTTCATAGTAAGATAGTAATTTGTTGATATATCTGTATCACATATCTTGAAAATGCTGTAATCCATGACATTATTTTAGTTATTTTTTTTAGAAAAATGTTTTCTCTTTTTACAATATTATTAAAACCTAAAGCACCTCTTTTTTAAATCACAAGACCAGCTAGGAAACAGTGGAAGCTGTTTGACTAAATATACTGATTGTCTTTGATACTGTTAATGCATATGCATAAGTCATTAGGAGAGATAAAATCTCTTCATGAAATTAAAGTATTAAAATCTAGCAGAGTACTAGATTGTGTTACAATGGAACATTTAGTCTAGAAAATACAGAAATTAAAATTGGGTGAATCAGTAATATAATCAGAAAATAGAGATAAATTAGATCGTATACTTTCAAAGATCATAAATCATTAAATAGCTAATCAGGATTCAAGGGGAATAATTAGAAATCAAATTATATGTAATCTTGAATTGAGACCAGTAGAGTTTTCTGTCTCCTCTGTGTTACAGGAGAGTTACAGAATGTCAGTGTCTTTCTGAATGGTACAAAAAAAAAAAAAAGTCAGCATTGGTGTGACCACTGTATGTCTATGTTTTTCCAGGTATATATATATATTTTTTTTTTCCATCTTAAATTCCATCAATTCAAAGGTCTTTGGATTTTTGTATTGCAATTACTGACATTCCACAGCCTGTTTGCAATATGGCATCTTTGAAGCACTGGTATGTCGAAACCTTCAGATACCCAGTGCGTTTGATGCATTTCAGGTGCACCTGAGTACAGTGTAGTCACTGTGGCGTGGCTCTGCCAGACTCACTGGATGTGTAAGATCATTGACAGTCTGCACAGATGCATGATTTCTGGTATAACTGAGGTTTATCAGTCCTGAGATGTATGCATATGTGGGAACAGCAGAGCTGATACATTTCAAACGCATTGCACATATGCCCAGTGTGTGTACACGTATTTTTCTCTGGATAATCTGAGATTATATTGATATTAAAAAATACCTTAATATTTTCTAAATAATGCAATAAACTTCCTATCTTTCTTTTGAAGCGTTGTTACAATTTCCAATGTTTGTTTTGTTGTTGTTGTTGTTTTTAGTAAAAAGGGGCAAACCAAGTTCACCTATAATGTGCGTCCTTTGTAGTTTACAGCATACAAAAATTAATTTGTCTCAGTGAGTTTAATGACTATACTTTTTGTTTGTTTTTCTTCAATGCTGCATTGAAAATGAAGAAGCTGCAAAATTGGATTATATGCTCATTAGTTTTGCAACAGTTATTTAATGCCAAATATACACTCTGTAACATTTGTGTTTTGCTATTTACATCTTAAGCATTCTTTCATGCTTTCCTGAAATTTATTTAAATATATATATATATATAGTGTGAGATTTGTTATATCCATCTTTAGTACTGCAAAGTACTAAAGTACTGTACTATTACATCTCACTTACACTTGATGTTTGCAGAATTCAGCCACAGTAATACTCACCCATCCCTATTGCAAATGGACAGGGCCAGTTTCTGGAAATACATAATTTCCTATAGTGTGTATGCATTTGTGAGCAGAGCAGTCATTTTCATGTTGCAAAGATTTACAAGCTTAAAGTCTAATCATTTTGTTCAGTCCTGGATACTTTTTTTTTTTTCTCATTTCTCATTATATTTGTTTATTCCCCTCCATGGATCACTGATATGCAGACAACTCAAATACTGAGCTTCAAAATATATCACTGGGGAGGAAAAAACGCAGTGAACTATATCGAAGACAGAGGTTAAAGTATCTTGAAGAAAGAAATCAGTAAAAGTATCATTGAGTCTGATGCTTTCATGTTGAAGTAAAATTGGAGATGCTATGGACTGTAGTACAAAGATAGGTAAGCTGTCTGCAGATGTGTTAGTTGGAATATGTCTACTTGTCATATCTTGTTCTAGGAGAACTCAACACATTAAGAGAACTCAAGGTCCATGTAAACCTATTCAGAAGCATGTAGAAGACAGAGAAGTGGTTGTTTTCTATAAAATGGGTACAAGTTTAAACAAACAAGATCTGAAGTCTATTAATAATAATATTTATAGTAATAACATTTCCAGAAGTATATTAGTCCTATGATGACCAAGGAACTAAATTTCCAATTAGTCAGGAGGGAAAAATATTACTAAAGAGATTTGAAGAACCAGAAACTCAAGTTGCTTAATGCCATCTTTGTGTTAGTGTTGACTAGGATTCTGAGATGTGTTAACATTATGAACATTAAGAACTTAAGAACTCAGATTAGCCTGGAGAGAATGGAGGTAAATTTATACTTAAATGATTTCTAAGTAAATGAGCTGTATGAATTTCTTCTTGGCTAGAGAGACAATTGAAATAAATTCAGAGTTTTCCCATAAGGATTTGTGAAGGATAATGAAAATACAGTGCTATTCCTTAAAAGAAGAAAAATTAAATTGTCAAGCAGAGTGTATAAACTGAAAACTTGAAAAAGTAATCAAAAAATGTTAACTATCTAGATGGTAACAAGGAAATAAATACCAGCCAGCATGGCTGTTCAGAACGAATCATGTCATAGCAGTTTTTTTACTGACAAGATAACAAAGCTTACTGGGAGAAAAACATTAGGTGTCAGAAATCATCTTGACTTTTGGATGACTTTTAACAATACTTCACATGACATTTTCAAAATCAAGCTTGGGTGGCATGTTTTAAGTGTAATAAATGTAAGAGATATGAACAACTTGTATAGGCGCACTCAGAACTTTATTGGGGATTCACTTTCAAAGTCAGATGTTCTGAATGCATTGCCTGTGAATTCTGCTTTTCATGTCACTCTGTATTTTTATTACAGATAAGTACATGATAGAAAAAGGGTATAAACATCGCATTGGTATAAGATAGCAAGTTGGAAACTTTTGGGGAACAGAATTTAAAAATTGAAGGTGCCATCTTTGCTTTAGTCATTATTGAATTTCATGCAAATTTTTACTTTTCAAAGACCTGCTTACATTTACATGAGTAATTATCTGACTGAAATACAGGACAAGAAAAGAGAGTTGAGGTAACAGCTAGATTGTAATGGATCCAAATGAAGCTGTTACTCAGAAATGGTGATGTGGAGGGAAAACTTCATGTCTCCTTTGGTCAGGGGAATGGATATGACAAGTTTTGTGGCTCATTCCAGGCCTGTCTTCTACAATTCTTTAAGTTTTTGAATTATGTTAAAATAATTTTCTGTCTTTGTAAAGTACTCTTCATTAATCACCATGGCACTATTCATTAATCAGTTTATAAATGTGAAATTCACTTTTCATCATTATTTAATTGTAACATGATAAAACATACTTTCTATTTAATTGCTGTGTCCTTTTTTAAATTCAGTATGATCTTAAAGTGCCTCATTATATGTGCCTATGGCCAAAGTCCAGAAACAAAACTTGACGATTAGGAAGCTTAGATGCATAATATTGCATGAAAAAAAAAAAAAAAAAAAAAAAAAAAAAAAAAAAAACACAGGTCATGAAATGAAATATTTGAATTTCTTGTTCTTGATAAGGCTATTGTTTATATTTTTATGGTGACCACTTCCCTGTTAGATATTTGTTGCATGTACCTGCTTTAAAATTTGTGGAATCCAGTTCAGTTAACAGTGTCACTTTCAGCTTTTGATTTTGGGTCACGCTACTTCTGAATGGTAGGTCACACCAGCCACCAACAGCAAACTAAATACCAGTTAGAGACACTAATAACAGACACAAGACATCCTAAGGACTTTATCACAGTTTAAAACACCAATGTGATGTCTGTTCTGAGGTTTATTAAATGTGCTTTACTAGTGACAAGGCATTAGACAAAACTGCAACTTCATCAATTCAGTTTGTTTGTGCAGCAATATTTACAATGCAACTCATCTTTTTTTTTTGTTTCACTCATTTGTTTCTGCTTATTCAAGAAAACTGCAGTCAACCCCCACATAGGCAGACTCTTTCCTGCTCAGCTGCTTGAGCTATAACTCTCTCTCGGGCAATGTTGTGAGGCTGGAGATTGAGATGCTATTTTCCTATGCCAAATCATAGGAACCCAGCAACTGTTAGAGATACCCTACATCAGCTGGCTGAAAAATAAATAAGAAAAATATTTCAATTAAGAAGCCATTTCTGAACAAAGCATAAAAGAATGCTAAAGTCAATGCACCTGTACTAAGTGCTTGCTGATAATATGCCAATCAGTAGTTGTCCAAACCTCTGTCTTAATATTTCTACTGCAATTGTCTCCTTTATTATTTGCTGTTTGTAAATATAACAGATAAATATTGCATTAAATTTTTAGGGTATGGGTCAAAAACTTTGATCCAAAAGAATGTGGAAGATTGTACCACATTGATGACAGTATTAACATGCAACAAATAACAGAAAATGATGTAGCAAAGGAAGACATAAGCAACTGCAATGTTATAATGACTTAAGTTATAGAGAGACTGCTGACTTCTAACCTATCTAAATCGAAAATTCAAACTGACAATTCCACATTAGAACCTTGAGCTCTAAAAACAGGCTGTTTTTAACAGCCTAACTCTTCTCAGTTAGAATTAGTTAAAATAACTTCTTCCATTTACAATTGCAGGTATAAATGTGTGTTTATGAGATTTTGTTCCTGAGTTTTGGGGTTCAGTTTTGAAAAATTTTCAGCAACTTTTTGCAAAACCGTTCAGAAGTTTCCACAGACATTAAAATAAGGAGCCAACTGGCCTCCACTTCTCTTCCCAGAGAATAATAGTTTGGCCATGCACTGTGTCCCATTGCCCTCTGGTTTTCCTCACAGCACCCATGCTGCCTTCCCAACTAGGAAGGAGTGCAGCTCTTCTGGGAGCAAAATCTACAGCTCTGAGATGCCCAGAGTGCAATAGGCTGACCATGGAGGTTTCTAGTGAGACAGTACACATTGTTCAATTCACTGAAAGGACTGTAGAAGCAAAAGTCGGCAACTCTTCCTTCTGTTATTTGATAGCCATTGGATAACACAGTTTAACTAAGGATTTTATCACAATGATCTGCCAGTGTCAAAATTTGTAATATAGTAGGCATTTTCAAATTAATGATTTTCTTCCTGATTCAGACTAATCTGAATATGAAAGTTTACTATAAATATTATAATGGTGTGCATTAAGAACACCTATTTCCATAGCATGAGACACTTTCATAAACATTGAAGCTGTACCAATACCTAAACAGTCTGGAGAGCACATTGGGGGTACATCCAGGGATGTTTTATTATAAGAGATATATATCTATATTCAAAGATGAAGTGACTGTATCAGAAAAATCATTTAAATTAATGCTATCTCAAATCATCATTCAAGATCATTATCTTCCAGGAGAATTAACATTGTACTCATTTCCATTATGTAATAGAGAATAATAACCAAGTGAAATGTTTCAGGTAAAAATACATGAGTATATATATATATTACTATAATAAAATTAACCTTTGCTCTGGTAATGCCAAATGTGTTGGCATTGGACAAGAAATTCAGTCAGGCTGCTTACTTCTTGCTCAAATTTCATGTAGCTAGTGATAATATTTTTAGGTAATTTAATAGCATTTTCCTAAAGGACAAAAAATGATGTGACTAGAAGGCATTATTTCAAGTTGTCAAAATGTACAAAATGAAAAGTAATGACTAAATTCCGGACATGAGCTGGTGGCATTTTTATTTATAGAGGACATAAAAAAAATTACAAGCCAAGGGCAACAAATTTTGTTTAAATCCAAGCACGACTAAGGCCAGATGAAACTAATTAGGTCCATGTTTCTTACTTCATTAAGCACCTTTCAGAAAGACTCCTGATGAGAGATATTTGGGGTAAGAAGACCTGCTTTATGCTATCCCCTCTCGTTGCTTTTAGCAAAAATAAAACAAAGGGGGAGCTTAGAACATGTGGATAAAATGCAAATATTAAAATACATATATATATATTATATGAGGATATTTAACAGATCAGTCTCAAAGATGCTGTTGATTTTTCTTTTTCTCTAAGTCAGGATGAACAAAATGTTTATACCTCTCTTCTCATCTGTATCTCAGGATTAAGAGAGGATTCAACAAGTAAGTGATTAAAACCAAAATCACCTACTTTGGGTATTGGCTATTGACTTCATGCTGGAAGAAATTGTTACTGTGAGCAGTATATTGACCTTATTCTGTGATGTTAGGATCCTATGACTCCTGGCAATTTGAAGTACTGGAAGGAGGTAATAATATATTTAATGAGGATTTCAGCTGGAGAGTAAAAATTCTTTAAGTAGGTTTATGTAAAAATGTTCTCTATTAGCTTCTTCATGTTCTAAGGTTTTCCAGAGGGCATTTATCAGGAGAGGGTGGAATTGTGCAGAAAAGAGTATTTAACAAATGAAAATACTTGTTTATATACAATTAGGAACAAAATATAATAATATAAAACACTTCATTTTGAAGTGTTTTCCAAAGAAATTAGTTCTGGCATAGCTACTCAATGTGAAATGGAGCATCAAAAAGGCAAAGCAGAAATGCAGATCCTAAGCAAAGCTCTGACTGTATGATACAAGATGCGTTAACTTTTGAGAACCATTGCCTGAGGTGCCTTCTACTCTGCCACTGATCGTGGGAAAGAAGATCACACCAAGTAAACACAAGAAAAAACAGTGTGCTTGCCTTTCTTTCTTGATGTGAGTTTACAAATCACCTTAATATATTGCAAGTCTTTCCTCTTTTGAGCCAAATAGTCTGTTAGAAATCAATCTTGCATTTGAGAAAGAGTATTTGGAGTATAGGAAAACTGAAAAGATCTCTGAAACAGTTTACAGAATAAATTAACAGATGAGTAAAGTTAGGAGTCTAGAAATCAATTTATTTTTCATAATTATTTTAAAATATGGTATTGGCTGAAAGTCACTTACTAGAAAGGATTTTTTTTAATTGCGGTTTTTACAATCAACTTATTTATGAAATGTCATAGCAACAGCCATTGAAAGTGAAATAATAGACTTCCCATTAATTATTTGATATACAGGGCACAATAAAGGATGTTTTAGGAATTGTATGTACTTAAAAGAGAACACCTTGGAAAATGGACAGATAAGGTATTTAATTGAAGTATTCTTCAAAATATATAAGGCAACACTTCCACATCACAGAATCACAGAATTTCTAGGTTGGAAGAGACCTCAAGATCATCGAGTCCAACCTCTAACCTAACACTAACAGTCCCCACTAAACCATATCCCTAAGCTCTACATCTAAACGTCTTTTGAAGACTTCCAGGGATGGTGACTCCACCACCTCCCTGGGCAGCCCGTTCCAGTGCCTCACAACCCTTTCAGTAAAGAAATTCTTCCTAACATCTAACCTAAAACTCCCCTGGCGTAACTTTAGCCCATTCCCCCTCGTCCTGTCACCAGGCACATGGGAGAACAGGCCAACCCCCACCTCGCTACAGCCTCCTTTAATGTACTTATACAGAGCAATAAGGTCACCCCTGAGCCTCCTCTTCTCTAGGCTGAACAAGCCCAGCTCCTTCAGCCGCTCCTCATAGGACTTGCTCTCCAGGCCCCTCACCAGCTTCGTCGCCCTTCTTTGGACCCGCTCAAGCACCTCAATGTCCTTCTTGTAGCGAGGGGCCCAAAACTGAACACAGTACTCAAGGTGCGGCCTCACCAGAGCCGAGTACAGGGGGACGATCACCTCCCTAGCCCTGCTGGTCACACTGTTTCTGATACAAGCCAGGATGCCGTTGGCCTTCTTGGCCACCTGAGCACACTGCTGGCTCATATTCAGCCGACTGTCCACCATCACTCCCAGGTCCTTCTCTGCCTGGCAGCTCTCCAACCATTCCTCTCCCAGCCTGTAGTTCTGCTTGGGGTTATTGCGCCCCAGGTGCAGGACCCGGCACTTGGCCTTGTTGAACTTCATACAGTTGACCTCAGCCCATCGGTGCAGCCTATCCAGATCCTCCTGCAGAGCTTTCCTACCCTCGAGCAGATCGACACACGCACCTAGCTTGGTGTCATCTGCAAACTTACTGAGGGTGCACTCAATGCCGTCATCCAGATCATTGATGAAGATGTTAAAGAGGACCGGCCCCAGCACCGAGCCCTGGGGGACGCCACTAGTGACTGGCCTCCAACTGGACTTGGCTCCATTTACCACAACTCTTTGGGCCCGGCTATCCAGCCAGTTTCTAACCCAACGAAGAGTGTGCCAGTCCAAGCCAAGAGCAGCCAGTTTCTTGAGGAGAATGCTGTGGGAGACGGTGTCAAAAGCCTTGCTGAAGTCAAGGTAGACCACATCCACAGCCTTTCCCTCATCCACCCAGCGCGTCACTTTGTCGTAGAAGGAGATCAGGTTCGTCAAGCAGGACCTGCCTTCCATAAACCCATGCTGGCTGGGCCTGATCGCCTGCTTGCCCTTCAAGTGCCGCATGATGACTCCCAAGAGGATCTGCTCCATGAGCTTCCCTGGTACTGAGGTCAAACTGACCGGCCTGTAGTTCCCCGGGTCTGCCCTCCGGCCCTTCTTGTAGATGGGCGTCACATTTGCTAGTCGCCAGTCAGCTGGGACCTCCCCCAATAGCCAGGACTGCTGATAAATGATGGATAGGGGCTTGGCCAACTCCTCTGCCAGTTCTCTCAGTACCCTTGGGTGGATCCCATCCGGCCCCATCGATTTGTGGACATCCAAGTGCCGTAGCAGGTCACCAACCAGTTCTTCGTGGATGGTGAGGGCCACATCCTGCTCCCCGTCCCCTTCCACCAGTTCTGGGTACTGGGTATCCAGAGAGCAACCGGTTTTGCCGCTAAAGACTGAGGCAAAGAAGGCATTAAGCACCTCCGCCTTTTCCTCATCTCTTGTAACTAAGTTTCCCCCTGCATCCAGTAAAGGATGGAGATTCTCCCTAGTCCTCCTTTTGGTGTTGATGTATTTATAAAAGCGTTTTTTGTTATCTTTAACAGCAGTAGCCAGATTGAGCTCCAGATGAGCTTTGGCCTTCCAGATGGAATAAAAGCAGTTCAGTAGATTGCTAGTAAATATATCCATGCCTTAGTGTTCTTGGTCTTTACACAGTGTAATCTTAACAGACTACACTGTCCTCCAGTCCTAACTTGGTTCTTCTACTAATGGTGCTAAATTCAGTTTTGAATTCACTGTAATGCTAAGTGAAACAGTTTAAGGAAGCTTTAATTTAAACAGCTAACTAGTAATTGAGCTACATATAGAATTCCTCTAAAGAGGAAGTAAGAGACACATCTGGCACATCTGTGGGATCTCATGGGAGCTTCATGCTGAGAAACTTTATTGGTCTGTTGTTGAATCAAACCACTCTACATTTCTTTTATAGATGAATTTGGCATCATTTAAGTGAATGAAAAAACAAAAGAGGACAAAAAATTATTTCTGACTTATATATCCTTATTCCTTTCTGTACTTTTTTCACTGTTTCATTGCATTGTGATTGAAGAGTCTGACCACAAGGCTGTAACTTCCCAGGAAGCTGTCTTACACTGCTTGTAAATCCACTATGACAAGATTTGTCAAGAGACTGATTTGGCTGTCCTGCCAGATAATTTTACTAGGTCAAGCGTCTCAGACAGAGATCAAAAGTCCTAAGCCACAATACTAGCATGTAGAATTGTGGGATTTATTTTTAAGTTCATCACATAGAAAGGAATTCCTGTCCTTATGTGTAGTTTTCTGTAAGCTGAATGACAACCAGGTGTATGGTAAGCAACCTTCAGTGAATGTCCTACGTGAGAGTCAAAATCATGACTTGGAACAAGCATATCAGTCTTTATATGCTTTTAACAAAGTATTAATGCTACAATATACATGTTTGATTTAAAACTCTTCAAATAATCGTAGTTCAATGTTTACATATGTTTTGAGTTACAGTTTATGACTCAGAAAAGAAGTACAGGATTCTCCAGAGTATTGAACAAAATAGAGGACTTTCTGCAGAAAGCTGTAGTGTGATGTCCAAAATAACTGATGGTTTTCATTTCTCTGATTAAATTACTTTGTAGCAAGAATCAATTTCTGCCTCTTTCCAACCAAGTCTAAACAAATTTTGGTGATGCTAAAACCATACAAATGTCTGACCTATAGTAAGGTCACTGAGAGCTTAGTACTGTTGGCACACACAGGCAGTAGGTCACTGCAAGAACAGTAACTCAGGCCACTACAAAAGAAAAATAGAAAAGTCAGAAGGGAAAACCATAGCTATAGATTTATATTTTTGCTGTTCTTTCCTTCCAGAGCTCCATTCAAATTTCCTATATTGTTGACTCCCTTTATCACCTCTCTTACATGACCATCTGGGCAGGAGGTGAAAGATATTTGTCTAGATCATGGATATGGATCCAAGTGCTCTGCATTCACTTGGGGCTGTGTTTGTCTAGTTAATGCACACCCTAAAAGAGGTGCTAGTAGAAAAGATCTGAGTCTCCTGCCTGCTCAACACAGTGGCCTGTGAGCCTCTGATTGCAGCAGACTGCAACTGTTCTCCAAGCTATCACCCACCTAAAGAGTTAAAGGGAGTGTGCCACCTAAAGAGGTAAAGGGAGTGTGCCAAATGCTGTGGCAGTAAATCCCGCTTTACTGTGGAAGTAAAGCTGATTATAATATGTATTTTGGCAAGTCACATCTGCCCTACAGTCCAAAGGGTGGGCCAGAATTGGTGTCACCAGACTTGCTCCTTACATTTTCAGAATGTATATGGTGCAGGCAAATCCTTTGCTCTAAATAGCCAACTATCTAAAATATGAACCAGAATGAATCAATGCTGAAGGTAATGTTTCCACAAACATCCTCAGTCTGGAAACAGAGATTTTTTATTACAAAGCATTTACTTTATCACAGCAGTCACGGCAAAAAAACAAACAAACAAACAAACAAAAAAACACCAACTTCCACCGAAGATACAGAACATGACTAAGATAAATTTACAGTGATATTTTTGTCTGCATGTGTGTATATGCTCATCTCTATTTCTTCACATTCTGAAATGGTATGACAAGGAGCCACAGAGCTTTCCTGAGCATCTGTGCTAAATGAACACTGTAAAAGAGGTTTCCCTAGCAACCCAAACCATATGTAATAGCTTAAAATAGCTTTTCTCCAAGTCCTAGGATTTCTTAGTGGTTTGCTCATGATTTCCATTTAAATCAAGGTATATTTTCCCAGTTCAAAAAGGTTGTTCATTTTCTCAACTTCTATTAAAATGAACAGGCTTTGAAAATGCTCGTCTTGCAAGAATGCATCCCTTCCTCTTGACTTCTAATTTATCAGGTAAACTGAAGCATAGCAAATGGTAGCAGTGGCTCTCCATTTTATCAAATGTATTCCCTTTATGTTTGCTGATCAAAACATTTAATTATATCTATACTGGTGGTCACTACCACCTGTTGTAATAGAAAACTTCTAGTTAAACTAGCAGTCTGATTTTTGTGATATTCTCATGAGAACTATATGCTATGTATGATATTATCATGAGAACTGCATACTATAATGCATCAATCTTAATATACACGCATTTCAGTATGCATTTTAATAGCAGCTTTTAGGCAAACTATGGCGCTTGAAAAGACTGATCGGTTCTTACTGTGTTCCTAAGAGAACAGGTATCAAATGCCATCTTTAATATAAGCAAACTGTGATACCAAGAGCCTAAGAGATTTCTGAGTTTATGTAAGAAGGAAGAAACAAATCTGAGGTAGAATGCATGGTATTGATATTGAGTTCCTAATGCATCTAGCCATAAAGTCATACGTTTTAAAAGTTTGAGACAGACTGAGAGAGCTTGAATTTGGTTAAATCAAGTTTTAATATATGGGTAAGATCTCTAGACTCTTGTCCAAAGATTTTCAAAACATGTCTAGCGGAACCAAAGAAAGAATGAGGTATCAGATGTTAATTTCTTTTCCAATTAATATGTTTGTTTAGCCTAAATGGGTTTTAGTTGAGAAAACAGTGAAGAAAACAATTAATACTGTACTGTTTCATTTCTAAGTAAGATGTCTTTGCATAACTGTAAAATCCAGCATGAGAAAGCAATGCCTTATTTCTTGACAAAATGTTTTTTAAAGTGGAACACCATATAATATATTTTAACCTTAAATGAATATGGTGGCTACAAGGTAGGGTATTCCTTTACATTATTATAATTATCTTTCTATCACCTGTGAGCAGGAGACAGAGTTTTAGTGAATTATCCTTTCTCATTTTATAGAATAAAAACCGTTACTAAAATGAAGTGCAAGATGATTTATGCTATTAATTATTGGACAGGCAGAATTGTTGGAAGGAGTCAGGCCATAAGTTTTTGTTTTATCTATTTTAGTTAGCTTTTAATTGAGTTTTCACTATTAAGCATTTCCTCTGAAAAGGGGAGAAAGAAAGGCACTGGGAGATTTGTTGTCACAGATGAGTGGGAAGTTCTGCCAGTGTATCTGAGGATAGAGTAACGGAGGTGGGGGCTGATTTCACAGAGGAGAAAACTTTGCTGTGGACTTCTTTAGACATTTTTTAGTTTACTTCCTATAATCCCTTTTAGCTCTTCTCTGAATCTGGACAATCCTTCAGCTTCACTTTTGTATTTATTTAGCCTGCATAACTACAGGTATTATATACAAATCGTATTCTTTATCATACCACCTGGTACAGTGATTCTTTAAATATACTATGATTTTTCTTTTAATTGAATGAGTTGGTGTGTTTTGGGCCAAATCTGGCTATTTAACTACAACAAACAAATCCCTGTATTTCTTTAACTATGAAAGATTTTAGTAGTGTTCCTTACTACAGTATTTCAAATAGTTCAAAGTAAACAATTCAGCCACAAAAAACTATGAAAGTAAATTGTTCATTTCTTTCAAATTTCTGTCTATGGCTTTCAAATCAAGCAAACTTTCTCCCTTTTTCAAAGAATGCTTCAAAAATTTCCTGCTGATTTCACAATTGTATATGTTCAGTATGCAATTGAACTGTTGTACTGTAAAATCTGATCTGCATTGGTCACATGTGTTTAATCATCTGCTTTACTTCTTTTCTGGAGACATTAAGAAGTGATTTTAAGAGCAGTAATAACTCTTTAAGAAGTAATTTAACAGCTGTCTTTGCTGAGAACAAGCTGTATGGAGTGGAAATGAGAACATAACTGAATCATAAAGAAATTGTTTTGAAATGGATAGAATTATTGTAGTTTCTTAAATTACTATTAAATGATATTTTTCTTTTGCCCATAATAATTCATGTTTGAAAGCTATGCATGTCAAATGTAAGCCTATGTTCCAAGTTCCTCAAAAGATGTCATAGTAGAAGGAGAAAGCTGGAATATCTGCTGAGGAAGCCTTTGAGGAATATTGATTCTAATTCCTGTTCCAAGAGATCCTATATGTGGCAATAGTATTTGTTCAGTCCAAAAGACTTCATTTGTTACTGTTCATTACATTCCCCCATTGCCTGAAAAGTTCTATTCTCCTTTTGCAAGTTAGCAATTTCTGGGAAAAAGGCAAATCTGCTCTTTGATACTAAGCCTGCATGAGATACTGCTTGCTAGAACTTCAGAAATTTACTACTTTTAGCAAACATTAGATATCACAGAAAACTCTTCAGTTGAGTTACAGTGAAATAGTATTAAAATCCAGCGTGGTTTCATTAATTATCCCATGTGCTGCATGCACCATTTCTTAGTCCATACATAGAACTGAAGTAATATCTGGCACCAGCAAATGCAGCATCTCATTGATAACAGTGGGGTGTTCTTCAATCATCATGGATAAGAATATCATCCTCATCCCCCAGCTCTAAATTTCTCTTCTGCTGCACTAAAATATTGAAATGCCACATGAGCTGTCTAACCATCACTTCTGAGAGATCAGCTACAATATCTTAAATAAACCATTTCAAATGTCCCCATTTTCAAATTCATATTTTGACCTTTAGTTAAAGGTCATTTTTAGCAGACAATTAGCTTTTGCTTTTCACTGAGGTTATAAGGAAGCATTTTGTCTATCCATAGCAGACTGGCACAAAATCATCTTTTTAAAGTATATTGCTGAATATATGTGGCTAAAAGTGTTAAAGAAACTGCAAAATTCTCCACAGGACAAAAGCATCATTTCTTTTATTAGTTTTTACTTATTGACAAAATCTTCAGTTTAAAAGTAACATAATTATTATTTCTAAGCACTTAAAAGTGAAAGAGAAGACTAGCGGTCAACAAGAATTTGTCAAGAATAACATGTTAAGATAAATTGAAATCCTTTATTAATAGGCTGTATTAGGCATTATGAAGAAAAGAAAAAGAAGTAGCTGTCATTAGTATCTTGAACACGAGATATTCTTTGATGTTGTCTCATATCAGATACTACAAAATTAATCCTGAGGTACAGTTTGGAATAAGCTGTTGTGGGACAGGTGCAAAACTGCTTTGAAATCATACTTGTATAGTAGTTATCAATGGTTCAATGGTAAATAGCTAAGTCAAACTGGCCTCCTAAGGAACTTTCCACCAAGGTTCCACTGTGATTTTCCATGAATGTTCTAAGTGTCTTCAAGGGAGGAAGAAATAAATACAAAGCTCATAGGAACTTTATTACAATTGAAGACCATATCAAGCTAAGGCAAGCTGCAAATACATTGCAGAATAGGATTGGAAGTGAGTATTAATTTGGTAAATTGGAGACATTATCTGATTAAAAATAAGGTGAAAATTATTTCTGGTAAGTACTGTATTTAGCAACAAATAACTGCAAAGATATACAGATGGCTAGGGAACAGGTCGTTGGTATAGGGTCAGGAGTCTCACATAAATCACAAGCTAGGCATGGGCAATAACACCATGTTTTTCACGCACGCACACACACACACACACACACACACACACACACACACAAAACAAAACAAAACAAAAAAACACTAGGCAGGATATTCAAACAGTTTTTTAAGCTGGAATGACATGTATGTAATCCTGCCATATATGCCAGAATTATCAAGTTTTAACCAGAACATACCACAATACTAGAAATGTTGGAAAGTGTCAGCATTGAGAACAATGAAAATGATCATAGTTCTCTAGCATAGGAATTCTGAAAAAAATATTGCAAGAATTGCAGCTCTTCAGACTACAGAAAATAAGGGGAGCAATATGGTTACACACACACACACACATATATATACATATATATATATATATATCCACGGGAAAAGATCAAGAAAATAACGATCTTAAACTGTACTACAAATAACCAAGGAAGCACTTAAATATTGTTGGTCTCACTTCAGCGTAGAGGGATTGACATGTCCTCTGACTAGATGGCCAGTATTCCTTATTATTTTTGCAAACCTATTATGTGTTAAAGTTCAGATTTTTGAAAACTTTCCATCAAAATGCTGCCATCGAAAGCATGAAATAAAATCAGACCAATTATGTTTTCATTTAAAAATAAAAGCTACTGCTGTGCAACATTAGGAATAATCATTTATAAACTTTTGCCTTAGGCATCAGAGATGGTTTATGAGCCTGAATTCTAACTCATGAGGGGAAAATAGTGTAATGGTGTACTACTCTGAATGCAGTACTTTATAATCTTTTCTGCAAAGGATCCTTTCACTTAATAGGTGCATTGTCATTCATTACCCATTATTCTCATGAATCAGTGGTAGGACTTTGCTTATTAGTTAGATTAGTTAGGCTACTCAGAACTGGACACTTAATACAAAAAAAAAAAAAAAAAAAAAAAAAAAAATCTCAATTTGCTTTGACCAGTGGTTTCACAGAATAATTCATATGTTCTGTTTTCACTAGGGAAATTATCACCTCTCTTCTTTTTTAGAAGTGGTCTTTCATGTTGAAAAACTAGCTGAGTATCATTTCACAGAGTATTAGCTAAAAACTGAGGAGAGCACAATGAATGTGTGGCTTAATGACTCTTCCCAAAAAAGGTGTTCAGCAGAAGAAAGCATGATGGAATGTGTCTTTGGTCTGTGCCACATTAGCTAAAGACGCAGACAAAAAAGTCATCATATGGCCAAGAAATTAGGGTCAGATACTATACAATGATTTATTCATTTTCACTTCTCACAGTATTTGTCTGGATAAAATGTCCAGCATACAGCTAGACAAGTCCATGATATGATGGGTGAACAATTGACTGAAGGGTTGGGCTCAAAGGGATACAGAAAATGGAGCTATACCAGGCTGGCAGCCAGTCCCAAGTGGGGTTCCACAGGCTCCATTTTCTCCAGTTCTCTTCAATGTTTTTATAAAAGACTTCTATGCAGGACTTGAAGGTATTCTGAGTAAGTTTGCAGACAACACTAGATAGAGAGGAACTGTTGACTCCCTTGAGGCTAGGAGGCCTTGCAGAGAGCTCTTGGCAAATTGCAGGGCTGGGTACTCACCAACCAAATGAAATTTAACAAAAACAGGTGCTGGGTTCTGCACCTGGGACAGGTTAAGTCTAGATGTCTGTACTGACTGGGGTATGAGAGGCTGGAGCGCAGCCCTGCAGAAAGGGATCTGGGTGTTCTGGTTGGCAGTGAAACTAATATGACTGAACAGAGTGCACTGGCAGCCCAAAAGGCCAACCATGTCATGTGGTGCATCAGGCACAGCATAGGGAGGTTGAGGGAAGTGATTATCCTGCTCTACTCTGCACTGTTGTGGCCTCACCAGTATTGCCTCCATTAAGAAGATACTCCTCCTGAATATTTGTTTCCATGTACATCAGCACCAACTTGTGTGCACAAGCATCTGTTTGTGTATTGCACATAACATAGCTTTTGTCAACCATCAAACAGAATCTAGGCTTGCTTAAGGTCAGGGTATTGGCCTGATTTCATGTACTTTCCCACTCTTCAATGTCTAAGTGGCATGTAGCAGTATGTTCAGTTTGATAGAACCACAGACTGGTTTGGGTTGGAAGGGACTTTAACATCCTTCTCGTTCCAACCCCTTCCTGTGGGCAGGGACCCCTCCCGCCAGCCCAGGCTACCCAAATCCCACCCAGCCTGGCCTTGGGCACTGCCCCAGATGGAACACCAACCTGGGTAGCCTGGGCCAGTGCCTCACCACCTTCTGAGAGAAGAATTTTTTCCTAGTGTCTAATCTAAATCTCCCCTCTTCTGGTTTACAACTTTTCCTGCTTGTCCTATCACTATCTGCCTGTGTTAAAGTTTGTCCTCCTTTAGAGTACAGCTAGAAATGGAACTTCTACAGGCAGAGGCAAAGTCGCTACATTACCAACAACCACTCAGAAGGTATGATTCCTTTTACAGAGTAAAAGGAAAAATTTTATGAGGTTGTCTTTGGTATCCTCAAGTATGAATGCAAAAGAGCATATGGATGCAATAATTGCAGTTTCTTATGCATGGCTTTAGCAGTGTAAGAATAAGGGGATACTGCAAGTGCCTGATTTTTTAGAGGTGTTAATTATTAGAAGATCTCATTGATTCCAATCAATTGTCACTATATGAAACTTCTGAAGAAAAAAGAGGCACAAACTAATTTTTTAAAAAAGGAAACCTTACTTTTTTAGGAAGATTTCAAAAGTGCAAGATGAGACACTGTTAAAGAGATGAAAATATATCCAGCAATTTTTCTGAAGGTGTAAGGTTTCTCTTAATTTCTTCTCAGTATTTCACTTCAAAGCAATTAGCACATTAATGCTATAGCCAAAGAGAAAGATAGATGATTTCCTTAGTGATTTCTCTTGGTACATATTTAAGAAATTGGAACTATGTTGTAGTGACTTTAATGATCTTTTTAATTCATTGACGCAAAGTTTTAATTATAGAGAAACTTGTGGTCATGGTTTGCTTCCTAAACAATGCCTTAAAAAATCAGACTTTTATAGTGTATTTTAAAATTAGCTTTAACCTACAACATGCATAAAAAGCTTTCATTTATAACTTAGAGAAAATACACTTAAATATAGCAATACTTTATGAGATATATACACTCACAAAACTTTTCTAAAAGCTGCAAATTTAAACAACTCAAGAGAAGTTAAATTTGATTGAATACAAAATTTCATGAGGTTTTAGCAGACAGTTTATATATAGCTGAAGAAAATGTCACATCTTATTTCAGAGGGCAGTGCCTTAATATCTTCCAAACTGAGTTCAGTATCCCTTTTTTTTTATTATTATTTTACCTCATTTACCAGAAAATAGTGTTATCTTGAATATTAACTGTTCCTTATTTTTTTTTCAAATAAAATTGCCTTTCTTTCTGAGGTGTGCCTAAAATTACTTTTTTCCAGGAAATGTGTACTGTCTTTTGAAATAAATTGCACTAAGAGTAGGGGTTTTACCCATTACAAATCAGTACATTAGGAAGCATATGAAACTATCACATTCCTACCTCACTGATTTTATTTCATAATGAATTTACATAGTATACATTGACTGCTAGTACTGTTTCCAAAATAACATTTTTAATACATTTTTCTGCTCAGTCTGCAGATGTTCCCTGTACCAGATGTACAACTTGAAAAATAACAACTGCTAAAAATACACAAGCTGTCAGCTTTGTTTTACTGAGAAACTGTAACTTCAAGTAAGATGGATTTGTATTTAAGTACAGCGTAAACATCAAAAAATATTCCCAAAGACTTGATGACAATCTTATCAAATGGTGAAAATGATAACATTATAAATGCATAATTTCAGTCCAAGGTGGGGTAAAGGTGAAGTAAAATTGTTGTTCTGTAAGCTAATAACACTGACATCTATTTCAAAAACATCATAAAAAATTAAATGGTATGCTTAGTGAAATAACTTGTACTAGTATTTTCTTCTCTATATTAACACCTTAAAAATAGATCACCCTTTGTTCTTACACCTTTAAGCTGTCATAGCTGTCATATTTTTTACCTGACCTTGCAGAAAGTATGTCTCTTACTGTGCTAAACAAGCTGTGAAAGTACTGTGATTTCAAATAAACCCTTAAAAAAGCAAGTAATGATGCTCCCTTTCCACTTAGTTCAGGGTTAATTATACTTGTCAAAGAGACAGTAAAAAAAGGCAGTGAAAATTTTGACAAACTGATGGCAACCACACAGACCGTGTATCTCCAGCAGTTCCTATTTGTCAAAGTTGCACCCATTGATAAAGTCAGAATGAGGACAGTATTTCAGAAGGCTCATTTTTTCCATTGTTCTTACACAGAATAAATCAATACAAAAAAAAAATTAATATGTTGTAAATTGCAATAGAGAAAATTTGACAAGCTGGCAGATTTTATTTTTATGGAAGTTCTGACATAATGTATCTTAAGCAAAGATCGAAATTTCATGACAGTGTTCCTTCTTGCTTTTTAATGTGAGTGTGGGTGTGCACATATACAAAGTTAGATTAATGCTGTAAGGAGCTCTGGTTAAAAACAAATACAGTTTTAGAGAATAACTTGGATAGAAGTATGGTTTTTGAAGTGCAGACTTTAAAAGTCCTACCTCTCTGCAGATTCATCTGAATTTTCCTCTGTGATCATCTGCAGCTCCTGTGGGGTTTTATTTGAATCTTCTTTGACACAGTTTTCCTCTGTGCTTGTTTTGGGAATATCTTCATTTGATCGAAGCTGTTCTATGAGGTTTTGTTGATGCCAGGCTTGAATGGATCGGTGGTGCACCGGGGTTGGACCTGGCACAGGTGCCAGTATATTGTGGTGGACAGGACTGCTGTTTTTCTTCAGCCCATTTCTGTCCCGTGAGTGGTTCTTCAACCTGTTCTGAACCGGTGTCCCTCTGTGTTCATATCCTTCCTGCTGATGGCAGCCCCCCGTGCCTGCAGAGCCTTGCGAGGGGTGACTGAACCACCTCCAGCGGAGCCTCAGGATCTGCTTCACATCAAACTCTTTCTTTCCAGATACTGACATTTTTTCCAGGAAAAAAAAAAAAATAAATGTATATATATACAAAAGCCTATTCTTTTAGAAAGGAAACAGATTCTTTATCTCTTGTGTTTCAACTCCTCTTCTTAAGAAAAGACAACAAAAGAACAAATACCGGTAGCTTGCTCTCTCTCTCTCTCTCTCTCTCTTCTGATTAATATACTGCAAGCTCTTCAAGCCGATGCTAAGCTGCTGCTAACTGTATAGGTGGGAATCCATACTGACAGGATGATGAGGTCAGACCTTAAACAAGTAAATCAGCTTAGCACAGGAAAGCAGCAACCATAACAGTACCCAGCTGCTAGGCTTACACACTCACAGCACTATAGCACAGCTCTCTAATATATAACCTAGCCTCACATGATCCTAAGGGATCTTAAGCTGCAACTTAAGATGCAGGAAAGCACACACAAATAAAGTGACAAGACTTTCTATCTCATGAGGTTTTCCACTGCTAATAAGCAATGCTGCATTTCACAGAAGATTTATAGAGAATTCTTTTATGGACTTCTTACACAGATTTTTGGTAATGATTCACTGTGAAACTGTCCTGCAGTTCATGTGTTTCCTTAAGAGGTTTGCATGTGTTTATCTTGCTATGTAAAATTCCTACAAATGGCCTCAGTGTGGTAGCACTTACCTAAAGGAAAGAAGCAGCGTTTCAATATGTTGTGCAGAACTATGTATTTTCTCACCTACAGATATATTTCTCAATGTGATTACAGGGAGAGAGAGAACAGAGGGAGGGAGCTCATAAAATCGGAGATGTGCTCCCAGAACGACTGTATCTGTGGAAAACACAGTTTCCTGGCTAAGTGCCTGTGTAAACACCCTTTGTCATCCTGCTCTTAATTTCTCACGGACAATGAAAACAGTGTGATTTAAAAAAAAAAAAAAAAAAACACAGCTTTCTTTTGACAGTGTACACTGTACAGCATGTTTTCAGCAAATTTAATAATTTCATACATTCATCCTCATCAGTCTGTTAATGGATGGGGCTGTGAGAACTGTTCCATGTGTATTTTGAAATAATGTACACAGATTGTTTTTGCATGCAAATCAAAAATAGTTAAATGGATAGGTTTGGTTTTATTTCTTGTGTTACATTCTCCACAGTGTGCTGTTGATGATCTATATGACTGTAAGCAGTGTGCAGAAGCAAAAAAAAAAAAAAAAAAAAAAATCTAAGATTCAGAATTAAAGAACCCTCTTCTTCAGACTTTTCTTTGGATAGTTGTGAGATAAATTACAGGACAAGGCAGGAACTGTAAAATAATTGAAATAAATTATGCTATTTAGATACACAGAGGGAAAGAAAATACTTTATACTAAATAAAAAATTATGAGAAAGAGTTGGCCATGAAAGGCAGAAAGGAAGAAGTTGAGAAAAGACGATATTTGAGAGACCTGCCTCCAGTATTGTGATTTACACAACAGCATTGTCACATGTGGACCTCCCAAACTGGTGCTGTCCCCCTGTAGAAGTAATACTCTGTTTAACAATCTTCACTAAGGTAAACTGGGTTCTCAAGTAATATTTACTTGAGAATAAAATGAAAGAAGGATTTATGTGTTAGAATACCAGGTTATTCTTAGTATTGTTAATGGAACATAGTTTTAAAAGACTACATTTTTAAGTTTTATAGGAATGGATAGAAATGATAAAACTCATTCAACTTCTAAGAAAATATTTTAAGAAGAAGGTATATAAAGCTTATTTGTGGTTTAATAAGGGATTTCAGTTTAAGCTTGTTGAGAATAAAAGCTAATAAAGAAGATGCTCACAAACTTCAGGGATTTTAAAGAATTTGTAGGGAGTGAGTAGATAAATGGAAATACTCGCCATTGGGTAAGAGAGACCGTTATGTCTTCAGAAGTCAGAGTAAGATGTTTTCTTACTTCAATGGCAGCTTTTTCTAACAATCTGAAGTTTTCTGGAGTGTTTTACTATTCACTTTCATAAAAGTAATAAAACTTAGCAGTGTAGTGGTATCCATATATATTCCTGAGGATTGCCTACATGTCAATCCAAATCTGTTTTAAAGAGAGTCTCAATGTAGCAAGTTAATAAAATAATTTATAATAAAATCTTGTAGAAGTGGACAGAGAACATGGTTTCTCGCTACTGTCTTAATCAGGTCATTGAGTTCTTCCTGCAGCTCTGACAGTTCCACTTAGAAATAGCTCTGATATATTGAATCCATAATTTTTACCATCTCACAAAGCTTTTGATGGTTTCCTTTCCTTAAATCTTTTTTGCAGATATTGTTAAAAACACATAGCATGAATTTGACTTAGAATGTAGAACTTCTGTTTGTAAATTACTCTTTTTCCTAGTATTCAGCACATATTTTGGCAGATGTTGTGTATCTAGCTGAAATTTAAGAAGTAAGACTGGACATTTCCTGAAGAGACTGTTTTGCTCAAAAAGTCAGCTTGAGTCAGCATGGAATATGCTTTAGGTAGGGCATAAACAGATTATTCTTCACACAGCTTATTACCATTCTGGCTAAAACTTCAGTATGCTGTACTGGGACAGTATAAGTGATTTTATAAGCCAAAACTTCAGGCCTGATTAGACGCAGGTATGTGGTATAAACATGATACAGGTTTGTGCCATCTACTAGCTTGTAATCATTTATGTCTAACCTCTGGTCTTTGTCAATATGAAGGGAACAGGAATTTTATCTTTACCTTACCTTTTAGGAGAGACATTGATTATAAAATTATAGGTCAGAATCTTAAACAAAACCTGAGAAAACTAAGTTCCCTTGAAATAGAATTCAATTTGAGTGTTTATTTCTTCATGATTTCTCTATAAATCTTTAAGGTACTTTTAGGCATATCTCTGGGTTCAAACATCTAAATGTGAGAAGATATATCTATTATTACTATTCCTCATTTCATATGTTTTCATGTAGATAGCCATCCATCATAATACCTTTATTTTTTCCCCTTCACAAGTGGAAATCTGCAAAGAACAGCATTTTCTAGGGCTGCAGCAAGTTTATCAGAGGCTACCGAGAGGCTCAGGGGGCTGAAGCACGTAATGGATGAAGGGAGGCTGCTAGAACAGGCTCTGTTCAACTGTATGAGGAAAAGGCTCAGGGGCATCTCATTGCTGTCTTCAGGCACCTAATGAAAGTACAGAGAAGACAGAGCCAAACTATCTTAGAGGTGCCCAGTGATAGGAACAGAGGCAACAGACACATATTGGAACATGGGAAATTCTAATTAGGCATAAGAAACAGATTTTCCCTAAAAGGTAGGAAGATGTTGCCAAGAGGCTGTGGCATCTCCATCCTTACAGACGGTGAGAAGGACATGGCCCTGCACAGCTGCTCTGACTGGACTTGCTCTGAGCAGGAGGTGGGACTAGCTGGACCCTTTTCAATCTGTTATCCTGGGACTTTGTGATGTGCCAGGGGGTGTTTGAGATGTAGCCTAGAGGCTACAGTACAGCCATGTAAAACTAATGCAGTTGTTAGGAATTAAGAGACATATTTTAGAAAACCATTTGGAATCAAAACAGCTCAGTATAACTGCCTGCAGTTGTGGGGGATTTCTAATTGTTCCTTTCCTCAGAGGCTTGCTTGTAGTTTGAGGGAAAAGAAGTTGGTATTCTCTGAAAAACCTCCTTTTGATTCAATGGGTAGTAAGCTTTTGAGGAAGATCTTCAACCATGTTAGGAAATTTAAATAAATGTGAGGGTAGACTGACATTTACCAGGGAGCTGGACATCATTTTAAAACATTTATGCAAACATGCTGAACTTCCAGATAAGTCAAGATGTACCTATTATTAGCAAGAGTGTAAATAGATGTTAATAATAATTGTAAGATTACAGCTATAAATACCTAATAAGGCTTTTGAATTAGAAAACTATAAAAATACTTTTATCATAAACTACCTTTGAGAAGAAACAGAGAATTTTCTTTCTGTCATGAATCATATTTCAAATCACAGCTTCCAAAATGACTTAACTATGGCTGCCTCACATGTTCATCTGCCTACAAAACACTATAAAGAAAGGAATTTGCTAATGCATTTCAAAATAGCAGGATTCCCTAATTATTAACTTAGTGTTTGAGGGTGAGGGAGTTGGGTTTATTTGTGTTTTCTTTTTGAGAATTTAAACAAGTGCAATATATTCATGCAGTTATACAATGTTTGTTCCCTTCTCAAAAGAGACATGGTAAATGACATTCTTTTTCTGTTTGCTTTGAGCTGGTAGTGCAGTGCATGCATGAAAAGCCTGTTAGAAAAAAATTTCTCTCTGTTCTAACAAGTCAAGCAAAGAATAATAAGAATAAATCATCCAACTTTCTTGTAGAATAATTCAAGAAAGATACCATCTGTGGACTCTGAAGCCAGCAGTATTGCAAGGGGTAGGTTACTAGCAAGCATTAATGAAGTAGATCTTAGCTGAAGGGGAGGCAGACCAGAATAACTGTATTTTTTATTTAAAAAAATAATAATAATAAAAAAAGAAGCCTGGGATATCTTTGGACCAGAGGTCTTCAATGCCAAGCTCACTGATGCAAAACTTTCATAACCAAAAGTTAAGATATTTTTGTGATATTTCTTGAGATAATTGATATCTATTTTGACATATTTTTTAGGAAGTCAAGTTAATTAAAAGCTTGTATCAATAGTGTATGCTCTACAGTGCTTGCAATTGGCGAAAACATCATACTGAGATCTACATAAGTACAGATCTTAGATAACTGAAGTCCTGTGTGAAGGGCCCTCTATCCTGTCCTGTGTGTATAAGCTCTCTATCCAAACAACGTATTCTACAGGATTTTTACAGTTTGTGTATTCAGAATATGTACTTATATTGCATATGAGGCCAGATAAAGAGAACAAGAAGTTGATTATTTTCATTACATTGTTTTGGAAATGGAGAACTCCCATTAGTCCATCCCTTGTAAAAGAGATATTCCAGGAAACATCTGCACATCACAGCCCCAGCATTAACAGTTAGATGGAAGGGAACATGATCAAAGCAAAACAAATAGCTGTTTTTAAAATCTGCAGGAAAGTTCAACTTTCTTTTAAAAGAAAAATGTGAATGCAAGTTTGCAAATGCAAATCAGCTTAAAACAATCAGTTACTTTTGATACTACTAAAGATAGTAGAAATGATCCACTTAAGGGAAAGTGTTGACGCATTTAAACGCAATTGCATCCTCAAATAACTGGAAATGGTACTACAGATTGCAATCCACCTACAAAGCTGTGTGCCAAAACTGGAAGAAATCACAGCATTTCTACATGATCCAACAAAAAGAATGTGAGTATGCCTGGTATAAGCAATTCTGATAGTCTAAAAAAGTCTGAACTACTTGTTCTGATAGTGTGTGCAACAATATTGAACAAATTGACCAAGTTAACAAGTATTTCAGCCCATCAAAATCTGCCTATTATTTGCTGTCAGGGACTGAGACAGATGAGAGAGAGAAGATAATTGCCAACAGTTCTTAATAATGAAGAAAGGTGGCAAAGGCTCAGGGTCAGAATTTTCCAAAGTTATTACTTTTTCTGGATGCCTAATTTGAGACATCTGAGAAACAGAAACATAGCACAGTTATTTAAGCATTCCATTGAGCAGTTAAATATACTGGTCAGTTTAGAAAATCTTGTCTAACTTGTATGATTTCTGTTGAGGTTTACTGTGATGCTTGCCCTGTCCAACACGAACACAGAAAGTGCTACTGTAAACATTCTGGCAGTTTGCAGCATCCATCTTTTCAGTCTGCAGGTATGTGGTACAGCTGTAACATGGCCCTTCTGCAAACTCCTTTCCCTTCTGTGGAAGTTCTAAATCTCTTCCAGTAGCTACAACTGTATAGAACAAGGGGTGCTGGGGTGGTCTTCCTCAACTCCTTCCCTGGCTACTTATGAAGACTGCAGACTTTCTTGATATAGTGTGTGTATAAACTCATGGAATATTTAAGGGGAAAGCTTAGAGCTACAACTCTGACAGCAAGTCTGCCCCTTATGAAGACTAACTCTCCCAGCTATCAAGAAGAATTACTATTTTCATAAAAAGGCAATCTGTAGTTTTGCTTTAAATACATATATAAGCAGAAAACAAATAGATGCATTATTACTTTCTAAGAACTCATTTCTGACTTTTGTCTCAAAATAACTTCTTATGTATTCAAGATGAATGAAACTTATGAAACTTCCAAGGTGAAACTGGTTTTCTTTTGAGGGATAAAAATTGCATTTCTAAGGAATATTTTGTTCTGTGGAGTAAAAGATGACAGCAAAGTTTTGTTTTCAGTATGGCTGGCAATATTTTATACGATGTTTTCTGGAAACTGAACAAGTACTTGGAAAAATACACCTTGTGTTTTAGAAATACAAGAAACATTCCTTTTCCCCTGTTAACTCTGAATGTCACACAAATGTCACACCTCCTAGAAATACAAGCAAAGCTGAATCCTAATGTATCTGCTGTCAAGTCAAGAAAGGGTCTGTTTATTTTTTATTCATTTATTTGGAGGTTTGATTGCTTATTCTTGAAGTGTCCTACCAATTTGTTCTTCTCTCACTGGCCATTCATTATCTTCTGCTGAGTATTTCCTATAGCATTTGAAGCTGTAAGCCTTTCTGTTGTAAGAAAACAGACTTGAACAGGTCATTAGCAAGATGTATGCATGAATGAATATGCTAGTCCCATTGCAGTAACATTGAGCACTAAGCAGGTAGCTATGATCTAAATATAGTTTGTCTTCATTACTCTCGTATAAAAAGTTGCTTCTTAGAAAACAAAAACACAACAAAAACAAGCAATTGTAGTTGTAGCTATGTACCGTGAAATATAAAAACTATTTTAAATCCTATTTAAAAACATACTATTTAAAAACTATTTTAAACTATTTTTTAAAAACTTTTAATGTATCCCACATTAGAGAAAGATGTCTTTTTTTTTTTTTTTTAATAGTAGTGTTTTCAATTTCAACTAGCAAATACAGGCATTATTTCTTTATTAAATGTTATCAACCTAACTCAGAAGTGTGAATTGACATAGAACCTTTCATTATACTAATAATCTGAATCAAAAGGAAACAATTAGTGGCATGACATGATTGTGAAAATGTGATGTTGAGAACTATGGAGATATTCAAAACAGCACTTTTTATAGTTTTTATGTAAATTTGTCATAGTCTGTGTCACAGAAAAGCATAGCCTTATCTTTTTCTGCTATAGAGACATAGAATAATTCAGGTTGGAAGGGACTTCAGGAGCTCTCTAGTCCAACCTCCTGAACAACACAGGTATGAGGCCAGACCAGGTTACTTGAGGTTTTATGTTGAAATCCTCTAGGATAGAGACATCAGAACCCTTCTGGAGAACCAGTTATAATGCTTGACTGTCCTAATGTAAGTAGTAGAATGGTTGATGAACTTTTAATTACAGTTATTATGTGTAACAACTGTATCAAAACAGACACTGATTATATGTGTCTGTATTATATGCATATGATGGCATATATTTCATAACTATAAAAGGATTGTGATTGTATCTTTATGGTGAAAATACTTCATTTTTTTTGCTTAGTCACTAATAATCAGAAAGCTTATTTATTCACCAATTATTATCATTGGATATTAAAGTGTATGGAAAGGATATGGCATACCCTCAACAAAGCCTATTATTTAGATTTGGCTCTTGTCAGTATACGTCTTTATCATATGCATCTCAAAGTCTTGACAGAATAAGGACTTATGCCCAAGGTCAGTCATCTCTAATAAGTTTTTGAGTGTGACTTTTGTTCACTGTCTCTTAAAAAGTAATAAATGCTGTCTTTAATTTCAAGAGAGGGAGGTCGTTGAGGCAGTTGTGTCTCAGTACAGTGTAGAATGTAATTCTTGGATTATTTTAGCATTTAATAATGGCTTCTGAGTATGGCTTCATAATGGTTTCATAATAACAAATGGCTTTTGAGTCTCACAAAAAGTGCTATATATGTCAGGAAAAAATCCTTAGAATGTTTGGCCATGGACATCCTCCAAGTCACTGACAACACAGACTATAGAGCTCTTTGAGTATTCATGGAAAAGTTACCTGCCTTGGGGCAGGTGTTTGAGTGGTTTGAGGCTTCATGTATTTCTCCTTAATTACTTATCTAACTTCCAGTACACATATTGGTTCAACCACGGTCAGGAAGCTGGTCTGAGTCATCTACAGGCATTCTGGTTTAGATCAATACAGGGGTGCAAGCCAGTTTTTTTTTACAAATAAAGGAAATAAGTTAGAGGTTACTACTATTTTTTTTTTTTTGTAGCATAATGAACCATCAACCTTTTTCCTTCCTTCTGTTTCTCTTCCATTGGTCAGTTTTCCTATCAATTTTCCAAGACTTTTGATCTCTCCTTCGTGGTGCCAGAACAGTGCAAGGGATATAATACTTTAACAATACTATGATTACAAGCATCACTGTCAAAGCTTATCTGAAAAAGTACTTTAAGCCGCCAATATCCTTCTCAGCAAACTATCTCCCAGCAGCCTACCATCAGGCATCCTTTTGGTCATGTCACCTGCAAAAGTACACATTAACTCAGTTTTTACTTTGTCAAAAAGCCATACAGAATAACATCACAATCTTGTTGTTCAGCCTGGCTCTAGCTGTTGTCGGCTGCCAGGGTGCCTTGAGGCTGCTCTTTTACTCTCTGATGCTAGCACAGAATTTAAACACAGCTTTAAACCACTGAAGTCCTGAATTTATCATGCAAACAAATTTGTTTCTGTTATTTCTGCATTATTATTTTTATTTTTTTTTAGGAAATACTGGCTCAGCATCAATATTTTGGAATGTTAGAAATTTTAAGTATGCATTTTCATATTTTCTGGGAAAAACCCATTAGTGTTGTATATAAGAGTATTGTGTAATTAAATGAAAACTGGAGAACTTATATTCAAATATAGAATGTTTTATCTTCATATATATTGATTAATAATCATAAAAGGTACTAAACAACACAGTGATCATACCGGTAAGTGACAGCAAACTGCAAGTAGACAAGTACTGTGAAACCTCCAGAAAGCACAGATAATATATAATATTCTGAAACATAAATTGTTAATGACAGACTCCCTAGGGAAAAGAGAAATACAGGCTACTGAAAGAGAAACAGAAAATGACACCTGATGATACATTAAATCTGATTATTTAGCATAAAAGATGGTTGAAATATGCTGTTACAGACTAGGATGGGGGGGAGAGGAGTGATGGAGATCACTCTCCATCTATCTTAAGATAGATTATTCTGTCTTAAATTCCTCCAGAACTTCATCAATAGTTGTATTTGATCCAGTCCTGTATGTCTTAACATGAATTTCCTTGTCAATTATGCCATCCCAAACATCAGTGATGTTAAGAGAATTTTTTATGGGTGTAACAATCTGAGTTCCAGCATTAGGAGCTGTAGACAAGCAGATAAAAACTTCCATTTCACATTTCTAGCTCAGTTTGGGTCTTTGAGTGAGATGCATGTAGTCTATAATGTCTGTCTGGAAGTTCTGTATCAGACAGCAGGAACTTCTGGTACTTCTATGATAATGTCAGGTAGCACCATTTCCTGAAATAGAAGTAGATGCAGAACAGAAATACCCATCGTTGATAGGATATGTGTGCACAGATGAGATATGTAAATGGAAGCTAGCCCTCTTTTTGATTAAGGAAGATACTTGCATCTGCATACATTAACTGTAGGAATTCTTGAGATAGCAAAGAGAGAGATGTTGTAATAAATTAAATCATTTTGCAAATACAATACTAGCGAGCCATTCTTAGAAGAAATTAAGCCTAGCAAGCCTCCTGATATTAAACCTCTGCTGAAATTAATTAGTAATATCCAACTTAATATAGTTTAGCATGTCACAACTGTAAATTCAGACAGCTGCTCTTGGTTTATTATATCAGTATAAAAGGCTGTTTACATCAAATCGTTTTGAGGTCTCAATTTTAAAATCAGGCATCATAAAGCAATTTTACTTTACTTTTGACCACATTTTAAGGTGATTTAGATACTTGGGAAAGATGGTATTTGGCCCTTTGGCTGACTGAATTTTCTAAATTGAGTTACTGATTATACCTCTTGTTATTGAGTAGTTGATGGCTTTAATACCTTCTTGATACAGTTATCACTTAGAAATATATTATGAATATCAGATGGTATCACCATTTCAGTGTAAAATAAAATTAACTTTAAATATAATGTCTGTAACTGTGATAGTGTTGATGTGGAATTTATGAACATAAGAAAAAATATAACCACTGATTTCCACTTCTTTAAAATACAAGATTAAAGTAACCACTGAAATGTACAGAAAAGGCCTTGATATGTGATTGCTTCTTAGTCAATGTTAGTGGTTGACTTTTTTTTTAGAAAGCTTTCTTTCATAATTTTATGTTTCATGTTAAGAGAAATGTTATGTGAGAAACCAGTGGGGAGAAAAAAGCTATTTGACTCTGCTCACTTAATAACTCCTTCTTGCTGATCCTTTTCAGCATTTCATTCCTTCTGAAATTGCTTTTTGTATGCTGGAACACAGCTCATTGTTTTCTGCCTGACACAAGTCTAATCATTCTGGCTTGCAGACCTCTCACTTATGTAAGTAACAAGTAACACGTACATCTTGCAGAAAAGGCATTACTGTATTGCTGGGATATATAATCTTTGTGAAAGTCACCATATTTTATATTTTAAAGGAAACAATACAGAAATCCTAAAACTCTGTCTTGTGATTCAAATCATTTGTTTACTAGGATCTTTAATCATGTTGTTTTCAAAGACTTGGTAGAATCCAAGAAGCTGTAATAAAAAGGCGATGATTACTCTGCCTGTTATTTTTTTATACCTGTATAAGGATTCGTTTCTTTCTGGAATAATCTGCAGAAATATTCTCTCTCCTCACCTAGCTTTAAAGTGGAGAATTCTTTAACTTAAGCATATTATTTCTGCCAATATTTTGATTAACAGTGCACAAAACTTTTTTTTTATATCTGTTAATATTAGTTTTTTTAATGAAGAAAACCATGTATTAAAAAGCAAAATAAAAATGCAGGTAATAACATCATCAAATTGATGACCAGAATGCATTTTATTAATTTTTTTGGCAGTATTCTCAAAATCAGTACTGAACTGGGGTAGTTCCCAGCTCTTCAGCATTTTTGGCAGTAAAATTCAATTCATGTAAGTCTGATTCTTACAACAGCTTACATCTGTAAATGGAGACAAAAAAAAAGTCAAATTATTTTCTTATCATGAAAGACTCATGATGATGACAAATTGCATCCAACAACTCATGGTCAAAATCCTATTATCATCAACTCTTAGACATGTCAAACTGTTGAGGTGATTCATCTTACACTGTGGTCCTCAATCATGCGTATCTTTAAATCTTTCTTAATAAAAGCAAACATCTCTAGGGAATCCTAAACCCTGGACTGAAACATCAGTATTATTATCAGACTTGAACCAGCCCACTTATCTTTTTCTCAGAACTGGTACACTGTAAAACAGCTGCATAACACTATTTGCATTTTAATCCTATCAATAGTGAACGTTTATTAATGTGCTAACTAATGTTCTCCTACTCACATATTCACAACAGCTAGAATATTCTTTTTGAACAGGGCTACACTGAACAGATACAACATTTGCAACTTTCTGAGGATGAGCAGTGCTTTAAAAGCTATATTTTGTTTCTTCCCTGTTATACATACGTACCATCTACTGTTGTGTCCATATCCATTGCTCCTAAGATGACATCTATACTAACTGGCCACCTGACAAAGAAACAACTGCTTGCTCTACATCTTCCTTTTCTCATCAGTTGTCCATATGAAGAACCAAAAACTTGATTAACAAGATGTTTTTTTTGTTTGGTTGGTTTTTGTTTTACATGTACTTTCCTATTTGGGCATCCTTTGGGGCAAGATGAACCTATCTGTGTGGAGAAATTTCTAATTTACTTAGGATTGTAAATGCATGTAGTCCATATTAAATTACTTGTTTTTTATATAATATATACTATTTATATATTATATCTTTACTTATATAAATTAATATATATATTGCACTAACCCAGAATTTTTGTACTAATAAAAAAAAAAAAAGAAAAGAGAGAGATCTTTTTTATAATGGGAATTATAGCTGTACTTTTTGTAACAAAAACTACTTAAGTAGTCTGCTGAGTATCTCTTAATTATTTGACAAGTTGCATATAGTCTCTCCATTCTTGAGTATTCTTTCTTCCTTTAGAAACAAACATGAGGAATTTTATCCTCTGCCCATCTTGTAAAAATAGATGGTTCCAGAAACAGTCAGCTACTGGGGAAAACATTTGGAGACTTTCCCAGATTTCTATTTTATGTTTATTCAGATGAATTTTTAGTGACCTATAGAATATAATCACTCATGGGAACATCTGCCTGCTCTGAAACAATTCCCAAAAGAGTGGATTTTTACAATATAAAAGCATAAAACATGTTTGTTTCTTTAAAATAGAACAATTCAATACATAGCAGCAATTTGTTATCAAGCAGAGGAAAAGGAGAGAAAAGGAATTAGGAACTATTCTTCATCTTTATCTAACATCAATTACTTGAACATTCTATAATTGGGTATAAATTAATCATCTGCTTTAGTGCTATTAACAATCACAGGTTTGATTTCAGTAGCTGTAAATCAGCAAGAGAAGTGCAGATAAAAGCACAGGTACTTTATTTTCTGGTTCTTATCATGCATTGAAGAAAAGGTAAAATCAAAATCATAGCATAAAAACTGTATCTCTACTGCAGTAGAAGACCTCAGCACTCAACAGATGGACTTTTTTTGAATGTAGCCATTGATTCCATGATTGTCAGTCAGCAGTCAGTCAGAGTCAAGGAATTGTGATTCAATCTCCTTCATTCATTGACTTCAATCTATAATGGGTAACATAAGCCTCTCTACAACACATTAATTACTTGCGATTGTATTTCTCTCAATCACAATGTCATTAGGATGATATTAGTACTTGCTTCTCAGCAAGTATATGTTGCATTTACCTCTAGAATACTTCAGGTGCTGAACATTACTCTGAAGAAAAGGTATTTCTCACAGAGTTCTTAACATGCATAAACCAGCTTTCTGGTTTTCAGTCAATTTTTACTGTCTGTCTGTGAGAAACTTCCTGATCATCAAGGACAGTTTTACTAAGTTTTTACTAAGATTTCCCCTGTTTTGCACTAGGGTATTTTACACAATATGTAGCTGAATATACTAATTCCTTTAATGGGCTATGATCCCTTTGTTTCCAGAATTTATGGAAATATGCTCATTACTGTATACTTATGCAGCATCTGTGGAACTCTCAGATAATATGAATTTTTAAAATATAATGTAGTTGAAGAAATTTAATAATGTATATAAACCACTTATTAAATGGTAATATCATTAAATGTAGTGGCCTTATTATTTTCTGCAGACCATGTACAAACCATTTCAGGCTACAATATTTTCTGAAGAGCAACTTCTAACAACATAGAGATCTGTGGCAATGTAAAACTCTCAGCTGAAGGAAATTTTCAAGTTTTCAGGTCTATGATAAACACTGAATATACACGCAGTTTTGTGCTTTCATAAAACTTCATTGTCGAGATGTTGATTTCTAAGCTGTATATGTAGGAGAGTGGTTTTGTTTGTAAAATATTTAGTTGCAAGTCTTCTAATAGTTTGCAAGCTGCAAACTTATTTGACAACTATAGTTATATATTTGTGATTTTTAAGAGTTGAAGCCAAGCTCAAATCTTGTATCATATTAGTGGAAAATTAACAATTCTCTGTATGACCTCTGACAACTAAGAATTTTGAATTCAGTGAATTAGAACCATTCCTAGATGCTGTGAGCAGCATCACTGGAGAAACTGATAAGCAAAGCTACCAAGTGGCAAAGACAGGATGATTTTTTAAAATTAACCGTGTTCAGAATGACATGCCTAGCCAAGGATAAGAGGTCTTCCTATGAAATTGGTAGCATTGTAGTTTCCTTTCCAGTTCAGTTAGATACATTTTGAAGGGAATTGTAGTTTCTATGTTTTTAAAAGATTTTGTTCCTTACTCCTCTGACGTGTCAAATAATGAACTATCAGTTCTGCATAGATAAATTGCAGCAGTAGGAAGAGGTAATTTTTGAAAGATATAATGACAATGTTTTAGTTTGAATTTCGGAAAACATGTGCTTTGGCACAATTGTATGAGAGTACAGAAGAAGTATTCTCTGATAATCCATAATTCCTAAATATGTAGTGTTGTTTCTGTATTGTGTACACTTTGTACACATATGCACTTTCTGTGATTAACATATTGTAAGCATTTGGACAATATTTTCTTCCTTCTTCATTAGAAAGTGTATAAAGACAAAACACCACCCACCCCTCTGCAGCTTGCATCCTTCAGGAAATTATGTTGTTAACTCTCTAAGCTAGATGCGTAAGTCAGATTTTGCAAGACTGAGAGCTAAACTGCAAAGGAGCAACATTCTTAGTTGTACGTATTAGAGCTTTTATTTCTGTAGAAGCTCAGGGAAAGCTTTGCAGTGGGAGATTCCCACTTGAAAACTGCCCTGCAGGTTCATTGCCTGGCTCTATTTGAGTGGAAAAAAGAAGTATATTTAGTACAAAGACAGTACTTGAATTCTCAGCATATAGGAGCACATAGTTACAGCTGGTGCTGCTCTAATATTTAAGGATAGGACTGCCTTTGTGCCATTTTTGTAGCTGTTCACAAAACTGTTTGGACCATTATTCACACATGATACTGATATATGGCAGGAAAATATAGAAATAAAGATGGAAGGAGGAAAAACTCTTACGTCTCTCTTAGTCTCTTCAAATTTTAATTAGTGTTCATCAGCTGCTGCTGATTTTCAGTCCAGCCTAGGTTTTGTGAATCAGTAACAGCCTTGTAGAGCTTATAGATGCAAGACACATCCCAGCTGAACTTGACAGGAGGGATTCACAACAGAATTCAGAGACTTTTTCAAACCATTGGACACCATTTGTGCAGCACCTGAAGCCATCACCATGCAAACAGGCTCTGCTTACTGGGAATGAAGCACACTAGAATTGCTGCATGGGCCCTCCCAGAGCCGTGGAGGTGCAAGCATTTCAGCTCAAGGACTAAAACAATTTGTTTGGAAAAAAGAATAAGAAAGGAATATCAGATTCTTTGCTGAAGCCTGTTTAAAGTACTCTGTCAGCAGTGTAAAAGGATGGAGCAGAGCCACCTTCTCAATGTATAATGAGATAATCTGAAATGGGAAGACCACAGGCAAAGTCCTGTGGAAGGACTAAAATGGGAAGTCCAGGTCAGTGCAGAATTCTTTTCACATTACGTTCTCTTTAGCAACCTTTAAAGTAGTTGAAAAAAGAGCATCCACTTCCCTGTAAAAGAGACAGCATTTAAGAAACATTTTCTAGTAACAGGTTAGTTTTCTTTTATTGCAAACTAATTTATTTATTTATTTATTTTTGGTGTGTGCACAGTTGTCCTGTTATTCCTATAAAGAATTCAGTGCTAAACTCCCTGCTTCCTTATCGTGACTAAAGCCTTTCCCTACTTCATTTTTTTTGCATCTCCAGGCAATTTTGTTTTATTTTTTTTTTTCTCTATCCTTCTGATTTTTCTCAAAGTCAGTTTTTCCTGTTATTTACCTCTAAGCTAAATGCACATTTCCCACTCCCTCAATTTAGCAGAGGAATGTGAACACAATTATGTGGGAAATTCTTCGTTGTGTTATGAATCCACAGTTCCATTAATAGCGTAGCTAATCCAAATTGTCTCAATCTTGAAACTGAAATCTCCTGAACTGCTTGTTTTTAAAGCAAACAAAGGTAATACAAAATCTTTTTTAAAATCCCTTGGTCAGGAAAAGATACGGTCCACCAGTATAGTCATTAAGTTTGGTCTGTTCTTTTTCAGTCCTGTCAAAAAACTATTAGGTTTCAGTGGTCTCTCCCCAACCCATAAATCTTGCCAGGCATCCCTTATTTCTTAATTACATAGCATGGAATGTCTTTTTTGCAGATGTTCACTAATTTAAAATGACAGGGATACACAGTTTCAGGTGCTTATTTGTGCTACTAAAGCTATGTAGTGACAATTCTGTGTCAGCCTTGCATTCTTGGCTAATTATAGTACAGCTCTTGTTACTTGTATGCAGTTGTGAAAATATTGTTGGGTGAGGTGAAATAAGCTTACCATGTGTTCAGCAACTATAGACTATATTTTGCTCTGCTTTATTAGCCATATAAGTAAAGGTAATAAGATATTTCCTGTTGCTTTTAAGTACTTGGCATAATTACTTTTTCAAGTTCTAATTTCTAGTTTGTCTGCTTGTATTGTATAGCTACAAAACCAGGTCTATAAGATTGTGTAGCTACAGGTAAGATAATTAAATTCCTAGTAAGCAAAAGCAACCTGTCTGGAAAATTGGAATTTTTGCGTTAGCTGCTGCTGACTATGAAAAGATTAGTTCAAAGCTGAAGATAATCAGTACCATCAGAACTTTCAGAATCACTTAATGTCTGTAATACAAAATGCCACAGTATTTGTCTAAAAATTACAGTGATGATATATACTGGGTATTTCTTCATTGTCTTCAATCTTAGGTTCTAAGAACCTCTCAGAAATCTTTTATCATTTCTCAGAAAAGTGATACATTACTATCTTTGCTTTACAATATAGAAATTGCCTTTATGTTCTCTGTGGCTCCTCTCTCATTAAAGCAGAGCAGATTACCTCAGTAATTAATTATTTCATTATTATTACTTGGACATCTGACCATTGTCCAAGTGCATATATGTGTAACAAGCACGAAAGAAGAGCTGTGGGATAGACAACATATCAACTGTACCAAAAAGTGTCCATGATCCCTGTCCACATTTATAAGACAATCTTCTCCCATTCTGTTTTACTAGATAACCAATACATAGCAATGATATTCCCCTGTTGTTTTCAAAACAAAGTAATGCAATAAACACTGTTGTGCTAGTGGTCTTAGCACTAGGTACTATGACTTCAGTGTAAGACATTCTGGGCACAGGATATTTGGATTACTAAAAAATAATACAATGGACCAGATTAGCTAAATGCAACTGTTAAGCTACTAAAATTTTACTCCTAGAATACAGCACTCCAATAATTTTACACAGCTTTTCTGTGAATACTATGTATTTTCCTAATTCTGCATTTCAGAAAATTTTATTGCCAACAATTTCATCTAGGTTTATCTCACACCTTATAAAAACATAATGTTCAGCCATTTTTTAGTCGAATGGAAGACTGTCATTCAAGCTTGCCAGGCTGCATATGTGCTTTCATAAACAGCCAATGGGAAACACAATTCTGTAAACACCCTAATTTACAGTCAGCTTTAGCAGTGACTGAGGAGAAGCTCCCAAGTTGTGTGTGTTTCCATCAAATATTCAAATGATTCAGGTAGATAACTGACTATATCAAGGATACCTGTTGTGGGTCTGAGATGTTTTTCACTGTCTTACCCACTAATGTTTGTGGGTAATGAGATGCTGTGAAGAATTGATATGCATTGTTAGTGAGACATTGGCAAATGATCGCACACAGTGAAAGTATTTAAATTTAATTTAGTTTTAAATTATTTTTTTAATTTTAAATTAATTTTTAAAATGACACTGCAAACACATTTTTCCTCGAACTTCAGAATACATTTTGGGAGGTTGGAAATGCTGTGAGTCTAAAAAAGAATTTTTTTTGTTGCTTGTATGTGTGGAACTGCATCCTTGAACTTTCCTCTAAAGATTCAAATTTATTGCCATAATCCATTTGTTAACAATGAGCATTTGCAGATGTGCAGACATATAATTATAGGAAGTAAAAATAAGACCTCTGTGTAAAGAATAGCACAACAGGCGGGTTTATGATTTATGTAGTTCAAAAGGTTTGTTTTGTTTTGTTTTTAGCTTAGGAAGGAGATTGCTTTAGCAAAGTAACTACATACAATGTATGCATTTAATGCAGAAGGAGACAAGCCAAAGCAATTACTCTCCTTTTGGCCCATGTTATTTGTACAATTAGCCACCTAGAATATGATATTTTATCAAGCTACTTCTTTAAAATGTTTTGTGAGGCAACCTCTTTTATTTTTTATGCATGGATCAACCAGACCTGTTGCAGTTAATGGTTTTTGTCCCTAATACATTGCTTTTGCAGCAAACAGATCTCAATGATCTAAAACTTTTGGTACAATCTTCATATACCACTGAGTGAAATTGTTAAAGACAAGTTCCTCGTGGTTGGTAAGATTTCACAGTTCATACTGTGACTGAATTGAATTTGTTTGTAATCTATTACATAACTTATTTGTTATTTGTAGATACATACTCTAGTGATACAGAACCATTGTGTTCTGACAAGGAAGGAAAAATAGGTAAGAACAAGATACATTTTTGCTTTCAAGATACCTTCTGAATAAAGTAGAGCACACTTTTTAAAGCCTTGTCATCACATTCATTTTGATTTGTGTGTCTCTCTTCAGAGAACGCACACTGCTTCCTTTTACTCACCAGAACTAAGACGTGACATTGGTTTGTGCTGCAGGATTCTTGTACCTGCCGAACAGTGCAAAGGTGCTGCACAGGCATTTCATGTCTAGCATGAAAAAGTGAGATGTGCAAGGCAGAATATCTGTATTAAAATTCTGGTCTGGTGATGCCTTGCCAGTTGATGTAGGGATTATTGCATTTGCTTGACAGTGATCAGTTTGAGAAAATCCATAAGCGTATCCATCACTGAGAGGGATTTTGGAGATGATGATGATCTATCTTATCTGAAGTGCCAGTGATTGTTAAACTGCAGCTCTTATTTTTAGCTGATTCCAAATTTGGGTCCTTTGTGAAGACAAAGTGGAAAGAGATTGACATTCTTAAGGAAAAAAAATCCTTATGTACTTTATCTCCTGTCATTCTTTCTCTGATTGTAGTTTTTGAGTTGTTGCAGTTTGAGTTTTTGGTTTTGTTCATTGCAATGCAATTTAAATATATATTATCTGTTTGAGAACTTAGAGCTGAGAGATGGAAACCCAAATTCAAATGCATTAACAGTTGGAATATAATGCTAGAATTGTGCCATTGCTGCAGTGTATGAATGAAATTCAAGCCTTATTATATACTTAACTCATTACTGCCTTATCTCCTGTATCAATAAAGCATATTTGGCAGGTCTGTAATTTTTTTCACACTACCCCAAGTTCCATGAAATTAAGGCCAATGTTTGTACTGTGTTTACAGAACTTTCAGAGAACTGAAAAATTTTTGGAAATTCTTTTTTGAGGATATTTGGAAATTTCTATTTTGAGTCCTCCTAAGTTTTACGGGTGACTACATCATGCAGTGAGTAAAGATACTTTGAAAGGCCACAGTGAGATAGCCACCTCTTAACTCTGCTATTTGACAAAGAAATTGCACTTATACCTTCTACATGCTTGAATAGATGTAAATAAATATTATATGCTTTATTTTAAGTCAGGTAAATTCATAGTTGAGCTATAACACTTAAATATAAGAGTAGCCAATAGTGCAGTGAGAAGAGATAGAGTAAGTGCTGGAGGTGAACAGCAAAGGACAGCCTCTTTTTATGTGGGCTGGATTTTTTTGAGGGGAATATGATTTTGTGTTTGCTTTTGTTAAATAGGAGCTTAGAGAGTTTTTAGAAAAGACCTTGGTTTGAGATCAGCTTTTAAACTTGGGCTCTAAAATTTGGCAGAAGGCAGGAATGTTGCCATGGTAACCTGTCAGCTAGCACTGTGTTACTGAACCTCCTGCCAGTTCATCCACAGTCGAATGCTGAAGGCAACCTCTGAGGGTATTATATGTTCTGTCCTGAAACAGTTCACAGTTCAGCAGGCCCTTCCAAAAATAGCTGTTCGTGATTCTCAAGTCACAGCCTATCTGAAAAAAAAAAAAAAAAAAAAAAAGTTTTCCCTTCAGAAAGCTGAATGAATACCCTTCATCTTGATGGCGGATTTTCGTCATCCCAGTTAAACTACTGGGCGTTTTGTAGTGAGTGGAGGTGGTTTACTGACATTTTAATTGGAAGGATGATTATGCATTTTGTTCTAGAATATCGTCCAAATTTAGGATGCTGTCATCTTCATTTCTCCTGCACTGTGAACAGTGAGCATGGGGAAGTACTGTCGTCAGGGAAATGCAATCAAGCCTGGAACCCAGTTATACAATGCTTTTCCTCAGACCAAGCAGTGCAGGTCTTGTGTTCACAGTAAAAGGAGGTCTTTAGGTGGGATTAAGAGAAAACAGGATGATCTACAGCCTGCCTTTCCAGATCTTCCTGTGGCTAATACCAATACTATCTCAATACCCAAACTGAGTGGATAATTTGTTCAGCATTCAGAAACAATAGCAGAAGTAGTCCCACAGTAGTATAGAACTAGCACAGACTGGAGGGTAATGCAGTGCTGCTGGCCCCAGCAGCCTCTTAGCTGAATTTCTTCTTGCAGCAGAAGATGGTGATTGCTCAGCAGACCAGCCTCAGAGCTGTGTCTGTATCTCACAGTGCCCTGCTGGGATGGGAGATGCACCATGAGCTACTTGCAGTTTATGAGTTGCGTGTTGGTCACCCCTTGCTTCTGAGATATGTTTATATAATCTGGCCCAGCAGCTTCTATCCTCAGTCTAGACTATTTTAATGTGTATAGTACTCAGTATCACCTATAATTTTCTATTTATTTATTTGTTTATTTATTTTTCCATACAAGTAAGCACAGTGCTGGTCACCAAAAAAATACAGAATGAATTGCAGCACCTGTGTTCATATCCTCAGGCTTCAAAAAATGTTCATATCCTTCAGGCTTCAAAACAATCTAGGACCATTTTTGCTATTATATGTTTTCCATTGCTCTAGAAATATTTGTATTTGTTTTGGCAGTCTGCTTGAGTGTTAAGTGGTTTTTAGCCCAAGTACCTTACTGCTGTGTTTTCTTATCTCTGTATGATTACCTGCTAAACTGTGTCTTTGTTTCAAAATGCTTGTACTGTGATACACTTGTCAAAATGTGCACAGAAAATAAGCCACAACTAGAAATGCATGTCAAATACTGCAAAACTGACAGTTTCATTCAAATTAATGATGACTGATATGATTTGCCACAAGCATCATAGCTTCCAATAACATTTTCTTGCTGGCAGGAAGAAAAAAAAATAGCTTGGATGTTTTTGTTCTTTTTGCACTCAGTACTATGAAATAAACAAGATTCAAATAATATTTACACAAATTCTTTTGTTATCTATCTCATGATCTAGCATACGTCTGCACCTTTTAATAAAATATCTCACCTTCCATGATATTAAGCTTTTTAGGGTTCATACATAATACAAAATTAAAAGAGGAGTTACATGTGTTACCAGTAAGTCTATAGTTTTGTAATGGTATGACTTTTCTGTTCTACATTTAACAAGCCTAAATATTTGTGTGTGCATATATATACACATATACATTTCTTTTTATATGTAATATTATATATAACATACATTTTTATATGTGTGTTTATATGTATAAACATTTCAATATTTTAAAGGAACTGTGTTGGTGATGTGTGTGGAGGAGTGGTTTTGAGAACTTACCTTCTGAACATAAGAGAAGATTAATGTTAAATTCTGATAGTGCTATGGTTGAGACTGGAGTGGAAGAGGCACCAAACGTGAGTTACTGCCATGATGTCTGTTCAATTACAGGTGTTGTTTACAAGAAATTGAAGCTGAATGTTGACTTCTGATGCTGCAGTAGTAGGTACTGCAGTAGTAGGAGGAATAGGAAGTTTGATTGGATTTCACACTTTTACACACACTTCACACAGTTCCAGCTGAATTTCATTCTCAATTTATTTCTGTTAGTTGGAAGCTAGAAGTATTATTGGTGAGCATACAAAATTGTGATTATTTCCTCCGTGTTATTCAAGAGCGGATGTGTTTAATGTAGTCTTAGATTTGTATCTTTCATTCTGCAGGAAACACAAAACCTTAAAAAGAAGTTTGTTTATGTATTTATTTATTTTGGTTGAAATTGTGCTCTGGAATATATCATTCAAATTGAATTTTAAGAGCTACTTATACCTTAACACTCAAACAGTGCTAAGCAGAGGAATTTTTAAGTCACCTTTGTCCTTGCAGGATTTTGAGCTTGCTGTAAAGCAAAGCAGCCTGAAAGCTGCTCTGGATTTGGCAACCCTCTCTGGGGTCCCAGCAGTCTAAGGAATGCTGCCACCATGCTGCAACCTTTATGCAGGAAGTCAGGGACTCAACAGCAGGTGATTTGTAGCTGCTTGCTTAATGTCAAGGGAATCTCCTGCTGACCCAGTAAGGCTTACTACATAAAGCAGCCAAAACAGTAGGCAAGGACTGGCATGTTCTAAATTCCATTGTTTAGAACAACCTTTCTTTTAGATTTTTTAATTCTTTTTGTTTACAATTTTAGAACTTGTCTGTTTACTACATAGCTGGAGTGACTCACCCAACAACTACAAGCTACCTTATCATAAATTTTGTTTGTGCTTGTTAGGAAACTGGATACATGGATCTTTATTGTTCTCACTGGGCAGCTGGGGATCTAAGGGAGAGTGACAATCCTTATTAAGCTTGTCTTCTCTTAGCCTGTCAAAAGAGAGAGATCTTTTGTATTTGTGAGGATTATCATAAAGAACAATACATGGAAAAATAAATGGACCTACTGTCCCATGGGAGCCAGTGCAAGCCTGCCAAATTCAGCAGCTTTCATAATAATTTGAATGCCTGTATGTTAAAGTACAATGTAAAACACATCCGCTATTTTATCCTCCTTTAACATTTACTACTTTAGATTCTATAGCAGTTTCAGTAGCTCTTGACCTATACCCAAGTGCACAGCATGTGGTGTTTTGTCTGGGAGATTCATAGCTGAACAGTTTGAAAGTAGAGGACATCTCCAGGAATGGACAAAGAGCAAGTATCTTTTTGCATCAGGGATGAGTGAAAAAAAGCCTTCAATTGCTGTCCCCAGAGTTAGATAGTGTCCTTCAATACAGTCAGTCCCCATTTTCATGTAATTGTGAAAGCAGTTTTGAGTTCTGGTTTTCTGTGTACATGGACGGATTTAGACACAGGAAATGTCATCAGCTGCACAAAGTGTGAGGTTGCTTGGGACAGCAAAATTATTGTGTGAAAGATGGCCTGGGAGGGCTCTGTAAAGCTGGGATTGCTGTAGTTGCTGTCTGTGGATGCAGATACCTTGGTGACTCCAAGAGCTGGGGAAGCTTACTGAAATGCAGTAATTACTTCTTCCTCTGCACTGGGACTATCTGGGTCACATTTCTGGCATTTGGCTAGCCTGTTCCCATCCCTTACTACACCAGCCCCTGCTCCTCATCTTTGGAGAAACAACTCTGAATTTGGCTGTTTTGCTGCTGAGGAGCTGAGCAAGCTCTGACTCACAGTGAAAATCTGAGGTGTAATGGAGGAGAGCAAGGCCAAGAAAAGCCTTGCACACTGAGGCAGATGGGATGTGTCTTGGTGTAATATTTGCATTTCATTGTTTGAAAGAAATCATGTTTTAAACAAAACACCCCAGAATATTTATCTTCTTCTTGCAATTCACGCATTTATACAGTACATATACAGAATGCTCCTTCTAAAGACAGAAGGTAATCTGGAATTAATGTAAAGTAATGCTGGGGAATGTTAGTTCTGTATTTGTTGTATTTGTAATAAATTTTAATATTTGGCATTTGAAAACTTAGCTTGCCAGATTTTGAATGATGCTGCTACTTCAAAAACATTTCAATATTTAAAATAACTATACTGTTCATTTTAAGTCATACATTATTACATGTTTCCAGTTCTGTTTTTCTGAATGTGTAAGATTTTTTTTTTGCATATACTAGTATTTTGTTCTGAACGTGAACGGAATTATTTTTTTTGAGTCACCTTTTGAGGATTTCTTAGCTCTGATTGTTAAACATTCTCTTCTGGAGGTAAGTGGAGGAATCCCAAGCAGGCATGAGAAGGAGGAACAAAAGATGGTGACAACAATAGCGCCCTTTTTTTAGATCACTGAGGAGACTGTGTGTTATAAATCCTTTATATACTACATTCTCATTTTAAGTGGCAGAAATACCATATTTTCCCATTCACAAAAAAAAAAAAAAAAAAAAAAAAAGCCATGAAATTTTAGCCAATAAAAAAAAATAAATAAAAGAATTAACTACTACAGCTGAAATTATATCTCATGTAGTACTAATGTTAAGGGATTAAGTATCTCTCAAATCTCTCAAACACTAGGAATCTTCAAAAGGAAAAAAAATTTTCATCACCAACAGAAAAAATGATGATGCCCCTGAGAGATCTTATACTTTTTTTCTGTCTTCAATTTCTGTTACTTGCTATGAAAATTCCTGCTCTTTACGTGTTTGAAAGATGGTAATTTGTTTGTTTGTTTTTCTCCTAAACAGTATTTACCCTTTAACAAATCCAGGAAAGAAAAATGTTACGCTTCCCTAATGGTTAACAGGTAAGCACTGAAGGAACTGTTTGTTCCGACTCAAATATTTTATCAACTGGTAAACTCTGGTCAGCAGTAGTGAACTATATGCTAACTATGTCATAGCTGACAATAACAATATCTTACAGACGAATTTTAAGTACACAAATTTACTACAAAAATTCTTAATTTGTGTAGTAAATATTTCCACCGTTTTCCAAATAACCTGACACAGGATCACTGGCGCTCTGTATCTAATTCAGCAGGGAGTTTTCTTGTCTCACATCCTTCCAGAACTGAGTTAAAATTTAAAATATGTATATCTACAAAAAATATTTTGATGTCAACATGTCACTCAATGCTCCTTGCCTGTTAACCATGAAGTATTTTTCCAAGTAGCATCAACTACATAAAAAGGAAAATCTAATAGCCTTTAGCATTCAAAGAAATTATTTTTGCAAGCCATGTGAAATGAATAAATTCTGTTTCCAGCAACTACATTTGCATTCTGACAGGCAGAAAAGCAGTAGGGTTTTTTTCCCACATGCTGCCTGTTCAATCAAAGGAACTCATTACTGAAGCTGATAAAGAGTGGGTATTAATACTAAGCATGTCCATTTCATATTATACATATTATTCTGGCAGAAGAATATTTTCATCTCCAGATCATAGCAGAAGTAATTAAAATTCAAGACATTAATTATACTTTAATTAAACCAAACCATATTTCATATGATTGTTTTGGCAGTATGAGGAAGTCTGTCTCCTCAACAGCTAGTGAGATGGTTATGACAAATTATAAAATCACTGAAGCCAAGTAGAATTGTTCCAGTCAATTAAGTGTGTCTGTGAAGGACTATATACAGCACGTAAGCAAAGGGAAAAAAATCAGCGGTATTTTAAACTCTTTCAGCCATACACTGCCGTCATTTATAGTCACAAATAATGAAAATTTGTTCTTTTTTCTCTCTGTGTAATTTAAGAAACCTATGGTTTTGAATGGACCAGTTAACATGTTAAGCATTAATAGCACATCCATTGATCTGTTAATTTGTCAAATGACATGGCCCAAAACACTACTGCTCTGTGTGAGAAAGTGTTTTTTCAGCAAAGGACAGGCAAAAACTTACAGCCACACAATGCTTTGGCGACATACATTATTCTTCTTTGGCTCAGTGTTTTCCTTTTAAATATTTTTACATGTGGAAGTGAGCTATAAAATGTTGTGATTTTGTGGTTAGAATTGAAATGCTGTGTTTCATTACATCCTTAAATATGTGTGTGTGTGTGTGTGCATTCTAGGGATTTTCTTCCAGAACGTAAGCAATTGCTAACTGCAAATCTTTCTTACTAATATAGGCTACGTAGCATAAGCAGACAGGCACCAATTTTTCCAAGTATAGTACCATGACATAGAGAACTGGAATAGGGTGACTGATGAATGCTGCAGATAGATGAGAGATTCACAAATTACTTCCTGGCTCCATGTTTCAAAGCCTACATTTTAGCAAGCAAGAGATATATAAGTGACTACAGGACTGTAGTCTCTGATTAGTTTTGATCTCTTTTTAAGCAGAAAGTATAAATAAAACAAAACAAAATAAAAAGCTTAGAAAATATAAAGCTTTTTAGTTATCTCTGAAGTTTTGTCCTTTTACAGCAATGATGGTCGGTATCCAAGTAATTCTGGACACAGCAGGCATATCTGGGTATAGTTGATGAGAACGTTTGCCTAGTAGTGCAACATTTAATATCTCTTCCACAGGCTTTATTAATTTTAGTCGAGACTTTGGATCTGGTAGATATCATACTTCTATGTTTACTGAAATTAGTGAAGTGAATAATTAATACTCACGGGACTACTGAAGATAAGTGTTCTTCTCTTGCATAATAGAGAAATTAGATGATACTAAAGCAAATGTTAAAACGCACAGGTTATACAAAAATGTGTAAAGTGCTGATATAGCAAGGCATTGGCTGAGTTATGCTTACATAGTTTGAAAATGTGAGTAGGAAGAGTGTTTGTATTTAACCTTGTTAAACAGGAAGAAGTCACTATTTGAGTTAGTGGGGAGCTCTTAGTGCTCTGTCCAGCATATTGCTGAGTCAGCTGGCTTTCCCCATAGTGACAGTGAAGTTCCTGAGCTCAGTTTGCTATAAGTGACTTTGTTAGTCATGTAGATAATGTTTTGAAATCTATGTATATGATTTTAAGGTGTATTGACTACATACAAAGTCTAACAGGTATGTAACAGTTTTAGTTGCATCAGAACATTAGCATTCACTATGTGAGCAAGGTGGTCCAAATCTGAACTGAACCAGGAACCATTCTTTACTTGGATCAAACTCATGCTAGAAAAAGTAGATGTGGTTTACCAGAGTGTATGTAAGGGTTCACTAAATATGTTTCCTGTTCTTAAAACTTCCAAGAAATTTCTAATTTGTGTACAAGTTTATTATAATATTTGCATAATGTATGGCAATGGCTGCAGAGGGATTTGAACACTAATGCTCAGTAATATGAAATATTCCATATTATTTCTTTGAAATTTTTCATAATAGCCTCAGTTATTTCCCAAGTTTCTCATACCTGAAGGTACTTAATGAATAAGTCTTATTCTGTTCAATGAAGCTGAACTTTCTAAATAGAAATTGCTCTAAAGATGCTAATTGAACTTGAGCTTTGGAACCTGATCTGTGGATTTTTTATGTTTTTTGTTTATTTGGTTTGTTTGTTTGTGATATCTGCATAAACATACTTAAAGAAAAAAGAAATAGATACAGAAACATCATGGTATGTTAAAAAACAAGCATCTTCTAACTGCCATTCCATCCTGCTTTGCTTCTTCAGAGTAGTTAATGAATGTTTCTTGCTGTTTTGTCTCATTTTTCTATGAAGCAGGCAGTTCCTTGGAAGCTGTTAGCAGCTTCATTTCAGAAAAATTCTATTCCTCTTAAATACCTGGACCGCAAGCTGCACCTTTCACACAGATAGAGCACTGCCTAAAGAGAGCTTTACCAGATGAACTCTTTCCCTGCGATGTAAATCTTGGTTAACATGTTAGACTGTTTTCATAGACGCATCATGTAAGACCATAAGTAATTAGTCACAGTCCGGAGTTGGTAATCGATTGGAATTCTTTGTCCTCTCCTACAAAGGTACTGTACCCCATAATCAGAGTCACACTCAGATACCTTCCAATTAAAACAGTTCCATTGTTGAAAATAATCAATGATGGGCCAGAGAAAGCGAATAAGGGAAAAGTTTAATTCTCTGATTTGGTGGTTAGGACAATTGTCTTGGGAGTGCTATTAGAAAGTTCTACGCACTTTCCAAAAATATGTATTTGATATTAAATAATCTTAATGCAAATGTGGAAAATTTCCATCTCTTCTCTGAGAAGTGTGCCATGACAGCTGTGAACCTTGCTCCTATACTTGTCCGTTTAATGCACTCAGTTTTGCATTTGTGTAGCTACAGCAGGGTTAGTGATGTTTACCCCAGAGTAGTTTGTAATCTGATGATTATTACATCTGGTGATTACATACAGTCCTTTCCTGGGAAGATAGCTCCAAATCAGGCTAAGAGCAGCACAGAATAGGTCACCACACCTGCAGGGAATTCTTTAACCACATAGTTGTTTTTGAAAAGCAGGCATAACTGCTGTTCTGGTCTGGTTCTGAATGGGATTGTTTCTGTGTACTGTACCTACAAACTCCACCTACAAACGTAGATGGTGTATTTGGTGTATTCCAAGTTCCAGAATCTCCCATTCTGGAGAACAGATTAAAAGCCACCCAGTTTGAAAATCCTGGTGTGTTTAATATACAACCAAATCTACCAAATTATTCCAAAATATTAGCATTGTGTAGAAAGCAGAATTTAAAATTTGTAGTGAACTTCAGTTTCAAAAAATGAAGTGAACTACAAATGATTTTTCCCTTGTTCTTCCTTAAACCAGCACTGCATAAAATGAATTATGTCTCCAGTAATAAAATTAAAGTTTTTTTAACTTGTTTTTATTACTATGCCTTTTCTTTGGTGATATTTTTGCAGTAATCCCCATACTATAAAACTGAAAGCATCACAACTTCAAGAACATATGCGTAGATTTACATTTTTAAATAAAAAATATTGTTATATTGAAATGACACATTCAGGGAAAATTCTCATAAACCTGAAATAGTACTACAGATAAAATCAAAATGCAAAGGCTAATAACAGGAAAATTAGATTTTAAGAATTTTGAGCAAAGCTTTTTCCTCATGAAGAGTAAGGACAGAGCTGAACATTTAAGTCTAGTATTTTCTGGTTTAGTACACTTACAGTTATTCTTTCAAATAATGTTTATCTGATTGAGATAGCTCCCTGTTTATCTCCCCCTTTCAACAAGTATTTTCTTTAGTAGTGCTTCTTGCAGAATGGAAACAGGATTTTTGGATTAATTTAGCTATAGACTAGTCTTGCTGGTCAATTATTTTTTTCCCTTCAAAATCTCAAAACTCCCATTAGTCATACACAGAATACAGAACCTTTCAAAAAATGAAACATTCCAGGCTGATCTTCAAGGGGGCATGAAATGTTGAACTAAGAGTTAAAGGGGAATTCTCAAGAAGAAACATAGACAGAGATGTGAAATGTTTAGCCAGGTGAGAATAAATAAAAGGCTATTTTAGAATGATAACTTTTCCAAACATGTGCATGTAAGAGTGTATTAGCAAGACTGCAGAGCCTCTTAGGACTCAGAAAGCTGTTTCTATTTAATTATGCAGGAAAACTGTGATACAATCATGATATTTGCCTTAGAGTAACAAGACCAGTCACTAAAATTCATTGAATGCTAGAGCTGTTGCAGAAGGAAAAGTGAAGCAAGCATAAACTTTAACAGATTTATTTTATTTTATAGAATTTTTATTATTTTTTTCCTCTTTCTTTTTACAATGAATGCATTTTTACTATTTCTTATGTGATCTTTACCAGTCATTTTCTTCCTTCTGGAACTGGTTGACTCTAGTGACATTGTTTTATGACTGAATATAAAATTGCCTATGAAGTCAGCAAAGCCTGTTAAATAAGCTGTCAAAACACAAACCATTTCATACCTTAAAGCTCAGTAAGAAAGACAATTTTATCCAACTTAAAATTAAAGTCTTTCAGTGTCACCTTATTGGACAGCCTCGAGATAGATTGCATACAGCTACTGTTCATTATGATGCATCTGTAGGCTATTCAGTTTCAATAATAAATGGTGAAAGAATCATCAGAGACTTAAAAAAATTGGCTTGATAAAAGGGTTTTCTTCAGGAACATGTTTTAAACTAAAATGAAAAGATTATAAATGGACTTCATAGTATAGTATTACAGTAGGATTTGGGTAGATACTTGTCAGACATCTTTCTGTGTGACAGAGACTAAAGGGTTTTGTAAAGGTGAGAAAATAGTGCTTTGAATGAGAACCTCATGTACTGCAGAGCAAGTATTCAACATGTTATCTTTGCATTTCTACCAAGGGCTCCCTTCTCAAGTCTGACCAAAGGTATTTTTTATAAGATGAGAAGTTCATATTAATTCAATTACACCTGTAATGTGTACCTGTAACTTGTACCTGTGTACACCTGTAACATGTAACACCAACACCGTGTGCACACACTGATAGAGTGAGAACTGGCTGAAAGATACCTAATTTAAACACTGGCTGTAACTAACAGAAGCAGGCTTTATATTTCAGTGGGAATAATTTTATCTTTATAACACTAGAAATTCTGACCATCAGATTTTTCTTTAAAATTCAGCTATCAGGATCTAATCCTGTTTACATTAATGACAAAGAACAGACAGAATCTGATTTTCCTGGGTTCTTATTTATGTACTTGACTTGAGCAGCCTTCTGGCCAGAGAATATTAATGTCAGGAGGTTTTTAAATGTTTTTTGTTTTTTTTTCAGATTAGAGTTCCTATGGCAACAGAAAACTTTTTTCATAACCAATACTAGCAAAGCATTAGCACTTTGAACTATGATGGTTGTACTAGTCCGTATTTGCTGAAGCACAAATGAGTACTGACATTTTCAAAATGATCCAATTATAGATCAGTGATACCTTGTGTAGAGATTTTGGTATTATTAAATACTATAATATCATTTGGAGTAAAAATTTAATAAATAATTAGGAAAATAAATAGAAGGGGAACCATTAGGCCAAGCATGGTTCACTTGCTTCAATGCAAGAAGAAAACTTTTGTTTTACCCCCATCACCATCCTAATGTTCTAGCAGGAGGAAGTTCTGTTATGGAGATACTCCCTAGCTTCAAAGTAGTCTTTGATTAAATAAGAATGGTAAAGCAGGCTGGTATAAGACAAATTGAAAATAGTGTAAGAACAGCAATAAATGAGAAAGTCTTACATTTGTGTCTAATTTCAGACTGAAATTTATGGAGTGAAAAGAGAAACTGAAAATAAACTCAAGGCATTTCATTATGCGGAATTTATTATATAGAACTGCAGTATTTGGCTTAACAACAATAAAAAGCATAAAATTCTTGTTAAAAAAAAAAAAAAAAAAAAAGCAACATTTCTTCTCAGATCCCTGAATGTAAGCCATATACGTTGTGTACATGGCTTTGGCAAACACAATCATAGGGTCAAGAATAAAGATCTATGCAAAAGTCAGATAATACATACTATAGCAGTAAATGTCTCATACTGAAAGTGGAAAAAATAAATAAATAAATAAAATAAAATAAAATAAAATAAAATAAAATAAAATAAAATAAAATAAAATAAAATAAAATAATAAAAGAATAACAAAGGAAAGATTTCATCCTTTTTTAAATCCTTCCTTCCTTCATTTCAGAAATAGTATTTATAATTACTTTTCTGTTTACATTGACATTGTTGAAATCAACAAAGCTAAATGAAATAGAAGGATGGCAAGCAAAATAGTTGTGAGCACTAATGTACTAATGTGAGAATTCCTCTTAAATTTTATTAGATTTAATTGAATCCAAAGATTAATATTGTAAGTGCTGTAAAAACGTATCAACTGGTGGAAGATTAATTATGAGTGTAGTTTCAGTGGAAAACATTAAACTTCAGCAGTTCTTAATATAAAACAAACTACTGAAAATAAATATTATTGTAGATGGCAAAAAAAGAGAAAGGCATTTAAAGGATCTGAAACCAATACATAGCTGCAAAATGTTCTGTGGGCTTGCCTAAGACAATGAGAGGGGCTTTTTTGTTTTGGGGGAGTAGAAAGCCATTCACCTTCTGTAGAGCTTAAAGAAGATAGAATTTTAGAGGCATTTTTTTCCTTGAGAGATTTGAAGTTAAACTTAGTTGGTTCTGAGCATCAGCTGTAGTTTATCTGCTAGTCAAGCTCCTTGGGGTTAAGATTTTATTGATCTTGAGGGATCTCCTGCCCTATAGGGTGAATTGCTGTTTTAACAATAAATACCTTTAAAAATGTACCCTACAGTGAGGGAAGAGTGATTAAGACTAAAAAACTTGAAAGCTATTGTTGAAACTTGCAAGCATTCTTTGCTATGGCTGTAATTAAAATCCTGAATGATAATCAAGCTTTTAGGCCAACTCATTCCATCCATGAAAAAACAAATACCAGTTTATTCCAAAAACATTGTCTTCGGAACATTTTGTTGTTTATCAAAACAAATACCGATGTAAACGCTATGTTGATTTTGTTAATTATATTCCCACCAATGTACCAGACAGCATTCTTTCAGAATATTAATATCTTTATGCAAATTAGAGAAGGTTTTTTAGAAATAACTTCGCTGCTTCAAACCATTAGTCTGTTTTATGGGGTGAAGCAATCCAATTTCAACTGAGTTCAGGATGACAGTCCTAGTTACTACAGTCATTACCTGATCCTTCAGATGGGGTGGATTGGGTTCATAGTTCATGATTTGCAAGACTCATATTTTCAAATTTTCATGTGGGCCTTATTCAAGACATACTTAAAGAACAGATCAGAATCAGAACTGATTCTTGTTCTCATTTTCAGGCTTTTAGCAGTCCTGTACTCACAGGACTCACCCACTCTTGTTTGTCATGCCCATTCCCTTTTGGCATACTCCAGTATCTTTCCTTTCTATACCAAATTGGACAGGGAAAAATACATAGTCCAGGGAACAGATCTCTTAGTCTTAGTCTCTGAGAAATAGTTTTTATTAAATCACTAGGTTTTACTGTAGTTATTCAGCCAGTTACTAGGCTTATGGATATTCATCTAGTCTGTCAAATTCCTAATGATGAGGGGGGATTTTCATGGGCCCCCTGCCATGCATGTTTCTAGACTGATATATTCCTAAATGGCTTTGTGAAACTTAGACATCAGCAGAAAACATTGCATTTTCTGTCCTTGAGCAAGTTATTTTCTGGGACTACTTTGGGAATATTCCTATCTTTTCCTAGGATTTCTCCTATTGGAGAAAGTGATTTTTTGCCCCTTTTCACATTCTTCTAATCCCAGTATTGCAAAGAAAACCACGAGGAATCACTGGTAATAGCATTAACAGCACTAATAAGATTGTAAAATATCATTGTTTTAATATCATATTGTTTAAAATATCATTGTCTTTATGTGCCAGTGAAGGCAGATTTAAGGGATTTAGAATCTCTGGAAGCTTCTTGTGCTCCATTTTCAGCTCTGCTCAACTCCTGGCATGGGAGCTGGATGTTCTCTGGGATTGAAGCTAAGTGGTGGACAGAGGTCACCCAGGTGATGACTGAATGGCCTGAGTTTTGAGTTCATTCTCATACAAGTCTTTCTGCAGTGTTTGTTGTACTGAAACGTTTCACAAGGCAGTAGTATTTAAGGAAAAAGTGTGTCACGAGCTATGTGGGTTCCAAAGAAAAAGACCAGAGGTAGATATTCAGATTTCAGATGGATAAAATAGAAATGAAATGAAATGAAATGAAATGAAATGAAATGAAATGAAAACAGGGAGGCAAATTTTACCTCTGGTTTCATTCCAGTTACAGTTAAAAACAAACAGGATTTTATGTCTACTGTGCATTTCAACAGACATGTAGATGCTTCATCTTAATAACTGTTCCCTTGATTATAAAAACAGCTTCTTGAGGACTGTGTGATTCTTTAAACTGGAAATACTGTCAGACCAACTTGGAGTTTTTTAAAACATAGAACTATATTATGGCTGTTAATGTTTGTTGAAATTACACAAACGTCTTTGAGATAAATACAAAAGTTTGTCTTAGTTTTCAGAAATAATCTTTCATAAGTAAAATGGATATGTGTTCTATTTTGGAAAACAAGTTTTGTGTGTGTGTGTGTGTGTTGTGTTGGTTTTTTTTCTCTGACAAGAACGAAATAGTGGTCTATTCTAAAGCTTTTAGGTTAATCATTCCAAATTCAAAGTATAAATCTAGATTAACAATAAGTAATTGTTTCCAGGTATTCCTTTAGCACACTATTAATATCTGTTGTATAAGATTTTGTGGAAAGTAAGTCTTTCTAATGCAACTTGTTTTGTTTGAGGTGTCTGTGTTAAACAGTAATGTAATCAGTTAAGGAATAGATCTACTGAAGAGCTTAGAAAAAATTGGAGGAAGTAGAAAATTCTTCAAAACAAGCTGTCAGGAAACTGTTGTGCAGCCTTCTAGAGATAGTCAGTTTGTGCAACAATTACTTTTTTAAAAGTACAAAGGTCTATTGAAGCATGAAACAGAGACTTCTGTCTGGCTTTTAAAAATAGGCCAGGTTCGAGGAGGTACAGAAACCCTGACAGCTGACATAAAAGGAGGAGCACATTTTAGGGAAAGAGATGATCAGGAGGATTGGGATGAGGTTTAGAAGTCATTGTTGTATTGATGTTTAATGTCCTTTGTCAACGCAAGGATAAGGGACAGTTGGGTTGTGTTTACAACATAAATGCTAGAACAAATAAAAGGGTGGATTTATTAGTTCAGCTGTGAGCTGTTCACAGAGCTTTTTGTTTGGTGCATTGTGTTGTGAGTTTAGCAGAATAGAGCACATTAGTTCTGTCTGATGATAATGAACTCAGAGCAGAGTATGAATGAGATGAGGGGAACCATGGGACTCACAGTAATAGTTTCATAAGCATGCTGCTGTTTTCCTGCATCTGCATTATGTTTCACAAAGACATTAAAATGGGTTGTTTCCAAACAATGAGTTTCCTAAACTGAACAAATCCATTTAAACATAAGCTAGCTCTTTTGCTGTTACAACATAATAATAATAACAACCCTATTGGCACCTCTTAAAATACAGTTATAGCTATATTTCTAAGTCTCTTGTAACTTAACGCTTCTCAGAGCATGAACAGTACTGGCAGTCAATTAAAATGCTGAAGGATGATTTACCTATAGGAGTAGATGATCCAAACAGATGAAAGAAGTGTAATTATTATTTCTTATCTAGGAAATACTGCTTCAAACAAAATATATTTGAAAGAAGCATTGCTGAGATATTTATATGGGGAAATGTAGAGTTTTATGAATAACTAACTTCTTATTTCTTATAATTTCAAACAAGGCTTCTTTCTAACTGATTGATTCCTCTTGGAAACTAATTGTTTCTTATCAATTCATTAACAGAAATCAGCAAAATAATTTTCAGTACGTATTTAAATAGTACAGGACTCAACTATCTCCCTTCTTCATGAAGATGGTCCAAACTCTACATTAAAAATAGGAAGAAAATTTTTTATCAGATAGTCTCCTTCCACTTCTGTCTTTTTTTGAATAAGAATAGACACATACTTTAGTATTCTTTCTGGATTACTATTATTTTTATCTGATTTTGGATGTGTAGAGCCAAATACCTACGGTTATTAAAGGAATGTGCAATTTATCTTCCAGAGTATATGCTAAAACAAAATTCAAAATTATTTTTAACTTGCTCTAGAATAGTTGACAGCTCTACTTGCTTAAATTTTATGTCCTGCTGAGCTGTCAGAAGTGGGGAAAAAAAAACTCTCTGTCCTTTCTGTCCTTTTTAGTGCAGTATATTAGATATATTTCTATTGGTCTTCACAGTTGAAAATTTACCCCATTATAGTGAGAACCAAAATGTGTTTTTAACTATAGAACATGAGGCAACAATTCAGCCGTATTTCTTTCAATGCCCCGTTCTCAGATGGTGCATTTTATTGGTAAAACTTCAAAACTTGTGGGAATGGCATTAGGACTACAGGCCTAGTTAAATACATCTTACACTAAAAATAGACTTGCTAAAATGTTCTTAATGGTTTAAAAAACAGTTGTAGGTGAGAACAAGTATCCAGGAGCCAACAGTAATTATTCATAACGTGCTGTTTAAGCATTTCGTATCTTTACTAGCTTACATCATGGCACACATTATGCATTTGATCTCACTATGTGCAGAAAATTTTACACTTCTAGGAATAGAAATGGTTAGTACTTCGATTTCCTATGTTTTCCATTTCTACCATTATGTTATGTATAAATCTTCAAAAATATATGTGATTGAATAAATGAGCTCTTTCACTATGCATCACTATGCATATGTAGAGATCTAAATTTGTGCACAGCAGCTTTTCTTGTGCAGTAATGTCAGAGTTCAATAATTAATTATTTATACATGATATATTAAATGGAAATATCTGTCATCAAACTGTGTCAGCAATGCTGCATTTATTCCATGATTGGTTTTTTTGTTTTGTTTTGTTGTTGTTTTGTGTGTGTGTGTGTGTGTGTGTGATGCATTAGGATTTAAAGGAAGTTGGTTTTAAGCTTTTTATAGTCACATGTCTAGTAATTTTAAACAAATTTTAGACAAGTACTCAAGTTAGACTTCTTAATTACAAAAAAATAAAAATAAAAATATTGGAAGTATGACTTGAGCCTACTTCCATATACTAATTTTATATGAAAGGATTAAGAGTGGCCTTTGGAAAGCAATCTCAGTTCTCTTATTAAGTCACCACTGCTTCTTACAGGCAGCTTTGATCTGCTATTTGCTAAAGTCATGCAGCCTTTTCTTTCTTTAATAGAGGTTTTGTACTGGATATATGTAGGAAACTACATAATATATTCAAATTCTTACTTAACATTTACTGAATGACTGTAATCCATACAAGATGAATAAACAACCAAACCAAGAATAACTCAGAACATCTGAGTAAAAGATGAATAATAAATGCATGCTCCACTGTCAAAATATCGCTGACTATCAGGACACAGCAAAATTTCTGAAGAAGGACTGAAAGTCAGGTTTCAAAAAAACCTCCAGACATTTTCAAGGCTTATGTAGAATTACTTCTTACACATATTCTACCTCTGCTCAGCTTCATCATATTTCTTCCTAACTTTGTCATGTAGTTAAATACTCATTGCCAATCACTCTCATTGTCTGCATTCACTTTAGTCAGACTGACTGGTTCACCATTGGCAAAAGTTTGTAAAACCATGAAGTTTGAAGAGAATTGTAGGCTTTTTGCTCTTGACTCCTTTTCAAGCTGCTTGTTCTTGATGAAGAGTGGCTACAATGGAGGAGAGAGACATAAAATTGAGGTGACCCAGGTAAACTGGCTTAAAGACAGTAAACTGAAAGATGTTAAAGTACTATAGCCAGACATGTTGAGGGGAGTACTTTGGGATGGCTAAGTTTTGAACCAGTAGCGTGGAAAGGATTTTTGTGGTCTGAGTGGAATGCTTAGAAAAAGGAACTATTTTAGCTACAGTTATTGAAAATAAATAAAAAGATGTATCATCAGATCTTCACCACCTTACAAAGCATTCCAGTGTGTTTATACAGAAGTTTCACTGAATCGTTATGAACATAAAATAGAAAAAGCGTTATGGCGACATACAGAAGTATGAATTAAGTCAGCAATCGAAAGCTGAATGTGGGCTAATTTCTTATGTTTTCAAATACATTCTTTCCTTATGCCTCCTAAAACAAGAATGGAAATTAAAATAGAATCTAATTAAATTTCAAATTGCTTGAATAGTATATCCTCACAAGCACCAAAGCTTATAGCCACTGTGGATTATTTATCTGTTATGAGTTATTTTGCATGCTCTAAACAATTCTCTTTGACTATCAGTAACTCCTTTTATGAACAATAGCATACAATTTGCTTGTTGTATTACACAAGTGGTTTCAATATGCTCCCAGTGTCTCTAGAGACTCAGTGTGTGTTATATCAGCTATTGCAAGTTGATAACGGTGTCACATGTTCTTTTCCATTTTAATGTAGTGTCATACAAGCTGTTATACAAGTTTCCATGTCTCAGACTTCTTGATACCATCCAATTATTTGGAAAGTCTAAAGATACTGATACAACCAAACTGAACCAAAGAAATATTGACAATGTGAACAGTAGGCACATAATAATAATAATAATAATAATAATAATAATAATTAATAATAATTGAAACAGTGTGGGATTATAATATACAAGTTTTGTGTATCTGATTTGTAAAAACATTTTTATAAAATTAAGACACCTAAATCCCTTAAACTAAAAGTTGAAAAATTATTTGCACTGGAGTTTACTTTGCTCTTTAGAGTTTTCCTGGGGGGTGGTTTTTGACATTTGTTTGTATCTATCCATATCAGACAATAAAGGCACACTAAATCCTACTATACCAGGTTGCCTGTGAGTCATTTACTGTTTTGCACTCCCAAATCTATGACTTGCAACAGTTCAAAGGCATGAGAACATTTTGCTCTGTATTGGAAACATTTAACAATCTGTTCAGCTCACATCTGAAATACAATATTGGCTAGATATTTTCTACAGTATTAATAAACCAGACTGTTCTGAGATGTATCCGATCTAAACGATAAAGAGATATGTGTCCATACCTCAGTCTGAACCAAATGATACCTATTGTTTTCCTCTGCAAGAATGTGAACCAAGTAGACTGTTGAGTCTCTTCTACAGTTCTTATGGTCATAAAAGTATAAATAAATAGGAAAAACAAAACAAAACAAACAAAAAAAAAAAAACTTCAATCTTGTCCCAAATTTTTTTAAGTGTTTGCCAGTGATTATTAAAGGTCACTAATTGACAATTTATTGTGTAACTATTTATTGCAAGGTCGTATTGTTGCTGTTACTGTCATATCTTTATGTATCTTATTTCATTAAAATGTCATTCTAGCTGATCCTTTTTAAAGAGACATGTTGGACTAGGTGGACTAGGACCTCCAGAGGACCCTTTTAGCCTGAATTAGTCTGTGTTTTTTATTTTTTCCACATGTAATTGCAAAGATCCCTGAAATGCACTGCCAATCCAGCATCTTTAATCATGCTTTAGGTCTTACTTTATTTGTACTGATCAAAAATATCCCAAAATGACCTTTTTTAATTGAAAATCACTCCAGAGTTACAGAGCAAAATTAGCCCACTACTCAAGTCAGGAAGTAAGTCATATATTTAAGAATTCGTGGGCTTTCACCAAAGCTAAGCAGACTGCCACCCTAAAATACATGGTGGTGGTGTGTTTTGGTTTGGTTTGTGCATATTTTTGCAGATTATTTATAGCACAGAGTTATTTGTAGTGTATACTCCAGAATTTTTGAGATATGCCGGATTTGCATACAGGAAAAAAATGAGAAAGCATTGGCCAGACTATCTGCTGCTATAACAGATACATATATATATTCTTTGGTAAGGGAAAGTGAGACGGATGCAAATTCTTCCATCCCATTGACCTTGTTCAGTGAGCCTGATCTAGATTATGTTATACCAATCATCATGCAGTTGGATCTGGTTATAAATATAATATGACATACAGACTTTGATGGAGCTGATTTACCCTTCTGGGTACTTACATTTCAGTCTGTGGGATGAATCTGGGGGCTTTTTCTGTCTAAAAATTCTGAATGTGCAGTGTAGAGAGAGACAGAAAAAAACATAGCTCCTCCAAGGGATGATGTTACTAGATATTATTGTTCCTTGGACATTTTCTGTGTAATTTATAGTATCTTCAGTTAATGGAACAAAACTGACATTGTCTTATTCTTCAACAAGATAATTATCCAGCATATAGTAAAAAAGGTTTTATGTCAAGACTTTGTATTTTCATAAGAGAAACAGAAATAGACAATCCTGTTCCTTTTCTGAACCAAATACTGAAATGTATTGCACACTGAAGATTGTTCAATCTTACTGATATAGAAGTCAAATTAATCCCACCTCATCTGTGTTTGAAGAGTCATTGTGCCAAATTTTAAAATACAGCTGCTGAACACACAGTTGCCCTAAGTTTTCATTTATCCATGTATACTCAAAAGCAAGGTAAGTACAGTTTAGTCCAATATAAAGTGGTGGGATAGCATGAAAATTTAGAATCATTTAATACTTTAAAAATTATTTTAAATAAATATAAATAATAATAATAAATAAATATTAATAAATAAAATATAAATAGTAAATAAATAAATATAGCCTAAATACAAGATATTTAATTTAGCACCAGTATAGGACAGCAGCATTTTGTAAAAGAGAATTAACTGGAATTTTACAATAATTGTATATAACGTATATTTTGCACACAGGTTACTTATGTTGTTTGTGCCCTGAGAGTAATTTTGTTTCTTCCTCTCTATAATACATATCAGTGGATTTCTTTTTTCCACATACCCTGTCATCACTGCATATTTTGACCTTTTATATTTGTAAAAGACATATTTGACTCCTAGCAGATTTAAATTGAGGAGCACAGGTCTCACCAGAACAGAGTGTTAATAAACGCTGCTTTGTAGATCTGTAAATGTTTTAGCAAATGGTTTGAAAAATGGGGAGTGGTCAATCCTCCATTATTAGTTATAGGCATGTACTCAGTTCTTGGTTTCCTACCTTAGAATCTGTTCCAATGAATATAGAAAACATGCTAGAAATGGTAAGTATGTGCAGAAATTGATACTTTAAAGGATGCATCACCTTGTTCTGTGCTGGGTGTTTTCTGAAGGTGTTTCTTTGTCTGCTAGTATTTTATAGTTTAGCTCCAGGTATGAGTAAAGTTAATATGCTGTTTTTGCAGTCTGAAATTGTTCAGATTTTAAAAAATATAGATATATTTCTTAACTGTAGGACTAAAAAGAAATAAATATATTGGCTAGTTTTCAGTAGGTTGCAAAATATATCTATTAACAGTACAATGAACAGTCAAACTAAAGTATTTAAAAATAAACTGCCAGGCTAGTAGTTCTTACAGTGGAGCCTAAACCTTACATTATCTAAGCAGTATTTATAGGAAGAGCAAGGTGAAATACAAACTTCCTCATCCCAAACTTATTCCCCACACCTGATCCAATGGAAGTCATCTCTACTGCACAAGAGAATTAGGCAAGATAATCAGTTTTTATTGATGCTGCCAGAAAGGTGGTAGTTATTTTTACACAGACTCTTCTTGAGAAAATTATCTGAATCTGATATCTCACTTTACATAGGCATTTGAGTACTTAGCTGTCATCACTACCTACACAGCTTTGAGATACCCAGTGTTTAAAAAAAGATAGAACTATCTTAATATATATACATGTCATGAAACTAGGAGGTAACTGAATTGTTTTCTTCATGCTTTTCCCTTTTTTAACTCCTTTCACTGAATCTGTGCTTTAGAGCAGTTATTGAGGCACTCTTTAGGCATGCTTTGCTGTATCTTGGCTCTGCATGGGAGGAAACCGTGCAGTGCCACATTGCTTTATGCATTCAGGTTGCCTTTCAAAAGGGCAGCTGGAAAATAAGCCAGTACTACAACCCTCCAGTCAGTCCCCCAGTGTATGCAATGGGCAGGCTCAGTGCTTTTGGGATGCTGCCAGGAGGGCTTCTGGGAGGCAGAGCATCCATGCCCGGCAGAATCAGGCCAGACCCAGAGAGTGGACCATGCGACTCAGGGAACTCCTCACAGCATTGCCAAGGGAAGCATGATGAATTACAGAAATAAAAACAAAGCCACAGAGAGCATCTTTCATGTTTGCTGATGTAATCATATCTCCCAACTAATTTGTTTAATTTGTCTTTCTCCTTTTGACAAAATCATGCTTAAATTGCTTCTATCGTTATGTCCTACTCTTTGATTCTGTTACATTCCTCTTTTCTTGCCATCAAATTTATCTGCATCAACCACAGTAATTTTAGCATTCTTGAGGTTATCAACCTTTATGAATGAGAATACTTTAAACTGTTTTTTTCCTCACTGAGGAGATGTTTTATAAAGATCCACTTCCTCTGTTCATGTACAAAAAAATAAAGCCTACTTCAGAAATGTTGTAAGCATTTAGGCATCTGAGTACACTATCTAGTTGAATCTTTCTTAATGAAATTGTTTATTTATCTACACTGTAAAGTAAGGTTATGGTCAGGAATACATGATACTGTAATTTAAACCAGGAAGTGGTGTGAGGGAAAAGATACAAACTGAACAATGGAGAAGGGAGAGCAGGTATACAGAGAGAAGCACCCAGTTGAGTGAAAGATTGCAGTCATGCTGATTATTCACCTAGGGTATTGCTTCTTCCTGGCTTGCTCTTTTTTGTATTCTTGATAGCAAACATTGTAGGACATACTCACTTTGCCTAGCTTTATGAGCCTTCTGAGTGTAATTCAGAACAACAGGCCTAATTTAATTGCCCTTAAATCACCCTCTGGAGGAGCCTCTTTTTCCACTGGGGAACATAGAGAGTTTTGTTTCAGATTATTGGTATCTGGAATTAAGCAGTATGAATATTCCATATAATGTACTTCTCCCTCTTTCCCACTGTGTTTTCAGATAAGCCTCAAAAGCATCTGTCAAACTGAGGGCATTCCAGTAATATTTAGTAGTATAAGACATAATGCAACTCTAACTGCAGCAACTGTGATTTCTAACGTTTATTTTTAACTTTGAGAGATTTTATTTTAATTAAACTGGACAATGAATGATACAGCTGATGGAAGGGTTGTTAGTATATTCCCCTGTGTGAGGAGATATTTTTCTCTTAATTTGACCAATAGTATGGTGATAAAATTACAATTACTTAAATGTTAATAAGTATGTATTTTCTCTTCACTCAAACAAGCAGCTATTTTACCTTATTACCTGAAATTTAAATTATTAATGAGGCTAAATTTATTTGGAAGCTGACCCTAATATACATGTTCTAAATTACACTATTGTAATTAAGGCATTCATTATATTTAGTGCCTGTATAGTCAAGTATTTCAAGGTTAAAAATGCAGATTTCAAAGCACAATCTTTCTCTCTACCCACACACAGATTACATGTTGTATATGAGAAGTAGGTATTTCCTCTTCTGTATATCAGCTCCCACAGGGAGCGCTCCACCCCTTGTCAAAACCTGGGCAGGCTCAGACATGAGACCCTTTTGTAGAGGTGTACTCTGCCCTTTCATCAAACGAGACTCCTAAAAGATTTTGGCCACATCATTGGCATTTCTCTGTAAAAAGCAGCAAAGTCGGCTGCTACAGCCTTTCTAAGATGTATTGTTTCCGTGATAAGCTCCTGGTTTTCCTATGAGTTATTCCAAAGGCTCAAATAATAAACATGCGAATGATATGTCAACATAGGAATCAAATTAAATATTTTATCCTACCTTTTAGAAGTCTGAAATGGAAGTAGCCAACTTTCAAATAATGGCACAGTGCCGCAAAAGGATCTTGAGTTGTGGAAGGCTTTGAAATAAAAGAATTGTCAACAGACGTGTACGTTCTCGTGTTTCAGTGACAGATTATTTTAGAGAACTCTCTAGCCCATTTCCTATTTCCTTTGCCCTTGGTCTGCTGAGTAATATTTGTATTTTCCCCTAAAACAGCATATCTTCCTCTCTAGCCGGAAATTTCTGATAAATGTTCTCCATTGTACTTCCTTCAACATCTACATTAAATAATGCCTTTACCAAAGATCATTTCCTGAGGTCTTTACCTTCAGCTTTCTGAACAACATGTAGCCTCAAGATTGTGTTGCGCCCAACTACTACCACTGTGTGTTTCTCAGGATTGTAGGAAATTTTCCAATCTCAAAATGTAAATATTTCAGAAATTGCTCCAGAAATTGTTACTTGTCTCTTCTGTAGGGGCTAACTTGTTTCAAATGTATTTTTATTTATTTTTAATTTAATCATTTAATTTTGGAACTACCATAACAAATACTTTAATTGGAAAATGCTGAAACAGGATAATAACAAATAATAAAATTCCACTTAATTTTTATTCCATATTTCCAGTTTGGTTGGGAACATGTTCCAAAAGGATACAGTTATGTAAAAATTTATCCAAATAGTTTTGATTCTTTAAATAGTATCTGAACTCTGTAGAGTTTAGTATTATCACTCATGAGTAGATCAGAATATGATGGCACTTCCCTTGCTTTCCATTTGAGGGTTGTAATAGTAGTATGCTCTTTAAGCACAAATTGTTTTTTCTTCAGAAACTGATGCAGTTTTAATAGACACGTGATAGAATATAGTATGTGCCTCTGACTTTTTTTTCTGTTTATTTAGTTTCCTTGTGGATTAAAATGTCTATGTAAAAAAGTTAAATACAGCTTTGAATTTCATTCCTGCTTTCTGACAAGCATATATAAAAAATGAAAAGCAACTAAAAATTGGTCCAGCTTCAACCAGATACCTTGGTTTAAGTTAGTATCTTCAGACACAGAAGTAGACTGTAAAAGCTCAGTGGAACTTATAATTGTTTTTGGTTTTTTTTTCCTAAAATTGCACCCAAAAGCCTAGCGGGATGAGGCATCTTTTTTTTTTTACATCTTTGTTCTATAGCCTCTTTCTTGTGTTAACTGAATTTTGCAAGAGAAAATTTCTGGAAATCAGCATGGCCCGTTATGAGGTCTCCTTTAGTAAACATGAAAGGTTATCTTTTTTTTTTTTTCCCCCGTATCCAGAGCCAATAGTGATAAGAACGAATGAAAATTGTAAATAATTTAAAAATAAAATTCTTAATAATATGTCACACTGGAAAGGAATGAAGAATCCACCAGACACTTACAATTGAGGTTAATTTTAGCGAGCTTAAATCAAAGTGTGGAAATATAAAGTATTGATTTTTGTTTGGTATGTGTATTCTGAAAACAAAGGAAAAATGTTATTTTTGAATAGCGAGGATATATTCCCCTTGCTTTATTGATTTTAAATTAAATAAAAGGTATGTAAGGCAATAGTTGAAATTGCTTTGGGGAAAAATAAATGCTACTGAAATAAAAAATAAAAAATAAAATATCAAGTCATATCATTGTAAATAATTTATCACAAGTTCATCTTTCCAGCTGAGCTTTCAAAAAATGTCATTGGATTCAAGGCAGTGTACTGTCCATAATATTCATTGCACAAACTTTAACATTATGGGCCACTAAAATACAGACTGACACTAAAAAAAAAAAAAAAAAAAAAAAAAAAAAAAAAAAGCAGTACAGAGCAGTACGGTTCACTATTATTTCAATTACTTGGTAGTTCATTATTTTCTTTTTGTTATTATTTTAATGTCTTAGACTTGTTTTGGATCTTGAGTTTGTAGATGTTAATTGTTCATAAAGGCCCTTTGTTTAAATACCTGAAATTTTAACATAGGAGAAAGGATGAGAGACAGAAAGTAGTGTTCTAGCATAAATGCTTAGAGACAGCTTTATAGCTGAGATCATATGTGGAAAGGAATTCTATATATTTGAAAGTAAATTTGTTACACCTGTTCTACAGCCACCACAGTGTTTGAGCATGTTGATATATACTGTGAGATCAGTTCTTAGCAAATGAGGTGCAGCATTCATTTTCTATGGCATAGCACTGAGCACTGCTGAAAAATCTGAAGTGTTCGGCAATGAAATTCATTCAGCCTATAAGCTTTAAAAAATTAGAAATATTTTTTAGATACATAGTTTGGGATTTACATTTTTCTCTGTTTTTCTTTAATTGTGGTCTCCAGAAATGTAACATTCTTATAGGAACTGTGAGGTGTTTCTGTAATCCCAGGATGATAAGAATTTAACTAATGTTACTAAATAAGTGTTGTAAACCAACCAGAGGCAGAAACATGGGTGAAGATTCTAATATAAGTAGTTAATAGATATTTCTATATATATAGCATTTAGAGTTCTTCAAGTTTACGGTTATTTACATGTATATGTGTAGAGATAAGAAACCTCTGCAGGACTACTCAAATAGACCTGGCAGATTTGGGAAGACAGGAAAACTAATCACATTTCTTTTCTTTCTCTTTCTAATTTTGCTGACCATATGCTTTCTGCCCAGCAAATTCAGGTCATCTAATGAGGCTTTCAAACTAGCTTACAAGTTGTTGAGCTCTTACCATACATGGTGATCAAAAACTCACTGTATATCAGTTGGGTAGAAATTAGCATCTGCCATCTGTCTTAATTGTGATAGTTATCACCACATTGCTTATGTGGAGAAAAAAATATCCTTGATGTAGATGCAATTGGATTCCATTTCCTTCTACTAGTGCTTAGGAAAAGGAAAACCCAAAAAAGCATTAGGAGTGTAAAAATCAGAGATTAAAATAACCTGTCAATAGAGAAGAGCATTTATTTTTAACATTAGTTGGCTATCTTGTTGAAACACAAAATTAAAATTTTATCATGAAAACTTATCTAATGCTGTCCTACCATAAAATAATTATCTGCAAAACATTTTCTGTTATTTCCCATGTTACTATTCTAATACATTTATAAACTTGTCCATCATCTTGGCATACTTAATTAAAAAAGAATTATTTCCCCAAATGATTTTTTAACTCTAGCTAAGTTTTCTCATGTCAATCAGAACTGATTAAAAATTGAAAAAATATAGTCACTTAATACTGACATTCATTCATAGCAAGACCATGCAAGTGTGAAGACTCTTGGAAGAGGAAAGAACTTGAGTAATTAAGGTAATTTAGCTGAATGGGTGATATTTGACTGTGAGACAAGGAAGGGAGCGTCAGGACAGCCTGATGAGGAAGATGAATTTTCAGGCAAAGGGTACAGTAAAAGTGTTATGAAGTTGCATTCAAGGAAACAGCTGACTTCTTTATTCTATTAATATTCAAAATATTCTGTTATATTCAAAAACACTGGTCTCTATAATCTTCATTAGTAAATAGGATCAAAGATAAATCTTCCATCAATTTCCTGCCTAATCACAGTAAGTTGCTAGACTGTGACTTCTGTCTATGAATGAGGCATATCCTTAAAGCCAAGGGTTTAGCTGCTTTCAGATTACTGTTTTATGTGTAAATAACCTAATTCATGAAACTATGATTATAAAACAAAATGCTTTTCCCCACAGCCAATTTGTGTATCAAAACCATCTCTGTGTGCTACTAGTACATATCAACGAAATACAACCTGTCTAAATTTGTAGTGGGTGGAAATCGATTTAATTTTCAGTCTTGATGTAATACTGTAGCAACATTATGGCCCGTGTTGTAAAGTACTATTTAATGTGTAATAAATCTTAGAACACTGAGGAGCACTGAGTACAAACAGTGTAATAAACTGTTTTTGTTTCTGAATTTGTGTTAGCAGAATTTCATAGCTTACAATTTCTTTTTAGAATGAATATTATTCAAGATGGGATTTTGTCATATTGCAGGGTGAATAAGCATTCACTACAAAGGTTTTATCACTTATGAATAGATAGAAATAATATTATGGGAGTTCACAGAGTTGAAGAATAACAAGCAGAAGGATATAAAATGCTGAGTTCCTGTACTGTGAAAAATTAAACATTTATACAACAGCCTGAGTGAGCTGCCATGGCAACTGTTGCAAAAGATACATTCACTAATAAGATTTTCTGTCACATTAAAATACTTTTAGGAAGTTTTTGCTGCATAATTGTACTTTCTAAATGTATGTATTTTGCTACCAGTCAACAGCACGCTTCAGCTGCAACATTGTAGGATGCTATCTATGTTCAGACATTCCTTCTGTGCTACTTCAGTTCAAGGAGATAGTTTTAAGATGGTCAAATTTCAATGGATGTCCTGTTTAGTTGTAAGGCAGGCAATGGATTAAATAAGTAAGTGGTATTTTTTGATCTTAGTTTCATCCCCTGCTATAGCACTATTTCCCATTTTACCATCAGCTAGTAATATACAATTTGTCTAGCTGATTTTCTTACCTGTAATACTGACATATGTTATTTAGCAACTTGGGAATGGTGGTACCAGTCGGCCCCCAAAACATGTAATTGAGTGGGATTCTTAAGAGTAATATATTAAATAGCAAAGTAACTTTACGCATCTTTTTTTCTTGGAAAATATAGGAACACAAAGAGAGAATTTATAATTAAGTTTTAAGCTTTTCTGTCTTGCATCAGACATATTCCTACACTTTGTGTGATTATACTAGTTTAGGCACAATCTATAACTGTGTGCCTAAATAAAATACTTTCAGACTTTGATTCCAGTGTTGGTTCATGGATGGCTTTTAATTTTTAACTGAAGGGGTCCCTCTGCTGGATCATTTCATAATTCATTGAACAGGGTTAGGGGGTTATGTTTGAAATGTTAAGTGTACCATTAGTAATCTTGAGTATTTTCAGGATGATGTAAATAACAATTCATTACATTAGTGAATGCGCCTGTCTCCATATGATTTTAGAAATCACTTTTACAAGGACATATGCAAAAAAAAAAAAAAAAAAATTCTATTTTTCTAGCATTATTGTTATGATGAATGAAATACAGTATTATGTACTATATTTGAAGAATTTGACAAGAAGAATAATACTTCTCTTTTAAATTTGTATGCATAAATTTGCCTGAGTGAAGGAATTTCCTTTACTTTATTTAGAACATAACTCCATTTTTGAGTTAATTGCCTATAAATCTTTCAAAGGTATATAGGAGATTAATGCATACAATTTTAATGTTTATCAATATTATTTTTCAGTGAATATGAGGGGTGTGTTCTAAATATGAATATTGGTATTGAGCTGGAATTTTGAAGACCTAGGTTCAGTTTTGGGTGACTTTGATCAGAATTTGTATAAAATATAAATATAATCATATAATTATAGAATCACAGAATATCTAGAATTGGAAGGGACCCATAAGGATCAAGTCCAACTCCTGGCCTCGCACAAGTCTACCCAAAAGTTTAGACCATGTGACTAAGTGCACAGTCCAATCGCTTTTTAAATTCAGACAGGCTTGGTGAAGTGACTACTTCACTGGGGACCCTGTTCCGGTGTCCAACCACCCTCTCAGTGAAGAACCTCTTCCTGATGTCAAGTCTAAACTTCCGCTGCCTCAGCTTAACACTATTGCCACTGGTCCTATCACTGGTGTTTACAGAGAATAGGTCGCCTGCCTCTCCACTCCCCCTCATGAGGAAGTTGTAGACATAAAATCACTGAAATGCTAATGAAAAAATATGTAGATAATTAGATGTATATTACTTTCATCACATATGGATTCTGTTGACTTTTTTAAATGTTTAAAAGTTTCCCACTGTTCACTATCATGCTAAGAGTTTGAGTGCAACTCCTTATAATGAAAACTGTTACCTTTGAAGAATTACTTTTATTAAAAAATATGAATGTGGAATTCTGAATGAATCATGTATCAATTTCATATTGTGTGTGATAAGTATTCAAATAAAAAAAGCTTTCTTTAGCTTAGCAAATTAAGCCCTAACTGCAGTTTCTCATACATTTTGGGCCAATAATAAAAGTGATATAGACTAAAAAAGTCACATCCTGTTGTGGCCAAGTCCACAGAGTTCATCAGGAAAAATCATACACTCTCCTTCTGTAAAGACTTATCTTCCCTTACAGAGATCTTCTAATCACCTTCCATTTAACATGGCAGCCTGTTACATTATAAATCTGCCAGTCTCTGATGGAGCATATGGATCTGTGTGCGTTCAAGACAGCTAATGCCTGACTTTACCTCTGGGTCCTGGAGCTGTGACTTTATAGAGTTTACTTGTCAAAATGACTGTCACTTTCTCAGTAAATGACCACTCCCTAGCTATCATTCTCTTCTTGGGAGATTTGATGTAGAGTGTGTCAAGAGTGTATCAGAGATATACATTTATATCCTCCTTCACTGATGAGAGTACTCACAGTGAACACATTCATAAGAACTTGGGAGCACAGTCAGACAAGCCATCAGCCCAGGGCAGAGTTTTTTAAGTAGCAGTTCCTTCACATCAGGATGCTCAGGCTTTGTTCTGTCCAAGGACACAACTCCATTCTAGTCTGCTGAGAAGCAATGAAGTTGTGAGTGCAGAATATCACCAGTGAAGCCTATTTCTAAGCAATTCATATATTCATCTCTTCCAGCACTACTGTGAGCAGTTTCAACAGGAATCCTCATCCATGTGAGCAGACATTTCCCACAGCTCCTATAAATGCACCCATCTGTTTATATGTTTGCTTGCTACCAAGTCCAAAACAGTATTTCAGATTTTGCTTAAAAACAAGATCAGGACTTTCTTTTTCAGCCATTCTTACTGAAAAGTCTTGAAAGTGTTCTGTATGCTCTTCCCTTGATTCTCTGTCTTTTGTAGATTATCTGAAATATTTAGAAGGTGAGGGCACATGTGATTGTTAATAGGCCATGCTTCTTGTTGTTGTCATTTTCCTGTAGGATATATAGAATACAACATTGTAGATTTGCCCTCTATTCTTCCTGACCTTACTGTCCCAATTGTTACTACCTTCTCTAGTCCAGATAAGGATGTACAGAGCCAAGAACTTTAAATAAGCTATATAGCATCTCAGCATCCACACTCCATCCTGGATTGTTCAGTGTGCTTCTGGACAGCACTACAATTGTATTTTATACTCTCAGATTTCATTCTATTTCTGTAAAAATACTGCCTGTAGAACATCAAATTAAAAATTACTTGTTACCTCTTCACACTGCAAGAAAGGTGAAAGCAAAAATGTATTCATTCAGCAGCAGAGCACAGGGGCTATCTCAGTGGTTTGGAAGATTTTCTTATCTAGATACCATTGTGTAGGTTAAATAAGATGCAAAATAAACCCTCTCCTTCCACACCCTCAGACCCAGCAGATTTCTGCTGGGTGAAAACCATCACCTCTATGTACTTCTGTTCTATTTTTCCTCTTAAACTAAACGTCAAAAGAAGGTTCAGGTTGGATGGGATTACCATTATACTGATCAGCATGTTCTAATATCTCAGCTGTTTAGATCACTAATGTCAGGTTTTTGCTATTTCCAGACCTCTTATCTTTACAGCAAAAGAGGACTCTGCATCCCAGCCTGGAAAAGCTATGCACACTAGCATGGTGAATTATCTGCTGGTTACTGTAGACCGTATATTTCAAGGTATTCTCTTGCAACTTAGGAAACACTCAACTCTGAGATTACTCATTTTATTTGGTACCATAAATATGTAACAGAAACCAAAACAACACCTTTTACTGCTCGCTGTTCATTTGGTTATTATTTCAATCAGGAAAGATGTTTTGAAGTCAGTTGTAAACCTAAACATTAAAAATAAATTTGAGTAGACATCTAGGGAAAATTCTAATTACTACTTGTAGTCTGTAATTTTCTTCCTGATTGGGAAGGAAATCCAAATCACTCTAATATTTAGGAAACAAAACCTACTTTGCCTCAGAACTTCCAGAAGGAAAGTGCCAATCTCCCTTTGTTTAAGCTCTATCACAAGTATTCAGCTCCTGCTGTTTGAAGTGTATGTATCTAAATATCTAAATATTGTTTGTACCCAAATTCTCTAGGAGGGCTGGAACATATCAAAGGGAAGCAGCAATTACTTGGATAGCAGAAGCTGTGTACCATTCTGTTAAGTCTCCTATGAGTATGCATGCAGAGCTGATCATGAAAACTAGTTGACAGTGATTAAACTGTTCCTTTGAGACATTTGCAAGACAGGGTATGTGGAGAGATTCCTCATCACTGCTCAGTTATGTTGGGTAATGCTGCCCTAGGTGTGGGGGTAGCTAAAAGAAAATACCTGAACTGTTACAAATTACTTCTTCAAATGCAGATTTTTTACTCATCATTTGGTGTTTCTAGAAAAAAAAAATAATAATAATAAAAAATATATAAAATAATAATAAAAAAAGGAGATCAAATACTATGGTATATACAATAAACACTGACAGAGACCTGCCTGGCATAACAGTTCCTCCAGCATGTCATAACAAGTGCTGTGGGGATGAAAATGAAGTCCTTATCCCTCATTTCCTAGGCTATTTGCAGGAATAGCAAGAAGGCAGGGCTAGGGAAAAGTAGCAGCCTGGTGTCATGTGCTTACTGCCATCTACTGCTTCCCTTATTTCAAGTGGGCTGCTTAAGGGAACAGGGAAATATAATCTGCATTTTCCAACAGAAAATGCAGATTATATATGCTTCACAAGTAGAAAACTCAGTACTGGCACCTGCTATTGAAGAAGGTGGGCATTTTGGATTATCTGAAGAATCCAGATGGAGAGAAGCTGCATCATGAACGCAATCTCCTGCTAACACCTGTCTGCAGAAGGGCCAGAGGGTTGTGCTGAAGTCTGGGAGGAAGCCTAGCTGAGTGGGGTGGGTTGAGCTTGGCCAGCTGCCAGGCCCCCACCCCACTATGCTCTCACTCGGGGAGAGAATAAGAAAAAAGATTGTGGATCAAGATGGACAGGGAGAATACTTACCAATTACCATCATGGGCAAAACACACTCAGCTTGGAGAAAATTAATTTATTGCGAATCAAGACAGAGTTGGTGGGTGAGAAGCAACGACAAACTAAACCACCCTGCTCTCCGTCCCCTCTACCCACCCTTTTCCCAGGCTCAATGTCACACTGTGCCCTCATCTTTGCCTTCCAACAGTGAAGGGTGTAGCTCCTTCAGCACTGCCTGGTGTTAGAGCAGTCAGGGGGCAGCTGTGGGTCAAGCAGTGAGCCTACACAGCACAGCAGAGGAGGTGAGGTTATATCAGGTGCAGGCAGCTCCTCCAAGGAGACTTGCTGGTGAGGATCTCTGTTCCATAGAAAATATTCACTAACTGGTGCTTTTTTTTTTTTCAAGTTTGTTTTCTCATCCTTCTGTCTGCTGCTAATGTTCTTTTTTTTTGGTAATGTTGCTTTTTAGTAGTGAGTTTTGTCGGGGGGGGTAGGGGGTGGTCAGGAAAGTGGTTTAGTTTTCTCAGGCTTCAGAGAAAACTTCCGATATTGTCATTTCTGCAGCCAAGAACATGTAGCAGAGGCATCAAAAGAACCAGGTGGAGGGTGGGAGGGGAAAAGCACACCAAATAAATGTTTTTTTTAAAGACTGAGGTATCCCATAAGAATTTGCAAAAACAGCATTTGCATAGGGAATGATAAATAAGAAATCTGAAGTCTGTTTTGTGAGTTTGTCAATGTAAATTGTTGTCCAACTAAATGAATATAGAGATGACCTCTCTGAAGCTCTGGTAAATTGAAGAACTTGTTTATCTTCAAGGATGTTAGTACGTGTTGAAGTGTTGTTTTCAATCGGAGTTTCAGAGTTTGTCTAATTTCACACTCAAGAATTATGTAAAATACAAAAATGGTTGGGTGTGTATTGAAATGTCATATATGCTGCATGACCAAAAAAAAAAAAAAAGAAGAGGGAAAAAAACAGGCTTTTGTCACCTACTAATGAAACTGGACAGTTGAGGCAAATTGTTTATATAATCCAAAGCCACTAGTATTACCTTGTTTGAGTATCCAGTTATTTGAAGAACAGACACAAACTCTGACCCAGAAAGGTAAATAGGTTTATATGTCTAAATCAATATGCCTAAGTATAATATTGACATTTAGATTTAGAAAGTAATTCATAGTAAGTTTAGACTCAAGATTTAAGTAAACTGTAATGAGCTGATGTTTATCTTCTGCTGTTGTAATTGAAAATAGTGACATTTTAGTTTTCCTCAAACACATCTGTATTAGCCAGACAGAACTGATAGTTGTCATTTCCACAAGGACAAATTTATTGAGCAAAAAAATGTGGCAGAAATGTTGTTAGTATGGAATCAAAATTGCAATAGGAATAAGATTACTAATGATCAAATACTTCTGAGATCTGATGATTACAGCGGTCTCTGTTTCCTGTTAGTAGCTGCTTTTTATGAATAGCTGAAGCTTTAAAAGTATTTAAAACATACAATACCTTATGTGGATTAGAATATCATGTGATACTGGATTACAGTAATGCATGTGATTTGATAAAGAAACTTTGACAATTACTGCTCCATAGTTAATGTTTTATAGAGGATGGGATTTGCCCCAAAAAATTAATTTTCAATTGAAAAGTTCAGACAAATTCAGAAATTGCCTGAAAAGACAAGTTTCTTTTCAAGTTCATACATATAATAAAGATGGGAAATTTTTAGGCTCTTGAACAAATTAAAGACTGCATGTAACTACTGACCACAGATAAGTAATTAGTGCGATATTCAGTAGTTGTACTAGAAGTTGTTTGAAGTTACATACTCTTTAAGATCCCTAACATTTTTATACCAAGAAGGATCTTGTACCCATTTAAATTTCATTGAAAGAAAATTTCTTAAAAGACTGAAATTTCTTGAAAAGGAGGGTAGGAGCATGCTAACAAGGTAAGGAAGTATGGCATAAAAATCTAAGACTTATCTAATGATTTGAAACAGGAATAGCAGAGATGGTAATGCTGTAGGTGAGCAGAGTCGTGAAGTGAATGAGCGGAAGAGTTACAAATAATTTGTAAGTGATGAAATGCAATGTTCAGGACCTATAGCATGGTACTTGTGAGAGTGCAGGGGCCCAGTCCTGAAATTGCAGGAGCTGGTGGAGGAGCAGCAGACAATAACAAAGCCACAGAATGAGAAACTATCTTGTGCTCCAGAGCGGCCATGGCCAGAGAGCTTCACAGAAAGAGTTCAGGCTCAGAAGAACTGACTTTGTCAACTATTTTCAGGTATGTCCTGATAACTGATGTGCTTCTCAATACAGATTAATTAGCTCTCTGATGCTGCCTGTTGCTTTGTTTGTTTTTTGTTTGTTTGTTTTTCAAATTTTGTAAAGCAAGAAAATTTCATGCAAAAAAAACAATTTAATACAGAATATACCATGAAATACTGTGAGGAAATGAGCAGCTGACAGACATAGTTTACTGTGATTGAGATGAAACATTTATCCACTTGTGTGAAAAGCAGGTTTGTAGTCATATGTCTCAACAGAAGGAGAGCAGTAGTGGAATATCCCCTGAAGCAGGGGCATTGGAACATTGCAAGGAAAGGAAGCATGGTCTTTCCCAGAGAAGTGCAGACTTGTTTTCTTGGCCATTTCACAGCCTGGGTTGAAAGTGATCTAGTTCTCATGAAGAATTGTTATGGATGAATTTTAACTGCTGGAGTAGCCACATTAAAAAATGTAAAAGGTCAGTGAAAAAATAGTGTGGTATCAGTGATTTATGGAAAGTATTTGCTAAGGTCAGCCAGTATTTCAATTATTAACAATTTGGAAAGACCTTTCCCTGGAACCTTCTGACTGAGAATTGGCATGAGAATACAATGTTAGTGTAGATGGAAATGCTTTGATGTCAGGTGTACTGGTTCAGTTAATTTACATCAGTATAGTCCAGTGTTTTCAGTCTTTCATGTTAGATCAAAAGATGTTTCTGAGGCTCCCATCTACCCACCTATTAAAATCAAAAAAAAAAAAAAAAAGAAGAAAAAAAAAAAAGAAAAAAGGGGGGGGAGAGGGGAGAGAGAAGGCTTTTAAGCATCTCAAGATCATGCTAAAAGGTGATAGTGTAGTGGACATACTGTGAGTCCATTGCCTGATTTAGGGATGGGACAGAAGGATTGGCAGACATACAGTGAAGTTCAGATGTCTATATACTTTTTCTACATTTTGACATATATGTGTTCTTTTCTATTTTTAAATGTGTTTTAATTTTCTAAGGTCTGAGATTTTTTTAGAGTTTTGAAATCAGAGTTTATAAATCTGCTAAAATATAAGCTTGACTGAACTTTGTGCTGCACTTTAAGAAATAAAGATTGCGTTCAGTGTAGTACAAATTGGGGTTTAAAACTTTGGTCTTGTTTCATTGGTTAATATTAAATGAAAAAATCTTCAACAGGATTGAACAGTGAGGTTATCTCAAGCCAATTCTCTTAAAAAGCTCACACTCATAGTAAGAAGCATTTTACACTAGTAGCTGTAAGAATTAAGTCAGCGTGGTTTTCTCTTCATATTATATCTTATGCAACCTAGTATGATTCAGCAGGAGACAAAATAAATGTTGGTTTGGTTTTTGTGTGTTTTTTTGTTTTGTTTTGTTTTTAAGAATTTCTTATTGATAGCTAAAGAAATACATGTAAACACTTTATTTTTGTTCGTGTCCATCTCACATTGTGCCACTAGAGGGTGGTAAAATATTTTTCAACTTTTTTTTGTTTAGCTGTTGGGGATTTATTTATTTATTTATTTCACGGTTGAACTCTTGCTTAGCTACACATGTTAACAAGGTGGTTTACGTAATACTATGCTCTGCACCTCAGGCTGCTATGACTCATGTTTTCACATTTGTCAATAGATCTCTTTTTCTGTATATCTAATCTAACTTTACCATCTTTTAGTTTAAAGCCATTCGCTGTTGTCCAATCGCTACATCCCCCCGACAGAGTCCCTCCCCAGCTTTCCTGCAGCCCCCTTTAGGCACTGTAAGGTCTTCCCAGGGCCTTTGCTTCACCAGGCTGAACAACCCAGCGCTCTCAGCCTGCCTTTGTAGGAGAGGCTGTTGTTCTGCTAACGACTGAATAAAGCAGTGGTTCCCTTTCAGATAGGGATGTGGTGCTCTGTGTGATAATACATGTATGCCACCCAAACCAGAAGAGACAGTAGACTTCAATGATAGGTGCTCAGCAGTTCAGAGTATCATTTCCATGAAAACAAGCCCAGTTAAGATATTTCAGGGTGGGCATACAAATGCAAGATATTGAAAATTATATCAATATTCACTTCTAAAAATATGGGTTGCGCATAAATTTAGCTTCCTGTGTGTGTCTATATGTATTGATTTTGATTAAGTGCAAGAGGATTGATTTTTCGAGTGTATCTTTAGGTATCGATGTTCAATTTTTGTTTTCTTTTTGTCTGTTACTGCAATGTTCCTCAGTCATCTGTAGCTGAGCTTAATGTCCTGCTTTTAACCTTTATAAACAAGCAGAGGAGTAAAGCTCATGAAGAGTATACCTTTTAAACAGGTAAATAACGCTGTAAGAGAGAAGGAAAGGAAATAAGTGTATCAGGGCAGCTTCTATTATTTCTTGCTTTCTATAATTATTAGTATATTGGAAATGCATATATAATTACTGCTGTAAAAATACTATTGTCACATTCTGTGTAAATTTGAGTCTACATGTAATAGGCTATCCAGTATTATTAAATTTCTGCAAACTTCATGGTGTACATGACAGCTACATTTTTCTGGGGGGACACTTTCCTATTTGGTGTACAACATGTATGACTTATGAAGTATGAGGTATTTTTATACATACGTTTATACATACAAACACAATTTTATATAGAACTTAATACTTTATGTATATTTTTTTACTGAAGGTAACTATCTACCTGTTGGCTTACAGTAGTATATTGTTGAATTTTGTTTCAACAATATGCAGTGTTTGTTCATAGTTTCACTGTATTTAGGGCTGCTTTTGTATTTTTTCTGTGTTAATCAGCTGTTCAGACAAGTGGAGGAATTAAAATACATGGTCAGAATAAACTAAAAATGCTGTCTTTCTCTCTCAAAAAAATATATCATGCCATGTGAAGAGCTTAATGTAGTCTTGATTTGAGCAACTGCCATGGTTGCAGTTTATCTTTCTGCTATGGTGACTCTATAGGTAGTCTTTTGTGAGACGTAGCTGAACCAAAAACCTAGAATTTAAGATCAAGTATAGAGTGAAACCAATTAGAAATTTTGCAAGGCAAGTAGGGTGATTTGGTTTGTCTTAATCTGCAGTGTTTTATCCACTACCACATAAAATTCTTACTTGCAGGGTATTAATTATTATATACACAAACATATGTGCACATGTATGTAACAGGAATTTAATAGAGAAAAATAAACTGAAGAATTTCTTGGTATTATGTTGTAACTGTGTTTTTGTTAATGAATAACTGATTAAATATTGGTAATTTTCTCATAATTTATTTCTCTATCAGTTTATAATTAGCTCAATAATTTACAGAGAAGCCCTTTTTTGACTAGATTAAATATAAACAAAAATGTAAACAACGTTCAAGATTTCAGTCCTTTGTACTCTTACCAGTGTCTTGTGTGTTTGGCCTTTTTTGGTGGTAATGGTGTTTTTTTGTCTGTGTGTGTTGGTTTTGTGGGTTCTTTTGGTGGTGGTGGTGGTGGTTGTTTTTTTTTTTTTTTTTTTTTGTATCTTCATATATCAGGTGGTTGTCTAAATGAGATTTAACATTCTTAAGTCCTAAGGTGTGTTGTTCTGTGGCACAGCTGCTTCAAGGTGTTCCTAGGCTTGCAGCTGAGGGCCACTGTTTTCTCCATTACGTTAAGCAACTGTTCATGGTAGCACATTGTTGACTGGATTATCAAATGAACCCTACTAGGAATAATAGCCCCCATGTACAAAAATGTGTATTTCAGTGAAATGCAGACTGTTTTTTTTTCCTGGATCATTTGGTGATTTTGTATACAGTAACACATGTAGCTGCATGCAATAGGGAAGGCAGGAACTGGCTGATGCAGGGCTGAAAGAACGGGATTTTATAGGATTCACAGAAAAGTTACCATTTAACTTCACATAAAATATGTGCCTTGATAAGACCTTGCTGGGAAATACACAGATCTCTGTTATCATATAAACATGAAAATGTAAGAGTAGCAAAGTTAATAATTAAAAGAAAAATGTGGGGGAAGTCTTTCCCAGTAGGAGGCTGGGGGTACATTTTATAATTGAAGTACAACACTCACTGAGAACAGTCAGCTCTGATTTATGTTTTAATGGTGATGTTCTTTCACCTAAACATTGTGTTGACAGTACTTTGGTCAGCCTTTTATTTACTGCATTTTCAGTAACTTGAAGTAAAATTTAATCATAATGTAGTTAAAGAAAGCATGTACTGCAAACTGTATGGTATTAATATTTTACTTGAGTTGAAAAAAATACCAAAGTATGACTTAGTAGACAGATTTAGCTCCAGTAACTGAAATCTGTAAGGTACTATGTATTTCATTCTTCTTAGATCTTCTGTATTTGCATTTAATATCAATTATTGAAATAAGAGAACATGTCCACATGTACAAATATTGGATTTCTTAAATTGTGTACAAAACTTTGTACAGTGCTGAACAGTATTTTGAATGTTGGAATAAGTTGATGATGAAGCAGTCCTGAATAAAATGTTAAATTTTAGGAAAGAAATATGAGAGGGCATCACATCTAAGAAAAGCATTCTTGCCTATAAGTACCACTACTCAGCCTTACAGTATGTAGGAATGAAAATCTCTGGTTCTTAGGTATGATTTTATTGCTGTTTCTTTTTGGTAAATGGGTAAAAAAGTTGAATATTCTTTGGAAATTAACTTACCCTTCTTTAACCTTCAGCTGCCAGAATTAGTTGTTTGGCTTTGCATTTTTGTTTGTTGACTGACCAAATTCTCTGTTCTCAATGACTTCTGAATTATTTCGCAAAGCTTTTTTGACTGCTTTATCTCCCATTTCATTTCCTTTAATATCTACACAGGCTGGAATCCATACAAAAATGACATTGTTGCTGTGACATATTACCTTATTATAGACATCAATAATTTCCAAAGCTATTCCTACTCTAGTGATTGAAATTTCTAGGATGATATCAACAGCACTTAAAAGATCTGGAAAAGTGACAGATTGTAAAGGTTGTACTTTAGCAATCTAATTCAGCACCATCAGATAGCAAATAACTCAGCAGTATAACCAGATAACTAATCTAACTGGCTTCTTCAACCCAAATTCACACATAGGAGGCCACTAAATCCTATCCCACTGCAATCTCTAGAATTAAAATGGAAAGAAAAAATAACAAAGAACCAAGGATTAAAAACAAACAAACATTAATATCAACTAAATTATAGTGATTAAATGTTTAGCCAAATACGGTTTTACAGAGAAGGGAAAACTGCAATAAAACCTCAAAGTAAAATTCATCTGTAGGGTTTGGAGTCCTCGTTGTGCTAACATAGTGGTTTTGCATCACCAGTTCTAAGAATTCTTAGAAGTTGGGCTGCATGGTGTTTTTGCCATGTTTGTTCATTTGTTTTACATAGGTAAAAGGTACTGCAGAAACTGCTGCTTTATATTGTTCAAAAACTAGAAATTCAGATGCAGTTTAAAAAATAGTAATTTCTCACACTTCATTGATCATCTCAAAAATCTTTAGTCTTGCTTAGCAATCATTAAGGATTCAAGCAATTATTTAGCTTACACAAGCAAATTTTACGTCTTTAACCTTTTTTTCCCTCTGTCTATATTAATTGCAGCACACTGGGTTAAATGTAAGTAATAAGGATGCTTATTATGGAGGCATAATCACTCTAAATCCTACCAAGTTGTTAAACAGTTCATCATCTCTGCCAATTTTATTCACTGCAGGCTCTTAATCTTTGAACTACCAAAACTTAAATTGCTTCCTTATGAGCATAAAAGCCATAGCTACTCAGATCACTTTATTTGCCTACTTCACTGTCCCCACAAATTTTTTTGAATCCTTTAGTTATCTGATTTTCCACTGTATGAAGTTCAAAGTTCTGGTTAGTCACCTGCTTTGTCTGGTGTCAGTCATTCTAGATCTGGATTGTTCCTGCCTTACACATAGGCATCTCTGTTCCAAAAAGGAAAATGTCTGTGCTATGGCTGGATTTTAAACCCCTATCCATACCACTGCAAATACTAAACAGATATGACCAGACAGCCACCGAGGAAGTTCTGATGAATCGTTTGTTTGAGCTATTGAGCTCTTCCTTAGTAGCCAACCTTTATTCAAGAAGTGATAATAGAATGTCATGTCCAAAGCTTTAAGATCAACAAAGATCAGCTGACAGGTCTAAACATTTGACACATGCATGCATATAATTTAAGTCAGAATTTTAGGTTTAGAAAGTGAATTGCTTCCCTGTTTCCCAGAAGTCTCTCCTTGTACTTCAAATTCTTTACTCTCTAGTTCAATTACAAAACTAAATTTGATGACCCTAAGTCATTATTCAGTCACTCCTCTAAATATTTAAATTATGCAGTAAATGTCATTTTCCCTTATTATTGGAGATATGGAGGTAATGAATTATCAGTGACTTGAAAGAATTCATAGATAATTTAAATTGCCCACTTCTGTGAATACCTGACCTGAAAATTACCCTATGCTTGTGCCAAAGTCAGACTAGGCAGTGTAGGAAAAATGACAATGTTGTGTGTTCTTCAGTTCTGACATTTCATTATGTTGTCACATTATGATATATACATTTGAAGAAGAAGCAGTTTTAAAGTACGACACAACTATATAGGATGTTCCACATTAACTGGTCTTTTTTGCGTTATAACCTAAGGCGGTGTTTCAGTTATGTAGTAATGTTAATTTTCAAAGTGAAATGCTGTAATTAATTTACATGACGTCCATTACTCATACTCTGAAACTTCAGTTGACTATTGTCATCACTTTATTTGAGAAAACATTTTTGCACACTGTTGCTCTCTTGAACACAGTATATATTGCAGAATTAAGATAGAGCGATGTATGTATGTGTTTTAAGTTTAAAACAGTATCACAGGCAAGATGGTCCCTTTTTAAACAGGATATTATAGTTTTTCTGTGTCTATAAATACAACACATAAAAACTCCTTATTACAGAATGCTTTATTAACATCAGAAGACAGTCTTATGACATGATCTATGGTTGATTGATTTGCCTGAAAGCCACTTTAATACTGAGGAAGAAGATTATTCATCTCCAGAAAGAATGACAGTCAACAATAAATCATTTCCTCCATCTTCTTACATAGCGATGAAGTTAAGGCTATCAGATGATAAGAATCTAAATCAAAGCATGATCCCTTCTTTTTAGAATAGGAAATGCATAAGATTGCTTTCCTATTTTTGAGCCACTGAATGCTGCAAACATATTTGCTGCAGATATGATGAGCTATATGAAATTAATTTAAACACGGTAGGCACATATGATTTTCTTCAATAAGTTTCATATTTATTTATATACAAGATCATTTTAATTTTGTTATCCTCTAATATATATCTACGAAATGAACCAGACTCAAGGCATTTTTCCATAATGTCAAGGTTGATATCATGGTTTAGTGCTTTGGTTTTCCTAGAGCTCTTATTTAAAGCAAAACCAGAAATGTTTTTGCAATACCATAGTTAGAATATTTATGGTATGTTTTTGCTTCTTTGTGCTTACATTGCTTTTGAACTTCTGCATGTGTATTTTTCCCTTTCTATATTAATAATAGTTTTGATGTACCATAGAATTGCCAAGGCAGAAAAGCTGTAGCAGTAAGATGTTTTCCAAGAACATTAAATGTAAAGGGTAAGTCAGCAGAGTCCCCTACTTGGCCTTTCCTCAGGAAGATGTGTTGAAGTGTGAATGAAATCCTGAGTTTCAAAAGGGTTCAGGAATTTTAAAGATCATACATGAAAGCAGAATTACTCAGTTTTGAACATTTTGACATCTGGCTGGCCATGACTGCACACAAACAGAAAAGGAACAAAATCCAAGACCAGAGAGCAAGTTTATGAATTGAATGGTGTGTTGCTAGACCAAGAGTATCTCCTGGGTAAATCTGTTCATGTACTACTGGGATCTGGGGAAGTACTATGTGGATTATAAAATATATGAATATTAATTACTCCTTTTTTACTACTATCACATTCGTTTCTCAAAATGCATGCTAACCGTGGTTTACGTTTATTACTAGGTAAAAAGTAAACTAAATTTTAGACTTTTTGGTAGACACTCAACTTTTGTTTGATAGTCTACTACTACTACTACTGTTTAGTTTGGTAGTCTACTCAACTAAGCTAAAGCACGAAAATTAGTAGAATTTTTTATAGCTGCTTTGGGTTGCTGTGCTGTGTGACTTTTATACAAGAGGCTTTTGGCACTTCCATAGATACGTGAGTGCTAATATGTGCAAATTTTGATTATATCAGTGTTGCTTTTTCTAAGTTTTCAAGATTTAGGGTATAAATAGGGAAGAGAACAAGAGGATATTTCATCCTAATGGGAAATAGGCCAAAGCAACCTTCTAGGTACTAATATCATTAACCAGATGTAAAATTTTAATCTTAATATGCACCAGATTTTTTAGTGTCAGGTAATATCCATTATTTGTTCTAGTTGCACGTATCTTTTCCATACATGCTAACGAGTTTGTGGTATTTGAAAAATATTTTAACTGAGTAAGTAGATGACTGAAGTAGAGACTGAAATGACATTCAAGCATATCAGTGTATGGTTCTAACCAGTCATTTATTCCAGTCTTTTTTAGCCGTATTAACTCCTTGTGTTTTCCTTGCATTCTGGATGTGTAGTTTCACACCTGAACGTCTGGACTGTTATTGAGTAGTTGCAACTGAAATCTTTTAAGTTGCTGTCTGTTCAGACACAGCTCCCAGTATGAATTACTGAAAAATTTGAACTTTTGAGCCAACCAGGCAATCAAGATGAGCTAAATCTTTTGTGTCTAATCCTTCTGTATCTCACCTTATTACTTAGTAATAGCAATCATAACATTCTCTTATCTAACAAGGTTTTTGAAAATCATATAAGCAGCCTGTTTGAAGCATGCAGGTACGATAGCAATGACTTTGATAGAAAGCACTTGAATAAATTAATGACACTATCTGCAAAGTAAAGTTTGAATAGAAAGCAACAAAATTTGTTGCTATAAAAAACAAAATTTGATTTGGAGGGACAGAATCATATATTGTATTGGTACTTTTATGTGTTCTGATCGTTGCAAGAGTCCTGGGGTGAGTACAAAAAAAAAAAAAGTTTTTAGTCCCACAATTAAAAATAAAAAATAAATTGCTGGAGAGAGGAAAGAAACCAGTGCTACTCCTTACCTAATTCATGCAGTTCTTGTCATATGAAATATATCCTCAGATGTGAGGAAATCCAAGAAAGAGTCTTGACAGAGCATAAGAAAAAGTTCATTGATTCACTTTTTAAATATTACTGATCTGTCTGTCATTAGTACATTCATCTATATTTTGTTAAAATCGAGAGGAGTTTATGTTGTGTTTAGTTTTGAGTCCATCATTTGAATTCAGTGCCAACAAACTTGTTATTTGCTTCCCCAAAGTTTAAAAAACAACAAAAACCCCTAAACATTTCTGGCAAAATGGTACATTCATTATTTCTGATTCTTCTTTTTTATTAAGTCTTTTCCCTTAGTTTGGAGTTTAGATAATCCAATGAATTAGGGATTTCTTGGCAGCGTTATAATGTTTTGTTGCTTTTTAAATCCTTATTGGTTTTAGCATTCTGAAAGCTTTATTGAGGTTTTGATTTTTCTTACTTGAATGTAGTAAACCCACTTAGCATTGCCTTATCAAGTGCAACTAATTAACATCAAAGGGATATTGTTATTCATTATCATTCTATGATCAGTCATGTATACCATATATGCTGAATTGGCTCTTTTGAATCTCCTTCAGTATGCTTACTTTAAGTTCCTTATAGATTGCCTTCTTCATTTGCACAGTACTACACAATTTAATATGCATATGCATTTAAGTGGAAAATTACCTCTTCCTGAAGAACCATAAGACCTGTCTATTGGCATTTTCTATAAAATCTACACACAAATATTTCACTACTAACAGGCACAGCTTGCCTATGCCCCTCTATTTCCCCTGCTCCCTCTTGACTTATTAGGTTCATGATCAAAATCCAACCTGCAAATTTCTGCTAGATTTAATTTCATCTCACGGGGGCACACTTCCTTGTGTGTGTCACCTTGCTTACTGAGAACCCATAAGACAAAGGGCTACGTAGATACCCTAGCCATTTTCTATTACCCCATAAGTGAGCCATGACAAATGCTGTACGTCCTCCATTCTGTCTGTGTAGAATATGGTTTCCAGTTCCTGAAATGAGTAGGGAATTTCATCAACTTTGCAGAAAATACCTTGTCTCTTAAACAAAATCCTAATATTGCAGCTCTAAGGGCTTTCAGTTTTGTTTCTGCCAGTGTATCAAAATGGGTCTTTCCCCTAATATTCTAGGTGTCTAGAGAGAACTTTGGCTCTTAGAATTGAAAGGAGTATTAGTTGTGCAGAAATGTAATAATTCTCAAGAACTAATGTATACGTTTCTGTTGGAAATAGCTGTCCTTCTGTTTCATAGAATCATATGTATGTCATATGTCTCATGACATAAACAACTACCACATTAGAAACTAGTTTAGTTTCTAGTTAGACATTGTGATCTGAACATATGTACCTTGTTCCCTGGATTTCTAGCATATATGTATACATTACACTATCTTTATTTTTTCTGCCTCTTTAATTTCTAATTGTTTATGGCAGTATAGGAGTTGGGGAGGGGGGGGAAGTGTTGTTGTTTTTATATTCAAAGTATTGGAAATACAGTGAGGTCTGTGTTGCTGCCCATCAAAATGGCACTTTCCTATTAAAAAAAATGAGATTGTGTTGTATGCCTAGGAGTGTTGTGAATGTCTTCTTGGACATTGTTCACTGTTGCAAAAGCTGACAAGAATGTCGTTTGTACTAAGAGGCAGATTTTGGGAAGTATCAGCTTCCTATGAAAAACTGAATTTTTTTACACTTAATTTGGTATCAAGTCAGGCAGAAACCACACAATTTAAAAATAAAGAAAAAAGTCTAAAAGGAAATGGAGAGCATGTGTAGTCTTAAGGACTTTCTCCTTTTGCCTGAAATTTAAAAAAAAGAAAAAAGAAAAAAAAGAAAAACAAATTGTGGTATTCTCTATTTTCAGCTAAACGTAATTGAGACTGGTGCTGGAAGTGCTTCTCTTTGATTTTGATTTTTGTACATCGGTAAGCCTAACTAGAACTTCAGCACCTTTTGTGTTCTATAGATCAGTTTTGTTAAACCATCTGAGAACCTATAAATGTAGATCAAAAAAAAAAAAAAAAAAAAAAAAAAGCCATGAATTTATTTTAAAGTGTCTAGAATAAGCATATGGAAAAAACAGTGTGTTGGCTCAGTAGTGTGTTTCTCTGTTCTAAGTAGTTTCCAAATAGTATGAAAACAAAATCAAAATTTTGATAACTAGTGATCTAGCCAGGTGTATTAATGCATTATGTCTGGATGCCTGAGCTACATGCCCCGTCATTGAAGGTAGACTTCAATAAATTGTAAAGAGCAGCAGCTGCACTGCTTGTATAAATACATCATGACTTTGTAATTCTGTGAACAAAGCAATCTCTTTAGTACTTCTCAGCTAGTTATAAGGGTTTTTCAATGTCATGGTCTAACAGTAACTCCAGTATCGTTTTTATTTATCCTTCTCACTCTTTTCTCCTGTGGTCTTGCCGTACTTTGTCACATTAAAATGAACTGACTGTTCTTGCTGTTTGCCACCTCCTCCTCTCATTGAATCTCTGTTTGGAGTTGGATGACATAACCTGACTTCACTAATGTCTGTTAATCACATGAATAAAGGTAGAGTGTGGGCATCTCAATCCTCTCCTTCCCTCTTGGAGTTTGGACATCTTTATGTACAGTTTGTTTTTGGTATCTGATGGGGGCTTCTGGCATCATGGTGTTAAGTCCCTCTGGCAGTTACAGCTTGCCTTGGGCATTTTTTCAGTGCTGTCCAATGCATCCCATTGAAACTTCTTCACCAGCCCAGAAATAGAGGAAGGCACATTTGTTTTTTTCAGTGCTACCTTAGGCAATTACAGTTTCCCTTTTGGGTGGAATAAATCTAACTGCAATTATACTCAAAATGCACTCCTACTAAGAATTACTAAATATAAGAAAGCAGAGAAAATTAAAAGGAAAGAAACTTGGCTCATCAATTCTTACAAAATAAATCACATACTCAGCTTATTTCTGGACAAGGGAAAACATTTCTCTAGAGCAGTCCTTTCTCTGACCACTCAGTTTGCAAGTGTTACTGAATCAATTTAAATTTTCGGATCTCTTTCTTCTGCTTATTTGTTACAACAAACAGAACAGAAGGCTAGCATGTCATTCATATTTAGTAACAAACTTTGAGTATTCCCAATTGGGAAGGCTACATCATTGCTATCTTATTACATCTGGGTGCATGTTCCTGTCTGTAGCAGGTGTATTAAAAGCCCAGATGATTTTAAATTCCATGGATTGAATATGCTATCAATTCAGATTTGAGAAGAGGGATGATACCTGTTCATGCAACTCACTCACCCCCTAAAACATATTCTACTATTCTCCATTTTGAATGATAGTGACTTCAGTTGTGTTTGGTCTTCTGTCACAGCATTTTCTTAGCTTTTTACAAAAATAATTAAAAAATATATTGTTCATGCATTCTAGAAAGTTTTAACATAACTTAGATATGCAGCCAAAATAAGACTTACTGTGTTATTTATCTAGCAGGATCTCCCTTTAAGACATTATTACTTCATCAAGTATTAAGTGCACTTCAGTATGTAACGTCAACCTAAATGATCTGCATGTGCTGTAATTTTTATTTTTTTTAATCCTGTATGTGTGTATAGTAAACCACAGTGTCTCTGAAAACAGTACTGTGGATTAGTACTGTTATATGTTTAAAATTAATGCTAAGGTTGATGTTAAATTCTTATTTATATTTTTCAATGAAATCCTCTACTCGTATGTTGTCATACATGCCAGCATAATCACACACGCTCTGAGAAGGCACATGAACTAGAAAGTGTTGATGACCATGATGCATACTTAACCAAGCTACAGTCATGAGCCAAAAATAAACAGAAGAGGAAACAGAGAAGGAAAACCAATTAATAAATTCAACACATAGATTTAAAACCAGCATGAAAGTTGAATGAACGACTATGTTGGACCTATGAAATTACATAAAAGTCTGTAGGTCACTTTTGTGGTATCTTTGTAGCTCTTCAGGAGGTGCCTAGAAATAAGGACCAGAGTATCTGTGAGAAGTTTTAACATTTGCATCAATTCTACAGCCTTATGCCTTGAAATGTTCACTCTTGAAAGAATATGAAAAGGTCAGGATGTAAAAGAGAGAGATTTCCCTAAAGAGGAATAAAGGCTGGTGTGATGTTAGAATGGCTCACAGAAAGAATGAACAAGTGTGTCCCCAGCTGAACATTTAACTACCATTTGAGTTACACCGAACAGTTTGTACCAATTGAGATGATAAAAAAGAATGAGTTGCATGCTTACCTGACAGTATGTGGGAAGAGGCTACTACAGCTACTATAGACGTGCACTCTGTGCTGAAGGGATCTGATTGTGCTGCTAAAATCACATGGATTGGTTTTATTGGACAAAAATGCTACCATTACAACTAATTTAATTAATATCTCTCTCACCATTCAGATTTCATCAGTGTATTTGGTGAAATTGTCAAGTTTAAATAATTTTTAAAGGATCACAAGAAAACAGGATCACATGCCTGCACTATAAACAAATGCCTTCGTATTCAGAGTGAACTTACTGTCTGTACAAGGCGTACTGCTTCATAATGTGAATTAAAAAGTGAATCACTTCTCTTAATCATCATAAAAATCCTATATTAAACACGGTGCCTATTTAGTCTTTTTTGGTTTTCTGTAATTTTTGAGTAAGTCATCTTGTATTTTGCACTGACTGAAAAATGTATTTTGCCATTTTTAAAATTAAAACCGTCATGGTATTTAAAGATGAACTTAAGCTCTACTAATTCTATTAAACTGCAGGCTGCCAATGAGTTATAAAGTCTAATTAATCATTTTGTCAGCTTTGCCTTCTGAAGCTAGTCAATATAAATTTGAATAAATAGGAAGCTGTTGACCCAGGAACCTCTGGATGTTCTGAATAAAGATGTGCCAGTTGTAAAATACTCAAACTACTGCCAATTTTGACTGCACATAGTATGCGCTAATGCTGCAGGAAATTTTCAGTACTAGCATACGAGTGTGGTGGTAAAGTCATGTTTATTGCCACAAATAAATAGTTTAAATTTAAGGGATGTCTAGTAATTTCTTTTGTTTCATCTACAGATACTGGTTTTGAGGACAAAAACTTTTTAGTCAAAGTTTGTCGCTGACACTGCAGTGTGACATGTCACATCAGGTTGCATCAATAGAGCCATGTTATGTAAAAGTAATGAAATGTGACTGATAGAACCCAAGATACTGTAACATACTGTAACATAATGTGTCAGCATTTCTTTAATGGAGCCTTTCAGGAATGCTTTTTGGTAAAATACCTTAAAAAATCAGTTACAGGAAGTGATGAGGAGATATAAAATATCTCTGTTGCTGCATGGAACACATGAAATAGCCTAAATAAAAATCTTTTCCAGTAATTTCATTAGAAATATATCTGATCTGTAAAGTTACAACAGTGATGTGTATTCGTCATCCCAAATAATTCTGTAACTGTATATTGTGAAATTAGTTTCCTGATTCTGCACAGGAATAAAAATATCCTTGTATATATGTATATACATTTATATGTGTGTATATATATGTATATCTGTATAATAAAAATTTCCCTGTATAAAAATATCCCCATGTTGTTGTAAGTTCTCTCAACCTACTAGGGAATAAATAAATAAATAAATAAATAAAAACACTTATTTTGGTAATATAATCTAACTATATGGGAAACCTCATTGTCATTAAAAAAAAAAAAAATCCATGTTCCTAGAATCAACATGACTATTCACTTTTCTAGAGGTCGAAATGCTTGTATTTCTTAATATCTCACTAAGCTTTTGAACCAGAAAACAGAATAGTATTGTGTGAAGGATGTGACATATAAAACACCATTGCCACTGACATCCTTCTTCTGAGGATGAAAGACAGTGAACTGTTTGTCTTCAGCAGATTAACAGGGAAGGTTGTTTTTGTTTGTCTGACTGGTCAAGGACAATTTACAGTTCAGTTACTCTGAAGGAAAGACTTGTTGATTTGAGAGCACTCCTATTATAGCTCCAGGTAGAGGATGATAGATTTAGCCGTCATTGTGATAAACTGCAGCCTATATGCTTGCAATACACAAAATAAATAAAACACTGGTAGATCTGTTTGGTTCAGCTACTTAACACCAAGTGTTGGCATGTAGGTGTAGGCTTCTTTAGTGAAGGTACTAAGGACACCAAATGTTCCCATTAGTCCAAACATCTTTTTTTTATTTATTTTTTAATAGAATATTTAATACTTGTTAGGAGGGGAAAAAAAAAAAAAAAAAAAAAACTTTTTTTCTATAAACATGACTTTTGAATCCCTGTAGTTCAAAAGTGAAATTTATACTTCCTACAAAATACTCCTACTTCTCTTTAAATAGTCAAACACTTGCTTTCTAATTTTTTTTTATCTTTGCATTTCAGAGTCATGTGTTTTTAAAAACGTAGTTTTTCCCCTGCCTGTGGAAGATACTCTGTAGAGTCTCTCTCTTGCAACTTCGCTGTGACAGAGGCCACACATTTCCTTATAGGTTTAATTGATCTATTAGTTGAATTGCTTATTTTCTGGTTGGTTATTATGCCCAATAGCTGTTATCATTCCATTAGAGCAATCTTGTCAATTTCCAGTTGCTTTTAAGGTATGTTCACTATAGATATAGCAACTCCTCAGTTTTATTTGCTGATGGGAATTGCTTGGTATGCCACTTAGCTTTAACTAATATGAATTTTCTGTTGTGAAATGTTCATTTTTATTCTTTTGATGACTACACATGAGATAAATCACTGGTAAAAGTACAAAATAATCTACTCAATTATACCACTCTACAGATATACATTTTTAAATTAAAATTAATACACCGATGAAACAGCTAGTATAACTGTAGAAATAAGTCGATAAAAAATATCTTTCACTTGCACTTTCCTGCATATCTAATTCCATGGCCTCCTATGTAAAGAGGAAGTATATGCTGATCTTAAATTTTCCAGTATGTTGTGATGCAAATAACACTAACATTAACGTATATATTGTAAATGAATATCTAATTCTAAATTTCATAAGATCCTGAATTGAAGGGAAAACATTTAAGTTCAAAACTCAGAATTTAACCTCCATTTTTCATTAACACATTGTGCTTAAAAACAAACTATTCAAGCAAGGACAAAGCAATTAAAGGAAGTGTTTGTATGTAAGACATAAATAGTATGTGTTACAGAAAATGCCATTTGCAGGAAAGCATGATGCCAATTGACAGTTCTGAATCTGTGGTTTGTGCAGAGTGCAGCCTACAATAACTTGAGTGCGTCTCTTTGTTCCATCTAGTGACTAGATCAAAAATGGAGGAGAAGTCAGCCCTTTATTATTGTCAACTTGTAGTTCAAGCAGCAAAGATTGTTCAGCTTCTGTACACTTCATTTCCAAAAAGAGTTACATAGTTTTCTGGTTTTCAAGATAGCTTGGCTTTTTTTTTAAAAAACAAACAAACAAACAAACAAAAAAACTCAGCTTTGCAAAAATACATGAAAAGTTAATGATAGCACTTAAAAATAACAGTTAAGTTTCCTTCTGTATGAATGCCATGTAGATCTTTTGTTGTTTTGTGTCCTTCCCATAGAGTAATCTTTATCAGGAAGCAGTAGCTCTGAAATATAAAGAATGTGCAATTCTACGTGAAGTAGAATTGATACACAGAAATCATGTGGAAGTCACCTTTTCTGCCCTCCAGGAAGGAGATGAAAGCAGAAAATGAATTCTGCTTTATTTGTATCTGGGCTTTTAATTGAATATGGGTAACACTATTAAAGGAAATACTACAGACTAGCATCAGGTAGTTCTTCCAGCCAGGATGGACTGTTTGGTGTTTCACTGACACAATTCTGTGCTTAATATTGATATTTCATTGGTGGTCATAAAATATTATATACTTTGCTATTATGTAGACCCAAACAGAAAAATGCCTGACACTTCTAAGGATAATAACTGTTTTAGGGAAAAGGAAGAAGGCATGATATTGCAAGTCTGACAGTGAGGTGTGAAAACAGTGTTGCTGCTTTTTCATTTGTTTGTAAATACATATATATATCACAAATTAGTATTTAATAATAACTCAGATAATATAACAGCATTAGGTAATATTAGAGGTAATATAAATGTTATCAATAGAACTTAATTGCATACAGGCATGGTTTTGGGAGGCTGAAGTGTGGCATAGGTCATCAAAATCATCTGCCGAAACCATAGCTTGTGTCATTTATTTAGTAGGCTCCTTCTAGGAAGGGAAGGACTGCAACATTCTCTGTCAGCTAACTGTTGATCTTTCAAATCAAAATTTTATGTGGAGAACACTTAGAAAGTTTTAATACTGACAAATGTATTATTATTTTTTTAAGTTTTGCACAGGTATGTTCTGCCTCCTGTATAGTTTTTTGTTTGTTTTGTTTCTTAATTTCTTCCCTGTTTTTCATGACTAACTTTATTTCTTCCTGGATTTGATTTATTTAATTGAATTCTTGAATAGGTTTTACTTATCTGTGTTCACAGTAAGCCTAACTTGTTGCTCGTGCACTTCCTCTGCCCAGCAGTATAGTAATTACTAAAAATGCCAATGAAAAAAAAACTACAAGGCAATAAATAAAATGCATGTTTTATTAAATAAGGTATAGAATTTGTTGTGACTGTACAGGGCAACAAGCTCTAAAAATTGCTGAAGACTCCAAGAAAGCAGTTTTTAATAAATATTTTATTTCTTTTTGTAAGAGTAATATATGGGCAAAATAATGGAGAATACAAAATAGGCTTATTCTTCTCTGTTTCCTTGCCCCTTACTGAAAGAAAGCATGTGGAGGAATTCTTGACTAAATTTTACAGTTCACATTGACCATTGCCTATCAGATATTCTTAATGACTTTTTTGATCAGTACATCACACTTTAAAATTAACTTTGAAGTATGGAAATAGTGAATACATTTGACAAAACTGTGAGTAGGACTAGAAAAGGACTAATCCCCCCCTCTTCTAGCAGTTCAACTGCCTATTTAAGTGCCATACTCTTCAAATAAATGCCTGAGCAGTCTTGAGAGTCAGTTCCAAAATTTTCAAGTTAGTTTTTCCTTGTGAATTTTCTGTCATTTAACTTAGAAGGCATCAGAAAATCAGAAGAAATCAGAAAATGGTCTAAATACCATTTAAGACAGGGCAGTTTTAATATGCTTGAGAGTCATCCCTCAAAGTGTAACTCAAAAACAAGTGTGTGTGGTGACAGTCTAGAAGGTTTCTCACAGTTCAAGAGATATTCAAAGCTGCCATTCTACGATGAGACATTGTGGTTTCCCTGCCAAAAGCAAAACCCATATGAAAGATATGATATGAGAATAAGGTGACTTGGCAACACTGACATGAGTTTAATGGAAGAATTAGCTGGAAACAAACACATGCTGTACCAATTGCATGAAGAGATTGTAAGTGCATTCCGGTTGTATATAATTTATTGTTATTGTTGGTTTTGTTTTTATCTTGTGATTAGAGAAGGAAAACAAGTCCATCTCTGCACTCAGGGAAATTAGGGAATCAATTTCATGGAAGGAACAATAACAAACAAACAGAAAGCCTCTACCCTAATACAGGAATATTCACATTTACAAAGTTGTGCAGGTTAAGCAAAAAAGTTTATTCTATTTGCGACGTGATTTTTCATTTTGTACTGCAGGCTTTTAGGGTTATTAAATGTCTAGATTTTAAAGTGTATTTCATCAACTGAAGCAGTATACCAGAAGCCAAATTCTCATTTTTGATATGCAAGCATCACTCTCACTGATTTCATTATGAACTTTTCATTTATATTCAAGAAAGTGATGTTTGACTCTGCAGTGATCTGATGTATAGGACAGGCTAGCCATTGGAATTTTAAGTGTTTCTAAATAATTTTAATGCACATAGTCACTGAAAGACTTTTTCTGCTTAAGGGGGAAAAAATGATATTTGCTAACCAAGATTACCTATATGCTTCAAAAAAGGGATCCGGAGAGGCCTCCACAGGGCACACATGTTCCAAACCAGACCTGCAAATGTTACCAAGTATGTGGAACATTTGAAGCAAACCTTTCAAGTCTATGAAACATCTTTTTGCTCTCTCTGAATCAACCACATAGGGAATGCATGTTGTGCTGTCCTGTGTCCTATACAGCTGTAGAGTTCAAGTTGCCTTCACAGAACAGCAAGAAAAATAGTCTTTAAACAAATGATTGAATGAAATTTTGTTGGTCTGGAGGAAAAGAGGAAGAAAGCAGTCATGAAGCTGACATCTGCATAAATTTTTCTGATCCTTTTCCCACCCTTTTGTGACGCCAATGCCTACATTATATGAGGATTCTCATTGCTCTCCCTTGTGCTTAAACTGGATATGGTATTTCAGCTGAAGTCTTTTCTGTACTAATAGAGTAGAAGAATTTGTGTGTTGTCAGGACATGCGGTTGTTTATACACCACAGGAAGTGATGCAGGAACTGTTGGTTTTTTTTTTTTTCTTTTTGGAAGAGTGGCACTTTGATGCACAGCTTGTCATCTGTTGCCTGTGGATGTTTCGTTCAGGTGTTCTATCAGTGTGTTCCCAGATTGGTATTTGTCTTCTGAACTATATTTATTTAGGCATTAAATCTTAGATATAAGATCTTACTGAATTGCATGGGTTGAGGTGGGGGCAGAGGGCTCAGTTAATCTTTACAGTTTGTCGGGATTTAAAATGCCAAACTTCTCTGTCTGTATACTTCCAGGCACCTCACAGCTTTTTTGTCATTTGCAGATGAAGTAAGCTGTCTCTCTGCCCCATCACAGTGTTGTGTTCTTTGTATGTGCTTCTTTTTCTCTGAATAGAAGAAAATGTATTAACATATTCTAAAATAACATTTATTTTTCTTCATACTTCAGGTTTTCAGATGGATAGTTTTAAAAATGAATAGACAGTAGAAGCAGTCTCTCAGCTCTCTGAATCTCCGTTATATCCAGATTGTTGCAGTTTCCTCCATGGTGACTGACTGTCACAGGTTTAAAAATATTTATTTGAAATTCTAATTATCCTACAGCAGAGCTATCTTAGAGTGCAAAACGAAGCAATTGCATTTGGTCTGTGATCCTGCTGGTTTGAAGTTATTGGTTTAAAAAAAAAAAAAAAAAAAAGAACTGTGGGACTTAATAAATTGGCAAAAGGGCAGCAACAGATAGCTGGATACAGCTCTTACTTCATCTGGTTGCATGCAAAACAATCTGTGCCACTTTTTATTTAGTTCCGATGTAATTCCTGAGTTATCCAAAGCAAATAAGGCATCATGAAATCAGATAAAAAAACACACAAATACAGAAAGGGATCAAAAAGTACATTTTCACAAATACATGTGAATTATTTTGCAATAGAAATAACTGGGATATTACATTATTGTCACCTGACATCAGTTTATTAAGCATTGCTCTTTGCTGTTGCGAAGGCAAATAATGCTACCTATAAATTTGCAACATAACTTTTGATTTATGAAGTAGAAATGTGATTTTCCTGTGAAATCATGACTTTAAATGTCTAAATACTCTAAACTGTTATAAGTTAATAAAACAATCTGCTATTGCAAAGTTAAACACCCAAATAGTTATAAGTAAATAGATGTTCCCATCCTTTTCCTCTCAGTAACTCAATTTCCCTTACTTACAGGGACAACCCAACATTTACAAGCAATTGTTGTGGTTTTTGTTTGTTTGTTTGTTTTGTTTTGTTTTTAATTTTATTTTAACTTTGAAATTATGTTTTATCTCCACTAGGGAGCAGCAAATGACATAAAAACATTCTCATTACTCTGTCTCTGTTAATCCCACAGAAAGTAACAGCATAGAAACTGGATGAAGACTTCTTTCATTCAGTGATCAGGCAGGTTTCAAAGCAGTTCCGTTTCAGTCCGTATTTGTTTGAACAGTTGTAATTTTTGAAAACCTCACAGTAGCCTTACCTCTTCCTGTCTCTCTAGCTCTGTTCCTTTTATTTCCCCCTATGTAAGGTGGCTTTCAGTGCACAAAAAAGGTTTTCTTTCATGTTCGAGCTGCTGTCCATGGGTTACTGATGGGCCCGAATGCTTAAATTTGCCTCAAATGGAAACTCAGTATGCTTTCTCTTTTGGTATATTTTAATTTTTAATACTATCTTTGTTAGAGAAGGACCTTGAATTAAAGAATATGTTCATTGTTTATATTTTATATATTATTAAATTCCTTATCCCCTTAACCGTATTTGCTCCCCCAAGAAGAAAACAAAGTTTCATTAGGAAGTGCACTAAAAACAAATACCTGGTTTGTATAACATAACATATGTTAATAATATAAGGAGAGTATGTTCACAAAGAAAAAGAGCAAGCATCTGAGTTGGCATAAAATTTCTTCTGGACTAATGGGCTTAAATTTTTGAAAAAATTAAACCTTTATTTTTTGGGGTTGGCAGCTGCTGAACTATGGAGTCGTTTTGCAATAAAAGTGAAGGATGCCCTTTTTTGGAGTCATTTAGGAGTGGACAGAAAAGCTCTAAACAATGTATTGCAGAAAATAATCTTGCAGTGGCAGCACAATCATCGTATTTCTTGCTCTGATCTCTTCCTTCTTCTGACACTTAACTGGAATATGTAAATTATATATATTAAAAATAGGAAATTAATTTTGGGCCTGTCAGAAAGATGGCTGTGATAGTCTTTGTTTCGGTTTGGGGCTGTCGGTAGGTTTTGTGAGTGCTTGAAAGAGACACTTGCTTCTGTACCGGGAATTTTACCATTGCTTTACTCTCATATACCAAATGTGGGATGCGAAGAGACTGGCACTGTTCCTAGGCCAGCAGTACCCTGTGTACAGCCGGCATGCTGCTGCAGCATCCTGAAGAAATGTGAGAAGGTATCTGAATTGAAAGAAAAGACCGTTATGCCTTTGCTATCAGGTGGTATTTTTTTCTGAGGCTCTCCGTATTTCTAAATAATGCTATTCATAAGTTCTGAAAGAGGTATTTGGCTTCATTTAAGTCTTAGGTGATTTTTGGGGTTGAGAAAGACATAACTTTGTAGAAATAACAACAACGTGTATATAATCAGTGCTCCTTTTTGCATTAACATTTACAGTGGATTTTGCTAGATGATAAAATATACCTCTAAAAACAATGTACCTGTCCCCAAAAACCATGAAATGATACTTTTGAAAGAAAGACTGTTTCTGCCTTTTATAAAAATAGGAAAAAAAAAAAGAAAAGAAAAAAAAAAATCAGAAGAACTTTGCAAGCTGCTTCCTCTTAATTCTTTGTGAACTGGAAAAACACTGTGTAAGGCATGTTTTTGAACATCAGCACTTCAAAGGTGACGTACCTAGTCCATGAGGCAGCACTGATGGCATATTTTGTCCTGTCTCTCTGGTACATTAGGCAGCCCTAAGGCAATTGAAAGGCCCGTTAGAGTCTCGTCCACCTAACCTTCCCATTTCTGCTTCTTTCTCACGTCTGCCAGACATGCAGGAAATTCAGATCTTTTAAATGTTTCCAAAGTGATTCAAAACCTCCCCCTTTTCTACCGTTTTCCACCTAGCTTATATGCTTAACTACGTTGACTTAACCAGACTCAATGTGTTTATAATTGTTGAGCATATGGCGAAAGATAGATGGAGATGCATATTTTGTCTGTGAGTAACATGCTGCCCACCAAAATGAAACCGATGGAATAATGAACATGTGCCTAGTTTCACAAAGCGTGCAGAAAGGGATCGTGTCTTAGATACTGTCGGCTGAAGTCCATGGAGGAAATCTTCACCAGCTGGATCGAAACCAGCCCACAGCATCACCTGCCTTAATGGCACAGATCCTTTCTGCTTCAGCCATTCTAGCAGTGCACTTTCCTTTCTCCTGAAAAGAACCTGTATACAGGAGATACAAATCCACAAGTGATAATTTGCTGTATGTGATAGATACCCTACAACATACATTTCCCCCATTACCTCCACCCAAAGGATTTACGTTGCTCTTATGAGGAAAAGGAGAATGTACTGCAGAGTTACTGCTTTGTCTGTTGTGACAGTTTGTTTCTGTGTAGACTGGAGAACAAGAGAGCTTACTGAAAATGACAGTATTGTGGATGGAAAAATAAGTAATGAGAAATTATTGAAAGTATTATCAGTTGTTCCTTTCTTCTACCAAAAGGAAAAATAGACACTCAAATTTATCATTTCTCATATGCCATGCATGAAAGTGATTGGGATAATTTACGTTCACACTTATTTTGATAGACAGTGAATAGATGGATAGTGAATTCAACTTTTTATCACTAGCCATCTGTATCCAAAAGCAAGAGCATTAGGAGCATTGCAAATTACTCTGTTTTGGGGTAGAATTGTAATTCAATAGAAAGGTAAAATCATATAAAGTACCTGAAAACTGACCATAAGTTTGCAGATATATTAGGATTGCAATGAATATAAACTATTGAGTTCCATTGAATTATTTATGGAGTTCCAGGACATAAGATTTCTGTCATTATGTTGACTGTGTTATAATTAGAAGAACTCTGGCATCAACTTCAAGTTGCACACAAACCAAAAATAAATAAGATCAATCATAAGATCATGATATTGAGTAAAAGAGCTAAAGTATGCTGAGTTCCTAATATATGGAGAAAAAAAAAAAAAAAAAAAAAAAAAAGCTTCAGCTGCTCTGCTAAGACAGAATATTGAAGGTGTTGGAATTTTTCACTGACACAATGGTACAGATTTCAGAAAATATTTAAATATTTTATTCTAACATAGAGGCATCAGCAATTTACTATTCAGGACAAATTTACACATTTGTCAGTGCCTCTGAGTAGCCTTAATAACTGAGCTGCTAACTCTGGTGAACATTAAAAGCAGTCTGTGTTCTCAGATGGATCTTCATAAACTTCAGTAATCTATCGTACTCTACTGGAGCACATTGTGTAACTGAGGGTGGAATTTTTCCCCAGTGTATCTCCTAGATCCATTATCTTTTTATTTTTTTAATGTACTTTCTAGGTTCTTTTAATTGTAGAAAATAATCATGTAGAAAGTTTTGCTAATGCATACTGCAGGCCTTGGTAATTTGAATGTATTTTTATTCCCTCTCAAGTAGTAATCAGTTTTCCTACAACTGTTCTCTGCTTTTCAGGATTATTTAGTGTCAGCAGACTTCCATTCTGTTGATTTGCTTTCCTAAGTAGAACTTCTAGTAGAAATAAATTACTCTATAACTAATCCTACTTGCATATTTTATCAGCATTCTTTCCATCATTTTTTTCCTTTGCATTTATTTTAATCTTGCCCGTTAAAAATAATATAGTGATTTAATGATTTATCATGTCAGGGTTTTCTTGTGCCACTCAAAGGTAATGCCTGTCTGAATATAGGAACAGAATGACACCCTTGCTTGGAGTAGTTGCTTTATGTTTATGCAAAAAAAAAAAAAAGCATTGTTTGGAAAAAAAAAGGGGGGGGGGGGAGGAATACACAGCAGTGAACCAAAGCTCAGTTTCAAGTTTGCACCAAGTTTATTCCATTGTTTTATATTCTAGTGAATAGAAAGCAGTGAAACTTTTAAGATTATTTTTTTAGAAGTGCTTTATTTTGCACTATTTCCATTTAGAGATCCCAGTGACATGCATTCAGCATGGTATGACCATGCTGTGAGTACTTACTTATATGAACTCAGTATTTTTGTACACATAATGAACATCTGGTGACAAGACGCTCAGAGCAACAACAACAAAAAAAGAAGAGGAGAAAGAAAATCAAAAGGCTGTAAAATCTTTTGCATGCCTGCTACTTTTATGACTTAAAATATTTTTCCTTCAATCAGTGCATCTAGGGAAACTTTTTTTGATGTAACAATCAATTTTTAACAAGGAAAAAAGTCTGAACTCATAAATATTGTATGTATTAATTGTGAAGCTTAATGGAACATTTTGTGTTTCTGAACAACTCGTTTACATAATTAAAATCTCCTTTGATCTGTTAGTAAATGATTTAATCTTAATGCTCATTAGGCTAAATGGGTCTTCTATTCAATTGTATCAAGATGGTATGGAAAATTCTCAGACCTTTAGAAAATATTTGTTAATTGTTAGGTAAACACAGAAACCTATCTGCAACGAGATATCTTTTATCTCAACAAAAGTATTTGAGTCTAAAACTAATTCAGATTAAAGCTTTTTTTTCTGCTTTTGTCTGACAATATTGTTTAAAGAGCAGTTCACTGAAATAAGTGTTTTGGGGGTGGATTGTTTTTTTTTTTTCAATTTATAATCATTAACTATTTCACTACAAAAACAATTTAGTCCTTGAAAATAAAACAAGTAAATAAATAATGTGGGGTGGATTCACCTCCAACCAAAATATGAATTTGTGTATGTATAAATCTCTTAAGGGAGACTAGTATCTTCTTTTAGGTCCCACTTAGAAATCCCTCTGCATAACGCAAAGCTCAGTAAAATCTGGGAAATACTCAACAAGATTTTTTTATTTTTTTTTTAGTATAAAAGTAATACCATGTACTATCATGGAAATGTTAATGTGACAAAGATTATCACCCATAAGTGTTCAAGGATACTTGTATCCTTGTATAGGATTCTTTCTTAATTTTTTTCTCTCTTAAATGCTAAGCAAAAAACTCTTATTCAATGTAAGGTGCTATAAAGCTATCTTGCAACTTCAGACAAAGTTGATAAGCTTGTCTAACAAATCAGTTTCCTTATGTCCTAATCCAAACAAAAAAAAATTAAATATTGGACAGCAGGGTAACAATATTTTGTTTTCCTCAAAAATGCTAAACCAAATAATTTACTTTGAAAATAATCTTTTTTCATTATCCCATCTGTAATTTTTTAAAGCCACTTTTCATTCCCATGGGAAGCTTTTTTCTTTTTTTAAAAGGTAAGAATTTTAATTAGCTCAGGTGGTGCAATAAACACAAACATCTGTGTCCCTTTACTGAAGGCCATTCTCAGTCCTTCCCCTTTCTCAAGAACAAAAGTATTGCACAGAAATGCTCCAGTGTCACCTTGGTGAGAAGGTAAGTGACTGGTGTCCACAGCTACTGGCTTGCTCTCAGACTAGCATTTTGCTACAGCACTGGATTGTAGAGCTCGTCTGAAAATATTGAATGAGAGCAAAGCAAGCACACAGACATCCTGCCTTTTTCCCCAGAGACATTTCTAGCAATCTGCAGTTTAGGGACATCTTGAGCCAGAAGGTTATATCCATATTTAATTTTTCTTGAAAGTGTTATCTCCCATGAAGTAATCCATGGAAAACATATTAATTGTGCTATTACACAGATGCAAAACCAGTTAGGATGAAATGTACTTTTGCACACTAAACATTGAAAATTAATATTTGTTTAATATTTCCTATGACTAATGAGTATAGATAGTATAGATGTCCCTGCAGTATGCTTTGAGATGCTCTCTTTAACTGTTTCATTTATTTAAAAATAAATAAATAAATAAAAATTGATGTTAGAGTTTCATTTTGAAGTTACAACATTGTAATCTTAAATCAGAATTGCCTATTTCAGAAGGGCACCTTATATCAAAGTAAAGCTGTGTTTTTACCAAGCTAATTCTCATAATTTAAGAAAAAAGCAAAATCTGTCTTGGTTATAATGTTCAGTTAACTGAACTATTACTGAACAGAGTTCCTCTCTATGACATTTAATGTGGATTATTTTATGGTGAAATTTCAGAAGATTTACTACTTTTTAATTCTAGAAAAATGTCACTTATTTTAACCAGTATCATCTCATTAAAGTTCTTCCAGATTTGTAAAAAAAAAACAAAAAACAAACCTATTCTATTGACTACAACTCAGTCTGTGTACAAGCAAAATACTTTTTGCTTCAGCAGATTTTTTACTTTTGTAATTAATCAAGTCTCAAGTTTAAAGGCTAAAGCTTTTTTTTTTTTTTTTTTTTTTTTTTTTTAATCAAAGCAAAACTTGTCCCTCTGATACCTCTGATATCAGTTTGAACTAAAGGAAACAGTTTTTTGGCTCTGGTGAATGTTGAGGATTTATGCAGCAAAGTGCAGAGATCCAAGGAAACACGTCTCTGTCCTCAAAAGGATTGGTCTAATATATGTGCAAACAGTATGAAATACACATTTGCAATGGTTTGATTTGGCATTGAGGTGAGGATGTGTAACATTTTCAGAGTCACCCAAGGGATTTGGGCCCCTAAGTGCTCAGCTTAGAAAAGTACCAGTAGTCTATATGGATGGTCTGCAATAGTCATACTACCTTGTATCTGAGAGATCTTAATGCATATATTGGCTATTACTTGCCTTTAAATTTGAAACAGACAAAGGTATTTTAATGTGAAAAACAGACATGAAATATTTTTTTTCTCTTTCATGTTTCTATAGCTTGACTAAGCATTTCCTCCATCATTTACTCATTTTAACTACTGATGATAATGTGAAAAAAAAAACCTGCATGAGCATCCCTTAGATCCTCATGAGGAATATGGGACATTCTTCTCATTCCAACAATGTAAATATAAAAATACCCACAAACTAGAGAACGGGATGAAGTACGCTTATTCCATGTGACTGTGTATGGCCTATGATACGGTATTATGATAAGCATATAACTATTGGGGAACAAAAGAACTGAACTCTCTTAGACTAATAAAGTCTGAAAAACATTTGAAGACTTTTTCAGTAATATTCTGATCAGTTTTTAATTTCTGTGTAAATAAGCTCTGTGCGGTTTATTTGGAATTATTTTTGTTGGCCAGAGGATTTTGTAGTAAGACATCTGGGGTGACAATGTGTTTCTGAACAAGACATCACAGTTTAATTTTCTTTTCATGCATGTGTGTATGTTGTGCAATCTCCATTTCACATGCCAAGTTGCAACACATCTTCCATAAAACAAGTCTAATGCTGTTGCTATAAAAATATTACAGAATTAATACATAACATTTATAATCAGCCTCCTGAAACATTATCTTCATGTACTTTGATCATGGAGAAATGATACTGTATGTATCAAATAATAGTGTATTCGTGATGAAACTATATGGCCAAATTTAAATATGCTTAAGAGTTCAAATAAATGCATAATAAATTGTGAATTTAGTAATACTGTATCGATAGAGTGTCATGTAATTTTTCACTTCTAACAATGTCTTTTTGAATTATATTTCTTTCTCTGATCTCAGTGACAATTTGTGGCTTTGTAAAGGTGCTTTGTAAAAATATTTTGAGTAAAGTTCAATGCAATGCACATTGCACAGTGGAAATATTCTTGGATATATGTTAAAGAAAAGTGTGTTTCAGAAATATTTTCATATATTTTCAGTCTAAATATATCATTCTGAACTAAAGTCAGTTACATTTTTTTTTTTTTTTACAAATAAATATTTTCACTCTCTTAGTGATTTTTAGTTACCTGAATTCCTTGAACAGCCACACTATGTGAAGGATGGTTATCAGAATAGCTTTCTATATTGAAAATCATACGAAAGATATATATGCATGCTATTTCTGTACACCAGATGTTGGATTTGATTTCTTGCATTAAAAAAAAAAAAAAGAAAAAAAAGAAAGAAAGAAAGGAAAAAAAAAAAAAAAGAAAACTAGAAATTCTTATTTCTGAACCACAGTTTATTAACCAAGCTATAGGGGCATAAGAAATTGAACAAAATAAAAAATGTGTTTGCGAATTGTAACAATTCCAACAGTAAAAAAAAAGACATCCAGAGAAAATAAGCCAGTGATTTTCAACACAGGTGAATATTCATGCATTAAAAAAATAATAAAAAATAAAAAATGAATGATCAAATACAATTTGATATAAAAAAGATAGGCAGTAGTTTAAAAAGTGAGCTTATTCAATGGATATAGTCCAAGAGTGCCTTGTACGTAAGAATTCAAATCAGAAGGATTCTCGCTAAGAAATGCTTGTTTTCCTGAGACGTTGGGGCTAAACTGTTTTGCACACGGAAAAGAATTTTTTAAGAGGATATGTACAAATATAATTTTTTCTACTATTTTATAAGCAGTCATGGAAATGCTTGATCTTTGGAGGTCTAACACCAGGCTTTTCCCCTGAAGACCTGGAAAACAAAGGGGTGCTTAATGTAAGAGCTTGGGTTCACTCAGAAATAAACCAACCACTGCAGGGAGGAGTGCCAGCAAGATGGTTAATAGTCACAACAAAAATACTAACAATAGTGGACAAATACCTTTTATCTGCCTTCAAAGTTAGTGGTTGGAGATGGTGAGACACTTAGTCTCTTAGTTAAGGGTAACTTTCTCATGATCATTGTTCATCACTAAAATTTCCAATTTCCCTTAATATTTTCTCATTTCAGAACAGGTTTGTTATTGGCAAGTGAACGACATGTTATGAGAGAACATTTCTGAAGATTAGGCCAATGCTCATAATGAGATGAGCAAGCCCAGACTGATACTTCTCCAGAATATTTTCCCACCTGTCAGCAGTTTGCCACTCCAAGACTTCATGACTCAGATATTTGCCTTTATATATATATATATATATAAAGGCAAATATCTGATATATATATATATATATATATACACACACACACATTATATATATAAGCTTTAATGGATTTCTCCTCCGTGAACTTGATAGGGTTCCTCAATAGGCAAGTTCTGTCTCACTCAAGTCATGAGATCTTAGCACATGATGGTACAGTGTAGTTTACCATTTGGTCAGGGCCAACTAGTGAAAGGTACTAATCTGCTAGTTGGTACTTAGCAAGTGGATACCTTGGTACCACAGTCATTTGTGTCCAGAGAGCAAAAGCTGACTTTGATGTCCCTGAAGGCTTCACTTCTGCATAAACTCACTTTAAGAGATAACTGACGGAGCTGCAGGCATGCTGGAGGCTGACTGTGTCAGATGCAGAATTACACCAACATCAAATTTCCACAGCATGGCACATGCCCAGGTTCCTGATCAGCATTGTTTTAGAAATACAATGGCAGCATTATTTTTCTAACTTAGCATTAGAATTTTTCATCGTTTTATATATTGCTATTTGCATTAAGGTGCAAATTCTGATTAATGATATAAGCATTCTAATTGCTTAAATGGAAGCTAATGTTCATTGAAAGAGCTAACAGACAATTTATAAGGTTTCATGCTGCTACCAAAAGAGCGTTATAATATAGTAGTAGGAAATATTTCTTTCCAGTCATCATCTACATTTTTTGTTTACAAGCTTTTTTTTAATGGTAAAAGAAATCATGGTGTATTTGGGATTGAAGTTGTAGAACAACTGGTAAATATGAAGAGAAGGACTGTCTAATCATTATTCGTCAAGTATGGTGGAGATGTAATAAGATACTCTAAATGCTTTTACCTCAGTAGACCTATGTTAGGTGCCTGATACAGTGATGTGCCACGAGGTTGTGTTATTCAGAGGAAACTTTTAAACTGGCTCCCAAAGTCATGCAGATTCTTAAACATTCCTATGCAGTGTACTTTCCTGCTTGTGTCCTGTGAGGTTTGTCCTTTCATCAGTCCACTTGTCCCTTATTTTCCATCAGTTTTAGGAGGTTTTATTTGTCAAGAAAGAAACAGATACTTTAGATAGTATCTTAGTGCTTCTGATTCTCACTTAAAAATTCTCAATTAAAAGCCAGAGGAGTATTCTGAAATCATTTGATGGCTCCTAGTATATTATTACTCTACGGATCAAACTGCATTAGTATACTGCAGTCAACCAGCCTTTTGTCTCCTGGCAAACAACTCAGTAATTAGGATTTCATGGTTCACAGTTAAGTCCTACAGTCTGAGGCTGGTGTTTCTTCTTTGGTAACATAACCTCATGTAAGGGAAGCGTGGTTTTACAGGTAGAAGACTGAAACAGAATTTCAAAGTCTCTTGTCTTTTTCAAAATAGCAGGGGCACCAAGAAGAGTTTGAATGTAACTTCTTTTTTTCCTGAAATGGAACACGTATTCCTGAAACATAGCACACTATTAAAAGAACTTGCAATATTTTGGGGATATTATGATTAAAATATGGCCTATTTTAGATAAATTACTGACACATCAACAACTGATGCACTGAATTGCAGATTACTTTTGAATATACAACTATTTTTAATCTATAAAGATAGGAATTATGATGGATAAATAGCTTTAGTTGACACTGTATCATTATAGGGTGCTCCCATTAACTCCTGTAATAATTCATTCTTCTACAAATGACACCTCAGACTACATGTATGTATACATACCTATCATTCAACTTGGCCAGCAAGGTTCATTTCTCACGAATGGATGAAAAGACGGAAATTAGATTACAAAATGGCAGTATCTAGGAAATGTTTTACTAATATGAGAACCTTGTAAAAGTAGTCATCTGGTAAAAGTAATGGTGACAATTTACAAAATAGATAATGGGAGATAATTTTCCATAAAAGTAGGGGACAATGCTGAGGAACTTCAGGAATACACTGAAAGAAAAACAGCTGTTTAGCAGGATTTGTAGCAAAAATAAATAACATTTTTAGATAATAGTGGATGTTGTTTAAACACGTGACAAATCAAGGGTAGAATGCTCAAGTTTTCTTATTTTTCTTTAAGAAGTTAGTACATTTTATTCCCCTCTTTTAATTTAGTCATGGCAACACGATTTCTTTTTCAGGCAAGTTTGCTGTTGGTCACTGTCATAGGGCAAGGAATCTTGGAAACATATCCAGAATACACAGCAAAATATTCATGCAGGCCATTCTGTTATATTGGTCAAAAGCCAGTGCTGCATTTGTAATGACAAAGAAAGTCTTTTCCTTTGATATTGGAATACCTACTTCTTTAGCCCAATCAATGTGCTCCACACGGGCACTTTGTGTAACACAGCTGTCAGCAGTGGCAGACAGATGAATCACCTTGACACTTCCACTTTACTACAGCACCTAAATCAAATGCATCTGTAAGGGTAGGCTATAAACTGTGCGTCACCTGCTTGGGGGAGATGGAGAGTGAGTGATGCAGATGACACTGACATTTCCTTCATAAGAAAAAGTAACCTAGGAAGACAATGCTTAAACCAACATGTGGAAGAGACTTTAGTGAAGTTTTGTTCTTGACTACTGAATAGCTGTATTTCTCCAGAAACTCCATCAGCCAGATTTTTTGTGTTCCCCCTCTTTTGACTTGTCTTAATGATTAAATAAGACTTCATTATAATGGCTAATCTGTAAATTAATTCAATTCAATATCTATCATTTTACTTAAATCAGAAGGAGCAAAGGGGAAGAACATCAATATTGTAACAGGAGTAGAGCTCAAAAATTTCATAAATAAATGACCCATCTGTACATAACAAATCCCCACAGACTATATCCCGTTGTACAGCTTTTCAATTTAAATAATTGACTAAATGAGCATTCCTGAAATAAAACAATCTTGCTTAGAGGATTCCAGGAGAAGACATTGAATAAAAATAAAATTTGACTTCAAGCCACTTGGTTTAAAAAGCAGATTTCTATTCAGTCAGGCTTCACAGATGCATTGAATCTTTGCCTAGGTTGATAGACTAACATTATGTCTGTGCAAATTAATATAGTACAGAATATATTTCTTTTATCTGGGAAGTATTTTAACATTAGGATCTGTATGGGAAAACACATATATCAAATACGTTTAACTTTTCTAAAGAACTCCTTTAAAGCTGAGAAAGTTGTCTCATCTAAAGCAAAAATATTTTGTCAGTTGGGATTCTACTGATCCAGTCTAGAAAATCTTTTAGAGGAAACCAGATTGACTATAATTTTCTTTTTAATTCATATTAGCCAGTGTACAGTCACTTTTTTTTCATATTTGTTAAATGGTTGAAAGAAACTCATTACTACTTCCCTAGATTCACAGCAGCCTTTACAGTATTAAAAAAAAACAACAACTTTTCAAAATAGAAACTCTGAAGCTGTTCACTTGCGATAAAGGTAAGCATAAAAATATGATTTTTTAAATAAATTGTTATATTCTCATTTTGTTAGACTCCAGATCAGGTTATAGTTATTTCTTTCTAATGTTTTAACCCTCGAACAACAGAACCAAACCAGAACCAAATATGCAAAACAAGAAAAAACATGCTGTTTCTTAACCTAGGAAATTTTCAGTCTGTATCAGGAAACTTTAAAAGCTCCACAGTTCATCCAAGGGGAAACAATATCAATGGCTTATAGGGAAAAAACGATGTAGTGAGTTGATGGTAAAAAATGCTCGGTGAAAACCAAAGAGGATTGGAACCACAGTGATTTTTTTCTGGATTTGCAAATATATACTTAGACAAATATAGGCATTTAGCTATAAGGAATAATAAAGTGGAGAATTACTATAGCACACAAAATATCAATCGGGTTATTACTTATGCTTATATGCTGTAGAATTTGTCACTTCCTAGTAAGGGTCTGTTAGAAAGAAGGAAGCATTGGTTATCATAGTAGTTTAGTTATTCTGAAGAGAGCATATTCCTTTTGAAAACTGGTATAAGTACAGCCTAAAGGGCTTACATAGATTTAAATATTTTACAGCTATCACTAACAGCTGCTATCACGATGCGCTCACTTAAGTGCTGTGGCTTGGCATGTTCATCACAGCACAACGCCTGTGTTCCCAGGTTTGTACTTACCTGGCAAACCACAATAAGCAAAGAAAGTTACTGAGGGACACACTGCCAAAGCGAGGGACAGCAGGTGGGGTGGGATGGGGGTCAGAAGGCCTTACTTTATCTCTGCATTGATTAAGTCTTTTTATCAATGCTATTGACCTAGCAGTAGGTATAGTCTCTTTTTACTGTACAGTCTCTGCTCAGTTCTTTGAGGTCACAAGAGGAAGAAAAATCAGCTTTACAGGTGCATGTTATTAGACACACAAAGCACTTGTTAACAGAAAGTATGAGATAGCTCACATTTATCAAAATTATCTCTGACATTTCCTTTTGCTCAGCTGAAAACAATATCAAAGCTCCCAGAGCAATAAGTAATGTGCAAGGCGAAAACAAAAATAGAAGTGTGCATATATATATATATGTGTGTGTGTTTTTATGAAGAACACCCAAAGGAATATGTAGTGAATAGGCAGTGTTTCTGGTAAACACTGTTTTTGTTCAATGAGACATATTTTATATCTCTTTATTTTTAAAAGTAGATTTAAAAATTTTCTAGACATATTTCACATACATTGCTAGATCCTGTATCTCTAAAAACATGAAAGTCATATAATTTTGATACTGGACAATCCTGAGAACTACTGTTGGGTTATTTGCAGGGCAGACATCACACAGTAGGCAGGAAAATATGAATGTGGCCATTATTCTCCCATCTGTGGTATCGGCCATGAGGCAAAACATAGAGCTTTCAGGTGTGAGCAGTCCAGCCTCAGTTAATTACTGGTCCATATACTGAGACTACAAATAAAGGTGCGTGCTAGCAACAGTTACAGAAATCATTTTTTTTTTGTCTGTTAATGATTTACTAAAATCTCAGTTTGTAAGAGACCTTTTTCCTCCTTTGAGACTGCTATTGTGATACTAATAATTTATCTGTATGTACTTTGTTTATGCACTAATTATGTGCTGTTGCTACAAAATCTAACTTGGATAACTGATTCTCAAAATGATATGCATCGATAAATAAAATATAGGACCTAAAAGAAAAGAAGTGTTGATTGCAGAGAGAAGGCAAGATGAGCTTTAAAAAGAAGTCGTTTAGTAATTGTATGATGTATTAAGGCTAATAAATCTGCTTAATTGTCACATTTGCCTTAAATTAATAATTTATATCAACATTTGGTGTGGGCAGATATGATGAATATTTTTATGTTGCGATAATCCTGGTAAGTGGCACTTTGAACATTTTAAAAAATAATTAATCGCAAGTCTTGTCTGCTTTTGCACATTTCTGGTAGTAACTGAATAAGCACAGGTGAGAAAATTTCACAGAAACCAGTAGGCAACACAGGGCTTAAATCTGGTAAAACTCTTTGCGTGTATTTATTGCAGCAATAAGGAAGATGAGTTTATAACATGTCAGGTTGTGTCTGTTGCTATGGCGAAGTAACTCCAACATCTGAACGTGGCACCTACACAACCCGTTAATCTGAGAACTTTGCCACTGGTAGGCTTCATGCTTCCTGGCTGGCCAGGTCTGTGATGCTGAGGAAAGCTGCTCCCCTCACACGAAGGGATCTTTGTAAACTGGCTGCATTTGCTGCCGTCCTTCGGCAGTAGCGGTACCCCCTGTAATGCCTAAATCTCATTGCAGTCCCTTCCCATCTTGTGCTCTTACCATAAGCACAGCGCAGATAGTTTAAAAAAAAAAAAACGTTTACATATCATTTATGATAAAGTAAATGCAATGCTTTAAAAATAGTAATTTGTTTATCACAGGTTTACATGAAACCTGTTTGGAGTGATCCATACGTTACTGTGCTTCCTTCACGCTGGCCTACTGAAACTCGTGGCTCTTCTGCTAAATGGCCTGACTCTTCTCCTGCTGTTCCCCTCCTCCTCCACCTCGCTTTACATCTTAATGGTGTACATCTGTTAGTGGACAGATTGCACAAGATGAACATAAGGCACTCTTTTCCAGGGTCAGCTAAATTGCCAAGCTAGGTCCACTTAGGCTATTGAAATGTATGTTCAAAATTCCAGAAATTCTACTAATGACAGATATCTCTGTCATATTATGCTGCATAATAATTATACTTACGCATGCCTGTGTGAGGTCAAAATAAAAACATTGTTTCAGTGGCAGCTATATATTTGTGTGCATTAGAATTATGTGTAATAATCAAAGTTGTTTTTCTTGCGATCTCAAAAATGGAATTTTTCAAATTTTAATATTCAAATGTACTTGCTTTAGAATAACAAACATGAAGTTCAGGAAGTTTGGAGTGAGCAGTTTTGTTTGGGGAATATATGTTTTTAGGCATTACTCTTTAATATTCTGGCTATGCTTTAGAAGTCAATAGATTTTAACAATTAGGAAAAGATACCAAAAAAAAAAAGGGTTGGGGGGGGGGGTATCTCTTGGCCCATGTTGCTGTTCTTTGTAGACATGTGTTTTCCAGGATTTTTTTTATTTTTATTTTTTTTACTGTGGAATTAGTGTATAGTAACAAGGCATTGATTTATCTTGATTCTGTGCACTTTGGAGTCGGACAAGGAACTGTTGCAACACATGGCTTTCAAATGAGTTGATTGTAGACATATTGTCTGTCAGTCAAAACTACAATATTGTAATTAGAGTGGGCCCTGTCTCTCCATACGCACTTCAGATGGTAGTGAAATAACCTCAGGACTGAGTTGTGTGCATTCTCCCATTCATTACATCGTAGTATGATAGTGGTGTTTAAAGCTGACATCCTGCTGTATGGTAAATGTTAGCTATTACACAGTTGGAATTACTGCAAAAAGTCATATTTTAGTCTGCCCTTCTTGAAAAGGTGTCATATTTTCGAAAGCTAAATAAACACAGATATAATATTATCCAGTAACAATGCATCTAATTCATGTCCATGTGTTGGAATAGCAAAACCTAAGAGATTTCCTAAGAAAAGGAAGGGTTCTCAATTTGTCTCTGGATCTGGGAGCTAACTTGGCAGGTCACTCTACATACAGCAAATGGGAGTTTATTACTGGTGAGACAGAAATTTTGATTTTTGTACTATTGTTGCTAGAAGTCTAGGTGCACAGCTTATGCAGAGCAAACTTGAAACTGAGGGGCGGGATATTCAGAATGGCTTAATGTGTACATTATGTATATACAAGGAAATTTCTGTCTAGGTGCCTCAGAACAGAAGCAATCTTCTGGGAAAAGGGGAAATCTGATGTCATGAAATGAAGCTCCCTGAGGTCTGGTCATAGGTTTTGTCACCTGCTGCAGTACATGGTCCTGAACAGTCCCATCTGTCCTTGCCATAGGCTGGCAGTTCTGCGAGGAGCACATGTACCCGCCGGACAGTGGCATTGCTAACAAATCAGTCTTGGGTTGATTGGGATTTGCGGGAAAGTTACTTGAAAAGTAGCACCATATGGAAAAGTGCTCTATTTGTAGTTCTGAAAGTTTTAATGGTTCACTCTCCTGTAAATACTGAGTCGGTCAGGGATTTTTTTTTAAGTGTTGTGCAGCATAAAAACTACCGATTTTTATTTTTCTGCTCTGAGTTACTTTAAACAAGTCAGCCCTGGATTTACTAGCAGGGGACATAAGAGAGCAGAGAGGCACCAAGGAAAGGAAAGCTGTCTCATTCGTTGTCAGCACAGCAAGCCGTTAGCATAGCACTCCCCCAATGCAACCCCATCCCATCTGACCAGGGCTGCGCTTACCCCTGCAAGCCAAGGAATTCTTCATGTCTTTTTAAAATCCCTACAGGATGCTTATGCTTTAAGAGTAACAGGTTCTGCATCTCTGTGTTGATTATTACAGACTAAAGCTGTAATTTAATACCTATGTAATAAAATCCCTTTTGCTCTTTGTATCCATAGGTAGGGAAATGCTGCAACAGTGATACGTATGGCCTCCATCAAATGCTGCAAGGAAAAGAAAATTCTATTTTCTTCACAAATGCAGGCATTTATTTATTTTTTTTTTTAACCAGTCAAATAAGATTTTTTCCTAATATTTTTGAAAACTTAGAAGTATTGAAGTACTTCTTGATTTTATCGTAACACATTTACTAAGGCCAAGATGAGTGTTTTACTTGGCCTGATAACTGACTTGGAAATCTGGCTTCTAATAGCTATCTTTTTCTGAGAGGAAGAATCCCTGACAATTTTTAATCTTTAGTCATGCATAGATAGGAATTCTTTAATCCTGCACTTAAAAAGTAAATGTTGCCTTAAGCACTATAAAAGTATTTTTAAAATCAAAAACAAACCTATGTACTCTACTGGTATTTTGTGGAAGTGACACAAGTGGATGGTGATGAGAATATGTTCACCCTAGCTAAAGCCCAAGCTTCCATATTTGTTTGGTGTTGATATCTGCCTGTATGCTTTACTGTATTTGACTATCTGAACAGGTGATTTTGCACTAAAGAATGAAGCACTGCCTCCTAAGCCTAGCTCAGGGTGTCTACAACCACAGCAAAAAGCATCTGCTGCTGAATTGCCCATTAACTTCTGATCCCTGTGGTAATTTACTCTTAAAGTGATAAAAACCAATTCTGGCCATTAACATTGTCCTAATTGTTCCAGCCTAGTGGAAGACTAAGTTTCAAGCTGCCTCTGCTGCTGCCTTGCCAGGATAAGCCCCAGAAATTCCCTACCAGCGCAGACAGAGGAGGTCAGAGAGAGCGCAGGTGCTTCCGATGATACTACAGCAGCTAGTGCTCTTCATGGGGTTGTTTTCCTGTGGTTTCTGGTGTTGCCAAATAACTATTAGTGATCCTCTCCATCTCTAATACACTTTTGAAGGTTGATCTCTAACTCTGCTTCTTTTTTTTTTCATGTTTGAAAGACATTGATTTGTTGTCTTGTTTCTCATGGAGCTTGAAATTACACCAGTAATGCCACCACAGTGCAAGAACTGCTCACACGTACACCTTGGTGGTACGACTCTGGTGCCCAGGGACAGTGTTATTTATTAGTAATACTTAGGTTATAAGCTGTTGGAGAGGAAGGGGGGAACTTGTGAATGTAATAAAGATTCCTGTTATCAAGTGGAATTAAAGTGGAATGTTTGTGCTTTTCTATCCCAAATTCATAGTTGGCTTAAGAGTTTCTGGCTTATTTGAAATCAGTTCTTCCATTGCATCTTAATCTATCCATTAATTCATGATCTAAATGCAGTGGTGCTTTTCAATCTCAGTGTAGAAATTAGTGTAACCTTGCTTCCATTTTGAAGTTGACAAGAATTTAAGTATTTTTATAGTATATTTTCTTCTTGTGCAGCTCTCTCCCATTGGGCTTTGTGATGGCTTTAGACATAACAGCTTAAGTAAGAGTTTCCTTTCTTCAGAGATTTGAAAATGTGCACAGATCCTGATCAACATAAATTAGCATGGCTATGCCTTCTGTTATCAGTTATTTCAACTATATGAAACAATCTGTCTCTGTTTTAATATAAAATAAGATGGTGTACACGTTTACAGTACATATCACTACCAGACATAAGCAAGAATACCTGTTGAAAGGCCCTGTGAGTAAAGACAGCCTGTTAAGGATCTTTTTATGCATGAGAGAGGAAATGTCCATGTAGTCACTGAGTTTGTAGAAATGTGTGTTGCTGGTGTGGCATACAAAACAATATTTCTGCATTGTTACACAGTGGGTTTTTTTCTTTCTTTCTTTCCTGAGGGAAAAAGGTTGAAGTGGTGTTATCATGTCATTATAATCCACAGGAATTTTGACAATAATGCAAGCAATTCACGATAGGGTTTATGCTGGAATCAACACAAACGAGAAGGTAGCAGCTGAGAAGTGTGTATGTGACTCCATTGGTATTCTCTGTCCCTTTTCTTTATAGAAGTCTCGGGAAAGGAGGTTGCTGCTACTATTATTAATCTTTATCTTGTGTTGGCACTTAGCTATCAGAACGCCACTGACATTTGATGGGGTCTGGAACAAATTCTTTTGTTGTAATAGAATTTTTATGTCTCTGACTAGTCAAGGAAAGAAAGAAGGAATTTTGTGAGCAGAGAGTAAATATAAAACAGAACTTTTATTTTTCTCCAAACTTTATTTTGCTTTATATCTAAAGGATGTCAGCAGCTCAGAGGAGCACAGCTTTCCATCAACATTCCTCACTCATTGTTTGAAATCTTTACTTCTATCTGTGATTCATGGTTGTTACTCGATGAGGCTGTGTGTCACAGTCTCACTGACTGCTTTACAACTCACGTTAAGGAGGGAGTTGTAGGAGAAGGCGTACCTTCTTAGTTACCCAAGATGTAAAAGATACAAATTATGATTCTACTGAACACATATGCATACGCTTTTGCATACTTCCTATAAGTTATTGTGCCTGGTTACTGCCTAAAGACCTATGCCAGGTCACAGGCATAGAAAGTAATATGCAAGGATGTTGGTGCAGAATGCGTGTGTGTTTTGATCCCTGATGGGCTTTTGCAGTGAGTAGAATCGGCTGGGGAATCCTTCCGAGCTGTGCTCTGTCTCTTGCCCTGTCTTCTGCTGTGGGAAGCTGGGCAGGCCACAGAGGGTAGCCTCATGGCTTTCTGTCTCTTTTGAGACACCACCACTACAGAAGAGACAGGAGCTGTAGGAGCAGATGGGGTACTTCATCTGCTCCTCCTTCTTCAAACCCATATGTAGCTAAACACAAAGGGAAGCACCATGGAGGCTTCACAGAAAATGTACTCAAGTCTGGGAGAATAATGGAGGCTTAGCTACTGAAGGAGAAATAGTAGTCTGTCTTTTGTTGGAGATCCTCAAGCCTTGTATGGGGAAAGATGTATAAGCATGATGAGTGAGAGCTTCTGAAAAGTAAGCCTTACGTAAGCAAGGAAAACACCATTATATTTCCAGATCATCTCCTTTATCCTTATCTCGGTTCACTAAATAGATTGTTTTGCAACAAGACTTAAATGTCTGATACAAGGTCTTCTAAGGCAAATATATATAATGATTCGAGTCATTTGTTCAGTCAGAGTGTAGACTTCTAAAGAAAAATAAGTATGCATAGATCTGTATGCCCACACATTTCTGTCTAGATGTAAGAGATGTTGGCTGTTTGTTTTTTAAATTTACCCTGTAAGTAAAATGTTGAGACATGATACTATCTGAGCTCCGATGGTAAATTAGTGCACAGATTAATCATGTTTAGATTTTTTTTCCCTACTCCATTTATTTTTATACCAGGACCCACTGGAAGCACTTGGAATACTACATGTAAAGACAGCCACAAAAATCTGATTGTTTAACAAATCATTGCTATGCAGTAACAAGGTAAATTGGGTCCATAGACATAGTTCTCCTAGCATTTAGGAAATCTGTTGATAGAACAAAACACAAAAGAATAATCTGCAAGGTCTGTAATTTTGATACGTTATAGTAGGTGAAGTATGTGAATAGATAAATTATCTTCTGCAACATCAAAGACAGAGGTATTTGTGAGTGGGTAGTGGCTTGGGAAAGGCAAGTGATTATTGGAGTGCTACAGGAGATCAGCATTAGCACCAATTTTGTTCATTTTATAAACCAGTGGTCCGGAAAAAAGAAAAGGCCATGGAGCCGAGCCGTGGAGCACGCTCTGGTTTCTGGGCTGCAGGGGAGTGGCGGGCCATGAAAACCTTGAGGTCAAGCAGCCAAATTCAGAACGATTTATACAAGATGTACAGGCAGATGAGTAACTGTCTTGTTAGTGAGGTACATGTATGTAGATTGTGCAGAAAGGCACTAAGGAAAGCAAGGAAAGAAGGACATACAGAAAAGCTTATGGGGGTTGTTGCTTCACTAGGCAGTGTGGGTTAAAGGAAATACTTCTCATAATTTTAATTATTTTTAATGGGTGTAATTTCTTTCTTTTAAGAAGAATACCCATTTATTTTTAAGCATGGGGTGCTGTCTACTTGCTGTATCAACCACACGCTGCCTGCAGGAGGGGGTCCTGCACGCCCCACCTCTGCCTCACTGCCTCACCTCAAATGCGTGATTAAGTAAATGATAACGTGTATTTTGAAAACTAACTCAATTTATTATTAATTTGGAAATTTCAGCATTCAGTTTACAAAAGGGTTTAAGGAGGTTCCAGCACCCGAACTGTGTTTACTTTTACTGTGAAATGTCAATTGCCAAAAGAAGAAAAAGGGCTCTACAGTACTTGCTTCAATTACTGCAGGAGCTGTCGTTAGAGAAACACTACACTTTAAACTTATGACATTTCTTCACTGAAATAACATCATCTACAAGCTGCTGATATAATATTTTGTTTCAATCTATGCAAGAGTTTATTATAACTGAGGCTTAATTAAAAAAAAAAAAAAAAAAAAAAAAAAAAAGCCCTAAGCCAAATTGCCTAGCAAGAAACTAAAATACTGATGGAGAAGAGAATATAAAACTAACACTGGCTGAAATAAGGACAATTTATATAGAAATCTATTCCTAATAATTAGGGGATCTCAGTAATTAGTCCATATTTTTCCAGTTTTGTACATTTTTTCCCAATACCTTTGGTTTAGAAGGAAGTATTTATCTTGGGCAGCTAATAGGGGATGGACAATTTGTTCTTATTAAGATAGCCATTACCAGCACAGTCACTTTTTCTCATTTCTTCTGCCTTTGATTATTTTTTTTTCTAATTTATTTAACATTCTCATAATTTGTTCTAAATACTTAAAATACTTACTTGAACCTCCTCCCCCCCTGCCTTTTTATTAGCTTCAGGTATCGTATATTAACAGCTGGAAAGATTGCAGTCTGATCTGTGTCACAAAAACAACAAACTCAAACACAAGAAATCTCATGCTTTAGAGAGCACTGAAAATTTGTTTATGAAAAGTACTGCTTATTCACTTGCGTTAATTCCTTTTTAAATCAGTATGAAAAAATAAGGCCTTTATTGGTAACATAGTTAAGGGTTTTTAGGAAATGAGAAAGCAATTAGCTCAGACTTGCTTTATATGGCATGTGTCTCATACAGAATCACAGAATCACAGAACAAACAAGAAGCCACAGAACTAAATTGGAATAAATGAAGTTGTCATAGTCTGTGAGTTCCAATGCTAAAGCCTACCATGAGTTACTTCTCCTAATGAGTGTTATTTGATATTGACTGTTAGTGAAGAGTGCATCTTCTTGCAGGTTAGATTATCATGACAATTTGTTCCATCTTTGTGCAAATAATGGTGCATTTTGGTTTTGGTGATATATGTCTTCTAAGACCAATAAATGCCTTCCCTAGTAGAGGAATGTTTTATGTGAGACTGTGTGTTCTCCTTGTGTTCTAGAAATCTGGAGTTATATAGTATTACCAAAGAAAAACAGAAAAGTACATATTTCCTGAAGAGGCATGTAAAGGTTTGTAATTGTTTTCATCTTTTTTATATTTCTTCTTCAGCTTTTCAGTGCTATAAACTGCGATGGCCTTCTTTCAGCAAAGGTTGAAGGGATCTGATTCATTTTTAAAGTGTTTTATTTCTGGCTTCCTATCAGAGCAGGGAATCAAATGTGGCTGCTTTAGGAATATTTTTTTCTGAGCAGAAGGCAGAACCTAAATGGCAGAACCTATTTTACCTAGAAGGCAGAACCCTGATGGCCCACGATTGTACCAGTGGCTTAGTCAGGGATCTCCTGAAGGAGGAACTTTAAACTATAGATCATTTCTAGTAAAAATGTATAGTATCTTAAAAATACGTCTTTGTGCAGGCATGTCTCAGCTTGACCAACATGCAGCATCTTTAGTAGCATATTTAATATATGCATTTAAAGACACGCATTGTACATTCACTCATGTGAGTATGCCTTGGTGAAAAAACCTGCACATTTCAGACACAAAGAAATGCATATGCATGTCACCCTTTTTGTGGGCACATCCACAGGCTCAGCACCAGGCACTGCTTGGGAAGTGGGGCATAATCCTGTCTACACTTCTTGACCCGAAGTCATGTTCTTCAGCCTTTCTTGAAAAAGTTTAATAGTTTTGCTGTAAATTAGCTGTAATTTAAATTAATCCAAGTTAAATGTAATGTAAAAAGCTGCTGCATGCTACAACAGTGGGAGATAGATGGACTGGATCTTCTTCTCTCTTCCCACCATCCTTCCCCCTCTCCACAGGTCCAGGGACCTCCAGTAATGTTGGCATTACTGTCTATGTCAGCAGACAGTTCTCTGTCTGCTGGTTGTACTGGCAGCAGACTGCCTTTTGAGTGGTTGTACTAGCTTAGAGAGGCAGAAAAACAAACAAACAAAAAAAAAAACATGGCCAACATGAGACAGTGATCTTGGCTTTCCTTTTCACACATTGTTCTTTTTTTCCCTACATATTTCCTTTTTAAGATGGGGGTTAGCAGAGAAAAGCTTTCTGTCTGTATATCCAAATTCTGTTAAAAGCAGTCACGTTGAAAGGCATTATAATGATAATCCATGAAAGTATGTGAGATATGAAAGTGTCAAGTTCTCACTGTGATTCCTTTGAACTGGATTTGTTTGTATTTATTACTTGAGTAACTTGAGGTGTTATATATGTGAGTAACATGACACATAATTTGAGCCACTTTTACAATCATTATAGGTTTCTATATCTGTAAATCTACCTAGTTTGGATTTTACTCGGTTTTAATATGTATAATGTATTTTGTTTTAATTTGTCAAAATCCATAACTCACAGTTACAGATTTGTCCTTGTGAAATAATATCTGTAAATTGTGTGTGGACAGATAAAATCTATAAGCTAAAACCATGGAGTACCAGCGTATGTGTGTTATCTGGCAAGGTACATGTGTTATCTTTCCGTGGTATCTTATGGAATGTTGGGTAAAGTGCAGTAGTAAGTGTTTTCAAGAAAAGTCCTGCTAATTTGCATGCTCTTGGTTTCATATCCAGCTCAAGAGAACACGGAGCTGTGTTTTTGGTTTGTTGTGTATTTGCAGCACAGTCAGATATAGAGTAAAGCAGGATTTCAGGATGTGGAGCTCAAGTTTGATTTAAAATCAGTTAGCATCTCTTTTCTCTGCTGTCTTTGCTACTTCCTTTTTCCCCTATTCTAAACCATAATTTGTGTACTGTGAGGCCAACACTTTTAAGCATACTGGTGTAGACATCTTTATTAGGTAGGAAATGCTATTGATTTTTGTTTTTCCTTAAAGCATCTAGCTCTATGTGTTCAAGCTTCTCATTGACACTGAGATCTATATGCTCCAGTGTTGTAACGTAAAAGCTTTGAGAAAACAAGAGTTTTTTTAACTATTGCAGGAACTATGAAAAAATAAACTGTTTATTACAGAGTGAGGCAATACTGTTATGCATATTGTAGTCCTATGAGGCAATGAGATCTTCTGATTTTGATGAAGACTTATGAAGAGTCTAAAAATAACTCATACCCAGTACAGAAAAATATGTGAAAATATATGGTCTATCCCTTCAATCCACAGCATTAAGTTAAATTAATAGAAGAAATTGTACAGTACATGATTGAATCCGTGAGGGATATAGTGTGATATTGTATATTTGCCTAAAAGCTCTCTCTGACAGCAAAAACAATGTACCACAGTATGTTTCTTTCTTATCTAATGGAAAGAATAACACACAGAGGCTCAATTCTTGTAATGAAAACCCCCACATTAATTTTATTTTTTGATGTGTCATTGTAATTCAAGAGATGTTTTTAATCTCAGGATTGCTAGGGCACAATAAACCATTTAAAAAGTATTTGGCAAAGATCCCTGTGCTTAGCAACAGCTCCTTTCATTTAAAACTGTTTTTTGAACCAAGCTATTCAAAGCTTTGTTCCACTTATTAAAATAAAGTATCTTACTTCAAACAAGTATTTGAGAGAATATAATCAAGAGGATAGCATTCAAATACAATGCGCAGAAAACATAAAAGGTAGCAGCATGAAAAACTCAAATACTTTGTGTATGTTTCCTTGTTTTTCATTAAGAAAAATATATTAAAATGAAGTGTACTTAAGCGTGTGTTTTTTTTCTTTTACCTTTATAGGTTATCTAACGCTCCATTTCTTACTACATTCTGAAATTCATTACTAGATTTAAAATAAAATTAGCTGTGAACTATTTTAATGAATGAGATACTGCAGTAAAGTGGTGTGTTTGTTCCAGTCATCTCAGTGTTATAAAACAGCAACAGAGAAGCTAAATATAGAATAAAGTCTATTCATTTTGCTGCTGGCTTTATACTCTTATGTGAGTTACAGTGTTAATATGTTGCGCTGTATAACCATGAAAACTCCACTTTCTAATGAGGTATACACGTTCATCCTCAGCTTCATTATGTAAGCTTACGTTGACAATTTATTTCAGATTTTTGTGAGTATCATTTTCACTTTATCTTAGTTCTGCCCTAATTTTGTTTTCAATTTTTGTATTAAAGGCATTGCCAAGGTAATAATAGCTTCAGTAATAATGCAAGTGCAGTTTCCCCTCATAAGGACATGGTTCACTGGTCAGTGGTTCCTATTTCTCCTGTGTACCTCAAAAAATAAGGAAGGATGTGTCATGGAAGCATCCTCCTCTGTGAAGAGGATCTGGGGCCCAGTTTATAGAATGCCTTCTGGAGAGTCCTAAGGGTCCTCCGTTCACTCTGAAGTCAGGGCAGTTCGAGGTGAATGGGCTAAGCATAAAGAATAATAATTCTATTTTGCAGAAGATTTGGCTATTTTAAAATTCTGGTTTATTTAGGAATGAGAACCCCAAACTAGAAAGTTCCCAGTCAGGAAAAGGCCCTGACTCTGCTGCTCTGAGTGTAACTGCAGGGTTACAAACACTGCCTGCAAATCTGTTCCCACTGCCATGTGGCTTCCCGGGAAATCTTGACCATCCTGTATAATCCTATATGTAGCTGATAAAATGTTCATGACCCACCAAAGGTTTGGGGATAAATGCCTTGAAAACAGTTTTTGGATTATTGCGAGTCTGTATAGATAATGCTGTATAACATTTTCAGGATGACCACGACTGCAATATCAGTTCAATTTTAAATCATACATTGTGTAGGCAGAAAAATGGTTATTTCCAAGATGTTAAAAAGCTAATCTGTTCTGATAAGTTTTTGTATCTTGCATAGATATAGCTTTTTTTTTTTTTTTTCCATTTAATTTTACAAACCAAGTTGGGAGCCTTGACATTTATTGGGCCCCCATATTTTTCATTTATATTCTCTCTAGTCTTCACCATCTGTTATGACAGTAAATAAGTTTCAAATAAGCCATATCTTCCTCAGCATGAGTTGCTTTTTCTGAAAAAAATAAAAAATTAAAAAAATAAAGTTGCAGTTGGATGTGATATTTGAAGTCACAGCTTGTCTTCAAATATTTAGTAGCGTATTCGTGTGCCAAGGGATATCAATCTGCCATTTGATTTGCTTACAGTATAATAAAGATTATCCATTCCCTTCTTTCATAGATATGTCAAGGCTTTTAATTACAATAGTTTGGGGAGTAGCTCTTTCTACAGCCCTTTTTCCATTTTGCATTGACTTAATATCCTTCTTTCCTATATTTTTGCACATTAAATTCCAAAAAGATATAGTCTTTGACTTTGGTGGATGATCTTGCTAGCTTTTTTTGGTATGCAAAAATAAGAATTTCTACAGAGATTTTTTTTTCCTCTTATATTTATTGTAGGCATCAGGGTAAATCTGAAGAGCTATATATTATTTGGTTTTTATCTTAATCTTTCTTTGTTGTATGCCTTGGAAGAACACTTCAGCAGAGAAAGGATGTGACTTGGATGTCAACTTTGTACAGGCATGCCACTTTGCTTTCAGATCTTTTCAAAATAAATGATTTGTCTCTTTTCTTGATTGAGGCATTTTCTTCATCCTTTGAGGATAATGATGTAAAATCACAGATGGTTTTTGTTTCTTGTCTAGTAAACTGCAACAAATGTTTCCTTAAAACTTTCCCGAAGTGGTTCTTCTAACAAGGAAATGCTCCAAACCAAAAGTATGCCTGAAACAGTAAATGTTTCTTGTGAACTGTATTCTTACATTTTTTTTCCATTGCTCAACAACTTATCTCTAGCCCTTGAGCTTCCCAAGGGCTTCCTAGATATGTTTGCCAGTAGCCTATGATAAATCAGTATTTGTAGTTGCTTATGCCTTCTACCTGCCTTCTATAAGTAATGTTCTGCGATTCAAACCATCCTTATACCAAAGTATTTTTTTTTTGCATCCACTTTTGATATTTCTAAAGGCTGTATATATTTTTATCAGGTAGATATTTAGATCTGCTTCTTTTATCTGTGTTTGGGTATGTGGTACCAATTGCTACTTTCAAAATGGCCCCAGAAAAGTTACCATAAAAAAGCATCAGCTTTGCAAAACATAGAGGAGCTGAGGTTGACTGCAGTATGATTTATATGAAAAGACTCAGGCAACTTCTGTTATAGCTACAACATTCATTATGCAAAGGTACTTCTGAGTTTAAAAAAAAAATATTGTTTTATAGCATTAAAATAAACTCCATGTTATAGTCAAGATTGATGCACAATTAAGATTAACCTTTTTGTTTGTAGGAAGATTTCTCTAACATTTTGATATTCATAAGCTTCCTACTATAAAAATAAAGCTTTTATTCTTATTTTTATATATGCAGTAGTTTCTCCTTTTCTACCTGTAAATAGAGTAATTGCACTTTGTTATGATTTTCTAGTATTAGATTAATTTTATAGCATGTTCTGAAATTTCATTCTCGTTCAGCATCAATCTTTGTTTTCTTTTTATTACAGAATTATACTTACAAATAACATCATTTCAAAACAATAAACATAAACATATAATGCAATATAGCAGGTTTATGGAGTAAACATTTCATTTGAAAGAAAATTCTACTAGCCTATGCTATTACTTCACAAAAGTGGCAAGGTCAGAAAATCTGAGGGTTAGTAACAAAGATATTTATATCCCAAGATGGGGACACAAATATTCAGGGATCAGTGACTAAACTTGAAAGAAAATATAGAAGGAGAATATTTTGTCTATGGTTTATCTCTTCCAGAGAAGGGGTCTTCGTTAAAACACTGATTTTCAGTTTAGAGTTAGTGTACAATGTAAGGTACGTTGTATCAAAACCAAATGTTATTCCACAGAATCAGTTTCTCGAAGCTTAGATTGTTGAGTGTTAGGTATTTCAAAAGAGAATTAAAAATCTTCCCACACTGCCTTTGCAGACTAAACGACTTCTTGTTAGTATGGAAAGATGACAAATATGAAGCCAGGTGGTTAGTGCAAGGCAAGAACTGTTTAAGAGATTTCTATTTTTTTTCCATAGAAAAAGAATTGGAAGAAGTATTAAAGCTGCAGAATAGTATTTTTGATCAAAGTGTAAAAAGTGGAAATAGGAAGTAGTCAGAAGATTCAGAGGGGATTTGGAGACGAGAAGGGTTTTGACCCTTGGGGGTGTTGGTGAAGGATGAGGAAAACTAAATGGTCTCTTGATCACTTATGAACTCTTCTGCTTATTTAATATAGATTTGCTTACCAGAAAACTCTTTGCTTTGTCAGGGTCTTTCCCTGGTTCTATTTATTTATTTATTTATTTATTTTTAAACAGCAGCAGTAAAAATAAAATTAGAAATATATTGGAATTATATCTATGTCAAAAGGAGACTTTACAATTGGAAAAATTTGGAAAAGAGCACAAATTTCTGTCAGTTAAATGTCATTCTATAACTTTTCAATGTAGAATTGCACTTACATTTATGCTAAAGAGCTTTTAGAATCGTATGATCTTGAATTCTGAATGAATACTTATATCTAATAATAAAAGTAAATGTCACATGAAATAAATATGCAATAAATACAATATAATTTGAAATTTGGTGTATTTGCTTCAGTTTATTTTTGAAAAAGTAATGTTGGTTGACTGGTATTTCCTTGCTACAAGTATTTACAAATAATTATGTAACACAGAATTACATGTAGATTATCAGATTTTCAGTACTTTGTCCTTTTTCAGTCCACTAAGATACCATTAATTGTCCTGAGATTTCTCTGAGCATTTAAGCAGCTGGCAGATTATCAGATCCCAATAATTTGAAAATCTCTAGCTCACTGAGTACTTTTCAACCTCTTATTTCTCCTTCCTAGACTGAGATTTCACCTGTTGATAATTTGATTGGTGTTTGAAGGTGGATGTGTTTGTTGAAAACCTTAGCATTTTTCATGTTTTTTCTTGACAATGCTATTGAATACTGAAATATTGAACACTTTTCCTACTGCTAATGTGCTTACAGCATGACTGACTTCTTTTTTTTTCTTTAGTAACTTCAATGTTTCTTGATACTTGCATCTCTTTTTAAATGTCCTTCCATATTTAATCCTATATTAAATTGTCTTTTACACAGTCCCTTAGCCATCTCACCTCATTTCCACTTTCTGCATCCTCTCTTCTATGTGAGACGAACTCATGTTTAGTGAATTCATCATTTGATCTGCATGCTTAAATTCTATGGATTTTATTTTTCTATCTTTATTCCTTTCTTTCTGGGGGTTCTGAACTCTCTCATTTCATCCAGCTTGCCTTACATCCTCCCATTCTCAGCAAGTTTCTTTCTACAAATAGGAATAGCATTTCTTCTATCCATCTTTAGTTGCAACAGCTGTCATCGATGCTTTCTTAGAATTGCTTTCTTAGAATTTGCAGGCCAATTTGTACTTTTTTTTTTTTTTTTTTTTTTTTTTTTTTTTTTGCAACACATTTAAGTACTTTAGATGCCTTGTTTTGGCAGATTCCTGTTATTGGTGATTTTACCTGTATCTCACAAAAAAGCCTTATCCACCTAATTTTCTTGATCTGGTATTCTGTATTAGATAGCCATCATGATAAATGCTATGTTCTTTATCATTGTATGTAATCTTGCTCTTTGCATTGCTGATCTGGAAGCAAATATATAAAGTGTTGTCTTCTAACATAGAAAAATGATGCAAGGGAAGAGGCCAGTTCAGGCAAAACTCTAAAGTGCTATCCTTCAAAGTCAAGCTCTTGGAGGCTTAATTCAGCTGTAGGAGCAGAGAGGGCGACCTTATAATATTTGCCCTTTGAAATGTTATCTTTCAGAGGTGACCTTTAAGCTAACTTGGGAGTCTGGCAACCTGGGTCCCCAGCACAAGATCCTTTTCATTGTCAGCCTCTCACAGTTGGTATCTTCTCTGCCTTTGTTCAAAACAGAATCTCCTTCCCGTTTTGCCTGCTTTGCTTCATAACTCTCTTGTAACTCATACTATCATTCAAGTCAAATAGAGTTAGCAAACTGTTGCCTTTCTCTTCCAGAGACATCTCAGAGTTTATAATTCTGCTGTGTTCTTTACAGACTTTATTCCATCTAGGTTAAATATTCTTCTTTGCAGTAACTTTGCAGTAACTATTCAAGAACACTGTAGTACTATGGGAAGACTTCGTAGTCTGGCAGCATTCCATACTCATTTTGGAGTTTAAGCAAACATTAACCGTGAAGTTAATCAGAAAGGAGCTGAAACACTCTCCTGACCTGGCAGGAGCAAATTAAGAATGTGACAGCATACAAAATTATGGAAAACTATATTAAATCATATGAATGGTTTCCAAGAACACAAGAGTTTGCATGATTACCAAATCAGCCGTCGCCATCTTTAGCCACGACCATTGTTTAGGCTTGCTCATGCCTGACCAGGCCGTGACTAATGCAGGTGTTTCTAATAGCAACTTTTAAGAAGTCACACATCCATTTACATAGCTTTTGGAGTTCTGAACCAAAGTTATGTATTTTAATAATGAGCTACGTAAAATAGAAGGCAAATTTGTATGAGTGAAGTTGAAAATTCTTTGAGAGTTTTAATTATAGATCAGATCTGTATTATTAATTTCAGTAGCTATTTTGGTGTCTTTAAAAATATTGACAACAGTTCTCTTTTTCTTTCTTCATGGTCTCATCCATGTTGCTTTGCTAAAAGCTCAGTATGCTGAAGAACCCTGCCTTGCTCCCTGAAGGCCCCTGGGCAGCGCACCAGGTGGGCACGCTCTGTGAGATGGAGTCACCAGGCCTGGGGCCTGTCCCTAAATTCCTGCAGCCTGCCTGCCATGTCCCTGTCAGCACTCTGCTTGCCTTGATTCATCTGCACTCTGTGAAAGCCATGACCTGAGATGCATCCCTAGTTCATGGGAGCTTGTACATCTTTATCAACAAGACAATCATGAAAGGGAGGGCCTAAAAAGCCCTGTGAGATTTTCAGCTTTGACTTCTGCATTTTTCCACTGCATGGCTAGGGCCTGTCAGCACTTTGTTCCTGATTAGTCGGGCAGCTAAAACAATACTGCTGCTATCTCTGTACTTCTCCATACTTTTCTGAACTTCATTGTGTTCTTGCCTTGTCAGTGTATTTTTTATCTGTACAATTGTTTCTTTGCTTGAATTCAATATGTTTGTTTTTCTAAATGACAGCAGAACTGGTATTTTGGTGTACTTCCATATTACTCCATCAATCACTGGAAGAGGACGTTGACACAGTGTTACTTTTGTTTTAAGTAAAACCAGGCTGCTTTTATTATTTGTGTGTGTGTGTGTACTATTTTCCACTATTCCCTTTGGACTGGGAAAATTGAGATTTCATAGGCCTAATCTTCTCAGCTAATATTATGAGCTACAGCTAAGTAGCATTTGTTGGAAAACAACAAGTTCATTCCATGTACAGTTCATTCTTCTGTTTGGCATAGATATAATGGATATAGCACATGAATTGAAACTGTTTTTACCCACTGTATGACTCAGGTTTTATTTATATGATTGCTAGCTAATTGTATTTGAAAGATTGTGTTTATTTTTCAACTAGAAGATAAATTTTTGATTCTGTATTTCTAGTTAAAATGAAACAGTGTAAGGTAATACAAAGAACAAATATGCAAGAGAGTGCAAGATGATATGAAGGAAAGAGAAAACAAGAGGGAAAATCAGGAAATGTGGAGAAGATCAGATCAGAAAGAACCTCTGGTTTGCCAGGAATTAGGTCTCTGGCCATTGGATATAAATGTGTTAGAGTGATTAAAGGCAATATAAAGGCAAATGGGTAAGATGAAGTCAGAACACTTCTCTGGAAGCATAATACAGTATCTGTAATATGCCAATTTCTAAATGAAAAATAGTAGTTGAGAGGTTGTAGTTAGTAGTACTAGCAGTATTTAAAGAAAAGGAGTTACAGTGTGTGTATGTTTGGCAGTTTTCCTTCTTTCTCAAAACAGTAGAGAGAATTGCTGTGTGTCTGACAGCGTGGATGAAGGCTAAAGGAAAGTAGATGGCTGCAGACTGATGTCTTCACTGTGGCTGTAGATCCCTGCAGGGTCAAAGACCAATAAATAGAAAAGGAGAATATGTGAAAAAAATGGGTGTTCTCACTGGACTGTGGCTGGTTAAAGTTAACAAAAACTGCCTATGTTTTGAAGACAATTGGAAGTGCTAAAGGGTTTGAATAATATGTTGTTATACAAAGGAGAGAAGAGATGATCTAGCTAAAATAGTTCTTTGGTAGAAATGCTGCTTCTTCACTCATGCTTTCAGGTCATTTATAAACGTAGCATGGTTAATATGCTGTAAGAGCAAGCCTTGAAATACTTCTTAGCCATATTGAATGTTGACCAGTTCTACCAAACATTTCCAGCTCCTTAGCTAGTGTTGATATTCAAAACAAACAAACAAAAACCCTTCCCTCCCATTTATGATTATTCTATAATAAATGTTGAAAGAACTAACAACTTTTTTTTTTTGAAAACAATATAATTATCACAATCCATACAATTGTCATAACTATCAAATCAATACAATTAGTTTGGTTTTTGTAAGGGCCCAGTGATAGCTATCAAAAAGATCTGGCTTTATTCATATATAAACAAATTTGGTAGTTACAGGCCCCCAGTTATGGACAGCTCAGATGTCTCTGCTCCTTTGCAAGCCCTGGGGCTGGAGTGGAAGCCATGAATTGCTGTGGAAACACACTGTGGTGTACAGTTTTGGGTAGAATTTGTCCCCTGTGATCCGTATGGTGTTCCACGTGCATAGCCAACTTACTCAGCCGTTGCAAAGAACGTGGCGGGACTACACTTATTGAACAAATATTATTCTTCATGAGTAATTTTCTTGCCTGTCGTTTTTTGGATAAGAAGCAATTTTTAAAATGTGTTGTCAGAAATCCATCCCTTATGCAATAAAAAACTCAAAAGCTGTGCCTGATGACATACAAGATGTCCAGATCTGCATTGGCTCCTTCTCTGCAATCTGTTTACAAAAGTTAAAAAATGCAGCAGAATGAGTTGGTTTGTAAAGGTGCTTTTTTGAATGCTAAATCATATCTGCAAAACTAAAATGCTAAAATTTGTTTTGTTTCACTATACAAGAGTCTTCTGAAACAAGTTTTGAGTTAATCTGATGTTTAAATTTAAATTAATTAAAACATAAGTATTTACATTTGGAGTCCATTTTTCTCTCTCAATTGAAAAATTCCTAGTAATTGAGGAAGTAAGATATTTCTCTGTGGCTTATATGATCATTTGCATTTTTTGCAAAAACATCTGAAAATTATATATGCAATATTTCTTTTCCAGTAGTGTTCATATTAAACTATCACATAGTATTTTTTTTGACTAACAAAAATCTCTATCAGAAGAATTTTGAATTTACCGAAATGTTGGTTATCAATACATTTTTAATTTTTAAAATGCTTATTCCCAGGTATTTCAAAGTTCTATTTGGTACCTGGGTGAGTAATCTGCATTGTAAATATGTGGTGCATCTTATTTCACATTGATTTAATGCACGTTATTAGCTTATCTGAAAATTAATTCAATGATTTCATGCTTCTCTTGAGATCTCTGTAAGCCTGCAGGGATTTGGAAAATCCCAAATAATTGTTAGGAAATCCTGCAAAAGAAACAACTTACTTTGTCTTCGATTTGCAGCAATACCAGTTAGTGGAGTACAAAGCGTCTTCTCTATCCACTCCCTTGACCACTATTAACTATTTTATTTTTTTTAGCATGTCTGTAAATTTACAGAACTATATGTCAGGAGTCATATTATTTTTGGTCAGTTTTAGTAGCTTCCCTTTGAAGAAGAGTCCTTCCGTTTCCCTCCGACTACCCCCATGACTGGCACAGAAGACTGAAAGGCCATGCATCCACCAGGATACATGGCATGCAAAACCTCGCAGGGTTAACTCCTCAATGTTCTCAAGGAAATGGCTGCTGATGTGCTATGCTCGTTGCCTGTCATGCTGATTAATACCGCCCTAGTATTTCCTTAAGTGTCCCTCGCTGACTGTGTTTTTTGTAGTCGCAGTTGGAATCAGAGCTCACTGACTGTTCTGTTTTCCGTCTGTCAGCACACGGAGCCTCCTCTGTGCCCAGTTCTTAGGAGCTGCACCAGCACAAGTAAAAAAATAAAATAAAAATAAAAATATAATAATAACAACAATAATAATAATTCTGGTTGAAGAATTAAAATGTGCCAGAGCTACAAGAATTTTTTTAAGGATTTTAGGCAGTGGGCTGAAACAAGTTTAAGAGTTCCTAAGACTTTCAGTTCTGTTTCAATTTTTTGCCCAATGTGAGCATAAACCAAGGAGTTTTAGGCTTCTGGAAGCTGTCTGTGGTGGCAGCATGTCCCAGCTGGCCCCTCACAGGGGCAAGCCAGGGTGGGACTGGTGTTGCTCCGAACATGCTCCAAAATTCCATCTTGTGACTTGCTATGTTTGTATCCACCTCTGAGCCATACAGGAAAATTCTGTTAGTTTAGTATGAGTACATGTAGTAATGCAATTACTTGTCTGTGGTGTTTTTTTTGTTTTGTTCTGTTTTAAGTGTTGCATGACATAGTGCTGTTAGTGTTTTTATGGAGTAATGATGATGAAAGAGGAAATTGGATTCCAGTGGCAGGTCATCTCTAGGTTAAAAGAGGGAAAAAATACTCGTTCTCTGTCTCAGTTGTGTCTCATGGAAGCAATGGGACCTAAAGATCCAGGTCAGTCATTTTGTACACAGTGGTAATCTAAAATATAGACATAAAAAACATCCCTAAAAGTAAATAGAAGGGTAAAATTGAACTTTATTTACACAAGATAAGTATATGTTGAGGTAAATAAGTTAGAACTAGTCCATATGCTATAAAAATATAATCTCCTTGTCCTGCATGAACCTCAAAGTTTACATTATTTCATCTGCCAATAACCATGTGCAGCTATCAGGATTTTGTGAGCATCTTCATACCAAGACAAGTCTAACAATAAAAGTCAGTAATACCTTTTTATTCCATGAGCACTTACTGTATATTTTCACCACGGTCCTCCACAAGCATATAGAAATTCTAGGACAGGGACCAACACAGTATTAAAATACAGAGAAACTCCCTCCATGATTTTATTTTATTTTTTGAAGTAGATAATCTTTCTAATGCTTCAGGAAAAAAAAAAAAAAAAAAAAAAAAAAAAAAAAAAAACAGCCTAGAGAATCATATCTGTGTGAAATTCTCATTTTGATATATTTGGCAGTGTAGAATTTAATGTCTTCCCTTGACACACTTAAAGTACATAGATAGTAATGGCAAAGATGTACATTTATGATCCAGTCTATCAAAACAAAATACTTGCTGTTGTGATCCTGCAGCCCAGGATGCTCTTGTCAATTTGTGGGTGTCCATGCTTTTCCTTGAAATAATAATATTTTAAATATTTTATTAAATATTTTAATAAAATATTGAAAAAGTTGACAGCAATTATATTAGTCTCATTAAGATAGTTCTTATGTTCTAGCCATTGTGGACTGAATTAGGGAACAGTATTTTTGTATTTCTGGACCAGAAATGAAGCAAGTTACACTTCACTGGGCACTAAAGTGATCTTCAGAGTGCAGCATTACCCTGAAAACATAGCAATCATTAATAAAATTTCTGAGAAATAAGAACCTCATTTCAGGTGGTTTTAGGTTTGATTTTGTCCACATTAGAGGAGACCTCCACTTTAAAGATGAAATACCATGAAACTCTTTGCTCTTTTCAAAAGATGTAAAAGCTTGAATTCTATAGAATGTTTAAGACTAGAACTGTCTTGAATAATTGTTTTTTGTTTTTGTTTTTTTTTTGTTTGTTTGTTTTTAAATACTCTCATGATAAAAGAAGTAAAGCTCAGGAGATTGTCCACAGATCTTGTATAGCAAAGCTTGGCTTTAAGAATATAAAATAACTCCCTGATCAGCATGACAGCATTTTGGGGTTACAAGGAGCAAGGTTACTCATCTCCAAGCAGCAGGGTGACATGCTCTGATCTGTCTTCCTCAAAAACCTGGCAGAACCTACCTTATTGCAGGTGTAATTCAGATACATCACATGTTCTGGTGGTCATCGGAACCAAATTCTTCCAAACATGTAGATGTAAACTTTAAAAAAAATAAAAAATAAAAAGAGCTCCTGTGTGAAATGTGCCATGTTTGATGTCAGAAGTGGGTTCAAGGAGCCTGTCTCTCTGTTTTCCATGACTTTCATTTCCATCTGGATTTACTGGGGCTGCTTCATTGATTCAGTAGACTCTTCTGAATTTTCAAAATACTTGATCTATCTGGCAGATCTGTATTCCCAGAAATTAGAATATTCTATTTTTGAGGAATATTTGTAGCACCTACACTTTTATTTTGTACAATTTTACCTTCTCCAGAGTAATAATACTTAAATAATAATAATATAGCTGCACTAGTTCTTATTAGCTCTACATATTTCATTTCTTAAACTAAAATTTCATTTTGTATAAGAAGAAATGTAAACAAGATAAAACAGATATTTACAAAAATAACCCTTCTGATTGATTAGATTAAAATCAAAATTTCTCAATTTGCCTGTGGAAATACATTAATGTAATGGACTCTTTTCGGAATCAGCAGACAGACAGATTGATGTGTCAACAGAGAAAAGAGTTATAACCATCAATGTGTCTCTCATTGTTTGACAGTGATTTACTACTATCCAACAAGTCTGTTAGCTTAACTTTCAGACTGAATTATTCACAGATAGTGCATTACACTAGAAGCATTTTTTTCTGATACATAGACCAGTGCAGTGGCCTCCCAAGACTGCTCCTGCAGAGCTATCACACACTGAAAGACATGATCTGGCAGCCCCTGCTTGTGCAGAATCCTAAAAAAAAAAAAAAAAAAAAAAAAAAAAAAGAATGCCATAAGATCTTGATAAGATCTTGAATCCTAACTGAATCAGATAAGAAAATCATTTTTCCTTACAGCTGTTTCAGAGTCATAACATTAATTTTTCAGTGTGTTATCACTGGGTTTTTCAGAATTTATTGCAGCAGAATATTTACATTTGCTATTCATAATCATTGTATTATCAGTTTTAAATGTCTGTACCTCTATTTCTGATCTGAAAAAAAAAAAAAACAAAAAAAACTTTGCTGTTGATTTTAATACAAATTAAAACCTGGTCCTTAGTAATGATTAGCTTAATTGTCCATTCTTTCACTTTGTCATTCCTACCAAAATAGTTTGCAAGCAAAGGAGGCTGCACTCAAAAGAGAATTATATCCATTATAAGACGTGTCAGAGTAGGAAGATGCTCACATTCATTTCTGGTATAACAATGAAAAGGTGCAAATGCTATTTTTAAACTTTCAAAATTAATTATTCTAAAGGCATATGCTTTTAAAAGAAAAGGATGATTTTGATCAGAGTGCACAAGGTTGCAATTCTATCTTGGTTTCCCTCTATTATTTTGGTAAATATAATTTATACAGATTAATATTATACTTCTCACTATATTTTTCCTACTTAAAAGTTTAATGTGTTTTTGCTTTGCTTTTTCTGAGCTTGACTAGAGATAGATTTGATCAACTGCTGCACCTTTTGCATCACTTGGAAAACTGTTGTGTCCTTGGGCCTTTTTTCAGTGATGTGGTAGTTCTCCCGGTAGTTTTCTGTAATCTGTGTTGGCATTATCAAAGGGCATCCTTATGTCCCTGACTGTCATGGCTTGAATACATGCCGATAATTATATTTCTATCCAGAAGTAAATTTATCGGTTCAATACATATACAGTTAATAGTGACTTAACTCTTATTTGCTGTATCTACCTCTGTTGCCTGTTCTTGAAAACTCTTACAGTTTTTATATGTATTAATTTGATACTTGAAAGAAGTACATCATGCCATCATGGACACAACAGTGTCTTGCACATGTACCTTTTCAGAGATGCTGTGTTGGCGTCTTTCGTTTCTGTAGCATGTTGCGTTACATGCAATTAGACATTAAGCACTCTTGCTGATTATACAGTCACCAGCAGTTTATAGTTTTGAGACAGTTTTGCACAAAGTTGGAATATTCATTGAATTTTCAGAGAGGAGAGGGATGTTGAATGCTTGTCACAAAAAGACCTTAAAAAGAGCAAACTGGTATATTTAGATTGTGCATATTTTATGTGAATAATTTCTACTTGGAGGGGGAAATTTTTAAAATGTCCTTGGGAGACTTAGATGAAGAAAAGAACTCATACGTAGAAATGTTTAAGTGTTAGCTAAAGCTGATCTGTTGTCAACTTGTGAGTGTTGTGAATAATACAGGAGATCTCAAATACAAAATCATTTCATGCTACAATTGTTAATTTGCTTGCAAAACATGACTGCTTATTCTGTTACCAAAAAATGCCAATGCGACATATTGTATTTGGACTCACTCACCCACTTTCTGGGGAAGTACAAAAAGAGGGGAGAGTAAGCAGGCTTCATGAAGTTGCACAAGGTCAGTCCATAAGCACGAACCATGGACACTGAAACATCTATGACTCAGAACTGAGTGAAATGTATGTCAGGCTGTGTTTCATGGTCAACATATTTCATTGGTCATTTGTTTAATAGAACATGTGCTACATTTTCTACTCTTTATATTCTCTCTCTATGGGCATGGCATAGCATGAGGAGCAATATCAGTTTTACGAGCATAACATAAGGAAATTCTAAAGGCTAAAAAGTTTGTTGTCAAAAGATCAGCATCAATTACTAAGACAAAAAAAAACAAGGACTGAAGAAGAAATTATATTTCTCTTACACAAATGATTCTATTGCAATTCAGCCATCCCATCTTTTAGAGAAAGTTGAAAGTTTACTCTACTCATATATGTGACTTATGAAGTGTGTTTCTCCTTTAATGTGCCCGTGTGTTAGAAAAACAATTGTATGATGTTGTAGTTATAGTAACTCCCCCTTTTATATATATATATATTAAATGTATTGTATGAAAACTATTACATGATAGCATCTTTTTCCAAATTAATTAATTAATTTTGGAAAATAGACATGGTTTCAGGACACTTGTGAGGATTCTCAAGCAACTTAGTGTCCTTTTGACTAAAAATCAGGAATTCCTGTTTAATGTTTCCAATGCATTAATTTGTCATGTTCCTTATAACTTTGCTTGCAAGTTCAGGGATCTTTTATGGATTTATTTTGTGTTTTTTCAAAAATGTTCCAAAGCAAACCAAAGTTGCTGATCAGCTTGGGATGGAAGAAACATACTGAGTGGAAATCTCCCCACAAAATGGAATATATTTTGTCCATCTAGAGACGTGCACCAAATTCTCTTTGGACAATTTGCGTTCTGCATATAAATAATGCGAAACATACAGTCTGGGCTGATTTAGTCCGAATGTAAGCAGGTTTGTGTAGCTCAGACCAAAGTCCCTTCGATGGCCCTTGCCCTGCTCACCTGAAATGCCAGAGAGCCACTGCTGTGCAGCGATGCTGGCGCTAGGTGGGCGAGTGGTCCGGATGTGCTTGTCTTCTCTGCTGTCCATAAATGGACACGAGATTCTAACTTACTTGCTTCATTTGTATTTCTGGGACCAGGTGGGATGGACCCCAGTCTTCTACCTTTTACTTTTGCATATCTTTAAAACAGGGGTAATACTTGGGTTTGTTTCAGAAGAGATGTGGAACCAAATATATCAAAGTTTGTGCTATAGCTGAAGCTATGGAACTAGGCATAAATGCCACTTCATTCCCCACAGAGTTTTCCCATAGTGTGTTAACACAGCATTTCTAAAAATAATAAACATTTGATAGATATTTATTGTCAAGATCTTTTGGCATAAACATCTTTTTTTTTTTTTTTTTTTTTTTTTTATATTAGTGTCCTGCCAAATCTTTGTCTTTTGCTCTCTTTACTTTCTGGAGACTTCAAAACGATTGCCTAGGGGCTTTTCAAGGGAAACAGACTTTTTTATAAAATAGCAGCAAAAAGGGTAAATTTTGGCATTAAATTAGAAGACAATTAATCACTTTTCTGCTACTAAATTAATTATCATCAAAGGTTTCATTAACAGCAGATTTCTTATCAGCAAAGTCAACAACAAAATTGGAAACTGGACAATTTTCTCCCATTATCAAAGACGAAAACATTTTATGGCCCTTTTTTCTCAGTTTGTCCTTTTTAGAAGACTGCTACAGCATGCAGAGTGGGATTCAAAAGTCCTCAAATCTCTTCCGTCATTCTGTGTTTTAACTGGAGTTGGAAAATGTGGTATCGAAAAAGGGGATTCAGTGGCCATAGCAAGGAGGGTTGTTTGCTTGCAGAGGTCAGCACAAGTGTAGGGTCCCTACCTATCTTTGTCTAAGGCCTTTGGAAGGGGGGTACATTGTGGTATGTAACTGTCTCATGGAGTTTAACTTCCCACTTAGAGATAGCATGGCACATTCATTGTGCAGCTCAGGGTACAGCATTAGGTGGGCTGGAGCTGCCGCCTCATTCATTGCACAGGGACTGATGCAAGGGCTCTACAAGGCTTGTGGGCTATAATTATCCCTAGTAATTTAAGAATCCCATTACCTTCTGCAGATGGAGGTACAGTTTAATCAAATACAGTGGTAAATCTGCCTTTATTAGGCACATTCTGTAGGCTATTATGTAGGTGTTAATGTTTAGAATGTGTCTGTATTACAATTCTTCCCAGGTGAACAGGCACAAGTTTAAAAAAAAAAAAAAACTTGCAGCAATGAGCACCAAAGTTTTTTTCTGGTTTGGTTTGTTGTTTTTGTTTTGATTGTTTGCTTTTCTCTTCATTAGTAAATGTATTTTGAACAAAGAATATACCTATAATCCAGGGTTATGATTTGCACCACTGTGGTCACTCTGTAAACCAGATGGCTACATTTGAAAATTAGTAGCTGCAGACTAATTTGGTTAACAACTAACCAAAACCATTTAAAAGCTGAGCATTTGCAGCAGTGTATTTTTCTATCAAGATCACAGTTTCCAGAGTTGCCCATAATTACTTCAAGTGAAGGGATGCAACCCCAGATCCTTTGTAGATCCACTCATGTTAGTTTGTACTGCTTTTCCACTATGATTTGTCCATGCTGAACCCTGGTTTGGAAATCTCTATATTAATGTTTTAATTCTCTTTAGGATTTATCTTCATTATTAGTAACTGTATAGCAAACAACAGTTTCTCTTTAGCCAGATTGCACTTCCAAGGTAGCTCAGCTTCTACAGTGATGTACGTTTTGGTTTGTACAAGACAGATCTGCGATAGAAAGGTACCTCTAAAGGCCAGCAGCAAAGATACAATTGCAGAGTTGGTGTTTATGAACTATTGTCTTAATCATACTGATAGTTAGCTTGCATTTATCTCTAAAAGCACATTTTTGTAAGGCCGCCTAATCCCAAAGTTTCAGCCCACTCGAAGTCTGCAGAGGTGCTGCAGTGATCTCAGACACCAGGCAGAGCTCTTCCGTGACAGCTACTGTTGCTGTTAATGGTGTGTTCCCTTCATAAATTTCAAAAACCTATATATGGACATTTCTGGCAGGCTGGCTGAAATATTGGGAGTGCCAGACCTTTCTGATTTAGGATACTTTTACTATCCATGTTTTGAGGATAAGCAATAGAAAACACCTTTTGAAGATGTCTGCTACACAGCTCAGATTTTAGTCTTCTTGTTCCAGTTCCCAAGCCACTTCCCATTAACAAAATCAGCTTTTCTTTTTGAACTTCAACTATCCAGTTTGGGGATAAAACACAGAAATAAAAACAGGTCTATTTTATGCTATATTTTGATAAAAAGTAGCAGTTAGGGTTTGTTTTGTGGTTTTTTGTTTGTTTGTTTGTTTGTTTTTTAAAGACTATCTTCTGAATTACTTGAACAAGCTATATTTATTTAACATTAACATTAATATTAACATTAACATTAGTTAACATATATTTAAATGTTAGACATGTATGTTAAATATATTCGTTTGGTGAGGGTTATGCTGTGCCAGTGAAAAGCACAACACGAAAATGTTGGCAGCAGTACTAGTTCTGCAGAATTTAACAGTGGAATGGAGTAGTTACTGTGTTTCAGAAGGGATTAAATGTTTGCTCTGTTACTGCTGAATATTAAGTGTTTGGGAACAATAAAGCACCCAGTCCTGGCTCCTGTGAAATTTATAGGCACCGCTGCTGGAGCTACTGCCCTTGAGAAAGGGCTGTCTACAGTCATGAGCTTAGAAGTCAGGACGTAAATTGGGACTTCTTTTCCACCAGACTATAGACCTGAGCTGGTTGATGTCTGACTAGCAGCTGGAGGCCCTGCCAGTCCCTGCACAGTTTTCACGTGGCACAGGACCCATGGACCAATGTGGTTGAGTCTGGATGGGTAGGACAGTTCCGCCCCAACATTTATAAGCTCCACCAGAGCCATAGTTAGTTCCCTTCCAAATTATTCAATCTCTGAAGACAGGAGTAGGCCTATTCATATGAACAGTAAATCTGGCTTGAAGTATAGCAGCCTGTGTTTACATAGAATTCTGTGTTTAGTAACTCATAATGTTATTTAATGTGCCTTGTTAGCCTCTGGTTTTAGTAAAAGCACCTTTTAAGTAGGATTACAGATCTGAGCTATTTCTAGCTCACTGGATGCAAAAGATGTGCAGTTACAAATGGCAGTCCACAGTTACTGTAATGAATGTGATCACATCCAGAGGAAAAAAAAATGGAATGAAGAATAACAGCAGGTTTGAGAGGTGCATTTAATTTTCATATGATATATTTTAAATTAAATTATGAGTGCAGTATGAGCAGGATATCTTCTCAAAAGTTAAAGGCTAATCTTCGATGCTGGTAGATTTATCTATTACACACTGACTGCCATCTAGATGTATGGTAATTGTGAGTTTGACTTGCTCTTTCAATCTTGAGAAAATAAAGGAAATGGAAATAATGCCAGCTGGCTTTTTGTTCCAAAAAAAAAAAAAAAAAAAAAAAGAAAAGAAAAGAAAAAGCAAGCATCCGATGGTGCTGATAGTTGCTTGCTTTCTGGGCAGAAAGCAGCATCTAATTTCCATTTATATATCCCTCACTGGGATAATGTTTTCAAGCTTCCTCGTATAAAATGAGTTAAAATAGTTTCTCAGTTAAAAAGTACCACTACCAGGATTCTTGTGTAAAAATCAGAGCTTTTAACATCCATAATCTGATGTCCTGCTAGAGTTTGCCCAGCAAATGGAGCAGCAGTACATTTGATGTTGCAACTTGAAAGGCGGATGGTGATGTGATCCAGGTGTTCTGCATTAACATATAGGCACAATAAGGTGCAAAATGTATACAGTTGGCTAATAAATACTTCACTCTAGACTTTCTTTAAATAAAGGAGAAGGGTTGTTTTAGTCACATTTATGTTTCCTTTTCTTAATACTTTGAACAGTTTTGTCATTAGAAGTAAATGGCCAGTGAGAATATCCTTAGTTGTCTTGAATGAATGAGACATTTACTGATCTGCTGTGCTGGTAGCTACTGGCACCAGCTGACATGGGAATTCAGATGAAACAGTGCCTAATGGGGGGCTATTGTAAAGTAACTACAGTGAAATGGAATTTAGTTCTTTTTGACAAGCAAATGAAGGATTTCAGCTACAAATCTAAAGGTTCCTAGAAGATGATGATATGCAAAAACCCTTAATTCAAACAGTCAGCCATCACATCTATAAAATAAACTATTTTTATCAGCTCTTAACCAGTAAATGAAAAACACCTTTCATTGGCAGTGCTGATTTTTCTAGAAACATAATGAAAGAAGACCACTCCCCTAAGGTATTATTGGAATTTAAATGGTCCATCAAGTGACCATATCTGGGGCATGAGAATATTGTCTGTGATCCACTTACTGGTCTGTAGAGTCCCAGGCCCAGGTGTCTGTGCCCATGAGCTCCTAACCATTCACCAGTCATTAGTTGACTGTCACTCTTGTTTTGTGATTCCATGTGTGACCTGCAGAGGTATGCTAAAATTTACATCCCTGTCATAAAGCAGAAAAGTGTGTATTCCCTAAAAATATTAGCATTCTTGGAAGAGACAGTAAAGTTCAATTCTAAACTCTGAGGTACTGAAATAACTATTTGTAGATACTTACGGAAATTCATGGGAAAAAAATTAATGATTAATTTCTTTCCATTGGATTTCTCATGAATTAGTAACAAGCAAACAAAACAACAACAAAAGATGCATTTCATTTTCTTTGTTTCATTATGGAATTTAACTGATAATATCTATATCAATTTATATAGATATATATATATGAGTTTCAGCAATTACATGCAATCAGTTGCAACATGTAGCAAGTACAGTCAGGATTTGGCTTTTTATTCTTTTTCTATATGCACAGAGTTTTTAATCTCTTTAAATACATACAGAAAGTGAAGTAAAAAAAAGTAAATGGAGAAAAACTTCCCTAGAAGACCAGTAGGCAGCCCATTCCTCACACTCAGCCTCTTAATAAAGTCTGTAGTAAAGCTGTTTTAATACAGTGGGCATGGATCAGGTTAATCCTTTGGGATTTGTTCCCATTCCCACCTTCATAACTATTTCCAGCTCCATCTACCTTCATTTCATTGAGCAAATAGTATGGATAGAAGTAATCAAAATCCACTGCAAGATCATCATAAAGAGGAATTTAAAGTGTACTGGTTTATAAATGAACAAGAATGTGGAGTATGGCATTGCAGTATAAAAGCATAAAGTGCTCACATGGTATCATTGGAAAATTTAGAATAGTAATGGGGGGGAGGAATGCTAATGGACTGTTCATTCTGGTGCCAAGTCTTAGGATTTTTCCAGGTGTTTTTAACTTAGAAGAAGCCACCTTTTTCTCTCAGTTTGAAAATGCTTCCTCTCATATAGCAAATAATTACAGTCAGCCTGTGTAGACCCCCTTTGTATGGGTCATTGCAAGGTGTACGGTGCTACTTCTTAAAAAGAAGTGCAACTGGAAAGCTAGTTCTGGCAGCACAACTTAAACTTAGTAAGTACTGCAAATAACGGAGTTCACTCCAATCACCTGCATCCTACCCTATCTGAGTGTAAGGTGATCCTTAGCTGTTTTGGTTTATTTGTAAGAATTCAGTGGATTCAATATATTTTTCCTACTTTAATTATTCTTTATTGTACTTTTATTAGTCTATACCGTCCATTAAAGCTTGCATCAAAGGCCCGAAGTTTTTACACTCAAATTCCCTTCTACTCCCACCTTGGCATAGGATAATGGCATAGGGTTGTATTAGGATCTTCTTCTGTATTTTGTAAATGATATTTTCCAGGTGCTTCTGTATTATATTGCTAGTTCTGTGGAGATTTGGGTTCTTTATATCTTTCAATCATCCTAAAATATTTTCAGGATTTAGGACTAAAGAATTTCATTTTTTTTTTCTCAGTCCACTAATTATTTCTTCCTTCAGGTGAAGTTCATATAGAGCAAGCAGCAAATTAAGGTGTTTCTGAATGCTCTGATCCTCTGTCATCCTCAGAAATGTTATAAGCATGTATTTTTATAACAACAACAACAAAAAGGCTGAACATGCGTCACTTCTATTTGATACTTCATGAAAAATCCTTTTTATATGGTACTGGTATAGTCCTCAAGAAAGCTTTTACCTACTCTCTCTAAAAACTATTCTATTAACAGTCTTTTCTCTGTGGCATAACGTTTGTTGGGGGGGGGGTATGTGGGGGGGTGATAAGAAAAAGAAAGGTCTTTTTTTTTTTTTTTTTTAATAAAAAAAAGGATTGTTTATTGTGAAGGAAAAACAAAGCAGTAAAACAGAACACATAAAAAATGAAAATTGCTATATCATTTAATGACTATTTTGTAAAAATAATTTTCTCTTCTCATTCTACAAATTCATGATAGGAGCACTGCTAGTTGCTTGTACGTGATTTATCATGTCAGGTTATATTGCAGCAAGCAGACTATATACCCTTTGACCTTGAAGACTCCTACAATACTGCTATAAATTTTGGTTTCTTAAAAGCAGGGGGTGAAAATGCCCTTTATTTAGACAGTTACTGAGCTTAAATACCTAGCAAAATGAGATTTAGTTTTCTTTATTCTACTTTGTGTTAGTAGGTGATATTTTGTTGTTATGAATTTATGTGGAAAAATACTTCAAATTTTTTTGCATCTCTGCCTTGATGTGTATGTCCACAACTAAGGGTTATTTTCAGCACAAATATGTGACCATGTTAACAGAGCTTTTCCACACCAGTGTTTGCTGAGCTGTGAAACCTATGCGGTTTCTTTCAGAACCTGATTTTTGGCCATTTCTGCTTCAGCTTTGTTACAAATAAATAATTCCTATGTGATGAAAACATGGAAAGATCCATTGTGAAACAAGGAATCCTGATTTCTTGCAAATGTATCCTATGTGCACATTACTTTAACAAAAAAGACCTGGCTTCAGAGTTTCCCTTGTGCCCAGTGATTCTCCTTCACCCGCCAACCCAAGCGGTGGTACCAGCAGGCTCTGGTAGCCCCCAGCTGTGGGCTGGAGAAGGCACCTCAGTGGATGAGCAGTTGATGTGTGCTCCCTGGCCAGCAAAAATATGTTGGTTGGTCAAACAAAACTATAATGTTGAACTCTCAAGCTTTCCTTCTGTAGAGACAATGGTTTCCCTCTGTCAAGCTGCCACGTTTCCTAGTTCTTGAGATTTGTGTGTTTGAAGCCTCTATTGCTTGTCAAATTGAAGTCTACCAGTGGATCCAAAAACCTTAGTGCTGAGGGAAAGGGCCAGGTTGTCTTCAAAATAAGAAAAACCTAATAACAATCTCCTTTGGGTTCAGTAAAAGGTAAATTTCTGGGGGTAGTTGTAGGGAGCCTAGTAGGCAGCTTGCACACTTTTTCTCTACATAAAAGTGTGTTTTGGTCTCTAAAAATTAACAAAACCATACTTGGCAGAACCGCATCCTACATAGAAGATTTAAAAAAAAAAAGTTGAACAAACAGCTGTTTTACAAATATTGGGGTAAGTAAACAGTTCAGCATCATTCTCTTTTCTTTAATCTGATTCATAAATTCTTCCATCTATTTAATTAAGCTTGATCTACTCTCAGCCTCCTTAATCACAGGCAGCTTAGGTTAATGTACACCTCTTCTGCTGATGAGCCAAAATTTCATGGCCTCTTTATTTTGCTTTGTGATGAAGTTATTCAAGAGCCTCTTTGACTAAGAATAAAAATAAATAAATAAAGTACATCTCTAGAGAGAACTAAATTGTGCCCTAGAGCAAGCAGTGAAGCTCAAGCAACAGAGATTATTGAAAAAACAAAAGAGCTTGAGTTTATATCCTCATGATACCACCTGAGATATCCATGATTCTAAAACCATCAGAAGCTGAATTTTGTTTTTTACATTAAGCATTCATTCAGAGCAGCATAAAACAGTTAAGCAGTTCCAATTTCAGAAGTAGCAATGGGAATCCAATGAAATACCTCATTGGTTAAGATACAGTCTCTCCCTATTCCTTCTCCCATTCACCGAATTTTACATTATTTTCTCTGTGCTGCTAAACCTTGAAATGCAGAGTAGAAAATACCTTTTCCCTTGCTCCCTTGTGGCCAGGGAGTAGTGTCCCAAGGCTAGAAGATGTGATTTTCAAAGCTAACAGGAAAATTGAATCCAGTCTTTTCTTTGACAAGTGTTCTGCCTAATACGCAAGAAGACAATTTAGCTAACACCAAAAACATCATCACAAATGTTTTTATATAAATCCCATCAAGTGCATTGAAGGGCAAGGCTTAGAAGGAGAAGGTTTGTGTCTGTGGGTCCTGAGCTGGAAGCATTTTCCTGTACCCCTCACCACTCAGCATTGCCCAGTAACTGGGATAAGCAGCTTTTCCACCGAGCTGGCAGAAACTTTGTCTTTGTGTTACACTCTGGGGGGTCTGTGTTGATAAAAAAAAAAAAAAAAATTTGCACGTCACCTGTACTTAATACATTGACTTCACTATCATTGTTTTGATTTTTGCTTAATAAATACTGGGACAAAATACATGAAGTATTATAATAGTTACAAAGTATTATAATCAAGTTCACTTAACAGAGAATCTTGTTTACTCTAAATTGCAGTAAAATGAAGAGTAAGACCTATCTGTCACTTCCTTAAGTGGCAACTAAAAATACCTTTACAAATGTAATGGAGTTAGGGAACTCTCCTGGTTTTTAATTTACTTTCAATAATTCATTAGCATACACTTTAACCTTAATCGCCAGTCCCCACAGGATTCATATGCTGTGCCAAAACAGATTTCTCATAGGCAAAATTAATTTTCTACAAATAACTTCCCTATTTTTTTTCCTAATTCAGGAGCACCAGAAGGTAGCACAGCTTTGGTGATTTGATCTCGATACATAAGATTTCAGCACTCGTTTTAGCCAGCATTCTTCTGTATTGAATTTTCTTTTTTAGACTGCTAAATATTGGGTGTGACTTACAGGAGGATATGATTCATTTTGATGGAACAGCTTCTAGGTATCTGTATTGGTGCTTATTAATTACTTTAGCAGAAGTGTTTTGTTCCTTCAGTTCCTCTTGAGGATTAAATACCACATAACATATGTTAGATTTTGGCAATCTTATGTTTACAGAAGTTTAAAAAATATTTTGAGCAGTTGTGCATGAAATTATTTAATATCCCTCATGAGAGGAAATGCTAACAATGTTAAACCCAAATACAACTGCTTTCTATGAATACTCTTTTCATATCTCATGAGAAAGAGCTGAATGGAATATGAAATTTCCACACTTTTTTGAGCTCTGGAAAATCAAGCCAAGAGTCATACCTGAAAACAAATATTAAGAGAGAAACATGTAATACTGAAAACAGTTGAGAATAACACATTGGCCTGGTTGTGATCCCTAATCAAGAAAATGTGAATTTGTTTCCTAAGTCTAAAGTTAATATTTTAGAGCATGTTGTCTTACAGGTATACAAACACATTGAGTATTTTCTGAAATTCCATTCTCTGAGACCTACATTCTTTGCTTATATATATCTCTGTAGAGGTGAAGACAGTAGCAGAAGGTCATTCTGGAATTAAACAGCAGTGGCCCCTGGAGAAGTGCTGGGAACAGCCGGTCTCTGTGGCCTCTGCCCCAGTGTCCAGGGGCTGCTGCCACAGGTGGCTGGGTGCAGCCTGGACCTTGAGCAGTGTGCCCTGCACAAGTGGCCTGCTATTGCCTTCCTCTAGTTAAGGGTCTGGATAAAAGGGAACTGTCTCCTGTATCAAATTTGGGCATTGCAACCTTATTCCTCAGGTTCTCCCTTTCACTTATTCTTACTTCTGCTGCTACTTTTTCAGGGAATAAGCCCTCCTCTAAATACAGAAATCTGTGTTTCTGTCTCCCCTCTACTCCCACCTGTATTCCTAGACACTTAGCTGCTCTGTCATCCCCAGGACTGATGGTTTCCCTTCCCCACATTCCTGAATTATTTCGGAAATCAAAATATACAGGTGATTAATTTGCATCCTCCCTGCTCTCAGCAGTTTGCACAAGCTTAATTGCTTTGGCTTCCACGTCATGCTTTCTGCTTCAGCACTCAGGTGTGCTTACAGCATTCCTCTGCTCACCTATTTCCTTCTCCCAAAAGCCACACCAGCCATTTTTTGAGCCTACCTTTTTCTGCATTCATCTTTTTTCACAAAAATCACTTAGCAATGCAATAAGTATTTCCCAGTGTTATTTTCTGTTTTAAATATAAATGAAGAAGGACATTCCTTATGCCAGCTAAGGTACTTTTACTCATGGAACCCCAGTTCCTCTTTGGAGGAAACGACCGCCTGACTGTGGGCCTATTTCCTGTGACTTTCGTTACCTTTTTCTTCATCTGTGTCATTAATCCAGCAGTGGCTGGATTAAAGCACAGACAGGGTAAATATCCATGTGCTTTACCCAGAGACTTACCTAAGACTCTCTTTTAGAGATTCAGATGGGACTTAGGGACAAAGAGCTTCATCATGGAAGGAGAAGGAGCTCAGGGGAGTGGAGTGGGAGGGGATGACTTGTGACAAATTGAACCGGGATTTGTAAAAGAGAAAGTGAAACCTTTTCACTTCCAAAGCCTCTTTTTGCCCCTGGCAATACTCGAGTGGATTTCTCTATAGCTTCTGACATTAAACACTTAGGGAAAAGAAGATCTGCTGTAGATTTTGTGTGTGATGTTTTCCAAAATTGCTTCAGATGATTGTATTTGATACTCATTGTTACAACAGAATCAAGAAAATTTGCAAGGATTTATTCAATTTGAATTGCAGGAGCAAGATCTTACAAAAATTTCCCATAGAATTTAAAGTATTAACATTTTTTCTAGAGGCATTCCATTAGTCTATTTCATCTTATGAGTCTCATATTTAAGCTTATTGTTCTGACTGTACAGCAAGGTGTAATAGAATGAAGATTAAAATAAACTTCCAGTTTTTGTCTTATTGCTGCATGATTACTGCAAACTGTTACTATAGCCACAGACATTATGACATTATGCTTGGTACAGGAGAAGAAAATGGGTAACCGAATGTAAGTAAAATTAAAGAAGTAACATATTCAGAAGTTGCTGTAAAAGACAGAAGATACCTTACTTCCAGTTATTATTTGAGTGAAAGACAGTGGCTGAGAACACACAGGGCTGTATCAGCTCTCATGAGGCCTCTCCCAGTGCAGTGAAAATGTCCCCTTTGGTGCTGGCAGCTGCAGCATCAAGCTGAGCTTCGCTGTTTTCCCCGGTGGACCTGCTGTCGGAAGGGAGTGTCCCTTCTCTGTCCCCCTGGCAGCATGGCTCATTAAACTCATACAGCTTGCTGCGAAGGGAAAGTACATTTCTTCTGTTAATCTCTCAGTGAGGCTGTGTTAGTTTTCTTGAGTAAATATTGTCCTTTTTTCTCACTATAATGCACATAGAGCAGTTTCTTTGCATTGTTGTTTGTTTGTTTGTTTGTTTGTTTGCAATGATATAGCTATGAGTGTTGGATTTCCTCTATATGAGTTTGGATGAGGTTATTTTCCAGTTTAGAGAGTTTTGGCTTTTGTTCTTTGGCCTTCAGAAGGAAAATAATTTGTAGACAAACATGTGCACCTGGTGCTAAAACAATAGGTACTAATACATTTCTAAAGAGGATGGAACTGGAACCCTCATACGCTGTGTTTCCAGGAAAGCAGTCAGCCATAACTTACTCTTCGCCAACAAAATAATTGTTTTGTTTTGTTGTTTTTACCTACGATGATTGCTGAAAGATTTCGCCTATTTTGAAGTGAGTTTAATTAGAAACATAATACTTAAATAACATTACGATTTTGAATATGCTAGTAAAGGCAATAACTAAAGACAGTCGTTAATGAATGCAATTGCTTTCTTCTAAATTACTGTTAATTTTATTTGGGGGAAAAAATAAAGGTTAAACACATACCCTTGTTTATTCTGCTACAAAGATCAAAGTGTTCTGAAGTTGGATATCAAACAGATGAAGGTTGTGGAAGTAACTGAGATGTAACTATAATTCCATGATAGGTAGCATTATGCAATTCTCAAAAAAATCCGTGGCACATTACATGAGCACATTGCAGGCATGTTAACACAGTCAAGCCACTGTAGCTGCTGGACTTCCGCTATTATGCATTAAAATAAAGTTCAAGGTGAATGTCATAAAACCATGTAATTTATTTTAGATATTCTGGGTATGACACCTAATACTTCACACCAAAACTTGAATTTTTATATCTTTTCTTTTTTCTTTTTTTTTTTTTTTCTACATGTACTTTTCTATCATATCTATCAAAGTCCAGCTGAAGTCTTACTCAAAAGTTGAATGATGCTGAACTCTGGTTGGATATTATTTAGAATGTTTGCTTATGATTTCATTTTTCCTTCTTCTTGAGCTACAGAATAATTAATTTCAAAACATAATCAGAAAAGACTGGAAGAAAATCCACAAAAAGGTATTGAAACACCATGAGAGACATATGATGTGTGGGTGGGTTTTCTTCAGAGTCCATCTGTAAAACATTTTTAAAAATGACATCCTACAAATATTTGTTAGAAGGAAGGATTGGGTCTGAGATGTTCATAGAAAATAGCTAATGGAATTGTGACAATTTAAAGCAACTGAGATGTGCATCTGAGAACTATAAATTCAAATCTCAAAGTATGTAAGTTGTATGTATGTAAGAAAGTACTAGCACCTTGAGCAGAATAAATGAATACACGGAAGTAAAGGAAGAGGTGGAATTAGTTCCTTGATCCAGTAAAGTATTTGAACTTATATTTCACTAAAGTTGGTGAAACTACTATATCAGTGTTGGGGGATGAGGGCAGGAAAATACGCCCAGATATGAAGAACATCCCAAAGTTCTAAATAAAATATTTTCTTGTACATGAATAAGCTTCAAACTCCATGTGTCCAAGCTCCATATTGTTCCATGATGTATCCTTTTCATTTTATTTTGTCACCACTTACGTTACAAAATTACTCACCAAGGTAGCAATAATCAGTACAAAAAAGATACCTCTGTGAAGACATTTCCTATATTTTCTTCATATCTGAAACAGAATATAATGAAATGGGATATTGCTAATGTGTGATGAAAAATGTGCTATCTGTAAAGAAGTTATTTGCTGTCTCTTAGAGAATGTTTTACAGACACATAACATACATTTCAAATTTTTCTTTCTAAGCCACCATATCCTATCATGTTCCTACTGCTAAAAAAAAAAAAAAAAAAATCTGTTTGAGGGTTTTCAGGGAATATTTGAAAGTCTTCTAAAGTTGAAAATGTTTTCCCAAATTGTCACTAGTAGTAGTAGGCCTACTTCAAGTTCTTGGAAGTGAAGCGTAGCTCCACTTGCCAGAACTGTAGTCTCATGTATATGAGTGGCAGTGCTACTAGGATCTGCTGCTGAAATTACTTCTTTAGAGGAACTGATTTGTATTCTTCCTGTATGCCAAGAAGAGGCCGTTAATGCTTTAGCAAACCTCAGTCCAGGCTTCAGCCACTTACTGGAATCAAAGCGGTAAAACATACACCCTATGAAACAAAACTAGATGCATCAAGGAAAAGGAGGACTAGTGGATTTTTAATGAGGCTCAAGAAGCCACAATGGAAAAGAACAGATGTATGAACATCAGGGAGGGCTGAACTAGGAACGAATAAGGTGTGAGAGACCCAAGCCAGAGGTGTAAAGAAAAGGGGGAGGTGTATGGAATATGAATTCCAGGATTTGTACTAGTTGGGAACAAAAAATAAGAAAAGACAAATCTGAATAAAAACTTGAAAGGGACCTGCTAGTAAGAGACGAGAGCTTCTGAAGGGCAGAAGTCAGACTTGAAATGCATTTTGGTGCAATTGAGGGCTAATCAGGATGGCCAGTGAGGGGAAACAAATTTCAGGATGAGAAAATTGATTGAGCAAGTGTGGGTGGGGATTAATTTTGTTTAACTGGGTAAACCAAATAAATTCATGAGGAATTGATAGTGGGTTGAATTGATGCTGATGATGTCTGCACTAAGTAGTGCTGAGTTACAGAGGGATATATTTGAATATGTATGTCAGCATGAGGAAAATTGACTTTGTGGAGGACAAAGTTACTGAGAATTGATTTTTATTGTGGATGGAAATTGATTGAGAGAGAGAAAATAAGTTTGATTTGAGTGTAAGGGAAGTTTCAATGATGGTAAAGAGCTGATGAAAGGAAAAAATAGACTTGAATTTGGTCATGACATAATTTTGAGCATAGTGTACAGTAGTTAACAAGTTTCTTGCATGATGGCACTAATAAACTTCCAATCAGAAGTAAATATCCATATTTTAAACAACAGCACTAGTTTCTGGAAAGCAGTGTTTACCAAAAATTAAGTGGACAGAGATCCAATGTAGGCTTCTGTAGTCTCAATTCATACATATACGTATTCTTGACATGGTATTGAGCTATGCAGTCTGGTTTTTAAGACAAGTGCACTGTGTCTCTACTGTTCATTCCAGATTTTCTAGCTAATACTTGAGGAATTTGTCCACATTAATTATTTCATTTGTCAAACAAGTCTGTTTTGCACATAGTAAGACTGCTTGTAATCTTTACTTTCATAGTAAATAATTATTCTACGGAAGTCTAGTTGGGTGATCTAATTTACTCATTAAGTCTGAAAAATCCTGCTTTTATTTTATTTTATTTTATTGTTTTATTTTATTTTGTTTTATTTTATTTTATTTTATTTTATTTTATTTTATTTTATTTTATTTTATTTTATTTTATTTTATTTTATTTTATTTTTTAAGTAAATTCTCTTTCTAATCAGAGTGCATCTTCATATTTCCTGCCAGTGTATCTCTAGTTTTGCTTCTCATTTTTGTCTCAGGTTCCTCTGTGGTTCTGGAGTCTTTATACTTGGAATTAGCTTTATCTTCACAGCTCATGGGAAACATTTCTTCTGTTTCCTCTTTACTGCTGTCATTTTTGTGCTATCAACTCCTTTGTTCCACCAGCTAAAATTTTTAACTAAATTTAAAATTTAAAAAAAAAAAAAAAATTAGTCTTGTAATTAAAGATAAGTTCAGAAGGTTTGGTGAGTTTAGAAGAGGTTGAGTCTGGAGTTGCACTTAAAGAGTTCTCACGTAGTAGTACTGTTGTCTTATATTTTGATCAGAAATGTTAAAATCTTATGAAAGCACCTTCATTGTAAAGCACCTTCATTGAAATTTTTGTAACTAAAAATAATGTTATTCTCAGTCAAAATTCAAGAAATTTCAGTAGTTCATAGTCAGCCTCTAGATACAGGTTTGTACTACCCTTTACTAATCTAAATCTTTCCAAAAATCTGAGTAGCATCACAGTTACAGTTCTCATTTCTGGAGTATATTGGTACTATTTGATTAGTTAAGAACAGTATAGATTTTTTTTTTTATTGTATTAAATATATATATAGCATACACTGCAGTTCTTTAGTGAAAATCTTTTTAAAAAACATCAGTATGATGTTTTTGGCCTATTTAGTTATATTTATGTTGCATTTATAATTGCAGCTGTACCTCTTCTGGATTACTTGAGGTGAGAACATTTCATAGCCTGTGTACTTACTATTTGTTATTACCACTGTACTGATTGTACAGTTTCATAAAAAGAGATACAGATTTTCTGTTTAAATCAACGTTAGGTAATGGCAAGCAATCGTAAATTGTTAATACTACAGTATATAATATATATACACAAGAGCACCTTTGATTTCGTGTTTTATGCTGGGCTTTTTATTTTCAATATTTTTCTCTAAATCATTTTTGGGGGTCCTTAATCAATCGCAAAACTTTACTATTAGTTTGTTGTTACTTACTACCCATAGGTATGCACTGAGCTAAATATCTGTTAATGACATTTTTGAAAAGTTAGCTAACAGTAGAGTACCCTTCCACATTTGTGTGTGGAAAATATACACATAGATTTGGCTTTGGACTTACAAATAGTTCAATCAAACTCTTCATGTGTTTTAACAACTGAGTGTATGCAAAAGCATGGGCAGGATCAGCATCCCATTTTTTCTACTGAGTAGTAACGCAGGAAGATTTTGTACCCAGAAATTGTGGAAAGTTAGTATTCTGAAGAGTTTATGAAAAAATAAAAAATAATAATTCTGCTTTGGAACAAAAGTTCTTTATCTCAAATCTTTCACAGAAAGCAAAGCCCAATGCAATCACATGCACATCATTTCAAAGCCAAAATCTGGCTGGAACCACACGTATTAAAAACCAGATAGACAAAATAGTTTTAAAAATTTAGTGATGAGTCATCTCGATGAATTACACTGCTTCTTTGAAGTTGGCTCATAAATACTATCATTGTCAGAAATTTTGCCATCTGTCTTCTCAGTTTCTTTCACTAGTCCAGCTACTATTATTTTTGTCTGTAGGAATTACCTTGATTGGATTTTAGAGAATTGGTTTACAATAAAATATGTTTTAAAATATAATGGCAAAAAATGCAGGAAAATGTTAAATACTTGTCTATGTATGTACTATATCAAACAAAAGCAGCTCACAATTTTAGTCAGAACTTAATCAGTTTGTCATAGCATCACACATCTCTTAGTTCAACGCATAATAAGGATCCAAAGTAATGCATGCCAGTTACAAGTTCAGCAAACTTAAGAGGCATGTCCTAATAGGCTGTTTTTGAATAAAAAGAGATGAACAAGTATTATATTCATGCAAAAAGAAGTCATTCTTTTCATATAGGTTTTCTTTCATTAGGTTGTTTATGGGATGTAATAAGGTATATATATAGGATGTAATAAATCACAAAGATAATAAGTGTGAGATTTTTTTTCCCAGATTTTCGAGGTCTGTGTACTACTTGGTATTTTATAAATTGTAGGTACTTAATTGTCTGTGTGAGAAATAACTTCTATTTATTGCCATTTTACATGTAAACTAAATTAGGAGCTGCAGCCAAAAATATCACTCCAGGATTTATACAGTTGAGTCTAAATCCATGCTGAAGTATTTTAACCTATGCACATATCCATATAAAAGGGGGTTTATCTCTTGCTTGACGATTCTTAATAACACAATAGACCACTCCTGTATCCCCTTTCCATCCATTAGTCAATATATCCACAGCAACCAGCAATAACCCAGCAGCAAAAAGCATACTTAAGTTCTATAAAATCTCCCACCTGAATTGCTGTAGCCAGGAAAAACAAATGGGCCCTAATCTGTGTGGCTATGTTTTTAAAACTGCTGAGCACCTGCAGCTTCATCAAAAGACATTGGAAGTCAGCACTCAACAATTTAGCCCACCATACTAAAATTATTAACTGTGTGAATTGATAAAGACTGTAGTAATCTGTGTCAGAACCAGAATTTTACCAGGAATTCATCCTTACTTTGGGGTGTTTTTCATGCCATTGTAACTGGTTATTTTTGTGGCAGCTTGTCCCATGCCTTGCTCAGTTGGGTAGCTGGCCCTGGTAGGATCCAGCTGGCTTGTGCTGTTGAGGGTACATTGGCTCTAGAGCCAGGGGCAGTCATCTGAGCAGCTGTGAGCTGCTTTGGGATCTTCCCCAGAAGCAAGAGAGATCAATGGTTGTTTTTTCCAGACATGGTTTTGAGTGAAGTGTGCTCCACTTATGCCAAAGCCCATGCTTGTGTTCTGTTCCTGAGACCAATTCACATTTTAAAGGCTGTCAGCCCAAGAAGTGAAGACTGAAAAAAAGCTGAGCTGATATTTTCCAAGGCAGGTGAATCTGTACCCTTTTATACCTTTGTAGAGGGTAACTGTGACCTTGCATTTTTCTATCTGCTTCTTGGAGGACATTAATCCCTACTAAAAAAATAATTCAATGAAAAACATGGCTAACAGAGCCCAGTTCTTACATCGTTGTCCCTGTGCTGTCTTTTTTTTACTACAACCCCTGCACCATTCATGTTTCTCTCCATCAGTCCTCCCAAGTCCAGAGTACCTTGATTTTTAACCATTGTCCCTAAACAGCAGATCAAGGCTTAGTGGAGCTGTCCTTATTTCTGAGCTCTTACATGCCCTGATTGCCTGGTTGGCTCTAGTTGAAGATCTTCCTGAAGAAATTCTTGAAGGAATGTGGCTTTCCTTCTATTTCCATTTCATGACAGTTCTGGAGGAATAATTCTCTCTGAAGAAATTCATATTTAATTAAAATTGGCCAGTGGCTTCAACGTTCAGAGTATGAAGGAGAGGAAGGGACCTGCAGATGGGATTACCATGTGGAGTTTGTGAAACCAGGCTAAAGCCCAGGGCAGGCCATACGTTAATACTGGTGTAGAAAGAAAAACTAAAGAGAGGTCTGGTGAGCTTCAGATAGGAAGAAGTGCAGTGATGTGACATTTCATCACAGTAGCCTCCGACTTTAGAGGTGCGTATATGACGTGGTTTTGGGTACAGAATTTTTAGTGTCCCATATTTAATAAGAGTTAAATTCACTTTATAAGATACATTCTGTTGAAATAAATCCTGATGTTATAATACAGTACTTACAGAAATGCAGAAAAGGTTATTAGAACTCTACCTTTCTATTGTTGCTTGATATTGTATAAGATGTTTGTTTCAGAGTCATGGAACTAGGCTTCCCCTGGAAATAACAGTCTTTAATGAGATCCTTTATTAATTGCTCACTGTTATGCAGAAAAGCAAGTATGTTATATAAGGAGAATATGTGTTAAGTTGGGGGGTTACTTTTTTGTACAGAATTAAATTGAGCAGTATGAGCATTTGAACAATCTTCCTACTGCTATATGACTCCTTAATAATACTTTTTAAAAGGTTTGAGTTGTTACTTTGATGCTGGGTCTAGAAACATGGCTGTCTACCTCCCTCTCTGCCTCTCTCTGTTTCTTTCTCTGTAAACATATCCCTAGTTTCCCAGCAGGTTCAAACACAGATGGCTGCCTTATTGCGACAGAAGCAAAAATGCTACATTAATGTTTAAAGAGATTAAAAATCCTCTTGGCAGCAGTGGCATATGTTACCAGTTAATTGTAGCACTGGAAGCTTCCCTGCTGTTTTAAAACATGGACTCATTTTACTTGCTTTGTGCAGAGCAGTATGAAATGTCAAATTTGTTGGTATAAGTTTTGAATCCAGTCTGACAAAAATGAGTCATAAAGACAATGTTGTTGTCCTATCTAACATAGTTTTTGAATCCAAATAATGTTCTACTTCTATGCCAGCTCTGGCAGAAAGCTGGCTCCCTGCTCTAACCCAGTGATCATGTGCATACTTTATACTTTCAACAGAGGGTGCTTGCATTTGGAAGACAATTTTTAGCTTTTCACCTGCATTATTTCAGATTATTGTCATGTTGACCAAAGCAGGCTGCTTGTTTAAATTACTCCTAAGATGCAAGACTAGCTTTTTCTGGCACAACCTCCAGCTGGAAGCAGAACAGTCCAACCCACCCTGTGATAGCCTGCTAGCAATGAACGTTTTGGTTGTGTTGAGGACAGTTTTTTAACTGCCGTGATCAGGTGATTAGCACACTGCTGAGTAACATCATTCCTTCCAGATCCCTAGTCACAGATTAGCAATTCTCCGCAGTGTATTGCTGACTGTGTGCAGCTACTATAGGCTACTTTCTGACTGGGAAAAGAAATAGAAAAAAATTTTTTTGAAAAGCTGAAGACTTCTGTCATTCCTTACTTTAAATTATGTTGCCATTTTTGGAGTTTCTCCAGTTCTCCTTAAATCAGATAGCAGCTGTCAGAACAGACATACATTAGGATAAAACAAAGGATTCAGTCTTCTTTACTAGCCTTAAACATCAAACGCCATTAGCAGGACTTTTTTGCTTCATAAAGTCCAATGACAGAATTTCAAGTTTCTGCACTGGTGTCTCACCCTTGTGGACAGTTTGACTTAGGGCTGTGGAGGCTTTCTCAAGCTTAAGTTTTCTGGAAAGTAATTGTGGCTTAAATATATTCTCATGTTGGAAAGGTAAACAAAATTTAGCATCACATATTGCCTGTGATCCTTTTTACTATTTGTTCTTTGCCATATGTGCACATTAGGTTTTACAGACAAGTAGATGTGATCTCTGCCCCTGAGGGGCCTACAGTCTAGATTAAATATCACATGGAGATGAGACGTTGTTGGTATTCTCAGCAGGGTAGGCCAAGGGTATGGTAGGCATGAGCTATCCTTGCTTGTCTAAAACCAGACCTTTCAGATCAAGGCTGGAACACATCAATAAGAAAGAAAGCACAAATGCTCCCAATTTCTTCAGAGGCTTCAGACTGTGCAGTTCCCATCTGATATCTATTTCTAGCATAGATATCCACATTTTGAAAAATCTGTGCAAGCCCTGCTGGTTTTCTGTGCTATAACTAAGGTATGCATTGCCTGTTTGAGCAGTCACGGGATTTCCAGAATACAGCTTTGGTCTTGTTTGCATCAGTATTACTTGTAATAAAAAATAACAGTAATCTGAAAATTAAATGTTGTTATATTTTGGAAAAAAAAATAAAAATCAATTTTGAATGAGGTCCTGCAAAATATTTTATTAAATTTTGCAGGAAGTTTAATCAAATCAATAATTGTCAAGAAAGTGCTTTACAAGACCCTGATTTGTACTGTTTGTTTGTTTTTTAAGATAAAAGTTCCAGTAAGCTTCAATAGTATAACATAAGCATATTAAAAACAGAAGTTTGGTGAAAGCTTTCAAGACTGAAAAATATAACTGATCATTTAGACATACAAATGTCACTCATAGACAAAAGAAACTCATATACTGTAAGAAACAGTAGCAGCTTGCTATTCCTTTCAGCTTCTACTTGGAAACCTTACAGGTGGCAGTCCAGTAAGTGCCTGACAGTAAAGAGTAGTGAAGGCTTTTCTACAATAAAACATAAAAACGCATTTTATTGTTTGTCTGTTTTGGAAGCAATAACCTAAATCTCAGATTGATACCGTGATTCATGACACCAAAGAATCTACTAATGAACCATGGGGTGTCCCTTTTTATCCATTGCAGTTTTAGTGGAGCACAGGCCAAAAATTTCGCTTAGGTAGACTAGTGTCCTGACATATCTAAATTAAATTAAAAGATGGAGAGACAACACATTAAAGTTGAGACAGGAGTCCCCTTTGGCTGCATATTTCTCCCTTGTTCTTTGCCCATCTTTTGTGGAAATATCCTTAATCCATCATTTTTGTGGAATCTGATCGGTCTTGTTACTCTAACTTCAAGTTTTTATCTCATTGTGTTTCCTATCCTGACTGAATTAAACCATAAATTCAGAATATAGGCAGAGAAATATACAGCTTAAGTCTACTTAAAAGAGCAGCTTGTTAGCTAACACAACAGAGATTTAAGCTCCTCACATACCACACTGTGGATTCACGTTCTGTGTGGGTTATTCTTATAGAACCCACACAAGTCAACAGGTTAATGTTGTTACTAGAAGAAACTGTCATTCCTGAGCCTAAAAGGTTCTTTACTGAGACAATTTACTTACATTATATTTGTATGCTAATTAATTTGAACATTTCAGGCCAGACTACCAGAATTGAGTGGGAAACTGTACTTAATTCTGAGCTGGGGGTTTCTTTGCTCACAAACCTTTCAGCTAGTGTTTGTCACCACTATGTGTCTTGCTAGCAGAAAAACCCAATTCAGTGATAACACATGCTTGTTCCACAAAAACAGAATGTTTGCTCTAGATTGCAAAACAAATATTATGTCTTTGAATTACTTACAGTAAAGTGGAGGAACAAGAAACAATAGTATTGACGAATTACCAGGCATGAATAACCTAATGAAATTGTCCCATATGACAATAGTATTATGAAACACTGTATTATACCTGATCAAGTGTCTGCAGCCAAAAGTGTTTCAAGTGTTTTTGGAGAAATTTGTTTAGATAACAAGGTACAAATTTTCTTGGCACAAGCTGTAAACTATTTCAATGCTAAGTGCATTTCAAGACAGCTACTTTAAATATCTTCTGAGGTATCAGTTTTGGGAAATGGTGTCAGGAACTCCAGAATTTCTAAAATTTTGCATAATAGCTTATAAAATAGTAATTCAAGCAGAAATACAAACTTCCTTTTTCCAGTCGTTTAAAGTCAGAAACATATGATCCAAATAGTGTTTCAAGAAGGATAAAGCTCTCACATCATTTGCTCCCACAGAATATTTCTTCAAAAATAAATGTTTAAGTCTTGTCTGTTTCAGCTTAATTGTGTTGTATCTGTTTTGCTGTAGTTGCAAATTTGAATCCCATTGCACCACTGAGATTATATTTTGGTGTTGTGTCTCAAGTCTTTTGTCTGCATGGTCACTACATTTTTTACAGATGTCAACTTAATTCCATCACTAATTTATAAAACATGAGATTCACAAAATTATCATAGTTCATAAAAATAAATACACTTAAATCTAAACAACATCACTTTATTAAGAAAGTTGTAGTTTCATATTTTTAATTTTTTCATATAACAGGCATGCATATAACTAGGCATGTAATATACTGAAAGCATTAACACATACTGTAATGTACTGTAGATATCCCAAGTTTTACACTCTGTCTCTAATTTGAGAAATTCTAGAGCTTTTTGAGCATGTGTATGTTGTCATTTTAAGGTACCTCACTTTCTATTCAGTAGGATCCTTACTGAAGTTTTCTTGCTGATGTATTAATCAGCTGCTTTTTCTACTTAATCATTCTTTTATTTTTTTTTGGCATCCTGATGCAACCAAGTCAAATTCACCTCGGGAAGTTACTTTTTTCAAAAGAGTCCAGCAAAGGAGACACATGATTGGATGAGATTGTATGTACAGAGAATGCTACAGAATTTCTGTGGAAGCTTTCCTCTTTTAGGTTTTTATACTGGTATTTGTGCCCTCAGGAAACTCCAGGTTTAGGCTCTGGAGCTCTTTTGCTCCTTGGGATAGGGATTGGCACACTAGAACACAGAGAGGCAATCAATATTTAATGGCAGAATGAATGCTCTGTGTAACAGAATAACAAAAGCAATATTAACATCATTTATTTATTGCTAAGGATAGTGCTGCATGTGTTCTTTCTCCACAGGTAGATTGAAGAGGCCGATTGTCTTCTGATGTTGAAGGTACTTGAGATTTATCAGAATTTGAGCTAACCTACATTAAAAGCCACTTTTGTTCCACTTCTTACTGATATTCTTTGTTAAAATGCTGAACACGCACAAAACTTTACATAGACAATTGGAAAACATTTTGTAATTTTATGTGGTGCAGCGATAGACATCACTCACACTGTTTAAATTACTATTACTGGTGTCCTATTATTTGTTTACTGTTTTATAGCAGCAACAAAATGAATGCAGATGTAGCAGCAGTACTAATTCCGTGGGATTCACAGCTATCCTAATTAAATTATTTTCTTATCTTTTTTTCTTTTTTTTTTTTTTTCCAAGGGAAGTTTGCACTTGAAGTGAGTGTTTTTATCCTTTTTTCTCCTATTTGTGAAGTTGTGATCGTAGCATAAAACATTTTAAAAAAAGTCTTGATTTCCTTTTGAAGCTATAGCGAATCTGTTAAAGATATAAACAAGAATATTTAAATAGTTATTTTGCATTATTCATGTAACTGGAAAAAGATTCACTCTGGGTAGACAATTACTGTGTATTAACATCTTGCCTTAGGGCAGCTGAAATGGTTTTTAATGAGGTGTTACCAATCTTGAATATCTTTCATTTGCCACTTGACCCAACAATTTATTTTTTATTGGGTCATCCTGATTTGAAATACTTAGATTTATTGTAGAGATCCCGTTAATCATTTGCTGTATTCAAACAGAATTTTATTGGCATAAAAGGTATTTATTAAATTAATCCATATTATTCTAAATGACGATAACTAAATAGTACCCATAGAGTGAAATTCAACAGAATTTCCTGAGTGTTCAGATACAGAGCTTAAGAATCACCCTGCTAAATTAGTATTCAGGTCATGAAAACAACTAATGAGGCTTCAGACCTATAAAAGTCCACTCAAACAAACATCTGCCAGTGTTTTAGAGGATATTCTGGCCATGGCATCAGCTATGACCTGAAGGGCAGAGCAATATGAACTTAACTAAGGCAGTATTTCAGATAATTTTAGATCTAGAGACCACAGCAATAAAGAAAATAGAAGAAAAAATGTCCCTTCTTCTGGTTACCCACAGAAAACCACTGCTCAGTCACATAGCATCAGGCTGAGTAGGAACAAGATTTCCAAAGTTGCTTGTTTGGAAGGATATGGCTTGGGTACTTGAACTATATTTTGATTCATATGATTGAGTATAGTGCACCTGGTTCTACTTGGCAGATAAAATGATGTTTCTGAAAGCCTATGGCAGAAAGATGTCTGTTGATGTCCACTGAGTGGATTTTCTACACTAATTGCTTGTACAAGAAGTTACTATGTGGTAAAAGCATTTGTCATGGTACTCCTGGGCAGCAATCCTGTAGCATGGCTTGTGCTGTGAATTCACACCTTACTTTATTTCACATCAACTTCATAGAAACAAACTGCAAGAGTTAATATGGTATTTTGAATTTGGAGCAGCAGACAAAATGGCTTTCATCAGGCTTATGTCAGAACATCCTTCAGACAGCTGGCTATCACATGCATTGTTGGCTCTTACACCTTCTCTTACCTCTGCTCTTAGCTCTATAGTACAGAGCAATGCTCACAGAAAGACTAGTTTGGTTACTGGAATATATAGCCACACCGATACAGTGCTTTTCTCAAGCTAATCTTATTTTAGACAAGGTTCAGGCATCTTTACATCCTTCTTTGCTGCCACACTGATGTTCTCATGGTGCTGCAGTGGCACTGGCCTGGATGCTAATAGCAAGGCCATCAGCAGCTATAAATGACTGACAGCTCAGGAGTCCAGCAGTAAAATCCCTCAGTCCTTCACAAGACCACAGTATAGCTGACTTTGGCCTAGAGTCAGTGGCCTGGAAAGGGAGAAGAGACATAATACAATTAATTTATAAATAAATCACAGTGATCGAGAATAAGAGGTTGACCACCTCTTCGTTTCTTGTGGGAACATATGGTACACAAATATAATTCATCTTAGTGAGTGGGAGCGGTACAGGGTAAGAGGGATTCTTTCTGGCATATATACCAGTACAATGCCAGTTACTCTGCTGGAGTCTCTTTCTGCCTGTATATGTAATCTATGTTGAATTAATTTGTAGTTGGCTGAATTTCAAACACATCAGGTTTGTTTTCACGTATGTTGATGGGATTTTCTTTTGGACCAGTTTGTTATGTTAATTAGACCTCCATTTATGATAAACTGTAATGAGCCTTAGCAACACTGTGTGTGCAAGCCTGGTGGGAAATTGGCTGGATTTGAACAATTTCAACTTTTGTTGCTGCCTGGTTCTGATACATAGATTTTCCTCTTTCCCAAGTCATGGATATTCTAAATAGCAATTAGCTCTTTTCTAATTCTTCAAATGATGCTGTTGTTGTTGTTGTTGTTGAAGAATATAAAACCCAATATATTACCTTGTATTTTAAAGGAATACTTGAGGTGGTGTGGTTGTTGTTATTGTTGTTTTTGTTTGTTTGTTTTAGCTGAGAGGCTTGATGGTTTTTCAGACCTTAAAAACAGCAAATAGAAGGGGGTTTCTAATGTCATCCAGTCAAATCTCTACTTGGAGGGCAAGTATAATTATCCCAAGTACGCTGTTCTGTATTTGAGTAAGAAGAGTTATACAAACAAATCTTAAATTTTCTTTCTTTTTAGCAGAACAGGGACACACATTTTTGAATGTAAAGGAACTGCCACATCAACTACTTTACTGATCTATTTAACACCTGAGGACCATTTGATTTTTAAAAGCATTAGTCACCAGTATCTTGTGCTGATTTTACAGGGAGTCAAAGAGTGCTCAATGCGCTTGAAAATTAAGAGTGTCTAAACACTCTTAAAATTAAGTATGTCTAAACATACAAGTAAGACTCTGTCTTCAGTTTTGTTTGTTTGTTTGTTTTGTTTTTAACTTCTAATTCAGGGTTCATAGGAAAGCAAGGTCGTCAGAGACTGATACACTCATATTTTATAAGCAGACATAAAATAAAAGCAAAATCCATGTTTACTCAAATGTGATGTATCTTTAATAAACTCATTGTATATAAATACATATTTTTCCAAAATGTAGTGGGAACTTTTTACTTTTTTCTTTAACACTCACTGATGAGTGGTTGAAGGTGAACCATTTTAGTTAGTTACTTGATTATTCAGGTTGGGTGACTGAAACCCAGTGAAAGCAGTGGCCAATGGGCTTTGGTTCAGAGCTGTCTGACAGAATGGCTGACAATAAGCTACAGTTGGGGAATATCTGTAGCTTTATATAGACATAGAAAAGAACAGAGGTGAATTCTTGTGAATTCTAAACATCTAATGATAATTCCTCCTAAAATGTCACTGTGGAGAAATACAGAGAGCCTCCTCTTCATCTTATCCACCACCAAGTGATCTTGGCTAGTCAGTGAGAGCAGACAAGCTGTTGTTTCTTCACAACAAGGTGAAACTACTATTAAAAGATTTTTTAAATGTTATTCTTTTACTGGTGCTGCACATGCCCCAAGCACTTCAGCACTCCTGAGATATAAAGATAGGCCTGATCCAAAAAGCTGAGAAAGACATAAATATTTAAATTCTTCCTGTCACAAGTAGAAGTGACCTTTATGGAGCAGATAGGCTTCCTGCACCTCTCTGCAAGTAGAAGCAAAGGTGCTAGTACCATGCTTGCTCGGGCTACCAGCATGTCCACCTGTTACTTTGCTGGCAGGCAAAGTCTTGCCCTGCTTGTGCCCCAAGCTATGCAGAGCCACATGAGCATGGTCAGTGTGTGCTGAACCTCAGTGGTAACGCTGGGCCCAAGCTAATGTACCAAGGCTTTTGAAAGATTGTATTAAGTCAGTTCTGTATCACATTAAAAATATTCAGATGGTTGTTAGTCATCTAGCTGAAGAGGGGCAGAGCAAGCCTGTTTCTGTCTGTGAAATACCTTCTGCTTACCCTCTGTGTTAATACAACAACTTCAGCTGAGTTTGGCACTTGAAAGCTTTTTGCTTCAGGAGCCTGAGGCAGTAGCTGTAATTGCCAGCTCATAAGTAGCTTCCTCAAAACAAAACCTTATTTATTCTTTCTTCCACACAGCATGAGTGTTAATGATTCAGAAGTTAAGAGCAATTGCCCATTTGTTCTGCTTAGGCCTACCTTCATTTTTTCCATATAATACTACAAATTTAAGCTTATAAATGTTTTTCAACAGCTTCTATTTCTTAAATATATATATATATTTCTTTGTAGCAAAAAATGAGTGCACTGCAGAGACACCTATACAAACAGAGTCCTAACCTGGTGTGTCCATGAAGCGAAGGATAACAGTTTGTCTTCCCTCTTCCTTTTGTTTGCAGTTTACAAACATATATATATCAGTAGAATAATTTTACAGGTGTATTTAATATAACATTAATAAATATCCTTACCACCACAAGAATAAAAGCTAGACATACGTCGTTGTCCACTTTGCAGTTTTGTCCCTGAAAGCCATATATGACTAGTATTGGCTTTCTGTGATCTTCTCATATTACCTATCAAAATAACTTAAAATATTTAGTATTTTCCTGCTACATTTTGTGGAGAAAAAAAAAAAAAAAATCTAGAAGACATGGCTTAGACCCTTTTCTCAAAAGAAGTTTGCAATAAATATTCATTGTAACCTGAGGCACTGTCATTAATATTCGACCTTGGGCATTTCAGCTCTGCATACTTCCAGAGCATTTCTATAAAATAAGAATGGACTTCCATTTTCAAGAAATTCATGTATTACAACGAAACACATATTTGTGTGTATAATTATCAAAAGGATAATTACGAACTTAATTTTCAAAATCATTTGTTTATTCGGTCATTATGGTCAAAATGTGTCGTGTTGGAATATGCCTAATACTCTTCCTCCTCACTTAAAGTGAAATAGTCTGTGTAGTAACATACAGGCTTATAGAAGCCTGTGGTATTAACCAATAGAAGGCAAAGGTATTAACAAACCATTAAGCATCCCCATCTCTAAACTGCAGCTGGTTGCTCAACACCAGCTGTGATTGTTGTGAGGGTTTGGGTACCTTCAGTGCTCTGGCCAAGCAAAGCTTCATCAACTGCTGGTGGAAACCAGGCTGTAAATCCTTTTTCTACCCTAAATACATAGTTTATTTCAGACCACACCTGTTCAAGGATCACTCACATGGAGGAAACCCAAGGATATGGATCTAAGGCAAAGCCAGGACAGTGCCAGCACTCACCTGTTCACCAACTACCACCTTCTTCTGGGATTCTCCCAAAGAAGGGAGAGAACCCCCGTTGGCTGAGGAGGTAAGGGGAACCTGCAGTGTTACCTGTGTCAGCTAAACCTTCACAATGTTCTGGCAGATGGGAATGAGCTGCGGCCTATCTAATGGTCTGCTTGCTTTTCCAAAGATAAATGAATCTAAGTTTGAAAAGCAGTCCTAGAAAAGTACTTTAAATTAGACCCTGATAGCTAGTTTTCTTACTGCCCATTCTAATTATAGAACCCCTGAAAAGGACCCCTTCAAAACCCTTTATATATATATAATTGCAAGTTATATTGCAGGTAGGTTTATACATACAGCGTTCATTAACTGCAGAATCTGGTCTATAAAAAGATGACATAAATATATATAGTGATTACTACTTAAATAAATCTCTTTAAAACAAAGAGTAGGTTGCAAACTACTGAAGTCTGATTTAAACTAGTTTGCCTTAACCTATTTTGGCTGTCTTGCAAACAGATTTTAATTTCCTAATCACGTATTATCTGGTGTGCCTTTTTTTTTTCTTTCCTTGACACTGGATGAGCACAAAGGAGCAGAGTTAAAGTCTGGAAAACTTTTATATCTAGTGTGTCTTACATTTCCAGTGCTTCTGTTTTCAACCTAAATATTATTTTAACTTGTGGTGTTATTATATATTGGCTCACATAGGGGAACTGCAGAACTCTGCCTGCTGAGCATCATTAAGCACTTTGGTGCTCGGTGGGAGTTTGTTCATTAGGAGGCGTGTGTTATGAATTTTACTCTGTGTGCATCTTTGTCTGTGAGAGAAAGGGAGGGAAAATAAAGCAACGAGAAGAAAACAGAAGACAAATCATTTACACATACAAAATACCTAAATATCAATACTCCTATTTAACAGAAGCAGACAAGTGTTGCACAGAAGAAAATGAGCATCAACATGAGCACTAGGAAGAAGTCTTCTGAAACCTGTTGCTACTTCTGTTTGGAAACTTGCATTTCCTCAGATTTAATCTGTTTAGCAAAGGTCCACTTGTCTTTTGGTTTATCATTTCATTTCACTGGAGGTATTGGGCTAATCATTTAATATTCAGACATGTAAAGGTAACATTGTATAGTAGAATTTGGTTTAGTAAGTTATCTGTACTTACAAATGATTTTTACTGACAAGAACAAGAAGAATCAGGGTGTTGGATTTTTTTTTGTCCATTTTAAACATCTGAATTACTGACATTCCTGTGCAGTAAAAGTTTCAATTACTGTGCTAATAAGAATTCTTTTGACTTTTAATTTCTTTTATAAGAAGATATTCAAATTGAAAATGTTCAGTTTCATTTTGAGACTACTATAATACAATTGTAGAGGCAAAATAGTAAAATTTAAAATCATGTATAACTTTTTCAGATTTTATAATCTATAATCAAGATTTTTACAGTCGAGAATAACCTATGGAAGATTAATCCCTCATTTCATTTTACATGCCATTTATTAGGTATCAGAGGCTATGGAGCTATAGGATAGGATGCTGAGGTTCCTGGAAAAGGGTGTATTTTTAAAGATATGCAAAATGAATCGGATTTCTTTCTGAAGTATTAAAAATAATAATAAATCACTGGCTCAATTTTTATTCAAGCTAGCTTTATTCTATTGTTTTGTAATTCTGTTGGGTTCCCTGCTTATTTACATCTGTATGGATGAGAAGAAAATCAGGCTCAGTGCTTTGCAAATGGTTTTTCAATACAGATGCAGTATACCAATGCAGTATACCTTCTCAGCATGTGATATCCATAAGACTTTCAAACATACTTATTTTAACTTACTATGGTATGCATATGTAAGATAGCATTTTTCCCTTGTTATGTGTATTTTGAAGGAGATATTATTGAAGGAGATAAATATGGAAAATAGATGCTATCTGTTCCTTTAAATTCTCTCTCTAAATATTTTTTTTTCCTGTATGAAAGTAGCAAGAGCTTAAGCAACTCCTGCTGTCTTGTTGTTCGACATCCACTACTGCCCATCTGCCTATTGATTGGTAGGAAACTCCAAATGGGAATTTCATCTCATTAATCATGTCACATCACAGGGATTAGGACAAAAAAAAATCCTTTATGCTTCACAGCAGCCATCAAATGCCCAGTAAGACAAGTGAACGAATATGATATGGATAGAATATCTTCCCACTAATTAAAGGTCATCTGCTAAAAACTGTGAGTCAGACTTGGTCAGAGTGTCTAAGTCTGCACATACTCTTTGCACAGAAACTGTGCAAAATGAAAGGAGCAGTGAAAATGTATTTATAATTCAAATGTTAGCATAGCCTGAGAATAAAACACATCCATTACGGAACACTATAGTGACAGTACTTGCAATAGTAGTTCTCCCTGAATAGTTACTTGCAAAACCCAGTTCCATTGATTCTCTTATTCCCTCTCACATCATCATTAATATCCATCCACATGGCATTTCCCCACTGGTATGCTCTGTAATCCTCTTACACCACCATCAAATTGTTACTGTTCTACTCATAACCCACATAATCTGCATTATAAGATACTAGGATTTTTCTAAGCCTGTTTGGTACTGTAATGAGCAAGAAAAAGCAATTAAAATTGCTAAGATGTGACTGAGCAGGTGAGGTGAGGTTTCCTTACAGTTAGGGCACCGTGGCAGATGAGAGGGACACACACAGCCTTGGAAGAAAGCCAACTTATTAATGGAATTTGACCATGCAAAACTTGTTGAAATCCCTCTAGAACATCAAATGCCACATTATAATATCTTTACTGAGGTCCCTGCCATTCCCAGGAAATCTTTAATTCCCTTTTTAGAGTATGATTTTTCAGTAATACTTCCCAAAGCAAGATTTGTGGGATGCGTTTTGCTTTGCATTTATGTTTTCCTTTGTCCCTGTACTGAAAGCTCTCATGAGTTAAAAACAAGTAGGTGGCTTTCCTTTTTGGTTGGAAAGAAACCTTCAGGGAATTAAGGTTTATTTTGACAGAACTAAACTAATTATTTGTTGCTTTTAAGCTGATAAACAATCATAAAGTCATAGAGATTTTGTCCCTGAAATCACTGCTTACAACATCATATTTAAAATCTTAGAGGTCATTTTAGTTATGCTAAAGACTTGAAATGGAGGTTAGATGATAATACAGATATAGTTTTAATTAAGAGACTTGGAAATGTGGTGAAAAAGTAACATAAGTTTTCTTGCTTTCTAAAGCACGGAGTATAATACTGTATATTGCCAGTATATGAACTGACAAGATACGGAAATTCTTATGATTTATTATTTGCATTTTGAATGCATTTATGAGCCTGCTTTTTTTTTTTTTTTTTTTTGCATCATTTTGTAAGATTCCAGCAAATGATTGTATCTCTGAGCATGTTATCCTGAAGAGAGAAATTGCTTATCAGTGTTTACAATTATTAATTTTACAGAGTTCATGACGTTAGCAGAAAGATCAGAATTTTTCCATTCACCTTCATGCTCAGAGGAAGTTCATGCTGAAGTCTGTATTACACCAGAAATACAAGCATCCATATATTTGAGATTTCCAAATTTCTAGGTAAAAGACAGCAACGACAGCAGACAAATGTTTGAATCTTAGCAGTATTCCTCTGAGTAGACTTATTTTTTTTTTCCAGGCTTGTACAAGTTAATAGTAAAAAAATCACTATTCATACATTTTCAGAGACTTTCAGGGACCGTCAGTAAAGCTTTTAATATTTGCAACATATTGTGTTTCGCTAGACTTGTTCTAGCAAATATGTGTCCCAATGTAAGTGATTTTTTTTTAGAAAGGTTAAATTTGAGGTAGATAAATTTTGTGTAAAATTTCAATTTTAATAGTAGGTATTTTTTTACCCTTGGTAAGGAGATGCATGATGCATCTAACCATAATGAGTAACACTAGTAATTCTCCCTGTATCATACAGTGTGCTTTAAAACAAGAGACAGAATGACTGAGTTTTATATATACTGAGGATGAATAAGGATATGCAAAGACATAAAAGCTTTTTTTCTTTTTTGAGGGCATGTCTCTATATATGTATACAGCATCATGTTCAATGTCCAGACTTGTTCAGAACAAGCTGATATGTCAATTCACCATAGCAAATATATTAAGATATTATAAGATATTATCTCAATACGTAAGATATTGCCAGTAGTTGTTGAGCACATCATTAAGGCATTTTGGCAGGGCTAGATAGTGTGGTTGGAGAACACGGATATAACCACACAGCAGGGATCGTCCTCTGGTGCTCACATGCTATTGTCTGCACTCCTGCTGCTCTTCACAGTTGAGCCCAATGGGTTCCTAAAACAGAAGGTCGACGTACTGTGTGATGAAGATATACGTCCTTGCAGTCTTTGAATTTTGATCTTATAAAGCTGTCAATACCAGTTACTTCCTTACATAGTGACAGTCAATCACCTCAAGTCTGACAAATATTGAATAATCTACTCAACCTTTTGCCATTCGGAGGCAAGCTGACAAATCTTTCTTCTTGGCTATCTTGTTTGTAACAACTTTTCTGACCAAAGAACAACACTTTTTCTTCAGAAAACAGAAATCTTCATCCCAAACTTCTTAAAACATTCAGCAAGCAAGTCAGCACATGTGCAGGAGCCCTTACAGTTTCACATGGCAAATTTCCCACTTTTCTTTTCAAGCAGTTATTTTACATTTATCTTACAGTGAGAGAACAGCCATACAATAGGCTTGATACCTAAACATTGTAGTATGGTACTGCATTCAGAAAAACAGATTTGAATGAACTGTGAGGCATTTCCATTACTTCTGTAAAATAAAACACATTATGTAACATCAGTACCTTTGAAATGCAGAGAAATACCATGCTAAAACCAGCTACTGTGATGTTAAGATAAAAAATATCCTATATCTGCCCAGCAGGACAAGGAGAATACATTTTATGTGTTGCTTGCACTCTCATTTGCTCCTTGTCAAAATTACCGTGGGTTAAGAGTTAATAAACTCTTTAGTTTCTTTAAGTTACAGGTTGCATTTCCTGTTCACAGCCCTAATAGCCTCCGTCAGGTTAAAGGCATACTATTACGGTATGTAAAGGTGCACTGTGATGACATGCCACTATATATAGTGCTGCAGATCATGCAGTGAAGTGTGTGGGCAAGGAGGCAGCCCTCTGAGCTGTCCCATGAAGGTGGGACCTGAGGAGGGGTGGTGGTACCGTGGAGCAGAGCAGGCCTAGCAGTGTGTAGGCCTCATGGCCTGGTAACCACCAGCTGCCACGTCTGCACGGGGGTTATCCAGACAAGTGGCATGTTTGCACCTGCATTCCTCCAAGTTCATTCTGTTTTGAAAAAGGAAGAAATAACTTGTGTTCAAATATTTATTTTTCTTGATGTTTCTAACTGTGAATATTTAGTGTTGATGTCCAGACTTCTCTTATCTGAGATGTCGTTATCAGCTTTCTTCACATTCCTACCCAGGTCTGGTACCATTTTAAACAAGAACAGTCCCTTTTTCATAGAAATTATGGGAGAATCCAAAACAAAAAAGGTTGTTAGTGAGATGGGAACAATCTCTCCAGATACCCTCCTTCATAGCATGTATTGATTTCTAGTGTTTTATGGTAAGCAAAAGTTTAACAACCATAATTTTATGAAAATGACAATTGAAGAGGACATCTGGTGAGAATTCATTTATGCCTTTTTACATTTTTAACAACCTGGCTATTTTTATTCTTCTCATCCTCTCAAAGGGAGTACAATGTAATGAAGCATGGAGCTGGAACTAGGCCACACCTCAGCTGGAAAATGTCAAATTCTATTATGCCACCCTCAAAAGCATAAATCATAGCTGCACATTTTTTAAAGGTAGAAAAACGGGAGGGAACAATATAAAACATTTATCTGAATTTATGCAGATATAACACATAATGGTTGTGTGGGTTATCACTTATATAAAAAAATACCAAAATATTTAAAGGCTAAAATCTATGATACATAGTCTCTTATCTTTGCTGAAGAACCCTTCTAAACATCATGCACTTTTTTGCATTTAATTTTTCCTGATGTTAGCTAACAAACTAACCTGCTTACTGTCAAGAACTACTAGTTGTTTTGTTGCTTGAAACATTAGTTTCATATATGAAATATTTTAATGGTCTGAAGAATGTATCAGACTAGTATAATATCCTGGATTCCACACTTTCCTTCTGGGGAGGAAGAGTCTGTCTTTTTGGTGCAGCAATAGCACAGTTCATAGCTATTCAAACAACTGAATAGCATTTACTAAGTAAGCATTTAGGAGGAGGATAGAAGACTAACAGACCCTCACTCTTCCTGTTCACCCTCACTCTTCCTGTTTTCTTCAATATTCCTTTTATTCCAAGAGGACTGAATTATCTGACTCTAGTCACAATAAGTTTCTGTCTTTCTGGATAAGTTCTGTAGCTTTCCTTTTGACAACACCATTTTTTAAGTGTGTTTAGTATGTTATGACATTCATACATGTGGCTATATGACAATTTATGTGGACTGCTGGTATCCTACAAGAGCATGTGATTATATACCTCTGTCAGAAATTTTTTGTTTGCCACTTAGCCTGTAGCAGATGAGTTGTTAGCAGCTGGCACTTGGACTCAGTCTTGGACTGTGTTGTTAAAACACAGACTTATACAATCTAAGGCTACTTGCCTCTCTGAACTCTTTTGTCTAGCCAGCTTCCAAAATACATATCAGGCTGATTATAGTGAACAGATTATTGTAGATTTACTGTAAAACAAATAGGCTACATTCATCATTATGTAAGTGACTACAAGGTGGCATGGACCCAAACTCAATCGCACTGCTACCACCTGAAAGCTCTTACTGTACTAAAACACTTACTGTACACATCATATAATTTATTATCTAGTAAATATTTTCATAATTTGAAGTGCAATTTATACTTCTACAGTTTCTGAGACCTTGGTTAAATCTCTTCAGGGCTTTAGATTCAGGACATGGTGCAGTCTGTGGTGGTCTCCAGTTCCTAGAGGTATTTGTTCTCTTGGACCTGGCTCAGTACAGCCAATTTTCAGTTTAGTAGAAACTGCCACTTTGTTGGAAGAGCAGAGGTGACAATTGCACCTATTGCTTTGACCAACATTCCTGGCATCATAGGCCCAAACCAATAAGTACATGTACTCTGAAGTTAAGGCCAAACTTGTAAGTCTGACATGAATTTTATTTAAACGCAGACTAGAAGGTGGAGGAGTTGGGTGTGCTACTGAGCCAGCTTGGCTGAGGACAAGCATTGCAGAATTCAGCGTCTGCTGGTGTTTCTCTGCTGTTGAAAGCATAAGCCCCTGTATCGCATCGCAGGAGGCCATCCAGGAAGCAATAAAGGTTTCTATTGTCACATGAACAGATTCATCTGAAATTCTTAATCTTGGATTTGAATCTAAAAGGAGTGCCGACTGCTCAGAATGGTCTCAGAAAAACCTTGCATGAGATGGGGCAAGAAGGCAGAGAATTTGCTCTGCTAAGTGATATTTCTGTCAACTAATATTTATGTATATAAACAATACCAACTTTTCATTTTCTTCACTGAGAAAGCTGTACTGTCTTTTACTGCTTATTAGAGAAAGATCTGATACCAATTTGTATTACTGTTATTTAACCTCACTGTGTATCACGTGTTTCCAGCTTGTATCCAAATGATGTTTTTGTACACTAGATGTTTTAGTGTTAGATATTTGAAATCTCTTTTCTTACTGATTTAATCTCTTTGGCTTTAAATAGTCTGTCCAAATCACTGTGGAATGGATCAAAAGAGGAGCACTCAGCTTATGCTGAAGTTTAAGAAGCTATTCTTAAGAGTTATTATAAAGAGTTAAGCTATTCATAACTGTTTATGAAGCTATTCTTAGGCTGCAGGATGGCAAGTGGTAGTTGAAGATTTAAAGTTAAAGGCAAATAGTTTAAGAATGTTGTGGTTTGTTATGCAAGGTTTCAGCAGCAGTAGTATGTTCCTTTTCTTCGTGACTGCTGCTTCATGCATACGGTACATATCCAGCTTAGTTTGGACAACAAACCCATCTGTGATGGTCACTCTGTGAAATAGATCAAGAAACCATTTGGCTTTAAAAGATGCCGAGGAATTAAAAAAAAAAAAGTCAGGGCAGTTCCCTGAGGAAGCCGAGCAGTCCCAGCTCTGCCCCCAAAGCAGTGGGCATAGCTCGGGGCAGAGCAGGAAGGCACCATCAGCACGAGAGCTGCCAGGTAGAAACTTGGCCTGGCCTCACCTTCCACTCCTATGTGTCAGGAGCTCAGGCTCACAGAGGAACCTTTCCTTTGCCTCCAGGTGTTCAAAGTTAGGACAGGGGCAGTGTTCCTTGTTGCCTGCATGCTCCTGGTAGCAGAGCCTGCTTCCCAGCACAGGGCTGTGGCAAGGTGGAAGCCCAGCCTCAGGTAAAAGAGGCATTTGGTGTCTGAAACTGCCTCTAGAGTTCATTTTGTTCCCTCAAATGAAGAAATTACAATCATGAATAGCAAAACAGAATATGTGGGTGTGCTAATGATTTATAATCACCAGGTAAATGCTACCCATGTGCCACCAAGTGCGTGGTGCTTGCCAGCTCTGCTCTTGCTGCTGGGGGACACTGTGCTCCCCGGGTTGAGTGGGATAGGTCCAGGAGGAGAGCAGAGCATCGCTGCAGGATTTAACTGGTTTGCTTTGCAGACAGCTTTTAGCAGTCTGTAAAGTGTTAATGTTCAGTGTCTTTTGCTCAGCCATAGATAGACATACTAGTGCAAGTTTTCAGCTATCCACTAACACTTAGTTTAGAACTCAGCAAAAATTTTTTTCAGTGTTTGAGTAGACATTTGGCAATGTGTGAAGTGTCAGATGAGTGTTGGTGAATTTGAGAACGGGGGTGAATGTTTATATCAGGGAAGGAGAATATATTCACAGTAGAAAGCACTCAACCTGAGACCGGAGGTACCTGAAATAAAGTAGCTTTAAACTAGTATATTCCAATTACATTAAAAGCTAAAGCTGAACTTGCCCTGCACAGCTGACACTTTACCGACTCGATAACAAATATTGAAATCTAGCATCAAGGGACTAGCTGCATGCTTGAGACTTAATCAATATAAACTGAATACAGTAAAGGTTTAAACTGTGGCCTAAACATAACATACGGAGGGAGAACGTGGCTGAAAAGCCCTCTCTGAAAGTGCCAGCTGCTAGCATTCAGTGGAGCAGACACCTCTGCCAGCCTCAGTGGTCCTGCTCCCAGGGAGCCCCAGTCCTTCATCCACCCAGGTGCCCACGCCAACACGATGGCATTGGAAGTGAAGCGTGTGTGAGGTGCTCCTGCGTTGCTTTCCAAGGTGCAGCCTCGATGCATAGCCCTCTGCTGCTGTGCATTGTGCTGTGGAGAAGGGCACAGGTGCAAGTGCTCAGTTTTCTAATGCCTGTGGGACATAGGCCCTTCCCTATAGATCTTCATCTAAATGATAAAAGACTTGGTAAATGTAAAATGTTAGTCACTGGACTATTGTTACGGAATTTCCCTATTAGATTTATCGCTGCTTCTATTAATTCCAATTAGTCTATTAATTTATCCTCTATTAATTTATCAGAGCTTTCTGGGTGGTGGTTTTTTTTTTGGTGGTGGGGGGAGTGTTTTGTGGTTTTTTTTTTGTTTTTTTTTTGTTTTTTTTGCTTCATCTGCAAAGTGCTCAATGTCGACAATGACGGAAACCTCACAGGAAGCATTGACAAGGCTTGAAAAATAATTCTGAAGCCCTTGTGTTGCTAAGGAAGTCTCATCAGTAGAACCAACAATTTGAGATTGTTTTCTCAGCAGCAGATGAGATAAATGAGAACTATTTCCAGATTCAGTAATTCTGAAATCTGAAGGAAAGATCTTATCGGTTTGCTGGCCACCCTGAATAGAATACATCAAGAAAGATTAATAGGAAACAGGGATACCTGTTTTGCTTTATAGGGGAAAAAAAAAAAAAAAAAAAAGTTGCTTTTGCCTGCTCTATTGCATTAAATATAAAATCAAAGCGTTATTTTACTCATTTATCATTACATACTGTTAGAATGAGCAAATTTTTCATGAAAAGAAAAACAGGCCAAATTTATTAAATTATAAAAGAACCTGTATAAGGTTTGAAATGCTGGCAATGTTGTAATGTATGCTTGAGTATCTTCCAAATTTGTCCCAGTGGACACAGGAATCTCTCAGGAAAACTTTATTTACGGAATATCAATCTAAGTTGCAGATGTATAAAAGAGTTTTCTGTTTCAGCAGCTGCAAAATATTACTGTTTTAAGATTGAGCACCCTCAAATGTATGACAAATGTTTTTAACAGTTGAATAAATAGAATTAATGTGAACCCAAAAGCCTAGGTCTAAATACAAACAAACACCAACCTTTGGCTCTTCCCTGTCTATAGCAAACTCTCATTATGTTTATTAAATGTGAAGTACTCTGTACCACTTCCATAAGAGCAGGACTGGGACCTTGGAGCAATAGTGGCAGGTGATATTTTACTGTAGCTGTAGCGTACTTGAACCATCCAAGGGGAATACATGACACATATCTTTGTAGCTCAATTTAGTGTGCCTGGTTAGACAAGCACAAGTGTTCAAGTGCAGTACATTTTCAGTATGTAGATATTTGTGTTACAGTACATATTTAGAAGCTCATAGGAGTGTATGAAATCTTTTTGATAGATCATCAAAATGTGTAGAATACTACTTGAGAAAAAATCCGCATTTTTTAAAATCATCAGGTTAGTCAAGCTGCAACTAAACAAAAACATATTTAGGTATTGATAGTTACTGAATGATGATATCTATTGCTCAATGAATAATCTATAATTCTGTATTAAAATTATAATCTTTTAAAATTTTAACTTCAAATCTTTCCTGTATACAATACTATTAATCATAATCGTGTTGTAGCAGTAATTAATTTTGTATGCTTTTCATCATTTAGGGATTTTAAAAGTACACTTGACTGAGTTACAAATAAAGCCTCCACAGATGAGAAATGTTCCACTTGTATCATGTGGTTCTGGTTTGAAGATTTCTCATTTAGGGAGGAGGGAGCTATTTTTTCTTTTGCCAATAAAAATAGATCACATCTATTTTTGGACTCTGAACACAATCTACTTTTTTAATTCTCAGAGAGTGACTATGATTCGCTGAATATATTTCCGAAGTTTGAGCTTTAACAGCGTAAAGATACTGTCCAGCTCCTCAGCTGGGGGAAATCAGCATAACTTCCCTGGTCTTTGATAAGCTGACCTTATTGAAGATCTCCCTTTTGCTTTCAGGCATTTCTGCTTTTCTGATGCTTTGGTTTTCCTTTGCTTTTTCTTGCCTTTCTGGAGTAGTTCGAGACTATGAATCCATGAACGTCTGCATTATTTGTGGAAAAACTCATTTGCTACTGACTTCCCCTACTACTGACTAGTTTTCGATTTTGTCATATGTTGTCATATAAAGAAAAAATGATGTAAGGTAATACGTACATACCTTTAATAAGTTAATACTAAATCATTCAAATTCTCAGTTTTCTGCACAGGCTGCTAGAGGAATAGATTTAATGGATCTACAAAGAACAGCTTTGCTACATTGCTTATATGTTCTCATCTGGCAGAGCATTGCATCATTTAGAAAAAGCCCTGTATTGTGGGTAGACCTTGTCTACTGAAGAGATACTGCTTTGTAGGAATGAGTGCTTTGGTTGTGGGGGAGTCTATGTGTATCTTCTGTATAAGTGTTTCTTTATATATTTTGAGACACAATGCCTAAGAATACAGCACAGAATATGATAATGCTAAATACAGAAAACGATGTTTGACTATGATCTGTATTTTTAATCTCATTTCAGGAGAATGCCAAAACCAAACTTCAGCAGTCAAATCCATCTGTATTATTCCTCATGACAGTATAAAATAGTGAGACAGTTCCACAAACTAGATTAAGAATCATAGTTTATATTGCAACATAAAATTGCTGAAATTGTGTAGAAATCTGTATTGTGGATCATAAATTAATGCAAAAACTCCAAGCTATTTTTTTCACTTTGTCTGTTTAAGCTACTGGGCAAGTTGTTGCATGAATAAATATATTTTGTTCCTCTGAAACTGTGTAATATTAAATGCTGTGTTGTTGGCATAAAATATAAGTTGATCAGACAGACAAAGATTATTATTCTGACAACAGCATACACAAGGGGATCATTGTACATTGAATTTCAGTGTGTAATATGGTATAAATCTTCATGAGATGCTCAACTTTTATTGGCTGCACAGAAGGTGCTTTTCCTTATTAAATATGGGAGATGGTCCCAGGGGATTTTTTAAAAAAATATCTTTATCCATTTTTTGCTTCTAGTCTGGGCCCTGGAAGGCTGACAGATACAGCTGGGTAAGCATTTCTCGTTTGAACACTTGACTACAGGCAGTCGTGCTTTAGCACTCGAGCCCCTGTAATGTTTTACCTTGGCAGAAATTGTCAAATCCTACACAAACTCCACCTTTCCCATTCCATAAATGGATGAAATGGATGTGTGTGAGCTCCATCTACATCCTGTAGGACAAAAAAATAGCTTAATTTTGCAAAAGATTACCAGTGAAGCACTAAAATGATAGCTGCTTGGATTCTGCACTTGTGTTGTTCCTTGCTGTCATTGACTACCAGGGCACTGATAGGCACCCTCACTGCTGTGCCCTGCACAAAATGAAGGAGCATGGGCACCAAGTAAGATGCCCTCATCTTGAACTTCTTGAATTTAAACTATTTGGATTATGTTGCTGGCCAAAGCCAGTATACTATCTCTTTGTTAAACATAAGTGATTGGGAGAGTGCTGTAAATAGATAAACATAGCTCCCTAAGGTAGTCAACCTAGTCCAGCTTTACACAGAGTATTAGCAGTACCATGCCAATTACCTAAGTGCCCAGCTGACAAACTGAAGTTTAAAATTAAACATTGTGTGTGGGCAAATCCAATGCAAAAGCTTTTGTAACAGAAAGCATGCTAGATTGTTAGGCCAAACTGAGAGTTCTAAGGATATAGTGCAAACCTGAACGCTTTGCTCCAGTTAATAGTGAATAAAATACCAATGGATTCACTGAAATTGAAACAGTAGAGCCACCCTACGTGAAAACCTTAGCTACTCAACTACAGAGTGATGGTTTTGCTTACACTGAGTTAGTGGAAATCTTAAAAACAGTGAATTTTATGTTATCTTACTTCTTCCACCTTTATTAGGCAGGTAAGTACTAATCAATTAGGAAGACTATGGACAAAGAGATTTACTTCATTCTGAATTGATGAAACGGACATCCCTCCATAGATTTCAATGTTAAATGGAACAAGTCACTTATTTAATCTCAGTTTCTCCAATGAAAACAAGGTAGAGCACCAATGTGATGGTCATTGAAGACACGCACATCTATATTTTATATATGCATACATACATGTCTCATTATCCCAGAGTGGCTAAGGTCACTGGTGAGGAAGGCTCACTACGCTCAGACCTGATGCATGTGTCCTTTCTTTAGGTCAGACAAATTCAGGGCTCATTGCTAGAATGCCAAATACTTAACTACTTTTTTTTTCAAAATTATTGTTCTTCATTATGAGAAGTTGTCAGTTGTGATATTTCAGACCCTTTTAGAGCCCATATGAAAAGAATTGCCAATAAAACTCAGATGTACTTTTTTTTTCTTTCCTTTTTTTTTTTTTCAATTAATAACATCAAAGTCTGAGCAGCTGCCTAAAATCTTTTTTTTTTTTTTTTTTTATCCAGGTACTTTCTGTTACAGCTTTAT